>NC_037335.1:12303798-17303798 GCF_002263795.3 Bos taurus
ACCTGGGCTTTTTTTTTTTTCCTCAGTTGATTTTATTTTATTTTTTTTTAATTTTATTTTATTTTTAAACTTTACAATATTGTATTAGTTTTGCCAAATATTGAAATGAATCCACCACAGGTATACCTGTGTTCCCCATCCTGAACCCTCCTCCCTCCTCCCTCCCCATACCATCCCTCTGGGTTGTCCCAGTGCACCAGCCCCAAGCATCCAGTATCATGCATCAAACCTGGACTGGAGACTCGTTTCATACATGATATTATACATGTTTCAATGCCATTCTCAAAAATCTCCCCACCCTCTCCCTTTCCTACAGAGTCCATAAGACTGATCTATACATCAGTGTCTGTTTTGCTGTCTCGTACACAGGGTTATTGTTACCATCTTTCTAAATTCCATATATATGCGTTAGTATACTGTATTGGTGTTTTTCTTTCTGGCTTACTTCACTCTGTATAATAGGCTCCAGTTTCATCCATCTCATTAGAACTGATTCAAATGTATTCTTTTTAATGGCTGAGTAATACTCCATTGTGTATATGTACCACTGCTTTCTTATCCATTCATCTGCTGATGGGCATCTAGGTTGCTTCCATGTCCTGGCTATTATAAACAGTGCTGTGATGAACATTGGGGTACACATGTCTCTTTCCCTTCTGGTTTCCTCAGTGTGTATGCCCAGCAGTGGGATTGCTGGATCATAAGGCAGTTCTATTTCCAGTTTTTTAAGGAATCTCCGCACTGTTCTCCATAGTGGCTGTACTAGTTTGCATTCCCACCAACAGTGTAAGAGGGTTCCCTTTTCTCCACACCCTCTCCAGCATTTATTGCTTGTAGACTTTTGGATCGCAGCCATTCTGACTGGCGTGAAATGGTACCTCATAGTGGTTTTGATTTGCATTTCTCTGATAATGAGTGATGTTGAGCATGTTTTCATGTGTTTGTTAGCCATCTGTATGTCTTCTTTGGAGAAATGTCTATTTAGTTCTTTGGCCCATTTTTTGATTGGGTCATTTATTTTTCTGGAGTTGAGCTTGAAAAATAAAAACCATATGATTATCTCAATAGATGCAGAGAAAGCCTTTGACAAAATTCAACATCCATTTATGATAAGAACTCTCCAGAAAGCAGGAATAGAAGGAACATACCTCAACAATTAAAAGCTATATATGACAAACCCACAGCAAACATTATCCTCAATGGTGAAAAATTGAAAGCATTTCCTCTAAAGTCAGGAACAAGACAAGGGTGCCCACTTTCACCATTACTATTTGACATAGTTTTGGAAGTTTTGGCCACAGCAGTCAGAGCAGAAAAAGAAATAAAAGGAATCCAGATTGGAAAAGAAGAAGTGAAACTCTCACTGTGTGCAGATGACATGATCCTCTACATAGAAAATCCTAAAGACTCCACCAGAAAATTACTAGAACTAATCAATGATTATAGTAAAGTTGCAGGATATAAAATCAACACCCAGAAATCCCTTGCATTCCTATACACTAATAATGAGAAAACAGAAAGAGAAATTAAGGAAACAGTTCCATTCACCATTGCAACGGAAAGAATAAAATACTTAAGAATATATCTACCTAAAGAAACTAAAAACCTATATATAGAAAACTATAAAACACTGGTGAAAGAAATCAAAGAGGACACTAATAGATGGAGAAATATACTTTTTCTTGGATCGGAAGAATCAATATAGTGAAAATGAGTATACTACCCAAAGCAATTTATAGATTCAATGCAATCCCTATCAAGCTACCAATGGTATTCTTCACAGAGCTAGAACAAATAATTTCACAATTTGTATGGAAATACAAAAAACCTCGAATAGCCAAAGCTATCTTGAGAAAGAAGAATGGAACTGGAGGAATCAACCTACCTGACTTCAGGCTCTACTACAAAGCCACAGTTATCAAGACAGTATGGTACTGGCACAAAGACAGAAATATTGATCAATGGAACAGAATAGAAAGCCCAGAGATAAATCCACACACATATGGACACCTTATCTTTGACAAAGGAGGCAAGAATATACAATGGATTAAAGACAATCTCTTTAACAAGTGGTGCTGGGAAAACTGGTCAACCACTTGTAAAAGAATGAAACTAGAACACTTTCTAACACCATACACAAAAATAAACTCAAAATGGATTAAAGATCTCAACGTAAGACCAGAAAATATAAAACTCCTAGAGGAGAACATAGGCAAAACACTCTCTGACATACATCACAGCAGGATCCTCTATGACCCACCTCCCAGAATATTGGAAATAAAAGCAAAAATAAACAAATGGGACCTAATTAACCTTCAAAGCTTCTGCACAACAATGGACCTGGGCTTTTGTTTGCTGGAAGATTTCTGACTACAGTTTCAATTTGCGTGCTAGTGATGGGTCTGTTAAGATTTTCTATTTCTTCCTGGTCCAGTTTTGAAAAGTTGTACTTTTCTAAGAATTTGTCCATTTCTTCCAAGTTGTCCATTTTATTGGCATATAATTGCTGATAGTAGTGTCTTATGATCCTTTGTATTTCTGTGTTGTCTGTTGTGATCTCTCCATTTTCATTTCTAATTTTATTGATTTGATTTTTCTCCCTTTGTTTCTTGATGAGTCTGGCTAATGAGTTGTGAATTTTATTTATCCTTTCAAAGAACCAGCTTTTGGCTTTGTTGATTTTTGCTATGGTCTCTTTTGTTTCTTTTGCATTTATTTCTGCCCTAATTTTTAAGATTTCTTTCTTTCTACTAACTCTGGGGTTCTTCATTTCTTCCTTTTCTAGTTGCTTTAGGTGTAGAGTTAGGTAATTTATTTGACTTTTTTCTTTGTCCCATAGGTTTGGGGTTGTTGTGTTTTCATTTCCATTCGTTTCTATGCATATTTTGATTTCTTTTTTGATTTCTTCTGTGATTTGTTGGTTATTCAGCAGCGTGTTGTTCAGCCTCCATATGTTGGAATTTTTAATAGTTTTTCTCCTGTAATTGAGATCTAATCTTACTGCATTGTGGTCAGAAAAGATGCTTGGAATGATTTCAATTTTTTTGAATTTACCAAGGCTAGTTTTATGGCCCAGGATGTGATCTATCCTGCAGAAGGTTCTGTGTGCACTTGAGAAAAATGTGAAATTCATTGTTTTGGGGTGAAACGTCCTATAGATATCAATTAGGTCTAACTGGTCTATTGTATCATTTAAAGCACAACTGACTTAGAAAACTGATAAAAATCCTGGGAAGACTGGAGATTTTTGCTTCTGTCCCTGATAACTTTCTTGTCTTAACTGTTAAAAAACAAAGTGAAATATATGAAACAATATTCAGATATTGAGTGTGCTAGTTGTGATCTCTGAGAGAGATAAACCAATGAATGCCCTACTTTTCCCTGGAGGGAGGGAGGCCAGTGGTCTTATGAGGTGAAGAAGTAGATTTGCAAGTTTAAGGAAACCTATTTGGCTAGTGTGTGCAAGGGAGAGTATCAGAGAGGACAGCTGTACAAAGTTAAATCTCCGGAGATGGGTGGAGGGTTCCCTTATGTTCTCAGTTGAGTATTAGCACGTGAAACTTGAGAAAAAACCATTCTAAAGGAGAAAGAACAATTTTTGGCGCTTGCACAGGGCTAGGAATAGATCACTTACCCAACAATAAGAGTGGAGCAACCTCTTGATATGTAAGACATTTGGAAGAGTATTCAGAAGGGTGCTCCCTGAGAAGATGGTGTGTTAGACCTTGATTGAAGTGTGCTTTCATATAATTAACAAAGCTCAAAATCCAGTCTTGAAAAATAACACTGCTGTCGAGTGTCTTAGCTGCATTCAGAAACATTCTGTCAATAGGCCTAATGATGATATTTAGCCCATAGTATTATTGGAGAAGGGAATGGCAACCCATGCCAGTGTTCTTGCCTGGAGAATCCCAGGGATGGGGGAGCCTGGTGGGCTGCCTGCCGTCTATGGAGTCGCACAGTTGGACATGACTGAAGCAGCGGCAGCAGCAGCTCATAGTATTACAGTAAATATAAAATGAGCTAAGGAATATGTGTAATGATTTCAGAATAGTGCCTGGTACAGGAAAGGAAAAATAACATGCTCACTGCTTCGTACTCACCAGGATGGCTACTGTGATAATACACAGAGAATAATTGTTGCAAAGTTGTGGAGAAATTGGAACTTTTATGTACTGTCCATTGTCTCATAGTTGCTAAGTCATGTCCAGCTCTTTGTGACTCCATGGACTGTAGCCCTCCAGGTTCTTCTGTCCTAGGAAAGTGTAAAATGGTGTAGCTGCTATGGAAAACATAAGACAGTTCCACAAAAAATTAAAAACAGGATTACCATATGATCCAGCAATTCTAGTACTAGGTATAGAGCCCAAACAAGTGAAAGCAGAGTCTCAAAGGCATACTGGTACATCCATGTTCATAGCAATATTATTCTCAATAGTCAAAAAATGGAAGCAGCCCACATGTCCATCACTAGGAATGGTTAAACAGATTTGCTGTGTATACAATGGAATATCACACAGGCTTAAAAAGGAAGGAAATTTTGACACATGCTACAACATGAATGAACCTTGAGGAACTTCCTAAGGAAAACAAGCCGGTGACCAAAGGACAAATACTATATGATTCTACATATATGAATAATCAAACTTATATAGAGAAAAATTAGAATGTGGTGGTCAGGATGTGGGGATAAAAGGGAAGGAGAAGTTCATTACGTATAGATTTTTCGTTTTTGCAAGACCTAAATAGCTCTGGGGATTGGTTACTTGTGGAGGTACTCAACACTGCTGAACTGCGTACTTCAGAATGGTTAAGATGGTTTTTACATTATGTGTTTTTAACCACAATTTAAAAAGAACATTAACAAGTTACAGCAAGACTGTTGTATAAGATAAGAAAATAAAAATTACAAATATTATGAAATGAAATATGCCAATGCATTTATCAGTAAGATGAAATGAATTTCTTATAAACAGATTCATTTTGATATTTGGCAAAACTAATACAATTATGTAAAGTTTAAAAATAAAATAAAATTAGAAAAAAAAACAAAAAAAACCCCAAAATTTACCTATAATGACACAAGATAAATAGAAAATCTGATTATCTCTACATTTATTAAAGAAATGTAATTCATTATCAACATATTCCCAAAATGAGAACTCTTATGTCTAGTTTCTATTTCAAATCCTAGAAGATGAGGCTGTGAAAGTGCTACACTCAATATGCCAGCAAATTTGGAAAACTCAGCAGTGGCCACAGGACTGGAAAAGGTCAGTTTTCATTCCAATCCCAAAGAAAGGCAATGCCAAAGAATGCTCAAACTACCACACAATTGCACTCATCTCACACAGTAGTAAAGTAATGCTCAAAATTCTCCAAGCCAGGCTTCAGCAATACATGAACCGTGAACTTCCAGATATTCAAGCTGGTTTTAGAAAAGGCAGAGGAACCAGAGATCAAATGGCCAACATCCTCTGGATCATCGAAAAAGCAAGAGAGTTCCAGAAAAACATCTGTTTCTGCTTTATTGACTATGCCAATGCCTTTGACTGTGTGGATCACAATAAACTGTGGGAAATTCTGAAAGAGATGGGAATACCAGACCACCTGACCTGCCTCTTGAGAAACCTATATGCAGGTCAGGAAGCAACAGTTAGAACTAGACATGGAACAACAGACTGGTTCCAAATAGGAAAAGGAGTACGTCAAGGCTGTATACTGTCACCCTGCTTATTTAACTTATATGCAGAGTACATCATGAGAAACGCTGGACTGGAAGAAGCACAAGCTGGAATCAAGATTGCCGGGAGAAATATCAATAACCTCAGATATGCAGATGATACCACCCTTATGGCAGAAAGTGAAGAGGAATGAAAAAGCCTCTTGATGAAAGTGAAAGAGGAGAGTAAAAAAGTTGGCTTAAAGCTCAACATTCGGAAAACAAAGATCATGGCATCTGGTTCCATCACTTCATGGGAAATAGATAGAGAAACAGTGGAAACAGTGTCAGACTTTAGTTTTTGGGCTCCAAAATCACTGCAGATGGTGACTGCAGCCATGAAATTAGAAGACACTTACTCCTTGGAAGGAAAGTTATGGCCAAACTAGATAGCATATTGAAAAGCAGAGACATTACTTTGCCAACAAAGATCCGTCTAGTCAAGGCTATGGTTTTTCCAGTGGTCATGTATGGATGTGAGAGTTGGACTGTGAAGAAAGCTGAGTGCCAAAGAATTGATGCTTTTGAACTGTGGTGTTGGAGAAGACTCCTGAGAGTCCCTTGGACTGCAAGGAGATCCAACCAGTCCATTCTAAAGGAGATCAGCCCGGGTGTTCTTTGGAAGGAATGATGCTAAAGCTGAAACTCCAGTACTTTGGCCACCTCATGCAAAGAGTTGACTCATTGGAAAAGACTCTGATGCTGGGAGGGATTGGGGGCAGGAGGAGAAGGGGACGACAGAGGATGAGATGGCTGGATGGCATCACCGACTCGATGGACCTTAGTTTGAGTGAACTCCAGGAGTTGGTGATGGACGGGGAGGCCTGGCGTGCTGCAGTTCATGGGGTCGCAAAGAGTCGGACAGGACTGAGCAACTGAACTGAACTGAACTGAACTGATGTCCATTTTCATTAATGAATTCTCTCAAATTTTTAAGAAAGCTATAACCATGTTTTCGAAGGTTTTCCGAAAATAGAACAGAAGAAAACAGTTCCCTTTTTTGAGGCATGCATATTGGTGATTACAACACCAGGCTAAGATAATAAAATTTCCAACCAATATCACTTGTAAACACAGTTAAAAAATCTTTAGGATATATTATGTTATTCTTTTATGTGGAAAAAAAGTTACTATTTCTCTTCCATAGATTTGTTATGATTGTATTAAAAGTCAAGGATGGGTTGGTTCTTTGAAGGCAGTGAAATAATTCATTTTGCATATTCTGATTAATCTTGCCCCATAGGGCTTCCCTTATGGTTTAGGCGGGGTAAAGCGTCTGCGTGTGATGCGGCAGACTCGCGTTCAATCCCTGAGTCGGGAAGATCCCCTAGAGAAGGAAATGGCAACCCACTCTAGTACTCTTGCCTGGAAAATCCCATGGACGGAGGAGCCTATGAGGCTGCACTCCATGGGGTCTCAAAGAGTCGGACACTACTGAGCGACTTCACTTTCCTTGGCTACACGAGGAAAACAAATGAGAAATTGTTTCCTTCCCTTTTTACGAACAACACTCACACACTACGTCCACTAGGTGGCGCTAAGACTCAGAAGAGGGTCTGAGGTGGGTAGTTGGAGCACTTTGGAAGTGTGAGAGGGACCTGTCTCCAAGAAACCCAGTCCAGCAAATTGTTGTGTCTGACAGTTATTTGAGCAATCCCCAGGTGGCAGGGAAGCCCAAACATGGAGTGTCTATGGATCGGGAGAGTCTATAACAGGGAACCCAGAAGCAAGGAGTTCTCACATCAGGGAAGATTGTTAGTAGCTCCCAAGTCTTCCTGGTGGTCAGAGGCTAAGCTGCAGAGACTGGAACTGTAAGGAAAGATGACTGAGAAATAACATAAATAAATATAATAATATATATATATATATATTTATATATATATATAAAATGAGGAAATAAAATAAGGAAAGGTGACTGAGAAATAAAATAAACCATCAGGAGACAGCAGGACTCCAGGTCTGAAGGAAAACATTGGGCATAAATTTCAATTGAAAGTGAAAGTGAAAGTGAAGTCGCTCACTCGTGTCCGACTCTTTGCAACACCATGGACTGTAGCCTACCAGGCTCCTCTGTTCATGGAATTTTCCAGGCAAGAATACTGAAGTGGGTTGCCATTTCCTTATAGTAGTGTTAATGACAATATTAATTGCAATACTATTACCATTTATTGATGACGTGTGTGCTAAGTCACTTTTGTCATGTCTGATTCTGTGTGATCCTATGGACTGCAGCCCGCCAGACTCCTCTGTCCTTGGGAGTCTCCAGACAAGAGTACTGGAGTGGGTTGCCATGACCTCCTTCAGGGCATCAAACCCAGGTCTCCTGCTGCTAACCTTCATTGGCAGGCAGGTTCATTACCATGAGCACCACCTGGGAAGCCCATTGATGACTTACTGAGCTTCAAATACTGTGCGGAGCACTTTAAACATTGTCTCATTTAATCCTCGAGCTTTGCAAAGAGTTATTACTATCTTCATTTACAGATGGCTAAATTGAAACATAGAATAAGCAGTGTGTCTCTTATTAAACTGTGTTCCCTAAAAACAAACAGCTCTTGATTAATGGGGCTAAGAAATAGACCTCTTTGGTGCACCTATTTTCCTAACTTCCTGCTATGTGTTGTTGCTAATACTTATGAATTTGATTCTATCGTGGAAGATCTTCTGAAATACATATGTGAAATTTAAGGCAGCAGAAGGGGGAGTCGAGTCAAAATGTTTCAATTTCCTTCATCAAATCCTCATACACTACCCTTAAATTTTTAATGGGGTAGAATTAATTAAAATCCAGAATATAATAAAAATGCTTTCAATTTTTTTAATGTAATAAGCAGGGTTTTTGAGTAATATGAAATACTTAAGCTTTATATATATGTTGCATGCATTTTTTATTTTATTTTTTAAATTAATTTATATATTTTAATTGGAGGCTAATTACTTTACAATATTTTAGTGGTTTTTGCCATACATTGACATGAATCAGCCATGCACCCATGTCTCCCGCATCCTGAACTCCCACCCCCCCACCTCCCTCCCCATCCCATCCTTCTGGGTCATCCCAGTGCACAGGCCCTCAGCGCCCTGTCTCATGCATCGAACCTGGACTGGTGATCTATTTCACATATGATAATATGCGTGTTTCAATTGCATGCATATTTTAACACAATTATATGTGAGTAGAAAATAGCACATGTTAAAATTGTGCTTGTTCTCAGAAATGAATTGAAATTCTGTTGCATAAGAATGGAGGGTCAATTTTTTTTTTTTTTTTTAAGTGACTGACTTCTGGGGAAAATGCAGCCTTAGTAATTTCAAATTTTGGACAAGTTGAAGAGGTTCTGACAAAATTTCATGTTCATGCTTCTTACAGGGTACCAATAAACAGGATTTATACCAGATAAAAATATAAAGCTTCAGACAAAAACAGACAATAAAATGTGTCTTGGAGTGACAACAGCATCCTATGTCAATGAAGAAGCATTAAATTCAAGTAGAATACCCACTTTGCCAGGTTACAATATCGTATTTTAGAAAAATCATACACACACAGAGACTTGTCTTTCAGTAAATAATCAAATTTGAAATTACCAAATCAATATTTTCCATTATTTGCAAAGTCTTCTAAATCCATAGTATATAGAAATATGTGAACTACTTATATTAAGTCACAGAGAACTCAAAACACTCATTTTCACAAATGCAGCTCAGAGTCAAGGTTAATCAGAATTTGAAATAAATTACACAGCTCCTTTGGAAAGTCAGCTAAATAAAAGAAATGAAACGGCCATTTCCATTTTTTTTTTTTAATCTTTCAAAAAGATTCAAAGTGATCAGTTCAAAATAAGATCAATTCTTTGCCATTTGGGAAAATAGAATACCACTAAATCATGTTACCTGTTAGCATTTCAGTTCAGTTCTGTTCACTTCAGTCACTCAGTCATGTCCAGCTCTTTGAGACCCCATGGACTGCAGCAGGCCAGGCCTCCCTGTCCATCACCAACTCCCAGAGTTTACCCAAACTCATGTCCATTGAGTCAGTGATGTCATTCAACCATTTCATCCTCTGTCGTCCCTTTCTCCTCTCACCCTCTACCCTTCCCAGCATCAGGGTCTTTTCAAATTAGTCAGTTCTTTGCATCAGGTGGCCAAAGTATTGGAGTTTCAGCTTCAGCTCAGTCCTTCCAATGAATATTCAGTACTGATTTCTTTTAGGATGGACTGGTTGGATCTCCTTGCAGTCCAAGGGACTCTCGAGTCTTCTCCAATACCACAGTTAAAAAGCATCAATTCTTCAGCACTCAGCTTTCTTTACAATCCAACTCTCACATCCATACATGACTACTGGAAAAACCATAGCCTTAACTAGATGGACCTTTGATGGCAAAGTAATGTCTCTGCTTTTTAATATGCTGTCTAGGTTGGTCATAACTTTCCTTTCAAGGAGTAAGCGTCCTTTAATTTCATGGCTGCAATCACCATCTGCAGTGATTTTGGAGCCCCCCAAAATAGCCTGTCACTGTTTCCAGTTTCCCCATCTATTTGCCTTGAAGTGATGGGACCACATGCCATGATCTTAGTTTTCTGAATTGTTGAGCTTTAAGCTAACATTTTTACTCTCCTCTTTCACTTTCATCAAGAGGCTTTTTAGTTCTTCTTCACTTTCTGCCATAAGGGTGATATCATTTGCATATCTGAGGTTATTGATATTTCTCCTGACCATCTTGATTTCAGCTTGTGCTTCATCCAGCCCAGCATTTCACATGATGTACTCTGCATATAAGTTAAATAAGCAGGGTGACAATATACAGCCTTGACGTACTCCTTTTCCTATTTGGAACCAGTCTGTTTTTCCATGTCCAGTTCTAACTGTTGATTCCTGACCTGCATGCAGATTTCTCAAGAGGCAGGTCAGGTGGTCTGGTATTCCCATCTCTTTCAGAATTTCCCACAGTTTTTTGTGATCCACACAGTCAAAGGCTTTGGCATAGTCAATACAGCAGAAATAGTTGTTTTTCCAGAACTCTCTTGCTTTTTGATGATCCAGCAGATGGCAATTTGATCTCTGGTTCCTCTGCCTTTTCTAAAACCAGCTTGAACATCTGGAAATTCATCGTTCATGTATTGCTGAAGCCTGGCTTGGAGAATTTTGAGCATTACTTTTACATATTTTACTTATTTACATATTTACATATTTACTTTTACATATATTTTACATATTACTTGAGCATTACTCATCTCTAGCATGTGAGATGAGTGCAATTGTGCGGTAGTTTGAGCATTCTTTGGCATTGCCTTTATTAGGGATTGGAATGAAAAACTGACCTTTTCCAGTCCTGTGGCCACTGCTGAGTTTTCATATTAGCTGGCATATTGAGTGCAGCACTTTCACAGCATCATCTTTCAGGATTTGAAATAGCTCAACTGGAATTCCATCACCTCCACTAGCTTTGTTCATAATGATGCTTCCTAAGGCCCACTTGACTTCACATTCCAGGATGTCTGGCTCTAGGTGAGTGATCATACCATCCTGATTATCTGAGTCCTGAAGCTCTTTTTTGTACAGTTCTTCTGTGTGTTCTTGCCACCTCTTCTTAATATCTTCTCCCTCTGTTAGGTCCATACCATTTCTGTCCTTTATTGTGTCCGTCTTTGCATGAAATGTCCCTTGGTATCTCTAATTTTCTTGAAAAGACCTCTAGTCTTTCCCATTCTATTGTTTTCCTCTATTTCTTTCCACTGATCACTGAGGAAGGCTTTCTTATGTCTCCTTGCTCTTCTTTGGAACTCTGCATTCAAATGGGTATATTTTTCCTTTTCTCCTTTGCTTTTGCCTTCTCTTCTTTTCACAGCTATTTGTACGGCTTCCTCAGGCAGCCATTTTGCCTTTTTTGCATTTCTTTTTCTTGGGGATGGTCTTGCTCCCTGCCTCTTGTACAATGTCATGAACCTCCATCCACAGTTCATCAGGCACTCTGTCTTTCAGATCTAGTCACTTAAATCTATTTCTCACTTCCACTGTATAATCGTAAGGGATTTGATTTAGGTCATACCTGAATGATCTATTGGTTTCCCCACTTTCTTCAATTTAAGTCTGAATTTGGCAATAAGGAATTCATGATCTTAACCACAGTGAGTTCCCAGTCTTGTTTTTGCTGACTGTATAGAGCTTCTCCACCTTTGGCTGCAAAGAATATAATCAATCTGATTTCGGTGTTGACCATCTGGTGATGTCTATGTGTAGAGTCTTCTCTTGTGTTGCTAGAGCAGGGTGTTTGCTATGACCAGTGCATTCTTTAGCAAAACTCTATTCTGTACTCCAAATCTCCTGACTCATTCTGTACTCCAAGGCCAAATTTGCCTGTTACTCCAGACGTTTCTTGACTTCCTACTTTTGATTTCCAGTCTTCTATAATGAAAAGGACTCTTTTTGGGTGTTAGTTCTAGAAGATCTTGTAGGTGTTCATAGAACCATTTAACCTCAGCTTCTTCACTGGTTGGGGCATATGTACTGTGATATTGAATGGTTTGCCTTGGAAACAGAGATCAATCTGTTGTTTTTGAGATTGCATCCAAGCACTGCGTTTTGGACTCTTTTGTTGACTACGATGGCTACTCCATTTCTTCTAAAGGATTCCTGCCTGCAGTAGTAGATATAATGGTCATCTGAGTTAAATTCACCCATTCCAGTCCATTTTAGTTCGCTGATTCCTAGAATGTCTATGTTCACTCTTGCCATCTCCTGTTTGACCACTTCCAAGTTGCCTTGATTCATGGACCTAACATTCCAGGTTCCTATGCTATGTTTCTCTTTACAGCATAGGACCTTGCTTCCATCACCAGTCACATCAACAACTGGGTGTTGTTTTTGCTTTAGCTCCACCTCTTCATTCTTTCTGGAGTTATTTCTCCACTGATCTCCAGTAGCATATTGGGCACCTACTGACCTGGGAAGTTCATCTTTCAGTGTCCTAATTTTTTGTGTTTTCATACTGTTCATTAGCCTTTAATATATATTAAATATACAGAGCAACTAATTTCATTTCTGTTATTTGATTTGACTTGAATGCATTGTTCCTCTGTCTTGTTTCAGTTATTCACTGGTGTAAATGCCAGTTTCAGAGTGAACCATATTAATCTTTTGGAGAAATTTGATTGCTGGGCTTTTTCTACTTTCTTTGGATTTTTTTGATTATTCCAGATTTGCAGGATGTTTTTGTCAGGAAAATCTCAGTGTAAGCTCTCTTTCACTCATTTACTAAATGTGTTTCTATCATTCACCTCCTATGTGCCAGCACTGTGCTAACCAATGATGCTGTATCTGTGAATAATACAGAGATGTTCTTCCTTCCTAATCTCATGAGTGTCTGTTTCAGTAATAAAAACTAATAATAAACAAGCTCTTTCTGTAGTCATTTATGTTATAAAGCACAAACTCAGGGCATTGTTGGAGCAACTGTCATAAAGATTCACCTTTGTCTTATGGAAGTTGGGTTCAGGTGATTGGTAGAATTACAAGATAAGATTTCAGAAAGAATTCTGTATAAAGTCTCTGAAGACAAGATAGAATATGTGCATGTGTGTGCTTAGTCGCTCAGTCATGTCTGACTCTTTGGGACCCCATGGACTATAGTTTGCCTCACTCTTCTGTCCCTGGAAATTCTCCAGGAAAGAATACTAGAGTGGGTTGCAGTATCCTCCTTCAGGGGATCTTCTCAACCCAGGGATTGAACTGAGGTCTCCCGCCTTGTAGGTGGATTCTTTACCATCTGAGCCACCAGGGAAGGCCAAAGTAGAGTATACTTGAGGACAAATTAAATTTGAGGTACCTGAGACTTTTCAGTTGAGAGTCTGTCTTAAAAACAATGTTAGCAAGGTTGAATTTTATCCTGAAGCCTGTGAGAACTTATTAAAAGACATTAAATATAAGAATAATAAAGTTTAAAATGTAATTTTGGATAGACTACCTATTTCTTGGATGTGAAATGGAGAATAATTTGGGCTATGATGGAGTATGTAGATGTAAGGGAAGAGAAATAGGAGGTCATTTCATTTATCTGAGTGATGGAACATGGTGACTTAGATTGGCCTGTTAGTACTTCATATAGTTAGGTCTATGCTCCAAACAACTCAACTTCTTTACATAAAACTCAAGAAATGTGATTTTCTTGGGAAGTGCCTTATGAGTCCTTCACATTACAAAAGAAGATCTAATCATAAATGCCCTGGAAACTTATTTCTCTTTTTAACATTTAGTCCTAAGCTATACTTTGAAATAAAATATTGTCTACTGAAGACTTTGTGGGATTTGCTTCTGTTTCTCTTACTAAGCAATAATTTTAAGATGTTTAGAGAGGCTTAAAAATATCAAATAAAATTTGATATTTAAATAGTTTTCATTCCATTTTGTCTGTGTTTTATTTACATACTATCCCTGTGAGTAATGAAGACCCTACTTTAGTAGAATCAGTAGATAGATTGAGTGTTAGTCAGTCAGTTGTGTCCGACTCTTTGTGACCCCATGGACTGTAGCCCGCCAGGCTCCCCTGTACATGGAATTCTCCAGGCAAGAATACTGGAGTGGGTAGCCATTCTCTTCTCCAGGGGACCTTCCTGGCCCAGGGATAAAACCCAGGTCTCCTGTATTGCAGGCAGATTCTTTACTGTCTGAACCAACAGGGAAGCCCAGGGAGGATAGATAAATAGATAGATAGATGTATATATTATTTGTAAGTAAGGAAATATTTTTAATAAATAAGACAAAATTTCAGCACCAGGGAAATTATTTTATAAATTAATATTTTACATGATCAGAAAGTATTACAGGAAGCAAGGCACTTTGCAGTTACCATCTTCTTAGGTATGTGGAATAGATATTTCATCTTTTCCTACTTTTTAAATTAGTAGACTTCAACTTAAACAATAAAGATTGAAAGACAGCTGGTTAAATTAATAATACCTCTTTGGGGTGTATTTGGTATTAATTATAAGGCAAATGGTAATTTTAGATACTTTTTCATGAGGGAAAACTTAGAATCACTGAAAAAGAGTGTAAAGGAGAAATGTATTTTTTAGCAATTTGATTTGCATTCAGAGATCTAACAAATATCAAAACAAAACAGGCAAATGATATATACCTTTGCAAAGGAAAAAGATTTACCAAAATAAACTTTTATCATTGTAAAATTAATCACAAACATACCACTTTTCGTGCATATATTTATGACAGGATACAATTTCATTTTAAATTGATTCAAGTACTGCTACTGCTAAGTCGCTTCAATCGTGTCCGACTCTGTGTGACCCCGTAGACGGCATCGCACCAGGCTTCCCCGTCCCTGGGATTCTCCAGGCAAGAACACTGGAGTGGGTTGCCATTTCCTTCTCCAATGCATGAAAGTGAAAAGTGAAAGTGAAGTCGCTCAGTCCTGTCCGACCCCCTAGCCACCCCATGGACTGCAGCCCACCAGGCTCCTTCATCCATAGGATTTTCCAGGCAAGAGTACTGGAGTGGGGTGCCATCGCCTTCAGGTAAACGAGAAGTAAAGCACTTGGTCAGATTGTCAGGGCAAGCTGACACGTGGTTAAGAAGGTCACTGGAGTCTGGATGTGTAGACACCGATTCCTAAGAGAAATGAGTAGAGCTTGCCCAGGTCACACACATACTTCCATCCTCTCCTTCACCATGAAAAGATTTTGAGACCAAATACTAAGGTTGTAAGTAAACTAATTAAAGGGAGACAGATCCAAACCATGGTTCCGAGCGACATCTACCCTCACCGTCTCTCAGGAGGGATTAATCAAAAATAGCTAATTATGAAACAGATGCTCATTGAAATAATTATGATATTGATTTTCTTTTTATCCCCAATTATATACCAACTAAATGTGTATATAATGTAGTGTTATTTTAATTTGGATAATCTAATTTCTAATTATGTTCTAATTCTAAAATATTTCTAATAATTTCTTTTATACAAACATATGTATACATATTATTTTAATTAGGGGAATTTATTTGTTTGAATCTTTATTGGATTATAGTTGTGTTATATATAGTTGCTTTATAATGTATTATTTTCTGCTGTTCAGTCAAGTGAATTGATTATACGTGTATATATGTATACCCTTGGTTAATCTGGCATTCACAACATTAAGTCTTTGTTCCTGTAATAGGTCACATATATCCCAATGGAAAAAATATATATATGTATCTTAACCTGGAGGGCTGATACAAAAATGTATTAGTTAGCTAGCCACTACTAAGGTTGAATGTTGTGTGATCACACTAGGTCATTAAGAAGAGCTTATGAAGTACATTGCACAACTTTCTACTCAAGGAATTAAAGGAGGAAACATTTGTTAATTGAATCCTATCCATTGTTGATCAAAGGTGACTCCATGGGGCATTAATTCCCCTCCCATATGAGTTGAGTATGCAGGAATGCCCAGATGGTTGCTCTGAATGCTCCAAGTTGCCCAGTGGAAAAGCCCCAGGCCAGAAATTAGGAGACATACAAGTTAATATAATTCAATATACTATTAATTTGTACATACATGAAACTAGACAGTCAGTAGATGACTTGCCACTATAGCGCTGGTTAAAATAATAGTTGGGGCTGGGAAGATGGGTAGTATGCTTGAGAAATGTCTGAGGTAAATCTTTTCATCACCATTGTATAGTTAATGACCTACAGACTGAGGAAGCTTGTTACCCAAAGCCACATGTTGGAAAGTAGCAGAGTCAGATTTCTGTACAGTTCTTGAGCCTCTCCTTGCTGTCCCTAAGCAGCTTTTTAACCACCTTGGAGCAATCTCCCAAATCATGGACCAAACGGAAATAAAGATTTTTGCAGGAAAATAAAATGTTCAGTGTTTTGTTACTATGTTCAGTGTTCAATGTTCAGATCAGATCAGTTGCTCAGTCCTGTCCAACTCTTTGCGACCCCATGAATTGCAGCACGCTAGGCCTCCCTGTCCATCACCAACTCCCGGAGTTCACTGAGACTCATGTCCATCGAGTCAGTGATGCCATCCAGCCATCTCATCCTCTGTCATCCCCTTCTCCACTTGCCCCCAATCCCTCCCAGCATCAGAGTCTTTTCCAATGAGTCAACTCTTTGCATGAGGTGGCCAAAGTACTGGAGTTTCAGCTTCAGCATCATTCCTTCCAAAGAACACCCAGGGCTGATCTCCTTTAGAATGGACTGGTTGGATCTCCTTGCAGTCCAAGGGACTTTCAAGAGTCTTCTCCAACACCACAGTTCAAAAGCATCAGTTCTTCGGAGCTCAGCCTTCTTCACAGTCCAACTCTCACATCCATACATGACCACAGGGAAAACCATAGCCTTGACTAGACGGACCTTTGTTGGCAAAGTAATGTCTCTGCTTTTGAATATGCTATCTAGGTTGGTCATAACTTTCAATGTTAGGGTTGATAACAAAACAGCTGCGAACAGGTTTCACAACATTTGAATGTGAGAAGGTCGTTGTTGTTCAGTTGCTAAGTCATATCCAACTCTTTGTGACCCCATGGACTGCAGCATGCCAGGCTTCCCTGTCCTTCACTATGTCCCAGAGCTTGCTCAAATTCACGTCCATTAGTTGGTTATGCTATTTAACCATCTCATCCTCTGCCATCCTCTTCTCCTTTTGCCTTAAATCTTTCCCAGCATCAAGGTCTTTTCCAAAAAATCAGCTCTTTGCATCAGATGGCCAAAGTATTGGAGTTCCAGCTTCAGCATCAGTCCTTCCCGTGGATATTTGGGGTTGATTTCCTTTAGGATGACTTCCCTAGTGGCTCAGATGGTAAACCAACCATCTGCATACATTGTGGGAGACCCAGATTCAATCCCTGAGTCAGGAAGATCCCCTGGAGAAGGAAATGGCAACCGTCTCCAGTCTTCTTGCTTGGAAAATCCCATGGATGGAGGAACCTGGTAGGCTACAGTGCATGGGGTCGCAAAGAGTCAGACACGACTGAGCAATTTCACTTTCACTTCCTTTAGGATTGACTGATTTCACTTTGTGTGTAGGTATCTACCTGGATAAGTGATAGGATCTCCTTGTGCTTCTCTGAGGAGACCTTAAGATTCTACCCACAAACCAGTAACTAGAAAGATGAATGTATTTTATTTGTTCCTGGGCTAGGGAGAAAAGAACTGTCTATGAAGCAGTCAAAGGTTTCCTCAGTGAGCAAATCTAAGTCTGTATCCTAATTTCCCTAGTCAGCCTGCTAGGAGGACACCTGGTAGACCTTAAGATTCTACCCACAAACCAGTAACTAGAAAGATGAATGTATTTTGTTTGTTCCTGGGCTAGGGAGAAAAGAACTGTCTATGAAGCAGTCAAAGGTTTCCTCAGTGAGCAAATCTAAGTCTGTATCCTAATTTCCCTAGTCAGCCTGCTAGGAGGACACCTGGTCACCAGACACCAATGAGACATTGTAGGCACTGCCTAAGTGAAATAGAGGTTGGTCCTGCCATGCTGGAGGGGTCATGTTTCCACTGCCTCCAGAGCTATTGCATGACTGATCCTGGAAAACCTTTGCTGCCTGATATTCTGGGTCCTTGGAATTTTAGTCTGAGTGCAGAGATGAGGGCAGGGCTATTCTTTCCATTGAATTCACTTTTCTTCTGAGCTTGAAAATTACCCCTTCGACTTTGAACATGCATTTACTGATCTTCCTCTTTTTTTATTATTTATTTATTTGGCTGTGTCAGGTCTTAGTTGCAGCACGTGGGATCTTTCATCATGTTGCACGGAGCTCTCTAGCTGTGGCAGGCCAGCTTAGTTGCTCCAAGTCATGTGGGATCTCAGTTCCCTAACCATGGATTGAACTCACATTGCCTGCATTGGAAGGCAGATTCTTAACCACTGGACCCCCAGGAAAATCTCATATTTACTGGTCTTATGAAAGATTATTAATGCTAAAACTTATAATTTCCTATATCAAATAGCTTCAGTCTGAACCCAAGTTATTGACTCACAGGAACAGTATAAAAAACAAGTTCCTATGTAATTCAGGATAGATTCACTCACAGTAGCAGTCCTGACAGTCACGTGTATGCTTGTGACTTAATATTGATATTTTTTTGCTCCTCTACATCTATCAAATTGACTTTATACCAACAACCTCAAAATAAACAAATGAGCAACCATTGATTTTACACATCAAGTATGTCTTTGTCTGTTAATATAAAATTCTTATCATCTTAATTAAAATCTACAATGTCAGAAAAATACCTCCTTTTACTTTCTCTAGGCAAATGTGAAAGACCTTCGTTTCAGTTCAGTTCAGTCGCTCAGCTGTGTCCGACTCTTTGCAACCCTATGGACTGCAGCACTCCAGGCTTCCCTGTCCATCATCAACTCCTGGAGTTTACTCAAACTCATGTCCATTGAGTCAGTGATGCTATCCAACTGTCTCATCTTCTGTCATCCTTCTCCTTCTGCCTTCAATCATTCCCAGCATCAGGGTCTTTTCCAATGAGTCAGTTCTTTGCATCAGGTGGCCAAAGCATTGGAGTTTCAGCTTCAGCATCAGTCCTCCCAATGAATATTTAGGCCTGATTTCCTTTAGGACTGACTGGTTTGCCCTCCTTCCAGTCCAAGTGACTCTGAATGTCAAAGGGCTTAGGACTATAATTAAAATGCAAAAGAAAATTATTACTATAATATAAAAGCCTTCACAAAACAATATATTTTTTCAAGTCTCCTATTCTTTTTTCCCATTTTCTCTACATGAATTGGTGTTGTCAGTATAGTTTCAATTATGTTAAATAGAAGAGATATATTGTGTCTAAACAGGTGGTTGTCAAAGCAATATTTTATAACTAAGAATGTTTCTTAATTTATTCAAAGATATGTAAATATAGAAAAGACATTTATATCTAGTAAATATTTTTATATCTAGTAGAATTTCTCTTTCTCCCTCTCAGCCCTAGACCTATTAATATTAAAGACAGAATGCCTATTTTTCTGTGTTCCTCCAACTTGGGCAAAAATAAAGATGATGACTCTGTGTGTATATGTGTGTTTTGTGGAAAGGGATGTTTGTATTCAGGCAATTATTTTCTAACTTACCAATTAAGCAGTAAGTTTTCAAATATTCCTTTCTCTTTTCAGAGTGAGAGTGCCTTTCTCACATGGTTTCCTATATGCGTTCCCAAAGTCTCCTTAGCAATGCACAGAGATGGAGATATTTTGTTGTTCACTCTCTGGCCATTCTTCTATCTTTTCCATATAATGGGTTTCAAGTTGTGTCCTAATTTATGGTTGTTTCTTGTTATTGTTTAGTTACTACGTTGTGTCTAATTCTTTGTGACTCCATGAACTGTAGCCTGCCAGGCTCCTCTGTCTATGGGATTTCCCAGGCAAGAATGCTGGAGTGGGTTGCCATTTCCTTCTCCAAGGAATCTTCCTGAACCAGGGATCGAATCTACATCTCGCATTGGCAGGCAGATTCTTTGCCACTGAGCAACCAGGGAAGCCCCCAATTTATAGTTTAAGTACATTTTAATTTGTTCAGCCCCACACTTTTTATTTTATATATGTAAATTCATTCATTCATACACATGTAGTTAATGAATTCATAAATTTAGCTAATATTTATTGCTTTTGTAGTTGATTTGCAATGTTGTGTTATTTCCAGGTGTATAGCAGAGTGATTCAGTTTTATATATCTATATATACTAATATACATATATATTATTTTTCAGATTTTTTCCATTATAGATATAACAAGGTATTGAATATAGTTCCTTGTGCTATACAGTAGGTCCTAGTTGTTTATCTATTTTATATATAGTAGTGTGTATTTGTTAATTCCAAACTTCTGATTCATCCTCCACTCTGCCCCCAGTTTTCCATTTGATAACTGTAAGTTGGTTTTCTCTGTGAGTCTGTTTCTTCTGTTTTGTAAATAAGTTCATTTATATAACCTTTTTAAGTTCCACATGTAAGTAATATCATGTGATATTTGTCTTTCTCTGACTTACTTCACTTAATATGATAATCTCTAGATTCATTTTATTGCTTTTTAAAAAAATATGTGATGCAGGTACTATAATAAGTAAATGGATCTCACAAATAAAAACAGAAATAAGCTTCTGCCCTTAAAGATCTTCCAGTAAGGTATACAACCAATTGGCCCTTTGTTTTAAATCTTTGCAATGGAAAGATGCCATGCATGGTTAGGGAGGTGTATACAGAGTATAAAGGAGCAAAGAGAGACATCCAGAGGACTGGGGTGAAGTGTTATTTAGCTGAATTTTGAAGGCCCAGGTAACAGCTCTGAGTACTTTAAAAATATATCATCAGGCTGCGTGTCCTGGACTTGACTAAAAATTAAGGTTGTTGATCTTCAAAAATCATAGTCCAAGCTTTAAAGAGAATAGAATTCTAACACACATTTAGGATAATAAATCCTGTCTCTTTTAGAATCTCATTCCTGCACATGTATAGACTCTGGGTACCTAAAAAGGAGATGCCACATATTGACTGCTTTAGCCTGTGTTGACCTCTATTTGTTTTGAATACAACCTATAACCCATTGATTTCCCTGGAAACATAATAAAATCAAACTGATTCTCCAGAAACCTGAATCACCCTATTAAGGGCAAATACAGACCTTGCGTCCATTAAGAGGGGTTGGACTCCAGCGTCAAAGGAGTGTACTGCTTAACAGCCTAAAAGCAAACTGACAGTACACATATTTCTGTAATAAAAGTTTTTAGAAGCTAGTTTTTTTCCCCTTAATACAAGAAACATTTTGATATGACTCATTAGTTTGTATGTGACTAGGATAACTTAATCATGCTAAAAACTTGAGATCAAGATTCTGACTTATTCAACTCAAAACACATAGAAAATACTAAATTAACATGCTAGAGACTTTGACTTCTTAAAAAACATTTATATATTTCAGTACAAATTCATTTATTTTAATTGGAGCTAATTACTTTACAATATTGTATTGGTTTTGCCATACATTGACATGAATCCACCATGGGTGTACATGTGTCCCCCATCCTGAACTCCCCTCCCACCTCCTCCCCATCCCATCCCTCTGGGTCTTCCCAGTGCACCAGCCTCAAGCATCCTGTATCATGCATTGAACCTGGACTGGCTATTCATTTCACATATGATAATATACATGTTTCAATGCCATTCTCCCAAATCATCCCACCCTCTCCCTTTCCCACAGAGTCCAAAAGACTGTTCTATACATCTGTGTCTCTTTTGCTATCTCGCATACAGGGTTATCGTTACCATCTTTCTAAATTCCATATATATGCGTCAGTATACTGTATTGGTGTTTTTCTTTCTGGCTTGCTTCACTCTATATAATAGGCTCCAGTTTCATCCACCTCATTAGAACTGATTCAAACGTATTCTTTTTAATGGCTGAGTAATACTCCATGTGTATATGTACCATAGCTTTCTTATCCATTTGTCTGCTGATGGACATCTAGGTTGCTTCCATGTCCTGGCTATTATAAACAGTGCTGCGATGAACACTGCGGTACACGTGTCTCTTTCAATTCTGGTTTCCTCAGTGTGTATGCCCAGAAGTGGGATTGCTGGGTCATAAGGCAGTTCTATTTCCAGTTTTTTAAGGAATCTCCACACTGTTCTCCATAGTGGCTGTACTAGTTTGCATTCCCACCAACAGTGTAAGAGCGTTCCCTTTTCTCCACACCCTCTCCAGCATTTATTATTTGTAGACTTTTGGATAGCAACCATTCTGCCCAGTGTGAGATGGTACCTCATAGTGGTTTTGGTTTGCTTTTCTCTGATAATGAGTGATGTTGAGCATCTTTTCATGTGTTTGTTAGCCATCTGTATGTCTTCTTTGGAGAAATGTCTGTTTAGTTCTTTGGCCCATTTTTTTGATTGGGTCGTTTATTTTTCTGGAATTGAGCTGTAGTAGTTGCTTGTATATTTTTGAGATGAATTCTTTGTCCATTGCTTCATTTGCTACTATTTTCTCCCATTCTGAAAGCTGTCTTTTCACCTTGCTTATAGTTTCCTTTGTTGTGCAGAAGCTTTTAACGTAATTAGGTCCAATTTGTTTATTTTTGCTTTTATTTCCAATATTCTGGGAGGTGGGTCATAGAGGATCCTGCTGTGATTTATGTCAGAGAGTGTTTTACCTATATTTTCCTCTAGGAGTTTAATATTTCTGGTCTTACATTTAGATCTTTAATCCATATTGAGTTTATTTTTGTGTATGGTGTTAGAAAGTGATCTAGTTTCATTCTTTTACAAGTGGTTAGCCAGTTTCCCCAGCACCACTTGTTAAAGAGATTGTCTTTTCTCCATTGCATATTATTGCCTCCTTTGTCAAAGATAAGGTGTCCACAGGTGCATGGATTTATCTCTGGGCCTTCTATTTGGTTCCACTGATCTATGTTTCTGTCTTTGTGCCAGTACCATACTGTCTTGATGACTATGGCTTTGTAGTAGAGCCTGAAGTCAGGCAGGTTGATTCCTCCAGTTCCATTCTTCTTTCTCAAGATTGCTTTGGCTATTCGAGGTTTTTTGTATTTCCATACAAATTGTGAAATTATTTGTTCTAGCTCTGTGAAGAATACTGTTTGTAGCTTGATAAGGATTGCATTGAATCTATAAATTGCTTTGGGTAGTATACTCATTTTCACTATACTGATTCTTCTGATCCATGAACACAGTACATTTCTCCATCTATTAGTGTCCTCTTTGATTGCTTTCACCAGTGTTTTATAGTTTTGTATATATAGGTCTTTTGTTTCTTTAGGTAGATATATTCCTAAGTATTTTATTCTTTTTGTTGCAATGGTGAATAGAATTGTTTCCTTAATTTCTTTCTATTTTCTCATTATTAGTGTATAGGAATGCAAAGGATTTCTCTGTGTTGATTTTATATCCTGCAACTTTACTATATTCATTGATTAGCTCTAGTAATTTTCTGGTGGAGTCTTTAGGGTTTTCTATGTAGAGGACCGTGTCATCTGCAAAGAGTGAGAGTTTTACTTCTTCTTGTCCAATTTGGATTCCTTTTATTTCTTTTTCTGCTCTGATTGCTGTGGCCAAAACTTCCAAAACTATGTTGGATAGTAGTGGTGACAGTGGGCACCCTTGTCTTGTTCCTGACTTTAGGGGAAATGTTTTCAATTTTTCACCATTGAGGATAATGTTTGCTGTGGGTTTGTCATATATAGCTTTTATTATGTTGAGGTATATTCCTTCTATTCCTGCTTTATGGAGGGCTTTTTTTTTTAATCACACACGGATGTTGAATTTTGTCAAAGGCTTTTTCTGCCTCATTGAGATAATCATATGTTGTTAATTTTTTAATTTGTTAATGTGTATTACATTGATTCATTTATGGATATTGAAGAATTCTTGCATCCCTGGGATAAAGCCCACTTGGCCATGATGTACAATCTTTTTAATGTGTTGTTGGATTCTGTTTGCTAGAATTTTGGTAAGGATTTTTGCATCTATGTTCATCAGTGATATTGGCCTGTAAAAGAAAGCAGGAGTAGCAATACTCATATCAGATAAAATAGACTTTAAAACAAAGGCTGTGAAAAGAGACAAAGAAGGACACTACATAATGATCAAAAAACCAATCCAAGAAGAAGATATAACAATTATAAATATATATGCAGCTAACCGAGGAGCACCACAATATGTAAGACAAATGCTAACAAGTATGAAAGGGGAAATTAACAATAACACATTAATAGTGGGAGACTTTAATACCCCACTCACACCTATGGATAGATCAACTAAACAGAAAATTAACAAGGAAACACAAACTTTAAATGATACAATAGACCAGTTAGACCTAATTGATATCTATAGGACATTTCACCCCAAAACAATGAATTTCACCTTTTTCTCAAGTGCACATGGAACCTTCTCCAGGATAGATCACATCCTGGGCCATAAATCTAGCCTTGGTAAATTCAAAAAAATTGAAATCATTCCAAGCATCTTTTCTGACCACAGTGCAATAGGATTAGATCTCAATTATAGGAGAAAAACTATTAAAAATTCCAACATATGGAGGCTGAGCAACATGCTGCTGAATAACCAACAAATCACAGAAGAAATCAAAATATGCACAGAAACAAATGAAAATGAAAACACAACAACCCCAAACCTATGGGACACTGTAAAAGCAGTGTAAAGGGGAAGGTTCATAGCAATACAAGCATACCTCAAGAAACAAGAAAAAAGTCAAATAAATAACCTAACTCGACACCTAAAGCAACCAGAAAAGGAAGAAATGAAGAACCCCAGGGTTAGTAGAAGGAAATAAATCTTAAAAATTAGGGCAGAAATAAATGCAAAAGAAACAAAAGAGACCATAGCAAAAATCAACAAAGCCAAAAGCTGGTTCTTTGAAAAGATAAATAAAATCGACATACCATTAGCCAGACTCATCAAGAAACAAAGGGAGAAAAATCAAATCAATAAAATTAGAAATGAAAAAGGAGAGATCAAAACAGACAACACAGAAATACAAAGGATCATAAGAGACTACTATCAGCAATTATATGCCAATAAAATGGACAAATTGGAAGAAATGGACAAATTCTTAGAAAACAACTTTCCAAAACTGAACCAGGAAGAAATAGAAAATCTTAACAGACCCATGACAGGCACAGAAATTGAAACTGTACTCAGAAATCTTACAAAAGCCCAGGACCAGACAGCTTCACAGCTGAATTCTACCAAAAATTTAGAGAAGAGCTAACACCTATCCTACTCAAACTCTTCCAGAAAATTGCAGAGGAAGGTAAACTTCCAAACTCATTCTATGAGGCCACCATCACCCTAATACCAGAACCTGACAAAGATGCCACAAAAAAAGAGATTTTGACTTTTAACATGAATTTACTCATAGGAAAGGAACTCATTTCAATATCTTTTGTAAAGTATCTGGCATATAATAGTGCCCATTTGGAATATTCTATATCTTGGCAACTTGACTGTGTTACACTTATATTCAGTTATCAATGAGGAAACAGACTGTAAGAGGTTAAATTAAATGCCTAGTGTGACAAGATGAAGGATGAACACTATGAGCTATTTAATACTAAATACTGAAAATAACACACTGTTTTCTATTCTTACTACTTTTGTTAAAGTATTTTCCATAAACATCAATGAGTAAGATTACATTCTAAGGATACACCATAGTTTTTATCCATTCATCAGTTGACAAACATTTGAATTCTTTACACTTTTGGCTAAAATATACGAGGCTACTTTGAAGACTGGTGTACAACATTTTGTGGGGAAATTTGCCTTCAATATTCTTGGGTACATACATTGGCGTGGAATTGTTGGATACATAAGTCTATGTCTAAAATTTGAAGGATGGCCAATCTGTTTTCCTAAGTGACTACATTTTCCCAATTCCACCAGTATGTAAGAATTATTTCTTTACATCCTTACGTCCAGTTTTAATTTCCTGTCTTGTGAATGTTAATACTGAGAGGGTGTGAGGTAAGCTATTATTGTGGCTTTGATTGGCATTTTCCTTCATCACTAATGATGCTGACCATCTTTAATGTGTTTATTTGTCATTTATACATCTCTTTTTTGGTATAAAGTGTAGTATAAAGTTTTTTGGTATAAAGTCTACTCTGTCCTTTAAAAATTGTATGTTGTAGACTTATACGTGTTCTTCATATATTCAGAATATAAATGTCTTATCAGAAAATGATTTCTAAATATTTTCTTCTTCTGTGGATTGTCTTTTCATTTTCTTGATGCTGTCCTTTAAATACAATATTATTTTTATTTTTTATGGAATCCTAACATAACTCTCTTTTCTTTACCACTTAGACTTTTGGTGTTACATCAAGGAAACAGTTGCCTATTCCAACACCACAAATACGTATAGAAAATTTTTATTTGGAGAATATTTTATTATTTTTAGACCTTCAGTTCAGTCACTCAGTCATGTTTGACTCTCTGTGAACTCATGGACTGCAACACGCCAGGCTTCTCTGTCCATCACCAACTCACAAAGCTTGTTCAAACTCAGGTCCTTTGAGTCAGTGATGCCATCCAACCATCTCATCCTGTCATCCCCTTCTCATCCTGCCTTCAGTTTTTCCCAGCATCAGGGTCGTTTCCAATGAGTAAGTTGTTCTCATCAGGTAGCCAAAGTTTTGGAGTTTCAGCTTCAGCATCAGTCCTTCCAATGAATATTCAGGCCTTATTTCCTTTAGGATGGACTGGTTGGATCTCCTTGCTGTCCAAGGGACTCAAAGAGTCTTCTCCAACTCCACGGTTCAAAGGCATCAATTCTTTGGCGCTCAGCTTTCTTTATGGTCCAACTCTCACATCCGTACATGACTACTGGGAAAACTGTAGCTTTGACTACACAGACCTTTGTCAGTAAAGTAATGTCTCTGCTTTTTAATACACTGTTTAAACCTAAACAGTGTATTGTATCTCATAACTTTTCTTCCAAGGAGCAAGCATATTTTAATTTCATGGCTGCAGTAAACATCTGCAGTCTTTTTGGACCCAAGAAAATAAAGTCTATAACTATTTCCATCGTTTCCCCATCCATTGGGACCAGATGCCATGATCTTTGTTTTTTGAATGTTGAGTTTTAAGCCAGCTTTTTCTCTCTCTTCTTTCACTTTTATCAAGAGGCTCTTTAGTTATTTTTTGCTTTCTGTCATAAGGGTGGTATCATCTGCATATCTGAGGTTATTGATGTTTCTCCCAGCAATCTTGATTTCAGCTTGTGCTTCATCTAGCCCAGCATTTCACATGATGTACTCTGCATATAAGTTAAATAAGCAAGATGACATTATACAGCCTTGATGTACTCCTTTCCCATTTTGGAACCAGTCTGTTGTTCCATATCCAGTCCTAACTGTTGCTTCTTGACCTGCATGCAAACATGCATACAGGTTTTTCGGGAGGCAGAAAAGGTCCTCTGTTATTCCCATCCCTTGAAGAATCTTCCACAGTTTGTTGTGATCCACACTGTCAAAGGCTTTAGCATAGTCAATGAAACAGAAGTAGATATTTTTCTGGAGTTCTCTTGTTTTTTATATGATCCAACGGATGTTGGCAATTTGATCTCTGGTTCCTCTGCCTTTTCTAAATCCAGCTTGTACATCTGGAAGTTCTCAATTCACATACTCTTGAAGACTGGCTTGAAGGATTTTTAGCTAACCTTACTAGAATGTAAAATCAACACAACTGTCTGATTGTTTGAACATTCTTTAGCATTGTCTTTCTTTAGGGGTGAAATGAAAACAGCTTTTCCAGTCCTGTGACCACTGCTGAGTTTTCCAAATTTGCTGGCATATTGAGTGCAGCACTTTCACAGCATCATCTTTTAGGATTTGAAATAGCTCAACTGGCTTTGTTCTTAATGATGATTTCTAAGGCCCAGCCCATTTGACTTCACATTCCAGGATGTCTGGCTAATAGGTGAGTGATCACACCATCATGGCTATCTTGGTCTTGAAGATTTTTTTTGTATAGTTCTTCTGTGTATTCTTGCCATCTCTTCTTAATATCTTCTGTTTGTGTTAGGTCCATACTATTTCTGTACTTTATTGTGCCCATCTTTGCATGAAATGTACCCTTGGTATCTCTAATTTCCTTGAAGCTATCTCTAGTCTTTCCCATTCTATTGTTTCCCTCTATTTTTTTTTGCACTGATTACTGAAGAAGGCTTTCTTATCCCTCCTTGCTTTTCTTTGGAACTCTGCATTCAGATGGGTATATCCTTCCCTTTCTCTTGTTGTTTTTGGCTTCTCTTCTTTTCACAGCTATTGTAAGGCCTCCTCAGACAACCATTTTGCCTTTTTGCATCTCTTCTTGGAGATGGTTTTGATCACTGCCTCCTGTACCATGTTATGAATCTCTGTCCATAGTTCTTCAGGCACTCTATCAGATCTAATCCCTTGAATCTGTTTGTCACTTCCACTGCATAATCATAAGGGATTTGATTTAGGTCATACCTGAATGGCCTAAGGGTTTTCCGTACTTTATTCTGAGTTCCATACTTTATTTCCATACTTTCTTCTAATTATTTCCATAATTTAAGTGAATTTGCAATAATGAGTTCATGATCTGAGCTACAGTCAGGTCTTGGTCTTGTTTGTGCTGACTAAATGGAACTTCTCCATCTTCGAAGGCAAAGAATATAATCAATTTGACCTTAGATTTGACCATCTGGTGATGTCCATGTGTAGAGTTGTCTCTTGTGTTGTTGGAAGAGGATGTTTGCCATGACCATGAATTCTCTTAGCAAAACTCTGTTAGCCTTTTCTTTGCTTCATTTTGTACTCCAAGGCCAAACTTTCCTGTTAACTCCAGGTATCTCTTGACTTTCTATTTTTGCATTCCAGTGCCCATGATGAAAAGGACATCATTTTTGGGGTGTTAGTACTAGAAGGCCTTATAGGTCATCATAGAACTATTCATCTTCAGCTTATTCAGCATTACTGATTGTGGCATAGACTTGAGTTACTGTGATATTGAATGGTTTGCCTTGGAAATGAACAGAGATCATTGTGTTGTTTTGAGACTCTTGTTGACTATGATGGCTACTCCATTTATTCTAAGGGATTCTTGCCCACAGCAGTAGATATAATGGTCATCTTAAGTTAATTTGCCCATTCCAGTCCATTTTAGTTCAGTGATTCCTAAAATCTCAGTTTTTGCTCTTGCCATCTCCTGTTTGACTACTTCCAATTCACCTTGATTCATGGACCTAACATTCCTGGTTCCTATGCAATATTGTTCTTTACAGCATCAGACCTTACTTCCATCACCAGTCATATCCACAAGTGGGCAATGTTTTTGCTTTGGCTCAGCTTCTTCTTTCTTTCTGAAACTGTTTCTCCACTCTTCTCTAGTAGCATATTGTGCACCTACTGAGCTGGGGAGTTCATCTTTCAGTGTCATATTTTTTGACCTTTACATACACACTTTTCCATCTTCCCCTTCTCCTTTACTACACTGACATGTTTATATCTCAACCAAAACATTGCTTCCTCTGTGTAGCCTTCCTGAAGGTTTTTCTCTACTCCTTGCCCCAACCACTACTCACCTTAATTAATCTTGAGTTAATTTTTATATGCAGTGTGATCTAAGGGTCCAAATTCAATCTTTTGCAGGTGGATATGCCATTGTCCTAGTACCATTTGTTGAAAGGATTATGTTTTCCATATTAAATTTTTGGTAACGTGTCTAAAACAAACTGACCATAAATATAAGGGTTTATTCTGGACTTACAGTTGTATTCCATTGATATACCTGCCCTCCCATCAGTGCTACACTGTCTTGATTTCTGTAGATTTGTTGTAAGTTTTGAAATAGAGAACTCTAAGTCCAGCTTCTTTATTTTTCTTTTTCAAGATTGCTTTGACTCTTCTGGGTCCTTTGCATTTGCATATGAATTTTAGGATCAACTTGTCAACTTCTGTAAAAAAGCCAGGTGGGGTTTTGATAACAAGTGGATTGAAACTTTAGATTAATTTGGGCATGTTGCCCTTTTAATGTTACTAAATTCTTCACACCATAGATATGGGAGGTCTTCCCATTCATTTAATCCTTCCTTATTTCTTTCAACAATGTTTTGTAATTTTCAGTGGCTCCCCTGATTTGCCCACCACAGTTTTCCCTGTGTCCTCCTCTCTCTTCCAGATCCAAGATATATAATTCTCCAAAATGCTGAGTTTTATTTGTTCAGATGGAGTATCTACAATTCTTCCAAACTTCTGACATACAGAGTTAGGAACTAGAAGTCCCTTTTAATTCTTTAAATATTATTTCCTTCAGTTATTTGAAAAATGTTGAAAATAGCTGGTTAAAATTATTTTTCTGATAATTTCACTAATAAGGTTCCTCAGAGATAGTTTCCATTAATTACTTTTTTGTCTGTTTGTTTCATGCTTTCCTGTTTCTTTGGGTTTCTCATGTGTATGTGTATATATATATATTTGCATATATACATTTATCTTTTTATATATATCGATTTTTTTGAAATGACATTTTGAATAGTATAATGTTTCAGTTTTAGAAATCTGATTCCCATTCTACTTAGAGTTTCTTTTTGTTATAGTTTATTGTCATTAACATTCATTTAGTGCATTTGCTGAACTAATTCTTAAAGACTGATATTCCTTCTCCTATGATTTGCACTCTGTCTTAGTTTTCACCTCTTGCTTGACCAAGTCCTTGAGCTCAGTCAGAGGGAAGAGCTTCAGGCCTTTGCCTGTGTTCCCTGGGCACACATACAGCCCTACACACGTGGATTTCCATATCCTGTAAAATTTGTTAGAGCTTTTCAAATTCCCTGTTCTCATTCACCAGTTTTCTTTCTTTCTTTCTTCTTCTTCTTTTTTTTTTTATGATTCTTTGATAATACATTTGTTTGACCCAACAGGTTTCACTACCCTAGGCAGTTGTTTGATTAGCAGGTGCCCCAGATTGATTTTAACAAATGCCTTGGAGATTAGACTGTTTATAGCAAGCAAGTTCTGAGTCAGGTCAAATAAAAACAAATTCTTTGAATGGTGCCTTCTCAGGAATCTTCCAGGCAATAGAAAACAGTCTCTAGGAGAAGACATTTACAAATCATATAATCCATGAGTTAATATACAAAATATATAAACAGCTCATACAACTCAAGAACAACAAAAACCAAACAACTTGATTTAAAAAATGGGCAGAGAAACTAAATAGATATTTTCCCAAAGAAATACAGATGGACACTCTGTATAATAGGCTCCAGTTTCATCCACCTCATTAGAACTGATTCAAATGAATCCTTTTTAATGGCTGAGTAATACTCCATTGTGTATATGTACCACAGCTTTCTTATCCATTCATCTGACCCAGAGGGATGGTATGGGGAGGAAGGAGGGAGGAGGGTTCAGGATGGGGAGCACATGTATACCTGTGATGGATTCATTTTGATATTTGGCAAAACTAATACAATTATGTAAAGTTTAAAAATAAAATAAAATTAAAAAAAAAAAGAAATACAGATGAACAGTATATACATGAAAATATGTTCAACATCACTAATCATCTGTGAAATGCAGATCAAAACCACAATGAGATATCACCTTGTGCCTGCTGGAATGGCTATTATCAAAAATGCAAGAAATAAGAAGGTGAGGATATGGAGAAAAGAAAACATTCTTCCACTATTTATGGATATGTAAATTGGTGCAACCACTACAGAAAATAGCATGGATATTCCTCAAAAAATTAAAAATAGAACTACCATATGATCCAGCAATTCCACTTCTGGGTATTAATCCAAATAATATGAAAACACTAATTCAAAAGTGTATGTGTACCCCTATGATCATTGCAGCATTGTTAACAATAGCCAAGATATGGAAACAACCTGAAACAATATGAATGGATACAAATGATGTGATAAACACACACACACATTGGAATACCGCTGCTGCTGCTGCTGCTAAGTCCCTTCAGTCGTGTCCGACTCTGTGCGACCCCAGAGATGGCAGCCCACCAGGCTCCTCCATCCATGGGATTCTCCAGTCAAGAATACTGGAGTGGGGTGCCATTGCCTTCTCCTCATTGGAATACTACTTAGCCATTAAAAAAATAAAATCTTGTCATTTGCAATAATGTGGATGAAACTTGAGAGTACTGTGCTAAGTGAAATAAGTCAGGTGGAGAAAGACAAATACCGTATGCTTTCACTCATGTGGTCTATAAAAAACAAGCCAGCAAACAAACAAAAACCTCAAATAAATGAACAAACCAAACAAAAATAAGTGTGTAGATACAGAGAGCAGAGCAGTGTAAATTATCAGAGGGGGGGAGGAATAGGACAAACACTAAATGGGTAAAAAGTTATCAACATTACTAACTGTACAGTAATGAATGGAAATTACATTTTTGGTGATTTAAATCACCACACTGTAGAATATACGGAAGTAGAAATATAAGGTTATACACATGAAGTTTATATAATGTTATAAACCAACTTACCTCAATAAAAAACATAGCAGATTCTCAGGAAGTGGGCTTTTGGGGGAAGCCCCAAACCTGTTCTATTTCCTCTGGTGGCTCCTGGGTAGCTGGTATGTAACTGTTATGGTTGTAAGTTTAATTTTCAAGGCTTCTGTGAAGCTAGGGCTTCCCAGATAACACTAGTGGTAAAGAAACTGCTTGCCAATACAGGAGACATAAGAGACATGTGTTCTATCCCTGGGTTGGGCAGATCCCCTGAAGGTGGAAATGGCTACCCACTCTGGTATTCTTGGCTGGAAAATTCCATGGAAGAGGAGCCTGGCGGTCTATAGTTCATAGGGTCACAAACAGCTGGATTCAGCTAAAGTGACTTAAGATGCACGCATGTGGAACTGGGGAGCAGGGATGAGAATGGTACGAAGATTAAATGCTATGAAGCTCTCTGTTCTTGTAAAACTCAGCCATTTTTCTGATGTGGTCAATGGGAGACCGCGGGTGTAAGAGTTTGAACAGATTGTTCCTTGGATTTCTGCCCTTGGTTAATTTACAGCACTTTGAAAAGTTGATTTTAATCATTTCTGCCAGCATTCTCATTACTTTTATAGATGAAGTGGATTTTGAACATCTTTACTCCACTGTCCCAGCAGTGCCTCAGTGTGTTCATGTTCTTATGGATTACTGCTTTTATTTCTATGGGGTAGAATTCTAAAAGCAGGATTGCTGGGTTCAGGGATATAACTGTATTTAGTTACATTAATTATTACAGTTTGCTTTGTACAGTTGCTCCAAAAATTCACATTTTATGAAAACCATTGAGGCTAATATTGTCCTCTTTTTGTTTTAATCTAAGAGATTCAAAGTCTTATTGAACTTATTGAAATTAAAAGTCTTTTCACAGGTTCATTGAATATTTGGGTTTGAGTCATCATAGATTTCTTTTGCCTATTCATCTGTAAACTGTCTTTTTTAAAGTATATTAAATACTTTTAAATTAAATATTTATCTATATTTATCTATACTAGTGGATTAGAGGGAAAATTTTTATAGTGAAAGAATTTCATATGCTTATACATTTCACACAATTTTTCTAACAAAAGAAGATGGGGCAGGTGGAAGGAGGTCCGAGAGGGAGGGGATATATGGATACATATAACTGATTTACTTCATCACACAGGAGAAACTAACATAACATTGTATAGCAACTATAGTTCAATGAAAAGAAGAGTAAATGTTAAAAAAGCTGGTGAGGATACAATTTGGTATGGAGAAGAAAATAAACACAAGAAAAAAATTACATGATGTTAATTTCAGAACAAGCTTTCCCTTACAAGAAAGTGTTTAAAATGCAATGTTTGATTTCTACTCCATTTTCTGAGTTGCAGAGAAAGTTCCAGAAATGCATTTTTTTTCTCTACCCTTCAATACCTACTGCCTTGAACTTACCAGGATAAATGCCACTATGTCATATCAGACAGTAAAGGATACCTGGATTTTCTGGTCACCCTCCTCTTACTGTGGCCTAATCTCCATAAAGTACTATAGATCTATTCTTTGTTCTTTCTACATGTCCCACCAGCACTCTCTCGTGATGGCTGTTTCTTCCTCTCTCCTTATTTCAGTGTCTTCCCTGACAGTTGCAGAGCATTCTCTTTCTTGTCTTGCATCCCTGGCTTTGAATCTCAAGCATCAGATTTGATCACACACTCTGTGTTCCATCAAACCCTGTGTCCATCAGCTGTCTACAGTGGTAGCTCCTGGTTCCCTGTCACTCTCTCCAGTGATCATCTCTTGAATGATCTTGCCTTCTACTCTACATCCTGCCTACATACTACTCTGAATGCCACCTCCTGACTTCTAGCTTACTCTGTTTAGTACCCTAGCTCTTATAATCCATTGGCTTTTTCCAGGATTTCCAATACATTGGTCCTAACACCTTTTTACTTTTCCCTGCAACCAAGATGTCCTCCTTTCCCTCTGGGCCTAGAGTAAATCTCATGATTAATCACAATAAAAGCAATCTGTGTATACCTCAACTCCCTTTTCCCATGATCCTTCATTATATTTGCTCTTGGAAAAACAGTATGGAGGTTCCCCAAAAAATTAAAAATAGAACTACTGAATGATCTAGCCATCCACTTTTGAATATGTATCTGAAAGAACTGAAATCAAGGTCTCAAAGAGAAATTAATTTAATTTTCTTAAGAGACTGAATTTAATTTCTTGAACTGTCTGGTTAAATACAACCACCCATCTCTAGTCTACCTTTTATACTTGTGCAGCTAACTGCTAGAAAAGAACATACCACCACACTGACTAATCATTCACAAGATAGATTTAGTGCTATCAAATATTCATACATTCCCCCTTCCATTTGACTGGCTGATTAATTTCCATGTATCCCTAAGTTCACAATGCTTTTTCTCCCATCCTTACTCCCACTTGATTGTTGATCTGTATTTATACATCACTGAGAAAATGTATGAAATCAACAGAAAACATCCACATACAGACCTATCAACATCTGACCATGAACTTTTTTCCTGCCTATTACCAGAGACAGATTGTTGATGTCTCTATCCAAAGCCAATTACAGCACTCATATAGTAGATGCTTGCCTGCTTTCCTGTACAAGGGTGCTATTCCAGAAAGCCTTTTCTCTCATATATGGTTCTACTGCATTCATATGTGCTGTTAACAATCTCATCACCCTGAAAAAAAAAAAAAAAATCTATCTTGACCCACTTCAAATGTCTACAAGTATGTTTATTTTCTATCATTTGTGGAAAAATTCCTATAAACAGTTTCAACACTTTAAATCCTATTCCACTTGTTCATACTTTTCCTATCAATACTTGGCCCCCTAAATTCCCCGGAATGTTTCCACTCACATGTAATGAATACTGTCATGCAAAACCCAATGTCTATTTTTGGCTTTAACATTACTTAACCTATCAGAAGTGTTTTTAAAAAGTTTATCACTCATTTCTATTTTATGTAATTTATTCACTTGGTTTCTATTACATAGCACTCTCAGTTTTCTTATGGTTGCTGATTATTTCTTTGTCCCTTCTCCTAGCTCCCTCACAAATCCTTGGTTTCATGATGTTAGGATGCCAGTGGTCCCTTACTTAGCCTTCGCACATCTTTCTCTGCACAGACCACATTGGTGATATTATTCAGTTTCATGCTTTCAATACCTGTATATCAGCTCCATGTTGATAATTTCTTAATTTATATCTCCAGCTTAGACATCTCTCCCAAACTCCATATATATGCATGTTTGTATGTATATGCTTGCAAACACATGCACACATACCTGAATCTTCCTTTTTAAACACCTCCACTGAAATGTCCAATACCACATCAGTAGACATGTCTGTGGGACACGGGAAGATATGCCATTTCATATAGTCCATGAGTTAGAAATAATAAGTAGGCCCAGGGCAGGTGCGATGAGATGGTAGAAAACATTTGGTTTGGTCAATGGTGACTAATTCAGTTGGGCAGGAATTTTTAAATATTGATAACAACAGATTCTTACCAAAGGAAGAACCAGTTACTTCTTCCCTCATCTCTTATCCCTAAACCCAAAGCATAGCATTCTTAGGATGAGTCCAGCTATTGATGAAAGCTTTATAGTTACCCCTTGGAGATAAGAATTTAATTGCATCAAAACCCCTGATTCTTCCAGAATGGAATATGTCTCAGTGCCTCTTAGCAAGAAGAATGTACTTGTGGTGTCCAGGCCAGGGTTTAGTCACCTCATTTTGTGTGTTACACACCATTTGTTCACCATCCTAACCAGCCTCTAATCATGTACTCATTTCTCAAAGTGCAAATCATCAAAAATAGTACCTGATTTTCAGGGAACTATCTTCCTTGAAGTTATCACATCCAGTTGACTATTTATTAATTGAAATTCAAATGTATTAGTAGTGGTGGACAAATGATTGTTGCCTAAGAATCTTTCTCTTGTTTATGGCTCAAAATTTATTTATGTTAGATATTGAAAAATTTTTATAGTTAGATTGGCTGTCCTGTATAACTTCTCATTTCTAGAAATGGAGAAGGGGAGAGGGAAATCTATAGACGCTATATCGTACAGCACATCTCTAGAATTTATTCATCTGACATAAAAAACTTTATGCCTTTTGGACAATAGCTCTCCATTTTCTCCTCCCTTGAGCCCCTGGAAACCACCATTATATTCTCTGCTTCTATAAGTTTGACAATTTTAAGTACCTAATATGAGTTGGGCTACCTAGGTAGCTCAATGGTAAAGAATCTGCCTGCCAATGCAGGAGGCACAGGTTCAATCCCTGGGTTGGGAAAATCCCCTGAAGAAGGGAATGACTATCCATTTTAGTATTCGTGCCTGGAAATCCCATGGACAGAGGAGCCTGGTGGGCTACCGTCTGTGGTGTCACAAAGAGTTGGACAGGACTGAGAGACTGAGAACCATTATGCATATATCACATTTTCTTTATTCATTCACTTATTGATGGATATTTAGATTGTTTCTTTATCTTGGATATTGTAAATACGGGATTTCAGATTTTGGCCTTGCAGTGACTTATTGGGTATAACATCAAAGCACAAGAAGCAATTAGGTAAGTAGAGCTGCTGCTACTGCTGCTGCTAAGTCGCTTCAGTCGTGTCCGACTCTGTGCGACCCCATAGACAGCAGACCACCAGGCTCCCCCGTCCCTGGGATTCTCCAGGCAAGAACACTGGAGTGGGTTGCCATTTCCTTCTCTAATACATGAAAGTGAAAAGTGAAAGTGAAGTCGCTCAGTCGTATCCGACTCTTCATGTCCCCATGGACTGCAGCCTACCAGGCTCCTCCATCCATGGGATTTTCCAGGCAAGAATACTGGAGTAGGGTACCATTGCCTTCTCTGAAGTAGAGCTACATCAAACTAAATAAAATAAAATAAAATAAAATAAAAGCTTCTGCCCAGCAAACAAAACAAAAGAAACAAAACAAAACTGGAAACCCTATCAACAAAACTAAGAGCCAACCTATAGAACAGGAGTAAATATGTCTAAACCGTATGTCTTATAAAGACATTAATGTAAAAAATATATAGGAAACTCCTATAAGTCAGTAACAAAAAGAAAACAAAAGACCTGATTAAGAAAATAGACAGAGGACTTGAATAGGATTTCTCTAAAGAAAATATACAAATGACCAACATATACATGGAAAATACAAATCAAATCCACAACGAGATATTGTCTGATACATATTAGGTTAGCTAGTATCAAAGACTAAAAAGTAAAGATACACATTGGTGATGATTGGAGAAGTTGAAACCATGTGCAGTGGTGACTCAGACAGTAAAGAATCTGCCTGCCACGCTTGAGACCTGGGTTTGATCCCTGGGTTGGGAAGATCCCTTGGAGGATGGCATGGCAACCCACTCCAGTTTTCTTGCCTGGAGAATCCCTATGGACAGAGGAGCCTGGCTGGGTACAGTCCACAGCATTGCAAAGAGTCGGACACGACTGAGCAACTAAGCACAACACAGCACTGTGGGTGGGGATGTAAAATGTTGAAGCTGCTATGGAAACAGTACAGAAGTTTCTCAAAAAATTAAAAACAGGACTACCCATGATCTAGCCATCCACTTCTGAATATATATCCAAAAGAATTGAAATTAAGGTCTCAAAGAGAAAGTAATTTAATTTTCTTAAGAGACTGAATTTAATTTCTTGAGTTGCTAGATTACCAGGGAGGAAAGCAAGATACTCTTTAGAGAGATGCCCCTGGAGCTGATATTAAACTATAATTTCCAAGAACCAGTGTGTAGCTCAGTAGGTCATGATCAATATGGGTGACAAAGATAAGATTTCTTCAGTAACCTCTGCAGATACCTGAGATGTATATATTCATTAAGATCTCTGTATGTATATCATTATTCTTTGGTTTTGCTTTTGCCTTTTGGTGGTACATTTGTTTATTTTCAACATGTTAACTGGTAGAGCTAGCACTATATTTGAAATAAAAGAATATATATAGTTAAAATATGATTATACCTTTAGAGAGATATTCAATAAAATGTTAATACAGGTTATCTCCAGTATTGAACTTATGAATTAATTTTCATTTCTCTGTGTTTTTTGTCATTCTAGTTTCTATAGTTAGCAGGTACAATTTAAGTAAACATACAGTATGAAAAATTATTTATACTAATGAGACATTTACATAGTTGGTAAGAAAAAACAGATTAACTGGAAGACTTAATCCCACTCTCAGAAAATTCCCTTGATACAGTAACATTCCATAACTTTGATGAGAAACAAAATGATAATTTCAAGATTAATTTCACTCATTTAGATTGATAGGGTTGTTTGGAATATGGAGTGCAGTGCATATGGCACATCTTTCAGCAGATTATTTCTGATAATATCCCTAAAGACTTGATTGGGAAGTGTTGGCAGGATTTCAGCGTGATTAGTTTGAGTCATAGTTTTCAAATGATCACCAGAAAGTAGGTAGATTGATGTTTAATGTCAAGCCAAGGGAGGTTCTGTGGTAGAGTTCTAAATCTGACTATATTTTATTTAACAATTTCATTAGTGAAAACAGATGACATGATTATCATAATTTAAGTAATAAGGTACCCAACAAGCTGACATCACACCAAAGAAGCCAAGGTCTGATATCTAACAAGCATTATGTGGTTTTAGATAGAGCAAGAAGTTGAAAAGTGATTGTATTTCTTCAAACCCATAGACATGGGTATTATAAGTTGTTGCCCAACAAAAATGTTGTTGGCTTCAAGTCTAGGACAGCTAGTTGCTTATAAAGACACTGAAGAGGTGATGTCAGAAAACTTGATGTATAATGGATAAAGTCAACAAATCATGTATACATGGACACAAAATATATAAAACCTGATATGTCTTGAGTATGAGTTTTTCTGAGAACAGTTAGGAACCCATTTTAAGTCTACACAGTTCATGTGTGTGTGTTTACATTTCTGAGTCTCAATGTGACTTAACAGTGAGATGTGTGGATTATTTCTGCAAGTGTCCTTCTTGCCAAGTGCTCATAAATTGTGTGTAGGTTCACTGAGAGGCTTCTGTATAAATTTATGGGGCTATCAATTTTCTGGTTAATTGATCTTGTATTTGATGATTCCAAACATGTTCAGCTCCATTAAATGTAATGTCACTCCTTTCCCAGGGGCCAGTTGATTTCAGTGTCAGTGAAAGGTTGCTATATAAAAAAAGAAAGTTTTTCTATAATGCTTTGCTCTACTACCACACACAAATTACAAAAAAATCATACGGTCTTGGGAGTAGGAATTTTTTTTTCAAAGCATGACACAAAGCCTATGGATCATAAAGGGAAAAACAGCAATTGCACTTTATAACACATGCACAGGAGCACAATAAATAAAGTAATAAGGGAAAATGTATTTGCAAAGACATTTGAAAAGGGCTAATATTGTCTATAAACATTGATGTGATCTGTAAAAGGAAAACTGGAAAGGTATAGACAAAATCATTCTCAAGAATTATGCAAAGAGAAACAGAAATATTTGACTTTTACTTCCTACACTCTCATATTTTTAGCAAATCATTTGCATTATTTTGCAATAAAACGTACTTTCAGGCTGAAGTCTTGTCACCCTCTCTACATTTTTTTGGTCTGTTTCCTCTTTTTTCTATTTTAATAATTTATAAAGAAGAAAACAATCTATATGGAAAAATGTTCTATCTATTCATGTAATTCCTCAGGGAATGTGCTTATCTGTGAGCACTTTGTGGGGACTCAGTTTTTATTTCCTGTTTTCCTATTGCACACTTACTCAATGCATGGGTAGCTTAAAATAAAGAGAATGTTGGCCCTAAATCAATATTGGCTCATTGCTTGACCTTGCAGAAGATTTCTAGCACAGAAATGGGTGAGAATGGGGGTGGAAATATTCAGATGTGAGAAAACACAATGACCATGAGTCTGTTCACCCTGATGGGTGATAGACATCACTGATCAGAGACTACAAGACTGGGGTGTTCTGGGATCAACATACTTCCATGGGAATATCAGTCACATGTATCTGACTGATATCTAGATTACAAGAAGAGGTTGGAAAAGGTATTCACAGCTGGAGGGTATGTCCTGCAAAACACTGTGGGCAAGAGAATGCAAGTGCTACTGAAATGCATGTGGCAAGTAGAGGATGTGGGTGGGTAGTGACAGCCGCAGATAGGGTTAGAGCTGTAATTGGGGATGGAGGGTGGGTTAGAGGAAGTGAATCATGGTGTGACTCAGGGATTGAGATGTCTCTTGTAGGCTCATTGGGTGCTGGTTGCTGTTCTTGGAGAATTCCTCACATCTGAAGAATGTTCACTTATTTCCTTCACTTTTTTTTTTAATTGTTATTGAAGTATAGTTGCTTTACAATGTAGTGTTAGTTTCTGGTGTACAGCAAAGCAAATCAGCCATATGTCTACATATATCCCCTATTTCTTGGATTTCCTTCCCATTTAGGTCACTACAGAGGATTGAGCAGAGATTCCTGTGCTATACAGTAGGTTCTCATTAGTTATCTATCTCATACATAGTACTATGTGAGTGTTTGTGTGTGTGTGTGTGTGTGAGTGTGAGTGTGTGTGTGTGTGAGAGTGTGAGTGTGTGTGTGTGTGTGTGTGTGTGTGTGTAGGCTTCCCAGGTGGCACAGTGGTAAAGAACCCACCTGCCAATGTGGGAGATACAAGAGACATGGGTTCGATTCCTGGGTGGGAAAGAGTCCTGGAGTAGGAAATGGCAATCCACTCCAGTATTCTTGCCTAGAGAATCCCACGGACAGAGGAGCCTGGTGGACTACAGCCCATGGGATTGCAAGGAATTGGACACTATTGAGCATGAGCACAAATGAGCATGAGCGTAAATGTGTCAATCCCAACCTCCTGATTCATCTCACCTCCCTTTCCCCCCTTTGTATCCATACAAAGGATAGAGTTTGTTCTCTACATCTGTATCTCTATTTCTGCTTTGCAAATCGGTTCATCTGCACCATTTTTTCTAGATTCCACATAATCATGTTTAACACAATATTTGAGTAATAAGAGGAAGTGACATCACAACTAGAAGAGCAAGAGGGCAATCTGGGTGTTCTTTTATGTGTGATTTATTTCACTCTGCATAAAGCTTTCAAAATTTATCCACAGGAGGCACACTTCATTTCTTCATCCTTGCAGTATCCTCATTGATGAAAACAAAGACTCACTCTGATCTGAGAACTTCAATCGGTTGAACTTCTTCAATTCTTCTGGCCCTCAGTGTAGCTGACGGAACAGATTGAAGAAGTTCACCTTTTTACACTGTTCCAAATCACCATCCAAACACAGACAACAACATAATGTGCATAATTCCTTTCTCTTCCTTTTAAAATAAATCATATGAGAAATTATTTTTATTATAGTTTTGTTGATAACATAATTATTTTTAAAAACTCACTCTGATTTTTAAAAACTCCATTTAGAGATAGTTCCATAAGAAACTTATATTTGCCTTGTATTCAATTCTTGGCCTTTTCTGATGATGCTAACAATAATAGAAATGGAAAGTCTATAGAAAATCAAAATATTTGTTTTCTGGTAAGTTGAAATCTGAGATTCCTCAGATTGCTGAGATAAGAGATGTGATCTGGGTGTGTTGGGATAAGTGAAACGTGTTTATATTCAAAAGGGTGCTTTGGCAAATAAAAGGAAAAGTATAGAAGTATTCAGTGTTTAGGAAAAAACAGAACAGTGTATTGGATATGATACTAATTTTGGAAAGAGGAAAAGCTACTTCTACAAACATATATTGTGTGTGTGTGTATGTGTGTGTGTGTGTCTGTGTAAAGAGAGAGAGAATGTGTGTGTATACAGACATACATGTGTGTGTATGTAGGTACAAAACTGATGTAAATCTATTTCCTCTGGGAAATAGTACTACTGGGGGCAAAAGATTTCATGATTTATTTTATTTATAACTGTATGGTTTTAGTTCATCTTTAAAAAGTGCCTTTATTTCATTATTATGGAGGAAAAGTGTATGTAATAAACTTGTGCTATGTCAAGTGAAAGCACAAATTTATTAAACACACTTTCAATACTTGAAAATATACTTGGTAGCTGAGTTTTCAGGGAGAAATATTATTAAAATTAAATATTAAATCTTATGGAAGCATTCATATACTATAGACAGCTATAGGCTTCTGTGAAAATAGTTTGACATTAAATATTAAACACTTAAAAAAATTTAAATTATTATAGATCCTCCTTCTGAGGAGACTAAATAGAAAGTTCCCCAAACATATATGTAGTTGGTGTGAATGCTAGGATTTAAATTCAGAAGAGTCATAAATATTTCCTGTAGTATTATTTATTATAACCAAAGGTGTAAACAATTAAAATTTCCTTAAGGATGCATATGGTTAAATAAATTGTAGTTAAATCCTCACAATGTCTTTTAAACCAATATTTATTAATATAGGAATATGGTCATGACATAGCGATTTTGTTTTTCACAAACTTGCAAATGGAATTCACATAATGTTATCTTTTATAAATATATACTCATATATAGGAAAATAAGAGAAGGATACATAATAAATTGCTACTTGATCTTAGCCCTATGTGATGAGGCATTGTATATGGTTTTTAATTTTGTTTGAAAAGAAATCTATACTCTCTAATTGAAGAAAATGAGATTGCATTTCCTTTGTCATAAAAAATGAAATGAGAGAAGAATATTTTTTAAAAGGGGAAATTATATTTCCTATGGGATTTATTTTCAATTCATAAAGATTAATGAGGCTTTCTAAGTTGTTTATTGGCCTTGAGTTTCCAGCAGTTCTTAAAGATAGATATTATTTTTCATATTTATCAAGAAGATGAATGCTGTGAGTGATAATATTTATGTAGAAAAATAATTTTTCTTTACTATTTAGCAAAGAGGAGCTATTTCTCACCATCCACAGAAGAGAAGGACAGTAAATCTCTAGTATTTTACAACGATCAGGTCAATTCAGCACATTTTTCTATCAAAGAATGTGCCAAACTGTGAGGATGTATAATCCCTGCAAACGCTTCTATAGAAAAATGCCAATAGCTTCTCCCCATAAACAGAGAGAGAAGGATGCATTGTCATGAATGATGAGGAGAGGAAAGCACTATGTCAGTAAAGTGACATTTTTAGAATTTCAACTGCATGAAAAAAGAGATGTCAGGGTGAATTTTTTTGGTCATGTTGTTAAGAATTTATAGTCTTAGATGTCACTTATATATTGCTATTATTTTACTATACTAATTCTTTTAAGCCCATTCATATAATCAGAAACCATTTAGTAATACTTATTAATAACTGCATGTGCCAGGCACTGTTCTAAACCTTGGGAATACAAATTTAATTGGCTCCAGAGAAACTCACAGTCAAGGAGAACTCATTGCACCTATATCCAAAAAGGATTCGAAGCAATTACAGATAAAATGCAAGACAGTTATAATGTCTGTGCCTACCTTTGTTACCAGAAAACAATTAGATTTAAAGCTCATAAATATCCCCATATTCTGGATCAGGTCCCATTCCTTCTCCTTTCATCTAATCTGATATCTTGATGTACACAGATTTGTTGACACAAAACAATGAGCAAGTTAAAATTAATTTGGTGACTGCTACAAGAAGCAGGCAATTCCCACTTCACCCATCCAAATATTGGAATGTCCATCACCTCAGTCACAAATGTCAGAAGAGTGGGCTCCTGCGTGACTTACTGACTTAACAGCATGCCCATTTGAAACCTGCCTCAAGGGAGCATAGTGGAATCTCATTTAATATTGATTATGATTATTGCAATATTTACTGTCAGTTGTTTTTACCAATTTACAGAGAAATAAATATACATTATCGATAAATGTATGAAAATTTTCTCTAGCCCTTAAATAAAAAAATAAAGCAAAATGAGATTATAAACATCTTTAGTGAATATTTAAAACATTTAAATCCAGTTTAGGTGGTGGTAGGAGAATCATTAACTCTCATACACTAATCATGGATTTGCAAATTTATACAAATTTTCTTTTTTTTTTTGCAGAGCAATTTGACAGTGGCTCTCGTGTTGAGGTGGAACTTCTACCCAGTCTACCACTGGGGTACCTACCATAAAAGGCTTTGTTTTCCTTGTGTTCTCTTCTCAGGTCTCTCATCCTTGCTATTCTGCCTGCCTTGCTTCTTTCAGTGGCCAAAGGGTTGACAACTTCCTTATTTATCCATGTAGGAGAGAGTACATTTAATAACTTTTGCTTGGAGGAAGACAAGGCAACCCATTCCAGTGTTCTTGCCTAGAGAATACCATGGACAGAGGAGCCAGGCAGGCTACAGTCCATTAGGTCGCAAAGAGTCAGACATGACTGAAGCAACTTAGCACACACATGTAATATATTATTGGAATGGCCAAAGAGTTTGTTCAGGTTTTTCCATAACATCTTATGAAAAAACCTATTTTGGGGCTGACCCAGTATAATATATATTACACACACACACACACACACACACACACAAAAACCCAAAACCCAAACAAAACTTTTGCTGCAGGAGTAGCTTTCCTCACAACAGGATATGACAGATCGCGATCATTTGGAGCATATTCAGAGTGTCTCTTATATTATCTCTTTATATACCAAATGATGCACTTGGATTCTATTTCCTACATATATCATGCATATATTTCTGTTACTCTTTACCACGGTTAGATTAGATTTCAGTAGGAGAAAGAGTCTTTTCTTATCTCCAGCCATAGGCCATTTTGGTGCTTCAGAGATGAGACACTGACATTACCATACTTGGTCCCAGGTTTAGGCTGAAGTTATTCCCTGCATGACACGGTCCTTCTACATCTGGTACCTGTACCCCCATCTTCATGTTCAGATCAGAATAGATCAGTCGCTCAGTCGTGTCCGACTCTTTGCGACCCCATAAATCGCAGCACGCCAGGCCTCCCTGTCCATCACCAACTCCCGGAGTTCACTCAGACTCAAGTCCATCGAATCAGTGATGCCATCCAGCCATCTCATCCTCTGTCGTCCCCTTCTCCTCTTGCCCCCAATCCTTCCCAGCATCAGAGTCTTTTCCAATGAGTCAACTCTTCGCATGAGGTGGCCAAAGTACTGGAGTTTCAGCTTTAACATCATTCCTTCCAAAGAAATCCCAGGGCTGATCTCCTTCAGAATGGACTGGTTGGATCTCCTTGCAGTCCAAGGGACTCTCAAGAGTCTTCTCCAACACCACAGTTCAAACACATCAATTCTTCGGTGCTCAGACTTCTTCACAGTCCAACTCTCACATCCATACATGACCACAGGAAAAACCATAGCCTTGACTTGACGAACCTTTGTTGGCAAAGTAATGTCTCTGCTTTTGAATATGCTATCTACGTTGGTCATAACAGGCTGCAGTCACCATCTGTAGTGATTTTGGAGCCCAGAAAAATAAAGTCTGACACTATTTCCACTGTTTCCCCATCTATTTCCCATGAAGTGATGGGACTGGATGCCATGATCTTCGTTTTCTGAATGTTGAGCTTTAAGCCAACTTTTTCACTCTCCACTTTCACATTCATCAAGAGGCTTTTTAGTCCCTCTTCACTTTCTGCCACAAGGGTGGTGTCATCTGCATATCTGAGGTTATTGATATTTCTCCTGGTAATCTTGATTCCAGCTTGTGTTTCTTCCAGTACAGCATTTCTCATGATGTACTCTGCATATAGCTAAATAAACAGGGTGACAGTATACAGCCTTGACAAACTCCTTTTCCTATTTGGAACCAGTCTGTTGTTCCATGTCCAGTTCTAACTGTTGCTTCCTGGCCTGCATACAAATTTCGCAAGAGGCAGATCAGGTAGTCTGGTATTCCCATCTCTTTCAGAATTTTCCACAGTTTATTGTGATCCACACAGCCAAAGGCTTTGGCATAGTCATTAAAGGAGAAATAGATGCTTTTCTGGAACTCTCTTGCTTTTTCCATGATCCAGTGGATGTTGGCAATTTGATCTCTGGTTCCTCTGCCTTTTCTAAAACCAGCTTGAACATCAGGAAGTTCACGGTTCACATATTGCTGAAGCCTGGCTTAGAGAATTTTGAGCATTACTTTACTAGCGTGTGAGATGAGTGCAATTGTGTGGTAGTTTGAGCATTCTTTGGCATTGCCTTTCTTTGGGATTGGAATGAAAACTGACCCTTTCCAGTCCTGTGGTCACTGCTGAGTTTTCCAAATTTGCTGGCATATTGAGTGCAGCACTTTCACAGCATCATCTTTCAGGATTTGGAATAGCTCAACTGGAATTCCATCACCTCTACTAGCTTTGTTCGTAGTGATGCTTTCTAAGGCCCACTTGACTTCACATTCCAGAATGTCTGGCTCTAGGTCAGTGATCACACCATCGTGATTATCTGGGTCGTTAAGAATTTTTTTGTACATGGTGGAGAGATCTGACAGAATGTGGTCCACTGGAGAAGGGAATGGCAAACCACTTCAGTATTCTTGCCTTGAGAACCTGATGAACAGTATGAAAGGCAAAATGATAGGCTTCTGAAAGAGAAACTCCCCAGGTCAGTAGGTGCCCAATATGCTACTGGAGATTAGTGGAGAAATAACTCCAGAAAGAATGAAGGGATGGAGCCAAAGCAAAAACAATACCCAGCTGTGCATGTGACTGGTGATAGAAGCAAGGTCCGATGCTGTAAAGAGAAATATTGCATAGGAACCTGGAATGTCAGGTCCATGAATCAAGGCAAATTGGAAGTGGTCAAACAAGAGATGGCAAGAGCGAATGTCGACATTCTAGGAATCAGCGAACTGAAATGGACTGGAATGGGTGAATTTAACTCATTATATCTACTACTACAGGCAGGAATCCCTCAAAAGAAATGGAGTGGCCATTATGGTCAACAAAAGAGTCCGAAATGCAGTACTTGGATGCAATCTCAAAAACAACAGAATGATCTCTGTTCGTTTCCAAGGCAAACCATTCAGTATCACAGTAATCCAAGTCTATGCCCCAACCAGTAACACTGAAGAAGCTGAAGTTGAAAGGTTCTATGAAGACCTACAAGACCTTTTAGAACTAACATCCCCAAAAGATGTCCTTTTCATTATAAGGGACTGGAATGCAAAAGTAGGAAGTCAAGAAACACCTGGAGTAACAGGCAAATTTGGCCTTGGAATACGGAATGAAGCAGGGCAAAGACTAATAGAGTTTTGCCAAGAAAATGCACTGGTCATAACAAACACCCTCTTCCAACAACACAAGAGAAGACTCTACACGTGGACATCACCAGATGGTCAACACCGAAATCAGATTGATTATATTCTTTGCAGCCAAAGATGGAGAAGCTCTATACCGTCAGCAAAAACAAGACCAGGAGCTGACTGTGGCTCAGACCATGAACTCCTTATTGCCAAATTCAGACTTAAATTGAAGAAAATGGGGAAAACCACTAGACCATTCAGGTATGACCTAAATCAAACCCCTTATGATTATACAGTGGAAGTGAGAAATAGATTTAAGGGCCTAGATCTGATAGATAGAGTGCCTGATGAACTATGGAATGAAGTTAGTGACATTGTATAGGAGACAGGGATCAAGACCATCCCCATGGAAAAGAAATGCAAAAAAGCAAAATGGCTGTCTGGGGAGGCCTTACAAATAGCTATGAAAAGAAGAGAAGCAAAAAGCAAAGGTGAAAAGGAAAGATATAAACATCTGAATGCAGAGTTCCAAAGAATAGCAAGAAGAGATAAGAAAGCCTTCTTCAGTGATCAATGCAAAGAAATAGAGGAAAACAACAGAATGGGAAAGACTAGAGATCTCTTCAAGAAAATCAGAGATACCAAAGGAACATTTCATGCAAAGATGGGCTCGATACAGGACAGAAATTGTATGGACCTAACAGAAGCAGAAGATATTAAGAAGAGATGACAAGAATACACAGAATAACTGTACAAAAAACATCTTCATATTAGGAAGTCCTTATAGAGAATTGTACACTAAGGGGGTTAGAATGAGTCATCTGCTCTAAGTCTTTGCTGTACTATTGGTCAGAATGCTTCTGTGCTTGTGAGCACCTGCAGAAAGAAAGAAATTCAATACTTCATTGAAAGAGAATCTTAGCAGACCCCTGAGAACTAGCAATAAATAATCCAAGGTAAAGAGGAAAAGTCGAATCCAGCACATTTACTGAGGGAGGTCCCAGAGTATCCTTGGCTGAGACTATATTATGATCTGATCTCATATGCAGAGTAATATAAATACAGGGGAAAATAGTAATGGTATTTAGAAACAAAGAGTACATTTCTCTCAATGCTTTTCAGAAACCTGTCTTGTGATAAAGATGGATCTAACTGTTAATAGCAGAGGGACTGATGTAATTTTGACAATCTCTAAATTGTATCAAAGATAAAAGCAGTATTCATTATTATGATGAGGTTTGTATGCAAACTTGGTATCATTAAAAGTCAATGAGTATTTTTTCAGTGAATCTCAGTTCAGTGATCAGGATCATTTTAAGTAAAATTAAGGACTATTACATACTACCAAGGGATCAAGTAGTTCCACTATGTTCTGTTAGGTCCTATCTCTGAGAAACACTATTATTAAAAGGTACTGACATAGTTCTTTATTAAAGTGAAAGAGGAGAGTGAAAAAGTTGGCTTAAAACTCAACATCCAGAAAACTAAGATCATGGCATCTGGTCCCATCACTTCATGGAAAATAGATGGGGAAGCAATGGAAACAATGATAGACTTTATTTTTTGGGCTCCCAAATCACTGCAGATGGTGACTGCAGCCATGAAATTAAAAGGCACTTCCTTCTTGGAAGAAAAGCTATGATCAACTTAGATAGCATATTAAAAAGCAGAGACATTACTTTGCCAACAAAGGTCTGTCTAGTCAAAGCTATGGTTTTTGCAGTAGTCATGTATAGATGTGATAGTTGGACCATAAAGAAAGCTGAGCACTGAAGAACAGATGCTTTTGAACTGTGGTGTTAGATAAGATGATTGAGAGTCCCTTGGACAGCAAGCAAATCCAACCAGTCCATTTTAAAGGAGATCAGTCCTGAATATTCATTGGAAGGACTGATGCTGAAACTGAAGCTCCAATACTTTGGCCACCTGATGCAAAGAACTGACTTATTGGAAAAGATCCTGATGCTAGGACAGATAGAAGGCAGGAGGAGAAGGGGATGACAGAGGATGAGATGGTTGGATGGCATCACACTCAATGGACATGAGTTTGAGTAAACTGTGGGAGTTGGTGATGGACAGGGAGGCCTGGCATGCTGCAGTCCATGGGGTCACAAAGAGTCAAAAATGACTGAGTGGCTGAACTGAACTGAACTGACTTAACTGAACTGAACTGAATTTATATAGCACTGTGTATCTAGAAGGACCAACAGGAAGCAAGTGGGGTGAAGATTTATCATCATGTGGCATATGGTTATGGGCCAGAGGAAGTTTAGGCTCCAGTATCAATACAGATAATGGCTTGATAGTGTTAAGCAGATAAGAACTGTTATGTAAATTTCTAGCAAACAGAATCCAACAACATATTAACAAATCATACATCATGACCAAGTGGGCTTTATCCCACGAATGCAAGGATTCTTTAGTAGCCACAAATCAAACAATGCGATACACTACATTAACAAATTGAAAGATAAAAACCATATGACTGTCTCAATAGATGCAGAGAAAACTTTTGACATAATTCAATATCCATTTATGAGAAAAACCTTCCAGAAAGCAGGAATAGAAGAAACATACCTCAACATAATAAAGGCTATATATGATAAACCCACAGCAAACATTATCCTCAATGGTGAAAAATTGAAAGCATTTCCCCTGAAGTCAGGAACAAGACAAAGGTGCCCACTCTCATGACTTCTATTCAACATAGTTTTGGAAGTTTTAGCCACAGTAATCAGAGAAGAAAAAGAAATAAAAAGAATCCAGATTGGAAAACAAGAAGTAAAACTCTCACTGTTTGCAGATGACATGATCCTCTACACAGAAAGCCCTAAAGACTCCAGCAGAAAATTACTAGAGCTAATCAATGAATATAGTAAAGTTGCAGGATGTAAAGTTAACACACAGAATTCCCTTTCATTCCTATACACTAACAATGAGAAGACAAAGAGAAATTAAGGAAACAATTCCATTCACCATTGTGACAAAAAGAATAAAATACTTAGGAATAAATCTACCAAAAGAAACAAAAGACCTATATATAGAACACTGATGAAAGAAATCAGAGATGACACAAATGGAGAAATATACCATGTTCATGGGTCAGAAGAATCAATATAGTGAAAATGAGTATACTATCTAAAGATTCAGTGAAATCCCTATCAAGCTACCAATGGTATATTTCAGAGAACTAGAACAAATTTCACAATTTGTATGGAAATATATAAAACTTCAAATAACCAAAGCAATCTTGAGAAAGAAGAATGGAACTGGAGGAATCAACCTCCCTGACTTCAGACTATACTACAAAGCCACAGTTATCAAGACAGTATGGTACTGGCACAAAGACAGAAATATAGATCAATGGAACAAAATAGAAAGCCCAGAGATAAATGCACGCACCTATGGACACCGTATCTTTGACAAAGGAGGTAAAAATATGCAATGGAGAAAAGACAATCTCTATAAAAAGTGGTGCTGGGAAAACTGGTCAACCACTCATAAAAGAATGAAACTAGAACACTTTCTAACACCATGCACAAAAATAAACTCAAAATGGATTAAAGATCTAAACATAAGACCAGAAACTGTAAAACTCCTAGAGGAGAACATAGGCAAAACACTCTCTGACATAAATCACAGCAGGACCCTCAATGACTCACCTCCCAGACTAATGGAAATAAAAGCAAAAATAAACAAATGGGACCTAATTAAACTTAAAAGCTTTTGCACAACAAAGGAAACTATAAGCAAGGTGAAAAGACAGCCTTCAGAATGGGAGAAAATAATAGCAAATGAAGCAACTGACAAACAACTCATCTCAAAAATATACAAGTAGCTCATGCAGCTCAATTCCCAGAAAATAAATGACCCAATCAAAAAATGGGCCAAAGAACTAAACAGACATTTCTCCAAAGAAGACATACAGATGATTAACAAACACATGAAAAGATGTGCAACATCAGTCATTATTAGAAAAACGTAAATCAAAACCACAATGAGGTAGCATCTCACGCCAGTCAGAATGGCTGCTATCAAAAAGTCTATAAGCAATAAATGCTGGAGAGGGTGTAGAGAAAAGAGAACCCTCTTACACTGTTGGTGGGAATGCAAACTAGTATAACCACTATGGAGAACAGTGTGGAGATTCCTTAAAAAACTGGAAATAGAACTGCCATATGACCCAGCAATCCCACTGCTGAGCATACACACTGAGGAAACCAGAATTGAAAGAGACACGTGTACTCCAATGTTCATCGCAACACTGTTTACAACAGCTAGGAGATGGAAGCAACCTAGATGTCCATCGGCATATGAGTGGATAAGAAAGCAGTGGCACATATACACAATGGAATATTACTCAGCTATTAAAAATAATGGATATGAATCAGTTTTAATGATGTGGATGAAACTGGAGCCTATTATACAGAGTGAAGTAAGTCAGAAAGAAAAATACCAACACAGTTTACTAATGCATATATGTGGAATTTAGAAAGATGGTAACTATGACTGAGAGACAGCAAAAGAGACATAGAAGTAAAGAAGTCTTTTGGACTCTGTGTGAGAAGGTGAGGGGGGGATGATTTGAGAGAATAGCATTGAAACATGTATATTATCATATGTGAAACAGATCACGAGTCCAGGTTTAATGCATGAGACAGGGTGCTCAGGACCGGTGCACTGGGATGACCCTGAGGGATGGGATGGGGAGGGAGGTGGGAGGGGGATTCAGGATGGGGGACACATGTATACCCATGGCTGATACATGTCAATGTATGGCAAAAACCACTACAATATTGTAAAGTAATTAGCCTCCAGTTAAAATAAATTAATTAATTAAAAAAAAAGAACTGTTATGTAGAAGAGATGACCTTTGCATATACATAGTATATATATGTAAGTGTAGTCATATATAAGGGCTTCCTAGGTGGTGCAGTGGTAAAGAATCTGCCTGCCAATGCAAGAGATGTAGATTCGATCCCTGTCCGGAAGATTCCCCTGGAGTAGAAAGTGGCAAGCCACTCTAGTATTCTTGCCTGGATATTTCATTAACAGAGGGTTCTGACAGTCTATAGCCCATGAGGTTGCAAAGAGTCAGACATGACTGAGAATGTACACACAGAGTCATTTATGGAGATCCATGTATGCTTGTGTATATTATAATGTATAATATATGTAAACATAACGTCAAAACTTATCTAGGACTCACTCATCTTTACAATTCAGTATTAACTTGCTTTCTGGTAGTCAGTTGTGAGGGGGCCAGAAAAAGATATTTGGCTGTGGGAAACTGATAATTCTGCTGCTGCTGCTGCTGATGCTAAGTCACTTTAGTCGTGTCCGACTCTGTGCAACCCCATAGACGGCAACCCACCAGGCTCCGCCATTCCTGGGATTCTCCAGGCAAGAACACTGGAGTGGGTTGCCATTTCCTTCTCCAATGCAGGAAAGTGAAAGTGAAGTCGCTCAGTCGTGTCTGACATTTCGCGACCCCATGGACTGCAGCCTACCAGGCTCCTCTGTCCATGGGATTTTCCAGGCAAGAGTACTGGAGTGGGTTGCCATTGCCTTCTCCGGATAATTCTAACCAATCATAATTCATTCATCACGACTGGCATTTTGGTGCTTTTTAAAATAGACTGTGTCTGGAGCTTCCCTAGTGGCCTAGTAGTTAAGACTTCACCTTCCAATGCAGGGAGTGTGGGTTCAGTCCCTGGTCAGGGATCTAAGATGCCACATGCCTTGAAGCCATAAAAACAGAATGTAAAACAGAAACATCATAACAAAATTAAATAAAAACTTTAAAAGTGGTCCACTTGAAAACAAAATCTTAAAGAAAAGAAGACTGTGTTCTGAGATGCAGGAAAAAGAAGGGCCACAGCTGGGGGGCTGCCCAAAGTTAATGCTGCCTCACGTTGTTTTGCCTGATTTCCTGTTCTCTGATGCCTTGTAAAATTCCCAAAGGGAAAACATGGTTTTGGTAAAATTTTTTGTCATATGAGCCCAATGTGAACTGCATGAATAGCCAAAATTGTATATCTTATTTTATTGTGTCTCACTTTTTTGTGTGCTTAGAAGATATTGTGACTTTTACACACTGAAGGTTTGAGGCAAGTCTGTGTCAAGCAAGTCTATCAGTGCCATTTTCCAACAGCATTTGCTCACTTCTTGTTTCTGTGTCACATTTTCATAATTCTCACAATATTTAAAACTGTTTCCATATATGTTTGTTGCAGTAAACTGATGGCTCATATGGTGGTTAACATTTTTTTTAGCAATAAAGTTTTAAAAATTAAGATATGTATTTATTTTAGACATAATCCTATTGAACACTTAATTGACTACAGTGTAAGTTTTATTCGCACTAAAAAAACAAAAAAATTCACTGGTCTTACCTTAGTAGTTGCTCAGTCGTGTGTGATTCCTTGTGACCCATAGATGATAGCCCTCCAGGCTTCTCTGTCCATGGAATTCTCCAAACAAGAATACTGGAGGGGGGTAGCCATTTCCTTCTCCAGGGGATCTTCCTACCCAGGGATGGAACCTGAGTCTCCTGCATTGCAGGCAGATTCTTCACTGTCTGAGTCAATTGCGATATTTTCTTTATTTCATTGGTCTAGAACTGAACCCACAATAGCATCAGTAATATCTCTGATTGGCTATTAAGTGAAATTAATAAATTTATAAAAGTTGATGTCAGGATTCTTTTCAAAACCTCTGAATCACCTCTGCAAAAAGTTTGTAAGATGCCTGACCAGGAAGCTTTCCCACAGAGTCTGCACACAGCTGTCAGTCTTTACCCGGGCCATTCCCTCTGCTGGAATGCTTTTCCTTGCCAGGGTCTCAATACTACCCAGTCTCTTCAGTAAGAGACTTATACCTCCCACACCCCTGTTTGTTGAGCCTGCTCTGGCTGACCCAGACAGAATACGTGTCCTTTCTTTCTGGATTACTCTATTGCTTGTCCTTTCTATGCTTTGCTGTGTCAGCATATTTATCCTCTGCTGAACTCTGAGCTGTTTCAGTGAAAAGTTAGGTGTATCACTAACAGCATACTGAGTGCCTGTCACAGAGTCAGTGTTTGATAATGACATTTTATTTATAATTAATTTTATTTTTTGAAGAGTGGTTGCTTTACAATATTACTTTCAAGTGTACAAAGTAGTGATTCAATATGTTTATAGATTTTACTCCATTTAAAGTTGCTATAAAATATTGGTTATCTTTCCTATACTGTACATTACATCCTTGTGTCTCATTAATTTTATACCTAGTAGTTTGTACCTTTTAATATCCTTTCCCTATGTTACATCTCCTCCAACCCTTCTTTCCACTGGTAACCACTAGTTTATTCTCTATATCTGTGCATCTATTTCTGTTTAGTATATTCATTCATTTTAGTTTTTAATATACCACATATAAATGAACACATACAGTATTTATTTTTCTCTGTCCAATTTAATTCACTGAGTATAATACCTCCAAGTCCATCCATGTTGTTTAAAATGGCAAAATTTAATTCTTTTTATGGCTAAGTAATATTTTACCATATGTGTATATACACATATAAAAATGAGTGTGTTAGTTGTTCAGTTGTGTCTGACTCTTTGTGACCCCATGGACAGTAGCCACCAGACTCCTCTGTCTATAGAATTCTCTAGGCAAGACTACTTGAGTGGATTGCCATTCACCTCATCAAGGGATCTTCCTGACCCAGGGATTGAACCCAAGACCCCTGAATTGCAGGCAGATTCTTTACCATCTGAGCCACCACGTATATAGATTATATATAATGTACATATATATCCCCAAGAATGCACAAACTACTGCACAGTTGCACTCATCTCACACGCTAGTAAAGTAATGCTCAAAATTCTCCAAGCCAGGCTTCAACAGTACATGAACCATGAACTTCCAGATGTTCAAGCTGGATTTAGAAAAGGCAGAGGAACCAGAGATCAAATTGCCAACATCTGTTGGATCATTGAAAAAGGAAGAGAGTTCCAGAAAAGCATCTACTTTGCTTTATTGACTATGCCAAAGCCTTTGACTGTGTGGACCACCACAAACTCTGGAAAGTTCTTAAAGATATTGGAATACCAGACCACCTGACCTGCCTCTTGAGAAACCTATATGCAGGTCAGGAAGCAACAGTTAGAACTGTACATGGAATAGACTGGTTCCAAATAGGAAAAAGAATACGTCAAGGCTGTATATTGTCACCATGCTTATTTAACTTATATGCAGAATACATCATGAGAAACGCTGTGCTGGAATCACAAGCTGGAATCAAGATTGCCAGGAGAAATATCAATAACTTCAGATATGCAGATGACACCACACTTATGGCAGAAAGTGAAGAACTAAACAGTGTCTTGACGAAAGTGAAAGAGGAGAGTGAAAAAGTTGGCTTAAAACTCAACATTCAGAAAACTAACATCATGGCATCTGGTCCCATCACTTCATGGGAAATAGATGGGTAAACAATGAAAACAGTGACAGACTTTATCTTTTTGGGTTCCCAAATCGCTGCAGATAGTGATTGAAGCCATGAAATTAAAAGATCCTTGCTCCTTGGAAGAAAAGTTATGACCAACCTAGACAGTATATTAAAAGGCAGAAACATTACTTTGCCAACAAAGGTCTGTCTGATCAAGGCTATGGCTTTTCCAGTAGTCATGTATGGATGTGAGAGTTGGACTATAAATAAAGCTGAGCACCAAAGAATTGATGCTTTTGAAGTGTGGTGTTGGAGAAGACTCTTGAGAGTCCCTTGGACTGCAAGGAGATCCAACCAGTCCATCCTAAAGGAGACCAGTCCTGGGTGTTCATTGGAAGGACTGATGCTGAAGGTGAAGCTCCAATACTTTGGGCACCTGATGTGAAGAACTGACTCATTTGAAAAGACCCTGTTGCCAGGAAAGAATGAAGGCAGGAGGAGAAGGGGATGACAGAGGATGAGATGGTTGGATGTCATCACTGACTCAATAGACATGAATTTGAGTAAACTCTGGGAGTTGGTGATGGACAGGGAGGCCTGGCATGCTGCAGGCCATGGGGTTGAAATGAGTTGGACACAACTGAGCGACTGAACTGAACTGATACATATGCACACATATATCTACAGAAGAGGACTGTGACACACAACTGATAACCTCAGGGGTTTTCTCTACATATACACAAAATCTAGTCTACACTTATTTTTGTTACAGTTCAACAGTTTCTCTTTAGCAAAATAACTTTAGTTTGGAATTATATATCAGTTCAATTCAGTTCAGTTGCTCAGTTGTGTCCTACTCTTTGTGAACCCATGAATCACAGCATGCCAGGCCTCCCTGTACATCACTAACTCCTGGAGTTCACTCAAACTCATGTCCATCGAGTTGGTGATGCCATCCAGCCATCTCATCCTCTGTCATCCCCTTCTCCTCCTGCCCTCAATCCCTCCCAGCATCAGGGTCTTTTCCAATGAGTCAACTCTTCGCATGAGGTGGCCAAAGTATTGGAGTTTCAGCCTCAGCATCAGTCCTTCCAATGAACACCCAGGACTGGTCTCCTTTAGGTTGGACTGGTTGGATCTCCTTGCAGTCCAAGGGACTCTCAAGAGTCTTCTCCAACACCACAGTTCAAATGCATCAATTCTTTGGTGCTCAGCTTTTTTCACAGTCCAACTCTCACATCCATACATGACCACTGGAAAAACCATAGCCTTGACTAGAGGGACCTTTGTTGGCAAAATAATGTCTCTGCTTTTGAATATGCTATCTAGGTTGGTCATAACTTTCCTTCCAAGGAGTAAGCGTCTTTTAATTTCATGGCTGCAATCACCATCTGCAGTGATTTTTGAGCCCCCAAAAATAAAGTCTGACACTGTTTCCACTGTTTCCCCTTGTATTTCCCATGAAGTGATGGGACCAGATGCCATGAGATATATATATATATAAAATTTCTCACATCCCCTTTATCCATTTACCTTTGATGAACACTTAGGTGTTTTCCATATCTTGATTATTATAAATAAAGCTACTAAGAATATTGATGTGCCTATATATATATATATATATGTATTTTTTTTTTGCATTAGTGTTTCTTTGTTTCTTCAGATATGTACCCAGGAGTGGAATTGCTGGATCATATTGTATTTTTAAATTTCTCCATCCTAAAGGAGACCAATCCTGGGTGTTCACTGGAAGGACTGATGTTGAAGCTGAAACTCCAATACTTTGGCCACCTCATGCTAAGAGTTGACTCATTGGAAAAGACCCTGATGCTGGGAGGGACTGGGGACAGGAGGAGGAGACGACAGAGGATGAGATGGCTGATGGCATCACCGACTCGAGGAACATGAGTTTGAGTGAACTCCAGGAGTTAGTGATGGACAGGGAGGCCTGGCATGCTGCAATTCATGGGGTTTCAAAGAGTTGGACACGACTGAGTGACTGAACTGAACTGAACTGATGATTATAAATGGGATTGTTTTCTTGCTTTCTCTCACTGCTAGTTCATTATTAGTGTGTAGAAAAACAAAATACTTCTGTATGTTAATCTTTTTTTGTAACTTTACTGAATCCATTTACTAATGGTGAGACTGTAGGGTTCTGTATATGCAATATTATGTCATCTGCAAACAGTGACAGTTTCACTTCTTCCTTTCTAATTTGGATGCCTTTTATTTAATTTTCTTCTGTGATTGCTGTGGCTAGAACTTCCAACACTTTGTTAAATATAAATGATGAGAGTGGGAATCCTTCCTAATTTTAGAGGAAAAGCTTCCAGTTTTTTTACCATTGATAATGGTATTTTAAAATGGTATACTCAGTTTGCTATGTAGTTCCTGTTTAAAAACTTTAAAAGATACATGCGAGTACGGGGAAAGAAATGGTCAAAAGATTTAGCTTCCCTCAAAAAGACATAAGAGTAGCACATGATTCATTGCCTTTTTCAAGTTTTTGTGATAATTTAAATATATTTCAATTTTTCCCCAATTTTCAGACCTGGTTATCATCAACTGTATGTTTTTCAGAAACTATGTTAAAATTTGTGCCGCTAAAATTGCCAGCTTTAGCTTGAGTCAAATTTTATGAGAAGCTTAATTGTCTTTGTTTTGACTTATCCATGCTTATTTAAATTTATGAAGAGATTTTTTTATTCTCTCATATTATCAAAGTCCAAACAACAATTTTTCTAAAGAGGAATGCCTCAGGGTCAGTTGTTATAGCAATTATCAACTACATTTGGCTTCATTTAATTGTTTGCAAAATTAGCTTTTGAAAGTACCACTTAATTTTCTTTCCAGTCTCACTTCTCAAGAAGGTAATTAATGGACTAACTCTAATTAAACATGAATGATAAAGCACAGGGAACTTTTAAATTAAATCATCATTGAACTTCTTCTGTGCTATCTATCAATTGGTACTCGGGTACTGAGGGCATTGAATCATTAGAGAACTCAGTGCTCTCCTCCCCACACTACCCCATCCCATTTTATCACTGCCTGTATTTATATGTCTAATTTATTAACGTAATCAGAATGTCCCATCTGAGTTCATTTCTTAAATCTGTAAGCTATCAGAAATGTATTTAAAAATACTCTAGTAGGAACTGCAAAAAATAATGTCAACATTGATCTGTCTAATCCCTGTGAAATAAATAACTATGTCCCTGATGCTTAGGCCCTGGTAAGAAAAATATGTCCTGCTACAAAAATATGTGAGCATCCATTTTGTATTCTAGGTGGGAGCGATACCTGCAGCCTGCACCTATTATCTCATGTTGAGGTATATGACTGAGAAGTACAAAAAGGAACTTCTCGTCAGAAAACTTTAGGGCAACCCACTAAAAATATCTCTGAATCTCATTTTTGGAAGTTTATAGATATATAAAATATGTCTGTTACCTTGATTGTGGTAATGTTTTCACAGGTATATGCATATCTTCAAACTAGTATACATTTAAATATGGACAGTTTTCTGTATGTCAGTTTATACCTTGATAAAGCTGTTTTAAAAATAGAATTAGTCTCGAAGTGGCTTTTCATTTGTTGTCCTTTTGAATACATTACCACAAGTTTGGCACCTTAGAACAAAACTCTTCATTAACTCACAGTACTGTTGGGCAGACACCTGGGCTGAGGTGGCTGGGTTCCCTGCTCAGGTGCTTATAAGGCTGAAATCTGTGTGCTCTCATTCAGATTCCAAGGCTCTAAGTTAGGTTGGGTCAGAATTCACTTCCTTGCAGTTACAGAACGAGCATGCCTGTTTCCTTGATGGCTGTCAGCTGGAGGCCACTGTCCATGTTCCCCTGTCATGTGACCCTGTCAGTCTTCAAAACACTCGATGCAAAATCTTTTGACTCTGCTCGGGATACCACAGTGAAAGTACCACACACTAGGTGGCTTAAACAACAGAAATTCCTTTTCTCACAGTTCTGGAGGCTCTAAGTCCAAGATCAAGGTTGGTTTCTTGTGAGAGCCTCTCTTCCTGATTGGCAGATGTCTGCCCCCTTGCTGCGGCTCTATGTGTATGCAGAAAAGGGACCGGACTCTGGGGTCTCTGCCTCTTACAAAGACACCAGTTATACTGCATTAAGGCCCCACACTATGACCTCACCTAACGTTCACTGCCTTCTTACAGGCCTTGTCTCTAAATAAAGTCACACTGGCAGCTAGGGTCTCACCATATACATCTTGGTGGGAAACAATTCAGTCTGTGATACTTGCTCATATCAAATCCTCCCGTGCTTTCAAACTGTCTCACCAGGGAAAGTCTTGCATCTTTTAAGGCCTCATATGGTCATATCAGATCCACAGAGAATCTCTGTCTCTCAAAGTCAACTGATTTGGGACCTTATTTACTTCTGGAATACTCCTTCAGAGCACTGCCTAGACTTTAGTTTTAAACAGAATAATACAAAGTTCATGGGATGAATTGAAAGGTGTGTCATAGTGGGGGTGAGAATTTAGGGGTACGTCTTAGAATGGGCCAACCCCACCTGAGTCAAAGGATATGATGAATATTGCCATATAGCACTGGTGTAATATTTCATTCATTTTAAAAATGTATTTATTTTTGGTTGCACTGGGTCTTTTGTTGTCGTGGAGAGGCTTTCTCTAGTTGCAGCGAGCCGGGGTTACACTTTGCTGGCGGTACTCGGACTTCTCATTGTGGCAGCTTCCCTTGTTGAGAGCCCAGCTCTAGGCTCACAGGCTTTAGTAGTTGCAGCACGTGGGCTCCGTAGTTGTGGCTGGCAGGCTCTCAAGTGCATACTCAGTGGTCGTTGCACATGGGCTTAGTTGCCTCATGGCATGCGGAATCATCCTGGACCAGGAATTGACCCTGTGTCTCCTGAATTGGAAGGCAGATCTTAACCACTGGACCACCATGGAAGTCCTGACATGATACGTTAATTTTTAGGAGGCAAAAATTACCTTTTTGTTCTGCTTAGCAGTTTTCCTTGCTTTTGCATTTTGTCTAAACTGTCCATTTTGCTGTGCACTGACAACAGTGGTAATTTCCTCAAAGTTTAAGATAAGATAATGGCACAAAGGTGCAAACAGTATAGCTTAACTCTCCCCTTCTAAAGAGCCTCACGATGGAGAGCATCCCCAGGGCGCGTTAGATAGCTTCCTGACTTGTAATCTGCCCCCGTGGGTCCTTTAGATCATAGTAGCTCATGTCCACGAGGCTATATTTCAACACCAGATGACAGGCATTTGGGGAGATTTTAGTATTTTCCAGTTTTGCCCTTGTCATTTAACAGGCTCCTTCAAAAGAGTGGTGCACAGCATGGTGGTCCAGAGTCCTGTGCTGTGAATGTCTGATCTCCTGCTTTCATGTTGCATGACTACCACCTAACTCCTGAGGATTCATGATGCTTATTTTCCCATTCTAATTTATCAGCACCACCTCTGGGTTTCTCTTCAGTGCTACTATTCTCCTGCTCACCAATGCATCGTCAACAGCCTTTCTTGAATTTACACAGTGCTACCAGTCATCCTGACTGCCCAAAGCAAAAGAAGAAGGAATTCACTTCCATCTTCATTCTTCGTCAGCTTGTAGCAATTCCTATTAAACAACAACAAACCTCTTAAGCTCTTCAAACAAAATGCATGTGAATCATCTACTGTTTTACATTGTCCACTTGTATATTTACATAAGTTCTTCAAGGGATACAGGGTGTTTGTATACTATTTCAGTGGTTCTTGAATACTTGTCCACATTTACAATCAATGCAGAGAAGTGTTCATGATACTTAACTGGCTCTATTTTTTGAGATAATGGCAGTTGATTATCCTAGTGGACAGCTGTAATTTCCATTTTAATATTGCATTATAGTCCTGGTTTCCTCCACCAATGTAGCAGGTGATAATAATAGTGGTGTCTGCTAACTTCTGAGAGCATTTCCTTGGTGTCAGGTGCTGGACTAAGTACTTTATGTATCTCACTCTACATATATTGCATACTTCTCATAAAAGCACAGTTAAGTAGGTATTGTGATTATTCTAGGTTCAGTTCAGTTCCGTCGCTCAGTCTGACTCTTTGCGACCCCATGAATTGCAGCAAACCAGGCCTCGCTGTCCATCACCAACTCCCAGAGTTCACCCAAACTCATGTCCATCAAGTCAGTGATGCCATCCAGCCATCTCATCCTCTGTTGTCCCCTTCTCCTCCTGCCTCCAATCCCTCCCAGCATCAGAGTCTTTTCCAATGAGTCAACTCTTCTCATGAGGTGGCCAAAATATTGGAGTTTGAGCTTTAGCATCATTTCTTCCAAAGAAATCCCAGGGCTGATCTCCTTCAGAATGGACTGGTTGGATCTCCTTGCAGTCCAAGGGACTCTCAAGAGTCTTCTCTAACACCACAGTTCAAAAGCATCAATTCTTTAGTGCTCAGTTTTCTTCACAGTCCAACTTTCACATCCATACATGATCACTGGAAAAACCCTAGCCTTGACTAGACAGACCTTTGTTGGCAAACTAATGTCTCTGCTTTTGAATATGCTATCTAGGTTGGTCATAACTTTCCTTCCAAGGAGGAAGCCTCTTTTAATTTCATGGCTGTAATTACCATCTGCAGTGACTTTCAAGCCCCCCAGTATAAAGTCTGACACTATTTCCACTGTTTCCCCATCTGTTTCCCATGAAGCGATGGGACCAGATACCATGATATTCATTTTCTGAATGTTGAGCTTTAAGCCAACATTTTTACTCTCCTCTTTCACTTTCATCAAGAGACTTTTTCATTCCTCTTCACTTTCTGCCACAAGGGTGGTGTCATCTGCATATCTGAGGTTATTGATATTTCTTCCAGCAATCTTGATTCCAGCTTGTGCTTCCTCCAGCCCAGCGTTTCTCATGATGTACTCTGCATAGAAGTTAAATAAGCAGGGTGACAATATACAGCCTTGACGTACTCCTTTTCCTATTTGGAACCAGTCTGTTGTTCCATGTCCAGTTCTAACTATTGCTTCCTGACTTGCATATAGGTTTCTAAAAACCACTAGACCATTCTTCAAGTATGACCTAATTCAAATTCATAATAATTATACAGTGGAAATGAGAAATAGATTTAAGGGACTAGATCTGATAGATAGAGTGCCTGATGAACTATGGATGGAGGTTCATGACATTGTACAGGAGACAGGAATCGAGACCATCCCCATAGAAAAGAAATGCAAAAAGCAAAATGGCTGTCTGGGGAGGCCTTACAAATAGCTATGAAAAGAGAAGCGAAAAGCAAAGGAGAAAAGGAAAGATATAAGCATCTGAATGCAGAGTTTCAAAGAATAGCAAGGAGAGATAAGAAAGCCTTCCTCGGCGATCAATGCAAAGAAATAGAGGAAAACAACAGAATGGGAAAGACTAGAGATCTCTTCAAGAAAATTAAAGATACCAAGGGAACTTTTCATGCAAAGATGGGTACAATAAAGGACAGAAATTGTATGGACCTAACAGAAGCAGAAGATATTAAGAAGAGGTGGTAAGAATACACAGAAGAATTGTACAAAAAAGAGCTTCATGACCAAGATAATCACGATGGTGTGATCACTCACCTAGAGTCAGACATCCTGGAATGTGAAGTCAAGTGGGGCTTAGAAAGCATCACTACGAACAAAGCTAGTGGAGGTGATGGAACTCCAGTTGAGCTATTTCAAATGCTGGAAGATGATGCTGTGAAAGTGCTGCACTCAATATGCCAGCAAATTTGGAAAACTCAGCAGTGGCCACAGGACTGGAAAAGGTCAGTTTTCATTCCAATCCCAAAGAAAGGCAATGCCAAAGAATGCTCAAACTACCATACAATTGCACTCATCTCACAGGCTAGTAAAGTAATATTCTATGTTACGTATGAAAAAATTGAATTCAGAGAGCCAAAGTAATCATGTTTAGTCACAGAAACAATAGATTGCAAAGATAGTGGATGGACCAATTATTTCTCAAACCACACATTATTCTCTTGTGGAACACGTCATAAAATATTCTAACAGGTTTTAAAACCTTTTGCCTAAAAACATAATCTGGTAGGCTATCCGGAGCAAAGGCTAAGGAGCCACACAGAACTGAATTCAAATTCCATTTCAGTCATTTACTAATTTTACATCTGTGTCTAAAGCATTTACTCTTTATACTTTGGTTTCCTTATTTCTCAAAGAGGAAATAAAACATTCCATGATGTGTGTGTGTGTGTGTGTGTGTGTGTATTTCACATGACATATGCAGAGATGGGAATACCAGACCATTTTACCTGTCTCCCGAGATACCTGCATGCGGGTCAATAAGCAAGAGTTGGAACCCTGTATGGAACACCTGACTGGATCAGGATTGAGAAAGGAGTACAACAAGGCTGTCTGTTGTTACCCTGTGTATTTAACTTACATGCTGAACACGTCATGAGAAATGCTGGGCTGGATGAGTTATAACCTGGAATCAAGATAGGTGGGAGAAACATCAACAACCTCAGATATGCAGATGATACCACTTTAATGGCAGAAAGTGAAGAGGAACTAAAGAACCTCTTGATGAGGGTGAAGGAGGAGAGTAAAAAAGCTGTCTTAAAAACTAAACTATTAGCAAGGTGAAAAGACAGCCTTCAGAATGGGAGAAAATAATAGCAAATGAAGCAAACGACAAACAACTAATCTCAAAAATATACAAGCAACTCCTACAGCTCAACTCCAGAAAAATAAACAACCCAATCAAAAAATGGGCCAAAGAACTAAATAGACATTTCTCCAAAGAAGACATACAGATGGCTAACAAACACATGAAAAGATGCTCAACATCACTCATTATCAGAGAAATGCAAATCAAAACCACTATGAGGTACCATTTCACACCAGTCAGAATGGCTGCAATCCAAAAGTCTACAAATAATAAATGCTGGAGAGGGTGTGGAAAAAAGGGAACCCTCTTACACTGTTGGTGGGAATGCAAACTAGTACAGCCACTATGGAGAACAGTGTGGAGATGCCTTAAAAAACTGGAAATAGAACTGCCTTATGATCCAGCAATCCCACTGCTGGGCATACACACTGAGGAAACCAGAAGGGAAAGAGACACGTGTACCCCAGTGTTCATTGCAGCACTGTTTATAATAGCCAGGACATGGAAGCAACCTAGATGTCCATCAGCAGATGAATGGATAAGAAAGCAGTGGTACATATACCCAATGGAGTATTACTCAGCCATTAAAAAGAATACATTTGAATCAGTTCTAATGAGGTGGATGAAACTGGAGCCTATTATACAGAGTGAAGTAAGCCAGAAGGAAAAACATAAATACAGTATACTAACGCATATATATGGAATTTAGAAAGATGGTAACAATAACCCAGTGTACGAGACAGCAAAAGAGACACTGATGTATAGAACAGTCTTATGGACTCTGTGGGAGAGGGAGAGGGTGGAAAGATTTGGGAGAGTGGCATTGAAACATGTAAAATATCATATAGGAAACGAGTTGCCAGTCCAGGTTTGATGCACGATGCTGGATGCTTGGGGCTGATGCACTGGGACAGCCCAGAGGGATGGTATGGGGAGGGAGGATGGAGGAGGGTTCGGGATGGGGAACACATGTATACCTGTGGTGGATTCATTTTGATATTTGGCAAAACTAATACAATTATGTAAAGTTTAAAAAAAAATAAAATTAGAAAAAATAAAAAAATAAAAATAAATAAATAAATAAAATAAAATAAAATAAAAGTAAAAAAAAAAAAATTAAAAAAAATCTAAGATCATGGTATCCAGCCCCATTGCTTCATGGCAAATAGAAGGGGGGAAAGTGAAAATAGTGATAGATTTCCTTTTCTTGGGCTCTAAAATCACTGCAGATGATGACTGAAGCCATGAAATCAGAAGACTATTCCTTCTTGGCAGGAAAGCAATGACAAATCTAGACAATGTGTTGAAAAGCAGAGACACTCTGCTGACAAAGTCTGTATAGTCAAGGCTATGGTCTTCCCAGTGGTCACATATAGTTTTGACAGCTGGACGGTAAAGAAGGCAGAGGGGCAAAGAATTAATACCTTTGAACTGTGGTGCTGGAGAAGAATCCTGAGAGTCCCTTGGACAGAGAGGAGATCAAATCAGTCAATCTTAAAGGAAATCAACCCTGAATACTCATTGGAAGGACTAATGCTGAAGCTGAAGCTCCAGTATTTTGGTCACCTGATGTGAACAACTGACTCACTGGAAAAGTCCCTGATGCTGGGAATGATGGAGGGCAGAAGAAGAAGAGGGTATCAGAGGATGAGATGGCTTGATGGCTTCACTAATGCAATGGAAATGAACTTGGACAAATTCCAGGAGATGGTGAGGGACAGGGAGGCCTGGCATGCTGCAGTCCATGGTGTCACAAGTAGTTGGACATGACTGAGTGATTGATAAAAAACAACATGCAGTCAATTAAGAATGGCTAATGGATGCTGTTGCCATTTCAATAGGAAACTACTGTTATGAATTCATGAAGTCAGCAAAGAACGCTTAGTTCTTTAGAGTCACCATGGATACTCCATATTGGCTTACCCTAGGTTAGTACATAATGGAACCTAAGAGGTAAGAGATAAGGGTTCCCTTCTCCTATTGTCAGGTTTTCTAATTCTGCAACTGTATATTTAGAATGCAATTCACCATTTAAGTTTTTTTCATTGTCAAACATTGAGTGAGCTGCTATGTGAAATAATATATGATCAATGGGTTTTAATAGTTCATGTTTAAGTCTAATTGTAGGATGGAAGAAGAAAGAGAAAAAAAAGGCAGATAACAGCTAACTTTTCTTGGGTACCAAGCAAATTTTATGTACCATAAAAGTGAAAAAATTCTCTATTTTTATATCTGAGTAATTCAGTTCAGTTCAGTTCAGTTCAGTTGCTCAGTCGTGTCCGACTATTTGCGAGCCCATGAATCGCAGCATGCCAGGCCTCCCTGTCCATCACCAACTCCCAGAGTTCACTCAAACTCACATCCATCGAGTTGGTGATGCCATCCAGGCATCTCATCCTCTGTCGTCCCTTTTTCCTCCTGCCCCCAATTCCTTCCAACATCAGAGTCTTTTCCAATGAGTCAACTCTTCGCATGAAGTGGCCAAAGTACTGGAGCTTCAGCTTTAGCATCATTCCTTCCAAAGAACACCCAAGGCTGATCTCCTTTAGAATGGACTGGTTGGATCTCCTTGAAGTCTAAGGGACTCTCAAGAGTCTTCTCCAACACCACAGTTCAAAAGCATCAATTCTTCAGTGCTCAGCTTTCTTCACAGTCCAACTCTCACATCCATTCATGACCACTGGAAAACCATAGCCTTGACTAGACGGACCTTTGTTGGCAAAGTAATGTCTCTGCTTTTCAATATGCTATCTAGGTTGGTCATAACTTTCCTTCCAAGGAGTAAGCGTCTTTTAATTTCATGGCTGCAGTTACCATCTGCAGTGATTTTGGAGCCTAAAAAAATAAAGTCTCTCACTGTTTCCACTGTTTCCCCATCTATTTCCCATGAAGTGATGGGACTGGATGCCATGATCTTTGTTTTCTGAATGTTGAGCTTTGAGCCAACTTTTTCATTCTTCTCTTTCACTTTCATCAAGAGGCTCTTTAGTTCCTTTTCACTTTTTGCCATAAGAGTGGTGTCATCTGCGTATCTGAGGGTATTGATATTTCTCCCGGCAATCTTGATTCCAGCTTGTGCTTCTTCCAGCCCAGCATTTCTCATGATGTACTCTGCATATAAGTTAAATAAGCAGGGTGATGATATACTACCTTGACGTACTCCTTTTTCTCTTTGGAACCAGTCTGTTGTTCCATGTCCAGTTCTAACTGTTGCTTCCTGACCTGCATATAGGTTTCTCAAGAGGCAGGTCAGGTGGTCTGGTATTCCCATCTCTTTCAGAATTTCCCACAGTTTATTGTGATCCACACGGTCAAAGGCTTTGGCATAGGCAATAAAGCAGAAATAGATGTTTTTTCTGGTACTCTCTTGCTTTTTCGATGATCCAGTGGATGTTGGCAATTTGATTTCTGCTTCCTCTGCCTTTTCTAAAACCAGCTTGAACATCTGGAAGTTCATAGTTCACGTATTGCTGAAGCCTGGCTTGGGGAATTTTGAGCATTACTTTACTAGCATGTGAGATGAGTGCAATTGTGCGGCATTGCCTTTGAGCATTCTTTGGCATTACCTTTCTTTGGGATTGGAATGAAAACTGACCCTTTCCAGTCCTGTGGCCACTGCTGAGTTTTCCAAATTTGCTGGCATATTGAGTGCAGCATTTTCACAGCATCATCTTTCAGGATTTGAAATAGCTCCACTGGAATTCCATCACCTCCACTAGCTTTGTTTGTAGTGATGCTTTCTAAGGCCCACTTGACTTCACATTCCAGGATGTCTGGCTCTAGGTGAGTGATCATGCCATCGTGATCATCTTGGTCATGAAGATCTTTTTTGTATAGTTCTTCTGTATATTCTTACCACCTCTTCTTAATATCTTCTGCTTCTGTTAGGCCCATACCATTTCTGTCCTGTATCGAGCCCATCTTTGCATGTAATATTCCCTTGGTATCTTTAATTTTCTTGAAGAGATCTCTAGTCTTTCCACTCTGTTGTTTTCCTCTATTTCTTTGCATTGATTGCTAAGGAAGGCTATCTTATCTCTCCTTGCTATTCTTTGGAACTCTGCATTCAGTTGCTTATATTTTTCCTTTTCTCCTTTGCTTTTCACTTCTCTTCTTTTCACACCTATTTGTAAGGCCTCCTCAGACAGCCATTTTGCTTTTTGCATTTCTTTTCTATGGGGATGGTCTTGATTCCTGTCTCCTGTACAATGTCACAAACCTCATTCCATAGTTGATCAGGCACTCTGTCTATCAGATCTAGTCCCTTAAATCTATTTCTCACTTCCACTGTATAATCATAAGGGATTTAATTAGGTCGTACCTGAATGGTCTAGTGGTTTTCCCCATTTTCTTCAATTTAAGTCTGAATTTGGCAATAAGGAGTTCATGATCTGAGCCACAGTCAGCTCCTGGTCTTGTTTTTGTTGACTGTATAGAGCATCTCCATTATTGGCTACAAAGAATATAATCAATCTGATTTTGGTGTTGACCATCTGGTGATGTCCACGTGTAGAGTCTTCTCTTGCGTTATTGGAAGAGGGTGTTTGCTATAACCAGTGCGTTTTCTTGGCAAAACTCTATTAGCCTTTGCCCTGATTCATTCTGTACTCCAAAGCCAAATTTTCCTGTTACTCTAGGTGTTTCTTGACTTCCTACTTTTGCATTCCAGTCCCCTGTAATGAAAGGGACATCTTTTTTGGGCGTTAGTTCTAAAAGGTCTTGTAGATCTTCATAGAACCATTCAACTTCAGCTTCTTTAGCGTTACTGGTTGGAGCATAGGCTTGGATTACCGTGATATTGAATGGTTTGCCTTGGAAACGAACAGAGATCATTCTGTCGTTTTCGAGATTGCATCCAAGTATTGCATTTCGGACTCTTGTTGACCATGATTGCTACTCCATTTCTTCTACAGGATTCTTGCCCACAGTAGTAGATATAATGGTCATCTGAGTTAAATTCACCCATTCCAGTCCATTTTAGTTCGCTGATTCCTAGAATGTCAACATTCACTCTTGCCGTCTCCTGTTTGACCACTTCCAATTTGCCTTGCTTCATGGACCTGAAATTCCAGGTTCCTATTCAATATTGCTCTTTACAGCACTGGACCTTGCTTCTGTCACCAGTCATATCCACCAGTGGGTATTGCTTTTGCTTTGGCTCCATCCCTTCATTCTTTCTGGAGTTATTTCTCCACTGATCTCCAGTAGCATATTGGGCACCTACCAAGCCTGGGATTTCCTCTTTCAGTATCCTATCATTTTGCCTTTTCATACTGTTCATGGGGTTCTCAAAGCAAGAATACTGAAGTGGTTTGCCAAATCCCTTGGCTGCCGCCCCTGAGCTCAGGTGTGCTTTTATCTTTTCCTGAACTATGTATTGGGCTTACCCAATAGCTCAGCAGTAAAGATTCCACCTGCAATACAGGAGACATTGGAGAGACATATGTGATACAGGTTTGATCCCCAAGTTGGAAAGATTCACTGGAGGAGGAAATGGCAATCCACTCCAGTATTGTTGCCTGAAAAATCCCGTAGATAAAGGAACCTGGTAAGCTACAATCCAAAGCATCTCAAACAGTGAAACATAACTGAGAATGCATGAGCCATGCATTACTTGATTCTAACATAAAAGTACCAATATTTTCACTTTAGAATGGTTTGATCACATACACAAAATATATATTAACAATCTGATTATGCTTAGAATAATTTTTCCTAACTTTTAGGCTCTAAAGTAATTAGCAAATTTCATTAGTCAAATATCTATGCACTTTAATATATGTGCCAGTCTCTGCTCTAAGCATTAGAGATACTATGTAAGTAGCACACACACATAAACACACACACTCACTCACTGTTGAGCTGCCTGTTTTAGGTTTTTATTGCTATACTAACAAATTACCATAAACTTTGGGGCTTAAAATACATTCATTATCTCACAGTTTGTTTGAGCAAGGATATGGAGTGGCTCAGTTGGTTCTTAGAATTTTTCAAGGTCAACTTAAGATGTCAGCTAGAGTACTTTCCTATCTGCAGGCTCTGTGGGAGAATCTTCTTTCCAAGCTCATTCAGATTGTTGACCGAACTTGGTTTCGTGCTGATCTCATCTGGGAACTACCGGCATTCCTTGGTTCATGGTCCTCCTCAAAGCCAAAAAAGGCAGAGAATCTGATTTCTAACTTTACCTCCTACCTTGTTCTGCTGTGTCTCTGACTTTTTACTCTTTTTCTTCTACATTTGAGGGCTCATGGGAAGGAAATGGCAACCCACTCCAGTGTTCTTGCCTGGAGAATCCCAGGGATGGGGGAGCCTGGTAGGCTGTTGTCTCTGGGGTCACACAGAGTCGGACGTGACTGAAGCGACTTAGCAGCAGCAGTGATTATATTAGAGCCTCCCAGGTGGCGCTAGTGGTAAAGAACCCACTTGCCAATGCAAGTAAACTTTGAGAGACATGGGTTCAATCTGATTCCTGGGTCAGGAAGATCCCCTGGAGGAGGGCATGGAAGCCCCCTCCAGTATTCTCTGCTGCAGAATCCCACGGACAGAGAAGCCTGGTGGGCTACCGTCCATAGGGTTGCAGAGTTGGACACAACTAAAGCAAGTTAGCCATCATCACATGATTATATTAACACATCTGGATCCAGGATAGTCTTTTTAAAGGTCAGCTGATTAGTGGCCTTAATCTCATCTACAGAGTCCTTTACAGCAGTATCTAGCTTACCATTTGATTAAATCATCAGGATATCAGAATCTTGGAAGGACATCAGACTTCTGTCTACCACCTGCCTTTTCTCTATGACATTTCTGAATTTTTGTTTTGAGACAGTAGTTTGATCCATAGCCTACAAAAGTGCAGGTAACAATGAGAAGTGAGAAGCAGTCTGTTTTCGTTGCCATTTTTCAATCATCAGCAAGTATCTTAGAGGTGCACTTGCGTTTCCTTGTAACAAGTATACCAATAATGGAGTTGTCAAAGCAAACTTGTCTTTTATTTTATTTTGTTCTCTATAATAACAGTGAGAACTGCATAACAGTGAATCAGCTTTCAAAAAATTAAACGATAATGAATAAATACTGGAAATGCAATTTGCTGTAAAGTGATATCTGACTCAGATTGAGTCTTATTGTTCCAAAAGTTTTCCAAGAGAAATTTTATTTGAATTGAACTAAAGAATATTTGGGGAATGCAAGAAAAGTATTCTGAATCATTGGAGAAGATATTTGAAATAATCTCTCAGATATTCCTCTACTTCTTTAGAGTCAGAGGTTAGGAGGGTCATTACCGCAGCTCTGCCGAAAATGATCTCAAACTGTTCAAAATATTGTATGTCTGGTCATATGAGTCATCTTGACTCCTTGACTTATCCTTGATAAGTCAGATTCTGACTGATCTTTTCTGTAAACTTATATTTGAGGGTACATTGGGGTGGTGGAAGGGGCAGTGGTGATAATGAGAATGAAAGGGAAGGAGAATATTCATGCTGTTTGTGTGTGTATATATTAGAATCTATATGTAATGAAATATTAGGATATTAGAAATGGAATATATTTTGGATAAACCACATAATTATAATGTATAAGATATTTAAGTTGCATAGTTATTTATTTATAGTGGTTCAAATCAATACGTGGTTGATTCTTTTTAATATTTTTATATTAGTTTCACATAAAATAATCTTTTGTATTTTATAGTTTATAAAAGTGGATGAAACTGGAGCCTATTATACAGAGTGAAGTAAGCCAGAAGGAAAAACACCAATACAGTATACTAACGCATATATATGGAATTTAGAAAGAGGGTAACAATAACCCTGTGTATGAGACAGCAAAAGAGACACTGATGTATAGAACAGTCTTATGGACTCTGTGGGAGATGGAGAGGGTGGGAAGATCTGGGAGAATGGCATTGAAACATGTAAAATATCATGTATGCAACGAGATGCCAGTCCAGGTTCGATGCACGATACTGGATGCTTGGGGCTAGTGCACTGGGACGACCCAGAGGGATGGTATGGGGAGGGAGGAGGGAGGAGGGTTCAGGATGGGGAACACATGTATACCTGTGGTGGATTCATTTTGATATTTGGCAAAACTAATACAATTATGTAAAGTTTAAAAATAAAATAAAATTTAAAAAATAAATAAATAGCAAACATTCAGAATAAAAAAAAATGATACTAGCTCTTGTGTCAAGGACAGCATGGATGCTAAATGCAGTTTCCTTTAAAGTATATTCTTAGCTCTATGACTATTCTTTCTCCTTTTAAAGCAATGATATTCAAGATTAAAAATAATTTTCATGTGTCCACAAAATTTGTTACTGTTATTTAAGATTTCTCTAATGATGTTAGTATTGTGAAACAACCATTCAAAAGGGACAGTTTGTAAAAATAACATAAATAATTGAAATTTAGCCTGTTCTTTTTGTAAATTACATAGAAAATAACCTGTGAGAGACAGGGGTGTGTGTGTGTGTGTGTGTGTGTGTGTGTGTATGTGTGTGTGTGTGTCAAGGTGAACCTAATACTTGAAATCAAATTACATACATATTCAACACTTAAGTTACAAAGTATCCAAAATGCACTCAGTGTATAGGTATAGGGGAAATCTTTTTGAAAGGGAGACATAATCCTGACCTTTGAGATTTAAATTTTAACTGGGCAAAAACTGGTTTAAAAAATTTTAAAAAACCTGGGGAAGGATGTGTATGTGAAAGCTTATAAAATGAGCATTATAACTTAATAAGAAATAGCTTCACAATGTTCTTCCCCTTCATTTTTATTATTTAGATGCCTTTTATTTTCCCTTAAATGTAAGAAGAGAGTCTAAAATTCTTTGCAGGTGCTTGTTTATAGGGAGGATACACACACTCACACACACATGCATGTACACACATGGAATAAATCCATTTACAGATGACCTTCAATTATTTTAACCAAGGCAATTATTTCAATTTACTTTTGAACAAATGTGCAATGGTCATAAAACCTAACAATGGTCTGTGCCTGTTACTGAAAGTTTCATTTGGTATTGGGAGATAATAATGAGAATCTGACTGAATGAGAATATAAAAGCCACTATTTCATTACAGTCCATCTACAAGTCCTTCCAGTTCTGTGCCTTCTATGCTTATCTAGTTTCTATGATGAATAGAACTTCTAACGAAAATAATGTGAATTAGTACAGAAGCTTAGATTGAATTAGCATCATAAAATGTTCCACTGATGAGCTTTCTAAGGAAAAAAAAAAGAGAATGTGATACAAACAGCTTTAAGAATATCATTTTCAGTTCCAATACTGAAATCTGAGAGTAGATTCACATTATTTTCTCAAGCTTTAATGTCAAGAAGGGAAAATAACTCATACTTGAAGATGGACTGGGAGTGTTTGAATGACCCAAAATAAATACATATCCTTCCATTGTATCTATGTAGAATTGCAGATTACAGAATTGTAATGCAAGATTAACAAAGACCAATTGTTCACTGAAATTCTTTATTTCCTTATTTGAAAAGACAGTATATACTTCTAAGGCTTCTTTCCTGTTAGGTGTGGCCATATATCTAAGTTCTCATCAGTGAGGGTGAATGCTAGTAATCTGAATCTCTCTCCTGCCTGGACCATAAAACAGTGTGATAGACTCTCCCTCATACTTTTCCTCCTCTGCCAACTGGATCCAGAGCGAGATGAGGCCAAGGAGATGGCACAGCTAGAGATGGACAAAAGTCGGATCCCTGAGTTATTTTAGGGAGAAAGGCCCCCCTACTGAAGAAAATATACACAAAATTGTTACATGAGCAAAGTAATGATTTTAATTGTTTTTAAACCACCCAAGTTTTCGAGTGTATTTAGTGTCAATGGAATATTAACAAATAGACTACCATCAGTCAATCCAGAAAAGTGTCTCTTTTTCAAGGTCAATATTTATTATTTCTATCATATCCTGAGACTGAGTCTTCACAAGATCCCAAGATAAGTAATCAAAAAGCAGCTCTAAATGGTGAGGAAATTTTTATTTAGTTAAGCCTAGATTTGCCTATTTGTAATAGTCACATTGGTTCCAAGTTAATCAATACAAATTGCTGTGATTAATTCAAAGTGATTCTCTTCCTTATCTATCTAGCTCTGTTTTCAGGTAGAACAGTATTTAACACTTTACACATCAATTAATATACTTTGAGCAGATTTTCTACTAAGTGCTAGAAGCACAGGGTGACAAAGGCAAGCATGCCTTTGTGATAAAGTTTGCATCCCTGTAGAAGAAAGATATTAAAACAAATAATTCCTATTTGTTCTATAGGAATCATACACAAAGAATGGTTAGGTTTCTAAAAGCACCTGCTCTCACCACAATAAAATCATAGATTCCACAGGCTAGAAAGTAATACATATTATCTAATCCACTACTGCAATTCATAAGTGAGGGAACCTCAGCCTAATAAAGGTACTGGTTACCCTATATTCACTTATATTGTTAATCTTTTACTGAAAACTATATTTATACAATGAAATCACACTGCCAAAGTTACATCAATAAGAAAACTTGGATACACTTAATTGAAGCATGTGTATTTTATTTGAACTCTATTTTATTAACATTGAGAATTTCTCTGTTCCTTAATAATATCTAAATTTTATAAATAACTTGGTTATAACATATCTATTGAAATATCAAGTATGTGTGATTTGACTCACAGTTGTTAGAATTGATTGGATAGTCCTTTGTTAACCAACTGACTTTATCATCAGGCCAATATAGATCTGGCCTTAATTGGTCTTGTATTTTAGCCAATATAGATAACTCCTCTATGACTAGTTTTATTTTATTAATAATCTGGGCAGATATAAATTGCATCCATTAGAAATGATTCAGATGAAAATAGAGAACTTTAGAAGTCATCTCAAAGAAGAGGAGGCTTATTTATTTAGCTCACATACAGGAGGGTCAAGGTAACTCACTGCTGGCATCAGATCTGCATCACCAGCAGTGATGTTATGGCCAGCATGTCCCTGATTACCTTCCTACCCCCATGCTCCAATACTCTGGCTACCTGATGCAAAGAGTCGACTCATTAGAAAAGACCCTGATGCTGGGAAAGATTGAAGACAAGAGAAGAAGGGGACAGCAGAGGATGAGATGGTTAGATGGCATCACTGACTCAATGGACATGAGTTTGAGCAAGCTCTCGGAGTTGGTGAAGGACAAGGAAGCCTGGAGTGCTGCAGTCCATGGGGTTGCACATAGCCCGGCATGTGACTGAATAGTGACTGAACAACCCCTGATAACCATTGTATCACTTGATGTTATTTCTGCCTTCCATAGAAAGATGAGGGGAGAGTGAATGGCTTTACCTTATGTATTTATATATTTTTAAGGGATGCTATTTTTAGAGAATCCACATACCATAGTTTAGCCTGAAGTTTTCCACTTGACTCCAAATAGTTATTATATAGAGATAATGTAAGCTTTATATCAGAGAAGGCAATGGCACCCCACTCCAGTACTCTTGCCTGGAAAATCCCATGGACAGAGGAGCCTGGTGGGCTGCAGTCCATGGGGTCACAAAGAGTTGGACATGACTGAGCAACTTCACTTTCACTTTTCACTTTCATGCATTGGAGAAGGAAATGGCAACCCACTCCAGTGTTCTTGCCTGGAGAATCCCAGGGACGGGGGAGCCTGGTGGGCTGCCATCTATGGGGTTGCACAGAGTCGGACACGACTGAAGCGACTTAGCAGCAGCAGCAGCAGCAGCAGCAGCAGCAGCAATGTGAGCTTTATAAACTGTTATTCCACATGAAATCTCAGTTCTATAAATCACATCAGTATTAAGGGAATGGATGTTGGAAAGGCAAGTAGCAGTGTCTGATAGAGCAGGGTACCTGCTGTACAGACCAATATGAGAATTCGCTAAGATGACAGGATCAAAGCCCTTGAACAGAGTAATCTATGAGTACAGCAAGCTATTAACTATTGTGATCTATCCAGGATCCCTGAGCTTATCAAAATGCTATGTGTATAAAATACAAGCTTCTAAGTATCCCTTGTAGCACATGATAGGATTATACTTCCCTGTCCTCTTGCGATATGATCAATGAAATATGAGCAGAGGTAACGTGTTATGTCTAGGTTGAAGCTTTATTTTTTATTTTTTTTAATTGGAGTATAATTGCTTTACAATGCTGTATTAGTTTCTGCTGTACAACAAAGTGAATCAGCTACATGTATACATATATCCCTTCCCTCTTGAACCTCCCTCCCACCCCACTAGGTCATCACAGAGCACAGAACTAAGTTCCGTGTGCTATTCAGCAGCTTCCCACTAGCTATCTAGTTTACACTTGGGAGTGTATATATGTCAATGTTACTTTAAAGTCAATATGCAACTTGCCAGATTTCTATTTCCTTCCTTGGCAGACTGGCAGTGTTCCTGATGGATATGTGAACCTGCATCCTGGAGCGTTATGGTGGGGCAGAATGGGCAGTTGGCCAGCCATACCTGAAGCTTAACTGGGAATCAAGTGTGCAGTTTTAAGCCACAAATGTTTTGGACTTGTTAATTGGCCATAGCATAGCTCGGAATGTCCTGATTGACACATATTTCATTAAATTCTTCTGCTAAATAGGCCTTGCTATTTTTGTCAACTGCAAGTGGGTTTACAGAGTCAGAGGTTAATGATCTGCCATGAATCCCACAACTAGCAAGCAATGGAATCCAGATTTGTACTCTAGTTTTCATGTTTTCATAGGTCATTCTGGTGAGCACTGCTGGCTGGCTTCAGGACAGTAATTGAAATGGCAGAGATGGCTTTAGTATATGCGTTCTTACTTTGTAGCCTTTTATTGGGATTTTTATCAGTTGTGGACTCAATGTTTCATTTTGTCACTGACAATTTTATGATGACAAGGACCTTTTCTATTGAACAGTAAGATAAAAATAATGAGAAATAAGTCAGCTTAGGATTTATGATTATTTTAAAATAATTTTCTTTAGCCATTTTCTATATTTTCTTACCTAAAAATTAAGGGCTATAGTTCTTAATAAATAGGCTTTCACATCATATTAATGAGTTATGTGAAATAAAATATTGTCTTAAATTTTCACCTATTATTCTAATTTTTAAGTTACGTCCAAACATTAACTATTATGTTCAAATAAATTATAGAACTAAAAAAAAAATCCCACTACATCTAAATAATCAAGTGTTACTTCTATAATCATCTTCCTTGGTGGTTCAGTGGTAAAGAATCTGCCTGCCATTGCAGGAGATGTGGGTTTAATCCCTGGGTGGGAAAGATGCCCTGGAGAAGGGACTGGCAACCCACTCCAGTACTCTTGCCTGGGAAATCCCATGGACAGAGGAGCCTGGTGGGCTACAGTCCATGGGGTCACAAGAGTCAGACACAACTTAGTGACTAAACCACTACTACTTCTATACTCATAAAGGGAGAAACTAGCAAAAGCAGAATTTGGTTTCTATGCAAATAGACTATATGTTTACCTTTTCAGATGAATAGGAACATTTGCTGGGTTTGAATACCTTGCTGTCTTTTGAGTTTATGAGTGAATACCTAACTTTAAGGGCTTAAATGTTTATTGTATTCTCAAACTACTTTTGTCATATCTGATTCAGAAAATATTTTTTAGTTTCAGTCAGAGGTTGTAGAACATATCTGATGCCTGTGTCCTTAAAGAAAGGGAAATTTTTTATCTTTTATTGCAAAGGCATCTCTCCTTGAACAATATTCTCCACGAAAAGAGAAAAATGAATTACTCATTTAACAAAAATGTCAACAGTTTTCTATGTGCCAAAGATTGTCCTAGATACTGAATGTGTAAACAAAAGTATGAACTGGCTTGTGCCCTGAAGTGTAGCAATGGGGAATAATAGGCCAAATTATAGTTATCATAGTTATACTGTGTTAAGGGCTCCATAGAAGTACATACTTAGGGAAAAACAGGAATACTCACCTGGGCTTTACTGAGTCATGGGAAGCTCTATGCAAAAGAAAGCATGAGCCACCCTTTTCAGGAATTATGCTGATTGCCAACGGACATGAAAAGGAAGGCCATTTCAGGAAGAGGTACATGTCATGGATTAAGGATTAGTGGTATATTAAAAATGCCATGTTCAAGGAAATCTAAAAAGTTAGTTGTAGATGGCTCTTAGAATTCATTTAGAGGACTTTATTGTAAGTGAAAAGATTTAAGAGTGACTGACAAATATAAGGTACTCAGATCATGGAAGGCATATTCTGTTAAATGAGAATGTGTGCAATTCTTCCTACACACAGTGGGTATGCATGCTTTTACACGTTGTTCCTATGAACAGATTTATCTTTCAGAAACTTTATCTGAGCATCAGTATGAAAGTTGGATTTGTAGAGAATAAGGACTGGATTCTGTGGGACCATTTGAATACTGTGCCAAAACTTCAGAAGAGATATAATGAGGGTAGAACAGAGAATATAGAAAAGAAATGTGAATTGGAGACATAGGTAAGAAATATAATTGAAAGAAATTCATAATTTGTTTTCATGGAGAATGAAGGAGAGGTTACAGAGGAATCACAACTCTCCGATTTAGGTGATAAGGTAAGTGTTAAGCCTTCTACTAGCACAGGAAATACAGAACAAGTCACATGTTGGGTCAAAGAAGAATGAGTTAAATTTGACATATAATGCAACTGACATTCCTACTGGAAATAGTGTGAAGTTAACATAGGTTTGGTTATAATATAGGTTAGATTATAATAGTCTGGAGCATACACAGGGGATTCATTGTTTTAAAGGTGGCAGAAGAATCCCCGATTTTGCGTATGGTCACCAATACAATGAGAAGGGAAAATACAGGAAAACATATTTCAAGCAACATAAAGAGAGAGATGATATAGAGTGAGAAGGGGGAAGAGTGAGGAGGGTTATACAGATAGGGAAAGAATTAAGGCAAGTTAATATTAAGTCATTGGAAAGCTATGTAGTTTCAACAGTGTTATTTTACTGTTTATTTTTAATAGAAAGAACTTAAGCTTGCATACATGTGAAGGAAAGAAACCAGGAAAGCATTTGGACCATGTTAGTGTTGTCAGTACAGCAAGAAACATGCTGACTTAGGAGGTGATAGGATCTAACACTTAGATAAAAGAATGTGAAGAAGGAGAAAGAGGTAGAATGTGGATGGAAACAGGTAATGGTGGTGACAGAACATTTAAGCATGAAAGCATTATTAACTTCAGCGATTTTATCTATAAAAGCAAAAAAAAAAAATAGTCATAGACTAATATTAACTCCAATTGTATTCAGACCTAAATTTAAATCTGAAAATTATACACATTCTAGAAGAACGTTGGAGAAAGTCTTTTTGGCTTGAGGCTAAGCAAAGATTTCACAGATGCAATACCAAATGCATGATCCATAAAAGAATAAATTGATAAACTGACATTTCTGAAATCACAATTTTCTGCTTCGTTAATGACACTAAGAAGAGAATAAAACAATAAGACACAGACCAGGAGGACACATTTACAAATCACTAATTTGATTAAAAAAAAAAAAGACTCATACTCAGAATATAAAAAGAGCTTTCAAAATTCAGTAAAAAGAAAACAAGCAGCTCAATACAAAGTGCAACAACAACAACAAAAAAACTGAGTAGACACTTCACCCAAGAAGATATACTTTTGGCAAATAAGCACATTAGAATATGCTCAATGCTGCTGTCTTAATATAATGCAGATTAAAAAACACTGTGACAAAAAAAAACAACAACACTGTGACATGCTGCTACTGCTGCTAAGTCGCTTGACATGCTACTATATATCTATTATGAAGACTAAAATTTTTCAAGATTGACAATACCAATTTTTGAATATGAGGCAACAGGAACTCTCAGACTTCTGGTGGGAATTTAAAATGCAATAGTCTTGGGAAACAGTTTAGCAGTTTCTTAAAAAGATAAACATACACAGATCATATTACCCAGCCTTTCTAGTCCTAGATATTCACAGAAGATTAAAAAAAAAAAACACATCTCCATGAAAAGACTTGTAAATAAACGTCCACATAAGCTTTATTTGTAGTAGTCCCACTCCAGTACTCTTGCCTGGAAAATCCCATGGACGGAGGAGCCTGGTGGGCTGCAGTCCATGGGGTCGCGAAGAGTCAGACACGACAGAGCGACTTGACTTTCACTTTTCCCTTTCATGCATTGGAGAAGGAAATGACAACCCACTCCAGAATTCTTGCCTGGAGAATCCCAGGGATGGGGGAGCCTGGTGGGCTGCCATCTATGAGGTCACACAGAGTCGGACACGACTGAAATGACTTAGCAGCAGCAGCAGTAGCAACCAGAAAACAACACAAATGTCTAGCATTAGGTGAATGGATGAATAAACTGTGGTATACACACTCAATAAACTATTACTCAGGAACGAAAATGAATGTATTGATAAAGCACAACATGGATGTATCTCAAAGAAGTAATGTTGAGTGAAAAAAGCCAGACCAAAGAGAGTACATTTCTATAGAACTCTAGAAAATTGAACCTGGGGCTTTCCTGGTTGTTCAGTGGCAAAGGACCCACCTGCCAATGCAGGAGACACAAGTTTGATCCCTGGGTTGGGAAGATGCCCTAGAGAAGGAAATGGCAACCCACTCCAGTATTCTTACCCGGGAAATCCCATGGATAGAAGAGCCTAGGGGGCTACGGTCTATCATAGGGTCACAAAGGGTCAGACACGACGTAGCGATGGAGCGCACACACACTTGTAGAAAATTCAACTTCATCTGTAGCGACAGAAAGAAAGTTGTTGCCTTGTTTGCTAGGGCTGTCCCAACAAAATACCACAGACTGGGTGGTTTATCTTCTCACCGTTCTGAGGACTAGAAGTCTGAGGCCAGGTTCCCGGTGAGGTTCCTTTCATTCTGCTGCGTTTGTCTTTTGTTTGCGGAGGCCTCACGTGGTCTCTCCTCTGTGCGCATGTGGCCTTCCTGTCTCCCGAGTGTTTGAATTCCTCTTTATTGTAAGAACACCAGTCAGGCTGGATTAGGGACCACCTTAATGACCTTAACTTAATCACTTCTTTAAAGACCTTGTGTCCAAGTGGAGTTATATTTTGTGGTACTGCGAGTTAGAGCTTCACCATACGGTTTGAGGAGTGAGCTTCCCTGTTGATTCAGACAGTAAAGAATCTACCAGCAATGCAAGAGACTTGGGTTTGATCTTTGGGTCAGGAAGATCCCCCGGAGAAGGGAATGGCAACCCAGTAGCCTAGAAAATCCCGTGGACAGAGGAGCCTGATGAGTTACAGTCCATGGAGACTCAGAGTTGGAAGGGGGCCTCAATTCCTCCTATAACATCTGGGATGGAAAGCAGAGGGCAAGACTTCACAAGGACGGGAGGAAATTTGGGGGGACAACAGATATGCTCATTGTCTTGGTTATAATGGTGGATTCACGGTAGCACATATATATATGTGTGTTAAAAATGATTACATTGTGCATTTTAAATATATACAGCTTATTGTGTCAACTATATCTTAATAAAGCTGTCAGAATATGTTAGAAGAGATGTGACTTAAGCAATGTAAAATGTGTTACAGCACAAGAGTAAATTCTATCTGTACCATTTTAACATGCCGCCGCTGCTGCTAAGTTGCTTCAGTTGTGTCTGACTCTGTGCAACCCCATAGACGGCAGCCCACCAGGCTCCCCCGTCCCTGGGATTCTCCAGGTAAGAACACTGGAGTGGGTTGCCATTTCCTTCTCCAATGCATGAAAGTGAAAAGTGAAAGTGAAGTCTCTCAGTCGTGTCCAACTCTTGGCGACCCCATGGACTGCAGCCTACCAGGCTCCTCTGTCCATTGATTTTCCAGGCAAGAGTACTGGGTGGGGTGCCGTTGCCTTCTCTGACCATTTTAACATGGCAGGATATATTCCAAGCTGGATGCAAAATATCAGCTATTTTGGGGGTAACTTTTGTGGGCAAACCTTTGTCTGTTGAAGAAATACAAATCCCTTTCTCAAATCAGAGATCTCATGATCTGATTGTTAAGACATTGCATGATGTATAAAAAGATGACATGAGCAGTGTTATCATAAATATGTTCAAAATATTTACTGGGTGCCCATCCAATGTAAACAATTGCTAGAGCTTTCATTGTTAGAAGAGATAAATTAAAAAGACAAGGCTCTGACATTCATGGATCCTACGGTATAAACATGACTCCTTGTTTCAAGTTCCATGTAGGTGACTTCATTTAGGTTTAAATGAAATACTCCCAGAGATACACGACTTCCTGGAGCAGTTCAGCCCAATTTGGAGAAATATCAACTTTCAGATTGTCGTGAAGGACAGAAAGCAAGAACCGGTTAAAAAAGCCTTAGCCCAGATGATACAAACAAGGATGAATAACTGCTGAATTTACCACTGATAATTTTGCTGAGTTGATATTACTGTGGTCCAAGATAGTCTCAATCCAACAGTCACACTGTTAAGAAATACCACTTTAGTCATGTGATGGGTTTTTATTTGTGGGCTCAGCCTTAACAGCAAAATGGCAAACTATTGGATACTGACGTAAAATATACTGAGCTGACTGGTCAAATTTTTTGGACAAGTTTGGTTCAAAAATTAATAAAAGAGGAGAGGCAGAGAGTGCTCATGCCAGACAGCACTTTTATTAATATTTCTCAGATTATTGTATAAAGAGGGCACAGGTTTTGTTTTCCATTCTTTTCTTCATTTTAATTTAGTCTAGATTCTTCTCCACATTAGTAGAGACTGTGCTTAGCTGACACTAGATGGTATTGTGGCTCCTTCAATTCAAATGGCTTCTTGAGTGAGAGTCACTTTCTGTCCTCCTATAATTGGTGTGCTTTGCATGTATTTAATGTGAGATCAGTGCCTCATAGAAAAAATAATCGCTCTTTGTTTATAAAATATGGTTTAAGAAAATATAGGACCAATTGCTTTTCTAGTTTTAAACATAAACAAAATGGGTTTTTGACACTCACAGTGCATATACTCAAATAACTACATTTGTATTTTGTCAATATAATACTATTGAGAATATACAAAAGAAAGAACCTGGTAGGGCAAAGGAGAAAAGGCAGTATGCTGCCTATTGTTGTTATGTTTAAATGCTACTGAAGCAGGCTAATGTGTCTCTGAGACAATACCATGGAAAGCACTATTATCCATTTATTTCTTTTAAAAAAAATGTAGTGAGGTCTTAAATTAGAATTTTTTCCTTAAAATGATCAACCATTATTTAAATATAGTGCCAACGTTTGAACACATGACTGACGAAATAATTTTATTACTGACCTAGGTAACAGTAATAACATTTGCAATAACAATATATCCAGAAGTTAGTAACACCAAATGATGATAATCTGGATACTTGGTTTACTTGTTTGTTCTCTTTACCAAGAAAACTCTTTTTATTTTCTGCTTCAAAAAATATCTGCCCACATTTCAGAGTCCTGTTAATGTCACTTTCTCAGTGAACCCATTTGGATTTTCCAGTCTGAGTTAATATCTCATGCTCTCATCATGCAAAATTTACTTCTTGCAGAACTTAAGAGCAGCCTGTTTTGTCACAGTTATCTTGGGAGATGTGCATCTTCTCTATAAACATAAACATTTTGGAGCTAGGGAAATATTTTGCTCCCTGTTTTATCATTGTCCTTGTTTACTTGGTCACTCAGTTGTGTCCGACTCTTTGAGACCCCATGGACTGTAGCCCTCCAGGCTTCTCTGTCCATGGAATTTTCCAGGGAAGAATACTGGAGCAGGTTGCCATTTCTTAATCCAGGGATCTTCCTGACCCAGAGATCCAACCCACGTCTCTTACATCTCCTGCCCTGGCAGGTGGATTCTTTACCACTAGCGCCACCTGGGAAGCCCATTCATTTTCCTTAAGGCAGAATGAAGAGAAAGCCTTTAATGAATGTTCATAAATCGATTCTTTTAACTTAAAAAAAAGGCACATAAGACAGAAATCTTGAATCAAACTCATATTTACTATTCTATGAATAGACTTTTAAAGTATAAAAATTACATCCACACCATATATGTTGGTATTGTTTTATGATGAAGAATCTGTGGTTTATTAGAGAAGAATAATTTATAGCCAAACTCTTCAATATATTTAGATAGTAAGTTCCCAGAGTACAGGACTATTTTGGCTCCATTTAAGAATCTTACATATTTCCATATGATATGTTTTATTCTTGTCTGAGAAAGCCTTTTTCAAAGGCAATTAAATGTAGCCATTTTCCAAGTGTAGCAAAAACAACATATAGGAGATCCAGTTAGGGAACTAATTAACCTTCGGGTATAAATTAATTCAGTCAGCTAAAGTCTAAAAGGGAAAGGGGGAACAGTTTTGCCATTTAAAAAAATAAATAATATAGACAATTGGACAATTGCCTTTCTTGATTAGATGTTTCAGAGGAATGGGGTTGAGGAGAATGAGACCAATCCCATGGCCAGCTGCTGTGATAATTAACCAGAAGCACTGAAAGGTGAAGAAAACTAGAAGTCTTGGGTGAATATCCCAGAAATGCCTAATATTAATATAAATGGAACAGGAGTCAGCAAATGTTGCCAGAGAGGACCAAGAGTAAATATTTTTAGATTTGCTGGCCACGTGGTTTCAGTTACATTATTCAAATATGTCACTATCCTAAAATATACATCAATAGTAAATAAATGGGGTGGCCAAATTTGGCCTTTGGTCTATATTTTGCTATGTCCTGGTTAATGTATAAGTAAACATTTATAATATTTTTAGCAGGTCTGTATGAAGGAATAGATTTAAACAAGTTGATAGATACTAAGTTTTAGTTAGAAATTGACCATATTCAATTTAAGCAATTGTATATTTCACTTATTTAAACTCTTACTAAAACTTCATGAAGCTTTTTAAAACTTTCCAGAATAATATAGTCTCTCCTCATTTTCCCCAGTCATCTCATGCATCCTGTTCAGCAGTGTGTTTTTTACTGGTGTCCGTTTCACATAGGTACTTTTCCTTCACTAAAATGTGAACTCCTTTAAATCAAGGATTATGTATTACTCACATTTGTTTCCCAACTTCAAAATTAAAAGGCCATGTTTTAATGTCAAAATGTTCTATGGAATCTCAGATACATGAAATTGCATTTTAGTATCCATTGAAGAATACCTAATAATAAAAAGCTATAAACTTAGAAATAGTTAAAACTAATTAAATTAGTTGTAATATCTAGATATATTTTAAAAGGCATAAATTATCTAGGAAGCATTATGTATTTAGTTCATAAATAGTACTTGGTGCAATTATGGGTTACATGAAGTTTGCAAAGCTTCAAAATTCTTCAGGAATATACCAGGCCTACTCTTAAGCATTAATTTTAAATAGATTAATTTCTCCAGTGACGGTGTGAATGTATTTCTGTAACACAATTTGCTAAAATACATATTTATATTAAGTACAATTTTATGAATACTTAAATATTACTGACTGAAAGTATTAGTTGCTCAGTCATGTCTAACTCTTTGTGACTGCATGGACTGAAGCTTGCCAGGCTCCTCTGTCCATGGATTCTCCAGGCAAGAATCCTGGAGTAAGTTGCCATTTTTTCCCCAGGGGATCTTCCTGACTCAAGGATTGAACCCAGGTCTTCTGCATTGTAGGCAGATTCTTTATTGTCTGAACTAACAGAGCAGCACTCTAACCAAAATAAATAATTTAAAAGGAGGCAATATACAGATTATATTTAACAAATATAATAACAATAGATAAATCATATTTAATAATTATATTTAAACTAATTATGTTTAAATTAAATTTGTTCATCACCGATTTGATGGACGTGAGTTTGAGTAAATTCCAGGAGTTGGTGACAGACAGGGAAGCCTGGTGTGCTGTGGTCCTTGGGGTCGCAAAGAGTTGGACATGACTAAGTGACTGAACTGAACAGAATATACAGGTATAAATGTGCTTTCACAGTAATGAAAAATTGGAAATATTAGAAATATCTAGCTAAAGCCACTATAAGTGAGTATAGAGTGTTAAAGTAGGAGCCAAGGATATGGGAAAAAAACTTGATTAAAAAAAAAAGTATTAAAATGTCACAGATTGTGGCTGAGAATCCAAGAAGAATGTAGAAGGAATTCAGAATTCAATCCATCAGCAAAGAAATGAGATGGACTCAGTGTGGATGGAACTGTAAATAAAGTCTAAGTAAATTATGTACCTAATTTGGACTATGAGGAATTGGATACTGGGGGTTTCCTGAGATGTAGGAGGTGTAAAATCAACTCAGTATGTCTACCGGAGGGCCAGGTAGGGACTGAAAACTGTTGCTTAGAGGTTAAAATAATTTTAGGCCATCCGAGAGAATAATTGTGTTAAGCGTAAGAAAGAAAGTAAAAATGTTAGTCACTCAGTCATGTCCAACTCTTTGCAACCCTATGGACTGTAGCCCACCAGGCTTCTCTGTGGAATTCTCCAGGCAAGAATACTAGAGTGAGTAGCCATTCCTTTCTCCAAGGGATCTTCCTGACCTAGGTATTGAACCCAGGTCTCCCTCATTGCAGGCATATTCTTTACCATCTGAGACATCAGGGAAGCTCTCTTAAGTGTATAAGGGGTAAAAATTTGAGTATAGAGCTGTAAAGATAAAGTGAATATTCAGTTCAGTCAGTCACTCAGTTGTGTCCGACTCTTTGCAACCCCATGGACTGCCACACACCAGGCTTCCCTGTCTATTACCAACTCCCAAAGCTTACTCAGACTCATGTCCATTGAGTCAGTGATGCCATCCAACCATCTTATCCTCTGTTGTCCCCTTCTCCTCCCGCCTTCAATCTTTCCCAGCATTAGGGTCTTTTTCAATGAGTCAGTTCTTCTCATCAGGTGGCCAAAGTATTAGAGTTTCAGCTTCAGCATCAGCCCTTCCAATGAATATTCAGGACTGATATCTTTTAGGATGGACTGTTTGGATCTCCTTGCAGTCCAAGAGACCCTCAAGAGTTTTCGCCAATACCACAGTTCAAAAGCATCAATTCTCCGGTGCTCAGCTTTCTTTATAGTTCAATTCTCACATTCATATATCTTACAAAAGTAAATATTAAATTTGTGTAAATTTGGGATAATCTGTATTTAAAGTTAGAATTCTGCTGTTTATAGAATTCAGCATTTTAACCTTGGAGTTTCAGTTTGCAGGTCATCATTGATATTAAACTTGTGATGTTAAGTTAGAAAAGATAAAGAAATCCTGATTAAATATATAAATTATTTGAATGTTTTAAATCAATTGATTTACTATATGTTTAATTTATTAGATTTATTCTGTTAAAAGGTCACACATATTTTGCTTCTTCGGGTAATGTATTGGCAGGCATTCAAAGAGAAAATATATTAAATCTATAATTAAAATGATTTAAAGGAAGAAAAATTAAGGAGTTTTTCTGAATTTTATGAATGGAGCTAAACATTTAAGGAAATTTGGTCTTTGTAACTTGAGATGATTAACATTGTTTAAAGAATAAGTTAAATGCTCTTTCTGTAGAGAAATTGCTAAATTTTCAAAGTAGACAAGATTTGTATATTGAAGTCTTAAGTAAAATGAAGTTTAGAAATTTTTTGAAAGAAGACATACAGATAGCCAATAAACATGTGAAAAGATGGTCAACATAACTCATAATTAGAGAAATTCAAATCAAAACTACAATGAGGTATTACTTCACACCAGCCAGAATGGCCATCATCAAAAAATCTACACACAATAAATGCTGGAGAGGATTTAGAGAAAAGGGAACCTTCTTGCACTGCTGGTGTGAATATAAATTGATATAGCCACCATGGAGAACAGTATGGAGATTCCTTAAAACATTAGGAAAAAAACTACCATATGACACAGCAATCCCTCTAGTTGGCATATGCCCTGAGAAAACCATAATAAAAAAGACACATTTACCCCAATGTTCACTGAAGCACTATTTACAATAGCCAAGACATGGAAGCAACTTAGATGTCCATCAGTAGATGGATGGATAAAGAAGCTGTAATATATGTATATGGTGCAATATACCTATATCCTACATATAATTATGACTGATTTGTGTTGTTGTATGGCAGAAAGCAATGCAACATTGTAAAATAGCTATCCTCCAATTAAAAATAAAACAGAAATGTTTCAGTTTGCAACTTAAAAAAAAAAAAAGATCACTGTTAATTTTAAAATGAAGTTGGTCTGTAGAGACTCCTCTCAACAAAATCTCTTTGGTTGCCAAGGACTGGGGATGGGAGAATTGAGGTGATGTTGGTCAAAGGATACAAATTTTCAGTTAAAAGGTAAATAAGTTCTGGGGGTCAAATCATCAGTCAGTCAGTTCAGTCACTCAGTTGTGTCCAACTCTTTGAGACCCCATAGACTGCAGCACACCAGGCTTCCCTGTCCGTCACCAACTCCTGGAACTTGCTCAAACTCATGTCCATCAAGTTGGTGATGTTTTCCAGCCATCTCATCCTCTGTTGTCCCCTTATCCTCCTATCTTCAATCTTTCCCAGCATCAAGGTCTTTTCCAGTGAGTCAGTTCTTCGCATCAGGTGGCCAAAGTATTGGAGTTTTAGCTTCAACATCAGTCCTTTCAAAGAACACCCAGGACTGATCTCCTTTAGGATGGACTGGTTGGATCTTCTTGCAGTCAAAGGGACTCTCAAGAGACTGGTTCCAAATAGGAAAAGGAGTACCTCAAGGCTGTATACTGTCACCCTGCTTATTTAACTTATATGCAGAGTACATCATGAGACACACTGAGCTGGAGGAAGCACAAGCTGGAATCAAGATTGCCTGGAGAAATATCAGTAACCTCAGATATGCAGGTGACACCACTCTTATGGCAGAAAGTGAAGAGGAACTAAAGAGCCTCTTGATGAAAGTGAAAGAGGAGAGTGAAAAAGTTGGCTTAAAACTCAACATTCAGAAAACTAAGATCATGGCATCCGGTCCCATCACTTCATGGCAAATAGATGGGGAAACAGTGGAAACAGTGGCTGACTTTATTTTCCTGGGCTCCAAAATCACTGCCAGATGGTGATTGCAGCCATAAAATTAAAAGACGCTTACTCCTTGGAAGGAAAGTTATGATCAACCTAGACATCATATTAAAAGGCAGAGACATAACTTTGCCAACAAAGGTCCGTCTAGTCAAGGCTATGGTTTTTCCAGTGGTCATGTATGGATGTGAGATTTGGACTATTAAGAAAGCTTAATGCTGAAGAATTGATGCTTTTGAACTGTAGTGTTAGAGAAGACTCTTGAGAGGGCTGCAAGGAGATCCAACCATGGACCTCTACTATAAAACCGCTCACCAAATCCTCCTGGATTGGGACACACAGCTTTTGAGGTCAGGAGCCCACTATGTCACCCTTTGCCTGGCAAAGCAATAAAGCTATTCTTTTCTACTTCACCTAAAACTCTGTCTCCAAGATTCAATTTGGCACCAGTGTGCATACGCCAAAATTTTAGCATCAATAGCTGCTTGAGAGATATCAAAGTGAAAAGAGATATGAGTTCTGTCTTCATTAAACTTACAATCTAGTGGAGCAAGATAGACATGCATGCATTTAATAATATAGGACAGAATATTGTTACTTTTGCAATGAGTAAGCAGTGGTTCTAGGAAAAACAGCACAGGGTGATGTATTCCATCTTTAGAGAATGAGTCACTTTTTGTAAAAAGGTGTCCTGGAGCTAATCTATTTGAAATTGTTTGAATTTTATTTGGCAGAGAAAGTCAGAATGTTTTAGCTACAATTTTTCATCTGGAAAATATAGATAGCAGTATTTGTCTTTTTTACCAAAGCAAACGAGCTAGTGGTTCACAGGATTACTCAAAGTCAGCTTCTAATTAAATTACTAAACCACCTTGGTAATAGAAAGGGGAAAAATAACCTATTGATTAAGCCAGAGATGTAAGTATTGTTCTGATGTATTACACAAGGAGAGTTTAATGATGATTTTATGTCAAACTATCAACTCAAGCATAGTGTCTATTTTCCTAAAATAATAAATTATTTTTGTTGTTTCGTCACTAAGTTGTGTCTGACTCTCTGTGACTGCATGGGCTATAGCTTGCAAGTTTCCTCTGTCCATGTGATTTCCAAGGCAAGAATACAAGACTGGTTTGCCATTTCCTACTCCAGGGGATCTCCCCAACACAGGGACTGAATCCAGGTTTCCCACATTGCAGGCAGATTCTTTAGAATCTGAACCACCTGAGTAAATACTATCACAATTGATTTAAATTTTAAGACCCTCAGCTAATACCAGAGAAAGTGTTGGTAAAGTGGGGAACCCTCCTCCCACACACACGCTGGAATTGGGGACAAAAGCCTTTCTTGTGGTTTCATCTAGGGACCTTGCCTGCTCTGTAACCATTTGGCCTGTTCTAGTAGATAAGAGCAGAGAAGGCAATGGCACCCCACTCCATTGTTCTTGCCTGCAGAATCCCAGGGATGGGGGAGCCTGGTAGGCTGCCATCTATGGGGTCGCACAGAGTCGGACACGACTGAAGCGACTTAGCAGCAGCAGCAGCAGCAGCAGTAGATAAGAGAGGTTGCCTCATACTTTCAGATCAGAGAAATTAACCAAGGCTACAGATCTGATTCTCATGAAGAGTCTCTTGAGGCTAGGGTCTACCATGATCACTGAGAAATCCCAGGATGTTTCATTTCTCCACACACAATTAAACAAAGGATTTTTTCTTTAAGAGAATTAATACATTATAAATATGATTGTTCATGTATAATTGTATAATTAGCACAATATGGGAGCTTATAAATGAAAAATTTTACCTACATAAAACAGATTCATCAGAGTAATATTTTAAACCTTAAAGGACAATACTGGATTATTAACTCTACAAATAAACCCTACAAAAATTCCAAAGGATAATTTTAGTAGTTTTATTGAGTGTTGCTAACATCAATATTAAAGAAAAATGATTGGTATCATAAAAACAGTCGTCTTCCAAACCCATCATTGAACGTTCTACCTTGTGCTTTAGGGAGTCTGCAAATCACATTTCTCCTTTGCTGGCTAGTCTTCTGTTGGGTTCTTCCCACAGAGGGCACTAGAAAGAGACCAAAAGACTATGGGGGAAGAATGGACTTGCACACTCTTGCCTGTTGTTACTATCAGCATCACCCTAGCAGTGTTCCTTCTAGCAGCTGCAGTCAGCTCCTATAGCAGCAGATGGCTCCAATTTCCAATATTCTTTTAGACTCCCCCAGAGAACCTCATGATACCTTTCAAATATATGATTACTAGCCAGATAGCATCCAGCCTTACAGGTCTGAGAGCCAGGTTCTAACCTTCTGAGGCAAGATTCAGGATCCTTTCTTAGGAGTCTGGACCCTGGCTTTGCTCTTTCAGCCTAAGGAGTGGTTAATTTTTCTTGCTATTACCTCTGTAACCCATTTTTCCTAGTTGAATATCCAGCATATGTTTAAGCATCTTCCTATATTTTTTTTCTTTAACTGGTATAGTTTCACTTTTCTGCTGTAACAATGACCCATAGAGAGTTAAAAATCGGAGGGCTCACCTAGAGGCATAATGTGAAGAAGATTCAAGACCTGTAACCAAGACAGATCCATAATAGAATTAAGATTTTATTTCTTAACCCTGAGCCTAGAAACATATGGATTTTAGTGTTAAGTCACCCAGTATCTGATGATGACTAGGATCAAATGGCTTAAATAATTTAGGACCCCTCTACTTGATGTGAAATATTTGGACAAGATTTATTCATATTTAGCTCCAAAATTCCATAACACTTACTGAAAAAATTTTAAGGCTATGCTAAAATATAGTGACATGTGAAAACATTTCTAATCAAAAGAGGTTTAACTTCAGGAGCAGCAACATCGAATCTAGTACACACACACACACTTACACACACAAGTACACACACGCACACTTATACACACAGACTCAGACTTTATGAGACTGAAAAGCACCCAGGAGTTAACAGATCTGGAACAATTAGAGTTAACCATCTTCTTCACTCATCGTAAGACAATTTATATGAAGCTCTTTTCTCTTCCCAACTGGAATTCCAAGTGAAAAATGAAAGTACATCATACATACTTCACACATATGTGAGGCAGTTATAATGAAATCTTTGTTTTTTGAAATTTTCACTTCTTATACAAGACTTTTCTCATGTATTTCCTTAAAATATATTAAAATTAAGATAAAGGAGGTTCCTTCCCATCTTTATTTAATCCGTTTGGGAATTTATGTTTTTATATGTTACAGTGTGTCAATTTGGTGAATTGTCTTGCTCAATTATTATATTCTCTAAATGCTGATTCAGGCCAATTTTATATACAACTTGTCTTTGATAAGAGGTAACAGCAGGTAAAATAAATATACAGAAGTACCAAAACAACCTTCAACAATAAGTTATATACAATGTTGTACACTGCATTCTGACAGCAGATTAATTTCTCTCTTTCCATGATCTTTATTTCCAAGGTGTCCCTTTTTAATGAATATTTCCAGACTAATAATAGCATGATAATTTAAAGTCAACAGTTGCTCAGGGCTTTCGTTTTGGCCATGCCTCAACAGGCCCTGCATCAGTTTTCTATAAAAATGAACGATCTAAAGCACATTCGAATCTTGCCTAACATTAAAGGAGTCTCTCCATTCTGCTTAAAGTTTCTGTCATTCACCTTTCCATTGGCGGATAGCCTAGTTTTTCTTGAAAGAAGCATTCATGCACTTGCCTGGGATTTTTAAGTTTCTCATGATTTTGTTGTTGTTGTTGTTGAATATTGGACGCTTACATAATGTGGCTACCCTGTAAATCAGACTCTCCAAGCCTCAGGTTTTTGTGTAGCTGATATTTGTTGTTGTTATTAATAATGCTGTTTGTTTGTTGACTTTCCTGAACCAATTCCATTAAGTCTCTATTCTTGGTATGTGTGGCCAGTGAAACTCCCACTTGGTTGGCTTAGTAATCAACTAATGACCAGACAGAGATTTCATTAAACGCCTTGTTTCTGTTGGCCACTCACCCTTGCTAAGGGTCTATGTGTGTATCTTGGGAAGAACCTTTAATGCTCTGGCAGGAAGTTCATTTCTCTGCCTCACCTTCATTTCCACTTCTACTAACAGTTCATTCATGTTTTCCAGAATATTTTCTAATAATTGTCTTTAATTCCACCTTTTCTCATTTTACTTGAAACAAAATATTCATACAATTGAGATTATTAACAGATCTCACTGTTGCTATGAATAAACATGTGCTCAATTTGGAGAGTGTTCAGATGAAACTGGTCTTTGGGGGAAAACAGGAATGACTTACTAGGAAAAATATCCATGTAGCAGAAGTATGCATTTTTAAGAAGTTTTGGGTTTTTTGTAATGGGACTGGGTAAATGGCATTATTGATCTTGTCTGCTTCTTACATTTGTCAGAAAACTCTGGGAACTCAATAAACACTTGTTGACTGATGACTTGGAAGTTCTTACTCTGTGTCAGGGGAGCCAAACAACCATTGTACATCATCTTTATTCATAGGACTATGCAGTGTCTTTTTTGTGTTCTGTTTATAAACTGATTTTAGAGGCAAATATATTAGTACATACACACATATTTAGTTAAAATTTCTCATATTTATATGTATGGGGATCAACTGTAATATGTATTTCTGTTTGTATATATGTAATATTGTGAGTGAGATGGAAAAGAGAGAAAGGGGATGTCATAATTTATTCTTCATGACATTATATGTGAATCTGCTTTTAAAACACAATGTTGCCTATACAGTTCTTACCAGTATTGAGTATCTGAGGAAGTAGATACTCTTTTAAATGCAGAGAGAATTGTTCATTCATTCTAGGATATTAATTCCTTCAACATAAAAGTATTTGGGTCGAATCACTTATGGATAATCTGTAAATCTCCACAAGACAACCCCAATACCAAGACAGGGTTCAGTTCAGTTCAGTTCAGTCGCTCAGTCGTGTCTGACTCTTTGCGATCCCATGAATTGCAGCATGCCAGGCCTCCCTCCATCACCAACTCCCGGAGTTCACTCAAACTCATGTCCATCGAGTCGATGAAGCCATCCAGCCATCTCGCCATCTCTTCCTCTGTTGTCCCCTTCTCCTCCTGCCCCCAATCCCTCCCAGCATCAGAGTCTTTTCCAAGGAGTCAACTCTTTGCATGAGGTGGCCAAAGTACTGGAGTTTCAGCTTTAGCATCAGTCCTTCCAAAGAAATCCCAGGGCTGATCTCCTTCAGAATGGACTGGTTGGATTTCCTTGCAGTCCAAGGGGCTCTCAAGAGTCTTCTCCAACACCACAGTCCAAAAGCATCAATTCTTCGGTGCTCAGCCTTCTTCACAGTCCAATTCTCACATCCATACATGACCACTGGAAAAACCATAGCCTTGACTAGATGGACCTTAGTTGGCAAAGTAATGTCTCTGCTTTTGAATATGCTATCTACATTGGTCATAACTTTCCTTCCAAGGAGTAAGCATCTTTTAATTTCATGGCTGCAGTCATCATGTTCAGTGATTTTGGAGCCCCCCAAAATAGTCTCCCACTGTTTCCATTGTTTCCCCATCTATTTGCCATGAAGGGATGGCCATTCAAATGCCCTGATCTTGGTTTTTGGAATGTTGAGTTTTAAGCAAGCTTTTTCACTCTCCTCTTTAACTTTTATCAAGAGGCTCTTTAGTTTTACCTCTTTAGTCCCTCAACAATTAACCTTCTTAGTTCCGGAATTTGTCTGCTAGCTCTTCTCCTCCAGTTAATCCTCTCATTCTTTTCTACATCCTCCTTGGTACAGGGAGAAACTACATATTCCTTACCAGTCTGGAATTCCATTACATTTAGGAAAACTATCTATCCTGTTGGAGTCATTATAAAAGGCATGGTCCAATATTCCCTCTATTCATGGGGCCCATGCCTGCGTTTTTTTACCCTGACTTTAATTATGAGAATGTTCAAACTACCAAATGTTCAAACTGCCAAAGAATGTTCAAACTACCGCACAGTTGCACTCATCTCACATGCTAGCAAAGTAATGCTCAAAATTCTCCAAGCCAGGCTTCAACAGTATGTGAACTGTGAACTTCCAGATGTCCAAGCTGGATGTAGAAAAAGCAGAGGAACCAAAGAACAAATTGCCAACATCCATTGGATCATCGAAAATGCAAGAGAGTTCCACAAAAACATCTACTTCTGCTTTATTGACTACGACAAAGCCTTTGACTGTGTGAATCACAATAAAATGTGGGAAATTCTTAAAGAGATGGGAATACCAGACCACCTTACCTACCTCCTGAGAAATCTGTATGCAGGTCAAAAGCACCAGTTAGAACCAGACATGGAACAAGAGACTGGTACCAAATTGGGATAGGAGTACATCAAGGCTGTTATATTGTCAGCCTGCTTATTTAACTTATATGCAGAGTACATTATGTGAAATGCTTGGCTGGATGAACTGCAAGCTGGAATCAAGATTGCTAGGAGAAACATCAATAACCTCAGATACATGGATGACACCACCCTTATGGCAGAAAGCAAAGAAGAACTAAAGAGCCTCTTGATGAAAGTGAAAAAGGAGAGTGAAAAAGCTGGTTTAAAACCCAACATTCAAAAAACCAAGATCATGGCATCTGGTCCCATCACTTCGTGGCAAATAGATGGGGAAACAATGGAAACAGTGGGAGATTTTCTTTTTTTAGACTCCCAAATTACTGCAGATGGTGACTGCAGCCATGAAATTAAAAGACGCTTGCTCCTTCGAAGAAAATCTATGACCAACCTAGTCAGCATAATAAAAAGCAGAGACCTTACCTTGTTGATGAAGGTCCAACTAGTTAAAGCTATGTTTTTTCCAGCAGTCATGTATGGATATGAGAGTTGGACTACAAAGAAATCTGACTGCCGAAGAATTCATGCTTTTGAACTGTGGTGTTGGAGAAGACTGTTGAGAGTCCCTTGAACTGCAAGGAGATCCAACCAGTCAATCTTAAAGGAAATCTGTCCAGAATATTCATTGGAAGGATTGATGCTGAAGCTGAAACTCCAATATTTTGCCCATCTGGTGAGAACTGACTCATTGGAAAAGGTCCTGATGCTGGGAAAGATTGAAGGCAGGAGGAGAAGGGGAAGACAGAGGATTAGATGGTTGGATGGCATACCAACTTGATGGACACGAGTTTGAGCAAGCGCTGGGAACTGGTGATGGACAGGGAAGCCTGGCATGATGAAGTCCATGGAGTTGCAAAGATCTGGACAGAAGTGAGTGATTGAACTGAACTTTATTATGAGAAAACACATGCTGTGGACTGAATTGTGGAAAGGTTATGTGATCACTGTGAGAAAGAGGTGTCTGTAAGCCAGGAAGTGGATCTTCACTAGAACCTGATCATGCTGGCACCCTGAAGTCAGACTTCAGTCTTCAGAGCTGTGAGAAAGTAAGTTCCTGTTGCTTAAGCCATTCCGTGATAATTGCCATAGTAAGGTAATCCACACAGACACTCCAGCGCCCAATACCTTCACAGGTTATGTAGTTTTACATAGTTTTCAAATTCTAGTTCTTAGTAAAGCATTTAAATGCATAGATACACTGACACATTTTACCTTTAATAAATTTTAAATATGATATATTGATGTCCTTATTAAATATACTTTGCCATTAAATGTATACTCGTGCTCAGTCATATGCAACTCTTTATGACCCTTTGGACTGCAGCCTACCAGGCTCCTCTGTCCATGGGATTTCCAGGAAAGAATACTGGAGTGGGTTGTCATTTCCTTCTCCAGGAGATCTTCCCTACCCAGGGATCAAATTCACATACCCTGTGTCTCCTGCATTACAGGCAGGTTCTTTACCACTGAGCCACCACAGAAGTCTCATAAAAGTCCATACCTAAGATAGTGGAACTTTTGATTGTTTTGTGTGTTTTGCATTCACTTTCTCACAAGTCAAATTTCATATGATCTTTTAAGTAGATAAAATTTTTCTTCTAAATCTTATTTTAGTATTAAACAAATGCTCATTGCAAAAAATATTTTGATCGTGCCAAGTATGATATACATGCTCAATCATGTCCTACTCTGCAACCCCATGGACTGTTGTTGGCCAGGCTCCTCTCTCCATGAAATTTTCCAGGTAGGAATCCTGGAGTGGGTTTCCTCCTCCAGGGGATCTTTGTGACTAAAGGATCAAACCCTCATCTCTTGAGTCTCCTGCATTGGCAGGCAGGTTTTTTACCAGTGCTCCACCTGGAAAGCCCCATTTTCAAGTTTACTCACTAACTGAAAGATATTTATTTAATTCTAGAAACTTAAATTAACCTACTTGCTAATACCACCACTCAAATGAAAATTTTAATTTGAAGGCACAAACATTTATCTAAAAATTTTCAATTTGTGGTGTCTTAATACTGCTCTCATTATTATTTCTGTACTTTGTTGCTGTTCTCACTTAAACAGAATCTTATGTATCAAACACTTAATCATTTTAAGTATAAGTAATTTAAAAATGATAAGCACATTAACATACTGTAATAGATTGGGCAATCCTGACATTTTGTGGTATAACATAATCACTTGAATTCGTAGAACTTTAAAAAATTAATTATTGCAGTATTGCTTAATATAATTCAGCACAAGTTTATTTTACACTTCTGCATTAGACTGAAACATCCAGAACATTTAACCACATATCTGGGTGCTGGGTCTCAGCTAAGCTGACACATAAACTAGCCATCAAAATTTGTCTGCTTTCCATTATCTATCACAACTGACTCTTCAGATTGTATGTGATTATGTAATATGGTCATTGGTGATATGGGGAACTGCAAAATGAAACGATTGCTGTAGGTTGGCATATCTGGTGAGGGAATCATTAATTTGTGTGATTATCAAACTTAAAGTTACCATGTAGAAGAATAAGAATTCACACCTCATCCATGTGACAGCCACACTCATTCTGTAACCACAGGATGACTTGTCTCTCACATCACTTCAAGCAATTCACTATTGCACTTAATAAAGTTAAACTTGCCCACTTTTGTAAATATCAAAGGAAGATACAGGCTACTAGACTGCACAGTATCTCTTCTGACCCTTCAGTTTCAGTGAGGCAGAATTTCAGGGACATATGGAGAGAGAAGTAGAGCCAGTAGAAAACTCACAAAGCTTGGTGAGGCTTCTCTGATCAAGCCTGGGTCCAGACTTAGCAGGGTGCCTGTCACATGGAAAATGCCTAATATAAAAATACCACACTGCTGTCTCCCAAGGGGCACAGACATCTAACATTTTAAGTTTTTCTAGCATCTCTCCCTCTCTTCCAACTAAAAAAGGTTTTGACTTATGTTGGGAGATCCTGAAAGCCAGAAACTGAACTGGGTGCTCTGGAAATGTGCAAAAGTTCCTGAAATAATGACTAGGAAGGAACCCTCCCATCCATGACAAGTGGGGAAGATGGATAATTTTTAAGACATATGTTATCATGGAAAATGTTAAGAGAAAGCAAGCTGATAAAGGAAAAATTGCCATCATTTTATTGCTTAAAATGATTATGGGTTTTGGTATTTTCATTGGTTTGTAGGATTTCTAAGATTACCCTTTTAGGTACATGAAAAGATACATATATTTAATATGCATGTTAATATACTTTTTAATGGGCCCACACTATATAGTCAACATAGTCATGCCTTCATTTTTAAAGCCAAAAACTCAAAGAAATATTTACTTAATGTACTAATATTAGAATAAATATTCAGAATTCTGAAAGGTGTTTACTCTTATTTGTCATTGTGAAGATCTGATCATAATTATGCTAAAATACACATTTTACAATGGAATTTTCACTCTGTTTTGATGTCTGAAAGGACAGTATTTAATATCCAGAATAAAACAGTATTATTAAAGTTTTGTTGTCAGGGTACTATTGAAAATCTAGTGAATTTTTTCTCAGAATATATGGACACTTGGAGCCTAGGTATAAGAATTTTAGTTGATGACTGAAAATTTTCTATTTCCATAATTTCCCAACAGAATACATCTCCAGAAGGCATATTCCAATTGAGTAGCAAAAGTTCCTTGTTAAAAGAGACCATAAGGAAGCACTATATTTTAAATGATTTTGCATAAGACCACGTGCAACTTCTGAAATTGCTGATGTTACAGAAGTAATTCCAAAATGAGAATAAGGGAGATATATGTTAAAACATAGAGGATCTTTAGTAATTATTAATAAAATAAGGCTATAGGATGGAAATTAGACCAGGCATGGCTTTACTCACCATCTATTTATATACTCATTTCAGTGAAATATATATTGAGTAACAGATGCTTTTGTGAATTATATTTTCTGTCTAGAAGTATCAGAAGCCGAATGAAATTTGATGTTAACAAAGCAACATCCAGTGCTTTCCAAAGCATGTTTTTTATAATATAGCCATTAGTTCAAAAGAGTGAGGTAACGTTACACGAGGACAATAGAAAGTTGTGTTCATCTGTTCTGCCTGCAGTATGTCTAATGTACTTTCTTCCATTATATGAAATGATCCAAAAATGCCATTTATGCTAGAAGAAGATGAGGTAGAAGTGTTGATTTATAGCTGTGTCTTCTTTAGCCCCAAAGAAGCTTTGTACCATCTAGAATCCTTGTGAATCACTCACCTATTCATTCCTAGGCTTCAAGAAATTCAAATTCATCTTTTACATAACATTTAACATTAACAAAGAAAATCATATTATTTAGCTCACATTTATGACTTTTGATACCAAACTGGCCTTCAATGTATGCGATCTCTATATCTATCCTTTCATCACCCAACTCCCTTTTTCCATCTTCTTTTCTACTGTTTGATAATTCAGTGTTGCAAGTGAATTTAAGGTTCTTTCTTTGTGCCCCCCAAATTCAAAGTTGAAATGATAGGTAAGAAGTGAATGTATTGATAGAGAAACACACTTCACAGACAGAGTGTGGACCATCTCAGAAAGTGAGAGAGAAAGTCCTGAAATATGGCATGCTTAGTTTTTATGGGTTGGGTAATTTCATAGCCTTCCCTTGTAGCTCAGGTGGTAAAGCATCTGCCTGCAATGCAGGAGACCCAGGTTTGACCCCTGGGTCAGGAAGATCACCTGGAGAAGAAAATGGCTACCCAGTCCAGTATTCTTGCCTGGAAAATTACATGAACAGAGGAGGCTAGTGGATTACAGTCCATGGGGTTGCAAAGAGTTGGACAACTGAGCAACTAAACACACAACAATGAGTGGGAGGGTTATTCCAGTTATTTGGGGGAAGGAGCTGGGATTTCCGCAAATTAGGCCACCACCCAGTTTTCGGCATTTATAAGTGGCCTCAGAACTGTCATGGCATTGGTCAGTGTGTTATTTAGCATATGCTAATGCATTATGCCAAAGAATTGATGCTTTCGAACTGTGGCACTGAAGAAGACTCTTGAGAATCCCTTGGACAGCAAGGAGATTAAACCAGTCAATCCTAAAGGAAACTGGTAGGATTCCTTACACAGTTTGATAGGGAATCCATTGGGCCGAGTCATAGTCACCTATGTCTTAGAATGTACGGCCATTTGGAATCTATGGCTCGTTACCCACAACAGAAGTGACAGCTGGGAAACTGGTTAATTTATAATAAAGAAGCCATAGGAACAGGCTCCTTGATGTCAGGAGACCAACCTTCGGTACAAGATCTAGAGGAAACAAACTGACCTAATGTTAACTGTCCAGTCCAATACAAAAGCTATTTTTAGTAACAGGTCAAAAGCTACATAATGAGATGTCTTGAAGACTACAGGTGGGTCTCTCCTACCTTCTTTTGGTGTCTGTGCCAGAAGCTGTCTCTGTTACTTTCTGACTTTAAGTAAAGCTGTTGCTGCTACTGCTAAGTTGCTTTAGTCGTGTCCGATACTGTGCGACCCCATAGACAGCAGCCCACCAAGCTCCTCTGTCCCTGAGATTCTCCAGGCAAGAACACTGGAGTGGGTTGCCATTTCCTTCTCCAATGCATGAAAGTAAAAAGTGAAAGTGAAGTCGTTCAGTCGTGTCTGACTCTTCATGACCCCATGGACTGCAGCCTGCCAGGATCCTCCGTCTGTGGGATTTTCCAGGCAAGAGTACTGGAATGGGTTGCCATTGCCTTCTCTGAATAAAGCTGTTACGCTGCTGTAAATACCTGAGCAATTTGGTCCCAGAGTGAATTCTTTCCTATGGAGATCACAAATCCGTAGCCAACACCAAACATCGTGAAAGAAAATCAACCCTGAGTATTCATTGGAAGGACTGATGCTGAAGCTGAAGCTCCAAAACTTTTCCACCTGATGCAAAGAGTCAACTCATTGGAAAAGCCCCTGATGCTGGGAAAGATTGAGGGCAGGAGGGGAAGGGGATGACAGAGGATGAGATGGTTGAATGGCATCACTGATTCGATGGATATGAGTTTGAGCAAACTCGGGGAGTAGTGAAGGACAGGGAAGCATGGCGTGCTGCAGTCCCTAGTGGCACAAAGAGTTGGACACGACTGAGCAACTGAACGACAAGAACTATGTATTACAATGAGCATATGATAAGGCTCAAGGTCTAGTGGAAGTTGAATCTTCCACCATCTTGCACTTATTTGGTTCTAATTAGTTTTTATCATGGCCTCCAGCTATGCCATTCTTTTCAAAGTTGTTTAAAAGAACTTGCCTCTTCCCTCCTGTTTCATAAGTAAAAGTCACCTATCATTCATTCTTAAGTGTGAGTTCTTCTCAGAAGCAATGTCATCTCTGATGCTTAAAAAAAATGTGATTATGGGCTTCAAGCCCCATTTTTCTCTCCTTTCCTGTGACGGCTTTCTAAGCCTAAACTGTTTCTCTATGTTGCCCTCAGCATGGACTTCAGTAACAGTTTCCCGCTCCACTTGCTCTTGTCTGCCACTTATCAGGCCATCCTGCAGCCCCATGCCAAATCTTTATCCAAGGAATCACTCACATGTGCTCTCAGACTGCCCCTGTCAGGAACCATATGGCTTCTGTCAGACATGGCTTCTGTTACCTATGGTGGGAAATGTCTGCCCACCGGGCAACTCTGCCTCTCCTGGGCACCAGGATCATAGACACTTATGCACTGTTGCTTTGGCAATGTGTCAGCATGATTGCCACTCATTTCTCCTGCTTTCGTTCAATACCACCACGTCCGCCAAGCCTTGCTGACATCACCTGCCAGGCACAACAGTGGACCACCTGGCCCTGTGGCTTCTGCCATCTCTTTCCAAGAGCTGCTGGAAAAGAAGGCTCAGAATTTAAACCTATAAAGTGGTCTGTGATAACACTGAGGAAAAATGACCCCACTTCATCTCTTCATATTATACTCTGAAAAAGGGGTCTTAAAGGACCCTTCTGTTTCTCACTGAGATTTACTGAAGTGTGTTCATTTCTTACTCAAAAGCCCTGTTTTGCCTAAGTCCTACAAAAGAGTCCTGGGGAGTTTGGAGATGCTCAGATTTGAATACTGTAACTGTCATTGGTGATTTGTTGTATGAAGTGTAATGAGAAACAAGTGAATAAATTCATTAATGCTTGCTTTGGGTCAGTTTTCCTCAGAGACCCTGAAACAAGGATTTCTGAGCAAATAGTGAATGAATTAAATGTCCGTGGGAAAAAGCAATAAGGGCATGCAGAAGCAGAACCTAGCCAGGGAGAGGCCAAAGAAAGCTGTGATTAGGTAAAATCTCAGCCCCAGTCTGATCCAGTGGGGAGCTCTGATGTGCAAATTAGGTTTCATCAGCATTTCGTATCAGAGGAGCTGGGCTCTCCTACTTCCCACTAGTCATTGGCTGAGGCTACCCTAGCGTGGGCATGACAGAGTCAACTCCTAGACACTTTTAGCTGCCTGAATAGGTAAAGTGGCTCCAGCAACCAGGGCAGCCATTTGAGAGCAGCCATAGAAGCTGGTCATTAGAAGCAAAAAATCCCAAGGCATGTAAAATTCAAGGCAGGCATGGACAGACAGGGTTAATAATATCCATGGGCATCATGGCAGCAGAATACTGACTGGTCCACTATGCTGTCTTGGTTGCCTAGGATGAGAACAAAACAATTCTGGGACTAACACAGCCAAAGAGGCCCAAAGCTGTCAGAATTTCACATGCATTAGAGTTCAAAAGATCATTTTTGTTCTTTTGCAAACTAAACTTGACCTAAAGGATTTTCTAAGATTTATTTCATCGAATCATCTATTTTTTGAAGCTGAAGTAACCTTAGTGACTATGGACAACCTCGCACTGGTTGGCTTCCCCCACCTGCAAATACCTAGAAAACATCTAAATAAGTTAAAATGTTAACTTCAAGATGTTAAATAAATCACTAATACAACAGTTATAGCAGGTGTCTTTGTTAGTATCTTTTACATTATTTTTGTAACGGTTATTTAACTTGCAAAATATTTCAAACATATAGAAAGAACAGGAAATAACAGATACCCATTCTCTCATTATTAGTTTAGATACACAATAACATTAGATTAAAATTGGTGGAGCTGTGGTTTCTGTATCAAAAAAGACAATATTATAAATTCACCTAGAGTGTCAGACTCCATTTTCACCAGTATTCCCAGTAATTACTTTGCCTCTGGAAAGAACCAGTGTCTGAAGAAGTCATGTATTATTCCTTAGCTTTTTTTGTATAATTTTCCTATATTATATGTAGAGGCTATACACACATGAGTATTATCACATGCCTGTGTCTATTTGCTGATAAATTGTTTCACTCAACATTTTTTTTTTTTTAGATTTATTCTTTTGACACTTTTACATTTAATTTATTTGTTTGGGCAGTATATTGGATGCTGAGTGTTTCATAACATTTCCTAAGTAAGGTACACAGTTATGTTGTATTCCTATTTGATTGTTGCTCAAAACAGTGCCATTTGAATTTTGTATCTGCTGTATATCTGATCAGTTTTCCCGTAGCAGATGTGGCTTTGCTAGGTTGTACTGTATGCATGTTTCCACCTTTCTAGAGTTATTTTTTATAAGTTTATTCTTTGAAAACCTCACTCACAAAAATAATTTATGGATTCTTTAAAAAATATTTTATTATAAAACAATTCATTACTTAATGTTCCTGAAGCATTATCCTTAAAATAGTGGACAGCCAACATCTGCTGGATCATGGAAAAAGGAAGAGAGTTCCAGAAAAACATCTATTTCTGCTTTATTGACTATGCCAAAGCCTTTGACTGTGTGGATCATAACAAACTGTGGAAAATTCTGAAAGAGATGGGAATACCAAACCACCTGACCTGCCTCTTGAGAAACCTATATGCAGATCAGGAGGCAACAGTTAGCACTGGACATGGAACAACAGACTGGTTCCAAATAGGAAAAGGAGTACGTCAAGGCTGTATATTGTCACCCTGCTTATTTAACTTATACGCAGAGTACATCATGAGAAACGCTGGGCTGGAAGAAGCACAAGCTGGAATCAAGATTGCCGGGAGAAATATCAATAACCTCAGATATACAGATGACACCACCCTTATGGCAGAAAGTGAAGAGGAACTCAAAAGCCTCTTGATGAAAGTGAAAGAGGAGAATGAAAAAGTTGGCTTAAAGCTCAACATTCAGAAAACAAAGATCATGGCATCTGATCCCATCACTTTGTGGGAAATAGACGGGAAAACAGTGGAAACAGTGTCAGACTTTATTTTTGGGGGCTCCAAAATCACTACAGATGGTGACTGCAGCCATGAAATTAAAAGACGCTTGCTCCTTGGAAGGACAGTATGACCAACCTAGACAGCATATTCAAAAGCAGAGACATTACTTTGCCAACAAAGGTCCGTCTAGTCAAGGCTATGATTTTTCCAGTGGTCATGTATAGATGTGAGTGGGACCGTGAAGAAAGCTGAGCACTGAAGAATTAATGCTTTTGAACTGTGGTGTTGGAGAAGACTCTTGAGAGTCCCTTGGACAGCAAGGAGATCCAACCAGTCTATTCTAAAGGAGATCAGTCCTGGATGTTCTTTGGAAGGACTGATGCTAAAGCTGAAACTCCAATACTTTGGCCACCTCGTGTGAAGAGTTGACTCATTGGAAAAGACTCTGATGCTGGGAGGGATTGGGGGCAGGAGGAGAAGGGGATGGCAGAGGATGAGATGGCTGGATGGCATCACTGACTCGATGGACTTGAGTTTGGTTGAACTCCAGGAGTTGGTGATGGAGGGAGGCCTGGCATGCTGCAATTCATGGGGTCACAAAGAGTTGGACACGACTGAGCGACTGAACTGAACTGATGATATGGTGATAACCGCTACATCTAAAGGGTTAGTCGTTATTTCTCCTGTTTTGAAGATGAGAAGACTGAGGCTCATAGAAATTAGATTATTTTTCTAAGACCAGAGAACTTGTTTCCTGGTTCAGTGAATTCACATCTGATATTTACAGCTTAATATAGCTTGGCAGCATTTATTTTTTGAGAATTATGTGACAATAAAACTTTTTGATATTCACTCAGAACATAAATAGGATCTTCAGTTTTCCCTCCAGTTTCTAATATTATGTCAGCAATTTTGACCCTGATATGGGATTCAGCTGGAACTCTCATTTTGTCATCTTCCTTATATTCTGTTCTACTTAGGGAAAATCATGTTGCTGAGACAGGATGTAAAAACAGCCATGTTACTGCCTATCTAGAGACAATACAGTGTGGGATCCAGACTCCAGATTCAGTTATGAGCTCTGCCAGTATTACTAATATGATCACACACAAATTACTTAATTTTAATTTTCTCATCTATAAAATGGGGATTGTAATAGCACTCAGTTCACAGTATTGTGATGATTAAATAGATCACAGCGTGCCAGGGAAATGTACCTGTCATATAGGAGGCATTATATGCTTGTTTGTGTGTGTGTGTATATGTGTGTGTGTGTGTGTGTGTGTGATGTCTGACTCTTTGTGCCCCCATGGACTGTAACCCAACAGTCTCTGCCCATGGGATTTCCCAGACAATAACACCAGAGTGGATTGCCATTTCCTTCTGACCCAGGGATCAAACCAACGCTTCCTGTGTCTCCTGCATTGGCAGGCTGATTCTTTACCCCTGAGCCACCTGAGAAGCCCGTATGTTTGTTTAATATTACTGTTATTCCAACTTGGGAATACAGTATTTAGTTAGTGCATATTCAGCATTAGGTTCCCCAGGAGGTGATGTTTTTCTGCACTCTCCAGTCAGTACACCAGGATCATGTTTACAAAAGAGCTGTCAAGTCTTCCCCAAAATATTCTTTTTCATGGACATTTCTAAAGATTTTATTGAGGTATAGTTGATTTGCAACAAGGTGTTAATTTCCAGTCCAGCAAAGTAACTCAATTATTGCATACAGTTCTCTGTACTGTATAGTAGGAACTTGTTGTTTATCCATCTATACTAGTTTGCATCTGCTAATTCCAAGCTCCCAGTCCTTACCACTTGGTAATCACAAGTCTATTCTCTATGCCTTTGGGTCTCTTTCTGTTTTACAGATATATTCATTTATGTCATATTTTAGAATCCACATATAAGTGGTATTATAGGCTATTTGTCTTTGTCTGCCTTACTTCACTTACTATAATAATCAATCTCTAGGTCTATCCATGTTACTGCAAATGCCATTATTTCATTCTTTTTATGGCTAAGTAGTATTCCATTATTGGAGAAGGCAATGGCACCCCACTCCAGTACTTTTGCCTGGAAAATCCCATGGATGGAGGAGCCTGGTAGGCTGCAGTCCATGGGGTCGCTAGGAGTCGGACACGACTGAGCGACTTCACTTTCATTTTTCACTTTCCTGCATTGGAGAAGGAGATGGCAACCCACTCCAGTGTTCTTGCCTGGAGAATCCCAGGGATGGGGGAGCCTGGTGGGCTGCTGTCTATGGGGTCGCACAGAGTCGGACACGACTGAGGCGACTTAGCAGCAGCAGTATTCCATTACACACACACACACACACACACACACACACACACAGTACATCTTTATCCATTCACCTGTCACTGGGCATTTAGATCGCTTCTGTCTTGGCTTTTGTAAATAGATCTGTTACGAACATAGGGGTGCGTATATCTTTTCAAATTACAGTTTTGACTGGGTGTTTGCCTAGGAGTGGGATTGCAGCATCATATGGGAAGTGCTTTAGTTTTCTGAGGAAACTGCACACTGTTGCTGCATCCGTTTACATTCCCACTGAGTGTAAGGGAGGTGCCTTTCTCCACACCCACGTTCATGGATTTTATTAAGGCAAACAAGTTGTAGGATTGCGTATGACATTTATGACACAAGAATATGAACAAAATGGAGTTTTTCAAATAGTCACCCCAAGTTAAAGCAATATCTAGTAAACACAAATACCCCTCCAGAGTGACTGCAGTGTGATTCTGCTCTGAGGAACCAGTAAAATGCTTAATACCATAGGGCTGTAGCAGCTGCCTGTTATGTGACTGTCTCTGTAAGACATGGATTAAAACAACTGGTGAATTTCCAGGGAAATGCAGATGGAATCTCATTTACATGTATCATTTAATAATAAAGATAGTAATAAAACACATCTAATCATGTATTCCTATAAACTTTCCTTTCTTCACATATAAGCCTCTGTGCTCCCTTCATCATTTCTTGTTTGCCACCCATTTTCCTTCAATTTGGCTTCTTTCTTTAGGGCTCTTTTTATTAAAACATGAAACAAAAGAGCTCAGAAAGCATTAACATCTAAACTGCACTGGCTGATCATTTCAGTAACTGGTTTTAGCTATAATGAAGGGATAGCCATCACACAGTTAAAACAATGAGCCATTTCTGTCTCATTTACTCATGCTTTTCGTGTCTTTAAGCACAGCTGCCCATTCTCGTTGGTAGAGTTCTCTGGCTACCCATTTTATCTTATTTGAAATTTCATCTTCATCTGCCTAACAAAGTATTCTGTTCACTTCCATTTTTTATTATCCCTTCCCTTATCATAATAACTTCAATGGCTTCATCTGCCTCCCAAATTTAAATACCATTTCTCTGCTGATAACTTTGAAATAGATGTCTTCAGTCTCAACTGGAACAGAAACCAATGTGAGCTTGTCCTGGAAATACAAGTTGAGCTTTACATATGTTGAGAAGTCCTTAAAATTTTAACTTAGGAAATAATTATTTCTGATTTGTCTTTGTGTCTGATTTGTCTTTTTACGTCTGCAACATGTACACATCCTTCTGATGTTAAGGATTTAGGTGGTACTTGATATATATCGAATGAATGAATGAATGTCTTAAATTCTTATAAAATGCAAAAGCAGCTGCTCTATTTGCCTGTTTGGATTACCAAGTGTAAATGTATTAATGCTAAGTGTAAATTTTAAGGCATCTCTTCATAAACAAAAACGTTTTCATCATCATTTATAAAATTCAGCAAGAGAGTTCTATGTGGCCCTGAAGACCATGTCACATGTTCCTAAGAAGTTCTCAGAACTGTAGTTCATTATCCAGCTGTTCTGTGGTTTATGAAAATTACTTTCCCTGGAAGAACTTACAGCTATAATCACTCACTCACTCAAAGATCAGTTAGTGTAGTTGAGTTGACAATGTAAAGTCAACACTCCCCAACATCTTCCCTTTCCATTACTGATCTGTGATTTAACAGTGATTTCACATTTGTTGTGTCTTGTTCTTGCTCTTTTAAGATAAAGCCTTAACTGATATTACAAAGACTACATTAAGACCTGCATTTCTAGGAAACTGATACATTTATTAATAAATAAATTATATGATTTAAGATGATTTGACTTTAGTAAATTATGAACTCAAGGGATTTTATCAGTTTGGTGACAAGGATATGCTAAGTGATTTCTCAGGTTTTTTCTCCACTAATTCCTAACAATAAGTCAATGAAAGGTGTTATTATCCTTGTTTTGGAAGTGAGGAAACTGCACAAGGTGTCTGGAAAGAACAAAAAGAGCCAAGGAGAGTGTGTAAGTAGTGATGCAAATGGGAAAGAGAGAAGAACCAGAATAAAGTAGTTTTAGGGATGTTGGATTAAAGAGTTTTTTGAGAGTACTGGTCCATTAAGTATCAGAGAGAATTACCTAAGTTGAGATGGGGAAGTGGTAATTCGATTTGGGAGTTAGAGAGTTCTGGTGGACTTGGTAAAACTCACTTTAGTGCAAAAGCAGAGAAGGGCACCAGAGTGCTCGAGGTAGAAGAATGAATGGGAGATGAGAAGCTGACCAGAAAATGTACATCATCTGGGAAAACTTGATGCAAAGGAAAGACACGGACAGAATAATTGCTCAAGAAAGTATCTCAAGAGGGTTTTCATTTTCGTTGTGATTGTTGTTATTTTGCTCTTTTTTTTTGGTTAATTAGAAAAGTGATATTGACTAAAAAATGTATGAGATGATTACAAGCAGGAACCAAGAGAGGGAGCAAACTGAAAACCCGGTAAGTAGGTGTGATGATAGAGAAGGACACTAAGGTGATGGGAAGGTACCAAAGCCCCGACGCAGGGCTCAGTTTCAGTCAGGAGTAACAAGCAAAGGATTGAATGTCAGAGGAAGACCAAGGCAACTATTTAAAAAAGTGAGTTGAGGGTAAATTGCAATAGGGACAAAGTAGAAGGAACCCCATGACCCCGAGACTTAGAGTCTGATGAATCTAATCAGTCAGTCAGTCAGTCATGTCTGACTCTTTGTGACCCCATGGACTATAGCCCATCAGGCTCCTCTGTCTGTGGAATTTTCCAGGCAAGAACACTGAAGTGGGTAACCATTTCTCTTTTCCAGGGGATCTTCCCAACCAAAGAATCAAACCCAGATCTCCTGCACTGCAGGCAGATTCTGAGCCACCAGGAAAACTCCTGATGAATCTGATCAGCACTTCAGCAAACAAGGATATTACAGGCTCTGCAACAGGATATTTCAGATAATCAGGGAAAATTCCAAGCCAGTTAGGTGCACACATGGCAAGCAAGTTATGCCAGCAAGGGTTAACCAATAGTTCTGGTTTGCTGAAAACTTTCCCATTGCAAAGAAAGGCCTTTCTCTAGAACTGGCCCCTGGCTGTCTCCTGGGAGATAAGCTTTGAGCCCTCAGAATATGCTGCCTGAGAAGAATGTTTTCATGTGACCAGATGAGTTTATCCTAACAATGTGATTTATGGATCACACCTGTTTTTGCTCTCAGGGAATGAGGCCTGAGAATCTGAGGCCAGTCACGTGGGGACCACCTGCCTCCCCAATAAAAATCCTAGACATGGAGGCCTGAGTAGCTTCCCGTGTGTGGTAACTTGTCAGTCATGTTGTCATACATCCCTTCTGGAAAAAGCAAATGTGTTCTCATATGATTCCACTGAGAGCGGTCACCTGGAAATTTGCTCCTGGCACCTCCTGGACATCACTCCATACACCTTTTGGCTTTGCTGATTTTAATCTCTGTCCTTTCACTGTAACAAAAATGTGGCCATTAGTACAATAGCTATCCTGAGGCCCATGAGTTCTTCTAGCAAATCATCGAACCCGAAGGTGACTTTGGGGATCCTGTCCAACAGGTCAGTGTTATTTACTACTCTGGCAACCCACTCTAGTACTCTTGCCCGGAAAATTCCATGGACGGAGGAGCCTGGTAGGCTGCAGTCCATGGGGTCGCTAAGAGTCGGACACGACAGAGCGACTTCACTTTCATTTTTCACTTTTATGCATTGGCGAAGGAAATGGCAACCCACTCCAGTGTTCTTGCCTGGAGAATCCCAGGGACAGGGGAGCCTGGTGGGCTGCCATCTATGGGGTCACACAGAGTCGGACACGACTGAAGTGACTTAGCAGTAGCAGCAGAAACTGTCTGCCCTTATAGTTTAGTCGTTTGTTTGTTTACTGTTTATTTAGGCATGCAGTTCCCAACTGTGGCCCAGGTACTGTACTAGGCAGAGAACATGGAGTGGTGAGCCTCGTTCTACAGGGTAGCCTCATAGAGCTCAGAAGAACTACAGAGCAAACTGACAATCCCAAGGATGACAAGTGCTAATCATTAAATACAAACAAATCCACCAAGAGACAGAGTGGCTGGGAGAGTGAGAGGGGTGGGCAATGTAGATGGTGTGGTATCCATAGGAAGAGATGCTTTCTGGAAGGAATATAAAAGGATACAGGTAGAAGAAAAGCAAATGTAAAGGCCTTGATGGTGGGAATGAGTTGAGTATTTCCTTTTAAATAAAAAAAAAAAAAAACTACTTTGACTAGTTTTGTAGAATAAATGAATGAGAAGAAAGTTGGTAAGGATTTAAATCAGAGCTTGGAGGATATGATATGTTATCTAAAAATATTTTTTCTTTATATTCTGTGTTCACATGTATAATCTCTCTGACTTTGACATATGGAAATTTTTTACTTTAACTTTGTCTTTATTCTCTTATGTATTTTACTTGATGTTTTGATATAGCAAACTACTTGATTTGATATAGCAATTATTAATCATTGATACCATGTTAACCAATTGTATTTGCATTTGAACCAAAAACACACGGAGAGTATAATGCTGTTGGACACATGTCTTAATTTTTATATTTTGTAGCATAGCAAAGATGGTTTGAATTTATAATACAGTTTTCCACAGAATTTTAATAATATTTCTCAAAATCTCTATGGTACATAATTCCTATCCAATTGAAAGCAATTAAGGGATATATAAATAGGATATAAGAAATCATCTATAAGCTTTTCACATTGAATTACTGTCTTGTTTAAATACTTCTTGATATAGACACTCATTAATGATATTCCTCTTTCCTCAAGCACCTGTTCCTGGTAAAAACAAGGGCTATATTGATTTGCTGCAGTTTATCTTCTCCCAGGATTTTTGTCTTGACAGTGTGAGAAGATTAATTGGAATTAATGGCATTTGCACAGCTAATTAAAGTCACTCTTCCTAAAGTCAAATCAATTCCTTTAATCAGAGGAGTGACAAAGCTTTGCTTGCTTTTACAGTCTGCATGTAAATGTTCCCTGGATGAATCAGAATCTTTGCAAGCATTAGGTATAGAATACAGTAACCACTTGGGTTGCCAGGAATTTCTCTGGCATTTAGTAATTTACAAAACATCGCTATGCCACTTACATATACACTATGGATGTTCTGAACCATATGCAATTCAAAAGAATTAATTTACATGTGTTTTGCATATAGTTCATTATAGAGCTGCTTACAGTGGTTGGCATCCATATGCATAGATTCCCAGGATAATTCCTAGCCAAGTTCACATAATATGAGAGGAAGCAGAGGGTTAGTCATTATTGGGTTAATTTAGGCATCAAACTGATGTTTAATTTGCTTTGTCCGATTTTACCAAATTCTATCAACTCCTTTCTCCACATAGACTATGTATTTCTAGGAAATGTGTTGATCAGGGACTGAATAATTCAGACAAGAAGAGGACACATTTCTAAGAGAAAGTTTAGAGAGATGCATCAACATTTTTGTCTTGTTTTGCTGGTCAGTGTCAATGTGACAGTGATATAGCAGCAAACATGGGAGGGGAGTGTGGGGATGGGGACCTGTACATTCTCTTTCCCCGTTTTGTTATGTTAAGTATTCTTTGGTCTGTGATGGTATGAACAGTCAAGCATCTATCACATGTCCATGGCTCTGTTTTTATATTGGATGCTAACTAGACACAACTTACTGGCTGGGTCACTGAGCCCAGTCAAAGCTATAGTGTTCTCTATAGGCTTCAACATCTTTAATCATCTTTAATCAACATCTTTAAGCTGCTGCTGCTGCTGCTAAGTCGCTTCAGTCGTGTCCAACTCTGTGCGACCCCATAGATGGCAGCCCACCAGGCTCCTCTGTCCCTGGGATTCTCCAGGCAAGAATACTGGCACCTTGCCTCAAATATGCATAAAGCCTCACCTTGCCTTTCCAGAAGTTTCTCTGAAAAAGAGCTGATGCACTCACGAATACGTGACTCCAAAATTCAGGGAACTACTGCCTCATGGATCAACTCTTAAACCACAGGTGACAGGAAGTGATATATAAATCTATAACATTCCATAGGCTCTTAAGAGGTCCTGTTAATAACAGTAACTTAACCAAGTATATTTTAAAGATCTAATTGGCTTGTATTCAGTGATTCATAGATCAGACACCATCCCATCTAACAAGCAGAAGAGAGCTCCAAAGGCTACAGAAAGGGAGAAGTTTTCTAAGACAAGATAAGGAAGTCATAAGCAAACCAAAAAATGACTTCAGATGAGGTCATCTCCCTTTGAGGAAGACATGATTGTCGTTGCAGCCATAATTAGCCTCCATCATGTTGCATTATTATCTTTTCTTTTTAGTGGTTGGAATAATTCAATTCTAATTTCTTATCAAGTTTGATTGGAGTGTATTGTTGTTGTCCATATTCATTATACCGTGGATTAGATCTCTAGGGCTTATTTACTATTCATTGAAAGTTCATGCGTTGAACAACATCTATCCTGTCGTCTCAACCCCAACCCCTGCTAACCACCTGCTAACGGTTTTACAAGTTTGGCTCTTTGAGAGTCCACATACGAGTAATATCATACAGTACTTGTCATTTGCTGTCTGATTTATCTCACTTAGCATTGTGCACACAAGATACACATCCCTGTTGTTGCAAATGCAGGATGTTCTTCTTTTTCATTACGGAATTATAGTCCATTATATATATGGAAGGGGGGCCGAATACTTTTGCACTAAATCATGATTTTCAGGTGAAAAGGCACTGGTTAATGCCTTCATGTGGAATGAGGTTTAAGGGAGTTTGGGAAATGAGATCCCAGAGATTACTTGTGGAAATTTAGGAAAGAAAGAGATAGAAACCCCATTAGATACTGTTGACCTGAATAGACTGTCAGATATTTTCCCAGCAAAGATGAGTTTATTTAGGATTAGCAGAATATTGTGTTTTGAGGCCTGCAGCCAAGTCAGGCTAAGGGCAGGTCCCCTATACAGCCAGGGAAGTAGAACTCTTTTATAAAGGGAAAAAGGAAGTTGGGAAGGCCAAAATAAACCAAGTTCATGACTATTTATTGACTGATCCTTGCCAGAAAGGAAGAAGAGTCTCTTTTTCCTGCTGGGTTTTGCTATGGTCATAGGGCATAAGAACTCCCTACCAGCATCTGGACTCACAACTCCATTTAATTGAGACTTCTATTTGTTAATTTTTTTATAGTACCCAAGCTATTCACTTATGTTTCTTAAGGAGATAGTAATCTGAGGCCAATTTGAGGAGGATTATTTACCACTGGTAAAATAAAGTTACAAAGCTATAGATATGCTCAAACAAATAATTTTTAAAAGTACAACTCAATCTTAAATGTATATACATATATATTTTATTTTTAGGAAACCGTGACCCATCTATAAAATTCTGTCTGCCTAGGTGATATAACATTCCTTACGTCCTATCCCAGTTCTAATAACGAGAGTGAATTTGCTACCTTTTATTTCTCTTACTTTCTATCCATTTTTGGTAAGAATTCTTCATTTTTCTCAGATCAAAACTCAGAAAATCTGTATGTGTGTATAAATGCTAACCAAATACTTTTATACTTATACTTTGAGTCTTCATGGTAGAGAAGAGATTTTATTTCCCCTATTTTTCTTCCAGATTATCTGAGGATGTAAAGAGGAATTTATTCCACCATAATTGTAAGAAGTCTGTAGCTCTTTCTTTGCAGGAAATAATGCTTGGGGAACTCAAACAAAAAACAAGCCAAAAAAAAAATAATGAAGGCAACGACATAGCTTTAATACACTTGCCCACAGATATTCCCTTTCTTGTTTCTCTTCATATAAAGTCCTTCAGTCCAGTGATATGTGTGTGTGTTTTGTTTTTTACTACTTCTTCACTTTTGCAGCTTCCTGTGTTTCTTACTGGAAATTATAACCCATCAAATGGATAAACTAATTCAGACAGGGCAGGCCCAACAGCAGTTTGCTGCTGCTACTGCTAAGTCACTTCAGTCGTGTCTGACTCTGTGTGACCCCATAGACGGCAGCCCACCAGGCTCCCCCATCCCTGGGATTCTCCAGGCAAGAACACTGGAGTGGGTTGCCAGTTCCTTCTCCAATGCATGAAAGTAAAAAGTCAAAGTGAAGTCGCTCAGTCATGTCCGACTCTCAGTGACCCCATGGACTGCAGCCCACAAGGCTCCTCCATCCATGGGACCCTCCAGGCAAGAGTACTGGAGTGGGGTGCCAAAGGGGAGCCAAAATACTCTATTCTTTCCATTATGTAGAAGCATATTTTCCCTTTGCCTTTTAGTGATGGGGTCCCCGGTTTTGAGATAGCGAGCTGAGCGAGTGTGTGAATGTTTCTCACTTCCTGCCTCTCTGGCCTTATTGTTCTGATTTAACCACTGGTACTTCCATTGGTAGAAAAGGTTCCTGAGGTTTTATGGATATTTCCACACTGATGAAACTTTCGATCTCTTACTTTTTAAGGAATGTTTAAATGGGAAGTTCAAGTAAAAAATAATGAAGGACTGGAAGTTTAATAAGCATCTTATGTGGAAGCCCAACTTTGCTTTAGGTATCCTCTCCCTGATTATGACCAGGTAATGATCTGAGGTCCACTCTACTTTAAAGGGTAGCTAAGCAGTGTGAGGAAGACTCATGGAACCTAGTATGGTATTTCCTGTCATAATCCAGAGAAGATACAAAAAAGATTATCTTATATTATATTATATTTTATTATATCATAAATCCAGTTTCTTGCTTACTTCCATATGTACTAAATATAGGCTGGGATTTGAAGTGGACCTTAAGCTAAGATAAAGGTTTGATTAAAAAGGATGGAAAGAAAGTGTATATAAAGCACTCCATATCAAATTCTAAGAGCTCTGTAAGTGTTGATTCTTACTATTAAGAATATTGATTGTTTCAGAACTATGAATAAACAAATGCAAATATCAAGGTATGATAGTGATAGGAATATAGAGTTTAAAATCAGAAGTACCTGAGTTGAAATATCATTTTTTCACTGTGAGGTATATGACCTTTATCTGTAAATTAAAGCCATTAACAGATTTGAGCAAATTAGTGGTAATTAAAGTAAAAAAACAACAGAACAGGCTGTGATTTATAGCCTACTTTGGAGTTAAGAGACATGAAAGCAGAGTGGAGTATAGCAGACTCGATAATAGCTGCTTGGGTTAGGTGTTGATCCTGGTGGTATCAAAGATGGATGGAAAATGCCGTATGAAATGATGAAATACTTTATGGAAACTTCAGGGGAAGGCAAAGCTATTGCTTCTCACTTACCACTGTCTTCACCCAAAAGTTTGGTAATGCTACCTTTATAATGAAAACTACCATTGTGTGGTAGATTATAATGATACATAGGATTTTCTTACTTTGGCCTTTTATATCCTGTAACATGTTTCACCTTCAAGAAAGAGAGACACTTAATTTCTCTAATAAAAAAATTTACCCATACTTTTCCATACTTTCTCAGGTAGTACAAATTTCATCCAAATGTATAATCAATTCAGTGGATTAATTTGTATTTCACTCCTTGGGAAATTGGACACAAGAACTCTTGTTAAGAAGTCTTCTTTTACATAACTCATTCTAAATTTACTTTCCCTTCATCATCTTGTTTGATTCTCTTACACTCTCTTACCTCCCAGCACGAGTGGTTCCTAATGTTCTCCCAGAGAAACTACTGGTAAATCAGAATATGCCATTTGCCAGTTATTCTCACCATCCTCCACAAAAAGAATTGTACTTCTGAGATTTTTTTCTAGGTGGATATCCATCTCAGAAAACAGAGTTACCCATATATAATTGCATCATGATGGATCCCATCAGCTGTTTCAACTGAAATGAATATTTTGCTGCTATTAAGCCTTTAGCATTTCACTTCCATAGCTCTTATGTTTCAATATAAATTCACATTTAATTTGTTTCCCATTAACACTCCCAGGAATCATTCAATAGTAATGTTTTCTATCTTCTCTGCTCATTGAATATCTATTACTATTTATGCATCCCTGGAGATATTCGTTTGCATCCTTCCAGACAGAATTATATCTTGTTATTTTGGGCTCAGAGTTCTGAGATTTTTGCATATATTTCAACTCTATTTCTCTCAATTACAGATTTTTCAACAGTTTCTGACTTAATATTGTTGAAAACACCAATGCGTACCATGTGTTCCCTCCTACAAATAGTTAGAGCTATGACACAGGACCAAAGGGAATGCAAGCTGCAGGCTTTATTCAGAGGTCTCCTGAGTGTACATTCTTTTAATTACCATCACCGTTTTTTTCCCTAAGGGTTTTGGATAGTTCAAGTTTCTGCTTTAATGTTCTGTGAACAGATATTGAATGAAAAGTGGTAGATGGAAATGTAGATGATGTTTTGGGGTGATCATCGTAGCTAATATTGATGATATTGATAACATGCATGCATTGAGGTTGTAACAAGTGCTTTATATGTATTACTTCAGTTCAGGTTCACAATACTTCCATAACTTAGTGACCCTTCTTATCCCTCTTTTTACAGACAGGTAAAGTGAACTTCTGAAAGTTTCAGTAACTTCTCAAAGATCACAGAGCCAGTAAGTGAGAGATCAACATGCTGTTCTTCTTTCACTGAATTGTTTATTGTTATTATATGTTTATAAAAAAATAAAATACAAAACTCAAAATCACTACCTACCCACCCCTATGGTGGGGAAAAATAAGCAATAAAAATAAACAATGGCTTTTATACAGTTTTCAGTCTTTGGACCCTACTTATTAGAAGAAGAAACAAAGCAACAATTTCACATATTGGTCCCAATATTTGCTCCTTTTCCAGGTTTTATGTTTATCTCTTAATATACTCTTCACTTTGTGGCTTTTCTGTCTCTATATTGACAGTTTTGCAAAAATTACACTTCCCTCAGTTTAAATTTTAAAAGTTGTTTATCATTAATACACTACAGTGATCTTTAAGTGATGCCATTAAATATGAATATGGGATTTTATGAAATATAAAGTATCTGATGGTTCATTAACTATAATGTATTGATCATCAGCAGCAAGATATTTTTTTACACTGTTGAAGATGAATATAAATTCTTATGAATGAAAAAAAGTATTACAGTGTAACAATTATGAAACTCAATAAGCTTTATATTCAGCTCCCTTTCAAATCATATGATTTGCTCTGTGGTCAGTATAAAAGCAACTATCTGGGTAAATCTTCATTTGTTTAGTAGTTACTTCAGTGTTAGGATTCAGTGGTAACATAGCAATTGTGAAAGGCCCGGTTTTTGGTAATTTTGCTTGTTTTTATTTTCTTTGTCCCCCTTCCCCCTCCTCTGGTATTTTATGACATATTCTAAATGCTGTCTAGTTTCAACTAAATATTTAATGATATAATTTATAGTAGTATTTATTGTGAAACTTTTCCCATGTTTGGAAAAAAGCAGCATTTATAAGGATTAGAAAAACATGCAAGAAATGAGCACTCATTCTTTTAAGAAGAGAAATAGCACTGATATGATCATGAGCTAGAATTAGATTATGTTAACATCTGAGCACATTCCAGCCTCTGATTATCAGTATCAAATGCTTTTTCATTTTCTTGTGATCACTCTCATTTTTAACCAATTTTAAACTCAATTTTGCGATTTGCCAAAGTAGACAAGCATGAAATGGATTTTTCATAGGAAAGAGATTTCATAGGAAAGAGATATTCTTGGTGAATGATAATGTTGTGCGATGGTGTCACTTCTCTAGATTTTTCACTTCTTCGCTATGTAACCTCTGTTTTTGGTGACCAAAGTGTGTATCTCTTGCTCTTGTGCTCAGAGCTACATGCTTCCTCAACCCCTTGATGTTAGGTGGGGTCATAGGACCAAACTTAGGCCAGTGAAATATGGGTAGAAGTGATATTACCACCTAAGTGATGGTAACATCATCATCACCCTTTTGTAGACAGATCTGGAAGCCAAGTGTGATAGGGGGTGAGTTTTAAATTGAAATGGGCCACTGGACTTCTCACCTCTCCTCCCAGTACTCCGCACATATTCACATATACACATACACACAAACACTGGATGTTAGACTGTGATGTGAATGAGCAATAATGTTTCTGTATTAAGCCACTGCGATTTGGGATGTTAGAGCAATAAGTCTGCCCTGTATAATAACATTATTCCACGTGAAATACAGGCATGGTTATTGGTTAAGAGCACACATTTTGTGTGAGATATATCTGAATCCATATTCCAGCTTTCCTTTTAATTGTGTGGTTAATTGATGAATCTTTCTGTGTCTCAATCCCTTTGTCTGTAAAATGAGGATAGTAATAGCTACTTCACAGGTTTAAGTGTTGCACAATACATGCTATTTAGTATAGTGTCTAATAAATAGTAGAATTTGATAAATCTAAGCTTTTAGAAACCTTTTTCTGTAAGAACTACAGTTCTTTTGGGTCATGCCCCATCTTAAGTTTACAGAGAACATTTCTCCACTTTATTCCTGATTACTACAATAGAACTTCAGATTTCCCTCTAAATCTCTGTTACTTTCTTTACCTGGGGCTTTGTCTCCAGTCTCTCAGGACTCAGGGAATTTCTAGGATTTTAGACGGTAAGGAAGACCATTGTTCATTGTTCATGACCTGGTGCTTCTCCTGGTCTTTGAGAGCATTCTCGGGCCTCCCCCTCCCTGTAATTGCTGTCCGTGCAGCATGTAAAACCCTGTACCTTCCCAGTGCTACTGAGATGATCATATTCACTCTTCTTGTATCCCCCACAATCCTTGAATGCAGAGTAAAGAACTCCTTTAACAGGACACCTCACATGCTTTTTAACCTTTAATTTTATATTGGGGTATAGTTGATTAAAAATGTGTCAGTTTCAGGTGCACAGCAAAAACTGAATTATCCATATTCTTTTCACAATTAGGTTGTTACATAATATTGAGCAGAGTTCCCTGTGCTTGTTTGTTATCCATTTTAAATATAGTGGTGTGTACATGTACATAGACAACAGTTTAAAGACATTTCAAATAGATTCAGTTATCCTAAGGATGATTGCTTTTCCTAAAGTCCTTCATGATTCTTAGCCTGTAGACCAGATTCAGGAAATCTGTAGTGGGGGCTGCTTTTCTTCCCTAGAGGACAAGCTCAAGGATTGCATATGAGAACAAGACAAATACCCCCTCAGATTAGGACTCCAAATTCAGATCCATTCTTTTTACCATTGAAAGTTGTCTCATTCAATATAAAAATTTAATTCAACCTCTTAAGGTTTGTTGAGGGCAAATCTAGACCAAGGAACATGGGCATAACAGGATATGTGAGCAGTTCAGGATGCTTGGGAATTACTGCAGTGGAGAATGAACTAGGAAGGGAGTGGAGCACGATATAGCGGAGAGATATGGGTATCTCATGCTAATTAAGGCTTTGCTGTAGAAACAATGGGGGTTCTTTGAACAATTTTTAAGAGGAGGGCTGAAGTTCAGAAGTTACCAAAAGATTGCTTTCCATCTCCATTTACTCACCTGTTTAAATACCAAAGATTTGAGATATTTTAGAAATAGGAGGATTTTAGAAATGCTGTTCATTTCCTCCACTTATATAGGAAGAAATGAAAGGCCCCAGATGCGTAGAGACTTGCCTCAGACCTGGATCATTCTATTACAAATTGCCTCTTCTTCTTACTTCTCTCCTCAGAGTTTTACATTTACATCATTTCTTTTCAAAATCAGCTGTTTATGTAAATAGCGTCACTTTTTGAATTTTTCATAGTTTTAGTCAAATTTTTTGAGAGTACAAATGTGAGGAAAGGGCTCACTGACTGTTCATGCGTGGAAATATGGTCTGTTATTCACTGATTCAGCATAACCTAGTTTGTTGGCTATTTAACACGTTCAACATGTCCTAACCCAGCCATCTTTAAAATGTCATGAATTAGAAAATTATATAGCATTGTGGTCAGAGAAGATGCTTGAACTGATTTCAGTCTTTTAAAATCTACCAACGCTTAATTTGTGGCCCAAGATGTGATCTAACCTGGAGAATATCCCATGTGCCCTTGGGAAAAAAGTGAAATCTATTGTTTTTGGATGAAATGTCCTGTAGATATTAGTTAAGTACAACTGGTCCAATGTGTTGTTTAAAGCCTGTGTTTCCTTATTAATTTTCTGTCTGTATGATCTGTCCATTGGTGAGAGTGGGGTGTTAAATTCTCCGACTATTATTATGTTACTGTTGATTTCCCCTTTTATGTCTGTTAGTGTTTGCCTTATGTATTGAGATGCCCCTATGTTGGGTGCATAAATATTTACAATTGTTATGTCTTCTTGTATGCTCAGCATCCCTCATTGTTAGAGAAATGCAAATCAAAACTACCATGAGGTACAATGGTCATCATCAAAATATCTATAAACAATAAATGCTGGAGAAGATGTGTAGAAAAAGAAACCCCCTGGCACTGTTGGTTGGAATGTAAATTGATATAGCCACTGTGAAGAACAGAATGAATATTCCTTTAAAAACTACAGATAAAACTATCTTATGACTCAGTAACCCCATGATTGGACATATACCCTGAGAAAACCATAATTCAAAAGACACATGTACCCCAATGTTCATTCCAGTACTATTTATAATAGCTAGTATGTGGAAGCAGCCTAGATGCCCATCATCAAAAATGGATAATTAAATTGGGTTACATATATACAATGAAATATTACTCAGGCATAAAAAGGAATGGATTTGAGTCAGTTCAACTGAGGTGGATGAAACTAGAGCCTGTTTTACAGAGTGAAGTATGTCAGAAAGGGAAAAAACAGATATCATATATTAATCAAATGCATGATATCAAACATCATATATTAATATATGTATATAGAATCTAGAAAAATGGTACTGACGAGCCTATTTGCAGGGAAGGAATGGAGACACAGACGTACACACAGGGGAGGAAGGAGAGGGTGGGACAAACTGAGAGAGTAGCACTGAAACAGATGTATTACCACATGTAAAACAGGGAGCTAATGGGAAGTCGCTGTATAACACTAGCGTGGGGAGCTCAGCTTGGTGCTTTTTGACCACCCAGGAGGTAAAGGAGGTGGGAGGGAGGGTCAAGAGGGAGGGGATATATGTATACTCATGGCTGATTCACACTGTTATATGGCAGAATCAATACAACATTGTAAAGCAATTATCCTTCAATTAAAAATAAATTTAAAAAAAGAAAACTATATAAAGGCTTATCTCATAATTGTGCCCAAAGCCAAACCCAAATACACACCTGTCAGTTTTTCCCTTTATTCAGAACACTAGCAGTAGCTTATTTTTTTTTCTATTGTAGTGAGGATATCACAGTACCTCATTTAAAAAAAAAGCTTATTACCTCTTCTTTCATACTTTATGCTATAAAGGAGACAATACTAATCTGAATGAGCAGAAATCCAGTTCCCTTCTGGGCCAAGCTCCCAGTTTACATCAGTTTGAGAAAAAAAATCATTAACTCATGCCTGACTCACTCTCTTTCACTCTCCCCCTACCTGCTGGGGGCTCTACCAGCTAGCACCATGCACTCAGGGCTCAATGGTGGGTGCGTGGCTCAAGTTCTTATTCTGCACAAACAACCAAAAGGTCAAAGCTCTGCTTAGGTCTCCTTTTTAGGGATTTAAAACCCATTTTTACAGAGTTCTATATTGGGATAATGATAATTTGATTTTAAAAATAACTTGGTATTTTATTTTCAAGGGTGACTATTTTTCCTCTCACCTATTCATATTGTCAACATGGTAGGTGGAGAGATACACTCCATACCTGATATGGATAGGGTAGAGTTTGGATAGATGTGGCCCTTTCTGACAATTTTCTATCTTACTCTAATGAGACTGACTACGTGAGATGCATGGCAATAATGGGAAGAACGACAGCCATTTAGAACATACTGACAGCTGTGTATGCTACCTCTGGACAGCTGGCTTACAAGTGAGAAGAACAAGTTTTATTTTGTTTTCTACTTGTTTTTCTCATTGGAGTCATAAAATCCTAGAGTTGGAAAAATAGTTACCAGTTTCTATGATGGTTCATTTTATGTGTCAACTTGTTAGATTATAATGCTCACTAGTCAATCAAACACTAATTTTGGTGTTACTGTAAAGATAGTTTGGAAATGTAGTTAACATCCATATTGCTACTGCTAAGTCACTTCTGTTGTGTCCAACTGTGTGCGACCCCATGGACGGCAGCCCACCAGGCTCCCCCGTCCCTGGGATTCTCCAGGCAAGAACACTGGAGTGGGTTGCCATTTCCTTCTCCAATGCATGAAAGTAAAAAGTGAAAGTGAAGTCGCTCAGTCGTATCTGACTCTTAGCAACCCCATGGACTGCAGCCTACCAGGCTCCTCCGTCCATGGGGTTTTCCAGGCAAGAGTGCTGGAGTGGGGTGCCATTGCCTTCTCCGAACATCCATATTAGATCAACTTTAAGTATAGGGGATTATCCTTGATAGTGTGGGTAGGCCTCATCTGCTTAATTGAAAGGCCTTAAGAGTGAAACTGGAGTTTCCACCAAGAAGACATTCTGTCTTAGGACTGAGGCATCAGTTTCTGCTTTTGCTTGAGACTTCAAAAGCTGCTAGCCTGTCCTTTCGGAGAAGGCAATGGCACCCCACTCCAGTACTCTTGCCTGGAAAATCCATGGACGGAGGAGCCTGGTAGGCTGCAGTCCAAGGGGTCGCTAAGAGTTGGACACGACTGAGCGACTTCACTTTCACTTTTCACTTTCATGCTTTGGAGGAGGAAATGGCAACCCACTCCAGTGTTCTTGCCTGGAGAATCCCAGGGACGGGGGAGCCTGGTGGGCTGCCATCTATGGGGTCGCACAGAGACGGACACAACTGAAGCTACTTAGCAGCAGCAGCAGCAGCCTGTCCTTTAGATTTCAGATTTGCTTATTCCCACAACTGTATAAGCAAATTCCTTAAAATAAATATCTTTTTCTCTGTCCATACATCCATGCACCTAGATAATCTATCTATGTATTTACCTGTCTATATGTATTTTTACAAGTAGATCTATGGATCTAAATGTCTATACCTATCTATCTATCTATCATCTATTACTTGTCATTAGATTCTTACTGATTCTTCTGATTTGATTTCCTCTGGAAAAGCCTGACTGTTACTGCTGTCTAGTCTGATTTCTTACTCAATGCCAACATTTATTTTACATATATGACAAAAGTCCTCCATTTATTGAGTATATTTATTTATTTTGCATTGTTGTATTAATTGATTTATTTCAATATTCTACATTTTAAGCTTCATAATAAAACTTTATATTAAAATCGTTACTCCAGCTTAATTTTTTTATGATCTTTAAAATTTATTTAAATATGCTTAGAGTTTCTTTTTTGTTCATTAGATTTTATGATGTCCATTGGACAAATTAGCACAACTCCTTATATATAGTATGCAGTGTATTAAACTACCTCCTAATACATTTTTCTCCTAATGTATAAGTTCAGTTCAGTTCAGTCACTCAGTCATGTCTGACTCTTTGCGACCCCATGAATCGCAGCACACCAGGCCTTCCTGTCCATCACCAACTCCTGGAGTTCACTCAGACTCACGTCCATCGAATCAGTGATGCCATCCAGCCATCTCATCCTCTGTCATCCCTTTCTCCTCCTGCCCCCAATCCCTCCCAGCATCAGAGTCTTTTCCAATGAGTCAACTCTTTGCATGAGGTGGCCAAAGTACTGGAGTTTCAGCTTTAGCATCATTCCTTCCAAATAAATCCCAGGACTGATCTCCTTCAGAAAGAACTGGTTGGATCTCCTTGCAGTCCAAGGAACTCTTGAGAGTCTTTTCCAACACCACAGTTCAAAAGCATCAATTCTTTGGCACTCAGCCTTCTTCACAGCCCAACTCTCACATCCATACATGACCACAGGAAAAACCATAGCCTTGACTAGATGGACCTTTGTTGGCAAAGTAATGTCTCTGCTTATGAATATGCTATCTAGATTGGACATAACTTTCCTTCCAAGGAGTAAGCATCTTTTTTTTTCATGGCTGCAGTCACCATCTGCAGTGATTTTGGAGCCCCCCAAAATAAAGTCTGACACTGTTTCCACGGTTTCCTCATCTATTTCCCATGAAGTGATAGGACCAGATGCCATGATCTTTGTTTTCTGAATGTTGAGTTTTAAGCCAACTTTTTCACTGTCCTCTTTAACCTTCATCAAGAGGCTTTTTAGTTCCTCTTCACCTTCTGCCATAAGGGTGGTGTCATCTGCATATCTGAGGTTATTGATATTCCTGGTGGATAAAAACTGTGAAGGACTATAACATGTTCATATGATTATCCTTTTGCCTTAGATACTCAAAATCACTCTTGAATTTGATGTGAATCTTGGGATCAGTGAAATTTGCCTCACCATTACTCATATCTGTTAGTCCTCTATTTTCTTTCTAGTGCATTGGCTATCACCCCTGGCTTCAGGTCAGAATATCTTTCAAAAGCCCCCAAAAAACATTTAAAACAATCTCTCTAGAATTGGGCCCAGGTGTGAGGGTTTGGGGGCTTCCCAGGTGGCTCTATCAGTAAAGAACACGCCTGCTAGTGCAGGAGACTTAGAGAAGCAGGTTCAATTCCTGGGTCGGGAAGATGCCCTGGAAGAGGAAATGGCAACCCACTCCGGTAAGCTTGCCTGGAGAAGCCCATGGACAGAGGAGCCTGGCGGGCTACGGTCCATACAATCACAAAGAGTTGGAGACGACTGAAGCAACTTAGCGTGGGAGTTTTTAAAGAGCTCCTCAGATGACTCTAGTCCTTAGCCAGGGTGAGTAAAGGTTGCTGCAGATTCATATAGAACTCCTTCCCTTTCCTCACAACACCACTCTAATATTCTGAAGACATTTTTCATATCTCCTTATCTCTTTCCCGAATGAAACACTGTATTTATAACTCATATCATTATGACTGCTTCTCTAGAATGTGCACCATGCAGTTTGACTTCCTCTGGGGCTCCCATTAACTGATCAGAACCTTCGCTAAATGCGGCATTCTCAGCATGGAGCTTCTGTGAACTTTTGGAGATTATTAGCCTCCCAGCTGAGATTCAGAATTTATGAGATAAAAGCTCTATTTTCATGGAATCAGTTTTTGTTTAGCTTGTTTGCAAGTGATGCTCAGAGTAGCTGCCATTGGCTGCTCTGCCTTATGACTGATTCCAAATTTACTGTTTAATAACCCTTGTTTTATTTATTCCTCTTCTAAAGCAGTAGCAGACTGAAAATATAGAAAAAAGAAAACACAGGCTTTGAAATCTGAAACATCATGAATTGGTTTCTGGTTTTATCAAGTAGTAATGGATGGGTCACTTGGAAAAAGCAGTGTTAGTTGGGAGAGATTTGCTTTCCTCATCTGTAAAAGGGGTCAATGCAGTTGTATTCTCTTGCCGTGATAGTGAAAATAAATAACATTTGTAGAGGATAGAATCTGGCATTTGCAAAGTATCTATTAAACTGTGTTCATTTGTATAACATACATGGATTTAAAGTGCCCATGCCTCTTCTATCCTGATATTCAACAAACTGTGCTATAACCATTTTATACCAATATCTGTATTTTTGTGTGATAAGTATTTATAGTATGCTGTTTTGAAAGGTAGAGGTCTAAAAGGCACACGGACTGCAAGTCTCATCTCTGCAGAACCCATTTAACACTCCCGGCATGGTTCAGGCACAGAAATTTTGGTTATGGACCCACCCATGATGGTGTTGGTAAACCATCAGAGCCTTGGTGCTCAGATTGGGTATTGGACAAGACTGGGTGTACAAACCTACTTGTCAGTATCCTACAAGGTAGATCCCATCTTGTTCCCTACCTGCTGTGCTTTCAATTAGAACCAAAGTTCACATCACATAGCATGGATTAAAGAGTCAGGTAGAATGGAAAATGTATTAAGTCTGAGTCAGTAAGAAAATAAAATAAGGCATACATTCCACACCTCTTGTTATCTGACTTAAGGGCACAGTGGGGGTGAGGGCACCCTTCTCTATCTCAAATTTGGATCTATATTCTAGAAGAAGAATCTATTATTTCCATGAGTTCCATTTTCTTTTCTTTTGGAGAGGTGGGGTAGGAAATAGAGTTAAAAAAAAAAAATCAACTTTGTCCATGGGGGAATATTCAGATGATTTTGACTCCTAGAAGTCAGAAGCTGGGAGCCAGCTTTTTACAGGTGTTATCTGAGAAATGTACTCAGAGTCCTGGGGGATGCTCTTCAGAGAGAAAACCTCAGTTTCTGCCAGAGTATTTTTCTTGGAGCAGTTCATTCTATTTGGAGAATGGCTGCCTAAATTTCCAGCAATTCAAGCAACCCAGAGTAAGCTACTGGACGCTTATACATCCTCTTCCACTTGGTTTCATCATCTAAAAAATAAGAGTTAATTAAAACCATGTCTTAAACTTGCTGAATGTCTTAAGTTAAAACCTTATTATGTGGCTTGGCATAGAGACTGTCCTGAGTATAATGGTAGCTATTATCGCATTCCAGACACAATCACTCAGGAGTTGAACAGCACTGGGGTATGCATTAAAGCGTATTATAATATAAATAATAGATTTTATCTCTAAGTAACTTCTAGCACACTTACTATTTCACTAAGATCCCAAATTGCTTCCTTTATAGATGGGTCCTTACAAACTGCTAGTTTACTTGGCCCAAGAGTCAAAACCATATTTAAAAGAATGCTTATGCAGAGGAGCTTGACTCCTATCTTGTCCCCATTTTCCAGGAAAGAGAACTCTTTTCTAATAATTCTAGTATGTTATTATGCTTCCAGTGTTTTGAAGGCAAATGCAAACTAATATATCTATATATCCCAGGTGGCTCAGTAGTGAAGAATCTACATGCCAATGCAGGTTTGATCCCTGGGTTGGGAAGATCCTCTGGAGAAAGAAATGGCAATCCACTCCAGTGTTCTTTCCTGGAGAATCTCATGGACAGAAGAGCCTGGTGGGCTACAGTCCATGGGATTGCAAAAGAGTAGGACACGACTTAGAGACTAAACCACAAATGTTCAAGTACACCCTTCTTGTGTAAAAAGTAACATATTGTATACGGTGTCCTGCTAAGATTTTCAATGACTTCTGATAGTGCTCTCACTGGAAGCAGAAGTAAGGAGGGAGGAGAGAGCAAGAGATTTTCTCTTTACCGTTGGCCTGCTCTTGTGTTTAGTTTTCCACCAGTGGCCTTGCTTTCTGTTTCTTATGCTCACCTCATAGCATTCTCCATTACCAACCTCAGTGCAAATGGTGACCACTCTTCCACTCCAGGGCCTAGCACACTGCTGGGCACATAGAAGGAAGTGGTAATAATAACAGTTGTTGAGTGAGAAAATAAATATCTCAAGGCCTGTGACATAGGTTTGTGTGGCACACTATGGTGCTCCTGCCAAAACTTCCCTCCCTGTTGCAAATTAGCATGTCTTAAGAATTTCTATAGCTCTGTGGAGATAGTATTTAGTATGTCAGTGAAGTATGAAAAAATGTGTTTTTTCTTGCAATGAGACAGTTTCAGGTGCTCATAATTGTGCTGTGCACTCAGCCCATTTTAAAATATATTTAAAAATGATTCATGATGAGTTAGGCAAAGTACATTATGCAAATTATATACCTAAAGTATAGTTTAACTCCACAGCCTTAGTTCTTCTCATACTTTAAATATTAATCACTTGCTTCAAACTTCTGATTTTTGGTTTAAAAAAAAAAAAAAAGCACCAATTTTCCAGTACTCAGTTGTATCCTCATACATTTCTATCTAGCTGGAATTTTAGATAAGTAATTGAGAAAAGATATTGGGTTATTTTATGGAAGAGGATATAGAGTCTATGATGACAGCTTAATAGAATTTCCATTAAACAGAAACTGAACTGAAATTCAATCACTTGGTTAAAATGATAATTGTCCACTTAGAGTTTGAAATACTGAAGTTAAATGATGGTAGCATGCATTTAGATTTTTATACTCAATTCTGTTGAAAAATAAAGTTTTGGAATTTTGTAACATCCTGAACAGACAAGTAACCCCTCTGCCGTGAAAACAGAATGAGGTTTTACACTGTTTTACCAAATTCTTTCTCAGAAATAGTTCCTACTCATGGGGTCAGAACAGACATAAGCAGATTTTATTTTGCTGTATTCCCATGTCATTAAGAGTTTAAAATCCCATGTTTAAGTTATGGGTATATTTTGATTTGTTGGATTGCTATGAGGCAACTTTAGAAAGTCAAATAGCTTGCAAAACTATGACCATCCCAGCACTTAAATTTATCATGAGTATCATTAATTTAATCCTTAAAAGAAAAAGAATAATCAAATGGCAGCTTTACTGCCATTTTAAAATCAAAGAAAAAAAAGGCAACATTTCTGATGAAGATTGTTTATAGATTCTAATTTTTTAAGATCTCATGGAATAGCCAGCTGAATATCTTATGACACATGCCATTAGTTGGCTCATTTACATTTATGAAACATAAACAAATTAAGAATCTTTTATTTCATGTGACTTATAACTAGCAGACAAATCCTAGAGGTCTAATGCACAATAGTGTAAGTAAGTGTTAGTCGCTCAGTCATGCCTGACTCTTTGCGACCCCATGGACTGCAGCCCATCAGGCTCCTCTGTCCATGAGATTTTCCAGGTAAGGATACTGGAGCGGGTTGCCATTTCCTTCTCCAGGGGATCTTCCCAACCCAGGGACTGAACCTGGGTCTCTGCACTGCAGGCAGATTCTTTACCAACTGAGCTACGAGGGAAGCCCTAAATGCACAATAGAGTGACTACAAACAACAACATTGTTTTTATAATCATCAAACTTGGTAAATTAAGTCTTGGTTATTCCCAAAGCAAATAAGAAATGATAGTTATGTGACAGAGATGCTGACAATAGCTATAATGGCAGTCATGTTACAATATATAGATATATCAAATCAACATATGGAACACTTCAAGTTTATACAAATATCTGTCTAATATATTAAAAATAAAAATGTTGCCAACCATAAAAAAAATTAAGACAAATAAAAATTTTGAAATGTAAAATGATTCACTAAGATTTTCATAAAGAATATCATCGATTCCACATGTTTCTATTTGTAAACAAAACATTTGCCCTGAAAGCAAGAGAAATTCATAAAATTCCTACTGTAGTTGTTGTTGTTATTGTTTAGCCATTCAGTCATGTCTAACTCTTTGGTGACCCCATGGACTGTAGCCCACCAGGCTCCTCTGTCCATGGGGTTTCCCGGGCAAGAATACTGGAGTGAGTTGCTATTTCCTTCTCCAGAGGGATCTTCCTGACTCAGGGATTGAACCCATGTTTCCTGCTCTGGCAGGCAGATGCTTTACCACTGAGCCACCTGGGAAGCCCAGATAAGACACTCTTTATTTTCCAGTTAGCTCAAGTGCTTGTTTGGTTTAACATATATAGAGTATTAAATTGTATCTACAATTCATCATTTTGATCCATTCAAACTGACATTTAAATTAAGATAAATGTAAATACACACTTTAGGTAACAAAGTTAAAAAGTGAAATTCCAGTGACTTGAAAATACAGTGTTGGTGGTGGGTCATTGCTCTGAGAATCAGAATTCCTGACAGAGTGCGGGATCTTAAGCAAACTAATCCCCATTGTTTGCTTGGATTGGGGGAGGTGCTCAGCTTCCCTCTGTAAAAGGTAAGCATAGAACTTTATCATCTCAGACTGATCTTCAAATTTCTACTTGTTTATGATTGTGTGAAAGCATGATCTGACCTCGATTTTTCTGTAATCATTCTGATAAAATTTCTTTCTATTTCCTTAAGTTTTTGAAAGAAAAATTACTTACCGTTTTTATGAGACTATTTTTCGTTCTTTAAAACAGTCGAGACTAGATTTCCTTATAATCAGAAGAAAGCAGTATTGATAAGATTCCCGGTGATTTCAGAGTTGCTAAAATAACTGGGTGTCCAGCAGTCTTTACCTTACCTGATCTCAAGCTTTAAACTGGAAAGGCTCTTTCCTTTCTGAAACTGCTACCTCCTTTGGCTTTTTTATATTAATCTTCCCTGATTTTTCTCTTCCTTTAGTGGATGGTCACAAAAGTGTATTAAATTTAGTAAAATTGGAACTAGATCAACAAATTTGATCATTTTCTTCCATTTTGAATGGTGTTACCACACACCAAATTGTAAACATCAGAAATTTTAAAATTTGGAGGCTGAAAAAAATAAGCCTCTGCTTAGCTTACCAGGCAGTATACCTTGGTGTAGAGTTTCACCTACCGTGAAGAAGGGACAGATTTTTCATCATACAAAGATAAATTTGCTCATCAAATCTGCGTACTACTTGAGCAAACAAAAGGTAGCATTTGCCCTGCACAATAAAAAAAAGAAGTATTTCCCTTCTTCAGCCTATTGTCAACTGTGATAGTATACAGTAGTATTTATCAATTTATTTCCCTCTATTTTTATCCAGATCTAAGCAGTAAATAGATGCAGAGTTAAATTGGGTAATTTGGGATGAAGTTAGAGGACTATTTACAAAAATAAAAGCAGAGTGTAAAAAAGCCTCAGATACAAAAGATAGTAACTATAGTAACTCTAGGGTGTCATCGCTTCCATAGACCAGAATAGCAGAGGAGCAGTGTGGTGAATTCAAGGTAGAGTTTTATGTGGAGAGTGACCCTGAACAGTAGCTAGGGCCTTCAACTAAGAGTTTGATGGAAGGATATAGCCTGCCTACTATTGCCTTCTTTCCTTCTAAGGATGGAAACTGATTAAATACTCCAGTGTATCTTTCATCCCTCTCCTTGACCTTCTACCTCTGCTACGTTTTGGTGCAGTAGAATCAGAAGCCATAGGACAAGTTCAGTTCAGTCACTCAGACGTGTCCAACTCTTTGCAACCCCATGGACTGCATCACACCAGGCTTCTCTGTCCATCACCAACTCTCAAACCTTGCTCAAGCTCATGTCCATTGAGTTGGTGATGCCATCAAGCCATCTCATCCTCTGTCGTCCCCTTTTCCTGCCTTCAAACTTTCCCAGCATCAGGGTCATTTCCAATGAGTCAGTTCTTCACATCAGGTGGCCAAAGTATTGGAGTTTCAGCTTCAGCATCAGACCTTCTAATGAATATTCAGGACTGATTTCCTTCAGGATTGACTGGTTTGATCTCCTTGCAATCCAAGGGACTCTCAAGAGTCTTTTCAAAGGAGCTTATCAATACAGGTCATACAAGTCAACTTCGATGGGAAGAGCCGAGAGTAAAAAGATACAAAGTGGTTCAGGGGACAAATTGAGGTTATCTAGGACACTCACCAAACTAATTATTCACTTACCATGTCATTGTCTCAGATTTCTTTAAAGTATAAATGCAAATATCTTTCATCACATGCAAAATGCAAATGCACATTACATCCAAGGCTTCTGATCCGTATTTAGTGGTGTAAATCCTCCTTCCTACTGCTACTTCATGTCTTGAGTATAGCATTCTACTTGCAGTTGCTTTTTCCCATGCCATATAATATGTCTCCATGCTTTAAAGTGAAGAGAATTGCAAATTAAACTTACATATAGCCATTATACGGGCTTCCCTGGTGGCACTAGTGGTAAAGAACCTGCCTGCCAATGCAGGAAATGTTAAGAGATGCCAATTCAATCCTTGGGTTGGGAAGATCCCCTGAAGAAGGGCATGGCAACCCACTCCTGTATTCATGCCTGGAGAAACCCCATGGACAGCGAAGACTGGCAGGCTACAGTTCATGGAGTCACAGAGTTGGACATGACTGAAGCAACTTAGCAGGCACGCACATAGCCATTATATATTAAAATTAAATTGTTAACATTGTCTCATCTGCTAATTTTGCTGAAGAATTTTAATTAAAAATACTGATATGCTGGTATTAAACCCATAAGCTTATCATGTACATCTATAAAGTATGACACCATCCTTTCCTTAGTTAAATTGCTGCTGCTGTTGCCGCTAAGTCGCTTCAGTCGTGTCCGACTCTGTGCGACCCCATAGACGGCAGCACACCAGGCTCCCCCGTCCCTGGGATTCTCCAGGCAAGAACACTGGAGTGGGTTGCCATTTCCTTCTCCAATTAGTTAAATTAATCCATCTTTAATATAATTTATCCTCAATCTATATCAAAATTTCCTAGTAGTCGCCAAAATCTCATTTTATAGATGATTATTTTAGGGTTAGTATCCCTACAAGTTTCATTCCTTGCATTTGGTTGTTAATTCACTTAGATTTCTTTTATCTATAAATATCCAAATGCAACCGTTTTTCTTGAATAATCATTTTCCAGTGTTGGAAGCTTTTGTTTAATTTCCAAAGTTCACAAAATATGATTTTGATAATTCTTCTCATTGCTTTTAAGAAGGAGAGAATTTTTAGAGATGATTACTCATCATTTATGCTGACCTCATTTTCCCCTAATGTATTTGCTTTCTTATTTTCCAAAGTGACTCTTTCAAACTTTCTCAAACAAAACAAAACACATTCTTTTCCCCATTGCTGCTAGCTGATGATACTTCAGTAATAAAATAGATGGAATCTGGATATAGAAACTTACCTATGTAGTTACATTATCACTCACCCTTCCTTTCCAATGGAAAACATGGTCCCTCTCCTATTGATTCCAATCCATTCACTCCTGCTGTAAATCACATCTCCTCTTTCATATTTGAGAGCTTTATTCTTCCAAATTTCTCTTATCTTTTGAAACACCATATTTTCTTTCTTTACTATATCAGGACCAGAAAGATACAAATACTTTATCATAATCTATTGTCTCATGAAAAATTTCTTCTGTTGGTCACTTGTTTCTTTACTATTAACTATTTCCCTACTATTAATTGAACAATTCTCTGCTGACTTTTCTGCCCAAGGTTCACAAGTATGTGACCCTTAATTCTCCCCATTTTCTTAACACTAGTGTCTAAGAAAGGACCATTTTATAGTTGAACAGTGAGCTGTGCTAACCTCAGGGGGGCACATACTGGATCTGAAAAGGTCTTGGGGGAAGAAGTAAAAGCTGAATTATTATTTAATACAGGGACACCTGGGGTCGATTCATAATTGGAAGGTCCAAAGGAGATAATAATTTATTTAACATATCAATTATCCTTGCCGCACATAATCCCTTAATTATATAAAATAAAAGGAAGTGATCCCTCAGTTCAGTTCAGTCGCCCAGTCATGTCTGACTCTGCAACCCCATTGACTGCAGCATGCCAGGCTTCCCTGTCTACCACCAACTCTTGAAGCTTGCTCAAACTCATGTTCATTGAGTTAGTGATGCCATCCAACCATCTCATGCTCTGTCATCCCCTTCTCCTCCCACCTTCCATCTTTCCCAGCATTGGGGTCTTTTCCAGTGAGTCAGTTCTTTGCATCAGGAGGCCAAATGTTGGAGTTTCAGCTTCAGCATCAGTCCTTCCAATGAATATTCAAGACTGATGTCCTTTAGGATTGACTAGTTGGATCTCTTCGCAGTCCAAAGGACTTTCAAGAGTCTTCTCCAACACCACAGTTCAAAAGCATCAATTCTTCGGTGCTCAGCTTTATTTATAGTCCAACTCTCACATCCATACATGACTATTGGAAAAACCATAGCTTTGACTAGATGGACCTTTTTTGGCAAAGTAGTGTCTCTGCTTTTTAATATGCTGTCTAGGTTGACATAGCTTTTCTTTGAAAGAGTAAGTGTCTTTTAATTTCATGGCTGCAGTCACCATCTGCAGTGATTTTGGAGCTTAAGAAACTAAAGTCTGTCACTGTTTTCACTGTTTCCCCATTTATTTGCCATGAAGTGATGGAACTGGATGCCATGATCTTGGTTTTTTGAATGTTGAGTTTTAAGCCAGATTTTCACTCTCCTCTTTCAGTTTCATCAAGAGGCTCTTTAGTTCTTCTTTCCTTTCTGCCATAAGGGTGGTATCATCTGCATATCTGAGGTTATTGATATTTTTGCTGGGCAATCTTGATTCCAGCTTGTGCTTCATCCAGCCTGGCATTTTGCTTGATGTACTCTGCATATAAGTTAAATATGTAACCTTTATGTACTCCTTTCCTGATTTGGAACCAATCTGTTGTTCCACGTCCAGTTCTGTTGTTTCTTGACCTACATATAGATTTCTTAGGAGGCAGGTCAGGTGGTCTGGTATTCCCATCTCTTTCAGAATTTTCCACAGTCTGTTGTGATCCAAACAGTCAAAGGCTTTGGTATAGTCAACGAAGCAAAAATAGATGTTTTTTTGGAACTCTCTTGCTTCTTCAGTGATCCAATGGATGTTGAAAATTTGCTGGCAAAGTGATGCCTAAAATATCTGAATATTGCAGTACTCTGTCCTGATACCATCCTGACTCGATGCTCAAATACTTTTTAAGTGGAATAATCCCTGAGCAGACCAAACAGTAGTGACTGACAACTGCAGCTAGAAATCTTAGGTTTGAATTATCTAGAATTGTACCCCTGTGCTCAAACTTGTAAACGAAAATGCTATCTCAGGTCAATTCAGCTATTGATAATATTTTTCACCTTACCTGGGAGACTTAAGAAAGAACTTATGTTCTCTAAGGAAAATATATAATATTGTTATCCAATCAGCACTATTCCTGTGTATACCATATATAGTATATACTGAAAGAATACAAATTATACAGAGAAACAAGAATCTAGAATCTATGTTTTAGCAAAATTTATTCAACAGAACCAACTCAGAGATAACCTGGATATTAGATATAGAAAACAACTTTACAATAATTATTATTAATATGTTCAAATTATTACAGGAAAATATGTCAAAATGAGTTAACAAATATGGACATGTAAACCATAAAACAGAAACCATAGACATTTTAGATCTGAAAAATATAGAATAACCAAAATCTAAAACTTTGGAAGATTTGGCGGGATAATGACTACTGCTGAAGAAATAATTAGTGTGAAGACAGGCCAAACTAATGCACAAAAATGAGGCATAGGGCAGGCACTCTCGGTTCCCCTTCTGATGTCTACATCAGAAGCTTTCTCTTTCGCTTTTATACTTAATAAAACTCTGCTACACAAAAGCTCTTGTTTGATCAAGCCTGGTCCCAGATCCCAAAACTAAATCTTCTTCTCCAGAGATCATGAATCTGACATTGTTCACTGTAAGCTATCTTCTTGGGGGCTCGTCTGGGATCTTTAGGACAAGGTAAGAACACTCAGAGCTCTAGCCTCTCTGCTTTCTCAGAATACATGTTGTCTGCTGTACTTGACTAACTCTACAGTGTGCTTGTGTGTGTGATTGATTAAAAGAGATACCTGAGCAAACCAAGTGCTGTGTCCTAATCTGCGGTTCTGAGGTGACCTCATAAGGCTTATGGCAGAAACCCGGTAGGGGGATTATACCAACCTGCCAATGCCAAGAGATACCCAATGTCCCTGCAAGGGGAACACCCAGAGATGGGCAAAGCATATGTACCTAACTTTCCTTTCTCGTCACCTTTTCTGGTCTCTTTGACCATTTTGTAATTGCATGGGGAATTAGGTTAGATTGATGGTTTTGAACTGTGGTGTTGGAGAAGACTCTTGAGAGTCCCATGGACTGCAAGGAGATCCAACCAGTCCATTCTAAAGGAGATCAGTCCTGGGTGTTCTTTGGAAGGATGCTAAAGCTGAAACTTCAGTACTTTGGCCACCTCATGCAAAGAGTTGACTCATTGGAAAAGACTCTAATGCTGGGAGGGATTGGGGGCAGGAGGAGAAGGGGACGACAGAGGAAGAGATGGCTGGATGGCATCACTGACTCGATGGACGTGGGTTTGGGTGAACTCCGGGAGTTGGTGATGGACAGGGAGGCCTGGCATGCTGCAATTCATGGGGTCGCAAAGAGTCAGACTCTACTGAGCGGCTGAACTGAACTGAACTGAACTAGGTTAGATTACTAACCTTATCTGTTGGATCACAGACTCTCAAGGATTATGATCCATGCTGTTACTGTGTACTTTTACTTAGACCCCATGTATGGAAGCGCTTAGCCTTGCTAGACTAGCCAGCCTTGCTGGAAATTTACTAGGAACAGTATGGAGCGAGGTGGAACTCTAGCTCCCGGAATGTCTCTCAGACTAGTGGTTTGGCTGCCTGCCTCAGGGGCCAGCAACCTGAAAGTGAGTCTTTGTCATGGCTATGTCTCTTATCTATATGGATGGAAACACTGCTGGTGACTATGAGGTTTTTGAGGACACATATTGGGAATTTCAAGACGTGGTCAGATTGGAAGTGATATGGGCTTCTTTTGGTAGCACTGCTGCTGCTGCTGCTAAGTCGCTTCAGTCGTGTTTGACTCTGTGTGACCCCATAGACGGCAGCCCACCAGCCTACCCCCATCCCTGGGATTCTCCAGGCAAGAACTCTGGACTGGGTTGCCATTGCCTTCTCCAGTGCAAGAAAGTGAAAAGTGAAAGTGAAGTCACTCAGTCATGTCCGACTCTTCACGACCCCATGGACTGAAGCCTACCAGGCTCCTCTGCCCATGAGATTTTCCAGACAAGGGTACTGGAGTGGGGTGCCATTGCCTTCTCCTTGGTAGTACTAGCTCTTAGCAGACCAGAGGAGGCTCTCTGATGGCTTTTGTCTCAACTCCTTAGATATTTCTTTCTGTGGAATCTGTAGAAATGAACTGGAAGGATTGGTCCTAGTAGCTTGAGGACAGACATCACTTTTTCCTAACTGGCCAGCCCTCCACAACTTCCTTTGCTATCACATATACTGACATGGTGACACTCAGTAGGGACATCTTAGTTGTTGTTCATCCCTTTATGACTCACCATTTCTACTGTGGTCAGGACTGTACTCAGGCATATGTGTGCATGGGCCCATGTAAGACAGATGCTTTCCCTAATAGTCCTAGTTTGGGAAACGTTCCATAAAGTTACTTTGCTCCACCCCAGGTAGCATCAGGAAAAAGGGCAAATCAAACAAAGGTCTTAGTGGTATGGAACTAAATCAATCTGGGATGCCACCAAGTCTATTCCTGGAGCATCTCCACCTCATCTCAGTGGTAGAATCAGGAGGGATGAGTAAGAGGCTTGCGTCGGTAAGGGGCAGACTAAGTCCAACCAAGGAAGGAAAGCTTCAGTGGAAGGTCTGTCTGCACCCCCATCTAGAGCAGGGAGGGATGCCTCTGGTGGAAAGAAGCCATGGCTGTGGATGCTTCTTTTTTCTCTCTTACAGATGGGAGCTAGAAGTTCCAGAATCACTCCTTTAAAATGTATTTTAACAAACAAGCTGGGACAAGACTGGTCCCCAGAATTTAAGAAGACATGCCTGATCTTCTGTGATACTGAATGGCCATGGTGTCCTTTGGAAGACAGGGAACACTGGCCTGTTAAAGGGTCTCGCAATAACAATACTATTTTTTTTTAAGTTGGAGGCTAATTACTTTACAATATTGTAGTGGTTTTTGCCATACATTGACATGTATCAGCCATGGGTGTACATGTGTTCCCCATCCTGAACACCCCTCCCACTTCCCTTCCCATCCCATCCCTCGGGGTCATCCCAGTGCATGAGGCTGAGCACCCTATTTCATTCATCGAACCTGGGCTGGTGATCTATTTCACATATGGTAATATACACATTTCAATGCTATTCTCTCGAATCATCCCACCCTTGCCTTCTCTCTCAGAGTCCAAAAGTCTGTTCACTTCTTTGTCTCTTTTGCTGTCTCGCATATAGGATCATCATTACCATCTTTCTAAATTACATATATATGCATTTATACACTGCATTGGTATTTTTCTTTCTGACTTACTTCACTCTGTATAATAGGCTCAAGTTTCATCTACATCATTAAAGCTGATTCAAATGCATTCTTGTTAATAGCTGAGTAATACTCCATTGTGTATATGTACCACGGCTTTCTTATCCATTCCTCTGCCAATGGATATCTAGGTTGCTTCCATGTCCTAGCTATTGTAAACAGTGCTGTGATGAATATTGGAGTACACATGTCTCTTTCAATTCTGATTTCCTCAGTGTGTATGCCCAGAAGTGGGATTGCTGGGTCATATGGCAGTTCTATTTCCAGTTTTTTAAGGAATCTCCACACTGTTCTCCATAGTGGCTGTACTAGTTTGCATTTCCACCAAAAGTGTAAGACAGTTCCCTTTTCTCCACACCCTCTCCAGTGCTTATTATTTGTAGACTTTTTTTTAAGAGCAACCATTCTGACTGGTGTGAGATGATAACTCATTTTGGTTTTGATTTGCATTTCTCTGATAATGAGTGATGTTGAGCATTTTTTCATGTGCTTGTTAGGAGAAGGCAATGGCACCCCACTCCAGTACTCTTGCCTGGCAAATCCCATGGACAGAGGAGTCTGGTAGGCTGCAGTCCATGGGGTCGCTAAGAGTCAGACATGACTGAGCGACTTCACTGTCACTTTTCACTTTCATGCATTGGAGAAGGAAATGGCAACCCACTCCAGTGTTCTTTCCTGGAGAATCCCAGGGACGGCGGAGCCTGGTTGGCTGCCGTCTCTGGGGTCACATAGAGTCGGACACAGCTGAAGCGACTTAGCAGCAGCAGCAGCAGCAACCATCTGTATGTTTTTTTTGGAGAAATGTCTGTTTAGTTCTCTGGCCCATTTTTTGATTGGGTCATTTATTTCTTTGGAATTGAGCTGCATGAGCTGCTTATATATTTTTGAGATTAATTCTTTGTCAGTTGCTTCATTTGCTATTATTTTCTCCCATTCTGAAGGCTGTCTTTTCACCTTGCTTATAATTTCCTTCATTGTGCAAAAGCTTCTAAGTTTAGTTAGGTCCCATTTGTTCATTTTTGCTTTATTTCCATTACTCTGGGAGGTGGGTCATAGAGGGTCCTGCTGTGATTTATTTCAGAGAGTGTTTTGCCTATGTTTTCCCCTAGGAGTTTTATAGTTTCTGGTCTTACATTTAGATCTTTAATCCACTTTGAGTTTATTTTTGTGTATGGTGTTAGAAAATATTCTAGTTTCATACTTTCACAAGTAGTTGACCAGTTTTCCCAGCACCACTTATTAAAGAGATTGTCTTTTCTCCATTGTATATTCTTGCCTCCTTTGTCAAAAATAAGGTGTCCATAGGTGTGTGCATTTATCTCTGGGCTTTCTATTTTGTTTCATTGATCTATATTTCTGTCTTTGTGCCAGTACCATACTGTCTTGATTACTGTGGCTTTGTAGTAGAGCCTGAAGTCAGGCAGGTTGATTCCTCCAGTTCCATTCTTCTTTCTCAAGATTGCTTTGGCTATTTGAGGTTTTTTGTATTTCCATACAAATTGTGAAATTATGTGTTCTAGTTCTCTCAACAATACAGTTGGTAGCTTAATAGGAATTGCATTGAATCTGTAGATTGCTTTGGGTAGTATACTCATTTTCACTATACTGATTCTTTCAATCCATGAACATGGTATATTTCTACATCTATTTGTGTCCTCTTTGATTTCTTTCATCAGTGTTTTATAGTTTTCTATATATAGGTTTTTGTTTCTTTAGGTAGATTTATTCCTAACTATTTTATTCTTTTCATTGCAATGGTGAATGGAATTGTTTCCTTAATTTCTCTTTCTGTTTTCTCATTTTCAGTGTACAGGAATACAAGGGATTACTGTGTGTTAATTTTATATCTTGCAACTTTACTATATTCATTGATTAGTTCTAGTAATTTTCTGGTGGAGTCTTTAGGGTTTTCTATGTGGAGGATCATGTCATCTGCAAACAGTGAGTGTTTTACTTCTTCTTTTCCAATTTGGATTCCTTTTATTTCTTTTTCTTCTCTGATTGCTGTGGCTGAAACTTCCAAGACTATGTTGAATAGTAGTGGTGAGAGTGGGCACCCTTGTCTTGTTCCTGAGTTTAGGGGAAATGCTTTCAGTTTTTCACCATTGAGGAAAAGGTTTGCTGTGGGTTTATCATACATGGCTTTTATTTTGTTGAGGTATGTTCCTTCTATGCCTGCTTTCTGGAGGTGTTCTTTTTTTTATCATAAATGGATGTTGAATTTCGTCAAAGGCTTTCTTTGCATCTATTGAGACAATCGTATGTTTTTTATCTTTCAATTTGTTAATGTGGTATATCATATTGATTGATTTGCAAATATTGATGAATCCTTGCATCCCTGGGATAAAGCCCTCTTGGTCATGATGTATGATCATTTTAATATGTTGTTGGATTCTGATTGCTAGAATTTTGTTAAGGATTTTTGCATCTATGTTCATCAGCGATATTGGCCTGTAATTTTCTTTTTTTTTTTTTGTAGCATCTTTGTCTGATTTTGGTATTGGGGTGATGGTGGCCTCATAGAATGAGTTTGGCAGTTTACCTTCCTCTGAAATTTTCTGGGAGAGTTTGAGTAGGATAGGTATTAGCTCTTGTCTAAATTTTTGGTAGCATTCACCTGTGAAGCCATCTGATCCTGGGCTTTTGTTTGTTGGAATATGTTTGATTACAGTTTCAATTTCCATGTTTGTGATGGGTTGGTTAAGATTTTCTATTTCTTCCTGGTTCAGTTTTGGAAGGTTATACTTTTCTAAGAATTTGTCCATTTCTTGCAAGTTGTCCATTTTATTGGAATATAGTTGCTGGTAGTAGTCTTTTATGATCCTTTGTATTTCTGTGTTGTAAATGCAATACTGTTTTATAACTAGACTTGTTTTCTGTAGAAAATAAGAGAAATGAGTAGAAGTGCCATATGTGTTGTTCTTTATCTCTCTGAAAGGTCAATAATTACTTCAAATGTAAGTGGATTAAATGTTCCAACCAAAAGACACAGACTGGCTGAATGGATACACAAACAAGACCCATATATATGCTGTCTACAAGAAACCCACTTTAGACCTCAAGACACATACAGACTGAAAGTGAGAGGACAAAAGTACCTAAAGAAAATCCTGAATTGAACCAGTGATCCTAGGGCAATATCAAGCGTTCTAATAGATGTAGAGTTTGAATCTCAGAGAAGACAGAATAGGGCAAAAAATACATTAGAAGAAATATTGGACAAACCTACTCAATTTGATAAAAACTTTAGTCTACAGATCTGAGGACCACAAATCACAAACAGAATAAATGTTCAGAAATTCACATCTAGGCATATCACTGCCAAACTACAGTATACTAAAAACAAAAGAGTAGATTCTAACACTATCCCAGGTTAGAAGTTATGTATTTAATACAAGGAAAAACAATTGAATTTTTATCAAGCAGTGCAAGCTAGAAAACAATAAAGTGATATCTGTTATGAGACAGCTGGCTTTGTCTTTGAGGAATAAGTTAAGCCAAGGTAAAGGAAACCTTTCAAATTCTGCTTAAGGATTATAGGCGAGGTTGTGGATGCTATTGCAGGAGGTATATAAAACACAGAAACTAGTGACAGGTTGAGTCATAAACAAAGATGTACAGAAATCATAGCAAGACTAAAGATTGATGAACAAAGAATGAAGTGAAGGTACCCAGGATATAGACTTACACATATATTGGGATGGCCAAAGAGTTCATTTGAGTTTTTCCATACACTGCTGTTTAGAAACCTGAAAAACCTTTTTGGTCAACCCACTAAAAATAATTTTTAACAAAGGCATCAGTATAATTCAATGGGGACAAGAAAGCTTTTAAACAACTGATATTAGACCAGTTGAATATCTGTATGGGATGAATTGAATTATGATTTATACCTCACATTATACACACAATTTCAGTACAAAAAATAATTCAAAGTAGATTAAAGATTTGATGTAAAAGCTAAATTTAAAAGTTCATGGAAGAAAGCAATTGCAACATGAAAGAGGTTTCAGATTTCTCAGAGAGAATACATAAAGCCTTAACTGCACTTCAGCAAAGTTAAAAACTTTTACTCATCAAAATACACAGCAAGTGACAAGCAAACCACAGACTGGGTAATCAGATTCTTGGTACATATATTTACTGAAGGAATAATACATTATGTAAGGAGCTCTTATAAATCAATAACAAAAAGGACAACAACTCAGTAAAAAGTAGGCAAATAGTTTCTCAGGTACTTCCTAAAAGGGAATGTACAAATATGTAAAATAAACACATGGAAAGCATCTCAGCATTATCTCTCATCAGGGACATGCACATTAAATCAAAATAAGATGCCACCACTCACTAAAGTGGTTAATATTTTAAAAAGACTAACCAGTCAAATGTTGGGGAGGAAGAGGAAAAAACTGTATCTCATGTATTGCTGGGAGGAATGTATAAAAGAACACCCTCTGTGGGAAAATGTTTGTAGTCTCTTACAGAATTAAACACACACCTTTATCTTATCTACCATTTCCATTTCTGGTATTTACTTAAAAGATATGATGCATAAATCACATGTACAAAATATAGGTCATATTCTATCAATTATGGCAAAAACCTGGGAAATTTCCTATGTCTATTAGCTAAAGAATGAGTCAAAGACTGTGATATAATCATAAAATGTCATTATATTCAGCAATTGATAGGAACAAATAAAAAGGAATCTATACATGAAACAGCATGAATGACTTGCAAAATAATACAGAACAGAACAAAACAAAACAAAAAAACCTGCTTCAACCTCCTCCTTGATTGGATTTCCATCTTTCATGAAGTGAAAGAATTAGATAAGTAGATGAGCTTGTATTTTATTGCAAACTTTCCTCATATTCTATCAGATAGATTTGTTACTGTGTAGTTTTTTCCCATGTTGAATTGTAAATGTAGGACATGCCTGCTTGTTATGACAAAAAAAAAAAAAAAACAATTTGTTTTTTAACCATACTGTTTAGTGATCAGGAAGTGATGTGTTAATCATTTTACCTCTTAATGAAAAATTATCGGCAGTTTATCTGGTTATATTTTAGGAAATTAGATGGAGATTTGAAGCAGTAATACAATGTAGTATAATTTTTTCCTTTAATATAATGGAAATGACCTTGCTTGGTGGCCTAGACAGTAAAGAATCCACCTGCAATGCTGGACACCTGGGTTTAATTCCTGGGTTGGGAAGATCCCCTGGAAGAGGGCATGGTGACCCACTCCAGTAGTCTTGTCTGGAGCATCCCCATGGACAGAGGAGTCTGATGGGCTACAGTCCAAAGGGTCGCAAAGAGTCGGACATGACTGAACAACACAGCACAGCAAGCTCCAAGTTTGTGTTTTTTGGAAGAATGTTTGATTGTTATGAGCAGTTTACTGATATTAAGCAAAAGATGCCTTTGTTTGATTTGACCTTGATTTGTCCCTACTCAATCCCAATAAGTGTCCATATGACATCTCTGTGGGAAGGACATGAACAGGAGATAATGCTGCAGAAATCCAAGTAACAATTAAAAATGTTATAGATAGAATTGAGATGTGTGTGTGCTTTGCAACCCCATGGACAGACAGTAGCCCACCAGGCTCTTCTGTCCATGGGATTTTACAGTTGAAAGTACTGGAATGGGTTGCCATTTTCTCCTTCAGGGGATCTTCCAACCCATGGAACAAACCCTCCTCTCCTGTGTTTTCTGCAGGCAGATTCTTTACCACTGAGCCCACTGGGGAAGCCATAGTTGATATAGATATAGATACAGATGATATAGATATATGCCTGTTTTTTTCCCTCAAATACCAATGCAGATGTTTCTTCTGAACTGGAGTATGTAAACATACAGTGTTTCCCTTCCACCTTTCTTAGCTAATTAGCATCATGGTTGTGCTATACTGTGGTCTGCACTATGGGCCTTGAGGAAAGAGGTGTCAAGAAAGCTGACCTGGCTTCCTCTATAATTGAAAGTTGGCTTGAGACTATTGTTCTAGCAGCCAAAAGAAAAAACCCAGAAAGAAAGGACTGCTTTTCTTTATTTGATTCTCCACCTCCAACTATACACAGCTACCTTGACCAAGATAGTTCATAAAGACAGATTGTACAGTGAATGATGTAGGATACTACAATACATAATGGGATATTGATTGTTTATATGAAACAAATCCAGTTTTACAGAAGGGAAGTTAAACCCATTTCCACAGGGAAGCTCAACAAGCAAACAAACAAAACTTTTCATTTTAAATATATTTTAAAGTTCTACAAAATGCAATAAATATGTCAAATGAGTTTTAAAATATCCTCTCCTCAATTTTGGTGCTTCCCTGGTGGTGCTAGTGGTAAAGAACCCACCTGACAATACAGGAGACATGAGGTGCAGGCTCCATCCCTGGGTTGGGAACATCCCCTGGAGGAGGGCATGGGGACTCACTCCAGTATTCTTGCATGGAGAATCCCATGGACAGAGGAGCCTGGCAGCTACAGTCCATAGGGTTGCAAAGAGTTGGACACAACTCAAGCTACTTAGCACACATTCATGTACTCCTTAATTTCAAGGAGTATTTTTTAAACATTTCCTCAAGAGAATGCGCCTGCAATGTGGGATACCTGGGTTCAATCTCTGGGTTGGGAAGATCCCCTAGAGAAGGGAAAGGCTACCCACTCCAGTATTCTGGCCTGGAGAATTCCATGAACTACACAGTCCAGGGGGTTGCAAAGAGTCGGACATGACTGAGTGACTTTCACTTTTCAAGTTGTTTGGTCTGCTAAGTTTTATGTATTGACTGATTTTTTTTATGATCTGAAAAGCCTTAAGCTGACACGTGAACTATATTCTTAAATTCATCAGCACATTCACTCAGGAAGCTTGCCAATTGTGTTTTGTGCCTGGATTCAGTGTCACAGGTTATTGTGGTTATCTTTTGTTAAATGGAGGAATGCACCTCTTGCAAAATGTCTGTAAGTTGTAGACAAAAGTAAAATAACATATTTTATAAATGTTCAAGTTTCTCATATTTCCTCCAAAATTGTTTAAAATCATTTTGCTTATTGATTTAATTTGCTTCTAAAGTACAAATGCCATCATTACCTTTACAGGTATTATAATTTTCATTTAATGATGACAGCATAACCAAATTTTTAAATTATCATTTACAATCTGCACCCTTGCTCATTTCTGCAAAAGTAGGAGTAATGCTATTTTTCTGAAATGTTTGTGAAAGACATAAATATAAAAAATATTTCCAGGAGGCTAATTTTATAAAGGAGAAAAAAAATCATAACCCTGATAATAACTCTGATGAAGCATAGTGAAAATTGGAGTCAGAGCATTCTTTCACTGTGCGTGTATGTATGTGTGTGTGTCTGGAAGTAAACAGATGTTACAAACCCTGTGATTATCTCTTGGTCTACCTGTTTCTTAAAAATAGAATATTTGCAATATTCTTGTTCTTAAGTCCGATCTTTTCAGGGAAAAAATCAAATAGAACAGAAAGAAATCATCTTGAAATGTTTATCTGATCCTGATCCATTTAATCTTGAGCTCAGCTTCCCAGCAGCACTTTTCCCTTAAATCTGATTATCAGTAGGAAAACACTTCTTGTCAAACTACAAAGAAAATCTTTCTAAATCCAGGCTCCTGTGAGGTCCACTTGTTTTTAGTAAATCAGAGAACTGGTAGTATATATTTGTTTGATGTAGGGTAGAGTTGTGATTTTTGTTGCTCTATTTGTTCATGTTGTGTTTATTCTCTGGAAAACAGAAGTTCTTAAATCAGTCTGTGAAACTAATAATGGTTTTAGATAAGCTCCATGGAGGCTTTTACTTCAAAGAGCTTCCCATTGGGTAAATAGAAATACTATTTCTTCATATGTTCTTCATACAGAGTCATTTCAAGATGGTTTTCTAGCAACAGTGAAAAGTTTGTGAGGATCCATGTATCTTTGGGCCACTATCTTTCTTACAAACCACACTTATTTGCAGAACAGCTGGGATTTCAAACTATATCAACTACCTTGGAATAGTCTGGAGCACCAGAAGACGGCTCTTGCCTTTTAGGACAGCCTGTGAGGGGAGCCTCACATATGAATATTTCAGGACAAAAGCAAATCTTATGACTAGACTGGGGACTAAGCCCATAGCCAGTTTTAAACCTTTGTTAAATGATCCACATTGAAAAATAGTTTATTGAAGTACTAAAAGAAACCCCCAAGAGCTTTAGTTTAGATAACACTGGTATCCTCTCTGTTTATGACATGGGTCATTGCATCTAGACTCTTGGACTTTCATTTGTTGTTTGCAAGAAGAAGGGGTGCTTTTAAATTCTGCTCCTGAAATTCCTAGCATTCCTCCCCATGTGATTATGAGCATTCATATTTCTTTTTCCCAGCCAAGTTATCAAAGTGTTTCAATGAAAAATACCAGTGCCATGTTACGTCTATGTGATCTTCACAATAGCTCAAGATGAATAGAGCCTTTTTCACTTTATCAAAGGGAGAACTGTGTTTTTTAAGTACCTGATTTTTAAGCAGTGTACTTGATTGATGTTTTTGAATGGATACTTTCAGTATCTTGCTAAAAACAGGGTTGCATTACATCTGAGAGGAGCTCATCTAACAGCTAGTCTAACAGCTCTACAAATGTGAAGCTTTCCATTTTTAGGTAGAAAATGTCTGTGCTGGACCTGTGTTTTTTCCATCCCCACTGCGGGTCATGTGCACCATTCCTGGAACTATCATCTCACTCAGCAGCTTTTCGTTAAACAAGGGAGTGAATTTGTCAGTGTTCTCATTGAAGGCTATATTTATATTTATCAAGGGTAGCTTTTACATATTACAGACTCCCTGCTGTACGGGGAAAGCCAGGGTGAGCTGTCAGTCATCTATGCATCTCTTTGCCTATTGAATTCAAACAGCTCAGACATGGCATTGGCCCAACATAGAAACCAAGCGTCACAAAGCAGTTCATCTTCTTTGTAAGGGTCAAGCCCATGCTGATAATTTTCTAGGGTTTGTGTTTTATTACTAGCTGAAAACCAATAGGGTATAGAAAGAGAAAATGCATCTATTGTCATTATTAGATGAATTTTCATGTAAAGATCATTGTCACTGTATTTTCACATTTAAACTCTATGCATTTACTTGTCTGGTACAAATCCATTACTTACTAAGGAGAAGAGATTTTATTATGCCAAGATTTAATCTGTGTTTGCTAGTCTTGCTGATGATTCCTGCTATACCATTTGTTACACATTCTGCTCATCATACATGAGAAATTTGCGATCAAGTTCAAGTTATCTTAAATATTTGAGACAATCATAGAATTCTATGTTGTTTTCTCTCATGATATCAAAAGTTTTTGATACAATTTGCTCCTATAAAATTTCCACAAATACACTAAGCAAAGGCTATGAGTTCTTTGCTGTTGTTTAGTCACTAAGTTGTGTCCGACTCTTTTGCGACCCCATGGACTGTAGCCCGCTAGGCTCCTCTGTCCCTGGGATTTCCCAGGCAAGAATAGTGGGGTGAGTTACCGTTTTCTTCTCCAGGGGATCTTTCTGACCCAGGGATCAAACCCACATCTCCTGCACTGCAGGTGGAGTCTTTGCTGCTGAACCACCAGGGAAGCTCTGTGTGTTCCATATGCCTTATAAAATCAAATAAAGCCCTTTAAAGTATATTAAAATGATATGTTCTTCACCATCAAGAAGTAGATTCCTTGTAAACTCAGCTCTTCTTTCCTATTTATTGGTTCACTATTGGTGTCATTCAGCAGGAGTGTGCTAAGTGACATAGATAAGACATATTCATTGCCCTTTAGGAGTTTATTATACTATGGAATATAAAATTTTCATGGGTTTATTCTCAGTCTCCATAAATGTATTGAATTAACTGTTGCATCAAGGGAGAAGATACTGGGAAATATATAGATTGATGTTTCATAAAGAAGACATAAACTTATAGGAAAGGTAATGGTATTGAAATCAAGACAGGATTTCTTTCCAATCAAAACTGCAATGAGGTATCACTTCACACTGATCAGAATGGCCATGATTAAAGTTAAAGCTGGAGAGGGTGTGGAGAAAAGGGCACCTTTCTACACCCCTGGCGGGATAGCCACTATGGAGAACAGTGTAGAGGTTCCTTAGAAAACTACAAATAGACTTGCCATATTATCCAGCAACCCCACTCCTGGGCATATGTACTGGAAAAGATTAAAACTCTAATTTGAACAGACACATGTACTCCAAAGTTCATAGCAGCACTATTTACAGTAGCCAAGACCTGGAAGCAACCTAAGTGTTCATCGTCAGATGAATGGTTAGAGAAGATGTGGTACATAGATGCAGGAGAATACTACTCGCCATTAAAAAAATGATATAATGCCATTTGCAGTCACATGAATGGACCTAGAGATTTTCATATTAAGTGAAATGAGAAAGACAAATATCATGTGATATCACTTATACATAGGATCTAAAATATGAAACAAATGAAGTTACTTACAAAACAGAAACAGACTCACAGGTATAGAAAACAAACTTATGGTTAGCAAAGAGGGAAGAGAGTATGAGGAGGGATAAATTAGGAGTCTGGGATTAGCAGATACAAACTACTATATGTAAAATAGATATACAACAAGGTCCTGTGTATAGCACAGGGAATAATATTCAATTCCCATGATAAACTATAATGGAAAAGAATATGTGTAGGTGTAAAGTATGTCCCCTACTTACAAACCTTGCAGTTGGGAACTTTCAAAGATATGAGTGTGTGTGCCAGCCCCTATATGCCTGCTATTGTTCTGAACTTTTATACTTTCAAGGCACTTACTGTGAGATTAAAAATGTTTTATTTTTTATGTTTGATTGTATCCATTATTTGTGTGAAATTATTATAAACCTATTATAGTACAGTAGTACTATTTAGCTGAGTGTGTTAGTTAGGTACCTGGGCTAACTGTGTTGGACTTGTGAACAAATTGGACTTATGAACTGCTCTTGGAATGGAACTCATTTGTATGTAGGGGACTTACTGTAAAATTGAATCAGTTTGCTTTACACCAGAAGCTAAGACAACATGGCAAATCGATGATACTTCTAAAGAAGAAAAAGAAAGACAGGCTTTCTGACTAGCCTTGCCCCTGCACACAATGAATTTAGATGAGTCACGAAAATGTCTAGATCACGATGTCCTCAGTTTTGCACAATGGGAAGAGCTTATTTAATTTTTGGAACAATATCAAGTGATAAAGAGGGTCAAACATTTGGCATATATTTTGCCTTTATAAAATTAGTGGAAGCCATAGTTGGATACCATCATTGCCACATAAATCAAAAGAGAAAAGAAACCAAGAACTTGTGTTTAAAGAGAAATAACTTGTCTCTCAAAGCAACTTTTAAGCTATTTTTACCATCTTCTCTACTATTCTAGTGGCTGCTGGACTAATTCCTAACAAGGTTGATTTATGAATTCTTTTTTTCCCCTTTGTTAATTCTCAGATAGACTAAAAGAGAGTAACAGAAAAATGTAATTATCAGAAATGGAGGGAAAAAATTGGAGTTTTTATAAAGCAAAGGAACTCTACACAAATTATTTCTATGATTCAAAGCCAAAACAGTGTTTTGCACATAGTTCACAATAAAACTTTGTTTAAATTAAAATAAGCAAAAATACCTGATGATTCTACTTTAATAGGTATAGTATATATAAATATATTTTGTGGACGATGAAAAGAACTTCAGGAGTCATAGCTGATATCAAATGTCAAACTGTTCAAAGTAACTTCTATTTGTTCTGCTATTTTAAATAACACAGAAAGAAAACCAGGATTCAGAGAAATAATGTTTAAGTGGAACAAAAAATCACAGGGCTTGTCTGAAAGTTGACACAGTTCCCATAAAATTCACTATGCTGCTGCTGCTGCTAAGTCGCTTCAGTCATATCCGACTCTGTGCGACCCCATGGACTGCAGCCTACCAGGCTCCTCCGTTCATGGGATTTTCCAGGCAAGAGTACTGGAGTGGGTTGCCATTGCCTTCTCCTAAAATTCACTACAATGATAGGTAATTATTATGAGCTAATATTTTTGATACTAGAAAATTCAATATAATGTTGGTAAAATACCTAAAATACAATAACAATGATAATTATAATAATTATATTTCAATATTGAATCCATTATTATGTATCAGGTACTATTTAATATATTTTAATATATTTACATATATATAATTATTATTTATATGTAAATATTGCAATAAAGTACCTGTGTTGTTATTTTCAATTAAAGGTGAGGAAATCAAAGTACATGGGAGTTTGGTACTTGGTCCAAAGTTTTGTTGCCCTTACAGGCTTCCCTGGCAGCTCAAACAGTAAAGAACCTGCCTGCAATGCATGAGACCCGGGTTCAGTCCCTGGGTTGGGAAGATACCCTGGAGAAGGGAATGGCTACCTACTCCAGTATTCTTGCCTGGAGAATTCCATGGACAGAGGAACCTGGTGGGCTACAGTCCATGATGTCACAAAAGGGTCAGACACAACTGAGTGACTTTCTCTACTACTACTATGCTACTCTTACACAGAACAACTAGAATTTGAACCCATGCAGTCTGACTTCAGAGTCTACAACTATAATCATTATATCATAAAATGGTGAAAGCAGCAGAATGCTCTTGTGTTTGTCTTACAGTTTGCATCTAATTCTAAAAAAGACAATAAGGAAATTGACAAATATCCTTCTGAGTGGTCGATCCAAATCAACTTCAGCCACTCACTACAAGATAAACCTTGCCACCATGTGTACACTCCCTAACCCTCCGCCCAGCACATACACACACTGCAAATAATCTGATCCATATAAGATTAACATTCAGAACCATCTTTAAACCTATCTGTTCATGCTTGAAAAATAAGGTCCCTACTCAATCATTTTTACTGTCAACAGAAATAAACATAAGCCTTCTGGTAGTAAGAGCGTTGCCTAATTAACTTTTGTGTTAATCATGCACTGGCTGCACTCCGAGCTTTTCTACAACAAACTCTATATCATAAACTTCTAACCCTAGATATTCTTAAATATTTAAGAAGGATATTTGAATGAGGAGCTTGAGTGATGTCTAATGAATATGTATTTGTAGTCTCCCATCCTCCCACTTAAAGTAACTTACATTAAAATGTCTATCACAGAACCTGCATTTCTATATTAATCTCACCATTTGCTAAATGTGTTACTTTACTTTAGATTCTAAATAGTTTTATGTCTAAAGAGTGATATATTTGGACTGAGAAAACCTAGACTCTTGTCCTGGCTTTTGAATGACCTTGGAAAGGTCTTTTCTAGATTATGACCCTGCACATTGCAGAAGGGTCCTGATCCTGGCTAGCCCCCTGACACCCTCTTTTTCTCTTCACCTTGTCCTCACCACTCTTCAACCTACTTTAAAAAATAGCTTTGTTAAGGATTAGTTAATAAAAGAAAAACTACACAGATTTACTTGGGTGACTTTTCTGTTCTGAAACCTCTTTAGTACTTCATATTTTTAGGGCACTTGTCTGGGAAAATCTCCTTAAACCTACCGACCCAGATCTTCTGCTTGACTTCTCTCCATTCAGGTTCTCATCTTAAATAACTCCTTTTCATAGAAAGTTTTCACTGGTTACCCTGTGTAAACCTGACTCAGCCCCCGACCTTACTGGCTTCTTAACAATCATTATTATCTGAAATTACCTTTTGGTTGCACTTTGTTTGCATGCTGTGGTCTATTTTTCCCTGGCAAAATGATATTTCTATTAAAGCCCAGGCCTCATCCACCTTTTTCAATGCATTATCAGTTCAGTTCAGATATTGTAAAAAGTGTGTAATTTATTACTGTTATTTTTCACATAGAAGAAAGTGTTTTTCAGTCATCAGTTCAGTTCAGTCACTCAGTCGTGTCTGACTCTTTGTGACCCCATGGACCCCAGCACGCCAGGCTTCCCTGTCCATCACCAACTCCCAGAACTTGCTCAAACTCATGCCCATCAAGTCGGTGATGCCATCCAACCATCTCATCCTCTGTCATCCCCATTCGCCTCCTGCCTTCAATCTTTCCCAGCATCAGGGTCTTTTCCAGTAAATTCTTCACATCAGGTGGCCAAAGTATTGTAGCTTCAGTTAGCCTTATATCCTGATGCAAAGTAGATGGTCAATAAATGTAGATTTAATGGAGGAAAAAACTACCATATCATTCTGAGACAAATAAGGTAACAGTTATCATGAGGATAAATAAGGTATCAGGGATGAACACATCTCCTGAACTGTAATTTCATTGCAAGTTACTATTATTGGTTAGATCTTAACACTTTTAAGTGACTTGTCCCAAGTTATAAGAGCTATTATGTAAAACTAGACTCTGAAGCCGGACAGTCTGCCTCAAAGGCCTGTAATTGTGGTCATTTAACTGCAGTCACATGCATGCGACTACATAAACTAGGCAAGATGGTGATGACCAACTATTGCAAACCAGACAATTCTTTCTTGATAAGCTCAAAACAGTTCAGTAAATCAGGGCTTCCAGTAGAGTCCAGTATGAGTTGGGAAACTTTGTAACTCATTTTAGGAACTTGGTATGGACCATTTAACTTTTTGTTAATGTCTAAGATCTCTTGGATTGCCGTGGCTGGTTGGGACCGCCACAGTTGGTTGCCACCGTGAACCATTCTTCCCTTCTTACCTTACTTTGAAATGACTAAGGACACGCCAGGTAAGGACTGGTGAAAGAGTGGCAGGGAAGTAGCGTCATGAAGCCGGTAACTTTCAACCCACTTTTGCATGACCTCCAGAGAGAAACGTGGCTATATTGAGTCTGATTTCAGTATTAAAACATATTTGCCGGGTGTGAACTCTCGGGATTTAATGCGCAGCTGTTAGAAAGAAAATGACTTAAGCAAAGCCATATGTGCTTATTTTATAATTGTTTCAGGCATTGCTTGACAAAATTTAGGGTTTTTTTTTTAACCTTAAAATATTTTTTATATAACTTGCTTATATGAGTGCCAGTCCTGGAGCCTTTTTCATGATATAAGCAGGACATTATGTGAGTATGAGTTTTTCCTTTTCTTCTGTTAGTGTCATTTTATGCTCATTTGATTTGTCTCTATAGTTCTTATGTAATGTTGAGTAAGTATTTCTTTTAGACTTAGAGCAAACTTATATTTTGTCCTCTTCATAAGTTTCTTTATACAATTTGCCCAGGAGATATAATTCTGAATTACTCATTTTCCATTGAGAAAACAATGATAATATATTAGAGGAATTAAACACTAAATAAATTCAAAGGTTTTAAAGTTTACTTTTGGTCAAATATGGTAACTAATGAAATGAGAAAAACTGCATTATAGGAGAATCCTGAAAAATATCTTTTAAAATGAAAATTTTAGGTCTTGTGTAACAAACATTAAAAGGAGTACTGGCAAAGTAGAAAAATCAGAATGCTGAGCAAGCTCAAAATTATATCATACAGCACAAAAGAAACAGGATATTTTCAACCTAGGAAAGGGGAGATTGCAAACAGACTTATTATTGCTATCAAATATTGGAAGAAACATGTACTGAAGAGCCATGGGAACACATATTGTTAATAACACATTCTTTGAACCACTCTTTCAAAAGCAAGTATTGTATTAGTAGGTGATGAGTTTTCCATAACTGTGATAGATGACTGTTGACTGAAGATGTTATAGGTGAAAACCAATTTTTCAGATTGACAAAATAAACTTCAGAATTTTTTCAAGTCCTGTGTGTTTGAGGAATGAAAATTTATTGGCAAGATCAGAACCCTAGATGTCAAAAGACCTGAAAGTTTTAGTTCTCTCACTGACCTTTGGCCACATCACTTAAGCACAGTTTTAATATGTTTAGTAATTCTTTTATGTCCAGCCAAGTGCTCAGATAGAACTGTACTTTGGAGCACCTTTGTTGAAAATTTTAAGTATTTCTCAATTACCTGGGACCAGTCAGGGGACGGTGTTCAGCAGGCTGCCCCAAACCAGTGCCAGGACCTGTGTGAGTCCCACCTTCCAACATACTTCTGGATACTCTTAACTCTGCGCATTCAAGGGGTTGACCAGATGCCTCAATAATCTCCAGAATTGACAGCACCTAAGGGTCTTAGCTTTGAGTCCAAGCCTGGCAAGTTAATTGCTCCCATTGACCAGTATGACATTTCTTTCCAGATTGCAGGAGACTGGTTTAAATGCTGAATTTGATTGTTCTTTGCTCGTGTTAGTCACAGGATAAATTCAGGATGACCAGTGCTCCACTGTCAGACTCTGGACTGAAGCCATGTATGTAGCTTCATATGTAAGTTTTCATTCATCTGTGTTCCAATCTTAATGAAGTCTCTAGTGTTCGGCAACTGAGAGCAACAGGACAAACACCAGAGAAACTTAACCTGTACACTTCCTGCCATTGACACTCACAGTGGTCACCTGTAATCCTCTGTGACATAGTCTCTGATAGCAGCAGAACCTACTTCTTCTCAGGACTTTCATGGCTTTTGCTTCTCTAAAACAATGAGATCTTTTATCTGATGTCTTCTCTGGATCCAATCAGTGCAGTGACATTGTGCTTCCCCAGGTCAGTAAGCTACCCTGGATAAAGAACAGACATTCTTAGTGTGAATGAAACCACCTATGACTCTGCTCATGGACTTTTTGTCTATCCTTCCACTGTTGGTTTAGGGTGGAAACAATTATGACCAATAGTGAAATAAATTACCTGGTAATTTACCCTGTTAGGTGACCCCATGTTTCTGGGAGTGCTTGTTTTATAGACTCTAACCTAGAGTCTGGGGAGGAAAGGATGTCTTTGCTGAAGGGCTTTCCTCATTACCATAATCAAGGTCATACAGTTAGTCAGTTGATTTATTGGTGCACAATTCAATACACGGGCTGGTTCCTCAGGCAGGTCTGGCTATAGGCTACTCTCTGTTCAAAGTAAGTGTCCCTTACATTAAAAAAAAATGAGAACAATTAAAATATCAAGGTATATGTTAAAAATTAAAACTGCCCATATTTTTAGGGCCCTGGGATTTCTTGGAAGGAATGATGCTAAAGCTGAAACTCCAGTACTTTGGCCACCTCATGCGAAGAGTTGACTCATTGGAAAAGACTCTGATGCTGGGAGGGATTGGGGGCAGGAGGAGAAGGGGACGACAGAGGATGAGATGGCTGGATGGCATCACTGACTCGATGGACGTGAGTCTGAGTGAACTCCGGGAGTTGGTGATGGACAGGGAGGCCTGGCGTGCTGCGGTTCATGGGGTCGCAAAGAGTCGGACACGACTGAGCAACTGAACTGAAACACATGAAACAAGTTATATCCACATCTTCCATCAGGGAATGATGGGTCTGAATAGTATTTAATGTGAGTACTCCTGATACTATAATGTCTTTATCCTTGAAACATTGAGCATAATGTGATTCAAGGGCAGAAGTGGCCATGAGTGTTGTTATTAAGTCTAGAGCAGAATCTGGAGGAATTGTAAGATGCTTGTGGGAGAAAAGTTGACAAATGAGCTCCAAAGATGACACAAAACTGATTTGCCCACTTTCATACTGAAATGGGTAAAGAAGCGAGAGTGGTAAACAATCCGCCTGCTAGTGCTGGTGTAAGAGAAGCGGGTTTGATCTGCGGGTTGGGAAGATCTCCTGGAAAAGGAAATAGCAACCCACTCCAGGATTCTTGCCTGGAGAATCCTATGGACAGAGGACCCATGGGGTCTCAAGGAGTTGGACACGACTGAAGCGACTTCACGAACCAGGGATTCAAAGATTGCACAGCATAGTGGATGCATATGTGTTTTGTTGTCAGATAACTTGACTTTAGAACTCATTTGTTATTTACTAGTGTCTGAGCGACTTCACTTTCACTTTTCACTTTGATGCATTGGAGAAGGAAATGGCAACCCACTCCAGTGTTCTTGCCTGGAGAATCCCAGGGACGGGGGAACCTGGTGAGCTGCTGTCTATGGGATCGCACAGAGTCGGACACAACTGAAGTGACTCAGCAGCAACAGCAGCATCAGTGTCATTGGAGGGACTGATGCTGAAGCTGAAACTCCAATACTTTGGCCATCTGATGCAAAGAGCTGACTCATTTGAAAAGTCCCTGATGCTGGGAAGGATTGAGGGCAGGAGGAGAAGGGGACGACAGAGGATGAGATGGCTGGATGGCATCACTGACACAGTGGACATGGGTTTGGGTGGACTTTGGGAGTTGGTGATGGAGAGGGAGGCCTGGTGTGCTGCAGTTCATGGGGTCACAAAGAGTTGGATACGACTGAGTGACTGAACTGAACTGAACTGAGTGTCATATTGAACGGAGCCTCTGTGTATGGTTGTGCAAGTTATATACTGCCCAAGTTCTCCCAGCCAGTAGATTTAGTCAATGATTGCCAGGAGACACTCAGAACTGCTTCTACCTGGAAGTAAGGAAGCCTTTTTCTCATTTCCACAAAGGCATTTTGTGTTCTGAGGATGCTAGTTAACATCTCTGAGACTCAGTTTCTTCATCTTAAACATGTACATAATACTATTTACCTTGTGGGCTTGTTGTGACCATTATAGAGAATGTACATGGAGTGACTTCCACAGTACAGGCACCTGATTAGAGGCTGTTAGAGTAGGAGGACTATTGCTTTGTGCTTAGCTCTGTGTACGAACAATTATATGCCTTATATAATGTCTTATGGGAGATTATGAATGATTTGTGGAAAAGATAATGTGTACATGAACCATATTGATTAGGAAAGGATCAGGGTGACCAGGAGAATAAAGTTTCATGGCAGAGGCTGGGGCATTTTACCATGTAATTTACAAATGATATCTCCTTGAGGAAATGTTTTTAAGAAGTCTTTTGTTTAGGAAAAATGCATATTCATCATGACTAGTAATATGGAAAGTGTCCCTTGAAAAGAAGACTTAGATGAAATACACCAACACATTAATAGCATAGAAGGAGCACAGTGAGTGGGCTAGAGTTACAGAGTTAATAATTTAGACTCTTTCTCTGCTGTTTATCAGCTTCATGCTCTTTAACAAGTTATTTACTGAGCTCCTGTTTCCTCAGAAGAAGAACCTAATACTATAGAAGAACCTAATAAAATAGAACCTAACACTTCTACAGTGAGAGTCAACTGAGATCATGAATTAAATAACTATAAACTATGAAAGCCTTATTTTCATCGAGCAGGAGCACCAAAGGCGACTGACTTCATTCATTTCTGAATTTTCAGTTTTTCTGTAATGAACCTGAATTATATATGTAACAGAAAAATATAAACAAGTATAAAAACATTCCTGTAAAAGGAAAACTGTGATTGTATGAAAGAAAGCAAGTATGTTTCAGAATCAAAAGCAAAGAAAATTTCTCTGACTTCTGTTAAATGGAGGGGAGAGAAATACTTTCTTATGCATAACTTTTTTTCGAATTATACTTGGTACCTCTATTGAACCACAGAATACTTTTATGGAACCATCTTCCATGTTCCCACTGAGCTAGTATAAAAGGTGCCAAAAGAAGGGAAGGAGTGAGTGATCCTGGGTCAGATTTAGAAAGAAAATATAAGAGCATGCAGTTACATTTGAATTTTAGTTAAAAAAATAAATGTAATTTTTTAGTGTGTTTACAGCAACAAATACCCTATATGAAATCTGAGTAATACTTGAGTATAAATACTCAACTAGTATTCATTGCTTTTATGAAATAAAAATTTAACTGGGCATTTTGTATTCTATCTGTCAAAGCTTCACAAGGGTTCAGTAATTGCAAAAGTTTAATCCCTTATCTTTCCTGAGGCAATGAAGCTCTTTCAGATTTGCAGAATTAACTTCTCCCTAGGCTACCAGAAGAGGGAACAGAGTGAACCACCAATACCTCTAGGTCTTGCTCTTTACTCAAGGGATAATTAGGGTAAAAAAAAAAGAAAAACAGAGAAAAGAAAAAGGGAAAAACCTGAGCAGAGATGTTTCGGAGGATAGCCAGATGACATCACAAGGACTCAGCATAAAATAGAGAGGAAATGATGGAACCAGGAGGTACTTTAAATGTAGTATAGCAAGGCTAGCTATATATAGTCTTTGGAATAGTCTTTCAAATCAGCTTTTTCAACGCAAGCATCGATTCACTTCACCTGAAGAGATCAAGGTATAAGAGGAGTAATTTTTCAAATTTAGAAAGTTATCCAACTCTTAAAAAAAAAATTTATTGATTTGGCAGTTGCCAGGTCTGAGGCACATGGGATCTTCAATCTTTGTTGCAGTGTGTGAGATCTTTGGTTGTGGCATGAGGGATCTAATTCCCTGACCAGGGTTTAAACGTAGACCCCTTGCATTGGGAGAGTGGAGTCTTAGCCACTGGACCACTGGGGATGTCCCAGAAACCTATGCAACTCTGCTGATGTGGGAAATTAGATTCAAAAGTACACTGGAACCTGGGGCTAGAAGCTGTCAACTCTTAGGATCTCACACGAGAGGTACATGAATCTGGAGTGCATGTGGGACCGGCAGCCCTAATGCCAGGAAGGTACATCCACACTTGCCTTTCGGAGAGGTCCACAAGGTTTTTAAAAGGGTCACATTTAATATACTGAGCCTAAGCTAGTTTTATATAACTGAAGGTCTGAACAGTAAAAGAACTATTCGCATTCATGATTACCTGTGAGAGGAACTGATAACACATGATTAGAATGTTCATTTGTTGATTGAAAAAAATGGATTATGAAAAAATGGAAGAACATTCCCAGTCTACTTTTTATCATCAACATTTTCCATTTGGGTAAAGGAAAATCTAGCTTGAGAATCCCTATTGCTTTATTTATTTTATGTTAATTATGAAAGCATTACTTCAAACACATTAGGAAGGATTGTTTATGTAAAACTTTTACAAATTATTGTGTAGATTGGTTATGAAAGTGTAATATTTAACATTTCTAATCTACTTCTTTGAAAAAAATTCATTTTCTTTGATGTGATAAGGAAAGTGTTTTAGCGTATATTTGTTAGCAGATTTTACCTCAGTATATTTTGGTGAGAAGTTTTTAGAGCAATTAATAATGCATCAACTGACAAATTACCATTGTTTTTTTTTAATCGAATGTCTCACCACACCACTTTGTAATTTTACTCTCAGCCATCTGCCAACCTAGGTACTTTAACCACGTTTTATTTTATACATGTGACCTACTTTGAAAGTTTCAACATTTGTCTAGCTTTGTTTTCAACAGACACAAAATTCAAATAACTGAATGTGTGAATGTTCCACATTTTTATACAAATATAAGCACCACAGAAAATATACATACTATTATTACTTGAGAAATATTTCTTGTTAAACTGTATTTAGTTAAGTGCTTACTTCTCGATAAAGTAGTCTGAACATTTGTCTTTGGTTAAAAGAATACTTTCTGATGGCTAGAAAAGAAAAAAGCCTTTAAAATTTTCTTGACTTTACTGGTTATCCTCAGACTTAGTGAAAAAATAATTTTTTCTGCACCCATTGCTGGTAGAAGTCCCACAGATATGGCTTCAAGCAGTGAAGAGGATAAAGTTCTAGTTTTTTATGTTCACATGGTATACATGAATAGAATAATCCATATTTGATGGATCATATATATGACAAAGAAAGCTTCCTAATGTTTAGTGAGCACAGCAGTAGGCTGTAAAATGCCCCAGTCCACCAAAGATATGCCCATGTCCTAATCTCTAGAGCCTATAAATGCCACCTTACTTGGGAAAAGGGTCTTTTCAGATATGACAAAGGATGTTGAGACAAGGAGGTCATCCTGAATTATCTGGGTGAGACTTGAATGCTATCCAAAGTGTCATAGAGAAAGGAGCAGACACACACACGTAAGAGAAAGCTTTGTGAAGAAAAGGGCAGAGATCAGAATGATGTGGATACCAGCAGAAGAAGATTGGGAACCACCAGAGCTGGAAGAGGCAAGGAGCATATTCTTGATTTTGGCTCATTGGAAATGTTGAGCTTTTGACCTCCAGAAATGTGAGAAAATAAACTCATTTTAAGCCATCAAGTTTGTGGTAATATGTTAAGGCAACCACCAGAAACTAATATACCAGCCCACTATGGTAAAGGCCTAAATATGTGGTAGGTGTTCTTGTTATGTTATCCTACTTATTCTTCAGGATTATCTATAGTTTTGATGCTAAAAGCTTTGCCTCTGTGTACTGGTGCCAAATTGACTCTCTTTTCGAGACTGAGTTTTGGGTTAAGTAGAAAAGAATAGCTTTATTGCTTTTCCAGGCAAAGGGGAGCACAGTGGCTCCTGCTCTCCAAAAACCATGTGTCCCAACCAGGGAGGATTTGGTGAGGAGTTTTATAGCAATAGTTCAAGGGTGGGGTCACTGACAAGAGTAGGGTGTGTGCAGCTCCTGTATTCCTCTAATGTGGTCTCAAATAATCTTCTTAATGTGCTTGATGTGTTCTGGTTCCTTTAGTGTAGCCTCAAGTGGTCTTTCATTGGTATGAAGAATGTTGACAACTTACAGAGCTTAAAGACATTGTTATATATATATGTATACCCTTGAGGTGGAATCGGGACCCTTCCCCAAGGCTGCACTATTGCACTATTGGTTATTGGCTGCCCCCTCTTTAGTCTTTGCATCTCTTCTCTTACAACTGTTTGAATTGTACCTTTGGGTCAGGGAAGTTCATGGAAGCCAAAGTCTGTATCCTACAAGAAAACTGACAGGGGACTGAAATGCTTCTGCACCCAGAAACCCCACTGAGTTTTGTTAGGTTTCAGTTTTTGGAAGATTATATTTATCCTAGATCTTTCCAGGTGGCACCAGTGGTAAAGAATCTGCCTGCCAATTCAGGAGACAAAAGAGATGTGGGTTTGAACTGTGGGTGGGGAAGATCCCCTTGAGAAGAAAATGGCAATCCACTCCAGTATTCTTGCCTAGAGAATCCCATGGACAGAGGAGCCTGGAAGGCTATAGTCCATAGGGTCACAAAGAGTTGGACATGAGTGAAGCATCTTAGCACATACATATTTATCTTAATTGTACAGAGGAGGAAAATGAGGGAATTTACCCAGTGTCCCACGGTTTCAGTGCAGCATGGAAAGATGCAATAATTTGTCTAAGTGAACGCAAAACTTATGGTGCATTCGCCTACTCATGTTTGCACACTAATGTATCATTCCTTTAATTACCACCCTAAACACTGATGGTGTCTCATTTAAATGTTGCTTAGGTAGGTAGTAATGAAAAGAAGAGACAGCCATTGTCTTTTTTTTTTTTTTGGTATATCTTTATTTGGCTGTGCTGTGTCTTATTTGCAGCATGCAGGATCTTTGATCTTTATTGCAGCATGTGTGATCTTTAGTTGCAGCATGCAAGCTCGTTAGTTGTGGCATGTGGAATGCAGTTCTCTGAGCAGGGGTAGAACCCCTGGCCCTTGCACTGAGAACGCAGAATCCCAATCACTGGACCACCAGGGAAGTCCCAACCATTGTCTTAAATAAAGCTTTCATTGGTAATTGCTAGGGAAGGAATAATCATTATATATTTTCAGTATTTTTCTACTCTTTTTCATCATCATAACTATTTTCACACAAACCTGGGGAACTGAAGACAGACTGGTTAGGTAGACTTTAAAATTGGTAGGGAACCCCAGAGTCTTGACAGCTGGAGTTTGAACTTCATAAAAATCTTAGCTTTACTCGCAAGACCAAGTCTGAGAAAGCCTGTTACTCAAGAAAATGATAGATTTTCATTTATGTTACCAAAGAAAAGAATAAAATCAGAGTGGAAGTGATAAGCAACATGAACACATTAAACGTGTTTGTTAAAAAGTGACTACATGAATGCATTCATGACACAAATGGTTTCCTGTTTTCACTTCAGTCAGTCAGTTCAGTCGCTCAGTCGTGTCTGACTCTGCGACCCCGTGAACCACAGCACGCCAGGCCTCCCTGTCCATCACCAACTCCCAGTCTCCACCCAAACCCATGTCCATTGAGTCGGTGATGCCATCTAACCATCTCATCCTCTGTCTTACCCTTCTCCTCCTGCCCTCAATCTTTCCCAGCATCAGGGACTTTTCAAATGAGTCAGCTCTTCACATCAGGTGGTCAAAGTATTGGAGTTTCAGCTTCAGCAACAGTCCTTTCAATGAACATTCAGGACTGATTTCCTTTAGGATAGACTGGTTGGATCTCCTTGCAGTCCAAAGGATTCTCAAGAGTCTTCCCCAACACCACAGTTTGAAAGCATCAGTTCTTCAGCACTCAGCTTTCTTTATAGTCCAACTCTCACATCCATACATGACCACTGGAAAAACCATATTCTTGACTAGATGAACCTTTGTTGACAAAGTAATGTCTCTGCTTTTGAATATGCTATCTAAGTTGGACATAACTTTCCTTCCAAGCAGTAAGCGTCTTTTGATTTCATGGCTGCAGTCACCATCTGCAGTGATTTTGGAGCCCCCCAAAATAAAGTCAGCCACTGTTTCCACTGTTTCCCCATCTATTTCCCATGAAGTGATGGGAGTGGATGCCATGATCTTAGTTTTCTGAATGTTGAGCTTTAAGCCAGCTTTTTCACTCTCCTCTTTCACTTTCATCAAGAGGCTTTTTAGTTCCTCTTCACTTTCTGCCATAAGGGTGGTGTCATCTGCATATCTGAGGTTACTGATATTTCTCCTGGCAATCTTGATTCCAGTTGTGCTTCTTCCAGCCCAGCGTTTCTCATGATGTACTCTGCAGGTAAGTTAAATGAACAGGGTGACAATATACAGCCTTGACGTACTGCTTCTCCTATTTGGAACAAGTCTGTTGTTCCATGTCCAGTTCTAACTGTTGCTTCCTGACCTGCATACAGGTTTCTGATGAGGCAGGTCAGATGGTCTGGTATTCCCATCTCTTTCAGAACTTTCCACAGTTTACTGTGGTCCACACAGTCAAACGCTTTGCCATAGTCAATAAAGCAGAAATGGATGTTTTTCTGGAACTCTCTTGCTTTTTCCATGATCCAGTGGATGTTGGCAATTTGATCTCTGGTTCCTCTGCCTTTTCTAAAACCGGCTTGAACATCTGGAAGTTCACGGTTTACGTATTACTGAAGCCTGGCTTAAAGAATTTTGAGCATTACTTTACTAGCGTGTGAGATAAGTGCAATTGTGTGGTAGTTTGAGCATTCTTTGGCATTGCCTTTCTTTGGGATTGGAATGAAAATTGACCTTTTCCAGTCCTGTGGCCACTGCTGAGTTTTCCAAATTTGCTGGCATATTGAATGTAGCACTTTCACAGCATCATCTTTCAGAATTTGAAATAGTTCAGCTGGAATTCCATCACCTCCACTAGGTTTGTCCGTAGTGATGCTTCCTAAGGCCCATTTGACTTCACATTCCAGCATGTCTGGCTCTAGATGAGTGATCACATCACTGTGATTATCTGGGTCATGAAGATGTTTTTGGTACAGTTCTTCTGTGTATTCTTTCCACCTCTTCTTAATATCTTCTCCTGTTAGGTCCCTATCATTTCTGTCCTTTATTGAGCCCATCTTTTCATGAAATGTTCTCTGATATCTCTAATTTTCTTGAATACATTTATGACACAAATGGTTTCCTGTTTTCACTTAATTTGACAGAAAAATACACTGTGTTTCTCTTACTCATCCTTGTATTTCACTTGTAACATGCTAACAAAATACATTCTAACCTAAATCTGATTTTTTACTTGTATCTTATAAAATCAGATGTAGAGGTGACCAAGGCTGTTGCTAAATTATAAGTCTGTCCTCAAATTACTTTCTCCTTGTTCACTGGTCTATCTTACTGCCTTTAGATTCAGTCTTGCTCTAATTCTCAGGTCAGAATAGATTGCTGGGAGGATGAACTATGTTTGGTGATCTGAAGAGTAATCTTTAGCACAGTCAGATAGAATCAATAGGTTGGATAATCCCAGTCAATAGTTCGGCTAACAACTAGAAGGGTTCTTTAATTGTAGGTGCTATCCAAAATATGAATTGGAGTAAAATGAAGCCATTCAAAAGAATACAAAGATAATGTTTCATTATATAAAATTTATGTTTTATATGGTTTTATTCACATGAACATAAATCTATCCATGAATACATGGCCCATTGTTATTAAAGACACAGTGATTCTCCTTAACCTACTGTTGCTCTTGTTCAGACACTAAGTCATGTCCAAGTCTTTGCCATTCCATAGACTACAGCATTTCAGGCTTCCCTGTCCTTCACCATCTCCTGGGGTTTGCTCAAACTCATATCCATTGTGTCTATGATACTATCAAACAATCTTATCCTCTGTCATCCTCTTCTCCTCCTGCCCTCCATCTTTCCCAGCATCAGGGTCTTTTCCAATGAGTCAGCTCTTAGCATCAGCAGGGGTGGGTGGGGATGGCCTAAGTATTGGAGCTTCAGCTTCGACATCAATCCTTCCAATGAATATTCAGGGTTGATTTTCTTTAGGATTGACTGGTTTGATCTCCTTGCTCCCCCAAGGATTCTCAAGAGTCCTCTCCACAGCCTGCTAGGCCTCTCTGTCCATGGGATTCTCCGGGCAAAAATACTAGAATGGGTAGCCATTCCCTTCTACAGAGGATCTTCCTGACTCCAGGATTGAACCTGGGTCTCCTGCATTGCAGGCAGATTCTTTAGCATCTGAGCCATCAGACAAGCCCCCTTAACCCACTAAGTTAAGTCATAATGTTTGCTCTAGATGAGGCTGGACATCCATTTTTCTTAGGTTGCATCCACTGAACTGACCCTTTTTTTTCTGAGTCCTTGAAATCTGATCATCTGTCATTTGCCATTAGGATACTGTTGCCTCATTTCATGACTTGAATTGTGATTTCACTTAAGTCATTTATGTAGCTCCTCTACATAGTCAAGGTTCACTCTGTGTTCAGTCTTTGGAGTGGTTTGTCTGATCTCCTTATATTGTACACAAAACAGGTGCCTTCTCTGCTGGGTAATTTTGTCAGTCTGCTTGGCGTGGCTGCTTTCTCTCTTTCTGGAGCATGCTTGCCTCCTCCATCAGCATCCTCCTCTAATTTTCTGTGGCAGTAACAATTATAGAGTATTTTCCTCTTGGCAGAAAAAGTTACTTTTTAACTAAAAATAGATTCTGCCATGAAAACTCCCACGACAGTTGCTGACAACATCACTTTGGCAGCAGTATCTTTCTATCTGTGAGGTCAATTTATATACTGTAAAATGCACATATCTTAAGTTCACAGCTTGACAAATGTTGACATCAAGATACAGAATCTTTTCACCACCTAATGTAGGTCCCTTATTCCCTTTGCTATCAACCCATTGCCTTCCCCAGGCAATCACTATTCTAATTTTATCACACTGATTGGTGTTGCCTGTGTTTGAACTTCATATAAATGGAATAATGTATCACACATTGTTAATACATCATACATGCATTATGAATCTTTCGTGCCTAGCTTATGTTGCTCATTATAATATTTTTGACATTTATCCATATCTTTACACTCATTAATACCTGAATTTTGTTAGTGGATGAATGGCCTTCTATTCCATGAACATACTACAGTTAATTCTGCTATTGATAGATATTTGGACTGTTTTCAGTTTGGGGTTGTTATGAATAAAATTGGCTTGACAGTTCTTGCACAGGAACATACCTAAAAATGGAATTGCTATGTTGCAGATCAGTGTTTGTTTAAATTCATGAGGAATAGCAACATCAGTATTGTAAGGGCAGTTAAAATATTTTATGGCCACTTTGGACAGGAAATAAGAGTTCAAATCCCTGTAAAAACAGAAAATCAACAAATCAACTTTTATTTCTAAATGTTGACACAGAATGTTGAACTTTTAATAGAGAAAGAAAAGCAGGATTGTCATATGCCCGACCCTAGAAACTCAGGTTGCCTCATCACAGGTGGACTGTAAGCAAGGATGCTTTTCTTAACAGGAGCTTTTCTTACACAAATGACTTTCCTTGACACCAAATATGTGTCTAATGCCATGTCCCCACTTTCCTCCAGTCTACTCTGTCTTGCTGCAAATATATTGCCATGACTAGTATTTAATTTCTCAATTTTGACAAGAGTAATTCCATGAAAGGGCTGCCCAGGTGGCATCAGTGATAAAGAATCTGCTTGCCAATGTGAGAGATGTAAGAGATCCAGGTTTGGTCCCTGGGTTGGGAAGATCCCCTGGAAAAGGGAATAGCAACCCACTCCAGTATTCTTGCCTGGAAAGTTCCAGTGGAGAGAGGAGCCTGGCAGGTTACAGTCCATAGGATGCAAAGAGTCAGACACGACTGAAGCAACTTAGCATGCATGCATCTACAGTTCTGTACAAAATAGAAGAAGCTGATTCAATCCTTCTTTCTCTTATTTGTGGCAGATAACCTGTTTGAGAAATTTGCTCTGGTACCTTCCCATGGACTTAACAGGAAAGGATGGCAAGTATTTGTTGCCTCTTTTTCCCTTTTTCTCCCTGAATAGATAAGAGTCTTAGGGAAATAAATGATGGGCTGAGACTGATTGAATGCTAGGTTTTGAAAAAACAGAGAGATGATTCTGAGAACATATCTATTCCTTAAATCTTGTAAATTGTGTCCTTTGAGTTTTTAAACAAACCTGCACTCTCAGTTTCCTTATTGACCCAGAGGTGGTAGGAACACTTAAAGAAATATTTAGACTGGACACTGAAATATAAACTGTACAACTGTGGGAATCGTAGCAATGGGAATTCTAGGTGTTGGTTCAGAGAATCAACAGAGTAAGGCCTTTGAAAGGTCCATGCAGTCTCAGACAGTGAACATCTTTGAGGAGACCATGGCATAGGGATCTGTGGGTTTTCTTCAAGCTTTCCTAAGTTATTAAGTATGGAATCCTGTATGACTCTAAGGAAGGATCTCCTGCAAAGTGACTGGCTGAATTTCTCATTAAACATTTAAGGAGAGGTCAGAGATAAGGAAGTCTGAAGTCAAACTGAACTCAATTTGGAACATAGAGGGAGAGAGTTCATGCACTCAAGTGTTGAGAATCAGGCTTCCCTGGTGACTCAGATGGTAAAGAATCTGCCTGCAATGTAGGAGACCAGGATTTGATCCCTTGTTCAGGAAGATCCCCTGGAGAAGGAAATGGCTACCAACTCCATTATTCTTGCCTGGAGAATTCCATGGAGAGGAGCCTGGTGGGCTACAGTCCATGGGGTTGCAAGGAGTGGGCACAACTGAGCAACTAACACTCACTTCACTTTACATTTTACAGTGTTGACTTTGTTAGATTTTGACCATATGCTCTTATGGAGATAGACCATCCATCTTGAATTTATATCACTTTATCTTTTTTATTTTTCTTCATGACTCTTAATACTATCTGTAATGCCAATCATATGTTTGTTTACTGCTTTTCTCTCTTACTAGTTTGAAGCTCCATAAAGGAAGAAGCTTTTTCTTTCCTATCCACTGCTCTATTTGTTGTTGTCCAGTCACCAAGTCATGTCTGACTCTTAGCAACCCCATGGACTGCAGCGTACCAGGCCTCCTGGTCCCTCAGCATCTCCCAGAGTTTGCCCAAGTTCATGTCCACTGATGCCGTCCAACCATCTCATCCTCTGTTGTTCTCTGTACCCCATACTTAAAATAGTTCCTGGCATATCGTTGGCACTGAATAAATACTTAATGATTGAATGAACAGTGTTCAGAAATTCTTATAGTAAGTAGATAGAAATAGTGATGATGTCAAAATATTTAGTATTGTGATATTGGCAAGATGTAGCTCTCTATGAAATAAAAAATAATTTCCTGGATTTCTTCAAAATAGTGCTATATGATCATTTTATATTTTGCTTTAATATTCTCTTCAATTTATTTAATACCCTTGCTTTCCTTTACTGGCTTATCTTTGTTCAGAGATGACCCTTCTGGAGTGTATCAGCAGCTGAGAAGGTACATGATTTTATCATTTTACTTCTTGTACAGTCTTAGACTTCTAGTCAGTCTGCAGTGATCTTGTTGATGTACCTCTTTGCATATCACTAATCTACCTTGCTATTTTTAATATATCTGATGTATATACTTTTTATCCTCCCTATTTCTTATTTTCCAAAGTAATAATAGATCATTTTTATTTGTTTGTTTTTCCCTTTTTTATTTTTATTTTTTAAATCATGAAAGTATGGTAACACATTTACAGGAGACTTGGAATATACAGACCAAGTTACATATAGTTCTGCTATATGTTACAATTATTTTTTAAGTAGCTAAGATTTTTAGTCAGAGAAGACAATGGCATCCCACTCCAGTACTCTTACCTGGAAAATCCCATGGATGGAGGAGCCTGGTAGGCTGCATTCCATGGGGTTCGCTAAATTGGGCATGACTGAGCGACTTCACTTTCACTTTTCACTTTCCTGCTTTGGAGAAGGAAATGGCAACCCGCTCCAGTATTCTTGCCTGGAGAATCCCAGGGACAGAGGAGCCTGTTGGGCTGCCGTCTGTGGGGTCACACAGAGTTGGACACAACTGAAGTGACTTAGCAAAGATTTTTAGTTGGAGTTTCAATAACAAACTCTCAAAAATTAAAAGAATGAAGATACAGAAAAGTAGCAGGATAGGTGATCTGAAAAGCACTATGGACCAATTCAACATAATTAAGATTTATACAATTTTACACTACAGAAGGATAAAAGTTCTCTTCAAGATCCCCTAGACTGTAAACTTGGAGACACTGGAACATATCCAGGGACATAAAACAAGGTGCAAAATTTAATGGTTTAAAGGAAATCATACGATCTATTATCTTTATCACTAGAATTATGTTAGAAATCAATATCAAAAGATATTTGAAAATAATCCATGTATTTTCAGGTACAATGTGACTTTTACCAAGAGAGATCTTTGTGGTAGATATTTAATATTCTTTACATCTATAGTCTATGTGATATATTTTCATTGATATCAACATGACATTTTTAATGTACTTTCTAGCATAGAATCTATGCTAAATCCATGCTAAAGACAGCTCTCTTTATTTATCTAGAGTCAAAAAAAAAAAAAAATGTGAGGTGGGAGAAAATTGTGAGAATTTAAGAGAAGGAGAGTCCAACATAGCTGGAACCAGGTTCCACCAGATTCTTCCCAGCAAGGCATACTGTCTAAAGAAAAGAGAGAATCATTGAGCTGTAAGACTTTTCTTTACCATGAAATCTCACCAGGTCATATGTCTATCCAATGGGATATATTCTCCTTCCTTTGTTATCTAGTGCATGCACGCTAAGTTACTTCAGTCATGTCCAACTCTTTGTGACCCTTTGAATTATAGCCTGCCAGGCTCCTCTGTCCATGGGATTCTCCAGGCAAGAATACCAGAGTGAGGTGCTATGCCTTCCTCCAGGGGATCTTCCCGACCCAGGGATCGAACCCAAATGTATTATGTCTCCTTAATTGGCAGGTGGGTTCTTTACCACTGAGCCATCAGGGAAGCCCCTAGTTATCTACTGCTTAGTAACAGACCTTCCAAGTATGAATGTTTTAATCCAACTATAATGATTTGGAGAAGGCAGTGGCACCCCACTCCAGTACTTTTGCCTGGAAAATCCCATGGACGGAGGAGCCTGGTAGGCTGCAGTCCATGGGGTCGCTAAGAGTTGGACACAACTGAGCGACTTCACTTTCACTTTTCACTTTCATGCATTGGAGAAGGAAATGGCAACCCACTCCAGTGTTCTTGCCTGGAGAATCCCAGGGACGGCAGAGCCTGATGGGCTGCCATCATGGGGTCGCACAGATTGGACACGACTGAAGTGACTTAGCAGCAGCAGCATAATGATTTGATATCTTTCACATTTTCTCTGGGTCAGGAATTTGAAAGTGACTTGGCTGGGAATTTTTGGCTCAGGGTCTCTCCTGAGTTTAAATGCAGCCAGATACCAGCTAGGATACAGCCTAGTTTCATTAGAGCTGAAGGATTCACTTTTAGGAAAAGATTCTGTTACAAAGCTGGCATATTGGTGCTGGGCATTATGAAGAGGCTTTGGTTCCTTTTCACACAGGCCTCTCTGTGGGGCTGCTTGAAATCCTGACATCATGCTGAGTTTTCCACAGAGTTAAGTGATCAAAAAAAAAAACCCCAGAAAAAACAAAAAAACCTAAGCAGAAATTCCAATGCCATTTATGGTATAGCCTTGGAAATAACAATTTTACTATGTTTTCGGCCCTTCCTGTTTCAGTGTGGAAAGAAACTAGACAAAATATTATTACGAGGAGATAGTACATATTAGAGTCCATCTTGTGGACTGACTTCTACAATTTTCATAACTAAAACTGTCTCTAGGCAGAACTAAGGAGAGAGAAAGCAGAAACTTATTTTCCCAGTTGTGAATGCCCACTTTGTTAGTCTCTATGGCATTTTTCTGCTCTCTGAACTGCTAATCAAAGTCTATAATATCTAACTATATGATACGTTGGGAGAATTCAAATGATATTCAAATAGACATGAAGGAGACCTAAATAAAAAACACTAAAGTACTTTTCCTTTTTTTCTCCCTTTAATTTTTTTTTCAAATATCAATATTGGTAAAATTCACCTGTTCTCATTTAATATTATAAAGGGGAGAAATTATAGAGCAATAATTGTACCACATTTTCTTAATTTTATCTTTTTCTCTCTTAAATTATCATTTTCTGTCTTAACTTTCCTCAAGTCGCTAAGCCTCCTATCTTCTCACTGTCAGATGATGGCCTTGTCTCTTAGTTCCTTAACAATGAAACCCACTTTTAAATTAATTTTCCTATATCTGCACTCATTATTAGAAAATTAATGGCATATTAGTGCTGGGTATTATGACTCCCATTATTAGAAAAAAAAATGGTCTGTGCTTTAGCTACTTCAGCCCTTCTCCTCAGGTACTAGAATGCATAATCGTTTACTCATGGAATCTTCTCTAGAATCTGGTTTCTTTCTTTCCTCCATTTCAAGTTTTTCTTTTTGGGGTCATTCCTCTCAGTTTAAGAACATACCATTGATTTTCCCATTTTATTACATTTTACTTGACCTCACATTCATCTCCAGATGTAGCCCTTTTTTCTTTTCCCTTTTAAGAAAGCTCTCCAAGAGTATATTAATACTTGAAATCTCCAATTCCTCCTGTTACATTCTCTCTTGAACTAACTTCTTTCAAGCTTTTTATTCTCGTGGTTTCACTGAAATAGCTCTTCTTAAAGGCCTGCAATAACCATCATATTGCCATGTTTAAAGGTCAGTTCTAAGTCCTCTTTTTACATGACTAATCAGTAATATTTGACACAACCAATCGCATCCTCCTCAAAATATTTTCCCCGTTTAGCTCCCAGGCACCAAATACACTCCCATATTTTCTGCCTGTCAAAAAGGCTGCTTGTCTTCCACTTGTGTTGTTCCTTCTTTCTCATCTATCGGATTTCTTCACAACAGTATATAACAAAAACGATTACAGTCTCAAGCGTTTATAGAATTGAAGTCTATGTAGGAAAAAAAAAAACTTGAAAATTGGAGAATTTAATATGCTCTCATCTCATGACAAAGAAAAAAAAGGGTATCCAAAATATATGGGTAACATGATAATAAGGCTCAAATAATATAGACGAGCTAAAAACAAGCCCTGGCTGACGTTTACTGAGAGGGATCTCTGGACTCCCATGCTGGGACATAAAACTGATGAGTTGCCACATCCATGCTCTAAAAGAGCCTTCTTTCTACCAGATGTATAACTGTTCACATCCCTTACAACCTTACTCATAGATTTAGGATCTTGTGGATTTGTTTACGTTATTTTGTTTTCATTGTTTGTTTCTGTTAGAAGAAAATAATAGGAAAAAACAAGGAGAAGAGCAAACATTTCTGCTGCCCCTTGTGTTTAAAGTTTCCTGTGGGCCTTCAGTATTGCATATGTACTATGAGTGTAGAAAACTGAGGGAGAAAGAGATTAACGGTAGGTCATGATGATGCAGGATCTAGCATTTTAGGTGAAGTTACTGGACAACTGTGGGTTAGGAGAGAAAAGCAAACTCACTAACAAAGTTTTTGGTTGTGGGTAAGATGTATGAAAATTTATGTTTGGGGTTTGCCAGAAATTCTGTCAATAAATGGTATATACACTTCCATGTTTAAAATGTATTTACTGTTAATTATTTTAATATGTTAGACAATGCCAGTAGTAAAGAACAGAGTAAGAATATTCTATAATTTTTCTATGTGGGGAATGTGAGTATAAGAGTAAAACTCTTGATCAAATAAAAATACAAGAGTTTTATAGCACACAGACTGATAAAGATTTGCCTTAGCAAGAAAGGTGTGACTCTCAGCTACTTACTTTATAGCCCTTGGTTAGGTTTCATTGTTATTTCAAAGATGAGTAAGTACCAGTATTATATTATTAGATGTGAAGGCATAATAACAGTTCTTATGAAAAACATCTGACCATTTTGCTTGTAGAATGTCCATTATCTTTGGCAATGCAAATCCTCTGTGATATTTGCATTAAGTATTTGCATTATAATGTACTCTCATTCATTTTTATCCCTAATTCATAACCAGAACCATTTTGCTTAGAAGAGGATTAGGATCATCATTATTATTAAGAAAACATTCCTTCCTATTTAGAGTCAATGAATTCACTAGAGATTTTGCTTGCATGATGATTACTTGATTAGGTACACCTGGAAAAACATAACAGGAAAGAGCCCGAACAAGAGGGAATCTTCTCATTTTTGCTGTTCAGACATGTGTAGGCATGTCTCAAGATACTAGGGATGCTCAGGCTGTGGAAATCAAGCTATTTAGTTAAAACATGAATCCATGACCCTCATTGACACTGGTGTTCCCACAGCAGCAACCTGAATCCTACTGCATTTAAACTGAACAGAAGCTAGGGCTAAAATAATAAGAGAATAGGTAGGAAAGTAATTTTTAAAGTTGAAATGGATAGAGAATTTTGATGTAAAATACCATACATATACAAACTACTTTGACAAGAAGTGTTAAGCCTATAGCAATTTTCTGGGGTGCAAATATAAAAAATTAGTTTTTTTGATACCTAGGTTAACAATTACTTTTTAAAAAGCATTATAATAAATAAACATGATACTATTCCTGCTAAACATTTTACTGAAGCTAGTATTTGCAATAAATTAAAAGACTTAGGAGGACTACTATAAATTCTGGTGGCGGTTTAGTGGCTAAGTCGTGTCTGACTCTTGTGACCCCATGGACTGTAGCCCACCAGTCTCCTCTGTCCATGGGAATCTCCAGGCAAGAATAGTGGAGTGGGTTGCCATTTCCTTCTCCAATTATAAATGCTAGTGAGGAGTATTTATTGATAGGGTTATTAGGTAATTATGTTATAGCTCATCATCTGAGGGATCAAAATTGTTTTGTTATTAAGCTATCATGATTTTCATCTTATGAATTTTTTGAATTTTAATTTGTAGGCTGCTCTCATAAGAATAGCATTATTTATTTATCACATGAGTCTTGCTGCTGCTGCTGCTAAGTCACTTCAGTCGTGTCCGACTCTGTGTGACCCCAGAGACGGCAGCCCACCAGGCTCCCCCATCCCTGGGATTCTCCAGGCAATAACACTGGAATGGGTTGCCATTTCCTCCTCCAATGCATGAAAGTGAAAAGTGAAAGTGAAGTCGCTCAGTCATGTCCGACTCTTCTCGACCCCATGAACTGCAGCCTACCAGGCTCCTCCATCCATGGGATTCTCCAGGCAAGAACACTGGACTGGGGTGCCATTGCCTTCTCCACATGAGTCTAGTAGCCTCCTTATTTAATTATTTTATAATACTAAAGAGCTAATATTATAAAACATGGAAATGATAGGATTATTCTACAATGGAACATATATTCCTTGCAAATCTGGAATGGATTTGATAAGAGATACAATTTTTTTCTGCAAAAACATACATAGTTTTAATCTATAAATTAATTCTGATAGAGTTAGGTAATATTTATTTTTTGTTATTCATAATTGGTAATATTTATTGTCTCTCACTTGCTAAGAAAGGCTATGAATGTTGGCTTGAAACTAATTAGAGTGGGTTTTATTCCTTTCTTGATCTTTATGGTTTTTTCTGGTGGGTTATTTGAAAGCATGATGTGATGGGAAGCATCTGTGAAGTCGCTCAGCGTCTGTTGTAGTAAGCTCTTGTGCTATTTTTGTTTTAAGGTAAAACCCTGTCAGATTATTCATATTTTATTATCATTGCTATTTAGTGGACAATGGCTTCATAGATGAGTGTTTCATGTTGTGTTAATGTCTGCACAGCTGATTATCACCACTGCATATCAGAAAGGCCAGGAAAGAAAATTAAATTGTTAAATCTGAAATTAAATTGTTAAATCTGAAATAATTGTTGGGGAAAGAAAATTAAATTGTTAAATCTGAAATAATTGTTGGGGAAAGAAAATTAAATTGTTAAATCTGAAATAATTGTTGGGCTTTGTCTCATATAGGGTGTAGCTTATATGTTGAAAATCATGGGAATAAGTAAACGAAGGCACCTGTGATAATGAATACTGCTTCTGTAGATAGATGTGATAGAAATGAGCAACAACAACATAATATGTATCTTTTAGAATAATATATGATAATGAATTAGATAATTCCTTTCATGGCTGTTCAAAATAAGTAGGAAAATAAAGTCTATGGTTCACAGTATAGCTGGTAATTATTAATTACTTCATTCTTATAGTTAGTCAAAGACTTTTACCTCTATTAGGATAATAATTATGGCAATAATTATAGTAGCATAAATGATACATGCTTGCATATCTATTTCAATACTTAGGGTATAATTATAATGTTGGCATGTAGTATATAATAAATGCTAAAATTCCAATGGATTGGAATTTCCCAGTGCCTCAGACTATTTTTATGCAACTAAAGAATTTTTTACTGGAAAATATGTTACAATATTTGAAATTATTCCAAAAATACATTCTTCAGGATGTGTAATTAATCAGAATAAATATTAAGCTAAGGTTTCCATCTCCTGCAGAATCAAAAGGTTCCGTTTGGCTAACATAATCTCTGCTGCAATTACAGAAAGTATTACTACTAATAAAATAGCAATAATCAATAGAAATCAAAGTAGTTTCTGGTATTATGATGTAAAAGGTGGCCTTATGTTAATTAGTTGCAATAATATATTAATGGTGCCTAACACTGATGACGAAGAAGGCAATGGCACCCCACTCCAGTACTCTTGCCTGGAAAATCCCATGGATGGAGGAACCTGGTTCGCTGCAGTCCATGGGGTCGTGGAGAGTCAGACATGACTGAGCGACTTCACTTTCATTTTTCACTTTCATGCATTGGAGAAGGAAATGGCAACCCACTCCAGTGTTCTTGCCTGGAGAATCCCAGGGACGGGGGAGCCTGGTGGGCTGCCGTCTATGGGGTCGCACAGAGCCAGACACTACTGAAGCGACTTAGCAGCAGCAGCAGCAACATTGATGAGACCTCCTCCTTTAGATAAGGGGAATAGATAGTTAAATCTATTGCACCTACAGGTGTTAGATTGTCAGCTAATGGAGGGGCACATAGTTCACTTTGTGCTTGCTTTGACTTCTGCTGTTGATGTTGCAAGTAGTAAAAGGAATCATGAGAGTAATAATCTATAGCTTATTTATTTATTATAATGCTATATCTGATGCACTTATCATTACTGCTATTAATGAGTTTCAAAACCCTCCAACCATGGTGGCATTGCTATAAAGAATTATACTAAGACCTGAACAATAATAATCAATGATAAATTTAAGTAGTTCCTAATAAAAGCTTCATTTGTTATAAGCAGCCTAAATTAGCTATCTTGATTAGTCATCTTTCCTATTTTATTCTAGTTTAAAAACCAAGTAGTCAATATACAGAGATGACAACTTTGTGACTTAATGAGAACAGCTGAGTGAATAAATTTATGTAAAATTGCTAATAATAAACTTTATATCAGATATAAAGGCAGAGACTAATTCTTCATTTTACCAAGCTGGGATGTTTACCATATACTGAATTACAAATTCCAAGAAGCAGTTAAATAAAACCTTGTCTTGGCTTCTCCTGCTTCTATTTCTAAAAATTAAATGTAGATCATAGCCAGTATTTAGGGAAGGTAGTTGTAAATAACATACATGCATATATTTGTAATTATTATTACATATAACAGAATAATTACTAATGTGACCTCGTGTGGAAATTATGCTACACACAGAGTGTTCTGACTAGGGCATATTCTGAACTTAACTGATTATACAGCTAAGCTTGATATAGATAAATTAGTATTTTGAGGTTTAACTCTGTTAGTAGATATGGTCTTAGAGTAGACATTCAGATTGCTTATGCAAGGTCAGGACAATACTAGGTTATACAAATATTGATTAAAAAGTTAGAGGTCAAAGTTGTTCTTTGATGTATCATTTTATGACATTTGCAGTTGGTTGAAGTCCACGTGGGAGAAGGCAATGGCACCCAACTCCAGTACTGTTGCCCGGAAAATCCCATGGGTGGAGGAGCCTGGTAGGCTGCAGTCCATGGGGTCGCTAAGAGTCAGATAGGACTGAATGACTTCACTTTCACTTTTCACTTTCATGCATTGGAGAAGGAAATGGCAACCCACTCCAGTGTTCTTGCCTGGAGAATCCCATGGACGGAGAAGCCTGGTAGGCTGCAGTCCATGGGATCGCACAGAGTTGGACACGACTGAAGCGACTTAGCAGCAGAAGTCCACGAGGACCTGTGATATTTGATTCTTTCTGAAATATAATGTGACCTAAATTTTTTGTTGAAGCATTAAGAAGGCCAAGCAAGTATAATTGGGAAAATTGATAAATATTAATTAAGAACTTGTTTGTTAAAATAAAAAAGTTGATCTCCTGGAAACAGTTTTAAATTTACATTACTGGATCCTATTACCTCCATGAGCCCAATTCTTGAATTATATAATATGTAATATGTGTCTCTTTTGTGGAATCGACCTCATTTCTTAAGTCCTTTCATACTATGGGACATCTTTGTTTAGAGAGGAACTAAATAGAAGTGCTCTGATTTGAACTCAGCTCACATAGAATTTTTAATGATGGAATGAAAGAATCTCTTAAATAGAGGTTACATCTTTAGAATGTCTGGACATAACAATAAAACCACAAACTTTAACATTGATTTTACCTTTAAAATAGAACCTTATTGTTTCCATTTGAGGAATCTGTTCCATTGGTGAAAATTTTGAGTAAATTAATAATAGTTATATATTTAGAATAATTAGTCTAGATTTGTTCATCTGTTGGCCTTACTATACTGAGGTCACCTCAACCAAAATAATTAATTAAATTTATTAGTTACCTTGACAACTAATTTTCATATTAAATTAATAATGTTAAGTTTTATGGGTTGTTTTAGCAAGTAGAGGGGAGGCTGAATATTTATGAAGTTACTTTAACTTCTTTTAAGCTTTACTGCATTTACATTTTAGTTTATTGTTTAGTTGCTAAGTCATGTCCGACCCTTTGTGACCCCATGGGCTGTGGCCTGCCAGATGCCTTTGTCCATGGGATTTCCCAGGCAAGAATATTGGAATGGGTTGCTATTTCCTTCTCCGACTTTTTAGGTTCACAGTATATTAAGCAGACACATTCAAAATTTTTCTCGATCTATTCTCTAGCAAGAGCTTATTTATTTTGGCAAAGAGTTATACAAAAAGTATTTCTTATTACTTATGTTAATTCTTTGTTCCTACGTACATAGTTAACCCAATATGGTGTTCGAAGGTGTTTTTGCATGTAGGTAGTTAGTATGGTTGTTCTGGTGTGCATTTTTTATCGTGCTTCTCTTAAAGCAATTATAATTTTATGAGTGATTACTGTCTGAGGAAGGTTTTATTCTGTTTCAAATGATTTGTACATCTTCTGAATAATGTTCAAATTGACACGGGATTGATTCTTCTTTAGGTAAATTCAAAGTTGAATATAAATTCTTCTTTGGATAACCACCATCAGCTGGTTCAGTTTTGATTTTTTTTTTTTTGTTAACCTCTGCCTGTTATTATTAGTTTGTCTCAGAGAAAAATTTTGCCATATTAATTGCTTACTAGTAGCTTGTATGTATCTGTGTTTTGAGTTAAAGTTCTCTGTTTTTTACATTCTAGTTAATTCATTAATGCCTAGGTGTAAGAGTTACTCTTTTATTCCTTTCCTGGTTTTTGGCCTGTAAATGAGGAAAAATGTACTGCTGAACTCAAGAACATTGTGTTTGAATGTCACTGGGTCAAGAGTTGGGGATTAAGCTGCTGCTGCTACTGCTAAGTCGTTTCCGTCTAGGTCGTTGCCATTTCCTTCTCCAATGCATGTAAGTGAAAAGTGAAAGGGAAGTCGCTCAGTTGTGTCCAACCCTTCGCAACCCCATAGACTGCAGCACACCAGGCTCCTCAATCCATGGGATTTTCCAGGCAAGAGTGCTGGATTGGGGTGCCATTGCCTAGAACTAGCAAATAGGTTATACATAAAGATATACATGATCATGGAATGAAAAGCTGGTGCCTGGCATGCTTATGTCTCAGTTTCTTATCCCTCACGATGGGAATCCTGCAGGCACTGCAAATAGGCATCTGCTCTCTGGGTACTGCAGGGTGCCCTCCAACACGTCGACCTCCAGCAGCACGTGGTGAATCTTCCTCAGCTCTGTCTCATCAGGTTCCTGCTTGTGAATCAGCCCTTTGGTACTTTGCCAGACGCAGTGTATCTGCTACCTCCAGGAGCACTGCTCACTCCACCTTGAGTATCACGCACTGAGAAGTTTGGATTGAAGTGTACTGGGTTGATGCCGAACTTGGCCCGGAGATGCAGAGGGAAGCCTTGGGCACTGCTCCCGCCTCTCCTCTCACCTGGGACCTCTGAGGATTACAAGTTTACTTTGGCAACCAAGCCGTCTTGTCAGGCTGAACAGGAAGGAGGTTGGAACTCCACCTTCCTCCCTTCCAGGATGTTCCACTTGCTATATCCTGTAGGATGGCTGGTAGGAGCAGGAGTGGGTGACTTGCTGGAACTCTTTCCTCTTTTTAATATTATCTTTTGCTTTTTTTCCTTTAACTTTGTGATAGTGTCTTTAACATTTAAATTAGATTTTTCCTTACATGCTATACTTTTAGATATTTGGTATAATTATTAGTAATAGTTATATTTGCTTTATTAGTAGTAATTATAGTTTTTTATTTGAGCTAGGATTGGTTCAAAGTGGTTTCAAGTTTAGTTTAAATTCCCTAAATGCATGCTTGGTGTTTTTAAGTGTAAATTGTACTTTACTTTGCCCAAGTGACTTTCTAGTGTACTTGTTATTGTGTAAGATTTTTAGATAAATATGACTTATTTTTTATTCATATTATGTTTGGATTTTTATATGTGGAAGATGAGCTATGTGCACTCTTCCAGGCCTGATTCAGTTGACTTTTTATTGTTAATTTGCGTTTAGCCTCTTAGTTTCCAAAAAGGTTCTGTTAATGGACTCAGAGAATATAGCTCATTCTCTATATGTGACATTGTTATGATAATTCTTGTTATTATTTCAAAATCCTTGTAGTGTTTGTCGAAATGGCATTATCCTGGTTAAATCAGCAAGTGGTAATGAAGATTTACTGATTATAGAACAGGGTTCTGCATAAGAGTTGAATGCATTGCAAAACATTTTCAGTTTTGTGCTATAGCTAGTAGTACTTCAGTGATTTTTTAAAATGTGTAACAGTGTGTGTCCTAATGCTTATAGGCTGACTATTACAATTTGTGGGAATGCTTTTAATATATAGTACAAAATATTTTTTTAACAGGTTCTTAGAGAATTTTATTTCAAAGTCAAGATAAGTTCTTTTAAAATCTTATCTATAAGGTAAATTGAGAAAACTATTTTCCTTTAAATTATGTCTTTAGAAAAGATATAGTATAAACATAACAATATTGTTGAATATATTATAAAACTCTCTGAAATTCAAATAAATAACTTTTAGGTCCTTTGGTTGAATACCCATTGCTAGTAAAATGAGAAATAATCTCTATGCTGTTGGCATTTTATAATGTTTTCAAGGTGTTAACCTTGAGTAGAACAATCTTATTCTCCTTTTGAAACTTGGAGGAAGAATAAGGTAGCTTGTGAATGGATCAGTGAAAGTACACTTTATTCCACTAAATTTTCATATGGTTTGTTTTCTTTTAAAAAATCAGTATTAATGCATTCATTTAATTCTTTGATATTTTAATTCACATGTGCTTGCACATAGGAGGAAAGAAAGAATTCTAAAGAATGAGTTTGAGGTAATCTTGGAAAAAGTATAATTGAGGATTTTCAAGCTCTGAGAACTGCTTCTGCCAACATTCATAAAGTAGGAAGAGTATCCATCTTTCATGGGGCTGCATACTGTCTTGTAAACCAGGATGTAGAACTTGACATGGACAGTGAGAAAATGAAAAATGATGCCAGCAGCTCGTGGCTAGAAGCGGCTAGCGAAGTTGGTAGTGTTTCCAACTAAACATAAACAACTTAGAATACAATCACTACTCAGATGAGGCCACTCCATGACCACAAGAGAGTAAGACAGAGAAAAGGACACTTCATCACCATCTAGGATCCAGTGTTAGTCACTCAGTCATGTCTGACTCTTGGAAACCCCATGGACTGTATGTAGCTCACCAGACTCCTCTGTTCATGGAATTCTCCAGGCAAGAATACTGGGGTGAGTCACCATTCTCTTCTCCAGGGGATCTTCCCAATCCAGGGATCAAACCTGGGTCTCCTGCACTGCAGGCAGATTCTTCACCATCTGAGCCACCATGGAAGGGGATTTTGGCACTCTGCTTCCTACATAAAATCTATGAAGATACCCAGTGACTGGTCCCTGCTACCTGACAGCATTCTACACCTAATAATCCACAGGTCTCTAAATCCTGCTTAAAATCTCTCAGCATGAATACAAATAATACAAAAAGCTCCTCCTAACTCTCTTTTACAGAGGCACTTCAGTGATCTTCTGATGTGTGTTCTCCCTTGTAAGAAGTTAAATAAATCTAAATTTGTTTGATTGCAGATGTGTGGTGGTCATTGATTGGCAAGCTTTGATAGTAGTGGCAAGAAATGGTCCTGTATACTTAGGATAGAGTAAGATCATAAAGGGATTCTAGAATGTATATTGTCAAGGCAATGGCCCTTTGTCTTTTCTGCTATGGATGGTCACTGGAAGGTGTAACATATAGGAAGGAACATAACAGAATTGTTTAAACAATCATTTTGCTGGTGGCTTCGAATATAAATTTGTGTAGGGGAAAGATTAAAATGAAATAATTGGGGAGACACTTTTAGCAATCTGGGCAAGAAGTGATGATGTGCTGTGCTTAGTCACTCAGTTATATCCGACTCCTTGCAGCCCTTTGGACTGTAACACTGTCTATGGGATTTTCCAGGTAAGAATACTGGAGTGGGTTGCCATTTCCTTCTTCAGAGGATCTTCCCGACCCAAGGATGGAACTAGTGTTTCCAGTGTCTCCTGCAGACCACAGTTAAAGACTGCCAGTGTGAATTTAAAGTCGACAGAAAGGAAGAGCATAGGGCTCTTTAACTGATAGTAGTGATGCCTTTGGGCTTCCCTGGTGGCTCAGATGATCCGAGAATCTGTCTGCAATGCAGGAGACCTGGGTTCTATCCTTGAGTTGGGAAGATCCCCATGGAGAAGGGAATAGCTACCCACTCCATTATTCTGGCCTGGAGAATTACATGGACAGAGAAGCCTGGAAGGCTACAGTCCATGGGGACACAAAGAGTCTCCATGGGGACACAAAGAGTCAGACATGACTGAGCGACTTTCACAATGTGTAAGGAATAATTTTGGGGAGGGTTGGTTGATTAACTGAGTAGGAGTTACTTGTCAGACTAGAGTCTGGTAGTCTAAGAGGCAACTCAGTCCATTGATCTGAAACTCAGAAGAGATATTTGGGTTGGAAAACAGATTTGGTTGCTACCAGCAGAGAGATGCCAATTACTGCCATTTCATTTTTATGTGACATTTAGTTATACACTGAATGAACACAGAAGGCTCTGCTATTCTAGTTTTTGCCATCTTCTATCAACTAACTGATTGATGCATTCAATCATAAAACATCATGTGAAAGTTAATAGGATAATTTTTACCTGCCTTAAGAAGGCAAATAAACTAGATTTAGACAATTTATAAATGCAGCTTAGCTATGAAGTAAGATAATAGACACTCTCTACTATTCATGAATCCAGGTAGCCAGGCAGGAATGACCTCAGCAGTAGAGTTAACTCAGCTAATTTCTCAGATCCAACCAAGCCCATGGTCATGGTGGAGATCAGATGAATAGATGCATAAGTGGAGGATTTCCCTGTGAAAAGAGTTTAATCTGTCTTGCTTTTCTGGGGGGAGATGACATACATGAATGAGTGTGTTAAGTGCAAGCGTGTATAGTCGCTTCAGTCATGTCCAACTCTATGTGACGCTATGGATGGTAGCCCACCAGGCTCCTCTATCCATGGGATTCTCCAGGCAAGAATACTGGAGTACATTTCCAGTTTCTCCTCCAGGGGATCTTCCCAATCTAGGGTTCAACCCCACATCTCTTACCTCCTGCATTGCAGGTGGGTTTGTTACCAGGTGGACTTCCCTGGTGGCTCAGATGATAAAGTGTCTGCTTACAATGCAGGAGACCCCAGGGTTCAGTCCCTCGGTCTGGAAGATCCTTTGGGGAAGGAAATGGCAACCCACTCTAGTACTCTTCCTGGAAAATCCCATGGATGGAGGTGCGTGGTAGGCTATAGTCCATGGGGTTTCAAAGAGTCGGACAGGACTAAGTGACTTCACTTTCACTTTCTTTTCTTTCTTTACCACTAGCACCACCTGGGGAGCCTGTATGAATGAGGAATAGTTGATTATTTCCAAAGTGTAGCTGTAGGGAGGAGAATGTTGGTAATTCACTGTCAGGGGATTTTCAGTAATTATTCATTTCCACATCCTTTTCACTCCAAAGAACTGTTTAAAGATAGCTTGTATCTTGAAGGGCATATAGATTCTTCCAGAATAAAACATTCTTAGTCCATGATTTAGGCAAGCCTTTCTATACCTGGCTTTTATTGTTATTGTTTATATGTTTGACTCCAGTAGCTATAAACAATGAACGTTTACTGTTTGAGTTGACTCATTTTTTTCAGTCAGAGCTTTGAACAACCTGAGTGTATGTCATAGGTATAAAAAATATTGGACTTTCCTGCAGTAGATACTATACTACGTACTTTACATACATTGACATATTTAATTGTTATCTCAATCTCATTGAGTTAGTTAACAATTTCATCCTTATTAAGGGGTTGGCACAACTGTGGTTTTGAGGAATTGTTCATTATGATATAGCATAGTAGGTCTAAAACCTACATTTTCATTTACATAGTATAAAAGTTAGTTCTTAGTGTTCTGATAAGGAAAAAATGTCGCCAACCTAATCATTATATTGTTCCTACTTTATAGTAGTATTTATTATAGCTTGCTTTGAGGTTTTGATTGGTTTAAAACTATAATCATTGCCAAATTTCATATAGAATTGCTGACATTTTACATAATATTGTGGTTTCCATTTCTCATTGAATGCAGTCTCATAATGAATCCATCCTCTCTCATTATCACATCTCAAAACTGGAAAATCCTTGTATTATCTATTATAATTAGTCTCCCTTTCAGGGATAAACTCTTGAACAACAGAAAGCTTTGATATGGATGTATTAACTTTTTCATTTTCTACTGTTTATTTGGGTTTTATCTTTATAGCCTGAGGAAAGTTCCCTCTCATCTATGACCTCTACTTATTCTTAGGTCACATTCGGCATTTTGCTTATGATGGATTGTTTTTAAAACTCAGTTTCCTGGACTCCATATTATATTTATTGAATCAGAGTCTCTAGGGATGAAGCCAGTGAATCTGGAATTTTAGGATTCTAAGTAAGTTTTATGTACACTCTAGTTGATGACCACAGCTCTAGGGAAAGATGAGTTTCTCAGCTGCTAATCTTTAACTGTTATGATGAAAATAACACAACATTTGTTTTTCTTCCCTCTGAAATTGCAAATAATATATTATTGCTCCACAGTCCTTATAATTATTACAAGATATTTTTGGTAGCACATAATTAGTACATGAATATAATCATACATATAAAGCTCAAGAATGAAAAGATGCACTTTATGCAACATATGATTCACTGTTGGAAGTCATTAACATGAACTAACACTTTTAAAGAACAAAGAAGACCCCTATCTGTGGACACAGGGAAAAAGTTTTATGCTGAAAGGATGAAGGAGAGGATACCAGGTATTTCTTACCATATTATCAGAAAAGAATTTTTCTTTATTTCATAACTAGCCCAACTGAAAGGTGTATGAGTGGGAGGTGGATTAAAGCATCAGGGTTCTGTCAATTTCTTTAGAAGAAAATAAATAATCAGTCTTGCCACTTTCAAAACTAGTGTAAACATGGTAACAATAACCCTGTGTACGAGACAGCAAAAGAGACACTGATGTATAGAACAGTCTTATGGACTCTGTTGGAGAGGGAGAGGGTGGGAAGATTTGGGAGAATGGCATTAAAACATGTATAATATCATGTATGAAAAAAAAACATAAAATTAATTATATTGAATAAAGTGAATATAAAGAACGTATTTTTTCACAGGGCTTCCCAGGTGATGCTGGAGGTAAAGAACCCGTCTGCTAATGCAGGAGACGTAAGAGATACAGGTTCGATCCCTGGGTTCAGGAAGATCTTCTGGAGGAGGAAATAGAAGTTTTGGTTTTATATTATATTTAGGTAAGGAAATTAAAAGGACATGTAGGTAACAACCAGGAAAGGGAAGCCATAGAGAGACAAAACAGCAGGACAAAGATAGGGAGGCTTATGTGTTTTGTTGTTGTTCAATAGCTAAGTGATGTCCAACTCTTTGTGACCCCGTGGACGTAGCCCACCGGCCTCCTCTGTCCTACGCTATTTCCTGGAGTTTGCTCAAATTCATGTCCAACCTATGTGTTAGCAAGGGGAAAAACAGCAAACATTTTCAGAGACTGATAATTGCTGCACAAGACCTATTTCCTCCCTCTTCTTCAGGAGCAGACCTGAGAATTACTTGAGTACTCAGTATTCTGGTGGGCTTCCCTGGTGGCACCAGTGGTAAAGAACCTGCCTGCCAATGCAGGAGACGTTAGAGATATGGGTTTGATCCCTGGGTAGGACCCCCTGGAGGAGGGCATGGTGATGTACTCCAATATTCTTCCCTGGAGAATCCCATGGACAGAGGAGTCTGGTAGGCTATGGGTCATGGGAGTCGGACACAACTGAAGGAGTTTCTCACACATGTGTGCATGCATCCACTCAATATTCTCAGCTAAATGACAACACTTCCCATTCTCTTGCATCTGAATATAATATTGAGGTAAAATGAGCCAGTATTGTATGAGGGAGCCAGAGGTGTTGACTAATGGTGTCTATTCTTCTGTTCTTCCTCTATCCTGTTGCCTGAATTTGGGTGTGGTGGACACAGCTCCAGAAGCTCTCTTGCACCATGAAGTACACTTGGGCACAGATACCAAACAAGGCTGTGGCAGCAGCCTGATAGGAAGAACTCCGTCTCCTTGACAATGCTCATACCAACCCTGCACTGCCCATATCAGAGATTTTTATATGGAAGAGAAATTCTGTCTTGATTTGGCGTTTGTAGCTTTTGTGGCTTAGTAGTTAGACAAAGCTGAAACAATTTGAGCCAAACAAAAGGTAGACTATAAAGAGTAAATACACAATTTTCATTTTAACTTTTCCCATCACTTCATAAGGGTGCTACAACTTATCTTACTGCAACCAAAATCCTAACCAGTAAATTCAGTTGTTTGGCAATTCTAGTAGTAGCGGAAAGACATGTTACAGACTTGTATTCGGGGAAAGTTATCCTACTTTGACAGTCTATGAAAAAACTTGAGGAAGGGTGATACTTTAGAGTTTCTGCTTCCCAGTTTAGTTCTTCCATTTAATGTCACTAATAATATTCTTGGTTAATAGCTTTAATTCCCACAACAAACCAGTGCTGACTCATATCCAATACATAGTTGCTTGAGGATCCCAGACAAAATCCCACTGGTATAGGTCCTACTTTTCTTCATTGTACTTTTCAAGCTGTTGCTTTATAGTTTACTCTTACTAATCTGACCATGATCTCTTACATTCTGAAAGTGCTATTTCAGAAAAAAGCAATGAGGAAAGGCCCTGAAGCAGTTAAATAAGGCCCCCAATCTTTTTTTTTAAATTAATTTGTATTGGACTATAGTTGCTCTACAATGCTGTGTTAGTTTCTTCTGCAAAGTGAATCAGTTACACATATACATACATATATGTATGTATATGTACATATATATATGTACATACATACATACATAACCTCTTTTTTGGATTTTCTCCCCGTTTAGGTCAGCACAGAGCATTGTGTTTCCTGTACTATACAGTACCTTCTCATTAGTCATCTATTTTATACATAGCAGTGTATATATGTCAGTCCCAATTCATCCCACCTCACTTCCGCCCTTGGTATCCATTTGTTTGTTCTCTACCTCTGTGTCTCTATTTCGGCTTTGCAAATAAATTCATTGGTATCATTTTTCTAGATTCCATACATTAGCAATATCATATGATATTTGTTTTTCTCTTTCTGAACTTACTTCATTCTGCATGACAGTCTCTAGATAATTTGGGAATCAGTTATTGATACATTAAGATACAAAGAACAAAGCAAACAGAATAAAAGTAACTGTTACTTCAAGCAAACTATTACTTCTATATACAAAAGAAAATGAAATCACAGTATACTTCAGCAGTTGTTTTATTTACAGTATAATGACATTGACACCACTCATTGACTTTAACAAATATTATGTTACTCTACTGGGAAGATGGAGGGATGAGAAGTGTATAGTGGGGTTTGTGATGTAAGAGATCAGTTAAATCCATACTGGATATTTTTAAAAACTGAAAAACAAGAACTAACAGGCTAAATATGTTATTTAGAAATATGTAGCTATATAACAAATGATCAGTAAAAGGAGTTGAAAGGGGTGGCCTCTGAGGAAGAGAAATAAATAGTGAGAAAGAGTAAGTGGTTTTCATAAAAATGTCTTGTAATTTTACTTAACATATTAATCTATAGTGTTTTCATTTACAATTCTAAATGCAATCACAAGTATTAAAGAAAAAGTTGTAAACGCTCCTTTTGTGATTCCATTTTAAGCCTGTCATGCCTTTGACTTTTGGAGTGCTCAGTATTATGAGCCACTTTCTAACATTGCTTTGTTCAGGGAAGTGGGAGCAAGGAAGCACGGAAAACTGTCTCTGGAGGAGATTGGAAGATGAAGACACAGCAATGCAGCTTTTATATGTTCTAGTTCACCCTTGTGTTGCTTAGGATTCTTATTTATTACTTAATAGTAAAAGGCCAAATATAATCCACTAAATTAAAAATACTAAGCCATTTTAGAGAAATTGCAAAATGCCAGAAAACACTGTAATCTCTCTAAAAGCTTAAATATATATATATATATATATATATATATATATATATACACTTGTATTATTAGGCAATATGCTTTTCTTTCATTTGGCCATTGCACACTATACAAAGTGACCCAAAGTAGGACTCTAGCTTTCACAGTTACTTCAAATTATTCTGCACTAGGGCAGAATAATTTACTTATTATCATCAAGGCTTTTATAAAAAAAAAAATCATGCCTATTCTATTTATCATTTTTATTCCACCTTCCTTTGGCAATCAGTATTAATGCTATTTCAAAACATGATAGGAAAATCAATCTGAGAGTTTTTTTTTTTCAAGGGTTGCCTCCAGGGACCTGTTTACAAAATTAAAAGTCTTCCCCTGGACCCTCTTATCTGGTATGATTGAGTGGAGAGATTAATGAAGTCAAACAAACTTGCAAAAATCTTTTAAGAAAAAATTCTGTTATAGCCTAATTTTATAAAGCCGGAAAACTTTAATATTTTGTTAAAACATGCCTTTTCCCTCTCCCTCTGTCCCCACCTCTCTCCTTCTTTCTGTACACACACATGCATGCCAAATCACTTCAGTCGTGTCCAACTCTGTGTGACCCTATGCACTGTGGCCCACCAGGCTCCTCTGTCCATGGGATTCTCCAGACAAGAATACTGGAGTAGATTGCCACGCCCTCCTCCAGGGGATCTTCCTGACCCAGGGATCTACTTCCTGACCCAAGGATCAAACCCACTTCTCTCATGTCTCCTGCACTGGCAGGCGGCTTCTTTACCACTAGCACCGCCTGGGAAGCCCATGTACATACACGTGCATAGACGTGTTAATATAAGTAGCCTCTCTCATCACCCTATCTGTGTGTAATTACATGTACAAGAGTGTATGGAATTGACATGGCAACAGATATTATAAAAAGTGTGTAATTTATTACTTTATTGTTATTTTTCATATAGAAGAAAGTGTTTCTCAGCCATGTCTGACTCTTATTTTTCACATAATTCTGAGCTAAATATGAATACATATCAAGCATGACTCAGTCTTTAATCACCCAAAGCAAACAACAGTCTTTAATCCAGTGTTTCTCAAAGAAGTTCTATATATGAATGCCCTGGATATTTATTAAAGTTGCAAATTACCAAGTCAATGTCTACAAAATTGCCATCTCTGGAAATAGAGCCCAAAATGTGCACTTTAAAAATGTTTGTTTCTCTATAAAGTTTTTTTGAAAATCACTGACCCAGTCCTGGGTCTTTTCTTATATTTGCTATATATTTCTCGGTCTGAAAAATTATCCTATTACCACGAACATAGTAGTCAGCATCTAAAATTTTGACTCAACTCACTATACTATGAATGGATATGAAAATATAAAAAGAACTATAAAGAAAATCTAGTTAGATTAAATCAGTAGCTCCCTAAAGTGGACCTGTATACTAGCTGTATCAGAACCTCCTGGAGGTTCATATTTAAAATAGATTTAGAACTTATCCCACAACTGTAAGACCTCAATTTTTTCCAGTGTGTTCTGGTAGCCAAGAGATAACATTTGAGATGTTTCAAACTACCTGCTTAGACTGAGATTATTTTTGTCTTTAACACAGCCTTTGTGTACACTTAATTGTAGAAACCCTGAAGAGTAATTGGGCTAAATAATTTCAGTCACAGTTTTTTTTTTTAATTTATTTTATTTTATTTTTTAACTTTACAATATTGTATTGGTTTTGCCATATATCAACATGAATCTGCCACAGTTTTAAGGTCGTTATTACATAAGCCACAGCCTCAATGGTTGAAAGTAGATCTTTCCTAGAAACATATATTTAAAGCACAAGAAACCAGGAAAAAAATCATTGCTTTAATTTGTTCCTGAGTTTTGAGCTCTTGCCTCTTCTTTTGAAATACAAATTCATCCTTTAGGCTTCCAGGTTATTTTTTTAAAGCTTCATTTCACTTTCAGAACTGCTTATGAATGTCTCAGGGAACACATAGTTCAAAGCTTTTTCTCAAACAAGGTATTAAGTCACATGTGTCATGAGGGAGCCAATGAAACTTTAGACACAGAGGCCCATATTTAATTGCCAGAGAACTTCAGGAAAAAATAATTTTATCAATAATCATTAAAAAAAAAGACTGGAAATAACCCAAATGTTACTAATAGTTCACTATGAGTTAAAGGGACAATTTAATTTTTTTCTTCTTTATTGCATTCTTTTAACTTTTTGAGAAAGATCATACATTACCATTATATTCAATAAAAAAAAGCAAACATAATTATACATGTTTTCTTTAATGACAAAACAATTAAGTTTTTTCTCAAGATGGCAAAGCTGGAAAGTGAGGGGGAATTAAAATTGTACAAATTCATCCTATACATTAGGAATTCCCCTAGTTCATTTTGGGGTTTTGGATTTTCCATTTGGGATTGAGGGAACAGTGTGTCTCTAGGAATAAAAGACAGCCTGAGAAACAACTATTATATGGGATAATATATTAAATTAAACTTACCTATGGTGTTACTTGGAGAAGGCAATGGCACCCCACTCCAGTACTCTTGCTTGGAAAATCCCATGGACGGAGGAGCCTGGTAGGCTGCAGACCATGGGGTCGAGAAGAGTCGGAAACGACTGAGTGACTTCACTTTCACTTTTCCCTTTCATGCATTGGAGAAGGAAATGGCAACCCACTCCAGTGTTCTTGCCTGGAGAATCCCAGGGATGGGGGAACCTGGTGGACCGCCATCTATGGGGTCACACAGAGTCAGACATGATTGAAGTGACTTAGCAGCAGCAGCAGCATGGTGTTACTTTAGGAGATAATAAGACTTTATCTCTGAAGACTGTTAATGAAGATAACAGAGAAAATATCCAAGCAAAATTAGGGCATTCCTCTCCTCTCTGTTGTGAGATTACAAGAAAGACTATAATTTTAGTAAAGTTAATATTTACTTTAGCTACAGACTTAGATAGATGTAGCTATGAATTTGATAATCCCATTTGACAATCTGTTTGTTAGATGTTGGTGCAGCTATTATTAAGTCTGAATTTGCTTATTGTAAAATAAATACTAAGATGTTAAATTATCTTAACAGTGTGGATATAAATATAGATATGGTCAAGAAAACATTTTTTTATAAGGAAACAGCATTATCAAATACTGACTAACATTTCTAGACTGGAATATTGATGAATGGTCTTCTGCTTGTGACAACTTGGCATCTGTTACTATAGAGAAGGACATTTGTTCAGAATAAGTTTGTAGGTTATGGTCTGAGAACTGTATTTCATTAAGAAGTCTAACTCTCTTTAATTTCCCATTTGAATCACACATGTGTAGCTAAATATGAAGTTTTCAATTTTTGCTGTGAAATTTGATACCCCTTCTTACTCTTTTCAGAGTCCTCTGAAAAAGGAACTAGGAAGCCCTTCTTGAGGGACATAGAAGTATGGACAGATATCAGTTGCCTGGATATCTCCAAGTCTATTCCCTGATCAGTCACTGTACTTCATGTGAGTTAAAACAATGGCATGATCTCATATCCCATTCCAAGAAGGCAATGGCACCCCACTCCAGTACTCTTGCCTGGAAAATCCCATGGACGGAGGAGCCTGGGAGGCTGCAATCCATGGGGTCACTAAGAGTTGGACACAACTGAGCGACTTCACTTTCATGAATTGGAGAAGGAAATGGAAACCCACTCCAGTGTTCTTGCCTGGAGAATCCCTGGGACGGGGGAGCCTGGTGGGCTGCCGTCTATGGGGTCGCACAGAGTCGGATACGACTGAAGCAACTTAGCAGCAGCAGCAACTGCTCAGGGGGACCTTTTCGTTTACCAACTTATTTAAAATTGCTACTCCCATCATTCCATATCCTTCCTTCCTTGATTTATTTTTCGTTATAGAACTTTCCATCCTCTAACATAATATGTATCCATTTTGTTCTCACGACTAAAATATAAACTTCGTGCTGAGCATTTTTGCTTTTTTTTTTAATCAGTATTATATTGCCTGAAACACTGTTCAGCATCAGCGATTCACATTAATGTGCCTGGAATGGTTGCATAGGGTCCCAAACTCAGAGGGGCCCCCTAACTTGGACAACTTGACAACTTGCAGTTGTCATCTTGGAATGTTATTCCTGAGCATAATTCTTATTGATTTTCTCTTTGAATTTTTATTGTAAGTGAAATCCAATTAAATGATGGAATAAGCACCTGGGGCTTAAAGCCTAAGCACCAAGGGTCTTTCTTCTGCTACCTCTCTGCCTCCTCTGACAAGTTCTCAGCTACCTGTTCCCCTAATCTTGAGGTCCCTTAATTCTGCCTACTTGCTCCCTATTGACACCTGCCCCTGGCATCTTGGGCAGATCATGTCAATGGCGGTTTCTGGCTTGGACTGGCATGATCACGCATTTGGTGAGTGACTCAGTGGAGCTGAGCCTCCTCTACAATCAGATCCAGAAAGTGACTCAATATTACAGGCTCTATTTTTAAACATCTCTATTTTATAACCATCAACATCTCCCTCCTACTTTTACTAAATTATATTAAGATATGCACTTCTCCTTGGACAGCAAGGTGGTCAAACCAGTCAATCCTAAAGGAAATCAACCCTGAATATTCATTGGAAGAACTGACACTGAAGCTCCAATATTTTGGCCACTCTAAGTGAAGGGCCCACTCACTGGAAAAGACCCTGATGCTGGGAAAGAAGAAGGAGAAGAAGGCATAACAGAGGATGAGATGGTTGGATGGCATCACCGACTCAATGAACAGGAGTTTGAGCAAATTCCAGGAGGTTGTAAGGGACAGGGGAGCCGGGTGTGCTGCAGTCCATGGGGTTGCAAAGAATCAGACATGACTTAGCAACTGAACAACAATGGGCTTCCTTGGTGGCTCAGTGGTTAAAAAAAAAAAATCTGCCTGCAATGCAGGTAGCTGCAGAAGACATGGGCTCAATCCCTGGGTGAGGAAGATCCCTGGAGGAGGACACAACCCACTCCAATATTCTTGCCTGGAGAATCTTACAGCAGAGAAGACTGGTGGGCTACTGCCCATAGTGTCTCAAAGAGTTAGACATGACCTAAGAGACTTGGCACATACACATACGTATTAAGATATGGTCATTCTTTGCCTGAATTCTACAGTGGGCCAGTTGGTCTCTGGCCAATTCTCTTTATTCTTTCCAAGCTTCAAGGTTAGGCTTTCTCCCTCCTGGCAAGTGGCCAGGTGATCTCTCTCTCTCAGAGTATTCTAATATATCTGTATTTTATAGCAGTATATGTCATATGCCAGATTCCTTTTATAGGAATGATAATTTATTAGTGGAGTTTTAAAGAAATTATGAATTGAAAATAAATTGGATAGCATCCCTAGTACAGGCCTTCAAAAGGTAAATCAGTTTTCAGGAAATAGCTTTACATTTTAAAGACAGTATATCATTATTCAAATAGTATATTTCTAAATTATAATTGGTATGATAACTATTTTTATCCAGTTATTGCAGAAAACATAACTTCTTAAAGTTATTATTATAGGAATCAGAATTTCTTAATCAAAATCCTAGGAAGCCTAATCAACTCTGCAGAACATGGAGACATTCTCCTAAAATGCCTCATTTTAATGAAAAAAAAAAAAGTGCTCACAAATTGTCCTGCTAGTTTTCTCCTCCCCTAGTTAACGTAGCTCAAATCCAAATACCCTGGGAGTAGGATATTCTATAATAAGACAATAAATAGATTTTACCTTCAGACTTCAAGACAACTTATTATGCTATTTCATTTGGATCCCCTTTCTGTAGAGGTCCTTTCTGCACCGCACAGATTGTTGGTATTTTCACATCTGACTTGATGTAAGGAAGTAAGTGTGCATGAGTAAGGATAGTGAACTAGAAAAATGAAGGGAGTGAGAAGGGAGAATAAAAATAAAAAGCACTTTCATGGGGATAATGAGAGACAAAGGCTGTAAATGATCCTCAGCGTATCCTATTGGATAGCACATTCCCTAATTCTTACCTTTCACTGTGTTAAAGTCCAAATCTGAATCAAATCACCAAACTAAATCGTATTGTCTAATGCTTACTTATTTCCTTAAATAATTATTACATTACTAAAAATTTAGTATCTTAGATAACACAATAAATAACTCTATTCTTGTGTGAGATGAACAGTTATTTCAGGGTTTTGATGCAATGTAGCTCCCAGAAGATAAATTTAATCATTCAAAGCATAAAATCACAAAATATGTTTTAAAAAGCAAAAAGGATTTTTAAAGCACTCCTAAGAAGTATTAAAACATAAATATTCATTTGCTAACCAGTTAATCATCACAATTTATTTACCATCATTTTGGTAGAGTTGTCTAGAGACCATGGAGAATTAAATTTTGAATATGTACCAACTCTCATGAAAATTACAAACAGAAATACTGGAATAATAAAAGCTGCCATATGTAAGCAGAGCTACTCAAAAGTGCCAAAACTATTACAATTAATATGTGTTTGGTGCCTACTGTGTGTGATGATTTGTAGCAGGTGTTGGGTATATAAAAGTGAATGATAAGCACAAGATTCTGGGGTCTGGAATAGTGAAAAAACTGAAATGAAATGAAGTTAACATGGGAAACTATAATAGGACTATTTCTTCCACAAATTCTGGGATGAATGAGAGAAAGTGGGAAATAAAACACATAATTTCATTTACTGAGTATAAAAACCTTACCATAATACTAACTAGTGTTTATATCTTGTTCAGTGGGTGCCAGGGGCTCAGTTAAAAGCATTAAATGAATTCATTTCATTTAAACCACAGAAGATCACATGAAATAAAGACTATCCTTATCTTCCATTTCTAGAATTTTGCCCTGAGGCTCAGAGACTCTCTAAATTTACACAGCTTTTAGAGGCAGACTGATCCCAGAGGCGGTGCCCTTAGTAACTACTTTGTGCAATCTGAGACTTGAGTATGAGAAACGTAGTGAGGGAACTCAAGCCAGGAGTAGCATTCTCAGTGCACAAAACTTTGATGAGAAAAAAGTGCTATTAAAAGTAACACCGACATGATTTCATATTACCTGTTTTTTTTTTTTTTTCCTACTAAAGTAAAGCTGCCTCCTAATTAAATTAAAATGGAAGTTTTGTATGATGAGCAAAAGCTAGAACTGAGTAGAAATAAGGTTGACTGGGCAGCAGGGTGAAAAATCAGTGGGAGGCTGAATAATTCCTAGTTATGCAAGTTGTGTATTTTTATATTATAGCTTGACACCTTTTGCACATTTCAATTTGCATGAATTTTGGAAGAATTAATGTAATGAAAAAGTATATTTAATCTTTCAGAAGAAAAAAAGGAATATTTATTTTTATTTCTCCATCCAAATGTCACAGAGTCTACAGTGGCTAGAATGTAAATGAATACTTTAAGTAAATAACACTGTAAATCTTTCAGGAAATATGAGTTCCTTAGATCTTTGAGGCAAACAGTACACTTTCCAGAATTGATGATGTGTATTTACATTGCACTTGGAGAGAAATAACTCATTTTCCTCCAAGTTGTTGGATGAACTTTTATTTTATGAATTGATATTTCAGATGCTGTTCTGATGATACATTTTGCACCATTCTTGGTTAAGAAGCTTTTTGACATATGATGTTCAGTATGTTAATAATTTATATTGTTAATGATGACAATGCTAATAATTTTATGCTTTGAAAGGCATCTCTGAACTAATAATTAAAGCATATACATGTTCTCTTTATTCTAATGTTTAATGATATTTAATTTTTTAAACAAGCTATTATAGAAACACAATTATATTAGAAATAATTAACTGTGATGTTATAATAACTATGCTCATTGATTGCTTGTAATTTGCTCTGTTTAAAATCTTTGTACGCATTATGTCATTTAAGTATTTTTTTAGATGATAAAATTATTAGGCCTGTTTTACAAGTAATGGGCTTCCCTGGTGGTACGCAAGTAATGTTCTTTGGCTTAGAGAGTTGAAGTAATTACCTACAGCAAAAGAGAAACACAATTTGTATTAGAACCTTGTCCATAGACTTCATGCTTACTCCTATCATTTTTTAAAACTCATTTATTTATTTTAATTGGAGGCTAACTGCTTTACAATATTGTGGTGGTTTTTGCCATACACTGACATGAATCAGCATGATGTGTTCCGTATCCCGAACCCCCCTCCCACGTCCCTTCCCACCCGTCCCTCTGGGTTGTCTCAGTGCACCAGCTTTGAGTGCCCTGTTTTCATGCATCGAACTTGGACTGGTGATCTATTTCACATATGGTAATATACATGTTTCAATGCTAGTCTCTCAAATCATCCCACCCTCACTTCTCCCAGAGTCCAAAAGTCTGTTCTTTATGTCTCTTTTGCTGTCTTGCATATGGGGTTGTCGTTATCATCTTTCTAAATTCCATATATATGCATTAATATACTATATTGGTGTTTTTCTTTCTGACTTACTTCACTTACTTCACTTACATAGGCTCCAGTTTCATCCACCTCATTAGAACTGATTCAAATGCATTCTTTTTGATAGCTAAGTAATATTCCATGTGTATATGTACCACACTTTCTTATCCATTCATCTGCCAATGGACATCTAGGTTGCTTCCATGTCATAGCTATTGTAAACAGTCATTTTTATTCCTATTATCTTTTATTCCTAACATTTCTTAGATTGTGTTCTCTCCTATAAAACTGTACTTAAATAATTCAGCATGTCAACATAATAGCTCCACCACAATCACAGAATAATATTCAGGTAGCAAAATAGCATTAACTGAATAAATTGCTTCAAACACAACTAAAAATGAAAAACAAAAATCTTCACATATGATTTGTGTTGTTTACTATTCATCAACAGGAGATGTTGCAAATGTCCACACCATTTCACACCCATATACTCTACAAGGCAAGGTAAGAAGCTACTTAATATACCACCAGACTGGAACTATTTAAAGACACATCCAGTAATGTGATAAATATGTATATTTTAGACAGATTTGCATTTCTGTGTTTCATTTTATTTTAACAGGATGAGGTTATAAATAGGAAAAAGAATGCACTAGAACCAACTGAGTTCGTGTCATCTTTATCTTCTTACTATTTTCCTCACCTATCATTTCTTCCACCTACTTTTTTTTCCCTGTATTTTTCAGCCTTGGCAATATCTTTTCATTCCATATCAGATTTTCTTCTAGTCTAGTATGCAGTAAAATCTTTATCATCTTTTCCCTTCATTTTATTAGCCTCATTTTACAATAAGGCCACTTGTCATCTACAGTCACATTTTTATGTTTCCCAGTCTTTGCAACATAGTCATTGGCGGGACTCAGATGTTTTCCTTTGACTCAGAGCTGATGCTAAGAACAAACCAAGAGACTGACTGGAGAATGCTTATTGGGTGTATTAGGTTTCATGTAATTTCCTTTTGTTTCCTTTTTGAACTATAGACTCCTCTTTGTGACAATCCTTAGTCACCTTTAAATATTCAGTTTTTTTTTTTTTTTTTTTTTAAGCAGACCTGGTCTTCCAGAATGTATATTATCACCTTTGCCTTTGGTTATTTAGTGTCTCTTTGGCCGCTTTCTGTCTGTCTGTCTGTGTGTCTATCTATCCATCTGTTGTTGTTATTTTTCCACTAACTACCTGGCTTACTTATCCTGGCACTGTCTCTATGGAACTTATGATTTAGAATATATTCTGAATAAGTGTTTTAGGAAAAAATCATAGTTGACATTCCCTTGAGCCCTTGCATGTCTGGGAATGGCTTTCAGTTTTCTTGGTAAATAAAAGACAAGCTAGATAATTAAAGAAATTGCAGGTCCATTTCATTTACTATAAAATTTTATAATTGTTATTTATCTACTAGGATTCAATATTTTAGATAACAATTCCATCTGCTGCTGCTGCTAAGTAGCTTCAGTCATGTCTGACTCTGTGAGACGCCATAGATGGCAGCCCACCAGGCTCCGCCGTCCCTAGGATTCTCCAGGCAAGAACACGGGAGTGGATTGCCATTTCCTTCTCCAATGCACGAAAGTGAAAATTCCATAAATGGCTTAATTCTATTCCTTTTAGTAAATAACCTTAATTATTAATTTTTTACTTTAGGGTGCATAGGGTTCTTTATTTTCAAAATATAAATACAAGATGTTTAAAAAAACAAAAAAAAACTAAAAGGAAAAAGAAAAAAAAATTCTACCACATGTCAACTTATCTTCTATAAAAATATCAAGTCAATACGATATCTAGATTTCACAAAGAGGCTTTTCTTCAGCTAAGACAGTGTTTTATTACTACAATTTCCAATCTGCCTCCGATTTATTCTCTATCTCTACACTTATTAACCAAGTGTGGAACCTACATTGTCAAAACTTTATAATTTACTCTTTTTAAATGAATTTGCCTCTTTGTCCTTTGTTTAAAATTTCTCATATTTTCTTCATTATTATTTTATACATTTTCTATAGCACATTCCTTTTCTATAATATTTTTGAAGTTAATAACTTTAAGTTATTGTTTTTGTTTTCTTTTTTGTTTGTTTTCTTTTTTATTTATTTATTATTTTATTAGTTTTTATTTTAATTGGAGGTTAATTACTTTACAATATTGTATTGGTTTTGCCATACATCAACATGAATCTGCCACGGTGTACACATGTTCCCCATCCTGAACCCCCCCACCCTCCCCGTACCATCCCTCTGGGTCATCCCAGTGCACCAGCCCCAAGCATCCTGTATCCTGCATCAAACGTGGACTGGCGATTCGTTTCTTATATATTATACATGTTTCAATGCTATTCTCCCAAATCATCCCACCCTCTCCCTTTCCCACAGAGTCCAAAAGACTGTTCTATACATCTGTGTCTCTTTTGCTGTCTCGCATACAGGGTTATCATTACCGTCTTTCTAAATTCCATATATATGCATTAGTATACTGTATTGGGGTTTTACTTTCTGGCTTACTTCACTCTGTATAATAGGCTCCAGTTTCATCTGCCTCATTAGAACTGATTCAAATGTATTCTTTTTAATGGCCGAGTAATACACCACAGCTTTCTTATCCATTCGTCTGCTGATGGACATCTAGGTTGCTTCCATGTCCTGGCTATTATAAACAGTGCTGTGATGAACACTGGGGTACATGTGTCTCTTTCAATTCTGGTTTCCTTGGTGTGTATGCACAGCAGTGGGATTGCTGGATCATAAGGCAGTTCTTTTTCCAGTCTTTTAAGGAATCTCCACACTGTTCTCCATAGTGGCTGTACTAGTTTGCATTCCCACCAACAGTGTAAGAGGGTTCCCTTTTCTCCACACCCTCTCCAGCATTTATTGCTTGTAGACTTTTGGATCGCAGCCATTCTGACTGGTGTGAAATGGTACCTCAGTGTGGTTTTGATTTGCACTTCTCTGATAATGAGTGATGTTGAGCATCTTTTCATGCGTTTGTTAGCCATCTGTATGTCTTCTTTGCAGAAATGTCTGTTTAATTCTTTGGCCCATTTTTTGATTTGGTTGCTTATTTTTCTGGAATTGAGCTGTAGGAGTTGCTTGTATATTTTTGAGATTAGTTGTTTGTCAGTTGCTTCATTTGCTATTATTTTCTCCCATTCTGAAGGCTGTCTTTTCACCTTGCTTATAGTTTCCTTTGTTGTGCAGAAGCTTTTCATTTTAATTAGGTCCCATTTGTTTATTTTTGCTTTTATTTCCAATATTCTGGGTGGTAGGTCATAGAGGATCCTGCTGTGATGTATGTCAGAGAGTGTTTTGCCTATGTTCTCCTCTAGGAGTTTTATAGTTTCTGGTCTTACGCTTAGATCTTTAAATCATTTTGAGTTTATTTTCATGTATGGTATTAGAAAGTGTTCTAGTTTCATTCTTTTATAAGTGGTTGACCAGTTTTCCCAGCACCACTTGTTAAAGAGATTGTCTTTTCTCTATTGTATATTCTTGCTTCCTTTGTCAAAGATAAGGTATCCATAGGTGTGTGGATTTATCTCTGGGCTTTCTATTTTGTTTCATTGATCTATATTTCTGTCTTTGTGCCAGTACCATACTGTCTTGATGACTGTGGCTTTGTAGTAGAGCCTGAAGTCAGGCAGGTTGATTGCTCCAGTTCCATTCTTCTTTCTCAGGATTGCTTTGGCTATTTGAGGTTTTTTGTATTTCCATACAAATTGTGAAATTATTTGTTCTAGCTCTGTGAAAAATACCATTGGTAGCTTGATAGGGATTGCATTGAAGCTATAGATTGCTTTGGGTAGTATACTCATTTTCACTATATTGATTCCTCTGATCCATGAACATGGTATATTTCTCCATCTATTAGTGTCCTTTTTGATTTCTTTCACCAGTGTTTTATAATTTTCTATATATAGGTCTTTAGTTTCTTTAGGTAGATATATTCCTAAGTGTTTTATTATTTTCGCTGCAATGGTAAATGGAATTGTTTCTGTTTTTTTAGTTCTTAATTCTTTAGGATCATAAAGAGAAAGGGGAAGGAAGGTATAGATACAGGTATAGGAACAGAAAAAGAAGGATGTGATACAGATCTATCACTCTCTCTTGATTTCATGTAGAGGTGTTTACTTAAATTTCATGTTTTTTGGAAAAGAATATAAAGATTGACATTTCTTTCCTATAATAAATAATTCTTAATAATCTAGTCCTACATTTCCTCTTGCCTAAGCTTAATTTATCACTTTTAGAGTTTAATTCTACATATGAATAATTTTCACACATTCTTATATTGGGATTTTCTACTAACATATTCTTTCTTGAGACGAAAAACTGGTCTTTTTCTGGTGTATTCTCCAAAATATTTGCAAGATTTTCTTAGGAGAATTTGCTCTTAATCAGGATACAATTAGAGTTCTCCTCTAAGATCTTAATCTGAAAAGATGGGTGGTGAAATTTTATAATTTTGTATTAGGTTAGTTATTGTGCCATAAGATAGGTGGGAGGAAGCTAAGGTTGAGTTCAACAGCTAACTGACTCTTCATTTAAATTCTTTATACTTGTTGACAATGCCTAGGACTAACGGATTATCAGAGCTTTTGCGGGTTTTGTTTTGTTTTGTTTTTGGAGCTTAGAAACACTGCTTCACTGTGGTTAAAATCTTTTCTAGCATTTATTAGTAGTAAATCATTTTAATATGATTGATGTAAAAAAAAAAAGCCATGTCTTAGGAATATCTGTGTCCTGCCACTGAAGACTTTTAAATTGTTGTAATGAAGCCTTCCTTGTGGTACTATGTGAAGTTGCTCATCAGATAAGTTTTCTGTGACCCTTCTATTACTTATAGATACGTGTGTTGTATAATTATGTACATGTGGAAGTGGAAGTGTTTGTTGCTCAGTCGTGCCCCACTCTTTGCAACCCCATGGACTGTAGACTGCCAGGCTCTTCTGTCCATGGAATTCTCCAGGTAAAAATATAGGAGCGGGTTGCCATTCCCTTCTCCAGGGGATCTTCCTCACTCAGGTTTGAACATAGGTCTTCTCCATTGCAGGCAGATTCTTTACCATATGAGCTACTAGGGAAGCCCACATGTACACAGAGGGAGAGGCAAGTTTTACTGGGACTCTAAGAGTGTCACTTATTTTCAGCAATGTCATACTGGTACCACTGGAAAAAACGAGTTGAAAAATTGCTTTCAGTCCTTTGTTCTTTGCACTATATATAGAACAAATGATTAAAAAATATTGAATTATAAGATTAAGAAAAATTATTTGAGCCCCTCAGGAAAAAAAAAAAAGCTGATTAAAATTGTCTTTCATTTTTGAAGGCATGTGAAATATACATTTGTGTTTATATATATATATATATGTATAAGCATAGCTGGATAAAATTTATAAATAAAAACACTTGAAAGAAATATGTCAAATATAGTTTAGTTGGTAAGTGGAACTGTGGATTTTATTTTTTACTTTTGTCTTTTTAGAGATTTTTTACAATAAATGTATACTACTTTTATACTAAAAAATATATTACTCTTAAGAGTGATAATTATAGCATCTAAATTTGTGTTTTATTGCTTTATTCTTTTCCTGTACATTATGTGATATGTGAAGACATTGTTTAGAGATATCCTATGGCCTGTCAGCATAAGAATATTGTGGACACATTTGTGAGGTCTCACCATAGTGATAGTGAAGTCGCTCTGTTGTGTCTGATTCTTTGCGACCCCATGGACAGTAGCCAACCAAGCTCCTCCGTCCATGGGATTTTCCAAGCAAGAATGTTGGAGTGGGTTGCTATTTCCTTCTCCAGGGGATCTTCCCGACCCAGGGATTGAACCCGGGTCTCCCGCATTGTAGGCAGATGCTTTACCGTCTGAGCCACTCAGCATGGAAGAACCTAAACATACTTATGTGGCATTCCATTAGTTGTTCGTGACTGAGATTCTTTCAATTCAAGCTATTGAAAGCTAATATTAGGGAAAAAACTTAGAAAACTCTTGGACATATTCAGTAAAATTGAAAGAAGAAATAAACTAATTTTAAAATATTAGGACCTCTTTAAATAATATCAGGACCCAAAGAACAGACAAATTTGACACATCAAAAAATAAATTTACATTAAAAAAGATACAGGTGCTCTGTGGGAAAGTTTAAGGATTCTAAATCTAATTTTTAAAAAAGATGTAATATACATTTATGTAAGTCAACAGTAATATAATGTGTTAAACTTGACCAATATTTGGCAACATAGTAATATTTATCAAGAGAAATACTTAAAACCCTCTAAAACAGTTAATTGTGGCCAAAACAATATCTTCAAGTCTTAATAACCCAGTAATTCAACATTTAGTAATGTATTTTAAGGAAATAATAAAAAAATTCTTATGAAAATTTATGCACACACATGTGTATGACATCAATGATTATAATACTAAACTTTGGAATACTCTTAATTTACAGAATTAGTAAAGAAAATTATGCTATATAATCATGAAGTAATGTTGGGAGAATTAAGCCAAGTTTTTAAATAATTTTATTTCCATGGGAAAATATTCACTATAACATAATGTTAAAATGATAAAAGAGATCCCTAAACTATATATTCAAATACTTTTAATTTTGTCAATGTATATAAATATATGGCATTTGATGAAAACTTATATCTAGAAAAGATTTATTTCTACATGGCTGAGCAAAAGTAACCAGGGTCCTCTTTTTATATAATTAATAGCTGCAAACATTTTATTGAGTCAGAAATATAAAAACTCAAAATCTCTTGAGATAATTGGAATTAAGATAGGGAAAATTAGTGTTAACATGCCCTGGTATAGAATTTGACACCAAACAGCTATGGTGGTAGCTTTTTAAATGTCAGAGTAGGTTAACTGCAAATGCATTTACCAGAATTCCCTTCCATAAGTTGAATCTGGTTGAAGGTTGGGAAATTTGCTGCATCAATTCCACACTGTAAGTCATGGGTTTATTTCCCAACCATCAATTCCACTTTGTAAATCATGGGCAGTCTTTGCTCTCACACAGGTCAGTGTAAGGTTACACAATCCTCAGCCGGACCTGTTATCCCTACAGCTCCTGAGGTTCTCTCCTTCCATTTTATAAAATCCTGAGCTAGTTTCCTGTATGTTTCCATGATGTAGCACACCAGCTTTTCTGCTGGCCACTTGCACTATCTGAATTGGAGATCTGGAAGCAAACAGAGACCAGTGTATGTTCCAGAGAAAGACAGATTCAGGTTTTAAGTTTACACTCATTGGTTCACTCATCCTCATGGGTCACTTGGTCTCATGGGTTCTAGTTTGTTTCATTCACACCATGTCCATCTCTTCTTCCCAGCTGCCAGCCCTGCTGACCTGTGGCTTTGTGCCAGACTCAGATGCAACAGATTGATTGACACCAACTGCTTAAAAGAACTCCCACAGGTCAGGAAAGGTCTAATCCAACCCTCCAATCTATTGGATCTCAGTAGTTCTGCATCACTGGGTGAATCCTAAAAAACTACAGTTAAATGTGTTAGCCCTGCTGATCTTCCCATTTGTCAGTGTTAATACTTATCATATTCAATATGCTAATCAGTTTTCACTAGTGTCATAATGTATATATGCTCATTTAGCAAGAGAAAATTGTAATTACACTATTGTATTGTCAGTGAAGGAGGACTTGGTGTAAAAAGGCCACTGTTATGTAAAGAGTATAAAAATCACATTTCTGAAAAGTAATGTGAAAGGATACCGTTGCCTCCCTCCTACTAGATTTTTCTGTCACCTTCCCACAAACATCTATGTTCTTGGGGAGAGTTTTCTGCCTTTTCTGACATACTTTAAGAATTAGAAACACTTATCCATAGTGGGCTGAAAAGTGGTTTCTGACATCAATTCTATTCTTTCCCCTCTTTGCTTGGGAAACTATTCCTGGGAATCATTGATGTTCTGTTTGAAGCCTGACCTAGATATATTCATCTTAACTTCTAATTTTATCACTTCTTAAGGAGTAGGAAGCCTACTCTTATGACTTTGGATTTTATTCAAGCAAACACTGTCCTGGAGGGAAGTATTCTCAGATGTGTTTCCTTCTGATGTCCATGAGTTTCCTGAAAAAATCTGAATTGCAGGAGGGCAATAGCTTACAATTGTTTTTCTCACTACACATTTATCTTCATTCTCCTCTCAGTTTGGACAACTCTTTGTATCTCTGGAGGCATGAGGAAAGAAGAAAAGGAGATCTTTGTATATATGATATTTCTTTCTGGAGACACGATTAACTTGTCTCAAGGACAACATTTTTTAGATAAATTGCTTTAGTTTAGACATGGGTCTGTAAATAGTAAGAATTACAAAGGTCTTGAAGATAAAACATAAAAGAATGTTCTGAATCAGGAAATCAGTAACAACCAGCCCCCTGTTGGAAGACACAAATCTATTTTTAAAAATTTGAAACAAGAGAAACATGCATATAAAAATCATGGCTGATCATCCATTTCTATAGGATTCTGAAATATCGAAGAATCAGCTTTTAGGAGAGCTGAACTATGGCAGAGTTTGCTTTGCTATTCACAAAAACAGAGCCGTGCACCTTCTTTACTTTGTTCCAAATTTTATTGACAGACCTCATCGCAGGGCTACCTCAGTCTAATTGAGAACATTTAAATAGTAATAAATATCTAGGATATTATACTTCATGTAAAGTCAGACAAATCCTGAGTTATTGTCTAGATCCATATGGGAAATATCTTCTTACGATACAGATGGTTCAGCCCTGAAAAATCATGTAACCATTTCTTTTCTTTTCGGTTGACTTGTACGGTCTGTTTTCCAATCTCAGATCTCAGTTTCCCACCAGGACTGAACCTGGGCCATGGCAGTGAAAGCCCAGAGTCTGAACCACGAGGCCACGGGGAAATCTCCATTTTTCTCCTTCTTTTCTCTCTTTTTGGACAAGAGAGAATCCAATAGCAAAAACAGCAAATCATTTAGGTGTAAAATATGCTTCAGTTACAATAATCCAGTAGATTTAATCATGAAAAAATTAGGCCTCTAATTAAAGGACAAAGATCATTTTATCATAAAATATTGCAAAGGTTTAACCACTACTCAGAATAGAGACCCTGCACACTGAATACTGAGCTATTGCTCCAAGGGGGAAGTACAGTTCTTGCAAACCTCTGGTCATATATTTTTTCAACTGAAATATCTTTTGTGTTAGATAGGTTGAGTTGTCAAATTCTTGTTTAAAAAAAAAATGTTTTTCTCTTTCACGTAACTCTCTTCCTGTGTAACACTGCATGCATGTGTGCTCAGTCATGTCCTGCTCTTTGTAACACCATGGACTGTAGCCCACGAGGCTCCTCTGTCCATGGGATTTCCCAGTCAAGGATATTGGAGGGACTGCCATTTCCTTCTCCAGGGGATCTTCCCAATCCAGGGATCAAACCTGAGTCTCCTGCATTGGCAGGGGGATTCTTTACCACTAAGCCACCGGGGAAACCCACATTTGCCACTAAGACTTTTTAATTCCATGTTTTGAGGTTTTTATTATTCCTGTACATTTTGTGTAACTCTTGGTAATTGTGGCACTTTATTTACACTTGCACCTTGAGAAATTATTAATTCACTCATGCATTTTGCAAAGACATTCATGCATAGACACATTTTTTAAGATAAAGATGGCAACCAAAATGGAGAAGTTAGGGATTTTAGGGCTGTTAATGAGCTGGGGAAATTGTCAAAATCAACTTTTACAGAACTCTGGAATCTAGTCAAATATTTGCAACTACCAAAGGGAAGTTTATTGAAGAAATAGACTTCTCTTTTACAGAAAGAAACACTGTGGCATTTTAAATTGTCCCGTAACTGTGGTGGCCATTAGGAATGCCCACATCTCATTGCTGAGGAACTTTGTAGAATGTTACATGATTTCTGAGAAGAAGTCCATCATAACTGTTACTCTTATTCTTCTCTAGGTAATTTAATTTCTGGCTCTTTTAACCATTTTTCTTTGTCTTTGGTTTTCTGCTGGTTGATTATGATATACCTAGATGCAGGTTTTGGATTTGGTATGTCATTAAATTTGGAAAAGTTTTTCTAATTATTCAAATATTCTATATATAAAGTATGTATATATTTGTTTTTCTTTCTTTTTTTTTGCTATCATTGTGTGTGAATATTGTATCTTTTGAAAATTTCCTATAGTTTCTGGATCTTAGATCTTTTTCATCCTTTTTCTCTTTGCATTTCACTTTGGGATATTTTTATTAACAAGTCTTTAAACTCACTGATTATTTCTTTAGCCATGGTGAATCTGATGAACTACATAAAGGCATTTTTCAATATTTTTATAGTGTTTTGGATTTGTAGAACTTAACTTTTATCCTTTCTAAGAATTTCTACCTTTCCTTACGGTTCTCATCTATTTCATGTTATCTTTTTTTTTTTTTCCCCACTAGACCCCTTAACATATTAATCATAATTATTTAAAGTTTTCTCTCTAATTTCAACATCTGTGTAATATCTGATAAAGGTGTGACTATGATTTTTGCTGAATTTTTGTGTGCCTTATTTATTTATTTTTTTTTTTTGTCAAAAACCAGACATATTACATAATGTGAACTGAGGTAAGTAATGTGCAAATGTGAAGATTTATGCTAATCTGACTAGGAGTTGGCTTTGTTTAATGCTCACTATAGCTGTAGGTTTCAGAGACTCAAAATCTTGTAGGGTCCCTTTTTTTTCCCTTCTTGACTTTGGGCTTCCCCCTGTACTCTTCCTCAGAGAGAGGCTGTGTCTTGTAGCATTTCCACCTATAGTTCACTTTTACGATACTAGAACTGTGTTGGTTGTCTGGTAATATATGAGGGAGAGTGCACATTGTGTAATATTTCAATTAAGTCTCCATATTTCACTGGGTTTGTATTTCTGGCATATGCCTTTCCTGAATGCTTTTTCTTGGGCAGCATTTCCACACTGTAGGTGAGACAGGAAGGCTCAATGGCACTGGCCAGGCTCCAGGATAAGGCTCTAGAAGAGCCATTCATTCTGCAGAGGAGAGCTTTCTATGGAGAAGGCTCTGAATGAGATTTAAAAGGTTTACTCCCCCCTTTACTCTTCCACACCATATGGGATAGTTAATTCAATCTTCACTTTGACAGCCTAGTAGATTTCCTGGATATGTAACCTATAAAAGTGTGCCTAGCCCCTCCCATAGCTATCCCTGGTGGTGGGTCACTGGGAGTATCTCACTCTCAAGTTAGTCTTACAGTTTGCAGTTCCAGTGGTTACTGCTCCAGGAAAGAGCTTAGTTGTGACACTTTGGATTCTCCTTTCTCACTCAATTTTGGGATGGTGGTTTTTCCTACACATGTGATTTTTCTTACAGGTACAAGAAAACTCATTGAATTTCTTTTTGCTTCAGTTTTCCTTCTTGTAAGGATGAGAGTGATGACTTTTAAGCTCTTTACATATTGGAATTGACACCAAAATTTTCATTTTAATTAAAAGTGTGTTTTTTTTTAAATTTCCAAATATTTTGATGTATCTCAAATATTTGGAAAAAAAGTATCTTCCAGGTACTTCTTTATACTGATTATTAGTACTTTGAGATAATAATTTGTATTATTGCTTTGGTTTTAAATGTATTAATATGTGTTTTTGGACTGAGGATCTTGTTTATTTGGGGTAATATTCTATTCAAGCTTAAAAATGTTTATTTTGCTTTTATTGGATTTTGTATTCCGTAGGTGTCGATTGGATCAAGTTAGCTATGAATGTTTGTACTTTTGATACAAGATTCTAAACTATTTCCTCTTTCAATGAAAATATCATATAGTGGTTTTCTTCCATCCTTTCCTTCCACATTTGTTACTTGAATAAAGAATTCAGAAATGTCTGGAAGGGTGACTGCAGGGCCTAGAATTGAAAGATTTGCCCTCTGTCCTCTTCAAAATGCCTAAAACTTTCTTGCTGAAATAAGCAAATTACAGCTGAATTTCCTTCTTGTATTTTTTTTTTTTTGTAGTTTCTAGTCTTCAATTTTTACTAAAAAATTTAAAACTTATTCTCAAACTACAAATTAACCCTATCAAAGTTTATCAATTTTAAACTCATTGGCCTATTGCAGAGAAGACCTTTCATGTAGTCATTTTACTTCCTTATTCAGTATATGAAAATCCCTGGTTCACTCAATGTAGTATAATATTCCAGGATAGGAGGCAAAGTCTTTGTCACATTCATGCAAATTTGGGAAACAATGAGTTATGTCTTAGGTCACATCGAATTTGTAATGTGTTGCCTGCCATATATCACAGACATTCAATAATTTTCTACGCATCTCCTGGGTTATTCAACTAATTAAAGTTTTGATAATTAAGGAAGCATTTCCTATTCTGAGGCTGTCAAACATAATTGTGTCAGATGACTCCATAAAGTAACATTTAGCTGGTGACTCTAGTCAAACCTTAAATGGTGTCCCAAAGAGGTTCATGTAAAAGCTCTTTATTTTGTGACATCAGCAAACACAAGGTATAAAAAAAGAACACAAGCTGCTTGCACTGAGATGACAGGTGTCTTTCCAATTGTATGCTGAAGAGAAAGGGCATCACTTGTCATATCAAATATAACATATTTAAAACATTGTTTTGTAAAGGCACTGTTTTAAGTTTCTTTTCTTTCCTTCAAATCACAAACCAAAATTAGTAATTCAGGAGAACTTGACTTCATAAATATCTTTTCCATTGGTGATAGTTTTTAGTTTTCTTCTTTTTGATTGGCAAATTGGTAGGCGACATGAGTATGTCTCAAGACACTAGTTTGAATTGGGGCAAATATACATTCTAATGATTTTGTTACCGTGTTACAAACTGTGCTACACTCTCATGAAAAAGTTCTGAGGTGTTAAAGGGCGTCCCTGGTGACTAGTGGTAAAGAATCCACCTGCCAATGCAGGAGACTCCAGTTGATCCCTGGGTCAGGAAGATCCCCTAGAATAGGAAATGGCAACCCACTCTCGCCTGGAGAATCCCATGGACAGAGGAGGCTGTCGGGCTACGGTCAATCGGGTCACAGAGAGTTGGACAGGACTTAGGGACTAAACAACAGCAACAACAAATATTAAAAGTTGAGACCAATAGTATTTCTTTAAAAAGTTGATCTATCCTAGAGGCGCCTGCACAAAGTGGATGGAGGAAGCTGGAGAGAGTGAGTAGGAAAAGGAGAAGGTGAGCGCTCACAGTACCCAGTCGGAGGGTGGGCAGGCAGTTTGTATCCAGTTTGTGACTTGACGGTAGCCTCCATGGACCTTGCTGCTGCCTCTGTCTCTATTTAACAGGAGAGGAAGCATTGCAGAGGGGTGGAAAATAGCAGAGCTGCGGATGTTGCTAGAGGAGGAAATCCCCTTTGGCTAGGGGGCCCTGATAGAAGGTTACCAGAACCCAACCCGGGTGGCAGACTACTGTGAAAAGAACTGCATACAGCTACTAGACAAGAGAAAAGCTTTAGAAGAGACCAAGCCTACACAATCCTATCGCTAGCTATTCTTGCTTATCAGATAAATGCATTAGTTAACAGTGCTCCAATTGCTAGTTAACAATGCTCCAACCCAAGCCTCTCAGCTCTAGATAATGGAGTTTTCCATCAGACTGGACATTTATAAAGAGAAAGTGGCTCAAAGAGAGATTAATATTTTGACCACAAATAAGAATACAACAAGAACTTACAAAATAATAGCTAATGTAAATATGGAGCATCCTGTAAGTTATGTTCGGAAACCTACTGACCACAGAGTTCTGGATAACATGGGCCATAGTGTCGGGCATGGAAATAACCAGCTTGCAAGAACTGGTGCACTGTCAAGAACAAATCCTACTCCTCATAAACCACTGCACCCTCCCATGTCAAGCTGGGGAACGTTGGGATGAAATATTCCTTACAAAACCCTGGAACCCGCTCGGTCTCCAGCAGTTCTTAATGACTACATGACAAGTCCTGCTAGCCTTGGAAGTGAACATAATCTGGCAGGACAGTTTCTTTATAAGTCAGAGACTAGGGACACACAGTGGAAGCAACAGTATTGGCATTGCCTACACCCTCACCACCCATTACTGGACCAAGTTACTGATAGTAGAGCTCCACCACTGATACCTCCACTGGATGACATTCCCGTGTTTGATGACTCCGCCACCACTGAATTATGAAGTTGAGAAGGCTGCTGTAGTTTGTATAATGACCCATATGCAGTTGGAGATCCTGCTTGGGTGCCCAAGAATTATATTGAGAAAGGTAGGGTACAGGCATCATTGAATTGCTGTAAAGGGAAATAACTCATTATAATATTTTAGAGCTGTGGTCATGTATGGATGTGAAAGTTGGACTGTGAAGAAAGCTGAGCGCCGAAGGATTGATGCTTTTGAACTGTGGTGTTGGAGAAGACTCTTGAGAGTCCCTTGGACTGCAAGGAGATCCAACCAGTCCATTCTGAAGGAGATCAACCCTGGGTGTTCTTTGGAAGGAATGATGCTAAAGCTGAAACTCCAATACTTTGGCCACCTCATGCGAAGAATTGACTCATTGGAAAAGACCCTGATGCTGGGAGGGATTGGGGGCAGGAGGAGAAGGGGACGACAGAGGATGAGATGGCTTGATAGCATCACGACTCGATGGACGTGAGTTTGGGTGAACTCCAGGTGATGGACAGGGAGGCCTGCCGTGCTGCGATTCATGGGGTTGCAAAGAGTTGGACACGACTGAGCAACTGAACTGAACTGAAAGAACAGCTGGTCCAGTGTTTCTCCACCTTTTAAATAGTCTTTCAAGCCAAGATGATTTAGTTCCCATACATTCCTAACATGAGCGAGTGTTGCTTATTTTTTATTTATTTTTAAATTGGATATAGTTGATTGACAATGTTATGTTAGTTTCTGGTATATAGCAAAGTGATTCAGTTAATGTGTGTGCATGCTCAGTCACCTCTGACTCTTTGTGACCCCATGGACTGTAATCCATCAGACTCCTCTGTCCATGGAATTTCCTAGGCAAGAATACTGGAGTGGGTTGCCATTTCCTTCTCCATGAAATCTTCCTTACTCAGGTATCACACCCATATCTCCTGCATTGGCAGGCAGATTTGTTATCAATGAGCCACCTGGGAAGCCTCATGCCATACAGTAGGGCCTTGCTACTTATCTATTTTATATATAGTAGTTTGTGTCTGCTAATCCCAAAGTCCTAGTTTATTCCCACCCTACTCTCTTCCCCTTTGGTAAGCATGGGTTTGTTTTCTATGTTTGTGGGTCCCTTTCGGTTTTGTAGGTGGGTTCATTTGTATCCATTTTTAGATTCCATACATATGTGATATCACATAGTAAAAAAAAATGTTTGATCTATTCCAATTTCAAAAACATAAAAAAATTGTCTATCCCAATTTCAAATGTATCTCAACAGGAAGGACAAAAAATAAGTTCCTTTGTGATATATTTTTTTTAAAGTCCCATTTTATAGGATATTTTACTATTAATATCAGCATATATTAGGTTTATCATATACATATTAGTGTCATCAAATATGTGTATCTAGAAATTTATGGTTATGATCACAAATGCAAATTATAAAAATCATTTTTCACATATTTAAAAGAGATTTATTTATTTTTAGTTTTGGCTGCACTGTGTCTTTTTTCTGTGTATGGGCTTTCACTAGTTCCGGTGAGAGGGGGTTACTCTTTGTTTAGATCCACAAGCTTCTTACTATGGTGGTTTCTCTTCTTGCAGAGCCTGGGCTCTAGGGCATGTGAGCTTACTAGTTGCAGTGACATGAGAGATCTTTTTGGACCAGGGATCGAACCCATTTCTCCTGCATTGGCAAAGGATTCTTAATAACTGGACCCTCAGGGACGTCCCTAAAAATCATTTTTAAACAAGAGGAGTTTTACTTCATTCCTATGTTATTATAAGTGATGGATTGGGTTTACTTCCATAATTCCTTATAAAACAGAAATTTGCCCCGAGATTATGCATAAAATAGGAGAAATGCATTCTAAAAGCCCTTATATAGAAATACTAACATACATTTTACAGTATGTATTAGGTTTGTTTTCTTAGAACTGTTATGGAAATAATTCTAATGTAGGAGGATTCAGTACAAACAAGTTTTAGAAAATGTGCCTCAATGAATGAAACATACCGGTGGAGGTGTTGGTATTTATCATCATGGCAGGTGAAAGGAAAAACTGTTGCAGTCTTTCTAGATACTTCCTGCGCATCTCGCGAGGCAAGATAAGTAGTTCTGAAAACTTCACATCAGACCTATTTCCTTTTATGTGTCTGTTGGCACTTTTCACTACACAAACCCAAAATATCTTGAGCAGAGTATCAGCTACATGTATGGAATTTAAATTGATCTTTGAGAAGATAAAGGTGTTTGCCTTTAGAGAAGCATATTTGAAATTTTACTTTTCTGTGAAAAGCATAGAAACAAATAATTTAACAACTTGTTGAATAATATTAAAATAATTTAAGAAATCAAAATATTGCTTTCCTTTTGGATATCATTTGTCAGCTTAGATGTCAAAGACTTAAATATATACCAATGAATTTAGTTTAAAAATGTATGGGTTAAGAAACATAGAAAGACATATTTTTTAATCACTGTATTTTTTCTAGTTTTGATTTACAGTCTTTGTGATTTTAAAATGTTTATTCATAGCAGAAATTGTTATATACTTAAAGTGACTTCTTGCTTTCAAATAGAGTAGCTTTAGAAAAAAAGGGAAATGTCACTTGCCTCATAAATGCTGAATGTGATCCTTCCAGCAGGGAGGCAAAGTGATATATGAGTGAGGATGTGATAGGTTTCATCATTCAGACTAATTCTAGCTGATTATGAAGGTAGGCTTGGGGACACTTTGCTAAGAATGGTTTTTCTTCTGATGATGTGAGGAGTGGCAGTCTGACTCCATAGTCCATTTTTAATGCAACGAGACTGCTGTTACCAACCTTGTCGTGTACAATGGACGACTCCCCATATCCCCCTTTTCCTAAACTGTGGCAACCACCATCATCTACTTGCTACTTCTAAGATTTTGAAATTTTAGATACCTTATTTAAATGAATCATACAATATTTGCCTTCTGCAACTTGCTTATTTCATTTAGCATAATATATTAGGTTCATGGTGTTTTTGTAAATAGAGGTATTTCCTTTTTTAAGACTGAATGGTAATCCATTATATGTGTATACCACATTTTCTTTATCCATTCTTCTGTCAGTGGATATTTGGGTTGTTTCTATATTCTTGCTTTAGTGAATAATGCCACAGTGAACATAGGACTGCAACTATCTCTTCAAGATCCTGATTTCATTTCTTTTGGATATATGCCGAGAAGTAGAATTGCTAAATCATATGGTATATATAATTCTAAATTTTGGAGAAAGCTCCATGTAGCAAATGCACCCTTTTACAGTTCCATCAGTAGTGTACACAGTTTACAAACTCAGCATATCCTTGGTAATAATAATAATTTTTTGGTGATAGCTGTCCTATAGGTGGGAGGTGATGTCTCATTTTGGTGGTTTTGATTTGCAACTTCCTGATGATTAGTGATATTGAGCACCTTTTCATATACCTGGTGGTTATTTGCATGTGTTGTTTGGAGAAATATCTATTCAGGTCTTATGCCCATGTTTTAATCAGGTTGTTATTATTTTTATTGCTAATGAGTTGTAGTAGTTTCTTATATATTTTGGATGTTAACCACTTATCAGATAAGTTGTTTACAAATATTTTCTCTCTCTCTCTAGGTTGCCTTTTCACTCTTGTTTCTTCTATTATACAAAAGTTGTTTTTTTATATAGTCCCTCATGTTTATTTTTGTTTTTGTTCCCTATGCTTTTGGTTTCATATCCAAGAATTTGCTAAGACTAATACCAGGTAAGCCTTTTCCTTATTTTTTCCTATGATTTTTAGAGTTTCATGTCTTACACTTGGGTGCTTAATATATTTCAAGTTGCTTTTGTATATGGTATAAGATAGGTGTCCAATTTATTCTTTTGCATGTAGATATCCAGTTTTTCCAGTGCTATTTGTTGAAGAAACTATCCTTTCCCCTTTGGGGTATTCTTGGCACTCTTGTTACCAACTGTGCCTGTGCAGTGGGAAGCCAGAGGACAATGATGGGGGCCTCAGTGGTCCTGGTGTGCAAACTGGTCATCTGATTTGGGTGTTGGAAAAAAGACCAACTGAACCATGTAACAGCTGCTTCCCTCTGAAGTTTCCCTCAGGACAGAGGGAGCTCTGGCACACTAAACTCTGTAGTTTTATCCAATGAAGCAAATGATTAGAAGTCTTGGTGCCAGACTTATCTCAACTTATTATTAAAGTTTAAATGAGTTACAAGCTTAATCCTCTGATAAAATATCTCTTGTAGGGGGGAAATGAAAGAAGGAGATTAAATAGCCAAAAAAAGTTCAACAAATAAAACAAGAAAAAAATCAGTCAAATAATTAATTAAAAGGTGGGGTGAGAAAACACAAATAAAATTTGTATCTATCAAAAAAGAAAGTAAACAAATTTAAAACACATGCAGAAATACAAATACAAGATGATTGCAAATTGTAGGAATGTTACCTGAAAAGATTGGTTAGATTACCTTTGCATGAGTGCATGCTAAGTCTCTTCAGTTGTCCGACACTTTGCAACCTTATGGACCATAGCTCGTCGGGCTCCTCTGTCCATGGAATTTCCAGACAAGAATACTGGGTTGAGTTGCCATGCTCTTTTCCAGAGGATCGTCCCAACAGAGGGATCAAGCCTGTGTCTTTTAAGTCTCCTGCATTGGCATGCAGGTGTTTTACTACTAGTATCACCTGGGAAGCCCAAAGATTACCTTTAGTTAACAAATTGAGCCATTTAGGGAACTAAAACTTTTTATTGGTTTAACAGTATTTTCAACCATTTAATTGAATGTCTTAACCCTTCCCACAGTTCTGAACCTGCTGCCTCCTGTCATGGAAATGTGAAAATTACTTATATGATTGCCTCGAGCACACATTTTATTATGTTTTTAAGATAACTTCCTGGTACTACATCACACATTCTTAGGATCAAGTTTCCTTTAATAAGTCTTGTACTTTCTAAAAGAAAATTACCCAAAAGTGATAGGATTCAACCATATCAACAGACTTTTGAACAAATAAACTTATAATAAAATAGAGTCACAGACACAGAAAACAAACTTATGGTTACCAAAGGGGAAAGGGGATGGAGGGATAAATCAGGAGTTTGGGATTAACATAAACACACTACTATATATAAAATAGAAAACCAACAAGGACCTACTGGAGAGGACAGGGAACTGTACTTAGTATTTTGTAATAAGCTATCGGGAAAAAGAATATGAAAAGAAAATATATGTATAACTGCCTCACTTTGATATAACTTGAAACTAGCAAAACACCATACATCAACTATGTGTGTGTGCCCAGTGGTTACCAACTCTTTGTGACCCCGTGGACTGTAGCCTTCCACGCTCTCTGTCCATGGGATTATCCCAGCAAGAATATACTTCAATTAAAAAAAAAACAGACTTTTGATAAACATGTTTAATTATTTTTTTTGCAGAAGTTGCATTTTGTTTCTTCTTTTGAACTTGCCAACACTGCATTATGTATAACCCATAGGCCTGTAACATTTACAAGCATCACTTGGTTTTCAAGTGTCCCAGAAATTCTACTGAACATATGGTAGGTGCACACATTTTCCCAGGGCAGAACCAGTATACAACACCCAAGTCAGAATGTGGAGCATGGCTAGGGCTAGAAGTCCCCGAGGTGATGATGTACCTCCCCTTTGCAGAGCAGTTTGATATTGATCATAGAGAAAGAACAACCAAAAGATACTATTGACAGGGAATTTTTAGCTTTGATGCACTCCATTGTAATTGTCCCTTAACATTTAATGAAAGGAAGAGGTGGTAGAGTGTTAGAAAACCAAGTAGAACAAGTGTGAACAAGTGAAGCTCACAGAGGCATGGACTTTTCCTGTGTGTGCGCGCTCAGTTGTGTCCGACTCTTTGTGACTCCCATGGACAGGCTGCAACCCACCAGCTTCCTCTGTCAATGGGATTTTCCAGGCAAGAATACTGGAGTGGATGCATTTATTCCTCTCGGGGGTCTTCCTGACCCAGGGATCGAATCTGCATCTCCTATGTCTCCTGCATTGCTGGCATATTCTTTGCTACCAGGGAAGCCCCCAGTCAAACTTATATACATTCAAAAGTAGGAAAAAAACAAACAAACAAAAAAACACCTTGAAAGTCCAGTAATCTCCATAGCAAGTTTTCCTTTAGGTTTTTTCATTCAGTGAAATTTGAAAGAGAAAATAGAATGAATTCTCATTATTAAATTATTGACTAGTTCACAGGAGATATAATAAATTAGGACAAAACAAAATATTTCTCACCAAAAGTGTTCATAGGAATTTCTAGAAATCTGTGCATGTTTAATATAGATACTAGTGAAAAAGGCGGAGAAGGCAATGGCACTCCACTCCAGTACTCTTGCCTGGAAAATCCCATGGATGGAGGAGCCTGGCAGGCTGCAGTCCATGGGGTCGCTAAGAGTCGGGCACGACTGAGCGACTTCACTTTCACTTTTCACTTTCGTGCATTGGAGAAGGAAATGGCAACCCACTCCAGTGTTCTTCCCTGGAGAATCCCAGGGACGGGGGAGCCTGGCGGGCTGCTGTCTATGGGGTCACACAGAGTCGGACACGACTGAAGCGACTTAGCAGCAGCAGCAGCAGCAGTGAAAAAGGAGGGTCCTATTGTCTTTGGTAAACACTCTGCCTTTTCTTTAAGGGTAGCTTTTAAAGTAAATATTTAGTAGGTTTCCTAGTTTTACTGCAATCTCAATACTATACACTTTAAAGCACAGTTGAAGATAATCTGAACACCTCATAAAAAAAATTACATTTTCCAAAAGGGGAAAAAAAGAGTAGTGAGAGGAGTAGCATTGTTTTATATATTTGCAAATTTCTTAATAGAACTGATCTTTTTCAAAAAACTAGTCTGGTGGTTACCAAGGGCAAAAGGCTGGGGGAGATGTTTATCAAGGAGTAAAAACTTCCAGTTATAAGATGAATAAGTTCTGGAGATCTAATATACAGCATAGTGATCATAGTTAATAATTCTAAATTCCATATTGAAAGTCGCTAAGGGAGTAAATCTTAAATGTTCTCACCACAAAAAGAAATGGTAATTATGTGACAGGATGCAGATGTTAGCTAATGTTATCATGATTATCATTTTGCAATATGTAAATGTATCCAATCAACATGTCATACACCTTAAATTTACCCAATGTCTTATGTCCACTGCATCTCAGTAAAGCTGGAAAGATATTTAAAAAAAAAAAAAAGGAAAAAATTGAGGAAAGGCAAGAAATGAGGAAAGCTTGATATAAAGGCCAGAAGGGGGACAGAAAACTCTCTGACTTCAGTGGTATTTACACTCTACTTGAGGGGCTTTGTTAAAATCTTTAAAGTGATATTCCAACTGATGCCTTTGCCCTCTCATCACCTTCTGATCTCCAAATAATTAAAGTAGTTTAAGAATATAAGGACAATGATCACAGATCAAAATAATAGAATATCCCTTTGTTTAATTTAATTTTTTCATTTTTTGGTTTACCTTCTAATACAATAAAGCCATTCACCTCCTTTACTCATTTTGCGTATTTCAACAAAACTCAACATGATGACTATATTTTACCCTTGTGTGTATGTATATATATATATATATATATATGTCCTGCTATTTTGTTCTCTTTGAAAAACAGTAGACAAAATATAGTGATACTATCAACATGAAATAACTAAGACTCTTTTAAAGTGCTTATTTAAATTCATTTCTGAATTCAAACTAAAAGTTAAAATTTTCTTATCAATAGTGTCTTTATTTGGAAATAATATTTTCAAATAATTATTTGGAAAAATACACTGGAAATAAACTTTACTCACTTGAAACTTATTAGAAGAATGGAATATTACTGAAGTCTTCTTTTAAATGTGTTGTTATAATCCAAGGGAAGGCTATATTCAAAGATAAATTCCTCTTGTCTGTTTCATCCTTCATCATGATCAGAGTAAGCAAGACTTTCTTTGTGATTCCTGAAGAGAGACAGGCTTCAATATATTTGTATAAAAATCAGAACATTTAAATAGGATGTTGTCCCACAATCCGTTATAAAGTCCTTTTAAAGTTATTATTTCTTATGTTATAGTGACTCATCATCTTTAGAGTATGCAACACATTCAACTTTGCAATTAATTTTAAGGCTATTTTTGTCTGAGGATGACGGCTAAATTTTGCAAACACATATCTAAATAATATGCAGTATGGAAGTATGTAGGATAAAAGCAATGTAGAAAGTTATTTAAAAACTGATTCAGATTCATATCGATTTAGAGACTTAAGCCAATTAAAGGAAAACAAGTAGCTGTGACAGGAAAGAGCTATATGTCAACATCTATTTCTTTTTAGATTTGTTTGAGAACTGGCTAACTGTTTGTGAAATGTCTAATACCAATCCTTTATCAGAGCAAATTTATTTAAATTAAAAATATTGATTAAATGTATTACCTGTAGCATTTATGGAAGTGAACTTTTAACATAAAGAGTAACTGATTTAACTGCTTTCTGCCTGCTCTCTGTGCAAATGTGACGATAGTAACTTAGGGGATAACCCTAATGGAAATGACCATAGTAGAAATGTGCTGAAAATCGCAATTTCACCCTTAAAATTAGGTGAAATAAAGAATTTTCACCTTAAAAGTGACACATTAAGTAACTAGAAAGAACTTTTTATGGCTCCTTGAACTTCAAATTTCAGTGGCTATTTTGAACCCCAATGCCTTAGCAATAATTCACATTTCTTTCTCTTTTAATCTTTAAAATTGTATCACCAGTAGATCAATGATTAGAATTAGAACCACGGATTATTTTGTAACAGTATTCTCTGAGAAACCATTAAAAAGTGGGCAATATTTTATTCTGCCATACTGACACATAAAATTACAGATATTGGATAAACTGTGTTATTTATTAGTTAGAGATTCACAGTGTATAAGAATAGATAAGATTCTAACAGCTAAGACTGAAAGCTTTGTTTCTCACAGGTTAACTGCATATCTTGTTTTGTTTTTGATAAACATTACTGGTTTGAATACATATGTTTTGCATATTTACTACTTGAGTATGTACAGAATTTCCACCATGAGCCTCACATGATTTCGCACTGGGTATTATAATGCTGAAAAACTAAATAGTCACTACTTTCATGGAGCTTCATTTCTGAAAGAAGTTGATGATAGTCATACAGATATAAATAATACATACACAGGCTTCCTAGGTGACTTAGTGATAAAGAATCTGCCTGCCAATGCAGGAGATGTGGATTCTATTCCTGTTGAGAAGATCTCCTGAAGGAGGAAATGGCAACCCACTCCAGCATTCTTGCTTGGAAAATCCCATGGATAGAGAAAGCAGCCTTGCAAGCTAACAGTCCATGGGGCCACAAATAGTTGGATATAACTTAGCAACGAAACAACAGCAACAGTACATATACACACATATACATATGTGTATATACATATCAGAAAGTACTGATGAATGCTGTGGATAAAACAAATAGAAAAAAGGGGTATCATTTTTGATAAGGTTGTCAAGACATGATGGTCATTATTTACATGACGGAAATCCTTTAGGTTAATTGGTAAGCCAAATTCCTCCTGGTTGAGAATATGCTCAACACTGAATCTCCCTGAGGTTGAGCATATATAAACTAGATATTAGATTAAACATTTACATACATAAATATCTGTTGCAATTGAAGGAGAATTATGAGTATCTTTTTTCTTTCTTTCTTCTTCTTCTTTTTTTTTTTTTTTGCTCCTAAGGCAAGAAGTAAGCAGAATGGGAAAAATAGCTCTGTCACAACTAAACTAGCTTGTAGGGCATGGCTCTGAAATGTCAGGTTTTTTTTTATTTTTCAGTATTAGTCCTCGAGATAGAGTTAGCCCATTCAAGCATAGATGATGCTGGAGAACTGCAGCCCTTCCCTATAGCCTCCTTTCCTGTACCAATAAAATGTAATTTGTATTTTAACAAGTTTCAATGTTTATTATGTTCAAATGCCAAAATATATTCTAGTCCAACTGTTACATATAATTTCACTGAGTGGAGAAAAATCATGTTTCCTTGGATCACTACTCTAGTTCACTGTGATATCTGCTTACTTTGGGATAACTGGTATGCTTGCAATCACTTTAAAGTCACAAACAATGTCAATTCTGTAAACAGAATGCTCAGATAAAAAAAGTTAAAAATACAAACTCTGAACTTGGTTTAATGTCAAATATTTTCCCTTTGCTGCTTGAGCATACTTTCAGAGCAAGCTTGAAGGAATAATATATTTAGCTCTCTCCTTACTCTCATTTTCTTTCTTTTTTTTTTTTTAAATTTCTTTACTGGTTACTCTAAGAAAGAGAGAAAATGTTCTGCAAATTTTCTAACATCCATTATTAGTTCAGTTTGTTACACATACCGACAGCAGCATTTTCTGTCACAGGGTTCTACTGAAGTAATTTGGCTTAGAGCTGGCATGGAGCATGACCTTGGTCTTCTTGGGGTATTCTGCCAAATCTGGAAGTTTTAGACTGGTAATAATCTTAGAATCTTAAAATCTAAGAGCATATTTGTTCCAAATGAGAAGCCGTTTATTTGCTCCAATTTCATAGTTCAATCACTGGAGAGGAACTTAAACATTTAAGTCCAATGGAGACTCACTCTTCTTTGAATAACACTAGATAAAGAAATCAGTGCAAATCACTTTTTTTTCAAAATCTTTGATCACAAGTCAGTGAACAAAGGCTTATGGACTTCCCTGTTGGTTCAGTGGTAAATAATCCACCTGCCAGTGCAGGATACACAGGTTCAACCCCTGGGTTGCAAAGATTCCCTGGAGAAGGAAATGGCAACCCACTCCAATATTCTTGCCTGGGAAATCCCATGGACAGAGGAGTCTGGCCGGCTACAATCCATGGAGTTGCAAAAGAGTTGGGCATAACTTAGTGACTAAACAACAATTAAAGGCTTCACTTTTGCTACCTTGGGCTTCACATGGTGGCTCAGATGGTAAAGAATCTGCCTGGAGTGAGGGAGACCCAATTTGGATTCCTGGGTCAGGAAGATCCCCTGGAGAAGGGAATGGCTACTCACTCTAGTATTCTTGCCTGGAACCTTACCAATCATATACTGTTTTTCAAAAACATAGCACATAGGTAAGAGATCCCTGCATTACAAATAATTAGCCATAAGAAATCAGTTCTTACCTAGGTTCATTTCATAGTGTTTTCTGATTAACATAAGTAGAGGAAAACAGGCAGTTAACTATTGTTCAGTGGTTTCTGAATCTCTTGTCAACCAGATCCAGCAATTGATAGAACACCTAGACTATGTCTCCAAGTTTAACACAAGCTTGTGTGCTTAGTCAGTCATGTCTGACTCTTTGTTACCCCATGGACTGTGCCCTCCAGGCTCCTCTGTCCATGGGGACACAAGCTTAGCACACATTATATCCTCAACAAATCTAAGTTTTTCTAAATCCATTGCATATTGTATACTTATTCTGTGCAAAATCTAGTAAGGAATAAAAAGAAAGTCCCAATTGTTTCTGCAGATGGTTTAAATTTTAGTAGCTGGGATGAGAAAAAAAAAGACAAGTATTATGCAAGATGGAAAGAAATAAATATCACAAGACAGATATAGATACCATGCCACGGACATTCAAAAATGGAAGAAAATACAGAAATGCATAAGTGGGAAAATAAAAACCAGAAGTTTAAATACAAGTATAAGGCAGAAATATGACCTGAAGAAATGTTGAGCTAAATAAGAAATAAATTCTAGCTAAAATGAAGAAATATGCTGGTTTACATATAGTGAGACTCAGAAATGAAGGAATGATTAGATGGCTAATTAATTCAATAAACATATGTTCAGCTGCTGGGTTTAAGATAAATAAGATTAACAGTGCCAGCAGCTTCTAATCACTCATACTTTAGAGGAAGAAATAAGTAAACACCCACTTTTAATAAATTTGATACATTAAAAAAAAAGAATACTATAAATATTGGTGCAGCTAACTCAGATATCGTGGATCAGGGAATGTTTTTCTGGCCAAAAATAAGTAGATTCTATATATGCTGTGCTGCACTTAGTAGCTCAGTCACGTCTGACTCTTTATGACTCCATGGATAGACTGCAGCCCACCAGGCTCCTCTGTCCATGAGGATTTTCCAGGCAAGAATACTGGAGTGGGTTGCCATGCCCTCCTTCAGAGGATCTTCCCAACCCAGGGATCGAGCTCAGGTCTCTCACATTGCTGGTGGATTCTTTTCCATCTGAACCACCAGAGAAGCCCAAGAACACTGGAGCAGGTAGCCTGTCCCTTCTCTGGGGGAACTTCCCAACCCAGGAATTGAACCAGGGTCTCCTGCATTGCTATTCCTTGTTGAGGAAGGTCCGCTGGAGAAGGGATAGGCTACCCACTCCAGTATTCTTGGGCTTCCCTTGTGGCTCCACTGGTAAGGAATCTGCCTGCAATATGAGAGACTTTGGTTTAATCCCTGGTTTGGCAAGATCTCCTGGAGAAGAGAATGACTACCCACTCCAGTATTCTGGCCTAGAGAATTCCATGGGTCCTTGTGGTCACAAAGAGTTGGACACGACTGAGCGACTTTCACTTTCACTCCTGAATTGCAGGCAGATTCTTTACCAGCTGAACTACCAGGGAAGATTCCACATTGGCCTATGAAAATGAATAGGAATCATCCAGTTGAAGTAAGGGTTGTGTGTGTACTTCTATACAAGCATATCTATTTATCTGTAAAGTCACTGTGGTGCTGTGTCCTAAATATTTCTGTATTTTCTGATTTCTTCACTTGACATTTGTAACAATATTGTGACTTTCATCTCTCTGCTACATATGTGTCTAGCATTATCATGCCTATTGTCTCTTGTTTGGGATTTTTTTTTTTTTCCCCTAAGACTTAAAAAGCAGTTCGGATTTCCTTACAGTGAAAGATAATGATAACAGTGCAGTTTTACACTACTCAGTCCTCCAAATTATCTAGGAAAAACAAACAAGGACAGCAAAATAAATAAATTTTACATCTGTAGCATCATTAATACAAAAAATTGATAAGGAATCTCCATGAACCACAAAACAAATGGATAGGGTAAAACCATGTAGAACTTGATCTCGCCAAGGAACAGCCCAAGTTTGCTAGCAGGCCAGAGGTGGCAGAGTGAAGAGAAAGAAGAGCTTTACTAAGCACAGGAGCACAGAGTTGCCAATGGTTATGCACTTGTGAGTTGAGAGGACCCCTTATCAGTAACTCTGGTACTAACCAGTGAAATAGGGAGAGGCCTTCATAAATGTCAGGATTTTTTAACAGCTTTTCTTCAAGTATAATTTACGTCGATAAAAATTTACTTGATTTCAGTATACAGTTTAATTTTTGTTAAGTATATGGAGTTGTATAACTATCACTACAATCCAATTTTGGAATATTTTAAGCACTCCAAAAAGATATCTCATATCTTTCCTAGTCACCCCACATTCCTAACCCTGCTGCTGCTGCTGCTGCTACTAAGTCGCTTCAGTCGTGTCCGACTCTATGCGACCCCACAGACGGCAGCCCACCAGGCTCCCCCGTCCCTGGGACTCTCCAGGCAAGAACACTGGAGTGGGTTGCCATTTCCTTCTCCAGTGCATGAAAGTGAAAAGTGAAAGTGAAGTTGCTCAGTCGAGTCCGACTCTCAGTGACCCCATTGACTGCAGCCTTCCAGGCTCCTCTATCCATGGGATTTTCCAGTCAAGAGTACTGGAGTGGGGTGCCATTGCCTTCTCCATTCCTAACCCTAGTCCTAGTCAATCACTAACCTACTTTCTATCCTTTTAATGGCAAATTCATATACATTGAGTCATAAAATATGTGGAAGGGTTGCTTGTGGCTGAATTAGTTTTCACTGTATAATGTTATTGAAAATCATCCATATGGCAGGTATTGGCATTTTCCTCCTTTTTATTGCTGAATAGCAATCCACTGTATGAATATACCACATTGTACTATTTACTTACTGGTGGATAGACATTTCATTGTTTTTAGTTTGGGGGCATTATGGCACCCCACTCCAGTACTCTTGCCTGGAAAATCCCATGGATGGAGGAGCCTGGTAGGCTGCAGCCCATGGGGTCGCTAGGAGTTGGACTCGACTGAGCAACTTCACTTTCACTTTTCACTTTCATGCATTGGAGAAGGAAATGGCAACCCACTCCAGTGTTCTTGCCTGGAGAATCCCAGGGACGGGGGAGCCTGGTGGGCTGCCGTCTATGGGGTTGCACAGAGTCGGACACGACTGAGGCAACTTAGCAGCAGTAGCAGCAGCAAACAACATAGAATTTTTTGTGCAGGCATGTGTTTTCATTTCTTCTGGTTAGATTCCCAGGAGTGATGTTGCTGGGTCATGTGGTAAATTTACATTTACGTGTTTAAGAAAATGCCAAACTGTTTTAAAAAGGTACTGTACCATTTTACTTTCTCACTTGCGGTGTATGAAGATATCAGTTCTTCCACATCCCTGCCAATAGATACTACTGTCTGTCTTTTTGAATCATTGTAAAGTATATGTAAAGTGGTAAGTCACTGTTCTTTAAACTGCATTCTCCTTAATATGATGCTGAACATCTTTCCTTCTGTTGTTTGTCTAAATTCATAGTTCTTTGATGGAATGTCTATTTGAAACTTTTGTTCATTTTTAGAGTGGATCATTTGTCTTCCAGTTATTCACTTACCAGTTTAGTTTATAAATTTTAGATACAAGACCTTTACTAGATAAAGGCTTAATAAATATTTTCTCTCAGATTGCATCTTGTCTTTCTGTATTTAAAAAGATGCTTTGTAAGTACCTTTGATTTCAGTTTTGACCAAACTCGTTTTATCATTTTTTTCTTTTATGGATGATGCTCTCTTCTAGTGTCTAAGAAACATTTTTCTAACCCCAAATCAGAATTATTTTCTCTTTATTTTCTTCAAATGCTTTATAATGTTAGCGGTTGCAGTTATGTCTCAGATTCATTTTGAGCTCATTTTTAAGTATAATGTGAGAGAATAGTTTAGAATCATCTCATCATATTTGGACATTGTTGAAAGACTATTGTTTCTCCATTAAATGAATTGCCTTTGAGCCTTTGTTGAAAATTGTGTTTATCTTACATAAATGTAAAGTTTATATCTGGACTCTTAATTTTGCATTACTGATCTGTGTGTATGTTTATCATTTTCTCAGTACCACACTCTCTTGATTACTCTAGCTTTGTAGTAAGTCTGAAATTGGGAACCGTCAAGTCCTCCAACTGTGTTGTTCTTTTTTAAAATTGCTTTTGCTGTTTTGTGGCTTTTGCCTTTCCGTATAAATGTTAAGATTAACTTATAAGTTTCTAGAGGGAAGAAATCTGCTGGAATTTTGATAAGGATTGCATTGAATGTATAACCAATCAATTTTAGAATGAATTTAATTTTAATCATCTCAAGACTCTTAATCCATGAAAAGGAAAGGAAAGCTCCCTCCATTTATTTAGGTCATATTTGATTTCTCTGATCAGTATTTTTCAATTTTCATTGTACAGTTCTCATAATTATTTTGATATTTTTCCCTGCTTTATTTGATGCAAAGTGTTTTTACTTTCATTTTTAATTGCTCACTGTTAGTCTAAATACATTTGACTTTTTATTTATTTTTGTCCTGTGAACTTACTGAATTTATTTTTTGATTTTAGTGGTTGTTTTTGTATATTTCTTCAGTTCAGTTGAGTCACTCAGTCGTGTCTGACTCTTTGTGACCCCATGGACTGCAGCATGCCAGGCTTCCCTGTCCATCACCAACTCTTGGAGCTTGCTCAAACTCATTCCATCGAGTCAGTGATGCCATCTAACCATCTAATCCTCTGTCATCCCCTCCTCATCCTGCCTTCAATCTTTCCCAGCATCAGGGTCTTTTCTAAAGAGCCAGTTCTTCACATCAAGTGGCCGAAGTATTGGAGCTTCAGCTTCAGCATCAGTCCTTCCAATGAATATTCAGGACTGATTTCCTTTAGGACTGATTGGTTGGATCTTCTTGCAGTCCAGGGGACTGTCAAGAGTCTTCTCTAACACCATAGGTCAAAGGCATCAATTCTTTGGTGCTCAGCTTCCTTTGTGGTACAACTCTCACATCCATATGTGACTACTGGATATTTCTTAGGAATCTGTGTAACCTGGATCATGTTGTGTGTAAATAAAGGTACTCTTATTCTTCTTTTTTAATCTGAGTGCCTTCTATTTTTTTTCTTTGCCTGATTTTGAGAGTAGATACCTTTGTTTTATTTCTGAGCTTTATGAGACTGTACAGTTTTTTGCTGTGATATATGATGTTAAATGTCAGTTTCTGATAGGTGTATTTTATCAGGTTGGAGAAGTTCCTTCTAAACTTGTGTTTTGAGCTTTTTTCATGGATGGATATTGGGTTTGGTTAAATGTCTTTTTCTCTTTCCATTCAGGTTTTGTCCTTTATTATATTAGTATAATGTATTACATTAATTGATTTTGAAGTGTTAACCTTTTTGGCAATTCAGCATAGTCATTCTTTATAATTCTTTTATATTATATTTATTCATATATATTCCCTATAACAATATTGTATTACTTCAATACATAATAGGAATTTATTAATCACACCTTTGAGTAAAAGCTGTTCTCTAAGATAATATATTTAATTTAATCTGTAGTTTTGCTTTACACTTTGGAAACAATTGTACATCTTTGGATGTATTAATATTCTGATATGTAAACATGGGGAAAATAATTATTGGCTTAGAAAAATAAAGAATTATTCCTGAATGAGAGAAGAGTTGTGAACAGATAAAATCTTGGCTCTATCAATAGGAGATTAAATGAGGGAATAGCTGTTTCATAGAAAATCATTTGGAACCATAGAAATTATCTGAAAAGGAAACATCTTCATCTGAAGATTTATTAAAACATTGGAAAGACATCTATGCCTAATGTATTTTAGGATGAATTTAAATGATATTGGGAAGGATATATTTTATGATGAATTCAAGTTTACAGTTTTTTCCTAGAAATGATCATTTCAGTGAGCAATAAAGAATATGAAGATAATGAAAATGTACAATGTGCTACTAGGCATTATTTCAAGAGTGAGAAGTTTTTAGCGTGAGAGTGAGAAAGGTGTGTTTGATCTGAGTTTTGGGTACTGCTAAAGTCATTGCTGAGGGAGAAGATCCCAAGGCTGAGAGAATTTCCACTTCCCTTCTGGAATGGACATGGTTGATACTCATTCCCAAGTGAGAAACTCCTGTCCCATTTGCTATTTTTATAGGTTGTTTCCAGGCTTTTGCGTGAATTTGGGCCTAATAGTATTCACCTGGAACTCAGAGAACTTCTCTCCATCTGCTGAAGCTACCTGCTCTTTCTGGAAAATGCCTGTGAGCCTGTTGTCAGAATTAACCAGTGATTGATGGAGGAAGAAGCATAAAAGCCCAACTCCCTTATATCCAGTTGGGGAAACACTGACACATAGTATACATTCCAGGGCTTCCCTTCAAGATCAGGCTGGCATTACTCTCTAAGAGAGTTGCTAAATTTATGCCCTTGCTTGATTTGGTCTTCTCCTTCTCTCTGCTACTTCCCCTACTCTTTTACAGGTTTCTTCTCAGAGCACATTTAACACATCTCTGATACACAGAGATTTACTCCTCCTTGTCTGCTTCTGAGGGACCCACACTAAGAAACATCCTCCACAAATACAGACAGTATTTGTGTACAGATAGTATCTGTGTATGTAAATATTGGGAGCAGTGATGGGCAAGGGGATTATTTAATATTGCCTGATTTTTACTGTCATCTTTGGCCAGTTACTAATAGTGAAGCCTGGATGAGAAGAGAAGTCCGTTCAACCTTGGGAAAGCATGGGAGAATAGAGATAAGAAAAATGGAATGAATAAGCTTAAAGTCTAATAATAAAAAATTATACACAATAAGTCCATTAAAATTACAGGCTTCACCCAAGGCAGTAGTAACAGGAAAGTAATTGGAAGATAGAGAATTGACATAAAAATAATGCAAGTTTTAATTAATAGGAGTTGGAAAACTATTGGCAGGAATGCTGATGAGAATTTCACCAGTTTTTAAAGAGGTGTAAAAATTGGATTAACAGGAAGGAATTGTGAGAATATTCCCTCTTGTAGCATTATGTGGATCAAGATGTGAAAGCTAAAACAAAGACCAGTCTATGTTAATACATGAATAAAAATGATGATGTAGATAATAATTATTAAGCTAATTATTGAGCTAATTATTAAGAGCTAAACACTCTTAAGTGTTTCCTGTTTTGTCTTTATTTACTAACCACCCTGTGACAGAGGTTTTCTTATTATAAATGACTATAAGGCCCTGGGATTTCTTTGGAAGGAATGATGCTAAAGCTGAAACTCCAGTACTTTGGCCACCTCATGCGAAGAGTTGACTTATTGGAAGACTCTGATGCTGGGAGGGATTGGGGGCAGGAGGAGAAGGGGACGACAGAGGATGAGATGGCTGGATGGCATCACTGACTCGATGGAGGTGAGTCTGAGTGAACTCCGGGAGTTGGTGATGGACAGGGAGGCCTGACGTGCTGCTATTCATGGGGTCGAGAAGAGTTGGACACGACTCAGCGACTGATCTGATCTGATAAGGCACATAGATGATACATAATTTTTCAATGATATGTAGAAGATTAATATTCATAGATAATATGTTTCTGGAAGGAATATCTTATATTATTCTGGAACAGTTGGTTAGAAAAAATGGACTTTAATTTTTAACAGAATTTGAGGAAACAATGTTTAAATAACAGGGGTGGAAGGTAGAGTGCTCAGAGTACATGCTCTAGGTACATTAATTTCATGACACTCAGAAAATTTTCAGATTCATAAAATAGTTACAAAAGATGAGGCTTGTTAAGAGAAGACCAGTTGAGAGGCTTTTGCATGCACTTATTCATAAGATAAGGACCTGAATAGCCACAGTAGATGCTAAGTTGTCAAGAAAATAAGTGGGATGATAACCACTAAATCTCTAATTATATCCCTGTTGCTGCAAATGGCATTATTTTGTTCTTTTATATGGCTGAGTAATATTTCATTATATGTATATATATATATGTATATATGCATACAGACCACATATTCTTTGTCTGTTCCTCTTTTGGTGAACATTTAGGTTGCTTCCATGTCTTGGCTATTATCAATAGTGCTGCAGTGAACATTGGGAAACATGTATCTTTTTGAATTATAGTTTTCTCTGTATATATGTCCAAGAGTGGGATTGTTGAGTCATATGGTAGTTTTATATTTAGTTTTTTAAGGAACTTCCATACTGTTCTCAGTTTGCTATAGACCTGAAACTAACACAACATTGTAAGTCAAACATACTTCAGTAAAAATTTTTTAAAAAGAATAATAAAACATCTAAGTCATACCAAGAAAAAAAAAAGTGGTACAGGAGACAGTGCAAAAAATATTGAGGGAAAGAGGTGTGTAAAAAATGATCAAATTAGAGCATTAAGAGCTATATGTGGACATTTTCACCTCCACATCTAGATATAAGCAATGATAATACAAGCCTCTGCAAATCACAACATTATAAACTTTACTTAAGGTCTGAAAATTCACAGGATATTAATTTATGTCTATATTTATACCTACTTCTCTACACATCGCATTGAAGTAATATTCTTAGAACATTGATTAAATGTGGGTGAAATACACAAAAATAAGCCTTCAGTAAATGTATTGGCTCATCAAACCATTTATGTTGGATTTTTTCCTGGAATATAATAAGAAGTTATGAAGATGATTTATTGCTCGTGTAATTCAAATTGTTGTCATTCAAACTTTAGGTTATGAATATTGTTTCATTAATTTTAGTGCTAATGTTGTCTGAATAGCTGCCATGTTATGTTTTTGATCATGTTTTGATCTTTGTGTGATTGTATAAAGAAATGCAGAATTTAAGAGCATTCAGGAAGACTATTCTCATATCTAAATTCATTGGCCCTTCTGTAGCTTCATATATGATCATCTGTCAGATTTTTACTTTTCAGCAATTTTTCTGAAACTATAAAATAAATGACCACCTCTACCTCCATGATACCTAAAATTATCTTAAATGAATAGCTGTCCCTCTTTTATTGAATGTACTTTGTCTAGATCATGTCCTGGAAACTTTCTTTGTTTTATTTCTCTATAGTAAAAGTAGTTTAGTTTGTTTCTTCAGATTCTGTCAATAATAGCCAGGTATGCCCAATCCCGGAGAAGGCAATGGCACCCCACTCCAGTACTCTTGCCTGGAAAATCCCATGGATGGAGGAGCCTGGTGGGCTGCAGTCCATGGGGTCGCTAAGAGTCAGACATGACTGAGCGACTTCCCTTTCACTTTTCACTTTCATGCATTGGAGAAGGAAATGGCAACCCATTCCAGTGTTCTTGCCTGGAAAATCCCAGGGACAGAGGAGCCTTGGTGGGCTGCCGTCTCTGGGGTTGCACAGAGTCGGACATGACTGAAGTGACTTAGCAGCATGCCCAGTCCTCTACAAAAGTAACACCTGCTGCTGCTGCTGCTGGAATTATTTAAAAGCCCTGTGTTGTATATATAGGGAAAATATGACTTGGGATTTGAAAATTAAGTCATATTTATATCAATGGCAAAGTTCTATACATTCCTGTGGTTGTAATAACAGGGCAATATGTTCTAATTTGGGCTTTCTTGATGGCTCAGGTAGTAAAGAATCTGCCTGCAATGCAGGAGACCTGGGTTCAATCCCTGGGTCAGGAAGATCCCCTGGAGACGGGAATAGCAACCCACTCCAGTATTCTGACCTGGAGAATTCCATGGACAGAGGAGCCTGGTGGGCTGCTGTCTATGGGGTCGCACAGAGTCGGACACAGAGTCGCACAGAGTCGGACAGCCCATGGGATCTCAAGGAGTCGGACAGGTTTGAGCAACTAACACTTTCTTTTCACTTTTCATATTCTAATTTAAACTAATTAAATATTGGCTGAGACTGTTAAGATTTTACTCCAGGCCACTATTGTGTTAAGTTTGGAGGCAACCTATATTCACTACCAAAGTTTATTAAGAAGATAGAGAAACTATCAGTTGTGAGTGGTAGCTGTTGACACATACAAGTCTGGTGATGCTGTGTGCTGTTTATTGGATTCTGTAGGTATGCAATTTGTAAAATAAGCTTTATTAAAAAAAAAAACAGTTTGGACTTACACAACAGTAATAAAAATAGTATAGAAAATTCCCATATACCCCATATTCAGTATCTTCTATTAGTAGTATCTTCCATTAATATGGTACACTCTTACCAATAATTAACCAATATTGATGTGTTATTAATTAAAATGCACAGTTTATTTTTACTTCCTAAGTTTTTATCTAGTGTCCTTTTTTTATGTTCCAGCATCCTATCTATAATATCTCCTTATAGTTAGTTATATGTCTCTTTAGGCTCCTCTTTGATAACCATGACAATTTTGAGGAATCCTGATCAGACATATTATAGGATGTCCACTCTATTGATAATTTGGTGTTTTTCTCGTGGTTAGATGGGATTTGTGGGTTTGGGTGAGGAAGCTCATAGAGGTAAAGTATTTTCACCACATACTATTAATATGATTTATAACTGTTGAGTTAACCTGATCATTTGACTAGGTAGTGTTTGCCAGATTTCTCCACTGAAAAAATACCTTCCTTTCCAGGCTGAACTCTTCGGAAGGAAGTCACTATGAATAGCACAGAGAGTCTGTATCAGTTATTTTGAATTCTTCTGCAGCTCAGATTTTTCCCTTCAGCCACGTTTATTATATTAGTATACACTCATAGGTCTCATATTTTACACTTGGGGTTGTTCACTTTGTTGTTCATTTGTCCAGTTTGACTATTAAGAGTTCTTTTAGTTTGATCTTGTGCCCCTTTGACATATCCCTATCTATTTCTCATCTATCTATCATCAATCTACCTATCTACATTTTTTAAACATTTCATTACTTTTTGACACTGTAAGATGCTGCTGCTTCTGCTGCTAAGTCGCTTCAGTTGTGTCTGACTCTGTGCGACCCTGAGACAGCAGCCCACCAGGTTCCCCCATCCCTGGGACTCTCCAGGCAAGAACACTGGAGTGGGTTGCGATTTCCTTCTCCAATGCATGAAAGTGAAAAGTGAAAGTGAAGTCGCTCAGTCGTGTCTGACTCTTAGCGACTTCATGGACTGCAGCCTTCCAGGCTCCTCCGTCCATGGGATTTTCCAGGCAAGAGTACTGGAGTGGGGTGCCATTGCCTTCTCCGACTATAAGATGGGCCAGGGTTATTATGTATATTTACTCCCCACTCCTAGAATCACATTTCTTTATAGTGTCCTAGCTCCTTTTATTGGAGAATGGTATTAGAAACCACGATCTGGGTACTAGGTGTGCTCATTGCTAGTCTTTTAGATCTTCTCTACTTTTTCTTTTTTTTTAATGTTGTTAATTATTGATTCAAATTTGTAAAGGGATGTAGGCCTATTCAGATTATCTGTTTCACCTTGCGTGAATTTTGGTAGTTTGTGTCAAATTATGAAGTTTGCAGCCATATAAAGTTCATAATGTTCCCTTTTTTTAAATAAAAGCTTTTTAAAATATCAGTTTTAGATTCAAACCAAAATTGAGAGTAAGATACAGAGATTTCCCATATACTTCCTGTCCTGACACATGCAGAGCCTACACCATTATCTTATTCTTATTTGTACGTTTTGGGTAATAGTCCCTTATCAAATGTGTCTTTGCAATTTTTTTCTCAGTCCATGGCTTGTCTTCTCATTCTCTCAACACTGTATTTCATAGAGCCGATTTTTAAAATTTTAATGGAGCCCATTTTATCTTTCATGTTCTATGCCTTTGGTATTATATTTAAATAATCATCACCATACCCCTGCTGCTGCGTCGCTTTAGTCGTGTCCAACTCTAGTGACCCCATGGACTGCAGCCTACCAGGCTCCTCCGTCCATGGGATTTTCTAGGCAAAAGTACTGGAGTGGGGTGCCATTGCCTTCTCTGCAGGTCATCTTAAATTTCACCTATGTTATCTTTAAGAGTTTTACAGTTTTGTGAAGGGTATAAGGTCTGTGTCTAGATTTATTTTTGTGTGTGGATGTCCAGTTGTTCTGGCACCATTCATTGAAAAGACTGTCTTTGCTCCATTTGTCTAAGATAAGTTGACTATGTTAGTGTACTTATGTTGCATTGATTTATCTGTCTGTTCTTTCACTGATAACACTGTTTTGATTACTAATATCCCTTATTTATCCATTCAATACTCATTAGTTTAGCAGTGATAACCCTTCTTTTATATCTGAGATTAGTAATTTGTACCTTCTCTCTATTCTTTTTCATAGTTAGCCTGGGTAGATGTTGATCATTTTTACTAATCTGTTCATATTGTTCCCCTGTATACAATTTCATTGTTTTTTATAAAATAATTTTTATTTCCTTTCTTCTGCTTCTTTTAGGCTTAAATTAGTCTTCATTTTTAGTTGCATAAAATGTAATCTTAGATTATTGCTTTTAGATCACCTTCTTTTCTAGTGTAGTTATTAAATGCTATAAACTTCCATCTGTGCATTACTTCTGCAACATCCACAAATTTTGACAAGTTGTGTTTTCATATTAATTTGTTTTAAAATAACAGATTTATGTTGAAAGTTATTTATTGACCCAAATCTTATTTATAAGTATTTTGTTTAGTCTCAAACCTGTGGCAGATTCAAGTTGATATATGGCAAAACCAATAGAATATTGTAAAGTTAAAAAAAAAATAAGTAAAAAAAAAATATTTAGGGATTTTCTAGTTACATTCCTGTTATTGATTTCTAATTTAATGTCACTAAATAAACTTTATTAGAGTGCACTTTATTTGATTTATTTGCATTTAATTTTGTTAAGGTGTACTTAAGATGTACTTAAGGCCTAGAGATGTGGTCTGTATTGGTGAATGTTCTTTTGTGATCTGAAAACAGTATATGCAGTATATGTTTTACTGTTGTTGGATTAAGTATTCTATAAATGTTAATCAGATCAACTTGATTGATGGTGATGCTCAGGTAAAATCTGATAGAATTGAAATAGGAAATAGATAATTCCACTTTTATAGTTGAATGCTTTAACATGCCTTTTTGGAAAAATTGAGTTAATCAAGCAGGCAGAAAATCAGTAGGGTATTTGTGAAAATTGAGGAGGCTGGTGTGGTTGGAGGAGAGTGAAGGAACATGTGCAGGAAATGTACTCAATATCAGCAGGGTCGGAAGACTGTGTGGGCCTTACATAAGATGTGAAGAAAGGGACCAATTTGGAGGAAAGATGAGTTCATTTTTATAGAATGATAAGTTCAAACTGAATATTAGAGTCTCAAGAGAGGATGTCAAATGGACTTCTGGGATGTTATCAACTACATTATACAGCCTCTAAGAAATACTGTGCCTCTATGAAATACTGTTATATAGTCATCCATGGCTGAAATTATCATATCCTCCCACTAGTGGGAAATGCATTATGAATGTCTTACAAAATTAAGGCCCGTTGGGTTTTTTGGTCATCTGCTGAATATAGAACCAACCAACATGATTTTGTCTTATTTCTACTTATCTTCAGCTGTTAAGGTATATGAAGAAGATGTGGGGAGCTGTTCTTAACAAGATTGAATGTGAAACAGTAATAGCAGGGCATGAAAGGTGGAGCATTAATACAAGACAATTTTACTTTTGAACATTGGATTTTTTAAAAGTTTGAGGTGGGAAGTAAAGGCAAAGAATGAAGATAGATGATGTAGACTAAGTCTAAATGTAGATAAGCTATTTATGCTAGAGTAATAGAGAAAGTAAGCTAGGAAGACAGATATTAGCAAGAGAATATAATGCTTGAGTGAGTATATTGACAAACTATTGGTTTTGCTAGTGATGAAAAGGTGGGCTGTGACCATAGGTAAGAGTGGCCAATAAAGCAAGGGTGGAAGACAAAGTCTTTGGAAGAAGAGATTTCAAAAAGTTAGATACTGGCAGAATCATCATATGTTGTTACTTGCTCGGTCATGTCTGCCTCATTGCGACCCCTTGGACTGTAGCCTGCCAGGCTCCTCTGTCCATGGAATTCTCCAGGCAATAACACTGGAGTGGGTTGCCATTTCCTTCTTCAGGGGATCTTCCTGTCCCAGGGATCGAACACAGTTCTCCTGAATTGTAGGCAGATTGTTTACCATCTGAGCCACAAGGATATTAAAATCATGAAGGTTGAAGATGACAGTAATGATGGAGAGACTGGCTACGTCTAAGGTGCTAATCTTCAAGGAATAAATCAAGTGCTCTTGGGGTATATGGAAGGTCAGAGCAGAGAAAAGTAGCATATGGTATAATCTGATGAAGTACAAATCAAAGCTCAAGAATTTTAGGAAAGAAAAAGGGAAATGTCCTGGAAGTGTGAACGAGGGATAAGAAAGTAATCTGTCCCATCTTTAGGTCAAATAATGTATGATGTATTTAAAAAGAAAAACAAATTAAAAAATGAACAGTCAACCAGATTCACAAGTAACTTTTCCTTGGTGATGCAAAAGAAAATACTTGATTCATGGTGCAAACCTACTGTGTGCAAGGCTAAGAACTATAATGTTCAAGTGATACCAGGAAAAGGAAAGGAAGCTGTGAATGTCCCCCCAGCCTGCCACAGATAGATATAGCCTATTTACATTTTTATGAGAAAAAAAAAAAAGTAGTTCTGGGATAGGAAGGTATAAAAAAGGAATTATGAAAATACATACAAATGTGTTGAGAAAGAAATAGGGAGAAATATCTAAATATACCAATGAACCAGACAGCAAGCTGTCAGATGAGTTCAAAAATAAAAACAGAATTCATGTCAAGAAAACTTGAGTGACTTTAGTTGCTCGAAAGAGCATTAGAATCACATTATTAATGCAAAATAAGAAAATACCACAGAAAACTTTAAAAGCAATAGAATATATGCCATCTTAGAATTATGCCAACATAAAAAAACTTTCAAAGGGATATAGTATCTAGAACTAAGATGGAAAAGTCTCCTATATGTAAGGTCATCCTAGAATGGTATTATGTGGAAATTTTAAAACACTTAGAAGGTTGTCATATTTCACAAGATATCGAGAAATCCTAAAATGTATTGAAATAAGGAAACTGAAAGGGAAAACATCTTGTAGCAAATTACCTGCTTTGTCAAGACTTGTAGTGGAGTGGAGGCTGAATAGCCTTTTGGTGAGGAATGGGAAAAACGACCAGGAAAAGTGGTAAATTTAGTTGCAATGTTAGCTTTAGTTCTAATGTTTTGGGGGTTTCTTAGAAATTAGGCAATAAGGTCTAAGTGGTTACAGAAAACAGGACTTGTCTTCAGTAAGATTTATACAGGGAGATTTAACTTCGAAACTTTAGCCTAAATAAGTCAGATTATGATTATTTATTGCCTGCACTCAACTGATAGTGGTCATATTTGGTATATTTCTTAGGTAGATTTTAAATACATAAGACTCAAGATAATTTAGTTTAAGTTTCCTTGGTGGCTCAGACGGTAAAGAGTCTGCCTACTATGTGGGATACCAGAGTCCAATCCCTGGGTTGGGAAGATCCCCTGGAGAAGGAAATGACAACCCACTCCAGTTTTCTTGCCTGGAAAATCCCATGGACAGAGGAGCCTGGCAGGCTACAGTCCACAGGGTTGCAAAGAGTTGGATATGACTGAGTGACTTCACTTTCACTTTCAATAATAGAAAGATCCAGAAGGCATTTCTATACAATGCAACCACTGAATATATTTTTTTTAAATTTCTCTTTCTTAATCTGGAAATATATTAATGATACATTCTTAAGTGAAGCTTGCAAAAAACCATACTATTCATTAGAAGTAGAGTCAAGGGCACTTGGAACTAAAACACAGTCTCTCTATTATTATACTGTTATTTAAATAACAGTGAATTTTCATATGAACATTTCTAAAAGGACTAGAAGCAATCTCTACAGAGCAATAAGTTTAAAGATAATTTGAAGCTTCCATTTCACTTCATCTCTTTGGATATTTAACTGTAAATTAACATTTTTTGAAAATGAAAACAATATATAGCAAGGGCTTATGAAACAAATGAAGTCAGAAGGGAGGCTATTCCATAAATGATAAATATGCTTATTTAGACCTTAGTTTTGCAAACTGTTTTTACCACACACAAAGAAAGCAGGGAAGATAACACCATCTTCTTCCAGTGCCAAATTCCCACTAACCCAGGTCCCCAGAGTAGATCCCAGTTGCTCTAATGCTTGTTTAGAGAAGTCTTTCAAATATACAAGGAACATTAAATTAAATTATTCAGTGTTGTATCTTTAACTAGGACACTGTGGATAACAGACACCTTACCTGCCTCATAGAGGGGAGCCATAGAGACTTAAGTGTAGGTATAATTATATAACCATGTTACTTAAATAATGTAAATATGGAGTCTTAACCTTTATTTAGTCATGAACACATGATATCATTTAGTTAAAAACAATGCTGAAGGATCCTAAACTTTTCAGTACCAACCTTCTTGAACTTAAAAAAAAAAAATTGTTTTGTAATCCATAGGAAATCTCCAAGAATAGTACAGCAAATACCGATTTATTCTTCACCCAGATTTAGCAATTGTTTACATTTTAGTATATACATATAATTCAGTATATGTTCTTGAAAACATTTTCAAACCATTTGAAAGTTGGAGGCATCATATTATTTTTGCTCTAAATACTGCAATGTGCATCTTCTAATAAGGGTATTTCTCTTTATAATCACATAAATATATCTTCTACATAGTCCTCATCTCACCTTAGGAAAAATTAGTTCAGTTCAGTTCAGTCGCTCAGTCGTGTCTGACTCTTTGCAACCCCATAGCTGCAGCATACCTGCAGACTGTCCATCAACAACTCCCGGAGTTCACTCAAACTCACGTCCATCGAGTCGGTGATGCCATCCAGCCATCTCGTCCTCTGTGATCCCCTTCTCCTCCTGCCCCCAATCCCTCCCAGCATCAGAGTCTTTTCTAGTGAGTCAACTCTTCGCATCAGGTGGACGAAGTATTGGAGTTTCAGCTTCAACATCAGTCCTTCCAAAGAACACCCAGGACTGATTTCCTTTAGGATGGACTAGTTGAATCTCCTTGCAGTCCAAGTGACTCTCAAGAGTCTTCTCCAACACCACACTTCAAAAGCATCAATTCTTCAGTGCTCATCTTTCTTTAAGTCCAACTCTCACATCCATACATGATCACTGGAAAAACCATAGCCTTGATAGATGGACCTTTGTTGACAAAGTAATGTCTCTGCTTTTTAATATGCTGTCTAGGTTGGTCATAACTTTCCTTCCAAGGATAAGCATCTTTTAGTTTTCATGGCTACAAGCACCATCTTCAGTGATTTGGGAGCCCAGAAAAATAAAGTCAGCCACTATTTCCACTATTTCCCCATCTATTTGCCATGAAGTGATGGCACCAGATGCCATGATCTTAGTTTTCTGAATGTTGAGCTTGAAGCCAACTTTTTCACTCTCCTCTTTCACCTTCATCAAGAGCCTCTTTAGTTCTTCTTCACTTTCTGCTATAAGGGTGGTGTCATCTGCATATTTGAGGTTATTGATATTTCTCCCGGCAATCTTGATTCTAGCTAGTGCTTTCTCCAGCCTAGCGTTTCTCATGATGTACTCTGCATAGAAGTTAAATAAGCAGGGTGACAATATTCAGCCTTGACATACTCCTTTTCCTATTTGGAACCAGTCTGTTGTTCCATGTCCAGTTCTAACTGTTGCTTCTTGACCTGCATATAGGTTTCTCAAGAGGCAGGTCAGGTGGTCTGGTATTCCCATCTCTTTCAGAAGTTTCCACAGTTTATTGTGGTCCACACAGTCAAAGGCTTTGGCATTGTCAATAAAGCAGAAATAGATGTTTTTCTGGAACTCTCTTGCTTTTTTTCAATTATCCAGCAGATGTTGGCAATTTGATCTCTGCTTCCTCTGCCTTTTATAAAACCAGCTTGAACATCAGGAATTTCATGGTTCACATATTGCTGAAGCCTGGCTTGGGGAGTTTTAAGCATCATTTTGCTAGCATGTGAGATGAGTGCAATTGTGCGGTAGTTTATCATTCTTTGGCATTGCCTTTCTTTGGAATTGGAATGAAAACTGACCTTTTCCAGTCCTGTGGCCACTGCTGAGTTTTCCAAATTTGCTGGCATATTGAGTGCAGCACTTTCACAGCATCATCTTTCAGGATTTGAAATAGCTCAACTGGAATTCCATCACCTCCACTAGCTTTGTTCGTAGTGATGCTTTCTAAGGCCCACTTGACTTCACAGTCCAGGATGTCTGGCTTTAGGTGAGTGATTACACCATCATGAAAAATGGCATTTGCTATAGGAACTGTATTTAAATTTCACCTTTTTAAAAGGAAAAAAAAAAAAAAAAACAAACAAACCTGGGTTTTAGAACTTCTTTTCAATTCATGATCCAATCATCTTTCATTTTTTGTATTTGGATGCTTCATCTGTTCAGACTCTTTAATTTATACCAGTCCTTGTGGCTTCTTTTTAAATAAAATTTTTATTTTAGAATGGTTTTAGATTTGCAAAAACAATTGGAACATAGCATATAGAGTTCTCATATACTCTGCACCATATTTTTTCTATTATAGACATCTATATTTGTGTGGTACATTTGTTACAGCTGGTGAACCAATATTGATACATTTATTAATTAAATCCATGTTTATTCATATTCCCATAGACTGTTTTTTAATCTAAGATCCTCTTTGATGCTCCTTAATCACACCCAGAATAAATTTATTTCCATTTTCTTGGGCTTGTGTTGGCTGTGAAATTTCACAGGCTTTTCTTTTCTTGATGACCTTCATAATTTTTAGGATCACTGGCCAGATAGTTTATAGTATTTATGTTGAGTGGAATTTGCCTGATCTTTTTTCTCATAATTGTACTATGATTATCAGTGTTTGGAAGAGAACTGCAAAAATAAAGTGTTATTTTCATCATACCATAATTCTTGGGTTTTGTATTGGTTTGCTATGGCTTCCCTAACAGAATATCTCAGACTGGGTAGTTTAAAGAGGGAAATTTATTTATCTTACAGTTTTGGAGGCTAGTCTAAGATCAAGGTGTCAGCAGATAGTTTGAAGATGGTTGTCTTTGCCTTTTGCCTTCTTATAATCTTTCCTCTGTGTCTTTATCCCAGTATCTCCTCTGTGTTTAGATTTCTTCCTAGAAGGTCTCTGGTCAGATTGGATTAGGGCCCACCCTAACAGCATCAATTTAACTTAAATCACTTTTTTTCAGGGATTTCATTTATTTAAACCAGTTTTAGGTTCCTAGAGAATGGATGGTGTAGAGATTTCCCATATATGCTCAACCACCATGGATGTATAGCCTTTTTCATTATCAACATCTCTCACTCAGGTCAGTTCAGTTCAGTCGCTCAGTCGTGTCAGACTCTTTGCAACCCCACGAACAGCAGCAGGCCAGGCCTCCCTGTCCATCACCAACTCCCGGAGTCCACCAAAACCCATGTCCATCGAGTTGGTGATGCCATCCAACTATCTCATCCTCTGTCGTCCCCTTCTCCTCCTGCCCCCAATCCTTCCCAGAATCAGGGTTTTTTCAAATGAGTCAGCTGTTTGCATCAGGTGGCTAAAGTATTGGAGTTTCAGCTTCAACATCAGTCCTTCCAATGAACACCCAGGACTGATCTCCTTTAGGATGGACTGGTTGGATCTCCTTGCAGTCCAAGGGACTCTCAAGAATCCTCTCCAACACCACAGTTCAAAACCATCAATTCTTCGGTGCTCAGCTTTCTTTATAGTCCAACTCTCACATCCATACAGATGGTACATTTGTTATAACTGATGAACTTGTATTGGCATATTAGGATCACCCAAAGCCCAAATTTTACATTATAGTTCATGCTTGATGATCTAACTCTAAAGTTTATATAGAGAGGTGGAAGGCCCAGAATAGCCATCACAGAAATGAAAGTACAGAATGAGTTGGAGGGCTGAAATTAGCCAACTTTTGAAATTTACTATAAAGCTCCTGTAATCAAGATACAATAATATATGATATATATTTAGAGAATTAAATACATTGTTTCTTTTATTCCTTTGAATAACCTGTCCAATTATGAATAAGAAAATCAACTGTTTTATTTTACCCTCACTTATTCATTTTTGATGCTTTTCTATACTTCATGTAGATTAGAGTCTGAGCTATTTCCCTCTCTCCAAAGATTGTCTTTTAACATATTTTGCAAGGCATCCTTATTAGCAGCAAACTCCTTCAATTTGGAAGTTTCTATTGATATATCCTGGAGCTCAGAGATTCTTTCCTCAGCTGTGTCTAGTCTACTAATAAGCCCATCAAAGTATTTCTTCCAAATTCCTCACTGCTGTAATGGTGTCTTTGAGCTTTACCATTTCCTTTTATTTCTTTAGAATTTCCCTCTCTCTGGGTTACATCGCTCATCTGTTCTTGCATGCAATCTACTTTACCTATTAGAGCCCTTAGCATGTTCATCACAGTTTTTAAAATTCTGGTCTGATAATTCCAATATCTCTGTTGTATCTGACTCTGGTACTGATGCTTGGTTTGTGTCTTCAAATTGTACTTTTAGCCTTTTATTGTGCTTTGTAACTTCATCTTTATAGTAAGACATGATCTATGGGTAAAATGAACTGCTGGAAACACGGCTTTAATAATGTGGTGTTGAGGTTAGGGGCAATGGGACACATTCTATGATTTGGTTTCAGTCTTTTAATACGCCTATGCCTCTGGATGGTAAATTTAATGTGTTCTTAGTTTCTCCTTTAGTTAAAATGGGATGGCTAGAATTGCGTATTTCCCTTCTCCTAAGTAGAAAGCTAGGGCTTCCCAGGTGGTTCAGTGGTAAAGAATCTGCCTGCCAATGCAGGAGATTCAGGGGACACAGATTCGAACCCTGAGTGGGGCATGGCAACTCGCTCCAGTATTCCTGCCTGGAAAATCCCATGGATGGAGGAGCCTGGCTGGCGATAATCCACAGGGTCACAAAGAGTTGGACAGGAGTGAGCTACTGAGCACACACTCAAGTAAAAGGCTACAGCTGACTGGTATTTCCCTTCCCCCAGAGAAGGCAATGGCAACCCACTCCAGTACTCTTGCCTGGAAAGTCCCACGAACGGAGGAGCCTGGTGGGCTGCAGTCCATGGGGTTGCGAAGAGTTGGACATGACTGAGCGACTTCATTTTCACTTTTCCCTTTCATGCATTGGAGAAGGAAATGGCAACCCACTCCAGTGTTCTTGCCTGGAGAATCCCAGGGACAGGGCAGCCTGGTGGGCTGCCGTCTATGGGGTTGCACAGAGTCGGACATGACTGAAGTGATGCAGCAGCAGCAGCAGCAGCAGCAGCAGCAGCACATTTAGGAACTCTCCCAGAAGTTTGGATTCACCTTAATTAGTTTCTCCTGAAGGCATTCTTGTTAAGAACAGAGTGCTCTGGTCTATTTCAAGGCTGTTACATTTCCCCTCCCACTACGAGATGCATTAGGGGATTTTTCTCTGATTTCACTCAAGGACCTGTTTGAGCTCCAGGGAGGCAACTCTCTGGAAATTGTGGGGATCCTCAAATGACTGACTTCCTCTGGACTATTTTAACTCTCTCTTTGACATTTAGCGTCCAGCATTTCAGCAACTAAGTTTCGGGTTTTCCTACGCGGATTGGCTTCTGCGGCAGTTTCGACTCGTGGTTATCTGCTCCGGTAAGCTATAACTCCTTGTTTTCTCCTTTCTTATTTTGGGGCAACGGTTTGTCCTGAATTCTCCTCTCTTTTACCGGCTAAGAAAAGTTGTTCAGCTTTTTACCTGTTAGGATGGAATGGAGACTTCCAAGGCTTCTTACTTGTGGACCTGGAAACGTTAACTTGTAGGAACTTTCTCATGAGCGTATTTTCATATGCGAACAGGCAGATTAGAAAGCGTCATGGTTCATAGGTCTACCCAGCCCAATTGGCACACATGTAGCCTAGCCTGAGCCTCCCTCTCAACTTCGACAGTGAATGGCAACTCTCTCAATTTTTTTTTTTTTTTCCCATGTCTCTTCTATGCTTATAACCTGAGATCAAGTGACCTTACCTGAAGACATGGTGATCTTTCCCTCTATTTATAGAAGTAGATGAAAAAAAATTAAAAAAAAAAAAAAGAAAGGAAAAGAAAACTTTGTGATGTATATCCAAAGGCTTTGTACTTATTGTTGTTATTTTTAAAATATTTGTTTATTTGGCTGTTCTGGGTCTTAGTTGCGGCTTGCAAACTCTCAGTTTTGGCGTGTGAGATCTAGTTCCCTGACCAGGGTTTGAACCTGGCCCCCCTACATTGAGAGTGCAGAGTCTTTACCACTAAATCACTGGGGAAGTCCCAGACCAGAGGCTTTGTACTTTAAATACTCAAAAAAACCATTTGGGGGGTTTGTTATTTATTTTAATATTCCTGAATAAAGAGACTGGCTAGTGAAGAAAAGACATTCTTTTAAAATTTTAGCTGTGTTAGGCCTTTGAATGATCAGGGATTTTGTGAGAGATTTGAGCTGTCCGAAATGGACTGAAGAGGTATTGCATGCCTCTTTCTGTGGGGGTATTCAAGCAGATATTTGACATGCAGCTGATGCAGGTATTGTAGAAGTAACTGGAACAACAGATGAGAATTAGTGTTTGTGTTCTAAGGTCTTTTCCTGCTTTATGTGGTAAATTTATACATTAAAAAAAAAATAGTAATAGTCATGAATTTCACTTGAGTCTCCCTTCATAGTCACCAAATCTTGAGTGAGTGAGTGAGTGAAGTCGCTCAGTCCTTTTTGAGTCTGTGACCCTATGGACTGTAGCTCACCTGGCTCCTCTGTCCATGGGATTTGCCAGGCAAGAATATGGAGTGGGTTGCCATTTCCTTCTCCAAATCTTATTGTGACCCAAGTAACTAATTATTTGGTCAGGCAAAATACTGCCACTAACTGACCAATATTATCAAATAAACCAAATGCTTGAGGTCAGATACTACAAATTCATTTTGAGTATTTTAACTCATATTTATATGCAAATATGATTTCTTAAATTTGTAGGATTCTTTGTTGATAATAGTTAGGGAAGCTGTGGAGTATAGCTGTGGAACATTGCTGGAAATGTTCAGGCACCTAACTTACTATAGAAGAGAGCAGAATTGAAAGATGAAGGAAAGGGCAAGCTGACTCATAAAGGCTTGAATTTGATTTGTGAGGGTGGAATGAAATATTATTGCGGAGTATGGGACATAACAGTGGTACAAATAGGAACAATATGTAGAAGATTTGTGACTGATGTGAGGTAATAGATAATTTTTATGATATAAAATTGATGTAAAAGGGGTCAGCTATAAGAAAGCATTGAAGCTCCGAAGTATCAGAATTGGAAAGAACTTCAAGGAGGCAGAGAAGGGCTTTGAAAAGAAATCGCTTTGAACTCTGTGCACTCTGCAAAATGATGCAATTCAATTCCAAATTCTCTGGCATTTATGCATGTGATTTTAGGGGCAGCCAGTAAAGGGCATCAATATTAATGTAAAATTGTATTTTCAAAAAAACATTCAAGAAACTTTCATTAGACTAAACAAAACATTCTTTTTTTGTGTATGAAATAAAGCACTTTAAAAGGCATCGTATTAGCTTTAATGAAATCAAAATTAGTGGCTATTCAGTACTAGTTGGTTCGTTATGTATGCCACTATCTTCTTCTGTCGGGTCATTTTTATTTTGTTTTGTTTGAAATGAGGTTTATAAAATATAGTGATGCTTTTTAAGTCTCTTCCACTTGTTCATGATTGGACCATGCATTTGTAAATAAATGTGAAACTTCTTACGTATCACTAGTTCTTTGGAAATAAAAAATATATTACTAATCCTAGTGGTTTCCAAGAACATGATTAAGTTGACTGTCTGTTGATACCACAAGCTTTACTAATTCAATACATTCAATGGTTAAAAAAATAAACTTGACTTTCTTTCATGAAAAGTGGATTAGTAGCCCCAGGATTTCTTGACATTTATTTTTAAAGTACAAAATAACATTTTGGCTAGAAGAATATTCAGTGTTCTCTTTTTTCCCTATTTTAGTCTATAGTAAACAAAATCATATGAAAACAGGTGTAGTCGTTAATGTGAGCTAGCAATCATACAGTTCAACTAATTACCAATATCAATACTTTTCACATGATTGCATAGAGCTGTTGTAATCTTCATACAGGACAGAAAGATTTTTAGAGTAGATATGGGTTAATGGTCTCATGCTATCTATATAAATGAATAATTCTATTTTGGCTAGACCTATGATGCAGTATTAAAATTTGCAAAGGCTGAATCTGGGTTGTTAGCAACATAATTGGGCTTTGAGATAATAAAAATAGGATATGGACCAAACCTGGATCCTGAGCAGGATTTCAGAAATAGCAAAAGTTTTTCAAAGTGTAGGACTGTAAAAATATTCCTTTAAAGTGAATGTTTTCTACTCAAATTTAATTGTAGTCAAATTTAGAATTAAATTTTTAAAAATTTAAAAACTAAATTTAAATAACTTAAAATTGAAGTACAGAAACATACTTCAATTAAAAAGTACCTAGTAATTGTGTTATTTCAAGTGCAGTATTTAAAGAAAGTTTTCAGTTAATAAACATTACAATAGGCACTTGGTTTATTTCAAGTAAAATCAGTTGTAAAAACAAATTGGAATTTTGCTTGGTTGTTTTCAAGATCAGTTCTTTAGAAATATGCATCATAAAATTTTACATTTTATGCCATGAGGTTAAGAGCAAATTAATAGAAAGTATGTAAAATACAATTGGTGATTCCTTCTTTACTACATTGTGGGTGTTTTAGATTTCTTTTACTTTATATTTGAAATGGGAAACTGAAGTGATTTTCCTTCTTAACATGCCAGTCACTTGTTACCATAACTAATTTTAAGTTCATGAAAATATATAAATATAATTTTTAGCTTAAATAGTTTTTCCAGGACAATGTAAGCAAGGAAGATTACTTAAAATACCAGGTTTTTTTGGTTCTTTGGAAGCAGTCCTAAAACTATGCAAGTTAAAACAAAATTTTTAATAAACCTATGTATATTATCAAAGATGGAAGAATTATATAAGATACCATGTTTATGCATAAATGTTATAATATGAGAACAGGAGGGGTGTGTATAAAAGAATTCATTAGAACATATCATGGAACATACTGTGTGCCTCAGCATTATATGTATATGAGTTAGGTGTTTAATTTGAAAATTCTAGTTGAGAGATTAAAAGTAGAACATCTAAGTATAATGAGTTTCAATAATGCACTTAAACAGTCTACTAAAATATTACTTCAATTGTAAGTGATGTAAAAATATCGAGATTGTTTCCATACTAGGCCTTCGGAATTTGGGATGTATTTTGTAGTGATCATGCATTTCAGTTGAATTATTAAAGTACAGTTGACTTACAATATTACGGTAGTTTCAGATGTACAACATAGTGATTCAGATTTTTTAATAGATTGTCCACCATTTAAAGTTATTATAAAATAGTGGCTCTATTGCCTGTGCTGTGCAATATCCTTATATATTTTTTATCTTATACATAAGTTTTTACCTCTTAATCCCCTATCTCAGTATTGGCCCTCCCCCTCCATACCTCTCCCCACGGTTAACCACTAATTTACTATATCTGAGTCTGTCTGTGATATTCATTGTTTTGTATGTTTTAGATTCTACATATGAGTGAAAATATACAATATTTGTCTTTCTAGGACTTTTTTCACCACAAATTGCTATGTCAACAATGCATATTTTAAGTATTCAGCAGGCACGTGTGGCTAGTGGCTTTTCTTGGCAAACATAGTTCTGTACAAAGAAGAGTGTTTCTCAGTGTTAATGGTTGAAGTGGGAGGAAGAGACATTTTCCCTCTGGGTAAATATTTAACCATCCTGCTTACACTCAGTTGGAAACAGAAACTTGAATTTATAATAAACAAAACTTAAACAAATAAACAAACAAATAAACAAACAAATAAACAAAACTTACGTAAATATATAATCTAGCCCTAAATGTCCATTTACAAAATTACTTTAAATTGTTATTTAAGGGTATTCAGCTTGAAACTATGCTGACTAAAATAATGCACTTAATATATATTGATGTCTGACTTATTTCAGTGACATGCATGAGAAAAACAATGGAATATTGAACTAAAGATAGAATTTTATGCCAGAAATTTCATCACTTTAAGCTCTAAACAGGAATATTTTGCATCAAAGATTAATTTATATGTTACCGACTATCTATGTAGGAGGAATAAACTACAAAAAATACCAGCCAACAGAAACCTTTACGTGGTGGTAAAGTTATTCTGTAGAAAGAGCTCATACAAGTAAGTTACGAAGAAATAAATTCTGACATTACCTTTCCCACTTGCTGAATGGCTTGGAAAATGTTATATAATCTCTCTGAACCTTGAGTTTTCTCTTCTCAGAAATGATTATACCTTCCTTTCAGAGCTATGCCAATTAAATATAATCAAAGACACCATTTGAATTTCCATGAAAAGTATTTGCTGATCACATATCACGTTTACATGTCAAACAATAGATTTTAATACATACTAGTGTTACTCTTTTCTGAAAATACCTCACACTGATTTGATTAAACAACGTTATTTGCTTCTAGCAAATTCAGATCTGTTGCTCAGTCATGCCCAACTCTTTGCGACCCCATGGTCTGTAGCATGCAAAGCCTCCCTGTCCATCATCAACTCCCAGAGTTCACTCAAACTCATGTCCATTGAGTTGGTGATGCCATCCAACCATCTCATCGTCTGTTGTCCCCTTCTCCTCCTGTAATCTTTCTCAGCATCAGGGTCTTTTCAAATGAGTCAGTTCTTCACATCAGGTGGCCAAAGTATTGGAGTTTCACCTTCAAAAACAGCCCTTCCAATGAACACTCAGCACTGATCTCTTTTAGAATGCACTGGTTGTATCTCCTTGCAGTTCAAGGGACTCTCAAGAGTCTTCTCCAATGCCATAGTTCAAAAGCATCAATTCTGAACTCAGCTTTCTTTATAGTCCAACTCTCACATCCATACATGACTACTGGAAAAACCTTAGCTTTGACTTGGACAAACCTTTGTTGTCAAAGTAATGTCTCTACTTTTTAATATACTGTCTAGGTTGGTCATAACTTTTCTTCCAAGGAGCAAACCTCTTTTAATTTCATGGCTGCAGTCAGCATCTGCAGAGCCCCCCAAAATAAACTCTGTCACTGTTTCCACAGTTTCCCCATCTATTTGCCATGAAGTGATGGGACCAGATGTCATGATCTTTGTTTTCTGAATGTTGAGCTTTAAGCCAACATTTTCACTCTCCACTTTCACATTCAAGAGGCTCTTTAGTTCTTCACTTTCTGTCATAAAGGTGGTGTCTTCTGCATATCCAAGGTTATTGATATTTCCCCAGCAATCTTGATTCCAGCTTGAGCTTCATCCAGCCCAGCGTTTCTCATGATGTACTCTATAAGCAGGGTGACAGTATACAGACTTGATGTACTCCTTTTCTGTTTGGAACCAATCTGTTGTTCCATATCCAGTTCTAACTGTTGCTTCCTGACCTGCATATAGGTTTCTCAAGAGGCAGGTCATGTGGTCTGGTATTCCCTTCTCTTTCAGAATTTTCCACGGCTTATTGTGATCCACACAGTCAAAGGCTCTTGCATAGTCAATAAAGCAGAAGTAGATGTTTTTCTGGAACTCTCTTGCTTTTTTGATGATCCAGCGGATGTTGGCAATTTGATCTCTGGTTCCTCTACCTTTTCTAAAACCAGCTTGAACATCTGGAAGTTCATGGTTCACATACTGTTGAAGCCTGGCTTGGAGAATTTTGAGCATTACTTTACTATCGTGAGTGCAATTGTGCGGTAGTTTGAGCGTTCTTTGGCATTGCCTTTCTTTGGAATTGGAATGAAAACTGACCTTTTCCAGTCCTGTGGCTACTGCTGGCTGTTGCAAATTTGCTGGCATTTTGAGTGCAGTACTTTCACAGCATCATCTTTTAGAATTTGAAATAGCTCAACTGGAATTCCATCACCTCTACCAGCTTTGTTTGTAGTGATGCTTAGTTTACTTTTCTTTAATTTCATAAAGTACAAGCTTGGATTATTAGCATTCCATCTTTTCTAATTTAGGTGTTTAATGCTATGAATTTTGTTTTGTTCACTGCTTTCACTGCATCCCGTAAATTTTAAGTTGTATTTTAATTTAGTCCAAATATTTATTAATGTTAACATGGCATATCATTCTCCATCACAGTACTTTTGGCCTATCTGCATCTACATTTAAAGTGGGTTTCTTATAGTTAACATATGGTTAGATATTGAGTTTCATTCACTCTGAAAACTTCTTTTTAATTTCTATATCTAGATCAGTAATATTTAATATGGATATTGACATAGAATAGTTACATGTTGACAATGGTTTCCTATTCATTGTACTTGTTCTGTGTTTTTGTTTTTTTTTTTTCCTGTTTTCCCATTTTTTTTTTCTTTCTCAGGTTAATTGAACATTTTATGTGATTCCATTTTCTCTCTTCTCTTAGTTTATTAATTACACTTTTTTTTTTAAAAAACCTTTAATTTTTAGAGTAGTTTTTGGTTGAAAATAAAATCGAAAGGCAGATACAGAGGCTTCCCATATGCCTCTTTTTCCCACATATGCACAACCTCTCCCGTATCCACATCACTCATTAGAATGGTTCATGCTTTACCAAGGATGAACCTAGACTCAAACATCAACACTCAAGGTCTGTAGTTCACAGTATGGTTCCTCTTAGTGTTGTACATTCTATGGCTTTGGACAAATATCTAGTGAGATATATATATATATATCTCACTATCTATCTATCTATCTATCTATCTATCTATCTATCTCACTATATACATTGTATATAGTACCATAAAGAATATTTTCTCGGTCCTGAATATCCTCTGTGCTTCACTGATTCATACCTGTCCCCACAGCCGCTGGCAACCACTGATCTTTTCATTGTCTGTACAGTTTTACTTTTACTAGAGTGTCGTGTCTTATATTTGGAATCATACAGAATGTAGCCTTTTCAGATTGCCTTTTTTTTTTTAGTTAGTAATAATGCATTTAAGTTTTCTACATATCATTTTCATGGCTTAATAGATAATTTCTTTTTAATACTAAGTAATATTCTATTGCCTGGATGTACCATGATTTATTTATTCCTATTCCTTCTCCTACCAAAGGACATCTTGGTTGCTTGAAAGTTTGGTAGTTGTGAATAAAGCTGCAATAAATATCCACATACAGGTTCTTGTGTTGACATATTTTCAACTATTTTAGGTAAGTACCAATGAGTGTGATTGCTGGGTCTTACAATAAGTGTATGTTTGTTTTTGTAAGAAACTTGCGGGCCATCTTTCAAAGAGACTGTACCATTTTTTAATTCCTTCCAGCAATGAATGAATGAATGAATGAATGAATACCATGCTCATATCAGTATTGGTGTTGTTAGTGTTCTGGATTTTGGCTATTGTTGTAGGTGTGTAGTGGTATCTTATTAGTGCTTTAATTTGCATTTCTCTGATGGCATGGTGTGGAACATCTTTTCGTATGCCTGTTTTCCATCTGTATATTTTCTCTGGGGTGTTGATCTTCACTTTTAAAATCAGGTTTGGTTTCTAATGGCTGAGATTTTTATTGAAGTATAGTTGATGTACAGTATAAGTTACAGGTGTACAGCATAGTACTTCACAACTTTTAAAGGTTACACTCCATTTATAGTTATTGGAAAAGATTAGCTATACTCCCTGTGCTGTGCAGTATCTCCTTGTAGCTAATTTTGTACATAATAATTTGTACCTCTTAATCCTCTGCTCCTTCCATGTCCCTCCCCTTCCCTCACCCCACTGGTAACCACTAGTTTGTTTTCTATATGTGAGTCTGTTTCTTTTTTTGTTATATTCATTAGGTTGTTGTACTTTTTAGACTCAAAATGTAAGTGAAATCATACAGTAGTTTTGTCCTACTTGTTTTATTTAGCATAATACCCTCCAAATCCATCCATGTTACTGCAAATGGCAAAATTTTGTTCTTTACAATGGCTGACTAGTAATCCTGTGTGTCTGTGTCTGTCTGTTTTTATTTCAAAGTTGATATATTAATAAGTATGTTTCTTATTTGAACTTAAAGAATGGAATAATATTTGAATTCAGTATGAAAAAATATGCCTTGAGAAGTCATCCTTCAATAGTGAAGGAGAAATAAGACTTCCTCAGACAAACAACATTTTTTTATTTTTTTGCCGGAGCACTTGCCTTGGAAAAAGCCCAAATGAAAATCTTTAGAGAGGAAGTAAGTAATGTAGAATATATACATGAGACTCTCAGGTCTATGTAGAGGAAAGAGCATAGGATGTGGAATGAATGAAGAGTTTTAGATCCAGCTGAGGAAAGACACCCAGCAGAGAACACTTGCCCATGATGACCAGGAACTGACAAGGGTGATAGCCTCCCCCCTGCACCAGGATGAATTTCAGTTTCCTATCTTACTGTCATCTAGATCAGGGTTCCCATAAGACCAACCTCCATGATCTTACGCCTGATGATCTTAGGTGGAATTGATGTAATAATAGAAATAAAGTGCATGTTACATATGATGCATTTGAATTATCCTGAAACCATCCTCATCCTCTCCCCAGGCCCATGGAAAAATTGTCTTCCACGAAACTAGTCCCTAGCGCCAAAAGTGTTGGGGACCACTGTCTGTCTAATATCAGTACACATTTCAGCATGGTTTCCTGACCTTTGTTCATCCTCTTATGGAGAATAATTTAGGTTTGTTTTTGGAGAAGCCTTACCTGATATAGGGTCCAAGTGCATGTGATGTATTGAGGTGAGGTTTTGAGGGAAAAAAAAAAAGAGCAAGGGAATCAGGATGGATCAGGGAAAGACACTAAGTAAGGATGTGGTCTAACCTGGAATCTAACTCAGCCTGAACCCCTGGGACTCCCTGGAGCATAAATGGTTCCACGTATCTGTCTTGCCCTGTGACAGATGGGTAGGTCTTTTGTAACCCCAAGTCAGGGAGTCATTACATACAGGATAGCCTCAGACGATGCATAACCTACCATGCAGCATGTCTACTAACCTCAACAAGTTCCAAAAATTTTAGGAGCAGGTATTTTAAAACAGGACTGTGATCAATCTGAAGGTGTATTTTTTTCAGCTAACATAAGTTGTGCTCATGTCTTTAAGATGAACTATTTCACTGTATATAAACTCCACCCTATTCTCAAATGTATTCAGTAGCACCTTCACGCTATGATATATTCTGATTGTATTAGAATGATCTCTAATTATGGATGTAATAGTCATTTTTCTGTATCACCTCAGTGGCTTGTAGAGCTTGTAGCAGTATAGGGAGTACCATTTCACTCTCTGCTTACTATCTTTAGGCCAGATGTTACCTGGCAGCTGCTCACTGAATCAATTATGAGCTTACTGAGATGGAGGGCAAAGACAGTCATCACTGGAGAGTTCAATCATGTTTTCTGTTCACTGTGCCAATCATTTCCTTTCTTTTCATCAATTTCCTTTAACGGGAAACACTCCATATCAACTGTTCTTGTATGTTACTTCTACTTTACCTTATAACACACAGGCTTCTAAGATAAAACATCTCCAAGATTTATTAAAAGCAAATCTCCAAGTGATGTGGGACCCACTAGTTAAATATAAACTAAATAGTCACTTTAAAAAGAAAAACCCCTTGTTGCTGAAGATCTTTAAATGATCCTATTTTAACTTTTGGTATTTTCTACCATTATCACAAATTCTCCAGTGTTGGGAGAAGACTCTTGAGAGTCCCTTGGATTGCAAGGAGATCAAACCAGTCAATCCTTAAAGGACGTCAGTCCTGAATATTCACTGGAAGGACTGATGCTGAAGCTGAAACTCCAATACTTTGGCCTCCTGATGTGAAGAACTGACTCATTTGAAAAGACCCTGATGCTGGGAAAGATTGAAGGCAGGAGGAGAAGGAGATGACAGAGGATGAGACGGTTGGATGGCATCACCTACTCGATGGACATGAGTTTGAGCAGGGAGTTGGTGATGGACAGGGCAGCCTGGTGTGCTGTGATTCATGGGGTCGACTGAGTGATTGAACTGAACTCCACTATAAACATGTACATATGTTGAGTTAGTGCAGATCCCTTCATTCCATCTAAAGGTGACTTATGCCCATTCTTTTCAGTTTAACCCAAATTGAAATCACATTTCAGCAAACTTATATGTCAATAAAAGAGCATAACTTTGAGCTGACTCTGAAATCTCTTAATCCTTTATGTGGGCTGATAGAAAATAATCTGTTTACTTAGAGTTGAAGACCATCCCATAGTTGCTCAACTATGTTTCTGTAGAAAGTAAATGAGAAATAATTTGTAAATTGGGAGTGAACAATTCAATAATGTAAGATGGACTTCTGAAATATAGAATGGGAATCACATTTTTGCTTCACAGTATGATTTTTTTTTTAATTTACTGACTTGTTAAGTTGAAATTTGTTTTCTTTACTGAATAGACAAATCTGAGTTTTAAAATTTGTTACCCAGTTAGGAAAATTCTCTATTTAGGGTACTAAAGATTTTACTTATTTTTGGAGTTGGGAAGCTTTGTTTTCCCTTATCATGTGTTACAGAAATAGTATGTGAAAGACTATATTGGATTTGTTCACAGGAGTTTTAGAAGTCAATATCTCCTCCAAAGCAGCATATAACAGTTACAGGTAATCTGTTCTGCCACTTCTGAATTGCTATTTAAGTGAATGTGTAAATAAGCTGACTTTTTCCCATGATGGACCAGTATATTTTAACGCTAGGAGAAAGTGCTGAGCAAATTAAGAGATGTTATAGTATTCTGTATTCTCAAATGAGTTTGTCAAGAGAGAATATGGATTCAGAAGTTCATGGTAACATGGCTTTTATTATTTTGGAGTGCACTGGTAGCTTTGGCCACAGAACATCATGCGTCTACCTCTACTCTAAATTTTGTAGTTCACTTTTGCATAACAATTGTGACAAATTGTGTGATGGTTAGATTGATATTTAGTATTTATTGAGTTAATATTTAACAATATATCAATTAACATATTATACAATCTTAATATTAGTAATCAACACTATATTACATAATATATCTAAGTTAATATTATATTAACTATATAATATTAATATATTGATAAAATATTAATATTAATAATAATGAAGTGTGTAGACTTTCCCTTCTCCAGGGGATCCTCCCAACCCAGAAATTGATCCCAGGTCTCCCACATTGCAGGTGGATTCTTTACCAGCTAAGTCACAAGGGAAGCCCAAGAATACTGGATTGGGTAGCCTATCCCTTCTCCAGAGGATCTTCCTGACCCATGAATTGAACTGGGGTCTCCTGCGTTGCAGGTGGATTCTTTATCAACTGAGCTATCAGGAAACCCTAATTTAATATTAAATATTTTTAATAAGTATTGCAATTTTCAGTGTTAGTTACTACAGTGATATAATTGTTTTATCTAAATGATATGGAATCCAGTTCTACTAACCCACATTCACATTTTACATATAACAAATATATGTAATGTACATACATACATACTTGTGTGTAAATACATAGGTGTTTTATTTCCTTTGAAATCCAGTCACTAAATAGAATGTTCTTGCTTGGTTTGAAATATCAGTTAGGTATATTACGTAAGAAGTCAGAGCTTTAAAAATTGATAGATTCTCAAAACAGATTGAAAGGAAAAAGGTAGAAACCAAACATGTCTTTTAATAAAGTGGTAAATAAATTGGAGAAAGTAATATTAATAGATTTTCAATTATAAAATATATAAGCATATTTAATATATAAATGTATTAAAATCTATACTCAGTTCAGTTGCTCAGTCATGTCTAACTCTGTGACCTTAAGTCTTGCAGCACACAAGGCTTCCCTGTCTATCACCAACTCCCAGAGCTTGCTCAAACTCATGTCCATCAAGTCGGTGATGCCATCCAACCATCTTATCCTCTGTCATCCCTTTTTCCTCCTGCCTTTAATATATCCCAGCATCAGGGTCTTTTCCAGTGAGTCAGTTTCTTCACATCAGGTGGCCAAAGTATTGGAGCTTCAGAATCAGTCTTTCCTGTGAGTATCCAGTACTGATCTCCTTTAGGATGGACTGGTTGGATCTCCTTGCAGTCCAAGGGACTCTCAAGAGTCTTCTCCAACACCATAGTTCAGAAGCATCAATTCTTCTGCGCTCAGCCTTCTTTATGGTCCAGCTCTCATATCCATACATGACTACTGGAAAAACCATAGCTTTGACTATACATACCTTTGTTGGTAAATTAATATCTCTGCTTTTTAATATGCTGTCTAGGTTGGTCATAGCTTTTCTTCGAAGGAGCAAGTGATTCCATTTCATGGCTGTAGTCACCATCTGCAGTGATTTTGGAGTCCAAGAAAATAAAGTCTGTCACTGTTTCCATTGTTTCCTCATCTGTTTGCCATGAAGTGTTGGGACTAGATGCCATGATCTTGGTTTTTTGAATATTGAGTTTTAAACCAGCTTTTTCACTCTCCTCTTTCTCTTTTGTCAAGAGACTCTTTAGTTCCTCTTCACTTTTTGCCATCAGGATGTTGTCAGCTGCTTATTTAGGTTGTTTATTTTCTCCTGGGAATCTTGATTCCAGCTTGTGCTTTGTGCAGTCTGGTATTTTGCATGATGTATTGTGCATATTAAAGTTAAATAAGCAAAGTGACACTGTACAGCCTTGAAGTACTCTTTTCCCAATTTGAAACCATTCGGTTGTTCCATGTCCGGTGCTAACTGTTGCTTCTTCACCTGCATACAGACTACTCAGGAGGCAAGGGGTCTGGTATTCCCATCTCTTTCAGAATTTTCCACAGTTTGTTGTGATCCACACAGTCAAGGCTTTGGCATAGTCAGTGAAGCAGAAGATGTTTTTCTTGAATTCTCTTGCTTTTTCTATGGTCCAGTGGATGTTGGCAATTTGATCTCTGGTTCCTCTGCCTTCTAAATCCATCTTGAACATCTGGAAATTCTTGGTTAACATTCTGGTGAAGACTAGCTTGGAGAATTTTGAGCATTACTAAGAAACAGAATATTCTAAGTATAAAAGTAGACTTTGCAATAGAAGGATGCCTGAAGACTTTAGGACTTGTAGCAACAAAGATGGTTAAATAACAAGGACTGTGGATTTTATGTTGAAACAGGCATGAAAAGAGATAGTAGTTTAAAACCTTGCATTAATTTTGCTAAATAAGCACATGAAAAAATTGGTTCATTTCACCTCATTATAAAATAAATTACGCTGTTTGTTCATAGTGGTTTCTTTAGTTAGCCTTTTAAATATCTGTAGAATCTATAATGTTCTTTATCTCATTCTTTAGGTTATAATATTGCTATTTCTCATTTTCCATGATTAGTCTATTTAGATGTTTACCAATTAAACTTTTCAGAATATGAAATTATGGCTGTGTTCATTTTCTGCACTGTTTTTCATTTCCTAATTAATTTCTGTGCTCATTATTTCTTTTTTCTAAGTGATTTGCTTTTGTTCTTCTTATTTTTAAAATTATCATTATTATTATTTTATTTTTGGCTGTGCCAGGCTTTAGTTGCCACACACAGGATCTTTTTCGCAGCATGAAGAACCTTTCTTTGTGGGGCCCGGCGCCTCACTAGTTGTGGCTTAGGGCCTCTGGAGCCTGTGGACACTGTAGTTAGCAGTGCCCAGGCTCCTAGTTGTGGCTTGCGGGCTTAGTTCCTCCGGGGTACATGGGATTTTAGTTCCCTAACCAGGGATTGATCCCACGTCCCTTGCATTGTAAGGTGAATTCTTAACTACTGGGCCACCAGGGAAGTCTGTGTTTTTTTTTTTTTTTTTCAAGTTGATATTTAGATTATAGATTTAATACTTTTTTTTTTTTCCTAATGGGAGTGCATGAAACTGTACATTTCCCTCTTAGAACCACGGGGCTTCTGTGGTGGCTCAGGTGGTAAAGAATCCACCTGCAATGCAGGAAACCGGAGTTCAATCCCTGGGTTGGGAAGATTCACTGAAAAAGGGAATGGCTACCCTCTCCAGAATATGATTTCCCTTTTGACCATTCACTTATTTAGATGTTTGTTGCTTAATTTCCAAATGTTGAGGTTTCTTGGAAATCTCATTATTTTAAATTTCATTGCATTTTTTATCAGAGAACAAACTTTATATTTCAACATTGAAGTAATTTACTGACTGTATTTTATGGATCATCGTGTATCTTAGTTGTTCTTGAAAAGAATTGTACTTTGCAAATACTTGATATAATGTTTTATAGATATCAATTTTATTATTTATAGTATACATATTTTATGTATTTTTGAAAGGAAATAATGAATTTTTATTAGAAATTAGTGAAAATAAATATTAATTTTTTAAATTTATTTTTTTATTGAAGGATAATTGCTTTACAGAATTTTGCTGTTTTCTGTCAAACCTCAACATGAATCGGCCATAGGTACACATATATTCTCTTCCTTGTGAACCTCCCTCCCATCTCCCGCCCCACTCTACCCCCTAGATTGATACAGAGCCCGTTTGAATTTTCTGAGCCATACAGCAAATTCCTGTTGGCTATCTGTTGTACATATGATAATGTAAGTTTCCATGTTACTCTTTCCATACATCTCACCCTCTACTCCCCTCTCCCATGTCCATGAGTCTGTTCTCTGTCTGTTTCTCCATTGCTGCCCTGTAAATAAATTCTTCAGTACCATTTTTCTAGATTCTCTGTATGTGCATTAGAATATGACATTTATCTTTCTCTTTCTGACTCACTTCACTCTGTATAGTAGGTTCTAGGTTCATCCACCTCATCAGAACTGACTCAAATGTGTTCCTTTTTATGGCTGAGTAGTATTCCATTGTGCATATGTGCCACAACTTCTTTATCCATTCATCTGTTGAGGGACATCTTGCATCTTATATTTTATTGCTTGGTTTCCTCATGCTTGTGAAGTCGTGTATATCAAGGACAGAGGGAGGTTAAACACATCCAAATAGGAGGATGGTATTCTCTATTACTCTATTCTCTATTTACTCCTACCTGTTTTGCTTAATGTATTTTGAAATTCGGTTGTTAGGTGCGTACAGTTCAGGAAACATAATTTAAAACAAAATCTCTTGACAATCCATCAAACCTCTCCATAAAAGTAGAGGAAAAACAAAACTAAGGTTAGTGAATAAACTTTAACCCGACTTGTGATGAGCATCATAGGCACTTCACAAAAGAAACTGCAGACATAAAGTGATCTCATTCTTTTATATAGTTGAGCAGATGTAACCTGCTCAATACATGTTTCAAACATGTATTTGAGAAAAGTGATAACTCATGGAAGCCTTTGTCATATATAGATTGTCACATATAGTTTTTGTCACATATGGTTCATCCTATACATCTGGCAATAGGACAGCCTTTTTGCTTCCAAATTGCCTTTATCTAAAGGAAAATGAATTGCTCCCACCTTTATAATGGGCAAAAAGTTTCTAACCTGGAGTCAGTTGCAGTAAGGTTCCTGTCCTCCCAAGGAGAATGGGAGGGAGAGGTATTATCTCCCTTGATGATTATATTTCCAGATGGCTTCCAGATCTTTGAGGAAAAGATTTCTGGATTGTAAAACTGGCAAGGGGTTTCTTTATCTTCTAAAAAATTTTAAATATATCTTGAAGGGGCAAAGAAAAAAAAAATCTCAATTATGAACTTTCTAATTAAATGCTCTAAGAATGTAATGGGGAGAACAGACTTTCACTTGTCTTCTTTCACCAGAGAAAATTTATTTTTATTTATTTAGATTTGTATTTAACCTAATAATACACTTTTAGTTTATGTCTTCTTAACTAATTGACTATTTAACTTTTTGAAATCATTTTATTTAGTTGTAATACTCAATTCAATTTTTTTTGTTGTATATGATCACTATTTTTCTTACCATTACTTTTGCATGGTATACTTTTTCTATCTTTTTTACTGTTCTTCTTACAACTACATATTTATTAGTTTTCTGTAGTGTATCCTCTATTGATTTTCTTTCTTCTATTGTGTCCCTTTTGATGTTAATATCATACAGTGACTTTAAAAAATCTGTTATTTTAATATTCAGTGCTAGGCTTTCCATTTTGTTCCTTTTTACAGATTCCAATTCTCTCCTTAAATATTCTCTCTATTTGCCTATTTTATCCATGTTCTTTTACAAAATTATGTTTAGCATAATAACTTTCATGCCCTTCTGGTGCTAATTGTAACTTTTGAGTTGTGTATTTTTTTCTTACTAAATGTTATTTCTCTCACCCTGTTTTATATGTCCCTGTTTCTTTTAATGGATATTAACACTGTGTCATATACTGGATGTTTTGTTATAGTCTTGAAACTCTGCTTCCATTTTATTCTTCTGGCAGTAACCTTACAGGGGGTTACCTTGGACTCCTGTAGGCTTGTTTTTATTTTCTTTTGTTAAAAGCTAGTTCTATTTCAGTTTGCCCACAATCCTATGGGGAATCCATAGTCCAGGCATAGATTTTTTTCTTTTTTCTTTTTTGTTCCTAATGCAGTGTTCTTTGAGGTTTCAAGTGAAACCAAGAGTTCTTTTTCTAAACTGTGTCTACTTGAACAGAATCAACCACACAGTTTTGCCTTACCTATAAACTGGGCAGCAATTTAAACCTCTGTTCAGTTCTTTCACTTTACTATATATTGTTTTTTCCTGAACTGCTTCGAATCTTACTTGTGTGCGAACAGTTCAGAGTTTATTGAAGTGTTTAGTGGATTTTTTTTTTTTTTTTTTACACAGATTAGGAGTTTATGCCCCTTCCTCCCCAGCCATCACTATGGCTTTGACCTTTTCCGGACTTATAGAGACAGCCCCAATTTCCAAACACTTAGGCAGTCCCAGTCTCCTCTGACTTCAGAGGCCAATCTGGCTGCAATTCTTGACTTGAACCCTAAGGTAGAGCACTTTGCAGACACTATGGTTCCCTCAGTAGAGAATCTGTATAAATTTGTCTAGTACTGTTGTGGTCCCTTACCATCACTATCAGAACTAAAATTAAATTTTTTTTTTTCTCTTTGTATATAAATTGATTTTGTTAGAAAACTTGGAAACATGGGATTCAATTTCAGAAATTATGTACTTGTAAAAAGGTTTGGCAATTAATTAATTTCCACTGTAGGATTTAAGAAAAAATTACTCAATCTGTGAAGCACTCTGGCCCATTGAATAGTGTTAAACTAACCAGGCTTCAGCAATACGTGAACCATGAAATTCCAGATGTTCAAGCTGGTTTTAGAAAAGGCAGAGGAACCAGAGATCAAATTGCCAACATCTGCTGGATCATCAAAAAAGCAAGAGAGTTCCAGAAAAACATCTATTTCTGCTTTATTGACTATGCCAAAGCCTTTGACTGTGTGGATCACAATAAACTGTGGGAAATTCTGAAAGACATGGGAATACCAGACCACCTGACCTGCCTCTTGAGAAACCTGTATGCAGGTCAAGAAGCAACAGTTAGAACTGAAACAACAGACTGGTTCCAAATAGGAGAAGGAGTACGTCAAGGCTATATACTGTCACCCTGCTTATTTAACTTACATGCAGAGTACATCATGAGAAACGCTGGGCTGGAAGAAGCACAAGCTGGAATCAAGATGGCCGGGAAAAATATCAATAACCACAGATATGCAGATGACACCACCCTTATGGCAGAAAGTGAAGAGGAACTCAAAAGCCTCTTGATGAAAGTGAAAGAGGAGAGTGAAAAAGTTGGCTTAAATCTCAACATTCAGAAAATTAGGAGCATGGCATCTGGTGCCATCACTTCATGGCAAATAGATGGAGAAACAATGGAAACAGTGTCAGACTTTATTTTTTGGGGCTCCACAATCACTGCAGATGGTGATTGCAGCCATGAAATTAAAAGAAACTTACTCCTTGGAAGAAAAGTTGTGACCAACCTAGATAGCATATTCAAAAGCAGAGACATTACTTTGCCAACAAAGGTCCATCTAGTCAAGGCTATGATTTTTCCAGTGGTCATGTATGGATGTGAGAGTTGGACTGTGAAGAAAGCTGAGCACCGAAGAATTGATGCTTTTGAAGTGTGGTGTTGGAGAAGACTCTTGAGAGTCCCTTGGACTGCAAGGAGATCCAACCAGTCCATTCTAAAGGAGATCAGTCCTGGGTGTTCTTTGGAAGGAACGATGCTAAAGCTGAAACTCCAGTACTTTGGCCACCTCAAGTGAAGGATTGACTCATTGGAAAAGACTCTGATGCTGGGAGGGATTGGGGGCAGGAGGAGAAGGGGACGATAGAGGATGAGATGGCTGGATGGCATCACTGACTTGATGGACGTGAGTTTGAGTGAACTCTGGGAGTTGGTGATGGACAAGGAGGCCTGGTGTGCTGCGATTCATGGGGTTGCAAAGAGTCAGACACGACTGAGCAACTGAACTGAAACTAGAATTTTAAGCAAATATACCATTAATAGTCATGTTCACTGTATATACATAGGAGTTTTCAGGAGCTTTATGATTATGAAATTTCAGTTATGCTTTAAAACATATTTGCTCTTGCTTGTGTTGAGCAACCAGAGATGCAATGTTTTTTTTCCATCAGTATTTTGGTATCAACAACAGCTTTAAAGTTTCAGGTTCATTTTGAATTCAAGCACATAAACTGTCTAAAGTATTATCCAGTTCAGATATAATTAAAATCCTTATTAAAGCATATTAGTTTACTTCGGGAAAATATTATTCAAGGAGATGAGAATATATTGTAAGAGAAACAAAGGCAACAGAAAAATCAAGGAGAAGAATCCATGTATTACCCAGAAACTAACAAATTATTGACCCAAGTATTCACATTTTCATAGGAGAAAGCAAAAGAATTATAACCAATAAAATAAACTGTAGAGGGAAGTTTCTTAACTAATATGAAAATTGAAAAGGAGTAAAAATAAAAATGAGTGTCTTATATATGGACATGGTAGTCCATATAGAGTTTTAGTAAAGCTTTTTCATTTCAAAGTACTCTAATTTCTTCTATCTATAATATTGCACCATATTGTTTCATATACAGATCATACCATCTTCTCCTCATCATTCTTACAGGTAGGAGAATGTATGTACTGTGGCAAGTGTAACATTCCTGATTGTTTAATAACCTCATCAATCCAACCTCACAATCCCTCTATAATTCCTGGTCCACACTGTCTCACGGGCAGGGTATCTAAGATGGATACAGCAGTAGCACTTCATACTTTTTCCACTTTTGTAGTAAACTAAACATGTAATTATTGTCCTTTTTTTCCCCCCCCTCATTTTCCAAATTCTGTAATGGTCCATACCATATCCTGGTATGTTGTTGTTTTTACCCAGTTTTGGTCTATGTTAGGTGTGACCTTGAAGAGTCATGCTCTAGGTTCTTCTTCTGTCAATGATTTCTCTTAACCAATAGTGATCTGAATGGGTTTTTTTGGAGACAACTCCTAAAACAGTTTGTTGACCTCCTCCCCAGCCTTTGTTACCAATAACAAGAAACTGGATAACAAAGATCTGACTGTCCTCTGCCATTTTCCCCTAACTACTAAATTCAGCAAAAACAGAACACAAATCAATATCTCATTTTTTGCTGTCTTGTTTATTGTATGTCAACTTTTTCTTCCTAGATGAACGAGAAAGGATATGGCATCTTCACTATCTCTGGGTTTTCTAGGCGTTTCAAGAATAGGGAAAACTGGGAACAGAATTGCTCATTTATAAAGCCGGATCAGTGTAAAAGGGTTCCCTTTTCTCCACACCCTCTCCAGCACTTATTGCTTGTAGACTTTTGGATAGCAGCCATTCTGACTGGCGTGAAATGGTGCCTCATTGTGGTTTTGATTTGCATTTCTCTGATAATGAGTGATGTTGAGCATCTTTTTATGTGTTTGTTAGCCATCTGTATGTCTTCTTTGGAGAAATGTCTATTTAGTTCTTTGGCCCATTTTTTAATTGGGTCTTTTATTTTTCTGGAATTGAGCTGTAGGAGTTGCTTGTATATTTTTGAGATTAGTTGTTTGTCAGTTGCTTCATTTGCTATTATTTTCTCCCATTCTGAGGGCTGTCTTTTCACCTTGCTTATAGCTTCCTTTGTTGTTCAGAAGCTTTTAATTTTAATTAGGTCCCATTTGTTTATTTATGCTTTTATTTCCAGTATTCTGGGAGGTGGGTCATAGAGGATCCTGCTGTGATGTATGTTGGAGAGTGTTTTGCCTATGTTCTCCTCTAGGAGTTTTATAGTTTCTGGTCTTATGGTTTACCCTTTTACACTGTTGGTGGGAATGCAAACTAGTACAACCACTATGGAGAACAGTGTGGAGATTCCTTAAAAAACTGGAAATAGAACTGCCTTATGATCCAGCAATCTCACTGCTGGGCATACACACCGAGGAAACAAGAATTGAAAGAGACACGTGTACACCAATATTCATCGCAGCACTGTTTATAATAGCCAGGACATGGAAGCAACCTAGATGCCCATCAACAGATGAATGGATAAGAAAGCTGTGGTACATATACACAATGGAGTATTACTCAGCCATTAAAAAGAATACATTTGAATCAGTTCTAATGAGGTGGATGAAACTGGAGCCTATTATACAGAGTGAAGTAAGCCAGAAAGAAAAACACCAATACAGTATACTAACGCATATATATGGAATTTAGAAAGATGGTACTGATAACCCTGTATGCGAGACAGCAAAAGAGACACAGATGTATAGAACAGTCTTTTGGACTCTGTGGGAGAGGGAGAGGGTGGGATGATTTGGGAGAATGGCATTGAAACATGTATAATATCGTATAAGAAACAAATCGCCAGTCCAGGTTTGATGCAGGATACAGGATGCTTGGTGCTGGTGCACTGGGATGACCCAGAGGGATGGTATAGGGAGGAAGAGGTGAGGGGGGTTCAGGATGGGGAACATGTGTACACCCGTGGTGGATTCATGTTGATGTATGGCAAATACAATATTGTATTAGCCTCCAATTAAAATAAATAAATTTAAATTAAAAAAAAAAGCCGGATCAGTTCTCTTAGCTTTGCCTAATTCAAGACAAGTCATCTCCTCATCAGGCGTTACCTTAAAAACAAATTAATACACTGAGTTTAATGCACTACTGATTCCTTGCCAGCAGGAGAAAGATGTTGAACTGACCTTATTTCAGAAGAATTTCACTTTGAAGCCTGGCTGTCAGTTCACAGCATGACACAAGTGTTTGAAAAAACAAACTGCTGTTGAGCACAAGATGTATGACAAAGTGAAAACTATAGGTTTCATCTTTTTCACTTCTTCCATTTTTCAGCATCCATTTATAAAACAAGTCCATGTTTTCCGTCAAAGAAAACAGGTGGTTATAATCACACCAAGCTGACATATCTTAGTTTGATTCTTCATATTGACAAGAAACAAAAATCAGGAATATACAAGATAAACAGGCTGCTGGAAGTTAACTACAAGTTGTTAACTGTCAGGTCTGAAATTGTACAACTCTTAAGCTTCTTCTTACTCTGTCCTTCAAAGAGGATCTGTGATATAGCCCTAATATGACTTTTCATCACTTTCAAATTATTCAATTTAAAATACATTTCCACTAATTTTCTTTTTTTTAAAATCAATTTGTTATTCTCCTACACATAAATGACTTACATTATTTCACACTGTTCTCCTTTGTCTCTTTGATGTCTCTTTCTGCTCAGTTCTGCTATGTCTAAAATCTACACCTTCTTTGAGGTCTAAGTCAAGGTTTATTTTTTACCCCTTCGGCAGATATCTCTAGAGAAATACGTGATTATTGTCTCTGAGCTAACAATAAATTTATCTGAAGTAACCGTTTGGCCCTTAATACTATATTACATGATTTGTGACAAAATTTATTCACTTCCTCCTTGATTGTAAGTATCAGGGCAAATTAATCCTTATATACCTTACACTGAGCATGTCAATTGCAATAATATCAATATCCACTTATTTATTGTGTATCTCTTTGCAACAAAAATTATGAGTACTCATGAACAATGAAGTACATTGTTTTAATGACTCCAGGAGTCACTCCTGGCATTTAGACTGGTAACAAAGGTCCAAAAAACTCAGGGAAGGTAGGTTGTATAAATTCAACCTAGTTTTCAACTTGACTCAGGGGATCCTAGAGGAAATTATGAAACAATAGGGGCCACCTGGGTTGACTCAGTACTCTTTTACAGATTGCTACAAATTGCATACTTGGGAGGCAATTGGAGACTGTATGTGGTGCTTTAAAATTCTCTTGGATTCCAAATTATAAATCTTTCCAAATTACCCTGCCAACTGGTATGCCAGCACTTTCTGAGAGAAGGAAAAAATCAATACTTGTACAAATTCTGATAATTTCACACAGAATCTTATGTCTCATAGGTAAAATAATGATCCTACCTAGTTATTAGGTATATTGATAATCATCATTAATAATGATCTAATATGGTCACTAAAATTTATCAATGAATAGTAAAGATGTGTGATTTCAAGGATGTTTGTATACATTTCTTTTTTCTTAAATGAAATTTTCACTATCACATAGGACTCATGTTAGCATAAACTACCACCACTTTGGGTTTGATACAGTAAGACTTAGTGATTTCTCTCTAAGAGTTTTTATAATGTTTTTGTTTTGCTATTTTAATGTAACCAACTGAACAAATTTTTAGAACTTCTTTAGGTCATTATGCAAATTTAGGCCTTTAAAATAAACTGAGGTTGGTTTGGTTTTGAAATAAAAAGGTTCACATGTCTTAGTTCAAAGGATTTGTGGTCTCTGAGAATCAATGTTAGGTTGCTGACAGTATAAAAGAGATCATTGATGTATTCTCTAATGTATTGTATTCCTCTGATAAATGTTCATAATTATGAAGATCCTGAACATAAACTGTTACGTTCAGTTAGTTTGCATAAACTTACAGTCAAATGCCCTGTACTCATCATAAAGAATTAAGTAAGGAATTAATTCTTGATCACTATTTCATCTAAGTACCAGTATTTATTTTATAATTTTGATTAAAATAATCATGAATTTAATTTCTTGTTTTGCAAGCATATTATATTAAAGATAAAACTTTAGCATGTCAGAAACTTCAGCAAATATTTGTTCAAGCTCATTGATTTTACAGTTAAAGGAAATAAAGCCTGTCAGTGGTGGAATGAACACCTTAATGATATTCCTTGTTTTTTTTTTTTGATATTTCATGTTGATTCCCAGTAGTTTAACCTATACTTAACCCAGAACAATTTCTTTGACTATCAATAATATTCTACTTTCTGTTCGAGGTCAGTGTAATCTCCAGGGATGAATTGGTATAATAAGATTTGCTGTACTTTAACTAAGTTAGTCATTTCTTTTAGAGTGGAGTTGGTATTTAGAATTACCAATTTTGAGAGGGTGGATTACTTTTAATTTCAAATTTGTGTCCAATTCTTAAAAAGTGGATGATCATGAAGATAACATTTTGCATAGTAGGCAGGCATTGTGTTTTTGTTATACATGTCTCAAATGGAAAATATTTGCCGAGATATGAATTTCTGCATCTTTAACTGGGGGCTGCTTTCACTACAGGTTCTTCAGGAAGACAAAAGGCATACTCTCTAAAAAGCTCATTGTTTATTAGTCAGAGATTTCGTTTCAAAGCCTTATCTCAGTCTTTCTCAATGTGTTGTGTTGTTTGGCTGACATCAGAGGCAAGGGTTGATTGCTTGTTAGAAATGCAGATTCCCGGTCCTCCACCCACAACTGATGAAGTAAAATTTCTAGGAATGGGGTCAGAGAATCTGCATTTTAAATAAGCAACAAAGGAATTCTTGTGCACATTAACAGTAAGAACAACTATTGCTGTGTTTTCCTACTCAGGCATTTATGAAATAAAAGGAAATATCTTGTTCATTAAACTTTGGTTCAGCTCTTAAAATAGGATAAATACCTTCCAAGATCCCATTTGCTTTGAGTCTAGGCTTTATGTTTGGAATTTGACTCTTGATTGCATATCTGTCTGAAGGTAGGAAAGACCCAGAGAGAGCCACATGAAGAGCCTGAACTGCAGTAAAGACCCTGGTGTTTCAATTCCTCTAGAATACTCATCCTCTAGGAAAAAAAAAAAAAAAAAAATCCACTACCATGAACCAGATGTTTGCTCCCAGTCACTGGGGTTAAGTTGCAAATATGCCATCAACTATTACCAAGGTCAGCTGCTATTTATAATATATTATAAAATCATGCAGCTCAGACTCTACTAAAAGGCAGAGAAATGTTGAATTCATCATTTATTCAATGAATATTTATTGAGAACCCACTGGGCACTAGAAATAGAACAGTGGGGAAATTGATAAAATTCATGTTCTTATGGAAATTGCATCTCTAATGGTTGGAAATATAATAAATGCATCTTCTGAGACAGTAAAATATAAGCAAAGGAAAAGAGAAAATAAGGTATGTGGGTATCTGGAAGAAAGTATTCCTGGTAAAGGAAACAGCATACACCAGCACTCAGAGGCAGAAGCATTCTGGGTGTTTGAGAAACAACAGTTGTGACTGAAGTAAAATAATCTGAGGACACGAGTCATGTCTGAGCGAGAGTGGGGTGTGGTGGTGAGACAATGGAATGAGCTTGTTGGCATATCTGGAAATTTCATTTTTACCCTAATAAAATTTGTGGGCTACAGAAATTTTGAGCAGTCTAGTTACACAATTCTAGATTTCATAAAGCCACTATAGATTTTATGTTAAGTAAAATGTAGAGGAAAATGGAAGGAAGCAAGATGATCCAAAATCTATAATTCAGATGCGAATGATTTCAAGTTAGGTCAGAGGAATAACAGTGGAGGTGGTAGCATGTGGTCAGACTCTGGAAATATTTTGAAGGTAACTTGGGGATTTTAAGTGAAGTGCACAAGAAAAGTTAAAACTAACTCTAAATTTTTGATTTGAACAAGTGGAAGATTTTAACAAAGATAGGAGATGACTGAGAATAGTAGCTTTATAGGAAGGTCAATAATTTAGATTTTGAAATTTTCAACTTTGTTAAAGTTTATATGTTTTATTTATTTATTTTTTAATTTTATTTTTTAACTTTATAATATTGTATTGGTTTTGCCATATATCAAAATGAATCCACCACAGGTATACACGTGTTCCCCATCCTGAACCCTCCTCCCTCCTCCCTCCCCATACCATCCCTCTGGGTGGTCCCAGTGCACCAGCCCCAAGCATCCAGTATCCTGCATCGAACCTGGACTGCTGACTCGTTTCATATATGATTTATACATGTTTCAGTGCCATTATCCCAAATCATCCCACCCTCTCCCTCTCCCACAGAGTCCAAAAGACTGTTCTATACATCAGTGTCTCTTTTGCTGTCTCGTACACAGGGTTATTGTTACCATCTTTCTAAATTCCATATATATGCATTATTATACTGTATTGGTGTTTTTCCTTCTGGCTTGAGTTTATTTTTGTGTATGGTGTTAGAAAGTGTTCTAGTTTCATTCTTTTACAAGCAGTTGACCAGTTTTCCCAGCACCACTTGTTAAAGCACCACTTGTTAAAATTGTCTTTAATCCATTGTATATTCTTGCCTCCTTTGTCAAAGATAAGGTGTCCATATGTGCGTGGACTTATCTCTGAGCTTTCTATTTTGTTCCATTGATCTATATTTCTGTCTTGGTGCCAGTACCATACTGTCTTGATGACTGTGGCTTTGTAGTACAGCCTGAAGTCAGGCAGGTTGATTCCTCCAGTTCCATTCTTCTTTCTCAATACTGCTTTGGCTATTCGAGTTTTTTTTTGTATTTCCATACAAATTGTGAAATTATTTGTTCTAGCTCTGTGAAGAATACTGTTGGTAGCTTGATAGGGATTACATTGAATCTATAAATTGCTTTGGGTAGTATACTCATTTTCACTATATTGATTCTTCCAATCCATGAACATGGTATATTTCTCCATCTATTAGTGTCCTCTTTGATTTCTTTCACCAGTGTTTTATAATTTTCTATATATAGGTCTTTAGTTTCTTTAGGTAGATATATTCCTAAGTATTTTATTCTTTTTGTTGCAATGGTGAATGGAATTGTTTCCTTAATTTCTCTTTCTATTTTCTCATTATTAATGTAGAGGAATGCAAGGGATTTCTGTGTGTTGATGTTATATCCTGCAACTTTACTATATTCATTGATTAATTCTAGTAATTTTCTGGTGGAGTCTTTAGGGTTTTCTATGTAGAGGAGCATGTCATCTGCAAACAGTGAGAGTTTTACTTCTTCTTTTCCAGTTTGGATTCCTTTTATTTCTTTTTCTGCTCTGATTGCTGTGGCTGAAACTTCCAAAACTATGTTGAATAGTAGTGGTGAGAATGGGCACCCTTGTCTTGTTCCTGACTTTAGGGGAAATGTTTTCAATTTTTCACCATTGAGGATAATGTTTGCTGTGGGTTTGTCATATATAGCTTTTATTATGTTGAGGTATGTTCCTTCTATTCCTGCTTTCTGGAGAGTTTTTATCATAAATGGATGTTGAATTTCGTCAAAGGCTTTCTCTGCATCTATTGAAATAATCATATGGTTTTTATTTTTCAATTTGTTAATGTGGTGTATTACACTGATTGATTTGCGAATATTGAAGAATCCTTGCATCCCTGGGATAAAGCCCACTTGGTCATGGTGTATGATCTTTTTAATGTGTTGTTGGATTCGGATTGCTAGAATTTTGTTAAGGATTTTTGCATCTATGTTCATCAGTGATATTGGCCTGCAGTCGTCTTTTTTTGTGGCATCTTTGTCAGGTTTTGGTATTAGGGTGATGGTGGCCTCATAGAATGAGTTTGGAAGTTTACCTTCCTCTGCAATTTTCTGGAAGAGTTTGAGCAGGATAGGTGTTAGCTCTTCTCTAAATTTTTGGTAGAATTCAGCTGTGAAGCCGTCTGAACCTGGGCTTTTGTTTGCTGGAAGATTTCTGATTACAGTTTCAATTTCTGTGCTTGTGATGGGTCTGTTAAGATTTTCTATTTCTTCCTGGTCGAGTTTTGGAAAGTTGTACTTTTCTAAGAAATTGTCCATTTCTTCCACGTTGTCCATTTTATTGGCATATAATTGCTGATAGTAGTCTCTTATGATCCTTTGTATTTCTGTGTTGTCTGTTGTGATCTCTCCATTTTCATTCCTAATTTTATTGATTTGATTTTTCTCCCTTTGTTTCTTGATGAGTCTGGCTAATGGTTTATCAATTTTATTTATCCTTTCAAAGAACCAGCTTTTGGCTTTGTTGATTTTTGCTATGGTCTCTTTTGTTTCTTTTGCATTTATTTCTGCCCTAATTTATAAGATTTCTTTCCTTCTACTGGCCCTGGGGTTCTTCATTTCTTCCTTTTCTAGTTGCTTTAGGTGTAGAGTTAGATTATTTATTTGACTTTTTTCTTGTTTCTTGAGGTATGCCTGTATTGCTATGAACTTTCCCCTTAGGACTGCTTTTACAGTGTCCCACAGGTTTTGGGTTGTTGTGTTTTATTCGTTTCCATGCAAATTTTGATTTCTTTTTTGATTTCTTCTATGATTTGTTGGTTATTCAGCAGTGTGTTGTTCAGCCTCCATATGTTGGAATTTTTAATAGTCTTTCTCCTGTAATTGAGATCTAATCTTACTGCATTGTGGTCAGAAAAGATGCTTGGAATGATTTCAGTTTTTTTGAATTTACCAAGGCTAGACTTATGGCCCAGGATGTGATCTATCCTGGAGAAGGTTCTGTGTGTGCTTAATAAAAAGGTGAAATTCATTGTTTTGGGATGAAATGTCCTATAGATATCAATTAGGTCTAACTGGTCTATTGTACTGTTTAAAGTTTGTGTTTCCTTGTTAATTTTCTGTTTAGTTGATCTATCCATAGGTGTGAGTGGGGTATTAAAGTCTCCCACTATTATTGTGTTATTGTTAATTTCTCATTTCATACTTGTTAGCATTTGTCTTACATATTGCGGCGCTCCTGTGTTGGATGCATATATATTTATAATTGTTATATCTTCTTCTTGGATTGATCCTTTGATCATTATGTAGTGACCTTCTTTGTCTCTTTTCACAGCCTTTGTTTTAAAGTCTATTTTATCTGATATGAGTATTGCTACTCCTGATTTCTTTTGGTCTCTATTTGCATGGAAAGTCTTTTTCCAGTCCTTCACTTTCAGTCTGTATGTGTCCCCTGTTTTGAGGTGGGTCTCTTGTAGACAGCATATATAGGGGTCTTGTTTTTGTATCCATTCAGCCAGTCTTTGTCTTTTGGTTGGGGCATTCAACCCATTTATGTTTAAGGTAATTATTGATAAGTATGATCCCGTTGTCATTTACTCTATTGTTTTGGGTTCAAATATATGCATCCTTTTTGTGTTTCCTGTCTAGAGAATATCTTTTAGTATTTGTTGGAGAGCTGGTTTGGTGGTGCTGAATTCTCTCAGCTTTTGCTTGTCTGTAAAGCTTTTGATTTCTCCTTCATATTTGAATGAGATCTTTGCTGGGTACAATAATCTGGGCTGTAGGTTATTTTCTTTCATCACTTTAAGTATGTCTTGCCATTCCCTCCTGGCTTGAAGAGTTTCTATTGAAAGATCAGCTGTTATCCTTATGGGAATTCCCTTGTGTGTTATTTGTTGTTTTTCCCTTGCTGCTTTTAATATTTGTTCTTTGTGTTTGATCTTTGTTAATTTGATTAATATGTGTCTTGGGGTGTTTCACCTTGAGTTTATCCTGTATGGGACTCTCTGGGTTTCTTGGACTTGAGTGATTATTTCCTTCCCCATTTTAGGGAAGTTTTCAACTATTATCTCCTCAAGCATTTTCTCATGGTCTTTCTTTTTGTTTTCTTCTTCTGGGACTCCTATGATTCGAATGTTGTAGCGTTTAATATTGTCCTGGAGGTCTCTGAGAGTGTCCTCATTTCTTTTAATTCGTTTTTCTTTTATCCTCTCTGATTCATTTATTTCTACCATTCTGTCTTCTAATTCACTAATCCTATCTTCTGCCTCTGTTATTCTACTATTTGTTGCCTCCAGAGTGTTTTTAATCTCATTTATTGCACTATTCATTATATATTGACTCTCTTTTATTTCTTCTAGGTCCTTGTTAAACCTTTCTTGCATCTTCTCAATCCTTGTCTCCAGGCTATTTATCTGTGATTCCATTTTGATTTCAAGATTTTGGATCAATTTCACTATCATTATTCAGAATTCTTTATCAGGTAGATTCCCTATCTCTTCCTCTTTGGTTTGGTGGGAATTTATCCTGTTCCTTTACCTGCTGGGTATTCCTTTGTCTCTTCATCTTGCTGAGTTTGGGGTTCCTTTCTGTATTCTGGCAGTTTGTGGAGTTTCCTCACTGTGTGTGGGTTTGTACAGGTGGCTTGTCAAGGTTTCTTGGTTAGGGAAGCTTGTGTCGGTGTTCTGGTGGGTGGAGCTGTATTTTTTCTCTCTGGAGTGCAATGAAGTGTCCAGTAATGAGTTATGAGATGTCTATGGTTTTGTAGTAACTTTGGGCAGCCTGTGTATTGGAGCTCAGGGCTGTGTTCCTTTGTTGCTGGAGAATTTGCTTGGTATGTCTTGCCCTGGAACTTATTGGCCCTTGTGTGGTGCTTGGTTTCAGTGTAGGTATGGAGGCGTTTGATGAGCTCCTGTAAGTTAATGTTCCCTGGAGTCAGGGTTTGCACTTAAGCCTCCTGCTTCCAGTTATCGGTCTTATTTTTACAGTAGTCTCAAAACTTCTCCTTCTATATAGCACCATCAGTAAAACATCTAGGTTAAAGATGAAAAGTTTCTCCACCATGAGGGTCACCCAGAGAGGTTCACAGTGTTACATGGAGAAGAGAAGAGGGAGGAGGGAGTTAGAGGTGACCCGAATGGGATGAGGTGGAATCAGTAGAGGAGAAAGTGGGCTAGCCAGTAATCATTTCCTTATGTGCACTCCACAACTGGACCGCTCAGAGATGTTCACGGAGTTATACAGAGAAAAGAAGAGGAAGGAAGGAGACAGAGGCGGCCAGAAGGATAAAAGGGGGGAATGAAAAGGAGAGAGACAGATCCAGCCAGTAATCAGTTCCCTAAGTGTTCTCCACCGTCTGGAACACACAGAAATTCACAGACTTGGGTAGAGTAGAGAGGGGTTAGGGAGGAGACACAGGCGACCTGGTGGAGAAAAAGGAGAGTCCAAAGGGTGAGAGCAGTCAAGCCAGTAATCTTGCTCCCAAGTAAAAAATGGGTACTGAAGATTGGGTTCTTAAAGGTACAAAATTGGTAACAAATACCTAAATGCAAAAATTAAAAATCTAGAGTAGAGTTCGGAATTTCAAAAATACAATGTTAAAGGAAGAAGGAAAAGAACGAGAGAAAAAGAAAAGAAAAGAAAAAAAAAAAAAACAAAGTCACAAAAATTATAAAGAAAATATAGGTACAAAATTGATAACAAATACCAAAAAGCTGAAATTAAAAATCTAGAGTAGAGTTTGGAATTTCAGAAATACAATATTAAAGAAAAGAAGAAGAGAAAAAAAGAAAAAAAAAGTCACAAAAATCATTAAAAAAAAAATACAGGTACAAAATTGATAACAAATACCAAAAAGCTAAAATTAAAAATCTAGAGTAGAGTTTGGACTTTCAAAAATACAATGTTAAAGAAAATAAGAAAAAAAAAGAGAAAAAAAAAAAAACAAGGTTACAAAAATTATAAAGAATATATATATGAAGTTTGCTTTAAATAAAAATCGGGTCTTTTTTTTGCACAGTAATAGGTTATAAAAGTGAAAATTAAAGGAGTAATAGAGGACTTAAAATTTTTTTAAAAATTAAAGAAAGAAAGAATGATCAGAAAAATAGTAAAAATATATCTAGGACTTTCTCTGGTGTTGTGGGTATTGTGGGGTCAGTTCATTTTCGGCTAGTTCCTTGGTCTGGCTTATATTTCTCAAGATCTATAGTCCCCTTCCTATGTAGTTGGTACTAACAACAGGGTTTTAATCTATTGCCTGTCGTTTCCAAGGCGGTTCCCTCTGTTATAGCTTCTTCTGTTTGCTGGTCTCTTCAGTGTCGGATTTCTGCCCTGATACAAAACGGGCGGTGGTGGACACTTTTTTTTTTTTTTTTTTTAGGCTCACTTGTTCAGTCGCACTGTGGGGAGGGAGGGACACTGCAAACAAATAACACTGGCATTTGCTCGCAGTGCCTCAGCCACACTGGGCCTGCCCCCGCTCACAGTGCGTGTAGCCTCCCTGCCCACACTGCTCAGGCTCTAGGTTGCTCCACCAGGAACCATCTGTGGCCGGCCCTGGGCTGAATGCACCTCCCAGGTCTAAGCCACTCGGGTTCAGACACTCGGGTAGTCCTCAGAGGTGCAGACTCGGTTGGGCCTGTGTTTTGTGCTCTTCCCAGGTCTGAGCAGATCAGGTGATAAGGTGTTTGGCGAGCGCCAGTGCTGTGACTTATCACCTCCCCGCCACTCGGTTTTCTGGGTGTACAACCCGCACACCTTCTCAGGCGGATGTTGACCGTCCAGAACCCCAAGAAGTTTTAGTTAGCAAAGAAATCTGCTTACAGTTTTGTAGATAATGTCTCTCTGGGGCTGTGATTGCCCCCTTCCGGCTCTGGCTGCCTGTCACCGGAGGGGGATGGTCTGCAGCCGGCTATCTCTGCTCAGTCCTTTGTTCCGTGTGCGGGCCTGGCGGTGTCTTAGGTTAGGGCTGGCTTTTCGCGTGGTAGTTATCCTACAGTCTGGTTTGGTAGCCCAAATTAGTTTGCTCAGGTAGCCCTCGGGGCATTCAGGCCAGATCCTTACTCTAAGCGATGCATCCTGCGCCTCCCTGCCCAGCCCCCACTTGCTAGTGGCGGGTGCTGTCCTCTGCACTGCTTCTCCGCTGGGGGAGTTACTGTTGGGCTCGTAATCTGTGGGTTTTAATTGTTTATTTATTTTTCCTCCATGTTATGTTGCCCTCTGTGCTTCCAAGGCTCGGCACAGACTTGGCCGTGAGACTGTTTCCTGGTGTTTGGAAACTTCTCTCTTTTTAAGACTCCCTTCCTGGGATGGAGCTCCGTCCCTCCCTCTTTTGTCTCTTTTTTTGTCCTTTATATTTTTTCCTACCTCCTTTCGAAGACAATGGGTTGCTTTTCTGGGTGCCTGATGTCCTCTGCCAGCATTCAGAAGTTTGTTTTGTGGAATTTACTCAGTGTTTAAATGTTCTTTTGATGAATTTGTGGGGGACAAAGTGGTCTCCCAGTCCTATTCCTCCACCACCTTCTGTTTTATTTATTTAAAAAATTTTTTTTGGTCATGCCCTGAGGCATATGGCATCTTAGTTCCCCAACCAGGGCGTGAACCTCATCTGCTGCATTGGAAGCACAGAGTCTTAACCTCTGGACCTAGATAAGTCCCTAGATATCTTTTAGACCTCCAGCAAGAGAGTGAGCATTGTTAGGGAAAGTAAAGGGATTAAAGTTCGTGCCATAAGGCACCCAGCCTTAAGAAGTCTGGGAAATGAACAGGAACTAGGAAATGATTCTGAAAAAAAGTAGGTAAAGTAAGAAGACAGCTGGAAGTGTGTCGTGTTCTAGATGGTAAGAAAGTGTTTGAAGGAGAGTGGCCACATCTGTCCGGTGCTGCTGGGAAGTACAGTCATAACAGCCCTGGTAATTGGCCATTGGATTTACTAATATGAAGGTCATTGAGAATAACTGTCTTTTATACAAAGAAAGCTACATGGGATGGGGGCGGGGGTTATTGCACTTCAGCATTTGAGTGAGGGCGGTTATGCAAAATAAACTCAGTTGGCCAACACAATAGTGCGGGTGATTCACCAAAAATCTGAGTGATCATATGTCACAGTTTGCTCATGACAGTCCCTGTTTACTACAGACAGTCCTGATTTATCCCTGTGGTATTTAACAATGACACTGATTTTCACTTTCAGATGTTTTCCAGCTGCGACAATAAAATAAGTGGTCATATTATCTATAATACTATCATCAAGGGCTGTGGTCTTGATGCGCAAAACCTGTTGTCCTATCTCGAAAGCAAGAACAGTCAATATGACATTGCTTTTATCTGGTCATATTTGGCTACAGTGGTGCAGATGTGGAAGAAGGCAGAGACTTGGATTTAAACTGAGATCCAGTTTTGTCAGTGCAGTGTAGATGAGGAAATGGAAGAGCAAGAGAGTTAAGGGTACATGCAGAAAGTTTGTGATGTTTAGCTATTGACTTCAGTAGAGAAAGGAAGAGAAAATGAGTAGGTGACTGCGGGGAGAAAGGGTGGTGATAGAGATTTTCAGTTGCAATGGGGTTGAGTATTTTCTGGATCTGTGGAAATAGAAGGACTGAAATAGAAAGAAAGTGATGGAATGGAATGTTAGAATTTGAAATTAGAGTCAGTGATGATGTTGAAAATGACAATTTCCAATGTATGATTATGAAAATAAGGGCTGAAGTCAACTAGAGAATAAGATCACTGGAGGAGAAAAGTTCAAGGATCAGAGACAAAAGATGGGATAGATCACCTAGATATTTATATTACAAGAAGTAGAATTGGTATTGTATAGGAGAGAGTGACAGTAATTCAAGAGTTAATATATATGAGAAATGAGAGTGACTTTTAAGTTTGTTGACCCAAATTAGGACTTCTGATTGTATTAATCACATAGCATGAGTTTCAAATCTAGCTACTTTTAGAGAGGAAGAAGAGAAACTTGTCTGAAAGTATTGGGTTTGACAAAAAGGCATCCCAATTTTTGGCCAAACCAATAGTATTCAAGAGAAAGAAGACACCTGCCTGCTTTAGGAACTAGTGATTAAACATGGTGTTGGAAATAGAATATTTAATATTGAACATAGGGAAAGCATTTGAGGAAACTTCTTTTCCTGAGTCCCTTTCATTCTGTTAACTGATCGTCAAGTTGGGAGTGGCCTTCCCAGGTGGCTCTAGTGGTAAAGAACCTGCCTGCCAGTGGTGGGGATGTAAGAGGTACAGGTTCAATCCCTGGGGCAGGAAGATCCCATGGAGGAAGGCGTGGCAACCCACTCCAGTATACTTGCCTGTAGAATCCCATGGACAGAGGAACCTGGCGGGCTACAGTCCATAGGGTTGCAAAGAGTCAGACATGACTGAAGCAGCTTAGCACGCACACACAAGTTGGGAAGTACTCCTTTGTTCAATGCAAATATTCTCCTTCTTACTTATTTTATCTTTCTCCTCTTGTGTATTAATCCCTTGGGTCTCTCTCCTCCTTTCCCAGAGTCCCTGCTTCATCTTCCATAGAGAATGAGAAACTGGTTTTGCAAAAATTCAAAATCTTTTGTGCATATATGTCAGGTAATTTGTTAAACTTTTTTTATATTTTCCTGGGGAAATGAGTCAGCATGCCAGTGAAAAAATAAAAATAGATGGTCATTCTTAATAATCAGATTAGCCACTTTATATAAAACCACAACATATAAGGAAGAACCAAACCATGAGATAGTAGAAAACCTTTGTTCTTCATCAGAATGATTATCTGATTCCCAAACTTGTGGTTAATCTATGTGTAGAATGATGAAATGCTGGGAATATGTCCCCGTGTGGCCCAGGAAGGTAACCTTCAGAGAAACTATGCATTTACAATTGACTGTCTCTGTGTCTTTATTGGCCAAGGTGGAGTACTTGAATGGGTAATACTGGCACAGCTCAGCAAGGAATACCTGTGTTGGACTGAGTTCGAGACAGTGACCTCAAAGCTGGCCGGGTTCCCTGTGCTCACTTCTTATGTGGGTTTGTATTGCAGTATGTGCTGAATTCCTAAATCAAAATAGTTGTTACCAAGAAAAATCGGGGTTTTGTCTCCTGAGATGAGACTATTGCTATTGCAGGTGTAAATTAAGATGAGTAAATGCATGATAATCAGCTGCCTTGAAAGTTGCTCTCTGCATATACTTAGGTGTCACAGGCAATCATATCTAGAACATACATTTGGAGAAGTAGTGCTAGTAAAGAGTATGGAATGACACCCTTGGCAATAAAACTATTGACAGAGTAGGGAGCTTATCTATTTTTATAGACAAAGATTTTATCAGGATTAATTATCAAAAAAAATCTAAGGTGTTTGGGAATGCCCAGATAATTCTTTGCTGCAGACTCTTCTTTTCCACGAAGAGATGTTTTTCTTTAATTTCAAGCACTGCACAAACAAAAACCATCAACATAAACTTATTTTAAAAACTCTAATAAAATGGTCTTGAAAGTTCCACAGAAACAGGAAAATGGAAATTTCTGTTTGGAATGTGAAAGACCACATGATTCTACATACAATGTTTTATTAAATCTATACTGCCTTTGATTTTAAAGATATTAATATGTGGAAAAAAGTCATCTTAGAATTGATAAGTAGTATTTCATTTAAAATTCCTCTTTAATAAAAACAAGGGGTATATTTCAGATTGTTTCATACTTATTCATTGAAATAAAGATTTTATGATTGGCGTCATATGTGAGATTTTATATTAGCTTCTGTGAAGAAGTCCATGTTTGAGAAAGAACATTACCTTTTTAAAACACGGAAAATTTATAAGGAAATAAGGCATTAAACATTTTATATGTAAGATAAATTGTTAAATGTCAGTGATTTACTACCTCCTAGAAGCGACTTAGCAGCAGCAGCAGCTGTCTAATTATGAATGCTTTGTGGGTGAATTTTCCCTATATCGTTTGGAAACTGACAGATACTGGAAATGCAGAGACTTGGAAAACAGAAATAATGTAAAAGCAAATAAATGGCATAAAGAGTTACAGGAAATTATTACTTATTTTATTAATTCATTTAGATTAACATTTTTGCTAAATAATATTATTTAACTAATGCAAAGGTTTTTCTATTTCCTTTATTTATAAATTTTTCATGATATAAATGTTTCCTATTTGTAAATAGAACAAGAAGAATATTATGAAAACCCAGAACTCCAAATTCTGTGGCACTTTCCTCGTATGGGCATAGAGTCTGAAAAAATAATGACTGAATTTTGTTTGCCGTCTTCTTATTCTCCCTGTATCTTTCATATACTCAATTATAATAATAGTTTCATTGTGCTTTTAAACTCTGTATAGATGATATATGTATGGTACTTTTATTTTCCACTTTTGCTCAAATGTCCATTAGTATTGATACATACAGCTGGAGTGTATTTGTTTTTTTAATTCATTTTCAAGTAAACAGCATATTCATTATGTTACTGTGTTGTATCAGACCAACTACATAGGAATTTAAATTAGTTACATTCAGTAGCTTTAACTTGCCAAATATTTGATTAATCTTTATCAAATTTAATACATACTAGGGTCCCATCACTTCATGGGAAATAGATGGGGAAACAGTGGAAACAGTGTCAGACTTTATTTTTTGGGTCTCCAAAATCATTGCACATGGTGACTACAGCCATGAAATTAAAAGACACTTACTCCTTGGAAGGAAAGTTATGACCAACCTAGATAGCATATTGAAAAGCAGAGACATTACTTTGCCAACAAAGGTCCATCTAGTCAAGGCTATGGTTTTTCCAGTAGTCATGTATGGATGTGAGAGTTGGACTGTGAAGAAAGCTGAGCACAGAAGAATTGATGCTTTTGAAGTGTGGTGTTGGAGAAGACTCTTGAGAGTCCCTTGGACTGCAAGGAGATCCAACCAGTCCATCCTAAAGGAGATCAGTCCTGGGTGTTCTTTGGAAGGACTGATGCTAAAGCTGAAACTCCAGTACTTTGGCCACCTGATGTGAAGAGTTGACTCATTGGAAAAGACTCTGATGCTGGGAGGGATTGGGGGCAGGAGGAGAAGGGGATGACAGAGGATGAGATGGCTGGATGGCATCACTGACTCGATGGACGTGAGTCTGAGTGAACTCCAGGTGTTGGTGATGGACAGGGAGGCCTGGCGTGCTGCGATTCATGGGGTCACAAAGAGTCGGACACGACTGAGCGACTGAACTGAACTATAATATACCTTAAGTTTTTGGTACATTTTTTTAAAGTGGTCAAGCATTTTGACACTGGAAACACTTAATGGATAATGTTCATCTGAACAGCAGCTTCTTGTTGCTCCACCCAGTATGATAACTGTTAACATCCTCCTTTTCTTTCTGTTGGTGTTAGCTACTATATTGTATATTCAATAACTAAATTAACAGTGTATTCATTAGCAAGCCTTTTGAAATGAATATGGCTTCTTAAAAAATAGGACTTGTGGATATATTGAGATCACAATAAAATTGGGGGTATCATGAAATCAGAACAGTTGTAATAATTGGTAAGAGTCATTAAGAACAATATAGTTATGTGTTACTAGTTCTTGATTAGTTTTGAGTACTTAATTCTAAGTCTTATCACCAACCACTATGCCATTTCAATTGAAATCAGTAAAAAAAAAATCAGAAAAGAGAAAATGAAATAGTTGAAATAAGGAAGGGTATCCTTCATGTGCCGATGGAATTGTATCTTCTGACTTTTTCCTCTGCAAGACTTGTTCAAATGAGTTTATATTTGGGAGGATAATAATGAACTATAATTTACCATAAAAAATGGAATATCATGTGAGGAAGCAAAGCACTTCATGATCATTGTGTGTTGTGTGCTAAGAGCTACAGCTTAAGTGAGTCCATGAGGCATTATGTGATTTATGTTTTGGCTGCCTGAAGGCTGTGTATGTATGTGACTGAGGAAAGTATACTTACATCTGGGACAGAGAAAATGTAAAATGTTGCCTCTTGGCAAGTTGGGTTCTACATAAAACAGGAACATTTTAACAGTGTGCTCCTCCTGAGGATAATCATGTCAATTCAAGAAGTAGAGAAGTTCTCCAGCTATATTCAAGGTGCCCTTGAAATAAACAAAGAAGATCAATGAAGTTAGCTTCCTTATATCAGAGGCTTATATATGAAAAAAGTGCCCTATTAAATCTATGCGAAGGCTCAAGAAATGGATAAAACTCAGGAGTTAAAGGCAATTATTTCAGTGAAACAATCAATAGGGTACTAGTGAATGGTTGTAAATCCAGTGTTGAATATTAACATCTGTTGATTATTATTGGTTTGGAAATATGTATTGAATGATCACTTGATGTCAGGAACCATTCTAGATACTGAGGCTATAGCAATGAACAGAGTAGTGGAGTTCCTATTCTAAAGAGGGTCAGTAGACCATAGACAGTTAAGTTTATAATGTGTAAGTGATTTTAAGTGGTACAGAGTAAGTTAAAACAGAGTAAGAAGGTAAGGATTGAAAGTATGGATTCTTTATGTAAAGATAAAATTAAGGGAATCGACTTATTTTTTATGGAGATTTAGTTGATTTACAGTATAATTTCAGATATATGGCATAGTAGCTCAAGATTTTTATACATTATACTCCATTTTTAGTTATCATAAAATATTGGCTGTATTCCCTGTGCTGTACAGTATATCCTTGTAGCTTGTTTTACTGTATACATAGTAGTTTGGTTTTTGTGAACAATCAAATTGCTAAATTCAAAAGAGAAAAGAGGGCGTGAACTGCAGATAAGATAGTAAACAAACAAAAACAAAACTAATGAGTTAATAAAAAGTCTGAGATAATTTAATATGGGGATTGTGTGAGAGAGAAAGATAGATGATCTACATGAACTGAATTCAAGGAGAAACTGTAAAAAATATTGCTCATTTGAAGATAACCTTGAGTATATAAAATGAAGTGAGGGGCTTCCTAGGTGGTGCTAGTGATAAAGAACTCACCTGCCAATGCAGGAGACACGAGGGGTGCAGGTTTGATCCCTGCACTGGGAAGATCCCCTGGAGGAAGGCATGGAAGAGGAAGTTCAGTTCAGTTCAGTCGCTCAGTCGTATCCGACTCTTTGCGACCCCATGAATCGCAGCACGCCAGGCCTCCCTGTCCATCACAAACTCCCGGAGTTCACTCAGACTCACGGGCAATCCACTCCAATATTCTTGCCTGGAGAATCCCAGGGACGGAGGAGCCTGGTGGGCTGCCGTCTATGGGATCACACAGAGTCGGGCACGACTGAAGTGACTTAGCGGCGGCTGTGGCGGAAGCAACTTAGCATGCACGCAGGTGTGGATGAAGTGGGCTCACTAACTGTAAATGTAATTAATGAAATCAAGATATGGTGATAGTTCATACTTACTGTTTATGTGTACTATTTATGTTTCCTGTGTACTATTTGCTGAGCAGAGTGTAAAGTTCTGTGTTCAGTATATTATTTTTCCCTCTCCTTGCCTCCATCTTTCCCTTCTTCCTTTCCCCTTCTTTCCCCTCTTTCTTCCCTCCCTGGTCCCCCTGTCTCCTTCACTCCATTCCATTCTTTATTTTCTTCTTTCCTTTCTTTCAGCAGTCTTAGGGCAGGACTCAACTCTCGTCTTACTTTACCTGAGAGGAAACTGAAGCTTACAGAAATTGGGTCTGCTTCCCATAGTGGCATAACTAGCAAGAGGCAAAGGCAATAGTCAAACTCAAGTATATCTTATTCTAGAGTCTAGACTATAAACACAGTCCTGTTTATAGCCTTTGAAGTGAAGTGAAGTGAAGTCGCTCAGTCGTACCCCATGGACTGTAGCCTACCAGGCTCCTCTGTCCCTGGGATTCTCCAGGCAGGAATACTGGAGTGGGTTGCCATTTCCTTATGTTGACTCAAAAAACATGAAAGCAAAAAAAAAAAAAATTATTCAGAAAGGAAAAGCAGTACATTAGACCTCACTTCATGAAATGTCAAAATAGAATGGGATGTGTTCACAATGATTTCTAAAAGGGTGAGGTTGGGGAAGCTTTCAGACGGAAACATAATTATATTTATTAGTTATATGTAAAAGTAGTAGGAATATAGCTAAGGCATGGAAGGACACTGAGAACATGCCTCCCCATTGCCTTTTATGAACACTGCTGAGAAAATCATCACCAACTCAATGATGCATCACTGACTCGATGGACATGAGTTTGAGTCAGCTCCTGGAGTTGGTAAAGGATAAGGAGGCCTGGCGTGCTGCAGTCCATGGGGTCTCAAAGAGTCGGACACGACTGAATGACTGAACTGATGAGAAAATACACCAGGCAACTCAGAAAGAAATGCAATGTAAGAAGCAAGAAAGGGAAAGAGATGACATAAAGTAAATGCCAATACTATGAAAACAGATTTTTTTTTCTTTTTGGTATAATATGAATATGGGATTCAAAGTGAAAATCAAGAATAATTGAAAGACTACTTGAACTAAAATTAACAAAACCATGTAAATAAAAGACCACTTAGTGCTGGGAAACAGTGGGAGGTTAAGATGAGACAGAGGGAAGTATGTAATCATAAAATGCTAAAATTCTCATGTTAAAAGATTTGATTCATTTTTTCCTCCAGTTTTATTGAGATAAAATAGACATATTTGGCCCATGGACTCACAAAGAGTTGGACATGCCTTGGTGATTGGACACACACACACTGTGTGAGTTTAGTTACGGAAGCTCAGTCACTTCAGTTGTTTCCGACCTCTTGTGACCCCATGGACTGTAGCCCGCTAGGCTTCTCTGTCTATAGGATTCTGCAGGCAAGAATACTGGAGAGGGTTGCCATTTCCTTCTGCCCAAGATCTTCCCGACCCAGGGATCAAACCCGCAGCTCTTGCATCTTCTGCACTGCAGGTGGCTTCTTTACCACTAGCATCAACTGGGAAGCCCCAGCTTAAGGTGTATGACATGATATGAAATAGTGACTTGACTTAAATGCCTCATGAAATGAGTATCACACTTTAAATTTAGCAAATATTGTCATTTTCTATAGATACAAAAATAGAAAAAAATACCTTCCCTTGTGATGAGCACTCAGGATTTATTCTTAACTATTTTCACAAGTAATATACAGACGTGTGATGTTGTAAATTGCTTACCTAGTACTTACATTGTAACTAGGAGTTAGGACCTTCTGACTACCTTTTTCTAATTTCCCCTCTTTCCATACCCAATTTCTGGAATCAACAAATCTGGTATTATTTTCCATGAGTTTGTTATATTTTGAAGTATAATTCACTTACACTGCTATGTTAATTCCTGTTATAGAACATAGGGATATTTCTACACGTTTCAAAATGATCACCAAGATAAGTCTAGTTATAATCTTTCACCATATAAAAGGATTATATAGTTATTGACTCTATTCCCCAGGTGGACATTACATGCCTGTGACTCATTTATTTTGCAGCTACAAGTTGGTACCTCTTACCCTCCCTCCCCTATTTCTTCTCAACTCCCTCCTTTCTGCCGACCACTTGTTTGTTCTCTATAGCTTCAACTCTATGTTTTATTGTGTTCATTTGTTTTGCTTTTTAGACTCCACATATTAGTGAAATTATAAACTATTTGTCTTTCTCTGGATTTATTTCACTTAGGTGAATACCCTCCAATTCCATCCATGTTGTCACAGATGGTTAAATTTAATACTTCTTATGGCTGAATAATATTGTGTGTGTGTGTGTGTGTGTGTGTGTGTGAGTGTGATCTTTATCCACTCATCTGCTGATGGGTACTTAGGTGGCTTCTGTATCTTGGCTGTGGTGATAGTGCTGCAGTGAACATTGCAGTGCATGTGTCTTTTCAAATTAGAGATTCTGTTTTCTTCAGATAAATACCCAGCTGTTGGAACTGCTGAATCATGTTCAGTTCAGTCGCTCAGTCGTGTCTGACTCTCTGCGACCCCACGAACCGCAGCACGCCAGGCCTCCCTGTCCATCACCAACTCCAGGAGTTCACTCAAACTCATGTCCATCGAGTCGGTGATGCCATCCAGCCATCTCATCCTCTGTTGTCCCCTTCTCCTCCTGCCCCCAATCCCTCCCAGCATCAGGATCTTTTAAAGTGAGTCAACTCACGCATGAGGTGGCCAAAGCATTGGAGTTTCAGCCTCACCATCAGTCCTTCCAATGAACACCCAGGACTGATCTCCTTTAGAATGGACTGGTTGGATCTCCCTGCAATCCAAGGGACTCTCAAGAGTCTTCTCCAACACCACAGTTCAAAAGCATCAATTCTTCGGCACTCAGCTTTCTTCACAGTCCAACTCTCACGTCCATACATGACTACTGGAAAAACCATAGTCTTGACTAGACGGACCTTTGTTGGCAAAGTAATGTCTCTGCTTTTGAATATGTATGCTATCTGGGTTGGTCATAACTTTCCTTCCAAGGAGTAAATGTCTTTTCATTTCATGGCTGCAGTCACCATCTGCAGTGATTTTGGAGCCCCCCAAAATAAAGTCTGACACTGTTTCCACTGTTCCCCCATCTATTTGCCATGAAGTGATAGGACCAGATGCCATGATCTTCGTTTTCTGAATCTTGAGCTTTTTCTGAATCATGTAGCAGTTCTCTTTTTAATTATTTAAGGAATCTCCATATGATTTTCCATAGTGACTGCACTAATTTACATTTCTGAGTATACAAGGGTTTCCTTTTCTCCACATACTCAGCAGGAGTTGTTATTTGTTGTCCTTTTTTATATGAGCCATTCCATCAGGCATGAGGTGATACCTCATTGTGGCTTTGATTTGCATTTGCCTGATGCGTGATGTTGAGCACATTCTCGTGTGCCTGATGGTCATTTATGTCTTTGGAAAAATGCCTGTTCAGATCCTCTGCCTATGTTTTACTTGGGTTGTTTGGTTTTTGATATTGTGTTGTATGACTTCTTTGTATATTTTGTATACTAACCTCATACCAGATACAAAGCTTACAAATATCATCTCTCATTCAGTAGGTGACCTTTCATACTGATCTTACATATCTTGAACCATCCTTGCATCCCTGTGATAAATCCCACTTGATCGTGGTATATGATCCTTCTGAGGCATTGTTGAATTGAGTTTGCTAAAATTTTGTTAAGGAATTTTACAATTATGTTCATCAATAATTTTCTTTCATGTGTTATCTTTGGTTTTAGTATTGGGTGATGCTGGCATCATAGAATGAGTTTGGAAGTGTTTCTTCCTCTGAAATCTTCTAAAATAGTTTGAGAAGGAGAGGTATAAACTCTTCCTTAAAGGTTTAGTGGAATTCACCTGTGAAGTTTTCTAGTCTTGGCCTTTTTTTAATTGGAAGTTGTTTTCTAGTTCATAATTCAATTTCATTTGTGGTCATTGGTCTGTTCATAATTTTCTGTTTCTTCCTCATCAGTCTTCAGAGATTGTACATTTCTGAGAATTTGTCCATTTCTGATAGGTTGTCCACTTTATTGATGTATAAATGTTCATGGTGATCTCCAACTATCTTGTATTTCTGTGGTGTCTGTTGTAACTTCTGTTTTCATTTTTGAGTTTATTGATTTGGACCATCTTTCTCTTTTCTTGTTACATTTGGCTAAAGGTTTGTCAATTTTGTGGATCTTTGCAAAGGACCAGCTTTTAGTTTCATTGATCTTTTCTATTTTTTTTTAAGTGTCTATTTCTTTTATGTCTGCTTTGATGTTTATAGTGTCTGTCCTTAAACTGTCCTTGGGTTTTGTTTGTCCCTTTTCAAGTTCCTATAGGTGTAAGGTTAGATTGTTTATTGGAGAGTTTTCTTCTTTCCTGACATAAGTATCACTATAAACTTCCCTCTTAGAACTGCTTTTCCTGTGTCCCATGGGTATTGGATTATGATGTTTTCATTTTCTTTTGTCTCCCAAGCATACTTTAATTTCTTTTATTTCTTCAGTGTTCACTAGTGTATTGTTTAGCTTCTAAGTATTTTGAGTTTTTTTGCAGTTTTCATTATTAATAACAAAAGATCAACAAGGAAGCAAAAAATTTCAGTATAATTTAGAAAACTTAAAGAGAAATATAAATTGCTAAGTAAACTACAAAAATTTTTTATTTTGTCAGTAATCAATAATATTCAAATGAAGGAAAACATAATTAATATTACTGTGGTTAGTCTTGGTGGTAAAACACCTGATTACTTACTACTGCTATCAATAGAAGCCTAACAGTGTAAACACTTTGGTAAGAAAATCTGATGGTTTTATACTGAGACCTTTAAAAAATATAGCCTCCCATGTTTAAATAAATTTTCTTCTGAGAATTTTTCTTGTAAAAATGTTAGACACACACAGAATGTTCTATGTTTTCACACTTTCTTTATTAAAGTAGTTACAGTATTTAAAAATGAGCAACAATTCAAGGGTCTAATCATTTAGCAATATCAAGTTAATTTTGAGATAGGAGCATGTTAAAGTGCAGTATAACCATTAAAGTCTTGCTGCTGTAGACTGTCTTATACTGGTGAGAGATTATCATGTAATGTTAAGTAAAAAGATGCAACTTAAAATTATGTATAGATCATGATGCTAATTTTATATAAAATATTTTAATAGCTCAAATGTATATATAATTGATGATAGTTGCCTTTCTTTTGTCATTAGGAAATGGAATTTTTCTTTCATCTTAAATTTCTTTCTGAAATAGGTAAAGTCAGAAATGATATTTTCATTCAAATGTTGTAATCTAAAAATTGTTGTGAATATAAAACATGTTCAGTTCAGTTCAGTCACTCAGTCATGTCCGACTCTTTGCAACCCCATGAATTGCAGCATGCCAGGCCTCCCTGTCCATCACCAACTCCCAGAGCTCACTCAAACTCATGTCCATCAAGTCGGTGATGCCATCCAGCCATCTCATCCTCTATCGTCCCCTTCTCCTCCTGCCCCCAATCCCTCCCAGCATCACAGTCTTTTCCAATGAGTCAACTCTTCGCATGAGGTGGCCAAAGCATTGGAGTTTCAGCTTTAGCATCATTCCTTCCAAAGAACACCTGGGACTGATCTTTAGGATGGACTGGTTGGATCTCCTTGCAGTCCAAGGGACTCTGAAGAGTCTTCTCCAACACCACACTTCAAAAGCAATTCTTCTGTGCTCAGCTTTCTTCACAGTCCAACTCTCACATCCATACATGACCATTGGAAAAACCATAGACTTGACTAGATGGACCTTTGTTGGCAAAGTAATGTGTCTGCTTTTTAATATGCTATCTAGGTTGGTCATAACTTTCCTTCCAAGGAGTAAGCGTCTTTTAATTTCATGGCTGCAATCACCATCTGTAATGATTTTAGAGCCCAGAAAAATAAAGTCTGACACTGTTTCCACTGTTTCCCCATCTTTTTCCCATGAAGTGATGTGACCAGATGCCATGATCTTAGTTTTCTGAATGTTGAGCTTCAAGCCAGTTTTTTCACTCTCCTCTTTCACTTTCATCAAGAAGCTTTTTAGTTCCTCTTCACTTTCTTCCATAAGGGTGGTGTCATCTGCATATCTGAGGTTATTGATATTTCTCCTGGCAATCTTGATTCCAGCTTGTGCTTCTTCCAGCCCAGCGTTTCTCATGATGTACTCTCCATATAAGTTAAATAAGCAAGGTGACAATATAATGTATTGATCCCAAAATGCATCAGAATTGTAAAGTGATTCTAACCAAACTTTGTTTCCAAATATGCATTTGTTTTTATGTTTAATTGTTATTAATAGGGTCTTCTGCAACTTCTGATGGTACTATTTTAAACAAAGCAGGGGCTATTAGCAGAGTTTATAATGTGTTATGTCTAACACATATGCCCTGAAACTGGGACAGAGCCATGCTTTTGTAAAAATTTGATCAAAGTCCAGGTCGGTGTACTTGATAATATCAAGGGTTTCTAAATGAAGCCACTTGGAACTCTCCTGAGAACCCCTTGAAATTGGCTACTTGACATAATTTTGTACTATGTCAGCAGAATAGCTCTAGACTAAGGACTGTAGATAAACTTGTAATGGCTTTTAAGTTCCTAGTGCATTTATTAGATATGGTTATACAAGTGTTATAGGTATTTAAGGATCTGGGGAATATCCAAATCATAGTACTCTTTGAGGAAATGAGTTATTAAGAGGCTATAACAATAATAGCAGGTCATTACAACAATGCCTTTTTCCCATAGGCCTCACAAAGAGCATAGTTAATATTATTGGGCCTCTGAGATGAGTAAGTAACAAAGATAATTTCCCCATTTGTGAACAATAAAATTATGGCTCAAGAAGTACCAATCATAATCAGGAAGCGATGTGAAGGACAAACTAAAGATAACCATCAGTTATCGATATATATCATAAAAAGTGTATTTAATTGTGTTTGCATACAAAGGATAGAGCAATCTCCAACAGACAGTATGAATTCACAAAGAGCTAGGACGGTTGCAGCATCACGCACCCTCCTGATGTAATGTCCTGTTATGGCATAATATTAAAACATAGAAGAGCGGGATTTTGGAAAGCTGTGTGACAAAAATGTACTTACGTCACTTGTATAAGTGATAAAAGTGAATTTGAGAGTCATAGGATGACTTGTAGAGAACGTTAAAACTGGTTAAGTAATCTTAACTGGTATACTATAGTAAGGGTGTAAGGCAACCTTAATAGGCAGCGGAAAATCTAGGTTTAAACAGCAGGGTTTTGAAATATATATATATATATATATATATATATATATATATATATATAATTAAATTAATTTTATTTTTGGCTGTACTCGGTGTTTGTTGCTATGTGAGGGCTGGCTGTAGTTGCAGCTGGTGGGGGCTTCTCTCCATTGCAGGGTGTGGGGGCTTCACATGGCCTTGACTTGTCTTGTTTCAGGACACGTACTCTTGGGCATGCAGGCTTCAACATTTGTGGCTCAGGGGTTTAGTTGCATTATGGAATGTGGAATCTTCCCAGACCAGGAATCAAACCCATGTCCACTGTATTGGCAGGCAGATTCTTAACCACTGGACCAACAGGGAAGCCCTTAAATGGCAGGATTTTGTTGTTAGTTGTATTGTGTTAAAACACTTTTGTTGTTACTATGAGTGAGGTCCTGGATGACACTGGAAATTATCTGATGGCAGGCAGCTAGAGTGATGGTTTTGATTATGACTATCTCACATGGATTGTGATACTCAGGATCTAAAATAGCATTAGCTGCTGCTGCTGCTAAGTCATGTCAGTCATGTCCGACTCTGTGCGACCCCACAGATGGCAGCCCACCAGGCTTCTCTGTCCCTGGGATTCTCCAGGCAAGAATACTGGAGTGGGTTGCCATTTCCTTCTCCAATGCATGCACGCATGCTAAGTAGCTTCAGTTATGTCCTACTCTGTATGACCCCATAGACGGTAGCCCACCAGGCTCCTCTGTCCCTGGGATTCTTCAAGCAAGAATACTGGAGTGGGGTTGCCATTTTCTTCTCCAAAATAGCATCAAAAGGAGATCTAAAATAGCATCAGAGGGATGAACGAGTGGAGCCAAGTTAACTAGATCAGACTTATTAAGATGACTATAAAGAACTGCATTTATATTTTAAAGTCTCCAGAGGTAAAGAATTGGCAAACTGGGAATGCAGTTGACTACAAGTTTATAATCAGGCCAGGTGAAATGTGGCAGCACAGCACTATCTACCAGTTTCGTAGACTGCCTTAACATAATAAAGAATAATAGTTATGATGATTTTAATAATAAAGTAGCCAATATGGTTAAGTATATTTTAATACATTTCTTCACTTCCTGTTTGGAGCATCATTGTGTTAGGAAATAAAATATTGCAAGAAGACAAAATTCCTCTTGTCATCCGTTGCTCCTTCCACCTTCTAGAAGTAGTGGGTTACGGTGGTCCTGTTTTCCTTATGTCAAGAATGTTAGATGATTTTTAAACAATTCAGATGATGAAAGGGCATTATCACAATAAAGTCAAGACTTCCATTGAGTGTACGTGATTCAGTGGGATCATAACAGTGGGTCTTCTTAAGGAAATGAGTCCTATGGAAAGAAGTCAGTGTTGACTTTTGCATGGTACTTGCCCATCCCACTCAGTTATGTTGATCTATTTGACCAGGATCTAGAACTCTATTTAGAAAACATGAATTAAGACGACTGCCTATATAAAATTGGAGTTACTGAAAAACTGCCATCTTAGGAAATTTGAAGAAGGTATTTTTTTGGAAAAGAAAATGCTAGCTGATGTGACTGAAAAGAAAAAAAAAAACACAAAACCCTTTTAATACATAAAGGTTAATTAATAACTCCTCTGACATCCTCTTCACTCTGGAAATGAGGACATTTATCTTAGGAAAAAAAAAATACCAGTTAATATTAAGACAGGCTGGGACCTACCAAAATGCTTGCACCTAGATACACCTCTCCTCGAGCTATGTACAAAGAAACTATATAGGACTAAGAATAATTGCATGCACAGGCCAAATTCTGGACCAAAAGATATAAAAAAAAAAAAAAGAAAAGAAAAACTTAAAAACTGCCGTTTGTGAAGAGCAAGAGCGAAAACTGGGTGACTGACTGGAGCAAAAGCAGGACACTGGGCATGTCCCTCTGCCCTCAGCAACATGAGGGGGTGGGCAATCCGTCTAAGCCATCACTCTAGCCTGACTGACCCTGATCACACCCCTACTCCATAGAAGGAACACGCTCATCCCTCCTCCCCCAGAGAGCTAGTAAAGGAACCCGTCACTTGTTTCTGCTGCCTCCTGCAGCCAGCACAGTAGTCCCATTAAAGCCTTGTCTGAATTTCCTATCTAGCCTCTAGTCAATTTCTATTGATTAGGGAAGGCCAAGAACACTGGTCGGTATCAATATGACAAGCTATTTCTAACAAAGAGTATCTTAAGCGACCTATACAAGCCTATACATTCTGGCTGCCTCTGCTTCTGCACCTTCTCTCCTGCTGCTTTTGCTCATTGTTACTCTGCTCTGGCCACTGGCCTACTTGCTGTTGACATGAGCTTATAGCTCTTCTGAGGAGTTCTTCTTTCAAATACCATCATGATTTTCTTCACTTTCTTTTTTTTTTTAGTATAAATTTATTTATTTTAATTGAAGGCTAATTACAATATTGTATTGGTTTTGCCATACATTGACATGCATCTGCCACAGGTGTACATGTGTTCCCCATCCTGAACCCCTTCCCATCTCCCCCCTCCTTCCCATCCCTCTGGGTCGTCCCAGTGCACCAGCCCCGAGCATCCTGAATCCTGCATTGAACTTCGACTGGCGATTCGTTTCACATATGATATTATACATGTTTCAATGCCATTCTTCCAAATCATCCCACCCTTGCCCTCTCCTGCAGAGTCCAAAAGACTGTTCTATACATCTGTGTCTCTTTTGCTGTCTCGCATACAGGGTTATCATTACCATCTTTCTAAATTCCATATATATGCGTTAGTATACTGTATTGGTGTTTTTCTTTCTGGCTTACTTCACTCTGTATAGTAGGCTCCAGTTTCATCCACCTCATTAGAACTGATTCAAATGCATTCTTTTTAATGGCTGAGTAATACTCCATTGTGTATGTTTCTTCACTTTCTTTAGGTCTGAACTCAAATATCTCCTCTTTAGGGGGGACCTCTCAAATCACTTTTCTCTCTAATTCCAGATTCATTTCCCTACTTGAGTTTTCTAATTATTTCTCATGAGCATCTGGCATATTCTACATTGTTCTTATTTCTTTTATTTTTTTGGTGAGCACTCCCACTCCAACTAGGAGGTAAGTCTTATGAATACAGATATTTGTATCTGTTTGTTCACTGCTGTGTTTCCAGTGCCTATGATAGTTTTATCCCGTTTAATGTGGCTAATGCATTTGTTGTTGTTCAGGGGCTAAGTCGTGTCTGACTCTTAATGAATCTGTGAACTGTAGCACACCAGGCTCTTCTGTCCACCACTATCTCCCAGAGTTTGCTCAGATTAATGTCGATTGAATCAGTGATGCTATCTAAACATGTCATCCTTTGCCACCCCCTTTTCCTTTGCCTACAGTCTTTCCCAGCATCAGAGTCTTTTCTAGTCAGTTGGCTCTTTGCGTCAGGTGGCCAAAGTAATGGAGCTTCAGCTTCAGCAGCATCCTTCCAATGAATATTCAGGGTTGATTTCCTTTAGGATTGACTGGTTTGATCTCCTTGCCATCCAAGGGACTCTCAAGAGTCTTCTCCAACACCACAGTCCAATAGAATCAATTCTTTGGCACTCAGCTTTCTTTATGGTCCAACTCTCACAACCATACATGACCCCTGGGAAAACCATAGCTTTGACTATAGGGATCTTTGTCGGCAAAATGACATCTCTGCTTTTTAACATGCTGTCTAGGTTTATCATAGCTTTCCTTCCAAGGAATAAGCATTTTTAATGTCATGGCTGCAGTTACCATTTGCAGTGATTGGAGCCCAAGAAAGTAAAATCTGTCACTCTTTCCGCTTTGTCCCCTTCTATTTGCTATGAAATGATGGGACTGGATGCCATAATCTTATTAATAGTTTTATGAATGTTGAGTTTTAAGCCAGCTTTTTCATTCTCCTCTTTCACTCTCATCAATAGGTACTTTAGCTCCTCTTCACTTTCTGCCAATAGAGTGTGATCATCTGCGTACCTGAGGTTGTTGATATTTCTGCTGGCAATCCAGCTTGTGATTCATCCAGCCTGGCAGGCATTTCACATGATGTATTTTGCAAATAAGTTAAAAAGCAGGGTGACAATACCCAGCCTTATTGTACCCCTTTCCAATTTTGAACCAGTCAGCGTGATACATATCTATTATTAAATATAATGCCTACATTATTTTTTATCTATATAATCAATACAGCCATTTCATTTTGATAGTTCCATTTCAGAAAAGAGGCTTTTTTTTTTTGTTTTGTTACATCTTTGAATGTTAATATTAAAAGATTAAGTTAAGCAGATGGTATAGTATGTAAGCATTTTATGAACAGCTGCTAAATTGAAATATATCGGCCTTTACAGTACTTTCAGTACAATAAAGCCTCATGCAAAGATGGCAAATGTTATATTAATAACCATAAATTAACAATCATATTGAATACTTTTTGCATTCTATTATTAAACAATGAAATTGTAACTAAAAAAACAGCAGGAGGGAATATATGGAGATATTTGATTTGTATTAAAAACTAAATTCTCAGCAATAAGTGATAATTGGAACCACAGAAACAGGGAGAGATTGCTAGAATAAAAAAAGCCCATTATTGACTTCAAAAAGTAGCTGCATTTTCCCTGAATATCCAAGCTCTTGTTTTTTCCTCCTTTATCTATAATACTGCATTTCAGAGATGCTGTAAATATATTTGGACGAACAGAGAGTAAAATGAGAGAGTGGGCCAGATACCATGTATTTTTTATTGTGGTTAGAGCTCTTCTTTTACTGTTTTTTTTTTTTTTTAATCTCTTCCACCTTCTGCTTTCTGCCTCCGGCTCAGGATATTTCACTTTCTATCACATGCATTTACCAGATTCTTGATGTACTCATCTCTCTCTGCTCTCAGCAGGGTCTTGGAAACACAAAAGGAAAATTGTTTAGGAGGATGAGTACATTAAGAGCAAGAATTGGCAAGCAGCCAGAGAACTGTCTTGGAACGATAGGTAGTTGACAGAAGGCCATGGACATTTTATGGAAAAACACAGGAAGCTAGATTTCCGTTATTAAGTACACAAGTGGTCGGAAGATGGTCCCGAATTTCTGTGTCAATTATACTACATTCTGTGCGGAAGGTCATGAGTCTCAACACTCGGAGGATTCACCAGTCATCACACTCAAGAGACCTGTCTTTCTGGTTGTCAGCTTTGTTCCCATTACCTGACTCAGAGCCCCAGGCCTCGCACCAGATGCAGCTCTGCCTGCCCCACTTCTGTGTGGACTTTGGCTTGCTGTCACAGGTAAAGCAGCTGCTGGGACAGTCTTGCACTGGAAATATTTTTCTGTTTTTGTAGATCAGCCTTTTGAGCCCTTTTTGTTCTGTAGGTCCCATGAAGTGCTTTGATTGTACATTCCCAGGAGAGGGAGATACACTATCTATGAGTGCTGGCAGGTTTTATATGTTTTTTCCTCAACTCCTTATGAAGTCAGAATGAGGCAGGAGCTCTAGGCTCAGGGGGAGCTATCTTTTCATCTTCTAACTGAATAGTTCACATGCAATATCTGCAAATACCTTCTTTCTGAGAAATCCAACCTTTAAACAAGCAAATACATTTAAAAACTTTAATATATATATATATATGACATATGTATATCAGAAAATGATAACTATCATGAAGAAAATTAAAGGAGGATAAGGTACTGGAGAATGATGATAATTTATATAAGTTGATCGACTTTTTCTGAATGGTGACTTTTGAGGAGAGCTCTCGGCTCTCGCTTGAATGTAAGTTCAGTAAGGCAAGGGTTATTACTTATCTCCACTTTTTAAACGCAGTGCCCCAAATGGTGCTGACACATATTGATAAGCAAAAATACTTGTTGGAAAATATTTGGTAAATCAAGTAATATTCTATTCTGCTTTCTCTTTTTAAAAAGGCATGCAACTTAAAGTGGAAATATTTGTATATAAAATGGTTAACTATAAAATCTGTTTCTAAGAGTTTTGTGCCCAGTTATCCAGATATCCAGATTGGAGGAATTTATCACCAAAAAGATTGTTTTTGTTAAAAAAAAAAAACAAAAAAAAACAAGGTATCCACAAACATGGCAGAGTGATGCAGTGGACACAGTGCAAATGGAAAGAGAGCTCTTTAACCTTCAGTTCAATTCTTTGGATCTGGACCAATTTCTTCTGCCCTGTGAGAGAATAACTGCTTCTCCATTCAGAAGTAACACAAAAGTTTTCTCCAGTGAATTTCTTTCCTCTTGAAAGGAGAGAGGTCCACAGATATCAGATTCAGGCCTTCTCAGAATCTTTCTGACAGATGTGTGACTTACATATAAAATGATAAAGAATCATGCCAAGCAAGCACTGGGGAACTTTGGAGATTAATAGGTTTTTGAATCTTTTATCTCTAATCAGTACTGCAAATTGACCTAGTTCCAAATGGTCAAGATAAAGCATTTTTGTAGTATATATTTAAAATCCTATTTTGATTTAAAGAGATCGTGTTTAAAGGCATGCAGAACAAAAAGACGAAGAAGACTGGAATAAGGTCTGGCAGAGGACAAAATAGAAATGGAGTAAATTTTGAGGCATAAGTAATGATCAATTGTTTTCTGTTCCTAAGCATATAAAATCAAATTAAGTATGTCCTTAGAGCTAAATTATATCCACATGTTAAGCATAATTTATGAAATGAATTTAGGAGAATTTATAACCATATTACCTTATTTCTTTTTTTTAATCATAAAGTTTGTTTCAATTTGTTACTATTTTGTTATACATTTTTTGACATGCTATCAAGATTTTTGCACCTCAAAATAGGTGGAGAACTACGCTTTAAGTGTCTGTTTTCATCCAGTCACTTTGCAGACATCTATTTTCCTCTTCATTCACCATCAGGCAAGGTAGGAAAGTATGACTATATGTGAATCATTTAAAGGCAAATTGGTTTAAATAATAAATAGGCCAAAATGATTAATCATGTAAAAATGAATATTTCTAGACAGAGATTTTTTTATGCTATATATTAGTCATTAAAATAAGTTCCCTGCTAGAGATAATAGGTTGAACAAGAAGATATTTTTTCTTTTTTGAGTGTATAACAGTAAAAATTTAAATAGAAGGAGTCATTAGATAATATTTATTCTTCTTATAGCAAAAATGCATGCAGTTCTTCTGTGTAGCTTTTTATCTTCACCTGTGGGGGACCTAGACTAACTGAAGCAGTACCTATGTTCCCGGGAGGGGAAAGAGAGGTAATCACTGTCCCATTATATAAATGCAACTTCAGGACAGCCGTTTACTCTTTATTTTATTGTTTTAGTGGATGGAAGTGTAAAATACAGCCCAGAAAAGTGATTTGAAGTATGCAGAGAAAAATAGCACATAAAGCACACAGTTGTAAGTTCATGCATACACCTGGACACTCAGGTATTTCAGCTTTAAATATGGCACTGACTTCTGTCACCTTCTAAGGGGAAAACACATGATATTATGTATGTGGAACAAGTGACAAATGATAGGAGGTTTTTACTTTCTTATATTTTAAGTCATATCTTTGCTGTTCCGTTTTCCATTATTCATGGTGAATTTGTAAATGCATCACACTTAGCTACTCATTGCATGTTCCTGTTTTATTTCTGACTTTTTAAAAACATGGAAATTTATAAATAAGTTAGTATATGTATATATACATAATATATGTAACCGCGTATATATTATTTACATTTTACAGTGTTTAGATGATTCTCTAGAGCAATAGTTTTCAAATGTGTTATAAATAACTCATCTTAAAATGAAAGCATACTTGGAATTTTAATTTGTGAAATAGAAAAAGTGGCACAGGACCCTCAGGATTTTAGTATATTGCTCCCTTTTACTAGGGAAATGTTAATATGCATTAAAATAGAGAAATAGAGACTTTAGGTCCTAGTTTAAAAAGTTAGCTTTCTAATGTGGAGATTATGTCCCCTAAGTCATTCGACTAATATATAAATTAACTTGATTAATATGTATGGAGCTCAGTATTTATTTTGAGTACAACCCTCATGGGAAAGTGAATTTATAAGTACAGAAGTAAACTTTAGAAACAAATATATAAAATTTCCTAAGTGAAAAATGATAAAATAAAAACACAGTGAAAGACTTTATAGCAGAAACCATCTCTATGTTCCATACAAAAGAGCATGCACAAAATAGAGACATTCAGAAAGGTTAAAAATAAAAGGCACACCTAAAATAAATAGTGACCATAAATCTAACCAGACATGATATACATCAAGCTTAAAATGTATTATATAATATAAAAAAGACCTTATAATGCTGAAGGCAAAAATTTACAATGAAGAAATTTGTTAATATCTGAGTATTGTCATACAAAATAATTGCATAAAGATGAAAGTAATGAGATGCAGGAAGAATCAGAAGATATCTCATTGATTAGAGAAGAATTTAGCACATATCTTTCAGTCTAAGACAGAATTAATAGAAAAAGAATGTTAGAAATGAAAGACAATGACAGCATAATCAACACGGTGGGTCTTAGAGATACATAGGGAACTCCAAGCCCCAGCAATGAAGGATGCAGGTGCCCACTGAACATTTACAAACACACTTGCAATATTGTAAGTCATAGGGAAAATCTCCATAAACTTAAAAATAAAAAGAATATAAATATTCTCTGAATACACATTAGTAAAACTATAATCTTTGCTGGTAGCTCAGCTGGTAAATGGAGACGGCAATGGCAACCCACTCCAGTACTCTTGCCTGGAGAATCCCATGGACGGAGAAGCCTGGTGGGCTGCAGTCCATGGGGTTGCTAGGAGTTGAACATGACTGAGTAGCTTCACTTTCACTTTTCCCTTTCATGCATTGGAGAAGGAAATGGCAACCCACTCCAGTGTTCTTGCCTGGAGAATCCCAGGGACGGGGGAGCCTGGTGGGCTGCCATCTCTGGGGTTGCACAGAGTCGGGCACGACTGATGCGACTTAGCAGCTGGTAAAGAATCCACCTGCAATGAAAGAGACCCCAGTTCGATTCCTGGGTTGGGAAGAGCCGCTGGAGAAGGGATAGGCTCCCCACTGCAGTATTCTTGGGCTTCCTTTGTGGCTCAGCTGGTAAAGAATCCACCTGAGATGCGGGAGACCTAGGTTTGGAAGATCCCCCTGAAGAAGGGAAAGGCTACCCACTCCAGCATTCTGGCCTGGAGAATTCCATGGACTGTATAGCCCATGGGGTCTCAAAGAGTCAGACACAACTGAGCAACTTTCACTTTTCACTCTCAACATCAAAGGACATACTTACACAGTAAGAATTTAAAAACACAAAGAGCTCAAGAGACTCAAAAGTTTGAATCAAAAAAAGCACTCACCTTCTGCGATGGCTCAGTCTCTATGGAGTGTTTCTCTCTGAATAAATCCATTTCTTACTTATCACTTTGTCTCTCACTAAATTCTTCCTGTGATGAGACACAAAGAACCTGAGGCTCAGTAAGTCCAGACACAAGGGGACACAGGTTCGATCCCTGGTCAGGGAAGTAAGGTCTTTAATGTCACAGAGCAACTGAACCCTGAGCACCTCAACTACTGAGCCCTTGCACCTCAAGTAGAGAGTTCATGTGTCACAATAAAGGATACTGCATGATGCAATGAATATCCCATGTAAATAAATAAATATTCTAAAAATTAAAAGAAAAGTTTGAATCAAAATAGTAGAGGAAACAATAATTCCACAAGCAGAATTTAATGTGTTATTATTGACAAAAAATAGAACTAACGACCAGATGAACAATTTTTAAACACAATAAAACAACAATGATGCTATTAAATAAAAACAAACACAAAAAACAACAAGGAGCCAATTATACAGAACAAAGGAGAGAAACAGATGTGTACAGAGTTGTCATGAAAAAGAAGAAACAGCCATCAAGAGAGAACATTACAGAAATTACAAGATACTTCCATGCACAATTGTATGCAAATCAATTTGAAAATCTAGATCAAATGCTTAACTTTTAAGGAAAATATGCCCTCTATGACATATGCTCATAGAAACAGAACATTCAAACAGAAAAAAATTTGCAGAGTAGAAAAATGGGGGAAATAGCTCTACTGTAGAAAAGTACTGGGCCCCAAATTTTTTACATAGGGATCCTCAAATACTTAATTTTTTTAATTCAAATAATACTAAACTATTTGAAGAGCAAAGAAAATGTCTGAGCTGTCATTTGATAAAAAAGATTCAAGAGTATATTAAAAGTATAATACATTATGGCGAAGTGGGATTTATTCTGGAAATTCTAGGGTAATCAAGTACTGTTAAATCTACTTATCTTTTGTTAAGCGATCTGATAGAAAAAAAAAAAAACCATGATAATCTTACTAGAAGCTGAAATTTATTTCTTTAAAAAATAAGAAATAGGAACAGATGGATTTTTACAGGACAAAATACAGATGTTTGCTCAAAAGCTCATATCTTACTTTATCAAAATTATTGGATACTTGTTCAAAATTCCAAGGAATGGCTGTATGTTTTTCTACTATTTAATATGCTTTTGGAAGTGTTAGCCAGTTACATAAACAAGGGGATAAAACTATTAAAGCATAAAAGTTGTAAAGAAAGAGAGCAAACATGTACTGAATTTTGGAGAAAGAGGTGACATAGAATACTATAGTCATTTTTCTCTTTGGTAAAGTGGATGTTAACCTTGATAACATTTGGATACAGTGCCTTGAGGGAGTTGAAGAAGAGAAAATAAGAGACCATCACACTTAAGGCACATATTAACACTTTATTGTTCTAGCTGTCATGTCCCTCTGACCATTGTTGGACTTAACTATGCAACTGCATGGTTTCCTTGGCCCTTTTCAATGGATTTTACTTACTTTCTATCATTAAGTTGAAAAGCATGTAAATTGCATCTTGTAGAATTACCAAATTAATCCTGGATATTAGGTGTGTTAGAAGACTGGTTAATAGTCTTGGACTTCTGAACATGTTTGTTTTCATTATCCATGCACCCTGTATTCCTAATTTCATCTGCTCTGAGATATAGTTGAGTCTCCTACCATTCTGTGTAGAGATCTAATAAACAGAATCACTGTGGGCATATATAAGCATCCTAGAGAAGTTTTAGGAGATGGTTTTTGAAAGAAGTAGAGACATAGTTCACCATGTGCCCTTTGCTTTCTCTTTTATTTATTTTTTAATTGAAGGATACTTGCTTCACAGAGTTTTGTTCTTTTCTGTCAAACTGCTTTCTCTTTTTTAAGCATGTATGTCATTATCTGTGACATTACTATCAGTCTCATACTGACTGTGTTTATATGGGTTGAATGGAAATAACATTGACATCATGAGATGAAATGCTCTATATAAATAAGATGTATTATTTTTACAAAAATGAATTATTTTGGAAAATTGGGAACATAATCACTTAAGGGGTGGAACATAGCAGCTGTTGAACGGTATACTTATAGAACTACAGTACAATTTGCAAAAGGGTGCCAGGATCTGCTGTCTAATTTTATTTTTTGAAACAAAATTACTGGAAGAATTTAGCTCTGCAGCACAGTGCAATTAACTAAATGGGAGTTGGCCAGGGAACAAGAGTAATAACCTCATTGCTTTCATGGTCTTAGTTTTAATTTGATACTGCAAAATGAACTGATATATATGTTACCAAATGGAAGGCAGATTAATAATACTTAAATTAAGTTTTTTAGTGATCAAACCCTCTGTTTCAATCCTGGATCCCATAGTTTTGTTTTGGTTTCTATTTTCCTATAGACAGAGCCTAAAACAGAGCTTCCCTGGTGGCTCAGTGGTAAAGACACCACCTGCAATGCAGGAGACTGCCTGTAATGCAGGCAGTGTAGGTTCAATCCCTGGGTTTGGAAGATCCCTGGAGAAAGAAATGGCAACCCAGTCCAGTATTCTTGCCTAGGGAATCCCATGGACAGAGGGGCCTGGTGGCCTACAGTCCAAATGGTTGCAATAGTCAGATATAGCTTAGCAACAAAACCACCACCAGCACCAAAACATTTTATGCTATTTGAACCCAGATTGATGAAATTATTGAAACCCATATCCTTAAAAAAAAAAAAGTTGGCAAAATATGATGAACTTGTTTAGCTCATCAAAATGTTATATGAGAGAATGATTGTCATTATCTTAAAAAAATCTATGTTACTTTGTGCATAAATTTTGTGTCTTCATTCAGCTACTCTATCATTAATTTCATAAACCTTTTTTAAAACAGCAGACAGAATGTGATTCAGTTGTGAGAAGGAAACTAGATAAGATTCTACCAGAAAATACTATATTATTAAACAGATTTGATTAGCTTTTATACATAAGGCATGTTTAACTATAATACATATAGAATAATTGTTAATGTTCAGTTGTGAAGTCTTCAACTTGATACTGCCTTTCCCCATTTTATTATTAATAGATCATTTTCCCACAGTCTTAATTATGCAAACAATTTTTTGAGATATGTTTTATACAGCAATACAATTATTCATGGGATTTATTGAACCAAAGAGCAAAAATTAATGTACTTTGGTAGAATATGTTTCCCCTAAGCTGTTTGCCTCAGTGGTCCTGGCAGGTCTTCAGTAGTATCACAGCACAACTTGACACCACAGTGGAGGTCATCCTTAAATAAGTGAAATTTATAGAAGTATCAGAAGTCTGGAAGATGATGAAAGGCAGGACTAACAGGAGAGCAAAACAACCTTCTTCACTTGACTTGGTTTTCTTCAGCCCTTCTGAAACATGAACAACATAGCCTCCATCATGAACCTGACAGTTCTACAAATGCCCAGGGATTTTGCTCCTTACCCCCAAATTGCCCACTGGACATCATCAGGATAGCAACTGCTACAATCACTACCTTATTTTAATAGTATTTTCTTTATCCTTCTCATCAGATAAATTATAAAATGAAGAGGGAGTCCAGATTTACTATGAGACTAATGAATTTAAGTTTAGGTTATGTACATTGGCCTCAGTGTGAGCTGGAATTTAAAGTATTAAAGTATTCTAGGTGGAGAGGAAAAATCAGATTGCAGTTAAGAAGGATTTCTATGCAACCATTTCTGGTAGGATTGCTGAACAACCCTTGCTACTGCTACTGCTAAGTCGCTTCAGTCGAGTCCGACTCTGTGCGACGCCGTAGATGGCAGCCCACCAGGCTCCCCCGTCCCTGGGATTCTCCAGGCAAGAACACTGGAGTGGGTTGCAATTTCCTTCTCCAATGCATGAAAGTGAAAAGTGAAAGTGAAGTCGCTCAGTCGTGTCCGACTCTTAGCGAGCCCATGGACTGCAGCCCACCAGGCTCCTCCATCCATGGGATTTTCCAGGCAAGAATACTGGAGTGGGGTGCCATTGCCTTCTCCCTTAGAAGCAAGTTATTTATATTTCTTAGACTTTTGCTAATTATTTTCTTATTCTAAAATTATATTCACTTTTTTATGTTTGTAATTTATTAACAAAAGAATAGTTTGTTATTTTTTCTTAAATGAGTCTCTCAAACTTTCATAATATTTTGGTCTCTCCACACCTAGATCTTCTCCCCAGAGAAAATGAGTTTGGGCATATCTGCTACCCCCATCACTGATTTATAAGCTAGAGCCCTGGATCACTTACCTGCTGCCATCATAATGCCACCCATTCTCAAATCTTAGTGATTTAAAACAAACACTTATTTAGCTCATGAGTCTGTAGGAAAGTGATTTCAGCTAGTCTTAACTGGGCTCAGAAGTGTTGGGTGAGCTGGCTAGAAGCTGAGCAGGGATGGTTTTAGTTTAGATAGCTGGGGTGACTTGCCTTTGTTAGACATCTCTTTCATCCTGTAGTGAGCTACTCTGTGCATGTTCTGTGCAGGAAAGCATAGTGAGAGGAAACACAGAAATACTTGTGCATCTCATAAACTAACACCTTATTGACTAAGTCAAATCATAGGGATAACCTCACCAGAATCAAGGGTGCAGAAACAAATTGTCACCTTGGAAAATGCTCATCAGATTATCCAGTCCTTCCTTTTAAAGATTTAAACTGAGATATTTGCAGTTGAAATTATTTGAGTTTTTAGATTTGCTTCAAAATAATATGAAAAGAGAGAAATGGTAGAAATGAAATGGAGCAAGATGAATCATGAGTTGATCATTGTTGAGGCTGGGAGATGAGTATATAGTATTTGTAGTATTATTCTCTACTTTTGCAGAACTTTGATGAAGAAAGAGCCTTTACTTGACTTTAATTGCATTAAAAGGGGCTACTTTTAGCATAAACTTATTTTCAATATAGTAATTACATTATTTCCATATAATATTGATATATGATGGCTAGAGAAAAATGGATGATGTTACATAATAAAATATTAGTTAACTATTAAAAAACAAATGTTTTATCAATTTTACATATTGAAGGATGGGGTTTAATTCTGGCTAATCATTGGCCCATCTGTGTGCCAGGCGCACTTCCAAGCTCTGGCTGTCAGGGAAAACACGTGTGAAATTTCTGGTCTTAAGGATTTTATAGTTGTGTTGGTTTTCTATTATAGCTGTAACAGAGTTAATAGAGTACCACAATTATGGTGACTTAAACAACACAAATATAAAATCTTAAAATTCTGTAGGTCAGACCTCAAACATGGCTCTCACTGGACTTAAATCAAGCTATTGTCAAGAATGCATGTCTTTCTGACAGCCAGAGGGGGTAATCTGTTTACTTGTGTTTTTCTTCCTCTAGAGACTCCCCTAGGTTTCTTGGCTTATGACTCCTTTTCTCTGTCTTCAGAGCAGTCATTGGTACATACTTCTGTGCTTATCTTGTGTAGTCACATTTCCCTGTGACTGACTGTAGCCAGGAAAGGGTTCGCCATTGTTAAGGATTCCCAACTCAAGGTCTTGACTCTAATTCTAGAAAGTCTCTTTTTTCATGTTAGGTAACCTGTTCTCAGGTTGAAAGGTTTAGGATGTGGACATCTTTGAAGGGCCATTATTCTGCCTATCGTAATAGCTAAGTGGTGGGAGAAAAGAAAATAAAAATGAATAAATAAGCAGAATAGACACTTTCAGACACTGATACGTACTTATAAGAATCCATAAAATAGTGGTACAGTAGACAGTTACTGGCAACTTTTGTTTCAGAGAAGACATCACTAAGGAAGTGACACATCATTTTTTTGATAAGTGGAGAATATTTTGCAAAGTTCTGTAGGCATATCATCTCTAGTAAAGACAAAGCTAATATAAATGCCCCAAATGGAGGAATAGAATGATGGTGAAGAAGTATTTCCTGACCTGGGGTATTAGTTAGGGTCCAGGTTTCTTGGCTTGTGCAGAGTCTGAGTTACTCTGCTTTACTCATTTTAAATCAGTTGTAAAGAAAAGCCAACAGAGGATTTTAAAGGGAGAAAAGACAATTTGATCTGGCTTGTTTGTGAATAATAAAATGTAGTTGTCTGTCCTCCACAGAACACATTTCTAGCTTTTATTATTACATCCTAAATTAGTAAACTCACAAACTTCCAATATTTAGCAAAACATTCCTTCTTCAGTAATTAATACTAAGTTTGGAAAAGGATCCAAAGGACCCATATGAGATTTGGAATGGATAAGTAAAATTGCATTAGATAATTATTTATTTTTCTTAAGTATTCTTCCTTTAGTAGAGGTAATTCTGATATTTGGCATTTATCTCACAGGTTCAAGTAGAAATAATAAAATATTCACATATACTTTTAACAAATCCCAGTTTCCAGTATCTGGGATATTCCTTCACAATTTTAAATCTAAATAAGAAGGAAATAAATAAGTCATACTGCATGGAAGTGTTTGAAACCGGTGCTATTGTTTAAATTTGTGGATAGACATTAACCATTTCTCAAGGCTAACTTCCAAAATATGTAAGTAAAAATTAATAAAATTGACAGGAGATGGATGAATGAAATACTATCTTATCAGAAATTAGTACTATTTTGAAGTGAAAGTTGCTCAGTCGTGTCCGACTCTTTGCCACCTCGTGGACTAAACAGTCCATGGACTTCTCTAGGCCAGAATACTGGAGTGGATAGCCTATCCCTTTTCCAGTGGATCTTCCCAACCCAGGAATTGAACCGTGGCCTCCTGCATTGCAGGCGGATTCTTTACCAACTGAGCTATCAGGGAAGCCCAATATGATTCATGTTTATGGTCTTGCACTGTGCTAAAGAGATGAGTTCGATTGTTTTCTCTTGTGATATAATCTGCTTAAAAGATCATTCTGTGAACAGGAAAGTAATTGGATCGTTTAGGTGGTAAAATTTGCATGTATTAAAAGATGACGGCTAGAAGGGAAACCAGAAAACTAATCAAGTGACAGTGGAAGTTGTATATGAAGCTCTATTCCATCCCTGCCTGTCCTATCAGAACCAAGGTACCAATTTCTTATTTTGGCAAGGAAGGGTTCTAAAATATGTTCACTTATATGTGCTTCTAATGTGTATCCTTTTGTCAGTTTTGCATGTTAAACATATAACCAGGCCTATCCCTCTGGTGAAGAGTTCTGAAAGCTTAAAACATTGATACAAGTTGAAACATAATTTAGAATTGACTTTCTGGGAAAGGAAATTACTATAGAAAATATAAATTGTTTGCTTTTTCAGTAAAGATAATGATGACTAATTGTATCATTACCTAAAGATTAAGTTTTAATTTTTTTTTTTTTAGTTATAATTTACTTGCATGTTTTCTTTTCTTTTTTTTTTTAATTTTATTTTATTTTTAAACTTTACATAATTGTATTAGTTTTGCCAAATATCAAAATGAATCCGCCACAGGTATACACGTGTTCCCCCTCCTGAACCCTCCTCCCTCCTCCCTCCCCACACCATCCCTCTGGGTCGTCCCAGTGATATTGAAATGATATGATTTAATATACTATAATCTAAGCGCCAAAGAGTTGATGTTTTTGAACTGTGGTGTTGGAGAAGACTCTTGAGAGTCCCTTGGACTGCAAGGAGATCCAACCAGTCCATTCTGAAGGAGATCAGTCCTGGGTGTTCATTGGAAGGACTGACGCTAAAGCTGAAACTCCAATACTTTGACCACCTCATGCGAAGAGTTGAATCATTGGAAAAGACCCTGATGCTGGGAGGGATTGGGGGCAGGAGGAGAAGGGGATGACAGAGGATGAGATGGCTGGATGATATACCGACTCGATGGACATAAGTTTGAGTGAACTCCGGTTGTTGGTGATGGACAGAGAGGCCTGGCGTGCTGCGGTTCATGGGGTCACAAACAGTTGGACACGACTGAGTGACTGAACTGAATATACTATAAAACTGATTTTTCTCTTTCCCTCTGTTAAAGTTATCAAGATGTTTGTGTATGAGTGTGTGTGAGAGAAAGAGAGAGAGAGTATGACATTATAATCACCCATGTACATATGGCAAATTTCAATGTAACTTATCAGTAATTGCAAACAAAATTAACACACATTTTGACTACAAAATCTCATTTTATTTGATACTGTGATCGTTTTCTGATGCAGTTCAAGGTCACTGTATTAACAGTTTTGATATAACTTTTTCTCAGTAACCCATTCAAAATGATGGCTATTGTTGGAAAATGAAATTCTTTCTGAATAGCCTTGTAATCATGTAATGAATCTGTAATTATGCAAACAAGCTTTCCCCTATAAAATGTCAACAGAATCAGTTCTTGCATCTGCCTTTGGTAAGTAAAGATAAAAACTAAGGCATTTGCCCTCACTCTCTACTCCAATGAATAAATAAGAGGAAGCCATCTTCAACAGGCTGCTTTATTTTCTACTCTCTTTTTAATCTCCTCCTGCCTTTCTGTAGACCGAGGAGAAGTAATAGAGTAATTAATCATGTGATATTCATATCCTGACAGCACCAGCCTCTTATGACTACATTTACGGCTGTACTCCCAAGCCTCTTTTATGCCACATCCTCTGGTTTGTCAAAGCTTTCCCAGTACAACTCTACACTATCCATTATTTAGCACAAGTATCATTTTATGTCAATTCAAGAATGATTACTAAGGTAGAGAAATCAATAAAGAGAAGGTCTATTAAAACCCAGGTAATAATAGAAGGTACTGGAAAGATTCTAATCTGCCCTGTGACTTGGCAAGAGGCCCTGTCTTAAGTCAGTAAGAGTTCACTTGCTCTTGTAGCATCACTAGACACTTTTTAACAGTAGAATATGATCACCTCCATGCTGTGACTTGCGGATAGATTCTTTAGAGGGGGTCCAAGTTGATCTTCCAAGAGAAACATTTGGAGTTTCCGATTTTGAGAGACCAGGGGAGTAACTGAACCACCCTTCACTTGTCACTTTCCTGGGTATGAGTTGCACTGATTGAAATACACTAAGGGGTCTTCTGGTGATGACCTGGTCACTTACAATGAGGGAGATTCCAGAAGGCCCCACAAACTGGATAAAATTGAAATTTGCTAAACAATCCCATCATTTGATTAAGTCTTAGATTCTAGTTATTTCTGAATGAATGGGAAAGACATGATAAGACAGAGAAGAAGAAACTTTCTTCTAGAGATCATAGGGGAATGCTTCAAGTTCTTTCTAAGTGCCAGTATTGAGAAATTTATTTCAAGGAGCAGCCTCTATAGTGTTATTTTTGCTCCTTTTTACAACTGGATGTCAGGTGTCCATCCTGATAAGTGCATTGATTGTGGAATTTATAGCATGCCACAGTCAGCATCTTAGACTGCCCTGACTGCCTTCAATTGTCTGACCAGGCAACAGAGTGGAAGGGGAATACTAAATCATATCCAGACACTGCGGAGAGTATGTTCCATAACAGAGACTCAGCACTCCAGAGATCATATGAATACTAATGTTCTTCATCTTTCATTTTATGTAAACTTGGAGAGAAGTTGGAATGTCTGACTTCATTCAGTGGAATCTACTTTAAAGAAGACTAGGCTTTAGAGTAACAAGAGAGTGTTTTGGCGTCCATTATAAAATAATTAATTAAAAAGTTATGTTTATATTAAGAAGGTTCTGACTGACTTCAAAATCACTCTTAAAGATATATGATTATTAATGCCAGTATACAAAATGCATGAATACAGAGAGTGATTTTAGAATTTACTGTATGAACGAAGTAATCAAGAGTATTTCTACTTGTTTATTTTTATGTTTGTTTCAGTGGAACCTGATAATATATAGAGTTCCATGTACTGCCTAAATACACTTAAACACAGGTGTTTAGGTTCTGGCAACACAAGAAAGAAAAAGAGAATGAGTAGTTTATGTTCTCAGAGTTCCACATGTAAGGATATCATGCCTTTCAAAAAATTAACCATTTGCTAATCTCCATGTTGATAGACTTAGTAAAAATATAGAATTATGAGTTCAGTTTTTGGCCATAATTACATCAGAAGACATCGTGTTTCAGTGCAATGATTTTGTTACTTTTACTTCTCTTGTAATTTCACTTAGCTTATTTTTCTGTATATTAAGCAATAAATCATATTTAAATGTAGTCATGGCAAGGAAAAAGATGAAGTCACTTACTTCCAGGTTAGTCCCTACAGTGAAACTATTGTTTTTTCTTCTCTGGAAATCTCAGGCATGGAAGACAATGGCTCTTAGAAATTAGGTCAGGTACCAAAAGAAAAACAAAAGCCAAAAACACACACACACAAAACGAACAGAAAGCCGTAGGCTTAACAACAAGTAAACACGTTAACCATCTCAAAGTCATTTCTTACTTTGTGGTGTCAGGTAATATACTTTCTGCCTTGGTGATGTCCTTATCTAGATATTTTTGAATGATTTGCAGAGGATTTCATTACAACCTAATGATTCAACCAGACTGTGGGAAGAAAAGTAAAATCTGTATGTTCTGTTGAGGCAGAAGATGCTTTGAGGGGAGACACATGAATGAGGCAGGTGAGTCAAATTCTGAGGCACTACAACCCCGCCACATAATTTTCTAAATACTAGTTTTTCTGTTCCCTTCAGCAGAGGAAAATTATTTTTTTCTCAAAAGATATCAGTGCTGGACATGTCTGGGTTCTCATAAGGAAAGTTGTCAGTAGAAAACATGACATTTTTAAAGAGTGACCACTGATCAAAGTAGTTCTGACAATAAAAATTCACATAAGCTTTGCATCCAATAAATAGTACCATCAAATCTACCACTGGATTTTTCAAATTAATCAAGAAGAGGGTTATTTCTGCTCGCAGAGGGGGTATAGTAATCCATGGTTTAGTCAGTTTAGTCTTAGGGGAAAAAAAAAAAGAAAGCTTTATGTTGCATGGTGCTTGAAAAGTAAAACCTGAGAAGAATTCTATTAGATTTATTCCACCCTGGTAGAAAGCAGAGTAAGCATTCACTTCTGAATTACTAATTAAAGAAAAATAGAGATATTGATGAGTGGTCCTCCTATGAAATGTGACACTGTGGGACTTTTCTACAACTTATTAAATGAAATGGCCATATCAATTTCATATTTTTATGAAAAGAGAAAAAAAGCATGATTGACTTTTATGGTGGATATTAAGGAACTTAGATTTAAAGGGGGAACTTAATTAAGACTTCTAAATGGAGTCTTCTCTCTCTACACTGTGTTCTCATCCGTTACTTTGACTGATAAAACCATTTCTGTGCAAGTTGAGTTCAGTTCAGTCGCTCAGTCGTGTCCGACTCTTTGCGACCCCATGAATCGCAGCATGCCGGGCCTCCGTGTCCATCACCAACTCCCGGAGTTCACTCAAACTCACGTCCATCGAGTCGGTGATGCCATCCAGCCGTCTCATCCTCTGTCGTCCCCTTCTCCTCCTGCCCCCAATCCCTCCCAGAATCAGAGTCTTTTCCAATGAGTCAACTCTTCGCATGAGGTGGCCAAAGTATTGGAGTTTCAGCTTTAGCATCATTCCTTCCAAAGAACACGCAGAACAAAGGGCTCTCCAATTCTCTGATTCATCCCTGAGCCCCAAATTTATATGTGTAATAACCTAATAAAGTTCTATTTTATATTAAGAGTGTACGAGGCACTCTGCTTTTCAATCACAGCACCTGAAATAAAGTCTATCCTCCTTACCACGGCCTGCGAGTGACTCATAATTTGGCCATCTCATTAGAAATTTGTTCCCCAGCACTCTTCATGTGGCCTGCTAGACTCTGACCCTTGCTTTCTTTCTGTTCTTTGAACGCTGAGCTCATTTTCATTGGGAGCATCTGCATTCTGTTTGTCTGGATGACTTTCCTTCAGCTATGTCAGGCTCTTTCCTGTCTTTTAAATCTCATGTTAAATGGCACTTGTCAGTAAGGTCTCACTGCACTGTCCATCTGAATGACCCCCTGGGGTCCCACCCTCACCTCACAATTCCCTATCATATCTTCTGATTTCCATTTTCCTTAATTTTATTACTGTTTGAATATGCTATACGTTTGAACATAGATGTGTTTCCTCCCAGGTGACTACAACACCTGTGACACAATTATAAGATAAATAGTAAAAGATGAATAGATGTTTGTAAAAATGAATGTTTGCTTGCTTTTAAATGTATTTCTACTCGATCTATAAGTTAAGTTCTTTGTATTCCACATGAATTCCTCTTATTTTTTCTTGAATCTCCTAATCTGGACTTTATAGCTGCTTCCATTTATTTCCATTATAATTAGATTTTTCTGGATAGTATTTACATTATTTTGACATAAATTGAGGGAAGATTTATACTACTCTTCATTCCGAAAAACTATCTTTAAATAGTGAGTTGCTACGTACAATACCAACTCTATTTTCTAGAATTATTTTCAGTGTTTGTCAATAAAATAGTCAAATATACTGTTTTATTTTGTGTGTGGTAAGTTAAACATTGTTCACAGGTTTGTGGTTATTCACATCTCTTCTGGCAAATGTTTTTGTCTCTGTGACTGTTTTTCTAGAAAATGTATTCATGGTTTATTAAAAGTGCTGGAAATTAAGACTACGTCTTTTTACAAACAAAGCATATCCCTATTATGAAAATTCAGGTGGTCAGACGTACATGGTCTTTACATCCTTCCACATTAGAAAACTTTCCAAGAAATCACATGGAACTATCTTTCTTGCTCTTTAGCACTGTTAACGTCTCATTGACTCTGCTGTATCTTTTGTCTAGAAGTTAGTCCAATGTAACCCCAAGAATTTTAGCAAAATGACACCTCTGCTTTCATATAACTTTGTGTCTTTTTCCGATTCAGAAGTTTATTGGTATAGATGTTCTTATAGTAAAAGTTTATTTTCTAGGTTTTGGCAGGACACAGAAATAAAAGTAGGAATATTATTTTGATTCTGCAAATTTAAATAATTAAAAAGAGAATAAAGGAAATAATTAGATAAGACATACTATAAGACTGACACATAAGCCAGACATATCAACACAGATTAGTGAAAAAGTATCTAGCACGTGGTGTGTAGAAAGTAGTAATATTATTAAAGTAAGTATGTGTTAGGCTAGGATATGTATTGATAGCAGACAATCCCACAGTCTCAGTGGCTTAACAAAAGTTTTTTCTCCATATTCCAAGGGATTTTTGCTCTACACTGTCACGTCTGATAGAGGCTCTGACATCTAATAAATTTATCATCTAGCAAATGCACTCTGCTAGTTTTAACAAAGGAAGACACTCTGTTACAGTTTCTATAGGGTTAACATATAAAAGATACATTTATTTTAACAAAATATTGTGTATTTTATTTGGGTGAGGTGCTGAAAACAATGAAGTATATAATACAGATATATATAATTCTAAAAAGTTTTGCCTGGACTGTATTATCCATAAAAAAATGGCTAGATGATCAGTTGTCAAATGGAAGGTGTTTCCTTAGATTTATCCTCCCTAATTTTAATCAATGATTTAGAAAATATATGAGCTGTTACATATTATCTAGTGATAAAACAATTCTGTTTAAAAATTGAGACTATGGATATTTCAGTGAGTTGTGGAAAAAGTATTTCATGCATCATTATAGATGATGACAAGTATATTTTACCTCCCACATAGAAAGTAACAGTTTTACATGTCAAAGCATTACTTTCTTGTTCTGGCTTTCTGCAAGATCAAGTGAATTTTAATTTATTTTAAACCTTTCCCATTGCATATTATAATGCAGTTATATTTATACTTAGAGTTTTATTGGCCCTATAGAAGTCACTGTGACTAATGTGAAATATTTTATATTTCCATAGATGTGATAGTTTTCTATTATTAATGATTTTGTAAAAATATATAACCAATAGAGCATTTTAACATAAATAAAGAAGAAATAAATGGAAGACAGATATAAGTATATATTTTGGGTCATAATGATATATTCATATGTTCCACTCATTTTTAAAAGTTTTGAGTTCTCCGTGAGTACATTTCATTAATAGAGTATCTGTTGCCTTCTTGTTTCTTCTTGTCATCTGATTTTTATTTTGTAAGTTTCAGATTATACATCATAATTTGAATGTCTGTACCTTCCATCTGGCTTTCCTGGTAGTTCAGCTGGTGAAGAATCCTCCCGCAATGCAGGAGATCTGGGTTCCATCCCTGGGTTGGGAAGGTTCCCTGGAAGAGGGCATGGTGACCCACTCTAGTATTCTTGCCTGGAGAATCCCCATGGACAGTAAAGCCTGGAGGGCTACAGTCCATGGGACCCCAAAGGACACGGCTGAGTGACTAAGCACACACACACACCTTCCATCCGTGTACTTATACTCTCTGCTATCAAAGAAGGCACTGCAATTGTTCTTAAATAGGTCTTTGTCTAAGAAAGGAGAAATTGAAGCAGATTAGTAATAAAAGTTGTAAGATAAACCGTGAACACTATAACACAGTCAGACAGAGGAGAGACCTGCCACAAGAAATATTTACCAGAGATAGCATCATGAAATGTCAAGGGCTGTTTTGCATGTAGTTTAGCGTAAACAAAGGACAGGACCTCAAGAAGTCAGAATAAAAGCACTTGATTTCCCCAGGGCCATGGAGTTAGATAATTTTATGTCTTGGGTGTTTAGAGGAGCAAGGATGAATTGAAAGTTGATGAAGAATAAAATAAAGGGTAAAAGCCTGAGCATACTGGTAATTTGAGTTTAATAAGTTATGTTGTATAAATTACTTACCCATGTCAAACCAATATGTTACTCACAGTGTAATATATTTACTTTCTACCAAACTGCTGGCAGTATTGTATGTGTGTGAGATAGAGGGGAGAAGGAAGAAAGCGAATGAGGAAGAGAAAAGGAGGGGAGGGGAGGGGAGGGGAGGGAAGAATGTGGGGGGAATGTAGGGGAAGGAAGGATGGAATACATGAGAAAGACAGAGATTTATATCTTTTGAAAATCTGAATTTGGTCTTTGGTTTCCATTTTGGAATGAAAGCCCCAGTGACAATATAATTGTCATTTCATTTAATCTTTTTTCTTTTCCCTTAGGAAGATTGCTAATCCCAAGGAATAAACAAGTTAAATATTGGGAAATGAATTCCTCGAAGCCCAGGTTTCTTTCTGATGATATGCAGGGGGAAAGATTTTCTGTAAAATAATATTTTTAAAAGGATTGTGTTTTCAGAAATAGTGCAAAACCAAATTATTTTGATTCCATAGATGTCTCAAGAATTAAATTGATATTATTACTTCCTTAAAATAACTAACCTGTAGATTATTTTCTGACAAATATGTCATTTCATTTTGCAATTGATCTTTGAATATGCCTAGTTGCATCAAAGTCTTCTAGTTTGGAAATCTAGCATTGATGACTTTTTCTTTACAATTCTTATGTTCACTACAGTTTCTTACAGCTTCAGTTGAAAATTCTTGAGACTCACACTTTGCTCTCATTTCCAAACAATATATTCAGTTTTTATGTTTATACATTCCTTTGGAAGTGCTTTCTGGTCTTTCTAATTCATTTTTACTTCTACTGAATCCTGGTTATTATTTCCTCTATACAATTTAGAGATTATGATTCCCCAAATAACCATAACATGATCTCATTGTTTATGTTCATGAAAATAGAATTTGAGTAAGATGTTTACACCATCATTATGATCAAGCCATTTAAACCTTGAATAGCACCAATTTTCTCATTAAAAATTCCAAAATATTGGAGTGAATGACTGAAAACCCATTTAGCATCAACACACGATGATACTATATTATTGTCTGCCAAATTAAGCTTGAGTAAGTTTTTTAGATTTCTCTTCATATTAACCCATCTTAAATTTCCAATCTAATTTCTACTATTGCTCAGTGTGTATTCTCAATTGTAGTTAAACTAGTCACCTTCTATAAACAAGTTCTGTGATTATCTATGTTGATTTGACTTTGGCAATTGTTTGACCTCAGTCCGAACATTTCTTTATCTCTGACTTTTCCTCTCCCATCAGACACCAAAAAAGAATTTGCATTGGCTATGGTCTACTGTTTTAGAAAATACCTTATTCTCCTTTCACAGAATATTTTTTGCTTTCCATTCCATATAGGTATCTGTCATCTTTTTCAGAATTCCAAGCTAAACCAAATGTATGAGAGATTGCATTTATGTAGTGTGATTCTTCTCAAATTCATTTCTTCTGTGTAAATTGAAGCAGCATTCTGATTTCTTGCACTTATATCATCTCTTCCTCATGTGTTTTTTAATTGTTGATATTTTCATTTTGGGGAGTCTTGTTTTGCATTTCTGCTCTAAAATGTAGCTCACTCTGACCTGGATGGATCCCTTCAGTTTAGTTCCTGTGTTTTAGGATGCTGTGATAGACAGCATCCGTTTGTCTATCAGTTTTTTGTTTTTGCATGTTTTTCCGGTTACATGCTATCTAATTGCTCATTAATGGCAGAATTTTCTACTCTGTCTCTAAATAAGCAAAACTGTACTTCTTATTGTGAGCATCAAAATGGAGTAGGCTCATTTAGGAAGTAGTATCCCAACTGAATGGGAAAAAAAGTTGAAAACCACTTGAAATTGCATCTATAAAGTTAACAACTCATGTTATTATTTGAGGAGTCTTCCAAACATACTTATTTTGATATATGCCTCAATACAGTGTGTGTGTGTGTGTGTGTGTGTGTGTATGAAAAAGAGAGGAGAAGAGAGAGAAAGGAAAGAGGAGGAAGAAAGAAGCAGTCACATGTGGATACTTGGTTGTGTATTTGGTTGTTTTGAATCAATAACATAATTTTTTTTCTGAAGCATTTTTTAATGTCTACATCATTAAATACGTGGTTGTACCATAACTTGCTTAGCAAACTCATGGAATGGATTGACTTTTTTGTGTGTTTGTAATATTATAAATAATGCTGCAGTAAATGATTTGTGCATTTTACTTTTTACTTCTGCCTTATAAAAGCACTGAAGGTTGATTTAAAGGGTCAAAAATACTTCCAGTTAAGATTTTAAGACTAAATAATTAGAATTGCTTTATTTTGCTTCCTCACATAATTATGGCATTTTGGTCTTGTGCAATTATCTATCTATATGGAGTCATATTATAATAAAAAGATGTATAAGATTCCTTAGTGAATTCATAATGTACCTTTAAACAAGACACAGTATATTAAGATCTCAGTTGGTAGTACTTGATATAATATTTATGAATGTTCATGCTTACATTCATGTGTATATTTATGTGTGAATGGAATCTATCTTACATAGTGATGACCATAATCACTTACCTTCACTAGGCAAAAATATTGTTACATACCAGGCAATGCTGTAAAATTATTTTACTGAATTACTGTACAAAGATGGAAATGGAGAAACATAGTAATAACTTAACCCAAGGTTGTGGTTTTTAAATGATATCACTATATTTTTACCAGTTTCTAAGATGTCACAACTAAAAGTTGTTAAGGGAGAAAATGAGCTATCAAAGAAAAATGACTTTTAATTAGTCTTCCACAAACGAAGTAGATTTTACTGCAGTCCTTTACCATAGATAGTCATAATCTATGGCTTTTTTGAAGATTGAAATTGTTATTTTTTTAAAAATAGTAAAGAATGGCAGATATATCACATACAAAAACAAGCATGTGTGTGTTTTTTTTTTTTTTTGCTATGGAAAAAGCAAAATTGATTTGTAAAGTAAAATTGTGATGTTGACAAAGTAGATAATAGTTTAATTCTAACGTCAGAACCAGGCTTTACTTTAAGGAATATTAACTATGAGTCATCATTTCTCCTGTGTTGAATTTTAAAAATGCATATTTTAAATTAGAAAGAAAATTGAACTCTACTGAGTTTACTTTAATATTGGCTACTTTGTTTAACTGAATTTCAATACAAGGATGACAGTGTGTACTATCCAAAGCATTGTGGTGATGAGAAAACAAAGTCTATAATAGTGTATCCAGAATTGGACTGAAATTAACCCAGTTAGAGTATATGCATGGAGAAGGCAATGGCACCCCACTCCAGGACTCTTGCTAGAAAATCCCATGGATGGAGGAGCCTGGTAGGCTGCAGTCCATGGGGTCGCTAAGAGTTGGACACGACTGAGCGACTTCACTTTCACTTTTCACTTTCCTGCATTGGAGAAGGAAATGGCAACCCACTCCAGTGTTCTTGCCTGGAGAATCCCAGGGACGGGGGAGCCTAGTGGGCTGCCCTCTATGGGGTTGCACAGAGTCAGATACGACTGAGGTGATTTAGCAGCAGCACGGGTCAGAAATAATACTGAGATATTCCCTAAAAATTAGAAGTTGATGAATAAATTTTGTATTCTATAAATGAAATTGATTACAGCAATTATTAATTTTCTAGGAATACCTTGATGTTATAATAGGTGGCAATTTACTGAAAGAATAAGTGCATAATTAATTAAGGTAGCAAATTGTAAAGAAAACAATCTTTGACAAGTCCCTTATAATGAACTCCAGATGTCATATCAACTGCCTTGTGGTTTAAATGAAGTATAACTTAGTAATTATCTATTGTTAATACACCGAGCAATGCCTTCATCCTTAATGATTTTTCCAGACCAAGAAAACAGGTAACTTCATGGGGTTATAAGCATTCCCTCGGGTTTTCCTGGTGGTTCAGCAATAAAGAAATCCCTCTAGCGTAGGAGAAGTGGGTTTGATCCCTGGGTCAAGAAGATCCCCTTGAAGGAAATGGCAACCCACTCCAGTATTCTTGCCTGGAGATTCCATGGACAGAGAAGAATGGTGGGCTACAGTTCATGGGGTAGCAAAGAGTTGGACATGACTGAGTGACTAATATTTTCACTTTTTTTTTTCATAGTAAAAAGCATTGTCTATGTATCTATCTATCTATTGTGGCTAAATTCAAAACCATACCTTAATTACGGTAGCCCTTCAAAGCCTTTGATCACTCTAATTGTCTGACAAGTCACATTGCTAAATAAAATTAAAACATAGCATGAGTTCCAGAAAATCATAAGCTTTATTAAGTTACATATTCACATTTGATATACAAAACTAAATGTGGGCTGGTTTGACTTATGTATTTTTTACAGTTACTGTGGGTGGAAGAAATTCAGCAGTAAATGAGAGAAGAAATAAATTTAAATTTCTGTGCAAGAGAAAAGAGATGTGCATAGTGAATGTATCACCAGATGATCAATACCAAAATCAGATTGATTATATTCTTTGCAGCCAAAGATGAAGAAACTATACAGTCAGCAAAAACAATTTGGGAGCTGACTGTGGCTCAGATCATGAACTCCTTATTACAAAATTCAAACTTAAGTTGAAGAAAGTGGGAAAAACCACTAGATCATTCAGATATGACCTAAATCAAATCCCTTATGATTATACAGTGGAAGTGACCAATAGATTCAAGGGGTTAGATCTGATAGAAAGAGTGGCTGAAGAACTGTGGGTGGAGGTTCATGACTTTGTAAAGGAGGCAATGATTAAGATCATCCCCAAGAAAAATAAATGCAAAAAGGCAAAATGGTTGTCTGAGGAGGCTTTACAAATAGCTGAGAAAAGCAGAGAAGTGAAAGGCAAAGGAGAAAAGGAAAGATAGACCCATTTGAATGCAGAGTTCCAAAGAATAGCAAGGAGAGATAAGAAAGCCTTCCTCAGTGAAGAGTGCAAAGAATAGAGGAAAACAGTAGAATGAGAAAAACTAGAGATCTCTTCAAGAAAATTAGAGATACCAAGGGAAAATTTCATGCAAAGATGGTTACAATAAAGCACAGAAATTATATGAACCTCACAGAAGCAGAAGATATTAAGAAGAGGTGGCAAGAATACAGAGAAGAACTATACAAAAAAGATCTTCATGACCCAGATAACCACAATAGTGGGATCATTCAGCTAGAGCCATACATCCTGGAATGCAAAGTCAAGTGGGTCTTAAAAAGCATCACTACAAACAAAGCTAGTGGAGGTGATGGAATTCCAGTTGAGCTATTTCAAATCCTTAAAGATGATGCTGTGAAAGTGCTGCCCACAATATGCCAGCACATTTGGAAAACTCAGCAGTGGCCACAGGACTGGAAAAGGTCAGTTTTCATTCCAATCACAAAGAAAGACAAGGCCAAGGAATGCTCAAGCTACTGAACAATTGCACTCATCTCACACACTAGCAAAGTAATGCTCAAAATTCTCCAAGCCAGGCTTCAACAGTACATTGACAGTGAACTCCAGATGTTCAAGCTGCATTTAGAAAGGCAAAGGAACCAGAGATCAAATTGCCAACATCCGTTGGATCATTGAAAAAGCAAGAGAGTTTCAGAAAAACATCTATTTTTTCTTTATTGACTATGCAAAAGCCTTTGACTGTTTGGTTCACAACAATCTGTGGAAAATTCTTCATGAGACGGGAATACCAGACCACCTGACCTGCCTCCTGAGAAATCTGTATGCAGGTCAAGTGAGTACCTCAAGGCTGTATTTTGTCACTTTGCTTATTTAACTTATATGCAGATTACATCATGTGAAATGCCAGGCCAAATGAAGCACAAGCTGGAATCAAGACTGCAGGGAGAAATATCAATAATCTCAGATATGCAGATGACACAACCCTTATGGCAGAAAGAGAACAGCTAAAGAGCCTCTCGATGAAAGTGAAAGAGAGTGAAAAAGTTGGCTTAAAACTCAACATTCAGAAAACTAATATCATGACATCTGATCCCATCACTTCATGGCAAATAGATGGGAAAGCAATTGGAAGGAGTGACAGACTTTATTTTATTGGGCTCCAGAATCACCACAGGTGGTGACTGCAGCCGTGAGATTAATAGAAGCTTGCTCCTTGGAAAGAAAGTTATGACCAACCTAGATAGCATATTAGAAAGCAGAGGCATTACTTTGCTGACTAAGGTCCATCTAGTCAAGGCTATGGTTTTTCCAGTGGTCATGTATGGGTGTGACAGTGGACATAAAGAAGGCTGAGCGCTGAAGAATTGATGCTTTTGAACTTGGTGTTGGAGAAGACTCTTGAGAGTCCCTTGGACTGCAAGGAGATCCAACCAGTCCATTCTGAAGGAGATCAGTCCTGGGTGTTCATTGGAAGGATTGATGCTGAAGCTGAAACTCCAATACTTTGGCCGCCTCATGCAAAGAGCTGACTCATTTGAAAAGACCCTGATGCTGGGAAAGATTGAGGGCAGGAGGAGAAGGGGATGACAGAGGATGAGATGGTTGGATGGAATCACCAACTCAATGGACACGGGTCCATATCCAATGGACATATGACTGAGCCACTGAACAACAGTGCTGGATAGAACTCAAAATGGTGGGCAATTTAAATGTCAGAATAAGGATCCAAAAAGCTGTGGGAGGGCATTCATTCTTGTGCCGAGGCAGAAAATAAGTCAGAGCCCTATACTTAGACTAAATAAGTATTTTAGTTAATAAGGTCTAGGGCACATAATGAAAAGGCAAAAATAAGGATAGTAATGGTGACTGCAGCCATGAAATTAAAAGATGCTTACTCCTTGGAAGAAAAGTTATGACCAACCTAGACAGCATATTAAAAAGCAGAGACATTACTTTGCCAACAAAGGTCCATCTAGTCAAGGCTATGGTTTTGCCTGTGGTCATGTATGGATGTGAGAGTTGGACTGTGAAGAAGGCTGGGCTCCGAAGAATTGATGCTTTTGAACTATGGTGTTGGAGAAGACTCTTGAGAGCCCCTTGGACTGCAAGGAGATCCAACCAGTCCGTTCTGAAGGAGATCAGCCCTGGGATTTCTTTGGAAGGAATGATGCTAAATCTGAAACTCCAATACTTTGGCCACCTGATGCGAAGAGTTGACTCATTGGAAAAGACTCTGATGCTGGGAGGGATTGGGGGCAGGAGGAGAAGGGGACGACAGAGGATGAGATGGCTGGATGGCATCACTGACTCGATGGACGTGAGTCTGAGTGAACTCCGGGAGTTGGTGATGGACAGGGAGGCCTGGCGTGCTGCGATTCATGGGTCGCAAAGAGTCGGACATGACTGAGTGACTGAACTGAACTGACCTGAACTGAAAGATAGTAATTGTAAGGGAAATACCATATAGTTAGGAACCAGGAGAGGTATGTTTCAGTTTTAACTTTGTAACAAAGTTGTCTTTAATATTCCTGTGCTTCATTTTCTACACCTGTTCACTAGAAATTAAACTCCTACCCTAAGTAACCAACTGACTTAATTATTTTGAAAATTAAATTCAATATTGCATATGAACATGCCTCGTAAATAGCAGTGTGCTATATAGGCATTTTAACATGATTAAGAAACTCTTCCTGCTATTTTATTCACAGGGTTCATATCAAGGTTCCCAGTTTAAATGTCACTCACCAACTATGGATAAAGACACTAATATGCTAAAACATGGCAGCTAATTGCATAAATTTATTCAACCATGAAATTACTTTGTTAATACATAAAGGAACAGGTTTGTTATGTGTGTTCTTGCAAATGAATACATCTGTGTAAAGAGTGACCTTCACAGGACACTTCATTTTCTTTCTTTATTCTTTTCCTAGTAAAATAATATTTGCAGACATAACTCTCTACCACTTGTAAAAACACAGTGAGAGTCATCTAATTTTACATCCATGGTCAAGGGCAATAATGATGAAACATGACCTATTAATACAGAGCATAAATAAAGAATGTAAATGTTCTTTCTGTGGGTTGAATAGTCATTTTTCTTTTGTTTCAATTATTGGTACAAAGCCAATAATGTGAAAAAAGAGATATTAATGTGACACTCTTTTTATAGCATACATTCTCTTGGGTTTTTCTTTGAATTATTTTGTTATTTTCTTCACTTCCCCAGTGGACTACCTTTCTGTGCCAGAAATGTTTTTTAAATAACAGATAATATTTAGGTGTTTTGTCTACAGTGTGAAATGGCCAATACAAATCAATCTTGAGAGTTATTTAAATTTAAGTAAATCAGCTATAATTAAATCCTTTACTTTTACTATTCCCTTCTTATATCTTTGCTACGTCATGGAAACTCCAATCGATGACTTAATGCTTATTTTTTAAATCAAAACATTTAGTGGCCTATAATAATCTCAGGAAATTATGAGATAGCGAGGAGGCATGATGAAAAGAGGATGAATTAGCTCATCTTAACTTGTACCAGTCATCCCTCAGAGCTCACACAGTTCCTTTATCTTTCATGGATTGAAATTTGTTTGTATTAACTTATTATTTTCTACTCTTATTATCATCTACTAAGTAATGTGTGTGTTGTATGGTAAGCAATCATGAGATTTTCTTCTCTAAGATATATTATAAGTTTAGAGAAATAATGGACATAATTCAGTGACTAACAGGAAACAATATATACATGAGCATTAAATCTGTCTTGAAAAACTATAAAAAATGCAGAAATAAAGGGCTAATGTACACTTGTGAGTTCTGATTGTGGGAACCAGTTAGAATCTGGGTTTGATGAATGCTGAAGAAAAGTCTCCTGTCTTTTCCTATTAGAAAGGAAAACAGGTGGACACAGTCTTGTTACAGTGACAGAACTGGCTAGCTGGGAGAAGATAATGAGCAAGTTTAAGTTACATTTATTGAGTGGTTCCAGTTTTAAGACTGAGAAGCAAGAAACCTGAAGTGGTCATTGCATATTTGTTGGCAGGGGAGTTGACAAGGAAAACTGCATGAAAGGTAATGGGGCTTTGCTGCTGCTGCTGCTGCTAAGTCACCTCAGTCGTGTCCAACTCTGTGCGACCCCATAGATGGCAGCCCACCAGGCTCCCCCGTCCCTGGGATTCTCTAGGCAAGAACACTGGAGTGGGTTGCCATTTCCTTCTCCAATGCATGAAAGTGAAAAGTGAAAGTGAAGTTGCTCAGTCGTGTCCGACTCTTAGCGACCCCATGGACTGTAGCCTACCAGGCTCCTCCGTCCATGGGATTTTCCAGGCTAGAGTCCTGGAGTGGGATGCCATTGCCTTCTCCAATTGGGGTTTCTTCATCATCAACAGTTATAAAAGAGGTAATAGTTACTGAACTCCAAGTTTATTCCAAGCATGATTGAAATACATGTTTTATCTCATTTAATATTATCAACTCCATGGAAGAAATGTACAGTATATTTCCCTTTGCAGTTGAAAAAGAATCAGAAAGGTTTTATAAATTGCCCATGGTTAAAGGGTTAATTAGTGATCTGTTCTCAGAGGGTCTCAGATCTCATTAAATTGGAGGAGAAAGACTAATACATTGATGATAACTACCTAGATGAGTGGTTTTCATGTAATTTTAAATATTGATATCTAGGAACATTTTGAAAAAAATTATAAAGAGCAATGAATGCAGAAAAGATAATCATATACTTTACATAATTAAAATAAATATTAATATATTAGTTGTATCACAAAGTATACAAAGTAATAGAAATCTCAGAAGTAGATACAAATCCATATATATAAATATAGTCTTTTTTCATATAGTAAAGGAGGAACATTCTTTTGATTTCAGAATAATTAAAAAACAATGTTATATTCCATTCTCACAAGTGCCAAGTTAAAATTAAATCCTAAGGCTCCAGTGATTGTTTTTTAAATAATAAAGACTGATGAGAAATAGAAGAAAATATAAGTGAACATAAATCTAAAATACAAAGCAAGTGTTTATAAGTGCATAAAAATTATGTAAGAAATGATAAAACTGATGTAAAAATAATTTAATAAAAAATGGTAAATTTTCAAATGATGAATTAGGATAAATTTCTTCAAGGTACTAGAAACATAAAGGTTAATGTTATAAAGATATTAATAGTTTTACAAGTCAAGATTAAGATTTGAAAATTAGAAAATAATGATATATCAATAACACTGAACAAAATATGAAAACAAATTTTTCAAAGGAAAAAGCTACTAATGGATACTAAAACATATTCAAAGTAATATTTGAAGAAATGTTAAACACAGTAAAATTAATAACATGAAAACAAATGATAATGTAGGAAGAATGTAAGGAAAATCATTACTGAGAAATAAATGTAGGTAAAACCTTGCTAGAAGGCAACTGAGAAATATTAAAAGGAATTTCTTTAATTTCTATAAGCATTGATCCAATACTCTAAGAGTTTATCCTGAGAAAACAATCAGAAATATACTGAAATACAAGAGTTTTATTTACATGTTTACAGCATGGTCCTGTTTTTAAAAACAAACTCCCTCGGAAAAAATGAATGAATACATGAGAATGTTAGCATTAATATTTCTGAATGATGAAATGATATACATTTTCATAAGCAAATTTTCTTATGTAACTTTATGTTCATATTTTTAAGTAATAACTTACGAAGGCAGAAAACACAGCACAACTGGGATTCAAATCTAGGTATGTCTGAGTCATGTTTATTAATATGTACTTTGTACAACAGTATCATATGGATAGTAGGAGATGAGTATAAACAGTTAGGATTTGCCTAAAATTCATTAAGTGCTCAGTAAAGAGCTGTGGTTGTTTATTTTTTGTTGGTGGTAGTGTTCACAGTGGTAATAATGGTAGTATCAATGGCAGTGGTAGATGAAAAATAGGTCACAAGGAAGTGCTTGAAAGAGTCATAAAAATAACAATAATGCCAGAATCTAAATACAATTAAGGTTTCCAGTAGTTGACGAAAACCAATACCAGAAAAGCAATAGATTGTTTCATGGTATTTTATTTGGAAATGCAATAATGTTTAAAAAAAATCTGAGATGCCACATAATAGATGTGTGGCCTTGAATAGTCTGAGGATATGATGTTGATCTGTTTCCTTTTCTATAAGACAAGACGTATAATATTATACTTGACAGTTTGATATTTTCATGGAAGTGTGAAGTATCATAGTATATGACAAGCATTCAATACAGTTATGGACACGTGGTATGAGAAAATAGTTTTTCTTCCATTTGTTTCCTTAAAATAGTATACAAATGATTTTATTTTCATGAAAAAAAATCTTCATTAAAAATGCTCACATAAACTTTTAAGTCATTATGTGCAGATCTAAATACAGACTTTGACATTTTTAAGCATAATGACATCATACCTTGTATCCTTTTTCACATTTTAATTTATTTTTCAAGTATATGTATTTCTTCTAACTGAATGGTGGTATCCTCCAGGGAAGAGGCTGGGTGTAGTATTTTTATTATTCCTAATGCGTGACACCTGGAAAATAGAAGGTCCTTATTTTTCTAGTTGGGTTTAAGAATCAGGAATAACAGGCTAACTATTATTAATAGAAAAGTGGAGATGAGAAGTTAGCACAACCTGAAGCTGCTGTGTTACAAACATGAACATGAATTCCTAGGAAACGACACAAAGACTAAAAACATTCCCAGAAATAATTAAGAGAAAGTTAAGAAACTGTAGGAAATAGTCAATGTGAAAAAATTATATTTACATGAGAATTAGATGTGAGGTATTTATGCCTCTGCTTTTGAGAGCAGCTAATGTATGTGTCTTATCATCAGGTTGATGTCCTAGTTAGCTTTTACATACCTGAAGTCTTGAGAAAATCCTCTGTGGGCACTGGCTTATGAAAAGAGGCAGTCCTTGAACATGGTAAAAGTAACATTCTAAGAGGACAAAAGGCCACACATTCAGTGTTGAAACTGATGAATGCAAAAATTGCTTTGTAAATAGAGTTCTACAGCATTGAAATTTGAAAGATATATTATTCCCCTTTTGCATTGACTCTGGATCTTCTAATGAACTCGCATGTTTCTTGATTCTCTATGTTGGTAAGACAGTTTACTGGTGTTAACAAATCTGAGGAATCTGGTATACTGACCCAGAGAGGGCAAGATGATGTTTTATAACAGATGAATGAAAATTAAAAGATGCTAACATTATTGGTTACCAAGCAGGTGAGATCCTTGTAATTTAGGCCCTGAATCTTTTCATGGGTTTTTGGGGTAGAAAATGTGTACCTCTTGCACACTGCTTTAAGTTCCCTTAGACCATTTTTGTTTTGGTTTGTTTTTGGCTTGCTTTTGCTTAAACCATGGCTGCAGCACCCAGCTTTTCTCAGGTGTGACCTGACATCATCTCATTTCAGCAAGACTTTATCTTTCTTCTGCACTGGGGATTTTCTGGGTTTTGCTGCCATGATAACTGTTGTGAAAACCTACCAAATAATTCTGACATACTCACAACCTTGGAATTTTCCAGAGTAAAACTTGATTTATGAGATACGAAAGCTAGTAGATAAAATGTATTCCTCTTTCTTGTCTCAGAATTAAAATTCTGGGGTGTGCACTCTCCATGTTCTTAAGTGTCCTGAGAGGAATCATGCCTTATTTTCTCACAATGCTTACCTACTCCATAACATACTCTAGGTTTGCTTTCCTTCCTTCAGTAACTGTTTTAGTCCTCATTGATTTTGTTCATGGAGATCAGTCCTCAAAATAAATAATATGCATGCAAACATTTGTCTAAGACTTAGCTTTTGGGGAGAGCCCAGACTAAAAGTGGGGAGAATGGTCACATACAGCAGTTTCTCAGAATGGGACTCTGGATGTGGGTCTTTCAAATGTCAGTGATAAGGACTCCTGCTGAAAAGTGGGAGGGGGACAGTCCCTGACTCGTTCCTGTGTCAAAAGTCTCTTTAAAAGTGTAAAAGGTATTACGAAGAATCATTTGTGGTAGAGTGGAATCCTGTGCCTGCGAAGTTTGAAACCGGTTTCTGTAAGTGGTGATGGTCACTTAAACATTATTGGGTAGAAGGACTGTGGGATTGGCTGGTTTTTGTTAGTAGCCTTGAAAAATAAGAAAAGAAAAAGGCCAGTGTATCATACTAGTCAACTGTTAGCTCAAGGCACCTGGTGAAAATCAGAAAACCTCCAAGGCAGTGTATAAAGAGCACTTGATTTCTGCAACTGCAAAGAAGTCTTTGATCAAAATCTGGCCTAGTTAGCAGTCAGCATAGCATACAACTACAGCACACAATAGAGACTGAAGGCTTGGTCTCTTTGTCTTCCAGGCCAAATTTAGTGTCTGACACAAGAACATGACTCTGTAACTTGGAATGTAGATATTTTGGTACAAATGCTTGATGATCTTTCAACTCTAGTTTCTCCTGGACTTTACAGCCATAAGTTGTAATTTCCTCCTCTGTTTAGACGAGATGAGCATCCTTGGCTTAGTGATGACAGTTATCTCACTGGAATATACTAGCTCACAATCAATGCTTGTTTTCCATGAGTTACTGTAACGTCTCTAATATTTGCTTGTTGATCAATAAGTTGGATAGCTTTCCAGTGTATTTTGAAGGTGGGGAGTACAGTCCTTACTGTTCTAAGAGATAGTTTCCTCACCAAAACAGTTGGACATGACTGAGCGACTGCCATGCACACGGGGTATTTTGAAAGTGGGGAATACAGTTCTAATTTAAAAAGCTGCTCAGTAAAAAAGTTGATTTTGTATACATAACTCATCTATTCTGGTAGGAAGGAGGGAACACATATGGAGAAATCTTGGGATAACTGAACCAGAGAGAGTGGAATAGAAGGCTGGAGAGGGGAGAATTTAATGACATAGTAGTCATCTTGTATAATTTTTAGTGTATAATGTTTATGTATCAGTCTGTCCTACCAGCTGATCAAATGTTAACAGAAAATTAAGGAAGACTATGCTTGGAGTTGTTTTATAATAAAGAGAATGTTAAAATATAATGGCATTTACATCAAGTTTATAGAAAGACAGTTCAGTTCAGTTGCTCAGTCGTGTCCGACTCTTTGTGACCCCATGAATCGCAGCACACCAGGCCTCCCTGTCCATCACCAACTCCCGGAGTTCACTCAGACTCAAGTCCATCGAGTCAGTGATGCAATCCAGCTATCTCATCCTCTGTCATCCCCTTCTCCTCCTGCCCCCAATCCCTCCCAGCATCAGAGTCTTTTCCAATGAGTCAACTCTTCGCATGAGGTGGCCAAAGTACTGGAGTTTCAGCTTCAGCATTATTCCCTCCAAAGAAATCCTGGGACTGATCTCCTTCAGAATGGACTGGTTGGATCTCCTTGCAGTCCAAGGGACCCTCAAGAGCCTTCTCCAACACCACAGTTCAAAAGCATCAATTCTTTGGTGCTCAGCTTTCTTCAGAGTCCAACTCTCATATCCATACATGACCACTGGAAAAACCATAGGCTTGTCTATACGGACTTTTGTTGGCAAAGTAATGTCTCTGCTTTTCAATATGCTATCTAGGTTGCTCATAACTTTTCAAGTGTGTGAAAATTTTCTTAGATTAAAAGCAAACTTCTTCAGATTTTGAAGGAATATTCTCTCCCCACTGGAGAATTTACACCAGCAAGAGAATAATCAAGTAAAACTGATAAAGTTTGCTAAAGCTTCAGGATGTTGTAGGCATTGCCAAAATGAGCATTTCCATTTCTAACATATGTTGCGTTTATCTTTATGAACAGTATCTCAGGAAGAAAAAAAATGAATGCCAGAAGGATAAAGATCTACATTTTCATTTGGAAATCTGAATGTCATTTTGGGGAAGTATCATTTTCCCACTATAAGATAGTAATTCAGAGAAAAATATTTCAATTTCTGTTTTTCTTCCTAGAGTTTTATTCCTCTTGGGATACTTTTTTTTTTTTTTTAAGACAGAGCCCTTTCATTCATTCAGATTATTACATTATTTCAACTAAAAGCACAGTTGGTGGATTGGATCCATTTTACACAAAGCATTTCCCTACTGTTCTGATACCTATTTCTAAAATGCAAATCAGTATACTTCACTAATGCTCCCATATTAATCACCATGGTGACTGCAGCCATGAAATTAAAAGACGCTTACTCTTTGGAAGGAAAGTTATGACCAACCTAGATAGCATATCGAAAAGCAGAGACATTACTTTGCCAACAAATGTTTGTCTAGTAAAGGCTATGGTTTTTCCTGTGGTCATGTATGGATGTGAGAGTTGGACTGTGAAGAAGGCTGAGTGCCGAAGAGTTGATGCTTTTGAAGTGTGGTGTTGGAGAAGACTCTTGAGAGTCCCTTGGACTGCAAGGAGATCCAACCAGTCCCGTCTGAAGGAGATCAGCCCTGGGATTTCTTTGTAAGGAATGATACTGAAGCTGAAACTCCAGTACTTTGGCCACCTCATGCAAAGAGTTGACTCATTGGAAAAGACTCTGATGCTGGGAGGGATTGGGGGCAGGAGGAGAAGGGACAACAGAGGATGAGATGTCTGGATGGCATCACTGACTTGATGGACGTGAGTCTGAGTGAACTCCAGGAGTTGGTGATGGACAGGGAGGCCTGGGATGCTGAGATTCATGGGGTCGCAAAGAGTCGGACACGACTGAATGACTGATCTGATGTGATCTGATCTGATAGAATGCTAGGGGGCTTCCCAGGTGGCATAGTGGTAAAGAATGTCCTGCTAATGCAGGAAATAAATGAGACCTAGGTTTGATCCATGGGTCAAGAAGAACCCCTGGAGGAGGACATGGCAACCCACTCTTGTATTCTTGCCTGGAAAATCCCACGGAGAGAGGAGCCTGGTGACTTATAATCCATGGGGTCGCTAAGAGTTGGACGTGACTGAGTAACTGAGCACACATGTAGCGTGCTAGAATCAGTTGTTAATTTTCAGCAGCTTTGGTCCATCACTTTCTATTCCTGTCCTGACTGACTACACGATACAAAAGGGTGTAACATGTAAGGTTCACTCTTCCTATTTTCTGATTCAGAGAATATAACATTGGTCAGCATACTAAGGGTAATTTCAGCATCATCAATGCTGCTGCTGCTGCTAAGTCGCTTCAGTCGTGTCCGACTCTGTGCGACCCCATAGACGGCAGCCCACCAGGCTCCCCCATCCCTGGGATTCTCCAGGCAAGAACACTGGAGTGGGTTGCCATTTCCTTCTCCAGTGCGTGAAAGTGAAAAGCAAAAGTGAAGTCGTTCAGTCGTGTCCGACTCTTCGCGACTCCATGGACTGCAGCCCACCAGGCTCGTCTGTCCATGGGATTTTCCAGGCAAGAGCACTGGAGTGGGGTGCCATTGCCTTCTCCAAGCATCATCAATAGCTTAGGACAAATGGTCCCCCATCCTGAATGTGCCAGGAGGTAGTCCATTTGTGTCTGCATAAGCTAAGCAACTGCTCTACCTCCTCCAGGCCCTGCTGAGTCTATACACAAAACTTTCTGATGATTTTCAGGCTGATAACACTATATTACATGTTGTCTACCTACCGTAAAGCCAGTATTGGGTTTTACCTTTGGAGGAAATTCCATCTGGGTTCAAAGTTAAGGTTGTGGCTAACCTTTTTTGATATGTAAAAATTATAAAGTTATTAATACCTGTTACTCTCTTCTTTGATTTAAATTGGGATAACTACCTGTTTGCAAGCATTAATTGTGTATATAAAGTGATTAATGTAGTATTTGATCCACAATTGTAGTCAAAAATCTAGCAAGTTATTTCTATTACAATGAATTACAGCTCTTTGTTGGGGAGGAAGAAATTTTCCTCTGCCTTTCAAGGTGTTCCTGGCTGGTCTAAGAATTAAACTGACATGAGACATTAACAGGAGAAAATCAAACAAAGTTTAGTAATATGTATATCTAGGAGAGACCCAGAAAAATTGAGTAACTTGGCAACATGACCAAAATACTCAACCTGAATATAAGTTTAAGCTCAAGACAAAAGTGGATGTTGGAGGTAGTGGCTTGGGACTTCACAGGGAAAGAAGGCAATTTACATGGAGATGGACAAGCAAAGATTTGGAAAATGAGTGTTGACTATGCCATGCAGAGACAATGGACACAGAATGGACTGTTACCTCTAAACCCTGCAGAGAATCCCCCCACCACACCTCACCTGTATGTTTTGCAGATGTCTCTGATGACAGCTCTATTATGGGACAGGCCCTCTATCTAAATATTTTTAGGCATAAAGGGGAAGGCCGCAGTTTATTCCTGAGTCTTTGGAGCCGTTATTGTTTTCAGCTCAAAATAATTTAGATGCCAAATGCATTTGGGGGAGGCAAGTGTGGCTCCCTTCAGCCTTCAGATAGTTGGCTTCCATTTAGAATATTGAATTCCCAACATGGAATTTTATTCATTGTAAAATTTAGAAAATACCTGAAAAAATTAAAAAAACATGTATTTTTAAAGCTAGCAAAAACCGGGGATTAAAAAAGAAACAACTAAAGATTAAATTCCAGAGAAGTATCAGAATTTTCCAGAAAACTGGACAGCATTGGTTCAATTCCTTTGGGCATATACTCAGTCTTGGGATGCAGGTGAGCATAGTATCAAGCCTGACAAACGTAAAGACGCTCTGCTGGTATAATTAGAAGCCAGTGGAATGGCTAACCATTTGAGCTAGAATGCTGTATTAGAAAGAACTTATTTGCCTCTGTGATTTTTTCATGCTTAATGGAGGTAGGGATCAAGGTGCCCTCGTCCATTCACCATCTTGACAAAATCAGGAAACGTCATAATACCATTTTAAGTAAATAACCACTGATCCAGAGTTCACAATGCAGAATTGTTTGTCTGTTACCCTCCTCAGTTTCTGCTTTGACCTTCACCATAGGTATCTAATCACACTAGGACGACAGCCTTGTCTAACTCAATGAAACTAAGCCATGCCCGTGGGGCAACCCAAGATGGGCGGGTCATGGTGGAGAGATCTGACAGAATGTGGTCCACTGGAGAAGGGAATGGCAAAACACTTCAGTATTCTTGCCTTGAGAACTCCATGAACAGTATGAAAAGGCAAAATGATAGGATACTGAAAGAGGAACTCCCCAGGTCGGTAGGTGCCCAATATGCTACTGGAGATCAGCGGAGAAATAACTCCAGAAAGAATGAAGGGATGGAGCCAAAGCAAAAAGAATACCTAGCTGTGGATGTGACTAGTGATAGAAGCAAGGTCCAATGCTATAAAGAGCAATATTGCATAGGAACCTGGAATGTCAGGTCCGTGAATCAAGGCAAATTGGAAGTGGTCAAACAAGAGATGGCAAGAGTGAACATCGACATTCTAGGAATCAGCGAACTGAAATGGACTGGAATGGGTGAATTTAACTCAGATGACCATTATATCTACTACTGCGGGCAGGAATCCCTTAGAAGAAATGGAGTAGCCATGATGGTCAACAAAAGAGTCCGAAATGCAGTACTTGGATGCAATCTCAAAAACGACAGAATGATCTCTGTTCGTTTCTAAGGCAAACCATTCAATATCACAGTAATCCAAGTCTATGCCCCAACCAGTAACACTGAAGAAGCTGAACGGTTCTATGAAGACCTACAAGACCTTTTAGAACTAACACCCAAAAAAGATGTCCTTTTCATTATAGGGGACTGGAATGCAAAAGTAGGAAGTCAAGAAACACCTGGAGTAACAGGCAAATTTGGCCTTGGAATACGGAATGAAGCAGGGCAAAGACTATTATTAGAGTTTTGCCAAGAAAATGCATTGGTCATAACAAAAACCCTCTTCCAACAACACAAGAGAAGACTCTATACATGGACATCACCAGATGGTCAACACCGAAATCAGATTGATTATATTCTTTGCAGCCAAAGATGGAGAAGCTCTATACAGTCAGCAAAAACAAGACCAGGAGCTGACTGTGGCTCAGACCATGAACTCCTTATTGCCAAATTCAGACCTAAATTGAAGAAAGTAGGGAAAACCATTAGACCATTCAGGTATGACCTAAATCAAATCCCTTATGATTATACAGTGGAAGTGAGAAATAGATTTAAGGGCATAGATCTGATAGATAGAGTGCCTGATGAACTATGGTATGAGGTTCGTGACATTGTACAGGAGATAGGAATCAAGGCCATCCCCATGGAAAGAAATGCAAAAAAGCAAAATGACTGTCTGGGGAGGCCTTACAAATAGCTGTGCAAAGAAGATAAGTGAAAAGCAAAGGGGAAAATGAAAGATATAAGCATCTGAATGCAGAGTTCCAAAGAATAGAAAGAAGAGATAAGAAAGCCTTCTTCAGCTATCAATGCAAAGAAATAGAGGAAAACAACAGAATGGGGAAGACTGGAGATCTCTTCAAGAAAATTAGAGATTCCAAGGAAACATTTCATGCAAAGATGGGCTCGATAGAGGACAGAAATGGTATGGACCTAACAGAAGCAGAAGATATTAAGAAGAGATGGCAAGAATACACAGAAGAACTGTACAAAAAAAGATCTTCATGACCCAGATAATCACGATGGTGTGATCACTGACCTAGAGCCAGATATCCTGGACTGTAAAGTCAAGTGGGCCTTAGAAAGCATCACTACGAACAAAGCTAATGGAGGTGATGGAATTCCAGTTGAGCTCTTTCAAGTCCTGAAAGATGATGCTGTGAAAGTGCTGCACTCAATATGCCAGCAAATTTGGAAAACTCAGCAGTAGTCACGGGACTGGAAAAGGTCAGTTTTCATTCCAGTCCCAAAGAAAGGCAATGACAAAGAATGCTTAAACTACTGCACAATTGCACTCATCTCACACGCTAGTAAAGTAATGCTCAAAATTCTCCAAGCCAGGCTTCAGCAATATGTGAACCATGAACTTCCAGATAATCAAGCTGGTTTTAGAAAAGACAGAGGAACCAGAGATCAAATTGCCAACATCTGCTGGATCATTGAAAAAGCAAGAGAGTTCCAGAAAAACATCTATTCTTGCTTTATGGCCTATGCCAAAGCCTTTTACTGTGTGGATCACAATAAACTGTGGAAAATTCTGAAAGAGATGGGAATACCAGACCACCTGACCTGCCTCTTGAGAAATTTGTATGCAGGTCAGGAAGCAACAGTTAGAACTGGACATGGAACAACAGACTGGTTCCAAATAGGAAAAGGAGTATGTCAAGCTGTATATTGTCACCCTGCTTATTTAGCTTATATGCAGAGTATATCATGAGAAATGCTGGGCTGGAAGAAGCACAAGCTGGAATCAAGATGCCAGGAGAAATGTCAATCACCTCAGATATGCAGATGACACCACCCTTATGGCAGAAAGTGAAGAGGAACTCAAAAGCCTCTTGATGAAAGTGAAAGAGGAGAGTGAAAAAGTTGGCTTAAAGCTCAACATTCAGAAAACTAAGATCGTGGCATCTGTTCCCATCACTTCATGGCAAATAGATAGGGAAACAGTGTCAGACTTTATTTTTGTGGGCTCCAAAATCACTGCAGATGGTGACTGCAGCCATGAAATTAAAAGATGCTTACTCCTTGGAAGAAAAGTTATGACCAACCTTGATAGCATATTCAAAAGCAGAGACATTACTTTGCCAACAAAGGTCCATCTAGTCAAAGCTATGGTTTTTCCTGTGGTCATGTATGGATGTGAGAGTTGGACTGTGAAGAGGGCTCAGTGCCAAAGAATTGATGCTTTTGAGCTGTGGTGTTGGAGAAGACTCTTCAGAGTCCCTTGGACTGCAAGGAGATCCAACCAGTCCATTCTGAAGATCAGCCCTGGGATTTCTTTGGAAGGAATGATGCTAAAGCTGAAACTCCAGTAATTGGCCACCTGATGCGAAGAGTTGACTCATTGGAAAAGACTCTGATGCTGGGAGTGATTGGGGGCAGGAGGAGAAGGGGACAACGGAGGATGAGATGGCTGGATGGCATCACTGACTTGATGGATGTGGGTCTGGGTGAACTCTGGGAGTCAGTGATGAACAGGGAGGCCTGGTGTGCTGCGATTCATGGGGTCGCAAAGAGTTGGACACGACTGAGTGACTGAACTGAACTAACTGATAGGTTTCATACTGAAGACTTGTAATTGAATTTCCCTGGGACTCTCAACTTTTAGCTTAAATTCAACAATCTATAAGCAATTATATGGTCGTTTTCTTGAATATTTAACTATCAGTCTCATCCTTTGAATGTTGAGAAATTTTACTTCTCTAGAGATATTTACTTTGATGTTTCAGCTTGTGTGTGCTGGGTTTAGTTGCTTCAGTTCAGTCACTCAGTCATGTCTGACTCTTTGCGACCCCATGAATCACAGCACGCCAGGCCTCCCTATTCATCACCGACTTCCGGAGTTTACGCAAACTCATGTCCATTGAGTCGGTGATGCCATCCAACCATCTCATCCTCTGTTGTCCCCTTCTCCTCCTGCCCTCAATCTTTCCCAGGATCAGGGTCTTTTCCAATGAGTCAGCTCTTTGCATCAGGTGGCCTAAGTATTGGAATTTCAGCTTCAACATCAGTCCTTCCAATGAATACCCAGGATTGATCTTCTTTAGGATGAACTGGTTGGATCTCCTTGCAGTCCAAGGGACTCTCAAGAGTCTTCTCCAACACCACACTTCAAAAGCATCAATTCTTCGGTGCTCATCTTTCTTTATAGTCTAACTCTCCATCTGTACATGACCACTGGAAAAACATAGCCTTGACTAGACAGACCTTTGTTGGCAAAGTAATGTCTCTGCTTTTTAGTATACTGTCTAGGTTGGTCATAACTTTCCTTCCAAGTAGTAAGTGTCTTTTGATTTCATGGCTGCAGTCACCATCTGCAGTGATTTTGGAGCCCAGAAAAATAAAGTTTGACACTGTTTCCACTGTTTCCTCATCTATTTCCCATGAATTGATGGGACCAGATGCCATGATCTTAGTTTTCTTAGTTTTCTGAATGTTGAGCTTTAATCCAACTTTTTCACTCTCCTCTTTCACTTGCATCAAGAGGCTTTTTAGTTCCTCTTCACTTTCTGCCATAAGGATGGTGTCATCAGTATATCTGAGGTTATAGATAATTCTCGCAGCAATCTTGATTCCAGCTTGTGCTTCATCCAGCCCAATACATCCCATGATGTACTCTGCATCTAAGTTAAATAAGCAGGATGACAATATACAGCTTGACATACTCCTTTTCCTATTTGGAACCAGTCTGTTGTTCCATGTCCAGTTCTAACTGTTGCTTCCTGACCTGCATACAGATTTCTCAAGAGGCAGGTCAGGTGGTCTGGTATTCCCATCTCTTTCAGAATTTTCTACAATTTATTGTGATCCACCCAGTCTAAGGGTTTGGCATAGTCAGTAAAGCAGAAATAAATGTTTTTTCTAGAACTGTCTTGTTTTTTTGATGATCCAGTGGATGTTGGCAATTTGATCTCTGGTTCCTCTGTCTTTTCTAAAACCAGCTTGAACATCTGGAACCAGCTTAAACAACTAGGTTTAGTTGCTTAGTTTTGTCCAACTCCTTTTTGACCCCTTGGACTGTAGCCTACCTGGCTCTTCTGTCCATGGGGATTCTCCAGGCAAGACTACTGGAGTGGGTTGGCCATTTCCTTCTCCAGAGAATCTTCCCAACCCATGGATTGTACCCAAGTCTCCCACATTGCAGGTGGATTCTTTACATCTGAGCCACCAGGGAAACCCTGTTTTCAGCTTACTCTACTTTAACTCTAGTGTGACCTTCATAACTCTCCCAAATTTCTCTCATTTATTTTTTTTCAATTGTCTTATCATGTCTTTTATAGTTTATTTAAATTGGGACCCATATTTTACTTCTTACTGTGGATTTATTCTCCTTTCCTTTATTAATACTGAAGTTCTTGCTACTTCACATTATCCTCAGTTCTCTTCCAATTTTCCTCTTCCTCGGACTCTTAATTCCAAAGATCAGTTTTATTTTTTGATGAATTTTTATACTATGGAATAAGTATCTTAATATTTTTCAAGTCTTTGCTAGCTGTAGTCTTTGAAGAAACAAAAAGTTCTTTATACATGTAAATTTACAAGTATATCTTTATAAATAAAGTATATTGAGACAATTACTGATTAATTCTTTGGTTATATTTTTTTCTTAAACACATCTCTTTATTGTTTACAGTATTTTCTCATTCAGACTTAACATAGGTTTTCATTTGTTTAATATAATTTGACAATGTAATGATAATGGTGTTCTAATAAAACTTAACTCTGCTTTCAGTTTCCTGAAGCCTTCAAATACCTTAGTCTTGTCACTGCTATAAGTCTGATATTTAAGCTTGAGGACATCATTCTGAGAAAATGAGTGTTCTCATTTTTTAGGATTTGGATGTAGTTAGCAAACATATACATTGCAACAAGGATGTCTTGAACATGCTGTGTTTGGACTAAATAGACACTTTTTTTCTGTTAGTGACCCAATAGAATATCATGACTTTTCCCTTTTATATTTTCATAATCTATGTGCTATGTTTAGTCACTCAGTTGTGTCCGACTCTTTGTGACCCCATGGACTGTAGCCCGCCAGGCTCCTCTGTCCATGGGGATTCTCCAGGCAAGAATACTGGAGTGGGTTGCCATGCCTTCCTCCAGTGGGGCTTCCCAACCCAGCGATTGAACACAGGTCTCCCACATTGCAGGTGGATTCTTGACCCTCTGAGCCACCAGGGAAACCCGTGAATACTGGAGTGGGTAGCCTATCCATTTTCCAGGGTATTTTCCCCACCCAGAAATTGAACCAGGGTCTCCTGCATTGCAGGAGTATTCTTTACCAGCTGAGCTACCAAGGAAGCCCTTCATAACCTATAAGTATATTTAAAAAAATAACATTGGATATTAATAAGAATAAAACTCTTATGATGCAATATAGTAAATATAGTATAACTGACCTTGAATAATGTGGGTTTGAACTGTGAGGGTCTATTTATACACAGATTTTTTTTTTCCCATTAGCAAATGCTATAATACTATGGTTCTATACAATCCGTGGTTAGTTAAATCTAAGGACATGGAATTGAGGATAGGGCAATGGCACCCCACTCCAGTACTCTTGCCTGGAAAGTCCCATGGATGGAGGAGCTGGGTCAGACATGACTGAGCGACTTCACGTTCTCTTTTCACTTTCATGCATTGGAGGAGGAAATGGCAACCCACTCCAATGTTCTTGCCTGGAGAATCCCAGGGACTGGGGAGCCTGGTGGGCTGCTGTCTATGTGGTTGCACAGAGTTGGACATGACTGAAGTGACTTAGCAGCAGCAGCAGCAGCAGCAGCAGCAGAGTATAGCTAGGGCCAGAATGGTTTTTCAGCTGTGATGGATTAGCGCCCCTAACTCGTATGTTGTTCAGAGGTCAAGTGTGTAGTGTAATGTTTGGGTATGTGTATATATATATTGTGTGTGAGAAGTGTGTTTGCATATATATGTATGTATAAAGAAAGCATCAGAAAGGAGATACTCAGGTGTGAGCAGGATTATTTATGAGTGTCATGATTATGAGTGAAGTTAATTTTTTTCTTTATATGTTTTGGTATTTTTTGAAATTTCTGAAAATGAACATGTAATACTTCCATATGAAAAAAATGGTTTAAAAGTAATCAGCTCTTAAAAATAAAACTCTAAAATCAGATAGGTAGCTTGTTTCTACCCTAAATTCTGAATTTGAATTGTGATTTGGGATCAATTTTATTTTTTATCAAAATGTCATGGAAGCAAATAGGCATTGACCTTTTCCTCTTATTCAGGGATTTTTTTTATCTAAATTTTTTAGTTCTATTTTTGTTAAATGTTAAGTTAAAAACAAATTTTTATAAATTTAAGACTTTTGCACCTCAAAATGTATAAATGCTTCATTTAGCAAATATAAAAGATGTAAAGATTTCTATTAAGTACTGTTTGTTAACAGAAAAATTTGTGAAATCAAACTTCTTTTCTCCCTGAGGTTTTCTTCTTTTTTATTGAAATACAATTGATTTACAGTGTTGTATTAGTTTAACGTGTACACTTAAGTGATTCATATATCTGTGTCTATATTCTTTTTCAGATTATCAAACTTTGTGACATAAAGCTTTACTTTTCTACACCTAAGAATCACAAACAAAATAATAACAGAAACACAAGGATATATGTTTATGTTCATTACTAGCATTGATTATAAAAGCTTAGACATTAGAAATAATCCAAATGTCCACAATTATGAGACTGGATAAGAAATTTATGATATATGTATTCAATGATATTCTGCTCACCTTCGAGAATTAATGAGGTGGTACTATATGTGTGGTCACAAAACAATGCCCATGGCTAAATGGGGGGAGGAAAAGTGAGTTGTAGAATAGTTAACTAGTATGATCACCAGTGATCCCGTTTTGTTATTAAAATGTGCTGGTAAACATGTAGATGTTCTCAGAGAGACCAAGAGAATGGGGAGAGAGGGAGGGCTGGAGAAAGGGCAGTTGGGGAGGGAGTCACAGTGAAGGAAGGAGGGAACTCAGAGAGGGAAGATACAGGAGGAGAGATGAGAAGAGAGGAGGATGGAGGGAGTGGAGCAAGGTGAAGTGGGTGCAGTTAAAGACATAGAGAAACGCTGAGCATCTGTGTGTGGATGGACTGAAATAGGATCGGTGGATTTGAAAAAGAGGTACTTTGCTTTTTACCTTTAAATGATTTAGTGAAGTTTGACAATTCTGTGAAGTAGATGCATTTTTCACGGTAAAATGTAAAATATTTTTGTGTATCAGTTGTTTAGTTGTGTCTGACTCTTTGCAACCCCATGGACTGTAACCTGCCAGACTCCTCTAGTCCATGGGATTCTTCAGGCAAGAATACTGGAGTGAGTTGCCATTTCCTTCTAAAAATGTATTTTTATTCACAAGCAAAATGAAAAGAACCCACAACGAGAAAATGTAACCTACCAAGCAGTTGCTATCTTTAGCATAAAAGCTAAACTTTCAAATCAACTTGGCATTATGAATAAAAGGGCACTGAAAAACACATAAAATGAAATGTAAATAGATAAAAACGTGGAAAAGTATGTGCACCTTCTGGAAAGAAAGAAATATAAATTAAAATATTGATCAGATATTTTTTATCTTCTAAGCAAAGAGTCATTGAAATGTATATTTAGTGTTGATAAAAAATTATACAGTTATAAATTTAAGCATTATTTTATTTTGGAGGCAATCTTATGATACATTTCAAGAGTCACAAGCAATTTTACGTAATTTGCTTTAGTAATTATGCATCTAGAAATGTATTTTGAAATCTGTAAAAATGTGGAATAAGATTTATTTACAATGTTGTTAATCACATCTTAAAGACTTGCATTTTATACAAAATGATGATTGTTATAAAAATAGTAGTTATACAGAATTTGTGTAGCCAATGATTATTTTGAAAAATATTACTGAGTGTCACAGGGGAAGGCTAAAAGAAAATTCAAATAAGAAAATGGGATAAATTGTCGAAGGAGCAAAGTTCCTATAAAGAGTGTGTCTGTGTGTATGCATGTTCTTTGTCTTAAAAGAAGCTCTGAAGTGCCCTTTCCTTCTTTGCTTGTTATTAAAAATATTTATAACAAAATAAACAGATTTTGTAAGTAGCTATTCATGTAGATCATCTTTTTCAAATTTTATCCTTCTGATAATAATAATATTCTCATTTTATAAATTATAGAAACTAAAATTTAGATAAGTATTTATGAAATACACTGCTCTGTTGAAAATTGGGAATCATTTTATAAAAACCCTTGATTGGGCTTCTACAATACAAGGAATGACAAGGCAAAGTGATAGAGAAAAAGTAAGTAAGTAAGTAAGTAAAGTCACTCAGTCGTCTCTGACCCTTTGCAGCCCTATGGACTGTAGCCTACCAAAGTCCTCTGTCCATGGGATTTTCCAGGCAAGAGTACTGGAGTGGAGAGAAAGTGAAAGTGAAGTTGCTCAGTCATGTCCGACTCTTTGTGACCCCGTGGACTGTAGCCCACCAGACTCCTCCATCCATGGGATTCTCCAGGCAAGAATACTGGAGTGGGTTGCCATTTCCTTCTCCAGGGGATCTTCCCGACCCAGGAATTGAACCCAGGTCTCCCACATTGCAGGCAGACACTTTAACCTCTGGGCCACGAGGGAACCCCTAAATTGGTTGGGTCCAAACCCCATTCTACTAATTAATAGCTATTGAAAGTGAAAGGGAAGTTGCTCAGTTGTGTCCTACTCTTTGCAACCCTATGGACTGTAGCCTACCAGGCTCCTCGGTCCATGGGATTCTCTAGACGAGAATACTGGAGTGGGTTGCCATTTCCTTCTCCAGGGGATCTTCCCAACCCAGGGATTGAACCTGGATCTCCGGCATTGCAGGCAGACTCTTTAACCTCTAAGCCACCAGGGAAGCTGGGTCTTGGCCATATGACCTAAGCTCTTCCTTCCTCAGTTTCTTCAACTGAAGGATGGGAGATAGGATCTCTTTACAGGATTGTCTGGAGAATTACATGTGTTAATACATTTTAAAGCATTAAGATTAACTTAATATAGATAATGACTAAGAAGTAAACAAAACTAATTATAATTGAATATAATTGTTTCCTTGAGTAACCTTACTAGGCCAAGGCTTGATACTTTTTCCAGTCAAAAATACATGCTTTTTCCAGTTATTCAAATTTAATTGAGAGCCTTGGATTTATGAAATTATTGATTCATATTTAAAGAAAATTCATGGAGATGATTTCCACTCAATATCAATAATTCACTTGAAGGAATTTTATAAATGAACTTTTTGTGCACAGAAATGTCTCTGAATATACAGAACAGTTTGACAAGAATAGTTCCATGGGCTTAGCTGGCTCTTAAGTCATCTGCTTTACTAAAATTATTGATCATTTTGTTATTCATTTGCTCAGTCGTGTCCAACCCTTGCAACCCATGGACTGCGGCATGCCAGGCTTCTTTGTCCTTCACCATCTCCCGGAGTTTGCTCATACTCATGTCCATTGAGTTGATTATGCCATCCAAACCTCTCTTGCTCTCCCATCTCCTTCTGCCTTCAATCTTTCCCAGCATCAGGTTTTTTTTTTTTTTTTCCAATGCGTCTTCTCTTTGCAGCAGGTAGGCAAAGTATTGCAGCTTCAGCTTCAGCATCATTCCTGCCAATTAATATTTAGGGTTGATTTCTTTTAAGATTGACTGGTTTGATTTCCTTGCAGTCCAAGGGACTCTCAAGGTCTTCTCCAACACCACAGTTCAAAAGCAGCAATTCTTCAGCACTTAGCTTTCTTTATGGTCCAGCTTTCACATCCATACTTGACTACTGGAAAACCATAGCTTTGACTATAGGAACCTTTTTAGGCAAAGTAATGTCTCTGCTTTTTAATATGCTATCTAGGTTTGTCATTGCTTTTCTTGAGAAGCATCTTTTAATTTCATGGCTGCGGTCACTGTCCACAGTGATTTTGGAGCCCAAGAAAAGAAAGTCTGTCACTGTTTCCATTGTCTCCCCATCTATTTACCATGAAGTGATGGGACTGGATGCCATGATCTTAGTTTTTTGAATGTTGAGTTTTAAAGCCAGCTTTTTCACTCTCCTCTTTAACCTTCATCAAGATGACTTTAGTTCCTCTTCACTTTCTGCCATAAGGATGGTTTCATCTGCGTATCCGAGGTTACTGATATTTCTCTCTGAAGTCTTGATTCCAGCTTATGCTTCATTCATCCTGACATTTCATATGCTGCTGCTGCTGCTAAGTCTCTTCAGTCGTGTCCAACTCTGTGCGACCCCATAGATGGCAGCCCACCAGGTTCCCCTGTCCCTGGGATTCTCCAGGCAAGAACACTGGAGTGGGTTGCTATTTCCTATAAGTTAAATATACTCATCTGCATATATGTTAAATGAACAGGGTGGCAGTAGACAGCCTTGATATACTCCTTTACCAGTTTTGAAGCAGTCCATTGCTCCATGTCCAATTCTAACTGTTGCATCTTGACCTGCATACAGGTTTCTCAGGAGGCAGGTAAGGTAGTCTGGTATTCCTATCTCTTTAAGAATTTTCCAGTTTGATGTGATCTACACAGTAAAAGGCTTTAGCATAATCTATGAAGCAGAAGTAGATGTTTTTTTCTGGAATTCTCTAGCCTTTTCTGTGTCCATGGATGTTGGCAATTTGATCTCTGGTTTCTTTGCCTTTTCTAAATTCAGCTTGTACATCTCGAAGTTCTCGATTCATATATTATTGAAGCCTTGCTTGAAGGATTTTGAGCATTATTTTGTTAGCAGACGAAATGAATGCAATTGTATGGTAGTTTGAACATTCTTTGGCATTGCCTTTCTTTGGATTGGAGTGAAACTGGACCTTTTCCAGTCTTGTGGTCACTGCTGAGTTTTCCAAATTTACTGGCATATTAAGTGCAGCACTTTAACAGTATCATCTTTTAGGGTCTGAAATAGTTCAGCTGAAATTCCATCTAATACCATCTTCAACTATCTTTGTTCATAGTGATAGCCCACTTGACTTCACACTCCAGCATGTCTGACTCTAGATGAGTGATCACACCATAGCAATTATCTGGGTCATTAGGATCGTTTTTCTATAGTTCTCTGTGTATTCTTGCCACCTTTTCTTAACATATTCTGCTTCTGTCAGGTCCATACTGTTTCTGTCCTTTATTGTGCCTTTATTTGCATGAAATATTCCCTTGGTATCTCTAATTTTCTTGAAGAGATCTCTAGTCTTTCCCATTCTATTGTTTTCCTCTATTTCCTTTCATTGTTCAATTAAGAAGGCTTTCTTATCTCACCTTGCTATTCTCTGCAACTCTGCATTCAGATGGGTATATCTTTCCTTTTCTACTTTTCCTTTCACTTCTCTTCTTTTCTCAGCTATCTCTAAGGCTTACGTAAGGTTTTGATCACTGCCTCCCATACAATGTTATGAACCTCCATCCGTGGTTCTTCAGGCTCTCTATCAGATCTAATACCATGAATCTATTTGTCCCTTCCATTGTGTAATCATAAGGGATTTGATTTAGGTCATACCTGAATGCCCTAGTGTTTTTCTGTGTTCTTTAGTTTGAGTCTGAATTTTGCAATAAGGAATTCATGATCTGAGCCACAGTTAGATCCCAATCTTGTTTTTTTCTGACTATATAGACCTTCTCCACAAAGAATATAAATAATTCAGCTACAAAGAATATAATCAATCTGATTTCAATATTGACCATTGACAAGCCAACTCATGTATTACCCCTATTGAAATATGCAGACTATATTGAGTACAATATCAAACTATATTGTGGTTTTTATCCAATATTTAATTGTGAAGGCATTCTAGTCAGATCTATCTACAGATACATATATTTATTTCTGTATATTTATGTACTTGTTTAGGATTATAAATTAGATTATAGGATTATAATTAGATATAGGATTATAATTAGGATTATAAAAATAATTCATAAAATTATTTTTGTATAATATTTTCACATATGAAATTATAACTATATACATATACTGTATACTGTGAATGTATCATTGGAATTTCTGCTTTAATTGGATGACTGTCAATCTTTACACTTCCTTTATTAACCTTGAATTTGGGAATAATATTTTCATTGAACCTGGCATTCAGTGTATGTAGAACTGATTGGAGGATGCAGGGGCACAGATTTTGCTCGTGTGTGTGGATGGTATCAAAACATGTGTGCTTGACTAATGATGCAGAGCTATAGAAATATGTCTTAAAGCAAAGGGTCTCAGTATCTGCTCCATCCAGTGTAGCACCAGTTAATTAAAAAACGTTTACCACATTGCAAACTGTCATCAATTTAATGCTGCTCTGCTTCAAACCAAGCTGTCCTCTTGTGTCAAAAAATATGAAGTTAAATACCCTGAATAATACGAAACTTCAATAGCAGTACAGTATCTGTGTGTGTGTGCGCGCGTGTGTGTGTGCGCGCGTGCGTACATGCGTGTGTGCCCGCCCATATGCACGCACCCATGCATGCTCAGTCATTTCCGACTCTGCAACTGCGTGGACTGTAGCCTGCCAGGCTCCTCTGTCCATGGGATTTCCCAGGCAAGAGTACTAGAGTGGGTTGCCACTTCCTCTTCCAGGGATCTTCCCCACCCAGGGATCGAACCCACATCTAGTGTGCCTCCTACATCGGCAAACAGATTGTTTACCACTGAGCCACTTCAGAAACATGCAACACAGCATAGTTCATATCAATACGGAGAAGTGCTTATGGGGATTGGAATTTGGATTTGTGTTTTAATTTCAGGGCACAATTAAAATATTTGGCAAAATGTCTTACATTCCAACCTATTTAGGAAAAACAAAAAACAAAAAACATTTAATTCATGGGTTTTTTCCTGCATGCTGCTTTTTTTCTCAAGTGTGACATATTCTAGCAGCATGGATTTATAAAATCTTGCCAAAGCATTTTGTTGTAATTTTCCTTTGCCAATAAACACAGCCAGATTCAGAAAAAAAAATGTTATTTTTCAGTTTTAGATTGCTTGAAATATTCATTTTGGTTTGCCCATGATGTGTTACCATTATAGAATCTAAACTTGTACAGATAAAAAATGAGTAATAATAAAATCACAAAAGTAACTTGTTTACATAGGTAAGAGCTATAATTACACCATAGGTGAAGCAAATATTTTTCAAACCTTCTCCTTAAGGAAGTTGGAGATTCAGTATTTGAAGAGATGATTTGGAGACAGTACAAATTATTTCACAATTCAAAACCTATGCATCAAATACTTGGACATTTAGGAAAAATGAGTGGCAAAACTGATGTTCGAAGACAGTTATTCATGTGTAATGGATGACATGTCCTGGAATTTTAAATTTTCAATTTTTCCCTATGGCATCCTTCAACAGATGCTTTCAAATTGACCAGTTGGCTTTTTCCTATTTAGTTCTGGACATTTAGTTTCATGGGTGTTGTGAAACTTGGTTGTTGTCTTGTTTGTTTTGTTTCATAGACACAGGAGATCCTAGAGAGAGAGTGTTTGTTTTCTGGTGTGTATTCCTTCTCAGTGGTAAGAATGATAGCAATGGATATTGTCATATGCCAGGAACTGTTCCAAATGTGTACATGTATAATTTATTTAATGCTCACAGCAATACTGTGAGGTAGATACTATTATCACCTCCTTTTAAAATATGAAGAAGCTGAGACACATAGAGATTAAGTAATTTGCCAAATAAAACAGTTTGCGGCAGGCTAGAGGATTCATCCCAGAATATCTGGCTCGCCTCCCTGTGTGCGGTGAACCACTCGGCTCTATCACGGGGTATGGGTGCTGCCAGGAAGGGGGCTGCTGTACTGACTGCGGGTAGCTCTTTCCTGGATGAAAGAATGGTCTCTGTTAGCAAAATGGAAGCAGGTTTATGAGCAGTAAGTATAAAAGAGAGAGGAAAAAGAGATCAGTGTAATGGAAAAGTAAAACAGAGAAATGGTAAGAGGGAACATGTGAACAAATTCAGAGGCCATAAAACCTGAGTGATTCATGAAACAAGCAAGCAAACCAAAAAACCAGACTGGGGGGTGGGTAGCGCCAAACGTGTCTTGGCCTTTATATTGCGATGACATGGGAAATAACACACTTAGGAATTTTGGGGGCTTCCCCGGTGGCTCAGTGGTATAAAAAAAAAAAAAAGAACCCACTTGCAGTGCAGGAGACTTGCAGGAGATGTGGGTTTGATCCCTGGATAAGGAAGATCCCCTGGAGAAGGAAATGGCAACCCACTTCATTACTCTTGCATTGAAAAATCCCATGGACAGAGCAAACAGGTTGGCTACAGTCCATGGGATCATAAAGAATCAGACATGACTGAACAACTAAACAACAAGGGAGTTTGGGGGAAGTCTTGAGTCTAAAATGTCCTGTGGGATTTTTCCTGTACTGTTGTCTTCATGAGCTTTTGGTTTGCTGAGGGCTTCGTACCTTTGTTTTCAGGATAAAATGTATACAGTTGACTTCCCAACAGATTGAGCTGTTGAACATTCCTCTTTAGGTGTGCAGAAGTGTTGGGGATGAAGAAACATTTTTATTGAGATTGCTTTAAACTGGGATATTTGAATAGACATCTGTCCTTACAGACAATAAGGAAAGTTGGGAGAGTTACGAGAGGAGTGATACTCTTTTTTTTTTTTTTTTAATTGATGTATAATTGAAATATACTTAGCTATTTTATTATATTAGATTCTGGTGTAGAACATAGTGATTCGACATTTGTACGCATCACGAAATCATCACCACAATAGGTGTAGTTGCCAGTATTATCTAGTTACAATATTATCAGCTATGTGTGCCATGCTGTATATATTATTACACATCCGCAATGGGTTATTTATTTTATAACTGGAAGTTTGTTTTTCTTAATCCCTTTAACCCATGTACTCCTCACCACCTCGCCTCTCCTCTTGCAACCACCAGTCTACTCTGCATCTGGGAATCTGAGTTGTACTTTGCTTTGTTTGTTTAGAATCCGTATATAAGTGACAGGCAGTTTTTGTCTTACTCTGTCTGATTTAGTTCACTCGCCATAATCTTTTCAAGGTCTGTCCATGTTGTTGCAAATGGCAAGGTAAATCCTTTTCTTATGGCTGAGTAATATTTCTGTGTCTGTGTGTGTTCTACCTCTTCTTTATCGATACAGCTGTTGATGGGCACTTGGGTTGTTTTCACATCTTGGCTATTATAAGTAATGCTATAGTTACTGAAGGGGTTACAGATACCATTTCAAATTAGTCTTTTCATTTTCTTCAGATAAATACTCAGAGGTATAGAATTTCTGAAGGAGACGCTAGCCCTATTTTTAATTTTTTGAGGGACCTTCATACTGTTTGCCACAGTCCCTGTAGTAGTGTGCGTTACTACCAACAGTGCATAAAGGTTCTCTTTTCTCTACATTTACCAACACTGGTTGAGTGAGTGAGTGAGTGATCGTTACTCAGTCGTTTCTGACTCTTTGCGACCCCACGGACTGTAGCCTGCCAGGCTCCTTTGTCCATGGAAGTCTCCAGGTAAGAATACTGGAGTGGGTTGCTATTTCCTTCTCCAGCCAACACTGGTTATTTTTTATCTTTTTGATAATAGCCAATTTGATAGGTTTGGGATGATATCTCGCTGTGGTTTAGATTTGCATTTCCTTGATGATTAGTGACGTTGAGCATCTTTTCATGTGCTTTCTGGCCATCTATGTGTCTTCTTTGGAAAATGTCTATTTAGATCCTCTTCCCATGTCCACCAGATTGGTTTTTGTTGTTGTTTATGAGTTGTATGAGTGCTTTATATACTTTTAATACTGCTTCCTTATCATATACATATAATTTGCAAATATCTTCTCCCATTCCATAGGTTGCCTTTTCATTTTGTTGATTGTTTCCTTCATTGAGAATAAGCTTTTTAGTTTGATACAGTCCCAGATGTTTGTTTTTGGTGTTGTTTCCTTTGCCTTCAGAGTTAGACGCCGCCCCCCCCCCCAAAATTACTAAGTGTGATGAGAAGGAGCTTACCACCTGTGTTCAGGTCTTAAATCCATTTTGAGTTAATTACTTTATACAGTGTAAGATGATGATGCAGTTTCATTTATTTGCATATTGCTTGCTGATCTGTCCTTCTGCTTGATCCAGTCTGCTGTTGAACCCCTTAAGTGTATTTTTTGGTCACTGTATTCTTCAGCTTTGTAATTTTCTCTTTGTTGATGACCTCGGTGTTCATCCATTCTTCTCCTGTGTTTCATGAGCATCTTTATTATCATTACTTTGAATACTTTATCAGAGAGAGTACTTGTCTTTATATCACTAAGCTGTTTTTTTGAGGTTTTAAATTTTTTTGTTTGAAATATATTTCTATGTTTCCTCATTTTGTTAAAATCTCCAGTTTCTGTGTATTAAGCAAAGCAAACACCTCCCTCACTTTTGAAGGAGTGGCCTTGTGTAGCTCCTGATCCTCCTTGTTCAGCCCTGCTCTAACTCTTGGTTGTCTCTAAAACTTTTATCATTGTATAAACTTCCTGATTTATTCTTGATATACCCCCATTGTGGAGGGTGTGCTGGAACTGTCAGTATTCCAAGAGGAGGGGTCTTATTTAACACTTATTTTCAGGTTGATTAGATAGCAAACCCTCCAACAGCAGCTTTTAAAGTATGAAATATTTGTAGCAGTGTAGGTCCACCATTGTGGACCTTGAGTCGAGGAGATCTGGGTGACAGTTGTAAAAGTTGGGGATCTAGATGAAATGTATGAGTTCCTTTCTTGAAAGTTTCATTGAGCAGTAGTGAGGTATGTAAGGATGCTGTCTCCCTGCTTACCAGTTCACTGGGAGTGCCTCCTTAGCTTCTAAATGGGTACAAACCTAAAACCTGTCCTTCAAGTTAATGTTCCAGGCTAAGTATATTGATCTTTTTCATAGAAAGAAGGCTGTGCGTGTGATATTTTAGATTCCAATATAAGTGATATCATACTATATTTGTCTTTCTCTTTCTGGCTTACTTCTCTTAGTATATGGTCATCTCTAGTTTTATCTATATTGCTGCAAATGGCATTATGTCATTCTTTTATGGTTAAGCAGTAGTCCATTGTACACACACACACACACACACACACATTCATACCACATCTTCTTTATCCTTTCATCTGTTAATCGACCTTTAGGTTGTTTCCATGTTTTGGCTATTGTGAATTGTAGTTTTATCCAGATATATGCCCAGGTGTGGGGTTGTTGGATTAAAATTAGCCCTATATTTTAAATCAACTATATACTTCAATACAGAAAGAAAGAAAAATAAATAATAAATGAAAAAGCCGTTAAGATAAAGAAACCTGGTCTGGCTGTGTATGTCGTGGTGGTACTCAGAAGATGGGCAAGAAAGAGTTATCTTTCTGATGGTTACAGTCCCATGGAAGTCTGGAATGCCAGTGCCCCTGGCTGGCCAAGAATTGTTCCTGTGTGGGTTGTGCATTCCCACTGGCTTTAGCTAGGTAGCTGGATGAGGGTAGGGAACGGCTTGCTCTGTCTTGAGCTTTGCAACATGAGAGGGTCTTGTCTGTCTATACCTGTTTATACATGTCTGTCTGCACCTTGTTTGTCTGTCCTGTGCCCTACAACTTGTACTCTCCAGCCCCAGCTGGGAGGTGGCAGAAGGTGGTCGTCCTTCTGCAGCTTCAGAAGGACGACAGGCTAGAGGTGCAGCCACTTGCCTGCAGCTGTCTTAGCTCGGTGGCAGGTGAGCGAAGCCTCAAAACTTGCCCCTGTGGTAGCAGACTAGGTGGAGAGTGCAAAAATCTCGTGACTGCCAGGTCATTGGCTCTGTCTCCAGGTAGTGTTTCAGCTGTGCTCTGCCTCTCCAACTGAAGCTGTTAGAGTAGCCAATGAATCACCATCATGCACAGTCTAGGCACTTTTCAAACTGGTGCTCTTTTTTTTTTTTTTTGTCTTTATCTCAGGATTAGTGAGACTGAATGCAAGTCCGTTAAGAGAGGAATCTCAGTTTTCTATAGCACTTTGGGACTCTGATGTCAGCCCTGCTGGTTTTCTAAACCAGATGCTTTGTGGGCTCTTCTCTTCGGTGCCGATCCCAAGGGTTAGGATGCCTATTGTGGGGCAGCAGTACCTCACTCCTTGAGGGAGAATCACTTTCTGAGATCCTTCTCCATAGTGTGTTGCTGCACTGGAAGTGGGTATTTTGCATGACCTTGTCTCTCTCTCTTACCCATTTTGATGTGGTTCTTTTATTCTTTGTTGTGGAGAGCAGATATTTTTCTGCTCATCTATTTTTCAGATATTTTTCAAAGGGAAATGATCTGTATGTATCTGTGTATTGGGTGTGTCCATGGGAGGAGGTGTCTTCAGATTCTTCCTATGCCACCATCTTGGACTTTGCCTCCCAAAGAGTGATACCTTGGGGATAAAAGTTACACTGTAGATGGAAGGTCCACGATAGCATTTGTCAAGAGGATGCTTTTCTTTTTTAGATAGATATTTAAAATCTTCTTTTTGTTCTTCTGTCATTTTTATTACGCATCCATGTTATGCATCTTAAAGTATCCCACTTACACAGACAGACACCTAGACACAACTTAAGTCTCTGCTCTTTAAGGATAAAAAGTTAATTTTATTGTAAACTCAGAGATGTACTCTGACCCAAAGCAAAGAAAGAGAGGAAAACAAAAAAGGAGGGTGGTGAGGTTGAGGTCAGTTAATCATGAAAGTGAACAAATGGGCAGACAGATCTGTACAAGATAGGTCAAAAGCAGTATGGGGTGAACAGAGTCTAATAATTAGGAGAGGAGATAGTGGGTGAAAGATAGGACCTAGCATGGACTCAGCGCACTATTATCTTCACAGAGTTTTCTGGGTACAGTAGAAGGGGTTATCCACATTTAATGTAATTAATAAAGATTTAAATATCAACACTGTATAAATTTTATTTGGCTTTATATTATAAAATTTTGTTTTAACCAGACTTTTTTGTCTTGTAGAAGAATAAAATGCATCTAGATCTGGTTAAAGAAATAATCATGCATTTATGTGGTATATTAAAATGATATGAAATTCTATTAACTTTATGTTTACAATGAATTGTATTTAAAAACACCATTAAAATGATATTAGAAATGTATATTTCCTTATGGAATACCCATATTATGACCATTTCTTGATTTATGGTTACTCTGAGTGTAAAATATATACATCTATTAAAATTAGCACAGTATAATTTATAGTGAATGTATGCTTTCCATACATAATCACACATACTATAAATCAACATATTTTTCTTTACTGTCTTGATTTTCCTGAACTATAATACACTTATAAAAATTATATATGACTTAGGGAATAGATGAATCTAAATTTATTTGCATATAATAATACATTTGCATATAATAATAATTTATTTGCATATAATAATATATAACATAAGAGACAGGAAAACCATCCCTTAACAATCTGAATTAGCAAATTATTCTATAAACTGAATTTTAAAAAAAGAAATGAACATACCATTAGTCTCTCTACATACTCCCTTCATTAAATGTATAAATAAAATTTTTGAATGGGATGGGAGGCATTCTGTTAGCCAAGTTCACCTAAGTTTTATATAATATTTATATATATATACATGCATACATTCATTCACAATTTAGTCATAGCTTTCAAAAATAAAATGAAAAATGAAAACTAATATTAGCAGTAGCTTAATAAAATCTTGAAAACACATTGAAAGAAAAGAGTCCTATAATATATCAGTTACTGCATGGAAAAGAAAAGATTTCAAAATTTCTTGCAAGTTAGTTTGTAACTTTATGCACTTACTTTGATTTATTAATTTGAGAATTTTGGGTTTAAGTAATTCTGCAGATAATCACACAAATAATGGGGCAAAGACAGTCAAGAACATACTTAAAATAAAACAAGGAAGAAGTTTCTTTGCAGATAATATGTTTTCCAAAAACGGTTTAACACATTAAAGAGTTATAAATCAATTAGGGAAATGCTTGTTTTAAATATGGTATTGAACAATTAAGAAAATTTGGGGAAAATAGGAATAACATAAAATACATTTATAGAAAAAGTTCTACATCCAGCATCTTTAAAACATGGCAGATGGACTGAAGAGATAAATGAGCAAAATGAAAATATTTCAATATTGGAAGAAACACAGATGTATATGAGGTGAATGTTTCTCATATCCTTGAATTAGTAGGCTCTTTTTGCTTTAAGATAAGTATATCATTAGAAAAATTGCAGACACTGCATGCAGAAAATTCTAGAGAAATTGTAAACAATTTGACTCATTACCTCTTACACTATCAAGTTGGAATTATCTGTCTCTCCAGGGCAAATAGAGTGGATTGCAAATAAAGTCTTAGGTGCTACTTAAGTTCTAGCAGGGAACTGGAATCTTTTTCTTGTGTTCTGCACTAGCATCTGGATATTGACATTGATGTGTTAAGAATTAAACTGAGGGCTGGTTTCAGGTAAGGCTTGATCAAGATTCTCTGTGATCCCTCTTAAGGATGGCTAACAGCAGTTCCTTTGAGTTGTCTTTGTTTTCCATAGCCATGAAATGCCTGAATGATTGAGTTAGGAAGCCAATACTTTTTTACCCCTAAGGCCCCAAACCTAGGCATGGATTAAGGCACCAGAGGTTTAGTTTGTGCTCAGTCCCTCAGTTGTGTCCAACTCTTTGCGACCCCATGAACTGTAGTCCACCAGGCTCCTTCATCCATGGGTTTTTCCAGGCAAGAATACTGGAATGGTTTGCCATTTACTTCTCCAGGGGATCTTCCAATTCAGACTTAAATTGAAGAAAGTAGGGAAAACCACTAGACCATTCAGGTACGACCTAAATCAAATCCCTTATGATTATACAGTGGAAGTGAGAAATAGATTTAAGGGCCTAGATCTGATAGATAGAGTGCCTGATGAACTATGGAATGAGGTTCATGACACTGTACAGGAGACAGGGATCAAGACCATTCCCATGGAAAAGAAATGCTAAAAAAGCAAAATGGCTGTCTGGGGAGGCCTTACAAATAGCTGTGAAAAGAAGAGAAGCAAAAAGCAAAGGAGAAAAGGAAAGATCTAAGCATCTGAATGCAGAGTTCCAAAGAATAGCAAGGAGAGATAAGAAAGCCTTCTTCAGTGATCAATGCAAAGAAATAGAGGAAAACAACAGAATGGGAAAGACTAGAAATCTCTTCAAGAAAATTAGAGATACCAAGGGAACATTTCATGCAAAGATGGGCTCAATAAAGGACAGAAATGGTATGGACATAACAGAAGCAGAGGATATTAAGAAGAGGTGGCAAGAATACACAGACGAACTGTACAAAAAAGATCGTCATGACCCAGATAATCACAATGGTGTGATCACTGACCTAGAGCCAGACATCCTGGAATGTGAAGTCAAGTGGGCTTTAGAAAGCATCACTACAAACAAAGCTAGTGGAGGTGATGATATTCCAGTTGAGCTATTTCAAATCCTGAAAGATGATGCTGTAAAAGTGCTGCACTCAATATACCAACAAATTTGGAAAACTCAGCAGTGGCCACAGGACTGGAAAAGGTCAGTTTTCATTCCAATCCCAAAGAAAGGCAATGCCAAAGAATGCTCAAACTACCACACAATTGTGCTCATCTCACATGCTAGTAAAGTAATGCTCAAAATTCTCCAAGCCAGGCTTCAACAATATGTGAACCATGAACTTCCAGATGTTCAAGCTGGTTTTAGAAAAGGCAGAGGAACCAGAGATCAAATTTCCAACAATGCTGGATCATGGAAAAAGCAAGAGAGTTCCAGAAAAACATCTATTTCTGCATTATTGACTATGCCAAAGCCTTTGACTGTGTGGATCACAATAAACTGTGGGAAATTCTGAAAGAGATGGGAATACCAGACCACCTGACCTGCCTCTTGAGAAATTTTTATGCAGGTCAGGAAGCAACAGTTAGAACTGGACATGGAACAACAGACTGGTTCCAAATAGGAAAAGGAGTACGTCAAGGCTGTATATTGTCACCCTGCTTATTTAACTTATATGCAGAGTGCATCATGAGAAACGCTGGGCTGGAAGAAACACAAGTTGGAGTCAAGATTTCCAGGAGAAATATCAATCACCTCAGATATGCAGATGACACCACCCTTATGACAGAAAGTGAAGAGGAACTCAAAAGCCTCTTGATGAAAGTGAAAGAGGAGAGTGAAAAAGTTGGCTTAAAGCTCAACTTTCAGAAAACGAAGATCATGGCATCCGGTCCCATCACTTCATGGGAAATAGATGGGGAACAGTGGAAACAGAGTCAGACTTTATTTTTTTGGGCTCCAAAATCACTGAAGATGGTGACTGCAGCCATGAAATTAAAAGATGCTTACTCCTTGGAAGGAAAGTTATGACCAACCTAGATAGCATATTCAAAAGCAGAGACATTACTTTGCCAACAAAGATCCGTCTAGTCAAGGCTATGGTTTTTCCAGTGGTCATGTATGGATATGAGAGTTGGACTGTGAAGAAAGCTGAGCAGAGGAGAATTGATGCTTTTGAAGTGTGGTGTTGGAGAAGACTCTTGAGAGTCCCTTGGACTGCAAGGAGATCCAACCAGTCCATTCTGAAGGAGATCAGCTCTGGGATTTCTTTGGAAGGAATGATGCTAAAGCTGAAACTCCAGTACTTTGGCCACCTCATGCGAAGAGTTGACTCACTGGAAAAGACTCTGATGCTGGGAGGGATCGGGGGCAGGAGGAGAAGGGGACGCCAGAGGATGAGATGGCTGGATAGCATCACTGACTCCATGGACGTGAGTCTGAGTGAACTCCAGGAGTTGGTGATGGACAGGGAGGCCTGACGTGCTGCGATTCATGGGATCGCAAAGAGTTGGACACGACTGAGCGACTAAACTGAACTGAACTGAGGGACCGAGCCCGCATCTCCTACATTAGCAGGCATATTTTTTTTTTTACCACTGAGCCTAGAGCCTAAGCCTCCTTTTAGGCAAGTGATACAGTTGGAAAGCCTGGTTGAAAAAGAAGATGGCAAATGTTTTAGGACCTGCAGTAAACCTGTTTCCTTAACAACAGATCCAAGTGAGAGGAAATGCTTTGAGTATACTCTAGACCTGAGTCCTAACCAGCTGAACAAGATAAATAACAAGTACAAGAGAGGTGGAATTCTGAGGGGAAAAACACCAAACAGATCTTACATTCTGTAATATGAGAGTTGGAGCATGACATGGAACAACTGAACAAGGCATATTTTATGTCAAGATATGAAAGCCATTCACAAGGTATGTGGAAGAAATAAACTCAGAAACCCTGCAGCATAAATGGATTTTACTTTATTATATAATGCATCTTACAAATTAATAACAAAGTGCAATCCCAGTTTTTAAAAACAGAGAAAATTACTAACCCTAATAGATATTACAAACATATCCCAACAACCAGTTGCCAATTAAAATGTGCTATCAAATACTCTATTTTGTCAAAACATGGAGGTCTTTATTTCTATGATGTACCATTATGTTATGTAAACACTAAAGAAAATAAATTACCAGTCCTACTCTATTATGGCAAAACACACTGAAGCCATCAACTGTAAATTGCATCTCAAATTCATAGATTGTAACACATGAAAAAAAAAAGGGACTAGATGAATATGACATTGTGACTAAAGTGCTTTTATGTTTCTTAGATTGGCTTCAATGGATTATTAGGAAAAAATGTTATTTTAAAAATAAACATGTATACCTGTGATGGATTCATTTTGATATTTGGCAAAACTAATACAATTATGTAAAGTTTAAAAATAAAATAAAATTAAAAAAAATAAAAAGAACATGGTTAAAAAATGCAGTGACAGGAAACAGAATTGCAGAATGCACTACTATTACAACTGATAAATATATATGTTCACTAATTCCTTAGAAATATTAGTTCATATGAGTAATGTATTATTTTTAATTTATTATACAGTATTCTGCTAAAGTTAAATAAAACCTATTACAAAAAAGTTCACATTTAATTATAATGAGTTAATTCATCTTATGGCATTCTGTGTGTGTGAGTGTGTGTGTGTGTGTGTGAGTGTGAGTGTGTGTGTGTGCATAGGAAGCATAAAAGCAAATACAAAGGAAATGCTTTTTGTAAAATATTGAATAAGTTATAGAAAAATGAGTTACTATTTAAAATTACTATTATGCTAATTTTAGTACTAATAGAGGTTTCTTTTTCCCTTTTCTTCTCTCCTTTTCTCCCTCATTTCCCTCTCTTTGTTTATATTTTTCTCTTCTTTTCCTTTTATGGTTGAATGATAACTTTACTCCTCCTTTTTATGTGGTAAAGAGAAAATATGATGAAAAAATGTATCACTGTATATTTTAGAAGATTAGTTGACAAATGGAAAATTAGTAGTTTATGTGAAATCATATAAATTTCAGTGTAAGCTGTTTATTCTACACTGACAGAAATAGCTCATGTTTGTGAAGGTATGAAAAATTTCCCAAAAGCACATTAAAAAAAAAGATGAGAAAAGTAGAATATTTCAGACTAATGTGTATTTCAAAGATGTAGTAAAAGACTTCTTTTTAATATTTTTATATTAAGACTTATGCATAGACCTTCCATCAGACTATTTTTATTTGAAGAAAAGTGATTCTATGATAATATAAATATTATTTATGTTCAATTTCAGGAACTCAAACAATATAGAATATAGTAATAGTAACTATTACTTGAAATTCCTCCATTGAGAAATAACCATCATTAGCTCAGGTGAATATGCTTTCAAATACTTCTTTGCATCTACATAGATGAAACACAGTGAGAAAACTAGACAGATAGGCAGATATCCTATGAATTGAATTTTCATCCAAATGAAAATTTTATGCTGTAAAGACCATGTTTATGCAAACCATCAAATTCAGTTTTGCTTAAATTTATAAGAAGAAAGCAATACAAATGAAACCAAATTTAATGCTGTTTCAATTATTTATTAATCTTAATAGATGGCATTTATTTGAATGTTCCTCTGAGGCAAATTGAAAAGATTATAGAACACATATGTATTTTATTCATTTTTAAGCATTATGTTTCAAATTTAGAATGTATTGTGCTATTTTATCCCCTTTGGTGAAATTTAAACAATTACTCCTCATACACAGATTCACACCTACCCTCTCATGTTTGAATGATAACTTTTTACTTTCATGATAAAAATGGTTAACACTTTTCCTCTGAGTCATTGGTATTCATTCTAGACGTGAACTTGTCATATCACTTAATCATAGATTCTCACTTCTTTACACAGATTTGTGTGTTGTAATTGAATATTGGATTGTCTAAGTTTTGATATAAAGGTCTTTTTGCTTTTTTTTTGTTTGTTTGTTTGTTTTTTACTCTCCCTATTGTTGTTTTTGAAGAAAGACTCAGGGATGTTATTTCCTATTTAGGAATGTCTGTCTGAAGCTCTTTTAAAGTTTAACCAGTCCTTAATTGAATATTTTCCTTTTGAGTCACGTTTACTTTCCTTTGAATTTTATAGACTGTATCATTTTAATATATATTAAATGTGGAAAAATCAAGGGAAGCATATTCAGAAAGTCAAGAAACAAGTGCACAGTTGATTTCATGATTTAAGAATTTGTTATTTATTTCAGTGCTTTAAAAAAAAAAAAAAGAGTCCAAAAGACTGTTCTATACATCTGTGTCTCTTTTGCTGTGTTGTATACAGGGTTATTGTTACCATCTTTCTAAATTCCATATATATGCGTTAGTATACTGAATTGGTGTTTTTGGACTCTGTGGGAGAGGGAGAGGGTGGGGTCATTTGGGAGAATGGCATTGAAACATGTATAATATCATATATAAAATGAGTCGCCAGTCCAGGTTCGATGCACGATACTGGATGCTTGGGGCTGGTGCACTGGGACAACCCAGAGGGATGGTACGGGGAGGGAGGAGGGAGGAGGGTTCAGGATGGGGAACACGTGTATACCTGTGGTGGATTCATGTTGATATATGGCAAAACCAATACAATATTGTAAAGTTAAAAAATAAAATATAAAAAAAAAAGAAAAAAAACATGAGAGGAATGATCCTTTAATCAGTCAGTCATGACCTCACCTCATTCTCATTTGGGAGTCTGTGATTGGTTACTGCCTTTTTTACAGAATGTATGTAAAGATCCTTCGGTTTTAAATGAATCAGCCTGGCTTCCTTACTTATATCGGTGGGAGAAATGATTGAAACACCTTGAAGTTGATCAGTTACTATTCCATTGTTAAAAAAATGTGTCCTGCTTTAGAAACTTAACTTTGAGGTTTTAAATTTTTAGTTTTTCAACTACTTCTAGAGGATGTTTTGTTATACTTAACCTCTCCTGATTGCCTTTCTTAGATTGCCTAGCACTCTTTGAACACTGGGCTTCTGGGTGGCTCAGTGATAAAGGATCCACCTGTCAATGCAGGAGATACTGGTTGGATTCCTAGGTCAGGAAGATCCCCTGGAGAAGAAAATGGCAACTCACTCCAGTATTCTTGCCTTGGAAATCCCATGGACAGAGGAGCCCAGCAAGCTACAGTTCATAGGATCACAAAAGAGTCGAAAAAGACTTAGCAACTAAGCAACAACAGCTAACTTTGAACACTGTACCCCCTTCTGTTTAATCAATAGCCTGTTAAAACTGGGTAGATTTATAAGGCAAATTTTATACTTATGAAAAGCAAAAAGAATTCTTAAACTTTCGTACAACATGACTTAGAACATATGCTACTAAAACATTAGAAGCAAGAATACATCAAAGAAAAAGGAGATTGGTTGTTGGCAATCTTTAACGCACAAGTACTTTGTAAGTAGTTTCTCAAGTAATGCATGCATGCTAAGTCGCTTTAGTCATGTCAGACTCTTTGCAACCCTATGCTCTGTAGCCTGCCAGGCTTCTCTGTCCATGGGTTTCTTCAGGCAAAAATACTGGAGTTACTGGGTAACCATACTGGGTTACCATCCCCCCTCCAGGTGATCTTCCCAACCTTCCCATCGGTACTTCCCAAAGTACGGGTCAAACTCACATCTCTTACACCTCCTGCATTGGCAGGCAGGTTCTTTACTGATGGTGCTACCTGGGAAGCCTCTCAGGTAATAAATACATTCTGTATAGACTAGCCACAAAACAGCAATTGCCTGCTTCCCTTCACAATGACAAGGCCCTGGGGTATGGCAGACTGTTACACAAGCAGCAAAATCATATTCCCAGGTCCCTAGTTTGACTAAAGGAAAATGATGGAATACAGAAAAACTAATAAACTTTCCTTAATTGGAATATGGGCAAACTGATGTTTACTTAGATTTAGTTCTGGATATTAATAATACAAGCATTACTATAAGGAGAGTATTTAAAACTTTTTCGGAGGATAAACTTTTCAAACAACCAAATAAAATGACTTTATTTGTAAATAACTGATATGCTAAATTGAAATTTTTCTCATCTAGCTATTGTAGTATTACCTCATAAACTGCTGCCAACCACAAGTTTATTTATATGGTGTTTGAGAAACAATAAGTAAAACCAAAGAAAACCCTGAATTTGTAAAAAGTTCATTTTTTTCTATATCTTTGTTAGTTTAGGCTGTCTTTTTACCCAACTAATTAGAAATGTATCTCATTTAATGAATATATCTTTAACCTCTACTATGCATTAAGCCACTGTAACAGAGATATAATTTTTATTAGCATGATTTTATTGTATGTACAAATTTTGTTTGTAAAAATAATCAGGGAACTTAAATATTGTGTATGAATTTATAGGGATATATATATATATAGGGATAAAGAATGGAATTCTGGCTATACAGAATAAAGTTTAGCAGACTTCCCACACTTTGGTGTACACTTCATATTTCTACTTTGGTTCTTAGTTTTGTTAGACTGTAGACATGAATTATTATTTTCACCAAAGTGAATTTGTTCTTGGAAATCAGTCATAACAAACAAATCCTGGAAGCTGGATGTAGAAAAATTATAATTTTAATTGAATCATAAGGAAGTTATATTTAATACTAGACTATGACTACCTGTGGTTAAATTTCTCTAGAAATTTTATTTTGTTTTTCTTGGTTGGTCAAAGACTTATTTAGACAGCTGTTAATAATCAAATATTTAATTATATACTTTGATTTTTTTCCCCCTAAAAGTGATGCTATTTCAAAAAGTATAATGCATAACCCTTTTTTATATAAAATGATAAATATCAGATTCTAATTTTAGTCTTTTTCAAGGAAACTAGCCAAAAAGTTTCTATTCTTCAAAACATAGTTAACATTCACGGAAAATATAATTTACCTATTACCTGAGATTGAGGAAATACATTTTTTTGTTTGGGTACTTCTTATTGATTGGAAAGATGCAGAAACCAATCATAGAAGCTGACATATAAATTCAGGTTTCCCTTCATTTTGTTTTTGTTTACTGTTATTTTTTATGTGCCCCAAAGGGAATTTATTATTCCCCAATCATTTATACAAATTGAGTCACATGAACCAAAAAGGGAATTGAAGAAATAAAATTAATCACATACCCTGATGAAACTTAGCTGTCAAGTGGAGATTTGACAGTAAGTGAAATTGAAGAGCTGAAATGAGGAAAAAACTATGTATTGAATATCTTTATTTTACAGAGGAGAATACCAAGGCTTCAGTTCAGTTCAGTCGCTCAGTCATGTCCAACTCTTTGCAACCCATGAATTGCAGCACACCAGGCCTCCTTGTCCATCACCAACTCCCGGAGTTCACTCAGACTCACGTCCATCAAGTCAGTGATGCCATCCAGCCATCTCCTCCTCTGTCGTCCCCTTTTCCTCCTGCCCCCAATCCTTCCCAGCATCAGAGTCTTTTCCAGTGAGTCAACTCTTTGCATGAGGTGGCCAAAGTATTGGAGTTTCAGCTTTAGCATCATTCCTTCCAAAGAACACCCAGGACTGATCTCCTTTAGAATGGACTGGTTGGATCTCCTTGCAGTCCAAGGGACTCTCAAGAGTCTTCTACAACACCACAGTTCAAAAGCATCAGTTCTTCTGCTCTCAGCTTTCTTCACAGTCTAGCTCTCACATCCATACATGACTACTGGAAAAACCATAGCCTGATGGTTAAATACTCTGCACATGTTAGTATGGTAGCTACTTATTGATAGTAGTCAAGTTTTGGCCCTTGATAATAGAGCTGTGAGGTCCAATGTCACTTCTGATTTATGTGCTTAGTCAGGCTTCCCTGGTCACTCAGATAATAAAGAATCTGCCTGCAATGCGGGAGACCTGGGTTCAATCCCTGGTTTGAGAAGATTCCCTGGAAAATGGAAGGGCTACCGCACTGGTCATAACAAACGTCCTCTTCCAACAACACAAGAGAAGACTTCACACATGGACATCACCAGATTGTTGACACTAAAATCAGACTGATTATATTCTTTGCAGCCAAAGATGGAGAAGCTCTATACAGTCAGCAAAAAGAAGACTAGGAGCTGACTGTGGCTCGGATCCTGAACTCGTTATTGCCAAATTCAGACTGAAATTGAAGATAGTGGAGAAAACCACTAGACCATTCAGGTATGACGTAAATCAAATCCCTTATGACTATACAGTGGAAGTGAGAAATAGATTTAAGGGCCTAGATCTGATAGATAGAGTGCCTGATGAACTATGGAATGAGGTTTGTGACATTGTATAGGAGACAGGGATCAAGACCATCCCCGTGAAAAAGAAATGCAAAAAAGCAAAATGGCTGTCTGGGGAGGCCCTACAAATAGCTTTGAAAAGAAGAGAAGTGAAAAGCAAAGGAGAAAAGGAAAGGTATAGGCATCTGAGTGCAGAGTTCCAAAGAAGCAAGAAGAGATAAGAAAGACTTCCTCAGCGATCAATGCAAAGAAATAGAGGAAAACAACAGAATGGGAAAGACTAGAGATCTCTTCAAGAAAATTAGAGATACCAAGGGAACATTTCATGCAAAGATGGGCTCGATAAAGCACAGAAATGGTAGGGACCTAACAGAAGCAGAAGATATTAAGAAGAGGTGGCAAGAATACACAGAAGAACTGTACAGAAAAGATCTTCATGACCCAGATAATCACGATGGTGTGATCACTGACCTGGAGCCAGACATCCTGGAATGTGAAGTCAAGTGGGCCTTAGAAAGCATCACTACAAACAAAGCTAATGGAGGTGATGGAATTCCAGTTGAGCTATTCCAAATCCAGAAAGATGATGCTGTGAAAGTGCTGCACTCAATATGCCAGCAAATTTGGAAAACTCAGCAGTGGCCACAGGACTGGAAAAGGTCAGTTTTCATTCCAATCCCAAAGAAAGGCAATGCCAAAGAATGCTCAAACTATCACACAATTGCACTCATTTCACATGCTAGTAAGGAGAATGAAATGGTAACCCACTCCAGTACCTTTGCCGGGAAAATCCCATGGATGGAGGAGCCAGGTAGGCTACAGTCCATGGGGTCGCAAACAGTCAGACACGACTGTGCGACTTCACTTTCAGATACTAGTAAAATAATGCTCAAAATTCTCCAAGCCAGGCTTCAGTAATATGTGAACTGTGAACATCTAGATATTCAAACTGGTTTTAGAAAAGGCAGAGGAACCAGAGATCAAATTGCCAATATCCACTGGATCATGGAAAAAGCAAGAGAATTCCAGAAAAACATATATTACTGCTTTATTAACTAGGCCAAAGCCTTTGACTGTGTGGATTACAATAAACTGTGGACAGTTCTGAAAGAGATGGGCATACCAGATCACCTCACCTGCCTCTTGAGAAACCTGTATACAGGTCAGGAAGTAACAGTTAGAACTGGACATGGAACAACAGACTGGCTCCAAATAGGAAAAGGAGTATGTCAAGGCTATACATTGTCACCCTGCTTATTTAATTTATATGCAGAGTACATCATGAGAAACGCTGGGCTGGAAGAAGCACAAGCTGGAATCAAGATTGCCGGGAGAAATATCGCTAACCTCAGATATGCAGATGACACCACCCTTATGGCAGAAAGTGAAGAAGAACTAAAGAGCCTGTTGATAAAAGTGAAAGAGGGGAGTGAAAAAGTTGGCTTAAAGCTCAACATTCAGAAAACTAAGATCATGGCATTGGGTCCCATCACTTCATGGCGCATAGATAGGGAAACAAGGGAAACAGCGACAGACTTAATTTTTTTGGCTCCAGAATCACGGCAGATGGTGACTGCAGCCATGAAATTAAAAGATGCTTGCTTCTTGGAAGAAAAGCTATGAACAACCTAGACTGCATATTCAAGAGCAGAGACATTACTTTGCCAACAAATGTATGTCTAGTCAAAGCTATGGTGTTTCCAGTAGTCATGTATGGATGTGTGTTGTGGACTATAAAGAAAGTTAAGTGCCAAAGAATTGATGCTTTTGAATTGTGTTGGAGAAGACTCTTGAGAATCCCTTGGAATGCAAGGAGATCCAACCAGTCCACCCTAAAGGAAATCAGTCCCGAATATTCATTGGAAGCACTGATGCTGAAGATAAACTCCAATACTTTGGCCATCTGATGTGAAGACTGACTCATTAGAAAAGACCCTGATGCTGGGAAAGATTGAAGGCGGGAGGAGAAGGGGGCAACAGAGGATGAGATGTTTGGATGGTATCACTGACTCTATGGACATGAATTTGCGTAAACTCTGGGAATGGTGATGGGCAGGGAAGCGTGGCCTGCTACAGTTCATAGGGTCGCAAATAGTCGGGCGGACTTAGTGACTGAACTGAATTGAAAACAGAAACTTAAATATAAAAGTTTATACAACCTTAACAAATATTGTATATGTACATGTGTTATGACTGCATTTGCCAATATTAATGGGGACACACAATGAAAGTGACTTAAACAAGGTAGAGATTTGTTTTCCTTTCATAAAATATGAAGTCTTCAGGTTGCCAGTTTAAGGCAGGTTGGCATGGGCTCATGCAAACACATTGTTCCTGATTCCTTCTTTCATTCAGTTCTGCCATCCTAAAAATAAGGACTCCGTTCACAAGATGGTGTAGCTACCATATTCTCTATTTTCCAATGAAGGAAAGCATGTATTTCCGAAAGGCCCTAGTGTAGAGACTTACCACTCCATAAACATGCGTGATAAAGCTTTCCTAGAAGACCCAACAAACAATGGGGTTTTTTCTTGGAGGCCTTTTTTTTTTTTTTTAATTAGAAAAATATACTTTTAGCTGGTCACTACAGAGTTGGAATATTAGACTAACATCAGCCTGTGTTTGATCTGTTTACCAAGATCAAACAACAGTAAGAAAAGACAATTCCATAAGGCGGGATGCTGCCATTTAGATAACAATCTTATGATTTATTTTTAGGAGACACAGTTGAAAACATTTAAAATAGTTAAATTCCACCAGGAAAGTTCTTTTTCTCCCTCTTCTAATTCTTTGGGATTTAAAAAAAAGTTATTTTCTTCCTGTATGGCATTGACAGATATTCAGTGTATTTAACCTTTTTTTAATGACTTCTTTTAATATTTTAACAAGCTTCAAAACTGCTAAATTGTTTATTCAAAATGTATTAGAACTTAGGATATTTAAAATTTTTCTTAGTATTTCATTCTGTATTTTTACTTACCACCTAAATTACCCATTATCATTGAGGCTTTAGACTAAAGTAAGTATTAGTTTAGCTTTTAGCCACTAGTTTCTCACTTTCTTCTTTAATAGATTTCTGTTTGTTTTGTTTGTATTTTCTTTATGGCAACATATAACACTTGCTTTTTTTTTTTTTTCTGATTCTGTTTTGATATATTTCTTTTGACATTGCTTTCTTCCCAAGATATTTTATTTGGTCACTCTTTCTTCTGAATTGGAGATTTCATGTTTTCATTCAATTCCACAATATGCTCAGGCATTTTTAATATTTTCTCTCCCAATTCTGTGTTTTCAACATGAAAAGCTAAACACAGCAATACTATAACTTCACAATGTATTCTTCTAGCTTCTTATGCTCTCAATTATTTATATATATTTTTTCTCTTTGTATTTCAATAGCCAGGCCCTGTATTGAGTAGTATAGCATGGTGAATGGATGGCTTTTAGGGCAGAGATGTATTTCTTTTGCAAGTTGTATTCTGAGTGCCATATTATATGATATTGGCCCTCCAGATTGGTGCTGACATGCTGATTTTAAGCTGCTGTTGTTCCATTGCTCTGTCGTGTCTGACTCTGCGACCCTGTGAACTGTAGCATTCCAGGCTTCCCTGTCCTTCACCATCTCCTGGAGCTTGCTCAAACTCATGTCCATTGAGCTGGTGATGCCATCCAACCATCTCAGGCTCTGTTGTCCCCTTCTCCTCCTGCCTTCAATCTTTCCTAGCTTCAAGATCTTTTCCAGTGAGTCAGTTCTTAGCTAGAGGTGGCCAGAGTATTGGAGCTTAATCTTCAGCATCAGTCCTTCCAATGCATATTCAGGACTGATTTCCTTTAGAATTGACTCTTGGATCTCCTTGCAATCCAGGGGACTCTCAAGAGTCTTCTCCAACAACACAGTTCAAAAGCATCAGTTTTTCAGCGCTCAGCTTTCTTTATAGTCCAAATCTCACATACATACATGACTACTGGAAACACCATAGCTTTGACTAGATGGACCTTTGCTGGCAAAGTAATGCTTCTGCTTTCTAATATGCTGTCTAGGTTGATCATAGCTTTTCTTCCAAGGAGCAAGTGTCTTTTAATTTCATGGAGGCAGGCACCATCTGCAGTGATTTTGGAACCCAATAAAATAAAGTTTCCCACTGTTTCCATTGTTTACCCATCTATTTGCCATGAAGTGATGGGACTGGATGTCATGATCTTAGTTTTCTGAATTTTGAATTTTAAGCCAACTTTTTCACTCTCCTCCTTCACTTTGCTAATGACGCTGTTTAGTTCTTCTTCACTTTCTCCTCCTTCACTTTCCTAATGAGGCTGTTTAGTTCTTCTTCACTTTCTGCCATAAGGGTGGTATCATCTGCATATCTGAGGTTATTGACATTTTTCCTAACAATCTTGATTCCAGCTTGTCTTTTATCCATCCTGGCATTTTGCATGATGTATACTGTATATAAGTTAAATAAGTAGGGTGACAATTTACATCCTTGACATACTCCTTCCTTTACCAATTTGGAACCAGTCTTTTGTTCCATGTCCAGTTCTAACTGTTGCTTCTTAACTTGCATACAAATTTCTCAGGAGGCAGGTCAAGTGGTGTAGTATTCCCATCTCTTGAATTTTCCACAGTTTTTTGTGATCCACATAGTCAAAGGTTTTGGCATAGTCAATAAAGCAGAACTAGATATTTTTCTGGATATCTTGCTTTTTTGATGATCCAGTGGGTATACGCATGTTGATCTCTGGTTCCTCTGCCTTTTCTAAATCAAGCTTGAACATCTGGAAGTTCATGGTTCATGTACTGTAGAAGCCTGGATTAGAGAATTTTGAGCATTACTTTGTTAGTGTGTGAGATGAATGCAGTTTTGTGGTAGTTTGAACATTCTTTGGCATTGCCTTTTTTGGGATTGGAATGAAAACTGACCTTTTGCTGTCCTGTGGGCACTGCTGAATTTTCCAAATTTGCTGGTATTTTGAGGGCAGCACTTTCACAGCATCATCTTTTAGGATTTGGAATAGCTCAGCTGGAATTCTATCACCTCCACTCTGTTCATAGTGGTGGTACCTAAGGCCCACTTGAACACATGCCAGGATGCCTGGGTCTAGGTAAGTGATCACACCATTGTGGTTATCTGCATCATGAAGATCTTTTTTGTATAGTTCTTTGTGTATTCTTGCTACCTCTTCTTAATATCTTCTGCTTCTGTTAGGTCCCTACCATTGTCTGGTTGGGTGAATTTCACTCAGATGACTGTTATATCTACTACTGTGGGAAGGAATCCCTTAGACGTAATGGAGTAGCCCTCATATTCAAGAAAAGAGTCTGAAATGCATTACTTGGATGCCATCTCAAAAATGACAGAATGATCTCTGTTTATTTCCAAGGCAAACTATTTAATATCACAGTAATCCAAGGTTATGCCCCAAGCAGTAATGGTGAAGAAGCTGAGTTGAACAGTTCTGTGAGGACCTCAAAGACCTTCCAGAACTGACACCAAATAAAATGTCCTTTTCATTATAGGGAACTGGAATGCAAAAATAGGAAATCAAGAGATATCTGGAGTAACAGGCAAATTGACCTTGGAGTTAAAAATGGAGCAGGGCAAAGGCCAACAGAATATTGCCAAGAGTACGCACTGATTGTAGAAAACACCCTCTTTCAAGAACAACAAAAGAAGACTCTACACCTGGACATCATCAGATGGTCAATACTGAAATCAGATTGATTATATTCTTTGGAGTTGAAGATGGAGAAGCTCTATACAGTCAGCAAAAACAAGACTGGGAGCTGACTGTGGCTCAGATCATGAACTCCTTATTGCCAAATTCAGAGTTAAATTGAAGGAAGTAGGGAAAACCACTAGACCATTCAGGTGTGACCTAAATCAAATCCCTTATGATTATTCAGTGGAAGTGAGAAACAGATTTAAGGGACTAGATCTGATAGAGTGCCTGAAGAACTATGGACGGAGGTTCGTGACATTGTACAGGAAGCAGTGATCAAGACCATCCCCGAGGAAAAGAAATGCAAAAAGGCAAAATGGCTGTCTGAGGAGGCCTTAAAAATAGCTGATAAAAGAAGAAAAGCAAAAGGCAGAGGAGGAAAGGAAATATATTCCCATCTGAATGTAGATTTCCAAAGAATAGCAAGGAGAGATAAGAAAGCCTTCCTCAGTGATCAATGCAAAGAAATAGAGGAAAACAATAGAATGGGAAAGACTAGAGATCTCTTCAAGAAAATTAGAGATAGCAAGGGAATATTTTATGCAAAGATGAATCCAATAAAGGACAGAAAGTGGAAGTATATATGTATATATACACATACACACACACCTATATATATCATAGATATACACCATATGTATATATGATATTCATGCTAAGTTGCGTCTGTCATGTCTGACTCTTTGCAACCCCATGGACTCTAGCCCACCAGGCTCCTCTATCCATAGGATTCTCCAGGAGAGAATACTGGCGTGAGTTGCCGTACTCTATTCCAGGGGATTTCCTAACCCAGAGATTGAAACTGTGTCTCCTGTATTGCAGACAGTTTCTTTATCCATGAAGCCATTGTGGAAGCCCATATGTATTCACATGTGTATATATAACTCATGTATATGTACACACATATAGAATTTGCTTTGTCAGTACTTTAAAGATCTTTTCTCATTTGTAGTGTTTTGTTCTATTACATACCTGACCAATCATTTCACTGCAGTCAATATACACATTTTGTTTTATCTTATGTTTGCTATTGTAAGCACAGCTTAATTCATCATTCTTAAACTTGTACCATTACATATTGCAATAGAATTTGAGTGGACATATATTAAAGACCAAAAGTTACAGACAATTCTTAAGTTTCTCAGTTGATTAGTTTTAGAAAAAGTATTTTTTTATTGTCCAAGCAACAATGTAAGAAATTTGTTTTTGCCCGCTCTACCTGAATTCCATTTCTGTAACTCCTTGCTTTGTGACCTTAGGCAAATATCTTAACCTTCCTGTGTGTCAGTGCATTCGTTTCTATAGTTAGAACAGTAGTTTGATTTACCACATAAGAGTCCTGTAATGCTTAAATGAGATGATACAGGAAAAGTATTTTGAAACTCCTTGGTGCATTAATAAATATTAGGTATTTTTCTGGACACCTAATGGAGATAACTTAAATTTCTAGCTGTTTTTTGTTTATATACTTATTTTTATAATATTTTTAAGCACTTGAGGATTCACATGTATTAGTAACTACAATTACTATCTTATATCTACATTTATATTTCATCTTTTGTATACAATTCAGAATAAAAACTTGAAACTTAATTGTCTTAAATATTATGTTTTCATAGTTAAAATGTGATTCTTCTGATTAGTTTGGATTTTTTTTTTTTAATCTAGCAATGGGTGAGTAATATTTTTTCTGAAGTTTCTTCTTTGGCAGTTATAAAATACATGTTTGATTTATGGCAAATGTTAATTTTACTCATGTTTCTTCCAAATTGTCTGACTATATATTCTGGGACAAAAAATGTCATGCTTGCTCAAGCACTGTTTTTTTCTGAATAGCATCTTTTAAACTATTGTGGAGTAAATGAAGCAGCTGAGGTATGATGAAATGTTTACGCACGTGTTTGGCTCATAATAAAAATGTGCTGTGTTGCCTCTCTGGCATCTTTCCTACAGGGTGCTCAATTCTCTGGAAACTGGTTTTTTTACTTTAATGTTTCATGGCTATATTAGACCCATGCCCCTCTTCTCCATATCTGAAATGAATATGATTGTGTTAGAATAAAATTGATACCCTCAGGTGATAATCAGAAAGGCAAATCCTATAGAGGCAGAGAACAAAAGAATCTTACTGTAAAAATTTACCTTAGAGAGTACTCTGCCAGTAAAATCACTTTTAAATATGAGAAAAGAGATATCTTAAGGATAGTTAAGATATTGGCATAAACAGACACATTTAAGAGACACTGATGTATAGAACAGTCTTTTGGACTCTGTGGGAGAGGGAGACGGTGGGATGATTTGGGAGAATGGCATTGAAATATGTATAATATCATATATGAAACGAGTCGCCAGTCCAGGTTCGATGCATGATACTGGATGCTTGGGGCTGGTGCACTGGGACGACCCAGAGGGATGGTATGGGGAGGGAGGATGGGGAGGTTCAGGATGGGGAACACATGTATACCTGTGGCGGATTCAGTTCAATATATGGCAAAACCAATACAATATTGTAAAGTTAAAAAATTAAAATAAAGACAGATTTGAAGTCTTTTGAAGACAGATTTGAAGATTTGAGAATCCAGATTTCTCTAATTCAGTGCCCATTCCATAGAACTGAGATTTTTTTTTTTTTTACTTAAAACATGAATTTCAAATATCACATAAAATATATGTGTGAAGACCACCTGAAGACTTTGAACATTCCCTTTGAGTAAGTAAAATAATACCAACTCACTTGAAAAACAACATGACCTGAAGAATATACGGCTCCTTGATAAGACATTACACCTTTGGCTGTGTGATAAATGCTTTGCACACTAATGTGCTCTCATATAATCATTTTATTTTCCTCCAGAAAAATCATTCCAAGTAAATAGTTATTTGAAAGTTAAAATGTTATAATAGGTTATCTGATTCCTTTTCTCATTTTAATGTTAGGTGTAGATTTATTTAGTGCTTAAGGTGATAACTTAAACTTCCCTGGTGGCTCAGATGCTAAAGTGTCTGCCTAGAATGCAGGAGACCTAGGTTCAATCTGTGAGTTGGGAAGATCCCCTGGAGAAGGCAATGGCACCCCACTCCAGTATACTGGCCTGGAAAATCCCATGGACGGAGGAGCCTGGTAGGCTACAGTACATGGGGTCACAAAGAGTCGGACACGACTGAATACCTTCACTTTCACTCTCTAAGGTGATAATTAAGGGCTTCCCGGGTGATTCAGTAGTAAAGAATCCGCCTGCCAATGCAGGAGCCACAACTTCAATCCCTGGGTCCAGAAGATCCCTTGGAGAAAGAAATGGCAATCCACTCCAATATTCTTGCCTGGGAAATCCCACTGACAGAGGAGACTAGTGGGCTACAGTCCATGGGATCTCAAAAGAGTCAGATAGGACTTATGGACTGAATGACAACAAAGAAAATAATAATTCTTTTTAAAAGCTATAGGTGGTCTTTTACAGTACTTAGAAATATTTTATTCAGAATTATGCGTTTGCCTGCAGAAAAATTTCCATCAGAAAATGAAATGATTCATTTAAGGTGTATCATTGGTTTTTGCCATTCTTTTCTGTTATCTTTTGCTTAACAATACCAAGATACTAATTTGTGTACAGATTGAAGCATTTATTCTTACACTCATTGATCTTTAAGTTAGCTGAGAGGGCTTTATTTAATATTGTGTGTCTGTGGGTCAGCTAAAACATCTCTACCTCAGGCTACAGAGTAAACTCTGAGACCTGGGCTGATGGAACAGCTTTTTTACACAGCATATTTTTATGCCAGTAGCAGAGCCAAAAGCTGGGAAGCCCAACTGCACATGTATATTTCAGGTCTCTTGTTTGCCTCACATCTTGTAGTATTCCACCAACCAAAGCAAGACACATGGGAGAGACTAAAGTCAGGTGGTGGGGTTATATAAGTCTATAGAATGGAAGCCTGTGGCACAGTTGTAGATATATTAGACAACTAAAGGGAAGCAAATACTGATAAAAGTAATTCCATTTACCACACCTATTTACCCTCCTTCATCTTTAGATTCTTACTGTATATATTACGTAAGTATTGCATTTCTTATTCAGATATGCCTACATTTTATTCTTCCAAAATTCTTAGTTAACAAATCATTCTTGATAGTATTTCCCAATCATGAAGTATATGGTATCTTTAAGTAAAAACCTACTGGGTTTTGACTATGCCAGATGGCAGTTCTTTGATAATACATTGTATGTTTCTTGGCATTTTTCAACCTAGCATATTAAATGTAACTTGACCCTTTAAATAAGATTAGGTCATTTATTATAAATATCAATTCCTATTATGTGCCATAGTACCTTTTTCATAACTAAGTCTGTGCACTTGAGGCAGTTGCTTATTTTTACAGCTGTTTAGCCATTTGAAGTCATTTTGAATGTAGCTTATAATATTGGAATAAATTATGACAATTTGTTCAATAGTCATAATACCCTAATCAAATGTAATCTTTTTATGATAAGAGGAAGCAGCCTCTGAATGAAAGCCAATTAATGTTCATATAATGAAATTATATACATTTTACTGTATAGACTTAGTCATTTATAGTTTCACTGTTAAAAATAAATTTTAATTGCTTTCAGAATGTATTCCAAATAAGAAGGATATTGCTCTATTCTTTTTTGCTTTGCCTAATATGCAATACTGCCCCTTACTATTAAATTACATACTTGTATGATTGTCTCATTGATATGAATGCATGAAAAATAGCTTAAAAGTTATGAGTTATAATGATATTCAGAGTTCTAAGCATTTCTATTCTGATAACTTCTTTGATGTGAGCTAGGGTACTTGATAATCCAGGTTATATTTTTTTGTTTGTAACATAAAAGGTATTTATGGTTATTAAAAAAAAGCTATTTCTTTAGGCTATAAAATGTGTTTAATTTTTTAAAATTCACAACATACATCTCATAGAACATTAACATCCAGGGAAAAATAAGCACCTTCATTTTAGTGCATCATTTGTCTAATGAGTAAGATATTTTTAATATAATAATTTGTAGCTATTTTCAGTATAAATTAATCTTCTCATGCATATGGCACAATGATGAGACTAGCAGAGCATTTAATTTGCATCAGGTTATATTTTTCACAGTACTTTGAAAGAAAAGCCTAAGTACTGTCAAGATATGAAAATTATAATGGTAATTATTATGTAATACTGATCATAAAAGTAGCAACAATTATTATTTACTTTATTACAGGCAGTTTTCAAAGTCTTTTACATGCAATATGGCATTTATATCCTCATTTATTAGATAAGAAACCAAAGATCAAAATATTTTGTTAATTTTCCCTAAGTCATACAACAAATGATGAATCTGTGTTTTAAAGCAGGGTATGGCTAATTTTATAGATAGTGTTCTTAATGGAGCATAGGAAGCTGCTTTTTTTTCCCCTGTAACACAACAAAAGTAACTATGACTAAATTCCTTGTGATGATTACATCATTATTATGGATATTTTATGAATCATTTTTATGAGCATTAAAAGTAAGATTCTAATAGTATTCATAGTCATACAGTATTGCATTTACAGTGTATTTGAGTTGCTTTTTTGTCTAGTTTTCATTTCAAAGAATAAAATATGACCTATAAAAAAAGTATATGCTATGTAAACAAACAAAAGGCATATGCATATTTAGATAGTATTTATATGGGTGTATCAGTTGTCATACCTACATGAGAAGAGCTTAAATCAATCTGGACCCCTTTAATGGATCACATATCTTTATGACCATTGTAGTATAGTAAATGAACTAAATGAAATAGACATTTGGTTTCATATAATTCTCTATGTTCTGGGGTTCTGCACTTTCCATTAGATTTTAGTACACTGTTTTTGATTTTCTTTATACTGATTTTAAAGATTTTTGTTACAAAACTTTTGGATTATCTCTAACTTCATGAGTTCAACCTATTTCGTTGTATTTTTTCTATGTGGGGGGAAACAGAATGAATAGTGCTACCACAAAAGCTTAAGGTCAGCTGTAGAGAATTCCTTCTTTTCTTCAGTATGATGGCTGAAAATTTTAAGCCAATTATAACAGGTTTTCTGCGAAAAGGTAACAGCATTTTAACATAAATGGACTCTACCTCCTTATTAAGGTTAATCTCTTAAGACACTATTTATACTTTGAAAACACATTCACAAAAAGGAGAAAATAGCCATACTTTTTGTAGTTTTCTGAGCATCTCTGTAGTCATTTTGTAGAAGCTTGTTTACTTAGAGTCTAATCAGTAGTTGTTTAATAGTTGATGAACACTAGGGTTGTTGGATACATTGATGCTCTGATAGGTGTAGTTTACGACCCAGCTGTACACACTTTTTAAAAATTCTAAGCAATATCAGATCAGATCAGATCAGATCAGTGCTCAGTCGTGTCCGACTCTTTGCGACCCCATGAACCGCAGCATGCCAGGCTTCCCTGTCCGTCACCAACTCCCGGAGTTCACTCAGACTCACGTCCATCGAGTCAGTGATGCCATCCAGCCATCTCATCCTCTGTCGTCCCCTTCTCCTCCTGCCCCCAATCCCTCCCAGCATCAGAGTCTTTTCCAATGAGTCAACTCTTGGCATGAGGTGGCCAAAGTACTGGAGTTTCAGTGTTAGCATCATTCCTTCCTAAGAACATCTAGGGCTGATCTCTTTTACATTCCTCTAATAAATTCAGTGTTTGTTTAGATTTTTACTCAACCCCAAAAATTCAGTATTATGAGAAAACTCAGTCCTTCTCAGTAAAACACTTTAAACAGAAATTTAAATTTATGTTGTCAAGATACAGAATTAATTTATAAATCTTGGCTAACATTTTTTTCATTGCCTAACAGAATATAAATTGTAGCTCAAAGCCCATCTTTGTAAAGAACCTGGGTCATCTGCTTTCCATACTTGTTAAATATTATCACTGACAACTGCTAAAAGCAGATTATACCTCCATTTTAATTCTAGATTTTCATAAATGCTCAAGTAATATAGGATTTATAATTTTCTGATTCCACATATTTTAAGACTCTTTTTGAAAAACATCCAGCTTGAGGCAAGGGAAGGAACTATATGAATTATTTTATTCTGGGTTTGTCACATTTAACTAAGAAACTAACTTTATGACATTATCCTGATTATTCTGAAAAATATGAGATTTTTCAAATGCCATCTATTTTGTGCTTAATGTTTATCAATTGATTTGATATAGTCTTTACAGTTTTCTGACTATGTTATAATTTAATTTTCAAATTGGCAAGTGTTTAAGGGGGTGTTTTCCTCAGAGTATTTTTCCCTCTGTCTGATTAAATAAACACTTGGTTGCAGTTCTGTTGCTGTTCGGTCACTCAGTCATATCCAACTGTGGCCCCATGAACTGCAGCACTGCAGGCTTCTCTGTCCTTCCCTCTCTCTTGGTGCTTGCTCAAACTCATGTCCATTGAGTCAGTGATGCCATCCAATCATCTCATCCTCTATTGTCCCCTTCTCCTCCAGGGTTTTTTCCAGTGAGTCTGTTCTTTGCATCAGGTGGCCAAAGTATTGGAGCTTCAGCTTCATCATCAGTCCTTCCAATGAATATTCAGGATTGATTTCCTTTAGGAATGACTGATTTGATCTCCTTGTAGTCCAAGGGGCTCTCAGGAGTCTTCTCCAGCACCACAGTTAAAAGTATCAATTCTTTGGTGTTCAGCTTTTGTTATGGTCCAACTCTCATATCCATACATGACTATGGGAAAAAACATAGCTTTGACTAGATGGACCTTTGTTGGCAAAGTAATGTCTCTGCTTTTTAATATGCTGTCTAGATTTGTCATTACTTCCAAGGAGAAAGCATTTCTGGCCTTAATAACAAGAAAATGCATACTAATTGCAATAATTTGCACTTGAACTCACCCTGATAATGGTAATTATAATATGTGAACTATATCTGCAGTAACATTTCTTTAAAGTACAACAGAGAATTGGCTATCAGCAATTTTCCTCTATGGTTTTTCCAGTAGTCATGTATGGATGTGAGAGTTGGACTATAAAGAAAGCAGAGCACTGAAGAATTGATGCTTTTGAACTGTGGTGTTGGAGAAGACACTTGAGAGTCCCTTGGACAGAAAGGCAATCCCAAACAGTCCATCCTAAAGGAAAGCAGTCCTGAATATTCACGAGAAGGACTGAGGCTGAAGCTGAAACTCCATTATTATGGCCACCTGATGTGAAGAACTGACTCGTTTGAAAAGACCCTGATGCTGGGAAAGATTGAAGGCAGGACGAGAAGGGGATATTATAACATATTACAGGGCTTCCCTGGTGGCTCAGATGGTAAAGAATCTGCCCACAATGTGGGAGTTCTGAATTCGATCCCTATGTTGGGAAGATCCCCTGGAGAAGGGAATGGCAACACACTCCAGTATTCTTTTCTGGAGAATCCCATGGATAGAGGAGCCTACAGTCCATAGAGTCACAAAGAGTTGGACCTGACTGAGCAACTAACATACACCTAATTTGTTGCTCATAAATTAATATGGTAGTTTTTCAGTTTACACACTGACTTCATACATTTTTATGTCATTTAACCTGGACATCAACTATGTGGTTATTGAACAGGCAAGGGTTACTCCTATTCCACAGTTTAGAAACTGAGTCTCTAAGAGGTTGAGCAGCTTGGAGCTAAGGATATTAAAATGAAGTTGAACCAGAAAGACAGCATTGACCAATCTAATGATAGTTGCTACTGTTAAACATTTTATATATGCTGTCTAGACAAGCATATCCACTAAGGAAATTGATTTGTTCAAGGCACATAATTAACATGAGGCAGTTCCTTGGTATAAATTTAGGGCTGTGCATTGTGCAGATTTCTTTCCCATTAAGTCACACAGACTATATAACTTCTGGGAAAATATATTCCCAAGTAAATATAATGTGCACTTTTCTTACAAAGCGTGATGCTCTGGGATAATTGCAGTTACAGTGATAGAATCCCTACAAATTAGCACATATGGTTTTAAACAAAATTCTCTGCAAGTTAGAGAAAGTAAATAGTAAAAAACAGGGAAGAATAGCTGTAGGCAATGAAATGGAATTAGAATTCTTGGCCAAAAAAGAAATGTGTGTGATATTATACTGTCCTCACAGGGAATTTAGACTTGCTCACTATTGGATTTTCACTGGAATAGATGGTTCTGGAGAAATGATATGCAAAAGACAATGGTTTTTGAAAAAAACCAAAGACTTTTACTGACTTAAAATTTTATTTCATGAGGAGAGTAGGATTTCCATGGAGCTAAAGAAAAATGATCACTGTGGTAAATTTATCATAGGAATCCAAGAAAATTGATAAACAAAGAATCATCATAATCTATGGCTTTCAGTTCAGTTCAGTTGCTCAGTCGTGTCTTACTCTTTGCAACCTCATGGACTGCAGCTCGCCAGGCTTCCCTGTCCTTGACCATCTCCTGGCATTGGCTCAAACTCATGTCCACTGAGTCAGTGATGCCATCTGACCATCTCATCCTCTGTCGCCCTTTTCTCCTCTGGCCCTCAATCTTTCCCAGCAGCAGGGTCTTTCCCAGTGAGTTGACTCTTTGCATCAGGTGGCCAAAGTATTGGAGTTTCAGCTTCAGCATCAGTCCTTCCAATGAATATTCAGGGTTGATTTCCTTTAGGATTGACTGGTTTTATCTCCTTGCCGTCCAAGGGATTCCCGAGAGTCTTCTCCAGTACCACAATTCAAAAGCATCAATTCTTTGGTGCTCAGCATTCTTTATGGTCCAGCTTTCACATCCATACGTGACTAGTGAAAAAAAAAAAACAAAAACAAAAAAACATAGCTTTGACTATAAGGACATTTTTTGGCAAAGTGATGTCTCTGCTTTTTAATACACTGTCTAGTTTTTTCATAGCTTCCCTTCCAAGGAACAAACCTTTTTTAATTTCATTGCTGCAGTCAGTATCCACAGTGATTTTTGAGCCTAATAAAATAAAATCTGTCCCTGTTTCCACTTTTTCCCCTTCTATTTGCCATGAAGTGATGGGACAGCATGCCATGATCTTTGTTTTTTAAATGTTGAGTTTTAAGCCAGCTTTTTCACTTTCCCTTTTCACCCTCATCAAGAAGCTGTGGAGTTTGACTACTCTTTCTGCCATTATATTGATAACACGTGCATATCTGAGGTTGTTATATTTTTCCTGGCACTATGGCTTCCAGCTTGTGATTCATACAGCCCAACATTTCACTTTATGTACTCTGCATATAAGTTAAATTAGCAGGGTGACAATCGAGCAGGTAATATATACTTTGGGTATATATTAAAAATAATTGAAAATAGGACCTCAAAGAGATATTTGCAAATTCATGATTGTTGCATTATCATTCACAGTAGCCAAGAGTTGGAAGCAACCTAAATTATTCATCAACAGATGAATGGATAAAGAAAATGTGGTATATACATAGAGAGATTCTTTAAAAAAGAATTAAATTTTTCTATATGCTACAACATGGATTACCTTCGAGGACACTATGTTAAGTGTAATAGTGAAAGTCACTCAGTTGTGTCCAACACTTTGTGAACCCATTGAATTCTCCAGGCCAGAATACTAAAGCGGGTAGCCTTTCCATTCTCCGGGGAATCCTCACAACCCAGGTATCGAACCTAGGTCTCCCACATTGCAGGCAGGTTCTTGACCAGCTAGGCCACCAGGAGAGCCCCAGAATACTAGAGTGGGTAGCCTATCCCTTCTCGAGCAGATCTTCCCAACCCAGGAACCGAACTGGGGTTTCTCTGTATTACAGGTGAATTCTTTACAAGTTGAGCTACCAGTTCAATTCAGGTCAATCTCTCAGTAGGGTCTGACCATTTGTGATCCCATGGACTGCTGCACACCAGGCTTCTCTGTCTATCACCAACTCCTGGAGTTTGCTGAAGCTCCATTGAGTCAGTGGTGCCAACCGACCATCTCATCCTCTGTCATCCCCTTATCCCCCTGCCTTCAGTCTTTCCGAGCATCAGGGTCTTTTCCAATGAGTCAGTTCTTTACATCAGGTGATCAGCATATTGGAGTTTCAGCTTCAGCATCAGTACTTCCAATGAATATTCAGGACTAATTTCCTTTAGGATGGACTGGTTGGATCTCCTTGCTGTCCAAGGGACTCTCAAGAGTCTTCTCCAGCAGCACAGTTCAGAAGCATCAATTCTTCTGTGCTTAGCTTTCTTTATAGTCCAACTCTCCCATCTATACTTGACTATGGGAAAAACCATAGCTTTGAGTAGATGGACCTTTGTTGGCAAAATAAAATCTCTGCTTTTTAATATGCTGTCTAGTTTGGTCATAGCTTTCCTCCCAAGGAACAAGCCTCTTTTAATTTCATGGCTACAGTCATCATCTACAGTGATTTTGGAACCAATAAATAAAGTCTGTCACTGTTTCCATTGTTTGCCCATCTGTTTGCTATGAAGTGATGAGACTGGATGCCATGATCTTCGTTTTTTGAGTGCTGAGTTTTAATCCTGCTTTTTCACACTCCTCTTTCACTTTCATCAAGAGGCTCTTTAGTTCTTCTTCACTTTCTGCCATTAGAGTGGTGTCATCTGCATATCTGAGGTTATTGATATTTCTCCTGGCTATCTTGATTCCAGTTTGTGCTTCATCCATCCTGGTATTTCACATGATGTACTCCACTTCTAAATGATATAAGTAGGGTGACAATATAGAGCCTTGGCGTATTCCCTTCCCAATTTGGAACCAGTCTGTTGTTCCATGTCTAGTTCTTACTGTTGCTTCTTGACCTGCATACAGATGTCTCAGGTGGCAGGTCAGGTGGTCTGGTATTCCCATCTCTTTCAGAATTTTCCATGGTTTGTTGTGATCTACACAGTCAAAGGCTTTGGCGTACTGAATAAAGCAGAAGTAGATGTTTTTCTGGTATTCTTTTGCTTTTTGATGGTCCAATGGATGTTGGCAATTTGATTTCTGGTTCCTCTGCCTTTTCTACCAGGGAAGCCCACAAAAGCCATGCAAAAAAAGACGTATATTGTATGATTACACTTACATGATGTATCTAAAGTAGTCAAACTCTTGTAGACTGAAAGTAGAAAGTTAGGGTAAGAGGGAAGAGAAAAAGGAGAGTTGCTATTCAATGGGTACAGAGTTTCCATTTAGCATGATTAAAATTCTCTAGACATCTGTTATATAACTTTGTACATATGGGTAATAGAATTACATTTTATATTTAAAATTGTTGGGATGATGTCATTTATGTATTTTTGAGTACACACAAAAATGAATGCATACATACTAAGAAAGAGGAGTGAAAAGTGCCTTGTGAGAAACCTAAACTCCAAATAGGCCAGTAAGGAAATTCAGACAAAAATTCAGATGCAATAAATATTGTTAATAAGTATAGCAACATTTACTAACTATTGGAAACTATTGTTTCTACTTGAAATAACTTCAAGATGCCAACCTATAATTCTCTATCCAGCAGTGATACCCTTCAAAAATAACGATGCAGGCAGAAAGCAAACAGAGAAGCAAGAAAAAATGTTGTGAGGTTGTCAAAAACAATCCAGAACCAAAGGAAATACTTTAAGCTGTGCTTAAGGATGAAAAAATAGTATGTCAAATATTATCCAGTTTTAAGAAATGTAAGACACAGAAGGCAAAAATGTGGTAAATCTAAATTTATATTATTTCATAATATAACTATTGCTATTATTGACTGTAAAAGAATACTGACTATAAGACTGATGTGGTTATGACTGTATAAAACCACATATTATTTAATATTTACTGTAATTATTATATGACTATTAATTGTATAGAAAAATAACAATACTATGTTTTTTAAATGCTGAATAGGTCAGGAAGTGAGTAATTGGATTTAAGAGTCTTAGGCCCATGAATTTTATTGGGAATGCTAAGGGTTTTTAATTTTGGCTAAGTTTTATAAACCTGTAGATTAATGTTTTCCCTTGCTTTTGAAAAGTTATTGACCATTATGTCTTCTACAGTTTATTTTGTTCCACAGGGAAGCCTGGCATGCTCAGTCCATGGGATCACAAAGAGTCTGACATGACTGAGAGTCTGAACTGAACTCCTTGTAGACTCCAATTACACATATGTTGAAATATCTGATAATATTTCACAAATTTTGTATGGTCTTTTCCCTTTTTCTGTCCTTTTTCTAATTTGTATTTTAATTTGCAAGTTTTCTCTTGACTTGTCTTTAGCACACTAATTCTTTTCTCTTGTGAGTATAGTCTACTGAAAAACCAATTAAAATATTTCTTTTGTCATCTCATTTTTCATTTCTTTTATTCTGATTTTTTTTAAAATAATTTCTTTCAGCTGAACTTTTCCATCTGTTAAACATATTTTCCACCTTTCTTACAAGATTGTTTATCCAATTTATTAGACCTACTTTAATTCTCATAATTAATCTTTCAAGCATTTGAACCATTTTTAGGTTTTGTTTTGTTTTTTGATTCTTGTCAGTGGGTAATATATTCTCACTTGACATATATTTTGATTGAATGGTTGCCATTATGTGTGAAATCAAACAAACAAAACCCAAAACCAAACACACACACACACACACACACACACTCAAGACTGAAGGAAATGTGTTTTATTCCCCACAAAGGACTTTGAATCTGTGTTTTCTTCCAGGTTATTAGTAGACTGGGGTGGTGATTTGACGCTATCAAATCTCTTTCACTGGCCAAGACTTTCGTTTTGCTTTATTTTTATCAGTTTACTATGGTCTTAAAATTGTCTAAGGACAAAAATCACAGACTTTTCTTTAGCAGGTTTGCGATTTAAGAACATGCCACTGTAGTTTCTGGTTTCTCGCCCTGCTTTTGAACCTTCTCCAGGACCAATGGACCTTGGGCACAGTGAGCCTTGTTCATTTGGACATGGTACATCTAAGCTCTGGTGTATCTCTTGTCTCTCCCCAGCACAGGGGAACTGCTACCTAGTGATAAATTCAGTACCTTGACTTCTGCTAAGGCTTCCTGACCCGTCTCTTGAGAAACCTGTATGTAGGTTAGGAAGCAAGAGTTAGAACTGGACATGGAACAACAGACTGGTTCCAAATAGGAAAAGGAGTACATCAAGGCTGTATGTTGTCACTCTGCTTATTTAACTTATATGAAGAGTACATCATGAGAAACGCTGGGCTGGAAGAAGCACAAGCTGGAATCAAGATTGCTGGGAGAAATATCAATAACCTCAGATATGCAGATGACACCACCCTTATGGCAGAAAGTGAAGAGGAACTAAAAAGCCTCTTGATGAAAGTGAAAGAGGAGAGTGAAAAAGTTGGCTTAAAGCTCAACTTTCAGAAAACGAAGATCATGGCACTGGTCCCATCACTTCGTGTGAAATAGATGGGGAACCAGTGGAAACGGTGTCAGACTTTACTTTTTTGGGCTCCAAAATCACTGCAGATGGTGACTGCAATGAAATTAAAAGACGCTTACTCCTGGGAAGGATAAGCGTCCAACCTAGATAGCTTATTAAAAAGCAGAGACATTACTTTGCCAACAAAGGTTTGTCTAGTCAAGGCTATGGTTTTTCCTGTGGTCATGTATGGATATGTGAGTTGGACTGTGAAGAAGGCTGAGTGCCGAAGAATTAATGCCTTTGAACTGTGGTGTTGGAGAAGACTCTTGAGAGTCACTTGGACCGCAAGGAGATCCAACCAGTCCATTCTGAAGGAGATCAGCCCTAGGTGTTCATTGGAAGGACTGATGCTGAAGCTGAAACTCCAATACTTTGGCCACATCATGGGAAGAGTTGACTCATTGGAAAAGACTGTGATGCTGGGAGGGATTGGGGGCGGGAGGAGAAGGGGACGACAGAGGATGAGATGGCTGGATGGCATCACTGACTCAATGGACATGTGTTTGAGTGAACTCCAGGAGTTGATGATGGACAGGGAGGCCTGGCATGCTGCGATTCATGGGGTCGCAAAGAGTTGGACATGACTGGGCTACTGAACTGAACTGAATACTGTTCTAGTGAATTTTCTATCAATTTTGTCATTGATGGTTTAATTCTTAGTATTGAATATTAATTAGTACTTTCATCACTTCCTGTACAACTTATGGTTCTTAGAACACTTAAATCCACTTTCCCAATTGCAACTTTTATAGTATTTTACGAACATAATTATTAGTATTTAGTCAATATTCATAGTTTTTTAAAAAGTCATAGCAATTTTAAGTTATGTATTCATAGCATTATTGTTTTATTTGGTCAATTTTTATCACATAATTATTATTGTTTTTATAGTTATGTGGATTTAGATTTAACCACATTTTGTCATCTTTTGTTTTTTATTTCTTTCTGAAGCTCAAGGTACTCTTTTCCTTAATCCTGAAACAGATTTTGATATTTCTTTTAGTGTTGATGTCACAAATTTTTCTTTTGTTTCTTTGATAATATCTTTGCTTTACTTTTTATTTTGAGGGAGATGTTTGCTGGGTATAGAATTCTAGTTTTCAACTTTGAAGATACTATTTCATTCCTGAGAGGTTTACATTGCTTTTGCTATTTGACAAGATTTAATTTTGATTGTTTTTAAAAATGCATTTCTTGGCAAATTTTCTACAAATTTGGTGTTTAATTGCTTGGCAATTGTGTGTCTTTGTGTAAGTGTTATTCTTTATGGATGTCTCATCATCATTTTAGATGTTATTTCTAACAATTTTGTTTTTCAGACTTAGTTATGCACATGGTATGCCTTTATAGGAGCTCCTATATTTTCTTAGACATTTTAAGTCTTGTATGCTTTTGTTTTCTCCTCTTTCTGTGTGTTTTTTTGTAGTCTATAATCCAGTTCTTACTTCAGATGTATAAAATCTTCTGTTGAACCCATCCATAGAATTCTTAATTTCACTTATTATATTTTTTTATATAATTTCCAAGCTGCTTATTAAAAATTCCAATTTGCTGAATTCTTTTATCTTTAAAGAATTTTTTCGTTGTCTTTTAGTATTTGAAAAGTACTAAATAGAAGAGGATTTTCTTTGGTCTGTGTGTTATATAACCCCATTACCTGGATCTCTTCCGTGTCTGTTTTTAGTATCTTTACTTTCTGTTCAATTTTGTTCACAGGTGTCTTTTTCACCTTTATGACTAGTTGTTTTTGTATGAGTGGCAGACATTGCACATAAAACAATTTAGAAAAAGTGTAAAAATCTGAATAATTTGCTCTCTGTTCAGGATTTTTTCTCCCTCTAGTGAGTAGAAACTATGCTCGGAACAATGATATTATCTTGTCACAGTAATATTATTAGGGAGTTTCTTTGGGCCATTTGAGGGCCTGAAGTTTTTCAATTTATTCTTGTTCCTATGATATCTGCATCCAGTCTCCACATGGAAGCTGAGAGTTTTACCTAGACTACTACTTATTGGTGGGTTTTGAAATCTAATTTTATCCGTGTGGGCACATGAATCTTCCAGAAGCTTTCATTTGTTTTAGAGTATGTTATGTCATTTTTGGATTACACATGTTACTTCATAGAGTTTAAATGTTAATATCATTCCTTTGAATTCCTTTTTTCTCTCAGATCTTGTTCTAGATTGCTTAATATCCTTAATATATTCTGATTGTTTCAAAGAACATTTTAGTAAAACCGTTTGGCTTTATTTTTAACTCTCAGAAAGTCAAGTAGTTAAGATTACCAAGACTAACATGACTGTAATAGTATGTTCATTAGAATATTTTGAGCAATAGCATTCATTGACTAGCTTTTTGTTTTTAAAGGATAAATATGGTTTCAGAATGGAATTTATTGAGAGAAAGAGCAGAAATGAGAAGTATAAGCAGGAAGCTTTGCAATAATTCAAGCAAGAAATGATGGTGATGTGGAAGAGAATGGTTATAGTGAGATTTTGAAAAGTAGCCACAATTTGTGTGTCAAAGCTTAATTAGAGTTTAACCTACGTTTACACTGAGCATCCCCCCACACACAGATTTTGTCTTGCTGTTTTAGTCTACTAAAATTAGGAAAGGACACATTCTCTGAAGTCATTTTATTATCTACATATTGGGAAAATAATAATATTAGATTAGTATTTTCAGTGTCATATTTCTTTATATATATATATGTATTTATTTATTTATCCGAGGAATAACATTTTAAAATGTAAAATTAATCATCCTTATCTTAAAACCATTCAAATCAGGGACAAAGTAATATTTTATAACATTGTAAGTTAAACTTTTAATAATATAATATCTCTAATTTTATTACTTTTTCAAGTGAAAAAACTGATTACTATTATTCAGCTCTAAGAATTCGTGGTGCTTCTTATACTTAATCAACTACTCAATGTGATAGAAGTTATAAATATATGATTTTGTATTTTCACGTATTAAAAATTGTGTTTCTCTCAGTTACTTTTGTGTCCATTAAAATAAAATCTTTCTTGTTAATGGAACCAATGGAATATTTAGTTTTATCATAATGTGTAATGCTAGCTTTGGGAGTAGAATAAGTGAATGATTCAGGAGAGAGAGCCATTAGGACTTTTGGAGAAAGTAGTGATTCAGAAATTTATTTTGAGATGAAATGAATTGTAAATTAGAGAGGAAGTAAAGATATATATATATATATATATGTATGATTGTTTTAATATATATATATAATTATGTGTGTGTGTGTATATATATATATATATATATATAATTTCCATCATTAACTTGGGGCACACTATACTCTAGACTGGTGATAAGTTGCATAGTTACTGTTAGAAGGTTGTGACAAATTGTGCAATCAGTCTGATTGATCCACAAGAATGGATCACAAGAATATGTGAATGATCCCCATATCATAAGAATATATTATGAGAATAATATAAGAATATCATAGCAATCAAATATATATTAAAGGGTTTGCCATATGTTTAAAATATCATTAGAATTTTACCCAAACTTGAGGTGTTATATGGTATGCAGAATATAAATTGTAAATACACAGATAATTATATAGATGCTAAATTTGACACAAAGGAATTATGAATTTTATTACTATTTAACATAGCCTCTATTTATATACATATCTAACAAATGTTAAAATAATTTTTTAGTTATTTGGAAATAATCATAAAATGTAATGTATGTAAGTATAGTTTGACCAGGTGATTTCTATAGCTGGTAAATATTTGTGACATACATAATGATGGAAATGATAAACTATAAAGTATTGCTACTAACTTTATTTTTTATCTTTTTTAATTTTTTAAAATTTATTTTAATTGGAGGTGAATTACTTTATAATGTTGTGGTGGTTTTTGGCATACTTTCACATGAATCAGCCATGGGTGTACTCATTATATTTTGCAATGGAATTTAAAGTCCTTTCTATAATTTTCCATATATACCAGACTATATTTTAGTACTCCTGGGAATTTCAGCTGCGTTAACTGGCAGGTAACATGTGCAGCCAGAGAGAGAATCAGCAGTTTTAATTTGGTTATCATGTTGTATCTTGTACAATATTGAAATATATTCTAAGCCACGTAGTTTAGGAATGGTCAAGAAAATTCAGACATTAAATCATGTGTAATTATGTAGAAGACAAAGAAACAGGATTCCCTTGGTTGGATAAATATATATCAGCACATCAGTACTTTCATATTTGTCATTCATATACAGTACACAAACATCCATGGAGCTACTCAACAACTTGAGCTATAGTACTCTTACTATCTCTCCTGCACCTCCCTCTCTCTGTCTGTCTCTGTCTCTCGCTATGCCACTTCTCTCATTTTCACCTATTAAGTCATTTGCATGACTCATCTTTTCTGTAGAAATAGTTTACTTAGAAAGGAGACTCAGCTAACACAGAGTATTTGCTGAATCTAGCCAATATCGTACTTACAGTTATCCTTATAGTATAAAAATTAATTTTAATTCTTTATGGATTTTAACTCCCAAAAGGGACCTGTGGTAGTTTGCTCAGTCTGTCATAACTAAATATCATAGACATTATGCTTTAAACCACAGAAATGTACTTCCTTACTGTTCTAGAAGCTAGAAGTCCAAGATCAAGCTGCTGTTCAGTTAAGCCTCCTTTCCTAGCCTAGTTCAGCTTTATTTTAGGTGTAGAAGTCCAAAGTGGGATATTTAGTTTCCTCACCTGTCTGTTTTCTCCATCTAGACTGTTGCTTTCTTACACAGCTCCAGGTAACAGATATTTTCAGTAAGATTTCTTGAAACCTTTCCTAGTTGACTTAAAGAAGACCCCCCCCACATAGTGCCCACCACTCTTCATGGTCAACTTTGTCCAGGATATATAAAAATATATTCAGATGTATACATAAAGATATGTCCTGTTCAGTTTCATTCTTATTGGATATTCCAATTAATAACTTGGCCCAAAGATGGTGATCACTAATGCTGGAGAAATTCTTTATCGTATCCCAAATGGCCTTGAAACTTACTTCAAGATGTGGAAGGGATCTGATGCCAATATAATATTGCTAGCCCTTATGAATCACTTTGTCTTAGTGGTACATGCACATTTGTGATAAATTTACTCATGGAATGATAAAAAATAACTATATTCTATGAACTGTGTATATTAGAAATGACATGTTACAGTATAAAAGTCATTTGAGGCTTTTTTTTAATGTGCTATTCTGATGCTTACTAATTTAGAGATTGTCAAAGTGCTCATATACCTCCTAGAAAATGTCAAATGTTTACTGTAACACTTTCCAAATACACATAAACACAGCTGTATTGTGGCATATTGATTTTCAGAGTTGCATTGTTTTGTTTTTTTTTTTTAAATCCAGCTCTGTATCCATTTATTGTACTGCATTTTCTCCCATTAAGAGGTAGGCTCTATTTTTCCAGGCTCCCCTGGTGGCTCAGATGGTAAAGATATCTTTCCGCAATGCAGGAGACCACAGTTCAATCCCTGTATCGGGAAGATCCCCTAGGGAAGGAAATGGCTACACTCTCCAGTATTCTTACCTGGGGAATTCCATGGACAGAGGTGCCTGGTGGGCTATATTCCATGTGGTTGCAAAGAGTCAGACATGAATGAGACACTCTACTCTGCAACTATTTTTTTCAGCTCTTAAATATGAGCCGGCTTTATTACCCACTTGTATGGTGTTCCAGTTCTAAACTTACTCTTCAGAAATGCTTGCTTTAACACAACCTCTGGAGTTTTGTTGTTCAGCCACCCAGTCGTGTCTGACTCAGCAACCCCATGGACCGCAGCACACCAGGCCTACCTGTCCCTCACCATCTCCCTAAGTTTGCCCAAGTTCATGTTCATTGCATTGGTGATGCTACCCAATCATCTCATCCTCTGACACCCTCTTCTCCTTCTGCCCTCAATCTTTCCCAGCATCAGAGACTTTTCAAATGAGTTGTCTGTTTGCATCAGATGACCAAAATACTGGAGCTTCAGCTTCAGCTTCAGCATCAGTACTTCCAGTGAGTATTGAGAGTTGATCTCCCTTCAGATTGACTGGCTTGATCTCCTTGCTGTCCAGGGGACTTTCAGGAGTCTTCTTCAGTACTACAATTGAAGTTTGAAGGCATCAATTCTTTGGCATTCTGCTTTTTTTACAGTCCAGCTCTCACAACTGTACATGACCACTGGGAAGACCAGAGCCTTGACTAAAGACCTTTGTCGGCAGAGTAATGTCTCTGCTTTTCAACACACTGTCTCGGTTTGCCGTTGCTTTCCTGCCAAGAAGCAATTGTCTTCTGAATTCATGGCTGTAGTCACCATCCACAGTGATTTTTAAGCCTGAGAAGAGGAAATCTATTACTGTTTCCACCTTTTCTCCTTCTATTTGCCATGCAGTAATGGGGCTGGTTGCCATGATCTTAGTTTCTTTCTTTCTTTTGAGATTTAATTCAGTCTTTTTAAAAATTTTATTTATTTTAATTGGAGGCTAATTACTTTACAGTATTGTAGTGGTTTTTGCCATACACTGACATGAATCAGCCATGGGTGTACATGTGTTCACCATCCTGAACCCTGCTTCAACCTCCCTTCCCATCCCATCCCTCAGGCTCATCCCAGTGCAACAGCCCTGAGCACCCTGTCTCATACATCGAACCTGGACTGGCAATCTGTTTCACATATGATAATATACATGTTTCAGTGCTATTCTATCAAATCATCCCACCCTCGGCTTCTCCCACAGAGTCCAAAAGTGTGTTCTATACATCTGTGTATCTTTTGCTGTCTCACATACAAGGTCATTGTTACCATCTTTCTAAATTCTATATATATGCGTTAGTACGCTTTTGAACTGTGGTGTCGGAGAAGACTCTTGAGAGTCCCTTGGACTGCAAGGAAATCCAACCAGTCCATTCTAAAGGAGATCAGTCCTGGGTGTTCTTTGGAAGGACTGATGCTAAAGCTGAAACTCCAATACTTTGGCCACCTCATGCGAAGAGTTGACTCATTGGAAAAGACCGTGATGCTGGGAGGGATTGGGGACAGGAGGAGAAGGGGATGACAGAGGATGAGATGGCTGGATGGCATCACCGACTCGATGGACATGAATTTGGGTGAACTCCAGGAGTTGGTGACGGACAGGGAGGCCTGGAGTGCTACAATTCATGGGTCGCAAAGAGTCGGACACGACTGAGTGACTGAACTGAACTGAACTGATACTGTATTGGTGTTTTTCTTTCTGACTTACTTCACTCTTTATGATAGTTTCATCCACCTCATTAGAACTGATTCAAATGTATTCTTTTTAAAGGTTGAGTAATATTCCATTGTGTATATATACCACAGCTTTCTTATTCATTCGTTTGTCGATAGACATGTAGGTTGCTTCCATGTTCTGGCTATTATAAACAGTGTTGCAATGATATTAGTTTTTTTTTTTTTTTTTTTATTTAGTCTGGAGTCTAGCTATCCTATGAAATAGCCTATGCTAGTCTAATAAACATTGCAAGAAACTTGGCCCAGTCATTACAATTGCCCAAATGAACAGCCACCCAGCCACCAATTGCTCAAATGAACAGCCAGCCAACTGTAGTCAGACAATCCTACATCAGCTACAGCTGACCAGACAGCTGAGTGCAGAGTCCTGATTAAGACTGATTGAGATCAAACAGACCCCAGACAAGAACCACCCAGCTGACCACTGAGATTAAGATAATGTGTTATGAAACAATATCTAACTGATACAAATATATTACTATTAGTTCAAATGCTTTTGTGGCTCAAATGGTAAAGAATCCACCTGCAGTACTGGAGACCTGGGTTCAATCCATGGGTTGGGAAGATCCCCTGGATAAGGAAACAGCTGCCCACTCTAGTATTCTGGGCTGGAGAATTTCATGGACAGAGGAGCCTGACAGGCTATAATCTATGGGGTTTACAAAACTCAGACTTAACTGAAGGACTTTCACTTTCAAAATATTATTTGGCACACACATATATATAGTACCTAAGCAATTGTTAGTATGTATATGGGCATCAATTTCCTTTTATAAATTTCTAAACGGAGCTCAATACAGTTAACAAACATCAGGATTTTCAGCCATCGAGTCACCAACAACAAAGAATTTGTCCACTTTTCAAACAGACAGAATTAATAGGGACAGTTTTATGTTGCATGTAGTATGATGATATATTCTAAATATTTGTTGACTCCTTAAAAATAGTGAGTATATGTGCAACAGGAATTTTGCAGTTCAGGTGTCTAGCATCTGGTAAATTCTTACAATCTATGTCTTTTAAGATATATTTAACAATTGATGCTCAACTGTAAAGATTTAATGCCATGGTAGATATGCATAGAGTAGATAAATAAATTGTAAAGAAGAAATGTGGAGAGAGGGATGGGGCACAGAGTGAGAGAGAGGGAGAGAGAGGAAAAATGAGGAGGAGGAGAAAGAGGAAGGAAGGGGAGAGAAGGAGGGGGAAGAAAGAATATGGTAAACATTAAATATTTAATGTTAACCCATCAGTAGTTTTCATGTGAGAGCAAAACTGAAAATGTATTGGGGACATCTGGGTTCTCTCAGTGAATGGGAAGATTTGGGGAGTAACATGAGGTGGCTGTTAACTATTGACATTGAATAGGCAGGGTCCTGACATGCAAGCTTCCTGTATATCAATACCTAGAATTACTCTACACAGTAAAGAAATAGGACATCCAAAATTTCAGTAATACCTACAATGAAAACTGCTGAATGGTAATGGGCTAAAAAGAAGGCATGTCTGCTGAAATGTACTGGAAGGACTTAATTGGACTTTTTGCTATTCATACAACACAGAGCCAAGGATATTCATCTACTGACTCAGTTTGGTATCTTTCAATAACTGGCTTAATAAAAGAACTTTGATTTGAAGAGACCCTCCAAAGTATATCAGGCCATCATATATTCTACAAGACTGATTTGTAATTAATATTACCATTTTGCACAAACACTGACTGTCTTGAAAGGTTGAGAATGGTTAAAATAATAGACATCCATTTTTACGTTACATCATTGGGGAAAAAGTGGGATTATATGACTATATGCCAACATAACTGAAACTATTGACTTTCAAAATGTGACAATATAAGGGGAAAAGGAAAGGATTGCAGAATGAGAGGCCTCTTCCTGATTTGAGTGGTGATCAGTGATCTAGAAATTCCACGAAGATCACACATTCAGTAGTTACTTTCTTTCATAAGAGCCTCACCAAGTCCCCACAATAATCTTTGCGACAAGTTGGTGATATAATACCTGATATTCACCATCACCACTTGAAACTATACCAGGATGGATGATCTTTTGTACGTGCAAAAGTGAAAGCTGGTTTTGCTCTGTTAGCTAATTAATGATGGATTCTAAATTGTTCTGAAGTGTCAATCCTGGAAATTCTAAGAATGATATTTTAAAATTCTGAATATATGAGTTTGTATTTGCCTTTAATTATTTTCCAGCTCATATCTGGTTTAACATCAATTTGTGAATTGTGAATTGGAATCTTGTCTCTGTATTTTTTAGTCTTTTTTTTTTTTTTTACTTGTTAATTTAGCTACCATCTTCTCATTAAAAAAACAAAGCAAAAAAGACAAAGCAAATAGTAGCTCTATCATCGAATACTTCTTAATACTCACACAATTTGGCTATGTGAATACATATCCTTAGAAAACAGAAAAATATGGCCCACCAAAGGAAAAATTAAATGACTGAAAACATCATCGAGGAAGCCCAGTATTTGGATTTATAGACAAAACTTTTAAATAAATGATCTAGTATTCTTGAAAAGGAAACTAAGAAAGCAATATATGAACTAAATATAAATGTTTGTGAGGAGAAATATAAATATAAATATACACACGTATAAAGTACCCAAATAGGAATTCTAGAGCTGAAAAGTGAAATAACTAAAATTAGAATTTTAGAAATATTTTTTTTCTAATTTTATTTTATTTTTAAACTTTACATAATTGTATTAGTTTTGCCAAATATCAAAATGAATCCGCCACAGGTATACATGTGTTCCCCATCCTGAACCCTCCTCCCTCCTCCCTCCCCATACCATCCCTCTGGGTCGTCCCAGTGCACTAGCCCCAAGCATCCAGTATTGTGCATCGAACCTGGACTGGCAACTCGTTTCTTACATGATATTTTACATGTTTCAATGCCATTCTCCCACATCTTCCCACCCTCTCCCTCTCCCACAGAGTCCATAAGACTGTTCTATACATCAATGTCTCTTTTGCTGTCTCATACACCGGGTTATTGTTACCATCTTTCTAAATTCCATATATATGCATTAATATACTGTATTTATGTTTTTCCTTCTGGCTTACTTCACTCTGTATAATAGGCTCCAGTTTCATCCACCTCATTAGAACTGATTCAAATGTATATTTTGATTCCATTGAGAAATAAGCACAATCCAGTATTAAAACTTAAAGGCATGTAACTAAATAGGTTTTTCTCTTCATTGGCTTCTGGAAACCTCAGAAATATATAGCCTTTTAGGGTAGAAAATTTAGCCTTTAATACTCAATATGAATATTTAATTTTTATCCTCTTGGTCTTTACAAGGATTGTAAAGAAGAAACAAATGAAACAAACTGAAACACAGGATAAAGAATAAAAAAGAATGACGGTCATTTTCTACCCCTACAATACAAAATATGATGCCTTGCAAATATTAGACCTTTAAAAATATACATTACCTACTTCCTTAGAATATGTTATCTTGTCTCCTTAATTATTTTAACTGAGTGTTTCCATGGCATATTTTCAAGTTTTCTTTAAAATCCACCCTTACATTAGTCAATGTACATGCATTGTAGAATATAGTCATAATTTTATGACCAAATAATGTTCATATTCAATATATTTTTTCTATTTGAAGGTTTCCTCTCTTTAATATTTTTACTGGAATGTGTGTGTGTGTGTGTATATATACTCACACACACACACACACACACACACACACATATATATATATATTCTAACCTATCAATTTAATTAACTTTGCCTTAATAAACATTGGTCAAAGTAGTAATCTTAACTTCATGGTGAATTATTGACTCCAGTTCCCACAAAGAAAAATTTAACTTGGAAACTTTTAATTTAGTTAGTTATATACAAAAATCTATTATTTCAAAAATCATAGTCCTATTTATTATTTCCAAGGTGTTTGAGGCATCATTAAATACTAAAATATGTGGACCTTCAGCTTGGTATAAGTTCAACTTGAAAGCTGCTATTTGAAACCTCACCTGATTGGTGTCTAATAGAGATAACTTTCAAGTTTTTTTATGACAGCAGGAAGCAAAAACCCACTTCAAGGAGTGCTATTTTAAACTGAAAGCAGCAGTTATCAGTAATGATATTGTGAGTTGTTATACTAAGCAAACACTTTTCCTAAGCAAAGATTTTGATTATCTGTGGTTGTTTCCTTTCAAGTCTGTCTCCAAACAGATAATGTTACTGCTCTGAAGAAAATAACTGCCACAACAAAGCGGTGTGTGTGTGACAGAGAGAGAGCTGACTGTGAAGGAGGCATGGCAATGGTAGCATATAGAGAAGTGGGGGAAAGTGTGAAATAAAGCAAAAGAATTGGAGAATTTTGTTTATATATTCACTTTGTAAAAGTAATCTTTGTAATCAGTTGTATCCTGTTAAAACCTTTATGTGTATATATTCAGTTGCCCAGTAGAAAAAAATAATATGTATAATTTGATTTTTTCCATGATGTTTAATATCTTTTATGGCTTAGATGGTATAGAATCTGCCTGCAATGCGTGAGACTTGGGTTCAGTCTCTGGGTCAGAAAGATCCCTGGAGAAGGAATGGCAACCCACTCCAGAATACTTGCCTGGAAAATCCCATGGACAGAGGAGCCAGGGAGGCTACAGTCCATGGGATTGCAAAGAGTTGGACATGACTGAGCAACTAACACTTACTTCTATAGAGCTTCCCTAGTGGCTCAGTTGGTAAAGGGTCTGTGTGCAATGCAGGAGACCTGGGTTCAATCACCCAGCCAGGAAGATCCCCTGGAGAAGGAAATGGCAACCCATTCCACTACTCTTGACTGGAGTATTCCATGGACAGAGGAGCCAGATAGGCTACAGTCTATGGGATCTCACGACTAAGCAGCTTTCACTTTCATGATGTATGGATTGCCTCAGGAGAGAAGTGATATATGGATACCTGAAAGAAAGATACCATGAAGATGAAAACCATAATGGATATCAAACAGAAAAACCTGTGAAAGAAATTATTCTTATCTGCATTATTTAGTGTGATTTTTATTTCTCTCACATATACACACTTTCTGTTTGTGGTGTTCAATGGTGTGAAATGGGAAGGCAGCAGTTTATTCACATAACTCTTTCTTTTAAGAATCAAGTTCTCTGTCTTGACCCCAAAGGAGACTCTGACCTAATTGTTATTGTTTAGTCACTGAATCGTATTCAACTCTTTTGCCATCCATGAACTGTAGTCCACCAGGCTCCTTTGTCCATGGGATTCCCAGTGATCTTCCAAACCCAGGGATCAATTATTTGTCTCCTGTATTGGCAGGTGGATTCTTTACCACTGAGCCACCAGGCAAGCCCTCTTATCTAATTACCTGATTATATTATGTAATATGGCAAAAACATGTCTCAAAATTGAGTCTACTGATAAAGCCAGTTAGACATATGTTCTTTGCTTTCTGTTCCAGTGTTTTTCACCATAATACTTATTGAAGAGAATGATCTTCACAAATGTTGGTGATCCTCTATTAGTCAAAGTAAAAATAAATTAGTTTCTTACTAGAACCCATAGCCTCAATGGGAAAATATAATCTAAGTGATAAGTCACATGATTCAAAGCTTAAATAGTCAGTAAATGAGTATGGGTTAAGTTACAGAAGAAAAAGATTATTAATGTAGATTGTACTGAAACAAATTTTCACTTAAATATTTCAAGTTCCTTATGTGTCAACTACACATTCCAAAATGTGACTCAACAGATTTTATGGATAGTAGGCTTTTTAAACAGGGAAATGTCACAGGGAAAATGAGTGTCATTCAATGACCCAAGAGTGATTGCCTGTGTCTTTATTGCTAAGGCAGTGACAAAAACGTACAAGCCTTACTAAGCATTATGAATGCAACTGATAATGTGTCAATAAAAGATATGTCTTATGACAGAGATATTAAGAAGTTCTGAAGTTTTCTGATTTATGTGTCTCGAGAAATGTGAGACCACAAATACAGTTGAGCACATGGAACACTCAGGTTACATTTGTAAATTCAAGATCTCTGTTATCTAGAAAGGAAGAAAGAAGGGGGATGAGAGAGGGAAGGGGAGGCAAAGGGGGGAAGGAGAAGGAAGGGAGAATTCAGTGTTTTTCTGTTGCTTTTCACTGCAAACATTCACAGATTCTGAGTCATCCCGTCAACACCTGTGCCTTCCAACTCCTTTCTCCTCAAGGAAGCATATCCCTGAAAAATGTCTTTCTTGAATGTGATGCTCTAGGGACTTCCGGGAGAAGGCAATGGCAACCCACTCCAGTACTCTTGCCTGGGAATCCCATGGACGGAGGAGTCTGGTAGGCTCCTCCATGGGGTCCATGGGATTGCTAGGGGTCGGACACAACTGAGCAACTTTACTTTCACTTTTCACTTTTATGCACTGGAGAAGGAAATGGCAACCCACTTCAGTGTTCTTGCCTGGAGAAACCCAGGGATGGGGGAGCCTGGTGGGCAGCCGTCTATGGGGTCACACAGAGTCGGACACGACTGAAGCAACTTAGCAGCAGCAGCAGGGACTTCCCAGGTAGTCCAGTGGTTAAGACTGCCTTCCAGTCCAGAGGATGTGGGTTCCATTTCTGGTTGGGAGCCAAGATCCCACATGCCTCCCAGCCAAAAAGCAAATCATAAAAAAGAATCAATGCTATAACAAATCTAGTAAAGACTTTAAAAATAGTCTACACTTTAAAAAAATTCTTAAAAAGCTAACAAACAAACAAACATGATGCTCTGTGATCCTGTACTTCATCTAAGAGGAGGAAAGACTATGATTCTACTTCCTTTTTTAAGTTAAATACTTTACAGTCTTTTATGATTTGTGCCTCATAGCAAACAAATCTTCGGCTGTTTTCAGATTAGTAGTTTCTCAGCTCTTGTTCATACATTTCACAAGATTTTAGAATCTCAGGAAGAGTGTTAGAACCAACAGAAGGAGCAACTCTCTGATCCCCTTCAGTTCAGTTCGGTTCAGTTCCATAACTCAGTTGTGTCCGACTCTTTGCGACCCCATGAATCGCAGCATGCCAGGCCTCCCTGTCCATCACCACCTCTCAGAGTTCAGACTCACGTCCATCAAGTCAGTGATGCCATCCAGCCATCTCATCCTCTGTCGTCCCCTTCTCCTCCTGCCCCCAATCACTCCCAACATCAGAGTCTTTTCCAATGAGTCAACTCTTTGCATGAGGTGGCCAAAGTACTGGAGTTTCAGCTTTAGCATTATTCCTTCCAAAGAAATCCCAGAGCTGATCTCCTTCAGAATGGACTGGTTGGGTCTCCTTGCAGTCCAAGGGACTCTCAAGAGTCTTCTCCAACACCACACTTCAAAAGCATCAACTCTTCGGTGCTCAGCCTTCTTCACAGTCCAACTCTCACATCCATACATGACCACAGGAAAAACCATAGCCTTGACTAGACGGACCTTTGTTGGCAAAGTAATGTCTCTGCTTTTGAATATGCTATCTAGGTTGGTCATAACTTTCCTTCCAAGGAGTAAGCGTCTTTTAATTTCATGGCTGCAGTCACCATCTTCAGTGATTTTGGAGCCCAAAAAAATAAAGTCAGCCACTGTTTCCACTGTTCCCCATCTATTTCCCATGAAGTGATGGGACCAGATGCCATGATCTTCATTTTCTGAATGTTGAGCTTTAAGCCAACTTTTTCACTCTCCACTCACTTTCATCAAGAGGCTTTTGAGTTCCTCTTCACTTTCTGCCATAAGGGTGGTGTCATCTGCATATCTGAGGTTGTTGATATTTCTCCTGGCAAACTTGATTCCAGCTTGTGTTTTTTCCAGCCCAGCGTTTCTCATGATGTACTCTGCATATAAGTTAAATAAGCAGGGTGAGAATATACAGCCTTGATGTACTCCTTTTCCTGTTTGGAACCAGTCTGATCCCCATAATATTGATCAATTTGCTTTGGATGAAGCATTTCCAGACTCATTATTTAAAAGATTATTATTTCTGTTTCACTCGTTGGATATTTGTTTGTAATTCCATCCACACTTTCAGGATTTATCCTGTGAAATAATATAGAAAGTAACCTGTCCCTCTTCTGCATATAGTCATGTCCATTTCTTTGTGACCCCATTGACTACAGCATACCAGGCTTCCCTGTCCTTCACCATCTCCTGGAGTTTGCACAAATTCATGTCTGTTTTTTTTTTGTTTGTTTGTTTTTTGTTTTTTCCTCCTTGAAGACACTTCAAACTTGGAACATGATTGTGTCTCTGCTTCCAGTCTTCTTTTAGCTGAACAGTTTGCTTCATGGTAGTTCTTATCATATTGGCTTGAATTCTCCAGTGTTGTTAGAAATGCTTATTTATTACTGCAAACCGTTACTTATAATAGGTTTTCCTTACTTTATTATGTTGGCCTCCTGTTATTGTTTATTTTCACTTTTCGTGGCTGTAAATGGTGAAACAACTGATAAGTATGCTTTTTTTTTTCTGATATCTTGAAATACATTCTTAGGATTGATAAAAATGCTCTAACAGCTTGTTTGTCTGATAGGCAATTTTATTTACTTTTAAAAATTGTCTGTTGCATTGATCATTAGAGTGTTACCTGATTTTACAGATCACCCCAATGTATAAAGGCTTTAACAAAACAGAAGTTAATTCCTTAGTCCCCTAAATGTTCTGTGTGACATCTGGCAGGCAGTAAGTTTAGTGTACGTGGGGAAGTCTGTGTGCCTCTTCCAGAAGCTATGCTTTGAGAGAGAGGGATATACATCTCTTCCTAACTTGTTCACTCTTCCTACCTTCTATGATTAAACTAGAGATGAGATCATATAGTGGGTGCTCAATGAATGTACCAAATGGATGAATAAATTGATGGGAGAATAACTGGAAGAAGGAGTATATGCTAAGTTGAAAGACACAGAGGTTCTAGGACAGATACTAAAAGCCCTCTAGCTCGAATGAGAAGATCATTACCCCTCCACCCACTGCTCCCACCGCCCCGACGATTTTCTGTTCTTTGGACTTATGCTCTTCAGTTTCCAAGGTCATAACACTTCTCTGGTTTTCCTCTTTACTACATCGGAGACCACTCTGTGTGTTTTTACATAGAAACTGATCTTTCTCTATTTTCTCTTTAAAAAATGAATCAATTGTTCTTTATTGCATGCTGCAAGGTGCTTAAGATAGAGTAGTATTTTATTTGTTTTTTAAGACAGGCTTGAGAGAAAGGTATTATCTACATTTTATTTAAATATAGTTTCGGACGGTGATCGCACATACAGACAGTTGCGTTGCAAGTAAGTAGTAGAACGAGAATTTGATGTTGAGTCTGCAACTTCCGTGCATTTCCTTTTCACTGGGTTGGCGTCTTATTATTGCTTTGTTTCTCTCTTTTCTTCTCTCCTCTCTCTGGTTTAGGTAAGTCTCCTTCATGACATCATCTGCAGTTTAGCTACTTGTTCCAGTTTAGCTACTTGTTCCTAGATGTGGGTTCTAAGGCCATATGGGGGAAACTAATCAGGGAATTTTATTTTTCTGCAGCGTGGCCAAATAACCTAGCAGATCTCTATCTTCTCAAATAAAGGGCTGTGCATTTACTTATGAGTCCCACTGCACCGTATCTTTTCTCTATAGTTAGATTATAGCATGAAGAGTTTTTGTTTACTGTATTTATCCACTATAATGTAATTTTTAAACTTATGTTTTTCTCTCTAGTAGATTGCCAAAGATCAGTTTATAGATCATATCTACCTTCTTACTGCTGTTGTCTGGAATACAATAAAAAATCTGTGTTAAACTTTCTTATAAGTTATAGCCATTCATTAGTTTTTAATGTAAAAACTTATTAAAAATAATTAAAGAATAAAGGAAGAAAAAATGAGAGAAGGAAGAATGGAAAGAAAGAATGAAGAAAGAAATAGTGATTAACTTTCTATCCTCTCCTCACAAGTGTTCCTACTTGGTCATCTTATTTTTAACTTGTAGACCATTTTCTTTTCCATGGTAAGTGACCAAAGAAAGAAGCAGCTTAATATTTTATTTCAGCAATAATGATAATTTTTACCTGCATTATCATTGGCATGGTGTTTTTTTGTTTCAGTGGAGAAAAACACATTCTCACTGCTTTCTGTTAGTGCCTGGGTATAATTTTTCTGATGCCCAACTTATGTGTGCCTTAGAAAGAAAGAAAGTGAAGTCGCTCAGTTGTGTCCGACTCTCTGCGACCCCGTGGACGTAGCCCACCAGGCTCCCCCGTCCATGGGATTCTCCAGGCAAGAATACTGGAGTGACTTAGGTACAGTCAATTATATTTAGTTAGGTTAATGCAGAGAAGGCAATGGCACCCTACTCCAGTACTCCTGCCTGGAAAATCCCATGGACGGAGGAGCCTGGAAAGCTGCAGTCCGTGGGGTCGCTGAGGGTCGGACATGACTGAGCGACTTCACTTTCACTTTTCACTTTCATGCATTGAAGAAGGAAATGCAGCCCACTCCGTGTTCTTGTCTGGAGAATCCCAGGGACAGGGGAGCCTGGTGGGCTGCCGTCTATGGGGTCACACAGAGTCAGACACGACTGAAGTGACGTAGCATCAGCAGAGGGGTTAATGAATGGGAAAGCCATGCATGTTATAAGATTTTGATGAGTTTGTTGTTATTTTTTTGGTGGGAAATTTGTGGAGAAAAAGCTGCAAATGAAGCATAACAATAACACATTAAAGAACTGAGCCCTGGGTCTATAATTTTGAAGTGTGTGTCTCTGTTGATCTAAAACTTCCAGAATTACAAGGCAGTAAGAGTTTTGAAGTGTTGAAGTGAGAACATCGTAAACCAACTCCTTAGGGAAGAGGTGGGGCAGGTTAGTAACTATGCACCAAATTATCTTGATGTCTTCTCAGTCCCATAATAGAATGCATGTTAAAGATATATCATTGATGGGTGCACATATTAGTAAGAAATGTGAGTACAAATGACTAGGGTGATTCCTAGAGATGGGCCATAAAAATCATTCCAAGGTTCTTAATTTTTTAGCACTATTGCAAAGTGAGCTGCTAGGTTTTATTTCCTACAACTAAAGATGCATGCAAATGCTAAATGTGATGTAGTATCTTAAGAACTGCCTTATGATGTTAACTGAGATTCATATTCTATTCTTCAATGATATCTTTACTACTAAAAAGTCGCTGTCCTGTTATACCCCAGTGAAAGATGAGTATTTGACCTAATAACAATTAGTCCCCTTTACCTCCTAATATATATGCTCTGTATGTATGTGCTCAGTCATGTCCTACTCTTTTCAACCCCATGGACTGTAGCCCACCAGGCTCCTCTGTCCAGCGGATTTTCCTGGACAAGAATACTTGCCTGGGATTTTCCAGGCAAGAATACTAGAGTGGGTTGCCATTTCCTCCTCCAGGGGATGTTCCTGACCCAGAGTTTGAACGAGCATCTCCTGTGTCTCCTACATTTCAGGCAGATACTTTACCTCTGAGCCACTGGGGAAGCCCATTATATTCTAGTTGAGTTATATGCTAGTTGAAGTTATATAAGTTATATGTTCGTTGAATATATATGCTAGTTGAAGTTTTTGGTGAACAGCCTTGGAAAGCCTATCATTGAAGCAGTAATTAATCCATAAAGTTATATTGGGAACAATTGTCATAAACTATTCACCGTCACAGTGTATTCTTATGGTGACCTATTCAATCAACTCCAGAATACTTGTTTTCAGATGTACCCAGAATACCTAGAAAATTGATATCTTACATTTTAAATAAAACCTTAATTGTATCTAAAAGGTACAATAGTATGTATTCTCTGAACATAATACAATTAAACTTTAATTTAACAAGACATAGATTTTTTGATGATGGCCATTCTGACTGGTGTGAGGTGATACCTCATTGTAGTTTTTATTTGCATTTCTCTAATAATGAGTAATACTGAGTGTCTTTTCATGTGTTTATTGACCATCTGTATGTCTTCTTTGGAGAAATGTCTGCTCACTTTTTGACTGGGCTGTTTGTTTTTCTGATTACTAAGCTGTATGAGCTGCTTTTATATTTTGGAGATTAACCTAACACTTTGTCAGTTGCTTCATTTGTAATTATTTTCTCCATTCTGAGCATTGTTTTTTCATCTTGTTCACACAGTTTCCTTTGCTATACAAAAGCTTTTTAGTTTAATTAAGTCCCATTTGTTTATTTTCCTATTTATTTCCATCAATCTAGGAAGTGGGTCAGAATCTTGCTGTGATTTATGTCAAAGAGTGTATTGCCTATGTTTTCTGGCCTTACATTTTTTAATCCATTTGCAATGAATTTTTGTGAATGGTATTAGGAAGTGTTCTAATTTCATTCCTTTATGTGTAGCTGTCCAGTTTCCCAGTACTACTGTCTTTTCACTATTGTATATTCTTGTCTTCTTTGTCAAGGATAAAGTGCCCATCAGTCAGTTCAGTTGCCCAGTCATGTCCGACTCTTTGCAACCCCATGGACTGCAGCATGCCAGTCTTCCCTGTCCATCACCAACTCCTGGAGTTTGCTCAGAATCATGTCCATCGAGTCAGTGATGCCATCCAGCCATTTCATCCTCTGTCATCCCCTTTTCCTCCTTCCTTCAATATTTCCCAGCATTAGGGTCTTTTCTAATGAGTCAGTTCTTTGCATCAGGTGGCCAAAGTATTGGAGTTTCAGATTCAGCATCAGTCCTTCCAATGAATATTCAGGCCTGATCTCCTTTAGGATTTAATGGTTGGATCTCCTTGTAGTCCAAGAGATTCTGAAGAGTCTTCTCCAACACCACAGTTCAAAAGTGTCAATTCTTTGTACTCAGCTTTCTTTATGGTCCAACTCTCACATCCATACAGGACTACTGGAAAAGGTGCCCATAGCTGTGTGTATTTGTCTCTGGGCTTTCTGTCTTGTTCCATTGGTCTGTATTCCTGTTTTTGTGCCAGTACCATACTGTCTTGATGACTGTAGTTTTATAGTATAATTTGAAATCAGGGAGATTGATTCCCACAGCTCCATTTTTCTTAAGATGGCTTTGGCTCTTCAGGGTCTTTTGTGTTTGCATACAAACTGTGAGCAGGATAGGTGTAAGCTTTTCTTTGAACAGAAAGAGAAAAACAAGTATCATATATCAGTGCATATATGTGGACTCTAAAATAATGGTCCTGATGAACCTAGTAGAAAATGGACTTGGGGACCCAGGGGTGAATGGTGAGGGTTGGACAAATTGAGGAAGTAGCATTGACATGTATACACAATTGTGTGTAAACTAGATAGTGGGGAGTTGCTAAATAACCCAAGGAGCCCAACCTGGTGCTCTGTGATGACCGAAAGGGGTAGGGTCGGGGGAGGCTCAGGAGGCAAAGGATATATACGTATAATTGTGACTGATTTGTGTTGTCGTATGGCAGAAACCAACATAACATTGTAAAGCAATTTTCCACCAATTAAAAATGAAAAAAATAAGACATTGAGAAGCTAAGAAAAATAATAACCCAAACACTTTACTTTAAATGTTTCTTCCTCAATAATTATGTGGTCATAAATGGAATAAAAAGTACCACTAGAAGAAATTTAGGAAAAATAAAAAAAAATATATGAAATGTGAGTAAATCTTTATTTGGGTAAATCTTCAAAGCTGTAAATGTTTTCTTTTTTGTTATAGAGAACAATTGATAATAAATTAAAAATAATTGAATCAAGCATCTAAAATCAGCAAAGACATAACCTAAAGGTGGTATTAATACAATACATAAAAGTGGGAATTAATGGATTAAAATGAAGAAAATAATTGCAGTTGTAAAATAAAATTTAGATCTATGTTACAAAGGTGAATAAAATCACTGGAAGTGTGAGGTGGTAGAGTTTTTTCCTAATCAAGGTAGACACATTAGGTGATCTCCTAGTTCAAGGGATAGGTTCCATTTAATTTCCAGTTAATATTCTTTAACATTTACGAGGTTTCTAGCCATAGTCTTAATTGGTAATCTTAAGTCTAAACTGTCACTGACTGCTACTGCTGCTGCTGCTAAGTCGCTTCAGTCGTGTCCGACTCTGTGCGACCCCATGGACTGCAGCCTACCAGGCTCCCCCGTCCCTGGGATTCTCCAGGCAAGAACACTGGAGTGGGTTAATGCAGGCTAATACCGGCTAATCTTAACATAGCTCTCACCAAGGGTTTCGAAGCTCTGCAAGCATACTATCTATTATATCTACAGTCCTTTTGACCTATTATTTTTAGAACAATGTATTTATCTCTGGCTACTTCTTCTGAAGTTGAGTGATAATCATGATAATTCTATACTAATTAAGTTAATAACATAATTATACAATATGGTTAACATAGCTAATAAGTATTACATAACTAAATAAAATCATTAACTTGATAAAATTATGCTTAATTAAATCAATAAATTAAACTTTGCAATAATTATCTTCATTATTATCATGTCTCTTAATTTAAAAACTGCTTCTCTAAAAGCTAAATAATTTTTGTGCCACACTCAGAAAACTCTATTATGCTCAGACGATTATAATTTAAAACAATCTTATTTTTCCACACCCTAGAAACTTAAGAATTTTTATTATTCAAATAAGAAATAACCAGCTTTTATTGTCGTTTAGTAAAAAAGGTTTAAGATGTAACCGTCAATAATAGTAGTAAGGCTAAAAGGGAGCGATGGTTAATTTATAAATATTTTAAGGTATCTTGAAGTTATCGATTGACATTCAAATGTCTGACAGACAAGGAGATAATCTTTTATTCAATAAAATATAACCTTTGTAGTATCTGAAGTTATAAATGTAGTGTTATTATTATTTAGTTACTAGGCATACCTTCACATATAGAAATTTGCTTATATTATTAATTATTAGGTTCTGATCATATAAAATGGCTTTCTCTCAGTTGATAGTTATTAAAACTATGATATTTAGCACAGTAGGTAATATTAAATTCTAGTGGGATGGAAAAGAAAATTTATAAATGATGTATGATTTTTCATGTCAGGAGAATGGATTATGACATAGACTGTTTTCTTTTTTATACACACTTTAGACAAGTTTTAAGATTACAGCAAAATTGAGCAGAAGTTACGGTTTCCCATATACTCTAGGCCCTCACATGCAGAGCATCCCTCATCATCAACACCTACACTGAATTTACTCTGACACGTTATTATCATACGAAGTCAGTGGTTCCCATTAGGGTTCAGTCTTGGTGTTGTGCATTCTATGGATTTGAACTCATTTATTATGACATGTCTTCATTATATAGAACAATTTCACTGCTCTAAAAATCCTGTGTGTTCTGCCTATTTATCACTACCCCTTCCCTTCCACCAACCCCTGGCAGATACCGACATTTTCCCTGTCTCCATAGTTTTGCCTTTTCTAGAATGCCATATAGTTGGAATCATATTGCATATAGTGTATTCAGATGGGCTTCTTTCACTTAGTGATATGCATTTAAGGTTCTTCCGTGTCTGTTCATGGTTTGATAGTTCAGTTCTTTTTATCGTTGAATAATAATATCCAGATTTATCAGGGTTTATTTATCCATTCACCCAGTGAAGAACATCTGGGTTGCTTCCAAGTTTGGTCAGTTAAGAATAAAGCTGCTATACTGAGCGACTTCACTTTGACTTTTCACTTTCATCCATTGGAGAAGGAAATGGCAACCCACTCCAGTGTTCTTGCCTGGAGAATCCCATGGACAGAGGAGCCTGGTGGGCTGCTGTCCATGGGGTCGCACAGAGTCGGACATGACTGAAGCGACTTAGCAGCAGCAGTAGCAGCAGCATAAACATCTGTATATAGGTATTTTTGCTGATATATTTTCAGCTCCTTTGGGTAAATATCAAAGAGTGTGAGCTTTAGATTGTATAAATAGAGTGTGAGATTGTATAAATAGAGTGTGCTTAGTAAGAATTCATTTTTATTGAAACAAATGATTTTGTTAACATTATTTATATGAAGTGTTTCCAGGATGTTATTTACTTATCTAGGCTGAGATATTTATTATGTGAAGACACCATTATATAATGCCTACTTTGAAGCCAGGACTAACATTAGACACTTTTTATTAGGGAAGAGAGGGCAAATTTCAAAGTCTCGAAGAGCTGACCCAGAATATAGCAAGGGTTTTGGAGAGATCTGTCAGCAAAGGCTTCTGTTCCCCAGAAGGGCTCCTTGCAGATCAGATTGTCAAGAGGAAGACCAAGTCTTAGATACAGGCTGATTGAGGGCCATCAAAGTAGCTAGAATACTGACTTTAGCACTAGGACCAATACTGATTCAACCAGATAAAGGGATCTAATAGAAACTATATTTTAAGAATTAAGAAGAATATTCTTTCTGCAGAGTGTTCTGAGTATGGAAAGGAAATGTTGCAGAATGATAGGTCACAAGCTTTTTCATCTTTTCTGTCTCAGTTGAGGATTAACCTAGAAATTTAGAGACATTGAATCTACAGTTTAGATGAAGTGGGTTCAGCCATGTGGAGGAGAGTGCTGCTGAGACTTGAGGGTCAGACGAAGCCCTCTCAGTACATCCTAGTTTAGCTATGACTGGATATTTAAGCATTTGTCTTATATTTTATGTGGAAAAATGATAAAAATCTCTATATTCAACATGCTGGATAGATTTGTCACTGCTAATATCGTTGTTAATGGTTTATTGGACCATGTATTATACAGGTATGCCTTGATGGTAACAAAAATTGTCCATGTTTCCTATTAATAGAGTGGATTTCTATTACTGTTTCAATGTCATTCTTTTAAGTAAGATGAAACTTTGAGTTTACTAGCAAGCTTATCACACTTTTTGCTGATACTTTCTTATTAAGTCGAAAAGTACATAAAGATAGAAGTTGGGGGAGAACCTGCTCTGTATGACCTAGATTTTCCTCTGAGATGACTGTGGCTCTGAGATACACACATCTGAAAGAGCTAGTGTCTCAGGGTCATGAAGTATTGCAAATAAAATGTTAGCTGATTGTACTTTCTGCACTTTCCTATGAGTGTTTCAGCAATTGTAAGGACAAGCAGACTCTAGCATTGAAAACTGGGTTGATATTCTTATTCACTGTAGGAATTATTAGATCAGTTTCTCAAAATATGCTTCTAAAATCAGAAAGGAGCCTGATGCCAAGTGGATTTGTTCTTTGCTGTTTCAGCCTCTGATAATGAGGCTCTCTTACCATATTTCTTGTTGCTGAAAATAAACATAAGTGTTTTCCTTAGTGAGTAATTGATGGGCCAGACTAATGGTTTCAAAATGATAGTTGAATCCCACCTGCTTCGAGTCCCTGACATCTATTGACATAAAATGTATGTGTAGCCAAGGGGAATAAAAACCCACTAAATTATTACCAGCAAATGGGAGAGTACTATCTATTGGCTAGAAATATTAATGGATATCTGAAAGTATGTTGCATATTGAATTATATTATGAGACAAAATTGATTGAAATAAAATATAGATAGGGAGAGGAAACAGCTGAGACATGCGAATGGAGCACAGTACCGCAATAGTACCGCAGATTCAACGCAGGAGAGGCCTAAAGCGATCTTAGACTTATGGAGTAGTGTGTGGAGCCCAAACCCAAAGAAGGCTGCAATTGCAGAATTGAGCACTTCTGACAGACCATGTGGCCCACAAAGGATTTAAAATATTTACTACCTTGTCCTTAAAAGAAAGTATGTCCACTACACAGAGGATTAAGTTCATTTTTAGATATTTACCTTGTATCCGAGAACTTTGCTAGATTCATTAAACAATATTCATGTTTTTTTTTCTAGAGCATTTTAGATTTTCATGTATGCTATTGTATCATCTTGTAATAATGACAGCTTTATTCTTTGTGTTCCAGCCTTTGTACTTTTAATTCTCTTTCTCATTGTACTGTGTAGTTCCTCCCTCTGATTAGAAGTAGTAGACTGAATGTGATTATTCAGGGGTGGATAATTTAGGATTTGGACTGTAAGTAAAGTTATTAATATATTTAGTTTTATTTTAAAGATACTATTTCTCAGATTAAGAATTTTTCTTTTGTTTGTACTTAACTACACACACACACACACACACACACACACACACACAGACACGTGTATGTGGGTATATATGTATGAACACACATACATGTGGTGTATGTATATATATATTTGTGTGTGTGTGCTCAGTTGTGTTCATGTGCTCAGTTGTGTTCATGTTTCTGTGATTCTGTGGACTGTAGACTACTAGATCCTCTGTGCATGGGATTTTCTAGGCAAGAATACTGAAGTGGGTTGCCATTTCCTTCTCCAGAGGATGTTCCTAACTCAGGGATCAAGCTTGAGTTTCTTGCATCTCCTGCTCTGGCAGCTGGATTCTTTACCAATAGCACCACCTGGGAAGGTCATCTATATATGTATATAAAACCTGGAAAGTTTTCTAAAACATTGGTTTTTAAAAATAAATGATTATAATATACATGATTTTTTAATTAAAATTACTCTTTAAATATGATATACACATTCATGTACAAACATGTATACAAAACATATGAATATGAATGTAGGGTGTATAAGGAAAAAATGTGGAAAGATACAGAAGAAAATAGATGTTTATGTCTCTTGCTGCTGCTGCGGCTAAGTCGTTTCAGTCGTGTCCGACTCTGTGTGACCCCATAGACGGCAGCCCACCAGGCTCCCCTGTCCCTGGGATTCTCCAGGCAAGAACACTGGAGTAGGTTGCCATTTCCTTCTCCAATGCATGAAAGTAAAAAGTGAAAGTGAAGTCACTCAGTCGTGTCCGACTCTTCACAGCCCCATGGACTGCAGCTCACCAGGCTCCTCCGTCCGTGGGATTTCCCAGGCAAGAGTACTGGAGTAGTGGGATTAAAAAAATCTTAGAGTAATACTGACTTTTTTATTCTCAACCTTTTTGTATGTGTTCATGTTATACATAGTCCTTTGTTTTTTCTTAAAAATGATTATAACAAGATAAGATTTTAATAAAGTGCATACCACAACATTCCATGTACCTCATGATTTTAACTATAAATAAATTTCATTTTTACTAAACATTCTTTGTTAAATTCTTACAAAGCCCTTAGGATATACCAGGAATTCTAACGGGTGCTTTATACTTTGTATTTTAACTCATATTAATATAAAAATATTGAATAGAAACAAGCCTGAAATACTCAGAATGTCGATCTTATATGCATATATGGAATTGTGGATGAATTATTTTTGTTTTCTATACTTTCAAATTACATTTATTATTAAAATTCAAATTACTTAACATTTTAACAAGAGTTAATTTACTCTTACACTTAATGTGAAGTGACTTCCCTCATGGCTCAGATGGTAAAGCGTCTGTCTACAATGTGGGAGACCTGAGTTCGATCCCTGGGTTGGGAAGTTCCCTGGAGAAGGAAATGGCAACCCACTCCAGTACTCTTGCCTAGAAAATCCCATGGACAGAGGAGCCTGGTGTCCATGGGGTCACAAAGAGTCGGACACGACTGAGAGACTTCACTTTAACTTGTTCAGACATTTTATGATTTCTGTTTTCCAGAAAAGAGGAATAGTGTGGTGATGACTTTGCATTGGGGATTTATTTTTAAATGTTAGAGTTTGAAGTCATCAAGTTTTTGGTTCTGCTTAGACTTGATTATGCTGTTATTTTTTCATGGTCTTTATCTGTGTGCACAGACATCTTTTATTTTTTAGGCCCAATTAGCAGAGTTGTTTAGAATCTGTAAAAACGATTGGGTTTTGAGATTGATGTCTTTCTGTGGCATTTTGCTATGTCTCACAGCTGCAAGATACTGCCATCCATGTTTCTCTAGCCCCAAGACGAACAAGATTTAAGGAGAGGACATGGGTCAATCATTTTAAATACCCTTTCACTCAGCAGGAAAGGTGGAATGGAGTCATTCACCATCCACTCCAGTCACTGCGTCAGCTTTCTAAACTTATGTGGAAATAATGCAGCTTAATTATTACCCTTTTTACAAGAAACTGTCTCATCCATAATGTGCCAAGTCTTTGTAGATATTTTACAAATGTGTATATATATCATGTTTGAAAAGTTATTAGCCCATTAAAACTAGCTAACCTGTCTGATGTTGATAGGTACAACTTCACAAACGTTCTTCTTCTAAAGCTTAGGAAGTGCCATAGAAACTGAGAAGACGTAATGGCCACAGGAAATATCCCAAACGATTTCTTAGATCTGCATCCCTTCATTTTACCTGAATGTTTAAAATTATTTATTCTGTGGAAATGCAAATATTGTTCTACCACCTGCTGATGCCTGTTTTTCTTTAATCTGATTTGCTGCTGGGTTATTACCACTGTGCTTCACTTGATAATAACCTGGCCTCTATTTTTTTTTTTTTTTTGAGAAAGTGGCTTCTAATGCCATGGCTGAAAAAGCTTTTTTCTCTAGTACTTGTCATGTCTTACTGTTGCAAAACATGTTTTGTTTGATCTTAATTATTGCTTTGGGCAGAACAGGTGGGCTCCCTTCTATGTTTTGAGCTACAGCAGATCAAGGTTCTGGGATGGATGATGGGTAAACTTGAAACCTTCATAAAGCTGAGGGTTTTGTGTGCAAACTTTTCTCATTTTGCACCTGTCATTTTTTTATCATGGTTCATGATCGTTACCTCACGCTGTGTAGCCACATGGCCGCCAGAATGACACTTAGCATTACAAATAAGAACCCAGCTAGAGCTCTCACCTACATTTGAGGAGGAAGATTTTGGGGGCAAAGCAGAGAGAAAGACAATTTATTTTATCAAGCATTTTCAGGTGTTCCATATACCTTCATTCTTATATCATTAGTTAAGGTCTGATTATGCACATACTGATTTTTAAATGTATTTCAGAAGGGAACTTTGATGAGTGATAATGAGAGGGATATGTCAGAATTGTTAGGTGACAAGTAGTGATGGCTGATACCTAACTTATTAATCTTTGCCATTAAAAAATAATAAAAGGAAAGCAAATAGAAATAAAAAAATGACTTAGGTGACTCAATATGATATTTTATATATCTTATTGTATATGTACATATGTGTATATATATAACATGTATGTTATACATATATTCACATGGTATAGTATTATACATGTTGTTATATTTATATAGTATTATGCATACATATATATGTTTTGTATCCATATTTCTTAGGAATCAAAATATTTATTACACTCTTTGATGCAACTCTATGTAGAAAGATTGTGTATTTTCTCTGGTTAGGAGGTTACTAGTAATTTTACACATTTCTGTCTTTTACTCATTTTTTACAAAGACTGTATCTTAACTACTATAACCAATTTTATGCTTAAATAAAGATTATTATCTTGGGTATTATGTAGAACTCATTTTAAACACAACAAAGTAGAAAATTAAATGCATGCATCCACATATGAAAAAACTGGCACCATATGTATAGAACTGTATGCACAGGGATGGTTTCACATGGCTGGGCAGTGCAATGGGATTCTCAGTATTTTTTATTATAGTTATGTATTACATAAAATGAGGAAAATAAGGTTATTTGACAAAAGATAAACTCACAAATCATTCTGATAAAAGGATTAATACAAGGTTAATTCAAACTCCACTAAAGCAAGGAAAATAAATAGAAGGTGTAATTATTTTTATAGGGAAGTAACTGACCTGGAAAGTTAGTGCTCTGAAGTAACTACACAAGTGAAAGGTGATTATTATCCAAAATACAGTTAAAAATTATCGGAGACAGTTTTGAAATAATTTAGAGGAAAGATATAAAAGAGCCAGGTCACAAGATATAGTAAAGTGATTTAATTTTTCTCTTAAGTTTTCTGACATGAATTTTACTTTAATATTTTAGATGACATCAAAGAAAAACATGGAAGTTATAAATATGTAGTTCTGATATAGGTCTGTGTAATTGTTAATGATAAAACAAAATAATAGGAAAAGACATGCAAATAAAGATGTATGTTTGGAGAAGGAAATGGCAACCCACTCCAGTGTTCTTGCCTGGAGAATCCCAGGGATGGGGGAGACTGGTGGGCTGCCATCTATGGGGTCGCACAGAGTCAGACACGACTGAAGTGATGCAGCAGCAGCAGCAAGATAATTTATACCTCCATAATTTTTTTATTGAAAGATAGTTGGATAATTGCTTTACAGAACGATAATTGCTTTATAAATTTTCTGTCAAATCTCAACATGAATCAGCCATAGGTATATATATATCCTCTCTCTTTTGAACCTTCCTCCCATCTCCCTCCCCATCCCACCCTCTAGGTTGATAGAGTGCCCCTGTTTGAGTTTCCTGAGCCATACATCAAATTCCTGTTGGCTATCTATTTTACATATGGTAGTGTAAGTTTCCATGTTACTCTTTCCATACATCTCCTCCTCTCCTCCCCTCTCCCCATGTCCATAAGTCTATTCTCTACGTCTCTTTCTCCATTGTTGCCCTGTAAGCAAATTCTTCAGTACCATTTTTCTAGATTCCATATATGTGCAGTAGAATATGATATTTATCTTTCTCTTTCTGACTCACTTCACTCTGTATAATAGGTTTTGGTTAATCCACCTCATCAGAACTGACTCAAATGCATTCCTTTTTATGGGTAAGTCTGGATGGCATCACTGACTCGATGGACGTGAGTCTGAGTGAACTCCGGGAGTTGGTGATGGACAGGGAGGCCTGGCGTGCTGCGATTCATGGGGTCACAAAGAGTTAGACACGACTGAGCGACTGAACTGAACTGAACTGAATATTCCATTGTATATATGTACCACAAATTCTTTATCCACTCATCTGTAGATGGATGTCTAGGTTGCTTCTATGTTCTAGCTATTGTAAGTAGTGCTGCAATGAACAATGGAATACATGTGTCTTTTTCAGTTTTGGTTTTCTCAGGTTATATGCCTAGGAGTGGGATTTCTGGCTCATATGGTGGTTTTTTCCCCCTAGTTTTTAGGAATCTCCATTACCATCTTCCATAGTGGCTGTATCAATTTACATGCCCACCAACAGTGCAAAAGCATTTTTTCTTCACACTGTCTCAACCTTTTATTGTTTGTAGACTTTTGGAGGACGGCCATTCTGACTGGTGTGAGGTGATATCTCATTGTGGTTTTGATTTGCATTTCTGTAATAATGAATGATGCTGAGCATCTTTTCATGTGTTTATTAGCCATCTGTATGTCTTCTTTGGAGAAGTGTCTGTTTAGGTCTTTTTCCCACTTTTTGACTAGAATGTTTGTTTTTCTAGCATTGGGTTGTATGAGCTGCTTGTATATTTTTGAAATTAATCCTTTGTCAATTGTTTCATTTGGTATTATTTTCTCCCATTTTCAGGGTTGTCTTTTCACCATGCTTATAGTTTCCTTTGCTGTGCAAAAGCTTTTAAGTTTAATTAGGTTCCACTTGTTTACTTTTGTTTTTCCATTACTCTAGGAGGTAGGTCATAGAGAATCTTGCTTTGATTTGTGTCATCGAGTGTTCTGCCTATGTTTTCCTCAAAGAGTTTTATGGTTTCTGGTCTTACATTTAGGTCTTTAATCCATTTTGAGTTTATCTTTGTGTATTGTGTTAGGAAGTGTTTTAAATTCATTATTTTACATGTAGCTGTCCAGTTTTCCCAGCATCATTTATTGAAGAGACTCTTTTCCCCATTGCATATTCTTGCCTCCTTTGTCAAAAATAAGGTACCCATAGGTGCATGGATTTATTTCTGGGCTTTCTGTCTTGTTCCATTGGTCTATATTTCTATTTTTGTGCCAGTACCATACTGTCTTGATGACTGTAGGTTTGTAGTATAGTCTGAAGTCAGGAAGGTTAATTCCTCCAGCTCCATACTTCTTTCTCAAGATCTCTCTGGCTATTCAGGGTCTTTTATGTTTCCATATAAATTGTGAAATTTTTTGTTTTAGTTCTGTGAAAAATACCTTTGGTAATTTGATAGGGATCACACTGAACCTGTAGATTTCATTTGGTAGTATAGTCATTTTCACAATTTTTATTCTTCCTACCCAAGAACATGAAATATCTCTCCATCTGTTTATGTCATTTTTTATTTTTTTCATCAGTGTCTTATAATTTTCTAGGTACAGTTCTTTTGTCTCCTTAGGTAAGTGTATTCCTAAATATTTAATTTTTTTGTTGCAGTGGTGAATGGGATTGATTCCTTAATTTCCCTTTCTGATTTTTCATTGTTAGTATATAGAAGTGCAAGTGATTTCTGTGTATTGATTTTGTAACCTGCAACTTTGCTAAAAGTCACTGCTTAGCTCTAGTAATTTTCTGATACTATCTTTAGGGTTTTCTATGTACAGTATCATGTCATCTGCAAACAGTGAGAGCTTTACTTCTTTTCCAATCTGGATTCTTTTTATTTCTTTTTCTTCTCTGATTGCTGTAGCTAGGACTTCCAGAATTATGTTGAATAGTAGTGGTGAAAGTGGACACCCATGTCTTGTTCCTGATCATAGGGGGAATGCTTTCAGTTGTTCACCATTGACAATAATGTTTGCTGTAGACTTATCATATATGGCCTTTACTCTGTTGAGGTAGGTTCCTTCTATGCCCATTTTTTTTGAAGAGTTTTAAACACAAATGGATGCTGAATTTCGTCAATGGCTTTTTCTGCATCTATTGAGATTGTCATATGGTTTTTAACTTTTCAACTTGTGAATATGGTGTATCACATTGATTGATTTTCATATATTGAATAATCTTTGCATTTCTGGAATAAACCCAACTTGATCATGGTGTATGAGCTTTTTGATATGTTGCTGAATTCTGTTTGCTAAAATTTTGTAGATGATTTTTACATCTATGTTCATCAGTGATATTGGCCTATAGTTTTCTTTTTTGTGTGTTGTCTTTGTTTGGTTTTGGTATCAGGATGATGGCGGCCTAGTAAAAGGAGTTTGGAAGTATTCCTTCCTCTGTAATTATTTGAAAGAGTTTTAGAATAGGCATTAGCTCTTCTCTAACTGTTTGATAGAATTCACCTGTGAAGCCATCTGGTCCTGGGCTTGTGTTTTTTGGGAGATTTTTGATAACAATTTCAGTTTCAGTTCTTGTTATTGGATTATTCATAATTTCTGTTTCTTCCTGGTTCAGTATTGGAAGATTCTTTTCTAAGAATCTGTCCATTTCATCCAGGTTATCCATTTTATTGCCACATAGTTGTTCATGATAATCTCATAATCCTTTGTATTTCTGCATTTTCTGTTGTAACCTCTCCTTTTTTCATTTCTAATTTTGTTGATTTGATTCTTCTATTTTTTTCTTGAAAAGTCTGGCTAAATGTTTGTCAATTTTGTTTATCTTCTCAAAGAACCAGCTTTTAGTTTTATTAATCTTTACTGTTGTTTCTTTCATTTCTTTTTCATTTATTTCTGCTCAGATCTTTGTGATTTCTTTCCTTCTATTTTTGGGGCTTTTTTTTTTTGTTGTTGTTGTTGTTGTTCTTTTTCAGTTGTTTTAGGTGTAAAGTTAGCTTGTCTATTCAATGTTTTTCTTGTTTCTTGAGGTAGGATTGTATTGCTATAAATTTCCCTCTTAGGACTGCTTTTGTTGCCCGCCATAGATTTTGAGTTGTCAGATTTTATTGTCATTTGTTTCTAGGAATTTTTTGATTTCCCTTTTGATATCTTCAGTAACCCGTTGGTTATTTAGAAATGTATTGTTTAATCTCCATGTGTTTGTGTTTCTTATACTTTTTTCTTGTAATTGATATCTTATAGCATTGTGGTCAGAGAAGATGCTTGATACAATTTCAGTTTTCTTAAATTTACTGATGTTTGATTAGTGACCCAAGATGTGGTCTATCCTGGAGAATGTTCCATGTGCACTTGAGAAGAAGGTGTATTCTTCTGCATTTGGATGGAATGTCCTGAAGATATCAATGAGATCCATCTCATCTAATGTATCATTTAAGACTTGTATTTCCTTATGAATTTTCTGTTTTGATGATCTGTCGATTGGTGTGAGTGGGGTCTTTAAGTCTCCTGCTATTATTGTGTTACTGTCAATTTCTCATCTGTTAGTGTTTGTCTTATGTATTGAGGTGCTCCTATGTTGGGTGCATAGATATTTACAATTGTTATGTCTTCCTCTTGGATTGATGCCTTGATCATTATATAGTATCCTTCCTTAGCTCTTGTAATCTTCTTTACTTAAAGTCTGTTTTGTCTGATATGAGGGTTGCTACTCCAACTTTATTTTGCTTCCCATTTGCATGGAATATATTTTTCCATCCTCTCACTGTCAGTCTATATGTTTCTTTAGGTATGAAGTAGTGAGTTTCTGGTGGACAGCATATATATGGGTCTTGTTTTTGTATCCATTCAGCCAGTCTGTGTCTTTTGGTTGGAGTACTTAATCCATTTCCATTTAAAGTAATTATTGATATATATGTTCCTATTGCCATATTCTTAATTGTTTGGGTTGATTTTGTAGATATTTTTTCTTATTTTGTATTTCTTGACTATATAAGTCCATTTAACGTTGAGTATAAAGCTGGTTTGGTGGTATTGAATTCTCTTAACTTTTGCTTGTCTGAAAAGCTTTTTATTTCTACATCAATTTTGAATGAGATCCTTGCCGGGTACTGTAATCTTGGTTGTAGATATTTCCCTTTCAGTACTTTACATATATCCTGCCATTCTCTTCTGGCCTGCAGAGTTTATGCTGAAAGATTAGCTGTTAAGTGTATGGGGTTTCCCTGTATGTTACTTGTTCTCCCTTGCAGTTTTTAATATTCTTTCTGTGTTTTGATGTGTTTCTCCTTGGGTTTGTCCTGTATGGTACTCTTTGCAACTCTTGGACTCTACTGACTATTTCTTTTTCCATGTTGGGAAAATTTTCAAGTATAATCTCTTCGAAAATCTTCTCATACCCTTTCTTTTTCTCTTCTTCTTCTGGGATTTCTATAATTCGAATGTTGGTGCATTTGATATTGTCCCAGAGGTCTCTGAGACTATCCTCAGTTCTTTTCACTCGTTTCACTTCATTCTCCTCTTCAGAAGTTGTTTCCACCATTTTACTTTCCAGCTCACTGATTTATCTGCTTCAGATATTCTGTTATTGATTCCTTCTAGAGTATTTTTAATTTCAGTAATTGTGTTATTCTTTAATTCTTTTAGTTGTTTGGTAATTTATTCTTACATTTTCTCCATTTTGTTTTCAAGGTTTTTGATCATCTTTACTATCATTATTCTGAATTATTTTTCAGCAGCCCTTGGCTGGAGATTGCTCCACAATCCCTAAACTCCACCCTAGCCACTGCACTTGTGGGGGTATGTATGGCTGCAGCAAGGACTTTCTGATTCTCATTCCATTTAGAGACTCAGACAATTGCCCCGATGTGGGGATTGGACCTCTGCTTCAGTCCCTCCACCTGCTGAAGGCAGGTCCAGTCCTACTAACACTCCTGTTTTTCTCTCTAGTTCCTTCATCCTCCAGAATTTTGTGTGGGTCTATATATTCTTTTCCACTGGTGAAGTATCCTTGTCCACTCTAAGCTGGTGTTCTGCATGCACTTCTGTGTCTGAAGGTGTATTCTTGATGTATCCGTGGAGAGGGTTATACTCCATGTCCACCTATTCCTCTGCCATCTTGTTCTCTCATACCTCCATAATGTTTATTACATAATCTCTAGGACTTGTGCTGTTTCTATCATATAAATTTATCAAAAGTGGTTTCAGAGGCAAAATAATGAATTATAGTTCATAAATTGTTTCTATCTTGAGGCTGCTGAATAATTATCAACCTCAATAAAGTTTTGAATTTCTCAACAATGAGATATAAACTTGTAGTAATAGTAAAATGTAGTTCCAACTCAGAGATTTCCTTAATCTATCACTTTCAATATTTATATCAAAAGAAATCCATAAAATCATTTTATTATAATTTAAGTGCACTTTTAGTGAATATTATAGTCATTATAATTTTATTTACTATGTAAGTAATATAAATAATGTAATATTTACAATGTAATTAATATTTGATTAATAATTTATGCATGAATCCAGAAATGATATGAATGGATAAAGAAGATAGTTTCTTGTGGTTATTTTCATTATTTATCTTTTGATAATTATTAATGTGAGTATATATATATATCTACTATTTTTATTGGGCAATGAATTTAGAAACTTTGCTGTGATAATCATTATATTCAATTTTCCTTTGATTATCTCAGTTCTCTTTGTACCAGCTGTGCTCAGTGGATGTTTGCTAAATTGAAAAAATAAGAAAATCATTTATTCAGAATGCAAATTTACAAACATCTGCATTCACCTTAACAAAGCAGTAATTCTGTGTAAGACCCAGTGGCTGCAAAAAAGCAGTTAACAGTTTTAAATATTCACATTACATAGTTTCAGCATGGAATGGCTCACATAGCACATTCTGGGTTACTGAGAGCATTTAGAACACCAAATGTAATAAAAAATAAACCACCTGATGTTGCAGCAAATTGCCACCAGACATAGCTCTGAGCAATTCTAGCAATGCAGGTGTGCATGTATAGTAATGCCCCCTTAGAATTCTTTTTAGATACTATCCAGTGTGAATATAAAGCAGCAGAATTCCATACATAGCAGACTTTTTCTTCTTTCAATTTCAATTTTATTTTCAAATTGCCTTTAACCTTTTTTTTTTTTTTTGGTGGCATTGTACAAAAGAGTATTGACAATTTCTGCAGCTATCTATAGCTTAACTTGGGGCTTCCCAGGTGGCTCAGTGGTAAAGAATCCACTTGTCAATGCAGGAAACACAGAAGATGCAGGTTTAATCCTGGGTTGGGAAGATCCCCTGAAAGATGAAACTGCAACACACTCTAGTTTTTTGCCAGGATAATCTCATGACAGAGGAGCCTGGTGGGCTACAGTCCATGGGATTGCAAAGAGTTGGACATGACTGAGCATGCACACACACACACACACACACACACACACACAGAGTTTAAGTTATGCTGTATTTTTTGGTTTTTATAAAATTCCTGCTTTCTTTTTGTATTTTCTTTTCCAAATAGGTTTGGAGTGGGCTTTAAATAGGGAAGTTATACTCTAAGGATACAATTAAAATAAATTTCATCTGAGACCTGAGCAGTTTTTTTTTTTTTAAGCTGACACATCATCATATATGTTTATTCCCATGAAGTAATTCACCTAATACACTTTATTTCTTCATCATTACTACTTCTGTTTTCATCTTTTGAACATGTGGATCTTCATGTTTTGTGTCTTTTCTGTGCCTTCTGAGATGATCCCAGGGCTGATTAGCCATGTGAATTCTGCTCTTTTTCCTGGTTTTGAATTTTTTTCATAAATATTTATCTGCAAAAAAAAAAACAAAAAAACAGTAAAGATCCTGAAATGAAAACTCTCAATCTCATTACTAAAAGTTCATGTACTTCCTTTTTCTTCCCATGGATGCTTGGGGCTAGTGCACTGGGACGACCCAGAGGGATGGTATGGGGACGGAGGAGGGAGGGGGGTTCAGGATGGGGAACACATGTATACCTGTGGCGGATTCATTTTGATATTTGGCAAAACTAATACAATTTCTAAAGTTTAAAAATAAAAAAAAAAAAAAAGAAGTTAAGTAACACGAACAAAGCTAGTGGAGGTGATGGAATTCCAGTTGAGCTATTTCAAATCCTGAAAGATGATGCTGTGAAAGTGCTGCACTCAATATGCCAGCAAATTTGGAAAACTCAGCAGTGGCCACAGGACTGGAAAAGGTCAGTTTTCATTCCAATCCCAAAGAAAGGCAATGCCAAAGAATGCTTAAACTACCGCACAATTGCACTCATCTCACAGGCTAGAAAAGTAATGCTCAAAATTCTCCAAGCCAGGCTTCAGCAATACGTGAACCGTGAACTTCCTGATGTTCAAGCTGGTTTTAGAAAAGGCAGAGGAACCAGAGATCAAATGACCAACGTCTGCTGGACCATGGAAAAAACAGGAGAGTTCCAGAAAAAACATCCATTTCTGCTTTATTGACTATGCCAAAGCCTTTGACTGTGTGGATCACAATAAACTGGGGGAAATTCTTCAAGAGATGGGAATAGCAGGCCACCTGACCTGCCTCTTGAGAAATCTGTATGCAGGTCAGGATGCAATAGTTAGAACTGGACATGAAACAAGAGACTGGTTCCAAATAGGAAAAGGAATATGTCAAGGCTGTATAATTCACCCTGCTTATTTAACTTATATGCAGAGTACATCATGAGAAACACTGGACTGGAAGAAGCACAAGCTGGAATCAAGATTGCCAGGAGAAATATCAATAACCTCAGATATGCAGATGACACCACCCTTATGGCAGAAAGTGAAGAGGAACTAAAAAGCCTCTTGATGAAAGTGAAAGTGGAGAGTGAAAAAGTTGGCTTAAAGCTCAACATTCAGAAAATGAAGATCATGGCATCCGGTCCCATCACTTCATGGGAAATAGATGGGAACCAGTGGAAACAGTGTCAGACTTTATTTTTCTGGGCTCCAAAATCACTGCAGATGGTGACTGCAGCCATGAAATTAAAAGACGCTTACTCCTTGGAAGGAAAGTTATGACCAACCTAGATAGCATATTCAAAAGCAGAGACATTACTTTGCCAACAAAGGTTCGTCTAGTCAAGGCTATGGTTTTTCCAGTGGTCATGTATGGATGTGAGAGTTGGACTGTGAAGAAGGCTGAGCGCCGAAGAATTGATGCTTTTGAACTGTGGTGTTGGAGAAGACTCTTGAGAGTCCCTTGGACTGCAAGGAGATCCAACCAGTCCTTTCTTAATGAGATCAGCCCTGGGATTTCTTTGGAAGGAATGATGCTAAAGCTGAAACTCCAGTACTTTGGCCACCTCATGCGAAGAGTTGACTCATTGGAAAAGACTCTGATGCTGGGAGGGATTGGGGGCAGGAGGAGAAGGGGATGACAGAGGATGAGATGGCTGGATGGCATCACTGACTCGATGGAAATGAGTCTGAGTGAAGTCCAGGAATTGGTGATGGACAGGGAGGCCTGGCGTGCTGCGATTCATGGGGTCGCAAAGAGTCAGACACGACTGAGCGACTGAACTGCACTGTACACATTAAAGAATTATAAAGTTCCTTTTCCATCTTTCTCACTTTCTGCTCAAAGGCAAAGCTATCCTGATAAATTTGATTGACATTCTTCCACTTAGTAGTTTTATATTTTACTCATTTTGTTTCATAGCTAATTTTTATATTGAATATTAATTTATAATATGTACATCTATATATGTATATTTTCTTCAGCAAATGACAATTTTATTTAGAAATACCTTTTTAAGTCCTGTCCATGTTTATCAACAGTTATATATATATATATATATATATATATATATAAAACATTTTATATTTTACATAATTTATATCTTTTATTTCCAAAATGTATATTTATTATATTTTATATTAAGATATTTATTTTATGAATGTGATATCAATTTGAGGATGTTTCATATGCTTACGTGCATAGCAATATGCTATTAGTAAAATAAACCATCCCCAAGATTAGTGTTCTAAAACCACAGTAATTTTGTCCTCCTCAGTCTTCTGTTTGAAAGAGCTTAGTTGGAATACCTTGTCATTGCTTTAATCAGCATTTCCTGGTTTCCCCAAGGTCTTAAATTTAAATTACCTCCAAGTTTGTTTGCTGATTTGTCTAGCAATTGATGCTGTCTACCATCCCTTAGTGGGAATCCTTGGCATGACTTCTCCATGTGGCCTAGGCTCCCTTACCCATGTCATCTGGCTTCCAAAAGGCAAGTGTCCCAAAAGAGAGAAAGCCAAATGGAAGCTGGGTTGGCTTTCTAACTTGTCCTAAAACATCACTCAGATCATCAGGCTCAGGCTGAGGTCCATCATCTTATTGTCTACATCAGGACTAGATGTACATGAGCTTTATTGGTAGTGGTACATCAGTTGCAGATCCACCGATTTTTTTTTTTTTCTTTAGTCTGAAAATCTGTGAACTAACAAGGGAAATCATTCGTTCCTTGTATTCAGCATGTAGTAGAGAGCCAGGCGTGAGATAATCGCAGTAGACGTAACACGGAGGGAAAGGGAGACCTGCAGCTGTCACTGGTCCTGGACATTCTGAAACCCAGCTGAGTGCTGCTTGTGAGCTGCTTGTTCCCTAACACAATTTAGTCCTAATTCTGGGAAGTGACTCTTCATGGCTTTTTATGTTTTTTATTTTCTTCATGAATTTTTACTCTATTCCGCTCAGATTTTGTTTTCACCTATGACTTTGAGTCATTCTCCCTTACCTACACAAAAGTATTTGTGTTTGCAAATAGGTAGTGTTCAGCCTATTTCCTCCCTATGGTAGTTCATGGATTCAACTGCTTCTTTTTGTTTTTACAGCTTCTTTTTGCCTTGTCTCTTTTAGTACAAGCTGATAACTTGATTAAAAAATTTGTGGACTTTTACTCTTCAGTTATAAAACAACCCTTTAGACAGAAGCCATACCCAGCAGCCTCTCTAGAAGAAAATCTTCATTCAGCACTTTTAAGTGTTGTCATTGTCATCTGGCCTTTATATTTTCTTATAAGAATCCATGAAATATTTCCATCGTTGTCTTTGCATGTATATTTGTCCTTTTTCTCTGGATTCTTCCTTTCTTCCCTTTCCTTCCTTCTTTTCTTCCTCCCTCCTTCCTTTTTTTTTTTTTTCCTTCTTCTTTCCCTCTCTCATTACTATTATTTTTAGGCTGTGCAAGGTCTTCGTTGCTGTGTGGGCTGTTGCTTGAGTAGCAATATCTTAACTCCACTCTCCACCTCAACTCAATGCATTCACTGTGTTCTGCTTGTGTTTTGTGGCCCTCACCTGTGATCCGAAAAGTAGCTTCATGCAGAAAGCCAGGATGAACGGGAGACTCACCTGGTGTGTTACCCTTCTGCCGTAAATCATAATCATGGGGAGCAGCCTTCTGGCTAATGACTGAAAACAAAACAATTGCCTTATTTACTTTGTTAAGGTTATAGTTATTGTAGTTGGAGGGTTAGTTTGGAACCAATTATGTTAGAATTAACACTCTATCTCATATGAAAATTTTAGAAGTGAAGCTTTCACATAGTTTGTAATTAATGATATCTCTGTGCCTGTTAGTCACTCAGTCATGCCTGACTCTTTGCGACCTCATAGATTGTAGCCAGCCAGGTTCCTCTGTCTGTGAGATTCTCCAGGCAAGAAGGCTGTAATAGGTTGCCATTTCCTTCTCCAAATTAATGTTATCTGAATAATAAAAAAAGGATGTGAAATGAATATGTCCTACTTACTTTTTAAGACTACTATATTTTGGGCTGTAGTTATGACATTCATATTCATTTGGTATTCTTACTCAAAAAAAAGGGTTATAGCTTTTATCTAGTGTATTTATAATAGACTGTATATTTTCATATCTCTGCTATTTTTGAATAGGAGCATAAAGTTGTGAGAGTACATGGGCTTTCAGATTCAAATATATCATGATTATTGTTCCACTTGTGTTAATTAAAATGTGTATATTCCTCAAATTGCTAAAACTTCCTAACCTTTCATCTTGTTTTACATAGAAGCAATAGTTGATAGTTCAAATATTTCTTGTTAAGATTAAATGAGTTAATGGAAGTGCAAGTACTTAGTTGATTTGCAGACAAAGATGGCACTGATCAATTTTAGTTTTTATCTTTGTATTTTGACAAATCAAGTTATTTTGTGAATCAGATGATAGTGTTGCATAGTTAGATCACACTTGCAGGAATGACTTATTTACGTTTTTGATTAGTCTTCATTTGCAACGGTGAAAACTTTTTATTTTTAAATATAACATCATTTCCTTGTAATATTCATTCACATTATCGGTCAACTTGTTAAATATTTTTTAAAATTCATTAAGAAGAGTCAGTGGAGCTCCAGAGTTGTAACACTAAGCAGTGATTCATTTTGTTTATTGTACACTGGAAATCAGTGGGAAGGTGAATTGTTGACAGTGTAATTGTTATCATGTCCATATACTTTATGCGCATATGTACTTTCCTGATGCTATCTGATATTATTCAGCAAAAACCATTTGCACATACCTGAGAAATCTAAGGCTCAAAGTTCAAGTAGGCTAGATTACATAATGTCAGAGCCAGAATTGGAGACAGATCAGCGAAATAGAGTTTTGCCATTTCTACACATGTGAGGATCCATGCTAAGGACATTTAAAGCTCTGTGTTGCATGGAGAAGCACTAAGGTCAAAGCAGTCTGGATAAATTGATGGATGACCAATATTTTAGATACCTAACACATGTGTGTTAAAAATGAATTTAGAGTTCAGAAGATGTGACTGCTACTGCTTGAAAAATAAGCTCTCTCTTTTTCTGATATTCAAATCTATAGGACCAGTCTCTTCTTAATGCCACTAGCAAAACAAGTAACTCTGCCTCATGCTATGTCCATTTCTTGTTTCCTCAGAAGTATTTCTCATGGGCAGTAATTAAATATTTAGGACAGGAAAGATTTTTTTTCTAGTTTGTTTTGGAGTTAGGTTACTCCAAGGTTTCTTGAGTTACCCCAAGGTTTATTTCCTTCCAATTCATTTCCTATGAAAATAATAGCACATATTATACCATGACTAAAAATTTGTATAGACAAGTTATAGAAAAGGACCAACTTTACATTTTTATTTACTGGTATTTTTTTTTTTTTTTGAGCTTTTGAAGAGAGGAGTTGAATAATAAACAGATGCACTGAACTTGAAGGAAAAATGCTTTTCTGTGTTAAAGATTGAAATGTAAGTTGCCAGCATAATTTTGTTTTACTGCACACATATAGCGAATTTTTAAGGAACAAGAAGTTTATTGCATCAAGGACAGCATGAGTCAATGGTTTTAGGGGATTTAATAATAACCATGAAAAATCTTCAGTATGATGTATTGGCTGTGACATATCTTATAAAGTGTCATGTAGAACTTGCTGAATTGTATCATTGAAGGCTGCAATCCTTAGAACAGAGAAAGTTCTTTAAATGTAGGTCATTGTGCTCTTTTGTATAATCAGATACAAGTAGCAGAAGAACTTTTTTGATGCTTAAACAAGGAAAATGAAAACCATATTATTAATTCATTTTAAGATATAGCTCATAATGGTTACAGCATAAGTGACACTCTTATCTAAATGTCAATTAATAGAGTGAACCTTCAGAAGACTGAGAATACAGTTTTAATAATAATATATTTGATATGAAAAAATAAACTATTCAAAATGTTGTTTGACGTTCTGTTTTATCTATTTTGAAAAGTAGTGTGAATTAAACAAATGGGATAATATCCAATCAATGATCTGGTTGCAAAAAATGTTATTTCGTATCACTCCACCTCTACTGATAATCAGGTATACCTCAAACATAAGAATCTACTCTAAGAAGTTTCAGTTACAATAAAAGGAAATCTTAGTTGAAATAACCATTTGAAAGTAACCAAGCAATAATACTGTGGTTAATATGCAGATCTCTGAATCAATGCCTCGATCTAGTAGTAAATAGAACCTAGCCATTATAGAACCTACAAAAACATCAGTTCAGTTCAGTCACTCAGTCATGTCCGACTCTTTGTGACCCCATGGACTGCAGCATGCCAGGCCTCCCTGTCAATCACCACCTCCCAGAGATTACCCAAACTCATGTCCATCGAGTCAGTGATGCCATCCAACCATCTTATCCTCTGGCATCCCCTTCTCCTCCTGCCTTCAGTCTTTCCCAGCATCAGGGTCTTTTCAGATGAGTCAGTTCTTCACATCAGGTGGCCAAAGTATTGGAGTTTCAGCTTCAACATCAGTCCTTCCAATGAATACCCACGACTGATCTCCTTTAGGGTGGACTGGTTGGATCTGCTTACAGTCCAAGGGACTCTCAAGAATCTCCTCCAACACTACAGTTCAAAAGCATCAATCTTTGGCATTCGGCTTTCTTTATGGTCCAACACTCACATGCATACATGACAGCTGGAAAAACCATAGCTCTGACTAGACGGAACTTGGTTGGCAGAGTAATGTCTCTGCTTTTTAATATGCTGTTTAGTTTGGTCATAGCTTTTCTTCCAAAAAGCAAACATTTTAAATTTCATGGCTGCAGTCACCATCTGCAGTGATTTTGGAGTCCAAGAAAATAATGTCCCTCATTGTTTCCTTTGTTTCCCCATCTATTTGCCATGAAGTGATGTGACCGGATGTCATGGTATTAGTTTTTTGAATGTTGAGTTTGAAGCCAACGTTTTCACTCTCGTCTTTCACTTTCATCAAGAAGCTCTTGAGTTCTTCTTCACTTTCTGCCATAAGGGTGGTGTCATCTGCATATCTGAGGTTATTGATATTTCTCCCTGCAATCTTGATTCCAGCTTGTGCTTCATTCAGCCAGGCATTTCTTATGATGTACTCTGCATAGAAGTTAAATAAGCAGGATGACAATATACAGCCTTGACATACTCCTTTCCCCATTTGGAACCAGTCTGTTGTTCCATGTCCAGTTCTAACTGTTGCTTCTTAACCTGCATACAGATTTCTCAGGAGGCATGTCAGGTGGTCAGGCATTCCCATCTCTTGAAGAATTTTCCAGTTTCTTCTGATCCACACAGTCAGAGGCTTTGGTGTAGTCAATAAAGGAAAAGTAGATATTTTTCTGTAATTATCTTGCTTCTTCTGTGATCCAATGGATGTTGGCAATTTGATCTCTTGTTCCTCTGCCTTTTCTAAATCCATCTTGAATATCTGGAATTTCTTGGTTCATGTAGTATTGTGGCCTGGCTTGGAGATGTTTGAGCATTACTTTACTAGCGTGTGAGATGAGTGCAATTGTGCGATAGTTTGACCATTCTTTCGTATTACCTTTCTTTGAGATTGGAATGAAAACTGGCTTTTTCCAGTCCTGTGGCCACTGCTGTCTTTTCCAAAGTTGCTTGCATATTGAGTGCAGCAGTTTCACAGCATCATCTTTTAGAACTTGAAATAGCTCTGCTGGAATTCTATCACCTCCATTAGCTTTGTTCAATTTGATGCTTCCTAAGGCACACCTCAGACACCTGGATGTCTGGCTCTAGGTGAGTGGTTATCTGGGTCATGAAGATCTTTTATGTATAGTTCTTCTGTATGTTCTTGCCATCTTTTCTTAGTATCATCTACTTCTGTTAGGTCCATCCCATTTCTGTTTTTTATTGTGCCCATATTTGCATGAAATATTCCCTTGGTATCTCTATTTTTCTTGACTAGATCTCTAGTTCTTCCCATTTGATTGTTTTCCTCTTTTTATTTGCATTGACCACTGAGGAAGGCTTTCTTATCTCTCCTTGCTATTCTTTGGAACTCTACATTCAGATGGGCATATCTTTCCCTTTCTCCTTTGACTTTGGCCTATCTTCTTTTCTTAGGTATTTATAAAGCCTCCTCAGACGGTCATTTTGCCTTTTTTTGCATTTCTTTTTCTTGGGGATGGTCTTGATCACTGCTTCTTGTACAATATCATGAACCTCCATCTATATTTCTTCAGGCACTCTGTCAGATCTAATCATTTGAATCTGTTTGTCACTTCTACCCTATAATCATAATGGATTTGATTTAGGTCATAGCTGGATGGTTGAGTGGTTTTCCCTACTTTCTTCAATTTAAGTCTGGATTTTGCAATAAGAAGTTCTTGATCTGAACCACAGTCAGCACCCAGTCTTTTTTTTTTTTTTTTTTTTTTTGCTGACTGTATAGAATTTATCCATATTTGGCTACAAAGAATATAATCAAACTGAGTTTGGAATTGACTGTCTGCTAATGTCCCTGTGTTGCATCATTTCTTTTGCTGTTGGAAGAGGGTGTTTGCTATGACCAGTGAGTTCTCTTGGCAAAACTCTTCTGACAAAAGGTGGTCCAGTGAAAAAGGGAATGGCAAACCATTCAGGATTCTTGCCTTGGGAACCCCATGAACAGTATGAAAAGGCAAAAAATATGACACTTAAGGATGAATTCCCCAGGTCAGTAGGTGCCAAATACACTACTGGAGAAGAGTGGAGAAGGAACTCCAGAATGAAGAGACAGAGAGCCAAAGCGAAAACAATGCCCAGTTGTGGATGTGACTGGTGACGGAAGTAAAGTCCAGTTCTGTAAAGAACAGTATTGCATAGGAACCTGGAATGTTAGGTCCATGAATCAAGGTAAATTGGAAGTGGTCAAACAGGAGATGGCAAATGGCAAGAGTTCCATCAGTGAACTAAAATTGACTGGAGTGGGCAAATTTAATTTGGATGACTATTATATCTACTACTCTGGGCAACAATCCCTTAGAAGAATTGGAGTAGCCCTCATAGTCAACAAAAGAGTCCAAAATGCAGTACTTCATGCAGTCTCAAAATGACAGAATGATCTCTGTTTCCAAGGCAAACCATTCAGTATCACAGTAATCCAAGTCTATGCCCCCATCTCTAATGCCGAAGAAGCTGAAGTTGAGCAGTTCTAAGATGACCTACAAGACCTTCTACAAAACCATGAAAAAGTGCTTATATGAACATCTTTTTTCCATAATAACAAAAATTAATTCATTGAGTATGCTGTTGTAAACCATTAGAAAGTAGAGATATATTAAGTAGCTTAGGATTTTTTGAATATAAGGTTGTGTATCCGAAGATGTCTGTTACTAGGTGTTGTAAGTACTTGGGCTTATTCTATTTCCCCATTGCCTCAAAACTTTTTTCTAAAGCTGGCTTTCCATGTCTCAAAGACTTTTCTTTCCTATTGTATGCTTAATCTGCAGTATAGTCTTTCTAAAAATTCAATCTGATAGAGAAAATCCCCCATTAAAAATCCAGGTAGTTCACTATTGCTTTCAGATCAAGTCTCAGCTGTTCACCATGGTTTAAGTTCAGTTCAGTTCAGTCGCTCAGTCATGTCCGACTCTTTGCGACCTCATGAGCTGCAGCACACCAGGCCTCCTTGTCCATCACCAAACTCCCAGAACCTTCCCAAACTTACGTGCATTGAGTCAGTGATGCCATCCAACCATCTCATCGTCTGTCGTCCCCTTCTCCTCCTGCCCTCAATCTTTCCCAGCATCAGGGTCTTTTCCAATGAGTCAGCTCTTCGCATCAGGTGGCCAAAGTATTGGAGTTTCAGCTTCAACATCAGTCCTTCCAATGAACACCCAGGACCGATCTCCTTTAGGATGGACTAGTTGGATCTCCTTGCAGTCCTCACCATGCTTTATTTGCTTTCATATGGTTATTCAAGATATTGCCCATTTGCACCTGTCCAGGCCCATCTCTTCCCTTATATTCTAGCTCAAGGCATTTAGGACTGTTCTTCTATTTTACCTTAGTTAGGAAACTAAAACCCTTTACACATCAACTCATGCAAAAGCACACTGTACTAGGGGTGAAGAAAGAATAGTTCTCTGTTCAACCAAAGTTTGATTGCAGTTTCAGCTTAAAACATCCACTACAAACATAAAACAATTAAATGTACTAATACTTATGTATGCATACACAGACAAGCATATATATTGTTAAGGAAAGAAAATTAGGCTAATGTTTTATATTTGCATAGGCTGGACACTCTGTGAATAGAGACCTGTCTCTGCTCACTGTAGTAAAATGCCTGATCATTGGAGATCATCCATAAAAAATATGTTGAATGAGTGAATATATAAAATTAATGCCAAAAATTCTAGGTCAGTATATAATTCAGACCCTAATTTATGTTAACAGAATTCTCACTGTGTTATGTAAAGACTACCTTATTGTTAATTTTCCTCTTCTCAGGTTGATTTTATGCACATTTCTAAGGGCCAAAATGTAAACGTTAAATATACAGAAAAATGCCAACTAAAAGTCAGTATGCTTTTTTAATATCAGTTTCAAAGTACTTATTCTATCTTGTCAAACATATGATTAAAAATAAATCAATGAAGAGATTGCATTTGCTATTCTGAATATAAAAATATTATATTGCATGTGCCTTATAATGATGGATGAAAAACATGATACATTTTTTATATAAAATCATATTCTCTAGATATATATCATCCCAAAGTCATAAAGTATTCTAATAATTCTCTTTGCCTTTTATTATACCCAATTATAGGAAATTTACTCCCTGCAAATTCCTTTGTTCCTTCTGGAAAAAGACAATATTTTGTAATTAGATTCTGACACTGACTGTTCATTTTACTCTCCTTTAAAGAAGAGGTCCAGCAAAATCCAATAATAAAATGCTCTTTTTGACTGTGAATTTTGTTTTACAATAGGTTCAGTTCCAATATAAAGATCCCCTGGTATAGGAAGTGGCAACCCACTCCAGTGTTCTTGCCTGGAAAATTCCATGAACAGAGGAGCCAGACGGGTTACCATCCATGGGGTTGCAAAGAGTAGGACATGAAAGAGTGACTGAACATGTATGCAAATGGCAATATTCCACATATATTTAAATGTGGATGTCTCTTAATGTAATTCAGTTGTTTCACTGAGTGGTTACTGGCTCTTTTGGGGGCATTCCTCTCATGTCCAATACCTGTTCGTCTCTTCTAATTCTATCAGGGTAACTAAAATGTTTGACTCAACCCATATCTAGAAGCTACTGAGGCCCTTGCAACAGATGTTTCATTCCCTCATTAGCAGAGCAGATGCTTAACAAGTCTGTGTTTAGTAAATTTTATGAATGAGGGCAAATGATGTTAAAGTGCTGCACTCAATATGTCAGCAAATTTGGAAAACTCAGCCGTGGCCACAAGACTGGCAAAGATCCGTTTTCATTCCGCTCCTAAAGAAAGACAATGCCAAAGAATGTTCAAATTATCGGACAATTATTTTCATTTCACATGCTAGTAAGGTTATACTCAAAATACTTCAAGCTAGGCTTCATCAGTATGTGAACTGAGAACTTTTACATGTACAAGGTTTGAAAAGGCAGAGAAACCAGAAGTCAAATTGCCGACAACATGATGGCAACATTGGATCATAGTGAAAGCAAGCAGATTCCAGAAAAAGTGTCTACTTCAAAGCCTTTTTGTGGAACGCAACAAACTATGTAAAATTCTTAGAGAGATAGGAATACTAGGCAACCTTACTTATCTCATGAGACACCTGTGTGCAGGTCAAAAGCAACAGTTAGAACCTTACATGGAATAACTGACTGGCTCAAAATTGAGAAAGAATTTTATCAAGGCTGTATATTGTCACCCTGCTTATTTAACTTCTATGCAGGGTACATCATGCAAAATGCTGGGCTGGTTGACTCACAAGCTGGAATAAAGATTGCTGGGAGAAATATCAGCAACCTCAGATATGTAGATTATAACACTCTAATGACAGAAACCAAGAAGGAACTAAAGAGCCTCTTGATGAGGATGAAAAAGGAGAGTAAAAAAGCTGGCTTAAAGCTCAACATTCAAAAAACTAAGATCATGGCATCTGGTCTCATCAACTTATGGAAAATTGAAGGAGAAAAAGGAAACTGGCAGATTTTATTTTCTTGGTCTCCAGAATCAATGTGGATGCTGACTGCTGCCATAAAATTAAAAGACGCTTGCTCACTGGAAGGAAAGCAATAACAAACCTATACCACATATTAAATTAAAAAAACAGAGACATTATTTTGCCAACAAAGATTGGTATAGTTGAAGCTATGGTTTTTTCTAATAATTATGTATGGGTGTGAGAGTTGGACCATAAGGAAGGCTGAGCACTGAAGAATTGGTGCTTTTGAACTGTGGTGCTGGAGAAAACTCTTGAGAGTCCCTTGGACTGCAAGGAGAACCTATCAACCCTAAAGGAAATCAACCATGAATATTCATTGGAAGGACTGATGCTGAAGCTGAAGCTCCAGTATCTTGACCACCTGATGCAAAGATCCAACTCTTTGGAAAAGACCTGGATGCTGAGAAAGATGGAAAGCAAAAGGAGAAGGTGATAAGAGGGTGTGATTTTTAGATAGTATCACCAACTCAATGGGCATGAATTTGAGCACACTCCAGGAGATACTGAAGGACAGGGAAGCCTGATGTCCTGCAGTTTACGGGGTCACAAAGAATTGAACACAACTTAGCTACCAAAAGACAACCACCACGAATAATGATGGTAAAGAGGCTGGGGTCAGAGAGACTAATGTTTGGAAATCAACTTGTTACATACTAGCTGTGTGCCCTTAAAATTTGACTCCTCTCCTGTTATAGTGGGCATAATTCTTGGATTGTTTGGAGTATTAAAAAAGATAATAGGCAAAATTCATAGATATCTTAATTATTGAAGTAGCTAATGCATGAGACATGAACTTGGGCAAACTCCAGGGGATAATGAGGGACAGGGAAGCCCTGCATGCTGTGTGCAGAGGGTCACAAAGAGTCAGACATGACTTCGTGACTGAATAACAGCAATATATGAGCATTTGGAACAGTGACACAGAGCTGGTTTCATAAATATTTATTATTATTAACAGTGGTATTGTCCACCAATATTCACTGCATATTTTCACCGTATATCTTAGACACCTTCTTAGTTTCATTTTCTAAACCATTTATAATAGAAATGATTTGGAAGAGATGTAGAAATGCTGAGACAGACAAGACCTTGAGGAACTTGTCAGATTACAGCCCCTGACCAGGCACAGAACTAGCACAGAATAAAATTACTTTGGCTTCAGAGCATGGCTACGATTTCTGCTTTGTCTCAATTCTGTGATTACTTCCAGGGTTGAGAACCATAGGTTCTAGGTAGTCTGGAGAGTTCCATCTCTACCCTTCATGGATCCAAAGAAATTTCTGAAACTTTATGTCTCTGGTCTGAGAGATGTTAAGACTAAGCTTCTCTGTTCGTGGTAGGCCTGAAAACCAGACGCTCATGGGGACCTTTATGCAGACCAGAATATACTTTGCAACTTGAATTGAGGATCCAAGCTGACTAGTTAATCTGGCAAAACTAGGAACCACAGCAGTGGCCTCGGAAGGTTCTTACCTCAGTGACCTAGGAAGAAGTATAGTAGCTGATATTTGTACTCCTGAGTCATACACATCATTCCTAACTTTCCTTAGCCTCATTTTTTAAATCTGAAAATAAATATGTTTCCTTAAATCTATAAAATATTTCTCTTGACTGTGACATTCTATGAGATCAAACCCCAGATCCAGCATAGGTGATATAAATCACGTGGGAGAAACATAAAGCTCCTAACCTATAATATGTTGTTATTCAGTCACTAAGTCATGTCCAACTCTTTGCAGCTCCTGTGGACTGTAGCCCACCAGGCTGCTCAGTCCATGGGGTTTTCCAGGTAAGAGTACTGGAGTGGATTGCCAATTTCCCTACCCAGGGATCGAGCCTGTGTCTCCTGCATTGGCAGGAAGATTTGTTACCACTGAGCCACCAGGGAAGCCCATCCTACAGTGTACTCCTACAATAGTGTTCACACTGAATAGGTAACAGTGTGCACTGAAGTGAGAGAAGATTCTGGAAAGAGAAAGCTATGGAGAAAAATCTTCTGACTGATGAAACAGAAAGAACTGATATGAAAGTGTCAGAATACTTTTTACTATTTTCCTTTAAACAGCACCTCTGGCCTGATGTCTTTGAACTCACCAGGAGTCTCTCAAGTTGACTCTAATGCCTAAGGGAAAGTTGAAGGATCTAAAATCTTGACCATGAGCCCCAGGGAATATGCATTTTTAATCAAGAGTGAGGTGTTGGGAACATTATTGCTACTTGAATGCCAAGGTATTTAAGTTTTAAGCAAAAACAAAAAACCCTGGAGACCTGCTGACACCCTCTTGCCCTGCTTCTGATCACTTGCATGGATTTAGACTAAGGCTTTTTATACGTAAACAGAGCCTCAATGACATCCTGTGGGGAAACTCTGGCAAGTAGTCACCTGTGATTAATGAGCTACAAAATGTCACCCTCACACTATTTAAATATAAGGGAAAAACATTCTCAGAGAGGGAACGATCTCCTGAAAGGAAGCAATTCACAGAAGGAGGTTTGCTTTTTTAATAGCCACATCCTTCACCACGTGGTTTCCCCGATTTAGCTGGAAAACTAAAAGGAGTCACAGGTCTGTTTGTTAAAACATTTATATGCAGTATTGCCTGAAGATAATTAATATGGAAAATGATGATTTCCTGACAGTGTCTATAATTTTGTTTCAGTTGAGAAAGGAAGAAATACTAGAGACCAAAACTGTATTTTTAGCATAGGTTTATGCTGTATGCTATGTATTTGGGGCCATTTGAAGATACCCGTATGACTTTAATGATGTCTGATATTCAATGCATTTAATAGGTATGTTTTTAGATACCATATTCCCAGAAGTATACATTGTTTTTTTTTTTTTTTTTTTAAATTATATTGGAGTATTTTGAAAGTGAAGTCACTCAGTCGTGTCCCACTCTTTGCGACCCCACGGACTATAGCCTACCAGGCTCCTCCCTCCATGGGATTCTCCAGGCAACAGTACTGGAGTGGGTTGCCATTTCCTTCTCCAGGGCATCTTTCTGACCCAGGGATCGAACCCAGGTCTCCTGCATTCCAGGCAGACGCTTTAAACTCTGAGCCACCAGGGAAGCCGATATTGGAGTATATAGTTGGTTGATTAACAGTGTTATCTTGGTTTCAGGTGTACAGCAAAGTGATTCATTTATACTTTTACATGTATCTATCCTTTTTAATGGAGAAGGCAAGGGCACCCCACTCCAGTACTCTTGCCTGGAAAGTCCATGGACGGAGGAGCCTGGTAGTCTGCAGTCCAGGGGGTCGTGAAGAGTCGGACATGACTGAGTGACTTCACTTTCACTTTTCACTTTCATGCATTGGAGAAGGAAATGGCAACCCACTCCAGTGTTCTTGCCTGGAGAATCCCAGGGACGGGGGAGCCTGGTGGGCTGCCGTCTATGGGGTGATCATTTTTTCATCTAGGTTATTACAAAATATTAATTAGAGTTCCCTTTGCTATTCAGTAGGTCCTTGTGCATATCTGTTTTAAATCTAGCAGTGTATATATGTCAAATCCAAGCTCCCAATGTATCCCTCATCTGTACTTTCCCCTTTGGTAACCAAAAGTTTGTTTTCTATATCTGTGAGTCTGTTCTTTTCTAAATAAGTTCATTTGTTTCATTTTTTTAGATTCCAAATATAAGCAATATTATATTTGTCTTTCTCTGTGATTTACTTCATTTAGATAATATCCAAGTCCATGTTGCTGCAAATGAAATTATTTCATTCTTTTTAATGGCTAATATTTCATTTTATATGTGTACCATCTTCTTCCATTCTTCTGTCAGTGGAAATCTGGGCTGCTTTATGCCTTGACTATTGTAAATAGTGCTGCAGTGAACACTGGGGTGCATGTATCTTTTCAAATGATGGCTTTCTCTATATAAATGCCCGGGAATGGAATTGCTGGGTCATATGGTAGCTCTATTTTTAGTTTTTAAAATAATGTCCATACTGTTTTCTGCAGTGGCTGCATGAATTTTATATTTCCATCAAAAGTGTAGCAGGAAAAAAAAAAAAGTGTAGTAGGGCTCCCTCTTCTCCACATCCTCTGCACCGTATTTTTTGTTGACTTTTTAATGATGGCCATTCTTGCTGGTGTGAGATAGTATCTCATTGTAGTTTTGACTTGCATTTCACTAATAATTTGCAATGTTGAGCATCTTTTCATGTGCCCAAGAGGTATACATTTTGAACCTTCTTTTTTCAAATAAAGAGTAAGGAAATCAACCCAAGGTGACATAATAATTGCCATATTAATCATCAATAAAATGATCCTACTTTATTCATATTCTTTAGGAAAGTTTTCTATTTCCTTTTAGTTTGATGTACTCATGAAAACATTTTAGAGCAGGTAGACATACCAGTTCTTTATTAGTATCACATCTTTAATGTAAGTAGCAGATTTCCTAAAAGGCATCATCCCTGTTTTAATGCTGTTGATATGACAGAAGGGGTTCTATCTGTCAAGATTATCTTGCTGAAAGTACAAGGTTTTTAATTTTTGCTGACTTTTTTTTGTGCATGTGTTTTTATACTTACTAATTTTAGAATCTAAATTCCCTTTAACACCCACCCCAAATAATCAGACCATCTACCGTAAGGGGGGATTGTAAATAGTATAAGCATCAAAATATTTATAAAATATCATGAAAACAGATGAATCTCTCTTTTAACTCAGAGAAATACTTGAAACCCTCTAATCCTTATCTTTCTCTTTATAAAATGGGAAGAGCAACACCTGTATTACACGGGTGTCATTAGGACTGAGTGAAATTCTGTGCTGCACTTAAGGTAATACACAGAATCCCATTTTCACATAATCCTCATCACTCATCAACTTTCACATACAAACAGAAGGTTACTCTTATTCTTAATCATTAGAATTGTCTTTCCTCCTCCTCTCTTCTATTTATTCTCTTTGGCTCTCTCCTTTGACCTTTCTTTTTACTTCTCAAATTGTTCTTTATTAAGAATGTTCAAGGATACAGGGGGGAAAAGAAGTAGTGAAGTCTACTTCCAGAGAAGACTTCACTCCCCACCAAGATGAGGCATCTCAGTGATTAAAAAATGTTGAAAATCATATGCTAGCACATTTGATGTTACAGTAAGTAAAATTTACATTTTCAAGTTGAAAACTATAAAATAAGGAAATTATGTAGACAAAATAGAGAATTGCAAATCATTACTTTATCCTATAAAATGTATGATATCTCATGAAGTTAGATTTTCTTTATGTAAAAATAGAGGTTATATATCATTATACCATAAACAAATTTTAAGACATTAAAAGTATAACCATATTTTATATTAATAATAATAAAGAGATTGATGTTTTAGAGACTGCAATAAAAAATAATTTCTTTAAACCTTGCACTAAACTCAGTAGTTTAATTGCCTTACTAATGTTTATAAGGTGATGTTTCTGTATTTTCAAACTAATTGTTTCTTGATAAAGTATGTCTTAATAAAAGTGTGTAATTCCCCACTGTTGCATGGTTGAAAAGTTACACTTAATATGTGATTTTTATGCTTGAATATAATTAAATAATTAACTATAAACAGGTTATACCATATACTAGAAATTAACCAACTAGATAATAGATAGCATCATCTACTCAATGGACATGAAGTTAAGCAAACTCTGAGAGACAGCGGAGAACAGAGGAGCCTGGTGTGCTGCATTCCATGGGATCACAAAGAGTTGGACACAACTTAGCAACTGAACAACAAAAAGAAATTAACCAGACTTAAATTCAGTTTTTTTTTTTTTAGGATCTAAGAAAACACTTGCATATGAATAAATTCAACTGATCTTTAAGAAGAGTCTTCAGTAAATAAATTGCATGCTTGATCAGTTTCTGCATGTTTGGTTTTTCTGCATAAAATACAATCATATATACATTAGCAAGTTACATTTTTGCCATAATGTTGCTAAATACATAGTGTTTTCTTCCTTAGGATTATCCTGTTTAAAGTTTACATTATCTCTAAATTGCAGACAAATTCATTTTAGAGAAAGTTAAAAATAACCAAAATAAAATTCCTTGGCATTTCTTTCAGAAGAAATATCATCTCTTACGAAATACCTCTGAAGATCTACTCACTTTAAGAATGTTTTTTTGCAAACTATGATTCATTGCTTTTGTACATGAAAGAGTAACAAGTTCAAGCTCATGAGTGAATAATTGTGAATTGATCATTTAGAGATCAAATCTCTTTATCAAAAGTAAGATAGAACAAAAACATTTTATTATGTTCTTTTAGTGGTAAATCAAGGAAGCCAATGATTGGCTACTGAGCTTGAGTGTATTTTTGTTATCATTTCTGGGAAATAGCACCATCTAAGCAATGGCGTTTCGAGTGTAAACAGTCTTTAAAAAGTAGGAACACAAGGAAGCCCTCTACATCTCTTGCATGTAACACAATTGCTTTACCGATAAGCATGATAAGCAGGAAACTGCAGTTATAGATGCATTTACTATTATTATTATTATTTGTCCCTTGTGTAGAGGAATATCAGTACATATGTGGATAATCACCATTGTCGGATAGCAGTGGATGATGTACTGGTCACCCAGATAATCTGATCAGAGTGAAGTTTGAGATCAACTGAAAATAGTTTAACAATGGAAACTTGGCATTTTTCTAGTTGGTGAATTCCGTGTATTAGTTGCTCAGTCATGTCCAGTGCTTGGCGACCCCATGTACTGTAGCCTGCCAGGCTCCTCTGTCCATGGAATTCTCCAGGCAGGAATACTGGAGTGAGTTGCCATTTCCATCTCCAAGGGATCTTCTCAGCCTGGGGATTCGAATCCAGGTCTCCTACATTGCAGGCATATACTTTACCACTGAGCCACTAGGGAATAGAGGCAGACTTTTAGTTTAATAAAATATACCATAAGTACATTAGTACCTCCACTCAGAGATTTCATTTAACCTCAATAATCTTATTATCTATGTTTTCTTTTAACTCCAAAAATTTCAGTTTTCAATGAACTCAGTGTAATTAAAAGTTTATTTCAGAATACAATAGAGCAGTGTCAGTGTAAAAATACCATCATTACCACCAACAAAAGAATTACCATAAAGACTTGAAGATTTTTCTTGTAATTAGTTTTAATCCTTAAAACATATCCTGCTGCTGCTGCTAAGTCGCTTCACTCGTGTCCGACTCTGTGCGACCCCAGAGACTGCAGCCCACCGGGCTCCGCCATCCCTGGGATTCTCCAAGCAAGAACACTGGAGTGGGTTGCCATTTCCTTCTCCAATGCATGAAAGTGAAAAGTGAAAGTGAAGTCGCTCAGTTGTGTCCGACTCCCAGCGACCCCATGGACTGCAACCTACCAGGCTCCTCTGTCCATGGGATTTTCCAGGCAAGAGTACTGGAGTGGGGTGCTGTTGCCTTCTCCAAAACATATCCTAGGGAGGTATAATGAAATTGTGCATGTGTGTTAAGTCATTTCAGTCATGTCCGACTCTTTGTGACCCTATGGACTGGAGCCCACCAGGCTCTTCTGTCCATGGGATTCTCCAGGCATGAATGCCAGAGTGGATTGCCATACCCTCCTCCAGAGGATCTTCCAAACCCAGTGATCAAACCCGGTCCCCTCGGCCTCCTGCATTGGCAGGCAGGTGCTTTACCATTGACACCACCTGGGAGCTACATCTTAACTCTTAGGCTGACATGACTGAGTAACTCTATCTGGTTATGCCACTAACTTAATACACAGGTTCATTTGTTTATATTTAGGCACTGCTGTTTTAAACTCAGTTTTGTTGGATAACTATGTAAGACATTGACAAGATTCTGAAGTCAAATCTACGAAACAAATTACGTTTAGAAAGTGTCAGTGTCTTTCTCTGTCCTCCCAAGACTGGTTCTTTTCTCTGCTCTAGGTAACCATTATTTTTAAATTAAAACTTTGGTTTATTCCTGTGTTAAAAAATAGTATGTATGTGCAATCATATCATTTTGTTCTCCTTTAGATTGACAGTTGCTTATTATATACATTTTATTCAAAGTTCTTTTTTAATTTAATATATTCTAGTGTACTCATTTAATGGCAGTATATAGACTGATTTCTGGCTGTTTTCTTTAAATTAGTTTATTTTTAATTGAAGGTTAATGGCTTTACAGTATTGTTTGTTTCTACCAAACTTCAACATGAAATAGCTATAGGTTTACTCATGTACCCTCCCACTTGAACATCCCTCCCACCTCCCTCCAATACCACCCCTCTAGGTTGTTACCAGGCCCTGGTTTGAATTCCCTGAGTCATACAGCATATTGCCATCAGCTATATTTTTTACATCTGGTAATGTATGTTTCCATGCTACTCTCTCCATACATCCCTCCCTCTCCCTCCTTCCTCCTGTATTGCAGCTCTATTTTATAATAGCTAGGATGTGGAAGCAACCTAGATGTCCAACAAAAGATGAATGGAAAAAAAAGTGATTTTATATAAACACACACAATGGAATATTACTCAGCCATCAAAAGGAACACATTTTAGTCAGTCCTGATGAAGTGGATGAACCTAGAGTCCATTACACAGAGGGAAATAAGTCAGAAAAAAACAAGTATTGTATACTGACACATATATATGGAATCTAGAATGATGGTACTGATAAACCTTTTTTTTGGTGGTGGTGTTCCTTAATAACAGCTTTACATGCATCCTTGCTATTGCTTCAGTTGTGTCCAACTCTCTGCAACCCCATGGCCTGTAGCCTGACAGGATCCTCTGTCCGTGGGACTCTTCAGGCAAGAATAGTGGGATGGGTTGCCATGCCCTCCTCCAGGGGATCTTTCAGACCCAGGGATCAAATCTGTGTCTCTTTTGTCTCCTGGATTGGCAGGCAGGTTCTTTGCACCAGCACCCCCTGGGAAGCTCAATAGCAGTTTTTCTGAAGATATAATTCATATTTTATAAAACTCTTCTGTAATGTACACTTCAGTGGCTTTCAGTTTATTAACAGAGTTGTGCAGCACACCTCTGTCTAGGAATATTTTTATCACCCCCCAAAAGCAACACCTTTGTGTTGCTTATCGTTAGCAGTCACTTCCCCTTCTCTCATTGCCCCAGGGCCACAAAACCACTAATTCACTTTCAGTCTCTATGAATTTGTTGTTTTGAGCTTTTAACATGTATTGAATGATTTGTTATGTTGTCACTCACTTCTTTAATTTAACATAATCTTTTTGAGGTTCATCTATGTTGTATCAGAACCTTAATCTTTTTAACTTCCAAATTATATCCCATTTTGTGACTATACCATATTTTGTTTATCATTCATCCCTCGATGCCCATTTATGGTGTTTTCAGTTTTTGGTTATTCTGATTAATGTTGCTATGACATTCATGTACAAATACATGTGTAGACCTGTATTTTCAATTTTCTAAGTATACTCCTTGATTGTACTGTATCCCTATGTTTAACATTTTGATCAACTGCTAAACTTTTCTAACTTAGCTGTACCATTTTACAATAACACATTGTTTTATCTTTTTAATTATAGCCATGTTAAAAAGCAAAGACATTACTTTGCCAATAAAGGTCCATCTAGTCAAAGCTATGGTTTTTCCAGTAGTCACGTAAGGATGTGAGAGTTGGACCATAAGAAAGCTGAGTGCCAAAGAATTAATGCTTTTGAACCATCTTGTTGGAGAAGACTCTTGAGAGTCTCTTGAATTACAAGGAGATCAAACCAGCCCATCCTAAAGGAAATCCTTCCTGGATATTCATCAGAAGGACTGATGCTGAGGCTGAAGCTCCAATTATTTGGCTACCTGATGCTAAGAACTGACTCATTGGAAAAGACCCTAATGCTGGGAAAGATTAAAGGTAGGAGGAGAAGGGGATGGCAAAGGATGAGAAGGTTGGATGGCATCACTGACTCAAAGGACATGAGTTTGAGCAGGCTCCGGGAATTTGTGATGGACAGGGAAGCCTGGTGTGCTGCAGTCCATGAGGTTGTGAAGAGTTGGACCCAAATGAGCAACTGAACTGAGTGAGTGTGAAGTGGTTCCTCAATTGCTTTTTTAAAATTAATTTATGGTTTTAATTTGATGATAATTTTTTCCAATGTTGGGTTATTTCTCTCTCTCTAAACACACACATATCTATCTCTCTATCTATCTATACACACACACACACATATATATATATGTATGTATGTAAACCACATATATATAAATATATATATATATAATGAAGACATATGTATTAACCACATATATATTTACCATATATACAACACATATATTAACCATATATATACATATATATGTACACACATGTATGTGGGATATATATGCATATATCCCTTCCCTCTTGTGGTTAATTCAGCTAATATTTAATGATGGTAAACATAGTTTCATATGCCTGTTGGCCATTTGTATATATTCTTTAAAAAATGTTTATTCAGATCTTTTGATCATTTTAAAGGGAGTTATTTATCTTTTATCATTGAGTTATGAGATTTCTTTGTGTATTCTGAATAAATTCCCGTGTTAGTTTATTGAAAATATTTTCTTTCATTCTATGAGTTTTCTTTTCAGTTTCTTTAGAGAGTTTTATAGCTTTAGCTCCTATGTTTGCATCTGTTATCCATTTGGAGTTAAAATGTATTGTATTGTGTCAAGTAGGGGGTCCAGCTTCATTCTTCTGCATGTGAATATTCCATTATCCCAGCAACATTTGTTGAGACTACTCTTAAACAACTTTTGAAAAATCACTTAGCCTAGAAGACACTGAGTCTCCAACCTGCAGGATCTAATGTCTGATGATCTGAGTTGGAGCTGATGTATTAATAAATACATCAAAATAAATCACTTTAATCAAAATAAAGTGCATAATAAATGTAAGGTGCTTGAATCATCCCAAAACCATCCCCTCACCTCTGGTTCATGGAAAACTTGCCTTCTGTGAAACCAATTTCTGCTGTCAAAAATATCGGAGACCACGAGCCTAAGAGACATAATGACATGTCTCTGGTGGAACCAGAACTGAGTCCTTTGCTGAGCACAGAGTGACCTTACAAGTATATTTATTCCTGATCCTTACTATGGAAAACAATAGTACCTATAATTGGAGACTAAATGAGCCAGTAGGTACATATGAAAGAAAGCTTTGCTAAAATATCTGTTGGATATATTATTACCAAATAAGGCAGCTTATATATATTGGCTTAAATATATTTGATACATTCTAGAGATAAGGCTACATTCTTTTTCAGAAATTGCAGAGGTACCTTTAAAAACAAGTGTGCTGTGATTTTTTTTCTAAAACCACCTTGATGAGTGGAATGCGAATTACACAGAAGATTTTAGCTTGAAAATGTAAAATAAACATGATATCCATTTGCCATCTGGTGTTTTGTAAATATATTTTGTTTACCCTTTTCAGAAGCCCTAAATGAATTTCATAATTGCCTCATTATCTGCAATATGTGAAACCTCCATAGCCATTCTGGTGATTATGACACATGGCTTCCTTAACAAAACAAAAAGCAAAATGAAGAGATAGGTGAAGGAAATTGACGAACCTTTGTGCATTTGTATATAAAAAAAGATGGCTCTTGAAATAACACTGTTCTGAGGTTGCATTGCAGTTTTAAGTAGTGTAACTAATGTCATTTGCTTCAAAAATCTAAGTGCATCATTGAGACTACAAAACATTCTTTGCTAAAAATCAAATCAGAAACAGAGCAGAGTTTAGCAATAAAAGATGATTAGGATGTGTCTTCTATGCTATCTTCCTCTGTCTGTTAGCCTTAATTCTACTCTCCTGTCTTATAGCATGGATATGTAAGCGCATGATAAAATGCAGATCATTGTTGAGAGAGCCACTTTAGCGGTACATTCTCCTTGCTTTATGATAGCCAATATCTAAATATATAATCCTTGAGAGTCCCTTGGACTGCAAGGAGATCCAACCAGTCAATCCTAAAGGAAGTCAGTCCTGAATATTCATTGGAAGGACTGAGGCTGAAGCTGAAGCTCCAATACTTTGGCTGCTGCTGCTGCTAAGTTGCTTCAGTTGTATTCAACTCTGTGCGACCCCATAGATGGCAGCCCACCAGGCTTCCCCGTCCCCGGGATTCTCCAGGCCAGAACACTGGAGTGGGTTGCCATTTCCTTCTCCAATGCATGAAAGTGAAAAGTGAAAGTGAAGCCGCTCAGGCTACCTGATGTGAATAACTGACTCATTGGAAAAGACCCTAATGCTGGGAAAGATTGAAGGCAGGAGAAGGGGATGACAGAGGATGAGATGGTTTGATGGCATCACCAACTCAATGGATATGAGTTTGAGCAAGCTCCAGGAGTTGGTGATGGACAAGGAAGCCTGGCATGCTGCAGGCCATGGGATCACAAAGAGTTGGACATGACTGAGTGACTGAACTGAACTGAAATACATAATCTCTGTAACCACAGATGGTTAGGAAGAACTTCACATATAACACAGTAACACTTTAACACAGATACCATTTTGAAGCTTGGAGTCACATATATTCTCAAAAAAAACTTTTTGATGGAACCTTGATGTGTTTGATCCTGACTCCATTAGGATTCTTTTCAGTTAGTAAACATTTAACAGTAAGTGCATTTTATGAAACATGCACAAGAATCTTGAATGAACTTGATGAAATTTCTTCCACATCAACCATTTCCACAGAGCTTCTGAATATTCTGGGAATTTATAGGCATTCAACCCATGCCTGAATTTATTGTGTGTTCAATGCGATTTGTGTGAATTCATTAGGGGTTTTGTAATGGAGATACTTTGTTTTGATGTAGCTTCTTCCTTTATACTTTACTGATTTCATTATATTTTAGTGTAATTTTCTTCTCTTTCATGATTGTTTTCCCTGAAAAATCCCCTGCTACCACCCTTGGTCTTGAATCATGTCTGGTTATGTCTTTTATACCAAAATAACTCCCTAGTAGTCATTTGCGGCTCTGGTTTCAATATTGAAGCACAGAAGGGGAAGGATCATGACTTTAGAACACTTATATCTTAAAATAGGATAGAGAGGATGCATTTGAAAAAAAATTATTAAAAAGTAAGAGAGGGGCAAGTATTTTGAAAAGTAAAATATATGCATATATGCATGCACATATGTATATATACTTACATAAAGTGCACAAATCATAAAAATCCAGCTCAATGGAGTTTTAGAGAGTAAACACAGCCATATCACCAATGCCTTGCAAGATAATTACTAGTATAACTTTTGAAACTATGTCAAACTATAGTATATGATATGAAGAATGTATTGTTTTGTTTCTGGCTCTTTTTGATGAAACTTTGTGAGATTTGTTAATATTCCTGTGCGAAGCTGAAATTCATTTATTTTAATTTCTGAGTTGTATTTCATTGGACAAACATACCACATTTAATTTACTCTACTGTTGATGGACATTCTTGGATTATTTACAGTCTTGGATATTTCTAATAATCCTACCGTGAAAACTTAAATTTTCTAAGGAAAAATTTATCCCTATTTCTATTGGGCTATATTTACTTGAGTGGAATGCTTAGATCATGAGGCATATTCAACTTTGGAAATATTGCAAACAGTTTTCTAAAATGGTTGTACTAGCAGCACAAAATTCAAGTTTCATCTTCAAAAATACTAGGTAAAACAGGGAATTATATTCAATATCTAGTAGTAATCTATAATGGAAAAGAATCTGAAAAAAACATACACATATTCAGTTATAGTTTTGTATATCTATATATAAAGCAAATTAGTTTGCTGTGCACATGAAACATTGTAAATCAACTATATTTCAACATAAAATGTTAAAAACTTTAGGTATTTTCTACCTTTTTTGTTAGCCATTCTCGTCGATGTGTATTAGTACCTCACTGTGTATTGGTGTCTCACTATGACTTTAATTTTTATTTTCCTTGAGTAATATATTTGATTATTTTTTCTTAATTTATTAACCATTAGAATTTTCACATTTATTAAGTATCTGTTGTAGTAGTTAGCATTTTTTTTCTCTATTTAGCTATCAGCTGAATAGCTTGAGTTAGCCATTTTTCTCTATTGAAGCACTTGATTTATGTAGGTTGGTAAGAATTTGTTATACACTATGAAAATGAGTCTTTTACAGTATGTACAGTTGCCTCTTGAACAATGAAACCCACGCATGACGTCATATACAGTTCTCTGAACCTTCATTTCTGCATCCACAGATTCAACCAACAGTTGATCATGTGATACTTTAGTAGTATTTACTGAAAAAATTTTGTGTATAAGTGGACCCATGCAGTTCAAATCCATGCTGTTAAGGGTCAGCCATACAGTGTATCTCCACCGTGTAGCATCTTCTATCTAAAATGACAAATAAGACATCAAAGAATAGGCAAACTATATGAATAGTTATTTCTCTAAAGAAGGTGCACAATGGCCCTTAGGTACATGAAAGATTATTCAACATCAGTAATCATTATGGAAGTGAAAATTAAAAAAAAAAATAGGGCACCACTTTATCCCCTCTTGGAAGGCTAAATAAAATTGAGAGTTAATAACAAATGTTGATGAGGATGCTGAGGAAACAGAATAGCCATCCATATATTGCTGGTGATGTTAAGTGAAATGCTTTGGAAAATGATTTTTCTGTTCCTCATGATAATAAGCATAGAGTTACCAAATGACTAAGCATTCCCACTGCTAGGTGCAACCTAAGGGAATTGAAAGCACATGTCCCAGAAAAAATTTTGTCTATGAATGGTTATTGCAGCATTATTCGAAATAGTCAAAAAGGTGGGAAGAAACCATATGTCCATAAACTAAATGTGGCATAGCTGCACAATGGGATATTAATTGGCAGTCAAAAAGAATAAAATAAAGTATTGGTACATGCTGAAACATGGATGAACCTTGAAAACATTATACTAAATGAAAGAAATTAGTCATTAAAGACTTCGTTTGTATGATTTCATTTATATGAAACATACAGAATAGACAAGTTCACAGAAACATAGTTTAGTAGTTCCTAGGTACTTAGGAGAAGGAAGGTACTTGGAGAAGGAAATGGCAACCCACTCCAGTGTTCTTGCCTGGAGAATCCCAGGGACAGGGAAGCCTGGTGGGCTGCCGTCTATGGGGTCACACAGAGTTGGACACGACTGAAGTGACTTAGGTACTTAAGAATGAAAGCACTTGATGTGTCTTCTACTAAATATGGTTTGGGTGATGAAAATGCCCTTAAATTATATAGTGATGATGGTTTTATAGCTCTATGAATAAAATAAATAAAAACTGTACATGTTTAAAAGGTAAATTATATGTGTATTTTACTTTATTAAGCCTGTTTAAAAAAAAATACAGCTGGAAACAACCTAAATATTTTCAGTGGGCGAATGAGTAATGATCATGATGTAAGTACATGATGCAGTTTTTAAACACTGAATATGCTGGAAATGTGAATATTAACAGCATTGGATTCAAAAATAATGTTACATGGATAGGGAAAATTTAAAAAATGGAAAAAAAAAACCACTGAATACAGGCTAATGATTTTAATTTTAGTATTGTATGAAAGAGATTGAGACATGTTACAAAGGAATCTTCACTTGTGTTAGTAATGTTCTTAATTCTTAAAAATGATTGTGGCTATAGAGGGTTTCATTGTATTTCTTTTATGACTCTTATACTTAAATGTTTTATAACTGAAAAAAAGAACAGTGTTAGTAGAGGACGGGAGACTTAATAGTAAGATTAAAATTAATTACATTCAGGGTTATCTGTAAAATTACATTCTTTTTGATTCATTAAGTAGAGCAATTTTCTACACATAAATAATAGAGGTCGATTAACTTTGAAAGCAAAAAATCTGTACGTTCATTAACATGAGTATTAAAATCAAAGCCTGCACCTTGCCAAATACTTTGAAAGGTGTCCAATGATCTCAGATTTTTACTGCTAGCACATCAACTAAGAAGTCATCAGGCATATGATAGTACTGGCTTTTCCAGATAACTGCCCATGAAAATTCTGTACTTGCTCTTGCTCGGTGATTTGTCATCCTATCTGCACATTAGGATCACCTAGGGAGATTTTTCAAATGTGCCCCCTAAGCCCTCCCCAGCAGATACTCAGATTTAAGTATTTCTGGATGGGGCCTAAGCATTAGCTGCTTTTGAAAACATTCCAGGTTATTCTAATGTGAGACCAGGTTTGAGAGATATTGCTCAAGGCTTTGTGCTTCCTACGTATTTTCTGTGTTCTCTGATCTCTTTTTCCAAATCCAGTTCTTTCTCTCTGGGAGTCTTTGGTATTGATGATCTTTTAAGATCTCTTCTGGCATGCACCTAGTTTTCATTTGGTCTTGCCTATCTGGTTACTTTGATTTCAGCTTTCCCTGCAGCCCTGTGAGATGCTTTCTTATATCTTCTCTTCCCAAGCTAACCTCATAGCTCATTTCTCTGGAAGAGTAGCCTTACACATTTGCTAATTAAGTGCCTTGTTGATAAATAAAGAAATAAATAGCACATAACCCTTTAAAATCGGTTTTGATATAAAATCACCTTGAAAGCATATGCAAAGATTGAGGAAGATAGCATTCTTTAGCTACTAACTTAAGGGCGTTGCTGATGACTCACAGAAATTCTGAGACATGCTCTCCTAACTCAGTACTTACTGCACACGCGTGGGTGCTTAGTTGCCTCAGTCATGTCTGACTCTTTAACCCATCAGGCTTCTCAGTCCATGGCATTCTCCAGGCAAGAATACTGGAGTGTGTTGCCATTTCCTCTTCCAGGAGATCTTCCTGACCCAGGGATCAAGCACTTGTCTTCTGCATTGCTAAACTACCAAGGAAGCTCCCCTAACCATACTTAACCATTAATAAAGCAATTAAAAATAATCATCATACAAAGGCCAAATATCTCTTGGATAACTGAGATAATATCTGACTTTAGGGAAAGAAAACCCACATTTTTACCTCTAGTCTTTCTACAGTTTTTTATGAAATCCCAGGCCCTAGATCACAGAAAATTCTTCTTTGTTTACCTCTCTGATTGTCTGTATGGTTTCAGCACTTGATTGAAAATGTGCGTAGAAACATGGAATTTATGCAGGCCACATAAATTTTGGTTCTGCCGTTTAGCCTGTGGCTTTTGATATATTTCTTCACCCCTTAGCTCTATGTGCTATAAATGGGAGTAATAATGTGTAATTCAAAGAATTTTTTGATAATTAAATTACATATTCCTAAAACTAGCAGATGCTTAGAGTGCTCAAACAAACCTTGTGCACATCAGGACCCAGAGACCCCACAGAGACTGAGACAGAACTGTGTTGGAGTGTCTCCTGTGGAGGCACAGGTCAGCAGTGGTCTGCTGCATGGGCAGGGGGCTGGGTGCAGCAGACCTGGGTATGGTGTATGCCCTCTTGGAGGAGGTCGCCATTAGCCCCACCATAGAGCTGCCAGAACTTACAGAGTACTGGGGAAACAGACTCTTGGAGGGCACAAACAGAACATTGTGCACACCAGGACCCAGGAGAAAGGAGCAGGCCACAAGAGACTGACCCAGACTTGCCTGTGAGGGTCCAGGAGTCTCTGGCAGAAGCATGGGTCATAGGTGGCCTGCTGCAGGGTGGAGGCACTGAGTGTAGCATTGCATGCATGGGACCATTTGAAGGACATAACCATTATCTTCATTACATCCACCACAGTTTGGCCTCAGGTCAAATAACAGGGAGAGAACACAATTCAGTTCAGTTCATCCACTCAGTTGTGTCTGACTCTTTGTGACCCCATGAATTGCAGCACACCAGGCCTCCCTGTCCATTACCAACTCCCAGAGTTCACTCAAACTCATGTCCATTGAGTCAGTGATGCCATCCAGCCATCTCATCCTCTGTCGTCCCCTTCTCCTCCGGCCCCCAACCCTCCCAGCTTCAGAGTCTCTTCCAATGAGTCAACTCTTCACATGAGGTGGCCAAAGTATTGGAGTTTCAGCTTTAGCATCATTCCTTCCAAAGAACACCTAGGACTGATCTCCTTTAGAATGGACTGGTTGGATCTCCTTGCAGTCCAAGGGACTCTCAAGAGTCTTCTCCAATACCACAGTTTAAAAGCATCAATTCTTCGGCACTCAGTTTTCTTCACAGTCCAACTCTCACATCCATACATGATTACTGGAAAAACCATAGCCTTGACTAGATGGACCTTTGTTGGCAAAGTAATGTCTCTGCTTTTGAATATGCTATCTGGGTTGGTCATAACTTCCTTCCAAGGAGTAAGCGTCTTTTAATTTCATGGCTGCAATCACCATCTGCAGTGATTTTGGAGAGAACATAGCCCTGCCCTTTAATAGAAAATTGGATTAAAGATTTACTGAGCATGGCCCCGCCCATCAGAACAAGACCCAGTTTTCCCCTCAGTCAGTCTCTCCCATCAGGAAGCTTCCATAAGCCTCTTATCCTTCTCCATCAGAGGGCAGACAGACTGAAAACCACAATTGCAGAAAACTAACCGATTTGATTACATGGAACACAACCTTGTCTAACTCAGTGAAACTATGAGCCATGCTTGCAGGGCCACCCAAGACAGACAGGTCATGGTGGAAAGTTCTGACAAACCGTGGTCCACAGGAGAAGGTAATAGGAAACCACTTCAGTATTCTTGCCTGGAGAACCCCATGAACAGTATGAAAAGGCAAAAAGATAGGATACTGAAAGATGAATTTCCTAGGTTGGTAGGTGCCCAGTATGCTACTGGAGATCAATGGAGAAATAACTCTAGAAAGAATGAAGAGATGGAGCCAAAGCAAAATCAGTTTTTGGATGTGACTGTTGACGGAAGTAAAGTTGTGGTTGGGACTGGTGATAGAAGTAAAGTCCAATGCTGTAAAGAGCAATATTGCCTAGGAATCTGGAATGTTAGGTCCATGAATCAAGGCAAGTTGGAAGTGGTCAAACAGTAGATGGCAAGAGTGAACATCGACATTTTAGGAATCAGTGAAATAAAATGGACTGGAATGTGTGAATTTAACTCAAATGACCATTATATCTACTACTGTGGGCAAGAATCCTTAGAAGAAATGGGGTAGCCATCATAGTCAACAAAATAGTCTGAAATGCAGTACTTGGATGGAATCTCAAAAATGACAGAATGGTATCCATTCATTTCCAGGGCAAACCATTCAATGTCACAGTAATGCTGAAGAAGCTGAAGTTGAACGGTTCTATGAAGACCTACAAGACCTTCTAAAACTAACACCCAAAAAAGATGTCCTTTTCATTAAAGAGGACTGGAATGCAAAAGTAGGAAGTTAAGAAATATGTGGAGTGACAGGCAAATTTGGCAAGAATGAAGCAGGGCAAAGGCTAATAGAGTTTTGCCAAGAGAATGCACTGGTCATAGCAAACACCCTCTTCCAACAACACAAGAGAGGACTCTACACATGGAAATCACCAGATGGTCAACACCGAAATCAGATTGATTATATTCTTTGCAGCCAAAGATGGAGAAGCTCTATACAGTCAGACAAAACAAGACCCGGAGCTGACTGTGGCTCAGATCATGAACTCCTTATTGCCAAATTCAGACTTATATTGAAGAAAGTGGGGAAAACCACTAGACCATTCAGGTATGACCTAAATCAAATCCCTTACGATTATACAGTTGAAGTGACAAATAGATTCAAGGGATTAAATCTGATAGAGTGCCTGAAGAACTATGGATGGAGGTTCATGACATTGTACAGGAGGCAGTGATCAAGATCATCCCCAAGAAAAAGAAATTAAAAAAAGGAAAAATGCTTGTCTGAGGAGGTCTTACAAATAGCTGAGAAAAGAAGAGAAGGAAAAGGAGAAAAGGAAAGGAGAAAAAAAAAGAAAAAAACTCTGCATTTTAATGCAGAGTTCCAAAGAACAGCAAGCAGAGAAAAGAAAGCCTTCCTCAATGATCAATGCAAAGAAACAGGGAAAAACAATAGAATGAGAAAGAGTAGAGATCTCTTCAAGAAAATTCGAGATACCACAGGAACATTTCATGCAAAGATGGGCACAATAAAGGACAGAAATGTTATGGACCTAAAAGAAGAATAAGATATTAAGAAGAGGTGGCAAGAATACAGAGAAGAGCTGTACAAAAAAGATCTTTATGACCAAGATAATCACAATGGTGTGATCACTCACCTAGAGCCAGACATCCTGAAATGTGAAGTCAAGTGGGCCTTAGGAAGCATCACTATGAACAAAGCTAGTGGAGGTGATGGAATTCCAGCTGAGCTATTTCAAATCCTGAAAGATGATACTGTGAAAGTGCTGCACTCAATATGCCAGCAAATTTGGAAAACTCAGCAGTGGGCACAGGACTGGAAAAAGGTCAGTTTTCATTCCAATCCCAAAGAAAGGCAAGGCCAAAGAATGCTCAAACTACTGCACAATTGCAGTCATCTCACACACTAGCAAAGTCATGCTCAAAATTCTCCAAGCAAGACTTCAACAGTACGTGAACCATGAAATTCCAGATACTCAATCTAGATTTAGAAAAGGCAGAGGAACCAGAGAAAAAAAATTGCCAACATCTGCTGGATCATCAAAAAAGTGAGAGAGTTCCAGAAAACATGTAGTTCTGCTTTCTTGACTATGCCAAAGCCGTTGACTGTGTGGATCACAGTGGAAAATTCTTAAACAGGTGGGAATGCCCGAGCACCTAACCTGCCTCCTGAGAAATGTGTATACAGGTCAGGAAGCAACAGTCAGAACTGGCTGTGGCAAAACAGACTGGTTTTCTAAATGGGGAAAGGAGTACATCAAGGCTGTATATTGTCACCCTGCTTATTTAACTTATATGCAGAGTGCATCATGAGAAACGCTGGGCTGGATGAAGCACAAGCTGGAATCAGGATTGCTGGAAGAAATATAAATAACATCAGATATGCAGATGACACCACCCTTAGACAGAAAACAAAGAAGAACTAAGGAGCCTCTTGATGAAAGTGAAAGAGGAGAGTGAAAAAGTTGGCTTAAAACTCAACGTTCCAAAAATTAAGATCACGACATCCTGTCCCATCACTTCATCACAAATAGATGAGGAAACAATGGAAACAGTGACAGACTTTATTTTGGGAGCTTCAAAATCACTGCCGATGGTGACTGGAGGCACAAAATTAAAAGACGCTTGTTCCTTGGAACAGAGGAGGCAATGGCACCCCACTCCAGTACTCTTGCCTGGAAAATCCCATGGACGGAGAAACTGGTCGCTAAGAGTCAGACACAACGAAGCGACTTCACTTTCACTTTTCACTTTCATGCATTGGAGAAGGAGATGGCAACCCACTCCAGTGTTCTTGCCTGGAGAATCCCAGGGATGGGGGAGCCTGCCATCTATGGGGTCTCACAGAGTCGGACATGACTGAAGTGACTTAGCAGCAGTTTCTTGGAAGAAAAGTTATGATCAACCTAGACAGCATATTAAAAAGCAGAGACATTACTTTGCCAACTAAGGTCCATCTAGTCAAAGCTATGGTTTTTCCTGTGGTCATGTATGGATGTGAGAGTTGGACTATAAAGAAAGCTGAGCACTGAAGATTTGATGCTTTTGAACTGTGGTGTTTGAGAGACTCTTGAGAGTCCCTTGGACAACAAGGAGATCCTACCAGTCCATCCTAAAGGAAATCAGTCCTGAATATTCATTGGAAGGACTGATGCTGAAGCTGAAACTCCAGTACTTGGGCCTTCTGATGTGAAGAAGTGACTCTTTTGAAAAGACCCTGATGCTGGAAAAGATTGAAGGCAGGAGAAGAAGGGGACATAAGAGAATGAGATGGTTGGATGGCATCCCAGACTCAATGGACATGAGTTTTAGTAAACTCCAGGAGTTGGTGATGGACAGGGAAGCCTGGCATGCTGCAGTCCATGGTGTCACAAAGAGTCAGACTAGACTGAGCGACTGAACCGAACACTAGCAGAGTGCTTAGCACAGGGTAGGCCTTTGATAAATGTGACCCTTCTATGATATATCTGGCTTTATTTCCTTTTACATCCAGTCTACACTGTAATCTCTATTGATGATCCATGTGGACCCTTGAACTTACTGTTCAAGGGTAATCATTATTTTCATAAATCTTAACATTCATAGTGCCAGGATTCCATCCTTAGATTTTTTTTTTTTTTTCAGTTAAAATCACAGAATTCAACAGTCCATCTTTCAGTTCTAGAAGCAGGAGAATGTTTAACTAGGACTCCTAATTAGGAAGTTCTCCCAATAGTTATCATGACCATACTCAACATCTTGACTTCTCTATAGAAAATGCAAGACTTCAATGATATCTACCACAAACCCACACCAGATTTTCTGCTGAACTTATCTTAATGATGTGCTCTCCTGTGTCATTCCCTCTGTTAATGTTTTCCATGTTTGCAAAACAATCCTGTCTCTGAATCTGCCATTTGTAATTTTTCCATTTCAGAGATAAAGGTGGAACCTTTTTTTGAATCTATAATTGTGTCTTCCTAGTGACAAACCTACATTTGATGAAAATGTACTGAACACTTTCATAATTATCACCTTTAAATACCTTAACAGCCCTGCAAGACAGGTATCATTATTTCTGTGTTAAATGTGATAAATGTGAGATTCAGAGAAGTTACCACCGATTATACAACAAACAACTAAAAGAGTTGTGTGCCTGCATGTACGTCGCTTCAGTTGTGTCCGACTTTGTGTCATCCCATGGACTGTACCCCACCAGGCTCCTCTGTCCATGGGATTCTTCAGGCAAGATTCCTGGAGTAGGTAGCCATTTCCTTCTTCCCTACTCAGGGATCCAACCTGGGTCTGTTACATCTCCTGTATTGGCATGCAGGTTCTTAACCACTAGCACCACTTGGGAAGCCTGTCACCCACTATAGTTCAAGATCATGTTCGAATATGCATTCTCCACTTTATAACTTGTTGTTTGTCAGTCTCACTCCCATCCTTAAAACTGTTTTTTGAAAGAGCACTTTTAAGGCACTCATCTCACACGCTAGTAAAGTAATGCTCAAAATTCTCCAAGCCAGGCTTCAGCAATATGTGAACCGTGAACTTCCAGATGTTCAAGCTGGTTTTAGAAAAGGCAGAGGAACCAGAGATCAAGTTGCCAACATCCGCTGGATCATCGAAAAAGCAAGAGAGTTCCAGAAAAACATCTATTTCTGATTTATTGCCTATGCCAAAGCCTTTGACTGTGTGGATCACAATAAACTGTGGAAAATTCTGAAAGAGTTGAGAATACCAGACCACCTGACCTGCCTCTTGAGAAATTTGTATGCAGGTCAGGAAGCAACAGTTAGAACTGGACATGGAACAACAGACTGGTTCCAAATAGGAAAAGGAGTACATCAAGGCTGTATATTGTCACCCTGTTTATTTAACTTATATGCAGAGTACATCATGAGAAATGCTGGGCTGGAAGAAGCACAAGCTGGAATCAAGATTGCCGGGAGAAATATCAATAACCTCAGATATGCAGATGACACCACCCTTATGGCAGAAATTGAAGAGGAACTAAAAAGCCTCTTGATGAAGGTGAAAGAGGAGAGTGAAAAAGTTGGTTTAAAGCTCAGCATTCAGAAAACTAAGGTCATGGCATCTGGTCTCATCACTTAGTGGGAAATGGATGGGAAAGAGTGTCAGACTTTATTTTTTTGGGCTCCAAAATCACTGCAGATGGTGATTGCAGCCATGAAATTAAAAGACGCTTACTCCTTGGAAGGAAAGTTATGACCAGCCTAGATACCACATTGAAAAGCAGAAACATTACTTTGCCAACAAAGGTCCGTCTAGTCAAGGCTATGGTTTTTCAGTAGTCATGTAAGGATGTGAAAGTTGGACTGTGAAGAAAGCTGAGTGCTGAAAAATTGATGCTTTTGAACTATGGTGTTGGAGAAGGCTTTTGAGAATCCCTTGCAAGGAGATCCAACCAGTCCGTCCTAAAGGAGATCAATCCTAGGTGTTCATTGGAAGGACTGATGCTGAGGCTGAAACTCCAGTACTTTGGCCACCTCATGTGAAGAATTGACTCATTGGAAAAGACTCTGATGCTGGGAGGGATTGGGGGCAGGAGGAGAAGGGGACGACAGAGGATGAGATGGCTGGATGGCATCAACGACTCGATGCACATGAGTTTGGGTGAAGTCCGGGAGTTGGTGATGGACAGGGAGGCTTGGCGTGCTGTGATTCATGGTGTCGCAAAGAGTTGGACAAGACTGAGCGACTGAACTGAGGGTAAATTCAGTAAGATTTAATCAGCTTTCTCTTAAGGTCTCACTGTCTGGCAAAGTTGGTCAATTAATTTCACAAAATTCACTTGAATGACTTTAGGCTTCAGGCTCCACTTTGATGTTTCCATTACTCTAACTCCTCATCTTCTTCCTACTAATTGTAGTCTTTCCAATGCCCTCTTCCTCCTCCTGTTTTCTTTAAAATTCTAGTCTGTATATTTTATTTGCATGTAGAATATAAACTCTCAGACCAAGTTAATAACTCTCAAATATTTATCTTAAACCCTACCTCTCCCCCAGACACAACATCTCATAGCTGGTATAGGATAAATAATGGCTCCATGTCCTAATTCTAAGAACCTATGATTATGTTCAGAGGAGGCAATGGCACCCCACTCCAGTACACTTGCCTGGAAAATCCCGTGGGTGGAGGAGCCTGATGGGCTGCAGTCCATGGGGTTGCTAGGAGTCGAACACGACTGATCGACTTCACTTTCACTTTTCACTTTCATGCATTGGAGAAGGAAATGGCAACCCACTCCAGTGTTCTTGCCTGGAGAATCCCAGGGACGGGGGAGCCTGGTGGGCTTCGGTCTATGGGGTCGCACAGAGTTGGACATGACTGAAGCGACTTAGCAGCAGCAGCAGCAGCATGATTATGTTACTTGTTAGGGCAAAAAGGAATTTGCAGATGTGATTAGGTTCAGAGTCTTGAAATGGGAAGAGTATCCTGGATTATTTGGTTTGGTAACAATCTGAGGGCAGTCATTCCGTTGTGTCCTACTCTTTTTGACCCCATGGATTGTAGCCTGCCAGGCCCCTCTGTCCATAGAATTTTCCGGGCAAGAATACTGGAGTGAGTTGCCCTTTCCTACTCCAAGGAATCTTCCCAACCCAGGGATCAAACTTGGTGTCGCCTGCATTGGCAGGCAGATTCTCTAGCACTGTGCCACCTCGGAAGCCCGTGCTGGGTTATTTAGGTTGGCCCATTGTTAACACAGTGTTCTTAGGGAGGCAGAAGAATCAGAGTGAGTAGTAGTTAGAAATGTGACAAAAAAAGCAAAAGGCAGGGAGCATGAGCCAAGGAATGTTCAAGGTGACTTCTAGAAGTTGGAGAAGTTAAAGAAACAGCCTTTTCTCAGTCTCTGAAGGAACCAGTTCTTGCCAAGGCCTTGACTTTAGCTCAGTGAGGCTGATTCTGGATTTTGACTTCCAAAACTATAAGTAACGTGGTGTTTTACAATGGTAATGAGATTGTGGCAATTTATTTAGTAGCAATAGGAAACTGATATATTTCCTAATTCTGAAGAGAATTTACTTGTGGCTGAAAATTAATCAGTATAAAATAAAATTTGTCTCTAAGTCACTCAGTCATGTCCGACCCTTTGCGGGTATAGTCCATGGAATTCTCCAGGCCAGAATACTGGAGTGGGTACCCTTTCCCTTCTCCAGGGGATTTTCCCAACCCGGGGATTAAACCCAGGTCTCCCACATTGCAGGCAGATCCTTTACCAGATGAGCCACAAGGGAAGCCCAAGAATACTGGAGTGGGTAGCCTATCCCCTCTCCAGGGGATCTTCCTGACCCAGGAATTGAAGCAGGGTCTCCGGCATTACAGGCGGATTCTTTACCAACTGAGTTATAAGGGAAGCCCCTTGTCTCTAAAACCTGCTGCTATATTCAGTTCTTACAAAAGGAATCAAATCACTCCCAAAGTCTTACTGCCTTTTTCTTCATCATGTCACTTTCTTTCACTCTTGTACCTCATGAACCTAATTCAGACACAATCAACTTATTCCTGACTACTGCTGCAGAGAATTCTCACCGGATTCCTTTTTACCAAGCTTTCTTCACTTCAGTTTATCCAGTAAATTTACGTCGACCTTCTTTAGGTGCCACTTTTCTCTAAAATTTTCGAAGTCTGTTCATCACTTATCTAGTAAATTATAGGGTCTTTAAGTGACTATTCAAGGATCTCTTCATTTTCTAGTACACATTTCCATAGTGTCCATTCTGAGGAAGAAAGCTTACTCATCTTAAAGAAAAATTACTCCTTTAAAGGCATATAAGACGTTTTTATATCATACGTGTGTTAACGAATGCCATGAAGTACTATGTTAAAGAATTCCATAAATTACTGTTTTAAGTATAAAATCGTTTACATATTAAATTTAGGATTCTGATAAAGGGAAAGAAGGATCCAATCTTAATCTTCTATTTCCTGTGCTTCATTTTACAGCATGTTAAATAGAATAGTATTGAATAATATTAACTAAGAAAAAGAACAATTCGGGAAAAATAATGCTATTTAATATGTATTGGCACAATTAATTCATTCTTTATTATTTTTTTTCCTGAGAGAAAATAAAATAGTGGAGCTATCTAAAAAGAGGGGAAAGGTTTTTAAGTATTTTTCAGCATAAGAAATTATGCATAGCTAAATGCAAATTAACATAGAATTTAAGTAGGAAAACAGTTCAATATGTTTAATGTTGTGTTTCTTTTATTTATAAATACATATATATATATACACACACACACACACACACATATATATTTTGTATATGTGTGTATATTATCATACTAGGCATGGTCCTAAGTTCTGTGGAATAAAAAAGGGGATCATCAATATCAAAGGGTCTTACAGTGTATTTGTGCTCAGTTGCTCAGTTGTGTCTGACTCCTTGTGACTCCAGGGACTGTAACCTAACAGGCTCCTCTGTCCATGAGATTTCCCAGGCAAGAGTACTGAAGTGCTGCTGCTGCTGCTAAGTCGCTTCGGTCGTGTCTGACTCTGTGCGACCCTATGGACAGCAGCCCACCAGGCTCCTCTGTCCCTGGGATTCTCCAGGCAAGAATATTGCAGTGGGTTGCCATTTCCTTCTCTATATTGGAGTGGGTTGCCATTTTCTACTCCAAGTATCTTCCTGCCCCAGGGATCAAACCCACATCTTCTGCGTCTCCTGCATTGACAGGCAGATAGATTCTTTACCCAAGAGCCACCAGGGAAGCCCATATAGTTTATTAGTGTTAATTAAGTGCTTGGTAGAATTATTCAGTGAGAATGTTGATATTGGGAATATATTGAGAGTGAGTTTGTTTTGATGATTGCAGATTAAATGTCTTTGTTAGTTACAGAGCTATTCAAACTATCTGTTTTATATTAGGTGAGTTGTAAAAGCCTTTTTGAGGAAGTGGCTCATTTCATCTAGTTTATAATATGTGTGTAGAGGTATTGGCAGCATTTCTTTGTCATCCTTTTGGTATCTTTGGGGTCCCTTATAGTGATAATCCTCTACTTAATTGTTGATATTGGTAATTTTAGTAATTTGAATCTTCTCTTTTTTTTCTGTCATTCTTGCTAGAGATTTATCTATTTTATTGATCTCTTCAAAGTACCAGCTGTTTGTTCTGATGATCTTTCTTTATTGCTGTTATTTTAAATATTATTGGTTTATATTCTTATGTTTAGTACTTTTTTTTTTTCCCTTTTTGCTTTGGGTTTATTTTACTCTTCTTGGTTTATTATCACCATGGGAGCTCAAGATTAGAAGTGTGTTATTTGCTCCTACATAATGTGTGTGAAAGTGAAAGTGAAGTTGCTCAGTCGTGTCCTACTCTTTGCCACCACATGGACTGTAGCCTACCAGGCTCCTCAGTCCATGGAATTTTCCAGGCAAGAGTACTGGAGTGGGTTGCCATTTCCTTCTCCAGGGCATAGTGTGTGTAAATCCATAAAAATATCACTCTTGTTTCTAAAATAACTATCTCACAAATGTTGATATGTTTTATATTCATTTTAATATAGTTCAATGAAATTTTTGTTTTCCTGATACTTCCTCTTTGATATCTGGATTATTTAGAAGTGTGTTTTTTAATTTCCACATATTTTTGAGATTATCTTTTTTATTTTTCAGTGATTTTTAGGGTATCGTTTGACATGTGCACACTTAGGATTATGTGTATCATTGGTGGAATGGCTCTTTTCAATCATTGTATAATGTCCTTCTCCCTCTCTGGTGATATTCTTTGGTTTTAAAATCACATTTATTTTATACTCATAGAGACACTTTTGCTTTTTTTGATTGATATTTGCATTGTATATATTTTCTACATTTTTCTTTCAGCCTGCTTATATTGTTATATTTGAAGTGAGTTTATTATAGACAGAATATAATTGGGTCATGTTTTTTAATTCCACTTTGCTAATCTCTCTTTTTTTGGTGAATCTAGAAATTTTATAATAGATATAGTTATTGATATTTTAGGGCTTAAGCGTGCCACTTTCTTTTTTTATGTTATTTCTCAGTTATTTCTTTGCTCTTGCTTGTATATTTCTTGATCAAATTTAGAACTCTTACCTGATTTATCTATAGTGTTTTTGAGCATATATTTATGTATAGCACTTTTATTGTTTTCTCTAGGTATTATATTACAGATATGTAGCTTATAACAGTCTACAGGGGTTGTCACTTAACCAGTTTAAGTGACAAGTAGAAATCTTACTTCCCTTTGTGTTCCTTTGTTCTCCCTATTTATAATCTAATTGTCTTAAATGTTCTCTCTCTGTATATAAAAATCACATCAGAAAGCATTATATCTTTTGTTTCAACCATCAAACACAGTTTTAAAAACTCAAGAGTAAGAGGCATGCCTATTCCATTTTTCATTATGTTTGCCAAGTTATATTTTTCCTGATATCCTAAGATTATTTTTTGTTGTTATTCCCCTCTCTTTCAACTTTGTTAGGCTCTCTTTTAAGGTAGGCATAATGGTGCTAAGATCTCCATTTTTTACCTTGTGCTGTGCTGTGCTTAGTTGCTCAGTTGTGTCGACTCTTTGCAACTCCATGGACTGTAGCCTGCCAGTCTCCACTATCCATGGGGATTCTCCAGGCAAGCCTACTGGAGTGGGTTGCCATATCCTCCTCAGGGGATCTTCCCAACCCAGGGATTGAAGTCTGAGGTTATCTTGGGCTTCCCAGGTGACTCTCAGTGGGTGAAGAATCCACCTACGATGCAGTAGATACATTTTTCTTGGTCTCCAAAATCACTGAAGATGGTGACTGCATGAAATTAAGACCCTTGCTCCTTGGAAGAAAAGCTATGACCAACCTAGACAGCATATTAAAAAGAAGAGACATTACTTTGCCAACAAAGGTCTGTCTAGTCAAAGCTGTGGTTTTTCAGTAGTCATGTGTGGATGTGAGAGTTGGACCATAAAGAAAGCTGAGTGCCAAAGAATTGATGCTTTTGAACTGTGGTGTTAGAGAAGACTCTTGAGAGTCCCTTGGACTGCAAGGAGATCAAACCAGTCAGTCCTAAAGGAAATCAGTCCTGAATGTTCATTGTAAGGACTGATGATGAAGCTGAAACTCCAGAACTTTGGCCACCTGATTTGAAGAACTGACTCACTGGAAAAGACCCTGATGCTGGGAAAGACTGAGGGCAGGAGGCAAAGGGGACAACAGAGGGTGAGATGGTTGGATGGCATCACTGACTCAATGGACATGCGTTTGAGCAGGGTCTGGGAGTTGGTGATGGACAGGGAAGCCTGGCATGCTACAGTTTAGGAGGTCACAAAGAGTCAGACACGACTGAGTGACTGAACTGAACTGAACACTGGTTCAATCCCTGGGTTGGAGATATCCCTTCAAGGAAGACATGGCAATCTACTCCAGTAGTTTTGACTGGAGAATCTCATGGACAGAGGAGCCTGGTGGGCTATAGTCCATAGGGTAGCAAAGAGGCAGACACAACTGAAGCAACTGAGCATGCATGCATGAGGTTATCTTAAGCTCTCCATCATCATGAATGATGCTTTTGCTGGGCATAGATCTCGAAATGTGTGTGTGTGTGTATTGTGTATTCAAGCCTGACAACTGGGACAGCCAATGGTATAGTTAGTTCAGAGGCCAGTAGGTTTGAGATCCAGGAAGAGCCAGTGTCCCTGTTCAGAGGCATTCAGGCTGGAAATTCTTTTACTGTGGAGAAGGTCAGCCTTTTTCTTCTATTCAGGTTTCAGCTGATTGAATGAGGACTACCAGCATTAGGCAGGGTGATCTCCTTTACTGAGTCTACCAATTTAAACATTAGTCTCATCTGGAAAAAAACCCTCATAGAAACATCCATGATAATATTTTACTGAGTATCTGGGTACCTCATGATTCATTGAAACTGACACAGAAACTTAACCATCACACTCAACAAAGATTAGTTAATAACAATTCATTCAAAGAAGTATTCAACATCCATTAACACGGATGATTATGAATACAAAACAGACACAAGCACAGGTGCTAACTAAAGAGTAATATATATACTGAAAGGTAAAACGGCATGATCTATGCCTAATACTTGACAAGAGTGAAGTGAAGTTGCTCAGTCGTGTCCGACTCTTAGCGACCCCATGGACTGTAGCCTACCAGGCTCCTCCGTCCATGGGATTTTCCAGGCAAGAATACTGGAGGGGGTTGCCATTTCCTTCCCCAGGAGATCTTCCCAACCCAGGGATTGAACCTGGGTCTCCCGCACTGTAGGCAGATGCTTTACCATCTGAGCAACAGGGAAATCCAATACTTGACAATGTATGCCCACAAATCTGATTTAAAAGCAATACCTTAAGTGATAAGAATAACTGAAATTATATGGTAATTTTTTAAAATTATTTTATTCTTAAAAGAAAATATGCTTGTATTGACTTTATAATGAAATCAGCATTTTTAAAAGTGATTTTATTTTCACAAGTCAAGTTTAAAAGTTCTTGACATGCTATTAGGGAGAAAGGAAACATCCATAATCTCATCACATACTTATAATTATAGTTAATATTTTGGTCTGTTTCTCTATGTGAAAGGAATATAATACATTTTTCTAATTAATTAAACAAACATTTGTTGAATGCCAGCTTTGCTGCCAGCCTCTATTTTACGTGGTAGGGATATAGCAGTAATCTACAGTGACAGTATGAATAACAAAACCCTTCATCCCTTGTGGAGCTTACAGTCTAGTGAGTATCTTTAATGTTCAGATGTTTGCTTTGCTTTAAAATATGTCTGATTAAGAATTTTCAGGTATTTTCCTGATTTTTAAAGGTACTGTATTTTAATGCAGGCATTATGTATCATACAATGGATACATAATATATTTTTTTTAAAAAAGCTCTTTGACTATTATCAAAGACTGGATGTTCTGTAATTATTTAATAACAAAATATTATTATAAATGACTTGAATATTAGTCCATAAAGTTATTTTATTCTAGATTTATGTCTTATTTAACCATAAGATATAGCAGAAATTCAGTTACTAATATAATGAGCGTATATTTTGAGACTCTTTTGTGGTTTGATAAATGACTCATCCAAGTATCCCTACTCATGCTTTTTTTTGTTTGTTTTATTTTCAGTGAAAGCAGGAATCTTTCAAAATTGAAATATTAATGATGTAGAGTATTATATTTTATAGATGTACACTGCTATGATTCACTTTTTAAAGGTGACGTTAGGTGTGTAGTTATTGTAAGATACTTGCCATATTCCCTGTGTTGTACAGGATATCCTTGCAGTTATTTTACAGTATAATAGTCTATAACTCTTAATCGCCTACTCCTGTATTGCCCCTCCTCCTCCCCTCTCCACTGGTAACCACTGGTTTGTTCTCTGGATCTGTGAATCTTCTGCCTTTGTGTTATAGTCACTAATTTATTGTGTTTTTTTCCATTCCACATATAAATATTGCTCTGACTTATTTCACTTAGCATAATCCTTCCAAGTCCATCTATGTTGGCAAAATCATTCCTTTTGGCTAAGTAGTATTTCATTTATATACGCTTACCTCATGTTCTTTATCCATTCATCTGTCGATGGACACTTAGGTTGCATCCATATCTTGGCAATCATAAACAGTGCTGCTATGAATATGTAGATACATGTTCATTTTTTAAATTTTTTAAAATATGTATTTATTGAAGTATAGTTGATTTACAGTGTTCCATTAGTTTCTGCTGATTCAATTACACATATGTGTACTTTTTCATTTTTTTCTTTATGATTTATCACAGGATACTGAATATAGTTCCCTATACTATACCTTTTTGTGTATCCATACTATATATAGTAGTTTGCATCTGCTAATCCCAAACTCCCATTCCATTCCCTTTCCCAACCCACCTCCCCTTTGGCAACCATAAGGCTGTTTTCTCTGTCTATGAGTCTTTCTCTGTTTCGTGGGTAAGTTTGTATCATATTTTAGATTCCACATAAAGTAATATCATATGGTATTTACCTTTCTCTTTTTAAATTATTCCACTTAGTAGTATAATGTCTGGGTCCGTCCATGTTGCTGCAAGTGGCATTATTTGATTCTCTTTTTATGGCTGAGTAATATCCCACTGTGTGTGTATTTATGTGTGTAAACACACACACACATATATACACACATCACATCTCCATTATCCATTTATCACTGACATTTATCTGTCAGTGGACCTTTAGGTCATTTCCATATCCTGGATTTTGTGAGCAGTGCTGCTATGAACATAGGGATACATGCATATTTTCAAATTATAGTTTTGTTTTGATATATGCCCAGGAGTGGAAGTGCTGGATCATATAATAACTCTGCTTTTAGTGTGTTAAGCAACCTCTATACTGTTTTCTGTAATGGCTGTGCTAATTTATGTTTCCACCAGCCGTGTGGGAGGGTTCCATTCTCTCCACACCCTATCTACCACTTACTATTTGTAGATTTTTCAGTGATGGCCATTCTGACTGGTATGAGGTGCTACCTCATAACAGTTTGGATTTACATTCCTCTATTAATTAGTGATGATGACCATCTTCTCATGTGCTTATTGTCTATCTGTATGTCTTCTTTGGTTAAGTGACTATTTCGCCCATTTAAATTTTTTTATTATTATTGTTGAGTTGTATGGGCTATTTATTATATATTTTGTGGGTTTCCCTGGTGGCTCAGACAGTGGAGAATCCACCTGCAATGAAGGAGACCCAGGTTCAGTCCCTGGGTTGGGAAAAATCCCCTGGAGAAGGGAATGGCTACCCACTCTAGTATTCTTGCCTGCAGGATTCCATGGACAGAAGAGCCTGGCATGCTACAGTCCATGGGGTTACAAGAGAGTCAGACGTGAGGCACTAATTAAATCCTGGTTGGTTGTATCATTTGCAAATATTTTCTCCCAGTCCATAGGGTATCTTTTCATATTGTTCATGGTTTCCTTTGCCATGCAAAACCTTGTACATTTGATTAGGTTCGTTTGCTTATTTTTATTTTATTTTTATTGTCTTGGGACCTAACCTGAGAAAACATTGGTATGATTTATGTCAGAAATCATTAGTATGATTTATGTTATCTTCTAGAGGTTTTATGGTGTGTCTTATATTTAAATATTTAAACAATTTTGAGTTAATTTTTGTGTGTGGTAATAGGGTGTCTTTAAATTGAATTGATTTTCATGTGGTTTTCCAATTTTTTCTTCAGAATTGATTTGGCAATACTGTCTTTTGTGATTCAACATAAACTTTAGTTCTATGGCAAAAGACCTGGGTAATTTAATATTGTTTGTGGATTTTTGATGATAGCCATTCTGGCTGATGTGAAGTGACATCTCACTGTAGTTTTGATTTGCATTTCTGTAATAATTATTCATGCTGGACATCTTTTTGTGTGCCTATTGGCCATCTGTATGTCTTCTTTGGAGAAATGTCTGTTTAGGTCTTCTGCCTCTAATTTTCTTTTTTTAGTAGTGTCTTTGGTTTTGGAACCAGAGTGATAGTAGCTTCATAGAATGTCTTTGGGGATGTTCCTTCCTCCTCAGTTTTTTGGATGAGTTTTTTAGAAGGGTTGGTTTATGTTCTTCTCTCTGTGTTCAGTAGAATTTACCTGTGGAGCCATCTGGCCCTGGACTCCTGTTTGTAGGAAGTTTATTACAGATTCTATTTCACTTCTAGTAATTGATCTGTTCAAATTACCTATTTCTCCATGATTCAATATTGGTGGGCTATAGGTTTCTAGAAACTTGTCCATTTATTCTAGGTTGTCAGATTTTTTGACAGCTAATTGTTCATAGTATTCTCCAAAGGCTTTTTGCCTATTTCTGTAGTATCAGTTATTATTTCTCATCTTTCATTTCTTATTTTATTTGAATCCTCTCTCTTTTCTTCTTGGTGAGCCTGGCCAGAGGTTTTTCAGTTTTATTTATCCTTTCAAAGAACCAGATACTGGTTTTGTTGATTTTGTCTATTGTTGTTTAACCTCTATCTTATTTATTTCCTCTGATCTTTATTATTTCTTTCCTTTTTCTGACTGTAGGTTTTGTTTTTCTTTTTGTAATTCTTTTAGTTGGTAGCTTAGGTTGTTTATTTGAGATTTTTCTTTCTTTCTTTTTTTTTTTTTAAGGAGGCCTGTATTACCATGAACTTCACTCTAAGAACTAACTGCTTTTGCTGCATCCCAAAGATTCTGCATGGTTGTGTCTTCATTGCAATGAAAGCAGACAGGCCCCACCCAGCCTCCATGTACATTCACAAAATCCACAGCTGCTAAGGCTGGACATGTCCCAACCACAGGACACCTGTAGTTCACTTGGGTGTCCTCAGGCACTGAGTTGCAAAGCTGGCAGCGGTGGCATAAGTCCACAGATCGTACAGCCATGTGGAGAGGGCTCAGATTTCAGCCCTGCTTCCTAAATGACAAGCCTCTGGGAATCATCTGACTTCAGCCCTGCCACGGCATGTGGGCACCACGCCCCCCACCACTGCAGCATTCATGCACTCCCTGGGCTTTTAGAGACAGTGCTGCACCGGCTGGAAGTGCTCAGAGAGGCTGTTCGGTGGGCCCCACCCCTTCCTTCCTATACTCTTTAATAATGACACTTCCCGTTTATGGATGAACTGAACTACTCTGTACTCCTGGTTGCCGCCATTCCAGACTCCAGCCACTTCAGGCTGTCTTCATGCAGCCAACCACAGTCCTCTGCCTGAGTCTGTCCTCTGAAACCTGATTTTCAGCACTCTGGCCCTGTGTGCACCAGCTGACGGTGTCTCAGGCTGGGGAGTGCAGGACGGTGGCACGGGCCATCTGCGCTGGTCTCTCTATGTTCTGCCTGCTGCAAACTGGCTTCTCCACTCTCCTCTTGCACCTCTGAAGCTCACTTTCAGTCCCAGCTGTTCTCCCAGCTCTCTCTCCCAGCTGTGAAAGAGGAAATGAGGGAACATTTCCTCTTTCACAGCTCTGTCTAGGAGACATATATGCAGTTCTGATATCCTGCCTCTTTTGCCTTTCATCCTACCCAGTTGCATGGAGTTCAGTTTAGTTCAGTTATTGAGTCCTGTGACCTTTGTGACCCTTTGTGCCATGGACTGCAGCATGCCAGGCTTCCTGTCCTTCAGCATCTCCTGGAGTTACTCAAACTCATGTCCATTGAGTTGGTGATGCCATCCAACCATCTCATCCTCTGTTGCTCTCTTCTCCTCCAGTCTTCAATCTTTCCCAGCATCAGGGTCTTTTCCAGTGAGTCTGTTCTTTGCATCAGGTGTCCAACATATTGGAGTTTCAGTGTCAGCATCAGTCCATCCAATGAACATTTAGGGCTGATTTCCTTTAGGGTAGACTGGTTGGTTATCCTTGCAGTCTAAGGGACTCTCAAGAGTCTTCTCCAACACCACACTTCAAAAGCATCAATTCTTCAGCACTCAATTTTCTTTATAGTCCAGTTTTCACATCCATACATAACTACTGGAAAAACCATAGCTTTGACTAGATGGACATTTGTTGGCAAAGTAATATCTCTGCTTTTTAATATGCTGTTAAGTTGGTCATAGCTTTTCTTCCAAGGAGCAAGTGTCTTTTAATTTCATGGCTACAGTCACCATCTGCAGTGATTTTGGAGACCAAAAAAATAAAGTCTGTCATGGTTTCCATTGTTTCCCCATCTATTTGCCATGAAATGATTGGACTGAATGCCATGATCTTAGTTTTTGAACGTTGAGTTTCAAGCCAACATTTTTACTCTCCTCTTTCACTTTCATCAAGAAGCTCTTTAGTTCCTCTTTGCTTTCTGCCTAAGGGTGGTATCATCTGCATAACTGATTTTATTGGTATTTCTCCCAGCAATCTTGATTGCAGCTGGTGCTTCATCCAACCCAACATTTCGCATGATGTACTTTGCATATAAGTTTAAAAAGCAATGTGACAATATACAGCTTTGATGTACTCCTTTCACAATTACAAACCAGTCCATTGTTCCATGTATGGTTCTAACTGTTGCCTCTTGACTGGCATACACATTTCTCAGGAGGCAGGAAAGGTGGTCTTGTATTCCCATTTCTTTAAGAATTTTCCATAGGTACATAGAGATCCTTCTGCATTTTTAGATATCTAATATCTTCTGCCAGCATTCAGTAGCTTCTTTTTTTTTTAATTTTTACCACATATAGATGTATTTCTGATGTTTGTGGGAGGAGGTAAGCTCTGCATCCTTTTAGCTTGACATCTTGATTGGAGCCCTTGTGCTTCCAATAGTAACACTTCTAGTGTCCATCTTGCTTTATACAGATTGGATAATGTATTATATAATCATTCTCTAATTTTAGTTTAAAACTGCTATCCCAGAGTTCTTTGCCTTTCTTTGGCTCTCTTTTCATGTCTATTTTCTGTGTTAGGATCACATCTTCTGTTTTTGTTTTCTTCATTTGAAATTATCTCTTTACAGTATTTCTTTGTCTAATTAGCTATTGAAGGCTTCTTCTTATAATATTTAAGCTCTATACATAAAATGATAGTTGTACATATTTTTCCAATGTATTCTTTTCTTTTAATTATGATTGACTTGGAGGCATTACTACTTTTAATATTGTTATTACCAGTGCTTCCAGCATCACAATAACTGTTTTTATGTTGTCGAGTCTGTCAGTCTTCCAGTATGCTGATTTCTAACATAGAAAGTCATGTATCCTGTGATGTTAGCTGAATGTTCTCAGTTTAGGAGCTTTAAAAACTTACTGTATTCACATTAAATCTGAAATCACTGTTTGTGTTTTTATGGGATAAGAATCCCAAGTTTTTCCTTCTTTCAATTCTGATTCTCCCAGCACTTTTTAAAATAAATCTTTTAAAGTTTACTTTTATTTATTTTTATTTTGTGGCTGTGCTGAGCTGCATGAAAGTGAAAGTGAAGCCGCTCAGTCTTGTCCAACTCTTTGTGACCCCATGGACTGTAGCCTATCAGGCTCCTCTGTCCATGGGGTTTTCCAGGCAAGAGTACAGGAGTGGGTTTCCATTTCCGACCCAGGGATAGAACCCCAGTCTCCCACATTGCAGGCAGACGGTTTACCCTCTGAGCCACCAGGGAAGCCCCATATGGGGGTGCTGAGCTGCATATGGGATCTTAATTCCCCAACCAGAGGTCAAACCCAGGCCTCCTGCGTCAGTGGTGTTGTGTCTTAGTCACTGCACTGCAAGGAAATTTCCCCACCACTGTTAATTTACTAATTCTTGTTAAGTCATTGATTCATATAACCTCTGATTTTACAGAATTATTATTTAGAATAAGGGGAGCCCTTTTTAAGCAGAAATAATTTATATTTTACTATTGTACATATATTTCAGCTAAGTTTTTCCTCTGCATATTTTATTTTCATTGATCACAGAGTGATATGTGAGTAAAAAGATAACTGTCTAATAACTGGATGAGTTAATGAGCCCTGATGGTTAATATGGTAGAGATGCCAGAGCAGTTTAACCATCTTAACATCCATATCTTAACTATGGAAAAAAGGAAATTATGAAACATTTAAGAGCAAGATATAATCAAATGCGTGTATTGAGCCCAAAGCTAATTTGCTTTATTTGTTCATAAGTTTCTATAGTGTGTGTGTTTTTTTTTTTTAATCCCATTCCAGAAGTCACCTGAGGATTTTTTTTTTTTTTTTATCACTTGCGATAAAGATTCTGATTCCTTTTTTGACATTTAACTGCTAACAACTTTCAAGCTCCATCCCTCTTTTTATTCTTTATCTGGACAATCTGATAAAAAACAAAACAAAACAAAAAAAAAACTAAGTGTTCCCTCCCATGACTGCAGTGTAAAGTTCAGAATGCTCAACCTCACCCCAGAAGCTTCAGCCTTTTTACCCGCAATCACCATAACACTCTAAGTCAGTCAGCCTGTCCTTCCCTCTCAAACCATATTTGGAAATACTTAGAAGGAAATATTTTATTAGCTTCTTGATACATGTGTGGCATCACCAATCTCAGTATCTAAACCAATTTGAGGATCCATCCTGCCCATGTGGAGATAACTAGAATACACTCAGTTTGATCTCTCTAGTAGTGACCAGGTACAATTCTGACCAATCAGTTGTTACTGATTATTAAGTCTGAATTACCATTTACCCAAGTGGTTTGTTTACTTTCTATCTCTTTTATTTATTTATTTATTTATTTTAATTTAAAAAGTAAGTTTTAACTGAAGAGAAAAATTATAATCATTACCTTGCCCAATAAGTTGGTAAGTCCTTCTTTATTGAAAGATTAAAAAAAAAAAAAAGTTCTAAAAGTAATTTATTTATTTTGTGCAAGGAAGAGAATGGTAATAAGAAAATAATAGAAAATAGATATGAGTGATGTGAGAAACTGATGAATTATACAGAGCCTGTAAATACTTTTGGGGATATCCAGAGAAATCACACATAAGATGAACCTGCTGCTGCTGCTGCTAAGTTGATTCAGTCGCGTCCGACTCTGTGCAACCCCATAGACGGCAGCCCACCAGGCTTCCCCATCCCTGGGATTCTCCAGGCAAGAACACTGGAGTGGGTTGCCATTTCCTTCTCCAATACATGAAAGTGAAAAGTGAAAGCAAAGTCGCTCAGTCGTGTCCGACTCTTGCGACCCCATGGATTGCAGCCTACCAGGCTCCTCCGTCCATGGGATTTTCCAGGCAAGAGTACTGGAGTGGGGTGCCATTGCCTTCTCTGGAGATGAACCTAGGCAACTTCAAAGACTTTTTAGTGTTTTGAAAAAAGGAAGAAGATACTGACATTAATGTGGGTTTTATAAAGCCTTTATGCAAAGAAGTGGGTGTTAAGAAGCAGGAAGATACTTGTTTTATAATTCTATGAAATTAAAAATCCTGGGCATATTACCTTATTCTTTGATGAAAATAAAGAAAAAAAATCCTCAATTTTCTTTTTTCTCCTTTCTTCTTTCATTCGTTTTTTCCTTCTCTGTTTATGTTTACATATATGGCCCTTATTCCATGAGTGACTTGAATTCACTTAATAGAAAATTCAATAACATAAAATTTGCTCTCTGTGACTTATTGCAGTTTCCCCCCCAAATGGTGTCCTTGCTAAATTATAATAAATTTCAAAATTTCGAAATAAAGTTTAAAAGGGAAGTTTGTTCTTATTTACCATATTACCCATAAATAGGAGTGAAGCAAGTTCAAATGACAAGATCAATATTCAGAAGCAGAGATTTGAATATAACCAATTAGGTTTCAATCCTTCTCTCATCTTTGAAATTCAGTTTGTAAAAGTTAGTTTAAGGGTTTTACTTCCATATTTCTAGTCCTCATTCCATTCATCAGTGGCACTGATGTGTCTGTCTAGCCTTTTATCTCTAGTATTTCATACTGTTTTATCTGAACAAACAGTTTCACTTGGAGGAATTTTAGATACATGTGTTTTTACGTATATCTATGTATGTGTATAAATATCTGTGTGAATATATATGCATATGTGTGTATGTACATATACACTAATTATGTAAGGAAAAAACACCATAACTTAGTCCATTACTTTTCCTGGTGCGTTACTTTACATCACTCCATTTTTAATTGTGAAATGATAAAGTCTATTTTCTCCTTCACTATTTTTCTTCCTATTTCTCCTAAATCTTGTATGTCTGTTCATTGCAAAGGAAGGAAAGCAGTGTTGCCTTTGCACATATGACTTTTTAATATAAATTTATTTATTTTAATTGGAGATTAATTACTTTACAATATGGTATTGGTTTTGCCATACATCAACATGAATCCGCCACGGGTGTACACATGTTCCCCATCCTGAACCCCCCTCTCTCCTCCCTCCCTGTACCATCCAACTGACTTTACAGTTTAATTGGAACATCACTTTTGAAAGCTTCACTATGTTTTTCTTAGGACTGCAGTTTCTAAAATGCAAACATGGCTGTCTGATAGATTCAGAAGGCTAAGAAGTTGATAAATGTATTAAAATTAATTTAATCTTGCGATATAGAGAAGCTTTGCTGTTGAGCCAAACTTAATCTGTTCAATCTCCTCTAGAGGCCAGAAAATGCTTCACTGAAGGACGTCAAGAAGGTTGGCTTTCTGCAACATTATCTCAGACACTGTCTACATATGTTTGAATCTTCACATACTGTAAACACGGGATACACACACACACACACACATACATACACATACTGAAAAATAATACATATTTGCTTTTAGAAATTTGATTGTTTTCAAATGTGTTATGACATATAGTTGTAAAATTGCCCAGTGGTTTCTAAAAGAGAAAATAATTTTACTGTTAAAAAAGTGTTTTTCAAGTTTTTGTTTCTTCTTTACATCAAAGGTAGGATATGAGGGGAAAAAAAGAGGATTGTATTTTCAAACTGTCATTTAGATATGAGTCTGAAAATTGTTGCTATTGTAAAATAAAGGAACAGGGGAAATTGGCATATATACAGTTCAAGGAAGAATTTGGTTAAATGGTCACCTGTCACGCTTTAGAGAATTTTTGAAACTTAGACTGGGAATTTTAGATCTGATTTTTCTCAATCGTACCTCGGGATCCTTATTAAGGTTTTTCCTGACTGCACTGCACAAAGGTCATAATCATACCTCTATACTTTTGGTTGTAGGGGAAACAATTAGTACATTTTTGGAAGGGTAGTGGGTAAATGTATTTCAAGGGCTACTAAAATGTTCAAAGTCTCATTGCATGATCTAACTTGTAAGAATGGAGCAAAATATTACAGTGAGAAGGAAAAGAACATGTAACATAAATGTTATGTTTTTCATATTAAAATATTTTCATTCAAATTAATTGAAATTGAGAATATCATGGCATATGAAGACATGACATATTAAGCCACTAAAGTTTTTCACATGCTACTTAAAACTATATACACATCTCTTTTTTAAGATGAAAGCAAGACAAAATATATAAATATATAAGTTCCATCTCAGTGGCTAAAAAGTTGTTTCCTGAAGGTGATGTGCAGGAGGATATAGTGATTTAGGGTATTTTTGACTAGGAGGATAACTTTTTCCCAAACCAAATATTCATGCATGTCCAAATAGAGATGTAGTTAAAAGGGTGTGATATAATGTGGGTATGTGAGAGCATTTCCTTTGTGAAAAATAAACTACTGCTGAGAGACAGTTGGTTTAGGTAAACTTAATCTGGGACTGCAGAATTCTGGGGAGTAACTGACGAGGTAAAGAAAGCTCCAGACCTGGGCAACATTCCGACCCCAACAGTCAAACCTAGAGTAAAGGAATATTGGAAGTTGTACCCATGATATCTTAGAGGTTTACAAGTGGATTGTACTCAGTCACATCTGAGCACCATGGACAGACCACCCACCTGCAGCATCAGTCCACCCTGCCTTAAAAAACCAACTGCAATGAAATACTTTTGAATGGAGAAGCATCTGGAAATTGAGGATATCAGAGAAACTGCTTGCTGATGCAGAGGTGAGTTTTGGGGTATCCCTACTTGGACAGAGATTGGGCTGATTGAGATAAGCTTTCTATGAGGAGGAATGGGGTATAGAACTCTCAAGTTACTCAGTGGAGAAAGGCTGAAGTTACCATTTTCCTTCTAGAGGAGACCAATTATGCCTGAGGAAACAGAGCCTGCAAATAACCAAATGACTGCTCTGTGGGAGCCCCAGGCTAACCACAATTTTCATGAGGTAATTATGCCATAAATTTTTCTGTCTACCTGAGCAATGGCTTCTGCCTTTTATGTTGGTTTATTTCTTACCTGGAATGATTCAGGAAGTGGAGGGTAGAATGAGAAATCATCTAACCCTGAAGAAGAAGGGAATGCAGCCCAGAAAGTTATTGCCTAACAGGAAGCTAGGATTTCCTTCAACTTTTAAAAGACTGGACTAAAGAAGACATGGATATCAGTAGAAATTCTCTTTAGTGGTAACCATTATGATGAAACCTGAAATTATGCATTGGGAAAAATAAATTATAAATAGGTGGATAGATAGATTTCTTCCGGTTTTATACTAAGATCATGAGGCTATTTTCTCAAAGGGGACAAAAATGTTTTAAGACACTCTACTGGGTGAGGGGTGTGAAGAAGAGGATAAGCCACACTGACTTGGGTAGTGTATGAAGCTGTGGGAGCCAGAGATTTAGCTGAAAACAGAAAAGACTTTAGAGGTTAACTGTCAGAGGCAAAAATAACTGTCAGATGGTACTTGAGAGTATTGGGAGGGGCACAGAATAGAGCCCGCGTAAGAGTTCCACAGGCACTGGCTGCTCTCAGGGAGAAACCCATTTCCAACCTAGTCTGAAGCATGTCTGGCTCTATGCGCTGGTGAGTCTCCTAGCAATAGTGTCTGGGAATAAAGAAGATTAGAAGAAAAGAAGGAAACATTTCTCTTCCTCACCAGGCTTTCACAAGAAATTAAGTCTGCATGTGGAAGTCTCCATCATGGTGCCTAAAAAAGAAAAGAAAATGAAGTCACTCGGTTTTGTCTAAAAATTTTTATAAATATTCAGTATCTGTGTTGTGGGGCGGGGGGTGAGGTGTACAAACATAAAGATTCATTTGCTTTCCACTTTTTTCTTCTTAGCTATCCTGACCACAAGATGATGCCCATGCTATCGTCTGGAGATAGCTTGATCAAAAACACTACTGCTGTGGAGATGATGATTCTTATCTCCTATAATACCTGTACCTTTCCTCTGTCCAACCATTAAAGGGAGCAGTTGCTTAAAGATGTATTATGTGCAGGTCCAGATGTTACAGAATACACAGATGAGTTAGAGGCAGGATTCAATACTCAGGAACTCTTGGTGTTCTGGGGGACACTTCCCTGCCCTCTGCTTACTTGTGTGCACTGTGCATTTTCGGCCCCCAACATGATACCCATGTGGAAAAGGATGACATCGAGCAAAGAGCATAGGTGGAAACTTGTTCTCCCCACAACACACCCTCAGCTGCTTTTGACTCCAAAGTTTAAAGAGAGAAGACTTGCTTCCAATGGCTGGCGCCACTCAGCATCCACATCCTGGGTTCATAGAGAGGTGCACAGGAAGGAGGAAAGCAGGTGGCTTTCTAGGGGAATAAGGTAAGGGCTTGAGGACAAAGAGGCTCATTTTGAACTGGGCTCAGCAAACTCTGTCAATCCAACAGCGATACTCGCATATCTGAGAGGCCAAGTAAAAGTCTCAGCTTGGGTTTCTCTGGCTTCCTCAGATATTGGAGTTTTCATGTGAATTACTAAGGATTGTCCAGTTTTACCTAAGGGGAAAAAAATGTTTCCAAAACGCATCAAGGTTATCTTGAAGCCGAATCTTATTATTTCCTAATTTTCATTAGTACCATGAGTGCAAAAGTGCTAATAAGCAGGACATATTTTTAAAATGAGCTATGGAGAGAAGGATACTGCAACTTTTGAAAAAGGGAATAGAGAGACCTGTGGATTATATGGGAGCCAGGGAGTATGGCTGTGATTTACAAATGGAACTCTGGATAGATAGACTCTACAGCTTGATCTGAGTCTATAGACTCTACAGATTGATATGTTTATCTACTGTGATAAACACAGGGTAACTCCACGAGTGGAGTGTGTAGCCCCCTTGCTCTCAGAACAGTATTTCAGCAGGGCCATGGTTTATCCACGGAATGGCTAGAGGGTTTGGGACCAATTTCTGGTTAGGTTAAGTACTAAATAATTTTCTACCCAAAAAGGTAGAAGATGCAATAAAACAGGAAAACTTGCTGCTTTGGCTATATGATACATAGTATATAACATGTATCACTCATGTTGCAGTCACAGTACTGGAAGCTAAGGATTACCTATTTGAAATTTAACCTAAGAATGTCTTTTAGGTGTGTGTTAATTGAGACTTTTTCCCATTTGTTTCTACTCTCATTAGCCCAGGGCTGCTAGGTTCTTGGAGAAGGAAATAGCAACCCACTCCATTGTTCTTGCCTGGGGAATCCCAGGGATGGAGGAGCCTGGTGGGCTGCCTTCTATGGGATCGCACAGAGTCAGACATGACTGAAGTGACTTAGCAGCAGCAGCAGCAGCAGCTAGGTTCTTAAAGAGATAATAAAGAAAGAGGTATCAAATTAGCAAGGAATTAAAATAGTAACATTTGTGTACAGATACCCAGGAATCAGTGACTTTTAAAGGAACAATAACAGAAATAACTAAGATGACTAACGGTCAGAGGAGAAAAAGAGGACAAAACAGAGAGAAGGGAAAAGGTGGGAAGAAGCGATTTTAGAAGAGAGAAGAAGCAGAAACCCCTAGAGGAGAAGTAGGCTCCTGGGTCAGGGCAGAGCTGGGCTGTAACACACACTGAAATGGAGGGTGATGGTCTAGTCACACAACCTCCTGTGAGTCTAGTGTGCAGAGTGGACCAGGATTGGCCTTTCATTGTGTCTTGGTAGCAGGAAGGAAAGAGCACTTCTGTTCAATGGCATTTCTGGGAAAGAAAAAATGAAAGTAAAAAATGTGTTCTCTCTCTCCTCAGATGACACAGGCATAGGAAATTAAATGGTAGTGAATGAGTAATGCTAAAGCCTAGAAGCAGCAGTGGTAGAGAAGCAGAGAGACGCCCAAGTGCTAAACCAGCAGCCCAGGAGATGCACACCTTGCTGGACAATTAGTAAGTCCTTCCTAGGAGGGAAATCTAAGTCCATCTAGAAATCTGATTTCGGCCCAGACTGTGACTTCTGCCACTGATGCTAATGGTCCCTGTTGAGACATTTCTGGTAAAGGAGAGACACTGGCTTCCTTATGGACATTCACATATGCAGGATAAATGTGGAATTCATGACCAGTAGAGATTTATAGCTGCTCAAGGTAATTATTTCTGAGAATGTTTGGTCTGAGTGTTCCCTGTGAAGTGAAAGTGTTAGTTGCTCAGACATGTCTGACTCTTTATGGCCCATGGACTGTAGCCTGCCAGGCTCCTCTGTCCATGGAGTTCTTCAGGCAAGAACACTGGAGTGGGTTGCCATGCTGTCCTCGAGGGGATCTTCCCAACCCAGGGGTCAGACCCAGGTTTTCTGCACTGCAGGATTTTTTGCTGTTTGAGGCACCAGGGAAGCCCAAGTATTTCTTAGACACTCAAAGGAGGTTCCCTGGGAATTTCAGCTGTATCACTGAATGGAGAGTTCTCTTCATTGAGTAACTGATTACCATGTGGAACTCTTATTCCATATGAAAATACATGAGCTTTTGTCCCAGCTCTCACAGTCCAAGGGTTGTGAGCAACAGTTACCAAGAACAGAAGTTAGCAGCCTTGACAGTCTTGTCTTTCTGTGAGTACTTTCCTCTGAAGCAATCTTGAACACCCTGTGAGAGGGAAAAAAATCTTTTTCCTCTTTCAAGGAGTCTTTGATAACTTCTTCGAGATTTCTCACTTGGAGGTATGACTACTCTATGCACACTGTTCAAGTTTATATCCTCAAAGTAATGGAGGCCAGAGACCAGAATATAGCCAGAACCCAAGAGTGTGGGAAAGGCAGCCACGAGTTACAGACCCCTGAGCCCTCAGGCTTGCAAAGGCTGAAGGATCCTGACTTGTGGTGTCCCACTGCAGTAGCCCTCAGATAGCAGAGAGCCCTTGGTGTAACAAGAAACAGAAGGGCTTGGATTTAATATTTCCCAATTGCCTGGGTCCAGGAAGAAAGACATATTGCCTTCCTTGACAAGGGAGCAATAATATCCCCAAGAATCTAAAAAGAAATGATACAACACAGAAACAGACTTAGGAGAACAAACTTATGGCTGTCATGGGGGTAAGGATGGAGGGAAGGGATAGGGAATTTTGGATGGACATGTACACACTGCTATATTTAAAATGGATAACCAACAAGGACTTACTGTATAGCACAGGGAACTCTGCTCAATGTCATGTGGCAGCCTGAATGGGAGGGGAGTTTGCAGGGGGCCATGGCTACGTGGATATGTATGGCTGTGTCCCTTTGCTGTCCACCTGAACCCGTTACAGTGTTGTTAATTGGCCATGCTCCAATTCCAAATACAAAGCTTAAACAAATAATATCCCCAAATGAGAACAGCCAAGCCCTCTCAGGGTGAGAAATCCACAGGGTATCCCTGATCTTTTCAGGACCAAGAATTTGGAATTGTGGCGGAGACATTTTTTAGATAAGCAAATATGCAGTTAGAATAAGTGACATCTCTCAACAAGAAGATTCTCTGTTATTAGCCTCTGCAGGAATCAGTTCTTTTAAATGTTAGAGATGCCAAAGTAATCAGATTGAGAAAGGACCAAATTTGTTAAGAGTTCTTCTATTAACTCACTTGGCTCTAAAATATATTTCCTTAGTAACGTGTTTTATTTTTGCATATTTTGGATACAGGGTCAAGAATGGGAATCTGACCACCCAACCTAAGATTCTCATCTATAAAGAGGCCACCCTGCCTCACCAGCTGAGGTCACCATCTTGAACTCATAAAGGTTCAGAAGAGAACACAAGCCCTGTGTTCAGGTCAAGAGCTTGGAATCAGTCACACTTGAATAAAAATTCAAATGCTTTTACTAGTTATTAGACCTCGTGTGATTGTCTTACTTCCCTAGATACAAGCAATTGTTGTAAAACATACCCCACATGTACCCCAAACATGTACTGTATATAGTATATTTCCAAAATGGTAGTTTTGTTATTTGTCATAATAATGCTTTTTGGGATGACTCATGTATGACTCTATTAACATGAACCATCCAGAAAAAAACAAATTTATAGAGATGGTTGGTTTCCTGGGGCTGGGGATATGAGCTGGGATTGGTTGCAAATGGGCTTAGTGGAATTTTATGGGATTAACATTTTAAAACTGTTTTGTGGTAATGCTTGTCCAATTCTGCAAATTTACTTAAAAAATATTGAATTGCACTCTTAGAATAATTTTCTGGTACATCCCTAGAAAGCTGTTAAAACTGATTTAAAGAAGAAAATCACTCAGGTACATTCAGTGAAGGAAATACATTGGCTGTTGTGATCAAGAACAAGGGTAAGGGGACAGTTAGATACAGTTTGCAGAAAGACTGCCTTGCTAATAAGCCTTAGCTGAGGCTGAGCTCCAGTTCAGAAGGTAAGAGGTAGCTTTGTGTGAACTGGGCTAACAGCTCACTGGCTAAACACATAGGTATCTGGACCACAATCCTGCCATGTATCTCTCAGCTGTGTGATCTTGAAAAAGGTACCTACCATGTTACATGCTTCTGAAGAGAGAATAATGCACACTGTTATAGAGACAAAAATAATGTTCATTTTCTGGCAAATGAACAAATAAGTTAGCTGTTATTAACCAATTGTAGATGGCTGGTCAGTTGGGAGGTTTATGATGATTCAATGAGTATGTTTGTGGTTAAACCTATGCACATACATCTGATTCTTTCCTCAGGATAAATTCATAAAGATAACACTAGAGTTCATTAAAAATACATACTTTTAGGTATTTGATACCTCTTGACAAATCAGGAAATGCTCAGTCACATAGCTAAGTATATGGAGACTGGAAAGAATAATGTACTATCTAACAAAAATTCTATTTTGCTGTATAAGGGAAGGGGCTAAGCTCTTTCATCTTTTTAGTCCCCAAATTATTGACAATAATGTTTTATACACATTAAAAAAAATCTGTTTGATTGCACTGGGTCTTAATGGTGACGTGGGATCTTTGGTTGTGCCATGAGAACTCCTAGCTGTCGCATGTGGGATCTCGTTTTCTGACCAGGGATCAAACCTGGGCCCCCTGCACTGGGAGTGAGGAATCTCAGCCACTGAACCACCAGGGAAGTCGCTTGTTTTGCACTTCTAATTAGATGTTCATTGAATGAATGACTGACTAAATCTTCCAGAGACAAGGATGACTTAGTAATTGGATAATTTCTTTAGTGACCAGAGGTACATAGGCAGTTCAGTGAAGCCTGTGTGTAGTTTCCTCCTTGAAGGTTTCACTCCTGAAGTGGAAAGGTCTGACTCTCCAGAGAAAATATTGGAAAAGAAACTGCAGATGAGTGATTATGTTGCAAGGGCAATATCTCCTCCAACTCTTGGGTTCTCTGTGATTCTCTTTTCTGTTAGTCACCAAGAGGGAGCCATTTTATGCTTTTTGAGACAATTTAGCAACAGGAAAGGGACACAAATGATGAGTCAGTGATAATTAGAATATAAAATCACCAGTTGATAATGCATTAGACCTTCAATTGGTTAGACATAACTTTGAAGATGAGTGCAGTTTGATGTAGTTAACAAGTCTCCATGGTGCTTTCATAAATATGTATCCTGAAGTAGAATTATGAACACAGGAAACACGTATTATGTGTTCCAGGGTGTATTTTCAATTCTATCCTCCGTCGTTGGTGGCCTCTTTCCTACTCAGATGTATGCTGCCCTCTCACCCTTGTTCTTTTCTCTCCTTTCCCTCATAACACACTCTCAGACAAGCAATTGATATGTTACTCTTTTTTCTTAATTCTGTCCTTAGTATGCTTCTAAATGTTTTGAACAGAAAGTTGATTGTGTATCTATGTATATACACATATACATATATATGGATATAAAATATGTATATACATAGACATATTTTAGATTACTAAGGAGTATGCATAGTTGTACATTATATATAATTATACTTTTTATTCAGTTCAGTTCAGTCACTCAGTCGTGTCTGACTCTTTGCAACCCCATGAACTGCAGCACACCAGGCCTCCCTGTCCATCACCAGCTCCCAGAGTTCACCCAAACTCATGTCCATCGAGTCGGTGATACCATCCATCCGTCTTGTCCTCTGTCATTCCCTTCTCCTCCTGCCCACAATCACTCCCAGAATCAGAGACTTTACCAATGAATCAACTCTTCACATGAGGTGGCCAAAGTATTGGAGTTTCAGTTTTAGCATCAGTCCTTCCAAAGAACACCCAGGACTGATCTCCTTTAGAATGGATTGGTTGGATCTTCTTGCAGTCCAAGGGACTCTCAAGAGTCTTCTCCAACACCACAGTTCAAAAGCATCAATTCTTCGGCGCTCAGCTTTCTTCACAGTCCAACTCTCACACCCATACATGACCACAGGAAAAACCATAGCCTTGACCAGACGGACCTTTGTTGGCAAAGTAATGTCTCTGCTTTTGAATATGCTATCTACGTTGGTCATAACTTTCCTTCCAAGGAGTAAACGTTTTTTAATTTCATGGCTGCAATCACCATCTGCAGTGATCTGGAGTGATTTGGCCATAAAGAGTTCATGATCTGATACTTCTTATTATATAGACATTAATATGAAATCCATATGTATACAACTCATGAGAATGTGTATGTGTGTGTAGTTGAAGACATAAATGAAAAAAGACTTTTCTTCAATTTCACTTGATTTCAATTGATTTCTGTTTTATTTTCAGAAATATTTTTCAGTGTTAATAAGTGTCATGATTCATTATAAATGGTCAGATAGAAGATAATATTTTAACTTGAAAACATGTAAGTTTACCTATATTCACAGTCTTTAAAGTAGTTCATAAAACTGAAAAATTGATTAAGAAAATATATTTTTATAGAAAGCAAGAGAGCCAACATTGGTATTTTATGTGAACCCACTAGTGAGGAGAATGCTGTGCCCCTGCTCACAAGGACTTCTTAAGTATGTTGCCTGCCTGGAAGGTCAAACAAAACCAGTTTTTTTTTAAAAAAAAACTTGATTTGATATATGCTTATAAAGAAGAAGAGATGACAGTCCTCAGCAGTCATGGCAATAACTTAATTTACTTAGGAGAGAGAGATAAGTGACAGGTAGAGAAAATTTCTCTCAAGACTTGGAGACCTTGAGATGAAAGGGAAACTCTTTTTTATATAACCAAAGGTCAGATCCTTAGTACTTTTTACAAGCCCTCCTTGATGATCTCTTTTTATTCATTGGTGTCAAAATGAAATTGAATAAGTCTTACTTTTTCTCTCAGTTTTAATGAAATCAGAAACTCCAGCACATGAGGCAAAAGACCAGAAGTACAAAACTGTGAAAAATGAGGCTCAGCTTATGATTTATTTACAATGATAAGTTAAGGATATGTGTCTTTATTGTACCTCTTTATAATTTAGGAAAATTTCTGTAGTTTTTGATGGTATCATGGATTTGGCCAGTTATTAATATTATAAAACTATAACATGTTCTTTCATCCTAAACTATGTTATTGACTATTAAGTGTCACTGTTTAGCATTATGGATCTTTTGTTTTATTAGAATGCTGTAGTCATTCGAGGAATCTCAAAAACAGTTACAGACTGTGATACATATTTTGACAGCTAAACATAGGATACTGGAACAACAGAGGGGAAAAAGTTGTATTGTTGGTTTTAGGGAAATCGTTTTTATGGAAATAGAATAGACCTCAATAATAAGAGGGCGATGTAGCTGCAGTGCAGGCATGAGGAGGAGAGGAAAGGAAAATGTGCTAGGCGCTGGCTTGGCCATGGGGAGTGTCTCCTTTTTATCTAATAGGAGATCATGAGAGTTTTAAGCAGTGTATTTACTTTTCATCATGTTTTAAGAGCATCTATATGGATTTAAAAAATGGAGACCAATAGGATAACGTTCTCCCTTGAAGTTCAGGAGCTTCACTGGTGATGTTTGAAACAAATGAATGTTAATCACCTCTAATTTTAAAAAAATAGTTTTGATATCTGAATATGTCCAACTCTGCCTATTAGATTCAAATCAATATTGAATAGTACAGAAGGGTAAAACTAAAGGTGGAAAAATCATCCCAGGAAAAAACATTAAAGCAAATGGGAGAGTATAGCAGGAGATCTGCAGGTCTGTTACTTTTATGCCTTTCCTCCAACTGAGGGATAGAATCCACATCTCTGTGTATCTCCCACATCAGCAGATGGTTTCTTTACCATTAGCACCACCTGGGAAGTCTTTTTCTCATGCTAGATTAGTCCCAATAAACAGTATATGAAGTTACCATAGATACTGTATCAGTTCAGTTCAGTGGCTCAGTCACGCCCGACTCTTTATGACCCCATGGACTGCAGCACGCCAGGCTTCCCTGTCCATCACCAAATCCCAGAGTTTACTCAAACTCATGTCCATCGGGTCGGTGATGCTATCCAACCATCTCATCCTCTGTCATCCCCTTCTCCTCCCACTTTCAATCTTTCCCAGCATCAAGGACTTTTCAAATGAGTCAGCTCTATGCATGAGGTGGCCAAAGTATTGGAGTTTCAGCTTCAACATCAGTCCTTCCAATGAACACCCAGGACTAATTTCCTTTAGGATAGACAGGTTGGATCTTCTTGCAGTCCAAGGGACTCTTTGGGAGTCTTCTCCAACACCACAGTTCAAAAGCATCAGTTCTTCGGTGCTCAGCTTTATTTATAGTCCAACTCTCACATCCATACATGACTACTGGAAAAGCCATAGCCTTGACTAGATGGACGTTTATTGGCAAAGTAATGTCTCTGCTTTTTAATATGCTGTCTAGGTTGGTCATAACGTTTCTTCCAAGGAGTAAGTGTCTTTTAATTTCATAGCTGCAATCACCATCTGCAGTGATTTTGTATAGTAAATAATATTTTACCCATCTTCACTAGAAATATTTGACCATACAAAAGTACTATTGTTCAGTTTTGGAGGAAAAAAAATGTTTCATAGACTTCTGTTTCTGCTCTCCTTACTGGCAATCCCTTGAAGTATGCTCAGGGTTAACCAGGATAACATTGCTGCATGGGTTAGAGGATTTTAGAATTACTTATTTAAAAAAATATATGCATATGTCTGTTTTTATGATTATACTTAATTACATGCATTACTTTGACTAATAAAGTTACTATGTAACATTAAGCCATTAAACATTTAACATTCCTTAAATTATTATGTACTTATTAATGCATCCTGTGCATCCAACTAATGTTAATATATTAGATGCTGCATATGATCTACAAGTCACTTTCCCCTTTATCTTCTGTGCCAAAAGTGAAAGATGTCATGATATTTATATAACTTTTAGTAAGATATTATCCTAAATACATGGGTTTTATGTATTTAGGATAGAAAAAGGGTAGAAAATTTAGTGTCATTTTGAAATATGTATGGTACACTTAGGTTCCTCCATACGAAAAACTATAAAAGAAGGAAAGGCAGTTACATCTCTCAAACATGTTTGACTTTTGTAAATCATTGACACAAGAGTATGTCTGTCCAAGGAGCATTATCAGAATAATTATTACCTTTATATACTTTTCTTTTGGCTCAAAATCAATGAACAACCAGATTACCCATCCAGATGCTGATTGAGCGAGAAACTATTTACCTCTTTGGGTAATTCTATGACCCAACATTTATTGCCAAAATTTATGCAACTGTAATCCAGAATCCCATAGAGAGATTTATTGATTTCCATGAAAAAATGTATTTAGCAGTGCATGACAGCCTAGATGTATTTCTTCTGGGCATTTGTTAGGATATGATCATTATGGGGGACTATACCTATACAAAACATTTATGTAAATGTTATTTAATTTGTGACCATTCACCAATAAAATACAAGTATATGTATCTGCATATGAGGTGACTTGATCATACTATCAAACATAACTAAAGCAAACTTCAACTACAGTAGAGCCTAATTTACAAAAAGATGAATGAAATACACAGGATGTCTTTCTCACTGTGTTTGGGAGAGAAATACAAATAATTGATTTTAGGAAGAGAATTAAATTTACCTAGACTACAGAAAGGTTCAAGATGATATTGCTTAGACAGTAATGTTGTTTAAGTCAGCCAGCTTTGGAAATAATGGTTCAAGAGAAATGTGCTGATTCTAAGGAAAAGCAGAAAGTGAAGTTGTCCTATAATTTCTCTCAGCCAAAATATTTAACCCAGTGGAAATACCAACAAGGGTCTGGAGTAGAGACACATTGAAGGTAGAAAGTATCCTATCCAAAAGACTGTTATGGACCAAACCATCTTAGCATTTTTATAATAAAAAAATCTGTACACTGTTTTCTTAATTTGTTCTGAATGTTCTGGTGTTAATCATATACCATCCATAGATAAGATCAATGCAGTCAGTAATTGATTTGAACTGGGTGAGTCTAATTTCTGGCTCATCTCCACATGCTTTGATTCAATATGTCTTCATAATTTACATATACTCATAATCATACTCACACTCACACTCATATATATATGTATATAATGTCCTTGTATGAAATTGATAGTCTGATGTGGTACATACTGGGTGATTACTTCAAATAACAGAAAACTTGTCTTGTATAAATGTATGTTTTTAAGTCTGTACTACTTGATCACTTTTTATAACAAGCCTAAAACTGATCTTACATTATCTTTTAAACTTGTCTAAAATTTAGTACCCTGTCTAAATTTGTCACTACATAAATAGTAGTTCTGTTCATTGATTACCCATACCATCAACCACACAGTACTTTTTACCTGTTTTTTCAAAATAGTCATGAAATAAAAGAAAATTACATGCACAAAAATTGCTGTATGGTATTGTGCATTTACCTTAATCAACTTTCTGCCTAACAGGAGACATGAAAATATTCATAAATATTTATTTTATAGTAAGATAAATGGCATGAAAAAAATTTGTACATAGTGCTATGGGAGCAAATAGATGGATATCCCCAAAAGCGTAGGTAAACTTTTCTGGATAAAAAACAGTAAGTGGTATCATTTTTTCTTTTTGTATTACAGGCTCATTATTTATTTTATAGACAGAAATTTATATATCTTGACTTTCTTCACCCATTTCACCTACTCCCCTCTGGCAACCACCAGGCAATCTGTTCTCTGTATATATATCCTTTGTTTTGTTTGTCCATTTGTTTTGCTTTTTAAGACTCTACATATATGTGAGATCATATGACATTTGTCTTTCTTTGTCTGACTGATTTCACTTATAATACCTTCAGAACCTATCCATAGTCTTGCAAATAGAAAGATTTCATTCTTTTGTATGTCTGAATATTATTCTTTTGTGTGTTTCACATCTTCTTTATCCATTCATCTCTCAGCGGGCACTTAGGTTGCTTCCATATCTTGCCTATTGTAAAAAAATGCTATAATAAATGTCAGGGTACATGTATCTTTATGAGTTGGTATTTTAGTACTTTTTGTATAATATCCAGAAACAGGAATGTATAGTCATTCCATTTTATTTTTTAGGATCCTCCATACTGGTGTCCATAGTGGTTGCAACAATTCACATTACCGCCACAAATATACAAGAGTTCTTTTCTCTGCATCTTTGTCAACACTTGCTGTTCATTGTCTTTTTGACAATAGCATTTCTAAGGGACATGAGATGATGTCTCATTGAGGTTTTTTTTTTTTTTTAACTTTTAATTGGTGGAAAATTACTATACAGTTTTGTGTTGGTTTCTGCCGTGCAAAAATGAAAATCAGTCATAATTATATACGTATCCCTTCCCTCCTGAGTCTCCCTCCCCTCCAGTCATCCCACTCCTATAGGCCACCATAGAGCACCACGCTGGGCTTCCTGTGTTATCTAATGACTTCCTACTAACTATTTTACAGATGATAGGGTATATATGTCAGTGCTACTTTTCTCAATTCATCCCACCCTCAGCTTCCCCAGCTGTATCCACAAGTCTGTTCCCTACCAGGTTCATCAATAGCATTTCTCTAGATTATATATATATATATATATATATATATATATATATATATATATGTGCTAACACACAATACTTGATTTTCTCTTTCTGACTTACTTCACTCTGTATAAGAGGCTCTAGGTTCATCCACCTCTCTACAACTGACTGAAATTTGTTCATTTTAATGGCTGAGTCAACCCCATGAACTCTATCCCGCCAGGCTCCTCTGTCCATGGAATTTTTCAGGCAAGAATACTGGGGTGGATTGCCATTTCCTTCTCCAGGGGGTCTTCCCAACTCAGGGATCAAACCTGTGTCTCCTGCATCACAGGCAGATTCTTTACTCGCTGAACCATTGAGGAAGCCCCAGTGTTCCACTTCCATTCATTTGTCCATGGGCATCTAGGTTGCTTCCATGTCCTGGCTATTGTAAAGTTTACTGCGATGGACATTGAGGTACATGTGTCTTTTAGAACTGTGGTTTTCTCAGGGTATGTGCCAAGTAGTGGGATTGCTACATCATATGACATATTGATTCCTAGATTTTAAGGAATTCATACTGTTTTTCATAATGACTGTAACAGTTTACACTCCCACCAACAGTGCAGGAGGATTCCCTTTTCTCCACATCTTCTAGAGCATATATTGTTTGCACACTTTTTTAATGATAGCCCTTCTGACTAGTTTGAGGTGATACCTCAAACATTTCTCTAATAATGAATGATGTTGAAAATCTTTTTTATGTGTTTACTGGCCATCTGTATGTTTTCTTTGGAGAAACATCTATTTAAGTCTTCTTTTATTATTGACTTCTTTGATATTGAGCTTATGAGCTGCTTATATATTTCGAAGATTAACCCTTTGTCAGTTGCTCCATTTGCAGTTATTTTCTCCCATTCTGAGCATTGTCTTTTCATCTTGTTTATACTTTGTTATACAAAAATCTTTAAGTTTTACTAGATCTCATTTGCTTATTTTGTTTTTATTTGCATTAATCTAGGAGGTGGATCAGGGAGAATCTAGCTTCAGTTTGTGTCATAGAGTATACTGCCTGTGTTTTCCTTTTTTAGTTTCTGGTCTTACAGTTAAGACTTTAATCCATTTTGAGATTATTTTTGTGTATGGTTTTAGAAAGTGTTCTAATTTCATTATTTTACATGTGGTGGTGGTGGTTTAGTCACTAAGTCATGTCCGATTCTTGTAACCCCATGGTCTGTAGCCCGCCAGGCTCCTCTGTCATGAAATTCTCCAGGCAAGAATACTCAAGTGGGTTGCCATTTCCTTCTCCAGGGGATCTTCCTGACCCAGGAATCAAACCCAGGTCTCCTGCATTGCAGGCAGATTCTTTCCCAACTGAGCTATAAGGGAAGCCCATTAGTTGTCCAGTTTTCCCAGCACCACTTATTGAAGAGTGGTGTTTATTGTAAATGCTTTCCTCCTTTGTCAAAATAAGGTGCCTGTAGGAGCCTGGGTTTATCCTTGGGCTTTCTATCTTGTTCCATTGATCTATACTTCTGTTTTTATGCCAGTACCATACTGTCTTAATGACTGTAGCTTAGTAGAATAATTTGATATCAGCAAGGTTAATTCCTTCAGCTCTGTTTTTCTTTCTCAAGATTGATTTGGTTATTTGAGATCTTTTGTGTTTCCATACAAATTGTGAAATTGTTTGTTCCAGTTCTGTGAAAAATACCATTGGTAATTTGATAGAGATTGCTTTCAATTCATAGATTGCTTTGGGTAATATAGTCATTTTGACAATATTGCTTCTTCCAGTCCAAGAACATGGTATATTCTCCATCTGTTTGTGTTACCTTTGATTTCTTTCATCAGTATATTATAGTTTTCTGCATATGTGTCTTTTGTCTCTTTACGTAGGTTTATTCCTGGGTTTGGGGGCTTCTGTGGTGGCTCAGCAGTAAAGAATCCACCTGCCAGTGCAGGAGACATGGGTTCTTTCCCTGGATTGTGAAGATGGAGAAGGAATTGGCAACCCACTGTAGTATTCTTACCTGGGAAATCCCATGGACAGAGGAGCCTGGCAGCCTAAAGTCCAGGGGGTCTCAAGGGTTGGACATGACTTACTGACTAAACAACAACAACATTCCTAGGTATTTTATTCTTTTTTTGTTGCAATGGTGAATGGGATCGTTTCCTTAAAATTTATCTTTCTAATTTTTCCGTGTTAGTGTATGAGAATGAAAGGGATTTCTGTGTATTAATTTTTATACCCTATGACTTTACTAAATTTTTTTACTGGCTCTAGAAGTTTTTTGGTGGCATTTTTAGGATTTTCTATTAATATGTGTTAATATGTATAATATTAATATGTATAGTATCACATATTCTAGAAACAGTGTTTTACTACTTTCTTTTCCAGTCTGAATTCCTTTTATTTCTTTGTCTTCCCTGATTGTTGTGGCTAGGACTTCTGAAACTATGTTGAATAATAGTGCTTTGAGTTGGCACCCTTGTCTTGTTACTGACTTTAGAGGAAATGCTTTCAGTTTTCCACCATTGAGAATAATTCTTGCTGTGGGTTTGTTATATATGGCCTTTGTTATGTTGAGGTAGGTTCCTCTTATGCCAGTTTTCTGGGGAGTTTTTATCATAAATAGGTATTTAATTTTATCAAAAGCTTTCTGTGCATCTTTTGAGATGATCATATGGTTTTTAATCTTTCAGTTTGTTAATATGGTGTATCAATTGATTTGCATATATAATTTATACCATATTTGTGTGGGTTTATTTGGGAGTTCTCTATTCTGTTTCATGTTTTTATGTATCTGTTTTTGTAGCAGTGCCATGCTGTTTTGATTACTATTGCTTTATAATACAGTTTTAAATTAGCATGATGCCTGCAGCTTTATTATTCTTTCTCAAGATTACTGTGGCTATTTGGGGTCTTTTATGATTCCATACAAAATTTGCTTTTTTTTTTCCTTCTGAAAAATGCCATTGGGTTTTTGATAGAGATTGAATTGAATCTGTAGATTGCTTTGGATATACTGAACATTTTAACAATACAAGTTCTTTTAATCCATGAGCATGGACTATCTCTACATTTATTTGTGTCTTCTTCAATTTCTGTCATCAGTATCTTATAGTTTTCAGTGTAACAGGTTGTCACTTTCTTAGTTAAACTTATTCATAGGAATTTTATTATTTTTGATGCATTTGTGAATGGAATTTTTTCTTAAATTCTCTTTTTGATCATTTGTTAATATCTAAAAACAATATGTTTTTGCATATTGATTTTGTACCCTGCAACTTCACTGAATTTGTTTATTAGTTTTAACATTGTAAGGGCTTCCCTAGTGACTTAGTGATAAAGAATTGCCTGCAATGCAAGAGACTACCTGCAATGCAGAATGGGCAGGTTTGAACCCTGGATTGGTAAGATCCCTTGGAGAAGGAAATGGCAACCCACTTTAGTATTCTTACCTGGGAAATCCCATGGACAGAGGAGGCTGGTGGGCTATCGTCCATGGGGTCAAAAGAGTTGAACACCACTTAGTGACTAAACCACCACCACCACCATTAACATTGTTGGTGTAGTCTTTAGAATTTTCTCTATATAAAGTCATGTCATCCACACATAGTTTTATTTCTTTCCAATTTGGATGCCTTTTATTTCTTTTTCTTGACTAATTACTCTGGTTATTAATACCCTTTGTTGAATAAAATTAGCTTGACTTATATCTTGAAGGTGGTAGTATATCTTGAAGGATAAATGGTAACTTTATGGGGAAGTCAAACTAGTGAAATAATTACAGGCACAATATAGCTTATGCAAGAAAAAATATCTCAAACAAATGACATGTTTGAGAACTGAAGTACAGTACTCTGGAGTGTGGTATGGACAATAAGGAGAAAAATGTTGCCTGGACCTGGTAGCACTGTGAAAGTTGTAGGTTGAAATTGTTGAGGTAAAAATACTTGACCACATTTGTTTAGCATCATTTCAGTCAAACGCTTTTCGAAATTTCCATGTTAACTGGAATTGTTCGCCCCACCTAATACACAGGATTATTCTGCAAGCCTTAACCAAGAAAGGCTTTCTTGGTTAACCAAGCCATAACCAAGGAAACTATGATGTTCCCTCTATAGCACCTTCTACCTACACCTACATTTTTATTAATATGGTCAAATCCATGTAGGACAGAGTTGTAAAACATAGGATACTATTGGCTCATTTCACTCTGTAGTGCTTATTGGTGTTTTTTTTTTTTTTGTAACAAACATAGGGCTGAAAATCAAGATATCATATATCTCATTCCAGCTGTTCAATCACCTGCCTGGGAGATCTTAGGAAAAGTCTTCCTTTTGACATTATAAATATGAAGTGGTTATTAAAGTTGTTTTGTTTGCATTTCAGTCCTATATTAAGATAGCACTTTGAAATCTTATATGTTGAAAATAAAAAGCAACATCTCTGTTCAAAGCAGCATTGCAGAGAGATGAGCTTTGGATATCATGTGCTGTCTCTACAAAAGACCTTAGATAGCACTGTTTCACCTGTTTTGTGATAAGGGGAATTCATATAACCAAGGTTATAAAATTAATTGTAATGTATATCCTCCACTTAAGATACTCCACAAAGTAGGAGTCAACACTCAAAAGATACCTGGTGCAGGAGTATTCATTCCTACAATATTTTGATAGTTTTCTAAAAATCTCCTTGTGAAGCTCTCTCTTGTCATTCTGCTGACTCTTCAAAATCTGATATCCAGGCCTAACACAAATGACATTTGCTATGGATAAGTTGCTATGGTTTCTTTTTTGAAACAGATCATTTCCAACTTTGTTGATTATCAAAATCATTATTCAAATGAGTGAAAATTTCTTATTATTCATATCTTAATCAGCATTGTATATTCTAAGAGTATCATTAGCTGATCTTATGTGTGAAATATTATTTCACTGCATTTTTACTTTCACATATGACTATAGAAAATGAAAAAAAAAAATCATATGTGTTGACTACCTAGGCTTTCTCTTTGTAATTACTATTCATGTCCTTGGGCTGATTCCTTAATATTTTAAAGGGATTTTGTCTTTTAAATATATATTTTGGATGCTCAGCATTTCTTACTTATTTGCATTATGGCATTATTTTCTGTTTATACTTGTGTCTATATTATCTAAGAAAACAAGTTAGCAATTTTAGTATCATTAGATTATTTTCTTGTAATGTCTCTTAAATGTCATATTTGCCCTTTCCATTTTGAGTGGTCTATCATTTACCATCTATTTATAGGTATAAATTTTATCATATATCAAATTATTATATAATGTTTATGTAAATTTGTTATATTCATTTGTATCTGAGGCTACCTATGTGCAATATTGCCCTGTTAATTACTAAAATTTTATTACAAGTCTTAGTATCTGATGAAGAGTTCTCCTCATCTGTTTTAGGTTTCATGAAAATCCCTGACTAGATTTTCATTGAAATTGCTTTCAATACTTGGATTAATTTTTGAATCAATTATTATCTTCTAGATATTGTATTTGCCATGCATGAATATGTGACATCTACTTATTCATTAGCCTCCTTTATGTTTTTGTTTTGTCTTTTAATAATGTTGTGTATTTTTTTCCAGAAAACCTAGAGGACTTCATTTTTAAAAAAGTATGTCTAGATACCTCAGAGCAGGGGCTCCCCCTCCCCTGACCATTGTACACCTTAGTGGTCTGTTAGGAACTGGGCCACACAGCAGGTGGTGTGTGGCAGGCAAAAGCAAAACCATCATCCCCTCCCCTGCCCTGGTCCATGGAAAAATTGTCTTCTGTGAAACCGGTCCCTGGTGTCAAAAAGGTTGGAGACAGCTGCCTTAGAGTCATGGTGGACAAGGCCCTTTATTTTTTTCTAGCATAAGAAATTGTTTTGATGACATTATAAAATTGTGTATTTGTTCTGCTTTTAGATTTTAATGTTAACAGACTTTCTAATATTGATCTATAGATAAGTCATATATTTTATTTTGCCTTATTGTTTGTTTTGGATTAAAATATGAAAGATAATATTTTCTCTATCCCAGAAGATTCATTTATACTATCAGTAAACTGCAGAAGTAATTACTATAATTACCATCCTGGCTTTTATTGTTATTTATTGGTTTGGCTATAGTTGAAATTCAAGTAAAAGTATGAATACCCTATGTATTATTTTCTGTTTTCCTCTTACTCAACATGATACTTCTGGGATTCACCAATATTAAAACATATTTTGAAAGACTGGTCTTTCATTTAATTGCTGTGTAGGTCATTATAAATATTGTTGTCTATCCCTTAATGGTACTTTGGGTTCTTTCCGTTATTTTTTAATGTGAATTAATTTGCTATAAATATCTGTGAAACTATCTTTTGTTGTAGTTTTGCACTAATTTTTCATGAGAGTGGTATGGGTTTAGGGAATATATATGTTTAGTTTCAGTAAGTACTGCTAAGAATATTTTTTCAGTTAGTAATCCCTTCAACAATGTGTGAAATTTCTTTCTTTGTCTGACTTACTTCACTTGGTATGATAATCTGTTATGTCATCCATGTTTCTGCAGATGGTTTAATTTTGTTCTTTTACGGCTGGGTAATAGTCTATTGCATGACGGTGCAACATCTTTATCCGTTCCTCTGTTGATGGACATTTAGGCATCTTCCATGTCTTGGCTTCTGTGAACAGTGCTGCAGTGAACATTAGGGAACATGTATCTTTTCTAATTATAGTTTTCTCCAGATATAATCAGACGTATGCTCAGGAATGATCACTCATATGTGGAATCTAATTTCAAAGATGATATGAATGAACTTATTTACAAAACAGAGATGGACTTAAAGATATCAAAAATAAAATTATGGTTATCAAAAGGTAAACGTAGGCAGGGAGAGATCAAACAGGAGTTTGGGATTAACATACACACGCTACTATATATAAGATATATAACCAATGAGGACCTATTGTATTCTGTATTGTATAAAGTTTTTAAAAATATATGAAAATTCTAGTGGCACTGCTTTTTTGTAAATACATCATATTATCAGTCTTAATTTTAATCATTCTAATGGGTGTGTTCTATAATCTCATTGTGGTTTACTCTTTCCTTCCCTGATGATTAATTGTGTTGAATTTCTTCTCACATGCTTATTGATTAATTACATACATTCATGAGTAAAGTGCTTTTATAAAATCTTGCTCCATTTAAAATATTGTTCTTTGGCCTTTTTATTGATGTCTAGCTTAATTCACATACTATGGATAGAAATCATTTTCAGGTATATGTACCCAGAATAGCATCTCTCTTTCTGTGAATCACCTGTCCACCTTAAGGATAATTTCTTTTTATAAGCAGACATTCTATCTTTGAAGGTACTGTATTAATTCCATTATGATTGTGTGTGATAGTCACTCAGTCGTGTCTGACTCTTTGTGACCTCATTGGGTGTTGCCCACCAGGCTCCTCTGTCCATGTGATTTTCCAGGCAAGAATACTAGAGTGAGTTGCCATTTCCTTCTCCAGAGGATTTTCCTGACTCAGGGATCAAACCCAGGTCTTCTGCATTTCAGACAGACTTTACTGAGATACCCTTATGATTAGTATTTATGTTTATTAATATTAAAATATTTTGTTACTCCAAAGTCATGAAGATGTTTCCCTCAACTTTTTTTCCTAGAATGTTGATTGTTTTTGTTTTAATAATAATCTGATGAACTTGAAAAAAATTTATACTTAACCTTGAGTTAATATCTCTGTATGGTATAAGGTAAGATTAAGGATTCATTTATTTTTTCCCAAGTGTGTATCCGATTGCTCCAGCATGATTCATAGGAAAAACAGGCTCTTCCAGACTCCAGATTATGTTCCATTGATCTGTACTTTGGATGAACAGTATTATTGCTATGGTGTTATCATTACTGTGCCATTGTAGGTCATATGCAATTTTTCCCCCACTTTGTCCACAAATCCGTTCTCTATATCTGTGTCTCTATTCCTGCCCTGAAAGTAGGTTCACCGGTAACATTTTTCTAGGTTCCATACATATGTGATAATATATCATATTTATTTTTCTATTTCTGACTTTCTTCAGTCTGTATAATGGACTCTAGGTTCATCCACCTCAGTTCAACTGATTCAAATCCATCTTCATGGCTGAGTAGTATCCCATTCCATATGTACCATACTTCTTTACCCATTCATCAGTCAGTGGACATCTAGGTTGCTTCTATGGCCTGGCTATTGTAAATAGTGCTTCAGTGAACATTGGGATACATGTATCTTTGAATGATAGATAAGAATATGTTTTACAGTTATGTGTATGACATTCTCTACATATGAAATCAATTTGCTTAACAATGTAGTTAAAATATTTTAAATTCTTATTTTCCCTACCAAACAAGAAGCATATTAAAATCTCTAAATGTGATTTTTATTTTATGCTTGTCTGCCTTTATCTCTGTTAATTTTACTTTGTATAATTTAAAGCTTCATTATACGCTTACAAATTTAAGTCATATTAGCCTGTTGACTATTTTATTATTGTAAAATATTCTGCCCTATCATTCATAATACTTGTTACCTTAAATATCCCTATGTGACGTCAATAGAGACACTCCTGTTTCTTTTTTTTTAAAACCTTTTTATTTTGTATTGGGGTACACTGGACATGGAACAACAGACTGGTTCCAAATAGGAAAAGGAGTATGTAAAGGCTGTATATTATCACCTTTTTTATTTAACTTCTATGCAGAGTACATCATGAGAAACGCTGGGCTGGGGACGACAGAGGATGAGATGGCTGGATGGCATCACCAACTCGATGGATATGATTTTGAGTAAATTTGGGAGTTGGTGAAGGACAGGGAGGCCTGGAGTGCTATGGTTCATGGAGTTGCAAAGAGTCGGACACGACTGAGTGACTGAACTGAACTGAACAGCTGATTAATAATGTTGTGATAGTTTCAGGTGAACAGTGAAAGGACTCAGCTGTACATATGCATATATCCATGCTCCTCCAAACTCTCTTCCCAACCCGGCTGCCACATAACCTTAAGCAGAGTCTCATGTACTCTACAACAGATCATTGTTGGATATCCATTTTTAAATATAGCATGTGTACATGTCAATCCCAAACTCCCTAACTATCCCTTGCCCTGATTCTTTCCCCTCATCAATCATAAGTTCGTTTTCTACGTCTGTGACTTTCTTTGTGTTTTTCCATTTAAAAAAACAAAAACAAAAACAAAAAACAAATGAAATAACGCCATTTGTAGCAATACGGATGGGCCTAGAGATTGTCATACTGAGTGGAGTAAGTTAGACAAGAAGTATCATATGACATTCCTTATCAGTTCCGTTCAGTTCAGTTGCTCAGTTGTGTCTGACTCTTTGCGACCCAACGAATCACAACATACCAGGCCTCCCTGTCCATCACCAATTCCTGGAGTTCACTCAAACTCATGTCCATCGAGTCGGTGATGCCATCCAGCCACCTCTGTTGTCTTCTTGTCCTCCTGTACCCAATCCCTCCAAGCATAAGGGTCTTTTCCAGTGAGTCAACTCTTCACATGAGGTGGCCAGGTATTGGAGTTTCAGCCTCAGCATCAGTCCTTCCAATGAACACCCAGGACTGATCTCTATAGGATGGACTGGTTGGACCTCCTTGCAGTCCAAGAGACTCTCAAGAGTCTTCTCCAACACCACAGTTCAAAAGCATCAATTCTTCGGGCTCAGCTTTTTTCATAGTACAACTCTCACATCCATACATGACCACAGGAAAAACCATAGCCTTGACTAGATGGACCTTTGTTGGCAAAGTAGTATCTCTGCTTTTGAATATGCTATCTAGGTTGGTCAGAACTTTCCTTCCGAGGAGTAAGCGTCTTTTAATTTCATGGCTGCAGTTACCATCTGCAGTGATTTTGGAGCCCAAAGAAATAAAGTCTGACACTGTTTCCACTGTTTCCCCATGTATCTGCTATGAAGTGATGGGACCAGATGCCATGATATTAGTTTGCTGAATGTTGAGCTTTAAGTGAACTTTTCATGCTCCTCTTTCACTTTTGTCAGGAGGCTTTTTAGTTCCTCTTCACTTTCTGCCATAAGGGTGGTGTCATCTGCATATCTGAGGTTATTGATATTTCTCCTGGCAATCTTGATTCCAGCTTGTGCTTCTTCCAGCCCAGCATTTCTCATGATGTACTCTGCAATGAAGTTAAGTAAGCAGAGTACATTATACAGCCTTGACATACTCCTTTTCCTATTTGGAACCAGTCTGTTGTTCCATTTCCAGTTCTAACTGTTGCTTCCTGACCTGCATACAGATTTCTCAAGAGGCAGGTCAGGTGGTCTGGTATTCCCATCTCTTTCAGAATTTTCCATGGTTTATTGTGATCCACACAGTCAAAGGCTTTGGCATAGTCAATAAAGCAGCAATAGATGTTTTTTCTGGAACTCTCTTGCTTTTTCATTGATCCAGCAGATGTTGGCAATTTGATCTCTGGTTCCTCTGCCTTTTTCTAAAACCAGTTTGAACATCTGGAAGTTTACGGTTCACATATTGCTGATGCCTGGCTTGGAAAATTTTGAGCATTATTTTACTAGTGTGTGAGATGAGTGCAATTCTGCAGTAGTTTGAGCATTCTTTGGCATTGCCTTTCCTTGGGATTCAAATGAAAACTGACCTTTTCCAGTCCTGTGGCCACTGCTGAGTGTCATGAACCTCCCTCCATAGTTCATCATGCACTCTGTCTATCAGATCTACTGTCTTAAATCTATTTCTCACTTCCACTGTATAATTATAAGGGATTTGATTTAGGTCATACCTGAATGGTCTAGTGGTTTTCCCCACTTTCTTCAATTTAAATCTGAATTTGGCAATAAGGTGTTCATGATCTGAGCCAGAGTCAGCTCCTGGTCTTGTTTTTGCTGACTGTATAGAGCTTCTCCATCTTTGGCTGCAAAGAATATAATCAATCTGATTTCGGTGTTGACCATCTGGTGATGTCGATGTGTAGAGTCTTTTCTTGTGTTGTTGGAAGAGGGTGTTTGCTATGACCAGTGCGTTCTCTTGGCAAAACTCTATTAGCCTTTGCCTTACTTCATTCCATACTCTAAGGCCGAATTTGCCTGTTACTCCAGGTGTTTCTTGACTTCCTACTTTTGCATTCCAGTCCCCTATAATGAAAAGGACATCTTTTTTGGGTGTTAGTTCTAAAAGGTCTTGTAGGTCTTCATAGAACCGTTCAACTTCAGGTTCTTCGGCATTACTGGTTGGGGGATAGGCTTGGATTACTGTGATATTGAATGGTTTGCCCTGGAAATGGACAGAGATCATTCGGTCGTTTTGGGATTACATCCAAGTACTGCATTTCAGACTCTTTTGTTGACCATGATGAGGACTCCATTTCTTCTAAGGATTCCTGCCCACAGTCCTAGATATAATGGTTATCTGGGTTAAATTCACCCATCCAGTCCATTTTAGTTCGCCGATTCCTACAATGTCAACGTTCACTCTTTCCATCTCCTGTTAGACCACTTCCAATTTGCCTTGATTCATGGACCTGACATTCCAAGTTCCTATGCAGCATTGCTGTTTACAGCATCGGACCTTGCTTCTATCACCAGTCACATCCACAACTGGGTATTGTTTTTGCTTTGGCTCCAACCCATTCTATCTGGAGTTATTTCTCCACTGAGCTCCAGTAACATATTCCTTATATATAGAATATAAAAAGAAGTGATACAAATAAGCTTGCAATCCTGTTTCTTATATATATGTGAAAGTGAAGTCGCTCAGTCATGTCCAACTCTTTGTGACCCCATGGAGTGCAGCCCACCAGGCTTCTCTATCCATGGGATTCTCCAGGCAAGAATATTGGAATGGGTTGCCATTTCCTTCTCCAGGGGATCTTCCCAACCCAGGGATCGAATCCAGGTCTCCCGCATTGTAGGCAGACACTTTAACCTCTTAGCCACCAGGGAAGCCCATACATATACATACATACACACACACACACACACACACACACACACATATATACACTTTTTCACCATTTTACTTACTTTTTTCATTTTTTAATTTGTATTTAATAGTATAAACAACTGAGGCCTGATCAAATTTTGGCCGTGCTTTTAAATTTGTTTAGTATTAGTTTCACTGCCTTCCCTTGGGTTAGTTTTTTGCATTTTTTTCACTTTCAACTTATTGTTTTAAACTTATTTCTCATAAAAAGCATAGTAATAGGTTTCCTTCCTTCTCCCTTTCTCTCTTTTCCTAACTTTGTTTTTTTTAATTAGAACATTCAGTCCATTCATATTTAATGTTTATTTTTGATATAGTTTGTTTGAAGTCTACCATCTCACCATTTGTTTTCTATTTGTCACATCTGATCTTCATTCCCTGATTTCTTTTTTGCTCTATTCTTTTGGATTAGACAAGTATTGTATTATTTCTCTACCACTTTTTAATAATTTTTCTTATTTCAAAATTTAATTCTTTTTAACTTAAATTACTATTTTATCTCATACTAAATAACTCAAGAAACGTGCAACAGTTTAAATTGTTTTACCTCTTTAGTGTTTTTTTCCTGTTGTCATATATTTTACTTCTGAACGTGCTAGAAACCTCTCAGATATTGTTATTATTAATACGATTGCTTAATACTTTCTATTGTCTTTTTTTTCCCCCTCTGATCATGCTTATAGCCACCATTTTATTTTTTATATAAATTTATTCATTTTAATTGGAGGCTAATTACTTCACAATATTGTAGTGGTTTTGCCATAGATTGATATGAATCAGCCATGGGTGTGCATGTGTCCCCCATCCTGAACCCCCCCCACCTCCCTCCCCACCCCATCCCTCTGGGTCATCCTAGTTCTGTTGTTTTTATTTGTATTCACTTGTCCATTCTTGAGGTGTTCCTTTTTTCTTGCAGTCTGAACTCCAACCCAGAATTAGTTTTTCTCAATCTAATGAACTGCTTTCGGTATTTCTTGTAGTTCAATTCGCTCACAACAAGTTTTCTCAACTTTGTTTCTTCAGATTATCTTTATTTACCTTCATGTTTGAAGGAAATATTTTCACTGAATGGGAGGTTATTTCCCTGAATTTTAGTGTTTTACATGTGTTTTATCAGCATATGTGTAGTACTTAAGCAATTATTTGTAATTTGAAGATATTATTCCTGCTTTTTTCTTAAAAAAAAAAACTTTTAAAAAACATTATTTAACATGCTTTTAAGTATGTATTTTAACTTCTAAATTCAATTAAATTGTATTGGCAGTGATCTGAAGGAAGAGAGAATTTAACAAACAAATAAAAAGCTTGCTTAATATAAAATATGTTAAAAGTGTGAAACATTTCTTAAGATAAATTTATAAAAATATCAGCAAACTTTGAAAAGAATTTCCTTTGGGACAATTAGCATTATATCATAAAAAAACTACAGAATAAGCAGAGAACTGAAAATATTTTAGAAATATGTTTACACTTATCCTAAAGACACTTTATCTACCCCCTATTCATTTCATCTCTAAATATATAATTTAATAATTTTGTAAATTATAGCATGTCACCATCAAAAAACTGAAACACATTTTCTGAATATTATGAGTGAACACAATTTGAAGTAGGATAGCAATTAAGAAGCAGACATAAATTCTCTTTAAGACACATTCAGATGTTATAATGATTTATTTTCATCTTTATTGACTATACTCCAGTTAAATGTTCCTCTTTAAACTATAGAAATGATGTCAGATATTGCTACATAAATTTATGGTAAAGAAAAGACAATTTAAATGCCATTTTAGTCAAATGAGCAATTGTTGTTTAATGGAATTGAACCATTATACTTAGTTATACAGAAATAGTTTGTTTAGGGGGGAAGATAATGTGAGTGGATTTCTAAACCAGGGATTTCTAAAATAATTTTAATAGACTCTCAGTAGTACCATTTGAATAAATTTATTGTGAATTATTTATTTGAATTATTTGTTCTCCATTTGCATCTGGAGTTGGGAAAACAGGGACAGAAATCAATAAATCAACATTAAGAAAAGTCAACACTAACTACAAGTCATTGGAAGAAGGTATAAATATAAAGGCAGGATTTCTAAGCAGTCGTTTTTTTCTCTATCCCTAATGGTAATTCCTATAGTTTTGTTTTTGCTTTATTGCTTTTGTTTTTAGTGGTTATCATACTTAAAGTATAAAGTTTTTTTAATAAACAACTCTGGGTTATCCCATTCCATCTAAATACTTAATTAAATTTTCTCTCATTTCTCAGGATAGAATTCTTACTTTCTTGATAATTTTCTCTACCTCTTTGCCAAATTATTCATTTCTCATCTCCTATGCTCCATTTCTTCATTTAACTAGCAACAAGTCATTCTTTAATACCCAGTTTATGGGGGCTGGATGAATTGGGAGATTGGGATTGACATATATACACTGTTGATACTAAGTATAAGGTAGGTAACTAATGGAATATACTCAGGAGACTCTACCAAGTGCTCTGTGGTGACCTAAATGGGAAAGAAATCCTCCAAAAAGAGAAGATGTATGATTCATTTTGCTGTACAGTTGAAACTAACACAGCATTGTAATACTCCAATAAAAATTAACTTAAAAAAAAAAGTCTAAAAACCATCTCTTCAGTCTTTCTGCCAGTCCCACTGGTACCCTATTTACAGCTCCATAATAGAACTATGTGACTGTATGAATAAGTATAAAAACTGTCTTTAAATTAGACAATTAAACAATTTTAGTATAGAAACTGAGATGTGTGTATGTATCTACATAGATACACAAATAGCTTTTAGGGCATTACATGTTGGGGTCCATAATTTTTTCCTTGAAATAGCAACTTATTAAGATATAACTCAGATACCATAAAATTCAAACATTTAACAAGTAAATCTTAGTGTTTTTTAAGTATATTTACAAATTTGTGAAATAACCACTGTTATCTAATTATATCACTCCAAACAGGAACCTCATATCCATGTGCATTTACCCTGTATTTTGCCTTTCCTCCAGCCCCAGATAACTAACAGCTTTATTATTATTTTTTTTTCTATATATTTGCCTAGTCTGGATATTTAATGTAAATTGAGTCATACAATATATAGCTTTTGTGACTGACATCTTTCACACTGCATGAAGTTTTCAACGTTTAGCTATGCTGTAACATGTATCAGTGTGTCTTCCTTTTTTGTTGCTAATTAATATTTTTTATAAGAACAAATGCATTTTGTTTATCCGTTAATCAATTGAGGGTCATTTATTTTCTCCCCATTCACTATCTATTATGAATAGTCATTCTGTGGACATTTGCATGAAGCTTTTTGTGTCACTATTTTTCTTTCATTTCTCTTGGGTAGATACCTACAAGTGTTATTGCTGAGTCATATGGAAATTCTGCACTTAATATTTTGAGGAACTGCCAAATTATTTCCCAGAGTCGTTGTACCACTTTATCGACTGATCAGCTATTTCTGAGAATTTTCATTCCTCCTAATACTCACCAAAGGGCTTTCCTGGTAGCTCAGATGGTAAAGAATCTGCTTGCAATGCAGGAGACCCAGATTTGATCCCTGGGTTGGAAAGATCTCCTGGAGAAGGAAATGACAATCCACTCCAGTATTCTCAGCTGGAGAATCCCATAGATGGAGAACCCTGGCAGGCTACAGTCCATGGGGTCACAAAGAGGTGGACATGACTGAGCGACTAGCACTTTCACTCACCAAAACATTTTATTTTATTTAAAAAATAGCCATCTTACTGCATCCAATCATTCCATTCTAAAAGAGATCAGTCCTGGGTGTTCTGTGGAAGGACTGATGCTGAAGCTGAAACTCCAATACTTTGGCCACCTCATGTGAAGAGCTGACTCATTGGAAAAGACTGATGCTGGGAGGGATTGGGGGCAGGAGGAGAAGGGGACGACAGAGGATGAGATGGCTGGATGGCATCACCGACTCGATTGATGTGAGTTTGAGCGAACTCCAGGAGTTGGTGATGGACAGGGAGGCCTGGTGTGCTGCAATTCATGGGGTTGCAAAGAGACAGACATGACTGAGTGACTAAACTGAACTGAACTGAGCTGAACTGTATAAAAAGTGATATCCCATCATGGTTTTGATTTGCATTTCCCTAATGAATTATGATGTTGAGCACCTTTTAATGTACCTATTTTCATTTTATATATTTTGTCTGAAGAAGTATATACCCATACTTTGTTCACTTTAAAAATTATATGCTGTATTTACATTCAAAAATTCTCTGTACTTTTGAGTTCTAGGTGTTGTTTAAATATTCTCGATATGTGTTTTTCTAAACATAATATTTGCAAATATTTTATCTTATTCCTGTGTTAACTTTGCACTTTCTTAATAATATCTTTACAAGTGAAGATATTTTTATTTTTCATAAAGTACAATTTTTTTTCTTTTATCATTTGTGTTTTGGTGTCATAGCTAAGACATTTTCTAATGAAATATCAGAAATATTAACTCAAGTTTTGTTCTAAGAGTGTTCTAGTTTTATCACCTACATTTAGGCTTTTGATTCATTTGTCTATGGTATGAGGTTAGGGTCCAGATTCATTCTTTATCATGTAGGTATCTAGTAAGGAAACACCATTTTTTTCTCCCAGTTTTCTAGGATATAGTTTACATAAGCACTGTATAAGTTTAAAGCATGCAGCATAATGATTTAACTTATGTACATCATACAATGATTACCACAGTAAGTTTAGTGAATAGTCAGCATCTCATATAGATACAAAATTAAAAAAAGATAAAGAATTCCCTTGTGATAAGAACTCTTCAGATTGACTTTCTCAACAATTTTCATATATAATATAAACAGTGTTAATTATATAAGTATGTTGTATATTTCATCCCATATACTTATTTATGTTATGACTGGAAGTTTGTACCTTTTGATCATTTTTATCCAATTTCCTCAAACACCATTTTTAAAATCTATTTTTTTTGTTTTTTAATCTTTTCAGTGATATATTGTTTTATGCCAACATAACAACACAAATCAGCCATAATTCTACATATCTGTAGATAATTCTACATACATAATACATACATAATTCTACATACATATTTATACAGCCATACTTACATACATATATCTCCTCCCTTATGAGGCTCCTTCCCTCCCTCGTCTTTGTCTAGTTTTGGAATCAGGGTGATGTGGCCTCCTAGAATCCTTTCTCTGTAGTTTTTTGAAAGAGTTTTAGAATGATAGGCATTAGCTCTTTTCTAAATATTTGATAAAATTCAGCTGTGAAGCATTTTTTTAATGGAGATTTTTTTATCACAGTTTTGATTTCACTGTAATTTGATTGTTCATAATTTCCATTTCTTCCTGATTCAGTCTTGCAAGATTGAACTTTTCTAAGAATGTGTCCATTTTTTCTAGGTTGTCCATTTTATTGGAGTATAGCTGCTCATGATAGTCTCTTATGATCCTTTGTATTTCTGCATTGTCTGTTGTAACCTCTCCTTTTTCATTTTTCATTTTGTTAATTTGATTCTTCTTTTTTTCTTGATGAGTTTGGCTGAAGGTTTGCCAATTTTGTTTGTCTTTTCAAAGAACCAGCTTTTAGTGTTGTTAATGTTTACTATTGTCTTTTTCATTTCTTTTTCAGTTATTTCTGCTCTGATTTTTATGATTTCTTTCCTTCTGCTAACTTTGTTTTTGTTGTTGTTCTTCTTTTTTCCAGTTGTATTAGGTGTAAAGTTAGGTAATGTATTAAATCATTTTCTTGTTTCTTGAGGTAGGATTGTATTGCTGAAATGACTGTTCTATCATGACATTCTCTTGTCCTCCTTATGGCATAATGTCACTTGATAATACTGTTAGTGATTCAGCTAGGATTCTGAATTCTACATGTCTTTTCCTATGTTGCTGCTGCTAAGATGCTTCAGTCGTGTCTGACTCTGTGCGACCCCATAGACGGCAGCCCACCAGGCTCCGCCATCCCTGGGATTCTCCAGGCAAGAACACTGGATTGGGTTGCCATTTCCTCCTCCAAAGCATGAAAGTGAAAAGTGAAAGTGAAGTGGCTAAGTCATGTCCAACTCTTAGCGACCCCTTGGACTGCAGCCTACTAGGGTCCTCAGTCCATGGATTTTCCAGGCAAGAGTACTGGAGTGGGGTGCCATTGCCTTGTCCGCTTTCCCTATGTTAGGATCATGTAATCTTGATTACAGTAAACTGCAACTAAGTTTTATATCTAAATAATTTTGATATAGTAAAGTGTGAGTCATCCAAATGTGTTCTTATTTAAGTTCTTTTTTGGCTACTCTGGTGCACCTACATTTCTAGATGAATTTCATGATCAGCTTGTCAATTGCTCCAAAATAAAACCAAGGATTTTAATAGGGATCACATGAATTCTGTAGATAAATTTTGAAAGGGTGCAGTCTTAACAGTATTAAATTATCTGATCCATAAACACAGAAAGTTTAATCATTTGTTTAGATTTCCATTAACATATTGCTACAGTGTCTTGTGGTTTGCATAGTAAGAACCATGCAATTTTTTTCAAGTTATTTCATAATTGTTCTGTTTTACTTTAGGTGCTATTTTAAGTGGAATCACTTTACCTTCATTTTCATGTTATTATATTGAGTGTGTGTAAATATCATTGATTTTTATGTATTGATCTTATATATTGCAGTGTTGTAGAATTTGTTTATTAGAATTAGTAGGGGTTTTTTTTGTGTGTGTATCCTTTGCATTTTTCTCTATGCAATAATATTCTCAATGAAATAATAATAATATTATTATTATATTCTCAATGAAATTATACTATAATATTAGTATAATATCCTTAATAATAATATCCTCAATGAAAAGAGATATTTTCAAATTTTCCTTTTATCTTGATGCTTTTTATTTCTTGTTTTTGCCTGATTCCTTCCCTACAACCTTCAGTACAATGTTGAACTGAAATGGCAAGAAAGTCTTCATGTTTATCTCCTAAATCTTGTTATACATTAAGTAGCATATTAGTTGTGGTTTCTTTTTTAATTTGTTTTTGTAGATGCTTGTTATCATTTGAGGAAGTTCCTTTCCATTCCTAATTTTTTATCATGACTATCTTCAAAGGATATTATTTTTCTCTAGTGTTATTTCTTTATCTCTTGAGATGATCATGTGTTTTTTATGTGCTTTATTTTATCATAATCTAATGTTTTGTTATTCTTTTATTACATATATGATTTGGAAATCTTAACCTTTTTTCCTGAGATAATCCTCACGTGGTAAGGTTATATAATCATTTTTATACTTCTTTAGGTTTAGCTTTCTCATTTTTTGTTTTGTTTAGTTTTTATTATTATTATTATTTTTTTTTTGAGAACTTCTGGTCTTTTTTCATAAGGAGTGTTGGTCTGTAGTTTTGTTTAGTTTTACCCTTGTGAAACCTTGTTTTTGGTATCAGAATAATAATGGTCTCACACAAAGAGTTTTTTGAATAGTTTGTGATGAATTGATGTTAATTCTTATTCAGAGTTTGGTAGAATTCACTGATTAAGCCATCTGGGTTTCCTTTGTACATGTAAGTATGAACCAGTTGCTAAGCAATAGTTCTCTGGGCCTAAATGAGAAATGTTAGCAGGGAGATAATACCAGTAGTAGCTAAGGGATTGTATTAATTATCTATTGCTACATAACCAGTTGACTCCAAAACTTGGTTGCTTCAAAAAGTAAACTTTCATTGTCTCACATTTTCCATCAACCAAGAATTTAAAAACAGCTTGGCTGGGTGCGTGCATAGCTCCCTCCAATCAGAATATTGACCACATGCCTCAGTTCCTTATTGGGTACCTACATGAAGCTTAAGATCCTGACCATTTGACTCCCGCTGTACGGTTGCCTTATTGTCCTCTTAAAACAGCAGCTGACTTCCCCTCAGAGCAAGTGATCCAAAAAGATAGAGATGAAAACAACAATGCCTCATGACCTAACCTAAGAAACCAGAATTTGTTATTTCTACAAAATCACTCACTGGAAGCAAGTCACCGACTCTGGCTACACTCAAGTTTTAGGGAATTGGGTTCTAACTCAAGTGTCAAAAGATTATCAAATAATTAGGGTACATATTTTTAAACCACAACACCTACATTAAGCACCTGCTATGAGTCAGGCACAATTGTCAGCATCTTACCCTATAGTTACTTATTTAATTTTCACAAAAATCTATAATTATATGTTAAAACTACTCTTATTTTTCCCATGTGGGGAGTCCTATGAGGATAGAATATATATAATTTTCAAAGTCACAGAGTAATGTCAGATTGTTACCCCAGGCAATCTAGCACCTTACCCTACGCATTCACATGAGACTATTGAATCTCTCAAAAGTAACATCGCCAAGTTTGCCTTCTAAGGCAATAATACTGCTAAGAATGTCTCTGTACATGATTATCTACACACAGCTGGACATGTGATATCAGAGGAACGAAGGCTACAGCTTCACCTGCATGCAGTCACAGAGGATTACTCTATACACTGGTTGTAAAGTTTAGAAAGTTCAAGATTATTAATAATTTAATTAAGGAGAATGGCTTTTCTAATATTCATACAAACTTGTTTTTCATTGGTCAACAAAGAGACAGATCTGATCCTGACTTTGGCATCAAGCCTTTCAGACCTATAGTGGAGTAAAACTAGGATTTGCATGGATTATCAGTCTTTCTCATTTATCTTACATTTGAGGATGCAGTCCCAGGTGTTTAAGAGGAAATGGGAGATAATTTTGTCTCATTTGTTAATGAAAAACTGTATAAGCCAAAGTCTTTAGGACATGAAGAAATCTGAAAACAGTATTTTTACATAATAGATAATTGAATTTCAAAGCTGTGGTCAGAATATGAGCCTCTTCCAAAATTCCTTTGTTTGTGGTTTGACTGTCAGATTTGTAAAGCATTCTTCTTTGATGACATGATTTTTACTGAGAATTTTTCTATTCATTCAAACTCTTCTGGTTGTAGAGTTGAAATGAGTCTCTATTATGAAAATGGTGTCATAATTTTTAATCAGTAGAGATCACCTCTGGTGCTGGTCTAATGAAAGGCTATGAAGAAGACAGGAAAGATAACAAAAGGACAATCATAAAAATCCAGATAATATTTAAGGGCTGCAGTTTAAGCTTTGAATAGTGATGATAATCTTTCAATACTTGTCATTCCATATTCAAAAAGCATTTACCCTTGCAAAAGAAGTTAAATTTGCAGCCTTAGCAGTTGGGATAATGGCACATGAGTAACAAATGAGTTCTATTTATTAATATTCATTAGTCTCTCTGTAACATATCAAATATAATATGATAATAATAAACATTATTAGCAAAATTTTCACATGATTAATGGGGAGATAAGCAAAGCAATATATTATTATTACTATGGACTATATTTCATTTTTAATAAATAGAAAAAATAAGTTTTTATAAGGGAAAAAGAATAGTGAGATCTGTGGTATAAAGCATAGACCTTCGAGTCCTAATTGTCAGTCATGTAACTATGGACTGCCATACCTAAATTTGGCTAGAAAGATTCAGTATAAAGTATTTCACTACTCTAAGAAATAGATTTAAACTTAATATGATTCCATTGGTGGATAACCTAATTATAAAGTTCAGAAAGGTTCTGAAAAAGAAGACTATTTAGAAAAAAAATAGTCATAGTCGACAGGGGAGAGCAACCTAGTATAGTCAACTATAATATATAAAAACAACAAATATATATTTCTATACATATATATTTATAAAATATGTAATATATATGTATATATATATGTAAATATATAAATCTCCTGCTACACACACACACATATTGAGGTGGATGCCTAATGAAATAGGACAGCTGATGAAAGAGAATAGGAATCCTGGTTGGACAAACATATTGAATGTTAATTTGTAGTTGATCTAGCATTCTAATTGAAAGAAGGAAATATCGATTATATAATAAAGTATATTGAAGGAAATCTATAAGAAAGCCAACTAGATTGGATCAATATTCATATAAAAATATTTTCCAAAGAAATCAAAGATTTTCACCAAAATACTGAAGTGCAAAAATTAAATTCGACAAAATATTTATTGTCAGTATTGGGATGATGAAGCACTTTCTAAGGACACCAGAAGCACTAAACAGACAAATTGGCATATTGTCCCACAAAAAATTAAAACAGTCTCCTGCTTCTGCCCATCCTTTTCCAGCTTGGCTTTGCTCAGTCCCTCCAACCAGTGCACAGGTGCAGCTGCTCTGTTCCCCCAGATCTAGAGCCTGAGTCCACAGGAAGATTACGTCCTGCAAGGAAATTATATAAATAAATAAAGCAGCATTAAAAAAAAATCTGAGAAGCCTAATCCTAGGAAGTAGACCTATTATTCCCTATTTCTCCTACTAAGATAAAAACAGAAAACACATAAATGCATAAACAGAGATCTACTCCCAGCAAACAGGCATGATATATATTCTATCTGAATTTCTAACAATAAACATAAAAGTATGCATATATAAAAATTGTATAAAATATATGATTTCATATATTAGTATGTTTATGTATGGTAGTATATTTATACATATAGTATATTCATTATTTATAATAGTAATGCTGCTGCTGCTGCTGAGTCACTTCAGTCGTGTCCGACTCTGTGCGACCCCATAGACGGCAGCCCACCAGGCTCCCCCGTCCCTGGGATTCCCCAGGCAAGAACACTGGAGTGGGTTGCCATTTCCTTCTCCAATGCATGAAAGTGAAAAGGGAAATTGAAGTAGCTCAGTCGTGTCCGACTCTTAGCGACTCCATGGACTGCAGCCCACCAGGCTCCTCCATCCATGGGATTTTCTAGGCAAGAGTACTGGAGTGGGCTGCCATTGCCTTCTCCGTATAATAGTAATACATATACATAAAAATATATAATATATATATGGGGTTTTCCTGGGGACTCAGTATAGAATCTGTGTATAGTACAGGAGAAGGGAATGGCTATGCATTCCAGTATTCTTAGCTGGAGAATTCCATAGACAGAGGAACCTGGAGGGCTACAGTCCATATACATATGTAAGTGTTATAACATCAGATCAGATCAGTTGCTCAGTCGTGTCTGACTCTTTTTGCGACCCCATGAATCACAGCACGCCAGGCCTCCCTGTCCATCACCAACTCCCGGAGTTCACTCAGACTTAGGTCCATTGAGTCAGTGATGCCATCCAGCCATCTCATCCTCTGTTGTCCCCTTCTCCTCCTGTCCCCAATCCCTCCCAGCATCAGAGTCTTTTCCAATGAGTCAACTCTTCGCACGAGGTGGCCAAAGTACTGGAGTTTCAGCTTTAGCATTATTCCTTCCAAAGAAATCCCAGGGCTGATCTCCTTCAGAATGGACTAGTTGGATCTCCTTGTAGTCCAAGGGACTCTCAAGAGTCTTCTCCAACACCACAGTTCAAAAGCATCGATTCTTCGGCGCTCAGCCTTCTTCACAGTCCAACTCTCACATCCATACATGACTAGTGAAAAACTATAGGGTTTTTTTACCAGAAGGAAATTTCTGTTTCAGAATTCACCACACTGTCCCCAGCTACCTGCTGCCTCTTCTCTGTTCTGAGTAAAGCTGAGAGGCAGATTCTACCTTCTATTTAGGATCCATTTGTGTAACAGAGATTCTGTCTTTGACATGAAATCCCTGAGACTGCACTCTTGTTTTGAGTTGTAAACTAGAGTTCCCATACTAGGTGAAGCAGTCCAACAAGAATTATGTCTCCTGCCTCTGTTTACCAAGAGTTCAGTTACTAGATCAAAAGTGTCATTCCAAGGGAAGGATGCCATTGTGCCCACTCCCAGAGTTATGGCACAGATGTACATGGAAAGAGAAGCAAGCAATAAAATAAATAGATCCTAATCTCTTCTCACCTTCATTAAGAAGGTTTTTAGTTCCTCTTCACTTTCTGCCATAAGGGTGGTATCAAATGCATATCTGAGGTTATTGAGATTTCTCCTGGGAAACTTGATTCCAGCTTGTGCTTCTTCCAGCCCAGCGTTTCTCATGATATACTCTGCATATAAGTTAAATAGCAGGGTGACAATACAGCCTCAATGTACTCCTTTTCCTATTTGGGGGAAAAAAAAAAAAAAACCAAAAAGCCTCTTGATGAAAGTGAAAGAGGAGAGTGAAAAAGTTGGCTTAAAGCTCAACATTCAGAAAACGAAGATCATGGCATCTGGTCCCATCACTTCATGGCAAATAGATGGGGAAACAGTGGCAGACTTTATTTTTCTGGGCTCCAAAGTCACTGCAGATGGTGACTGCAGCCATGAAATTAAAAGATGCATACTCCTTGGAAGGAAAGTTATGACCAACCTAGACAGCATATTCAAAAGCAGAGACATTACTTTGCCAACAAAGGTCCATCTATTCAAGGCTATGGTTTTTCCAGTGGTCATGTATGGATGTGAGAGTTGGACTGTGAAGAAGGCTGAGCGCCAAATAATTGATACTTTTGAACTGTGGTGTTGGAGAAGACTCTTGAGAGTCCCTTGGACTGCAAGGAGATCCAACCAGCCCATTCTAAAGGAGATCAGTCCTGGGTGTTCTTTGGAAGGAATGATGCTAAAGTTGAAACTCCAGTACTTTGGCCACCTCATGCAAAGAGTTGACTCATTGGAAAAGACTCTGATGCTGGGAGGGATTGGGGGCAGGAGGAGAAGGGGACAACAGAGGATGAGATGGCGGGATGTCATCACCGATTTGATGGACATGAGGTTGGGTGAACTCCGGGAGTTGGTCATGGACAGGGAGGCCTGGTGTGCTGCAATTCATGGGGTCGCAAAGAGTTGGACATGACTCAGTGACTGAACTGAACTGAATCTCTTTTCAAAGGAACTGATATCATTAACAAACATGCACAAGAAGCTAAAGTCTAAGAGCGCTCTCAAAAACAGTGCAGGCTGTGGTTATAGGCAGTAATTGGGACATTTCTGGATTCAGTTATCTGCTAAATTATACACTTTTAATACATGTTTCACTATAGGTTAACTAATTTGCTAAAGATAACTAGAGAGGGGAAATGAAAAAAATAGGTACATAGAAAACAAAATTTTAAATGACAGATAAAAATCCAGTTATATTAATATTACCATTATATGTGAAAGTATTAAGCAATCCAGTGAAACACAGAAATGGTTATAATGGAAAAAAAAACAATAAAATCCAAGTATATGCTATCTACACTAAGTGTGCTTATATTCTAAGACACAAGTAGTTTAAAATTAAAAGGCTGAAAAATATATATTATGCAAACAGTTATCAAAAAATGCTGCAGTGACATCAGACAATAGAAACTTTAATTAAAAAAAAAGATTAAAAGTTAAAGACTTACTTTATAAGGTTCAGTTAGTTCAGTTCAGTTGCTCAGTCATGTCTGACTATTTGAGACCCCATGGACTGCAGCATGCCAGGCTTCCCTGTCCATCACCAACTCCTGGAGCTTGCTCAAACCCATATCCATTGAGTTTGTGATACCATTAAACCATCTCATTCTCTGACGTCCCTGTCTCCTCCTGCCTTCAGTCTTTCCCAACATCAAGGTCTTTTCCAGTGAGTCAGGTCTCCACATCCAGTGCTAGTGGTCAAAGTATTAGAGCTTCAGCTTTAGCATCACTCCTTTCAATAAATATTCAGGACTGATTTCCTTTAGGATGGACTGGTTTGATCTCATTTCTGTCCAAGAGACTCTCAAACACTTTTCCAGCACCAGTTTGAGAAAGCATCAGTCCTTTGGCATTCATCTTTCTTTATGGTCCCACTCACATCCAAACATGACCACTGGGAAAATGATAGCTTTGACTAAACGGCCTTTGTTGGCAAAATAATGTCTCTACTTTTTAATATGCTGTCTAGTTTGGTTGTTGCTTCTCTTCTAAGCAGCAAGCGTCTTTTAATGTCATGGCTGCAGTCACCATCTTCAGTGATTTTAGAGCCCAATAAAATAGCCTGTCACTGTTTCCATTGTTTCCCCATCTATTTGCCATGAAGTGATGGAACCGGGTACCATGATGTTCATTTTTTGAATGGTCAATTTTATGCCAGCTCTTTCACTCTCTACTTTCGCTTTCATCAAGAAGCTCTCTAGTTCCTCATCACTTTCTGCCATCAGGGTGGTGACATCTGCATATCTGAGGTTATTGATATTTCTCCCAGCGATCTTGATTCCAACTGGTGCTTCATCCAGTCCAGCAGTTCCCATGATGTACTCTGCATGTAAGTTAAATAAGCAGAGTGACAATATACAGCCTTGACGTACTTCTTCCCCAATTTGGAACCAGTCTGTTGTTCCATGTCTGGTTGTAACTGTTACTTTTTTACCTGCATACAGATTTCTCAGGATGCAGGTAGGGTGGTCTGGTATTCCCATTTCTTGAAGAATTTTCCACAATTTGTTGTGATCCCCACAATCAAAGGCTTTAACATAGTCAATGAAGTAGAAGTTGTGTTCTTCTGGAATTCTCTTGCTTTTTCTATGATCCAATGGATGTTGGAAATTTCATCTCTGGTTCCTCTCCCTTTTCAAAATCCAGCTTGAACATCTGGAAGTTCTCAGTTTATGTAGTGTGAAAGTCTAGCCTGGAAAATTTTGAGCATTATTTTGCTAGAGTGTGAGATCAGTGCAACTGTGCGATAGTTTGAACATTCTTTGGCATTGCTTTTCTTTAAGATTAGAATGAAAATTGAAATTTTCTAGTCCTATGGCCACTGCTGAGTTTTCCAAATTTTCTGGTATATTGAGTGCAACACTTTCACAGCATCACCTTTTAGGATTTGAAATAGCTCAACTGGAATTCCATCACCTCCACTAGCTTTGTTCGTAGTGATGCTTCCTAAGGCACACTTGACTTCACATTCCAGGATGTCTGGCTCTAGGTGGGTGATCACACTATTGTGATTCTCTGGGTCATGAAGATCTTTTTGTATAGTTTTTCTCGGTATTCTTGCCACCTCTTCTTAATATCTTCTGCTTCTGTTAGGTCCATACCATTTCTGTCCTTTATTGTGCCCATCTTTGCATGAAATGTTTTCTTGGTATCTCTAATTTTCTTGAAGAGATCTCTAGTCTTTCCCATTCTATTGTTTTCCACTATTTCTTTGCATTGATTGCTGAGAAAGGCTTTCTTATCTCTCCTTGCTATTCTTTGGAACTCTGCATTCAGATGGATATGTCTTTCCTTTTCTCCTTTGCCTTTCACTTCTCTTCTTTTCTCAATTATTTGTAAGGCCTCCTTGGACAACCATTTTGCCTTTTTCCTTTTATCTTGGGGATGGTTTTGATCACTGCCTTCTGTATGATGTCATGAACCTCCATCCATAATTCTTCAGGCTCCCTATCAGGCCTAACCCATGAATCTATTGGTCACTTCCACTATATAATCTTAAGGGATTTGATTTAAGTCATACCTGATGGTCTAGTAGTTTCCCTGCTTTCTTCAGTATAAGTCTGAATTTGGCAATAAGGATTTCATAGTCTGAGCCACAGTTATCTCCCAATCTTGTTTGTGCTGACTGCATAAAACTTCTTTGCAGCCAAAGATGGAGAAGCTCTATACAGTCAGTGAAAACAAGATTGGGAGATGGACATTGTCAATCTGATTTCAGTATTGATTATCTCATGATGTCCATGTGTAGAGTCGTCTCTCTTAGCCCTTTACCGGATCCCCAGGTTGGGAAATCTGTTTTGGGCCCTAGAACTTTTGCAACAGTGTGAGAACTTCTTTGGTTTAATTGTTCTCAAGTTTATGGGTTGTCTGCTTGGTGGCTCTGTGGTGGGGCTCACATGCCAAGCCTCCCAGGTCTGCTGCAGCCAGAGCCACTGTCCCCACAGCAGGCCACTGCTGACTCTTGCATCTGCAGGAGATGCTCAAACACTCAAAGGCTTGTCTGGCTCAGTTTCCTGTGGGTCCTGGTGTGTACAAGCTTTTGTTTGAGCCCTCTGAGCATCTCTGGCTTGTGTGGGGTTTGATTCTAAATGCGGTTCTCCCCCTCCTCCTGTCTTGTTAGGGCTTCTCCTTTGCCTTTGGATGTGGGGTATCTTTTTTTGGTGGGATTCAACATTCTCCTGTCAATGGTTGTTCAGCGGTTAGTTGCAATTTTGGAGTTCTTACAGGAGGAAATGAGCGCACATCCTTCTACTCCACCAATTTGTGTCAAGTCATTTTATAAAGATAAAATAGTGAATGCATATAACAATTATATACATATATGCAGTTAACAAAAAGCAACAACATTAATGAAATAAAAACTGAAAGGAATGAATGGAAAAATGTAAAAATCTAACAATAGTAATAGAGATGTTAATATTACACTTTCAGTAATGTATAAATACTAAGCAAAGAAGTAGGAGATGTAAACAATATTAACAATATTAGAAAAGAACTATAACTACCATACGTCTATACAAGATACCTCTCATTCATGATATGAGATATTATTTGTATATATAGGCACACATACACACACACACACACACACACATATATATATATGTATTCTAATAAGTGAGCCTAGAATATTCCTAGAATATTCTCCAGAATAGATAACACACTAAGCCAGAAAACAGATTTTAATAAATTTTTCATGATGGAGATTATGTGCAGTATATTTTCTGAACACAGTGGTATGAAATTAGAAAACAATAAAGAAAAAATTTAGAAACTCACAAATCTGTGGATATTGAAAACACTCCTATTTCTTTTTTATTTTATTTTATTTTTTAACTTTACAATATTGTATTGGTTTTGCCATATATCAAAATGAATCCGCCACAGGTATACATGTGTTCCCCATCCTGATCCCTCCTCCATCCTCCCTCCCCATACTATCCCTCTGGGTCATCCCAGTGCTCCAGGCCCAAGCATCCAGTATCGTGCATCAAACCTGGACTGGCAACTCATTTCATACATGATATTATACATGTTTCAATGCCATTCTCCCAAATCATCCCACCCTCTCTCTCAGAGTCCAAAAGACTGTTCTATACATCAGTGTCTCTTTTGCTGTCTCGTATACAAGGTTATTGTTACCATCTTTCTAAATTCCATATATATGCGTTAGTATACTGTATTGGTGTTTTTCTTTCTGGCTTACACTCCTATTTTAACAAATGATCAGAGGGTATAAAGAGGGAAATCAGAAATAATTCAAAATAAATCTAAAAAATCACCATAACATACAAAACATATGAGATAGAGTGTATGTAGTATATAAAGTGAAATTTTTAGCTGTGAGTTCATATACTAAAACAGAAAAAAATTTCTAATAAATAATTAACCTTTCACCTTAAGAGACTTGAGATAAAAAGAAAAGCAAACCAAACTTAAAGCAAGAAGGTAAAAGGAAATAGTAGCTATCAGAGTGGTAAATAATAAAAGAAAAATTGAAAAACCATAGAAATTAGTGAAACCAAAAATAGTTTCTTTGAAAAAAATCAATAAGCTTGATAAAATTTTATGTACATTTCCAAAGAATGAAGAGAACCCTCAAAGAGCTAAATCATCTGTAAAAGAGCAAGCATTGCTATGGGCCTTATGATACTAACAGAGATTATATAAGGAATACTATGAAAAATTCTATGGCAATTAATTACTTAGGTGAAAATAACATATTCCTTGAAAGGTGCAAGGTACCAAAAGTATATCAATTAGAAGAAATAAAAACAAGACAATAGCAATAGAAAATATGAATGAACCTATAAAAATGAAGAGATTAAAATAGTAATAAAATATTTTAAATTTATTTAAATATTTATTATAATAAAATAGTAATTTAAAAACTATTCACAAGTCAAAATCTGGGCCAAGAATGCTAAATTCTATCAAATTTTTCGAAAATTGTAAATACCATTTTCACAAACGTTTTCAAAACATAAAGGAGGGAATAATTTCCAAATTATTGTATAAAGTGAGTTTTACTCTAGTACTTAAACTATCAAAGACATTACAAGAAAAAAGAAAGACTACAGGAAAATATATCTTATGAATATGGTTGAAAATATCCTTAACAGAATATTAGAAAACTTAATCCAGCAACATGTTAAATTATCATATACAATCACTAATTAAGATTTCAAAGATATGAGATTAGGTTAACATCCAGAAATCAATTAATGGAATATGTTGTATCAGTCGAATAAAAAGCAAAAATATATAACACTAGACACAGAAAAAGATGAGCACTGAAGAATTGATACTTTTGAACTGTGGTGTTGGAGAAGACTCTTGAGAGTCCCTTGGACTGCAAGGAGATCCAACCAGTCCATTCTGAAGGAGATCAGCTCTGGGTGTTCTTTGGAAGGAATGATGCTGAAGCTGAAACTCCAGTACTTTGGCCACCTCATGCAAAGAGTTGACTCATTGGAAAAGACTCTGATGCTGGGAGGGATTGTGGGCAGGAGGAGAAGGGGACGACAGAGGATGTGATGGATGGATGGCATCACTGACTTGATGGACGTGAGTTTGAGTGAATTCTGGGAGTTGGTGATGGACAGGGAGGCCTGGCGTGCTGTGATTCATGGGGTCGCAAAGAGTCCGACACAACTGAGCGACTGAACTGAACTGAACTGAACTAAGGATGATTATTCTTCCATTCAACAAAGTATTGGAAGGTCTAGACAGTGCAAAAAGTCAAGAAAGGAAATAAAAGACATACAAATGATAAAATTGTCACTATTCACAGATGATATAATTATGTATATAAAATATCCCCCCAAATCTACAAAATTAACCTTGAAAATAATAAATGAGTTCACAAAGTTTTCAGCATAGAACATAAATATAGAAAATTGATTTTATTTTTATATACCAGTGATGGGCACATAGACACTGAATTTAAAAGTACACCATTTACAATCACTCAAAAGTGAAATTATTTGGGTCTACTTCTAGGAAATATGTACAGGACTTGAGTACTGAAAACTACAAAACAGATGAAAGAAATCGAGGAAGAACACATAGCCCAAAGTCAAGGTATTACTGCTATAACCTCTGGTGTGTATGGGCTTCCCTTATGGCTCAGCTGGTAAAGACTCTGCCTGCAAAGCGGGAAACAAGGCTTCGTATCCCTGGGTTGGGAAGATTCCCACTCCAGTATTCTGGCCTGGAAAATTCTACAGACTGTTGTTACGGGGTCGCCAAGAGTCATTGACGATTGAAGGACTTTCACTTTCAGTCACTGGTATGTACATGAAGGGATGAAGTCCACTTGCTGACTTGTTTGCTGATTTTTTTTTTTTTTTTTACTGAATATTTTAGATAAAATCATAATGTGAAGACATGCACATGTAAACTAGTTCAGATTTTCTTGGAGATGAAATTCTTGACTATGTTGGTTTCATCCTCAGCAACCTCAGAGGCTAGCAGTGGGATGCTATGTATCAGTATACTCCATGCCGCAAGCCAAGTGTGGGCAGACAGGCCCCAAGATGCCACCGCATCGGTCTGCTTTGTTGGTCACATTGGCAAGTCAGTAGGTGAAAAATACATTGGGAGATAGAATGCTGGGGTTCCAGAATTTTTCTTAGTCAATCTGGAAAACTGCTAGATGAATTTGCCATCTCTGAGTCCTTTTGTATGTTACTAAGACTGAGATAATATTTTTATTGTCTTTTGAAACCTATTCTATTATGCTACATGAACATTTTAAACGTCACAGAACCCTGAAAAGAAAATCTGTTTGACACTGACTCTTATTTGCCTAGTAGTGGTGGTGGTAAATACTGTTACCTCAAACACTGTATGTTATCACATCTAATGGTTAAAAAAAAGTAAATCAAGGAAGATTGAAATAAATGGAGAAATTTAACTTGCTTAAGATGTCAATTTACCTGAAAGTAACAAACAGCTTTGACAAAATCGCTGTTATGAACCCAGCTATATTTTTCTAATTATTAAATATTCTAAAGTTTATAATAATGGTAACATTAATCTTAATATGTGTATTTGAATTTATTATAATTAATGATCATGGAAAATTCAACATCAGTCAGGTTTGCCTTTTACACTTAGAAAATACCATCTACTTTAGCTTCAAAAATGTTAATTTCTAAGGCATATCCATGTGGTAGAGTTTGAAATAGACCCCCAGCCTGGAGAACTTAGAAGTAACAACTGATTTAGAAGAATAGGACCACAGTAAATGATGTTCTGAGTCATTTGAATGACTTTTATTTATTGCAATGTAAAATAGCTGATTAGAAGGCTTTAGAGCTTTATTGTAAATCAGAATTTATGACACAGGGTAAATGCAACCTCATGAAAGCTGTAATATAAGCCACTTTAGGGAAAAGAAAAAAGTCCTTTAACCAATAATAAGACCTTTGACACAATTATTTACAAGTAGAAGTGAAAGATCTAGTGGTGCCTTTTATACTGCCACAGTGCATTTACCTCCTAGGCTTAACTTCAACGTGGATAAACTATTTTACATACAGACTAGCTTACATCTGTATTGTTGTTATAGAAATGAAAATCAATAAATCTTCTCTAATGATGTCAAATAAGTAATGACTCCAAAAGTATTCCCTAATGAGGGCACTATTTTAAAGTAGCATGCAATAAGCAAAACTGAAATAACACTAGAAGATGCACCATTATTCACCCATTGTCACTAAGCTCCTTAAAAAAGTTACACACTAACAGCAAAATTATTCCAGTGTCCCATTCACTCAGATCACTTTTCCAGCCTATGAGATCTCAAAGCAGGAAGCATTTAAAAAACTGAACTATGTTAGCATTCATATGGGGCTACTCTAAAATTCATCATAGAAGAGGAATTTCCCACTCTTACCTTCCACTCTTTACATATTTTTCTTTCTGTGATGGGACTAAGTTATGTATGCTATTCAGTGTATTGGGGTTCATCTGATATGGAATTATCAAACATGTTAATTAGAAATTATTGATGTAGCTAAGAAATTAAAATAATATGACAACATTAGGAACAGGTTTTAGCCAAAATTATGGAGCAGACATTGCCAGAATTATATATGTAATTTTAAGCTGTTCGGTTCAGTTCAGTTCAGTCGCTCAGTCGTGTCCGACTCTTTGCGACCCCATGAATCGCAGCACGCCAGGCCTCCCTGTCCATCACCAACTCCCGGAGTTCACCCAAATCCACGTTCATCGAGTCAGTGATGCCATCCAGCCATCTCATCCTCTGTCGTCCCCTTCTCCTCCTGTCCCCAGTCCCTCCCAGCATCAGAGTCTTTTCCAATGAGTCAGCTCTTCGCATGAGGTGGCCAAAGTACTGGAGTTTCAGCTTTAGCATCATTCCTTCCAAAGAAATCCCAGGGCTGATCTCCTTCAAAATGGACTGGTTGGATCTCCGTGCAGTCCAAGGGACTCTCAAGAGTCTTCTCCAACACCACACTTCAAAAGCATCAATTCTTCGGCTCTCAGCCTTCTTCACAGTCCAACTCTCACATCCATACATGACCACTGGAAAAACCATAGCCTTGACTAGATGAACCTTTGTTGGTAAAGTAATGTCTCTGCTTTTGAATATGCTATATAGGTTGGTCATAACTTTCCTTCCAAGGAGTAAGTGTCTTTTAATTTCATGGCTGCAGTCACCATCTGCAGTGATTTTGGAGCCCCAAAAAATAAAGTCTGACACTGTTTCCACTGTTTCCCCATCTATTTCCCATGAAGTGATGGGACCGGATGCCATGATTTTAAGCTGTAATACAACTCTAATATATATGTATTCAATATATATTATTGATTCAATCCCTGGTATTTATATGGTTTAATTCCTGATCTGGAATACACCCCAGAGTAGGAAATGGCAATCAACTCCATCAGTCTTGCCTGGGAAATCCCATAGACAGAGTTAGGTAGCTGGCTACAATTCATGGGTTCACAAAGACACAATTTAGCTACTGAACAATAACAACATATATTCATATATATACTTCAGCATATAGTATGAAGCTGGATGCTATTTTATTTTTTAAAAAATTATTTACTTTAATTGAAGGCTAATTACTTCACAATATTGTAGTGTTTTTTGCCATATATTGACATGAATCAGCCATGGGTGTACATGCGTTCCGCATCCTGAACCCCTCTCCCACCTCCCGCCGCATCCCATCCCTTAGGCTCATCCCAGTGCACCAGCCCTGAGCACCCTGTCTCATGCATCGGACCTGGACTGGCGATCTGTTTCACATATGATAATATACATGTTTCAATGCTATTCTCTCAAATCATCCCACCTTTGCCTTCTCCCACCAAGTCCAAAAGACTGTTCTATACATCTGTGTCTCTTTTGCAGTCTTGCATATAGAGTCATCATTACCATCTTTCTAAATTCCATATATATGCATTGATATACTGTATTGGTATTTTTCTTTCTGACCTACTTCACTCTGTATAATAGGCTCCAGTTTCATCCACCTCATTAGAACTGACTCAAATGTATTCTTTTAATGGCTGAGTAATAACTCCAGGAGTTGGTGATGGACAGGGAGGCCTGGCGTTCTGTGATTCATGGGGTCACGAGGAGTCGGACAAGACTGAGCAACTGAACTGAACTGAACTAAATATTCCATTGTGTATATGTACCACAGCTTTCCTTGTTATTATATAAAAAAAGAAATTGACTTTTGTGCATTAATCTCATATTCCACAACCTTCCTATCAGTTCAGTCACTCAGTCATGTCTGACTCTGCAACCTCATGGACTTCAGCACACCAGGCTTCCCTGTCCAGCACCATATCCCAGATCTTGCTCAAACTCATTCCATTGAGTTGGTGATGCAATCCAATCATCTCATCCTCTGTCTTCCTCTTCTCCTCCTGCCTCCAATCTTTTCTAGCAGCAGTGTATTTTTCAGTGAGTCAGTTCTTCTCATGAGGTAGCCGAAGTATTGGAGCTTTAGCTTCAGCATCAGCCCTTTCAATGAAAATTCAGGACTGATTTTCTTTAGGATGGACTGGTTTGATCTCCTTGCAATTCAAGGGACTCTCAAGAGTCTTCTCTAATATCACAGTACAAAAGCAGCAGTTCTTCGGCACTCAGCTTTCTTTATGGTCCAACTCTCACATCCATACATGACTACTGAAAAAATGATAGCTTTGAGGAGACGGACCTTTGTCAGCAAAGTAATGCTCTGCTTTGTAATATACTGTCAAGGTTTGACATAGTTTTCCCTCCAAGAAGCAAGCGTCTTTTAATTTCATAGCTGTAGTCACCATCTGCAGTGATTTTAGAGCCCAAGAAAATGGTCTGTCACTATTTCTATTGTTTTCCCATCTATTTGCCATGAAGTGATGGGACCAGATGCCATGATCTTCATTTTCTGAATGTTGAATTTTAAGCCAACTTTTTTACTCCCCTCTTTCACTGTCATCAAGAGGCTCTTTAGTTCCTCTTCACTTTCTGCTATAAGGGTAGTGGCATCTGCATATCTGAGGTTGTTGATATTTCTCCTGGCAATCTTGATTCCAGCTTGTCCTTCATCCAGCCCAGAAGTTCCCATGATGTACTCTGCATATAAGTTAAGTAAGCAACCTTGGTGTAATTGCTTATTGACTTCAGGATTTTTTTTTCTTTTCTGTTGTTGATCCCTTAGTATTTTCTATAGATAGTAGTGTCATCTGGGAACAAAGACCATTTTATTTCTTCCTTCCCAGTCTGTATATATCTTATGCATTATCTAAGACTTGTAGTACAATGTTGAGCATCATGTTTGAAAGTACACATCATTACCTTTCTCCTGATTTTGTTGGGAAACCATCTAGTTCCTCATGTTAAATGTGATGCTAGCTGTTATGTTTTTATGGATGTCCTTTGTAAAGTTGAGAAATTTCTCTTCTGTTCCCTATTAGCTGAGAGTTTTTATTATTAACAGGTGTGTGCTCTTCTCAAATGCTTTTTTTTTCATTTACAGATATGATCATGTAATTTTTCTTCCTTATACTGTTGATGATGGATAAGATAAATTAATTTTTGAATGTTGAATCAATCTTATATACCTAGAATACATCCCAGGTGGCTATGGCTTGTAAGTTTTCATATATTACTGGGGTTTGTTTGCTATTATTTTATTAAGGATATTTACATCTGTATTCACGAAAGATATGTCTGTAGTTTTTCCCTCTTATGATGTCTCTGTTTAGTTTGGGTATTAAGGTAATGCTTCCTCATACAGTGAGTTAGGAAGTATTCTCTCTGCCTATATTTTCTGGAAAAGATTGTAGAATATTAGAGTAATTTCTTCCTTAAATATTTGTTAGAATTTTCCAGTGAACACTGATACTTTCTGTTTTAAAAGCTTATTAATTCAATTTATTTAATCATATATATATAGTTTATTCTACCTGTATAAGCTTTGGTAGGTATGTCTTTAAAGAAACTGGTCCATGTTGTCTATTATTAAATTTTTGGAGATAGAATTGTTCATAATATTCATTTGTTATCCTTTTAATGTGTGCAGAATGAATAGTGATAGATCCTCTGTCATTTCTGATACTAGTAATTTATATATTCTCTCTTTTTTCTCTTTTGTTTCATTTTCAGTAGATTTGTATTTTCTCATTATTTTTGTTTTTCTGTGCTTTTTTAAAAAATTGCTGTTTATGTCATATTTTATTTATTTAAACAACTAGTCATTGGGAAGTTTCTCTTCTTGAATGCCGGCGTGTCCGAGTTACTATTAATATCCTTGAGATTTATTCTGTTTGAGGCTATGTTACTTGAAAACAATCTTATCTTTTAGGATGCTGATTTTTAAACCATACAAGTGGGGTTACCATAGTCTTTAGACTGGATGTTAATTTTCTCCACTATGGACTACTCTTCCAGATGAAGTTTTCCTCCCGGGCTTGTGGGATAAAGCATTGCTATCTTTTCCTGTGTGCGCTCTGATGATCCTTCATTCTGATCCCCTTCAGGTGCTACTTCCTAGGCCTCTTATAGTTTCCTTATACTATTTGTGTATTGATCAGTACTCATCTGAATAAACGAAGGAGAAACTTCCACATGATTTCAGAGTTTCCTCTGGTATTCTAGAGTGCCTATAAACTCTGAACATCTGCGGTTCTCAGCCTCCGATCTGTCTCTTCAATTCACAGGGTCTGCCTGTTTGCCTTGGTTCTCCTCCTGTGCCTTGGCCTGGAATCTCTCTCTAGACAATTTTCTGGAGACAATCAGAGTTACCATATCATCACCCCCCCCAATGCCCCCATATTTTAGTGATTAGCCTGATATCCAGTGTTTTGAGCATTTTTGTTTTAATTTTTTTTCCTTTTATGTTTTGGCTATTCCATATGAGAAGATGAATCTCGGGTTCTCCTTCTTGACAGAGAACACATTATCAGTAATAGGATCAATATTACCCTGAACATGAGAGACAGGAATTACACTCAAAACACATTTAGCTTATGAGGAAAGCAAATTAATTCATAAAATTCCCAAAGCTATTGAACCCAGCTTCAGGTAAGGATGCAAGTGCTCCTGGACACCAAGAACACTCGAAATTTGAATAGTCTCTCTCTACTTTTTACAATTTCTGCTTCTCATTACTCACGGTGAGCCGCATCTTCTCCTCATCATAGGCAACTTGGCTGCAAGGAACCCTGTGGTTTACATATGTCTCTATTACAATTAAAGAGGAAGTGTTTTGATGCTTTCTGTGGAGATACACGTTGTCCCTGCCTCATTCACTTTTCCACACTATCTTCTTTCATGGCAGTAGGAAGACTGAGCATCACTATGTGTGTTTGGGGTGGTGAGGGTGGGTGAGTAGAGGCTACAATCAGGAAAAAAGATTGCTGTTCAGACTGCCCTACAACTGTGCTTTAAAAGTTAATAATGTCATACCAGTAGTCATATAACAAAAATACTGCAATATTCCTCTAGCTGATATAGGGAAAAATTTTTATTTGTTTTCAAGAAAATAAGAGTCCCAATGGATTATGTGTTGATTATTTAAGTTTTGTATCCATTGTCAAAATTAAATACTGCTTTTACAGAGCAGACATCTTCTCTTTGAAGTACAATTGCATCTCAAGAGATTCCAGTTTTAAGTTTCTTGGACACAGATCATTTTGACACTCAGAGAAGTTTTCATTGGTGTTATAATCTTTCTGATTTCTTTTCCTTCGACTTCTCATTTCTTCATCAGTTTTAATTTACATCATCTGTATCTGTACACTTTATTTTGCTTGTGTTATTTTATGAGACACAGAAGGGCAAATAACACCTACATGGATTATGGCAAAATAGCAATTATCTAGCAGCACTCTGGAAATACTCTAACATTATTCAGATTAATGTAGACATAGATTCTGGGCTTCCCAGGTGGTGGTAAAGCTGCTGCCTTCCAGTGTTGGAGACATGAGATGTGGGTTCTTATGGCAGATCCCCTGGAGGAGGGCATGGCAACCCACTCCACTATTCTTGCCTGGAGAATCCCATGGACAGAGGAGCCTGGCAGGCTATGTTCCATCAGGTTGCAAAGAATTGAACATAACTGAAATGACTAAGCAGGCAGACAGACAGAGAGACTAAAGTTTTATTAAAAAAAAATAGCTTGGAAATCACTGTTAGTTTCAGAGACATTGCAATAATTTTTATCACTGTCATCTTTGGAAGTCAGTGATATGTTTCTCTTTCTTCATCTGATAGGGATGTAGAACTGACTATCAAATGAGTCAATTACTAAGTCAGGCAAATTTTTGATGGAGGAGAAGCAATGATTATTTTTCAAAGTGAGTGATTTACTGTATTGTTGGCTACATTTCATTGAAATATATGTAAGAAATTCAGCCCCGACAGCCTTCTAAAAAACTCTCTCTGGCTAAACCAGGTTTTAGTTTTACATTTAAACAAAAATTTTGAAAAGTAAGATAATTGTGAACTTTCATTATTTTTTTCAGAGATTATTTTTCTATGTGATCAGATAATAGGTATCTCAGATATGGTAATATTAAAAAAACAGCTTAGGCATTATGAATAATAGGATGAAGAAGTGGAAAAGACTGTTATTCTTATACAGTTAAAACTAATTTAATGCATGCAAAATTTACCACCCATTGGAGGACCTGTTGGTTGATGAGTTTACATAGTTAGGCTGGGACCAAGCTGAAAAAAGGTTACTACATGATAATTATTTGGATAGAAGCTTTGAATTCACTGAGAACAATAGCAAGATTTCCAAAGAGAAGTACCATAATTTGTAGTATATTATTATATAGTATATTATTTTCTGTTAATTAAGGATAAAATATTAATTAATGAAACAACTTTGATTTTCCAGAATAAAAATATTTACACATTGAACCCCCTCATGTTAAATATTACTATCATTAATTTACTCCATTTTTCTTTATATTTTTTATTCAAATAGAAAATAAATTAGAAATGAAAATGGAGTTAAAAGAAACTATGGCCACCATAACTTTTTCCCTAACTTTTTATCATTAAATATGAATATTTTTTACTATTGTGTGTTGTCAATTACTCCAGTGCCATTTTGTCTTTGCTTATTTTGTCCTTGGATATGTACAAAGGAACTCAAAATTTTGTTGGTATTTATGCAATCATTTGTTTATTGCCTTTTTAATGGTCCCAGCTCTGTTGATTAAACTTTTATCCAACTTCAGTTTTACAACCTATAGAGTTTAATTATCAAAAGGCAAGTTTTAGCATTTTCATTGTCTTACTTCGAAAAGTTGGAAAATAATGTACAAGGTCTTCTGAATTTACAGTCATTGGCTAGCTTTACAAATTCAATTTTGATTATTAAATTATATTGTGGTTCTTACTGTTTGAAAACCTTCGAATAGCAGTGGGCCAGATGTTGTTGCCTGAGTAGATACCAAGATATTTTAATCAGCAGCTGTAGCATTATAAACCTCCTCTTTTAATACTTCACTTTAAATTTTCCATCTGCTTTTAGCATCTGGTCAGTTCTGCTTAGGTTACCATTCTATTTCATTTCTTCTTTTTTGCCCCCAAAATAACATGGTTTACATGAAACTTGTCTATTAGCCATTCAGACCAAATCAGATATGCCACTTTTTAAAATTTTAAAACACAGTATTTAAGTAATGATTGTAGTAATACTCATGTTTATATAGAGTTTTCATTTTTCAGTGCATCTATGGTACATAATGTAGGCTAATGACATGTTACACTTACTATGATAATATTCACTAAAGAAAACTTAATTATCAGACTGATCAAGTTGCAGATCCATCACCCTTTTCAGAAGGCTGTGTTGATAAAATAACCATGCTGAAGTATTCTTTCACATTTGTCTTATTACTGAGGAATGGCTTTAAACAGTATTTCATAACATAGGTATAAAATCTGTAAAAATAATAGCAACATACAGTTGCCAGTATTTGAGACCAGAATTCTAGAGACTGAGTCAAAGATGACATTATTGGAACCTTGTACACAGCAACTGTTCTGTACTGCTCAGGAACTGCTCTTTTCCATCATCTTCTCCAAATATAAGCTTCCCTGAAGCCTGGGGTACTCTGTGAAAATGAATGCATCTATACCAACCCACACATCTCTTACTTTACTAAAATGCTATGGTACCTAATTTACTAAAATACTGATTTTCATGCTTTAATGTGTAATTTTATTTAACCAATTAGGTTAGAAGTCAATTTAGAGGTGGAGAATCCCAGAGACAGAGAAGCCTGGTGGGCTGCTATCTGTGGGGTCGCACAGAGTTGGACACGACTAAAGCGATTTAGCAGCAGCAGCAGCAGCAGCAGCAGCAGCAGCAGCAGCTTTATTTATCTATATACTTTGAAAGTGAAAGTCGCTCAGTTGTGTCCGATTCTTTGCAACCCCATGCACTATACAGTCCATGGAATTCTCCAGACCAGAATACTGGAGTGGGTAGCCTTTCCCTTCTCCAGGGGATCTTCCCAACATAGGGATCGATCCAGGTCTCCCACATTGCAGGCAGATTCTTCACCAGCTGAGTCACAAGGGAAGTCCAAGAATACTGGGGTGGGTAGCCTAGCCCTTCTCCAGGGGATCTTCGTGACCCCGGAATCAAACCAGGGTCGCCTGCATTGCAGGTGGATTCTTTACCAACTGAGCTATCAGGGAAGTCCATCTATATTCTTTATAAAACTGAATATACTTTGATGATTTAGAGAACATACAGTAACGTTGAGGAGTAAGAGATCATTCACATTATAGAGTGAGCAACCCAGATAGTATGAAGTTAATAGACTTTAACAATCAAACAGCATTGAGTAAATAAGCCGGGGAACATTTATTTAGGCAGTGGAGCAGAGGGCATATTTACAGCTAAATTCAGTTTACAAACAGAACAAATTCTAAATTCCTTCATTGAAAAATATATTTTGTGCCCAATATATACATGCCCATCACACTTTGATGTCCTCATATACCCCAGAAATAAAAGAACAAACAAAAAAAACCCAAGCATATATAGCTTCTTATATGTAGTTTATAATCCAATGGAGACTAGAAAATAATTTTTCCAAAAATCATATCACCTAAAGATCATGTTATAAGACCTAGGAACTTTATAAGACAGTTTCCTAGAAAAGTATTAAACATACTTTATAGTACTTTAAAAGACCATATATTTCCTAAGTGTGTTTGGAAAACTCTGGTGTTTGAGGCTACAGTACTTGCATGGATTTTGATAGGAGCAAAAAGAACTGTAACAATGATAAAAGTTAGATTTGATAACAAAAAAAAAATACAAGAAATTTGGGTTTTGACCAGTTTTAGTTGTTACAACTAGTACATCAATAAAGTGATCATGTCTGGACATAGCAATAAATGCTTCAGAATCATGTCGTAAGGTAATGGTAAATGAGGTGAAAAAAAGAATTTCATCAGAACAGAAATATTTCCCTTGGTCATTAATTTTGAAATCTTAATTGTAAGAACAGTTTTCAGATGAATGGCAGAACAACTCTTTATTTAAATAGTATATTATCAGTTTCTGATGGATGCATATCCTTAATTTCAACAAATCCTACATAGTTCACCCTAGTATGCATTATTAGTATTTACTCTCTAGTGCTTTTGATGCATTTATAATAACCCCAGATAAGAAAGAACTATTTGTACTTAATATAAAGGAAAGATGTTTGATGTAACTGAACCCAAGTTATATTTTCAGTGAATTATTTTTAAATAGATTGCATAGATCACATCTGACTGTGATATTCTTTGGTGACAAAACCCATTGCCAGTCTCAAGTACTTAAAAGATTGTAAATCAAGCAAAACAATTTGTATTTGTTAACCTTGATTTTTAAAAACCAAATCAAAATAAATTACTTAATTCTAAAATGGCATAAATAAAAACAACAAACAAAATTAAATTTTGCTTGTCGTTTATCAAACCACAATAATATATTTGAGCATACTCTTACTAGTAGTGATGGCTTTTACTTATCCTCAAAGTATTTAATTTTTTATCAACTAGAACTATATCCATTTATCCGTCTAATTTAGTGATTTTAGTTATGGTAAAGACGGAAACACAAAAGCCAAATAAAAATGGACTTTAATTGTGAAATGATGGATTTAAGATTATGATTTGTGAATTAGGAAAGTTTATAGATTGAGATATTAATTTTACAAATTTACCTATTTAATGTTATATAATATATACAACAAAAATAACTATCATAATGTTCAATATGAGATAAAAATGCAAAAACCAGTAAACAACAGAACAGTCAAATAATTATAACTGAATTTTGGTGTTATATATCAGGAACTCTTACCAGGTTTTATTTTGCTTTTAGGAAATAATAGTGTCCTAATCATTCTTCCTAATAGGCCCTTTGACATCAATCATTGCTTAGAAAGCCCTTTCTGCTTTCTTCAAGAATGGGACATTTTTTATTTTGTTAAAATCCAGAATAATAAAAGCCTAAAACAAAGTTATATTCCAACATTCAACTTCTAAAATAACAAATTATATATGGAATATTTTTTCAAGCATTTTGGAAAAATGTGCTCATAAATCAATCTCTTAAATGAAAATGAATAAATCTTCAAATACTTAAATTGTCTATTAGCAGCCATTGCATTTTGTCAAGATGTTGTGAAATCAGTTCTGTGGATTATTTAATAGGATGAATAAAAAAAAAATAAGGAACAGTGCAATTTCTTATAATGAGTTCTTTAAACTGAAATACTTATTATTATTCCTCAGTCTAAAATTACTGTGTATTTTTATTACATTTGCAGAAACTAAAGGTGATTTGCAAACACAATTTCCAAAATAGGTAATTTCAACTTCAGAAGTTTGCAAAGAAAACAGAGAAGGAGACATTTGACAGCACGTAGATCTTCTAAGAAAAGACACCACCTGTTTGCAGGTCCATGCATATCTAGGAAATCATGTTGGTGGTAATGTTTTAAACTCACAGTGAATGTTATTTCCAGTGTAATATTTTTGATTATTTTTGCGTTCAGTTATTGAACTTCATATAGTTAAATCAAAACCTACGTTGGTGGTTATTTCCTAAGTTTTTATATATGTGAAGAAATTACTCTTTACTATCACTCCATACCCTGCATGTTCTTTGCCAACACTGAGGAAGGCAGAGAGCTATTTCGGTAGAGAGTTCATTCACCCACAGCACTGCTGGGGATTCAAAATAGATTTCTTGTAGTTTTCCAATTAATCTGCAGGGGATCTAGTCCAAGCTGGAAAGAAGTGGGACCTGCTGAGACTGGCTGAAGATCTGTTTGCATGAGAGAGAGCTCATGTGATAACCAGCATCACAGTTCATTTAGCTCCATTAGTAAAAATGCTAATGTTTGATTATATGGGACAGACACCAAGAGACTGATGCTTTTGATTTAGCCATTCAGTAAAACAAACCAAGAAATTAAAAAAAAAAAAAAACTTGAAGTTATGTAATCTAGATTATGCTAAATCACTTCAATCGTGTCCGACTCTGTGCGACCCCATAGACAGCAGCCCACCAGGCTCCCCCGTCCCTGGGATTCTCCAGGCAAGAACACTGGAGTGGGTTGCCATTTCCTTCTCCAATGCATGAAAGTGAAAAGTGAAAGTGAAGTCACTCAGTTGGGTCCGACTCTTAGCAACCCCATGGACTGCAGCCTACCAGGCTCCTCCGTCCATGGGATTTTCCAAGCAAGGGTACTGGAGTGGGGTGCCATTGCCTTCTCCAAATCTAGATTAAGCCTTTAAAAAAAATAAGACGTCCTGTTCTGAGCAATGTTTCCTTGACTTGCAAAATGCTTTTTATAAGAAGGTGAGAGTTAAAATATGTTTTTAAAATCTAGTTGGATAGATATAAATGTTAAAAAAAATTAAAAATATCTTGCTTGACTTCTCATGAATCCCCATATCAAAAACACAGAGAGGGCTTTTCTTATAGTAATGAAATCATTTACCTCTACCATAATTTCCTTTATATATGTACTTCTTGAATAGTTATTGTCAGGGAAGAGTTTCCCTTAGCAGTTATGAGTCATATCCTTGAGAAATGCTCCCAGGAAGATATAATTCATAGTTTACTAGGAGAAATATCGAATTTTGCGTGTGTGCACATAGATGTTTGTTTTCCTGTTTCATTCTCCCTTGCTCATTCCCTTGAGAGACAACAGTAGAATCATTTTGCTGAAAGCTACTTGGCAACAGTATTAGGGCCATATCCAAATTGCTTTCATCCTCTATAAGCCTGTGGGGAACTTTAATGGTTTTTGATTGTAGACCTCAACTTCCATCTTAGAGAAGTGTTTTTCTCTAAATCTCATTGTAAGTTTGTAAGTTGCCCACATAGAAAGGACTGGGGTTATGTAGACTTAGTTTTTCAGAAAACAACAATAACAAAAAATAGAGTGGCTTTGTAACAGACAGGATAAGTTTCAGTAAAATAGCAAGTAGACTGGGTTGACTACAGTTGTCATTTGATCGCTCATGGTGTTGCATGAGAAATTACCATATATCTTTGGAGTTGCAACTTGATGAGGATGAGTACTCCCCAAAAAACTGCTTATGTAAGCAACTTTATTTTTGCCACAAATTCATTTTAAAAATTTGAAGGGTGAAACAAAATGTTGGTGTTCATGATTCCATATTCTTTCATGAGAGTAGCAAAGGGAAGAATAAGAGAATAATAATCGTAATAATTAAAATAATTGTAATATAACAATAATAATAATGATTGTACACATCTAAAACAGTAGACAGTCCTCTAAAAGGGACAGTTCAAATATATGGGCTTCTATATTTCTATTGAAATTTAGCAGCATGTTTCACATTTCAAAAAGGGGTAAAGATTTATGAAACTTTTAGCACTGACATGTGAATATCAAATTTGCATTATATCATGTATCCCAAGCTACCTTCCTAAATCTGTCTGCATTTGATTTTGAATATCTTTCTCTGAATGACTTGAAGGTATAACTCAGATTTATTCTTATAACAGCTGCATACTATCACATTGAATATTGTACTATAACTTATGTATCCAGTTTATGACCTGTCCAATTTTATATGATTACGTAGTAACTGTATTGAAAACCTGGAGAACATTGTATTTGTAGAAATAAATCTCTTAACATTTAAATTGGCCCATGCTTTTACTAACATTGGAAAGAAATATTAATGTACTTCTTGGAGTCACATCATCAAATGGAAGTCATTGCTGTTGTTTGGTATTTTTAGAAAAAACTATTTGATGTTGTTGCTATTTACTCATTATTCTATTGTCCTTGAAATCAATGGTGTATAAACATCAAAGATGTGGGTATAAATATCAAGAAGCAAATATATTGATTCTTTCATTCTACTCTTGTATACTATATAATTATGTAACATGCATATCATAAATACATGCATCAACATATTTTTAAATCAAGCACTTTTCTGTCAAGTATAAATACTTATGAAAACAAAAGATACCTTCAGTTTTCTTCTCCTGTTAAACACAAATTCATGTTTAATCATGTGTCATGATCAGTATGGAGAAGGCAATGGCACCCGACTCTAGTACTCTTGCCTGGAAAATCCTGTGGACCGAGGAGCCTGGTAGGCTGCAGTCCATGAGGTCACTAAGAGTCAGACACGACTGAGCGACTTCACTTTCACTTTTCACTTTCATGCATTGGAGAAGGAAATGGCAACCCACTCCAGTGTTCTTGCCTGGAGAATCCCAGGGACGGGGGAGCCTGGTGGGCTGCCGTCTATGGGGTCGCACAGAGTCGGACACGACTAAAGCGACTTAGCAGCAGCAGCAGCAGCAACATGATCAGTATCACACCAGTTACATAATGTGGATACTCTCCATTAGTTTTGAATGTTCAATGGAAGGACTTTCCTTTCTCTGAGAATAAGAGGTAACACATGATATAAATATGAATCTATGAGAAAACTTGCCTATCTTGTGAATTGTTGTATTCCCATTTTGAATATATTTATTAGCACTTATATCAGAATAATCTGAAAGATTCCTTGTGCATTATAATTATTTTCCTTTACAAAACATCCAGATGACACAATGCAAATGGCAGAAAGTGAAGAGACACTAAAGATCCTCTTGATGAAAGTGAAAGAGGAGAGTGAAAAAGCTGCATTAAAACTCAACATTCAAAAAATGAAGATCATGGCATTTGGTCCCATCACTTCATGGCAAATAGATGGGGAAACAATGGAAACAGTTACAGACTTTATTTTCTTGGGCTTCACAATCACTGTGGATGATGACTGCAGTCATGAAATTAAAAGATGCTTGCTCTTTGGAGGAAAAGCTATGACTAACCTAGACAGCATATTAAAAAGCAGAGATATCACTTTGCTGACAATGGTCCATCTAGCCAAAGCTATGGTTTTTCAAGTTGTCAGGTACAGATGTGAGTTGGACCATAAAGAAAGCTGAAGAAATGAAGAATTGATGCTTTTGAACTGTGATGTTGGAGAAGAATCTTGAGAGTCCTTTGGACTGCAAGGAGATCAAACCGGTCAATCCTAAAGGAAATCAGTCCTGAATATACATTGGAAGGACTGATGCTGAAGCTGAAGCGCCAATATTTTGGCCACCTGATGTGAAGAACTGACTCATTGGAAAAGACCCTGATGCTGGGAAATATTGAAGGCAGGTGGAGAAGGGGACAACACAGGATGAGATGGTTGGATGGCATCACCATCTCGATGGACATGAGTTTGAGCAAGCTCTGGGAGTTGGTAATGGACACCAACTGTAATGGTAATGGACACAAGACTGGCATGCTGCAGTCCATGGGGTTGCAAAGAGTTGGGCACCACTTAGCAACTGAACAACAACAATGAACAATGGGAATCAGTGTATTATGCCCAGAGACCAGAAGGGTGAACTACCCCACAGTGAATGACAGGACCCAGCAGCACTTAGAGGTCAGGATTAAGAAGGCTTATCTCAGAGGAGACCAGTGATATCACAGTATAGTTAGGCCAATAAATCTTGTCATATCATAGACCACTTTTATATGTTTCATACTATATTTTTTATTATTTTTTGCTCATTCTTGACTGGGTGTTATTTCTAAATCATGTTTTCCCCTCCAGTAGGGTCAGCAAAAATGTCTAGCTGCACCAATGAACCTTGTAGAGTTAACCGCCAGGTTAATACCTTGAACTGCTCATTAACCAGCTAGTATATCCATTTCACATTGTTAAGCTAGACAACAAGTTGATGCCCATGTCTTGTAGTCAAATTTTCTGTCTAGTAAATATATTTCACAGGAAATCTTAAGTCAATAAGGACACAAAGATGCTTGCTTTCTGGCAAATACGGTTTTCTTCAAGCAAGATGCTTACTTTATGAAGCGATGTGTCCGTGTACTTGATTTTATTTTTTTCTTTTTTATTCAGAACAGATGGAGTGCTGTCTCTGCACAGATATCTTTATAACCATTTGTGGTTTTATTTTGGTTCTTTTGTAAAAATGTTATACAAGGAGCAAGACAAAGTATTATCAAGGATATATTAATTAAACGGTGAGGAATCCAAAGACTCAGTAACTTACCCAATACCCTGCCTCCACAGACTGTTTCTGCATGTATCCGAGCTTCTACCATGCCTCATGATGTGTTTTCTTTAAGCAGTGACCTTAAAAACTTAACTAAAAGTAACTAACTTGAAATGTTCTGAACAATTTTAGCTTACATGTATACAATGTTTATATAAAATCTTCACAATTTCTGCTTGTCATGGAAAGTTTTAGGATGTTCTGAATGTGGAGAACAGTAGGGACGTTCTCTAAAAAACTAAAAACTACTGTACGATCCAGCAATCCCACTCCTGGACATATATCTAGAGAAAACCATAATCTGAAAAGGTACGTGTGCCCCAATGTTCATTCCAGCAATATTTTTACAATAGCCAAGACATGGAAGCCTAAATGTGCATTGACGGAGGAACTGATAGAGAAGATGTGTTATATATACACAATGGAATATTCCTCAGCCTTAAAAAATGAAAGTCATTCTCAGCAACACAGGTGGATCTAGAGATGACCATACTAAGTGGAGGAAGTTAGAGAAAGGCAGACGTCCTAAGATATCACTTATATGTGGAGTCTAATTTTAAAAAATGACACAAATGAATTTTTATTTAAAAAACAGAAACAGACTTACAAATGAACACACACTGCTATATTTAAAATAACCAACAAGGACCTACTGTAAAGTACAGGGAATTCTACTCAATGTTCTGTGATAACCCATATGAGAAAAAAAAAATTCTGAAAAAGAACGAATACATGTATATGTATACCTGAATCACTTGGCTGTACATCTGAAATTAACACAACATTATAAATCAACTCATAAAATTAAAATTAAAAAAGCCAAAAAAAATAAAAGTTACTAACTTGGAGTTACTAATAGCCAGAGGCAATTTTGTTACATTGCTGGGAGTGTCCTGCAGTATTTTTGAAACAGGTAGATGCTCAGAGGAAAAGAAATCCTGTCCAGGTAACATTTTATAAGTGGAACTGTTCACTTAATTGCCTCATCCTGTCCCCCAGGATACTAACTGTCTTAGCTTCTCTTTAGAAAGCAGAATATGAGACAAGCTTAGATACAAGTACACTTATTTTTGAAGGTAATCTCAAATAAAAGAGAAGGGCTGGGAATGATTAAACAAGGAAAGAGGAAAAGACACTTTAAGGATACATTTTCAAAGGTTGTGATTGTGGACAGCTGTGCCATTCTCGTGAGGATTGACCCATAAAGAAGATCATTCAAGTGATGTGTGTGAGGAACCGAAAGGTGGATCTCCTGTTATTCATGTGAGGAAGAATCCTCTTGTTTCCTTTCTACCCCTCCTCTGTGCCTGTTTGAGTTTAGGGTGCATTCCCGTGGCATTCCGTTCTGCTGAATTGGAAAAGCACAGCAGCAGAAAGCAGAGTTATGTGAAGCAGCTGCCATAGATGAAGGCCTATTCCAGTTGTATGAAGGTGGTTGAACAGCAATGACCAAGGGAAAAAGTGGGTTTTGAGAAACAAGAGGCAGGGGACAAGAGGTGTCCAGGATATTAACAAAAAGTGTGTGTGAGATGGAGTCACTTCCTCTTCTCAATAAAATTATTTTATCCCAAAGATATATAAAGATTGAAAGTGACTGATACAGAATCCAAAGCACACTGTTTACAATAACAAGAAACACTGCATGTGGTAACAGGTGTTTGTATATTGATGGCTCAGGACTTGAATGAGTGGCTAATGTTCACACTTGCACTGATACGTTGCTCAGTTTGGTATTTTAACAAGAGGAAGGTTAATATGAGAAATACTCTGGGCAACTAATGCAAAGGCATATTAACTGGAGTGAAGAAGTCAGAAGAGATATCATAAAGACTTTACCAATTAACTTTCTATTTTCCCCAGTCCTACTGAGAGAGTCATGACCCTTCTAATTGCCAGGGACTAATAGGCTTGTGGTGCATTTGATCCAGGAAACAGCCAATGGAAATAAAATAAGCATCTATCTCGAATATCAGTTTTTAAAAAGAAATTAGTTCTGAGACAATATGATTTTACATAGGGAAGGAATGAAAGTCTAGAGGCAGATCTGAATCTGATTTATTTGGAATATTTCCTGGGTGGTGCTAGTGGTAAAGAACCCACTTGCCAATGCAAGAGGTATAAGGAACGCAAGTTCGATTCCTGCGTTGGGAAGATCCCTTGGAGAAAGGAATGGCAATCCATTCCAGTATTCTTGCATGGGGAAGCTCATGGACAGAGGGGCCTGATGAACTTACACAGTTCATAGGGTCGCAAAGAGTTGGACATGACTAAATTGACTTAGCATGCGCACCATGCATGAAGAAATCAGTTCAGTTCAGCCCCTCAGTCATGTCTGACTCTTTGTGACCCCATGAATCACAGTATACCAGGCTTCCCTGTCCATCACCAACTCCCAGAGTTCACCCAAACCAATGTCCATAGAATTGGTGATGTAATCCAACGATCTCATCCTGTGTCGTCCCCTTCTCCTCCTGCTCTCAGTCTTTCCCAGCATCAGGGACTTTTCAAATGAGTCAGCACTTCGATCAGGTGGCCAAAGTATTGGAGTTTCAGCTTCAACATCAGTCCTACCAATGAACACCCAGGACTGATCTCCTTTAGGATAGACTGGTTGGATCTCCTTGCAGTCCAAGGGACTCTCAAGAGTCTTATCCAACACCACAGTTCAAAAGCATCAACTCTTCAGGGCTCAGCTTTCTTTATAGTCCAACTCTCACATCCATACATGACCACTGGAAAAACCATAGCCTTGAGTAGATGGACATTTGTTGGCAAAGTAATGTCTCTGCTTTTGAATATGCTGTGTAGGTTGGTCATAACTTTCCTTCCAAGGAGTAAGCATCTTTTAATTTCATGGCTGCAGTCACCATCTGCAGTGATTTTGTGATGGGACCAGATGCCATGATCTTAGTTTTCTGAATGTTGAGCTTTAAGCCAACTTTTTCACTCTCCTCTTTCATTTTCATCAAGAGGCTCTTATTTCCTCTTCACTTTCTGCCATAAGGGTGGTGTCACCTGCAAATCTGAGATTATCGATATTGCTCCTGGCAGTCTTGATTCCAGCTTGTGCTTCCTCCAGCCCAGCATTTCTCCTGATGTACTCTGCATAGAAGTTAAATCAGCAGGGTGACAATATACAGCCTTGACGTACTCCTTTTCCTATTTGGAACCAGTCTGTTATTCCATGTCCAGTTCTAACTGTTGCTTCCTGACTTACATATAGGTTTCTTAAGAGGCAGGTCAGGTGGTCTGGTATTCCCATCTCTTTCAGGATTTTCCACAGTTTATTGTGATCCACACAGTCAAAGGCTTTGGCATAGACAATAAAGCAGAAATAGATGTTTTTCTGGACCTCTCTTGCTTTTTCAATGGTCCATAAGATGTTGGCAAGTTGATCATTGGTTCTTCTGCCTTTTCTAAAACCAGCTTGAACATCTGGAAGTTCATGGCTCACATACTGCTGAAGCCTGGCTTAGAGAATTTTGAGCATTACTTTACTAGCTTGTGAGATGAGTGCAATTGTGCAGTAGTTTGAGCATTCTTTGGCATTGCCTTTGTTTGAGATTGGAATGAAAACGGAACTTTTCCAGTCCTATGGCCACTGCTGAGTTTTCCAAATTCGCTAGGATATTGAATGCAGCACTTTCACAGCATCAGCTTTCAGGATTTGAAATAACTCATCTGGTATTCCTCACCTCCACTAGCTTTGTTCATAGTGATGCTTTCTAAGGCCCACTTGACTTCACATTTCAGGATGTCTGGCTCTAGGTGAGAGAGCACACTATCGTGATTATCTGGGTCATGAAGATCTTTTTTGTACAGTTCTTCTGTGTATTCTTGCCACCTCTTCTTAATATCTTCTGCTTCTGTTAGGTCCCTACCATTTCTGTCCTTTATCGAGCCCATCTTTGCATGAAATGTTCCCTTGGTATCTCTGATTTTCTTGAAGAGATCGCTAGTCTTTCTCATTCTATTGTTTTCCTCTATTTCTTTGCATTGATCGCTGAGGAAGGCTTTCTTATCTCTCCTTGCTGTTCTTTGGAACTCTGCATTCAAATGGCTATATCTTTCCTTTTCTCCTTTGCTTTCACTTCCCTTCTTTTCACGGCTATTTGTAAGGCCTCCTCAGCCAGCCATTTTGCCTTTTTGCATTTCTTTTTCTTGGGGGTGGTCTTGGTTCCTGTTTCCTGTACAATGTCAAGAACCTCCATCCATAGTTCATCAGGCACTCTGTCTATTGGAGTCAACAATTTTTGTCTCAGCAAACTGGCTTTGTATTAGAGTGTTACGCCTGCTGTACTTTTTTGAAATCGAAATTTCATCAGCTCTTCACCATGTGCAAAGTTGGTGCTACTTCACACACTAGTCAATTAATTAATAGTATTCTACTATTTATCTGAAATTCTCTTGCTTGACATTTTTTCTTCTCTCCATCCATGTTTATCCAACAAGTGTCTTATTCTCTACATTTGATCTTTGACCTCATAATAGCCATTAGTTCTCGTAGTACACCAAATATCTCATTTCTTCAATATAGAATATTCATTTCTATTTATTTATTTTTTTGCTTTCTATGTACTCATTTAGTGCTGGGAATTCTGTTATATGATTTTTTGAATGCTTTCCAGTACATGCTGACATTTTATAATAAATTATCTTAATACTATTTAATTTCAGTCACAAGTACTCAATATAAATAGAAAAACAATGAGAGGTGTTCAGATGATCACCAGAGAAGATAAGATCTTAGCAAAGTCTGGCATAAAAATTCCTTTGCATTGGTTTATCATTGGGTCCTAATTTAGGTTTGTATTATGAATGATTATCTACCATGGCCACTGTGGTTCTATATTAATCATGGATCAGCTTATACATGTATTTACATGTATAAGAATATGTATGTATTTAAGAAGATCACTTTCAGATCTTGAAGCCAAGATTTTTCATAGTTAGACATTTATAGTGATAACCATTGGTGTCTCTATGGTTAAGTATCTTTATATTGCTACTTATGATTCCTAAATGCATGAAATTGGGGATTACAAAAGGTAAGACTTTCCCAAAGTAAATATCTTCTACAAAATTCCTACTTTAAAATGTCTTCCTTCATGCTGCAATAGCTTACATAGGAAAGTAATAATCTTATTGTGAAGCATTGGCTGGGAGCCTTTCCCCATGATCCTAGTTGATATATAAGGTTTCGTAGTTTACTACAAAATATTAAAAAGTAAGGAGTGTTTCCGTATTTACATTTGGAGATAAATGTAGTCTTTTTACTCTAAGTTCATTGAGTTTTTATGTACGACGGCTTTAGTCGTGCTTAGTTGTCTTTAGCTTCATGCAGGAGAGGGTGGGACGAATTGAGGGAGTATTGTTGAAGCACGCACAGCACCATAGTAAGAGAGATAGTCCGTGGGATCTGCTGTGTGACACAGGGAGCTCGAACCCAGTACTCCTTGACAGCCTAGAGGGCTGGGGTGGGGTGGAGGCGGGAGGGAGGTTCACATACATACACCTATGCCCGATTCGTCTTGATGTATGGCAGAAACCAACACTATGTTATCAAGCAATTATCCTCCAATGAAAAATACATAAATTAAAAGCAAACAGTTTTGATAGATTGTATTGTGACAGCTGTCATATTAGCATGCATTTTAAAAATCTTATAAATTGATGAATTTGGGGGCAGCCATTTTAATATGAAGGATGGAGGGGAGAAAAAAAACAACATTTAAGTATTTTATTCTTTATTATTTCAAGAAAGGTAAAAGCACAACTAAAATGCAAAAAAAAAAAAAAAAACCCAAATAACAAAACAAGATTTGTGTAGTGTTTGGAGAAGGTGCTATGACTGACCCAATGTGTCAGAAGTGGTTTGTTAAATTTTATGCTGGAGATTTCTCACTGGAAGATGCTCCACAGTCAGGTAGGCCATTGAAGTTGCTAATGATCAAATGGAGACATCCACTGAAAACTATCAACATTATACAGCATGGGAATAGCCAGCATACTCAAAATATCCAAATCGAGCATGAAGATCATTTGTACCAGTTTGGTTATGTTAACTGCTTTGATGTTTGGGTTCCACATAAGTTAAGTGGAAAACAAAGCTTGGCTGTATTTCCACCTGCAACTCTCTACTTGAACATGATGAAAATGTTCTCTTTTACAAACATATAATTATGGGCGATGAAGATTGGATACTGTACAATAATGCAGAAGGGAGGAGACCATGGGGCCAGCAAAAATGAATCATCACTGGCCACAGCAAAGACAGGTCTTCATCCAAAGAAGGTGAGGCTGTGTGGCGGTGGTGGTTTAGTCGATAAGTCGTGTCCGACTCTTTCGACCCCATGGGCTGTAGCCCTCTAGACTCCTCTGCCCACGTGATTCTCCAGGCAAGAATACTGAAGTGGGTTACCATTTCCTTCTCCAGGGGATCTTCCTGACCCAGGAATCAAATCCAGGTCTCCTGCATTGCACACAGATTATTTGCCAACTGAGTTATAAGGGATGCTGTATGTATGGTGAGATTGGGAGTCCTATATTACAAGCCACTTCTGGAAAACCAAACAGTTAATTCTAACAAGTACTGCTCCCAGGTAGACCAACTAAAAGCAGCACTTTGATGAAAAGTGTCTAGAATTAATTAAGAGTAAACACATAATCTTCTATCAAGATAATGCAAGACCACATGTTTCTTTGATGACCAGGCAAAAACTGTTACAGCTTGTCTTGGAAGTTCTGATTCATGCACTGTATTCATCGGGTATTGCACCTTCAGATTTTCATTTATTTTGGTGTTTACAAAATTCTCTTAATGGAAGAAAAAAAAATCAGTTCCCTGGAAAACTGTAAGATACACCGGGAACTATTCTTTCCTCAAGAAGATAAAACATTTTGGAAAGATGGAATTACAAAATTGCCTGAAAAATAGCAGAAGGTAGTGGAACAAAATGGTGAATATGTTATTCAATGTCAGAAACAAAATGAATATGTTGTTTCATTTTCTTGGTGAAAATGAAAAATGTATCTTTTATTTTTACTTATTTTAACTCAAAGGAATTTTTTGGTCAATGCAATGTATAAATGATTCAGAAGTCTAAATGAAACAGACATTAGTAATTAGTTGTAATTTATAAATTTATATTAGATTACATCATTCATATATTTGCATTTTTACAATTTTATTTTGTGAAGCATTTTAATTTTTAACTGTTTTATCATCACCTTATATTTTGAATTAGATACTGTTTGTTATATTTATCTTCTTACAATAAATTTGTATTTTTAAGAATGGGAATTTTTGTGAGCATGTGGGATTAGACATCCTTTTTCATTTCCCATCTATATCTACACCTCTGAATCTATAGTCTATAATCTGGAAATTAAAAAAATGTTTTCAGGTAATGCAAAGGTCAAAAAATTAATGAAAATTTAAAGCATTTATGGCTTATTAAAATTTGACATTTAAAAAAAAAATATTATATCTCATAATATTTAATAGGTATGGTCATACGCCACAAAAAATGAAGTATATGCAAAGTTACTCAAATTTCTTTGATAAATGAACTCCCATCTTTAAAGAATGGATCATATATTTAATGGTCCTTGGAATATATATTGGGTACTAATTCCCTGGAAAAATGAATGCCAAATAAAGTATAGATTTTCACCTTTTTATATTTTATAAAGCACAGATTATAAAAGTAAATCTTGTATATTACTTTGATAATGGCTTTAACACAGAGAAACAAAACCACAATTTAAGAACCTGAAAATTATTTTATATTATATAGTCTTTGGAATTCTATAGTTAGTCAAGATGGGCTACCCAGGTGGCGCTGGAAGTAAAGAAACCTCATGCCAATGCAGGAGACTTAAGAGACATGGGTTTGATCCCTGGGTCAGGAAAATCCCCTGGATGAGGGCACGGCCACTCACTCTAGTATTCTTGCCTGGAGGATCCCATGGACAGAGGAGCCTGGCGGGCTGCAGTCCATGGGGTTGCAAAGAGTCAGACATGACTGAGGTGACTTAGCAAACATGCAGCATAGAAGAGTTGGACACATTTAGTAGTCACTGACAGAAGAAAAATAACTGCAGTTATCAAAAGATAACTCCATTTGAAATGGGAGGATAGAAATACTCAAATTTCTCATCTATGGACCTCCTAATGTCATGTTTATTAGAAATAGACTTTCTCTTACCTGCTGTGGAGACACTTTCCTAGCTGCAGAGATTTGGTTTTTCCCCTCCATATATATCATCCTTCATGACTGTATCTGGGAGGTGCATTGAAGGGAGACTGCACCTATTAGTCTACCCTAACCACCCTTTTCCTTTTGGTGCAAATTCTGGTGTGTGAGCATCTTTTAGGGAGGTGAATAGTCACAGGTATTTATTTGCCAGAATTGGAATCTCCTTTTGAAAATCAGGGCTTCTTTGATGACTCATAACAGTAAAGAATCTTCCTGCAATGCCAGAGACCCGGGTTCAAACCTTGGGTTGGGAGGATCCCCTGGAGAAGAGAATGGCTACCCACTGCAGTATTCTTCCTGGATAATTCCATGGACAGAGGAGCTTGGCAGGCTACCGTCCATGGGGTTGCAAACAGTAGGACATGACTGAGTGACTAAGGCTTTCAAAATCACACCCTTAAAACTTGAATAAGCTTCACAGCTGTTCGGTTTAAGACACTTATATGTGCTAGAAACCAAAGCTAGAAAGAAGTCACTCAGTTATAAAACATGAACCTGGATTCAGGCCTGTGAACTTTGTAAGCAAATAAGCAACCTCAATCTCAAAACCACCCCCAGGCCTGCACTGTAATCTCCCATCTCTCTTAATTCAATTATTTTAATTCTTCATTCCTTGCTGGGTGAGGAGACACCACTAAAATTATCCCTGCCTTCAGTACATACATTCCCCCAAATAATTTTCTTTCTGTTCTTATTCCTTCCTCTTTTCTGCCCTCCTTGTTTCTTTTTCCTTTCTTTCTCTCTCTCTCTCTCTTTTTTTTTTTTTTTGTTTATAATCAGGTCAAAGCTTCTAAATAAGGCTGTGGGTTTGTAGATATGAGGTAGTGTCAGGCTTCCCTGAGGCTCTTATCTTATTATCTGCCAAGTCTTCTACCTACCAGAAACTATGTAACACAGCTTTGCTCTAATTTTTATTAGATGTGTAGAATTTGCCTTTTCCAAACCAATGAAGCTCCAGATATTCAAAATTTTGGTCATTCTTTATTTCAACTCCCAGGCCAAATGAGTTACTTTTATCAAAGTTTTATGTATTTATTATTATTATTATTTTTTTTTTTTGCTTTGAGATGAGCTGATTTCAGAAAAGGCTTGCATCTTTCAAGACCTTACATAAAGCTGTGGAATTAGCCAACACATTCAGATATTGCAACATTTTTCCTGCTTCACTTTTAATTCTGCAAGTTCAGTAGACACAAAGTCTGAGTCCAGTGGCCAGTGATAACAGATTCACAGCTGTTTTACTAATGCCTAAAGATAGTCAGCTTCCATTGTTGAGAAAAGGAGGGAAGAGTCCTTAAAATTTTTTGTTCTATCTCCTTGTTCAGTTAATTCAAATTTGCAGGATCTGTTACTCTCAATCCTTCTTCCCTGTACCAATTTGTAAATCACTTTAGATGCTTTTGCTTGCAAGTAATGGACAGCTCACATAAATAAGACATGCCTTGTAGATTTAGAATTCCTACAAAAAGCCCAGATATTGACTCCTATTGTACTTATGTGCATGTATGCTAAGTCACTTTGATCATGTCTGATTCTTTGCAACCTTATGGACCATAGTTCACTAGACCCCTCTGTCCTTGGGATTTTCCAGGCAAGAATATTAGAGTGGATTGCCATTTCCTCCTCTAGGGCATCTTCCCAACCCAGGGATCAAACCTGTGTCTCTTATGTCTCCTGAACAGGAGGGTTCTTTACCACTAGTGCCATCTGGGAAACCCCTGTTGCACTTGGGGAAGTCACATTTCCAGCGCTAACTAAATCACCAGTCAGGAATTTGCTAGCAAACTTAATTCATGTGGGCTAGAATTTGGAGATGGAGTATAGTCAAGCTTTAAGTAAAGTCCCAATTTTCAATTAGCAACAGTTTGAGAAGGAAAACGAGTTGGAAGCTCAGAATTCAAGATAGATACACCATCTCTGTAAATCATTCTGAATCTTATAGGTGTTTTTATATAGTATTTAACTCTCCCTTAGAAGCGGACCAGATGGTATTTCGTATCAGTTATATTAAAAATTAACTCCCTATGGAAACTAAAGTAATGGTAAGTAACTCTGGAAAGAACAATTTGTAAATATTATGTAGCTGCTATAATACAAAGTTTAAAAAAGACAGATTACCTACAGGCCATGCAAATTAAATTGGCAATTAGTTTTCTTTGTCTTTTGTATATGATCTTTGAACTGTTAAATTATATATATTTGCAACATAAACAAGGCAAAATACAAAATCTTTGACTAAACGAGCTTTGACAGTGCCTAAAGACCCATTTACAGAGCTATTTGTAAAAAGTTGGTTATCCTTAAAGAGGGCACTGAATTGTCAAAGCTCTAACTATAAATTTTAACAACACAGGGGAGAAAGCACTGACTCTGAAATAAGAAATCTGGGTTCAAAACCCTCAACCATTATTTTGTAATGCAGAAGCATGTTTAGGTTGAAACATAACTGCATTATGCTATTGTAGGTATCAATACTTGACTAGCAGAGTTGTGAAGGTGAACTGATAAAATGTAAGTGTTAACTTAGCAAACAACATAATATATATTGACTTAGTATGTGTGCTAAGTCACTTCAGTCATGCCCAATTCCTTGCCACCCTGTGGCCCTTAGCCTGCCAGGCTTGGGATTTTCCAGGCAAGAATACTGGAGTAGGTCACCATGCCCTCCTCCAGGGGATCTTCCCAACCCAAGGATCGAACCCACGTCTCTTACACCTGCTGCATTGGCAAGCAGGTTCTTTACCACTAGTGCCCTCTGGGAAGCTGTTGGTAGGTCCTCAGAAACTAGAAGTAATTCAGTTACTTAGTTTTGGTAAATACTATTTTGTTAGAATTAGATATAAATAGTTCTGCTGCTGCTGCTACTGCTAAGTCACATCAGTCGTGTCCGACTCTCTGCGACCCCGTAGACGGAAGCCCACCAGGCTCCTCTGTCCCTGGGATTCTCCAGGCAAGAATACTGGAGTGGGTTGCTATTTCCTTAATAGTTCTAGTGGGATTTAATTAATTCACTGTCTTTTTATATTGCTCTTTTGTTTTTTATTATGATTCTTACAAAAATGCTTCTTTTGTCTCTGAGTCTTCATCCTCATCTACTATGCGGTTGAGAGAGAGCAAGTAACATTCCCAGTTGAGTCAGGCTTAGTAATCTCCCTTTGTAGAGAATTTCAGGCTATTATGCATAATACTGCTTTTATAATATCACGACATACCCTTGATCATTACAGCAGCACTAAATTTATTAATAGCTCATTTATGCCTCAACTATCACATTGTGTGTGTGTGTGTGAGTGTTAAGTTGCTAGAGTTGCGTCCAACTCTTTGCAACACTATTATGTTCATACATTTTATTTTGTACTTCAGAACTCCAGACCTCAGTATTACATCCCTAGTTCATACCCTAGGGGGAGCCAAAAGATAGTTGCTGAGTTCCCAGACCAGAATGTTCTCTGTTAACTACTGTGAGCCTCAGAAAAGTGCAAAAAAAAAAAAAACGTACATTTGCTTTGTCAAGTAAGTCATATTTGCTTCTGCTTTAAGGCTCAGGAAACTTCCTTCACAAGCTTGGCATAGGAACTTCAATTATAAATAAAGCTTCAGTTATAATGAGTGGATTCTTCAATGTCACCCTCTCCCTCATTACTTTTAACTGTCTTATTTCTTGTATTTGCTTATCTGTACATTTTATTGAATATCTACCATTTCCCAGAGTATACAGTAAGTACTGGGGATGTAGTGGTGAGCCATAACAGACCTAATAACTAGTCTTACTGAATTTACATAGATTGATAGCATCAGTCACTTCTGAGAGGCTTTTGACTTGTATACCTTATTTAATAGTCTTGAACTTTGTAGGGATTTGACGTTCTATTAATTCTTCATGGATTCCTAATGGAAGTGCTAAAGTACTTGTTTTTATTTATGTAAACATGATTAATGGAGAATAAATGGATTTGATCTTAACAAACACCAACCTATCCAATTAGATTACCTTCTGATTCTTCATTGGTCAGTGCTTTAAAAGTATCTTCTGACCCTCCTGACATGTGTTGAACTCTTCCACCTACATGTTGTTTATATGATCCAGTTATATACTGAATGATATGTTTGCAAACCTGGAAAACAATTACCTTCCTATTTTAAAGATACATACATATGTGAAGGAGTTTTGTGAAGGAAAGGACGGTTCTGTGTCTTCCATGAAGAAGATATTCAGAGCAGTGGTAACAGCCACCAGACGGGACTCTGTAAATGTACAAAGGGTTTGTATAGGGAGAAATCTTTGCTATGGTTCCTATTCTAGTCTATTTGAATGATGATCTCAGTAAATAGGAACTCAACATGAAATCTAGAAAGTCTACCATGTTTTGTTTAAAAGATAACATTGACCTTTGTGCCGAGTCACTAATTTAAGACCTAAAAAGATGCCAGTGACCTTTTAATATCTTCCGAGACACTCTGCCTGAGTAAAAGGAGGCTTCTGAAGAAGAAACTTATATTCCATAAGTAGGATCAAACACAATGCACAGATTCAGTCATACTTTATTTTTTTTTAATCTTTTAAAATACACAAGATAGGTTTTGGGTTGGGGGTCATTGGTAGCCTGGCAGATAGCAGTAGAAGTGACAAGGTTGTCATGGCTATAAGAGGTTCATAATAACGAAAAGGGATATGTCTATTGTTTTGTCTTTCATGAATCATTAACTGTTCTGACTCCTGTTTTTGTTTTTTTTTCTTCTTCTTTTATTTCAAATTCATTCACATATGGATTGGTGGAGAGGGCATGTCTCAGACTCAGATTTAACCAATTGTTTTTTCTCTTTCTGTTTTTGTAACTGGCATAATTTAAAGCTATCAGTGACTATTTCTTTGACCATGTTTTCTGGAAAAGTAAATCAGGTGATGAAGGAAAAAGGACTGAAGTAGAAATGTACTTAGGGAAGGAGTCAGGTGATAGAAAGCAAGCTTTCATTAGATTTGGAGTCATTTCTCAGGCCCAGCTGTCTGAATCCTGGACTTTGATTTCGATAAGCCATTTTAACATCCTTATACAAGTTTCACATCTTTCACATTCCATTTCAAGAGTGTCTTTCCTAAGTTTTTAAATGTTATATTCATATTATTTCCCAAGATTTAAAATTTTCTATTTCTTTCCTAATATGTTGTGTTTTTTTTTACAGCCCTTCATATCTGTCCTATGTGTATATGTGTGTGTATATATATATATGTGTGTGTGTGTGTGTTCAGATCATAAGCTGATCTTGTGATAACACTTCTAGGCCATAATTTATTCTAAGTTTAGGGTGGGTATTTTGGTCCATGTGGTGATAGTTTTTCTTTTGGTGGTAGTTTAGTCACTAAGTCATGTCCAACTCTTGCAACTCCATGGACTGTAGCCTGCCAGGCTCCTCTGTCCATGGGATTTGTCATTTCCTTCTCCAGGGGATCTTCCTGACCCAGAACTTGAACACAGGTCTCCTTCTTTGCAGACAGATTTTTTACCGACTGAGCTATGAGGAAGCTTTTGGACTTTGATGATAGGCTATTAGTAATATATCTGTGTACAATATTTTAAAGTATAAAACTTCTGAAATCCCAAAATGAATATCAGATTTAATGGGGACATATTATTGACAAGTCGTTAGCAAAGGAAAAGAAAAAGAATAGGTTTGCTTTAGCTGTGTATATAAGTTCTTTGTTCAACTATTCAGTTACCCGACTGATTGATTCAAGCCTCAAGTGAGTTCAAAATAATAAGCAAGTGGTACCCAGGTGTAAGCACTGTGGCAAAAATCAATTTTCACAGAGCTCCCGGTTCTGTCACATAGGGTTCAGAAACATTTAGAGTAGAGGTAATGGATGTTTCGTTTCAGATGGGTCGGGTTTGGAGGTCAGCACTCTGAAAAGCTCTAGGAGGCACATTTAGCAATGTTTTCTTCCTTTCCTCTCTCAGTGTTCAAAAGAATGTGTAAGAGTCACCTACCCAACAGATTTTGTCCATCCTTATTTGATTTGGATTCTTGCTGTGAAGCAACACATGGCCTAACTCTGTACTGGGATGGAAAAACTGAGCCTGAGGCTGTTGAGCTATGGTCAGGCCTGATCACAGAAAACCTCCAGGTGAATATAAAGAAGAAACTTTTTGTCACTGTGCTATGAATGCAGTTAGGGAGAGAGGAAATCTGAGCAGGCAAAACAAGACATTCAAGGCGTATAACCTGAACATTAAAATTAGTGTACGTGGCCTGGCAGAAGGTTTGTTTCCAGTTATTGTGTAAGTAAATTGTATGTGGTGCAAGTCCACAGAGTTTCTGACTTAATGGAGCTGAGCTGTGGACAGCGCTGCATTTGCCATGTCTTCATGAGAGACACAGAGAAGGCAATGGCACCCCACTCCAGTACTCTTGCCTAGAAAATCCCATGGACAGAGGAGTCTGGTGGGCTGCAGTCCATGGGGTCACTAAGAGTCAGACACAACTGAGTGACTTCACTTTCACTTTTCACTTTCATGCATTGGAGCAGGAAATGGCAACCCACTCCAGTGTTCTTGCCTGGAGAATCCCAGGGACGGGGGAGCCTGGTGGGCTGCCGTCTTTGGGGTCGCACAGAGTCGGACACAACTGAAGTGACTTAGCAGCAGCAGCAGCATGAGAGACAAGGGAGGAAATGGCGACCAGGCACAACAGGCTGCCTGCTGTTTGTAACTGTGCACTTCTTATTGCCTGCTTTCTGAGTAAGCCAATATGAAAACAAATTTGAAACCAACTCACATTATCATTCTTTTCTAATCTTTTGTAACATACCAATTCTGTAAATCTGGCCAAATGTAGGGGGTCAGTCAATATGCTTTTTGTTCCCTGGTTACACACGCACAAATATATACACAATTCTCTTTAAATGATTTTGGAAAGAGGTACAGGAAAGTACTATATATCTCTATCTATCTATATTTATATTTAATACCATGCTCATTTTCATCCCTCTATAGAAGAAAGAAAATGCAATAAGTGAATTTCACTTGAAGTCCTAAGGTTCATAATAAGAGGAGCTAGGCTGTTGGATTTTCTAACATGGGATCAGACAACCTATAGGTCACAGATGTACTTTTCTTCCAGGTATTAGGAGCAGGAAGTGTTTTCCTATGGACTCACAGGTAAATATCACAACAGGGCAAAACCTTTGTTAACTTGTTGATTTTTTGTCTAAGAAAAACAAACATAAATGTCAAAAGAGTGTCAAGTCAGAATAGTTATTTACTGAGTACTTAGCATTTATGCCCTAAGCTAAGTACTTTTTAGTTATTTGCACATTTATAAGTGAGGACATTAAGTTACTAGAAAATAAACTCTTTACCTTGATCACAGAGTTAAAAGTTGTTACAGACAAGATTTTGACCTAGTGACTTATACAAGCTCAGAGTAATGGGAGCTAGAACCAGAAGTTGACCTAAGATGTCTATCTTCAAATATCAGTTCTTTATCTGTATTTGACACTGTCTTCATACATATACCATGCTTTCTGGGCAACATATTTTATCTCCCTTTTATAGGTAAGAAAACTTGAATCCTAAGAAATAATATAATTTCCCCTTTGATGCTGAGTTATTAAATGATCCAGCTAGAATGTAAAGTCAGGTTTGTCTGCTTTAAACTGGAGAGCAGTGCTCTAACTGCTGGTTTGATAGCTGATCTGAGATATTTATGTTTGTTCAGTTATAAAGTTATTGTTAGATTTTTCCCGACTTCTTTTTACTGTTCCTGAGACATGCAGGTAGTAATGTACTAATACAGGCAACTCAATAAAGTATAGAGGAAAATCTCTGCTTATACAACATACCAAATAACTTGTTTAAATAATAAGTTTAATCACAACGTTAATGATTTCCTGAAGCGCTTCCATGCAATGACAACAAAGATGAAAAATGAAAGGAAATTTGCCCCACTAGACAATATACCCTGGAAAATCCCATGGATGGAGGAGCCTGGTGGGCTGCAGTCCATGGGGTCACTGAGAGTCGGACTCGACTGAGAGACTTCACTTTCACTTTTCACTTTCATGCATTGGAGAAGGAAATGGAAACCCACTCCAGTGTTCTTGCCTGGAGAATCCCAGGGACGGGGGAGCCTGGTGGGCTGTCATCTATGGGGTCGCACAGAGTCGGACACGACTGAAGCGACTTAACAGCAGCAGCAACAGCAGCAGACAATATAGCATAAAAAAGCATAGATTAAAGCTGGGTGAAAGTGGAACAAAAATAGGCATCAAGATCAATATGAACAGAAATGAATGGTACGAAACTACAAGGAAAAAACAAACATTATACAAGCTACTTTGTTATACAGTGAGACTGGCATTGAAATTAATGGAACTCATACAACCTAATAAATGATGTAAATCAATTTTCATAGGAATAAGAATAGCTCTTCAATATATTAAATGGATCTCAGCTTCACTCATCATTAAGTAAATATAAAATAAATTAGATGCTATTTTCACCTCTCAGATGGGCATATATTTACATGTTTTGTAGTAACAGCAAGAATATATGGAAAGAGGCAATCAACTTGCCTAATTTGCCTATGTTGATTGGAAATGGATTGTTACAATTATTTATAAAAGTCATTTAAAATCTAATTTAAAAATTCATGTCCTTGACTAATAATTATACTCTTAGAAATTTTAATATTTGAGCATAATTGTGAGGCATACCTACAGAGATGAATAAAGTTGTTAACTGAAGCACTCTAAAAAGATTTTATAAGGGAAAAATGCCATCTTTAGGTGAAGTAATATACAATGAATTAAGATGTATTTACAATTAAATGTCTAGTTACTCTTGATAAAGAAAAGGAATGACTGTTTATATGCATTGCTGTATATACTGGTCAGTTATATGAACACAAACACTTAGCAAAACATACAACCATGTATAGTATTGTTTTTACTTACACAGACACACGCACACACTCATTGTCCAAAATCAAGAAAGCAGGAGTGAAAGCCTAAGACTAATCTAGTTTGAAATCTAGATAAAAGTAAAAATGATGATTGGTCTAGTTTTAGAAATCTAGATAAAAGTAAAAATGATGATTGGAATGGAGAAGTTATGAGTATCAAGTTTCAACAAGAGAGGTATGCCACTATCTATTCTGAATGAGAGATTCCTTACCTGGCTATCTGAGAAGTATTTTTAATTATTATTTTAATTTGCACATATATACTTAAAATTTTATATGGTACTACTGCTAGGAGGCTAACCAAAATTGAGCAAGCTTCTAACAGTGTCCCTTCTACCCTGCTTCCCAGAGGCAATCTTTATAATAATAGCTATTATTTTTTACAGTTTTCTCTACATTTTAAGTACATATACTGAAAATTTTGTTGCCAGTTTTAGACATTGTATTTTTCATTTATCTTACAGTAGTTAAGAATTTTAACTCCCTTAAACTTATTTTTTTTTTACATTTCTTTGCCCTTCTCTTTTCCCACTTTTATCTTCCCAATATGATATCACAACTCTTATAAGTAAATATAATAATTTGTTAAATTAAAAAAAAAGAAAAAAACTTTTTTTATTCAGATATAGCAAACAATGTTGGTTAACAAACAATGTTGTGATAGTTTCAGGAGAACAATGAAGGGATTCAGCCATACGTATACATTCTCCCCTGAATCTCTCTCTCATTCTCCCCCAAACTCCCCTCCCATCCAGGCTGCCACATAAGATTGAGCAGAGTTCCCTGTGCTATACAGTAGGTCCTTACTGGTCATCCATTTTAAATATAGCAGTCTGTATGTGTCCATCCCACATTTTGATCACTTCTAAAAGAAAAAATGTTTCCAATGATTAACTTGCTTTTGATTCTAGATTTTAGTTTTTATGTATCCATTAGTGCCCATTTTTCATTTTTTGTCACTAGTTTCCTTCTTCTGTGTCTAACAGCTTCATTAAATGTTTCTCAACGTAATTTTCCACATGGAGAAATGTGTTAAATAATCGACTGATTCCTTGTTTTCCTGTTTGCTTCTTCCATATTTTGCTTTGATGATTCCATAGTTCCAATATGGATGTCTAACCAGGCTGCATTACATGTTGCATTATTATTTCTGGAAAATTTCTCTTCTTTCCTGATTTACTTTGTCATTTTGGTGCAGCATATTCACTAAATAGCATCCTCAAATAAGTTACAGGTTAAGAATATTCTTTGAAAATATAATAGAAAATATCTTCATTCTATATACATTGTTACTTGACTGAAAGTTAAGCAATGTATATTTTTCCTCAAATATTTAGAGACAGATAAAGATAATTGTGTGTGTGTGTGTGTGTGTGTCTGTGAGAGAGAGAGAGAAAGAGAGAGAGAGAGAGAATGTGTTTAAAACACAAAATGATGCAAGAGGCAAATGTTAATACACAAACGGGCAGAATTAAAACATCTCAGAAGAAACTCAACAAAATAGATGACAATGGGTAAATGGGGCACCATCTTGAAAATTTTTAGTAAACTATTTAAAACTCAAAGTCGTGTAAAGGGATTTCCAGTTTCTGGTCTGGCATGAAAGAACCTTAGAAACTCCACTCTGTCCTAATAAGAAGTAGGAAGCTGAACAAACTGAATAATGAACATCTTTGGATTCAGAAGAGAAGTGAGGTCATGGAGCAAACGGCAACTTGAAAAGAATCACAGGTGAATACTGAGAATCACAGCTTCCAGAAGTAATGATCCATGAACTCCACAGAAATCAGTGCTATGAAAAGGAACCCTGAGCTGCCTTGAGGAATTGCTAGAATCTCACTGTGAACATGTCTGTGAGTTTAAACCCCAGGAAACCCAGTCCACACTTCAGTGGGTTTTACTTCCAAGAGCTAGACCTGGTTCTCACAGTGAATATTAGAGAAAAGTCTCTTTGTGTTTCCAGCAGGCCAAGGAGCAAAGGATAATGAATTAGATGAACTTGCTTTCCAAATGTCCATTCAAATTGTTGCTTTCTTTGATGAAGTGATATTTTTCTGGGTTTATACAATATATCACTCTGAGACAAAAATATGGATTAATAAATGACATATTATGAATAACCAGGATTTTAGGAATATGAAACAGATACATTTCTATTTCTCACTTAAATCCTATTTCTTTCAACCTTTCACATTAAAAAATATACCTTAGGTTTTATTAAAATGGGAAATATTAGTAGTTTTTGAATAGAACAACTTTGCTGTAGGTCTGTTTTGAATCTCAGGTATTTCAGGACTATTTTTTATCTGACATTATGGCCTAGGACATTACTATAGTCCATAACCAAAAGAGAGTTTTGAAGCAGATGCTTTGTATGAGAAATACAGATTTTCTAATTCATGTATGAAATAGTTCTCATTTAAAGTATTAAGAATTTGACCCAGTATTCAAATTCATGAGAATGGAAAAATCAAAGAACTTGGTGAGATAAAAAGAAAAGCCACAAATCATGTAAAATAATGTTTCCACATGTGTGTGTAAATTCATTGCTTAAATAATTGTGGCATTACAATTTTAGCTCTTAATGCATTATGCAACATTAAGCCAAAAGATGAAAATGTTGAAGTTTTCAGAAAAAATTATTGATTTCATTCCATGAATAATATTCTATAAATAATTTGCTTCAAATATTGAACTTGATGGAAATGCTTATTAAGTTAAAAGGGATGTTGCTTTTTTACATATCAGAAAACATTTAAAATCATGATTTCCCAAAAACTGAGATAAAATGGATGCTCAATAAAGTAAATTGTACTGGAGCCATGAAATTAAAACACGTTTGTTCCTTGGAAGAAAAGCTATGACAAACCTAGACAGCTGTCATGCTGTAGTCCATGGTGTCGCAGAGTGGGACACAACTTAGTGGCTGAACAGCAACAAAAGGGCGCTTAAAGCAGCAGAAGGTGGGAGGGCCAGCAGTCTGTTCAACGTCCACCGTGAGAAGATAAAGGCCATACAAGTCCAGAATAGAATGGTGTGTACATAATAGAAATTAGTTTAAATCCATTATTAGTGTAGTAGAAAGTACAAGGAACAGGGCAACAATTAGCTAGACAGTAAGTAGAAACTGGTTTGTCAAGAGTCTTATTTGACCTGATCCAGAATCTGTATTTCTATCTATAAAAAGGACTATCCTCTGTGTAAAAAGTGATATCTATCTATCTATATATCTTTCATATACATAGCATGAATATATATATATATATATGTATATTTCAAAATGTGAAATATATATATATATGTTTTATATTTTGAAATAGGAAATGTCAACCCATTCTAGTATTCTTGTTTGGGAAATCCCATGGACATAAAGCCTGGTAGGTTACAGTACTCGGGGTTGCAAAGAGTGACACAACTGAGTGACTGAACACACACACACACACACACACTCATCTTATGCATACATATATATCTTGCACATATATCTATCCTGAATATTTTTATTTTATTTATCTTTATATATTTTGCATCACAAAGCCAACATCCAAAAGCCTAAATTTTTCCAGTCAATCCTACTGATGACTATGGAAATTAAACAGAACATTAAAAGTTTTTTCCTGATGTTAGTTTATATAACATGGTTTTGTATAGATGTGAGAGTTGGACTGTGAAGAAAGCTGAGTGCTGAAGAATTGATGCTTTTGAACTGTGGTGTTGGAGAAGACTCTTGAGAGTCCCTTGGCCTGCGAGGAGATCCAACCAGTCCATCCTAAAAGAGATCGGTCTTGGGTGTTTATTGGAAGGACTGATGCTAAAGCTGAAACTCCAGTACGTTGGCCACCTGCTGTGAAGAGTTGACTCATTGGAAAAGACTCTGATGCTGGGAGGGATTGGGGACAGGAGGAGAAGGGGACGACAGAGGATGAGATGGCTGGATGGCATCACTGACTCGATGGACGTGAGTCTGAGTGAACTCCGGGAGTTGGTGATGGACAGGGAGGCCTGGCGTGCTGCGCGATTCACATGGTCACAAAGAGTCGGATACTACTGAGCGACCGAACTGAACTGAACTGAACTGAAGCATCCTGCTTCATTCTCCCTATCATCCACTCACCTCAAAGATACTCAAAACACACTAAATTTAGTCTTTTCTAAGAAACTTTGCATTCAGTTTTCTTCTATTTGAAAGTCTTGACCTTCTTTTAAGTTGTTGTTTAGTTGCTAAGTTTTGTCCAACCCTTTGAGACTGTAGCCTGCCAGAATCCTCTGTCCATGGGATTTCCCATGCAGGAATACTGGAGTGGGTAGCCATTCCCTTCTCCAGAGAATCTTTCCAACCCAGGGATCAAACTAACATTTCCTACTTTAGCAAGGGGATTCACTACTGCTGAACCCAGGGAAGCTTATCCCCTCTTTTAAAGCTGTCCCTCAATTTTTTAAAATTAATTTTTATTGGAATATAGTTGATTTACAGTATTGTGTTAGTTTCAGGTGTAGAGCAATCAGTTTTGCATATACATATATCCACTGTTTTTTAGATTCTTTTCTCATTTCTTTCATTAGAGAGTACTGAGTAGAGTTCCCTGTGCTGTATAACAATTCTTATTAGTTTCCTATTTTACACATAGTACTGTGTATATGTTAATTCTGATGTCTCAGTTTATCACCCAGTCCACTTTACCCTGTGGTAACCATAAGTCTGTTTTCTACAACTTTAACTCTATTCCTGTCTGTAGATAAGTTTATTTGTACCATGTCTTTTTATTCCACATATAGGCGATACCATATGTTATTTGCCTTTCTATGTCTGACTTGCTTAATACAGTATGACAATCTCTAGGTACATCTATGTTGCTACAGATAACATTATTTCATTAATTTTTGGATGAGTAATATTCCATTGTAACTATGTACCACATCTTTGTCCATTCGTCATCAATTCTAGTATTTCCTTTCACTGAGGTCTTTCATGCCCACCTGTTAAAAATCAACCCATCCAGTGTTTTCCATAATATCATTGTTTTTATTTTCACAACATTAATTAAGACCTGAAATAATCTTTTTTATTCATCATTATCTCTATTGACAATGAATGAAACATGGATGTTTCCATTTTAGAGAATGGCCTTTGTATAGTTTGCTCTTAGGTATTTAGAGTAAGGTCTCATGTATAATGAGATTTGATAAATGTAGCTGACTAACTTCATGTTTTTTAGAAGAGAAATGGAAAGGAGGGTTGGGTAAAGAGAAGCAAAGTTTGAAAGTTTGCAGCCCCCTTGGAGTTCTAAGGTGACTCTATTTTGTTGTTATCTCTGCACATGATTTATATCTCAGCCGTCATATATGCTTTGTGGACTTTATGTGCATTAAGGGTACTTACTATTAGTTTATCTCATGTTTTAAGTATTTTTCATGGATGCTATTTTTTTTTAAATCCACACTCATCTTACTTTTTGTTTTATAGGTTTTTAAATTTGTTTGTACTTGGAACTTTGATATTTAGCAACTTTTTGAGATATAATTTATTAGCCATTAAATTTATCTATTGGAAATGTGTGACAGTTATTTTTAGTAAGTGTATTAGTTGTGCAACTATCACCATAGAAAATTTTAGAACTTTCTGTCACCATAGAAAGCTTCAGAACATTTCCTTTACCCTCAACAGTTCACTTGTACCCTTTACAGATAGTTTTCTTTCCCATTCCCAGGCAGAAACAACTGCAGATCTGATGCCTGTCTCATAGATTTGCAGTTACTGGATATTCCATGTATTGAGGTGGGCCAAAAGTTTCATTTGGGTTTTTCTCTAAGGTGTTATAGAAAATCTTGAGTGAACCATTTAGCCAACCCAATATATTGAGTGTAGATTCTTTCACATAACACCCACGTAGGAGCATGCATTAATATTTCATTCATTTATAGTGCTGAGTAGCATTCCATTGTATATATAAAAACATGTTCTCAACTCTATTAGTAACTGGATTGTTTTCATCTTGTAGTTATAATGAAGACATTCTTCTATGAAAATTCAAATGCATCTTTGTGTGGACATAGATTGCCACTTTTTTTAGGTAGATAGTTAAAAGTGGAATTGCTATTTCCTAGGGTGTTTATGTTTAGCTTTTAAAGAAGCTGCCACAGTTATTTCCAAAATGAAAGTACTGTTTACATTTCCAAAGCAATCTGTGAGGTTTTCTGTTTTCACCACATTTTTGCTGACACTTGGTTTTATCTGTCATTTCATTATAGCCTTTCTAGTGTGTTCAGCATGTTATCTCATTGTGGCTCAATTATCATTTTTCTAATGATTAGGAATGTTAGGAATATTTTTATTTTTTAATTGACAAGTAATATATCAGTGAAATATCTATTCAATTACTTTGCCTGTTTTAGATTGAATTGTCTATTTATTATTGAGTTGTAACTGCTCTTTATATAATCTATATATTGCTCTGTATCTAATATATTATCAGAGAATATTTATACTAATATCTGATTTGTCTTTTTTTATGAGTGATTCTTTTGAAGAGCATTTAATATTTTTTAAAATGGTGTCCAACTTTTTTATAGATTGGACTTTTTTTCTTTTTAGTTTATGTTTTTGAATCATGTCAAAAATGCTGCCTTATCCAGGGTCAAAAGATTTTTTTTTATGTGTTCTGCTAAAAATTTCATAGTTTTCACTCTTATAATTAGGTTGTGTGATCCATTTTGAGTTAATGTTTAGGTATGCTGTGATTTCATTTATAGTGTATGGATATTTAATTATCTCAGTTCCATTTATTGTAAAGACATCCTTTCCCATTGATTTACATTGCTGCCTTTGTTAAATGCAACTGAACTGAAATATACTAAATTTGTTTTATTGATATATGTAATTATTTTTATGCTATTCAGTTCAGTTTTGTTGCTCAGTCATGTCCGACTCTTTGTGACCCCATGAACCACAGCACACCAGGCCTCCCTGTCCATCATCTACTCCCAGAGTCTACCCAAACCCATGTCCACTGAGTTGGTGATGCCATCCAACCATCTCATCCTCTGTCATTCCCTTCTCCTCCTGCCCTCAATCTTTCCCAGCAACAATGTCTTTTCAAATGAGTCAGCTCTTCGCATGAGGTGGCCAATGTATTGAAGCTTCAGCTTCAACATCAGTCCTTCCAATGAACACCCAGGACTGATCTCCTTTAGGATGGACTGGCTGGATCTCCTTGCAGTCCAAGGGACTCTCAAGAGTCTTCTCCAACACCACACTTCAAAAGCATCAATTCTTTGGTGCTCAGCTTTCTTCACAGTCCAACTCTCATTTCCATACATGACCACTGGAAAAACCATAGCCTTGACTAGATGGACCTTTGTTGGCAAAGTAATGTCTATCCTTTTTAATATGCTATCCAGGTTGGTCATAACTTTTCTTCCAAGGAGTAAGCATCTTTTAATTTCATGGCTGCAATCACCATATGCAGTGATTTTAGAGCCCAGAAAAATAAAGTCTGACACTGTTTCCACTGTTTCCCCATCTATTTCCCATGAAGTGATGGGACTGGATGCCATGATCTTAGTTTTCGGAATGTTGAGCTTTAAGCCAACTTTTCACCCTCCTATTTCACTTTTATCAAGAGGCTGTTTAGTTCCTCTTCACTTTCTGCCATAAGGGTGTTGTCATCTGCATATCTGAGGTTATTGGTATTTCTTCAGGCAGTCTTGATTCCAGCCTGTGCTTCACCAGCCCAGCATTTCTCATGATGTACTCTACATATAAGTTAAATAAGCAGGGTGATAATATTCAGCCCTGACGTTCTCCTTTTCCTGTTTGGAACCAGTCTAAGTTTGGAAATAACATGGTATTTGTTTGTTTGTTTGTCCCAAAATTATTTTGTCTGTTACAGACCCTTTGACTTTCTAATAATTTTTATTAGATTTTATTTTTAGAGCAGTTTTAGGTTACAATAAATCTGAGCAGAAAGTACAGAGTTTTCTGATGTAACTCCAGCCCCCATACATTTATAGACCTCCCCCTTATCAAAATCCCCCACCAAAGTGGAACATGTGTTGTAATTGACAACCTATATTGACACATAAATAGCACCTGGAGTTCAGAGTCCAAAGTGGGATTCACTCGTGGTATTGTATAGTCTGTTGGTTTAGCCAAATGTATCTGCCATTTTTGTTTCATACAGAGTAGTCTGAGTGCCATCAAAATCCTTTGTGTTCTGCCTATTCATTTCTTCCTCCCCACCAACCCCTGGAAACCTCTGGCCTTTAGATTGTCTCTATAGTTTTACTTCTTCCAGAATGCCATGGATTTGGAATCATACACTATGTAGTCTCAGACACTCTCCTTTCAGTTAGTAATACTTGTTTAAAGGTTCCTCCATGTCATTTAATGGCCTGATAGCGCATTTCTTTTTCTTTTTATTTTTTCTGAATCTTTTTTGAGGGGGGTATAATTCCTTTACAATTTTGTTGTTAGTTTTTGTTGTACAACAAAATGAATCAGCTATATGTATAAATATATACCCTCCATCCCCGTCACCCCATTCCTCTGAATCATCACCAGAGCCCCAAACTGAGCTCCTTTTGTTACACAGCAGGTTCCCACTAGCTAGCTAGCTTACACATGGTAGTGCCGTGCTATATAATAATCCATTGTCTGGTTGTATTCACAGTTTATCCATTCATCAAGTAAAGGACATCTTGGTCACTTCCAAGTTTTTTCAATAATGAAAAAAGCTACTAGAGACATCTGTGTACAGAGTTTGTATGGACATACATTTTCAGTTCCTTTGAGTAAATACCAAGTACTTTTGCTACATCATATGGTAAGGATATGTTTAGTTTTGCAAGAAACCACCAAAATCTCTACCAAAGTAGCTTTATCATCTTGCATTTCTACCAGCAATGAATGAGAGTGCTCCGCATCCTTACCAGCACTTGATATTGTCAATGTTCTTGATATTGGCCATTGTGAATACATGAGTAGTGGTATCACACTGATCTTTCAAACCATATACATTTTTGATTTGGCTTGTCAATTTCAGTAACAGCAACAAACAACAAAAAGGCCTGCTGTGGTGTTTAGAAAACTTGAATGTAGTGATCAGTTGGCAAGAATTGTTAGCATAATAAATCCTAATCTTCCACCTTCTCCTCTGGCTGATCATTCTAACAATAATCTGAAGTTGTGTGCAGGGATATTCAGGCAGAAAGCTCCCTGAAAAGAAATCAAAGACATGCTTTCATCTTGGTGAGAGTGCGTCTCCAAGCAAAGGCTGCTTTGTTAGGGTCATCCTGAACCAAGTGGTTGACTATTTCACAGGTTTTCTCCTTTGCCCAGACTCTACCTAATAAAGTTTTGAGAGCATGAAAAAATAAGTCTCTCCATTAATTTAAATCATCTTCAATTTCTCTCAGCAATATTTTGCAGTTTTTAATATGTGTCTTTTATGCCTCTTGTTAAATTTATTCTTAAGTAATTTTTATTGTAATGTGATTTTGAATTTTCATCAAAATCATTTTTTATTTCTTTTTTGTATGTTAATTTGTTCCTGCAACCTTGATCCTCTCACTTATTTGGTCTAGAAATTCTGTATGTACATGTGCATATATTTGCACAAATGTAAATTTCTTAGGATTTGCTAAATACTGAATCATATCTTTGTGCATAAAAGTAGTATAGTTTCCTTTTCAAATGGTATGCCTTTCTTTTTATTTATTTTGTTTCACTTTACACTTACCTCATTGAAATCTTAGTATAGTGTTGAATAGGTGGACATTACAAAACATATGTTCTTTTTAGAAATGTGGATGCAAATTTTAAATGAATAGCAATAAGGAAATGCAGGGTAATTATATATTTAATTACGTATTATCTGGGATTTTTTTTTTTTTTTAATGTGTGAAAAGTACCATATACGCTTACAAAAGGGGTGACTGTTTGAATCAATTCCTGGCAAAAGATGTTCAGATGACTTAGAGCACATTCTTTGGAATTGAATTAGTATATCACAAGGGCTTGTTTAAAAGGACGGTGGCAAAATAGAATGGCAGTAAGTGATATTATCAGTTTGTCACTTTAATCCTAATGGATTTAAACAAAAAAGTTTTTTCAATGAGTTCTCTAATTAATAGATGTTGATAAATAATTTCTAAGTGAATATATACTCAAACATTTCTCATGTGTTTTTACATTTCAAATTTCATTCTTAATTACATACAAGAATTGAAAAATAAACAAATAGGAGGGGGGATGAGGGCATTTGTGCTCAAGTAAGGTATCCCATCCTGTTCAGATCTCCCTGGTTCTTGAGGATGAGGGTGGCTGTTCTCAGCTTCACTGCTCACGTAGCTTGCTGCTGCCATAGACAGTGGGAAAGAGACATGATGCCGGCACCTGGAGAGCCTGGTAATGATGCTTATACACCATCATTCAGAGCCACAGCCAGGATATAGGATGGAAAGTGTTAGTCACATTCACTTGGGACCTGTATGCGCATAAACTCTGAGGTGAATACATTAGACTTCTCAGAAAATTAAACATGAAGAAAAGCTGTATTTAGATATTTTTCAGCAACAAAGAACTGATCAAAAGGTCTACTTGCCTATGATCAATTCCCATCACAAAGTATACAATATTCTTTGTATCTCTATGGCAATTTCCCTTTTATATGCACAGATAGTATATGTAGCTGTAGTGAGAATAACAGGTGCCATGTAAGTGGAATTTTGTGATAATTTAGAGAATGATACCAAGCAACTGTCTATATCATGCATGTCAGTGACTAATGGGAAACAGATGTCTAGCTGGGCAAATAGTATAAATTCTCAGTCCAGATTTTATCTTGGCCTCCTATTTTTCAAAGGTAGGTGTTTTGCAATTGACTTGAAAAGGACTAAATAGGCTATTAGGGCTTGATCAATGAGCACCCAGTGACCCATGGCCAAGGTGGCTTAGCGGACTGTAATCACTTTCAGAGCACCCAACTCTGCCAGCTCTGACACTTGTTGCTGTCACATCAGCCAATTCACAGCAAGGCAGGAAGCAAATTTCTACTTAGCTATTTCAGTATTCATAGCATTTCAGTAAGGTAGATCGTAGTATTTTGATTTTAACAAATCAAGAAGATTATTTTAAGAAGAGTTAAATAGTGTAACATTACATATTAGAGAGAAAAACAGTGGAAGGAAGTAAGGTGGAAGGGCAACAAGAAAAAGGGAAGGAAGCTTTGCATGAATCAGTAATGAAAGTATTTAGAAAAAATATATATTTTAATTAAATTCTGCAATTCCAGTGTACCAATAAAAGAAAGAGAGGTGGATTGAGGAAGAAAGGAAGGAAGAAAAATAGCCAGAATAAATAATATGAAATTGGTTGTCCAACTTTAAACATGAGTTTCACTTAAAACAACCTAACTGCAAAATATATATTCAATCCAAAGCATCAAGGTCTTGGCTTGATGAAGTCCTTCCAGAACTGCAATTCTTTAAAAATAGTTCAATTTTCACCAAAGTTTCAGAATCTACTTGGTTTTCCAAACAACTTCTATGACTGCTTTTATTTTCCCTTCCATATTAATATTTAATGCCAGCAAGTGTTATATCCATATATATATATATATATATATATGGATATATATATATATCCAATAATAAAATTATTTTATTTCTGTGTCAGGAACTGGACAATGCAGGAAATAAATCAACTTCTGAATTGGTTAGTCTGAAATTCCTGATAGTCTCATCCTGAAGCTCAGTTCCTGAAAAGGGAGAAACCTAGGCCAGTATAACCTGCCACTCTTACAAATGGCATCATTAGTCTAGGAAGAGCCTCTTGCAAACCTAAGATAGAATTTATAGATGGGTAATGTCTGGATGCATATACATTTGCATTTTTCTGAAAGTGAAAGTTGCTCAGTCGTGTCTGACTCTTTGTGACCCCATGGACTGTAGTCCATGGATTTCTCCAGGACAGAATACTGGAGTGGGTGGCCTCCCTTCTTCAGGGGATCTTGCCAACCCAGGAATCGAATGCAGGTCTCCTGAATTACAGGCGGATTCTTTACCAGCTGAGCCACAGGGAAACCCAAGAATACTGGAGTGGGCAGCCCATCCCTTCTCCAGCGGATCTTCCTGAGCCAGGAATGGAACCAGGGTTTCTTGTATTGCAGGGAGATTCTTTACCAACTGAGCTATTTTTAGTTAAGCTTTAATTTAAAAACTTTACAATAATGTGGTCTACTCTTGCTTCATATCTGAGATTTTCTAAAAAAAATAAATGACCCAGGCAAACTCTCACAGAATGTCTAGTGCATTATTCACATGAGAACTAAGACACAAAATGACAGTTTTCCTTTTCTATGAAAAGACAAAGACAGGACATTTTCTTTCTTTCTTTCTACAACTGCTATAATTTTAAATAAATATGCTCCCTGCCATTCCCCGGGATTCAGGCATTTTCTTTCTCAATAGCTTGGCTTACACAAGAAATCCAGACATTACCCATCTAGAAATTCTATCTTAGGTTTGCAAGAGGCTCTTCCTAGCCTAATGATGCCATTTGTAAGAGTGGCAGGTTATACTGGTCTAGGTTTCTCCCTTTTCAGGAACTGAGCTTCAGGATGAGACTATCAGGAATTTCAGACTAACCAATTCAGAAGTTGACTTATTTCCTGCATTGTCCAGTTCCTGACACAGAAATAAAATAAATTAAATTTGCTTAGTTGAATTCAGAATAGTAATTTTGTTATGTTATGGATAAATAACTTGCAAGAAAGCATGAGTTACACCTGAATTAGCAGACCCCTTCTAAAAGAGAATATTCAGGAAAAAAAAAAAAAAAAAACAGTGTATTGGGCCAAAATAGAAGAGATTTACTTATGGATAACTATGTAGTCCTAGACTGCTTAAATCTCTAGCTATTTATTTCTTAAAGAATTGGGCGTACTCTTGTATACTGACTTCATTTCCTCACACAGATGACACTGAAGAGAGTTTATCGATTCTAGCTCTTCTTTATCACTTGTTTGCCAATGGAATTTTCCATGATTATGTAACTAGCCTAATTTTTCATGTTGCTCTTTATTAAACTATAATGTATACTCTAGAATAATCCATTATAATTTGGGCAAAGAGCTCAGTTAGAATTAAGATTTCTAGGTTCTACTGTCACCTGATACCAGTCAGTTTTGAGAACTGAGAAACTCTTGTCTCTGTCGTATCCATTGCAAGAAATAAATATTACCTATTAGATGTACTTATCCATTTGGGATGCAGTTTAGATTGTTTATGGACAAGAATAGCATTTTGTTCTCAGAATACTTTTACAATTTAAAAAATTATCTAGAAAACCAAGAGTTGTTGTTTGTATGTCTATCTACAGCCATCAAAATTAAAACTGGCAACACTAGAAAACATAGATATCTGTAATACTTTGTTTTAAATGGCATGGTAACTTTATTATATTTTGTCAGAAAAAGGCATTTTTACAACATACATTTTCCAAATCAGAAAATTAGTAAACAGAATGTTTGGCACCATTTGACATGTCTTCAGTTTTCTTTCATTATTATTTCTGCTTGTGCATTGTCTGTTGTGATATGATAAGTCATCTAGCCTTGAAAAATTTGTTGAAACAGTTGGAAAAGAATGAGAGTAAAAATAAAGACTACTGAGAGTGATCCAAGCTGTGGTTTGAGGACCACTATAGTATCATTGACTAGGACTTGAGAACTATTAAACATAGAATATACTGCATGTTTGTTTATAATGCAGGAAAAGAAGTTTTAAAACGAAGAAAAGAATGATAGCCAAATGAAACACATTATTATTACTAAGTTTAGTTTACTGAATGCAAAACTCTCTGGATTACAGTCCCACCTCCCATCTTGGACAGGGACCTAAGGATCTCTTTGTGAGCAAAGATTCAAGAAGATCATAACTTCATGACATTGGCTAAAAAATTTTAAATTAAGTAAATCGTTTTTTTGACCAAAAATATATACTGTCCAGTAAAAAGTCTGAGATTCCAACTGGAAGCCAGTGATAATTTCAACCAGAGAGGCTAAGTGAAGGTGGGAATCAAGGCAGCTACGAGGTGAGCTATAAGTAGCTCCCATAAGGATGTCTGTGTTGAGCAAGTGTGCATAAAAGCATTGGTAGGAGGCAATGATCCTGGAAAATTTTCCAAAAGTGCTAGAACAGTGAGGAAAGCTCTTACATGTTAGCACTTAAATAGCTCTATTGGTGAATATAGCAAAAGGGATTATTTAACAAAATAGTTTAGAAATTTCTTTTTATATTTTTGAAAGCAGGTGTGCTGATAATTACATTTGCCAGCAACACCACTCCTTTAAAAATAAAACTGGATTGTCATGACAATTGGCATGATAGTCTCTGTAAGGATAGAATTCAGGGAAATGAAGAAAAGTTTACCTTTTTGCATGTAATTATTAGCCAGAGAAATCTGTTTGTTCTGCTTTTTACCCATCTGTTGCAACTTGCTATAAAATTATTCATTAAACTCCAGAAGAGGATTAGTGTGTTTTGATACCAGGGAGATTAGGCTTTTGCTAACTATCAATGGCATTTAGAAGAAGATTTTGGTTAAGTCTGTTTGACCACAAAACATCACAAAAACAAATAACGGGGTTCCTTCAGATAACAAAACAAGACTAAGAGTATTTCAGAAAGGCTGCTAAGTCACTTCAGTCATGTCCGACTCTGTGAGACCCCATAGACAGCACCCCACCAGGCTCCTCCATCCCTGGGATTCTCAAGGCAAGAACACTGGAGTGGGTTGCCATTTCCTTCTCCAATGCATGAAGGTGAAGTCACTCAGTCGTGTCCGACTCTTAGCAACCCCAGGGACTGCAGCCTACCAGGCTCCTCCATCCATGGGATTTTTCCAGGCAAAGTACTGGAGTGGGGTGCCATTGCCTTCTCTGAAAGGCTAGAGCCCCCCAAAACATTAAAATGTTTCCATACAACTACATGTATCTGCATAAAAGTGGTCAGATATGCAGTGAATTTATTTGCTTATTCTACAATGGAAAGTTTCACTGGCACTTATATATAGCTGAGAACACATACTAATTTGTGGTGCTTATTTAAGACCCTCCATGAGTTATAATGAATTTGGAAACAGGGATATATCCTAGGAGAATTAATTATCAAAATAAAGAATAGGCATTTATGGTGAATCTACTGTGTACTGTTTTATTGGTTTAAGATCTAATTATAACAAAAATAAACCCACTCAGATACCACATGGCACCCCACTCCAGTACTCTTGCCTGGAAAATCCCATGGACGGAGGAGCCTGGTGGGCTGCAGTCCATGGGGTCGCTAAGAGTCAGACACGACTGAGCAACTTCACTTTCGCTTTTCACTTTCATGCATTGCAGAAGGAAATGGCAACCCACTCCAGTGTTCTTGCCTGGAGAATCCCAGGGACGGGGGAGCCTGGTGGGCTACTGTCTATGGGGTCGCACAGAGTCAGACACGACTGAGACAACTTAGCAGCAGCAGCAGCAGCAGACACCACAACTCTCTGATGCTTATAAGTTAAATTGTGTGTGTGTGTGTGTGTGTTGTATAGTGCTAGGGGAGTGTTTGCCTCTGGTGAATTTATTTGTGTAAAAGAATCAAGAACTTATTCTGTGATGGATATATCCCTAAGGTAACCTCATGTTAAAAGTGTGGTTGAATTGTGTCATCATACTTGAGAAAACCTTCAGTGAGCATCTGCTTCTGAAACTAGGCTTTGAGCATAGGTCAAATTGGATCAGATCCATGGGTCAACATGGATCAAATCTGAGCATGACCCAGGGATGGGGTAGTGCCAGTGTGAGTACTGTTATACAGGCAAGAGAAATGGTACAGGTGAAAGCAGTGTGGGGATAATGCATACACCTCATCAGAAAGAAAATAGTAAAAAGAGGTGTTATTTGGATAACATAGAAAATTAATATTTATTTATTTCTGAGGAGTATGGAGCAAGAAATAAGCTTGAATTAGCAAAGAAGGACCTATAGAGATGTTGAAATGGCCACACAGAGGAATCTAAGCTTAAACATTATACATTTTTATTCATGACATTAACATCAGAAAGTAGTATATTAAGATATTTAGTGCCAGATGTGTAGGAGACCAGTAGAAATTAAAAACAAGAAGTTAACCCTTTAAATCAGTTGTCTTTTAAAATAAGATTCATTCCTAAAAGATATGTATTTCAATTCATTAGCATACAGAAAGAAATTTAATTTTTAAACATTCTTTTACTGTTACTAATTACCTTTATTCAGGATGTTATTATACTTAACTACCACCTGTTTATAGTTTATAAATAAATATGCAAAGAATGCTCAAACTACCACACAATTGCACTCATCTCACACGCTAGTAACGTAATGCTCAAAATTCTCCAAGCCAGGCTTTATCAATATGTGAACTGTGAACTTGATGTTCAAGCTGATTTTAGAAAAGGCAGAGGAACCAGAGATCAAATTGCCAACATCCACTGGATCATGGAAAAAGCAAGAGAGTTCCAGAAAAACATCTTTTTCTGCTTTATTGACTATGCCAAAGCCTTTGACTGTGTGGATCACAATAAACTGTGGAAAATTCTGAAAGAGATGGGCATACCAGAGCACCTGACCTGCCTCTTGAGAAATCTATATGCAGGTCAGGAAGCAACAGCTAGAACTGGACATAAACAACAGACTGGTTCCAAATCAGGAAAGGAGTACGTCAAGGTGGTATATAAGCAGTATAGAAGCTTATTTAACTTCTATACAGAGTACATCATGAGAAACGCTGGGCTGGTGAAACACAAGCTGGAATCAAGATTGCTGAGAGAAATATCAATAACCTCAGATATGCAGATGACACCACCCTCATGGCAGAAAGAAGAACTAAAGAGCCTCTCGATGAAAGTGAAAGAGGAGAATGAAAAAGTTGGCTTAAACCTCAACATTCAGAAAACTAAGATTATGGCATCCGGTCCCATCACTTCATGGCAAATAGATGGGGAAACAGTGGAAACAGTGACAGATTTTATATTTTTGGGCTCCAAAATCACTGCAGATGGTGACTGCAGCCATGAAACTTAAGGAGGCTTACTCCTTGGAAGGAAAGTTATGACCAACCTACACAGCATATTGAAAAGCAGAGACATTACTTTGCCAACAAAGGTCCGTCTCGTCAAGGCTACGGCTTATCCAGTAGTCATCTATGGATGTGACAGTTGGACCATAAGGAAAGCTGAACACCAAAGGATTGATCCTTTTGCACTGTGGTGTTGAAGATACCTTTGAGAGTCCCTTGGACTGCACGGAGGTCAAACCAGTCAATCCTAAAGAAAATAAGTCCTAAATATTCATTGGAAGGACTGATGCTAAAAATGAAGTTCCAATACTTTGGCCAACTGATGTGAAGAACTGACTCATTGGAAAAGTCTCTGATGCTGGGAAAGATTGAAGGTGGGAGGAGAAAGGGACAAAGTATGAGATGGCTGGATGGCATGACTGACTCGATGGACGTGAGTTTGAGTGAACTACGGGAGTTGGTGATGGACAGGGAGGCCTGGCGTGCTGCGATTCATGGGCTCTCAAAGAGTTGGACACGACTGAGCGACTGAACTGAACTGAACTGAACAAAATTCAATTTAAAGGTATATGGAAATGAACTATCTGTAACCTTCAAAGACAAGTCATAATATTTTATTAGAGATTTTCAATATATTTATAGCTTGACTAGTATCATTATGATCCTAAATATTCCCATGAAATGATTCTTAAAACCTTTACAACAGAATTACCATCTTCATATGTCACTTATAGACTTAAATAGGAAATTTAGCTCCAAAGTTTTTCTCTTGCATGCTGTGTATATATACAATGCATATATGCTGCTGCTGCTAAGTCGCTTCAGTCGTGTCCGACTCTGTGCAACCCCAAAGACGGCAGCCTACAAGGCTCCTCTGTCCCTGGGATACTCTAGGCAAGAATACTGGAGTGGGTTGCCATTTATATGTATATGTGAAATTAAAAGACACTTACTCCTTGGAAGAAAATTTATGATCAACCTAGATAGCATATTGAAAAGCAGAGACATTACTTTGCCAACAAAGGTCCGTCTAGTCAAGGCTATGGTTTTTCCAGTGATCATGTATGGATGTGAGAGTTGGACTGTAATGAAGGCTGAGTGCTAAAGAATTGATGCTTTTGAACTGTGGTGTTGGAGAAGACTCTTGAGAGTCCCTTGGACTTCAAGGAGATCCAACCAGTCCATTCTGAAGGAGATCAGCCCTGGGATTTCTTTGGAAGGACTGATGCTAAAGCTGAAACTCCAGTACTTTGGCCACCTCATGCGAAGAGTTGACTCATTGGAAAAGACTCCGATGCTGGGAGGGATTGGGGTCAGGAGGAGAAGGGGACGACGGAGGATGAGATGGCTGGATGGCATCACTGACTCGATGGATGTGAGTCTGAGTGAACTCCGGGAGTTGGTGATGGACAGGGAGGCCTGGCATGCTGAGATTCATGGGATCCAAAGAATCGGACATGACTGAGCGACTGAACTGAACTGAAATGAATACACACACATATATTTACACATACAGAGTATATATAAATCCATACACAGAGAACCCAAGACAGAAACTTAAGAACTGGGTAACCTCTTATATCTATATTTCTGTATTAAAAATATGAAACTTGAAAGGGAATCATTTAATGAATTATTCTATTATTCATATCAGAATTTTTTGATTTGTATTTTATTTAGAATGTACTCTAATAAAGCAGTTTGTATAAATTTACAACAATTAGGATGTTTTACTTGTTATATCTTCAGGTGTTGAAGTTGGAATAAAGTGTAAACATTTTAATTCACAAATACTTTCTTTTAAATCAGTGAATTATGTTTTTTGAGTCTATTATTTTTTCTTTTTTGTAAAGTTCTTTTTTTTTGAACTTTTTTTTCCATTTCAAGTAATTTTGATTATTTTCCCCATTTTTAAAAGATTACTTTCCACTCATAGTTATCACAAAATATTGAATATATTCCCATGTTGTACAGTACATCCTTGAACCTATTTTATATGCAATAATTTGTACCTCCTACTCTCTCAACCTTGTATTTCTCTTCTCAATTCCCCACTGGTAACCGCTAGTATTTTCTCTATATCCATGAGATTGCTTCTTTTTTGTCATATCACTAATAGTGGATGCCATTTTACATGTTAAAAATCAGGGAGTTAAATTATATGGATGTACATGATAATGCAAGTATTTATGCAGTTTTAAGAATTCTGCAAGAATTCAATTATTATCCAGAAATCATTTTTCTATCACATGAGATCAATTTTTCTTCTGTTATATGCTCAGCAAAATACACATCAACACCTTGTGAGTTTTTTTGTTGGTACTTAGTCACATATCATTGGAGATCATAACTGTTTCCAGTTTTTGTTTGCATCTTACTGATATTTAGCTCTTTAACATTTGAATGTTTCTAATGTTTAACAGAAAAATTCAAACCTGAATTGGAGATGTGAAGGCAGGTGTAATAGGCAATCAGATCAGATCAGTTGCTCAGTCGTGTCCGACTCTTTGCGACCCCATGAATCGCAGCAGGCCAGGCCTCCCTGTCCATCACCAACTCCCGGAGTTTACTCAGACTCATGTCCATCAAGTCGGTGATGCCATCCAGCCATCTCATCCTCTGTCGTCCCCTTTTCCTCCTGCCCCCAATCCCTCCCAGCATCAGGGTCTTTTCCAATGAGTCAACTCTTCGCATGAGGTGGCCAAAGTACTGAATAGGCAATAGATTGAACTATTTGATATGCCTCTAGAAATAGAGAAAGTGAAAGTGAAGTCATTCAGTCACGTCAGACTCTTTGCGACCCCATGGACTGTAGCCTACCATGTTCCTCTGTCTGTAGGATTTTCCAGGCTTACTGTAGTGGTTACTGTAGTGGGTTGCTATTTCCTTCTCCAGGGGATCTTCCTGACCCAGGGATCGAACCCAGGTCTCCCACATTGCAGGCAGATGGTTTACCCTTGAGCCACCAGGGAAACCCTTCAGAAATAGAGACATGAAGGTAATTATCATGAGAGGTGGAAAAGTCAAATATATAAGTAGACTCAAGAACTACTGAGATACATTTGCAAATGAATGATTAATAATGTTATCAACACATATTAAAGGTTTTATCCACAGTCATCAAGGATATTATCTCATGCAACATAACAAAATGCATAGTGTAAATTTGCTCTGATGAACTGCTGGGGAGTAAGTTGAAGGGAATTTGAGACAGATTGAGAGTTCGATAGGAATGGGTCCAAGATTAATAAAAATGTCTGCCATGTATGGATGGATGTTGGCCAGTAGTACTATGAATGCCAATTTTTGCTCCTGCAGATATACTATTAGTTTGTCTGTTTCGCTCTCAGCCACTCTTTCCCTGGTAAGCAGTATGCAAATTCTTTTGTGTCTCCCAGCTCATCCTTCCATTTTAATTCATGAGTTTGAAATAAGATTGACTCCACTTCCAAATTCCAGGAATAGACAGACCATGGACTTGATGTGACAAATAATTATTTCTGTCTCTAGAAATTGGATTCAGGAATGAACATTTGACTTGATGACAGTAAGATCTACTTAGAATCTGGCTAGGTCTTTTAAAAGAGAGGCTTTTTATCTTTTGGCTAAAGTGAATTTGTTAGAATGTGAGCCTACCATTATATATATATTAAAAAAATGATCCATAGAATTCTAGAATAAAGCCAAGTGGTAAGAGGAATGAAAAATGGAACAAAGCTAATTCCTAATTACATTCATCAGAATATGCTAAGCATTAAGGTGGAACACCCATATAAATCTCAGTTATTTGAATTAATAAATTTTATTTGACATGGGTCAGTTTGGGTTGAATCTTCCATCATTTGCAAGTCACAGTCTTAATATAACTGACATGTCTTTAACTGTTTGATCAAAACCACGACCCTGTACTGGTGTGTGTGTTCATTACATACCTGACAGATGTTGCTTTAATGGTAGCCTGTGTATGCACCAGACCATGACAAAGTTTCATCGGTGTATATGTTCATAATCTCACAAACATTCTTTTTGCATTTAGGATGTGAAGTTAGGGGACAGATACACAGACAGCACATTCATGCATAGAGGGAAATACTGTCAAAAACAAATATCGTATATCAATGCAGATATGTGGAATCTAGAAAAAAACAGTACAGGTAAACCCATTTGCAAAGCAGAAATAGGTACACAGACATAGAGAACGAATGAACAGACACCAGTGGGGGCAGGCACAGAATAAATCATGAGACTGAGATTAACATATGCATGCTACTATGAATGAAATAGATAAGTCATGCAAACCTACTGTATAGCACAGCGGTGGTGGGTGGGCGGGTGGGGATGGTACAGTCAGTTTGTGGGACATATATTAAGGTAACCTAAAAAGGCATTCCAATACATAGTAGTTGCAGAAAAATACTGTTTGATTTCACTTATACGAGGTACCTCGGGAACCTAGTTTAGTCAAATTCATAGGGTCAGAAAGTACATTGGTAAATGCCAGGGGCCAGGAGTAGAGGGGTGGGGGATGGGAGGGAGGGAAGCTGGAGACTTAGAATTTAATGTGGACAGGGTTTCAGTTTAGGAAAGTGAAAAATTTAGAAGATGGATGATGGTAAGAGTTGCATGACAGTGTGAATGTACTTAGTGCCAGTGAAGTGTATAGTTAAATATCATTAAAATATTATGTTTTATATTATGTGATGTTTACTATGGTAAAAAATTAAAGTGGCTGAGCTGAGTGCATTGCCTGAGAAGTTGTCTGGTTTTACTTCCTTCTAATACCACCGTATTCCAAAGTGTTGTCATTCAAAATGTATATATTCTAGAAGGTTAACAGTAATGTCTCTCCTCCTAGAAGGAAGTAAGTTAATAGCCAACAGAGAGGCAGCTGAAATGGGTACTGATACAGAGGGGTGAAGGCATGCAAATATATGACTAGTCTTGAGGCAGCAGGAGGACAGAAGATGGTGCTGACAGAATGTGGAATGATGTCCATAATCAACTGCCTACTTCATAGCTTGCTAGGCTCTGTCCGCCGTGTTATAGTTTTACTTATGGGTTGTGGATTATGATCATCATATCTTAGATTTACAGTTTTTGATTTGTACCATGATTGCAGTTGGCATATAGAAGTGTAACAGAGTGCAGGAGTAACTATCATTATTGAGGAGTAACTATTACGAGAAACTATCTATGCATACATGCATGGGTACTTGTGGACTTATGAGGGGAAATGAATACACATCTTTCCCCCTAATAATTTTTATTTTCATCCCCACAGGATATAGTAAGTATCTGTATCTGAGTGTGGGAATGTGTGGGCTTCATAAAGGTTGAGGAGAATTTGCCCAGTTGGGGATGGGAAAGGTTAACAGAGGGAGAATATCCACCTGGAGAAGATATTTGGAGATTTGAATTTTGAGGTTATCATAGGGAGTAGATCAGACTGCCTGAAATCTAGGACAGCATAGGTCTGTGTGTTTGAGGATTGCAGAGGTGTGTATGAGTGTATCTTTGACAGGATGTGGATTTGTGTGTTGGATAGATTTTTTGGAGACTGAAGGTTGAAGTTTCTATTAATGGTAGTATCTGAAACCCTACTCACACAATGTGTCTGGAAGAGATAGGTTTTTGAATGGAAATGTCTATATGCATGTCTACAAATCTTATTCATGTGTACTTAAGACTTTGAAGTGGAGGTGAAACTAAGTCAAAGATACAACTAAATACCTAGGTGACTTAAGGGAAATATAACCAAAGTCACTATTTAGCAAATTCTGATCTATACACACTGCTGTTTGAATGTTTATGAGTACTCACACTCAGAAGCACCCAGAGCTCTCACCATATGTCTACAGGCTATTTTTGTCTATGATCTGTTTTTTTTGTTTTTTTCCTAAACGAAATTTTTGAAGAAAAGAATAAAAGAAATGTGTTCTCAGGAAAAGGAAAAACACGGTTACCACACACTTATTATTTCCACTTAAAGGGGTATAAAAAAGAGTTTCTGTGGAGACTGGGGAGTTGAGCCCAGTGATATGCATCCCCCCTTCCATTTCTTCTTTCCATAAGCAGAGTAGCAGGAAACAGAAATGTCTTCTATTGAAAATGTAGCCTTTGATCTGTAATGTTACTGTTGCTATTAGCCTGGGAGGTATATATTTTAAAATTCAGATTCCCAGATTCCATTTCTGTGATTTCAACTTAGAAAATACAGTTGGGTGTTGGGGACATTGGAGGACAGACAGACTTAGAAACTGGATCTAGAAGAATGGTATTAGTGAACCTATTTGCAGGGAAGGAATGAGACACAGTAGATAATGGACTTGTGAACAGTGCGGGAGGGAGAGAGTGGAACACATGAAGAAAGCAGCATCAGCATATATCCACAAGCCAGTGGAAGGTGGATGGTCCCTGGGAAGTTGCTGTGTGGCACTGGGAGCCTGGCGTGCTGCTCTGTGGTGACCTGGGGGGATTGGGTGGGCGGAGGGGAGGAAGGCTGGGGAGGGAGGGAATATATGGATATTATGGTTGATTTGCTTTGTTATGTGGCAGAGACCAACACAATACTGTAGAAATTAAAAAAAAAATTCTGTTACCTTTATTATACATGAATGCATATGATATATATATATAATAGTAATGCTATATATATAATATATACATATTTATGTATATATATTTTAAATATAATATTTTCAGTTCAGTTCAGTTGTGCAGTTGTGTCCAACTCTTTGTGACCCCGTGGACTGCAGCACGTCAGGCTTCCCTGTCCATCACCAACTCCTAGAGCTTGCTCAAACTCATGTCCATTGAGTTGGTAAAGCAATCCAGCCATGTCATTCTCTGTCGTCCCCCAGAGGGGATTTGTGTAAAATATAGTATTTTAAAACATAAATATTATATTTTAAATATAAGGATGAGTTGTATGCAGTTATTAAAATTTATTCAAATTTTAAAATTTACAATAGTATATTGAATTCTGGGGGAATAAAAAAAACATAGAAGTGTAGACTGTTCTAACTAATAGGCCAGTTGGAGAGAACAAGGACATACTATTTAAAGGAATCAAAAAAGATAAAGGGAAACTGATTTTTAAAATGGTACAGTGGTGCACAGGTTGTAAAATTCTGTTGCTTTTTAAAAAAATATGGTTCTTTAATTTAGATGATATTTCAGTCTACCAATGATGTTTTGAAATTCAGCACTCTAATTTCATTTTTCCAAGTTTGATAAATTCCAATTAAAAAATTGCAATAGGCAAAGGGATGATCAGATTAATTTTTGATGTGTCTACAGGGACTCTCCGTTAGAATTTTGAATCCATTCATTTCTGATACTTTACATCACAGTTAAAAAGGATCATAATTTTAAGTGTGTGTGTTTCTGAGAGTATGAGGGGCCCTGTTTTTGTTTGTTTGGTTTTTGTTTATTCAGTTTAGGATCTATAGTCTATAGGTTGTGCTTTGAATAATCCTGAAACTCCTGCTCACAAGACTATCTGATTTCACTCAGTTGTTTCTTTACTTCATAGTCAGCTCACAAGGTTAGTTCAAATGAATTGGGAGAATAGTAATCACCCTCCTATTGATTCATCATTCTGGTAAACATATCACAAGAGACAAAGATTAAAAGCCCCTGTACTGTGAGGCAGATGAAAGATAGCCTTCTCTACTCCTTTGCAATGGTTACTTCCTTCTGGCTTCTATAAAATAATGAATGTATTTTCTTTCCATGAACATCTCTGTGTTTATTAAAAGAAAAAAAAAATAGTCCATCATGTATTGATAAAATCACAGATGCAAGTTCTTTATCTGTGAATGAAGCCATAGGTATAGTAAAAATGCTAACATTTTTTGAAACTAAATTTTGTGTCATGTATATTTCTTTCTTGTTCTACATTGAGGTGTTTTATCAGTTAATTAAAGGGTGAAAATGCAATTAAAACCATGTGTTAATGTCCACTTAGCATTTTACAGTTGAGAGACACTTTCATAAAAATAGATGTTTAAGACTAAGTAACTCTCTGTAACCTGCCCCCAGCTACAAAATCAGGTTGGATTAATTTAGCCTGTTGCTGAAAGTGAAAGTATTACATCTTCAGTTGTGTCCAACTCTTTGGGACCCCATGGACTATAACCTACCAGGCTCCTCTGACCATGGAATTCTCCAGGGAAGAATACTGAAATGGGTTGCCGTTTCCTTCTCCAGAGGATTTTCCCAACCTAGGGATATTCTGTATTTGCAAGCAGATTCTTTACCATCTGAATCACCAGGAAAGCCCTAAATAGTTAAAGTTACTAGACAACAAAGTGTGGGTCGCTAGAGCCTGGCAATCAAGGTGTGACTCCTGGATAGCAGCCTCAAATATTGGGGCATCAGACATAAAAAATATGGGATGCCAGGAACATGTAAAAGCTCCCATCTAGGAGATACTAATGGTCTCTAGTGAGGTAGCACAAAGGCACAAAGATGGCCCTCACCAGGAAAAAGAGAAAAAACTAAAACCCAAACACCTGGAGTTAAAATAAAATAAAATAAAAAATGGTATTGGCGGGCTGGAGCAAAGCAGAGGGAAAGCATGAAGAGTGACCCCAGAGACCAGGCTTCTAAATGTGTGATGCCTGCCCCTTGGACTGAAGCTTTAGCAAATGAGCCTCCTTCACATAAATTCTGTAGAGTACCTCTATTATTTGCTGCCTGTTTGCTGAGCCCCGGGATGGGTGAGTCCATGCTTGAGCCCTTTAAGATCATTTCTCAGGTTCCATAAAACCTTACAAGGGTCTGATGACTGCCAGCCCCATAGGTTTTCAAATCTAGGTATTTCAGGGTTCATCTCTCAGGCGCAGGTCTTAAAGGTTGGAGTGCCTGATGTGCATGCAGCTCAATCCCTTGGCTCCTCAGAGACAGGCACTGGATTTTGAGTTCCCTCCCAATTGTGGGTCACTATGTGAGGGGTGGGGTTTATGATGAGGTTGTGTCTCAGCTTCACCTGTCTGCTTTGTTGTGGGCTTCTCTCTTCACCTGATGCATTAGAGTCAGCCAGTTTTTCGGAGGAAGTAAGTCTGGTCCATATATAGCTACAGATTCAGTATGTGAGTGGGAAGAGGTGAATTCAGGCTCTTCCTAATATGCTATTGGGAACGGGACCACCTTTTCTAAATTCTTCAGTTCAGTTCAGTTCAGTCGCTCAGTTGTGTCCGACTCTTTGTGACCCCATGAATCACAGCACGCCAGGCCTCCCTGTCCATCACCAACTCCCGGAGTTCAATCAGACTCACGTCCATCGAGTCAGTGATGCCATCCAGCCATCTCATCCTCTGTCATACCCTTCTCCTCCTGCCCCCAATCCCTCCCAGCATCAGAGTCTTTTCCAATGAGTCAACTCTTCGCATGAGGTGGCCAAAGTACTGGAGTTTCAGCTTGAGCATCATTCCTTCCAAAGAAATCCCAGGGCTGATCTCCTTCAGAATGGACTGGCTGGATCTCCTTGCAGTCCAAGGGACTCTCAAGAGTCTTCTCCAACACCACAGTTCAAAAGCATCAATTCTTCGGCGCTCAGCCTTCTTCACAGTCCAACTCTCACATCCATACATGACCACAGGAAAAACCATAGCCTTGACTAGACGGACCTTTGTTGGCAAAGTAATGTCTCTGCTTTTGAATATGCTATCTAGGATGGTCATAACTTTCCTTCCAAGGAGTAAGCGCCTTTTAATTTCCTGGCTGCAGTCACCATCTGCAGTGATTTTTGAGCCCAGAAAAATAAAGTCTGACACTGTTTCCACTGTTTCCCCATCTATTTTCCATGAAGTGATAGGACCAGATGCCATGATCTTCATTTACTAAATTCATAAAACCCTGTCAATCACTAATTTATTCTTCAGTCTTTAATTTTGTCATCTCAGAAATGCTGTATAAATTGAATCCTATAGTATGTAATCTTTGGCTTTTGTCCTAAACTTAGTTCTCTAGAGTGTCGGTCAAGTTGTAGTGTGAATCATGAGTTTGTTTATCTTATTATTGAGTAATATTCTGTGTTATGACTATATTACACTTTTTTTAAGCATTTACTCATCACTGTAGACAAGAGGGTCTCCAGTTTGGGGTTACTGCAAATAAAGGTACCACAAACATTCATGTACAAGATTCTGTGAGAACAAGTTTTTATTTATTTAAAATAAATGCCCAAGAGTACAATTACTGAGTTACTTGATAAGCACTCATTCAATTTTTTAAGACTCTGCTCTTATCCAGAGTGTCTGCACCATTTAACATTTCCACTAGGAAAGCATGAGTGATCACTTTCTCTGTATCACTGCCAGAATTTTGTTTTGTTCCTGTTTTAAATTTTTAATCATTCTGATAGATGTATACTGATATTTTATTTTCATTTTTAATTCACATTTTCCTAGCAGCAAATACTTTTGGACATCTTTTGATTATTTGACACCTGGATGTCTTTTTGAAATATGGCAATTTTCTAATTGGATTGTTTGGTTTTTATTTTTTATTTAGATTTTTGCTGTTGAGTTTGAATAATTATATATGTATTCTAGAGAGAAATTCTTTTTCAGACATGCAGTTTAAAACTATTGTCTCCTAGTATTTAGCTTCTCTTTTGTCTTTGATAGAGTGTATCTCAGAGCTAAAGTTTTTAATTTTGATAAAGCATAATTTATATTTTTTCATTTAATAGATTGTGTTTTTGTTGTCAAGTCTAGGAAAGATTTGCATAGTCTGAGATCCCAAAGAATCTCTCCTATGGTTCTTTTTCTAAAGTTTTTGTTGTTTTATGTTTTATATTGATATGCATCATCTATGGCCCCATTCCTGCCAGTTTGGGCTTGATGTTGAGACTCCCTATGCTGTCTCCATGGACACCACAAATGGGACAGGGCTTATTAGCGACTGACCAACTCTATGTTCTGACTCTGTCCTTAGCCTTCTCTGACCACCTTAATAGGGAAGGTTGAGATCGTGATACCCAGAGAAAACCTGGCAATTGTGGAAGTCTTGCAAAGCCTTTGCTGACATGGATGGGTTGAAACTACAGATTTTCTTTAGTGTTTGGTTAAAATCCAGCAGTAACTCTCTAAAACTTTTCTGCCTAAAACTGCACAGCCTTTTACCTGACCCTTTTCCTAGAAAGAGGAATATTTGTTAGGGTTTTTTAGACTGTGCCATTTGTTGGTTCCAGGTTACTATCTTTTTTAGCCATATGTCTGAGATACATGAAGGCAAAAAGAAGGCCTGGAGAATTCACCACTTTGTTGTTCCTTGGGTTCCAAGGTCTTTAGCCAGTCTGCATTCTTTTCTTCATGTTTTAGAATCCACTTAGGGATATCCTATATATTAGGCACAGGTTTTTAGTTGTATTTGGTGGAAGAATAGGAAAAAGTGTATGTCCTTGGAAGGAGAAGCCTATTTTATATTTTAATTGTACTTAGTAATATCATACAATTAAAAGTGTTTTTCAATATCTAATATAACAAAATGCATTCAGTAATTTTATGTTTCTCCAAAATAATAGTGCTTTATGTATTAACATATTTTAAAACAGTTAAATCAGTACTCAGTCTCTTAGCAATTTTTAACATTGAGTAAATCTGATTCAATGAAATGTTTTCATAAATCATGTGTACTTATTCTCTAGTTTGTCATTGTAAGAATAATAAACTATTTACAACTAAATACTGAATTAAATAAACTGTTTCATGTAGTGATTTTTGAAATTTATTTTTCAAAATCATTTGATTTATCCATCAGTCTCAAAAATCTTAAATTATAATGTTCTAATTCAGTAGTGTATGTATACTCATTTAATGTTATGGTTGTTCTTACTTTGGTGGTGATTTAGTCACCCAGTGATGTCCGACTCTTTGTGACCCCATAAACTGTAGCCTGCCAGGCTCCTCTGTTCATGGGATTTCCCAGAGAAGAATACTAGAATGGATTGCCATTTCTTGCTACAGGGGATCTTTCTGACCCAGGAATTGAACCCAGGTCTCTTGCATTGCAAGCGGTCTCCTACATTATAGGGGGATTCTTTACCTACTGAACCATAACTTAATGATAAATTGAAACCTTTCTGGACTATATCCATTACCTCTTGATAAGCTAATATTCTATCACTTTTTCTGTATGTAAATCTTAAACTTACTAAACAAAACTTTGCATAATTAACAGGTAGAATTTATTTTAATTTTGACTCAATTCCAAGTACACATTTTCAATCATTTTTAAATCCATCAAAAGGTCTTTGACAGTTCAGAATATTTTGTAAAAATAACTACTAGTCTTGAAATCCAACTGTATAAGAAATTCAGTTTCTTTTACACATCTCCTAAAATAATAATTAGGCTCATTAGAAATATTTCAAAATTTTCAGTGTCTTGCTAGCTTGACCTCTATTCCAAGCTGTAGTAGATGTTTATTGGTAATTCTGACTAGAATGCCTAATCATAAAATCAAACCAAGGAAGCCTCTGGGGATCTATGGTAATCAGAACATTTCTTTAGAATTTAAGTCTCTGCCATGCCTACTGATATTATGAGGAAATATACTACCATAATGAAACAGAGAGTGGGAAACCAGGCATAAGACACCTCAGAAAGAATAAGGAAGACTTGTTAAAATATTACAATTGCAGTTATATATTTTATTAATTATGTGAAAAGAGAATGGGGCTTAGGGAAAAATATATGGAGAAAAAGAAGGAAGAGGTGATGCTGTGAACTGAAATAGTTAATGCCATTTATGTCACTTACATTTCCACACAACGGGTGGGAACTGTTTAGGTCATTAAATTAAGGTGCTCCTTTGCTTTGCCGGACGCAGGAGCCTGGTAGGCTGCAGTCCATGGGGTCGCTAAGAGTTGGACACGACTGAGCGACTTCACTTTCACTTTTCCCTTTCATGCATTGGAGAAGAAATGGCAACCCACTCCAGTGTTCTTGCCTGGAGAATCCCAGGGATGGGGGAGCCTGGTGGGCTGCCCTCTATGGGGTTGCCCAGAGTCGGACACGACTGAAGAGACTTAGCAGCAGCAGCAGCAGCAGCAGCATAGTGCAGATAGCATGATTGTAAGTTAAAATAATTCTGTTTTTAGGAGTTTATTCATTTTTCTTCTTGTGACCTCTCTAATAAGAGAAAACGCTAAATATAGACTTTTAGCTTAATGAAATTCTCAGCAACTTAGTTTCCCTGGAAATTAAAATTTGTCATAGCATGCTTTCCACAGAATTCAAAGTTAACACTGTATAGAAGTGTAGAAAAATACAAAATTTTCAAAGAAATCTTAAAAAAATAAGCATTAAGAAAAGAAGCCACCCGATTTAAGAAAAAAGAAAAAGAGCAAAAAGATCTGACAGGCATCTCACCAAAGAAGATATATAGATGACAGATAAATATATGCAAATATATTAAGCATTTTTGTTCATTAGCAAATATAAAATTAAAGTGAGTAACCAATACACATGTTAGATGGACTAAATTTAAAAATGCATGTACGACAATGTCAGTTTTTGGTGAGGATGTCATAGAGCACTAGGAATGCTCCTGCAGTGCTGGTGTGAATACAAATTGCTATAGCTTCTTTGGAAGACGATGTGGCAGTTACTTATAAAGCTAAATGTACACTTAAAATACAATCAAGCAATCACGTTCCTAATTAGTAATATATGCCCAACTAATTTAAAGTTATGTCCACACAAAAATATATACATGAATGTTTATAACAGCTTTATTCAAAATCACTCAAATAAGAAAGCAACAAAATATCTTTCAATAAGTGAATTAATAAACATACTGTGCTTAATAATATATTAGAATTTTAAAAAATGGTGAATGGTGAAACTATATAAAGAATTGTAATTGCATAATGCTAAGTGTAATAAATCAGTCTGAGTAGGCTTGGTAATGAATGAGTCCAGTGTATGACGTCCTGGAAAGATACGACTATAGAGACAGTAAATATCAGTGGTTGACAAAGGGAAAGTCAAAGGTTGAATAGGTGAAGCAGGTGGCCATTTTTGGGGTGATGAAAACTATGATATAATTTCAGATACAGGACTTTATTAGTTTGTCTAAACCTATTGAACTTTGAACACAAAAAGTAAACCTTATTGCATGAAACTGTTATAAAAATAATTTAGAAGCTTATGGGAATCACAGAATGTAGTATATAAGGCAGAACAATCTAACTGTATTACAAATATGTGAAATTGTACCTATTTGATATACAGGTAAAAATATGGTAAAGGTCTTAAAATCTAGAAATGAATTGAGTCTGAAGAACAAGAAAGTGAACATAAACTATAATTAGTGAAAAAAATTTAATGTAACAAATAGCAACTCTGACCATGCTATACACGCATACTAGCATTGAGCTATTACATAAATACTGTGCCGAAGATGGGCATAAAGGACATAAATAGCAGAGACCTAGCAGATGCTGAAGAGATGAAAAAGAGTTGGAAAGAATATATGGAAAAACTGTATAAAAAAGATCCAAATGAACTGGATGACTACTGTGCTATGGTCAGCCACCCAGAGTCAGACATTCTGGACAACGAAGTCAAGTGGGACGCAGGTAGCACTGCAGTTAATAAAATTAGTGGATGTGAAGGAATTCCAGTAGCACTATTCACAGCCCTAAAGCATGATGCCATCAAGGTGCTGTATTCAACATGTCAGCAAATCGGGACGACCTAGCAGTGGCCACAGGACTAGTAAAGGTCAATCCTCATCCCAATTCCCAAGAAGGGTAGTACTAAAGAATGTGCTTATCATTGGAAAATGGCACTCATCTCCCATGCTAGTAAGGTCATGCTTAAAGTCTTGCATACTAGGCTTCAGCAGTATGCAAGAACTTCCAAATGCCCAATCTGGATTTAGAGAAGGAAGAGGAACCAGAGATCAAATTGCCAACATTCACAGGATCATAGAGAAAGCTAGGGAATTCCAGAAAAAAAAATCTACTACCTCTGTTTCATCAACTATGCCAAAACCTTTGACTGTGTGGATCATGTAAACTGTGGAAAGCTCTTAAAGAGATGGAGATATCAGATCATCTTACCTGTCTCCTGAGAAACTTATATGGGGGTCAAGAAGAAACAACTAGAACCCTGTGTGGAACAGCTAATTGGTTCAAGATTGAGAGAGGAATATGAAAGCACTGTCTGCTGTCATTCTGTTTGTTTAATCTATATGCTGAGCACATCATGAGAAATGCCATCTGGATGAGTTACATGTTAGAATCAAGATAGGTGGGAGAAACATCAACAACCTCATATATGTGGATGACACTACTCTAATGGCAGAAAATGAAGAGGAACTAAAGAGGCTCTTAATGTGGGTGAAGGAGGAAAGTGAAAGAGCCAGCTTAAACTAAATATTTAAAAAACAAAACAAAACTAAGATCATGGCATATGGTCCCATTCAGTTCAGTTGTCACTCAGGCATGTCTGACTCTTTGTGACCCCATGGACTGCAGCATGCCAGGCTTCCCTTTCCATCACCAACTCCCAGCACTTAATCAAACTCATGTATATCGAACTGGTGATGCCATCCAACCATCTCATCCTTTGTCGTTCCCTTCTCCTCCTGTGTTCAATCTTTCCCAGCATCAGGGTCTTTTCTAATGAGTCAGTTCTTCGTATCAGGTATCCAAAGTATTGGAACTACAGCTTCAGCATCAGTCCTTCAATGAATATTCAGGAGTGATTGCCTTTAGGATAGACTGGTTTGCTATCCTTGCCATCCAAGGGACTGTCTCAAGATTCTTCTCCAACACCACAGTTAAAAGCATCAATTCTTCAGTGCTCAGCTTTTTTTTATAGTCTAACTCTCACATCCACACATGCCAACCTTTGTTGGCAAAGTAATGTCTCTGCTTTTTAATATGCTGTCTAGGTTGGTCATAGCTTTTCTTCCAAGGAGCAAGTGTCTTTTAATTTCATGACTGCAGTCATCATCTGCAGTGATTTTGGAGCCCCAAAACTAAAGTCTGTCACTGTTTCCACTGTTTCCCCATCTATTTGCCATGAAGTAATGGGACCATATACCATGATCCTCATTTTCTGAATTCTGAGTTTTAAGCCAGCTTTTTCAGTCTCCTCTTTCACTTTCATCAAGAGGCTCTTTCATTCTTCTTCGCTTTCTGCCGTAAGGATGATCTCATCCTGGCAATCTTGATTCCATTTGTGCTTCATCCAGCCTGGCATTTCACATGATGTACTCTGCATGTAAGTTAAATAAGCAGGGTAACAATATAGAGCCTTGATGTACTTACCCGGTGTGAAACCAGTCTGTTGTTCTATGTCCAGTTCTAATTGCTGCTTCTTGACTTGCATACAGCTTGCTCAGGATGCAGGTAAGGTATTCTGGTATTCCCAAGTCTTTAAGAATTTTCCACAGTTTGTTGTTATACACACAGTCAAAGGCTTTGGCGTAGTCAGTAAAGCAGAAATAGATGTTTTCCTGGAACTCTCTTGCTTTTTCTATGATCCAACGGATGTTGGAAATTAGATTTCTGGTGCTTCCGCCCTATCTAAATCCAGCTTGAACATCTGGAAGTTCATGGTTCACATACGGTTGAAACCTGGCTTGGAGGATTCTGAGCATTCCTTTGCTAGTGTGTAAGATGAGTGCAATTGTGTGGTAGTTTGAACATTCTTCAGCATTGCCTTTCTTTGGAATTGGAATGAAAACTAACCTTTTCCAGTCCTGTGGTCACTGATGAGTTTTCCAAATTTGCTGGCATGTTGAGTGTAGCGCTTTCACAGCATAATCTTTTAGGATTTGAAATAGCTCAACTGGAATTCCATCACCTGCACTAGCTTGTTCTGATGCTTCCTAAGGCCCACTTGACTTCACATTGCAGGATGTCTGGCTCTAGGTGGGTGATCACACCATCGTTGTTATCTGGGTCATGAAGATTTTTTTGGTATATTTCTTCTGTGTATTGTTGCAACCTCTTTTTAATATCTTCTGCTTCTGTTAGGTCCATACCATTTCTGTCCTTTATCGAGCCCATCTTTGCATGAAATGTTCCCTTGGTATCTCTAATTTTCTTGAAGAGGTCTCTAGTCTTTCCCATTCTATTGTTTTCCTCTATTTCTTTGCATTGGTCACTGAGGAAGGCTTTCTTATCTCTTCTAGCTATTTTTTGGAACCTCACATTCAGATGGGTATATCTTTCCTTTTCTCCTTTGCCTTTAGCTTTCCTTCTTTTCTCAGCTATTTGTAGGCCTGCTCAGACAACCATTTTGCCTTTTTGCATTTCTTTTTCTTGGGAATGGTCTTGATCACTGCCTCCTGTACAGTGTTATGAACCTCGGTCTATAGTTCTTCAGACACTCTATCAGATCTAATCCCTTGAATCTATTTGTCCCTTCCACTGTCTAAATCACTGCAGGTGGTGATTGCAGCCATGAAATTAAAAGATGCTTACTCCTTGGAAGGAAAGTTATGACCAACCTGCTGCTGCTGCTGCTGCTGCTAAGTCATTTCAGTCGTGTCCAACTCTGTGCGACCCCATAGACGGCAGCCCACCAGGCTCCCCTGTCCCTGGGATTCTCCAGGCAAGAACACTGGAGTGAGTTGCCATTTCCTTCTCCAATGCATGAAAGTGAAAAATGAAAGTGAAGTAGCTCAGTCGTGTCCAACTCTTCGTGACCCCATGGACTGCAGCCTGCCAGGCTCCTCCGTCCATGGGATTTTCTAGGCAAGAGTACTGGAGTGGGTTGCCATTGCCTTCTCCATGACCAACCTAGACAGCATGTAAAAAAGCAGAGACATTACTTTGCCAACAAAGGTCCATCTAGTCAAGGCTATGGTTTTTCCCGTGGTTATGTATGGATGTGAGAGTTGGACTATAAAGAAAGCTGAGTGCCGAAGAATTGATGCTTTTGAACTGTGGTGTTGGAGAAGACTCTTGAGAGTCCTTTGGACTGCAAGGAGGTCCAACCAGTCCATCCTAAAGAGATCAGTTCTGGGTGTTCATCGGAATGACTGATGTTGAAGCTGAAACTGTAGTACTTTAGCCACCTGATGTGAAGAGCCGACTCATATGAAAAGACCCGATGTTTGGAAAGATTGAAGGCAGGAGGAAGGGGACAACAGAGGATGAGATGTTTAGATGGCATCACCGACTCAATAGACATGGGTTTGGATAAACTCTGGGAGTTGGTGATGGACAGGGAGGCCTTGCGTGCTGCAGTTCATGGGAGTGCAAAGAGTCAGACATGACTGAGCAACTGAACTGAACTGAACTGTATAATCATAAGGGATTTGATTTATCTTAAAGGTATCTTAAAGGTATCTTAAAGGTATCTTAAAGGTATCTTAAAGGTCTAGTGGTTTTCCCTACTTTCTTCAATTTAAATCTGAATTTGGCCTCATGAATTCATTGCAAACAGAGAGGGGAAAGATGGAAATAGTGACAGATTTTGGCTTTTCTTGGACTCTAAAATCACTTCACATGGTGACTGCAGCCATGAAATCAGAAGACGTTTGCTTCTTGGACAGAAAGCCATGACAAAACTAGACAGAGTGTTGAAAATCAGAGACATTACTCTGCCAACAAAGGTCTATATAGTCAAGGCTACGGTCTTCCCAGTGTCATGTTCCATTGTGAGAACTGGACAGTAAAGATGGCGGAACAGTCAAGAATTGATGCCTTTGAAATATGGAGCTGGATGACTCCTGAGAGTCCCTCGGATAGCAAGGAGATCAAACCAGTCAATCCTAAGGGAAGTCAACCCTGAATATTTGCTGGAAGTACTGATGCTGAAGCTGAAGTTCCAGTATTTTGGTCATCTGATCTGAAGAGCTTACTCATTGGGAAAGTCCCTGATGCTGGGAAAGACTGAGGGCAGAAGAGAAGAGGACATCAGAGGATGAGGTGGCTGGATGGCTAGTGCACTGGGACGACCCAGAGGGATGGTATGGGGAGGGAGGAGGGAGGAGGGTTCAGGATGGGGAGCACATGTATACCTGTGATGGATTCATTTTGATATTTGGCAAAACTATTACAGTTATGTAAAGTTTAAAAATAAAATAAAATAAAAATAAAATTACATTTGCAAAGAAAAAAAAATAATGCAATGGACATGAATCTTGGCAACTCCATAGATGGTAAGGGAAACAGACGCCTGGCGTGCAAAAATCCATGGGGTTGCAAATAGTCAAGCATGACTGGATTACTCAATGACAATGAAGTACCAGTTTTCTAACGTTCAAAGTGAGATTTTTGGAGATAAACAAAGGAAGCTAAAATGATCCATGTGGCAATGGATTAGAATCAGAGATCTCATAGAACTGTTTAGATTAAGATACAATACTGATGGTTATATTTATATATGTACCAAATTTAGTGTACATACATATATTTCTTTGTTCTGTCAGCTGAAATGACCTAACAAATGACAGTTCAGTTGCTATGAACATGCCTAGCATCTAGATTTTGGTTTCTGATACCATTTTCCAGTCAGATGCTTTGGAATTCCTAGGATACATGGCTGATTCTAGGACTGAGGCAATAAATATATGAGATTAACCAGCAGAATCATCTAGTCCAGAAAGTAAGGATGTGCTGAAAACAAAGCAAACACACAGAAAGGGGCATATACCAATGGAACAGGAACCAACAGGAAGCGCTCCCAATGGCCAAAGCAGTAATAGTTTGAGCAACAAAAAGAATAAAGAAGTACTAGGTTGTAACCAAAAGTATAAAATATTTACCTGTAAGTCCATGCTGCTACAAATAAATAAGTAAATGAATGAATATATAAATAAATGTAGAAAAGAGATAATATTGCCATGCAGAAGAATTAAAGATAATTTACATAGACACTCTGCTGATGAAGAGGGTGAGTATTGCTGCCCACGCTGTAAGTGTGGGCCATGCACAGTGACTTCCAAAGAACGTGGTATAGAAGAAGGGATGGGTGAAGGGTTGATTTATCACATAAAAATTTGAAAAACACAACCTCAGATCGATGATCAAGGCTAATGTCAGCAGTAATAAGTCATGTTATTATTTATTCTTGATATGATGTGATGAGAATTGTATTTTTCCTCTGGGGTCTTTCTCACCAAATCCCAGAACCCCATTCTAATAATGAGAAAAACAACAGAAAAACATCAGTAGAGAGACATTCTTCAAAATACCTGTGCTCCTCAAAACTGTCAAGGTTGTCAAAAACAAGGAAAGCATGAGAAACTGAGATAGCGGAAAGGAGCCTAAGGGACAACTCAGTGGAAAGTGGTACTTTACTTGGGATCTGGGAAGAGAAAGAACACATTAGGCCAATCTAAGACAATCTGAATAATAATAGAATATAATGTATATAATTAGATAATAATGTGTCAGTATTGATTGATTAATTGTAACAAAGCTACCTGAGTAATGTAAGATGATGATAATAGGGGAAAATAGATGTGGGGTATAAAGGAATTCCCTTCATTATTTTCACCATCTTCCTATAAATCTAAAATTGTTCTAGAAAATAAAGTTTAATTTTTAAAAAAATTATAGCAAGAAATTCAGAACAAATGTTAATTTGAATTCTCTCTGATACCTTTCTCATCCACTGTCATACTGGCCTTGCAGGTATGAAGTTGATGAGCTGACACTAACCCCTGAACTTCATGGACGTGTCCAAACCTAACCCCTCCCCTTTCATCATTAGTGCATTCTCTGTCACCTTTGTCTTCCAAAATTCAAATTCAGAATTGCTCCTCCCCTTCCGGTGTGTCTCTTCCCCTCCTTGGACCCTCCCTGAAGCTGCCCTCATCTACTCACTGCCCTCATCCCTCCCACTTGCCCTGGGATAGAGGAATAGGAGGGAAAAAAGTGGAAACAGTCCACTTGAATATTTATAAAGGTGATATAATTTAACTGTTAGTTAGCTGTGCCCTCAAATTTTATAATGCCCGAAGCATGAGTGTCTACTCTCTAACAAGGATCTTAATAACCACGTTGTTTTTGTTTTCATTTATTTTTCACATATATGGTAGTTTGCCTTCTTACTAGCTGAACAACTTGCTACATTTCTTTATTATTTTGTATTTTTTTCTTCAAGTTTTGTTGAAATATAATGGACATACAGCAATGTACAAATTTAAAGACCTTGTTAATTTTCTTGAGTAAATCGTTTCATTCTTCTAACCATAGAGAAATAAGGGGGCCCTTAGATCTGATTTTGTCAACCATCAAATAACTGAACAAGTAAACCTGTGATCACTGACAACTTTCCTTAACTTAGATTCAGTTTAATCTAATCACTTTCATATGCATTGCACCTCATCAGAACTGAAGGGATTATTCCACTGGTGGTTGGAATTCTGCAGAGTGAATTCTTAGTCTTTTAGGGCTGTTATGAATATAACAAAATTAGTACAAGGCTAGTGGCTTCTAAAAACAGATCTTTACTTGTTACATTTCTTGAGGCTGGGGCATTCAAAGTTGTGGCACCAGAACATTCAGTGTGATGGCTAGTGAGAGCTCACTTCTGGGTTCATAGATGATACTGTGTCCTGACAGGGTGGAAGGGATAAGCTCGCTCTCTGGGATCTCTTTTTTAAGGGCACTGATCCCAATCATGAGGACCTCACACTTATAACCTAAGCACTTCCCAAAAGCCCTACCTCCTAATAATACCAGTTTTAGGGGTTAGGATTTCAACCAAATGAAATTTAAGGAGGCACAGGCATTGAGATCACAATGCAGCCCCATCTACCAGTTCTCTGCGAATTGTCCTCAGTGTAAGTGAGCCACCTTTCTCCGGTCATGACCCCTTCCCAGAGGTAGCATGAAATCTGTGACTGGTTATTGTGAGAGTATACTAACTGACCCCATGACTTAGTGTGGGACATCTCTATGGGTCATTCTGGCTTTGTAGCTTCTTGTGGGAATGCAAGAAGACTTGTATGACATCACTGCAGTCTATTTTCTCTCCTCCATCATATTTTTTCCCATTTCTCCTTGAAAGCCCACTCCAGCAAACTCACTGTACCCAAATCTCTAGCTTGGAGTCTGCATAGTGGGAAACTCCACTTGTTTCCACTTGTTCACAACTTGTGAATATGATCCCACAGGAAAATGGGACAGGAAGGTGGAATTTTATAAGCTGTCAGAAGCTGTGCCACCAGCTTCTGACGAAGAAGATCCAATAACGGATGGTTGTTGGTTTGAACATGAATAGACACTGTCCCAAGGTAGCAATGTGAGAGCTCACGCTTTTTATTCATGGTAAAATGAACGCTGTACTAGGAAACAAATCTAGTAGTTTCCTCCATGTGTTGGTTTTTGAAACTGAAAGGAACTCTTTAAGGAGGCAAGATTATCTGCGTTTATGCACCTGAATGTATTCAATCTCTAGAACCTGTGATATCTCTAAGAATGCAGAAGTGGTCCTTCCTTGGTAAGGCTAGTGCTCTCCTTAGCTGGAAGACAATGCTAGAGTTTATTGCAAACAAGGCAACGTGAGTCTTTCAAGATCTTTTTCCTTCTGTTCTCCTGGCAAGTGGGTCAAAAATTTCATGACTTCTCCTTGCAGTTATCTCTCACAGTTTATGAGAATACATGGATTTCAAGATAAATGAGAAACTGACTAAGGACCAGATAGCAAATTAGGCAGACTTGCCTTATTGTAGATATTATTTGTCAAGTATTGAGTAAGCAGGATGGTTGTGATAGAGCTGCAGCAGAGAATGGAAGCTGGTGATGTCTTTCTGAGGAACTCCTGAGCTTATGGCTCTTCTGAGCTGAGGTCATCCTTTCTCATTCAGTCTCATGTCCCATGACCATTGTTATACTGAGTACAGAGGAGCTGGGATGCCAGGAGTCATGAAATCATTGCTAAACAGGGATTATCCATGCTATGTTGAGTAACCTGATGCTTCTTGAAATTTTTTATGTCCTGAGTTTTATGTTTCAATACCTCAGCTGATGTTTGATCAAAGTGAGTATTGTAGTGCCTCAGTCTTGAAATGATTGAGGAAATTATTCTTAAGCATTTTGTATTACTTGGCTGCTTTGATAATTTGATAAAAGTTAAGAACTCTATCAAAAATTTCAAATGGATACATGCACATGAAATATAGGCCATCTCAAAGTTACACGCGAACATCAAGTAAAAATTCTTAATTTGATTTAAAGTAACAGCTTTTAATGTGCTTAATATCTCAAATTCAAGGTTATTTGTAGAGTATTAGAGAGGAACTGGGATAGACATATTGGAGCTTAGGATAATATTGCTTGGTTTAGAGGAAGTTTTCAGTTGTGGATTTTGTTCCTGGGGCCTTAAAGAGGTGATAATGTCATTATACTATCAGAAAAGATGATTTACTTAATTGAACAATAAGAGAATACAATTAGTGTAATTCTTCAGAAAGATTAGGGTGTTCCAATTAAGGTCTATTTCTCATACCATACTTTAACATTTGAATAAAGGTTAATAAAAAGAGAGTGAAATGAAATATGGGAATTTTTAGCAGTCTGTTAAAAAGTATTTGTCATATGAAGCTACCTTGATATGAATCAAGCTACCTTCTTGATTCTTATTATTTTTAAGATTGCAAAGCATTGTAATTCATTAATGTGTACCTCTCGAATAGCCGAAGCAATCTTGAGAGAGAAGAATGGAACTGGAGGAATCAACCTGCCTGACTTCAGGCTCTACTACAAAGCCACAGTCATCAAGACAGTATGGAAAAAAAAAGACAGTATAGTACTTGCACAAAGACAGAAATATAGACCAATGGAACAAAATAGAAAGCCCAGAGATAAATTCACACACCTATGGACACCTTATCTTTGACAAAGGAGGCAAGAATATACAATGGAGAAAAGACAATCTCTTTAACTAGTGGTGCTGGGAAAACTGGTCAACCACTTGTAGAAGAATGAAACCAGAACACTTTCTAACACCATACACAAAAATAAACTCAAAATGGATTAAAAATCTAAACGTAAGACCAGAAACTATAAAACTCCTAGAGGAGAACATAGGCAAAACACTCTCCAACATAAATCACAGCAGGATCCTCTATGACCCACCTCCCAGAATATTGGAAATAAAAGCATTGGAAATTTCTTTCCAAAATATTGGAAATAAACAAATGGGACCTAATCAAAATTAGAAGCTTCTGCACAACAAAGGAAACTATAAGCAAGGTGAAAAGACAGCCTTCAGAATGGGAGAAAATAATAGCAAATGAAGCAACTAACAAAGGACTAATCTCAAAAATATGCAAGCGACTCCTGCAGCTCAATTCCAGAAAAATAAACGACCCAATCAAAAAATGGGCCAAAGAACTAAACAGACATTTATCCAAAGAAGACATACAGATGGCTAACAAACACATGAAAAGATGCTCAACATCACTCATTATCAGAGAAATGCAAATCAAAACCACAATGAGGTACCATTTCATGCCAGTCAGAATGGCTGCGATCCAAAGTCTACAAGCAATAAATGCTGGAGAGGATGTGGAGAAAAAGGAACCCTCTTACACTGTTGGTGGGAAGGCAAACTAATACAGCCACTATGGAGAACAGTGTGGAGATTCCTTAAAAAACTGGAAATAGAACTGCCTTATGAGGGAAAGAGACACGTGTACCCCAATGTTCATCGCAGCACTGTTTCTAATAGCCAGGACATGGAAACAACCTAGATGTCCATCAGCAGATGATTGGATAAGAAAGCTGTGGTACATATACACAATGGAGTATTACTCATCCATTAAAAAGAATACATTTGAATCAGTTCTAATGAGGTGGATGAAACTGGAGCCTATTATACAGAGTGAAGTAAGCCAGAAAGAAAAATACCAATACAGTATACTAATGCATATATATAGAATTTAGAAAGATGCTAATGATAATCCTGTATGCAAGATAGCAAAAGAGACTCTGATGTATAGAACAGTCTTTTGGACTCTGTGGGAGAGGGAGAGGGTGGGATGATTTGGGAGAATGGCATTGAAACATGTATAATATCATATATGAAACTAATCGCCAGTCCAGGTTTGATGCATGATACAGGATGCTTGGGGCTGGTGCATTGGGATGACCCAGTGGGATGGTATGGGGAGGGAGGTGGGAGTGGGGTTCAGGATGGGGAACACATGTACACCCATGTTGATGTATGGCAAAACCAATACAATACTGCAAAGTAATTAACCTCCAATTAAATAAACTTATATTGAAAAAGTGTACACATTGCAGTGAACTTTGCATTGTAAAGACATGTTATACAGAAACTTGGCCTGTATCATTATATGTTATCTTCTCTTAATAATTCAACAAATACTGACTTCCTGATGTGAAATGAGCCAATTAAGCATTTTTTAAAAAATGTATGTTTCTTCAGGTTGTATAGGTTTCTCTAGATTGCTAAAAACAGTATATGATATTCTGTAGCTTAGTTTTTCTATTGGAATATATAGTTAATCTCACCCCAATTATAGTTCTCTGTTATATATCTCAATTGAATGGACATTTCAGGCCTTCTATGATCTTTCTAGGAGCTTCCCAGGTGGTTCAGATGGTAAAGAATCTGCCTGCAATGCAGGAGACCCAGGGTTTGATCCCTGTTTTGGGAGGATCCCCTGGAGAAGGAATGGCTACCCACGCTAGTACTCTTGCTTGGAGAATTACATGAACAGAGGAGCCTGGTGGGGTAACAGTCCATGGGGTCACAAAGAGCTGGACACAACTGAGTGGCTAACAGTCCATTATCTTTCCAAATTGGCTTGCTAAAGAGATAAGTCACTCTGAAGAATTCTATCTCCTAACTTAGTTTGAAAGTTCTGAATTGAATTTTTCTCAGGCTTTTTTTTTTTTTTTCTATTATATAAATAGGGGCACATAAACAGCACTAAAACAGTCGTCTTTAGTTTAGTGGGCATCAGTTCAATTCAGCTCAGGCGCTCAGTCATGTCCAATTCTTTGCAACCCCACGGACTACAGCACACCAGGCCTCCCTGTCCATCACCAATTCCTGAAGCTTGTTCAAACTCACGTTCATCGAACTGGTGATGCCTTCCTACCATCTCATCCTCTGTCATCCCCTTTTCCTCCTGCCTTTAAACTTTCCCAGCATTGTGGTCTTTTCTAATGAGTCAGTTCTTCTCATCAGGTGGCCAAAGTATTGGAACTTCAGCTTTAGCATCAGGCCTTCCAATGATTGTTCAGGACTGATTTCCTTAGTAATGTCAAAAAAGATTCCAACTTCAGTAGATCTTAGAAATTGACATTGAACTTGGAAAAAAAAATGCCCTTAAAAAACTGAAGAAAATGCTTCCTAAAGGAAGAGGCCAGCTATAACCCTGACCCAGTGATCAAGTTCTGCTTCTAAAGGAGACATAAAGGATTCATGTCAATGTATGCCAAAACCAATACAATATTGTAAAGTAATTAGCCTTCAATTAAATAAATTTATATTAAAAAATAAAAAAAATTAAAAAAAATATTTGCTAATACTAGGAAAATTGAAGATATGAAAGACCAACTACCATTGAGATCCTGCCTAAATCCTGGTAGCCCTCAAACTGGTGTGTAAAATCTCCAAAGCCTAGTTGTCTGTTTGATTCATCCCACTGACGATATGTATTAGCACAGAAATAGAAGATAGATATCAAAATAACTAAGGCTAGATAGGATTTTTCTAGTTCTGTTTCTTTCCCAGGACCGGTAAGAAAACAGGACTCTGTCACCTGATGGAGGCCAGAAGGTAAGTTTAACATAGTTTCTGGATTTGAATATTGAAAATTTCAGAATCAAGGTAATATCCTATTTTCTTTCTTTGTACCAGCTTCTGCAATGTTTTTCAAAAAAAAGTATGGTATTTTACTAAAACTATAAGACTCACGTGATTAATTTCTGAAGACACAGGAAAGAAGAATTCTGCAGGAAGGTCCTGCCTTTATGCTTTTATGCCTTTATGGCAAATAGTCCTTTATGGGAGGGCAACAGAAGTACGCTTTGCCTTTGCAAATGTTATATTACTATGTAAATTACATCATCTCTTAACATCTAACAGTGATTTGCCTCTTGTTTAACTACCAGTGAACCCTTGTCTGTGTTGTGAGAAGCAGCTAGGATTGGAAAGACTTATTTGAAAATAGAGGAAACGTAGTTTCACTAATTTTGAATACCAGAGAGTTCTATTATGTTACTCCCTGCTGCTGCTGCTGCTAAGTCGCTTCAGTCGTGTCCAACTCTGTGCGACCCCATAGGCGGCAGCCCACCAGGCTCCCCCGTCCCTGGGATTCTCCAGGCAAGAACACTGGAGTGGGTTGCCATTTCCTTCTCCAATGCATGAAAGTGAAAAGTGAAAGTGAAGTCGCTCAGTCGTGTCCGACTCTTCGCGACCGCATGGACTGTAGCCCACCAGGCTCCTCCATCCATGGGATTTTCCAGGCAAGAGTACTGGAGTAGGGTGCCATTGCCTTCTCCATTGTTACTCCCTATTAGGAAGTAAAACAAAATTAAAACAGTGGTTGGTTGAGACAAACCTACTTCACTACAGTACACAGCAGAGCCCCAGGACTGCAAAATTTACAAGGAGTCATTGGTGGAAGCTTAAGGACAAGCAGGTGTATATCAGGAAAGTACTTGGCAGAGGGAACTGTGGAAGATGATGTTGCTTAAGGAAGAAACATTACCAAGAATAAACAAGAAGAAAAGTGAATGAGCTGAATTGAGGGAGAGACAGTAATGGTACTTGGCAAAAATATTTATGTCTTTCAAGAGCTATAGGATCTAGTGAAAAGTAACAAAGTTTTCCAGCAGTGGTGATGGTACCTAGGGAGTTGGTGGTATGTGCAGCCTGAAAAGTGGCAGTCAACTGAGGTATAAAATTATGGTGGGAAGAACATACAACAGCAACACTAGATCAGGAGACTCTGAAAATGTTCATGGGACAGAGGTGCCACAACATTTTGATTCTGATTGCTGCCTTAAAGTCAATCACTTTCTCAGTTGAATCCTTCTGAAGTAAAATGGAAAAATCCTTCAAGCTAGGCTTCATCAGTACATGAACTGAGAATTTTAAAAAGGACAAGCTAGATTTAGAAAAGACAAGGAACCAGAGATCAAATTGGCAACATCCATAGGATCCTAGGAAAAGCAAAAGAATTTCAGTAAAATATCTACTTGTGCCTTATGGACTATACTAAAGCCTTGGACTATATGGATCACAACAAACCATGGAAAATTCTTAAAGAGATGGGAATACCAGACCACCCTACCTGCCTCCTGAGAAATCTGTATACAGGTCAAGAAGCAACAGTTAGAACCAGACATGGAACAATGGGCTGGTTCAAAATTGGGAAAGCAGTATGTCAGAGCTGTGCATTTTCACCCAGTTTAATTAAATTCTATGCAGAATACATCATGGGAAATGCCCGGCTGGATGAATCACAAGCTGGAATCACAATTGCCAGGAGAAATATCAATAACCTCATATGCAGAAGACACCACCCTAATGGCAGAAAGTGAAGAGAAGCTAGAGAACCTCTTAATGAAGGTGAAAGAAGAGAGTGGAAAAGCTGGCTTAAAACTCAACATTCAAAAAAACGAAGATCATGGCATGCGGTCCCATCACTTCATGGCAAATAGATGGGGAAACAATGGAAACAGTGACAGACTTTATTTTCTTGGGCTCTAAAATCACTGTGGATTGTGACTGCAGCCATGAAATTAAAAAATGCTTGCTCTTTGGAGAAAAAGCTATGGCCAACCTAGACAGCATTTTAAAAAACAGAGCCATCACTTTGCTGACAAAGGTCCATCTAGTCAAAGCTATGGTTTTTCCAGTAGTCATGTATAGGTGTGAGAGTTGGACCATAAAGATGGCTTTGTGCTGAAGAATTGATGCTTTTGAACTGTGGCGCTGGAAAAGACTCTTGAGAGTCCCTTGGACTGCAAAGAGATCAAACCAGTCAATCCTAAAAGAAGTCAGTCCTAAATATTCATTGGAATATTGGAGCTGAAACTCCAATACTTTGGCCGCCTGATGCGAACAGCCAACCTATTGGAAAAGATGCTGATGCCGAGAAAGATTGAGGGCAGGAGAAGAAGGGGGCCTCAGAGAATGAGATGGCTGAATGGCATCATTGACTCAATGGACATGAATTTTAGCAAACTCCAGGAGATAGTGGACAGGGAAGCCTGGCATGCTGCAGTCCATGGGGTTGCAAAGAGTCGGATATGACTGAGCCACTGAACAAGAAACATGGAGGCAATGATCTTTATTGTCATCATTTTATTAGAAAGCTTCTACTTAGATTATATACATATGTTATGGTGTGGATGCTTTTGTTCCCCACCTCTCAAATAGTGTGTTGAAATCCTATTCTTATGGGTGATAGTATTAGGAGGTGGAACTTTTGGGAGTCATGAGGGTAGAGTCATTAATGGGATTGTTGTTGCTTAGTCACTAAGTCACTAAGTCATCTGAAATTAATCTATATCCCATGGACTGTAGCCTGCCAGAATCCTCTGTCCATAGGATTTCACAGGCAAGAAACCTGGAGTGGGCTGCCATTTTCTTTTCCAGGGGATCATTCTGAACAGGGATAGAACCCATGTCACCTGCATTGAGAGGAGTATTCTTTGCCTTGGAGACACCCAGGAAGCCCATTAGTGGGATTAGTGCCCTTCAGAACAGAACTGTGAGAGATCTCTAGCCCTCTTCCCTTGTGTAAGGCCACAGCAAGATGGCACTATCTATGAACCAGAGAGTGGGCCCTCATTAGATACTGAATCTGTGATGCCTTGATCTTAGACTTCTAGAATTCAGAACTTTGAGAAATAACTGTCTGCTGTTTGTTAACCAGCTGATCTGTGGTATTTTGTAATAGCATGCCAAATGGAATAAGACAGCATAAGAGTCTTGAGACATTCAGACATGTGAGAAAAAAAGTAAAGTGAACTGGATGGATTAGTTCTGCTGAAGGATGTGACAACAAACTTCCATGCACCTCACTAAAAACTATTCACTTTCATCCACTTCCTTACTTAGATTTTTCTCCTGATTGATGAGGGGACATTGTTTATAATTCATGAAAGCATAATGGTTAAATACAATAAGCTAACAAATCAGCCTTTCATTTTAAGCATGTGAGAATATTCCACTAGGTGGTGTAACTAAGCTTTAACTTTTATTGGATATCTACATAATGAGGAACACTAAGTTTTTGCACATTTTTGAAGAAAAATACCAACAGTGGTGAGATAAAGTTATATCCATTCCATATTTCATGCTTGAGGAAACAAATATGTAAAGACCTTAAGTAACCTGAATGCTGAAATATGCATATATATATATATATATATATGATAATTTGCTAATAAATAAGTAGTAGGTGTGATATGTATATCAGATCAGTTGCTCAGTCGTGTCCGACTCTTTGCGACCCCATGGACTGCAGCACACCAGGCTTCCCTGTCCATCACCAACTCCTGGAGCTTACTCAAATTCATATCCATCGAGTTGGTGATGCCATCCAACCATCTCATCCTCTGTCGTCCCCTTCTTCTCCCGCCTTAAATCTTTTCCAGCATCAGGGTCTTTCCCAATGAGTCAGACTTCACATCAGGTGGCCGAAGTATTGGAACTTCAGCTTCAGTATCAGTCCTTCCAATGAATATTCAGGACTGATTTCCTTTAGGATGGACTAGTTTGATCTCTTTGCAGTCCAAGGGACTCTCAAGAGTTTTCTCCAACACCATAGTTCAAAAGCATCACTTCTTCAGTGCTCAGCTTTCCTTATAGTCCAACTACATGACTATTGGAAAAACCAGAGGTTTGACTAGATGAACCTTTGTTGGCAAAGTAATGTCTCTGCTTTTTAATAAGCTGTCTAGGTTGGTCATAACTTGTCTTGCAAGGAGCAAGCATCTTTTAATTTCATGCCTGCAGTTACCATCTGCAGTGATTTTGGAGCCCAGAAAACTAAAGTCTGTCACTGTTTCCACTGTTTCCTCATCTATTTTCCATGAAGTGATGGGACTGGATGACATGATCTTAGTTTTCTGAATGTTGAGATTTAAGCTTTTTCACTCTCTTCTTTCACTTTCATCCAGAGGCTCTTTAGTTTTTCAATTTCTGCCATAAGGATGGTGTCATCTGAATATCTGTGATTATTGATATTTCTCCTGCCAATCTTGATTCCAGCTTGTGCTTCATCCAGCCCGGCATTTCACTTGATGTACTCTACATGTAAGTTAAATAAGCAGGGTGACAATATACAGCTTTGACATACTCCTTTCCCAATTTGGAACCAGTCTGTTGTTCTATATCCAGTTCTAACTGTTGCTTCTTGACCTGCATATAGATTTTTCAGAAGGCAGGTAATGTGATCTGGTATTCCCATATCTTTAAGAATTTTCCACAGTTTGTTGTTATCCACACAGTCAAAGGCTTTGGCTTAGTCAATAAAGCAGAAGCAGATATTTTTCTGGAACTCTCTTGCTTTTTCAATGATCTAACAGATGTTAGCAATTTAATCTATGGTTCCTCTGCCTTTTCTAAATCCAGCTTGAAAATCTGAAAGTTCATGGTTTTATATGTGTGTGTGTGTGTGTTTATTTCTCCTGATTTCTTCAAATTTCAGCTTAGCTTTGATAGTTAAATTCTTGTTTAGCTCAGTTATTACATAGCTCTACCCTTTCATTAAGTCTCCATTTCATTCAGACCTAGCTAAACCATGTTAACTGTCAAGAATTAGAGAAGAGCTTTATGTGAATTATTCATTAGGATGAGTGGGGATAGCATTCCACTCCTGAATCAGTGCTTCTGGTACCTAATACAGGATTTGATGTCAGCTGTCCACCTACACAGGCACTGGTTCAATTTGGTGATAGCCATTTTTATTAGAGTTTTCTAAAAACTAAGATTAGCCCACCTCTGTACATTTTAAAATTTCTTTTATAATTGGGAGAAGTGTCACATAGTTGTATTACTTTGGAGGACTTTCTCTGAGATGATGTAGTGGCAACACTTTGACTTAATCTTAGAGTCTAAGGCTGGAAAAGACATGGTTCACGGGAGTGCATCTTGTGAGGATAGTAATGTGCAATATGTAATATGACCACATTTACTCACTTGCCTTGTCAACTACTATAATTTAATAATTTTATCTGATCTCTTTCCTTTCTTTTTTTCTTTGAAATACATGCATACACGTTAACTTTTACATTTAATTTTAAAATTAGCTGTCAGGAGACCTTTTCCAAAATCCATAAGCAATGTCCTTAATCAAGGTACACGTTCTTTATTCCAACCACTTTGAAAAAGGGTCATCATCTTTGTTTCTAAAAATATCTCATTCTAAAGTCTGCCACTTTGAAACATACTCTGGACATTTTAAATGTGTATCTGGTCTTTCTTAAAATGCTGTCTTCTTTACAATTGTGCAGTTACTCAGTTTAATACTATTGGTGTTTCGGGCCAGGTAAGGAGCTGTCCTACACATTATAGACTGTTCCTTAAGCAGTATCCCTGGCCTCTCCCTCTAAATGCCAATAGCACCTGCTTTCCCTAAAGTTGTGAGAATCAAAAATAGCTCCAGACATTGTAAAGTGTCCCCTGGCTGAGCAGCCTCCACCACCCCCAGCAGAGAACCATGGTCACTGTAGTCATCTAGATTAGAAAGGACTTGTCTACTTATCTAACTCAACTGATATGTGTTCTTTGTACCTATGATTTTTCAATTTGCATTTTATTTTCAGTTTAAAAACTAGCATTGCTATTTTATAATGAATAGCATTTATTACATATTGTGAATGTTATTTTTGTATCATTTCCTGCTAAGAAATTATATCATTAACTGATGTTCATATCAAAACATTCAAAATGTTATTGGATTCTAATTCAGAAAGACATTTGAAACGAAAATGTACAAGGAATAAAATAATGTATTGTCTTAGGGAGTCACTGACATATGTATTCAGTGTCATCTTCATAGCAGGTGCCACGCTAGGCCTTTATATACAGAACAAAGAAAATGTGGTTTATTATCTAATTAAGATTAATGAGAAAATGTAAATATTGATATAAGGAAACTATAATGTAAAAAATGCGACCACATACTACGTATAACTAACCTAAGTGTGCCAAGAAAGTGTTCCCAGAGAAGTGCCATATAACCTGAGTTGAGATTAAAGAGATCATGACAATCTAGCAATCAAAAGGTGGGAGCCTTTCTGAGTTGGGGATGTCAGTGCTGGGAGATGATGATGAATTCAACATACTTCTATTATTGAATTTATGCTGGGCGGTTTGCTGAGAACTGAACTGGCCTTAGATCTAATCTTTGCACTTAAAAAAAATTTTTTTTTTACATAGACCATTTTTAAGCCTTTATTCAGTTTGTTACAATATTGCTTCTGTTTTATATTTTGGTTTTTTAACTGCAAGGCATTTAGTTCGAGTCATCTATGCATCTCAAACCCATATTCCCTGCATTGGAAAGTAAAGTCTTAACCACTTGACCTCCAGGGAAGTCACTGTACTTTCTAACTAGGTCTAACTATTGATGACTCTTTGAAGTAGCTTTTACTATTGACATTTTGGAAACATAGCCTGGTATAGAGGTAAATAAGATGTGCATTCAATTGTTCAGTTAGATGTGAATCCCATATCTGACAGCCTCATGAGTCAAAGTCCTTATAAGTTATCCTATATTATTTATGTTTCTATATCACTTTATAAAAGAGCTAAATAAATGTATAATATCTATAACATGGCAGTGAATTGAAAGGAGGGGATGAGGGTCTGTGGTGTAAGGAGAAGATTCAGAATAGCCTTAAATTTTAATCGAGGACTAGATTTTGAAAAGCCACAGGGGAGAATGGATAGTGTCTTACATGCAGGGGGAAGCTGTAAATGAGATTTAAGGGAGCTAACGTCATTAGATTACCATTTTTGAAGGTCCTTTTTAAACAAGTTTATAGACGTATAGCTGATTTATAATGTTGCATTATTTTCAGGTGTACACGAGGTCCTTTTTGTCTGATGAAAGGAGCATTGATTGCAGAGGGGTGGGGAAGCAAGGCAAGGTAGAGATCCAGGTGAGAGAAGAAAGGTAATGAGACTGAATTTGGAGTTAAAATTGTCTACACCTGAATTGTAGTTGGGTTGTAGACTGGCTTTCTCAGGAAGCTGGCTCTGCGATAGCAAGGAATATTCAGGAACATAATTAGGGAATGCTCTGGAGATTAAACAACACCTGTGGGGTAAGAGAAAGAAGGCAATGGAGCACAGCACAGAATTAGGCTGCGGTGCAACATTAAGAAATGAGTTAGAATAACAGAGTTGGGCATTTAGAGTTGTCCTGGGCTGGAGTGAGAGAATCTGGCCTTTGTATGTCTGCAGGCTGAGTCCAGGAAGGGGGTGAACTTGGAAGATCTCTTCGGCTAGGAGCAGTCCCTGAACAGCGTGGCTAGCAGATGACCCTGGTTAATGGAGTCAGCAGGATCCTGACTGGCCTTTCCAAACGCTAGGTTCATCATTAGGAATAATCAGGTATGTGGAGAAAACTGACTAGTTTAATTTTGGACAGATTTGAAATCAAGATGCCTGTTAAATGTCCTTGTGAAAAATTATAATAGGTATTCTGATACAGGGGTCTGAGAGGTATGATAAGAGAGAAGTAAAAAAAAGATTTGAGTTTCATCAATATGCAGATATAATTGCCCATGTAGAATGAATAAAATTACCCTGGGAGAATGTTTAGAGGGAGAAAAGAGTGCCCAAAAATGACAACCTAGCACAACTTCATTTGGTGTTACTTACCTTTAAATTGCAGAGATATGTAAATTATTTTTTATTTTACTCACGTGTTTTCTTCATAGTCAATTATGGGACAGAAGGGAATACCATTTCCTAAAGATGTCATTTAATTCTCTACAAAAGAATAGATAATTGATAAATGAAAATACAAAACAGAACCATGAAACAGCTGAAGTAGTCTGGAAGGGAGAGCATTGTGAGACTGATCTTGTAAGGTAGATTTTTTCTTTTTTACTGGAGGAACATTATAGTATATGATTTCCCTTCATGCTGTACTCCTATATCCTGGGTCTTGATTTCTGTTGATTACCTGAAAATTCTCAGAATCATGGGTAACTTTTCTGTTTTAATTTTTTCTAAATACTTGGTCCATTTCATTTCCTATTTTTTTTTTTTTTTTTGTTTATCTCTTTAATTTGAAATAGCACTGTGTCAGAACAAAATACAACAAATCTCTAAAGTCTAAAGTTTGGGGAAAGGTAAAACTGCAAAAATATTACTTTTTTGCCATTTCCTCTTCAATTTCTTTGCTTTTATATTATTCTGTGCTTGTTTTTCTCTTTATATGTCTCCACAGACCTTTTGAAATGGAAGATTCTGAATTGGGTGTTATAATTACTTCTGATTAATACAGCATCCCATTAAGCTTATTAAGGCTGTTCATTTTCTTCTCACTAAAATGATTCGATTGTCAAACAAATAATGATAAGGTTAAGAGGTCTTTTTAATATGAAAGTTGGAAAATCATGATTTTAGTAGACATAAATCAGCTGTTATGGGCCAGGAGGATAATTTAAATAAAGGCCACTATTTTGATTTTTTCTAATTTACTCTTATCCTCTGGCAATGTATGTTTCATATTTGAAAGATGTAATTTTTGTGGAAACCTCTTAATATATTGAAAAAGTAATATGTACACTCATGGTCAGTTTTATTGATCCAGTACAGTAATTTCATTTAAGTCTTAGTAACTTTAAAAATAAGGTCAGTAATATTCTTCATTTAGGGAGATGTTCACATTGAAACGAAAATGATTTTTGTCTGAATTAAGCAGAGTGTCATTACATGCTGATAACATGCATCAATTTTAATTGTTTTTTAATAACCTGAAGTCACATCATAAGGGGTCATGTGTTATCAGAGAGAGAATACTTAAGTAGAAGATACCCATCAGAACAGAAGTCTATAATTTAGAATGAAAGCAAAATAAATTATACTGTAAACTCAGGAGCCTTGTTTTTTTAAGGATCAAATGTCACCAAAAAGCGGGATATGCTCGCCACTCAAAAGCCAGTAAAGAGACCAGGTTGGTGGAAAGGAGAGTTTGCTTTATTTGGGATGCTGGCATCCAGGGAGGTTGGGTGGGTACTCCTGTCCAAAGGCTGACTCCCTCCACTGACAGTCAGTGAGCTAGGACTTTTATAGGCTGAGGCAGGGGGCTACAGGCAGACACAGTATAGTCTGCTCTGACAGTCCTTTTAACATTGGTCATCACTGGTCTGACCAGCATCCTTTTGATTGTTTCAAGTACAGTTAATCTTCAGTTCTGTGTCTGGTTCGTTTCCATTTCTTTGCAGTCAGTTCTTGGAATTATGGCAGCTTATGTCATCTGTCTGCCAATGCAGGGGACATGGGTTTGATCCCTGGGTCAGGAAGATTCCTTGGAGAAGGAAATGGCAACCCACTCCAGTATTCTTGCCTGAGAAGTCCTATGGATGAAGAGAAGCCTGGAGGGCTACAGTCCATGGGGTCACAAAAGAGTTGGACGTGCCTTAGTGACTAAACAAAGGTCATGTAGTTAACATCTTTCATCTGGTAGGGATCTCAGTATCTGCAAGACAGCTCACAAAATGTGGCTCAGGATATTATCTATAGCCTTTGAGAAGGAACTAAACGTCCTTGATTCTGACAATGACTACAGTATAATTATTTGGTCTCCTTTGGCTGTTTTTCTTTGTTTCTGCATGTTCTCACTTCTTCAATTAAACTTTGGCTAAACTTTTCGCACAGGCCAAAGGCAGGCAGAGGACACAGGGAGAGGAGCAAGGGCCATAGTGTCTTTCTCCATTTAAAAAATACCCATGCTGAAACACAGGGACCCTTGGCAATATAGGAAAAAAATAAAATAAAATATCTAAAGGTAAATGTTGTGAGCCAGGAGATAAAACAGTTTCCATAAGAGTAAAATAATTCACAGGCCTGAGGGTTAGAATATCTGGCAAATTATCTTAGTCACATTCCTTATGTGCAAGGACACAATTCCTCAATCAAATAGGTCAAGGAGACTAGGCAGGCTGAAGCAAATTTAAGAGCAGCTGGCCAAATGATGTGGCACTTTTGCAAGTGAAGCTGCCTACAGGGAAAATTCAGAGAGACCTCTGCAAGTAGAAACACCAAGATCAGGAAAAAGCATTACTGAATTAATGTCAGTGGCTTTAAATTTTGAAGAGGAAAGAATTAGTTACAGAATGGCTTCTCACTACTGCTATTACTTAGAATATTGGCCAAGGAGAAGTCTAGCTCCAAATTAGTATTTTAATTTATTTATTTTTATTGAAGGAGAATTGCTTTACAGAATTTTGTTGTTTTCTGTCAAACCTCAACATGAATCAGCCATAGGTATACATATGTCCCCCTCTCATTTGAAACTGCCCCCCATCTCCCGCCCCAGCCCTCCCCTAGAGGTTGATACAGAGCCCCTGTTTGAGTTTCCTGAGCCATTCAGCAAATTCCCATTGGCTATCTATTTTACATATGTTTGTGTAAGTTTTCATGTAACTCTTTCTATACATCTCACCCTCTCCTCCCCCCTCCCCATGTCCATTACAAGGATCCGTGTGTACCTCCTTACTACAAGTTGTGTTAATAATTCCCTTCCTTCTTTTCTGTAGATGTACTTTTATCACAAACAAGAGTCATTAAAAATAGCGTATGCTTATTTTGCTATTTGGAGTTTATAAAAATGTAAACATATGCTCTGCTGTTGTCTGAAATTTTATCTATAGTTACCATGCATATAAGGCCTTAAAAATACTGTGTTGTTAATTTTTCTGTTTTGAGCTTTATACATATACCTAGTTTTCCGATCGTGTTTTTTCTTCACTCATATCCATCCATATTGTAGCTATTGTTCGTTCATTTTCACTACAGTATTATCCTGTGGAATGGAAAGACTGAAATTTAAAAAAAAGTTTCTATCCCAGTGGACTTTTGAGATTTTATTTTTTCATTTTAAATTTTTTATCAGGAACATTGCTAGTCAGCTTTACAAGGTAATTTTTAATGTGATGTGATTGACCAATTTATGTTCACACTAGCAATGTGAGTTTTTCTTTTAATTTATATAAATTTAAAAATCTGATTAGGTCATACTTCATTAATTCCTTGAGTCAAGTGCTAGGCAATTTGAAACTTGTTTTATGGTCTTAATTTATTAATATATTTCCTTACTTGCTAATGAAGTCAAGTCTTTCTTCATATTTTTTTCATCATTACAGTTTTGTTTTTTTTTTCACTTGGTAAGTGTAGGTTCTTTCTTAATATTTACATTAGGTTGTTTCCCATTTTCTTGCGGTGTTGTAGCATTTAAAAATATGTGGACTATTCTAATGCTAATATTTTTAATTATATGGATTTCAGATATGTTCTGATACCTTGTGACTTTTTACATGTCAAAACCCACCAGCCAGAGACCACCAGGAACTCAATAGTAGTTAAATATGTTTCTATTTGTTGCTTGCTTCTGTGAAGGAGAATCCACAGCATGGGATCCATGGATATACCAGAAAGACAGTGATATAAAAGTCTTATTACAGGATTTCGGCTTTTGTTTGTTAATTTTGGAGAGAGTTTAAAGAAGTGAATGTTGTGCTGGAATGAATTCTATTGGAAAGTTTCATTTATTTTATGCTTAGGTAACTTGATAAATCTTATCTAGAAGGAGGGAAGATAAATGTGATGGTGAAGCTCTAACGGGTAAGAGGCAGCAGTCATTTGTATTATCCAATGTAGGGGGCTGTTTGGGCATGTCTGTGCAACATTTGCATTTTGACATGATTATAGAGTAAGCTAAGTAAGGTTCCCAAATCATTGCATGTTCTAATGCCCAAACCCTGTACATATTACTTGATGTGACAATAGAAACTTTTCAAATGTAATTAATTTAAAGATTTTGAAATGAGAGATTATACTGACTATCTGAATGGGTCCTAAATGTAGTCACAAGTTTTTATAAGAGGGAGGTGGTGGAAGATTTGACTATAGAAGAGAAGGAAATATGAACCATATATTGTAGTGATGTGGGTATAAGCCAAAGAAAGTTGGCAGCTGCTAGAGTCTGGAAGAAGAAAGCGTTTTTCCCTGGAGCCTGGAGAATGCAGCAATTCTTGCCACATTTTGATTTAGCTCTATGATTCACTTTGGACCATTAAACATCACAAATCATTAACTTCTGTTTAGTCGTAGAACAGATGTCTTAACACACATAGTCAGTAGGGGCTAAGTTCAGTCTCAAGATTTCAAATGCTGTTGAATGTATGAAAAATCACATGACTGTTTTTGTTCTTCTTGTCTTTATCAATTGTTCCTTGCAATGTCTCTGTAAACACGATAGAAGCATTTTAATTATTTTTATACATGACAAAATCTGTGAAATGTGTTAGCTATTCACTTTTATATCTAAAAACTTGGACTAATTTTAATAGATAATGATATTTTGACCTATATACTATTACGGTTTGAATCTTAATGTTCATTGAGATCTTCAAACGGGTGATGTAGTGAATAACTATGGAAACTTACTTGGTATAAAATATTTGAGCATAGCTCCAGCCTTCACTACAATTACAGATAACAGAATTTTGCTCAAATCAGGCAAACGTTAAATTGTATTTTATATGAAAGATAGTATTTATACAATGAATTGACACTGACTAATAACTAGTAATGAAATTAGTTTCACATATGGAAAGAAACACTCAGAAGGATAGCTAAGTAGTTTTTACTTCTTCTGTATTCTTTGTTGTTATAATATGAACTGTGAAGAACAGTAGACTAGAATGTTGCTTTAATGGTCTCAAATGAATCATAGCTTCCAATAGCCAAGCTCTTTGGAGGTTTCTTTTACATGATTCTAGTCTTTGTTATGCATCTTGGTTCTGGCCAATGGACCATCAGAGAAGATGACACAAGCAGAAGTTTAATAGCACCTGAGCACTGGGGATTTTTCATTTGAAACATTCCTGTAATCATGTACAGTCCTTCTGTGTATTCTTGCCACCTCCTCTTAATATCTTCTGCTTCTCTTAGGTCCCTACCATTTCTGTCCTTTATCGAGCCCATCTTTGCATGAAATGTTCCCTTGGTATCTCTAATTTTCTTGAAGAGATCTCTAGTCTTTCCCATTCTGTTGTTTTCCTCTATTTCTTTGTACTGATCACCGAGGAAGGCTTTCTTATCTCTCTTTGCTGTTCTTTGGAACTTTGCATTTAAATGGGAATATCTTTCCTTTTCTCCTTTGCTTTTCACTTCTCTTTTTTCACAGCTATTTGTAAGGCCTCCTCAGACAGCCATTTTGCTTTTTTGCATTTCTTTTCCATGGGGATGGTCTTGATCCCTGTCTCCTGTACAATGTCACGAACCTCCATCCATAGTTCATCAGGTACTCTGTCTATCAGATCTAGTCCCTTAAAACTACTTCTCACTTCCAGTGTATAATTATAAGGGATTTGATTTAGGACATACCTGAATGATCTAGTGGTTTTCCCTAGTTTCTTCAATTTAAGTCTGAATTTGGCAATAAAGAGTTCATGATCTGAGCCACAGTTAGCTCCTGGTCTTGTTTTTGCTGACTGTGTAGAGCTTCTCCATCTTTGGCTGCAAAGAATATAATCAATCTGAACTGTAGAAGAACTGTATAAAAAAGATGTTCATGACCCAGATAATTACGATGGTGTGATCACTCACCTAGAGCCAGACATCCTGGAATGTGAAGTCAAGTGGGCCTTAGCAAGCATCACTACGAACAAAGCTAGTGGAGGTGATGGAATTCCAGTGGAGCTATTTCAAATCCTGAAAGATGATGCTGTGAAAGTGCTGCACTCAATATGCCAGCAAATTTGGAAAACTCAGCAGTGGCCACCGGACTGGAAAAGGTCAGTTTTCATTCCAATCCCAAAGAAAGGCAATGCCAAAGAACGCTCAAACTACTGCACAATTGCACTCATCTCAAAGCTTGTAAAGTAATGCTCAAAATTCTCCAAGCCAGGCTTCAGCAATATGTGAACCGTCAACTTCCAGATGTTCAAGCTGGTTTTAGAAAAGGCAGAAGAACCAGAGATCAAATTGCCAACATCCACCGGATCATCGAAAAAGCAAGAGAGTTCGAAAAAAACATCTATTTCTGCTTTATTGACTATGCCAAAGCCTTTGACTGTGTGGATCACAAAAAACTGTGGAAAATTCTGAAAGAGATGGGAATACCAGACCACTTGACCTGCCTTTTCAGAAACCTATATTTAGGTCAGGAAGCAACAGTTAGAACTGGACATGGAACAACAGACTGGTTCCAAATAAGAAAAGGAGTACGTCAAGGCTGTATATTGTCACCCTGCTTATTTAACTTATATGCAGAGTACATCTTGAGAAACGCTGGGCTGGAAGAAGCACAAGCTGGAATCAAGATTGCCAGGAGAAATATCAATAACCTCAGATATGCAGATGACACCACCCTTATGGCAGAAAGTGAAGAGGAACTCAAAAGGCTCTTGATGAAAGTGAAAGAGGAGAGTGAAAGGTTGGCTTAAAGCTCAACATTCAGAAAATGAAGATCATGGCATCCGGTCCCATCACTTCATGAGAAATAGATGTGGAAACAGTGAAAACAGTGTCAGACTTTTTTTTCTGGGGCTCCAAAATCACTGCAGATGGTGATTGCAGCCATGATATTAAAAGACGCTTACTCCTTGAAGGAAAGTTAGGACCAACCTAGATAGCATATTCAAAAGCAGAGACATTACTTTGCCAACAAAGGTCCATCTAGTCAAGGCTATGGTTTTTTCAGTGGTCATGTATGGATATGAGAGTTGGACTGTGAAGAAAGCTGAGCACCAAAGAATTGATGCTTTTGAAGTGTGGTGTTGGAGAAGACTCTTGAGAGTCCCTTGGACTGCAAGGAGATCCAACCAGTCCATCCTAAAGGAGACCAGTCCTGGGTGTTAATTGGAAGGATTGATGCTAAAGCTGAAACTCCAATACTTTGGCTGCCTCATGCAAAGAGTTGACTCATTGGAAAAGACCCTGATGCTGGTAGGTATTGGGGACAGGAGGAGAAGGGGACGACCAAGGATGAGATGGCTGGATGGCATCACCGACTTGATGCACGTGAATGTGGGTGAACTCCAGGTGTTGGTGATGGACAGGGAGGCCAGGCCTGCTACGATTCATGGGGTCGCAAGGAGTTGGACACAACTGAGCAACTGAACTGAACTGAATCATGTAAGAAACCCATGGTTTGACTCCAACCGTGGGTCGAAGACCCTACATGGAGACAGAGACTATCTTTCTTATCAGAAGGTAGTATCTGGTCACAGCCTAGATATAGAAAATAAGAAAAAATACAAAAACGATCACGTAAGTAAAATTATATCCATTTTCATAGTACAAACATATCAATGTCAATACAATAGATTAGTAAATATAAAACTATATAGCAGAGAATGATTGTGGAATCTAATAGATGGGTTTCACACCTGGCATGAAACCAAGAAGCCTTAAAGGTGAATGTTGACAGATTGTATCTTATTACCAAATAATTCTTCACACGTTAATTTAAAAGATAGAGCATTTATATGACACATATTTCATGTGAAAATAAAGCAGTTCCTAAGAAACAAATTAAAGGGTATCGTCTGATATTTCAGAAGTAGAAACATAAATGACTAATAAATATTCAAAGTCTATGGATTCGTAAAGTACCAGTAAACTTTTTGAGACAGTTTGTCTGTAGTGTTTACTGAAAAAAGTGCACAATTTAAAAGTTGAGAATTATGTTTTTTTGGGTGGATGTTCTTAGGAGTTAGTTCAAAAAGTAAGCGAGGAGCAAGGACATATAGGAATTTTTGTCAAAAACGGCAACAACAAGAGGCAAAATAAAACCCCAAAGAAACAAGCTAACAAAAAACAGGTAGTTAAATATCTCATATTAATGAATTTAGCTCTTTGTTGTTGTTGTTGTTATGGGAAGATGCAAGAGTCTGGGCTCATTGAAATCCTTCCTTCAATATGCACTTTAGCTATCTAGAGCCAATATCTGTTTTTTTAGCATCCTGAATCCCCTCAGGGTGCACAGTGGGCAGCTGCAGTGGCTCATGACTTGATGGCTGAAACATATGGCCATGATATGGCACGTGATATTCTTTGTCTACAATATCTATCGGAATTTGAAATGATCAAATATATGAATATTCTGACAACAGTGTCATTACCCCAACCTAAAGAGTAAGGCTACGGCCGTTATACCAGCTCACGAAAGTCAGTCTTACATTTTCAGGAATTTTGTGAGGTAGTTCATAAACCAAGTCATTTTTACTTTTAGTTTCCCCCTCCTCCCTGGCCAGTTCATTTTTAATAATTAAATTACATGAACTTAGATTTAAATCATGTTTTAAGCAAAAGTAATTATTCAATTCATGAATACCTAATTATTACTCTACCATTTCCTATAATCTATGCTTTTAAAGTTATTTATGTTTTTTTCCCTAGTTTTTTATAATGAAAATATTCTATAGTATGGTGCATGGTGTACAACTGCTTAACTCATCTTAATTCCATTTACGATGTTTTGCTGGTAGCTTCTTCTGAGCTGTGATGTTGGTGGAAGTGTTCATATCATAGCAATTAGGTTTGTTTTTATATATAAATTATAAATATACTATATATGTTTGCATATGTAAATTGTGAAATATTTAAAAATTAATGAAATAGTTGCCAATGGACAGGGGATAGGAATAGGTGGGAATGAATGATTTCACTCTACAGCATGGCCTGTGCTTTTTTTTTTTTCCTTTAAAATTTTGTTAATCAAGTAAATAAAATTTTAAAAATTAAAATTTAAAACTAAAATTAAAAAAGAAAGTAAATACACCATCTATAACATTGAAAACTGCTAGAAACCAAGACTTTCGAAGCAAACAGATAAAAATTCCCATGAGAAGCATGAATATGTTGATTAGATAAGACCTGCAAAATTCTAAGTAGTTTGTCTAAGCAGAATAAAAGCATTTCATAAGTTCTTCTAATATCAGGTGTGAAAATTATGGTAATCAAGGGTAAGGTAATCATGTTGTTGCAAGTGTTGCCTGCTGTAGTGGTTTCTTTGATATATTTTACACTGATAAAGTACTGAACTTTTCTGTGACGAGTCATGCCAAATCTGAATTCCAGTAGTGGGCCGATGTAGCATACCTCTCATGTTTTGAATCATATGTTCTTTGACTTCACTTCATATTACTTCAGGTTTTTTTTTTTAAGTAAGTTTGTAAATTTCCAAAGATTCTAGTTGTACTTTGAAATTCATGGCAGAAACCTACTTCCAGTGTATTACTTTGAGTAAAATCAAATATTTACTAGGAAACCCACTTGCAAAATCATGTACATCCTCAAATGAAATTAAACACCGTAGGGACCAGATTGACACCTTGTACTTGTATCTCTGCTTTCCCCTTGCTTTATTTGCAATCTAATTGAAAAATTTTAATGTAAGAAAAATAAAGTCATCATGAAACCATTCAATAGTTCTTTCTATCAATACTTTGTATAGAAAATGGAAAATGAAATAGTGATTTAAGCAAAATTCACTCAGTGAAGCCTATTTTTATTTATCTGTATATTATTTTCCTTACTCAGCAGAGAGAATTTTGAGTAAAATAAGTGTCCTATTGCCATTTTTTATTTTCTCTTAATTCTAGGAACTAGAACATTTCAGTACTTTGGGGATGTTGTTCAGAAGTCAGAATTCAACAGCCTGCAGGGGCCTAATTAGAACTGATATTGAATTCTTTTAAGTTCCTTAGCTGTACAAGCTTATTTTTGAGCCCCAGGGTGTAACTTATACTTTTTCTTGAGCTACACATCTAATGCTTTAGAAGATCAAACTTATTCCTGGTCTAAGAAAGGCAATCAGGATGCTTGACCAAAATCAAAAGATTATAGAGGAGACTAGAAGGTGTGTGTGTGTGTGTGTGTGTGTGTGTGTGTTTGATATTTCACTGTTCTCTATATCTTGTTTTTGATATATGGTTATATCAGGGCCTTTGGGGACTTCATTTATAGTTATCTCAAAGCCCACAGAGTTTGGATTGTTTTTTAAGTTATATGGATTTTCTTTTTCTGATCAGCTTTTGCCTTTTCAGAGAGCAGATCATCTTTTTGACATCCATATTAATTGTATTTAAACATTCATGTCAGCTTAGAAATTTAGAATGCATTTTCATTCTTTCAATAAGTCAATGTAATATTAATAGCATAACTGATAGGTCTCCTCACATATACCACAGATTAGGAGTTAACAGAAAATCTTATGACTCTTAGAAAATCTTATGAAATTGAGAAATAAAGCTTGCAGCATCCTGTGAATAGGTGTCACCCATTCATCTTTCAAGGATGCTCAGAAAAAGCAGATCAGCAGTTGTTACATGGCTGAGGGTCAGGAAATTGACTCCCAACAAAGGTTTTTACATGCATAGCAGTAATACAACTTCGAAATGTAAGAGTTCAAGAGGAAGTCATTCTGATTTGTAATTTATTTAACTTTTTCTGGATTAAAGATCTAAACATAAGACCAGAAACTATAAAACTCCTAGAGGAGAACGTAGGCAAAACACTCTCTGACATACATCACAGCAGGATCCTCTATGACCCACCTCCCAGAATATTGGAAATAAAAGCAAAAATAAACAAATGGGACCTAATTAACCTTAAAAGCTTCTGCACATCAAAGGAAACTATTAGCAAGGTGAAAAGACAGCCTTCAGAATGGGAGAAAATAATAGCAAATGAAGCAACTGACAAACAACTAATCTCAAAAATATACAAGCAACTCCTACAGCTCAACTCCAGAAAAATAAATGACCCAATCAAAAAATGGGCCAAAGAACTAAATAGATATTTCTCCAAAGAAGACATACAGATGGCTAACAAACACATGAAAAGATGCTCAACATCACTCATTATCAGAGAAATGCAAATCAAAACCACTATGAGGTACCATTTCACACCAGTCAGAATGGCTGCGATCCAAAAGTCTACAATAATAAATGCTGGAGAGGGTGTGGAGAAAAGGGAACCCTCTTACACTGTTGGTGGGAAGGCAAACTAGTACAGCCACTATGGAGAACAGTGTGGAGATTCCTTAAAAAACTGGAAATAGAACTGCCTTATGACCCAGCAATCCCACTGCTGGGCATACACACTGAGGAAACCAGGAGGGAAAGAGACACGTGTACCCCAATGTTCATCGCAGCACTGTTTATAATAGCCAGGACATGGAAGCAACCTAGATGTCCATCAGCAGATGAATGGATAAGAAAGCAGTGGTACATATACACAATGGAGTATTACTCAGCCATTAAAAAGAATATATTTGAATCAGTTCTAATGAGGTGGATGAAACTGGAGCCTATTATACACAGTGAAGTAAGCCAGAGGGAAAAACATAAATACAGTATACTAACGCATATATATGGAATTTAGAAAGATGGTAACAATAACCCAGTGTACGAGACAGCAAAAGAGACACTGATGTATTAAAAAAAAATAAATAAAATAAAAATAAAAAATAAAAAAGGGTTATACATGTGTTTTCCTTATGGGATTTGACTTCTTGCAGTCTTCTCAAAGTGTGTGAGTTTTTGCCCCCGCGGCTTTCATTCAGTGTTCAGAGTCTTCTGCTTTGCTCCTCACTGTGGTTTCTAAGCCATACATCATAGTTTCTCTCTCAAATACCCTATCTGAAATGTATGCATTATGTTTCTAAATTCACTGCCCGTCTTTGTTGCAGTATTTACTGACCTCACAGTTACATGGCTACTTTTTTGAACATTTTAACCCTTAATAAACTGTCTTCGTCTTCCTGGTATTGTGGTAGCTCTGATAACAACAAAGATTTTCCATATCTTTGTCCATTGACCTTCACCACTTCCTATTCGAAAACTCTCCCTTCCATTTAATTGCTTGCTTTTATGGCTTTAATTCACTTCTCACAAATAATGGCGTCAGAAACCTTGATTTTGAAACATCTCACTTCCTTACCATTATCTCCTCCTTTGGGGTTTTGTAAATGAATTTTGAAAATCTTTCTACAGTGAAGTATCAATTCCTATTCCTGTTGCAGCCTGACCTCCTTATCTGTGCACTAGATTCCAGGCTCTCTTCTTTATCTTGGGACTTTGCCTTTGTAGTTCTCTTCTTTTTGGTGTATATAGCAAGTATTTTCTCTCTTTTGGTTAATTACCATCATGATAAAAATGTATGGCATCTCCCACAATAAAGCTAAAAATTATTTTGCCATCAAGTTCTCCTCTCACTACTATTCAATTCTCTGATAAATTTTTAAAAGATAGTTTGGACTTAGAGTCTATCATACAGAGTAAAGTAAGTCAGAAAGAGAAAAACAAATATCATATATTAACACATATACATGAAATCTAGAAAAATGGCACTGCTGCTACTGCTGCTAAGACACTTCAGTCGTGTCCGACTCTGTGTGACCCCATAGACGGCAGCCCAACAGGCTTCCTCGTCCCATGGGATTTTCCAGGCAAGAGTACTGGAGTGGGGTGCCATTGCCTTCTCTGGAAAAATGGCACAGATGAACCTATTTGAAGGGCAAGATTAGAGACACACATGTAGAGAACAAACTTGGGGAAGGAGAGGGTACCATGAATTGGGAGAATTAACATTGACATATATACACTGCTACTGCTGCTACTGCTAAGTCACTTCAGTCGTGTCCGACTCTGTGTGACCCCATAGACAGCAGCCCACCAGGCTCCCCCATCCCTGGGACTCTCCAGGCAAGAACACTGGAGTGGGTTGACATTTCCTTCTCCAATGCATGAAAATGAAAAGTGAAAGGGAGGTCGCTCAGTCGTTTCCAACTCTTCGCGACCCCAAAAAGATAACTAGTGGCAACCTGCTGTAATAGCACAGGGAGCTCAGCTGGTGCTCTGTGAGGACCTAAAGGAGTGGGATGGAGGGGGGCTCCAACAGGGAGGGTGTGTGTGTGTGTGTGTATATATATATATATAAAATCAGTTCAGTTCAGTCGCTCAGTCGTGTCTGACTCTTTGCAACCGCCAGCACTGAAACTCACCAGGCTCCTCCATCCATGGAATTTTCCAGGCAAGAATACTGGAGTGGGTTGCCATTTCCTCCTCCTGGTATCTTCCTGCCAGCGACTGAACCTGTGTCTTTTGCATGCCTTGAATTGGCAGGCGGATTTTTTTTACCACTGTGCCACCTGGGAAGCCCCAAAGCAATTATATTCCAATGAAAAAAACAGTAATGTCTATGCTAAATGTATCTACTTCCATGATTTCACAGTTTTTCTCTAACTTAACCTAATAGGCTATAATTTTGACCACTGAAACTATTTTGACCAATCTCATGAAAAACCTCCCTCTTGACACCTACAAAAGTCAATCTCTCTCTTTTTTTCTTTTTTTTTTCCCTTTTTAGCACTATGTGCCTCTTAACTCTTCTCTTTTGGTTTTGGATTCCCATAGAGCTTCATAGTTTCATCTTATTTCATGGCTACTCTTTCTTAATCTCTTTTTCTGGACTTTCTTTTTCAAAACCTTTGGGATATTCTTAGGAACATCCCTCTGCCCTCTTTCTCTCTATCTATATCATTCATTAGATGATTTCATCAAGGCATGGGATTTTAAAAATCACATGATTTCAGTTCAGTTCAGTCGCTCAGTCGTGTCCAACTCTTTGCGACCCCATGAATCGCAGCACGCCAGCCCTCCTGTCCATCACCAACTCCTGGAATTCACTCAAACTCACATCCATCGAGTCGGTGATACCATCCAGCCGTATCATCCTCTGTCGTCCCCTTTTCCTCCTGCCCCCAATCCCTCCCAGCATCAGAGTCTTTTCCAATGAGTCAACTCTTCGCATGAGGTGGCCAAAGTACTGGAGTTTCAGCTTTAGCATCATTCCTTCCTAAAAACACCCAGGGCTGATCTCGTTTAGAATGGACTGGTTGGATCTCCTTGCAGTCCAAGGGACTCTCAGGAGTCTTCTCCAACACCACAGTCCAAAAGCATCAATTCTTTGGTGCTCAGCTTTCTTCACAGTCCAACTCCACATCCATACATGACCACAGGAAAAACCATAGCCTTGACTAGATGGACCTTTGTTGGCAAAGTAATGTCTCTGCTTTTGAATATGCTATCTAGGTTGCTCATAACTTTTCTTCCAAGGGATAAGCGTCTTTTAATTTCATGGCTGCAGTCACCATCTGCAGTGATTTTGGAACCCACAAAAATAAAGTCTGACACTGTTTCTACTGTTTCCCCATCTATTTCCCATGAAGTGATGGGACCATATGCCATGATCTTCGTTTTCTGAATGTTGAGCTTTAAGCCAACTTTTCACTCTCCTCTTTCACTTTCATCAAGAGGCTTTTTAGTTCCTCTTCACTTTCAGCCATGGAGAAGGCAATGGCACCCCACTCCAGTACTCTTGCCTGGAAAATCCCATGGACGGAGGAGCCTGGTAGGCTGCAGTCCATGGGGTCGCTAAGAGTCGGACAGGACTGAGCGACTTGACTTTCACTTTTCACTTTCAGGCATTGGAGAAGGAAATGGCAACCCACTCCAGTGTTCTTTTTTTTTTTGTTTTTTGTTTTTTTTTATTTTTTTTTAATTTTATTTTATTTTTAAACTTTACATAATTGTATTAGTTTTGCCAAATATCAAAATGAATCCGCCACAGGTATACATGTGCTCCCCATCCTGAACCCTCCTCCCTCCTCCCTCCCCATACCATCCCTCTGGGTCGTCCCAGTGCACTAGCCCCAAGCATCCAGTATCGTGCATCGAACCTGGACTGGCAACTCGTTTCATACATGATATTTTACATGTTTCAATGCCATTCTCCCAAATCTTCCCACCCTCTCCCTCTCCCACAGAGTCCATAAGACTGTTCTATACACTACTATCTTGACAATCTCAGGGCCTAATTATCTCCTTTCTGCTCACTCTGCTCCAGCCACTTGACTTTCTTGCTAGTCTTAAGTCTGCCAGCCAGTTCTTGTCACTACATCTGCTATTGCAGTTTTTATTGTCACAATTTTGCTTATAGATCTCTAGCCACTTGGAGTTTCATAAGCTTCTGGTCCCTTCAGATGTTACTGCCTTACATAGGCTTTTCCTAATCATCTGGTGTAAAACTTGTTATTCTTCCCTATCTCACTGACCTTTTTTCCATAGAATTTTTCATCAGTAGAAATTACACTCATGAATCATTAATCTAATTTCTAAATTATCTCTCACCCTGACTGCAATTTAGACTCCATAATGGTTAGGTCAGTCCTATGCTTGTTAATGTTTTTATTCCAAGATTCTAGGATGGAGATTCATAAATAGAAAAGTATTTGATAAATATTTGGTGACTAAATGAACCTTTACTATAAATTTGCCCAGTTATCTGATCCAAGGTGAATTAAGTGTTTAGAAAGAAGCCTTTGAAAACACAGAGTAAAAACTTCCAATTTTCTTGGTTTGCTATATTTCTCTATGCAAAGCCAATTCTATTAACTATTCTCATTTATGAAATAATACTGGAAATCAAGTACACATTTAAAAAAATTCACAGGAGGTAGCCAAATGCCAAGAAGCCTTATTGAGAAACAACTCTCTATTATTTGTTCAAAAATAGGATAAGAGAATTTGAATATATAATTGACCTTTCTTAGAATTCTTGCCTTCTCCATCAAAATGGACATTCTGCTCCTACAGTATTGTATATACTGTGCATGTATTAAGTCACTTCAGCCATGTCCGACTCCTTGCCACCCTATAGGCTGTAGCCCACCAGGCTCCTCTGTCCATGGGATTCTACAGGCAAGAATAATGCAGTGGGTTGCCATTTCCTTCTCCAGGGTATCTTCCCAACCCAGGAATTGAACCTGTGTCTCTTATGTCTCCTGCATAGAAAACTCCCAAATATGATATGTGACACTATTTAAATCATTCACCATTTTTAATATTTATCTAGAATTTAGACTGGTTGTGGATACTTGTATCTGGTAGATCATTTATTGACTTATTAAATCTTAACTACTTGGCCGATCACAAGTTATTTATTGTAAAACACTAACACATTCTGTCTAACAAGGCATCATGTCTATACAATAATTCCCCTTCTAGAAGAAAATATTTCTAATATCTGAAAGCGTACATAGAGGCCTTCTATTCAGAGACTCTCTTTATATCTCTGTATCTATCCCAGAAAAAATGTTTTAGTGATTATAAGTAAGCTTCTCAAATAAGACCCTGATATTTTCCATGTATGCTTAAATGTAAAGTTGATACATTGTAAAATTATTACCACCTTCTGGATTTCCCATGGTTCTGATGATAAGTGGAATAGTTCCCCTTGGCAAGAAAGAAATTGAGTTCTATTTGGGGAAAGTCAAAGGATTGACCTCCATTAGGTGGTGTGTGTCAGGGTCAGTCCTCTGTGTATCCAATTATTCCTCATCTGTGAATCAGCCTCCTGAGGGAATACTAAAGCGTCAAAGTAGTTTAAAATAAAATTGGTTCATTATTTCTACGACAAAGTTTTTTTCTCACTAAAGAGTTTTGTGTAGTTTAGGTCAATAAGCTCTTATTTGAATAAGTTGTGTGTAACAAGAACTGGGTTAAGTGCTATGAAATAAATCAAATAAGAAATACCCCCTGCTTTTAAGGAACTTAAAATCTAGAAAGTAGTGTGAGACATGCAAACATGTATATTTAGTTCAATATCATAATTTATAAGATTCTTAAGATATAATAGATTACCATGCAATATATTTTTTTTAGTCAGATCTCTGTAGAGCCTTGGAATAACATAATGAAGACCAGTAGGGATGTAACTAACAGTGACTTGAGAGATTTACTATCTTTGTGAAGCCATCCAGTAGCAGAGAAAAGGGCAATATCAAACTTTCCTAGAGAGGAAGTCATTTATAAAAATTTTGTAGATGGGCCCCTGACAATATATATTTCTATCATTTCCTCACAAATTATTTTGAAATGATTATTTTTAACAAATACTATTTATTAAGATGGGCATAATAGGTTTTTGTTGTGGTTATTGCAAAGATTGCTTGTCAAAATGGGCATAGAAACAAGTGGAAACATTGATAATAATTGCTTTTTCAGAGCATGGGAATTGGCATAATTGAAGTTTTTGTCTTCCTCTTGCTAACTCTTGACATGGAATGTCTATAGCATCATCAGGTTTCACAGCTCCCAAATCCTCCTGGCCTTGAGGGTGTTATGGAGATTGATTAGGCACAGACTGGTGACAGAATGAGAACTTGCGATCCTTTACAATACATGTGTGTGTGTGTGTGTGTGTGTGTGTGTGTAATGGATCACTTAACAAAGATGTGATGTATACCAGTAGATGTATAACTTCTCTATCAGTTGTAAAACTTTTTAGTTAAATACAATTTAAAAGATTAGTGACATGGGGTTCAAATGAAGATAATCAGTTTCAAATGTAGAACCTGACTCATTTATTGTGGATGTTACTAGCCTGTCCTTTTCCCCTGGGTTGTATCATATACTTTGGGTACAAGTACACTCAAACTATTTGGGAATAAATAATGTCTTGTAAAATATGTTGGCATAGTTGTAAAGCAAAATCTGCATTATCAAGTAGATGATGATATAATCACAGTGAAAAGAACTGTCGAGGTTTCCATTTGAAAATAGGATTTAATCTATTTTAAAATTACAGGATATAATCTTGTGACACTTTTGTTTTTGGTTAATGTTTTTTATATTTAGGAGTAACATCAAGTTCACTTTAAGTTGTCATTAATACATTATAAAATTCATGTTACTTAACACTTGGAGCAGGTTCAGTATTTACATTAAAAGACAGACTGTGACTTGAAAGTGTTTTGAGTTTAAATGTCATCTTTGCCTCTCAGTTTATATTCCCTGGGCTTGAGCTTTCTCAGTTATGAGTTTGGATATCTATAGATTTTAATCTAAATAATGAAATGAGTATGTAAAAAAATCATAGAATCCTCAGAATAAATACTATTTATTAATTTTTCACACTCAAGTGGTTTGCTTTACTTGTTACCCAAGAAATTTAATCTTACTAAATGTGTTTGTATCGTTATTTCAAGTGTTTTTCTAATTTTATTTACTCTATAAATCTTGAATGTGAATAAAACTGGCATGAAAATATAATATAATAAAAAAGTATTTGCTTCAAACTTCAAGGAATGCCAATTAATACCAATACAGTATCTTTTGTTCATAAGTTTCTTAGTTCTTATTTTCTGCATGGAGATACTGTATAAACCATCCTGACTTAAAAAAAAAATACAGATCTGGTTTTAAATTTCTGATAGAGCTACTTTTCAGTTGGTATAAAGATACTTCCTTTGTGTGTGGACATGGTTGTTTGCTTTTTTCCTTTGTTTTTCCTTGTCTTTCTGAACTTCAGTTTCTCATCGGTGATTTATGTCCAATACATACAGTATAGATCATTATGAAGATTTAATAAAATCATATTTATAATCACTACCCACATCTTGGTAATGATAGGTATTCAATTGCATGTTTTCATTACTTAAACTATTACTTAGAAAACCAGCAGTATAAAATCACAACTTAAATGATTTATGTATTAATATATAAATATTATATGTGTGTATAAATATATATATATATGTATATACCACCATACAGATTGACTATTCTAAAAGCAATAGAAGAGGGTCTTATTGTTCTATTATAGAGATATGCATTGAAAACAGATATATGGACAAAAGATAAATAAGTTTATACTATATAAGTTTTAGTGAAATGTAGACCATTTCTGTTGCCTCCATGTACTCAGCCATCCTTGCATGGATCCAAACATCAATCATTCAGACAGGAATGTATTGGGAGACTATCCCACTTGAAATTACAACTAAGTAGAATACACTAGTCTCCACATTCTGATCACAGAATATATTCAATAAGGCCACTTTTGGGAGTCAATTGTATCCCTTTTCTGAATTTACTTCAGATTTCTCGTTACGTCCTGTCTTGTGCTCATCTTTAATGTTGTTACTTGTTTGCTGGGACCAGTTCTTGTACCTTCAGTGCTTTTGGCAAATGACATCTGGAAAGCCACATCAGCTCTGAGAACACTGTCAGATGGGATAGACAGAGGCCAGCCCTTGCATCTGTCCCCTAGGTGGCCACTAGGCTGTTCATTTTGATTCCATTTCCTTGGAAGTAGAGTCTGGGTTGCTAGCTCAGTACTAGCAGGGGTCGTATGGGCTGCATGCTGTTGGCTGCTGACAAAATGGGGATGAAGAATGGCAGAACCACAAGCAGCAGCTTCTTTTGTCACGCTTTCCCTGATTGGCTTCAGGATTTGGCTCATACCAGAATTGACTCTCTTGGTCTTCACCAGCCCATTAGTTCCTTTCATAGAGGGACAGAGCCTTGGAGTCCCCTTCCCTGATATTTTTGATGATGTCACATTCCTGAGTTTTCTTTTAAGCAGCATGTATGAAATACCAAAGGAAGTGAAGATCAATCTTTTCTATCATTGCTTTAGAAGAAATCAAGTACACAAACCATTCTCTTGTCATCTGTGAATGTACACTTCTGACCTATGCAGTCACACCTTCCTCTGACGTACACATTCACACATTTCCTCTTTTATTTCTTCCCAAAGAAAAGGCTTTATCCATGGTAGTGATATGAAAGCTCATGTCTGCCTGTCCTAAGCTCATTTTCTATCAGTCAAGGCTGAACACAAGATGGAGGAAATTGCCCTCCCTTCCCTGAGTCCATGGGATAAACTCATCTAGTTGGGATTGAGGTCTGTCTGTCTGTGTTATTGATTACTGAAACATGGTGGGAGTAAGCCACAAGCTCTTTAGATTATGCTCTCATCACTTTAGATGGAGGGATAATTATCTCTTTCAGGTAATGTGATGAAACCCTTCCATGAAGAATAGATTGACAATATTAAGAAAACCAATTGCAATCATATATTTAATTTTTGTTCAATTCAAATTTATTCATACTAAAACAATATGTTTATCTTTTATGATGCTTTGTATATGTATGTGTGTGCATTTCCTTCATTAGTATAAGCAGCATCAATTGCTGAAAGGGTATGATCAATTATTCACCACAAATGGTGTTCTGACTGGAAAACAATAAGAAATAGAGAATTACATTTAGTAACCAGAGCAAATAAGAGTTGTGTATATAGATCAAAGTGAAGCCATTAGTGAAGGAAACATTAGTAAGCTCAAACTTTTACTTAACATGATAAACCCACTTTGTCTGTGGCTATTCTCCATTATCACGTGATTCCTTTTTAACCGGTATGACGTTTCGGGCCCTTGGTACCTAACTATACTGTTTGAGCCTTGAGTGTTGGCATTGGACTGCCTAGCAGTAGCACTGAATTAGTCTACAAGGAGTTGTTTTTTTAACCCCTAATTATTATCCATGTTGAACTATGGTTTTCCACTTGGGTTGCAATCCAGCAATTTGTACATGAGATATAGATTAAGAGTGTATAATAGATTTAGCTATAATTTTCTAGCAGTAGGCATTTGTGGATTTTCTCCGTCTTTATATTATTTCAAACTCTATGTGAGACCTAGAGAGTATGGGATATCTTATTTTATGGGAAGTATATAGAAGCCATTTGTCTTAAAGTCAATGATCACCCACTCATCCGGCTAGCACGTGATGGGTTTGTAATACATAGTTTCTGATCATGGTTTCAAATTTAAAGGATTCACGAAACTCAGAAAGGGAAAATAGAATTGCAGATCTCTTTTTAAATGTTGAGTGTGTGTGTATGTGTGTGTGTGTGTGTGTTTTGCTACTATGCATATTTGGGAAATTCATCCTTGAAAATTTTGAAAGCTATGCATTTTAGACAGAATCCAGCTGCAATGCAGGAGATGAAGGAGAAGTGACTGAGCACACACGCACACATGGGAGCGTTATTAACTGGGTTTCAAGATAAACTGTTATTGCAGGAGTTGATGATGGTACAAAGAGACCAGGACGAGAAACCAAATGGTATTAGAACGGTTGAGGGGAAGCGTGGGCCTAGTGAGTCACTCTACAGAGGCTCCAGAGATAATACTGACACGTTAAATCCAGGTCTGTGTGTGACCCTGGATCTGTTGTTTCCTTGATGGGATAGAGGAGTTTAATGCATCAGAAAAAATGGCTAATTTTGGTAAACTCTATTCTCTCTGACTTTTAGAGAAGTATACTAGGGAAAAATCTAGATTATGAATAAAAGGAAAAGTAGAAACAAGTATTCAGACCCAATAAGTGCAGTACAAGCCCTTCACTTAGTAGAAAACAAGAGTGAATTAAGAAGTTTATATAATTAACAAACTCAACTGAGTTTCCTAGAAAGGGATATGGATAGAAGAGTTAAAAAAAATATATGGGACACTGGAGAACTGTACATTTTGGACAAAAAAATGTTTCCTCTGCCATTGAAGTTAGCAGCTGTTACTGATTTCTGGGGAGAACTGAAAATCTTAGGGAAACTTGAAGCACACAGTTGGGGTGTTCATCCTCACTAGAAACCTAAGGAAACCATCTTCAAAGTTTGTAATAGAAGCTTTTATTACGTTATATTTATTACATTTATTTAATTACCACATTACAATAGTTCAGGATTCTATAATGGGTAATTATCCACAAGAAGGAAATTTGAGCACAATGAAAAAGTTACACCAAAGGTGCTTTGAGTTTTAAAATATTTAAAGGCAAGAGGCAGATGGTAGCTGTGCTGTGTTAAGTCAGTTCAGTTAGGTCCAACTCTTTGCAACGCTATGGACCATAGCCTGCCAGACTCCTCTGTGTGTGAGATTCTCTAGGCAAGAATACTGGAGTGGGTGGCCATGTCCTTCTCCAGGGGACCTTCCCTATTCAGAGATCAAACCTGCATTTCTCGAGTCTTCTGCATTGGCATGTGGGTTCTTTACCACTAGCACTACCTGGCAAGCCCTAAGCTAACATTAAAAACACACACACAGACACACAAAGTTTCTTATTAGATAGAGAAAATGGCCTCAGAGAAAGCCTACATTTCTTGCAGAATTGGAATGTCCAGAAAATGGTTCAAAGAAAGAAGATGAGTAAAGAGATTTTAAGTATGTCGCATGGGGAAAATTTGACCCTAAGCAGTTGACAAGAGTCATCATTGCAATTTTCTAAACTTTTGTGAGAAGGCAGAAGTGAGTCAGATATTAAGCTCTATGAAAGAAAACAGGAAGCAAAGGCAGAATTTCATTTGGATATGGTAATCAGGGCACCATAATCGAATTTCTCAAAATGGTGTTTAGGTTCATTGAATTTTATTTATGACGGTACTAGACTAAAATCTTCATGCAATAATTTTTTTGTTCTCTAAAGTTTTCACTACTCTCTTTCCTCCCCTAGAAACTTCTGATTCCCATGCTTTTATTTTTAATTTTTGACAAGAATAAGCAATGCAAGTCTAGATTATACTAGGTATTAAAAATGAAAGCATTACTTTTTCTTAGGTTAAATGTTGTCCGACATGGGAATTTTCTTGTATATTGATATCGTGTGAACTCTAATAATCCTAAATGCATTATCAATTTTTTGACCTATTTAAATTGAGAATATATTAAGGATTCTGAATTAATTTTAAAAATCTTAAGACAACAAAAAACCAGCCAAATTACTGATTAAGCTTTATTCCACCCAAGTATCTAACTGAGATCCAATGGCCAAGATTGATTAGAATTAAGAAAGTTGGTTGGAAAAGAATACCATTTATTTATATTGGTTTTATCTTACAAGGAAAAGGCTAATTATGGTTGGACTTCAGTGTCTCCCTTGATATTTGATAATAGAAAGGGGGTTTCTATTGAATAGACTCTATCCTGTTTATATTGCTGAATTTTTTCATTACATAGTGTCTGGAGAGCTGTATGGGATGATTTGGCTGGGCGTAATCTGAAGTGAGTAATAGAAGAGGAAATGAAGCTCCAGCCCACAGGGAAGCTTGGCCTTAAAGTGAATTGAATTGATATAATAGATCAGAGCCTTCTAGAGCAAAAGTTGTACTGCCCAACAATGATTTCTGGAAGATGTGTGAAGAAATTGTGGTTGATTTTTGGGGGTAGTCTCATGAAAATGATAGGAAGCTTACATTAAATATCTTTGCTTTCTTCTTCCAAGGGGATAACTTCAAGGCTAAAAATACCTTGAACTGCTAAGCCTGATGGGTTTAGAGAACTAAATCTGGTCAGTATTAAGAATGTTATCCTCTACTCCTCCTAATTCTGGGAGGGGTTATCTGCTTTCAGAGAAAAATATTAGAGTTAGGTTTATGGTCCTTTTCTTCATCTCACCTTATTAGAAGCAGTTATACTGATCTTATCAATGATATTTGAAACAAGGTCTGTAAACATGAAATTATTTACATTTCTTTTTAGGATAGACTGCCTATAAGATAAAAGTACTCTCCTCCCTCTTTCTCTGGTTTCCATGCAATTCACACATTTGGTGTAGGATGGGTTTCCATACATAACTCAGGAGATTAACTATAGCTGATTGACTACTTGGGAAAGTATAGGGCCTAGTAACATTTCTGGCAACTGTTTGGATGAGGGTCAGCTGGAAGACTGTCCCCAGTTGGTATTTGGGATAAGAGGTGTTAGGATGTAATAAATTAAAATCTAAATATAGTCAGATGTCCAAGAACCCTTTTAGGAGTAAAGCTGGTAACCAGCCCACACCTTTTGACACCTTTGTGTGTTTCCAAAATCTTCTGAAACCGGTAACATGCATAAACACTATTTGTGATTATATACATTGTTGTCGCTATTATTTAGTTGCTGAATTGTGTCCAACTCTTGTGAATCCCTGGACTGTAGCCCACCAAGCTTCTCTGTCCATGGGACTTTCCACCCAAGAATACTGGAGTTGGTTGCCATTTCCCTCTCCAGGGAATCTTCCTGACCCAGGTTTTGAAGCCACGCCTCCCACATTGACAGGTGGATTCTTTACCACTGAGCCAGCCACCTGGGAAGCCCTATCCATTATGCATACTCCCTTCCTATTTTGAGGGAATTCTTCTGAGTGAGTCTTGGTAGACAGAAGTTACCTCGTGCCATAGAAACTGGAAGTGCTTTCTCAGCCCTCAAGCTTCTTGCTGATTGGATTTCTAATCTGGAGCTAATTCTCTATAGGAGAACTTAGTTTATTTGAGTCAGTGACATCAGTCACAGCCAGTTTCTTGGGTCATCAGTAGCAGAGCTGTTCTCAATAGGAGTTGAAATGGAATTGGGGGGAGGGGTGTACACTGTAGTAAGTGGTTTAGCAGCTGCAGAAACTAAATCCTACTAATACATTCTTCATTTTCTGGGATGTCTTTGTTGGTAATTTTGGCTGACTAGTGTACATGGTGACTAAACAACAAACAAAAAACCTACCTGTACCCCCGTAATTTTTTTTTTCCTGAGATGATTTCCTCAGTTCAGTTCAGTCACTCAGTCATGTCTGACTCTGCGACCCCATGAACCGCAGCACACCAGGACTCCCTGTCCATCACCAACTCCCGGAGTTCACACAAACCCATGTCCATGGAGTCGGTGATGCCATCCAGCCATCTCATACTCTGTCGTCCCCTTCTCCTGCCCTCAATCTTTCCCAGCATCAGGGTCTTTTCAAATGAGTCAACTCTTCGCATGAGGTGGCCAAAGTACTGGAGTTTCAGCTTCAATATCAGTCCTTCCAAAGAACACCCAGGACTGATTTCCTTTAGGATGGACTGGTTGGATCTCCTTGCAGTCCAAGGGACTCTCAAGAGTCTTCTCCAACACCACAGTCAAAATACTAATAATTCAATGACTTTCCCAGTGATTTTTGGTAAAATCTTTTCTTACATGAATCAATTCTAATACATTTTTGTTGCACAGAGCTGAGTCTTGAATGATATATGAACAATACAAAATAGCAAAGAAAGATACTGTAACAGCAATCAGTATATATTCACTTGAATTATATATGCTACCTGAGTGCATTTGGCAATACTCTGGTGGTACACATTTCACTCTTTGGAAAAACTCATTTCTGATATTTCAGAAAGGAATTTGGACATTAAAACTACTTTTATTAGAAATAGGTTTGACATGGGAAAAAGATAATCTATTAAGCTAAAAGCATAAATCTGAGAACAGTTAAGATTTAAGGAGAAGTTAATCCAAAGATCAGAATTATTTTGGATAAGGTAAAATAGACTTTACATGTTTTGAGATCTAAAAATATATACATTCAAAATTATTGGGTAGTCAAATGTATCTTGGGAATAATAGTTCTGCATATCTGGCTGGATGGGTAAGGATATGAGAAAAGGGGATAGGAATAAAGTTGAGACATGGATATGGATGAGAAATGGGCTCCATGAGACCAAAGACAATAGCAGACCTGTTTCCTCACACATCTTGAGCCCTTAATTTACTGCCTTTCTGATATTCCTCCTTTTATTTTTAAAAATTGTGTTGGAGTATAATGGACTTCCAATGTTGTGTTAGTTTCAAGTGTACAGCAAGTGAATCAGTTATACATAAATGTATATCCACTCTTTTTTATATTCTTTTCCCATACATGCCATTAGAAAGTATTGAGTAGAGTCCCCTGTGCTATACAGGAGGTCCTTATTAGCTATCTGTTTTATATATTATAGTGTGTATATGTCAATCCCAGTTTCTCAATTTATCTCCCTGCCGCTTACCCTGTGGTAACCATGAATGTGTTTTCTACATCTGTCACTCTGTTTCTATCTTGTAGATAAGTTAGTTCATTTGCTAATGTCTTCACTTTCTTTTCTGAATTTACAAAGGATTGACACAGTACTCATGTATGTATTTTATGTGTGTGTGTGTTTGGTTATAATAGATATAAAGAGTATTTTTCTTAAAACGAGGGAAAAAAAGTAAGCAAAGGATTTCATATAAAGAACAAAAGAGATGGTATGGTAGCCCCACATGGTTTAACCACACATGATTCAATGCACAGAGAATTTACCTGAAAAGAAAGAAAGTGAAATTCGAAGTCTCTCAGTCATGTCGAGAGACCCCATGGGTTATAGAGTCCATGGAATTCTCTAGGCCAGAATATTGGAGTGGGAAGCCTTTCCCTTCTCCAGTGGATCTTCCCAATCTGGGAATCAAATTGGGGTCTTCTACATTGCAGGCGGATTCTTTCCCAAGTCTACTATTAGGGAAACCTACTAGATTTTACCTACTACATCAATATCATTTTTTCTCTTTGTTTTTATTTGGCCATTTTATTTCTCTTAAATATTAGTTTGAATCATATACAATTTTTTCTATGATAAGGGGCAACATTGTTTTAAGTTGGATATTGATACTTAAACTGACAGTTATTCAAGTTATTCAAGCCATACACCAGGAAGCAATCTAGTAATTGTGACAGTTGGAAGATCCAGTAGACAGAAATTCCAATATCAATTGTAGGAATACATTTTGAACCAATGGTTTTGGAGAATAGTATATCTCCAAATATCCATGAGGGATATATATTCATATAAAAATTTTCTTAGTGTCCTGGAATTGTGACTGAGTCGCAATCCTCAGATTGTAGGGGGAAACATCCTCAGATTTTAAAGAAAACACCAAATTAACTTCCAGGATTTTTCAGGTGTCTACTTCAACTTGACTACCCTACACACCTCCTTTCTGTATTCATTGAAGGGGGAGATGGATTGCGAGATAATTTAATGTTCGTCTTATGAATGGTTTTCCAGGGAAACAAAGGATGAGATCTCATCCTAAAAGCCAAGTGAGAGGAAGTACTCACAAAAACTGAATGGAGACTCTGGAAGAGGAATGAGTTGGCATTTCTTTCCTGGATTGAGCATCTAATCAGACATTATATATGCTCATAATTTTTGTGTGTAACCTGAACAAATATAAGATAATTGGAGAGAGGTAGGTTGAGAAAAGGTTTGGATTAGGCAGTGTAATAGCCTGAAGTTGCCTTATAAAGAATTTGTAAAATTCTTGCAGAAGGACTGTTCATCATGGAAGGTAACATGCATACACTACCATATGTAAAGTAGATAGCCAGCTGGAACTCACTAAATAGCACAAGGAGCTCAGCTCCATGCTCTTTGATGGCCTAAAGGGGTGGGATGGTGGGGAGGGAGGTCCATGAGGGATAGAATATATGCATGCATATGGCTGATTCACTTCACTGTAGAGGAGAAACTAACACAACATTGTAAAGCACAATATTCCAATTAAAAAAAAAGTAGTCATTTTATAGAGGAGTTCAACAGTAAATGTTGCACGATGAACTATCAATCATAATGTATGGGATAGGATTTAAGAAACTGATTTTAAGACAAACGTCTCATATCAGAGAATTGTGCAGCGAGGATGTCTTTCAAGGCACTGTGAAAAAATTATACACACACACACACACACACATAAACAAAGGACAGCCGGTACTTGAACACCTACAATATATCTTTTGGCTTCCATGGCTAGAAACAGTGTGTTAGAGAAGTACAAGCCAAAACACAATAAGACAAACCGAGGACAAATGTACTTCACCCAGTCGACTAAAAGACCATTGCTGTTTTCTTCCTCTCCCTAGAGCCTAGAAGACCCAGGAGAGGTAATATATAATGTATAAAGAGAAGAACATGCCCTAGCACCTGATACCAAGCCCTCACCCCACATGTTAAGCCCATACTGAGGGAAAAGACAACTTCAAATTTCCCTTGAAAATGATGGTTAAAGTTTGCTAGTTTTAATAGTTAGAACTGACCCACAAATTGTGATACCTACTCGAGCTGTTCTTAAGAGATAGGAAGACATTTGACAGAAAATAGTTATTAAATATAATGGTGGAAGGACTGATCCTGAAGTTCCAATAATTTGGCCATCTGATGCAAAGAGCTGAATCACTGGAAAAGACCCTGATGCTGGGAAAGACTGAGGGTAAGAGAAGGGGGCAACAAAGGATGAAATGGTTGGATGGCATCATTGACACAATGGACATGAGTTTGAGCAAACTCCGAGAGACAGTGAAGGACAGGGAAGCCTGATGTGCTGCAGTCCACGGGGTCACAGTCAGACCCCAGTTAGTGGGGGTCCCAACATCAACAAGGGGAGAAAATTATTACATATTTTATATTCCAGGATCCTAAGACTCATCAAACTTCTTATATAAAAGACAATAACAAATAAGAGATGATTGAGGAATGATTAGGTATAATAGAATTTATGGTTTTATCAGGGAACCAACCAAAAGATTGAATGAATGAAAGGTTTTTGGAGGATTTCTGAAGCTTACACTTTAATTGCTTGACTAGAAGGAAGTCCTCTCTGAAGAATATTAAACCACATAAGTGCACTCCCCTCAGATCAAACAGACCTTCATGACAAAAGACATCTTTGGCTTATCTCTCCAAAACCAAAATGGCAAAGATGACAAGATGAAAAAAAATAAATATTTGTCTCAAGATATATAAATTCTGACCCTGCAGACCATAGATTGAAAAAAAAAAAGGCAAAAGTTCAGTCAGTTGCTTTGACTATATCCAAAAGATCACTGGAAATGATGTGTTTTCTACTTCATCTTGTTTTTGCTTCACTTTAACTACAATTCAATCATTCATGGATTATGGAAACCATGAACACTTAGTCATGCAAGGGATGTGTGTGTGTGTGTGTATTCTTGGAGTGAAATATTTGATATGGTATTTTTTGTAAACTTTTCATCTTATCAATATTGTTTACCACTTTATTTTACTATATTAACTTAAACAGAAATTGTAATATGATTCCTTATGTTTATTTCCAAAGTAACCAACTCTCCATTATACTAAAAAAGTGAAAACATTTTTTTGATATTTTGGACTTAAGAAATTTTATAGATAATAAGGCATTCCTGATAACAGCCAATAGCAATAATTTATAAAATTATCCAGTATAGTTTTATGTATCCTGAACATGATATGAAAGTATTTCCTGTGGGAGAGATTGAAAACAACTTTCCATTATAATGAGTTCAGAGGTTCAGGATTATCACCTCAGTAACCTAATGTCCTATTTTAAAAATAAACTACCTTCTCCAGTGTGTTTTATAATTTTCTATTATGTAATATTTCCCCCCTTTTACTCAATGAGCTGCATGTTTATGAAAAGTATGAAGTTTGTATTTAACTAACTCCTGTATCCAGTAAAAAGATAGCTGTTAACATTATTAATCATAATTCTATTTTTCCATTTCAACAATATGTGTTGGTTTATTTACTCATCACCAAGTAAACATGACAAGTCAGTGTGAGCTTGGGAAGCAGATTGACTGAAGATCTGGCCTTCAGTGTGAGGCTGACTTTCATTCGTACTTTCTGTTGAAGTATTGGTTGGCTTAGATGGTAAAGAATCCTCCTGCAATGCAGGGAACCTGGGTTTGATCCCTGGGTTGGAAAGATCCTCTGGAGGAGGGCATGGCTACCCACTCCAGTATTCTTGCCTGGAGAACCTCCCTGGACAGAGAAGCCTGGCGGGCTACAGTACATGGGGTTGCAAAGATTTGGACACAACTGAGCAACTAAGCACAGCCTATTGAAGTACTGTTGTTTAGTTGCTCAGTCGTGTCTGACTCTTTTGTGACCCTATTATAGCCCGCCAGTCTCCTCTGTCCATGGGATTTCCCAGGCAGGAATACTGGAGTAGGCTGCCATTTCCTTCTCCAATCTATCAAAGTATAGTGTTCAGTAATATACACTTTCCTTCTGCTTTAGTAACATTTACTGTTCCTATGTAACTGGTAACAAGTACTTTAATTTTAAGCAGAATCTCAAATAACTCCACTGACATTTAAAAACTGTAGACACATCTAAAACATGGAAATTTAGGTTGAGTTTTAGTCTTGGAAATTGAAGACATACAGCAGTAATTAAGTAATTAAGCAGTAAGTAAGTAATAAATCTTATTTAGTTCTGATCTGGCTGTTTGGTTGGTCATAATTGATGTTTAGTTCTGGTGGAGGTCATTGAAAATATTCCAGAGATTTAAAGAATTCAGTGGATTTTTCTGAAAGGATCCATATTTAAACTTTAAAATATAAAGTAGTATACATTTTCAAACAGTACTTAGGAATAGCTGATAATTGATTCTTTTGATTCTTTAGTCAAATAATTGCAAAAAATGATTACATATACTGAAATCAATTTGGATTGTATATGTGTATATGTACATGTATTGAATACAAGTGAATATACATGGATATGTAATATATACAAATATATTTTAAATAAAATGTGAACATTCTTAAAATAGATCTTTTTAATCTTGTAATATTTGGGATAACTGTCTCTAGTCATTTTTGAGCTTAATATACTACTTTACTCAAGGGTCTAGATTATTTTTAATGAAACAATCACTCTTCAGCAGAAAATTACATTAAGTTTAACTAATAGAATATTTCATGTAAAAGACTTAAAATTGAAAATTCCCTTCCCTCATAAAATCCAATTCAGTGTTTAAGATGATACTCGTATTATGAGAAGTTAGAAAGGAAGTTACCTTCCAATCTCTAGGTTCACAATGTCAACAGATTTGTTGGTCGTGGTGAACCCATACTTTAATCTGCAATGGGTTATTAAAAACATATTTGAAAATAAAGTAATAAAAGTTATATATTATAATTTGGAATTCTATTCATAGAAATATAAAAGGTATTGTAAAATCTCTTGTTCTTGCTCCAAAAGGTACTGAGTTTCTTTGACCCTGTCACCCCAACTGATGGATAAAGATTTGCAAAGCCATGATGGTGTACCAATAATTTCTTGCAACTGATATAGGAGCTTTGAGCTAGGAATTCCCTTTCTGTATTACTGTATTCATGTTCCCCCACCCAATGTCTGTTCCTTACCTGGTGACCATCCCCCCTACACACACCTTATAGGTTGCTGCTGCTGCTAAGTCACTTCAGTCATGTCCGACTCTGTGTGACCCCATAGAGGGCAGCCCACCAGGCTCCCCCGTCCCTGGGATTCTCCAGGCAAGAACACTGGAGTGGTTTGCCATTTCCTTCTCCAATGCGTGAAAGTCAAAAGTGAAAGTGAAGTCGCTCAGTCCTGTCCGACTCTTAGCGACTCCGCGGACTGCAGACCACCAGGCTCCTCCGTCCATGGGATTTTCCAGGCAAGAGTACTGGAGTGGGGTGCCATTGCCTTCTCCACCTTATAGATTACAGACACATATTCAATTCCAATCATTAAGGGGTTGGTGTGGTAAAGTAGACTGAGTTTGGATATGTCTTAATAAGAGTCCAGAGTAATCAAGAAGTTCCAAGTTGTCAGGAAGATTCAAGGAGTTCCTTCACCAAATTGACAAGTAAAGAGGAAAGGGGAGAGTGCTATGACCACATTTTTCTCCAGGGCAAGTTGGAGGCTCTTGTTTTCTCATTTTAATAACAGCATTATCTGTCAAACACTATATCTTTCAGGATGCATAACACTTCCTTCATCTGGGATCAAAAATGTCTTTATCATTTTTCTTAGTTACTTGATTCATGAACCATATGTGTTTTATAATAGGTGAACAGACTGTATATTATGATTAAATATGGCATTTGAATGCTATATCTATATCTTAGTAGCACATTGCTTCTATTACATTTCATGTTTGTGGGACCTAAAGATGTTACAATCTTTGAGAATGTTTTTCTATAATTCCCTTTTCACAACTGCTCTGACATCTACTGGACACATGAAGTTTCAGCTGGTAGGAAAGTCAAAGTATATATTTTGTTAGTGCTATTTTTTTCTTCTAAGTATCTTGACCTTCACTTTTTTTTTTCCTTGGCAGAAATAACATTACCTTTAAGACCTTAGTATTTCCATTATGTAGAATTCTTCTCTATAGCATTTATCTATAGTACTTCATCAATCTTTTTAAAAATTTATTTTTAACTGAAGGATAATTGCTTTACAGTATTGTGTTGGTTTCTACCACATGAATCAGCTAGTCACAACATGAATCAGCCATACGTTTACCCATGCCCCCTCCCATTTGAACACCCCTCCCACCTCTCTCCCCATCCCACCCCTCCAGGTTGTTACAGAGCCCTGATTTGAGTTCCCTGAGTCATACGGCAAATTTCCATTGGCTATTTTACATATGGTATTGTATGTTTCCATGTTACTCTCTCCATACCTCCCACCCTCTATTATATTATTATATATATATATATATATATATATATATATAAAAAATCTAGAAAGAGGGTACGGATGAACCTATTTGCAGAGCAGCAATAGAGACAAGATGTTGTATCAGCCTTATCTAACCTGAGAGAGAGAAGCTATGGCAGAAACTCTCAGGTAATTTTGTCTATACCTGAGAATTTACCTGAAAATCTAACTCCTGAATTATTTACCTTAAAAAGGCAGACCCACATCAAATGATCGTCTATTTTTGTGAACACAAATAAATTAAACTTAGTACTGTTGATGTGCATTATCTGATGGCGAGAAAAAAAAAAAATCTTCAAAACAGCTTCTTTCTGAGTGAAAGGGTCAAAGACAGGAAGATAAAAATCTGTTTCAGACATTATATTTAAAGCAGTTCTTCACAGAGAATTGTGCCTTAACTCCCACAAGGAAAATAAAGAAGATTAGTAAAGCACTGCTTTAACACTGAATTAAGAACTCCTGGAAAGAGAAAACCAGAAGAACTAAGGAGTTTTTTTAACTGTCCAGGAATTAATCTGAATATTAAATACTTAAATTCAAAGAAGAAATTTGAAATAGCAAGAAGTAGAAAACAAGTTGAAGAGGTGACTGTAATGAGTATGATTAAGAACAAAAACAATGAGCTTCAAATATACAGAATTCAAAGAATAAGCAAAACTGTAAAAAATAGGTATTAAAAAACTGTGCTGATAGAAAGTATCATTTTACAGTACAAGCAGGCATGCAATTAATAAGGCTATATTCTACTGACTTATTTGTTTAAGCTTTATAAAGGTATTATCTGAAGAAATTTTATTTCTTAAATTGATCAACATTTTGCTACTTGGAAGTTTGAGAGGCTCCAATAAGTATATTACATGTATTTTCATACTCTAACCATAACAGAGGAATCAAAACAGATTTTTTTATCTTCACTTTTGGATCATGTACTTGTGAAGTCTGTTTATTTGCCTTTGATTTCTTTATTTTGCCTTTAGGATAATTGAAAAGAATACTAAAATCAGAAAAAGCTGCATTTTAACTCTGTTAAAATATGTTTCTAGTCATATGCTGTAACTGGAATTTGAGCTACTGTAGGATGAGCTAGAGAAAAAAAGTGATCATCTGGATATTACTGGTCAGGCTACAGATAGGATCAAAGCAAAACCCTGAGTTACATGCAGGCATAGGAGATAAAATACACACCAGAGGATCTGCATACTTGCAAATATGTTTCCATTCTATAGAGTCCTCTAGATTTTCTTCAAAGCACGGGAATTTTACATGATATTAAACAACAGTTAATATCATGCAAAGGGCTTGAACCAGGTTTGCCCAGCTAATGTATCTTTCTCTCCCTGGGGTTTACTGAAACATGTTTCACAAGTGTCCTCTCTTGCTCCTACTAACTCAGGTAATTCTCCAACATTCTACCTCCCAAATCCATCTCTTTTTTCACATACACCCTCATCTACTGACTATGTGCACAAGCTTTTTCTTCCTGAGCCCATCTTCCCATGGGAAGTGGCCTCTATTTCCCCTTTGCACTGAGCCCCACAGCTCAGGACAGCCTGCACATTTCCATTCTTATACTCTGTTAGAATTTTAGATCAGAAATCAACATCACCCATTGGAGGATGATAACCCAGTCTTGTAAAGGCAGTCAATAATACTCCAAGTAGCTGGCAAACTTTAGGGTTTCAAGGAAATTGGAGCAAAGGATGAGAAATTTGAAAGAATCCCAGAGATACCTGATCTCAGGAACACTCTAGTCCAATGATAAAACATTTGGTTACCAAAAAGATCAATAGAAAGGCAGATAGATATACTGCTGCTGCTGCTGCTAAGTCACTTCAGTCGTGTCCGACTCTGTGCGACCCCATAGATGGCAGCCCACCAGGCTCCCCCGTCCCTGGGATAGATATACTGGCACTAAACAATGAGACTGAGATCTAGCCAGGAGGAGTATTCCAGGGTCATTGATACAAGACTAGGGTAGTAACTCTCACAAGGAAACATTGATACCTTGTTTACTTGGGACTTGCAGATCCAAAACAGCAGCAACAATGGAATCTTGGTTTTGTCCTGTAGGCTATGATATCTGGTTAAACAGCCCCCCAAAAAAAAATTTTTAGAAATTATTAAGTCACAGACAGATGGAAAAGGAGTGTTGTTTTATTTTTCTAATGTATCATTATCTTTGAAATTTGTGGAGAATGTTTTCAATTTCTTTGTGTTTTGAACATTTGTAATTCAGGATCTGATCTTGAGCCAAGCCTCAGTTCAGTTCAGTCGTTCAATCGTTATGTGACTCTTTGCGACCCCATGAATCACAGCACGCCAGGCCTTCCTGTCCATCACCAACTCCCGGAGCCAAGCCTAGTGAAAGGTAAATGTTCTTTTTCCTTTGTCATGGCAGATCTGAGAGTTGGAAGCTGAGATCTGTTTAAACAGTTGCTCTATGTTCTAAGTGGACGTGGGGAACCTTACCAGCTGGAGAAGCAATAATCTCTACTCTTCCTTTGTATTAATGATCAGAGTGCGGGATACCCTATTGGTATGGAGCATCCCTCCCACCTACATATGTGTATGCTCTTCCTGTGGCCACAGGACTGGAAGGGTTGACATTGTACTTCTCTGATCCACTGCGATCAGGTTCAGGTTAGGTTTCTCCCTCTCAAGCATTTCTGGCAAAAGGAAAAGGGAAGTTGTGAGTTAAAGGGAGGCTCACAGCTCTGGTGAGCACCTGGAAACCAGTCTCGCTGTTCCAGTGCTCCAGTCAGCTGGGGACAGGGTGAGGCTGCCTGAGATTTCTAGCAACTTCTGCCCCTCGACTTTTCATCAGGTTTTTAAGTAAATGATTGTAGCCATTAATACCTTTTCTTCCTTTTCCTTCCCTTCCCAACTAGAAGCAGGAGGAGTTCTCATAGAAAGGCAGGTCCGATAAATAAGTCCCACCTTGAACCCTATTTCTACATTGTATTCTTAATTTTTTAATTAAAATTTCCAAACATTAGAACCATCAATAGTAATATAGATACTTCTCTCATTTATCCATCTATCTGTATCTATCCCTGTCTTTGATGTTGGTGGTTCTAATAAATGGGACATACTCTCATTTGTACTTTAATATATGCATGAATACTTATTTTTATCTTTAAAAATAACTTAGGGATTTCAGATTACCTCCAAATGTATAATACTAGTAACATTTTAGCTGTTAGTGTCAAAAGGGAGGACATACATACTTGGCTTCATCTATGTGAAAATCATAATTTTGAAATAGGCTATTCTCAATCTCTCTTCAGTCTTTACATGTTCCATATAAATTTTCTAATCAATATTTCTCCCTTCTGGTTTTTTTTTTTTTTTCCTGTTAATAACATTGAACAATTAGGACTTTGACATTATTGCAAATTAGCAGTGTTTTTTGAATAATAATAAATGTATTACAGTTCTTGGTATGTTAGTTGCTCAGGTGTGGCTGACTCTTTGCAATCCTATGGACTGTAACCCCCCAGGCTCCTTTGTCCATGGAATTCTCCAGGCAAGAACACTGGAGTGGTAGCCATTCCTAACTCCACAGGATCTTCCTGACCCAGGGATTGAGCATGGGTCTCCTTCATTGCAGGCAGATTCTTTACCATCTGAGCCACACAGTTCTCTAGACCTTAATAATTTCAAACAGTTTCAAATTTGTATTCAATGTTGAGTTGATTAATTTAGGATTCAATTACTAAGAACTCTTTGAATTTTATTATTTATCCTATGTCTAGATACAATTGATTCCTCTAATAAAAAATAATATGAAGGGGAAATGGGGTGCGAGTGCTGAAGTGAAAAGAGAATATATAGAGGACATAAGCAGAGACATTAATTCATTTAAAGTGGTCATTGAGACTCTATATGTGATACTATAAGTTTTTCTGAATTTGGCAATAAGGAATTCATGATCTGAGCCACAGTCAGCTCCTGGCCGTGTTTTTGTTGACTGAATAGAGCTTCTCCATCTTTGGCTGCAAAGAATATAATCAATCTGATTTCGGTGTTGACCATCTGGTGATGTCCATGTGTAGAGTCTTCTTTTGTGTTATTGGAAGAGGGTGTTTGCTATGACCAGTGCATTTTTTTTGGCAAAACTCTATTAGTCTTTGCCCTGCTTCATTCCATACTCCATGGACAATATTGCCTGTTACTCCAGGTGTTTCTTGACTTCCTACTTTTGCATTCTAGTCCCCTAGAATGAAAAGGACATCTTTTTTGGGGTGTTAGTTCTAAAAGGTCCTGTAGGTCTTCATAGAACCATTCAACTTCAGCTTCTTCAGAGTTACTGGTTGGGGCATAGACTTGGATTACTGTGATATTGAATGGTTTGCCTTGGAAACGAACAGAGATCATTCTGTTGTTTTTGAGATTGCATCCAAGTACTGCATTTCGGACTCTTCTGTTGACCATGATGGCTACTCCATTTCTTCTAAAGGATTCCAGCCTGCAGTAACAGATGTAATGCTCAAAATTCTCCAAGCCAGGCTTCAGCTGAACCGTGAACTTCCAGATGTTCAAGCTGGTTTTAGAAAAGGCAGAGGAACCAGAGATCAAATTGCCAACATCCGCTGGATCATCAAAAAAGCAAGAGTTCCAGAAAAAACATCTATTTCTGGTTTATTGACTATGCCAAAGCCTTTGGCTGTGTGGATAACAATAAACTGTGGAAAATTCTGAAAGAGATGGGAATACCAGACCACCTGACCTGCCTCTTGAGAAACCTATATGCAGGTCAGGAAGCAACAGTTAAAACTGGGCATGGAACAATAGACTGGTTCCAAATAGGAAAAGGAGTATGTCAAGGCTGTATATTGTCACCCTGCTTATTTAATTTATATGCAGAGCACATCATGAGAAATGCTGGGCTGGAAGAAGCACAAGCTGGAATCAAGACTGCCAGGAGAAATATCAATAACCTCAGATATGCAGATGACACTACCCTTATGAAAGAAAGTGAAGAGGAACTAAAAAGCCTCTTGATGAAGGTGAAAGTGGAGAGTGGAAAAGTTGGCTTAAAGCTCAACATTCAGAAAACGAAGATCATGGCATCTGGTCCTATAACTTCATGGGAAATAGATGGGGAAACAGCGGAAACAGTGTCAGGCTTTATTTTGGGGGGCTCCAAAATCACTGCAGATGGTGACTGCAGCCGTGAAATTAAAAGACGCTTACTCCTTGGAAGAAACCAATCTAGGTGGCATATCCAAAACCAGGGACATTACTTTGCCAACAAAGGTCCATCTAGTCAAGGCTATGGTTTTTCCAGTGGTCATGTATGGATGTGAGAGTTGGACTGTGAAGAAAGCTGAGCGCTGAAGAATTGATGCTTTTGAACTGTGGTGTTGGAGAAGACTCTTGAGAGTCCCTTGGACTGCAAGGAGATCCAACCAGTCCATTCTGAAGGAGATCAGCCCTGGGATTTCTTTGGAAGGAATGATGCTAAAGCTGAAACGCCAGTACTTTGGCCACCTCATGCAAAGAGTTGACTCATTGGAAAAGACTCTGATGCTGGGAGGGATTGGGGGCAGGAGGAGAAGGGGACGACAGAGGATGAGATGGCTGGATGGCATCACTGACTCGATGGACGTGAGTCTGAATGAACTCCGGGAGTTGGTGATGGACAGGGAGGCCTGGCGTGCTGCACTTCATGGGGTTGCAAAGAGTCGGACACGACTGAGCGACTGAACTGAACTGATAAGCTTTTCTTAGTTTTGTCAAGTTAAAATTAAAGGGGAAAGAACTCTCAAATAAAATGAAATAAATTGCTTAAGGAAGACAAAAATATTTCTGTTCAGTAACTGTGAGAATTTATCACGTGCGTCCTGTGATAGGCATACTGTGCTCTACTGAACAATTTCTTCAGTGGTAGCTTAGCACAATTTTCATTTTACTATTTTTCCTGCATGACCCTCATTAACATTTAACATTAAATAATGTTTTGGGGACCCAGTTGCTTGCATGTTCTCATTTAAAGTTTATTTTATTAGCCATTGACTAATTCTTAGAGCTCTTACCTGACCAGAGTTTTACTTTGCTTTTAAAAATTTGTCTGGTAATGTTTTTGCCACACCACATATCATGTGGGATCTGTAGTTCCCCAGCTAGTGGCATAATAGAGTCTTAACCACTGGACTGCCAGGGAAGTCCCCAGAGATTTTAAACCTCAGCACAGTTGTCCCTTTGGTCTGGATAAACCTTTATTGAGGGGGTGTTCTTGTGCACTGTAGAATATTTAGCAGCACCCCTGTCCTCTTCTCACATGATCTAGATGCCCCTTGCATGCCCTACTCACTGTCTTGACATTGGGTTGACTCTTTTTGTCCAGACATTGTCAAATATCCCTGTGTAAGATTTACTCAAGGCTAAGAACCACTGCTTTTTTACTGTTGTCTCACATCACAGGGGTTTATCTGGTGGCTCAGTGATAAAAAATCTGCCTGCCAATGCAGGAGATGCAGGAGCCACAGGTTCGATCCCTGGGTCGGGAAGATCCCCTGGAGGAGGAAATGGCAATCCACTCCAGTATTCTTGCATGGAATAATCCCATGAACAGAGTCTGGTGGGCTACAGTCCATGGGGTTGCAAAGAATAGGACACAACTGAGCATTCATATCACAGACTCAACCCCTCTAGTTTTATGGATGGATTTACCACAGAACTGAATATTCTTTGAATATTTGTACCTACCATAGACTGATACTTCAGTCATGCACAAGTCATAGGCTAGCACTGAAGTTTCTCTTTAGATTTTTTTCTAAATATATGCATTCTATCAGGATCAGAAGGGTGATTCATTTGATAAAGGAAGAATAACAATAGATTATAAAATACTGGGCTTTTTTTTTTCAGAGTACCTTGTTTTTTCCAGATTTGTTGTTCAGTCTCTAAGTCATGTCCGACTCTTTGTTACCCCATAAACTGCATCACATCTGGCTTCCCTGTCCTGTACTATATCCCCAAGTTTGCTCAACCAACCATCTCGTCCTTTGTCACCATTCACGGAGTCAGTGATGCCGTCCAATCAGCTTATCCTCTGCCCTTCTCCTCTTGCCCTCAATCTTTCCCAGCATCAGAGTCCTTTCCAATAAGTCAGCTCTTCCCATCAGGTGACCAAAGTATTGGAGAATAAGCACTAGTTCTTCCATTGCATATTCAGAGTTGATTTCCTCTAGGATTGACTGTTTTTCTCTCCTTGCTATCCAAGGGACTCTCAAGAGTTTTCTCCAGCACCACAGCTCAAAAACATCAATTTTTCAGCACTCAGCCTTCTTTATGGTCCAACTCTCACATGCATACATGACTACTGGAAAAACCATAGCTTTGACTATAAGGACTTTTGTTGGCAAAGTGATGTCTCTGCTTTTTAGTACACTGTCTAGGTTTGTCATAGTTTTTCTTCCAAGGAGCAAGCATCTTTTCATTTTGTGACTGCAGTCACCATCTATATTGATTTTGGAGCCCAAGAAAATGAAATATGACAGTTTCCACATTTTCCCCATCTATTTGCCAGAAAGTGATAGGACTGTATGCTATGATCTTCATTTTTTTGAAACTTGAGTTTTAAGCCAGCTTTTCACTCTACTCTTTCACCCTCATCAAAGTCTCTTTAGTTCCTCTTGACTTTCTGCCACTAAAGTGGTATAGTCTCTGCAAAAGAGGTTGTTGATATTTCTCCCAGCAATCTTGATTCCAGCTTGTGATTCATCTGGCCTGGCATTTCACATGATATACTCTGTATATAAGTTACATAAACAGGATGACAATATACAGCCTTGACATACTCCTTTCTCAATTTTTGGACTAGTCTGTTTTTCCCACATCCAGTTCTAACTGTTGCTTCTTGTCCTGCATAAAGCTTCTCAGGAGGGAGCTAATGTGGTATGTTATTCACATCTCGTTAAGAATATTCCACAATTTGTTCTGATCCACACAGTAAAAGGCTTTAGCATAGTCAATGAAGCTGAAGTAGATTTTTTTTTTAATGGAATTGCCTTGCTTTTCTATGATCCAGTGTATTTGGCAATTTGATCTCTGGTTCCTCTGCCTTTTCTAAATCCAGTTTGTACATGGGGAAGTTATTGTTTCACATACTTTTCTAGATTACTTTAATAATTTAAAGGTAAATATTCACTTATATAGATGGAGTGAATAAACATCCAAATGTACTGCATTCATCAACGTAATCTTAATTACAGTATTTATATGAGCTTTACTTACATTTGAATCATTTGTCAGGGTCTATCATTGAATGTGTCTCCAAAAGTACATAGTCTTTTACCTACAGAAAATACCCCAGACCTCAGAAGTCAAAACATCACCACACTCTCCAGTTGCTTCTTAACTTTAAACAAATACTTAACTTAGCAATTTTATTCTTCAGTCTCCATAGAAGAAATAAGATTTCAGTATTTGTTTCTCACCTGGAGAAGTATTCTGAGAAATTTGAAAGTGACTCAGAAGTGCCTTGCAGTGCTTTTAGTCTACAAGATCAGATGGAAGAGTGAGTGATACCTTAGCAGACATCAAATATTTAATTCTGAAAAAAACTTTGGCCAAGCAGCTGCTGGTAGCCTGTGATTACTTTAGAGAAATGTTGAGTCCCTAGTCTTTGGCGAAACATTCAGTGCATTGAATTTGCTCTCAAAGATTTTTTTTTCTCGATGTATACATGATACCTTTTAACTGTACATATAATTAATACCCAGTTCATTTGGATATGTATATTTCATTAAATTTATTTTTATTGTATTATATCACAGTGGTAATAATTTATGTAAGAAAATCATTGTACCGTCTTAGTTTGTAACACTGCCGTTCTACACATTCTTGTGTTACTAAAATTAGTGTTTTGGTTTAATCATCCTGCAAACTTTTATTGAGCCAATACTCTGGAGTAATATTTTTGCAGTGAAAAAAATATATTGACATAGTCTCTAACCTAAAATTAATAAACCCTTCAGAAAATCCTATATGTTTCAATCATAGTGGAAATTGTTTTAAAGAATAATTGTGAAAGAACTTGACAAATAATAAAATTTATGTTGAAAGGCCCTTGAAAACTCAGCTCTGGAACTTTCTTTCACTGTTAATATGCTTAGCATTCCATGAGAGATGATCAAGGGACATTCACATTTCTATTTTTAAGAAACTGATTTCATTATAAAGCAATACATTTTTGCATATATTCAAACCCTAATTGGGCTTTACTTGTGGCTCAGCTGGTAAAGAATCCACCTGCAATGTGGGATACCTGGGTTCGATCCCTGGGTTGGGAAGATCCCCTGAAGAAGGGAAAGGCCCACTCCAGTATTCTGGCCTGGAGAATTCCATGGACTAAGTCCATGGGGTCGCAAAGAGTTGGGCACAACTGAGCGACTTTCACTTTCAACCCCTAATTATACATAAATCTTTAAGTTTTAAATTGCCCATTAATTTAGTTTCACAAATAAAATCTATCCTCTCTCAAAGTGAATTGGGGGTAACTATATATTATTAAATATTCATCCAGTGTTAATTTGACAAAAAATGATTTTTTGTGTTACTGTCTTTTATGGTGCTCCCTTCTGGAGGTTGATTACTCAGTAGATTTTCTTCTTCTCTAAGATGAAGAAGGTGTCTATGCATAAAAGCAAGTGACATAATATGCCTTCCCTCTTTTAAAAAGCTACCTGAGCCCTCCCCTGCATGCACACTACTGCTGATGTAAAGTGAGTCACATGGTATTGCTAATTTTGACATAGTATATAAAGCAGAGACAAGAGAGAGTCAGGACATAAATATTAGGAGCTGATAAGATACAGGACAAGTCAGAGAAGTCTAAAATTGGGGTGAACATGTGATTTAGTATCCAAATCAGTCACTTGAGAAACTGTGAAAGTATACTTTTAATAATTACACCAGTACAGTACATAGATATAAAACGCACCATCACCCACTCTCCCTTGCTAGTGACTATAAGAATTTAATGCAAGATACATTTAAAAGGCTTGGGAGTTGGTAGGGGTTTCAGTTTTCACAGTATTCTACAGATTTAAAGCTTGTTTTATCATGTTTTATGTTAATTATCTCTTTAGCCTAATGTTGAATGTTTGCTACTGGTGTAAAAATAGCTTCCCAGTATTTTTCCACATTTGCTGAAATTTGATTCAGTTTTCATGTTAACAAAAATGTAGTACCTGAAACTAAACCCACGCAAGCAAAGACACACATAACTTTTATACATACACATATAATTCTAGGATTGTATGTCAAATGAGAATGATAATAGTATTTATCTCAACTTTAATCTGTTTCTTTTTTTTTTTTTTTTTACTAGCATAGTAGGTATCCCATGATGGAAATAATTTGCTTAATGACAGATGAGATTTAAAGCACACATTTGTTCACTAACCCAGATAATGCTGCATCTCACAGTACTGCCAAGAAACAGATAATCAGGTTTGAAAGAGACTGACTTCCCACTTAAAATATACAAACCTGGAGATCCGTGATTTGATCAAAAATATATCTCACTTGATAATATATTTTTAAAAGTACATCCTAATGATATTTAAGGTTTCTTTATATGGTCTCAAGTATATGTTTTCTCCATCTCCAGCCTTCTCATTCCCAATATACTTTATCCCCTAAATATATCATTTTGGATTATTTTGATAGTCCTTAATCTCCTAATTGGTCTCCTTTCCTGGAATCTCACACTTTTCAAATTCACCCTAAATCTTTCTCCATATTCATTTGTATAAAATACAAAGGTAGTCATGTACCTCATTCCCCATGTTGATAATTCAGAAGCTCTGGATTGTCTGTGGGACCATGAAGTATCTAAATTGCCTAAGGTAACATGCCAAAGGTCCTGCGTGTCTTTTCCCCTCTCTGACCCCTCTCACTCTCACGCCTCTTCCTCATGACATTCACTCTTAATTGAATTCCCTTTACTTTATTCTCAACTGGTCATATCTGCTAATTTATAAAATTCAGTCAAGCTGACCTCTCCGTAAGTTTTGACTCCTTTCATCCCATTAAATTTAATCACCAGCTCCATTGTGATTCTACTGAACTGTGTATCCATTCCTATGATACTTTACTTAGAATATTTTATTTCATACAGATATCTGAGGATCAATAGGTATATTCTAATTTTCAATTTCCAAATCCTAAAAAAGATAATGAAAAAGTAAGCATTAAATAAACTGCTTGACAAGTGAATGAGTGAGTTACTATGGATGAGTACTAAGTCTTTCCTACTTCTGAAAGTTTGTGAATTTAGGTATTTGGAGTCTAAGACCATCCTTGATACAGCAGGATACTATGTTAACTACCTTGTTTGCTTCTTCAGATCTTATTCTCTCTCTTACTCCAATTCACCATGTCCCAGACTGTTTAGGCCAGTTAAAAAAGTGGAATCCTAAATTGATCTTTTCAAGGTCTTTTGTACCTAGCCAGTATGAGTAGTAACTAGAAGACATCTATCTTTTATTCTAAATGTGGAATTCACATTTCTTCATGTACCAAATGACTGATGAAGCTAAAAAAAGGGGGACGTTAGAGTAAATCCATCAAGAATAGAGAGATGCATTGCTCTTTCCTAGCAGATAATTTGAACTGTCTCTCAAAATGTCAGGCCATGCTACAGAGTTTTATTCTAATACCTTGAATGCTACAGAATGTTATGCACCATATTAAAAAAAGAAAAGACTTCTCTGGAATGGAGGGATATCTATTTCATCTCTCTAGAAGACTCGCTTCTGTTACCTCTAAATGCAAGTCAAATGAAAACTTTAAAATCAATACTACCAGATATTTGCAAAGAATATCTATAAATATTATAGGAAGATTGGCTTATTTTATTTCTTTTTCTAGTCTGATATGAAATGAAGTATACCACATATGGCTCAGATCTTAGTTTTATATGTAGTCTCCTCTTTTCCCATCCACATTGCATAGTTTTTTATCTTCTCCCATTTTCCTACCTCTCACTGTCCCTTATTTTCACCTCTTGTGATTTTTTCTTTTTTGCATAGTAATACCCCTTTTCATTCTCTTCATTATAGTTTTCACTGAATTTTAATTCCCCTTTTTCTTTATATTTTTAAGAGTAGATTGCAAGGAATCTAATTAAGTTATTTTGTTTAATTTTAAGCAACATTTTGTTTTTAAGCCATTTACACTTAATTACTAAAAAAATTAAGTTTAAATTTGCCACTGTGCTCTAAAGTTTGTACTGTTTCTACTACATTATTTTCACTTCCTTAAGTTATGTTGATTATTTTTTCTCTATTAACTTTCTCATTATCCATTTCTTTAGAAATTTAGTTAGTATTATAGAAATTACAACATGCATCAACAACTAAAGTCTATCAAATTTAATACATTTATGAATTTATGAACATTTCACATTTATTTAGTATGTCTTGTCATTTAAGTTAATACTGCTATGTATCAATATTTTCAGCAATGCATGTTATTAGTGTGTGAATTCAATATTCATTTAGATTTCTTCAAATATTTACTCTTTCCTTTGATTGTCATTCCTCATATAACAAATACCATGTTTCCATCTTGGATTGTTTTCCTTCTGCCTAAAAATGCTTGTTAGATTTGTTTTTGTTGTTCAGTCACCCAGTCATGTCCAACTCTTTGCAACCCCATGGACTTTAGCATGCCAGGCCTCCCTGTCCCTCATCATGTCCCGAATTTTGCCCAAGTTCATGTCCATTGTATTGATGATAACATCAGCAATCTTATCCTTTGATGCCCTCTTCTCCTTCTGCCCTCAATCTTTCCTAGCATCAGGGACTTTTCCAATGAGTCAGCTGTTGGCATCAGATGACCAAAATACTGGAGCTTCAGCTTCAGTATCAGTCCTTCCAATGAGTATTCAGGGTTGATTTCCTTTAGGATTGACTGGTTTGATCTCCTTGCAGTAAAAGGGACTCTCAGGAGTGTTTTCCAGCACCACAGTTCAAAGGCATCAATTCTTTGGTGCTTTGCCTTCTTTATGGTCCAGTTCTCACAACCGTACCTGACCACTGGGAAGACTGTAGATTGACTATATGGACCTTTGTTGGCAGAGTGACCTTTGCTTGTCAACACAATGCCTAGGTCTGTCACTGCTTTCCTCCCAAGAAGCAATCATCTTCTGATTTCATGGCTGCAGTCACCATCTGCAGTGATTTTAGAGCCTGAGAAGAGGACATCTGCCACTGCTTCCACCTTTATTCCTTCTATTTGCCATGAAGTGATGAGGCCACGTTCCATGATATTAGTTATATATATAACTAATATTATATATATATATATATATACACACACACATATATACATATATATGTGTATATATATATATATATATATATACACACACACACATTTAGTTTTAAGATGGCTTTTTCATTCTATTCCTTCATCCTCATCAAGAGGTTCTTTAGTTCTTCACATTCTGCCATTAGAGTGGCTTATGGATAAGGAATTCTCTCAATTTTGTTCATCTAAATATATTTTTGTTTGGTGCCCATCTTTAAGGACTATTTTCAATTGTAGATTTGGAAGCTGACAGTGATTTTCCTACCATTGTTTGGGGGGTTGGTCTGTGTTAAGTTTCCTTTAATACCAGCTGACAACCTGGAATCTTTACCAGCAGTTCTCTTCCTCAGTGGACCCTGAAATAAGAATACTTTCCTGAATCTACAAGGTCATCTAAACTTATAGTCTTAATTTTTAAACTTCTACTTTCTTTGCAACCTCACAGTTTGTCAGTTTCTCAAGAGTAAAAGCTACACCAAATCTTAGATTCTTTCCTTTGGGCTTCTCTGATTCCTGAGATCTTAGTCCTCCAACTCCTTGACTGCCTTGGAGTCTTCCAGTATCTTCAAACAGTTGTTGTTGTTGTTTCTCATATTTTAATGTTTTCAAACTTTTTCTGGTTGAGTCTTAGAGAAGAGTTGTTCTGAAACAAGCTGTCCCACTATTGTCAGTGACACCAGATGATGGCACAGATATTCTTGAACATCTTATAGTATTTAGTTTTTAATTGGTCATATGCCAAGATTTTTCCCCTTTTTTCTTCAACAGATGGCAATAACTCAGTTAATCTCTTGGCATATTAGATATAATACTTCCAAGAACTTTACTGAGTCTTTCACCCAACCTTCATGGAAAATTGGTATTAAAAATTGCTCACTTTTAAATAATAATATTCATCTTTTACTTGTTTAATTTTCAAAAGCATTAAAAATGGAGTTTTGCTCACTCAGGCAATTAATTACTTTGTTCATGCCATTGAAAGACATATCTTTCTTTGTACTTAAACACATATTACAGATACAACTTTTTAAAATGAAACAATTACTGTAATATTAATATTATTAATATTCTTTAATTTGTCATAAACTCTTTTACTTGTGTTCCTCTGGGCCATTGATTCAGACCTAGGCACAGATCGTGCCCCCAAACTTAGAAAACATGATAAAGTTATGATATAGTAAGATGTCTCATTGCTAATTAAGCCTAATATTATTTTTCTGAATCTTAAAAGAGGAAACCATAAAGTCATACATAGTTTTCAGGCCAACTATTCTCTACTAGTTAGATATGTGCAAAGCATAGGAATTAAAAAATGTACAGTGAATGCTCATTTTTATAAAACCTGTTATTTTTCTATTTCTTACATTAAGACCTCTTTGAAACGATAATGTACTGTTTTTAACTTAGGAAAGAAATACTGAACCTACCACTCACAGTGTTACATGAAATAATGAGACAATTATCACTATACTTGCCCTCTTGGAAATCATAATCAAGGATGTATGGGGATACCATTTGCTTCATGTTTTGATTTCTTAAGAGATGAAATCAAAATTAAATGCAATTTAGTAGGATCATATTCTTACTTAACATCGAGTTAAACATTCTTTAATCAAAGGACTTTCCAAAATCAAATAAAACTTAGAGATCAAATAGCTGATCTTTTCATTATAATAGCTACCTAGGAGGTAGGACTATATATTGCCATAGAAGATATAAAGATGTTAGCACAGTTCTATTAACTGTCTACTTCAGCAATGAGAACCTCATCTTGAATATTGCAGGTCTCTTTCATTTTTCACTACAACATGCTATATAAAACAAAATGAAAACTGTAAATTATCACATCAGCTCAACAAATGATTCCCATACACTAGCATATAATGGCAAAAATATATGCACAAGATATTATTTCAGCCTTGCAATAGAAGTCTTCCTTAAAACAACCTGAATGCCTGTCAGCATTGCTCATGAAAATAAAAGTACGTATATTATTACAGCAACTATAAAATGGAATAGCCTTCGACTATCGAAAACAATGAAGCAGAACTGAGAGTACCATTTGAAGGGGAAGTGCAAGTTAAACTTGAGTGAACACAAAGCCAATTAAATAATAGTGTTTGAGAGATATTTGCATTTGTGGAAAAAAGATATATATGAAGAAACACACTGCATACACATAGATATATACTACACATGCATATTCTTGAACAGTGTATGGAACTTCTTATGATATTTTGGTGATACTGGTACTATTTGTCCTGAGTAGGTGGGAGAATTATTTTTCTTTTTATGTACTTTTTACTGTTTATATAATTCCTGTTCATTTTATAATAACAAGATTTGGGGAATGGGTGTAGGCAAAGATGACATATCCTGTTTAAAATAACACAAAATTTTTTGCTAAAATATATATGGAAATTCTTAATTACATAGAGAAATACCAGGAAAAAGAGGTAAACGTTGCTTTGGTTATTGTAGACTGTTTCACTGCATGGTTTACTTTGTGTGTTCAACACTAGAAAAGATGCAAAGAAGTACCCTATTTTAAGTTTGCTAAGCCATTGAGTTTACTGCTATACTTTTATTGGTATTTAAATCAAAATTTAATAGTCATGCCCATGGAGAGGTGTTTTGAAATGGTAGTTTAGTTTTATGACTTTTTTATTTATGTTAGTAACAGTGACCATTCTCTCTACCCTTTCTGGTAGAAAGACATATAAAAGGTCAGAAATAAGCTTGTGATCTAAATTGAGCTAGTTTGTCTTTCATTTAAGTTGAAGTAAAACTACAACTTCTTCCTACTATCCTTATGATTGACAAAATTTCTATGCTTGTTAAGAGACAGGCAACATTCTCACATATTTATGCTTGTTAAGAGACTGATTATAGATGGGAACATCGGAGACATATGAGCTAAAGTGACTATAAAAACTCAGTTTTATGACTTTGGGGTTTCTGTGTTGGCTCTGTGTAGATAAAGAATCTGCCTGTCAATGCAGGAAACATTGGTTCAATCCCTGAGTCAGGAAGATCCCCTGGAGAAGGAACTGACAACCCACTCCAGTATTCTTGCCTGGAGAATCTGATTGACAGAGGAGCCTGGCAGGCTACAGTTCAAGGGGTCACAAAGAGTCAGACATGACTGAGGAACTGAGCACACACATCTATATATACATACACATTTGTTTGGGGCTTCCCAGATGGCTTAGTGGTAAAGAATCCACCTGTTGATGCAGGAGATGCAGATTGGATCCCTGGGTAAGGAAGATCCCCTGGAGGAGGAAATGGCTACACACTCCAGTACTCTTGCCTGGGAAATCCCATGGACAGAGGAGCCTGGTGGGCTACAGTGTACGGGGTCGCAAAGAGCCCGACGGGACTGAGACAGCACAGCACACACATTTGATTATAATTTTTAATTTCTCATTGGCAACATGTTTCAACATTCCTATATTAATTTCATTTTTCCCCCCTTTTCTCTTTCCTGTCTTGTTTTTTTATACAGGTAGCATGTTTGAATAAATCTATTGATTTTTCCATTATGTAGTATTCTTCATCTTGAGAAGTAGTGGGATTTTTCCCAACCAGCTGTTGGAGGAAGGTTCTCTAGTAGCAGAATTTCACCTAATGATCTATTTATTGTTTATGTTTTTTTTTTTTTCCTGTCTTCCAGTAAACTGAAAAGGTCACACATAGTTTGCTTTCTGCAAAAATGATTTGTCTGTATTCTTTCTAGTTCATTTCAGCTCCATCTTAACTGCTTCCCCAAACACGCTGGATGGGGTCTCTTGGAGTTTTTGCTACAGCCCTGGCCTTGGGTCCCGTAGTCAAAAACAATGCATTGTTGGTTTGTCCCATGGTACCGACTATTCCTTTGGGAATCCTGACTTTCCAAAATAATCATTCAGCTTCTTTTTGTCTTCATTAAATTTGTCAGTCCTTCATTGTTTATTAGATTGAGTCTTCTGGAAATACCAGTTTTGTTGAGGGTGCTGATTTTCGGTCACTAATTCTCTTTATTGATTTTGTGTAAAATCCAGGAGGAAATCAGGTAAATCATGTTGTTTCTTCTACCATGCTATTTAAAAATTGGAACAACGAGACTAAGTTTGAACTCAAACATGGCTAAATGCCTTACATTAAACCCTTGTTTTTCCTTTTGAAAATGGATGTGCAGGTGATATAAACAAGTATTATCCATTTTCAGTAATCACTCTTATAATTTTGCTGATCATTTGAATTCTATAAATTTTGAGTTCCTGTCATATTATGATTAATGAATATATGGTCAGTAAAGACGCAAAGATTAAAAATGCTCAGTGATTAAAAATGCTCAGAAAGCTCTGTCTTATCTAAGGAAACATTTTTGTCTAATCTTCCTAGATCACAGTAATTGATTAATGACAGACTCTTTACATATAGGGCATGATTTCTGCAGATTTTCAAGTTCAATGTTACTATGCGAGTGTCAGAATCATCTTATTAATGACAATTTATGTACCCACTCCTTTAGGGAACTCCCCTTCACTGAAATTCTGCCGTTTGATCTTTTTAGGACTTAATAGTCTTCTTCCAGGAATAACATTTTTCTTTCAATTTGCTTAATTATTGCAATATTTTTAAAAAATTATCTCTTGTATGCCTTAATTTAATCTGCCTTTCCTGTGTAAAAACATCCATATCATTCAATTACCCTTATCCTCTTCAAAACAAGCTGATCTAACCGTAGCCCACTATTCACGGGAGAGGTTGTGAGAGGTCATGTGGTGCATGAGGCATATATGGATCTTTCCATAGTAAATGGAATAGTACTCCACCCAAGGTCATGGCTCTGTTTTGGCATGATCATCATAGTAAAAATATAAGAGAAGAAATTTGAAAGTGAGCATGGCTTCTAAAAGGGCAAGGCCAACACAGCTATGATGCTGCTGACTAGCAGCAGAAGTATTATGAAAATAATAACTCACACAAAAGATCAGAGGCTTGGGTAAATGCATAGGCAGTTTGAAACCCTGTCACTCTTCCTGTCTGAAGAGGTGATTGAGGGATATAGTACAAAATCTCTTTGTTTGCTGCCTGTAAGTTTAATGATTGGTTAGCCCTTTCATGACATGACATAAAACCAATAGTTATGTATTTCCTGTCTACATCTGCCCTTCTGTATCTCCCTGTCCACTTGCTTGTCATTTAATTAATTAGGTAGTTTGTTATTCATTTAATATTCACTGTGCACCCATTTTGTACTAGGCGTAATATCCGAGTGAAAAAAATACAAGTTCCTCCTTAGTTCATGGCTTGTTGGTTCAATTTTAAATAAATAAATAATTGTAGGTTCAATTTATAAATGTTTTAAAAGGTGCATATATGTTTGTCTCGTTATAAAATAACTGCTGCTGCTGCTGCTAAGTCGCTTCAGTCGTGTCCGACTCTGTGCAACCACATAGACGGAAGCACACCAGGCTCCCCTGTCCCTGGGATTCACCAGGCAAGAACACTGGAGTGGGTTGCCATTTCCTTCTCCAGTGCATGAAAGTGAAAAGGGAAAGGGAAGTCGCTCAGTCATGTCCGACTCTTAGCGACATCATGGACTGCAGCCTACCAGGCTCCTCCGTCCATGGGATTTTCCAGGCAAGAGTACTGGAGTGGGGTGCCATTGCCTTCTCGGATAAAATAACTAGAACATTCTAATTGCCATGAAAGCTGGCATTTAGTTAGAAATTTGAAGGCTAATGGCAAGTGGATGGGGAAACAGTGGAAACAGTGTCAGACTTTATTTTTTGGGGCTCCAAAATCACTGCAGATGGTGACTGCAGCCATGAAATTAAAAGACACTTACTCCTTAGAAGGAAAGTTATGTCCAACCTAGATAGCATATTCAAAAGCAGAGACATTACTTTGCCAACAAAGGTCCGTCTAGTCAAGGCTATGGTTTTTCCTGTGGTCATGTATGGATGTGAGAGTTGGACTGTGAAAAAGGCTGAGCACTGAAGAATTGATGCTTTTGAACTGTGGTGTTGGAGAAGACTCTTGAGAGTCCCTTGTATTGCAAGGAGATCCAACCAGTCCATTCTGAAGGAGAGCAGCCCTGGGATTTCTTTGGAAGGAATGATGCTAAAGCTGAAACTCCAGTACTTTGGCCACCTCATGCGAAGAGTTGACTCATTGGAAAAGACTCTGATGCTGGGAGGGATTGGGGGCAGGAGGAGAAAGGGACGACAGAGGATGAGATGGCTGGATGACATCACTGACTTGATGGACGTGAGTCTGAGTGAACTCCGGGAGTTGGTGATGGACAGGGAGGCCTGGCGTGCTGCGATTCATGGGGTCGCAAAGAGTCAGACACAACTGAGCAACTGAACTGAACTGAACTGGAAGTAGATGATAGAAAGTGGTCCTCATAGATGTGATGCCTTTCCTTCTACAAGATCTGACTCACAGCCTACCTATTACTAAAATGGCCATAGGCATCTTTCTATCAACATGGAATTCACCTTATTAGCTTATGGATAAGAATATGTAAAGAGTTATTAACGTATCATTGTTTTATGAGCCTGAGAATAAAAATATTTTTCTGTTTTTATCGCATTTTTTCTGATATGAGAAGATTCATAGTAGAAAAGGGGTAACTGGAAATATTGTTGAACAAAAGAAAAACCCAAAATGGACACTGAGGGTATATTTACATAAAGATTGATAGCTTTCTCCAACGAGAGATTATCATACTAGGTGAAGTAAGTCAGAAAGAGAAAAACAAATACCATAGAATATGACTTATATGTGGAATGTAAAATATGTCACAAATGAACCTATCTATGAAACACAGTCTCTGACAAAGAGGACAGGCTGGTGGTTGCCAAGGGGGTGGACGTTGGGGAAGGAGGGAGTGGGAGGTCGGGGTTAGTAGATATAAGCTTTTATATATAAAATGGATAAGAAACAAGGTCCTACTGTATAGTATGGGGAACTATATTCACTATCCTATGATAAGTCGAATGGAAAACAATACTAAAAATAATGGATATATGTATAATTGTATCACTTTGTTGTATGACAGAAGTTAACTTTGTAAATCAGCTATACTTTAGTAAAAAAGATTGATAGCTTTGAAACAGAGCACTTTTTAAAGCAAAATAGTTGGTACCTTAATTCTAATTAAGTGGAAAAAATAAAAATAATGAATAAAAGTGGAATATAAATGATGAATAACCTTGAGGTGTGCTACTTAGTTTAATTAGAAATAAAGTTTGTAAAAATGATATAAAATTTCACATATGTAATTATAAATATTTTTTTTAAACTTGGACATGCCTGACATGGTGAGAGAAACTTGTATCTTCTGTATGTGAAAGTTAATACTGTCACAATACAAAAATGTTTGACAGAAAACAACAAAATTCTATAAAGCAATTACCTTTCAATTAAAAATAAATAAATTAAAAAAATCATTCGATGTTACTTACAAAAGAGAAAAACTGACATAGTCAATGGTTTTAAAGTTGGCGCCTCAGGTAGTATGATATTTTTAGTATGATAATAGACCTCTTCTAAAGTCATACAATATTACTATTATTATCACATAGAAGCCATTAGACACAAGACTGAGATGACTATGGCAAATATAGGAAAACTTAAGTGAGAGAAGACTAGAAAAGTATATGTCAGTAACTATGTAAACATTAAAATACAATTGTTTTTCCTAAAGAAATGTGATAAAATATTCAGAGTGGATTTTGATTGATATTGGCTCTTTCGATGATGCCTTTAAATACTTAATATTTTAGAAAAATATTTTTCTTTTGTATTAGAGTACAGACAGTGATATTGTGATGATTTCAGTGGACAGCAAAGGGACTCAGCCATATATATCTATGTATCCATTCTCCCCCAATAAAATCAAGAGATCGATATACATATAGCTTATGTAGTGGGTTTGGCACTAAACCGTTTATGGAAATGAGGATTTCAATGAAGTAGCATTGGAGACTTGGGTTAGACTGGAGGGGAATTCTCTGTGCAGTGAAAATGACAAGAGGTTACAGGAAGAAAGACATGGAATGCAGCTGGCAGAGACAATAAGGGGATTTGAGGCTGAATTTTGCCTGGTAGCCTCAGGCTTTCTACTCTCCTAAGGAAACAAGTCATTCCTTTGCCTGAAGGTAAAAAGGTCAATTTTGAAATTAAATTAGTCAAGTGCTTGATTTCAATATATGATGCTGTTTCTGTGACTTTGCCAAGCCAATTATTTTGTCAAGTTCTCGCTGAAGCCCTTGGGAATGTGAAGCCCATCCCTGATTTGAACTTTTTCCCGTAAAGGGTTCTTTTCCTTTCTGATTTACACTAATGTATTTTCCTCACTGCTGGCATCAACTTGTTTGCAGTGTCACCTTTTTCTTCTTTCTTTTTTAAGAGTAAGTCGTTTTAAAGGTCATTATATCTTTGAAAGGTAAACTAAAAATTAGCTAGAGACTTAACCTGTGATGTGATATCTAGACAGTAAAGATCTGCTTCTAGGATACTGATGATGATGTTCACACCTCTTAATTTTCATCCTAACATGAAGAGTAAATAATTTACATTCATAGAAACTTAACCAAAAAGACAGCCATGTCTATTAAATTCCTAAAGCCTACCAACAATGCCCATACTTTGCAATTTTTATGAAGTTTATCAAACAGAGTTAATCATCCTTTCATCATTAAAACACATCGGGCCCATAGGTATCAATTATAGCTTTATTAAAACTTTATTAAAACTACAGCTTTTTCATTTTTTGTTGTGATCTTCCTTATTTTTTCAGATGAAATCAATGTTTTTTAAGAGACATACATCCTTGAAAAAAATACTGTGTTTTTGCCACACGGTGAAAATTCATCCTTTGGATGAAATCACTTGTTCCTATATCATAAAAATAGACAAAGAAAGCCAGCCTCCAACTAACTTTGTTTGCTCTCAAAAAGCAAGTGAACGTCTTGTGCTGCCAAAGCTACAAAATACCCTTGCTTCGGAGCATGCCCTGAGTTCATTACTCTTCTATACTGACGGCCAGTTCCTTGCCTGGGTGTAATGAATACTTTCCCATTTACATTTTCTTCAACAGCTTGAGGGAAAAGGCTGCTAACATCACAACAATCACAGTGAGAAAGATGATTTTAATATCTTTGCAACTTCTCCCTGAATCATTCTAGAAATGCCTCTTACCACATTTGTTTCCATAACATTTCCTGGGTTGGGTCATGTGCACATTGTCTTAGGGGAATGGGAGTCTGGAAAAGAAAACCAAAATAGCTCCTACCAGGGGAGCTCTAAACTTGTGCTTGAGAAGCAGAAAGAATGATAGATTTAGGCTTTGTTTCTGACCTCAGTTTCACAGCGTCTCTGTATTTACATAGCTAGAATAAGCAGGGAGAGAGGCTGGCTGTCAAAGAGCTTTTCCTTTAACCAGTATATCAACCACGCAAAGAAAGAAAATCCAACTTTCATCTAATGGCTAGAGTCAGGACCCAGAGGCAAAGGTGTGTCCTCCGTTTACCTCCTTTTATGCTTCCTGTGACTTGTGAGCCGCTGGATGAATCAGCAGTAGTTTTAACTTTCATCAGAAAGATTCTATAAATGGCCATTATTAATTCATTATGGTGTGACTTAAGGCATTACAAAAAATGCTGCTGGACAAAAAGCATAGGGTCTGATCACATCATTGCCAAAACAGGTATTTAATTAATAAATTGGAAGATAGTTCAGTAGCAGAACTTTCTTACTTTCTTTCTTTTTTATTAGAGTGCTGAGTCTCTCTAGGCAGAAACATGCTAGTATTGGAATTGTATCCAGGTTTGGCCGATTGTCACTCATAAGCCAGTAATTCAAGAGGCAAGTGTCAGTAGGAAAAAAGGTGCTTTAATCAGAAAAGTTGGCAATCTTCAGAGAAGGTGAACTTGTGTCCAGAGTCCAACTCAAAAGCTTCTCAGCCATGACAGTCTTTTCATTTTGTATTTTTAATGGGAGGATCATTGCTTTACAGTGTCGTGTTGGTTTCTGGTGTACAACGGTGTGAATCAAGCAGATTGTGGTTTAGTTGCTAAGTTGTTTCCAACTCTTTGCCTCCCCGTGGACTGCAGCCCACCAGGCAAGAATCCTGGAGTGAATTGCCGTTTCCGTCTCCAGTAGATGTTCCCCACTCAGGGACTGAACTTGCGTTTCCTGCATTGCAGGCGGTCTACTGCCTTTCAGGCAGATTCTTCACCACTGAGCCACCAGGAAAGCCCCAAATCAGCTATGAGTATACATATGTCCTTTCCCTCTTAAAACTCCTTTTCACCACTACCACTACCTCTTCCCCTGTCTTACCCTCTAGGTTGTCACAGAGCACCAGGCTGAGCTCCTTGTTTTATACAGCAGCTTCCCACCAGTTACCAGTTTTACACATGGCGGTGTATGTATTCCAGTGCTACTCTCAGTTTTCCCCACTCTCTCCTTCCCCTGCTGTGTGCACAGGTCCATCTGCTTTGTCTGTGTCTCTGCTCCTGCACTGCAAGTAGGTTCACTAAGAACATCTTTTTTCTAGATTACATATACATGGGTTAATATACAATATTTGGTTTTCTCTTCCTGACTTACTTCACTCTGTAAAACAGGCTCTAGGTTCATCTTCCTCGGTTCTGCTGACTCAGATCTGTTCCTTTTTATGGGCCGAGTAATGTTCCATTATAGATATAGATATAGATATAGATATAGATATAGATATAGATATAGATATATACATACACCACTACTTCTTTATCATTCACCTGTCAATGGGCATCTAGGTTGCTTCCATATCCTGGCTATTGCAAATAGTGCTGCAGTGAACACTGGGGTACGTGTGCCTTTTGAATTATGGTTTTCTCAGGGTGTATGCCCAGTAGTGGGATTGCTGGGTTTCATTGGTAGTTTTATTCCCAGTTTTTTAAGGGACAGATTTTTAAAGAAAAAGAAACGAGGGAGTAATTGTCTCAGTGGGTCATCGAGGCAGAAGGTTAGGTTCGTATCATTCTCCACTGAATACAGAATGACTGTCTCTTCAGTGTTAGCTTGCCTGTGTAATTGGTCTGCAGGATTGCTAAGGCGATTTTTCAGGTAGAGAGCTAGTCTTTTATTTTAAGTAATGAATTTATTTTAATTGGAGGTTAATTACTTTACAGTATTGTGATGGTTTTTGCCATACATTGACATGAATCAGCCATGGTTCTCCCGTCCTCCCCATCCCATCCCTTCCGGGGTGTCCCAGTGCACTGGCTTTGAGTGCCCTGTTTCATGCATCAAACTTGGACTGGTGATCTATTTCACATATGGTAATATACATGTTTCAATGCTCTTCTCTCAAAACATCCCACCTTTGCCTTTCCCACAGTCATTTTTAACTGCTTAATTCTTCATTCTTATCTAGAAAAAGGAGCAACAGGTTTGGCATGATGTGCATTCAGGAGAGCATGTTGGGAATTAGTTTCAATTGCTTAGTCATCTCATTCCTATAATCAGGTTCTTTTCAGGTTAGAGAGGAACAGAAATAAAAATACAGAAAAGGGCAAATAGGAAACGGTTAAAAGAGCTGCTTTCAGTATGGAGTTTATTTTCTTCTGTGATGATGAACCATCTCTTTCTCTAACATATATGGCAACACATTGTTTAAGAAGAAAATGTTCTGCTATGTCATAAATGCAAAAAGAGAAGGGAGAGTGAAAATAGTTGTTTGTATTGTGATAAAAGTCCAGCATAGAATGTTAGATCTGGAAGGGCACTAAAAGGCCAACTCATCCAACTCTTAATTATGAAAATGAATAAACAAAGGCACAGAGTGTTTAAGTGTTTTGCTCAAGGGCATTGAGACAGTTGGGTTGAGCTGACATTCCGTAATTCACAAAACCATGAATCTTACTTTGATAGAATTCTAGGCTTCTGGTCTCATCCTTTGTATTACCCAATATAACCTTCATTTTCATTAAATCTCTTCTGGAAAAGGGCTTCCTAGGTAGTATAAATAGCCTGCTTGCCAATGCAGGGAGATATAAGAAATGTGGGTTCATTCCCTGGTTTGGGAAGACCCCCTGGAGGAGGGCCTGGCAACCCACTGCAGTATTCTTGTTTGGAGAGTCCAATGGACAGAGGAACCTGGTGGGCTACTGTCCATAGGGTTGCAAAGAGTTGGACAAGACTGAAGTGACTTAGCACACATACTGGAAAACTCGTAAATAATATATACTACACTTTACTCTCTCTAAGAAAAGTCCGTTTTCATCCTTGATCCAATGTTCAGTTTCTACTTTAGAAGAATGTTAGAAGAATCCATTACAGAGTAAGACCATTCCACTGGAACTTATGTTGTAGTTACATTAGCAAAAGGAGGCTGTGGGGCTGAGATAGAAGTTTTCTTTCTTTCTTTCTTTTTTATTGTGAGCATAAACCCCTTTATCACATGCAATGTATTCTATTTATTTATAACAGACTGAATAAAAGTAAGTAGTAACACATCTAACTTGTGTTTCTTGATTCCTAAATCCCACATTTACACCAATGTGCTACAATTAGATATTAAAATCGGGTTGAGGTATAATGCTGTAATTTATACTCATAATTTTTTTTTTTTATGAAAAGCCGTTCACTTTTATTGATTAACATATAGTAAGTTCACACATAATCTAAATAAAACTTTCCAAAGTTTACTCTATAATCTTTGATCAAAATACAGATTATAAGCATTTGGAAACATTCTTGTTCTTGTGATACAGTGGTCAGAGAAATGTGATATTTATGGTTTACAAAACAGAGAGAGCAGTTATTTAGTAAACAAGGATGTACATTAATTACATGACCTTTCAGGAAAAGGTTACATATATTTTTCTTGGGTATCTGTGAAGATTTCCTGATTGTTATCATGTCAACTAAAATTCATGACTTCTAGTTATTGCTGTTATAAAAATACATCAGGATTTCAGTGAGCTGCCATCTTTATATCCATAAAAAACCATTGGCACAACTATTTAAAATTTTGACTCTCTGTCTTACTTTAATACAAAGAATTATTCTCTGAACACTTACCTAGCGGTGACATAGAGGGATGTTTTAAACAATGACAATCATCACCTCCATTTAGACTTCCACTGTACATTTCACATTAGAGGATCCTTAATAGTACATAAAAAAGTAGATAAAAATTATTTCCACCTATATAGAAGGGTTTTGTTTAACTTTGAGGCAGCAAAGATCAAGAATATTAGTTTTAAAAAAGCATATTCACATACACACTAAAGGTATAGCACGTAGTAATTTGAAAGTTGAGTTATATTAAAGTTCACTTTCACATACTGTCAATATGAATAAGGATACAATGATAATAATTATGTTGTCCAACAACTCTCGCCTTGATCCTATGGTTCAAGTAACAAATAATTTTTCTAAGTGTTTTAACTTTGGATTATTTTCTATAATATCCTGATTTAAAGTAATACCAGAAAAGGGTTTTTGACTGAATGCTATCTTTGATGAATTCTCTGATATTTATTTAGACCTGAGTTTTTAAATTCATTTTGTACATTTTTTACAGCATTAAGCATTCTTCCTAGTATGAACTCTCTGGCATTTTCTGATGTGTGTGCTTAGGACAAACCTCTTTCATCACTTACTACGTTTGTAGGGTCTCTCTCCAGCACACGCTCTCTGATGCTGAGTGAGGTGACGGCTCACTTCAAGGCTTTGTCCTATTATTTATATTTGTAAGACTACTTGGCAGTATGAATTATTTTATGGCAAGTAAGATTTGAGTGGCAATTAAAAGCTTTGCCTCATTCTTTACATTTGTATGGTTTCTCCCCAGTATGAATTCGCCTATGTCGACTAAGCTTTGAACTCTGATTAAAGGCTTTGCCACATTCTGTACATTTATAAGGCTTCTCTCCAGTATGAATTTGCTGATGTTTAGTAAGTGTTGAGTTTTGATTAAAAGCTTTGCCACATTCTGTGGCTTGTGAATGAGCCTTAAAAAGTAAGATAGCATTCTTGTTTCAAAATAGGAATTTTAATGTAAAAATTTGGTGGATATAGATTGTCATTTCATAGTTAACTGAATGCTTGCTTTGTTGTTTTTTATTGTTCAGTCACTAAGTCATGTCTGACTCTTTGCTACCCCGTGGACTGCAGCACGCCAGGCTTCCTTCTCCCAGAGTTTGCTCAACCTCATGTCCATTGAATTGGTGAGGTTTTCCAACCCTCTCAATCCTTTGTTGACCCTTTCTCTCCCTGCTCTCTCCAACTTTCTCAGCATCAGCATCATTTCCAATGCATTGGCTCTCCACATCAAGTGCCCAAAGTATTGTAGCATCAGTCCTTCCAATGAATTTTCAAAGTTGATTTCCTTTAAGATTGACTGGTTTGATCTCCTTGCTGTTCAAGTGACTCTCAAGAGTCTTCTCCAGCACCATAATTCAAAGGCCTCAGTTCTTTGGTGCTCAGTCTTCTTTATGGTCTAACTCTCACATCTGTACATGACTGCTGGAAAAGCTATATCTTTGACTATACAGACCTTTGTAGGCCAAGTGATGTCTCTACTTTTTAATACATTATCTAGGTTTGTCATAGCTTTTCTCTGAAGGAGCAAGTGCCTTTTTTTATTAAATGGCTGCAGTCACCGTCTGTAGTGATTTTGAAGGTGAAGAAAATAAAATATGTCACTGTTTCCACTTTTTCCCCACTTAATTGCCATGAAATGATGTGACTGGATGTCATAGTCTTAGTTTTTTAAATATTGAGTTTTAAGCCAGCTTTTTCACTCTTATCTTTCACCTTCATCAAGAGGCTTTTTAGTTCCTCTTCACTTTCTGCCATTAGAATGGTATCATTTGCATAACTGAGGTTGTTGGTATTTCTCCCTGGAAATATAACCAGAAATGCCTGGTTATGATTTCTTAAAGATTGCATCACAGTCTGAATACTATCTAGTGTTACATTAGAGTCTACATTACAGTGGTTTCTACACAGGCACCATAACCTTGTTTTTCACCCAAATAAATGGTCATTTCCTTACTTTCAGTAGGTGAGTGAAATGAAGGATTTATGAAGAACTCCATGTTTGATGTAGTTGAAAAAAAATATGTTGCATTAATTTCTAAAATTTAACCAAATTCAGAAGATGTCATCTTTTTTCCCAGTTTTATTGAGATGTAATTGACACACAGCACTGTGTAAGTTTAAGGCGTGTAGCAGCATTATTTGACTTGTGGATCAGATGGTAAAGAATCTGCCTGCAATGCAGGAGACCCAGGTTTGATCCCTGGATCAGGAAGATCCCCTGGAGAAGGAAATGGCTACCCTCTCCAGTATTCTTGCCTGGAGAATTCCATGGACAGGGGGTCCTGGTGGGCTATAATCCATGGGTTGCAAGAAAGTCAGACAGAACTAAATGACTACACACATATACATCATGAAATGATTATCACAGTAATTTAGTGAACATCCATCTCATAGATACACAATAAAATAAATTTAAAAGTTACTCATGATGGGAACTCTTACAATTTACTTTCTTAACAACTTTCATCTATAACCTATAACTATGTTAATTAATCATTTTGTACATTACATAAAATATCATCTTTTGAAGATATGTTATACATGTATTCCATTTTTTCACAATCCTATGCCTTAGAATTTAGAAGTGCCAGTGTTACAATATCCCTTTTACAGACTATCTCTGGATTCTTTTTCATAAATATGTCCTTGTTCTGTCTATAAATCTGTGAGCCAGTGCTTCCCAATGTGAGTTCATGCATTCTTAGGCTACTCGGAGGCTACTAATGGAGTAGGGAGGGGAGCTGGTACACAAGCAGTATCTGTTCTCACAAGGAGCCTGCAAGACAGAGTATATATACATTGAGTACACTTAGCAATAGAAAACCTGCTATGACTGACTCAAGGGCTGAAATACGTGAGCAGAAATTACTTCACTGGCTGTGATGGCAAAGATTACATGGAGCTAATGGCACATGGGACTTCCAGGTGAACGCATGTGTTTTACACATGAATACATGGAGAAATAAATTATTTATTATTAGATCAGTGCTAGAGAGTGCCATAATCCTTCATGATATGGAACCTAATGAAGAGAAATATGAAAAGAGAAGTGCTGGTGAATCAGTTATACATTTTTGCTATAAATCTTTCTCTTTTCTAACATTTGATCCCAGGGAACTTACCTTTGTGTCACAACATTATTAAATGAAAAAAATGGGTCAATGCATGAATCAGGATCTATTCTGTACTTGATCTGAAGGTTGATTCTTAATATGGTAGAACATGCCTCAGTTTCAACTATCGTGTGTGTGTGTGTGTGTGTGTGTGTGTGTGTGTGTGTGTGTGTGTATAAGGCTTCTCTGGTGGCTCAGATGGTAAAAAATATGCCCACAATGCAGGATATCCAGGTTCAATGCCTGGGTCAAGAAGATACACTGGAATGGCAACCCTCTCCAGTATTCTTGCCTGGAGAATTCCATGGACAGAGGAGTCTGGCAGGCTACAGTCCATGGGGTCACAAAGAGTGAGAAATGACTGAATGACTAACACTATGTGTATATGTGTGTGTGAAACCTCAAGGCAAAATCTAGTATCTAATTCAGGATTTCACTAATTAATTAATATGCATTCTTTTGCTACCAGAGCACTACATTTTTAGTTTCAGTTTCTCTCTCTTCCTTGTTTATCAAACACATGTGCCTACTCTCCACATGTGTTCATAATTTACTGACATGCTTAGACATGAATTTCTTAATCCTCAGGATTCATATAATAGTCACTTCCTGTACATTGGTTGGTTCACTTACTAAACACAGAGGGTGAACTCAGTGCTGTATAAGGCAGTGTGTGTTTCCTTTTATTAAATTTTTTTTAAATTTATTTGACTGTTTCAGTTGTGGAATGTGGGATCCAGTTCCTTGACCAGGGATCAAACCCAGGCCCCCTGCATTTGGAGAATAGAGTCTTAGCCACTGGACCACCAAGGAAGTCCCCAGAGAGAGTTTCTTAAGGAACTTACAGTCTAATGAATTAAGAGACTAAGAATTTTTATTGAACTAATTGTGTGATAAATAACAACACAATATCTAATAAATAATAAATTAATAACTAAAAATTAAAGGTTTAGTTATGTATAATACTGAGCCTAACATCACACCTGGACAAGACATTGAGTCTTGAAGACACAAAGCTTATTTTGAAGTTTACGCAATACCTTTCAGCACCTTTTTGATTGTAATATTCAGGCATTGCTCGTTATGTAATAACCCTTCATCTTTTACCCCAGTTAATTTGATACTTTTGCAAAAAAGTTAATCCTAAATTATGAAGTGTTGTTACCATAAACAATAAATGACTTTAATTAAGTATTCTAAGTCATCATCTAATAGCTTTTTAAGAATATTTTTCTGTGTCCTATGTAGAGCATGACAAAATTTGCTTTTCCTAAAAACAATATTGAATAGTGCCAGAGACAGAAGTTAACAAAGATCTCGTGTATTTTCTATATTGTTTACTATCTCCCTCCCAGAAACCTCCTACACTAAGGGCAGAGTTCAGGAAAGTAATGTTTAGAAATGTTGCCAAATATTAAAAGAACAAAAATTTCAGATTATTAAAGCCTGCTGTAGATATTTTTCTTTTCTTTTCTGCTTGAATAAGGAAAAACAGTTTTCTCTGGTGAGGGCTACTAAATTCTTGAAGAATAATGCCAGTCTAATGAATGTTAATATTCATTGGACATCAGATTAAATGTTCACATTGGTTGAATTTTGGGCCAGGTAGGTTCTTTTCTCTTTTTTTCAAGGCAGTATTGCTTGGGAAATCCCATGGACAGAGGAGCCTGTTGGGCCATAGTCCATGGAGTCACAAGAGTTGGACACAACTTAAAGACTAAACCACCACCAACACATTGTTAACTATAGTTATAGCACTGTATTTTAGTTACAAATACAACTGTACAATGTCTTGTTCAGATTAAGAGTTAGTACAGAACCACTCAATAAATAATAGATCTTAGACTTGAAGACATCCCTGACTATCCATTTCTTTCTAATATACAATGCTTATATCCTTAAAAACCTTCTTAGTAAAATGACTCCCATTCCCTGTGATTCATAAATGATTCTATAATTGGGGAACTTGATAATTGGAAATAGATAATTGGTTGTTCCCAGAATTTATTCATTTCATAACTGAAAGTTTGTACCTTTTAGCCAGTATCACCCCATTTCCCACTCCTAGTTCCCCACCAAGCCTAATTCTACTTTCTTTTACTATGAGTTTGACAGTTTTGGATTCCACAGATGAAATAATAAAACATTTGTCTTCTTTGAGATATTTCACTTCACATAATGCCTTCAAGATTCACCAGTGTTGTTGCAAATGGCAGAATATCCTTTTTCATGGTTGAATAATATTCTATTGTATATCAGGAAAATGCATTCAAAATTAGTTTCTTGAAAGATGACCTGGTTGGTGTATTTGGTGTTGAGCTGACTTTTCAATTCTCCTTCTGTTTATTAACCTGTATTTTTAAATAGTGTGTGTGTGTGTGTGAGAGAGAGAAAGAGAGAGGATATATAATATTGTATGCCATCCAGTGTTTACCCTACTTCCTGTAGTTTATCTTCTTTATGGTACTAATAGAAACAGTCTATAGTGTAACATTTTCTACTGTAGCTTTTTAAGGGAGAGAAAGGGGATGAAATTAAAAGATATAATGTTGTTTTAATATATATGGCTATTCAATCCTTTAGCTCATTTTTCTCATATCTCTTTCAAGAAAGTATCATTAATATGACCGTTTTATGAAGTTCAAAAATTTTAAATATTTTATGCTTGCTTGCTTCTTCAGTCATGTCCAAATTTTTGCAACCCTGTGAGCTATAGCCCACCAGCTTCCTTTGTCCGTGGGATTTTCAAGGTAAAAATACTGGAGTATATTGCCATTTCCTACTCCAGGGAATCTTCCCAACCGAGAGATCAAACCTATGTCTCTTGAGTCTCCTACATCGGCAGACAGATTCTTTACCTCTGTGCCACTTGGGAAGTCACACAAATAAACGAATGATCTCAGATTTGAAGACATTTTTGGAATGTCTACGTCTAGTTTCTCTCTAATACACAGTGTTTCTACCCTTGAAAAACTTCCTTTGAAATGAGTCCCATGATCTACGATTCATATGTGATTCAGTTACAATTGAGGAACTTGATAACTGGAAATAAATGAAAGAAATGTATTTTCTAAACTATCGCCTTTATCTTCTTCAAACACTGCATTACTGTTTCGTTGCTTCCCTTCTTATTCAATGGTTGCTAAGTAATAATATCTAGTGACTAATGGCTACCCTGTAATGATCCAGACTGCTATTATTATTATTATTACCTTCATGATGTAGCTGATAACACACAGACTTGGAGATGTTAAATAAAATATGCAATGTCATACACTTTTTTTTCAGTTAAACTGAAGGAAACATGGATGTGTGTGTGCACATGTATATGGTTTATCTTTTTTTTTTTCTAATTTTATTTTATTTTTAAACTTTACATAATTGTATTAGTTTTGCCAAATATCAAAATGAATCCGCCACAGGTATACATGTGTTCCCCATCCCGAACCCTCCTCCCTCCTCCCTCCCCATACCATCCCTCTGGGCCGTCCCAGTGCACCAGCCCCAAGCATCCAGCATCTTATTTTGTTTTACTTCACAAGGTTCTAAGATCTTGAGGCCTGGGGATAATTTCTACTTCATCTTTTCTTTTACCAGCCTCCTCTGGGGCTCGTCCCCTTGTTCAGCTATGATGCAGGGCTATCAGATGCTCTTATACAGATCTCATATATATTGCTTTATGCATGTTGCTTGTCACGATCACTACCTATGCCCTCATCCCCATTGTTACCCAACTTTCCACTTCCTCTCCCTTCTTGGCTGCACTCCCCCAGGAAGCTGACCTTGACTGACCTCCCTGAATCTCCGCATCATCTTCTTTTATGTTCCTATGTGTTTTCCACCCATATGAGTTTGTACTTGGTGATGTTTTACTTTGTTGATGTTGTACCCATTCACTGAGCCTACTTTATTTGAATATCTCTGTGAAGAAAATGTTAAATTACTCGATTCAAACTTGAATCCATGTTCAGAACTCAGGCAAACAGTGAAATTCTGAAAATATGGTACCTGGGGATTCCTTAATGTGGTACAAATAAGAAAGAAGCTTACCAGTAATAAGTATCAATTGAGCTATTTGGCAAAGTATACCAGAAAGATAAACATTATTGTTTATACCTATGCAGAACTATGAAAATTCCCTAAGCAATAAATTGTGTGTTCAGACACTTTTTCTTTTTGTAATACTATTGTATTTTTAGGGTGTCAGATCCATAGTTAAGTTGGAATTTAGTGAATGATTATGTCTATTAAGGACTGGTCATATTCTATTTGGTAAAATAATAGCTTTTCTCTATCTATTGATTTATCATGTGCAATACAATTTCACTAACTTGGTCACATTTGATTCTCATGGCATCCCTGGGAGGAAAGCAAGGAAGAAAATTCCATCAGATGTTCTTAAAAAGTCTTCTTAACCTGTCTTTATCAGCATAATCATCTTTCTTTCTTACACCTGTCTGTTTTTTTTTTTACTTTCTTTGTTTTTGGCTGTGCGGTGTCACTGCTGCGTGTGGTCTTTCTCTAGTTGCCCTGAGCTGGGGCTACTCTCTATTTCTGGTGTGCAGGTTTCTCACTATGACAGCTCCTCTTGTTGGGGAGCACAGGGTCTGGGCGTGCAGGCTTCAGCAGTTGTGGCACATGGGCTCAGTATTTGAGGCGTGCACCCTGTGGCATGTGGAATTATCCTGGAAAAGGGATTGAACCTGTGTTCCTCACATTAACAGGTGAATTCTTAACCCCTGGACCACCAGGAGAGTCCTCTACACCTGTCTTATACTCTCTGTTTATTTATTTCATATTTTGATAAGTTATAATCACAAACTTTGGATACATAGATACAACTGTCTGTTTCAATGGTCTTCCCTGGTGGCTCAGCTGGTAAAGAATCCGCTGGCAATGTGGGAGACCTGGGTTTCATCACTGGGTTGGGAAGATCCGCTGGAGAAGGGAACGGCTACCCACTCCAGCACTCGGGCCTGGAGAATTCCATGGACTGTGTAATCCATGAAGTTGCAAAGAGTCAGACTTGGCTGAGTGACTCAGTTTCACTTTCATCTGCTTCAATAATGATATTACTTTTACTTTGGTTCACAAATACAAATGAAATAAACAGAATTTCAACATTTCACCTTGTTAAAGAGAATCCATATTATACCCGATTCAGTCTCCATCATGCTACTTCAGTTCAGTCGCTCAGTCGTGTCTGACTCATTGTGACCCCGTGAACCACAGCACTCCAGGCCTCCCTGTCCATCAAGCTACTTAATACAATACAAACAAATCCTAAAGGTTTTTCATGCATCTCAAACCGAAACTTTGTATTACATTTAATAGCTACCCTATTTGAAACTTAGCTTAGAAATCAAAATAAAAGAACATTGTAATTCTGGCAGATGATCTAAGTTTTCTGTTTCATTAATGGAGAAATTTGGGGCCAGATGAGGGATAGAGAAACATTGGGCAGGAATTGCTGAGGGAACAAGTAGTAAGCTGTGTATTGCTTTTCTGCAGATCATATTTGAGTGGTTGAGATTTCACTGCTTGAAGCAGGTTATATTACAGTCCATTTATTTGTCGGAGTAGGATTTTATTAGCAACCAGTCCCTGGCCTTGCATGAGAATGAATCTTCTCACAGCCTGGCCATAAAAGACTAATGGAGTTCAAAATCAACACTGTATGTGAAAGCTTTAGCCCAGGATCAGTGAGGTGAGGAGGTTGGAGTTAATGTTCCATTCTGTTCTGCTCAGATGAAGCTGAGACCAAATACTACACATGTGGATGCGTTTTCATCTCCATCTGTTAGTGTTGAGGGTTAGCTCTCTATCTGCCCTAGCTTACCACATGTTTCTTCTGACAGTAAATCAAAGTTGTAGCACAGACATGAAAGGAAAAGTGTGATTTTAGCCACTTTGGAAAAGGAAAAAAAATGTTGGGGTTAGGCATTTCTTATAAAATAAATAAAGTGCAGAAAACCTTGTGAAGGCATTTTAATTTACAGTTAACCTCTTAGGACCAGCTTGCCAAAAAAAAAAAAAAAGAAAATTAAGTTAAATTTGATCAAATTAATCAGGGCATTCCATGTCCATTTACTAATGTTTTAATGCTATGTTGCTTAATAAGAGAAGTAAAAAAATGCTAAAATTGTTTAAAAAATTATTCTGGGTTAGAAGCAACAGCCTACTTTTTTATAACACAATCTAAGGCTATCTGATGCAGGGGGAAAAAAAGTTCTCTTAACTCTCACAGAATGTTTAAGAATATTTTAACAATTGCCTGCACAAATTACTCAGTTTATGTAGGATCCTGGAATCCAGTGGTAAAGAACTTGCATCCCATGCAGGTATAACCCACACACCTGATATGCGGAGGTGAGCGTTTTCCTCAGGAGTAGAGTGCTGGGCTGGACGGTTGTATCTGGAGAGGGACAAAGAAGAAGGTAAGCACGGCAGTGGGCAGTGGTGTTGGCAGGGCTCGTAGACTTAGCAGCAGCTCTGGGAGTTGTGAGTAAGCCCTGGTCACTGGGACAGTGTAACACTGTATTTGAATACATCCTACCACAGCTTCGGGCTCCCTGGTGGCTCAGCTGGTAAAGAATCCACCTGCAATGTGGAAGATCCGGGTGTGATCCCTAGGTTGGGAAGATCCCTTGGAGAAGAGAACTGTACCCACTCCAGTATTATGGCCTGGAGAATTCCATGGATTGTATTCCACGGGGTTGCAAAGCGTTGGACACAACTGAGTTTCACTTACTCACTCCCTACCACGGCTTCACACAAACTCTCACCTCTTTTTAAATACCTGTTTATTGTGAGAAGATAGTATGAGCTTTTTTTTTTTTTTTTTTTTTTAAGGCTATTAATATGAACCTGAGTCCCTGGGCTGTAGCACTCCACTCAACATTTTAAAAAGTTAGTGTCTAGAAAGAAGAGGTGTAGGCCTGCAAACAAAGCATCAGGTGATTCAGGAAGAATAGGCAGCAACATCAGGAGAACTGGCAGAGGTCACCTCATTGGTGGTTGTGTTGAGGGTTGATGATAGTTTCAAAGCTCTAGAGATATGGTGGCAATTATTGAGGAGCATTGCTCACCAAACACAACTAACTGCAGGACAGAAGTGGCCCTTATGAGTTACTAGCAAGACAAACCACCCTACCTTGAAGATGCCTAGAACGTTACCAAAGAAGATAAGAAGTAAGATCTACCTCTTGGCATTTTGGCAATCTTAATGCAAAATGATGGAAGTCCAGCTTATTTAAGTGATCTTTTTTAGGTCTTCATAGGACTGGGTTCTTGAAACTTACAGATATTACTTCAACTTTTGCAATCAGCTAATTTCTTGAAAGTTCATTGCAAATCAGAACCTCCTACCTGTCTGCCCTCTTCTTGAAAGAACATTTACCTGGCAGGTTAATAAGCCTACCTACAGGGATCTTTCCACACACAGTAATTTATTTTTATTGTACTACTTGGAGAATCTTTTTTTTTTTTTTTAATAGCAGCTACCCATTTTCTTGATTACATGTCTGTAACTGTAATTCATATCTTTCATTCATCTGTAAAAGAATCTTTGTCAGCTATTACATCTTGCTACTATAATCTTTTGGTTTTCTAGTTTGCAATTTGAAAAGTTTTGAGTTTTTCAAAAGGTTTTCCAGTTTGAAAAGACTTCAGTCTTTTTCAGCATTATTGAGACTCTGAGTCTAACATTTCCCTACCTGCCCCAAGTGCATCATCCAGGTGTTTTTATTCCATTCTACCCGTGTTATGGTTTTTCCAGTGGTCATGTATGGATGTGAGAGTTGGACTGTGAAGAAAGCTGAGTGCCGAAGAATTGATGCTTTGATGCTTTTGAACTGTGGTGTTGCAGAAGACTCTTGAGAGTCCCTTGGACTGCAAGGAGATCCAACCAGTCCATTCTAAAGGAGATCAGTCCTGGGTGTTCTTTGGAAGGAATGATACTAAAGCTGAAACTCCAGTACTTGGGCCACCTCATGCGAAGAGTTGACTCATTGGAAAAGACTCTGATGCTGGGAGGGATTGAGGGCAGGAGGAGAAGGGGATGACAGAGAATGAGATGGCTGGATGGCATCACCGACTCAATGGACATGAGTTTGGGTGAATCCCGGGAGTTGGTGATGGACAGGGAGGCCTGGCATGCTGAGATTCATGTGGTCACAAAGAGTCAGACATGACTGAGTGACTGAACTGGACTGAACTTAACTGAACTGAACTTAACTGAACTGAACCCATGTTATACAAAATCTTATTATGTTGTTTTCCCTTTGTTAAGGATGGGCTCAGTAGCCAAAAAAATCTGTGTTTACATCTGGTCCCTGAAGCTTCTTAGATCGTTAACTTTGATTTCCTTTGATTTCTGTTCCTTAGTATTCACACTCAGTCCAGTTCAGTCACTCAGTCATGTCCAACTCTTTGAGACACCATGGACTTCAGCAAGCCAGGCTTCCCTGACCATCACCAATTTCCGGAGTTTGCTCAAACTCATGTCCATCGAGTCGGTGATGCCATCCAACCATCTCGTCCTCTGTCATCCCCTTCTCCTCTTGCCTTCCATCTTTCCCAGCATCAGAGTCTTTTCAAATGAGTCAGTTCTTTGCATTAGGTGGCCAAAGTTTGGGAGTTTCAGCTTCAGCATCAGTCCTTCCAATGAATATTCAGGACTGACTTCCTTTAGGATTGACTAGGTTGATCTCCTTGCAGTCCAAGGGACTCTCAAGAGTCTTCTCCAACACCACAGTTCAAAAGCATCAATTTTTCAGTGTTCAGCCTTCCTTATGGTCCAGCTCTCACATCCATACATGAGTACTGGAAAAACCATAGCTTAGACTATCTGGACCTTTGTGGGCAAAGTGATGTCTCTGCTTTTTAATACAGTGTCTAGGTTGGTCATAGCTTTTCTTCCAAGGAGGAAGTGTCTTTTAGTTTAATGACTGAAGTCATCATCCGCAGGACTTTGAAGCCCAAGAAAATAAAGTCTGTCACTGTTTCCATTTTTTCCATTATTCCTACCACATTAGAAAAGTACACTTTTTCTCTGTACTTACTAACTACGGCCTCTAAAATTGATTCTTGGGCATTGCTCATGAGTGTTTTCACATCCCTTTCTGCATCTGGAGACAAACAAGCACCAGTACGAAAGTGTCAGATGCTAATTCCTATCTTTCTTATTCTCTCTGAAGAAAATTTTGGGTAAGAATTGATTCAGTTTTAGTTCATTCCTCATTCATTGCTCAACTCACTTAGGTTTGGATGACAACTATGTTCTCAATTTGATTATCAATGCAAATAAAAAATATTTTTTTTCTTATTTCTTTCTTCTGAATCCTGAGCAGCATCCATTGATTTTCCTCCTCCTTCTCAGAATAATATATTGACTAAAATTCAGTAACACCACACCCTCTTGGCATCCTCACAGTGTTCTCTCTTACAGACTCATTGTCATCTATTCATTTCTTACAAGTTCGAGGTCTTTAAGATTTGATCCTGGGTTCTTTCCTCTTTATATAAGCTTTCTCTCCAAAATTATATCCCTTTCACTCTTTAATCCTAAAAATTCAGTGACTCACTGCATTATATCTTTTAGCCTGTGTCAACTCTGAGGTCCTAACCCTTTTGTTGTTGTTTAGTCCCTAAGTCAAGTCTGACTCTTTTGAGACCCCATGGGCTGTAGACCACCAGGCTCCTCTGTCCATGGCATTTCACAGGCAAGAATATTGGAGTGGGCTGCCATTTCATTCTCCAGTGGATCTTCCAGATCCAAGAATCGAACTTGTGTCTCTTACATTGGCAGGCAGCTTTTTTTTTTTTTTTTTTTTTTAACCACTGAACCACCAGAGAAGTCCTTCTTAACCCTTACATCCACTTAAAAATCTCTTATTGGAAGCTTTAGATTCAATATATGCAAAAAGAAGCATGATCATTCACTCTACACCTGTATTTCCTGCTGTAACTTTTTTCTAAGTAAATGGCAGCAACATTCAACCAGTCATGCAAATCACAGTCTAAGTATCTGTTTGACTGTCTCCTTTCTCCTTGTTTCCCACATCTAATTTATCTCTAAGTTCTCTTAGTCATCCTACCAATATATCTTGATTCAATTTCCTTCTACACTTATTATTCCCCTTTCCAGGCCAGGTCATCCCATACATATTGCTTGTATAACCTCTACTAGTTTCCCGACATCAATTTTTGCCTGTGTTCAGTTTTCCTTTTAATGCAATCATAGTGATCATTTATTTGTCTCTTCACAAAGCAAATTTTATGTCATTTAATTTCTTTTCCCTCTCAGTGCTCTCCAGTTCCTTCCAAATGCTCTTCAAAATAGTCAAAATCCTTAATATCACCTAAAGAGTAATGCTTAGTCTTACCCCACTGTAAAGCCTATATCATTATTTCAGATGTGTCTCAAGTTATTCTCTGTACTCTTATTTTTAATGGAAATGAGGATTTTTCTTATGTATTTATTTGTTGATGATGTATTTAAAACAGCTTTATTGAGATTTTATGCACAAATAATGCACATTTTAATGAGTGCAACTCGATGAGTTTGGACATGTGCAAACACCTGTGGTACCATCACCACAATCAAGATAATAGGCACATCAAAGACATTCCAGAGTTTGTTTTCTTCCTTGTGTGTGTGTGTGTGTGTGTGTGTTAAGAACACTTAACCTGAGCTCTTTCTCAGTGCACAATACCATCTTGTTATTATAGGCACTATATCATATAACAGATCTCTAGAACTTACTCAGTTTTTGTAACTAAACTACCCATTGAACAACAACTCCCCATGTACCTCTCTATTCTACTTTCTCCTTCTACCAGCTTGACTAATTGATATACCTTGTATATGTGGAATTGTGTATGTGGAATCCTACAATATTTGTCTACTTATGAGTGATTTATTTCACCTACTATATTCTCCTTGAGTTTCATCATGTTGTCTATATTGCAGAATTTACTTCTCCATTTTCTTCATTCATTCACTGGTCAGTTGACATTAGATTGTTTCCTCATCTTGGCTCTTGTACTTCAGCGAACATGGAGGGGTTTGTTGTGTTCTCTTTGAGTTCTTAAACATCTCTGCATGTTTTTAATCTCTTCATATTCTTACTTTTCAATTTCTTTGGACAAATAGCCAGAATCAGGATTTCTGGATCATATGGTAATTCTATTTATAAGCTTTTTAGGAACCTCCATACTGTTTTCCATAGCACCCCTACCATTTTAATTTCCTCCAACAATATATGAAGGTTCTGGTTTCTCCATGTATTTGCCAACTCTTGTTGTCTTTGTGTGACTTTTTTTTTTTTTTTTTTTTTTTAAGATAATAGCTATCTGTGCAAGTGTGAGGTAGTATCTCATTTTGATTTTGATTTCCATTTCCCTGATGGTTAGTGGTTTTAGCATCTTTTCATATATCAAATAATTTTGTTTTAACAAGAAAACTAATGAATTTGAAAAAATCAATTTTATTTTAATATGGCAACTCTGTTATCAGCTTCAGTTTTGTAATGCCAGTATGTAACTCTAATTATGTATAAGTCTATGGAAATATTTAGATTTTTCATTAGCTGAAATTAATAACTAATTAAGAGAAATGACATTATATTGATTTCAACTTGATGAAATTCTAATTAGATTTTTAAATGTAATCTATATTTTAGAATGCATATGACTTTTATTTTTCTCTATTTCTGGTATAAATATTTTATCACCTTTTAGAAACATCACAGAAAAAAGTAGATTAGTGTAAAGGAATATGGGCAATTAGTATTAGTGAAAATCTTTTTTGCTTATGTAAAAGTCATTTTATTCAAGCAATTTAGTTTTTCTAAAATTTATTAGAAAACAATGAATATAGCAAGTTGGAGAATTCAAAGAGTTTAAAGATTTTTTTAGAAATGTCCTTAAAAACCAGTAGTTGTTTGTGAGTGTGGTCTGGCTCCATGAATGCTTTTGTGTGTAGAGTAACTGAGAATTAGACATCACATACCTTTCAAATAGCAGTTTTGCTGTGTTCTCTGTGTGCTTAGCTCAGCTGTGTCTGATTCTGTGACTCCATAGACTGTAGCCTGCCATGCTCCTCTGTTCATGGGATTCTCCAGGAAAGGATACTGGAGTGAATTGCCATGCCCTTCTCCAGGGGATCTTCCTGACTCAGGAATTAAAACTTGTTCTTCTGCATTGCAGGCAGATTCTTTACTGTCTGAGCCACTGTTCTGCTACTGATCGATAAAATGTATCAAACAACATACGTAAAACTCTGTATGCTAGTGTCTTTATCTGTCTCATATGTCTTTATCTGTCATTCCTGCTTCAATGATGTGTTATAAAGTTTATACTTAATATACCTCATACTGACTTTAAGTATTAAGCACAACCCTGATGGCTCAGCTGGTGAAGAATCGGCCTGCAGTGTGGAGACCTGGGTTCAATCCCTGGGTTGGGAAGATCCCCTGGAGAAGGGAAAGGCTACCCACTCCAGTATTCTGGTCCGGAGAATTCCATGGACTGTATAGTCCTTGGGGTTGCAAAGAGTTGGACATGACTAAGCGACTTTCACTCACTCACTCATTCACTGACCCTGACCCACTATGTCATAGATTGGGAAATTATTATTCTACCCTGCATAATTTGAATAGGACAGTGAACACAATAATCACTTAAAAAACACTATATCATAATGTGGCTGCTCAATAAATATTGCTACAAATTATAGCTGCTCAATAAAGAGAATATGCCTGTTAAGGCTTTTCTTTAGTTTTTTAAAAGAGGTTTTATTTAGTTTTATCAAAAAGCAGAAAAGTACCTATCTGACCAGAACCTAATCAACTTCCTAATGAATAGTAGATTGTCATTTACCACTGGAAGCTTTTAGATGCCTCATTTTATTTTCAGATTTTTTGGAGGAGAAATGGTACACTCAGATTATGTTAAACCAAGTTATATAAAACTGTGACTTTTCCAGCTTCTATAATGCTTAACTAATTCATTGTCTGGCCAGATTGGATTTGTCTATGTGGCCTAAAGATTGGCAGCACATAAGCTTGTTCAAGTCCATGCCCATGAACCTGGGCATAGCAGAGCTAGTCTGACTGATGACCTTGATTGCAAAATTGTGGTCAAAATTGCTTAGTAATAATCTTTTACCCTCGTGTATATATGCAGTTTTGTTTTTTCACCCATATTTTGTTCTGCTTTGATTGCACCCTAACTCATTTATTCTCTGTTATTTGTGGTAATGCCTGCTCAGGATGTTATATCTGTATTAATATTTTGATTTTTATCCTGCAAATTTATATACATGATTTAATTTGAAGTACAGAATAGGTTCATGATAACAAGAACTTTAAAATAGGAGCAACTAAGATTTAACATCAGATCAGATCAGTTGCTCAGTCGTGTGTGACTCTTTGCGACCCCATGAATCACAGCACACCAGGCTTCCCTGTCCATCACCAACTCCCGGAGTTCACTGAGACTCATGTCCATTGAGTCAGTGATGCCATCCAGCCATCTCATACGCTGTCGTCCCCTTCTCCTCTTGCCCCCAATCCCTCCCAGCATCAGAGTATTTTCCAATGAGCCAACGCTTTGCATGAGGTGGCCAAAGTACTGGAGTTTCAGCTTTAGCCTCATTCCTTCCAAAGAAATCCCAGGGATGATTTCCTTTAGAATGGACTGTTTGGATCTCCTTGCAGTCCAAGGGACTCTCAAGAGTCTTCTCCAACACCACAGTTCAGAAGCATAAACTCTTTGGTGCTCAGAGTTCTTCACAGTCCAACTCTCACATCCATACACGACTACAGGAAAAACCATAGCCTTGACTAGACGAACCTTTGTTGGCAAAGTAATGTCTCTGCTTTTCAATATGCTATCTAGGTTGGTCATAACTTTCCTTCCAAGGAGGAAGCGTCTTTTAATTTCATGGCTGCAGTCACCATCTGTAGTGATTTTGGAGCCCAGAAAAATAAAGTCTGACACTGTTTCCACTGTTTCCCCATCTATTTCCCATGAAGTGATGGGACCAGATGCCATGATCTTCTTTTTCTGAATGTTGAGCTTTAAGCCAACTTTTTCACTCTCCTCTTTCACCTTCATCAAGAGGCTTTTGAGTTCCTCTTCACTTTCTGCCATAAGAGTGGTGTCATCTGCATATCTGAGGTTATTGATATTTCTCCCGGCAACCTTGATTCCAGCTTGTGTTTCTTCCAGTCCAGCGTTTCTCATGATGTACTCTGCATATTTTTGATAAATAGATAAATTTAGATCTTGCTTGGAAGTTCAATCCAGTTCCTTTCCTTAACCAGCTTTTGGCTAAAGAACCAACTCTTGGTTAAAGAACCAATGAATAGTAAATACCAACATAATTTAAAATAAAAATTTTAACAATAAAGGACTACATCATGTAGAAATAGCAGGTTCAAACATACTCATTAGAATGACATTCATTATTTACAGAGATTTCAACAGTTCTTCAGTTCATTTCATTTCATTTCAAAAATGGGCATAGCACAAAACAGTGTAAAGTAGATTTTGGCATACTGAGTCACTTCAGTCATTTCCAACTCTTTGTGATCCCATGGACTGTAGCCCCCCAGTCTCCTCTGCCATGGTATTATCCAGGCAATAATAACACATATTAATCATTGAGTGATGAACAGAGAAAGCACATAGACATTACTGTGAAAGATGGCAAAACATTTTCAGCCTCACAGCCAATCATAAATTTTGGAGATTTTTCTGAATGTAATACAACTCACATGCTGAAAATCAGCTTAATGATTAAACTAGATTGTCCCTTGGCTTGGCCTAAAATAATACCCATGGCATAGAATCTGAGAAGTGCTAAATTATATTATACATGTAGCAAGCTTTATTGGCTGCCTCTTGCATGGTAGAGAATCTATAAATACAATTTCCCTTAATGTTGAGGCAACTCTAAGTGAGAAGTTCTGTTTGCTTTAATAGTGAGCCCCCAGAAATTCATAACTGTGTCACAAACTGAAAAAATACTGGGCATTACGGCCCTAAGGTAAAGGGAAGAAGCCGAGGCATTACGCTGTGGCATGTCACACAGCAGGCAATTTAAGATTGTAGGTTCTGAAATCCATCTCTTGAAATAGCTCCTAGAATATATATAGGATGTTTATTTCAAGAAATTCAAAACCAATCTTTTACCCTATCTCATTTATTCACACTTCCCACCCATAAGGAATGAGAAGGTCAAAGAAGATCAACCCCAGATTTTTGATACATAGGTCTGATAAGTGATTTATTTAGAAACATAGTGTTTAATAGATCTCAAAGTTCTAGTTCCTAAGGCTTTGCAGTGTTTCCTGACTTAATGAATTAACTAACCTCTTTGTGAAGAGGCCAATGATTAGTTCCTGTTTTTCTGCCCCTTATGGATGAAGCAGTTTGAAAATGTGGTCGTTTATCTTGAATGTGTTCACAGGCACGGTCACCTAGGGCCTTTTCGGGATTGCAGTTCAAATAAACAACTCAGAGTCCTGAACTGAGCTTTGGCATTGCTGGATTTAAATCACTTTGTCTATTCAAGTTAGTTTCCTAGCACATGTGAACTAAAAAATCCCAACTTTATCCAGTTAGTGGAGAATATTGGTAAGGATCCTTTATTATAGGGTCTATAAGAATTACAGTATAACTGCTGTTGCTCAGAAAATTCATTCAAATGAATCATAAATATAAACTTAATTAAAAATAAAAATTTTAACAATAAAGGACTATATTCCCTAGAAAGAACAGGTTCAAACATACTCAGTAGAATGTCATTCATTATCTACAGGCATTTAAACAGTTCTTACTGACCTTTATTAAACTATCACTAAAAAACTCCTTCAGGTGCTTGGTAAAACAGGTTGAAATGAAATGAGAAAGTTAATATCCGTATGTAGGTAGACTTTTTTGTTTTTACGGAGTTAGACTCCCAGTCAAATTCTAAAGTGGAAATATACCATGCAAAAATGGGCACAGCACAAAACTTAAAAGTGTATATTAGATTTTGAAAATGAATCTAAATAGTCAAAGTTGGGGGGGGGGGCGGAATTCCTTCTTAGGGAGAGAGGTGTCATGTTTAGGAAAAAGTGCTGTTTGACATCATAAATTAGGACACTAATCATGGTTTAGTGGGAAATGCAAAGGGATAGCTAATGTAATTTCCATTACAAATAAGTGGGAGTTTAAGAGAAGCTGAAAACTGTTGGAAAGATGGAATTAGAAATTTCTAGAACAAGTGATGTAACTGAAGGAATTGTAAGAAAAATGCTTAATATAGAGTTCCTTAAATTACTGATGTAAAATCTCTTGGGCTCAAGCGTATGCATTTGTGCATCAGTCCATTTCAGTCACTCAGTTGTGTCCAACTTTTTGCGACCCCATGGACTGCAGCATGCCAGGCCTTGCTGTCCATCACCAACTCCCAGAGTTTACTCAAACTCATGCTGATTGAGTTGGTGATGCCATCCAACCATCTCATCCTCTGTGATCCCCTTCTCCACCATGCTTCAATCATTCCCAGCATCAGGGTCTTTACAAATGAGTCATCTCTTCAGATCAGGTGGCCAAAGTATTGGAGTTTAAGCTTCAACATCAGTCCTTCCAATGGATATTCATGACTGATTTCCTTTAGTATGGACTGCCAGTGTTGACCATCTGGTGATGTCCATGTGTAGAGTCTTCTTTTGTGTTGTTGGAAGAGGGTGTTTGCTATGACCAGTGCATTCTCTTGGCAAAACTCTATTAGCCTTTGCCCTGCTTCATTCTATACTCCAAGGTCAAATTTGCCTGTTACTCCATGTGTTTCTTGACTTCCTACTTTTGCATTCCAGTCCCCTATAATGAAAGGACATCTATTTTGGGTGTGAGTTCTAGAAGGTCTTGTTCTTCATAGAACCATTCAAGCTCAGCTTCTTCAGCATGTTCGTCAGGGCATAGACTTGGATTATCCTGATGTTGAATGGTTTGCCTTGGAAACAAACAGAAATTCTTTTGTTTTTGAGATTGCATCCAAGTACTGCATTTCAGACTCTTCTGTTGACTGTGATGGCTACTCCATTTCTCTAAGGGATTTTTGCCCACAGTAGTAGATATGATGATCATCTGAGTTAAATTCACCCATTCCAGTCCATTTTAGTTCGCTAATTCCTAAAATGTCGACGTTCACTCTTGCCATCTCCTGTTTGACCACTTCCAATTTGCCTTGATTCATGGACCTAACATTCCAGGTTCCTATGCAATATTGCTCTTTACAGGATCAGACCTTGCTTACATCACCAGTCATGTCCACAAATGGAAACACTCCCAAGACATCTGAAAGCAATTTGCATTTTTCTCACATTGGAAGAAACATTTACCTCAATCATCATGCATATTATTGGCTCCTGTCTTTAAAATAAACAATGACCCGAACTACTCATTATAAAAATATGAGTTCTGTGGTATTTTTATCCTCAACCATTAGACATCATGTGCACGTGCACGCACATAAACTTACAATGGTGAAATTATGAAGAGTAAATTTTGAAGCTGAGCAAAAGCTAAGTGTTGCATAAAATAAAAAGCATATTGAGTAGGACAATAAAATATTAAATGGAAATGGCTTAATGTGGTTAATAATAAAATGAAAGTAGTTTAATCCTTACAAAAACATTTTACTAGAGATTGGACAGTACTGATATATTTTTAAGCATTGGGCATGCTCTTTAAATATATACTATTAAAATACTGTCAGTGTCAAAATAGTATGTCTAAGGTATCTAGGCTTTTTCCTCATTGTTTAAAGAATTGCTTAAAATGGAGAATTCAAATATTTTTCCCAGCACTCCTCAGTCAGCCTCTCTAGCAACATTTCTCAATTCCTCCCCAATTCCTTACTATAATCCTTAGAACCCACACTGCTATAATCATAGTTAGGGTCTTATTTGTATTTTCGCAGTCTCACACATTAGAGTTCCTGAGACATCTCCTCTGAACCTCTTCATCATCCCTCATTTTTCTGACAAGGAAATACTTATTTACTCCTGAAGCTTTGATCCACCTCTGTGACCTTAGTCAGATTTGATTACTTCCCCCTTATGAGCATAGTACTGACATCATTGGACAGATGTCTATTTCTCAACATACTCTGTCCATCATTCGTCATGAAGGCCAAGATTTAAGAACCAGTTTTGTACACTTGTACATCCCTTTAGATATTTTGCAAAATTTTGTTCCTGTCCTCAAAATTTTGCTAAATAATTAAAAACCCATTTAGTAAAAGGCATGAAATGCTTCATAATGAATTACCAGGTACCCTTTGGAGATTTTTGTAATTAAGCTCTTTTTGCCCTAGAACTATTTTTTGTTTTGTTTTTCTCATTTTAAAAACAATTAAGGTCATACCAACCTTAAGGAATTTATATGTGTGTGTTTATATATACACACAAACACACACATACATGAATGTATATATGCAGAGGACTTAGAATTGTGATTGGAATAAAGTAATATTATTAAATTCAGACATCTAAATTAATTTCATGTCTCAAATATTTACATCAGTCCTAACTGGAAGTAGAAATATGCAAAAGTTCTTGAACTCTACCACCTCTGGGATTTCCCATGGCTAGAGAGTAAAATACAGATATCAAAGTTGTTCTACTTTTGTTTATACATTCTGATACAATGTGTAATGTGATTGAGATTTAAGGTTCATGTAAGCTGCAGTGGCGGAGAAGGCAATGGCACCCGACTCCAGTACTCTTGCCTGGAAAATCACATGGATGGAGGAGCCGGTGGGCTGCAGTCCATGGGGTCGCTAAGAGTTGGACACGACTGAGCGACTTCACTTTCACTTTTCACTTGCATGCATTGGAGAAGGAAATGGCAACCCACTCCAGTGTTTTTGCCTGGAGAATCCCAGGGACGGGGGAGCCTGGTGGGCTGCCGTCTATGGGGTCGCACAGAGTCAGACACGACTGAAGCGACTTAGCAGCAGCAGCAGCAGCAAGCTGCAGTGGTAACTTCTATGCAATGGACTGTGCACTAAAATTTATAGAATTCAATTGAAATGGACTATGGCAATGTTGGCTGTTTTCAGTGTACTAGTTTGAAAGTTAGTTATTGTTTTAATAGTTTTACCAAGAAAATAACTCTTCAGGAAGCTTAAAAAGCATGATTCCTCTGACCGCTTTTCATCAAAATCCTTTTACTCCCCATCATGATGACCTATTAAAATGACTATTGAATCACATGTTGAATGCAGAACTTTGAATAATTCTTTGCTAACAAGAAAATAAAACATTTCAGGGATAATCACAAGGTTTGATTTCTATCATGTAGGGGGTCTTGCATTTAACAGTTTATGTCTTAATGTCAAACTGGAAGAAGACATATAATTATTCAGCGTAAGAAGAGAGGAGGTCTTTCCCTTCTAGATTCTTGTGTGTGTGCACGCGTGCTTGGTTGCTCATTCATGTCTTACTCTTTGTGGCCTCATGAACTGTAGCCCACCAGACTCTGCTGTCCATGGAATTTTTAGTCCAAAATACTGAAGTTGGGTGCCATTCCCTCTTCCAGGAGATATTCTAGATTCTTACCATTTAAAACTCGAAGGACGGTCTCAACTTTTGGCTAGGAAAGCCACCATCACTAGTCTTGTGGTTGCTTCTCCACACTTTGTAGTATTAATACTTGTTCTGTGGAAAGAAAGGAGGAATATGCTTCTGTGAGAGAAGGAGACTCAGCCTTGTGATCACTTTTTAGGAAAGAGAAAAAAGGTATTTGGGCTCTCAGTTTTTTTTTAATAGTATGACCTAGAACGATAGTAATTCAGAAAATACGTTATTTAGGCAGTGCTAGGACATTCATTTCTGGTGAGGAGGGTAACACAGGCATCTGGCTTTAAGAACAGACAATAGTGGTAGATGTTATGATATAACCAGAAATAGGCATTATTTCCAAAATAATAACCCTCACTTAAAAAAGTGTATGAAATAACTTATAAACATGTGTTGGCACAAGTTGTTTTGTGAAGAGATTTATTTGATAATTTACTCATTCAGCAATCTTTTGTCAGTGGCAGCAGCATAAGTAAATCTTAGACAAGAAATGTAACTGGCCTAACACAGAGGGCAAGACTAAGGCCACACATTGTCCTGGAGTAGAATAACAACCAGATTTTAAGTTTTATAAATGCTCTGTAAGTTGATCATGGGTCTTGGCCTCTGGATATTTTTCAAACCTTTCCAAGACGTGGAGAATTTTGCCTATTGAATCCTGTCTCTCCAGGCAGAGGTGTAACTTGCTTCTTATTCTCCTGTGAGGTGAGATAGCAGCAATATGTCTTGTCTACTAGTCAACTAGATCCATATACGACACCAGCTCAGAAGAGAACAATATGCAGGCAGCATCAGAAAATCCACAGAGGAGTCTGGCTTTTGGGGCCATTGGTAGCATTGGAGACTTGACTGTATAATGCCCAGCGTCAGCCCTGTGAACTGCAGAGCAGTGTCCAACATAAGGGCCAGGAGTTCATTGTTGGAGCAGCCTCAGACCTAACTGTGATCCTACTGATCACAGTCTGAGAGCATTTATGTATCTTCTGATAAATCTGTTGTCTTGTTAAACTAGTTCCTGGTGGTAATCCTGCAACTAGAAGCCATGGTACACTGAGGCATCAATAGAACTGCACGTGTCTCCCAATTTCAAGAATGTGTAAGTGACAGTGACCCCCAGCTTGAATGATATTAACTATGTATATATACTTGAATATATAGCTATGCAATACTTCACTATGGAATTCAGAATTTTGTTATTTCAAGGTCCTGGTAAATAAGAAGTTCTTTAGACAAGCCATTTAATCTTTTTGCAGTATGGCTTTTTGCAGCTCAGAATCTTGATTTTAAAGTATCAATGTTAATGATTCCCTAAGCCAGGAGTTGTGAGAGTTAAACAAAATGATTTTTAAAATAATTACTGAAAAATACTGGGATATATCTAGTTCTTAGCAAAGTTTGGTTGTCATTGATGTTGTATAAGTAGTAGTATAATAGTAGTATGGCCTCATGATTTTTTAAAATTATATTATTTGACTTACCACAGAAGGCAATGGTACCCCACTCCAGTACTCTTGCCTGGAGAATCCCATGGACAGAGGAGCCTGGTAGGCTGCTGTCCATGGAGTCCCAGAGAGCCAGATATGACTGAGTAACTTCACTTTCACCTTTCACTTTCATGCATTGGAGAAGGAAATGGCAACCCACTCCAGTGTTCTTGCCTGGAGAATCCCAGGAACTGGGGAGCATGGTGGGCTGCCCTCTATGGGGTCTCACAGAGTCAGACATGACTGAAGCAACTTAGCAGCAGCAGCAGCTCACTTACTCTCATAGAAGCTCCAGTAAGTATTAAAATTTCCAGTTTTACCAATGAAAACTATGATGTGGCAAATTTAAGTATCTCATTCCAAGTCACACAGATTTGAAGTAACAGTCAACATTTTTCCAAAATCTGTGCTCCCCCAGCCACCCATATGCGTGCATGCTGCATGCTAAGTCACTTCAGTTGTGTCTGACTCTTTGCGACCCTATGGACTGAACACTGCCAGGCTCCTCTCTCCATGGGGTTCTCTGGGCAAGAATCCTGGAGTGGTTTGGCATTTCCTCCTCCAGGGCATCTTCTTGACCCAGAGTTCAAACCTGTGTCTGTTGAGTCTTCTGCAATGGCAGATGGATTCTTTACCTCTGGCGCCACCTGGGAAGCTCAGATTGCTCACCCAAAGGCTGACAGACACAAATGTAGGAGTTAGGATGCATCAGTGGTCAAAGGCTGTGTGAGCAAAGGTGATGATCTCCCTCAGAACAGGAGACCAATCTTCTAGAGGACTGCCTATGCTCCATGTAGAGCTGTAAAGCTCTTCGCAGGTGTCCCCTTTCACTTAGTGATCACAGGAAACCAACAGGAGCAGTTTTCTCTGTAATTATCAGCCTATAAAGGGCAGCTGAGACATGGCAACTTTTGCAGGGTCACAAAGGATGCACACGGTGGAGCTGGGACCTGAAGCTCACCAGTCTGGTTTCATATGTGCAGATGAAGCCAATGTTTTATCATCTCCAAGTGGCTCTGGTTAGAATCGCTATCTCTGGTATTAAACTAACTTGGATTGCTGTATGTGATAATTAGGAAGTGACAATCTGTGAACACTTGCATTGTTTAGAGGTTTTTGTTGTTTTGCCCACTTTTATTTGTTTTGCTTTTTGGGGGGTTCTTTTTTGGTTTGATTTCAAAATGGATATGGAAGCTCTCTTTGTCTCTTGAGTTGGTTACTGATCTTTTGACTGCTCCTAAGTTATGAGACGAAGAAGGCGATGGCACCCCACTCCAGTGTTCTTGCCTGGAACCTACTATGAAGACACCAACAGATTAAATGTTGATGGAGTAACATTGTAGAGAAAAGCTGTAGGGAAGAGAGAAATGGGGGTCCTCCCCAGCAGAAACAGAGGGAGTAGTCCTTGATGGGGGGAGGGTGATGGAGTAGTGGAGACTGTTCCCTGATCCATAATAATGCCCGAGGCAGACAACAAAACCTAAGTCCTAACGGCTGTGTAGGGAAGCAAGGAGGTGAAACCCTGAGGGTCACAAATCATTCCCAAAGCTCAAAGTTCAGGTCTGGCAAAGAAGTAGTGAGGAGTCACTTAAGTCTGTGAATTAAGGTTTATGAAGTCTGCATGTTTGTGTGCTCCATCGTGTCTGACTCTTGGTGACCCTGTGGACTGTAGCCCCCACGATTCCTCTGTCCATGGGATTTCTCAGGCAAGAATAGGGGAACAGGTAGCTATTTCTTCCTCCAGGGCACCTTCCCACATCTCCAGCAGCTCCTGCTTGGCAGGCGGATTCTTTACCACTAAGCCACCCGGGAAGCCAAAAAGTCAAATACATAGGAAACACAATAATTCTATTTTGTGTGTGTGTTTGTGTGTGTGTGTAAAGTAACATAAAGTCTAGGGAATGGAGAACCAGTACTTGACAATTTCAAACACTCAATACATTTTAATGATTATCATTGACATTTTCATCGTGAAGATATCTTACCTTTATTCATTTATCACAAAATCTGTCCCCCCATTTTCTTTCCTGACTCCTTGCCTTCTCCCTGTGTCTCCCTAGACTATATTTATTAGTTTAACTGGTACCTAAGTTTTGCAAACAAAATAGCATCTAGGTTAATATGTAGAAAATCTTTTTGAGAGTAAGAAATGACTGAATCCATACTTGAGGCTTTGTGCTAAGTTGTTTGTATATATGGTGGCAGTAAACTGACATTTTATAGTCATACAGTTTCTGTCCAATTAAAATAGGCTTATTAGTATATGTTTGCATTATGTGTGAATAAATGCATACAAATCTTCCATTTGTTGTACTCAGAGCAGATGAAACTAAAGGAGTACCTACAGTAGATGAGAAATAGTCTGGCCACAGTTCAACTACACAGGGCACATAATTCTTGTCTTACTGCTAAAGCCTTCATGTCATTAAACTGTTATTTATTGATCCTCCTGTCAAGGGCAGGAAAGCAGAGTAATTTTCCCCCTCGGAATGAAAGAGATAAATTTAATACAATCCCTTTTCTGATAGATTGTGCATATCCAGTGCATTCCACTTTCATATGTTACCAGTTCTTGTTTTCCTTATATACCCAGAAGTCATATAACCAAAAATGAGATAAATATATGGAAGCATTTTCTCTGCTTTTTAAAATTGGCAGTATCTTCCTCCACTAACTATATGCTATTTATTTGTTTTTAAAACTTTTGGACAAGTTAAGTTTTTATTCATTTTAGATACTCTATTTGATGATGGGTATTTATCCACGTGGCTCTTTAAAAATTATTTACAAGTAAACTAACATCTTGAAGAGAAAGCAAATAGAAAGCACCATGTTATTTAATATCACCATAAAATTAATTTTTATGGGAAAATAACACATCTTGTTACTTTTTCTCTATAACTAATTCTTTTGCATATCCTTAGTTGCTTTTAAAATACTTCTGCTGTCAATTGCTGAGCCAAATTCTTCTAATTTTATAGGACACAGTTTAAGCTTTAGTTTTTCATCAGTACATATTTTTCTTCTATACACTCATAAATCACTGTAGCACTTTTAGCTGGCAATTGGTATTTGACATTTTATTACAAACTGATTTAGTTAATGATAAATTGGTTATATTCATATTATCTCCCTAAAAAATCAATATCCCTGATGTCAGAATTCAAACCTTAGTCTTAACCATTCAAATTATTTCGCGTAATACTGGACAGAAAAGAAATAGTCAATAAATGTAAGCCTTAAAACTGAAGTCTGCAGGCTTCCCAGGTGGCTGAGTGATAAAGAATCCGTGTGCCAGTGTGTGCTTAGCTGCTCACTTGTGTCGACTCTTGGCGACCCCACGGACTGCAGTCAGCCAGCCTCCTCTGTCCATGGGATTCTCCAGGCAAGAACCATATGTGAAATAGATCGCCAGTCCAGGCTTGATGCATGAGACAAGGCGCTCAGGCCTGGTGCACTGGGATGACCCTGAAGGATGGGATGGGGAGGGAGATGGGAGGGGGGTTCAGGATGGGGAGCACATGTACACCCATGGCTGATTCATGTGAATGTATGGCAAAAACCACTACAATACTGTAAAGTAATTAGCCTCCAATTAAAATAAACAAATTAATTAAAAAAAAGAATACTTTAGTGGATTGCCATGCCTTCTTTCAGGGGATCTTCCCAAATCAGGGATTGAACCGCATTGCAGGAGGATTCTTTACCATTTGAACCATGAGCGAAGCCTAATAATACTGGAGTGGGTAGCTTATCCCTTCTCCAGTGGAGTTTCCTAACCAGGAATCACAGCAGGGTCACCTTCATTGCAGGCAGACTCTTTGCCAGCTGAGAGGAGACACACAAGACCTGGATTTGGTCTCTGGAGGAGGAAATGGCAACCCACTCCAGTATTCTTGTCTGGAAAATCCCATGGACAGAGGAGCCTGGCGGGCTACAGTCCATAGGGTCGCAAAGAGCTGGACATGACTGAGTGACTGGGCATGCGCACACATACATTCTTCATAGTATCAAGCTCATCAGAAAGAAAACAGTTGGCAAACTATATGTTCCCTCTGAATTCTAACTCATTCTTCATTTTTCAAAATATTAAATAAAAAAATTGTGATAAATACAGAGAAAATAGTTTTATGACTGGTTGAGAAATGGTAATAGTCATTAATTGGATTTGACCAAAAAGGATTTCTGCCAATTTAGCTTTATTATTTTTATTTTATGTAACCAAAATTTATCAAAGGAGGCACAGTGCCAAAAATGGTCATGTATCACATACATAAATCTTTATCATTTTATCTAAGATGACATAATATTATAAAAGGGAAAAGCAATATGAGAAAATTTGCTATCCTAAAAGTAAAGTTAACTTACAATCAAATATATGCTAGAAGAAAGAAAATTTAATATTAGCACAAGGAAAAGACAGTGGATACCAATTTTAGGGGTAATATCTTAATATGTCACCTTTCTTTATTACCATCCTAGAAACTCAGTCTTATTAAAAACAAGTTAAAAATGGAAAAAGTAACTTAAAAATATTGTTTACCAAGCCTTGCACAATGTCACTGAATCTTAACTTCCATAGACATTTTTAGATGCATCTCTTTGAACATAACATGCAAATGTCACAATATTGACTTGGAGAAAAAATACTTGAGTAGTTATTTGGGACATTAATTTCTTTTCATTTGAATTGAAAGTCAAAATATTTGTGTTTAGGAAAATAAAGGAACCAGAGGTTTTGTTCCAATTTAGTTCATTTAAATAGAAGCCTCCTACTTATGAGTGGGTTGTAGTCTAGTGATGTTTAAATCAGTTATTTGAAAATTGACATGTATTTTCCAATGCTGTAATATACTAAATAGTGGTTTTGCTGCCTAGATAAACAGCTTCACAAACTCAGTGTGAAAATATGTCTAGATTTACTTTTAGTTTTTTTTTTTTTTTTCTTGTAATTTAATTACCTAAAACCCTTCTCTATTAAAGGGGTACCACTGTGAAATACCTATAGAGAAGATGAGAAAATAAGACTACAAACTGGGATTAAACATTTGCAAATTCCATATCTGACAAAGCTCTTTTATCTAGAATATGTAGAGAACTCTCAAAACCTAAGCTTAATAAAAAATCGAATTAGAAATTCAGAAAAAGATCATTTTACCAAAAATGAAATATGGATGGCAAATAAACACAAGAAAATATTGTCACTTACTACTAGTGATATGCAAATTAAAATCAGTGTGAAATATCATTGAACACTTTTCAAATATTTATTTTTTTTTAAATGTGACAAAACCAAATGCCGATGAGAAAATGGAAAACCTGTATCATTCGTGCATTTCCAATAAGGATACAAAATGGTACAGGCGACCCTAAAAAACAATTCAGCAATTTCTTATACAATACATGTACCAACTAGACAATTCAACAGTAATATTTTTGGGCACTTATACCTGAGAAATGAAAACATATATTCACATTAAAAGTTTGAAAAGGGAGAGGATATATGCCAAAGAATGCTCAAACTACTGCACAATTGTACTCATCTCCTTCTCATGTCATTTTTATGGATAATTAAATGAATGCTCAAACTACCACACAATTGCACTCATCTCACACGCTAGTAAAGTAATGCTCAAAATTCTCTAAGCCAGGTTTCAGCAATATGTGAACCGTGAACTTCCTGATGTTCAAGCTGGTTTTAGAAAAGCCAGAGGAACCAGAGATCAAATTGCCAACATCCGCTGGATCATGGAAAAATCAAGAGAGTTCCAGAAAAACATCTATTTCTGCTTTATTGACTATGCCAAAGCCTTTGACTGTGTGGATCACAATAAACTATGGAAAATTCTGAAAGAGATGGGAATACCCGACCACTGATCTGCCTCTTGAGAAATTTGTATGCAGGTCAGGAAGCAACAGTTAGAACTGGACATGGAATAACAGACTGGTTCCAAATAGGAAAAAGAGTACGTCAAGGCTGTATATTGTCACCCTGGTTATTTAACTTATATGCAGAGTAAGTACATCATGAGAAACGCTGGACTGGAAGAAACACAAGCTGGAATCAAGGTTGTCGGGAGAAATATCAATAACCTCAGATATGCAGATGACACCACCCTTATGGTAGAAAGTGAAGAGGAACTCAAAAGCCTCTTGATGAAGGTGAAAGTGGAGAGTGAAAAAGTTGGCTTAAAGCTCAACATTCAGAAAACGAAGATCATGGCATCTGGTCCCATCACTTCATGGGAAATAGACGGGGAAACAGTGGAAACAGTGTCAGACTTTATTTTTGGGGGCTCCAAAATCACTGCAGATGGTGAGTGCAGCCATGAAATTAAAAGACACTTACTCCTTGGAAGGAAAGTTATGACCAACCTAGATAGCATATTCAAAAGCAGAGACATTACTTTGCCAACAAAGGTTCGTCTAGTCAAGGCTATGGTTTTTCCTGTGGTCATGTATGGATGTGAGAGTTGGACTGTGAAGAAGGCTGAGTGCCGAAGAATTGATGCTTTTGAAGTGTGGTGTTGGAGAAGACTCTTGAGAGTCCCTTGGACTGCAAGGAGTTCCAACCAGTCCATTCTGAAGGAGATCAGCCCTGGGATTTCTTTGGAAGGAATGATACTAAAGCAGAAACTCCAGTACTTTGGCCACCTCATGCAAAGAGTTGACTCATTGGAAAAGACTCTGATGCTGGGAGGGATTGGGGGCAGGAGGAGAAGGGGACACCAGAGGATGAGATGGCTGGATGTCATCACTGACTCAATGGACGTGAGTCTGGGTGAACTCCGGGAGTTGGTGATGGACAGGGAGGCCTGGCGTGCTGCGATTCATGGGGTCGCAAAGAGTCGGACACGACTGAGCGACTGATGATCTGATCTGATGGCTGATTCATGTTTAGATTTGACAGAAAACAGCAAAATACTGTAAAGCAATTGTCCTTCAATAAAAAGTAAATTAATTTAAAAAAAAAAAAAAAAAAAAACCTGTACATGAGTCTTCATACCACACCTTTTTAGCAATTCCAAACTGGAAACATTTGAATGTCCTTCATTGGGTAAATGTTTAAATGACTGTGCCATATTCATATCATGAAATTCTACTCAACACCCAAAATAAACACACAATGCAAATAATAATTTAGGTGGATTTCTAGAATATTAATATTGATGTATATCTCAGTTTCTGAAGTTTAAATACCACGTTTTCGTGTATATAGCATTCTGTAACATTCTGGAAGCTATAGTGGAGAACACATTAGCTGTTGTCAGGAGACAGGGACTAGGCTTAGACTTGGGCATATAAAGGGCTGGAGTGAGGGATGTCCCCTGTGGTGTTGGCAGAGTTCATATGTATAATGAAGTTGTTCGAGACTCTGTACACATTTGTGCACACACAGAGAAGAATATGTTTAAAAGAATTCTAAAACCTGAATAAGGAGCCTAGTCTACTTCACAGCATTGTGCTGAGGACACTTTCGTGCTGTTGGCATTGGTACTGGACTATAGCTATATAAGATATCGCCACATGAAATGTGGGTGAGAGGCTCAGTGGGCTGTGGTACACTCCTCCCTACTTCTTGTGCATCGGTAATTGTTGTTTGGTCACTAAGCTGTGTCTGACTCTCTTTGACCCCACGGACTGTAGACTTGCCAAGCTCCTCTGTCCTTGGGATTTCCCAGGCAAGAATACTGGAGTGAGTTGCCAATTCCTTCTCCAGGGTCTAGAATTACATCAAAATAAAATGTTTAAAAAAAGAAGAGGACATTCTTGGGTCTAGTTAGTAGATTGCTGCCATTGGTTCTTACCAGTATAGGGTGCCGTTTTTAAAGATTGATCTTATATAGACTCAAGAGGCACTTTCTCCCTCAATTCTGTGATGGTAGATTGCAAGTTCTTACGGTTTTTTTTTTTTTTTTTTAATTAAGATTCTAATGTGCTATGCTTAGTTTCTCAGTCTTTTCTGACTTTTTGCAACCCCATGGATTGCAGCCCACCAGGCTCCTTTTTCCATTGGGATTCTTCTGGCAAGAATACTAGAGTGGCTTGCCATGCCATCCTCCAGGGGATTTTAACAATCTAGGGATCAAACCCAAGTCTCCTACATTGCAGGCAGATTCTTTATTGTCTGAGCCACCATGGAAGCCCAAGAATACTAGAGTGGGTAGGAAGAACATTGGAATGGGTAGCCTATGCCTTCTCCAGTGCATCTTCCTGACCTAGGAATCAGACTGGGGTCTCCTGCATTGCAGGTAGATTCTTTATCAGCTGAGCTACCAGGAAAGCCCAAGATTCTAATAGGCTCAGATAAAAGTACCCCTCTCAAACCATGCTGAGTTGCTTCATTTCTTATACACTGGCAATTCTCAAGGTGTATAGCACTGGTGATGAAATCATGAAAGTGTTAGCAGTCCATCTTTCAGACAACTACTATTTCATTAACCAAACTAGGGATCTCTGATTTTAATATTCTTTAAATAAATCTACACCTTATCCACTCTTTCTCCACCAGTGAGGTTGTCTACACATTCATTCATCTAAGGAGATTCCCAGTGACTTCATGCCATCTATAGTCAGCCTTATGAGCAGGCTACTTTTTTCTAAGCCTTCCCAATTGATATTCTTTGCTTCTTTACACTTCTAGAATGATTATACTCATTTAATTATATTGTGAATTTATAAAATATGTCTGGGAGGAGAATAAAGACACAAATATTTAAAAATTTCTTCACTGGCATGGTATACTGCTATAGTCAGGATCCAAAGTGAATTAACAAAAACCTATTAAACCTAGGTCTTTTGAGACTATCAAACAGCCACCAAATGGGAAAAAAAAAAATATATATATATATATATACACACACACACACACATATACATATATGAATTGATTTTCCTCAAAGCAGAGTTTAGTTGCTCAGTTGTGTCCATCTCTTTGCCACCCCATGGAATGCAGCATACCAGGCTTCCCTGTCCATCAACAACTCCCAGAGCTTGCTCAAACTCATGTCCATCAAGTCAGTGATACCATCCAGCCATCTCATCCTCTGTCACCCCCTTCCCCTTTTGCTTTCAATCTTTTCCAGAATCAAGGTCTTTTCCAATGAGTCAGTTCTTCACATCAGTTGGCCAAAGTTTTGAGCTTCAATATCAGTCCTTCCAATGAATATTCAGGCCAGATTTCCTTTAGGATTGACTGGTTTGTTCCCCTTGAAGTCCAAAGGACTCTCAATAGTTTTCTCCAACACCACAGTTCAAAAGCATCACTTCTTTGGTGCTCAGCTTTTTTTATGATCCATACATAACTCTCACATCCATACAGGACTACTGGAAAAACCATAACTTTGACTATACGTACCTTCATCAGTAAGGTAACGTCTCTGCTTTTTAGTATACTGTCTAGGTTGGTCATAATTTTTTCTTCCAAGGAGCAAGAGTCTTTTAATTTCATGGCTGCAGTCACCATCTGCAGTGATTTTGGAGCTCAAGAAAATAAAGTCTGTCACTGTTCTCATTGTTTCCTCAACTATTGTTTCCCTATCAAAGCAGAGTGCTGAGACAAAAAGGACAAAAGTTTCAGGAAACATGCTGCTGCTGCTGCTGCTAAGTCACTTCAGTCGTGTCCGACTCTGTGCGACCCCATAGACAGCAGCCCACCAGGCTCCCCCGTCCCTGGGATTCTCCAGGCAAGAAAACTGGAGTGGGTTGCCATTTCCTCCTCCAATGCATGAAAGTGAAAAGTGAAAGGGAAGTCGCTCAGTCATGTCTGACTCTTCGCGACCCCACGAACTGCAGCCTACCAGGCTCCTCCATCCATGGGATTTCCCAGGCAAGAGTACTGGAGTGGGGTGCCATTGCCTTCTCCATCAGGAAACATACTTGAGTTTAAAAGAGTAAAACATATAGGTTTGATGTATTTATATAGTAAATGGCTTTGTGGAAGAGTGAGTTCTCAGCAAAGTTTTCAAGAAATGGTTACATATGTTTCAAGAATTTCAAAGAGGGTATTACAGTTTCAGTTTTCTCTTTATGTATCCACTTGTGTTTGCTAGGGCTATTGGTTTAAAGCAACAGATGTACTTTAGCTACTTCAAAGTAGGATGGTGCATATTACATTACCAAGAAATACTCATAAAGATGAAATACAAGGATTCATTCAGACATCAAGAGTAGCTAGAACCAGGTTCTCTGGTGCCATTAGAACTTTCTTTTGTTCAGTTCCTCAATAATTATTTTCTTTCTTTTGGTAACCATCTACTTCTGCTTATTTAGTCCATGGGTGGGGAAAATATAACTTTTTACTTGATGTTGCTGCTGCTGCTGCTGCTGCTGCTAAGTCGCTTCAGTTGTGTCCGACTCTGTGTGACCCCACAGATGGTAGCCCACCAGGCTCCTTGTCCCTGAGATTCTCCCAAATCACTCACATGGTGACTCCAGCCATGAAATTAAAAGACTGTTGCTCCTTGGAAGAAAAGCTATGGCAAAACTAGACAGCATATTAAAAATGAGAGACTTTTCCAATAAAGGTCCATATAGTCAAAGCTTGGAGAAGGCAATGGCACCCCACTCCAGTACTCTTGCCTGGAAAATCACATGGATGGAGGAGCCTGGTAGGCTGCAGTCCATGGGGTCACTAGGAGTCAGACACGACAGAGCGATTTCACTTTGACTTTTCACTTTCATGCATTGGAGGAGGAAATGGCAACCCACTCCAGTGTTCTTGCCTGGAGAATCCCAGGGACAGGGGAGCCTGGTGGGCTGCCGTCTATGGGGTCGCATAGAGTCAGACACGACTGAAACGACTTAGCAGAAGCATAGTCAAAGCTATGGTTCTTCCAGTAGTCAGATATGGATGTGAGAGTTGGACCATAAAGAAAGCTGAGCACCAAAGAATTGATGCTTTCGAACTATGGTGATGGAGAAAACTTGAGAGTCCCTTGGACTGCAAGGAAAGCAACCAGTCAATTCTAAAGAAAATCAGTCCTGACTATTCCTTGGAAGGACTGATGCTGAAGCTGAAACTCCCAGTACTTTGGCCACCTGATGTGAAGAGCCTGCTGCTGCTGCTGCTGCTAAGTTGCTTCAGTCGTGTCCGACTCTGTGCGACCCCATAGACGGCAGCCCACCAGGGTCCCCCATCCCTGGGATTCTCCAGGCAAGAACAGTGAAGTGGATTGCCATTTCCTTCTCCAATGCATGAAAGTGAAAAGTGAAAGTGAAGTCGCTCTGTCGTGTCCGACTCTTAGCGACCCCATGGACTGCAGCCTAACAGGCTCCTCCATCCATGTGATTTTCCAGGCAAGAGTACTGGAGTGGGGTGCCATACTCATTGTTAAAGACCCTGATGCTAGGAAAGATTGAAGGCAGAAGAGAAGGGGAAGACAGAGGATGAGATGGTTGGATCACATCACCAACTCAATGCGTGTGAGTTTGAGTAAACTCCCAGACATGGTGAGGGACGGGGATGACGGGTGTGTTGCAGTCCATAGGGTTACAAAGAGTTGGGCGCAACTGAGTGACTGAACAATAACAAAAAGTTCCATAGTTTGTAATTTTGTGTAGCCACTTGAGACTTTTTTAGTCACTCAGTGGAATTTATTTTCTCATGAGATGCGGTATCCCAACTATGGTTCTATCACGTAGACAGCATCAGATTCTAGATAAGGGTAGATAAGAAGCCCAGTATCCTAGTCAGTTATTGCATAGCCTGGACTGGGGTCTATGTGTGATCTCTCAGACCTGATTTTAGGCAATGACAGAGGTTTTACCTGGCAGAGCCTTGTGGGAAAAAGCTGTCCCACAATACACATGATATCTACCAGTTACTGCAATATCTGTAGGGACTCAGGCCCCCTTGTCCGTTTACACTCTTAAGTACATCTACATACACTCCTAGCCTCGGTGCCTCCGTTAGGAGATATCCTTATGTGGAGGAGCTTGAAGACACTTGGCTCTACTTAGACTCAGTACCATGTAGTTTTTCATTCCTAGCCACCTTTCCCCTCTACCCCCTCCCTGGTTCCTGGCCCATTAAGTGTCAGAAACCTTTTATTTGAGAGGACTTTCATGTGAGAGGCTCTTCATGTCTCTTCTGATCCACCATACTCGCTGATGCTGCTCAGTTGGTGCAGTTTTTTGGGAAAACATGAAACAGTGGAGGAGTCATTCCTTTCTCTAGTTTTAATCTCTTACTTATCTTATAGCAGGAAGTGATAAAAGTCTTCACTCTTGTTTTCATTTTTATTTATTGTTTTAACTGACTAGTACTTCAATATCTGGTGGCTTAGCTCTGCTTTTGGCAGTATCTATTGATACACCTATCAAAGAAACATACAGAGGAGACAAGTTGGTTGTCTAAATATGACTGTTTATAGTACAAGCATATAACTGAACTGAAGAAATATTAACTCCTAAAAAAAACTATACATGATATCATCCAGTTCTAGTATAATAAAAGTTATGTTGCCTCTGATGGGGCATGAGGGTATCTTCCAAATTGTCTAAATGCCATTATTACTGAGAAGATGTGAAATACCTTTCCAGAAGGAGGAAACCAATAAGAAGCAATGAAAAATTCTCTGAGCATACTCAGAAGAACATGCATGATATTTACTACAATTATATTTTCTGTCTTGTAGATGGAAATGGCAACCTACTCCAGGATTCTTGCCTGGAAATTTCCAGGGACAGTGGAACCTGGTGGGCTACAGTCCATGGGGTCGCAAAGAGTTGGACATGACTAAACTCACAATATTATATATCTACAGAAAGATTGGTAATAAATATTGTCAATAATGCATTCTGTGCTGTGTAGATAGATAATATTGTGTGTGAGTTCAGTCGTGCCCAACACTTTGTGACCCCATGGACTATAGCCCACCAGACTCCTCTGTCAATGGGGAATCTCCAGGCAAGAATACTGGAGTGGGTTGCCATGCCCTCCTCCAGGAGGTCTTCCCAACCCGGGGAATCAAACTCAGGTCTCTTGCATTGCAGGCAGATTCTTTACTATCTGAGCAATGGGAGAAGCCCCAATAACACATGTGATTAAATTTAAAATGTGCTTCTGAAGAGTATAATATCCTATAATTAATATACAGTTAAGAAGATATATGAGTTGATGTTGCCTGGATGTTGAATAATTCTATTTAAATAAAATTCATTTGAATTTCATCTATGTCCTGTGATAACTCTGACACCATATAAGATGGATTTTTGTTGTCTGTATATTTAATTATTCAATTTAATAAAATTGACTTGAACTCAATCTGTGTCCTGTAAAAACTCTGATACCTATATCAGATATCTTGCCATTATTTATTCATGTCTGACTCTTTTGTGACCCCATGGACTCTAGCCCACAAGGCTCCTCTGTCCATGGGATTTCCCAAGCAAAAATCCTGGAGTGGGTTGTCATTTCTTTCCCCAGCTGATCTTCCCAGCCCCAGGATGGAATCCGAATCTCCCATATCTCCTGCGTTGGCAGGCAAATTCTTTACCTCTGAACCACCAGGGAAGCCCATTAAAGATTTCTGTGCATGCTTAGTCGCTAAGCTGTGTCCAACTCTTTGCGACCCCATCTACTGTAGCCTGCCAGCTTACTTTGTCCATGAAGTTTTCCAGTCAAGAATACTGGAGTGGATTGCATTTCTTCCTTCAAGGGATCTTCCCAACCTAGGGATTGAACTTGTGTTTCCTGCATCTCCTGCAGTGCAGGCGGATTCTTTACCACGGAGGCTCCTGGGCAACCCCTACTAGTGGCTGAAATTCTCATTTCCAAGATCCACTACTCTTAATGCTTTTTCTTGTTCCTGTCTTAGTTATACTTCCAATAATGCCTAGAGCCTTCTCTATGCCTCATGTTTAGCCACATGTGAAACACATCTCCATTTCCAAGCTATATTAAAATACTAGGCACAGTTTTTTTTTTCTAGTATAATTTTAGTTTTGAGAGAAAATATAAACCATAGCAATAAAAATGCCATGTAAAATTATCCCCATTCTTAAATATCCCTTGGCTATGTATTTCCACAGAGAATTCCAGTGCACTCTGTTTACTCTCTTGCTAATCAGCCTTCCCTTCAGATTTATTTTTCTTTTCAGCCCACTCAAGTCAGGCCTAGGAGATGTTATTTCTATATGCATCCATATGCGTTGAACATTTTTCTAAAGAAAGGTATTTCCTCTCATGAGAAGAAATTGGCAATGGTCTCTTGTTTCTTTCTTCTTTTTCCTTTTCTTTCTTCCTTCCTTCTTCCACCCCATCCCCACCTTTCCTGTTCTATCCTACTATTAGGACATTCTGAAAAATAGCTACAGTTCAGTGATGTCATTTAATAAAGATCACAACTGAGGTATAGTAGCTTCAGAATTAATAAATACTCCAGTAGGTCAATAGTGAGAAAGTATATAGAAGATGGGTTATCTATACAATGGGAAGTGCATTATAGACTATGGCAAGCATCATTAGCTCAGTTCCACTGATAAATGGAAAAAAACAAATTATCCATCACTTTCTATGTGCCAGGAAGCAGAAGAACATCACCCACTATTTTTTTTTAAATCTACAGCCACACTCTTCATTAATATCATTGTCTGTATTAACAGATTTCTGAAAACTGACACATGATCCTACACCTAATAAAATACAGAGCAAAGAGTCTAAAAATTTTATTCTGTTTGCAGAGCCCACATTTATATCCATAAATCAGGATTTGGGGCTCTTTGTGAGAGTGCTTCATAGTTACAGTGGACTTATTTTTAATGTTTTATTTCACCAGAATCCAAAATAATTGCCAAATAATTAACAAGAAAATTACATTATTTTAAAATAATATCACTTATTTATATAAGATCTGTACTATACTGTGGAGAAGGCAATGGCACCCCACTCCAGTACTCTTGCCTGGAAAATTCCATGGACGGAGGAGCCTGGTAGGCTGCAGTCCATGGGGTCGCCAAGAATCAGACACGACTGAGCGACTTCACTTTCACTTTCAGGCATTGGAGAAGGAAACGGCAACCCACTCCAGTGTTCTTGCCTGGAGAATCCCAGGGATGGCGGAGCCTGGTGGGCTGCTGTCTATGGGATCACAGAGTCAGACATGACTGAAGTGACTTAGCAGTACTATACTGTAGTCAGTATATAATCTTCCATGTCTTTGATGTAAGGAAAAGTTATTAACATGTATTACCTCATAGTAAAATATGCAAAGTCTTCAGGATGACTTTAAAAACTGCATTGAGAAATGCATGCATGGTAACAAGAAGCATATTGAAAATACACAGAATGTCTTTATTTTATACATATTTTACTCCCTGCCTTTGCTCTCACACATTTTATTATTACTCCTCTAGCTTCTAAATAAGATTGATTGGTGAGTCGATTACAGGGGTGCCTGAGCACAGATTGTGGGAAGTCTTGGTGTGACTCAGTATGCCATAAATCAAACAGCAGGTGAGTGTTGGGGAACAATAGTTTCCTGGCTAACAAAATTTAATAATAAAAATACAAGTAAATAAAATAGCCTCCTTTAGAAAAAAATAACCAATATCAGTAGTAACTTTGGTAATATGTAGGATACAGTTACATATTTTCCTTTTATTTACAAATTATAAAATATAATATTAAAGCAATTACACTAGGCAGCTTGGGAGATTTACGTGTGGGGAAAACAAAAAACAAACAACGTACTTGTCAATGACATCACTCTAAAGTAGAGGAAGTAAAATTGAGCCCTATAGCACAGAATAGAAATTAACAGCAAATGTTTAAGATCATTTAGAATAGAAAAAAAATTGTGTTCCCTGAGGGAAGTATTTGAAAAATAGAGAGTCTTAAAGGTGCTTCCATGCATATAATGATGTAAAACAATGACATTCAAAGTGGAAATGGCAATGTGAGTATTGATCCTCCCATTTTCACAACCCAAAAGACAAAAACAGACTTCTTCATTTTCTTACTCTCACTCAGTATAAACACAATTTGGACATCCATTGCTCAATAAATACTCTTTTCATTGATTTTATCCCACTTTTCTTTGTTCATTTTTTAATTCCTTAGTATGTTCCAGTTACTACAGTGAAGTGAAGTGAAGTCGCTCAGTCGTGTCCAACTCTTTGCGACCCCATGGACTGTAGCCTACCACGCTCCTCCGTCCACAGGATTTTCCAGGCAAGAGTACTGGAGTGGGTTGCCATTTCCTTCTCCAATGCATGAAAGTGAAAAATGAAAGTGAAGTCGCTCAGTCGTGTCCTACTCTTAGCGACCTCATGGACTGCAGCCTACCAGACACCTCCGTCCATGGGATTTTCCAGGCAAGAGTACTTTATCATAATTGTATATTAAATATGTTCATGGCCTAAAATGCTCAGCAAATTATAGACATTATGATTCAGTCAGAAGTCCACTAGACACAAAAAAGTGAAAATTTTTTTTTTATACAGACGGATGCTAATTGTGAAGATCTTTTTATTCTTCTAAGGTCCTTATAAATATTTAAAGATAGAAAATCTCCCTAACTGTAACAGCTGATTTAGGTATAATATTTGGAAAAAACATTTAAATGATACATTTTTCTGTGAGTGATTGATAATATCAGGTTTCACATAACCAGGGGGAATCATTAGTGTCAGTCAGAAGTTTAGATAATAATCTGGGATCACAATATGAATATTCCTGGGGATAATTTTTTCTCAAATTATGTTATATTTTATCTGGATTATTTTATCCCAGAGCTCAAAAATCTAATTTGCAAAGAAATCTTCATGAGGTTTTGAGAAAGAAAAAGAATCAAACTCTTAAGTATACAAAGAACCAAACAAGGTCTATGTGAACTTCTATCTATCCTCTAATCCATTTCATAGTTTACATTCTTGGGTGTTTTGCTATATTCCCATCATTCCATTCAATGTAACTCTGAGTTATACTTGTGACTGTAATCTGGTTAAGATGTCATTCAGCAAACATCACATTTTCTTCCACATATTCCCTCCTTCTTAGTTACACCTCATCAGTTTCCAAGTTCAGCCTTGCCTTCCACCTGGCTTCCTAGTTTTGTTCATAACTTTGGTGTTGTCACAACTCAAGTCTCTCTTTTCCTCCTTTTAAGAACCTCAGTTACCTATATGTTCAGTTCAGTAGCTCAGTCGTGTTCCACATTTTGTGACCCCATGTACTGCCATATGTCAGGCTTCCCTGTCCTACACCTTCTCATGGAGCTTGCTCAAACTCATGTCCATTGAGATGGTGATGCCATCCAACCTTCTCATCATCTGTCATCCCCTTTTCCTCCTGCCTTCAATCTTTCCCAGAATCTTTTCCCAGCAATCTTTTCCAAGGAGTCAGTACTTCACGTCAGGTGGCCAAAGTATTGGAGTCTCAGCTTCAGCATCAGTCCTTCCAATGAATATTCAGGACTGATTTCCTTTAGGAAGGACTGGTTGGATCTCCTTGCAGTCCAAGAGACTTTCTAGTGTCTTCTCCAACACCGCAGTTCAAAAGCATTGATTATTTGGCACTCAGCCTTCTTTATGGTCCAACTCACATCCATACATGACTACTGGAAGAACCATAGCTTTAACTAGACAGACCTTTGTCAGTTAAGTAATGTCTCTGATTTTTAATATGCTGTCTAGGTTTGCCATAGATTTTCTTCCAAGGAGTAAGCATCTCTGTATTTCATGGCTACAGTCACCATCTGCAGTGATTTTGGAGCCCAAGAAAATAAAGTCTGTCACTGTTTCCATTGTTTCCCCATCTATTTGCCATGAAGTGATGGGACCAGATGCCAAGATCTTAGTTTTTTGAATAATGAGTTTTAAGCCAACTTTTTCACTCTCTTCTTTCACTTTCATCACGAAGCTCTTTAGTTCCTTTTGTTTTCTGCCATAAGCATGATGTCTTCTGCCTATCTGAGGCTATTAATATTTCTCCCTGCAATCTTGATTCCAGCTTGTGCTTCATCCATCCCGGCATTTCACATGATGTACTCTGCATATAAGTTAAATAAGCAGGGTGACAATATACAGCCTTGCCTTACTCCTTTCCCAATTTGGAAGCTAACTCATGTGTTAGATCACTTCATGTTGTTCTACAGTTCACTGCATATTTTCTTTTCTACCTGATTGTCATTTTAGATCTTTTGTATTGTCATATTTTCCACATGAGTTATCATTTTCCTACAGTGTTTAATCTGCCATTAATGCATTAATGCTACCCGTTCTTTATACCAGCATATTAGACATTGTACTTTCTGTCATATTAAATTTGATTTGGATGCTTTTTTTTTCCCTTCAGTAGCTCTAATTAAGTTTTTTATACATATGTAATACATTTACAATAATTGTTGTAGAGTTCCTGTCTACTAATCAAACATCTGCTTCAGTTCTCAGTTGGTTTCAGTTGATTGCTGTTCTCTATTAAGAGAATCGTTGATCAGTTAAATAAAGACTATATCTTCCCAGATGAAGTTGAGCCACAGAGAAGTGTTGTGCTGTGTTGGATTTATAGAGTATTCAAAATAATATCATGAAATATGTGTGAGAAGTTCTACATGGTCTTAGAGTGGTTTTGGAAGACTTTTTGGTTTAGGGAAGACTAGTTGGTTCCTCTCTGAACAATCAAAGTGCTATTTTCCCTAATGGCAGGACACACATCTTTTGCAACAGAATGAAAAGCAAAAGAATGTATGTTTCTCACTTTACTGTTACATATTTAGGACAAGAACCACTTGAGGAAAAGGAAAGAAGTAGAACAATGTTCATTTCCAACAGTAAAACATTTTGAAAAGTTAATTTCTGACTAAAATAAAGCTCAATTTTGTGCAAGAAAATGGTTGGAATTTAACGATTCCTTGGCAAATGAGAAGAGAGGAGGACTTAATGTTTTCTGAGAAGCATTTATCATTCTTCTTTTGTTTGCACATTCATTTCCTCCCTGTATAATTCTGATAGAATGTGTCAAGAATGTAATTCTCTTTCTGGTGTTTGCTTTGTTTGCTAACCCAGAAAGGTTAGTATATGTTTCTGCATAAAGCAGGTCAAAGATGGCCTAGACATAAGTGTATGTTATGTTCTCATATCACATTGAAAGATTCTCACAACAGTTCAGGTGTCAACATTAATGGAGACTCACTATGTCCATTTTATAATTGGTGGATGTAGAATTTAGAAAGGTTAAAGGCTTGCAATTTTAAAATCTATGAAGGATTTATATATAAGCCCAGAATTTCTAGTTTCAAATCCAGTATTCTGCCCTTTGCCTCAGACATTTTTAAGTTTGCGAGTTAGAAGCAGTAGAACTTCTACTGTTTTAGATAAATCCAGTGAAATATGAAAATTGTAGTTTTCATTACATTTAAGATACAAATAAACTTTAGTCTACATTCATTTTTAATTAAAAGCTTCAGTTAGAATATTAATTTTATTTAAATAATGTTCCTAGAAATTTTAGAGAGAAAATAAAAAGTCTGTATGTGTGGAATGAAATCTGCGTTTGCTTTAACTCATTAGTTTACACATGCAAAATAAGTCTACCATTTTGTATATATAATTAAGATGCAATGCCAGAATATCTTTTACTGCTTAATTAAAGCAATTAGGATATTAGTAGATCATAGTACACCTTACCTTAAGAGAATTGAGCAGAATATATCACAGGCTATGATTCAGTAAATTGTCTTTGAGTTCAAAATACTCTTCACTTAATAAAACATAAAGCAAATTTGAGTGCGAATTAAAAGTTCATCCATTCTTTTTTTTTCTTTTATTTTTTAAATTTTCTTGCCACATCACGTGGCATGTGTGAGTCTAGTTCCAGGGACTGAACCTGTACCTACTGCAGTGGAAGAGTCCTAACTACCGTATTGCCAGGAAAGTCCCTCATTCATTCTTAACATTGTAGAGGCATTTAGGGGGGAAAAAAAAAAAAAAAAACTTTAAAGTTTTTTTTTAAGTTTTACCTGCTTTTCAAGATTTGACTTGGTGCACATCGTCTAGAAGGGCTTCCACATGCTGTGACTTATTCAAAACAATGAAATCCCCATAGAAAACACTTCTTTGCCTGGAGTGTCCTTTAATGCACCTTCCTCAGGAAACGTTGGTGGTGGTGGTAGCTGGTTGCGGGCTTCGGGAGACAGACCTTACCGGTGTCATTTTCTTTCCGTTAGAGAACTCTTTCCTCTCTCACCTTATCTGAGGACGGTTTTGAGGACTGGTCACTTTGCATTAGCATGGACTTAGAAATAATCTTGGAATCAAATTCCAGGCTAAACATTCATTTCCAGGTCAGTTAGGGCAGGGGCTTTATTTTTCTGAGTTTCAGTCTCAGTAATGATGCAATTGTATCTGCCTCATAGACAGGAGTAGATCTAGATTTTATGGGATGTCAGAATACTTTGGGGAGTCCTCTTTAAGGCAAAGGATACAAAATAAGGATGACTGTCAATATATTTATTTAAAATTAACAAATAAATCACAATATAATATAAATTTGAGAAGCTGACAATTTGTTATACTTAAAAAATTTTAAACTCTTTTTATAATTAACTTCCAGAGACATCATTTGTTACTACTTTGGCTTTGGCTATATATTCTCTAATTGTTTCTTTATAACACTTTTGAATTATTATTTTCTTTAGAGAAAATGGTATTCAATATTTCCACTGTCCTGGTTGATTAGTGTTAAATTAATAACGTTTAGAAAAGGCACTTTCAGTTTCACAAATAAGTATTGATTATGTCATGTGGATTTTAAAGATTATTTTGAAACTTGGGAAACCTCCATTGAGTTTCTTTTGTATATGACATATTTCAAACATACTTTCTATACTGTTGCTGTAGGTTTATGTTCTATAAACAGGAATTTTATTAAATTGTATTTAGCATAATTATGTTTTTTTTTTAATGCATGATGGTCTTGTGATCATGTACATCATTGAGTACATGCCTGAGATGCTCTGCTCTGATACAGGTGCTGATCAAAATCGAATATTCTTGTTACAATCTTATACTTCTTTGGATTGAGAGAATATCCAAATACCAACAAAATCTTTTGAGCCTTGTGCTTTTTCATACTTCTCTTATTTATGTATTTCTTTTGTTGAGTATCTTGGATCACATTTATATACCATCATGATCTCTAAACCTTTGTGACATGATGAGGGGTGACTAGGCACAGAGCCCTTAGGAATACCCACCTATACAGTAGATTCAAGATGCATTAACCATACGTGATAGGGGTTCCATCTACTAAATGCAAAGTTTATGTATCCCCACCTCAACTTCTGCTACCAGCTAGCAAAAGTTCCCATGGCTATTTAAATGTTCTCTGACCTAAGGAGAGACATGACAGAGGTGAAAGTGTTGCTTGAAGAGATACCAGTCTTAACTGTTAGAATATTTTAATTGTATAAATTGGTCATAATTATAGGACTGTGTGAACCAGTGCTAGAGTCTTGCCTTGAAAGAGTCCACATGAGCAACTGGCTCTGAAGTTTAGGTTCATTAGGTACGTGGTAAATCTACTTCCAGTTTAATGTTTCAGTTCAGTTCAGTCGCTCAGTCATGTCTTACTCTTTGCAACCCCATGAAGTGCAGCACATCAGGCCTCCCTGTCCATCACCAACTCACGGAGTTCACCGAAACTCATGTCCATCGAGTCGGTGATGCCATCCAGCCATCTCATCCTCTGTCATCCCCTTCTCCTCCTGCCCCCAATCCCTCCCACCGTAAGAGTTTTTCCAATGAATCAAATCTTTGCATGAGGTGGCCCAAGTATTGGAGTTTCAGCTTTAGCATCAGTCCTTCCAGAGAACACCCAGGACTGATCTCCTTTAGAATGGACTGGTTGGATCTCCTTGCAGTCCAAGGGACTCTCAAGAGTCTTCTCCAACACCACAATTTAAAAGCATCAATTCTTCAGTGCTCAGCTTTCTTCACAGTCCAACTCTCACATCCATGCATGACCTTGACTAGATGGTCCTTTCTTGCCAAAGTAATGTCTCTGCTTTTTAATATGCTATCTATGTTGGTCATAACTTTCCTTCCAAGGAGTAAGCGTCTTTTAATTTCATGGCTGCAATCACCATCTGCAGTGATTTTGGAAACCCCCCAAAATAAAGTCTGACATTGTTTAATGTTTACTTAATGCGTAAACTGATTTCCCTGGTGGCTCAGATGGTAAAGCGTCTGCCTACAATGCAGGAGACCCAGGTTTGATGGAAGATGGAAGATGGAAGAGAAGGAAAAGGCAACCCATTCCAGTACTCTTGCCTGGAAAATCCCATGGACGGAGGAGCATGGTAGGCTTACAGTCCTTGGGGTCACAAAGAGTTGGACATGACTGAGCGACTTCACTTTCACTTTCAATGCAAAATTAAAGGGTGTGTGAGCTGTGTATATTTTGATATTACCCCCACAAAATCTATTGAAATATAATGCAAAAAGAAAGAATACCATGAATTATTTTTATTTTTCAAATTCAGAAAACCTTATTATCTTTAGAAGCAAGGTTCTAAAAAAATATTAGTAAGATTCTTTTTTTATCTCATCAACAAAGAATTGATCAAATATTTCTAGCTTATTTTTTTTAAGTCAGAGGATAGCATCTTATTAAAATATTACGAGATATATTTTAACTATAAACCTCAGATTAATAGTTGATGAAAATAGACAAATCTTTTGGTAAAATTAAGTACTTTCCTATTTTTCTTGAAATTTCTTGTCACGATTTTATCATGAGAAAAAAAGGAAACCTGTGATCATTTTACATGATCTAAATTAACTGAATAAAACTATTTGGAGAGTGTTAATTTTTTATTATCTTGTAGTGATTCCTTAATGATGAAAATATTCTCTTGAGACAATGTCTATTATATCGTTTTTTAGAGGTCCAGGTCTTGTTGACTGAAAAAGGTACACAAATGAAAAGTTGCAAATTGTTTTCTTTGGCAGACAAAAATGAGAACTTAAGCCAAGAAGCCAGATCCTGGGATAGCACAGGGGGCTGTTCTGAAGATGTAGGGGAGGAGACAGGATATATAGGAGTGTTTGCAACAAAACTAGGTAGTCTGAAAGCCAAAAGACTACTGTTAACTAAAGAAAAAGCACATACCCAAAGTTAATGAATTTAATGCGTGTATGTGAACGGGCAGGAGACTGGGCTTATTGAAATCATTCCTTTGATACACACCTTAGGTATCTAGGGCCAGTATCTTGTTTCTTCCCAATCTGAATCCCCTTAGCTTACAAAGTCTCAGGTAACTACAGTAGCCAAAGGCTTGATGGTTGCCACATCCTTTGTTTACTGATGTGGCAGGCAACTTTCTTTGTAGACACTTTGCTGGGTCATTCTTTTAAATGTAATTCCAGAAATTTGCTGTTTGTTTTTTTTTTTTTATCAGCTTCCTGAAATTTTGTATGTTAGAATTTGCCATTTCATTTGATAATTTGAATTCCTTTTCCATTCTATTTTGTGATATCTAATATATAGAAAAATTAGGCTGGTCAAGTAGACAGGGACAGAGATTATTGCAAAATAGGCCTGCCTGATTTGGGAAAGAATGTGTGCTTGGATCGCCATGACAAAATATCAGACTGGGGAGCTTATGCAACCAGAAAATATTTTGTCATAGTTTTGAAAGACAGTAGTCTAAGTTCAGGGTGCCAGGAGGGTTGGTTTCTGGTAACACCTCTCTTCCTGATTTGTAGATGAACACCTTCTTATTGTGTCCTTACATGGCCTTTTCTCTGTGAATGCACACAGAGAAGGAGAGACCTTTATTTTACAAGAGGACTGATCCTGAGGTATTAGGTTCCCACCTTTATGACATCCTGTAACCTTAATTATTTCTTTAAAGATTTATCACCAAATACAGTCTCCTCAGGGCTTTAGGGCTTGAGCATATGAGTGTTGAGGGAGCACAATTCAATCCATGTGTTGTTCAGTTGCTGTCCTGTCTGAATCTTTGCAACTCCAATATGCCAGATGCCCCTGTCCTTCACTATGTAACGGAGTTTGCTCAAATTCATAAGCATTGAGTTAGTGATGCCATCCGACTCTCATTTTCTGTCGCCTCCTTCTCCTATCCTCAGTCTTGCCCAGCATCAGAGTCTTTTCCAGTGAGTCGACTTTTTGCATCAGGTGGCCAAAGTATTGGAATTTCAGGTTCAGTGTCAGTCCTTCCAATGAACACCCAGGACCTTTAGGATGGCTGGTTGGATCTCCTTGTAGTCCAAGGGACTCTCAAGAGTGTTTTCCAACACCACAGTTCAAAAGCATCAATTATTCAGTGTTTAGCTTTCTTTCTGGTCCAACTCTCACATCCATACATGATCACAGGAAAAAACCATAGCTTTGACTATACAAACCTTGGTGGGCAAAGTAATGTCTTTGCTTTTTTATACACTGTCTAAGTTTGTCACAGCTTTTCTTTCAAGGAGTAAGCATCTTTTAATTTCACAGCTGCAGTCACTGTCCAAAATGATTTTGGAACCCAACAAGATAAAAATCTGTCACTGTTTCAACTTTTTCCCCCTCTATTTGTCATGATATGATGGGACCTGATGCCATGATCTTTGTTTTTTAAACATTGAGTTTTAAGCAGCTTTTATCACCCTCATCAAGAGGCTCTTCAGTTCCTCTTCACTTTCTTCCATTAGAGTGGTATCATCTGCATACCTAAGGTTATTGTTATTTCTCCCAGCCATCTTGATTCCAGCTTGTGATTCATCCAGTCCAGCATTTTGCATGATGTACTCCGTATATAAGTTCAATAAGCAGGGTGGCAACATACAGACTTGACATACTCCTTTCCCAATTTTGAACTAGTCCATTGTTCCATGTCTAGTTCTATGTCCTGTTGCCTCTTGATCTGCACATAGGTTTCTGAGGAGGCAGGTAAAATGGACTTGTATTCCCATCTCTTTCAGAATTTTCTACAGTTTGTTGTGATCCACACAGTGAAAGGCTTTAAAATAGTCAATGAAGCATAAGTAGTTGTTTTTCTGGGATTCCCTTGCTTTTTCTGTGATCCAAAAGATACTGGCAATTTGACCTCTGGTTCCTCTGCCTTTTCTAAATCCAGCCTGTACATCTGGAAGTTCTCAGTTCATGTACTATTGAAGCCTAGCTTGAGTGATTTTGAGCATTACCTTGCTAGCATATCAAATCAGCACAACTATATGGTAGTTTGAACATTCTTTGGCAATGCCTTGCTTTGCAATTGGAATGGAAAGTTACCTTTTCCAGTCCCATGGCCACTGCTGAATTTTCCAAATTTGCTGGCATATTGAGTGCAGCACTTTAACAACATCATCTTTTAGAATTTTAACTAGCTCAGCTGGAGTTCCATTACCTTCACTAGCTTTGTTTGCAGTAATGCTTCCTAAGGTCCACTTGACTTCACACTCCAGGATGTCTGGCTCTAGGTGAGTGACCACACCATTGTGGTTATCCGAGTCATTAAGACCTTTTTGTGTATAGTTGCTCTGCATATTCTTGCCGTCTCTTCTTAATCTCTTCTGCTTTGGTTAGTTCCTTGCCATTTCTGCCCTTTATTGTGCCCATCTTTGGATGAAATATTCCTTTGTTATCTGCAGTTTTCTTGAAGTCATTCCCATTCTGTTGTTTTACTGTTTCTTTGCATTGCTCACTTAAGAAGGCTTTCTTGGGTCTGCTTGTTATTCTTTCAAAATCTGCATTCAGTTGGGTATATCTTTCCCTATCTCCTTTGCCTTTTGCTTCTCTCTATAACTGGGACTAATATAATGAGTGCTCAGATTATTAAAATATGTTCATGTTAAGATTAATTTGCTCAAAAACTCTACATAATGAATATTTAGATAATGAATATCCACTGTACTGTAAATTTTCTTTCTTTCAACACTTTATGTATGTACTCTGGTCTCTTCTTGCCTGCATGTTTCTAAAGAGAAAGTTAAAAGTGAAAGTTGCTCAGTTGTGTCTGACTCTTTGCAACCCCATGGGCTATACAGTCCATGGAATTCTCTAGGCCAGAATACCAGAGCCTTTCCCTTCTCCAAGGGAACTTCCCAACCCAGGGATCAAATCCAGGTCTCCCCCACTGCAGGCAGATTCTTTACACCTGAGCCTCAAGGGAAGTTCAAGAATACTGGAGTGGGTAGCCTTTCCCTTCTCCAGGGTATCTTCCTGACCCCGGAATCAAATGGGGGTCTCCTGCATTGCAGGCAGATTCTTTACCAACTGAGCGATCAGGGAAGCCCTTTCTAAAGAGAAGTCTAGTATAATTCTCACCTGCGTTTCTTTAAAACCATAATTCCTTTTCTCTGCATTCTTTCAAGATTTTTCTCTTTTAGTTGTTTGCAATTTGGTTATGATATGCATAGGTGTGTGTGTGTGTGTATATATATATATATATATATATGTATGTATGTATGTATTTTAATATATTTATCTTGCTTGATGTTCTCTGAAGTATCTTGACCTGTAGTTTGGTGTCTGATATTAATTTAAAATTTTTCTGTCATTATTTGAAATAGTTTATCTGAACCTTCCCTCTTTCTTGTAGTATTTCTATAATACATATGTTTTACTTTTGAAATTGTCCTACAGTTCTTGCATATTCAATTCTTTATCATTTTATTTCTTTTCCTCTTTGCATTTTAGAATGCAGTTTCATTGGCATATTTCAAGCTCAGTAATTGATTTAAAGCTGTTTTAAATCTACTATGGAACCCATCACAGGCACTTTTCATTTCTGTTGCATTTTTTTTTTTTTGGTAGCACTTGTTTTTATTCTTTCCATGTTTCTGCTTATAATACCCATCTGCTCTTGCATAGTGTTTACTTTTTCCATTAGAATTCTTCACATATTAATCGTACTTATGTTAAATTCTTCATCTGACAATTCAAAAGCTGTGCCTTATTTGAATCTGATTCTGATTCTTGCTTTGTCATTTTAAACTATGTTTTTCTTGCCTTTGACATGCCTTGTAATTTATTATTGGAAGCTGGGTAATAACAACTGAGGAAAATAGGCTTTTAGTGTGAGGTTTTATATTAATCTGGCTGGGCATTGGACTATCTTAATGATTACTATAGCTGTAAGTATCAGAGGCTTCAAATTTAGGTAGTCTTGTTTTTGTCTCCCTTGTAGTCTTTGGACTTCCCCATCAATTGCTCCTCTGATAGACTCTACGTCTTGCAGTTATTTTATTTTTGTATTTATTTATTTATTTTTTTGGAGGGGGCAGTGAAAGCAACTGCTGTTATGGTGGAGCCCTGTTGGTGTGCTGGTGAGGTTTGAAAGATGGAAGGAGATTATAGAATTTCCAAATTCTATAATCCTGATTTGCATCTCAGTGTTTTAGGGGCAGGCCTATGCACCTAGGCTGTGGCCTTCATAAGGATTTCATAGTTCCCTTTTCTTTAGGTGAAATGGGAAAGCTAGAGGGGCATAGATTTTGAGAAATGCCTTTCCAATAGGTAAGAAAAGGCTCTTTTATCCCTGTAGAGTAAATATTGTAATGGAGCGCACTCTGGGCATATTTTGATGGTTACTTTTGCCCTGTCCTGCCAGTGTCTTTAGGGAATGTTTCTTGGCCGTTCATGTTGAAAATCTGGTGAAGTCTCTGGATTAAAAAGCCTGGAAAATGTGGGAGTCTCTCACAAGCCCCAGGAGGTTCTCACTCTCAAGTCAATGAACATGTTGTTGTTGTTGAGTTCTTAAGTCATGTCTGACTCTTTGTGACCCCATGAACTGCAATGACCCAAGTTTCCTTGTCCTTCACTGTCTCCCAGAATTTGCTTGAACTCATGTTCATTGGGTCGGTGACGCCATTCAACAATCTCGTGAACACTAGCCTCCAGTAATTCATTAAGAGAATTTCTACTTAAATATCCCTACCAATTTATGACTCCAGGGACTTCTCCAATCAGCAAATCTCAGCAGTTACTCTATATTTGCTTGTTTCTCCAGATTTCAGGGCAGTGGTTTGCCCTGTGACCGCGATCATCTGATTTATGCAGGAAAAGTCATGGCTTTTCAAAGAATTTTTTCTCCTTTGCTTTGAAGTAATGAATAGTAATGACTTCTATACTTTTTACATAAACATTAGAGCTGAAGCTAGAAGTTATACTGAAATTTTACTTCTCAAAACATTATGTCAACCTATAAATTATAATGTCTTAATTTCTAATAATCATAATGGCTATCACTTGAGAACTTACTTTGCATGAGGCATTTGTGTTAAGAACTTACATATCCTTCTTGATACAAGAACATACATAGAACATGGTATATTTCTCCATCTATTAGTGTCCTCTTTGATTTCTTTCACCAGTGTTTTATAGTTTTCTATTTATAGGTCTTTAGTTTCTTTAGGTAGATATATTCCTAAGTATTTTATTCTTTCCATTGCAATGGTGAATGGAATTGTTTCCTTAATTTCTCTTTCTGTTTTCTCATTATTAGTGTATAGGAATACAAGGGATTTCTGTGTGTTGATTTTATATCCTGCAATTTTACTATAGTCATTGATTAGTTCTAGTAATTTTCTAGTGGAGTCTTTAGGGTTTTCTATGTAGAGGATCATGTCATCTGCAAATAGTGAGAGTTTTACTTCTTCTTTTCCAATTTGGATTCCTTTTATTTCTTTTTCTGCTCTGATTGCTGTGGCCAAAACTTCCAAAACTATGTTGAAGAGTAATGGTGAAAGTGGGCACCCTTGTCTTGTTCCTGACTTTAGAGGAAATGCTTTCAATTTTTCACCATTGAGGATAATGTTTGCTGTGGGTTTGTCATATATAGCTTTTATTATGTTGAGGTATGTTCCTTCTACTCCTGCTTTCTGGAGAGTTTTTATCATAAATGGGTGTTGAATTTTGTCAAAGGCTTTCTCTGCATCTATTGAGATAATCATATGGTTTTTATTTTTCAATTTGTTAATGTGGTGTATTACATTGATTGATTTGCAGATATTGAAGAATTCTTGCATCCCTGGGATAAAGCCCACTTGGTCATGGTGTATGGTCTTTTTAATGTGTTGTTGGATTCTGATTGCTAGAATTTTGGTAAGGGTTTTTGCATCTATGTTCATCAGTGATATTGGACTGTAGTTTTCTTTTTTTGTGGGATCTTTGTCAGGTTTTGGTATTAGGGTGATGGTGGCCTCATAGAATGAGTTTGGAAGTTTACCTTCCTCTGCAATTCTCTGGAAGAGTTTGAGCAGGATAGGTGTTAGCTCTTCTCTAAATTTTTGGTAGAATTCAGCTGTGAAGCCGTCTGGACCGGGGCTTTTGTTTGCTGGAAGATTTTTGATTACAGTTTCAATTTCCGTGCTTGTGATGGGTCTGTTAAGATTTTCTATTTCTTCCTGGTCAAGTTTTGGAAAGTTGTACTTTTCTAAGAATTTGTCCAATACAATGTTCATGGATTGGAAGAATCAATATAGTGAAAATGAGTATACTACCCAAAGCAATTTATAAATTCAATGCAATCCCTATTAAGCTACCAACAGTATTCTTCACAGAGCTAGAACAAATAATTTCACAATTTGTATGGAAATACAAAAAACTTCGAATAGCCAAAACAATCTTGAGAAAGAAGAATGGAACTGGAGGAATCAACCTACCTGACTTCAGGCTCTACTACAAAGCCACAGTCATCAAGACAGTATGGTACTGGCACAAAGATAGAAATATAGATCAATGGAACAAAGTAGAAAGCCCAGAGATAAATCCACACACATATGGACACCTTACCTTTGACAAAGGAGGCAAGAATATACAATGGATTAAAGACAATCTCTTTAACAATTGGTGCTGGGAAATCTGGTCAACCACTTGTAAAAGAATGAAACTAGAACACTTTCTAACACCATACACAAAAATAAACTCAAAATGGATTAAAGATCTAAATGTAAGACCAGAAACTATAAAACTCCTAGAGGAGAACATAGGCAAAACACTCTCTGACATACATCACAGCAGGATCCTCTATGACCCACCTCCCAGAATATTGGAAATTAAAGCAAAAATAAACAAATGGGACCTAATTAACCTTAAAAGCTTCTGCACATCAAAGGAAACTATTAGCAAGGTGAAAAGACAGCCTTCAGAATGGGAGAAAATAATAGCAAATGAAGCAACTGACAAACAACTAATCTCAAAAATATACAAGCAACTCCTACAGCTCAACTCCAGAAAAATAAATGCCCCAATCAAAAAATGGGCCAAAGAACTAAATAGACATTTCTCCAAAGAAGACATACAGATGGCTAACAAACACATGAAAAGATGCTCAACATCACTCATTATCAGAGAAATGCAAATCAAAACCACTATGAGGTACCATTTCACACCAGTCAGAATGACTGCGATCCAAAAGTCTACAAATAATAAATGCTGGAGAGGGTGTGGAGAAAAGGGAACCCTCTTACACTGTTGGTGGGAATGCAAACTAGTACAGCCACTATGGAGAACAGTGTGCAGATTCCTTAAAAAACTGGAAATAGAACTGCCTTATGATCCAGCAATCCCACTGCTGGGCATACACACCGAGGAAACCAGAAGGGAAAGAGACACGTGTACCCCAATGTTCATCACAGCACTGTTTATAATAGCCAGGACATGGAAGCAACCTAGATGTCCATCAGCAGATGAATGGATAGGAAAGCAGTGGTACATATACACAATGGAGTATTACTCAGCCATTAAAAAGAAAACATTTGAATCAGTTCTAATGAGGTGGATGAAACTGGAGCCTATTATACAGAGTGAAGTAAGCCAGAAGGAAAAACACCAATACAGTATACTAACGCAAATATATGAAATTTAGAAAGATGGTAACAATAACCCTGTATACGACACAGCAAAAGAGACACTGATGTATAGAACAGTCTTATGGACTCTATGGGACAGGGAGAGGGTGGGAAGATTTGGGAGAATGGCATTGAAACATGTAAAATATCATGTATGAAACGTGATGCCAGTCCAGGTTCGATGCACGATACTGGATGCTTGGGGCTAGTGCACTGGGATGACCCAGAGGGATGGTATGTGGAGGGAGGAGGGAGGATGTTCAGGATGGGGAACACATGTATACCTGTGGTGGATTCATTTTGATATTTGTCAAAACTAATACAATTATGTAAAGTTTAAAAATGAAATACAATTAAAAAAAAAAACATACATAGAAGCTGAAGATACATAGTTTGGAGCTAGACTACCTGGGTTCCCAAATTCAGGTTTTATCACCACCATGGGGCCTTGAGGAAGTTACTTTTCTTTGCCTCAATTTTATAATCTGCTCATGAGGATATTAGTAGAAACCCATCTCACAGAGTTTCTGAGGATTTAATGAGGTAAGACATGAGCAGTACCTGGTACATTATGAGTGCTATGTGCTTGCTATTATTATTTCATTTTATCCCATGGTAATTCCCTGAAATAAATATTCTCTCGACAGAGAGAAACAAAGCCACAGGTGTTTTAAATTACTCAGTTTGTCACCTAAGTACTCTTCTGTAGCCAGTTCAGATTCCTAAACTACACATGTGACTTGGCGATAACACAGAAGAAAATTTCCACATCTTAATTTTCATAATTGACCACACAATTTTTATAACTTAACGTAATGCCTAGCTTACAGAAAGGAGTTAAATCTATTTAGAAGTTAATGTTTATCTTGATACTGTAGATGAATTATATGAGTTCCATAGCCCAGCTTAATATGCACAGTTTTAATAGGTAAAAACAGTCTTTCATGTAAGAAAAAAAATATATATGTCTGACTGTGTTCCAATTGGGACTCTTGCAGCATCCCAATTCTTTACTGTTTTTTTTACTGTTTTTGTTTAAGTAGTGTGTTTTCACAAGTCCACTCATCCAGTGTTGAAGTGATGGATAGCAATATCATGCAGGGCTTATAGAGAGCCAAGAAATCTCAGGTTCCTCCATGTGTTCCCATTCAGTTCCCCAGGGAACTAAAATACCTACTGTTTTCATCTGATTTATCTTTTTCACTTTTTCTTCCTGTTGTTTTGTTCTTCTCTGTGGGTGAGACCAGAACCCGTGCTTCAAATCAGCCAAGTCTCTTTTTAAAGCACCTCAGCTTGGACTTGCACTGGGAGTACCGATCATCAACATGATAAACAGGTTGTATGAATAATCAATATTTACAGCATGCAGAACTTCCAGCTTTCATATACCTTTGTCATTATTGGCATGCGATGCCTCTCCATCAAGCTTTGTTCTTGCTGGTAGCTTTGTTCTGCTTTCCCTAATATAACAGAAAGTGAAAAGTATGGTTTTCATTCTCAGGCAAACCATAAAACCCACAGTAGGAAAGAATGAAACTGCCAAACTCTTCTGAGAGGGGCTCCCACTTGGCGAATCTTTAAAAGCCCATAAATCTGGAATTATTTCACCTTTGAGTTGTCTTCTGGGGGGCTCCCCGCCTTCTGTTTACTGTTGTATTAACCTTCTTAGATATACCACACCCAGTAGGATTTCCCTCAACACTGATTATATCTTGACATACTAATAGTTCTTTCTTTCCAACGAATATTCAGACCTCCTTCCTAAGCATTCAGTTCCTTAGAATTTGGCCCCCAATCCATTATCATTTCAATATATTTCATAATAACTTGAAGGAGGTACAGTATGTAAACAATTTTGATTCACTGCTTTCATTTCTTCCAGAAAACATTACTCTCATTCAAAAGGAAAAAAAAAAAGTCAAAAATGATATATGGTAGTGTGTATGTGTGGTGGGGAGGAATGCTCATGCTTTCAAGTGTAGATGTACTAGATAGGATATTTTGACTGAGAAGAGAGATGAGGCTTTTATTTTCTTAGCATGTTAAGTTAGGTGCCACCCTTCTTTCAGTAAATGAATTTAAACCAGGCATTTTGTTAAAGCCAATGTGTCCCACCAGGCAGCAGGTTATCCCTACATGTACATTTAAATTCAGTTAATTTGTATAGTGAAGCCTGGGCCTCTCCCAATGAATAAAGTATCCTAAGTACTTATCCTGTTAAGGTCAAAACATTTAAAATAAACATTTTTGCTATGGACAAAGGCAAGTGGGCATTGCGGTGGGAAGTGATTGATGTCTCATTGAAAATAAGAGTGAACCCAGAATGTTGTAAAGGAAACAGATGTCCTGCGGGTTATGTATATTCAGAATTAGATTTTTTTTTTAATTGAAGTGTTAGTCACTCAATTGTGTCTGACTCTTTGCGACCCCATGGACTATAGCCCACTAGGCTCCTGTCTCTAGAATTCTCCAGGCAAAGATACTGGAGTCGGTGACCATTAAACAGGGGATCTTGTTGATAAAGATACACCCAATACAAAGATAAACCCAGGTCTCCTGCATTGCAGGCAGATTCTTTATAGTCTGAGCCACCAGAGAAACCAATAGTTAACTTACAATATTCTATTACTTTTATCTGTACAATTGACTCAATATTTTAATGTACTACAGATTGATCACCACAATAAGTCATTATCGTCTATCCCTATACAAAGTAATTACAAATCACTGACTCTGTTTTCCCTGCTCTATGTTATTAATATATCCCCTTATTTATTTTATAGCTATGTTTATGTACTTTATCCTCTTTACTTACTTTTCCCATTTCCTCACCCCCTTCCTTCTGATAACCACTAGTTCTCTGTATCAATGGGTCTATTTCTGTTTTCTATATTTGCTCATTTGTTTTGTTTTTTATATTCTGCATTTAAGTGAAATAATATGGTATCTGTCTTTGCCTTATCTCACACAGAAAATACCTTCTAGGTACATCTATATTGTCATAAATCCAAGCTTTTATTTATCTTTATGGCTAAGTAATATTCTATTGTAAACACACACACACACAACTTTTTCTATATACATTTATCTATTGATTGACACTTAGATTGCTCCCATATCTTGGCTATTGTAAATAATGTTGTACTGAAATACTGATATACATATAGCAGAGATAAACAAATGAATCTATGTCAAAATAGAAGCTTTTGCACAGGGAATTCCCTGGCAGTCCAAAGGTTAGGATTCCTCATTCTCACTGCTGATTGCCCAGGTTTGAACTCAGGTCAGGGGACTAAGATCCCATAAGCTGAACAAATCAAAACCACAATGAGGTACCACCTAAAACCAGTCAGAAAAACTGTTATCAAGGAGACAAGGAACAATGATTCTCTATTGGTGAGAATATGGAGAAAAGGGAAACCTTATGTAGTATTGATATGAATGTCAGCAGGTATAACCAGTATGGAAAACAGTATGGAAATGCCTCAAAAAATTAAAACTAGATCTATCATACAGTCTAACAATTCCTCTTCTAGATGTTTATCTTAAGGAAACAAAAACTCTTAATTCCAAAAGATATATGCACCCCAATATTTATTGTAGCATTGTAACTTAGGTACCAATGTTTTCTATTGTTACCAAAAAAAGACTACCACTGTTTCTAAAACCCATCCTGAACTGGTTACTATGAGTGAGTGTGTGTGTGAGTGAGAGAGAGAGAGAGAGAGAGAGAGATAATTAAAAGAAAAGTTACACAGTGGGCATTTTTAGTATCTCAGCTGATGGTGATAATGGCTACAGTTAGAACTGGACATGGAACAACAGACTGGTTCCAAATATGAAAAGGATATGTCAAGGCTGTATATTGTCACCCTGCTTATTTCACTTATATGCAGAGTACATCATGAGAAATGCTGGGATGGAAGAAGCACAAGCTGGAATCAAGATTGCTGGGAGAAATATCAATAACCTCAGATATGCAGATGACACCACCCTTATGGCAGAAGGTGAAGAGGAACTAAAAAGCCTCTTGATGAAAGTGAAAGAGGAGAGTGAAAAGGTTGACTTAAAGCTCAACATTCAGAAAACGAAGATCATGGCATCTGGTCCCATCACTTCATGGGAAATAGATGGGAAAACAGTGGAAACAGTGTTAGACTTTATTTTGGGGGGCTCCAAAATCACTGCAGATGGTGAGTGCAGCCATGAAATTAAAAGACGCTTACTCCTTGGAAGAAAAGTTATGACCAACCTAGATAGCATATTGAAAAGCAGAGACATTACTTTGCCAACAAAGGTCCATCTAGTCAAGGCTATGGTTTTTCCTGTGGTCATGTATGGATGTGAGAGTTGGACTGTGAAGAAAGCTGAGCGCCAAAGAATTGATGCTTTTGAACTGTGGTGTTGGAGAAGACTCTTGAAGAGTCCCTTGGACTGCAAGGAGATCCAACCAATCCATTCTGAAGGAGATCAGCCCTGAGATTTCTTTGGAAGGACTGATGCTAAAGCTGAAACTCCAGTACATTGGCCACCTCATGCGAAGAGTTGACTCATTGGAAAAGACTCTGATGCTGGGAGGGATTGGGGGCAGGAGGAGAATGGGACAACAGAGGAAGAGATGGCTGGATGGCATCACTGACTTGATGGACGTGAGTCTGAGTGAACTCCAGGAGTTAGTGATGGACAGGGAGGCCTGGCGTGCTGCGATTCATGGGGTCACAAAAAGTCGGACACGACTGAGTGACTGAACTGAACTGAACTGATGTTGCATTATTATTGAATTATTTCCAATTTATCATTATTAGATTTGTTGAGCACTTGAAAGCTCCATTATGATTTTTTTTTTCTAAATATGTGAAAATGAGTATTTTAGAAACAAAATATATTGTGGTGTAACCAACCAAGTATTAATACTCCAGAAAGCCTAGAGTATTAATGAAAGCTGCAGTATTAATGAAGAGATAATCTCAATTTTATTTTTGAGGTTATGAAGTTAATTCAAACCAGTGTTTCACTGGCAATGTTTCAAACTATAATAAAAAATGCCATGACAAGAAAAAAATGAGTTGAGTACTATAGATGTCACATTTATCTTTGCTCTTGCTTCTAATAACTTAGAAAATCCACTGGGTGTGTTTTCATATATACATTCACTGACACCACTGTCATACAAGCAGTGCCAACTGGACAGTTCATTCTTTCCTCATTGGTGGCTGAAAGTAATTCTTTTTTCTAGATGGGATTTTAATTCACAGAAAGACATATCAATCATCTACTGTCTTGGACTATATTGTCAAGGTATCCGTTTTCATATCAATCAGTCTTGAATTTAAATCTATGTACCAGTTCATGGACAATGTTGGATGCGTTTATAAACTTTTCTGACATGCTTGTTTTTTAAATCTATATGAAAAGAATATAGTGGGATAAAAATTTTTAGAGTTGCAGGGGTGTCACGAAGATTGAAGAATGAGCAAATTGTGGTGTGATGAGTGGTGTTTGCTGCTATTTAACCTACTTGCCTCTCTCTTCTTGTCAATATCATTCCCAAGGGTATTGTCTTGGCTACATATTAGTTCCTATTACAAGTTGTTGGAATTTTACACACTGAAATAGGGCATCAGGAAGATTAGTTTGTTTATTAACAGAGGTAAATCTTTTCATTCCGGTTTTTCTGGTATTCTATAATAGTTCTATTAGCATTAACGCCACACAACTATTATAAATTATACATCATTCAAGGACTACTTAATTTTCTGCTGTATTATTTAGAAAATGTTGACTTTGGCTTTATTCAGTGTTAGATAAGTTGGTCAGAACTGCCTAGTTATGCAATGTTAGGGGGCATGTAATGCAAATTTAACAAAAAGCCATACAATTTGTACAGTTAACTAGGGTTAAAAAAAGAGAATGAGTTGTGATGCTTCATATCATAATCAGCCTATGAAGCAGTGAATTAGCTGATGAATTACTTTGAGCTATTATAGTTAATGAGAGTAGTTTTTCATAAAGATTGTAACTGTGAAGAAAATTACTTTAATAGGGTTTTAAATAAAGAACTTCTTGGATGTTTAGTAGTAGTATTTTACTAATTGAGCTTTCTTTTTTTTTTTGCTCACTGAGATTGATTTCTTAGGTGTAATAACTTATTGATACATACATTTTTGCTTATGATATTTATCTTTATTCCACTACTACTTATTAAGTATTATTATTGTTGTTCAGTTGCTCAGTCATATACAACCCTCTGCAACCCCATGGACTGTAGCACGCCAGGCTTCCCTGTCCTTTACTATCTTCTAGAGTTTGCTCAAACTCATATTCATTGAGTTGGTGATAGTATCCAACAATCTCATCCTCTGTCAACCACCTCTCCTACTGTCTGTAATCTTTCTCTGTGTCAGAGTATTTTCCAATGAGTTGGCTCTTTGCATCAGGTGGCCAAAATATTGGAGCTTCAGCTTCAGCATCAGTCCTTCCAATGAATATTTGGATTGATTTCCTTCAGGATTGATTGGTTTGCTTGTGCAGTCTCTGGGACTCTCAAGAGTTTTGTCCATCACCAGTTCAAAAGCATTAGTTCTTCTGTGCTCAGCCTTCATTATGGTCCAGTTCTCACATCTGTATGTGACTACTGGGAAAAACATAGCTTTGACTTTAAACCTTTGACAGCAAAGTGATGTCTGTGCTTTTTAATACACTGTCTAGGTTTGAATAGCATTCCTTCCAAGGAGAAAGCATTTTTTAAGTTTATAGCTGAATCAGTGTCCACAGTGATTTTGCTGCTAAGTCGCTTCAGTCATGTCTGACTCTGTGCAACCCCATAGACAGCAGCCCATCAGGCTCCCTCGTCCCTGGGATTCTCTAGGAAAGAACACTGGAGTGGGTTGCCATTTCCTTCTCCAATGCATGAAAGTGAGAAATGAAAGTGAAGTCGCTCAGCAGTATCCGACTCTTTGCGACCCCATGAACTGCAGCCTACCAGGCTCCTCCGTCCATGGGATTTTCCAGGCAAGGGTACTGGAGTGGGGTGCCATTGCTTTCTACACAGTGATTTTGGAGCTCCCCCAAAATAAAATCTGTCACTGTTTCCAGTTTTTCCCCTTCTATTTGCCATGAAGTGATGGGACCGGATGAGTTTAATACAAAGCAAACCTGGGTTTTATCAAGTGACTCAGCAGTAAATAATCTACCTGACAATGCAGGAGACACAAGAGAAGCAGGTTTGATGCCTGGGTTGGGAAGATCCCCAGGAGTAGGAAATGGCAACCTATTCCAGTATCCTTTTTTTTTTTTTTTCAATTGCAGGAGAAATTTATTTTTTATTTTTATTGTTTAAATTTATTTTAATTGGAGGCTAATTACTTTACAATATTGTATTGGTTTTGCCATACATTGACATGAATCCAATATGGGTGTACACATGTTCCCCATTCTGAACCCCCCTCCCACCTCGCTCCCCATCTTATCCCTCTGGGTCATCCCAGTGCACCAGCCCTGAGCACCCTGTATCATGCATCGAACCTGGACTGGTGATTTGTTTCACATATGATAATATACATGTTTCAATGCCATTCTCCCAAATCATCCCACCCTTGCCCTCTCCCACAGAGTCCAAAGACTGTTCTATACATCTGTGTCTCTTTTGCTGTCTCACATACAGGATTATTATTACCATCTTTATAAATTCCATATATATGCATTAGTATACTGTATTGGTGTTTTTCTTTCTGGCTTACTTCACTCTGTATAATAGGCTCCAGTTTCATTCACCTCATTAGAACTGATTCAAATGTATTCTTTTTAATGGCTGAGTAATATTCCATTGTGTATATGTACCACAGCTTTCTTATGTGTTTGTCTACTGATGGACATCTAGGTTGTTTCCATGTCCTGGCTATTATAAACAGTGCTGTGATGAAACTTGGGTTACACATGTCTCTTTCATTTCTGGTTTCCTTGGTGTTTATCCCCAGCAGTGGGATTGCGAGGTCATATGACAGTTCTATTTTCAGTTTTTCATGGAATCTCCACACTATTCTCCATAGTGGCTGTACTAGTTTGCATTCCCACCAACAGTGTAAGAGGGTTCCCTTTTCTCCACACCCTCTCCAGCATTTATTGCTTGTAGACTTTTGGATCGCAGCCATTCTGACTGGTGTGAAATGGTACCTCATTGTGGTTTTGAATTGCATTTCTCTGATAATGAGTGATGTTGAGCATCTTTTCATGTGTTTGTTAGCCATCTGTATGTCTTCTTTGGATAAATGTCTGTTTAGTTCTTTGGCCCACTTTTTGATTGGGTCATTTATTTTTCTGGAATTGAGCTGCAGGAGTTGCTTGTATATTTTTGAGATTAATTCTTTGTCAGTTGCTTTGTTTGCTATTATTTTCTCCCATTCTAAAGGCTGTCTTTTCACCTTGCTTATAGTTTCCTTTGTTTTGCTGAAGCTTTTAATTTTAATTAGGTCCCATTTGTTTATTTTTGCTTTTATTTCCAATATTTTGGGAGGTGGGTCATAGAGGATCCTGCCGTGATTTATGGAGAAATATACCGTGTTCATGGATCGGAAGAATCAATATAGTGAAAATGAGTATAATACCCAAAGCAATCTATAGATTCAATGCAATCCCTATCAAGCTACCAATGGTATTTTTCAGAGAACTAGAACAAATAATTTCACAATTTGTATAGAAATACAAAAAAATCTTGAATAGCCAACGCATTCTTGAGAAAAAAGAATGGAACTGGAGGAATAAACCTGCCTGACTTCAGTCTCTACTACAAAGCCACAGTCATCAAGACAGTATGGTACTGGCACAAAGACAGAAATATAGATCAATGGAACAAAATAGAAAGCCCAGAGATAAATCCACACACCTATGGACACCTGATCTTCAACAAAGGAGGCAAGAATATACAATGGAGTAAAGACAATCTCTTTAACAAGTGGTGCTGGGAAAACAAAAAGCTAATTTAACAGAAGGTGAACAAACTTGTATGTAGCTATAGAGGATCATGTGACCTCCAGATGGATGTAAAAATTTTGATATTTGCTGGTGGTGGTAATTCAACTATGGTGAGGTTCCTTTTAAATAAAGTAGGCTTAGGAATAATCTAGGGTAAGAGAGGCAATGGCAACCCACTCCAGTATTCTTGCCTGGAGAATCCCTTGGATGGAGGAGCCTGGTAGGCTGCAGTCCATGAGGTTGCTGAGTCAGGCATGACTAAGCGACTTCACTTTAACTTTTCACTTTTATGCATTGGAGAAGGCAATGACAACCCACTCCAGTATTCTTGCCTGGAGAATCCCAGGGACAGAGGAGCCTAGTGGGCTGCTGTCTATGGGGTTGCACAGAGTTGGACACAACTGAAGCGACTTAACAGCAGTAGCAGCAGCAGCTGGGAAAACTGGTCAACCACTTGTAAAAGAATGAAACTAGAACACTTTCTAACACCATACACAAAAATAAACTCAAAATGGATTAAAGATCTAAATGTAAGACCAGAAACTATAAAACTGCTAGAAGAGAATATAGGCAAAATACTCTCTGACATAAATCACAGCAGGATCCTCTATGCCCCACCTCCAGTATTCTTGCCTAGAAAATCTCATAGGCAGAGGAACCTGGTGGACTACAGTCCATGGGGTCTCAAAGAATTGGACATGACTGAGTGACTAAACAATAAAGCAAACCTACTAGATATTGATTATTGATATAAAAAGATAATAAGACAAGGTAGATATTAATTTAGCTATATGAAAATGACAATGAGAATATATGGCCAATTATGGAATGAGAATGGACTGAGTATTTATACATTTTAAACTTGTAAAATCATACAATGGTATCTTGGCATGTGGATGAAATTAGATTTAACTACAAATATTAGAAATACTGAGGCGTAAAAAGATACAGTTTATCTTTGTTGTACATAAATATCATTGGTCATGGGCTGCTATAGGAGCCCCAATGCCATCAGGGAACAAGGGTTTTTTTCCTTTTCGCTCCTGGATCATAAATTATTCATAGTTTCAATTCTCAAAATTATTGCATAAAAAGGGCACCAAATCAAAGCCCACAGGCCAAATCCACCCTGCCAAATTCTGTATATAAAGTTGTTCAGGAACACAGCCACCTCCATTTATTATTTGTTGTCTAAGCCTGCTTTCATGATACAAATGGCAGGATTGCATAGTTGTGACAAAGACTATAGTCCTACAAAGCCAGATGTTGATATCTAACCCTTTATAACAAATAGTTCGCTGATTCATAATCTAAGATAGCACTATCTATTAGAGTATAGTGTGAGTCTTTAAGTGGGTTTATGAATCCATAAGGGTGAGGCTTTAAGCCAATAGGATTGTGACCTTATAGAAAGGTTACAGAAATTATTGTTTCCCCTTTCTCTCTTTCTTTCCAATATATGAAGGTATTGTGAGAAGGTGACCACTGACAAGCCAGGAAAAAAGCTGTCACCAGAATCCAGCCACATTGACACCCTGATCTCTGACTTAACAGCCTCCAAAATTGTGAGAAAACTATATTCCTGTTGTTTAAGCCACTGTATAGTTTTGTTATGAGGATCGAAACTCATTAAATAGACAAATATAAATATATAGACCATCATCTCTACAGGTCTCAAATTAAGTTTTATAATATTGTCAAATTTGAGATAGTATCTACAACAGAAAAGAATACTTAAGTTTTAGTTAATTTTAACACAATTTCATATTAAAAGAGTAGAGTTCAATCACCAATTGGCTTTTATTAATTTAGCATTGGTAAGTATGTATTGTCTAAATTTTATTAATCATTAAATATTTGTGTAATTTTCTAAAATATGATTTGAGCATCTAGTGAGACACCCATGGTTGAGTCACTTAGTAATTAAGGATTTCAGAAACTCTTTTTTTCCCACTTTCATGCAGAAGACAGAAAATCTATATACTTGCTTTCCTAGCCTTTCTTGAATGTATGAGTTTCTTGGAAGCAATTCTATCCAATTGAACATGACAGTTTAGGGGAGCTTCTGAAAAGTGCTTGACTTTTATTATAAGAAGAAAATATAATGTTTGTCTCTAGGTCTCCTAGTTCATTTGACTGTTAATGCAGGTACAGTGTTTACTACCAGGGAGGCTGTTTGTCAATAATGAAGGAAAGGAAATATCATCACAGATATACCAGTTCTAGTATTTTGGGTGACTGGATGAACTTCATTGCACATTTGCCTCTTTGCAACTTGGTATGAAAAAAAAAAGTCAAATATTAAGTCATTGAATTTTAAATATCCTGTTTCATGCAGCCAGATATTCTTAATCAATAAACCCAGTGCATAGTTTAAAATATTGCTTTACATTCAGTTCAGTTCAGTCGCTCAGTTGTGTCTGACTCTTTGCAACCCTGTAGACTGCAGCATGCCAGGCTTCCCTGTCCATTACCAACCCCCAGAGCTTACTCAAACTCATGTCCATCAAGTCAGTGATGCCATCTAACCATTTCATCCTCTGTTGTCTCCTTCTCCTCCTGCCTTCAATATTTCCCAGCATCAGGGTCTTTTCTAGTGAGTCAATTCTTCATATCATGTGGCCAAAGTATTGGTATTTCAGCTTCAGCCTCAGTCCTTCCAATGAATATTCAGGACTGATTTGCTTTAGGATTGACTCGTTCGACCTCTTTGCAGTCCAAGGGACGCTTAAGAGTCTTCTCCAACACCACAGTTCAAAAGCATCAATTGTTTGGCACTCAGCCACGCCGCTGCTACTGGACACTGACAGCAAACACTGAGGTAGAACTTATGGCGAGATGAGAGCAGTAGGCAGAATGAATGCTTATTTCCAGAAGGGTTTATATGGAGTTGGCAGAGTAGAAGGACACACTTTACATTAGAATTACAGACATGGTTATTGCTGATTATGATTCTGAATACTTCAGTGTCTCCTGAGGATGCATGTGGCAAGAATACTGGAGTAGGTTATCATTTCCTTCTTCAGGAATCTTCCCAATCCAGGGATTGAACCCACATTGCTTACATTGGCAGGTGAATTCTTTACCACCTGTACCACCTGGGAAGCCTCCTGAGGCTGATAAGAAAGTAACGAAATGCTTGGAGAGAATTGCTCCTGTAAGATAAAGGCATACTCAGTTAAAAAAAAAAAAAAAAAAAAGGGTTCAGAAAGCTTCAAAATGGAAGCTATCAAGGAAGAGTAACAAACAATAGAACTAAAAAGACTAAAGATCTCTTCAAGAAAATTGGAAATACTAAGGGCATATTTCATGCAAAAATGGGCACAATAAAGGGCAGAAATGGCAAGGACCTAGAAGAAGCAAAATAGGTTAAGAAGAGGTGCCCAGAATACATGGAAAAACTATCCAAAAAAGTCTTAATGACCCAGCTAACCACAATGCTGTGGTCACTCACCTAAAGCCAGACATCCTGGAGTATGAAGTCAAATCAATGCAAACCTTAGGAAGCATTACTACAAACAAAGCCAGTGGAAGGGATTGAATTCCAGCTAATCCATTTCAAACCCTAGAAGATAAGCTGTTAAAGTGCTGCACTTAATATGCCAGCAAATTTGGAAAACTCTGTAGTGGCCACAGGACTAGAAAAGGTCAGTTTTAATTCCAATCCCAAAGCAAAACAATGCCAGAGAATGTTCAGACTATTGTACACTTGCAATCATTTCACATGGTACAAAGGTAATGCTCAAAATCCTTCAAGCTAGGCTTCAATAATACAGGAACCCAGAACTTCAAGATGTAGGGGCTGGACTTAGAAAAGACAGAGGAACCAGAAATCAAAATGCCAACATCTGTTGCTGCTGCTGCCAGGTCGCTTCAGTCCTGTCCGACTCTGTGCGACCCCATAGACGGCAGCCCACCAGGCTTCCCTGTCCCTGGGATTCTCCAGGCAAGAACACTGGAGTGGGTTGCCATTTCCTTCTCCAATTTATGAAAGTGAAAAGTGAAAGTGAAGTCACTCAGTCCTGTCCGACTCTAGCGACCCCATGGACTGCAGCCTACCAGGCTCCTCCGTCCATGGGATTTTTTAGGCAAAAGTACTGGAGTGGGGTGCCACATCTGTTAGACCATAGAAAAAGCAAGGGAATTCTTAAAAAAAAAAAAAATCCACTTCTGCTTCATGGACCATGCTAAGACCTTTGACTGTGTGAATCAGAGCCAACTGTGGAAAATTCTTGAGGAGATGAGACTAGAAGACCACCTTATTTGTCTCTTGAGAAACCTGTATGCAGAGATCAAGAAGCAACAGAACTGGTACATGGAACACAGGACTGGTTGAAAATTGGGAAAGGGATGCATCAATTCTGTATATTATCACCCAGCTTATTTAACTTCTAGGCAGGATGCATCATACAAAATTCCAGGCTGGATAAATCACAAGCTGGAATCAAGATTACCAGGATAAATATCAGCAGCTTCAGATATGCAGATGATACCACTCTAATGGAAGAAAGTGAAGAGAAACTAAAGAGCCTCTTGATGAGGGTGGAAGAGGAGAGTGAAAAAGTTGGATTAAAACTCAACATTCAGAAAACTAAGATCATGGCATCTGATCCCAATACTTTATGGCAAATAGGGAAAAAATGGAAATAGTGGCAGATTTTATATTCTTGGGCTCCAAAATCACTATGGACACTAACTGCAGCTCCAAAATTAAAAGATACTTGTTCCTTGAAAGAAAAGGTATGATAAACCTAGATAGTGTATTCCAAAGCAGAGACATCACTTTGCTGACAAAGGTCCATAGAGTCAAAGCTATGGTTTTTCCAGTAGTATGTATGGATGTGAGAGTAGGACCATAAAGAAGGCTGAGTGGGGAAGGATTGATGCTTTTGAACTATGATGGAGAAGATTCTTGAGAGTACCTTGGACTTGATTGGGGATCAAACCAATCAATTCTAAAGGAAATCAACCCTGAATATTGTTTGGAAGGACTTATGCTAAAGCTCCAGTGCTTTGGCCACCTGATGTGAAGAGGTGCCTCATTGGAAAAGAAATTGATGCTGGGAAAGATTGAGGGCAGGGGGAGAAAGGAACGACAGAGGATGAGATGTTTGGATGCCATCACAAACTCAATGGACCTGAGTGTGAGCAAACTCCAGAAGATAGTGAAGGACATGGAAGCCTAGTGTGCCGCATTTCATGGGGTCACAAAGAGGTGGACTTGACTTGATGACTGAATAACAAATTAAGGGTTTTTTTTTTGTTTGTTTTTTATCCAGATAAAAATTCAAAGGGTATTTTAGCCTCAAAAAATAGCTGTCCAACTATGTTGTTTGATTGTTCTTTCAAAATGGATCTTTCAAGCCATCTTCTCTCCATGTCTGCCTTATCAATGCTAATTCAGATCACCACCTGACCTACTTAAGAATCCTCCAATTTTTCATTCTTCTGCACTCACTCCCCACTCAAATCCTTTTCTTACTAGCTGCTATAGAATTGTCTTTAGGAGAATGGAGATCATGATCACTCTACTCCTTTAATCTTGTAGTAGACACTGTTTCACTTAAAGTAAAATGTTTGTAAGTCATTCTGCATAACAAATATCTAGAAAGTATAAAGACAAGCTAGAAAAATAAAGCAAAGTGGGCAACAAAATAATATCAAACCCTTAGAATTAAATCTGGATTATCTGAAGTGACAAATAAACCAACTAAAATGCATAAACAAAACACAACTTTTAATGCTTTTTGGACAGCTAATATCTTTATGATAAGACCTATTCATTTTTCTGGGAAATGTTTCCAAGAAAAAAGACAGAGTAAAAACAAAAGACATTGCCTAACCAGTTATCCTGAATGGCATTAAACTCTCAGTGTGTGAAAATGAGTATGACATAGTTTATTACAAAATGGGTGAAATAGCTTCACGCAGATTAGCAGAAAATCTTGGCTTGCACGTCGACATTGCTGAAAGCATTTATACCAAGGAAAAGCCAAGTACTCCTTGGTGTAATACACACCATGATCTATTGTTGGAACAAGAGTCTGAGCTGTAAACCATTGGGAACACAGGGAACAAAATTGTTTACCCATGACTTTATGCAGATGCTTTACTTTTACAAAACATTTTTCATTGTTTCCTGTAGAAACTACTGAGATTTTTTTTTCACACCGTGAAAACGGAGTAAAACAATACTTCACAGGGGAATGTGTGCAGTTTTAGATGGGGAAAAGATTGGTTCAGCACAAGGATAACTCTCAAAATTTTGTATTTGCTTAACTTGCATTCAGGGGTCTGAGATCAAGAATCAAGTTATAGAGTTGTGCTCTTTGTTTTTTTGGTTGATGGAACTGTGACAAATGGGACTGCAATATGGAAAAAGGGACCAAACAATTATGAGAAAATTATGAGACCATGAAGTTATTAGCTGGAGACCTTAGTATGGCGGGTCATATATTACCAGAGAAAATTCCCAGACTCCTTTAATTTTACGTTGCCAAGAATGTGCTGTAGTTATAATATGTATTAATGTATCTTTCTTCATCTCAGTTTAAGAGCAACTTTGCACTGGGTACAATGCTACATCCTAGGGTTTTGTTGATGCATAAGACTCAGTCCTTTCTTAGAAAGTTCTTGGTCCAGTTTGAGAAATGAGAAATTCGAACAAAGAATAACAGGGGCTCATCACGTAATGACTCAAGTTGTGCTGCATTTGGTCAAAGAAAGAATTACTGACTGTTTTCCTGTGATAATTAAAGAAGGGTCCATGGAGGTTGGTACATGTAAGACAAATATTGTGAAACCAGTTTGAAATAATTTTATCTTCATGTGTAGCAAATATAAGGAGTTAATAATAATAAGAAGAAAAATAACATTGCTATGTATAGGCTTTTGGTGTTCTATTTTTCTTTCACAATGAATAACATCTCATATATAATGAGTTTTATTTGCTGAATTATCTAATCTTCCGAAGCTTACATGCCACACGTTCAGTCCAGATACCATCTTATTTTATATTCACTTTTAATTTGCAATTGATGTGTAATTTAAACATCCTGCATACATTATCTTTCATTAGTCTGATGGAAAAAAGCAACTTTAACAATTAATATGTCTCATTTGTATTTAGCTTAAATATCGACTCAATGGACATGAGTTTGAGCAAATTACTAGAGATAGTGTAGGATAGGGAAGCCTGGTATGCTGCTGTCCATGAAAATCACAAAGTATTGGACATGACTGAGCAACTGAACAAAAACAATTTATCTGTTTAGCATAAATATTTATATGTTTCACTATATATATATATATATATATATATATATACATTTCACAATATATATGAATATATTTCACAGTATAGCAGTCTCTGAATTCATATCTACTGTTCCTGCTCTCACATGGCTTAGTAGGTGGCTTGCATTTTGTTATTGATCTATTTTTTCTTCCCTCTGCTTAAAAGACTTGAGTAAATTAGTTATTTGCATGTAGTCCTTTTGTATGACTAAATCAAGGAAGAAAAATGAAACCTACACTTTATAGAAATGAAATCATTACAGTGGACCCTGTATTACTTATGAGTCAAGTTAGATGTATTCAGTCACAGCACTGCCTGACACCTCTTTCTGCTGCTACAGAGTAAGGTCTGTGACTGATGATGTATAACTCATGAGGATAGGAGGCAGAATTGATGGGAATGGAAATTCAGAATGGCCAATTTTTGATTCAGGCTCCTAAAATTAGGCAGCCATGCTGATCAGCTCCCAGTATTACTAGCGAGGTTACAGACACAACCAAATGCTGTTAAATTCATAAGACATAAATTTAATGAAACTGCAGTCCTTCAGTCACCAGTGAGCATTTGTTTCCCATAGGACACAGAAAATAAGCAATCTTTCAGACCCATTCTTTCAATTAAGGAGATGGGAGGAAATCTGTTGTGCAGAGCAATTCAAAATGTTTTAAAGTGAAATAAAGTGGCTGAAAGGAACGGTCACTTGTGTCAAATTCAATCTTTTAACTGCAAATTTGACTGGTACGATGTTTCAGGATAGAATTAGAGATGAGGTGACAAGGTCTTCAGAGTCATTATAGAACTGAGAGAATTGAAACACGCTTCTTCAGGTAAGACATGGAAATCACAAACCTTATTTTTAGGTTAGTGAGGTTAAAATGAGAAAAAAATATGAAAGCTCTGAAACATAATAGAGTAATAAATAAAAGGCAATGTCCTCTCCTCTTTTTTGCTAAACATTCCTTAGTAGTAATAGGGAACGAGTTATTCTTAAAAATTCTGGAGCCATTCGTTAACTTTTGCCTGTTTAAATAATTATGTAATTAGAGAAACTACATCCTGTGTAAGTAATTGTGGAGAAAATCATATGGTTGAATTTATATCATTCAAAGTAATTTTGCATGGTGATAACCAAAGTGGAGTCTATGGTTTATACAATGAAAGGCAAACTGTAGTCTCTTTAAGTTTCAAAATAGGTTAAAAACATGAGAGTGAAAATTATGATCCAGATAGTGATTACTGTTGATGTAAAAATGTGCATTTCCTAAGTGCATAAATGGAGATATTCTTTAGGCAGAAAGAAAGTTTCTAATAGGGATAGATAAAATTACAGAAGTTGTTAAGAGCTGAAGGAACTTTCATAAAGGAATTGCATCAAAAATGATAATTAACAGTGAAACATCTTCTACAAATCATCTAAACACTCAAGAAGATTAACAGAATTAAAAAAAATAAATCTCAGATTTTCAGTGGCAGAGAAGCAGACGATTTAGTTCAATATAATTCAAATCACATGTATTAAATATTTATCAAATGGTAAATATGTACTGGGCATGAAATAGTCATAAGACATTTTCATTCACTGCCCTATAGAAGCTAATATTTCACTGAGGAGGAAGGCAAGTTGGCAGATATTTCTTTTTTTTTTTTCTTTTCTGTTTTTTTATTTTATTTTATTTTATTTTTTAACTTTACAATATTGTATTGGTTTTGCCATATATCAAAATGAATCCACCACAGGTATACATGTGTTCCCCATCCCGAACCCTCCTCCCTCCTCCCTCCCCATACCATCCCTCTGGGTCGTCCCAGTGCACCAGCCCCAAGCATCCAGTATCATGCATCGAACCTGGACTGGCGACTCATTTCATATATGATATTATACATATTTCAATGCCATTCTCCGAAATCATCCCACCCTCTCCCTCTTCCATAGGCAGATATCTCTAATGCCATCTTATTTTAAGTTTACCAGATGTTAAGCTCCATGGAGCTAGAGATCATTTTATATTTTAATTTTGTGTGCATTGTTTCATCTTACGTGATAAACTTCAGTTCAGTTTAGTCTCTCAGTTGTGTCTGACTCTTTGCGACCCCATGAACTGCAGCATATCAGGTTTCCTTGTCCATCACCAACTCCACGAGCTTGGTCAAACTCATGTCCGTTGAGTCGGTGATGCCATCCAACCGTTCTCCTCCTGCCTTCAATCCTTCCTAGCATCAGAGTCTTTTCCAGTGAGTCAGTTCTTCGCATCAGGTGGCCAAAGTATTGGAGCTTCAGCTTCAGCATCAGTCCTTCCAATGAATAGTAAGCCCTGATTTCCTTTAGAATGGGCTGATTTGATCTCCTTGCAGTCCAAGGGATTCTCAAGAGTCTTCTGCAACACCACAGTTCAAAAGCATCACTGCAGTTCAAAAGCAACACCGCAGTACACTACATCAATTTATACCTCACCTTATATAACTGATATTGTACATATTGGATATTGAATAAAGCTTTATTGAATGACTAATCAAATGAAAAGGAAGCATTCTGTTCAAGTGCAAAGAATTTTTATTTTGTATGGAAAACATCTTCAATTTCATGCCATCAACTCTGTTAGTCAAGATATGCACATGAACATCCCCATCATAGCTATATGAATCTTTGTACATAGGTACTGCTATGCAGGGAGAAGGCAATGGCACCCCACTCCAGTACTTTTGCCTAGAAAATCCCATGGACGAAGGAGCCTGGTGGGCTGCAGCCCATGGGGTCGCTAGAGTCGGACACAACTAAGCAACTTCACTTTCACTTTTCACTTTCATGCATTGGAGAAGGAAATGGCAACCCACTCCAGTGTTCTTGCCTGGAGAATCCCAGGGACGGGGAAGCCTGGTGGGCTGCCATGTATAGGGTCGCACAGAGTTGGACAGGACTGAAGTGACTTAGCACTGCTATGCAGACCTGTTCAGGATAATAGAAAATTAAAAAAAAATAGAAATGAAAATAAGATAAATAGGAATAGAAGTTCTAATATTTTTCTTCTCATTCACTTATAAAATTTTTGTGTATGTACCTGAGGTGTATGAAATCAGTTTTATTTTGCATTAGTTTTTTGAAGGACTAAATATGGGAGTAAAATGTTAAGTGACATTTATATGAACCAGTGCAAATTTAGGGTGATCCATACTTTTTTATGTCTATAATCCTATAAGTTAGGACTAGTGGCAGACATACCATATAATTGGTAAAACTGAGTAAATAATCTAGTTTATTCACTTGAGAAAAATCAGTCATGAAAACAATATACAAAATAACAGTTATAGTGGTATTGATTGAATCCTTGAATAAGTTAGTTTTCAATATGTATGTAAAGAGAAACCCTTTCTGAAGAGAATAGAAAAAATTTCCTGGAAAAATATGTTCAATTTTTTAGCCTCTAAATATACTTAGACAGTGTTTGATTTTAGTAATTTCTCAGAGCCTAATTAAGTAGCTACTACTGGAGACAACATGGGGAATAAAAAGAAATGCATTTAAAAATTAGTGGAATTTTGTTAGCAAATATAAAATGATTATTTGATTTTAACATTTATTAAAGTTTTATGTAAAAAAACACCTGATCATCTTGTTTCACAGTTCTTTAAAAGGTGATGTGATTGATAGAATGTGACCAACGTAACCCAGTCAAATTGAAATGAGATAAAAGTTGTAGTAAAGTATAGAGTAATTGCACACCAAAGATCATCTCTGTTATAAAAGCCAGGAAACTTTATCCTTTAGCCCCCTAAAAGAAACCTACTGCTTATAATACCACTTGATACCATGCTTTTCTTTGGTATGGAAAACCTCTCCAATTTCATACCATCAACTATGAAGATCCCATATGAAAAATTCACCTGTTTTATTGGCATCTTGTGATCTTCCTTGTCTCTGTCATCTATTCTAGAGATCCTGTTTATCTTTATTTTTGAGTATTGCTTATCATAATACATTTAGAAATGGTTTTCATCCCGATCTGAACTTTGGCTGGCTAGACTGATGCTACAATTTGGAAGTTGATGTTCTTCAAAAAGGAGTACTCAGAACAGGGACAAGTAACTGGAAGCAAGCCCAGTACACCTCGAGTATTCCCTGCATGAGTCTGATACCAGTTTCCTGGGCCTAGCATCACTCCAGCCAACCTACTCTCAGGCCCGACCAAGATTTGTCCCCAGGCATTATGATACTGTTGCACATTAGAAAATTTGGTCTTGGGCATCTATGACAATAGAAAAAGTGGAATTTCCCAGATGGGTGAAAAGACATGCATAAAATGGTTATCCATCAGTTCTTTTTTCTTTTTCTAGCAATGGTTTTCTCTTTATTAGTCTTGTCTCTAGCCACACATGGTAGACCCAGCACCATCAGGATTCCACTAACTTTATCATGAATAAAGACCTTAGGGGAATAGTATTGTTAAAATAGTCTCATAAAACTACCATTATTGAGATATATAAGTTTAAATTCAGTTATATGTGTATCTTTGAGTAACTACTGTGGCCAAGTAGATGCAGTTCTCTGATTAACAAGATCAGTTCAGTTCAGTTGCTCAGTTGTGTCCAACTCTTTGAGACCCCATGAACCGCAGTACCCCAGGCCTCCCTGTACATCACCAACTCCCGGAGTTTACCTAAACTCATGTCTATTGAGTCTGTACTCTTTCTAAAACTAGCATGTAGAAATTAAATATACCCAAACCAGATTTACTATTTGATTTATTAATGTATGGACTATTGCTGGTTGCAATATCTGTTATCTCAGGTCAAAATAGATGCTGGGACAAAGGGAACTGTCATTTCAATGGCACCCACTTTCGTTACAATAACACGCTTCCTGGAGAAGATATCTTGAGACAGGCTGTTCTGTGAACATTTTCCTATGGAAGAGTTTGTTTTTCCAAACGTTCTCTTACAAAATTTGTTGTGTATCTAGCAACAATCTTAAAACACACCTGTTTTTCAAATGCAGTGACTGTTTCATTTATAGAGTTGATATTTTCATCATTTTACAAAGTCTAATACTTGATACACTTAAGAAATTGAGACTACTCTTAAGCATAAAATTTATGAACACCTAATAGAGATTTTTCCTACCCAAGTCATTTTTCCTAAGAGGCCATCCTTTTGAGCTGGGAATTAGCAAATCATTCATGCTTTATGGCAGTTTATGCTTCTGAGATTCAGAAATCACAGCCATTAAAGATGAAAAGACCTTTAAAATGACCAGTACCTCAAGCTTCTGATCTCCTCCAAAAGCAGAAGACAGAAAGAGAAAATTACAGTTACTGATCTTTATTCTAAAAAAAAAAAATCTGTAATATTAAAGTTCTAATGAAGTGCTGAAATAGAAAAGTATTTAAATTGCTGATAAAGACAGATCTTTCAGACACTTTAAGTTGAAAAATATCTGCATTCTTACCATGGTATTTTTATGTTATTTTATTTAGATATTTTTTGAAGTTGAAGTAATGTTGATTTGCACATTGTGTTAGTTCGAAGAGTACTGCAAAGTGATTCAATTCAATACACACACATGCACACACACAAACACACACATATATACACATATATGTATTATTTTTACAAAATACTGATTATTATACCCTGTGCTATATGGTGGGTTCTTGTTGTTTATCTATTTTATGCATAGTAGTGTATCTTTTCGTCCAAAACTTGTAATTTATTCTTCCGCTATTCACTTTGGTAACGATAAAGTTTGTTTTTCATGTTTATAAGCCTATTTCTGCTTTGTAAATAGGTTCATTTGTAACATTTTTTAGATTCCACATATAAGTGATATGATGTTTATCCTTCTCTCTTGCTTCACTAAGTATGATAATCTCTAGGTCCAAACACATTGCTGCAAATGGCATTATTCCATTTTCTATGACTGAATAATATTCCATCTATATCCATTCATATGTATCTTCTTTCAACTTAATTTATTTTAAAGGTGCAATTTGAATTACTCAGGAGCCTTTACTTAATAAGTTAAATAAGCAGGGTGACAATATACAGTCTTTTCCTATTTGGAACCAGTCTGTTGTTTCAGTCCAGTTCTAACTGTTGCTTCCTGATCTGCATATAGGTTTCTCAAGAGGCAGGTTGGGTGGTCTGGGATTCCCATTTCTTTCAGAATTTTCCACAGTTTATTGTGATCCACACAGTCAAAGGCTTTGGCATAGTCAATAAACCAGAAATAGATGTTTTTCTTGAACTTTCCTGCTTTTTTGCATGATCCAGTGGATGTTGGCAATTTGATCTCTGGTTCCTCTGCCTTTTCTAAAACCAGCTTGAACATCTGGAAGTTCATAGTTCACCTATTGCTGAAACCTGGCTTGGAGAATTTTGAGCATTACTTTACTAGTGCGTGAGATGACTGCAATTGTGCATTCTTTGGCATTGCCTTTGTTTGAGATTGGAATGAAAACTGACCTTTTCCAGTCCTGTGGCCACTGCTGAGTTTTCCAAATTTGCTGGCATATTGAGTGCAGCACTTTCACAACATTATCTTTCAGGATTTGAAATAGCTCAAGTGGAATTCCATCACCTCCACTAGCTTTGTTCGTAGTGATGCTTTCTAAGGCATGTTTAACTTATATGCAGAGTGCATCATTAGAAACACTGGGCTGGAAGAAACACAAGCTGCAATCAAGATTGCTGGGAGAAATATCAATAACCTCAGATATGCAGATGACTCCACGCTTATGGCAGAAAGTGAAGAGGAACTAAAAAGCCTCTTGATGAAAGTGAAAGAGGAGAGTGAAAAGGTTGGCTTAAAGCTCAACATTCAGAAAACGAAGATCATGGCATCTGGTCCCATCACTTCATGGGAAATAGATGGAGAAACAGTGTCAGACTTTATTTTGGGGGGTGCTCCAGAATCATTGCAGATGGTGATTGCAGCCATGAAATTAAAAGACACTTACTTCTTGGAAGGAAAGTGATGACCAACCTAGATAGCATATTGAAAAGCAGAGACATTACTTTGCCAACAAAGGTCTGTCTAGTCAAGGCTATGGTTTTTCCAGTGGTCATGTATGGATGTGAGACTTGGACTGTGAAGAAAGCTGAGCTCTGAAGAGTTGATGCTTTTGAACTGTGGTGTGGGAGAAGAATCTTGAGAGTCTCTTGGACTGCAAGGAGATCCAACCAGTCCATCCTAAAGGAGATCAGTCCTGGGCATTCATTGGAAGGACTGATGCTGAAGCTGAAACTCCAATACTTTGGCCACTTCACGCAAAGAGTTGACTCATTGGAATAGACCCTGATGCTGTGAGGGATTGGTGGCAGGAGGAGAAGGGGATGACAGAGGATGAAATGGCTGGATAGCATCACTGACTCGATGGACATGAGTTTGAGTGAACTCCAGGAGTTGGTGATGGACAGGGAGGCCTGGCATGCTGCGATTCATGGGGTCGCAAAGAATCGAACATGACTGAGTGACTGAACTGAACTGAACTGAACTTTACTTAATAGCAGAAATAGAAAATTCTTAAATGGGATTTTGCAATTCCCAGATAGCTCAGTGGTATAGGAGCTGCCTGCCTATGTAGGAGACATTGGTTCAGTCCCTGAGTCTGGAAAATTCCTTTGAGGAGGAAATGGTAGCCAACCCCAATATTGTTGCCTGGGAAGTCACATGGACAGAAGAGCTTGGTGAGCTATAGTCCATGGGGTTGCAAAGAGTTGCACATGACTAGGGAACTGAGCACGCACAGCACAACGGAATTTCAAGAAGTTTATTTAGAGAGGCAGTAAATCTTATGACACATATTTAGGCAAAAAAAGTACTTTTCTATGTATAGAGCACCTTGGTTGCTTTTAAGCTATTGATAAAGTAGCTTAGTAAAAAATCATATTATTTCCCACTAGCACAAAATACATTTAATAAAACATTATTCCATTTTATTTTTAACCTTTGTTTTCTCAACACAATCTGAAATTTCCTTATCTAACTTGAAATCTGAACAAAGCAAAATTTAGCACACAAGGATAGAAATAATGTGAAAATACAGATATACACGAAGGAGATAATTATGACATATCCAAATCATTTGAAAATTTTCTCAAAGTAAGGTAAATGGAAACCCTGAACAAAATATCAATACTGTGTTCCCTTGTGTCTTAAAATATGCAGTCTTATGAAAATGGAAATGCTTTTTATAAAACAACTAATTTTTAGAACTGATCACCAACTGTCACTAAAACAGGTCTTTTCATCTGCCAGACATTCAGCAAGTCAAACACAAATGCTGAGATTTGCAGCAAAGAAAGGATTTATTCATGAGGCAGCTAAACAAGATGGGAGAACAAATCTCAGATTTTCCTCCTTGAAGGGCATGGACTTGGGATATTTATGAAATAAACAGGGTTCTTAGGTGTGGGGAAAGGTGTTCGGAGGTAGGGAAAAGGTGAGGTCATTGGAGTTCTATACAGGCATATCTGAGTTACATGCTTTTTCATGGGATGAATGTTTTCATATTTGGCCCTGTACTGTCAAAGGGTCATCCATCAGACATCAGCACGGGCCCAGTTTTAGGGTCAGTGGTCCCAACCTGTCTTAGCCAGTTAAGCATGAACTGGACACAACTGACTTCAAGTTCCCGGAGAATACCTCCAGCAAACATCTGTTTAGGCTAGGTGAAGCTTGGAACATAGGCAGTTTGCAACAAAATAATTAAGATGGGCTTGCTCAGTGAAGGTAGGCAGCGAGCGTACAGGATTTCAGCAAACTGTAAGACTCGCTCAGCAATTTCTGTTACTCAGCAGTTTCTGTTAACCCTAAGGGGCATGGTTTCATAACAAACAAGAAGGGGTTAAAACAGTACTTTAATGATTAACTCTAGAAGCATTTTTGCCATCCTCAGTGTAATCAGAAATGCCTTTCCACTTACTCCAGAGTATGTTAGCCCAGTGGAGATTTTTCCAGGTTAACTGAATAAAGAGATAAAGCATTTCAATATTTTTCCAAATACAATAATTTCCTACCCTTGTTCAAAACTTTTTGATTATCCAAATGTGCTTTTCAAAGTCATTATTTTCCTCAATTTCCCCCCTTCTTCCTCCAACCTAGTGTTGCAGTCAACTGTCTAGCATAGGGAGCTACTGAGAGTCTCAGGAATTATCCTACAATGTTTGATTTGACATTTTTGCAAAACTGTTCTATTTGATTTAAACAGCTTTTTCAATTTAGCTCCTAATTTTCAAAGACATAATTCCTGTTCATTTTTCATATTTCTTCTTAAATAAACATCACCTTGTCTGGGGGCCTTAGAAGATGAGTCAATATTGTATTTCTTACTGCTTATATACCTTTCCAGAGTGCCCTGTATCACAGTACTGACCATATGCTATTAACCTGCCCATAATCTGTATTGCTTGACACATACTGTGGGCTCAGTATATAAATCCTTCCATAGCATGTGTTGTATTTCTAACACATTTGTGGAATAGTAATGAATTATTTGAAGACAATGGGAGGCCTTCCAAAGGATCTAAAATAAATTTGTTTCAGCTATAATAATGTACTAAATTTGTTTTTAATATCCAAATGCAGGTTATTTGAATCTTTTAGATTCATTATTAGCTATATAAAGTATTTTCCTAACAACTAGAGAAAAATATATATATATATAAAGTTCAATAAAATTTTGAACTTCTCACTGGCTTTTAGAATTCTTTCACTCTGCAATCTAAAGGACTTATTCAAAAATAATTATATTTCATCATTGTGTTTATTTGGAATGGATTGCATTGTATACCTCAGCAGAAGTGTGTAACTAAGCATCATGCAACTTTAGCCTTCTCTGAGTGAACTACTTCTTAGATTTAAGGCATTATGCTTAAGGAAAAGTTTAAAAATACACAGAACTTTGTAAAACCTATTATAGTTTTTCTCCTAAATTTCAAATTTTGGAATGTGACTCACACACAAAAAAATGACATAATAGATTATAAACTAGTAGTGTCTGCTTCTGTAGTGTGACTAGCTCCATATATCACTTGCACAATATTTCATGTTATCCTGATGATGCCATGTGGATTTTGTATACCTTGACAATTATATTTGTGATGGTTGTGATTAACAGCTTAGCTAATCTGGTTGTGATGTAGCAGTATTTTCAACCAAATAGTCATCTTCCTATCTGTTGTGTCATTTTTAGTAAGAGGATTCTATTATCCTCTTCTCTTTGACACTCTTGCCTACATGACTTATTTTGGCCAGGAAAATTACAAGCCCAAGAAATGGGCATGGTGTCCTTTCTGAGCAGAAGCTGAGTTACCTCATGGCTTGTCGGGTTTATTTTTCTTTTATAACAAGACTAATGATGCCCTGGATAAGGGCTTCTACACAACTGTGAATTCTGAGAAGATGGCATGAAGCAGAGATGTAGTTGAACACTTGAGATTTCTCCTTCCTACTAGCTGTGTGAACTTTAACTCATTAGTTAACCTCTAGATGTGAGTGATGATACCTTCTCATGTCATTTTTATGGATAATTAAATGAATATGAAAAAATGGGCTTAACATCTAGAAATATGTGTATAAGCAATAAATGCTGGAAATCTCCTTAATTTTGAATTTCAGTTGGATGAAAATCACTCTAGGTTTTCTTTTAGTATTAATATATAAGTTTCTAGTATTCATAAATCTATAGAAAATAATGCAAATAAATGTCATATAAACTTTTAACAAATATCAATATTTATTGGGCTTCTCTGGTAGCTCAGACAGTAAAGAACCTGCCTGCAATGCAGGAAATCCAGGTTCAACCCCTGGGTCAGGAAGATCCCCTGGAAAAGGAAATGGCAATAATTATTACTAATAAAATAATTAGGATTACTGTAATCTTATTATAATAATAGGGCTTCCCTTGTGGCTCATCTGGTAAAGAATCTGCCTGCAATGTGGGAGACCTGGGTTCAAACCCTGGGTTGGGGATCTTCCCTGGTTGGGAAGACCTGGGTTCAAACCCTGGTTGGAAGATCCCCAACCCAGGGTTCCCAAAGAAGGGAACAGCTACCCACTCCAGTATTCTGGCCTGGAGAATTCCACAGACTGCATAGTGCATGGAGTTGCAAAGAGTCAGACACGACGGATGACTGTCATACATACATACATATATATATATATAGTAATAATAAGTAGTTATTATTACTATGTTGTATTTCTCTGCTCTATTTGAATCTAAAACAAACCATAATTTCACATCATTTCATCCCCAAATGCTTGTCTAAAATGTATTGCACCCCCAGTACAATGCAGTTATCATTGGTAACAAATTAACAATTACTTAAACTCAGTTAATCTTTCGTTTCAGTTAATATTTCACTCCTTAAATTCAGTTAAATTTCACTAATTGTTTAAAAAAATAGCTGTGCATTTGGTTTTTTGTGACCAGGATAAAAATAAGACCTTCATGTTACATCTTTTCATGTTTCTCAAGTTTATTTTTTGTGGAATTTTAGAGCAAAATTTTACATTAAAAAATGTAGAAACAATTGAGCATCTATTTGCCTGGAATCTAGGTTCAACTGCTAGTGTTTTGCTACATTTAATAAATTTATCTATTAAACTATCTGGTTATGTTGCTCAACTATTTTAAAGTAAATCACAAAGGTCTTAACAATCTTTAATAATTTGTAATACATTATAACACTATATTCTCTATGTTTTATGCCACAGACACCTAAAGTTAACATCCTAATATCTAACACCTCACTCGTTTTAATATTTCTGAGATGCTCTTACTTAGCTGGGATGAAAATGCAGAGACAGTGATGGATTAAAAGAAAAAAAGTCTGTGTGTCTGCCTTCAACCTTGCCTTCTATGGCACCCATGTGCTTAGTCGCTTAGTCATGTCTGACTCTTTGCGACCCCATGGAGTGTAGCCCACCAGGCACCTCTGTCCATGGGGATTCTCATGGCATAATACTTGGCATAGTACATTGTGGCAATAATACGTAATAATAATATATAATTATGTATAATGTATACATTATATACAGTAATATATAATATGATTGTATACAATATTGTATACACCAATACATAATAAATATGTATTGTTGTATACAATAATTAATAGATAATAATTATAATATTATAATATGTATTATAATTTTGCACAATTATATATAATTATAATAATATAAAACCATTATAGATATAATAATAATTATAACAATTATAAATAATTATGTAAATGTATACATTATAATAATAATGCATAATACATAATACATGGCATAATACATTATGGCAATAATACTGAAGTGGGTTGCCATGCCCTCCTCCAGGCACGGCACCCATGTACACATATTAATACAACCAAATGTGAGATAAAACCCTTAAAAACATCTTGGAAAGGAAATGTGTAACAAGTGCATGTTGTTCAATGTAATAGACTATAATGAGAATAGAAAAGGTGCTCATCATTGTCAGGAAACCCCCAAGGATATTGAAAATAGACATTGAACCCTTTAGAGCGGAATGACTAGACACAGTGAAAGAGACAGTGATTCTTCAAAGAGGGGAATAGTGTGATAGGAGAAAGTTTGGTGACATGTATGGAAGGGGAACCATTTATATAAAACATGTGGCCATGGCCTTATGAGGTTTCTGGTTTTATTTTCTGAGCCTGTAATATAAAACACCAGAAGCGGTAGTAAAATGGCCTGGCAAGAATTAGAATATAATCCAGTAACACAAAGCTATGTTAGAGAAAAGTCAAACTGGAGCCCATCAATTGTCCCTCATGGATGTACTTGTTGCAGAGTAGATGGGTACCCACTGTCTGAAAGCTTAGAAAATAAAGATAAGATACTAAGGCAATTCCTTACATGCTGTATCTCAAGGATGAATTTGTGAATAAGATATAAAAAGAAATTAAGCTGGAAGAAAAGTTAATGAAATCTAGAAGATAGAAATATGGAAAAAGAGGGCTTCTAAAGACAGTGATTTTTGTTCCAAATGTTTTTTGGGTTCCAAAATCACTGCAGATGGTGACTGCAGTCGTGAAATTAAAAGACACTTGATCCTTGGAAGAAAAGTTATGACCAACCTAGACAGCACATTAAAAAACAGGGACATTACTTTGCCACCAAAGGTCCACCTAGTCAAAGCTTTCGTTTTTCCACTAGTCATGTATGGATGTGAGAGTTGGACTATAAAGAAATTGAGCACCGAAGAATTGATGCTTTTGAACTGTGGTGTTGAGAAGACTCTTGAGAGTCCCTTGGACTGCAAGGAGATCCAACCAGTCCATCCTAAAGGAAATTAGTCCTGAGTATTTATTGGAAGGACTGATGTTGAAACTGAAACTCCAATACTTTGGCCACCTAATGTGAAGAACTGACTCATTTGAAAAGACCCTGATGCTGGGAAAGATTGAAGGCAGGAGGAGAAGGGGACGACAGAGAATGGGATGGTTGGATGGTATCACCAGCTCAATGGACATGAATTTGAGTAAACTCTGGGAGTTTGTGATGGATAGGGAAGCCTGGCGTGCTGCAGTCCATGGGGTCACAAAGAGTCAGACACGACTGAGCAACTAAACTGAACTGAAAGACAATGTTAAAATAAAATAAATCCATTATGCTTATGTTTAGGAAGGGTGTTCTTTCTTTCCTTTCTGTTCTTTCCTTTCCTTCCTGATGGTAGCTCAGTAGAATTCCTTAAATATTGTTGGAAGTGGCAGTGTGTGGTGATGGGTGCTGATGTATTACATTAATACTTTTTAGAGTGACAGCACTCCTGATGATGAATTATACTAATATAGCGGTTTATCACATGAGCAGAAGTCTGATGATGCATTACCACAATATATCATCAAAGCAGTTGTATTTATTTTCTTTCTCACCACTCTAAGTCAAGTCAAAAAATTCTTTAAGAAGGCAAATCTTTAAGTCCAGAATGGCTTTCAATCTGTTTGTTTGGGAAGAAAAAAAATTCTTTGGGAAAGGGCATGACACTTGTAGTTACTATAAAAATGAAATTGGCATATAAATTTTATATCCATGTACAACCCATATACATATATATTGGCATAATAAATGATATATCCACTGGATCTGTAATACCTTTCATATTTTGATAGAAAAATCTGAATGAGGCTAAGGATAGAGTTAATTCTTTATTACATAATTCAGGGATAGTGATGAATAAAATGAAGCCAAAGTGTTTGTATTGACTGCCTTAATTTAAGAAAACTTAAAAAAATACTACTATACAATGAGGAATTAGCTTCTGAAAGTACCTCATTTTCTCCAGTAACCAAGAAAACTTTGATATAGATTATTATGTGATTAAGGGAACTATAAACAATGATTTGATACTGGATATTGGAGAGAAATTGAGATTTATTGTCAGGGTGGGCATTTTAGGGAGGGCAGCAGAAAAAATAAAGGAGAATTAGGGAGATTGGGAAATCTGTACTAGCAGGACATTTAAACCCATCAACTATGGCTCCTAAGATCAATTTGCACTGAATTTAAGATTGATTCCTGGAGAAGGGAATGGCAACCCACTCCAATATTCTTGCCTGGAGAAGTCCATGGGCAGAGGAGCCTGGTGGGCTACAGTCCATGGCATCACAAAGAGTCAGGCACAATTGAGAGACTCACACTTTCACTTTGAGGGGCTTCCCTTATAGTTCAGTTGGTAAAAAATCCACCTGCAATGCAGGAGACTCCAGTTCGATTCCTGGGTTGGGAAAATCCTCTGGGGAAGGGATAGGCTACCGACTCCAGTGTTCTTGGGCTTCCCTTGTGGCCAAGCTGGTAAAGAATCCACCTGCAATGTGGGAGACCTGGGTTAATCCCTGGGTTGGGAAGATCCCCTGGAGTGGGGAAAGGCTACCCATTCCAGTAGTCTGGCCTAGAGATTTCCAGGGACTGTATAGTCCTTGGGGTCACAAAGAGTCAGATACGACTGAGAGACTTTCACTTCACTTTCACTAAGATTAATTATCAAGGGCAATTCCAATTGTAAAACATATATTTATAAATTAAAGTTATCAATTAGAATTTGGGCTGAGAACTAGTCACTGCACAGAGGGAGGTTCAGTTATATTTGTAGCCTTCATTTGACTTAGCAAATATCAAATATAAATATTAATCTAAATTTAGTATGGCAGATGAAGGTTTTATTATTTCATATTTGTGCCTCCTTTTAAATGTAAATTCCATGCAGCACAATATTTGATCATATAATGATGTCAGTTAATAGGTATGAACTTATTAGTGTATATCTATTAAGCTGTGCTTCCCTCAGTGGTCAAGGATCCACCTGCCAGTGCAAGATATACAAGTTCGATCCCTGGGTCAGGAATTTCTCCTGGAGAAGGAAATGGCAATCCACTCCAGTATTCTTGGCTGAGAATTCCCAAGGTCAGAGGAGCCTGGTGGGATACAGTCCATGGAGTTGCAAAAGAGTGAGACATGACTTAGAGACTAAACAACAACAACAGCATCAATAGTCTGTTAAGTTATGAAAACTGACAAAGGAGAACTAACAAAAGTAAAAGCCATAAGTCTTGCAAATGATACAGTATCTTGGGGAGCTAAATAATAGTATCGATAATATAATAACAGTAAAAAGCTTTGCTATGTAACGTGCTGTGAAGTCCAGAGTGCCATAGTGTTTTAGATTTCATTTTGCCTTTCTATTGACTCTGGAAGATGAGAGGCACTCAGGTTAAAATCTTGGACTTTGAATTTCAACAAACCGGAGTTTTGAATCTTAGCTCTTTCATTTATCGTATACATGGTTTTGTGTTAGTTAAGTGTGTAAATCTTTTAATATCTCCAAAATTCAATTGCTTTATCTGAAAAACAGACAATAGAAAGAATGTAAACCTAATAGAGATTGTGTGGACTTAAGGGGATAATATGATTTTTAAAGGTTTCAGATCAGATCAGATCAGATCAGTCGCTCAGTCGTGTCCGACTCTTTGAGACCCCATGAATCGCAGCACTCCAGGCCTCCCTGTCCATCACCAACTCCCAGAGTTCACTCAGACTCATGTCCATCGAGTCAGTGATGCCATCCAGCCATCTCATCCTCTGTCATCCCCTTCTCCTCCTGCCCCCAATCCCTCCCAGCATCAGAGTCTTTTCCAATGAGTCAACTCTTCGCATGAGGTGGCCAAAGTACTGGAGTTTCAGCTTTAGCATCATTCCTTCCAAAGAAATCCCAGGGCTGATCTCCTTTAGAATGGACTGGTTGGATCTCCTTGCAGTCCAAGGGACTCTCAAGAGTCTTCTGCAACACCACAGTTCAAAAGCATCAATTCTTCGGCACTCAGCCTTCTTCACAGTCCAACTCTCACATCCATACATGACCACTGGAAAAACCATAGCCTTGACTAGACGAACCTTTGTTGGCAAAGTAATGTCTCTGCTTCTGAATATGCTATCTAGGTTGGTCATAACTTTCCTTCCAAGGAGTAAGCGTCTTTTAATTTCATGGCTGCAGTCACCATCTGCAGTGATTTTGGAGCCCCCAAAAATAAAGTCTGACACTATTTCCATTGTTTCCCCATCTATTTCCCATGAAGTGATGGGACCAGATGCCATGATCTTCGTTTTCTGAATGTTGAGCTTTAAGCCAACTTTTTCACTCTCCTCTTTCACCTTCATCAAGAGGCTTTTTAGTTCCTCTTCACTTTCTGCCATAAGGGTGGTGTCATCTGCATATCTGAGGTTATTGATATTTCTCCTGGCAATCTTGATTCCAGCCTGTGTTTCTTCCGGTCCAGCGTTTCTCATGATGTACTCTGCATATAAGTTAAATAAGCAGGGTGACAATATACAGCCTTGATGTACTCCTTTTCCTATTTGAAACCAGTCTGTTGTTCCATGGATTACTGCCATATTTTTGGCATTGGAAGTGCTCAATACATACCATTACTGTCTGTTTCGTCTACATTTTCAAATCAGAAAACTAAGGACCAATTTTTGGCAATGGCACCTGGAAAGGAAAAGTGAACTGCAAACTATTTTAATGATTCTTACTGATATACAATTATGTCTCTCATGCAAACTAAATCAATGTTGCTGTGGTAGCAATGGTTTAGTTTGTTCATTTGTTTGCTTTTCTGAAATAAAGACCTCTATGAAGTTGTTGAGCCACTCCAGTACTCTTGCCTAGAAAATCCCATGGACGGAGGAGCCTGGTAGGCTGCAGTCCATGGGGTCGCTAAGAGTTGGACACAACTGAGCGACTTCACTTTCACACATTGGAGAAGGAAATGGCAACCCAATCCAGTGTTCTTGCCTGGAGAATCCCAGGTATGGGGGAGCCTGGTGGGCTGCCGTCTATGGGGTCGCACAGAGTCGGACACGACTGAAGCGACTTAGCTGCAGCAGCAGCATGAAGTTGTTGGCTATGTTCATTCAGGGAACGCTTCTAAAATGAGAGAGGTTTTCTATCTTTTCTAAGAAATTTGGTAGGATGACTTATTGAATTAGAAATTAAAATTTGCTTTTTCTTTTTGAATATAAAACCTGACTTCATCAGTGGATATAGACCTATAATAATGTATTTTCCCAGTTGGAATAGAGCTTGGAGTTTAAGATGAAGAGGTGACAGGATTGGGGTGAAGGGAAGTGAAGCGTTCATATATAAAAGAAAGATGTATTCATTTCTGAAGGGATTCACATATGGCCCACTAGAAATGTTCCCCCCCTGCCCCAGAATATCCTGAAGATGGGAGGGAGAGGTGGGAATTAACGTATGGGTCTTGGGTGCCTTTCTAAAAGCAAATAAGCACAAGAACAAAGAAGCCAAGGCTCTGAGGTGTCTACCATCCCATGCTTTGACATGAGCATGTGCAATGACCTGCGGGAGCCCGCAGAACAGAGGGTGCAGTCTCATTTCCTGAGAACTGATTAAGTATATTCATGTAATTCATATATATATTTTCACATACAACTGCACAGAAGGAGGAGTGGAAAGAGCCCCCAAAAGCACAGAATTTAAATCAATTTACATTTGAATGATTAAAAAAATCTGTTTTCTTATAAACTAGAAAGGCTGAGTACCTTGATAGTTAGCAGCACAGAATGAATCACCAGTTGGGCCGATGTCAAATTCCTGTAAATTGTGGCATGACTTGAACAAGTTATTTAATCTTCCCACCCTTCAATATCTTCACACATGAGATAATACTAACAATATTTATAATATAGAACTGTTAGAATAAGTTAATTAATATAAACACATAGTATAATACAAGTTAAAATATTTATAGGGTAATGTGGATGAAATATTAATAAAAATAATTATTGTTGCTTATAAGAGTAGGATTGCTATGGAATATCAAATGTTGCTGCCATGGTCAGTCACTTGGTCATGTCCATCTCTTTGTGACTCCTTGAACTGTGGCCCTCCAGGCCCTCTGTCCATGGGATTTTCCAGGCAAGAATACTGGAGTGGGTTGCCATTTCTTCCTCTAAGAGATCTTTCCAAGTCTGGGATTGAATTTGCAGCTCTTGCACCTACTGTAATTTAACTGGATTCTTTACCACTGCTCCTGGGAAGCCCTATAATACCAAATAATGATAAATTATTACAAGTAATAGCTGCGAGTGTGAATCAGGACTCAAGGACAGAAGGAATGTTTCTCATAATTATTTTATAATAATTTGGAATAATTTATTTTCTGGTCATTGTCTACTCTATACTTGTAAAACTTTATATATACTGCTTCTATAAGTTAATAAAAAAATAAGCTACAAACCAGAATGGAATATTTGCATGATTTTATTAGTAAAGTAAGCAATTATCTATTTTCTTTAGGATATAATTTTGTGAAAACAAAAGATAATAAATCAGTTCAGAAAAATGCAGCTCTGTTTTTAGTCTGGAAAGTTTTATTTACTATGTAGAGATTTAGAATCACTATTCGTAGTTATTATAATGACAGCTTGTCTAAATATTTTGATAATACATTTGATCTCAGACTATGAAAAATTTGAACAATTGTTACATTATAGTTGATTTCAAAATAAAACTTCTTTCTAAAAATGATCTTACATATATGTAGGCAATTTCTTAATATCAAAATTAGCTTACTTTAAGCGACTGCCAAAATGATAATTCTCAGATAATTACAAATAAAATGTTAATAGTAAAAGGAAAAATATGCTGACAACAATTTTTGATTATGTAAATTAAACTGCTTGCTATATGTGCTTTTAAAATGCTGGCTTTTCAGTACTATGAAAAGTCTCCTAAGAAAATTCTGATGTCTATACTTTTAATTACTCAGATTTAAAAATATATTTTAGGAGTGAATATTTATTACAAAATATAATCTTTAAATTTAAATACTTTATGCAAATTAAATTACACATAAAATTATGAGGTCATTTTTCCTCTTTCCTAATATTGAAATACAGTGCTATTAATTTTCTCCTTTCCTCTCTAGAGAATAAATCGTGTTTTAATTGCATTAGTAAGCACATAAGCTAGATGTTAGGAAACATGTTTTATTGTTTTAGATTACAAAAGGTTATAGAATGTTTGGTTTTGAAAGGACCTTTGCAATTATTTAATCCACTCTCTCCACTTTACCGAGGAGGGAGCCAAGTCTTCCACAGTGACTTGTAGGAAGTCAGCTTAGCCATTTGCAAAGCTAGAAATGGAAATCAGTCTTTTTTTTTTTTCCTTTCCAAGTTGTGGAAGAAAATTGCATCCATTTTGTAGTGTGCACAATTTCTGACATTATTTACACAGTTGTATTCAAATATCTTTGAGATGAGGGTGTTTGTGGTCAAAGAGTGTTAGATTGAATGGTAGGGCATTTTTCTTTAACCCCGTTTTCTTTAATGAGATTAAATTTGCCTCCATGAGCAACTGTATTTTTCCCTGCCAGCCTGCCATTTCAGCCACAGGCTAGAGATGATGGAATGTGATAGTTAACAGCATTTTGAAACCCACCAGTTTCTCATGAAATGCATGCTCAAATAGGACTTGGAGAAAGTTACTCACAGAAATAAATGAATAAATAGCTCTGTGTTATGATAATTAAGATGTATCTTGGGTAGAAGGGTGTGAGCATCATAAAATGCTGACTAGTGAAATAGGTCTCTGTGGCAGCGAGCATGCTTCTGTCGTACATTGTTAGCATTAAACAGTATATTTAAACGAAAGGAAGAAACACAGCTGTTAGTGTTCCATGTAACCATAATACAGCAGTTGTGCAGCTATTTGAGGAACCAGAGTGTGACCTAAATTGTGAGAGTTGGTCTGCTCCCATGCAAGTCTCAGACTTTGAGTCAAACGCTAATGAGATTAGAAAGAAGAGGAAAAGCCTCATCAGTTATGCCCTTGGGGCCTCATTTTGGTTTTATGTTTTCTTAGCTTCTTAATCATTTGTCTCCTGTGTCTGATCCCCCAAATTGTGTAACCTTCCAGATTCTAGGGTAGTTGTATTTAGTTCAGATATTTCTAAATTTTTAGTCTGAAGAGATCCTAATTCTACTTAATAGTCAAATAACCTAAGCGAAGTTTCCTTCTTAGGTGCCTTAGGCAAGTATACTGATCTATCAAGTTATTTTTCCCCAAGGATGTCTATAAATCTTTGGAGAGTACTTGCATATTCCCCACGGACCTCTTTTTTGCTTAAGATCAAGGTGCTCCCTTCTAAAAGTGTGCTGGTTAGTAATATGTACTCCAGGTGAACTCACCAGTTAGGGACACAGAAAAACTTTATCAGGTGCTAAAGTCTGAACTGAGCTGGAGGGTCCCTTTGGCTCAGGTCAAAGATTTGGCAACTGAGATTTGACCATAGCTCCTTTTTCACAGGCAGAAACAAGAAAACACTACAGAATTTGCCTGAAATTCTTCTCTTGACTTCTATCCTATCCTGACCCGCAGACTCTGAATTTCTCATTATAGAATGTCTCATACTTTGATTTAATGTATGTAGTGCCAATGACATGACTCCATCTTTGTAGGCAGCAGAGCTCAGTTCAAATTGTACTTTACTGCCATGCATAATGGCAACCCACTCCAGTACTCTTGCCTGGAAAATCCCATGGACGGAGGAGCCTGGTGGGCTGCAGTCCATGGAGTCGCGAAGAGTCATACACTACTGAGCAACTTCACTTTCACTTTTCACTTTCATGCATTGGAGAAGGAAATGGCAACCCATTCCAGTGTTCTTGCCTGGAGAATCCCAGGGACGGGGGAGCCTGGTGGGCTGCCATCTATGGGGTCGCACAGAGTCGGACACGACTGAAGTGACTTAGCAGCAGCCACGCATATAACCATAGCATGAAAGGAGACCGATGACAGCTTATTGGATTCTTAAATGATACAGAAAATGAAGTAATCAAAACATTGTCTGGGGTTGTTGTTAAGCCTGCTGAGTAGAAAGGCTGCTGCATATTATTGAACTTCCACATAAGAAACTATTGCTGTATTCACAGAAAGACCAAATGATAACAGGGAATTAGGGTGCAGACAATTAAACACATTTGGTGGTAATAAATTTGCTCTCAAGTAGCTCTAAGTAGCTTCTCTTCCTGTCGTCCCATTAATAGTTGATTTTCTGGTCAGGTGCACTATTGATCGATTTGCACTGAAGCCATTTCTTCCTCATTAGCTTCCCAAACTTTTCTTTGCCTCAATTTTCCTCAAATACAAAAGCCTTTTACAAGATTATAGAAAAAGAGTTGCTTGGCAACGATTTCATTCCCGTAACTGTCATGGTTGAGCACACAATGTCACCTTTTTGGCAGGGAGAAGTCAGATGTTTTACTATTTCCAAAGTTTACTCCATTTAATTACAATGTAAGATATTTAGTTATTTTTAATTATATATTTCCTACATGAATGTTTTCAATTTTGTTAATCGTATATAGCTCTGTTGAGACAAACAATGATTTTTATCCTTTACGAATGTATCCAGAAACTTTTCCTGGTTAAAAAAATGCTAGCAAGAAGTATGTCTGCTTGTTTATTATTCTCAAAAAGTCTTTTCATACCCTAAATGAGAAATCTGGGCCCTTACAGTAGTAATAGCCATCTACTATTCTGTTCTCAATGATTATAAAATATAGAAGCTTATAGGCAAGCATGTAGACTGCAGTAAATTCCTGTAACAATAGAAAATTAGTTTTCATAATTTTTCTGTTGTCTTCCCACACCTATGTACCAATTATATGGTTTGTATCTGTTTGATATAAGATATTCTATGTGTTTTGTGTAGAGTAGTTATATAATTCACAGTTACTCACGGACGTAGCTGTTAAAATGTTTTGTGATGACAATATAGTTTTGTGCAATATTGAACACACCAGGTGTGAGATGTAGAAATAAGACAAAAAAAAAGTTGGAAATAGTAGACATAGTTGACTTTTGAAAATGTAAGGATTAGAGGCACAGACCCCTGCATAGTTGAAAATTCGAGTGAACTTTATGAGTTCCTATCTGTGGTTCTACAGCCACAGCTTCAACCATAGGCAGATCAGATAGCATGGTGGTACATAGCTATTGGAAATAATCTGTATATAAGTGGACCCACAGAGTTCAAACCCATGTTGCAACAGGTCAGGAGTCAACTCTACAACTGTTTTAAGGCAATAAATTACATCCTTTTTTTTTTTTTTTTTAACAGACCATAACTTTCCTGGCTTGGCTACACTTGGCTACACTTATTACAAAGAAAACAACTAAAGGTAAATAGAAACTTTTGTATCTAACCCTGGGGATGGGCTGACGTATCTAGTGCATTATTATGTCACAGAATTTAAGAATGCAGAATTTGGGTTAAAAGTTCTACACCAATAGCCTAATATCTTGGGCCTTCATGCAATCTCCTTAAATGTATAACAATTTATAAAATGTCATAGTTGTGTATCTATTTATTTATAATTATTTTTCAGAAATTAGAAGACAAATCAATCACAAAAACTTAGTAAATATCCTTGATGGTATTTGGTGGGAAAATCTATATGCAAAAATCTAGATTCTTCTAACAAAATATGTTTTCAAGAAATTTCTTCTTTTATCAAATTCATTTACAATTACTTATTTGATAATTTTGCCTGCAATAGTTACTAGGTGACAGAGGGTATACACAATTGTGCACTGAGATTGCTCTTGTCACATGACTTCCTTGTATGCTGTGGGAGGAAATTCATGTGAATCAGTCCTTGCTGCTGCTGCTGCTAAGTCACTTCAGTCATGTCTGATTCTGTGCGACCCCATAGACAGCAGCCCACCAGGCTCCCCCGTCCTGGGGAGGCATATTTTTTCTCATCATATTATCTGTTCAGTTTAGTGGCATTTTGGAAGACAAAGGGAATAAAATATGTATTCCATGGAAATATTCAACTGGGATTCCATATTTGTTTTTTAGATAAGTGTACTAGATCGATTTTCTTACCAATATTAAAAGAAGCATTTAAATAGAGGTCTGAAGTTAAATTACAGTTACAATGTTTAATGTTCCTGTTACTAGGTGACTAAGGAAGTATACTGTTGAACATGGAAAGGAAGTTGGTCTTGTCATTTGCCTTCTTTGTGTGTCTTTTCAAGAAATTAATTTAAATCATACCACATAAATGCATGACAGCAGACCAGGTATGACTGACAGCTGCAGCCTCTATATTCTCACTGATAGCCAGTTGTGAAGATTTTTGATATTCAGTGTAAAAAGTGTGTTTCATAGATGACATAGTTTCCGATGACATTCAGTGTAAAACATGTAGTTCTTAGATGATTAGTTTCCTAAGGATGCTGTAACAAGGTGCCACCAACTGGGTGACTTAAGACAACAGAAAATTTTCTTTAGCAGTTCGGGAAGCTAGAAATCCAATATCAAGGTGTCTGCTGGGTGGCCCTCTCTCTCTCTCTCAAGTCTTTAGAGGAGAGACCTTTCTTGACTCTTCCCATTTCTGGTACTCCAAAGTGTTCCTTGGTTTATAGCAACATAACTCCAACCTATGCCTTTGTCTTTATGTGATGTTCTCCTTGTGTTTCTCTATCTTCTAAGACCCTTATGAATTCTTTTGAATTTTGGGTACAGTCTTAGAACATAGCATGTCCCAGATCATCAAATTAGTCTAATGTGTTGACTGGATATTCAACTCAAATAATAGAAACTCTAGACCTAGTTTTGGAGAAGGCAATGGCACCCCACTCCAGTACTCTTGCCTGGTGGGCTGCAGTCCATGGAGTCGCAAAGAGTCGGACACAACTGAGCGACTTCACTTTCACTTTTCACTTTCATGCATTGGAAAAGGAAATGGCAACCCACTCCAGTGTTCTTGCCTGGAGGATCCCAGGGACTGGGGAGCCTTGTGGGCTGCCGTCTATAGGGTCGCACAGAGTTGGACATGATTGAAGTGACTTAGCAGCAGACCTAGTTTTCCTGACTTTCTCACCCTATTTCCTGAAAAAGATATTTGGCTTACTAATATTATTATAATTTTACCAGAGTAGAATGTTTATTATACCTATGCCCATCATTTTCTCAACGTACTTTTCATTGGATGCTGACTATTCATGGGGATAGTCCTCTTATTCTTGTTCTTTTTTATACTTTTACTAAATTAAATTATTCATGCATGGGGTACAAATGCACATAAGTAATACCAAAAAACATTAATGTGATAAGAATTTAATGTTTATTTTTTATTTATTCAAGAGGATATGTACAAATTATTGCCTTAACCATATATCTAATTAGTACCCTAAGACATTGAGGCTGACTAACTTACACACTCATACTCACAGGAATAAATGAATGGATAAATTGATTGATTGATGGGCAGGTGAGTGAATTGTTGGATGAATCACAAACTTATAGTTTTAATAAGTCTTTGCCAATCAAATAGGTATCGGTATTCTAAATAGCACATTATAGGCTCACACTTTAATAGATGGCTGCAGTCGGCATAGACTGTTCTAGTACAGGGTTTCCCTGGTGGCTCAGATGAGAATCTGCCTTCAATGCAGGAGACCAGCATTCAATCCCTGGGTTGGGAAGATCCCCTGGAGAAGGGAATGGCAACCCACTCCAGTATTCTTGCCTGGAAAATTCCATGGACAGAAGAGCCTAGTGGGCTATAGACAGTGGGGTCACAAAGAGTTGGACATGACTGAGCGACTTTCACTTTTCACTTTAGTACAAGGATTTTGCAAGAATATGAATTGACTTTCTATTATTTGCTATATCCTGATAAAGTTTACATATGTAATCATATTTCATCTAGAAAACACTTGTTTTGAGGCCCATAGGGCCATAATTTTCATTTGCTTTCTCCTATGACCTGTGTACTTCCTGAGGGTATAAAAGGGATATGGGAACATTCATAAAAAGTTATACATTCTGAGAATTTATTAATAATGAATTAATATGTCTCAGCACTGGTTATACTACCAGTGTGCTTTGGAGGATTTAGAATTCCTCTGGGTAATTTGTTTTGCTAAAAATATGTAGCTTAAAAATTCAGACCACTAATGTATTGAACTTTTCATCATCACATTTTAAAAATGTTTTCTCTACAGACATTTAAATTGTGAAAAATCGCAAAGTAGAGCCATTAAAATACTTTCAGAAGTCATTAGGGTACTTCCTCATTGCACATTCTTTATAATTATTTTGAGTTGTGGATCAGAATAGCAGTCATTGAATAAATATTGAATTCCCATTTTGTACACAGGACAATTTCATTCAGGTTGAATATTTTCATATTTGCACCCCAGTAACTTATTCTCTAATGAAATGTGCAGAGCTCCCCTACAAAAATCTAGTATAGGAGAATGTAATTATGTGATAAGAAGTATATATGTATTTTTCAACTAACAAAAATGGAATCTAAGGGGTTTCAAAGAGGTGATGGGACTTTTACTGACTCTTGAAAGTGAGATAGGATTAGGTAAGTTATAAAAAATAATACAGTCTCAGAATAATGAGATATCCTCATCTGTGTAGTCTTAGGGTAATATGGAAATCTATTTTATCAAAGGGAACGATGTGTTTTGAGAGTTAATGAAAATCAGTTGGAGTGGCTTTATGGAGCATTATGAAAATGAGATAAGTTTTTGTACTATTAAGATTTGTTGGCCTATTGACTAATCTGACTTTAGAATATGATATATTCTAAATACAAATAATATATGAAAATTATATATAAGTATATCAATAGTAATTTATTAAAATTAAATATTACTATTGCTGTATTATAGCAATGCTAATTAACATGCTAACATTAATATATTTTAATAGTATAGTAAAATAATAAACATAATTTTTTAAGAACACAAATTCATAGGTACAGAGAAGAGATTGATGGTTGCCAGAGGTGGAGTGTGAAGGTATGGGAAAAATGGGTGAACTTTGCTTTTTAAAAATTTAAATAAATTATTTACATAAATGTATGTAATATAACTTTATACATACATATATTTAAAATAGAACTTTATATAATATAGCGCTTTACATATATACTAGAACACTATTTCTCTGTTACTGCACATTCATACTTTACCAACATTTAATTTCTTACCTAAGGGTGAAAGATTTATAGATACTTCACATTTTCCATTTGGTTTCTATGTTATTAATAGTCTTATTTTTACCTGTATTATAATGACCTCACAGTTGGGAATGTGTTTTGGTGCTTTGTGAAGGCATGTGATTGTGTGTGCTTGCATGTTTTGAGTGCTAATTGCTGTTTGGAAATTTCCTTAGCACACACGAAGGATTCATCAATGGAGACCATAAATTCCACCTGTATGAAGCCTTCTGAAGTTAGATGATGGCTCTTAGCTGGTTGATTCTTTGACTGGTAAAGATGCCTGATCTCTCTAACTTGCTACCAAAGATCAGTCTAGCCATAACCTGTAACACTTAGATTTTTTATTCCTAGTACCATTCTCTATATCTTGCAGATTCCAAAACTATGTCAGACTCTTCTATTGGTTCTCCTAGGATGTTACTTAATTTGCCTGGGAGTGGTTGGACAAGGTACTGTGCTCTTATCAATAGAAACTTGTAGCTTAAAAAAACAAAAAAAAAACCACTGTGTATATTTAAAATCTTCAAGTTACTTCATCAGTCAGTCAGTCAGTTCAGTTCATGTCCAACTCTCTGCGACACATGGACTGTAGTCCGCTAGGCTTCCCTGTCCAGCACCAACTCCCGGAGTTTACCAAGCTCATGTCCATTGAGTTGGTGATGCCATCCAACCATCTCATCCTCTGTTGTCCCCTTCTCCTCCTGCCTACAATCTTTCCCAGCATCAGGGTCTTTTCAAATGAGTCAGCTCTTCGCATCAGGTGGCGAAAGTATTGGAGTTTCAGCTTCAACATCAGTCCTTCCAATGAATATTCAGGACTGATTTCCTTCAGAATGGACTGGTTGGATCTCCTTGCAGTACAAGGGACTCTCAAGAGTCTTCTCCAGCACCCCAGTTCAAAAGCATCAATTCTTCAGTGCTCAGCTTTTTTTATAGTTCAACTCTCACATCCATACATGACTACTGGAGAAACCATAACCTCGACTGGATGGACCTTTGTTGGCAAATTAATGTCTCTACTTTTTAATATGCTGTCTAGGTCAGTCATAACTTTCCTTCCAAGGAGTAAGCGTCTTTTAATTTCATGGCTGCAGTCACCATCTGCAGTGATTTTGGAGCCCCCAAAACATAAAGTCTGTCACTGTCTCCACTGTTTCCCCATCTATTTCCCATGAAGTGATGGGACCAGATGCCATGATCTTTTTTTCTGAATGTTGAGCTTTAATCCACCTTTTTCACTCTCCTCTTTCACTTTGATCAAGAGGCTCCTTAGTTCTTCTTCGCTTTCTGCCATAATGGTGGTGTCATCTGCATATTTGAGGTTATTGATATTTCTCCCGGCAATCTTGATTCCGGCTTGTGCTTCACCCAGCCCAGCATTTCTCATAATGTACTCTGCATATAAGTTAAATAAGCAGGGTGACAATATACAGCCTTGCTGTACTCCTTTCTCTATTTGGAACCAGTCTGTTGTTCCATGTCCAGTTCGAGCTGTTGCTTCCTAACCAGCATACAGATTTCTCAAGTTACTCCTTATATACTCACAAAATGGAGGTAAGACAATCCTACCATGATTGCCTTTTGTATCATCTGTGGAAACAGTTTGATTGTAACTTTTGGATGTATGCTACTTTTTTTTTTTTCAAATGAAGACCCAGACAAAATTCTAGTATTGTACATATTCTATTTTCACTAATATTTACACCGACAGGGAAGAATCACAAAATTTGGAGCAGATTAAAGTAGAAAAATTTGATTTGCAGTGTTACTTATTATGAATTGAAAGACAAAATTAATATCTCTTTATCTGGAATAGCTCCTCAGTATTTCTTTGTATTTCATAATCTTTACACTTTTGGCAGCTAAAGAGTATGCTTGTAGAATGAGCCTAACTTTACGGTTGTCTTATATTTATTTCTTCATGATTAAATTCGGCTTATACATTCTTGACAGAGTGTCGTTGAAATGATTTTTCTACTCAGTTTATCATATTACAATGTACATGATTTTTTTTGTTTTATTTTTGATGTTAACTTTGTCACCTGGTTGAGGATTTGTCTGTTGGGGGGTCTTCATAGAAAAGTTTCTATTTTTACTTTAGAATTTAGTAAGTATGGTGTGTGGATACACTTTGAATACAAATAAGTGTCCTTCTTTTCATTCAGCTTATACTCACTCATTTTACATTCATTTATTTTATTGTATGTTATTATGATTATTGCCAAATAGTGATTCTCTAACTTCATCATTTCTTCTACATTTATCTGTTGACATTATTCTGTGAGTAAGAACTTTCCATTTTTTCCATGTATTTTGTTTATTTACATAAAATGTAACTCACAAATTCTAAATTGATTTGATGGGAGGTTCAAATTGTCATAGGTTTTTCTATTGGGAGTAACTCCAAGCTTGTTCCTATAATATTTTGACATATCTCTATCATTGAGCACATTTTACATTTCTGGCATACTATGTTGCACATATATTTTATACTTCTAATTTCCCAGTCCCAGAAACATTCATTTGTCCATGGAGTTTTGTTACTTCTTGTTGCAACTGGGCACTAGGTGTGCCGAATGCCACTGGGTGCCATTGTTTCTAGAAAATGTGTGTATAAATGAATGCCTCGGCTTCTATTTGTGGGTGTGTGTACGTATTTCTCAGTCACTCTATCCATCTATTCATCTACCTATACAATCTGTCTATCTCTTCAGAATAAATTCAGCCTGTTATTAGAGAAAACTCTTCTTAAAGCTCACAATAATGCATATTAAGGATGTAAAATAGTGCATTTAAATAAAAGAGACATTAATACAATTGTACAAGGAAATCCTGGGGCTTCCCTAGTGGCTCAGTGGTAATGAATCCACCTGCCAAGGCAGGAGATGCGGGTTTGACCCCTGGGTTGGGATATCTCCTTGAGAAGGAAAGGATGACCAACTCCAGTTCTTGCTTAGGAAATACCATGAACAGTGGAGCCTTGTGGGCTACATCCATGGGGTCACATAAGAGTCAGACATCACTTAGCGACTAAGACAACAACAACAAAGGAAATCCTACTGTCTGTTCTCACTAGTCATTGTAGTAATGTTGCATAAAGTCACGGGAACACTGAATTAAGGAAGCTTTGTTTCTGGGTCCAATACAAGCTTTAGTCCCTAAAAGACTCTGGTCACAACATTTTTATCAGGTGATCAATGTATACGTTTTATGAATGTTTTTATTTTTAAATATTTTTAATGTTTTGTTGATTCATTGACATTGAACTCACAGCTAATAACTCTAACACATAATATTTTCTGCATAAACCTTACCACAGTCTTCTTGCACTTGAGGATATTAGCCAACACCTTAGTAGAACAATTTGGGATCACTTTACATGGAAAAGTCACAAATGAAGGCACATTTGTTTTAGATGGCACTAAATAGGCCATAAGAAGAACTCTTGTAGGATAAAATTTGAAACAGGAAGCCAGAGCATCACCCTATTAGATCTTACCTGGGAACATGTGCAACAGGGCCACCTAAAAGTTTTTCCACTGTATGTGTGTCTGAGCATGACTAAGAAAATACTCTGAGTATTGATTTACAATGGGCTTTCCTGGTGGCTCAGATGAAAAAAAAATCTGCCTGCAATGATTTACAAATAAGTTTTAGCAATTAGAGGGATTTAAAAATATTGATCAGTTGTACATATATGATCTAGGTGTTGCTGGAAATGCATTTTTTTAGATGTGATTACTATTTAAATCAGTAACTTTGACTAAAACGGATTACCTTCCAAAATATGTATGGACCTCACCCAAATAATTGTGGACCAAACAGAGTGATGTCCCTCTTGGCCAAAAAAATAGTCTTCCTCCAGAATGCCTTTGATTTGAACTACAACTCAGGTTAACTTTTTTTAACATCTCTTAGTCTATAGGCCTGCTCTGCAAATTTCAATCTTGCCAGCCCCATCATCATGTGAGCCAATTGCTTAAAATAACTCTCTCTCTCTGTGTATATACGTATACATCCTTTTGGTTCAGTTTCTATGGAGAGCCCTAAGTAGTACAGTAGCCAGTGTCAATTATCATGTTATAACAACTCATTTTATATGTAGTAATAGCAAGTGCTAACAAAAAGTAGATGATTTTCATATAAGCACACATATAGAATAGACAAAATAAATCAGATAATTCACAGGTTGAAAAAAGAAAATCTTAAGGATTTTATATTTAGTATCAGATATGCTGACATATTACCCATTAGTGTGAAGACTTCAGTTCAGGTCAGTCACTCAGTCATGTCTGACTCTTTGTGACCCCATGGACTGCAGCAAGCCTGGCTTTCCTCTCCATCACCAACTCCCGGAGCCTATACAAACTCGTATCCATTGCATCGGTGATGCCATCCAACCATCTTATCCTCTGTTGTCCCCTTCTCTTCCCACCTTCAATCTTTCCCAGCATCAGGGTCTTTTCCAATGAGTCAGTTCTTCACATCAGATGGCAAAAGTATTGGAGTTTCAGCTTCAGCATCAGTCCTTCCAATGAATATTCAGGACTGATTTCCTTTAGGGTGGAGTAGTTGCATCTCCTTGCTGTCCAAGGGACTCACAAGAGTATTCTCCAACGCCATAGTTCAAAAGCATCAGATCTTCTTCACTCAGCTTTCTTTATAGTCCAACTCTCATATCCATGCATGACTCCTGGAAAAACCATAGCATTGAGTAGATGGACCTTTTTTGGTAAGGTAATATCTCTGCTTTTTAATATGCTGTCAAGGTTGGTCATAACTTTTGGAGCCCAAGTGAATAAAGTCTGTCACTATTTCCATTGTTTCCCCATCTATTTGTCATGAAGAGGTGGGACTAGATGCCATGATCTTAATTTTCTGAATGTTGAGATTTAAGCCAACTTTTTCACTCTTCTCTTTCACTTTCATCAAGAGGCTTTTTAGTTCTTCTTCACTTTCTGCCATAAGGGTGGTGTCATCTGCATATCTGGGGTTATTGATATTCCTCCCGGCAATCTTGATTCCAGCTTATGCTTCATTCAGCCCGGCATTTCACATTATGCACTCTGCATATAAGTTAAGTAAGTAAGGTGACAATATACAGCCTTGATGTACTCCTTTCCTGATCTGGATCCAGTCTGTTGTTCCATATCCACTTCTAACTGTTGCTTCCTGACCTGCATACAGATTTCTCAGAAGGCAAGTCAGGTGGTCTGGTAGTGTGCTGACTACTTGGCCAGAATTAACCTTTTTTTTTTATTACTGTCTCCATAATTTAGCTCTGAGATGGCTTCACATTAAGTAATCAAAAACTCTATTACACCAAGAATTCATACTCTTTTTTTCCCACTTGCAGCATTTAATACAGTCCTCTAAAAGTATGTTTGCATCAGATACATTCACAGTCATTGTATGTAACTGGCAACTGCATTACAACTTATTTTTTTTTAATTTTATTTTTTACCTTTACAATATTGTATTGGTTTTGCCATATATCAACATGAATCCGCCACAGGTATACACATGTTCCTCATCCTGAGCCCTCCTCCCTCCTCCCTCCCTGTACCATCCCTCTAGGTCATCCCAGTGCACCAGCCCCAAGCATCCAGTATCGTGCATTGAACCTGGACTGGCGACTCGTTTCATATATGATATTATACATGTTTCCATGCTATTCTCCCAAGTCATCCCACCCTCTCCCTCTCCCACAGAGTTCAAAAGACAGTTCTATACATCAGTGTCTCTTTTGCTGTCTTGTATTCAGGGTCATTGTTACCATCTTTCTAAATTCCATATATATGCGTTAGTATACTGTATTGGTGTTTTTCTTTCTGGCTTACTTCACTCTGTATAATAGGCTCCAGTTTCATCCACCTCATTAGAACTGATTCAAATGTATTATTTTTAATGGCTGAGTAATACTCCATTGTGTATATGTACCACCACTTTCTTATCCATTCATCTGCTGATGGACAACTAGGTTGCTTCCATGTCTTGGCTATTATAAACAGTGCTGCGATGAACATTGGGGTACACGTGTCTCTTTCAATTCTGGTTTCCTCAGTGTGTATGCCCAGCAGTGGGATTGCTGGGTCATAAGGCAGTTCTATTTCCAGTTTTTTAAGGAATCTCCACACTGTTCTCCATAGTGGCTGTACTAGTTTGCATTCCCACCAACAGTGCAAGAGGGTTCCCTTTTCTCCACACCCTCTCCATCATTTATTGCTTGTAGACTTTCAGATCGCAGCCATTCTGACTGGTGTGAAATGGTACCTCATTGTGGTTTTGATTTGCATTTCTCTGATAATGAGTGATGTTGAGCATCTTTTCATGTGTTTGTTAGCCATCTGTATGTCTTCTTTGGAGAAATGTCTATTTAGTTCTTTGGCCCATTTTTTGATTGGGTCATTTATTTTTCTGGAATTGAGCTATAGGAGTTGCTTGTATATTTTTGAGATTAACATACTCTTTAAACTTGCATAATATTAATTACCTTCAGGTGAACAGTTTCTTAGTTTAGGGTTCCTAGAAATTTATTTTCATTAAGATCTATAGTAAGAATAATTTTGCAAGAGATGGTAGAATAGGATGTTTTATTCAGAAAATTCCAAAAAAGCATGAAGTGATTAAATGCACCCAGCTCTGTGCCATGATTTGCTCAACTGTGATGTGACTGTGAAGCATTTCCTCTGAGCTAATAGGGGACCTGTGTCCATGTTATCAGTGTGTGCTGATGCTGCTTGGTTGAGGAGGGTGATCTGTTCAATAATTTATGGTCCTTGTATTGATATCTTCATGTCTAAGATTGCCACCATTTGTAAGTGAGCTCTTAGAATCCACTGGTACACTTTAATGCAGAATATGCCTTTCTGTTCTGATTTATAGTAAAGCAATGGATTATAAGAGTTCACAGGTAAGTGAAAGTCATCACCTACATACAAGCAGTCTGTACTCTAACTGTTAATTATGAGCAGAATCAATTCATGACCAAATGGTAAACTGTTATATAAAACTTTGGTTCTGAAAAAATATACAATAAAATTTAAGGGACTTCGACAAACAGTTGCAAAATTTAGCGTCCAAAAAATTAATGGCTTACAGAGTATAGACTTAATGTTCTAGAAAAGAGTAATTAAGGTTGTCTATGTATATATAAAAATAGTATAAGATATTTAGCCCATCAAAGTGGATAGAGAACTACAATAGACCTTACATTTGGGGTTCTCAACTGAACTTAATTAGGCAAGGTAACTGATTCAGAAAACCAAATATGAAGTAAGTTTGCACAGATTTACACAGTAAGAAGAATTATAGAGTACCAAAAAGAAAAAAAAAAACTGAATCATTACAAGAAATTTTTTAAAAATGTATTGAAAGGAAAATATATAGCATCCATAAAAAAAGACTAGAGAAAAATTTAATAAAAACTGTCTTTGAAGACTGTCTCTCTTTTCTCAAATTGAACTTAGGAAATAATGAAAGGGAAAATGTGAATCTAATTAAGCAATGTGCACACGCATCTATACACACAGACAAACCCACGTAGAGTTTAGCCTGTGACTTTGTTTATTATGAACACTTGATATTCACTTTAATTCAGTCTGGTTTAGGAAACTCCAGTGCCCCATGAGAATATTTCTTTGAAATCTGTATTTCTTAATAAGTGAGATTGTGGTGTCTCACCGCTTATAATAATCTCAGTACTATCCTAATTCTTAAGTGTGCATGTATGTGTACTGAGAGTCATAGGGAAAGAGTTTTTAATCTATTTCAATATTTTCCTTTACAGTTTTTATCAAAATTTTGGCTCCCCTAAATTATCTGATAGTAAGAGATGACCAAAGTCCAACATGAATGGAAGTAGTGCAATTATGCCCCTGTCCCCACCAACCCCACAAAAGATGTTGAAGTCCTGCCCTAACCTTCGTTCCTTTGAATGTGACTCAGTTGGAAACATGGTCAAGTTCATATAATGTCATGAGGGGACCTCATTAAAATACATGTTAAGGGGAAATTAGGGCCCCGAGACAGACACTCATAGAGGGAACATGGAGACATAGAGTGGTACCCACAAGTCAGGGACTGACAGAGCAATCAGAAGCTAGGAGAGACTCATGGAGAAGATCCTCAGATGGACTCTACCCTGATTTTGGATTTTGAGCTTCCAGAACTATGAGATGATGTGTTTCTGATGCTTAAATCATCTAGTTGGTGGTACTCTGTTATGCCAGCTCCAGGAAATTAGTGCAAGGAATACTTCAAACATGTTAAGCATTTGTACAAATTCTGTGAAATAAAGGATTTTGATATAAAATATAAAATCTTATATAGTTGTGGGACTAACCTCAGCTTCTGTCAACCTCCCCTACATATATCAGCAAATGTTGTTAATGTGACTTATCAAAGTGATGTCAAGAATTAGAAAATATTTTCCTATTTAGGGGAATAAAAACTGGAAATTCAGTCCAATGTTATGTGAAAGTTTGAAATCTAGTTAAGTTTATGTAATCTGCTTATAACATTCTATTTCTGAGCAAGTCTCCACATAAAGACTTTTTAAAAAATAAACATTGTGCTAACATATCTCCATGTGTTGTTTTTACCGAGTTCCTTTCTCAGCTCATACATAATAAAGCTCTGCATATAAACCTCTGATTTTCTCAGTAATTATTTCTGGAATTATGGTCAATTTGGCTTTGTGTATAGTGAGTCAAAATTTGTTCATTATCTGCTTATATGAGTCACATACTTTCCCTCCTGGCATGGAAATATCTTTTTTTATTTTTGTTTCTTCTTTCAAGATATTATTTAATGTTTTACTTTTTGGTAATTGAAATGATTTTTTTTTCATTTTTGATATTGTTTCCCTTTATCAAAAAATGACAAACATCATCAGCAAAGTTTTAATTAGTGTATTTCTGAAAGTATATAGCACTTCCATGTTATTAGTTTTGCCTTTGTATTTTTACTTTCTTGAGTATACATTTTACTCCCTCTGAATGTTTTCCATGAAGGCACTGGCAAGTGTTGGTAATTTGTTATTCAATGCTTTGGCAGCAAATGAAACAGTAAAATAGATAAGCAGGTGTGGTGGACTGAATAGTGTTCATCAAAGTGATCTACATATTAATACCTGCAACTTGTGAATGTTAGTTTATAAGACAAAAGTGAGTTTTGTGGATACCATTAACTTAAGACTTCAAGGTGAGGAGATTATCATAGATTTTCTAGGCAGGCCCTAATGCACAAATGGGGCTTCCTTGGTGGCTGAGTGGTAAAGAATCCACCTGCCAATGCAGGAGAGGCAGGTTTGATCACTGGGTTGGGAAGGTACCTTGGAGAAGGAAATGGCAACCAACTCCAGTATTCTTGCCTGGAAAATCCCACAGACAGAAGAGTCTAGCAGGCTACGATTCATGGGGTCAAAAAGAGTTGGATGCATCTTAGCAACTAAACAGCAACAATATATGCACTCACAGTTTCCTTATGAATGGGAGATAAAGGCAGACTGACTACAGAGGAGAGGAGAGGATGATGTTGTTACCAGGGTGCTTGGCCTTCTTAATCAACAGAACTTGATCAGAGGCCAGGAAATTCAGGCGAGGCTTTTTTGGGGCCCCTGTTGTAGCAGCAGGGAGTGAGAACAGACAACGGGTTCCCTGGCTGGTTCCTTAGATGGGGAGATGTTAGGGGTGTGTCCAAGGGTAGCCTGGAGGCATGGCTCAGGTGCTCTGCCCACACTGCAGATGGTGATGTGTGCAGGGAACATGCGCAGGACACTGCTTTTGCTCCTGACACCCTGATTTTCTTCAGGCTCCTCAAAAGTGGCAGTTGGATTTTTGGTCTCCTTGTATATGTGGGGTCCATATTTTCCCCAACTGTGCATACATGCAGTGATTTTTAGTCCCTTTTTGTTTCTAGAGAAGAAGTATGTCCAGCTGCAAGCATTGCAGTACTTAAACAAAGTGCTCTGGGTCCCAAGCCATTCTCAATGTGATAATACTTCTTTTGGCTGGGAACCTGGAGAGAGGAACCATAGGCCAAGGAATGTAACAAAGAATGAAGCTCTAGAAACTGGGAAAGCTGCTTCCTCTTCTGAAGGGAGCCTGGTTGTGCGGACACTTTGATTTGGGCCCATTGTAAAACATTTTTCTCCTCTAGCTTCCAGAACTGTAAGACAATAGATGTGTGTTTATTTGATCCACCAAACTGTGCGTTTTTTTAAAACCACAAGCAAGTGGTAATTTGTTATACACTGTAGACAACTGATAGAGCAAGGCTCCTCTGAGGAGGTGACCAGATCTACTTATGAAGAGGAAGGCACCTTCTTGAACAGCAGGTCATTCATACTGTGTGGGTTGATTAGAACTAGGAAAAGGAATGTGGAAAGAGATGAGATGGTGAATTGAAGGGTCGGAGTAAGGAAGGCAGAGCTGGGAGAACAAGAAGGGAATTGTGGGCATATGATGGCTTAGACCTTGTAATGACAGTCCTTCTTTAACCTTCCCTGCCATGAATCCCCTGTGAAAAGTGGGAGTGCTTTGAATCCCCTAACTCCTGTGGGAGTGCTTTGTAAATCGCAGATTTAAGGAAGTGCCGCTTAATACTCAAGTGACAAAATGCAAAATACAGAAGAGAAGAGAAACATATTATATCCCTTTGATCAGGGAAACAAGTACAGTTTAAGTCCAATAAAATCACAGTGAAAAAGACTACCTCAGTCATCATAAGAAATATGTAATTTGGGTACTTCAGCAAGACTGAACATTGCTGCTAAATCACTATTAAGATGGTGAGTTCCACCCATGGTAATGATGAAGCCCTGTCTGTAAGTGGATTTTCAGGCAGTAAGTATCACTGATGGAGCCTGGAGCCAAAGAATCAGGAAAGTCTGTACATGATCTCAAATTTGTAATAAATGGATGAGATTTTTAAGTGACCATAGAAGTCTTGTGTCCTCAATGCAGAGTTGGGCTCCCCTAAAGGCTCAGCTGGTAAAGAATTAGCCAGCACTGTGGGAGACCTGGGTTTGATCCCTAGGTTGGGAAGATCTCCTGAGAAGGGAATGGCTACCCACTCCACTATTCTGGCCTGGAGAATTCCATGGACTCTATAGTCCATGGGGCTGCAAAGAGTCGGACACAACTGAGAGACTATCACTTTTGCTTTCACTAGGACTCAATATGAAATAATTAACCCTCTTTCCAAACTTATCAGTAAGTCTTAAGATCCTATGGACTTTTATTTGTTGTCTAGAGTCACAATGGAAACAGTGAGAGACTTTATTTTCTTGGGCTCCAAAATCACTGCAGATGGTGACTGCAGCCATGAAATTAAAAGATGTTTGCTCCTTGGAAGAAAAGCTATGACAAACATAGACAGCATATTAAAACATAGAGACTTTACTTTGCCGACAAAGGTCCATCTAGTCAGAAGCTGTGTTTTTTCCAATAGTCATGTATGGATGTGAGAGTTAGACTATAAAGAAAGCTGAGCACCAAAGAATTGATACTTTTGAACTGTGGTGTTTAAGAAGACTCTTTTTTTGTTTGTTTGCTTTTTTTAAATTTTATTTTATTTTTAAACTTTACATAATTGTATTAGTTTTGCCAAATATCAAAATGAATCCGCCACAGGTATACATGTGGACTGCAAGGAGGTCCAACCAGTCCATCCTAAAGGAAATCAATCCTGAATATTCATTGGAAGAACTGATGCTGAAATTGAAGCTCCAATACTGTGGCCACCTGATGGGAAGACCTGACTCATTTGAAAAGACCCTGATCCTGGGAAAGATTGAAGGCAGGAGGAGAAGGGGATGACAGAGGATGAGATGGTTGGATGGCATCACTGACTCGATGGACATGAGTTTGAGAAAGCTCTGGGAGTTGGTGATGGACAGGGAAGCCTGGCTTGCTGCTAAATCACTATTAGGATAGTGGGTTCCACTCATGGTAATGATGAAGCCCTGCCTGTAAATGGATTTTCAGGCAGCAACTATCACTGACGGAGTTGCAAAGAGTCAGACACGACTGAGCAACTGATCTGAACTGAGAATCACATGTTCCTTTCTTAAAAGTTGCTTTGAGGGGAGGAGCACACTATTTTTGCATCATCTCCATTCCCTTGTCAGGTAATTGTAAATGTGAGAAGTACATCTGTGAACTTAGATAAACAAAAGTACTTGACCTTCAGAGATTGTTATGAAATAGGACCAGGCTGAGTTTAAGGAGCAAATTGCTAATTAGAAATTTTTCACTCACACGGAAGGAGATTTCAGCAAATTGTGTTTGCCAGTCATCAGACTAAGGTTTTTTTTTTTTTTTTCCTGTCTTATCAAACCCTTCCCAACTGAATCTCTCGGTCTTGTAGGCAGCACCCCTAACACAAACAAAGCCCACAGTAGCAAGTAACTCTGGTTTGAAAAGGAAGAGTACACAAAATCTGTAGTTAGTTCATTGATATCTGTATGTTAGCTCTTAGATGGTAATTTTTAACGGGAAAAATTAGGACTTTTTAAAATAATCACAAAAGTTTTATTTAACATAATAATTGTTGAAGGAACCAATAAGATAATATCTTACAATCAGCTCAAAGGAATGTCTGAATAGCAAACAAATAGATAGCCAATCAGGAATGATAAATGAATTTGCCAAGAAATAAAATATTTAAAATCTATAGGAGGATATAATATAATATTTATATTTATTTTTAATTTTAAATTAAAATATAGATGATTTACAGTATATTAGTTTCAGGTATATATCAAAGTGCATCAGTTTATATATTTATTTATTGTGCTTCCCTTGTGGCTCAGCTAGTAAAGGATCTGCCTGCAATATGGGAGACCTGGGCTCGATCCCTGGGTTGGGAAGATCCCCTGGAGAAGGGAAAGGCTACCTACCCTCTCCAGTATTCTGGTCTGGAGAATTTCATGGACTCTATAGTCCATGGGGATGCAGAGTTGGACATGACTGAGTAACTTTCACTTCTTCACTTTACTTATATATATATATGCACGTGTGTACACACAGATGCATTTGTGTGTGTGTGTACATACACTAACTTCACTCTCTATGATACTCTCTAGGTCTATCAGTGTTGACGCAAATAACATTATTTCATTGTTGCTGTCTGAACGATATTCCACTGTGTATGTATATCACATTGTTTTTATCCATTCATCTATTGATACTTAGGTTGCTTTCATGCCTCGGCTATTGTAAACAGAGTTATATGACTATTAGGATGCAAGCATCTTTTCTAATTACAGTTTTCTCTGGATATATGCCCAGGAGTGAGATCAGGGATCATATGGTAACTTTGTTTGTAGTTTTTTAAAGAACTTCCAAACTCTTCTCCATAGTGGCTGCATTGATTTACATGTCCACTGACAACACAGGAGTGTTCCTTTTTTTCCATACCCTTTGCAGCATTTATTATATGTAGTCTTTTTGATGACGGCCATTCTCACTAGTGTGAGGTGATACCTAATTTTAGTTTTGATTTGCATTTTCCTAATAATTAGCAATGTTGAACATTTTTCCACATACCTTTTGGCCATTTCTATGTCTTCTTTGAAGAGATATCTGTTTAGATCATCTGCCCATTTTTTGATTTTTATGTTAAACTATATGAGCTGTTTTTATATGTTTGAAAGTTAAGTCCTTGTTAGTTGCATCATTTTCTCCTATTCTGTAGGTTTTCTTTTTGTTTATGGTTTATATTGCTGTGCAGAAGCTTTTAAGTGTGATTAAGTCTCATTTAATTTTTTTATTTCCATTACTGTAGGAGACAGATCAAAAAAACATTGCTTTGATTTATATCACAGACGGTTATGCATATGTTCTTCTCTAAGAGTTTTAAAGTATTTGCTCTTACTTTATGTCGTTGATCCATTTTGAGTTTATTTTTGGGTATGGTGCTAGAGGGGCTTCCCAGGTGGCTTAGTGGTAAAGAATCTGTCTGCTAATGCAGGAGATGCAGGTTTGACCCCTGGGTTGGGAAGATTCCCTGGAAAAAGAAATGACAACCCAATCCAGTATTCTTGTCTGGGAAATCACATAGACAGAGGAGCCTGGTAGGGCTACTATGGATGGGGTCACAAAAGAGCCAGACACAACTTAGCAACTAAACAACAATGATGGTGTTAGAGAAAGTTCCAATTTCTTTTTTTTCACATAAAGCTGTACAGTTTTGCCACCACCACTTACTGAAGAGATTGTTTTTTATCCATCATATAATCTGAATGCTTCCTATGTTGTAGATCAACTGGACAAAAGTGTGTGAGGGTTTTCTATTCTATTCCATTGATATGTACATTTGGTTTTGTGCTGATACCACACTGTTTGATAACTGTAACTTTGTAGTTAGTTTCATGTCAGTGAGCCTGATTCCTCTAGCTCTGTTCTTCTTTCCCACGTAAAACTTTTTCCGTATCTAAAAAGCAATGTAAGTCACCTTTCTATGTTGAGAGTAAATCCTAAGATTTCTCAACACAAGGAAAACATTTTTCTTTTTCTTTATTATTTTGTATCTAAACGAAATCATGGATCTTCACTAAACTTATTGTGGTATCATTTCATGATACATGTAAATGAAATAATTAGTCTGTACACCTTAAACTTACACAGTACAATCTACTTTTCTGTACTTCAAGTCCAGTTTCCAAAAATTCCATTTTAAAACTAAAGAGCCTGTTAGTTTAATTTCTGAAAATTATCATATTTCCCTAATATAAAATTTATAAGTAACTTAAAAATAGAATATTTTTATTCTAACAAATATATGTTATAACTTATACTTAAGTAGATATATATTATGCATATTTAACAAATATATATTATAATTTAAATTCAGATTAATTTATCTTACATTCTAATTATCATAGATTATTATTGAAATATTCTCTAAAGATTTTAGTGTCTGGAAATGTCAATCTATGTTTTACTCTTTACTGAACAAGTACATTTAAGATTAATCATATACCAGATACTGTTCTAAATAGTAAATATAAATATGCTTGACCTCATAAAGGAGACAGTTTAGAAAAGGGAACCGTACAAGACAAAGTAATCACTTAAGTGCAGATAAAGTGCAGATAAAGGTATAGTATTTTAAGAAGTGCAGATAAAGGCATAGTATTTTAAGAAGGAGTTTATGTAGGAAATTATTTCATATGGTCGGAGAAGGCAATGGCACCCCACTCCAGTACTTTTGCCTAGAAAATCGCATGGACAGAGGAACCTGGTAGGCTGCAGTCCATGGGGTCGCTAGAGTCGGACACGACTGAGCGACTTCACTTTCACTTTTCACTTTCATGCATTGGAGAAGGAAATGGCAACCCACTCCAGTGTTCTTGCCTGGAGAATCCCAGGGGCAGGGAAGCCTGGTGGGCTGCCATCTGTGGGGTCACACAGAGTCGGACACGACTGAAGCAACTTAGCAGCAGCAGCAGCAGCAGCATTTCATATGGTAGTCAAAAAAAAATCTCTGAATATTTAACATTTAAAATTGAAAGGTTAATAAAAATAAAACAATTTAAAAAGTAGGTTGAAACATTTTTCTTGAAGTGGAAATACAAAATTCAAAGGAGTTTGAAATTGGAATGAACTTGATATATTTGAGGATATGAAAAAAAAATAATCAAGTGACCAAAATTTGGTTGTTAAGAGAGATGAGTGAAAGCAGATTGAGTCACAGGAGTAAATATGGATGAAAACATGTAAAATCTAAAAGATCTTAGTAAGGAATTTGTATCTTATCCTATATTCAATTGAAAACCATTGAAGAATTTTTTTCTTCCAGTTATATTGAGATATAGTTACCATGTGGCAATGTATAAGTTTAAACTGTGCAGTCTAATTATTTGATTTATATACATCATGAAATGACTACCACAATAAGTTTAGTGAACATCTATCATCTCATATTAAAAAAAAAAGGAAAAGAAAAAAAATATTTCCTTGTGATTATAAATCTTAGAATTTATTCAAATAACATTCTTATAATATGTAACAGGTTTATTATATTTATAATGTTGTATATTATATCCCTCCTATTTATTTACCTTAAAACCAGAAGTTTGTACCTCTTGACTCCCTTCATCCAGTTCCCCTTTGCCCCACACCTGCCTTTAACCACAAATCTGGTCTCTTTTGCTATGAATTTGCTTATTTGTTTTTGAAATGTAATTGACATACAGCACTATTTTAGTTCCTGTTGCACATGCACTGTTTTGATATTTCCATACATTTCAAGGTGATAACCATGGTAAGTCTAGTTATCCATCTGTCAACATAAAGATACAGTGCATGATTATTGACTATATTCTCTTCACTGTACCTCTTAATTTGTACCTCTTAATTTGTACCTCTTAATCTCCTTAACATGTTTTTCTTCTATGCTTGCTCCCTCTACCACTGGCAGCCACCTGTTTGTTTTCTGGTATCTATGACTTTATTTTGGTTCAGTTATGTTTGTTTACTTATTTAACTTTTTAGATTCCACATATAAGTGAAATTGTATGCGTCTCTCTCTGACTTATTTCACTTAGCATAATACCCTAATAATAATAGGTACAACCATGTCACAAACAGCAAGATTCCTTGTTTATGACTGAGTAATATTCCTGTGTGTGTGTGTGTGTGTGTGTGTGTATGTGTTTATACCACATTCTTTTTACATATTCCTGTATTGATAAGCAGTTAAGTTGCATTCATATCTTGGCTAACATAAACAATAATGCAATAACATAAAAGTACTTGCATATTTTCCAGTTAGCATGTGTGTGTGTGTGTGTGTGTGTGTGTGTGTTTCTTCAGGCAAATACCCAGGAGAGAAATCGCTGGATCATGTGGTAGTTCTATTTTTAAGTTTTTGAGGAATCATCATACTATTTTCCAAAGTGGCTGTACCTACTTGTATTCCCACCAACGGTGCATCAGAGTTCCCTTTTCTTCACATCCTCAGCAACACTTGCATGTTGTGTTATTATCTTTGTTTTGAAAGCCATCTTGACATTTGTGACCTGGTATCTTGTTGTGGTTTGGACTTGCATTTACCTGATATGTTGAGCATCTTTTCATGTGCCTGTTGATCTTCTTTATGGTCTTCTTTGGAAAATGTCTATACAGATTCTTCTGTGTGTTTTTAATTGTGTTATTTGTTTTTTTGATATTGAGTTGCATAAGTTCTTTGTATATTTTGGATATTTACTCCTTATTGGATATATTGTTTGCAAATATCCACTCTCAGTAGATAGTATTTTGTTTTGTTGATAGTTTCCTTTGTTGTGAAAAAGCTTTTTGTTTATAGTCCCATTTGCTTTTTTTTTATTTTGTTTCTCTTGCTGAGGAGATATATCTGAAAAAATATCACTAAGACTGATGCTAAAACATATTGTCTATGTTTTCTGTTAACACTAAAAGGTTGATGGTTTGGGGATTTTAAATGTTTAATCTATTTTGAATTTAGTTTTCCATATGGGGGGATAAAGCATTCCAGTTGGATTCTTTTGCTTGCACTGTCCAGTTTTCCCAATACCATTAATTGAAGAGACTATCTTTTCCTCATTGGGTATTTTTGCCTACTTTGCTGTAGATCAGTTGCCCATATACCTGTTGTTTATTTATGGGCTCTCAGTTATATGCCATTGAGCTGTGTGTCTCTGTTTTTGGAATAACTCTAACCAAGGTGGTAAAAGATCTGTACTCAGAAAACCAAGAGATACTGATGAAAGAAACTGAAAATGGCTCAAACAAATGGAATGATATATAATGATCATGAGTTGGAGGAACTCATATTGTTAAATGACCATATGACCCAATATAATATACATCTTCAATGCCATTCCTACCAAAACACCAATGTATTCTCCACAGAACTAGAACAAATAATTCTAAACTTTGCATGGAAGCACAAAAGACCTTAAATAGACAAAACAGTCTTAAGAAAAAAGAACAAAGCTGGAGGCATCACGCTCCCTGATTTCAAACTATACTACAGAGCTATAGTAATCAACACTCTATGGCACTGACACACAAAACATTGAAGAATTTTAAGCAGTGGTATGACCTAACTTTTAAAAATTTTGCACTTAAATAAGCAAGCAAACAAAAGTTAATGTGATGCTACTCTTAGGAAGGCAGATTGGCAGCGTGAATATGATTTAAGATTAGATCATAGATCAATTCAGGAGTTTTTGTAGGAATAATCTAGTTTTTGGTAATAATGTCTGAGACCAGAATGCTATCCATTGAGGTAGAAATAAGTACTCAAAGTTGAAATTACAGTATAAGTGAAGAAGGAACACAGAAGGGTGATTTTTTTTTTTTTTTTTTTGCTTTCTTGACTAACATGGAAGAAATAATATTGTACCATTTACTAACAGGGATAAATGAAGGTGATATCAGAGAATCTGTGTGCATATTTGTATTCATGTGTGAAATAAGAGGTTAACTTTGGAATTTTAATATTCAGAATGTGGAAGATATTTAAATGAGGTAAACATAAATCATCTGAACTATACATTTGAGAGGCATTGACTTGAGATCAGCTCACCAGTGTAGACAGACAGGAGCAGAGCATCTGGGACAACTATTGGGTGCTCAGTTTTTTAGAGACTGCTAGTATTGGCATATATTTGAATGCTAAGGGAACTATCTAAAACAAGAAGACTGAGATATAGGAGAGTGGGGATTACCAAAAAAAATGTACTTGAAAAATTTTAGATGCAAACAAAAGTACAAAGATTGGTACAACAAATGCCCATGTCCCTTTAAGCTGGTTTCAGGTTTTCAAAATGTAGTTCATCTTGTTTCTCCCATACTTCCTATGCTTTCTCCCCTCTCCTACTACAGGTTTTGTTTTTAAGTAAATATCAAAGGTCTTACAATTTCTTTCATAAATACTCAAAGGAATGAACTCTGGAGAAAGAAAGCAAAAATGAGATACAGAACACAGTAAGCCCTATCTGAGTACTGGTCAGCTTTTCAGAAATAGAGTTCATGGTGGAGCTTAAAGATTATAGAACAGTTCTGAAGCAGGTACTCTAGAAAATAAAGTTATCATAAACAAAACAAAACAAAAAACTAGTCAACACTATTTAAAAGAAACAATTCTATTATTTATAAAAAAATAAAACTTTATCATTATTAAAAATAAAACAACAGCCATACATTCAAAAATGAGCAGGGTTGGGTGTATGTATGTGTGAATAGACCACTGTCTACAGTGTAAATATAAGAAGGGAGTTGTTTGTGTTTTCTAAGATTTTCCATGACGTCTCTGAGAGTTTAATTATGTCAATGCATTTCCATAAATTTCAATTAACCCCTGTCATAATTACTTTCTTACATATCTTACAAATTACATTGACATTTACCTGTCTTTGGTAAAGATAATCAACCTTTTAAAAATAATAATTAGGAAATTTCTAGTCACTGGGACGACCCAGAGGGATGGTATGGGGAGGGAGGAGGGAGGGGGGTTCAGGATGGGGAACACATGTATACCTGTGGCAGATTCATTTTGATATTTGGCAAAACTAATACAATTATGTGAAGTTTAAAAATAAAATAAAAATTAAAAAAGATAATAATAATAATTAGGAAATTTCTTTAAAAAAATTTTTTAAAACAGGATGAATGACTTCTCTCTGAAGTCATGAGATAGAGCTAAAACTATAGAATTCACTGGAAAAAAAAATTCAAATCAAATGTGATTTGTGAAGAAGATACATACATAGATATTTATGTTTTCTGACAAGCAGAAATGCAGATTCCTAAATATAATGTTATCCTAGTTTTAGTTTTTCAGTGCCTGTGTTAGATATGCAAAGGAATTAAAACTTAATGACTCCCCTCATTGAATCACATTCATTGAATATTCTGAAGTCCCTAATGTTTTACCAAATTGTTAAATTTTATATAATATATATAATATATGTATAAATATATATATAGAAATTATACAATCTTGCTAAATTATACCTTTTATAGTTGCTACTAAATTATGTCATGTATCTATCTATAATCAGTGATTATGGCAGTACTAGTAATAGATGAATTTAGCTAAAAATGAATTAGACATATGAATCATAAAGAGTTTTAGAATGAGCCACATAGTAATAATTTCATCAAATGTGATCTGAAATAGGATAGAAGGAAAAGACACACACTGATATTTTGATTATATCACAGGTGTAATTTAGATGGATATCTATTTTGAGTAAAAGTGAGTGAGTGAAAGTTGCTCAGTCATGTCCGACTCTTTGTGACCCCATGGACTAAACACCCTATGGAATTCTCCAGGCCATAACACTGGAGTGGGCAGCCTTTCCCTTTGCCAGGGGATCTTCCCAACCCAGGGATTGAACCCAGGTCTCCTGCGTTATAGGCAAATTCTTCAGCTGAGCCACAAGGGAAGCCCAAGAATACTGGAGTGGGTAGCCTATCCCTTCTCCAATGGATCTTCCTGACCCAGGAATCCAACTGAGCTCTCCTGCATTGCAGGTGGATTCTTTACCAACTGAGCTATCAGTGAAGCCCATACTACAATAAGGAAAAGGTGAGCTGCTCTAAATTGGGGTGAGGACTTGGTGTGCCTTGATCTTATATCATTTTGAATATTACCTCAAATGATTTATGTGTGTTTGTAAATTTTTAAGATAAACAGAAATAAAATCACAGTTATATTTTTAAATTCCTACATGAGTTTATAAACTGTATAATAAAGTCATCCCAAGGTGGTTTCTAGACTGAATGTTCTGGAAGTCTTTGTAATAGTAGCTAATTTCATTCTTCTAATATGTGTATAAGGGCTTCCCCTGTGCACTAATGGTAAAGAACCTATCTGCCAACACAGGGACTATAAGAGAGGAGGGTTTGATTCCTTGGTTGGGAATATCCTGTAGAGGAGAAAATGGCAACCTACTCCAGTATTCTTGTTGGACAAGTCTATAGAAGAGGAGCCTGGCAGACTATTGTCCATAGGCTTGTTAAAGAGTTGGACATGACTGAGGTGACTTAGCATGCACACATGCCATATATGTAGTGTATAGAATGAAAATTTAAAACATTTCAAATATATGTAGTAATAATATTTAAATAGTCCTGATAGACAATAAATTTGAAGGAGACATATAATTAGCTCAGCTACTCTTTAATAACATAAGCTACATAGTCTTTAAAGACCCAAGTTTGTGTCCAATTTTCCAAATTTTCCTTACCCTTCCCAGTACATGCAGACATACATATTTTCCTTTTTTGTCTCAAGTATATTAAGAATCACAATAACTATTAAATATAGGTGTATAAACAAGTGGCAAGAAGAAAGTATATTCCAGTAAGCAATAATAATCAAACTTTAATATCCTAAGAATCAACTGGTGATCTGATTAAAATGCAGATTTTATTCCACTCAGCCCAGAATGGAGTCTGAAAATCTCCCTTTGTAGCAATCTTCCAGGGGCTGCTGATGTTAGTGTTGAATAGACAATAATTTGAATATAAAGAATTTAAATCAAATTAAATGAGTTTGGGCATGTTTGTCTTCCAGTAATAGAGAGATCATGCCTATCAGATGAGACCTACTGCTAACGATTATAAACTTTGTACAAAACATTAAAACAAAACAAAAAAAAAGTGCTATAAGCAAGTGAAGGTATCAAAGAGTAATTAAAATTGTGTAGAAACTTGAGCAGAGTGTATATGTGAAAGAAAGAAATAGCAGTTGGTGACTTTCCCATCTTTTGTGGATTTTTCTCATGAGAATAGGTCCCAGATAATGTTCTTGATATTTTGTGTAGAAAAGCAACAGAGATTGATATAAATATGTTCCACATAATGTTAGGGTGAATGATTAACTCCCAAACTATATATTAACATCCTAATCCTTCAAACCTGTGAGTATCATCCTATATGAAAAAAAAAATGAAGATATAATTAATCTAAGGATTTTGAAAATTGATCATTCTGTAAACCAACAGAAATGTCCTTCTGAGCAACATATAGACCAGAGACACACAAACACACAGAGAAGAAGCAATATGAAGAAGAAGACAGAAACTGGAGTGATGTTATCATTAGCCACAAAACTTTAAGACCTATGTACGGTCACCAAAAACTAGAAGAGTCAGGACGTGAATTATCCCTCAGAGCTCCTACAAGGAACACCCCCTGAATGATATATCACCCTTTTTTCTCCTTCTTACTCTGCTGTGGGTGTCTATCTAGAGTTGTCTTTCATGTTCTCTCTGCCGATATCTCGATGGGCTACACTCGTAATAATAGTTCCAGTCTAGTCTAGGCTGATGGTTCAAAATCCTTAGGAAGGAATTTTCTGTCTAAGTTTTCCTGCAAAGTCACTATTGTGATATCTTTTCTGTGTTTATATAATAGATTGTCCATTTGGTGGTGGCATGAGGCAAGTGGAGTTGGGTTGGAATTTTTGTCCAGAGAAGGTAGTGAAATTCACTGATCCAGATGTATTTTTATTACCCAAGGACCTTTATACCCATAAAATTGCTGTGCCCTTAATGAGTTGAGTGTGTTTTTTATTTCCTCATGATCTAATGTATTTTCTGGTCTAAAAATGCAATGTCAAGGTTTGCAATTAGACTACGTAATTTTGAGTTTGTGCTTCACCAGTCACTGCCTATATACAATTGGTAAGTGTTTTAATATCTTTGAAATTCAATGCTTTTATGTGTAAAAGAGGTAGAGAGTATTTATTACATCACATTTTTGAGGATTTTTATGAGAAACAGTGGAAGTTTTAGTATAGTGCATGCCAATCTGCTAAATTGAATTACAGCATAGTATATCCAATTACTCTAAAGTAGACCAAAAATGATAAGTAGTTCCTTGCTTATAGTTCTTGTAAGATATTTCTAAATTGTCTGTACTCTTTATTGAAAATGCATATATTATCTGCAAGTTACCATGCAAGGCAGCCTACTGTTTGTCCGTGCTCAGTCAAACCTATGGCCCACTTTATCTGTCTCTGGAATCTCTGTTGGAGGCATGAAGTGGTGTATCACATAGGGTCATGATCTTCTTCTCTGCTGGTGACTTCAGGAACATGCTACACACTACAAAATATTGTGTTTTATATTAGTAAGGCATCCTGGTCTCAAATCAAGGATTTTTTTCCCATAATCTTATGAATCATTTCTTAGGTTTATCCTGTATTAGGTTTGCAGTATATTCATTGTAGTAAACTTTTGTTTTGGCACTCAGACACTCAGTCGTGTTCAACTCTTTGTGAGCCCGTGGAATGTAGTCCACCAGGTTCCTCTGTGCTTGGAATTTTCCAGGCAAGAGTACTTGAGTGGGTTGCCATTTCCTACTGCAGGGGATCTTCTCGACCCAGGGATTGAACCAGTGTCTGTTATATCTCTTGCACTGACAGGTGGATTCTTTACCCCTAGCACCTTCTAGGAAGCTCTAATCAAATTGTTATTTATGCAGGTTGTGCATTTGAATGTCAACTCTGCCACTTACTAGCTGGCAGAAATTGGGAGATTTAATCTCCTTATCTGTAAAATAAAGACAGTAATTTCTACATCTTGGTGTTAATGTGAATTTTAGATTAAATGTTAGTTGGATATAAAATCTGACATACGTTTGTTGCCCCTCAAAATCATAGTTGTTTTTAATCTGTGATTATTTTTTCAAGTAACATTTTTTTTATCCCTACCTTCTGTTGTTTCAGGATTTCACATAAACAAATGCCTATAATTTAATGGATTTTAATCACATCTTCTTTTAGTCTTCGTTTTTAAGCTAAAGAAATGACTGAAAAAAAAAAAAAAAATGACTGGAGAAAGTAATGGCTACCCACTCCGGTATTCTGGCCTGGAGAATTCCATGGACTGTATAGTCCATGGGGTCGCAAAGAGTCAGACATGACTGAGCAGCTTTCACTTTCATGCTGTTCAAACTCATGATGTTCAAGGGTCAACTGTATTAGTATATAGTGCTATAAAATGTTAAGCATAGAGAATTAGCAGAAATGAAATGCTCCATAGAGTAGAAATAAGATATGAGGTGATTTGCTGTTAAGGCATGAAAGGTGAGATTTGGGCTGTGCAAGTAACTGTAAATCCCAAAGATAAAGATAGAGACCAAGGTGATATCAGAAATGCAGATGAGATGACTACCAAGGACACGACTTGACTTATAAGTCATTATGCCTTTAAGGCCGTGTCTACCTTGGTCATTTCACCTCAGTACAAGCCAAAATATCAGCTGAGTTAATTATGAAAAATAATCAAGGGGTAAGAGATTACTTAATTATATAACATAAACAGTTGTCTGAAATTGACTGTTAAACAGAAGCATAAATATGCATACACAACTTGAGAGAAATATACCATCTAAACAGTTCCCTTGCTTACATTAAGAACATATGTACTTTTAAAATTTAATTGTATTTTGTTTTCTTTTAATAGCATTCAGTTCAGTTCAGTTGCTCAGTCGTGTCCGACTCCTTGTGACCCCATGAATTGCAGCACACCAGGCCTCCCTGTCCATCACCAACTCCCAGAGTTCATTCAAACTCATGTCCATCGAGTCGATGAGGCCATCCAGCCATCTCATTCTCTGTCATCCCCTTCTCCTCCTGCCCCAATCCCTCCCAGCATCAGAGTCTTTTCCAATGAGTCAGCTCTTTGCACAAGGTGGCCAAGTACTGGAGTTTCAGCTTTAGCATCATTCCTTCTGAAGAACACCCAGGGATGATCTCCTTTAAAATGGACTGGTTGGATCTCCTTGCAGTCCAAGGGACACTCAAGAGTCTTCTCCAACACCATAGTTCAAAAGCATCAATTCTTCTGCGCTCAGCTTTTTTCACAGTCCAACTCTCAAATCCATACATGACCACTGGAAAAACCATAGCCTTGACTAGACAGATCTTTGTTGGGAAAGTAATGTCTCTGCTTTTCAATATGCTATCTAGGTTGGTCATAACTTTCCTTCCAAGGAGTAAGCGTCTTTTAATTTCATGGCTGCGGTCACCATCTGCAGTGATTTTGAAGCCTCAGAAAATAAAGTCAGCCACTATTTCTGCGGTATCTTCATGTATTTGTCATGAAGTGATGGGACTGGATGCCATGATCTTCGTTTTCTGAATGTTGAGCTTTAAGCCAACTTTTTCATTCTCCTCTTCCATTTTCATCAAGAGGCTTTTTAGTTCCTCCTCACATTCTGCCTTAAGGGTGGTGTCATCTGCGTATCTGAGGTTACTGATATTTCTTCTAGCAATCTTGATTCTAGCTTGTGCTTCTTCCAGCCCAGTGTTTCTCATGATGTACTCTGCATATATGTTAAAATGGACTGGAATGGGTGAATTTAACGTAGATGACCATAATATCTACTTTGGCAGGAATCCCTTAGAAGAAATAGAATACCAATCATGGTCAACGAAAGAGTCTGAAATGCAGTACTTGGATGCAATCTCAAAAACAAAAGAATGATCTCTGTTCGTTTACAAGGCAAACCATTCAATATCATAGTAATCCAAGTCTATGCCCCAACCAGTAATGCTGAAGAAGCTGAAGTTAAATGGTTCTATGAAGACCTACAAGACCTTTTAGAATTAACACCCAAAAAAGATGTCCTTTTCATTATAGGGGACTGGAATGCAAAAGTAGGAAGTCAAGAAACACCTGAAATAACAGGCAAATTTGGCCTCGGAGTATGGAATGAAGCAGGGCAAAGGTTAATAGAGTGTTGCCAAGAGAACGCACTGGTCATAGCAAACACCCTCTTCCAACAACACAAGAGAGGACTCTACACATGGAGATCACCAGATGGTCAACACCAAAATCAGATTGATTATATTCTTTGCAGCCAAAGATGGAGAAGCTCTATACAGTCAACAAAAACAAGACTGGGAGCTAACTGTGGCTCAAATCATGAGCTCCTTATTGCAAAATTCAAACTTAAATTGAAGAAAGTAGGGAAAACCACTAGGCCATTCAGGTATGACCTAAATCAAATTCCTTATGATTATACAGTGGAAGTGAGAAATAGATTTAAGGGCCTCGATCTGATAGGTAGAGTGCCTGATGAACTATGGAATGAGGTTCATGACATTGTACAGGAGACAGGGATCAAGACCATCCCTATGGAAAAGAAATGCAAAAAACAAAATGGCTGTCTGAGTAGGCCTTACAAATAGCTGTGAAAAGAAGAGAAGCAAAAAGCAAAGGAGAAAAGGAAAGATCTAAGCATCTGAATGCAGAGTTCCAAAGAACAGCAAGAAGAGATAAGAAAGCCTTCCTCAGTGGTCAATGCAAAGAAATGTGAAGAAATAGAGGGAAACAACAGAATGGGAAAGACTAGAGATCTCTTCAAGAAAATTAGAGATACCAAGGGAACATTTCATGCAAAGATGGGCTCGATAAAGGACAGACATGGTATAGGCCTAACAGAAGCAGAAGATATTACAAAGAGGTGGCAAGAATACACAGAAGAACTGTACAAAAAAGATCTTCACGACCCAGATAATCATGATGGTATAATCACTCACCTAGAGACACACATTCTGGAATGTGAAGTCAAGTGGGCCTTAGCAAGCATCACTACGAACAAAGCTGATGGAGGTGATGGAATTCCAGTGGAGCTATTTCAAATCCTGAAAGCTGATGCTGTGAAAGTGCTGCACTTGATATGCCAGCAAATTTGAAAAACTCAGCAGTGGCCGCAGGACTGGAAAAGATCAGTTTTCATTCCAATCCCAAAGAAAGGCAATGCCAAAGAATGATCAAACTACCACACAATTGCACTCATCTCACATATTAGTAAAGTAATGCTCAAAATTCTCCAAGCCAGGATTCAGCAATATGTGAACTGTGAACTTCCAGATGTTCAGGCTGGTTTTAGAAAAGGCAGAGGAACCAGAGACCAAATTACCAACATCTGCTGGATCATGGAAAAAGCAAGAAAGTTCCAGAAAAATGTCTATTTCTGCTTTATTGACTATGCCAAAGCCTTTGTGTGGATCACAATAAACTGTGGAAAATTCTGAACAAGATGGGAATCCCAGACCACCTGACCTGCCTCTTGAGAAACCTATATGCAGGTCAGAAAGCAACAGTTAGAACTGGACATGGAACAACGGACTGTTTACAAATAGGAAAAAGAGTACGTTAAGACTGTATATTGTCACACTGCTTATTTAATAGCATTATTGAAGTATAATTAATATGTAAAGAACTGCATATATTCAATATATACAATTAGATGAGCTTGGCCTAAGGACATTATAGAGATAAAAACACTACAGTCGAGTCCTGTCCAACAGATTCCAGAGTTTCTATTTATTTTTTTGTGAGAAGAATACTTTATATGACACCAGTTGTCTTAAATTTTGAAGTGAAGAATATACTATTATTAACTATATGCACCAGTTTGTATAGCACATCTCTAGAACTTATTCATCTTACATAAATGAAATTTATGCTCATTGTCTAACTCCCCACTTCCATCAACCCTGCAACCTTTGACAGCTAGTGTTGTATTCTCTTTGTCTATGAGTTTGAGTTTCTAAATGTTTCATATGAGTGAAATTCCACTTATTATCTTTCTGCAACTATCTTATTTCACTTAGGATATTGTCCTCCAAGTTCATCCATGTTGTTAAAAACAGCAGAATTTCCTTCTTATTTAAGATTTAATAACAGTCAGCATGTATTTACTTCATAATATCCATTGGGTAATTAAACTTGTATCTTTGAGACAGAATGGTTTTGTATTATTTTCATTAATGATTGCATTAGATTAAAAATGTGGACACTTAAATCAGAATTCTTTAGTTTTCTTGGAATTAGATCTGAGGCTACTGAGAAAGATGCCTTTCCCATTATAAATTTAGTGGCATTTCCTATTTTAAATACATGAGGCTTGTATAATTAAGTGATCATTAAATTCTAAGTTTAAGAAACAGAAATACCCTTATTAAGTTACTATTAATGGTCTGATCTTTTTTTTTTTTTTATGATGGAGTTTTATTTGGAAACCATTACAGACATTTTTACTACCATCAGAGGACACTCACAAACAAGTGTCTAACTAAGGATGAGTGTGACACTGATGTTAAAATATTGACATGTCTCTCTTTTTGGTGAGAATATAAAATAATAACTTCAAAGAGAGAACTATAACTATTGATTTCTCCCCAAGGAGAATATTTAAGTTTATGTTCCTTGTTTCATCTACGAATACCTGAAAGTCTGAATTCTTCAATTTACAGCTTGAGAAGAAAATAGAAAAGTCAACACACAATAACAAGTGCTACTTTTTATTATTATCATTAAGTTGCCTCTTTCTTCAGGCTGGCAAGGTCTTCAGTGTCATTAGTCTGACTGAGCTGCTAATCCCGCTACTTTTGCTGATCATTATTTTATTCAGTAAATCTCTATGACAGTTTTATTGCAGGCTGAAAGCAGAATTGATCTGAGCCTTAGTTTACATAGACTATCTTTTCAAAGGATATAAATATTCTCCATTAATGGGAACTTTGAAGAAGAATAGAATTAAGTATTGATACAATCTTAGCCTAACCCAAAGCTCTATCTTATAAGAATTTCTACTTTCATTATGTAATAGTAACTCTTTTTAAAAATTTAATATAATTTTACTCTTAAATAATATTAAATATCTATTTGTTTACTTATACAACCTCAAAATGATTTTAAATGTTTTCATTTTATTTTGAATTTCATATTTATAGAACAGTCCATATGATAAGGCATATTGCATTCTGCTGTATTATAGTACCTACAGGGCAATCTTCAATGATAACTTCAATGAGACTAGCAAATCTTATATAGCTGAATATTTCTATATATTTATTAAAATGAATTATATGGGAGCAAAGGTTCACATTGCTTTTAAGGATTTTTTTCATATAATATTTATTATAATGCATGTTTACAGTGTTGCATGTAATATATTATTAATTAAAGATACATATTCAGTATCATTGATTTCAAAGAATAATGAACAGGTATTTATCTACCACTGCGATAGATGTTTTAGTAGACATATGAATAGAGTGCTATAGAATCATGTTTTGGCAAGTAACCTTGAATGAGAAAGCAAGGAGCAGCTTTTTAAAGAGGATAGTAGTTTGAACTTAAACACATAATTTGGAGTCTCCATTGGTCATATAAAGACTGATGTTTAGAGATAAGGGCTCAGGTGAAAGGCCTGAGTGAAAGTCTGAAGTATGGGACACCATGATAGGTTTTTATGAAAAAAGCACTGGGGAAATTCAGTTTAAGAGTTATTTGTGCTTGAACTAAGTTAGTAATAATGACAGTACAATGCAGAAATAATATTGAAGAAACATGAAGAGATAGAATTGATAAAATCTTGTGACTGGAAAGAGAAAATTAGACAAAAGTGGCCAATGATAACTCAATTTCTAATCTTGAGCAACTTGATATATGGAATGCCATTCAATAAACATGGAAGTGAATGTGGAGGTGGAAGATGGTGCAATCAGTTTGGAAACACATAGGAGGAGTCATTTAATACAGCAGTCCCCAACCTTACTGGCACCAGGAACTGGTTTCATGGAAGACAGTTTTTTCACAGACAGGCAGGTGAGGGAGATGGTTTCGGGATGACCCAACTCATTATATTTATTGGGTACTTTATTTCAATTATTATTACCTTGTGATCTATAATGAAAGAATTATGTAGGTCACCATAGTGTAGAATTAGTGGGAACTCTGAACTTGTTTTCCTGCAGCTTGATGGGTCTATCTGGGGTTGATGGGAGACAGTGATACCTGAAGTGTGCTGCTTATGTCCAGTCTACTCTGTAATTTCATTTTTCTTACTGCTACTGCAGGGGAAAAAAAAAAATAAAAGCAACAAAAACCTGCTTCACAAAGATAGGATGTTGGAAATGGAAGCGAACATTTCAGTGGTTTTTGTGCCAATCACGATATTCCACCTTGACTTTAATCCAGAATATATAGAGATTTGAAGTTGCCACAAGCATTGCACAATAAATTGATAAATTGCTCCATTGCCTGATGCTCACCTCCTGCTGTGCAGCCTAGTTCCTAACATATGATACCTGTCCATGGCCCAGGGATTGGGAACCATTGATTTAATACATCTCTTAGGTCAGAAGTTCAAGTGTGACACCCATGCTACCAGAGAAGCCTATGCTAAAGATAGGTATGAGTAATTTATTTGATTATAGATGATAAACTAAGCAATGAGATAGTGAATGAATAGAGAGTTATAGGAATAAGTATAAAGAGGGGCATCTAGAAAACACTAAAATGTAAGGGCCAGGTTATGCAAAAGATTGATTTCATGAAGGATTCTAGAAAGGAAAATAGAAGTGAGTCCACTAGGCATGTGAGAGGAAATGTAATTTCAAGAAGAAATAGTCAGGATCCTAGAGAAAACCAATAATAAACACAAACTTGATAATTTGAAGATACTTTAATAAAGCCGTGATTTCAAAAGATATGGGCAATGTTCAGGAAAACAGAAGAGGCAATGTCATATCCCAGGTTTATAACCAGGGTGGATGTGGCTATTATTAACATCCAGGTCCTGTTGCTTACAGGAAAAAGTGGAGGGAGTGATCAGCTTCACTGGAGAAAGGGCACCTGGAAATGTATGACTTAGGGTCATACTCTCTGTTTCAAATCTTCATTGCTGACTTAAAGAAAATACTTTAGGGAGACACCCAATTACAATCAGTTGAAAAGTTAGTAAGATAATTTTCAGTCTTAATTAACCATTTCTAGAAAAAGTGCATTCAATGAATAAAAGAAGCAATGGTTATAAAAATACCAAAGGAAAGTAGCAGTAGCATCAAAAGGCAGACTAAATACACTTTTCTTATCCATTATTAAAAGAAAGATATAAGCAAGTAAGAATACTTTAAATGTAGAATGGATAAAAGTACTAAGGATTTCATTATGTTTCACTGAGGTCAAAGTATGGTAACAAGAGGGAGTTGAGAGATAAAAACAAAAGGAGCTGGACAAAAAGTATTGAGATTAATATCCAGATTCTGAATTTTATAGACTAAGTAAATGGTTTGTAGCATTCAATCCCCCTTGACCCTCTGTCATTGTCATCTATTCATATTGGGCATGCATTACGGGCAACAGGGGTAAAATTACTGACAGTATTTATGTACAAATAAATGTTATACCCACAGAGGGGTTCCCTGGTAGCTCAGTTGGTAAAGAATCCACCTGCAATGCAGGAGACCAGGGTTCAGTCCCTGGGTCAGGAAGATCTCCTAGAGAAGGAAGGGCAACCCACTCCAGAATTCTTGCCTGGGAAAACCCATGGAGAGAGGAGCCTGGCAGGCTACAGTCCATGGCATCAAAGAGTCTGACATGACTTAGCGACTAAATCACCACATACACACAGAGAGATATTGGCTTTGCTACCTTTATGACAGAAGTAATCATAGCTTTGTCAACATATAGCAGCCTTTCAACAATTTGGGTAAAAATGGCTTACCAATTCAGTCAAATAATCAGTTAATTTAATCAAAATGCTTTAAATACTGTCATTTACAAATGAAAATAATCACTACAACGGGAGATATTCATATTTAGAAATTTTAATATAATGTCTTGCTTTTTCACACCTAGAAATCTAAGTCAAATATTGTCTTCCAGTTTTAAACATTGTTTATGATGACCTGCTTATTTTATTATGACAGTTAACGGAGAAACAAAATTATAATTTTCATTAGTATCCAAATCAGAATTATTTTTCAGTTTTCTCAAGAGAAATCATTGCAGAATGGAGACCCGTGTATTTTAAAACTAGATAAAAGCAGTAAGGTGATGACTAGAAAAGTAGTCAAGTCTCTCTCTTGTTCTCTTGAAACTCACTCTTGTTCTTCCTTTTCACCACCATCTGTTCACATACAGGCACACACAAAGTTCCTCAGCAACTGTTACGGCTAATGCAAAGCATACCAAAAGAATCTCATTGACTGATGACATGTTGCTGTGTGTCTGAAGCTGTATGCTGCTCTACGTGAAAATATGCTTCTCTGTATTTATCTCACTTTGTATGTGCTAATACATTTCTTTCTAATACTTACTAGTCTTAGATCATAATCTCTTTAGAAATTTCACAGAAATATTGATTCCCCCTCTCTTGAGATGCATTTTAAAGTGATAGGTGGTTCAGAGGGTAAAGAATCCGCTTGCAATAGGGGAGACCTAGGTTTGATCCCGGGGTCAGGAAATCCCCTGAAGTATTCTTGCCTAGAGAATCCCATGGACGGAGAAGCCCGGCAGGCTACAGTTCATCGGGCTGCCGAGAGTTGGGCACAGCTGAGTGACTACCAGTTTCACTTTCACATCCTTTCATAGACATGCTTTTTTCTGAAATGTAAAAGAAAAACTTTGGACTAAGTCTTATAAACTTACTGTGTTTTAGAGATCTTAAGACAAAAACAGATCTTGTAAGAAATGTTGAAAAAAACCCGGAAGTGTCTTAAACTTGAATTTCAACTCTTACACTTACAGTTTTAAGCATGTGCATGTAGAATCCTTGAAATTATATATAAATAATTGTACAATTGGACATATATATATATATACACACACACACATTTATATCTATATCTATATCTATATATATATATATATATAAGGGAGTATGTGTGTGTGTGTGTATGTATATACTGTTGTTTAGTCAATAAGTGGTATTGGACTCTTGCAACACCATGGACTGTAGCACTCCAGGCTCCTCTGTCCATGGGATTTCCAAGGCAGGAATATATATGTATGTGTATATCTATCTGAAGATAATGTTCACTTTTTTCTTTTATACTTTTTTATAGATAAATTGAAATATGCCCTCTAAAGAATGAACAACCATGAATCATTAGATCTCCAATAAGAATAAATATCTCTCAAAGATAAGTTAGTAATATTTAAAATGTATGTAAAACATTTCATAGTTTATTTCACACTGTAAAGAGATAACTCAATATTGTGATTTCATTGTCATGTATAAATTGAGATCATTTATTTATCAACAGAAATAAGCTGCCAAAAGCTTGGTATATAGTAGTTTTCACATATTTTGTTTTCTGAAAGGTATATGACCTTTTGGTCTCTATTACATAGGGGTAAATTTCATTAAGAGTATCTAGAACTTTTTTACTCACATTCATTTTATGGAAGATGTAAGCGTATCCAGAGTGTCCCTTTCCTAAGTATGTTTACTGACAATAGGAACAGAGGGTGGAAACTTATGTATCAGAAAGAGATAGTGGTCACACATATGAGAAATTTTACAGAGAATCTGTTCCTTTTGAAGATAATGACTCCTTGGAAGGGAAAAGGACATAGAGAAGGTATTATTATTTAGCTGCTCAGTCATATCTGACTCTTTTGTGACCCCATGGAATATTTTTGTTTGTTATTCAGTTACTAAGTTGTGTCCAACTCTTTGTAACCCCATGGACTGCAGTGTACCAGGCTTCCCTGTCCTTCACCATCTTCTTGAGTTTGCTCAAGCTCATGTCCATCTAGTCGGTGATGCCATCCAACCATCTTATCCTCTGTCGTCCCCTTCTCCTCCTGCCTTCAATCTTTCCCAGCATCATGGTCTTTTCCAAAGAGCTGGCTCTTCACTTCAGGTGGCCAAAGTATTGGAGCTTCAACTGAAGCATCAGTCCTTTCAATGAATATTCAGGGTTAATTTCGTTTAAGATTGACCTGTTTGATCTTGCTGTCCAAGGGACTCTCAAGAGTCTTTCCAGAACCAAAGTTTGAAAGCATGAATTCTTTGGTGCTCAGCCTTTTTGGTCCAACTGTCACATCTGTATATGACTACTTTAAAAGCCATAGCTTTGCCTGTAAGGATTTTTGTCAGCAAAGTGATGTCTTTTTTTTTTTTTTTTTTTTTAATCCTCTGTCTAGATTTGTCAAAGTTTTTTGTTTTATTTATTTTTCCCAAGGAACAGAATCTTCTAATTTCATGGATGCAGTCACCATCTGCAGTGATTTTGAAGCCCGCTAGAATCCTGTCCATGTGATTCTCCAGGTAAGAATACTGGAGTGGGTTGTCATTTCCTCCTCCAGAGGATCTTCCTGATCCAGGGATCAAACCTGAGTCTCCTGCATTAGTAGGCGGATTCTTTACCACTGACACACCAGGGAAGCCCCACTCTCCAGTTCATATTTCTATGTAAGTGTTCATCTATCCAACCATTCTTTATCCAATTTCTGAAGCATAGACTGGTATATATAATAAGAAAAAATTATGCAAGTGTCTGATCTCTCTCTCATGCAGTCTGTGTAGAGAGTAGTCATTCAGCCAAAAATAAGTAAATGTTATATCCAATAATCTCATATGATAGTGTGAAATTCAAGAACATGGAATGAACAACTAAATATTGTAAGTAAGGCTAGGCTTTTCAGAGGAAAGGACGCCTAAGCTGAGAATCAAAGAATTACCAGAAGCAAAGTTAATGGTCCTGTGTAAGGAGAATGTTCCAGGCAAAATCAACAGTGTGTACCAGAGTCACAGGAAAAAAAAAAAAAAAAAAGAGCCTGCTACCTTAGGACGCCATCATTTCCTTTTATTTTCCTTTGTTTTTAACCATTGTTTTTGTTTTTCTCTTTTTTTTTTTCCAAAGGAAATTTCAAACATTGTTAATGCATGTGCAGCTCTTTCTTTCTCTATATTCTGTGTCAATTTTACTGTTGAAAATGAATTAGTATATGTAATAAGGTTTGGGCTTTAATGTGTTTTGGACCCAGAAAATCAATTGGTGCATGTTGTAAAGCCTGATATCATATGTTGCATCTCTGTTTGCAAGGTGGACTGACGGAAGCAGAAATAATTATCCATTAAAAATTATGAGCATACAGGGATTCATGGATTAGACATGTTAATAGGCACACAATAATTGAAACATGTAAAATATGTGCTTTTTAAATTTATGACAGCTGTATTGTACACCTAAAACTAAAACAGTATTATAAATCAATTATAGTTCAATAAAAAATAACAAAATTTCAAAATTATGACAGCACTATCACAAATACCAGTTAGTTATACTGTGATTTAAAAGCGACTATGTAATATGTCAAATTAGAATATATATATAAACTTGGATGAATTGATGCAGGCAATTTTTAAATGACAATAAATCTGAATTTGGAAGTGGAGTCTATAAAAATGAATCATTGTTTCTGTCCTTATTACAAAATTTTGCATTTCCTGAGAAAACAACTCATAAAAAGTCAAAGCAGATCATATTTAGCTTTGATATGCTAGCTGATTTATAATAGGGTTGAAAAAAAGAAACGTGTTTATTGGTAGAAATTTCTCTTCCTTGTTACAGTTATATTCTTAAAACGTGAATGAGCAAGATAAAACAGAACCATTAAGTTATGAACTTCTTCAGTTCACTTCACTTCAGTCGCTCAGTTGTGTTTGACTGTTTGAGACCCCATGAGCTGCAGCACGCCAGGCCCCCCTGTCCATCACCAACTTCCAAAGTTCACCCAAAGTCATGTCCATTGAATTGGTGATGCCATCCGACCATCTCATCCTCTGTCATCCCCTTCTCCTCCTGCCCTCAATCTTTCCCAGCATCAGGGTCTTTTCAAATGAGCCAGCTCTTCGCATCAGGTGGCCAGAGTATTGGAGTTTCAGCTTCAACATCAGTCCTTCCAATGAATACCTAGGACTGATCTTCTTTAGGATGGACTGGTTGGATCTCCTTGCAGTCCAAGGGATTCTCAAGAGTCTTCTCCAACACCATAGTTCAAAAGCATCAATTCTTCGGTGCTCAGCTTTCTTTATAGTCCAACTCTCACATCTGTACATGACTACTAGAAAAACCATAGCCTTGACTAGACGGAACTTTGTTGACAAAGTTATGTCTCTGCTTTTCAATATGCTGTCTAGGTTGGTCATAACTTTTCTTCCAAGGAGTAAACATCTTTTAATTTCCTGGCTGCAGTCACCATCTGAAATGACCTTGGACCCCCCAAAAAATAAAGTCAGCCACTGTTTCCACTGTTTCACCATCTATTCCCCATGAAGTGATGGGGCCAGATGCCATGATCTTAGTTTTCTGAATGTTAATCTTTAAGCCAACTTTTTCACTCTTCTCTTTCACTTTATCAAGAGGCTTTTTAGTTCTTCTTCACTTTCTGCCATAAGGGTGGTGTCATCTGCATATCTGAGGTTATTGATATTTCTCCTGGCAATCTTGATTCTAGCTTATGTTTCTTCCAGCCCAACGTTTCTCATGATGTACTGTGCATATAAGTTAAATAAGCAGGGTGAACTTCTTGGTTTAATTAAAAATATTCAAAAATTTGAAAAATGTAACTAAACTATGTTGAAATCTATTAAGACCAATCTCTTTGGAAGATGAGGATAAAGCAGCAAATGTGGGCTATTCTCTTGATCCCGTGTGTAGTTGTATCTTACTCTTAACCTTTGGAAAGATACAATAATGCATATATCATAACAGCATTTTAAAGGTTGCAGTAAAAATCTTCAAATCTTAAAGGGGTTGGATGTATCAAACTACTTTCTAGTGTTGGAAGCTTTAAATTTAACAGTAATTAAGCTTAAAAAACTTAAATCATGTAAACTAAATATAACTGAGACTATAAACATAGGTGATATTGAAAATTATTTGTATTTTAAACAGTGTTCTGCCTTCTCATTTTACCATATCATGAAGGTGTGAGTAAAGATTGTCTATTTAGGGTCTTATGAGGTTCAAAGAGACAGTATTGAGCATTTGGAAGAAGAATCAGCTCACTATAGATATATGTATTTTTTAATTCATGATCCAAATTGAAAAGTAAAGAAAGGAATCATAAGACAGTAAAGGACTTCCCTGGTAGTTCAGTGGTTAAGATTCTGAACTTCTGCTGCAAGAGGCACAGGTTTGATCCCTGGAGAGTGGGCTAACTTCTCATATGCCATGGATATGGCAAAAAAAATAAAGAAAAGAAAAAAAAAAAAAAAAGCAAATATCCATATCATTGATTTTTCTGAAAAACTACATATGTAATATGAGAACATTAAAGAAATGGGAATTTAAGTGAATGTCATAAATTATTTACATTCATGAAAATGCTTTTTCTGTTTATTTTTACTTTGCAAAGAGAAGTAATACGTATCTGTAAGGAGGAGAAGGGGACGACAGAGGATGAGATGGCTGGATGGCATCACTGACTTGATGGGCATAAGTCTCAGTGAACTCCGGGAGTTGGTGATGGACAGGGAGGCCTGGCGTGCTGCGATTCATGGGGTCGCAAAGAGTCAGACATGACTGAGCGACTGATCTGATCTGATCTGATGCAGACTTCTACTGTCATCTCTTTAGTACATTTACTTGTTATTTGGATTTGCAAGAGTAGTCAGAGGTACTTTGTTAACTTTTTAATGTTTCTTCCAGTTTTATTGAGATATAATTGACTACACCACTGCATAACTTTGAGGTGTATTGCATAATTATTTGAATGACTTGCATCATGAAATGATTACCACAGTAAGTTTAGTTAAACATCCAACAGTTCAGTTGTTCAGTCGTGTTTGACTCTTTGAGACCCCATGAATTGCAGCACGCCAGGCCTCCCTGTCTATCACCAATTCCGGGAGTTCACTCAAACTCATGTCCATTGAGTTGGTGATGCCATCCAGCCATCTCATCCTCTGTCATCCCCTTCTCCTCCTGCCCCCAATCCCTCCCAGCATCAGAGTCTTTTCCAGTGAGTCAGTTCTTCGCATGAGGTGGCCAAAGTACTGGAGTTTCAACTTCAGCATCATTCCTTCCAAAGAACACCCAGGACTGATCTCCTTTAGAATGGACATAAACTTCCATAATCCTATATAAATTCAAAATAAAAGGAAAATAATCTCCTTGTGATGAGAACTCAAAATTTACTCCCTTAACCACTTACATATAAACCGCACTACATTGCTAACCACAATCACCATGCTGCACACTACATCCACATACTTATTTATCTTATCACTGGAACACCCCCTTCATCTATTTCTCCCTCCCTACCCCTCTCCCCTCTGGTAACCTCAAATGTGATCTCTTTCTTCCTGTAAGTTTGTTTGCTCATTTGATTTAAAGTATAATTAACCTGTAACACTGTGTTAGTTCCCGGTTCACAACATAGTCCTTTGACTTTTCTATACATGCTGGGAGGGATTGGGGGCAGGAGGAGAAGGGGACGACAGAGGATGAGATGGCTGGATGGCATCACTGACTCAATGGACGTGAGTTTGGGTGAACTCTAGGAGTTGGTGATGGACAGGGAGGCCTGGCATGCTGCGATTCATGGGGTCGTAAAGAGTCAGACATGACTGAGCGACTGAACTGAACTGAATACATTGCAAAATGATCACTATGATAAGTTTAGTTACCATAGAAATATATTATTTCATCATTATTGATTATATTCCTGTTAACTTTTTGTCTTAAACTTTACTTGCAAACTCTTATCTGCTATTCAACATTATCTCCTCTTCACCAACGGAAAAGACAAAAACAAATATATTCATAATATTTACCAGCTAAATAACACCCAAGTATATGTAATACTATGTAAATTATATAAATATATATATTGTACATCTATACACAATAGTAACAGTGTTAAGACATGGACATTGGAGTCAGACTGCTAATACTAGATTTTTGACTTCCTTACTTACTATATTCTTGAGGAGTAGGGCAAATTAGATAACCTTCTTACTTTAATTTCCTCACATATTAAATGATAAAATTGTTAGCACCAACTTCTCAATATTGTCATCAGACTTTAGTGTTAATACATATGAAGTAATAGAGAGCTCAGTAAATGATAGCTATTATAATTAATAAATAGGTAACTAGAAGTAGACATTTCACTCCTGAATTTCAATTCAATCAATCCCCAAAATGGCTATGTAGAAATTCTTGTTTCTTATCCTAAAGTATTTTAATACTGTGGGGAGAAAGCAAGGAGATGTTTCAAATATGATATCATGTTGTCACTGTATATTCTTAAATATTAATCCATACAGTGAATTCATAGTAGTGATTATATGAAAATAGGTAATCATAATTTTTCAGATCTTATTTGAAGCGTAACATTGTCTCTGAAAACTAACCTCCTGTTTCATATTGTCACTAAATGTTTACATTGAAAGTATTTGTTCCAGTTGTGAGCTCCACATCTCTGAACTTCATCAGTGTTGAATGCAGGAAACGGACAACAGTAAGATCCTTGAGGCCAAGTATAGTGTCTGCATAGTGACCTTTGTACTGATTCCCTGACCTACAAAAGTTGGTTAGTTAAGGTTTGCTAAGTAAATTAATGAACAGATAATATTGGGGGCAGGAGGAGAAGGGAACGACAGAGGATGAGATGGCTGGATGGCATCACTGACTCGATGGACGTGAGTCTGGGTGAACTCCGGGAGTTGGTGTTGGACAGGGAGGCCTGGCGTGCTGCAATTCATGGGGTCGCAAAGAGTCGGACATGACTGAGCGACTGAACTGAACTGAACTAATTAATTAAGCCACTGAATGCATGTAGAATTGCCTGGATTTTTATATACGTTAGAAATGAAAGCGTGCTGGACAAACTTACAACAATTAGTTGGAAATCCGTTAAAAACTTCATTCGAAGACAAGTGAATTCTGTTTAACTATCTAAATCCAGATTTTTTTTTAATATTTCTTCTCAAGAATCAGATGGTATAATTAGAACACAGATTTTAACCCATTTGGCATTGATTCTTATAGTAACTGTTTCCAGAATCCTATCACGTTCAGTAAGGGCAGTGCCACACAGGAAATTTTCTGATTAACACTAGTTCTTGGATATTATTATTCTAGTATTCAGTTCAGTTCAGTTCAGTTGCTCAGTCATGTCCAACTCTTTCATACCCCATGGACTGCAGCATGCCAGGCTTCCCTGTCCATCTCCAACTCCCAGAGTTCACTCAAACTCATGTCCATAGAGTCAGTGATGCCATCCGACCAGTCTCATACTCTGTCATCCCCTTCTACTCCCACCTTCAATCTTTCCCAGCATCAGGGTATTTTCCAATGAGTCAGCTTTTCACATCAGTTTGCCAAACTATTGGAGTTTCAGCTTCAGCATCTTTCCTTCCAGTGGATATTCAGGACTGATTTTCTTTAGGATAGACTTGTTGCATCTCCTTGCAGTCCAAGGGACTCTCAAGAGTCTTCAACACCAGAGTTCAAAAGCATCAGTTCTTTGGTGCTCAGCTTTCTTTATAGTCCAGCTCTCACATTCATACATGACTACTGGAAAAACCATAGCCTTGACTAGACAGACCTTTGTTGGTAAAGTAATATATATGCTTTTTAGTGTGCTGTCTAGGTTGGTCATTACTTTTCTTCCAAGGAGTAAACATCTTTTAATTTCATGGCTGCAGTCACCATCTGCAGTGATTTTGGAGCCCCCCAAAATAAAGTCTGTCACCGTTTCCATTGTTTCCCCATCTATTTGCCATGAAGTGATGGGACCAGATGCCATGACCTTAGTTCTGAATGTTAAGTTTTAAGTCAACTTTTTCACTCTCCTCTTTCACTTTCATATATTACAGTTACTAGTCTGCAGAGTGCTATATATGTCTATGTGTGTGTGATAAGTATGGTGAGGTACAAAGAAATCAGACCTGTGATTATACCAATTTTTAAGCTAATAGATTAAAAAACATTATGTTGCTGCCTTAAAGGGGGTTTCTTTCTTAAGAATAATGATTTTGAATATTCAGTGTTAATTTCAAAGCTTGTTTGGAGTATGGCATTTTACTGAATTTACTATTACCTGAGAGTGCATTTATTGAATCTGTTTACTTTCCAAGCACATCAAGATCTTTCTGTTGTTGACATATGTTGGTTTCCTAGGAATCAATGAATATACTAAGTGTTTGAAACCCAAGGGAGGCAAATTAAACTAGAAGTTCCTTATGAAAATTAATTTGGGAACATATTTATTTGATATTTGTATTAATATAAATTAATATACTTAATTGCATATAAGGAATATTTATTTGGTCATATTGAAGTTCAGATAAAGGTGTTTTGTTTCTAAAACTAGCTAACATTGTGAATAGATATTTATTTAAAAGAGTCCTCCTGTTTTGTCTTAACCACCTGTTTTGTATTGTCACTAATTGTTTTGATATAATATATAATTGTTGTGATATAATCCACCTGCAATGCAGGAGACCCCAGTTTGATTCCTGGGTTGAGAAGATCCCCTGGAGAAGGGATAAGCTACCCACTCCAGTATTCTTGGGCTTCCCTGGTGACTCAGCTAGTAAAAAATATGCCTGCAATGTGGGAGACTTGGGTTTAATCCCCTGGAGAAAGGAACTATTACCCACTCCAGATTTGATATAAGTCCCTAGTATTTCTATATATGTTTCTGTATAAATATAGCCACAACTTTCTAATCCCTATTCTTAAGGTATCCAAAGGAGTTTTAAAGGAGAAGGGAATATATATAAAACTGAAATCAATAACCATGGCCACTCTTCGGGATCACATTCTTACAGAGTACAGTTTCTTCTTGTTCATCAATCAAAGTTACTCTCCTCTTCTTCCCAATTTTACAAGGGCACCATCAATCAAAAAAGAATACTTTGTTGAGCGGGCAGCTATCACAAATGACTACTCACTTGAAAAAACCATTTACGCCATTAGAGACACAGAAGTTCCCATTGAATTTTTCTCTAACACCAGGGTTGTAAAACCAAAACTGATATACCTACATGGAGTTAAAATGGTTTATGCCATGAGATTTTGAGCCTTATTGACTGTTATTATCATGGCTTTAGGGTCATACTTTGAGGCCCACTGAGGTCAACGCCAAAGATGATAAGCAAAACCAGTTTTTGGATAATTTGGATTAATTTCTCTATTTTTCTGGCATTCCTACTTCCTGATAAATTATGCAACTTCTATTACATTTTAGCTAAGGCATATCTGGTACTCTCTTACTTTGAAAACTAACATTATTTCTAAATAAAAATATACCCTTTGGCGTTGCCCAATGAACAGTGAAGGAACAGCCAGGGACTTCCACGATGCTGGCTGCTTTTCTGTACAAATGTTAAGGTTTTGACTTCACGGTGACTTACTACATCCATGGATTTCACTTCCTTCGATTCCACTGGGTCTTTGATAGTTTAGATATTTTCCTGAGGAAAATGTCTATATCAAGCTTTGTCAAAGCTAATTTTGCCCTGTATTCCTGTGTTGCTAAACATTCAGGTCATGATTTTTCATCCGGTGAAGCTTCACAGTAATAGATGATGCTTTGTTTTATTTCTTTGGGGATGGAGATCTCTTTGAATTTTGCGATATTGTTTCTGTAGGATTTTTAACATCTACCACTTACTTTCTTCTTTCATTGTATCACTGGTCCTCCAAGAGATGTATCCTTTACCAAAAAATTTTCCTGTCTTCATGAAACAGCATCTTCCCAGATTACCTCATCTGGTCCCACTCATTTTTAGGTCCTTTGGTTTGTTTTGTAGACATTGCTCTGATCTGTCATATCTCAGGGTAGCTCTTGGTAGTTAACTCTCAGCGTAAGACTCTTTCTGAGAGTGGGTATATGTGTGTTTTGCTACTTCTCGGATTGCACTGCCCATCCTCATCTCTGTAGAGTCTCTCAGACTGCTTATTTGTTAAGAGCTGTAACCTAGTTTTGCTGATTTTGGGTGTTCCCTTGGCTTATGTGTACATAGCTATTCTCAACTTACATGTTTAAGTTGAAGTTTAGTGTTTTCTCTCCCCTAATTATGTCATATACATGATTGTTTCCATTCCATGTTATATGGTTTTTGGAATGAAGTCAGGATTTGACAGGGCTTCCCAGGTGGCTCAGTGAACTTTCAGCTTCAGCATCAGTCCTTCCAGTGAATATTCAGGACTGATCTCCTTTGGGATGGACTGGTTGCCTCTCCTTGCAGTCCAAGGGACTCTCAAGAGTCTTCTCCAACACCACAGTTCAAAAGCATCAGTTCTTCAGTGCTCAGCTTTCTTTATGGTCCAACTCTCACATCCATATGTCACTACTGGAAAAACCCATAGCTTTGACTAGCTGGACCTTTGTTGGTAAAGTAATGTCTCTGCTTTTTAATATACTTCTAGGTTGGTCATAGCTTTTCTTCCAAGGAGCAAGTAAGTGCCTTTTAATTTCATGGCTGCCGTCACCATCTACAGTGATTTTGGAGCCCCCCCAAATAAAATTTGTCACTGTTTTCATTGTTTCCCCATCTATTTGCCATGAAGTGATGGGACTAGATGCCGCGATCTTAGTTTTCTGAATGTTGAGTTTTAAGCCAACTTTTTCACTCTCCTCTTTCACTTTCATCTGGAGGCTCATACAATTCAATATAAAAGTAAATAACCCAATCAAAAAATGGGCCAAAGAACTAAATAGACATTTCTCCAAAGAAGACATACAGATGGCTAACAAACACATGAAAAGATGCTCAACATCACTCATTATCAAAGAAATGCAAATCAAAACCACTATGAGGTACAAAATTAAATGACCCAATCAAAAAATGGGCCAAAGAACTAAATAGACATTTCTCCAAAGAAGGCATACAGATGGCTAACAAACACATGAAAAGATGCTCAACATCACTCATTATCAAAGAAATGCAAATCAAAACCACTATGAGGTACCATTTCACGCCAGTCAAAATGGCTGTGACCCAAAAGTCTACAAGCAATAAATGCTGAAGAGGGTGTGCAGAAAAGGGAACCCTCTTATACTGTTGGTGGGAATGCGAACTAGTACAGCCACTATGGAGAACAGTGTGGAGATTCCTTAAAAAACTGGAAATAGAACTGCCTTATGACCCAGCAATCCCACTGCTGGGCATAAACATGGAGGAAACCAGAATTGAAAGAGACATGTGTACCCCAATGTTCATTGCAGCACTGTTTATAATAGCCAGGACATGGAAGCAACCTAGATGTCCATCAGCAGATGAATGGATAAGAAAGCTGTGGTACATATACACAATGAAGTATTACTCAGCCATTAAAAAGAATACATTTGAATCAGTTCTAATGAGGTGGATGAAACTGGAGCCTATTATACAGAGTGAAGTAAGCCAGAAAGAAAAACACCAATACAGTATACTAATGCATATATATGGAATTTAGAAAGATGGTAACAATAACCCTGTGTACGAGACAGCAAAAGAGACACTGATGTATAGAACAGTCTTTTGGACTCTGTGGGAGAGGGAGAGGGTGGGATGATTTTGGAGAATGGCGTTGAAATATGTATAATATCATATATGAAATGAGTCACCAGTCCAGGTTTGATGTACGATACTGGATGCTTGGGGCTGGTGCACTGGGATGACCCAGAGGGATGATATGGGGAGGAAGGAGGGAGGAGGGCTCAGGATGGGGAACACATGTATACCTGTGGCAGATTCATTGTGATATATAGCAAAACCAATGCAATATTATAAAGTTAAAAAATAAAATAAAATTTAAAAAATAAATAAAAGTAAACACAAGCAACCTAATCAAAAGTGAGCATGAGACCTAAATAGACATACCAGATGTCCAACTGGCACATCAAAAAGAAAAAAAAAAGTTCAATATCACTAATTATCTTAAAGGTATGTATTAAATCATTTTCTTTAGGCCCAAGAACTGTAGTTCAGTTAATCAAGTTCATAAATTATTTACCTTTTCTTCTATAATCCTCATCTTCTTTTCTGCCAAAATGCTCAAAAAGAATGGATACATGGATGAATTTATAACCATTTGAAGCTTGTCGTCTATGTGAAATAAGCTTATTTGTTGAATGTGTTGCATTAACTCTGGTTCCAACTGTCAATGGTACTCAAATTTGGTGACGTATCAAAATCAAGAGGATTTGCTATATCAAAATCTAGAGAATATTTTAAGCTGTTTCTAGGATCACAGTCCTAGAGACCTAATTCCATCGGTCTTGAGGGGAGAACATAGTTTAATTATTCAGTAAGTACTATGAGCTCTTTTTGATGTATATATTTCATAGGCTGTACATTGAACACTGGAAAAAGGATCATTTTTGATATGTTTATCAGAAATAGTGTGAATCATATGGGTTGCTGGGGGGAGGTAATATTCTAGGAATTGGGAAGGGGTCTTGAAGTTAGAGTGTCCTGGTACCTTTGGGGCTTAGTGATAAATCCAGTGGAGATGGACTTGAGCGTGTGAGGGAGAGGATACCAAGAGATGAGATTAGAAAGGCGGCTTGGCAGGTATGTTACATAGGACCCTGGAGGCTATGTAATTACCTCTGAGTTTTTGTAAATGATGTGGAAAACCTCTGGAAATGTGGAATATAAGATTGACATGGTATGATTTTTGGAATATCGGTTTGACTATTGTATGGAAAGAAGACTCTAAGGGTATCGGGGTAGAAAATGGGTAAATATTAGAATGGTATTGCATTAAACACAATGAAACATTATAGTAGTTTTGATTAGCATGTGTGGTGTTGAGAAGTGGTTGGATTCTGGATATGTTTTGAAAATATCCAGAAAATGATTTGTTGGTAGATTAGATATGGGTTGTGATGGTAAAAAGAGTTTAGAAATAGATCTAGGAATTTTGATAGAATAATTAGAAATATGATGTCATTTATTGAAATATGGAAAATCTGAGATGCATCGGAGTTGGGCATGGATGGTTAAGAGTTTGAAGATGTTTTCAAGGCATTCAAGTGGAGATAGTGAATATAGAAATATGGAGTTGTGGAAATGGATCAGGATTAATGACGAACTTCAGAGTAATCAGCTATCATTTTAGTTTAGATAAGCCTGCCTAGAGAATGGAGAAGGCAGTGGCAACCCACTCCAGTACTCTTGCCTGGAGAATTCCAGGGACATGGGAGCCTGGTGCGCTGCCATCTATCGGGTCGCACAGAGTTGGACACGACTGAAGTGACTCAGCAGCAGCAGCAGCAGCCTAGAGAATATATTTAGACACCAGAAGACCAACTGCACTGGCATTTACAGATCACCATATGAAATAAGTGGGCCAAAGAGATGAGATTGCCTGAATAAAACCAAGAGGGTATCACATACAGCTAAAGACAGTATGTCATATGTATCAACTATCACATTCTGCTTAATCAACTAAAATGGGAACTGAGACTTAATCAATTGATTTTGCATATGGAGATTATCAGTAACATTCACAAAAGCAGTAGTAGAGACGGAGCCCTTAAATGCAGCTGTGTCAAGAGTGGATGTAAAGAAGAAAAAAATGTAGAGAATAAATGATAAATTTATTTCTTTTAGTTAACAAAATTTTAAGTCCTATAGAAGCACATCAATTAAGATATAAAGCTAAAAAGACTACCCTGAAAAGGGACATGACTTTTTTTTCAAGATTGTTTTAAAGAAAAAAAGTTGTTTTTATCAAGGAGAAAATAGGTGAAAATATGAATAGGAATGAGATATAATAATGAGATGGCTGGATGGCATCACCGACTCGATGGACGTGAGTTTGAGTGAACTCCGGGAGTTGGTGATGGACAGGGAGGCCTGGAGTGCTGCAATTCATGGGGTCGCAAAGAGTTGGACATGACTGAGCGACTGGACTGAACTGAGCTGAACATGATCCCCTAACTTTGCGTGCTTTTGCTTCCTTATTAGTGAGTCAAATGTGAAGGAAGCAATTTGTTTTAAATAGTTATAGAGAATACCTCTTGCAAGAGATGTTTTTGATAGACAGCTGAGAAATATTCTGTGAACCATAGATTTTTACTGATACATACACCCTCTCTTTTTATATATTCTAATATTTAAAGACAGACAAGATAAATCATTTTATCACAGCAGCATTGCCAGAGTAACAGTGATAAAATTCTTCTAATATGTGACCCTTCTCAGAAAGCAGTTTGTATTTTTCACACCCTGCCAATCTATTTTTTGAAGATTTTTAATTACTGTCTTTAAGCACACACTTTTTTTAGGGTAAAAATAGGAGGCTTTACTACTATAATTAATCTAATGTGAATTGTTCAGCATTTCAAGAGAAAGTGATCCTTCTTACCAGGTTAAACTGACTTCAAAGGTTCCAGGATACCGACTTGTTTTAGTAGTAGCAGGCATGGTCAATCTCTTGGAACATAATTCTCTTCCTGCTACTCCTACCCTATCTCTGGCCAGGTGTAATGGGAAGACTGATGAAGTATGTTTCCTGAGGCACTGGCAATAAATTCTGCTGTATAGATGTGGTTTACTTTGATTAAGTAGTGGGAACTGCTCCTTAATAAGACCTTGAATATATTTGAAAAGACTATTTTTTCCTTCTTTAAATTGTCCTGGGACACTTGTGGCACATCAATTTATCGTAAGTATAAGGGTTTATCTCTCGGTCTCAGTTCCAGTCCATTGTATCTATCCTTATGCCAATAAAAACCTATCTTCATTACTGTAGGTCTGTAGTCAGTTTTTGAGGTTAGAAAGCAGGAGCCCTGCAACTTTGTTCTTTTTCAAGATTGTCGCAGCTATTTTGGGTTCCTTACATTTCATGTGAAGTTTAGAAATAGCTTGCCAAATTCTGAAATAAACAAACAAATAGAAAATACTACTATTTGGATTGGATTGTGTTTGATTTGAAGATAAGTTGACAGTTATTGCCATTTAAAAATTCTGTTTTCAAATCCATGAACACAAGATGTCTCTTCATTCATGTAGATCTTAGTTCATTTCTACATTTGTCGTTTTCAATGTGAAAGTTTCACGCTTTTCGTTAAATTTATTCCTGGGTATTTTATTGCTTTTGCTGTTGTACAAATTGGAGAAGGCAATGGCACCCCACTCCAGTACTCTTGCCTGGAAAATCCTATGGACGGAGGAGCCTGGTAGGCTGCAGTCCATGGGGTCGCTAAGAGTCGGACACGACTGAGCGCCTTCACTTTCATCTTTCACTTTCATGCATTGGAGAAGGAAATGGCAACCCACTCCAGTGTTCTTGCCTGGAGAATCCCAGGGATGGTGGAGCCTGGTGGGCTGCCATCTATGGGGTTGCACAGAGTCAGACACGACTGAAGTGACTTAGCAGCAGCAGCAGTTGTACAAATGGGATTATTTTAATTCATTTTTGATTTTTTAATTAATAGTGCATAGAGCTATGAATATTTTGTATGTTTATCTTGTATCCTATGATGTTGTTACACTCAAATTTTTTAGTACAATTCTCATAATTTTGTACATACATAGTCATTTCATCTTCAGATAGAGATTGTTATAATTCTTTCTTTTCTATAAATGACTCATTTATATTGTCTAACTGTCTTGACTAGAAACTCCAATGGAATATTGAATAGTAAGGACAAAAATGGGTATTATTGTTTTGTTCCTGACTGTAGGGGACACCTATTCAGTCTTTTTCCATTAAGTGTAATGTTAAGTTATAAAAAGTTTAAAAGTTGTTTGTTTGTTTAAACAGATGCTCATTATCCAGTTGAGAAAATTCCCTTATAGTATTAGTCTGGTAAATATTTTTATCATGAAAGATACTGAATTTTGTCAAATTATTTTCATTTGTGTGAATTCAAGTTACTGTCAATGGCCTGCCATTTCTTTAGTATTTCTTTTTCAGGGCAGTTCTACTAGTAACAAATTCTCTCAGTTTTTATCTATGAGTATCTTAACTTATCCATTTCTGGAGGAGAGTTTAGCTGCATATAGAATTCTTGGTTTGTGGTCTTTTCCTTTCAATGCTATAAAGATGATTCTCACTGTCTTCTCACCTCCAATTTTCATGATATTTCTATTGAGGATGAGTTGTACATGGTATATTTTATTCTCTTCTTTCACATCTTTCTCTTTCACATTTGACTATGATGTGTCTAGATGTGTATAAGTAAATTTACCCCTTTTGATGTGTTGAGCTTCTTTAATGTGTAGACTGATATTTTCCATCAGATTGGGGAGTTTTGACTATTATGTCTTCCAGTATTTTTTCTGCTTTTTTTTTACTTTTCTATAGGACTCTGATCATGCATACATTGCTTTGCTATGTTGTGTACCACAGGCCTATGATCCTCTGTTCATTTTTCTTTGTTAATTTTCTTTTGCTTCTGATTTTATAATTTTGAGACATCTGCATATTGCTAAAGCACTCTAGTGAATATATTACTTGGTTATTGCATTGTCCAGTATACAGTATGGTTAGTTTTTATAACTTCTTTCTCTTTAATGGCATTGCCTGTCTTGTGAGACAATGTTAGCATACATTTGGTAGACACGATTTTCTTTAGTTCTTTGGAAATGTTTATAGACTTAATTGAAGTTTTATCTACTAAATTAAACATACGAGCCTCCTCAAGGAAAATTTTATATTTTCCACCCTAGGTATAAATGGCATACTTTCCAATTTCTTTTAATATTTCATGATCTTTTTTGTTGAACACTTGACATTTTAACTAGCATAATACCTTTGGTACCAGATTCCTCAAGTCTCAACCCAACCTCTTGGTTACTTGTCACTGTTTTTTTAACCTTTTTTCTCTTCATTGTTTCTGCTTATTTGTTTATTGGCTCTCCTGAACTGATTATATAGGTACTATTATATGCATTTCCTGCAATGTGTGGACATTGAGTTTGGTTTGTTTGCTGTATTTAATTAGCTAGTCATTGTTTTTGCTGTTGTTGTTGTTGCTGTTAAGTTCTTATCTTTTTAACCCTGGCTTCCTGTGACACACCACTCAGTCAGTATAATTGTGTTCAGCTAATGACTAGTCAGAAGATTTCTTTAATTACCTTGCCTATTTTTTTTTTTAATTCCCTTGCAAAGGGAGTTATATGAGAATACTTTCAGTTTACAGAACAACCTTAACCTTCACTGCCTGCTGGTGTACTGTCTCAAGATCAGCCGTCTTCTTTTTCGTTTTTTTTTCTTGGGCATATACACAATTTTGCAGGTATACAAAACTTTTAGATACTCATTAAATATTGGACCTTTCCAAGTCCCCCCCCTAATTCGCTGGTATTCTTTTTAAATTTCTGACCAAACTATCACAACTGTAGGCAACTGAGAAGTTTCTGGCAATTTTATTTTGCTTAAGTAATGGCCTGGAAGTTGACTCACCCTGCCTTACGGATCTGAGGTCTGTGTGAAATGAAACGGATGTCACACTCAGAAAATATAGATTTTCTAAGAATCTGAAAATTTGGACAAAATATTGACTGTGCTCTGGGAATGGACTTTTTATGGAAATTCAGAAGAAGATGGTCATCTTATCTTAAGGCTAAAAGACTATGGTTTTTCTCTGCTACCAAACTACTGAGTGAGAGAGGGGGTAGGTGGGAATAGCCCAAAGTTATAATGTCACAGACACCACTGACTCACCAAGATTAAGCATTTTCTCTTGGATAGATGACTTTTAGTTAGTTCTGTGGTATTGATTAGTTTTCAGAGTTCTGAAATGGTTAATTTTAGAGATTTTGTTTATATTTGTTATATTTGAGAATATATCTATAAATATAGTTCCTTGGTAATTTATAAGTCAGTTGCAGCCCTGTTTTTTTAATGCCACAGATCACATCAACCAATTTCTAGCTTCTTATTGAGTATCTCTGTATGCTAAGAGAATCTTGGTGACACAGGCCAGGTCTTCCTTTTGGTAGTCTTGAAGCCCTTCTTCGTCCAATGAAACAAGGTGATTATTATGCAGTCTCTTGATGGGTAGCTCAACATAGTTCATTAAAGGGATTTATTTTCTCAGCCATTTCAATCTCATCATTTATGTCAGAATTGATCAGGATGAACATGTTTATGCTGTAGGAACATCTTGAAATTTAGTGCAATAGTGATTTCTTTTTTACGTACACTGTTAGTTCGTTTTAGGTTGACATGGAAGTGGTCTGTTCTATAGAGATACTCAGGAACCTGTGTAACAGAGACTCCTCCATGGTTAGGCAGGCCATCTGGCACTTGCAGCAAACTCATGTGCTGGGAAAAGTACATGGAGGTCTCATCATGCTTCCCCATGCTTCAGCCCGAAAGTGCTTCCTGCCAATTTATCCCACAGTAAATTAGGTAGAATTAATCACATGGCCTTACTTAACTCCAAGGCAATTGAGGTTTTTCTTGTCTTCCTTATGACTAGGAAAAATAAAGAAGAAACTACAATCTACTACACTACTCTTAAGCTGGATGCTAATTAAGTGTTGCAACATCAGGTTCAAGTCATTTCCTCTTAGAGTCCTCTGTGGGTCGTCTAGCACTTTATTTTATTTTGGGGCATCCTTGGTATCTATTATTTTACTGTTAGTCTTACTGGTGGCTCAGCTGGAAGTAAAGAAAGAAAATCTCATTTTGCTTTCTTGGATACAAAGTAGAGTTTTTTATAGTTATGGTATATTCTTAGATGTCTTTTCACAAATTGTCTCCACAGCTTCCAGCAAGAACTGGCACTTTACCTACCCCTGGTTCAGGAATCAGAGCAGCACTGTTTCTTTTTCACTTTTTCTTCCAACTGGGTCAGAGAACTAGAAGTTGTACCGATTCATTCTGACAGTCTGTCTGGCAGTATCCACCTAAACAAGAAATGGTTTTCAGACATTATTAACAGTAACTTTTTGCATTGCTTTTCAAAAATTAATGCCTAACTTTAGATCAGCCATTCTGTTGAACATACAAAATTTAATTCAAAAGACTGTCCTGGTTTGGAGGCTTGCTAAGTCACACTACACACTGGGCCTCCATCATTCATCACTCAAAAAAGGAACAGAGAGGTCATGTGTTTCTACTGCAATCAGTCCTCCATATCTACAGCTTCTATATTGCTTATTTAACCAACCATAATCCAAAGTTGGTTGAAATAATGAATGGGACTCATTAATGGATGATTGTACTACACCATTGACTGCAAAGGACTTGAGTATCCATGGATTGTGATGTTCTCATAGATCCTGGAACCAATCCCACTGGGGTAATGAAGGATGACTATATATGCTACGAACTGAGTTATGACCTTAGACTCTAACAAGTGTGTGAAACATACATATTTATTATTCTCATGAAATTTTAGTCTATTGAAATAAACATTGGAAAATTATTATACAGTCACCACATTCATACAGTAATGTAACATATGTGTTTAAAATGTCAAACATTTATTAAATACTAGTTACTAAAATTCAAAAACAAATTGGGCATTATTTCTGTCCTTTAGGTTTAAATGTTATGAAAACTCAATTGATTTACTCATTTCCCTTCATAATAACAAACAAAATTATATCAGGGTTTAAATATACTACCTAAAATTCCTGATGCAAGTCAAATATTGCCTCTGCTAAGGTCTAGTAATTGTGCTTCAGTGTTAATTTCCCTTATATAGTCAAGAGGGGACAGGACTTCTGAAATGGAAGAATAAACAACTTGATAGGCCTTCTTCAAAACCATACAACCATTTAACTAGAGGAAATTATGAAAATATCATTTATCTTTTAAAAGAATTTTCCTTAATGCATACAGAAAATGGAGGAGCATTGGTTCAATAAAATTAACTAAATCTTATTAAGAACAGAGAGAGTCTGATATTTGAGCTCTCCCCCACCCCTGCTTCCTCACTTCCAAGTTTGGCCTTATAGATACTCTAGTTTGAATGAATTATGGCCTAATCCAAGGATCAAGTTGGAATTAACGAATTGGATAAACACGGAATTTATCTCTGTGTTCCACTGTGAGTTCTAATCCTAGATACATCATAGCCAAAATATTGAAAGCAACCATGAAGTGAAAATTTTGAAAGCAGCTAAAGAAAAACATCTCTTCACTTACAAGGAGTTCTAAAAGATCAGCAGCTGAAGTATCATCAGAAAAATAAAAGTAGACATACAGCAATGGAATGATATGTTCAAAGTACTGAGATTTTTTTTGAAAGCCTGTAAGTAAAAACTTTTACCCTGAATAACCTAACAAGATAGATACTTTCCATATTATTTTAATAGATACAGTAATAAAATCACATATTCAAATATGCTGTCTTAATGTCAAATAAAATCTGTATTTCTCAACTAAATGCTCTCTATACTCTACAGAGGAAAGAAGACAATATGGTAAAATGAGAAGAATATAGTGTTTGCACATAAAAAAAGAAAAAACTACATTTAAATCTAAGTTCTGCATTTGATAGCTATCTTGAAATGCATAAGAATTATAGTCTCCATATGTCTGAAATGAGGCTTCCCTGGTAGCTCAGAAGTAAAGGAATCTGCCTGAAATGCATGAGACATGGATTCAATCCCTGGGTTGGGAAGATCCCCTGGAGAAGAAATTGGCAACCCACACCAGTTTTATTACTTTGGGAAATCCCATGAACAGAGGAGCCTGGTGGGCTACAGCCCATGGGGTTATAAGAGCTTGGATGTGACTTTAGTGACTAAACCATTTTTAAAATAGGAATGAAGATACCATTATAAAAGGGTTATGATGAGAAGTAATTATTGTGACAGATATGTGTTGCTTAGCACAGGGTATGTGCTCAATAAATGTTTCTCTAGTAAAGACAATTACTATTCTTCATATATGTTGGACATTTCATTAACAGTGTTGCACTAGTTCACTTTATCTATTTTGCCTAAAAGCACTAGGATGGATCTGGAGAAGGAAATGGCAACCCACTCCAGTATTCTTGCCTGAGGAATCCCACAAACAGAGGAGCCTGGCAGGCTACAGTCCATGGGGTCACAGACATGACTTAGCAACTAAACCACCACCACCACCACTAGGATGGTTAGTGGTACCCCTCATTTTTAAAGTGGATAAATTTGGTAGCACAATTATATAATAGAACTTATCCAGTGTCATATTTATAACGCCTTTTATTATAAGATTCATATTTTTAATTCTGAGTGCTATAACTTTGGTTGTTGGAAAACTCCTGTTTTCCTAATGCCTAAAACCATGACTGGCAGGTATCTGATAGCAAGTAAGTATTTCTTGGGTGAATGAAAGCCTATCTTAATCTCATTTAAAACATAAAATTGAATTATACTGAAATAGAGGAAATTGCTAAAAAATCTTAATATTCAATAAAACATGATTTGTATTATTTAGGTTAGCAGAAAATCTTATGAAGTTTCAAGTATTCTTTCAAATTTTTGGAATAATATTTCAAAGTCAATATTCCAAAAAGTTAGTCTTCATGTGGTTGAGGTGGAAATAAGACCCAGATATTCTGGCTTTCTACCTGGTTTTACACAGTAATTTACTGGATTTCTGACCATAACAAATGTGGCTGTATAAACCCCCAAAATAGTATCATTAGACTCAACATGGATATAACACTTGATGCCCACCATATGAACATTTGAGATGTAGAATGTATTATGGTATGTAAACAATTATTATTTAATTAAAAGTGGACATTTCCAAACAAGTCACATTAATGTCATTCATTAGTCCCTGTGCCTGCTTCCACTCTTCTCACATGCTAGTAAAGTCATGCTCAAAATTATCCAAGCCAGGCTTCAACAGTACATGAACCATGAACTTCCAGATGTTCAAGCTGGATTTAGAAAAGGCAGAGGAACAAGATCAAATTGCCAGCATCCATTGGATCATCGAAAAAGCAAGAGAGTTCCAGAAAAATATCTACTTCTGCTTAATTGACTATGACAAAGCCTTTGACTGTGTGGACCACAATAAACTGTGGAAAATTCTAAAAGAAATGGGAATACCAGACCACCTGACCTTCCTCTTGAGAAATCTGTATGCAGGTCAGGAAGCAACAGTTAGAACTGGACATGGAACAATAGACTGGTTCCAAATCGGGAAAGGAGTATGTCAAGGTGGTATACTGTCACCCTGCTTATTTAACTTCTATGCAGAGTACATCATGAGAAACGCTGGGCTGGGTGAAGCACAAGCTGGAATCAAGATTGCTGGGAGAAATATCAATCACCTCAGATATGCAGATGACACCACCATCATGGCAGAAAGCGAAGAAGAACAAAAGAGCCTCTTGATGAAAGTAAAAGAGGAGAGTGAAAAAGTTGGCTTAAAGCTCAACATCCAGAAAACTAAGATCATGGCATCTGGTCCCATCACTTCATGGCCCATAGATGGGGAAACAGTGGAAACAGTGACAGACTTTATTTTTTGGGACTTCAAAATCACTGCAGATGGTGACTGCAGCCATGAAATTAAAAGATGCTTACTCCTTGGAAAGAAAGTTATGACCAACCTAGACAGCACATTAAAAAGCAGAGACATTACTTTGCCAACGAAGGTCCATCTAGTCAAGGCTATAGTTTTTCCAGTGGTCATGTATGGATGTGACAGTTGGACTATAAAGAAAGCTGAGCACTGAAGAATAGATGCTTTTGAACTGTGGTGTTGGAGAAGACTCTAGAGTCCCTTGTATTGCAAGGATATCCAACCAGTCCATCCTAAAGGAAATCAGCCCTGAATATTCACTGGAAGGACTGATACTGAAGCTGAAATTCCAATACTTTGGCCATCTGATGTGAAGAATTGACTCACTGCAAAAGACCACAATGCTGGGGAAGATTGAAGGCAGGAAGAGAAGGGGACAACAGAGGATGAGATGGTTGAATGGCATCACCGGTGCAATGGATAAGAGTTTGAGTAGGCTCCAGGAGTTGGTGATTGACAGGAAGGCCTGGCGTACTGCAATCCCTGGGGTTACTGAGTCGGACATGACTCAGCGACTGAACTGAACTGTTTCCACAGATGGTCAAGAAGTTCAATAGACCACATCTTAGTCAATAAAATTATTCATATAGTAGTGTCTGATACACACAGTTTCCACACAGGGGATTTTGAGAAACTCTTAATTGCTAGTGCTTGACTACAATAAAAGGGGGTGATGTACTTCTTATATCAATTATATTAAATAGGTCTTATTCTGCTGTCGTGCTGTTGCTTCAGTAGTGTCTGACTCTTTGCAACCCCTTGGACTGTAGGCCACTGACTCCTCTGTCCATGGGATTCACCAGGCAAGAATACTGGAGTGGGTTGCCATGCCTTTCTCCAGGAAATCCCTCCGACCTAAGGAATGAATCCATGTCTCTTATATCTCCTGCATTGGCAAGTAGGTTTTCTACAACCAGCACCACCTGGGAAACACAAAGAAATGGAAAACAGTTGCCTAAACCCTCTTTAATGCTCTCCCAACTGAGTTATTTTGGTTAAAGTCTGGAGATAAAAGCAGATTTGTTTTAAAACTGATACTTATAAAAATAAAATCACTGGAATCCTTCTATATCATGACTCGCAATAGAGTATAAACCAGTGTAAGTTGATGATGAATTAGACATAAGTTTTGCAGTGACTCCAAGCCAATCATAAAATATTTACTTCTTCTTATTACTGGGCACCCAGATATATACTTCTCTGATTGTAGAGTAGGATGTGACCATGTGATTGTGTTCTTGATAATAAAGTAGTGTTACATATGGCATTTCCAGTCCAGGATGTTATGAAGCAGATGGCCACACTCCATTTTCCTCTTCCGTTGATGACATGCAGGAAACACAAGGGTCATGGGGACCCCAGAGTCATGAATGTCCTTTAGCATCTTGTAGTAGCAAGCCAAGCCTCTATCAGCTATGTTCATATTCTTATGTAAATGGTCAAGCATAAAAATTCTAGTATGCTTGAGCTATTATGTATCTGGTGATCTATTAATGGCGGATATCCTCTAAACACAGACCAAGTATATATTAGTAAGTATGGCATTAATTGGGCTTCCCAGGTGGCTCAGTGGCTAAAGAATTTGCCTGCAATGAAGGAGATACAGGAGACTCAGTTTCTATCCCTGGATCAGGAAGAACTCCTGGAGGAGGGCATGGCAACCCACTCCAGTATTCTTGCCTGGAGGATCCCAAGGACAGAGGATCCTGGCTGTCTATAATCCATATAGAAGCAAAGAGTTAGACATGACTGGAGTGACTGGAAAATGTATCCATGACATTAATTAATGTAATCCACTTTAATAATTGAAGTTAAAGGAATTTTATTTATCCATGTATTCCTAGTTATTCGTTACATACTAGTTTAGGGCTGACTTTTAAGCTTTGCATCAACACCAGAGATAAAAAATAAATAATGTTTAATACCACCTGGTAGAAAATTATGTGATTTCACTCCCTGAATACACAGCTTTCTTCCATTGACAGCTTTTTACAATGAGACAGTGAGCATGGGTTTTAGTAGAATGTTTATTCTCTCTGCTACAGATATTATTACAGACTATATAGGATTTTTTTTTTTTTTTAGTTTTTTGGAAAGGTACATACTGATATTTTCAAAGTGTGTATATCTTCAGTGTTTGATAAAATAGCCACCCTTTCAGAAGGCTTTGGTTTATCTAGTTCTTGTCTTAAAAGTTTGTATCCAATGTTTGTATTGTGAGGTTGGTGAATTAAACTAATTCCAGTCAAGTTTGACAACTATATTATAAAGCTTCTATATTATGTGTGTTTAAAAGTGATATGACAAAAGAATAACATCTGTGTTTAGATTTAGAATGCATAACACAGGATAAGCTTTTTATATTTTCAATCAACAGTAGAATATTTCTTGTACTATTTATACTGACAAAACTAAGTATTGCAAATTGTTTTTTATTGACAAAACTAAGTATTGCAAATTGTTTTTATTTCTGACCCTTAACTCAGCAGTCTGGGAAATAAGTCTGGGTTGAAATATACAGAACTGGAGGAATGTCAGGACGAAGAAAATACAGAGTTCAGCTTTGTGCTATAGGAACAAGTAGCATTCTATAAAAGTATTTTTACTTGAAAATAAAACATACTGAAAATTCCAACTACTGAATGAAATATTTAGCAACAATATTTTTTAAAAATTTCTGGTTAGAGTACAAATGATGAAACCACTTGGAAAAACTGCTTCTCAAGTTCTCATTTGTTTTTACATATATTTATTCTAACTCTATATTTATACTCTTAAAATATATCTAAAAAGCGTGCTTAAGTGCATAAAACATTTTCTGCAAAAATGTTTATAGCAGTTTTATTTTTCATATCCAAGTCAAAAAAAAAAAAAAAAAACACAAGTCCATGTACTTTTCAGTGGGGGAATAAATACAATGTGATGTGTGAGTATAATGCAGTACTACATAGCAATCAGGCAAGCAAAGTTCTGGTGCAATGCCAGTGCAGATAGGTCACAAAAGCATGTTGAGTGGAACAGATAGAAATAGGAATGCAAACACTGTGGATTCACTAACATGTAACCTGAGACCCGAACACATTCATTTATATTAAAACAAGTATGAACAAGATTACCTCTGTGAGGAGGGCACTGACTCAGAAAAGACACGAGAAAAATATCAAGAGGGTATGCAAATGATCATTATTGATTTGATTAGAACTGTGGTGTTGGAGAAGACTCTTGAGAGTCCCTTGGACGGCAAGGAGATCCAACCAGTCCATTCTAAAGGAGATCAGCCCTGGGATTTCTTTGGAAGGAATGATGCTAAAGCTGAAACTCCAGTACTTTGGCCACCTCATGCGAAGAGTTGACTCATTGGAAAAGACTCTGATGCTGGGAGGGATTGGGGGCAGGAGGAGAAGGGGACGACAGAGGATGAGATGGCTGGATGGCATCACTGACTCGATGGACGTGAGTCTGGGTGAACTCCGGGAGTTGGTGATGGACAGGATGGCCTGGCGTGCTGCGATTCATGGGGTCGCAAAGAGTCAGACATGACTGAGCGACTGAATTGAACTGAACTGAAGCATATTGATATGAAAAATATGAAAAAAAAAAGAACTGATTAAAATCATAATTAAAATATTTTCAAATATATGGTAGCACATATTCCATTGAAATACCTAAATCTCCATTTGTTTTCTCACTGATTTATTCTCTCAACAGACATTAAATATTTGTGAAGGATCTAGTAGGTACCAACTAAACTCAATGATAGGAATTTGAAATGAGTAAAATATTAACTCTGCTTTCAAGAACCTCCCAGTCTAGTAAATATAATGAGCACAAGAATCCATAATATATGAATAAATTCTTCCTTCATCAAGTTATTTAATTGCATGTTGTATATTAGATATATGATTATTGTGAGGAGGCAGCTGAAAAAGCTAGGAAGCATACCTAAAATATTCCATCATTAGTTGTACGTTAATGTAATTACCAATACCAAAAATGCTCCCCCACCCCACACACAAAGCACAAATAAGAACAAGCAATTTGGCTCATCAGTCATGTGCTTAGCAGTTGGATTCCTTTTGTCTTAACCAGTAGACTCAAAATTAATCACAGTTCATTTTAGGTGTACAAGGCTTCCATGGTGGCTCAGATGGTGGAGATTGTGCCTGCAATGCAGGAGGCTAGCATTCGATCCCTGGAAGATCCCCTGGAGAAGGGACTGGACACCTCAGGCTGAAAGGCTACCCACTCCAGTATTCTTGCCTGGAGAATTCTATGGACAGAGGAACCTGGCGGGCTACCTTCCATGGGGTCACAAAGAGTCAGACACAACTGAGCAACTAACACACTCATTCTAACTCCAGCCACCAGGAAAGGTGAGTTGCTATAGAATGGAAATTAGTGAAATTTTGTTTTTAGATCCGTAATCCCACATTCTTCTTTGGAAATATTAAAAGGACATATAATGAAAAACATCCCCAATTGAGTTATAACTTGAAAATTTAAGAGAAACTTGCATAAAAGGTATCTAAAATTTTGATGTAACTTTTGTACCTTGAGAAGCTGTCCCTTCCTGGCCTCTGAAGAAAGGTTTCTTTCTTGCCCTTGTATTTCTTCTTTCCAATCTAGAGTATAAAGCCCACCTTAAAATTGTCTTCTGTCCTACCCTCTACTAAAAACACCCACTTAGTCTATTCTTCTCTTCTTAATGTAGACTTCTTCCATGTATATTGCTCTTATTTAATTATTTTCAATCCCAATAGTAGTTCCGTCATACTGAGTTATCAGAGAAGGCAATGGCACCCCACTCCAGTACTCTTGCCTGGAGAATCCCATGGAAGGAGGAGCCTGGTAGGCTGCAGTCCATGGGGTCGCTAGGAGTCAGACACGACTGAGCGACTTCACTTTCACTTTTCATTTTCAAGCATTGGAGAAGGAAATGGCAACCCACTCCAGTGTTCTTGCCTGGAGAATCCCAGGGATGGGGAGCCTGGTGGGCTGCCATTTCTGGGGTCGCACAGAGTCGGACACGACTGAAGCGACTTAGCGGCAGCAGCAGCAGCATACTGAGTTATAGTGAAAGCTGGCTGGGTGCAAACTGGAATATTTCATGGGTCCTTTCCAACCTACCTATGAAATATGTGCAATATTTTCAATTTATTTTCCAAAAAGTAGTTTTAATGCTGTATTGTTTTGAAATAAAATGAGAATAAGTTGTTTATGCAAACTATAAGCTCCTTCTGTTTAATTGCAGCATCAATAGCTTCCATGAAAAATCATTGAGCTTAGAATTCTAGCAGAGTAAGGGTTAGACATTATTTTGAAATTTCTTTCTTAAAAGTCCAAAGCATTAAATTGCATGGTTATAAACTCACAGCTCAAATAAAAAATATCAAGTCATGCAAAGCAAATATTATTCCTGTAAAAAAAAAAAGTCACATAAATAGAGAAAAGCTGAATCAAGTGGAAAGCTTGGCAAATACGTAAATATGATAACAAAAGCTATTTCCTTAGCAAAGCCAGATTGATGCTTCCTGTTCTTATAAAACAAATCATATTACCTCCTAGAAATCTCAAGCTTTATAAAAATGTATGGTTTAAGAAAGAATGATCTAGGTAAATGCACATGATGTAACATATGCTGAACTTTACCTAGTGATAAAAATTGAAAACTGTAAAATCAACAATGGTGGATTTGATAGAGTCTTTAGAAACAGTGCTGAGTAGGTTCTGTTTATATTGCTGTCATCACATGTACCAAGAAAACCAGATTCTGCAGAAACTACCACTCCTTCTCCCACCAGAATCTTTCATAGGCATACACACCTATAACTTGTCAGGAAGCAATTCCTATAAAGGTGTGCATGAGTGATGGAACTTAAACACAACTCAAGAAGGGGCTCATCTCTCAAATTGTTCTTTTGGAAGAGGATGTAAATTAGCACGTTACATGTGGGCAGGGATGGAAAGTTGATCATAACTGTAGACCGCTACATTCTATCTTTGGGACATTATTGTGGGAATAAAGCCCTCAGCCTGAAGTGTTTGTTTTACCTTGGTCTTCTATTTTAAATTGAAGTATAGTTAATTTAAAGAGTATAGTTAATTTATGCTAGTTTCTGGTGTACAGCAGTGATTCAGTCATGTTTTTGTTCTGTCGCTAAATCATGTCTGAGTCTTTGTAACTCCATGGACTGCAGCATGCCAGGCTTCCTGAACTTCGCTATGTCCCAAAGTTTGCTTAAATTCATTTCCATTGAGTCAGTGATGCTGCTTAACCATTTCAAACTCTTCCGCCCTCTTCTCCTTTTGCCTTTAATCTTTCCCAGCATTTATACACATACAGACACACACACACACATATATACACACACACACACACACACACATACACACACACACACACATATATATATATTATTTTTCAGATTCTTTTCCATTATAGGTTATTTTGAGATATCAAATATATTTCCCATCTTATACAACAGGACCTTGTTGTTTATTTATTTCATATATGTGTATCTGTTAATCCCAAACTCCTAATGTATTCTTCCTCTACTTTTTCCCGTTGGTAACCATAAGTTTGTTTTCTATGTCTGTGCGTCTGTTTCTGATTGTAAATAAGTTCATTTGTATCATTTTTCTTAGATTCCGTGTATAAATAATATATGGTGTCTGTCTTTGCTGACTTCATTTATATGATAACCTCTAAGTCCATTCATGTTGCTACAGATGACATTATTTCATTCTTTTCTATGGTTAAGTAACACTCGTGTGTGTGTGTGTGTGTGTGTGTGTGTGTGTGTATCTTCACAGACACTTCACAGACACTTAGATTGCTTCCATGTCTTAGGTTTTCTCTTGTGTTCATCATTCAGTCACTAAGTCACGTATGACACTTTGCAACCCCATGGACTGCAGCATGCCCAGGCTTCCCCATTCTTCACTCTCTTCCAGAATTTCCTCAGAAACGTGTCCATTGAGTCAGTGATGCTATGTAATGTTTTCATCTGCTGCTGCTCCATTCTCCTCTTGCCCTCAATCTATCCCAGGATCAGGTACTTTTCCAATGAGTCAGCTCTTCCCATCAGATAGCCAAAGTATATTGGAGCTTCAGTGTCAACATCAGTCCTTCCAATGAACATTCAGGGTCAATTTCCTTTAGGATTGACTGGTTTGATCTCCTTGTTGTCCAAGGGACTCTGAAGAGTCTTCTCCAGCACTGCAATTCAAAAGTAACACTTCTTCAGTGCTCAGCCTCTTTTATAGTCCAATTCTCACATGCATGACTATTGGAAAGAAACATAGCTTTGCTTATAGGGACCTTTGTCAGCAAAGTGACGCCTCTGCTTTTTAACACACTGTCTAGATTATTCATTTCTTTCATTTTTCATTCTTCTTTCTTTCTTTTCTTTCAAGGAGCAAATGTCTTTTAATTTCATGGCTACAGTCACCATCCAAAGAGATTTGGGAGCCCAAGAAAATAAAATCTATCACTTTTTCTACTTTTTCCTCATCTATTTGCCATGAAGTGATGGGACTAGATGCTATGATTTTAGTTTTATGAATGTTGAGTTTTAAGCCAGCTTTTACACTCTTGTCTTTCACCCTCATCAAGAGGCTCTTTAATTCTTCTTCACTTTCTGCCATTAGAGTAGTATCATCTGTGTATCTGAGGTTGTTGATATTTCTCCCAACAATCTTGATTCCAACATGTGGTTCATCCAGCCTGGCATTTTGCATGATGTGCTCCGCATAGAACACATGCAAGGTGACAATATATGGCCTTGATGTACTTCTTTCCCAATTTCCAACCAGTCCATTGTTCCATTTTCTGTTCTAACTATTGCTTCTTCTCCTGCATACAGGTTTCTCAGGAGACATCTAAGGTGCTCTGGTATTCCCATCTCTTTAGGAATTTTCCACATTTTGCCATGATACACACAGTCAAAGGCTTTTTTTATAGTCAATGAAGTAGCAGTAGATAATTTTTGGAATTACCTTGCTTTATCTATGATCCAACAAATATTCACAATTTGATATCTGCTTCCTCTGCCTTTTCTAAATCCAGCTTGTACAACTGGAGGTTCCTGGTTCACATACAATTGAAGCCTAGCTTGAAGGATTTTGAGCATTACCTTGCTAGCATGTGAAATGTGTGGAATTGTGTGGTAGTTTGAGAATTCTTTGGCATTGGAATGGCAGCTGAACTTTTCCAGTCCTATACCCACTACTGAGTTTTCCAAATTTGCTAGCATATTGAGTGCATCACTTTAACTGCATTAACTTTTAGTATTAGAAATAGCTCAGCTGGAATTCTGTCACCTCCACTAGCTTTGTTCATAGTAAAGCTTCCTAAGGCCCACTTGACTTCATGCTCTAGAGTATCTGACTCTAGGTGAGGAGTTACACCATTATGCTTACCTGGGTCATTATGTTCTTTTTGTGTAATTCTGTGTATTCTTGACACCTCTTTTTAATCTTTTCTGCTTCTGTTAAATCTTTGCTTTTTCTGTCCTTTATTGTGCCCATCTTTGCATGAAATATTCCCTTGGTATCTCCAATTTTATTAAAGGAATCCTTAGTCTTTCCCATTGTATTGTTTTCCTCTGTTTCTTTGTATTGTTCACTTAAGAAGACTTTCTATGTCTCCTTGCTATTCTTGGGATCTCTGCATTCAGATGGGTATATCTTTCCCTTTATCCTTTGCCTTTCATTTCTCTTCTTTTCTCAGCTATTTGTAAGGCCTGCTCAGACAACCACTTTTCCTTCTTGCTTTTCTTTTTCTTGGGGATGGTTTTGGTCACCACCTCCTGTACAATGTTATGAACCTCTGTCCATAGTTCTTCAGGCACTCTATCAAATCTAATCCCTTGAATGCATTTGTCACCTCTACTGTGTAACCATAAGGGATTTGATTTAGGTCATACCCAAATGGCCTAGTGGTTTTCCCTACTTTCTTCAATTTAAGTCTGAATTTTTCAGTAATGAGCTCATGATCTGAGCCACAGTCAGCTCCAGGTCTTATTTTTGCTAACTGTATAGAGCTTCTCCATCTTCAGTTGCAAAACATATAATCAATCTGATTTCAGTATTGACCATCTGGTGATTTCCATGTGTAGAGTCATCTCTAGTGTTGTTGGAAGAGGATGTTTGCTATGACCAGTGCATTCTCTTGGCTTAGGTTTTAACTCTTTCTTAAAGAGAAAACATTCAGTTTTTTCCCACCATCCACATATACAGGCCGATCTACTGACTTTGACTGGGATGGTGATATCTTTGTAATCAATGTGGGTGAATTTACGGGAGGATTAGCATGAGCACATGGAGGTTTTTGTTTTTCCATTTGTTGCCTGCTTCTCTAGAAGTGAAGAAAGCTGTTCCAATGATTTCTTAACACAAAAAAGCAACAGGTAATATCTCACTGATACTGAATTAATTCTTAACATTTAAGAAATTTTCTAAACATTGAAAGAAAGGGCCTTTCTTTCAAATTAATTACCTTTTTATCCTGGGGAAAGCTTCTTTCATTTGACAGTATGGAATAAAAGGATAGGCCCTGGAATGAAAGTGAGGTCCAGGAATTTTCTCATCTTCTTCCATCTTATCTAGTCAAAAATACTTCCTTTTACCTTAGCAGTCTCAGAGAAGGAATGGATGGAAGTGCCCATTTGGCCTTTTTCAAATAAACACACAACATGGTATAACTCTTAAATATAAAAAGCAAAGTTTGTGTCCTTGCCAATATCCTTATCATTGTAGCACAGATTAACATTAAAGCAAAAGCTTTCACTAAGGTTTCAAATCTACTCCATTTATTTTCTTATCTCAGGAGACTTTCTTTTTTCTCTTTCTTCAACTCTCTGCTGAAAAATTTCACTTCCGAAGAAAACAAATTTATACTGCAGCAGTGAAATACTGCTGTAATTCAGGCTGTCCTTTTGCCATGACAGGCCAAGGTTATTTTTAAAATGTGTTATTAAAACTGACCATCAAGTAATTACTTTTCCTATGTTCAGTTTAGTAGAAATTATAAACTCTTTCACTTACTTTCAGTATAAGTACTATCTGTATTTCTTCAGTATCGCTTACATAAATATTTATTCTTTCTTTATTTTAATATTTTCTCTTCCTGTTTTAGATGTTTTTTTGCCTTGAAAGCAGAAGTTTCCTGATAAGCTACAGATTCATCCTTCTTTATCATCTCTTGTACTTAATAAAAAGATAATATTTAAAATTGCTTCAAGCATGAGTAGTAATTACTCTGACTTTTAAGGATATGTGTTGATATTCTAAATCTATTAAATATCCTTTTTTAAATCATATAACTATTTCAATAGATTATTTTCATGAGAGTAGCTAGGTGTTTCATTGGCTTCCATCTACTGAATTTTGATATAATTGGACAATAAAATTGGTGATATTTCCAAATCCATGTGCCTAACTATCATACATTATTATGTAGGGACAGTACTAAAATAAGAGACTTGGTTAGAATTTTTTTTAATAAAAATGGCTGGGGGAATCATTATATGACTGCTAAGTTTGGATGAAATACCAATAAACACTAAAATCTATAACTTAAATCATTGATCTCCTCAGCACATTACCTTCCCTCTTTTAACTGTTGACTTTTAGCATGAATTGATGTGTATATTATTTCTTTTTTTTCCTAGATGAGTAGAAAATCCATTACTTCTAAATTTATAAATTCCAGCATTATTTACTACATTTCACCCTTCGAATCACTTATTTGTCATTGACCCTGCAGATCCATAAGTAAATTTCTATCCATAAGTGAATTTCCCATTTCGATCCTTTTCCTGTTTTTCTAGTATATAGTCAGTACTTCATCATTATAAGTGCTCTTTTCCAAAATCCCCCATCTCTCTTCTCTGTTTATCCTGACATATTTTCCTAATTTAGCAGCACATTTGTTTTCTCTATATGTTCAGTCATGCAGTTGAGCATTGATGTGTAAAATTCCAGCACTGCAAAAATTGACAATTAGGGTAAGAGTCATAAATAAAATGAAATGGGCAAACAAATGTCTGCCCATCTTACTAACATTAATATGACTCTCCAGATCACAAAGATTACTTGGCATTTTTTATATCTAAATCTCATAGTTACCTTTTTTTAGCCAGTTCTAGCCTTACAATTTTATATACAGCATAGAAGTTATCAGGTTTAGTCTCCCCATTCTTTCCATCAGTGATCCCAAACTTTCCAGGAACAATGTTATGCTAATTAAAACATAACCCTTTCATTTCTTGAGAACTCCATAACTTTCTACCCTGTGCATTTGGAGGCCAGAAGTTTGCTAGACACCTTGAATTCGAAAACAAAACACAATAATGCAGGGTCTGCTAGTGTTAAAATCAAACTAGTGTCAGAATCAAACTATGAGGTCTACAGTGGAAGAGACAATAAACTGGTTGTTGCATGAATAAATGAATGAATGACTCCCATGATTAATGAAGGTTCAAGTCATAGTGAGAATTTCAAAACTGTTGAAGAAATATGATCATGCTACAGTAACATGAGTTACTAATTTATGTCTTTTTACCCTTACAGATTACTCATTGATCTTTATTCATTTTTAATAAAAACAAGGTACTTTAATCAATTATACAGTTAAATTAAAATTTTGACATATTTTTCACTTAATGAGGAGCTACATAAAGAATTAAGCCATCAATAAAACCAAGAGCTATATTTCTATTATTTACTATATTTTATTATTATTATGTTTTACTTAAGTGTTTACTTGATGTCTAGAACTATGCTAAGTGTTTTAGAAGTATTATTAAATCTTTACTCCACTTTAAGTTGGTAACTCTCATTAAAATTAAACATTACACCACCATTTTAGAATTGAAATAGCTGATGCTTACAGGCAGTATGCAATGTCAGATTTATATTTCCTGAATTCAGGGCCTTAGAATCCAGAGTCCAAATTATTGACAATCAGAGTCTTCCTTACCTAGTAATAAAATCTGAAAAAATATCACTTCAATCACATGGAGAAAGAAGTCTGAACTTTTATGTCATATGGAAAAGAGTTACACTAAGGTTAGATAGCAATGACCACTATCTAACAGTTGATTTTTTTTTAATGCCATCAATTGATATATCCTTAATATATCCAATGAAAGTTACTGCTTAAATACTACTTTACTCTAAATAATCTGTTGTCCTAAGACAAAAAAAAAAAAGTCTAAACACAAATATCCACGTTCAGTGTTATCACATTGGATAGATTTCATTTTAATCTGCTTCATTTATCTATTAAATACCTAGGGATCCATGTCTCAGTCAATAATCTGCTCTGCTTTGTTCAAATTAAATTAACCTCCTTTAGGGAGATTGTATGATAAAAATAATTTAAATAGCTTAGACAGTTTGGGTTCATTTCCCTTCCTAGTTAGAATCCTTTAAAATAAGTGCCTTTTTAAATTTTGCAATTGAATTACTGATAACTGTTGACATTGCAGTAAATGACTAAGTACTAAAATTAGAAAAACTATTTATATAGTTACCTTTCTTTTTTAAATTAATATTTGTTCCTTAAAGATTCCTAGTGATTTTTTTATCCTGTCTTTACTTACCATTTTACTACATTTACTTCAAAATTTGTAAAGTCATGTTCTAAATAAAATATTGCAAATTAAATCCTATTTATAGTTTACCACATTTTGATTGATATTTGAAATTCTCTTGAACTCTTTCCAGAAGTGGAAAATACCTTATTATAAAAATAATTATCACCTGTAGGTGGTAAACTCAGATATCCTGGTTTAGTTAGTTGAGACTATGTCAGATTCTATTTCCTGGATTCACTTAAATAAAGACAATTTAATTTATTTAATGTCATATGACAGAATAGTAATGGATGCAGTTTTCTTTCTCTTTCACCAAAAATTTTTACAATTAGCTTTTAATTGTAAAAATGTTAGATGAGTAATATTGAAAAGAAGCTCATCATGAGAACAGATATAATTAGAGGGAAATAATTCCTGTCTAGATATGACTCACTAATAGCTTTGCTCCAAAGTATTACTTCTGCTGTTTAACACTGGCCATCAAGGAAAGAATTGCTGATTTGAAACAAAAGCACAAAAACATGTGGAAATTATATATGTGCACAAATTAAATTTGGGAATGAATTGTATATTAAAGACTTAGATTGTGTTAAAGATTAAATTGGCTTTGTGCAGTTACTCATGTATCCCTTTAATGGATATATAAATAAATAATTTGTTTCAATTAAAACTTGCAGTTCAGTTCATTTACTAATCTATTTCCCAAGAAAGGAATTCTCCAATGAACACTTGAACTCTTAACATATTGACTCATATGTCACAAATCCTTTCTTATTACAAAAAATAACTCTAAATGAATATCAGTATAAACTATAATATTATTTCCTACTTAAATCTTGAAGGTTATACTTTAGAACAAATGCAAGTCTTTATAATTACACTAGGATAAATTGAATTAATAAAACTATCACCATTTATCTTAAAATTTAGCAGTGCTTTTGAATCTTTAAACTATGGATATGGATTATTATGAACATACATTTCTTATAAATACATAATAATTGGATACTTTCTACTGAATTAACTGTGATCTCCCACATGAATTTTGCAGTTGATTAAAAAATTTTGAAATAGACTATCTCTGAAGGAAGAAACTTCAATTTCAAGATGATTATATTTACCTTATTTTATGGGTTTTATTATGTCTCTCTGAGCAAGGTGTGTGTGTGTGTGTGTGTGTTTTAAGCCAAAACTTTGGATTATCAAATTGATATATACTTGTTTTTTTTCCTGTATAATCCAGTAAATGGGCAACACAGACAGTAGTAAATTTGTGCCCAACCTAAAGGAGTTGTTGATTTTCCATCCATTTAGTAGGTAATTGAAAGAAAGTGAAAGTCATTCAGTCCGGTCAGACCCTTTGCGACCCAGGGCAGAATACTGGAGTGGGTAGCCTTTCCCTTCTCGGGATCTTCCCAAACAAGAGATCAAACCCAGGTCTCCAGCATTGCAGGCAGATTCTTTACGAGCTGAGCCACAAGGGAACCCCGGAATACTGGAGTGGGTAGCCTATCCCTTCTCCAGTGGATCTTCCCTACCCAGGAATGGAACTGGGGTCTCCTGCACTGCAGGCAGATTCTTAACCAACTGAGCTATTTAAATCCTCAGGAATTTTTTTTAATGAGTTTGTAAACAGGACTTTTTGTAAGAAATAAGAAAACAAACCCATTATAATCTAGAAATGTGTCATCATGTTTACTAAATAATTATTTTTACGAAACAATAAATCACATGTATTCCCTCATACTTGTATGGCTTAGTCCTACTGATATACTTTCTAATGTCTGTTGAATCTCTCCCTTCCTTTTATTCCCACTGTTATTGCCTTAGTTTATGATCCCATCACAAATGTCGCTGTCCATTGTATTTTGTACTGACTTCTTTCTCTAAATTAGAATTCTCTGTCCTTTATTTCTCTTTTGTTTCATTCTCCTATTCATCTTTGTAACAGTCTTTTTAAAACACTATTCTTTGTTCTTCTTGTGAGGAAAATATAAGAACAAAAACCTGCCCTGGCTTAAATTCTTATACAGTTGACTTCTTTTTAGTTCCTTTAGTTCCTCAATTCCCATAACTCAAAAAGATCATGGGAGAACAAGATGGTGAAGGAGTAGGTGGATGTGGAGTACATCTCTCTCCATGGATACATCAGGAATATACCTTCAGACACAGAAGTGCATGCAGAACACCAGCTAACAGTGGAGAGGAGGGCCTGACCAGTGGAAAAGAATGTATACAACCACACGAAAGTCAGTAGGATGAAGGAACTAGGGGGAAAAACAGGAGTGTTAGTAGGACTGGGCCTGCCCTCGGCGGGTGGGGGAACTGAAGCAGGGGTCCAATCCCCACAGCGGGGTAATTGTCTGAGTCAGAGGAGAAACATTTAAGGCTGAGAGTGAAACAGCTGACCTGTGGCAGCCTAAATGGAATGACAATCAGACAGTCCTTGCCTCAGCCATACACATGCCAGAAAGGAACGTGGGTCTCCCAGAAGGGGCAGCGGCTGGGAGCTGGAGTTTAGGGATTGTGGAGCAATCCCAATGTGAGGGCTGCTGTTGACTGCAGAGAAATGAATCAAGGGGATATGAGGGAGATCGTGGTGGGAAATGCCTGTAGAGGAAAGTCAGGCAGCTATGGAAGCAAGGCAATACTGCTGAGTAACACATAGAGGTGGAGCCATTACCATTGCCTCTCTCCACATGCCAGCATCCGCAACTGAACAATAGAGATGCTGGCCCATCAAAGGACCTGAGGCACTGAACTACAGAGTAGGACCCCACCCAGGGTGCCCCTCTAAATGCCTGAATCACTGATCTACAGAGTAGGACCCCAGTCAGGGGTGTCTTCTATGTGCCTGACGTGCTGAACAACAGAGAAGGACCCCAGGCAAGGGATCCCTCTAAGTGTCTGAATGGGCAGAGCTATGGAGAAAGACTGGCCAAAGAGGACATCTGATCGCCAGCTACAAGATGTTCGAAAAAGGTTATGATAGGGCCAAAACTCTTGATGGGAAAGAAGTTTTTCTCCCTGAACACTTGGCGCTGCCAGGGTCCCCGCAAGCCAAGCAGCTTCACCACCTTCATGCTCAGCTGTCACTGCAGCAGAGCTACCACAGGCAAAAAAAAAAAAAAAAACAAGTCCTCTGTTTCTGTGCTCAGGGTCACATTTGTCCTGGCCTCTTCATGACCCTGTAGACTGTGGCCTGTCAGGCTTATCTGTCTGAGAGGGGATTTTCCAGGCAAGAATACTGGAGTGTATTGACCAATACTGGTTGCCATATTCTTCTAGAGCACTATATTTCCTACTACCCTAGCTGCCACCCCCTTGAGTAACTGGTGCTGCCAGAATCCTTGTGACCCAAGAAGCTGCAGCACTTCCACACCTGGCCCTCACATGGGCAAATCCAAGCCCTCCACAGCAGCCTCAGGAGCTAAACCCCAGTGAACAACCCACATGTACAGGTAGAAATGAAACCACAATTGAAACCCAGGGGCAGTGTGGCTAAGAAAGAAGACCCAAAACCTTTCCACCAGCTGTACAAGCTGCAGATTAAATCTACACAGTCGACTAAGCAGACTCTGTGTCTATGGAATATATAAAAGGCCATTGAGAGCATGCACAAAGAAAACACACTAGCTCTGATAGCTGTGGACAGTGGAGGCAAGAAAACACAGGAATAGGACCAGATTAGAATCTGAGCTGCCCCCACAGCAGGTCCAGAGAGTAGTACAGTGTTGGAGGACATCCTAGGGAGCTAAGGTGGACTGTGATTCCCAGCGTGGGAAAGGACTCTGACAGCAGTGACTCAAGAAAAACATTTATTATTCTTATATCTTGACTTGTTCCAAAGCCTTTGACTGTGGATCACAATAAGCTGTGGAAAATTCTTCAAGAGATGGGAATACCAGACCACCTGACCTGCCTCTTGAGAAACCTATATGCAGGTCAGGAAGCAACAGTTAGAACTGGACAAGGAACAACAGACTGGTTCCAAATAGGAAAAGGAGTACGTCAAGGCTGTATATTATCACCCTGCTTATTTAACTTATATGCAGAGTATATCATGAGAAACACTGGGCTGGAAGAAGCACAAGCTGGAATCAAGATTGCCGGGAGAAATATCAATAACCTCAGATATGCAGATGCCATCACCCTTATGGAAGAAAGTGAAGAGGAACTAAAAAGCCTCTTGATGTAAGTGGAAATGGAGAGTGAAAAAGTTGGCCTAAAGCTCATCATTCAGAAAACAAAGATCATGGCATCTGGTCCCATCACTTCATGGGAAATAGATGGGGAAACAGTGGAAACAGTGTCAGACTTTATTTGTTTGGGCTCCAAAATCACTGCAGATGGTGACTGCAGCCATGAAATTAAAAGACACTTACTCCTTGGCAGAAAAGTTATGACCAACTTAGATAGCATACTGAAAAGCAGAGACATTACTTTGCCAACAAAGGTCCATCTAGTCAAGGCTATGTTTTTTCCAGTGGTCATGTATGGATGTGAGAGTTGGTCTGTGAAGAAAGCTGAGCACTGAAGAATTGATGCTTTTGAACTGTGGTGTTGGAGAAAACTCTTGAGAGTCCCTTGGACTGCAATGAGATCCAACCAGTCCATTCTGAAGGAGATCAGCCCTGGGATTTCTTTGGAAGAAATGATTTTAAAGCTGAAACTCCAGTACTTTGGCCACCTCATGCGAAAAGTTGACTCACTGGAAAAGAATCTGATGCTGGGAGGGATTGGGGGCAGGAGGAGAAGGGGACGACAGAGGATGAGATGGCTGGATGGCATCACTGACTCGATGGACATGAGTCTGAGTGAACTCCGGGAGTTGGTGATGGACAGGGAGGCCTGGCATGCTGCGATTCATGGTGTCGCAAAGAGTTGGACACGACTGAGCGACTGAACTGAACTGAACTTGACTTGTTCTGTAGATTCTTTGTGATTTTTTTCTTTTTTCCTTTTTTCTCCTCTGTTGTAGTTGTCGATTTTATTGGCACTATGAAATCCAGTTTCGCTATTGAGTTTTTTTTTTTTTCCTCAGTCACATTTTTTATTGTTGATGTAAACCTCTGTGTCTACATTGGGCTTTTGCGTTCTATGGAGTTTTCCTCTTTTTCTCTTTTTAATTTTAATTTTTTAAACCTCTTATTATTTTTATACATTTATTCCTTTTATTTTTATACATTTATTCCTTTGTTTTTCATACTGTTCTTTTCCTCTTGCAGTTAATCTTTAACATATATTAATCTTCTTTATCTACCTCTTTTTAACTTTGCATAGCTATTCTTTCTTTTTTTTCTCTCTCCTTTCCTCTCAACAAATAAGTTGAGAGGACTACTGTACCCAGCAAGGATCTCATTCAAAATTGATGGATAAGTAAAAAGCTTTTCAGACAAGCAAAAGTTAAGAGAATTCAATACTACCAAACCAGCTTGACAACAAGTGTTAAGATGGTAACAATAACGCTGTGTACAAGACAGCAAAAGAGACACTGATGTATACATCAGTCTTATGGACACTGTGGGAGAGGGAGAGTGTGGGGAGATTTGGGAGAATGACATTGAAATATGCGTAATATCATGTATGAAATGAGTCGCCAGTCCAGGTTCGATGCACGATACTGGATGCTTGGGGCTGGTACACTGGGACGACCCAGAGGGAGGGTATGGGGAGGGAGGAGGGAGGAGGGTTCAGGATGAGGAATACAGGTATATCTGTGGCAGATTCATTTCTATATTTGGCAAAACTAATACAATATTGTAAAGTTTAAAAATAAAATAAAATTTAAATAAATAAATTTCAGATCAATAACAATAAATAAATGAATAAATGCATTCATCTCTTAAAAAAAAAAAGAAATTAAACAGAAGAAAAAATATCTACAAAATCAACCCCAAACAATTATAAAATGGCAATAGGAACATATATATCAATAATTACTTTAAATGTAAATGGATTAAATGCTCCAACCAAAAGACAAAGACTGGCTGAATGGATACAAAAACAAGACCCATACATATGCTGTCTACAAGAAACCCTCTTCTGACCTCAAGACACATATAGACTGAAAGTGAGAGGATGGAAAAATACATTTCATGCAAATGGGAAGCAAAAGAAAGCTGGAGTAGCAATCCTCATATCAGACAAAATAGACCTTAAATTAAAGAAGATTACAAGAGATAAGGAAGGACACTACATAATGATCAAGGGATAAGTCTAAGAGGAAGGCATAATGATTGTAAATATCTATGCACCCAGCATAGAAGCAACTCAATACATAAGACAAACACTGACACACATGAAAGGAGAAACTGACAGTAACACAATCATGGTAGGAGACGTTAACACCCCACTCACACCAATGGACAGATCATCCAAACAGAAAATTAATAAGGAAACACAAGTCTTAAATGATACATTAGATGACATGGAGCTTATTGCTATCATCAGGACACTCCATCCAAATGCAGAAGAATACACTTTCTTTTCAAGTGCACATGGAATATCCTCCAGGATAGACCACATCTTGGGTCACAAGTCAAACCCCAGTAAATATAAGAAAATTGAAATTGTATCAAGCATCTTCTCTGACCACAATGCTATGAGACTAGATATCAATTATAAGGAAAAAGTATAAGAAACAAAAACACGTGGAGATTAAACAACACATTTCTAAATAACCAACAGGATACTGAAGAACTCAAAGGGGAAGTCAGAAAATTTCTAGAAACAAATCACAATGAAAACACGACAACTGAAAACCTACTACTGCAGCAAAAGCAGTTCTAAGAGGGAAGTTTATAGCAATACAATCCTACCTCAAGGAACAAGAAAAACATCAAATAGACAACCTAACTTTACACCTAAAGCAACTGGAAATAGAAGAAGAAAAAAACAAAATTAATTGAAAGAAAGAGATCATAAAGTTCCAAGCAGAAATAAATGAAAAAGAAATGAAAGAAACAATAGTAAAGATAAACAAAACTAAAAGCTGGCTCTTTGAGAAGATAAATACAATTGACAAAACCTTAGTCAGATTCATCAAGAAAGAAAGAGAGAAGAATCAAATCAACAAAATTAGAAATGAAAAAGGAGAGGTTGCAACAGACAATGCAGAAATACAAAAGATTGTATGAGACTATTATGAACAACTATATGACGTAAAAATAGATAACCTGGAAGAAATGGAAAAATCTTAGAAAATTTCAATCTTCCAAGACTGAACCAAGAAAAAATGGAAATTATGAATAACCCAAATACAAGCACTGAGATTAAAGCTATGATCAAAAATTTCCCGAAAAACAAAAGTCGAGGACCTGATGGTTTCACAGGAGTATTCTATCAAACATTTCAGTTCAGTTTAGTTCAGTCGCTCAGTCGTGTCTGACTCTGCCACCGCATGAATTGCAGCACGCCAGGCCTCCCTGTCCATCACCAGCTCCTGGAGTTTACCCAAACTCATGTCCATTGAGTCGGTGATGCCATCCAGCCATCTCAACTTCTGTCGTCCCCTTTTCATCCTGCCCCCAATTCCTCCCAGCATCAGCGTCTTTTCCAATGAGTCAACTCTTCGCATGAGGTGGCCAAAGTATTGGAGTTTCAGCCTTAGCATCAGTCCTTCCGAAGAACACCCAGGGCTGATCTCCTTTAGAATGACTGGTTGGATCTCCTTGCAGTCCAAGGGACTCTCCAGAGTCTTCTCCAACACCACAGTTCAAAAGCATCAATTCTTCGGTGCTCAGCTTTCCTCACAGTCCAACTCTCATAGACGGACCTTTGTTGGCAAAGTAATGTCTCTGCTTTTGAATACGCTATCTAGGTTTAGAGAAGAGCTAATGACTATCCTTCTAAAACTCTTTCAAAAAATTGCAGAGGAAGGAACACTTCCAAACTAATTCTATGAGGCCATAGACCAAAGACAACACACAAAAATAAAACTACAGGCCAATATCACTGATGAACATAGATGCAAAAATCAACAAAATTTTAGCAAACAGAATTCAGCAACACATCAAAAAGTTCATACACCATGATCAAATTTGGTTTATTCCAGGAGTGCAAGTATTCTTCAATATACAGAAATCAATCAATGTGATTCACCATATTCACAAATTGAAAGATAAAAAAACATATGATCATCTCAATAAATGCAGGAAAAGCCTTTGACAAATTCAGCACCTATTTATGATTAAAACTCTTCAAAAATTGGGCATACAAGGAATCTACCTCAACATAGTAAAGGCCATATATTAAAAGCCTACAGCAAACATTTTCCTCAATGGTAAAAAACTGAAAGGATTCTATCTAAGATCAGGAACAAGACAAGGGTGTTCACTCTTGCTGATATTATTCAACATAGTTCTGGAAGTCTTAGCTACAACAATCAGAGAAGAAAAAGGAATAAAAGGAATCTAGATTGGAAAAGAAGAAGTAAAGTTCTCACTGTTTGCAGAAAATATGATACTGTACATAGAAAACCCTAAAGATAGTATCAGAAAATTACTAGAGCTAATCAGTGAATTTAGCAAAGCTGCAGGATACAAAGTCAATACACAGAAATCACTTGCATTCCTATATACTAAAAATGAAAATTCATAAAGAGAAATTAAGGAATCAATCCCATTCACCACTGCCACAAAAGGAATTAAATATCTAGGAATAAACTTACCTAAAGAGACAAAAAACTGTACACAGACGATTATAAAATACTAATGAAAGAAAGATGACATAAACAGATGGAGAGATATTCCATGTTCCTTGGTGGAAGAATCAATATTGAGAAAATGATTATACTACCAAATGCAATCTATGGATTTAATGCAATCCCTATCAAATTACCAATGGCATTTTTCACAGAACTAGAACAAAAAATTTCACAATTCATATGGGAACACAAAAGAACCCAAATAGCCAAAGTATTGTTGAGGAAGAAGAATGGAGCTGGAGGAATCAAGCTTCCTGACTTTAGGTTATACTACAAAGCTACAGTCATTAAGACAGTATGTGTTTGTTAGCCATCTGTATGTCTTCTTTGGAGAAATGTCTATTTAGTTCTTTGGCCCATTTTTTGATTGGGTCGTTTATTTTTCTGGAGTTGAGCTGTAGGAGTTGCTTGTATATTTTTGAGATTAGTTGTTTGTCGGTTGCTTCATTTGCTATTATTTTCTCCCATTCTGAAGGCTGTCTTTTCACCTTGCTAATAGTTTCCTTTGATGTGCAGAAGCTTTTAAGGTTAATTAGGTCCCATTTGTTTCCAAAGAAGACATACAGATGGCTAACAAACACATGAAAAGATGCTCAACATCACTCATTATCAGAGAAATGCAAATCAAAACCACTATGAGGTACCATTTCACACCAGTCAGAATGGCTGCGATCCAAAAGTCTACAAATAATAAATGCTGGAGAGGGTGTGGAGAAAAGGGAACCCTCTTACACTGTTGGTGGGAATGCAAACTAGTACAGCCACTATGGATAACAGTGTGGGGATTCCTTAAAAAACTGGAAATAGAACTGCCTTATGATCCAGCAATCCCACTGCTGGGCATACACACTGAGGAAACCAGAAGGGAAAGAGACACGTGTACCCCAATGTTCATCACAGCACTGTTTATAATAGCCAGGACATGGAAGCAACCTAGTTGTCCATCAGCAGATGAATGGATAAGAAAGCTGTGGTACATATACACAATGGAGTATTACTCAGCCATTAAAAAGAATACATTTGAATCAGTTCTAATGAGGTGGATGAAACTGGAGCCTATTATACAGAGTGAAGTAAGCCAGAAGGAAAAACATAAATACAGTATACTAACGCATATATATGGAATTTAGAAAGATGGTAACAATAACCCGGTGTACGAGACAGCAAAAGAGACACTGATGTATAGAACAGTCTTATGGACTCTGTGGGAGAGGGAGAGGGTGGGAAGATTTGGGAGAATGACATTGAAACATGTAAAATATCATGTAAGAAACGAGTTGCCAGTCCAGGTTTGATGCACGATACTGGATGCTTGGGGCTAGTACACTGGGACGACCCAGAGGGATGGTATGGGGAGGGAGGAGGGAGGAGGGTTCAGGATGGGGAACACATGTATACCTGTGGTGGATTCATTTTGATATTTGGCAAAAATAATACAATTATGTAAAGTTTAAAAATAAAATAAAATTAAAAAAAATAAATAAAGCTGTTTTCAAAAAAAAAAAAAAAGACAGTATGGTACTGGCACAAACAGAAATATGGACCAGTGGAACAAGGTGGAAAACCCAGAAATAAACCCGTGCACCTATGGGTACCTTATAATTGACAAAGGAGGCAAGAATATACAATGGGGCAAAGGCAGCCTCTTCAATAAATGGTGCTGGGAAAACTGGACAGCTACATGTAAAAGAATGAAATTAGAATACTTCCTAACCCTGTACACAAAGATAAACTCAAAATGAATTAAAGGCCTAAATGTAAGGTCAGAAACTATAAAACTCTTGGAGGAAAACATAGGCAGAACATTCAACGACATAAATCAAAGCAAGATCCTCTATGACCCACCTCGTAGAGTAATGGAAATAAAAACAAAAGTAAACAAGTGGGACCTGATTAAACTTAAAAGCTTTTACACAGCAAAGGAAACTATAAGCAGGATAAAATGACAACTCTCAGAATGGGAGAAAATAATAGCAAAGGAAACAACTGATAAAGGATTAATTTCCAAAATATACAAGCAACTCAGGCAATTCAATACCAGAAAAACAAGCAACCCAATCAAACAGTGGGGGAAAAAAAAGATCTAAACAGACATTTCACCAAAGAAGACATACAGATGGCTAACAAACACATCAAAAGATGCTCAACATCACCCATTATTGGGGAAATGCAAATCAAAACTTCAGTGAGATATCACCTCACACCGGTCAGAATGGCCCTCATGAAAACGTCTACAAACAGTAAATTCTGGAAAGGGTATGGATAAAAGGAACACACTTTCACTATTGGTGGGGGTGTAAATTGATACAGCCACTATGGAAGATGGTATGGAGAAAAACTAGAAATAAAACCACCATATCACCCAGCAATCCCACTCCTAGACACAAACCCTGAGGAAATCAAAATTGAAAGAGACACATGTATCCAATTGTTCATTGCAGCACTATTTACAATAGCTAGAATATGGAAGCCACCTAGATGTCCTTTGACAGATGAATGGATAAAAAAGTTGTGGAATATATACACAATGGTATATTACTCAGCCATAAAAATGAACACATTTGAGTCAGTTTTAATGAGGTGGATGAACCTAGAACCTATTATAGAGAGTGAAGTGAGTCAGAAAGAGAAAGTTAAATACGTATTCTAATACATCTATATGAAATCTAGAAAAATGGTACTGTAGAATGTATTTACAGGGTAAATATGGAGAAACAGACATAAAGAATAGGCTTATGGACATGGGGAGAGGAGAGGAGAGAATGAGATGTATGGGAAGAGTAACATGGAAATGTACAGTACCGTATGTAAAATAGATAGGCAATGGGAATTTGCTCTATGGCTCAGGAAACTTAAACAGGGGCTCTGTGTCAATCTGGAGGGGTGGTATGGGGAGGAAGATGGAAGAGAGTTTTAAAAGGAAGGGGATATATGTATACCTATGGCTGATTCATGTTGAGGTTTGATAGAAAACAGCAAAATTCTGTAAAGCAATTATCCTTCAATAAAAAAAATAAATTAATAAAAAAAAAGAATGGAGCACCCCCCAAAAACTATTTGATATTCCCCAAATATACCTCCATATGTTTTAATGTCTTGCCCCTTTTTCAGAAAAGTCTTTCCCCTTTATGTAGATAACAAACACTCTTTTAGATACTTCTTACCTTACATTTTTCTGGAAACATTTTCTAGTGACTGCTACTGCTAAGTCACTTCAGTCGTGTCCAACTCTGTGCGACCCCATAGACGGCAGCCCACCAGGCTCCCTCGTCCCTGGGATTCTCCAGGCAAGAACACTGGAGTGGGTTGCCATTTCCTTCTCCAATGCATGCAAGTGAAAAGTGAAAGTGAAGTCGCTCAGTCGTGTCTGACCCTCAGCGACCCCATGGATTGCAGCCTTCCAGGCTCCTCCATCTATGGGATTTTCCAGGCAAGAGTACTGGAGTGGGGTGCCATTGTCTTCTCCGTTCTAGTGACTGTTCCCCTAGTAAGAACATTCTCTGAGCTTCAGCAACCTTTGCACCTTACTCTGTTGTGTTGACTATGATATGAAAGATTATTTTGTCTGGTATCTTCATCACTATATCTGCAACAAAGCACATGGAACCCATGGTCTTAAGTATTGAAAAATACTTTCAGAATGAAAGATTTTAATAAAACTATGTTGACATATCTGTCTACTTTATTAGTGTGAGATCTTTGAGGATTAGTGCCAAATCTTATTCACCATTACCAGTGATAAATCTTAAAATAAAAGGTGCTCATTTTCTCTAATTGAAGTAATATATAATTATTTAGATTAGCAGTAAAAATATTCCATTTTCCCAATTTAGTTTTGTTCAACTTCTCTATCACTTACTCAATCATCATCAGAAATAATTTCTATTAACAGTTGGCATATCATTCTGAAGTCTTCTCTCCTTTTTCAAATCAATATTTAAATTCATATGTAAATAAGGCATTTGACTTATTTAAAATATTATATATATGTGTATATGTGTATATATATACAGATTCAAATATATATGCATGTGTATAATTTTGTAGCACACACCTTAAACTTACATTTTTATTATTGTTATTTAATGATGCTGGATATATTTTTGCCATTCTATGCAAATCTACCTCATATTTTCAGTGGCTTTCTTGCATTGTATTTGGATATGCCACATTGCACTTGACCTGAGTGGTGATGGGGATCAAACAGCTTTTCAATCATTTCTTTAAGATTGTTGGAGTCAAGTTTATTTGGAAGTTATTTTTTTAAATGTGTTTTAAAGTTTTAAAGATCATATCACATGGCTACCAAAATGAAAGATCAAATCATTATTCTTTGATATTTTTCTCTACCTTCTGTTTATCATAATGTATAGTATTTAATTTCATTTGTAGCCATAATCTCTGACAGTTTTGTTATTTTTTTTTTATTTACCCAATGCTCCTTTCATTCCCTTCTGCTAAGAAATTACTTATAGGTTTAATTTTACCACTATGTACATTACACAAGAACATTCCATGCGTATATTTAGGTTTGGAAGCATCTCCTCATTTTAACAACCTTCTTCAGGCTTGTTGCAATATATATAGGTCATATTTTCATCCTCCAGAACTTACCAAAATGATTTAATTGTGTTCAACCTTTGAATAATGCTTATATCAGAGGCCAACCCCATAAGTTGTTTGACAAGCTGGATGAATAAAAAATATTTTCCTTATTCAAATGTGACTTCATCCAAAGCACATACAACATGAAACTAATGGAAAATAAGTTTCAGTTTAACTGATTAATGATGTATCACCTAGATCTAAAAATATAAAAATATGACATTTTATCTTCAGTGAGTTAAGACCTGTGTCTTATTCCACTGACTTTAACTGTGACATATAAAGAGAGATTGGTGTGGCTTTAGGTGTTAGAGGAATTGGGCTAAGTAAAAATTTAGATTGTTTTAGTTTTAGTGATTTGTGTGTGTGTGTGTGTGATTTACAGTCATTGTTATATGTAGCTAAATTATTTTCATCTATCCTGGTGTCAAAATCACTTTCAAGAATAACCCTACTTCTTCTTGTACTACTCATTAGCCATCAATCATTAAAATATAGATGCAATGAGCATGGTACATTTGAGTATGTTCCATGGCATCCAGCAACCAAATTACAGAGTGAGAAAAAAGCAGCTTGAAAAGTGTGGAGCTAGAAGCTACACCATGGAAGACTCAAATGCTGAGGGCAGGAGCTACAAACTTGAATAGAAGCTTTCCTGAAATTACCAACAAATTCTAAAAATATACATAATATTATTAATAGCATGTGAAAAGGTGAAATAAATTATCTAAAGTATAAATATTAAATAGTAACCTATACTAAAGGAAATAATTACCATTATGTCTCTTTGAGAAAACTAAGCAAAAAACAAAGAAAACAAAGCAAAAACTCTTTGATACAGTTCCTTATCAAAGGCAAAGAAAATACTATCAGTAAGTGTAAAACAGTTTCTAATGATAAAGTTAATTAATGGAAATATACTTTGTGTTACTAGTCAATAAAATTGAATTTGTAATTTGTTGTGTTTTTTTTCTTACACTTTCTTATACTCTCATACTTAATTTTGTATTTAAAATCTTGTATTATTTTTCTTGGAAGGAGACACCAAATTGAACAAGATTTAAGTCAGCCCCCATCTATGTCTTTATATCTTTCATGCTGTTTTCCATTTTAAGGTTTGACTCTACAATAAAGATTCCTTAAAAAACTGGAAATAGAACTGCCTTATGATCCAGCAATCCCACTGCTGGGCATACATACTGAGGAAACAAGAAAGGAAAGAGACACATGTACCCCAGTGTTCATCGCAGCACTGTTTATAGTAGCCAGGACATGGAAGCAACCTAGATGTCCTTCAGCAGATGAATGGATAAGAAAGCTGTGGTACATATACACAATGGAGTATTACTCAGCCATTAAAAGGAATACATTTGAATCAGTTCTAATGAGGTGGATGAAACTGGAGCCTATTATACAGAGTGAAGTAAGCCAGAAAGAAAAACACCAATACAGTATACTAACGCATATATATGAAATTTAGAAAGATGGTAACAATAACCCTGTATACGAGACAGCAAAAGAGACACTGATGTATAGAACAGTGTTTTGGACTCTGTGGGAGAGGGAGAGGGTGGGATGATTTGGGAGAATGGCATTGAAACATGTATAAATCATATATGAAACGAGTCGCCAGTCCAGGTTCGATTCAGGATACTGGATGCTTGTGGCTGGTGCACTGGGACGACCCAAAGGGATAGTATGGGGAGGGAGGAGGGAGGAGGGTTCAGGATGGGGAACACATGTATACCTGTGGTGGATTCATGTTGATATATGGCAAAACCAATACAATATTGTAAATTAAAAAATAAAATAAAATAATAAAATAAAGTGAATATATGAAAAACAAGACACACTTTTTCTTTCACTTCAATGAAATTTTAAATCTTTCTAACACTCTGATTTTCGTTTAATGTAGTGGGTCTTCTGCTTTGGGAATTACTTTTATGGTCTTTGCCCTTCACATATTTTTATTTTTTCTCTTAAGTGCATTTGATATATGTTTGTTATATGAGTTTATTGTGTTATATCTATTTTTTCCTGTGTCAGATACTGAATTTTTCACCATTTCTAATATAATCCCAGGCAGTATTGCCAAATCAACTACTCCAGGAAGCACAAAAAAATTGGTAAACTTTACCAGCTTTAGCTCAAGCTTTGTTGTTTTTCTACCCAAGACTGTAAGCAACCTTACTTATAATTAAAATATGTCAGTGGGAATCTCAGAATTTTATTGTATTACTTTCTTTTTTAAGAACACCTTTGTGGTATCCAGGAAGATGTTAGAAACTTATTATGCCAGAATTTGTTTCTCATATGGCCACCCATATTCCAGTTTTAAAAAGTACATTTTTAGGGTTTTTGTGTATGTGTGTTTTAGGTTATTAAGAAATAGAAAGTTATTGATGACATTAGACTTCATTGGTAGCGTTAATATTTTGATGATGTTGTTCAGTTGCCCAGTCATGTCCAACTCTTTGCGACCCCATGCCAGGCCTCTCTGTCCCTCACCATCTCACAAAGTTTGCCCATTCCTGTCCATTATCTTGATAAAAAGCAATTATTTTCACTGTTAGTGGGACAATATAACCTCCTTGTCAAATGGTTAGTTATATTTTAACAGTTAATAACTTTAATCCCCAAAGACATTGATGTTAACTGTTTGATTAATATCTAGTTTCACAGTAAAGTAAATGTATGAATTTACTGATCATAAGCATTTGCTATGGTACATGGAGGATGCATAAATAAATGTTGTGATTTCACAGTAGACCAAAAAGCAAACAGAAAATATTTGGTAAAATATATTCCATGAAAAAAATTTTAGTTATTTTTTGTTTGTTACCTTTTTCATGTGTTTATGTTATCATATAACTATATAGAATATATTTCATGTATATGGATTAGTGTAAAGGAAAATCCAGAAAATAAAATTTTTAAGTATACTTAATTAGCCAATTTGTGAGTTTTCTGTGTTGTTGTTCATTAGCTAAGTTGTATCTGACTCTTCGCAATCTCATGGACTGCAGTGCACCAGGGTTTCCTGTCCTTCATTATTTCCCAGAGTTTGCTCAAACTCACGCATATTGTGTCCATGATGGTATCCAATCATCTCATCATCTATTACCCGCTTCTTCTCCTGCCCACAATCTTTCCCAGCATCAGTGTCTTTTCCAACAAGTTGGCTCTTTGCATCAGGTGGCCAAAGGATTGGAGCTCTAGCATCAGTCCTTCCAATGAATATTCAGAGTTGTTTTCCTTTAGGATTGACTGGTTTGATCTTCTTTCTGTCCAAGGGACACTCAAGAGTCCTCTCTAGCACCACAATTCAAAAGCGTCAATTCTTCAGTGCTCAGCCTTCTTTATGGTCCAACTCTCACATCCATACATGACTACTGGGAAAACCATAGCTCTGATTATATGAACTGTTGTCAGCAAAGTGATGTCTCTGCATTTTAATATGTTGTCTAGGTTGTCATAGCTTTTTATTCCAAAGAGCAAGTATATTTAATTTTATGTCCAGAGTGATTTTGGAACCCCAAAATAAAATCTTTCACTGTTTCCACTTTTCCATCTATTTTCTGTGGAGTGATCAGACCAGATGCCATGATCTTAGTTTTGTGAATGTTGAGTTTCAAGCCAGCTTTTTCCTCTCTCCTCTTTCACCGTCATCAAGAGGCTCTTTCGTCCCTCTTCTCTTTCTGTCATTAAGAGTGGTATGATCTATGCAGATGGTTTTTGACAATTCTGAGGTTGTTATTTCACCCAGTTCTCGATTCCACCTGGGGATTCATCCAGCCTGGGATTTCTCACGATGTACTCTGCATAGAAGTTAAATAAGCAATGTGACATACTGCTTTCCCGATTTTGAGCCAGTCTGTTGTTGTTTCATGTCTGGGTATAACTCTTGCTTCATGACCTTTGTGTAAGTTTCTCAGAAGACAGGAAAGGTGGTCTGGTTTTCCCATATTTAAGCATTTTCCAGTTTCTTGTGATCCATACAGTCAAAGGCTCTAGTGTATTCCATGAAACAGTAGTAATTTTTTTTTTAATCCCTTGCTTTTTCTATGATCCAATGGATGTTGGCAAGTTGATCTCTGGTCCTATTCCTTTTCTAAATCCAGCTTGTACATCTGGAAGTTCCTGGTTGATGCACTGCTGAAGCCTAACTTGAAGGGTTTTGAGCGTTTACAATGTTTTTAATATTTTTTATCTTTCAAATATAAAAGCACATTAAATACATATGGAAGATTCTGCCCCTATTTTTCCAATAGTTATATATGTTCTTTTTTCTTCTTATCTTAGTACATAGGTAAAAAGAGTGATATTTCAAGTATTTTCTAGTAAGCCCATGGGTTAGAAGGTGATGGAGCTTTAGATTCATGTGCTTATTAAATCCAAAGCAGTCTTATGTCTGTGTGATTCACCTGTTACTTTTATGCAAACAGTTTAATGTGACACAAGTATTAAGCTATTGAATTGTGTATTTACCATAAAGTAAATTAAAAAATGATCTAAACAGTAGGTTCACAGCAAGTATTCTCCTTTCCATCTATGTAATTAGCATACATGTCAGATATCTCTGTATTTTTTTAAAATCTTATTCTTGATTTGTTTTCTTTACAATAATTTTCATATACAATTATTTTTACTCTGGTCCATAAACTCTTTTAAATGACCTGAATTCATTTTAACGACAAGGAGGGCACTAAATGCTTATATTACATGTTTATTGGCATGAAATTTTAATCAAACACATATAAAATAAACAACTATGAGTAAGCAACTGTCTTCCATTATGAGCACATATCCTTCATGTTTCCCAAATTAAAATCCCTCCTGCTATTTAGTTAGAATATATTTCTAATATTCTCTGCCTGAAAAATTATAATTTTCTGTACTTATTATTGACAGGAAGCATTTTACTTATAGTTTAGCTCTTTGTCTGTTATTAAGTAAGAGCAGTCCACTCTCAGTTAGTAGCAACTTCCATATTTTCGAAGATGCCCTTTAAAATATGTGGAAACTGAGTACCTAGTGTTATACAGAGGTTGAGTTGGTCAAACAACCATTATGTGATGTGTTTAGTGAATTAATTTTATTATTTCAACTCTGTAATGTGGTAGCTTTCACTGGCAGATACAGTTCACTATTGATACCTTTTTGATCTAGGGTTTTTGTACGCTCATTTTGAAGGAAAGTTTTCAACATTCTGATTTTCTTCACTTATCTTCTGTAATTTTAGAGAAATAAATTGCCTCAGTAGGTTTTATGAGATCATTTCAGTATCTGCATTATTTGAAAGACTTAATGGTTCACCGAAAATCAGAGATACATTTTGTGTTTCTGAATTTAAAATATTCACTCCATTGGAAATGAGGCCAGAGTGAAACTGAGATCTTATTATATTAGTGACAACAGTAACTATGATAGTATAATTTAGATTCATTAATGTATTCAGTTATATAAGACATTTACTGAGAGCATACCATTTTGTCAGGCATTTGAAGTAAAGTAGTGAACAAGTAGATGAAAACACATATCCTGCTATAATGCTATAATGGAGACTGTATTTTATAAAATGAATACAAACTCTGTGTTTGTGTGTGTGTGTGTGAACACACTGTGTACATGCATTGGGTGAGGGAACAATAAGTGCTGTAGGAATAAAAATGAAGTAGGGAAATGGAGTCTTTATTTGTAGAAGGAAGTTCCTGTTTAAATAGGTTATTTAGGGAGATCTCACTGAAAAAGCTGTAGTGGAATACAAACGAATAACATGAATGAGGTAGCAGTGAAGGTACAGGGTAGAAATTCTAGCCAAAGTGAAGTTCAAAAACAATGGCATTGCAATACATTGGGGAAATGCCTTTCAAATTATTACAAATGCAATGGAGAAAGTTAGGAAAAAATAGTAGGTTAATTCAATGAAGTAATGGGGGATCTGATTGTGTGTGTCTTGAAAAAAATAAACGCAGTGCCATAATATGAATCATGGTTTGCTGATGTGGTAAAAAATTGACTGATACAGATAAGAACCAAAGTAAGGAGATGAGTTAGGAGATTATCTTAATAATCCAGGTAAGAAACATGATGCTTAGATCATCAGCTTTGTTTTAATAATGTTATTAAGAAGTCCTTTGATTCTATATATTTTAAAGTTAGTCAAAATAATTTCTGGGAGATTCAATATGAGATTTCTCAGAGAGGGATCAGAGATGACTCCAAGAATATTTTCATAAGAGTAACTAAGAACTGTAAGAACTTTAACAGAAAAAGGCTTTTAGGTTCCATTTGTCTAATTTTGCTTTTATTTATTTAACCTTAAATTTAAAAACTTTTGCATAGCAAAAGAAGTCATTGATGAAACAAAAAGACAATTAATTTAATGGTAGAAAATATTTGCAAATAATATAACTGATAAAAGATTAATATCCAAAATAGCAACATTATCTACAATAGTCAAGATATAGAAGCAACTAAGTATACATCAACAGATGAATGAATAGATAAGATGTGATATATATCTAATCTCACAGTGGAATATTACTCAGCCATAAAAAAGGAAATTTCCCTATTTGCAACAACATGGATAGATCCAGTGGGTATTATGCTTAGTAATATAAGCCTGACAAAGAAAGACACATACTGTATGTAATGATGTTAAAAAAACTTATCGATACATGCATCATCATGGAAGTATCAAAAGTATTTTGAAAGTGAAAGAAGGCAAACAAAAGATCACATGTTACACTTGGCGTTTGAATAACACAGGGGGTTAGGAATGTTGACCCTCCATGTAATTGAATATCCAGGTAAAGCTTTATATTTGCTCTCTGTCTCCATAGTTCTCCATGCACAGATTCAACCAATCACAAATTGTGTAGTACCTTAGTACACATTTGTTGGAATAAAATCTGCATATAATGCTGCTGCTGCTAAGTCGCTTCAGTCGTGTCCGACTCTATGCGACCCCATAGACAGCAGCCCACCAGGCTCCCCCGTCCCTGGGATTCTCCAGGCAAGAACACTGGAGTAGGTTGCCATTTCCTTCTCCAATGCATGAAAGTGAAAAGTGAAAGTGAAATCGCTCAGTCGTGTCCGACTCTTAGCAACTCCATGGACTGCAGCTTACTAGGCTCCTCCATCCATGGGACTTTCCAGGCAAGAGTACTGGAGTGGGGTGCCATTGCCTTCTCCACTGCATATAATGGATCCATGCAATTCCATCCCATGTTTTTCAAGGCCAACCATTTCTTTTAAATTCTAGAAAGGGCACAGTTATCATAAAAGAAAGCAGATTAAGCATTTCATGAAGCAAAGAGATAGACCATGGGCTTCCCTGGTACTTCAGCTGGTAAAGACTCCACCTGCAATGTAGGAGACCCTAGTTTGATTCCTAGCTTGGAAAGATCTGGTAGAGAAGGGATAGGCTACCCACTCCAGTATTTTTGGGCTACCCACTCCAGTATTCTTGGGCTTCCCTGGTGGCTCAGCTGATAAAGAATCCACCTGCAATGTGGGAGACTCGATTCGATCCCTGGCTTGGAAAGATCCCCTGGAGAAGTGAATGACTACTCACTCCAGTATTCTGGCCTGGAGAATTCCTTGGACTACCAACTGAATATGGTACAATTTCTTTTAAATTCTAGAAAGGGCAATATTATAATAAAAGAAAGCAGATTAAGAGTTCCATGGAGCAAAGAGATAGATCAAGGTAGTTGCCTGCAAAAAGTCATGAGAACAATATTTAGGGCAGTGGAAACATTCTGTATTTTGATTGTGGTTGTGCCTATATGACTGTATATATTTTAAAATACCCATTGGTGGATTTTTAATGTTTATAAACTATTTCTCATTTTTGCCCTTGGTCAAAAATGTAGTACACTGTATATTTAAAATGGATGAAATGCATTATGTGAAATTAATCATCACTATTACTGTTTAAAATAAAGACAGTAAAATACGTAATGAACAAGCTTATGTCATAATTGGCAGTTTGCATAAAATGGATAAAATCCATAGAAAACACGATTAACCAAAAATAACTCATGAGGAAGTAGAGAAATCTAAATAATCTGATACCTCCTGAGAAAGCTGAATTCTAAACAAAGCTTTCCAACAAAAAAACTACAATCTTAAATACTTCATAGATGAGTTTGCACAAATTATTAAGGTAGAAATATTGGTAACCTCACACAAATTCAGATATAACAAAAAGGAATACTTGCCAACTCATTTTATGAGAACAACATAGTCTTGATACCAAGACTTGACAAAATCTGCAGAAAAATTACAGGATAATTACCAGACAATCCTATAAATTGAATCAAATAATTGGTCATTCAGATTCTGTCTCATTCAACAAACCATTAAATATCCTCCATTATAAAGTGAGTCAGATACTCTGAATATTGATGATCAGGAGAGGAAAAGAGTTGAAGGTCAGCAGGTGGTGCCAGTGGTGAAGAGTTCGCTTGCCAATGCAGGAGACACAAGAGACATGGCTTCCATCCCTGAGTCAGGAAGATACCATGGAGGAGGAAATGGCAACTAACTCCAGTATTCTTGTCAGGAGAATTCCGTGGAGCCTAGAGGCTACAGTCCATGGGGTTGCAAAGAGTTGGACAGACCAAATGTCTGAGCACACACAGCACAGGGGAAATTAAGCCTCAGGATTCCAGGTTCGTGTAATTGAACAAATATTCAGTGAGTTCTTAAGGATGTGTGCTAGGATATATGGGATTCCCTGGTGGCTCAGAGAGTAAAGAATCTGCCTGTAATGTGGGAGACCTGAGTTTGATCCCTGGTTTGGGAAGATTCCTTGGAGGAGGGAATGGCAAACCATGCCAGTGTTTGTGCCTGGAGAATCCCCACGGACAGATGAACCTGGCTGGCTACAGTCCATGGGGTCACAAAGAGTCAGACATGATATATAAAGGAGAAATAAGATTTATTGTTTTCAAGGCATTTACACTCTAGTGTGGAGAATATTCACAAGTATAATTACTGTAAATTGTGATTTTTGTTGTTACCATAGTTGAAGTATAATCGTGGTTCCAGAGGATTGCTGAGAAGGAAGGAGGAAATTACCTCCAGATTTTCTCTCAAGGGGAAATCTCATGAAGTAAAGAGGGTTTATGAAAACTGAGAGAGGAAGGGAAGGAGTGTGGAAAGTGCTGCTCTTCCCTTGATAACAGTGCTGACTTCACTGTTCTATTTCACTGTAAGCATCCCTTCCCTGATGCATTTTGCTTCAATAAGTAAATGTGATTAGTAAGAAACAAAGTCTGAAATCAGGTGGAAAAAATTACTAATGGTAAACTTGGGGTATAACCCAAATCTTCATTGCCATTGGAAAATGGTACTATCCATGAATGCCATATTAATCCTAATCATGCAAAATAAACACTGGACTATTCATTTTACCTGGGAACTTTTTTTTTTTTTTTTTTCAAATTCAATGACTGAAAAAACAGCCAGATAAAGGCTGAAAGCCAATTCATAGAAAAAGTCTTTTCTTCTTAAGTTACAAAACCTTGTTGACCTAAAATTTCCCAGTTTTTTTTTTTTTTTTTACAGAATTAGTGTAACATAGGAATATTTGCATATTTGCATAATTTATTAATATGATACTGAACATATTCAGAACTGACAAAACTGTGTCCAAAGCAATGCTAAAATGTGTCACCTCTCAGCATCTCAGCTGAATGTGTCAGTGTTTTAAATCGCCACATTTAGAGCATGATTGCTTGGTTGGATTAAACAATCCCAAGATATAAAATTATGTTTAGTGTAGTAACATCATCTGCATTATTCTGATATGTCAGAGACTTGACAAGCTAATTTACAGATTGGAAGATTAGAGAGGTTACTGCAGGCAATCTTTTATAACCGTATCTCATTAGAGATTAGGGAATTGAGTAGCAGGGAAATTAAATTACTTTCTCAGAGATGTAGAGATAGTCGTGTAGCCAGCCTTATACCTTCTAATATCAGTGTCTTTTCACCATACCTCAGGTTTAGATGTATTATGTTTTATCATAAACCTAACTAGTTACAGGGCATCTCTGGGAAGTGAACTCTGACTCAAACGGCTTGGAGTTCTGTATTTTGTAGTTCTCCCAAGATCTTCCCTGATGGCTCAGATGGTAAAGCGTCTGCCTACAATACAGGAGACCCAGGTTCGATCCCTGGGTTGGGAAGATCCCCTGGACAAAGAAATGGCAACCCATTCCAGTACTCTTGCCTGGAAAATCCCATAGATGGAGGAGCCTGGTGGTCTACAGTCCATGGGGTCACAAAGAGCTGGGCACGACTGAGTGATTTCACTTTCAAATTTCAGGATCTTCAGGCCCACGTCTGCCCTCTAGATTGGAAGAAAATTATTCCAGAATATTTCTATCCCTCATAAAAAGAGAAAGCAATCTCAGCGTTCACCAAACCAATTTGGATTGAAATATTTTATGCCTATGTATTTAAAAGACGGATGATAATAGTTTGTACTTTCTCAAGCATATGTGCATAATTTTATGCATGACTCTTTGGTGTAGAAAATGCTCACATGTAATGGCCTTGCTTTTGTGAGGCAAAATGACATTTTGGACTTTCAAAGAGCAACCAAGGCTTGGCCTATCAAGGCATGGAAATATGACTATGCTATGCCATCTTAGCTCTGGCTTTTATTTTGAACACTGTGGAAACAGATGAAATTATATATGTTAGTTGAGCTCTTAGTGTTTTAGAAAACAGAAACTTCTTTCCTTCAAGGATAAGGGCTAATTGCAAGTATATGAAAACACTATGGCCTGACCAAGAAGTGAAATATAACTTATTTATATTAGGAATTAAATAATAGATCTGATGGGCTAACATTATCTTTAGTTACTCTCATCTCTTATCATCTCCTCTGAAATAGGTATTAATTCTTTTATACTCTCTTGACTTCTCTGATGTATGTTTCAGCTCCTCATTCTGCTTTTCTTCCTGTTTCGGTAAGTCTAACTTGGCTGCAATCTCTATGTGAATGTTACACTTCAAACCCTTGGGACACTGAGGCTGGCTAGAGTGTCACCATGTTTGGGGGAAGATTCATTTTCCTAGACACCTTAGTAAAAACAGAGATTATTTCCATAGCCTGTTTTGGTTTTCTTTAGATTGATGATGGTTTCTGGTTTCCAATCCCATATGGCAGAGATAACATGACTAAATTATAGCCAAATAAAATAACTATGGTGATAGTAATGATGATAGCTAAATGTTATTAAATGCTTACTATATGACAGCCACTTTTCCATTTCTATATATCTGTGCATATCATCTTAATGACATATTTGTGAATTTGGAACTATTATATTACCAGTTTTTGAGTTAAGCAGTATGAGTTTAAACAATTTATATAAGATGACATAAATAGTAAGGAATTAGTTTTGATTTATTCTTTTACTTTTATTTTATTTTATTTTTAAACTTTACAATATTGTATTAGTTTTGCCAAATATCGAAATGGATCCGCCACAGGTATACATGTGTTCCCCATCCTGAACCCTCCTCCCTCCTCCCTCCCCATACCATCCCTCTGGGTCGTCCCAGTGCACCAGCCCCAAGCATCCAGTATCGTGCATCAAACCTGGACTGGCAACTCATTTCATACATGATATTATACATGTTTCAATGCCATTCTCCCAAATCTTCCCACCCTCTCCCTCTCCCACAGAGTCCATAAGACTGTTCTATACATCAGTGTCTCTTTTGCTGTCTCGTACACAGGGTTATTGTTACCATCTTTCTAAAATCCATATATATGTGTTAGTATACTGTATTGGTGTTTTTCTTTCTGGCTTACTTCACTCTGTATAATAGGCTCCAGTTTCATCCACCTCATTAGAACTGATTCAAATGTATTCTTTTTAATGGCTGAGTAATACTCCAATGTGTATATGTACCACAGCTTGCTTATCCATTCATCTGCTGATGGACATCTAGGTTAAACAGGAAGTTGGAACACACTGTGTATTTAGTGTTCTCCTAAATTCTCAAGTACATAAGGCCAATTAAATCACTGAAAACTAAGTGATATTTTAATGTAGTTTATTAGTAGTAGTACAGTGCTGCTGTGCTGTGCTTAGTCAATCAGTAGTGCCCGACTCTTTGCAACACTGTGGAATGTAGCCCATGAGGCTTCTCTGTCCATGGGGATTCTCCAGGCAAGATTACTGGAGCGGGTAACCTATCCCTTTTCCAGGAGAACTTCCTGACCCAGGAATAGAAGGTGGTCTCCTGCATTGCAGGTGGATTCTTTACCAGCTGTCAGTTCAGTCATCAGTTCAGTCACTCAGTCATGTCCGACTCTTTGCAACCCCATGAATCGCAGCACACCAGGGCACTCTGTCCATTACCAACTCCTGGAGTTCACTCAGACTCACGTCCATAGAGTCAGTGATGCCATCCAGCCATCTCATCCTCTGTTGTCCCCTTCTCCTCCTACCCCCAATCCCTCCCAGCATCAGAGTCTTTTCCAATGAGTCAACTCTTCACATGAGGTGGCCAAAGTACTGGAGTTTCAGCTTTAACGTTATTCCTTCCAAAGAAATCCCAGGGCTGATCTCCTTCAGAATGGACTGGTTGGATCTCTTTGCAGTCCAGGGGACTCTCAAGAGTCTTCTCCAACACCACAGTTCAAAAGCATCAATTCTTTGGCACTCAGCTTTCTTCACAGTCCAACTCTCACATCCATACATGACCACTGGAAAAACCATAGCCTTGACTAGTTGGACCTTTGTTGGCAAAGTAATGTCTCTGCTCTTCAATATGCTATCTAGGTTGGTCATAACTTTTCTTCCAAGGAGTAAGTGTCTTTTAATTTCATGGCTGCAGTCACCATCTGCAGTGATTTTGGAGCCCAAACAAATAAAGTCTGACACTGTTTCCACTGTTTCCCCATGTATTTCTAATGAAGTGATGGGACCAGATGCCATGATCTTCGTCTTCTGAATATTGAGCTTTAAGCCAACTTTTTCACTCTCCACTTTCACTTTCATCAAGAGGCTTTTTAGTTCCTCTTCACTTTCTGCCATAAGGGTGATGTCATCTGCATATCTGAGCTACCAGGTAAGCCCAGCATCACGTTACTCTACTGCTAATATTTGCTTTCCTAAATTTTTATTATCTGTGATCACACAGCTGCTGAGAACTTCTAATAGAGAAAAACAGTAAGAATATTTGGAGATATAATGGCTATCCATTGCTTTATTTCCTTGTATCTCTTCTCTTTTCTATATTCCACAGCACTACTTGTAAAGAATAATCTATGTACTGTCAGTGTGGCCTTGTTACATTGAAAGCTACATAGCCACAGTAATCACCTTGTAACCCATCCTTGACAATGGCATTGTTTAATTGTTTTCAGTACCATAATATAAAATGCAAAGTTACAGAGTAGAGAATCATTTGTTCAGTCATTCTTTCACTTAGATGGTGTCTCATGCAGTTGTGAAGAACAATGAACATTTAAACAGATGTGCTATAAAAGAAACTATTACTAAAAAACACAACTCATACATACCAGTCAGCTAACTAATAATGGGATTTCAAGAAAATGCATATGCACCTAGGATTTGTGAAGTAGGACTACAAAATAATGCAAAGTATCTTTCTGATTCTCAATGAATCATTTCAAGCAGTTTTTTCCTCTCCAATGTTTTATCATAAAAAACAATCTTATCTAATTAGTGTTCATTTGCTGTGTAAAAGCCAATAACCATCTATGGAACTGGGATTAAAGGAATCCCTAGGTTCATTTCCAGAGTACATGATCAAAGAATACGAAGATGGGAATTTGAGAATTCCTCTTCTTGGAAAATGAAACTTTATCATATGTAACTCATCCACCAGAAGCTCATACCCCTAAGCCCTTGATGGATTAAATGTTTATTGTCTAAAATTGATTGGGCCTGCTTTGAAAATTTAATCTAAATCATCTTCTAATTTGATTTTAGAAATACTGGGTTTTGTTATATTTTTCTTAATTTCAGGATATGACATATTTAGTTCCCAATAGTAGTTTTTCAGAGATATCAATAAGTACCATATGATGGAATGAATATATTAAGCCTGGTCCTTTAAGTTAGAATAAATGGAGTCTTTCCCATTTTTATTATGTTAACCCTTTTATAGTAATAAAGAAATAGATATTATTGAAAAATAATCCTCATAAGTTTGTCAGATCAGGAATCAGTTAACTCCAGTTGATAATCTTGATCCCAAACTTGCCGTAGCATATGGAATATTTTTTACAAGTATTTTTCCCTCCTGTGAAAATCTACACATAAACCAATGATTACTAAAGTCAATGACCTTAGTTTTCAAATGAAATGATAAAAAAACATGTAGCTGTTGTTTACACGGAGCTTTGCATCAATCAAATATTCACTGATGTGTTTGCTTTGAAATGAGTTTCACATTTACTCCTATGCCCAAGGGTTTGTCATAAATCCATTTTTATTCATGTAAATGTAGGTTACCTCTCTGCTTTCTTGGCAACAACACCAATCAATACTGCCAACTCTTGATTGTTTGTGCTAATGAAGTGTAATATTAATGCAGATAATCCAAAACAGTGTCAAAATATCATGCAGAATGCTTTGGAAGCCTATTCCCACAGTATTTCTCTCATGGATCCTACTTCACACAGATGATTATATAAATTAAGCTACATTCCCTTGACATAGAGCAATGGCATGTAATACTAGGAATGCTCTGTATAATTAAGACATTCAGTATTAAATTTCAGTGTTTGCATACATATTTGTTAAAAAAGTAAAACATTAAGATGTCCCATTTCTGTATGATAAACGGCGTAAAATGTAAACTTTTTGTAATATGTGCCACAAAAGAAAGAGGAAGCCATGTAGAGTGCTAAACTGCTTGACCTTTTCAGTATATCTCTGTTATCCCTGTGATGCTCTAGGGCTCCAGAACACCTGTATCTAAGCATTTACTCACTGTGAACTGTCTTGCCCTAGAAACCCAGATTGCATTAAATACCAGCATAATACACATAATTCTCTGCTACAAGAGTACTATTTTTGTTTTATTAAAACTGACACTCTCAACAGGCCTACAGTTGGGGATGAATACAGAAGTGCTACTCCACATGAGTGTCCCTGATTGTATTTCTGCCATGTTTAGGAGAGAGACTGTTCTCTTCCCCAGTTGGCCACCTACTGAAAAATAATTGGAATTTATTGCTCAGATATGGATTGCCTCCTTGTGTCCTGTAACAGGCGAATGTTTGAGATTAATGTGCCTGAGTCTGTGGCAAAATTATCAACTGAATTCAACACTGAGGGTAGCTGGTGAGCTGGTTATCCTTCCTCAGTTAGCACCTGTCTCTAAATGTATGATATACCTGTTGAACTGCAGAGTTTGAAGTACTATATAAATTAATCATGCTGTTATGCATTTTATTTTGTACTGAGAAGGGATATAAAATATAAAAGCATTTAAAATTAATTTCCCTTAAAATTATACTATATAACATGGAATTAGTCTTTCTTTGCATATAATTGACCTTCTACAAGTAATTCAGAGTCATGGGCATTTGAGAATTTAGATAATTCAAAATTATACACAAGCTATTTATCACAGTGTAAATCAGGGTCTTCATAATGAACAGTTTAAGAATACCTATGCTGTTTGGCCATTTAATCTTTAGATAGTAATTTTTAGGGGAAAAAATATACAGAGTGATTTATCTATAAGAATGTTGATGCTTGGGGCTGGTGCACTGGGACAACTCAGAGGGATGGTACAGGGAGGAGGGAGAAGGGCTCAGGATGGGGATCACATGTATACCTGTGGTGGGTTCATGTTGATATATGGCAAAACCAATACAATATTGTAAAGTTAAAAAATAAAATTAAAAAAAAAAAAAAACAATTCTAAAAAAAAAAGAATGTTCAACATAGTAAAGTTTAAAATAACAAAATTTTAGGAAAAAAATACTGTTCATCAAAAAAATCTGGGTTGAATAAATTGTGGTTCAAGAAAATATTTTTAACAATGTTTTTGCTCAGTCACTATATTTATGACCTGATTAACTGCAGCATGCCAGGCTTCTCTGTCCTCCACTATCTCCCTGAGTTTGCTCATATTGAGTCAGTAATGCCATCTAACCATGTCATCCTCTGTCGTCCCCTTCTCCTCTTTCCCTCAATCTTTCTCAGCATCAGGGTCTTTTCCAATAAGCCAGCTCTTTGCATCAGGTAGCCAAAGTATTGGAGCTTCAGCTTCAGCATCAGTTCTTCCAATGAATCTTCAGGGTTGATTTCCTTTAGTATTGACAGGTTTGATTTCCTTGCTGTCCAAGGGACTCTCAAAAGTCTTCTTCAGCACCACAGTTCAATTCTTTGGCCATCAACTTTCTTTATGTCCAGATCTCACGTCCATACATGACTACTGGAAAAGCCATAGCTTTTACTGTACAGACCTTTGTCAGAAAAGTGATGTCTGCTTTTTAATACATTGCCTAGGTTTGTCAAAACTATTCTTCCAAGGAGCAAGAATCTTTTAATTTTGTGGCTGCAGTCACTGTCTGTATTGTTTTGGAGCCCAAGGAAATGAAATCTGACACTGTTTCCACATTTCCCCCATCTGTTTGCCATTAAGTGATAGCACCAGATGCCATGATCTTCATTTTTTGAATGCTGAGTTTTAAGTTAGCTTTTTCACTCTCCTCTTTCAACTTCATCAAGAGGCTCTTTAGTTCCTCTTTACTTCCTGACATTAGAGTGGTATCAACTGCATATCTGAAGTTGTTGATATTTTTGGCAGCAATCTTGATTCCAGCTTGTGATTCATCCAGCCCAGCATTTCGCATGATGTACTCTGCACATAAATAAAGCAGGTAACAATATACAACGCTGATGTACTCCTCTCCCAATTTTGAGCCAGTCCATTCTTCTATGTCCAGTTCTTTCTTGACCTGTTGCTTCTTGACCTGCATAAAATTTTCTCAGAAGGCATATAATATGGTCTGGTATTATCATCTCATTAAGAATATTCCACAGTTTGTTGTGATCTACACAATTTTTAATAATAAAATAATGAAATTAAATTGTTATACATTTTTGTATATGAAATATAATTTGATATTTAATAATGAGTTTCCAAAAGTAATTTTGGAAACAGTGTATATGTTGTGGACTGGTTTTATATAAGGTATGAATATGTACATAAAAAGTTCAGGAATGAAAAATAATGTAATGAATGATCATTTCTAGATGCTATCTTTCATTTTAGTTATTTAATGTTTGTATAATGTGTGTTTTTGATTTTTTCAAAATGGAACCACACTGCATCTGCATTTAACTAAAATACATTTGTTATACTTATCCCTCCATGATGGTCTAATTTCCACTTTTGAACTGAGCCTGTCACAGTATAGATCTTAACCAAAGTTGACTTGCTAAATCTACCACCCTTGACATCCATTTACCATTGCAGTACTAGTTATATGAAGTAACATGTATTCTGAGACCTGGGGAGTGAGATATAGCTGTTCAAGTAAAGGACAATATGGATACTGTGAACTAGGGGATGTTATGTGCAAGACCAGTCAGGTGATAAGGGGCTTGGCCCTTTCAGTAGCTGGAAGAAAATTTCAGAACAGCAGCATATGAAATAAGTCAAGTTGGAGTCCTTACGAAGTGGCAGATTCTACAGGACTACAGCGTGCACGTTAAGCACTTCAGTCATGTTCAAGTGTTTGAACGCTATGGACTGTAGCCCACCAGGCTCCTCTGTCAGTGGGATTCTCCAGGCAAGAATACTGGACCGGGTCACCACGCCCTCCTAAATGGGATCTTCCTGACCTAGGAACCAAACCTGCCTCTCTTATGTCTCCTTCCCTGGCAGGTGGGTTCTTTACCACTAGCACCACCTGGGAAGCCCCGCATGGCTACAGAGACAACGTTAATGAACTGGGCTTTTACTCCAAAGAGAATCTAAAACTTCAAAATGGTTTTTAAAAATGGAGACCAAAAGCAAGATAGATTAATTGAATATGTTTTTGCTCCCTTCTATGTAGAAAATGAATTGGAAAACAAGACATTATATGCAGCAGGAGACATTTTCTGTAGTATAAACAGGAGACAATGCTGAAGAAAGAAAAAAAATTGGTAGTATGAGTGATTTGGATACATGGCTAGATTTGAGATATATGTAGAAAGAAGAATGTAATTAGAGATATTTTATTATAGTATTTTAATATATAAAATTTCAACTTATCAAAATCATATTCTCAATCAAAAGGTTATTTCAAATAAGTGCCAAAAATCTGTGTGAGCCAGTATACTTGAGTTTACAATTTTGAGTTCAGATTCAAAAGAGAGTTTGTTTTATCATTCATTTATTAAAATTTACTAAGTAGGCTTTGGGATATAGATTCAGTAATCTAGTAAATTCAAAGCTTTATAATATTTTAAATCTATGATAAGTTGCATGTTTTAATTCTTTATTTCTATCTATTGTTATGTGAGATTGCTAATCTAATCTAGATGATTTCTGCTATGTAATAGAGGCATTGGTATTCATTTAAGTTTTCTTCTTTGAAAGTTAGATTGATAAATGTTTTCAATGTGATTGTCACTTAAGAATTGTCTTCCACCTCTGTGTGAGTAAATTTAACTGAAGTTCAGTATATAGAATGTGGGGTAGTAGTATTTTCTGAGTTTTTCTTTGATTATAACAGAATAAATATAACATGGACATATTATGTTAGGCTTCAGTTAGTTATATTGCATGGCATAGCCAGATGCATTTTTCCTAGACTGTGAATATGATTAGAAGGTTGCCAGGTGACGTGACTGGCTGACTCTGTGATGGTTGCCATTGTCCTGACTCTTGATGTCCTTACTCTTGTATCAATTCCTTCCTTTAAGGATGTGGGAGTCCTGTGGTTTACCTCTAACCAGTAGATGACAGTATATATGTGAATACATCTACATGATTATGGGAGTAAATTACATGAGATCGTAGCACTCATTTTTCTGGAGTCTCCTAGTCTCCTTTGGTTAATTAGAAAGGAAGTGATCCTGTTGGGAACTCCAGTGTGGAAAGAAGCTATGTGGGTTGTCTGTAGTACCTGAATGAATTCTAGGCCAAAAACCAGTCAAAAAGTGGGGTAGAGGGGAGCTGGTGGTTCAGACGATAAAGAATCTGCTGCAATGCGGGAGACCTGGGTTCAATCCCTGGGTCAGGAAGATCCCCTGGACCCTGGAGAAGGGAATGGCAACCCACTTCATCCTTGTCATGGACAGAGGAGCCTCTTGGGCTAAAGTCCATGGGGTCACAAAGAGTTGGATATGATTGACTGACTAATATTTTCACTTCACTTTCCTTAAGTACCCATAAGGAAATGGGGAAATGTATTTTGCCAACATCCTGTGTGAACTTGGAAGCAGATCTTCTCTCAGTTGAGTTTCAGATGAAACTATATCCTTACCAACACCTTGAGTACAGATTTTCATTAACTTATGACTCAGCTAGGCTGGGCTCAGACTCTTGACCCACAGAAACTATGAGGAATAAAGATGAGTTGCCTTAAGCAGTTAAATTGGGGACAATGTTTTGAACTGTAATGGAAACCAATAGAGATGGCTTGTGAATTTCCTCAAGAACAGTGAATATGATGGCAATCTGTCCTCCAGCCCAGTGAATCTACCTGACAACAAGATAACATTAGGCTGCCAGGTTGGAGAACACATCAAACTTGCCAACTTAGCATCACCAAAGAAAATGTTGTTGCCAGTTATTTTTTATTATAATTACTTACAGGGAAAGAAGAAAAATATTTAAGTGTAGGCAGATGAGAATACTCTTTTTTTTGGTAACATTTCAGCTTGCACTGAGAAGAAAAGTAAAACTAGCATATGAAATCAATAGGAAACCCAGTGCCATGTGTTAATTGTAGCTTGTTCGTATGTCTGTGTGTTCAGAAATATCTTCTCTTTTTCCTTTATTTGTATGTTTTCTCATTTGACTCAGATAATCAGAATGCAACCCATGCTTCTTGGGTTTGGCATCTAGTCCCTCTTGTAATCACACTGAAACAGAGCCCTTTAACTGATTACTGACACCTAAAATGGATAATAAGCGTTAGATTGATGTCATTACATAGTCAAGGCAGGGAGCAAGTCTGTGCTAATCCCTACAGTACAGAAGGCAGCATAAGATTTTAGGACACATAGGGCAGGCACATTTATCAAATACTGGAGAACAGGTGGGCTGTGTGAAGAGCTTAAGGAAGTATGATGTATGGTACTTTGCTTGCACATGCCTTTGTTCTCTTAAACATGCTCTTTTCTGCTTCCGGGAATCCTTTCTGCTCAGTAATTCATCTGATAAACAGATAAAAAAATTAAAGAAGTTTTTTGGGAAGATCACCTGGAGGAGGGAATGACAGCCTACTCCAGTATTCTTGCCTGGAGAATCCCACGGACAAGGCAGCCTGGTGGGCTATAGTCCAGGGGGTCGAAAACAGTTGGACATGACTGAATGACTAAGGCTTTCACTTTCCTGTTTTAATCAGGTAGAGTTCATATGTGATATCTTGGGTATCCACAGAACTTTAAACCTAAACTCATTCCAGTATTTGTAAGAAAATTGCTGCTTTGTCTCCCTTTAGTGTAGGGAATAGGAAGCTTCATGATTTTTTAATTCTCTGCTTTTAACATGGTACCTGACACTCAGTAGACAGGCAATAGATACTTCTTTAAAAGTTATTATTATTGCTGACTGGAAATCTGCAGTGCAGGAAGCTTGAGTTCCTAGTAACTCAGACTTGGCCATATCATATTAGGTATTCTTGAAAGAAACAAATATTTAATACTTATGTATACACACACACATAAACACACACACACACACACACACATTATTGCACCCTTCATTATATATTCAAATTTGTACTTTAAAAAATAATTTTTCAAAGCCACATGGTTACATGCAATTTTTTTAAACTGACTTTCTTTGAAAATTAAAAGGAACATTGAATTTTTAAAAAATGCTGGGAGGATCATTAAGAAGTAAATAAAGTCTCTGTCTTGGTAAAAGAAAAAGATTTCCTCAGAGAAATCAACATAGTAAACCAATCTTTTTAAAAAAATTGCTAACAAAAGGAAAAATATTAAACTATAGCTTACTTGTGCTTCTGAAAAATAAGCAAAATTAGATTTATTCAGCCCTATCCCTGGTGTAGAAGTGCATACCCATTTACTAATTGTATACTAAGATTATTTTATTTGATTTTAAGATAAAATAATGTTTGCATTTTCTCATTATCAGTAAAATCTATATTTAGTTCAAATTTTTGAAAATATATAGAATAATTTTAAAAAGCAAAAGAAAAATTCAGTAACCCATGGATACACCATCTGGATATAAGTGTTGTTACATTCTCTTGTATTATTTCCATATATCATCTGATCACATGCCTTTAAGTAGCACAGATAATATTAACAAACATTGCTTCTGTATGTTACAATATACCGTGAATATTTCCCTATCATTTAATTAAAATATTATATTTACTTATAATATAATTTAGATATTACCTGTGTAGTAATAGATTTAAATTATATTGTTTTCTAGGGGATTGCCTTTTTTTAATCTCAAAATGTTACAACAATTTAAAAAAACACCATACATGCATAAAGATAAAGAAATGATATAAATGACAAATGTGTGGGAAAATATGCTCATACATTTTATTAATTATGACTATTTATATAACTAAAAATGATAATCAATGTATACAGAATCTTAAAGTATATTGCTAAATTTTCATAGATCTCAATATTTTTTTTTATTTTTTCTTATCATATGAATTCCTAGTTAGTATACCATTTATATCACAATAATATATATATGTATGTATGTATATATATGGGATTTCCCTGGTAGCTCAGACAGTAAAGCGTCTGCCTGCAATGCAGGAGACCTGGGTTCAATCCCTGGGTCAGGAAGATCCCCTTGAGAAGGAAATGGCAACCCACTCCAGTATTCTTGCCTGGAGAATTCCATGGACAGGGGAGCCTGGTAGGCTACAGTCCATGGGGTGGCAAAGAGTTGGACACAACTGAGTGACTTCACTTTACTTCACATGTGTGTATATATGTATATATACACATATATATATGTGTATATATATATATATATACATATATATACACATATATACACATATATATGTATATATATATACATATATATATATATGTATATATATATATATATATAAGAGTTGGACACAACTGAGTTGGACACAAGAGTTGGACACAACTGAGTGACTTCACTTTACTTCACATGTGTGTATATATGTATATATACACATATATATATGTGTATATATATATATATATATACATATATATACACATATATACACATATATATATGTATATATACATATATACACACACACACACACACAGGCATATATATATATGTATAAAGGATTACTTATCATCAGTAATCAAATTTTGGATTACTTGCCTTTGACAAGATTGATTTAAATTAAAACATTACTCTAAGTCAGATTTTTTCTTAATATTTTAAAATATGTTCATTTACGTATTCGGTGAAAAATTGTCCTGGTATGCCTGAGACTGAGGACATGAGAATTTCAGTGTTAAGATTAAGACAGTCTCAGGAAAAATGGATCTGTGGATCAACTTATTCTTATATGAATGCTTTATTCTTCTCAATGTTCTGTGGCAGAGACTGTTTCCTATTCTGTCACTTCCTGTTTCCTCTCCTGTCACTTCCTGTTTCCTCCCCCTGCTGGTCACAGTACTAGAAAATTTTTCCTGGTTCTGGTGTAGTTAAATGCAACCGTGTGTGCAATGTAAGTGGAAGTACCTGTATTCAGGCCTGGCCCATCGAAACCTCTCATACACGCTCTGTAAGTCATGTTTTCCTCTTGGCTGACAGGGGTGAGCGAGGCCATGACAACCTTGAAGTCACATGCTGAGTAGTACCCAGGTCACCCTGGTTCCTTAATGACCACGTGGAACAGAGCCTTCCTTGACAGGAACACCTACTCTAGAGTGCAAAATATGAGGAATAAACTTTTAGGTTTATACCAGTATCAATTCTGAGTCAAAATATTATGGTCTGAAAGTGTTAGTCGCTCAGTTGTGTCCAGCTTTGTGACCCCACAGACTGGGGCCTGCCAGGCTCCTCTGTCCATGGGATTTTTCAAGCAAGAATACTGGAATGGGTAGCCATTCCCTTTTCCAGAGGATCTTCCTGACCCAGGGATTGAACCAGCTTCTCTGGCATTGCTGCCAGATTCTTTAACATCTGAGTCATCTGGATTTAAAATGTTTCTCAATCTGGAGTTTCACTGTTTCGCTATTTACTCTGTTACAAAGAATATCACTGAGCTCTTTGTGAGGTTTATGTCTGGGGAAAGATGATCTGAGATTGTCATAGCAATTTTTGGACTTTTATCTTTTTAAAGAAATCACAGTATATTGAAAAAGTAGTAAATATAATGGAAAAGAATCTAGTTAAATAATTGGAATTAGACCAGAATCCCAAGGTTAAGAGCTCAGCTCAACTATGGAAGAGAGAGGGAAAAAAATAACAAGTGAGTTTTTGATTAGTAGTTCTAAGAATACGAGCAGTTTAATAGCCAGAAATCATCAGGGTCTCAGATTTATATATTTAGTTTAAGATCACCCTTCACAATTCCATCTGTACATTTTACAACTTAGCTATAAAATTAGATTTAAATTCAGTCATTCAAAAGAGAAATTCACTTTTTTAGTCCGTTGCTAAAAGTAAAAGCTTGTTCTCCAAGGCCATTGCTGAATACCACAGCCATACTATAGCCATGGAAATAGGAAGTTCAGAGAAAAAACTACTTTCAGAAAGGCATATCCAAGATGGATGAATCAGAAAGTTTATTTTCATATTACTGGCGGAAAATATTGTCTTAAATCAATAGGATATTTATCAATTAAGATGAACAATCCAGATATAATTAATTTATTCCACATGAAATTAAAGGAATGGAGGAAGTGGCTATTTTGTATTAACCTTCCATCTTTACTCTTCATTAAATACAAGATACAAAATTAACATTTAAGGATATAACTCTTCAAAATTAAGTAAAATTTACTGTATTTAAGAATAATAATTTCAAAAGCAGCTCAATAAATTAAACTGATATTTTATACTATGTTTTCAGTAGTGTCAATTTTCCTATAAATCTTTAATTTAATGATGATTAGAAGTATACATTTATGATTAAAAGTATAAATTCAACTTTTACTTTAATATCCTTTGAAAGTACAATATTTGCTATTATGTACTTCTGTGTGTTAGCAATCCAGTGGGATTAGTTTCTGAAAGATTCTTCTATTTTATTTTTATTTCGCTCACTCCAAGGGTGTAACTCTTTTCCTACATGGTTCATCACCAAATCTTAATTCCAAAAACTTGTGAAAAATAAAAAAGGAGGAAAGGATCATTCAAAGGTAAACAAAAATCACAATTTGCTATTTGCAAAATAAGTATTTGGATATTTGTTTCTTCATTTAAAATGAATGAGCAGCAAAAAGAATAATAAAGCAAATGAAAATTATACTGTAGCAGAGTTCATGGTGCACTAGGGAAAAACCACTAGATCTAGGAAAAATTTAAGAAACTAATACCTCTGGATGAGAACTGAGACGGAAAATAAAAAGTTTTAGAGAAGGTCTGCTTTAAATTCCCAAAGTATCCAAGGTGATATTGCTTCTATAAAAATAAAACTATGTAACATAGGAAGAAAACAAGCAGAAATGCAAAGATATAAATCTAAGAAGCAGGTTACAAAAAGCAAAGGAACTCAATTAAGAACACAGTGCAGAGAAGTGAAAATGCAATAAAGATTATAATTCTCATTTGAGGCCATAAAATCTTAAATGAAGATTGAAGAAAGGGGAATAGAAATTTTAGAAGGTAAAGTTTATTAATTCCCTTAGAATTCATTACAGTAAGAAAAGAGACAAAAAGGGGAAACTAAACAAAACAAAGGATTAGTAAGAAAAGATCCTAAGGACACAAAATAACCTAATAAACGCATAAAACATAAAATAAACGAAAGCTAAAAGTAAAATTAAAGTATCTATATCCTAATTTAAATCTGAAGGTATAGGTTTAAATTGCTCATCTTATTCTTGGTAAAATTCATACATATTAACGGACTTTAGAAAGATGCTTACGTTTTAACAAATAGTTGAACAAATAGTTTAAATTTGGTTTAACAAATAGTTTCAAATAATCACTCAAGCAGAAAGAGATTTACCAAACAAAATAACTGAAATAGAATAAAATTAATTGCTCTTTTTCTATAAAATACCAAATGCCAGTCATTAATATCCATGAAAGCTGCTTTTAATGTTTGTTTACAAGATATGGACACTCAAATATAGATATCTAGCTGTGACTTCTACCTTCCTTCTGTTGTCCAAGTGCTCCCTAAGTTTAGCAATACTGAATTCCATGTAGTTGAACATGTCAGGCATCTTCTTCTTGCATTATCTTTGAGCCTTTTTTTTTTTCTTTTAAGCTGAGTTATTCTTCCTACAAATAGGCATATGGTTCATTTGGGCCAATCATTCAAATCTCAGCATAAATGTCATGTTTTGGAGAAGTTTTCCAAGAATATCAGTCTAAAGAATATTTAGATTCACTCAACATCCATTAACTCTGGTTTCTTTTTCTTCTTAGTACTTCTTAACTACTATTTAATATAGTATTTATTTCTGTCTTTCGCAGACACAGACTTTGAATGTTCACCATTATATCACCAACACATAAAACATACATTGGGAAATACTAGGCTTCAAAAAATCTTGGCTGAATAAATACCTGAACAAGAAATATAAGTCGCTCAGTTGTGTCCGACTCTTTGCGACCCCATGGACTGTAGCCCACAAGGCTCCTCCATCCATGGGATTCTCCAGGCAAGAATACTGGAGTGGGTTTCCATTTTCTTCTCCAGGGGATCTTCCTGACCCAGGGATCAAATGCAGGTCTCCCACAATGCAGGCAGACACTTTAACCTCTGAGCCACCAGGGAAGCCCCCCTATATTGGGGGGGCTCCCATCTATATTGATGGGAGAATAAAGCAAATGGTTTTAAACACACTTTGACTCATAAGATTTCTGTTTTACATAAAGAGCAAACAGATGACTTTAAATTATGCCAGCATGCAGAATAAAAACTAGTAAAGAACTAGTAGAATTGTGAATAAAAGTGCAAATCTGGAATAAACCATTGTGCTAGCACTGTAATGAGAAATGTGAAGAAGATTGAAATGAAGTGAAAGTAGGAAAACTAGGGGTTAAATGGTCTTCAAAGCAAGATCAAACTCTGAGACCTTGAGGTTCTAATGAAATATATTCAGTTCAGTTCAGTTTAGTCACTCAGTCGTGTCTAACTCATTGCAACCCCATGGACTGCAGCACACCAGGCTTCCCGGTCCATCACCAACTCCTGGAGCTTGCTCAAACTCATGTCCATCCGGTCGGTGATGCCATCCAACCATCTCATCCTCTGTCGTCCCCTTCTCTCCTGCCTTCAATCTTTCCCACCATCAGGGTCTTTTCCAGTGAGTCAGTTCTTCACATCAGGTGGCCAAAGTATTGGAGTTTCAACTTCAGCATCAGTCCTTCCAGTGAACATTCAGGACTGATTTCCTTTAGGATGGACTGGTTGGATCTCCTTGCAGTCCAAGGAACTCTCAAGAGTCTTCTCCAACACCACAGTTCAAAAGCATCAATTCTTTGACACTCAGATTTCTTTATAGTCTAACTCTCACATCCATACATGACCACTGGAAAAACCATAGCTTTTATTTCTCTTCTAATAACAATGCTGCATAGAAATGACAGATCCTGGAATTCTTTGAAATAGTATTGACTATAGTGAAAGGGAAAAGCTTAATTATTTCAACATTATGTGTGACGTATGTGTAGATTTATTTTAAATGCTATGTTTTTTAAGTTGGAAACAATACCCATTATGTTTATGTGAGGTTAGAATTTCATTTTTAAATTTCTATTATAATTAAGATTGAAACGAAGTGAAAGTAGGAAAACTAGGGTTAAATGACCTTTAAAGCAAGGTCAAACTCTGAAACCTTGAGGTTCTACTGAAATAGGTTCAGATCAAATCAGCTCACTCACTCAGTCATGCCTGACTCTTTGTGATACTTAAACATTTTTGTACAGACAACATTTTCTGAATGAAGGCAAATAGATTCATTTTAAAAACAAGTGAAAAATATATTTCTGAAACTTAAAAATGAAATTCTAACCTCAAATGAAAAACCATATTGGAAATTAAGTATTTAAGATGAATAATAATTAAAGCATTATATAAATGTCTAAGAGGTAAAGTTGTATTTAGAAATATATAGCTTTCCTTTGAGATATAATAAACTATAAAATATTCAGCTGAGTCTAGAATGGTATTAATTAAAGGAAAATAGAATAAAATCAAGACTGTCAAAAGAAGGAAATGTCAAAGATGGGATCTATAATTAATGAAATTGTAAGGAAAAGAAATCAACAAAGCCAAAACAGTTTCTCTGAAATGCATAATATTATGAATCCGTATTTCTTCAGGCTCACTGAAATCAAAAGAGAAAGCAAAGATAAACAATAATATAGATGGAAAAAGTAGACAGAGCCACACAGCTAATAAAAAATATAATTTTATGAAGACATTTAGGCCAATAAGTTTGAACTTTTCAAAAATAAGTGCTTTGAAAAATAATACCTCCTGAAAATGGAGATAGTAACAAAATGAGATGCTATATAGCCATTAAATTAAAAAGTATGAATTTAAAGTCTTCCTATAACAAAATGCTAGTTTCAGCATTTTCACAGGAAAATTTTATATTTTTTATCAAATAATGTTTTCTGTCTCTCTTTTTTTAGTACAGTAGTTTTGTTAGTTTTTAATGAGCGGATTTTTAATTTCATCAAATTTTTTCTGCATCTATTTATATGCTTACCTGACTTTTATCTTTATACTGTTAACATTGTTCATTATTTGTCTTTGTTTTCTATTTTAAAACTCTTTCATTACATAGTAAAGGTGAACATTTGATTCAGTAATAGCACTTTGAAATATATCTTGGAAAATGATTGTATATTTGTCCCTGAAGATGTGAACAGAAATGTTCACTGCAGTATTGGTCATAATTACTCCCCCCACCAAACTGGAGAACAATTCATCATCTGTCAAAATCACAATAGGAAACCATAATGTTGCTGTACAATGAAACACTAAAAATGTATGAACTTCTGCTCTATATGTAGAAATGGAGAAACTGCAAAAACATTAAGCTTAGGAAATCACTGAAGAATATATATATATATATATATATATATATACTGTAATTCCCAGCATAATTTTTAACAGTATTTAGGTTAACTGGGTAGTAAAATTATGAAGAGATTCAATAGAATTGGCAAACTGTTTGTGACAGCTATTAGCATTGGGGAGGTAGAGTAGGGAGGCTTTGGGGGCAGCACACAGAGGAGTCAACACCTGTATTCATGATATGCTACTTCTTAAGCTGGATGTACGAGTGTTAATTTTATCATAAATCTTTTAAGTTTTCTTATAATTATATACTTTTGTGTATTAATAATAATATCAAAAATACTTTAAAATAATAAATATATTAATATATAGCTGACTAAACCATGGTGAATTTGTACTTCTATTAGAAACTGTGGAAACAGACACTGTAGAAAGCATTTTTAAATATATACATCCTCTCTGAAATAATTCACTCTTTTTCTCTGACATTACAGATTTTCATTATGTCTTATATATCTTTAACTTGCTTTTGCTGGTCTTGTCCCCTGATTTCGGACTCTTTGATGGCAAAGAACCCAACTGTTATTCAATCAAATATACACTGCCTATTTTATTTTGCCTGGCAAACATTCTTTGCTGACTATATATTTGTGACTGCAGCCATGAAATTAAAATATGCTTGCTCCTTTGATGGAAAGCTATGCCAAAAAAAGTTCTGCTTTTTATGCACATTAAAAAGCAGAGACATCACTTTGCTGATAAAGATCCATACAGTCAAAGCTATGGTTTTTCCATTAGTTATGTATGGATGTCAGAGTTGGACCATAAAGAAGGCTGAGCACCAAAGAATTGATGCTTTTGAACTGTAGTGCTGGATAAGACTCTTGAGAGTCCCTTGGACAGCAAGAAGATCAAACCAGTCAAACCTCAAGGAAATCAACCCTGAATATTCACTGGAAGAACTAATGCTGAAGCTGAAGCTCCAATACTGTGGCCGCTGATGTGAAGAGCCAATTCACTGAAAAAGACCCTGATTGAAGACAAAATAAGAAAGGGACAGCAGAGGATGAGCTAGTTAGGTAGTATCACTGACTCAATGGATATGAATTTGAGCAAACTCTGGGAGACAGTGATGGACAGGGAAACCTGGTGTACTGCAGTCAGTGGGGTTGCAAAGAGTCAGACATGACTTAGTGACTGAACAATATATTTGCACATCAGTGAATGGGCTAATGCCTAAAAAATAGTGAAAAGCAAGTGGAAAGTTACCAAATATCAACTTGCTCTCTTTATGTTGAGCCTTACACCTCATTTTTTAGGGATGCTTAATTTTTCTCTAAGGACTCTAATGATATAAACAAATTCTAAGATTTGTGACTACAGCATCCTATAGCCACAAAATGAGCAACAAAAACAAAAATCAAAAATACTATACCGATAAACTAGAAAGTATAGACTTAGTTATTTGGCTGACTTTTTGCAGCTGCATTTCATAGTTCTATTTGAATTATAGCCTAATTTAAAGGAGACATTAGCTTTCTGCAATGTCTGCAAAAATGTCTTTCTGCCATAAAACATTAAAGCATCCCACATTTTCCTGGGGGAAATATTATTTCTCAATTTGTTATTGCAATAACGGAGACCATAGCAGTGAGTGATAATCTCAGAATGGGGAATAAAATTACTGATACTTTTTTTCTTGCAGTGATGAATGCCTCACCACTAGAGTGGTTTTATCCCCTTTCAACAGAAGCATCAACTCGATTCATAGCTTATCTTTGTCAGAGATATTCATATGCCCTCTGAACATGTACTATCATTTCTGTTTAGATCCTCAGTAAAAAATTTGAAACTTTGTTTAGTTCTTCCAGTGCTTAAACAGCAATAATACAATTTCAGATTGTTATCTCACAATGTGTTCTTTAGTTTTGCATTGGGGTTCTTCATTCCTGCTCATTAATTCTGTTAAGTAGAAACCACTGCCTCATATACTTTCAACCTTCCTCTGCACCTTATATCATATAGTGAATTTAGGTGTAGGGTGCTGGGTTGCCAAAAGTTGTAAAGTGTTTGCAACTGCTACATTAATATCAATGTTGTTAAAAATAAAGATGGAACCACACTATGCTAATTATGTATATCCTGAATATACTAAAAAGTTGGAGTTATGTTTGTACCTTTATATTTCAAGGGAATGCCTACAAGTTGAAACCCACCTTTAGAAAATGCAGATAAAGTTAAGGCCACAGTTGATAATACTAGGAATTGAGTGGTGACCAAGGAAGTGGATAATGAACATCTAATCACTACGAACAAAGCTAGTGGAGGTGATGGATTCCAGTTGAGCTCTTTCAAATCCTGAAAGATGATGCTGTGAAAGTGCTGCACTCAATATGCCAGCAAATTTGGAAAACTCAGCAGTGACCACAGGACTGGAAAAGGTCAGTTTTCATTCCAATCCTAAAGAAAGGCAATACCAAAGAATGCTCAAACTACTGGACAATTGCACACATCTCACACGCTAGTAAAGTAATGCTCAAAATTCTCCAAGCCAGGCTTCAGCAATATGTGAACCGTGAACTTCCTGATGTTCAAGCTGGTTTTAGAAAAGGCAGAGGAACCAGAGATCAAATGGCCATTATCTGCTGGATCATTGAAAAAGCAAGAGTTCCAGAAAAACATCTACTTCTACTTTATTGACTATGCCAAAGCCTTTGACTGTGTGGATCACAATAAACTGTGGATAATTCTGAAAGAGATGGGAATACCAGACCACCTGATTTGCCTCTTGAGAAATCTATATGCAGGTCAGGAAGCAACAGTTAGAACTGGACATGGAACAACAGACTGGTTCCAAATAGGAAAAGGAGTTCATCAAGGCTGTATATTGTCACCCTGCTTATTTAACTTCTATGCACAGTACATCATGAGAAACGCTGGACTGGAAGAAACACAAGCTGGAATCAAGATTGCCAGGAGAAATATCAATAACCTCAGATACGCAGATGACACCACCCTTATGGCAGAAAGTGAAGAGGAACTCAAAAGCCTCTTGATGAAGGTGAAAGAAGAGAGTGAAAAAGTTGGCTTAAAGCTCAACATTCAGAAAACGAAGATCATGGCATCCGGTCCCACCACTTCATGGGAAATAGATGGGGAAACAGTGGAAACAGTGTCAGACTTTATTTTGGGGGGCTCCAAAATCACTGTAGATGGTGACTGCAGCCATGAAATTAAAAGACACTCCTTGGAAGGAAAGTTATGACCAACCTAGATAGCATATTCAAAAGCAGAGACATTACTTTGCCAACAAAGGTCCATCTAGTCAAGGCTATGGTTTTTCCTGTGGTCATGTATGGATGTGAGAGTTGGACTGTGAAGAAGGCTGAGCACTGAAGAATTGATGCTTTTGAACTGTGGTGTTGGAGAAGACTCTTGAGAGTCCCTTGGACTGCAAGGAGATCCAACCAGTCCATTCGGAAGGAGATCAACCCTGGGATTTCTTTGGAAGGAATGATGCTAAGCTGAAACTCCAGTACTTTGGCCACCTCATGAGAAGAGTTGACTCATTGGAAAAGACTCTGATGCTAGAAGGGATTGGGGGCAAGAGGAGAAGGGGACGACAGAGGATGAGATGGCTGGATGGCATCACTTACTTGATGGACGTGAGTCTGAGTGAACTCCAGGAGTTGGTGATGGACAGGGAGGCCTGGTGTGCTGCGATTCATGCGGTCACAAACAGTCAGACACAACTGAGCGACTGAACTGAACTGAACTGAATGAACTGGTAATGCACAGTCCCTCCTCCCCTAGTCATCTCTTGCTTCTGTTGACACAATGTATAAATTTGCAAGTATGTTTTGAGACAAGAAAGGGGAGCATGGTGGAAGCATGTTTCTAAGTAACTGCTTCTTCTGTTTCTAAGCAACTCCTCAAAATATGTCTTGACTGTGTAAATAAAGGCTGAGAGAGCTTTTAGTAAAAGAAGAGAATTGGAGAGTCCAGTGGGTTAGATGAAGAGAACTCAGTGACAGCTCAGCATTCTGAAGATTTTCCATTTTTGGCTCACTGGGACTGGGGGCAAGAGGAGAAGGGGACGACAGAGGATGAGATGGCTGGATGGCATCACTGACTCAATGGACGTAAGTCTCAGTGAACTCCGGGAGTTGGTGATGGACAGGGAGGCCTGGCGTGCTGTGATTCATGGGGTCGCAAAGAGTCGGACACGACTGAGCGACTGATCTGATCTGATCTGAAGTAAATACTGACATTTCCCCTCAATTGCTTCAAAGGTATCTGACAACAATAACAAAATGGTGAGAGACAGAAAGAACACAAGAGCAAACTTCGCCTGGGAACTTCTATGATGTCAACATGGAGCCTCCCGGAAGAAATAGCTACTGTGGTAGGCATCATACATACCTGGTTAGAACCACAGATCTTGGATAAGATCAAATAGGAGTTAGTAACTTTAAGCCTTGGCAATTATATGAGCTCTTTGTACCCACAACTTGCAGTGGTTTAAGGAAGTTTGTGTTGTACTTTATTGTTTTTTACCATATTCATATTTAAATATTGTAAATTCAGGCTATTGTCATTTAAATTGTAGAATAATGGGTCACAGTTAAGCTTTAAATATATTGTTTCTCTATAAATTATGCAGATTGATAATACAATTCAAATTTTGTTGGTTGTTAGAATTTAAGCAAATTTCCCTCATCACACTCAACATTTCACTTTATTTTATACATTTTGAAAATTCTAGCATATTTCAAACATAAAAAAGAACAGAAAATATTTTTAAAGAAACTTATGCTCTCAAATATACAATTTTGAAAATATTTATGTTTATGTGTATGTATATATATGTGTATATATATCTCTCACCTCTATTTTTAAAATAAAAAAATAGGAATTCATTTAAAGCAAATTCAATCCTCCCCTCCATCATTTCTCCCCATAGTACCTACTATGTTAGAGTTAGTAAGTTTCTTTGTGATCTGTGTTTTTATGCTATCCATATTCCAAGGGATGATATACAGATGATATACAGTACTGCCAGATACATTTACATTTTTTACCTAGATGATATATACATTGATCTTCCTGCTTTTTAATCTGAAGACATTTTTTGTCTATGAGAAAGCACTCTCTTGATCCATTGAGAGAGTATCACTCAGTCATGTCTGACTCTTTTCGACCCCAGGCTTCTCTGTCCATGGAATACTCCAGGCAACAATACTAGAGTGGGTAGCCTTTCCCTTCTCCAGGGGATCTTTCCAACCCAGAGATCAAACCTGGGTCTCCTGCACTGCAGACAGATTCTTTATTATCTGAGCCACCTGGAGAGCCCCAGTTCATCCATAATAGGCCAGAAATACTGAGTAATTAATATCCATGGACAACCTTAAACAAGTGAGAGATTGCTAGAAAATAGATTAATGCTTCCAACAGGGATATCATGGTCATTATGGCTCAACAGTAGAGTAATTAGTGAATCGATTTAAAGAAAAAAATTAAGTGAATGATGTCCTGGAAGATCACACTTCTGGGAAAGCTCACAAAGGTGGCCAATGTGCAAAATCCAGGAGTCCAAGAAGGAGTGTGAGATTTGAAGGGGAAACCTGGCTGTCACCCACATGACTATTTCTTTGCTGATGTTAATACCTCTTGCCTGAAATTCCATTTATCACTGTACTTGAAGGCCTACTGCTCCTTCAAGATTCTCCTCAAAACTTTAGCTTTTCCTAAAACTTACCTTTGACACCTCAAGTTGAATTATTAGCTCTTCAAAAATATTTATAACATTTTGCCAATTTTAGGACTCTCCACAGTGTTCTACTCAATATACTGTCGTTCTTATTGACATATCTGTGCTTCCCAGTCAGTTTGTGAATTCCCTGGTAGCATGAGCTTTGCCTTGGTGCTACCACATTGTAAGGTTTGTTTGTTTGTTTTCATATGTTAATATCAGAATCTGTTGAGTAAACCAGTGAGATTAAATGAGTTTTAAATATTTTAAAAATAATTTTATAAGCTGTATTTCTTACTAAATGGACCTAATATATTGTAATTAAAGTTTCTAACTTTGTCACTTTTCTTAATTCTGGATAAGTGCTAAAATGTAAATCATATTGTCTACATAGCAGCTAAGTATGGTATTGGTTTGGCCAAAAAGTGCATTGGGATTTTTGCATAAAGCTTACAGAAAACGCAAATGAACTTTTTGGCCAACTTGATAGATTGAAAATTTGTTTGCAATTATTCAACTTTTGTTAAACTTTTTATTTTCTGTTGGGTATAGCCTATTAACATTGTTGAGATAGTTTCAGGTGAACAGCGAAGGGACTCAGCTCTACATATACATGTACTATTCTCCCCCAAACTCCCTTCCCATCAATGCTGTCATATATTCCTGCTCACAGTCCAATGTGCTATACAGTAGGACCTTATTGATTATCCATTTTAAATATAGCAGTGTGTACATGTCCATCCTAAACTCCCTATCATATCTCCCCTTCCTTACCCCTGGCAACCATCAGTTTGTTCTCAAAGTCTGTGAATCTCTTCATCTTTACCAATATTTACACTGTGTTTGCTTTATGATGAAGAGAACATTCTCTCCCATCCCTAGACTGTGAGTTTAGCTGTGTTATGTGCTTTGGCCAAAGAAGTGCTTAGTCGCTTACTTGGCTCCAATTCATATGGCCCCATGTACTACAGCCTGCCAGGCACCTCTGTCCATGGAGATTCTCCAGACAGGAATACTGGAATAGGTTTCCATGCCCTCCTCCAGGGCATCTTCCCAACCCAGGGATCAAACCAGTTTTCCTGCATTGCAAGTGGATTCTTTACCGTTTGAGCCACCAGAGAAGTTTGGACAAAGATATGTCTATGAAAATGATAGTAACGTAGTTACAGGTTGAGGCCATTAGGAGGCTCACATGATTTTGTTTTGTTCCTGTGTAGACCTAGATAGCATATTGAAAAACAGAGACATTACTTTGCCAACAAAGGTCTGTCTAGTCAAGGCTATGGTTTTTCCAGTGGTCATGTATGAATGTGAGAGTTGGACTGTGAAGAAGGCTGAGCGCCAAAGAATTGATGCTTTTGAACCATGGTGTTGAAGAAGACTCTTGAGAGTCCCTTGGACTGCAAGGAGATCCAACCAGTCCATTCTGAAGGAGATCAGCCCTGGGATTTCTTTAGAAGGAATGATGCTAAAGCTGAAACTCCAGTACTTTGGCCACCTTATGTGAAGAGTTGACTCATTGGAAAAGACTCTGATGCTGGGAGGGATCGAGGGCAGGAGAAGAAGGGGACAACAGAGGATGAGATGGCTGGATGGCATCATCGACTCGATGAACGTGGGTTTGAGTAAACTCTGGGAGTTGGTGATGGACAGGGAGGCCTGGCGTGCTGCGATTCATGGGGTCGCAAAGAGTTGGACATGACTGAGCGACTGAACTGAACTGAACTGATGCCTCTAACACTGCCATGCAACACAGTCCCTTGGGGAATGACTATCCCCTCAACCTCATCCCTAGGATGACACAGATGGAGACCAAAGCCGTCTAGAAGGGAAATCTCTATTGAGAACGGGATGTGACACTTTTCCTCCAATAGAAATTCTAAGAGAATGTTCTGTCGTGTAAAACAAGGCATGATACACTAAGTTCATTATTAATGCCACTTTTCATAATTTTTTTTTTACCAATTTTGCTTGTTTAATTAAATTATATAGGTTCAAGTAAGTGCCAGCCATGTCATGGAAATTCCAAAAAAAAAAAAAAATGAATGGTTAGTTTTAATAGCCTCACCTTATAATTAAAATCAACAACAATATTAAAAAATCTTAAGATATTAGAAGAGAGAATATCAATTATTTTCCATCAACTCATGGTTATAGGTTTATCAAGTAACTGGCTATATCACACTCAAATAATTCGGACATGCCTCTGGCACTAGAAAACTAATTACACTCTTTTTTTACACTTAATAAGTCCCATAAATCATAATGTTTAATTTTGCAGCACAATAATTCATCTCAAAAATGTAGCTTTTCTTGGCAGGAAAATAACAGAACCTTTATTCATATATGAAAAGTTACTGGTCTATAAATTTATAGTATTAGGTTATTTTATTGTTTTCGTCACTTGAGATTCATGTTTATACATTGTTCATCTTTCTTCACAGGTACACTTCTTTATTAAAACTAAATGTAAACAAAATTCAAAAGTGGCTCCATGGCAATGCCACTCATTTCAGTTCCATGGCAGTGCCGCTCCATGACAGTTCCACAAATTTCAAACCAAACAGTTCTGCTAAGTTGATCTCTGTAGGTTCATTCCTGCATTTCACATTAAGACAACTGAAGACCTTTGAAATGTAGTTATGAGAGAAAGACAGCAAAGCTTCTGAAATCCTCTATTTAGGCAGCTTAGAATATATTTTATTGCTGTTTGGACTTCATTTGGTTTGAGGGATATACATTCATATCTTTATGATTATTGAGGAGTTTCAAAATATTTCCAGTAGAAATTTAGGAGTATTTTAATTTTTGTGCCTTCTGTTAGTATCCATATACACTACTTCAGAAAATATTTATGTGTCCCACAATTTTTTTAAAAAATTGCTGAAATATGTATAATTTAGAATCATTGTGTCTCAGGATTCAAGAACACACAATGAGTTGTATTATAAGCCTTTCCTTTATTCCTCTGTTCCAGTGCTTGGAAAACTACACATCCTGATGACCAAATCAGGGCTACCATCTGGTCAGCCTGTTGATTTGTGAAATGTCTCTGGCTGCTCTCATGCCACAGTGGCAGAGGTGAGTCCTTGCGAAAGAGACTGGGTGTCTTGAAAAGTCTAAAAGATTACCTAAGTGGCTCTTTAGAGAACATGTTTACTGACTCTTGCTCTATTAAATGCCATTTAATATACATGGTTACTGGAGTGGAATTGTACACAGTTTAACGTATAAAATGAGAGAATTGGATTCTAGAAAACAAGTGGTTGCTTAACATCGTATAGTAAACTGAAGTTAATTCTGGTACTCAGCTGATGTTATGTTATTTGGAATTCAGTGTGTTTCCTCTACTGCAAGAATGTGAGAACTGCTTGTTAAGCTGTGCAAGCTAGACATCATTTAAAATTAGGACACTTAGGGAGTGGGAGGTGATTTGGGAGAATGGCATTGAAACATGTATAATATCATATAAGAAACGAATCGCCAGTCCAGGTTTGATACAGGATACAGGATGCTTGGGGCTGGTGCACTGGGATGACCCAGAGGGATGGTATAGGGAGGGTGGTGGGAAGGGGGTTCAGGATTGGGAACACGTGTACACCCATGGCAGATTCATGTTGATGTATGGCAAAACCAATACAATATTGTACAGTAATTAGCCTCTAATTAAAATAAATTTACAAAAAAGAAAATATATTTAAAAAAACAAAGATTAAAAAAAAAACATTAACCTTTATTTGTTATGGGAATAAAAAGAACTTTCTCTGGTTAAAAAAAAAAAAAAAAACTGAAAAGTATTAATCAGCCACTTCATCAAACTGAGAGTTTCATTTGTATCGAAGCATTTATATGATGTTTTCCTTATACTTGTCTATGTAAATTTATTTTGTAATAGGGGAAAAGTCTGACAGTTACCTAAATGCCAATAGAAAAATTACATAAATCTTAGTATCTCCAGCTACTAAAATAATTAATTAACCTTCTATAAAATTGTATCTATAATATGTATTATGAAATGAAAAGTGCAAGATTCGCAAATGTGAGTAGATTCTCCCCACTCAGTGTGCTTGTCTTCCTCTGGTTAGCTTCATTTCACTGCTATGGGCCAGGTGCCCATGACAGAAGCCAAGTCTCCCTGGCACTGGCGTATCCCTTGTTTATTACTGGTTAGGAAGTTTGACATATATTATCTCCAAAATAACTCTCCAGCTCATTCCTTTCTGCCTCATTCCAACTGTCACAGCTCTAGGCCAAGTTCTTATTTCTCTATGCTGAACTTCTAAACTTCTGAAATAAAATCCTAACCCTATCCTGGAAAGCCATACTTTAAGTCTTGCAATGAGTTTTCCCCACTGCCTTCCAGCCTTATTTTTTAAAGAGACACTTGATTACATCAATCTTCTTTTTCAAAACTTTGAATGACCCTATTGCTCTTGCTGCTGCTGCTAAGTCCCTTCAATCGCAGTGAAGCCTAAACTCCTGTCATAGAATTTTTTTTTTTTTTTTTCTTTCATGACCTCGCAATAGCTGCCATTTTTAGTAGGGGTCGGAAATCTCTTTCCAAGAGAGAGATTGCAATTAATTTCACATCCCCCTTTGCTAATGACTCAAGCTGGCTGTGTGATGCCTGCTTTTATAATTAATGGGAAATGGCCTTGTTCGGTGTCCCTTTGCCAGCGTCACTGTGTCTTCTCTTTCCCTTCATTCATCTCTGCTGCAAATGGACATCTGAACCTAGTGGAGTTGTGTGTCCAGTTTCATCTTTGAGCAGGCACTGGCACCTGAGATTATGTCCAGTCTCTGCCTTTATCACCACAGTAACTCCCATTACTAAATAGGCAAGGCCAGCTCTAATATCACTTTCTTTTCAGAGCTATTTCTGACCAACTCTTCCTCCATCTCCCACAAAATTTCAGATTAAATATTGTCTTATCTGTTCCCAGGACACTCCATCTATATTCTCATAATGTTCTTTATCACCTTGTATTTTAATTGTCATCTGACATGTCTCCCTTTCTTCCCAAAATGTGATATCCATATAGGTAGGGAGTATACCATTTATCTTGTATAATTCTCAAGGCTGAGGTGTTGCATCTATGAGAAATGAATTGCATCAAAGAGTAAGACTGCAAATAAGATGTTTCATGGGCTGAAAAGCAAAGTATGGTTCAGACAGTCTTAACACTGAGGAGGGTAATAAATGATTCACTAAAGGAATTATATTTCAAATGAATGTTGAAGAGCAAATAGGAATTTCCAGATAGAAGATGAAGGTGTGACAAATGAGGAGAAGAGTGAGAGAGAGGATTCTGTGTGCTCAAAACAAATGTTTGCACACTCATAGAGTGTGGCTGGGCTAAGAACAGAAGGCTGTTAACAACTAAGAGTGACTCACATGGAATAAGGACAGGTGGGGACTAGCCAAGTTCTAGGACTGCAGATTGAGTTCAGAGTGATACGTCTTCTGCCCATTTTTTTCCAATTGGGTTGTTTTTCCTTTTTTGATGTGGAGTCCATCATACAGAGTGGTATCAAGCAGAAATAAAAATAAATATTGTATATTAATGCATATATGTAGAATCTAAAACACAAAAGTTACGGTTGCACCTATTTGCAGAGTAGGAATAGAGATGCAGACAGAGAATGGACGTGTGGACATGGGGGGAGGGTGAGATGAATTGGGAGATTGAGACTGATGTGTGCACTGCCCTGTGTAAAACAGATAGCTAGGGGGAAGCTGTTATATAGTGCAGGGAGCTCAGCCCGGTGCCCTGTGGTGACCTAGAGGAGTGAGATCTGAGAAGGCAATGGCACCCCACTCCAGTACTCTTGCCTGGAAAATCCGTGGACGGAGGAGCCTGGTGGCCTGCAATCCATGGGATAGCGAAGAGTCGGACACGACTGAGCGACTTCACTTTCACTTTTCACTTTCATGCATTGGAGAAGGAAATGGCAACCCACTCCAGTGTTCTTGCCTGGAGAATCCCAGGGGCAGGGGAGCCTGGTGGGCTGCTGTCTATGGGGTTGCACAGAGTCAGACACAACTGAAGTGACTTAGCAGCAGCAGAAGAGTGGGATAGAGCAGGGAGGGAGCTCCAACAGGGAGGGGGTATATGTATACATATAGCCATTTCATTTCATTGTACACTGTAGAGCAACTATACCCCATTTTTTTTAAGGCATACACATATCCAGATGTTATTATAAGGTTTAGGAATTTTTATCTTATAGATTCTAGGAAGTCAGGGACACTTTTTAAGTGGATTATTTCCATGATTTATATCTGTTACTTGAAAATATATATATATATATATATATATATATATAGTTCTTTCAGCTTCACAGAAAACAGTTTGGAAAACAGAAAGACCGGCTGGAGAAAGTACTTGAGAATGTTGCTGAAAATATACACGGTAGAAGGGATGAAGCACTGAGGTTGAGGAGTGAAAGAGAGAAGAGCCACCGATGGTGAGCATGCAGAACTTGGAGTTTATGAATTCTACTTTATTTCCAGAGCAGGACCCTTTAACTGGAAGACTCATTGTTTACCCAACATACTCTCTTCTGACATATTCTTCAACACACATCAGGGAGGAAGACCTCTTTGTTAAAACTCATGCTTCTCACCCTCAGCTGGAGTTCTCAGGTTCTCTTAGCCCTTGTCCCATGCTCTAGAAGCACATGCATTTACAGGATGTCTCTTTGTTAATCTTTTGTTTTATACTAACTCAGAGGTGAGCATCTTGAGGAAAGTGCCTGTAAGTTGCCTTGTAGCCATCTCTTTTGAACCAAGCATGGTAGACTGACGTAGAAGACAGTCAAATTCATAAATAAAAGAAAGACTGATAAAGTAATTTTGGAAAATACAAAATGCCAGATAGTTAATCTTAACTGGGCTTGTTACCTTCTTTTAAGTCTTTCTAGCTTTGACCAACATTCTACTCTTGCCTCAATAATTTGAGATAATGCTTTCCTTAATGACTAAGTATACAAAATGGATTGTTAGTTTTTGTTTAATAAAATGCATATTGTGCTTTAAGTGCTATATCATCAAAAGCCTGATATAGATTCAGCTATGAAAATTTAATTAAATTTTATCTCATAAAAGCTGTCTAAAAATTAATCTATACAATTTAGCTGTGCTATAAGAGAGCTTCTATTGAAATGGCTAAAGATTTCAGTCAATTCAAGTTTAATGGAGAACAAATGAAAATTTAAGAAAACAATTCATTCCTTTGTTAGTGAATTAAAATTAGGGAAAATTTGCATTTTGCAAACAAGTAGTACATTATATTCCACATAGCTCAGCTTATATTATTTAAAGCTTTAAAATATAAAACTCTGAAATAATATTTCACTCACTGTATGCCCTTATCTAAAATTGCTTAACTTTGTGAATTTTTGTCTATTTAAGGTGAACTAGTTGTGTCAATTTCAAAAATTTCTTGGCTTGCATCAGCATCTATTCTCTGTGGTTCTTTTACAGTAATGGGAGTGGAATGAACATCGTGTCTAATATATCTGTTTCATACATCTCTCAGTATTTCACACCTGAAGACCATTAAGGTCAATTTAATAATATCAAGATCTAATAATTACAAATTAACTACTAGAGGATATTATAACTAATGTTCAGGCTGCTGCTGCTGCTAAGTCACTTCAGTCATGTCTGACTCTGTGTGACCCCATAGATGGCAGCCCACCAGGCTCCCCCGTCCCTGGGATTCTCCAGGCAAGAACACTGGAGTGGGTTGCCATTTCCTTCTCCAATGCATGAAAAGTGAAAAGTGAAAGTGAAGTCGCTCAGTCGTGTCTGACTCTTAGCGATCCCCTGGACTGCAGCCTACCAGACTCCTCCATCCATGGGATTCTCCAGGCAAGAGTACTGGAGTGGGGTGCCATTGCCAATGCAATACAAAGTCAGCCTCTCTTTTGGAGAGTGGATAAATTGTTAGTATTTTAGAAAATGTGGCAGTATGTAACAAAAGACTTAAGAATTCTCCCTGTTGGTGGTGGGGGTTAAAATGAATAAGCAATAACACAAAGTAATGTTAGGGCAGTGAAAATACTTTATATGATACTGTAATGGAGGATACATGTCATTAGGAAAGGAAAAGTGTTAGTCGCTCAGTCATGTCCAACTCTTTGAACCCCATCGACTGTAGGCCATCAAGATCTTCTGTCCATGGAATTCTCCAGACAAGATTACTGAAGTGGGTAGCCATTCCCTTCTCCAGGGGATCTTCCTGACCCAGGGACTGAACCCAGGTCTCCAGCATTGTAGGCAGACTCTATGGCCTGAGCCACAAGGGAAGCCCACATGCATTTGTCCAAATCCATAGAATTCATAATAACCAAGAGTGAAGTCTATTTTGTTCCATTGATCTATATTTCTGTCTTTGTGCCAGTACCATACTGTCTTGATAACTGTGGCTTTGTAGTAGAGCCTGAAGTCAGGCAGGTTGATTCCTCCAGTTCCATTCTTATTTCTCAAGATCGCTTTGGCTATTTGAGGTTTTTTGTATTTCCATACAAATTGTGAAATTATTTGTTCTAGCTCTGTGAAGAATACTGTTGGTAGCCTGATAGGGATTGCATTGAATCTATAAATTGCTTTGGGTAGTATACTCATTTTCACTATATTGATTCTTCCAATCCATGAACATGGTATATTTCTCCATCTATTAGTGTCCTCTTTGATTTCTTTCACCAGTGTTTTATAGTTTTCTATATATAGGTCTTTAGTTTCTTTAGGTAGATATATTCTTAAGTATTTTATTCTTTCCGTTGCAATGGTGAATGGAATTGTTTCCTTAATTTCTCTTTCTGTTTTCTCATTGTTAGTGTATAGGAATGCAAGGGATTTCTGTGTGTTGATTTTATATCCTGCAACTTTACTATAGTCATTGATTATTTCTAGTATTTTCTGGTGGAGTCTTTAGGGTTTTCTATGTAGAGGATCATGTCATCTGCAAATAGTGAGAGTTTTACTTCTTCTTTTCCAATTTGGATTCCTTTTATTTCTTTTTCTGCTCTGATTCCAGAAATATAGATCAATGGAACAAAATAGAAAGCCCAGAGATAAATCCACGCACATATGAACACCTTATCTTTGACAAAGGAGGCAAGAATATATAATGGATTAAAGACAATCTCTTTAACAAATGGTGCTGGGAAATCTGGTCAACCACTTGTAAAAGAATGAAACTAGAACACTTTCTAACACCATACACAAAAATAAACTCAAAATGGATTAAAGATCTAAACATAAGACCAGAAACTATAAAACTCCTAGAGGAGAACATAGGCAGAACACTCTCTGACATACATCACAGCAGGATCCTCTATGACCCACCTCCCAGAATATTGGAAATAAAAGCAAAAATAAACAAATGGGACCTAATTAACCTTAAAAGCTTCTGCACATCAAAGGAAACTATTAGCAAGGTGGAAAGACAGCCTTCAGAATGGGAGAAAATAATAGCAAATGAAGCAACTGACAAACAACTAATCTCAAAAATATACAAGCAACTCCTACAGCTCAACTCCAGAAAAATAAATGACCCAATCAAAAAATGGAGCAAAGAACTAAACAGACATTTCTCCAAAGAAGACATACAGATGGCTAACAAACACATGAAAAGATGCTCAACATCACTCATTATCAGAGAAATGCAAATCAAAACCACTATGAGGTACCATTTCACATCAGTCAGAATGGCTGTGATCCAAAAGTCTACAAATAATAAATGCTGGAGAGGGTGTGGAGAAAAGGGAACCCTTGTACACTGTTGGTGGGAATGCAAACTAGTACAGCCACTATGGAGAACAGTGTGGAGATTCTTTAAAAAACTGGAAATAGAACTGCCTTATGATCCAGCAATCCCACTGCTGGACATACACACTGAGGAAACCAGAAGGGAAAGAGACACGTGTACCCCAATGTTCATCACAGCACTGTTTATAATAGCCAGGACATGGAAGCAACCTAGATGTCCATCAGCAGGTGAATGGATAAGAAAGCTGTGGTACATATACACAATGGAGTATTACTCAGCCATTAAAAGGAATACATTTGAATCAGTCCTAATGAGGTGGATGAAACTGGAGCCTATTATACAGAGTGAAGTAAGCCAGAAGAAAAAACACCAATACAGTATACTAACGCATATATATGGAATTTAGAAAGATGGTAACAATAACCCGGTGTATGAGACAGCAAAAGAGACACTGATGTATAGAACAGTCTTATGGACTCTGCTGGAGAGGGAGAGGGTGGGAAGATTTGGGAGAATGACATTGAAACATGTAAAATATCATGTAAGAAACGAGTTGCCAGTCCATGTTTGATGCACGATACTGGATGCTTGGGGCTAGTGCACTGGGATGACCCAGAGGGATGGTATGGGGAGGGAGGAGGGAGGAGGGTTCAGGATGGGGAACACATGTATACCTGTGGCGGATCCATTTTGATATTTGGCAAAACTAATACAATTATGTAAAGTTTAAAAATAAAATAAAATTTAAAAAAAAAAAGAGTGAAATCTAGGTTAACTGTCAACTTAACGGTGACTACAAAATGTCAATGTAAATTTATTTTTGGTAAGAAATGTACCATTCTAGTGAGCAATGTTGATAATGGGGGAGGCCTTACATATGTGAGGGTAAGAGTACATTGGGAAAACTCTATACCACCTTCTCAATTTTGTTATAAATCTAAAACGACTCTACACATACTGTCTTACAAATATTGATGGGATTATCTTTTATCATGCCAGAGCTTAGAACATGTGTTTGTTTTCCCATCTACCCATAATAGCTTTAAAGTAACTGTAACTTAGAGCTGTGTAATGATACTTAAAAAATAAAAACCCAAAACAAGAGCAATCTTGCCCTATGGAGGAGGGCTTAACAGTCTTTGAAAGACAGGAGGGAGCATATGATGTCATTTTAATATTTAAACCAAATCCCCAAGTCAAAGATTACACAGAAGACCATTTCCAAGAAGATGAGGACTGTTTCACTCAGTTTCTTGATTCCATTAGGAAATCTTGTTGACTTCAGAACAAGATAAAGATGTGCAGGATCCAGTTACTTCCCACTCCTCCAATGCAGCCTCCCTGATATAAATCACCACTCTCCTCATCTGGGTGAATGCAATAAGTAGGTCTCTCCAGTTTCCCGTTGAACTCAAGAGTCAACTCATCACAGTTTCACTGCGATGTTTTTAAATCCAGATTATGGGACTTCCCGGGCAGCACAGTGGCTAAAACTTTTCCTTCCAATTTAGGGGGCACAGGTTTGATCCCTGGCCATGGCAAAAAAAAAAAAAAAAAAAAAAAAACATAAAATAGAAACGGTGTTCTATGTAACAAATTTGACTCGTTGTGACGCCATGGACTGTAGCCTGCCAGCCTCCTCTCTCCAAGGGGATTCTCCAGGCAAGAATACTGGCGTGGGTTGCCAAGCCCTCCTGGAGGGGATCTTTTCAACGCAGGGATTGAACCCAGGTAAACCACATTCCAGGCAGATTCTTTACCAACTGGGCTACCAGGGAGGTCCAACAAACTTGATAAAGACTTTAAAAGTGATCCACATCAAAAGAAATCTTTTTAAAAATATATCAAAAACAGATTGTGATGCTTCTGTGTTCATAACCCATGAATCCCTGTTTCTTTCACACTTGAAGCTATGTTCTTTGAGTGACCTCTGAGGTCCTAACTGACCAACAAAGCCCCATCTTTCTGACTTCCTTTTCTATTACTCTCCTCCTTGCTTCAGCCTGCTGGCCACCAGCCTTTGGTCATACCTCAGACATGCTGGGGATGTTCCGACTGCTGCTGTTTCTACGGGAACTTCCTTTGGAACATAATGCTTTTTCTAGAGACATAGGATTGTCTAACTGCCTCACTGCCTTCAAGTCTGTACAAACATCAACCTGCTGGACTTAACAGAAACCTTTATCTTTCTTTAAGCTCCTCAGGTACCATTGATCTAATTAACCTCCCTCATTCCCTTACTATTTCCTTATCTTAAATATCAATGTACTTAGTAATGTATTTTTTATTTTTCATTTTTTTGCCTGCCTCTCCTCAATGTAATGTAACCTCCATAGTGGTAATAATATTGATCATCCTTAATCAAGAGTGAATGCCCCAGAGTCTAGAACATTCTTTAGAACATCAACCAGTCAGTTCAGTCCTTCAGTCATGTCTGACTCTGTGCAACCCCATGGACTGCAGCATGCCAGTCTTCCCTAACCTTCAGTGACTCCTGCAACTTGGTCAAACTTATGTCGATCAAGTTGGCGATGCTACCCGACCATCTCATCCTCTGTCGTCCCCTTCTCCTCCTGTGTTTAATCTTTCCCAGCATCAGGGTCTTTTCTAATGAGTCAGTTCTTTGCAGTAGGTGGCCAGAGTATGGAATTTCAGCTTCAACATCAGTCCTTACAATGAATATTCAGGATTGATTTCCTTTAGGATTGACTGGTTTGGTCTTCATGCTGTGCAAGGGACTCTCAAGAGTCTTCTTCAACAGCACAGTTCAAAAGCATCAAGTCTTCGGTGCTCAGGTTTCTTTTCTTTCAAGACCTGATAGAACAGTCTTATGGACTCTGTTGCAGAGGGAGAGGGTGGGAAGATTTGGGAGAATGGCATTGAAATATGTATAATATCATGTATGAAACGAGTTGCCAGTCCAGGTTCGATGCACAATACTGGATGCTTGGGGCTAGTGCACTGGGACGACCCAGAGGGATGGTATGGGGAGGGAGGAGGGAGGAGGGTTCAGGATGGGGAACAAATGTATACCTGTGGCAGATTCATTTTGATATTTGGCAAAACTAGTACAATTTGTAAAGTTTTAAAATAAAATTTTTAAAAAAAAGAGGAACAAAAGAGCCTCTTGATGAAAGTGAAAGAGGAGAGTGAAAAAGCTGGCTTAAAACTCAACATTCAAAAAACTAAGATCATGGCATCTGGTCCCATGACTTCATGGCAAATAAATGGGGAAACAATGGAAACAGTGAGAGACTTTATTTTCTTGGGCTCCAAAATCACTGCATATGGTGAGTGCAGTCATGAAATTAAAAGATGCTTCTACTTGGAAGAAAAGCTATGACCAACTAAACAGCATATTAAAAAGCAGAGATATTACTTTGCTGACAAACGTCCATGTAGTCAAAACTATGGTTTTTCCAGTAGTCATATGTGGATGTGAGAGGTGGACCATGAAGAAAGCTGAGCACCAAAGAATTGATACTTTTGAACTGCAGTGTTGGAGAAGACTCTTGAGAGTCCCTTGGACTGCAAGGAGATTCAACCAGTCAGACCTAAAGGAAATCAGTCCTGAATATTCATTGGAAGGACTGATGTTGAAGCTGAAACTCCAATACTTTGGCCACATGATGCGAAGGACTGACTGATTGGAAAAGCTCCTGATGCTGGGAAAGATTGAAGGCAGGAGGAGAAGGGGAGGAAGGAGGATGAGGTGGCTGGATGACATCACCAAGTCGATGGACATGAGTTTGAGTAAGCTCCAGGAGTTGGTGATGGAGAGGGAAGCCTGGCATGCTGCAGTCCATGGGAAAGAATAGGACATTACTAAGTGACTGAACTAAACAGACTTCTTTATAGTCCAACTCTCACATCCATACATGACTACTGGAAAAACCATAGCTTTGACTAGACGGACCTTTGTCGGCAAAGTAACACCTCTCCTCTTATTATGATGTCTAGATTGGTCACAGCTTTACTTCCAAGGGGCAAGCATCTTTTAATTTCATGCCTGCAGTCACCATCTGCAATGATTTTGGAGCCCAGGAAAATAAAGCCTGTCACTGTTTATACTGTTCCCCTATCGGCTTGCCATGAAGTGATGGGATCGGATGCCATGACCTTCGTTTTTGAATGTTGAGTTTTAAGCCAACTTTTTCACTCTCTTTCACTTTCATCAAGAGGCTCTTTACTTCCTCTTCACATTCTGTCATAAAGGTGGTGTCTTCTGCATGTCTAAGGTTATTGATATTTTTCCTGGCAATCTTGTCATCAGCTTGTGCTTCATGCAGCTTGGCATTTTGCATGATGTACTCTCCATCTAAGCTAAATAAGCAGGGTGACAACGTACAGCCTTGACATACTTATTTCCTAATTTGGAACCAGCCTGTTGTCTCATGTCTGGTTCTAACTGTTGCTCCTTGAGCTGCATATAGATCTCTCAGGAGGCAGGTGAGGTGGTCTGCTATTCCCATCCCTTTAAGATTTTTCCACAGTCTGTTGCGATCCACACAGTCAAAGGCTTTAGCCTAGTCAATTAAGCAGAAGTAGATGTTTTTTCTGGAATTCTCTTGCTTTTTCTATGATCCAATGGATGTTGATAATTTAGAACTTCAAACGTTCTATTTAGAATATAGATTTAAAAAAAAAAGAACATAGATTTTATTTATTCTATTTAGAACACAAAATTTAGAATATATTGGCAGTTTAAAACATTCTTCAGAATCTAGGTATGGTATGAAAAACTTGTCAAATCAATTAGTAGATAAAGAATAGGGTTTTAAAAGTTTAACAGAATAAATGAAAGAAAAAGGAAACAAGTAATCTATGGATCCTAGTAAAATTAAATCTAAGGATAAATAGAAAGGTTTAAAATATTTTTAAGTGAAAAGTTTTACAAAATAACATTAACTTTTTGCCCAGATATCTTTTCAACAGGATGAGTTTTTATGAAACAATTTATGTATGCTCTCAAAGTTGAGTCAAAGTGCTTTTAAATCTATATTTCTATACTTAGCAAGTTAGCAGTCATATCTATGTGCAGGATAAAGGTATTTTTAAGTTTCTTAGGCTTCCCTGATAGCTCAGTTGGTTAAGGATCTGCCTGCAATAAAGGAGACCTCAGTTCCATTCCTAGGTTGGGAAGATCCACTGGAGAAGGGATAGACTGAGCACTCCAGTATTCTTGGTCTTACCTTGTGGCTCAGCTGGTAAAGAATCTGCCTGCAATGTGAGAGACCTGGGTTCAGTCCCTGGGTTGGGAACATCCCCTGAGGAAGGAAAAGGCTATTCGCTCCAGTATTTTGACCTAGAGAATTCTATAGATGATATAGTGCATGAAGTTGCAAAGAGTCAGACACAACTAAGCAACTTTCACTTCAGGTATAGGTAAGTTTTTCTGTCTCAAAAACTTTTTGAAATATTATACAAAATGTACAGTATCAAAATGAAACTGGAATAAAAGAATGACTAATAATTGTGATTCAGAAAAAAGCAAGTCACAACTTGCTTTATATTATAGAATAAAATGCAAAGGAAACCAATGGTGAGAGAGTGCAGTGGACCCACAAAAGGACTGGTTCAAATTAGCATGAAAAAGAGGATAACCCCAACAGATTTCATGACAAAGACATTCTTTAACATTATATGTAAATTTTGTCACTGAAAAATGCAACCCTTAAAAACTCCAAGGAAGACAACCACACCATACAGAGAAAACTGAAAATGAAGCAAAATCATGACACATTTTTGAGCTATTTCATGTGTTTGAGAAAAGTATTTCCATGTTCCCTCATCATTTCTGCATAGGCCCTTTAATGGGTCACAGATATAGTTACATAAAATTCTCCACCTTCCCCTGTTCACATTAAGCTGTTCAGTGGAAAGATGTATTTAAATTGCCATATTATTGGGGAATCTATTTATACCATTTTTGTTTAATCAGCATTTATACAAGCACACTAAACATACAGGTGAGTTAGGGCATTTTCTCAAATAAAATACTGCAAAACTGGTATATCAGTTTTTAACCTGAGTGATAGATAGGAAGATACAGTCTTACATAGAGATGATCATTTCTTTCTCCTTTATAGTACTATGGAGTTAGCATATTTGTTTAAAGATAATGATTCTAGGTGGAAATGTTTAACTGTATATTTAAAGGGAACTATTAGATCTAAAAAAAACAAAATAACATAAAATGGGAAATAGAGGAGAACCTTGATCAGGTGATTAAATTCACTGGTAGTTCTCTTATAATCTAGGGTTAACTGAATTCGTCTAACTTTTATGAATTGAGAACATGAGTCACAGCTATAAAATGTAAAGCTATAATTGCTAATTAGCAATATAACTAAAAAATAGTAACACTTGATGTGAAATATATGTGTAGCATATGAAAAATACATTAATATCAAATGCTTTATTTCTGGTTTGTAGAATATCAGGTTATTTTATTGAAATTTAAAAGTTCATATATGTGTATATATATTATAATTTAGTGTCTCAAGTATAAAAACAATGGTGTGTGTGTGTATATATATATATATATATATACACACATATATATATATTTAGATACCAAAAAAATGAAAAAAAGCTAATGCTGAACAGCAATTATAGCAACCAGATGTAATCGGGAGAGGCATCACAAAGAATATGAGCACTTGCTTATGTTTTAAAGATAGAAAGGAATTTCATTATTCAAAGAGCATCACACACTAATAGATGTTTAAAAGCATAATTTACAACATGAAAGGAAGGGTATCAGTTAATTAACTATAGGTTACTAAGGTATTTTCCCCTTATATTGAAAGTAAATTCACTTAAAGTGAAATTGCTCAGTAGTGTCCGACTCTTTGTGACACCATGGACTGTAGCCCACCAGGCTCCTCCATCCATGGGATTCTCCAGGCAAGTGTACTGGAGTGAGTTGCCATTTCCTTCTCCAGGAGATCTTCCTGACCCAGGGAACAAATCTGGGTCTCCTGCATGCATTGTAGGCAGACACTTTAATGTCTGAGCCACAAGGGAAATCTAAATTTAGGTTTAATAACCTACTGGGAAAGGAATCTAGTTGATATGCCTTAATAAAACACGCACACACACACACACACACAATACCCGAGGACTGCAGAGACCCACCACTCCCCACCTAAATGAATAGACTACTGGATAAAATAGTATATATATTAACCAAATTATTAAAAAAAAAATCTGTCTTTACCAACTGTCGATGTAGAGGACCTGGACTTTCACATATGGCTTGTGAGAGTATAAAACAATACAGCCACTTTAGAAAACACCCTTTTGAAATAAAATTAGACCATGCTGTTGAACATTTTTTCATGAAAATTCATGCAATTCACTCTTCCCTAATAATCAGGAATAGGAAATTTTTGCATATTCCATTCTTTATACTGTTCTTATATTTCAATAATATACAAATTGTTTATCTTTTACATGTTAAATTTTATACATAAATGGTAAGACGTTCCACAGCATATTTTGTCTGAAGACCTCCTATGTATGGCAACGTTAATTTAAAAACCCTCAATAATGTGATAATATTATTTGAATAACTCACTTCATCAAGGCTCAAAGCAGTTAAAATATTTCACCATCTGGCTAAATGTGAATAGTGAGTAACTTCAGATTTGAAAAATAGCAATTACTGTGTGATCTTAACATCACTTACTTAACCTTAGTGCTAGTGAGTTAAGGATTATACAGTAGAGTGACTTCATAAGTCTCCAAAGAATGGAAAGGACTCTGCCCTCAATGTATCAGAAAACCCATCCGAGAGAGAGACAAATATCAGCATCCAACCCAGCTGCGCCAACATCTGTTTGCCTATCCATTGGGGAAGAATAAATGTCCAAGAAAAGATGATAGTTAATAGAAATGCTGATAAGAGAATTGTGAAGTATAAATAGAAAGCAGCATTATTAGAAATCCTCTTTTGCTGAGGGTTGCAATACTTTTATAGATGAATATTATTTACTGATTTAAACTGATCTCAAATGTTTAAAAATATTGTATAAATTTGCCACATTTTATGATACATACCAACCTGTAAAATGTTTGCTTAACCCAAACTTTGTGTTAATGACAAGTTATATACCATTTTATACAATTAGATATTTTTAAAGTAGCATGAATATTATACACAAGTAAGATAAGTTGTGTATGATAGTGTATTTCTTATTAATAAATAAGCAAACTTTCTTTTTAAAAATGTGTTTCTTATGAAAAAATAATATTTAAACAAGTAAAAATAATAAAGGCTTCCTTTGTGGCTCAGTGGTAAAGAATCTGCCTGCCAGTGCAGAAGATGCACGTTCAGTCCCTGGGTTGGGATCCACAAGATCTCCTGGAGAAGGAAATGGCAGCCCACTCCAGTATTCTTGTCTAGGAAACCCCATGGACAGAGGAGCCTGGGGGCTAGAATCCATGGGGTCACAAAAGAGTTGGACATGACTTAGTGACTAAACAAAACAACAAAAATAATATATCACAAATTACAATCATTCCAAAAAATGTTGAATCTGAGTTAGTGTTAATAGTTTCAAATAATCTGAATTTTTAAATACATGTAGTCATGTATGAATACAACACATGATTAACTGTGTAAGAGGAAGTAGAAAGAAGAAAAAAAAAATGTTGCTTCCATGATGAGTAATTGTGGATTTTATTCTTAAATTTATCATTAACTCAGAGTAATTTTCATCTTCCTTCACATTTGTAGGTTTCTGGTAATCTTAACATTCCTTTAAGGTCAGCTGTAATGGTTTAGTCTTTAAATATATACTGAAATTCAATGTAATATTTAATACATACTTAGATAATTTTAAAAAATAAATCAGTTATTAAACCACATAATCAATCTAAAACTTGTCTTAATATTAGCTAAGGACCAATGAAGCTTGCTGGCTTAAACTCTCTCTTACAATGTGAAATGCAGACAAGGTCGGAACAATTCTTATCTGTTATAAAAGCCTCATTGTTTCCTTATATCCAGGTTGACCATTTATAGTTTTCAATATATAAGAAAACGCACTATCCATGGACACTCTGTCCACCTAATTCAAGGGCCTGAATTCTTACTGTTGGCCATACCTCTAGTTTACTGTTTTTCAGAAGGAGGTTTAAAATTAATATAAAGGAAGCTCTGCAGATTTTTATATTTCTGTGATTTCCTGGGTCATTACCATGGTCTGTGTATTGATAGATTAATGGACCAATTCTAATCAATGGCAAGGACCACAGTGTGTCACATCATAAAATGCAATTCGGAGGTTTCTTGCCACATATTTATTTTAAATTAATATTTATTAGCTTCTGAATCCTTGGCACCCATAAAATGTGAATACAAAAGTCAGCTGCAAATAAATGCTGTTATGTCCTTATTAGCATACTCATATTCACTAATGCGAAAAAAGGTGATGAGAAATATCCCAGGTTCTAGCCAGTCTCAGCTGGATATTATTCTTAGAAATAAGTTAGTTTATGCAAATAAGGTATAGCTTCTAATCATAAACAGGGGATAAAATGCCCAAAGAAAGAAAATATGAATGCATAATCATTCTTGTTTAGTCTAGCAAAAGCTTACTAGCTCACACCTCTTGAAGGGACTCCTAATCAATAATGGTGAAAAATATATATATAATTAGTGTGATTCTGATACTCATCTTTTATTGAAGGTATATAAATAAAATAAATTGAATTAACATTATATGCTATATATAAGCATAAATGTGTTTGTGTGTGTGTGTATATATATATATATATTTTTTATGTATAGCACATAAACATATTTTTCAGTAAATTTTCCCACATGCACACTGAAAACTCCTACATAAACACAGTTGTAAATTATGAGAAATTTTTAATGGATAAAGTAAGAACTTATGATTCTTCCCCTCTACAAAAATGCCAAACTAGAGAGATATTAAGGCTTAGAATATAGTGTTCTAAAGTCTCTATGTATCTCAATTGAGAAAGAGGGGGGTTTTACAAAGTAAACTATATGATAGTAATTATTTAGTCTTAAGACTCAGGCTTCCCTTGTGGTTCAGCTAGTAAAGAATCTGCCTGTGATGTGGGAGACCTGAGTTCGATCCCTGGGTTGGGAAGATCCCCTGGAGAAGGGATCCACTCCAGTATCCTGGCCTGGAGAACCCCATGGACTACAGTCCATGAGGTGACAAAGAGTTGGACAATACTGAGCAACTTTTACTTTCACTCTTGAGTTCTTAAGTAAAAAATTTTTTCCACAAGCAATCATTCTTCTCTTCATCTCCCTCACATATGGGAATGATGATATAAGTTTTTGTTAAGATTGTGAATTTCAAGGATAATTATTCAATATCATTTAATAATAAAATAGCCTCTAAGTATATAGCATATGTCTTGCAAATAGAATACACTAAACATTGTGTAATAAATATTGCTTTTGCTAACATAATAATACTCAATACTATAAAAGTGGCAATAATTGTGTGCTTATAGTTCCATTTTCTTTGACTTGGAAGATTATAATAGTCTGACTCCCTTTTTGATGTTTGACTACTGACTCTTAAGTCTCTCTTTTCCTTTCCCTTTGGCACCACATGTAGAGAGACAGATTAAAAAAAAAAGTCCTTGCATGTGTGCATCCCCTCCTTTAGTACTGACAGGACATTTCTCTCGCCCATGCGTGTATTCCCAGTCCAACCTCCTTGACACTGTGAAGGCCCAACTCATTCCCCCTAGTTTGTTCTAATGGGTCCAAACCAGCTTGCACCTGACTAGCTCTCCCCAACCATCCTTTGTTTGAGTCATAAACTGTCAAGATTCTCTTGGTAATGGAGTGTCACCAACCTTGACAACTGAGCCATTTCACATGTTGCTTCATTCAACTTTGATAAAGTGACCAAAAATGATGATGAGCATACTCTGAGCTGTGATCACCACATCTTTGAGATCTTTCTCCTTTGGCTCTTGGCTTCCTCTGCACAGAGAGTCTGGGACAGCCTCACTGCTGGCAAGCTTGCATTTTGAATTGTGCTCCTTTTGTGGAGTCCTCTTGAGCTTCTATTAAAACTGTGCTGACTTAAATCAGTTTCGATATCTGCATATAAGGACATGAGCACATGACTGGGGCTGTCCCTCAAGTTAGCTGTGAATCATGCATCTAAGCCCAGACCTACATGGAGCACTGAATGGATTGTGTGTCTGAGACTGATGCTAAGCCAAGGGAAAATACTCTTACTCTATAACCATTTGCCTGTGTGTCTCAGCCAGGTAATGGTCTCCATTCTACAGAGTGCTCAGGGAAAAAACTGTTATGCCTTTTCTGATATATGAGCACATAAAATTCAACATGAAAAAAGAAAGAGAGAGCCAGGCATAAAACTGAGAGAGAGAAAAAAAAACAAACAAAACAAGAAACTCTTTCTAGGCACCCAAGTATAAAACTACATTAATGACATGTTCCTGCTAGAATGTTCACTCACAGGAAGAAACACATGCTCATCACTGTACTTACTCAGTAGAGGTGGGCTGTTGTCCGATTGATCATTCAGGAATCTGACATCTCTGTAAAGTTCTTAGGCATCATGTGATCCACTGATATCTGCTTCCTTCCTAAGCAGTTAAAAGTCGCCTCCTACATTGTCAGCACCAACTGCTATCAATTAGGCCCCACACCTCTGAGGTCATTTTGGCTTTTGGATGTATTTCAGTTCAGTTCAGTTCAGTCGCTCAGTCATGTCCGACTCTTTGTGACCCCATGAACCACAGCACGCCAAGCCTCCCTGTCTATCACCAACTCCTGGAGTCCTCCCAAACCCATGTCCATTGAGGCAGCGATGCCATCCAACCATCTCATCCTCTGTCATCCCCTTCTCTTCCTGCCCTCAATCTTTCCCAGAATCAGGGCCTTTTCAAATTAGTCAGCTCTTCACATCAGGTGGCGAAAGTTTTGGAGTTTCAGCTTCAGCATAAGTCCTTCCAATGAACACCCAGGACTGATCTCCTTTAGGATGGACTGGTTGGATCTCCTTTCAGTCCAAGGGACTCTCAAGAGTCTTCTCCAATACCACAGTTCAAAAGCACCGATTCTTCGGTGCTCAACTTTCTTTATAGTCCAACTCTCACATCCATACATGACCACTGGAAAAACTATAGCCTTGACTAGACGGACCTTTGTTGACAAAATAATGTCTCTGCTTTTTAATATGCTGTCTATGTTGGTCATAACTTTCCAAGTAGTAAGCATCTTTTAATTTCATTGCTGCAATCACCATCTGCAGTGATTTTGGAGCCCAGAAAAATAAAGTCTCTCACTGTTTCCATTGTTTCCCCATCTATTTGCCATGAGGTGATGGGACCAGAGGCCATGATCTTCGTTTTCTGAATGTTGAGGTTTAAGCCAACTTTTTCACTCTCCTCTTTCACTTTTATCAAGAGGCTCCTTAGTTCTTCTTCACTTTCTGCCATAAGGGTGGTGTCATCTGCACATCTGAGGTTATTGACATCTTTCACAGCAATCTTGATTCTTCCAGCCCAGCGTTTCTCATGATGTACTCTGCAAATAAGTTAAATAAGCAGGGTGACAATATACAGCCTTGACATACTCCTTTTCCTGTTTGGAACCAGTCTGTTGTTCCATGTCCAGTTCTAACTGTCGCTTCCTGACCTGTATACAGGTTTCTCAATAAGCAGATCAGGTGGTCTGGTGTTCCCATCTCTTTCAGAATTTTCCACAGTTTATTGTGATCCACACAGTCAAAGGCTTTGGCATAGTCAATAATGCAGAAATAGATGTTTTTCTGGAACTCTCTTGCTTTTTCCATGATCCAGCAGATGTTGGCAATTTGATCTCTGGTTCCTCTGCCTTTTCTAAAACCAGATTAAACATCTGGAAGTTCATGGTTCACGTATTGCTGAAGCCTGGCTTGGAGAATTTTAAGCATTACTTTACTAGCATGTGAGATGAGTGCAATTGTGCGGTAGTTTGACCATTCTTTGGCATTGCCTTTCTTTAGGACTGAAATGAAAACTGACCTTTTCTAGTCCTGTGGCCACTGCTGAGTTTTCCAAATTTGCTGGCATATTGAGTGCAGCACTTTCACAGCATCGTCTTTCACATGCTTACATTTACATATACTGGAATACATACGTATTCACTCACAAATCATCCCAGTTCAAACAGAGCCCTTTATAACAGAAAGCCCAAGAGTCAATATAGATATTCATACTGCAGGCTTATCTTTTAGTACCTGCTGGGGTTTCTTCAGTGGAGGGAGTTCTTGCAACTAACTACCTCCTATGATTTGTAGGGGCTTCCCTAGTGGCTCAGATGATAAACAATCTGCCTGCAATGCAGGAGATGCAGGTTTGGTCTCTGGATGTGGAAGAAATCCTGGAGAAGAGAATGGCAACCCCTGCCAGTATTCTTGCCTGGAGATACTGCTAAGAGTCTCTGAATAACTCCTGATGGCTGAAAATTGCTTCTCATGCAAAAGGCTGCACTCCATGATATGAGAGTAGCAATTCATAGTTATATATCAAAGCTGCTTAGAAACTGAGGTTCTCACAGGACTTCAGTCCACTGTTCTCTGGTAATGGGTTACAGTAACAACACCCCACATGCTCAGCACAGTCACTGAAGCCTCCTTGCTTAAATGATGATTGGGTTCACAGGATAGAGTCAAACCTGGGCTTTCGGACATAGTATACTTAGAGGAGGAGATGCTGTCCCTTGTCCTCCTTTCCTTGCCAGGTACCACAGTGCTAGAAGAGGTCAGCTCTCTCCTAAACTCCTTGGCTCCCTGGTAAGCCTGCTAGGTTTAACTGAGTGAGCAGTTTGTAGGTTCATGCACTGCCAGGACAGAAGTTCCACCATCACACATGACAGAGCTCATTAGAGAACTTCTGCTTTTGATCCCTAAACTAGAACATCCTCGGTAAAGGATGGAACCCAAGATTAAGCACATTAGAACAAACTCTATACAGTCATGTTGGAATTAGATGATCTACTAGGCAACAACGAACCCAAACTACCCATCTTTCGGGCTTCCCTGGTGGCTCATATGGTAAAGAATCCACCTGCAGTGAGGGAGACCTGGGCTTGACCCCTGGGTTGGGAAGATCCCCTGGAAGAGGGAACAGCTACCCACACCAGTATTTTGGCCTGGAGAATTCCATGGACTATACAATCCATAGGATCACAAAAAGTCAGACACAACTGAATGACTTTCATACACACACACACACACACACACACACACACATATGAATTCTCTTGGGCTCTTGCCCCTAAACAAACTACACCACTCTTGTTCCTATATGTACCACATTGTTGCCAGTTGCCCTGTCTAATAAAGACATTGTGGGACACTGAAACTGTGCTTGGAATCCACAATGTTAAGCAATTAATTTTTTTATTAAGATGGCCCACTCAAGAACTGTCCAAAAAAAATCCAAATATACGATTTAAATCACTACCACTCTCAAAGCCCTTAATAAGGGGCAGTACTCTCAGGCAGCAATGGATGCTGACAATACTTTTCATGCGTGCTACGCTGCTTCAGTCATGTCTGACTCTCATGACACTGTGGACCAAGTGTGGCCTGACACACTTCTCTGTTCATGGGGATTCTCCAGGCAAGGATACTAGAGTGGGTTTATTAGCCCTCCTCCAGGGGATCTTCCTGAGACAGAGATCAAACCAACATCTCTTATGTCCCCTACACTGGCAGGCGGGTTCTTTAACACTAAGACTACTTGGGAAACCTGATCATAGCTGAGCATGCGTCTACTAGCCAACAAAACCTGGAAATAAACATACTAAAATTAAATTTTCTATTGATCGAGTACATGGAATTTTGATTCACTAACCTTTTTGATGCTTGTGAATAATCAATACTCACATATCCCAACAAATGCGACAACAAGTAAAAGTCAATGATGCCGCTTGGATATTTGAACAAATGCCCTGGGCACTTGTGGACACCCTTTCCTGGGGGCCTTGAAGTATCTTGGATGAGTGAATGCACGTGCTCTTCCAGAGCTTTTCATTTTCTTTACAGATGGTTGCATACGTTGCCACAATTTAGACTTAAATTCAGCTTCAAATAAGAGATCTCTCCTTTCTTAAAAGATAATTTGTTTTACCTTTAATTGGAGGCTAGTTACTTTACAATATTGTAGTGGGTTTTTCCATACACCAATATGAATCAGCCTTGGGTGCACACGTGTCCCCATCCTGAAACCCCCTCACATCTCCCTGCACACCCAATCCGGGTGCACTCTGAGCACCAGCTTTGAGTGCCATGCTTCATGGATCAAACTTGCACTGGTCATCTATTTTACATATGGTAATATACATGTTTCAGTGCTATTCTCTCAAATCATCCCACCCTCGCTTTCTCCCACGTAGTCTAAATGTGTCTGTATCTCTTTTATATCTGTGTCTCTTTTGCCATCTTGCATATAGGGTCATTGTTACCATCTTTCTAAATTCCATATATATATGCATTAATATACTATATTGGTGTTTCTCTTTCTGAACTTATTTCACTCTGTATAATAGGCTTCAGTTTCATCCACCCTATTAGAATGGACTCAAATGTGTTTTTTTTAGAGCTGAGTAATATTCCATTATATATATGTACTGCAACTTCCTTATCCATTCAGCTGCAGATGGACATCTAGGTTGCTTCCATGTCCTAGATGGCACATTTCAGTTACCAATCAGACTTCAGGGGTGAAATGTAATAAAGCCTATGACTTCATTACTGAAACTTGACTGCTGACTTCTTTTCATGCTTCACTCTCTTTCTCCTCTGGCCCCATATCTGGACAGACTAATAATTAAGTCCAAGCACAAGAACCTCCTCTTTTGGTTCACAGAGGAAATATAAACCCCCCACACTTGGGAACTTTCCCACAATCTCACCTTCTCACCCATATTAAGACCCATACCCACTGTTTGGCCCAAGCCATCCCAGATCTGCTAGCCTCTCTCCTTAGGTTTGTCCACAAATCCCTCATGTGAGAAATATGCTTCATCTCACATTATCTTGATGTGAGGAGTGTCATCAATCTTTATATCTGAGCCAAATTTCAAAAATGCCCATGCTGATTCTGCTGAGTAACTACAAAGTATAGGTCCAGTGAGGGTGAGAACAGTACCATCTGTTGGAAATACCATTAAAAATCAGTAGTTTCCAAAGAGAATGTCATAAAGCATAGAGTTTTAAAATGTTTCTCAGGATAGGTGAGTTGAATATTTTTCATAAATACAAAGGTAAATGGAATTACACATATTTCATAAATTCGGGTCTTCTAGAATCATATTGACTCTAATGTCACTTATCTATTGGGAAGACAATTATATATAACACAAGATTCCACAGATGCATTTGTTAATTAAATTGGGATCAATGCTCAACTGAACCTTCTACTATCACCATAAGGTTTTCATGATATCTCTTTTGATTGCTAGTGGCTATGCTATAACAAAAGTGTTTTATGTGTGTATTTAAATATGGATATATGTGCTATATGTATTCACATTATATATAATATAGTCATACATATATAATAAGTTACAATAAGATAATATGCATGTATATATGTATAATACATTTAATATACATGCAATACTTGTATATGTAACATATTTAATGTATGACTATATATATATACTATTACATGCATCTGTATTCAATGGAACATGGGTTAAATTCAATTTTCACCAAACACATTTCAAGAAACACTGTTTTGATGATTATGCATCCTATATATTAGTGTTTTCCCTCAAATATTAAGACTCTAGTTTTTAGAAAATATTTACTTTGATGTGAAATTATCTATTTGACAACTTATAGCCACTTTCACTTTTTATTTAATGTTGCATAGTAAATGTCTTTCTGTAATAGCCTGATTAATGTCTATAGCTAGGACTTTATACCAGCCTAAGGGACACATAATCCTAGATAATTACAATGTCCCAAATGATAGTCAACACTCTCTTTTTAATGAATTAAAACACTGCTACATTAAATATCTTGAGAGATTTCAAAACATACATCTTTCCACAGAAACTCATATCCTATTAACTTCTTTCCCCCTCTCTATAATCCCACAGCACATTATCCAAATACACATTAAAACTAAAAATATCACTTCAGATTTCTAAATAATGTTTGCTACACATCCTTCCTACATCATGACTACCTTTTTTAACATCTTAACTTTCCTCCTAGTGTGTAATAGGGCACAAAGATAGGTGTCTTGCTCTAAAATTACAAGTTACTTTGTAATTTGACAGCCTGAAAGTTCAGTGCACCTTGCATACATGCAATCAATATAACACTTCGTTTTAGTATTTTTATTTCCATGGCTCAATATTATAGTATTCTTTATTTTTAGAGTATATACCCTAAAAATACACACACACACACACATTACATATATATATATATATATATATATATATATATATATGAATTGGGTTGGCCAAAGAGTTTGCTCAGGTTTTTCCATAAAATCTTATGGAAAAAATCTGAATGAACTTTTTGGTCAATCCAATAATATATCTATGTGTGTGAGTGTGTATATGTACTTCATGTTGCCTGGTACTTAAAAGACATTAGAAAGTTTGTAAAAGTTAGTGCCTTTTTTTTTTAACAATTTATATTTACATTATTTAACATTTCTGGGGGTCCCTAGTGGCTCAGTGGGCAAAGAATCTGCCTGCAATGCAGGAGACTTCAATGCCTGGCTAGGGAAAAAGGAGATGGCAACACACTCCAGTATTCTTGCCTAGAAAATCCTCATGAACAGAGGAGCCTGACAGGTTATAGTCCATGGGGTCTCAAGAGTGGGACATGATTTAACGACTAAACCACCAAACCATTTAACATTTAGAGATTCAAAAGATATTGGGGAAAACTATCACCCAATATATGATTCTAATTAGCACTATCAAGAGATTATCTCAAATAACTCATTTTCTATTAGTTTTACAGGAAAAACCTGGGCTCTCTGTTAGAACTTATCAGCCAAAATTCCCATTCCTATTTGTGCTTTTCATGTCTTTTCCCTTTCCCTTTTCCATCAAGCATTAATCTATTAATTTTCTTCATTACATTTTGCCCTTTTAATTTTCCTCATCACGTAGATTTAAAAATGCTGTGAATAAGTTTCTCCCTGTTAAAATCAATGAGAAGCTGCAAAAAAGATTTTCCCTTTCCTCCTCAGTTTGTTTGCTTGTCTGATTCCCTAGTCAACATCTATTATTACAAACATTCCCTTGTTTTACATTGATTTATTTGTTCCCTGCAATCTGGCTTCTAATTTCAACATTTTCTCAGAATCATTGTACTGAATAGAGTCTGTAAACTCAGTACCACGGCCCACTTCAGCATCCTCCTTTGCATCAGGGAGACACCTGAAACTACGCTTCCCAGAAACTTGGCCCTTAGATTCAGCCAGTAAGAGGCATTTGATCAAATGCTGAAAAGTGGAAGAGAAATAAATAGAAATTCTGTGATGGCAAATTCATATAGATAGTTTAGAACATCAGAAGTAAATGTTCCATTACTATTGAATCGCTTAGCATGTAATGCTAACATATATTTTTAATAACATATATTTCTTACTTATATTTAACCTTCTTGCTAGCTTTCAAATAGCATTAAAATAACCTTCTTGCTAGTTTCCATATTTATGTTTGAACGAAGAAAGAACAAAATATATTTCTGACAATCCCCTTTATAAATATCTTTCTTTTTTCATAGTTAAATTTTTAGTCTTTCCACACCTATTGATTTGCCATCTGAAGAAGGATGTGACACACATATGGAGTGTTAGTTCTGTTGCTCTACCCTTGTAGTTAAGGTTGAAAAGGCATTTGCAATATACTTTAATTAGCTACTCATGGTTTGTTGTGAAATTTCCCAAATTATAATATCAAAGATTCTAATGTCATATTTTTCACTGTAACAATGTATAAATTTAGCAAAACTCATCAAAAACAATTGCTGCTCTTTTTCTATGAATCTCAAATCTTAATTAAATTAGATTACAGTCAGATGGTTTACAAATTGAACTTGGAACTTATTAATTAGTAATACATTTTTAAAATCCATATTATGGATATAAAGCATAATTTTGACTGACATGATTATATTTATTCTTCATAAAGTTTCAAGTCTCAAAAATGATGACAACAAGAGTACCCACCAATCCAATTTAGATTAAACCTATATCCCAGATACTTCTAGTCATCTCTCATAGGCATAACACAGGAAAGTTATTTTTGAACTTTATAAGTAATTTTATGATTTTATTGACATGTACTCTATTTATTTCAAGTTTATTTCAAAAGATAAAAGCATCCAATTAATATTAGGGTGAACAATGTTACAACAGTAAGCCTCTATAATTAGTAGCTTTGTTAGTTATGCATAACCATTGTTCTGCAATGGTCTATTAAATTTAAAAGCTAATGTTATAATGAGCTGAGATAATGACACAGCAGATGCATAAATGAAACCTGAGATGAATAACTGATGAAATTATGGTAAATTGCTAGTGAGTCAACATTTGTTGGATAATTTGTCTAGTGAACACCTGTGCTAACAGGATTTCAAAATGAAGATTAATTAAGTCTGCTTGAAAGTTTTAAGCCTGTTTATTAATCAGATAGTGTCAATAAAATGACTTTTATAGGAAATGGAGATCCATGAGTCTCATCTCATCTGTAGTATAATATGGCGATACTTAGGTCTCAACAGACATTCCATCTTCTCCCCTCCATGTCCCAGCTTCCTTTTCATTTGAAGTGAGACCATGTGACTAGTTTTGTTCATGGACGGAGAACAAAAATCATATGCATCTCTTTGGTTTGAGGCACTTAAAAATAAGTAAGCATCCTCCTCCATTCTGTTCTCTTGCTGCAATAAAATAGGAATCCTCAAGCTTAGGTGACAACATAAAAGGTTGAAATGAGCCTGGATCCTGAGTAACTAGATAGACAGGGCATTCCTGTGGACTCACATTGGAATCTGAGGCTATATGGCATTAATTTTTATTGTTTTAGTTCACTGATGTAGAGATTTGCATTTTGTGGCAATTTTTGTTCCTATTTTTGTGAGTACAGATGATTACAATCAAGAAAGAATATATGACTAAAATCTAAGCTATACCCAGGAAATTTAAGGAAATTTTGTTACTGAGTCTATACTTTAAAAGAGTTGAAACCAGTTAGAACCAAAAATAATCATAACATGAACATTTGGTAGCATTCATTAAATACCGAGTATGCTGCTTGCTTTACAGCTAATCCTAATTTGTTTGCTAGTTAAGAGATAAAAAATGGAAAATTTTCTCAACTCAAAAGTCCTCACAGAAACATGGAAATATAGATTCTCAGGAATCTGTTGTACTTTAAATTTTATTTTCAATATTCCTGAAATACAAAAGAGCAGGACAGTGTATATGAGGTGACATCTCACATGATCATAGAGGAGACTTCAGCTTTGTTTGAACTGTAGGATTTTAATGACAAAAATTATGTATGACTAATTCCCATTGCTATCCACATAAACCTATCCCAGGTGGCTATACTCCAAAATAGAATAGATTTTTAAAAAATGCACAATGTGATTTATTCTAGGCTAGTACATATGGACTGCAGCCCTGCCAGGCTTCTCTGCCTATGGTGTCCTCCAGGCAATAATACTGGAGTGGGTTTCCATTTCCTCTTCTTGGGGATCTTGCCAACCCAGAGATCAAGCCCACGACTTTTATGTGTCCTGTTGACAAATGGGTTCTTTAAACTAATGCCACCTGGGAAGCACATTTAATATGTTGCTGCTGCTGCTGCCGCTAAGTCGTGTCAGTCGTATCCAACTCTATGCGACCCCAGAGATGGCAGCCCACCAGGCTCCGCCATCCCTGGGATTCTCCAGGCAAGAACACTGGAGTGGGTTGCCATTTCCTTCTCCAGTGCATAAAAGTGAAAAGTGAAAGTGAAGTCGCCCAGTCGTGTCCGACTCTTCACAACCCCATGGACTGCAGTCCACCAGGCTCCTCCGCCCATGGGATTTTTCAGGCAAGAGTACTGGAGTGGGGTGCCATTGCCTTCTCCGATTTAATATGTTAGTAGTACTCAAATGAAAAAACAAAAACATGAATACAGTGAGTCATATGGTAGTTCTATTCCTAGCAGTCTAAATGTCCATTGACAGATGAATAGATATGGAAATTGTGGCATATGTAAACAATGGAATGTTACTCAGCTTAAAAAAAAAAAAAGCAATATGCATTTGAGTCAGTCTTAACAAGGTGGATGAACCTGGAGCCTATTGTACAGAGTACAAAAAGTCTGTATATTAATGTATATGTATGGAATCTTAAAAGATGTACTGATGAACTTATAGCAGTGGAGATGCAGACAGAGAACAGATCTGTGGACACAGAGTGGGAGGGAGAGAGAGAGTAGCATGGAAAATTATACATTACCATATGTAGAATAGGTAGCCAGTGGGAATTTGCTGTATGATGCAGGGGACTCAACCCATTTCTCTGTGACAACCTAGAAGGGTGGGATTGGGCGGATGGGAGGGAGGTTAAAGAGGGAGGGGACCTGTGTACACCTTTGGCTAATTTGTGTTGATGTATGGCAGAACCCAGCACAACATTGTAAAGCAATTATTTTCCAGTTAAAAAATAATAGAGGACAGTGTGAACAGTTTCCCCTGAAGTCGTACAGTATGATGGCACTTACTACGGAGCCTCTGTTTTTAACAAGTTCCTGTATAGTAGTTCTATTGAAGTGTCATCTAATAAGTGAATGACTAATGATTTAATTAGTTTAATTCTATCATTAAAACAGTATTAGTGACCTCTTAGCTTATTAACTTCTGTCTACATTTTATTTTCTGTATAAATACATCCTCAGTGATAACATCAACTTCTATGCCAAAGACTTTGTAACCTGCATTTCAAACTAGATCTCTCTGTAGAACTCTAGACTTATTTTTCTAACTGTTACTTAAATATTTTCATTAGACTGAACTATTAGATAAAAAAGACAAACTCAATTATATCTATATTATCAACGTACATTTTTTGCAAATGGCAGAGTTTATTAGTTGACATTGGTTCATTGGCAGTAGAATACTTCTAATAGAATTATAATATATGTCTTAGGTATCTAGTCAGAGTTTTCTTTTTGTCATTCTCCAGCATAGCAAGTTTTAAGTGTTTCTGCTTTTCATTTTCTTACATTGGAGAAGGAAATGGCAACCCACTCCAGTGTTCTTGCCTGGAGAATCCCAGGGACGGCGGAGCCTGGTGGGCTGCTGTCTATGGGGTCGCACAGAGTCAGACATGACTGAACGACTTAGCAGCAGCAGCAGTAGCAGGCCTATAGCAAGCCTCAGAGGATTTATAAGTGAGATATAAATTCCAAGGATGAATTCTCCAAAAATGCATCACCATAATAGTGATTAAATTTTCCATTTGACTACCAGAACCAAGGCTTCTGGCTTGGAAGAGACAGGATTTAAATTAACAATTAATTTGAGCAGTGTTATGCTTCTAAGTGCATGTGTGCTAAGTCCCTTCAGTCATGTCTGATGTTTTGCCACCCCATGGATTGTAACCCTCCCAGTTCCTCTATCTGTGGAATTCTCCAAGCAAGAATAGTGGAATGGGTTACATGCTCTCCTCCAGGGGGTCTTCCTGACCTAGGGATTGGACACAGGTTTCTTAGGTCACCTGCAGTGGCAGGAGGGTTCTTTACCATTAGTGCTACCTGGGAAACTCTTATAATACTTCTATGTATGGCCACCATTCCAGTAAATGTGTTTGTTTTTAATTATAAAACAACAATATTATGCTGATATATAAAAAGTTTAATTATTCTAAAGCCAGTGGAGGTGATGGAATTCCAGAAGAGCTCTTTCAAATTCTGAAAGATGATGCTGTGAAAGTGCTGCACTCAATATGCCAGCAAATTTGGAAAACTCAGCAGTGGCCACAGAACTGGAAAAGGTCACTTTTCATTACAATCCCAAAGAAAGGCAATGCCAAAGAATGCTCAAACTACCGCACAATTGCACTCATCTCACACGCTAGTAAAGTAATGCTCAAAATTCTCCAAGCCAGGCTTCAGCAATATGTGAACTGTGAACTTCCAGATGTTTAATCTGGTTTTAGAAAAGGCAGAGGAACCAGAGATCAAATGGCCATTATCTGCTGGATCATGGAAAAAGCAAGAGAGTTCCAGAAAAACATCTATTTCTGCTTTATGGACTATGCCAAGGCCTTTGACTGTGTGGATCACAATAAACTGTGGGAAATTCTGAAAGAGATGGGAATACCAGACCACCTGACCTGCCTCTTGAGAAATTTGTATGCAGGTCAGGAAGCAACAGTGAGAACTGGACATGGAACAACAGACTGTTTCAAATAGGAAAAGGAGTTCATCAGGGCTGTATATTGTCAGCCTGTTTATTTAACTTATATGCAGAGTACATCATGAGAATTGCTGGACTGGAAGAAACACAAGCTGGAATCAAGATTGCCGGGAGAAATATCAATAACCTCAGATATGCAGATGACACCACCTTTATGACAGAAAGTAAAGAGGAACTCAAAAGCCTCTTGATGAAAGTGAAAGAGGAGAGTGAAAAAGTGGGCTTAAAGCTCAACATTCAGAAAATGAAGATCATGGCATCCAGTCCCATCACTTCATGGGAAATAGATGGGGAAACAGTGGAAACAGTGTCAGACTTTATTTTTGGGGGCTCCAAAATCACTGCAGATGGTGACTGCAGCCATGAAATTAAAAGACGCTTACTCCTTGGAAGGAAAGTTATGACCAACCTAGATAGCATATTCAAAAGCAGAGACATTACTTTGCCAACAAAGGTTCGTCTAGTCAAGGCTATGGTTTTTCCTGTGGTCATGTATGGGTGTGAGAATTGGACTGTGAAGAAGGCTGAGCACCGAAGAATTGAAGCTTTTGAACTGTGGTGTTGGAGAAGACTCTTGAGAGTCCCTTGGACTGCAAGGAGATCCAACCAGTCCATTCTGAAGGAGATCAGCCCTGGGATTTCTTTGGAAGGAATGATGCTAAGCTGAAACTCCAATACTTTGGCCACCTCATGCGAAGAGTTGACTCATTGGAAAAGACTGTGATGCTGGGAGGGATTGGGAACAAGAGGAGAAGGGGACGACAGAGGATGAGATGGCTGGATGGCATCACTGACTCGATGGACGTGAGTCTGAGTGAACTCCAGGAATTGGTGATGGACAGGGAGGCCTGGCGTGCTGCAATTCATGGGGTCGCGAAGTTTCGGACATGACTGAGCGACTGATCTGATCTGAATTATTCTATGAATAAATTGATGTACAATAAGGCCAGTCGTTTTCGTAAAATAGAACTACAGAAAGAAAAACAAAATATACTTTCTATCTCAAAAGTATTTTAAAGTAGTTCATTTACAAAATATGTTTAATCCTGCACCCAACAACCCTAATTTCCATTGCTAAGTTTATTATGGGAAATTTATATTATCAAATGCTATTGGGCCTCTTTTGCTAAAGGATCTTCCAAATTGCCTATAAAATTCTTATATCTATAGATCTTTTTGAAGTTTATAACATTAATAGATTTGTCTTACATTTTCTTATAATTTTTACAGTATATATAATTATAGTGCATATAGAAACTTTGTCTATTATAATATTCTTGTGTTCAAATTACAATGCCTGTTTATATTCCAGTTATGTATATTGTAGAAAGCTTCATAATAAGTATTCATGCAAACGAAGGCAATGGCACCCCACTCCAGTACTTTTGCCTGGAAAATCCTATGGACGGAGAAGCCTGATAGGCTGCAGTCCATGGGGTCGCTAAGAGTCGGATATGACTGAGCGACTTGACTTTCATTTTTCACTTTCAGGCATTGGAGAAGGAAATGGCAACCCACTCCTGTGTTCTTGCCTGGAGAATCCCAGGGATGGGGGAGCCTTGTGGGCTGCCGTCTATGGGGTCACACAGAGTTGGACACGACTGAAGTGACTTAGCAGTAGCAGTAACCCTCTTTAAGAAAGAAATATGTTTAAGTATTATTTCACTGTTAGAGTACCAGCACCTAGAAAAGTTTCTGTCATTTAAATGTTTAATACATAATTTGTAAATATATGAATGAAAAATAAATAACTTATCACTGTAGTAAGTTTAGCCCTTGTTTTAAATGAAAATTGTTTTACTTCAAAAATAAAAATTATATATACACCTCTATACACCTATAATAGTAAGGGCTGAATACGCATATATTTCTGAAATTAAAATAGACATTTCTTGCTTTCTGTAAACAAAATGAAAACAAAACCGACACTGTTACTTGTTTCATTCACCAAGTTAGAAAAACCTGCTATTAAAACAAAAGGAGATCATTTTAGACTGCCATTCAGTCAGAGGAAAAGGTTCATCTTCAGCATGCTCATTTATTTTTGGCTTACTCAGTTTGCTCTTTGCTGACAGATATTTGTAGGTAGACGCAAATAACACTCACTATGATACCTTCAACAGTAACTTCCTTCAACAAACGCTAGAGAAGAGAGAACAGAATACTCCAGTCTCTCTGCATCTGTGTTGGCCATACTACATCAGTGGGGTTAAATGAATGAAGATATATGTTCCTTTTCTTGTTCCTTGAAACATGAATGATATATATAATGAATACGTATGTGTATGACACAAATCCCACATGCTGAGAGGGATAGAGTAGAAAGGTAGAAGTAGTCTTATTTTTATGAGTCTAACAACTACATCACCCTTAGGAATCCTGCCTTCATAACTTTATTATATGACAAAAATAAAATCTATATATTTTTGTAATCACTTTTTGTCAGATTTTAAAAGTAATTTGCAGCTTAATGCAAGTCTAAATTATTCATTTTAATACATGAAATATATGAATACTTATTTTTAATAATTACCTATAACAGATATACTTATACCCATATAACAAAATATGTACTGCACTGAACAAAATATCTTTATGTCAATGTGTTTTGAAATATCTATATACTCTCTAATCTGATGGTAGAGAGCTAATGTTATAAAATATTTGAACAAAGATGGCATTCTAAACCCACACAAGTGTCTTTCTCTCTCTTTTCTTTTCAGTCTTATTGAGGTATAATTGACAAATAAAATTATACTACATTTAAACTTTGTAAGAATTATGATTTGATACACACTGTAACAATATTTCCAATCAAGTAATACATTCATCACCTCTCTTAATTACCACTTTACTATTTTTGGTGAGTACACTTAAGTTATATTCTCTTAGTACATTTTACTGGAGAAGGAAACGACAACCCACACCAGTATTCTTGCCTAGAGAACTCCATGAACAGAGAGCCTGCTGGGCTGCTGTCCATGGGGTCCCAAAGAGTTGGACAAGACTGAAGCAATTTAGTATGCATGCATGCATTGGAGAAGGAAATGGCAACCCACTCCAGGGTTCTTGCCTGGAGAATCCCAGGGACGGGGGAGCCTGGTGGGCTGCCGTCTATGGGGTCACACAGAGTTGGACACGACTGAAGTGACTTAGCAGCAGCAGCAGCAGCAGTACATTTTAGTTATACAATATATTAATATGTAGTCACCATGATGATCTTTGATGATCAATGACGTTGAACATCTTTACAATACCTGTTAGTCATTTGTGTGTCTTCCTTGAAAAAAATGTCTGGATACTTTACATATTATTTGAATTGGGTTATTTTGTTTTGTTTGCTATTGAGTCATATGAATTCCTTGTATATTTTATATATCAACTCTTTGTCAGATATATGATTTGGAAATATTTTCTCCCATTGCATTGGTCACCTTCCCATTTTGTTTATGGTTTGTGATTTCCTTTGCAACATAGAGACTATGTAGCTTTGTATAGTCTCATTTGTTTATTTTCTTTTGTTGCCTTTGTTTATAAGTCAAATCCAAAAAAAAAAATCATTGTCTAGACCAATATCAAGGAATTTACCTCCTTGTATTTTCTTATAGGGTTTTATTGTTTCAGGTCTTACATATTCGATTCTTTAATCCATTTTGGAGTTGATTTTTATGTGATGTAAGATAGGAATACAGTTTCAGTTTTCTGTATGTAGATATCCAGTTTTCCCAGCAACACTTGTTGATGAAACTATGCTTTTCCCATCACATATTTTTGAATACTTCACTGTAAATTATTTGACCACATGATTCATTTTTCAGCTCCTTATTCTGTCCCATTGGAATATAGGTCTGTTTTTATGCCACTACCATACTGGTTTGATTGCTGTTACTTTAAAATATAGTTTGAAACAATTAAGCTTCTTCTTGTACTTTAGTTTAGAACATATTTCCCTGTTTCTTAATTTTCCTTGCTTCTCTGTGTTGGTTTCTTCTCATTAGATAAATCACCCCCTGTCTCCCAGTCTTGACAAACTGGTCTCCTGTAGTAGATGAATCTTTTCAATCAGCCTGGCCTGATGTCCTGGTTGCTTCTCCATATCTTTATGATTTTCCAAGGCTCTGTGTTTGTTGTTAGTGATTCCCAATAGTTGAGTATGTGCCAAGACTCAACAGTGTCCCAACCAGAAGCATAAACTCAGCCCATAGATATAGGCTGATTAGAAACAAGACCTCAAGCAACTGATAGAACAGTACACACTCAATCTCCTTTCAAGGAGAATCTGAGAGATGGGATCTTTGCTCTCTGCATTGTACCCAGATGTCTGGCCATAGGGAGTGCACTTATTCCCAGTAAAAAACTGCTTCTTTATTTTTTATACACTTTGGTACTTGTGAATGCAAGATCCAATGACTTTCAGAGCTAAGCTATGTAGACTCCATCCCTCATGCAGTAGCCATAAAATCAGAGCATTCAGTGTGTAGCCCACTTTGCTCCTCAGGGAGAAGCTGGAAATTGTTTGTTCTCTCCCAATTGGATGCTGTTGGGAGACAGTGGGAGCTTATCACCAAAGTATGACTCAGCCTTTGTTGTCTGGTTCAAAGTTACCCAATGTGTAGGAGTTACTTAACTAGTTTCTAGTTTCTTTCAGATAATATTGTCCCATGTGTAACAATATATTCACAGTTTCCATGTGTGAAAAATACAGAGATGAGTAGATCTCCCTAATCTCTGCCTCCTGAAGTGTGTAGCCTTGGGGAAATGGAACTTATCCTACTATCGTTGTGACATTGCCTTCCAGCAACTGCCTTTTCACACTTTCCTTTCTGCATGATATCCTCTTCATAGGTTTAGAGAGTAGACAGCCCAACTCTTAATGCTCTGAAGCTGTTACCATGATGGTCAGCTAGAATTCCCTTACTGCAAAGGCTGTTGGAGAGTTCTGTTTGGAACTCATACACCATTTCTTTGCATTGCCCTTACCTTAGTCATTGTCCTAAACTCTGCTTTTGGGGTTATCAATGCCATTACTCCTGCCCTCTAAGGCAAAATGGCTAACGTAAATACAGTTTAAGGAATTGCCTCTCTGTTTTGAGCTCTACCTACCCAATGCTTAGCTTTCTTGGGCTGATAATAGTCATGAAACAGGGAACAACTATCTCAATGGTTTAGAGCAACCACACCTAAAGCCCACCGTTTTCTTTACCCCTAGAGAACCAACTAGTAATGTGAGCTCTGAACTCACACAAAAGTATGGGACAGATAAGAAGGCCAGTGGACAGTGGGCCAGTAGAACCCCATAGTTTTCCTAGTATTCTCTCCTTGACATGATTTGATGGACTAAAATTTATACACTCAGCAATATAAAAGCAGTCAGATCCCCAAAGGTTCTCTTGCACAGTATCCTTCCCCATAAGAATTTTTTTTCCCCCTTCCTGGTACCCTCTGCCTTGGATGTCTGGAGTCTTGTGGGGTTAACCACCGGAAGATGAATATATCAGGCTGATATATTTCACTGGTCTAACAATTGTATTGTTGTTCAGTTGCTCAGTTGTATCTGACTCTTTGAAACCCCATGGACTGGTCTAACAATTGATTACTCAAAAATCGTCAGAATTTGCAAAGATGGTAGAAAACATGTGGGCAATATCACTCTAAAGGACAGGTGATATAGCTCCACCCTAATCAGGTGGTTGTGAATAATAATAATAAGATGATGATGATGGTGGTGGTGGTGAAGGTGGTGCTGTGGATGATAGTGATGTCAGGTGTTTAACAGACTTTTCATTTATAGGATTTAATTCTGTTTCATCCTAACTTCAAGGCTTCTGTGCCAGACCACCACAACGTTATGGCCCTTGTCTCTTGACCTATAGGAATCAGTTTATAATTCCTTTACATTGGAAACTATAATAATAGCCAGTTTACCAGCAAAAGTGAATTTATTTGGTAACAGCAGCAAGACTGAAATTTGGGACATGCATGCTATTGAGAACCAGAGGCAAATCCAGACAAAAAAGAAGGGAAACTAGTTTTTATAGGAAAAAGGAAGGGGTTGGGAGGGGCTTTGATAATCAAAGAATCCATTGGAAGAAACTGGAAGAATTCAAAATAAGGAGGCTTCTCATTGGTTGGCCTGCTGCAGCCTCTGATTGGCTGTGATCTCTGATTGGTTGGTCTAGCATAGGGCAGAAAGAGGTTTTCTTTTTGGTGCTAAATAGTAAAGCAAAGGCACGTTTCTGTCAGAGTTGTAGGCCTATGTCTCTTCATATTTGGGATAATTGCAGATCCATGACAGAGCATGGGGGCTCCTCCTATATGCCTGTCCAAATCCAATTTTCGCTGAGGTTCCTTTAATTCTACAATGTAATATCGACATAGTTATAGATTCAGCTTCTCTACCACTATTCCTAAATGAGAAATATGGATTTCTTAACAGAAACAGAAAAGAATGAAAACATGTGTGATGATCAAAGATATACTTCTCTATTTTTGTTTGTTTTTAATGAAAGAATATTTGATTTACAATGTTGTATTAGTTTTGGGTGTACAGAAAAGTGATTCAGTTATACATATATAGATTTTTTTTTTCCATATTCTTTTCCCTTATAGGTTATTACAAAATATTGAGTAGTGTTTCCTGTGTTATACAGTAGGTTCTTGTTGGTAATCTATTTTATATATAGTAGCATGTATATCGGAGGAGATGATGGCACCCCACTCCAGTACTCTTGCCTGGAAAATCCCATGGACAGAGGAGCCTGGTAGGCTGCAGTCTATGGGGTTGCGCAGAGTCGGACAAGACGAGCGACTTCACGTTCACTTTTCACTTTCATGCATTGGAAAAGGAAATGGCAACCCACTCCGGTGTTCTTGCCTGAAGAATCCCAGGGACAGGGGAGCCTGGTGGGCTGCCATCTATGGGGTCGCACAGAGTCGGGCACGACTGAAGCGACTTAGCAGCAGCAGCAGCAGCATGTATATGTTAATCCCAAATTTCTAATTTATCCCTCCTCTCCTTTTTTCCTTTGGTAAACATAAGTTTGTTTTCTTTGTTTATAATTTCATTTGTGTAATTTTGTTGTTGTGTAATTTTGTTCCACATAAAAATTATGTCATATGATATTTGTCTTTGGCTTTTTTTACTTAGTAAGATAATATTTAGGTCCATCCATATTGCTGCAAATGGCATAATTACATTGTTTTTTATAGGTTACTACAAAATAATATTCAGTTAACATTACAAATTATTATTATTACACATTATTAATATTACAAAATATTCAGTTATTATTTTGACTAATATTCCATTGCATAAATATATGCACTTCTCTATGTTTAAGCAAAGTAAGTAGAAGTTGACTCTTAAAGGCCACAGCAATCAGTTATCAAGTAGGGAATCTACTAACCTACATAAAGTTCAAACAAGACTCAAGGAGTAAGACAGAAGTATTCTCTTCTCTCTCCAAACTACCCTACAGAGAGGTGGGGAAACTTCCTGGGAAATCAATCTGGATTTCTGGCTGCTGCATGTAACCTAACAGAGTATGCTTGGAACCAAGGTCCTCTACAATCTACAGAGAGTCCAAAGGAGCCTGTTTCTTCCAAGCTGTAAAATTCCCTGAGTAACTTTAAGCCTATATTCCAGCTACCTTTGGCCTCTTGTTTCCACTAGCTCCAAGTGTCCATTGGTAAGACATTGGTTGTAAAAATGAAATTTCTTCAAGAATAACAGGTACCATGCCTATGATATGGTACTCATAAGCTTATTTTTCTGGTCCAATAAGGCCTATTTTTCTGGTTGAAATTGCAGTCTTGAATGGTTAAACTAAGTAATAAAATAAGACTCATGACTTCTAAGCTTTTGCTTTGGAAGCCATTGTCTCATCAAATAATGGGAGCCTCCTATTTTACCTGTGTTTCTCTTCCCCCATTACATTAATTTCTTGAACATTCTGGATATAAACAATCCCTGGAGAACTTATTAATAATATATATTCAGAGGAAAAACAAATTAGACGCTTGATAGGACTTTGAGGAATCTGTATTCCTATGAAGCTACAAATTATTTTGATGATCAACAAATATTGAAAATCATGCCTTGTAGATTTTACATTCTGATGCTCTCTGCCCCAGCTGGATCCTGACTTCCTCTTACCCAAGGGTAGAATTCTTCTTTAATTCTGAATAAAGTTACAAATAACAGAGACAACAGCCATTCTATTGCCTCATCTTAGAATATTTTGTAGACTGAATTTTCCTGAAAACATTATCATGGAAGGGAAATAAGAGACAGAAATCATAACTTGTTACAATGCACAGGTTTTGATTCACAGAGCACCTCTACCTCTGTCTCAGCCCCTTTATAATTCCCCATTCTGTTTGAACTTTCATGTTCTATTTACAAGAAGGCAACCTCAAATCGCTGCTCAGATATTCTCTTACTGACCAGAGGATCTGGTTCTCTGGACTCCTGACTCTGTATTTAGTGCCTAAAGGGAGTCAGGGCTTTATTGAGACCTTCCATTTTAGTTTTACTTTTTTGTTAAAGGGACAGTTTTTTTGGTGTGTATTTTACTTTGTTTTTGAGAAATGTGCAAAAGAACATATTAAAATGATCTCAAACATGAGGAGAGAAGCCTTTTCTCTTGAAATAGTCTGTCCTTTAGAAAGAGAAACATTTAAATAAAGTATCCAAAATTATGCATCATATCTGATCTCTGGTTTATCTGTTAATGCTACTTACAAAGACTTACCTAATAAAATAAATTTTAAAAATATAAAAATAATTAAAAATATAAATTAGTTTATCATACTTACATACTTAAAGAATATGTATTAGAAAAACTTGGAAATGACATAATAAAGTGAGGATTTTTAGGTAGCTACTGAAGATCTGTATAATTTGTAAGCATTTATAGAAATATTATGACACAATTTTATTCAATATAAGGATACAGAATTAAAATACAAACTATGTAGTATATTGAAGACACATGATTATATAAAAGTTTAAATATAAAGTCAAAAGAAGTTCCCACTAAATGGAAATACCCTGTGTTCTTACATGGGAAAATTACTAAATGTAAATTTAACTCATTTATGTACAAAATTGCAAAAATCCAAACCTCATTCTGAAGTTTATAAATGTTTAAAAATATCTGGAAAAAAATTTTAGAAAATGAAATAGCTGGAAACAAGTTTTTTAAGTAGTAAGGAAAAAATTGTCTCATGAAAATATAAAATATAATATTATTTTAACTTAATAATGCTTCTGATTCAGGAATAGTTCAAGTCATCAATCAGTTATATATAAGCATTTTTCATCTGATAAATATTGCATCTAGAACCAAAGGAAATATGCTAACTTTGATATCATGCAAAGTAAAGTCATGTTTTCAGTCCCCTGAATATACAAAGCATGACAACAGTGGCAGCTACTACAACAAAATTCGAAGCAAAAGAAGAAATTTAGACTACAAATATGAAATAAATTAATTTATAACATTTTTATAGATAAAAATTAATATATAAAATCATTAAAAATATCAGTTAGGACAACCATACCAATACATAGGCAAAGGATATAAGCAAATAATTTATGAAAGTTTAAATGAGAAATTAAAAATAGGAATGAAATTTTTAATTAAAATAAAAAATGATAAAAAATATAATGTGTGGCTTTATGGTGATATGAAGGAAAAACTCTCATAAGCATATTGTATAGCTCGTTACATTAACCAAGCAGGAAAATAAAAATAAGATAGAACCAAACAAAAATATAATTGGAAACATATCAAATATTAAACATTTTCTATCTCTTAGTTACTATTATGTACTCTAGGACTCTGTTAGCAACTTAAATATGGTATCTTTTTCAAGGAACTCACCATCTCTCTTGGGAGACTGGTAGATAAAATTAAATATACTTAATGAATAAATCGGCATGTGGGACAAAAATGACAACTGATGACATGAAACACATTATTGATGTAATTTCTCTTCTCCATCTCATGCTACAAAGAGTATTTGATGACTCTGAACTTAATAATTATTTTAATGAACTTATAGTAGGTGACGTGTATTGTTAAACAAATTCATTTGTATAGAGAGTAATTATTTCTTATCTCACAGGACACTCATTCCTATTAAATGGCATAAGGTATATATAATAGCCAATAGACTACCTTACAATACAACTATGACAATTAGAGCATTGTACTTCTGTACTGAAGTTTGGCAAATAAGATAATATATTTGGCATTTATGTTGTTCCTGCTGTTATTCTTTGTTCACAGGAGAGGAAAATGAATCTTTCTGAGTTTTAGTATTCCCCAAGTTTACATATCTAATAATGTACAAAGCCAGAATTGGAGCGGATTAACTTCCCCGGTGGCTCAGATGGTTACGTGTCTGTCTACAATGTGGGAGACCTGGGTTCGATCCCTGGGTCAGGAAGATCCCCTGGAGAAGGAAATGGCAATCCACTCCAGTACTATTACCTGGAAAATCCTGTGGACACAGAAGCCTGGTAGGCTACAGTACATAGGGTCGCAAAGAGTCGGACAACTTTACTTCACATTCTTTTTTTATTATTATTATAGCTGGTTATTTTAAATGCCAGTGCAGTCTGGTAGTCTAGTACCCTTTTCATTCCAGTTATCTAATTAATCAAATAAATATTTCTATAGATTTTAACTTTACCCTGGTAATATGATATTGTTTAAACATACCTCAAGCTTTAAGGTAAAGGAGAACACAGTTTCTCAGTTACTGTATTCTAACTCTTAAAATATAAAACCTAAGGATTTTTATAGTTTCATTCTGTCTTTTATTTTCTTTTTTTAATCTTTTGGTCACATTGCATAGCTTGGGGGATATTAGATCCCCAGTCAGGGATCACATGCATGCCCCTTGCATTGGCAGTGTGGAGTGTTAACCGCTTAATTGCTGGGAGAGTTCCTGCTTCATTCTGCTTTTGTTAGCATGCAGTGTTTGTCCAGTTGCAATTCTCATCTATCTTTTTCAATGTAGTTACATAGTTTTCATCATTGTTATGATTTTAGAGATCCTCCCCCATAGATATCTGTACTTTCATATAAATGGAAAGCAGCCTTTAATAAAATAATATAAATAACACCACACACACACACAGAAATATTGTTCTGTTAATCATTCACTGAAAGCTAACTTGTCTGACCAATGGCATTTTTGTTATAAGGTCCCTAATAATGTCTAACAAATATGTAGAAATAATGTATGATAAAAAAAGCATGAAAGTATATTATTTAGTAGATATTCACTCATTCAATATATGTATTGAACACTCACATTTGTCAGGCACTCTGCTTGAGAATGAGAAGAAACAAAGAAATAACCATTGATTTCATACAAATCATAAAAAAAATTCAGTTCAGTTCAGTCACTCAGTCGTGTCCGACTCTTTGTGACCCCATGAATCGCAGCATGCCAGGCCTCCCTGTCCATCACCAACTCCCAGAGTTCACTCAGACTCATGTCCATCGAGTCAGTGATGCCATCCAGCCATCTCATTCTCTGTCGTCCCCTTAGGAACAGCTAAAAGCCCTAGTTTATTTTAAGCAAATATAAAACTATTCATTGGAAAAATTTAAGTTTGGTATAAGCATGAATCCAGCCTCAATTACAAAATGTTAATCAGATTATAAGAGATAAATAGGCTTACATTTTCCAAAAGAAAAGTGTATTTATTTTTATATACTTTTCTTTTGGAAAATGTAAGGCATGAAACTGGAGCCTATTATACAGAGTGAAGTAAGCCAGAAAGAAAAACACCAATACAGTACACTAACGCATATATATGGAATTTAGAAAGATGGTAACAATAACTCTGTATACGAGACAGCAAAAGAGACACTGATGTATAGAACAGTCTTTTGGACTCTGTGGGAGAGGGAGAGGGTGGGATGATTTAGGAGAATGCCATTGAAATATGTATAATATCATATATGAAATGAGTCGCCAGTCCAGGTTCGATGCACGATACTGGATGCTTGTGGCTGGTGCACTGGGACGACCCAGAGGGATGGTATGGGGAGGGAGGAGGGAGGAGGGTTCAGAATGGGGAACACATGTATACCTGTGGCAGATTCATTTTGATATATGGCAAAACCAATACAATATTGTAACGTTAAAAAATAAAATAAAATTTAAAAAAGAAAAAATAAAAGAAAAAAAATAAAAAAACAGACATTACTTTGTCAACAAACATCAAAAAAAAAAAAGAAAAGTATATTTATTTTTAGAAGATAACTATAATTAGAAACTGAAAAACATTTAAATATTATATTTGGTTTATTCTATGATCTTGCAAATTAATAGGAACCAAGTACATATAGTACCTGATTCAAAGCTTCAACCACAACTACTTTGATTTTCTAATTTGCAATTTGATTGGATTCTAAGTATATTTTCCAAATACAATAACACTAAACTAAAACGTGTTGGTACAAATTTTAAGAGTTAGAGTTTATGAAGTCAGTACTTGTTAAAGTTACCATAGCATTAAACTACATTTTTCCTTACTTAAAATGGTTAGTATTAGCAGAAGAGAGTCAGGTGACCCCTCTTCCTTGGGCCTCAGTTCTTGATAAGGATGCAAAGAAGAATATGAAGAACCTGCTTACAAGTTACAAGCAAGTTTACTGACGATAAAGAGAGAGAACAGAGAGAGCACCTCAAGAGAGAGATGGGCCAGGCCAGGGAAGGCTATGACACTGGAGGGCTGGGGTATAGAGTTCATGGGGCGAGGTTGTTTGCATAATCCAGTAGGGTGTTGACTGACAGTCTTAATGGACAGCTGCAGGTTATATAACAAGAGGATTTGCTATGCATGTCCTTCCCATAATTCAGTCTGATATAATTAGATCTATGTATTCATAGAATATTTATGAACATTTAATGAGTCCAATGGCTACCCAAGGTTACCTAAGTACATGATACCCTAAGGTTATGTGCATGTGCCTGAGTGGGGAAAACCCCTCCAGTCGGCCAATGGGGGATTTTTCTGATCTCCTAATCACTTCAGAGTACTGAGGGGGACATGGTTGGACTGAGGTTGGCAAATAGTTTGGCGGAATTAGGCAGCCATTGGACATTCACCAATGGGGCCACCTCTTGTTGCTCATAGATGGCTTCCTGCCTAACAGATAGTCTTAGAACCTACTTTGCACTTTTAATTTTGTATCTACAAGTTTATAAATGAAGCAAAACAAATATATGTGGGTAGATCCTCCCATTTAGGTGTCTGATTTGAATTTTCAAAACACTAGATAATATGGTTATGTCAGAAAGAAAATCAGATGTCCCTGTTACTAGAACCTAAGATAATGGTTATAAACTTTGATTCCTGATAGATGTGTCAGGAGAGTGTGTAATTTCCTCCATTCTGTCTTGCCACAGCAAAAATTTGAAGCGATGGACTGACCAGTGTTATAGCTCAGTTTTATTAGCAAGCAAAGGAAAATACATCCTCCAGGCATGAAGGCAGGCCGACCCGAAGGACACGAAGAGAAGAGAAGTGCCCCCCCACCCCCCATTCAATTTTGGTTCTTCTTTTTGTATGTTTTTTATCCTCCCCCTGAGCCTGCCCTGTGTAAATTGGACTAGCCAGGAGGGCTCCTTGTTTTACCTGAGGTTCTCACTCTCATCCTCGGACCATCCTTTATTCTGTTTTCACAGGCTTTTCCCTTCTTTGTCTTTTAGCCACTGCCATTCTAGACTCCTTTTTTTCTATTCTAACTACCAAACAGATGCAAATATAAAAATTACATATTTAGAATTTTTTCAGAGAGAAAATTGTTGACCAAATAATTTTCCCTTAAATCAATGACTGATATTATGTTTTGTTTTAATGATTTTGTGATTGTTGTACACTGTAGAAATATCTTCTATTAAGTATCAGCTTTTTATTCCCTGATGTTTTCTAAATATTTTAAAAGACAATTCATTTCCTAGGAAATTAATACAGTTAATAGTATTGTAATGGAGTCTTACTTAGCATTATTTCATCATTATAATGAAATATATTAATAATTTTGTTTCATTAATTATTATTTCATCATCTCATTATTCATGGTTCCTTGCTTCCTTGTGATGGAAAAAATCAATTCAAATTGGTTTAAGTAATAATGGGTATGATAGCCTTTGAAAATTTAAAATTTCATTTGCTGATTGGCATTTTCATTTGGATTAAAGCTAAAGCTCAACACTGTCAACTGAATCTCTCTACATTTCCTGTTTCTGATTCCTCTGAGTAGATTCATTGTCATGTAAGCCTTCCTACTCAATAGCCCTCAGCAACTCAAAATGCATATTACTTTTATAGTTAACTGTTTCAAAGGAAATAAAGATTTTCTGTCTCAGTGATTCTAACCAAATTCTTTTATTATGTATCTTTCAATCTGACTTGGGCAAGGCAATTATTCTTCAACCAATAAAAGAGAGCAGAAGCTTGTAAAATCTCTGAATATCCATGATTGGCCAGGAAAGGTTTACTTACCCACTTTGGTAGCTATGGGTAGACTCAACCACAGTCAAAATTCTTGAATCACAAGTGACATTAGAGAATAAAAACTAAGAATAAAAAAAAAAAATTCTGTCAACATTTTATGAGATTATCTTGTGGGGGAGGTATAATAGTCTGTTAAAATTCATTTTGAGATAGCACTTAAGACTTTCTGAATATATACATTGTTCATTGTCATGTATTTAGTTATCAAAGGCTTTCAGAATTAAAGGAAAAATGAATCATTCCAGGATTCTACACATATTTATGTATATATGACTATGAATTAAGTGTCTCTGTAAATCTCATTTCCAACATCTTTCTTTTAAAAACAGTATGCAGATAACTAATCCCTTCTGTTTATTATAACAATGATGAAAGTAGGGATGGACCTGATCATCACTAAGAATTAGACAAAATATATTTGACCCCCTTGTTTGATGGTAAGTTCCACCTTGGAGTCAAGTCATGTTTATTATGTCTTCCAAACAGGTAGTCCAGTGAACAACACAGTCTTTCCTCCAAAAAATAAATGGTAACTTATGTTTACTTTTCAAGTTACTTAATTTTCTCATATCATAGTATAGCAAGAAAAGAAAAACTACTCTTTTCAAAGGGATATCCAAGTCTAAATACTCTACTAGTTCTTCCTATACTTTTAATCATTTAATTGTCATCAGATAATTGTCAGATAATGTTCCTTATCTCCCTCATTAGGGAAGAAGATAAAGGAATATTTTAATATCTGGTTTTTCTTTTTCTTTCAGCTTAGTACTTTTTCACTTTAATATTTAAACAAAAAGGTCTGTTTGACATAAGTCAAGATGGGGTGACTAGAAGACCCTCGAGAAGTAAGATCTGAGAGGAAAGACAATGCTTTAGAAAGGTATGTTTACTCAAACATAAACATGGAGGAACATACCGGCACATATTAGATGGCATGTTTCCAAGAAGTTGTAAACATACAATATGCCATAGATATTGCTAGTTAACCAATCATGTTGCTTTCTACATCTAAAAACAAATAAATTGGTAATAGTAAAATTATACTCTACGGCAAGATGTATGAATATTATTATACTAGTCGTAAAGTTGTACTGCAAAGTCTAATAACTGAAGAGTATTACTTATAAAACTTAATTCTGATTTCAGAGGCTCAAATATTTCTTAGCTAACTATAGAAAAGTGTATCTTGTTCCTTTTCTTTTGTTAGAAAGCTGTTTTGGGCATACGGGAAAAAATATTGATCCAGAGAGTTTGATAGACTTCTAAGATCATGTAGGATTTTAAGTTAAGCTATAACTTATAGAAATTTTGTCTAAAACGTATTCTCTAAAATTATATTCTATTTACTTATAATCTCCTTTCAATTTTTCAATAAAAAAGAAGTTAACCAGTCTTACATTCAAGCTTATCCAGATTTCCCTATATATTTCCACACTTAATTCTGATTTTCTCCATATGAAAAGTATACATTTTACTAAAGGCAGAATCATATTATCTCAATATGTGATTTTAAGAGTGAAAATTATTTTAAATATATTTAGAATTACATCCAATATTTATTTTGTCTGTTCTAACGTAACACAGACATATCAATAAGATATGATTTATACTCATATAAAACTACCTTGACAGTTACCAATATGTTCATTTTTCCTAGTCAGATATTATTTCACTTTACTATTCATTTGATGGTTAGTGATAGGAAATACCATTCCCATGTAACAGTCAGGTCACAGGCTGTCTCATGAAAAAATCCAAATGGCTAACCCAGTGCTGTGATTCTTTCAGGACTGAGTCTGGAAATCTGTTTCTATGTGTTTCAGCAGCCCAGTCACGGATACTTTGTTATTTTGAGGATTTCTCAATCTGGGTTATTCTCTGCATTCAGATTCATGAGCTTTATATCTTCCCCAATGTTTCAGAATCGTTTATCAGTCAGTGACATCATTGTTAGTCAAGGATCTCCAGATAAAACATAAGGAATAGATCCAATAGCCTACTTGGAGTTTTATACATCCTATTTCTGCACCATCATCCCTTTATGTCTGTAGGTCCGTGTGGAGAGAGATGCTTTTAGTTGAAGACAAAATAAGAGAGGGTCACTTTGGGTTCCTCATGCCAATAGATTAAAAACACGGAAAGTGGTGATCATACCTTCAGGGTTATTTGGGAGGTGATGTTTCTTCTCCATAATGAGGACAGGAAAGAGGATGTGCAACTCACAGTTGATCAAATGAAGCATCTTTCTATTCTCCCATTCCCAGTAATTTAACTGTTAATTGGCTAGTAGAGCAACTGTAGCCTGATAAATTCATGGTAATGGGCTGGTGGGCTACAGTCCACAGGGTCACAAAGAGTCAGACAGTAGAGAACCATGCACACAAAAGGTTCCCTGGTGGCTCCCTGAGCATTTATAATGTTCAGATATAATGAATTTTCCACTGCATTTAAAAATAAGTACAGATTTTAGAAAAATTGGGTTTGTCAATGAAATAGTTGTAGTACAACAAAAATCAGAAAAAATTAACTGTATTTACAAATACTAAATCATGTTTCATAAAGTGTTTATTTTTATATCACTGATACACAAAAAACTTTAATAAAAAGGATGACAGTAATATTTCATTAGAAATTATTTTCAGGATAATCCTGATTAATTTTAAAGAAAAGTACAAAGAACAATACAACTGGCAGGAAAAATTTAAAAATGCATTTAAGGTCATAAATGATGTGTATGAAATACAAACCTGGTTCTTTAAATAGAAAATCCAAGTCCCTATTTATCTAAATTGTTAAGAACACATAACACATGAGAAAATAGAAGAGATGTTAAAAGTATTCCTCTTAGTCTAGTGGTAAATATACACCCACCCTGCTGGAAATAGAATGGGCTATGATAAACCTATATTCTTTGAAAGTTTTCAAGAGCTGTCAGTCAGACTAAAGAAAACAGTCATTGAGAAGTGATAGTCATAGCTTACATGTATTTCTCACATTTTATCAATAACATAATGTGATTTGAGGCTCTCTGAAGGGCAGAGTTCGACAGCATAGTGTGAGAGAGATTCAACCTTAATACTGTAAATTTAGCATTTCCAAAATTTCCCATATTTTGCTTTCGATGATCTGGATTTCATTGTTCAAAAGTTTTCTTGTTTGTTTGATTTCTGTTTTTGTATGTCTGTGAATATAACTTCAAGTAAGTAACTATAAGTAAGAAGTATAGCTATAGAAGATAAATGGTTTTATTCTTCTTGGCCCAGAAATGGGACCCAAACAGGAAAATTCATGAGACTGCTGCTCATATATGACTGTGATTTTCCTAATATCCCTGCTTGTGGCTCAAATGGAACTTTTTATTGATGTTATCAATAATAATTTCATTGGGAAGAACATGTCTCCTAGGGCTGCATATAATGAAACAGTGGATAAAGCACAGTTTCTGTACTTCATCTTCTTTTCTGCAAGAGACTTAAGTTGTTGACACAGGAAGATAGAAAGTCTAGGAACACTATGATATAGAATACTATAATGAATGATTGATTGCCTTAATTAGGTGGCTAGTTGAGTGCTTAAGTATTTGTTTAAGTAAATAATTTAGTAAGTTGTCATTCTAACAATGAGGCTAAAATAGATATTCATTTTTCAAATCCTATTTGTCCCTCCAGAAGAAACTGAAGTGTTAAAAAATCTCTGCAGTTGCATTAGTTTCTTGAGACAGGTGTTTAAGAATAGTTTCTTAGAGTGAGGCTCATCATTACATAGAATTTCACTGAGAATGTTAGAAATAAAAACCTTTTATTAGAGTCAGTCAAAGTTCTTTATGAAAATGACTTATTATTTCTATTGAATCAAGTAAAGAAATTCAAACTTTATTTTTTTGCAAGTAGCAGAAGATGCCCATATGCCCCTTTACTGTGAAGAAAGCTTTGACTGATTCCAATTTTTAGAAATCTCCTTTTTAAGAAAATGCCAAGGAGCTCTCTCTGTTGAGATGAAAAAAAATTTCCTCTACAAATATTAGTAATTTCTTGATAAAAGCATCTACAATAGTGGAAACTTTTAAAAAATTTCTCATGAGTTATTAATAGAATGTACAAAATTTTAAATTCATTAACTATAATAGCAATAATATGTCAAGTTTCTCTCATAGTTGAGATTTGGAAAGTCACAGTAGATGCTCTTATTTATACCTCTTACAGTGAGAGCCCATGCTTCCCCATGGTGTGCAGTCTTCTTTGTCTCAGTAGACACTGATTTTAGTGTGTTCTTGAAAATGTCTGAGTTATGATTATCAACATTTTCAAAATTCTGAAAAGAAAAAAAAAAGAGAATCCTGGTGTTCTACATCCAAGTAATATGCCATTTAGATATGAAAACAAAGAGCATATACACTCAAAAATAATTTTATCTCCAGTAAATTGTAGGAAGTGCAAAAATAATTTTATGTGAAGATGTAAAGGACTGAATAGGAAAAGTATTCTCTAAGGAAAAAAAATCAAGATACTTATACTATATGAATTTAAAATGTAGTAAAAACTACAATAATTAACAGAATGTGATACATTTTTAAGTATAGGAAATAGAACAATGGACTAGAATAGGTTGTGCAGAAATAGACTCAAGTATATGTTATTTGTTGATATTTGACTAAAGAACAAATGAATTTAGTAGAGAAGAAAAGAGGAAGGACTGGAATGAGATTTAAAAAGACGGATTAAAGATGGAAAAGTGAATTGAAATGTTGATAAAATTTATCATCACTAATGGAATGAAGTTGAAATCAACAGAAGATATCTTTAGTCATATAAACTAGAAAGGCTAACATAGAAAAATAAAGAGAATGTCAAATGTTTTGAATATGGAAAATGCAGAAAACTTTTACTCACTGATAGTGGGTAGAAAAGTGGTATAACCAGCTAGGGAACTAACTGGCAATTTCTTAGAAAGTTAAATATGTACCTGTTTTCAGTTCAGTTCAGTAAAGTTGCTCAGTTGTGTCTGACTCTCTGCGACCCCATGGACTGAAGCACGCCAGGCTTTCTTGTCCATCACCAACTCCCGAATCTTGCTCAAACTCATGTCCGTTGAGTCGGTGATGCCTTCCAACCATCTCATCCTCTGCCGTCCTCTTTTCCTGCTGCTGTCAATCTTTCCCAGCATCAGGGTCTTTTCCAAGGAGTCTGTTCTTCACATCAGGTGGCCAAAGTATTGCAGTTTCAGCTTTAGCAACAGTCCTTCCAATGAATATTCAAGACTGATTTCCTTTAGGATGGACTAGTTGGATCTCCTTGTAGTCCAAGGGACTCTCAAGAGTCTTCTCCCACACCACAGTTCAAAAGCATCAATTCTTTGGTTGCTCAGCTTTCTTTATAGTCCAACTCTCACATCCAAACATGACTACTGGAAAAACCATAACTTTGACTAGTCAAATATAAGTTGGCAAAGTAATGTCTCTGCTTTTTAATAAGCTATCTAGGTCGGTCATAACTTTTCTGCCAAGGAACAAGCATCTTTTAATTTCCTGGCTGCAGTCACCATCTGCAATGATTTTGGAACCCAAGAAAATAAAGTCTGCCACTGTTTTCCACCTTTTGCCATGAAGTGATGGGATCATATGCCATGATCTTAGTTTCCTGAATGTTGAGTTTTAGGCCAACTTTTTCACTCTCCTTTTCACTTTCAAGAGGTTCTTTACTTCTTCACTTTCTGTCATAAGGGTGGTGTCATCTGCATATCTGAGGTTATTCATATTTCTCCCAGCAATCTTGATTCCAGCTTGTGCTTCATCCAGTCCGGCATTCCAGCAATTAACTAATCTGCTCATTTATTCGAGATAAATTAAAATACACAAATACAAACATATTCAAGAATGTATTCAAATTCAGATAAAGAAATATAGATAAACTTCTGTGTTTGAATGTTGTTGTTTAGTCACTAAGTCCTCTCTGACTCTTTGGGACCCCATGGACTGTAGACCACCAACCTTCTCTTTCCATGGTATTTCCCAGCAAAAATACTGGAGTGAGTTGCCATTTCCTTCCCCAGGAAATCTTCCTGATCCAGGGATCAAACCTGCATTTCCTGCATTGGCAGGTGAATTCTTGACCACTGAGCCTCCAGGAAGCCCATGTTCGAATACCTTGTATCAGCTGAAAGAACACTGGATCAAATGCAACTTCAATTAATTTAAAAATCTATATGTGGGTGAAAGGTAAACAGAAGACTAGATACTGTATGATTTCATTTGTTGTTTATAACATCAGCCTATATTGAGGTGACAGATCAGAAAGATGGTGGAGTTTGGTTGACTGGGTAGACTTGACTGGACATTGTCAGAAAGGGACTCTATGTAGTGATAACCTTGCTTTGTAGCCTGTTTTAGGGTGGATGAAACAGTATAAAGTTTTCAAATCATATTGAACTAAACATTTAAGATATTTACATTTCATTATATTTATGCTGACTTCCCTGGTGGCTCAGCCAGTAAAGCATCTGCCTACAATGCAGAAGACCCGGGTTCAATCCCTGGGTCAGGAAGATCTCCTGGAGAAGGGAATGGCAACCTACTCCAGTATTCTTGCCTTGAAAATCCCATGGGCTGAGGAGCCTGGTTAGGCTACAGACCATGGGGTCACAAAGAGTCAGATATGACTGAGTGACTTCATGTTCACGTTCATACTATTAACAAATAATAAAATGTTTAAAAATACAAGAGAAAATTGTAAATCTTGTTTGAGTGAGTTTAACATACATTTAAAAAATACCAGCTCATATGATAAAAAAGATTATTATCAGTCTTTAAAATATGTCTTTCCAAATCTGATAGTAGTCTTATATAATTCACCTTAGGTGTTCCAGGAAAAGTCTCTCAGTTATTACAGTATTATATTGTATGATATTGTATATCATCATGTGAAACCAAACCCAAGTGGTTTCCCATTACATCTTATTTATATCTAATGTATTTATTTTTAAATTTTTTACAAAAATGATTTAGTGAGAAAAATGTAAACAAATTAAAAAAATCAATAGGAAATCCCATGCTCTGACAGAGACTCGCCTATGAATAATCATCAAATTTTTTCTACAGGCGTCTAGCAACTGTTTTATTAGTTACTATTATTACTACAGGTCTTTTCTTTTTAGGAGTCACTGGGATAATTAAACAGCCGAGTCATGTCTTACAGCCTAACCCTTTAATTACACAGAGGATCCTTATAATTTCACTCTTCACCCTTCACTGCATTTTACAGAATATTTTCCTCAACTCTTCTCTGGAGATAGAAACCAGTGCTTACCTGCTAGCTCAAAGACTGCAGGTGCTACAAGTGAGTAATTGAAAGTGATTTGTGAGCACTTTCTGACACATAATCTATGTTGTCTCTTCGGTCTGCCGTCTCAGTGTCTCACTCTTTCCTATCCTTAGTCTTGTCTCACTCCTCCCTATTGTAGTCTTAGTCAATAATGAAATTTGATCATGTAGTTCTGCTTTGTAACCTTTTTATTTATATATATATATTCCTACATTTTGACCAGTGTTGTAACTACCTTCAGCAACCAATTAGATTCTTTTAATTCCTACTCATTTATGGGGGTTTATAAAAATACCTGTTCAGATTAGATGATCTGATAGTTGTATTTGCAAGAAAGATATATGTTTTTTTTTTTAACTGCACATAGAAAATAATGTTTAAAAATAAAAGAGAAGATACTGTTTTATCTGTTTCACAATCAAATTCTGAATTGGAAAATTTTATTCAGTTTTATGAAAAACCAGTCCCATTAGTTGCCCTATTTTAGAGGTAATATTGAGATCAATATTACTTGTTCTATATGATTTAATATTTTCAGTAAAATTTATGCATATTTTGTGTCAGGTCACCAAGTATCAGAATATTTTTATTTGGAATATAGCTAGTTATATATGTTCAATTATAAAAGAAATAGAATAAACCCATTTTAAAATTATGTAGGTCATAACTTGCTACAGGAGAATCAGAAGGAATTTTGGTGGGTCTTCAACCAACTACCCAGGATTAGAGTAAACAATGATTTAAGTGTAACATCTCCCTTTCAGTTACATCTACTCATCTGCCTGAATAAGAGAAAATACTCTGCTACAGTAACGAAAGAATTCATAGTCTCCAATGCAGTCACACAATTGACACTATTAGACTTGGGTCAGTGGAAATGTTCATGTTGGGGAAAATAAAACACAGAAGAAGATCCTGTTTTTGACTGAAAGTGAAGATACTACATATATTAGTTTTTGTTTTTGTTTCTTTTTTGCTGCAAAACAAATGAAACCAATCTAGTGACCTGTATCAACATACATGTATCAATAATTTCATACAATTTTTGTTGCCTGGGAATCTGGCTGTGACTTAGCTGGATCCTCTGTGAAGGATCTCACCCAGCTGTGAGCAGTGTGTTACCAAGGCTGGGTTTGCATCAGAGGCTTGCCTGGAGAAGGATGTTTCTAAATTCTCTTAGTGTGTTGGAGAATTAATATCTTTGGGTTTGTATTACTTGTGACAGCTTATTTCTTCTGATAGCTTATTTCTTCAAAACTAACAATGGTGGAAAAGATTTTAGAAAGGTGAGTGTAATCACATACACATAATTAATGCCTTTGCTGTATTCTACAGGTTGGAAACAAATCATAGACTCCATTTACACTCAAAATAACTGAATTACACAATGTGTGAACACCAGGAGATGGAAAACACCTGCCATGAGATCCACCTGCCATGCAATAATTACTGTATTTGTGTTTAAATGATTGTGAAAGAACACTCTAATTTCATCAGTAAGGTATCTTAACAATCAGAGAATTTTGTTAGACTCCTGGTCATCATTCTAAAGTTAATGGTTTTGAGCCATGAAGGAGCCTGGCTCAGTGTTAGTGATTTTTTTCCATTAATTTGATCAATATAGCTGAGAAACTTTGGATAAGTGCTTTCTGAGTGAGAGAACAAACCTGTAACATGGGCCAAAGAGCCAATCTTAAATAGCCCTTTTAGGAATTCAGTTCAGTTCAGTCAGTCATGTCTGACTCCTTGTGACCCCATGAATCGCAGCCCGGCAGGCCTCCCTGTCCATCACCAACTCTCGGAGTCCACCCAAACCCATGTCCATCGAGTCTGTGATACCATCCAACCATCTCATCCTCTGTCATCCCCTTCTCCTCCTGCCCTCAATATTTCCCAGCATCAGGATCTTTTCAAATGAGTCAGTTCTTCGCATCAGGTGGCCAGAGTATTGGAGTTTCAGCTTTAGTATCAGTCCTTCCAATGAACACCCAGGACTGATCTCCTTTAGAATGGACTGGTTGGGTCTCCCTGCAGTCCAAGGGACTCTCAAGAGTCTTCTCCAACACCACAGTTCAAAAGCACCAATTCTTTGGCACTCAGCTTTCTCCACAGTCCAACTGTCACATTCGTGCATGACCACTGGAGAAACCACAGCCTTGACTAGATGGACCTTTGTTGACAAAGTAATGTCTCTGCTTTTTAATATGCTGTCTATGTTGGTCATGGAGAAGGCAATGGCACTCCACTCCAGTACTCTTGCCTGGAAAATCCCATGGGCGGAGGAGCCTGGTAGGCTGCAGTCCATGGGGTTGCTAAGAGTCAGACATGACTAAGCGACTTCACTTTTACTTTTCACTTTCCTGCATTGGAGAAGGAAATGGTAACCCATCCAGTGTTCTTGCCTGGAGAATCCAGGGAAGGTGGAGCCTGGTGGGCTGCCGTCTGTGGGGTCACACAGAGTCGGACACGACTGAAGCGACTTAGCAGCAGCAGCAGCAGCAGGTTGGTCATAACTTTCCTTCCAAGGAGTGTCTTTTAATTTCATGGCTGCAATCACCATCTGCAGTGATTTTGGAGCCCAGAAAAATAAAGTCAGCCACTGTTTCCACTGTTTCATCATCTATTTGCCATGAAGTGATGAGACTGGATGCCATGATCTTAGTTTTCTGAATGTTGAGCTTTAGGCCAACTTTTTCACTCTCCTCTTTCACTTTCATCAAGAGGCTCTTTAGTTCTTCTTCACTTTCTGCCATAAGGGTGGTGCCATCTGCATATCTGAGGTTATTGATTTTTCTTCCAGCAATCTGGATTCTAGCTTGTGCTCAATCCAGCCCAGCATTTCTCATGATGTACTTTGCATATAAGTTAAATAAGCAGGGTGACAATATTCAGCCTTGATGTACTCCTTTTCCTATTTGGAACCAGTCTGTTGTTCCATGTCCAGTTCTAACTGTTGCTTCCTGACCTGCATACCTGTTTCTCAAGAGGCAAGTCAGGTGGTCTGGTATTACCATCTCTTTCAGAATTTTCCACAGTTTATCGTGATTTAGGAATTACCAGGGTTAATAAGTTGATTAAAAAAAAAAAAAACTATCTGGAACAAGAGTAAGAGTAGAAATATTCTGTCCAGATGAAAGACAGTCATGGTAAGCATCAGTAAGGTAGTAAATCAAGCAGTTTTGTTTCAGCTTTCCTTAGGAAGAAGATAGGTACTGGAAGGATGTCATAGTTATATTCAGTCTTGAAATCCACAAATACTGGAGTGGCACCATGCTAATGACTTCTCATCTATTTCCCTCTGATAATATCTATTCTAAAGGGCCAGGTCCCTGTGACAAGAATAATATGTAGCTAGAATGTAAAACACTTACTATAGGAAGAGAGCCACAGTTTTATTAAAGAGATTTTTCTCTTCCCCATTTTTTTTTTAAATTTTAAGTTAACCTCACTGTCCTTGGGAACAAAGTAGATAAAATATCAAAGAAAATATCTTCTATTTTTGACTTGTTTATTTTACAGAGGCTCTGGCATCTAGAAGGTGAAATTCCATGTAAGGAACTGTAAAGGAAAATTTTTCAAAACAATCTTTCCATGGGCTAGAAGGCAAGCTTGTCTAAGGCAAATCAGTCTGTGGCTCATGGCCAGCCAAACTTTAATGTTGAAGGGACTGGAATTAGCAATGTCTAGCAGCCCTACAGCTGTATTCTTAGAAATATGATGTGAGAAGGAGGGAGACTTTGAATACACACCATAAAGGGATGTAATCAGTTTGGGAGGCAAATTGAGGTCATGGGTCTTCTCAAGAACAAGCTTTCCTATTAAAAACTCAGATTAATTTACTGATATTTGAAAGATAACACTTATATGCACAAAATATCTTAGGCTTTTTAATAATGTCTATGATTGTAAAAGTGTTCTGAGAACAAAAATATTGAGAAATAATACTTTAAAGAAAAAATATAGATGACATAAATTTAAAATTCATAATTGATAGAATTTATAGCATACATTTAGATGATAGAAAGTACTTTATAATATATATAAATTTATACAATTTAGAAATTCATTATTGATCAGTTCTAAGTAGGAGAAAGGGACGACAGAGGATGAGATGGCTGGATGGCATCACTGACTCAATGGACATGAGTTTGGGTGAACTTAGGGAGCTGGTGATGGACAGGGAGGCCTAACGTGCTGTGATTCATGGGGTCACAAAGAGTCGGACATGACTGAGCGACTGAACTGAACTGAACTGAACTGAAGTACATTATAATCCTATGTATGATGTTTTTTGATTCATGGGTTATTTAGGTGTTATTCCAAAGGTACTTTAATTAATTTAATATTTATATCTATGGTTGTCATGAAATTTATTATCTAAAGTCACTTTTAATGTATCCTATTGTATGTCTCTTCATGGATATAAAAGGAGATTATCCCAGTTCACATAAGTATCTAAGTTCACTCTGTGCTTAATAAAGATGTGTTGTTTTTAGAGAACTCTTTAAGTACAATTATATCACATTTTTGAGAACTTCTTTACATATTCAGTTAAAAAACTGATTCACATGTGCTTGAAAAGAGTATATCTATATTACAGTCACTGTTCTATATATACCAGTTAGGCCAGATGTGTTGCGCTTTGCAAATGTTGTCACACCCAAACTATTGTTCGTTTGGCTTTTTGTCTGCTTCAATTTTGTTTTTTGAGCATGGTTTATAAGCATATGTTTATCCTACCTCTAAAATTTTTCTTAACAAAGAGGTATAATTATATAATATTACTATGGAAACACCACTTTGTGGGTAATATTTGCTATATATTCTATCCTTTTTGATTTTTTTTCTTTTACCTTTGCTGTATGCTTTTTTTTAAATTTAAATTTATTTATTTTAATTAGAGGCTAATTACTTTACAATATTGTATTGGTTTTGCCATACATCAACATGAATCCGCCACGGGTGTACACATGTTCCCAATCCTGAACCCCACTCCCACCTCCCTCCCCATACCATCCCTCTGGGTCATCCCAGTGCACCAGCCCCAAGCTTCCTGTATCCTGCATTGAATGCTTTTAAAAAAAATTTATTTATTTTAACTGGAGGCTAATTACTTTACAATATTGTAGTGGTTTTTTCCCAGGTTTCTCTTCTGAGTTGTGGATGGGTATTTGAAATTTCCTACTTGATCTACACTTGACTGTCTGAAAGCACATATCATAAACCAGGTACATGATGTTACCTCCATAATATTGCTGCTACTTATTTTTAATGATAAATTTAACTTCCTAGTTTCTCAGATGGTGTGGATAACTTATTTCTCTCATAGTACACACTGTATTATCAGAATATAGTATTGCCTCTACCTTCAAAACAGATCCAACTACTTCTCACTGTATTTCTCCTCCAAATTACCATTTTTCTGCCTCCAATTTTTTTTTACTTATTTATTAAGCATATCTGTCACTGAAATATGATAATATATCTACTAAAGCGCTAAACAGATCTTGAATCCATATATTTTTCACCTGAAAAAGCTAACCAAATCACAAATATTTTCACTACATGCATCCTGAGTTCCCTACCCTTGCCCTCTCCCAATCACTAATCACTCAAAAGTAACAGTTACACAAAATCTATCAGACTTCCCTGGTGGCTTAGATGGTAAAGCGTAAAATCTATCACAATCAATTAATGTCACCTACTTATAGAATCTATAACATTGAAATATACGTCATTTTCTCATTTAGATCTCACTGTTGTTGTTTAGCATAAAGTCTGTGATATTTATATGTTGTTGTATGGATCATAGTTGATTTTCATCATTCCATAAAATTCAAATATATAGATATACCACAATTTACTGATTTTTTTTTTTTTTTTTTTGGCTTTCCCGGTGGCTCATTGGTAAGGAGTGTCCCTGCAATGCAGGAAACTTGGGTTTGATCCCTGGGTAGGGAAGATCCCCTGGAGGAGGGCTATGGCAACTCACTCCAGTATTCTATCCTGAAGAATTCCATGAAACAGGAGCCTGGCAGGCCAAAGTCCATAGGGTCACAAAGAGTCTGCAGTTACTGAGCAGGCATGCATTGATTTGTTTTATATTCATGGACACTGGATTATTTCTAACTTGCATCAAATTAAACTGCTATAAGCATTATTAACCATGAATTTGGGGACACATAGGCATGCATTTTGTTGGGTTTATTTCTATAAGCAGTATTGTTCAAAGATAAAGTTAATTTGTTGTATCAGGACCCACAAAATGAAGAGCGCCCCAGTGGCCCAGGCCACATCACACATTTAAACCTAGGTCAGCCTGCATTTATTAGAAACACCTTCCAAGGAAACCTAAAATACACCAATGACACAACCCCAACTCAGCTTAGGCTTGCTGCTACGTCACTTCAGTCGTGCCCGACTCTGTGTGACCCCATACACGGCGCCCACCAGGCTCCCCAGTCCCTGGGATTCTACAGGCAAGAACACTGGAGTGGGTGCCATTTCTTTCTCCAATGCATGAAAGTGAAAAGTGAAAGTGAAGTCGCTCAGTCGTGTCTGACTCTTCGAGACCCCATGGACTACAGCCTACCAGGCTCCTCCGTCCATGGGATTTTCCAGGCAAGAGTACTAGAGTGGGTTGCCATTGCCTTCGCTGCAGCTTTAGCTTATCTTACTGTAAAAATAGGCCCACTCCAGTGTTCTTTCCTGGAGAATCCCAGGGACGGGGGAGCCTGGTGGGCTGCTGTCTTTGGGGTCGCACAGAGTCGGACAAGACTGCAGCGACTTAGCAGCAGCAGCAGCAGCATTAAAAGAAAATGCTGACCTCCTTGCCAAAGTGCTCTGCTTCTGCATTGTCTCTTCTAATGCTCTGTAGACTCGCTGTTGCCCCAGATCCTTCAGAAAGAGGGCTGTGCTGCTTGTTATCCCAATCTATGGATTGTTTTTTCTTGAATGAAAGATGTAAAAGTAACAACTATATTTTGGGCAACAAAGTGGAACCCACAGAAAGCTGTTGAATAGTCTGGAGATGGCTCCTAGATAAAGAGTAGGTCCTGTGGATTCTCTCAGATTCATTGCCTCTCTCTGGGTAGTGGGTAAGCTCTTCTCAGATTACACTGCATTTATTTTGTGATCCGAACTTTTCAAACTTATCTTTCGTAATACTTTCAGGTCGAAAATTGGGTTTTGAAAGACTCCAGAGTTTTTAGACTGAAACCTAGTGAGCCACCACAGTTGGGTTTGTGGCTGACCTTTTCTGCAAAGTAAGCCCCTTTGGGAGATTTTGACAGGTCTCAGGAACTTTGCACAGGCAACCAGAAAGGGTTGTTGTTTAGTCATTAAGTCATGCCTGACTTTTTTGTGACTCCATGGACTGTAGCCCACCAGGCTCCTTTGTCCATGGAATTTCCCAGGCAAGAATACTGGAATGGTTTGCCATTTCCTTCTCCAGGGGTATTCCTGACCCAGGGATTGAACACGTGTCTCCTGCATTGGCAAGCAGATTCTTTACCACTGATCTACCAGAAAAGCCTAGCCAGATAGTGTATGTGTGGGTAAACTAGGGAAGATCTCAAAGGTAAAATAATGGGTATCCCTTGATGTAAGAAAGTAAAATAACAGCAATTGGGGGGCTTACAAAGACTGGGGTAAATCCACAGCATAAAGTACCTGGGAGACTGGGGGAAATAAAGACAAGAAATCCAGACTTTTTTGAATAACGACATATCAAAATCTAAGTACGCATAAGATGAACTTTTAAATGCCATTCAGTCTGTCACTATATATATAAAAAATAAAATCTTGTGAAAGGAGTAATAGATATGTTGCTAATGGGAATCTTTGAAACCAAAGCCACAAAATTGGTAGGCATGCCTTGATCATTTTAAAGCTGGTAAAGCAGTTTTCATTCCAATCCCAAAGAAAGGCAATGCCAAAGAATGCTCAAACTACCGCCCAATTGCACTCATCTCACACGCTAGTAAAGTAATGCTCAAAATTCTCCAAGCCAGCCTTCAGCAATATGTGAACTGTGAACTTCCAGAGGTTTAAGTTAGTTTTAGAAAAAGCAGAGGAATCAGAGATCAAATTGCCAACATCTGCAGGATCATCAAAAAGGCAAGAGAGTTCCAGAAAAACATCTATTTCTGCTTTATTGACTATGCCAAAGCCTTTGACTGTGTGGATCACAATAAACTGTGGGAAATTCTGAAAGAGATGGGCATACCAGACCACCTGACTTGCCTCTTGAGAAATCTGTATGCGGGTCAGGAAGCAACAGTTAGAACTGGACATGGAACAACAGACTGGTTCCAAATAGGAAAAGGAGTATGTCAAGGCTGCATATTGTCACCCTGCTTATTTAACTTCTATGCACAGTACATCATGAGAAACGCTGAGCTGGAAGAAGCACAGGCTGGAATCAAGATTGCCGGGAGAAATATCAATAACCTCAGATATGCAGATGACACCACCCTTATGGCAGAAAGTGAAGACGAACTCAAAAGCCTCTTGATGAAAGTGAAAGAGGAGAGTGAAAAAGTTGGCCTAAAGCTCAACATTCAGAAAACGAAGATCATGACATTCAGTCTCATCACTTCATGGGAAATAGATGGGGAAACAGTGGAAACAGTGTCAGAATTTATTTTGGGGGGCTCCAAAATCAGTGCAGATGGTGATTGCAGCCATGAAATTAAAAGACGCTTACTCCTTGGAAGGAAAGTTATGACCAACCTAGATAGCATATTCAAAAGCAGAGACATCACTTTGCCAGCAAAGGTCCGTCTAGTCAAGGCTATGGTTTTTTCCACTGGTCATGTATGGATGTGAAAGTTGGACTGTGAAGAAGGCTGAGTGCCAAAAAATTGATGCTTTTGAACTGTGGTGTTGGAGAAGACTCTTGAGAGTCCCTTGGACTGCAAAGAGATCTAACCAGTCCATTCTAAAGGATATCAGTCCTAGGTGTTCATTAGAAGGAATGATACTAAAGCTGAAACTCCAATACTTGGGCCACCTCATGCGAAGAGTTGACTCATTGGAAAAGACCCTGATGCTGGGAGGGATTGGGGGCAGGAGGAGAAGGGGGCAACAGAGGATGAGATGGCTGGATGGCATCACTGACTCGATGGATGTGAGTCTGAGTGAACTCTGGGACTTGCTGATGGACAGGGAGGCCTGCTGGGCTGTGATTCATGGGGTCGCAAAGAGTCAGACACGACTGAGGGACTGAACTGAACTGAAAGCAGTTAACACCTGACAAATTGCTGAGCTGTGGTGAGTTGGTTAGATTGACACTAGATCACCAAACAACCTCAAGAAAATTTCTTTGCAGTGAAATACACTGTAAAACACCACAACATCCCCAAACCCAGTGACACATCCCTCTTAGGTGTTTTTCTGGCTTCATGATATCCAAGGCGTAGAGAAAGGTGATCCTCAAGTTTAAAAAAATTTAGTGTATTATGCCTGTTGAGTTTGTATCTAAGAACTGTGATCCTAGCTAGCGTAGTTTACTTGGTGGGGCAGGTAAACTGCCCCCTAGATTAGGCTGCTAATGTCGGGGAAGATTTGTGGATGGGGGCTGGTAGGATATCATCCTGCTTATCTATAATGCTAAGTTTTTTTGTCACTTCTTCCTTGGTTACATGGTTAGGAAGTTCTTTCCCACATGAATATCATTACAATTTTTGTCATTTTCTTGTAATTGCTCTATAGTTCATGCATTCCATTTATTTTCTGAAGTATATTTTAATATAAGGAAGGTATTTTTCTCTAATAATTTCAGCACTATTTATGTAGTTCTTTTTTTAACAGTTGCCAGACAATAAACAGTAAAGTGTAAGTATTTATATTGTAAAAAAAAAAAAAAAAAGGACTGTGGTCCTAGAAGAAATAGGTATGTATAAAATGGCAAACACTTACTAAGATAGTCTATAATTACAATGGATATTATGAAGAACATTTCAGTTATACAAGATTGTTTATTTAAGAAATACATTTGAACCTAAAAAATGGTACAAACAAACTTATTTACAAAACAGAAATAGAGTCAAAGATGTAGAAAACAAATTTATGATTATCAAGGCAGAAAGTGGAGGATAAATTGGGAGATTGGGATTGACTTGTACATATGACTATATATGAAATAGATAACTGAGAACCTACTGTAAAGCACAGGGAACTCTACTCAATACTCTGTAATGACCTATATGGGAAAAGAATCTAAAATATCCATCTATGTATATGTATGTATGTGTCTCTGTGTAACAGTTGATGGGATCACTAAGAATCAGACATCCAGTTCAGTTCAGTCGCTCAGTCATGTCTGCCTCTTTGCGACCCCATGGACCACAGCACGCCAGGCCTTTCTGTCCATCACCAACTCCCAGAGTTTACTCAAACTCATGTCCATTGAGTAGGTATTGCCATCGAATCATCTCATCCTCTGTCGTCCCCTTCTCCTCCTGCCTTCAATCTTTCCCAGCATCAGGGTCTTTTTATATGAGTCAGCTCTTCACATCAGGTGGCCAAAGTATTGGAGTTTTAGCTTCAACATCAGTCCTTCCAATGAATATTAGGACTGATTTCCTTTAGGATGGACTGGTTGGATCTCCTTGCAGTCCAAGGGACTCTCAAGAGTCTTCTCCAACACCACAGTTCAAAAGCATGAATTCTTCGGTGCTCACCTTTCTTCATAGTCCAACTCTCACATCCATACATGACTACTGGAAAAACCACAGCCTTGACTAGTCGGACCTTTGTTCACAAAGTAATGTCTCTGCTTTTTAATATGCTATCTGGGTTGGTCATAACTTTCCTTCCAAGGAGTGTGTTTTAATTTACTGGCTGTAGTCACCATCTGCAGTGATTTTGAAGCCCAAATAAATAAAGTCTGCCACTGTTTCCATTATCTCCCCATCCATTTGACATTAAGTGATGGGACCAGATGTGATGATCTTAGTTTTCTGAATGTTGACCTTTAAGCCAATTTTTTCACTCTCATCTTTCACTTTCATCAGGAGGCTTTTTAGTTCCTCTTCACTTTCTGCCATAAGGGTGGTGTCATCTGCATATCTGAGGTTATTGATATTTCTCCCACCAAACTTGATTCCAGCTTGTGCTTCTTCCAGCCCAGCGTTTCTCATGATGTACTCTGCCTATAAGTTAAATAAGCAGGGTGTCAATATACAGCCTTGACATACTCCCTTTCCTAATCTAACCAGTCTGTTGTTCCATGTCCAGTCCTAACTGTTGCTTCCTGACCTAGATACAGATTTCTCAGGAGGCAGGTCAGACTGCCTGACTGACCAGACTTGCCTGTGAGTTTCTGGGAGTCTCTAGCAGAGGCGTGGGTCGGTGGTGGCCTGCTGCTGGGTTAGGGGCACTTATTGCAGCAGTACAATGCATGGGCTCTTTTGAAGGAGGTCACCATTATCTTCATTACCTCCACCATAGTTTGTCCCCAGGTAAATAGCAGGGAGGGAACACAGTTCTACCTATCAATAAAAATTGCATTAAAGATTTACTGAGCATGGCCCTGCCCATCAGAACAAGACCCAGTTTCCCCCTCAGTGAATCTCTCCCATCGGGAAGCTTCCATAAGCCTCCTATCCTTCTCCATTAGAGGGCAGATAGACTGAAAACCACAATCACAGAAAACTAACCAATCTATTCCTATGGACCACAGCCTTGTCTAACTCAATGAAACTATGAGCCATGCAGTGTAGGGCCACCCAAGACGCACAGATCATGGTGGAGAGTTCTGACAAAATGTGGTCCACTGGAGAAGGCGATGGCAAACCGCTTCAGTATTCTTGCCTTGAGAACCCTATGAACAGTGTGAGTCAGATATTACTTCACAAATGAACAACAATGACTGATTCACTTCATTGTATACCTGAAACTATGACATCATGAATCAACTATACGCCAAGAAAAATTAATCAAAAATAAGTAAAATTTGCTTAAAAGAAGTGCACTTGAAAGCAAGGTTTCCCAAATCAAGCAAATGGGATATCTATTTTAATTGTCATGAAGAAGGCTCCAAAAGACTTCAAGATTCCAAAATAGCTTCCTTGAAAGATTCATTACAAAAAGCTAGTGAAAAATTAGACACGTGAAGTGAAGTGAAATGAAAGTCACTCAGGTGTCTGACTCTTTGCTACCCCATGGACTATAATAGTCCATATTCTCCAGGCCAGAATACTGGAGTGGGTAGCCGTTCCCTTCTCTAGGGGATCTTCCAACTCCAGGGATCGAACCTAGGTCTCCCGCATTGCAGGTGTATTCTTTACTGGCTGAGCCACTGGGGAAGCCCAAAAACACATGAGGTACCTAAAACAAAAGACCATAAGACTGACATGACTCCTACTGCTCCACTCTATCCTTCTTTAGCTGAGTACTCCATCTATAAATCCTCTGTCTGAATTACTTTTACACTCTGAAAAGACTACAAGATGGTAAATAGAAGTCAGATCCTTCCACACTAACTTGGATATTCCTATATCTAATCTCAAAGGAGGGCCTTTTTGGGCCCCTCCTAGTGTTGCTGGTTCACCAAGGGATTCTCCAGTAAATTGTTACCAGATATTCCCTTAACTAGCCAAGGAAAAGTAATATTAAAGGTAATGGAAAGCCTGTTTAAGTTTTGGTAGATAACCAAGCTACACTCCCCAAACCTTACCCGCTTCTGAGCCTGCATATAGGATCCTGCAAAAACTGAAAGAAAGCTACAAAGAGTGAGAATTCTTACCAATGAACAGTAATGCCTGGTGGAGAGAGAAAAATAAGACTTAACATTGTTCTGTCCTTTCTGAATTTGTTGTTGTTGTTAAGTCACTCAATTGTGTCCAACTCCTTGAGATCCCATGGACTGCAGCATGCCAGGCTTCCTTGTCTTTCATTGTCTCCCAGAGTTTGCTCAAACTCATTCCATTGAGTCGGTGGTGCCATCAACCATCTCAAGAGTCTTTTCCAACACTATAATTTGAAAGCATCAATTCTTTCCAAATTTAGGCTTCTGTAAATTTGGTTTTGCAGAACTCATTTTCTGGCCAAGCCTTTCTCTCCCAGGAATAGCTGTTACCTTCTGTTTCTGTTGCTTTGTGTCCTGAAAATCAGGCTTGACTTTCTCCTTGCCTGGAGTAGGTCGGTTCCTTTGTATGCAGGCAGCTGAACCAATAGGTTGAGGGCTCCAGAATATGGCCAGAAAGAAACATGGGTTGTACTCCATTCGCAGCTGAAGTTCTACCCACTGTTGACTCAGAGAAATTGTTTAAGTCCTTCATTTTGGCTATCTTTGGAAGCAGCTCTGAATCTTGGGTGCACAGTATGCTTGGGAGTTGTTCAGTATTGACAAGGATGTTTGCTGTTTGTTCCTCTCAGAAATACAGAAACTAAGCCAACTGTTTCTCAAGTTCATGTGATTTGGATAATTGTCAAGAAAAAAAACTATATTTATTAAAATAGCCATGTCTTTAGAGTTATCAATATTACATATAATATAGGCAGGCAATTTTATTCTACCCAGGCTAACTAAAAGTTAAATAAACTCATGTTATCTCTATTACAGAATTTGTCAACAAGAGATAACTTAAAATGATGACTGTTTAATGTCTCATGAAATTCTCGTGAGTAAACATAATTGTTAAGAAAAAGTAAATTAATTTGGCAAAACTAATACAATTTTGTAAAGTTTAAAAATAAAAAATTAAATTAAATGTAAGATAAAATTTTATAAATAAACTTTCCAACAATTATGCTTTAAGTAAACATAGTTTACCAAATCTTTTTGGTAACTTTGAACTTTGAATTTACACTGAGATAAGTTAAATAAGGGATATTCATGGACCATCTAGATCATTTCCAAATAAGGTAAAATACTGAAATGTTAACTACTAAACATATAGAGTTATCTTCCTTTGGCCTCTTTTTATAAATGAACTAAAGACACAGGTTTATTAAATATGTTTTGAGCCATATTAAATAGTTTACTACAAGAAAGAAAATGCATCTACAAATTATAACATACATTTAAAAATTTGACAATTCTTAGCATAATTGTCCATAATTGCTTGATTTCTAGTTTTTTTTAGGAATTAAGAATTCTCTGTGTTAAAAATTCTAATCAAAATATGTAATTAAAACTACTTAGAAATAATAAGAGCTTCCCTATTAACTCAGCTGGTAAAGAATCCACCTGCAATGCAGGAGACCCTGGTTTGATTCCTGGGGTGGGAAGATCTACTGCAGAAGAGATAGGCTACCTCTCTAATATTTGTTGGCTTCCCTGGTGGCTCAGCTGGTAAAGAATCTGCCTGCAATGTCGGAAACAAGGATTCAATACCTGGGTTGGGAAGACCCCTGGAGAAGGGAACAGCTACCCACTCCAGTGTTCTGGCCTGGAGAATTCCATGGACTGTATAGTCCATGGGGGTTGCAGAGTCAGACTGACCGAGCAACTTGCGCTTTCAAAAATAATAAGACTTAAAGGAAACAACTATACATGAAAAAATAGAATGACCACTTGTTTCAGAAAGAAAAGAAGACATTGGACAAAATGTGAATGGATATAAAAAAAAAAAAAGGTTGTAGAAGATTTGTGGAAAAGGAATCTTGAGAAAGGGATTTTATGTGTGGTCAAGTTGGCTATGATTAGAATGGATTTATTTCCATTTTTTAAAATGAGTTGTCAATATTAAAGGTACAATGCTGTAAGATTAGAATTTGGTTTTCCTTCTTTTAAAAGAACAAAGTCAAAGTGATTCGGAATGTAAAATGATAAGAGAATGTAATATCTGATTTGACTGATGTCAAATGATCTGAAAGCAGGATTACGGTCAAGATACATGGACTGTTCTTTTAGGACCCCAATTTAAAAAACTATAATGTCTGTAAGAGGCAAAAACCTCAATTTCCTGATGAGACATGTATATATCAGATCAGATCAGATCATATCAGTCGCTCAGTCATGTCCAACTCTTTGCGACCCCATGAATCACAGCACACCTGTGCTGTCCAGGACAGGCCTCCCTGTCCATCACCAACTCCCGGAGTTCACTGAGACTCACGTCCACAAGCCAGTGATGCCATCCAGCCATCTCATCCTCTGTCATCCCCTTCTCCTCTTGCCCCCAATCCCTCCCAGCATCACAGTCTTTTCCAATGAGTCAACTCTTCGCATGAGGTGGCCAAAGTACTGGAGTTTCAGCTTTAGCATCATTCCTTCCAAAGAAATCCCAGGGCTGATCTCCTTCAGAATGGACTGGATGGATCTCCTTGCAGTCCAAGGGACTCTCAAGAGTCTTCTCCAACACCACAGTTCAAAAGCATCAATTCTTCGGCCCTCAGCCTTCTTCACAATCCAACTCTCACATCCATACATGACCACAGGAAAAACCATAACCTTGACTAGACAGACCTTTGTTGGTAAAGTAATGTCTCTGCTTTTCAATATGCTATCTAGGTTGGTCATAACTTTCCTTCCAAGGAGTAAGCGTCTTTTAATTTCATGGCTGCAGTCACCATCTGTAGTGATTTTGGAGCCCAGAAAAATAAAGTCTGACACTGTTTCCACTGTTTCCCCATCTATTTTCCATGAAGTGATGGGACCGGATGCCATGATCTTCGTTTTCTGAATGTTGAGCTTTAAGCCAACTTTTCCACTCTCCACTTTCACTGTCATCAAGAGGCTTTTGAGTTCCTCTTCACTTTCTGCCATAAGGGTGGTATCATCTGCATATCTGAGGTTATTGATATTTCTCCCGGCAATCTTGATTCCAACTTGTGTTTCTTCCAGTCCAGCGTTTCTCAGGATGTACTCTGCATAGAAGTTAAATAAGCAGGGTGACAATATACAGCCTTGACGAACTCCTTTTCCTATTTGGAACCAGTCTGTTGTTCCATGTCCACTTCTAACTGTTGCTTCCTGACCTGCATACAGATTTCTCAAGAGGCAAGTCGGGTGGTCTGGTATTCCCATCTCTTCCAGAATTTCCCACAGTTTATTGTGATCCACACAGTCAAAGGCTTTGGCATAGTCAATAAACATGCATACATATGTACATGGATTCACATATATACATTATAAAATATTAGATACCTGAGAAAATAGATGAGAGAAAAGTAAATATGCAATGTAACACACACAGAAACACACACAAACTTAGATTCTAAAAGTATAATATTAGAAGTAATGAAATTAGGCAATGAAATTACACTTTCTGCACTGTATTAACACTGACTTGGCAACTAACTTGATGCACAAGCACCGATTCTTGAAATTATTTACTTTCCTTTTCATGAAAAATGATTTTGTCAAAAATCAAGTGTGTATAAATTCTGGAATCCATAAGGTACTATTGGTAGATTTATTTACCCTAACATGAATACCACACTCTTTTTCCTCTGCAACACTTTTGTAGCCTTAAAATCAGGTTGTATACATCTCTAATCATATTGTTTTATTTTAAGTAATGCATTTCCTACCTGTTTTCTTTTTTATTTCTTCTTTGTTTCTGGGGATTACTTTTCTTAACATTTAAAAGATTAACTTGGAATTTGTTAAGTTTGATATCATTTTCCATTTCTCTCATTCAATATGTCCTTTCTCCTGATTATTTTGGATTTAATTTGTTTCATTTTCTGGCATCTTAAGACAAAAACTTAGATTAAAGCTTGGATCTAACTTAGGTTGAAATTATATTACATTAGGATTGGAACAGTTTTATGCTTATTTCCAGTAGTACCTGGATATCTGTCTTTGGCTTGGTCAAGAAAAATTCTGTGGACTAACTAACCACTGTGCTGAGTAAAATCAGAACTTTTCAGCTGACATCCTGGGTCATTTTGTTTGATGAGGACTCTCACTATGTGTAGCTGATTTGTCCGCCTGGCTGGACTACATGACCAGAAAGGCATAAAAAGACATATTGATATTTTTCTCATTTTCCCTCTGGGAAAGTTCCACATTGAGCTTTTCCAAAATCAATATTTATCAGAACACATTTTGGCAGTTTAATCTTGAGAAAAATTGCCCTTTATGAATGATAATGAATAATAAATTTTTAAGGACACAGCATAGTGCTGTATCTCAAATGGTCAACAGAGATATAGACCATCCATCTTCTTGTAAATTTTATTTTGTACATTCTGGTTTTCTTCATTTTTATTGAGAAGAAATTTTTAATAATGTCTTACATACATTCCATGCTTGGACAAAAATTAACATTTGACCATTTTAGCAGTATTTTTGAAATCGGTATTTTCTAATAGATTTCTTATCTTAAAATAACTTGCAGGATTTAAATGTGCTAAGATTTAATCTGAAACATTTTTTAAGAATAAGAATTCCTGTGAATAAATTTAATTATTATTTCTTAAATTTAATATAAAATAACCTCTTGTCTTGTAAAATATGTCAGTTTCAAAGCTGGTCTGGAATACTTTTATACCAGAAAGCTATTATATACATATTAAAATGTATATGAATTAATTAGGTTGCAAAAATTGTACAAATCAAAAATATTTTAAATATTCTTATGACAATAGTGAAGATACTCTAAGATTTCAACAAAGTATAGTTTTATTCTCTATTTTTTTGTAGATCTGTGGGCTAAAATAAGTTAATGAAGACAGACTTTCACTGCATTTCAGCTTTAAACCTTTCAGATTTGCTCCTCCCTCTGAGTCTCAAGGGGCTTCCCTGGTGGCTCAGATGGTAAAGCATCTGTCTGCAATACAGGAGACCCGGGTTTGATCCCTGGGTTGGGAAGATCCCCTGGAGAAGGAAATAGCAATCCACTCCAGTACTATTGCTTGAAAAATCCCATGGACAGAGGAGCCTGGTAGGCTACAGTCCATGGGCTTGCAAAGAGTCAGACACGACTGAGGTAAGACAGTGAACAGCCCTTCATTCTAATCTCAAAGGAGAAATGTTAATAGGTGCTGTTTCCAGTGTCAACTTCACATACAATCCTTTGAAGTCTTTACAGGTACCGTTCAGGGACCTTGGATCAAAAGATTAAAGGAAAAAAAAAATATAAAAGCAAAGAAGCTCCCTTTTACCCTAGATTTTGTGAAAATGATATTTCCTGTTTGAGGTCAAAATGTGTCTTCTTTTTTTAAATCTTCGTTGTTGTTATGTTTGTACAGATTGAATAGTTCTTAAAAGAACTATTTCTAGATGGCTTTCTTTTTTGCCAGAGACAAACTTTGCACTAGAGATATAATAGTTTATAAGCACGATTGTTAATTTTACTCTTCAAGGGTATGGGGGTTACAGTTTGATAAATTGCAGGTAGTCAGTCATGTTTAGACACATATCCTTGTGATAAAATAGAGACAGATTTGAATCTAAAGTTAATCTGGGGTTCATTAACTTATTGCCAATGCTTTAAGTATAGGAGAAGGCTCTTGAGAGTCCTTTGCACTGCAAGGAGATCCAACCAGTCCATCCTAAAGAAAATCAGTCCTAATATTCATTGGAATGACTGATGTTGAAGCTGAAACTCCAATATTTTGGCCACCTGATGCGAAGAGCTGACTCATTTGAAAAGACCCTGATGCTGGGAAAGATTGAAGGCTAGAGGAACAGGGGATGACAGAGGATGAGATGGTTGGATGGCATCACCGAGTCATTGGACGTGAGTTTGAGTAAACTCTGAGAGTTAGTGATGGACAAAGGAGGCCTGGTGTGCTGCAGTACATGGGATCTCAAAGAGTCAGACACGACTAAGAAACTGAACTGAACTGAACTTATATTTTGGGGCATCAATTTTCTCCACTTTAAAGGTAGATAATAATATTTCCGTTAAAATGTTACATTGGCAGTTTGATTATATAATGTAGAAAACGTAGAGTAAATGTGGAATGCTTGCCACATAGTAAGTTATCAGTAAGAAGATTAACTTTAAATACATCATTCTTCTTTATCACTGTCATCACCATTAGTTGTCTCAGTTTTGTAGTATACAGTAGTTTATCTGTAATAGTTTAGAATTGGGACTTAGTACTAGATGTGAGAGATATGTTACTATTACTGCAATAATCTGATTACCTTAGCATAAAATAATACATACAAATTTTGATTATTCACATTTCAATTTTATAGGAAGTTTTATATATATCTCTCTCTATATATATATCTCTCAAATTAGATCAATTTAATATTTTCTACATAAACATATAAAGATGTTAGTCAAATAATACAAAGGTACTTATCATTACTTTTGTATTTTATCTTTCTTCTTGCATTTGATCTATGGTAACTTTTAAGACTTTCATTTTTTTTGTTTCTCACGTTAAGATATTATTTCACTTTTTAATAGGTTAAAGCTGAGGGACACTGAGAGAGTAAACTAAATGAATATCAAGATCTCTGATCTGAAAAGTCTTAAGTCAGAAAGTCACATATACTCTAATAAGACATACTTTTGTCTTTAGCACTTACATAGCATTGTCCTCTGGTAAATTACAATCTGTTTATGGGATATACAGCAGAAGGAATGGTACAAACCATTAGCTGTAGAAGGAAGACATTTGTCTTTCTTTTTCACTATTGTATATTTAAAGTTGACATTCTTTTTCTTATATTTTTATAAAGTTCTTACATATATTTTTAATTTAAATTTATTCATTTTAATTGGAGGCTAATTACTTTACAATATTATATTGGTTTTGCCATACATCAACATGAATCCACCATGTGTGTACACGTGTTCCCAATCCTGAACCCCCCTCCCACCTCCTTCCCCATACCATCCCTCTGGGTCATCCCAGTGAACCAGCCCCAAGCATCCTGTATCCTGCATCGAACCTGGACTGGCAATTCATTTCCTATATGATATTATACATGTTTCAATGCCATTCTCCCAAATCATGCCCCCCTCCTCCCTCTCCCACAGAGTCCAAAAGACTGTTCTATACATCTGTGTCTCTTTTGCTGTCTTGCATACAGGCTTATCCTTACCATCTTTCTAAATTCCATATATATGTGTTAGTATACTGTATTGGTGTTTTTCTTTCTGTCTTACTTCACTCTGTATAATAGGCTCCAGTTTCAACCACCTCATTAGAACTGATTCAAATGTATTCTTTTTAATGGCTGAGTAATACTCCCTTGTGTATATGTACCACTGCTTTCTTATCCATTCATCTGCTGATGGACATCTAGGTTGCTTCCTAACAACTAATCTCAAAAATATACAAGCAACTCCTCCAGCTCAATTCCAGAAAAATAAAAGACTCAATCAAAAAATGGGCCAAAGAAATAAATAGACATTTCTCCAAAGAAGACATACAGATGGCTAACAAACACATGAAAAGATGCTCAACATCACTCATTATCAGAGAAATGCAAATCAAAACCACAATGAGGTACCATTTCACGCCAGTCAGAATGGCTACAATCCAAAAGTCTATAAGCAATAAATGCTGGAGAGGGTGTGGAGAAAAGGGAACCCTCTTACACTGTTGGTGGGAATGCAAACTAGTTCAGCCACTATGGAGAACAGTGTGGAGATTCCTTAAAAAACTGGAAATAGAACTGCCTTATGATCCAGCAATCCCACTGCTGGCCATACACACTGAGGAAACCAGAATTGAAAGAGACACATGTACCCCAATGTTCATCGCAGCACTGTTTATAATAGCCAGGACATGGAAGCAACCTAGATGTCCATCAGCAGATGAATGGATAAAGTTCACATTCTTGATCACTTTCTTGTTAGCACTATTTGGAGCTCATATGTAAAGTCAAGCTTCCATTTCTTCCACCTTTCCTGAAATCATTTTAATGAGTATTTTTTAAAATAATACATTGCACATATATTTCAGAACTACTACATTTTTTTATTGTGGCATACTTTATATAATATGAAATGTTCAAATATTAAGGGCATCACTTTATTAAATTTGAAGACTAAATAGCAAAGCACAGAATATTTTTACAACCCTACAGAGTTCCCAGGTGCCCCTATGCAGTCAAGCAAAGAGCCCTACCAAGAAGAAATTATTGAACTAATCCCTATCACTATAGTTTAGTTTTGTCTTTTGCATAATTTTATTTAAATGGAATCATACAGTGTGTACTGTCTTTTACTCCCAGCCTCATTTGCTCTCAATAATATTTTTGAGATTATTTTGATATTTTTATAATATCAGTAGCTCAATGTTTTTCATTCTGAGTAGCATTCCCCTGTGTTAATATACCATAAGTCATTTGTCCAATCTAGATTGTTTCCAGTCTTTGGATCTGATAAATAATTTAAACCTATAATAAGCATTCTTTAAAAGGCTTTTAGTAGACCTGCATTTTCGTTCTGTCGAATAAATATCTAAGAGTAGAATCATTTAGCTGTTTAAAAAACTAGAGAATAGTTCCAGTATATATATGTTCCCACATATATTTTGTGTTTCCACCAGCCTTGAGTTCTGGTTCCTCCATTTTCCTTTTATATGGCATTGTGAATTGTTCTATTTTAGATGTTTTGGAAGGTATCTAGCCTATCTCGTCCTGGATTAATTTGCCTTTTTACAATGACAGTGAGGTTGAGTTTGGACTACTGAGGTTGAGTTTAAATTTTCCACGTCCTCATGGATTTCTTCTACTGTTTTATTTATTATTGAAAAGTGTCTGCTAATGTCTTCAAGTATAATCGGGGGATTCGTCTCTGTTCCATTTAGTTTTGTCAGGTTTTCTCCTGTATTTGAAAACTTGGTTACATGTACATAAATATTTTGAGTTATATTTTCTTGATTAACTTACCATTCATTTGTTGAGAAATGACACTTTTCATCTCTGGTAGCACTCTTTACCTTGTATAACATGAGTGAGTCACACTAGCTTTATGCTGTTTAATGTCTGCAAGGCATTTGTTCCCATCCCTTACTTTCAGCTTATTTATATATTTTTGTTTAAGTTTCCATAGGGAAACATATAATTCACCTTGATTTTTATGTATTATGACACTCTTTACCTTTTAATTGGAGTCTTTTATCAATTTCATTTAATTATTAATATGTTCGGATTTTAAGTCTTGGTTTTTGATTTTTATATTTTCCATATTCTCATTTCCTCTAGGTCTAATTTTCTGTCTTATTTTTTGTTTAATCATCTATGTTATAACATGCATTGTCATCTTCTCTACTAAATTGTTAACAATTTTCCTCTTTAAGAATATCTTTAATATTATTTTAAAGAAGATCCTGATAAAGTGTTTGTTCATTTACTATCATTTAGAATATCTAAATTCTATTTTCATGAACATCGTGTATTTTTAACGTTCAAATTAATGTAATTTCTTCAAGAATATGGGAATGGTATTTGGTTAGCAAACAATTTGTTGTATCCATCGTGGTGCTGCTGCTGCTGATGTTGCTAAGTCGCTTCAGTCGTGTCCGACTCTGTGCGACCCCAAAGGCAGCAGCCCACCAGACTCCCTCCTCCCTGGGATTCTCCAGGCAAGAACACTGGAGTAGGGTGCCATTTCCTTCTCTGATGCATGAAAGTGAAAGGTAAAAGTGAAGTTGCTCAGTCGTGTCCAACTGTTCATGACCCCATGGACCGCAGCCTACCAGGCTCCTCTGCCCATGGGATTTTCCAGGCAAGAGTACTGGACTGGGTTGCCATCGCCTTCTCCCCATCATGGTGCAGGCCTGTTCAAAAACTACTGAGACATATGCAATGGTACTTTTTCCCCTACAGTAAGGAGGATTACAAACTCTACACATTTGAGAGAGGTTTTAGGAAAGATTCCTGGGAGTACATGACATCTGAGTCTACAGATATTTTAAATTAAATAAATAGCTATGTTTTGCCTTCAAATTGTCTCATCTGAAGCTTCCAAAATATTCTGTGTGTCTGAAATGCCAATGAGATTTAGAGCCAACATTTAACACATAAAGGGAACTTTAAAACATAATTCACCTGTCAAGGCAAGATACCTGAATATTAAAATCAAGATCATCTTTCTGTCTTCTCCTAACATAGAAGAGAATTCTGCTTGAGTTCTACCCCCTCATCTCTAACCATGTGCTGATACAAGAAACAGCTCTCTGAGGAGCATGTCTCTAAGTGTTGTACAAGAGTTTTTTAGGACAGCTTTCATTATTTTGCTCAGCAATTTTTAGAGAGAGTAGAGAGACTGGAAATAAATTTTCCTGCAAGATAAGTGTCAGGGAAAAAAAAGTTAATATCTTCTGGTGAGCAGCGATTATTTTTTCTTTCCACTGAAAATTGAAAGTTATATAATTCATTACATTTCTCTCTCAGTGTATGTTACTCAAACATTTCAGCTTGTGCCCAAAGAATAAAGTTTTCTTTTTTTTTCTCCTCCTTTACTTTGTTACTTTTGCCCTTATTTTGTTCTCAGTAAATTATTTCTTGATCTTTTCTCATCATAGTTTTATTAGAATCTTCAAGAAACTCATATTTTAGTGAGAATCATAGAAATACATGTATATAACAACATGCATTTATATTGTAACTATACTTCTGTATGTGATTTTTATAGTTAAAAATATATGATCCATTTCCTATTGTTACAAAGCAGTTTATGTGCTTTCTCCTTACTTTATAGATTTTTAAATAAACTTACATCTTTGATTCAAAGGCTTAACACTTAGTAATGAAAATTCAGATGGAGAAGAGTGAAACTAAAATTTGAGCACAGAAAAACAAATAAACAAAAAAATGAATGGAAGACAACATTTAATGATTTGATTAATCTCTATCCCCACTTAATGCCTAGAAAAAAGGAAACACATCATAGCAGTGTTTGAGAACAGTTCTGCTCTCCTGCAGTTCTAGACTTCGCTGGTGGCTCAGCAGTAAAGAATCCACCTGCAAATGCAGAAGGTATGGGATTGATCCCAGGGTCTGGAAGACCCCCTGGAACAGGAAATGGCAGCCCAATCTAGTATTCTTGCCTGGGAAATCCCACATTCAGAGGAGCGTGGTAGGCTACAATCCATGGAGTTGCAAAAGGCTGCAAAGAGTCTGACATGACTTAGCGACCGAGCGCACATGCATGTTCTCAATTCTGTGACATTAGAAACTTTGGGGCCACACGTGAGAAGATGCAAACTGCTCAGATTTTTACCATCTTCCTTAAAAGGTTAACTCTATCATTTTGAGAAATGTTAACAAAATAACATCCATATTGCTTATTTTCTGCTTTTGGGAAAAGGTCAGCTTTCCTACAAGTACTATTTCTTATGCAACACCCAATTTATTTCTTTTTAATGATCCTATTAAAAACATTTCAATTTAATTAGACAAAAGGATGATTAGAAATATAATAGAAGCCTAAAATGAGGCATACAAATACCATCCTTCCCTCCTTCCCTCCCTCCCTCCCTCCCTCTCTCTCTCTCTGCTTCCTTCTCTCTCTCACATGCACACACTATTTTGGACACAATACTTGAATCTTCAAATGTGAGGACATTACAAAACTTACACTGATGTGGGAGTTGAGTAATGAAGCATGTCACAGTGTCAATTCATAGTTAATATGAGGTAGTGAGAACTTGTATATCCCTGTTACAAAGAAATGATCTACAAAGGCAAATTTTAGAATGTTCAGACTAGAATAGGTGATTCAAATTCTGGCTCTGTTTCCATACTTTACCACATTATAGCTAAGTGTATGTAAGAAACATTTCCAGAAGTCAGAAGATGATGAGCAAAATAATGTTAACTATTATTATTTATTTAACATTATCTATTCTTATTGAACATTATCCTTATGACACATAGTTATATGTGCTTGCAAGATTATTTGTTTCTATTGGTTTTTGGATCCTGGAATTTTCTGTCATGTGCTTCTAAGGTCTTAGAAATAAATTTTATCCACATTAGAGGCTAATTTTGTGTGTCAGTATTTTTGTTGCAAATTATTGACAAGGGGACTTCTATTGATATTTACAGTATAGCTAATGATTTTGAAATTAATATTTGTTTTATTTTCTTATATTCTGAAACATTTGCTGCAGTTAGGAGAGAGCTTTATGTGTTTTGCTTCATTTTCTGCATGTGAATCAGACAGGGCTGAACCCCTTAGAGATTTATGAGTATGCCAAAATAGCTCCCTTGGAGTGAAGTTCTACTGTTTTTACATCTTACAAAGTATGCGTATCCTCTAAACGTACATTTAACTTTGAGGTCCTTGACTGATGTGGAGAGGGACAGAGGAAAGAAATGCCAGAATCAGTTTTGTACCTATTCTGTGGAATCTATTACCAGGGGCCCAGACATACTATTTCTGAATTTCCAGGTATATGGATCTATAGAGAGGGTGAATTAAGATATGAGAGTCTCTCATCATGGTCTATATAAAGACTGGCAAATTTCCTGTCAAGGGTCACATGGGACATACAGGCTCTGTTGCAAATCCTCAACTCTGGTAATATAGTACTAACATATTAATAAAATAAATAGTACATAAATGACTGGGTAGTGCCTCCATGGTTGCTGAAATCATCTTATTTATCCTTCCTATCTCAAGCTGATAGTATCTGATAACTGGTATGGAAAAGACTCTGATGCTGGGAGGGATTAGGGGCAGGAGGAGAAGGGGACGACAGAGGATGAGATGGCTGAATGGCATCACTGACTTGATGGACGTGAGTCTGAGTGAACTCCGGGAGTTGGTGATGGACAGGGAGGCCTGGTGTGCTGCGATTCATGGGGTCGCAAAGAGTCAGACATGACTGAGCGACTGAACTGAACTGAATCAAAATAGTATCACTTAATAAAACCACAAAGAGATATCAATTCATACCTGTCAGAATGACTATTATCAAATAGTCTACATCAGTTCAGTTCAGTTCAGTCGCTCAGTCGTGTCCTACTCTTTGCGACCCCATGAATCGCAGCACGCCAGGCCTCCCTGTCCATCACCAACTCCCGGAGTTTACTGAGACTCACGTCCATCGAGTCAGTGATGCCATCCAGCCATCTCATCCTCTGTCGTCCCCTTCTCCTCCTGCCCCCAATCCCTCCCAGCATCAGAGTCTTTTCCAATGAGTCAACTCTTCACATGAGGTGGCCAAAGTACTGGAGTTTCAGCTTTAGCATCATTCCTTCCAAAGAAATCCCAGGGCTGATCTCCTTCAGAATGGACTGGTTGGATCTCCTTGCAGTCCAAGGGATTCTCAAGAGTCTTCTCCAACACCACAGTTCAAAAGCATCAATTCTTCGGTGCTCAGCCTTCTTCACAGTCCAATTCTCACATCCATACATGACCACAGGAAAAACCATAGCCTTGACTAGACAGACCTTTGTTGGCAAAGTAATGTCTCTGCTTTTCAATATGCTATCTAGGTTGGTCATAACTTTCCTTCCAAGGAGTAAACGTCTTTTAATTTTAAGGCTGCAATCACCATCTGCAGGGATTTTGGAGCCCCCAGAAATAATGTCTGACATTGTTTCCCCATCTATTTGCCATGAAGTGATGAGACCAGATGCCATGATCTTAGTTTTCTGAATGTTGAGCCTTAAGCCAACTTTTTCATTCTCCTCTTTCACTTTCATCAAGAGGCTCTTTACTTCTTCTTCACTTTCTGCCAGATGGGTGGTTTCATCTGCATATCTGAGGTCATTGATATTTCTCCCAGAGATCTTGATTCCAGCTTGTGGGAGGGATGTAGATTTGAAATTAAACATAGAGAACTATTCCAGGTTGAAATGAAATATTAAAGGAAATGCTAAAGTTTCCTGTTTCACCATACCCTTTAATAATTACACTAGAATAAGCAAATCTTGAAAAAAACCATTGAGAATGTGTATATTTACATATTTAATTAAATAATCTATTTTGGATGCTCATTTAACACATATACATTGCATTTATCATGTTTTAAGTCTTATGACAATTATCTGGTTTATGATAGGAAGTGAAACAGACACAGGCCTTTGCTCTCATAGAGGTAATAGTCTACAGGTAGGAAAAAATAGAACAAAATGACATTTTCTTTAATGCTTATCATGTGCATGTCAGTACGTTTTATCCACATTATGCAGTTTTATTTGATATTGATAATAGTATAGGTTTAAATTTATAATAATATTGAATACCTACTCATTTAAAGCACTGAATGAAAAGTACATGTACATGCACACATATGGATATGGGACTTATAAATATTTAATATAAGGCTATAATATATAGGGCTTATACTTAGTTTTTGAGATTAAGCAATATGCTTATGTGTACTATTTTATATTCTCTTTAATTTATAAAATAAAGCATTTGAATTATGACAAGTAAAATGCATAGAAATGGTTTATATCTATTTATGTGCCTATTGGATCATATTTCTTTCTATTTGGCAGGAGAGAGCAATATGATTTATATTTTTACCTCAAGATGAACATTTACCAGTTTCCTTTCTAATACTTTACTCTGATGAATAGTGAATGTCTTATCCTCTACTAAGAATTTGATCCATAATCTCATATCACTTGGAAAACACAGGTTTTGAACTTTGGGTTTTTTCACTTAGTGAGTAAAGGATATCCATTGACAAAATTTGTATCATAATTAATGCATATCTTTAAATTACTGGACATGGCTATTGATACAGATTTTAAGCATGACCTTACTAGCATGGGAGATGAGTACAGTTGTCCAATAGTTAGGACATTCTTTAGCACTACCCTTCTTGGAAACTGGGATGAGGATTGACCTTTTCCAGTCTTGCGGCCACTGCTGGGTCTTCCAGATTTGCTGACATATTGAATGAAACACCTTGATGACCTCGTCCTTTAGGGTTTTAAATAGCTCTACTGGAATCCCATCATGTCCACTAGCTTTATTAATAGCAGTGCTTCCTAAGGCCCACTTGACTTCGCTTTCCACAAAGTCTGGCTCTGGTTGGCTAACCACACCATCATCGTAGTCTGGTTCATTTGTATCTTTTTTATACAGTTACTCTGTGTATTATTTCCATCTCTTCTTGATCTCTTCAGCATCTCCTAGGTCTCTACTGTTTATGTCTTTTATTGTGCCCATCTTTGGGCAAAATGTCCCCTTGATGTCTCCAATTTTCCTGAAGAGATCTTTAGTCTTTCCCCTTCTGCTGCTTTGTTCTAGTTGTATACACTGTTTATAGAAGAAGACCTTTTTGGCTCTCCTTGCTGTTCTTTGGAAATCTGCTTTTAGTTGGATATACCTTTCCCTTTCTCCCTTGTGTTTCACTTCTCTTCTTTCTTTAGCTGTTTGTAAAGCCTTCTGAGATAACCACTTTGCCTTCTTGCTTTTCTTTTCCTTTGGGATGGTTTTGTTCGCTGCCTCCTATACAATATTATGGAACTCTGCCCATAGTTTTCCAGGTACTCTGTCTATGAGATCTAATCCATTGAATCTATTTGTTACCTCTACTGCATATTCATAGGGGATTTGATTTAAGTTGTATCTGGCTGGCTTTGTGGTTTAGTTTAAGCCTGAATTTTCCTATGAGAAGCTGATGATCTGAGCCACATTCAGCTCCAGGTCTTGTGACTGTATACAGCTTCTCCATCTTCAGCTGACTGTATACAGATTCTCCACCTTCAGCTACAAAGAATGTAATCAGTTTGATTTCAGTATTGGCCATTTGGTGATGTCCATATGTAAAGTTGTCTCATGTTGTTAAAAAAGAGTATTTGCTATGACCAATGCATTCTCTTGGCAGAATTCAGTTAGCCTTTGCCCTGTTGCGTTTTGTTCTCTAAGGCCAAACTTGCTGGTAATTTCAGGTATCTCTTGACTTCCTACTTTGCATTCCAATCCCCAGTGATAAGTAGAACATCTGTTTTTGATGTTAGTTCTAGGAGGTCTTCTATGTCTTCAAAGAACTGATCAACCTCAGCTTCTTCAGCATCGGTGGTAGGGTCATAAACTTGGATTACTGTGATGTTGAATAGCTTGCCTAGGAAACCAAAATAATTCTTTCATTTTTGAGGTTGCACCCAAGTACTGGATTTTGGGCTCTTTTGTTGATTATGAGGAGTACTCCATTTCTTCTAAGGGATTCTTGCCCACAGTAGTAGATATAATGGTCATCTGAATTAAATTTGCCCATTCCTGTCCATTTTAGTTCATGGATTCCTAAGATGTTGATATTTATTTTTACCATCTCCTGATTGACCACATCCATTTTACCTTGCTTTATGAATCTGACATTCCATGTTCCCAATTCTTTGCAGTATCAGATTTTACTTTCATCACCACACACATCCACAGCTGAGCATTGTTTCTGCTTTGGCCTAGCTGCTTTATTCTTTCTGGTGCTATTTGTAGTTCTCTTCTGCTCTTCTCCAGTAGCATTTTGGACACGTTGAGACCTGGCGGACTCATCTTTTGTTGTCATATTTTCTTTTGTCCTTTTATAGAGTTTATGAGACTCTCATGGCAATGGCACCCCACTCCAGTACTCTTGCCTGGAAAATCCCAAGGACAGAGGAGCTTGGTAGGCTGCAGTCCATGGGGTCACGAAGAATCGGACATGACTGAGCGACTTTACTTTCACTTTTCACTTCATGCATTGGAGAAGGAACTGGCAACCACTCCAGTGTTCTTGCCTGAAGAATCCCAGGGACGGCAGAGCCTGGTGGGCTGCCGTCTATGGGGCCGCACAGAGTTGGACATGACTTAGCGACTTAGCAGCAGCAGCAGCATGGCAAGTATACTGGAGTGGTTTGCCATTACCTCCCCCAGTGGGAGGAGACTAGTATAGAAAGTTAAAGGTCTGTGGTGCAAGTATTGAGCATTCTGCACTTTGTCCTGTGAAGTATATACCTGGTCACTATCATTGATGACCTGGAAATGGAGGGATATAGAGTGTCTTGATGATGCGTTGTATTATTATTGATTTAGAATCTGCAGAGATGTATTTGACCTTGATATGGGGGAGACAGTTAAGACAAGAAATTGACAAAATTATTTACCCCAAAGAAGCAACTTAAAGAAGTGTTTATTGATGCACCAGATTGTACACCATTGGCAATGGTCCATGAGTCTTCAAAAATGTGCACATGGGTCTGTTGTTGGCTACTGAATCCTCAAGTGCCAAGGTAACTGCCTAAAATCCAGCCAATTTTGCTGGATCCAATCTTGAGTCATTGGATTAAAGCTGAAAAGGAAGGTTGGTAGTTGGTTCAATTCAGTTCAGTTCAGTCACTCAGTCGTGTCCAACTCTTTGTGACCCCATGAACGGCAGTACATCATGACCCCTGTCCATCACCAACTCCCGGATTTTACCCAAACTCATGTCCATTGATTCAGTGATGCCATCCAACCATCTCATCCTCTGTCCTCCCCTTCTCCTCCTGCCCTCAATCTTTCCCAGCATCATGGTCTTTTCAGATGAGTCAGTTCTTTGCATCAGGTGGCCAAAGTATTGGAGTTTCAGCTTCAACAGCAATCCTTCCAATGAACACCTAGGACTGATCTCCTTTAGGATGGACTGGTTCGATCTCCTTGCCGTCCAAGGGACTCTCAAGAGTAATTTCCAACACCACAGTTCAAAACCATCAATTCTTTGATGCTCAGCTTTTTTTATGGTCCAATTCTCACATCCCTACATGAGCACTGGAAAAACCATAGCCTTGACTAGACGGACCTTTGTTGACAAAGTAATGTCTCTGCTTTTTAATATGCTGTTTATGTTGGTCAAAATGAAAGAGAAAGTGGACTTCCCTGGTGGCTCAGACACTAAAATGTCTGTCTACAATGTGGGAGACCTGGGTTCGATCCCTGGGTTGGGAAGATCCCCTGGAGAAGGAAATGGCAATCAACTCCAGTACCATTGCCTGGAAAATCCCAATGTCTGAGGAGCGTGGTAGGCTACAGTCCATGGGATTGCAAAGAGTCAGACACGACTGAGCAACTTCACTTCACTATGTTGGTCATAACTTTCCTTCCAAGAGATAAACATCTTTTCATTTCATGGCTGCAGTCACCATCCGCAGCGATTTTGGAGCCCCCCAAAATTAAAGTCTGCCACTGTTTCCCTATCTATTTCCCATGAAGTGATGGGACCAGATGCCATGATCTTAGTTTTCTGAATGTTGAGCTTTAAGTCAACTTTTTCACTCTCTTCTTTCACTTTCATCAAGAGGCTCTTTAATTCTTCTTCACTTTCTGCCATAAGGATGGTGTCATATGTATATCTGAGTTGACTGGTATTTCTCCCAGCAGTCTTGATTCCAGCTTGTGCTTCCTCCAGCCCAGCGTTTTTCATGATGTCCTCTGCATATAAGTTAAACAAGCAGGGTGACAATATATAGTCTTGACGTACTCCTTTCTCAATTTGGAACCAGTCTGTTGTTCCGTGTCCAGTTCTAACTGTTGCCTCCTGACCTGCATACAGATTTCTCAAGAGGTAAGGTGAGCAAATAGGGCACAGCACCAACAGTGCTAAAAGCACAGGATAGTCAAAGGAAGCAACTCAAAATAGACACATGCAAGGAGACAGGTGAGCCATGTAGACAGCCAGAGCAAGAGAAGTAAGACCCCTGGTGGTGGCCCTTGCTTAGAACCCTACTTGCTGTGCCAACAGCCTTGAGCTTGCCTATTGAGTGATGGCTCAGATGGTCAAGAATCTGTCCTCGATATGGGAGACCTGGTTTCAGTCCCTGGGTTGGGAAGATCCCCTGGAGGAGGGCATGGCAACCCACTCCAGCATTTTTGCCTGGAGAAGTGGAGCCTGGAAGGCCATGGTCCCTGGGGTTGCAAAGAGTCACACAGACTGAACAACTAAGCATAGCACAATTGAGTGTGGGCCGTTTTCCACCCAAAATCAGTTCAGATGTTGAGATGGATAGTACAGCACAAGCGTCAAGAGAGTAGGAAGATATCCATTACTCATATATTGAAATTTTCTGAGTAGAAGGCAGAAAAACAACCAGTGTGAAAAAGTTTCTTAGAAGGGAAGTGGCTTTGTTTATGTGTTGATTTTGGAGGCTGCAGTTAGCATAGGGTCACTGTTGCAGACTGGCTCTTGTAAGCTTTGAACTTCCAAACTAATACTACAGTAGGTTATAATCCAGGTTTTCTATCAGTTTACACAGATATTCATAAAAGAAAAAAGGGACATGGTGGGGCTTGAGAGATGTCTCAGTCAAACATCCAAAAGGAATCAGATTCCATTTAATTACCTACTCTTTAAAAATGGTTCACACAGCTACATACTAGAAACAGTTCAATATCATTCTAATATGTGCATGGGAATAACAACCTTACCAATGACTAGTCGTAGTCATTCTCAGATACCCCAGAAAGTAAAGTAACATGGCCAAGACCTCGGTTTCAGCTTTGTGAAACATCAGGAGAACCAGACATTGGTTACTCATACTTCCATTCTATAGAATTGTGAGATAATAATTGGAAGATATTTAAAACTACTCAGGTTTTGGTAATTTGTTACACAGTGATAGAAAATTAACACAAGCTGCATGTACATTTTTGGGCATGACTTTTTGTAAACATGTGTTTTCTTTTCTCTGGGTCAAGTGCCTGGTAGTGGAATTGCTAGGTTATTGGGTAGAAGTGTGTCTAACTTCATCAGACAGTGCCTGAAAAATGTTTCCCAAAGTTATTATTTACGTTTATACAGCCACCATTAATGTGAAACTAAGAGTTGAATTTTTTCATCTCTTTGAATTTTTTCAAAGTTCTTTTTTAGCTTAAGTCATTTTAGATATTAAAGTAAAATTATTTTATTCTGACTTTAATTTGAATGTTCCCAATGACTAAGGAGACTAAACATCTTTACATGTGTTTATTGGTTTTTCATTCTTTTGTAATTGTATGTTCAACATAGCTTGCCCATTTTCAGTTGCGTTGTGTGTGTTTCTTATACTGATTTGAGTTATTTATATCTTTAAATAGTTTAGGAAAATGTTCACAGATATATGACCAACATGCAACTTACATTTTCATTTGTTTAATGATGGCTTTGAATAACAAAACTTTACATTTTATTTTTCACTTGTTGTGGGTTTTGTGTTCTGTGTAAAGAATCATGCCTCTTCTATTTCTTGAAGTTAGTACTTGAGAAAACTTTATAATAACGACTTTGTAGGTATATAATCATAGCCCTTTTACTTCAAGTGGCTTCAAATATGCAAGGTCATAGTTTTAAGCAAAATCATGCTTCATGTATATGTGTGTGTATGCTAAGTCACTTTAGTCTTGTCCAATTCTTTGCAACCCTGTGGACCTTAGCCTGCCAAGATCCTCTGTCCATGGGATTCTCCAGGCAAGAATACTGCAGTGGGTTGCCATGCCTTTCTCCAGGGGATCTTCCCAACCAAGGAATCAAACCCACATCTCTTCAATCTCCTGCGTTGGCAAGCAATTTCTTTACCATTAGCGCCAGCTAGGAAGCCTGCTTGGTACATACGATATTATTTAACATCTTTAAGCGATCAGTATAATTTCAATTAGTTATTTTCATGTTTCTAATTAAATGTAACCTTTTCAAAATAGAAAAGTATTACCAAGATGATATTCTCTGAATCTCATTAAACTCAAATCAGCTTGCAAAAAAATCATAGTCTTTATATCAGATTAATATACCAATAAAGCAATACAATATAATTTCAGTTTTCCTTGTTTTCGGATTCCCTAGTTTCATACGAAGTGTTAAATAAGGACTAAGACATTTTCAGCTTAATTCACACCCTTCTGACTATAATTCATCTCAGACCATATTAGTTATCTGTTTTACTCTCTCCATCCCCTAAAAATGTTCTAACTACCGATAAGAAAGGGACTAAGGGTGCTTCCCTGCTGGTTCAGTTGTAAAGAATACACTTGCCGATACAGGAGACATGGGTTCAATTCCTGATCCCAAATGATCCCACATGATGTGGAGCAATTGAGCCTGTGTGCTGCACCTACCAAGTACCACAACTCCAAAGCCTTGGAGCCACAAGTACTGAGCCTACGTGATGCAACTACCTAATCCCACAGGGCTTAGAGCCTGTGCTCTGTGACAAGAATAGTCCACTCATTGCAACCCCTGTTTGCTACAACTAGAGAAAAGCCCGCACAGCAACAAAGATTCAGCACAGCCAAAGATAAATAAATGAACAAGTAAAATTTTAAAAAGAGCAACTAAGCATAATCGTTTAAGAGACACAATGATATCAACATCCTACATGTCACGGTCATGGGCACGTATTCAGAACTGCTGCATTCTAGATTTAAACTCTGATCGTCTCTACTAAAAATATTCCAATCTGTACTGAACAGTCTGCATCATCTTGTCTTGGCCATTTTGGATGGAAGCAGCCAGAGAACTAAGCTTCAGGCTAATGTACCCTTGCCTAAGATATCCTAAGTACCCTACGCTGTGTGCAGTGGCTTTCGTTGCAGTTGATTCATAGGATTGATGTATCGCTCTTGTTCCTTGTTTCTTTTTGTCTTTCTCTTTTTTATGACTTGTCTTGTTTTAATTGAGCATTTTATATATGATTCTTTTTTTCCACCCTAAATTAGCATGTCAATTATACCTTTAAATCAGTGCACTTTGGCTCATCTAAATCTGTGTTCTAGTGGAGCAGCCAAATCTGTGTGTGTCTGCGATCAGTCCATCTGCTCTTTGCTATTTGTTTCAAGCATCCTGTACAGCATGTCCCATATTGACCAGCTTGCCTGTCCCCTTTCATTCTCTCAGTCCTTCACTTTTTGACCATGGAATAGGAGTTTGTGTGGTTTTTATTTGTTTGTTTGTTTCTCCTTTCAGGGTGTGAAATCTACTCTCCTTTTCTCTGTTTACCAGGACCTGTTGAGCTGGAAATGTGCAGTAAATTCACCTCTCTTGCAATTACCTGCTTGTTTTAGATCTTTGGTGGTGGATACAAACCTGTGCTGACAGTATTTTAGAATCTAAAGCAGACATCTATGAGGCACCCCCAGGTTCCTGGCACAGTGGAGCATGTGGCCACCTCATCCGCTTATTAATAAGCACATACAGTGACCATTTTATGAAGTTCTACATAATAGTCTTGGTGGAACTAATTCTAAAGAAAGACAAATTTAAGGAAAGGTATATTTAGAGTTTCTTCTAGCACGGGAGCAGTGTCCTGATAGTCAGATCAGATCATATCAGATCAGTCGCTCAGTCGTTCCGACTCTTTGCGATCCCATGAGTCACAGCACACCAGGCCTCACAAACATAAACATCTGAGAAAATATCCAAAAGAGTACCATGAAGAAAATTAGGATATATTTTGAAAAATTTAAAAGATACATATATACATATATGTTCATGAGATGTCACAGTGCTGTATTTATCCAAGAGAAATGTACGGGAAATACCAGTTACAAAAATTCAAGAAATCAATGCAATTGCATTGATTTTATCAGCATAGACATGCCTTCTTCCATGTTGGCTGAGATCCTAGACATGAGTATTAGGAGGAATGTGAAAGAAATTTGAAGAACATTACATGTTTATTTTTTCCCCCAAGGGGAAGAAGAAACTCCTCTTTATAAAATCTCTGTTGTTAGATGGGTAGTTCATTTTTTGCCTACTTTGACTTCAGTAGATTTTTGAATAATTTATGTAACTTCAGTGAATGGATTGACAGCTTATGTTACTTAGATCAAAGATAGTAACCACGAAATTGGACATTAACTTCGCCTTGAGTAGTTACTTGGCCATGATTCTCAGCCCTTGTTATTGTTGTTCAGTCACCAAGTGGTGTCGGATTCTTCGTAACCCCATGGACTTCAGCATGCCAGGCTTCCCTGTCCCTAACCATCTCCGGAAGTTTGCCCAAGTTTATATCTATTGAATCAATGAGGCCATCTGATTATCTCATCCTCTGCTGCCCTTTTCTCCCTCTGCCTTCAATCTTTCCCAGCATCAGGGTCTTTTCCAGTGAGTCAGCTCTTCGCATCAGCTGGCCAAAATATTGAAGCTTCAGCTTCAGCATCAGTCTTTCCAATGAGTATTGAGTTTTGATTTCCTTTAAGATTGACTGGTTTTGTCTCTGCCCATAGAGGTTGTTTATGATGACAAAATGGAGATCCTAGTAACCCTGTAGAACTGATTGTTCTTGTAAAACAAATACTACTATAATTCATCCTAACTCAAGTTGTAAAATTGAAAACTTTTGTTGCACATTAACATATACATGTAGCCTCAGAAGACTTGTGTATGGCCAAAGGGTTTGAATAACTTTTTATTGTTCTATCACAAATATTGACAAAAGCTCGTAAACCATGTTGACAAGTGTCTTGGCATGGTGTTAAAATTTTTACATTTCATACCAACCAGCAAAGTGGGATCCTGTGCATGTTTCATTCCCAAACATCACTGGAAAAGTCAATGACTTATCACTAAGCAAAGCCAGTAGAGACATTTAAGTGCTCCTGGACCAAAAGTAGACTGAGGAGATACAAATGTATAGGGCTGGAGGTGCATTTATTATATATACTCTTTTAGTAACTTGGCAGATCTGACTCATCAAATCTGAGTTAACTCATGAGAAGTAAAACTGAACTATCTCTGGGTTCTGAAGTCTGGTTCCTTTTAACTAGACCAGTTTCCAGATTAAGAAGCTTCTATTGCAGTACAGATATTCTGTAGTAGATTGATATTAATGACCCCAGTTTTTCACTCCTCTCTCTGTAGATACCCTGTGCCAGATAATTTGACAGAGTCCTGGTTCTCTAATATAGTATGGAACCATGTGCCCGTTTTTGCTCAAATTGTAAGAAGCTTAGAAGCTTTGTCTCATGGCTGTTTCCTATGTTTTTTATCTTTTCCAACTAGAATAGAAGATGATGTTATGTATAAACTAGGCTGCTAGAAGAAGAGAGACACGTGGCCCAATTACCTCTTTTATCCCAGATGATAGCCAACCAAGTGCGAGTACCAGATGTGAGCGATACTAAAACAGCCAAAAAAGCTATCCCACCAAACCAAGCGTAATCGTCTACTTGCAGATTTATGGTGCAAAATCATATCATTTTAAGCTGATCTCATTGGCAACATTATGTGCAGAGTATAATCTGTGTGGGTTACCTCTCAGTCACAGTATTGGCTACCGTGTGTGCAGGCTGTCTGAACCTAGCTTAACTTGTGATACATTGAGGAGTATGGGTATTGTCATGCTCTGTAGAACTCCTCTGCTTTTAAGGTTTGCCTTAGAAAGCTTCATTTGCATCTAACTTCTACAGCAGCTCAGCTGGTAAAGAATCCACTTGCACCTGGGTTCTATTCCTGGGTTGGGAAGATACCCTGCAGAAGAGATAGGCTACTCACTCCAGTATTCTTGGGCTTCCCTGGTGTCTCAGATGATAAAGAATCTCCCGGCAGTGCAGGAGACCTGGGTTCAGTCCCTGGGTTGGAAAGATCCCCTGGAGAAATGAACAGCTACCAATTCCAGTATTCTGGCCTGGAAAATTTCATGGACTCTATTGTCCATGAGATCACAAAGAGTTGGACATGACAGAGTGATTTTCACTTTCCATGGCATACCCCTCTATTCATAGTCCTCAGGTGACAGCATTTGATTATGTGTGTGTGTGTGAAGATAGAAAAAGTAAATATAATTAATGAAAATTATTAATGTAATTATAGAAAATTAGGACAACATAAAAACTCTAGGGACAATAAACCGTAGATTCACCTAGAGTCTAACCACTCAGAGAAGACTTATTGTTATTCTGTTGTTTTGCTTTTCCTTATTTAATGAACAGATGAAACTAGATAAATAAATGGAAGGTTTTCTTTTACCAATCTTTGATTAAAATATTTATTGATTCAAGTAATTTGTATTGAGTAGCTACCATGAATTATACATTTTAGTAGATGCTCAGTTCAAATGAAGCTGTATATATGTGCAGTTTTATAACATTTTCTGTTTACCATGATTTCAGAAACAGTTTTCAATTTAAAAAATGTATGCACATATTGTTTTCAAGTTTGCATCATTTATGTATGAATATATCATACTTTGAGCAAATATTACTTTTGTATCATTTATTTTTAATGTAATTTTTATATATAATATGTATATATATATGCACATTCATATATATGTTATATATATATATACCCATTTATTTATATATACACATATACCCATTCATATATATATCTATATATACATGCATTCATATCATCCCTGGTTTGGGACGATCCCTTGGAGGAGGGCATGGCAATGGCAACCCACTTCAGTATTCCTGCCTGGAGAATCCCCATGGTTGGAGGAGCCTGGCGAGTTGCATTCCATAAAGTCACAGAGTTGGACATGACTTAGCACACATATTAACTTATAATAAAACAATGAACAAAATATGCATATATAATAGGCTATTATTTATCGTGGTTTTGTTGGTCAGAAGTACCTCCCTCCTCCTGGTGGATCTGACCAGATTGGTTTTTCAATAGAGAACATCAGGAGCTTGAGTTCTCTCAGTGGGTTTACTCAAAGCATCCAGGATTGATTTAAAACCAAAATAATTGGGAACCATTCAGACTCAGTGTAATGGCGTTAAGAATGGTCTTCAGATCCAAAGGCTTTCAAAGACTCAAGTCTGAACATTAGAACATGAAGAGAATAAGGTTGGGGTTAAAATGAAGAGGATCTTACTGAAGATTCCATTCACACATATAGTGCCCGTTCCTGTCTCTGCACTGATCAGAATATTGGATCAAACATGTATATATTCATCAAGGAAAAAGCCACCCATATGCCAGAGTTCTCCTTTCTCCCTGTGAAAGCTGAACAAAATCCAACTGGGCTGTTTTTCATTTCTATCTTGGTGAATGTCCAGCTGATTAGAGTTAATCTAAGGTTGTGGTGATTAATTATAGCATTAACAATTCAACAGGGGCTCCTGGATATATGACTTAAACTAAAAGAGTTAATATTTTAGTGGAGTTCCATGGCTGAGGAAAGTAAATACAAGACAAATCAGCCCTCAAATGCCTACTGGCACTTACTACTAATTTTCCTACTTGGATGCAGAATCTTTTGATTGACATTACAGGGAATTCAATCACAAAATAGCTGTCAGCTGTTTTATGTTCTTGTTCATTCGTGTAACCACTTCCCTTTGGCATTTATAGCAAATAGATTTCCTGAGCATTCAGATCCTTATGATCACTGAGAAGATAGCAATTGGATTTTAGTAATCAGTGGTTAACAAAACTATTACAAACCATTTAAGATATACTTTGCTTATTTTCATGTGCTACAATTTTCTCTTTCCTTCTGTACTTTCATTTAAAAGAGGTTGAAGGGAAAGCTAATGGCAGATTTCTGATAGTTTACCTCTATTGACATTACAAATCCTGCCGTCTGACAGTAATCCTCCTTAGCATGAATGATTCAGGGAATTGCTTGGGACTATAATAAATTGCAGAAAGCATTTAAACTATAACACTAGCATAAAACCTTTGTTTTTTCTCCATGAGTAAGGACATTTTAAAAGATGAAAATTAATGTGCTGAAGTCTGAGGCAAAGCATAAGGGGTAAAGATAGCCCATAACATTTTGAGAAAGGACAAGGTCAGCCATATGAATTAACAAGGTAGAGATTTATGATGAAGCATTAAACTGGGCAGGCAAATAGAGTACCTGGAATCTATGATGGTCAAAGGCAGCACTACCGGGGCTGATTCAAGACTGAAGGTCTTAGTAACTGAATTATTGAATCTAAATCAAATTCTGAAAATTCCAGCACGTTACTGTGAAATTACTTTTCTAAAGTTATTGGAGGCAAGTTTCTCTCTACTCTGTTAAAATTTAAACCTCACTTTCAGAAAAAAGAAAATGAAAACTATATCCTAAGTTTAATCCCTTACGTAAGAAACATCCAGAAATCATAATTCTAGGTGGCTAAGGGCCATGGAAAAACAAGTAATTTATATTATAATATTACAAAATATTGCAGAGTAGAAAAACACTAATAAACTGTACTCAATTTTATTCAGCTTAAAATATTTGTGTGAACAATAAAATTATTTAAATGGAATGAATAGTGGAATATTCAGTATTCAAGTAAAAAGCTAGTAGGAAAATAAAATGATTCAAAAATGTGTTTCAAGTATGAAGATGCAGAAAGTGAGCATCACATTCAACAGTACCAGCACCCAACATATGTAATGGAACACAGGGCAAGTGAGTCATATCAAGTTCCTTGGAGCAGCAAAATGCCCCTGCAACTAAGTTTTACTTAAATTTGAGTGTGTGTGTGTGTGTGCTCAGTCACTCAGTCATGTCTGACTCTTTGGAACTCCAGGGACTGGCCTGCTTGGCTCCTCTGTCCATGGGATTCTCCAGGCAAAAAAAAAAAAAAAAAAAAACTGGAATGGGTTGCCATGTCCTCCTCCAGGGGATCTTCCCAACCCAGGATTGAACCCAGGTTTCTGGCATCTCCTGCATTCGCAGACAGATTCTTTACAACTGTGCCACCTGAGAAGCTCTAAATTTGAGACCCTGCGACTAATTTCCAAACTAGGCTTTTTCAATAATCTCACATATTTATTCATGATAGGTAATTTTCAGTGTCAACTTGGTTGGGCTAAGGGATACCTCAATCGCTGGTAAAACATTATTACTGGGTAGGTCTGTGAGGGATGAGGACCCAGAAGAGATGAGGATCTGAATCTGTAGACTTAGTGAAGGAGATCACCCTCCCCTGTGTGGGGGATTATCATCCAGTACATTGAGAGCCTGAGTACAGTAGGTAGAGGAAGAGTGGATCCACTCCCTTTTTGAGCAGGGAGATCTGTCTTCTTCTGCCCTTAGACACCCAGCTCTTCTGGTTCTCAGGCCTTTGGATTGATTAGGATTTGGACTATTGACTCCACTATTCTCTCTGGTTCTGGCCAGAATTAGAGATTTCTTATTAGCCAATCAGGGATTTATCCTGAGATTAGCTCACATAGTTATGGAGGATAAATTCATGATCTACTGTCTGTAAAGTGAAAAAACAAATGAAGCCCAGGAAGCTGTTGGTGTAGTTCTAAAGCTTCCCTAGTGGTTCAGACAGTGAAGGGTCTGCCTGCAATGCAGACCTGAGTTCAGTCCCTGGGTAGGGAAGATCCCCTGGAGAAGGGAATGGCTACCCACTCCAGTATTCTTGCCTCGAGAATTCCATGGACAGAGGAGCCTGGCAGGCTTCAGTCCATGGGGTCACAAAGAGTTGGACATGACTGAGCGACTAACACTTTCACTTTCCATATACATATCCTATTGGTTCTGTTCTCTGGAGAACCCTGACTCTCATAAGTATTTATAATTTGTGCATGTAAGATGCACATTCATCACTCTAAGTGACAATTTCTTCAGCCCCTGTCTTCTTTTAACCATAGTCTCATAAATGCAAACAACTCTGTCAATAGCTCTCACCAAAATCTAAACCCAGTTAGTTAGGTGAGCCTGGAATTTGCTGTCGTTGGGCAAACATACTGAAATCTTTTACTGGTTTGTAATTACATTTTATTGACCACAGAGCACTCATGTCTTCAATATTTTTGGCCTCACAGTTGCTTCACTAAAATTTAAAGCTATGTTTCCAGACAATACTACCTCTCTCAGCTCCTGGAAACTGAAGAACAACATTTATCACTTGTCTATCTTATGAATCCTAGAGAAACCACCATGAACCCTGGGACTCTAACTCATCTCTCTCAATAAACCTTTACAGTATTTCTACTGGGAAATTTTTATAGTCATTTTACTGAATTTTGTGAATTATATATTAAAGATATGACACATTTTCATCCTTGTAAAAATTTTCAAATTCTGTTGAATTTTTCTGTGTATGGTAATTTTGCTTGTTTTAAAACTACCAGCAGATTGTTTTAAATGTTCTGGTCATAACATCTATTTATATATATATATATTTTTTTTTTTTTTCATGAATCTTAAGGCTTAAAAGCTTTCCCAAATATCAATTTTTTTCTACCTTTGTACTACATGTATACAATGATACTTATCACTATGACTTGTATGCCTCCTTTTACACTATTTAAAGATTTTCCTATACTAAACAAAGTACTTTAAACACCCTATGCTTAGTAAATTTATTTGATATTGAATTAAACTGGCTTGCTATATTAAAATGACATGTGATTGTTCTTTCACAAATTGCTTATATATTAAATTTGGTTTATGCTGGTACTCTTTCATATATAGGTTAAATATACCACTAAAATGAAATATAAGAGGATATTAAAGATACCTTCCAATTTTTTAAAGCATTGGTAGGAATTATACTTGTGTACAGAATCTGGTAATTTCTTACATTTTTTTAATAAAAGTTATGAAACTCCCTCCAATAACAAAAAAATGGAATAACTTAAGTTAGAAAATTATATAATTCATAGCAAATTAACAAATTATTAAGAACATTACTTTTAATTAAAAGTTTTTACTTATGGATGAATAAATAGTTATGAAATATTACCTAAAGCATATATAGTAATGCAGCGGAAAAATTCTTCTCTTAGTTAAAAATTATTGCTGTATATTATGAATATAGAACCAAGAAATGGAAAACATCTCCAAAATTCTAATTACCAGTTTAAGAGTGGGCTATATGCTTATATTGGCAAATTTGTCTTATTTTTGTATATTTCTCTTTGTAGCACATCCTTGATTTCCTATACATTCTATTTTCTTTAAATAATATATTTGTGAGCCTTTGTGAAATTGACAGCTCTTATGGGATGAAATAATAACATTTGTAAACTCACGTTATCTAGTTTTATCTGCACTGAAGAGATGTTATCTGACACCCATATGCAATATTTTTACATAAGCAAAAAAGAAAGAATAGCATTTTCAATGTGCATACTAAAAAAACTATTTCTAAACTGTTTTTTCATAGGTTATAGACATGTCAATAAATTGCAGTATGGCAATCCATATACAAATGAAGCCCTTAACTAGCTCAGCAAATGAAAAAAATGAAATTTAACATTCATTATTTTATTGAATATTTTCAGGAAATCACTCTCTGTGAATTTAGGGATCATCTTGTAAATGATCTACAGAGACAATGATTTTAATAATCTAGAACTCCACACCCCTGAGGTTATTTTTTCCTAGCATTCATCATCTTATTTTACCAATATGTTGTAGGCTTACCCATTAAAACAATGGAAACTTTCTATATTAAATATCCAACACTGAGTTTTCTAAATACCACCCCATACATTTCCAATCACTTTCTCTAATGTCCCGATTCTATCAGTACCTCAAATTTTCCAGAATATTGAACTGTGGATCCAACCACTTTTCACTGTCTTTCAATCACGTCTTCACTCCTGTCCTCCTTCAGTTGAAATTTCATGATCAATCATGATCAAAACTGGCATTCATTCACCAAACTCTTGCCCCTCAATCATTTAGTTTTAGGGTCCTAAAAAATATAGCCTCCAGTCACTGCAGCTCTCCATTTATGTCTTCACTGCATGAATGCCACTGAAAGTGTGTGGATGTAACCCTTGTACTATATACTCACAGCACTGCTAACTGGTTTCACTTTAAACTCACAATTTTCAAACTGCGAGTGGATCTGTTGTATATTTCTCTTGTCTATGTACTCTCCCCGTCTCCTGCTAGAATATTATATTCTTTCTCCTATCTCTTTAAACCCCCAACATTCACTGCATTCTCCTCCTTCTCAGACGATGACCTTATTTTCTATTTTACCAGTAAAGAAAATATAATCAGAAGGGAACTTAGGTTTCCACTACTACATCTTCTTCTATGCCTTCCTGCTATCTTCTCTTTCACTACTATGAAATAAATATTCAGTGCCTTTGTCTAGAGACAACCCCTAATCTTATTCAGTAGAGTCTATGTGTCTGAACCACTCAAGAATATCACTATAGCAATTCTCCTCTGTCTCTTGCATGTGTCACTGATTTTTCCTTCTCCAATAAAATATTCCACAAAATATATAATTCTATCCCATTATAAAAGAAAATCTAACTCGAAAAACTCCTTAAAAAGTTATATGTGTTACCAGTGCAAAATCTCTCCTCTTACTCTCTTTTACACTCATTTTAAAATTAATTTTTATTGGACTATCTCTGCCCTAAATATGGTGTTAGTTTCTACTGTACAGTAAAGTGAGTTAGCTATATATATACACACACATCCCTTCTTTTTGGGATTTCCTTTCTATGAAAGTCACCATAGAACACTAGCTTCTCACTAGTTGTCTATCTTATACATTGTAGCAATAGTGTATATGCATAGGCTTTTGCATTTACTGTTCTACTTAAAGTACTCATGTCAATTTACTGATGACTTCAAATTGCAAAATCCTATGACTTTGTCTTAACTCTCATATGATTTGACCTATAAGTAGAATTTGTTGCTGCCGCTGCTGCTGCTGCTAAGTCACTTCAGTCGTGTCCGACTCTGTGTGACCCCATAGACAGCAGCCCACCAGGTTCCCCTGTCCCTGGGATTCTCCAGGCAAGAACACTGGCGTGGGTTGCCATTTCCTTCTCCAGTGCATGAAAGTGAAAAGTGAAAGTGAAGTTGCTCAGTCATGTCTGACTCTTAGCGACACCATGGACTGCAGGCTACCAGGCTCCTCTGTCCATGGGATTCTCCAGGCAAGAGTACTGAAGTGGGCTATCCATTCTTTTCTCCCTTGACCTTAATGCTAGATCTGTGTTCTATGTCAAAATATTGTTCAATTTTCAGCTCTCTGGTTTCTTATATCTCTCTTAATTTGGAATGATGGGAATATCCCAAACTCAATCCTTTGAACTATTCCATGGGATTCTCCAGGCAAGAATACTGGAGTGGGTAGCCATTCCCTTCTCCAGGGGATCTTCCCTACCCAGGGATCAAACCTGGGTCTCCTGCATCGCAGGCAGCTGTTTTTAACATCTAAGCACAAGGGAAACCCACATAATTAACATAAACATAAACTTAACTAGTTAAAAAATAAACACCAGATATTTTCCTCCAAACCTGCTTATTTCACGTGCTACATCATTATGATATAAAGTAACATAATTTTTTCAGTTGTTAGTGCTTAAGCTCTAGAGTTAACCTTGAAATCTCCTTTCTAACATGTTCCATTTGATCTCTCAGCAAATCTTATTTTTCCTACCTACAAATTGTATCTAGAATGTGGCAGACTACTACTAAGTTGAACCAAGTCATCACCAATGGTTGATGGTTTGATTGCCATAGATTATTTTCTGGATCTACCTGGTAGGAAATGACAAGCCGTTCTAATATTCTTGCCTGGGAAATCCCATGGACACAGGAGCCTAGTGGGCTATAGTCCATGGGGTCACAAAAGAGTTGGACCTCACTTAGCAACTAAACAAAAACACCTGCTTCTATTTTTACTTCTCTATTAATTTAGACTTTAAAATGCTACCAGAGAGATATGATACCTTTTAATCACTTAAATGTATTGATTAAAGAAAATATCAATTATATAATTCACAGTCAAATTAGGAGACAGAAACCACACAGTAATTTAAAGAGAACAATTTAATACAAAGAATATTTATGTCTGAAAGAGTAATGAAGATATAAAAAGCAGCCACTATTCCTAGGTCTGAGATAAATCACCAAATGGAGATTGACACCACTGATTTCCATCCAGACATTGTTGGACAGGACATGGCTATGGCTCACTGGATAGTAGAGAGTTGCTGCAATTGAAATGTAGATGAAGGAAGGATGAAATGCCAGTGTAAACTGAAATAGCTCAAAATTTCCCTCGAAGATAGGGGATAAATGTACAGATCTCTGTTACAATATTTCCTCTGTCATAATGACCAGCTAGTGTTGAAGCAACTGTTTAGCACTCTTTGATAATGTCTATTTGAGGTTCTTTGTTTAACTCTGTTAATTGAATTGACCATTAATTTTAGTAAATTATTTTATAATTAACTCATTTGATTAAATATATAATTATCAGTGTATTGTTTTGAGGACTTTGTCTAACCCCGGCCCAAGTTTGTGATGATTTGTGTATTCCTGGGGGGAAAAAAATCAGCAAGTAAATTATGTAACTGGTAAAAGTCTAAGCAGAAGAATCAAGTAGTAAATTGATACAAGTAAATATATATGTATGATTACATGGAATATATATGTATGCATTGCATATACATTGTAAATATGTGTGTATAGAAATATGTTTATATAGAAGTCTTTTATAATTATACTTTAAAAATGGAATTAAAAATAGTAATATATAATCAAAATAACAATTTAGCAAATATTTGCATGTTAACTTTTACACTCAGTTCTTACTAAAAAAAATACTATGTAAAATGCATAATATAAATAAGGAAAAAGTACACAGAAAAAAGAATCTGTGTAGTAATAGATTCAGAGTAGTATGACTATGTGATTCATTTTATTTATATGGTTAGAAAATGAAAGTGTTTCTTGTAAAGCTATTTACAAAATAACCATTTATAATAAAGTACCCAATTTTAAGTGCCAAATCCATTTTGTTAACTATGAATCTACGCATTTATGAATACAGATATTACTGAATTTATTAATTATGAAAGCAAACCCTCCCAAGATAAATTTATATATTTTCATGGTGATTGTCAGCATGATGCTAATCCTTGAAACAAAAGGAAATCAGAAAAATATACACATATATCTAATATACCTTTATTTATATTGTGTATGAAAGTGAAAGTGAAGTCGCTCAGTCATGTCCTACTCTTTGCGACCCCATGGACTATAGCCTACCAGTTTCCTCCACCCATAGAATTTTCCAGGCAAGAGTACTGGAGTGGGTTGCCATTTCCTTCTCCAGACGATCTTCCCAACCCAGGGATTGAACCCAGGTATCCTGCTTTGTAGGCAGATGCTTTACCGTCTGAGGGATTTATAATTTAGATAAAAGCTTTGTCAATTAATATGTCAAGGCATATTTATATAATGTAGATTTTACAGATAATACAATCTTAGACTAAGCTATATAAAATTTTTAGTGTTGTTATTAGTCTATTTAAGCAAAAGTCTAAAATCTAGTTCACAGTCATATTTATATAATATTATTAAATTTGAGGAATATATATATCAAAAATAATTACTACTACAAAATATGAGCTAAAATACATTTTAAAATGGAATTCTAAAAATATAGAGACAAAAGATATATTCTAAAGGCTAACATATTATGCATTTTATCAACCTCCTCCAAAATTCATGCTAAACAATTTCATTTTCCTCCAGCTTTGCTTGTAATTTTTTTGCAGTTGCTCCAAATCCTCACTCATTTTTATCCCGATAGACAAAGACTAGTCAATGTTACCTGTCAAAGAAGCAATGAAAGTGTCAGCAAGTCCCAAATCCTCAGTTTTCTGGCTCTTTTTTAGGGAAATCCCTTCATATTTCTTAGAATCATTTTTTTCATCTCATGAATAGAGTACAGATAATGATATAGCATTTGTAGAACTTTACATCAGTAATGTATATGCAAGATACGTTGCATGGCAAGCGCTCAGTTGTGCCTATTGTTAATTTTAATGTTACTTTTTGTATGTTACACTTAAACACACACATACATATAATTTTACTTCATAGATCAAATGTAACAGTTTGCAATTATTCTTTTGTTTTTACACTTTTTTAGTATAGTTGATTTACAATGTGTTAGTTTCAAGTTTATAAAAAGTGAATCAATTATACATACGCATATACATATATGCAGTTGGAATTCTTGTTCAGAATTTTGAACTAGTGAAAGGTACTCTTGTTAGAGGCTATCTTATGAAACAAAATGAAAAAGAATTGAATCATGACACTAAATTTTCCAGTGGTTCATCAATCAAGGTGCTTTTTAAAAACAAGCACTAACCTATATCTTGGCTAGTGGCTGTGTGGAGATAGAATACTGTGAGTTCTACTTTGGGGATTAATCACTACCCTAGAAAATGTAAGTGTACATTTGAGATTTGTGGCAATGCTTGTGTTAAATAAAATTTGTTTATATCAATATGATGATAGCATTAACAGATAAAATAATAAAGCTTAGACATTTCATACTTTTATCTCCTCATAACACACAAAGCAAAATATACATACAATAAATTTCTGATAGTTACAGAATGGCTATGTACCAGTTCAGTGCAGTTTGGTCACTCAGTCATGTCCAACTCTTTGTGACCCCATGGACTGTAGCATGCCAGGCCTCCCTGTCCATCACAAACTCCCAGAGTTTACTCAAACTCATGTCCATTGAATCAGTGATGCCATCTAACCATCTCATCCTCTGTTATCCCCTTCTCCTCTGGCCTTCACTCTTTCCCAGCATCAGGGTCTTTTCAAATGAGTCAGTTCTTCACATCAAGTGGCCAAAGTATTAGCATTTCAGCTTCAGCATCAGTCCTTCCAATGAATATTCAGGACTGATTTCCTTTAAGATGGACTGGTTGGATCTCCTTGCAGTCCAAGGGACTCTCAAGAGTCTTCTCCAACACCACAGTTCAAAAGCATCAATTCTTTGGCACTTAGCTTTCTTTATAGTCCAACTCTCACATCCATACATGAGTACTGGAAAAACCATAGTTTTGACTGGATGGACCTTTGTTGGCAAAGTAATGTCTCTGCTTTTTCTATTCTAAATTTTTTAGTTAGAATGTACTTTTCATGCAACTCAGTGTACAATGAAAATTAACATGCATATTTTACAGATTAAGGTATTAAGTCAAAGATAGTTAAAGAGAAAGCCAAAGTTCACACAGATAGGACATGATCAAACGAGAGGCTACTCAACCATTCACATCTTTGCCTCTCAAGAAAAATGCTACCTCTTCTAAGGGTCATATAGTAGTTCTCTTTCTCTCCCTTCTTTCTCTTTTTTTAAATTTTTATATGAATCCCTCAGGCTTTCAATTAAACTAATTCCTACTTGGTTGGCATTCAAATATTCTTATTCGTTTCAGTTTTAACTGGGAAAAGGCAGATAGGACTATCAAATTAAGTATTATCATTAATGAAACTATTTGGAAAGCAATTCAATGACCCTGTTCTTTATGTAGTAACTATTCATGGCAATGTCCTTCATTCTCTAAATGTTGTAATAGGGACAAAACCCAATAAACAGGAAAACAGAATGAGGCTCTTACAGCAAACACTCCAGGACAACTTTATAATGAAGTTTGAGCTGATCATTTAGACTTACTTTATTTATGTTTCCCCAACTACTACACCCAGAAGCCCTTTTTAATTCATATATGTTCCACATAAATATTAGGTATAATTTGGATTATGTATTATGTGTCTATCATATTTAAATTGGAGGTAACTTACTGTTAAGTATAGAGTGTGGTTTTAGTGTTGTAAGCTTTGTATATAAAACATCTTGCCATAATATCATGTTTGCTACAAGTATGCTCATTGAAAGTCAGACATCCGCTTAAATATAAATTATCTATTCATTTGCTTCAGAAAACTTCACATAGACTACAGTTTTGCTATTCAGTATTTCTTTTTTGATGGTAATAAGCGATAATAATAAGCTTAAGTAGGAAAACAAGTATTAGGCAGGAATCACAGCCCTAGAGAAAATGATGGAGCATTTCTGTGCACCAGTGATAAAAATCTGTTCTGTAGGGATGCTCATTTGACAAGTTGCAGAAGAAATTATTGCTTCAATATTTATATCTCTATTTCTCTGTGTCTAATTTAATGACTCATTTAACATGCTTGTAATTCCTGAGATAATATTAGAAATCTGTTGCATAATTATGCCTCAGTTCTTACATGGTATTTAAATTCCAGGCCATTATATATTATTGATCTACTAAGATTATAATTTGAAACTTAACTCCTTACTGTCTGAAATTAACTAATGCTGAAAGTATGTTTGTCCTCATGATAAATTATCTTTTCATTTGATCAAAGTATAAAATTGTCAGTAAAGAAGGTCTGAGTTATAGAAGCAAGATGGTGATAAAATGCCAATAAATTTTAGAAACACAATTATCTCTGAAAGCAAGTTCTTGTCTGGTGTTAAGTCGCTTCAGTCATGTCTGCTCTTTGTGACTCCATGGCCTGTAGCCCGCCAGGCTCCCTTTTCCTTGGGATTTTACAGGCACGAATACTGGAGTGGGTTGTCATTTCCTCCTCCAGGAGACCTTCCAGACCCAAGATTCAGACAAGCTTCTTCTAGGTCTCCTACATTGGCAAGCTGGTTCTTTAACACTAGCGCCATCTGGGAAGCCTCTAAGTTCTTGTCTAGGGCACATCTTATTAGATTGCTATATTTCGGAAGCTTCTGCAGCTGCATGCGTCTTTGTTGATAATAAGGTACCTAAAATAGCATTATCTCCATGACCCAGAAAGTCAGTTAAAAGGCAGCCTTGGTTGTAATGATATCATCCACATTTAATGTCTGCACCTTGGAAGTAAAGAGGCAATAAAAGCTTCCCCAATAACCCTAAATACTAGGTTTAACAGCAGTGTTATACATCAGAGAAAAAATACACAATACAGTTTTGCCTTATCTCCTGTCCTTCAATATTTCTACAGATTACTTTTTAAAATTCTAAATATGTTACTTACAAAATACTTTTAAAATGTGTTGTTTTGCCCAAAATTTATATTCAGAGCCTTTTTCAGAGGATCAGCTTCACAGATTCCTCCAAGTGCTCCCACAGAGGTTTAAAAATGCCTGCTTCAGAACTGCTTAACATGGTCCTCCAGTAGTATTTAATATAAATGAGCTTACCTAAATCTACTTTGAACTTTTGAGGTAAGCTTACTTGCATATAGGTGAATATATTTCTGTTTCATCAGAAAATTTTTAAAAAGTCTGAATTAATTAAGCTATTGTGTGATGAATGGCAAGGTATTATAGTACAGAAAGTCACAAAGCAGGCCCTAATTCCTTCAGAAGACAAAAGGGAAGAGATTTTCTTTAACTGGCCAAGGTATATATTAATAGTTTCATAAAACCAAGTCTGAAATGTTTTGTTTTTCTCTGGGTTAGGTTTTATGCTTTACTGGAGCTCAAATTTCCTTGTGTATCATTTATATTTTAAATTAGGTTATTTAATTTAGAAAAATATATTCTGGGTTTGGAGATGTGACACATAGTACCATCAGATCTTTTCCTTCTCAAATTACTGTATTTGATCTTCTCCCCTTGGTTCTTTGCCTGCCTGCCTTCCTCTCTTCCGTCCTTTCTCTCTCTCTCTCCTTTTTTGACATGCTGTTTTTTCCCTGTGAAATATAGATATTTATTTTCTTCATTCCCACTGACATAGATTTAATGGTCATTTATAAAGATAAATTTCCTGCAACTTTTTTAATGAGGTTAGTGCAGATCTTAATAGCTGTTTAAAATTCAGTGTTCTATTGCAGGAAGGGGGACCCCTTCCAGGGCCTGAAACTTGGCTCTTGTCTAAGACTCAAAAATGAATTGTCCAAGGACACACATATGCTGACAAAGCAAGAGATTTTATGAGGAAAGGGCACCCAGGTGGAGAGGAGTAGGGTAAGGGAACCCAGGAGAACAGCTCTGCCACATGGCTTGCAGTCTCGGGCTTTATGGTGATGGGATTAGTTTCCAGGTTGTCTTTCACCAATCAGTCTAACTCAGAGTCCTTCCTAGTGGTACACACCTTGTTCAGCCAAGATGGACGCCAGAGAGAAGGATTCTGGGAGGTGGCCGGACAGGTGGTGTCTCCTTTTGACCTTTCCCGCTCTTCCCATTGGTGGAGGCTTATTAGTTCCATGTTTCTTTCCAGGAACCTCTGTTGTAAAACAACTGATGCAAATGGTTACTATGGTGCCTGGCCAGGGTGGGCAGTTTCAGTCAGTATGCTTTCCCTAACAACTCCATCCTATTTTTTTTTTTTTTGTAACTGAGTATGTGCAACGAGATACTTTATCTAATTATAAATTAATGGTAGATTTTCCATGACTGAGTCACATTTCGCAGGACTCAGTTGTAGTAAGCCTATTATTATTTTATAGTTACTAAGTGGTGTGTGTTGCTTTTGTTATTTGGCTGTCTTTTACTGTATCTAATAAGATGATTATACTACCACTTAAAACATGTTTTAATGGCTACATAGAAATACTACGTAGAAATTTCAGAAACTAAAGCAATGATATCCATTATTCTACCAAAAGATAGAATTATTTATGACTTAACAAGCTTATTTCTCTATTCCATGCTTTTAATGAGCTCAAAGGTTGGAAACAATGTAGATATGTGCTGTAAGATATCAAAGATATCTTGACAATAAATTTGATCATCAAGAATTTTCAAATTAAAAATAAAAGATGCAAGAAGGAGGCACTTATACTTTATCAGTTTAAGTTTGGGTAGAGCAATGAGTTTCTTTTTTTAAATTCTCACTTCTTAGTTCTTTTCAACTATTTAAATAAGGATGTTATTTTTGTAATTCAAAAAAAGATTAAACACTATGTGTTGGTCAAAATTAAAATATATATGGTGTTAAAACTAGTTTAAATATATTTATTTTCCACATGCATCTATTACACACAGTATTCTGTGTAGAGTCAACAGGTCTAGTTGCAGTTCCTTACTTAATCTACTTAATATAACTAGTATTCTAAATGTAGTGGAGGTACAGAATAAAACATTTAATGTACTCTTTTATTTATTTGTTTAATTTTCCTGGTTGCCTAGAATTGTTAAAAATGAAAGTTCTGGGGTTTTCATGGCCCATATAATGTAGAATTGGCACTTAATATTTTCTGATTTCTTCTTGATTGAACATAAAACTTAACTATGATTACACTTTGTATGTTAACAGTGAAAGATCAATAATTCAGTTTCTGCCTTTTTTAATAGTAGATGACACACATTTAAGCTCTTGACTTCCCAAACTGAAGCTGCAGAAAGGACATCTATAACCCACAGCATCCAAAGATACAATTGAGGAGTTGTTCTAAGTTTTTATAAAAAAGAAAAGTTGCAAGTTGTATTATAGGTTAAAATTAAAACAATATCAAATTACAGTTTTTCTCATCTTATTTTGTACACCTTATTTTGTTTAAAAAGGAAGGCTAAAGAAAGAAAAAAGTGTATAGAGAAAAGGCTGCAGGAGATGAAATATTTGTGTGGACCTGGATCATCAGTTTTGCTACCTGGTTGGTCACAGGAAGCGCCATGTTTAGGAAAGGCCTGCTGTTGGTTTAATGCTTTGTTATTGCCATTTTGGAATCCTTAATATTTGTACAAAATATTTTCACTTTGTACTTTGGCTCACAAATTATGGAGCCAGCCCTGCATTTAGGTTCAAAGTTTCATTTTCTATCAATGGGAGGTCCTTGGAAATAGGGGTGGGGCCCCTTATAAATGGCCTGTGATACCTCTCAGTCTAATACATACAAATTTTTCTTGGATTAATGGGCTGTAAGTGGGCTGAACATATTAAAGTGTTCTCTCATGACATTAAGAAAGATAACTTATTGAGATAACATGGGCTGTATGCAGAGAGGAATAGAGAATTACATTGTGTCAAAATTTATTTTTAATAATTGATTCACCTGAAGATCCCTCATCTAAATTCTCTGTTAGGAATCAGGTCTGCCTGAAAGTTAAAAAAAAAAGAAAGTTTGCATTACAAATTCATTAAGGAGCGATTTGGATATCAAACAATGACTAGTAGAAATTATGTGTCTATAATTCATACACCTGGAGAATGCATTATTTTGCTGCTTAGTCATCTAAGTGTGATTAAATCAAGGACAGCTATCTGTAGTAACCAAATGTATTCATCATTTGAATACATCTACAGTTTTAAGAAGGGTGCAAGGTAATTTCCCTTGATTGCAAATTGATTTGTTTAGTGAAAAAAATTATTTGAAGTGTCTTGAGAATCATTTATACTATATCGTGGGACCAAAGTTGCTAACTTCACAGTTTACATTTATTGTCAATATACTTTTGGAGTACAACATGTGTATAAAAATGTACAGATCATAAGTAAAATCCTAATGCATTTTCAACATACAGAGAAAAAAGAATATTACAACTAACCCAGAAGTCCCCTTTTCCTCCTTCTAATCATTAACCCCCAATAGGGGTAACCTCTATCCTGTCCTGACTTCTAATAGTCTAGATCTATTTGGTAGAGGTGAAACTTATAATTGAAAGCATATATATACTCTTGTGACTGAATTCCTTTGTTCAGTGTTATGCTCATTCATGTTGTCTTAAGTAGCAATAGTTCATCCCACTTTTATTGTTCAATAATAATCTACTGTGTGAATATACGGGTTCCCTGGTAGCTCAGCTGGTAAAGAATCTGCCTCCAACACAGGAGACTCTGGTTTGATTCCTGGGTTGGAAAGATCTGCTGGAGAAGGGATAGGATACCCACTCCAGGATTCTTGGGCTTTCCTGAATCTGTTTATCCATAATAGTTTAGATAGATAATTTAGTTCTCTCACCTGGGATTAATGTTAATACATTGGTGTATATACATTATGTTCCCATATTAATGAACAAGTAAAAGATTACTTGAACGGTACTTTAAATAGAGAAAATTGTCTTCTGGAGAAACATAAAAAGCTTATTTTTCATGTACAGTGGGTTATTTTCTTGATATTTTCAGGACCAGAATAGCCATAGTAACACACAATTTTACCAATTAAAAGAATGTTACTCATATTTCTTCTTAGCACAACATCTAAAATACTTACATTTATAGAGGATTTTAGAACTTTCCACAGTCTGATGTGTTTATTAGTATAAGGCTGGACAATATTTATTATTGTTATATAAGGCTCTCTCTCCATGTCTTTAAATACATTGTAAAAGAAAGTTGAAAACAAACATTATTCTGATCTGAAACTTTGTTCCAAGTATTCTAAACATGAAGCATTTAAGCATAACCTCTTTCATGTATAGATAAAATAACATCCTTAGGGTTTTGACACAGCTCTCTGGGCTTTTACAGTAATTAGTGTTGTATTGACAGTTATTCAGAAAAATCAATACTTCTTTGAGAGCACCCAATTGTGTCCATTATTTAATGCATTTAATAACGCATGAAATGATCTGATATTTAGCCTCAAGTACTTTCTTTTACTAATTCTTTCATAAATAAATAAATGAGCAAACTAGATTAATAGTATAGTGAATAATAATTTCATTCCTCAGATAATCATCATTTTTCAAGCCAATATTTCATATTCTTTTTTTCTTATATCCACCAAAATCTCTTTAGAGATTTAGGAAGAAATAAATGATGACAGTCTTCCCCCAGGGTACTCTGAGTCCTACTTTAATGCATTTTCTGTTGGGGTTCTCATTGATGGATTAAGTCAATCATTTGTTATTTTAAATTTATTTGAAAAAATAATATCTGAGATCATGTTTTGTGGAAGTTCTCCTAGAGATACAAAGATTCTCTAAAGGATTTATTCATCAATGTAATCATATTTTTGGAAGTTTAAAATTGTATCAGGCTACATTAGTGATGGTTCAACCATAACACTAAAGATCTATAAATAATCAGAGTTGTATTACCGAGATTTAACTATACTTAGTAGTGGAATCTGGTTTAAAGTTTATACTATGCTGTTTTTCTAGGTCTGGTACTGAGCAGGCTATCAGGAATAGGAACTGTATGTAAAACACAAGGTGGGAACTTTCAGTTCAGTCGCTCAGTCATGTCCGACTCTTTGCGACCTCGTGAACCGCAGCATGCCAGGCTCCTGTCCTTCAGTATCTCCCAGAGTTTGCTCAAACTCATGTCCATCGAGTTGGTGATGCCATCCAACTATCTCATCTTCTGTCGTCCCCTTCTCCTCCTGCCTTCAATCTTTCCAAGCATCACGGTCTTTTCCAATGAGTCAGCTCTTCGCATCAGGTGGCCAAAGTATTGGTGTTTCAGCTTCAACATCAGTCCTTCCAATGAACACCCAGGACTGATCTCCTTTAGGATGGACTGGTTGGATCTTCTTGCAGTCCAAGGGACTCTCAAGAGTCTTCAACAACACACTTCAAAAGCATCAATTCTTTGGTGCTCAGCTTTCTTCACAGTCCAACTCTCACATCCATACACGACCACAGGAAAAACCATAATCTTGACTAGAGGGACCTTTGTTGGCAAAGTAATGTCTCTGCTTTTTAATATGCTATCTAGATTGGTCATAACTTTCCTTCCAAGACTATTCTGAAAAGTATAAGGACAAATTGGAAACTTTGAAGTCATGTCCCTTCATTCAAGCTTCCCATATTGGTAACCAGAGTGCCCTAGAGGATAGGTTGATTACTATTAATAATACATGGCCCAGAAGTCAAAGAAAAGCTCAAGATATGGAAGGAGTTGCAGGAACTGTGGATCCAACTGCTTCTCTTTGCCAACAAACAGAGGTGCAGATACATGACAATGACCTGTAGTAGTGCCTTTGGGTCTGCATTTACCTTCTGTGTAAATCTTTATCTGTAACTAATACCTTTATGACAGACTGGCCATAGCTTACCCTATCCAAGTCTTAGCATTTGAATCTTCTGGATGAATTCGAAAGGAATATATTTGGTAGATCCTATTTTTCAATCTCTAAAGATTATAGTTCCTATATTCTCTTCATGTTAATCTTGGAAAATCTTTGCACTTGCATTTGTTGTTTTTAAGTTGCTCAGTAGTATCCACCTCCTTGTGACCTCATGGACTGCAGCACACCAAACTTTCTTGTCCTTCACTATCTCCTGGAGTTTGCTCAAACTCATGTCCATTGAGTCGGTGATGCCATCCAACCATCTCATTCTCTGTTGCCCCCTTCTCCTCCCACCTTCAATCTTTCCTAACATCAGGATCTTTTCCAATGAGTCAATTCTTCACATCGGTGACCAAAGTTTTGGAGCTTCAGCTTCAGCATCAGTCCTTCAGTGAATATTCAGGGTTGATTTCCTTTAGGATTGACTGGTTTGATCTTGCTATCAAGGCACTCTGAAGAGTCTTTTCCAACACCACCTTTTGAAACCATCAATTTTTTGGCACTCAGCTTTGTTTATGTTCCAAATCTCACACGCATGACTACTGGAAAAAACATGGCTTTGACTATATGGATCTTTGTCAGCAAAGTAATGTTTCTGCTTTTTAATATGCTCTAGGTTTGTCGTACCTTTTCAACCGCAGAGAAAGAGTCAATTTCACAGCTGCAGTCACAGTCCTCAGTGATTTTGGAGCCCAAGAAAATAAAGTCTGCCACTGTTTCCATTGTTTCCCCATCTATTTTGCCATGAAGTGATGGGACCAGATGCCATGATCTTAGTTTTTTGAATGTTGAGTATTAAGACAGCTTTTTCACTCTCCTCTTTCATTTTCATCAAGAGACCATTTAGTTCCTCTTTGCTTTTTCCCATAAGGGTGGTTTCATCTGCATATCTGAGGTTATTGATATTTCTTCTGGCAATCTTGATTTCAGCTTGTGCTTCATACAGCCTGGCATTTCACATGATGTACTCTGTATATAAGTTAAATAAGCAGGGTAACAATATACAGCCTTGACTTAACTCCTTTTCCAGTTTGGAACCAATCCATTCCATATCTGGTTTTAACTGTTGTTTCTTTTCTGCACAGAGGTTTCTCAGGAGGCAAGTAAGGCAGTTGGTATTCCCATCTCTTTAAGAATTTTCCAGATTTTTGTGATCCACACATTCAAAGGCTTTAGCCAAATTAAATACTAGTTTCCTATCATGATTAAAGAAGTATTTGGTATGATTTTTGGCTTAGCATATCCCCTGTCCAAAATATGTTCAGTGTGTGCTTGAAAATAGTGTGTATTATGCTGTTGTTTAATGAAGTATCACTTCACACTGATCGGGATGGTCATCATTAAAAAGGCTCCAAATAAAAAGTACTCGAGAGGGTGTGAAGAAAAGGGAATTCATCTACACTGTTGGTGGGAATGCAAATTGGTGCAGCCACTATGGACAACTGTTTGAAGGTTCCTAAAAAAAAGAATTAAAGATAGAGCTATAATAAAACTTTTTTGAATTAAATATGTAAATCACCTAATTGATCTCTGAAGAAGTAGAGAAGGTTGTAGAATCACTCTACCCTTAAAATCATTAACTCAGCATTTTCTTTAACCAAAAAAAAAAAAAAAAAAAGTTAAGTATTAAAGTACATTACAAACTGCTCCTTCCCTATATTTTTGTAATAAATCCTTTAGCTTTACTAATTTCCTGTGATTTAAAAACAAGAAAAATACACTATTTAAAGGATTACTTATTGAATCTTCAGTTTAACTTAAAGGTTAACCATTGCAGTTTTACTTAAAAATTAAAAATGGGTCTAAATTTATTTAAAAATGGAATATGATGGAGATAGTCTTCTTGTAATGTACCAAACTTCTTTAAAGAAAAATGCGTGACCTCTCTTAAGGCACAAATTATAAAAAGTTAGTCACAATATACTAATGTTATTGACAGAAAAGTTTGCTATTACCCTTTTTCATTATTCTGCATAAAAGGGCACATATGATCTTTGACTTCAGAATATGCTTCTTAGCTCATTTCTGAATCAGGGATTAATATATTGTTAATTTTTCTTTTTATCAGTGCTTCTTGAAGAAAAAACAAAGGTACAGGAGAAATGAAGGAAGACTATTCCACTAATTAAAAAAAAAATTCAAAACTGTAGACATTTGACTGCTATTATTTTTCAAATATTTTTGAGGACAGGTTATAGATTCAACAGTATATGAAATGCTGTTGAAATTCATGGTATAACAGTCAGTGCATGCATTTATATATTGATTGAATCTCTGATGGAAGCAAAGGATTAGTATATTCACCTAAATATTTACCTAGACAGAACTACAGTTCTGTGAAAATTAGATAGTTATTGATTTATAAAACCCATTATTTGCATGTATGTTAAATTTTTCTATGCTTACTGCCCCCAAATTTACAGTGTTTCAGAGTCTTTTTTCCTTCTCATCTAAAAATACATCATGGATTAGCTTCAAAATGAAATTAAAATGCATTCTAATTGTCATGATTACCCATTGTGTTGATAACAGTTAAATTGACTTATTTCTTTCAAGCTCATGTAATAGAGTTAATATATTTCTTTCTGAAATGGCATATGTTTTTTTCCAAGTATAATTTGGAGAAGAGAACTCTTAGAATCCAGGGAGGAAATTGTTAATATTATGTATATATACAGGGCAGATGAGAATTAATTATGTCAAAGAAGAGCTTTTCCCTATGGACCTGACACAATTATGGAACATATGATTTCTTTCCATAAGTATCCAGCCCTAGAGATTTAGTAGAATCTGTTTTTGTTAAAAGATTTGAAGAAGCGACAGTGTTTTAGACAGAGAGGACAAAAAACTTGGGGCTAAATTTTGCGTATTTCAAAGTCCACTGTGCCTGATAAGGTAGCAGAAGTTTGATACAAGGTAAAAATTTTGCTATATAGGAATCAAAACACAGAAGAAATTGTAATAGGACATCAAACCAAGTACATAATTGAAAGTGAACAAAAAATAAAAACAATACTTTAAAGTAAAAGGCTATTTAGCTAGTAACATGTATGCTAAATCAAGAGAATTTGGATTCCTTCACTAAATAGCCCACTAATCTCAATATTAGATCAGATCAGTCGCTCAGTCATGTCCGACTCTGCAACACCACGAATCGCAGCACACCAGGCCTCCCTGCCCATCACCAACTCCCAGAGTTCACTGAGACTCACGTCCATCGAGTCAGTGATGCCATCCAGCCATCTCATCCTCTGTTGTCCCCTTCTCCTCCTGCCCCTAATCCCTCCCAGCATCAGAGTCTTTTCCAATGAGTCAACTCTTTGCATCAGGTGGCCAAAGTACTGGAGTTTCAGCTTTAGTATCATTCCTTCCAAAGAAATCCCAGGGCTGATCTCCTTCAGAATGGACTGGTTGGATCTCCTTGAAGTCCAAGGGACTCTCAAGAGTCTTCTCCAACACCACAGTTCAAAAGCTTCAGTTCTTTGGCGCTCAGCCTTCTTCACAGTCCAACTCTCACATTCATACATGACCACAGGAAAAACCATAGCCTTGACTAGATGAACATTTGTTGGCAAAGTAATGTCTCTGCTTTTGAATATGCTATCTAGGTTGGTCCTAACTTTCCTTCCAAGGAGTAAGCGTCTTTTAATTTCATGGCTGCAGTCACCATCTGTAGTGATTTTGGAGCCCAAACAAATAAAGTCTGACACTGTTTCCACTGTTTCCCCATCTATTTTCCATGAAGTGATGGGACCAGATGCCATGATCTTCGTTTTCTGAATGTTGAGCTTTAAGCCAACTTTTTCACTCTCCACTTTCACTTTCATCAAGAGGCTTTTGAGTTCCTTTTCACTTTCTGCCATAAGGGTGGTGTCATCTGCATATCTGAGGTGATTGATATTTCTCCCGGCAATCTTGATTCCTGCTTGTGTTTCTTCCAGTCCAGCGTTTCTCATGATGTACTCTGCATATAAGTTAAATAAACAGGTTGACAATATACAGCCTTGACGTACTCCTTTTCCTATTTGGAACCAGTCTTGTTCCATGTCCAGTTCTAACTGTTGCTTCCTGACCTGCATACAAATTTCTCAAGAGGCAGATCAGGTGGTCTGGTATTCCCATCTCTTTCAAATTTTCCACAGTTTATTGTTATCCACACAGTCAAAGGCTTTGGCATAGTCAATAAAGCATGCTTTTTGGAATAGATGCTTTTCTGGAACTCTCTTGCTTTTTCCATGATCCAGCGGATGTTGGCAATTTGATCTCTGGTTCCTCTGCCTTTTCTAAAACCAGCTTGAGAAACTAAGGGATAAAAAATAGTTCATATATTTTAATTTTGGATGTTTGGGCTAGATTCTAGTTTTTCTACCAAAATGCATATTTCAAAATAAGAAGCTAATTTTGCAATCTCAATATATCCATTACAAAATTAGCTTCTTATTTTGAAATATGCATTTTGGTAGAAAAACTAGAATCTAGCCCAAACATCCAAAATTAAAATATATGAACTATTTTTTATTCCTTCGTTTCTCATCTACAAAGTGAGGATGAGAATGTTATCTATTTATATTGTTGTTTGAGAATGAAATCAAATATTGACTGCAATGTATTATAATGTTATATAATTTCTTGCATATAAGTTGAATGAATGCTATTATTATATATGAATATAATTATAGTATTCATACTCAGTCATTCAGTAGTGTTCTACTCTCTTGCAATCCCATAGACTATAGCCCTACAGACTCCTCTGCCCATGGGATTTCCCAGACAAGGGTACTGGAGTGAGTTGCCATTTCCTTCTCCAGGGGATCCTCCCAATCCAGGGATGGAGCCCTATTCTTTTTCATGTTCTGCATTGGCAGACAGATTCTTTGCTATTAGTACCAACTGAGAAGCCAAATGTAATTTTTACCTTTGTGTGATTAAGCTCTGATGTATTTCTATAAATGCTACTTAAAAATACTTTTTAAATGAATGTAAATAGATATCCCCATTGGTACTACTCTCTTTTACATCCTTTCCATTAAAATATACACATTAGAAATACTAATTTTTATAAAGCTGTATAGACAAGGAAATAATAGATTTATGATGTGTGTATTAATGAGTGTAATACTTTTGTGCTCCTAAACCTATGATCTGAAGTTGTCATTATTTAGATTTACCAGGTGGTTAATTTAATTTGTTGATTTATTTTAAGATTTTCTTTCTCCTATAACAGTATGTATGCCTATGTATCTTGATGACTCCATGTCAGTAAAAGATGATAAACAGCTGAATGTCTCCACGAGGTATGTCAGGCAAAAAAACTAAGGTTAGACACTAAAGATTAATTTCAAATTATATCAACAATAGCTTCTCAAAGTCTATGTATATCTATGAGCTCCGAGCTACAGAAGAAAATATGAAACCACATAAGAAAGTCACTAGTGGAAAGAAAGGAAGCAAGGTATTGTCAATACTTCTTTTTACCTGCGTCTCCCTTACCACACATACTGCCAATGCAAATACAATCCATAGTTTTAAAATATGATGTTTATAATAATAAGCAGATTCAAATATATTTTCAAGTAGGCAGAATTTCAATAAATAACTAAATGTAATATACTACGCTGACAGCAGAGGCTTCTCCACTCCTTGAAATGATAAGACAAAAAAGGAAGAACACCACTTGGCGTTTTCTGTTGCCTAAGGCAAAAGAGAGCTGTGTAGTCTATTTCAAGATATATAACCATTTCTGACAATCCCACATTTTAATTTTCTGTGTAGAAAAATGCATATTTTTTGCAATATATCTTCAATACTGTATACTTTGTATGGCATCTAAATCAAAGATGCATAACCCCAAAGTTCTAACTTAAACAGAAGTTACATTTACAACAAAAATATGAAACTTAATAATTGCACTTCTAGAACTATGACTCAAGTCCAATTTAATAAGCATGTACTAAGAAATACTGCATGTAGTATTGTATTTTAGAAGCTAGAAATAAAAGTATGAATAAAATATATCCTCAGTTCTCAAGAAGCTAGTGGAAGAGACTGGCATTTAATAGATAAATAAAATGCATGGTACACATTCTGGACAGAAAAACACTGAGAAGGAGCTGGTCCATACTAATCAAAGATATCATCAAAGAAAAAGAGAAAATTATGTGGGGTTTGAGTGTATGAAAAAGGTTGGAGTGGCCATATGATGTACTGTTTAAAGCAAGGCTTTTGCTTTTAGATGTTAGAAACATTAAAATAATTAATTTTTTTCTAATTTTCAAACTCATATTTACATACTGATGAATTAATTCTATTAGGATAAATAATCCTTTTCAAATACTATTGCTTATATAAAATTGGTCTTGAGATAAAACAAATGTAAGTAACAGGACAACTAAAGCAATTTAATATTACTTTTCTGAATATTAAAAATCACACAAACAGAATGTCTATTCTTCATATGTTTTCATGCATTTTTTTCAGTTTCTAACTCATTTCTTTCTCTAAAATCATCTCAGAATTCTGTATTGGAATCATAAAAAAATGTCCTTTTGTTTCCATATGATCTTCTAATTTTAGTGTTTCTGTGCCCTTATCCAGGGCTTCACAAGTGGCACACTGGTAAACAATCCGCTGTGATATTTTAAATGGATAATCAACGAAGTCTTTCTGTATGTCACATGGAACTCTGCTCAATGTCATGTGGAAACCTGGTTGCGAGGGGAGTTTAGGGGAGAATGAATACATGCATATGTATGGCTGAGTCCATTTGCTGTTCACCAAAACCTAAAACATTGTGTATCAGCTATACCCCAATACAAAATAAAGGTTAAATATATATATTATATTATAATTAAATATTATGTATGTATTTATATATTATATATGTATATATTTTTATTGAAATACGGTTGATTCACAGTGTTGTTTTAGGTTTAGGTGGACAGCAAAGAAATTTGTGTATATATATATATATACATGTATTATATTTCAGAAACTGTCCTATTATATATTATTATAAGGTATAATGTTCCTTGTCATGTATATCAAGTGCTTGTTGGTAATCTATTTTATATACAATAGTGTGTAAATGTTAATCCCATACTCCTAATTTTTCCCTCACCTTACCCCTTTTATAACCATAAATTTGTATCATATGTCTGTGAGCATTTCTCCCTGTGATATGTATTTACAAGTTCAAACTCATCATGTAAAATGTATGTTTGTAATCATTTAAATTGTATACTAAAATTAAATGCTACAAAATCATAGGTTTTCTCAGTTTCATTCCATTCTAATACAGAATATAAATTTTCAGTTAAAAATAGAAGCTTCATTAAAAGACACTTCCCAAGCTCAATTTTATGTGTTAAAATTAAATGTTTTCTATATCTGAACCCTCATATTTTAATTGTATATAGTTTCTGATTTCTACCTACTCCAGTATTCTGGCCTGGAGAATTCCATGAACTGTATAGTCCATGGGGTTGCAAAGAGTCAGACATGACTGAGCGACTCTCACTTTCACTTTCACTCCGATTTGCTATTATAGGAATACATTTTAATTCTGTCCTATTTCACAGCTTTATTTACAATGATAATTTACTTAAAGCTTCTAAGTTTGAAAATGTTTGTCATCTATCCATTTAATACTTTGAGAAATTTGCAATTTATTTTGAACAAGAGTCTATATTCAAAAATATGGACAACATAATGACTCAAATACTGAATACTCTTATTATATATGATTGCTGGATTTAGAAGGCGGAAAGACACTCAGTTAATTTCAAATTTTAATTATGTTTTAAATTAACTATGCCATATTTGATTCATTTGTAATAAACTAAAATTTATTTGATTTTTTTCCTGAAATTGAAATTTAACTGTGCATCCTGTACATTTTTTTCACCCTAATTGCAGGACACTTATTTGATTTATACGTTAATCCTTTAGAGGTTCAGACGTTTTTCAAATCCCTTTAAAGATGAATAGAAAAGAGAGATAGTGCATATTGGCTATGCTGATTTGTTTCTTGAAATACTTTTCATATCAGCTTCACCATAGAAATTTACTACAGAGATCCCTCATTTTATTTTTCATAATCTCACTGTTTTACATTTTTCATAAGTTGAAGGTTTGTGGCAACACTACCTCAAGCACGTCTTATCAGTACTAGTTCTGTTCAATAGCATTCATTTACTTCCTGCCTCCCTGTCATGTTTTGGTAATTCTTGTAATATTTCAATTATTATATTCACTGTGGTGATCTCTGAACAGGGACATTTGACGTTACTTTTGTGATTAGTTTGAGGGGCCATGAACCACACTCTTGTGAGATGGTGAAGTTAATAAATGTGTGTTCACCAAGTTCAGCCGATCAGCTGTCCCCTATCTCTCTCCCTCTCCTGGCGCACTTTCTATTTCCTAAGACATAATAATATTAAAATGAGGCCGCATGTGGCCTGTGATAATGTTAGGCATTATCCTTGACTGAAAAGAAACAAACAAAATTAAAACAAGGAAGCATAAAAACCCTCTAAATTTTCCACCTAAATCCGTATTTTTTAATTTTCTTAAAAATAAAATTAACTGGCATTCTTTGTGAGTTTCTAATTACAATTATATACAAGTAGAGACATTACATTTTTTGTGAACTGGAACACTGGAACACTAAAGATGGGCAGAAAGTTTTAGTATGTTTATAAAAAACCATGAGATAAAAAGTGGGTATAATCAGTTTAAAACTGATGTTTGGAAAGTCCTAAGAGAATGATATACCCCGGAGGTATTTATGTTTGTCATCTGTACAGCTACTTTGTCAAATAAAAACAAATCCAGATAAGCTGAGCCTTTATACAGGAAGACTAGTGAATAGGATGAATGCTCCCATTTCAGGAACTGCAAGTGTCTCAAAATCAAACTGAAAAATGCCTTTTTTTTTTTTTTTCCTTCATAGATAAGAAATAAGGAAAGGGAAATTGAACAAAGGAGAGAGCATAAGCCAAATGCATAATCAGCATGGTTTGACAGGAAATGTGTCTCACTGTAGTCAGTCTATTCTGGGGATAAGTTCATGCGAAGGCACAGTCCTTACTTTAGTGCTTGCTCAGGTTGGGGGTGACCTAAAGTTTAGGGACCTGTGGTGGGCAGGAGAGAAAATTGACTTAATTTTGGTCAATTGTGGACATATGGTCATTATTAAGACTAATCACTTTTTAAATACATGCTAATTCATGAGCAGATTTATGATTTATACTTTTCATCATGGCAAGTTACCCTGTACCATTTTTATTTAGAACTTTATTGAACAATGTATTCATCATTTGATTCTACTAACTTCTGCAATTTTTCAAGCAATTTCATAATTCCATCTTCCCAAAGCTTTTTATTTCTTATAAATATTTTGGTGGTTTCCAGTTTAAGGCTTTGGGTAATAGTATTATTGTGGGTTCATGTATGCATATTATTTTCACATATGTATACATTTCTATTGATTCTATACATACTCATAGAATTATTGGTTCATAGGTGTGCTTGTATTCAACATTCATAGATGCTGTGAAATCACGGTACCAAGCAGATGTACTAATTTACTTTCCCACTAGCAGTGGATTAGTGATTCAGTTCAACATCTTGGCAGTAAATGGTAATTTCATTTTATTTATTTTCACTTCATTTTTTAGTCAGGTTTATGGAAGTGTAATCACCAACAGTAACAGTCTCTGAGTTTTGACAAACATATATAGTCATGCAGTTGCTACCACCATCAAGATAAAAATTATATCCATCACACCAAAAGGTTCCTTCAGGTCCCTAGAAGTTAATCCCATCTCTCTCTCCCATCAATTTATACTAATCTACTTTCTATCCCTATTGTTTACTGTTTTCAGAAAGTCAGATATATTAAATTCTACATTGTATAGTCTTTTGAGCAGAGTTATATCAGCATAGCAATGGCACCCCACTCCAGCACTCTTGCCTGGAAAATCCCATGGATGGAGGAGCCTGGTGGGCTGCAGTCCATGGGGTCGCTAAGAGTCGGACATGACTGAGCAACTTCACTTTCACTTTTCACTTTCCTGCATTGGAGAAGGAAATGGCAACCCACTCCAGTGTTCTTGCCTGAAGAATCCCAGGGACGGGGGAGCCTGGTGGGCTGCTGTCTATGGGGTCGCACAGAGTTGGACACGACTGAAGCAACTTAGCAGCAGCATATCTGCATAGCATAGTGTTTCTGGGATTCATCCTGAATGTGTCAGTAGTACATTTCTGTATGTAGTAATATGTGATATTCTACTTTATGGACATACCATAGCATGGTTATCCATTCTCCATTTAATGCAAAGTTTGGACTGTTTAATTTGAACAACCATAAATTAAACTCTACAAATATTATTATACAGATTAGTGTGGATATATATTTATATATTTTTTGTTCTCTTGAGTAAATATCTGGGCACTGCCTTCTGATTCTTAAAGCAAGGGTATGTTTAACTTGATTAGAAACTGCCATTTTTTTTTTTAAATTTATACCATGTTACTCATGACAGTGATAATTGATAGTTCAACCACTCTGCATTCTCACTAAAACACGGCATTGGTAGTTAAATCAATATTACATATTCTCTTCTATGTTTAGTAGTGTCACACTGTTGTTTTATTTGGTTTTCTCCAAAGGCAAAAGTTGTTGACCAACTACAGCTTTTAAAGTATTTATTTGCATCTTCATGCACTCTTTGGTGGCTGTCTCTTCTTATCTTTTGTCCAACTTTTATTAGTTTATATTTGTGTCATTTTAGAGTTATTTAAATATTATAGGTACAAGTTCATTATCAGATATGTGATTCATGAATATTTTTACTGGTTTTTGCTTTTATTCTACTCACAGGCAATTTCGCCAAACACAATTTTAAAATTTTAGTAATGTTCAATTTATTGTTACATTAAACCCTAAGACCACATATATTTTCTTTCATGTGTTCTTCAAGATGTTTTTATAATTTTGCATTTTATGTTTAAGGCTGATTCATTTTTGTTCATTTTTGTTTAAAGTGTGAAGTATGGATCATGGGTCAATATTTTGGCATGTGGAAATCCAGTTGTTCCAGTACTGACTGTTGAAAAAACAGTTATTTATTCAGTTGCATTGTCTTTTCCTCTATACAAAAAATCTGTTGACATTTGGGCTGTGTGTATTTCTCATCTCTGTTTTACGTTCCATTGCTCTGTGTGTCTCTTATGTGAATACTGTACTTCTCCAATTACTGAGCTTTAGACTAAGTCCTGAAAGTGGATAGCATAAACCCTTAGACAGTACCTTTACTTTCTCAGAGTAATCTTGACTATTCTAGTTACTTTTTCCAAGTAACCTTTAAAATCAAATAATTGAGATCACACAAAAAACTTGCTGTTGTATTGATTAAAATTGTATTGAATCTATAAATCAAAGAGCAGTTTTAATAGTTAATCCACAAACACTGTTTATTTATACCTTCTTTGACCTCTTTTATTAATGTTAGTAGTTTTCACATACAGATACTGCATATTTTTATTTATACAAAATAAAATATGTTATACAAGTAAATTATATTCACTTCAGAATGCTATTATAAATTATATTTTTATTTAATTTTGAAAGTCCATATTTAATAGAATTTTGTTAAAATGTATAGTGTTTTTCATTTCTGATCAACAAGTTTGCTCCAGTATCTCCTTCATATTTTTCTGGGTCAAAGTTTATATTTTTAATAAATTGAATATATAATATCCTTTATTATAAGACTAGTTTCACACATCATTTAAAATATGACTTTTCTGTGGTTTTTACTGAATTCCCACATATTCTCTGGAGAAGGCAGAATGGCACCCCACTCCAGTACTCTTGCCTAGAAAATCCCATGGACAGAAGAGCCTGGTGGGCTGCAGTCCATGGGATCGCTAGAGTCAGATGAGCAACTTCACTTTCACTTTTCACTTTCATGCACTGGAGAAGGAAATGGCAACCCACTCCAGTGTTCTCGCCTGGAGAATCCCAGGGACAGGGAAGCCTGGTGGGCTGCTGTCTATGGGGTCGCACAGAGTCGGACAGACTGAAGCAACTTAGCAGCAGCAGCAGTAGCAGCAGCAACACATATTCTCAAGTTTTCTCCACTCTGGATGGCCAGAACTTGGTCTGTTCCGAGGTCTAGGTAAACTGTTATGTAGTAAATATTTCAGTAATATTTTATTAACCCTTACACCTTCTTTGCCCACTTTTCTGATACACACATAATTCAAATATCAATATATTCTCCTTGCCAAACTCTGATTTCTGTCACTTTAGAATGGGAATCTTCTGCTCTATTCAGATGCAGGACTCAGCTTGCACTTTGGTCCAGAATGTACCTCCAAGAGCCCACCTTATTTGTTTCACATCTTTCCTGCACTGCCTGCTGTCCAATATCTAAAAATGGTTCGATTTTATTCTTTCAATGAATTTGCCCAGTTTTCTAATTGTATATGGTAAGTCTGCTACCAGTTCTCTAATAGTTCCTGGGATAAAAATGCCCTCTCTCTCTATTTAGAACCTGTTTTTACAGTATCTCTAAATACACATACTGAAAGTGATACTGTATGTAGTTAAGGATAGTTTTCTTCCTTTGCAATAATTTTATTTCCTTATAGAGTCACCTACTTATTATTTTCTCATGTTTTCCCTTCTAAGTAAACCAACATAGGATATTAATAACCCACCATAACTTCTATTGTTTTTTCACATACTTAGTTGTTATTACTTTCTCTGATTATCTTAGCTCAGTATTTACTTTCTCTAGCCTAAGAACAGTTTCCATTTTTTTGAGTCAGAGACCTGCGATTTCAGGCAGTTTCTCAGTTGTTTCTAAGAATCAATACCACTACCTGACCTCTACTGTGATACACATTTCATTTTAGAAAGCATTGTAATATTGTAGAAATGGAAAGTTTGTTTTAGGTAGTGTGCCAGTACCAACTAGCAAGAGGGAGGGGGACATATTTATATCTACAGCTGATTAATATTGAGGTTTGAAAGTAAACAACAAAATTCTGTAAAGCAATTATCTTTCAGTTAAAAAATAAAAAAAAAAAAAAAAAGGAAAGAAAGACTTCTGAGGCAGTAGAAGCTAAGGGATAGAGTGCCGTAATTCTTTGGCAATATCTGTCATAACTGCCTGTAACAGAGGTTTTATATTTACTGCTGCTAAGTCGCTTCAGTCGTGTCCAACTCTGTGCGACCCCATAGACAGCAGCCCACCAGGCTCCCCCGTCCCTGGGATTCTCCAGGCAAGAACACTGGAGTGGGTTGCCATTTCCTTCTCCAATGCAGGAAAGTGAAAAGTGAAAGTGAAGTCGCTCAGTCGTGTCCGACTCTTAGCGACCCCATGGACTGCAGCCTACCAGGCTCCTCCGTCCATGGGATTTTCCAGGCAAGAGTACTGGAGTGGGGTACCATTGTTACTAGTTGTATATTAAGTGGAATATTGTCATTGTTTAGTTGCTAAGTTGTGTACAACTCTTTTGTGACCCCGTGGGCTATAGCCCACCAAGTTCTCTGTCTATGTTATTTCCTAGGTGAATTCTGGAGTGGGTTGCCATTTCTTTCTCCAGGGAATCCTCCACTCAGGGATCAAAGCCGCTTCTCCTACATTGGCGGGTGGATTCTTTACTCCTGAGCTGGCTGGTGCTTCCCAGGTGGCGCTAGTGGTAAAGAACCTGCTTGCCAATGCAGGAGACATAAGAGACACAAGTTTAATCCCTGGGTTGAGAAGATCCCCTGAAGAAGGAAATAGCAACCCACTCCAGTATTTTTTCCTGGAGAATCCCAAGGACAGAGGAGCCTGGAGTACTACAGTCCATGCATGGGGTCACAAAGAGTCAGAAACAACTGAAGTAACAGCGCAAACGCATACCTGGCGATACGCTTTGGATAACTCACATGTCTCCTGATACCATGCTGTTTCTTAGAACTAGCCTCTTCAATACTGTAGCCACTAGCCCCAATGGCTACTTAGATTTATATTTAGACGATTTAATATTAAATAAAATAAACATTTAGTTGCTGAGTTTCACCAGCCACATTTCAACTCTCCAATTGTTGTTGTACAGTCACTAAGTCCTACCTGACTCTTTGCGACCCCATAGACTTAAGCATGCCGGGCTTCCCTATCCTTCAACTCCTCAATAGCCACATGTAACTGGTGGCTACTGTATTGGTCAACACAGATATATAGGCTATTTCTATGACAAAAATTTTAGAATCTGGGAAAGCCCTAAAGAATCAATTTACACCTGAGTTTTATTGATCTGTAATTGGCTCCTTAGTTTAAAATAGTGTTGAACCATAAACTTGAGGGTGTATGTATGTATGTATATATATATATATACACACACATATATTTGCAAATATAGATATATATATTTGCCCATTTGTAACTATTTTTATTTCATTCTCCCCTATCGACAAAGTTTTTTATAAGACCCCACTACCTTCACAGATATTGACTGAATCTGTGAAAATTCATCAGCTGTTTCTGAAAAAGGAAATTGCTAGCAGTATTTCATGTTAAAATAATGATAATCCTCATTAGCTTAAATACTATGCCCTGTGCTATCATCTACAGAAGAAACTGCCTTTTTGTGTGGGTTTAGTTATTCAAACGATATGATTGGTAAGTTCTCCCATTATGTATGCGTATCATTCTGGAAAATGAACTTCATTAAAGAGCTTCAGGATATAATAAAAACCAATCTGATAAAGAAAGTTTTAAAAGTGCTTTATGAATTGATAATATGGTCATTGAAATAATATGCTAAATTACAAAAATGCAATTAAGTTGATATACATATTTTGTTTATAAAAATAGTGTTACATATATAAATTTAATATATTCCTCTTTTATTTGATAAATGTGGCACAACCATTCCTTATTTTAGCTTCTGGAGAATCTTTTGTGCTGAGCTGGAAAACAGTATTGCATTTAAGTTCTAATATTTCTCTCCCTATGTTGCTTCATCCTGATAGTATATGAAAAAATCATTTTTAGCTTACCAAGATTCAATTTAAATAAATTACCTTGAGGATTTTCAATATCACCTTTTTATACCTAAGAAGTGAAAAGGAGAGCAAGAGAAAGGAGGAAAAAAAAAAGTTCTATACCAGTAACACCTGCTCTCCAAGTTAAGGATTCTTGTTCTCTTTAGTTGGATTTAATCATTCTAGAGCTTGAAATTTATCAACTCATTTACACTTAACTATTAATTATTTGTCCTACAGATTTTCTGCTTACATTTATTGTGTTGTCATAGATTGATTTATTTTCTAAAATTTATCAATATATATTGATGAAGTAGATGTTGTCTTACCTTTTCAACCTACCTTTTTACTGCAACAGAATAATGTGCCTATTACGTTGTAAAAGAAATGTACAGGGGACATTTTTTTACTTTTCTTAAAAAAAAAAAAAGAAAGAAAAATTATTGTTTTAACTGGAAGGAATCTGATCATAAATGAATTCTGTCTTCAAAATAGGACTATTTTGATAACCCAGCATCCAATCACGATTTGTGATACAGTTTGGTGCTCTTCCAACACCCAGAGAAGGCTGCCTCTTAACACAGTCGGCTGTGTAGTAAATTACTACGGAAAGGAGTATGGATTTTCTGGGCCTTAAAATACGTCAGAGTGGAATTTAGTCATGGTTTTGGCCAATTCCTGGGCTTTTCTTGATATCTGGAAATGGCTCGTCATTCTTAATTTTTTCCCCTAAAATATACATTAGGCTTCTTTGCTATACCCCTAACCTTCTCAGAGAAGGCAATGGCACCCCACTCCAGTACTCTTGCCTGGAAAATCTCGTGGGCAGAGGAGCCTAGTAGGCTGCAGTCCATGGGGTCACTAAGAGTCGGACCTGACTGACTGAGCGACTTCACTTTCTCTTTTCACTTTCATGCATTGGGGAAGGAAATGGCAACCCACTCCAGTGTTCTTGCCTGGAGAATCCCAGGGACAGGGGAGCCTAGTGGGCTGCCGTCTATGGGGTCGCACAGAGTCGGACACGATTGAAGCGACTTAGCAGCAGCAGCAACCTTCTGCTCTGCTATCTCTCACGCATAGCATCCCCTCCCAGACTCTGGTGCATCCTGCTTGCAAAATAAGCCAATGGAAGGCATTTTTGAATATAAGAGGGCAAGAGGAGAGAAAAGAATCAAAGTCGTCTCTTATCTGTCTCCACTCACTGAGGCAAATCAGACTGTGGTCACAGCCCTCATGCCATGTCCTCAGCCCTCAGCCTGCAGCCTTGCTTCTGTGTTCCAGCAACTTCTGTTTCCCCAGGTCTAATGATCGCCATTTATCTCTGTTGTATACTTCTGGGTTCTCTTTTAATTCCTTCAATCACATACAACTTCTCATTTATATTCAATTTCCTTATAATGAAATACTAAGAATAATTTCTACCTTCTTTCCTAAACCCATTTATCAATTTTCCATATATATATATATATAGAGAGAGAATATTTACAATATAGTATTAATGTGAATATAGAAACTAAGATTTTCGTTTTTTTTCAGCAATTACATAGCACTTATATAACCATGTTACCCAGATAAAGTCTCGGTTTAATTTTCATATCTTTTAGGTCATATATAAATATATTTTGATACATTTATTTCTGTGTAACTAGACATAATATTAATAAACACCCTGAATATTCATGTTTCATTTATATAATATACATGAGTATAGATAATATATAGATCAAAATATCATTCTTTTTAGCTTGAATCTTTTTTTTTTTTTTTGCAAATACTACTTCACAATATTGACTTGTTTGTGTTTTATGTTTACTAGCTTAGGGTTTACACTCTAGATTAACTACATGGCTCACAAGAAAGAGAGGTTTTGCAATTATAATATTGCCAGATTTACTTGATTTTCAATTCTTACACTAACACTCTGAGGAAAAGAAGAGAAAAAAAAAATAAGCACATCCATTAATCATATCTTTAGTCAACTCATGGCTTGCCCCAGTGATAGTGCTGGAATTAGCATGTTTTCCTGTAGACATATGGGATTTGTTTTCAGAGAGCACAATTTAAAATGGTTAATATAGAAAGTTTAGATATTGGTTGAATAAAAGTGTTAAATGCCCTTGAGACAGTTTCATGAAAAGGTTACTAAGAGATCTCATCTAATTAGGTTTTTTTTTTATTTCAGTTAAGAAACTGGACTTAAAAGAAGGAAGAACAGTAATAAGTCCAGGTTTACAGGTTGAAAAGTAACAATAAATGTGTTTGATGTCTAATTATAAATGTGTAAAGCATTATGTGTTATATCATGGTCTAAAGTTTCAGAGCAAAATAGATGTGTCATCTTTCATAAGAAATACATGCTTAATAGGTATGAATTAAGGAACATACTTTTGGCCATTAGATTTTATTGTGGGGTGATACCTTTCTGCTGATCTTATTAAAAAAAAAAAAAAAAGTGTTAGTTGCTCAGTCGTGTCTGACTCTTTGTGACACCAAGGACTGTAACCCACCAGTCTCCTCTGTCCCAACTCAGAGACCAAACACAGGTCTCCTGCATTGCAGGGTGATTCTACTGCTGCTGCTAAGTTGCTTCAGTTGTGTCCAATTTTGTATGACCCCATAGACCCCACGAGGCTCCCCCGCCACCCCTGCCTCCTGTCCCTGGGATTCTTCAGGCAAGAACACTGGAGTGGGTTGCCATTTCCTTCTCCAATGCATGAAAGTGAAAAGTGAAAGTGAAGTCGCTCAGTCCTGTCTGACTCTTAGCAACCCCATGGACAGCTACCAGCAAATGGGAGTGATTTTATTATGGCTGACTAAATATTTTGCCTGTTTCTATTTGGGAAAATGACTTACAGATTATACTTTTTTTTTTCCCTCTAAAATTGAGACATATGAATGTCTTTTATTACAGAGGTCTAGTTTAAATAGTCCAGTCAATTATATCAACACCCTGAAATAGATAAAAAATGAGTATTTTCAGAGTACTATGCATAAATTCGTTCATAAAGAATATATTACATAAAGAAATATCTAAGATATTTGGAGCAACTTTTAAGATACAGCCAAAAAGTATGTACTTTTAAAATGCACAAACCTTCCTATTTGATTTAGTACTATGGTTTCACTGTTAAGAATTTTTCAGGGAAAGGCACACTGTCATGCAATGATGCCATGATACCATATATGTGTAAGTGGTCTTAGTGACTGTCCAGTAAAATTGGGGATGGTTGCATTGATATACCCTACTCTAAGCATTGATGGCAAGTTAATAAAAAAGTAGTATTTTTTACTATGAACTGTATGTTAGTAAAACATATATGTGGTTTTACTAGACTTCCTTAAGGGCAAGCCTAAGACAGATTGCTTTTTCTGTGTAAGCAATCCATTAACTGAAGTAAAGAGAGCAGAGATGCCTGCATTTAACCAAAAACTTTCCTTTCTCTTTTGTAGAAGATATCCCTAGATAATGCCTGTCCTGTATGCTCAATTTCCTATAGGTCATTAGCATCTGATACCTATTTAGAAAACCATCCAAAGTCCCCTTCTCAGAAAATCCTTTTCTGTCACATTTTACTGCAGTTTGTAAAATTAGAGCACTTGAATCAAACCTAAGTAATCTGGTTTCTACGGGTCATGGTGACTTCTTCATAATTGGACAACCAAGAAGAAATGGAGGGGCACACAAGCTGTTGATATTTCACCACCAAAAAACTGAACCTAAGAGAACAGAAATAGAAATAAACAAACATCAACAACAAAACACAGGGTTTTTTTTTTTTAATCATTTGGAACATGAGTCATGACAAATCTGATATCAGCACACAGATATTCTTTCATTTAAGGTCATATATTATAGATCAGGTTGTTTTTACTTACTTAAAGCAATGAAATCTTTTAACTGGTAAAGATTTCTTAAACTTTTGCATTCTGTTTTCCTCCTAATGCATGGATATTTAATATAACTAGATGCAGTATAAGTTCCTCTTTTTTTTAGTTCAAGTCTGAATTTTATAGAGGATCTTCATAAAAATAAGTACTTTTCCAACTATGTGTCCATTAATTTTCAAAGTTAAGTTAAGGTAATGACTTTTTTATGTTTATACATTGATGGTATATACTATAATTTATCTTCTGAATTATAGAGATAAATAAAATTGAAATATTTACTTTGTATTTTAAAGTAAATATTTACTTTAAATTAAAAAGTAAAGTAAATATTTACTTTAAATTAAAAAGTAAAGTAAATATTTACTTTAAATTAAAAAGTAAAGTAAATATTTACTTTAAATTAAAAAGTAAAGTAAATATTTACTTTAAATTAAAAAGTAAAGTAAATATTTACTTTAAATTAAAAAGTAAAGTAAATATTTACTTTGTATTTAGTTTTCTACAGAAATGATCACTTAAAATGATTGTGATTAGATTGAAGGCCCGATATAATGATCATTATGAAGTGATTCTTTGCCTCGATAATTAAGCTCTGGCATGTTAAAATACAATGTGTTGACAAAACCTTCACATATATAGGATGTAATTAAAATCTATGAAAAATAAAGAATTTTTATATCAAAAGAGATTTGGGCCTGGGAATGTGATCAGATTTTCAATATGTATAAGTTTTAAAAACTGTACTTAGAATGTAAATTGAAGCACAGAATCAAGGAAAATACATGTCCACTCTAAAAGTCTTTCATTAGAAAAATTAAAGTTCTAACAATGAAACATAATGATCCTTAGGAAAAAAACTCAGACATTTTCTTCTGATCTAAAAAATGTGTCTATCACTGATCTGTATACAAAGATATAAATGCCTGAATATAACCTCAAAACAAAAAGTGAAAAGGGGAGTTGTGTGTAAAATATAGCACATAGATATTATTCTAATTGTGAGAAGCACAAAGTAGAATGGTTCATCTTAGAAATATGGGATTCTAATGTTCTAATTTAGTGAAAAATCTCCTGTTTGCAAGTTAAATACATCTCAAATCTGTTGAAGTAGTAAAAATCAATTTTTGTATACCAAACTGATTTTGATGATTAATGACTCAGTCATAAGGAACTCAAATGATTTTACTGAAGGCTCTTTCTCTCTTATTTGATGTTTTTATTTTATTCTATTTTATTCTCACTTGTTCCTACTTGAGCAAATTTTTTTTTCCCCTCAAAATTCAGGGGACAATGTAACCAAATGTTCTGACCCTATACAATTCCATCTGGTATTGGCAGTTGCGGGGAGTGGAAAGAAAAGAGTTTTTCTTTCAAGAAACGAATATAAATCCTAGTGAAAAATCAGAAGTTTGTGTTTGCTTCTCCCTGGGTCATGTACCTTCCCCAGGACTAGTCATTATACCAGATGTATGAGGTGTTACAAAGAGCAAGGGTAGAGTCAAGACTCTGGTGGAGTCAGTCAGAGGAAAGGGGACGGATGCTTCATACAAAAGGCAGAATCAACTGGAAAAGGGAAAGACATATTCCTCAAGAAAAAGCAAAGGGTAAGAAATAGTATGGGGGGGAGGGTTGGGGAATGTAGAGCAGACAGTGGGGGGAAAAAAAAAGTTCGCTACAGGTCTTTCATTGGCCAAGACACTCTTACAGTATGGATTGTCTTAGAACAAAGAAATGACAAATTGTGACACTGAATCTTGAAATAATTCAACAAGATGAAATTGTGAAGCCTAACTGTACTATGCTGTGAAGTCTATGAATAGTGCAAGTGTTAATCACCCAGTCATGTCCAACTCCTTGCAACCCCATGGACCATAATCCACCAGGCTCCTCTGTCCATGGAAATCTCCAGGCAAGAATACTGGAGTGGAGAGCCATTGCATTCTCCAGGGACTCTTCCTGACCCAATGATAAAACCCAGATGTCCTGTTTTACTGGTGGATTCCTTACCATTGAGCCACCAGGGTAGCCCTGAAGACTGCAAACACCCAAAGAAATGTCTTCCTCAACATCTGTTCTCAAACTCTTTAGGGAGAAAAGAAAAAGTGTTTCAGGTTCATAGAGTCCTAACGTGTCCAAAACAAAAACCTAGAAATATTATACAGAAAACAGGACTACTTTATAAAATGTGTTACCATCTATTCTTAACTGATTAATTGCCATTTTAGAGGTGATGTTGCTTAAAGAGAGGTGAAATGAGTTAAAATTAAATATATATAAGAAAATTCACACTAAAGAAGCTGTATTTTTTAATTCCATAGATAAAATTTCCTAAATATGGGCATCTAATACATCTAGCAGATTTTGAAGAATAGAAATGGAGGAAGGATACTCAGAAATGAAATGTGATTTGTTTCTCAATCAATTGTAAAACTAAGAAAATAGAAATTAAGATTAGAGAAGATATTGATTTTATTTCACATTATATTTTTCCCTATGGTAAATGTCATCAAATGCCAGAATTCATTTCTATTTTAATCTCCCTCCCAAATTTTAAGAACTTCAAGACATCTTCATAGGCAATTCAAGATACTTATGACCAAAGGACATAAAGCTTAGAAGATGAAACATAATTGTTAAAACTCTCTTTAATATCACTCCCACATACTAATCAAAGTGTAATGTGCCATCCAGACTTGGAAACTTTTTTAAGAAATGAGAGTTTTAATTTTAAAAGTCAGAAATATTTTTCTTCATTAATGATATTAATTTACTACCTTCATCACCTCTAGCCAAAGATTACTTCTAAGACTCACAAAATAATCAATCCCATATCAGATCCCATGTTTGTCGTTTTCTTAACTAAACTGGAAGGAAATCTGGAACACAATTTTATAAATACAGTACCCTCATGCTTTTTTCAAATGGTGGGAAGAACAGAGATCATAGAGAGCATTGGTAAATTAATTCATGATCTGATGGTCAGAGTTCAAAATTTGAAAATCAAGATTATACACGAAATCATTCATGAGGTATTTTTAAATATAATAGAGTTAATATGAATTTATATATTTCTTCTTTTTCTACTCAGTAAACCACGTATTCAGTTCTCTGTTTTGTACTCATGAATCAACTGTAGTCTTACAAAATCATCATTGATTTACATGTCAATAATTGTAACACTTTGATATGTATGTCAATAGTTGCAACACAATCAATCCTAGGCTTGGAAGATCTCCTGGAAGAGGACATAGCAGCCCACTCCAGTATTCTTTCCTAGAGAATCCTGTGGACAGAGGAGCGTGGTGGTCTATGGTCCACAGGGTCACAAAGAGTTGGACACAAAGAGTGACTGAACACACACACACACACACACACACACACACACATACATACACACACATATATGTGTTACTTATTGTAATCAAATTCTCAGGATTTGTGTACAAAACAGCATACCCTGTCCTTGAAACTCTCTCCCTCTTGACTTCTGTCTTCATTCTCTCCTAGCTTCCCTCCTGTGTTTGTTCCACTTCTGTCTCTTTTAACAGTTTATCCTCATGTGCCCACTCCTCCAGTGTTCCTATTCCTGAGGGCTTTGTCCTTACCCTCTTAGCTTTATATAGCATTACTCTGTATTTTCCACTGAACAGCTTCATCCATTCTCAGGTCTACGGTTTGCTCTCCTGAACTTAAAATTTTCTATTAATTTGTGACTAGATAATTTTACTTACATAAGTCAATGCTACCTCAGATGCTAAATTTCTGAAACAGGAAGCTGCATCTTCTACCCAAAGCTAACACTTTTTAACAAGTGTTTTTCCTCAATAAATACAATTATTATTCAACATATTTTTAATCTGAATAAAACAATAAACAAGCAAACTATTATTCATGCATGATTTTTTTATCCCACTTATCCACAGCTAGGTGATTTAAAGATCTTGATCCCATGAAACTATAAAAAAATAAATAAATAAATAACAAGAAACCTGAGTATTCAGGGGAAAATGCCTTATCTTCTGTTTCTAAGGCTCCAGGTATATTAAAATATAAACAAACATGCACAAGTTTTCAAAATATTTTGGCTTATTATAAATGCCTATATGTAACACAGTAACACCATATAGTTCTCCTCTGTGTTACCAATTGCACTTGTTATTTTATCTGAATGTTTAGTTCATAATATTATCTCTTTTCTACAGTGCAACCATGGAGCCTGGGAATCCAGAGTCTCAAGTCAGACCACCTGAGCTCAAAACCTTGTTTCTCTGTCTGCTTGGTAGCCTGGGATAATTATATACTTCATCTCTCTGAGAATGTTTTCTCATCTGTAAAATGGATATAATCATTATCATTGTCTTATGGTTTGTTCTGAAAGCATCTAAATGAATACTTTAGAAGTTGGCACGTTCTGTAAATATTATATAATTTAATGTGTTGTTATCACTATACATTGGTAATAGATTTCTCATGTCATAAATTCAATTATATAGAAATAGAGCTTTTATATTTTTAATAGTTTTAAACATTTTACCATGCTATATAATGATAAATCAATAACACCAAGATTTTCTTTGTCAATTTAAAATTTTCTTAGTCAATAAACTCAATCTGTTTAGAATTCCTATTACATTTTTTGACTTAAGGAGATCTCTAAATTCCAAGTTGGTTTTTGAGTGACAGTGTGGCACTGTGGGCACATGTTGGACCAGATCGTAGTTAAGTATGGTTGCCCCTATACACTGGTATTTGCATTCCTAATTGGTTCTTTAATTTGTAGGCTATGTTACCCCATGGTATCTGTTTTCACTAGGGTGAAATTTTTCTGTTTATTGAAATATAGTTGATGTATAAGTTAAAGGCATACAGTGTAATGATTCACAATTCTAAATGTTATATTACATCTATAGTTATTAGAAAATATTTTCTATATTCCCAAGTTGTACAGTATATCCTTGTAGCTTACTTTATACAAAGAGTTTGTGTTTCGTACTACCCTTCCCCTGCATTGGATCTTCCTTCTCCCTATTTTGCTCAGTTGCTTCAATCATTTCTGGTTCTTTGTGACCCTAGGATTGTAGCCTGCTAGGCTCCTCTGCCCATGGGATTCTCCAGGCAAGAATACTGGCACTAGTTTCCAGGCCCTCCTCTAAGGGATCTTCCCAACCCAAAGGTCAAACTCTCATCTCTTACATCTCCTGCATTAACAGGTAGCTTCTTTACAACTAGCACCACCTGGGAAGCCCACATACAAGTTAGATTCTTTGCTGCTATATTCACTTGTTGTATGTTTAAGATTCTGAATATAAGAGATATCATATTGTAGTTGTCTTACTCTGGCATATTTCATTTAACATAATGCTCTCCAAGTTCCTCCATGGTGCTGAAGCAGATGCCATAATTTTCTTCTTTTGCATGGCTAAATAGTATTCCACTTGTGAGTGTATTTGTGTGTATGTATCATCTTTGTTGATTCATTTTTTTTCCTTCTTTGTTTAATTGGAGGCTAATTACTTTACAATATTGTGGTGGTTTTGGCATATATTGACATGAATCTACCATGGATGTACATATGTTCCCCATCCTGGACACCCATCCCACCTCCCTCCCCATCCCATCCCTCAGGGTCATCCCAGTGCACTGGCCCTGAGCACCCTGTCTCTGCATCAAACCTAGACTGGTAGTCTATTTGACATATGGTAATATACATGTTTCAATGCTATTCTCTCAAATCATCCCACCTCACCTTCTCCCACAGAGTCCAACAGTTTGTTCTTTAAATCTGTATCTCTTTGACTGTCTTGCATATAGGGTCATGATTACCATCTTTCTAAATTCCATATATATATGTGTCTTTCTGATTTACTTCACTCTGTATAATAGGCTCCAGTTTCATCCACTGCATTAGAACTGATTCAAATGAATTATTTTTAATAGCTTAGTAATATTCCATTTTAAAAAAATTGAGGGGGGCTTTATTTTTTGGGGTTCCAAAATCACTGCAGATGGTGATTGCAGCCATGAAATTAAAAGATGCTTACTCCTTGGAAGGAAAGTTATGACCAACCTAGATAGCATATTGAAAAGTGGAGACATTACTTTGCCAACAAAGGTCCATCTAGTCAAGGCTATAGTTTTTCCAGTAGTCATGTATGGATGTGAGAGTTGGACTGTGAAGAAAGCTGAGCACTGAAGAATTGATGCTTTTGAACTGTGGTATTGGAGAAGACTCTTGAGAGTCCCTTGGACTGCAAGGAGATCCAACCAGTCCATTCTAAAGGAGATCAGTCCTGAATGTTCATTGGAAGGACTGATGCTAAAGCTGAAACTCCAATACTTTGGCCACCTCATGCGAAGAGTTGACTCATTGGAAAAGACTCTGATGCTGGGAGGAATTGGGAGCAGGAGGAGAAGGGAACGACAGAGGATTAGATGGCTGGATGGCATCACCGACTCAATGGACATGAGTTTGGGTGAACTCCGGGAGTTGGTGATAGACAGGGAGGCCTGGTGTGCTGCAGTTCATGGGGTCGCAAAGAGTCAGACACGACTAAGTGACTGAACTGAACTGAATATTCCATTGTTTATACGTGCCACTGCTTTCTTATGCATTCATCTGCCAGCGGATATCTAGCATGTTTCCATGTCCTAGCTGTTGTAAATAGTGCTGCAATGAACATTGGGGTACACGTGTCTCTTTCAATTCTGGTTTCCTCGGTGTGTATGCCCAGCAGTGGGATTGCTGGGTCATATGGCAGTTCTATTTCCAGTTTTTTTTTTTTTTTTATGAAATCTCCACACTGTTCACCATTGTGGCTGTACTAGTTTGCATTCCCACCAACAGTGTAAGAGGGTTCCCTTTTCTCCATACCCTCTCCAGCATTTATTTTTTGTAGACTTTTTGATAGCAACCATTTTGACTAGGGTGAAAGGGTACCTCATTGTGGTTTTGATTTGCATTTCTCTGATAATGAGTGACATTGAGCATCTTTTCATGTTTGTTAGCCATCTGTATGTCTTCTTTGGTGAAATGTCTGTTTAGTTCTTTGGCCCATTTTTTGATTGGTTGTTTATTTTTCTGGAATTGAGCTACATGAACTACTTGTGTATTTTTGAGATTCATTCTATGTCAGTTGCTTCACTTGCAATTATTTTCTCCCATCCTGATTGCTGTCTTTTCACTGTACTTATAGTTTCCTTCATTGTGCAAAAGTTTTTAAGTTTAATTAGGTCCCATTTGTTTATTTTTGCTTTTATTTCCAATATTCTGGGAGGTAGGTCATAGAGGATCGTGCTGTGTGCTATGTCAGAGAGTGTTTTGCCTATGTTTTCCTCTAGAAGTTTTATAGTTTCTGGTCTTACATTTAGATCTTTAATCCATTTTGAGTTTATTTTTGTGTATGGTGTTAGAAAATGTTCTAGTTTCATTCTTTTACAAGTGGTTGACCAGTTTTCCCAGCACCACTTGTTAAAGAGATTGTCTTTAATCCATTGTATATTCTTGCCTCCTTTGTCAGAGATAAGGTGTCCGTAGGTGCGTGGATTTATTTATGGGATTTCTATTTTGTTCCATTGATCTATATTTCTGTTTTTGTGCCAGTACTATGCTGTTTTGATGACTATAGGTTTGTAGTATAGTCTGAAGTCAGGCAGGTTGGTTCCTCCAGTTCCATTCTTCTTTCTCAAGATTGCTTTAGCTACTCGAGGTTTTTTGTATTTCCATACAAATTGTGAAATTATTTGTTCTAGTTCTCTGAAAAATACCTTTGGTAGCTTGATAGGGATTGCATTGAATCTATAGATTGCTTTGGGTAGTATACTCATTTTTATTATATTGATTCTTCTGATCCAAGAACATGGTATATTTTTCAATCTATTTGTGTCATCTTTGGTTTCTTTCATCAGTGTTTTATAGTTTTCTATATATAGGTCTTTTTTTTTTTTTTTAGGTAGATTTAGTCCTAAGTATTTTATCATTGCAATGGGGAATGGAATTGTTTCCTTAATTTCTCTTTCTGTTTTCTCATTGTTAGTGCATAGGAATGCAAGGGATTTCTGTGTGTTCATTTTATATCCTGCAACTTTACAGTATTCATTGATTAGCTCTAGTAATTTTCTGGTAGTGTCTTTAGGGTTTTCTATGTAGAGGATCATGTCATCTGCAAACAGAGTTTTACTTCATTCCAATCTGGATTCCTTTTATTTCTTTTTCTTCTCTGATTGCTGTGGCTAAAACTTCCAAAACTATGTTGAATAATAGTGGTGAGAGTGGGCACCCTTGTCTTGTTCCTGACTTACAGTTTTTCATTATTGAGGATAATGTTTGCTGTGGGTTTATAATATATGGCTTTTATTATGTTGAGGTATGTTCCTTCTATGCCTGTTTTCTGCAGGTTTTTTTTTTTTTTTTATCATAAATGGATGTTGAATTTTGTCAAAGACTTTTTCTCCATCTATTGAGATAATCATATGGTTTTTATCTTTCAATGTGTTAATGCGGTATATCACATTGATTGATTTGAGAATATTGAAGAATCCTTGCATCCCCAGGATAAAGCCCACCTGGTCATGATGTCTGATCTTTTTAATATGTTGTTGGACTATGTTTCCTAGAATTTTGTTAAGTATTTTTGTATCTATGTTCATCAGTGATATTGGCTTGTAGTTTTCTTTTTTGGTGGCATCTTTGTTTGGTTTTTGTATTAGGCTGATGGCGGCCTCATAGAATGAGTTTGGCAGTTTACCTTCCTCTGCAATTTTCTGGAAGAGTTTGAGTAGGATAGGTGTTAGCTCTTCTGTAGATTTTTGGTAGAATTCTGTGAAGCCATCTGGTCCTGGGCTTTTGTTTGTTGGAAGACGTTTGATTACAGTTATTATTTGCATGCTTATGATGGGTCTGTTAAGGTTTTCTATTTCTTCTTGGCTCAGTTTTGGCAGGTTATACTTTTCTAAGAATTTGTCCACTTCTTCCAAGTTGTCCATTTTATTGTCATATAGTTGCTGAGTAGTCTTTTAAGATCCTTTGTATTTCTGTGTTGTCTGTTGTGATCTCTCCATTTTCATTTTTAATTTTGTTGATTTGATTCTTCTCCTTTTTTTTTCTTGATGAGTCTGGCTAATGATTTGTCTGTTTTATTTATCTTCTCAAAGAACCAGCTTTTACCTTTTTTGATTTTGGGTATTAGTCTCATTTGTTTCTTTTTCATTTATTTCTGCCCTACTTTTTATGATTTATTTCCTTCTACTAATGCTGGGGTTCTTCATTTCTTCTTTTTCTAGTTGATTTAGGTGTAAAGTTAGGTTTTTTTATTTTATTTTTCTCTTGTTTCTTGAGATAAGCTTGTATTGCTATGAACCTTCCCCTTAGCACTGCTTTTACTGAATCCCATAGGTTTGGGGTTGTTGTGTTTTCAATTTGTTTCTATGCATATTTTGATTTCTTTTTTTTATTTATTCTGTGATTTGTTGGTTATTCAGAAGCGTGTTGTTTAGCCTCCATGTTTGCTTTTTAATAGATTTTTTCCTCCTGTTGACATCTAATCTTACCGCATTATAATCAGAAAAGATGCTTGAAATGATTTTAATTTTTTTAAATTTACTAAGGCTAGATTTATGGCCCAGGATGTGATCTATCCTGGAGAATGTTCCATGTGTACTTGAGAAAAGGTGAAATTCAATGTCTTGGGGTGCAAGGTCCCATAGATATCAATTAGGTCTAACTGGTCCATTGTATCATTTAAAGTTTGTGTTTCCTTGCTAATTTTCTGTTTAGTTGATCTGTCCACAGGTGTGAGTGGGGTATTAAAGTCTCCCTTTATTTTTGTGTTACTGTTAATTTCCCCTTTCATACTTGTTAGCATTTGCCTTACATATGTAGTGCTCTTATGTTGGGTGCATATATATTTATAATTGTTACATCTTCTTGGATTGATCCTTTGATCATTATGTAGTGTCTTTCTTTGTCTCTTTTCATGGCCTTTATTTCGAAGTCTATTTTATCTGATATGAGTTTTGCTACTCCTGCTTTCTTCTGGTCTCCATTTGTGTGAAATATTGTCTTCCAGCCCTTCAATTTCAGTCTTTATGTGTTGTTTGTTTTGAGGTGGGTCTCTTGTAGACAGCAAATATAGGGGTCTTGTTTTTGTATCCATTCAGCCAGTCTTTGTCTATAGGTTGGGACATTCAATCCATTTATATTTAAGGTAATTATTGATAAGTATGATCCCATTGCCACTTACTTTGTTATTTTGGGTTCAAGTTTGTAAACCTTTTCTATGTTTCCTGTCTAGAGAATATCCTTTAACATTTGTTGAAAAGCTAGTTTGGTGGTGCTGATTTCTCTCAGCTTTTGCTTATCTGTAAAGCTTTTAATTTCTCCTTAATATCTGAATGAGATCTTTGCTGAATATAGTAATCTGGATTTTAGGTTTTTCTCTCTCATCACTTTAAGTATGTCTTGCCATTCCCTTTTGGCTTGAAGAGTTTCTACTGAATGATCAGCAGTTATCTTTAGGGGAATCCCCTTGTGTGTTATTTGTGCTTTTCCCTTGATGCTTTTAATATTTGCTCTTTGTGTTTGATCTTCATTAATTTGATTAATATGTGTCTTGGGGTGTTTCACCTTGGGTTTATCCTGTTTCAGACACTCTGGGTTTTTTGCACTTGGGTGGCTATTTCTGTCCCCATTTTAGGGAAGTTTTCAACTATTATCTCCTCAAGTGTTTTTCCATGGCCTTTATTTTTATCTTCTTCTGGGACTCCTATGATTCAAATGCTAGGGAGTTTAACAGTGTCCCTATTTCTGCTTTATTGACTATGCCAAAGTCTTTGACTGTGTGGATCACAATAAACTGTGGAAAATTCTGAAACAGATGGGAATATCAGACCACCTAACCTGCCTCTTAAGAAATCTGTATGTAGGTCAGGAAGCAACAGTTAGAACTGGACATGGAACAACAGACTGGTTCCAAATAGGAAAAGGAGTACGTCAAGATGGTATATTGTCACCCTGCTTATTTAACTTATATGCAGAGTACATCATGAGAAACGCTGGGCTGGAAGAAGCACAAGCTGGAATCAAGATTGCCGGAGAAATATCAATAACCTCAGATATGCAGATGACACCACCCTTATGGCAGAAAGTGAAGAGGAACTGAAAAGCCTCTTGATGAAAGTGAAAGAGGAAAGTGAAAAAGTTGGTTTAAAGCTCAACATTCAGAAAACTAAGATCATGGCATCTGGTCCCATCACTTCATGGAAAATAGATGGGGAAACAGTGGAAACAGTGTCAGACTTAATTTTTTTGGGCTCCAAAGTCACTGCAGATGGTGACTGCAGCCATAAAATTAAAAGCCACTTACTCCTTGGAAGGAAAGTTATGACCAACCTAGATAGCATATTGAAAAGCAGAGACATAACTTTGCCAACAAAGGTCCATCTAGTCAAGGCTATAGTTTTTCCAGTGGTCATGTATGGATGTGAGAGTTGGACTATGAAGAAAGCTGAGTGCCAAAGAATTGATGCTTTTGAACTGTGGTATTGGAGAAGACTCTTGAGAGTCCCTTGGACTGTAAGGAGGTCCAACCAGTCCATTCTAAAGGAGACCCGTGCTGGGTGTTCTTTGGAACGAATGATGCTAAAGCTGAAACTCCAATACTTTGGGCACTTCATAAGAAGAATTAACTCATTGGAAAAGACTCTGATGCTGGGAGGGATTGGGGGCAGGAGGAGAAGGGGATGACAGAGGATGAGATGGCTGGATGGCATCACTGACTCGATAGATGTGAGTCTGAGTGAACTCCGGGAGTTGGTGATGGACAGGGAGGCCTGGCGTACTGCGATTCATGGGGTTGCAAAGAGTCGGATACAACTGAGCGACTGATCTGATCTGATCTGATCTGATTGCATTATTCATTAATGATTGATTCTTTGTTATTTCTCTTTGATCCTTGTTAAACATTTCTTGCATCTTCTCAATCCTTGTTTCCAACCTATATATCTGTAAGTCCATTTTGTTATCAAGACTTTGTATCATCTTTACTATTATTATTCTGAATTATTTTTCAGGTAGACTCTCTATCTCCTCCTCTTTTGTTTGGTTTGGTGGGAATTTATCACGTTCTTTACCTGCTGAATATTTCTCTGTCTTTTCATTTTGTTTAGATTGCTGTGTTTGGGGTGGCCTTTCTGTAGGCTGGAACTTTGTGGTTCCTCTTTATTGTGGAGGTTGCTCCCTGTGGGTGGGGTTGGACTAGTGGCTTATCAAGGTTTCCTGGTTAGAGAAGCTTGTGTCTGTGTTTTGGCGGGTGGAGCTGGATCTCTTCTCTCTGGAGTGCAATGAAGTGTCCAGTACTGAGTTTTGAGGTGTCTGTGGCTTTGGTGTGACTTTGGGCCTTTATTTTAATGCTCAGGGCTGTGTTCCTGCATTACTGGTGAATTAGTATGGTATGTCTTACTCTGGAACTTGTTGGCTCTTGAATGGAGCTTGGTTTCAGTGTAGGTATGGAGGCTTTTGGGTGAGCTCTTGTCAATTAATATCCCCTGGAGTCAGGCATTTTCTGGTGTTCTCAAGTTTTGGATTTAAGTCTCCTGCCTCTGGCCCTCAGTCTTATTCTTACAGTAGCCTCAAGACTTCTCTATCTATAAAGAACAGATGATAAAACATCTTGGTTAACAGTGAAAAGATTCTCCACAGTGAGGGACACCCAGAGAGGTTCTGACAGTTACATGGAGAAGAGAAGAGGGAGGAGGGAGATAGAGGTGGCCAGGAGGAGAAAGGGAATCAAAAGGGGAGAGCAATCTAGCCAATAATCAATTCCCTATGTGCTCTCCATAGTCTGGAACACCCAGAAAAGCTCACAGAGTTACATAGAGAAGAGGGTGGAGGAAGATAGAGGTGACCAGGAGGAGAAGAGGGGGAGTCAAAAGGGGAGAGACCAATCTAGCCAGTAATCAGTTCCCTAAGTGTTCTCCACAGCCTGGAACACCCAGAGAGATTCACAGAGTTAAGTAGAGAAGAGAAGGAGGAGGGAGGAGATAGAGGTGACCTGGGGGAGAAAAGGGAGAGTCAAAAGGGGAGAGAGCAATCAAGCCAGTAATCATACCCATAAGTAAAAATGGATACTGAAGATTAGATTCTTAGAGGTACAAAATTGATAACAAATACCAAAATGCAGATTAAAAATCTAAAGTAGAGATTAGACTATGAAAAATACAATATTAAAAATACAAAATAAAGTCAACCACAAAAATTGTAATATATATATATATGAAATCTGCTTTAAAAATAGAGCCTTTTTTTGCAAGGTAATAGTAGGTTACGAAGAAGGCAATGGCAACCCACTCCAGTACTCTTGCCTGGAAAATCCCATGGATCGAGGGGCCTGGTGGGTTGCAGTCCATGGGGTTGCTAGGAGTCGGACAAGACTGAGCAACTTCACTTTCACTTTTCACTTTCATGCATTGGAGAAGGAAATGGCAACCCACTCCAGTGTTCTTGCCTGGAGAATCCTAGGGACAGGGGAGCCTGGTGGGCTGCCGTCTATGGGGTCGCACAGAGTCAGACACGACTGAAGTGACTTAGCAGCAGTAGCAGCAGCAGCAGGTTATAAAAATGAAAAGTAATGGAGTAATAAAGAACTTAAAAATAAAGAAAATTAAAATGTTAATAGTAAAAATATATCTAGGAATTTCTCTGGAGCTGTTGAGGGCAGTGTGGGGTCAGTTCAGTTTCATATATTTCCTTGTTCCAGCTTATACTTCTTCTCAAAGTCTATAGGCCCATTCCAATGCTTATTCAATGCTAACGACAAGGTTTTAATACATTGCACCTGTCATTTCCAGAGCGGGTCCCTCTTTGTTTATTTTGGCTTCCTCTGTTTCCAAGTCTTTTCAGTATCTAATTTCTGCCCTGACAAAAGCGGATGAAGGTGGTCATGTATTTAGGCTCACTTGTTCAGTTCTGCTGTAGGGAGGGAGGAACACTGCAAACAAATACCACTGGTGTGTGTGGGTAGTGTTCACAGTGTATGGACCACACTGAATCTGCCCCGGCTCCCGGTGCTGTGTGCTTTCCCAGCACTCAGGCTCCAGGTTGCTTCGCAAGGGACCTGTCCAAATCAGGCCCTGGGTTTTACACACTTCCCAGGTCTAAGCTGCTCAGGTTCAGGTTTTGGGTACTCCACAAAGGAAGAGACTCAGTTGGGCATGCCTTTTGTGCCCTCCCAGGTCCAAGCAACTCAGGCAACCAGGTGCTTGGCGAGTGCACTGTCCCATCTTAATCACCTCCCCAGTCCCAGCTGCTTGGTTTCCTGGATGTGCTGCAAGAGCACAATCTCAGGTGTGCCCTGTGTCTCCTCTGGGGAGCTTTTCTCTGGCTATGACCCTCCTGGGAGATGTCATCCGTCCATGGTCCCAGGAAGACTTGGTTAGCAGCTGCGAGCCTGCTCACAGTTTGGTGGAGGATGATGTCTCTGGGGCCGAGATTGCCCCTCCCCCCTCCCCTTCCAGCTCTGGCTGCACCCACCTGCCTCTCTGCCTCTGGCAGGGGGAGGGTCCTGTCTGCAGGCGGCTAGCTCTCCATTGGTATTCTCTCAATCCTTTGTTCTGTGAGCAGGAGAGACTGTGCCTTAGGTTAGAGTTTTTTTGTGGGAAAGTTCTCTCTGTTTCATTTTGTACCCTCTCTCTCTCTGGCTATCCCACAGTTGGGGTTGCTATCTCATGTTAGCTCCTTCAGATTGTCCTCAGGGCATTCAGATCCAGTCCTTATCTCCCTGTCCAGGCCCTGCTCGCTGGTGGTGGACACCAGCGTCTGGGCTACTTCTCTGCTGGGAGTTGTGGTTAAACGCATATTCTGTGTGTGTGTGTGTGTGTGTGTGTGTGTGTGTGTGTTTCCTCCCAATTACATTGTGCTCTGAGATTCCAAAACTCCCCATAGACCCGTGGGTGAGAGGGTTTCCTGCTGTTTGGATACTTCTCCTCCTTCATGACTCTCTCCCCTCGATGGGTCTCCATCCCTAACTCATTTGTCTCTCTTTTTGTCTTTTATATTTTGTCCTACCTGCTTTTGAAGACAATGGGCTGCCTTTCTGGGTCCCGGGTGTCCTCTGCCAGCGTTCAGAAGTTGTTTTATGGAAGTTGCTCAGCATTCAAATGATCTTTTGATGAATTTGTGGGGGAGAAAGTGGTCTCCCCATCCTACTCCTCCACTGTCTTCTATTGATTCATTTTTCTAATTCTCTGTTGCTTTATGCATTTACATCCTTGGAGTATGTTATGTTAGTTCTAATCCCTTTGCCAATCTGATTGTTGTTCAATTGGTCAGTCATGTCTGACTATTTGCGACCCCCATGAAATATAGCACATCAGATTTCCCTGTCTTTTACCATCTCCCAGAGTTTGCTCAACTCATATTCATTGAGTTGGTGATGCCTTCCAACCGTCTCATCCTCTGTTGTCCCCTTCTCCTCCTGCCTTCAATCTTTCCTCACATCAGAGTCTTTTCCAATGAGTTGGCTCTTCACATCAGGTGGCCTAAGTATTAGAGTTTCAGCTTCAGCATCAGTCCTTTCAATGAATATTCAGAGTTGATTTCCTTTAGAACTGACAGGTTTGGTCTCCTCAGAGTGTAAGGGACTCTCAAGAGTCTTTCCAGCATCACAGTTTGAAAGCATAAATTGTTTGGTGCTCAGCTTTCAGTATAGTTAATTCTTACATCCATACATGACTACTGGAAAAAACATAGATTTGACAATAGGAATCTGTGTTGACAAAGTGATGTCTCTGCTTTTTTAAAACATTGTCTAGCTTTGTCATGGTTTTTCTTAAAGGAGAAAAGCATTTTTTAACTTCACGACTGCAGTCACCATCCTCAGTGATTTTGGAGCCCAAGAAAATAAAATCTGTGACTGTTTCCATTGTTTCCCCATCTATTTGCCAAGAAGTGATGCCATGATCTTCTCTTATTGAGCATTGACTTTTAAACCAGCTCTTTTACAGTCCTTTTTCACCTTCACAAGAAGCTCTTTAGTTCCTCTTTGCTTTCTGCCACTAGGGTGGTGTCATCTGCATATCTGAAGTTATTGATATTTCTCCCTGCAATCTTGATTCCAGCTTGTGCTTCATTCAGCATGGAATTTCACATGGTGTACTCTCCATATAAGTTAAATAAGCAGGGTAACAATATACAGCTTTGACATACTTCTTTCCCAATTTTGAATCAGTCCTTTGTTCCATGTCCGGTTCTAATTGTTGTTTCTTGACCTGCTACAGGTTTCACAGGGGGCAGGTAAGGTGGCCTGGTATTCCCATCTGTTTAAGAATTTTCCACAGTTTGTTGTGATCCACACAATCAAAGTCTTTAGCATAGTCATTGAAGCAAAAGTAGATGTTTTTCTGGAATTCTCTTGCTTTTTCTATGATCCAGCAGATGTTGGCAATTTGATCTGGTTCTTCTGCCTTTTCTAAATCCAGCTTGTAGTTCTCAGTTCACATACTGTTGAACCCTAACTTGAAGGATTTTGAGCATAATCTTGCTATCATATGAAAGGAGTGCAATTGTGCAGTAGTTTGAACATTTTTAGTATTGCCCTTCTTAGGGACTGGAATTAAAAACTGACATTTTACATTCCTGTGACTCCTGCTGAGTTTTCCAAATGTGCTGCCATATTGAGTGAAGCACTTTAATAGCATCATCTTTTAGGCTTTGAAACATCTCAGCCTGAATTCCATCACCACTTTCATAATGGTGTTTCCTAAGGCCCACTTGACGTCACACTCCAAGATGTCTGGCTCTAAGTGATCACAGCATTGTGATTATCCAAGTCATTAGGATCTTTTTTGTATAGTTCTGTGTATTCTTGCCACCTCTTATTAATATCTTCTGCTTCTGTTAAGTTCATATAGTTTCTGTCCTTTATTGTGCCCATCTTTGCATGAAATTTTCCCTTGGTATCTCTGATTTTCTTGAAGTGATCTCAGTCTTTCTCATTCTATTGTTTCCTCTATGTTTGAATTGTTCAATTAAAAAGGCTTTCTTATCTCCTTTCTATTCTTTGCATTCAGATGAGTATATTTTTCCTCTTTTCCTTTGCCTTTTCCTTCTCTTCTTTTCTCAGCCCTTTTTAATGCCTGCTCAGACAATCATTTTGCCATTTTGCATTTCTTTTTCTTGGGGATGGTTTTGATCACCGCCTTCTGTACAGTGTTACCAAGCTCCATCCATAGTTCTTCAGACACTCTTTCTATCAGAACTAATCTCTTGTATCTATTTTTAACTTCCACTGTATAATCATATGGAGAGGGCAATGGCACCCCACTCCAGTACTCTTGCCTGGAAAATCCCACGGACAGAGGAGCCTGGTAGGCTGCAGTCCATGGGGTCGCTGGGAATTGGACATGACTGAGGGACTTCACTTTCACTTTTCACTTTCATGAATTGGAGAAGGAAATGGCAACCCACTCCAGTGTTCTTGCCTGGAGAATCCCAGGGATGGGGGAGCCTGGTGGGCTGCAGTCTATGGGGTTGCACAGAGTCGGACACGACTGAAGTGACTTAGCAGCAGCAGCAGCAGTATAATCATAAGAGATTTAATGTAGGTCATACCTGGATTGCCTAGTCATTTTCTCTACTCTTTTCAATTTAAATCTGAATTTTGCAATAAGGATTTCATGATCTGAGACATAGTAGGCTCCTAGTCTTGTTTTTGCTGACTGTAGAGTTTCTCTAACTTTGGCTTCAAAGAATATAATTGATCTGATTTTGGTATTGAGCATCTGGTGATGTCCGTGTGTAAAGTCATCTCTTGTGTTGTTGGTAGAGGGCATTTGCTATGACCAGTGCATTCTCTTGGCAAAACTCCGTTAGCCTTTGTCCTGCTTCATTTTGTACTCCAAGGCCAAACTTGCCTGTTACTCCAGGTATCTCTTGACTTCCTACTTTTGTATTCCAGTCCCCTATGATGATTAGGGCTTCCCTGGTAACCCAGCTGGTAAAGAACCTACCTGCAATGCAGGAGACCCAGACTCTGGTTCAGTTCCTGGGTTACAGTGATCCCCTGGAGAAGGGATAGGCTACTCACTCTAGTATTTTGGGGTTTCCCTGCTGGCTTAGATAGTAAAGAGTCTGCCTGCAATGTGGGACACCTGGTATTTATCCCTATGTTGGGAAGATCCCCTAGAGGAGGGCATGGCAACCCACTGGAGAATCCCATGGATAGAGGAGCCCAGCAGGCTACAGTCCATAGGGTCCAAAGAGTAGGACATGACTCAGTGACTAAGCACACATAATGAATAGAACATCTTTTTGTTGTTGTTGTTAGTTCTTGAAGGTTTTGTAGGTATTCGTAGAACCATTCAACTTAAGCTTCTTTGGCATTAGTGGTTGGGGCATTGACTTGGATTGCAGTAATATTGAATGGTTTGCCTTGGAAATGAACCAAGATCATTCTGTGATTTTTGAGACTGTACCCAAGTACTGTATTTCAGACTCTTTTGTTGACTGTGAGGGCTGCTCCATTTCTTGCCCACAGTAGTAGACATAATGGTCATCTGAATTAAATTCTCCCATTCCCATCCATTTTACTTCATTGATTTCTAAAATGTTGATGTTCACTCTTGCCATCTCCTGTTTGACCACTTCCAGTTTACCTTGATTCATGAACATCAAAATGTCAATGTTCACTCTTGCCATTTCCTGTTTGATCACTTCAAATTTACCATGCTTCATGAACAGTCCAGATTCCTATGCAATATTATTCTTTACAGCATTGGACTTACTTTCACCACCGGACACATCCACAACTGGGTGTTTTTTTTTTTTTTTTTTTTCCATTTTGGGTCAGCATCTTCATTCCTTCAAACTGTTTGTGGGGTTCTCAAGACAAGAATGCTAAAGTGGCTTGCCATTCCCATCTCCAGTGGTCCACGTTTTGTCAGAACTTTCCACCATGACCCATCTGTCTTAGGTGGCCCTATGGAGCATGGCTCATAGTTTTATTGAGTTAGACAAGGCTGTGATCCATGTGATCAGTTGGCTAGTTGTAGTGGTTTCACACTGAATAATTCTCACAAACACACAGGATTATGAGAGACACAGTACAGGGAGAGCTTGCAGAAGAGCAACTCCCCAAGAAAACATTGAACAGATATTTATTGGTAACTTATCTTGTAATCTTTAACTAAGAGCAGTAAAGCAAAACAAAGGCCAGAACTCTTGGGATTAAGGGAGCTTCCTCCTGGAGGTCTGGAGGTAATCGCATGAGAGTTGTAAAGAAAGGTCTTTGTAGATAAGGGGGTTGTTCTGCATGCAGAACAGCATCTGGCTAATGCTGACTTGTCAGCCAGAATGTTTAACTTAAGGGTGAGGAAAGAGCAAGCAAGGGAGAGAGAATGAGTAAGATTAAATTCCAGGAGACATTTCTGAGAAAGCAGTATAACATGGTTCCGACAGTTTTCTGTGACTGTGGTTTTCATTCTGCCTGCCCTTTGATGGATGAGGAAAAGAGGCATGTGAAAGCTTTCTGATGGGAGGGACTGGCTGTGGGGAAAACTGGGTCTTCCTCTGGTGGGCAAGGCCATGCTCAGTAAATTTTTAATCCAATTTTCTGCAGATGAGTGGAGCTGTGTTCCTTCCCTATAGTTTGGTCTGAGGCCAAACCATTCAAGGAGATCAAACTAGTCAATTCTAAAGGAAATCAATCCTGAATATTCATTGTAAGGACGGATGCTGAAGCTGAAGCTCCAATACTTGGCCACCTGATATGAATAGCCGACTCATTAGAAAAGACCCTGATACTAGGAAAAATTGAAGGCAGGAGGAGAAGGGAACAACAGAGGATGAGATGATTGGATGGCATCACTGACTCAAAGGACATGAGTTTGAGCAAGCTCCAGGAGATGGTGAAGAACAGAGAAGCCTGGTGTGCTACAGTCCATGGAGTTGCAAAGTGTTGGATACAACTGAGCAACTAAAGACCAACAACTTCATTCCTTTTGGAGCTATTTTTCCAGTCTTCAGTAGCATATTGGGCACCTACAGACCTGGGGAGTTCACTTTTCAGTGTCATATCTTTTTGCCTCTTCATACCATTAATGAGATTCTCAGGGCAAGAGTGCTGAAATGGTTTGCCATTCTTTTCTCCAATGGACCACTTTTTGTCAATCTGGGGCTGCAGGAAAAAAAATAATAATAATAATGGTGTTGAGTTTTCCATCTTTGTCTCTGATGCCATCACTGTATCATTCTTTGTTCTGCTGAATGGAATTGGGGTGCCTGAAATGATTCTAGTAAAAGGCTCCATCTTCCATGTATCCACATGGGATTGAGGTGTAGGTGTACTGTGGTTGCCATTTCTGTCACTAGTCCCAGGGAAGCTAATTCACTGGGGAAGAGAAACTTCATGCCCGTCTTCTAAAATTCTGATGTTGTGAAGTCTGTCATTTCTCTACTTTTGATTTTTCTTTCCCCAGTAACCCAGAGAAATATGTTCTTCCTTAGTTGAAAGGAAGGAAATCAAGGCAAATTGCTTCACAGTTCTTTTAGTTAATATATTTACTATATAGTTGGGAAATTATTTCTTAAACTATAACCTAATATTTGATACTTTTTTTTTATTCTTTTCTGATTCTTGACTTCTGGATGAGCCTTCATGCCAAGTGACCCAGAAAGGAGAAATATTCACCAGATTAAAGAAACGTAGTTAGAGAAACTGTGTATATTGTTTATTACTTCATATTATTATCACATCACACCCTGTGTGCACATAAAATAACATTCTGTGTTAATTGTTTCTAAAACAAATTTAGAATTGTTTTTGTCTTATTATATTTTCATATTTTTAATTGGAAGATAATTGCTTCATAGAGTTGGTTTCTCACATATAATAATTTTATTCAGCCCTAAGAATATATATATATATATATATATCCTCTCTAACTAGAACCTCTATATCCTCTCCTTCTAGAACCTCCCTCTCCTCCCATCTCACCCCTATTATTCATCACAGAGTGCCAAAGTGGGCTCCCTGTGTCCTATAGCAACTTCCCACTAGCTATCTATTAATACTTTACACGTTCATTATAGGGGACTGGAATACAAAATAGGAAGTCAAGAAACACCTGGAGTAACAGGCAAATTTGGCCTTGGAATATGGAATGAAGCAGGGCCAAAACTCAAAAGAGTTTTGCCAAGAAAATGCACTGGTCATAGCAAACACCTCTTTCAACAACACAAGAGAAGACTCTACACATGGACATCACCAGATGGTCAACACCGAAATCAGATTGATTATATTCTTGCAGCCAAAGATGGAGAAGCTCTATACAGTCAACAAAAACAAGACCAGAAGCTGACTGTGGCTCAGATCATGAACTCCTTATTGCCAAATTCAGACTTAAATTGAAGAAAGTAGGGAAAACCACTAGACCATTCAGATATGACCTAAATCAAATCCCTTATGATTATACAGTGGAAGTGAGAAATAGATTTAAGGGCCTAGATCTGATAGAGTGCCTGATGAACTATGGAATGTGGTTTGTGACATTGTACAGGAGACAGGGATCAAGACCATCCCCATGGAAAAGAAATGCAAGAAAGCAAAATGGCTGTCTGGGGAGGACTTACAAATAGCTGTGAAAAGAAGAGAAGTGAAAAGCAAAGGAGGAAAGGAAAGATATAAGCATCTGAATGCAGAGTTCCAAAGAATAGCAAGAAGAGATAAGAAAGCCTTCCTCTATGATCAATGCAAAGAAATAGAGATCAATGCAAACAACAGAATGGGAAAGACTAGAGATCTCTTCAAGAAAATTAGAGATACCAAAGGAATATTTCATGCAAAGATGGGCTCGATAAAGGACAGAAATGGTATGGACTTAACAGAAGCAGAAGATATTAAGAAGAGGTGGCAAGAATACACAGAAGAACTGTACAGAAAAGATGTTCATGACCCAGATAATCACGATGGTGTGAACACTGACCTAGAGCCAGACATCCTGGAATGTGAAGTCAAGTGGGCCTTAGAAAGCATCACTCCGAACAAAGCAAGTGGAGGTGATGGAATTCCAGTTGAGCTATTCCAAATCCAGAAAGATGATGCTGTGAAAGTGCTGCATTCAATATGCCAGCAAATTTGGAAAACTCACCAGTGGCCATAGAACTAAAAAAAGTCAGTTTTCATTCCAATCCCAAAGAAAGGCAATGCCAAAGAGTGTTCAAACTACCACACATTTGCACTCATCTCCCATGCTAGTAAAGTAATGCTCAACATTCTCCAAGCCAGGCTTCAGCAATATGTGAACCGTGAACTTCCTGATGTTCAAGTTGGTTTTAGAAAAGGCAGAGGAACCAAAGATCAAATTGCCAACATCCGCTGGATCATCAAAAAAGCAAGAGAGTTCCAAAAAAACATCTATTTCTGCTTTATTGACTATGCCAAAGCCTTTGACTGTGTGGATCACAATGAACTGTGGAAAATTCTGAAAGAGATGGGAATACCAGACTACCTGACCTGCCTCTTGAGAAATTTGTATGCAGGTCAGAAAGCAACCCTTAGAAATGGAAATGGAACAGACTGGTTCCAAATAGGAAAAGGAGTACGTCAAGGCTGTATATTGTCACCCTGCTTGTTTAACTTATATGCAGAGTACATCACAAGAAACTCTGGACTGGAAGAACACAAGCTGGAATCAAGATTGCCGAGAGAAATATCAATAACCTCAGATATGCAGATGACACCACCTTTATGGCAGAAAGTGAAGAGGAACTAAAAAGTCTCTTGATGAAAGTGAAAGAGGAGAGTGAAAAAGTTGGCTTAAAGCTCAACATTCAGAAAATGAAGATCATGGCATCAGGTCTCATCACTTCATGGGAAATAGATGAGGAAACAGTGTAAACAGTGTCAGACTTTATTTTTGGGGGCTCCAAAACCACTGCAGATGATGACTACAGCCATAAAATTAAAAGACGCTTACTCCTTGGAAGGAAAGTTATGACCAACCTAGATAGCATATTCAAAAGCAGAGACATTACTTTGTCAACAAAGGTCCATCTAGTCAAGGCTATGGTTTTTCTAGTCATCGTGTATGGATGTGAGAGTTGGACTGTGAAGAAGGCTGAGCGCTGATGAATTGATGCTTTTGAACTGTGGTGTTGGAGAAGACTCTTGAGAGTCCCTTGGACTGCAAGGAGATCCAACCAGTCCATTCTGAAGGAGATCAGCCCTGGGATTTCTTTGGAAGGAATGATGCTCAAGCTGAAACTCCAGTACTTTGGCCACCTCATGCGAAGAGTTGACTCGTTGGAAAAGACCCTGATGCTGGGATGGATTGTGGGCAGGAAGAGAAGGGGGCAACAGAGGATGAGATGGCTGGATGGCATCACTGACTCGATGGACATGAGTCTGAGTGAACTCCGGGAGTTGGTGATGGACAGGGAGGCCTGGTGTGCTGTGATTCATGGCGTCACAAAGAGTCAGACACAACTGAGCGACTGAACTGAACTGAACTGAACTGAGTGCATATATATTGATGCATTTTAAAGGTTATCATCCTATTACTAACTTTCTCTAAATAAAATCCTAGTAAGCACTTTAGACAGCCAGTATTTTAGGTATTCATTCAATTCTTTTTAGACTGAAGTATCATTGACATATTATATTTTAACAATTTTAGGTGTACAGTACAGTGATTCTATATTTCTATAGATGGCTATATCAGAGTAAATATCTCATACTGAACCTGAAATGCAACTGTTGTTCAGTTCTGTCTGACTCTTTGTGACCCCATGGACTGTAGCCTACCAGGCTTCTCTGTCGAAGGAATTCTCTAGGCAAGAATACTGAATTGGGTTGCCATTTACTTCAGCTAAAATCCATTTCCTTAAAAGATGGGAGTAAATATGGATATAGTTGGTTAAATTTTAAATTTCATCTTCTTCAAATTTTCTTTTTTAATGTATTCTTTTCACTAGTATTGCTTATTTATTAAATGGGTCTTTGAAATTGTATTAACAGGAGTATAGAAATTAGAGGGAATTTTATTAGAATATTTGGAAACATTAAATTTGCACAGCCCTACCTCAGTAAAAAGTATACATTTCTTTCTTTTTAGCTAGGGCTTGAGTCTTTCTTTTTTCAATTGTTTTCATGCAACAGTGATATATTTCCTTCCTTTTATTTTGTGCTACTAAATACATATAAAGTTAAGGGATCTATGCTGAGAATTGCATTTTCATTTTGCATTTGGGAAACCATGGAAGAAAAAAGTATTCTTAACTTTGTTACTCTCCAAAGCATTCAGATTTGAGTCATATTTGCTCTAAATCATAGTGTTTAGGGAATTCTCTACAAACTGCTTGTCTTTCCTAAATGCCTCAGTGAAAATTTACTTCAGACTTAATATATGAATTTCATGTACATATATAAGCTCATGCCTTCTATATGATTAGTGAAATGCTACTGTGGAGAAACTCCTGGGATTTTTAAGGGGAAAAAAAGCCTTTGTATAATGTGAAAATATTAACAAGGGTCTTTGTAAGTTTGAGAAAGACTTTCATGGTCCATTACATTTTCCAGAATGGTCAAAGCCTTGGGGCTCCTCCCATTTTTCTGTCCTCAGAGACCATCTCGCAAGGTGAGAGTAGCCTACTTTCTTATTTTCAATTGAATTTTCTCTGAAATAAGTTGTGAGTATTAAGTACAGAGGTCAGTAGGTTCTTGAAGAAATGTAATTGCCATACATGCATTTTAAGAGTCAGCAAAACCTAATATTAGAAGAGCTGCCAACAATAGTACTTGTTCAGAGTTTTACAAGAGCTCTCTCAGGGACACTAGACTGATGATGTAGTGATAAGTCTCACCAATATTGGAGCAGCTAGGGCTTCTCTCTGAAGGGCAACTAAGCTTTTACTTGAACAGTTCCACTTTGCCTCTTGTGCTCTCCCTAGTCCCAAGACTCTTGCTGAACTACTTTTAAAGTCAAAAGGTTTTATTTCTGAATTGCTAACCCCCAGAGAGCAGTGTCACATCAAGAAAAAAACATTTACATTCATTAAAGAGAAAGGAGCCTGTCAGCTCAAACAATATGGCTTAGGACAGAGAAACCTTAGCTTCCTATAAGGAATATGTGCATACTCCTAGTTGGTTCTTTGGAATATGTGCATACTCCTAGTTGGTTCTTTGGGACTGAACCCATAAAAGGCCAACTGTTCAGAGATTAAAAGATGTCATGTTGTCAAATAGGTCCTCCCAAGCCTGGTGTTAATAATGAATCCCAGCTCTTAGTTGGCAAATCCATTGTATGCGCATTCAAGTTACATTTCAGTTTCATCCAAACATAATTAAACGTTTTCCCTCTCTCATGTACACGAGGTTCAGAAAGAGACTAGTGTAGGGGAGGAAAACGTGTAACTCCAAAATGTCTTTTTGGCATGTGGATTGTTTTGAGCTGAAAGCAGTAAAGGTCCTAAAGATTCAGGAAAAAAATGTTCACCTTCTCCTTAACTGCCTAAGAAAAGTTCAAATAGAGGGCCTTTTCCTGGAAAAGAGCCATTGCCACGGATATTTGCAAAGAATATGAGCTGTCTGTGGTGAGGGAAGTGCCCTAGAGATCATAGTCCAGTCTGTGTCTCATTGTCTCTCAGGGCCCAGCAAACATTTATTCAACAAAGGTTTGCTTTTCCATCTCTATGTAAATTGTCTTCCTTCCCTTTGAAGTCCCCAAGCACCACCCGCAACCTCTTCTTTTGCAGTTAGCTGACAATGGTATTGAAGCTGAGAGCTTCAGCCATTTTGGTGAGTGACTCAGTTTTCTTGGGTCTCTCCCATGTATACATGCTATTTGGTTTGAATTTCTCCTCTTACTCTGTCTCAGGTCAACTTAATTATTTGACCAGCCAGAATTATTTAAAAGGGTAGAAAAAAAGTTTATTATTCTTTTCTGATACTAACTTCACTCATTTCCCCTAAACTACAGTATTAAACGTGAAATGAAAGTGCTTTTTCCAAAGTAGCTATTCTATTTATAGAATCTCTTCTATTTATAGTATCTGTATTTATACATAAATATGAACATAAAATTCAAGCTTAATATGCATAATTGCAATTTATTTGCAAACTTTATATTAAATATTACTTTTATGGAGACAGAACTGTGTATATATGTATATACACTCTGTTTTCTGATTAGCTGATAACATTTTTAATTTTTGTCCATATTTAACACCATTTCCTCCCCTAATCTCTTAATTTATTGAAAGCTTGTTTAGTCCCAGGAAGAAGGAGGTCATGCCATATTTTTTCAGAATTTTATCAGAATATAGAAAGCTATGCTCCGTGGTAACTGCTTTTGACCACAGCCATAGGTCAGTCAGAGCAGACTTTCCCTGGCTTCCCTCCCTCTATCAATTGTGTTTTCATATTTTAAATGTAATGGAAGTTCCTAAGCAATTGGCTCAGTGCAGATATTGACAAGGATGGAGAGGAACATGAAAGAGATGACCCCAGAAGAAAATATGAGATATATTCCAAACATCTTAAAACTATGTAGATGTTTAGAAAACTGAAATTAGGTTCAAAGCATAATGATATAATTTTAGCAACTCCCACTGACGCAGGGGACTTCCCTGGTGGCTCAGTGGTAAAGAATCTGCATGCCAATGCAGGGGCAGCAGATTGGATCCCTGGTCCAGGAAATCCTCTGGAGAAGGAAATGGCAATCCACTCCAGTATTCTTGCCTCAGAAATCCGACGGACAGAGGAGCCTGGCAAGTTTCAGTTCATGGAATTGCAAAGAGTCGGACACTATTGACTGAACAGTAGCAAAAGCAACTGACACAGAAGTTGGGCAATCTGAGTAAACTAAGGTTCATTGAGGAAATGTTATTGTCAGCTGCTGTAAAATAGGCTTGCTGACAACTTGCGTGTGTGTGTTCAGTTGCTTTGGTCATGTCCAACTCTATGCGCCCCCATGGACTCTAGCCCGCCAGGCTCCTCTGTCCATAAGATTCTCTAGGCAATAATACTGGAGTGAGTTGCCTGTTCCCCTTTCCAGGGGGTTCTTTCCAACCTGCGTCTCCTTTCTCTCTTGCATTGCGAGCAGATTCTTTAGCTCTGAGCCACTGGGGAAGCCCTTGGTGACAACATGGAGTATCAATTATCTGTGGTTTAAACCCAGTGATACAAATTGAACTGCAATGTGTATGGTTGTAAAGTCTTCTTTGAAAAGTTGATAATGTTTTTTAGCAGTTAACTGTACTGACTACAACTTGATAGTATTAATTGCTTTCTGAAGAGTAAATTAGGAAATATATGATTAATTAAATAGCTTCTTTTAATGAACAAAAAGTTTATTTCTTTTTGGCAGTTAGACTTTAAAATAGGTTGGCAATATTTTAAAGGCTGCTTTTATAGAAGTAATATATTTTGTTTAAAAAATGGAATTGAAAACAATTTAATTCTCTATCACAGCTAATTTTAAAGGTATAGAAACACTATCTCAATAGTTAGAGGAAATAGCAAAAATACTCATTATTTCTTTAGCAAAATAGTTTCTATTAGTGCACTTACATGGTTTTAAATAGCATTTTAAACATTTAATTTCCAAACAGAGCTTAAAAAAAAAAAAAAGAAAGGATATTTCACAATAGTTAAAGGCAATAAAAAAAAAAAGTGCTATTGTTTCTTTTACCAAAAGGCTTCTACATTATTTATTAATCAGTCTTCTAATTTCACAATGCCTCCCTCATTCACAAAGTCATAATTGACTTAAGATGGCCAGTTAGTGCAGGATCAGGATTAGGTATAGCTACATGCAAATATGACAATTATTCTATATAATTACTATTACTGCTGCTGCTGCTAAGTCGCTTCAGTCGTGTCCGACTCTGCGACCCCATTGACTGCAGCCCACCAGGCTCCCCCGTCCCTGGGATTCGCCAGGCAAGAACACTGGAGTGGGTTGCCATTTCCTTCTCCAATGCATGAAAGGGAAAAGTAAAAGTGAAAGTGAAAGTGAAGTCGTGTCCGACTCTTTTCGACCCCATGGACTGCAGCCTACCAGGCTCTTCCATCAATGGGATTCTCCAGGCAAGAGCACTGGAGTGGGGTGCCATTGCCTTCTCTGAATTACTATTACTACAATTTATTATTACTTGGTTCAGAAAGCAGATATTAAAAGTTCCTGTTTTTGACATACCCTTTTCTTATTCCCTTTCTGTTCTCTTCCTCCTGCTCAATCCCACCCCATCCTCTGGCAACTACTGATCCATCTTTAGTCACTATATATGAGCTTACATTTTCATATAAATGGAATCATACAGTATGTATGCTTTTTTTTTTTTACTTTGTTGATCAATCAGCATAATTGTTTTGAGATTCAGCTATGTTGCTGCATGTATCAATACTTCTAGTCTTAATGACAGTTACTCTTCTATTACATGGATTTTCTGGATGGTTCAGTAGGTAGAGAATGTGCCTCCAATGCAGAAGACACAGGAAATATGGATTTGATCCCTATGTTGGAAAGATCCCTTGGAGGAGGACATGGCAACCTGGTCCAATATTCTTGCCTGGAGAATCCCATGGTCCCAGGAGCCTGAAGGGCTACCATTCATAAGGTTGTGGAGTCAGACGCAACTGAAGCAACTGAACACATTCCATTATATACATATACCACACTGTGTTTATCAATAGCATATTCATCTGTCAATGGACTTACGGTTCTTGGTTGTTAACAAATAAAACTTCCCTGCACATTTATGTATAATCTCTGAATGGCCATATGCTTACATGCTTTAATTTCCACTAAAAGTGGAATCAGTAATATGTAGCAAGCATGTAGTTAATCAAAAAGTACATAAACTAACAAAGTGTTTTCCAAAGCATTTGCACAGTTTTACACTCACACTATTACTGTGTAAGAGTCCCTCTCCTTCATCCTTACTGATCTGTTCAGTTATTTATTTGTTTAATTTGGGCTTTTGAAATAGGTATACTGATATTTCATTGTGGTTTTAATTTTAATTTCTCTAAATAACAAATGATATTAAGCATCTTGTCATGTACTTACTTGCCATCCATGTATTTTACAAGTTTTATTAAATTGTTTATTTTCTTATTATATTTTGAGAGTTCTTTATATATCCTTGATATGCAAGTGCTTTATCATATACATGATTTGTAAATGTTTACCCAGTCTGTGGCTTCAGTTTTTATTCCCTTAAATTTTCATTCAAAGAGCAGAAGCTACTAACTTTGATGAACTTCAAATTAGCAATTGTGTTTTATGGATTGTGCTTTTGATATCAAATCTAAGAATTCTTTGTCTAACTGCAAGATCACCAAATTTTATCCTATGTTTTCATAACAGACATTTTAAACTTTTAAATTTTATGTCTAGGTGTATTATCACCCTTTAAACTTTTAAATTTTATGTCTAGATGTATTATTACCCTTGAGTGCATCACCCTTGAGTGATGTCTGGATTTAAGTTTATTTTCTTGCAGTATTTTTCTTGCTGTTATTTTCTTCTATTGTTCCAGAAGTATTTGTTGAAAAGTCTATCCATTTTCCTACATACATTTTGAAGTCTTATTATTGAATACATGAATGCTTAGGGTCATTTTGTCTGTTTGTTGAACTGACTCCTTAAATGTTATGAAATGATTTTTATTCCTGGTAATATTCTTTGATCTGAAATTTACTTTGATATTAATAGAGCTACTCAGTTATCATGTGAATACAGTTAACATGACATATTTTCTGTATTTTTACATGTGATCTAATTGTTTCTTGACTTGAAGTGACTTCTTATAGGCAGTGTATAGTCATTTCTTACTTTTTTATCCAATCTGACAATCTCTGCCTTTTAGTTGTAACACTTAGGTCATTTACCTTTAATGATATAATTAATTAGATATTGATATTATTGGGTTTAATTCCACTAGCTTTCAATCTATCCTGTAAGTTCTCTGTTCCCTTATTCCTTTCTTTCTGATTAATTTTTCATTGAATATTTTTAGGATTCGATTTTGCCACCTTTGTTGGCTTATTAGCTAGTACCTTTGTAAAAGTTTAGTGGTTGTTTTAGGGTGTAGAGTTGTTGTTGTTCAATTACTCAGATTGTATTGGACTCTTTGTGACCCCATGGACTCTTTGTAACCCCATGGACTGAGCATACCAGGCTTCCCTGTCCTTCACTATCTCCCAAAGTATGCTCAAACCCATGCCCGTTTAGTAGATGGCCATCCAGCCATCTCATCCTCTGTAGCCCCGTTCTGCCCTCAGTCTCTCCCAGCATCAGGATCTTTTTCAATGAGTTGGCTTTTCATATCAGGTGGCCAAAGTATTGGATCTTCAGCTTCAGCATCATTCCTTCCAATGTTTATTCAGGACTGATTTCTTTAGAACTGACTGATTTGATCTCCTTGCTGACCAAGGGACTCCCAAGTGTCTTCTCCAGCACCAAAATTTGAAAGCATCAATTCTTTGTTGCTCAGTCTTCTTTATGGTCCAATTCTCACATCTGTAGATAACTACAGGAAAAACCATAGTTTGACTAGATGGACTTTTGTCAGAAAAGTAATATCTTTGTTTTTTAATATGTTGTCTAGGTTTGTCATAGCTTTTCTTCCAAGGAGCAAGTGTCTTTTAATTTCATGGCTGCAGTCTCCATCTGCAGTGATTTTGGAGCCCAAGAAAATAAAGTCTCTCACTGTTTCCATTTTTTCCCCATCTATTTGCCTTGAAGTGATGGGCCCAGATGCCATGATCTACTCAGCATATAAGTTGAATAAGCAGGATGACAATATCCAGCCTTGACATACTCCTTGCCCAGTTTGGAACCAGTCCATTGTTCCATGTCTGATTCTGCTACTTCTTGACCTGAATACAGGTTTCTCAGGAGGCAGGTAACGTGGTCTGATATTATCTCTTTAAGAATTTTCCACAGTATGTTGTGATCCACAGAGTCAAAGGTTTAGTACAGTCAATGAAGCAGAAGTAGATACTATTACTTAAGGTTAAACTGAGATAAGTTAAAGTTGTATACTTTTGTATACATTTTGTATACTATTACAACTTTAACTTAACTCAGTTTAACCTTGCATGTGTTCTATGTCTTCAGTCATGTCCAACTATTTGGGACCTATGGAGCTTACCAGGCTTCTCTGTCCATGGGATTCTCCAGGCAGTAATACTGGAGTGGGTTGCCATGCCCTTCTCTAGGCAAAACATTCTACATATAAAAATATTTGTGTCTGACTCTTTGCAACCCCAAGGACTTCAGCACACCAGGCTTCCCTGTCCATCGCCAACTCCCGGAACTTGCTCAGACTCATATCCATGGTCTTTTCTAATGAGTCAGCTCTTTGCCTCAGGTGGCCAAAATATTTATGACAGTGTATTTCCTTTTCTCTCCTCATAACCTTTGTGTTGTGGTAACCACACACCTTGCTTCTACATATGTAGTCTTTATTTTTCTTGAAAGAATTATATTTTAAAGACATTTAAATTTTAAGAAAAACAACACACACACACACACATGCATGCATACACACACACATATAGAGTCTTGTGCTATTTATTTTCATGTTCATGTCCATACATACATCTGGTGTCATTTTTCAGCCACATAAGGACTTTTTCAATATTTCATGCAATGGTAATAATGATTTTCTTTTCCAGTTTTTGTATACCTGAAATAGTCTTCACTTTGCCTTCTTTAAAAAAGTAAATTTTTATTGTGTATAGAATACTAAATCAGCATGTATTGTTCCTTTAACTATTTTAAAGATGTTCCATTTTCATAACATTTCTGCTGTTTCTAACCAGAAACTTACTCTCATCTTTATATCTGATCTTCTGTATATAATGTGCCATTTTCCTCTGGCTACCTTTATGATCATCTATCACTATTTTTGAGAAATTTGATTTTGATGTCTCTTGATATAGTACCATTCCTATGTCTTATGATTAAAGGTTTTCCCCCTCATCTCTATATTTTCTCAAAGGATAGAGTTACTTGTATATTTTTAAACTTAAAGATTTGCTACAGTTAGCTGAAACTGTCTTCTTTTTACTTTCCTGATGAGAAGATCTTGTTTCTGTCTTTGTTTCATTTTTGGTCATTTTTCTTACTAGGTATTCAAGATCCCTAATATTTTCTTCTGCAATGTCTAATCTGCTATTTCCCATCATTTTATTTCCCATCCCAGACATTGTAGTTTTCATCTGTAAATCCTTATGTCTTTTTAAACACATGATTCCTTTATCTACTTAATATATTTGATAATTCTACATTCTAGCATTTTGAACAATTGGAATACAGTTTTAATACCTGTTCTAATGACATCACACACCTAGTCTAATGTTTAAGAAAAGCCTGAGCTTCTACTGAGTTGGCTTTGATGGATTAATTTTTCTCCTCATTATGAGCCATCCTCGTCTTGCTCATTGCAAATCTAGTAATGCTTTACTGGATTTCAAATACCCTGAAATTCACCTTCACCTTGTTGAGTGTTATATATTTTTATACCTATAAATATTCTTAAACTCTTTTCTATGAGACAGTTAACTTACTTTGAAAAGGTTTGATACTTACAAGTTTGTTTGTTTGTTTAAGTTGTTACTTGTGAACAAAGTAGTACTTTTGAGGAGTGGTAACAATTTGCCACGTTTAACACAAGTCCATTGTCAATCTTGTAAATTATGAACCCTGTGGAATATGAACCTCTAACCATTTGTAGATATTTCCTTTCCCAGCTACTACTAGTTAATATACATGGATGTGTCAATCACTGATTTTTCAAGTTTTTACCCTGTGTACCTCTCTAATCCCCATTTTTCTGCTCTCTGATCTCTATCCACATATCTCACCAGATTATCCTTTTTGCCTCCTTAACTCAGGGAGAATACTAGGCTCCAACAACCCCTGCACTCCCAAAATGATTCACCACAGCCTGGAAACTCTCCAGGCAGTAATCCAGGGTAATTGCAGAGCTCACCTTGTGTATTGTTCATATCTCTGGAATTACTGTGCTTTTTTGCCTGATGTTCATTGATTTATAAATCATTGTGTCATATATTCTGCCTGTTGTTTCATGTGTAATGATAAATCTGACCTCTTTCATTCCATCCTAATTTGAATCAAGTCTAACATCAGTTCTTTCCAATAATCTTTAAATGTGACACCTATAATAAAAAAAAATAATTCATAGAGTGAACTAATACTCTAGCCAGACTTTTTATATTCATGTAAGCATCTTTGATGATCAATTTTATATATCACCTTGACAGGGCTAAGAAATGCTCAAGTAATTGGTAAACATCATTTCTTGGTATGTCTGTATGAGTTTTTCTAGAAGAGTTGAGTCTATTTGTACCAGTAGACTGAGTAAAGATTACCCATATTAATGAGGGTGGACATTATCAAGTCCCTTGAGAGTCTGAATAGAACAAAAAGGTAGAAGAAATGAGAAGCTGTTTTCTCCTTGAGTTTTTCTCCTGCCTCAGATGTCTGCACTCTGGGTTCTTAGAGGTTTTGGACTTGGACTGGGACTTTGACAGTCAACTCCCCTGATTCTTATACCTTCAGCTCAGAGGGAGTTATGCCACCAACTGTCCTTGGTCCTCTAACTTACAAATAGCAGATCATGGGGCTTCCTAGCCTCCATAATTATGTGAGCCAATTTCTATAATAAATCTCCTCAGATATATATGTGTATGTGTATAATTATATATATGTAATTTTATTTATGTATGTATATCCTATTGATTCTGTTCCTCTGGATAACATAGACTAATACAACATCTAGATCATGTCATGCTTTTTGAAAGATTGAGAATTCTGGAAGGATGCTTATGGGATGTAAGAACTGTTCATGCTGAGAGATTCAGTATGATAAAAAATTTGGGGGAAATTATTGACCAGGAAGCTAAAAAGTAAAGGAATTGGGCTTGATATGAACTAAAGATAAAATATACTAGCAAAAAGAAAAATATATCAGGACAACACAGAAACTCAGAAAAATATTTTAGATTTTGACTCTACTAAATCATCTGCCTGTGTTTCAGATATTCATGAAAGCTGTGAAGGAAAAAGAGATCAAAATATAAGGTCTTTTCCAAATCCTACAGAATTCATCTGTAGGGGAAAAAAATGATTTGTTACTTTTTGAAAATTGTAGCAAGACTTAACTAAAGAGATATATTCTCAGGCTAAGAGAGAAGAAATAGAAATTATATTTGAAAGGCTTTTACACTATGTCTGAGTTGCATATAAATATAAATGTATTTATAGATGTAAATATATATATAGTTATATAAATTATAAACAATATAATATATAACATATATATTTTGTTATATAATTTATATTTTATATGATTATATATAATATAAATATATATTTATATTTATGTTATATGATTTATAACATATTTAAATCTGTGTTTACTATTTTAATTTGTCATAATAATTATAAGAAATAGTAAATATAATTATAAATATATAATTATATATTTATATAAAATATATAAATATGTGTATAAATGCAGTCATAAATATAAATATATTTATATAAAATATATTTAGAAATACTTATTTATTTGTTTGTTTATGTGTTTGGCTGCACTGAGCCTTAGTTGCTGTGCCAGGGGTCTTCACTGTTACCCTCAGGTGTCTCTAGCTGTGGCCTGCGGGCTTCTCTCTAGTTGTGGTGCACAGGCTTTTGAGTGCATGGGCCCTGTAGCTGCAGTGCACAGGCTTAGCTGCCCAATGTCATGTGGGATCTTAGTTCTCCTACCAGCGATTGAATCTATGTCCCCTGCATTGGAAGGCAGATTCTTAAACATTAGACCACCAGGGAAGTCCCTCAGGAACTCTTTAGTTTGAGAACTTTTTCGAGCATGCCCATATTGGCCATTCCTTTATGTGACTTTTATGTGACCCCCAGATCTACATTGTGGGCAAGAATGAAGTTAACTGAAATGACCTGAAGAAATAACAGAAAACTTTAACACAATCCATATTAATTTTAAATGATTACTTTTAACTTGCTGTTGTTAGAATGGGATTTTCAAATAATTGTTTTAATAATTATTACTACATTAGATTGAAATACATCAATTTATAATTGTCATGAATTCTCATTTTATTGATTTTAAGAAATCATCTTACTACATATATAGAACAAACAATTCTCCAGGTGGTGCTAGTGGTAAAGAACCTGCCTGCCAATGCAAGATACTTAAGAGAAATGGATTTGATTCCTGGGACAGGAAGATCTCTAGGAGGAAGGCAAGACAACTCATCCCAGTTTCTTGCCTGGAGAATCTCCATGGACACAGGAGCCTGGTGGGCTATAGTCAATAAGGTCACAAAGAGTCTGACAACACAAGATATTTGGCATGCATGTACTTTAAGAAAGAAAAACTAGAAATTCTATAAAAATAATATTATATGTACTAGTTTTTAAATTTTTTGTGGTTTCTCTAGGGATTTCAATATATATTTTAACTTATTGCAGTGACCTAAAATCCATATTATTCCAACTCCTATATAGTGTAAAAACCTTTCAAATATAATTTCTATTTCTTCTCTCTCAGTCTCTACTATTCTTATCATGCATGATACTCTCAAATATTATAAACTCCATAGTATAGTGTTACTGTTCTCACTTAGGTAATAAATTTTTGTTATAATAATGGAAATAACTGGGATTTTTATTCATATTTGTATCCTTTTTTTTGTGCTTTTTATTTCTTTATTTAATTTCAATTTCCATTTGTTTCTATACTCCTTTAGCATTTATCTTATTGCAAACCTGTTGTCAATGAACTCTTACAGCATTTATTTTTCTCAAATATTAGCATTTCATTATTATTTTTAAGCTATATGTATAATGGGTATAAAATCTTGGGTTGACCTTTGTTCTGTCAATTTTTTCAAAATGTTATATCATTGATTCTGACTTATATATGTTCTGATATACAAGCTGTTGCGATATTTGATTTTTTTTTTACCTCTAGATAATGTTCCCTTTTTGCTGTGGCTGAGTTTAAGATTTTGTGTGTGTGTGTTTGGTTTTCAGTACTTTAGCTATCATTATTCATTATGTGTTTAATTTTTATCTTAATTCTTCTCTGGGGCTCTCTGAATTTACTAGATCTATAATTCGTTTTCTTCCAGTTATATTCAAAATTCCCAGTCATCTCCTCAAATTTTTTTCTGCTTCATTTGGTATTTATTCCTTCTGGATTTCAACAAAATGTACTTTAGTCTCTCTTGTATTATCACTGAATTCTTAGAATCTCTAAGATTCTTCTTTGCTTGCTTTGTTTCATTTTGCTTTTTTCCTTTGAGTCTTTATAAGCTTGTTTAACCTATTATAAAATTTACTAATTTTTCTTCTGCTCTGACTAGTTTGCTGATGAATTTGCAGATGTGCTCCATCTGTGCTATCATATCTTTCCCTTCATGTTTCTAGCATATGCTTTGGACCTCTTTATTTGTTCTGTTCCTGTGGGAAGTCCCTGTTTTTTACATGCATTATGTCTATTTTTTTTATTAAGTCCTTTAACATTTTAACAATTATTATTTTAAAGTATTGGCATGTGTGTTCCTGTATATTGGTTATCTGAGACTAATTCTGTTCATTTCTATATCTGTTGATGATATATTTTTATTATTTTTTTGTTATTGACTGTCATTAATCAATTCATTTATTCCTTTTTATCACTTTTTGCCACTTTATGTTTTTTAATTAAAAGATAATTGCTTTACAGAATTTTGTGGCTTTCTGTCATACAACAAGAATCAGCCATTGGTACACTCATGTCCCTTCCCTACTGAACCTCCCTCCCATCTCCTGCCCCATCCCACCCTTCTAGATTTTCACAGAGCCCGTGTTTTAGTTCCCTGAGTCATAGAGCAAATTCTTATTGGCTGTTTATTTTACATATAGTAATGTAAATTTCCATTTTGCTCTCTCCATACATCTCATCGTCACCCATCTCCCCATCTCCCTGTGTCCCTAAGTCTATTCTCTATGTCTGTTTCTCCACTGCTGCCCTGGAAATAAATTCATCAGTACCATCTTTCTAGATTCCATACATATGTGTCAGTATATGATATTTATATTTCTCTCTCTGACTTACCTCACTCTGTATTATAGGCTGTAGTTTCATCCACCTCATTAGGACTGTCTCAAATGCATCCCTTTTTATGGCTGAGTAGTGGAAAGATATAAGCATCTGAATGCACAGTTCCAAAGTATAGCAAGGAGAGATAAGAAAGCCTTCCTCAGTGATTAATACAAAGAAATAGAAGAAAACAACAAAATGGGAAAGACTAGAGATCTCTTCAAGAAAATTAGAGATACCAAGGGAACACTTCATGCAAAGATGGACTTGAGAAAGGACAGAAATGGTATGGACCTAACAGAAGCAGAAGATATTAAGAAGAGGTGGCAAGAATACACAGAAGAACTGTACAAAAAAGATCTTCATGACCCAGATAATCACGATGGTGTGATCACTCACCTAGAGCCAGACATCCTGGAATATGAAGTTAAGGGGGCCTTAGAAACCATCACTATGAACAAAGCTAGTGGAGGTGATGGAATTCCAGTTGAGCTATTTCAAATCCTGAAAAATGATGCTGTGAAAGTGCTGCATTCAATATGCCAGCAAATTTGGAAAACTCAGCAGTGGCCACAGGACTGGAAAAGGTCAGTTTTCATTCCAATCCCAAAGAAAGGCAATGCGAAAGAATGCTCACACTACCACACATTTGCACTCATCTCACACGCTAGTAAAGTAATGCTCAAAATTCTCCAAGCCAGGCTTCAACAATACGTGAACTATAACTTCCAGTTGTTCCAGCTGGTTTTAGAAAAGGCAGAGGAACGAGAGATCAAATTTCCAACATTCACTGGATCATGGAAAAAGCAAGAGAGTTCCAGAAAAACATCTATTTCTGGTTTATTGACTATGCCAAATTCTTTGACTGTGTGGATCACAATAAACTGTGGAAAATTCTGAAAGAGATGGGAATACCAGACCACCTGACCTGACTCTTGAGAAATTTGTATGCAGTTCAGGAAGCAACAGTTAGTACTGGACATGGAACAACAGACTGGTTCCAAATAGGAAAAGGATTACACCAAGGCTGTATAGTCACTCTGTTTATCTAGCTTATATGCAGACTACTTCATGAGAAACATTGGGCTGGAAGAAGCACAAGCGGGAATCAAGATTGCCAGAGGAAATATCAATCACCTCAGATATGCAGATGACACCACCCTTATGGCAGAAAGTAAAGAGGAACTAAAAAGCCTCTTGATGAAGGTGAAAGAGGAGAGTGAAAAAGTTGGCTTAAAGCTCAACATTCAGAAAACTAAGATCATGGCATCCGGTCCCATCACTTCACGGGAAATAGATGGGGAAACAGTGGAAACACTGTCAGACTTTATTTGTTTGGGCTCCAATCACTGCAGATGGTGATTGCAGCCATGAAATTAAAAGATGCTTATTCCTTGTAAGGAAAGTTAAAGAGGAACTAAAAAGCCTCTTGATGAAGGTGAAAGAGGAGAGTGAAAAAGTTGGCTTAAAGCTCAACATTCAGAAAACTAAGATCATGGCATCCGGTCCCATCACTTCACGGGAAATAGATGGGGAAACAGTGGAAACACTGTCAGACTTTATTTGTTTGGGCTCCAATCACTGCAGATGGTGATTGCAGCCATGAAATTAAAAGATGCTTATTCTTTGTAAGGAAAGTTATGACCAACCTAGATAGCATATTCAAAAGTAAAGACATTACTTTGCCAACAAAGGCCCGTCTAGTCAAGGCTATGGTTTTTCCAGTGGTCATGTATGGATGTGAGAGTTGAACTGTGAAGAAAGCTGAGCACCGAAGAATTGATGCTTTTGAACTGTGGTGTTGGAGAAGACTCTTGAGAGTCCCTTGGACTGCAAGGAGATCCAACCAGTCCATTCTAAAGGAAACCAGTCCTGGGTGTTAATTGGAAGGACTGATGCTGAGGCTGAAACTCCAGTACTTTGGCCACCTCATGCAAAGAGTTGACTCATTGGAAAAGACTGATGCTGTGAGGGATTGGGGGCAGGAGGAGAAGGGGCGATAGAGGATGAGATGGCTGGATGGCATCACTAACTCAATATATGTGAGTTTGACTGAACTCCGGGAGTTGGTGATAGACAGGGAGGCCTGGCATGATGTGTTCAAGGGGTCGCCAAGAGTCAGACATGACTGAGCGACTTCCCTTTCACTTTTCACTTTCATGCATTGGAGAAGAAAATGGCAACCCACTCCAGTGTTCTTTCCTGGAGAATCCCATGGATGGGGGAGCCTGGTTGGCTGCCGTCCATGGGGTCGCACAGAGTCAAACACGGCTGAAGCGACTTAGCAGCAGCAGCAGGTTGCTTTCATATTCTAGCTATAGTAAACAGTGCTGCAATCAGCACTGGGGATACATATGTTTTTTAAAGTTTGGTTTCCTCAGGGTATATGCTTAGTAGTTGGATTGCTGGGTCATATGGTGGCTTCATTCCTAGTTTTTTAAGGAATCTCCATACCGTCACCCACAGTGGATATATCAATTTACATTCCTACCAGCAACACGAGAGGGTTCCCTTTGCTCTACACCCTCTCCAGCATTTATTTTTTGTAGACTTTTTGATGATGGCCTTTCTGACTGGTGTGAGGTGCTATCTCATTTTAGTTTTGATTTGCATTTATCTAATAATGAGTGATGTTGAGCATTTTTTCATGTGTTTGTTACCCATCTGGATGTCTTCTTTGGAGAAATGTCTATTTAGGTCTTTTTCCCACATTTTGATTGGGTTTTTGTTTCTAGTTTAGTTGCGTGAGTTGCTTGTATATTTTGAAATTAATTATTTGTTGATGATACTTGTTTTTGACTTGCTTTTATGAGTCTTTTAATTCTAAAGTAATGTAAATCATGAGATATACAAAATTGTATGAGCCACAAGATTATCATTTATGCCCAGAGTTTTCATTTTCATTATTATTGTTGTTGTTTCATTGTTGTTTGTTGTCTTGCTGTCAGTGTGGTCAAGGGCAAGGGTTGAGTGACTATATTTAATCATTGAACTGGGTTTGGTGTTGCTTTGGTTGCTATAATATTTGGTGAGCCGTTATTAAAATTCCTCCAGCAGTAGGTTGCTGTTATCTTGCGCACATGATAGGGCCTGAAGCTCTGAAAGGTATATGTCATTATGCTTGTTGCACCATTCACATTTAGCAATCTCAGTACACCTGTGTCAAAGACAAGCTGTCTTTACATTCTTGCTACTCTTCCAGCCATAGAACACCACGGCTTATAAGTAGCACAAAATTCATGTGGGAGGCAGGAAGATAACTCACGACACCCATTAGCCAGTCTCTGAGTCAAACTCAGAGGTAGGGTGTCCTCAGCACTCCCTTTCACTCACTTGGAAGCCAGACTATGCCTTTTATCTATATTAGGTTTTCCCAAGAAAAGATTTATTGCCTCTCCTCAGTGCTAGCAAGTCTCTGCTTTGTAGCATTGAAAGTACCTTACCCTACACGGGGGGCTTCCCTGGTAACTCAAACAGTAAAGAATTTACCTGCAATGTGAGAGACTCAGTTCAGTCCCTGATCAAGAAGATCCTCTGGAGAACAGAAGCCTACCAATTCCAGTATTCTTGCCTGGGAAATCCCATGGACAACAGAACCTGGCAGGTTACAGTCCATGGGGTCACAAAGAGTCAGACATGACTGAGTGACTAACACTTTTTACCCTCCACATGTGTGAACAATTTTGCTTTTCTTTATTTAGGAGCCCTGTATCTTTCCCTGAGACAACTGAGTGGAGGTTTTCTCACTCTCCACAGCAGTAGTCATCTCTGCATCCATTACTCTAGGACCCTTGACCCCCAAGTATTTCCATTCCTCTGATGAGATGGAAGTATTTTACTTCTCCACTTCCTCCCATAATCAGCATTCCTTTTGCTGGACAAGGTCAAGATCAAGGGAGGGTACCATGGAATTTCTTGAGTTTCTCTAAAGGCTGATGTGTTTTCTTCTACCTGTCCCTCTGAAACAGTGGACTTTTGCCTGCTTTTATGGTACCAGACACTTGCCTAGCCCTCCCTCAGCCACTTATGATTTTCCGTTCCTTGTAGAGAAGTAAATGTTCATGTAATTATATATTGTTCATATTGATTTTCTTTATTTCAATAATGAGTTGAATTGTATTATTATTTTCTTTTTTTTTTCACTTTAATTATTTATTTTTATTGTTTCCTGTGATTTGCCCAAATATTTTGTTTCATTTCTTTATGCATACACGCAGGCTACTCCTTCTTCTGTAGTATAAAACAAAGTAGAAAAAAATTTTATTTGATAACACCAGGCAATTCTCTCCTTTGTCTCTGATTTCCTTCCTCTCCTCTCATATTTCTTTTTTTAAATTTTATATATTTTTAAACTTTACAATATTGTATTGGTTTTGCCAAATATTGAAATGAATCCACCACAGGTATACATGTGTTCCCCATCCTGAACCCTCCTCCCCCCTCCCTCCCCATACCATCCCTCTGGGTCGTCCCAGTGCACCAGCCCCAAGCATCCAGTATCGTGCATCGAACCTGGACTGGCGACTCATTTCATACATGATATTATACATGTTTCGATATTCTCCCAAATCTTCCCACCCTCTCCCTCTCCCACAGAGTCCATAAGACTGTACTATATATCAGTGTCTCTTTTGCTGTCTCATATACAGGGTTATTGTTACTATCTTTCTAAATTCCATATATATGCGTTAGTATACTGTCTTGGTGTTTTTCTTTCTGGCTTACTTCACTCTGTATAATAGGCTCCAGTTTCATCCACCTCAGTAGAACTGATTCAAATGTATTCTTTTTAATGGCTGAGTAATACTCCATTGTGTATATGTACCACTGCTTTCTTATCCATTCATCTGCTGATGGACATCTAGGTTGCTTCCATGTCCTGGCTATTATAAACAGTGCTACGATGAACATTGGGGTACACGTGTCTCTTTCCCTTCTGGTTTCCTCAGTGTGTATGCCCAGCAGTGGGATTGCTGGATCATAAGGCAGTTCAATTTAAGTGTCTTGCAATTCTGATGTTTTTATATTTCTTAAGTCCCAGTTTGGCATTTCAGCACTAAATTGAGTGCAGATAGTCATCAGTTATGTGAATAAAGTATTTTGATTGAGAATAAAGTTGCTGGTGTATTTGGGATATTGGTGTATTTTGGAGCAGGAAATGGCAACCCATTCCAGTATTCTTGCCTAGAGAATCTCAGGGATGGGGGAGCCTGGTGGGCTGCCGTCTGTGGGGTCACAGAGTCGGACACAACTGAAGCGACTTAGCAATAGTAGTAGCAGCAGTACCATAATGTAAAACCCCGTCTACACTTAACAAGAAATGGCTCCTCAAGTATTCCCATTCAACAAAATACCATTCTTATGCTTATTATCACATTCCTTTGTTACTGTAATAATTACCTCCCTCATCTTCCTCATTTCACGTTCTCTGCCTTCTTTAAAACATACTTTGACTGATTAGTCTATTTTGAACACTGGTGGACCATATTTTCCTCACAGACTCATCAGAGTCAATCCTGCCTAAATTCTAAGTAATTTCTTAGAATTTCCTTTCAAATCCAAGTAAAGGTTAAATATTTCCAATAAATCTCTCTTATGCAGCAGTAAGAACTTACATCATTTTCTGTCCTTTTTGCTCAAGCTCAATGATGTAGTCGGATTTGAAAACACTCAAGTACATTTGTTTTTTCAATCTGAGTATAAAATATTTTAATCTGAAAATAGTACCCTAAATTAGAAACACCTTCTTCTCGAGACACTTAAATATTTTACATAACTCTTGTGTTTATTCACAATCTAGCATGAGAAGAACACCATCATTATCATCATAACCTGATACTTCTGCTTGTGTTAAAAACAATGGTAAATAGTCATTGAGAAACTACTATATACCAGACACCATGATTCATTTGATATGCATCACATTGTAAGAACTGAATAACTAGGTACTATTATTATCCCTATTTTATAGCTAAGCATATTACGTCTTAGAGATATAAAGTAATTGGCCCATATAGCACAGGGAACATTGGAATTCTGAAATTTTCACCATGCTGGGCATATGATAGGAAAATCAATTCGTGTGAAATGGCTTAACAAGTCATCTTAGGTGTCAGACAGACTTTCAGGTACTGGGCTGAACTTCAATATAACTCTGAGATTGTGCTCAATGTGGGATACAGTTTTCTGTATCATTTGCTTCACCTTATAATGCTTTGTTGAAAATGATATATTGAAATTTCAAGTCAGACACTTCAGCGAATTAAATTTCTTTTTCATGATTAAAAATTTGTGTTGAATATAAAAATGTTAAATAATATCTATAGATTAACAAAAAATAATTCTGATCTTTAGTTATAATAACTAAAGAGGCCATGCATTTTCCTTTCTTTTTCTCTTTTACTCTCTTGTCCTCTCTTTTTTTTATATTTCTAGGTTCTTTTAAAAGACTTCTATGTGAAAGTGAAAGAGTTAGTTGTTCAGTTGGTTCTGAGGTTTGGGGATCAATGGACTGTACCCCACGAGGATTCTATGTCCATGGGATTCTCCGTCCATGGGATTCTCCAGGCAAGAGTACTGGAGTGGGTTGCCACTCCCTTCTCCAGGGGAACTTCCAAACCCAGGGATCAAACACAGGTCACCTGAATTGCAGGCAGATTCTTTACCATATGAGCCACTAGGGAAACCCTTTTTAGAATTCTTAGAATTCTGTTAAGTATGGACTATTTTTAGAATTTTTAGAATTCTATAAGTATGGAAAATTTTTGGATCTCAGTAAATACATGAATCTGAGAATTAACCAAATATCCAAAGAAAGTGCTTCACTTAGGATGACATTTTTTTTTTTTTTTTATTACAATTAGGGATGAAGATAGCAAACTGCAGCTTGTACTTGTGTAAGGCTCCAGAAACAGGAAGGGTTCCACCTAGAATTTCTGCTCTGCAGTCAGGAATCTCAACCACCTGTATCCATGAGAATCCTTTGGAGCCTGACCAAACACAGATCCATCTGAAGAGAAGCTGTGAAGGTTATAGCTTTGTTAAAGATGCTTAAAGCCCTTCAGTGTTTCTCCATTTTCCCCAGATGTTTTCTTTCAAATAGAATTATTTTTTAGAATGTATTGCTTGAGGAAAACAAATACCAAGATCTTCTGGTAAATATTTTTTAAAAGAGAAGCTTTATTTCATATTTAATTTATTTAGCTAATACTGTAGCTAACACTTCATGTCCAACACATGCTTTTTAATCTTCTAAAAGTAGGAGAACCAGTTGTCTCTTGGGTAGCTTAGCTTAGAAAAAAAATAAAAAGAAATAATCTCCAGAAGTTTCCTGATCTTGGCATTAATGTCATTCTGTCATTAAATCAGGTTTCTATAGCACCTCATGAAATGCAAATGTAAACTGAGCTTAGATGCTTTATATGAAGTACTTAATTACTATTAGAAAAAAACAATAATGGCTATCAGATAAGGAAGTCTAGTCAGCATTATTTAAATTATATTCTTTCTGTCTCATTTCCTTCACTATTTTACATATATGAGCTATAAAGCAATGTGATGGTGGTTTGCTAAATGGTGCTTTTGCACACTTTGTTAGTAAAATAAGATATAATAATAATGATAAACAAAATTGGCTAGTTTTGTAATTTTTTTCCAGACAAATCTCATTGAAAATGAGAATTGTTTGTAGCTTTTTTTAACTTTACATTGGGAAATCTTGAATGACCTTATCTGAAAGTAGGGCTCTTTTAAGTATATGCAAGCATGTGAAATAACATCAACACTCTATAAAATATATTCTATTTTTTGTTATCTGTGCACTTTTAATCTGGTAAAATAAACCTAAAATAAAATGTATTTATTTAAACATTTTTAAAATACATAGTTCTGTGGCATTCTTAATATTCACATTGTTCTGCAACTATCAGCACCATCCAACTCCAAAACCTTTTTAATTTTTCAGCTAGAACTCTGTCCATTAAGCACTGACTCCTCATTCACTCCTTCCCCCAGCTCTTGGTTACCACCACTCTGCTTTCTGTCTGTATACATTTGATTACATTAAGTGACTCATGTGACATGATACAATACTTTATGACTGGCTTATTTCACTTAGCATGCTGCTGCTAGCTGCTAAATTGCTTCAGTCGTGTCTGACTCTGTGCGATCCCAGAGATGGCAGCCCACCTGGCTCTGCCGTCCCTGGGATTCTCCAGGCAAGAACACTGGAGTGGGTTGCCATTTCCTTCTCCAATGCATGAAAGTGAAAAGTGAAAGGGAAGTCGCTGAGTCGTGTTCGACTCCCAGCAACCCCATGGACTGCAGCCCACCAGACTTCTCCATCCATGGGATTTTCCAGGCAAGAGTATTGGAGTGGGGTGCCATTTCACTTAGCATACTACCTTCAAATTCCATTATTGTAGCATGTGTCACTTCTTTTAAGGTGGCATAATATTCCATTGCATATATATACCACATTTTATATATTATTTATCTGTTCATAAACACTTGAGTTGCTTCAGATCTTTGACAGTGAACATGAATGCACAAACATATGTGCATTTCCCCATTTTTAATACAAAGTGAATTTTACATTTTAAAACTGTATCAAAATAAAAAAGCACAACATTAGTAAAATATTAGAAAGTAGTTTATAGGGAAAAAGAAGAGTAATTGAAAAAAGTCAATAATCAGTGTAAGAGAATTTCAAGAGGTGGAAGGAAAGAATATCAACATACAATTTAAAAGTGGTTAAAGCAGTAGGTAGATAATTTTCAGATGTAGTAATATACCTGCCTATGAGCTGGTATTTCTGTTCCTTTATTATTCTAGTTTTCTAAAGGTATATGCAATTTGACAGTTTTGCAATGTTGCTTATAAGCTGAAATGTGACTTTTGTTTGAATATATTATCCTTGAAAGCCAGAAGAGTGTTACTGAGGGCAATTATAACAATATATGATAGAGTCTCCTAAACTTAGAAGAAAAAAAAATAGTTATTTTTGAGGCTCAATTATATCATCCAATTAAATTGTCATTTAAAAATACTTGTAATCAACAATAAGATAGCTAATTTAAAAAATAACATTTGCAATTGTGTGAAAATATGCAGTATAAAGGATAAATCTGAAAAATATGGGAAACATCTGTACACTAAAGTCTACAAAATATTGCTGAAAGAAACTAAAATCATTTAAGCATATGGAGTCATAGGTATGAGACCCAATATTAAGATGTCTAATATTCTAAAATCAATCTCTAATGATAGCCATCAAAATTCTAGATAAATTTAAAAAGAAATAAACATCATGATTCTAAAATTCACATAGAAATGCAAAGGACCTAGCGTCTAGAAAGCCAAATCACTTTCAAAGAGATCAAATCATCACTAATACCACCTGATTTTAAGACATAATGTTATAGCAATGTTAGTGTAGTACCAGAGTAAAGATAGAAAGCAGATTAAAGGAGCAGCATAAATAATTCAGAAATATACATACAGGCACTGATTTTCAACAAAGGTTCAAAGGCAGTCCATGGCATAAGAATCATATTTTGAACCAATGATGCTGAAACATCTAGATACCCATATACAAGTGAATAAGAGAGTATTTTAAACGGGAACTGGGAAGCTTTTGTTTATATTTTGTATTTCTTCTTGATTCTGTCTTGGGAGGTTGTACTAGGTAATTCTTTCTAGATGTTTATGGAACTGGGAAGCTTTTGAAGTGATGGACATATTCATTACCTTATTCTTAGAATGATTATTTAATGAGTTTATACATACTGCAATTTTCATCTTGTACACTTCACATATGGGCAATGTGTTAGTGTGATATGTCAATTACACATAAAAAAGCTATAAAATGTCCTCGTGAGATGCGTTTAGTATACATCTTACTATATTTAAATAAAAACACATAAAATACAACAAAAGGTTTAATTTATAAAGTAAAAAAACAAGTAAAAATATATAGGCCAGAGATATAAGTAGTATTTTTTTTCAGTACATTCTAGGCTTGTTTTACTATTGAGGGGCATTTGTATGTGTAGCAGTTAAACAATGAGAATTTTTGGCTGGTATAGAAGAAAATGATTTCTAGTCAATGGGACTTATAACCTCCAAGGATTATGGCTTCTGGTCTTATTGGTCACAGATCGTACTAAGTTAACCTGAAAATCTTATTTTAGAACTGACTGTAAACAACTAATTCTTAAGTGTTCCTTGGAATGATTTTAACATGTTCCTGGAACCCTCATCACTTAGTACATTTAATATTATTTTTAATATAGTCTTACTTTATATTTTGACCAGAGTCATAATTTTACCTCTTTGTAAATGATACTTTAGCAAATAAAATAATTAAATAATGTAAGAAATTCGATAATAAAATAAATATTTTATTTTGTAATGTTTCAAGTGCAGAGTGATTCCTGGGTTCTCCAGGTGGTGCTAGTGGTAAAGAACCTGCCTGCCAATGCAGGAAACATAAGAGACTTGGGTTCCATCCCTGGGTCAAGAAGATCCCCTGAAGGAGGACATGGCAACCCATTTCAGTATTCTTGCCTTGAGCATCCCATGGAGAGAGGGGCCTGGCAGGCTACAGTCCATAGGGTTACACTGAGTTGAACATGACTGAAGCAGCTTATCGTGCACACACGTGACCTCTAGTATACAGTTAAATTCAAATTTCATTCAAGATAGTAAGTGCATAATGAATTACATTAATAACAAAAAAATGACTCTTGAAAAGTGTTAAAAACTGTTGTAGAGCTAGGGTCCCATGCAGTGCTCTTTTTGCATAAAATATCCAAGGAAGTTTTCTTTGCTCATTATTTTTATCTATGGTAGATAGTACCCAATACTTTAGAAATAAATACATTATTACACAGCAGTACAATAAAAAAGGCTAGATGCATGGATCTATTATTTTGTCCGAATTTTAATCAGTATGAGGAATAGTACTACTTTTATATTCTATTATACTGCCAAATTGTAATGCAATTACTGTCCACTTTAAACTTTGGAATGCTAATTTCAAATTTCCAGCTTCCACCAAATTTTCAGGTATGAATTCAACTATAGTATCTTACCATCAGCCACATTCCTATCAACTTAGAAACCATTTTTTTTCTTTAAACACATTGTTTTCAGTAAAAGAAAACATCACTTTCTCATGTTTTAACAAGAATCTTTAGCTTCACGCATTTGCTACTAGAAGGGAGATGTTAACTTGAATTAAATTACTCTCACATAACTTATGATGGAAAAAAAAGTTTTCTTTTATCTTAATATTTATAATTTTTATTGAAGGAGTTTATTTATTCAAGCCAGTGTAGTATGGTATAAGCTCTGAAATAAGACGTGTCAAATCTATTACAATTCCAAAAAAATCTAAAATTTATTCTATTATGTATTTAAATTTGTGTAGTTTACAATAATGGTAGCTACCAGGTAGCTACCAAGCTCATCTGTCCATGAATTTCCCAGACAAGAATACTGGAGTGGGTTGCCTTTTCCTCCTCCAGGGGATCTTCCCAGTCCATGGATCAAACCCTCATCTCCTACATGGGCAGGCATATTCTTAACCACTGAGCCAGTAAGGAAGCCCACGTTATAATTTTATGCTAGATTACAATTTGTGTACGTTTATCAATAAGCACAAACCATTGGTTCACCTAATAAACACACCCAAATCAAGATGGTGCTTTTCAACCTATCAATATAAAGGGACCCATGGAAAGCCCATTCAGAAAGGAAAAAAAAAAATTACACAGCTGTATATGATGATGATTGGCTAAAACTTTTGCATTTTTCCACATATTTTATAGAAATAAACATGATTTTCTTCTCAACTTGCCTGTATAAATGTTCATTCCATTACTGAGTAACAAAAACTTGCTTATGTTTTACATGGTAGGCATGTTTGCTTTTTTACTTAACAAGTAAGTTACTGTTGATACTGTTTCCTCAGTTAAGATATCAGCCAATTTTTTTTCCATTTGTTATTCATTAGGAAAGCACATACGATAAAGTTAATTTCAAAAATTATAAAATAATGTGTAGATTTTTTTCAACAAATAATTACAAATGCTATAGTCTGGTCTATATTGATAAGTGAAATTTTCATTTTTTTTACAGCTAAATTAATTCAAATATAAAAAAAAAATCTTAACATTTATAAGTAGGAAAAAAGTCAAATTAAAATTTGATTGCTGGATTGTGCTATGCTTAGTTGCTCAGTCCTGTCCAACTCTGCGACCCCATGGACTGTAGCCCTCCAGTCTGTGTCCATGGGGATTCTCTATGCAAGAACACTGGAGTGAGTTGTGATAACTTCTCCAGGGGATCTTCCCAACCCAGGGACTGAACCCAGATTTCCCACATTGCAGGCAAATTCTTTACAGTCTGAGCCACCAACAAAGCTCTAAAATTTGATTAGCTGCATTTAAACGAATTATATAATCAAATTTGAGAACTTCCATACATATTGCTGCTAAAGTGACTTTAAGGAACATGTGCAAACCAGTAAGCTAGGTAAAAGCATTGAAGACAGTTGACATAACATATCTCTGACACGTGTGGGTGGCTCTGTGTCATTTAGGCACACATGTTCCCTTTCCCTGATGACACTTTCTCCAGTTTAATGCTCAAATATCTCTCAAGATTTTCTTTTCTCTTCACTTTTTATTTTTCCTTTTTAAAAGTTATTGTTTAAGATTGCTATATTGTTCACCTGGCTTTTTGCAATAAGCACCAACATCATTGTTTTTACCTTTGATATATGAGTTAATAGTTTAATATCTGTACAACTACCATTGTTGACTTTTTAAAATGTATTATGTTGCAACTGTACACATCTTTCAAAAGTCTTCTATTTCTAAAGAAAGGAAATCCAGACTTCTGAGTCATGCAAAGCAGGTACATCAGATGTTATTTCTGCCTACTGTCCTATTCTTCATTTATTATACCTACTCTACCCTTTCTGTACAGTTTTTCTAGATTTCTTAGGATAGATTATTTTATCTCTCAAAGCATGATTTCTGGGCTAAGCATAAACACTAGTGACCTGAGGTGCTTGTTTGTATTTCTCTTTTCTCCAGTACACTGAGAATCATTGAAGATTAACAAGATATGTTGTTTATTTATGCCTCAAAATGCATTTAATGAACAGACTTATAGTAAATACTCCATGAAAGTCTTTTTGATTAATTAATGTAGGAACATATGTGTAAAAAAGTTTGAGCATATGTGCATGGCATACAAGATCTAAACTCATTTTCACATAATTTTAAAAATAAAAGTGTAAAAAGCAAGCATTAAGCTAAATATAATCACCCAAGTAAATCCATTTGTTTCATCAGTGTTTTTGTGGCATTTTTTTATAAGACATTAAACTGAAACAATAGTAAATTTTCAAATCATCTCACCAATTTATAAGATCATTAAGTATAGAAAAGCCATGTAAATAATATTCTTAGATGATATTGATTTTTCAAAGTTTTCATCAAATAGTATTAAGTATTCTTGAATTCTTCACTCTACCAGCATTCTCAACATAGGACATTCTCCTTAGAGCATCATATCTTTAGAAATTGCAAACAGGCCACCAATTATGCACATAATATGTACTGAAGAAAGCTCATTTTCTTGTATCTTAACAAGTGATTCAGCAAAAGACTGATTATTCTGAGCAATTTCAAGGCTATAACCAGCCCTAATGTCCTTAAAATGAAGTGATTGGAAATTCAGCAACATTTAATTTTGTGATAAGACAATTTAATTTAGAACTTCCTGACTTCTGTGTCTTTACAATTTCAATAGTTTCAGTAGTGAACTAACCAACATGGTTTTCTAATAGAGGATAATATTAAAAAAAAGAAAATAAATATCAAGTTCAAGTTAACAGAAGGGAATTCTGTGCATGTGTTTCTCATTTTGCACAAGTTCTCCAAGCTGGAAATTCCCTATCTTCCTATTTACAAAAGGCATATAAATACTTAATTAAGATAAAATAACCCAAATACATAGTTGCCCTTTAAAAAGGTTTCTTCTCATGTAAAATATTTTCAGAGATTATATAAATATATACATTTTAGATATAAATATGTATGTGAATCTGATCTATAACAGTCTTATAGATTTTTAATATTTAATAAGCCTCTTATTTTAGAAAAGTTTTTTATTTGCAGAAAATTTTCAAGGATGGTTCAGACAGTTCCCATAACCTGATCCAGTCTGAGAATACACTGAGGGATGCCTGCTTCACTGAATCTGGTGTTAGTTCTTTTTAAAGTAGGACTGCCAGAGGTAGTCACAAAACTTGGCTTGTTAATAGCGATGGGGATGATAAGTCCGCAGAGGAATAGAGGTCAAATGGAAGCCCTTAACTGCCTGAAGCCACAGTGCCACATTTATCATAGTAATGACAAGCTTACAGGTACTGCCATGAGGCTACACCTGCAGAGTTCTAGAAACGGTTAATATGAACACAATGATGTTACTAGGGTAAAATACATGTAGCGAGTGAAGATGCTGCTTAACATTTGCAACTAGAAGAAACCATGAATTTAAGAGCAAAATGTTTACGGCAATTTCTGTATTAATAAGTCACAGTACTTCCTTAGTCTGAGCCAGTATTCAGATACAAAAATTATTGATTGAAAAGGTAGTCAGCTCCCAAGAGAAATGACCCCACAACACTTCAGCAAGTATATATTATGATAATTATTCCAGCCTTGCACTCAAATAAATCTATAGCCATTTATTTCATCAAATTTATTATTTGGACAGGGAAACACTAGGACATTTCAAGAATGTTGCATGATGCATCTGAGTTGATACTGACAACCAGAAATCTGAAGCATCAGTCCCACATCCTCTTAGAGTAAGATCATACAGAGGCCTAATTAATAAATGGAGTCCCAGATAAAGTTCACTGGTTCAGTGATTCACCCACTTGTAGTTTTCCTAGCCCCTGAATGTGTAGTCAAGGTCCTTGACGAGTTGTGTAAGAGCTGTCAGAGAGAGAAGGCCAAGTTGAAGCCTCTGGATCTATTCTTCTCACCAGCCAAGAGAGTAAATGTCATATCGCATCTCAAAGTGGAAGAAAATGAAGATGGTGGTCATAAGTTCCACCTTTAAAGATCTGAATGATGTAAGAATGGCTGTCCTTATGTTTACATTTAATGGACATGTCTGATTTCTGTAGACATAAGAGGGATCCAGGAGGATGATTATGCAACCAGTGGCAATCCACATCAGAGCAGTCCTACAGAACACAGTGTGTTGTTGCTCAAACAGATTAATAAGACCTCAGGTATATGATATGTGGCCATTGATACGACAAATGTATTGCTTTCTATTTAGAAGAGAGAATCAGAAACAGTATCATTTGTGTTGAATGGACATCAGTATTTACTCACAGTTTTGAACTAGATTTATGCTAAATCTCTTACCCTCTGTCATAATATAGCCACAAAAGATCTAGCCCACTTAAATATCCTGAGGAATACCGTAATACCACATGAATGCAATATGCCAAGAAAATCATGTTTATTGACTGGGATTAAGAGATGCTACACTGACAGACATTGCTCTTCAGTTGCCAAGTTGTGTCTGACTCTTTATAACCCCATGGACTGCATCATGCCAGGCTTCCCTTGCCCTCACCATCTCCTGGAGTTTGCCTAAGTTTATGTCCATTGAATCAGCGATGGCATCCAACCATCTGATCCTGTGTCATCCCCTTCTCCTCCTGCCACCAGTGTTTCCCAGCATCAGGATTTGTCCAGTGATTTGGCTGTTTGCATCAAGTGGCCAAATTATTAGAGCTTCAGCTTCAGGATCAGTCCTATCAATGAGTATTCAGAGTTCATTTCCTTTAAAACTGACTGGTTTGTTCTTGCAGTGCAAGGGACTCTCAAGAGTCTTCTCCAGCACCACAGTTCAAAAGCATCACTTCTTCAGTGCTTAACTTTCTTTATGGTCCAGTTCTCACATATGTACATCACTACTGGAAAGACCATAGCCTTGACTATACAGACCTTTGTCAGCCATAAATTGGATAATAAACCCTTCAGTTTCAAGCACTTGCCACATTAACCAAAATTTTAGGGATTCAGTGGTTTGGAGTGTAATAGAACAACTCCTCCAAAGTTTAAAAAAAAAAAAAAAAAGACTGCATCCCTAAGTTTCTACATGTTGGATTGCACATGGCATAGTTTTTCAGTAAAGACTTAGAGTAAAAATTTCCATGTCCTTACACTTACAACAAAGACAGAGTGAATCTTAATATTACCTAACAAATAATATATTTGTCATTCAGCTTTCCAACTTTAAATATCCATATAAATAGATACAACACTAAAAGCATATCAAATGTCCTTGATTTGATTACAGATGTTATTTTTCTGATTTTAGGTTGTTTTATTCAAAAAGTAAAATTTGTTTACTCTGATATTTGTTGGCCTGATTGTCATAGAAAGTTTTGCAATTTGTTAGTATCTCATTGTGTTTGGATTAACAAGCACATCAATTCAGTTCAGTTCAGTCACTCAGTCGTGTCCGACTCTTTGCGACCCCATGAATCACAGCACGCCAGGCCTCCCTGTCCAACTCTCACATCCATACATGACCACTGGAGAAACCATAGCCTTAACTAGACGGACCTTTGTTGGCAAAGCAACGTCTCTGCTTTTCAATATGCTATCCAGGTTGGTCATAACTTTTCTGCCAAGGAGTAAGTGTCTTTTAATTTCATGGCTAAAGTCACCATCTGCAGTGATTTTGGAGCCCAAACAAAGTCTGACACTGTTTCCACTGTTTCCCCATCTATTTCCCATGAAGTGATGGGACCAGATACCACGATCTTAGTTTTATGGATGTTGAGCTTTAAGCCAACGTTTTCACTCTACTCTTTCACTTTCATTTTTTAGTTCCTCTTCACTTTCTGCCATAAGGGTGGTGTTATCTGCATATCTGAGGTTATGGATATTTCTCTCGGCAATCTTGATTCCAGCTTGTGCTTCCTCTAGCCCAGCATTTCTCATGATGTATTCTGCATATAAGTTAAGTAAGCAGGGTGACAATATACAGCCTTGACGTATTCCTTTCCCTATTTGGAACCAGTCTGTTGTTCCATGTCCAGGTCTAACTGTTGCTTCCTGATCTGCATATAGGTTTCTCAAGAGGCAGGTCAGGTGGTCTGGTATTCCCATCTCTTTCAGAATTTTCTACAGTTTATTGTGATCCACATAGTCAAAGGCTTTGGCATAGTCAATAGATATCATCATTTACTGCTTTTCCAATTAATTTAACCAATGGAACTGTTATTTCGAAGGGAAATATTTTCCAGTCATTACAGTCATTTCCAGTCATACAAAGGAGATTTGCTCTTAGTAAATAAAGGGTAATAATTAGTTTTCTCTGGGGACTTGGATATCTCTGGGCCATCTGAGAGCTCCTCAGACCTTGATGAAGTACAGTGATGCCCCCCCCTTTTTTTTAATGAAGAAATCTTCTTCATAGGAACAACATAATAGATACCAGCAGAGCTAGATATGGAGGCTGCCTTCTTGCTTCTTTTTTTTTTTTTTTTTTTTATCATTATTTTGGGAGGGAGGAGGGTTCAGGACTTCTTGCTTCTTAATTCTAGTGTTTACATTATATCAGACTTGACAGGCATTCATGATTTCACAATGATAAAAGTTTGAGGGAAAAGTATTTCCAATATGTATTTCAAAATAATTAATTTTACAATGATTCATGGCTATAAATGGACTTACCAGGTGGCACTAGTGGTAAAGATCCTGTCTGCCAATGCAGGAAACTTAAGAGATGCAGCTTTAATCTCTGGGTCGGGAAGATCACCTGGAGGAGGGCACGGAAGTACATTCCAGTATTCTTGCCTGGGGAATACCATGGACAGATACGCCTGGCGGGCTACAGTCCATAGGGTCACAAAGAGTCAGACACGACTGCAGCTACCGAAACATATACAGACATAGACACCACATAGCTATAAATATCCTTTCACACTTGTGGCTCTCATTCCTGTAAACGTTTCCTCATACAGCAATCAGCTCCATAAAAATCACTTCCACTGGTATTTATCCTACTGAAATATAATTATCTTTTACCTTCCTGTCATTATCTACAGTATAACATTAAAAACATGACAATTACTGCTTTGTGTTTTACCTAACATAGAAATTGGAACTGAATTAGAGCACAAATATTTGTTTAGTCAATTAATTAATATTGTCATTTCTGCCATTTCTTTTTGCCTGATATAAATAAAGGATATACTGACAAGGAAAGCAATAACTATTTCTTAGTTTTTTTGTTTAACTCAATATTTGAACATTTTAAAAGATATAATAATTTTATAGAGACTCAATTTTCTATGGCAGTTAATCTGTCCTTCTACCCCATTCATCCCATGACCCAAAGTCCATTTTCAGACATAGTTTTCAAAGGGTACAATGACTTGTGTGTCCATTTTCAGAACAAATTCTGAGCAATGATGAGGCAAAGCTATTTTGCATTCATTATGGCAGTTGGAAGCACAACACAAAAGCTGTATATAAAAATTAGTTAATAAGCAGCTTTAACTTAAATTTGATAACCAACAAAGAGAAGATGAAATATTGTTACTGCTTGCATATTAAGATTTAGGCATGTATATTTAGGCTTGTATATTAAGATTTAGGCATGTGTTTTGTATTTGTGTATGTATAAATAATAGCTTATAATGTACATGTATAAGTAGATTAAAATAATGTGTTGTAGAATATTCAAACATAATTAAGAGGTATAAAGATGTGAATTATCACTGGTCTAAAATTTGATTTCATTAAATCATGAATAATTTCAGATATGGCCATCACAGAAAGGCATGGCTGGTATTGTCCTAATCATACCAGGAATCAGAGTATCATCCCTATAAGATAGTTACTTTTCTTGTTCTCTCACGGATTTCTTTGTTCATGATCAGAGAATGTATGAATTACTTTGTGGTTATATAAAATACATTTAAAATTAACAGTCCTTTACTTGGTACTTCTTGCCAATATATCAGTTCTATTTTTTTCTCATAGCTATATGTTTGGGGTTGTTTGGAAATAAATACTTTTGCTGAAAATTCAAATGCATGTAAATTATAGCATGTATAGAGAATAGTTTTGTATAGAATTATGACCTAATCTGTTTCTTGCCCTTGGAACAATGGAGTCCCATGGTCCTTAAAAAGAATATTATTTTGAGCTAAGCAAAACTTTTTTTGAAATAACTACCATTCTAGCACTAAATTTCAATATGGATAGCAGAACTATCCTTTTCATACCTTACCCCTAACATCAGTAGCAAAGATTAGCTATGAAAACTTAAACATGCTTTTAGTTATTAGTATTTAAAGCTTGAACAACCATTGCTGGGATACATATGACCATAACCATCTTACCCTGTTGCCTTCTGTCTTGCCCTTTCAACTCTAAATTAGCTATCAGGAAGTGGTCCTTTGGCATCACTTTGGAAAACCCAAGTATGCCATGACCGACACCATTCGATTCCATAACCTGTATATGTGTGACGCTCTCTTTGCATTTTGGGGATTTCTGGTGTTTCTGTGAGGATGGTGTCTGAATCCTTATGTCCTGAGGTTGTCTTTATTTTCAGAATTCAACACAGTGTGCACTCACTTTAGAGATATTTCTGTAAAAGCCACTGTATGAGCTTTAGTCTGATTTATTGATCACTTGGTGGATTAAGTAGAGGCACTGCTAACTGTTCTGCTTTCTTTGAATTTCACTTTGCTCCTTATGCCTCTTTTTCATTTATCTCCTTTCACTTTTCAGGTACTTTTATTTTTTTCCCCATTTTATGGAAGAAGATTTCCATTTTCTTAAAGCTTTGATATCAAGGGATACCAAGTTTGTCATTAGGAAATTTACCACTTTCAAATTTGTCTATATAAACCCAGAGAAGTGCTCAGCCAAACAGAGTCCCTCAGGGTATTGATGTCTTCCCTCCTATGAACTGAAAGGGAGATGGAAAAGCAAACCAAGAAAACAATGACAAAACATTTCCTACCACAGGGTACAGATCATTATCTTGAGGTCCTTGTCTAATACTTAACACAGTGCTCTGAGAGCTACAGTTCTACTTCAGCAGCTTAGAAATTCTTGAGGATTTGCTTCTGTGTTTAGAATCTAATTCTGTATCTTCTTATACCTTGTTGCATTTCATTAAGCTTTTTCCTTTGTGCGACTACTGCAGTGTCCTCATGTCACCCAATTCTATTTGTAAACCATAAGGATTTGGTTTTTTAAACACCCTTCCTCTGACAACCTGATTTTCTTAGAACTTTAACAAACCCCTTTCTATAAATGTGGGCTTCCCTGGTGGCTCAGATGGTAAAGAATCTGCCTGCAGTGCGGGAGACCTAGGTTTGATCCCTGGGTCAGAAAAATCTCCTGGAGAAGAGAATGGCTACCCACTCCAGTAGTTTTGCTTGGAGAATCCTGTGGACAGAGGATCCCAGTGAGGTCCATGGGGTCCATGGGGTCCCACAGAGTTGGACATAACTGAACAACTAACACTTTCACTTTTCTGTAAATATTAGGTTTCCAACTTTTGTAAGTTGCTCACACCTCTTTATAGAATTCTGGGCAACTACATTGGATAGCTTAAAAATATTTATTTAGTTATTTACATATCATATTTGAACTACGTAGACATCACTGAAAAATTCTCTTACAATCCTGACTTTCTTTTATAGTTCTAAATATTCTTACCCTTGAAACTTCAGAATACCCATCAACACCCATTTTTCTCTCTGGATATGATACTCTAAATTTCCTTCTTCTCCTTTGGGGTCTAAATCACCGTATCAGATAGATACAATATCTTTATTCATTTCCACACATGCAAGTTATGTTTCCCTTGACTGTATTGTCAGCAAGACACATGGTACTCATCTTCAGGATTTTCTCCTTGAGCGTAGAATGCTGTTTAAATTCTTAGAGAAGGATTCTGAGATTTCAATGAGCATTCCCATTTCTATTAGAGATATTATAGATGCTTGAACTGTATTGCATTATTTAAATTTCCAAGAAATTTTAAAAATGATATATAGTATTATTTCTTTATCTACAGTGCCAGAATTTAGGTATAAGGAAGGTGTATTCATTTACTGTGAGGTGAAGTGAAGTGTTAGTCACTCAATCATTTCTGACTCTCTGTGACCCCATGGACTGTAGCCTACCAGGCTCCTCTGTCCATAGAATTCTCCAGACAAAAATTCTGGAATGGGTTGCCATTCTCTTCTCCAGGGGATCTTCCTGACCCAGGGATTGAACCCACGTCTCCTGTTTTGCAAGCAGATTCTTTACCATCTGAGCCACCAAGGAAAGGCATTCGTTTACTAGGTGTGCCGTAGCAAAAATAAATAAATAAAATAAATAAATATATAAATAAAAAATAAAATAAATAAAAATAAATAAATAAATATATAAAAATAAATAAATAAAATAGCAAAAAGCACACACACACACACAAAATGGGGGGCTTAAAGAAGAGGATGTATTTTGCTTAAAGTTGAAGAGGCTAGAAGTCTGAGATCAAAGTGTAGGCAGGGTTACTTCCTTGCGTACTCCAACTTTCGTTTATGAGTGGCCGGCCATCTTTTCCTTTGTGCCTTCACATGGTCTTTCCCCTTGTATCCATGCCCTAATCTCTTCTTATAAGGACTCCACTCACACTGGATGACAGTCCACCCTAAGGACTTTATTTTACTTTTTTAAAGGCTTTATTTCTACTAAAAACAGTCATATTCCAAAGTTGGGGAGGTTAGGACTTCAGTATATGAATTGCCCTGGGAGGGGAGAGGCAATTCAGTCTGCAACAGGAGATTAAATTTCTTCAGCAAACTGTCAGAGATGGGCAATGGTAGAGCCATGCTGAGTATCAATTCCTTGCAATAGTGTCTCTTTGCTGATCATGAACATACAGGTTAAGGGGTTTTCACTTCATTAAAAGAAAAGAAAACCATCAATTATTTCCTAGCACATATGCCAAGTAATCAGTAATAGTTTCTTCCTTAGCATATGCAGTTTATACTTTTCCCCACACACACAAAAAATGGCTAAAACAAAATCACTATCTCTTTGTTTGCTTGTTTTGAATATGCCTTCCAAAATAGGACAATTCTTGAGATGGTTTGCTTTGTTGAATTCTGACTCTGAAGTAGAATTTATGTAATTGTGCATATCTCAATCAGTTTAAAATTCAGCTAAAACAATTTTTATTTTCACTATGACATGACCATTTGCTTATTTGTTGTTTAGTTGCTAAGTTGTGTCCAAGTCTTTGCCACCCTATGGACTATAGCCCTCCAGGCTCCTTCTATCAGTGGAATTTCCCAGGCGAGAACACTGAAGTGGATTACCATTTCCTTCTCCAGGGAATCTTCCAGACCCATGGATCAAACCTGCAACTCCTGCATTGGCAAGCAGATTGTTTGCCACTGTGCTGTCAGGGAAGACCCTCATTTGTTTATTGTGTGTGCTTGTGCTTGTGTGCTCAGCCTCTCAGTCATGTCCAACTCTCTCTACCTCATGGACTACAGCCCACCACTTCCTGCTGGATTGCCATTTCCTTCCCCAGGGGAATCTTCCTGACCCAGCGTTTGAACCTACATGTCCTGCATGGACAAGCAAATTCTTTACCACTGAGCCACCAAGGAAGCCAATCAAAAGTTCATGTTTAGATTGTAAACTGTAGCAGGCCTTGGGCACAATATAACTGCTTATTTGCATTAAAAAAAATAAATTTGTTGTCACATTGGGTAGATTTGGGCCCATGGTGGTTTAGTCACTAAATCATGTTTAACTCTTATGACTCCATGGACTGTAGTCTGCCAGGCTCCTCTGTTCATGGGATTCTACAGGCAAGAATACTGAGCAGGTTGCCATTTCCTTCTCCAGGGGATCTTTCCCACCCAGGAATTGAACCTGGGTCTCCTGCATTGCACGCAGAGTCTTTACTAACTGGGGAATCCCTAGGATTTGGGCCCAATTGTCTAAGTTACCATCATCTGCTTTCAAGAACTGTAGAGGGCCTAAGATTTTACTTTACCTACAAGAAAATATATTAACTTGACAGTTTCATAATATACTGACAAGATACATGAGATTCCCAGGTCTAAGACAAAGATTTTTATTACTCACTGCAGAGCAAAAAGCATAAGTCTTGTGCTCATGGTGGCTTGCCACGTCTCCTTAGTGCTATAGCAGAGACTTGAATGAAAATATGTGGATACCCCATACACAGTGCTTTTGTGTGAGAGCTGAAGAGTCTAAGGCAGCCTATGGACATTTGATACTATGCTTTAATAAACCTGCTTGATCTTTACCCTGGAGGGAGCCCTTTGCTCTGGAAAGTGTTAATAACACTATTTCTGCCATCCAGGATTTCACTATTCAATTGGTCTTGAAGAGACAATGTGAAAGGGAAGTTTTTAGTGCCTCTGCTTGATAAGATGTGAAGATATGTATGAAAAGCATAGAGAATAGTGTCCCGAAATAGAAAAGCTTAAATTAATAAAAGATATCATGTAACTATCATAACATATAACTTGTCATAGCAAACACCCTCTTCCAACAACACAAGAGAAGACTCTACACATGGACATCAACTGACGGTCAACACCAAAATCAGATTGATTATGTTCTTTTCAGCCAAAGATGGATAAGCTCTATACAGTCAGCAAAAACAAGACCGAGAGCAGACTGTGGCTCAGATCATGAACTTCTTATTGCCAAATTCAGACTTAAATTGAAGAAAGTAGGGAAAACCACTACACCATTCAGGTATGACTTAAATCAAATCCCTTATGATTATACAGTGGAAGTGAGGAATAGATTTAAGGGACTAGATTTGATAGAAAGAGTGCCTGATGAACTATGAACAGAGGTTTGTGACATTGTACAGGAGACAGGGATCAAGACAATCCCCATGGAAAAGAAATGCAAAAGAGCAAAATGGCTGTCTGAGGAGACCTTACAATAGCTGTGAAAAGAAGAGAAGTGAAAAGCAAAGGAGAAAAAGAAAGATATAAGCATCTGCATGCAGAGTGCCAAAGAATAGCAAGAAGAGATAAGAAAGCCTTCCTCAGTGATCAATGCAAAGAAATAGAGGGAAATAACAGATGGGAAAGATTAGATATCTCTTCAAGAAAATTAGAGATACCAAGGGAACATTTCATGCAAAGATGGGCTCGACAAAGGACAGAAATGGTATGGACCTAACAGAAGCAGAACATATTAAGAAGAGGTGGCAAGAATACACAGAACAACTGTATAAAAAAGAGCTTCAGGACTCAGATAATCATGATGGTGTGATTACTCACCTGGAGCCAGACATCCTGGAATGTGAAGTCAAGGGGGGCCTTAGGAAGCATCAATATGAACAAAGCTAGTGGAGGTGATAGAATTCCAGTTGAGCTATTTCAAATCCTGAAAGATCATGATGTGAAAGTGCTGCACTCAGTATGCCAGAAAATTTGGAAAACTCAGCAGTGGCCTCAGGGCTGGAAAAGGTCAGTTTTCATTACAGTCCCAAAGAAAGGCAAAGCCAAAGAATGCTCAAACTATCACACAATTGCACTCATCTCACACGCTAGTAGAATAATGCTCAAAATTCTCCAAGCCAGGCTTCAGTAATACGTGAACCGTGAACTTCCAGATGTTGAAGCTGGTTTTAGGAAAGGCAGATGAACCAGAGATCAAATTGCCAACATCTGCTGGATCATGGAAAAAGCAAGAGAGTTCCAGGAAAACATCTATTTCTGCTTTATTGACTATGCCAAAGCCTTTGACTGTGTGGATCACAAGAAACTGTGGAAAATTCTGAAAGAGATGGGAATACCAGGCCATCTGACATGCCTCTTGAGAAACCTATATGCAGGTCAGGAAACAACAGTTAGAAATGGAAAAGGAACAACAGACTAGTTCCAAATAGGAAAAGGAGTACATCAAGGCTGTATATTGTCACCCTGCTTATTTAAGGTATATGCAGAGTACATCATGAGAAATGCTGGGCTGGAAGAAGCACAAGCTGGAATCAAGATTGCCAGGAGAAATATCAATAACCTCAGATATGCAGATGACACCACCCTTATGGCAGAAAGTGAAGAGGACCTAAAAAGCCTCTTGATGAAAGTGAAAGAGGAGAGTGAAAAAGTTGGCTTAAAGCTCAACATTCAGAAAACGAAGATCATGGCATCTGGTCCCATCACTTCATGGGAAATAGATGGGGAAACAGTGGAAGCAGTGTCAGACTTTGTTTGGGCTCCAAAATCAGTGCAGATGGTGATTGCAGCCATGAAATTAAAAGACGCTTACTCCTTGGAAGGAAAGTTATGACCAACCTAGATAGCATATTCAAAAGCGGAGACATTACTTTGCCAACAAAGGTCCATCTAGTCAAGGCTATGTTTTTTCCAGTGGTCATGTATGGATGTGAGAGTTGGACTGTGAACAAAGCTGAGCACTGAAGAATTGATGCTTTTGAACTGTGGTGTTGGAGAAGACTATTGAGAGTGCCTTGGACTGCAAAGTGATCCAACCAGTCCATCCTAAAAGAGATCACTAATGGGTATTCATTGGAAGGACTGATGCTGAAGCTCAAATCCAGTACTTTGGCCACCTCATGTGAAGAGTTGACTCATTGGTAAAGACCCTGATGCTGGGAGGGATTAGGGGCAGGGGGAGAAGGGGACAACAGAGGATAAGATGGCTGGATGGTATCACCGACTTGATGGACATGAGTTTGAGTGAACTCTGGTAGTTGGTGATGGACAGGGAGGCCTGGCGAGCTTCGACTCATGGGGTCGCAAAAAGTTGGACACAACTGAGCAACTGAACTGAACAGAACTGATCTTGTAACTGCTTATCAATAGTCTTGCATCATCTAGTATTTATTCACTCTGAGAAAATTTGGTCCAAAAAAGTAAATAGCTTATCCTTCCTTTAGTGCTGCTTTTCAACCAGGTTTTTATGATTTGAAAACTAAGCTATTTCTGAAGTATTCAACCAAAAATGTAGTATGTTACAGCATTAGTAATTGCTGTAAAAGTATATTTGATTCATGCACATCCCTGTGTAAAAAGCAAATAGAAATTTCTCCATTTTCAAAATTGATGTGTGTAGTTGAATGCATCATTTAGTTCAACTGTTCTTATGTAAAGTAAAATTTGGATAAGGTCATCTGTGAATCATTTTTGTTCTAATATTGTTCTTAAGTTTTACTTAGAGCATGGTATCTGTTTAGGAAGTACATTCCTTATTGTGTCTATTTAACAATAAGCTATAATTTGTAACTAATTAGATATTTGGGCAAGAAAGCTATTATTTTCCCTATTTCTGTGTGCACATACCTAATTTCATGTTGATTTCATAATGGGGTGTTTGTATGCCACACAATTAGATGCTTTCAACACAACTGTCTTTTACTTAAAGCTTCTGAGGTCAGCAGTGTTATCGATGTAATTTTGTTGACCAAAAGCGCCAACTAATGGGACAGAGATGAAGGATGCAATATCTCACTATTGGATGAAATTACTTGAAGCTGGAAAAGTTATAGCTTTTCGTTTTTGTTTTTCATTTGTTTGTTTTGGGAGGATTTTAATATTCATGGGAGAAATTTGTTAGTTTTCACTGCTGGTCTGTAATAACATTTGTGATTTTTTTCAAGTTGTAATTAATAGGTCTCAGTTATCTGCTTTCAATTCAACTATACATTAACTTGTGTTGACTGAGCCATATGTCAACATATTGTGTCAACAACTACATGTTTGTTTTTATTTATTTATTGTGAAAGTGGTTTATTCTGGATACCACATTTTTCTGAAGGTAACTCAGCAATGCTCCGAACATTTCCTCTGTTCCTTGTTATTTTATATAGCAAATTAAAGATTGTAAAAAAAATTATCATAAACATGTCCTCGTAAATGTATTACACATTAATATAGGTTACTTGGTTTCATAACATGCACAGGAAAATAAATATTTTAAAATTCCCCAATTTGGCTGAGGGTTTGTTATTTTATTTTTTATTTTTAATTATTGAGAGTCAATCTGACACTATAGTTTTGATCTAAAATCTGCTGGCTTACCAAGAATCAAAAGTGTTTACAGTCTTTATGTGTTTTATCACATAGATTTTTATCACTTTAATATGATAATGGGTCATTTTCCACTCAAACAGTGCCAAAGCATGACATTTTTACAATCCCCATCACCTCTGCAGTACTCTTAAATTTGATTTATACTTACTGTTTTATGGCATGTTTGTCCTTATGAGGCACTGAACAATGAGATAAAGAATATTAATGTAATTGGCTTTCAGAATAAGTAAATATCTTGGTTGTCATAGTCTAGATACACAATGCTGACAGCAGCAGCAAAAATACCAGGTTGCACAGGAAGAGAAAAGCATCATTTGCTTCTTCAAAATGTAAAATATAGAGCCTAACATACAGAAACAACTGGGAAAAGATGAGGGCAAACAGTACTTTTACAAGAAAAAAGGAGAATACAAAATGAAATTATATAATTTATAGGGTCATGTGTATATTATATATATATATATGATATATATGCATATGAGAGAAATCAAGAAATTACAACCATAAATTATTTGAAAATATTTTGTTTACAGTTGGTAAGTCATGTCTGACTCTTTGTGACCCCATGAACTGCAGCACGGCAGGCTTCCCAGTCCTTTATCATGTCCTCAGAGTTTGCTCAAACTCATGTCCATTGAGTCGGTGATACCATCCACCATCTCATCCTCTGTCATCCCCTTCTCCTCCTTCCCTCAGTCTTTCCCAGCATCAGGTTCTTTTCCAATGAGTCAGCTCTTTGCATCAGGTGGACAAAGAATTGGAGCTTCCACCTTCAGCATCAGTCCTTCCAGTGAATATTCAGCGTCAATTTCCTTTGGGATTTACTGGTTTGATCTCCTTGCTGTCCAAGGGACTCTCAAGAGTCTTCAATACCACAGTTTGAAAGCATCAGCACTCAGTCTTCTTTAGGGTCCATCTCTCACATCTGTACATGACTACTGGAAAAATCATACCTTTGACTATACAGATCTTGGTCAACGAAGTGATGTCTCTGCTTTTTAATATGCTGTCTATGTTTGTCATAGTTTTATTTCCAAGGAACAAGTGTCTTTTAAAATATGTAGGAATCAGAATAATTTATTTTAAAATATGTAGGAATTAGAATAATCCAAGTGGCAGTTGCCAGTGAAATGGAAGATGAGGACAGTTTTATCCAGAAGAAAAAAAAAATAAGCCAAGTCTTTATATCATTTTTTGAACTATAGCACCCTTCTTTCATTGTTTCCATGCTTGGTATGAATTTCCCTATCTCCTGGATTTTTTATCCTTACATTGCAAATTGGAAAACTTCAAAGTGATCTATGTATTATTGCCTTATACTTGACTGAAATAGTCATAGTTGGAACTTCTGTTTTTCCAGGTGGATTGCATGTAAGCTTCATGATTCTTGTAATTAATTGTTAATGTTTATTTTTCATTCATTCAGCTTAACTAATAATCATTGAATTAAATATAATCGATTCATATGCTTAGGTATCTAATAGTTATTTGTGAACAATATTTACAACTATTAAGAGAACAGAATCTTTGTATTTGGAGTGTGCATTATGTTACAAGGCATAACTCATCTGGTCAAGAACGGATGACAGAAAAAAGTGAAAACATAAAATGAGTTACAGTAAACTAAGGAAAAATTCATCATTGGTTTCCATTTTAACATTGATTTCAACATAACAGTTGAAATATTTTTTATTTTTATATCATAATTTATGATAAAAAGACATACCACATATGTGAATATCTTTTTGTTAATTTAAAGTATAATGTATTGTGAAGAGTCCCATTTCCTTGAAGAATGTAATATGGATTTAATAATATCATAGATATAGTTGTAGATATGCATAAATATATATCTGTATGTCTATATATAAACACACTACCCCAAGTCTGTGTCAACACAGACCTAGTATTTAGATAGATAGGTAAATGGATAAATTTAAATCTATAACTTTATCTATAACTATCAGTATATGTCTATAAATATACAGAAAGAAAGAGCCAGATGGATAGAAAAAGAGAGATGGAGAGACAGATCTACATATATAGAGTTGTGTAGATATAGATCTGTGTGGATATAAATGTATGCTTTATTTTAGGTATATGATTATATAATTAGTTTTCCAAGTAAGACCAACCCCATACATATAAAAACATATATAATTTGCTCATTACTGCATGTAGGTACTTAGCATGTTACCTCTGATATGTTAATAGCCAATGGACACCTGATAGCTGAGTGAATGAATGAATGATTGAATTTTCACATGTATGATCGACAGTATATGAAACAGCATTAGGAAAAAAAACAAAAATAGAAATCACTATTTGTTACACCTTTCAGATCCTCTAAATGGAAATTCTCATTTAAACAACTTATTTTAGGAATTAGAACTCAATCACATGTGCATGTGTGTAAATATGTGTATGCTAGTGTATGTGTATGTATGTATGTCTGTGTTTGTGTGGGTGTACCCGTTGTGTAGCTGTGCGAAAAATATACCTATGCTCACCATATATACATACATGCATGTGTATATATACATATAAACATTTTTCTTCAGTGAGACAATTTTTTTTGTTGTTGTTCAAGATGGTTTTTTTTTTTTTTAGTATCAATTGTTTTATTATTAAAATAAAAAATGAGAGAATGCATACAATGTCTAATGATATTATTATATAAAAGGTTTTAACATTTAGTAACAAAATACATGAACACACTAATGAAAACAGCCAAAATATATTGCTATGGGCTGAATATTTGTATCTTCACCAAATTCATATTTTCTTTTTTTAAAAAATTTATTTTATTTTATTTTATTTTTAAACTTTATATAATTGTATTAGTTTTGCCAAATATCAAAATGAATCCGCCACAGGTATACATGTGTTCCCCATCCTGAACCCTCCTCCCTCCTCCCTCCCCATACCATCCCTCTGGGTCGTCCCAGTGCACTAGCCCCAAGCATCCAGTATCGTGCATCGAACCTGGACTGGCAACTCATTTCTTACATGATATTTTACATGTTTCAATGTCATTCTCCCAAATCTTCCCACCCTCTCCCTCTCCCACAGAGTCCATAAGACTGTTCTATACATCAGTGTCTCTTTTGCTGTCTCGTACACAGGGTTATTGTTACCATCTTTCTAAATTTCATATATATGCGTTAGTATACTGTATTGATGTTTTTCCTTCTGGCTTACTTCACTCTGTATAATAGGCTCCAGTTTCATCCACCTCATTAGAACTGATTCAAATGTATTCTTTTTAATGGCTGAGTAATACTCCATTGTGTATATGTACCACAGCTTGCTTATCCATTCATCTGCTGATGGACATCTAGGTTGCTTCCATGTCCTGGCTATTATAAACAGTGCTGCGATGAACATTGGGGTACACGTGTCTCTTTCCCTTCTGGTTTCCTCAGTGTGTATGCCCAGCAGTGGGATTGCTGGATCATAAGGCAGTTCTATTTCCAGTTTTTTAAGGAATCTCCACACTGTTCTCCATAGTGGCTGTACTCGTTTGCATTCCCACCAACAGTGTAAGAGGGTTCCCTTTTCTCCACACCCTCTCCAGCATTTATTGCTTGTAGACTTTTGGATCGCAGCCATTCTGACTGGTGTGAAATGGTACCTCATAGTGGTTTTGATTTTTTTTTTTTTTTAAACTTTACAATATTGTATTAGTTTTGCCAAATATCAAAATGAATCCGCCACAGGTATACATGTGTTCCCCATCCTGAACCCTGCTCCCTCCTCCCTCCCCATACCCTCCCTCTGGGTCGTCCCAGTGCACGAGCCCCAAGCATCCAGTATCGTGCATCGAACCTGGACTGGCGACTCATTTCATACATGATATTATACATGTTTCAATGCCATTCTCCCAAATCTTCCCACCCTCTCCCTCTCCCACAGAGTCCATAAGACTGATATATACATCAGTGTCTCTTTTGCTGTCTGGTACACAGGGTTATTGTTACCATCTTTCTAAATTCCATATATATGCGTTAGTATACTGTATTGGTGTTTTTCTTTCTGGCTTAGTTCAGTGAGACAATTTTAAATTTGAGATTCAAATATAAAAATACCACTCACCCTTATGTTCTAAATCTGTATGACCACCCCTCCTCCTGCCTCAATTCTGGCATCTATTCTAGCTTTACATTTCCTAGATATTTAAATTTATATTTTTCTATTTGTATATATATATACACACACATACAAACACACACACACAATAACCTTATACATATAAGGTTATTTTAAGTGGCTTCAAATATTTTTTGAGATTAAGTCTACAGATAGTGAAGGACAGAAGTCTTCCTGTCTTCTGGGAAGAGAGGCAGCCTGGCATACTGCAGTCCATGGGGTCCTATGGAGTTATACAAGACTCAGTGACTGAACAACAACAACTGGCATATATAAAAGGATTAAATAATCAAACACTCAAATAAATTCTGTCTTATTCCAGTTACATTTTGCCTACTGTATAATTAGAAATTACCAAGTTAAACATTATGGAATATAGGTTATTTAATTGTTAGATTATCCCTTCTACTGTGAATCTATTTAACTCCTATGGCCAGTGATGCCTAAAATAAAATAACTGGAAGAACTTCCACAACAGCAATCTGTATTAATTCCCCAGTGGCTCAGTGATAAAGAACCCACCTGCAATGCAAGAGACTTGGGTTCAGTCCCTGGGTGGGGGAAGATCACCTGGAGGAGGAAATGCCAATTCAGGATTCTTGCCTGGAAAATCCCATGGGCAGAGGAGCCTGGCTAGCCACAGTCTATGGAGTTGTGAAGAGTCAGTCATGATGTATCAATTAAACAACAAAAGCTGTTAAAATTTCCTGGAGTTCCTCTCTTTGACCAAAATATAACTTCCCATCTCCTCTTTTAAGTTTATTGAGGTGGCAGTATCTAGAATATTTGAGAAGTTAGAAAACCCTTTATACTTGAGGTTTGCAGAGACTCTTGGTTTTTCCTGTTTTCTTCTTCTCTTGTTTGTAAGTACTTTCTTTTATTATCACAAAGAGTTGGACATGACTGAGCGAATGAACGGAACTGAACTTCTTTTATTGTCAAATGTAATTGACATTGTGTGATGAATTATATGCTCACATTATTGATACTGAGCACTAATTATTTTCAGTCCCAATCTATCCCTCTTCCATTTTTCTTGCTGTTCCACTGAGCGTTTGTTTAATTCTCTATTTTGAGGGGAAAGGCATTTACAGCACTGATAAACTGATACACTTTTAATATTCAAGATGTACTACCTTAGAAGTACATCCTCCTAAAATAAAAATTCCTACCTCGTTCAAATTCCCAGCATAGTGACACCTATGCTCAATACTAATTAGCGAAACAAGGGGGAAATATGTCAAAGTTTTTTTTTTTTTTTCCCCTTAAGCACAAAGTAAAAACATCCTTCAAGGAATGTAGGTCTATGTCTACACTTCAGAGAGTCTAAGGTTAGAATGCAGCCATTGAGCGCTCTGACTTTTGCCAGGACCAGGAAAATGTCTTCTTATTGGTATCAGAAAATAGTGTTATACTTGGAATTAAAGTTATTTAAATCAAATTTTCATAGGGTTCAACTTTAGACCTAACCATATGACTCTTTCATCATATGTAAACTTAATAACATTATTTGGTCAAAAAAAAAGTACCACAGTCTTAAGACCATTAAAATTTTTAAATTTATAAAAATATAGATAATACTTTAATGAATTACAGAATATTGATTGTCACAAATTAATGAGCATTGATATTTATTTTTTAAAGTGTTATTTAAATAAATATTTTAAATATTACATGTGTGTTTGTGTGCTCAGTCATGTCTAACTCTTTGCAACCCCATGGACAGTAACCCTCCAGGCTCCTCTGTCCATGTGATTTCCCAGGCAAGAATACTGGAGTGAGTTCTCATTTCCTTCTCCAGGGCATCTTCTTGACTCAAGGATTAAACCCATTTCTCTTGAGTCTCCTACATTTGCCGGTGGATTCTTTACCACTGAGCCACCTGAGAAGCCCATAGAGTCTAAATAACTGTTTCACTCTCCAAGCTTACTCCACTTCTATCAACCCTAACAACAACTCTCAAACATTGTAAGAGTCTTGCAAGCCCAACTTTACATATTTAATATGTGAAAATAATTCACATAAATAATAACAGTCACCATCTACTTTTCTTGCTCTATTTATTTTAACATTTGGTATTAAATAAATATCTGTGCTATGCTTAGTTGCTGAGTCATGTCTGACTCTTTGTGACCCCACGGGCTGTAGCCCACCTGGCTCCTCTGTCCATGGGGATTCTCCAGGCAAGAATACTGGGTTGGGTTGCTGTGAGCTCCTCCAAGGGATCTTCCCAACCTGGGGATGAAAGCCAGGTCTCCCGCATTATGGATGGATCCTTTACCACCTGAGCTATGAAGGAAGCCCAAATAAACATTTAATATTTATCTATTTTAATGTTTCCAGCGTTCTGACAATGTTCCCTTTTCCTCTTTCATTTCTTTTGCTCATTTGGAAGCCATTTGACTTATTTCTCATCTATAACATCTATAGTTATGTTTATACTTTTTATCCTGGATATTTTAATCAAATTGCTTTCATGTTACTCAGTTTATACAAGGACCTTAGAATACTTTAAATCTGATCATTTTCCTACATGTCATTTTATTAGCAGCATATCCCAGACACTAGTCAAACATTGTTACAGACAATATTAATTTAGACTCCCCAATCTTTGCCAGTTTTATTGTCCACCATTGATTCTTGTAATTATTTCTTCTTCCTCTCTTGTTTCTCCTTCTCTATGAATATTTGTTATTAGTTCCTTTAGCAAGGATCTGAGTAGAAGACTGTTTTTGTTAGTCTAAAAATGTTTTTTTTTTCCTTCAATATTGAATGACAATTGGTACAGAACTCTAGGTCTATAATCATTTATCCCTTTAATCTTTGTAAGGTATTCCAGTTTCTAGGTACATGAAGTTCCTGTGCAGAGAACTGCTGTATTTGAAATGAAAGAAATTGTTTTTGTCAGTTTATTCTGGCATATGAGTGAAATTGCTTATCAGTTCTTCAGTTTTCTAGGTACTTGATATAGTTAGTATCTTTTTTTTTTTTTAAACCAAATGTTTGGCTCAGTCACTTGAGCAAGTTGGATGATTAGATTGAACATTGGTAGATGACAGTCATGGGACAGACACATCTAATGTGAGAAGTGAAAAAAAAAATAATAATGAATACATACAAACTAGTCAACCTGAAAGTTGAATGTCTAAATAGTGTGGCATCTAATAGAATAGCATCTTATTTACCATTTTAATAGCAATAGAAGAATAATGCATGAAATAAAAGCTAGAACACGATAACTTTTATCCCTCAAATTCACTTGTATGCGTGCATAGACTTGTAAGAGGCAAGAAGGCAGTAGTTATATGAGCTAGCCTTTAAAGAATCAAGCTCTTTGATGCCCCCCAAATAATGAAAGCTACCCAATTATAACACCCACAGTTACTGAAAGAAGATAAAATTACAGTTCCAATAAACTTTGGGTATAGGGAACTCCAAAGACACTAAAAGATGTTTTATCTATAAAGTCACATATTCTTAGTATGTCAACCAAATATCATAGGTCCAGTGGTCAACTTAATTCAATGAACCATGATGTTAATTGGTGGAAGATATCCAAATATTATCTAAAGCAACATCATTGGAACATAATAAAATTAGTAGTAGTTGCAATCTGAAGTAATGTTTTCTATTCAATTCCCTAACTTATCATTACACTGTAAAATCTTGTATCAATATATAAGTTCTCTGAGAGGGAAATGCTATATCCAGTAGTCTTAGTATATTCAGTGGCTAGTACAAAGCACACATTGATCTCTGTATAGATTAATTGAATCCAGATTTCTTATCTTCCATCTCCAGAGCTTCAATTCCCTTGCAAGGAGGGAAAACTGAACACCCCAGTAGTATTAAGAATTTCGAGGAGAAGTAGGATAATGTATTAATAATTGTTAAGAACAACTGGAAGCTGTACATTGTAAGTGCTGTATTATTTTAGCACATAAAATAAACATGAGATTTAGAGTCTGAAGACATGGCAATAACTCTAGGCAAATTATTTTAAATTTATCTGTTTTCTCATTTTAAATATAGAGATAGCAATAGTGTTACCCTTGTGTAAATCTTAAAGTTATTATGAGAACTTACTTTATAAATGATAATATTCTTAAGTTGAATTTATCTTACAATTTATCTGGCAATGTTATTTACTTCAAGACCATTTGCATTTTAAATAATAGGATATTTGTACCAGGTACTACTTAACTCAAAGCCACAAATCACGAGACACTTTGTAAAAGACATAAATCTTTGTATATATTTCTATATGGCCAATATTTCAGCCATAATATGACATAATTTATCTTGCCACAATTTTTGTTTAAAATCTGCTTAAAAATGATTCTACTTTCTTGTAGGTGTAAGTCCTCTTGGAACTTTAAGGTACTCTAAGGCAGTGAGTGTCAAGCACTTGGTTTCATGAATCACCAAGAGCGCACATAAAACTTCAGATTGCTATCCTGTCCATCCTGCAGTTTTTGATTCCATAACTGTGAATAGGATCCAAATATTTCCAACAGTTCCTGGGAGGTGTTGATGCTCCGTCTCTGGGAATTGTTGTTGTTCAGTCACTAAGTTGTGTCCAACTCTTTGCAACACCATGAACTGCAGCACACAAGACTTCCCTGTCCTTCACTCTCTCCTGAGGTTTGCCCAAACTCAGGTCTATTGAGTTGATGATGCCATCCAACCATCTCATCCTCTGTCGCCCCCTTCTCCTCCTGTCCTCAATATTTCCCAGCATCAGGGTCTTTTACCAATGAGTCGGCTCTTCGCAACACGTGGCCAAAGTATTGGAGCTTCAGCATCAGTCCTTCCAATAGATATTCAGGGTTACTTTCCCTTAGGATTGACTGGTTTGATCTTTTTGCAGTCCAAGGCACTCTTAAGAGCCTTTCCCCAGTACCACAATTCAAAAGCATCAATTCCTCGGTTCTCAGTCTTCTTTATAGTCCAACTCTCACATCCATACATGACTACTGGAAAAAACATAGCTTTAACTATAGGGACTTTCTTGGCAAAGCAATGTCTCTGCTTTTTAATATACTATCTAGGTTTGTCATAGCTTTTCTTCCAAGGAGCAGGTGTCTTTTAATTTCCTGACTGCACTCACCATCTGCAGTGATTTTGAAGCCCAAGAAAATAAAATCTGTCACTGTTTCCACTTTTTCCCCATCTATTTGCCATGAAGTGATGGGACTAGATGCCATGATCTTACTTATCTGAATGTTGAGTTTTAAGCAACTTTTTCACTCTCCTCTTTCACCCTCATCAAGAGGCTCTTTAGTTCCTCTTTGCTTTCTGCCATAAGGGTGGTATAATCTGCGTATTTTAGGTTGTTGATATTTCTCCCAGCAGTCTTGATTCCAGCTTGTGACCCAATTCAGCCTAGCATTTTGCATGATGTATGCTGCACAGAAGTTAAATAAGCAGGGTGACAATATAAAACCTTGATGTACTCCTTTCCAATTTTGAACCAGTCCATTGTTTCATGTCTGTTCCTAACTGTTGCTTATTGTCCTAATCTGGGGATTACACTTTGGGAATTACTGCTCTCAGGTCAATATGATCTTTTTTTTTTTTTTTCAGATTTTATATCTACCAGGTAACTCTACTTGATTTCAATTAATTTGCATTCCTAGATCCCCACCTTTTTTATTATTGGAGTATAATGCTTTACAGTCTTGTGTTAGTTTTTGCTGTACAATAATTTGAATCAGCTGTATGTATACATATATTGGCCTTCTCTGGTGGCTCAGCTGGTAAAGAATCCATCTGCAATGTGGGAGACCTGGGCTTAATCCCTGGGTTGGGAAGATCCCTTGGCTACCCACTCCAGTATTCTGGCCTGGAGAATTCCATGGACTGTATAGTCCACGGGGTCGCAAAGAGTCGGACACAACTGAGCAACTTTCACTTCACTTATACATATATCACCTTCCTCTTGAGCCCCCTTTCCACCTCTAATGTGATCCCTTTGATAAACTAATAAGAGACAGTATAAATTGCCTGACAGTATTTTAAGAATTTAGGTATGATAGATTAGATTATATGAACCTTCATAACAACTTTATAAAACAGGTTTGTGATTTTCCATGATTTTAATAATTTACCTACTTTTAGCCTTCTAATAAATGCCAATGCTATGATTCGAAACCATCCAATCTGTCTCCAGAATCCATTCAGAGCACAAGACTCCATGTGCTTTATCATGACTTTGAGCTGCTTTTCATGCATCAAAATAATTTATCTGAGTAAACCTCTCCTCACTTAAAGATTTCTCCCACGTGCTATTTCTCTTCCCTCTGATATCTAGTTCAACTTTGTTCCTGTGTTCAAATTACCCCTGGAATGAATCTCTTCAAAGTTTTTATTGACCCTTCCTGCCTGCCTGAGTCAATGGATTTTAAGTCACATACTAAATCTGACTGTGATTAGAAAATTATTAATTCCCAACATGCCTCTACTCTTCGTTTCTGACACATTCTATTTCAGTGGTTCCAAATAATATTTCTGACTTCATTTTCTGTCATTCAACTGGATGTCCTTATGCTTATAATTCCAGACTTCTACAAGAAACCATGCTGACCGAGGTTCCTCAGCTTCCACTTCATCTAAGTGATGAACTGCTGCTTATCTCTTTAAAGCTTTAAATTCTGTCATCTCTCTAAAGCCTGAACCTTCTCTCTCAGGCAGCTATTTTTGCTGCCTTTTCAATTCACACTGCATATTCTAGAAGCCAAGGGTTAATATTAGAGCAGTGTGGAAGAGAAGCATCAGAGAAAAGATATTTGATGTCAAACTGCAAGAGTATAAAACAGATGTGATAGAGAGTCTCCAGGTCCCTTTGTCTTCAATCCTTGCTACATTTTCCTTTTTCAAAAAATGTCTCCTCCCCCTACCCCTTGAGGAGGGGGAGGAGATAGTTACCATTTGTTGAAACTCTCCCTTTGTTGATTCTGAACTTTGAAAACCATCAGGCTTGTCAGAAATAGATAGGGACTTCCATGGTGGTCCAGTGGCTAAGATTCCAAGCTCCCACTGCGGGGGACCCTGATTTGATTCCTGGTCAGGGGACTAGATCCCACATGCAGCACCTAAAACCTGGTGCAGCCAAGTATATATATTTGTAAATATGTATTTAAAAAGGTAGAATAGATAAGCATTTTTAAAAAGCTCTTGAAAGGACTATTTTTGTCAATTATGAGGATGGGATTGTGTGTCAGAGATACCAAGCAAGAGGCAGGAAAACTGGAAAAATACTCATATCTGCAAACATTTCAACCACAAGTTTCCAGGGAAAGATGAAAACTGCTACCTGCACTATGTCACCAGAAATAGTATCCCTCATTTCTCCTCATTGTGTAAAACCCCAACCCTGCTTCTACTTAGTGAACATTTTTTCTAAATACATGCATGATTTATGGATTGTTCGTCTCTGCCGCTGACATAAATACTCACAGCAGATACACATGTACTCATTTAACAGGAGAGAATGTTGAAGCTACTAATTAGAAGTATGTTCCTGAAATAAACTTATGTAACTTTTTTCTTGGTAAGAATTGAAGATGTCGTATTTAGCTTTCATCTTTTCCTTTCTATCTCTTTTAGTAGCAAAGGAAGTTTTAAAATAAGCAGTACCAGTCTTTTCTGTCTTGCCCAAACATGCACAGAGTCTTCCCCATTGTCATAAATTAGAAATAAATCAAATGATGTTTCCTAAACCCAAAACTGCACAGGACTATGAAGGGGAGATGAGGATTGTGCAAACACAACTGATAAGGAGGTTTTGCAAAGCAGGAGGAGGGATCAAACTTGAGGCCACAGCGCTCATCCGTACTTCCTACTTCCCCACTCAACAATCTCATCTCTCCCTGTGCCTTCAGTGACTGTATATGTACCATTTGGATGACTTCAGAACTCACTTGTCTTACAATCACAACCCTCCTGAATTACAGATTCCAACTTCTGATTTGAACATCTTTTTTTTTTCCCCCTGAAAACTAATGCTATTTTACTTATTTTCTTTTTTAAAATTTATTTAGTAATATTTGGCCACACTGGGTCTTAGTTGCAGCATGCAGGCTCTCAGTTGCAGTGCGCAAGATCAGGTTCCCTGATGAGGGGTGGAACCCAGGACCTCTGCATCAGGAGTGAGGAGTCTTAACCATTAGACAACAGGGAAACCCCCCTTTTAATATCCTTTTATTAGTGTGATTTTCAGATGCACAGCATAATGATTTGGCATTGTGAAATAGTAACAATAAATCTAGTTACCACTGAACACATCCTTAATTGGCGGTGCAACAGAAGGCATTGAACTGGCAAATGCCAAACTTAGCATGTCCAAAAGAGAATTTATTTTTCTCTTTCAAACTTGTTCTTTCTTAGAATTTATTCTTTGTTAAGGGAGTTTGTCTACAGATCCAGCTAAACCTTGGGAGTCATCCTAATTCCCTTTTCATTGTCCCTAAGCTATCAATCAGTCATAGCATCTACATGTGCTAACTGCTAAGTGGCTTCAGTTGTGTCCAATTCTGTGAGACCCCATGGACTGTAGCCCATCAGGCTCCTCTGTCCATGGGGATTCTCCAGGCACGAATACTGGAATGGGTTGCCATGCCTCTTCCAGGGGATCTTCCTGACACAGGGAACGAATCTGCATCTTTTCTCTCTCCTACATTGGCAAATGGATATCATTGGCGCCATCTGGGAAGCCCCATAATCTATTCGCACAGAGTCTACCTGATCTATATATCTAAGTTCTGTGTCCTTCACAGATCTCCACTATCTTATTTCAGCTCTTCATCATCTCTGACCTGGTATTTTACAGTAACCCTTCAATCAGTTCCTCTGTTTACATTTAAATACAATTTAAATCTACCCTCCTCTTCACTTACAATAGCGTCGTATCTACTCCCCTGCCCTCGGTCCCTTTTGGATATAGCCTGTCTTCTGGTCTTATTTATCTATTTAGAATTCCCTGAATGTTGTGTGCCCTTTGACAAATTGTGCCTGTTATGCAATGTTCCCACTGCTTGGCCTACTTTACATTCACAATCTGCTGGCAGGATTTCTAATTACCCTTCAGGACTCAGCATTAATGTCACCTTTCTCTGAAATCTTTCCTTGTACACTTGGCAAAAATACTGTTTCCTTCCTCTGTATTCTTACGGTAATCTGTACATATATCTACTATGGAACCTATCAAAACACACCATAGTGGCTTGCTTATGCACCCTTTCCCACTTTGACAGCCCTGCTGTTCTCTGAGATTCTGCCACGCATGGACTATATATTGTTCAACTTTTTATCCCTAGGGATAAGCAGAGAGCTTCAGATAGAGTCAGTTCTAAATTAATGCTTGAAATATTTTTTGAATGCATGAGCACATGCCTGATTTCCTGTCCCAAATATATTCCAGTGTAACCAAACAATAGAGCTCTTGAAAATCTTCACAAATTTTAAAATAAGAAAGCTTTCATATGTGACATTATGGTCAAATATTCCTTCTCTGAAGCAATAGCCTTCTTTATATGCATAATAAATAATCAGACAGAATTCTGCCAATATCAACTTTATCTAGCTTAATTTTTTTTAGTTTTTCCAAGCTTCTTTATTAATCTATTTTCTAGAATAATATCCCAGATATAGTTTACAACCCTTTTGTTATACTATTTCCATATCAAGTCATGGTATTATAATTACATTGTAAGAAATATGATTTCACTGGATAAAACAAAATTCATTTGAGTTTGATGGATAAAACTACAGAGCTACTTGCAGAATCGATTCCATCCCACTGGTATCCAAAAGTAGTTCAGAGGGTACACCAGAGGCAACTGATACCTTATCACAAATGAAACCCTGTTTCTCTTAATGCTTACAACAAAACTCACTCTCCTGGGTACTCATGCCTGACTGTGCTTGAAATTTCTGCTGTGGGAATTCTCTGGTGGTCCAGTGGTTGAAACTGAGTGCTTTCACTGCCATGGCCCATGTTCAATCTCTGGTTGGGTAACTAAGATCCCACAAATCACACAGCTTTGTCCAAGAGAGAAAAAAGGAGGGAGTGAGAGAAAGAAACATCTGTGAAATGTTGCTGCTGCTCCAGAATGGGCTTTTTTTGACAGGCAGCACCTGTTTTTGACAGTCTGCCTGAAATGTGGGAGACATGGGTTCGATCCCTGGGTTGGGAAGATCCCCTGGAGAAGAAATTGGCAACCCACTCCAGTATTCTTGCCTGGAAAATCCCATGGACAGAGAAGCCTGGCAGGTTACAGTCCATGGGCTCGCAAAGCATCAATCATGACTGAGCAACTAACACACCACCTCCTATAGTCACTGTCCATGCAGCTAGATGGTATGACATCCCCAGGTATCACTAACCTCAGCCAGGAAGGTTCATGATTTCAGGGGTTAAAGAGATGACTTCTAACTGCTTGTCAGAGTACTGATCCTTCATAACAGGCACCGTGTCTTCCTAGGCACCATCACCATGACTAGCTACCACTGTTTTTTTCTTTCTTTAATGCACCAAGTCTCCTACTGAAGACCAAGATGTCCATCAAGAATCACTGCACCTGGTTCCAGCTATATGGTCCTGAGAATCGGAGTTCTTGGTGAGAAGAGACATCACCAGCTTCCACTAGGCATCCCACTGTGGTGCGTGAGCTTCCTAGGTGCTAAGGAGATAATGTTTTCTGGAGTCTTCTTTGTCCTGAAGTGGACCTGTGTTCCATAGGCAAGCACTAAAAACCTAGAGACGTAGGTCCAAGCACTTTTAGAGTATCTCTTAATGTGGTCTATGAACAATTCAAGGTCTTCTCCCGCTTTTCCTTCATTACTTCTTCCTCTGGTAACCAGTCCTCAGACAGTAGTTTTTACATGCCTGAGTCAAGAGACATGTTTAATTCTTAAACTTCCTGCCATAAATCACACTTCATTCTCTGAAGTGACAGAGATCAGGATGGCATTTCCTTAATGTTGCCCCATGACATTCTAGCCATCAGATAAATGGTATACTATATCCTCATCATGGACATTCTTTATATAAACACACATCCTTGTAAAAACCTTTGTGAAATGCTGTAGGAAGAAATCGGAATGACCTTTTTTTTTTTTTTTAAATCCACTGTATTGCATGGTTATTTTATTGCAGGATGCTCTATTGCAGGATGTGTGTGTGTACCTAAGCATATTGATAGAGTCAGTGTCTGTGGAAATACTGTAATAGTTTTTTCTATTGGACCTCATTGTTTTCTGGACAATATTCTCTACTAAGATTAATCTTTCATAAGAGTATAATCAATAATCAATCTCTCCTGGAGAAAGACTTCTGAGAATTCCATTGAACAAAGCCATTTACCTGTTATTGCCCAGACATGGTTAAAACTTAAAAACTTAAAACAATTGAGATTTTCAGTGTGAAATTTTACAACTATCTACTCTCTTAATGAACACACATGTACATATGCATGTATAAGTATATATGTAGTTGTGTACATGTGCATACGTATATATATTCATATTTGCATAACCCTATGCATATCAAAAAGCAGAGACATTACTTTGCCAACAAAGGTCCATCTAGTCAAGGCTATGGTTTTTCCAGTGGTCATGTATGGATGTGAAAGTTGGACTGGGAAGAAAGCTGAGTGCCGAAGAATTGATGCTTTTGAACTGTGGTGTTGGAGAAGACTCTTGAGAGTCCCTTGGACTGCAAGGAGATCCAACCAGTCCATTCTGAAGGAGATCAGCCCTGGGATTTCTTTGGAAGGAATGATGCTAAAGCTGAAACTCCAGTACTTTGGCCACCTCATGTGAAGAGTTGACTCACTGGAAAAGACTCTGATGCTGGGAGGGATCGGGGGCAGGAGGAAGAGGGGACGACAGAGGATGAGATGGCTGGATGGCATCACTGACTCGATGGACGTGAGTCTGAGTGAACTCTGGGAGATGGTGATGGACAGGGAGGCCTGGCGTGCTGCGATTCATGGGGTCGCAAAGAGTCGGACACGACTGAGTGACTGAACTGGAGTGAACTGAATGCATATATTTATTTATATTCACATATACATATATATACATATAAACAATATATATAAAAACACACACATAGTATTTATTGTTTGGTGAACTACACAAAAAAACAAAATTGATTTTTGTCCACAGTTCACTATTGCTTTGGTCCTAGAAGGAAAGAAAAAAAAAAACATGAATCTAATGGGATTTTTCCAGTTAAACTCATGGGGTTGAGAGATTGCAGCTTCAGGCCTTTTAATATCTCAGCTTTGGGTGTGTTCTTTCTTTCCTCTGCCAAGTGGGCATCACATCTTTAGTTAGGTGGTGCCTCCTATCATTGAGGAAGAATGGGCCCTTTAATTCCACGCCAGCCTGGAAGGCCTGGAGTGCAGCCTTGCCACAGATGTCCATTTATAAGATGCAGCTGTCCCCATGTCTCACTCGGCCAGCTGGCATTGAGTAAGCTGGCTGGCAGTGTACAGCATCTCAGGCTGCTGGCCAGCAGACTTCAGCCTTAGTGCACTGGTTTTTAAGCCTTATGGCTCATCTCCCTGAAGGGACTAGAGGAGCTTTGAAATATTGGCTCCAGGGAAGTCACTTCACATTTCAGAAATATCAGGAAATATTGCTAGTTTGACATGAATGTTGGCATAAGCATGGGGGACTATTTTTAAAGAGTAACCCACACCAATTGTTCTAAGGTAGCTGTGCATGTATCCCAGCTTAGCACAAACAGCATCCTGCCATGACTTTGAGGAAAACGTCAAATGCATATGGTAAACAAGGGAGGCAGAGACATAAGAAGCTTCCAGGGGCTGTCTGACATGGACAGGTGGTGTCTCTCCAGAGAAATTTCAGGATAAGCATCACAGAATGGTTGGCTCAGCATTCGTAAGTGTGAGCCCTGCCACGTCTTCTATTTTGCTGGAATGCCAGAAAGTACTGAACTGGAATAAAGTCCAAGGTTACCTTGACCATCCCATGGGCAGAGGTATTCTGTGCACTATCTAAGGCAGATGGATATTTATATTCAATACCTAGGTTTCCAAATGAAATATTATCCTCTTCCTTTACCCTGTTATTTGCCAAGTTTACCAAAAAGATGGTGTTCAAGAGCCCTCACTTATCCCTGTATTTCATTGTCATCTGCATGTGATGATTCAATGAAGTTTAGTTGAAATTGCTTCTCTCACTTGGTTGGGATATATAAAGGACTACCTATTCCATGCCAGCTGGTGGCAGGAGAAACTGAATGCAGATGTTGAATATCAAATTTCACTTTCTAAGCCCTGTTCACACTAAATTTCCTGCCCATTAACAAACATCACTGTAGTGTAATCTTAGTTTAGGATTAGCAATTGTGCTTTTTTTATTTGAAGCACCAATAAGCATGATATGCAAATAACAAACATTTTAGGCCAAGCCATAGCTTTTAGGCATAGTGATATCTCTTTTTGACCCAGACACAGATGTCCTCTAATCCTTCTTTTTTTACTTGGCACACGGACTTCCCTTGGGCCACAAGAGGGTTTTCTGTTTTGTTTTTTTTTTCCTTTTCCCTGCCAGTTAGCAGGAATGCTTAATTTATATTGCTGTTTCAGTTTAGCTTTCCCTTGTCACTGAGATGAGGAAAGACAGAGAGATGGACTTACTATTATGAGAAATCAGTTCAGTGCAGTTCAGTTGCTCAGTCATGTCCGACTCTTTGTGACCCCATGGACTGCAGCACACCAGGCTTCCCTGTCCATCCTTGTCCATCACCAACTCCCAGAGGTTACTCATGTCCATAGAGTTTGTGATGCCATCCAACCATCTCATCCTCTATCATCCCCTTCCCTTCCTGCCTTCAATCTTTCCCAGCCAGGGTCTTTTCAAATGAGTCAGTTCTTTGCATCAGGTGGCCAAAGTATTGGAGTTTCAGCTTCAGCATCAGTACTTCCAATGAATATTCAGGACTGATTTCTTTTAGAATGGACTGGCTGGATCTCCTTGCAGGCCAAGGGACTCTCAAGAGTCTTCTCTAACACCACAATTCAAAAACATCAATTCTTTGATGCTCAGCTTTATAGTCCAACTCTCACACCCATACATTAATGGAAAAACCATAACTTTGACTAGATGGGCCTTGTTGACAAAGTAATGCCTCTGCTTTTTAATATGCTGTCTAGGTTGGTCATAACTTTTCTTCCAAGAAGCAAGCGTCTTTTAATTTCATGGCTTCAGTCACCATCTGCAGTGATTTTGGAGCCCCCCCCTAAATAAAGTCTGTCACTATTTTCCATTGTTTCCCCATCTATTTTCCATGAAGTGATGGGACAAGATGCCACGATCTTAGTTTTCTGAATGTTAAGTTTTAAGCCAGATTTTTCACTCCTTTTTCACCTTCATCAAGAGGCTCTTTAGTTCTTCTTTGCTTTCTGCCATAAGGGTGGTGTTATCTGCATATCTGAGGTTATTGATATTTCTTCCAGTAATCTTGATTCCAGCTTGGGATTCATCCAGTCCAGCATTTCTCCTGATGTACTCTGGATATAAGTTAAATAAGCAGAGTGACAGTGTACAGCCTTGATGTATTCTTTTCCAGATTTGGAACCAATCTATTATTCCGTGTCCAGTTCTAACTGTTGCTTCTTGACCTGCATACATAATTCTCATGAGGCAAGTCAGGTGGTCTGGTATTCCCATCTCTTTAAGAATTTTCTACAGTTAGTTGTGATCCACACAGTCAAAGGCTTTGGCATAGTCAATAAGGCATAAGTAGATGTTTTTCTGGAACTCATTTGTTTTTTCGATGATCCAACGAATGTTGGCAATTTGATCTCTGGTTACTCTGCCTTTTCTAAATCCAGCTTGAACATCTGGAAATTCACGGTTCATGTACTGTTGAAGCTTGCCTTGGAGAATTTTGAGCATTACCTTGCCAGTGTGTGAGATAAGTGCAACTGTGCAGTAGTTTGAGCATTCTTTGAGCATTATTAGGCATTGACAATAACTCATTACACCTTTGGATAAGCTCCAGAGATAGACCTGGGAATGTCAAAAGGCTTAAACATTGCATCTGAAAGCATTTTACATAGTGCTTTAAACTTTGAAGCAAAAGTTTTCTGCATTTTAGTGGCAGGCACCTGGACTATTCTTCCACCTTTCTGAGCTTCTTTGAGGTTGACATGTGGAAATTCTTTATGGAGAAATTTTGTACAGTAAAATCTACCACGTAAAACTGAGAGATATATTTTATTTTACATAAGAGGCCCCCATGAGGAAACTGCCTTACGTGTTTAGGGTTTCCAACATAATGGAAAAGACTATTTTCTAGTTAAGCAAACCTTTCTTTGTTCTTATATGTATTTATATTCTTTTTCATTGAACTTTGCTGGAGACTGAAATGCCAGAAAGTACTGAACTGGAATAAAGTCCAAGGTTAACTCAACCATCCCACTGGCAGAGGCATTCTATGCACTATCTCAGGCAGATGGATATTTATATTACTACCTAGGTTTCCAAATGGAATATTATCTCAGTTGATACAAGATTATGTAGAGCTGCTTCTCCCTGTTCCTCCCCACTCCTAATTGATAAGCACAGTTATAAATCCTGGAAATAACACAAGAGTGAACCAAAGAAGAAAGGTGCTCCTGCTGCTGCTGCTGCTAAGTCACTTCAGGCATGTCTGACTCTGTGTGACCCCATAGACGGCAGCCCACCAGGCTCCCCCGTCCCTGGGATTCTCCAGGCAAGAACACTGGAGTGGGTTGCCATTTCCTTCTCCAATGCATGAAAGTGAAAAGTGAAAGTGAAGTTGCTCAGTCGTGTCTGACTCTTCACAACCCCATGGACTACAGCCTACCATGATTCTCCATCCATGGGATTTTCCAAGCAAAAGTACTGGAGTGAGTTGCCGTTGCCTTCTCCAAAGAAAGGTGGTAAAAATAGGGAAAACTTACTTTGCATCCAGGACTGGAGGATTAATAGAGCAGCAGGTTGTATCATATATTCCTGTCCAACAGGATGGTTACCTGCTTCTTGATCTCCAATATAAGAACAAACACCAACTCAGATAGTCCTACTCCCTCCCTGTATGTATTAAGAGTCTTCCAGAAGTGCTTTTTCCAGCTGAGTCACCTGAAAGAAAATCAGTAGGGAGACCTGACACAAAGAAATGACCAAGGAAGCCCTCCTTTTCTCACCAGGCCCAGGAACTCCTTTCTTTGATGGGAGACAAGGAGATAGGAAGATAAAACGGACAAGGGGTACTTAGCTACAGCAACTGACTTGGACCAGAAAAACTCTTTATCCCCACAGGCCTGAAACTACCCTGTCACATGTGGAGACCTTAGGATAGGGAAGAAGGATCAGTAAGATGGACTCACCAAGACAAGCATCCCACCTGGGAAGTCTCTGAGGCCCTGTTGTTGTTGTTGCTGCTGTTGTTTAGTTGCTAACTCATGTCCAATCCTTTTTGACCCCATGGACTCTAGTCCGCCAGGCTCCTCGGTCCATGGGATTTCCTTGGCAAGAATACTGGAGTTGCCATTTCCTTCTCCAGGGGATTTTCCTGACCCAGGGATCGAACCCATGACTCCTGAATTACAGATTCTTTGCCACTGAACCATCAGGAAAGCCCCTCTTAGGTCATGAGAATTTACTAATTTCACCACCAAGAGATGCTTCCCGGGTGGTGCTAGTGGTAAAAACTTGCCTGCCAATGAAGGAGACGTAAGATATGTGAGTTTGATCCCTGGGTTAGGAAAATCCTCTGAAGAAGGAAATGACAACCCACTCCAATATTCTTGCCTGGAGAATCCCGTGGACTGAGGATCCTGATGGGCTACAGTCCATGGAGTCACAAAGAGTTGGACATGACTAAAGCAACTTAGCACACACATACCAAGAGACGTCTGGTGACCCAGTCTGTGGAAACCCCTTCTAGCCCTGTAGGCAGCATCAGCAGCGATCAGTGGGAGCCCCAGCAGCATCAGATACCAAAAAGACCAGAAGAACATTACATTAATTAATCCAGAAAATTAAATGGGTCATTGGGACCTCAACACACAGAAGACCTGTCTGTTAAACATAAGCAATGTGACCTCCTCTTAAAATATTTAAACAGGAACCAGAGTCTCCTCTAATATAACATGAAAAAAAAAAAAAAAGTTCAGTATGTGTAGAAAATAATCCATTATGCCAAAAATGACAAGAAAATAACAACTTGCATATAAGATAATCATGCAAACACTGAGATGAATCATATGATGGAATTATCTGACAAGAGATTTAAAGAAGACCTTATGGAAATTTGTCTAGCAATTGATTACAAATTGCTTTGGAAATAGAACACCTGAACAAAGAAATACGTTACATAAAACAGCAGATGGCAGGTAAGTTAGGAGCATGTGATTAACACATATACAGTACTATATGTAAAATAATAAACTACAGAGGCCTGTTATATGGCAAAGGGAGCTATACTCAATATCTTGTAATACCCTATAAAAATAATCTGAAAAAGAATACATATATATATAGAGAGAGAATTGAATCAATGTATTGTATACCCGAAACTCACATAAAATTGTTATTAAGTATACTCAAATTTTAAAATGTTTTTGAAAGAAATATAAAATAAAAATCTCAAAATAATAAAATACACGTTCTCAACTTTTGATTAAAAAAGAAGCAAATGGAAATTATGGAACTGAAAAATACACTAACAGAAAAATATATATAAAATAACAGCAGAGCTTCATGGATCTGTGGAGAAACAAAGGTCAAACATTTATATCATCAGAGTCTCAGAGGAGAGGAGAAAAAGAGCAAGGGTAAAAGAATATTGAAAAAAATAATGGCTGAAAACTTTGCAAATTTGTCAAAAGACAAAAATATACAGATTTAAGAGGCTGAATGAACCCTAAATAAGATGAACCCAAAGAAATCCATGACAAGACACATCATAATCACAATTCTGTAAACTAAAGACCAGGAAAATGTATTGAATGCAGTTTTGGAGAAACATGTGTTGCTTATAGGGTTCACATAACTATGGATTTCTCATCTGAAACCATGGAGGCCAGAAGGAAGCTCTACAGGAAAAGAATTGTCAGTTGTGAATTCTATATCTACTAAAGTCATCTTTGAAAAACAAAGACGAGATAGAGACATTCTTAGGCAAAGAAAAATAAAAAAATAATTTACCGCTAGCAGAACTGTTCCTAAAAAATGGCTGAAGAGAGTTCTAATAAATAGGAAATGATGAGAGAAAGAATCTTATAATATCAGGAAAGAAGGATAAACACTGGAAATAACAAGGGATATTTTCACAATAGACTGTTCTTTTCCCTTATATATTCTATGATTAAAAAAAAAAAAAAAGGAAACATTGTTTGATACTCAAAACAGTGGTATTTAAAACTGAGGAAGGAGTTCCCTGGTGGTATGGTGGATAGGAAACCGCCCGCCAGTGCAGGGACAAGAGTTCAACCCCTGGTCTGGGAAGATTCCACATGCCACAGAGCCCCTGTACACCAAAAATATTGAGCTTGTGCTCTAGAGCCCACAAGGCACAACTCCTGAACCCCTCAAGCCACAAGTACTGAAGCCTATATATCTGGATCCTGTGATCAATAACAAGAGAACTTCCTGCAATGAGAATCTTGTTCACCGCAGCAAAGAGTAGCCCTTGCTTGCTGCAACTAGAGAAAGCCAGTGCACAGCAACAAAGACTCAACACAACCAAAATTAATTAATTTATCAACCAGTTTTTAAAAAGGTGAGGGGGATAAAGGAATGTAAATGAAAGTGCCATTTCCACACTTCACTTAAAGCAGTACACTGTTGACACTGGAAGATTGTGTATCATGTATATATTTATGGATATACATATAATATATGATGTGTGAGAAGGTATACAAAACCATACACAGAGATATGGTTTTGATATTGATTTAATTACATACTATAAATAAACAAATATCAAATACATGGCAAAGGGAAGAGTTAAAGTAACAAGAACTTAAAAAAAAGAGAAAAAGGGAAAAAAATAACTAAAGGAAACAAATGGAAAATAACAAAAGGATAGATTTAAGCAGTAGCATATCCAAAGTTATCTTAAATGTAGATGGTATAAATGCATCAATAAGAAAACAGATTGACAGAGTGAATGAATTCACATGAACTCTAACTTAATAGTAGTAGACGTAGCATGATTTGGGAATGAATACTTTATTCACACCCTTTATTCCAATCTTGAGCTTTTCCTGTCCTTCATCTGCATAGAAATTTGTCTCTTTGTATCTTGCCAAAGAAGTCTACTGAAAATATTTCAAAGACTAATTCCACTTTCCTAGACCCTCTAGTTATTGTGAATAAAATAAACAATAGAGTATCATGTCATCTGTAAGCAGTGACAGTTTTACCTCTTCCTTTTCAATTTGGATTTTTTTTCTTTTTCTTTTTTTTTTCTTTTATTATTTTTTGATAGTGATTGATATTTTTATTTATTTATTTTAATTAGAGGCTAATTACTTTACAATATTGTGTTGGTTTTGCCATTATCTGATTGCTGTGGCGAGGATGTCTGTGCTTAGTCACTCAGTTGTGTCCAACTCTTTGTGACCACATGGGCTGTAACCTACCAGACTCCTCTGTCCACGGGATTCTCCAGGAAAAACATTTGAGTGAGTCTCATTTCTTTCTCCAGGTGATCTTCCTAATCCAGGGATTGAACCTGGGTCTCCTACATTGCATGTAGATTCTTCACCGTCATGTCATCTGCAAAGAGTGACAGTTTTACCTTTTCCCTTTCAATTTGGATACTTTTTATTTATTTTTTTCTTATCTTATTGCTATGGCTAGGACATCCAGTACTATACTGAATAAAAGTGATGAGACTGGAATTCTTATTTCCTGAATTTAGCAGGAAGACTGTCAACTTTTCACCATTGTGTATTTTGTTGGCTGTGGGTTTGCCATGAATGGCTTTTTATATGTTGAGATATGTCTCTATACCACTTTGATGAGAATGTTTGTCATGAGAGGACATTGCTGCTGCTACTGCTAAGTCACTTCAGTCGTGTCCGACTCTGTGTGACCCCACAGAGGGCAGCCCACCAGGCTCCTCCGTCCCTGGAATTCTCCAGGCAAGGACAATGGAGTGGGTTGCCATTTCCTTCTCCAGTGCATGAAAGTGAAAAGTGAAAGTGAAGTCGCTCAGTCGTGTCCGACTCTTAGTGACCCCATGGACTGCAGCCTACCAGGCTCCTCCATCCATGGGATTTTCCAGGCAAGAGTACTGGAGTGGGGTGCCATTGTTTTATCAAATGCTTTTTCTGTGTCTGTTATGATTATGTGCTTTTTGTATTTTCTTTTTTCAATGTGGTATATCACATTGATTTGTCTATGTTGAACCAGCCTTGTGACCCTTGAATGAATCTTACTTGATCATGACGTATGATCTTTTTAATGTATTATTGGATTCCATTTGCTAATACTTTGTAGAGAATTTTTTCATCTATATTCATAAGAGATACTGTCTTGTCATTTGCTTTTTATGTGATATCCTCATCTGGTTTTGATGTCTGGGTGATAGTGGCCTCATAGAATGAATTTGCAAGAATTCTCTCCTACATCTTTTAGAATAGTTTGAGAAGAATAGATATAAGCACAAGAAACTATATTCAATATTTTGTATCAACCTGTATTGAAAAAATAATCTAAAAATATGTGTGATTTTTTTTTTTTATAGAGAGGGAGTAGGAAGCCTAGAAACAGCAACAACAGCAACAACAAAGGGTTCTAGTATGTAATCTACTAAATAAATGTCTTTTTAACAGCTTTGGTACCTAGATATAGTCATTTTGCATAGCTAGGTTGTTTGCTCCTGAAAAATAAGTTTCCCTGATGTCTGTAAGGGATGGATATCAAGTGTCATTTCCATTTTAGAGTGTGGCACAGAAATGATATAAACAAACCTCTGGAGAACATTTCTTATTTTTACAAACCTAAAATAGAATCCAGGCTTATCATATATTGAAAGGAAGCATAGCTTTCTGGCTGGTCCCTAGAGAAATATACAGAGTGGCAGAAATGAAAATGTGTATATCCTGCTGTTTTACAGACTGCATCAGTGGCAAAGGTTTGCATAAGTGATACATTAGTCGTCACTTTTCTCGTGCAGATTTAGTAAACAGTAGTGTCAGTTGCATTTAAAATACAAAGAGATATGGTCTGGAAGGCAAAGATAAGGTGAGAAGAGAGACTAAAGAAGGCTAATGAGGAGGCACTTTTTAGACAGGATTTAATTCAGCAAATTTATCCAGAAAGGAAATAATTTAGAGGAGAGCTCCAGAAAGCACAATTCACATAAGCACCTAGAGTGTCAGACTTTGCTCCCTGGAGGTACAAAGATGAAGTCACAGTGGAGAAGGGGTGAGATGTCCCAGTCTCCTCCTGGGTTCTGACAAGGCGAATTCTCCATCAGAGAAAAATCCTGGACTGTGATGTAGCTGGAAACTATAACTAGTACAATGAGACACAGTCACATTCCTTTTGAGGTCTCCCTGGGATTTAGAGCTATGATGGTACAGGAATATGTCCTAGGATTTCTAAAGCAATGAAAAACAGAAAAAGCTGCACTAGACCTGACACAATAAAATATTACTTAAAGCCAAAAAAAAAAAAACAGAAAATGAAAAAGAAACAATGGATTATATAATGTTAATTTTTATGTTTATTTTTTTTAATTTTAGAAGATAGCTATTTAGTTATAACCAGCTACAATGCAATAAAAATGCATAACTATATAAGTAAGATAATCTTAATTGTTTCTCTTGGCCTTCTCACACCACAGAAAGTCAAGGGCTTCCACAATTTTTCAGATTGTGGATTGAAACAGATGGAGATCAGAAAATTTATCACTAAATAGTAGGTGATATGGAAAGTTCTCTTAATTTGTCACCATAAGTATGGCTATTTTTTACAGCTCTTATTTTATCATTTGTACTCAAAAGAGACTACTATGCAGAAGTTCTGCTAGATACTTTGAGAAAAGGCTGGAAAAATGTTGCTAAAAATGTTGTAAAAATATTTTACAAATATTAAGAGATAATTATGATTGTTTTATGGAAGTTTATAAACTTCCTAGCCCTCTTTTATTACTTTGTGTGTGTGCTCAGTTACTCAGTTGTGTCTGACTCTTTTGCAACCCCATGAACTGTAGCCCACAAGGCCCCTCTGCCCATGGAATTTTTCAGTCAAGAATACTGGAGTGGTTTGCCATGCGCTTCTCCAGGGGATCTTCCTGACCCAGGGATAGAACACACATCTCCTGCATTGAAGGCAAGATTCTTTACCAACTGAGCCACCACGGAAGCCCATAGTGGGTAACATACATTGCTAGAATTTTACTTTCAAGTCCTGAGATGCTTAGCTGTTAGAAATGTTGCTTCTAACAGTTATAACCAAATTATTTTGAAACTGTCCATTTGAAAGACCTTCAGTTTAGTTCAGTTCAGTCGCTCAGTCATGTCCGACTCTGTGACTGCATGGACTGCAGCATGCCAGCCCTCCCTGTCCATCACCAACTCCTGGAGTTCACTCCAACTCATGTCGATTGAGTTGGTGATGCCATCCAACCATCTCATCCTCTGTCGTCCCCTTCTCCTTCCACCTTCAATCTTTCCCAGCATCAGGGTCTTTTCAAATGAGTCAGTTCTTCGCATCAGGTGGCCGATGTATTGAGGTTTCAGCTTCAGCATCAGTTCTTCCAATGAATATTCAGGACTGATCTCCTTTAGGATGGACTGGTTGGATCTCCTTGCAGTCCAAGGGACTCTCAAGAGTCTTCCCCACCACCACAGTTCAAAAGCATCAATTCTTCGGTGCTCAGCTTTCTTATAGTCCAACTCTCACATCCATACATGACTACTGGAAAAACCATAGCTTTGACTAGACAGACTTTTGTTGGCAAAGTAATGTCTCTGCTTTTTAATATGCTGTCTATGTTGGTCATAGCTTTCCTTCCTAGGAGCAAGTGTCTTTTAATTTCATGGCTGCAATCACCATCTGCAGTGATTTTGGAGCCCCCCAATGTCTGTCACTGTTTCCACTGTTCCCCATCTATTTCCCATGGAGTGATGGGACCAGATGCCATGATCTAGTTTTCTGAATGCTAAGTTAAGCAAGCTTTTTCACTCACCTCTTTCACTTTCATCGAGGCTTCCCAGTATATATATATGTGTGGGTGTGTGTGTATATATATATATATAAAGAAACCCTAGAGAAAAAACAAAAAAAACAAAAAACCCTAGAGACCAGCCCATATCAACCAAGTGGCCACAGTGTGGAGTAAATTAGCTAAGCCCCTTGCCCAGAAGAGGGACAGTCATGAACAGGATCAGGTGAAGTCTTTGTTAATCTGCATCATATTTCAGTACCTACTTTTGCCCTAGATCCCTTCCTCACAGATCTGGAGCCTGAGAAACTCCTCAGTATATCCCTTGCCTGTGAATCTGCAACTCTTCCCTTGGAACTGAGATCTACAACAAAAAGTGAGGTGGTGTCAGGCAAAGCCTGATTAAGCAAACTCTAAAATGAACTTTTGTTGATTTGTGTTGTATCGCATTCTAAATGGCAGCTTCCCAGGTGACTTAGTGGTAAAGAATCCACCTGCAGTGCAGACATGCGTTCTATCCCTGGGTGGGGAGGATCCCCTAGAGGAAGAAATGACAGCCCACTCCAGTATTGCTGCCTGGAGAATCCCAGGGACAGAGAAGCCTGGTGGGCTTCAGTCCATGGGTCACAAAGTGTTGGACATGTCTAGTGAGTAAACACACACATAATAAATGAATATGCAGAAGGCAATGGAACCCCACTCCAGTACTCTTGCCTGGAAAATCCCATGGATGGAGGAGCCTGGTTGGCTGCAGTCCATGGGGTCATTAAGAGTCAGACACGACTGAGCGACTTCACTTTCAATTTTCACTTTCATGCATTGGAGGAGGAAATGGCAACCCACTCCAGTGTTCTTGCCTGGAGAATCCCAAGGACGGGGGAGCCTGGTGGGCTGTCTATGGGGTCGCACAGAGTCGGACATGACTGAAGTGACTTAGCCAATAAATGAATAATAATGGGGACCATATTATAAGGTGAAATGTGCAGTCCTGAAAGTCTCTGGTGTCCTGAAACAATGCATTTAAAATAAATAAATAAATCAGGTTTTAGACTATGAAAGGATTCCAGTTTTTCTACTGACAAACTTTTTTGTTTTATTATTGTGCAGTTTATTCCTATTATGATATCAGCTTTTTTATTTTTATTTATTTTAATTGGAGGTTAATTACTTTACAATATTGATGAATGGATAAGAAAGCTGTGGTACACACACACAATGGAGTATTACTCAGCCATTAAAAAGAATACATTTGAATCAGTTCTAATGAGGTGGATGAAACTGGAGCCTATTATACAGAGTGAAGTAATCCAGAAGGAAAAACCAATACAGTATACTAATGCATATATATGGAATTTAGAAAGATAGTAACGATAACCCTGTAAGCGAGACAGCAAAAAAGACACAGATGTATAGAACGGTCTTTTGGACTCTGTGGGAGAGGTAGAGGGTGGGATGATTTGGGAGAATGGCATTGAAACATGTATAATATCATATATGAAAGGAATCACCAGTTCAGGTTCGATGCACGATACTGGTTGCTTGGGGCTGGTGCACTGGGACGACCCAGAGGGATGGTACGGGGAGGGAGGAGGGAGGGAGGTTCAGGATGGGGAACACATGTATAGCTGTGTTGATGTATGGAAAAAACCAATACTGACAAACTTTTAACTAAAGTAGTAATTCTAAATATAGTGAAATTCATTGTCACTTACTGGGTGGAATTAATACATCAAAGATAGGTAACAAAAACTGAATGTGATGGATTACCAAACAAAAATGAAGTGTTTTACCCAGGGTCACTAGAAATACCACAAGACAGCATGAAAAAGAAACTTTCAGCATATTCCATCTTAGATCCTGAAATTTGGTATTAAATTTATTATTTATTTCTTTTCTAATTAGACCTATTCTGAAGATTTCACCAGGTTCACAATTTTAAACGTCCCATTCAAAATGTGTTTTAAAATAGCATAAACCTATTTGGAATTCCATATCCAAAAGTAAAATGGATATTTAACACTGTGTTATTCATACAATTCAATTTAATTGACATCCAAAATAGCACATCTTTACTGTTACGTGTTTATTAAATTCCTTATTTATTCCTGCTAATCATTAAGTTAAAAGAACACTTTTGGAAATAGAAAATATTCTATTGCTTAGACAAGTTGCTCATAGTTTTTTTTTTCATTAAGTTTCATTGTTTTATTACCCTCCTATCACTTTTACCACTGGATGAAATAATACATTGGCTCTTTTTGGGAAAAGGAAGCAAAACTACTCAGCTGGATTTTAAAATGAGATAGTTTCAAATTCCTCCAGATTTCTATTGAAAAGTGGATTGTGTTTTGTAAATGTGAACCTTTTAATAAATGTTTCAATGTGGACAATTATTGCTTTTTCTGCCAGAGGCAATACAAATTAACAAATTGTGGCCTTGTTTAGTACCGCATTCAGCCAGGGACTCCTCGGCATCTTAAAGGATGCCCCTAACAAATCCTCATATAGATTCTATGGAAAAGATATGGTTGTAATTCTAATTCTTAAGTTTGAACATGAGGCCTGTTCTTCTTTTCACAGCATGTAAGGAGGTTGCTCATAGTTGAATAAAATAAAAATGAAATAAAATTATGTGTCATCTTAGTTCGCAACGCCAGGTTCATCTCATGGGCTTTCAACCTAGGTTTATATGTAGGTTACTTAAGCCTAAGAAAAACAACCATTTTTTTGAAAGAGGCTGAACCCTTTTTTGTTGTTTGGTTTAGAAAAATAATTTAAAAGAGAAACAAATAATGAAGAGTAAAATATTATTAGTAACCTTTGGCAGTAGGATCTTTATTACTATTTTCACAAGGAAAGCCCAAGGATACTAGATAATACCAGTTTGTTCTCCAATAGATGTTGCAAGGAAAAAACAAGTTAGGCTCCATGCTGGAGCTGTTTCTTTGACTTCCTTTTCATTGCTTTTGTTATTATAATCATACATAATTACCTGCCTCAGAGAATCCTGCCCCTCTGCCTGACTGTTAAACCAAAGAACCTTTGTTCAGGACCCTGTCCACCTGTGCATGGCAAGAAGGAAGAACTTAGCATATCCCTGGCCTGAGACTTGATATTCTAGGAGACATTTGCAAGATTGTGTGTGTATTGTCTGACACTTTGCAGCCCAATAGCCTATAGCTCCCCAGGTTCCTCTTCCTGTGGATTTTTCCAGTGTGAATACTGGAGTGGGTTACCACCTCTTACTCCAGGGGGTCTTCCTGACACAGAGACTAAACCTGCGTCCCTTATGTCTCCGGCATTGGCAAGAAGTTTATTTACTTTTTACCACTAATGCCACCTGGGAAGCAAAATGAATGGCTTTTTTTCCTGTTTCCTCACTGTCCCCCATCTCTGTTCTATAAAAGGACCTGACATTCAGACCCCGGTAAGATGGTTATTTTGAGACATTAATCTGCTATCTTCTTGGCCAGCTGGCTTTCTGAATAAAGTTGTATTTCTTGCCTTAACACCTCATCTCTCAGATTTATTGGCCTGCAGTGCTGCGAGAAAGGCAAGCTTGGACTAGGTAACACAGGGACATGTCACACTATTGCATTTCCTTAAATGTGTAAAGAATATAATAGATGTCCAGTTTAGATTGGTTCAGTACTGCATGGACTTTTGCTTCTTTACTGCAAAATTTCTAAAGAAAACTTTACTATTTACTCTGGAGACCAGAAATAAACATGTTTGGCTACCTAATTTAGTCTTTCCCCTGTTAGTACTCTGCACAGTGACTGAGGAGTGCTGTTGATATATTTAAATATACAACCAACTTAAGAGTTATTGAGAAACAGCTATTATTTGACAGGGAAATGAATATTTCATCTTCTTTTAAGAAATCAACAGCAGATTCCCCTCTAAATAGTGTATTTTGAACCCCAGCACGCTTTCTGAAGTAACGGGTAAAAGGAAAAGAATGTCATGTTTCTGTTATTAAAAGAAAAAGCTCAAAGGCTTAGTAACATTCAAGAATGAATGGACGTGTTCGAATCCTTAATACTTTCATGGTAGGATGAAGATCAGTTCAGTTCAGTTCAGTCGCTCAGTCGTGTCTGACTCCTTGCGACCCCATGAATTGCAGCACACCAGGCCTCCCTGTCCATCACCAACTCCAGGAGTTCACTCAGACTCACGTCCATCAAGTCAGTGATGCCATCCATCCATCCTATCCTCTGTCGTCCCCTTCTCCTCCTGCCCCCAATCCTCCCCAGCATCAGAGTCTTTTCCAATGAGTCAACTCTTCGCGTGAGGTGGCCAAAGTACTGGAGTTTCAGCTTTAGCATCATTCCTTCTAAAGAACACCCAGGACTGATCTCCTTTAGAATGGACTGGTTGGATCTCCTTGGAGTCCAAGAGACTCTCAAGAGTCTTCTCCAACACCACAGTTCAAAAGCATCAATTCTTCGGCGCTCAGCTTTCTTCACAATCCAACTCTCACATCCATACATGACCACTGGAAAAACCATAGCCTTGACTAGATGGACGTTTTTTGGCAAAGTAATATCTCTGCTTTTCAATATGCTATCTATGTTGGTCATAACTTTCCTTCCAAGGAGTAAGCGTCTTTTAATTTCATGGCTGCAGTCACCATCTGCAGTGATTTTGGAGCCCCCCAAAATAAAGTCTGACACTGTTTCCACTGTTTCTCCATCTATTTCCCATGAAGTAATGGGACCAGATGCTATGATCTTAGTTTTCTGAATGTTGAGCTTTAAGCCAACTTTTTCCTCTCCTCTTTCACTCTCATCAAGAGGCTTTTTAGTTCCTCTTCACTTTCTGCCATAAGGGTGGTGTCATCTGCATATCTGAGGTTAGTGATATTTCTCCCGGCAATCTTGATTCCAGCTTGTGCTTCTTCCAGCCCAGCGTTTCTCATGATGTACTCTGCATATAGGATGAAGATACTTGTGCACAATGAAGGGCTTAATCTTTGGAATAAGTTGCTTACTTGTGTGCACGTGCGCATGCACGCTAAGTCGCTTCTGCTGCTGCTGCTGCTACTGCTAAGTCGCTCCGTCGTGTCCAGCTCTTTGTGACTTTATGAACTATAGCCCGCCAGGCTTCTCTGTCCCTGGGATTCTCCAGGCAAGAATACTGGAATGGATTGCCATGCCCTACTCCAGGGAATCTTCCTGACCCAAGGATCAAACACTCATTTCTTATCGTCTCCTGCATTGGCGGGTAGGTTCTTTACCCCTTAGCGCCACCTAGGAGGTTCAAATTGCTTTCAAGTACTTATTAATGAATCACCATTCATAATATGAATTTTGTAACTAGTTTTTAAGTAGCATAAATCAGAGCTAGAGCTCAGATAAGACAAAGATAGAACATGTTTATTCTATGCATTACTGGATTTAAATAGACATGAAAATTTCTTATATTAACAGACCTGTTGATTTGACTTCTATAGGAGAAATCTTGTGCTTTTATTTAAGTTTTATATATTGATCTGGATGTTGGGTAATAGTGTTCTTGTTCATTAAAGAAGGTTTCATTTAATTACTCCAGGAAAGCCTAAATTCTGTTCTGCAAGTTTATTACCATTTTCAATTATACACTCCGCACAGCTGCCAGAGCGAACTTTATACAACACAGAACTAATCATGTCACTCGCTAGCTAAAAATTCTTCACGAGCTCCCCACAGCCTTCCAAATAAAGTGCAAATCTCATTGCTTGGCCACAGATAATTCATGACCTGACTCTGAGGCTTGCTCTTTACGAGCGTCACAACCACTAGGCCCATATTATAAACTCTACCACCCTGGTTCTATCATTTGCATTCCCCAGGCTCGCCTGGACTATTCTCATTCCTACACCATCTTTGTTTGTACTCTGATGTCTTACTTTGACACCCAGTCTCATTCTCATTCTGCCTTTGACTGTTTGGAATTTTCAGTGTCCTCTCCTGCATTTTTGCCCTGTTGTCTACTTGCTCTTATTTTGTTTTATATTTCCCTCTTGACTTTTTTCTTTGCTGACTACACCAGTATAATTCTTCATCCTGATTCTTAGCTTAGACCCGACCCCTGACATTCACGTGAAAGGAAGATATCAATTCCTTCTCTTTAACTTCATCTTTTTGACTCCAATCCAGGTTTCAATCCACAGCCAAACTTGGTACTCCTTGAATTTAAAAAACATGTTTTCATTTTTATTTTTTGACATGTGTTAATTCCAATGTTTTGAAGACTTTTTCTCCCTTCTTTATACTAGGAAGCCTTTTTAATATCTACAATAATAGCTTCCTTAGGAGATACTCATTTTTGTTTTTTTTTTTCAATATTTATTAAGCATTCTTATGCCATATATTCTTTGTTGGGGATTCTCCAGAGTACAAATTAATCAAATTCCAACACAATGGAGCTTATAGTATAACAGTGTGTCAGACTCGTCATACCTCTAAATTGAATGTCTGTATTCTTAGATGGTTTTAGGAAGGCACACTCAGAAAGCAGAATGCAAGTTTGATTATCATTCTCTTATCCTATATTAATCTTTCTATAAGTGAAAATAAATCTCTAATGTAGCAAAGGCTATATTCATTTCTCTATATCGATGTGTAGTATACATTTGTGATAGAGATTTGAAATGAAGCTAAGTATGATTAGATTTCATGGAAAGCCTTTCCTGGTGATGTAACCTTAAGTATTAAAAAAAAAAAAAGGCACTGAAATCCTAGGTCATAATTTGCAAACACTAATAAAAAAAAAAATTCAGTTATGTTTAGTTCAGTTGCTCAGTCATATCTGACTCTTTGAGAGCACATAGACTGCAGCGTGCCAGGCTCCCCTGTCCATCACTAGCTCCCGGAGCTTGCTCAAACATATGTCCATCAAGTCAGTGATGCCATCCAGCCATCTCATCCTCTTTTGTCCCCTTCACCTCCTGCCTTCAATCTTGCCTACAATCAGGGTCTTTTCTAATGAGTCAGTTCTTCACATCAGGTGGCCAAAGTACTGGAGCTTCAACTTAAGCATCAATCTTTCCAATGAGTATTCAGGATTGATTTCCTTTAGGATTGACTGGTTTGATCTCCTTACAGTCCAAGGGACTCTCAAGAGTCTTTTCCAACACGACAGTTCAAAAGCATCAATTCTTCACTGCTCAGATTTCATTATAGTCCAACTCTCACACCCATACATGACTACTGGAAAAACCATAGCTTTGACTAGATGGACCTTTGTTGGCAAAGTAATATCTCTATTTTTCAATATGCTGTCTAGGTTTATTATAGCTTTTCTTCCAAGGAGCAAGCATCTTTTAATTTCTTGGCTGTAGTCATCATCTGCAGTGATTTTGGAGCCCAAGAAAATAAAGTCTGCCACTGTTTCCATTGTTTCCCCATCTATTTGCTATGAAATGATGGGATCAGATGCCGTGATCTTAGTTTTTTGAATGTTGAGTTTTAAGCCAGCTGTTTCACTCTCCTCTTTCACTTTTATCAAGAGGCTCTTTAGTTCCTCTTTGCTTTCTGCTCTAAAGGTGGTATTATCTGCATATCTGAGGTTATTGATATTTCTCCCAGCAATCTTGATTCTGCTTGTGCTCCATCCTGCCTGGCATTTTGCATGATGTACTCTGCATATAAGTTAAATAAGCAGGGTGACAATATACAGTCTTGACATGCTCCTTTCCCAATTTGGAACCAGTCTGTTGTTCCATGTCTGGTTCTAACTGTTGCTTCTTGACCTACTAAGTGCTATTTATTTATTCATGTAGAACTTGTGAATTTTTATTATAAAAAGCAGGCTTAACAACAGGTTTAAAATCAGAGGTTTTAAACAAAAAGTGACATCCTAAAATCTGTCCTTTAAGTTGTAGTCTTCCCTCATGTTAAGCATGATAATGGAAGGGATACTACATGAACAAGACAGAAAAAAAGCAAAATATATACTTTTCCTTTTAGTATCTTTCAGCAAAATTTAGAAACTATTTTCATAAGCCAAGTATTTCATGTACATCTGAAATTTTCCTTCAAAATCAGTATGTTTAGGTTGAGGAGAACTACAGTGTTATTGACAATAATTATTTTGGCTTAATTTGGCTTGCTAAGTCACTTCAGTCATGTCCGATTCTGTGTGACCCCACCAGGCTCCCCCGTCACTGGGACTCTCCAGGCAAGAACACTGGAGTGGGTTGCCATTTCCTTCTCCAACGCATGAAAGTGAAAAGTGAAAGGGAAGTCGCTCAGTCGTGTCCAACTCTTAGCGACCCCATGGACTGCAGCCTATCAGGCTCCTCCATCCATGGGAGTTTCCAGGCAAGAGTACTGGAGTGGGATGCCATTGCCTTCTCCGTTGGCTTAATTTACTGACACATTAATGGGAGTATATTTTTAAAATGTTTTTCAACATTAAAACCATAAGAGAACAAGTCCATTTAAAATAATGAGTGTGTGACAAGATCATTAGAGAAATAACTGCTCTGAATCATTCAGTAGGTGCAGACTTCAGATTTCAGCTTCAATGGACATTATACAGCAAAAGCATCAAAGCAGTTATAACATGTCATTATATAATCCTCAATAAAAGCTGGCGTTATACAAAGAGGATTGATTCAGACAGACCCAGGTTCAAACCTATTGTATCCTACTTTAAATTAGTCACCTCAGTCACTCAGTTGTGTCCGACTCTTTGCTGCATGAACCGCAGCACACCAGGCCTTCCTGTCCATCACCAACTCCCAGAGTCTACCCAAATCCTTGTCCATTGAGTTGGTGATGCCATCCAACCATCTCATCCTCTGTCGTTGCCTTCTCCTCCTGCTCTCAATCTTTCCCAGCATCAGGATCTTTTCAAATGAGTCAGCTTTTCGCATGAGGTGGCCAAAGTATTGGAGTTTCAGCTTCAATGTCAGTCCTACCAATGAACACCCAGGACTCATCTCCTTTAGGATGGACTGGTTGGATCTCTTTGCAGTCCAAGGGACTCTCAAGAGTCTTCTCCAACACCACAGTTCATTATCTTTAAATATCTGAGCATTTTGGTTAATTAATTGCATCCCCAATCCATTGATTCATGCTGCAAATAATAACAGCACTTGGCATTGTCAGGATCTAATTACAGCTCATAGTCTGGCAGGAAAAAACCCATAAGATTTAAATGACTTAGTGTAGTTGTGATGGATATGTAAAGAAGAATGTAAAACAATCTGATTGAGGCCAAGGGAGACACTAGCAGAGTCATGCCTTGACTGTAAAATGTGTTTAATAAAAGCATGCATCTACTTCATAGGGTTGTGTGAAGATTAAATGAAGTGATATATGTAATAGAAAGTATTTTAGTATCACTTAACACGTTTCCACAGAGAAGGCAATGGAAACCCACTCCAGCACTCTAGCCTGGAGAATCCCAGGGTTGGGGGAGCCTGGTGGGCTGCAGTCTATGGGGTCGCACAGAGTCAGACACGACTGAAGTGACTTAGCAGCAGCAACAACACGTTTCCAAGTATAGAACAGATATATTATCAAGAATGTGAGAATCAGAATATAAAATTTTCAATTAATGACTAATATGATATCAGGATAGGAAATTATTTGTGGAGTTCTATTGTTCAGTAGAGACTTGTTGTACTTCCACAGTTAGCAGAGTTCCATCAACCTTAACAAAGTAAACTGCTTTTATGCCCTTTATCCAAGTTAGTATTCATGGATAAATCACTTGGGAATATGAAAATTGTGGACCCAAGAGTGAAAAGTTGAGTGGTAGACTATATAAACATGACTATAATTTATAGTAGTTTAGGTTTTCATGCAGATGGTGACTGCAGCCATGAAATTAAAAGACACTTACTCCTTGGAAGGAAAGTTATGACCAACCTAGATAGCATATTCAAAAGCGGAGACATTACTTTGCCAACAAAGGTCCATCTAGTCAAGGCTATGGTTTTTCCTGTGGTCATGTATGGATGTGAGAGTTGAACTATGAAGAAGGCTGAGCACTGAAGAATTGATGCTTTTGAACTGTGGTGTTGGAGAAGACTCTTGAGAGTCCCTTGGACTGCAGGGAGATCCAACCAGTCCATTCTGAAGGAGATCATCCCTGGGATTTCTTTGGAAGGAATGATGCTAAAGCTGAAACTCCAGTACTTTGGCCAACTCATGCGAAGAGTTGACTCATTGGAAAAGACTCTGATGCTGGGAGGGATTGGGGGCAGGAGGAGAAGGGGACGACAGACAATGAGATGGCTGGATGGCATCAGTGACTCGATGGACATGAGTCTCGGTGAACTCCGGGAGTTGGTGATGGACAGGGAGGCCTGGCGTGCTGTGATTCATGGGGTCGCAAAGAGTCAGACATGACTGAGGGACTGAACTGAACTGAACTGAGGTTTTCATGTAATAAACAAGCCTCAGTGATTTAAAATAATAAAGATTTCATCAAGCTACATATCTATTAAGATTTGGCCATGGCTCTGTTTCACATCTTCAATCTGGAAGCTGAACTGAAGGGAGAAAATATCAGCTTTGACTTGTACCTGGGAGTGAGACATGTCATTTCTCTTCTTATTCCACATCTAAGATATTTAAAAAGGTCAAATCTTTTGTCCTTTTAGATAAAATCTAAAATTCTCTCCAAGGGAAGGAAGTGGATAATTATAAAGGATAATAGTATCTAACATGAAATTAAAAAATAGAATTTTCAGGAAATAATCTAGCCACATATAATTATTTTTATGAAGTTCTGAATGTGGTTTAATATCATTTCTTCAGAATTTTGTTGATTAAATATTTCTTTATGATTTTAAAGGAGTTCAGGGAAAAAATATAAAGCAAATCTCCTCATGCTCTTCTGGACCCACAGAGTGCAAACATTCCGTATGGCACCAAGACTGTTGCTTAATATTTGCTGTGTTTGGGAATAATTGGTGCTAGGTGTAATGTATGCACATGACCTTGGGAAAGTGCTGTGAGTTTATTTGCATAAAGTGTAAGAAAAATATTTCCCATTGGTTTCTTATTATTATTTATCCAAATCAATATGGGTGAATTTTAATCTTATTTTATAAATAAACTAAGATTTAAGTACTGGTTATATAATACTTTCATAATGAATTAATTTGAAGCTATCTACTATGGAAATATGAGATTAATGTATTTTCAGTTCAGTTCAGTCGCTCAGTTGTGTTCAACTGTTTGCAACCCCATGAATTGCAGCACACCAGGCCTTCCCGTCCATCACCAACTCCCTTGAGTAGACTCCCTGAGTCTACTCAAACTCATGTCCATCGAGTCGGTGATGCCATCCAGCCATCTCATCCTCTGTCATCCCCTTCTCATCCTGCCCCCAATCCCTCCCAGCATTAGGGTCTTTTCCAATGAGTCAACACTTCGCATGAGGTGACCAAAGTATTGGGGTTCCAGCTTTAGCATCAGTCCTTCCAATGAACACCCAGGGCTGATCTCCTTTAGAATGCACTGGTTGGACCTCCTTGCAGTCCAAGGGACTCTCAAGAGTCTTCTCCAACACCACAGTTCAAAAGCATCAATTCTTTGGCGCTCAGCTTTCTTCACAGTCCAACTCTCACATCCATACATGACCACAGGAAAAACCATAGCCTTGACTAGACGGACCTTTGTTGGCAAAGTAATGTCTCTGCTTTTGAATATGCTATCTAGGTTGGTCATAACTTTCCTTCCAAGGAGTAAGCGTCTTTTAATTTCATGGCTGCAGTCACCATCTGCAGTGATTTTGGAGCCCCCCAAAATAAAGTCTGACACTGTTTCCACTGTTTCCCCATCTATTTGCCATGAAGTGATGGGACTGGATGCCATGATCTCTGTTTTCTGAATGTTGAGCTTTAAGCCAACTTTTTCACTCCCCTCTTTCACTTTCATCAAAAGGCTTTTTAGTTCTTTTTCACTTTCTGCCATAAGGGTGGTGTCATCTGCATATCTGACGTTATTGATATTTTTCCCGGCAATCTTGTTTCCAGCTTGTGCTTCTTCCAGCCCAGCGTTTCTCATGATATACTCTGCATAGAAGTTAAATAAGTAGGGTGACAATATACAGCCTTGACATACTCCTTTTCCTATTTGGAACCAGTCTGTTGTTTCATGTCCAGTTCTAACTGTTGCTTCCTGACCTGCATACAGGTTTCTCAAGAGGCAGGTCAGGTGGTCTGGTATTCCCATCTTTCAGAATTGTCCACAGTTTATGGTGATCCACACAGTCAAAGACTTTGGCATAGTAAATAAAGCAGAAATAGATGTATTTTGGAATTCTCTTGCTTTTCGATGATCCAGCGAATGTTGGCATTTTGATCTCTGGTTCCTCTGCCTTTTCTAAAACCAGCTTGAACATCTTGAAGTTCACAGTTCACATATTGCTGAAGCCTGGCTTGGAGAAAATGTATTTTACTGAAATTTAAAATTACCACAGAAAAATAATAAATAAAAATAATAAAGATAAAATAAAACTATTAACTAGAAAAGATGTAATTAAAAAGAGTTCAAAAATATCATTCAATGTTAAAATAAAATATATTTTTCAATACATTTAGTAATATCTTTTTCATGTTTCAGGGAGCCAAAGCTAATTAGTGAAATCTATATACAATTTCCAATTCTGTTGTTCAGTCACTAGGTCATGTCTGACTCTTTGCAATCCATGGACTGCAGCATGTCAAGTTCCCCTCTCCTCCACCATTGCTTGGAGTTTGCTGAGATTCATGTTCATTTAGTTGGTGATGCTATCTAATCATCTCATCCTCTACACCCCACCCCTTCTCCTCTTGCCCTCAGTCTTTCCCAGCATTAGGATCTTTTCCAGTGAGTTGACTCTCCACATCAGGTAGCCAAAGCATTGGAGTTTCAGTTTTAGCATCAGTCCATTCAATGAATATTCAGGGTAGATTTCCTTAAGATTACTGGCTTGATCTCCTTGCAATCCAAGGGACTCTCAAGAATCTTCTCCAGGGCTATAATTTGAAAGTATCATTTCTTAGGCACTCAGCCTTCTTCATGGTCAAATTCTCATATTCGTGCATGGCTACTGGAAAATCCATGGCTTTGATTAGACAGACGTCGTTGGCAAAGTGATGTCTTTTCTTTTTGATACATTATCTAGGTTTGTCATATCTTTCCTTCCAAGGAGTGTCTTTTAATTTAATGGCTGCAATTGCCATCTTCAGTGATTTTGGAGCCCAAGAATATAAAATCTGTCACTGCTTCCACTTTTCCCCCTTCTATTTCTCATGAAGTGATGGGACTGGATACCATGATCTTAGACTTTGAATGTGAAGTTTCAAGCCAGCTTTTTTACTCTCCTCAAGAAGTTCTTTAGTTCCTCCTCACTTTCTGCCTTTAGAATGGCATCATATGCATTTCTGAGGTTGTTGATATTTCTAACAGAAATCTTGATTTCAGCTTGTGATTCACATGATGCACTCCAAATATAAGTTAAATAAACAGGGTGACAGTACCCAGCCTTGAGGTAATCATTCTCCAATTTGGAACCAGTCTGTTGTTCCATGTCTCATTCTGACTGTTGCTTCTTGACCCACAAACAGGTTTCTCAGGAGACAGGTAAGGTGTTCTGGCACTTTTATCCCTTTAAGTATTTTCCAGTTTGTTGTGATCCACACAGTCAAGTCTTTAGTGTAGTCAAAGAAGCAGAATAGATGTTTCCTGGAACTGCTTTGCTTTCTCCATGATCCAACAAATGTTAGCAATTTGATCTCTGGCTCCTTTGCCTTTTCTCAACTCAGTTTATACATCATAAAGGTTTTGATTCATGTCCTGCTGAAGCCTACCTTGAAGAATTTTGAGCATAACCTTGGTATCATGTAATGTTAGTGCAGTCATATGGTAGTTTGAACTTTCTTTGCCATTGCCCTTCTTTGAGATGGGAATGAAAACTGACCTTTTCCAGTCCTGTGACCAATGCCAAGTTTTCCAAATTTGCTGGCATATTGAGTATAGCACTTTAACAGCATCGTATTTTAGTATTTGAAATAGCTCAGCTAGAATTTCATCATCTCCAACTAGCCTTTGTTAGTACTGATGCTTCTTAAGACCCACTTAACTTCATACTCAAGAATGTCCATCTCTAGGTAAGTGAAAAGACCATCTTGGTTACATAGGTCATTAAGGCTTGTTTGTATATTTTTTCTGTATATTCTTGACATCTCTTCTTGATCTCTTCTGCTTCTGTTAGGTTCTTATCATTCCTTTCCTTATGGTGCCCATCCCTACATGAAATGTTCCCTTATCTCTCCAATTTTCCTCAAGAGTTCTCTAGTTTTTACTATTCTATTGTTTTCCTCTCTTTCTTTGCATTGTTCATGTAAGAAGGCCTTCTCTCTCCTTGCTATTCTCTGGAACTCTGCATTCAGTTGGGTATATCTTTCCCTTTCTACCTTGTCTTTCACTTCTTTCCTCAACTATTTGTAAAGCCTCCTCAGACAACCACTTTGCCTTCTTGTATTTATTTTTCTTTGGGACGGTTTTGGTCACTGCCTCCTGTACAATCTGTCCATAGTTCTTCAAACACTCTGTCTACCAAATTTAATCCCTTGAATCTATTTGTCACCACCAATGTATAATCACAAGCGATTTAAGTCATACATGAATGGCCTAATGATTTTCCCTACTCCCTTCAATTTAAGCTTGAATTCTTCAAAAAGGAGCTCATGATCCAAGCCACAGTCAGCTCCCAGTCTTGTTTTTGCTGACTGTTTGCAGCTTTTCCATCTTCAGCTTTAAAGAACATAATCAATCTGATTTCAGTATTGACCATGTGGTGATGCCCACGTGTAGAGTCATCTCTTGTGCTGTGTAGAAAAAGCTGCTTCTCTGTCTAGAATGTTCTCAACAAAACTGTTAGTTTTTGCTTCATTTTGTACTCCAAGATCAAACTTGCCTGTTTTTCTGGATATCTCTTGGTTTCCTACTTTTGCATTCCAATCCTCTATGATGAAAATGACATCTTTTTTTTGCTGCTAGTTCTAGACAGTGTAGTAGGTCTTTGTAGAACTGGTCAATTTCAGCTTCTCTGGCATCAGTGGTTGGGACATAGGCTTAGATTACTATGGTGTTGAATGTTTGCTTTGGAAATGAAGTGAGATCATTCTGTTGTTCTTTAGGTTGCACCCAACTATTGCATTTTGGACTCTTTTGTTGACAGTGAGGGCTACTCCATTTCTTCTAAGGGATCTTTGTCCTTGTAGTAGATATTATAGTCATCTGAATTAAATTTGCTCATTCCCATCCATTTTAGTTCATTGGTTCATGTGATGTTGATGTTCATTCTTGTCATCTCCTGCTTGACCACGTGCAACTTCCCACCATTCATGGACCCTACATTCCAGGTCCCTATGCAATATTGTTCTAATTCTATAGTGTATGTGATTACTAAATTGTTAAAATAGGAATTTCTGCACATTTCTTGGTTTCTCCATTTTCCTCATTTCCCATGTCTATTTTTTTTCCTCTTCTTGTTGGACCCACCTAGAGAAGATATGTCAGATGTTCAGAAAGCCAACACCTAAACATTATTCTGTCTTCTAGAATACATATTTTTCCTGAGCTTAATTTTGTCTAAGATGTTTTTAAATGTTTAAAAATTTTGAAAAATCATGTGTATCTGAGTTTGGTATCTCAATCCCGATTCTGTCCTGGAATGAATCTCTAAATATCCCTGAGCCTCAGTTTGCTAATTTAAAAAAAGTAATTAAGATAATTAAAGCAATGACAGATTTTATCAGGATATTTTGAGAATTAATTTAGAAATATAGAAAACCTCAGATATGCAGATGACACCACCTTTATGGCAGAAAGTGAAGAGGAACTAAAAAGCCTCTTGATGAAAGTGAAAGTGGAGAGTGAAAAAGTTGCCTTAAAGCTCAACATTCAGAAAACAAAGATCATGGCATCATCCCATCACTTCATGGGAAATAGATGGGGAAACAGTGGAAACAGTGTCAGACTTTATTTTTCTGGGCTCCAAAATCACTGCAGATGGTGACTGCAGCCATGAAATTAAAAGACGCTTACTCCTTGGAAGGAAAGTTATGACCAACATAGATAGCATATTGAAAAGCAGAGCCATTACTTTGCCAACAAAGGTCCGTCTAGTCAAGGCTATGGTTTTTCCAGTGGTCATGTATGGATGTGAGAGTTGGACTGTGAAGAAGGCTGAGCACTGAAGAATTGATGCTTTTGAACTGTGGTGTGGGAGAACAGAGTCCCTTGGACTGCAAGGAGGTCCAACCAGTCCATCCTAAAGGAGATCAGCCCTGGGATTTCTTTGGGAGGAATGATGCTAAAGCTGAAACTCCAGTACTTTGGCCACCTAATGCAAAGAGTTGACTCATTGGAAAAGACTCTGATGCTAGGAGGGATTGGGGGCAGGAGGAGAAGGGGACGACAGAGGATGAGATGGCTGGATGGCATCACTGACTCGATGGATGTGAGTCTGGGTGGACTCCGGGAGTTGGTGATGGACAGGGAGGCCTGGGGTGCTGCGATTCATGGGGTCACAGAGTCGGACACAACTAAGCGACTGAACTGAACTGAACTGAAGTGCTGGACAAGTTAATAAGTCTTTGTAAAGGAAAAGGTTAGCAGAAAACCCTTCCTCTTTGCTCTTCTTTGGGAGAAACTTTCTAGGAAATAAAGGAAAAAAGATACTGTTAAATGGCCTATAGATATGCTAATGACAGATCCCTAGCAAACTCTCCTTTATGGAATGCCACTGCAGTATGTACCTAGTTTGTCTGGATTGTTTAGTAGGATTTGTAGATGTGAATCTATAGTTTTGTGGCTTATGTTCTGCTGCAAAATGTCAAGTAAGTTCTATAGCTTCATATGAAAATGGAGAATTCCATTATTAAAATAATATTCCTCATAAGCAATAACAGCTTATGTCTGAGTGACATATCTCATATTTTAATCTGAGCCAGAGCTCATCTTAAGATGCAAAGGAAGCTACAGGGAGATGTATTGGTGGGCCGAAACTACTTTCTGTTTTGTATGTGATTGTAAAATACTTGTTTTTAGCTGTATTTGTAGAACATGATCCTAATTTTCTATCTGATTATTATGAGTCTTATTGCACAACTTAATTCTCTGTGTTTATCAATATTTATCAAATGCTAATTATTTTACTCCAAACTGCAATTACTGTAGATATTAAGTGAAAAAAAAAAGGTTGATTTTTGTGCTCTGAAATATAGAAATTATGTGATCATCCTAATTTCATTTTCAATTCAATTTTATACATGATTTTAAAACCAAAAGGATAAATGTTGGAAAACTCATTCAGGGGATAGTGAGTCAACTAAATATAGCAGGACATTATAACATATTTTATCATTTCATGTGTTTCTATAAACATGTGTTACATGTCTATAAAGTGAAAAAAAGAAAAAAATGTTCTAATTTAGAAGGAATTACTTTATAAATGCTGGATTTTTTCAATATACATATATAATATTAATCATATTTACTGACAGAAATTTTATGAAATGATTGTAGAGCATATGTTGTTGATGTAGAAAAAGTGATCTGAAAGGAAAAATATTTAAATTTCTATTTTGCCAATAGAATAAATTACTAACAATTCACAGTGTTAATTTCAGTGGACTTGCTGCTGTTATTAAAAAGTATATTCCTCTTGATGTTAATTTTTTCAGTTTACCCAAAACATACCTGGATGAACTATGAATGAAAGGAAATTAAGCAATTGCACACTCAATAAAGGAAGTAGTACAATTAGCTCTTCTTTTTTTTTTTTATTTTTAAACTTTACAATATTGTATTGGTTTTGCCAAATATTGAAATGAATCCGCCACAGGTATTCATGTGTTCCCCATCCTGAACCCTCCTCCCTCCTCCCTCCCCATACCATCCCTCTGGGTTGTCCCAGTGCACCAGCCCCAAGCATCCAGTATTGTGCATCGAACCTGGACTGGCGATTCATTTCATACATGATATTATACATGTTTCAATGCCATTCTCCCAAATCTTCCCACCCTCTCCCTCTCCCACAGAGTCCATAAGACTGTTCTATATAGCTGTCTCTTTTGCTGTCTTGTATACAGGGTTATTGTTACCATCTTTCTAAATTCCATATATATGCGTTAGTATACTGTATTGGTGTTTTTCATTCTGGCTTACTTCACTCTGTATAATAGGCTCCAGTTTCATCCACCTCATTAGAACTGATTCAAATGTATTCTTTTTAATGGCTGAGTAATACTCCATTGTGTATATGTACCACAGCTTGCTTATCCATTCATCTGCTGATGGACATCTAGGTTGCTTCCATGTCCTGGCTATTATAAACAGTGCTGTGATGAACATTGGGGTACAAGTGTCTCCTTCCCTCCTGGTTTCCTCAGTGTGTATGCCCAGCATTGGGACTGCTGGATCATAAGGCAGCACTTCTGACACCTAGATGGAGAAATATACCATGTTCATGGATTGGAAGAATCAATATAGTGAAAATGAGTATACTACCCAAAGCAATTTATAGATTCAATGCAATCCCTATCAAGCTACCAATGGTATTCTTCACAGAGCTAGAACAAATAATTTTACAATTTGTATGGAAATACAAAAAACCTCGAATAGCCAAAGCTATCTTGAGAAAGAAGAATGGAACTGGAGGAATCAACCTACCTGACTTCAGGCTCTACTACAAAGCCACAGTCATCAAGACAGTATGGTACTGGCACAAAGACAGAAATATAGATCAATGGAACAAAATAGAAAGCCCAGAGATAAATCCATGCACTTATGGACACCTTATCTTTGACAAAGGAGGCAAGAATATACAATGGATTAAAGACAATTAGCTCTTCTTATATCAAGCTAAGATATAATAAACCAGAGAAACAGCTTAGGCTGGCATTAGACTATGGAACAACAATACACAATATGTCTTATTATACTGATTGTTTTATAATTACTTGAGAACTTGCATGTGTAACATCTTAAGGGTAAAAACATGCAGTTAGACCTGTTACAAACTAGATATGTAGAGAAGAATTCTGAAAGTTAATACAATAAACTGTATAAAATATTATTTTGGTTATTAATTATTTTGTTTAATAAAGAAATGGCTTAAAAATTAAAACCATCTACTTTGAACACATGGTAGCACATACACAGAGTTAAGTGAACCTCTGAACATATACGTATGTATACATTACACAAGCCAGAATTACACAAGAACAAGCTGGAATCAAGATTACTGGGAGAAATATCAGGAAACTCAGATATGCAGATGACACCACACTTATGCCAGAAAGCAAAGAAGAACTAAAGGGCCTCTTGATGAAAGTGAAAGAGGAGAAGGAAAACACAGGCTTAAAACTCAACATTCAGAAAACTAAGATCATGGCATCTGCTCCCATCACTTCACAGCAAATAGATGGGGAAACAGTGGAAACAGTGTCAGACTTTATTTTGGGGGCTCCAAAATCATTGCAGATGGTGACTGCAGCCATGAAATTAAAAGATGCTTGCTCCTTGGAAGAAAAGTTATGACCAACCTAGACAACATATTAAAAAGCAGAGACTTTACTTTGCCAGGAAAGGTCCTTCTAGTCAAACCTATGGTTTTTCCAGTAGTCATTTAAGGATGTGAGAGTTGGACTATAAAGAAAGCTGAGTGCCAAAGTATTGATACTTTTGAACTGTTGTGTTGGAGAAGACTCTTGAGAGTCCCTGGACAGCAAGGATATCCAACCAGTCCATCCTAAAGGAAAACAGTGCGTAATGTTCATTGGAAGGACTGATGTTGAAGCTGAAACTCCAATACTTTGGCCACCTGATGCAAAGAACTGACTCATTTGAAAAGACCCTGATGCTGGGAAAAATTGAAGGAGGGATGAGAAGGGGACAAGAGAGGATGAGATGGTTGGATGGCATCACCGACTCAATGGACATGAGTTTGAGTAAACTCCAGGAGTTCTTGATGGACAGGGAGGCCTGGAGTGCTGCAGCCCATGGGGGTCACAAAAAGTTGGACACGACTGAGTGACTGAACTGAACTGAATACATTACAGGTGTGAAATATACAAGGTCTCTGGCATTTCCAGAGTTTATCATCTGACATATCATTTGCTGGCCTCTGACATCTTCTTCCAGAGAAGGCAATGGCACCCCACTCCAGTACTTTTGCCTAGAAAATCCCATGGACGGAGGAGCCTGGTGGGCTGCAGTCCATGGGTTCGCTAAGAGTCGGACACAACTGAGCGACTTCACTTTCACTTTTCACTTTCATGCATTGGAGAAGGAAATGGCAACCCACTCCAGTGTTCTTGCCTGGAGAATCCCAGGGATGGGGAAGCCTGGTGGGCTGCTGTCTCTGGGGTAGCACGGAGTTGGACACGACTGAAGTGATTTAGCAGTAGCAGCAGCAGACACCTTCTTCTGCCCATTCATTACCCATTTTCTTAAAATTTCCCAAGGGGATTATATTTAAATAGAGAAACATGGATTTTTCCCTTCAATGTAGGATCAAGGAGTAAGTGGGGGAAAAAAAAAAAAACTGGACAGGCTAACATAACGTTTTAGGTTATTACCGGTTTTCATTTAACCCAAGTATTCTCTACCTGTAAATTCAGATTTTTGTTTAAGGCAAATTGATATAGCCAATCACTTGTTAAAGAACTGAGCCATCTTAATTTTAAAACTTTGAGGAAAAAATCTATTGGAAGAGGCTAATACCAAACCAGATGTAGTTAGGAGGGTTCCATGTATACGAATTTTAGAAGACACTTCTACAGAGAAATACTGAAGCAAAGGAAATTATTGATTCACTATAGCTTAAAACCTACTCTCTGTCTGCTATTTCTTGACCTTAGGTTTTGATCCCTTAAGACATTTACATGCTTAGATTTTTATTTTTTAATTTTTATTAAGTTTTTTTTTTTATTGAAGGATAATTGCTTTACAGAAGATTTTTATCTTCTTATATAGGCTGCCATGGTGTTAGAGTCATCTCCATCTAATGTTCTCCTAGGTTAATAAATTCAACACCCTTCACCCCAAAGTACAGCTCCAAAAGCCCAAAGGCTAGCTCAGGAAGCTAGTTTTGTTCCAAAAGTGGCAAATGCATTGCAAAGTACAGAGGAAAAAATCTTAAACGTATCTTTCTCATTGTTCTGTAATTTTCTCATTATAACTGTAGTTGTTCTCCTTATACATCTCTTGCCTCAAACTCCTCTCAGGTGCTGTTAGTAGCATTCCTTTCCCTACTTTTGCAGTCTGTCAAACTTCCATGTGCAGAGCTGTGTCTTCTGTTTGTTTTGCTCTTCTTAACCTGAATCCTTTCTTACAATGTAAATTGAAATGGAGCAAGTTACATAGAACAAGGAAAAGCTGGAGATGAGAATCCTTGTAATTTAACTATTTTATGCTCAGGGGGAAAAAATCATAGAAAATAATTCCCTAAACTAAGTTAGTATTATTTTATCTTGACTTCTGTAATTCATCATACTTTTTTACTTTAGCTTAGTAGGAACTTGAGAGCTGAACTTAAAACCATTTTAATAATGTAATAAGGCATTTGTTATTTCTCTTCTTTAAACCCTAAAAATTTGTCATTGCTGGGGAGTTCATCATATTCAGTTTTGTCTTTTAAAAACTGCTTCAAAATAAGCTTACATAAAATTAGGATAAAGATTAAATCAAATTAATAAAAGCACAAAAGTAAAAAGGAAATATTTTTCAAATATAATAAAATTATATATGACATTTAAGTATGTATAATGCATTCCAATTAATTCAAGATGTAATGTCTGTTATAAAATATTTAGAAACATGGTCCTTTATGTTAGAGTCACAAACTTCCAAAGAATCTCATGGAGCTCTAATATTCTTCTTCAAAAACATATAATTAAAATCCACACATAATTTGGAAAAAAAAAAAAACCAAATATGCAATATTCTTGCCTGGGAAATCCCATCGACAGAGGAACCTGGTGGGCTACAGTCCATAGAGTCACAGAGTCGGACAGGACTAAGTTGGACATGCTAAATTGGACACAACTGAGGAGTGAGCAAGCACATACCACCACATATACACAATGAGGTAAAAAGTGACAAAAGTCAGTCTACAGAAATGAATAAATAAATAAATCATGGGCAATTTGTCCCACTCCAATATAAATATTTTTAATTTCCCAGTTTAGGTCTTTTTCTTTTTTCTTTTGCTCTTTCAGAAATTTCAGCTATTTCACTACTTGTATTAAAGAGCCTCTAAGGGACACTTAAAAAGAAGAGACATTACTTTGCCAACAAAGGTCTGTCTAGTCAAGGCTATGGTTTTTTTCAGTGGTCATGTATGGATGTGAGAGTTGGACTATAAAGAAAGCTGACCACAGAATAATTGATGCTTTTGAACTGTGGTGTTGGGGAAGACTCTTGAGAGTCCCTTGGACTGCAAGGATATCCAACCAGTCCATCCTAAGGGAAATCAGTCCTGAATACTCATTGGAAGGACTGATACTGAAGCTGAAACCCCAATACATTGGCCACCTGATGCGAAGAACTGACTTATTTGAAAAGACCCTGATGCTGGGAAAGATTGAAGGCAGGAGAAGGGGCTGACAGAGGATTAGATGGTTGGATGGCATAACCAACTCCATGGATGTGAGTTTGAGTAAACTCTGCGAGTTGGTGATGGACAGTGCTGCAGTCCATGGGGTCACAAAGAGTCAGACACAACTGAGCGACTGAACTGAAAGGAGCATTTGTCATTAAATAATATCTAATATTAAGAAAAGCGAAGATATTTGATCTTTAGTACATTATATAGACTAATATAGTCTGTATAATATGTTATTTGAAATGTATGCTCTGTTTTCCAAGAAATAAATCATTGATACAAAATGTATTCTCTGTGTGACAAAATAATTATGGACTGTTTAATTTCCCATTTATCAAATAAGGAGAATGAAGACTGTCACTAAGTTGACTCTTAGTTCTTTTCCCCATTTGTTGTTGTTGTTTAGTTGCTAGTTTATGTCCAGCTCTTTTGCAACCCCATGAACTGTAACCCGCCAGGCTCCTCTGTTCATGGGATTCCCAAGCAAAATCTTTCTCCAGGGGATCTTCCAGACCCAGGGGTCAAACCCTCATCTTCTTCTTTGGCAGGTGGATTCTTTACCACTGAACCACCAGGGAAGCCCTTCTCTTTTTATATTAGACAGGAGAGCCTATTTTTCTACCCTCATATAAAATTAATACATTGAAAATAAAGTGTGACTTTTTATCCAGGGCTATCACTTTATAATCCACTTATTTAATAGATTCTAATGTATCTACAAAAGAGAACAATATATAAACTTAAACAAACTAGAAGAACACCTTTTTTTTTTTTCTTTTCTATTTACTTTACTGCTTGAATTCAATGACATAATATGGCTTCATGTACCTTTGAGAGTACAGTTACCAAGTACAGAGGCGATTTAGCATTTTCCCAATTCACATCTAGTGCAATATTTAAGAAGATTTCATTTAATTGAACACATTAGAACAAATTTAATAAAAAGTGTTCTTGTAAATGCTTCAACGGCCTGATGGGAGACAAGCTAGGCAGGAAAGTAAAGTGAGCAACATTCCGGTTGGCCTCTTCAGGCTAAGAAGTCATTTGCAAGATGTTTTGACTGCTGAGATGTCAGCCATAATCAATCTTAGAGATAGAATGGAGCTGCAAGTGGGTGAGATAATGTTCAGATGCATTGAAAAATGACTAGTCATAATAAAAAGTAATGGATCTCAGAGCATTGCCTTGAAAGGATTTAGAGAACATTTGGGTTCACAAATGATACATTTCTACCCAATTTGAGAAATATAGTCAATGTAGTTATGAAATACAGTCATCACCCTCCAGAACTGAGTGCTTCTACCCTAGATACCTTAGTTTCAGGAAAGAACACGCATTGTATTGAAGTCCACTAAAGATGAAATGTCTTGATTCTTAACAAAAATACAAAAATGATATAAGTATGTATGCAGGTTTCCCTATATCTCTTTGAACAATAATGTTGTGTTACTCCTTTAATGCTTACTTAAACTTGCTTGATTAAGCAGATTATACCCTGGAAGTAATAAAGGCAACATTTTCCCTATTGTAGATATATCAGGGCAATGACAATACAACTTGCCTGCTTTTCTGATATGGAAAGGACAGAGGCCATTCAAAATATAAGTAAGTATATGAAACTTTATGACATTCAAGTGTTTAAACCCCTATATCTAGATTTGAATAAAGATGTTTCACAGCACAGACAATAGTTCTTTTATAACAAGTTTTATGTGTTTTTTCTTTTTTTGATTAAAGAAGTGCTAGTTTTATATTTAAAAATGCATTTAATCAACCACTTTAAAGATTTATCTGCAGAAATATTAACCTAATTTACAGAGAAAGACAGCATTCAACATTAATTCAATAAATGTACATTTTTAATGACTTGGTATAAGATAGTGTACTGAGAATTGAGGATACTCAATGACTTCTAATCCTGGTTGATATGTAGATGAAAGCATCAATTCAGTTCAGTTCAGTTGCTCAGTTGTGTCCCACTCTTTGCTACCCCATGAACTGCAGCATGCCAGGCTGCCTTGTCCATCACCAACTCCCAGAGCTTGTGTCCATGGAGTCAGTGATGCCATCCAACCATCTCATCCTCTGTTGTCCCATTCTCCTCCTGCCTTCAATCTCCCCAGCATCAGAGTCTTTTCTAATGAGTCAAGTCTCATTAGCTGGCAAAAGTATTGGAGCTTCAGCTTCAGTATCAGTCCTTCCAATAAATATTCAGGACTGATTTCCTTTAGGATTGACTGGTTTGATCTCCCTGCAGTCCAAGGGACTCTCAAGAGTCTTCTCCACCACCACAGTTCCAAAGAATCAAATCTTAAGCACTTAGCCTTCTTTATGGCCCAATTCTCACACCCATACATGACGACTGGAAAAAGCACAGCTTTGACTAGACAGACCTTTGCCAGCAAAGTAATGCCTCTGCTTTTTAATACACTATCTATATTTGTCATTGCTTTTGTCCAAGGAGCAAGCATCTTTTAATTTCATGGCTGCAGTCACCATCTGTAGTGATTTTGGAGCCCAAGAAAATAGTCTGTCACTGTTTCCATTGTTTCCCCATCTATTTGCCATGAAGTGATGGGACCAGATAGATGCCATGATTTAGTTTTTAGAATGTTGGATTTTAAGTTAGCTTTTTCACTCTCCACTTTCACTTTCATAGTTGAGGAGGCTTAATTACATATTGAAGATGGTCTACTATAGAATAGTGATCATGGTTAGTCACTGGAACTTTCCAGGTAGATTCCATTCAGTTATGCACTAAGGACAAATACTTGAGGCTAGACAGGTTGGGATACGGTCGGGGTAGGGACAGAGGAGAAAGAAGGTAAGTAGTTCATTATCTTTCCTTTCCTTCCATTTCCTCTGAAATGTCTCAACTGTCATAGACTCAAGTCACTCTGTTTACCCTATCCCTGTTTATAAAAGGACGGAGGGATATATTGTAAGTGAAAGATAACACTAAAGCACACATTAATAAAAGTTTTTCTGAGAATTAATGGAGGTCTTCATTATTGAATCTTGTCCTAGAGTAGCATATGTTAAATAAAATCCCTAGTAAACATTTAAGGTTGAAAATATAAATGTTAATGCTCCCATTTGTAGTGGCAAAGCTAATTCAATGATAGTCTTTATATGTCTTACAAATGAAACTTACCTATGGTCCTACTGCCTACAAATTAGAAGGTAATTAGTGCATTTTCTTTGCTGCTGAACCCCTCATGGCAAGTCACTAGACTACTTTCTGAGAAACAAATATATAAGAATTGTCTTACATTAGTATCCTTTCTTTTCATCCCATTAAATGTAGATGTTCCTAAAATTTATTACACTCTTAGTTTCTTAGATAAATGCAGTGTTTTTTTGTTTGTTTGTTTTTGTTTTTTTACCTTTAGTTAATTTCTATATACATTTATATTCCTTTGGTCATTTCAGAATTTTTGGGGGGAGAGGGTTTCAGAGATAGAGTTAAGGAAAGAGGCTTTCCTTTTTTTCTTGTCTTGTTATACTTATTTTTTTTGGTGGGGGGGGGAGGGGGCGGGCAGGGAGACACTGTGTCTCCAAGTCTACATTACATAGAAATTAAGAGATAAGAAACTTGAAGTAATTAATTTGAAATCTCAATCCAAGCAATTTCATTTGTAAAATGGGCTAGAAACCAAAACTTGCAGAGTTAATGGATAACGATGATTGTGAAAGAACTTTGCAAACTAGACGTTACTCAAATTGAGACTTATCTTCCTTGCCTACTGATTTCATTGATAAAACATTAGTTAAGAACTGTGAGCTTACTGTTTTATCAAGAACACACCTTTGTACAACAAATACGAAAGTTAATCGTGGTTCAGCAAGATACACTGAAATGAAATGAATTCTGAGGTCAAGACCTGATTTCAGATTGTGTTTTGACTACTTAATTAGATGCCTATTTGACAATCTCATACACTCTAACACTCAGTTTATTCATTTATAGAACTATGATAGCAATAAACTCCATGTCTTGAGATTAAGTTGGATAATGTACAGAATACCCCATCCATGGAATTCTGCAGGCAAGAATACTGTAGTGGGTAACCATTCCCTTCTCCAGGGGATCTTCCCAACCAAGGGATCAAACCTGAGTCCCCTGCATTGCAGGCAGTTTTTTTTTTTTTTTTTTTCACCATCTGAGCCACCAGGGAAGCCCTTTATAGATTAGAATAACAATAAACTCCATGAAGTCTTGAGATTAATTTAGAGAATGTGCAGAGTACCCCTGTCATATATTACTGTTTCGTGAGCATAACATACTCAGATGCTTAGATTAGCAGTGTGAGCATAATATATTTTTAACAATAAGTACAAAGGCATTAGTGTGGTCATGTGGAAAATTTAGCAACACTAATTAGCAAGCAAATCACTGGAAACTTTCAATAATGGAATTTCAGATTCTTAGAAAAAGAGATTAATGTGTGTCTTTATAAGAAATTATACTCCTTTAAGTTTATACTGTAATTTTTTTTCCCTTTTAAGGTTTAGCAATATATTGATTCAAGTTGAATATGAATATTGTGGACAATTGTGGTTTTACAAATAGAATATTTATACCCAAGGAGAAAATAGAGAAAAAATTAGTTTTAGAATTTCATTATTGCTGTGTGACATAGAAATACATTTCTCTGTTATGGGATTCCATGATGAATCATTGCAAGAGTTGATTGAAAATAATATGTGACTATAATAAGCGGGATGAGTGGTTTTAGGAAAGAAAGTATTGAAGTATGACCTAAATATTTCACTTCAGGGTTACTTTTTCATCCATTCTAAGAGGCTAGAATACAAAAAGTAATGACATACATTATTAAAGGTCAAGGCAAATAATTATTTTTAACCTTTATGTAGTGTTCATTATAAAAAATGAACATTAATGTACAAATTAGTACTTAAGATCAATTATTTTGGACTGAGCTTTCTGTTATTCCAATAAAAAACAAAATATATATTTCTCCCCTCTTTTTTCAGACAATAAAATAAATACACATTTGAGGTAATATTGATATTGCTTATGGAAAACTATACATGAATAGCTAGTAGAATGGATTTTTAGGAGCACCATGTGGAAAATCAAATAATTCACATTTTCCCTAAGAAATGCTTATTAATTTTTAACTTAAAAACATTCTTGAAACTGTATCTTCATTCTTTCTTGCTCATGCTACACTCTTTGCCCATGTTGAAAATTCAGTGCTTGAAATTTTGGTCAGCTTTTCTTTTGTAATGCTGTACTTTTCTTATTCTTCCTCTAATTCTGTGATTATGAATCAAAATCTCTTTCATTAGTAGATTGTCACATACTGTGTTTCCAAAGTACAAATGTACCCAATCACTTATCATCATTCTCTTCTCATCAATCTCTTGTAATTCTTTACCTACATATAGTTAAGTGTAGAAATGTATTTCTCGATTATATAATTATTTTAATTATATACTTCTAGATTCAGCTCAGAAAATATTCAAGAGTTTTACAAGAATATATCCATTAATTTGCTTTATATTTAGTAAACCCCTTTTCCTATAAAATCAATGCTTTGGTAATCTTGGTAATTTGGTAAGTGATTTTCCAGAAAAAGAACATTTAAAAAAAAAATCTTAATTCTGCTGCTCCTTGGGCATCCAGTTAATTATCTTGTTCTCTTATCGTAATTTCCTTCTTACTATTCTCTTTTGAACTGTCATGTTGGAGAAGACTCTTGAGAGTCCCTTGGACTTCAAGGAGATCCAACCAGTCCATTCCAAAGGAGATCAGCCCTGGGTGTTCTTTGGAAGGAATGATGCTAAAGCTGAAACTCCAATACTTTGGCCACCTCATGCGAAGACTTGACTCACTGGAAAAGACTCTGATGCTGAGAGGGATTGGGGGCAGGAGGAGAAGGGGACGACAGAAGATGAGATGGCTGGATGGCATCACTGACTGGATGAACATGAGTCTCAGTGAACTCCGGGAGTTGGTGATGGACAGGGAGGCCTGGCGTGCTGCGATTCATGGGGTCGCAAAGAGTCAGACACGACTGAGTGACTGAACTGAACTGAACTGATTCTCTTCTACTTTCTCTGTTTCCTAATATTGTAAATTGCACATTTAGATGATTAATTTTCAGGCTTTTTTTTTTTTTCATTTAAATATAATTCTATAGGTATTCTAAACACTACGTCTCTCAAGCTGTGTTCAGTTCAGTTCAGTCGCTCAGTCGTGTCCGACTCTGTGTGACCCCATAGACGGCAGCCCACCAGGCTCCCCTGTCCCTGGGATTCTCCAGGCAAAAACACTGGAGTGGGTTGCCATTTCCTTCTCCAATGCATGAAAGTGAAAAGTGAAAGTGAAGTCGCTCAGTCGTGTCTGACTCTTCGCGACCCCATGGACTGCAGCCTACCAGGCTCCTCCATTCATGGAATTTTCCAGGCAAGAGTACTGGAGTCGGGTGCCATCACCTTCTCCGTTTCCTGTGTTATGAAGTATCAAATACCTTGATATTCCAATTTGATCTGATTGCTTTGCAGGCAGTTCTATAGGGTAGACATGGAGATTCCCTGTGCTTAAACACTCAGTAAGCTATTATGGGACTTCTCAGGTGACCCTAGTAAAGAACCCTGCTGCTAATGCAGGGGACTCATGAGACCCAGGTTCTATCCATTAGTCAAGAAGATCCCCAGGAGGAGGAAATGGCAACCCACTCTGGTATTCTTGCCTGGAGAATCCCATGGACAGAGGAGCTGAGTGAAGGGTTGCAAAATGCACAGGGTCACAAAGAGTTGGACACAACTGAAGCAATTTAGCATGTACACACAGCCTATTATAACATATAATTAAACTTAAAAAAAACAACTAAAAATATAAAAAATAGATAAAATTTTGAAATTCATTAATAATTAACAGTCAGACATGACTGAGCAACTGAACTGCACTGAATAGTTAAGATCATGACATTCCTTAAGTTATCTAACATTGCTCAGTTCAGTCACTCAGTTGTGTCTGACTCCTTGCGTTGCCACGGACTGCAGCACGTCAGGCTTCCCTGTTCATCACCAGCTCCCAGTGTTTACTCAAACTCATGTCCATTGAGTTGGTGATGCCATCCAGACATCTTATCCTCCATCATCCCCTTCTTCTCCTGCCTTCAATCTTTCCCAGCATCAGAGTCTTTTCCAGTGAGTCAGTTCTTCGCATCAGGTGGCCAAAGTATTGGAGTTTCAGCTTCAGCATCCGGCCTTCCAATGAATATTCAGGACTGATTTCCTTTAGGATAGACTGGTTGGATCTCCTTGCAGTCCAAGGGACTCTCAAGAGTCTTCTCCAGCACCACAGTTCAAAAGCATCAATTCTTTGTTGCTCATTTTTCTTTATAGTCCAACTCTCACATCCATACATAACTATTGGAAAAACCATAGCTTTGACTAGATGAAGCTTTGTTGATGAAGTAATATCTCTGTTCTTTAATATGCTGTCTAGGTTAGTCATAGTTTTCTTCCAAGGAGCAAGCATCTTTTAATTTCATGGCTGCAGTCACCATCTTCAGTGATTTTGGAGCCCCCCAAAATAAAAGTCTCTCACTGTTTCCATTGTTCCACTGTTTCCAACATTGCTGATATTTAGTAATTTACCTGGAAAATAAGGTCTTTGGTGAGTAGTCTCAGTGTAACAGGTCTATAATGTAAGCTACTATCCCAATAGAAAACATTTAGAAAACTCATTACAGGATAACTCAAGGAGGTGTTTTTTTTTTAAGCTATTTATTAAGGTGTAAGTGTATGAGAATGACAAGTTGTAGCGGTTAATCTGTGTGTGATACTTCACAGATCACAGCATGTGACACTTCATCTGGGCTTCAAAGGGGTCAAATGATTAGCCACCCTGAACTGAGAAATGGTCATTGGTCACTTTCAGGTTATTTTGCTGCCAAAAGGATAAAATAATAAAGAAGCCAGAGGTCATCTCCTTCGATATAATGCAAATAAAAAAATTTCTGGGGCAAAAAGAAGCTGAAGAATGGAGACTGCATCTGAAGAATGCATTGTGGTTCTGTCTGTGGGTAGTAATACGATGATGTAGTAATACTCTATTTGCATGGTTTTGATTAATTCTATCTTTAACTTGGTATTAACTTCACAATAGGACTTCCCAGGTGGTGCTAGTGGTGAAGAACCTGCCTGCCAGTGCAGGAGACTTGAGACGTGGGCTTGATCCCTGGGTTGAGATGGAGGAGGGCATGGCAATGCACTCCAGTATTCTGCCTAGAGAATCCTATGGACAAAAGACCCTGGTGGGCTACAGTCCATGAGGTTGCAAAGATTTAGACAGGACTGAAGTGACTTATCACTCAGGCAAACAGCTTCACAATATCTTACATAGATATCTGAAGGTTTCTGTCATATGGATGGTAAATTTTCAAAAGTGACATTGATTTTGTGTCCATTGTAGTTGTTCTATATAATTGCTCTCCCTTTCTGAAACATTTTCTTTGTGAAAAGAGTAAATTAATCAATAAAATTATTGCTATTAATAAACAGAAAGGGTTACATTCAGGTTAAAAATAAGTCAGAAATGTGAACCTACTTTTCCAATAGAAACAATTCTGTATTCTAGAGAAAAAGTTAAAATTATTTTAGGTAAAGGTTAGTCATTACATTCACTGCTATTTTTAAACCACTGGAGGTTCCAGGAGCTTAAACATGCATTATGCTTTGTAGTTTGCTCCATTTAGTGCTGCCAAGGTACTAAAAAGAAAACTTTTATTAATAGTTAAAATTCTCTAAAGTTACATTTTTTGTTTCTGAGAATTAGGAAATGGGAATCCAGAAAGAAAACTAATTGAGTTGAGAGAGTATAGTCAGGGTAACAATCTATAGGAGAAAATTCTCAAGAATTACCTAGCCAGTTCTTGGCCTGAAAAGATGACTCCTAATAAAAATAGGTTCTATTTTCTGAAAACACACCTGGAGTACTCTTTCTGTAATAGAGAAAGCTTAGGGAGCTGAAGGCAGGGATGGAGTGGACTTTGTACAGACAGTTCTAAGTTATCAAAAGCCTGGGTCCTTTTCATGGAAAAAAAAAATAGAGAAAATATAGGGTCTTTTTTGGTTGGTAAAGTATCTCTTTTTATAAAATGTATTAAATGTGGATCTTTTCTTCAGAAATATTTTCTCCTTTAAAACACATTTAAGTCATGTACCATTTTTTGCATTTTAGTCCTTACACCATATATGAGAGTGGTAGTATAACTGAACATACTTTTACTTTTCTGTAAATGAGAAAATCTTATTCTGTATTCAAATAGATAACTTTTGTGTTCAGCTGGTTTTGGAAAAGGCAGAGGAACCAGAGATCAAATTGCCAACATCTGCTGGATCATCGAAAAAGCAAGTAAGCCAGTCAGTTCGGTCACTCGGTCATGTCTGACTCTTTGCGACCCCATGAACCGTAGCACACCAGGCACATTGTCCATAACCAACTCCCAGAGTTTACCCAGACTCATGTCCATTGAGTCGGTGATGCCATCCATCCATTTCATCCTCTGTCATCCCCTTTTCCTGCTGCCCTCAATCTTTCCCAACATCAGGATCTTTTCAAATGAGTAAGCTCTTCGCATCAGGTGACCATAGTATTGGAGTTTCAGCTTCAACATCAGTCCCTCCAATGAACACCCAGGACTGATCTCCTTTAGGATGGACTGGCTGGACCTCCTTGCAATCCAAGGGACTCTCAAGAGTCTTCTCCAGCACCACAGTTCAAAAGCATTGATTCTTCAGTGCTCAGCTTTCTTCACAGTCCAACTCTCACATCCATACATGACCACTGGAAATACCATAGCCTTGACTAGACAGACCTTTGTTGACAAAGTAATGTCTCTGCTTTTCAATATGCTGTCTAGGTTGGTCATAACTTTCCTTCCAAGGAGAAAGCGTCTTTAAATTTCATGGCTGCAATCACCATCTGCAATGATTCTGGAGCCCAGAAGTATTCCAGAAAAAACATCTATTTCTGCTTTATTGACTATGCCAATGCCTTTGACTGTATGGATCACAATAAACTGGGAAATTCTGAAAGAGATGGGAATACCAGACCACCTGATCTGCCTTTTGAGAAAGCTGTATGCTGGTCAGGAAGCAACAGTTAGAACTGGACATGAAACAGTGAACTGGTTCCAAATAGGAAAAGGACTACGTCAAGGCGGTATATCGTCACCCTGCTTGTTTAAATTCTATGCAGAGTACACCATGACAAATGCTGGGCTGGAGGAAGCACAGGCTGGAATCAAGATTGCTGGGAGAGATATCAATCACCTCAGATATGCAGATGACACCACCCTTATGGCAGAATGTGAAGAACTAAAGAGCCTGCTAATGAAAGTGAAATAGGAGAGTGAAAAAGTTGGCTTAAAAAACATTCAGAAAACTAAGATCATGGCATCCATTCCCATCACTTCATGGCAAATAGATGGGAAAACAGTGGAAACAGTGTCTGATTTATTTTTGTGGGCTCCAAAATCACTGCAGATGGTGATTGCAGCCATGAAATTAAAAGACACTTACTCCTTGGAAAGAAAGTTATGACCAACCTAGATAGCATATTCAAAAGCAGAGACATTACTTTGTCAACAAAGGTCTGTCTAGTTAAGGCTATGGTTTTTCCAGTGGTCATGTATGGATGTGAGAGTTGGTCTATAAAAGAGCTGAGCGCTGAAGAATTGATGCTTTTGAACTGTGGTGTTGGAGAAGACCTTTGAGAGTCCCTTGGATTGCAAGGAGATCCAACCAGTCCACCCTAAAGGAGATCAGTCCTGGGTGTTTATTGGAAGGACTCATGAAGCTGAAACTCCAATACTTTGGCCATCTAATGCAAAGAACTGACTCATTTGAAAAGTCCCTGATGCTGGGAAAGATTGAGGGCAGGAGGAGAAGGAGATGACAGAGGATGAGATGGTTGAATAGCATCACCGACTCAATGGACATGGGTTTGGGTGAACTCCGGGAGTTGGTGATGGACAGGGATGCCTGGCTTACTGCGATTCATGGGATTGCAAAGAGTTAGACATGACTAAGTGATTGAACTGAACTGAACTGTGTACATATATTTTACTTATACTATCTGATAATGTTACTATAATTTAAAAATCACATGTAATCTTGTGATCCTGTAACCAATCTTAATTTGGTGAAATATTATATATGTATATGCATTGCAGGCAGATTTTTACCATCTGAGCCACCAAGGAAGCCCCATACACACACACACGCATGCACACACACATATATGTAGTGATAAATGTGTATTTGGGGAAGGAAAACACTGTGGCAAATAATTTTATGATATTATTTGATATATGATATAATTTTATGATATATTATATAAAGTATATATATTATATCATTTTATATTTTATATCTATATGTATCTATCTATTTATATCTATCTATGTAGAGAGAGGTAGTCATAGTTAAAAGATCATGCAAAGACCGATATCTTGACCACACTTACAATTTAAGGAAAGAACTCAAGAAACAAGTGCAGTGTTCCTCCTTCATACATATCATTTACTGATAGTTTTAAAATAGTCCTTTCTATATTATATTGAGGATAATTAGTTAACATTTCTTCTCTTGTAACTTGTACATAACATTATTGCATACTCAAGAGTTTAAAATTTTATTTTTGGATTTGTGTTAAAATGTTTATTAATTAAATATTAGTACATGATACATGCATAACTTTGGAAAGCTCACTTTTACATTTCTTCATTTTTTAAGTGTCCAAACCTCATTTAATTTAACTGTTTACTCATTTAAATATTTAACATTTTTTAGTATTTTGGCAAGATTTTCAACTATGCAGTCTCAATTCTTCAAATTTCTGTATGCAAAACAAACAACTGGAGTCAAATATTGGAGCTATTCTCTAATATTTCTTATTAAGGGATTAATTGGTGATTAATTCATTAGCTAAACTGAATTAGTTTAAAATATTCATATATGTCATTTATTAGCATGTAAAGTTTAATTATTATTAAACTCTTTTCCCTATTACTCTATTTCATACATACTCAACAGTTATGTTTTGATTACACAATACTGACAGGCAATTCTTGATGGACTGCTACGGTCCCTGTACGCACTTTAGTTCAGGACGATTATTTCAAAGATGTGTGTTTTTCTGTCTGTGTGTATCTGTGTGTGTGTCTGTGTTATGCACACCTGCAGTAGTTATCTCCTGCTATTACATTGTTTTAAAAGATAAAGGGGATTTCTATTAGAGATAAACATGTAACTATTAATCTTGTAATTATCTTATCTCTGCACATAATTTTTATTGAATAATGAACCCTTAAGAAGAAAAAGCTGACAAAAGACTAAGCCCTTATTCAAAGTGAGATGGTTAGGTCTATCTTCTACCTGACCTGACTAAATAGATGTCATCTGCCTATCTCCTTTATACCTGGCTGTTTAATATCTCCCCTAGTAGGAATGAATAGAGAGATAGGTTATATTTCTAATAACTAGAATATAAACAAAGAAGAACATCTTCCATTGCATCCTCTGTCTGCTAGATCAAAAGGACAAAGATTCTTTGGAACCTAGAATGTGAGAAATGTGTTCCCTTGGAATCAATGAGTAAGGAATGAAATGGCAGATGTAATTAATATTCCTAATCAGGTTTTATCATCATAACTCCAAACACACAAGAGTGGACAGAGGGGAGCAGTGATTTAGGGTCTCAAGAGGCACTTATATTTGCATATCAGTCCATGTCAGAATTAAAACAGAAAAAAGGAAAAATTTTAACTCTGCGTAAATTTTTTGTCTGCAATTTTCTTCTGGTGTCCCTATGATCTCCTACTGCTATTCTGCTTGATGTCACAAGAGGAAGGAGACTATGTCACTCTTAGCCTATTATTTGACCAAAAGTCTTTTATTAAAAGAGCATGCCAATCAAGTTAAAACTCTTATTTTTAGAAAAAAAAATTATATATTTTAAAATTATGATTTTTGTGTTAGTTTCTTCCCCCATCATAGCACAACAATATAGAAATGTTAATGGATATGTTTTAAAACTTGCAACTGATACATAGGTCAGCTTGCTGTATCTCACACTTGCCAGGCATACCTCCTGTCCTCAGCTTGTGCACTTGCTCTTTCACAAGATACCTGCTTTGTTCCTTCCCTCATATAAAATTATTCGGATATTTTACTCAAAATTCTCTTCAGTGAAGTCTGTCTAACCACCCCATTTAAGATTACTAACCTTTGCTGATACTCTTTATATTCATCACTGCATTTTTTTCTCCAATCAGTTCAGTTCAGTTCAGTCGCTCAGTTGTGTCCAACTCTTTGCATCCCCATGAATCGCAGCATGCCAGGCCTTGCTGTCCATCACCAGCTCCCAGAGTTCACTCAAACTCATGTCCATCGAGTCGGTGATGCCATCCAGCCATCTCATCCTCTGTCGTCCCCTTCTCCTCCTGCCCCCAATCCCTCCCAGCATCAGAGTCTTTTCCAATGAGTCAACTCTTCGCATGAGGTGGCCAAAGTACTGGAGTTTCAGCTTTACCATCATTCCTTCCAAAGAAATCCCAGGACTGATCTTTAGAATGGACTGGCTGGATCTCCTTGCAATCCAAGGGACTCTCAAGAGTCTGCTCCAACACAACAGTTCAAACGCATCAATTCTTCGGCGCTCAGCTTTCTTCACAGTCCAACTCTCACATCCATACGTGACCACTGGAAAAACCATAGCCTTGGCTAGACAGACCTTTGTTGGCAAAGTAATGTCTCTGCTTTTCAATATGCTGTCTAGGTTGGTTATAACTTTCCTTCCAACGACTGTCTTTTAATTTCATGGCTGCAATCACCATCTGCAGTGATTTTGGAGCCCCAAAAAATAAATTCTGACACTGTTTCCACTGTTTCCCCATCTATTTGCCATGAAGTGATGGGACCAGGTACCATGATCTTAGTTTTCTGAATGTTGAGCTTTAAGCCAACTTTTTCACTCTCCTCTTTCACTTTCATCAAGAGGCTTTTTAGTTCCTCTTCACTTTTCTGCCATAAGGGTGGTATCATCTGCATATCTGAGGTTATTGATATTTCTCCCGGCAATTTTGATTCCAGCTTGTGCTTCACTCAGCCCAGCGTTTCTCATGATGTACTCTGCATATAAGTTAAATCAGCAGGGTGACAATATACAGCCTTGATATACTCTTTTTCCTATTTGGAACCAGTCTGTTGTTTCATGTCCAGTTCTAACTGTTGTTTCCTGACCTGCATATAGGTTTCTCAAGAGGCAGGTAAGGTGGTCTGGTATTTCCATCTCTTTCAGAATTTTCCACAGTTTATTGTGATCCACACAGTGAAAGGCTTGGCATGGTCAATAAAGCAGAAGTAGATGTTTTTCTGGAACTCTCTTCCTTTTTCCATGATCCAGTGGATGTTAGCAATTTGATCTCTGGTTTCTCTGCCTTTTCTAAAACCAGCTTGAACATCTGGAAGTTCATGGTTCATGTATTGCTTAAGCCTGGCTTAGAGAATTTTGAGCATTACTTTACTAGCGTGTGTATTATTTTTTCCAATAATATATTCTAAATATATTATTTTATTTCTGTTTCACTCTAATAGATTTTAAACTTCAGAAATTAAATATGTTTGTTCTATGTTTAATACTTTGTACAGAACAAGTCTTAACACTTATTAGTATATAACAGTTCAATAATAGTTGATGAATAAATAAAGAATATTTTATATTAAAACTCAATATCCCAATCTTTGATTATAGCAATCTTGTCACCCCTTACCTCTTTCCAATCACATTGCTCTCTTATTTCTTAGAATCTTCACACCCCTAAAGGCTTCAGCTTTTCAACAGGGCTCTATTATGCCTTGCTTTCCTTAAAATTATCTATTCGATCATGTAGACAATTTTCTCATCAATATCCTCAATGCCTTCCCATCAGTGCCTATTTGCTATTTCAGGCCTGCAAATTCCAAGCCTATAAATGAGTTTAGAATTAGACTGCTAAGTGCTAATGAATCAAAAAATGAAATGTACATGTAGGCAAATCTTGACCCAGGAAGAGCTATAAACAAAGGGGAAATTTATCTAAAAGATAAGAACCCAATCCCCCACCCTCCACATATCCTTATGGAGTTCAGCTATAGAAAAGTGAGAGTGAGGTCTGGAAATGGTGTCTGTTAAGAATGTGACAGAATGTCTAAGGTGCATAAAAGGAGCCTTATCCTCTACCCGTACATTATAATGTTCTTTTGGTGATAGATAGAGCATGATGCATTTAATCCTCACCTGTCACTGTCCAGGGCTCCATTGCTGGTCTTCTGTTGAATAACTAATTAAAGACACATTAGGATTTGAACAGTCAGAGAATGGTAGTGGTTGAATTTTCCTCATGCAGAAGAGATTTCAGAACACTATCTAAGGAAAGGTCAACAGAAAAATGAGGCATTTTCTCTGCTGTGACCAGCTTACACCTTTCTAGTTAAAATAAATTGTGGGAAACAAGTGACCGTTTTATAGACCACTCCCTTAGAAACAATTCTAAATTGTATGTTTCTACCTGAAAGTACATAGAATGTATGAATGTAAAAAACCTTTCCTGCTATTTTCCCTCACCACATTCCTTCTCATCCTGTGGAACTCAGTCACAAATAATTGAATTAATTATAATTCTTGGTAAGTAACATTTTCATTGCATTTATCTTATTTTATTTAAATAATGATGTGTTTTATTTAATGAGTAGTCCTACAGTGTTTGAAATGTATGAGGCACAATTCCAAGTATTTCACAAATACTAATTTATTAAATCCTTGAAATATTGCAGAAGGAAGATATTACTATATTTAGATTTTTTAAAGCAGTCCAATTTAGAAATATTACTAAACTTTCTCAGAATGTATAACTACAACACATAAATACTAGAATTTAAAAGCAGGGATTGACGATCCTGAGTATAATTTTAAAAATACTATTCTGCATCAGAAGGATGATATTTGGATTGGCTGTATTACCTAATAACCAAGCTATTACTAGAAATTTGTTATATTATACATGCCTTTATTTTTAATTTCATCTCATCTCTTCCCAGAAGTATCTGTCATGAAGAAATTTGTTTTTATTAAACTTTTTCAAACATAAGCACATTAACACTTTGATCTCAGACGTCCAGCTTCTGAAAATTATATTAGATATACTCTTTCTATTATTTAAGCCACTTAGTCTGCAGTTCTTTGCTAAGGAAGCCTAATGAACAAATACTGAGATATAGTAATAATAAATATCTGCTGCTTTTGTTGATACGTCTTTATCTTTATTGAAACATTTATCTATCTATATGTGTATTCACCCATCCATCAATCTATCCTATTTATCTATCAAATTATACTGTCTTGATTACTCTATTATTAATTGTATACTGCTAAGTGAATCTAATGAACCATTATATTCTACTGTCAACTTCACAGATTTTAAAATTATAGCTTATTTTTCTCTTAAATACATAATTTATTGTATAAATTAAACTGAACATAAGCTTTTGGAATTTATTCTGTTATTTTTAATATTCATTCTCTATTTTTAGAAAATCTCAGGGTTTTTTTTTTTTTTTTTCCTATTCTCACAAATCAAAACTCCTAATGTTTGGACATATTTTCTATTAAACAGCTATTTAAAAAATCAACTTCTATAATTTGAGCTCGTGGTTATGTAGTAAACTGTGATTTGATGATTGTAGCATTTCCAAATTAAGCAGAAGATTTTGTCTTTTGGGAAAGCTGAAGATCATTATGTAATTGGCTTGATTACATTTAACTATTAGAAATACTTCAGAGAGGGAAAGGCAGATATAAAAAAGGTCCATCTGAGACAATTGATGGTAAATCTTTTTATTTTTGGAACACTTTCATTGCTGAATTTTTTTAAATTAATTTTTATTGGAATATAGTTGCTTTGCAATGTTGTATTCGTTTCTACTGTCCAGCAAAGTGAATCAGTTATACGTGTGTGTGTGTATATATATATATATATATATATATATATATGTGTGTGTGTGTGTGTGTGTGTGTGTGTTTATATATATATATATATATATATATATATAAAGTTGCTTCAGTTTTATCAGACTCTTTGTGACCCTATATACTATAGAACACCAGGCTCCTCTCTCCATGGAATTTTCTAGGCAAGAATACTGGAGTGGGTTGCCATTTCCTACTCCAAGGGATCTTCCTGACCCCAGAATTAAACCCACGTCTCTTGCGTATCCTGCATTGTCAATCAGATTCTTTACCACTGTGCCACATGGGAAGCCCAATATACACCCTCGCATTTTTGGAAATACTTTGTTTGATGTTAACTTCTAAAGTAAGCCATAGTTCTTCTTTTCTAAACCCCATTAACCATGTTCTCATTCCTTTCATCGACTAGTAAGTATTGTTTGTTATTAAAAAGGGGCTGTGAAAATATGGGTGAAAGTGAAAGTGATAGCTGCTCAGTCATGTCTGACCAACTCTTTGTGACCCCCATGGACTGTAGCCTGGGAGGCTCTTCTGTCTATGGGATTTACCAGGCAAGAATACTGGAGTGAGTAGCCATTTCATTCTCCAGGGGATCTTCCTGACCCATGGACTGAACCTGGGTTTTCTTCAATGTAGGCATATCCTTTACCATCTGAACAACCAGGGACTTCAAAAATATGGATAGGGTCCTAATTTCTGGATCAAATAGGGTAGGACCAAGTCACGGTTTAGTGTTCATTTCTTTTGAGGTCTAGTGCAAGTAATTAACATTTCTACACCTCAGTTTCTTCAAATATAAGATGTGGGATAATGGTAAAACTACCATTTGCTTCATTATAGTAATATTCACAAGTGTACATCTTAAAGTTTAGTATGTAGAAGAATGCCTGAAGGCAAGTGACTACTATACTATATACACACCATCTAGTATCAGAATGACATTCTGAAATTTGTAGCATAGAATTGGTTCTTGGTTCTTTATGATTCTATTGTCTTTACTCCCAAATCATCTCCAGGACATGACAAGTTTATAGGAATCCCAGCTTCATTGCTGAGGTCTTCAGAGAAGTCTTCATTTCTGGAACTACAGAGCAGAGCTAAATCTCAGTCAATTTACTGATGCTTAGAATTATCTATACTTCAGTTCAGTCACTCAGTTGTGGCCGACTCATTGCGACCTCAAGGACTGCAGCACACCAGGCTTCCCTGTCCATCACCAACTGCCAGAGCTTAATCAAACTCATGTCCATCGAGTTGGTAATGCCATCCAACTATCTTGTCTTCTGTTGTCCCCTTGTCCTCCAGCATCAGGCTCTTTCCTAATGAGTCAGTTCTTCAAATAAGGTGGCCAAAGCATTGGAGTTTCAGATTCAACCTCAGTCCTTCCAAAAAATATTCAGGACTGATTTCCTTTAGGATTAACTGGTTTGATTTCCTTGCAGTCCAAGCTACTCTCAAGAGACTTCTCCAACACCACAGTTAAAAGCATCAATTCTTCAGTGCTCAGCTTTCTTAATAGTCTAACTCTCACATCCATACATGGCTACTAAAAAAAATAACTTTGACTAGACAGAACTTTGTTGGCAAAGTAATGTCTCTGCTTCTTAATACACTGTATAGGTTCAGTTCAGTTCAGTCGGATCAGTACTCAGTTGTGTCCAACTCTTTGAAAACCCAATGGACCACAGGACACCAGGCCTCCCTGTGCATCACTAACTTCCGGAGTTTACACAAACTCATGTCCATTGAGTTGGTGATGCCATTGAACCATTTCATCCTCTGTCACCCCCTTCTCCTCCTGCCTTCAATCTTCCCCAGCATCTGAATCTTTTCAAATGAGTCAGTTCTGCACATCAGGTGGCCAAAGTATTGGAGTTTCAGCTTCAATATCAGTCCTTCCAATGCACACCCAGGACTGATCTCCTTTAGGATGGACTGGTTGGATCTCCTTGCAGTCCAAGGGACTCTCAAGAGTCTTCCCCAACACCACAGTTCAAAAGCATCAATTCTTCGGAACTCAGCTTTCTTTATAGTCCAACTCTTACATCCATACATGACTACTGGAAAAACCATAGCCTTGACAAGATGGATCTTTGTTGGCAAAGTAATGTCTCTGCTTTTTAATATGCTATCTAGGTTGGTCATAACTTTTCTTCCAAGGAGTAAGCATCTTTTAATTTCATGGCTCTGGTAACCATCTGCAGCGATTTTGGAGCCCAAGAAAATAAAGCCTCTCACTGTTTCCATTTTCTCCCCATCTGTTTGCCATGAAGTGATGGGACTGGATGCCATGTTCTTAGTTTTCTGAATATTGAGTTTTAAGCCAACTTTTTCACTCTCCTCTTTCACTTTCATCAAGAGGCTCTTTAGTTCTTCTTCACTTTCTGCCACAATGGAGGTGTCATCTGCATTTCTGAGGTTATTTATATTTCTCCCAACAATGTTGATTCCAGTTTGTACTTCATCCAGTTAAATAAGCAGGGTGACAATATACAGTCTTGATATACTCCTTTCCTCATTTGGAACCAGTCTGTTGTTTCATGTCCAGTTCTAACTGTTGCTTCTTGATCTGCATACAGATTTCTCAGGAGGCAGGTCAGGTGGTCTGGCATTCCCATCTCTTAAAGAATTTTCCACAGTTTGTTGTGATCTACACTGTCAAAGGCTTTGGCATGGTCAATAAAGCAGTAGATGTTTTTCTGGAACTCTCTTGCTTTTTTGATGATCCAGCAGATGTTGGCAAATCGATCTCTGGTTCCTCTACCTTTTCTAAATCCAGCTTGAACATCTGGAAGTTCACATTTCACGTACTGTTGAAGCTTGGCTTGGAGAATTTTGAGAATTTTGCTAGCATGTGAGATGAGTGCAATTGTGAGGTAGTTTGAGCATTCTTTGGCATTGTCTTTCTTTGGGATTGGAATGAAAACGGATCTTTTCCAGTCCTGTGGCCACTGCTGAGTTTTCCAAATTTGCTGGTGTATTGAGTGCAGCACTTTCACAGCTTCATCTTTTAGGATTTGAAATAGCTGAGCTGGAATTCCAACACCTCCGATAGCTTTGTTCATGGTGATGCTTCCTAAGGCCCACTTGGCTTCACATTCCAGGATGTCTGGCTCTAGGTGAGTGATCACACCATCATGATTATCTGGGTCATCAAGACATTTTTAATATAGTTCTTCTGTGTATTCTTGCCACCTCTTCTCAGTATCTTCTGGTTCCATGCCATTTCTGTCCTTTTTGTGCCCATTTTTACATGAAATTTTCCCTTGGTATCTCTAATTTTCTTGAGGAGATCTCTAGTCTTTCCCATTCTATTATTTTCTTTCTTTTTTTTTTTGCATTGATCACTGAGGAAGTTATCTCTCCTTGCTATTCTTTGGAACTCTGCATTCAAATGGGTTTATCGTTCCTTTTCTCCTTTGCCTTTCACTTCTCTTCTTTTCTCGGCTATTTGTAAGGCCTCCTCAAACAACTGTTTTGCCTTTTTGTGTTTCTTTTTCTTAGGGCTTGTCTTTTTTTTTTTTTTTAATTAATTTTATTTTATTTTTAAACTTTACATAATTGTGTTAGTTTTGCCAAATATCAAAATGAATCCACCACAGGTATACATGTGTTCCCCATCCTGAACCCTCCTCCCTCCTCCCTCCCCATACCATCCCTCTGGGTCGTCCCAGTGCACTAGCCCCAAGCATCCAGTATCGTGCATTGAACCTGGACTGGCATCTCGTTTCATACATGATATTTTACATGTTTCAATGCCATTCTCCCAAATCTTCCCACCCTCTCCCTCTCCCACAAAGTCCATAAGACTGTTCTATACGTCAGTGTCTCTTTTGCTGTCTCGTATACAGGATTATCGTTACCATCTTTCTAAATTCCATATATATGCGTTATTATACTGTATTGGTGTTTTTCCTTCTGGCTTACTTCACTCTGTATAATAGGCTCCAGTTTCATCCACCTCATTAGAACTGATTCAAATGTATTCTTTTTAATGGCTGAGTAATACTCCATTGTGTATATGTACCACTGCTTTCTTATCCATTCATCTGCTGATGGACATCTAGGTTGCTTCCATGTCCTGGCTATTATAAACAGTGCTGCGATGAACATTGGGGTACACGTGTCTCTTTCCCTTCTGGTTTCCTCAGTGTGTATGCCCAGCAGTGGGATTGCTGGATCATAAGGCAGTTCTATTTCCAGTTTTTTAAGGAATCTCCACACTGTTCTCCATAGTGGCTGTACTAGTTTGCATTCCCACCAACAGTGTAAGAGGGTTCCCTTTTTTCCACACCCTCTCCAGCATTTATTATTTGTAGACTTTTGGATTGCAGCCATTCTGACTGGTGTGAAATGGTACCTCATAGTGGTTTTGATTTGTATTTCTCTGATAATGAGTGATGTTGAGCATCTTTTCATGTGTTTGTTAGCCATCTGTATGTCTTCTTTGGAGAAATGTCTATTTAGTTCTTTGACCCACCTCCCAGAATATTGGAAATAAAAGCAAAAATAAACAAATGGGACCTAATTAAACTTAAAAGCTTCTGCACATCAAAGGAAACTATTAGCAAGGTGAAAAGACAGCCTTCAGAATGGGAGAAAATAATAGCAAATGAAGCAACCGACAAACAACTAATCTCAAAAATATACAAGCAACTCCTACAGCTCAACTCCAGAAAAATAAATGACCCAATCAAAAAAAAAAAAAGGGCTTGTCTTAATCACTGCCTCCTGTACAATGTCACAGACCTCCATCCATAGTTTTTCAGGCACTCCATCTATCAGTTCTAATCCCTTGAATCTATTTGTCACTTTGTTGTATAATTTGTCAACCTGGATAAAATCTAATTTTCCATCCCTATTATTCTTCTATATTAGTGTCACCAAGGCTATCAACATTTTCTCTTAAGTGCTTGATATTTTTGGTTATTCTCCCTCAAAACACATTCTTTCACTGGCTTTTAAAATGTTTTTTATATTGAGTTGTGTTTTACTTATCTGGATGCTAATGTGTGCATGTTCATGTGTGTGTGTGTGTGTTTAGCTCAGCTGGTAAAGAATCTGCCTGTAATGTGGGAGACCCCTGTTGATTCCTGTGTCAGGAAGATGCCCTGGAGAAGAGATAGGCTACCCTTCGAGTATTCTTGGGCTCCCCTGGTGGCTCAGAGGGTAAAGAATCTGCCTGAAATGCGGGAGACCTGGGTTCTGTCCTTGGATTGGGAAGCTTCCCTGGATGAGGGCATGGCAACCCACTCCAGTGTTCTTGCCTGGAGAATCCCAATGGACAGAGGAACCTGGCGGGCTGCAGTCCATGGGGTCCCAAAGAGTCTTACACAACTGAGTGGCAGAGCACAGCTTAAACATCAATATGTCTTGGGATTCTATCTTAGTCCAGACCAGGATTAATCTATATACTCCCTTGGATTATTTAATGGACTTATCTTTATGACTTATCTACTTCCTAATTCATATCTCTCTCATGAGCACCAACCTAGAATCCAGTTGCATAATGGATATATTTACAATCCACAGTCTCCAATTGAGCTGTTTAAAGCTGAACTCACAGACTTAATTTTTTGTCATGCAATCATATTTCAGAAAATGTAAAACAATATCCTTCTAGCTGAAAATGGCCAATTTCAAGCAATAAAACTAGATTCTTCACATAATATTCATTTCTATTACATACCTAGTTTTTTATATTGGGAAAAAAAAAACAATTTGGAGTTCTATTTATTAAAAAAAAAAAAAAAAGCTCTATAAGCATCCTTTATTTTTCCATGCACTAATGACAATGAAGCAGTTAGGATCCTGTGTATTTCCCCAACTGCTTAGATTTATAGCTAAATTTAAAACAATACATATGTTATCCACAAAATAACAAAACAGGGGGGGAAAAAGCTAGTTGGATCTAACTTTTGTAATAAGTCATTTTAACGGAATTGATCAGCTTTACTTCTGGATACAAGCCTGGCATGCTGCAGCAATGGGGCTGCAAAGAGTCAGACACAATTGAGAACCTTAGCAAATATAATAATCAGATTTTTTTCCCATCATGTCTGAAATAAATTATTCAGTTAACCTATATTTGAGGACTGAAAGATAGAAAGTATGTACTTCAAAGAAATAATTTATTGCTAAAATATTTAATATATAATTTCTTGTTAATTTAAATAGAGCATTTAAAAAACTATTAATACGTATTTAAGATCTACATATGATAACCCACTATTTTACACATTGTGGTTGCCAGTGTTTAAAACACAGTGTCTTCATGGTATTATTGATTATCCTGAATTTCCTTTAATATTTTATTATATTATTATGCATTAAGGAATTTTCAGTGACCAAGCGTCACTAGTTTATGCTTGAAATATTCCAACAAAATGCACTTCTAGGTATATTTTTATTATTCATGAAAATATTAGATGAATCCCACATATCTCAATAAAGATGTAAAAGGGTTTTTAGTCTGTTAGAAATAAAAATCCCATTGTTACTATTCTCTGGACATTGCAACTATAGTGTTTATACTATTATTGACATAATTTTTAAGGAGAAACACATAAAATTTACATATAGAAAAACAGTGATTTGGTTTAAATTCTAATGATTATTTTTTTTTAATTTTTTTCCAGACTTATCCACATTTATTGCTGGTCATAGGGAAAAAAATGTCTAGAATAATAAATAACAGAATAATATGAAGAACACTGAAGTTAATTCTTTAGTTCCAACAAGTCAGAAGTGTGTATAATGACAGCATACATGTATGTTTGTTTGTTTCCCAGCTTTTGCATTTCGACCTGCTTCAAATTGGCATTCTTAATCTGTAGATCTGACTAACAAGATATGCATTTACCATTATCTTGAGGATATTATTTTACTTCTTTCCTGTGCTGAACCTGGGTTTCTATATCCCATATTTATCAATTTCATTTTGTTATTTTGATAGATGCTAATTTCCATACACTTCTATATGTGGCAGTCAGAGGCTATATGTGGGCAGTCAGTCTTTCAGAACTTGAATATTTGATGTCTGTCATTAAACTTGAGACTTCCCTGGTGGCTCAGATGGTAAAGCATCTGTCTACAACGCGGGAGACCTGGGTTTGATCCCTGGGTGGGGAAGATCTCCTGGAGAAGGAAATGGCAACCCACTCCAGTATTCTTGCCTGGAAAATCCCATGGATGGAAAAGCCTAATAGGCCACAGTCCACGGGGTCACAAAGAGTCAGACATGACTGAGCGACTTCACTTACTTATTTTACTTAATTTCCATCCACTTCTTAAGAGAGGCTATATGTGGGCAGTCAGTCTTTCCGAACTTAAATATTTGATGTCTGTCATTAAACCTGAGACTTGATTGGATAGATGTTTGAGTGTAGAACTCTAGATTCTGGTTAGAAAACATGCTTCTGTAGAACTTGAAGGCATTGTTGCAATGACTCCTAACTTCCAATGTTATCAATGAGAATTCCAAAGTTCAAATCATTCAATACTCCTTATGTGTATATACATATGTATATACATATACATGTACACTCTTTACCTCTATTTTCCCTGAGAAAGTCCTGCATACTTCTCTCTGAGTTTCTATTTAATCAATGTTTCGGACACATGTAAGTCCTTTATCTCTAGTAACTTTTTGCTTTTAATGTTGCAAAGTTGTCTCCACTTATTTCATTGCTTTTTTTTTTTTTTTTAATTTTTCCCTCTGCCTTTATTTCTGGAACTACTGAGATTTGGAGGAAGTAATTTATATAAATAGGATTTACTCTCTATTCTTTCTGTCCTGCTTAGTTTTTGTTTTATTTTTTTGCTTAACTGCGTGTTTTAAATCAGTTATAGATCAATTCCGTCTTGCAGTTTCCAAAAGAATACTTTTGTATCATCCTTTTCTTCAGTTGCTTCCAGTTCAGAAAGGTTTATGCCTTTTTCATTTGTAGACATATCATCGTTCTACTTTGAGTCAATTTTATATGTATATGTTCACCTCGAAACTATCAGGAATGAGAATTATATTTTAAAACTCAAAAAAATTGAGTATTATTCTTAGTGTAAATCAAGTACCCATTTTTCTAGTATTTTATTACTTCATTTTTGGCAAATAATTAAAATGATAAAGTAATACAAGTTATTTTTCTTTTAATACTTCTTAATAATATATTTCCATTTAAATTTTCTTCTCTAAAACTTGTCAGAAGTGTAGCAATATATGATAGTTATTTTTGGAAACAAAATCTTTTATCTGGATGTGTGTCGCATGCCCAGTCACTTCGGTTGTGTCCAACTCTTTGCGACCCCATGAACTGTAACCCGGCAGGCTCCTTTGTCCATGGGATTCTCCAGAACAGAATACTGGAGTGGGTTGCCATTTCCTTCTCCATTTATCTGGATAGAAAAGCTATAAAAAAATATAATAAGGTGAACAAAAATATCTTCAGAGAAAAAGTTTCTTTCAAGACAGATTTGATTACATGGGACAAAAAAAATCCAGAGAAATAATGTGACTTGTCAAAGCTCACTTAACTAGGTGGTTGCAAATTTCCTATAATAGAAATCTAGTGCAATATCATCATAGTTACTTTTTTTATTATCAGAACTTTACACCCCTTATATTCAGAAAGAAATAGATGGGTGGTACATTGTATGGTCTTATTATGAACACATTCCTTTTGGCTTGGTAATTCTTAGCCCATTGAAACTACTAATCAAAAATGGGGGGAAAAGGTAATATAGGATTAAAGGCAGTGTTATTGACCTTTAGAGATTCTGAATCATGGCTTAATATAAATGCAGCTAACATAACTTCAGGGAGGGACAAAGCAAATGTTTTCATGAAAGTAAAATATCATAATAGGTATTTTTAAAATTGAAATCAAGGGTTAAGTGATAGATATAAGTAAACATATTCAAATGCTTAAAATTTTGTTTTCGATGAAGAGATCCAATATTCCTCAGGAATTACATTAATTGTGGATCAAAGGAACCACATTAAGGCTTTTCATATTAAAAATGGAAAATATGTCGTATTTTCACATTGTAAATCATTTTGAAAACATTTACAATTTTTTATCATATAGACAAAATACATCTGTATGTAAAGTATTTTACTATAATTAGCCACCTCAGGGGCTGGAGGAAGAGGAGGGATATAAGTTTAGGAAGGCTAAGTAATTTAACCACTAACATAAGTCCAATCATCAGGGCCTAAACTAAATAATAAATGATATGATTTATGTTTCTTACTGTTTATAATAGTCAATTTTGGAGTAATATTTTAGGAATTATATAAAAATAAAAATGGGATGGTACGGGGAGGGAGGTGGGAGGGGGGTTCAGGATGGGAAGCACGTGTACACTCTTGGTGGATTCATGTTGATGTATGGCAAAACAATACAATATTGTAAACTAATTAGCCTCAAATTAAAATAAATAAATTTAAATTTAAAAAATGGCATATTCATATGAGAGACAAAAAATGTTATTTTCAACTATAAGTAAGTACAGATACCCCTCCCCCTTTATCCTAATTTTATATAGGATTAACATGACTAGACATTGTTCTCACTTTAAAAAGTAATACTTTGTTAAAGAGGTTGCAGTTTGTATGTTTCAGTAGGCCTTACCCACACATGAACACTGAATTAATCCCCCCTAATGATTCTCCTGTCTTTTTTTTCATGCATATTGGTAAAAATATTCTCTAAACCTTGATTGCTGAACCTAAATGTGAACCTCAGATTTCGGTTTGTCTCTATGGGTCTCAAATGAAAATTCTCAAGGCTTGCACTACATTGTTTCTAAAAATTAGACTATACAATTTTTAATTAAACACAATATGCAAGTATGTTAAAAATACATGCTGAAACATTTGCTTCATTGAGTCTTAACAGGCAAGACTTTCATATTTCCAAAGCCTGTTTGAAGAAGGCAACCTTTAATGGTGACTTGTGTGTGTGTGTGTGTGTGTGTGTGTGTACCTATGTGTGCATGCACACACTTTGTCATGTCCAACCCTTTGAGACCCCATGGGCTGTAGCCCACCAGGCTCCTCTGTCCATGGAATTTTCCAGGCAAGGATACTGGAGTCTGTTGCTGTTTCTGAGAGTTATAATTATAGAATAAAACTATATCTTCCTGTGGATCTGAATGATTATTAACTGGTAAGAGTCCAAACTTGCCATGTGCATTGACTTCCCATTTTATCTCTGAGGAAGAGGTGAATAAGAGACTACCTATGTTTCAAAGTTGTTCATAGATGGCCTGGATGGTAACTAGTAGTGATTTTTCCTCACAGAGAACTGCTCCTCTTTCCAGCATTCTTTCATTTTTTGTGTATCTATGAAAACTTAAAAAATGAAAAACTTTCAAAACATGAAAACTTAAAAATTCAAAACCTGGCTTTTCTCCTAACCTATCTGAAACATTAGCTATTTTGTCTCTAAATGAAGTAATTTTCTTATACACTTTGAAATCATTGTGAGGTCCAAATATTTATGACAATTATGTTTTATAAGACTTATATTACTCTAAAATACACAAAAATAATAGCAATAACAATGTAGTTTGTAAAATGTGCTGATGATTTTCTTTAGGACATGGAAACATCCTCTACACACTTAAGAAAACCAGATTTTAAAATAAGTATAATAGTATTCTTTCATATGTGACAGAGACAGAAGCCCCAGAGTTTGGCCCAAAGTGAATGACTGCTAATTAAAGAGTACAGGAAATGCACCCTCACAAATGAAGTCCCAGCCAGTTTGTAAATTTTCGCTAAATCTAGTGATCTAAGTTGCCTTGGTGAGTATTTCATAAATGTGCTCTCCAAAGATGATGTTGTTTGAAGTTTGGAGATCTGATAACATTATACCTTGAATTCTAAAGAAAATATTATGAAAAACAATAGTAGAAAAGTCACAAAAATATATCAAATATGCTGCTTGACAGAGGTTATACACTATAGCATCTCACTGTCTCTTCAGTAGTCACCAACTTTTTGTCTATTATATCTATTGCCACCATCCTGGTTTCAGAACTTTTTCTTCAAGACTCTATAGTTAGTGTTTTTCCCTTTTTCTATGGAACAGTGAGTAATAGTGCCATGGGATTAAAATGTCAGCTTTCATTTTATTCCTTTAAGAACAGTCTTTATGAATATTTCAATAAATTTCTATTATAGTTAAAGATTTAAATATGTGATATTTTAATGAAGAAGAGAAAAAAAATTCTGTACAATATATAATGTCAGCATCAGTTAGAGCATCTTCCATATATACAGAAGACATTATACCATCTTAGATGTACATTGATGCTTAAATGGCTGCATATTATTTTGGAAATATTTTTGTATTGCAAATATTGGCCTAGGTCTACTTAGCATCCCAAGTAATTTATGAATTTAATACTTAAACATTTCCTTGGCTATGCTGCCTCTCCTATCATTACTTTCAAGATAGTTAGTCAAGAAGTGATCCTAGGAAGCAGAAGGGAGTCACCATCTCTTGGCTAAACTAAAGAGTATACCTGAGGCAGATTCATGTTGATGTATGGCAAAACCAATACAATATTATAAAGTAATTAGCCTCCAATTAAAATAAATAAATTTATATTTTTTAAAAAATTAAAAAAAATAGTACATGACCAGTATAGTAATTGATTATTAGGGAATGTTAGGGATACTGATATACAGTGTAAAGAAGGAATAACATTTCTGGAACCAAAATGATCCATGAGGGTGGGTTTTATTATTTAACTATCCAATTGGACATTAGATGGACAAGTATAGGAGTTATAAACATAGAAGGGCAAGGTGACAGTTCTGAGGATCTATATCTGCATCTGAGTCACATCAAAAGTAAATTCACTCAGTCTTATGTAGTCTAGCCTAGGTACTGGCAAAGGGTGGAGGGAATTTACAATGAAGACGATCTAAAATAATGGAGGGAGCCAAGTGGTATCAATTGAGATGTCGAGACCAGATACAGGGATAGGAACCTAACTTATCCTCATGGTCTTCCTTTTTTAAATTTACCCAGAAAAAGAGAGCCATATGGATCCTGGAAAAGTTGTTCCCAGATGGATGACTGTATTGTATGTAGCCAGTGGATCCTACGTGGGCAATGGGTAAAGTCTTGCAGACGCTGTAGTTTCTCGTACAAATCCCACCTAAGGACAGAGGCACTTCTTCCAGCTAAAAAGGTATGTGTATATGCTTCACAACTGACTCCTTATCCTAGAGCTGACCTTCACAGCCTCACCCAAAGTAAATCCCCTCCCTAAGAACAGCCGCGCTCAACAACTGATCACCTCTCTCACTCTCTCATAAGTCTTATGGCCAGAGCATTCTAAGTAAACTTCCTTCAGGCACACTACTGTCTCAGAGTGTTTCCTAGGAATACAAACTATGGCAATCTGCTTTCTAAAAAAAGAAAAATGCTTGCAGTACATATTCATATTTAGTATATATTCACTTTGAAGTTCAAAATAATTCTCTCTGCACATGTAACTAAAAATGAAGTATACTATCTTCATCATTAGACTCTAATAATATCAAAAAAAACTCTCTTTAAATAGTTATAACCTCATTCTATAACTAAAGATGTGAATATGCCATATATTCAGTTGTGTTCAACTCTTTTATGACCCCATGGACTGTAGCCAGCCAGGCTCCTCTGTCCATTGGATTTCCTGGCTAGAATCCTGGAGTGGGTTGTAATTTTCTCCTTAAGGGGACCTTCCTGACCCAGACATAAAACTTGTATCTCCTTTGTCTCCTGCTTTGGCAGGTGGATTCTTTACCATTGAGCCATCTTGGAATCCCTGAATATGCCAGACTGTTTCCTATGCCTGCACCCTTATATGTAGTTTTATCTGTCTTCTTCTACCTACCCTTTACTTGTTTAGCTAATTTACACTTGTCTATTAAATATCAGTTTCAGTGTCTCCTCTTTAAAGTCTTTCCCTAACTTTTATTCTGACTTATATATGTTGTATGAATTGGAAATTACTGTAAATGCTTTTGTAACAGTATTTTAAACATTACAGTAAAACAGATACAGTGGTTGTCCTAGTGTGTTGTACATTTCTTGAGGCAAAGACCAAATTAGAGAGGGCAAAAAAGTAATTATATGCTTGTGGGCTCTGGAATTGAAATGTCTTTAATCCTATTTGAGGAATAAGAGATTTAACAGTGTAACTCTGTAGTCACATGAAATAAATCTGTACTTCTAGGACCTAGCGCAGTGCCTCCCAAACAAATGATTATCATTTAATAAATAAATAGATGAATAACTAAATGAATGATTGGCTGATTAAAGAAAGGAAAGACTAAAAACAAAAGGGTGAATAAATTATATTTCCAATTATGGGCATATTCCATAAGACTAATATGTTTATAAAATCATTTTACTTTAAGCTTTATATTAGATGTTTTGGTTAGCTATTATTATTGTCATTTACTAGTTGAGAAAAATGAATGTCATGGATTAACTAGTTTTCCAAAAGTTACAGCTATTAAATGATAACTAAGTTGGACACGACTGAGTGACTGAACTGAACTGAAGTCCTAAATAATATTTCAAATCTAGTTATTTTGTAGATAGATAAATGTGTGTGTATGTGTTTTAAAACGGCATTGAATGTATTGTGATATGAATGATAAGAGATGCATGTGACATGGATCTTGGTGTGGCAAAGGAAACAGAAAGAATGAGATGACTCTAGATTTTGAAGGAAGACTCAGTCAGCAAGATCTCTTGGCTAGTTAGCTAAGCAGAGAGAAAGTTATGGGACTAATCAATGACTTTTTAGCCTGGGTGAATTGGAGAATGGTGGTTCAATTTTCAGAACTATAAGAACCAAGGTTTGGAGTTAGAGGGGAAATAAAAAATTACTTGTAGAGTCCTGATGTGAGGCCTTTTCAGGACTTCTCAATAAAGGTCACTGCAGAAGTTCTGGGGAGATGACAAGAAAAATAACATTGATATTATTAATTTTTTAATGTTAGAAGTTTAGAAATGTATATTTGGAGAGTTTTATTGACCATTTTAATTTATAAGGCTTCAAATTTATAAGGAAGCTTTGTGTTGGTTTCAAATCAAATACAGTCAATGCAATGAAAAAAAAAGCAGGTCGGAGCCATAATTATGACTGTGGGTTCTTTAATAATAGGAAATACACATGCTGTGCATCTATACTTCAAAAACCCATAATGTATGAGTGAATTTTAGTGTAAATATTTTTGTAATCTAACAAAAGAATAAGTTGTTTTTATCATCTATTACATTTTGGTATTCTCCGGAATCATGCTTCATTTGACCTGGATCAAAACCATTATTATGTTGGAATTGCAACATATAAAGCATAAACAACTTTTCAAAGAAGAAAAACATACTATTCACAAAACAAATAATAATTTGCATTTTTCTTTTCCCTCTTGGCTTCCTCGTAAATCTATATTCTAATACTTAAAAGGACTACGTCAAGGCTGTATATTGTCACCCTGCTTATTTAACTTATATGCAGAGTACATCATGAGAAAGGCTAGACTGGAAGAAACACAAGCTGGAATCAATATTGCCAGGAGAAATATCAATAACGTCAGATATGCAGATGACACCACCCTTATGGCAGAAAGTGAAGAGGAACTCAAAAGCCTCTTGATGAAAGTGAAAGTGGAGAGTGAAAAAGTTGGCTTAAAGCTCAACATTCAGATGTATAGAACAGTCTTTTGGACTCTGTGGGAGAAGGAGAGGGTGGGATAATTTGGATAATGGCATTGAAACATGTATAATATCATATATGAAACAAGTCGCCAGTCCAGGTTCAATACACAATACTGGATGCTTGGAGCTGGTGCGCTGGGACAACCCAGAGGGATAGTACGGGGAGGGAGGAGAGAGGAGGGTTCAGGATGGGGAACACGTGTATACCTGTGGCAGATTCATTTTGATATACAGCAAAACCAATACAATATTGTAAAGTTAAAAAATAAAATAAAATAAATTAAAAAAAGAAAACTAAGATCATGGCATCTGGTCCCATCACTTCATGGGAAATAGATGGGGAAAGAGTGGAAACAGTGTCAGACTTTATTTTCTGGGGCTCCAAAATCACTGCAGATGGTGACTGCAGCCATGAAATTAAAAGACGCTTACTCCTTGGAAGGAAAGTTATGAGCAACCTAGACAGCATATTGAAAAGCAGAGACATTACTTTGCCAACAAAGGTCCGTCTAGTCGAGGCTATGGTTTTTCCTGTGGTCATGCATGGATGTGAGAGTTGGACTGAGAAGAAGGCTGAGCACTGAGGAATTGATGCTTTTGAACTGTGGTGTTGGAGAAGACTCTTGAGAGTCCCTTGGACTGCAAGGATGTCCAACCAGTCCATTCTAAAGGAGATCAGCCCTGGGTGTTCTTTGGAAGGAATGATGCTAAAGCTGAAACTCCAGTACTTTGGCCACCTCATGCGAAGAGTTGACTCATTGGAAAAGACTCTGATGCTGGGAGGGATTGGGGGCAGGAGGAGAAGGGGACGACAGAGGATGAGATGGCTGGATGGCATCACTGACTCGATGGACGTGAGTCTGGGTGAACTCTGGGAGTTGGTGATAGACAGGGAGGCCTGGCGTGTTGCGATGGTTCATGGGGTCGCAAAGAATCGTACACGGCTGAGCGACTGAAATGAACTGAACTGAACTGAATAAAGCATAGAATCAGGATATTCTGCTTTCCTTTTTGAAAAGATTACCTTGCTAAAGTTCACTTCAGCCTTGGGGTTCACTGTTAAAGTAAATGTAACAATGCTATACTCACAGTACATGTAACTAACAATGTATAGTTCATTTCATTAACATGCATTCTTTATACACAAACTATACACATAGGAATAGAATTTGTCAGCTCTTCAATGTGTTTGGCTCTGGAAGGAAAAAATTAATAAAACTTCTTTCCACAAAAATAACATAACTGTTCAAATGTAAACATTTTGGAATAAAAGCTGCAGTTGTTTTTCAGCAAGTAACAGCAGTTCATTTCTGCCACATAACGACCTGAAATTATATTTACTAATAAAGTTGATTACTGATGGCTTCAAGAATTCCAAGAATGATCAACAGCAAAATCCAGTGAGGACAATGAACTGATGGTAGTCATACCCATGACCTTCATATGCAACCCTTCCACTCCTACTGAGCTTTGCCAGTGGGGCCAGGGTGCTTTATAGGAATCATACCTGACTCTTTTGATTATATTTTAGTTGGTTATATTTTTCTCTACATTCTTACACATAAGCAGATTTATATTTTGAGATAGTATTGCTTATAGATGAAGAAAACATGTTGGTTTCCAACAGACCTGGGTTTTCCATTCATCAGCTTCAGAACTTTGGACTCCTATTACCTTTATCAGCGCAAAATTTCCTAATAATAAAATAGTAGATGTAAATTATCTGCCTTACAGGTTGTGATGATTACATGTAATTTCCCCTAGAAAGCATTTAACTCATGTCTTGGCTCATAGCAGGGGACAAACAGATGTTAATTATTTTTTATTAATGCAATTACAATTACTATTAGAAAGTGTGTTTTATTCAAGTAAAAATTATACTTTTTAAAACTCAAATGAAAATTTATGAAAAAATACAAATGAAAATCCCAAAGTTTTTTTTAAAAAAAAATAAGCTTTCTTGATGTTTGAAAAATTAAAACATCTAATGATCCAAAAATTACTGCATTATATTGCCAGTTTGAAATAAGTTCTGTGGCTAACAGAGTATATTAAAATAGTTAAAACATAATTCCATGAAATATAAATCATATTTAAACACTCAAAAATAATTTATTTCTTTAAGCTTTTAAGAAATCTACCTTCATTTACAATGCTTCATTGCTTTGCATTGTTCATTATAATACTTTTACTGCACAAATGAATATTAATTGAGGAGGCCTATTAAAAATATTCAACATTTCTCTAAAGTAATGACTTACTAGGGTAAATGTTACATCTATTGTTTTGTTATTTTTATATTTACTTCATTGACAAAAAATATAATTATCTTGCTTTGATAGCACTGCAGATACAAGGACTTTTTTATTTTTATCCAAACATTAGGCTGTCTTTGAAAAAATATCTCTACTAAATAAAATAAATTTTGCTTCTAAAACTTGTGTATTTGTGACATAGGATTCTAAAAGGCAAAAATAACTTTGAGGGTTATTCATGCCTGGAGAATCCCAGGGATGGGGGGGCCTGGTGGGCTGCCGTCTATGGGGTCGCATATAGTCGGACATGGCTGAAGCGACTTAGCAGCAGCAGCATAGCGTATCAGCATACAAATATCTTTTCATTTTTACTTCTTAACCATCTTAGAAAAAACATAGAGTAATTATAAAAATAGTAAAGGCATTGACCATAACAGAAATAGTAGATTGTACATTTAAGGAAGAACAAAACATATTAAGTTTTTGGCTAAGAGGTATTCTAGGGCTTACCTGGTGGCTCAGCTGTAAAGATTCTGCCTGCCAAAGAAGGAGACCAGGGTTCATCCCTAGGTCAGGAAGATCTTCTGGAGAAGTAAATGGCAACACAGTCCAGTATTCTTGCCTGGAGAATCCCATGGACAGAGGAGCCTCCTGGGCTACAATCCATGGGCCACAGAGTCAGATACAACCTAGCAACTAAACATGAACATCAAAGGGGAATTCCAGCACATTTGCCCATTTATTAGCTGCAAACACTTGGTCCTGAGCTTTGTGGGGCAGAGAATAGTTAAGAAAGCAGAGAGTAAGTTTAAAAAAAGAGACTGAATTTAAGATCAGCTAGCAATCTAAGGGCCATAACAGAGTGATTGAGTAAGCATTAGCTGTTGGTACAGTACGAGCTATTAAAATTAATGTTTCAGCATACGTGCCTACTGCTACTCTTAAAACAAAGTGAACTTTTTATTGATCATCTTTGGTTACCTGACAGATACAAGTTTGGGATTATTTTTAGAGTAGTCACATATTGCTGGGATAATCCTATTTCTTTTCTCCTTAGATATTTTTAATTTTATTATTCAGAAAGTTCTGAGTTAACTGATTTTGGATATCTTTGAGATAATTTTAAGATATTGTGCTGCTGAAGTTATCAGATTTCCATGATGGTCCTTTATAGGCATTACCTTTCCTGCTTCACCATGTCCTTTTGGAATCACTACCATGGTAGTGATTTGGTTTACCTTATGGTATCATCATGTCCCTCTGAAGGTATACTTGCATTAATTTAGCAAGCCAAGTGAGTGCTGTTAGACAAAATAGTAAACTTGATTTTACTAAATAGACACATATTATATCACTCCTAGGATTTGTCAGCATCCATCTTGGGTGACTCCATATTTGATTACATGCAAAATATACCCATGGGTTCACAAAGAGTACGACAGCACTGAGCGACTGAACAAAAACAACAAAAACATTCCCAATTTTAAGGTCCTTATTGTTGTCTTTGGCCTTCTTGCTTTTGTTGCCCTTATTATACTCTCATTCACTCTCACATTATGAACCAGTTGTCTTCTGGAACTTGGTCATCTCATTGACCCAAACAGTCTTGACTCAGATTTTTTTGTTTTGCTTTTTCTGGTGTTTTGTCCAGTCTTTCTATTTAATCTTCAAAAACTTCATGACGATCTTTGCAGATACCACACTTCCATAGTTGTGTGTTTTTGTTTTTTTTTTTCATTTTATAGGAGCTTATCTTTTTTTTTTCTTTCCATCTTATAAGGAATAAAGAGGAGGATTTATTTGCACTGTGGTGGTTTTCATTTTTTGTTTCCACAGAGGTCTGATAACTTTGTCAGACATAAGAAATTATCCACTGATTTCTGGTGATGATATTTCTCCCTGATCCTTCTCCCTTGACCAAAAGTTTCAAATTTCCTCTAGCTAGTTCTAGAGATTACCAGTGTGGGTTTTTAGGCATCAGTTGTTTCAGACAGACATAGATTCTTCCCTTCTGTCGCCTTGATAACAGCAAAGTGAGTTTTTCAATCTATTTCCCTTGCTATAACATCTAATTGCGTAACACTTGCACACTTTTTATTGTACCTCAGAAGCTCCCCCTGCTAGGCCAATAGTCAAATTGCAGTAACTGGTCCTGATTAATTGTGTATATCTGCAAGGAAAATATTATTAAACTCTGTAGCAAACCGGAGGTCTTGCTGGAGTCCTAGAGGTCATACAACAGGTTTGTCCTTCATTTCAAACAACTCCACCGAGTTCTCTGCTATCTCTTAGTAGGTTTGTCCTGGTACTACTATCTCTGCAGCTACCTCCAATAAGCTCGCCTTTTTTGATGAGCTACACCTGAGCAAGACTTGGTGCTGCAGAATTGCCAGGTGAATTTCCCAGCTTGCCCTGCGGCTCCCCAAGGCTGTTAGTTCCGCCCAGCCCGCGCCTCACAGAACTGAAAGGCCGAGCGTGCAGGTCTGGCTGGTTTGTGGTTCAAAAAGACCACTCTGAGAAACCAATGAAAACAAGCAGTTTGTTTGATTTTGTTTTGTTTTTCTTGCTATGTTTTGGGAAGACACATCAAGCTAAATTGCAACAGTGGAAAGGGGAAGTGAACTGAGAGTCCTGAGATTGGAGTCCTGCTCTCTAATTTAGGTAAGGTCGCATGTAATAAAACAGAAGTTTCACATGTTATGACAGTGAGGATCGCTAACCTTTTAATTGGGGGGGGGGCAGGTATTGATTTATATGACTGGATGTTTTTCAGTATCAAATGTTTAACTATATATATATACACACACACACATAAATATATATATATATGTGTGTGTGTTAGAAATTCCTTGTATACCTTGTGCAAAATCTTAGGTTTCTGAAAACATTGATATTTTGTCAAGTATAACAGTGCAGTTCTTGTGTTAAATTAAAATTGGTCATTTTTCATGGTTTGTGATAGTGACCTGCTTTCCAGTGTTAAAACAGACTCTGAAGACATTGCCTATCCAAAACTAAAGTAATTCTGAGTGACAGTTTGATTAGTCTTACTTATGTTGGAAAAGAAGAAAGGAATATTATTTGGGTCAGGAGTAATTAAGCTTCACTTAGTGTTCCTGTTCAATGTCTGTGAACAAGTTTTAGTGTTATTAGAACAAAAGAAGGGTACTAGGTAGAGAGTAATGCCACGTCTCATTTTGTGACTGTTGTAGATGGAAAAACATAGCTTGAGCCTCAAATTCTGGAGACTGTTCCTATATGTGTTTAGCTTTCTATTGGAATGAAACACATCTCAGTGACCCAAATCTGGGAAGAATTTCATAACCTACACTTTGATGCTGGGGTAGGTTTAAGTCTGGTCCACAGTCAAACAGTAATGTTCTTATTCTGTGCCTTTTCCAAATCAGCTCACTTTCTTTACTTATATTTTCCTGACTTTATCCATTTTGCTTTTTTAATATATGTCTGTTTTTCATGATAAATGACAGATGTTGTCAGATGATAAATTTTTTGAAAGATCTATATAATGTATCCTTTCTCCAGTCAGTACATAGAGTGAAAGTTTATTAAGATCCTTCATGTTTTTCAAAAGAAATAAACAATCTTAAGCATTAAATAACATAAATATTATTGCTATCCGAGTGGCAATTTAATACATATATTTTATTCATTAACACAAAAGCTAACAGTTGTCACTTCTGTACCTCCTAAATGATTAGGTAGCTTGCCTTTTTTTTTTGCAAAGGGTTAGTTTCCCATTACATATAAATAGAATAACATTTTATTGTTGAACATTTTATTGTTCAACCTGGAATCAAATTTTTAGACTAAAAAAGGGTGAGGAATTCCTACTGTTTCATATATCTGGAAAACTAGCATAACCCTACATATTAAAAAGGTCTATATAGATATTTGTGATCAAGTACAGTATATCTTCATTGTACTAAGGATTTTCCATGACTGTCTTATATAAAATAACCTTTCCCAAAGCTTCACACTATTCTCCCTTATGCTTTTTATTCCATTTCTTTGTCACTTTAGATAACACATATTGCAGTTCAGCTGACCCACAAAGCTCCATTCTAAGTGTTTTACATGTATCAATTTATTTAATATGCTCTACAACATTGGGCTATTATTATCTGTGATTTGTATCTATGTTATTTCCACACATTGTATCTTGATAATACCATGTTCTTGACTTCAGCGTCTGGAGCCTTCTCTAGTGAGTCCCTGTGGAGCAAAATATGAATCTAAATAGTCCCATAAATAGCATAAAATTAAAGGTAAAATCACATGGACAATCCAGAGTGACTCTAAAGAGAATCCATTCATGATAAAGCAAAAGGAAATAAGTGCAAGAAAGCTTAAAAATGTGTTTATAAGCTTAAAAATGTGTTCTGTCTTGATAGTTTTCTATGTGTATTGTATGCATTTTTTAGCATAGACAAAGGGATGAGTAGGGGTTCTGGAATAAATCATAATTTTTATTTTATCTGTCATAAGTTCTGCTTTTCTAAGATTTTAATGTATATAATAGAATCCTGCTGTGCAATTCATAAATTAATATGGCCTATCAAGGCAGGGTGTGTTTAAAATCTAGCCATTAGGTGACAAGACAAAGTAGTTTTGAGGCCTTCAGCAAGGAAGTCATTGTAAAACATGGCCATATCTGGGTATTCTCTCATAATTCAGTCAGAGACCTTTCTCTCTATGGCTTTCACAGATCTGCTCCAGTGAGGCCATAGCTTTGTGCAACAATATTTTCTATCCTGGATCTTAGAAGGCTTGAAGCAGCTGAAATTCTGGGGCCTATGTCCACGAACCCTTACAGCACCACAGCTTAAACATCATCTGTGGTATCTGGGCATTTGAGGTTAGAGGAGGGAGAGAGGTGTCTATAGAGCAAGAGGAAGAGGTCATGGGCAGCGATACTATCAACATGGCCATCAGGTGCAGCTTTCCAAATAGACTAGCTCTCAGATCCTCTTTCCTAATAACTTGCCCATATATTGTTGGTGGTCAGAAATGACTTTAAAAACAGGCCACTCTCAGAATCATAGAAAAAAGGCTAAAACTCCATCTTCTCTGAGAAATACACTGCCAAGAGTGAATTTTAATAGAAGAATGTCTCTCAAATCCCTTTCTGTTTTAATGTACATGGTTGGCTTGTGGTTATTCATGGATCCTGACATAGTATGTGATGGTTCCTAGTAAGGGAGCAAGAAGGAAAGGAAGCATCCGAGAAGAAAAGTTTCCTTATTTTGCAATTCTGTACTTGGTCTTAGCAGATCTTTGTGATAATGGATAGAAGGAACAAGTGAAGACTTCTGTAGCTGGTCGTGAATCTTAGGTGAATTAATCTTAAACTCTCTGAGCCTTAGTTACCCCATTTGTAAACTAGGACTAATAATAATGACACCTACTGTCTAAGGTTGCTTGAAGATTAAAAAGTAAAGAATATTTAAAGTGCCTATAATATTACCCTTTGTTTACCAATGTTTATTATTCAATTAAACATTGAAACAATATTATTATTAATAGTAGCATATTATCTCAAAAGTAGAGTCAGTTTTGATACTATATTGTTATACTAGTATTCTACACATAAATTAACACTTGATACCATGATGAATTAGAAAATTCTCAAAATGAGTTTTTATATAATGAATCTTACTTTTTCATCAATGACAGATGCTACCTCATTAAAAGCCTAAAGTTACTTTATTTCTGATAATTTGAAACAGAACACTGTTATGAGCAGCTGTCCTTTTAAGTTTTTCTTATGACATTTCTAAAAAAGTGTTATTTTATATAAAGAATTTCAAACTATGAATCAGTTATAAGATTTTAGCTATTCTTTTTGTGTTCTTTGTGGCCCAGTTTCTAGATATTTAGTATGAAGTTCATGCACATTTACAATTTATTGGACATATTTGTTGTTAAAAATTTGAAAATACATATTTCCTTTTAAAAAATATATGCTGGGTATGTTTTAACTGTGTATGTGGTTATGTAAGTTTGTAACCCTTTTTAATATCAGCTTTAAGTTTTAGCCTTGTGACATAAACTAACAATTCTCTTATTCGCAATCTGCAAATTTAATCCACAAAGCTGGAATAGAGTATTGGGTATTTGTTGCCTTAACAAAATAACATGACTTAGACATTGAACAACAACAACTACTCTATCCTTAAATTTCTTGGAGCAAACACAGAAGATGGTGATGAAGCATTCACATGATCAGTTTACTCTTTCTTTGGATGCAACTGAGAAGAGTCGTTGTTGTTGTTATAATTTGAGTGTATTGTGCTTCCTCTGAGATACTCTACTAGTGTGAAGCACTTGGCTATGTCCCAGTATCTGACTGGCTACTGCCCTAAATATCTTCAGTATCTCCTGCAAAGGACCATGGGAAAACAGGACTGTATCTTAGTCCAACAGGTTACAGAGTATCTGTAAAAACAGCTTTTGATTCAAAGTATGACCCAGCATGGTAGATTATTACACATATTGTTTTCTAAAATCATAATTCAAAAAAAAATCTCTTTGGATTCCTCTGGATAAGATTAAATAGACGGACTTCCATAAATCATCACAGGAATGATATAACCAACTACTGTACAACTGCTAAAAATAAATATCTGCTTATTAGCAGGTCAAAACTAAATCTCCAAAATTTGGCTGTAATATCTCACAAATATTACTGTACTGAATGTCAGAACCAGTGTTATACTAAGTCCTCACATCTTAGGATAAACATATCCTTTCTACCAAGTTCTGTCCCTATTGTCCAATCTACCAGAAATGGTTCTAGTAATGAAAATGAAGTAGAAATCATGTCTGCTAATATTTACTTTAGTTGAAAATTGTTGGTCAATCAACAGAACACTTTTCTTCTCCTTTGTAGGTAGAATTCATTACAGGAAAATCTCCATATCCAAATAAGTGTAATACCAATGCTATATAGGTATTACCATATTTTCTCATATGTGTACATGGGAAATGTTTTGATCATGAAATAACACCATTATCTAGGCATCTCCTGGAAGAGTTTATTTTAAATGTTATAATTCAATTTTTGAGATTTTGAATGTAATATTTTATTTAAATGAGTATCACCCATTATAATAACTGTAGTACATTTAAATATTTTTTTTTATAGTTACCATCAAATAAAATATAGAAGAAAAAATTGCATGGAATATATTAAAAACTTAAGGAAGTTTTTTATTTTTGTTGTCTTATTTATTTACTCTTTTCTTTATAACTACTGTAAGATACATATAAAATTTACCACTGTAACCATTTAAACAATTCTGTGGCATTAAGTAAATTCACACTGCTGTATAAGCATTGCCAACATCCATCTCCACGAGCTTCCCTCAGCAGCAGCTCTGTAACCTGATGAATAATAATGTCCCAGCCCTTGACAACCACCATTCTATATTGTCTATAAGTCTGATTGCTCCCAGAATCTCATATTAAAGGAATCACACATTATTTGTACTTTAGTGATTGTCTTATTTCACTTAGAATAATGTCTTCACAGGTCATCAGTGTTGTAGCATGTGTCAAAATCCTCTTCCTTTTTAAGACTAAATAATTATATGTGCATCAGATCAGATCCGTCGCTCAGTTGTGTCTGACTCTCTGCGACCCCATGAATTGCAGCACACCAGGCCTCCCTGTCCATCACCAACTCCAGGAGTTCACTGAGACTCACGTCCATTGAGTCAGTGATGCCATCCCGCCATCTCATCCTCTGTCGTCCCCTTCTCCTCTTGCCCCCAATCCCTCCTAGCATCAGAGTCTTTTCCAATGAGTCAACTCTTTGCATGAGGTGGCCAAAGTACTGGAGTTTCAGCTTTAGCATCATTCCTTCCAAAGAAATCCCAGGGCTGATCTCCTTCAGAATGGACTGGTTGGATCTCCTTGCAGTCCAAAGGACTCTCAAGAGTCTTCTCCAACACCACAGTTCAAAAGCATCAATTCTTCGGCGCTCAGCCTTCTTCACAGTCCATACATGACCACAGGAAAAACCATAGCCTTGACTAGACGGACCTTTGTTGGCAAAGTAATGTCTCTGCTTTTGAATATGCTATCTAGGTTGGTCATAACTTTCCTTCCAAGGAATAAGCGCCTTTAATTTCATGGCTGCACTCACCATCTGTAGTGATTTTGGAGCCCAGAAAAATAAAGTCTGACACTGTTTCCACTGTTTTCCCATCTATTTCCCATGAAGTGATGGGACCGGATGCCATGATCTTCTTTTTCTGAATGTTGAGCTTTAAGCCAACTTTTTCACTCTCCTCTTTCACTTTCATCAAGAGGCTTTTCAGTTCCTCTTCACTTTCTGCCATAAGGGTGGTGTCATCTGCATATCTGAGGTTATTGATATTTCTCCCAGCAATCTTGATTCCAGCTTGTGTTTCTTCCAGTCCAGCATTCTCATGATGTACTCTGCATATAAGTTAAATAAACAGGGTGACAATATACAGCCTTGACGAACTCCTTTTCCTATTTGGAACCAGTCTTTTGTTCCATGTCCAGTTCTAACTGTTGCTTCCTGACCTGCATACAAATTTCTCAAGAGGCAGATCAGGTGGTCTGGTATTCCCATCTCTTTCAGAATTTTCCACAGTTTATTGTGATCCACACAGTCAAAGGCTTTGGCATAGTCAATAAAGCAGAAATAGATGCTTTTCTGGAACTCTCTTGCTCTTTCCATGATCCAGTGGATGTTGGCAATTTGATCTCTGGTTCCTCTGCCTTTTCTAAAACCAGCTTGAACATTTGTCTATCTAGTCCATTAGATGTTAGAGTCATTGTGTGTTTCTGGTAGGAATGTAAAATGGAAGCTTTTCTATTTAAAAAAAGCAAAATAGCAACCTTAAGTTGTGATCTAGAGTGGGACTTAAGTTCACATTGTGCATTTCAATACGTATTGATTTTCTATTGCTGAGTGACAAATTTTTATAAGTTTAGTAGCTTATTGCAATATAAGTTTATTATTTCATGTTTCTCTGTCTCAGGAGTCTAAGCATAACTTAGCTTAGTGTCTTAAAAAGGCTGAAATCAACATCTGAGTGAAGGTCCTCTTCCAAGTTCACTGGTTTCATTTAAAATAAAACCATATAAAAGACTTATATAAAGAAACTGTACTCACAGAAGATATTGCTCATCTCAGGATGTACAAGATGTACAAGTGTCTCAAAAATCAAACAGGAAAAGGCTTTTATTTTTTACAGAAGGAAAAAAATAGGACTAGCCAGAACTTTTTGGGAGAGGGAGACAAAGTTATGGCAAAAACAGGATGATTTAACAGAAAATGCTTCTCCCAGAAGTTGGTTCAATTAAGGACAGAAGAATGTAGAAAAAGGTTAAGGTGATTTGTAATTAAAGTGGTATGTGGAAGCGAGTAATACTCTTGTGAAGTTTGTAATGTTTCCTGCAGAATAGTGTTTGTGAACTAAGAAAAATATTTAAGAATCTGGGACCAAACCTTAACATATGAGTATGAAATGTTTAAGTATAATAATAAAATGCTATAACTAGTGTAATTTCACTACAGGATGGAAACTATAAGCATAAAGAAAATACATGAAATCTTTTAGGTACTCGACAGTAACTAACTTTGAATATAGACTGGCATTTGGGCTTTACAACACACCAATCATTATAATGATTTGGACTCTAATCTTCTGTAAGAACACAAGGGTCTATTTTAGATCATTCTCTTTAAAAATTGTAGAGGGATAAATGAGTCACTTTTGTGGTACTCAGATGTCATTTGTATTTTTCCAGTAGTCATGTATGGATATGACTTTTCCAGTAGTCATGTATGGATGTGAGAGTTGGACCATAAAGAAAGCTGAGCGCCAAAGCATTGATGCTTTTGAACTGTGGTGTTGGAGAAGACCCTTGAGAGTCCCTTGGACTCAAGGAGATCAAACCAGTCAATCCTAAAGGAGATCAGTCCTGAATATTCATTGAAAGGACTGATGCTGAAGTTGAAGCTCCAATACTTTGGCCATGTGATATGAAGAGATGACTCACTGGAAAAAAGACCCTGATGCTCAGAAAGATTGAAGGCAGGAGGAGAAGGGGAGGAAAGAAGATGAGGTGGCTGGATGACATCACCAAGTCGATGGATATGAGTTTGAGTAAGCTCCAGGAGTTGGTGATGGGCAAGGAGGCCTGGGGTGCTGCAGTCCACGTGGTAGCAAAGAGTAGGACATGACTGAGCGACTGAACTGGACTGAAATGAGTCAGTGACTTTGCAAGTTTCCCATGATATAATCTAAGTTTCTTCATCTCTTCCCCACACATAATTAGATATGGGTTAATTTTAGAAATAACTATGAAGTGGTAAATACTTTCATTGGAACACTATCTGATTAACTTGCTTTTTCAGCAACACTTAATAATAAAGTACATTAATTAAGGTTATGTTATCTGTATTCTCAATATACATGTAAATGGTAACATTTTGTTATATTATTTTTACAACATGGCATTTATCAAACATGTACACTCTAATTTCTTCACAAATTAAAATTGACACATCCTGCATGTGTTTATTAGATAATTTTAGTACACTGTTTTTTCATGATAGTGAAACAAAAATAATTCTTATTTTGATGTTTGAAGCCAAAATGGGAAATTATTGTTTCTAGAATTTAAGAGGCTTCTCTTAGTGCTAAAACAATGAGGAGTTCTTTAATGTCATCAATGAAAATGTTTCAGATAACAGAAGTCATGAAATGATAGGCAACCATCTGAATCATGTATTTTCACATGCTCTTGAATGTTAAAGTTTTAATGCACCTCTGGAAAGCAGAGGTATTGTCTTCATAAGGGCTATGATATGGTAGGATTTACTTCTGAACCAAATTGTGGCAGTTTGGAAAGGCGATAATCCTATTCTAATTTGCTTCATATAGTTATTTTCCTTAGGCTAGCATGTTGAATTCTGAAAAGATAAACATCTCTCAGCAGATGTAAATGGGAAAGATATTGTACAGGTTCGCTTGGAATATGATTTCAAATTGTAAACTTTTAGAATGAAGAAAATGGATATAACTTTGTGTTGGGAAACCAAGAGGCATAATCTTTAGAGTTCATCACAAACAAAAGGAAAACACTTCCTTGATGCCCAAACCTTTTGAATTCCGATTTTGTTCAATACCAATGTAGCCTTCAGGGAAGATAGTTTGTTACCTGATATTTTATTCTTAGGGATAGGGTCATTATTCGACCTACTTAAGGCAGAAAGCAGAGAGGAACTAAAGAGCCTTTTGATGAATGTAAATGAGGAGAGTGAAAAAGCTGGCTTAAAACTCAACATTCAAAAAACTAAGATCATGGCATCCAGTCCCATCATTTTCTGGCAAATTGTTAGGGACACAGTGGAAACAGTGACAGACTTTATTTTCTTGGGCTCCAAAATCACTGCAGATGGTGACTGCAGCCGTGAAATTAAAAGATGTGTGGTCCTTGGAAGAAAAGCTATGACAAACCTAGACAGCATATTAAAAAGCAAATATATTACTTTACCAACAAAGGTCTGTCTAGTCAAAGCTATGGTTTTTCCAGTAGTCATGTATAGATGTGAGATTTGGACCATAAAGAAAAAGTGATGCTTTGAAAAACTGATGCTTTTGAACTGTGGAGATGAAGACTCTTGAGAGTCCCTTGGACTGCAAGGAGATCAAACCAGTCAATGCTGAAGGAATCAGTCTTGAATATTCATTGGAAGGACTGATGCTGAAGCTGAAGTTCCAATACTTTGGTCTCTTGATGAGAAGAGCCACCTCATTAGAAAAGACCCTGATGCTGGAAAAGATTGAAGGCAGGAGGAGAAGGACAAAGGATGAGATGGTTGGATGGCATCACCGACTCAATGGACATGAGTTTGAGCATGCTCCAGGAGTTAGTGAAAGACAGGCAAGCCTGGTGTGCTGCAGTCCATAGAGTCACAAAGAGTCAGACATGATTGAGCAACTGAACAACAACTCATGGCCAATGAAACACAAAGGGAAATCTAATAGGACACTTTGAGGATATCCTTTGCCAAACTCTGACACAGACAGATGTTGGATAATTCTTCACTGACACCATTCCTTTTCCTTTGTTCCTGCCTTGTAGCTGACAAGTTGTCTGGAATCAAAACAAATATCTTGTGATCATGAGTGGAAAATCTTAATGATGAAATTAAGCTATTATGGTTGAGTTGGAATCTGAAGAGAGCCTAGTTTCCTCACAGGCCTATTGTGATTAAGTCGGAGACAATCAACCTTTAGACCTCTTCCTAAATAATATTTATGTTGGTTATGCTTCTATTGACTAGGCTTCTATTGCTTGCAGTTGAAAGTGTCTTACTGGTACAAAAGTTCAAGGAAAACTAGGAAGAAATCATAACAACAGGTTGACAAATAGATACCAGGGCTTTTACCAATGGACATGTCAATATTGAAGAGTACTTAGATTTTGGGAAAGAAGGTGGAAGGCTGGGTCACAGAAGAGATGAGTTAAAATGAGAAGTGTGTTTGGGAGATTGAGTGTATCAGATACAGGAGATCCGGCCCTGAGTCAGACTTAAATTTTTATAAAATCTATCCAATCATTGCTGTCTTTTTAGTAGCTGAGAAATTATAAAAAATATACATTTCACCTGTGAACATTTTCAGTCCTGATTTCCTATGACTGAAATTAACTTGGCTCATGGAATAATTTTGCTAGTTCATGGTAAACTCAGGCATGTCCAGTTTATACTCACTCTATCTTTTGTCCCTATTAAATGATTCAGCATTCACATGTTTCTACAATTCATTTTCCTTCTATAAGGTGATATATGGATTGCCAGAAGACTGACAATGTGCCATGGTGTGAGGAGTGATCTAAATGCCATTCCATGGTTCTGTTCTTCCCTTGCTCTTCCCCGCTCAGATCTAAGTCATCTTGAAATGCATGGGTGGGTCTTTCTCTGTCCTTGTGGCATTAGCTACCTGTAGTATCTATTCCTAGATAACATCTAATGGTTCAGAAAACTCTATCCTCTTATGATTTTTAAAAGCCCTTTCTTTTTCCACTTCTCTCAGCTATTCACACACTCCCTTTTGAAGCCTGAGATTTTCAGTTTTCCTTACACTTTGTATGCAAATGGTTCTAACAATTGAAATATTTTGTAATTTTTAAGATTTCATTCTAACAGTTTTCAGAATGTTAATTGTGGGATCTGAAAGTAAATGCATTTAAATTTTAAAATCCTTTTATGGAGAAGGCAATGGCACCCCACTGCAGTACTCTTGCCTGGAAAATCCCATGGACAGAGGAGCCTGGTGGGCTGCAGTCCATGGGGTCGCTAAGAGTCGAACACAACTGAGTGACTTCACTTTCACTTTTCACTTTCATGCATTGGAGAAGGAAATGGCAACCCACTCCAGTGTTCTTGCCTGGAGAATCCCAGGGACGGGGGAGCCTGGTGGGCTGCCGTCTATGGGGTCGCACAGAGTCGGACACAACTGAAGCGACTTAGCAGCAGCAGCAGCAGCAGCATTAAAGCTAATGGTTATGTATTTGCTACTGGTTTAATTCTGTTGACAAGGGAGGGATAACATAAACTGCAAAAACAAATGAGTTAAAATCAACTAGCTTGGCCCATGTACCATGTACCAGGTACTTTGTTACAGGGAGATAAGATGCAGTATCTGACACTAAGTTCCTTACAATCTATTGAGACACTCAAAATACTATAAATAATATAAAGTGAAGAGTGGTTAGAAACAGATTTTATTTGTGATGTTCTTAGCATCGAATATTCTTAAAATGTACTAAAGTGTTGTAGTAAAGTATGTTTATTGTTAATTTAAGGAACTTTTGTCTTGGCACGTAGTATCCAAACTGATGATTATCAGCAGTTAGAGATCATCATAGGAATTGGAGAAAACCCAGTCCATTGCCTCGCTTCCTTTTTTTCATATTTATTTTGTTCTCTATTTAAAATTGTTGACGATTGACACTTATTGCCACATATTAATGAAAGTTAATGGAGATCTTTGAAAGGAAAACTGACTCTATGGAAAAGCTCACAGGTAAGGGAAACAGAATGTGAATCAAAGGAGATGTAGACGTTAGGAAAAGTAGAATCACATTAAAATTAAACTTAAATAGAAAGTAAAGTAAAATTGAGAGAAAAAATACAACTGTAGAAATAAGAATGACTGAAAAAGAAACTTTGAACACCTGGCTATTCAGGTATTTAAAAACAATATTCTTGAAGAGAAGGTAAATTATGGCTGGAAGACTAATTGCCACTGAGACTGGAATATGGATCCTGAGCAGTTATGGCTTTTCAGAAAGAGGTGTATTCCCCACAGTTTATTCATCTGTGAAAACCAAGCCCATGTCCCTGCTTCTCTGCAGTGTTTGTCCACCCCTTTTCTATCTGGTTAAGAATATCTTCTGAAAGTACCAGTGTAATGTAGTCTGAAAGTGTAGTCTGAAAGTATCAGCACTGACCCTAGACAAATGGGAAGGGAAGCTCCATGTATTGAGCAGGTCCCTCTCTGGTTTTCCTTTGAGGCAAGGGAGTCCGGAGTTAAAGAGACTTGCCCTGACTTTTAGACCAGTCTCTGAGCAAGCCATTAGAAAGTGAAAGTATCTCAGTCATATCCAACTCTTTGTGACCCCATGGACTGTATCCTGCTGGGCTCCTCTGTCCATGGAATTCTCCAAGCCAGAATACTGGACTGGGTAGCCATTCCCAGATGCCCTAACCTAACAGCCCCCAGCCTATTTTTAAGAGTTGTGGAGCCCACTTTCCACTGTGCCATTTTTATCAGAGAGTAGATCATTTCAGAGCTAAATGAGCACAACATCTCTACCTGAGGCATAAAGAATAGTTACTTGCACAGGTATGAAGAGAGGCATTGAATTTTGTGTAATGGGTCTGACATGGGAAAAGAGGAGAACCTGGAAAGTGCTCTTTAGATATTACCATATTCCTCTGCAGAATTGCAGAGGAGTTCAGTAATTCTGATTTTTAAAAATAATTTTATGTATTTGTTTTTGGCTCCTGGGTCTTCATTGTTTGCATGGGCTTTTCTCTAGTTGCTGAGAGCAAGGGCTACTGTCCAGTTACTGTACTTGGGCTTCTTGTTGCAGTGGCTCCTCTTGTTGCAGAGCTTCTTTAGAGCATGTGGGCTTTGGTAGTTGTTGCTCCCAGGCTCTAGAGTGCTGGCTTAATGGTTGTGGCACGCGGACTTAATTATTTTGTGGCATCTGGGATCTTCCCAGATTGAACTCATGTCTTTGATTTGCGGGATCAAACTAATGTTTCCTGCATTGGCAGGCAGATTCTTTACCACTGAACCAGTAGCAAAGCCCAGTAATTCTCAATTTGAATTTGATCTTGAAGTTCAGATTCTTTGCATCAGTTCCCAACCTTTCTGGCTCCAGGGGCAGGTTTAGTGGAAGACAGTTTTTCCATGGCTGAGTGGGAGGGAATGGTTTGGGGATAACTCAGTTGCATTACATTTGTTGTGCACTTTATTTCTAATCTGATGTTGCCAATTATCTGACATGAGGCACCAGTCCATGGCCTGGAGGTTGGGGAGCCCTGCTTAAAGAATGATGCTAGTAAGGATCAGAGATTGTGACATCATTCAGGCAGAAATTGTCCAGCCTGGATTGGGTGGGGCAATTTAGAAAATACATATGAGTCTCTCCAGAGATTGGAGGAGGAGCTGGAAGCAAGGACAGACCAGTCAGCAAGCAGAGAACTACTTTCCCCTCTTCTCTTACAACTTCAGCCAACAACTGCAGCTTCTCTGAGGAATGGGTCATAGTTTTTGGAAAAGAGGAAAAAAATTGATTAATTTTGAAATTGTGCTGGACTATATCCCATTATTTTGGTATGAACTGCTGCTTTTTAACATAACTTTTAAATGAATCGCTGTCCTTGTACATTTTTTCCCATTTCTTCTTCCATTTGACTGAACATTGCAATAAAAGGAACAGTGTTTTGGACTCGGATAGAAGCACATGTTGAGGATGACAAAATTACGCCATGAGCCTTGGAATCCCCTCCTACTTTTGGATTACTGTTTATGGAAAAAATAAGTATTTCCTTAATTTTGGGCCAGTGTTCTCTATGATTTCTTTGTTGTAGCATCTTATTCTGTTCCCAGTTACCTTCTGACAACATGGCTATATCAAGGACATGACCAAACATATTGATGTCTGAGGAAATTCCAGGCTGCATACTATATTATGCAAAGTAGAGTTTTGTGATATGGAATGATGTTTGCACAAGTTTGAAAACTAAATAACCCTTAATTGGCCCACTAAAATTACATATCCCTTTGTAGTTCAGTAAACTTTGCATTATTACCTAGCAAACCCATGGAAAAAATAATTATTCTCATCTATTAAACATAGGTATAATAGTTTGCTACTGCTAAGTCACTTCAGTAGTGTCCGACTCTGTGCGACCCCATGGACTCCAGCCTACCAGGCTTCTCCGTCCATGGGATTCTCAAGGCAAGAACACTGGAGTGGGTTGCCATTTCCTTCTCCAATAATAGTTTAGACATGCAAAAAAGGAAACCTCTTCTGAGATTTTATTGTAAGAAAATAAGCTGCAGAGCACATTCTGCATTGTTGTTGGGTGGTTTGGCTCTTTTTTGATCATTGGTGTGTTCAGTGGGGAGCAATGATTGATTCAATAAAAGAAAAAAAAAACAGTATTTTTGTGTTACTTCTCAGAAATTCTTATAATATTTTTATATTTTTTCATCTAGTGAAAAACTTTTAACAATTTCCTGCAGTAAAAGTTTACAAACTACTGTAAATTTTAGAATGAAGAGAGTTTCTTGGAAAAATCAAACTATCATAGTACTAATGTATTCTCTGATTCACCTAAAAACAATGTATGGGGCGTTCAGCTGATCTGTTTTAGATGTATGTTGTTTGGGGGAGGAAATCATTGTGATCAATTCCTTTGAGGTGAGAGTGATGCTGTTATTATTGTTGTTGTACACAAATATTACACCATATGGGAACAAGAATTAGGGAGTTCCTTTTTAACAACAATCTTTATGTTTTTTCTTCCAGTCCTTCAAATGTCAATACACAAAAAGAAATAACACTTTATGCAGTAGGTATTTCATTCAAAGTTAAGCAATGTATCATTAACAGATTTATAATAACCCAAATTTCACTGTAATTCAAATTGATTACATTTATTTGTCATATGCCTAAACAGATTAAAGAAAACTCTATTCCATAATTTAGACTGCTTTAATTAATTCCTATAAAACAGTTGCTTTCCTTGCAAAAGATTATTTTGTCATACTAACATGTTCATATTTATGTCGGATTAAAGTTTTCATTTGTCACATAAAAATTTTAAGGTAAGTACCTTATCTTAATCTAAAAACCATACTTTTTGTGGCTTTTGTGTTCATATTTATCAAACACTCAGAGAAGGAACATAAAGATCTATTAATAATAAAACAGAAGAGAAACAAAGTTCCTCAAAGCTCCCAGATATTTCTTTTGGGTCTTTAAGATCATATCAGATTTAATGAACTGTAAGTACTGTGTCTTCTCAGTTAAGGTTGGTTTAGCAGTTCTTAGTCAATTTTTATTAGAATCTCATTTTCTCATTCACATATTTTTCATACAAAAATGGAACTCAAATTGAGGCTTGCCTCATTTATTTAGGATTCATATCTGTGATGAAAGGAGATATAAACAGTCAAACAGTTTAAGAGATCAGAAATCGTTAAAATTAGATTGTCACTTGTAACTGACTTATCTAATTCTTCATATTCAGTAACATCTGACATGTGATATATTTTCCTATTTGTGGGCTTCTTATTTCACTTTTTACAATGCTGTTTTTTTTTTTTTTTTCCCTCCATTGATAGCAACACAATAACAGCAACCGAGATAACAAAAGTGGTTCTTAGAGAGCAAACATACCACAGCTGGCTATGAAATCTCCTGATTATCTGCTATGTGGCTGCTCCTTGATTGCCCACTGCTGATTATTAGCTGTAGGCAGTTGATTATGAAATTAAACCACTTGTACTAGTAGCTTATTCTCAATATTCACCTTTCTTCAGTCTATTATAAAATTACTGCCATATAGGTTCTTCTCCCATCATTCTACTTAATGCTCCATACTAAGTCAGGCAGTAGACTTTTTTAATATCATTGGAAAGAATTTCATTTGTTCTTTACCATCATGTTAAATTATTTTACTGTTCCCACCTTCTTAAAATGCTAAATCTGTTTCCCCTTACATGTATGTCATCATTTCTTCTTCTTATGTTTTTCCTTCTTCTTCCTCAGCTTCTTCCCTTCGCTCTACCCTCCTTCCTTCTACTCCTCCTCCTTTTGCCTTGGCCCCTTTTTTCCACTTTTGTTTATATCATTACTCTAATATTTTATATTCCAGTCTGGGCTTTTCACACCTGATTTCATCTCTGCATGTTAGTTACCATGTTTTGCTGTTTACCTGTTTAGAATATTATTTCCAACATCGTTCTTCATAGATTTATGAATGTGGTTACCAGTAGTAAAGGAGGGGGTGATGGAAGGGACAAATTAAGAGGCTGAGATTAGCATGCTGCCAATGGCACCCCACTCCAGTACTTTTGCCTGGAAAATCCCATGGATGGAGGAGCCTGGTAGGCTACGGTCCATGGGGTCGCAAAGAGTCTGACACGGCTGAGCGACTTCACTTTCACTTTTCACTTTCATGCATTGGAGAAGGAAATGGCAACCCACTCCAGTGTTCTTGCCTGGAGAATCCCAGGGACGGGGGAGCCTGGGGTCACACAGACTCGGACACGACTGAAGTGACTTAGCATAGCATAACATAGCTGCTGAGACACTTCCGTCATGTCCGACTCTGTGCGACCCCATAGATGGCAGCCAACCAGGCGCCCCCTTCCCTGGGATTCTCCAGGCAACAACACTGGAGTGGGTTGCCATCTCCTTCTCCCAATGCATGAAAGTGAAAAGTGAAAGTGAAGATGCTCAGTCTTGTCCGACTCTTCGCGACCCCATGGACTGCAGCCTACCAGACTCCTCCATCCATGGGATTTTCCAGGCAAGAGTACTGGAGTGGGTTGCCATTTCCTTCACCGATGTAAATGCTACTATGTATAAAGTAGATAACCTACAAGGACCTACTGTATAACACAGGGAACTATACTCAATATTATGTAAAACCTATAAGGGAAAAGAATGTAAAAAAAGAATTATATATATCTATGTGCATCACTTCATGGGAAATAGATGGGGAAACAGTGTAAACAGTGTCAGACTTTATATTTCTGGGCTCCAAAATCACTGCAGATGGTGATTGCAGCCATGAAATTAAAAGACGCTTACTCCTTGGAAGGAAAGTTATGACCAACATAGATAGCATATTCAAAAGCAGAGACATTACTTTGCAAACAAAGGTCCATCTAGTCAAGGCTATGGTTTTTCCTGTGGTCATGTATGGATGTGAGACTTGGAATGTGAAGAAAGTTGAGTGCCAAAGAATTGATGCTTTTGAACTGTGGTGTTGGAGAAGACTCTCTGAGAGTCCCTTGGACTTCAAGGAGGTCAAACCAGTCCATACTAAAGGAGATCAGTCCTGGGTGTTCATTGGAGGAACTGATGCTGAAGCTGAAACTCCAGTACTTTAGCCACCTCATGCGAAGAGTTGACTCATTGGAAAAGACTCTGATGCTGGGAGGGATTGGGGGCAGGAGGAGAAGGGGACGACAGAGGATGAGATGGCTGGATGGCATCACAGTCTTGATGGACATGAGTTTGAGTGAACTCCAGGAGTTGGTGATGGACAGGGAGGCCTGGGGTGCTGGGATTCATGGGGTTGCAAAGAGTTGGACACCACTGAGCAACTGAACTGAACTGATGTGCTGTATACCAGAAACTTCCATTATATTGTAAATCGAGTATACTTGATTAATGCATTTTTTTAAATTTTATTTTATTTTTAAACTTTACATAATTGTATTAGTTTTGCCAAATATCAAAATGAATCCGCCACAGGTATACATGTGTTCCCCATCTCTCTGTTATACATTTTACTTTGATGGACATTTAAAAAAATGTATTTATTTATTTGGCTGTGGGTCTTAGTTGTGGCATGGGGGCAGGACCTTCAATCTTCATTTTGACATACATGATATGTTTAGTTCTGGGCATGTAGGATCTACTTCCCTGACCAGGGATTGAACCAGGGCCCTTGCATCAGGAGCATGGAGTCTTGGCCACTGGGTGACCAAAGAAATCCAAACAAGCATTTTAAACTCAACATATCTGAAATGTAATGTATCATCTTGCTCTATCCTTTTCTAAACCAGTGTGTTTTCCTTGTCCCCCAAGCTTGAAACATCAGATACTCTTTTTTTTTTTTTTTTAATTTTCTCATCCATTCATACTGATTAATCATAAAGCTCAAATGTCTTTATACTCTCCATGTAAGAAGAAATATCTCTTCCTCTCCATGTTTTTTATATACTTGGGTCATGATTCAAGTCCCCACCATTACTTATGTGGAGTTCTGTGTCACTCACCCAAATCATCTTTCTGATTTCGGTTATGTCACTCTCAAATCTATCCTCCGAAATCTTACTGAATGTTTTTCTAATGCAAATGACACCAAATGCATGTGATTTCCATCAGCTGAAGTTTAGATGTAAAAATCTGTTATGTTTTTGCTTCTAATTTGATTTTTTAGAAACTATTCTTACCTTACACTGTTTACTTTGAAGAGCTTGAGGTTTCTCATATATACCATGTTCTCAGTTTCCTCTTTTTTGGATGATTTTTTTTCTAAAGCCTCTTGACATAGATAATTACTCACAGTTTAATATAAAGCTCAGGAATTATTTCCTCTAGAAAAATGTTTCTGATTAGAAGCCTCTACCTCATCAATTTAGAACAGATTAATTAACTCTCCTTCATACTCTTCAATAAAATAATGTGATCTGGGAATAAAGGCAGTCTTTATTCTCTTCCATGTTCCATTTTATTAATATTTATTTTCCTTAACTTACTGCACTTCCTAGGTCCTCCAGTACAATATTAAAAAAAAAAAAATGGTGAAAATGAACACTTACCTTTTTTCCTGATCTTAAGGATAAGGTATTTAGTGTCTTATCATTAAGTATGATATGAGCTTTAGTTTTTCTGTATACCTTGTGTTTTCATATTTCTATTCCTGGGTTATTGAGGATTTTATCATAAATCAGTGTTAGATTTTGTCAAATGTTGTATTTTCTGATGAGATCTTTATTATTATTCTTTCCATGGCATTCTTTGGCATTGATTTTCCATGATCATCTCCACATAATGTCAGCTCCTTAGGCAGGACCATGGAGCTGGGGTAAGGTAAATTGAGATGGGAGTTGAATTTGAGTGAAAATGGCTTTTCACTAGGATTGAGTAGATTTAGTTGAATAAATTCTTCTAAATGTGTTCCTTGTCTTTAGCAAAGGTGATTTAAAAGGCTCTTCAAGACAGTTTTGTCAACACTCTTGTTTTGGGGAAACGAGAACTTGTCAAGTTCTTCATACAGCCATTCTGAGAGTCTTTCAGATAGCTAGTTCTTGTGAAATAAAAGGATAGTGTCACCATGTATATCTTTTGATGAAAATTTTATTTTGAATTTTTAAATATTCATAAGAAATTTCCCAAATCATATATAATAGTTCCAGTTACTATAGTTATATTGTAGACAATAAAGTATGTAACATGAAATTGCACCCCCTACATACTTGCATTATAATTAAATGGTCTTATGTTGTATACTGCCTTGATAGTTAGTAGCTGTGTAGTATAGTCCATATCTTTTAAACTTCTTCAACTAAAGTATCATCTATAAATACGAAATAATAGTATCCAATTTATAGAAAATTTTGAGGCTTCAATGAGATGATATGTATATAATGTCTGGTTTAATGGTTTATATTAAACACTCAGTTACTGCTGCTGCTAAGTCACTTCAGTCATGTCCGACTCTGTGCGACCCCACCAGGCTCCCCCCGTCCCTGGGACTTTCCAGGCAAGAACACTGGAGTGGGTTGCCATTTCCTTCTCCAATGCATGAAAATGAAAAGTGAAAGGGAAGTTGCTCAGTCATGTCCAACTCTTAGCGACCCCATGGACTGCAGCCTACCAGGCTCCTCCATCCATGAGATTTTCCAGGCAAGAGTACTGGAGTGGGATGCCATTGCCTTCTCCAAACACTCAGTTAATGTTCACTAACTTATTTTTGTTTATATTTATTCTGGTTTATTTTGGGGATATCATTGTCAGATAACATTGTGAAAATTTACAGTGTACAACCTGATTTTACACATTCATATATTGCAATATGATGGTCACCAGAGCATTGGTTAACATCTCCATCATGTCACATACTTATTATATGTTTTCTTGTGGTGAGAAAATTTAAGATGTAGTCTCTTACCAACTTTAAATGATATAATGCTGTAATGTTAAGTATAACCACAATGCTGATCATTAGACCTCTAGGATTTATTCATCATATAATTGCAAGTGTGTACCCTTTGACTAACATTTTCCCAATTCTCCCGTTCCTCAACCACCGGTAACTACCATTCCACTTTCCATTTGCAAATTCAGCTTTTATAGATTCCACAAATAAGTGATGCCATGCAATATTTATCTTTTTCTGTGTAACATTTCACTTAGCATAATACTCTCAGGATCCATCAATATCCTTGCCACTGGCAGGATTTCCTTCTTTCTCATGATGGCCTAATCAATTGTGTTGAATATACCACATCATTTTTATTCATTCATCCTTTGATGGACACTTAGGTTGTTTCCATATCTTGGCTATTTTGAATAATGCTCCAGTAAACATAAAGTGCAGATACATATTTTTTTAATATTCCGTTTTCATTTCCATCAGATATATATTCAAAATAGGATTTCTGGGTAATATGATAGTTCCATTTTTAATTTTTTAAGGCGTCTTCATTCCATCCTCTATAATGGCTGAACCACCATACATTCCCTCCAGCAATACAGAAGGATTCTCTTTTCTCCACATCTTTGCCACAGATTATCCCTAGTGTTCTGATGATAACCATTCTAACAGATGGAGGTGACATCCCATTGTGGTTTTGATTAGTGTTTTCCTGATAATTAGTGGTGAGAAACTTTTCTTGTATATGATGGCAATGTTCGTATCTTCTTTGGAAAAATGTCTCTTCAGTTCCTCTGCCCATTTTTAAAATTGATTAGCTTGTTTGATCTTTTATTATTATTGAGTTTTTAAAAATTCTTTACGTATCTTGGATATTAACCTTTTATCTCTTATGTGGTTTGCAAATTTTTTTTCCCATTCTGTATTTTGCCACTTAATTTTGTTGATTGTTTCTTTGATTATGCAGAACTTTTGAGTTTGATACAGTTCCATTTATTTATTTTTTTTTTATGTGTTGGTTTTGGTGTCATAACCAGAAAATCTTTGCCAGAGCAATATTAAGAAGATTTCTCCCAATGTTTTATATAGGAGTTTCACATTTTCATGTCTTATGTTTAAGTCTTCAATCTATTTCAATTTGAAATTTGTCAGTACTGTGAGATAGGAGTTTAATTTCATTTTCCTGTTGTGGTTGTCAGTTTTTTCTTAGCCCATTTTTTGAAGAGATTCTCCATTCATCATGGAATATTTTGGCTCTCTTATCAATACTGATTGACGGCATATACAGGGGTTTAATCCTGGAATTTCTGTTTTGTTCCACTGGTCTAGGTATGCATTTTTATGCCAATACCATAGTTTTTTTTTTTTTTTTATTACTATAGATTTATAGCATGTTTACAAATCAGAAAGTATGATGCCCCCAGCTTTGTTCTTCTTTGTAAGGATTGCTTTGGCTGTGTAGGATCTGTTGTGGTTCTATACAAATTTAGGATTCTTTTTTTTTTCGTTTATCTGAAAATACCATTAGAATTTTGATAGAGATTACATTGAATCTGTAGATGACTTTGTGTGGTATGGGCTTTTCACCATATTGATTCCTTTGATCCATGAACACAGGATGTCTTTCCATTGTTTATGTCTTCTTCAGTTTGTTTCATCAAAGTCTTCTCACTCTACAGATTATTCATTTCCTTGGTTCAATTATTCCTTCATTGTTTCTAATGCTATTTTGTTGCTATTTTAATACTTGTCTTTTATAATGCTATTGTGAATGGAATCATTTTATTTATTTTTAAAATATTTCATCGATAGGATATACAAGTAGCAACTGATTTATCTATGTTTATTTTACATCCTGCAACTTTACTGGATTTACTGATTAATTCTAAAAGTTTTTTGGTAAAATTTTCAGGATTTTTCTATATATAAGATCATATCATCTTCAAATAAAGACAGTTTTACTTCTTCCTTTAGCATGCCTTTTATCTTTTAATCATGCCTGATAACTCTTAACTAGAATTTCCAGTACTATGTTGAATATGCGCACTCTGATTTAGTTCCATTTAGAGTAAGAGATTTTAAACTTTCATCACTGAGAATAATGTTCACTGCAGGTTTGTTGTAAATGACCTTCACTGTGTTGAAGTTTGTTACTTTGTTTCCCAATTTGTTGACGATTCTTGTCATGAAAAGATATTGTATTTTTCAAATACTTTTTTTTTTCTCTACTGAGATGACTGAATGATTTTTATCTTCTGTTCTATTCAGGTAGTATAACATTTAAATTAATATGGTTGTGTTGAAGTTTGTTACTACTTTTCCCAGTTTGTTGAAGTTTCTTGCCATGAAAAGATGCTGTATTTTTCAAAATACCTTTTTTTCCCTCTACTGAGATGACAGAATGATTTTTATCTTTTATTTTATTCATGTATTAAGAGTACAACACTTACTAGCATTATTATATTGAGTTATCCTTGTATCCATGAAATAAACCACATTTGATCGTGGTGTATGATCCTTCCAACATTCTGTTGAATTTGGTATACTGATATTTTGTTGAATATTTTTGCATCTGTTATTAATCAAGGATATCAGTCTATAGTTTTCTTGTCATGTCCTCATCTGTCTTTAGATATTAGAGTAATGCTGGCCTGGTAAATTGTGTTTAGAAGTGTTTCCTCTGCTTCCTTTTTTGGAAGAATTTGAAAAGAATTGATGTTGATCTTCTTTAAATATTTGGTAGAATTCACCAATGGAATCATCTAGTCCTGGAATTTTCTATGTTGAAAATTTTTCATTACTGATTCATTCACCTTATTCTTTGTTATTTCTTCATGATTCAGTCTTAATAAATTGTATGTTTCCAGAAATGTATCCATTTTTTCTGGGTTATCCAAATCTTGGCATATTATTGTTTATAGTATACACTTATGATTCTGTTTTTCTGTGCTATCAGTTGTAATATCTCTAATTTCTTTTCTGATTTTTTGCTTTCATTTTTCTTAGTCTAGATAAAGATTTGTCATTTTGTTAATTTTTTCCAAAAAAAGCAGTTCTTACTTTTGCTATATTTTTTCTGTTGTTTGGTGTCTATTTCATGGTTTCCTTTATGACTTTTATTATTTTCTTCTTTCCTTCCTAACCTTGGGCATAGTTTGCTCCTCTTTGTAGTACTTTAAGATGGAAAATTCACTTATTTATTTGATATTTTCTTTTTTCTTAATACATGCATTTATCAGTATAAACTTCCCTTCTAAGAACTGCTTTTGAAACAGCTCATAGGTTTTATTCTGTTGAGCTTCCATTTTTATTTGTTTGGAGATTGTGAATATTGCTGCAGTGAACATGGAAGTGCAGATATCATTTTGAGGTGCTGATTTCATTTCCTTTGGTTTGAAATTTCTGTATCATTATTAGTTTTGTTTTTAACTTTTTGAGGACTCACTATATTCTTTCCCACAATGACTGTACCAGTTAGTATTCCAGTGAAATTGTTTCATTTGGGTTCTTTTAATTAGTTGGAATCTTGTTAATGATTATAAGTCATATACTCATATAGGACAACAAATAATCATTCCTTCAGAATTTTCAAAATTCTGGAACATAAAAAACTACTATTCTGACTCTTTATAGTGGTATTATTTTATATAATGTTTTTCTTGTGTTCTTTTTTGAATCCTCTAAACATCTTAATTTATCAGCATGTGATTCATTTTTTTCCCTCTGCTCTCTATCACTTATTATTTCAACCATAGATTTAAAAATACATAGAAGATCAAATACTTATTAGATAATATTTAATATACCTTAGCATTTTTCTGTGGCTTTTTTCATATTTGAAAAATCTTTTAAAATAAAGTTCAGTGCATATGACTGAGGGCCATCCTTTGTCCTCTCTGACTACTTCCCTCCACTCTTTTTGTAACACTGTCCTAAAGTTTATATATTCCATACATTTGTATAATATGTATGTGTTTATATGGGCTTTCCTGGTGGCTCAGCTGGTAAAGAATCTGCATGCAGTGCAGGAGACCTAGGTTCGATCCCTGGGTTGGGAAGATCCCCTGGAGAAGGGAAAGGCTACCCACTCCAGTATTCTGGCCTGGAGAATCCCATGGACTGTGAGTTCATGGGATCACAATAAGTTGGACACAACTGAGCAACTTCACTATATTTTTATATATATATATATATATATATATATATATATATATAAATATGACTGTTCTCACTCATATATGTTATCATACAAGTTTGTTTTAAGGAGTTTTAAATGCTGTATATTTTAGGGTGTCTCATGCTATAAGGGTCTTGCCCCATAAGTAAACCTGTTAAGTGAAGTCTCTCAGTCGTGTCCGACTCTTTGTGACCCCATGGACACCAGGATCCTCTGTCCATGGGATTTTCTAGGTAAAAGTACTGGAGTGGGCTGCCATTTCCTTCTCCAGGGAATCTTCCCGACCCAGGATGGAACCCAGGGCTCCCGCATTGTAGACAGACAAACCTATTAAAGCATTGCTCAAATCAGTCTCATTGTGTGCAACTGGCCCTTCAAGGTCATATCTTTTTAAAAATTTAGATTAGCCTCAAATCCTCTTATATCACCATAGCAAATAATTTAATTGTGACCAATAAGGCAGGAGAATTTTGGGGTGCTCTCCTAGAAAATATTTTTATCTACTAAGAAAAACATGAAAACAGTCTCTTCTAGATTTTGCCAAATCTGGCATCTTTCATGGAATTTACATAATCAAACTGCTTAACTTCCTTTAAATTTAAATAAAGGATTTTTAAATTATTGTTATGATTTGGGGAATCTTTATCTATGGACAGAATAACTACTAAGAGATTATACAATTTTATTCATTCAATATCTCTGTAGTATTTATATGATAAATGTTCTCATACCCATCTATCTGTTTATCTATCCATCCATCCATGGCATTGATTTAAGTGATTGTAAAGAAGGCAGGTTCAAAATTGGTGGAGTGATCATGCAGGCTAAAAACTCAGGATTTGAAATAAAGACAGACTGTAGACCTGAGGCTGAATCTTTTCTTTGGGAAGCCTCAGTTTTTGTTCTAAAGGCCTTTCAAGTGATTATATGAAGCCCACCTGCTTTATCAAGGAGACCCTACTTAAATTCAACTGACTGTGGATATTAACCACAGCTACAAAACTTATTCACAGAAGCACTGAGATTAGTGTTCACATGTAAAACTAACAATCACATTTTGCATAAAAACTATGGCATGGGAACACTTTAGGATTTAAAGAGTGTTGTATTAACAATTTCAGAATGTACTCACTCACCTTTGAAATCAGTGTACTGTAATTACTGTGAAATACAGTCTTAAAAACACAGTGAAGGATATAGGGCCCCACATTACCTTAGAAATACCTAAATTATCTACCTTCCTGAGCCCAATCTAGCGAATGAAAAAACATAAAAAGGTTATATATGTATAACCTTAATTCTCTTTAAGAAATAATAAAATTTTAAAACAGAGAGTATCAAGGGTCACATAAAAATATTGTTTGCATAGTAAATGCAAGATATCTTCTGGAGTTAAAAATTACAGTACTAGTTTCTCACAGCTGACTATCAGGTTATTATAGTAAGATATGAGTAAATAATTACACAATTATGAGGATAGTAATAAAACAAAAAGAAAAAATAGTGTATAACAGCCTTGTGCATCAGTTGAAACTGCCAAGATAAGGCAAATCTGGAAAAATGCTTTCCTTGGTAAGCAATGTTGATGCAAAAAATAAACAGTCAATAATGGGATTAGAAAAGAGCTTTGTTTGAGCTACACTGAGGCCTATAGCCTGGGGGAGACAGATTGAAGAAGCACTTGAATTGTATCCCACTGGGCTACAGAATGGGAGAGACTTATATAGGCAGAAACCACCTAGTTACATAAATTATTTGTCAAGAATTAGGATTGGAGCTGGTAAGAAGTAGGGATGGTCATTAAGAAAGGTTTGGTTGATGATCGAAATGGTTGTAGAGTTACAGTGGGACACCTTGAGACCATAAAGTTGCAGTTGGCAGCTGTTAGCAGATCTTGTTTTGAAAATGGCTGGTGTCGTCCTTAAGTTTGTTACAGTTCAGAAAAGTCAGGTTCTTACTGATGAAGGAACCTGTCTGAAACTACATATGCAGTGGCCACTGAACTCTATTTTGGGTCCTTGAAACAGTTACTCCATTTTAATTTTTTAAGTGCATTATTTTCTTTAATAGTCAAAGCAGTTGTACAATGCATGTTTGGCAGGCCATGAGAAAGGCTGCTCTAGTTAGCATAAATTCAAGTCAAACTAATCCAGGACGACTTGCTCATATCTCAGTATGTGAAAATTTTTTCGATCAGCAGCATGTGTAAGGGTGGTAGCATTGTAATTACAGAGAAATACTTATGGATTATTTGGATGTATTGAGAAAACATAGGAAACATAATACTTTGATGGAAGGCAATCATGTTAATAATATTTGCTAGAATTGGTGATGCTCTCAGAAATTAATGAGAGGTGAGTCCCCTGAGGTCAATAGAGTCTGAAAATCACTAACTCCAAGATTCTGCTATAAGTCATGTATACAACTGGTATAAATCTCCACTTGTGTAACAGAACATTTGTAAGAAATTGTATTTTTGTACTCTGCTGCTCCTGTCTTGTTCTTATAGGTACAGTGGATTCTTTCTTCACTAGGACAGACGTGCTGTTAAAGATTTTATTTGCATTTAACGCTTGGCCAGAAATAGTCTAAGCTCTGCATTTCGTGTAGGAGGCAGGATTATCAAGTTTTGGTCAGTGTTGTGCTGGTATGAAAAAGAGAAATAAAGAAGAAAAAAGCAACAAAGGAGAAAAAAAAGAGATGGTAAAAAATGGGTTTAGAGTAAGGAGGGAATGAGAGAAACAGAGCTGAGGTGGGGGAGGGATACACATTAATATAAAGAAGTAATAATTTATGAAAGAGCTTTTCATCTTTAATTCTGATCATTTGTCTCTATTTTATCAATAGAAATTCAGTCTTAAATATTTAGCAGTTAAATGCATTGGCTGATAATAATGTAGCAAATAAATCTAAGAGCTGGATAAATTTCAAAAGCTATATTATCACCATTTATAGACTCAACTCTGCAAAAAGTTTAAAAACACTTCCAACTCTTTACTGATGTTATGTTTGGTGGTGTCATTGTAGGTTTATCTTATTATTGTTACATTGAGTTAAGGTTATACTTTCCAGGATTTTATAAAGTTCCTAATTTGAGCATCAGTTTTTAGTTCAGTTCTGTTGCTCAGTTGTTATTTTAAAATTAGGGCATGTTGAAGTAGCAAAAGGATTTCTATCAGAATTAACTTTAATGCTGTTTAAATATCAATTCCTAAACAAATTATGATTTAACTTAAATATACTTGTATTTTATTTCTTTTTGATTTATAAGAATCTAACAGATAATCATTTCTCTTTAGATCCATGTTTCATTCCTTCTATAATATATACAAAGAAATTACCGTACTGACCGTATTGGAGTCAGAATGTCTTTGCTTTCTTTCCTTATTCCAGCATTGTCACAATGGAAACATAGGAACAAAGTGGAGACAGGAATTAACAGATGTATGTAAACTAACTTACTGATATTTTGCATTTGAATAATATAAATATGTATTTTTTACAACTGGCTGGACAAAAAGAATTTGCTAGGTAACCAGAAAGAGTCAAGCATTCAATAACTTGTTAGGGTGATATAATATGAGAGGGTGGGAAGCTTTGGGAGAATGGCATTGAAACATGTAAAATATCATGTATGAAACGAGTTGCCAGTCCAGGTTCGATGCACGATACTGGATGCTTGGGGCTGGTGCACTGGGACGACCCAGAGGGATGGTACGGGGAGGGAGGAGGGAGGAGGGTTCAGGATGGGGAACACATGTATACCTGTGACGGATTCATTTTGATATTTGGCAAAACTAATACAATTATGTAAAGTTTAAAAATAAAATAAAATTTAAAAAAAAAGGAATGCATCATAGATCAGTTACAATTCATTTTATTTCCCTTTTTAAAGGAAGTAATTTAAGATTTTTCTAAGACTCTCTGCTGACATTTTAGGTAAAGAATGGAATATTTTTTCATTGTACTAAAAACCATTAGCCATTTATAAATCTTCTTTTTAAATGTGATTATCAGAAGTGATGTCCTAATATTTTTAAATAAATATTAAATTTTTAAAAATTAAAAAAAAAAAAAAATAAGACCTGATTTGTTAGATAGAGTAGAGCAATGTAAATCTGCTGTACCCTAACTCGCTTGTATATCTTTAGGTGGTCAATTCACTGTAATATATGATCCACCCAGACCACCCTACTGTCATTCTATAGAGAACAATGAGTTGAACATGGAATTCAAGTGAAACATAGTCTCTCCTATCCCTGCAGTTCAATTTGATGAAGACATACATTTTCCTAATGGTTCACCAAATAAAACTCTACAATGTTAAAATGGCATATTATAGAAAATTTTGTGAAATATTAATATGGGAAAGAGTGAAATTCATTCTGACCGCTAGCCCTAGAAAGATGCAACAGAGAAGTTAGCATTTGAGTAATTCTTAAAAACAACTAAAATTTGCATGTTTATCTTACTCTTTAAGATCAGAATAGTAATACAATCTTTCACCAAATGATGTGTTGTTTATGTTTCAGATAAAACAAACACAATAGCACAAAATGTTTCTATTAGACCATATACAGAAGAATGAAGGGGAGGTAGAGGTGGGTAATGGAAGTACAACCCACAGCAAATTCACATCAACCACCACACATGACATTAGAATCAGAGAAATCTTCAGACTTTGACAAGGCTTCAGTGGTCCACTCATAATTTAAAAATTATTTTGATGGCTTTTGGAAAACTATTAAATATATAAATTTGAATTTCACCGGTAAACTAACAAAAGAAATTGTGCAGATTTACTAACCCTGGGCGTATTAAGTCCAACCCAGTTGAGTTGTATCTGTACAGTTCCAAGATATTTACATGTACATCTCACAAGCTGCTGTACAAGCAACAACTGAATACTTCATTACACCTCCCTAATGAGTTGTTCCCTTTACTGCTTCATTAATATAATTGGAACCAGGACTTGTTTAGCCCTAGCCGTGAGATTTCAAAGGGACTGATTATCCTGTGACCCCCTTGAAACAGCACTTAAAAGCAGAAAAGGGATGTGCTTGAAGAACACAACTACTGACGCAGTTGAAATTCCTCACAAATGAGAAAATTAAAATTTGACACTAATAAGGTGATTGCTGAAGCCCTACTTTTTTAAATTAGTATCCCATTCTTTTCCTGCTTTGTTTCTTTTAATTCAATCTAAAAAGTTATGGGAAGTAGACCTAATGGATAAAGCATGGCATAATATGTAAAGTGGGAGAAGGACATTTTATTAAAAGTTTGTACTTCAAATCAAATTTCTATACATAAATATATAGACTATAAATATATCAACCTTGATTTGGAGTCTGACTTGTTTTAAATAAGTGTATAATAGATAATGCTTAACAGTCAGTAGGTGATTCTGGAAAGTGATACAAAATAGTATGTTAATTCAAATCCTTTACTGTTAGTCATCATTATTTTAAATTTTTAAAAATATTTGTTGATGGCATTGGGCAAGGAGCCATAGCAGCAGCTTCAATCTCTGTTTCTTTCTTTCATATTTCTCTATTTTGTGTTCCTCTAAAATATCTTTAAAGATATGTGTACATATTATGTATATATATATATGTATATAAAAGAATATAAATTGCAAATTTCACAAAGTTATGAGTACTATAGTAAGCAAGTAAACTCAATGGGTATGATCTCTATTAATGGCTTTTTCCCCCTATTATTTTAGCAGTTTGGCAGTATTCTATGCCAACAATAGTATCATTATTTTTAATATATATATAAAGTTCTCTGAACTTTGAGTTTTTCAATGTGTTAATATTGGAAATTACAGATATAAGAGTCTCATTGTGTCTTACTTTCTTTATAGTATTCCTTTACACACACACACACACACGTGCTCTTGTTTATTTCATCAGTTTTCCATCAATGGACATTTCAGATGTTTCCAATCTTTGGCTCTTAGTATTAGAATCAGTATTACTTAAATGTGTCATATCAAGCTAGTGTATAAGGAAGATAATTTCACATTTTTCACTTTGTTAAACGTCCAACATGCTGTCCTGGGTCTTTACTCTCCACGGATTATCTCATTGCAGGGAATAAGTAAAGAAGTTCTTCAGACTGGGCAAAGGAAAGGAAATAAAAATGGATTTAAAGTACAACAAAATAAAAATATGTAATTATATTCATATGAGAAAAAATAATTACTAAATTTGTCAATTTAAGGGTGTATGTCCCCAAATATTCTGCCTTTGCTTCTGTCAATCTTGCTGTGGGGCTGAATTCTGCCCCGGCCCCAAGTTCATATGTGGAAATCCTAACCCCCAGTATTACAGTATTTAGAGATGGAACTTTTGGGAGGCAATTGGGTTTTGATGAAATTATGAGGGTGGAGTCCTCATGATGGGATTGGTGCTTTTATAAGGAGAGATACAAGTGACCACCCACCCTTTCTCTTTCCCTCCCTTTCTCTCTCCATCTGTCCTCTCTGTTCCTTCTTCCTCCTCTAAACCTCTCTTTTTCTTGGCCTCTCTCTATCATGTAAAGCACAGTGAGGAGGTAGCTATCTGCTAGCTAGGAAGAGAATTCTCACCAGAAACTAACCATGCATGTGGCATCCTGATCTCAGGCTTCCAGCCACCAGAACTGTTAGAATATGAGCTTCTGCTCGCAGCCAAAGCTGACTAGGACAGAAGACTGCCTCCCCTACTTTCCCTGTAAATCCCATCTTCTTTTCTCAGTCAGGCACTCAGTTATGGTCATAGACCTGGCTCTTTTTGTAACATTAATTTTCCTTCTCTGCTGGATCATTCTAATCAGAACACAAATTTAGAAAAGCACTCATTGACATCAAATCACTTTTGGCCTCTGCCCCATTCTCTGCTATTATATCCATGTATTGAAAGCAAAACTCACTGAAAGACTAATCTGTATTTGCCAGTTCCACCTCCACTTTCAGCTCAGCCCACTCTAATCAGGAATTTATCTCTGTCTCTAGATGGAAATAGATCATGACAAGTCAGCAGTAACCCCCACAATTGAAATGGACTGATCTTTTTCAACTCCTCCTATAATGTTGAGAGACAGTTGATCACTCCCTGTGTTAAAACAAAGAGACAAAAATCTTTTCTTACCTCAGCTATTAGGATATCATATCCTCATGTTTGTTCCTCAACTTTTGGCACTCCTCAATCTCTTTTTCTGGATTCTATTATTTCCTTTCCTTCAAAATGTTGGAGAGTTCCAAACATCTTCCCATGAGATTTTTATCGTCTTAGGTATGTGTCTTCACTGGATGTTCCCATCTAGCTCTACTACTTTAAATATTTCTCCCTTAAATGAATGAAATATTCATATATCAAGCCATTTGTTATACATCATCATGTGGATCTATAATAAGCATTTAAAGTTACCGTGCATAAAATTGAACTCTTGTTTCTCCCTATGAAGCCCATTCAGTAAGTGGAGCCACAAATTTTTCTAGAAAGATTATTGGTACTATTTTAATTCCTCTCCTGCTCTCATAAACTGTATCAGCTATTATCATATTAGTTCTGCAGAGCATTAATAATATATTCCAAAACCTACCACACCTCACCTCTTACTACTATCCCATCCTAAAGCAAAATGTCTGTTATTCTAGAATAAATCAAAAACCTTCTAATCCATCCTCTTGCCTCTCCTCGCGGCTTCCTTTGATCTGTTCTGTACAGGTTGGAGAGGATCCACTTAAAATCACTATCAAAGTCATCCAAAATGTTTTTGTTGTGTTAAAAATGCAATACTTACCATGGCCTCTTACATTACTAGTCCCAATATGGCCTAATCCATGGGTAATATGTCTAATTTCATCTCCTATTATTGAATGCCTTTCTTTATGATGTCCAGCACACTGAACCACTTGTCATTCTTGAAGTCTAGTTTATTCCATCCCCATGACATTCTGTTCCCGTCAAACTAGAAATTAACTCCTTCCTGAATTCAGTATTCTGGCCTGGAGAATTCCATGGACCGTATATAGTCCATGGGATCACAAACAGTCTGACAAGACTGAGTGACTTTTACTTTCACCTTCAACTTTTGACTTCATTTGTATAACTGCTTGAAAATCTTCTCAAAAAGTATTTTTTTCTCTCATCATTTTATCTCAAGCAGTACTTTCAGGCTTTTTAATTATCTTATCTTGCTTTTCAATTCTTCATATAACTATACATATTATAGTTTTGTATATATAAAATACTTCCTTCCACCTCTTTCTCATGCATCTCCAACATTTAACTAAGATTCATAAGACCATGCCTTTTATCAGTTATTTTACTCATAAACGAAGGTTTACATATTGTATTCTTTGATAAATATTGCAGAATTTCTTTATTTACAGGTTGAAGCCATTTTATTTCCTATGTATGTAAGACTAAGCCTCATGTTATGGATTATTTGTTCTTTGTAGATTTATGTGTCTCAATCTACCTGGTCTCTGTCTCCTGCTGTGTGTGGCCACTGATGTCACTGTTCAGTTTGTTGTTGCTTTTGGTATTCAACTTGTTTTTTTAAATTTGGAATCCTAGGAGTGGCCTCTTGGCCTAAATTGCTTAGTGGTCCGTCAGCAAGTGATCAGAGTTTATGGCCCAGCAGTTTGAGCAAATTAGTGTTTATGCTTTTCTGTGGCATCTATGTATGAATGGGGAGATCACTGATTTAGGGCAGTTTTCAGGTCCTTAGTTAGCTAGGGTTGTACAGACATTTTGAACTGTCTCTGAGTATATGTAGACAGTACCATAGACATACAGAGGGCTTATCAGCCTGGGACAGGACGTTTTATTAATAAGTGTGTCTCTATTTTCTCATTCTTTGCTGAAGACTTGACTAGATATAGATGGGCAAGGGGCATGTGGTCTTCAACATAAAGAAGCACAATTCCATGAATCACCACGTGGAGAAGAGTCAGTCAGTAACAGGAATTGGTATATGACTGAGAGAAAGCTCTATATTTGTTCACTCTCTTGTGTTTTTGCTTCCCTTGTACCATGCCCTAGCCTTTTCTAATACATTTGCAGCATGATTTTGGCAAGTTTTTAATATTTCCAACCTGAAAGGAAAACAAAGACAATATTTTCCACTGTATTAAAATTAATATATCATGCTTTCTATTATGTATTTATGTTGTATGTGGAGATATTTTTACATATATATATATTAATTTTGGGAAACAGTGTAGCTAGAAAAGTTAAACTAGCGATGTTCTCATGTAAGATTGTTGCAATTGTAATTAAATATAATCCCCGTGTTCTGTATAAGGATGTTAAACTTGGCTACAGAACTATGTCTTACTTTATTTGGAAATATCTGGGACTGATTGATTAATTTTTTAAAATTTTTGTAGAAGTATAGTTGACTTGGGGCTTCCCAGGTGGCACTAGTGGTAAAGAACCTACCTGCCAATGCAGGATACATAGGAGACAAAGAGACTTGGGTTTGATACCTGGGTCAGGAAGATCCTCTGGAGGAGGGCATGACAACCCAATCCAGTATGCTTGCCTGGAGAGAATCTCATGGACAGAGGAGCCTATTGGGCTACAGTCCATGGGGTCACAAAGAATCAGATGCGACGGAACCAACTTAGCGTGCACACACATAGTTGACTTAGGATATTTTGTGTTTCATTTGTACCACATAGTGAATCAGTACTTTTATAGATTATATTCCATTTCAGTTTATTACAAGGTAATGACTCTACTTCCTTGTGTTCTAAAAACATACTGTGACTTAGCGATTTTATACATAGTAATGTGTATTACTTAATCCTATACCCCTGTCTTGCCCTGTCTCCTTCCTTGACCCACTGGTGACTACTAGTTTGTTACCAATATCTGAGTCTGTTTCCGTTTTGGTGTATGTATGTAATATATGTATATATGTATGTATGTATGTATATATAATCAGTTCAGTTCAGTTGCTCAGTCGTGTTCTACTCATTGCAACCCCATAAATTGCAGAACGCCAGTCCTCCCTGTCCATCACCAACTCCCGGAGTTCACTCAGACTCATGTCCATCGAGTCAGTGATGCCATCCAGCCATCTCATCCTCTGTCGCCCCCTTCTCTTCCTGCCCACAATCCATCCCAGCATCAGGGTCTTTTCCAACGAGTCAACTCTTCACATGAGGTGGCCAAAGGTTCGGAGTTTCAGCCTTAGCATCATTCCTTCCAAAGAAATCCCAGGGCTGATCTCCTTCAGAATGGACTGGTTGGATCTCCTTGCAGTCCAAGGGACTCTCAAGAGTCTTTTCCAACATCACAGTTCAAAAGCATCAATTCTTCGGTACTCAGCTTTATTCACAGTTCAACTCTCACATCCATACATGACCACTGGAAAAACCATAGCCTTGACTAGATGGACCTTTGTTGGCAAAGTAATATCTCTGCTATTCAATATGCTATCTAGGTTGGTCATAACTTTCCTTCCAAGGAGTAAGCGTCTTTTAATTTCATGGCTGCAGTCACCATCTGCAGTGGTTTTGGAGCCCCACAAAATAAAGTCTGACACTGTTTCCACTGTTTCCCCATCTATTTCCCATAAAGTGATGGGACCAGATGCTATGATCTTTGTTTTCTGAATCTGCTGGATCATCAAAAAAGCAAGAGAGTTCCAGAAAAACATCTATTTCTGTTTTATTGACTATGCTAAAGCCTTTCACTGTGTGGATCACAATAAACTGTGGAAAATTCTGAAAGAAATGGGAATACCAGACCACCTGACCTGCCTCTTGAGAAACCTATATGCAGGTCAGGAAGCAACAGTTAGAACTGGACATGGAACAACAGACTGCTTCCAAATAGGAAAAGGAGTACATCAAGGCTGTATATTGTCACTCTGCTTATTTAACTTCTATGCAGAGTACATCATGAGAAACGCTGGGCTGGAAGAAGTACAAGCTGGAATCAAGATTGCCAGGAGAAATATCAATCACCTCAGATACACACACACACACACATATATGTATACACATATATATACATACACAGATACACATACACATATATACATATATATGTATACACACACATATATATATACACATATATACACTGATACATACATACATACATACACACACACATATATATATGTGGAGAGTTCTGACTAAATGTGGTCCACTGAAAAAGGAAATGGCAAACCACTTCAGTATTCGTGTCTTGAGAACCCCATGAACAGTATGGAAAGGCAAAAAGTAGGACACTGAAAGATAAACTTCTCAGGTTGGTAGGTGCCCAATATGTTACTGGAGATCAGAGAAGAAATAACTCCAGAAAGAATGAAGAGATGGAGCCAAAGCAACAGCAACACCCAGTTGTGGATATGACTGGTGATAGAAGCAAAGTCTGATGAGGTAAAGAGCAATATTGCATAGGAATCTGAAACGTTAGGTCCATGAATCAAGGCAAATTGGAAGTGGTCAAACAAGAGATGGCAAGAGTGAACATTGACATTTTAGGGATCAGCAAATAAAATGGACTGGAATGGGTGAATTTAACTCAGATGATCATTATATCTACTACTGTGGGCAGGAATCACTTAGAAGAAATGGAGTAGCCCTCATAGTCAACAAGAGTCTGAAATGCAGTACTTGGATGCAATCTCAAAAATGACAAAATGATCTCTGTTTGTTTCCAAGGCAAACCATTCAACATCACAGTAATCCAAGTCTATGCCCTGGCCACTAATGCTGAAGAAGCTGAAGTTGAACGGTTCTATGAAGACCTACAAGATCTTCTAGAACTAACACCCATAAAAGATGTCCTTTTCATTATAGGGGACTGGAATGCAAAAGTAGGAAGTCAAGAAACACCTAGAGTAACAGGCAAATTTGGCCTTGAAGTACAGAATGAAGCAGGGCAAAGGCTAATAGAGTTTCACCAAGAGCAAACATCCTCTTCCAACAACACAAGAGAAGACTACACATGGACATCACCAGATGGTCAATACCAAAATCAGATTGATTATATTCTTTGCAGCCACAGATGGAGAAGCTTTATACAATCAGCAAAAACAAGACCAGGAGCTGACGATGGCTTAGATCATGAACTCCTTATTGCCAAATTCAGACTTAAATTGAAGAAAAGAGAAAACCACTACCATTCAGATATGACCTAAATCAAACCTGTTATGATTATACAGTGGAAGTGACAAATAGATTCAAGGGATTAGATCTGATAGAGTGTCTGATGAACTATGGATGGAGGTTTGTGACATTGTACAGGAGACAGGGATCAAGACCATCCCCATGGAAAAGAAATGCAAAAAAGCAAAATGGCTATATGCGGAGGCCTTACAAATAGTTGTGAAAAGAAGAAACATGAAATACAGAGGAGAAAAGCAAAGATATACTCATTTGAATGCAGAGTTCCAAAGAATAGCAAGGAGAGATAAGAAAGCGTTCCTCAGTGATCAGTGCAAAGAAATTGCACAATTGCACTCATCTCACATGCTAGTAAGGTAATGTTCAAATTTCTCCAAGCCAGGCTTCAACAGTATATGAACCATGAACTTCCAGATGTTCAAACTTGTTTTAGAAAAGGCAGAGTAACCATATATCGAATCACCAACATGTGTTGCTGTTGCTGCTGCTGCTGCTAAGTCGCTTCAGTCGTGTCCGACTCTGTGCAACCCCATAGACAGCAGCCCGCCAGGCTCCTTGCCATTTCCTTATCCAATGCATGAAAGTGAAAAGTGAAAGTGAAGTTGCTCAGTTGTGTCCGACTCTTTGCAACCCCATGGACTGCAGCCTACCAGGCTCCTCCATCTGTGGGATTTTCCAGGCAAGAGTACTGGAGTAGGGTGCAATCACCTTCTCCAGCCAACATCTGTTGGATTATTGAAAATGCAACAGAGACAGAAAAACATCTACTTCTGCTTTATTGACTATATGCCAAAGCCTTTGACTGTGTGGATCACCACAAACTGTGGAAAATTTCTTAAAGAGATGGTAATACCAGACCACCTGACCTGCCTCTTGAGAAATCTCTATGCAGGTCAAGAGACAAAGTTAGAACTGGACATGAAACAACAGACTGGTTCCAAATTGGGAAAGGAGTATGTCAAGGCTGTATATTGTCACCCTGCTTATTTAACTTATATGCAGAGTATATCATGAGAAACACTGGGCTGGATGAAGCATAAGCTAGAATCAAGATTGCCGGGAGAAATATCAATAACCTCAGATAGGCAGATGACACCACCCTTATGGGAGAAAGTGAAGAGGAACTAAAAAGCCTCTTGATGAAAGTGAGAGGAGAGTGGAAAAGTTGGCTTAAAGCTCAACATTGAGAAAACTAAGATCATGGCACCTGATCCTATCACTTCATGGCAAATAGATGGGGAAACAGTAGAAGCAGTGAAAGACTTTATCTTTTGGGGGCTCCAAAATCACTGCAGATATGTGAATGCAGCCATGAAATTAAAAAATGCTTACTCCTTGGAAGAAAAGTTATGACCACCCTAAACAGCATATTATGAAGCAGAGACATTACTTTGCCAACAAAGGTCTGTCTAGTCAAGGCTATGGTTTTTCCAGTGGTCATACATGGATGTGAGAGTTGAACTATAAAGAAAGCTGAGTGCTGAAGAATTGATGTTTTTGACCTGTGGTGTTGGAGAAGACTCTTGAGAGTCCCTTGGACTGCACGGAGATCCAACTGGTCCATCCTAAAAGAAATCAGTCTTGAATATTCATTGGAAGGACTGATGCTAAAGCTGAAACTCTAATACTTTGGCCAACTGATGTGAAGAACTGACTCATTTGAAAAGACCCTGATTCTGGGAAAGATTGTAGGTGGGAGGAGAAGGGGACGACAGAGGATGAGATGGTTGAATGGCATCACTGACTCAATGCACATGAGTCTGAGTAAAGTCTGGGAGTTGGTGATGGACAGGGAGGCCTGGCGTGCTGCAACTGGGGTCTGAGCCCATGTTTTTGGACCAGAAACACAGGGTCAGCTCTGACCTGCCTCAGTTTTCTTTAAGTGTGAACTTTCTCCTTCTCTCAGCACCAGGACCTTTGCCCCAGAGGGGAGAAGTGCTGCCGCTAGAAGGTCCTGTTAAGGCTATTGGATCATGGTGGGACATGACCTACACTGGATTGGCTGCAGATAGAAATCTGAGCTCCTTCTGATGCACCACCTTTATAGGTGTCAGCAGTTGCTGTTCTCATCTTGCTCAGAATTAACCTTGGGTTCAAATCCCCTCACAACTGATTACTGCCATCAGCCTCTGTTGCCCCAGCCCTGTTGTAGAGCCACACTGCAAGGCAGGCAAGGCCCGTATTGACTCTTTACATGTATCTGAGTATGCACTGTGGTGGTTAGACACCATCATTATCCTGGGCTCCTTCTGTTGTGCTGCCTCAGTATGTACTAGCAGTGGCCAACGATGACCCACCCAGGCCGGCCTCTCTGGCCCAGAATCCTACTCTCTCAGTAGTTGTGGCAGCCCTAGATCCAGTGTGACATGGAGTAAATACGGTTGGAGTGTTTGCTTGTCTAGGCTGGGTCATGGGATTGATGGTCATGGAAAACCAGACAGCCCCTGGAGCAGTCCTCAGTCTGCCACCTCCACACTGCCTTGGGCGCAAGTCAGCATGTATGTGCTCCTCAGGAGCAGAGTCTAGGATTTCCATAGCCCTCCTGTCACTCCTACCAGCCCCCCAACCACTCAAGCAGGTTCATCTTCCCTTTGTAAGCCCTAGAACAGGGGCATTCAGTGTGTCAATTGAGCCACTGTCTCCACAGTGTGAATTACTGCTTCTGTAATCTCTCTTCCCTTCTGAGTCCCCTCCCTGGGGACACAGATCTCAACCTGATGGCTTATTTTCTCTTTCTACCCAATTCTGTGTCTGTCTTTGCTTAAAGCCTTGGGTGAACAAGTCTTTCTGCAACTTTCCAGGGAGTTTTCAGTGAGGATTTTTCCACACATGGATGTATTTTTGACGTGTTCATGAAGTGAGGTGAGTTTCATGTTCTTTTTCTCTGCCATCTTGATTGATCTCTCCAGTTTATAACTATTTGCAAGCAATTTGTATTATAAATAGACATCCTACAATGTTAGTGCTTCCATTTGATAAAATAGAGTAACAAAAGTATAGGAAATATAACACAACTGTAAATTAGCATTTTTATATCCCTGTTAAAATATAAAATAAATATAGGCTCAATGAATTATACATTTACAATATTGAATTTTTACTGTGAAATCTTTTAAATGTGCTTCAAACTATGTCTTGTGCCTACGTACATGCTCAGTTGTGACTGACTGTGACCCGGAAGACTGTAGCCCGCCTCTCTCTGTTGTGCTGAAACCAAATATAAACACATAAAATGTGCTAAGTCCGTTGCTAATAACACTGCACTATTATAATGAATATTGCAATAGTCGTCCTTTTACAAAAAGTTTTCCGACCTAAGTTTTGTTAAAAATAATATAATCACACATTTTATACTTGTAAATAACCAAATATATCCTGAAATACGATTGCTATTTGGTATTTTAATGTGTCCACTTGCTCTCATAAATAACATTCATGTTATCAATTCTAATAAAAAGTCACTAGAGACACTTCAGCTTTTTATTTACTGTATTCAGTTTCAGCATAATAAAAACTGCCCAAGATGTCTTTGAATAGAAAATAAATCACCTTATGCATAACAGATCAATAAAATATCAGACTTTTCCCCTTGGATTTTGTCGCCAATAGCATGTGGCTCTATTTCTGGGCTTAGTTTTCTAAATAAAAATAGATATGGAGGATTACATTTTCATTTTATTTTATACTTCCTCTGTAACTGGCAGTTGACTGATGGTGAGTTTATAATTGCCTTGAGATCATAGATAATATTGTCAGTGTTATATAGCCTACATCCAATAAAATTAAGTAAATAGGTAGCTTTTATTTTTACTTTACTTTTAAAATTAATAGCTCATATTTAATTATTCATTTTTTCTCTCCTTATACTCAAAGATTAATTGAGGATGCAGACTATTTAAGCTTATGGTGCAAGTCTTACCTGACAAGTTATATGCGCCTTTGCTTCCAAGGTTCTGTAGGTGCTTCACAATGTTGCCACTAACTCTGTAGTAAGGCATGCTGTTATTTTCCCTTTACCTTTAAATAACAACTACCCTAAAAGAAAAAGATAGGGAATACTGAAGTTTTACCATTTCTAGGGGTCTTCTATACATACTTTCCAAATTTTAGTCAGTAACCAAGACCATATTTCAATGAATAATTTTGTTTTAAGGACTAATTTTAATAGCAAAAAAATTGATGGTTTTAATCCACTAGAGACACATGTTTAATTTGTAAGATAAATCTCATAGTTGATTGGGGACACTGCTCTACAGGACATGTTCATTAATTGTCTTTACATCTATGCACATAGGAACATCTCACTATCTCTTTTGAGAACATGGTTTCACACTAAAGAATATCCAGCTATTTAGGTAATAGCTGTCTCCTAGATAACTGTATCCTAAAAAATGAGCCACTCTTAGACATAAATCTTGACAGCAATTATTCTTTGACTTTATAAAATTTGCTTGATCAAAATCTCTACCAGTTTTACATCTTTTGGTGCATTTGGTGGGAAAACCGCTAGTCATCTATTTAAAACAAAAGCAAAATAACTTTTCCTAAATATATATTTTATACAATTTTATTGACCCTATATAGCTATAATTTTGGAATAAATGTAAACTATTAGATTACAAGCATTTTCAAGGATTAAAGTTCAATCTTGGATTATCTCAGTAATCAAGATTGTGGTGAAAGAAAATGTAAGAAAAAATATATGTTGATAGCAGAAAGATACATCAAAATGTGTGAAATACAAAACAAAATAAAAACAAAACAAACAAAAAAAAGAAACCCAAAACATGGATAGCCACATGCAAACAAACAAAAAAAATGTGACAGAGACCTTACCCCCTTAAAAAAAAAAATAAATAAATAAAAATTTTATTACACACCTAAATGTAAAGCACAAAACTAAAAGACAACATAGGAGTTAACCTAGATGACCTTAGATATAGTGATGGCTTTATATATTTAACAGCAAAAGTATGATCATGAAAGAAATAGCAGATATGCTAGTTCAGTTCAGTCGTTCAGTCGTGTCTGAATCTTTGCAACCCCATGAATCACAGCACGCCAGGCCTCCCTGGCCATCACCAACTCCCGGAGTTCACTCAAACTCATGTCCATTGAGTCGGTGACACCATGCAGGCATCTCATCCTCTGTCATCTCCTTCTCATCCTGCCTCCAATCCCTCCCAGTGTCAGGGTCTTTTCCAATGAGTCAACCCTTAGCATGAGGTGGCCAAAGTATTGGAGTTTCAGCTTTAGCATCAGTCCTCCCAAAGAACACCCAGGACCAATCTCCTTTAGAATGGACTGGTTGGATCTCCTTGCAGTCCAAGGGACTCTCAAGAGTCTTCTCTAACACCACAGTTCAAAAGCATCAATTCTTTGGTGCTCAGCTTTCTTCACAGTCCAACTCTCACATCCATACATGACCACTGGAAAAACCATAGCCTTGACTAGATGGACCTTTGTTGGCAAAGTAATGTCTCTGCTTTTGAATATGCTATCTAGGTTGGTCATAACTTTCCTTCCAAGGAGTAAGTGTCTTAATTTCATGGCTGCAATCACCATCTGCAGTGATTTTTGAGCCCCCCAAAAATGAAGTCTGACACTGTTTCTACTGTTTCCCCATCTATTTCCCATGAAGTGATGGGACCAGATGCCATGATCTTCATTTTCTGAATGTTGAGCTTTAAGCCAACTTTTTCACTCTCCTCTTTCACTTTCATCAAGAGGCTTTTGAGTTCCTCTTCACTTTCTGCCATAAGGGTGGTGTCATCTGCATATCTAGACGTCATTAAAATTAAAAAAAGAAAAAAGCCGCCAAGTAAAAGACAATGTGATGAGAATTAGAAGCCATGCCATATACTGGGAGCAAATATTTCTGAAAGACATATACATCTAAAAGACAGCATTCTCCAGGTCAGCTGCCCTCTGCCATCAGCTCTCCAGGCGATTTTCTCTGTGCCTGCACTCTCCCCTCCTGCCTTCATCTCCTTAAGAAAGTGTCCAGAAAATTAAACCCATACACAGGAAAACATACACAATCCATCAAAAAAAAAAAAAAAAAAATCAGGGAGCTGGAGCAGGCAGAAGAGTAAGAGAGCACAGGCACAGGAGAGAGGACTCAGCCATTCTTGGAGGAAGAATGGTGCAGGCAGAGGGAGGCTGGGGTTGGCGGGAACCCGGACTCAGGTCTCATAGCCCCCAGGAGCCTCCTTCATAGACCCAGGGATCCTGAAAGGGGCTACCTCAGCTTAGGATGGGCTACTGTGTCAAGTCTCCACTGGTCTGTCTCTCAAGGAAGATGTGCCAAGAGGAGACCAGCTACACAGTGATGCAGATGAGTGAGGAGGGGCTGGCAGCCAGTGTGAGCTTCGCAGGCCCCTCTTGATGCTGGCTCAGAACTGCGCAGTCATGCACAACCTGCTGGGCCCAGCCTTCATCTTCCTGCATAAGGGCTTTGCAGAGAACAGGCAGCCTGACAGATCTCTGTGGCCAGAGGAGATTGAAGAGCTCAGGGAGACCATCAGAAAATTTGACAAGGACGAAGATGGCTACATCAACTGCCGGGACCTGGGTAACTGCATGCGCACCATGGGTTACATGCCCACAGAGATGGAGCTCATCGAGCTGTCCCAGCAGATCAATATGAACCGGGGTGACCACTTGGATTTTGATGACTTTGTGGAACTAATGGGACCTAAACTCCTGGCGGAGACAGTAGATATAATTGGAGTAAAGGAACTGTGAGATGCCTTCGGAGAGTTTGACACCAGTGGTGATGGGGAGATAAGCACCAGTGAGTTACCAGAGGCCATGAGGAAACTCCTGGGCCATCAGGTGGGACACCGAGACATAGAGCAAATTATCCAAGTTGTGGACCTCAATGAGGATGTGGAGCAACTGGAGTTCTCATTGATTCCTAGAGGGGATGCAAAAAGGTACCTTTGGAAGACAGTTTGCAGTTTCTAATAAGACTAAACGAGCTATTTTCATATAATCCAGCAATTGTTTGATATTTACCCAAAGGGCTTGAAAATGTTATATCCATGCAAAAGTTTGCACGTGGGTGTTTGATCACTATTTTCAAGCCCTCCCCACAATAAAAAAGATAATAAAGAAATTTATGTCAAAATGTGTGAAAATCCAGAAAAAAATAGATTTATTTCTTTGAGTAATAAAACTTTGGTAAGTTTTAGCTTACCAAAACTGAGAAGAAGAAATAAAAAGTATGGGTAATTTCTTACCTGTTGAATTTTTAGTTTAAAAGTCTCCCATTCATAAAAACTACAAACATTAAATGAAGATATAATACAAATATTAGTTAAGATTTAAAAACAGTATAACTCTGATACTAACCTGAGGATATTATACTTATAGGAACATTAAAGGAAAATAAACCCCATGAACTTAGATACAAAGTCTCATGAACAAAACTTTAGCAAATTGAATTGTTATAATAAATATATCTGATTTATTCCAAGAATACAAGCTTTATTATTCAAAACAATGTGATTACCTATTACAAAGAGAAAACAGAATAGAAAATGTATGGTTATCTCAAAAAAGAATAAAATTCATTTGATTAAATTATCATTTTTTTAAAAGACACTCAGCACACTAGTCTGGCAAATTTGGCCTTGGAATACGGAATGAAGCAGGGCAAAGACTAATAGAGTTTTGCCAAGAAAATGCACTGGTCATAGCAAACACCTTCTTTCAACAACACAAGAGAAGACTCTACACATGGACATCACCAGATGGTCAACACCGAAATCAGATTATGTTCTTTGCAGCCAAAGATGGAGAAGCTCTATACAGTCAACAAAAACAAGACCAGGAGCTGACTGGGGCTCAGATCATGAACTCCTTATTACCAAATTCAGACTTAAATTGAAGAAAGTAGGGAAAATCACTAGACCATTCAAGTGTGAACTAAATCAAATCCCTTATGATTATACAGTGGAAGTGAGAAATAGATTTAAGGTCCTAGATCTGATAGATAGAGTGCCTGATGAACTATGGAATGAGGTTCGTGACATTGTACAGGAGACAGGGATCAAGAACATCCCCATGGAAAAGAAATGCAGAAAAGCAAAATGGCTATCTGGGGAGGCCTTACAAATAGCTGTGAAAAGAAGAGAAGTGAAAAGCAAAGGAGAAAAGGAAAAATATAAGCATCTGAATGCAGAGTTCCAAAGAATAGCAAGAAGAGATAAGAAAGCCTTCCTCAGCAATCCATGCAAAGAAATAGAGGAAAACAACAGAATGGGAAAGACTTGAGATCTCTTCAAGAAAATTAGAGATACCAAGGGAACATTTCATGCAAAGATGGGCTCGATAAAGGACAGAAATGGTATGGACCTAACAGAAGCAGAAGATATTAAGAAGAGGTGGCAAGAATACACAGAAGAACTGTACAAAAAAGATCTTCCCAACCCAGATAATCATGATGGTGTGATCACTGACCTAGAACCAGATATCCTGGAATGTGAAGTCAAGTGGGCCTTAGAAAGCATCACTATGAACAAAGGTAGTGGAGGTGATGGAATTCCAGTTGAGCTATTTCAAATCCTGAAAGATGATGCTGTGAAAGTGCTGCACTCAATATACCAGCAATTTTGGAAAACTCAGCAGTGGCCACAGGACTGGAAAAGGTCAGTTTTCATTCCAATCCCAAAGAAAGGCAATGCCAAAGAATGCTCAAACTGCCGCACAATTCCACTCATCTCACATGCTGGTAAAGTAATGCTCAAAATTCTCCAAGCCAGGCTTCAGCAATACATGAACTGTGAACTTCCTGATGTTCAAGCTGGTTAGAAAAGGCAGAGAAACCAGAGATCAAATTGCCAACATCTGCTGGATCATGGAAAAAGCAAGAGAGTTCCAGAAAAACATCTATTTCTGCTTTATTGACTATGCCAAGGCCTTTGACTGTGTGGATCACAATAAACTGTGGAAAATTCTGAAAGAGATGGAAATACCAGACCACCTGATCTGCCTCTTGAGAAATCTGTATGCAGGTCAGGAAGCAACAGTTAGAACTGGACATGAAACAACAGACTGGTTCCAAACAGGAAAAGGAGTATGTCAAGGCTGTATATTGTCACCCCACTGATTTAACTTATATGCAGAGTACATCATGAGAAACGCTGGACTAGAAGAAGGACAAGCTGGAATCAAGATTGCCGGGAGAAATATCAGTAACCTCAGATATGCAGATAACACCACCCTTATGGCAGAAAGTGAAGAGGAACTCAAAAGCCTCTTGATGAAAGTGAAAGTGGAGAGTGAAAATGTTGGCTTAAAATTCAACATTCAGAAAACAAAGATCATGGCATCTGGTCCCATCACTTCATGGGAAATAGATGGGGAAACAGTGGAAACAGTGTCAGACTTTATTTTTTTGGGCTCCAAAATCACTGCAGATGGTGACTGCAGCCATGAAATTAAAAGACGCTTACTCCTTGGAAGAAAAGTTATGACCAACCTAGATAGCATATTCAAAAGCAGAGACATTACTTTGCCAACAAAGGTCCGTCTAGTCAAGGCTATGGTTTTTCCTGTGGTCATGCATGGATGTGAGAGTTGGACTGTGAAGAAGGCTGAGTGCCGAAGAATTGATGCTTTTGAACTGTGGTGTTGGAGAAGACTCTTGAGAGTCCCTTGGACTGCAAGGAGATCCAACCAGTCCATTGTGAAGGAGATCAGCCCAGGGATTTCTTTGGAAGGAATGAGGCTAAAGCTGAAACTCCAGTACTTTGGCCACCTCATGCGAAGAGTGGACTCATTGGAAAAGACTCTGATGCTGGGAAGGATTGGGGGCAAGAGGAGAAGGGGACGACAGAGGATGAGATGGCTGGATGGCATCACTGACTCGATGGACGTGAGTCTGGGTGGACTCCGGGAGTTGGTGATGGACAGGGAAGCCTGGTGTGCTACGATTCATGGTGTCACAAAGAGTCGGACGCGACTGAGCCACTGAACTGAACTGAACAGCACACTAGATATGGAAGCATTCTTAGTCTTTTAAGTTATATCTACAAAACACCTACATCACACTCAATGTTGAAATAGTATTTACTTGCCTTGTGAGGTATACCTAGTATATAAATATTTTATCATGGTAGCAAACTCTATTGTGACTTATGAAATAAATTATTTATTATGGGAATTAGAGCTTCAAAGCTGTAGGAAGATCTGTACATGTAGAATTTGAAGTTGAAATGTGTCAACAACCTATGATTCTGAGAGAATCAGCAAATGCAATCACAGAAGTAGAGCCACACGGGGAACTGAAAGAATTGCATGGAGGAAGCTGTTGTCTCTGAGATCCACAGCTAAATGATTTGTGATAAACAAGAGAACACTCTTCATCAGTGGGCTTAGTCATCAAGAAGATCTATACACTTGGTGGGGATCAAAGATAAGCTTTAATCTGTTAGTCATTTCTGCATCTCTTCTTCAATGAATATAAGAATGTCAGCCATCAGTACCCTATTCATGCCCTTGAGCTTTCTGTTTATCTTTCTCTGTCTTTTTGCCTGTGCCCTCTTTTTATCAGGAGGATTCACTTAAATCAAAATACCTTCCTTCACATACTCAATTACCCAACTTTACTATCTTACCTATGACTTCCTTGTTGCCACTTACATAGAAATATTTTAATATTTTATCTATCTTTAATATTTTAAGCTCTGGATCACTTATTTCCTCAAATGATTATTTTGGTTTTCAAAACAGCAACAACAACAGAAGTCCTAATTTTTCTGGATTTCCGATGATCAGGTAAACTGTATAGTATTTGAGAGAGGAGGCCCTGGGGCCAGATGAACAAAGTTGGATCCTATCTCCATCATTTACAACCTGGGGTTGTATGATTTTAGGAAATTTACTCTGTTGTTGTTCTTCAGTTGCCTCAGCTACATAATAGAGATAATATTTGTTTCAACCTGATAGATTAAAGTTCAATTAGTTAATAGATGCAAAGCTATTTGATCATTTACACTATAAATGTTCAGGCTTTATTGCTCTATATTTGTGGCTTCTAGAATATGTGGGCAGTGCGGGGTAACAGAGATACTATTTAGCTTGCTGAATGTGTATAGGAAAGACAGGATAAGATATTTTACAGTTATTAAATTTGGTGTTCTTTCTTTGTCCTTTTATATTCCAAATAGGCCAAAATATGACTGCAGTTCACCATATTCCAAACATTAAATGTCCTTAATTTCATATAAGTAGGAAGGTATGTAAGTACATAGATAGATAGATAGATAGATAGATAGAGATAGGTTAAATTATTTTTCCTTGCTTGTAATGCTAAGCACTTCTTTGGAGTAAGGCTGTAAATACCTACACATTTATGATCATATTTGCTTAATAACTAAAAATGTTTTCTGAGACAGAAGGGATCAAAGCAGTCATCATCCAGTCAGGTGATTGAAATTTATCTATCTTTAATTTCAGAATTTCTGAATTATGTCTAATTCTATTTTAACATTAGAATTTTGATTGATTATTGGTGTTCAAACTCAATAGTCTAATTAGTCTGACTATAGCTTCCTGATAATGTCTCTGAGCTTTTCTTTCTTTCAAATCTTCTTATATCTTTAGTATCAGTTTTACTTTTCTCTGTGTTATGTGTTTTCTCTTGACAGTCTATTCACTCTTTGTGAGTTATGTTCTTAAATAAAGGAACACCAGTTATTATCTGGGGCCTAGGGTGTTGATAGCCTCCCAAATTTGCTGCCCAATAAAAGACTCAATTCTTCAGACTCATTACAGTATTTCAGGTCCGGCAATTAGCTTGGTAAAATAGATAGGCAGAAGGCTAGCATACAGATTTCAGGATATATCCTTAAAAAATGTCTATAGTTCTACCTCCTCCTCTTGAAGCCCTGGCGTGCTGCAGTCCATGGGGTCATAAAGAATCAGAAAGAACTTGGTGGCTGAACAACAACAACCTGTTTCATTCAAGTTATTTAATTTTTTGGCATACAATTACTCAAAATAGTTTCATATAATCATTTTTATTTCTGAAAGGTCAATAATAATTTCTATTGTTTCAGTCACTTGAGTATTTTTTTCCTCTCTCTTTTCCATGATCAGTCTAGCTAAAATTATGTCACTCTTGTTGATATTACAAATGATCAATTTTTATTTCCTTGATTTTCCCTAGTGTTTTTCTATCCTCAGTTTGCTTCATTTTCACTTTAGTATTTATAATTACTTCCCTTTTATTGCTTTAAATTTAGTTTAGTTTAGTTTTTTTTTTTCTATTTTTTTAACTTACAAAGGTTATTGACTTGGTTTGTTTTTCTTTTTGTTTGCTTGTTTTTTTTTTTTTTTTAATATAAGCAATCAGGGCCACAAAGCAGTGTCTTAGGTGAATCTGATAAATTTGTGCATATTATATATTAAGGTTTTCATCTGAATGTATTTTTAATTTGTTATGAATTAATCTTAACCTATTCGTTATTTAGAATAAGTTTTTTTAAAAAAATTTCCACATATTTGAAAATTCCAATTTTTCTACTGTTGCTTATTTCTAATTTCACTTAATAATGTTCAGAAAACAAACTTGCATCATTTCAATTGAAATTTAATTGAATTAATATATCACTTGTTATATACAATATTCTCTGTAATCTTAAGAAGAATGTGTAGTCTGCTGTTGTCACGTATAATATTCTGTGGTTATTTGTTTGATCTAGTTGTTTTTATGATGTTCTTAAAGTCTTCTGTTTTCTATTTTAATGTCTAATTGTTTTTATATCCATTATTTAAAGAAAAGTATTGAAGTCTCTGATAATATGACTGAGTTGAATTATTTCTCCCTTAGTGATACCAGTTTTTGCTTTTTACATTCTGAGTTGTTGTTAGGAAAATGTATATTTATAATCTTTTAGATATATTATCATATCGTTTATAAATGAATCCCTAATCTCTAATAGCATTTTTGGTTTTAAAGTCTGTTTTGTCATATATTAGCATAATGACTTTAGCGTCCATATGTTTGCTGTTTGCATGTTATCTCTTTTCCCATTCTTTTAATTTCAGCCAATTTGTAGCATTGCATTTGAAGTCTGTCTCCAATAGACAACATAGAGATATGTCTTGTTTTTAATCCTCTCTGACAAATTCTACATTTTGCCTGCACTATTTAAACCATTCACATTCAATAATCTTATTGATGTTAGAGTTATGTCTGCCATTTTACAAATGCCTAATGTTTATCCCTTTCTGTTCTTCCTTAAATGTTAGTTCTTAGTCATGCCCAACTCTTTGTGAGCTCATGGACTGTAGATTGCCAGACTCCTCTGTCCATGAAGCCCTCCACGAATACGGGAGTGAGTAGCTATTCCCTCCTTCAAGGAATCGTCCCGACCCAGGGATAGGGATGATAAATAGTTTATTTACTGTCTGAGTCACCAGAGAAGGCCCAGTTCTTCCTTAACTCCTTCCCTTTCCATTAAGTGAAGATTTTCTAGTATAGTATTTAACTTTGTTAAGGTTTTTTCCACTATATTTTTATTAGTAATTTCATTATCTTTGGCTTATTTTTTAATTGAAGGAAAATTGCTTCACAGTGTTGTGATAGTTTCTGCCATAAAACAACACAAATCAGTCATAATTGTACACATATGTACATATATGTGCAAGAGGGAGGCTCTCCTCCCTCTTGAGCCTCTCTCCTGAGCTTCCCCCATCCAACCTCACTAGATAATCTCAGAGTGCCTGGCTGGGCTCCCTGTGTACTATAGCAACTTCTCACTAGCTATTTATTTTACACATGGTAGTTTATAATATGCATGTCTATGCTACTCTATCCATTCATTCCATCTGTCCTTCCCCCACTGTGTCCACAAGTCAGTTCTCTATGTCTGGATCTCTATACCTTCCCTGCAAATATGTTCATCAATACCATTTTTTCTAGATTCCATATATATGCATTGATATACAATATTTGTTTTTCTCTTTCTGATCTACTTCACCCAGTATAACTCACTCTAGGTTCATCCACCACACTAGAACAGACTCATATTCATTATTTTTTATGGCTGAATAGTGTTCCATTAGTGAAGAGGAACTAAAGAGCTTCTTAATGAGGGTGAAGGAGAAGAGTGAAAGAGCCAGCTAAGACTAACTATTAAAAAAAAAAAAAAAAAAAAAACTAAGATCATGGCATCCAGCCCCATTATTCCATGGCAAATAGAAGGGGAAAAGGGGAAAGTAGTGACAGATTTCCTCTTCTTGGGCTCTGACATCACTACAGTTGGTGACTGCAGCCATGAAATCAGATGATCGCTTCTTGGTAGGAAAGCTATGACAAACCTAGACAGTGTGTTGAAAAGCACAGGCATTATTCTGCCAACAAAGCTCTGTGTAGTCAAGGGTATTGTCTTCCCAGTGGTCACATGGGGTTGTGAGAGCTGGACTTTAAAGAAGGCAGAGTGCCAAAGAATTGATGCCTTCCAACTGTGGTGCTAGAGAAGACTCCTGAATGTCCCTTGGACATCAAGGAAATGAAACCAGTCCATCTTAAGGGAAATCACCTCTGAATATTGACTGGAAGGACTGATGCTGAAGCTGAAGCTCCAGTATTTTAGTCATCTGATGCAAAATAGACAACTCATTGGAAAAGTCCCTGATGCTGGGGAAAATCTTTGTAATGAGTTTTTTATATTTACAACCCATTTACTTTGAATACTAGACATTCAGTTGGGCTTCTCAGGTGGCACTAATGGTAAAGAATCCACCTGCAATGCAGGAGACAAAGAGATGCATGTTCTGTCCCTGGGTTGGGAAGATCCTCTGGAAAAGGAAATGGCAACCTGCTCCAGTATTCTTGCCTGGAAAATTCCATGGACAGAGGAGCCTGATAGGCTACAGTCAATGGGACTGCAAAGAGTCAGACATGCCTGAGCACAACATAGACATTCAATAGAAATATTGGTTCTGTATTTGGATGTCATAATATTTACATTTGAAAAAATTGATTCACATACTCAAGTTGTTTCAGACATGAATTTTTCAGTGACTGAATTAAGTATGCAGCATCATTCTTCTTTGAAATTTTCATTCACTTTCATAAAAAGTAGATTTTCATTTTTTGAACAGTAGATTAAACTTTGAAGCAAAATCAGACCTATTTCAAAATTATATCTAAGTTAAGTGAATTCCCCAACTCTTGTTTCAACTCAATATTAACAACATTAAAAATAATAATATATGAATTAAAAACAAATCTAAATGTATGAATATCAACAAAGCATTCTCCATTTTTTTTGTTGTTAGACATATAGCCAATTTTCATTATTTTCTTTATTACAATGAATATTTCTGCAGTTTAATAATGTATAAGGGCTTTATTCTTGATTTTTATTATAAAAAGTTTTACTGTTATACTTTTCTAGCTTGTTCACAAATTAGATTTTCTTTTCCTTGTAGATTCAAATTTAACTTCTCATAAACAGTGTGATAGTAGTCAGAAATATGAACTTAATTACCATCAACTTATTTTCTTTGATTATTAAATATTTCCAAACATTCTTTTGATTTCAATAAAATCTTAAGTTGCAGTTAACAGTTCAATAAAACTTATAAAACTCTTCCACAGCTCATTTTAAAATTAAATATTTTAAATTGTTTCAAAATTAAATATTTAAAAGTATTTTAAATTTTTATTTCTTTCTTTCTACAGTTTGATTTACTGGGGATTATTTCTTGTAATTATTCCAATAATTATATTCTTATAATTATTTCTTGTATTATTCCCATACACGTATCCAACAATTAAAACAAGGACTTTCCTGGTAGCTCAGGGATGCAGAATCTGCCTGCCAATGCAGGAGCCACAGTTTGCGTCCCTGGGTCAGTAAGGAAATGGTAACCCAGCTCAGCATTCTTCCCTGGGTAATCCCGGGGATGTAAGAATCTGGCAGGCTATAGTCCATGGGTTCACAGAGAGTCAGACATGACTTAGCCACTAAACAACAACAGCCATGCCTATGCTACTGCTGCTAAGTTGCTTCAGTCGTGTCCAACTCTGTGCGACCCCATAGACAGCAGCCCACCAGGCTCCCCCACTCCTGGGATTCTCCAGGCAAGAACACTGGAGTGGGTTGCCAATGCATGAAAGTGAAAAGTGAAAGTGAAGTAGTTCAGTTGTGTCCGACCCTCAGCGACCCCATGGACTGCAGCCCACTAGGCTCCTCTGTCCATGGGATAGAATGATTCAAAAAAGAAAAAGTGAATACAAACATATTTTAGTTTTTAGTATCTAGTAGATAGCTCAGTTGGTAAAGAATCTGTCTGCGATGCAGGAAACCCCAGTTTGATTCCTGTGTTGGGAAGATCCCCTGGCAAAGGGAATGGCAAGCCACTCCAGTATACTTGGGCTTCCCTTATGGCTCAGCTGCTAAAGAATTTGCCTGCAATGGAGACCTGGGTTTGATTCCTGAAAAGGGAAGATACCCTGGAGAAGGGAAAGGCTACCCACTCCAGTGTTCTGGCCTGGAGAATTCCATGGATGATATAGTCCATGAGGTCACAAAGAGTCGGATATGACTGAGCAAGTTTCACTTTCACTTTTTCACGCAATAGAACATCAGTTCAGTTCAGTTCAGTCACTCAGTTGTGTCCGACTCTTTGCAACCCCATGAATTACAGCACGCCAGGCCTCCCTGTCCATCACCAATTCCTGGAGTTCACTCAAACTCAAGTCCATCGAGTTGGTGATGCCATCCAGCCATCTCATCCTCTGTCATCCCTTTCTCCTCCTGCCCCCAATCCCTCCCAGCATCAGAGTCTTTTCCAATGAGTCAACTCTTCGCATGAGAACATAGCAGTATAGAAAACATTAGTCTCTTGTTTATAAATCCCAGTATATATAAATTTTCTATCTAATATAGCTGAAACACTGTCTATTGTAATAGATTTTTTTCACATGAGTTTAAAATTATTTATAACAGATTAAAGAAAAAAAAACCTCTGAGACCATTTCAATTTCAAAATTAATGACATATCAAACTAAATTTGAAATTTCTTTAAGACAAAATATATCCAAAAGATTGAGAAGGCAATGAAGGAGGCATATCACAAAACTTATTTAAATATAAAGCAAAACCTGGGTTTTTCATAGTATAAATTTGTTAGATTTTGAAACTATTAGAAAACTCTTCTATGATAAATAGTTTAGTGGCTTATTGAAAACATTTACTTTTACTTTTTAAAAAGATTCTCATAGTTTTTCTAACAGAATTTTTCATAACTGAAATTATATATATATATATATATATATATATATATAATTTTTTATCACCTCTGTGATGATGTTTCTTATGCCAGGTTGGCTAGGCTGTTTCTAATTATTCAATCAAACATTAATATACTTGTTGTCGTGAAGGTATTTTGCAGGTATAATTGACGTCAGTTTAACTAAGGGAGATTATTCTGGTTAATCTTGCTGGACCTGAATAAGTCAAAAGGACTTACAATATCGCTGAGATTTCCCCATGAGAGATAGGAAGAGGAAAAGAAACAGAATTTTTACCTATGGACAGCAGCTTTCACTTGTGCTTATAATTGTCTGTAAATTCCATGCTGCTTATGATTACCCTCCTTTTTGGATTGCCCTTGACCTTTGAATTGGACTTGTTTAGCCAACTTGCTTTATAACATAATGAAATGCCTCCTCTCCCCACTCTCTCTCTGCTTCTCTTTCTCTCTCTCTATCCATCTATATAGATCTGCACACACACACACACACACACATGCTTGCAAACACACACTATATATCTATATATAGTTTATGTTTACAAAATACCTATCCTATTGCTTTTCTTTCTAGTTGATCAGTGATTGATATACCGTCTAGGAATACTTTATGCAAGAATTCATATAATTTTTTCTGTCTCTACCTCTGATTTTTTCCATTGTGTTTTTGTTTCTACAGTCTCATGCTGCTGCTGCTGCTAAGTCGCTTCAGTCATGTCCGACTCTGTGCAACCTCAGAGATGGCAGCCCACCAGGCTCCCCCGTCCCTGGGACTCTCCAGGCAAGAACACTGGAGTGGGTTGCCATTTCCTTCTCCAATGCATGAAAGTGAAAAGTGAAAGTGAAGTCACTCAGTCGTGTCCAACTCCTAGTGAGCCCATGGGCTGCAGCCTACCAGGCTCCTCCATCCATGTGATTTTCCAGGCAAGAGTACTGTAGTGGGGTGCCATTGCCTTCTCTGTTACAGTTTCATAGCTTTGGCTAAAAGTTTCATTCAGGTTTCTCGAACTTTCTGGCCAACTCTATGGCTTAAACACCCTGCCATTGGCCTAAGTTGTTAAACTAGAAAATAGCAAACACAGTTTAGCTAAATTAATTATTTCAATTTAATTACCAACTGTAATTTGCATAGGTAATACTGTACTGAGGTACCTGTAGAGAAGTAAGTATTCAGGGTATTAGAGATAGAGAACTCGGAAGAAGTTTGAAATGGGGATATATATTATGACTTGTGTCATTCTATAAAAGGCTTGTTTACAAAAAATAGATGTGGTTTCAATTGGCTAAGGAAAGTATTATACTTAGAATAAGAGAAAAAGAAGAACTAGACATGAATCATTAAAATAACCAAAAGTAAACGAAACATGATAAGATTAAAATAAATAAAGAAATAACTGAAAAGAAGACATATTGAAATAGAATCTTTTAATCTCTTGAAGTCAAATAAAGAGAACATTTCAAGGGAAAGACAAAACAAGCTTTGTTAGCATCAGGTGAAATAATGAATATATATGCTATAATTATATAGAAAGCAATCAGATTTAGGTACATGTATTTCAGTGTGATGGTGTTGAGTTTGATGTGTGTTAAGAAGTGAGAGTATGGGAAATAATGAAACTAGCAGTAAAGTCTCAATAGTTAGATTTTAACTCTTGAGAGAGACTTCTTAAAAGATAAGTTCTTAAAAGGGAGACTTTTTAAAAAGATAAGTTCATGTTAGTATAATTTCTCTGAGCCTCATCTTTAAAGTTTTTTTTTTTTTTTTTTTTTAATAGCAGAGGAGGAATTAAGGAGGGGGGAATAATGGGAGGGATGAATAAAGGAAAGGAATAATTTTAATATTTTAACAGAAAAGTAGCTGTCATCCAAAATCAGTGTTATTCATCTGTGCCATATACTGGAGTAGAAGGAGCAAAATAAAACAGAAACTGAGATAGGACAAATACTGCTTCAGATCTTAAACAGTAAAGCCAATTATTATACAATTAAATGTTAACCATCAAAATATAATATTTCAAAATCAAAGGAGATTTTTAGCCAACCAAATATATATCTGAAGATCAGCGATTAAAATAGATCAAAGAGCTTGGACAAGACTCAATGCAGGGCGTTCTACATGAATACATTACTGGGAAGCTAGGTAGTACCATGTTTCATAGTCTCTTCCTCAGGTTTTCAGGCTTTCTCAAAATGAATAAAGGAGAGAGAAGGCAGCAATGGCCATATGATGATATCAAGTTGACATGTATCATTCTATGCACATTAAATAACTGAATAGTAAAAATGGAGTGAAGATGTGCTCCTAAGGCAAAGGAAATAAGATTTGGCAAGAAGCTGTTGGATATAACAATGTGAACTCAAGTTGTGATTTATCCTCCCACACTTCATCATGATAGTTTTGAGGAAAATTGCCCTCATTCAAAAGATGAGTAGTATTGACAAAAGAACTTTCAAGACTTATGTAATGATATCAAAGAAAAAAAGGCAGGATAAACACTCGCAAATGGAAGATGAAAAGATATTTTTCTCATTATGATTTTCAGTGAAATAGGAGCAGAGTTCAGGGAAAACATCTCTAGAATTTGAGAGAAATGCTAGGCTTAATTTTTCTTTTCAAATAAGAGTTACATGGCCTCAGAAATGAGATTCTTAGGAAAATAGAGATTCAAAGAAGTAAAGGTGAAAATAGAAATATTTATATAAAAATTAAAATGTTAAGTAGGGCTGAATGATAAACTGGGAACAGTAAAACACATATGATGTTAAATACAGTCAAGAATATTGTGGAAAGGACAGAGGAAATTACAAGACTTTAAATGGTAGAGGAGAAACCTATACAATAATCAAGGGTAGATAATGAGTGTAGAAAAATACAAATGTAAAAAAAGTGTGAAACTGATGTTCCAAAGAAAATGAAACTAAAAATACAGATATTCAAAGATGTAAAGGAGAGATGGGAATGTTACACTGGGAATGGTGGAAGGACTTCCAGAAAACATCCTTTTTTTTACAAAAAAAAAAAAACAACAGTGAAAGTATTGGCAAAAATTGTCATCATCAACTTTTTCAGTACTTGGGAAATTAACCACAATGTGGAACAATCTTGGGGGCATTTCTTCAAAAAATGGTTAAGTCTAGCTAAGAATAGTGAGCTTTTTAATTTTGTAATAGTGGTATTGCAAATATTTTTGTTCCAATTTCTGTCCCCTCAGCTCTGGGATAGCCTTGAACACCCACAGCCTGAAATGGCTATGAAAACCCAGAGCTTAGAAGCCAGTGGATGGAACACAACAGAATTGGAGCTCCCCCAAAGTCCTATATCCACAAAGAGGTCATTACTGGACATGTGTAATGATTTTCTATAAAACACCACTCACCAGACTCTTTTTTATTTGACCTTACTGAGAGACGTTGCAAAGATAACAATAGCCTTCCTCCATTTTTTTTTTTGTTTGTTTGTTTTGTTTTGTTTTAAAAAAACAATTTGTAGCAACTGGTTACCAGTGCAGCTGGCTGAGATGGTGCTGACTTTTGAGGATGATGTAAAGCTGATGATTATTTAAAATGAAAATAAATAAATAAATAAATAAAACCTATGGAAGGAGATACCCAAAAGGGATTTGGAAAAGTTTCAACATATTCCTAGGAATTAAGAAGGTCACATGCATGTGTAAGACTGTGTATCTCCAGAGGTATGTGTTTGCTGAGGAAAAAGCTAAGGGCATCCTTAGCTCTCCTTTCTGGCTGATCTTAAGTATTTATGTAGGCAAAAAGTTAAATCTAGCCAGAGCCATAAACTTCCTGTCTGAGCATTGAGGATATGCCCTAAACTGCACACAGAGTCCCTCAGCAAATGCTAGAATTATTTGTTTGAGGCATTTAAGATAATCTTGCTCCAGTTATTATCTGATCATTAAACTAAGCTGAGACTTCAGTTGCTATGGCTGGCAAATAATAGACTTTAAGCTATTAATTCAGGAAAGCACCTAAATAAGTAAACAGCCATAACAACAAATCCCAGGAGGGGGGGTGGAGAATCTTTGTTCCAGAGTTGTTATATGTTATTTAAAATTTCACTTTTTTTCAGTAAATGAAAATTATATTAAATAAAAGAAACAAGGGGTCATGACCCACACATAGGTAATAGAAAATCATTAGAAACTGTCCTGGAGGAAACACAAATATTAGATTTTACTAAACAAAAAACAGAAATTGGCTGTTTTAAGTATGTTAAGAGAATTAAAGTAAAAAAGTCTGAAGAATTAACAAGTATAAGGTTATCTCATTAATTAGAGAATATTGGTAAAGATATAGAAATCATAAAATAGATCCAACTGGAAATTATCATGTTGGAAAGTACAAAAACTAATATTAAAAATGTACTAGGGTGTCAATAGCAGATTTGCGATCACAACGGGTGACCTTGAAGATAGGTCAATTTCTAATATCCAGTCTTAGAAACTGAGAGAGCACTAATGTAGAAGAACAGAGCTTCAGAGACTCATGGGCAACAGTGAGCATGTAAACTTAGGCACAGTGAAGTCTCAGAGGAAGACAAAGGGAAAAACAGCAGAAAGAAAGAAAGTGAAAATTGCTACATTTATTTGAAAGTAAAAGCGTGGAAGATCCTATAGGATGCATTGTTGTTGTTCAGTCACCAAATCATGTCTGTCTCTTTATGACCCTATGGACTGTAGTACTCTATAGGCTTTGCTGTCCTTCACTATCTCCCAGAGTTTGCTCAGACTCATGTCCATTGAGTTAGTGATGGACCATCTAACCATCTCATCCTTTGTCATCACCTACTCTTCCTCCCCTCAATCTTTCCCAGCACTAGGATCTTTGCCAATGAGTCGACTCTTCATATCAGGTGGCCAAAGTATTGGAGCTTCAGCTTCATTATCAGTCCTTCCAGTGAATATTCTGGTTTGATTTCCTTTAGGATGCAAACAGTAATTGGAAAAAAAACAAAAACAAAAAACCTGTAGTGACAATAGTTAAATAGAAGCAATTTTAAGACAAAGTTGTTACTGCATACTTAGAAGACATTTTGAAATGATGAAAGTGTCATTCAAGAAAATATAACATTAATAAACTTTGTAAATGCATACAATAACAAAGTACCAAAACGTATAAATCAAAATTTGAGAATTGAGACAAATATAAAATTGAGGAGAATGATAAACCACCTTTGATAGCAAATAGCAGAAAAAGCAGATCAACAGCAAACAAGAAGAACTGAACACACAACACTATAACACAGTTAGACCTAATAGACACATATAGAATGTTCCACACGAGGTACAGGGTATGCATTTTTTTCAAATATATATGGAACTTTCTTCAAGAAAGACTGTATGTTAGGTCATAAAACATTTTATAAATATAAGATCAAAATCATACAATAGATATTCTCAGACCATAGTGTAAGTTCAGTTCAGTTCAGTCGCTCAGTCATATCCAACTCTTTGTGACCCCATGAATCGCAGAACGCCAGGCCTCCCTGTCCATCAACAACTCCCAGAGTTCACTCAAACTCACGTCCCATCGAGTTGGTGATCCCATCCAGCCATCTCATCCTCTTTCATCCCCTTTCTTCCTGCCCCCAATCCCTCCCAGCATCAGAGTCTTTTCCAATGAGTCAACCCTTCGCATGAGGTGGCCAAAGTACTTGAGTTTCAGCTTCAGCATCATTTCTTCCAAAAAACAACCAGGACTGATCTCCTTTAGAATGGACTGGTTGGACATCCTTGCAGTCCAAGGGACTCTCAAGAGTCTTCTCCAACACCACAGCTCAAAAGCATCAATTCTTCGGCTCTCAGCTTTCTTCACAGTCCAACTGTCACATCCATACATGACTACTGGAAAAACCATAGCCTTGACTAGATGGACCTTTGTTGACAAAGTCATGTCTCTGCTTTTGAATATGCTATCTAGGTTGGTCATAACTTTCCTTCCAAGGAGTAAGTGTCTTTTAATTTCATGGCTGCAGTCACCATCTGCAGTGATTTTGAAGCCCTAAAGAATAAAGTCTAACACTGTTTCCACTGTTTCCCCATCTATTTCCCATGAAGTGATGGGACCAGATGCCATGATCTTAGTTTTCTGAATGTTGAGCTTTAAGCCAACTTTTTCACTCTCCTCTTTCACTTTCATCAAGAGGCTCTTTAGTTCTTCTTCACTTTCTGCCATAAGGGTGGTGTCATCTGCATATCTGAGGTTATTGATATTTCTCCCAGCAATCTTGATTCCAGCTTGTGCTTCACCCAGCCCAGCGTTTCTCATGATGTACTCTGCATAGAAGTTAAATAAGCAGAGTGACAATATACAGCCTTGACGTACTCCTTTTCCTATTTGGAACCAGTCTGTTGTTCCATGTCCAGTTCTAACTGTTGCTTCCTGATGTGCATATCTAGTGTAAGGAAATTAGAAAATAGCAGATGGAAATTAGGGAAATTTATAGCCATGTGGACATTACATATAACAGGACATTAAATATGTTATATAAAAAACAGTGAATCAAAGAGGAAGTCACAAAAGAAATGAGAAAATACCTTATGATTGGAAACACATACACACACAACATACCAAAATGTTATTGAATGCACGTTAAATTAGTACTAATAAGGACATTTTTCTATAACTGACTGTGTTAAAGAAAATATATAAATCTTGATCAATAAGGCCATGTTAAATAAGTGGATTAGAAAAATAAAACTACATGCAAAATAAGTAGAAGAAGGGAAATACTAAATATCAAAACAAAAAAATAAATAAATCAGGAATAGAAACACAATAAAGAGAGGAAGAAAGAAAAAGTTACATAGAAAAGTTAATGAAGGTTACAAACCTTTAGTTAATAACACTTCTGTGTTTAAATAAGTGGGATATTTTGCAAAGTAGGCTCACCTGCATGTTTGGGGATTGAGGGGTTTCTGTCTCACAACTCCAGGAATCTGTATGAAACACAATGTTAAGTAATGCAGTGCCAGTAAGCGAGACATACGATGTGGGGATCAGGATGATACAAGGAAATTTGAAGAGAGTGGCTAATTGTAGTGGCCACTGCATTTTATAATTCAGGGACCACAAAGGTGCAATAGAATTTATAGGCAGGTAGGTTGATGATCATGAATATGTAGCTTCTACTCATCTATTGTGTTGTGGGGTTTTACCAATCAGTAAATAAAACACCCTAGTTTTAGCACAGAAAAATAAGGTATTTGGTGTTTGTTGTTGTTTTTTTTTTTTAATCGAAATTTCTCTTTCATTAAAAATGTACTTAATTATTTTTGGTCAGACATGATGATCTGAAAGGAGTGGTAGAGTACTGCTATTGAGAAACTGAGACTCAAGGGTATTAATTTGTAGAAGAATATAGCTAATAAGTGATAGAGCTGAAATGTGAATATGGAAAAAAAGAAAAGCATAGGGACATCTTTCCACTCTTCCTCCCATAGGAAACCTGACATGGATTAACGTGGCAGCTGCTGCTCAGATTCCATCATCATGTTCCTTTCTCTGTTTAAGAACACAGTGCGATGATTGTTTTGCTAGGATCTCTCACCCTGAATATAGAAGACACTTATCTTTATGATGATGCCAATACAGCAATTCACCCATGCTTATCCAAGGCCACTTGTGGTGTGTCATGATGCAGAACCATAATGCATAAAAGTAATTTTTTGAGCAGCAAAGCAGAAACATATGAATAAATATACAGTATAAGATGCCAGAAGATCAGGGACTGCACATATGCTCAATAGACTGTTGAAACTACCTTTGGAGTCCTATAGTGGAATGTAGCAGATGCAGTGTGTGTGTGTGTGTGTGTGTGTGTGTGTGTGTGTTTTAATTGAATAACATGAAGAAAATAAACCCTACCCCAGTCTTCCAATAGAGCAGTTATAAATACATTTGTATCTCCCATTATTTTATGCAGTAGTATCACAACATAAAAATCATAAGCAATGTCATAGGCTTTAGTTCTTGAATAGTCATTTTAAAATGCCTAAATTAAATCCTTAGTTTATTCAGTTTTGTCTTAACAATAATCAGTTAATAATAGGCCCAGTAAGCTGTTTTGACATAGTATTAATAGTAGGTACAATGTAAGGATAAATCAATTCTGCAAATTTTACTAAAATAAGACTGAGGGGTAAAGGTTTACACCTTGCCAGTGTAGTTATTGATGGGTGGTTTGTTTATGTCCTAGAAGAAAAGAAAAATCTCTTAGCAGACATCTGGACCAATTACTATTTTTATCTTCCTGTTTGAAACATGGCCTTGGGCATCTTTTGGTCCTGATATTTTAATTAAAAAAACACTGACATGAATATTCTCTTAAAGAGACAAAAGTGAAAGTGAAGTTGCTCAGTCGTGTCCGACTCTGCGACCCCATGGACTTAGCCCACCAGGCTCCTCCCTCCATGGGATTCTCCAGGCAAGAGCACTGGAGTGAGTTGCCATTTCCCTTCTCCAAGGGATCTTCCCCACCCAGGGATCGAACCTGGGTCTCCCGAATTCCAGGCGGATGCTTTAACCTCTAAAGCCACCAGGGAAGCCCAAAGAGATAATTAGATGTACAAATAGTCAATTTGGTACAAAATTCCCAATGCTTTTATATATATGCTCACTTTATGTGTTATATTTCATTATTCTTAGGATGCACAGTCATTATAGGATACAGAACTATGGTCTATTGGAGTGAGTTAATAGGATATCAACAACAAAAAAAGTGAAGGCAGTAAAGCAATGGGTACTGGGTGTGTACTCCAAATATTCTAATCCCATCAGTAAGGTAATGTGCGAATTGTATTACAAATATCAAATCTCAGTATATCATATTTGAGGGAGATTGCTATGGTGTAATTGTTGTTTCTACTGTTTTTATATTATTAGCATAGCAAAGTAACACTCATAATTGTCCAAGTTTATTGAGATAAAATTCACATGTTTTATTAAAGTTTTATGATGTACAGCATACTGGTCTGATATTGTGAAATGATTACCAGAGTACCATTAGCTAATATTGCCATCATATACTTACTGTTGTGTGTGTGTGTGTGGTAATAACATTTAAAATCTCCTCTTAGAAACTTCCAAGTATGTAGGGTAGTATTATAATCTCCATGATGTATATTAGATCGCCAAAACTTGTGTGTTTTATAACTTGAAAATTATACCCTTTGACAAAGATCTCATTTCCCTTGCCTTTAAACTCATGGGAACAACCCTCCATACTACTTTCTGATTCTATTGTTTGTCCCTTTTTTTTTTCCCCCAAATATACATACTTACAGTATGTGTCCTCTGTCTGGCTTATTTCACTTAGCATCGTGTCCCCTAGGTCTATGCGTGTTGTCCCAACTGGCAAGATTTTCCCCTTGTCATAGTGAATAATGTTCCTTTGTGTATATATTTTGTATATTCTTTTTTATTCATCTGTAGATGGACACTTAGGTTGTTTCCATATCTTGTCTATTGTAAATTGTTGCATTGAACATGGGAGTGCATTATTTCTGATATAATGATTTTATTTCCTTTAAATAAATACACAGAAGTAGGACTACTGTATTATATGGTAGGATTTTTGTGTTTATTTTTAGTAACTGCTATGCTATTTTTCTATAGTGTTTGAACCAATTTCACATTCCCACCACCAGTGCACAAGGGTTTCCTTTTCACCACATCCTTGCTAACACTTGTCCCTTGGCTTTTTTTTATGGTAGTCATTCTAACTGATGTAAAGTGGTTTCTCATTGTGTTTTTTTTTTAATGTCATCTCCCCATTGATTAGTGATCTTGAATATCTGTTCATGTAATTATCAGCCATTTATATGCCATCTTTGGAAAAATATGTTTGATTTCCCTGTCCATTAAAAAAAAAAATTGCTTCTTCTCTATTGAATTGAATGAGTTCCTTTAATATCTTGGATAGTAACACATTTTTATATATGTGATTTGGAAATGTCATCTTCCATTCTGTAGGTCACCTTTACATTTTGTTAATAGCTTTCAATGCTTTCACTTTTGGTATTACATCCAAATAATTTCTTGCTAAGACCAGTGTCAAGGAGCTTTTGCCTTGGTTTCCAATAGGAGTTTTACAGTTTCAGTTCTTATGTTTAAGTCTTTAATTTATTTCAAGTTAATTTGTTTTGTGAGAGGTGTGAGATAGGGTTCTAACCTAATTTTACTGCTATTATTATCTAGTTTTTTCCAGCACAATTTACTGCTGCTGCTAAGTTGCTTCAGTCGTGTCCGACTCTGTGCAACCCCATAGACGGCAGCCCACTAGGCTCCCCCGTCCCTGGGATTCTCCAGGCAAGAACACGAGAGTGGATTGCTTTACTGAAGAGACTGTAATTTCTGCATTGAGTATTATTGGCTTTGGTCAAATTTTTATTGACTGTATAAGTGCAAGTTTAGCTTTGAAATTTTTTTTCATCTATTGATCTGTGTGTCTATTTTTTTGCCAATTCTATACAGTTTTAATTTATGTAGATTTGTGATACAGTTTTAAATCAGGGAGTGTGATACCTCCAGCTTTATTTCCTTTCTTAGTATTTCTTTGGTTGTCCAGGGTCTTTTGTCATCCCATATAAATTTTATACTTTGTTTTCAATTCCTGTGGAAAATACCATAGCATAGGAGTTTTAATAGGAATTGCATTGAATCTATAGATGACTTTGGGTAGTTTGAATATTTTAATTATGTTAATTCTTCTAATCCGTGTTCATAAAGTGTATTTTCATTTGTTGTCTTTATTTTCTTTTTTAAATTTATTTATTTTTTATTGTAGGATAATTGCTTTACAGACTTTTTGTTGTTTTCTGTCAAACCTCAATATGAGTCAGCCATTGATAAAAGTGTTCAGTGTACAGAACTTTACCTTCTTGGTTAAATATATCCCTAAGTATTTTGCTTGTTTATGCTACTGTGAATGAGTTGTTTTCTATATTTCTTTTTCACAAATGTCCTTTTTCTATATTGAAACTCAACTGATTTCTGTATGTTGATTTTATATCCTATAACTATTACTGAGTTTAGAGATTAATTTCAACAGCTTTTTGATGTGTCTTTAGGGTTTTATCAGAGAAGGCAATGGCACCCCACTCCAGTATTCTTGCCTGGGAAGTCCCATGGATGGAGGAGCCTGGTAGGCTTCAGTCCATGGGGTCACTAAGAGTCGGACACGACTGAGTGACTTCATTTTCACTTTTCACTTTCACGCTTTGGGAAGGAAATGGCAACCTACTCCAGTGTTCTTGCCTGGAGAATCCCAGGGACGGGGGAGCCTGGTGAGCTTCCGTCTATGGGGTCGCACAGAGTCGGACACGACTGAAGTGCCTTAGCAGCAGCAGCAGTAGCAGTAGGGTTTTATATATGTAAGATGATATTTGCAAACAGAATTTACCTTATATTCTTCTGATTTGGATGCCTTTTATTTATTTATTTTTCTGGTCTCAATTGCTCTAGCTGGAACTTCCAGTACTGTATTGAATACTAGTGGTAGGATTGGAAACCCTTATCTAGTTCCTGATCTTGGAGGAAAACCTTTCAGCTTTCCATTATTGAATATGGTGTTCAGTTCAGTTCAATTCAGTTCAGTCGCTCAGTTGTGTCTGACTCTTTGTGACCCCATGAATCACAGCACACCAGGCCTCCCTGTCCATCACCAATTCCCAGAGTTCACTCAAACTCATGTCCATTGAGTCCATGATGCCATCCAGCGATCTCATCCTCTGTCGTCCCCTTCTCCTCCTGCCCTCAATCAGTCCCAGCATCAGGGTCTTTTCCAATGAGTCAACTCTTTGCATGAGGCCAAAGTATTGGAGTTTCAGCTTCAGCATCAGTCCTTCCAATGAACACCCAAGACTGATCTCCTTTAGGATGGACTGGTTGGATCTCCTTGCAGTCCAAGGGACTCTCAAGAGTATTCTCCAACACCACAGTTCAAAAGCATCAGTTCTTTGGTGCTCAGCTTTCTTCACGTCCAACTCTCACATCTATACATGACCACTGGAAAAACCGTAGCCTTGCCTAGAAGGACCATTGTTGGCAAAGTAATATCTCTGCTTTTCAATATGCTATCTAGGTTGGTCATAACTTTCCTTCCAAGAAGTAAGCATCTTTTAATTTCATGGCTGCAGTCACCATCTGCAGTGATTTTGGAGCTCCCAAAAGTAAAGTCTGACACTGTTTCCACTGTTTCCCCATCTATTTCCCGCAAAGTGATGGGACAAGATGCCATGATCTTTGTTTTCTGAATGTTGAGCTTTAAGCCAACTTTTTCACTTCCCTCTTTCACTTTCATCAAGAGGCTTTTTAGTTTCTCTTCACTTTCTGCCATAAGGGTGGTGTCATGTGCATATCTGAGGTTATTGATATTTCTCCTGGCAATCTTGATTCCAGCTTGTGCTTCACCCAGCCCAGCGTTTCTCATGATGTACTCTGCATATAAGTTAAGTAAGCAGGATGACAATATACAGCCTTGACGTACTCCTTTCCTATTTGGAATATGATGTTAGCTATGGGCTTATCACTTATAGCCTTTTTTATCTTGGGGTGCATTTCTTCTATACTCAATTTGTTGACAGTTTTCATCATGAAAAGATATTGGATTTTCTCAAATACATTTTCTACATTAATTGAAAAGTGCTTATAAATTTTATTTTTCATTTTCTTATTGTGGTATATCACATATATCAATTTGCTTGTGTTGAACCATTGTTGCCTCCCAGAGAAAAATCCCACTTTATTATGGTATATGCTCTTTTTAATGTCCTATTATTTTTGGTTTGCTAATATTTTTGAGGAATTTTGCATAGACATTCATCTGTAATATTGACTTATAGTTCATTTTCCCATAGAGTTCTTACCTGTTTTTAGTATCAGGACAATACTGGTCTTGTAAAGTTGGATTAGTGATTTCCAAAGAAAGAGTTCGAGAAATCTTGATGTTAATTCTTAAAATGTTTGGGTGAATTGACCAGGGAATTGTCTGATCCTTGGGTTTTCTTTGATGAGAGAGTTTGGATCACTGATTCAGTTGCCTTACTCATTATTCGTTCATTTAGATTTTTCATTTCTTCATCATTCAGTTTTTGTAGATTGTATATTTCCAGCAATGTAACCATTTATTCTAGGTTATCTAATTTGTTGGAGTATAATTTTTCATAATATTTTCCATTGTATTTTTGTGGTATCAGTTATAATGCTTCCTCTTTCATTTCTAATTTTGTTTGATTTTTTTTTTTTTTAGTGCAGCTAAAGGTTTCTCAGTTTTGTTTATATTCTCAAAAAAGCAACTTTTAGTTTTGTTGATCTTTTATATTGTTTTTGATCTCTACTACCTTTATTTCTGCTGTTATCTTTTTTTTTTTTTTGGCTAAATTTGGAATTGCCTTATTGTTTGCCTAGTTTATTGAGGTATAATGTTAAGTTTTTGTAATCATTCTTTTTCCTTAATTAAGACACTTGTTGCTGTAAATTTCCTACTTAGAACTGCTTTTGCTACATCTCATAGGATTTTTTGTTTCCATTTTCATTTGTCCCGATATGTTTTTGATATATCTTTTAATATCTTCTTTGGCATATCCATTGTCATGAGTGCTTTGTTTAATTGTCACATATTTAAGACTTTTTAGCTTTCCCCCTGTAATTAATAAAAAAAAGGTATTTGGTATGATTTCAGTCTTCTTGAATATACTGATTTTTTTTTTTTTAATCTACCATATGATGTGTCCATGTGTTCCTGAGTAGTTCTGCTGCTGTTGGATGAAATGATCTATAGATCTGTATGGTCTAAAATGCAGTTCAAGTCCAGCATTTCCTTATTGACTTTCTGTTTAGATGATCTGTCATTTTTGAAAGTACACTATTTGAAGTCCCCTACTATATTGTATCATGGTCTATTTATCTATTTAGATCTGTTAGTATTTTCCTCATACTGCTTGTGAGTGTAACACTGAGTGTATCAGTTACATGGGTATATATTCCTGATTATCATATCTTCTTGATGAATTGAATACTTTGTGTAATAAACTTCTTAATCTCCTGCTAAAATTTTTGGCTTAAAGACTCTTGTCTGATGTGAGTTTAACTACTATTGCTTTCTTTTGGTTCCTACTTGCATAGAGTATCTGTTTCCATGTCTTAACTTTGAAATTATGTGTTCTTAAAGCTGATATGAGTTTCTTTAGGCAGCATGTAGTTGGATCTTGTTTGTTCGTTTCTTTGTTTGCTTGTTTTAATCCACCTAGCCACTCTTTGCCATTTGATTGGATAACCCAATTCACTAACATTAAATAAATAGTATAGACATAAACTTACTGCTGCTGCTGCTAAGTTGCTTCAGTCATGTCCGACTCTATGCGACCGCATAGACGGCAGCCCACCAGGCTGCCCTGTCCCTGGGATTCTCCGGGCAAGAACATTGGAGTGGGTTGTCATTTCCTTCTCCAATGCATGAGAGTGAAAAGTGAAAGTGAAGTCGCTCAGTGGTGTCTGACTCTTAGCGACCCCGTGGACTGCAACACACCAGGCTCCTCTGTCCGTGGGATTTTCCAGGCAAGAGTACTGGAGTGGGGTGCCATTAACTTACTAATGCTTATATTATGTCCATTGTTTTTTGGTTGTTTTTAATTTCCCTTATTTTGTTTATTCCACTTTTCTGCTTTCTTTGTGAATTGGTGATTTTCCATCAAGTATACACTGCCAGCATTTAATAGCTCCTTTGGAGTACAGTCCCTTTTCTCTCTTAGCAGATCTAGCATATCCACAGCTAGGTTTATGCTACAGCTTGACCAAGTTATAGTTAAGGTGATAGTAATAGCCTAGAGAACACCATGGGAAGTGGGAACAAATCCTTTCTAGAAAAAGTACTGTTCACATCACGTCTGTGATATTGTGTTTGATTTTAGGAAAGATCCTTTAAGAACTCTACTTCTAAGTTTTCAAGAGCAGTAGCAACTAGCCACATGCAGATATTTAAATATAGCTGTTAAATTAAACAAGTTTTTTTTTTTTAATTAAGTATTTCAATCATAGTTGTCATATCTGAAACTGACACAATGGAAAGAGCATATGTAGAACATGTCCATAACCACAGACATGGAATGTACTTGACTGGACAGTCCTGGTATATTTGTTATAAAACTCTGACCCAGACTTTGATAGGTCTCAACTCATATTAGACGGCTAAGAGAACAGACTGTATTTGACCAGAAGAAGAAAGGCTTTGGGAGAGATGGTAGTAAGACATTGTAGGAGGTGAGATTTCAAAGCCTTAATTACTATCATATATTTTCTTAATGATTTCCTGTGTCCATTATATGTTCATTATACAAATGATGAATATTTTTATTCTTTTGAATGTATGTACAAGCTAAAGGAACCATGACTCCTATGAATTGTAACTTATATTAGTTGGATGGGCTCCCCTGGTGGCTTAGTCAGCAAAAAATCTGCCTGCAATGCAGGAGACTACCTGCAGTGCACAAGACCCAAGTTTGATCCCTGGTTTGGGAAGATCTTCTGAGAAGGAAATGGCAACCAACTCCAGTATTCCTGCTTTGGAAATCCCATGGACAGAGGTGCCTGATGGGGTAGAATATATGGGGTCTCAAGAGTAGAACATAACTTATAGACTAAACCACAACTGTAGCTTTGGATATCTCTAGCATGAAACTATTCTATATAGTTAATAATTTGGATAAGTCCATACTGTACCCAAATAAATAGCACCTTTAATTATCTTCTTTGTTGAATTAATAAATCTGATATTTGAGGAATTTAATGGACTACTAATTTACCTATGATAATCATCAGATCAGATCAGTCGCTCAGTCGTGTCCGACTCTTTGCGACCCCATGAATTGTAGCACACCAGGCCTCCCTGTCCATCATCATCTCCCTGAGTTCACTCAGACTCACGTCCATCGAGTCAGTGATGCCATCCAGCCATCTCATCCTCTGTCGTCCCCTTTTCCTCCTGCCCCAATCCCTCCCAGCATCAGAGTCTTTTCCAATGAGTCAACTCTTCGCATGAGGTGGCCAAAGTACTGGAGTTTCAGCTTTAGCATCATTCCTTCCAAAGAAATCCCAGGGCTGATCTCCTTCAGAATGGACTGGTTGGATCTCCTTGCAGTCCAAGGGACTCTCAAGAGTATTCTCCAACACCACAGTTCAAAAGCATCAATTCTTCGGTGCTCAGCCTTCTTCACCGTCCAACTCTCACATCCATACATGACCACAGGAAAAACCATAGTCTTGACTAGACGATGTCTCTGCTTTTGAATATGCTATCTAGGCTGGTCATAACTTTCCTTCCAAGATGTAAGCGTCTTTTAATTTCATGGCTGCAGTCACCATCTGCAGTGATTTTGGAGCCCATAAAAATAAAGTCTGACACTGTTTCCACTGTTTCTCCATCTATTTCCCATGAAGTGGTGGGACCGGGTGCCATGATCTTCGTTTTCTGAATGTTGAGCTTTAAGCCAACTTTTTCACTCTCCTCTTTCACTTTCATCAAGAGGCTTTTTAGTTCCTCTTCACTTTCTGCCATAAGGGTGGTGTCATCTGCATATCTGAGGTTATTGATATTTCTCCTGGCAATCTTGATTCCAGTTTGTGTTTCTTCCAGTCCAGCATTTCTCATGATGTACTCACTGTATATAAGTTAAATAAACAGGTTGACAATATACAGCCTTGATGTACTCCTTTTCCTATTTGGAACCAGTCTGTTGTTCCATGTCCAGTTCTAACTGTTGCTTCCTGACCTGCATACAGATTTCCAAGAGGCAGATCAGGTGGTCTGGTATTCCCATCTCTTTCAGAATTTTCCACAGTTTATTGTGATCCACACAGTCAAAGGCTTTGGCATAGTCAATAAAGCAGAAATAGATGATAATCATGCAGGCAAAAAATACAGAAGAGAAAACCAAGGAATTATGTGAAAAGTTAATTATATAGTTGTAGTTTTTATAAAATGTGAATCCTTATAATTTACTGAGGTACATATCAAAATTAATTTCCATTTAATGTACCTAACTGCAAAATTAGATCAAATTGCCAACATCCGCTGGATCATGGAAAAAGCAAGAGAGTTCCAGAAAAACATCTATTTCTGCTTTATTGACTATGCCAAAGCCTTTGACTGTGGATCACAATGAACTGTGTAAAATTCTGAAAGAGATGGGAATACCAAACCACCTGACCTGCCTCTTGAGAAATTTGTATTCTGGTCAGGAAGCAACAGTAAGAACTGGACATGGAACAACAGACTGGTTCCAAATAGGAAAAGGAGTACGTCAAGGCTGTATATTGTCACCATGCTGATTTAACTTATATGCAGAGTACATCATGAGAAATGCTGGGCTGGAAGAAGCACAAGCTGGAATCAAGACTGCCAGGAGAAATATCAATAACCTCAGAAATGCAGATGACACCACCCTTATGGCAGAAAGTGGAGAGGAACTAAAAAGCCTCTCGATGAAGGTGAAAGAGGAGAGTGAAAATGTTGGCTTAAAATTCAGCATTCAGAAAATGAAGATCATGGCATCTGGTCCCATCACTTCATGGGAAATAGATGGGGAAACTGTGGAAACAGTGGCAGACTTCATTTTTTGGGGCTCCAAAATCACTGCAGATGGTGACTGCAGCCATGAAATTAAAAGACGCTTACTCCTTGGAAGAAAAGTTATGACCAACCTAGACAGCATATTCAAAAGCAGAGACATTACTTTACCAACAAAGGTCTGTCTAGTCAAGGCTATGGTTTTTCCAGTGGTCATGTATGGATGTGAGAGTTGGACGGTGAAGAAAGCTGAGCACCGAAGAATTGATGCTTTTGAACTGTGGTGTTGGAGAATACTCTTGAGAGTCCCTTGCACTGCAAGGATGTCCAACCAGTCCATTCTGAAGGAGATCAGCCCTGGGATTTCTTTGGAAGGAATTATGCTAAAGCTGAAACTCCAGTACTTTGGCCACCTCATGCGAAGAGTTGACTCATTGGAAAAGACTCTGATGCTGGGAGGGATTGGGGGCAGGAGGAGAAGGGGACGACAGAGGATGAGATGGCTGGATGACATCACTGACTCGATGGACGTGAGTCTGAGCTAACTCCTGGAGTTGGTGATGGACAGGGAGGCCTGGCGTGCTGCGATTCATGGGGTCGCAAATAGTCGGACACGACTGAGCAACTGAACTGACCTGAACTGAACTGAACCGTAAATAGGCTATAAATACGGTAAGAAGTAACTTTGAAGTTTTATTGTAGAAGAGTCTCTTTTCTGATTCTTTATAAGGAAGAGTTTACCTTTCATAGATGTGGAAATTAAATGGGGAAAACTTGATGAGACATACATAAATAGGCATATTATATATCTATTTTTTCTAAGAATTATTAATGCAAGGGATATTGGGTTTTTGAGTACCACATTTCTCACCTACAAAAGGTAAAATTTACTTGAAAAAAAGGAATCAATGAAAAATGTAATTTATAGACATGGCATTGTTCAATATTGTTTTGTGGTTTCAAAATGTATTGAAATTTATTGATTATATATCAGAGTATTTACAGCAGAATACATTTATTAAAGCTTTCAGTAATAGTACATAAAAACAGGCTGTATACCAATATCAGTGTTTATAAACTCTTTATCTTCCATTGAATAATTAGGGCTTCAAACTGTCTTAATAAATAATCCAGGTATTTCAAGATAGCAATAATATCCATAAATACTGTGAGAATCTCTAAGTATATTTTTGTCTCCTATTGAAGCCTGATAAATAATGACATACAATTAACATCATGAAGCTTCTGGAAGCAATTATACTTTATAGACAGCAAAATGATAGGATTTGATGTTTAAAGATGACTGTAACAGGTGCTTTGCAAATTAGTTTATTCTTTGCTATTTGACATAATTATGGGTCAGAAAGAAACAAAAAAGCATGGTCTGTATAAACTGATTGGAGATGAGTAACAGTGCTCATGAAATTTGCAAGCTACTTTTGAGTTCTACATGAAAATGTAAATAAATAGTAAAGATTTAATTCCTTTAGCTATGCCAGAATTTAAATTCATGTCAACTTAAATTATAGAACTTGATATAGTGATAGATAATCTGCATTTAGTCTTTTGGGGAATAAAATGATTAAAAAGAGGCCCATCAGAAATTATAATCTAATGGAAAAAAGATACTGGGAAAGATTGAGGGAAAGAGGAAAAAGGGATGACAGAGGATGAGATGGGTGGATGTTATCACTGACTCAATGGATATGAATTTGAGCAAACTCAGGGAGATAGTGAAGGACAGGGAAACCAGGCATGTGCTGCAGTTCGTGGGGTTGCAAAGTGTCAGACACAACTTAGCAATTTCACAACAACATATTAATGTTAAAACTCTGTTCAACAGTGATTGCTCTTCTATCTGAGAAGTCAAATCAATGCATTTCTCTCTATACGCTTTGTCATAAGTTATGGAGACATATATAAGGACCAAAATCCTTTTGACTGTGCACAGTGACATTTGGGAGAATCTTTGAAAAATAATTTAAATAAACATAAATATAACTTACACATAAATATGTATGATCTTTTGGGGGAGGAACAACAAAAATATATGAAAGATAAGTTTGAGAGAGGGTTATAAGATTATAAAAGTATGTATATATAATTTAATAAGAAATCACTATATGTCTGACTTAAGGAAATGCCTTATTTACTTGAAACAGTGCTGTACTGATGGTATGTTATTTGCATTTTTAAAGATGATAACCTGTTGACCAACATGTGTTAGAGCTAAAACTAAACTCTTAACTCCATTGCTTATCCCATTGCATCATTTGTAATTTAGATTAAGGGACATGGCTTTATGTTAGATTGCTGCTGCTGCTAAGTCACTTCAGTCGTGTCTGACTCTGTGTGACCCCATAGACGGCGGCCCACCAGGCTTCCCCGTCCCTGGGATTCTCCAGGCAAGAACACTGGAGTGGGTTGCCATTTCCTTCTCCAATGCATGAAAGGGAAAAGTGAAGGTGAAGTCGCTCAGTCGTTTCCAACTCTTCGCGACCCCATGGTCTGCAGCCTACCAGGCTCCTCCGTCCATGGGATTTTCCAGGCAAGAATACTGGAATGGGGTGCCATTGCCTTTACACATTAGTTTAATCTGCTTAGTAGATTATGGGGTTTAGCTCCTTGAAAAATAACTTAGTAGAGTAATGATGGTAATTACACTGGAAAGTTAGTAAAAAAAACTACATTTGTCATGATGATGGACAGTTAAGATACAGACCTAATCTCTGTGAGGAATCCACTCTTTCCTCTAAGGTAGAAATACATTTTTGCAATAGTGCATGTTAAAAGATTAAGTATGGGAATGCCAAAAGTATTTAAAAATGACTTGCATTGATTTGGCTTCTCAGATAGAAGAGTAATCCTCTTTTAACAGAGTTTTAACATTAATATACACTAACTCCTACCAAGAATTATAGTGCCTAAAAGCATTAAATCTACTTTAAATACCAGAGATTGGATTTCATTCTGGCAGTGAATAGCTCAGTGGTTACAAGGGATTCAAGGTTTGCTCTTCCCTTATCATGAGCAGAGGTAGTAGAGAGATTACCTGTGAATGAAATAGAAAGGAAAGGGGGGGAAAGGCAATTGCTGTTCTCCAGTATTTGAACAGACAGTTGCAATTACCTTTCTAATGAATTTGGACAGAGTCTGAGAGGAGATAGGAGCTGTGAACTATATATGTGGGGACAAGATTCTCATAGACAGCCATGCTCAGCTCAGGTTCATTGCTTCTTTCATTATTGCAAGAAGTCTTTCTCTTTCCATTTGCATCAAAATGCTCTCTCCACTCCAGTCACCTGTCCTGTTCAGCTTGAGTTTAATTTTAATGCTTATTTTCCATGACGTCGAAGAGCTGTACAAATGCACCAATATTATTTGCCTTGCTTCCCAGTAATTTAACATCAGAGGTAATTTTACAGCTAGAAGAAAAATACATTTTTAATATGATTGTATTTTCATATGATGTGATTAGTTACTCAGGACTCTATTATTCACATTTTCTGAATGTTTAAAGGAATAGATGGACTCAACCCACAGTAGAGAAAGACAAGCCTCTGAGATAAATTGTGTTACATAATGTCTTCTGAAAAATATTTGCTGGAGAACAGTAGTAGGTAATCTGTATTATAAATTGTATTGCAGTTAGCGCAGACACAGTTGAATTGTGTCACCATCACTCTATTATTCAAGCAGTGAAGGTTACAGTAGTCACTCAAAAATTTTTGCTCACTAGTTTTATCATCTGCCAGGTTTGGACTTTAAATCTTGAACGCACTTAATTTCTCTAACAAGAAATTATAAAATTAGGGTACTTTCATGTCATTTTATCCTGGGGAGATCTCATCTAAAGATTCTGTTATTACAATTTCCTGCCATTGGAAATAACTTCTAAAATCTAATAAAAGTCAATAAAACAAATAAATAATAAAAAATTAACATTATATGTATCACATAGCACTATAATGTGACCTATTTTCATATATTTAATGTTGATTTTGTTACTTACTTTTTGTCTTATACTGTTAGAGTAACTCATAATATTTACATAAAGCTTTAACGAAATAAAAATGAATACATTTTCTTCTAATGAACTGTATCTTATTTGAAGTGGTAAAGAAATCTAATATTGATTCTCATATCTAGTTTTGGTAATGAATATCAAAGTGTAACTCTGCAAAGCATTCTGTATACTACATTTGCTATGCTAAGTCACTTCAGTCATGTCCAACTCTGTGCGACCCCATAGACAGCAGCCCACCAGGCTCCCCCATCCCTGGGATTCTCCAGGCAAGAACACTGGAGTGGGGTGCCATTGCCTTCTCCTATGCTACATTTAGTCTCTAACAAACAATATATGAAACATCAATAAAATATGTTCTTAAATATTTAGACTCGGATTTCATTATAGAAGTTCTGACATATCATAAAAACATGCTCAGTCAAGTAGTTGATTTGATCTATAGAATGAAAACATTGAAGTTGATCATCACAAAAGTAGATATTGGCCTTAAATCTGAGGCACATGAAAGATTATCTCAGAAATATCAGCATAGATTGATGCAAAGATCATTGGTAGAATAATTTATAGACACAAATATTTTTAAATTGTATATCTGATTAAAGAAGACAGGTAATTAAACTGTGACACCTACTCAATAGATTGTAATGCAAGTATTAAAATATATTGATGACAGAATTTTTATATATTTTAATTTAATATTTAATAGTATTTTTCTTTTTTCTAATTGTAGGATAATTGCTTTACAATATTGTGTTTGTTTCTGCCATACATCAACATGAATCAGCTATAGAAATATATATGTCCCCTCCCCCTTGAACCTTCTTGCCACCCCCCTTCCTATCCCACACCTCTAGGTTGTCACAGAGTACTTTGTTTAGCTCCCTGCATCATACAGCAAATTCCCACTACCTGTTTTACATATGGTAATGTATATGGTGCCATGCTACTCTCTCATTTCGTCTTGATAGTGATAAATAATGTTGAGCAGACTACAAAAACCTTAGATTCCACATCTGTCACATCATATCAACACTTTTTTGTGAATAAACAGAAATATGCAAGGACACACACATATGCAAGGAAATATACACACATACATGTCTATGCACAGATACTATTTAATATGAAATGTGCCATTTTTATATTAGAATGGGTGTCTTTATGTTATAGGGGTACAGTTTATTGTTTAAATTGATTCTTTACTCTTTTCTATGTCATTTTTTAACCAATGAACATATATTATTTTCATTTTAAAAAAGAATAGAAAAATATGATTTAGTGAATCTGTGAGTTACTTATTTATATTTAAAGACAAGGACAACCTTCTTCTTCCATAATAAGCACTTAGACTCTTACTTGGCAAATTAATTTTAGATGGGTAAGTTCTTCTTTTGTATTATTTTAACTATTCCCAGTGTTGATATGATAATTGAAAATAGAGCAGTGGCCCCCATTTCCATATTTGATTAAACCATATGCCACATTTAGGCATGTAATATATACACTTATATTCTTGGGATATTTCTGATTGCCTAAAGTTTCTACTAATTTAATGCCTATGTATTTATGTTGTTGTTTAGACACTAAGCTGTGTCTGACTCCTTCTGACCCCGTGGGCTGTAGCCCACCAGGCTCCTTCTGTCCCTGGGATTTCCCAGCAAGGGTACTGGAGTCAGTTGCCATTTCCTTCTTCAGGAGATCTTCCTGATCCAGGGATCGAACCCAGGTCTCCGGCATTGCAGACGGATTCCTTACCATCTGAGTCACCAGGGACACCCATATGTAATTATATGGGTCATAATGTTGGGCTGCAGTCCATGGGGTCACTAAGAGTCGGACACGACTGAGTGACTTCACTTTCACTTTTCACTTTCATGAATTGGAGAAGGAAATGGCAACCCACTCGAGTGTTCTTGCCTGGAGAATCCCAGGGACAGGGGAGCCTGGTGGGCTGCCGTCTATGGGGTCGCACAGAGTCAGACACAACTGAAGTGACTTAGCAGCAGCAGCAGCAATGTTGAAAAATAATAATTGAAGAGGTACAGTATAACTTTTAATAGAATCAGCTTGGGAAAGTTACTATTTTATAAACATTACACCCTATATTTTTTAGAGTGAACCTGTATCAAGTAAATAAATATTTGTTGAACAACAATTGTATGCCAAGTTTTGTCCCTAGAACTAGGTATTTAAATATGAGTAAGGCTTATAATCTCTTAGCAGAGTTAGTTGTGTCAAGAAGAATCTGTTACATAAGCCCAACAATTCTATTTGATATGACATTACTGCATTTGTGCACAATTGTAGAGGTTGAATGAAAGGCAGTAGCAAAACAGAAAAGCAGATGATTTATTCTGAAGAAGGGGATGGTAGGAACTGAATCTGTAAAGAAAATTCATAGTCATCAAAGTTGATTTGGATAGCTAGGGTAAACTAATATATAATACAATAAATCATTTAAAAATATGTAAATAAATGACTATTAAAAGTATTCTTTGTCAGTTTATGCTTATCTGTGCATGTATATGTGTTCATAAACGTGTGCACATATGTGTTTGAAGTTATGTTTGTGGACAATCCCTGCACCCAGAACTGTCAAAAGAAGCATTTTATTCACATATAACAAAACTTTTCATGCATAAATTCATCCATATAATTTGGACTAAATTGTTATAAATGATTATAACTTCCAAAGTGAACTCATTTCTGCATTTTTACAATTTCCTTTCATTGGAGAGAAATGATGTAATTATCCTGTAAATGTGTAAAACTATGACAAGTTGTAGAAAGCAATTTTCATAGGTAAAATTATACTCTCAATTATGTGTTAGTGGTTATGCAAAGAATCCTTTGTTAATAACATTCATTTCACAAGAGATAGTCTCTAGGTCTGTATTATCCTTGTTTGGTGCCAAAATGAGCATGTTAAAATTAGTAAAGTTGATGCATTTATTATTGAAATAACAGAAGCATAGGACAAGAACTAGAATTTTTTTTTTTTTTTTTTGCATTTACAGATATGATGATGAAAACACCATGAAAACTGAAATTAGATTGTTTCTTAAAAGAAAGCAACTGGGAGCACATTGACTCATTCTAGTACTAATTTTAAAAAGATTAAAAAATAAAATATACAATATTAAAAAATGCTATGATTTTTTTAGGAGCTCCAATTTCCTGTTTCTCCCAGGCTCTGGCAAACACCATTCTACTCCAATTCTATGATTTTGACTATTTTAGGTAAAATTTGAATTATACAAAACTCATCTTTCTATGACTGGCATATTTCACTTAGAATAATGTTCTCAAATTTCATTTTTGTTGGTCATAGTGTAGAATTTCCTTCTTTTGTAAGGCTGAGAAGTATCGCATTGTATACGTATAGCACATTTTCTGTATCCATTTCAGCAAGTGGACATTTAGATTGCTTTTCCGTCTTAGCTATTGTGAATAGTGATGGGGTGAACTTGGCAGTACTTATGTCTTTTGAAACTGCTATTTCAGCTCCTTTGGATGAACAACTGTAAGTGGAATTGCTAGATCATATGATAGTCCTATTTTTGATTTTTTGAGGAACTTTAACACTGCGTTCCATAGCAGCTACAAAAATTTGCTTAAAATGAGTAAACCCTAGAGATCTGATCTACATTATAACCGTAGCCAACAATAATGCATTATACCCTTGAAGATTTGTTAAGAGGGTGGGTCTTTAGGAAAATTGTAAGTGTTCTTATAAAAAATAAAATGTAAAAACAAAAAATGGATTTGGTGAACTAAAATTACTTGACAATATTGACTGTGGATTGAAAAGCAGAAAGTATAAATGAAGAATTTGAGAAAAGAAAGGCCATTAGCCATAATCTTAGTAGCGCTCAGTTTTGAAGAAGTGAATTACTATGGTAGAAATTGGAGTCGTTATTGCTCTTAATCAGTTGATTTACTATACTCATTCCCCACGTAAGAAAATTTGTTCTAATAACATTGTCAGTTCAGTTCAGTCGCTCAGTCCTGTCCGACTCTTTGAGACCCCATGAATTGCAGCATGCCAGGCCTCCCTGGCCATTACCATCTCCCGGAGTTCACTCAAACTCACGTCCATCGAGTCAGTGATGCCATCCAGCCATCTCATTCCCTGTCGTCCCCTTCTCCTCCTGCCCCCAATCCCTCCCAGCATCAGAGTCTTTTCCAATGTGTCAACTCTTCGCATGAGGTGGCCAAAGTATTGAAGTTTCAGCTTTAACATCATTCCTTCCAAAGAAATCCCAGGGCTGGTCTTCTTTAGAATGGACTGGTTGGATCTCCTTGCAGTCCAAGGGACTCTCAAGAGTCTTCTCCAACACCACAGTTCAAAATCATCAATTCTTTGGTGCTCAGCCTTCTTCACAGTCCAACTCTCACATCCATACATGACCACAGGAAAAACCATAGTCTTGACTAGATGGACCTTTGTTGGCAAAGTAATGTCTCTGCTTTTGAATATGCTGTCTAGGTTGGTCATAACTTTCCTTCCAAGAAGGAAGCGTCTTTTAATTTCATGGCTGCAATCACCATCTGCAGTGATTTTGGAGCCCAAGAAAATAAAGTCTGACACTGTTTCCACTGTTTCCCCGTCTATTTCCCATGAAGTGATGGGACCAGATGCCATGATCTTCATTTTCTGAATGTTGAATTTTAAGCCAACTTTTTCACTCTCCTCTTTCACTTTCATCAAGAGGCTTTTTAGTTCCTCTTCACTTTCTGCCATAAGGGTGGTGTCATCTGTATATCTGAGGTGATTGATATTTCTCCCAGCAATCTTGATTCCAGATTGTGTTTCTTCTAGCCTAGCGTTTCTCATGATGTACTCTGCATAGAAGTTTAAGCAGGATGACAACATACAGCCTTGACGTACTCCTTTTCCTATTTGGAACCAGTCTGTTGTTCCATGTCCAGTTCTAACTGTTGCTTCCTGACCTGCATATAGGTTTCTCAAGAGGCCAGTCAGGTGGTCTGGTATTCCCATCTCTTTCAGAATTTTCTACAGTTTATTGTGATCCACACAGTCAAAGGCTTTGGCATAGTCAATAAAGCAAAAATAGATGTTTTTCTGGAACTCTCTCTTTTTCCATGATCCAGCATATGTTGGCAATTTGATCTCTGGTTCCTCTGCCTTTTCTAAAACCAGCTTGAACATCTGGAAGTTACAGTTCACATATTGTTGAAGCCTGGCTTGGAGAATTTTGAACATTACTAGCGTGTGAGATGAGTGCAATTGTGAGGTAGTTTGAGCATTCTTTGGCATTGCCTTTCTTTGGGATTGGAATGAAAACTGACCTTTTCCAGTCCTGTGGCCACTGCTGAGTTTTCCAATTTTGCTGGCATATTGAGTGCAGCACTTTTGCAGTACCATCTTTCAGGATTTGAAATAGATCAACTGGAATTCTATCACCTCCACTAGCTTTGTTCGTAGTGATGCTTTCAAAGGCCTACTTGACTTCACGTTCCAGGATATCTGGCTCTAGGTGAGTGATCACACCTTCATGATTATTTTGGTGGTAAAGATCTTTTTTGTACAGTTCTTCTGTGTATTCTTGCTACCTCTTCTTAATATCTTCTGTTTCTGTTAGGTCCATACCATTTCTGTCCTTTTTCGAGCCCATCTTTGCATGAAATGTTCCCTCGGTATCTCTAATTTTCTTGAAGAGATCTCTAGTCTTTCCTATTCTGTTGTTTTCCTCTATATCTTTGCATTGATAGCTGAAGAGGACTTTCTTATCTCTTCTTGATATTCTTTGGAACTCTGCGTTCAGATGCTTATATCTTTCCTTTTCTATTTTGCTTTAACATTTCTCCTTTGCTTATAGCAGTATAAGAAGAGTTAAAAAATTAATAATAATTTTGTATTTTTAAATGGAATAAATAAATATTTTTAATAATTTTAATTAAAATATATCTATCAGAAAATCTCCAAGAAAGAATATACAAGACAATGATTGTTTTTACAAAGTAAATATATATATGCATATAACTTGCACCGAGAATGTTAGTAGCATCCGAGAACATGCCTTTTATATGCCAACCCATCACTGCTACTTTCCCCCACCATCCTGCATAACCATGTCTTAAGTGCTAACAGCCTGACTTAGTTATGTCTGTTTGAAAAAAAAATACAATTTTAAATAGAAAAGTTGAGTAAGAATACACTTGGTAGAATTAAGGGGCATGTAATCAATTTAGTATTCATGGAGGGTCCTAATATTTTGTAAATGTTAAATATCTAGTACACTTTTGTGTAGGCTCTACTCCAAAAAGATAATTCCTTAATTCCCCTATAACAATTCTAGTTCAATTTAAAATACATAAAAAATGTAATGCAGACCCCTGGGCAGATGTCAGAAATTGGTTTCCATTCATGTATTCATTCATTCATTAATCAAAATTTAGCAGGAGACTTATTATATGCAAGCCTGTGTGAATTATAAAAACACAACTAACATTCCTTTCTTACCCTCAAGAGACTCAGAGAAGAGAGGTGTAGAATCACAGGTAAATAAATGTTTGTAATTTAAGGAATGGAATGCCAAAACAATCTAGAAATATGTGACAGAAGAAGCATATCCCTAGACTGTTTGGCCAGAGCGAAAGAGAAGAGATAGATTAGCAGCAAAATGAAACAATGAAAACTTTCATTATTTTTAAGATGCAATCACTAAACTAACTTTTAAGATGAAATTATGTTATAGATAATATTAAATATTAAAGTATATTGTAGATTAACTTAAATGACTTTTGAGTCTTAATTTTAAATACATGTCATATATATATATGTGTTAAGATAAAAATGTCATAATATTTGCAAGGATTTTTGTATTTATGAAGTAAGAGGATGTTAAAGCTCCTTATTTTTCTCAGCTATTACAAAACAGAACTATAAAATTTAGTCAGGAGAATGAGAATCCACAGAGGGAATAGAATAAAAGGAATGTTTATTCACAGAGGGAAGGAAATAAAAGGAATATTTTCCCCTAAACATTATTTTAATACTGTTAAGGAAGAATTAAAGCATTTTATAGTGGGTGGTTTTTCCACTTGAGTAACCATGGTAGATTTTTAAATGAAGCATAACATGTAAGATGCTTCTTATGAACTAGAAAAATATTATATGTTTTTAATCATTTAAAATATTTAATATTAATATTATGTAAATATAATATTATCTAAAAAGCAAAAGAAATAGGATGGTAGGTCTAAGCTAAGGACAAACCTAGAAATGTGTCCTATAAGTAAAAGATAGCTACAGCCTCATGGTCACTAAGGCATTATTTCCAATAGCCAACACACAGAAGCAACCCGAGTATTCATCCATGAAGATATGGATGTAGACAATGTTATGTATCTGTATCTATTTCTATTCCATCATGTATCTATACATGCATATGTGCTCAGTTGCTAAATAGTGTCCAACTGCAGCCTGCTGGGCACCTCTGTCTGTGGGATTTCTCAGGCAAGAATACTGGTGTGGGTTTGCCATTTCCTCCTCCAGGAGATCATCCTGACCCAGAGATCAAACCCATGTCTCTTGCATCTCCTGCCTTGGCAGGCAGATGCTTTACCACTGAGCCACCATGGAAGCCTACACACGCTGTGTAGTCTACACACACACACACACACACACACACAAACACCGACACACACATGCTGTGTGGGGATGTGTGTAGATACACAATGAAATAGATGTAGATGTATTATTCAGCCATAAAAAAAAGGAAATCTTGCCATTTGTGACAACATGAATGGACAAGGGCAGTATGCTTACTGAAACAAATCAGAGAAAGACAACCATATAAGTTCCCTTACATGTAGAATAAAAAAACACACACAGAAATTCATAGATATACTGAAGAGATTGGTGGTCCCCAGAAGCAGTCATTGGGGTAGGCAAAATGGGTGAAAACAGTTAAAACCTACAAACTTCCAGCTGTACAGTGACTGTCAGGGACGCAATTTACAGTTGTCAATTATAGCTCATAATACTATATTGTGTATTTGAAAGTTGCCGAGAGAATAGATCTTAAAAGTTGTTATCACATGAAAAAATATTTGAAATTAAATGATAACTGGTTATTGTGATAATTTTAAAATATTACAAGTAACTGAATATTACATTTTACACCTAAAACTTATATAAGTGACATATGTCAGTCGTGTCCAAATTGAGAATAAATCAAATCCTGAAGACCTGTTGAAAAGTATGTGAAAGGGAAATTTGAAGAAAAGGATAATGAATTTTGCTGAGTCTAAAATCACATTTCTAGCTGAAAGAAGACAAAAAAGTCACCATGGAGTTATATTTGAAAAGATTATTCTTCACTAAAATAAAAGTGAAACATAAATATGATATTCAAAATGGATGAAATCAATGAAATCAGCCGAAAAGCTCAACATGAAATAGAATGTACCACAATTGATGAACAGTACTTTGTATAACTTGTGAACTAGTTTAGTTAAGTTTCAGTTTAAAGTTTAGCTATCCAAAAGTCTACAAGCAATAAATGCTGGAGAGGGTGTGGAGAAAAGGGAACTCTCTTACACTGTTGGTGGGAATGCAAACTAGTACAGCCACTAGGGAGAACAGTGTGGAGATTCCTTAAAAAACTGGAAATAGAACTGCCTTATGATCCAGCAATCCCACTGCTGGGCATACACACTGAGGAAACCAGAAGGGAAAGAGACACATGTACCCCAATGTTCATCGCAGCACTGTTTATAATAGCCAGGACATGGAAGCAACCTAGATGTCCATCAGCAGATGAATGGATAAGAAAGCAGTGGTACATATACACAATGGAGTATTACTCAGCCATTAAAAAGAATACATTTGAATCAGTTCTAATGAGATGGATAAAACTGGAACCTATTCTAGAGAGTGAAGTAAGCCAGAAAGAAAAACACCAATACAGTATACTAACACATATATATGGAATTTAGAAAGATGGTAACAATAACCCTGTGTACGAGACAGCAAAAGAGACACCGATGTATAGATCAGTCTTACGGACTCTGTGGGAGAGGGAGAGGGTGGGGAGATTTGGGAGAATGGCATTGAAACATGTATAATATCATGTATGAAACGAGTTGCCAGTCCAGGTTCGATGCACGATACTGGATGCTTGGGGCTGGTGCACTGGGACGACCCAGAGGGAGGGTAGGGAAGGGAGGAGGGAGGAGGGTTCAGGATGGGGAACGCAGGTATACCTGTGGTGGATTCATTTCTATATTTGGCAAAACTAATACAATATTGTAAAATTTAAAAATAAAATAAAATTTTAAAAAAAAGTTTAGTTTCAGTTAAGTGTACATTACAATAGCACCTAGTGCAAGGCTTTTCACACAATCATTTCTAAATAAAATGGTTGTTTGGACCTTGGGATAAGATGAAAATAATCTTAAGAGCATAAACACAAAAGTGTAATAAGGTTTTCAGTTGGCAGTTGTGTGGGCTGGCATCTGCTAAGTACCAATAGAGTGAGAAAGAAAGAATCAAATCATCAGGTACTAAAATCCTAAAGAAGCAGAGAGCAAAAGATAGTAGAAAATGGAGAGTACCAGGAAATGTACACAGGTATTGATTTGCTTGTGGTATTTAATCCCTTTTGTCCACTATATGCATTTTCTCATTAAATCTTATGTTTTAATAAACGTGGAGATGGCTGGGAAGAATATTTCAAAACAGTTCACATATTGACGATTTTTAAAATTTAGGTTAAGAAAAACGTCATGCATGTGTATTTATTAATAAATATTCAATATTTTCTAATCAGAAATCAAGTATGACAATGTGATAGCACAAGACAAGTGAGGGTAGGAAATCAGATAATAGTACTACTTGTGTGACTAACATGATGCAAACTTTTGATTCTTAGAAGATGCACTTCAGTGCACTTGAGTAAGAATAAGTAATAGCCTTAAAGCTACTAGTGATTTTGTTGTTGTTGTTCAGTCGCTCAGTTGTGTCCAACTCTTTGTGACCCATGAACTGCAGCACACCAGGCTTCCCTGTCCTTCACTATCTCCTCGAGTTTGCTCAAACTCATGTCCGTTAAGTCAGTGATGCCATCCAACCATCTTGTCCTCTGTCTCTCTCTTTGCCTTTTGCCTTGATCTTTTCCAATGTATGGGCTCTTCATATCAGGTAGCCAAAGTTTTGGAGCTTCAGCTTCAGTACCAGTCCTTCCAATGAGTATTTAGGGTTAATTCCTTTTAGGATTGACTAGTTTGATGTCCTTGCTGTCCAAGGGACTCTCAAGAGTCTTCTCCAGCACCACAGTTTGAAATGATTTTATTTACTAATAATTATCTTTATTAATGGTTGGAAAATAAAAAGAGAAAGTGAAGTTGCTCAGTTGTGTCCGACTCTATGACCCCATAAACTGTAGCCTAACAGGCTCCTCCATCCATGGAAAATTCCAGGCAATAGTACTGGAGTGGGTTGCCATTTCCTTCTCCAGGGGATCTTCCCAATCCAGGGATTGAACCCAGGTCTCCTGTGTTGCAGGCAGACGCTTTACCATATGAGACACCATGGAATGGTTAATTATTGATAAAATACTTATTTGTCTACTTTTCCTGTATTCATCTAGCTACTGGTGTCTTCTACTATGTGAATATCTACTCTGTTCTTCTACTCTGTTCTTCTTAATAGGCAGACTCAACCCTACCTCCTTTACTAGTTAGGGCAGGTAATTGGGAGGTAGATTGAGGTAATCATCATCATGAATTAAATAGAAATTATGTCATATTCTTTCATCACTTAGAGTTGTTTATATTTTAGGATAGGTCTTCTGTTGGATATTCTATTGAAAATATATTGATCATATTGAGGCTTATTTTCACTCTCTTCATTGTATCTTTTGATGAAAAATTCTGAATTTTAATAGGGCCCTGTTTTTCCCCTGTGGTGCTAAAACAATAATCAATAACAAGCCTGCAGAGAACAAAGAGCTTATTTGGGGTCTTAAGAATTACACTGTTGAGACACAGTTTCTGGTAAAACTGAAAGAGTGTTTCAGAGAAGGGAACAATTCAGGAGCTTATAAAGGCAAAAGTCACAATGTCATACTCTGACACAAAATAAATATATATCCTTACAGAATAGGCTGTCACAAGTTGTTTTATGGTGCTAAATCACCTCAGACGTGTCTGACTCTTTGTGACCCCATGGACTGTAGCCCACCTGGCTCCTCTGTCCACGGGATTTCCAAAGGTTCCAATAAGCACATAGGCTGTCAGGAGTTATTTTAGGGTAAGGGTCTGATAAATATCCTGAGTTTCTTGAGTTTCTGAGTTTCTTGATTCTGAGAAATATCTTGAATATCATTTGTAGAACCCCAAGCAGTCAAAAGTTGAATTTCCATCCAGGCTGAGCAGTACATTTGTTGTACTACCTCACTGTCCTCTCAGGTCCATTTAGAGAGCTCTCCTAGCAATATCAGCTCCATTTTAATTTTCTGTTCACAGTAGTTATTTATTGCCTCATTTCACTTGTATAAGAAAATTAAGAGCCTGATGGTAGTCTTCTAATTTTTTTTTTTAAGAAACTTTATGGATTATTTTTTAAATTTGAAACTGTGGTGCCTGGAATGTAACAGAAGCACCAACTAAAACTTGTCAGTGACCATTGGTTTCTACAAGAGTGAAACCGCTAGCCATTGTAGTCGTTGACCTTCAACACAGCCTGAAAGGAGTTCAGGGTGGAGATCAGAAATGAAGCACTCTGAACCCTGGGAAAAACTAAGAGAACAGGTTTCAGATGGTTAGACATTTTCAGGAGAAGATTTTATGAGCCCAGTTTATTGCATCTTGTCATATCAGAAAAACACCAAAATTGTTGACAAAGGCATCTGCTCCTTGTGGCTAGCAGCAGTCTTCTTCCAAAATGTGTGCTTGACTGTTTATATCCCCCTTCACCAAAATCACATATGTGCTGACCTCCTCCCTTTCCTCTTCGGAGCAGTTCCTCAGAGCTGTTAGACAGGCTGTCCTCTGCTATAATATTCATTTTTCCCCAAATGAAACTTAACTCATAAATCACATGTTGTATTATATTCATTTTGGCCCAAGTGAAACTTAACTGACAACGCACTTTTTAAAAAATTATTGACAAATTATTTATAAAATACATTTTCTATTTTCTTCATTGTGGCTGTTTAGTTAAAAATAATCACACCGCCTTAATCATGGTGACTTTTCAAAAAATCTTGATATTTGATAATCTAAATTTTCTGAATTTATTCACCATGGTGATTATTGCTTTAACTGTTTGGACCACTTTCTTTGCATGTGAATGCTATTTAATTTTTTAAAGTATTTATTAATTGATCTGGCTGTGCTGGGTCTTAGTTGTGGCATGCGGGATGTGGGATCTTTACTCTAGGTTGGGGCATGAACATCTTTAAATTGTGGCCTGTGGGATCTAGTTCTCTGTTTGGGAGTGTGGTGTCTTAGCCACGTGACCACTAGGGAAGTTCTGATATGAATTTAAGAATCAGGTTGACAGTGTCCACAAAATAGCCACTGATAATTTGACCAAGATTCCATTAAATATATAGATTAATTTAGGGGTGATTATTTAATTAAAACTTTTAATATTTCATTACTTGTGGCAATATGCACAAGACTCTTTACATGAAGTAAATAGAGAGACAAATACTGGTAATGACAATGATTCTGGAAGAGTAAAATAAACATTCAAACCTGTATGCTTGAAAAGAAATAAGGAAAATTACAGATAACAAAAAGAAAGTAGAAATCTAGATTGTTTTCTGATGTGCCATATTCATGAGATCTAACACTTTCTGTTTACAAACATGCCATAAGTCAAATATACTGCCTGCCCCCCTGAGCCAGATCCTTTTGTTTTTCTTGTCCAATTCTTTTTAATCTAACATACCTATTCTAATTTTTTGCTTAATGAAGATTATTATAGTAGAAGAAGAAATACTTTATATAATTAAGAATAATTTGGTACTACCAAGCATCAATTCAAATATGCATATTTTGATTTGGGATATGATATAAATTATAAATATGCATATTTATAACAAGCTATACTTTTTGAAGAGTTATAAATCTGAATGACCCAAGAGGCTCATTTTCTTTTAATAGCATAGAAAAAACTAGTTTAGATTGGTTAAACCAATCTGCTGAGAGACAGCAAAGCTTTAGAGTGATGTCAGCATTCTTGAGTTGCAAAGTAGATTCCTGTATCCTCCATATGTAAATCTTCACTCTTAGAATGCAAGTTCCTAGTTATTTCTTGGTACTGAAAACTCTTGATGAATTTAATACCTATGGAAACGTGGTGTTGCTCAACTCCCTCTTCAGCTGACATCTACATAATATAATACAGTATTTGAGTGAAGCTTCTTCTCTTCTTGGTTGCTTTTCAGTCTCATGTTGACATGCCTCCCAGGTAGGACCCTACCTCCTAGAACTGAGGACATACATATGGAACAGCTATATTATAATATATATATTACAATATACAAAATACTTTATATTATAATAAAATTTATATATTATAATAGCATGTTATTACATTATTATTATTATACATTTTATGTCATAATAGCAATGCATTATTATTATATGCATACAGAAAAGGCAGATCAAATTGCCAACATCTGGTAGATCATCAAAAAAGCAAGAGAGTTCCAGAAAAACATCTATTTCTGCTTTATTGACTATGCCAAAGCCTTTGACTGTGTGGATCACAAGAAACTGTGGAAAATTCTTCAAGAGATGGGAATACCAGACCACCTGACCTGCCTCTTGAGAAATCTGTATGCAGGTCAGGAAACAACAGTTAGAACTGGACATGGAACAACAGACTGCTTCCAAATAGGAAAAAAAGTACGTCAAGGATGTATATCGTCACCCTGCTTATTTAACTTATATGCAGAGTACATCATGAGAAATGCTGGGCTGTAGGAAGCACAAGCTGGAATCAAGATTGCCGGGAGAAATATCAATAACCTCAGATATGCAGATGACACCACCCTTATGGCAGAAAGTGAAGAACTAAAGAGCCTCTTAATAAAAGTGAAAGAGGAGAGTGAAAAAGTTGGCTTAAAGCTTAACATTCAGAAAACTAAGATCATGGCATCCAGTCCCATCTCTTCATGGCAAATAGATGGGGAAACAATGGAAATAGTGGCTGACTTTATTTTTCTGGGCTCCAAAATCACTGCAGATGGTGATTGCAGCCATGAAATTAAAAGACGCTTGCTCCTTGGAAGGAAAGTTATGTCCAACCTAGACAGCATATTAAAAAGCAGAGACATTACTTTGCCAACAAAGGTCCATCATGAAGTAGAATGAGCACAAACTTTGTAATCAGGAATGGAGTCTTAATCTGATTGAATTTGTTTAGAATCTAAATGTCCTAGATCAAGTCATTAGCCATAGTGTTTCAGTTTCTTCATCGTAAATAGAGAAAATAATGCACATCACATGTTATATAAAAACATGAAAAATATCTACATCAGGTATATTTCTGTGGCATACATAAAGCAGTACTCAGTAAATTATGTTCCTTACTTTTTCTGATTAAGTATGTGTCCAACCTGCTGTTGCTGCTGCCAAGTCGCTTCAGTCGTGTCCAACTCTGTGCGACCCCATAGATGGCAGCCCACCAGGTTCCCCTGTCCCTGGAATTCTCCAGGCAAGAACACTGGAATGGGTTGCCATTTCCTTCTCCAATGCGTGAAAGTGAAAAGTGAAAGTGAAGTCCTTCAGTCGTATCCGACTCTTAGCGACTCCATGGACTGCAGCCTACCAGGCTCCTCCATCCATGGGATTTTCCATGGCAAGAGTACTGGAGTGGGGTGCCATTGCTTTCTCCGTGTGTCCAACCAGTGGGATATGAATGTAAAAATTGTCTACCTAGAGTATCTTTAATATTGTGTGCATTAATTCTAACCATTTTCAGCTTAATTTACTTAGGTAATATCATTCAATACTCACATTCTAAGAAAGTAACAAGACTATGCAAAGTCATATACAGGTCCTTTGTTGTTTAATCCTCTTGGAAATCCATCTTTTTATTGCTTTTTGATTGTTGTTGTTCAGTCACTAAGTCATATCCAACTCTTTGTGACTCCATGGACTGCAGCATGCCAGGCTTCCCTATCCTTCACTATCTCTCAGAGTTTGCTCAAACTCAAGTCCATTGAGTCGATGATGTCATCCAACCATCTCATCCTCTGCTGCCTCCTTCTCCTCCTGCCATGAGTCTTTCCCAGCATCAGGGTCTTTTCCTTGAGTCTACTCTTTGTATCACAGGTGGCCAAAGTATCAGAGCTTCAGCTTCAGCATCAGTCCTTCCAGTGAATATTCAGAGTTAATTTCCTTTAGGATTGACTGGTCAGATCTTCTTGCTTGTCCAAGTGACTCTCAGGAGTCTTCTCCAGCATCATGATTCAAAAGCATCAATTCTTCAGCACTCAGCCTTCCTTGTGGGCCAACTCTCCCATCCATACATGACTACTGGAAAAACCATAGCTTTGACTAGACAGACCTTTGTTGGCAAAGTGATGTCTCTGCTTTTTAATACACTATCTAGGTCTCATAGCTGTTCTTCAAAGGAACGAATGTCTTTTAATTTCCTGGTGACAGTCATCATCAATAGTGATTTTGGAGTATTGATACACCATAATAAAGCATATAATTTTGAATGAAATCCTAACATAAGCAGAAAAGAGAGCACCTGGTGTAAATGGAAACATGATTCTTTTCACTTATGTATTTATTTGGAAGCTAGGTTCATTCTGTTCTTACTCACACAGGAGGCACCATATTAGACACAGAATAGGTTGGGCTCTTGAGTCAAATATGTACCCTCTGATCAGTTTACTAATGGAGTGGTTAACTGCTTCTTTAGAACACAGAGATCATCTCTTACAGTCTTTCCTCCAGAATCTTAAATTATCAAGTCTTAACTATACCTGTGATAGCTATTTTGGTAAGGAGGTTAGTGCCCCTCACCAAAGATGTGCATTCCCTATTCTGTGGAAATTAGTACAAATTACATTTAAAAAGTGAATTAAAGTGGCAAATGAAATTCAAATTGGTAATGAACCTAACATGGAAATGGAAAGATTATCCTGGATTATCCTGATTAGCCCAATCTAATTATGAGTCTTTTAAGTGGAAGAAAATGTGGAAGAGAAAAATGACAGAGAAAATTTAGTCTAACTACAAGGGAAATAAGTAAAATGCTTCAATTTTAAATGGACAGACTCATTTTTTCACCTATTTCCTATACTCAGCACAAATGAAATTTTCATGTAAGTATAAAAAGTAGACAAATGTGATGTTTCAAAATTCAGCATAAGTTCATGAATCTTAAATTAGTGCACAACTTTCAAAAAGTTTTCTTAGTAAAATAGGCACTTACATTTTAAAGTGCTGTTACAATCAAGAAATTGATTCTAAAAACTTGCTCACAGAATCTTCACTGCTAGAGTTGTTCAGAAAGCAAGAAAGGATAAAATTTTTAACTATTTACTCATGTCCTACTAAAATGAATTATTTTAAATATCCAGATGACATACTCAGAATCAACATTTGTTTTTGCTTCTGGAAAACTGAAATCATTTGGAAATTCAAACTAATATGAAGCAGGAATATATAATTAATATTGTATTTAAATGTTGTCTCTAGTCAGTAGTCTAAACTGGAAGAAAAATCACCAGTAGGAAGTAAATCACCCTTTGGGAATGCAGGAGATCCATGTCAGAAACACAACAGGAGGCAAACTCAGCTCTAACTCTGAAGGTTGCTTTTGTTGAAGATGCAATAAAGCAACCTACCTCAAGAAACATGAATGGGTCTAGAAACTGGGGATGACCCTCAGGCTATACAGCCAACAAGAAAAAGGTCACTTTAGTCCTAAAATTTCAAGAAACTGAATTCTGTTAACAACTCTATTATGTAAGGAAACGAATCATGTGACAGGAAATGTGTGTAAGAAAACAGTCCTCCAAACTCTCACCCATATTAATTGCAACAAGTTAGCAATCTTAACCTGAGAAGGCAGTGGCACCCTACTCCAGTAGTCTTGCCTGGAAAATCCCATGGACAGAGGAGCCTGGTGGGCTGCAGTCCATGGGGTCGAGCGACTTCCCTTTCACTTTTCACTTTCATGCATTGGAGAAGGAAATGGCAACCCACTCCAGTGTTCTTGCCTGGAGAATCCCAGGGACGGGGGAGCCTGGTGGGCTGCCACCTATGGGGTCGCACAGAGTCGGACACGACTGAAGTGACTTAGCAGCAGCAGCAGCAGCAGCAGCAATCTTAACATCCAGAAGAGTCTGCTCACAGAAGTTTGGACCTACTTGGAGATTGGGCATCAACAAACTAATATATTTCATGTAGAAAACTCTCAAATAAGGAATATGACACTTGGATGTTTGATTCAGAGAATGTTAGCTGGGATTAATCAGTCTGTACTGACATTTCTCTGTAAAGTTTCCCAACTCTTTGTATAGTATCTTGGTTCTTTGATTACCTAGCAGTTGCCCTAGCTACTTTACTTTTTCTTTATATATATGTGTGTGTGTATATATATATATATATATATATACACACATGTACATACATATATATGTAATTGAAGTATAGTTGATTTACAGTGTTGCGGTGCACAGCAGTGCAATTCAGTTGTATATATACAATTTATTTTTTATTTATTTATTTTTTTAGCAGCCAAATAGCAACCTTTTATTAATCTTATTTGCAACATTCTAAAATGAAGCCTAACTCAGTATAACTTACTGAACTTAAAGGAAATATGGACTTTAGTGTGATTTCTCTTTATTTGACTCACTATTCTTTCTTTTTTCTTTTTTTAAAATTTATTTTTTATTATTATTATTATTATTTTTACTTTACAATATTGTATTGGTTTTGCCGTACATCAACATGCATCTGCCATGGATGTACACGTGTTCCCCATCCTGCATCCCCCTCCCACCTCCCTCCATGTACCAACCCTCTGGGTCATCCCAGTGCACTATCCCCAAGCTTCCTATATCCTGCATCGAACCTGGACTGGTGATCATGAGAAACGCTGGACTGGAAGAAACACAAGCTGGAATCAAGATTGCCGGGAGAAATATCAATAACCTCAGATATGCAGATGACACCACCCTCATGGCAGAAAGTGAAGAGGAACTAAAATGCCTCTTGATGAAAGTGAAAGTGGAGAGTGAAAAAGTTGGCTTAAAGCTCAACATTCAGAAAATGAAGATCATGGCATTGGGTCCCATCACTTCATGGGAAATAGATGGGGAAACAGTGGAAAAAGTGTCAGACTTTATTTTTCTGGGCTCCAAAATCACTGCAGATGGTGACTGCAGCCATGAAACTAAAAGGCGTTTACTCCTTGGAAAGAAAGTTATGACCAACCTAGAGAGCATTTTCAAAAGCAGAGACATTACTTTGCCAACAAAGGTTCGTCTAGTCAAGGCTATGGTTTTTCCTGTGGTCATGTATGGATGTGAGAGTTGGACTGTGAAGAAAGCTGAGCGCCGAAGAATTGATGCTTTTGAACTGTGGTGTTGGAGAAGACTCTTGAGGGTCCCTTGGACTGTAAGGAGATCGAATCAGTCCCTTCTGAAGGAGATCAGCCCTGGGATTTCTTTGGAAGGAATGATGCTAAAGCTGAAACTCCAGTACTTTGGCCACCTCATGCGAAGAGCTGACTCGTTGGAAAAGACTCTGATGCTGGGAGGGATTGGGGGCAAGAGGAGAAGGGGACGACAGAGGATGAGATGGTTGGATGGCATCAATGACTCGATGGACGTGAGTCTGAGTGAACTCTGGGAGTTAGTGATGGACAGGGAGGCCTGGCGTGCTGCGATTCATGGGGTCTCGGAGAGTTGGACACAACTGAGTGACTGATCTGATCTGATCTCATACATGTTTTAATGCCATTCTCCCAAATCATCCCCCTCTCCCTCTCCCACAGAGTCCAAAAGACTCTTCTATACATCAGTGTCTCTTTTGCTGTCTCACATACAGGGTTGTCGTTACCATCTTTCTAAATTCCATATATATGCGTTAGTATACTGTATTGGTGTTTTTCTTTCTGGCTTACTTCACTCTGTATAATAGGCTCCAGTTTCATCCACCTCATTAGAACTGATTCAAATGTATTTTTTTAATGGCTGAGTAATACTCCATAGTGTATATGTACCACAGCTTTCTTATCCATTTGTCTGCTGATGGACATCTAGGTTGCTTCTATGTCCTGGCTATTATAAACAGTGCTGCGATGAACATTGGGGTACACGTGTCTCTTTCCCTTCTGGTTTCCTCAGTGTGTATGCCCAGCAGTGGGATTGCTGGGTAATAAGGCAGTTCTATTTCCAGTTTTTTAAGGAATCTCCACACTGTTCTCCCTAGTGGCTGTACTAGTTTGCATTCCCACCAACAGTGTAGAGGGTTCCCTTTTCTCCACATCCTCTCCAGCATTTATTGCTTGTAGACTTTTGGATCACAGGCATTCTAACTGGTGTGAAATGGTACCTCATAGTGGTTTTGATTTGCATTTCTCTGATAATGAGTGATGTTGAGCAACTTTTCATGTGTTTGTTAGCCATCTGTATATCTTCTTTGGAGAAATGTCTATTTAGTACTTTGGCCAATTTTTTGATTGGGTCGTTTATCCTTCTGGAATTGAGCTGCAGGAGTTGCTTGTATATTTTTGAGATTAGTTGTTTGTCAGTTGCTTCATTTGCTATTATTTTCTCCTATTCTGAAGGCTGTCTTTTCACCTTGCTTATAGTTTCTTTTTTTGTGCAGAAGCTTTTAATTTTAATTAGATCACATTTGTTTATTTTTGCTTTTATTTCGGATATTCTGGGAGGTGGGTCATAGAGGATCCTGCTGTGATTTATGTCGGAGAGTGTTTTGCCTATGTTCTCCTCTAAGAGTTTTATAGTTTCTGGTCTTACATTTAGTTCTTTAATCCATTTTGAGTTTATTTTTGTGTATGGTGTTAGAAAGTGTTCTAGTTTCATTCTTTTACAAGTGGTTGACCAGATTTCCCAGCACCACTTGTTAAAGAGATTGTCTTTTCTGCATTGTATATTCTTGCTTCCTTTGTCAAAGATAAGGTGTCCGTAGGTGCGTGGGTTTATCTCTGGGCTTTCTATTTTGTTCCATTGATCTATATTTCTGTCTTTGTGCAAGTACCATACTGTCTTGATGACTGTGGCTTTGTAGTAGAGCCTGAAGTCAGGCAGGTTGATTCCTCCAGTTCTGTTCTTCTTTCTCAAGATTGCTTTGGCTATTCGAGGTTTTTTGTCTTTCCATACAAATTGTGAAATTATTTGTTCTAGTTCTGTGAAAAATACTGTTGGTAGCTTGATAGGGATTGCAATTTATTATTTTTAAATAATTTTCTATTATACATTATTATAAGATATTAACTATAGTTACCTGTGCTATAGAGTAAACCTTTGTTGCTTATTGCATATCTATTTTTAATCAGAAATCTAGCATTCTATTCATATTAAATCAAGCAAGTGAAATCAAAATGTCATAATTTTTTTGGTTAGGCAAAAATGCATAAATGTTATAAAATAAATATATTATACATATTATATATACACACACACACACACACACACACACAAAAGGTTTTCTATGCTTGATAGAGGCTTGAGAAAGCATCAAAAAAATGTTGGAGCAATTGGGAATCATACACTAAATGAAATGGGAACACTGAATATAAAATAGAAAAGGTGAAACAAACTAGATAAAAGTAAAAGATCATTATATAGTCCAGATATTTTTAAACATGGCTGCACATGTTTAAAAATGTGCATCTGGAGCTCTAAATAAAAAACAGCTGTACCTGGGCATTTTTATTTTTCAAAAAAAATCCCAAGATAATTCTGATATGCATCTGAATTTTAGAAAGTGATCACAGGTTTTTCTATTAAGAGGTAATTTTGGTGATATAGAATTCCATTATTTTTCTGTTGACCAATGATGATACAGTGGCATTAAGTGAGTAATAGTTACATAATCACAATAGTAAAGATGCTTATCAGTTTTCACAGTCAACTGACATAGCAACTTTAATAGTCATAAATAGACTGCAGAAATCATGGTCATAACAGGATTGCTTAGCTCATAAATACAGTCTTCTAAGTGAACAAGGGAACACATTAAGTGTTTATAGTAATCAGAAAAAGACAGTTTCTTTTTCAAAATCTTTCAAAGTCTACATTTTCTCCTTTAGATGATGTTAATAGAGCTGCTAATAATGACCAAGAAATGGTATGTGTGCTGACTTTCTGTTTGCTTTGTGATTTCTGTCTTTCCATTTAGTTAGTTCTCTAAGGACTACACTGGTTTCCTCAAATCACATGGGAAAAATATCGTGATAACAGCTTATCCTCTTTATCTTCATCCTCCCTGTGCTTGCTGAAGAATGCATTATATGTTAGACTCACAGGCCTTAAAGAAAATAAGCCAGTGTTGTCACTGTGTTTACATCAAAGTGTTGGATTGTCAATGTAGCATCGCAGCTTCTTATACCCAGCCCCCAAACACACTTTACTAATAATTCAAAGGTTACAAGCAAGAAACAGACAGACACGAAGCATTCCTTTCCAGAGGTGCCAAATCTGAAGATGCAGTTTCCTAACTGTCCCTTTATCTCCCTTTCGGACACTTTTGGTTTAGGTGTAACCGAGGAAAGACCATTTTACTGTGCTTGTTGAACAGTTTTCTTAAAGTGAGTTTTGTATTATAAGTTTTCAAAGCTTCTCAGCGATGTATTCTAGTTGTCATATGGATAGTAAAGATCTTCATGAATAATTTTCATTCTCCATGCAGTCATGCCCCATCAATCCATAAATTCCAAGCTTATTGTCAAAAGATACTCAAGATAGACCAATTATAGTCTATTATAATTTTTTTCCCAAAGACTCGTCATATCTTCCCAATAGTAAATATCATTGGCTTGTTTGAAGGGAAATAGGTTTCCAAGACAATTCAATGGAGCTCAAATATTCCCTCCTACAGCTCCACAAGGATAGAGGGAATCATAGGTTGGCCATCAGCATGTCTCTTCCTACTGTAGATCAGAGGTTAAGTGATTTAATCAGTGTCCTACAAGTAGTGAATGCACGATGACCTGGGTAATCATAATTTAGTCCCTATTCTCTTCACTATTCTATGTAGCCTCTGCTCATATCATGTAACCAGTTTCATAAAGGAAAATCAAGAATGTCAGAATATTAAGGGCAGAGGGTAGGGGATGGGGGAAAGGCAAATCAAAAAGGACACATAAGAAACTATGGCTAATCCAACTTGTTATTGCTGGAACTCAGGGGATTTGAGGAAAGAGACAAACTCTAATACGAGCTTGAACATAGAAGGAAGGCCAGGCTAATGAGAAACCTTTTATGGTGTGCAGACTTCATTCTGCAGGCAACATAGAGCCACTGGAGCTAAGGAGTTAATTCTTTGAATTTGCATTTTAAAACAGTAACACTGATGGCATTATGGAATATTAAAAGACAGAAAGAAAAATAACCAGGGAATCCAGTAGGAGGGGTATTAAAAGAAATGTAAGAAAAAGTATCCAATAAAAGTATCCAATATCCAATAACAGAGACAGGGCTTCCCAGCTGGCATTAGTGGTAAAGAACCCTCCAGCCAAAGCAGGAGACATATGAGACACAGGTCTGATCCCTCAGTTGGGAAGATCCTCTGCGGGAGGGCATGACAGCCCACTCTAGTAGTCTTGCCTAGAGAATTTCATAGACAGTGGAGCCTGGTGGGCTACAGTCCAAAGGGTCGCAAAGAGTCGAACATGACTAAAATGATTTAGCATGCACACAACTTTCTTTATGGTCTAACTCTCACAACAGTACATGACAACTGGAAAAAATATAGCTTTGACTGTACAGCCCTTTGTCAGCAAAGTGATGTCTCTGCTTTTTAATACACTGTCTAGGTTTGTCATAGCTTCCCTTCTAAGGATCAGGCAAATTTTAAATTCATGGATCTAGTCACCATCCACAGTGATTTTGGAGCCCAAGAAAATAAAATCTCTCAATGCTTCCACTTTTTCCCCTTCTATTTGTCATGAAGTGATGGGACCAGATGCCATGATCTTAGTTTTTTAAATGTTGAGTTTTAAAGCAGCTTTTTTACTCTCCTCTTTCGATCTTCATCAAGAGGCCCTTTGGGGCCTCTTCATTTTCTGCCATTGGAGTGGTATCATCTGCATCTCTGAGGTGGTTGATATTTCTCCTGACAATCTTATTTCCAGCTTGTGATTCGTCCAGCCCAACATTTTGTTTGATGTTCTCTGCATAGAAGTTAAATAAATAGGGTGATGATATGCCATAGCAATTTAAAATGGTAATATAAAAGCATTTCACTTATTACGGGTAATAACCAAATTACAAAATTTGTATTCCATCACTCATACATGCACATGTATTGTTTTCTTCTCAGAACCTTAAAAATGCTCCACACATTAACTCACCTGTTTATATTTCTTGATTCATGTGCATAATGCCAATGCATCCAACCTTCAGTATATTGATGAGTAAGAAAGAATAGAGAAGGCAATGGCACCCCACTCCAGTACTCTTGCCTGGAAAATCCCATGGACAGAGGAGCCTGGTAGGCTGTAGTTCATGGGGTCGATAAGAGTCGGACAGGACTGAGCGACTTCACTTTCACTTTTCACTTTCATGCATTGGAGAGGGAAATGGCAACCCACTGCAGTGTTCTTGCCTGGAGAATCCCAGGGACGGGGGAGCCAGGTGGGCTGCCGTCTATGGGGTCTCACAGAGTCGGACACGACTGAAGTGACTTAGCAGGAGCAGTAAGAAAGAATGGAGAGGAAAAGGAACTACAGTTACCATTCTGTAGCTGACACACGTATTATACATACCGTGCTCTGCATATGCTCTTGCTTCACTGTCTGAACAGACTTCATTTACAAAACACAATTCAAAGGCTAGATGGTTAAGAGTTTAATTTATTGAGGAAAGCAGAGTATTAAACCAAGTGCAGGACCTTTGAATGCAGGGCTTGGGCCACAGCGTAAGTCACATATCCATGAAGCTGACCCTGATAAGTTTAAGGAGCCATGTAAAGCTGTGTGATAGGAGTTTCTGAAATTTATCTGGGTGGGTTACTTTTCTCTTTTTTTTTTTTCTTTAAAAAAAAAAAAAATTACTTATTCATTTGTCCCGAGTCTTAGTTGTGGCATGCAGGATCTTAAATGCAGCACATGAACTCTTAATTACAGCTTGTGTATCTAGTTTCCTGAGCAGTGATTGAACCAATGCGAGGTGGAGTCATAGCCCCTGGACCACCAGGGAAGTTCCAGGTTACTTTTCATTTGCTAAGTGATTGCTTACATATGGCCTCAGTAGATTCTTCAGCTTCTGTATATTTCTTCAGTTATTTTCAGTCTTTTTTTTTTTTTTGCTTTGCTTTTGGATTCCTAAAGGGCAGGTTCATTCCCATTTGTGAATTTTTTTTCTCCCAGTTTGAGCAACTGATTAGAGACAATATTTAAATATAGTATGAATAGTATAGTTGTACTTCATATTATTTCGAATTTCCAACTTCAATTAGACAGAAGTAAAAAGAACAAATGTTGATACAGAGTATGCAAGCTGGATATTTAAATAACTCATTTTACTAGTACATGAGTAAATAGTTATATAATTATGATTCTCTCATGCTTCTGAATAACTCTAGCAATGAAGGTTCTATGGAGTAAGTTGTTATACTCAGTTTCTTGAGTGTAACAGCACTTTCAAACTTAGATGCCTGTTTTATGAAATGGAGAAAACTTTTTGAAAGCTGTACGTGAATTTAAGATTCATGAGCTTATGGTGAATTTTGCAACATGATATCTGTATTGTTTATATTTACAGGAAAACTTTATTTGTGCTGAGTATAGAAAATAAGTAAAAAATGAGACTGTCCATTTAAAATTGATGCATTTTACTTATTTCCCTTGTAGTTAGACTAAATTATGATCTAGCAACATATGTTAAACTAACTCTTATGTTAATATTTACAACAAAAAGTAACTTTAGCAGAAATTCTTTGTGGTGATATACAATGCAAAAGACATTTTTCTTTATTTTTCCTTTTATCTTGCATTAACGTGTTTAGAAACTGAGATGTGTATGTTAGAGTGAGAATGATTTTGTCCTGTAATTTTCTCCTAAAATGTTTTGGTATTCAAAATAGAACATCTCTAAGAACTGGGCCTTTTTGAGAACACAAACTATAACCATGGGAAAGGAGATCCTAGGTTTTTCCGTGTTATGTTTGGTCTTAATCCTATGTCAGTGAAGAAAGAGATCCTTTTATGACAGAAAACACTACCATAGATCTGCCCTTACCATACTTCACCAAAACATCTGTCCTTACCATAACATACTGTTACGTTCAAGTTTAATTAACAGTGCTTAGTAATGCTATTCTCCTTTAAACTGCATACTTTCTAAAATTACAAATGGTAGATTGTGAATTAGTATTGTCAAGAAAGTATATCTCAGTTTGAGTTTTTAATTTACATTTTCATTTTTTATTTTTCTCCTCATTTCCATTTTTATTCAGTGTTAGTACACACCAACTTTAGAATTTATACACATGTTTAATAAAGGAAAAAAAAGTGCCATGATGAATGAACAAAGGAATTTCAGCTGGTAAATGTAAATCATAAACAGTCAAAAAAGCTCTAAAAGTGAAATTATTAATATATAAATTAGAAGAATATTGATGGAACTAACAGGAAATTGTAGATGAAGGAGAAAGGGTCAGCAAACTTGATGATAGATGAATAAAAAATACTTATTCTGAGGAACAGAGACTAAAAACTAACAAAAATCAATATATAGTCAATGATCATGCTTTATAACACAGGAGTTCTAGAGTGAAGACAGAAATAATGTAGCAAGTGTTTTTTTAAGTAGTGTGCAATTATTTCCCACATCTGATAAAAAACACAAAAATCTCCACACTAACCAAAAATCACCAAATTCCGTAGAAGTTAAATGGAAAGAATTAAAAATCTAGGCATGTGCTAATCAATAGGCTGACAAATAAAGAAAATCTTGAAGAATTCAGAGTTAAAAAGGCAAATTAGAATAGTGATTGCCTTAAGTGGAGGTTTGATTGCTGGGATAGAAGCAAAAGGAATTTCCAGAAATGATAGAAAATTTGATGTCCAAGTTCGGCTGGTGATTCCATGGCTATACACTATTTTCAAAAGTCATCACGTTGAATACAAGACCTATATATTTTATTGTATGTAGATTTTACCTTGCTAACAAAAATATTCAGTTATCCTATAATGATGCAATCAGAGGAACAATTGTTTATTGAATGTTTTGCTGACTAGTCATTATGATAAGCACTTTCCATATATTACCCTGAAAAATAACCTTCATAATCACAAAATAAGGAGTAATCTATTCCAAGTTATGCAATTGATTTAAATTATATATGCCGATTTGTTTTTCCCTGTAAATTAGTGAGGCAATCATGAAATCATAGAATCCCAAATAACTTTAAAATGAACTTGTTGCTTTTTGTTGCTAAGTCGCTTTAGTTGTGTCCAAGTCTTTGAGATCCCAGGACTGTAGCCCACCAGGTTCCTCTGCCCATCGGATTCTTAAGGCAAGAATTCTTGAGTGGGTTGCCATACCATTCTCCAGGAGATCTTCCTGACCTGGGGGTAGAACCCACGTCTCTTAACATCTCCTGATTTGTTAGGCAGGTTCTTTACCACTAACACCACCTGGGAATTCCAGAATAAGCTTAGGCATCTAGTTTTACAGGAAACCAAGGTAATGGAATCTTTTTTTTTTTTAAGTAAAATTTATGTGTGTGTGTATATATGTGTGTGTGTGTGTGTACACTAAGCAAGTATATTTCTAATGCTGAATTTGTAAACTTATTTTTAGCCACAATGAATATTTGAAATTTCAGAAAAATAGAATTATTGTTTTCAGCAACATAAGAAGAAATAGTACTGACACACTATTCTGTACAATTTTCTGTAAATTTATAACATGACATAATCATGTATGTATGTAGATGAAGACAGTATTGATACATAAAATTATCCAGTATAATTTAGAAGAGTCACTGTGTAAAGACACGAAAATCCATATCATCTGAAAAACCTAGCATTTCAGTTTAATGCCGAATAACAAAGTTTCATAAAAGTCATCTCTGTACAGATCTTACTATACAGTCCACAGTGAGATTTTTTAGTTGGCAATATATAGTGTTTTATTTTATTTCTAATTTTGATCAGACCATAGAATTGCCAGATTCTAATCAAATGGTAACCTCTGTAACTATGAAATGCTCATTAATTTTGCATGGACATAAAAATGGTTCAGAGTTTTAATGTTGTCTTTGATTTAAGCAGTTTTTTAATGTTGTAATAAAAACATAAAAAAGAGTGAGCTTGGAAATGGTGTGATAAATGGAATATACATCATTTATATTATTGCATTTATAACATATCAAGCTATATGAAAGTTACGTGTGTGTTCATTTTGTATAATATAAGGCAAAATAAACAAAAATTGTCTAACTTTTAAAAATATTTTAGACAGAGAATATATCAGTATTCTAGATTACAAAATAGCATTTACATAAAGGAAAGATAAACTATATTAGAAAATTAGTTTAACTAAAATCAATACAATGTATGTTGGTTCAGTTCAGTTCGATTGCTCAGTCATGTGAGACTTTGCGACCCCATGGACTGCAGCACGCCAGACTTCCCTATCCATCACTAACTCCCGGAGCTTACTCAAACTCATGTCCATAGCGTTGGTGATGCCATCTAACAATCTCATCCTCTGTCATCCTCTCCTCCTGCCTTCAGTCTTTCCCAGCATCAGGGTCTTTTCCAGTGAGTGTGTTGTTCGCATCAGGTGACAAATGCATTGGAGTTTCAGATTCAGCATCAGTCCTTCCAATGAATATTCAGGACTGATTTCTTTTAAGATTGACTAACTAGTTTGATCTCCTTGCAGTTCAAGGGACTATCAAGAGTTCTCCAACACCACAGTTCAAAAGCATCAATTCTTCAGCGCTCAGCTTTCTTTATAGCCCAGCTCAAACATCCATACATGACTACTGGAAAAACCATAGCTTTAACTAGATGGACTTTTATCGGCAAAGTAATGTCCCTGTTTTTTTAATATGCTCTCTGGGTTGGTCAAAGCTTTTCTTCCAAGGAACAAGCATCTTTTAATTTCATGGCTGCATCCATCATCTGCAGTTTTGGAGACCCCCAAAATAAAGTTACTGTTTCCATTGTTTCCCCATCTATTTTCCATGAAGTGATAGTATCAGACGCCATGATCTTAGTTTTTTGAATGTTGAGTTTTAAGCCAACTTTTTCACTCTCTTCTTTCACTTTCATCAAGTGGCTTTTTAGTTCTTCCCTTTCTGCTATAAGGGTGGTGTCATCTGGATATCTGAGGTTAATGATATTTCTCCTGGCAATCTTGATTCCAGCTTGTGCTTCATCCAGCCTGGCATTTTGCATGATGTACTCTGCATATAAGTTAAATAAGAAGGGTGACAATATACAGCCTTGACGTACTCCTTTCCCAATTTATAGATATACAAATATATTATGAATATGGTGCTAAAAATTATTAAATGAACAATGATTAAATTATCTCTTCACTAACTTTGGAAAAATTACTATTACTGATTTTAAAAGCCACTTCTAAATAAGCTACGGTAAATATAAATTAAATAAATGACTGCTTAAAGATAAGCTGAGATTCTATAAAGTGTTTTACAGTTAAAATGATTGGCTAAGAATTTTGTATTTTAGGTACTAATAAATCATTGAATTAGAAGTGAAGTAAAATAGTTCTATCACTAGCAAGTTCATATTTCATATATATATATGTATAAATTTAATGTGAATTGGCTTTGCAATTTAAAAATATTAAGTATAGATGTCTAATGCATTTAGTGTGAGTTAAAAGATATAATTGAGGGTAGGAGAGTTTGAATTTCTATCAAATGTATTCTTTTTTTTTTTTGGCATCAATATATGCTTCTTTATTAAAATACACTTCAATCTTTAAACAAAACTAGGCAGTTCAGTCACGAATTGGCCTATTTGTCTGTGGTGAATGCCTGAATCCATCATCTTTCCCCCAAGATCCGTTTCTAGATTTGTCATCAGCATTGTCTTGGATCCCCATGGTCCAGTGAGGAGATACCAGCACTTCTCTGCTCCGAAGGTGAGATAATTGGATTTCATCCATTTCCTCGGCAGGGAGTTTATACATACCTCCAGGGAAGCCCACATACGTACAGAATGAGAGATTTTAATAGCAACATCAAGCTTTCAAAATTAGATGGATTTTTTTAAATTTTATTATTGCATAATTGATGTATAATTAATGAATAATATGCAGCAGGGTGGTTCACAATTTTTAAAGGTTATATTCTGATAACAGATTTTAAATTGGAACAGTGACATAAACAAAAGGGTATGAAATACAGTAATGTATATGTTTAAGAGAATGGATTTGTCGTCTTTATTACTATGTCTCATTAGCTTGGAAAATAGAATGCGTAGCATTATATCTGAAGCAGAATGACCCTAACTGAAAACTGCATGACAGGCACTCTCATGTGAGGTCTAACCTTGTAGAATGAAAAGATGATAGAAAACAGGAATGACAGTGTTGGTTTTCATGGTGTAGTAGACGAGGAATAATACATAAGGCATCACTGAGTGGAGGAGCGAGAGAAAGGAGTAGAAAAAGTGCATTTTGTGTGAAAATAATGCTGCACAACTGAATGGAATGGGAGGGATGTGTTTGGATGCAATACTGTTGTCAAGGGGAGAAGGGCACATTGTACACACAGTTCGGGGAATGACAGGACAGTAGGAGGCTTTTAAGATTAGTTTATTGGTTGTATGAATATTTTAGGCATAGGACAAGATAGAAATTGGAGAAAATCATTGCTGTTCAGTTGCATAGTCATGTCCAACTCAGTGTGACCCCATGGACTACAGCACAGCAGGCTTCCCTGTCCTTCACCATCTCCCAGAGTTTGCTCAAACTCATGTCCATTCAGTCATTGATACCATCCAACCACCTCATCCTCTGTCACCTCTTGCCCTCAATCTTTCCTACCTTCAGAATCTTTTTTTCCAGTGAGTGAGCCCTTCACGTCACTTGGCCAAAGTATTGGAGCTTCAACTTTGGCTTCCAGTCCTTCCAGTAAATATTCAAGGTTGATTTCCTTTAGGGCTGACTGGTTTGATTTCCATGCTATCCAAGAGACTCTCAAGAGTCTTCTCCAGCAGCACAGTCCAAAAGCATCAATTCTTTGGTGCTCAGTCTTCTTTATGGTCCAATTCTCACATCCATACATGACTACTGAAAAAAACATAGCTTTGACTATATGGACCTTTGTTGGCAAAGTGATATATCTGCTTTTTAATATTCTGTCTATGTTTGTCATAGGTATTCTACTAAGGAGCAAGCATCTTTTAATTTTGTGGCAGTAGTCACCATCTGCATTGATTTTGGAGCCCAAGAAAATGAAATCTGATGTTGTTTCCACTTTTTCCTCATCTATTTGCCTTGAAGTGATAGGACTAGATGCCATGGTCTTTGTTTTTTGAATGTTGAGTTTTAAGCCAGCTTTTTCACTCTCCTCTTTTACCTTCATCTTGAAGCTCTTTAGTTATTCTTCATTTTCTGCCATTAAAGTTGTATCATCTTCATATTTGAGGTTTTTGATATTTCTCCTGGCAGTCTTGATTCCAGCTTGTGAATCATCCAGCCTGGCATTTTGTGTGATGTACACTGCATGTAAGTTAAATAAACAGAATGACAATGCACAGCTTTGACGTACTCTTGCCCCAGTTTTTAACCAGTCTGTTGTTCCATGTCTAGTTCTATCTGTTGCTTCTTTTCCTGCATACAGGTTTCTCATGAGGCAGGTAAGGTGGTTTGGTATTCCCGTCTCTTTAGAAATATTCCATAGTTCAATGTGCTCCATATAGTCAAAGGCTTTAGCGTAATCAATGAAGATGCTATAGTAGATTGTGTTCTTTTGTTTTTAATTTATTTTTTTCCTATGATCCAGAGTATGGTGACAATTTGGTCTCTGTTTCCTCTGCCTTTTCTGAATCCAGCTTGTATATCTGAAAGGTCTCAGTTTATGTACTGCTGAAGCCTAGCTTGAAGGATTTTGAGCATAATCTTGCTAGCATGTGAAATGAGTTCAATTATATGGTCATTTGAACATTCTTTGGCATTGCTTTTCTTTGAGATTGGAATGAAAACTGACCTTTTCCAGTCCTGTGGCCACAGCTGAGTTTTCCATATTTGTTGGCATACTGAGTGCAACACTTTAACTGCATCATCTTTAAGGATTTGAATTAGCTCAGCTGGAATTCCATCACCTCCACTAGCTTTGTTCCTGGTGATCTTTCCTGAGGCCCACTTGACTTCACATTCCACATTATCTGGCTCTAGGTGAGTGATCACACTATTGTGGTTATCTGGGTCATTAAAATCTTTTTTGGTATTCTTTTGTATATTCTTGCTACCTCTTCTTTATATCTTCTGGTTCTGTTAGGTCCATACCATTTTTGTCCTTTATTGTGCCCATCTTTGCATGAAATATTCCCTTGGTATCTTTAGTTTTCTTGAAGGGATCTCTAGTCTTTCCCACAAGATAATAACAGCCTGCTGCTGGAGGAATTTTAATATTGGCTCACCAAATATTATGCTACCACAACAAAACCCACCCAGTTCAATGATTAAAAATAGTCACTCAACCTTTGCCCTTGCCCACATTGGCAGCATGACAACTGTAACAACATCAAAACAATAATAATAATAATTAAAAATGAAGACTCTGGGCATAAACAATAATCTTATGACTTACTATTTTGTATACCTGATGTTTCGCATTTCTTTAGAAATTAGAAGACTCATAAAAGCAAGTCAAAAATCCAATATTGTCAACAGATAAAGAACTAAACGTAAAGTGGTTTCCCCTACTTTCTTCAATTTGAGCCTGAATTTTGCAGTAGGGAGCTGATGATCTGAGCCACAGATCATAAAGAAATAAAGCTTTCTGAAGACTCATCTTGATGAAGGGATGGCCTAGGGGAAGGGGGAGCTTTCATGAATAAACCTAGTTGAGAAAACTTTCAAGGGAAGAAATAAATAACGTAGTAACAAATTAGGTGAAGAAAAGGGAAATTTAAATCATCTTATATCCCTAGTTCAGGAGATGGGGCATCTGACTAAAATGGCACAAACCGATTTTCTGTTCAAAGCTCACTTTTATTATCTTTCCAGCTGATCTTTCCAGCTGTAGCTGCAGTATATACATAGAAACATTTTCCTAAACTATGTAATGAAGCATTTTCAGAAAGACTTATTTTTCCTTTCAAATTATTTAGTAAGGAGAATTGTAAAGGCATTATTCTCAAGGAGTTACATCTATTCTACCGTTTCAAAACATAATTTCAGTTATACAGAGTGAAGTAAGACAGAAAGAAAAACACCAAAACAGTATACTAACGCATGTATATGGAATTTAGAAAGATGGTAACGATGACCCTATATGCGAGACACCAAAAGACACTGATGTATAGAACAGTCTTTTGGACTCTGAGGGAAAAGGCGAGGGTGGGATGATTTGAAACAATAGCATTGAAACATGTATATTACCATATGTGAAACAGATCGCCAGTCCAGGTTCAATGCGTGAAGCAGGGTGCTTAGGGCTGGTACACTGGGATGACCCCGAGGGATGGAATGGGAGTTCAGAATGGGAGCATATATACACGCATGGCTGATTCATGTCAATGTATGGCAAAATCACTACAATATTGTAAAGTTATTAGCCTCCAATTAAAATAAATAAAAAAATAAAGTCAATCCATAGCAATCCTTTTAAAACATGTGAAAGAGCGCATCATAATAGAATCAAGTAAAATAAATAAACTGTGTAGCAAACCACTCTAAGCCACACGTTTGGTTATCTCTCTGGGAATCCCAGTTGAGCTATTTCAAATCCTGAAAGATGATGCTGTGTAAGTGCTGCACTCAATATGCCAGCAAATTTGGAAAACTCAGCAGTGGCCACAGGACTGGAAAAGGTCGGTTTTCATTCCAATCCCAAAGAAAGGCAATGCCAAAGAATGCTCAAACTACCACACAATTGCACTCATCTCACACTCTAGTAAAGTAATGCTCAAAATTCTCCAAGCCAGGCTTCAGTAATACATGAACCGTGAACTTCCAGATGTTCAAGCTGGTTTTAGAAAAGGCAGAGAAACCAGAGATCAAATTGCCAACATCCACTGGATCATGGAAAAAGCAAGAGAGTTCCAGAAAAACATTTATTTCTGTCTTATTGACTATGCCAAAGCCTTTGACTGTGTGGATCACAATAAACTGTGGAAAATTCTGAAAGAGATGGGAATACCAGACCACCTGACCTGCCTCTTGAGAAACCTATATGCAGGTCAGGAAGCAACAGTTAGAACTGGAAATGGAACAACAGACTGGTTCCAAATAGGAAAAGGAGTATGTCAAGGCTGTATATTGTCACCCTGGTTATTTAACTTCTATGCAGAGTATATCATGAGAAATGCTGGGCTGGAAGAAGCACAAGCTGGAATCAAGATTGCCAGGAGATTGACATCACCCTTATGGCAGAAAGTGAAGAGGAACTAAAAAGCCTCTTGATGAAAGTGAAAGAAGAGAGTGGAAAGTTGGCTTAAAGCTCAACATTCAGAAAACGAAGATCATGGCATCTGGTCCCATCACTTCATGGGAAATAGATGGGGAAACAGTGGGAACAGTGTCAGACTTTATTTTTTGGGCTCCAAAATCACTGTAGATGGTGACTGCAGCCATGAAATTAAAAGATGTTTACTCCTTGGAAAGGAAGTTATGACCTACCCAGATAGCATATACAAAAGCAGAGACATTACTTTGCCAACAAAAGTCCGTCTAGTCAAGGCTATGGTTTTTCCAGTGGTCATGTATGGATGTGAGAGTTGGACTGTGAAGAAAGCTGAGCACCGAAGAATTGATGCTTTTGAACTGTGGTGTTGGAGAAGACTCTTGAGAGTCCCTTGGACTGCAAGTATGTCCAACCAGTCCATTCTAAAGGAGATCAGTCCTGGGTGTTCATTGGAAGGACTGATGCTAAAGCCGAAACTCCAATACTTTGGCCACCTCATGCGAGGAGTTGACTCATTGGAAAAAACCTGATGCTGGGAGGGATTGGGGGCAAGAGGAGAAGGGGATGACAGAGGATGAGATGGCTGGATGGCATCACTGACTCGATGGACGTGAGTCTGAGTGAACTCCAGGAGTTGGTGATGGACAGGGAGGCTTGGCGTGCTGTGATTCATGGAATCGCAAAGAGTCGGACACAACTGAGTGACTGAACTGAACTGAACTGGGAAAATATAAAAACATTTTGGTATTTTTATGATTTTTAGCACTGCATAAACATGTTGATATATGAAATATTGAATATCATGGAGAAAAATTATATGTATTATCACTTTCTTTTATATTTTCTTCTTTCTGATTCCTTTGATTTTATTGTTTTTTCTAAAGGTTGAAATGTACATTACTGATTTGAAATATTTCCTCTTTTACTATCTAAGCATTTTGTGTTATAAATTTTTGTTTTAACTACTTAAGCTGCATGACACAAATGTAATATGTTGTGTTTTTGTTTACATTCAGTTCTGTGGATTTTTAAAATTACATTTGGAAAAAAAAAATTTGACCCATCGGTTGTTTAGAGGTGCATGTTTAATGTCTGCCTTTTTGAAAATTTTTCTGTTGTTTCTCTACTTGATTTCACTTTGGATGAAAACATGACTTACATGATTTCTAAAAATTTTTCAAGATTTATATATGAACCAAAATATGGTCTTTTTAATGAATGTCCATGGATGATTGAAATATATATATGTTATATATATAACTGTTTACTGGAATATTCCATAAATGTCATTTAGATTTCATTGGTTGATGGTGTGGTTCAGTTTTTCTATATAATTACTAATTTTGTTATGTGCCTAGTAGTTGTGTTGGTTATTATGAGTGGAAGATTAAATATACTCTTCCAGTCTCTGGCTCATATTTGGTGTATTTAGAATATTTATATTAAAAGTAATTGTTGATAGGTTTGTCACATTTTATTAACTATTTTGCTTGTTTCTTTATTTCTTGTTCTTTTTTTTATCATTTTCTTTCTTCTACAGTGGTGGCTCTAGGCATACAAAACATATCAGTTCAGTTCAGTTGCTCAGTCTGTCCAACTCTTTGCAACCCCATGAATCACAGCACGCCAGGCCTCCCTGTCCATCACCAACTCCCGGAGTTCACTCAGACTCACATCCATTGAGTTGGTGATGATATCCAGCCATCTCATCCTCTGTCATCCCCTTCTCCCTCTGCCCCCAATCCCTCCCAGCATCAGGGTCTTTTCCAATGAGTCAACTCTTCCCATGAGGTGGCCAAAGTATTGGAGTTTCAGCTTTAGCATCATTCCTTCCAAAGAAATCCCAGGGCTGATCTCCTTTAGAATGGACTGGTTGGACATCCTTGCAGTCCAAGGGACTCTCAAGAGTCTTCTCCAACACCACAGTTCAAAAGCATCAATTCTTGGACACTCAGCTTTCTTCACAGTCCAACTCTCACATCCATACATGACCACTGGAAAAACCATAGCCTTGAGTAGACAGACCTTTGTTGGCAAAGTAATGGCTCTGTTTTTCAATATGCTATCTAGGTTGGTTATAACTTTCCTTCCAAGGAGTAAATGTCTTTTAATTTCATGGCTGCAATCACCATCTGCACTGATTTTGGAGCCCCAAAAATTAAGTCTGACACTGTTCCCACCGTTTCCCCATCTATTCCCCATGAAGTGATGGGACCAGATGCCATGATCTTTGTTTTCTGAATGTTGAGCTTTAAGCCAACTTTTTCACTCTCCTCTTTCCCTTTCATCGAGAGGCTTTTTAGTTCCTCTTCACTTTCTTCCATAAGGGTGATGTCATCTGCATATCTGAGGTTATTGATATTTCTTCTGGCAATCTTGATTCCAGCTTGTGCTTCTTCCAGCCCAGCGTTTCTCATGATGTACTCTGCATAGAAGTTAAATGAGCAGGGTGGCAATATACAGCTTTGACATACTCCTTTTCCTATTTGGAACCAGTCTGTTGTTCCATGTCCAGTTTTAACTGTTGCTTCCTGACCTGCATATAGGTTTCTCAAGAGGCAGGTCAGGTGGTCTGGTATTCCCATCTCTTTCAGAAATTTCCACAGTTTCTTGTGATCCACACAGTCAAAGGCTTTGGCATTGTCAATAAATCAGAAATAGATACCTAATATTATAGCCTGCTTTTCTTTATATTTTTCAACTTTTAGTAAATGTTGAAATTGTACTTCTACTTAGTTTATTTATCCTTCCATTTCTTAATTACATTTCTCTCAATATTCCTCTAAATATACTATCATATGTGTGTATATATATATGTACATATTTAGTGATATATACATACCTATATCTTCATTTGCTTCAATCATTGAGTATAATTTAAAAAACACATGAAAAGAATCATCTATTACATTCATGGTTACAGTCACCTATTCTTTTGCCTTTCCTTCCTTTCTGTCATTCCCAAACCTTATTCTCTTATTGTTTTTCTGATAGACAGTTTGCGTTAGCCACTCTTTAAAGATAGGTTGACTGGTGTCAAATTATCTTAGTTTTTGTACTTCTGAAACTGTATTTACTTTTCTTTTATTCCTGATGGATATCTGTGCTAAACACATAATTTTGTGCTGAATGTTCTTTTTGTTCAACTATTGAAAATGTTATTCTCTCTCATACTGGGCTTCTTGATTTCAGATGAGATGTCTTTGTTATACAAATTGGTGTGTGTTCATATAGGTAATGTGTTATTTCTTTCTGTTGACTTTAGCAGGTTTTTTTTTTTTTTTTTTTTGTCTTTAGCCAAAAGTTTAATTACTATGAGGATTAGCATGAATTTCTTTGGATTTATCAGCTTGTGAACCTGTGTCTCTATGTCTTCATCAAATTTAGAAAGTTTTCAGATGTTATTTCTTAATATAGTTTTTTCAATTTCACATTCTCTATCCTCTCCTTCTGGGACCCCAAGTATAAATGTCAGTTCTTATGTTTTGCAGGACCCTTGAGGCTCTTCATTTTCCTTTCATGCTATTTATTTTTCTTTTGTTCAAATTAAGTAACTACTGTTGATCTGTCATGAAGTTCACTGATTTTTATGGCCTGCTTATTTTACAACTGAACCCATTTAACAATATTTTTATTTTGGTGATTGTATTATTCAGTTTTCTTTGATTCTATGATATGCATTTGATTCCACTTTTATTTTTTTTATTTTATATTTTTTAAAATTTTATTTTATTTTTAAACTTTACAATATTATATTAGTTTTGCCAAATATCAAAATGAATCTGCCACAGGTATACCTGTGTTCCCCATCCTGAACCCTCCTCCCTCCTCCCTCCCCATACCCTCCCTCTGGGTCGTCCCATTGCACCAGCCCCAAGCATCCAGTATCGTGCATTGAACCTGGACTGGCAACTCGTTTCATACATGATATTATACATGTTTCATTCCACCTTTAAAAAAGACATTTTCTTTGTTAAGAGTTTCTACTTTTTTTCTTTCAGAAATATGCATAATTGATTACTGAAGCTTTTTTGTGGTATATTCACTGTAAATTCCTAATCAAATATTTCCAATTTCAAGTTCATCTTAATGCTTTCATTGATTGAATTTTTTATTCATGTTGTGATTCTCCAGGTTCTTGGTGTGTTTTATGCCTTTTGTCTATCATGTTAAGAGATTCTTGGTTCCATTTAAATATTGTATTTCATTAAACAATTGCCATGGTTAAGTTTAACAAGTCAGATTTGACCTGATGTGTAGTTTCAATGACAATATAGTTTACTGAGCTCTTATGGTGCCTTTATCACCTGGATTTACTTGAGCTCAGATTATATTAATATTTCTACTGCTACAATCCGTGAAAAAGAAGGCACTTTTCTGATCCACACTGTCCTTGGATGGGGTGGGGGATGGGGACAGTGCTAGATCCCAGAACTTCATGACAGGGTGACCTTGACCTTTTCCCTGACTACCCAATAACAAAGGTCTTCCTATTCTATCTTTACTGATAGCAATGGTGGAAGGAGCACTTAGCTGGATGACCTTCTGTCACTGGGTAGAGGGCCAGAAGACGGTGGGCCAGCTGTCATCTTTAGTTATATAAGAGCTCGTCTTTTGCCTTTGGGTGTGAGGCATGGGTTAGTTAGCTTGCCACTGCTACATTTGCTGCTGGCGCAAGCTCATCCTGGGGCAAAGGCCACACCTTGATATTTAAGCAAATTCAAGCCTTTGACTGTGTGGATCACAATAAACTGTGGAAAATTCTGAAAGAGATGGGAGTACCAGACCACCTGACCTGCCTCTTGAGAAACCTATATGCAGGTCAGGAAGCAACAGTTAAAACTGGACATGGAACAACAGACTGGTTCCAAATACGAAAAGGAGTACATCAAGGCTGTATCATGTCACCCTGCTTATTTAACTAATATGCAGAGTACATCATGAGAAATGCTGGGCTGGAAGAAGCACAAGCTGGAAATGCCGGGAGAAATATCAATAACCTCAGATATGCAGATGACATCATCCTTATGGCAGAAAGTGAAGAGGAACTAAAAAGCCTCTTCATGAAAGTGAAAGAGGAGAGTGAAAAAGTTGGCTTAAAGCTCAACATTCAGAAAACGAAGATCATGGCATCTGGTCCCATCACTTCATGGGAAATAGATGGGGAAACAGTGGGAACAGTGTCAGACTTTATTTTTTGGGACTCCAAAATCAGTGCAGATGGTGATTGCAGCCATGAAATCAAAAGACGCTTACTCCTTGGAAGGAAAGTTATGACCAACCTAGATAGAATATTCAAAAGCAGAGACATTACTTTGCCAACAAAGGTCCGTCTAGTCAAAGCTATGGTTTTTCCAGTGGTCATGTATGAATGTGAGAGTTAGACTGTGAAGAAAGCTGAGTGTTCAAGAATTGATGCTTTTGAACTGTGGTTTTGGAGAAGACTCTTGAGAGTCCCTTGGACTGCAAGGAGATCCAACCAGTCCATTCTAAAGGAGATCAGTCCTGGGTGTTCTTTGGAAGGACTGATGCTAAAGCTGAAACTCCAGTACTTTGGCTACCTCATGTGACATGTTGACTCATTGGAAAAGACCCTGATGCTGGTAGGGATTGGGGGCAGAAGGAGAAGGGGACGACAGAGGATGAAATGGCTGGATGGCATCACCAACTCGATGCGCATGAGTTTGAGTGAACTCCAGGTGTTGGTGATGGACAGGGAGGCCTGGCGTACTGTGATTTATTGGGTCGCAAAGAGTCGGACACGACTGAGCGACGAACTGAACTGAAGACACTGCTGACACTAGGTGTACGTAGTCCTCTGTTCCTCTTTCCTATTCTTTTGGACAGAAAAAAAGTCTTTTTTCTATTGTTTTTCCTTTTCCTTCCTTTGTGTCTGTCTTCCCGTTTTTTCTCTCTTCCTTTCTTCCTTCATTCATCTCATCCTTTGTTTCTCCCTTCTTCCTTCTGTTTCTTCCTTCCTTCCCTTCTTTATGATTCCTTTCTTTTCTCTCTCTTTTCCTCCCCCTTTTTCTCCTTGTTTTTTTCTTGCCTGTATTCTATTGTACCTTTATAGTTTCGGGGTTCTTCTCCAGTGGCTCAGAGGCAAGATATGCAGATCTGTTTCCTGTGTCAGGAAGATTCCTTGGAGGAAGAAATGCCAGCCCACTCCGGTACTCTTGCCAGGACAATCCCAAGGAGAGGGGAGCCTGTTAGACGGGCTACAGTCCATGGGGTTGCAAAGGGTTAGACACAACTGAGCACATCAGTACTTGCAGGTCTCTCTGGCACTCAGTTTGAGTTATGTAGGAGATTAAAAAAAAGAAGCAAAGTAGCAAACAGAAAACCACAGAACTTGTCACAGTTTTGTTCTTTAAGTCCTTTCCAGTCAAACGTCTTCTTTCCACCTTCTAGATCCTTTCTATTTTTCCACTTTCTACAAGTCCTGAATACTCCCAGAGTGCTTACTCATATTTAGAGTAAGTAGAAGGACAGGGAAAAGTGAGTGTATGGCATCTTGTCCCCTAACTGACAGTGCGCCTTATCTTTTTATTTGAAGAAATCACTATGAATCATGAGTATAGTTGCAAACACTCATTCTGAATCCACCCAGAATAAATGTTATTACTGTATTAACAGTTGATTCACTTATTAATTATTAAGAAGTAAAATGTTGAGAATAAATGTTAAGTCCTTTATGTTACCCTTATCTTCACAGTCCTCTCTTTTTCTCCCTGGAGGCAATCACTGTGATGAATTACACACCAAAGCTAGTTATTTCATACTTCTGTTGTAAACATCTGCATTCACATGCATTGCTATTTTTTGAAGATTTAAGAATCAATGGTATTCTACTATGTGATATGTAATATCAGTCTTCCATCTGCTCTCTCACTCTTCTAAGATACTACACATGGAATTACAAAAACTACTGAGGCAATCTGTATCTTCTCAAATAATATTAGAGCCTAACCACTCACACTATTCCTTCTTACTCTGATCTTTTCCTTGAGTACAGAATGTTAGGCTTGGAGATTAGACCAAGAAAATGCGTTCAACATGCATCTCCCTACCTTGGTGCTCTTTGACTCTTCCACCTTTGCAGTTTTCTGTTATAATCTGTAATGGAATGAGTTGTTAATGAACTCAGATGGTCAGTCACGTCCAGCTCTTTGCAACCCTGAACTTTATAGACCTCCAGCCTCCTCTGTCCATGGAATTTCCAAGGCAAGAGTATTGGAGTGGGTTGCCAGTTCTTTCTCCAGGGGATCTCCCCAACACATGGGTCAGAACTGCATCTCTTCTGTCTCCTGCATCAGCAGGTTGCTTCTTTACCACTAATGCTGCCTGGGAAGCCCCATAGATGGTGATATTAGTACTAAGGATTCTCTCAGTCGTGTCCAACTCTTTGCGACCCCATGGACTGTAACCCACCAGACTCCTCCATCCATGGGATTCTCTAGGCAAGAGTACTGGAGTGGGTTGCCATTTCCTTCTCCAGGGGATCTTCCCAACCCAGGGATCGAACCCATGTCTCCCACATTGCAGGCAGATGCTTTAACCTCTAAGCCATCAGGGAAGCCCAGATGGTGGTATTAGATTGGTGCAAAAGTAATTACAGTTTTTGCATAGTTGAAACATGACATTTGATATGAGAATGCATTCTTAAATAAATGTGGCTATGTTATACTTCATTTTAATGCACATATCTTGCTTTAATTTTTTTTATTTTGCTAATGATATTACTTGTTTATTTTATAATTTAATTTAGACTAAGGAAATAATGTTAGACAATAAAGCAAATTTGAGCAATTTCTTGTTTGAGTTCAAAATGGGTCAGAAAACAGCAGAGACAACCTAATGATAAATTTGTTCCATTGTAGTGAAACAAAAGAGAGGGAGAAAAATCCTGCCGTTAATATTTGGAGTCTATCTGTATAGTGTAAATAGCTCATATTTAAGGGAGTGATAACTTTTGGAGTTCCAGTTTATAGCTTTAAAGATTTAATTAATAAAAAAAATCTGTCTTCAGGTACTTATCTGATGAATGTGGTGGTAAGAAGTGCAAAGTTCAGTTTTGAAACTCCAGGGTTCTAATGAAGACTTTAAAATGACTTGCATTAAAATTAGAACCATCACGTCTTTGAATTCCACTGAGAGATCCTGTCTCGTTTTAAATGTCTTGATGACAAAAATTCCTCACCCCTGCATCACCATCCCCATCCTCCACAAAGACTTTGTAAAGAAATTTCCTGTGAATTCTTCAGCTATTCTGACTTGTAGCAGGGGAGATATATTTAGTCATTATCTAAGCATTCAAGTTAAATAGCAAACTCATTGCAGCTGAAGAATACATCTTTTGTTCTTTCAGCAAAATGTCCCTTGGCAGCTGTCTATTGGCACTAAAAAGGGCAGCAGGCGTAGAGCCATGACTGCCAAGAAAAGGAGTTTTCTAACAAGACATCGTCTCTGTCTCTATACAGAAATCAGTGCCTTTTTCCTAGGGTTAGTCTTTTTATTAAATTCTATGTATGTAGAAAGAAAGTGTTTTCTTAGGCAGAGTACTCTTATTATCTGAGGTTATTTCTGGTGTAAACTCTGAAGTTCATTTGGGAGAGGAAATCTTTTAAAATGTGTTGTTCTGCTTTCCTTTCAGTGGGCTTTGTCTTAAACCTTTGTGTTAATGCTTTTATTAGTTAACTTTAAAATGTGTCAAAAAATCGTCCCTGCTCAGCCCCTGGAAAGGGGTGTGTATGAAGCGCATTTGTGCAGTTTACAGCTCTGAGCACATCTAAGTCTGGCAAGCACATCAAAGGAAATACCAGTGTTAATGTGACATTTTGACTTTGTGAGCTCGAAGGTCACTTGAGTAATTAGTGCTAGATAAACCCAGAGGACACGCTGAGCTAGTGTGATCTTTTCAGTAATACCCACTGTGACTAACAAGCACCAAAGTTGAAGGCACTTATTTATGAATTATGAAAATCTCCTTGTACCTCCATATTATTTACATTTCAGCACTCTTTGGGAGAAGGGGCTTTGCCTAATGTGATAAATAATACTAAAATTTTACAAAAAGAATTATGTGTGTTGGGATATCATTTAAAGGTAGCTACAAATATTATTAATGGTGTGGTTAGCACCTGTGCCCTCCAAAATTAACTTTGATAATGATTTTTAGTTTAAATTATTTTTATCAGAAATTCTGTTTTTGATTTTTAATTCTTTTGACTTAATGAAGAGTTTGAATAGAATTGGGGTACTACATTATTCCAGGTAATCAGCAAACATTTACCCTTCTCTTAAACTAATTGAGCTTAATTACACACCTTACTCTTCTTTTGTATCAATTTATGCTTTAGATATGTTTATAAGAATTTCTAGATTACTTTAGGTACATGAACAATGAGAAAACATAAAATGATTAGACTAGAAAAACAGTAATATTGAAAAGAGCCATACAGAATATTTACTTTGAAGAGACTGTCAACTCTGTGACTCTTGAAATGAAAGGAATACATATATGTTCACCACTTTTGGATCATAGTAATAGCCAGTGTATAAAAATAGGAAATTCAGATAACTTTTGCAACATTATAAAAGGTATTTATGAGAAACTCATAGATAATATAGTATGTAATGGTAAAAGACTGAAAGCTTTTTCCCAAAGATCGGGACCAAGATGATGCCTGCTTTTTACCCATTCTGTTCAACACTGTATTAGAAGTTCTAACAGAACAATGAGATATGAAAAATAATTAAAAGACCTTCATATTGGAAAGAGGTGAAATTTTTCGCAGAACACGCACACACAGAAACACTTACACACAGAAGCACATATGCACTATAGGACCATGACATGAATGCTGCAGAGTTCAGGTTACAAGATCAGCATTGGTGAAGGAAATGGCTACCCACTCCAGTATTCTTGCCTGGAGAATTCCATGGACAAAGGAGCCTGATGGGCTACAGTGCACAGGGTTGCCAAGTCAGACACGGCTGAGCAACTGAACACATACACACAAGATCAGTATACAGAAAGAAGCTGCATTCTATACACTAGCAATGAACAAACTGAAAAAGAAATTAAAAAAAAATTTGCTTACCATAACATCATTAACATTTTAAATAGTGCATTTAGTCATAAATGAACTTCATTACTGTAATGAAATAATACTTCATACACACTAGAATGGCTATAATGCAAGGGAAAATAACAGATGTGGATGACTATATGAAAAAGTTAGACCTCTTATATATAGTCAGGGGTGGATGTAAAATGATAGAGCCACTGTATAAAACTGGCAACACTTCAAAAGCTAAACACAGAATTATCATATGATCGAATTATCTAATGTATCTACGTAATATTATCTAATGTTGATTATCATCAACATTTTAAATAATAAAATAAAAATTCAAATAAATAGATTTAGAAATTGTACATTGCAAACTACAAAACATTTTAGAAAGAAATTTTAAAAGATATAAATAAAATATATTCTATGTTTGTGGTTTGGAAATAATACTGTTAAGGTGGCATTACTCCCCAAGGTGTTCATAGATTTGTTGCAATCCTGATCTAAATCCTAATTATGTGTTTTACAGAAATGGCCAAATTGATACTAAAATTCATATGAAAATTCAAGGGATCCCAAATAGCTAAAACAATCTTGAATAACAAGTGAAATTGGAGGCCTCATAATTCTTGGTTTCAAAAATTACTGCAAACATACAGGTATCAGAATAGAACGTAAATAGTATTCTTGCCTGGAGAATCCCAGGGATGGGGGAGCCTGGTAGACTCTGTCTATGGGGTCGCACAGAGTTGGACATGACTGAAGCAACTTAGCAGCAGCAGCAGTAGCAGTATAAGAATAAACATACATATAAAAGGAATGTAATTGACAATCCTGAAATAAACCTATACATCTATGGCCAACAGATTTTTGACAAAATGCTCAAACCATTCAACTGGGAAAAAAATATTCTTTTCAACAAATGGTGCTGGGGCAACTGGTTATCCACATGTAAAAGGATGAAGCTGACAGTCTATCTCAGATCAAATATAAAAATTAATTAAAATTGATTAAGACACAAGCTTAAATCCTAAAATTCTCAAATAGGGAAAAAACCAGTAAATCATGATCTTGAATTTGGATATGGCTTATTTGATTTGACACCAAAAATGAAGGCCACAAAAGAAATTTTTACCTTCATCAAATTTAAAAAGTTTTATGTATCAAAGGGCATTATCAAAAATCAAAAAAATGCAACCTACAAAATGAGAGAAAATATTTATAAAATATATATGAGTCTGAAATATGTAAAGAATGATTACAACTCAAAAACAAGAAGAAAACTAAGCAATTTTTAAAAATAGGTCAAGGGGATTAAATAGATGTTTTTCCAAACAATATACATACACACACACACACACAAATGACCAACAAACCCATTAAAACATGATCAGTGCAATTAGTCGTAAATGAACTTCTACAGTCATAAGGAAATAACACTTCATACGCAATAGAATGGCTGTAATGCAAAATAGGGAAAACAACAGGTGTGGATGAGTATATGAAAAAGTTAGACCTCTTATATGTAGTTAGGGGTGGATGTAAAATGGTACAGCCACTGTATAAAACTGGCAATACTTCAAAAAGTTAAACACAGAATTATCATATTATCCTGCCAACTGCACTGCTAGGTATATACCCCAAAGAATTTAAAAGACGACAAACACAAGTATATATAGAAGCACTATTCACAGTAACCAAAATAACACCAGGCTTACTATTCATCAGCTGATGAAAAGGTGAACAAATGTAGTATATCCATTTGATAGAATATTATTCAGCAGTAAAAAGGAATGGAATATTAGTTCATATTAGACCTGAGTACCTTGAAAACATGATGCTAAATGAAAGAAGCCAGACCCCCAAATCCATTTATATGATTCAAATTCATTGTGTAAATTCAAAATAGGCAAATATTTAGAGGCAGAAATCAGATTTCTATTTGTCAAGGGATACAGGGGAGAGGAGACCATGGAGTGAGTTCTTAATGGATATGGAATTTCTTTTAGGGTGATGAAATACTCTAGAACTAGGTAGTGATTATAGCTGCATAACATTGTGATGTTCTAAAAACTACTGAATCATACACCTTTCAAATGGTCAAAATGCTGAATTTTGTGTTATTTCTTCCCTGGTGGCTCAGATGCTTAAGTGTCTCCCTACAATGTGGGAGACCCAGGTTCGATCCCTGGGTGGGGAAGATCCTCTGGAGAAGGAAATGGCAAGCCACTCCAGTACTCTTGCCTGGAAAATCCCATGGGAGGAGCCTGGTAGGCTACAGTCCATGGAGTCACAAAGAGTTGGACACGACTGAGCGACTTTACTTACTTTATCTCAAAAGGGTGTGTATGAGAATAATGATTTTTGCTAAATGTCTTGTGATATTTATATCTTCCACTATATTTACTTTTGATGACTTAGGGAAACCTATGCACAAGCTGTGTTAATCCAGTATTCCACCATAATGGAGCTGGTGAAGAAATAGAAATAGCTCTGTTCCATCAGAGTTGCTGCTGCTGCTGCTGCTGCTAAGTCACTTCAGTCGTGTCCGACTCTGTGCGACCCCATAGACGGCAGCCCACCAGGCTGCCCCCGTCCCTGGGATTCTCCAGGCAAGAACACTGGAGTGGGTTGCCATTTCCTTCTCCAATGCATGAAAGGAAAAGTCAGCATAGCAATTCACAGCATGGAATTTGAGTCCACATCTCTTCAACCTTCAGCACACTGTGTTGGAGTGCTGCACCTGCCGTGTTGAAGCTGTTCAACTTCAGGCTAGATAGGAATCTCTTACTGCCTAGACACTCAAACTATTCAGTGAGTCTGTGTTTTATAAAATTGTGGTAAAGTATTCATCAATATAAATAAAATCTTAGAATCGTTTTTGGCCTATGGTAAGTCTATAGAATTAAGTCTCGGTTTTAATGTCCTGAGACAGCTCATCATGATTCATTCTAAACTCCACCTGGTTTGCATACTGAACTTTCTGCAGTTCTGCTTTTATTAATGTTCCTTTACTTCTGTTAGTAACTACTTCACTTTTTATTTTTTGCTTTCACACTGAAATTATCAAGCGATACAAATATATCTATGTTTAAACTATCATGGCCCAAGATTCTAAAATATACTTGTCTCTCCTTATCCTTTTTCCTCTTAAATCACCCTGTGAACACGTCTTCCCTATATATGTATGCAAAATTTCAGGAACAAACTCAAACAATCAGAGCCTTTCCTCCTTGAGTGTACTTTCTGGAGCAGGGCATTGAAGCATTTTTTGTACTTCTTCTCAGCCCAGACCATGAGATTCTCTGTTTGGTTATCTTAACTTACTCTATAAAGCTATCTGTAAAATTTGGGAGGTGTACAATTTTCTCTATATTCATAGCTTTAAAATAAAAGTAAAAAACACATGATGCTGAAAAAGGAAACCATTGGAAAGGCAGATTCACTGGCAGTCATGAGTCCAGGTGTCATGTTCTCTGCTGAATGTGATAGGACAAAATATTAGTAGCCACTCATCAGTTAGTATCCCTGATACTAGAATTAGTATTCTGCTTTAGTTTGGATTCTCTGTTTTATCCATTTTGCTGGACTTTCTAAAAGCCAAACTGTTACTGTTATTCATTGGTTCTCCCAGTTATCTAATCCTATTGCCCTCTCTGAGAATTTTATCTTTATAAAAAAACTTAGAGTATACAGGCTTAAAGAATTTTAGACTTTCTAAGATTACACATGTATATTTACCAACGTTATACTTTTATCTATATTCTCTTATCTACTGAAATGAAATCCATACTGCCATTATTATTTCCAAGTTTGTCAGTAAATCAAGAAATGAACTTTGAGGACAACGAATAATGGCTTTATTCTCAGCAGACAGAGAAGATGCTGGACTAGTGTCTCAAACAAAACCATCTTCTATAAGTTAGAATTCAGGCTGCTTTTATACTAAAAGAGGAGAGGGTAAAGTCCTGTTCCAGCCAATTTCTGTTGGAGATGTCTTAATTTCTTCCTGCCTACAGCAATTCAACAGGTGGGGCTGGTTAGGATGTTTCCTGTGAGCCAAATAAAAGTATCTTCATATAATGCTGATTATCTGAGAGACAGGGTTCCCAGAGATGGGTCATTATGTATAATTTACTTGTATAAGCAACATCGTTAGTGATTAACTTGTAATAGATTTTGTGAAGTTTCCTCTATATTACAGTTCTAGCTTTAACTACCAATAATTTACCTGAATTAAGAACACATCAGAAATGATATTAATTTTCCTAGAAATTATTTCCAGAATCATCCCTATAATATCTGTAACTTTTGTATTATGAAAATGTATGAGCTTGTGGAAGACTTCACCAGCTACCTTCTATCATAGGTATTTGTATCTCATTATGCTTATGGTAGTTTGGTAATATTTTCCAGGTAGTCTGTCTAGAAATATGAACATTTCTGATGGTTATTTAAGTATGTTAATGACCCAAGTGAACTGATGTGTATTTAAATTCCAGACAATAAGGAAAATAATTTTAATAGTACAGAATAAAAAGTCACATATATGTAGGATTATTCCTGGTATTTTTTACTTTAGTAGAGAATGAGTGATTTATTTACTAGATAGTATAAATATTTAGTAGTGAAATAAGAAAAATAAGTACACTGAATGGGTCAACAACATTTTCTTTTATAAACAAAGCAACTAAAGATTGACCATGTGCTTTTGTGCTTCATGTACTATTTCAGTTCAGTTCAATTCCGTTCAGTTCAGTCGCTCAGTCGTGTCTGACTCTTTTCGACCCCATGAATCACAGCACGCCAGGCCTCCCTGTCCTTGGACTCTAATTATTCTCTTAGGCAGCTCTCTTGCCAATTCACAGTGACTCTGAGCCAGTTCTGAAAATTAGAAGATCTTATTCTTCATACTGAGAAACAGAAAAAAATGTTGAGCTCTTACTTTTGTGGTTACATTTCTTTATTCCTCTATTTTTATTTTCCTGTTTCTAAATTTTATGAAATCTCATTTAATTAGATAAGTAATATTTGAATGTGGGAGAAGGCAATGGCACCCCACTCCAGTACTCTTGCCCGGAAAATCCCATGGATGGAGGAGCCTGGTAGGCTGCAGTCCATAGGGTCACTAAGAGTCAGACACAACTGAGCAACTTCACTTTCACTTTCCACTTTCATGCATTGGAGAAGGAAATGGCAACCCGCTCCAGTGTTCTTGCCTGGAGAATCCCATGGACGGAGAAGCCTCACAGGCTGCAGTCCATGGGGTTGCACAGAGTCGGACACGACTGAAGCGACTTAGCAGCAGCAGCAGCAGCAATATTTGAATATACTTTTATATAAAATATATAGTATAGGTATATCTGTGTTTTTGCATTGTATGCATAAATAAATATATATATATGGATGGACGTAATGTGTGTATTATATGCCATGGATAAAATACATCAACAAGAACGTTTAGTTAGAGCTAAACCAAAAGTTCTTGTCACTGTATTTTATCCATGGCATAGAATGTAGACAGATGATTTTCAATAAAGAAACTACCACAGAAATGATCATAGTACTAATGAATATGAAAACATTTAGGACAAAGAGTGTATTCTCAAATTAGCATGTATATGTTGCACTCTACAATTTGTGTTCTCTATATCAATTGCACATTCCTTTTTGAGAAACTGTGTTTAGAGATGATGAAATTGATTTCCAGGTGCTATCAACATGAGTTTGTATCTGTTGACAGTAAATCAATAACTCCTTCTAACATAACTCTTACAGTAGTAAGAATCCTCACATTTAATCCACTTTCTCAGTGACAGATAGCACTGTCCTGAATTCTTTGAAAGTGGTACTCAGACTAAATATTATTCTGGTGAGCAATATTTCCTTGGCTCAAAGGTGAATGACCACTTATGTGAAGAAGAAAGCAGTTCCCATTTTGGAAGAAACACAAGGGCACCAGACACACACACCAAAGTAGAGGAGGAAAGGGAACTGATGTGTTCGTGTATTTGATTGTAATCCAGGGAGAAAATTCAGATGATAGCTCAGAATATGAATAATTTTATTAGCAGATGAGAATTGATGACTAAGAGCCAGCACGTGCATACTCTCTCAAGGTCTCTTAAACCTTTTGAGTTGGTTTATATTTTGAAAACCTGGCTCTCAAGGTAGAGATTATTACCTCAAACTATAGATGAAAAATTGAGATGTTCATTAAGATCTCACACCCTAAAAAATAACAGAATGATAAATTTGAGGTCTGTCTAACAATAAAACCTTTGACTTTCTAATATACTGTCAACTTCCATAGTCGAGATAAATTAATATAGTATAACAAACTAATTATTTGTTGTTCACAATTAATTATGTACAATTCATATGAAAATGGAGAAGGCAATGGCACACCAATCCAGTACTCTTGCCTGGAAAATCCCATGGTTGGAGGAGCCTGAAAGGCTGAAGTCCATGGGGTCGAGAAGAGTCGGACACAACTGAGCGACTTCACTTTCACTTTTCACTTTCATGCATTGAAGAAGGAAATGGCAACCCACTCCAGTGTTCTTGCCTGGAGAATCCCAGGGACGGGGGAGCCTGGTGGGCTGCCGTCTATGGGGTCGCATAGAGTCGGACACGACTGAAGTGACTTAGCAGCAGCAGTAGCATATGAAAACATTCTGTAAGGTATACCACTTATTTTTATGTATGTTGTTATTACCGTTTTAGCAGAAATAATTTGATATATATACTTGTAGGGGGATAAGGGTTTATTTAATTGTTTTTGACTCTCAAATTTCACAGAATAAAAGATTCTTATTAACTCCACTATGTGTCAGAGTCTACTCTTCGCAACGTGAATATTCTCTAACAAATTCTTTCTTGACTGTTTCATTCTTTTTTTCGCTTAGCTTCTGACACTTCAACTCTAATATCTCTACAGTGTATTACTGGAAATTTTGTATAGTTAATAGAGTTTCTTATGAAAATACATGAGACGTCAGGGAAGTTTATCTTGGGACTAGGAGTCTGAGAATCGATTTTAGCATATTTTTATCTTTAGAGCTTAGTTTTCCAGTAATATATCCTTAATATCTTGTTCTTTTTGCCTTTCAAGTTTTGTTATAATTTAAACGTAGTAGAAGAATTCATTGTGGCAAGGCCATGCTGATTTGGAAATTCTATTTTATTGACACTGACCACACAGATAGTATGGCAGTTTCTAAGAAGTCAACCCAAGGACGGCTCATAGTATTAGTAATAAACTTTTGTAGAAATCTGGGGATTTTAAGCACTGCCCACATTAAAATACCCTCTACCTTAGCATCTTTTATCAAACAGCAACCTATGTTCTACAATGATGAGATCTAGTCTTTAAAATGGCCGTTGTATGATGTCACACACTTTCAATCGTTCCACAATGTTTTGTAGTAAGGATGATGGAGTCTAAGGTGATGGAGTCTGTATATTAATTCTGTATCTCTCATCACTTCGCTAGCTAATCATTGTGTATAATTTTCTGAACCCTGTTATTAATAATGTTCTTCTACTGAATTTCTGAACAACCCAAATGCCTTCTCATTTACAAATGAGGATCTCTCCCATACAGTCTCTTTTTTTTTATCATCTTGCTAAGTCATGTCAGTTGTGTCCGACTCTGTGCGACCCCACAGACAGCAGCCCACCAGGCTCCCCCGTCCCTGGGATTCTCCAGGCAAGAACACTGGAGTGGGTTGCCATTTCCTTCTCCAATGCATGACAGTGAAAAGTGAAAGTGAAGTCGCTCAGTCATGTCTGACTCAGCAACCCCATGGACTGCAGCCTACCAGGCTCCTTCATCCATGGGATTTTCCAGGCAAGAGTACTGGAGTGGGGTGCCATTGCTTTCTCCATTTTTATCATCTTGTATAATAGTAAATTCTGAACTCAATGCCAAATGTAAAAAGACCAAATGCTTGTCAGAAATCATTCTTGTACTACATTCTACAGTTAAGCAATATCAACTAGTCCAAGTTTGAGTGGGACTAATTGTGGGCCCCCAAAGACATAGTAGTGACAGGAATGAATCCTAGAGGGAGCTTTAACAAGCTACATATTCCCTGGATGAAGCATAAGCTGGAATCAAGATTTTTGGGGAGAAGTATCAAAAACCTCAGATATGCAGATAATACTACCTAATGGCAGAAAGCAAGGAGGAACTAAAAAACCTCTTGATGAAGGTGAAAGAGGAGAGCAAAAATGCTAGCTTAAAACTCAACTTTCAAAAAACTAAGATCATGGCATCCAGTCCCATCATTTCACAGCAAATACATGGGAAAGGATGGAAACAGTGGCAGATTTTGTTTTCTTGGGCTCCAAAACCATTGTGGACGGTGATTCCAGCCATCAAATTAAAATATGGGTGCTCCCTGGAAGTAAAGCTATGACAAAACTAGACAGCATATTAAAAAGCAGAGACATCATTTTGTCGACAAAGGTCTACATAGTCGATGCTATACGTTTTCTAGTAGTCGTGTACAGATATCAGAGTTGGACCTTAAAGAAGGCTAAGCACTTAGAGTTAATGGTTTCAAACTGTGATGCTGGAGAAGACGCTTGAGAGTTCCATGGACAGCAAGAAGATCAAACCAGTCAAACCTAAAGGAAATCAACCCTGAATATTCATTGGAAGGACTGATGCTGAAGCTCCAATTTTTGGACACCTGATGGGAAGAGCCAACTCATTGGAAAAGACCCTGATGCTGGGAAAGATTGAGGGCAGGAGGGAAAGGGGATGACAGAGGATGAGATGATTGAATGGAATCACTGACTCAGTGAACATGAGTTTGAGCAAACTCAGTGGAGATAGTGAAGGACAGGGAATCCTGACATTCTGCAGTCCATGGGGTCACAAAAAGTTGGACATGACTTTGTGACTGAACATCAAATGTGCACAAGGAGTCTATGGAAACATAAACATTCAAGGTATATGTCTTGATAATACTGCTTCTCTAACTTCAATATACATAAATTAAATAAATCACTTATTAAAGAAATTTAATAAATTACTTATTTTATAAATAAAATAAATAAATTACCCTGGGCTCATGGTAAAATACAGGCTCTCATTTGGTAGATCTGAGATGAGGCTCAAAATTGTACATTCTGAACAACAATGACAAATTTCTATTTGTATTTAATAATACAAATTATGATTTAATAACTGTACTTAAAATTAGTACTTTTTTTTCATTTCCTTTGTGAAGAATAGTGTAAGGAAGTGGGTACTTTCATTATAGAACAAGAGGACAGTATCATGTAACAGGAAGGAAGTGTAGCAGTTAATTGAGAACACAGATTCTGGAGTCTGATTATCTTGGTTTCAATCCTGGGTCCTTAATTACTGGCAATGCAACCTTTTAGAAGTAATACAGTCTGTTAAAATCCCAAATTCTTCATGTATAATGTGAAGATTTTAAAAAATCCTCTAGTAGGTTAGATTTAAATTAAATGAAAAAAGTAAAAGTGTTAGTCGCTCAGTTGTGTCCAATTCTTTGCAGTTCTGTGGAGTGTAGCCCGCCAGGCTCCTCTGTCCATGGGATTCTCCAGATAAGAATACTGGGGTGGGTGGCCACGTCGTTCTTCAGGGGATATTCCCAACCCAGGGATTGGACCCAGGTCTTTTGCATTGTAGGCAGATTCTTTACCATCTGAGCCACCAGCACTACATGTAAAATATTTGAGAGTGCCTGGCCAATAGCACATAATACATAACAGCTATCTTTTTTGTACAACTGGAATGTTAGTGCTTTTCTCTTTTCAAAAGTTTTAATTATATTCAAAGACAACAAAGTTCAGGTTATTAAGTAAATTAAATACTAATAATTCTTCACCAATCCTATAGAATCACTATTTCTGTTTATTAAACTAAGGATTGTTTCTAGCATCTTTTCCAAAGGCAAAACTATGCTAGCACCTCATTTAAAACACTGCAATATAAGGCTCAGTCCTCAAAAATAGGTGTCAAAATTTAGTAGAAGTTAAAGACAGGTACTTTTTAAAAGTGTTGCAAGTTGGAGTTTTATGTCTTATACTTTTACATATGCCTGCACATTTAATTTATTCAATTAAGACACCTAGGTACATTTGAATTTACATTGGGGTATGGTTATACTCTTCCCTTTAAAAACTAATTGGATAGGATCACTATGATATAATTTTAAGACAGCCACCTGATACTGTAGTATAAAATTAATGTTTCTAGCTGAGCTATCATTACCGTTCTACATTTAAAATTTTAACTGGCTGAGCCTTTGTCTTATTTTCAGTTCAATTTTAGCAAATATGTTCATGTGTGAGTTTTGAAATAATTACATGACAGTTGGCAAACTTTTAAAGAAATTAAAGTCTGGCTTGCATCCCTTTTTAAAAAGTTGGGAAAGGAGATGCCACATATAGATAAATTTGAAGTAGAAATATATTATTTTTGCATAAATAAAAACATTCAGAAAACAAAGAGTGAACAAAACTGTTATGATGACTAAAAGGCCTGTTATGAGAGTCATCTAATTCCAGGCCTTGATCATGCTAGCTTTGTATCATTAGGCAATTTTTGTACTCGTTCTGGGCTGTTTGATTAATGTGGGAATGGATTAATTAATCTATGAGTCACCTAGGTCATTTTCCTATAATAATGTTCACAATTTGGCTTCAGCTTGTTCCTATGCTTCCCAACAAATTATGTCAGAAAGTCATCTGCTTCTATCTCTTAAAAAATTCCCAATTTAGCTACTTCTTTTCCTTTTCAATCCTACAACTCTAGTTCAACTCTCTTCTTAATGAAGCTATTCCAGTAGACTCCCAAAGGGTCTTCTTTCACCAGCTCTTACCCCAGAACAATTGTTACTCCTACAAAATAGAGCCTTTTTTTTTTTTTTTTTTGTAAAGTGAATTGGACTATGTCATCCTTCTGCATAAAACTTCCAGTAACTTTTCAATATATTTAGAAGACTATCGTATTTGTTATCATGACCCAGAGTAAAATCTCTTCTTGCCTGCTTCTGCATTTCTACTTACTTCTCTAGCATACTTTCACTGATTTTTCATGTTCCAGCCACACTAGACTTGAATCTACTAGGCCATTCTATCTCAGAGGCCTTGAATATGATGTTTGCTTTGCATAAAATACTTCCCCCTTTATTATCACAAGGTTAGAACTGCTTTGTCATAAAGATCTCAAATAAAATAGCATCTGCTTAATGAGGCTTTTCTTCATTATAATAAGTAAATTAGTGAAACTTTAGGCTTCCCAGTGTAGAGTTTGAAAGTTGTCCTTCCCATCCTTAAAAAAAGAAAAAAGGGGAAGAAACCAAAAGTCAGGGATTTTTTTTTTTTTTTTTTTTGATCTATCAAAGAACTGAGTTTGCACAGCAAAGTATTTTCTGAGACAGATAAATACAGAGAGTGAGAGCTAAGATCTGTTTACCTAGAGCAGAAACTGCTGGAGAAATAAAATGTTTGGACAACTTAAATAGTAATTTTGTCAAAATCGGGAAGCAGAGTGTGGAACTTTGAGTGAGAGAAGATATTCCTGGGGTTTCTGGTCATGTGTGAGAGAACTCACACTTTATCCCCAGGAAACCTACTGTATTCTCATAGTAAAATTTTAAGAAAGAGTCCTCGTGGCTTTGACAGTGAGAGGGGAAAGGTAGTCCTCATGGAGATCATTCTACCTGAGAAAGGCCTACTGTTCTAAAGAAAAGATTGACCAGAGTCTTACCTTTACTTGTAAGGGAAGAGCATTCCCTTCTCTTCAACTCCCTCTAGTCTTCCTGTGTCAACTAAATGAGGAAGAAAGAAACACTTATAAAATTCACAGACCAGAGACAGAGGCCCTTTACCCTCACCATACCACCACATCAAGGTTCCAGTACAATAACAGTGATTTGCATCTGGAGGAGCTACAAGATACAGACCCTCTGGAGAAAAAAAAAAAAAAAGAGCATTAGGGTAGCTGACTTATGAAAAAGGAGGCCAAAATAAAGAACAGAACAGGACACTAAGGAGATTTTTAGCCCCTGATATAGAGAACTATAGCAGTATCAAACACAGCCACACTTCTAGTGAAATCAACATAAGGCCACAAGATTGAGACTTTCCAAATTAATGATAAACATCAAAAGATGTTCCAGGAAGTTCAGAGAATGCAAGATAAGCACTAAAATAACAAGACAAAAACTAAAACACTAATCATGTTATAGTCAGACTGCAGGACGTCAAAAAGAAAAAGAAAATCTTGAAGAAAGCTAGGAGTTGTTGGGAGGTGGGCGAATTTATCCATAGAGGAACAATGATAGTAACTATATCGGGCTTTTCATCAAAATTACATTTAAAATCTTGCAAAGAAGAAGAGAGTGATATGGTATATTTAAAGTGAGGGAAGAAAAATAAATACTAGTTTAATATTGTGCATACATTGAAATTATCTTTCAAAATTTAAGGACAAATAAAAACATTATCAGACAATAACTAAAGCATTTCATTTGTAGGATACCTGCCCTTCATGGAATGTTATGAGGTTTTTCCAATAGAAACAATGGTATAGTTCAGAAATAAGGATCTGCATAAAGAGCATTGCCAAAGGGATAAATGAAAGTGAAATAAAATAGTTGAGCTTTCTTATTTGTAGCTGATTTTATACAAAATTGATTTAATGAAAGTGACAATTAGTTGGATGATTATGTGTGTGTGTGTAAGTGAAATGAATGTGTACTAATAGCACAAAAGAAAGGGGAGAGGAATTGGGAATATTTTATTACATGGCACCTGCACTATATATGAAGCAGAAAGTATTACTTGAAGGTGGACTTAGATTAGTTAAAAGTGTATACAGTAAACTCTATGCTGACCACTAATTTTTAAAAATGAAGTATAATTGAACCACTTAGAGAAGAGATCAAATGGAATCAAAATGCTTAGTTAAAACTGAAAACCTCCAGAAATAAGTAGATCATAGTTATTAAGATGGAAGTTGTTAATCAAAGTGCATTATTGCTCTAAATATGATTGTCTAAAAACACCAACTGAAAAACAGAGATTATTAGAATGGGTTATTTTTTTTTAAAACAACAAAATCCATTTATATGTTGTCCAGCATAGGATACCCTAAATATAAAGATTCTGAGAATATAAATTCAAATTGGTGAAGAAAGTTACACCATGCTAAAACTTTCTAAATAAATCTAAATAGTTATAATAATTTCAGAAAAGTCAATTTTCATAACAGGGAAAATTATCAGAGATAAAGAAGAGGGCTATGTAATGACAAAGGTATCAATCCTTCAGAAATATATTACAATCTTAAATGAATATTAACATAACATTATATCTAAATAGTTGAGGCAAAAAATTAATAAAGAGTGATTGGTAAACTCAGAATAGTTGAAGACTACAAATCCACCTACCGTCAGTAATTGATAGATCAAGCATGTAGAAAAAATGATTTGAAAAGCAATATCAATCAATGCAATCTAATTGACATTTGTGAAATGCTTCAGTAAACACCATAAGAGTACACATTCTTTTCATGCTCTTAGGGAGCATTTATTTATAACAACAGATCATCTATTGTGCAGTAAAACACACCTTGATAAAATTAGAAGAATGGAAATCACGTAGCATATGTTCTGAGACAACAATGAGACTGAACTAAGAATCAATAACTGAAATATAGCTGGAAAATGCTAAACTATTTGGAAATTATGCAGTAGACTTAAAATTGACACAGGGTCAATGGAGTCTTACATGGAGTTTAAAGATAGACTAAATGAAAATAGATTAAATGAAAATAGACTAAATGAAAATAGAACTTAAAACTTTTGAGATGCAGTGGAAACAGTTCTTAGGTAAATATGTATAATGTGAAACACATAAATTGGAAAATTAGGAAAATTTGAAATCACTAAACTAAGCTAATTGTCTACTTCTGCCTATATTCCTAGAGCCTAGAAGACAGTCTATCATACAAATGACTAAAGTAATCACAGTGGCAGTGAGATACTGTTTTTTTGTTTTTAAATTTTTTTTTTTAATTTGTGTAAGAAAATTTTATGTATGTTATTGAAGTGTAGTTGATTTACAGTGTTGTTTTAATTTCTACATGGAAAAATGATTCAGTTATAATATGTATGTATTCTTTTTCTTATTCCTTTCCATTATTATTTATCACAGGGTATTGTATTTATGATTTCATTTACATTTGGAATCTAAAATATGACACAATTTAACTTGAAACAGAACCGCAGACGTGGAGAACAGACTTGTGGTTTCCAAAGGTAGAGGGGAAGGATGGACTGGGAGCTCGAGGCTAGCAAATGCCAACTATTATACGTAGAATAGATAAACAATAAAGTCCAATTGTATAGGACAAGATACTATTTTAATCACCTGTAATAACCTTATGGCAGATAACATTGAGTCTTAAAGGAAATATACTTACTTGGAAGTGCTTTGGTTTGCCTCAAAGTTTAAATGAAGTGCATGACACTTACATAATCTACGAGTGAACCTCTCTATTGAAGGATATAATTTTATTCAACCCTTTTCAGTATTCACTGTTTTAATAATACTGAGTTAATATTGTAAATGACACAATTTGGTCTATTTAGCATTATTTTATTTTATATTTTATTTATAGATAAATTTCTTCCTTACTTTCATAAGAGCTTTGTTACTGTTTTACTTTTTCCCTTTCCCAGCTTCAATTTGCATTTAGAATGCTTGTTGCAAAAATACACAGGTTGAAATTTTGCAAGATACATCAAGTGCTTCAATAGATTGAAAATATGAGGCCTATAGGGAAGCAGCAGAAGCTCCTCCTAATATAAAGCTCTAGTTATGATCCTGTTGTGAAATCCAATCTATTATATATGAGGGGTGCAAAAAGATATTAACTGATCAACAAAGTCCTGTTGAATATTGTCCTTGATTTTTAACTTTGGTGCATGATCTAGTGATCTATAAGATTGGTGCAGTTCAAGATCCTAGGTCCCCACCCTTGGCCGACCAGGCTTTAATTATAAAGAGATAAAATAATGATGTATACTGCTGCTGCTGCTAAGTCGCTTCAGTCGTGTCCGACTCTGTGCGACCCCATAGATGGCAGCCCACCAGGCTCCCCCGTCCCTGGAATTCTCCAGGCAAGAACACTGGAGTGGGTTGCCATTTCCTTCTCCAATGCACAAAAGTGAAAAGTGAAAGTGAAGTCGCTCAGTTGTGTCCGACTCTTTGCGACCCCATGGACTGCAGCCTACCAGGCTCCTCCGCCCATGGGATTTTCTAGGCAAGAGTACTGGAGTAGGGTGCCATTGCCTTCTCCGAATGATGTATACTACCCTAGGCTTTATTTTTCTATCTTCCATAACCTTCCTCAAATAAGTTCCATAGATCAAAGAAGTATATCTAATTCTATTTGTTGTCATAAAAATACTATCCTAAGTGGTTAATCCGTCATGGCTTCTTATCCACAGTATTAGTTTGGAAGAATCCAAACTAAAAAGGAAAAACTCAGATAGCTGCACTAGAAGAGTTATAATATCTGTCTCCTTTCAGAATTTTTGTTTTTAAAATCAAGGATGATACATTCTTGTTTAAAAGATTTAAGCTATGTCAATTAAAAAAGTTAAATTTCTCCTCTCTCAGCCTATGCAATTTTACCCTTCATTCAGAGACAATGTAACACTTACCAGTCTGGTTTGTATAATTGATGATTTTTTGCTGTGCATTCTTCTTTATATTTATGCATGCTTGTTAGAAAGAAAGTAAAGTCGCTCAGCTGTGTCCAACTCTGTAGCCTGGCTGGCTCCTCTGTCCATGGGATCTTCCAGGCAAGAATACTGGAGAGCATTACCATTTCCTTCTCCAGGCAATCTTCCTGACCCAGGGATCGAACCTGGGTCTCTCACACTGCAGGCAGGCTCTTTACTGTCTGAGCCACAAGGAAGCCCAGATATTGTATCTATTTCATGTCTATTCAGTTATTTAAATAGATATAAGTTATTCAATGCAAAGGAAGTGATAGAATATGTTTCACCATTTCTATAACCCACTTAATAGATGTGTAAGCTTCTATCATAGCTTACACAGACACACACATACACATATGCAAATGCTTCCAAATTTTGTGTAAGGTTTCCATTTGCTGGAATTGCTAAACCATATTGTGATTTATATTAATGATTACAAGTGTAATCTTAGTTGCTCAGTTGTGTCCAACTCTTTGCGACCCTGTGGACTGTAGCCAGCCAGGCTCCTCTGTCCATAGAATTCTCCAGGCAAGAAAACTGGAGTGGGTGACCATTTCCTTCTCCAAATAATGACAAAGATTGCATTAAATTTATGCTTTAATTTAGATAAAATCTGTCTTTAGAATTATATTATCTCATCCAGACAAAGTTTTGTTTCTTCATGAATTCTCTTTCATGTCTTACAGAACATTTTTATTAATTTTCTTATAAATATCTTACACATTTATTTGTAGCTTAATACAAAATATTTTAAAAATATGTTGGCAAGAGAGGTTTCTCATGTGCTGATTTTATGGATGTTTTAGTATTATCATAAGTGAAGTTGATAATTGATATACTTTAAAAATTATTGCCAATATTATTTTAGCCAGAAAAATATTTTTCTTTCTGTTTTTTTTTATCTTTTGATAATATAAAATTGGTGAATATACATAGTTTAGGAATTTTCAGGAGAGGAAGAAAGGGAATATAGTTACTTGAAATCTCCATTTCTTTTAAAAAAGGATTTTGAGGAAGACACCTCAAGTGTTATTTATTTAAATAGTAAACTCTCTGAGGTGCCTGAAGCACAGTGGGTGGAAGATAATGTTTCATAATAAATTAAAAGAATGATTAAATAAATGATGATTAAATTAATTACTAATAACTGGATATTTCTACCAAACTATATTAATTGGTTTCTGTAGCTAAGATTATCTGTTTTCCCACAAACAATCTGCTCTGTCTTACTTCTAGGTACCATGGTTAAACTTTATTTCTGAGTTTTTCTGCTCGTTATATAGAGCTATGTAACTAATTTAGCCTAAGATGAAGTAGAGCATAGGCCCCTAGCCTATTGGTCTGACATCTTCATTCCTTCTCCCATTTTCATTTCCTAAACAAAGTAGAAATCCCGCCTGAAACATGCAGTACCTTTAGGTGCTGACATGGCTACAAGATGTTAGTTTATCCAAGACTACCATTATCTTCCCACTGGATTACTGCCTCCATAGCAACCTTTTGTGACTATGTATACTTCATACAGTCTACCATTCATACAATAATGGCTAGCACCATCTATTTATAGTTTTGTATTTGATTTGGTTTTAGTCAGGTTTATTGAGGTTTAATTTCCATATGATAGAATTCACTATTTTGGATGTAAATTTATATAGATTGTGATATATTATATAATCATATAACTACCATTACAGTCAAGATAGAAGGTATTTCTGTCATTCCCCAAATTCTCCCTTTTGCCCCCTTATTATCAATTTCCACATTCACAATTTCCCTCCGTGCTGGGCAAATATTGATCTATATTTTATCCCCATAGTTTTATCCTTTTCCAAACTATTACCTAAAAGGAATTATATACTATACATTCTTTTTGAGTTTGGCATTTTCACTTACCACAGTGTTTTTCAGATTCATTTATAATAGCTCCTTTCTTAATCACTGAATGAAATTCAAGCTTTTTGATACATCACAGCTTGATATTTTATGTATATATATTTACAGTTAGTATATAGGCATACCTTAGAGATATTGTGGATTCAGTTTCATACTACCGCAGATTCAGACTCACCACAATAAGGTGAGTATTGCAGTAAAGCAGGTCACTTGAGTTGTTTATTTCCCAGTGCATATAAAATTTATGCTTACAGTATACTGTAGTCTCTTAAATGTGCAATAGCGTATGTCTAAGAAATAATGTAAATGCCTTAAAGTACTTTATTGCTAAAAAAATGCTAACAAAACTTTAAAAAAGAAATATACAATACTTGCCAAGCACAATTAACTGAAGTGCAATCAAATGACTTATGCCTATGTAATTTTGGTGGCTTGATCATTGACATGAAATGTGTGTGTATACACACACACACATATATATACACATACATACATAGGGAGATATATATATATATATATATATATATGTAGGGATATATATGTACATATATATGTGTGTGTTTGTGAATATATATGTAGGGCTTCCCATGGCTCAGATGGTAAAGAATTTGCCTGCAATGCAGGAGACCAGGGTTCAATCCCTAGGTCAGCAAGATCCCCTGGAAAAGGGAATCGCTGCCCATTCCAGGATTCTTACCTGGAGAGTCCCATGGACAGAGGAACCTGGTGGGCTACAGTCTGTGTGATCTCATAAGAGTCCCTTATGACTGTGCAACTAACACTTTCACTTTACCTTCATATACATGTACACACATATACAATTTATTTATATTTTAGGAGCTTTAAAAATAGCAAAAATACAATTTTTATAGTTTGTTTTAATCAGAGACTCAAAAGTAGCTTAATTGAATGACTTTGCATCAGAATATATCCTGAGATTGCAGGCAAGGTGTCATCTGAAGACTCAGCTTGAGGGGGAATCTGCTTACAAACAAATTCATGTGCTGTTTGGCAATGTTCAGTTCCTTGCGGGTTGATAGACTCAATATTCAGTTTTTCACTGACTCTTGGCCAGAATCCTCCTTCAGTTCCTTGCCAAGGACAACTCTTTAGAGGGCAGATCAGAACACGGCAGCTGACTTCCTGAAGATGTGCAAGAGAGCAAAATAGAGAAAACATGCAAGATTGAAGCCACATTCCTCTTATAACTTTATTTCAGTGTGACATCCAATTACTCCTGCTAGCTACTATACATTAGAAATGAATCAATGAGTTCATCCCAAATTCAAGAGGAAGAGATTATACAAGAGCATGAATACAAATTGGGAAACATCAGGGAGCATTTTAAAGGCTGCCTATGTATTTTAATTATACCTTGGTATTTTAATTATTGTTTACATAGTATATCATTTTCTATCCTTCTACCATTAACTATACAGATCTTCATAATAAAAGTTAGCATCTTGAAGAACAGCATAGAGTTGGGTCTTACTTTTGCCCAGTTTGAGTAATGGAAATACAAATCTTTTTGAGTTATTTAAATTCATCCATTAAAAGGGTTCAGAAAAGTATACCTAATAAGATAGCTTAATAATAACACATACACAATTAATATGAATATGCAAACTCTGGCACTGCCTGAGATTGATCCCTCTCTCCAAAATAATATGGAATGATTGAGCACATGTGAAATCATACAGTGAAATACTTTGTTAGAGCTGATCATGATGGAATGCAGGTTGTTATGTGATGAGCAGTATTGAGATGGATGGAATTTTAATACTGGCAGTGCATGGAATACACGTATTTTTCCATGAGCATGGGCCCGTTGTCACCCTTTGTTTGCTGTGAAGTGAGTTTGTTGATCAGAAGCAGTGCTGTGTGGAATAATGTAATGGTGGTTAAGTCGTTGTGTAATTCCATGGATGGTATAGCTTTGGCAGAGGCAGTCTATGCAGGGAAGCCAAATCTTTGTCCAGAGTAAGTGTCTATTTCAGTAAGAACAAAACAGAACATTGCTTTCCAGGATAGAAATGATTCAGTGTTATCAACCTGCCACCACCCTGGAAAATGGTACCGTATTGGGGACTCAGTATAGGACACGCCTGTTGGCAGATTGGGCAAAAGCAGTGATTATAGCCAGGTAGACCTTGGTATGTGGAATTCCTTGTTGCTGAGCCCATACATAGCCTCCACACCCGCAGTGATTATAGCCAGGTAGACCTTGGTATGTGGAATTCCTTGTTGCTGAGCCCATACATAGCCTCCACACCTGCCATCGTGGTCTCTTTATTCATGAACCCATTAGGCACGGACAGAGGTGACTGGGAAAAGAGGCTGACTCATATCCACAAAATGGGGTATCTTGCCTGTTGATAATTAAAATCCACCACTGCTGAGGTCACCCTTTGATGAACATTCACATGGAATACTGCTATGACTTTGTTAAATTAGCATTGTTAAGTGGAGCACAGGCTGCCTAATGGTGAGCCATGGTTCAACAACAGAATACAAGAGAAACTGAAATAGAGAAGCTTATTACTTTCAGGTCCTGGAAGAAGTACACAGCACACCTCAGGGAGCCACAAGGGGAGGTCAAGGCAGTTTGCAGAGGCAGGATCTGGGGCACATGCGTTTATCAAGGCCCATGGGTGAAGTGCTTTGCGATTCCCAGGCTAGGGACAGATTTAAAACCAAAGAGTGGGTTTTATTTATTAATAAAATAATAAATAAAGTGGGATTATGTGTTAATACCCATAATAGCCTTATCTAATGGTTATATAAGGCATACAGATGCTGGGAAGCAGAGAAAACTGTTGGTCACAAGGCTATTAGGGAGGTCATATCAGAAACTTATATAATTCTGTAGACCAGTATCTAGGGTGTGCACTTGCATAAGGGAGCTAGTGTCAGGTTAAAGTCCCTGTAAGTCATTTGGCCAAACAAAATGTTTGTTGAGGCAGCAGTACAGTGGAGTAACATAGCTAAACTCTCGAAAGACACAGTACCTTCACAAGAAACTCTCTTCACAGTACCTACGGGTACTTCACAGTACCTTCACATATTAGCCTATTCAGAAAAGTCTCTCCACATACTTCTTCCCTCATTCCGTCTTCTTCCCTTCTTCATACCTCTTCCGTCATTTCATCAGTGTTCCAACTTTGTTCCTTCCAAGTCTCTAACCCTCCAGCCAAATCATTGGCCATGGCCCATTCATTGTTTTTTTTTTTTTTTTTTTTTAAATTTTATTTTATTTTTAAACTTTACATAATTGTATTAGTTTTGCCAAATATCAAAATGAATCTGGGGAGGAGCCAAGATGGCGGAGGAGTAGGACGGGGAGAACACTTTCTCCCCAACAAATTCATCAAAAGAGCATTTAAACGTCGAGTAAATTCCACAAAACAACTACTGAATGCCGGCAGAGGACATCAGGCACCCAGAAAAGCAACCCAAGTCTTCGAAAGGAGGTAGGAAAAAATATAAAAGACAAAAAAAGAGACAAAAGAGGGAAGGACGGAGCTCTGTCCCGGGAAGGGAGTCTTAAAAAGAGAGAAGTTTCCAAACACCAGGAAACCTACTCACTGCCGAATCTGTGCCGAGCTTTGGAAGCTCGGAGGAGGGTTCAGGATGGGGAACACATGTATACATGTGGTGGATTCATTTTGATATTTGGCAAAACTAATACAATTATGTAAAGTTTAAAAGTTAAATAAAATTAAAAAAACAAAAAACAAAAAACAAAATGAATCCGCCACAGGTATACATGTGTTCCCCATCCTGAACCCTCCTCCCTCCTCCCTCCCCATACCATCCCTCTGGGTCGTCCCAGTGCACCAGCCCCAAGCGTCCAGTATCGTGCATCGAACCTGGACTGGCATCTCGTTTCATACATGATATTTTACAGGTTTCAATGCCATTCTCCCAAATCTTCCCACCCTCTCCCTCTCCCACAGAGTCCATAAGACTGTTCTATACATCACTGTCTCTTTTGCTGTCTCGTACACAGGGTTATTGTTACCATCTTTCTAAATTCCATATATATGCGTTAGTATACTGTATTGGTGTTTTTCCTTCTGGCTTACTTCACTCTGTATAATAGGCTCCAGTTTCATCCACCTCTTTAGAACTGATTCAAATGTATTCTTTTTAATGGCTGAGTAATACTCCATTGTGTATACGTACCACTGCTTTCTTATCCATTCATCTGCTGATGGACATCTAGGTTGCTTCCATGTCCTGGCTATTATAAACAGTGCTGCGGTGAACATTGGGGTACACGTGTCTCTTTCCCTTCTGGTTTCCTCAGTGTGTATGCCCAGCAGTGGGATTGCTGGATCATAAGGCAGTTCTATTTCCAGTTTTTTAAGGAATCTCCACACTGTTCTCCATAGTGGCTGTACTAGTTTGCATTCCCACCAACAGTGTAAGAGAGTTCCCTTTTCTCCACACCCTCTCCAGCATTTATTATTTGTAGACTTTTGGATTGCAGCCATTCTGACTGGTGTGAAATGGTACCTCATAGTGGTTTTGATTTGCATTTCTCTGATAATGAGTGATGTTGAGCATCTTTTCATGTGTTTGTTAGCCATCTGTATGTCTTCTTTGGAGAAATGTCTGTTTAGTTCTTTGGCCCATTTTTTGATTGGGTCATTTATTTTTCTGGAGTTGAGCTGTAGGAGTTGCTTGTATATTTTTGAGATTAGTTGTTTGTCAGTTGCTTCATTTGCTATTATTTTCTCCCATTCTGAAGGCTGTCTTTTCACCTTGCTAATAGTTTCCTTTGATGTGCAGAAGCTTTTAAGGTTAATTAGGTCCCATTTGTTTATTTTTGCTTTTATTTCCAATATTCTGGGAGGTGGGTCATAGAGGATCTTGCTGTGATGTATGTCAGAGAGTGTTTTGCCTATGTTCTCCTCTAGGAGTTTTATAGTTTCTGGTCTTACGTTTAGATCTTTAATCCATTTTGAGTTTATTTTTGTGTATGGTGTTAGAAAGTGTTCTAGTTTCATTCTTTTACAAGTGGTTGACCAGATTTCCCAGCACTACTTGTTAAAGAGATTGTCTTTAATCCATTGTATATTCTTGCCTCCTTTGTCAAAGATAAGGTGTCCATATGTGTGTGGATTTATCTCTGGGCTTTCTATTTTGTTCCATTGATCTATATTTCTGTCTTTGTGCCAGTACCATACTGTCTTGATAACTGTGGCTTTGTAGTAGAGCCTGAAGTCAGGTAGGTTGATTCCTCCAGTTCCATTCTTCTTTCTCAGGATCGCTTTGGCTATTCGAGGTTTTTTGTATTTCCATACAAATTGTGAAATTATTTGTTCTAGCTCTGTGAAGAATACTGTTGGTAGCTTGATAGGGATTGCATTGAATCTATAAATTGCTTTGGGTAGTATACTCATTTTCACTATATTGATTCTTCCAATCCATGAACATGGTATATTTCTCCATCTATTAGTGTCCTCTTTGATTTCTTTCACCAGTGTTTTATAGTTTTCTATATACAGGTCTTTAGTTTCTTTAGGTAGATATATTCCTAAGTATTTTATTCTTTCCGTTGCAATGGTGAATGGAATTGTTTCCTTAATTTCTCTTTCTGTTTTCTCATTATTACTGTATAGGAATGCAAGGGATTTCTGTGTGTTGATTTTATATCCTGCAACTTTACTATAGTCATTGATTAGCTCTAGTAATTTTCCACCATTCATTGTTATCTACTTGCACATCTGACCATTTTTTCTTCCAAGCAAAATCAACAACCAAGTGCACTGCTGGAAGTTCTCACTGGAAGAATTTCCTCTACCAGTGTCCCTCAGGGATGCCCTGGAAAGGGACTGGAGTGATGCAGTTATTCTCTTTCAAGAGTTGCCTGAATATCACGCAGAACCATCTTTAAACCAGACCGCAGTCTTTTATTCTCTGTTAACTGATAGTGAGTGAATTCACATGAGACAGTAGGTACAGGATGGGAGGGAAGTTGCAGTTTAGCAAGATTGGAGACCCACAGACATTCAATATACTTTTCATGTAACTGACTTATGCCTTCAGGGCTGGCTTGGGCTCGATTATTTGAGGATAATAAAATGTTGTACACACCCAGCTTTAAGGTTTGCTGGGTCAAGTGACACCCAGTGTATGATGGGATTCTCAGGTTGCATGGTACCTAGGTGGCACATGGTGAAGTGTTAGTTTCCACTGAGGCCCAGGAGTAAGCCAAGAATTGTTTCTCAAAATGAAAATAGTTATCTGCAGAGGGCAACAGGGCCTTGCTCCAAAATTCTAAGGGCCTTAGCTGTGATTCACCAATAGGGTTTTTCAGAAGACTCCAGATAGCATCTCTCTGCCCCTGACACTTGAGCATTGTTTAATCTGCTGGATCATGTAGCCTAAGCATCAGAGTAGCTTGCACAGCTACCAAGACCTGTTGCAGAGGCCTCTTGTCTTGGGCCTCATTTAAAACTAACAACTTTTCAGTTCACTCAAAATATATTACCTCCAATCCAGAGTCACTAGGCCTCTGTTTCGGTGGTGGAAGTGGCCGGATGCAAAAATTGACCCTTTTCCTTAGAAAGCATGTCTCAACATGCCTCAAACTCTTGAAGTAAAAACTTCCAACCCCCAGCTTTTTGTGAAATCTATTTCCCACCAACTGACATGAAAATGTCTTGCCAATGAGTCTAGAATATTGCTGCTGCTTGCTCACTAGGTCCAGTCTGCATAATGCCATCAACGTAATAGACTAGTGTGATTTCTTGTGAAAGGAAAAGATGATGATCATGATTCCTGCAAACGAAATGATGACTAGAGAGTTGATATAACTCTGAGGTAGGACAAAGAAGGTATATACCTGCTCTTGCCAGCTGAAAGCAAACTGTTTCCGGTGGTCTTTATTGACAGATATAGAGTGAACTGCACATGTAATCAGTATTTGCATCAGCTGGTGGTGGTGTTCAGATGCTAAGTGATGTCTGACTCTTTGTGACCACATGGACTGCAGCATCCTAGGGTCCCTTGTCCTTCACTGTCTCCTAGAGTTTCCTCAAATTCATGTCCATTGAGTCAGTGATGCTGTCTAACCATCTCTTCCTGTGCTGCCTCCTCCTTTGTTTGCCTTTGGTCTTTCCCAGCATAAAGGTCTTTTTCTTTTCACATCAGGTGGCCAAAGTATCAGAGTTTCAGCTTTAGCATAAGTCCTTACAATGAATATTCAGGGTTGATTTCCTTTAGGATTGACTGGTTTGATTTCCTTGAAGTCCAGGGAACTCTCAAGAGTCTTCTCCAGCCATGCAATTTGAAAGCATCAATTCTTCAGTCCTCAGCTTTCTTTATGATCCAACTCTCATTGGTACATGACTACTAGAAAAGCTGTAGCTTTGACTATATGGGCCTTTGTTGGTAAAGTGATGTCTCTGCTTTTTAAAGTACTGTCTAGTTTTGCCATAGCTTTCCTTCCAAGGAGCAGGCATCTTTTAATTTCATTGTTCCACCTCTCAGCTTGGTTGTAGCAGGTACCAGGTGTTAATCTGCTTGAAAGGGAAACATCTGATGATGCAGCTGCAGTTGTAGTTACCACCTGCCTAAGCTTCTGATAATCCACTATCATTCTTCAAGAGCCATCTATCTTCTGCAGAGGCCACATAAGTAGGTGGGATGGAGATGTGATGGGAATCACAACCCCTGTATCTTTCACATCACTGATTGTGGCATTAATCTCTGTAATCTCTCCAGGGGGGAAAAATTATCCCTTTTGGTTTTCTATACTCCTAGATAGATGCAGTTTTTGTGGCTTCCACTTGGCCTTTCTTACAGTGGTAGTTCTCACTCCACAGATCAGGGAACCTATATGGGAATTTTGCCAACCATAATGTATGTATATTCCAATTATGCATTCACAACTGGGTAAATAATGAAAGGGTCAGTTTGATGATCTACTGGCTCCACTATGAGATAGACCTAAGCTAAAATTCCATTGATCACTGACCTCCATGAGCACCCACTCTGACTGGTGAACCAGAGTAATATGTTGGATCTCCTGGAATCAGTGTCAGGTCAGAGTCAGTGTCTGGTAGTCCCTGAAGGTTTGATTATTTCCTTTCTCCAGTGCATGGTGAAAGGCTATAGGTATCTTTGGGAAAAGCTGAAATATTAACAGTGTGCATTTCTGTCAGTATACTGGGATTCTTTCTCAAAGGGATTCAGCCTCCCTTTCATTCAGGGTGTTCTGGGTCTGCACACTGGTTCAATACTGGGAATTCGATTAAGGTATTCTGCCTCTCTCTTTTTTTTTTTTATAATTCAAGTTAGCCTTAATATAGGACTTTTATGCTTATACATATCAAGTGAGAATGGAATAGGCTTCCTCTCTGTTTCAGTTCTAGGAACACCTTGATCTACTAACCAACACCATGGTTCTGTATAAATCAGACAATTCGAATTGCTCCTTTGGCTCTGCTGTCCATTATGGTAGACATACCCACCTTTCCTTTGGTGACTGAATCCTGAGACTTGACCCCTGCCACCCCAGAACACATTACTCCCACTGCCTTTCAGTTTCTCAGTTGAGTGGCTGCAAATACTGCTGTAAGGTCTGGCCTACAGAGAAGAGAAATCATAGAACTCCTGCAGGATGATGTAGCTTCCCTCACAAATATGTTTTTCATGGTGTTGATGAAATATATCTTCTGACCCTTTCAGTCTAGGTGAGCAAGTCTTTTCTTTTTTTTTCTGTCAATTATATCTCAGTTTTTTTTAAATTTTATTTTATTTTTAAACTTTACATAATTGTATTAGTTTTGCCAAATATCAAAATGAATCCGCCACAGGTATACATGTGTTCCCCATCCTGAACCCTCCTCCCTCCTCCCTCCCCATACCATTGCTCTGGGTCGTCCCAGTGCACTAGCCCCAAACATCCAGTATCGTGCATCGAACCTGGACTGGCAACTCATTTCTTACATGATATTTTACATGTTTCAATGTCATTCTCCCAAATCTTCCCACCCTCTCCCTCTCCCACAGAGTCCATAAGACTGTTCTATACATCAGTGTCTCTTTTGCTGTCTCGTACACTGGGTTATTGTTACCATCTTTCTAAATTCCATGTATATGCGTTAGTATACTGTATTGATGTTTTTCCTTCTGGCTTACTTCACTCTGTATAATAGGCTCCAGTTTCATCCACCTCATTAGAACTGATTCAAATGTATTCTTTTTAATGGCTGAGTAATACTCCATTGTGTATATGTACCACTGCTTTCTTATCCATTCATCTGCTGATGGACATCTAGGTTGCTTCCATGTCCTGGCTATTATAAACAGTGCTGCGATGAACATTGGGGTACACGTGTCTCTTTCCCTTCTGGTTTCCTCAGTGTGTATGCCCAACAGTGGGATTGCTGGATCATAAGGCAAGTCTTAAATGACAAGTGCACTCTAAAACATTCCATCTTCCTAAGTCTTGAATCCTCTCATATACAATAAAACAAGGTAGCTCCAGTATTTACAACTCACTCACTGTGAACCAGCTTTTAGTCCATGTTTCAATCAAATAAACATACTGTCAGAGCCCCTTTTAACCCCCAAAGCTACAATTTTAAATGCAGAACCTATGGTTCAGTGATTCCCTATCTGTCTGATTATGTACCTAACTGTCCATTTACTGCAGATGGTGACTGCAGCCATGAAAGAAGCTTGCTCCTTGGAAGAAAAGTTATGACCACCCTAGATATCATTTTAAAAAGCAGAGACATTACTTTGCCAACAAAGGTCCATCTAGTCAAGGCTATGGTTTTTCCAGTGGTCATGTATGGATGTGAGAGTTGGACTGTGAAGAAAGCTGAGCACCAAAGAATTGATGCTTTTGAACTGTGGTGTTGGAGAAGACTCTTGAGAGTCCTTTGGACTGCAAGGAGATCCAACCAGCCCATCCTAAAGGAGATCAGTCCTGAATATTCATTGGAAGGACTGATGTTGAAGCTGAAACTCCAATACTTTTGCCACCTGATACGAAGAACTGACTCATTTGCCAAGACTGTGATGCTGGGCAAGATTGACGGCGGGAAGAGAAGGGGACAAAAGAGGATGAGATGGTTGGAAGGCATCATGGACTCAATGGACATGAGTTTGAGTAAACTCCAGGAGTTGGTGATGGACAGGGAAGGCTGGCGTACTGCAGTCCATGGGGTTGCAAAACATTAGACACGATTAAGCAACTGAAATGAACTGAGCCATTTACCCATCCCTCTGTCTATATTATATAAGCAATTTATGTATATGCAATATATATAAAATGAATATTTAAATGTGTGTGGGGGTGTATGTGTGTATAAAATCAGATAATGGATTATAGGGTCTGAGAAGTCCCATGATCTGACATCTGAAAGTTGGAGGCCCAAGGAAGTTACTGTACTTCCAGCTCAAGACCGAAGTCCAAAGAGCTAAGGAAACTGCCGTAATTAATATAAATCTCAGTCCAAATGCAGGAGAAGGCCAGTGTCCTAGCTCATCCAATCAGATACAGTGTGGATTATTCTTTCCTCTGCTTTTTTATTCTGTTTAGTCCTTGGCAGATTGTGTGGTGCCCACCCACATCCAGGAAAGTAATCTGCTTTATTCAGTCTACAGACTCAAATGTTAATCTCAATCAGAAACAAGCACACCCGAAGAACTGGTTAGCCAGATATCTGGGTACTCAGTGACCTGATCAAGTGGACAAATACTGCTAACTCTTATATTCTTCTAAGAATTCAAACTAATTTAGTAATCTGGTATAGTCAGCTCTCTGATGGTCTCAAGAAAACTATAATTGTGTGTTCACACTTTTTTATTGTTATTTCAGGGCCATTGAACTTTCTAGCAGTCTACATAATAGATGGAAGAGGAAATACTAAATTTGTCTTTTAAAAGTTTATATGATATTATGGTATCCTCTTGTTTAAAATTATCTAGTAAACTGTAATTGGATTTAGTTTCAATACAAAATTCAAACTTGTTACCATGACCCTGAATTATTTTTATCCTGCCTTCTTCTCCTAGCTCTTTTTTTTTTTTTTTTAACCATTCTTTTTTCCCCTTACTCATCTCTGCTGCTGCTAAGTTGCTTCAGTCGTGTCCAACTCTGTGTGACCCCATAGACAGCATCCCACCAGGCTCCCCTGTCCCTGGGATTCTCAAGGCAGGAACACAGGAGTGGGTTGCCATTTCCTTCTCCAATGCATGAAAGTGAAAAGTGAAAGTGAAGTCGCTCAGTCATGTCTGACTCTTAGCAACCTCATGGACTGTAGCCCACCAGGCTCCTCCATCCATGGGATTTTCCAGGCTAGAGTACTGGAGTGGGGTGCCATTGCCTTCTCTGAGTATAGTGTAATCACTACAACCCACTATCAGTTCTTCAAATACTCTGATATGTTTATCACCTGATGGCCTTGGTATATAATGTTCTCTCTCAAATTCTTCCTCTGAATTTTAAACTGAATCAACTAGATAAAATCAATCAACTTGATTCTGAATACTTACAATTAGTTCCTGGTTGAAATAGCATCCTAAAAGATGTAAGAGACTTTATGCCCATGACATTCTATTTCCTTTAGAGGATAATTTTTTTTTTAATAATTGCATTTCTATGTGAGCACTTAATTCCTTTATTTTCCCAAAGTAAGCATCTTGGGCATGGATACAGTTTTCATTTTGTATGATGTTAAGACTTCAAGCACTTAAAGAGTTTTCCAAGTGTAATAGGACACCTACAAATATTTATTGTTTTCTTTGGTAAGCATGAACTCATCATTTTCATTCTAATTGTATACTCACTGGTTTCATGGGAGTCAAGGCTGATGTTGAAGGAAATCTTTCCTAGAGGATAATTCAGCATAAAGATTAATTTAAAAGGCCAAACAACATGTGGTATACCTTTTGGTTTCTTTTGCCCTTGACATATTTTTTTGTAATCCCATATGCTCAGTTCAGTTCAGTCACTCAGTCATGTCTGAGTCTTTGCAACCCCATGGACTGCAGCAAGCCAGCCTTCCCTGTCCATCACCAACTCCTGGAACTTACTCAAACTCATGTCCATACAGTCAGTGATGCCATCCAGCCATCTCATCCTCTGTTGTCCCTTTCTCCTCCTGTCTTCAATCTTTCCCAGCATCAGAATCTTTTCAGATGAGTCAGTTCTTCATATCAGGTGCCCAGAGTATTGGAGTTTCAGCTTCAGCATCAGTTCTTCCAATGAGTATTCAGGACTGATTCCTTTAGGATGGACTAGTTGGATCTCCTTGCAGTCCAAGAGACTTACAAGAGTCTTCACCTCCACAGTTCAAAAGTGTCGATTCTTAAGTGCTCAGCTTTCTTTATAGTTCAACTCTCACATCACATCCTACATGCTGCTGCTGCTGCTAAGTTGCTTCAGTGGTGTCCGACTCTGTGCGACCACATAGACAGCAGCTCACCAGGCTCCCCTGTCCCTGGGATTCTCCAGGCAAGAACATTGGAGTGGGTTGCCATTTCCTTCTCCAATGCAGGAAAGTGAAAGTGAAGTCACTCAGTCATGTCTGACATTTCTCGACCCCATGGACTGCAGCCTACCAGGCTCCTCTGTCCATGGGATTTTCCAGGCAAGAGTACTGGAGTAGGGTGCTATTGCCTTCTCCAGTGCATGAAGGTGAAAATTGAAAGTGAGGTCGCTCAGTCGTGTCTGAAAGAGTTGTTAATTCTTCCTTGTATTATTTTACTGTGTCTGTTGTGTCTCATTATATCATATGGATTCCCAGAGGAAAGCACAAAAAGGCCAGGCTGACAAAATCAACGCCATATGAAAGTGTGTTAGGTATGGTACAGATTACATTGAATTTTATCCCAATGATAATATCATATACTCATCAAACTCATCTTTGAAAACAAGACCACTAAATTACTTTTACATTTACTTAAGCCATATTTCCCATTTGCATGTTGATTTTTAGTAACATTTAAGTGAGGTACAATTTCTGTAACTGTTATCTGTTGTATAATTTGATTTTGCTAACTTTATACTAATAGATTCCTAATGATTTCGAAGCAATTGTTCATATAGGCAGTGTTTCTGAAACGCTTTGCTTTAACTTAAATTTCTTTATCATAGATTAGAACTTTTCCAATTAGTGGTTAAAGGAGTGTATATCTTTTGTTCAGGCAACATTCAAAATTATGTTTAAATTCCTGAGATTTATCATTAAGTTCCAGGTTCTGCAACTTGACCCAAAGTTGAATATTGGAAGACATGAAGACCTAGACTAAAATTTTATTTTCCTTCCATCGTTCTTGTAATTCATTTCCTATAAGACTACTTTATTATCCCATACTTTTCCACCCTCCACAACACAAGAATTTTGGGATATATTCAGAATTCACTCACCCTTGTGAGTTAACCTTCATTTAGTCACTCAATCCCATCCGAATCTTTGTGACTCCATGGACTTGTAGCCTGCCAGGCTTCTCTGTTCATGGGATTGTTCAGGCAAGAATATTGAAGTGGGCAGCCATTCCCTTCTCCAGGGAGTCTTCCCCACCCAGGGATTGAACCTGAGGCTTGGGCACTGCAGGCAGACTCTTTACTGACTCAGCCACCAGGGAAGTCTCCATCCTCATGATGAGAATGTTGTGAATAAATCATATGGCAGGAAGGTGTTGGTTTCTTTTTCTCTTAATTATCGTGCCTGACATTTAGATTATAAACCTTGATTTTTCCTGAATTTCAAAATTTTACTGTCATAATTCACTTGAGATCTTTTCATGTTCACAGTGATATTTATATTTCATTAAGACAGTGAAAATTCCACAACAGAAAAATATTTTAAAAACACTCAAGGAGAAGCCTTATCTATTGGGTTTGGGGGAGAATGGTACTTTATATTCAGGTTCTTACATCAAATCTCATAAAATAAATAAAGTGGATTTCTCAGCTCACATATGTATGTATGTGTTTACTCAAGTTTTTGGTTCTCAATCTGGCATCCTTTTGGCACAATATAGAGGGTTGTAAGATGAGTAAGATAGTTTAGAGAGGAGTTAAAACTAAAGCGTGTAGAAAAATGGAGTTTAAATGGTTAATTTTTGGAAACATAGCCTACATTTTTTAAAATATATGAGACAGGTATAATTGCAGAAAACAAGAAGATAGAATTAGGTAAAATAGGAGACTAAAGAGGAAAAGAGGAATTAATAAATGATAGGAAAAAATTATATAAATTGTCTTATTGGAGAGCAATGATGTGACATTATGAAATGGATTGAGACAAATCTGCAAGAGGTTCATAAAAGTAGGATCACATTTTTGATCCTCATACATAGGATCACATTTATGAGAAATATAAAACTTTCTCATACATGGCATTTTAAAAGGACATGTATATTTAGCTCTTTTGGTGTGAAAACTCTGCTAATGAAATTAAGATCTTGATGTACAGACTTTACATATAGCACCATCCATTCAGGTGTGTGGCAGTGGTCACAAATACTTTTAAATGAGAGTATGGGTTGAGTAAACCAAAGATGCCATCACTCCTCAAAAAATAATGGGAGCTACATGAATTACCATTTCAAAAATACCTACTTCATTTTACAAATGACTATTTTGATAGTTTAATTTTTATTTCATTTCATATTGCTTATTTTAATAATCCATATGAAACATATGAAACAATGCAATATCATTTGTAATCAAGAAAAAGTTGATTATTATAAAAATATATGAGCTAATACTGGTACAGTTAGGACAAAATTAGCATATTCCTTTATGCATAGCTTGTCTATCAAGAATCATTAAGCTTATTCTTTTACATTCCCTACATTTGTGAATTTATCTTAGTAAAAGAATTCAAAGGAAAGAAATTGTACAAGCATGAATAATCATACTATAATTTCTAACTGGAAATCTGTGGGTCATTAGATGGAATAGTATTTTAAGCTGGACCAGGACAAACTAAATGTCATGTTTCAATTTTTGGCCGGGACAGGGTAACTATGATTTATAATGATTTTTAATCACTATTTACAATCTTGCATGCTTCTGGTGGGTGGTACCCAAGGACAATTTATTAATTACTTTCCCTTGGCATAACCAATTTGCCAGTTTGGCTTTGCTAGCTGACCAGAGAATTGTAAAGGACCTCATAATTATAAACTATAAACTCTCTGAAATCAATATTGGGGAGATGAAGTTGGTTCTTGTGTGAGTAAGAATGAACTTCAGGAGCTAGTACCTGTATATCTCTTAGATTTCCAGTGGTGTACTGTATCCTTTCAAAGGCCAGATATGAGTATACACCAGGAAATTCTGCAATTCCATTCAGTTATACAAACCTGTGAATTCTTAGCAATATATATGGAATACAGAGAAAGTAAGTTAAAAACTGGTTATAAGTGCCCCAGTAAAAAACTGATAAATCCTTTATAAACAATTATGTAAAGTTTTTAATTATAAATTTCATTTTAAAACCTAGGAAAAGTTTTTAATATACTGCTAAAAAAAACTGTGAAACTATCACTAAATTATGATCTTAAATACATTTAAACTACATGTAGCCACGATGTAACACATACAGGTTCTCTAATAAATATTGCTCATAAATGTCCTAAAATATATTTAATTTCTATTTCTGGTCCTGATCGTTACACTGCGTGAAAAAATTTAAATTTTGGTGTACCATGAAGATTCGTTAATATATTTTGAAAGTGAAAGTTGTTCAGTTGTGTCTAACTCTTTGCAACCCTATAGACTACACAGCCCATGGAATTGTCCAGGCCAGAATACTGGGGTGGATAGCTGTTCCCTTCTCCAGGGGATCTTCCCAACCCAGGGATCGAATCCAGGCCTCCCTCACTGCAGGCGGATTCTTTACTACCTTAGCCACAAGGGAAGCCCAAGAATACTGGAGTGGGTAGTCTATCCCTTCTCCAGCAGATCTTCCCAACGCAGGAATTGAACTGGGATCTCCTGCATTGCAGGTGGATTCTTTACCAGCTGAGCTATGAGGAAAATATACTTGAAAGGGAACATATTTAACTTGTTAATAGCTAATATAGTGCTAGCAAGGAAATGCATTTGATACCTAAAAATTTTGTAGAACGAAGTAATGAAAGGTGTTTTGAGAAAACTAATTCTGCTCAGGTTTTTAAAATGATGAATTATTCTCAACTTTTTAAGTGATCAGTTTCTAAGTTATCCCACTAAAGAAATCCATGTCACACTAGCAGAATAAAATAGCATTCCTTCTAATTTTTCTTATTCATTAACTACAGAATACTCTCAACTCTCTTGTCCAAAAGGAAAGCCTTTCTTAACTGTATGTATGTACTATGAGCTCTGAGACATGCCATCCATATAGGGCCACCCAAGATGGACGGGTCATGGTGGAGAATTCTGACAAAATATGGTCCACTGGAGAATGGAATGACAAACCACTTCAGTATTCCTGCCTTGAAAACCCTATGAACAGTATGAAAGGCAAAAGATAGGACACTGAAAGATGAACTCCCCAGGTCAGTAGGTGCCCAATATGCTACTGGGGATCAGTGGAGAAACAAATCCAGAAAGAATGAAGAGATGGAGCCAAAGCAAAAACAACACCCAGTTGTGGATGTGACTGGTGATAGAGGCAAAGTCTGATTCTGTAAAGAGCAATATTGCATAGGGCCTGGAATAGTAGGTCCATGAATCAAGGCAAATTGGAAGTGGTCCTACAGGAAATGGCAAGAGTGAAAGTCGACATTTTAGGAATCAGCCAACTAAAATGGAATGGAATGGGTGAATTTAACTCAGACCATTATATCTACTACTGTGGGCAAGAATTCCATAGAAGAAATGGAGTAGCCATCATAGGCAACAAAAGAGTCCAAAATGCAGTACTTGGATGCAATCTCAAATGACAGGAATGATCTCTGTTCGGATTCAAGGCAAACCATTTAATATCATGGTAATCCAAGTCTATGCCCCAACCAGTAATGATGAAGAAGCTGAAGTTGAATGGTTCTATGAAGACCTATAAGACCTTCTAGAATTAACACCCACCCCCCCCCAAAAAAAAAATGCCCTTTTCATTTTAGGGAACTGAAATGCAAAAGTAGGAAGTTAAGAAAAACCTGGAGTAACAGGTAAATTAGGCCTTGGAGTACAGAATGAAGCAGGAAAAGGCTAATAGAGTTCTGCCAAGAGAATGCACTGGTCATAGCAAATAACTTCTTCCAACAAACAAGAGAAGACTCTACATAGGACATCACCAGATGGTCAAAACCAAAATAAGATTGATTACATTATTTGCAGCCAAAGGTGGAAAAGCTCTATACAGTCAGCAAAAACAAGACGGGGAGCTGACTGTGGCTCATATCATGAACTCCTTATTGCCAAATTCAGACTTAAATTGAAGAAAGTAGGGAAAACCACTGGAGAAGGCAATGGCATCCCACTCCAGTACTCTTGCCTGGAAAATCCCAGGGACGGGGGAGCCTGGTGGGCTGCCATCTATGGGGTCGCACAGAGTCGAACACGACTGAAGTGACTTAACAGCAGCAGCAGCAGGGAAAACCACTAGACAATTCAGGTATGACCTAAATCAAATCCCTAACGATTATATAGTGGAAGTGAGAAATAGATTTAAGGCACTAGATCTGATAGACAGAGTGCTGATGAACTATGGACAGAGGTTCATGACATTGTACAGGAGACAGGGAGCAAGATCATCCCCAAGAAAACGAAATGCAAAAAAGCAAATGGCTGTCTGAGGAGGCCTTACAAATAGCTGTGAAAAGAAGAGAAGCAAAAAACAAAGGAGAAAATGAAAGATATACTCATTTGAATGCAGAGTTCCCAAGAATAGCAAGAAGAGGTTAGAAAGCCTTCCTCAGTGATCAGTGCAAAGAAATAAAGGAAAACAATAGAATGGGAAAGACTAGAGATCTCTTCAAGAAAATTAGAGATACCAAGGGAACATTTCATGCAAAAATGAGCTCGATAAAGGACAGAAATGGTATGGACCTAACAGAAGCAGAAGATATTAAGAAGAGGTGGTGAGAATACACAGAAGACTGTACAAAAAGATCTTCACAACAAAGATAATCACCATGGTGTGATCACTCACCTAGAGCCAGATGTCCTGAAATGTGAAGTCAAGTGGGCCTTAGAAAGCATCACTACAAACAAAGCTAGTGGAGGTGATGGAATTCCAGTTGAGCTATTTCAAATCCTGAAAGATGATGCTGTGAAAGTGCTGCACTCAAGATGCCAGCAAATTTGGAAAACTCAGCAGTGGCCACAGGACTGGAAAAGGTCGGTTTTCATTCCAATTCCAAAGAAAGGCAATGCCAAAGAATGCTCAAACTACTGCACAATTGCACTCATCTCACTTGCTAGCAAAGTAATGCTCAAAATTCCCCAAGCCAGGCTTCAAAAATATGTGAACCATGAACTTCTAGATGTTCAAACTGGATTTAGAAAAGGCAGAGGAACCAGAGATCTAATTGCCAACATCAGTTGGATCATCGGAAAAGCAAGAGAGTTCCAAAAAAACAACTATTTGTGCTTCATTGACTATGCCAAAGCCTTTGACTGTGTGGATCACAATAAACTGTGGAAAATTCTGAAAGAGATGGGAATACCAGACCACCTGAACTGCCTCTTGAGAAACCTATATACAGGTCAGGAACCAACAGTTAGAACTGGACGTGGAGCAACAGGCTGGTTCCAAATAGGGAAAGGAGTATGTCAAGGCTGTATATTGTCATCCTGCTTATTTAACTTCTATGCAGAGTACATCATGAGAAACGCTGGGCTGGAAGAAGCACAAGCTGGAATCAAGATTGCTGGGAGAAATATCAATAACCTCAGATATGCAGATGACACCACCCTTATGGCCGAAAGTGAGGAAGAACTAAAAAGCCTCTTGATGAAAGTGAAAGAAGAGAGTGAAAAGTTGGCTTAAAACTCAACTTTCAGAAAATGAAGATCATGGCATCTGGTCCCATCACTTCATGGCAAATAGATGGGGAAACAGTGGAAACAGTTGCTGACTTTATTTTTTTTGGCTCCAACATCACTGCAGATGGTGACGGCAGCCATGAAATTAAAAGACACTTACTCCACGGAAGAAAAGTTATGACCAGCCTACACAGCATATTAAAAAGCAGAGACATTACTTTGCCAACAAAAGTCTGTCTAGTCAAGGCTATGGTTTTTCCAGTAGTCATGTATGGATATGAAAGTTTTACTATAAAGAAAGCTAAGCACCAAAGAATTGATGCTTTTGAACTGTGGTTTTGGAGAAGACTCTTGAGAGTCCTTTTGATTGCAAGGAGATCCAACCAGTCCATCCGAAAGGAAATCAGTCCTTGATGTTCATTGGAAGAACTGATGTTGAAGCTGAAACTTCAGTACTTTGGCCACCTGATGCGAAGAGCTGACTCTTTTGAAAAGACCCTGATGCTGGGAAAGATTGAATGAAGGAGAAGAAGGGGACGACAGAGGATGAAATGGTTGGATGGTATCAACCACTCAATGGACATGAGTTTGGGTAAACTCTGGAAGTTGATCATGGACAGGGAGGCCTGGTGTGCTGCAGTCCATGGGGTCACAAAGGGTCAGACATGACTGAGCAACTGAACTGAACGGATGTACCCCTAATTCTTCTTATCTGTGTTACAGATGGCTTCAGAATATCCCACACTATTGCATGATTGTTTGAACATTATTGTAAAAAAAAAAGTGTTATAAAATAATCTGTAAATAACATTGATTACTTTTTTTAAGAGTTTTATAAACTACTTTAATTAGGGATTCAGTAATAACTATTGTATAATGTTAGCATACATGTATATTTCTGATCAATTTAAACTCATTTATTATTTTTAAATTTTAATATGGAATCTGTCTCCCTAGCTCTTCTATAATCCCCCTCAAAAACTGAGTAAATGAGCATACATTTAGGAAAGTCATAGCAAGTGGTAATGAAAGCTTCAATTTTCTACCTGGTTTGAAGTTTAATCTTTTCATAACAATTTTTATGAACATTACATATGTAAATAGATAAGAATTAGAAAGGAACATAGAAAAATAGTCTCAGTTGCTATTTTACCACAGTAGAATTGTGAAAAAATGTTTTTGTTAAAATAATGTATGATAATACTGTTAATTATAATAACCAGTATTTTGAGTGCTTATTTTGTCCTAGTCACCATTTTAAGTACTTTCCATGAGCTGAATCCATGTGTATTCTCAAGTAACAAATGAGGAAGCTGAGACATAGAAGACAAACACATATGCAAAAGGGCAAAGGCAATATGGAGGAATGGAGAAGGAAATGGCAACCCACTCCAGTATTCTCGCCTAGAGAATCCTGTGGGCAGAGGAGCCTGGTGGGCTGCTGTCCATAGGGTCGCACAGATTCGGACGTGACTGAAGCAGCTTTGCCTGCATGCACGCAATATGGAGGAAGTACAGAAAAGAAAGAAAAATATAAATGTGAATGCAAAGAGGTTCTTGGTAATTTTAAAATGTTTCAGCTTTATCAAAGGTACAATTGACAAATAATATTGGAAGACATTTATAATGTGCATCATGATGAATTAATATATGTACACATTGTGAATAGCTTTCCCTTAAATAGTTAATTAACACATTCATCACCTCACATATTTAGCTTCTTGTGTGTTTGAAAACACTGAAGTACTATTCTCTTCGCAATTTTAGTTACACAATGCAGTGTGTCAACTGTCATAGAGATATTACACAGTAGATCCTCAGAAGTTAGCATTCTTATTACTGAAAGTTTATACTTTGTTACCAACCTCTCCCTAACCACACTACAGCCCCTAGCATTATTCTACTCTGTTTATATGACTTGGCTTTTTTCCCCCCAAAATTCCACATATACGTGTCACCATGCCATATTTCTCATTCTCCGTCTGACTTGCTGCATTTAGCATAGTGACTTCAAATTCCATCCATGTTCGTGTTACTGTAAATGTCAAGATATCCTTTTTTTTCAAGGCTGAATAATATCTATCTATCTATCTATCTATATATGTGTGTGTGTGTGTGTCTGTGAGTGTGTGTGTTTATATAGAGAGTGTATTTATAAATATGTAAAATCAGCCCTGGGTTTTCTTTGGAAGGACTGATGCTAAAGCTGAAACTCCAGTACTTTGGCCACCTTATGTGAAGAGTTGACTCGTTGGAAAAGACTCTGATGCTGGGAGGGATTGGGGGCAGGAGGAGAAGGGGACGACAGAGGATGAGATGGCTGGATGGCATCACTGACTCGATGGACGTGAGTCTCAGTGAACTCCAGGAGTTGGTAATGGACAGGGAGGCCTGGCGTGCTGCGATTCATGGGGTCACAAAGAGTCGGACACGACTGAGTGACTGAACTGAACTGAACTGAAATGATAGAGTAAAAAAAAATCCTTTACATTTACTCTCATATTTACAGTTTATTTTGCTTTCCAGGTTTCTTTGCATAGATATATTTTCCCCACTGACATAATTTTCCTTTTGCCTAAAGGACTGACTTTAACATTTCTTATAGTAATAATTCATCAACTTTTATATGTCAGAGGAAGTCTTTATTTCTCCTATTTCTGAAATAGCTATTGACTGGGTTTAGAATTGTAAGTCACAGTATTTTCTTTATATTTATTATTTAGGTTGGTTGACATTGCTTTTCCTATGGTTTATACTTTTCATGAAGTTTGAAAAGTTTTCAGTGATTATTTTTCCAAATACCTCTTTCCCCATGCTTCCAGCCCTACTCCTTTAGTGTCTCCTTCAGTGTCTTCAGGCCTATGGGTACATTAGGCCAATTGTAGTAATTTACTTCTTTTTTCTCTGTTTCATTTTTTAAAATTTTATTTTGAAATAATTGTAGGGTGATAGGAAATGACAAACATTCAGGGAAATTTAATGATCCCTCCATTCTGCTTCCTCCAGTGCTGCTATCTTTCATAACTCTGTATTGATAATCCAGTATCATAACCAAGACACTGACATAGTATAACTAAGAAAGCTTACTCAGATTGTAAATTATGTATTTATTCTTTTGTGTATTGTGTGTGTCTGTATGTATTTATACTGAATATTAGTGCATAGCTTCATGTAACTACCAGTACAGTGAAGATACAGAACTGACCACTCCTTTACAACCTCATTCCTCACTCTGGTCTAAATCTCTAACCCCTGACAACCACTACTCTGTTATTCTCTATCTTTGTAATTATTTTTCATTTCATAAATATTCTATAAATGATAGCATACAGAATGTATTTTTTGAGATTTCTCATTTTCACTAGAATAATTCCATTAATGTCCATCTAAGTTGTTACATGCTGGAGAAGGAAATGGCAACCCACTCCAGTGTTCTTGCCTTGAGAATCCCAGGGATGGGGAAGCCTGGTGGGCTGCCGTCTATGGGGTCGCACAGAGTCAGACACGACTGAAGTGACTTAGCAGCAGCAAGTTGTTACATGCAGCAGTAGATTCTTATTTTTAGTGCTGAGTGTAGTCCGTGGTGAAGGAAATCACAACCCACTGCAGTACTCTTGCCTGGCAAATTCCATGGATGAAAGAGCCTGGTAGGCTAGCAACTTCACTTTCTTTCTCTCTATAGTTCCTTTTGGAGAAGGAACTGGCAATCCACTCCAGTGTTCTTGCCTGAGGAATCCCATGGACAGAGGGGCCTGGTGGGTTACAGTCTATGGGGTTGCAAAGAATCGGACATGACTAAGCAACTAACACACACACACACACACAGAGTAGTCCATGGTATGGATATAACAGTTTGCAAACCATTCAGCCATTGAAAGTATTTGGACTATTTCCAGTTTGGGGCAATTACAAATGAAGTTCTATCAACATTTGTGTACAGTCTTTCTCTTTCACACACATTTTCATTTCTGTATCATAAATGTTTGAGTCAGTGTTTCATTGCATATAGTTTCTACAGATTTATTTCAAGCTCACTAATCTTTTCTCCTGCAGTATGCAATCTTCTATTAGTCCCATCCAGTGTGTTTCTCATTTTAGACATATTTTCCACCCCCAGAAGGTTGATTAGGTCTTTTAAAATATCTTTCTTATTCCTGCTTAATATTCCCGATATCTTTCCTATCTTCTTGTCTATATGGTATTTAGTAATAGTAACTATTTCAATGTCTTTAACAATTAATTCTGTCATCTGTTATTCTTGCTCTGTTCCTATTGATTGTTTTTTCCTTCATCTTGTGTCTGGTAGTTTTTTTATTGAATGACAAAAATTATGCAATTGATCTTTTTGGGTGATAGATACTTCCATATTCCTGTAAATACACTTGAGGCTTGTTCTCTGGTGCAGTCAAATTTCTTGGTAACAGCTTGTTTGTTTGTTTGTTTTTCATTTTTAAATTTATTTATTTATTTAAATTGAGTGATAATTGCTTTTCAGTATTGTATGGCTTCCTGCCAAACATCGACATTAATCAGCCATAGATATACATATATCCCCTTCCTCTTAAACCTTCCTTCCATCTCCCTCTTCATCCCACCCCTCTAGGTTGTTGCAGAGTGCTGGTTTGAGTTCCCTGGGTCATATAGCAAAATCCCATTGGCTGTCTGTTTTACATATGGTAATGTAAGTTTCCATGTTACTCTCTCCATACATTCCACCCTCTCCTTCCTGCCTCCCACCCTGTTTCCACAAGTCTGTTCAGGTATGTGTCATTTAGGGTCCAGCCAGATAAATAGCAAAACCATTAGAATGAAGGATGAATACATAAGTAGGAAATGAATGAATTGGCTTACTCATTTACAGGGGTTGGGTAAGTAGTTTCTACAAGGCTATTTCTGTATCTAATGCTGGAGCTCATATGTCTACAAGGTAGACAGTCTGACAGAAGCTTGGGAGCAGCCTGGAACCCCATGAACTGGAAACACAATGATTAGCTAAAACTCATGTCCTTTTCCTTTTCTCTGACCTAATTGAGAAAGGTATCCTGCTAAGTCAGTGCCCTTCATGTAACTAAGGCCTGGGAGTCAGAGAAACTGAACGAAGATCCAGAAAGAAGAGTTAGCAACCACGGGCCTACTTGCTACTCTGGGTCAAGGAAGTGAGTCAGCAGATTAACAACAGTGTATGTGTCTGCATCAGAATGGCTACTCCCTTGCCTGAGTCCTCCAACTCCCACAAGAGAATTATTCTTAGAACCTCCCCAAACAAGAAATGTGTTGTTCTCGTTTAGTTGCTCAGTAATGTCCAACTCTAGCAAGGCAATTCTGGGAAATGTTAGAATTTTCAGAACAACCTCGAGTCAAGTATTTTACTATTGAAGTAGTTTCTTTCTGAGTATTCTTCCCAGTGTGCCATAAATTCTAAGTTTTTCTGCTCTGCTGATATGAATTCACATTATTCTTAAACCTGTAGAGCCTCAGGGATAGGTCCCTCTCTTCCTTTGTTTAAGACCATGTTGGGTAGTTTCCTCACACACATGTATGCTTACTACTCAGCATCTTCTGCTGATATCTGGAACTCCATTCCCCACCCTCTGTTTTTCTCTGCAGTTCTGTCTTCTCCAGTAGTCTACTCTGAGAATTTTAGCTCCTTGGACTCCCTGAAATCCTCACTCAGTCTTTGCTGCTCCACTAGATTCTCCCTGGCTTTCCCCTTCCTGTTCTCTGTCCTGGTATCACTCTCTTCAGTAAGTGGTGTTGATTGTAGGACTTAACCTCATCTGCTACATCTCTGCTAGGACCATTGACTTGGTTGGCTGATGTCCAATGTCTGAGAATGTTTGTTTCCTCTACTTTGTCACTTTTTAAAAGTTGTTTTTGAGGAGAAAAGGAAATCCAGTCCTTATTTATTTCCAGCTTGGCTGAAAGTATTCCCTATTAGATTTTTTTTTTTTCTAATTTTATTTTATTTTTAAACTTTACATAATTGTATTAGTTTTGCCAAATATCAAAATGAATCCGCCACAGGTATACATGTGTTCCCCATACTGAACCCTCCTCCCTCCTCCCTCCCCATACCATCCCTCTGGGTCGTCCCAGTGCACTAGCCCCAAGCATCCAGTATCGTGCATCGAACCTGGACTGGCAACTCGTTTCTTACATGATATTTTACATGCTTCTGAGTCACCCTTCCTGGAAGGCGTGATCTTCCAGAGCTTTTTTTTTAGTCAAGAGATTATTTTATTTCATTCTGTCCCTTCCTATTGATGGATCCCAAGCTCTAAACCTTTTTTCCACAGCCCAGTAAAGCATGAGAAAACACCACTCTGCTTTTCAGGGTTTTGTATTTTTGCTTCTATCCTGCAGTGCTGTAGAATTTATGTTTCTTGAGGGAAATTTTGGTGAAATTTGATGTTGTAGAAATCTCCAATGTATGTCTTCTCCATGAAATTATCATTCACAACTGCTTTCCTATGCAATGATAGTCATCCTCTTTCTTTGTAGAGCATGTCAGTATCTTGTATTTTCCCTTAATCTACAGATTGCCCTGGTGAAAAAATACCTGATAATCATAAATCACATCATGAAAACTTTGTCCTCTAAATAATTACAGCTCCTTTTCTCTTCGTCGCCCCATCAGCTTTCAAAAACATTGATATTTGTAATATCTTAGAATACAAACTTGTTTTCTGCAACAACTGCTGCATCTATCCCAAAGTAAAAGGGCGATTGTTACTTTTTAAATTGTTTTTCTGATACTCAAATATATACACACATGTTTATATATAAATATACATATGTATATAAATATATGTACATATATTCGAATATATACATTCATACGTATACATATGCATAAACATGTGCATATACAGATATATACTCAAATATATATATATATATCCATAGTGCCATTTTCATTATATTTATATTTTTATACTGTATAAAATATACAGTTATTTCCCCTTCAATGTTACTTTTTCAGTCCATCTCTCCCTTTCCTTCCCTCACTGTGTCCACAAGTCTGTTCTTTGTGTCTCCATATAGTGTTTTATAACTGTAGTTTAAGCAACATCCAAAAGTGCATATCTTGTGATGCCTTTATATTGAAATTCTTATATAAACTTTTAAACTTTATATTTATTCAGTTCAGAGCATATTTTAAAAATATTGAGGTTCTCCTTTCTTAGTATATGGAAAATAAGACAAGGATTTATTAAGTACTAAGTTCTAAAAGCTAAGTAAAGTGTATACATTTATACACTTATACATTTATATATCTCTGAGGTTTCAAAATAGTTGTTTATGCCCACTGGGTACAGCATAAATAGATTAAGTTTTTAATATATAAAGCCTAATTTGTGCCCATATCATAGAACAGATCAGCCAATTACACCTCTCACTCTGATAGTTAATGCACATTCTTTTTCAAGTTTGAAAGGAGCTAAAAAATATTGCTTTGACTCTTAACTATGCAAAAAATTATGAGATGGCTAGACTTAAGACATACATTTTGATATCCCAAAGTAATAAGTGTTGCATATTCATTATACAAGGAACTTGTTCTTTAGGCTGGTATTGGAAAATAGATGAATAAATGCATTGAAGTAATGAAGAGGTGAGAAAATTGGAGTCTGGATCCTAGTATTTGTATTCATGCATGGCAGGGAGATCCCTTCACTCCTCTGAGCATTTGTAATTGCTGTAAAATGATTTTGACTTATGCCTTGTCTGGCTGACAAGCTGTTGTGAAAAGTAAATAAGGTAAAAGATATGAAATCAATTTATAAACATGAAACTAGGAAAATGCATATAATTGTATTTATTTAGGAAGCTAAGTTTCCCAGATTTACATTTCATTTATGTGTAGTGCTTTTTAAGTTCTCATTAAGGAAAAAAAGCATTGGGAACAGCATGTTGTTGTGTAATATTTTACACAACATTTGGGGATAAGGCTGATTTCCTGGTGGCTCAGGTGGTAAAGAATCTGCCTGTAATGCAGGAGACCTGGGTTAGATCCCTGGGTTGGGAGGACCCCCTGCAGGAGGGCATGGCTTCCAGTATTCTTGCCTGGAGAATTTGCATGGACAGACGAGTCTGGTGAGTTACAGTCCATAGGGTCACAAAGACTCAGACATGACTGAGCAACTAAGAACAGCAACAGAACAAGGATGATAGAAATCCATTTTTTCCTGAATGAACAATTGAGAAAAATTAGACATTCATATTTATACATAAAAATTAGCAATGCTCTTTGCTTATTGTAAACCTCCAATAATAATACCACAGTTCTTGAAGTGTGCTGTGTTGTCAAATTTTCCTTCAAACCATTTAGAGCCAGAGGTTGACTATGAGAAAAACCTAGGCATACACCTATAACCTTGAGTGATAATCAGTAGGGAAAACTGTATTTTGATGCTTTTCTTCAAAGACAGAGTTTTCTGTCTGTTAATGATGCATAGGAAAAAAAAAAGAAAACAAACTCAAAACTCTACCTTCTTATTTGTTTTGGATTTGTGTGGCATATAGCCCCAAAGATGTTGATACAGAATGAATATACTTTTATCATGCTGGATACTACGAGTTGAATCTCATAAGGCAAGTCATAAAAACACGACATGTTTCTCAATAACTTTTGATCCCATTTGATAAAGAACAAATCTTCAATTTCCCGTATTTCTAATAAAAATACAGCTGACTCTTCACCAGAGATTCAGAAATCCCAAAGATCAAGGAACCAGGGAAAAGTTCTCCGGCAGACTCAACTGGTATATGAGTCCTCTAAGAAAAAGTATGTATGAAAATAGCAGAGATTACCATGGTTACTTCTGTTGAATAATTTAGATAAATATCATAATATGAAATAAATAAAACTGTAGCTGAGACTGCAGTTTTAAAAGACATTATTTTTCTTATTTGACATCCTGTTTTATCGTCTAGACCTACATTCCCAACTAGCTGTATTTATAAACAGTATCTAGAACTGGTTAAGGGTTGCAGTGCCAGTGTCAACAATTATGGCTCACAGCTAGGCTCTGCCAAGTATTAGATTATATATCCTAACCTAAGGCTAAGTTTCTTTATGTGCCAAAGGGTAGAAAACTGTGATAACTACCTTACAGAGTTAATAAAATTGAGATTGTGTGTATAAATTGCTTAATACAGTTTAACGTGTGGCATGGCCTGAAGTACATTATTGGTAACTGTTATTAATGGTAACTATATACATTATTGGAGAAGGCAATGGCACCCCACTCCAGTACTCTTGCCTGGAAAATCCCATGGACGGAGGAGCCTGGTAGGCTGCAGTCCATGGGGTCTTGAAGAGTCAGACACGACTGAGCGACTTCACTTTCACTTTGCACTTTCATGCATTGGAGAAGGAAATGGCAACCCACTCCAGTGTTCTTGCCTGGAGAATCCCAGGGACAGTGGAGCCTGGTGGGCTGCCGTCTATGGGGTTGCACAGAGTCGGACACGATTGAAGTCACTTAGCAGCATATATACTATACATGTGATGGTGGTAATTATGAGAAAGACACAAAGTCTATTATGGTCTCACTGTTGGATGAAACTAATAAATTCACTCTACTCATTTTCAGATTTATGATGGATTATAATGAATCGTTTGGGAGAAGGCAATGGCACCCCACTCCAGTACTCTTGCCTGGAGAATCCCATGGATGGAGGAGCCTGGTAGGCTGCAGTCCATGGGGTCGCTAGAGTCGGACACGACTGAGCGACTTCACTTTCACTTTTCACTTTCCTGTGTTGGAGAAGGAAATGGCACCCCACTCCAGTGTTCTTGCCTGGAGAATCCCAGGGACGGGGGAGCCTGGTGGGCTGCCATCTATGGGGTCGCACAGAGTCAGACACGACTGAAGTGATGCAGCAGCAGCATAATGAATCGTTTAGACAGTACTGATTGTCTAGGCTGTGCCAGTCGGTAGTGCTGAGGACTTTTAACATTTTGAGGCTCATTCAGAGAGACTGCAAATGGTGCATTATTGAAAAGAAGGCCCCATTGGACAGGAATCTCCCTGGCTGACCCACACATTCTCTAAAATGTGTGGAAAATTAACTGATAATCTCAGCATTTAAAAGTCTTAAGTACTAGCTTCAAATACAAGCTTTTGAGTTAAAATGCTGTAAGTGGACAATACTCATTGTTTAAGTCAATCTTACCTTTTACCTCCCTGTTAAATTTCTTCAAATAACACCTACTGTTTTCAGAGCAAACTAAATGAACCTCTGTATGATTGAACCGTATAGTCGGGTTAAAGTCTAAGAGGAAAAAATAAAGCAGCCACACTCTTAATATTCATATTTTCATTCTTTGCCTCTTGGTTGAAAAATGAAATGACAGACCAAGAAATTTTAAGTTCACTTTGTATGAGCATAATATGGTCCTTATCCAACCACACTCTTACTTTTTAATAATGCAGTGAGAGAAAAATCATTTGTCAAGTTTATTTACTGGAAAAATACAGATCCTAGAATGAAGATGATGAGTTTAAATTCTAGATTTATTACATACTACTTCAATGACCATAAAGTTAAATAATTTTATATAATTATACCTATGCCCATTCTCCTTATCTCAAAAGATAGAAATGCCTTCCTACCTTATAGGAATATTGAATGGAATAACTAAACTAGCACTGATGATAGTTAAAATTTAAGTTTTGTAAACAGACCTTCTTGGATTATTTATGGACTATGTTTATTAATTTAATGTGTTATTTATCTAAAAATGACTTAGTGCCTGGAAATAAGGACTCTAATAATTGTTTGTTACTCCCTGTATAGAGTGATTAATTACCTCATATATGCATTGCTCTGTGACAAGGAAGTATAATGCAGTGTGATTATCTGTTTTTTTCTTATCTCTACTCTTAGACTGTGAGCTCTCAGAAAGTAGGAAAGAGATTGTTTTATCTTTGAATTTTCAAGAGACATTTTGGAAAAGTTATATTACATTCCTGATGATGTTTGTTTTAATAAATGAATACAAATAAGTAAACTCTGGATTGATAAACTCCTAGAAGTAGATTTATTTAAAGATAAGTGCTTTAAAATGCAAGAAACGCTGTAAAGAAATAGTCACATAGATAGAGCAAGCAAAGCCTATTTAAAGGCCAACTACTTGGCATAGAAAAATGTACTATAAATTCAGAGAAAGAAGACATGAGTCAGAGTTATGAGTCAGAGTTAGATTTGAATAAAGCTGTGCATGGAGAATATGGATATGTGAAGTAGGAGACTACTGCAAGGCAGGAGAAGGCAAATATTAAGACCTAAAAAACTAAATAGCTATGATGTCTTCAGAGCATAATGAACGGCCTGCCATCTATTCATAGGTTTCTGTGTAGGCATGAATGGGGAGACGAGCTTGAATGGAAACTTTGGTCTGTTTTGACTTTGTTGAGAGTTATCTATTGAGGAATGAGCACTGTTTTCTATAAAAATTGCATTTACACACTGTTCAGTCATGTGTTATGCAAATGGAGAGGGAAACAATTTGGGAAACTAGGATCCTTTAGGCTCATGTTAAAATTCTACACTTACGATAAAAGAAATCTGGGCTTATATGAAAATGTTGAGAACACATAGCAAAGCAGAGATGCAGGAGGTAATAAGGTGAAGACATAGGAAAAGTTAATGAAATAAGTCAAGAAGATTACAAATAAACTTCTAACTGGAATCCACTAATAGATTTTCTAACAATTTTGATGATTTTTTAAAAAATTTGATTGCTTAGCTTTTGTCAAATATTTCTGTCAAATGCAATTATAGAGGGGTAAGAAGAGTCAGACATGACTGAGCGACTTCACTTTCCCTTTTCACTTTCATGCACTGGAGAAGGAAATGGCAACCCACTCCAGTGTTCTTGCCTGGAGAACCCCAGGGACGGCGGGGCCTGGTGGGCTGCCGTCTATGGGGTCGCACAGAGTCGGACAGGACTGAGGCGACTTAGCAGCAGCAGCAATAGGAGTTGTTACATGAACAAAAGATAGATGTATGGTCAACAAGTTTTAAAACTTGGCTTAAAAAATAAAACAAATTTATCAATTCAATGATTACTGTTATGTCTAAGATATTAATATAGTAATTAGCATTATTTTAAGTATAGTTGTTGTATAATGTTAGTTTCAGTTTTAGACCATAGTAATTCAATATTTTATAGATTATACTCCATTTATAACTATTACAAAAAAAAGGCTATATTTCCCAGTGCTGTATGATATGTATATGTGCCTTAGTGCCTCATCTATCTTATACATAGTATTTACACCTCTTAATCCCTTACCCTTATTTTGCCCCTTCCCTCTACTGTCTCCCTGCTGGCAACCACTAGTTTTTATCTGTGAGTCTGTTTCTGTTTTGTTATATACATTCTTGGTTTTATTTTTTATTTGCTTCAGAGTTCATCTCTAGGTGAGGTTTTACTTCATCTCACCAAAGTCTGAGCCCTGACTCCTAGGGAGCACTTTACAAACACTAACTAATGGAAACTTTTGTCAGTACTTTGAAGTGTTCAGCTACTCTCAAGACATAGAAACAATTATCACAAGTTGGGCTACTTACACATCAGTTTTAGTCATTTTAATTAGCTAAATATTAATTAGTTACTGCGAATAACCACTCTGGTAATTCAGCCCAGTCTCCAGATAATAGAAATTTCTACTTTTATTTCAAATTTTTTTAAATTTATTTTTGGTGGATAATTGCTTTACAATGTTGTATTGGTTTGATAATAATTGATTTGAAATGAAAATAGTCTTATCATTCTTATTAAGAGAATTGTTCTAATTTTTGTTTTTAGACTTGAATATAGAGACTTCAAAGTCATCTTTATAACACGATTCCTTAGGATCATACTTTTCTTTTCTTTTACTATTTCTTACTTTTGGCTAAATTCCTCCATAAGCTGTAAGCATTACATTTTAACACAGAGAAATAGAAGAATATATTTCCTCTCAAATGGTGTTTATTTTGAATACTTGTTTAAGCCTTTAAGAGCTAGAGCTTCCTGTACATTTTATTGTGTCAGTACTTGTTAACATCACTTTTAAATTGATTCTTTGCCTAAAAAAGATCAAACAGCATTTTTTCCATAACTGTATATTCCCTGTCATTCTCATCCCTAATTGCCCAGTAACAGCATAAAATTTATTTGTAGTATTTCACAACTTGTGATGAAAGGTGTGAGGAAGTGAGAAAGTGGCAGAGACTGTGTGCTGTCATTTTCAAAAGACCGAATAAGTAGTTCATACTTTGTTATAAATGAGCAGTAAGAATTTTGTATCATATATATTAAACTGGAAATATATTATTTGACTCACACTTTGTAAGAATTATCTAGTTGTGTGGAAAAGGACTGAATGGGTTTTTGGAGAACATATAGGGAGATGGTTAATAAGTATGTGATATAAATAAGTTAACATGATTCTGTAAAAGTTGTATAATCATTTACTAAATCAACTCAGCAAATATTTAGATAGAATTTACTGTATAATATGAGATGAAAAGGAATCCTGCTCTCAGGATTACTAGAGACTGCAATAGAGATCTGCATAGATCTCAGTATGAATGAGACAGGCAATAAAAAAAAACACTCTTTTGAGAAGGTGTTTAAATTCAATTGTGAATGTTTGATGTAAGTAGAACTACAGTAATGTCTTATCAGGAGGAACACATGAACAATCATATGATTGTTAAAAAAAAAGATATTCAAAGAACCACAAATCAGTGTACATACAGTGATGTACAACTAAGAACTCTAAATTACCTACATTCAATTCTGAGTTCTCCAATTGCTTGCTGTGTAGTCCCTCACTAAATTGATGCACTTCGGTTTCAGCTATGAAATTAGGGTAACTCTATGCACTAGATTATAAACTCCTTTTGAGTAGGAAATGTTGGTAAAATACTTATTAGAGTGCCTGACAGAAGGCAATCAATAAATAGTAGGTATTTCAGATTATTATTATTGCTGTTGCATTAGGGAGTGTTTGTAGCAGAAGATGATTTAAAGAAGTGGAGCGGGCCAAAGTGACCCAAAGAAATTTTGGAAGGCCATGGATATTTGTCTATAGTGATGGTATTACAAGCATATGTCCAAATTAATCAAATTATATATAATGATTAGGTGCAGTTTTGTGTATATTAATTATACCTAGATAAAGCTACAAAAAGCTTAATATATAATAAGTAAGATTGCTCATAAACCACAGTAACAAAAACTGAATCTTTAAGAGAAGCAACAAAAACAGCTAGGAAGAATCAAAATAGAATCTTTATTTTGCTAAGTTAATAAGTGTTGACTACATCATGAAAACAACTGGCAGTTAGTCAGTTTCTGGGCAAAAATTATAGAATCAGACAGAAATCATGTGAATCACATGTTGGGGAATGAGCTATGTGGCAGGACAACTTTTATCGAACTGCCCAGTTGGAAATTTGTGCTCACTTAAGTGTGAAATGCTGAAAGTCTGCACCAAGCCACAAGGGATGGAGCAAAAAGAGGGTATGCAGAGAAATATTTAGAACATACTTAGTAGTGCATGGAGTTTTATTAAATTTCTAGAATATGTGAATGGAACCAGTAAATGGAGATACATTTCATCAGGTTTGGGTTACATCAAGAGGTACATACTTTCACAGAAAATGTAATAGGTTTTAGAAATATTCATTTTGAACAGATTTTGGACACATGCATTTGAGTTGCTTCTAGGACATAAAAATGAAGAAGGGGGGTATTTGTTAGAAGTATAAGATGACTGAGATGTCATGTAGGTCAAAAGTCACTGGTAAAAATAGAAGAGTAAGGGTTTTATTTTTGGAGCAAATTTAAGCCACCTTGTTTTAACCAATTTTGAAATAAAACATTCCAGAAGTGCAGGAAAAGCAAGAGCAGAAGATTTTAAAAGTTAGTTTATAACCAGGATATCTCAAGGAGCATTTAGAAGTGCTTTACTAGTATAGAGTATCTAAAAATGGTCACTTTTCCCCTGTCTTCCAGAAGCATTTACTGCAGTGCTTTTCCAGTTTTCTTCAAGTCTGCCTGCCCACTGCCTTCTAGCCTCTGCTTGTTGCCAAAGTGCAAAGGTCAAGTCAGTGTTCCAGAATGCAAGGGCTTTATTTGGATCTGGGTTCCGTTCCATATTCATTGTCTTCTTCTTTTCCCCCAGCTATCATCTTGGTGTTTATTCTCCCCAGGAGGAGTGCTTGCTTTTACCCCTTGATCTAGTCAGATAGGTATGTTTTCATTTATCTCAGTAATTTACACAAGCTACATTTAAAGCTAAATATTTGTGTCTAGAATTTGTGGGGAAATAATATCTTAATATATACATGGCAGCCTCCTAGTATCTATTTATAGAATGAATTGATTGATGAAAGAGTTAAAAATATAGTGGTCAGAAACCAGGAAAGTGGGCTATATTATAGAATCCTTTAAAAAATTGTACCATTATGTCTTCCTGTTCAAAGGACAGGTTGAGCTGTCTGAATTCACAGTTCTGCCCACATTATGTTTGCCCTGTAGAAAGAAAATAGGCCTTTAGAAGGCTGTGTTGAAGTTCAGCCTATGCCATTCCACATCACAGCAGGAATATCACAGCCCATCACTTCTAAAAGTTAATGTACCATCCTTCACAAGATCCTCTCTAGACTAATATTGCCAGAGGTTAAATGACATTAATACAGAAGTTCATGACTGCATAATGTAGTTTATAATCCTGAGGACACACTTTAACAGCAACAGCCATTCTTCTCATATTTCCGTTGTCTTTTTGACATAAAAATTGCTCTTGTGGAAAATTGTCATTTCCCAGAGGTCCAACTCTTTATGCTGGGGCTACATGGGATACAGAACAGCTGAAATCTGAGTATAGAACAAAACAGTAGATAAAGAAAGCAACTGCAATCTAAGGAGAGTTCAACTCTAACAGTTGGCTTTCTCATGTCCTGTTTTCTCTACAAAACAAATATGAAGCTCTGTGTTTTATTTTCTCTGTGTTCCCAGAAGTGCATCCTGTGTGTAAGCATACTTATGTTTCTGTATCTTATCTCTTGCTGTTTTTCTGGTTATTATCTTGCAATTTACTGACGATGGCAGATATTAAGTATATCTTAAAAGATCCTGGATCTCAAGTAACTTTGACTTTGTTGATATTTAAACCTTAGAGAGACATATATGAGGTACTCAAGCTGCCTGAAGCCCATTATTCATGACTAGGGCATTTGTTTAAGTTCCTATGTACTTGCCTACTCAAAGGAACTAGGCTAGATATATTAAATCTTTGAGAGACCTTTATAGGTTTGCTTATAAATCCTTTATTACAGTCAGGGTTGAGGAACTCTTTGGGGTTCCATTCCTCTGAGTGTCATTCAGGCTTTTAGTAAGGAGCGTATTTATTAAAAAATATCCCATTTTGCCAATATAATAGCTAATGAGGAAACAGACAAATTTCACTTAAAAACAAATTACTTCACTCCTCCTTAGAATAGTACCACATTCCAGAATAAAGGTCTTAACCATTTAAAACCTAAAAAAATTAACAGTATATGCCAATTTGCATTTAGAAAATGTCTCCAAAATCTATAGTTATGTCCATTTGTATCATTCAAAAATCTTAGTTGCCAATTCAGATCACAATCAGTGGTTAGAAATTATTAGAAGCAAGTGAATACTACAAATATCATTCAAGAAAGTCTTTAAAAACAAGCTGTCAAGCTGGTTAAATATTTAAGAAATACTAAAACTCTTTACTTTTGCATGACAAAATTTTCACATTTATTTATTCAAATTAAGCCACATAGAATTCTATCGTGTCAAGAGTACTCACAGAGAATTCTTATAACCATTCTTACTTTAGAATTCTAAGTCAAGTGACTTGTAGAAAATCTAGATTAAATAAAGCCATACAGATCCTTTAGTGGTTTAACAGTATGTTTGTGATCTTTTGCTATTTTTCCTTTTGAGAGATAGGACTTAGATACCCCTTATCAGAGGTTTAAGGTGGACTAGGGGGATGAGAATCCCAGGGACGGGGGAGCCTGGTGGGCTGCCGTCTATGGGGTCGCACGGAGTTGGATATGACTGAAGCAACTTAGCAGCAGCAGCAGGGGGATGGTTGTAGTGAATAGCCTAAGACAGAAATGTGTAAATTCCTCGATTAGGTTGTAAAAGGCACTGCATCTTCATGCTTGCTTCACTCTTTTAGATTTCTTGCCTTGTTGTTGTTGTTCAATCGCTAAGTTTTGTCTGACTCTTTGTGACCCCATGGACTGCAGCACAACAGTCTTCCCTATCCTTCACCATCTCCCAGAGTTTGCTCAAACTCATGTCTGTTGAGTTGATGATGCCATCTAACCATCTCATCCTCTGCCTTCTCCTTCTGCCTTCATCTTTCTCGGCATCAGGGTCTTTTCCAATGAGTCTGCTCTTCACATGAGATGGGCAAAAGTATTAGAGCTTCAGCTTTGGCATCAGTCTTTCCAATGAATATTCAGGGTTTCTTCAGTGCTCAGCGATCGGGTTTCCTTTAGAATTGACCTCCTTGCAGTCCAAGGGACTCTCTAGAGTCTTCTCAAATACCACAGTTCAAAGGCATCAATTCTTCAATGCTCAGCCTTCTTTATGGTCCAACTCCTGCTTTGGGGGAATCCAAGTACTATGTCATGAGAACATGTAAGCATCTCTGTAGAGAGGTCCAGTGACTAGTCTCTGTGCCCCTCATGACCCTGATCTGCACTGATTGCCAGTGAGTGAGCCTCCTTGAATCAGATCCTCCAGGTTTAGTCAAGTCTCCAGATGACTGCAAGCCCTAGTCCACACACACCCCATCTACAGTATGAGTAGCTGAGCCAGACCATGAGCCAGAACCAGCCAGTTAACCTGCTCCCAGATTCCTGGTCCAGAGAACCTGGGGAGGATATTACTTGTTTACTGTTTTCTGATGCTGCATATTCTCTGATTGTACTATATGAACTAAAAATCAGAAAAAAAAAAAAAAAAAACTATTTTCAGTAACCATTTCATTTCAATAGACTTAAATGTTAAATTTGTAAGTTTGTAAATATTTCAGATTTTGCAATGGCAAGAAGCCAGTAATTTGAATCACAGGTCATGGTTTTAAATTACTTTATTAACATTTACCAGCTAGATTACATATTTCCTTTGGCAAGTAAAAGGAATCCAGGTAATGTTAAGGATGTTTATTATCTCAAATAACCGCAAGTCCAGAGGTAAGCTGTTATAAAACAAGTTAATACAGTGACTCAATAATGCAAAAGTCTGATAAACTTCTGTGTGTCTTGAAATGTATCTTATTTGCTACTTGAGTACAGTAACTCCCAGCATCGTGTCCTACAAAAATGTATGGAAAGCCTACAAGATGATATTTATTGTGTGTCATTTGTTAAAAGCAGGAAAAACAGTCATAAGAGTCTTCATTCTGTCTTATTAATTTAGATTATGTCACTAGAATTGTCAAGATTGATTTATAGTATTAGCATTTAAATCTTTAGTCTTGGGATAAACCCATGAAATATATATCTTCCAATAATGGGACAAACTTAAAATTGTATTTTTTAGGCAATAAATTTGGTAACAAGGATAGGCAACCAATATATACCAAAATATTGATGTGATGTTGAACATTGCAAAATTTAAATATTATTTTCCCTTCAGTTCTTTTCATGTTAAATTAGAATAATGCCTTCATTAAAGGGCTATTATTATTACAAAGCTCCTTGGGAGAACAGCCATGATGAACCTAGATAGAGTATTAAAAAGCAGAGACATACTTTGTGAACAAAGGTCCATATAGTCAAAGCTATAGTTTTTCCAGGAGTCATATATGGATGTGAGAGTTGAACCATAAAGAAGGTTGAGAGTGGAAAAGTTTATGCTTTTGAACTGTGATACTGGAGAAGACTCTTGAGAGTCCCTTGGACAGCAAGGAAATCAAACCAACCATTCCTAAAGGACAACAACACTGAATATTCATTGGAAGGACTGATGCTGAAGCTGAAACTCCAATACTTTGGCCAACTGATCTGAAGAGCCAACTCCTTGGAAAAGACTCTGTTACTGGGAAAGACTGAGGGCAGGAGGAGAAAGGGGTGACAGAGGATGAGATGGTTGGATGGCATCATCGACTCAATGGATGTCAGTTTGAGCAAACTCCAGGAGATAGTGAAGGACAGGGAAGCCTGGCATGCTGCAGTCCATGGGGTCGCAAAGATTAAGACAGGACTGAGCGACTGAACAACAACAACAAATTATTATATGGTGTAATATGTATTCCATATGCTTCAGAAGGATCTATATTCATAGAATAAACTCACATATTTGTATACATGAATAAATGGATTGTACTTTTTCCTAACGAATAACAGCTTTCCCTTCAATTTCCTAAACAGGTAAAAATTGACTCTATTGGAGATATTAGGGCATTACAAACTATATGCTGTTAGAAACACAATTATGCACTCCTGCCTTGAATAACAGAACTGCAATTTTAAAACTAGTACATCTCATGAGAAGTCATACGTTGTGCTAAGTCGTTTTAGTCACGTCTGATTCTTTGCAACCCCATGGACTGTAGCCCACTAGGCTCCTCTGTCCATGGAATTCTTCAGGCAAGAATACTGGAGTAGGTTGCCATTTCCTTTTCCAAAGTCATACATTGTATGTATTTAATTTAGGGAAGAAGGAAAATTCATGACCTTGATAGTAGTAAATCTTAAGGGATTCAGTGAAGGATTGCTGCAGTTATAGTGTGAAATTATTAAATATCATTTCATCAGACATTTTATTAGCTGTCTTCCTAGTTGAGGAACTAAGAGACTACTTTCAATCTGGTTGTTTCTGTTTTGCTTAGATACCATTATTTAGGAAGACCTAAAAGTATTATTTAAATTCAGGAATTTAGGGGCATAAATATAATTGATTTAGAGTAATTAAATAAGGACATTAGACATGAGTCATTAGACATAAGTCATTAGATATGACTTGGCATGCCAATTTAAGAACATCTAAGTAAATAGCCACTAAGTCATGTTCAGCTATTTGGACTGTAGCCCACTAGGCTCCTCTCTCCATGGGGTTTCCCAATAAGAATACTGGATTGGGTTGCCATTTCCTTCTCCAGGGAATCTTCCCAACCCAGGGATCAAACCCATATCTCTTGCATTGGCAGGTGGATTCTTTACCACTGAGTCACTTTGGAAGTCCATAAGTACAAAGTCAGTTAAGCAAAATTATAAAACCCTGAGTACTTAAATTAGTTTTACACTATCAATCCTTTTTAGTGTAATTTTCTTAAAATCCAGAGGCATGAGTAACTATATTATAGTTTCAAAATATATAGGACACTAAGTCTACAAATATTTTATAAAATAAAAGGCTTCTATCATTCTTTGGCCAGAACTGCTTACTCTAAGCCCTTGAGAAATCCGTAACATTTGTATATTAGAATGTCATTTTCAGTTCAGTTCAGTCGCTCAGTCGTGTCCAACTCTTTGAGACCTTGTGAATTGTAGCATCCTAGGCCTCCCTGTCCATCACCAACTCCCAGAGTCCATTCAGACTCACGTCCATCGAGTCAGTGATGCCATCCAGCCATCTCATCCTTTGTTGTCCCCTTCTCCTCCTGCCCCCAATCCCTCCCAGCATCAGAGTCTTTTCCAATGAGTCAACTCTTCGCATGAGGTGGCCAAAGTACTGGAGTTTCTGCTTTAGCATCATTCCTTCCAAAGAAAACCCAGGGCTGATCTCCTTCAGAATGGACTGGTTGGATCTCCTTGCAGTCCAAGGGACTCTCAAGAGTCTTCTCCAACACCACAGTTCAAAAGCATCAATTCTTTGGCACTCAGCTTTCTTCACAGTCCAACTCTCACATCCATACATGACCACTGAAAAACCATAACCTTGACTAGACGGACCTTTGTTGGCAAAGTAATGGCTCTGCTTTTCAATATGCTATCTAGGTTGGACATAACTTTTCTTCCAAGGAGTAAGCGTCTTTTAATTTCATGGCTGCAGTCACCATCTGCAGTGATTTTGGAGCCCCCCCAAAAAATAAAGTCTGACATTGTTTTCACTGTTCCCCATCTATTTCCCATGAAGTGATGGGACCACATGCCATGATCTTCATTTCCTGAATGTTGAGCTTTAAGCCAGCTTTTTCACTGTCCTCTTTCACCTTCAACAAGAGGCTTTTTAGTTCCTCTTCACTTTCTGCCTTAGGGTGGTGTCATCTGCATATCTGAGGTTATTGATATTTCTCCCGGCAATCTTGATTCCAGCTTGTGCTTCTTCCAGTCCAGCGTTTCTCATGATGTACTCTGCATATAAGTTAAATAAGCAGGGTGACAATATACAGCCTTGACGTACTCCTTTTCCTATTTGGAACCAGTCTGTTGTTCCATGTCCTGTTCTAACTGTTGCTTCCTGACCTGCATACAGATTTCTCAAGAGGCAGGTCAGGTGGTCTGGTATTCCCATCTCTTTCAGAATTTTCCACAGTTTATTGGGATCCACACAGTCAAAGGCTTTGGCATAGTCAATAAAGCAGAAATACATGTTTTTCTGGAACTCTTTTGCTTTTTCCATGATCCAGCAGATGTTGGCAATTTGGTCTCTGGTTCCTCTGCCTTTTCTAAAAGCAGCTTGAACATCTGGAAGTTCAGGGTTCACCTATAGCTACCCCATGCCTGAGGCTAGGGGCAGCAGCCGGGAGGACCTACCCCACCTCCAAGAATGTCAGTTTAGGTTTATTCAAAAAAGACATGTTCAATATTAAGATGACATTGATCAAATTCACTTGAGAAATGTATACTTTTCACTGATATCGCTTTTAACTCCCTGAAAGAGCCTTTAATACTCCTGCTCATACTCTGAGACCATCAGATCTGTTTTTATCAAAATTTTCAATGACCTTCAAGTTATTAGATTTAATGGATATTTCAGGAGTACCATCTTCTGTGATATCTAAGCCATATCTGGTACACTCCCTCTCTTCTTCATACATGGGTGGGAAAGTCCTTCTCTTGGCTTCTGGGACCCACTCTCCTGGTTTTCTTCTTGCCAGATCAGTAGCTTCTTCTCAGTCTCTTTAGAAGGCTCCAGATTTTAGGAATCTCTTGAAGTTGGAGTGCCTCAGATCTCAGTAGTTGGTCTTTATCTCTTTTTTATGATCACTAAAAGTTCCATTTATATATTGATTCTTTATAGATTTTCTATTTTCTCCAGACTAAAATCAAGACATGTTTGTTGAGGCATAATCTACTCTTGTTTAACTAATTATGTTAACTCAGCATGTCTAGTTGAGCTCCACATCTTATCCCCATAAACTTGCTCCACCTGTGAATTCTTTCATCTCAGTTGTTAGTAAATCCATCAAGGTTATCTTTGTTTTCTCTGTCTCTCTCTCTCTCTTCAGAATCTGACATTAACAGTAAAGAATATTTAGTTACATTTTCATTGAAGAATAAAGAAGTAGAGAGACCTTCATTCACTGCCTGAAAGAAAGATTGCATTCTTTTGTTTTAGCAATCAGTCTTTTCCTAGAAAGAGAGAAAGAATAGTGATCTGATCTTGTAAAGAGTTAAAGAAAGTAGAATTCTCACGGATTGGAGGACTTTGAAAAGTGGTCCTGTTTAGGGATTGGCTGAACTACTTCTGTGAGAGCATGTTATTAAATGTAGCTCTTTCTGATTGGTTGATGCTTAGAAGTCTGGGCAGCAGAATAAGATTGTTGCTGCTTGACTAATTCAAAGAAGTATGCTGTTGGAGGAACAAACATGGGTCAAATCTGATGCCTTAAACCTGACTCAGATTGTTTCTGGCCATAGCAATAAGTAACTATCAATATTTTCCTAGGAAGACAGGAACTTATTATTCTCAAGAGAGATAGAAAATATATTTCCTTCCACTCAACTATGTGTTCAAGTCATGTTTCCTTGCACTTTCTCTTTTTATTAAAACCCTGAACTAAAAAACTTGTAGAATTATGGCCAAAAGTAAGAGTACATTCAATGTATGAATTGGGAAGAGGAGTTAGTATGCTAATGGGCAGCAGATTATTTTTTTCTTCAAATATGGAGATATAAATGTAGTAAGTATTTAAGTGAAAGTTACTCAGTTGTGTCTGACTCATTGCGACCCCATGAACTATACAGTCCATGGAATTCTCCAGGCCACAACACTGCAGTGGGTATCCTTTCCCTTCTCCAGGGGATCTTCCCAACCCAGGGATTGAACCCACGTCTCCCGCATTGCAGGTGGATTCTTTACCAGCTGAGCCACCAGGGAAGCCCATAAATGTAGTAGTCCAAAGAGAAAACTATGTCATACCAATAGCAATGATCATATTTTCAAAAAATTACCAATCTGCAAACATAATATACCTTTGGTGCTTATCATAGTATAAAGCTTTGGGTGTGAATGTCAGAAATGTTCAAAGAAAGGAAAATGATGTGAAAAGGATAACAAAATTGAGATATTATTCTGGATATTGCTCTCAGAATTTTAACAATGGACAAACATTATAAGAATTATATTGCATCAGGATAACCCCAAGATGATTTTAGGACACAGATAAAAAATGTAAACACATATAGCATCCATTAGCAATTCATTAAGGAGTGGAAATACCTTTGGAGAACATATTCATATTTTATTCCATCATGTAGGGCCAGTTAATCAAATGTGACTAGTATCACTTTTGATTCCAATGTAGAGGATTACATAGTCTTGATTTAGAGACCAACAAATTCCTGTTACAGGTGGTTTCTGTAGCAAAGTAGATAATTTGTTTAAGACCAGCCCATAAGAAATATTTTCAGGCTGTGTCTTTTGTTTGGCTTGTTTCACTTTAGTGTTTTTAAAAACATTCTTCACTATTTGTGTTATTATATAACTTTTTAAAAATTATTTTTAATTAATAAAAAATTAATATGCTTCAGCACTTCCACTTAATATTGATATAAAATATTTTTATTTGTTCATTTGACTTATAATTGTCATATTTTTCCAATAAGAAAACAAAAAGGTGAATCTTATTTTATAATCATAATGAAGACAATAAAAATGAATTATTACTATAGAACCTATATAACTATAGAACTTATATAGAGTTATAGAATTTATATAACTGTAAGTGTTACTGTTGGTAAGTGTTAAATGAGAAAAAAAGTGAAAGTGAAGTCGCTCAGTCATGTCTGACTCTTTTCGACCCCATGGAGTGTAGCCTACCAGGCTCCTCTGTCCATGGGATTCTCCAGACAGGAATACTGGAGTGGGTTGCCATTCCCTTCTCCAGAGCATCTTCCCAACCCAGGGATCGAGTCTGGGTGTCCTGCATTGTAGGCAGAAGCTTTACTATCTGAGCCACCAGGGAAGTCCAAGTGTTAAATTGGAAGATTAATATAAAAGACTTCACAAACTAGTGGCACATACCAAGCAATCGATACATTATGGTTGTTTTTTAAAAATACAAAATTATGATTGTGTTTACTCATATTTCAATTAAATAAAATGTAAAATAATAATGAAATATACTTTTCACTTATTCAGTGGACAGCAACCTGAAAGTATGATGAGTGCTGGGATACACTTGTAAACATCATTGGTGACAGTATAAATTGGTTGAATGCAATATAATTCATTCTGCACAAACAGCAGACAATAATTTGAGACTTTACTAGATATCTCACTAAATTGCTGAAAATATTGAGAAGTTTAAAGGCTACTCATCATCAGGACCATGCGAAAAACATTTCATAGGATCAGCCTTGCAAAAACAGAACTGCTCAGGTCTCTGAGCACTTGATTCAGCTGCCTCAGTACTAGGGACGCTAGACACATCATCTGTGTGGGAATCACGGCAGTGCTGCCAAAGATGATGGACATAATGGGACCCTGTAGCCTGGCTGTTGCTGTGACTTCTACTCCTTCTGTATCCTCTACCTTTTTGCATTGCTTATTTCTGCTTCAAAGCCCAGGATAGCTCACTAACCCTTTTACTAGTCTCATGGAAAATTCAAATTTATTTATTGATTGATTTTCTTCAATGGAAGATTTAGTAAGTTGCAATAAGCCTTGACTGTCACCCCCCCCCCTTTGTTTATCTATAGGCAACAGAGAGCAGTCCAAGAAGAGAGTAGCAGCCCAGTGCTTTTACTGGTGTCCTAGGGTTAGAACACAAGAATCTCTGAAGTTCAGAGATTCAAAGGTAGAGCAAAAGCTGAGGGATGCCTGTTCTGAAGAAGAAAAACAAACAAACAAAAAAAGCAAAGAGATTAGCTTAATAGTCTATGCCATGTATCCTCTGAAAGCATTTTCATATTTATTGCATGGATTAAGAGGCCAGGAAGGCAAACAGAAACCTGAAGCCAAGAGTCCTGAAAGCTAATCAGAATTTGTGATTATCTTGCAGTATTTGGGTTTTAAAATGTGGAGTGTAGGTCATACCCAATATGAGTAGCTCTAGTGAATATTTTGGAGAAGGCAATGGCACCCCACTCCAGTGCTCTTGCCTGGAGGGTCCCATGGACAGGGGAGCCTGGTGGGCTGCAGTCCATGGAGTCACTGAGAGTCAGACACAACTGAGCGACTTCACTTTCACTTTTCACTTTTCTGTGTTGGAGAAGGAAATGGCAACCCACTCCAGCGTTCTTGCCTGGAGAATCCCAGGGACAGGGGAGCCTGGTGGGCTGCCGTCTATGGGGTCGCACAGAGTAGGACATGACTGAAGCGACTTAGCAGCAGCAGCAGCAGCAGTGAATATATTAGATTTGTAGCTGAGTCCCCTAAAAAACTGCTACTGCTACTGCTAAGTCGCTTCAGTCGTGTCCAACTCTGTGGGATCCCATAGATGGCAGCCCACCAGGCTCCCCTGTCCCTGGGATTCTCCAGGCAAGCATGCTGGAGTGGGTTGCCATTTCCTTCTCCAATGCATGAAAGTGAAAAATGGAAGTGAAGTCGCTCAGTCGTGTCCAACTCTCAGCGATCCCATGGACTGCAGCCTACCAGGCTCCTCTGTCCATGGGATTTTCCAGGCAAGAGTACTGGAGTGGGGTGCCATTGCCTTCTCCGAGTGGGGTACTCGAGTGGGGTGCCATTGCCTTCTCCTAAAAATCTATGTTATACTAATAAAAGTAAACCATAAATAGGCAAGTCCCTATGAAATCTGAATCCTAGTACACATAATTGTCAGCAGAACATTAAATCCTTTTTTGGGGGAAGATAAAAGCTACACTTCTAAAACTTTTTTTTTTTTTTTTTAACACACAGTGACTACTATTACATCTAAAATTACCAGACACATCTAAATACAGTACTAAATTATTTAAAACCAACACAAAAAAGTCAACAAAAATAGATACACATACAATCAAGATGTGTTATTAAAAACATTAAAACAACCATAACTAACTGTACCTAACAAGATGAAATTTTCATAGGAGAGTTCATACATAGGAGATAATAGTTGGATTAGAAAAAAGAAAATACAATATAGTGATTGCTATCTCCGTAAATGGTTTTAACAGCAGATTGGATGAACAAAAAGAGAATCAGTAAAGTATAATATAGGTCAGTACAATCTGAAGAGAAAAATGCATGAAAAATGGAGAAAAGAGCCTAAGAAACATTTGAGACAAAAATGAAAGTCAATTATCCTAATTAAAGTACTGGGAGATTGGCCTGAGTGGAGTGAGGCAGGGCAAAGGGAAGAAAAACACCAAGGATTTAAGAATAGTTCCACGCCCCCAAATATAATGAACACAGAGAAAACCAAGTCTAGAAAAGTCATTGAAAATTGCTAAAAAAACAAAAGTCTGAAAAGCAGCCAAGGGGGGGTGGGGGAAATAGGACCTCATATGCACAATAATAAGATTGACAGATGCATTTTCAAAATAAAAATTGTATGTGAAGTTATTGTGTTTTTATGCTTTATTTCAGTCTGCTTATAATTAGTTTATTAAGTATTAATTTAGATACCATACTATTTAAGATAATATTTTTTTTCATAGGGTGATGGTCTTGAGATATGATCCATTTATCCCAGCTGATGTGACTGGTGCTGGCATCCAGCACTCAGCTGTCAGCTCTTATAAGAGATTACTACCATCATGCTTCATGATTGCCTCAACTAAACATGATTATCACAAAGGTCATGACCCCACCTCTGATTGGTCCATATTCAGTGATTGCTTACAGGAGTAAAACTGCCCTGCTTTCTCATCCATAGTCCGGGAACCACTTGGATAGGTCATCCCATTCTCAGTACTCGGTGCAGAGATGACTGGAACCTTCCATTGAAACTGCCTTGCAGCTTGATGTCTTCCTCTTGTTCAACTTCCTTTGTTCTCATCCACGGCTGATGACCCCAAAAGAACACAGCCTCCCGCTTTCTGCTTCAGAAAGAAGTCAACCTGTGACAAGTAAGTTCCGTATTTTCTCCCTCTTCTTGGGGCAGACCTCTATTCTAGGTTCTATTGAAATAACCTTTTATTGTGCTTACTCTCTCAAGATATTTATGATGTTTCATTATATTATATACACATACACACTAGAATAAAGTGATGTATTAGCTTAAATAGGAATAAAAGAAAGAGTATTAGAGGCACAAAGATAAAACAGCTACAAATTGGAATGTCTCTCTTCACCTAAGTATATTAGCTTGGTATAAGTGTGTATCATTTAGTAAAAGAGGAACAGAAATTGATTTCCAAGCAAGCACCTACATGAGAGCTTTAAGGAGCTTTTGACTATCAGTAAGGGACACTATAGTTGTGCTGTCAAAAGTTCAGAAATAACAGGGGTAAAACCAATGAATCACCAAAGCAGTTCTTAGTAAAGTTTATTGCGCACACAGCAAAAAGATTGTTTGTGAACCAGAAGCACTCAATCCAAATATGAATGAGGCTCAGGGGTGTATCGTTATTAAGCTTTTCTTTTTTTTTTTTATAGTGAGGAGACAGTGAGTGTCCTTCTCAGAGATTGGTTGTAATACTAGAATTTTATTAAATGATACGAAATGGTGGTTGTCTCTTATAGATTTTGAGAAACAGTTTTGTTTATGATTTCAAGATGTGTAAATAAAAAGTGACCCAGGTCATGTTAATCTAGCAAAATGAGCTAAATTAAGCTTTGCTTATAGCACTAAACTGGTTTCATCTGCTCAGGGAATTTTCCAAACTGGTCTCCATTTTGGTCTGAAGATACTGGTGATGTCACAGGCACTGAGCAAATTAAGCAACACCTAAGTGCTTTAGAAAAATATATTTACCTTAAATAGTGGGATTGTCATGTATTTTTCTCCTTTATTCTTTAGAATTTGAGAGATAAAATGTTAAAAACCTTTTTACATTTATTATACAATGAAATTTGTATTAGTTGACTATTTTTCAACAATTTTATTGAGATGTGACTCACATGCCATGCAATTCACCGATTCAAAGCTTGCAATTCATTTTGTGTGTGTGTGTTTTAGTATATTCACAGATAAGTGCAGTAATCTGCAGTCAATTATAAAACATTTTATCACCTCAAAAGGAAACCCCATATCTTGTGACTATCATCTTTTTAATCCTTTGTCTCTATACCTATCCCTAAGCAATTGTTTTTCAGTCTCTATATTTTTATTTTCTAATCATTTTATGTGAGTGCAGTCATAAAAGTTGTGATATTTTTGACTACTTTATTTACCATATAGTCTCAAGATTCATTTGTCTTGTATGTATCAGTACTTCATTGCTTTTATAGTTGGATATTCTCTTGTATGGGCATACCATATGTTGTTTATTCATCCTGCAGTTGATGGATGTTGTTTCCACCTTTTGTTTATATGAATAATGCTGTTTAAATATTCATATACAGTTTTTGGTGTGGACATATATATTTATTCCTCTTGGGTGTATACTTAGGAGTAGAATTGCTGGGCCATAGGAAAACTCTACCTTTAATCATGAGAGGACTATCAGTCTGTTTTCCAAAGTGGCTTTAATATTTTATATTCCCACCAGCAGTGTATCAGTGTTCCAATTTCTCTATTTCTCACCATCGTACATTGTTATTTTCCTGTAATACTTTATCCTAGCAGATACGAAGTAATATCACACTGTGTTCTGGATTTGCATTTTTATGATGACTAATGATGTCAAGCATCTTTTCATGTGCTTAGTGGCCAAATATTTGTATATCTGCCTGGAAGAAATATTAATAATATTCAAAGCATTTATTCATCTTTTAATTTTTTGTGTTTTTATTATAGTTGTAAAATTTTTTTAATATATTATTGATACAAGTCCTTTATCAGACAAATGACTTGCAAATATTTCCCCTATTCTGTATGTTTTCACTTCCTTGATGGTGCCTTTGAAGCAATAAGTTGTTAATATTGATTAATCCAGTTTTTCTGTTTTGTTTATTGCTCATGTTTTTGTGTCATTTATAAGAATCCTTTGCCAAATCTGAGGTAAAAGAGATTTACTCTTGTGTTTTCTTCAAAGAGTTTTGTAGCTTTAGCTCATATATTTAGGACCTGGATCAATTTTTATTTAATTTTTAAATAAGCTATAGGGCAAGGGCACATCTTGATGTTTTGCATGTGGCTATTTAGTATCAGTCGTTGTAAAGACTCTTCTTTTCTCTTTGGATGGTCATGGCACCTTTGTAGAAAATCATTTGGCTATATGTGTGTGGATTTTTTGTTTTCGTCCATTTAACTGGCATCCCAGATGGCATTAGTGGTAAAGAATCTGCCAGCCAATGCAGGAGGCCCAGGAGATGAAAGTTCTATCCTAGGTCAGGTAGATCCCCTAGAGTAGAAAATGGCCATCCACTACAGTGTTCTTGCTTGGGAAATTTCATGGAAAGAGGAGCCTGGCAGGGTCAGGGGACTGCAAAGAGTTGGACATGACTGAGTACACACTCTCACACTCTCTTTCTCTCTCTCTCTGATGGCCTGTGGGAGATCTCGTTCTCTCCATTGAACTTTATCTCTGTTCCAGTTTGAGTTTCATACTGTCTTGATTACCATCTTTGAAGTAGGAAAATGTGAGGTCATATATTGTGTTTATTTTTCAGTTGTTTTGGCTCTTCTGGTTACTTATAATTTTATGTGAATTTTACAATCAGCTTGTCCATTTCAGTAATGAAGTCATCTGGCATTGTTATGGGGAATGTGTTGAATTTATAGATAAAATTGGGGAATGTTGCTATTTTAACAGGATAAATCTTTCAGTCACGAGCATGGATTGTACTTCCAGTATTTAGATATCATTTAATTTCTCGAGATATTTTGTGGTTTTCATATTATGCAAGATTTTTACTTCGTTTGTTAAGTGTATGCCTAGTTTTTATTCCTTTCCTTTTTCATCTTACTATGAAACATGTCTTATTTTCAAGGTTGTTCATTGCAAGTATACAGAAAGACTGTATGAGTGTATGAAAGATTGTATAGGAAGATTGTTTTTCCTAATTAAGTATTTGTTTTTTAATGAAGCAGATGTACAAAATCATCAGTGTTTTGGGTAATGCATACCTTTTCTAGAGAAAGAGAATGAAAACAGTGTAGACAAGACTTGAAGCCTGGATGAGATTTTGTTTAAGATGGTAACAATAACCCGGTGTACGAGACAGCAAAAGAGACACTGATGTATAGAACAGTCTTATGGACTCTGTGGGAGAGGGAGAGGGTGGGAAGATTTGGGAGAATGGCAATGAAACATGTAAAATATCATGTAGGAAACGAGTTGCCAGTCCAGATTCGATGCATGATGCTGGATGCTTGGGGCTGGTGCACTGGGACGGCCCAGAGGGATGGTATGGGGAGGGAGGAGGGAGGAGGGTTCGGGATGGGGAACACATGTATACCTGTGGCGGATTCATTTTGATATTTGGCAAAACTAATACAATTATGTAAAGTTTAAAAATAAAATAAAATTAGAGGGAAAAAAAAAAAAAAACAAAAAAAAAAAAAAAAAAAAAACAAAAAAAAAAAAAAAAAAAAAAAATCTTTACAAATACACATAAAATTAATGATCAGAATATGTTTTGTGAGGCATATTAAATATATTTAAGTAGAAAATATATTTTCTACTTACTTATTCACTCATTCACTCAAAATATTTAAATATCTAGGATACTTAAACATACCTGTTGGAATAAATTTTGATGGTCCCTGGGAATACAGTAGTGACCCAAATTCCTGACATTGTATGCATACTTATTTAATCTTCCTTATAATTCAGTAGATTATAAATTACATAGGGTCAGTGATTGTCTTGTTTACTTTTGCCTGGTGAAAACACTAAGAAGTTATGCTAACATATAGGAATGGCATGTAACTCTAACATGGAGCTTTGGGGGAGAATTTACCTTTAATCTGGAAACTCAAGAATCAATACTGAAGGCAAAATAATGACCCCTAAGGATGTTCCATCCTAATCTTGTGAATCTATGAACATGTTACCTTACTTGGAAAGAAGGGAATTTGCAAATATGATTAAGCAGTTTGAGATTGGAAGATTACCCTGGATTATCTGGGTGGACCTATGTAATTACAAAAGCTCTAGTAAGTAAAAGATGGAGGCAGGATCCTCAGTGTCAGAAGGAAATGATGTGAACAACACTGTACCAGCCATATTGGCTTGGGGATAGAAAGAGTAACAAGCTAAGGACCTGCAGGCAGGCCCTGGAAGTTTCAAGGAGGCAAGGACATTCTGTACTATAACTTTCTAAAGCAGTGCAGCCCTGCCAACAGCATGACTGTAGCCCATTCGGACCCATTTCAGAGTTCTGTCATGCAGTGTCACCAAAAAAAAAGTGTAAACCATCAATTAAAAAAAAAACAAAAATAAAAATTTGGTAGTAGCTGTGAGAAAGCAGCACAATAAATAAGAGGCAAGAAGGTCTCACACTGGTAGAAAAACTGTCATATGTCAAAGAATGCAGGGAAGAGAGAACATGGGATTTCCAATTTTAAAAGTAGTAAAATATAGTTTGTGGAGAAGGGCATTCTTGCCTGGAAAATCCCCATGGAGAGAGAAGTCTGACGGGCTACAGTCCATGGGGTCACAAAGAGTCGGACACAACTGAGCGACTATCACAAAATACAGTTTCAGCATGTAATTTAGGTCAGAATAAAAAGTAAGTTGAAAGTTGAAAAAAAAAGAAAGTTGAGCCAGATGATGAATCTTGCAAATCTTGTAAGGAACAGAGCTTTTATTAAGGTAATGGAGAGATTCTGAAAACATTTAAAGCTGGAGGTAACTTGATCTAATTTTTGTTGTAGAAAGGTCATTCTGAGTTCATTGTGGATTCCCAGTAAGCAGAATTACATTCAACTGTTTTAATTCAGACTTTAGGTATTAATGACCTACAGGGTAGTGCTATTGTCATAAAAAGGATGAAAAGGATTAATAAGATACATAGGAGTTAGAAGTAACAGTGAAAACAGTGGACAATTAAGACAATGTTGATATCATGGCTTCCTCTGGATAATGTATGAGGTGTAGAATTACTGAATGATATATCAATACCAAAGGAGCAAGTTTGGGGAAATAGAAGTTCAAAGATTCAGTGATAGATATATCAAGTAATAGATTTCTCCAAGTTGAGATCAGTTTGCTTTATGGATTTGAATTAAAAAAAAAATTCAGAGTTGAATGTATAAAATTAATTGAAGCCATGAGGAAATTGTTTGTATACTTTGCCAAAAAGACAGCAAAGAAGAAATGGCTCTAGAACATAATCTGGTAACATTTAAGATTTTTTATTTTTTAAACATTAAACTTTAATCTGAACACATTACTTTAGCTCTGCTGTATGACAGGCTTTGGAGTCCAACAAAACAGTATAAATCATGCTTTCATATTAATAGGTCAAGTTTTTAAAATACTTGAAACTGTTTCCCAATTTTTCCTTTGTATATAATAATTTCAAATTTGATACTTGTATGAGGAAAAATAGGATATAGTATGTGTGATGCCTAGAAAAATAGCTGGTTTATAAAACTGATTTATAAAAGTGATTTAGTGATCATTTTGTAATGGTCACTAAACAATGTCTATTATTTGATCACTTATTAACTATAATTTCTAATGTGATTTAATATATTTCATTTGATACATTAAATATTATTTTCTTACTCTTAGATAATGAAATGGCAAAATACTACATATAAAATTGGACTTAACAATTCTATAAAAACTAATCTATGGAATTATGGAAAAACCCAGGGATCAAACCCAGGTCTCCTGCCTTGCAGGTGGATTCTTTACCAGCTGAACCACAAGGGAAGCCCTTAAAAAATAGAACTATGAGGCATAACTCAAAATATTTCCATTAGAATAAATTAATACTGTATATTGGTTTTAGCTAAAGATATGCATATTCAAATTAATGCAATGCTTGAGATTTACCAAAGTATTGCTAAGTTTGTTATTACAAATTCTGTTAATTGATGCAGGAACTAAAGAAACAGCCTATCACAGCAAGATTCCTCCTCTGCTCTTTGTTTGTGTATGATTGTTAAATATCTAATTATCGCACTTTGCCTGAAGATTATCGGGGCTTCCTAGGTGGTGCTAGTGGTAAAGAACTCGACAGCCCTTGCAGGAGACAAAAGGGACACAGGTTAGACCCCTGGGTTGGGAAGATCCCCTGGAGAAGGTAGTAGCAACCCACTCCAATATTCTTGCCTGGAGAATCCCACGGACAGAGGAGCCTGGCGGGCTGCAGTCTGAGGGGTCGCAAGGAGTAAGACAGGACTGAAGAGACGTAGCACTGAAGATTACCAAAGGTTACAAAACATAAACATTAGCATTTCTTCCCTCTAAATAACAAAATTTCAAACCTTTCAAATAACTATTTACCAATGATTTTAATCCAGAAATGTAATAACTCTCCATTCCCTGTGTTGCTATTATACTTTGTCATAGTTTAGAATTATTATATATAGAGTTCAGAGCTTAGAATTGAATTATTATGTATCCTTGTTTTTTGAGTTAAATTGTAAGACCTTTCATGGTAGCAGTTATGCTTTAAAATTGTGTAATAGCTTTTAGAGTAGTGAGTATAATGGTTGTTACATAATAGATACATTTTGATTTATTAAGGAGTAAGTGTAATCCTCATTATTTAATTTCATCCATTATATAGAAATTTTAACCTACTTTTTTCTCATTTGATTTATTTTTGTAATAGTTGTATAAATCAGAGATCATAACAGCAGTTAAAACAATCAGGAACGCTTGAAAAGAAAAGTAGCACTCCTAAAAAATAACTTAAAAATAGCTGTGGAATAATTGCATCAGTGACCCAAACAAATTAGTCGGTAACAACTGAAGAGTTGTGTGGAACTAAAATTATAGTGAGTATATTCCTGCATACCCCACACATATAAACATATGCATTTACACACTCAAAACATTTTTACACACACAATCACAAAACATGATTTTTTTTAATCCTACTGAGCATACAAACGTAGATAAAGAATTGAAACTGATCAACATTTGTATATATATAAATTTTAACACATGTAGTCCATCAGCATGTGTTGATGTCTACACATGGACATCACCAGATGGTCAACCCTGAAAACAGGTTGATTATATTATTTACAGCCAAAGGTGGAGAGGCTCTATAAAGTCAGCATAAACAAGACCAGGAGCTGACTGCGGGTCAGATCACGAACTCCTTATTGCCAAATTCAAACTTAAATTGAAGAAACTGGGGGAAACCACTAGACCGTTCAGATATGACCTAAATCAAATCCCTTATGATTATACAGTGGAAGTGATAAATAGATTTAAGGGACTAAATCTGATAGACAGAGTGCCTGGTGAACTATGGATGGAGATTCATGACATTGTAGACGAGATGGGGGTCAAGACCATGCCCAAGAAAAAGAAATGCAAAAAAGCAAATTGGCTGTCTGAAGAGGTCTTACAAATAGCTGTGAAAAGAGAAGAGCGAAAAGCAAAGGAGAAAGGGAAAGATGTCCCTATTTTAATGCAGAGTTCTAAAGAATAGCAAGGAGAGATAAGAAAGCCTTCCTCAGAGATCAATGCAAAGAAACAGAGGAAAACAATAGAATGGGAAAGACTAGAGATCTCTTCAAGAAAATGAGAGATACCAAGGGAACATTTCATGCAAAGATGGGCTCGATAAAGGACAGAAATGGTATGGACCTAACAGAAGCAGAAGATATTAAGACGAGGAGGCAAGAATACACAGAAGAACTATATAAAAAAGAACTTCACGACCCAGATAATCACAATGGTGTGATCACTCACCTAGAGCTAGACATCCTGGAATGTGAAGTCAAGTGGGCCTTAGGAAGCATCACGGTGAACGAAGCTAGTGGAGGTGATGGAATTCCAGTTGAGCTATTCCAAATCCTAAAAGATGATGCTGTGAAAGTGCTGCACTCAAAATGCCAGCAAATTTGGAAAACTCAGCAGTGGCCACAGGACTGGAAAAGATCAGTTTTCATTCCAATCCCAAAGAAAGGCAATGCCAAAGAATGCTCAAACTACCGCACAACTGCACTCATCTCACACGCTAGTAAAGTAATGCTCAAGATTCTCTAAGCCAGGCTTCAGCAATACATGAACTGTGAACTTCCAGATGTTCAAGCTGGTTTTAGAAAAGGCAGAGGAACCAGAGATCAAATTGCCCACATCTGCTGGATCATGGGAAAAGCAAGAGAGGTCCAGAAAAACATGTATTTCTGCTTCATTGACTATGCCAAAGCCTTTGTCTGTGTGGATCACAATAAACTGTGGAAAATTCTGAAAGAGATGGGAATACCAGACCGCCTGACTTGCTGCTTGAGAAATGTGTATGCAGGTCAGTAAGCAACAGTTAGAACTGGACATGAAACAACAGACTGGTTCCAAATTTGGAAAGGAGTACATCAAGGCTGTATATTGTCACCCTGCTTATTTAACTTATATGCAGAGTACATCAGGAGAAAAACTGGGCTGGATGAAGCACAAGCTGGAATCAAAATTGCCGGGGAAAATATCAATAACCTCAGATATGGCAGATGACACCACTCTTATGGCAGAAAGTGAAGGAAAACCAAACAGCTTCTTGATGAAAGTCAGAGAGGAGAGTGAAAAAGTTGGCTTAAAGCTGAACATTCAGAAAATTAAGATCATGGCATCTGGTCCCATCACTTCATGGTAAATAGATGGGGAAACTGTTGGGAAACTGTGGAAACAGTGGCAGACTTCATTTTGGGGGTTCCAAAATCACTGCAGATGATGACTGCAGCCATGAAATTAAAAGACGCTTACTCCTTGGAAGAAAAGTTATGACCAACCTAGATAGCATATTCAAAAGCAGAGACATTACTTTGCCAACAAAGGTCCATCTAGTCAAGGGTATGGTTTTTCCAGTGGTCATGTATGGATGTGAGAGTTGGCAATATAGAAAGCTGAGTGCCGAAGAATTGATGCTTTTGAACTGTGGTGTTGGAGAATATTCTTGAGAGTCCCTTGGACTGCAATGAGGTCCAACCAGTCTGTCCTAAAATCCAACCAGTCCTTCCGAAAGGAGGTCTGTCCTGAATGTTCTTTGGAAAGACTGATGCTCAAGCTGAAGCTCCAATCCGATAAGCTGACTCATTTGAAAAGACCCTGATGTTGGGAAAGTTTGAAGGCAGGAGGAGAAGGAGATGCCAGAGGATGAGATTATTGGATGGCATCACCAACTCAATGGACATTAATTTGAGTGGACTCTGGGAGCTGGTGATGGACAGGGATGCCTGGCGTGCTTCAGTCCTTTGGATCACAAAGAGTCAGACATAATGAGCACCTGAACTGAATTTAAACTGTGGTGGAGTTAATGAAGATAATGGTGACCTCCTTCAAAAGGTCCCATGCGTGTACTGTTATACTCAGTGTCCCCAACCCTGCAGCAGGCCACCCCCAACCCACACCTCTGCTGGAGACTCCTGGACACTCACTGGCAAGTCTGGTCCAGTCTCTTGTGGGTTCACTGCTCCTTTCTCCTGGGTCCTGGTGCACTCAAGGTTCTGTTTGTGCCCTCCAAGAGTCTATTTTCTGGTCCTGTGTAAGTTCTGGTAGCTCTGTGGTGGGGTTACTGGTGACCTTCTCGAAGAGGTCTAATGCCATACCCAAGTCTGCTGTGCCCAGAGCCCCTGTCCCTGTGGCAGTCCACTGCTGACCCCTACCTCCCCAGGAGATGCTCAAGCACAGTTCTGTCTCAGTCTCTGTGGGGTCTCTGGGTCCTGGTGCGCACAAGGTTTGTTTGAGCCCTCTGAGAATCTGGCGGGAATGGGGTTGGATTCTGAATGCAAATTGCCCCTCCTACCATCTTGCTAGGGCTTCTCCTTTGCCCCTGGATGTGTGGTGTCTCCTCATAGCTGCTCCAGCACCTACCATCTTACCGGGGTTTCTCTGAACTTGGACTTGGGGTATCTCCTCAGTGCCGCTTGCTCCAGTGCTGAGCACTGCTGCTCCTTACCTTGGACACTGGGTATCTTACCGCTGCTGCTCCAGTGCCACGCAATTCAATCCATAGCACATATGTGTTTCAAAAGCTGTTTAACACCTTCAGATCTTGAGTGTTTTCCAAGTTAGAATAATAAACTGGTGGTTAAGTGAGTTTCCTGATCACAAAATCTACATTGTGATAATTTTGAGATGTTGATTAGGGAAGTGGCAGTTTATTATCACCAGAATCAATTTCACAAAATATTAGGCAGTTTCCATGCCTCTTTCTGTTTCTGTTTATTCAGTGGTCTAGCCAAAACTCTGACCCAATTTAGTTATTTGCCAAAATGATTATTTTTTAGTGCAAAAATTTTCTATATACTTGTCTAGATTTGATGATTATGCATACATTTTTAGATACAAATTTCATATAAAATTAAATTCATAAGACAGAACATTGAACAAGTCTTGACTAATTCAAGTTGGAATGTATATTTTTTAAGATTTCTTTTAATTTTATTTATTTATTCTCGGCTGTGCTGGGTCTTCATTGGTGTGCAGACTTTTCTCTGGTTGTGGAGAGTGGGAGGCTACTCTCTGGTTGCAGTGCTGGCTTCTCCTTGTGGTGGGGCGGCTTCTCTTGTTGCAGAGCCCCTGCCCTAGGGTGTACGTGCTTCAGTAGTTACAGGACAAGAGCTCAGTAGTAGTGGTGTGCAGACTTAGGTACTCTACAGCATGTGGGATTTTCCTGGATCAGGGTTCACACCCTTGTCTCCTGCATTGGCAAGCAGATACTTTACCACTGAGCCACCAGGGAAGCCCCATTAGAATGTATTTTATATATCCTAAAAAAAAATAGTGACAAATAAGGGCTTTTCAGTGGAGAAGGCAATGGCACCCCACTCCAGTACTCTTGCCTGGAAAATCCCATGGATGGAGGAGCCTGGAAGGCTGCAGTCCACGGGGTCACTAAGAGTCGGACACGACTGAGTGACTTCACTTTCACTTTTCACTTTCATGAATTGGAGAAGGAAATGGCAACCCACTCCAGTGTTCTTGCCTGCAGAATCCCAGGGACAGGGAGCCTAGTGGGCTGCTGTCTATGAGGTCGCACAGAGTTGGACACGACTGAAGCGACTTAACAGCAGCAGCAGCAGCAAGGGGTTTTCAGAGATATTAGATTTTCCTCCACAACAGTTGTAAAATGTGTACAGAACTAAAGTAAATTGTAGACATTAGATGTAAAAATAGTCTACAAATACACAAAGTAAATGAACAATACATAAAATAACAGATAAAATACTATGTTGGATAATAAAATACCAATACTTGTTTGGAAATATTTGTCAGAAAATTAAAAAAAGAATAAATCCTTGATGTTTTCCTCTGAAGTGTAGAAACTAACGGTTTAGCATACTTTTATCCCAGCATGACTCTATTAGTAGTAATTTTTCCCCCTGAACATTAAAGAAAAAGAACCAAAAAACAAGAATTTACTACAGCTATCTTGAGTTCCATTTAGTGATTAAATGTGCTCTTTTCTGTAAGGCTGGGTCTTATTTTTAACTTTGTCATTTCATTTTAAAAGAAAGACGTTTTAATATTTGTTTCCATGTTTGCAATTTGATGTCTCATGTATTAGAACGTACTTTTAAATTGCAGTTTTCCCATCCACATCATTCTTGTTTCTTCTCTTTACTGCCATTTATTAATTTCTACTGCTTTTTTAACATGCTAATTTTGGTTTATATGTATTCCTTCTTCCTCTAGATGGAAAAAAAGTTGTCATTAGCAAGTACTAAGTGTTATTTTTGTCATTTTTGTTGTGTCACCATGTACTATGGAAATCACTCATTCAGTGAGGGCTAGCTAGGACATACAGAGAGTGCATTCTACGAAATTCATAAAGGATTACTTCTATTTATTTCCTGATTGTAAAACAATATAATTATACATCATATTTTGTTACATTGTAGTCACTAAATTCTTCCGCGCTCAGCTTTCTTCACAGTCCAACTCTCACATCCATACATGACCACTGCAAAAACCATAGCCTTGAATAAACAGACCTTTGTTGGCAAAGTAATGTCTCTGCTTTTGAATATGCTGTCTAGGTTGGTCATAACTTTGATTCCAAGGAGTAAGCGTCTTTTAATTTCACAGCTGCAGTCACCATCTGCAGTGATTTTGGAGCCCAGAAAAATAAAGTCTGATACTGTTTCCACTGTTTCCCCATCTATTTCCCATGAAGTGATGGGACCAGATGCCATGATCTTCGTTTTCTGAATGTTGAGCTTTAAGCCAACTTTTTCACTCTCCACTTTCACTTTCATCAAGAAGCTTTTTAGTTCCTCTTCACTTTTTCTCATAAGGGTGGTGTCATCTGCATATCTGAGGTTATTGATATTTCTCCTGGCAATCTTGATTCCAGCTTGTGCTTCATCCAGCCCAGCGTTTCTCATGATGTACTCTGCATATAAGTTAAATAAGCAGGGTGACAATATACAGCCTTGACGTACTACTTTTGCTCTTTGGAACCAGTCTGTTGTTCCATGTCCTGTTCTAACTGTTGCTTCCTGACCTGCATACAGATTTCTCAAGAGGCAGGTCAGGTGGTCTTGTATTCCCATCTTTTTCAGAATTTTCCAGTTTATTGGGATCCACACAGTCAAAGGCTCTGGCATAGTCAATGAAGCAAAAATAGATGTTTTATGGAACTCTCTTGCTTTTTCGATGATCCAGTGGATGTTGGCAATTTGATCTCTGGTTCCTCTGCCTTTTCTAAAACCATCTTGTGCCTTTGAACTGTGGTGTTGGAGAAGACTCTTGAGAGTCCCTTGGACTGCAAGGAGATCCAACCAGTCCATTCTGAAGGAGGTCAGCCCTGGGATTTCTTTGGAAGGAATGATGCTAAAGCTGAAACTCCAGTACTTTGGCCACCTCATGCAAAGAGTTGACTCATTGGAAAAGACTCTGATGCTGGGAGGGTTTGGGGGCAGGAGGAGAAGGGGACGACAGTGGATGAGATGGGTGGATGGCATCACTGACTCAAATGACGTGAGTCTGAGTGAACTCTGGGAGTTGGTGATGGACACAGAGGCCTGGCGTGCTGTGATTCATAGGGTCACAAAGAGTTGGACATGACTGAGCGACTGGACTGAACTGAGTCACTAAATTGTGTCCAACTCTTTTGTGGCCCCTTGGACTATAGCCCATCAGGCTCCTCTGTCCATGGGATTTCCAGGCAAGTATACTGAAATTGGTGCCATTTTCTCCTCTAGGGGATCTTGGTGACCCAGGGATCAAACCATATCTCCTGCCTTGGCAGGGGAATTCTTTACCACTGAGCCACCAGTGAAGCCCATACATCATGTTAGAATTATAGTAATACTTCAAACAGCTCAATACAAGTTTGAAGCATTTTCATTACTCCTTAGTCTTATGTTAAAAAGTAATTGCCCACCACTATGAAGATAGTCGGAAAAGGCAATGGCACCCCGCTCCAGTACTTTTGCCTGGAAAATCCCATGGGTGGAGGAGCCTGGTGGGCTACAGTGCATGGTGTCGCTAAGAGTCGGACACGACTGAACGACTTCACTTTCATTTTTCACTCTCACGCATTGGAGAAGGAAATGGCAACCTACTCCAGTGTTCTTGCCTTGAGAATCCCAGGGACGGGGAGCCTGGTGGGCTTCCGTCTCTGGGGTCGCACAGAGTCGGACACGACTGAAGTGACTTAGCAGCAGCAGCAGCAGCAGCATGAAAATAGTGTCCGGGGTTCAAGCTTAAGATGTAAATTAGTATATTAGCACGTGTGTGATCTTTCTTATGCCAGAAGTATCTGGAAGTGTATATGTCTCCAAAACCATCATCTTTTAAAATCCCATACTTACATAAATTTGAATTAATTGCCTTCTTGAATTAGGAGTTTGGGTGGAGGATAAAGAAAGTGTGTCTCTGAATGAAAATAATTATATTTAAAGCTAATTTTAATCTGACCTAATGATAGGCTATCGTTGGACTGCCTTCTCTCAGACTTGAGAGAAATACAAGGATAATCAAATGCCATGGTGATAAACCTTTCTCAAATTAATTTTTACATTTTGTGAGGCATAGTTGTCTATACACCTATTATCCTTCAGTCTGTTTACCCTAATAGCATTTTAAAATTACATACAATATAGTTTTAAAGATCCATCACATTCATGGTTTTTAAAGTCCATGCTATTTGCAAGAAAGTGTCAGATGAAATAGTGATGTTTTGTTGAAAAAGCTTGCAAAAGTATTGTTGTCATCATCATCAAACAATTTGAATCAAACTATCATAACCAAAATCTAAATATTATACCAATAGATGGAGTTTGGGGTTTTATGTTGGAAAGAAAGAGAAGTCACTCAGTCATGCCCAATTTTTTGCAACCTCAGGGACTGTAGCCTACCAAGCTCCTCCATCCATGGGATTTTCCAGGCAAAAGTACTGGAGTGGATTGCCATTTCCTTCTCCAGGGGATCTTCCCGACCCAGGGATCGAACCTGGGTCTCCCGCATTGTAGACAGACACTTTACCGTCTGAGCCACCATAGCACTCATAAAATAGAGCATAGCATTAGTCTCAGAAAAATGACATTAGATAAAATGTACAACAGTGTGGAAACCTGGTGAAGTTACAGGAAAGCTAAAGCTAACACTCTGGGATAACAGTTGCCTTTACTTTACAGTTTTAGTGACTGCCACACTCAAGATTTAAAAAAAAGAGTTTCATGTGATTAGTCACTATTTTATCAGCAGCCAACGCACGAGCCCCGTGTGTGCTGGTGACAAGTGCCAATAACTCATACTATTTCCCTTTTAACTAGAAATTGATTTAACCACACTCTAATATCATAAAACTTCAGGAAAGTAGTAGTCAGTCATACTCTGTATATGTCAAGGATTCTTACTGGATGAACATACATACATATATATATATATATATATATATATATATATATATATATATATGCCATTATAAACAAAAAGTCAATACTGGCTAAAGTAACAGGCAAGAAAACCTCTATCAGGAGCACAGCATTAACAAGAAAATGTGGCTAAGACTTGAGTTTTAAAAAACTGTACCTGTAATTCAACCTCATCTTGAGAAAATTAAAGACTCATAAACTTCTAAAATTATTCTTGTTGGTTTTGTTCATTCGCTGAGTTGTGTCCAATTCTTTGTGACCCATGGACTGAAACATATCAGGCTTCCCTGTCCTTCATCATCTCTCAGAGCTTGCTCAAATTCATGTCCATTAAGTCAGTGATGACATCCAGTCATCTCATCCTCTGTAGACCCCTTACCCTCCTGCCTTCAATCTTTCCCAGCAACAGAGTTGAGCTGGGATGTTTGCATCAGGTGGCCAAAGTATTGGAATTTCAGCTTGAGCATCAGACCTTCCAGTTAATATTCAGGGTTGATTTCCTTTAGGATTAATTGGTTTGATCTTCTTGCAGTCCAAGGGACTCTCAAGAGTCTTTTCCAACACCACTATTCAAAAATATCAAGTCTTCAGTGTTCAGCCTTCTTTATAGTCCAACTCTCACATCCATACATGACTACTGGAAAAACAAAAAAACATAGCTTTGACTATACAGAAATTTGTTGGTGAAATAATACCTCTGCTTTTTAACATGCCGTCTAGGTTGGTCATAGCTTTTCTTCCAAGGAGCAAGCATCTTTTTAATTTCATGGCTGCATTCACCGTCCACAGTGATTTTGGAGCCCAAGGAAATAAAGTCTGTCACCGTTTCCATTGTTTCCCCATCTATTTGCCATGAAATGATGGGACTGGATGCCATGATCTTCATTTTTTGAATGTTGAGTTTTAAGCCAGCTTTTTCACTCTTCTCCTTCACCTTCAAGAGGCTAATTCCTCTTTGCTTTCTGCCATGATGGTGGTGTCATTTGGATACCTGAGGTTATTGATATTTCTCCCAGAAGTCTTGCTTCTGGCTTGTGTTTCATCCAGCCTGGCACTTTGCATGATGTACTCTGCATATAAGTTGAAGAAACAGGATGACAATATGTAGCCTTGATGTACTCTCTTCTCAATTTTGAACCAGTCTGTTGTTCCAGGTCCATTTCTAACTGTTGCTTTTTGACCTGCATATAGATTTTTCAGGAGGCAGGTTAGGCAGTCTGATATTCCTATCTCTTTAAGAATTTTCCACAGTTTGTTGTGATTCATGCAGTCAAAGGCTTTAGCGTAGTCAATGAATAAGAGGTAGATTTTTTTTTTTCTGAAATTCTCTTCCTTTTTCTATGATCCAGTGGATGTTGGCAATTTAATCTTTGGTTCCTCTGCCTTTTCTAAATCCACCTTGAACATCTGAAAGTTTTTGGTTCATGTACGGTTGAAGCCTGGATTTTGAGCATTACCTTGGTAGCATGTGAAATGATTGCAATTGTGTGGTAGTTTAAATAATCTTTGAAATTGCCCTTCTTTGGGATTGGAATGAAAACTGACCTTTTCCAGTCCTGTAGTTGAACATAATGACTAATTTTAAGAAGGCTTCTCAAATAATTCCCTAAGTTAGCAGAACCAGCCTACTTGTCAGAGGGTAGCTCAGTGAGGCACCTGGAGTCTATAGACATGAATATTTACTTGTAAGTCAACATCTTAGTGAAATAAGAAACATAAATCCATACATGTTAGCCATATTAATAAATCTTTAATTTTACACTTACACAGTAAATGCTTATATAGGCTTTCTAGGATTGTTGTAGGGCAATTTAGGGACTGAATATTTAAATCTTTACAATTAGAATACAGATTCTGAGAAGAAAATGTTAAAAGCTAGCTAATCTGTTTCCTGTCAGGACAGGGCAGAGCAGATTATAACCACCTGTGGTAAATGCCTTGGAGTTCAGCTACACTTGAAATGAACTACCTTACAAGAGTGTTGCTTTCCTCTCACAGAGAAAGTTAATGACAGCCTGAAGTCTGAGATTCTGCCATACAGAGAGTATCATCCTAGACTCGACAAAACAACCTATCACTTTGTATGTTAAAGCTGAAACTCCAGTACTTTGGCCACCTCATGCAAAGAGTTGACTCATTGGAAAAGACTCTGATGCTGGGAGGGATTGGGGGCAGGAGGAGAAGGGGACGACAGAGGATGAGATGGCTGGATGGCATCACTGACTCCATGGACGTGAGTCTGAGTGAACTCCAGGAGTTGGTGATGGACAGGGAGGTCTGGTGTGCTGCGATTCATGGGGTCACAGAGTCGGACACGACTGAGTGACTGAACTGAACTGAATACAAATGAAAGGCACATCAATTCTGGGCTTCCATTTATCTGTGCATTCCTCTTTGTTAATTCTTACTTGTCCTACATATCTCATGAGTCAAGCTATGGACTCAATTCAATCTACTACATTTAACCAATAATTTAAAAAAAAAGTCAAAATATCACATTAAATATCACTCAATTTCTAAAGGAATAAAATAAAAAGATGTAAATATAAAGTTTAAAATAATGGAAACCTTCCTAAATATTTATTATAGTGCCACTATTTTTACATTTTGCTTTGGCATAGAGATTCTAAATGAAGCAGCAAAATAGAAAAGAAATATATATATATTGATTTGTCTATGCAGAATATACCGGATCATGTAACTCTGTACTATTATATTCAAACCATGAATTTCTGGGCATTTCTCATATATAGTTTCAAGAAAAGTATCAGTCCCTGAAATTTATTTCCTTCATACAATTTGACTTCTTAAGATACAAGGAAATGAATAATGCCACTTTCGTTTGAAGAGAATGACTTTAAAATGCTCTAGGTAGAATGCAAATAAGGATTTGCTTAGAAAAAATATGAAGAGAATATGCGTATTAAAAGTCCATAAAGTTCTGTCACTTTGATTTCAAAATCAACATGAAATAGGTATCAGAGTTAATACTGAGACTTTAGATGGAAATAATTATTATGGAAGCATCTCAACTTAATGTACATAGAAACAGCATACTTTCATGTTAACTAGATGGATACTTAGATACATAACTTTCCAAAACTAAAAATATAACAAAAGCAACGAAGCCAATCATATAAATCAATAATATTTTTAAAAGCATTAATAAATCTCCATTACAAACTTTGTTTCAAAATGCACTGGTAACAGCTCAACATTCACCAGATACATGTATTTTCAAGCAGGAAAATTTCTCCTCTTTTTGTAGGATTCTCCAGGCAAGAATACTGGAGTGGTTGCCATTTCCCTCTCCAGGGCATCTTCCCAACCCAGGGATAGAACCTAAGTCTTTTGTATTGCAGGCAGATTCTTTACCACCTGAGCTACCAGGGAAATTATCTATACTATCTTTTGAAATCAGAAAGCATTAATAATACATTTATAAGCTTCTTGCAATGAGAAGATATCAAAACCAGACGTACTATTAATATTGGTATAAAATTATTGCTAAAAATTCAGCATACAAATTTAATTCAAGAATGTAACATGATTCACTATTATGAAATATATTAATACAGTTCATCATATTAATAGGCCAGCATAAAATTTATAGAATAATTTCCTTGAAAACTTATGAAGTTCAAAACATTATTTAAAAACTGCTTCAGGTGGTACAGTTGTAAAGAATCTGCAGGAGACGCAAGAGATGCAGATTCAATCTTTGAGTCTGGAAGATAAAGTGGAATAGGACATGGCAACTCACTCCAGTACTGTTACCTGGAAAATTCCATGAATAGAGGAACGTGGCAGGCTGCAGTGTGGAGTCACAGAGAGTCAGACACAATTGAGCACACATACACACAAATAAAAACGATGAATATGTAAACATAAAATTAATTCATAAACGAAAATCATGTATAGCACTGTAATAGGCATTACTGCTAAACTCAGGAAGATTATGTAGAGTGAGTATTATTAACAGTCTTTGAGTTTTCTACTTGAAAGTATAGTAAATGAAATTAAAATAAGCAATATAAGGATTTTAAATTTATGTACAAAAGACTTTCAAATGTACAAAATGGTTTAAAAAGAAAGAAATGACAGATCCTGTTTATAACATTATATAAATGAAAGCACTTCTTGAAATGTTTACAGTGGGCACATATAACCCATTTAAAAATTAAACACTTTTTTCAAGTCAGTAGGTGACAGGGATTTAGCGGCACAAACTTCTAGTGATAAAGAAAATAAGTCATGGAAACATGATACACAGAATAGGGAATATAGTCAATCAGACTGCAATAACTTTAAATAGTGACAGATGATAATTAAACTTATTGTGATGAGGTCAACATACATAGAAGTCTAATCACTGTGTTGTAGACTGAAAACTAATAAAATGTATGTCAATTATTGCATCAATAGTAAAAAAAAAAAAAAGAAGAAAGACAAGAGCTTTGGAGGCTAATAAAAAGACATGACTGATGGCAATAGAATATAAATACTCACTGAATTTTTTAACAAAAAAAACTGAAGGATCGCTGTAATTAAAAATCTGTAAACCTATAAAAACTTTCAAAACATATGTAAGTCTAGACATGCCTCAGTAAATGGAATGGCATGTCAGGCGTCTGGAAAAGAATACTCATCTTGGTAAAGATAGTCAAAGTGTCTTAATCAATCTGTAAATAATAATCAGAACTCTAAGAACTTAAAAAAAGTGAAACCTAGAAGCTTGATTCTAAAATTTATTATGCCCTTTCAAATACATACATGTATTAGAAAACAATGCACAATCATGCACAAGAAGACGATTGCTTCTTGGAAGGAAAGCTATAAAAAAAAAAAAAAAAAAAACATAGACAGCATATTAAAGACATCGCTTTGCCGACAAGGGCCCATACAGTCAAGGCTATGGTATTTTCATTAATCATATATGGATATGAGAGTTGGACCACAAAGAAGGCATAGGACCAGAGAATTGATGTTTTTGAAATGTGGGGCTGGAGAAGACTCCTGAGACTCACTTGGACAGCAAGGAGATCACACTAGTCAGTCCTAAAGGAAATCAGTCCTGAATATTCATTGGAAGAACTGATGCTGAACCTGAAACTCCAATACTTTGGCCACCTGATGAGAAAAGCCAACTCATGGAAAGGACCCTGATGCTGGGAAAGATTGAATGCAGAAGGAGAAGAGGGCAACAGAGGATAAAATGGTTGGATGACATCACCAATTCAATGGACATGAACTTGGGCAAACTCCAAGAAATGGTGAGGGACAGGGAGGCCTGGTGCACTGCAGTCTGTGGGGTCGCAAAAAGTCAAACAGGACTTAATGACTGAACAACAACAACAATAGGAAAGAAAGTCACTAAATAAAAAATTACTCATCTCGTACTTGACAAAAAAAGAATGGCGGTGGTCGGGGGGAGCTTCCTGTAAACAGGAATGGTGAAGAGGGTTTCTCAGTTAATTTTATTTCCAAACCAGTAAAAACAAATTTGGAGTACACGTTCAAGGATAAGTGTACATGTAAGAAGATGGGTCACATTTCTCGTCTTTTATTTCACATTGGGATGCCTCTGAATACAGCTTAGATATGGCCAGGATCTTCTAGTTTCTCATATCACCCATCCAAGGTTGTGAAGGGAAATAAAATTCAGAGCTGAGAAGCATGTGGCAGGAGAATGGGTGGATAAGTAGACAGTCCTTCCCTGACTGTAGAATCTCTGGGTCTTTTCCCAGTAATAGTAAAGCCCTAGCCTCATAAGCCTGGAGTCAGGTAAGTGCTGCCAGAGCACCCTAAACTCTTATTGGGGAAGGCAATTTTGCTCCTTTCAGAGCCAGTTTGCAAACCTGGAAATGTGGACAGATCTCTCTTAGTTATGGATGTTCTTGGAGAATCATTTAGATCCAACAGATATTAAGAGCTGTCCCCACAGAAGGTTGTCAAATTCTATCCACCTGTTCACCTAACAGGAGGCTTCCATTCTTGCCTGCATGCAGGTTCCTGCAGACCCTGGATATCAGGCTTAGACACCCTGGGCAGGTCTGGCTTAGAAACACCAGTGTGGGAATTCCCCTGAATCCAGATGACCTGGTAGGTGAACCCAATGGAGCCTGAGAACATACAAATTTCAGTCCCACCAATCGCACCTCCAGCTGATTGACTGCCACCTCTGTAGTTCTTTGCTTGTGTTCCTTCTGGGGTGTCAGGCTTGTTCTAGTTTGAAATGGGTTACTCCTGGATAAATTCCTAGACCCAAGAGGCACTGAAGAAGACGCCACAGACCCTATGTACAGATTAGTACTCCAAATTCCAAGACCCTCACAGGCACTCTGTTTATTTCTAAGGCCTGGATGTAGTCGATCTTTGAAAATGACACTGGTGGTGTTCTTAGTCTCTGGCTTGGGGACCTTCTCTTTGCCGATACTGACCAAAATCAATAGCGGGCAACTCCTGTTGGAGATGAAGCAGGTGGTTAGGCAGTGGAAGTAGCATTGGTGTTAGAGATACATTCTGCATCTGGGAATCTATTCTCAATATAATTAATAAAATACATATTTTAAAGCTATTATTGGTGAATGACAATGATCTATCAAAGTTTAAAATATCCTAAGTTGTAGCATTTAGATAGAGGAGAGAGAATCATCATAGCACATTATTGAACCTAACTCATTTAAGACATCTATCCAGATAAATAACATAAAATAAAATTTGCTATTAAGATGAAACTTTTTTTTGATGTAAAGGTGATGTATTCTTACTATGGAGAAGTTATCAGACAAGAAAACAGTAGTGAAAGCAATTACCACTCCTAGTTCTTCTAGAGAATTTCATTTTACATGAAATGGTTTCATATTTTAGATGAGATAGTTTCTTATCTTAGTATCCTTTTTTATTTTAGAGTATTTGGTATATATAAAATTGTTTTCTCTAACCTGTGGCTTAAAAAAAAAATCTGCCTGCCAATGCAGGAGATGCAAGAGATGTGGGTTTAATCCCTGGATTGGGAAATTCTCCCAAAAAAGGGGATAGCAACCCATTCCAGTATCCTTGCCTGGAAGAATCTCATGGACAGAAGTACCTGGTGGGCCAAAGTACATGGAGTTGCAAAAAGTCAATATAACTGAGCACAGTGGAGAACAGACTTTTTAAAAATCTAATATTTATTTTTTAAAAAAATATAGGACAGTATTAATAAAAATAAAAATCATGCACAATACCAATGACTTAAGGATTTTTTCCCTCCACATACATTTTTAGATATGATGATCCTATATGTTGTGACTTTCAATCACATAAAACATGAATATATTTACAGGAACAAGTAAGAAGAAAATGTGGAGATGTTTTTAATGATGATAAATATGTGTCTGGTGATTTACTAGTCTGTTAATTCAATAAAAAAGCCAAAACATACAAAATTTAAAGTCAGGTCATCAAAAATCCATAACAATGAGAAACACTGTATTGAAATTTTATGTGTTCTTACAGCAATGATTTTTTGTAAAGGGGTGCAAGTAACAATGAGTTAGCCATTTCATAGAGGGTTTTAGAAGGAAAGACACCAGTTTCATGTTAAGCAGGATGTACTTACTAAGTCACACTTCTTGGGAACAGCAAAGAAACTGAAGCAGGTGAAGAATTGCAGACAGGGTCAAGCTTTCTTCTTGAAAATCCTCTTAGGTTACAAAAAAACATCATAGCACATGCTAGACCTAGCATATTTAGTCACAGGAATTTGACAGTTTTTCCTGCCTTCAGTAACATTTCTTGTGTGATCAGCATCCCTTCATGTGTATTTTAATAATTAAACAGAACACATTTGAATCTAGAAATTTTATGTCTTCCTTTCTGGTGTCATAAGACACCTGATTCCTGTTTTGCAGGAAATATGAAATTGGAGCTGTTTTTCCAACATTAAATGTTTATTTGACCAATAAATAATAGCTGACTGTTCTGTTCCCAGATGTTACATATAATGCTGTGCTGTGCTTAATCGCTCAGTCGTTTTTGACTCTCTGTCACCCCATGGACTATAGTCCACCAGGCTCATCTGTCCATGTAGATTCTCCAGGCAAGAATACTGGAGTGGATTACCACGCCCTGCTCCAGGGGATCTTTCCAAACTAGGGACTGAACCCAGGTCTCCTGCAGTGCAGGCAGATTCTTTACCAACTGATCCACCAGGGAAGCTATATACATGCAAACTATATTTTATATATATATATATATATATAATCTCCAAACTGTATGTGTAAACACTGCTTGATTAAACAACTGGGGAAAGGCATGTGTACACACACACAGTATATACACATATCCCCTGACCCACTTTCACATCATTTCTCTCTTACTTCTTAATATTTATAATTATCTAACACATTTCATTTTCTCATTCATTGTCTCACTAGAATTTAAGGCCCATGTGGGTAGAAATTTGGTTTGTTGTCTAATCTTTCATCCTTTGCTGGTTATGACTAGCTCATTATGTATATACAGTAAATATGTATTGCTTGAATTAATAAATGAGGGTAATATAATTCCCTCTCAGTTTATGAATGAGGAAATTGAAGATTATTTAGTAACTTTCCCAGTGTCACATAAATAATAAAGAGTAACAGCTAGAAATTGAATCCAAGTCAATTTAATCTAAAGTTTATATTTTGTCTCTAAACCAAATTAGTGCCAGCACACCTCAAATTTCCCTGTACTTCAATTCCATAAGAATATATATTGAATCTACAAATCGAAGTGCACATATGTGTAAGTTACCTACTAGTTCTACAATATCAATTGGTAACTCAGTTGACTATTGAGTATATCAGAGGACCACTGCTCCTGAATTCCACCAGAATCTTATTTATATTTATCCATGAGAGAACATTAACCAGACCTATTTCTTATATCTACATCCATTAACAGGAAATGAAATATGTAATGACATTAATTATGCCACCCAGTCAAAAACCCTCTTCCATTGCTATACTTTTTATTTTGTGCTTACAGTGTACTTAAGATGGTGAAAGAACACAGAGGCAGAAATTTAATATGACTGAAGGCTCCCACCACAGACTCTTAAATTGTGTGCTGACTTTTCTTTGGAAAAGTGGATACAAGATTGCAGCCATTAAGAGGCCATGAAAAGGAGGACAGGAACTTAACAAACATTAAGATTCCTCCACAAAGCATTTCATCTTTGTTGGAATTTAATTTAAAACATTTCTGACATTCAATTATTCACTGTAGATGGACTCTGAATCAGATCATCTGCAGCCAAAGCTAAATTATCAAATTGAGAGACATAAACCTGAGTGTTTTCTGCATAATGATAGCCGGTAATGATAAAAAAAATTCTTCCTAAAGACATTATGTATTGTAGATATGAAGGTAGACTCTAAGGAGGAAATGGAGAGCTAAACAAATGGGCTTGCATCCTCCTGAACACAGAAATGCCTTGAGAAATAACATCGAAAATCTTAGAAAGATTTTAATTGGATCTAAGCTTGTTTAATAAATTTTATGTTGTTATTTTATCAGTGTCACACATTTATCAACACCCTTGCAAATTGTCTTCTTATTTATTTGCATTTTATCTTGCTGACATGTTTAATGAATATTCAAATTGATGGACTGAAATAGATTAACAACTAAATATAGCAGTACTGCCACTTTCTCAGGGCAATGTTATCAGGCACCAGAATGGTTCTCCGTTAACCACATGTGGCTAATTCATATCAGAGTGGACTCTAATATCACACAGGACATTGTGTTTCCCAAATCACAGTCAGATATTTTACTAATCCAGAGTAAAAAGAAGTAAACTTCCCTTTATTCATGTTTAATTTCCACGGTCTAGCTGCCTTTAATATTGAGGTTTATCGCTTCGCAGACAAAGGAATATATAGTCAAAGCTATGACTTTTCCAGTAGTCATGTACAGATGTGAGAGTTGATCCATAAAGAAGGCTGAGTGCTAAAGAACTGATGCTTTTGAATTGTGTTGAAGAAGACTATTGAGAGTCTCTTGGACTGCATGGAGATCAAATGGAAATCAACCCTGAATATTCATTAGAAGTACTGGTGCTAAAGCTCAAGCTCCAACACTTTGGCCACCTGATGTGAAGAGCTGACTCACTGGGAAGAAACCCTGATGCTGGGGAAGATTGAAGGCAAAAGAAGGGGAGGCAGCAGAGGATACGATGGTTAGATAGCATCTCTGATGCAATGGACATGAGTTTGAGCAAACTTTAGGAGATAGTGAAGGACAGAGGAGCCTTGCATACTGCAGTCCATGGGGTCACAAAGAGTTGGACACAGCTTAGTGACTGAACAATAACATAAAATGGTACAGTCCCAATCTTTGAACACTTGAATTATCTTAGACACTTGACTTCATTTTAAATATCTTGGTTAGAGTTATATGTTTGTTGATCAAATAATTGGGGTCTGTTATGCAACTTGTTATACGTGAGGGGAACCCTTATGGAACTATCAGAAAAAAATTTGGTGGAAACTTAGTGGCCAAATTTGGTGGAAACTTACTGGCCAAATTACCACATATTTGCGTCTTAAACCATACCAATATCTTACCTTATGCCTCCATTTTTCAGTGGTCCTCACTGTCTAAAATCACCATGTTAGCAGGCTGTGTTTCCTTATGACTGCTCTAAGACAGTTTCCATGTCTTTGATCATTCAGGGTGTTGGCTGAATTTTGTTCCTTTTGGTCCTAGAACTGAAAACATATGAGAAACCATTGAGTCTTATACTTTAAAAAGTTAGTAGCATTGCATGTGATTTACCCTTCAATAGATATGTTAAAAGAAAGTTGCTGAGCTACTTATTTATGTATATATAGTAATTGATATTGGCAAATACTTACAGTGCTTCAAGGAATCTTTGATAACTGAGTTATTACTCGTGGTCTTTGCCCTCTACATTAGGATCATCACTTCATCATTCATGTAATCACGTAAAGAGCAATGTCATAACTTTAGCCACAACTAAAACATTGCCCGTTATATAGCAAAGTTCACATGAGACTGACTAACCATAGGAGCTCAAAGATAGTATCTTTTCCTGATCAGATGTTCAGTGAAGGCCCTCTTAATGGATGTGATGGCTTCCAGCCAGAAGGAAAAATAAAATCAGAGGAAAACAGAGGCAGAATGCTCCCTGACATAAATTACAGGAATATTTTTTTTTACATCTATCTCCTAAAGCAAATAGAATCCAAAATAAATAAATAGTACCTAATATAGTAAAACTTAAAACCTTTTGCACAGCAAAGGAAACTATTGACAAAATGAAAATAAAACCTACTGAATGGGAGAAAATACTTGGAAATGATATGACCGAGAAGGGGTTACTATCTGAAATATGCAAATAGCTCATGTAACTCAACATCAGAAAAATGAACAACCCAACTTAAAAATGAGCTAAAGAATAGATTTGAATAGATGCAGATGACACCACCCTTATGGCAGAAAGTGAAGAGGAGCTAAAAAGCCTCTTGATGAAGGTAAAAGAGGAGAGTGAAAAAGTTGGCTTAAAACTCAACATTCAGAAAACAAAGATCATGGCATCTGGCCCCATCACTTCATGGGAAATAGATGGGGAAACAGTGGAAACAGTGTCAGACTTTATTTTTCTGGACTCCAAAATCACTGCAGATGGTGACTGCAGCCATGAAATTAAAAGTTGCTTACTCCTTGGAATCAAAGTTATGACCAACCTGGATAGCATACTGAAAAGCAGAGACATTACTTTGCCAATAAAGGTCCATCTAGTCAAGGCTATGGTTTTTCCAGTGGTCATGTATGGATGTGAGAGTTGGACTGTGAAGAAAGCTGAGCACCGAAGAATTGATGCTTTTGAACTGTGGTGTTGGAGAAGACTCTTGAGAGTCCCTTGGACTGCAAGGAGATCCAACCAGTCCATTCTGGAGGAGATCAGCCCTGGGATTTCTTTGGAAGGAATGATGCTAAAGCTGAAACTCCAGTACTTTGGCCACCTCATGCAAAGAGTTGGCTCATTGGAAAAGACTCTGATGCTGGGAGGGATTGGGGACAGGAGGAGAAGGGGACAACAGAGGATGAGATGGCTGGATGGCATCACTGACTCGATGGACGTGAGTCTGAGTGAACTCCGGGAGTTGGTGATGGACAAGGAGGCCTGGTGTGCTGTGATTCATGGGGTTGCAAAGGGTCGAACATCACTGAGCAACTGAACTAAACTGAACTGAAGGAAGACATGTAGGTGGCCAACAGACATATGAAAAGATGCTCAACCTTATTAATCATGAGAGAAATGCAAGTTAAAACCACAGTGAGCTATGGCCTCACACCTGTCAGAAGGGCTAGCTTTTTAAATGTTAGTAAAGATATGGAGGAAAAGAGTACTCTCTTACCCTGTTGGTAGAATGCAGATGGATGCAGCCATTATGGAAAACAGTATGAGGATTTCTCTAAAAACAGAGCTACCATTGACCCAGCAATTCCACTCCTGGGTATATATCAAAAGAAGCAAAAACATGAATTTGAAAAGATACATGCATCCCAGGGTTCATTGAAGCATTATTTCAATTGTTAAGATATGGAAGCAGCTTAAGTGTCCATCAACACAAGAATGGATGACAAAGATGGGGTATATATTTATAGTGAAATAGTACTCAGCCATAAAAATAACATTTTGCTATTTGCAGTAACATGGACTTGGAGGATGTTATGCTATGTGGAATGTATCAGAGAAGAACAATTATTATATGATGTCACTTGTATGGAGAATATAAAAAATAAACTAGTGAATATAACAAAAAGGAAACAGACTCACAGAACAAGCTAGTGGTTACCAGTAGGAAGGGGGAAGGAGTAGGGGCAAGATACAGTTAGATTAAGAGGTACAAATTTTTATTTATAAAATAAGCTATAAGGGTATGTCAGACTTTATTTTTCTGGGCTCCAAAATCACTGCATATGGTGACTGCAGCCATGAAATTAAAAGACGCTTATTCCTTGGAAGGAAAGTTATGACCAACTTAGATAGCATATTCAAAAGCAGAGACATTACTTTGCCAACAAAGGTTTGTCTAGTCAAGGCTATGGTTTTTCCTGTGGTCATGTATGGATGTGAGAGTTGGACTGTGAAGAAGGCTGAGTGCCGAAGAATTGATGCTTTTGAACTGTGGTGTTGGAGAAGACTCTTGAGAGTCCCTTGGACTGCAAGGAGATCCAACCACTCCATTCTGAAGGAGATCGGCCCTGGGATTTCTTTGGAAGGAATGATGCTAAAGCTCAAACTCCAGTACTTTGGCCACCTCATGAGAAGAGTTGACTCATTGGAAAAGACTCTGATGCTGGGAGGGATTGGGGGCAGGAGGAGAAGGGGACGACAGAGGATGAGATGGCTGGATGGCATCACTGACTTGATGGACGTGAGTCTGGGTGAACTCCGGGAGTTGGTGATGGACAGGGAGTCCTGGCGTGCACGGTTCATGGGGTCGCAAAGATTCGGACACGACTGAGCGACTGATCTGATCTGATCTGATAAGGGTATATTGTACAATGCAGGAATATTGCCAGTATGTTGTAGTAATTATATGGAACATGGGCTTCCCTGGTAGCTCTGCTGGTAGAGAATCCACCTGCAATGCAGGAGACCCAAGTTCAATTCCTGGGTCAGGAAGATCCCCTCGAGGAGGGCATGGCAACCTTCTGCAGTATTCTTGCCTGGAGAATCCCCATGGACAGAGAAGCCTGGCGGGCTGCCATCCATGAGGTCACAAAGAGTTGGACACAACTGAGTGACTAAGCATAGCACAGCATGTCTATGAAATATAACCTTTAAAAATTGATTCACTATGTTGTATGCCTGCATCTTATACAATATTGCACACCAGCTGGGCCTCATAAAAAAATGTAGAGAGAAACTGACATGATATTTTTCAACCTGTGAAGCACTATAATTTATATAGGTATTATGCTAGTGAGAATGACAACAGTGGTAATAATGAAAATAGTATATTGAGAGCAGAATAAACTGCAAAAGTTACCCTTGGGTTTCTATGCTAATCTCTACATGGGGATAAAAAAATGTAGTTAGGTTCGCAGTTTAAAAATGGAAATGAGTGATGGATGCCTTATAGAGATGTCATGAAGAAATTATTGGCAACTTGTTCTAATCTCAACAATCAATTTCTCTTCTTCCATTAAAGATTTAAGGAATAAATTGTACAACTGGCATAAAATCTTGCATCATACCTGATAAATTACACATTATGAAAGCATGCACTGTTATAAATCATACAGAAAAAAAATCAAACCTTGAACATTTGAATGTTATGGCCTAGTTATGTGACTTAAATTTTTCCCTCAAGCAAAATAAGAATTTTGAAATATGACATAATGACTTTCAGAAGGTTAAAAGGAAAAAGGCCAAGGTTTGAGAAAAAACAGTTATACCTGTTTTTCTTTAATTGTGCATAAATGGCCCTTCCTGAACCCCTCATATAATAATATACATCATTCTACCCTATAACTCATAAATCATTTGCAAAATTTAACATGCATTTCTAACCTTACAGTTTAGACACAAAGCTTTGAAATGTCATCTGTATAGGTGATTATAACAAGTACTAGATTTAAAAGGAATGGAATAAAGAGTATAAAGAAATCTGAGCATGTATTAAAATTATGTAGTGAAATTGCATGTGGTTATGTTATAGGGAAATCACTATTGACTTGAAGATGAGGGGCAGGAATATATATATTTTTAAGACAAATGTGTCTTTTAGGTTAAAACTCACATTTGAAATGGTATTTAAAATGGAGGAGAAGTTTCATACTTTTGACTAGCCAGTTCCCACTGGCCATGAACAGTCACAACAGGTCAGTTTGACAGCTCGACTTTCCAGGGATCAGTGAAAGAAATAGATGGAAATGTAACTGGTGATAATTGACCCAGAGTAGCAATTGACTATAACCATGAGTTTTGAAATGTATAAAAGGAATGCCTGTGGAATGCTGTAAAAATGTCAGAATTGATAAAAAAATAATTCTATCCTTGAGAACCTCTCCAGTTCCCTACTATGTTCTTGCTTTTCCTAAATCTTCACTCTCCCACCAAAAGCATCACAATTACCTTTCTTTAATCTTCCTTTTAAAGCAATATTTTGAGTAAAGTGACGTGCTTAGCATGTTAGCTTATAACCTCTGACCAGTTAGTGGTTCTGTATTTTTAATTTATAATTTGTTTTTTAAACTAACTGACGATATGTGGTGCTAGTGGTAAAGAATTCACCTGCCAATGAATAGACTAGGGACAGAATGTGTCAAAATTAAAGAAGAATGTAAGCAACCTGACTGTATAACAAAATCAAAGTAACCTCTGTAATGTGTGAGACTTTCAAATGAATAAATTGTTTATCCTATTAAATAATGAGATCAGAACATGATTTAATGAAGTACATGCTGGAACTATGTGAGAGGTATCTAAGACCAAGAAAATTAGTGTGTCAAAGGATGAAAGTGAGAATAAAGTAGGCCTGAATTTCACTTCAAATGCCGATTTGACTGATTGGTATTGTTTACCTGGGGAAATACTCTACTGAAGCACATCAGTGATATACTCCTATTATTGATTATTTCACTAAGATCAAGGAATGAGTTATGGCAATTTTCTTCCTATACCATTAACAGAGAATATATAGAATCCAGCAGGTGTCCCATTTAACTAGTTTAGAACAAAAGAGGTAAGACTAGTGGTAGTGAAGCTGGAAAAGTTGGGTATTGTTTAAAAGAAAACAGAATTACTAATGATTCCAAAGGTAGTTAGCTCTTCCAACTCTGCAGCTCTGCTCCCAAAGACATGTCCCATGTTTTATCAGTTCTGTTCAGTTGCTCAGTCATGTCTGACTCTTTGTGACCCCATAGACTGCAGCATGCCAGGCTTCCCTGTCCATCACCAACTCCCGGGGAGCTTGCTTAAACTCATGTCCATCAAGTCAGTGATGCCATCCAACCATCTCATTCTCTGTTGTCCCCTTCTCCTCCTCCCACTTTCAACCTTTCTCAGCATCAGGGTCTTTTCCAATGAGTCAGTTTTTCGCATCAGGTAGCCAAAGTATTGGAGCTTCAGCTTTATCATAAGTCCTTCCAATGAATATTTGGGACTGATTTGCTTTAGGATTGACTGGTTTGATCTCCTCATAGTCCAAGGGACTCTCAAGAGTCTTTTCCAACACCACAGTTCAAAAGCATCAATTCTTTGTTCAGCCTTGTTTACAGTCCAACTCTCACATCCATACTGGAAAAACCATAGCTTTGACTAGATGGACCTTTGTCAGCAAAGTAATGTCTCTGCTTTTTAACATGCTGTCTAGTTTGTTATAGCTTTCTTCCAAGCAGCAAGTGTCTTTTAATTTCATGACTGCAGTCACCATCTACAGTGATTTTGGAGCACAAGAAAATAAAGTCTGTCACTGTTTCCATTGTTTACCCATCTATTTACCATGAAGTGATGGGACCGTATGCCATGATCTTAGTTTTTTTGTTTTTTTAACTTTACAGTATTGTATTGGTTTTGCCATAAATCAACATGAATCTGCCACAGGTATACACATGTTCCCCATCCTGAATCCTCCTCCCTCCTCCCTCCCCGTACCAGCACTCTGAGTCGTCCCAGTGCACCAGCCCCAAGCATCCAGTATCGTTCATCGAACATGGACTGGCGACTCGTTTCATATATGATATTACATGTTTCAGTGCCATTCTCCCAAATCATCCCACCCTCTCCCTCTCCCACAGAGCCCACAAGACTGTTCTATACATCAGTGTCTCTTTTGCTGTCTCGTGTACAGGGTTATTGTTACCATCTTTCTAAATTCCATATATATGCATTAGTATACTATATTGGTGTTTTTCTTTCTGGCTTACTTCACTCTGTATAATAGGCTCCAGTTTCATCCACCTCATTTGAATGTTGAGTTTTAGGCCAACTTTTTGACTCTCCTCTTTCACTTTCATCAAGAGGATCTTTAGTTTTTCTTCACTCTCTTCATAAGGATGGTGTCATCTGCATATCTGAGGTTATTGATATTTCTCCCAGCAATCTTGAGCTTGTGCTTGTGCTTCATCCAGCCTGGAATTTTGCATGATATACAAGTTAAATAAGTTAAATAAGCATACAAGTTAAATAAACAGGGTGACAACATACAGCCTTGACATACTCCTTTCCAAATTTTCAAACAGTCTCTTGTTCCCTGTCAGGTTCTAACTGTTGCTTCTTGACCTGCATACAGATTTCTCTGGAGGCAGGTAAGGTGATCTGTTATTTCTGTCTCTAAGAATTTTCCAGTTTGATGTGATCCACACAAAGGGTTTAACATAGTCAATGAACCAGAAATAGATGTCTGGAATTTTTCTGGACTTGCCTTTTTTATGATTCAGTGGATGTTGGCAATTTGCTCTCTGGTTCCTCTGCCTTTTCTGAAACCAGCTTGAACATCTGAAAGTTCCTGGTTCACATACTGTTGAAGCCTGGCTTGTAGAATTTTGAGCATTACTTTACTAGCGTGTGAGATGAATGCAATTGTGCAGTAGTTTGAACATTCTTTGGCATTGCCTTTCTTTGGGATTGGAATCAAAACTGACCTTTTCCCACCCTGTGGCCACCACTGAATTTTCCAAACTTGCTGGCATATTGAGTATAGCACTTTCAGAGCATCATCTTTTAGGATGTTGTAACCTCTGAATTCACAGTAACTGATGAGGTCTAGTTTGCTGAACTGCTTCTGTCTGGAATGCACCCCCTCTTTCCGAGTCTTCCCTATGGCCTTATGCTAAGTATATATCCCTTGAAATTTCATATGAGGAAACAATTGAAAAATGATAAAATATTGTGAAGGGGCTGTTTTGATTCAGAATTACCTCACTAGTTAGCAGTTTACTTTATGACTATTCTGAGACTATTAATGTCCCGAGAATAGCAGTCATTGTTTTGTGGACCCATTGGCTCTACAGAATGACTCATATTTAGTCCTAGTCACACTACAGATTTCCATAAACACTGCAAGAACCTAAAATGTATTATGAGTATTCAGTGGGAATACAATATCTCTGCTAAAACTAAGTTAAACTCTCTAACAATGAGGTCACTATCGGAGCTATTGCACAAAAGTATCTCTTTGGGAAACCAGCCTCTTTGCCTCCACTTCCTTCATGCTTAGGTGTCTCTTCAAAGTAAAAACTCAGAGCACTGTATTGAGAAGTGAAGAACTGAGGCCTATTAGAAACAATAGCAAAATAACATGATACTTTCTTTTTTTTTAACTAATTTATTTTAATTGGAGGATAACTACTTCACAATATTGTTAACGGTTTTTGCCATACACTGACATGAATCAGCCATGGGTGTACATGTGTCCCTGATCCTGAACCCACCTCCCACCTCCCTCCCCATCGCATCCCTCAGGGTTGTCCCAGTGCACTGGCTTTGAGTGCCCTGTTTCATGCATCAAACTTGGACTGGTGATCTGTTTCACATATGGTAATATACATGTTTCAATGGTTTTCTCTCAAATCATCCCACCCTCACCTTCTCCCACAGAGCCCAAAAGTCTGTTCTTTATATCTGTGGCTCTTTTGCTGTCTCTCATATAGGGTCATTGTTACCATCTTTCTAAATTCTCTATATATATGTTTTAATATAATATTCCATTGTGTATATGTAACACAGCTTTCTTATCCATTCATCTGCCAATGGACATCTAGGTTGCTTCCATGTCCTGGCTATTGTAAACAGTGCTGCAATGAACATTGGGGTGCACATGTCTCTTTCACTTCTGGTTCCTCAGTGTGTATGCCCAGCAGTGGGATTGCTGGCTCGTATGACAGTTCTATTTCCAGTTTTTTAAGGAATCTCCACACTGTTCTCCATAGTGGCTGTACTAGTTTGCATTCCCACCAACAGTGTAAGAGGGTTCCCTTTTCTCCACACCCTCTCCAGCATTTATTATTTGTAGACTTTTGGATCGCAGCCATTCTGATTGGTGTGAGATGGTACCTCATTGTGGTTTTGATTTGCATTTCTCTGATAATGAGTGATGTTGAGCATCTTTTCATGTGTTTATTACCCATCTGTATGTCATCTTTGGAAAAATGTCTGTTTAGTTCTTTCCCATTTTTTGATTGGGCCATTTATTTTTTGGAATTGAGCTCCAGGAGCTACTTATATATTTTTGAGATTCTTTATCAGTTGCTTCGTTTGCTATTCTTTTCTCCCATTCTGAAGGCTGTCTTTTCACCTTGCTTATAGTTTCCTTCATTGTGCAAAAGCTTTTAAGATTAATTAGGTCCCTTTCTTTTAAATGAGATATCTCCAACATTTACTTCACTTAAAGTGCATACGATACATTTTGGTCTAATTACAGGTTTTTCTAAGTAAGCACATTATTATGCCAAAAGAGGTGAAGAAAATTAAAGGTAAATATATTTTACAAACAATAAGAAACTTTTAGGGAATGTTATAGATATCTAAGCTAAAGATTCACAATTAAGAAAAATGCAAGTCCCTCTGTAGACCATCTGCTATATATGGATATCTGGAATACAATCAGTCTCTGATGGAGATGCTCCTGATAATACAGTGGGGTAGATTATGTGGAGGTGCCATATGAATTGAGAAGCATTGATTCTTCACATTGTGACAAAATAACCTCAGAGACCCTGTGCCTGCTTTCTTGCCTTTCACTTTACAAAGGGATTTTTAAAGTCCATCATATTTATAAAAGAAATACAAGTGCTAGCTGAACAGTTCTTGTTCAGAACAAATTTATTTTAAAATAGCCGGGATAGAATATTCCTTTTTTGTTTTGTTTTTTAAATATCAGCTCAGTATTCTTAAGAAAGCTTAAATTATTTGAGTTTTATAAAACTGTTTAAGATACCTGAGTGTCAGTAAGCTGGTTTGGCTTTAATTAAAGCACTTATTAACTCCATTGTAATTACCATCTCTCTATCATAACATATTAATTATTGCTGTAGCCAAATAGCCAGTTATGTAAGGGAGAGACGGATGTCAAGCTAGAATCTATAAAATTCCCATTGAACGCTATTGTTCCTTTAATATTTCATAGGTCTATATGTAGCTGTTAAATTATTCAAGCCACCTCCTCTACTTGAGCATCATATCTTTTTTTTATATGGCTTTTGTCAAAGGGCCTGAAATGTGGTCGTCTACAAGAAACCTGATGCTGCATTAAGATGCAGGAGCTGAGCTCAGGAGGAACTGACAGCCTTTTCCAGAGCACTAAACTGCCATTCTCTTTGTGTCCCTTGGCTAAGCAAGAGGAAATCTGCACAGGGAAAAAGATCATGTCCAATAAAGTGCAGCTGTTCCCAGAGCAAATTAGTGATGCCTTCTCCAACAAAAACCATACAGATATTTGTGTCTTAAATAATTCCTCTAAAATCTTTTCATTTACTTTAGTCTAAATTTAAATAAAAAAGAGATGTCTCCTGTGGCTTTCTCTGTGTGTCTCCTGCAGTTGGCTTAAGGCTCATAAACAAGAAACATAGAACTATGTTGCCCTTTGTAAGAATACATTTTTTAAACTAAAGCTAAACTAAAATCAATTGGAAATTTGAATCCTGAGGGTGATCAATGTGAAGGTAGAATCAGAACCCAAATTGAATGAGTGCCTAGTAAGAGACCCAAGGGTATGCTTCTCATGCCGTTGAATTTTATGGCAATTTATTTCTCAAAAAAGTCTTTAAAAAGAGGATTGTCCAAAATAATAATCTTTCTAGATGAAGAAACTGAGGCTCAAAGTGACAAATTTCTATTTTTATATTTTGTTAGTTTCAGGTATATGGCAAAGTGCTTCAGTTACATGTATTTTTTATTTCAGATTCTTTACTATTTTCAGTTATTAAAATATATTGAATATAGTTCCCTGTGTTATACAGTAAATCCTTGTGTTTTATCTATTTTATATGTAGTAGTTTGTATCTGGATTTGAAAAATTAATATTTTTAAAATGTCTCTCACCCCAGCTTTCCCCTTTCATAACCAAAGTTTGTTTTCCATGTCTGTTAGCCTGTTTATATTTTGTAAATAAGTTCATTTGCATTATTTTTTAGATTCCACATATAAATGATATCTTGCTCTGAATTTCTTCAGATAGTATGATATTCTCTAGATCCATCCATGTTGCTGCAAATGGCAGTATCTCATTATCTTTAATGGTAAAGTAATATTTGATTGTATACATAAACCATATCTTATTTCTCCATTATCTGTTGGTGGACACTTAGGTTGCTTTTATGTGTTGGCTATTATAAAGAGTGCTGCTATGAACATTGGGGTGCATGAAGTGAAGTGAAAGTCACTTAGTTTGTCCAACTCTTTGCCATCCCATGGACTGTAGAGTCCATGGAATTTTCCAGGCCAGAATACTGGAGTGGGTTGCTGTGCCCTCCTCCAGGGGATCTTCCCAACCCAGGGGTCGAACCCAGGTTTCCCTCATGGCAGGCGGATTCTTTACCAGCTGAGCCACAAGGGAAGCCCATTGGGTTGCATGTATCCTTTCAAATTAGAGCTTTCATCTTTTCAGAATATATTCCCAAGGGTGAATTGCTGGCTCATATGGTAAATCTATTTTTAGATTTTTAAGGAACTTCCATAATGTTTTCTACAGTGTCTGTATCAATTTACATTCCCACCAACAGTGTAGGAGGGTTCCCTTTTCTCTACACCCTCGCTAGCATTTATAATTTATAGCCTTCTTGATGATGGCCACTCTGACCAGTGTGAAGTGGTGTATCTCTTTGTAGTTTAGACTTGCCTTTCTCTAATAATTAGGGATGTTGAGCATCTTTTCATGTGCCTCTTGGCCACTTGCATGTCATCTTGGGAGAAATACCTTTTTAGGTCTCCTGCCTAATTTTTTATTGGACTGTTTATTTTTTATTCATTTTTTGGTACTGAGTTCTATGAACTATTTGTGTGTTTTAGAAATTAAGCCCTTGTTGGTCATATTATTTACTAATATCTTCTCCCAGTCCATCATGTATTTTTTAAAGTCTTTATTTATTGAATTTGTTCCAAAGTTGTTTCTGTTTTATTATTATTATTATTTTTTTTTTTTTTCTGGCCATGAGGCATGTGGGTTCTTAGCTGCTTAACCAGCTATCAAGCCCACCCTCCCTGCATGAGAAGGAAAAGTCTTAACCACTAGACTGTCAGGGAAGTCCATTAGATTTGTTTGTTTGTTTAGTTTGTGGTTTTGTTTGCTATGCAAAAGCTTTTAAGTTTGATTAGGCCCCACTTGTTTATTTGTACTTTTATTTCTTGTGCCTTATCTAAGAAAGCATTGCTACAATTTATGTCAGAGAATGTTTTGCCTGTGCTCTAGGAATTTTATAATTTCATTTCTTGTATTTCCAGGTGATTCCAGTGGTAAAGAAGCTGCCTGCCAATGCAGGAGACATAAAGAGTTGTCGGTTTGATCCCTGGGTCAGGAAGATCCCCTTGGAGGAGGGCGCGGTAACCCACTCCAGTATTCTTCCCTGGGGAATCTCCTGGACAGAGGAGCCTAGCGAGCTACAGTCCATAGGGTTCAAAGAGTCAGACATGATGGAAGCGACTTAGCATGCATGCCTGAAGTTAAGTTTTTAAATCATTTTGAGTTTATTTTTGTATACAGTATGAGGGATTTATGTGAGGCTGACCAGCTTTCCCAACACTGCTTGCCGAAGAGACTGTCTTTTCTCCATGGTTATTCCTGTCTGCTTTGTTGATGACTAATGACAGTAGGCGTGTGGGTATATTTCTGGGCTCTGTGTTCTGTTCACTGACCTCTATTTTTGTGCCAGTACCACGTTGTTTCATTATTGTAGCTTTGTGTTGTTGTCTGAAATCTGGGCTGGAGATGCCTCCAGCTTTGCTCTTTTTCCTCAGCATTGCTTGGGAAATTCTGGGTCTTTTGGAGTTTCATACACACTTTAAGGATTGTTGTTTGAGTTCTGTGAAAATGTCATGGTTAATTTGATTGGGATCACATTAAATCATTAGATAGCTTTTGGTAGTATGGGCATTTTAACAATATTACTTTTTCAAATCTAAGAGTATTCAGATATTTTTTCCATTTCTTTGCATCATCTTCAGTTTCCTTTTTCAGTGTGTTATAGTTCTCAGTGTTTAGGTCCTTCACCTCCTTGTTTAGCTTTATTCCTATATATTATATTTTTTGATGTGATATGATTTTATTTTTTTATAAAAAAAGTTGTACTAAGTTTAATTTCACATGTAGAAGAATATCCAGTATTACACTGTGATTGGCTATTTGGAATATACAATTTCCTGTTAAAATACACAAGTTATATAAACATTAGGAATTCAGTCCCCAAAATATTCAAAAATGATGTTTGGGTAACATTTACAGAACTGACCTAGAAATTTTTTTTATTCTCTTTGGCAGAGAATTTGGAATCATCGTAAGTACTTTTTAAGGTAAATTTAATAGGTTGTCCTTGGTTATCTTCCTTGTATGATCAGAATAATCTGTCCCAGTGATTGCTATAAGATGGAAGCAGAGCATGGTGGGATGTATAGGCAGAACAGATGATTTTTAGGGCAGTGAAAATGCTGTGTGTGTGCTCAGTTGTCAAGTTGTGTCTGACTCTTATGACCCCATGGACTGTAGCCTGCTAGGTATCTCTGTCCCTGGAATTCTCCAGGCAAGAATATTAGAGTGGGTTGCCATTTCCTTCTCCAGGGATTCTTCCCAACCCAGGGATCACACCCACATTTTCTGCTTGGCAGGCAGATTCTTTACCACTGAGCCACCAGGCAAGCCCCACATGTCATTATAAATTTGTCCAAAGCCAAAAAAATGCACATTACCATGAGTGAATAGTAATGTGAACTATGGACTGTGGTGCTTGTGATATGTAGCTGCAGATTTGTCAATTGTAACGCTATATTGTTCTAGTGGGGAACTTTCATAAATAGAGGGGTATGCACGCCCGGGGTCAAGAGGTTTATGGAAAATCTGTGCCTTTGCTGCGGTTTTGCAGTGAATCTAAACCTGCTTTAAAAACAATGGAGTATCACTCAGCCATTAAAAAGAATACATTTGAATCAACTCTAATGAGGTGGATGAAAGTGGAGCCTATTATACAGAGTGAAGTAAGCCAGAAAGAAAAACACCAATACAGTATACTAACACATATATATGGAATTTAGAAAGATGGTAATAATAACCCTGTATACGAGACAGCAAAAGAGACACTGATGGAGAGGGTGGGATGATTTGGGAGAATGGCATTAAAATATGTATAATATCATATATGAAACGAGCTGCCAGTCCAGGTTTGATGCATGATACTGGATGCTTGGGGCTGGTGCACTGGGACGACCCAAAGGGATGGTATGGGGAGGGAGGACGGTTCAGGATGGGGAACACAAGTATACCTGTGGCAGACTCATTTTGATATATGGCAAAACCAATACAATATTGTAAAGTTAAATAAAATAAAATTAAAAAAAAATAAATAAAAATTGTCTTTATATTTTTTTCAATTAAAAAAGAAAAAACAGGTTGTTTCCTATATATCTTTGAATAAAGAGTCCTTCATTTGTTTTCCAACATTGTAACTTTAAAAAGTTACTTTCTTAGAAATTCTAATACAAGTATCCTGAAAATTTGTTCATTAATTAATTCATTTATTCATTCAATCATTTATTCATAGTAACTCTCACTTATTGTCTAACAGTTATGATGTTATTATCTGGGAAGATGAAAGTCAATTAGACATCTTGTCCCCAGGGAAAACAGATTCATTTGTCAAAAGGTGTTTGATATTATCACCTATAAGTTTGGGACACTAAACCCCATTACTGTAGGGGTCAATTATAAAATGATAAATTTATGCAATTTCAGTTCTGTGACCTCAGTATTATAAAAAATGTAAATAAAAATATAAAGTTCCTAGTACAAGGAAACTATGTTTAAGGTATTTAATCAATGAGAGTTTGTTGAAAGAATTAATGAACATATAATAACATGCTGCTAAGTCACTTCAGTCGTGTCCGACTCTGTGTGACCCCATAGACGGCAGCCCACCAGGCTCCCCCGTCCCTGGAATTCTCCAGGCAAGAACACTGGAGTGGGTTGCCATTTCCTTCTCTAATGCATGAAAGTAAAAAGTGAAAGTGAAGTTGCTCAGTCGTGTCCGACCCTCAGCGACCCCATGGACTGCAGCCCACCAGGCTCCTCCATCCATGGGATTTTCCAGGTAAGAGGGCTGGAGTTGGGGTGCCATTGCCTTCTCCGTATAATAACATACTATACTCTAAATTATTACATAATTTTACCAATTAGTGAAAAATTTAAACGTTTTCTCGATTAAAAAAGCATGTATTGAAAGTGTTAGCAATGCTTTTACACATAAAAACACATAGAAATGTATTTTTTACATAAAAGTTTTGTATACATATAACCTAAATTTGTTTATGAGCAAAACAACTCTTCAATGTGACGTTTATAATAGCTAGTCTATTTATGTAATACTTATATCTAGTAATGTGGATAAAAAGTCATAATAAAGGAATATCTAAAGAAAACATATAGATGATATTGTGAAATAAAAAACAAATTATATGTGTTATTAAAGTACCAATTTTTAGTAATATACATACTTCTGAACTATTTTTATAAACGTAATTTGTATTTTTAAAATACTACTCACAGTTTTATTCTCATTATTGTTATTCATTCAACATATATCTTGAGTGTCACTTATGTGACTCATTTTTTATACCTCAGAGATAGAAATTTAAGAAAAATTGCTGGTAAGTCTGTTGGAGATTGCATTGTTTTAGTGATAGTTCAGTTCAGTCGCTCAGTCATATCTGACTCTTTGGGACCCCATGGACTGCAACATGCCAGCCTTCCCTGTCCATCACGAATTCACGGAGCTTGCTCTAACTCATGTCCATTGAGTCAGTGATGCCATCCAACCATCTCATCCTCTGTCATCCCCTTCTCCTTCTGCCTTCAATCTTTCCCAGCATCAGAGTCTTTTCCAATGAGTCAGTTCTTCTCATAGGTGGTCAAAGTATTGAAGTTTCAGCTTCAGCATTAGTGCTTCCAGTGAATATTCAGGACTGATTTCCTTTAGGATTGACTGGTTTGATCTTGCAGTCCAAGGGACTCCCAAGAGTCTTCTCCAACACCACAGTTCAAAAGCATCAATTCTTCTGCACTCAGCTTTCTTTATAGTCCAACTCTCACATCCATACATGACTACTGGAAAAACCATAGCTTTGACTAGATGGACCTTTGTTGGCAAAGTAATCTCTCTGCTTTTTAATATGCTGTCTAGGTTGATGATAAATAAGTAGTAATGAATGGCAAGTCAATAAGGAGTACATCATATTGTGTTACCTGCTGTTGATTAAAATAAAGCTTATATTGTTTGGAGAGGGGATTACTGAAGGCTTGTACACCGGAAAATTATTTCACATAGGGTACAGGAGAAGCTTCACTGATGCCTTTTTAGCAGAACTGAAGGTAGTAAGGAACACATTAACAGTTATCTGGACAAATTCTATTCCATGCAGAGGAAACAGCAAGTGTAGAAGTCTTGCTTTTGGAGCCTACTTTCCTAAGAAATGGCTTCCCTTGTGGCTCAGCTGGTAAAGAATTGGCCTGCAATGCAGGAGACCTGGGTTTGATCCCTGGGTCGGGAAGATCCCCTGGAAATGGGAAGGGCTACCCATTCCAGTATTCTGGCATGGAGAATTCCAGGGACTGTATAGTCCATCGGGTCACAAAGAGTTGGACATGACTGAACAACTTTCACTTCCTAATAAAAGCAGCAAAAACTGTAATTGAAGCTGAAATGAAGAGGCGACCTCTATATTTCCATTTAAAGTTTATGAATATGGAATGTTCCATATTCCTACAAGACTTTAGAACAATAAGGTGCTAGTAATTATATAGCAAAGGGCTCCCTTGGTTTCCCTGGTCGTTCAGATAATAAATAGTCTGCTGTAATTCAGGAGATCCGTGTTCAATTCCTGGGTCACGAAAATCCCCTGGAGAAGGAAATGACCTCCCACAAGTTTTCTTGCCTGGAGAATTCCATGGATGGAGGAGCCTGGTGGTCTATAGTCTATGGGGTTACAAAGAGTCCAACATAACTGAGCAACCAACACTTTAACTTTCACTTTCCCTGGGCAGGGGGTTCAGGGGTAGGGGCTGGTCGATACCATTTACTGCCTCCTACATTGTCAATATGCTCACCGTGGTGATTTTAGCTGTCAGTATGAGATATCTGCTATGGTTGGGAAGAGTTATACCCAGTCAGGTCTTGACAGCCACTATAAGCCAGCTCCAACACACCCTTAAATTCACTTGCCTGTATCTGTAATAAGCATCTATAAATGCAGTGGTAAGTATTACACAATTTTGTGTACAAAACTGAGTAGCTATTGACAGTTTGAAGAAATGAAACTGTTGGACAAGCCCTGTAATTGTTAGTTACAAACAACTGACATTGTAAATATTTATTAAGTGTAGAGCAGTGTATCAGGAAGAAAAATGCAGTATTCAAGATGCATATTTAGTCATGTCACTTTAGTCATAACTGACAAGAAAAGCTATTAGGACTCTAAAGTCATTATCTTCACTGAATGATATCAAGTATACTTAACTTTAATGGTCACAATATGACATGGATCAACCTTAATGAGTAAATTTTATAGCAAAAAGTGGTTGGAGACATAAATAGTAATTCAGTTGATAAATAGATGAAAATTGTGACAGAAGTGGTGGTTTTTCTAGCCTCAATCACTCATTTTACTTGAACTCATCAAATATGTTCTGTTGTAAAGAAAAATAACAAAAATCTGAGAAACTACAGGAAATGCTTCATCACAGAACAGACTAAAAGAGGCAAAATATTTTGAAGGAAAGAAAAGGGGGGTTTATGTTTCACTTTTGCTTAAGAATCTGCATAGAAAGGGAAAAAGAATTTGGAGAATATTTTAAAATAATATGAGTTGAGTAGGATATTGAAAAGCTTTTCATTTAAAATGTTTTCAAGCTTGGAAAAATTAAAAAATATAATTTTCAGACACTCTTTATCCATTCTTTATTCATATATCCATTTATTGTTGTTTAGTCACCAAGTTGTGTTTGACTCTCTTTTTGTGATCCCATGGACTTCAGCCCACCAGGCTTCTCTGTCCAGGCAAGAATACTAGAGTGAGTTGCTATTTCCTTCTACAGGGCACCTTCTCATCCCAGGGAGCAAACCTGCATCTTCTGCATTGGCAGGTAGATTCTATACTACTGAGCCCCCAGGGACAAGGGATATCCATGTATAGTCATAATCAAATGTGTGTGTGTGTGTGTGTATACACACACACATGTGTACATTTAATACATTGAAACATATAAATAGGTATATGTGATTTATGCATATAAACAGTTCTATATAGATTTGTCTACATACATTTATATTAAACTAATAAATTCATAATTATATTTCCTCTGTAGTCCCCTTCTCTTCCTGCCCTCAATCTTTCCCAGCTTCAGGATCTTTTCGAATGAGTTGGCTCTTCATGTCAGGTGGCCAAATTATAGGAGCTTCAGCTTCAGCATCAGTCCTTCTGATAGCTTATGGTGAATGGTGTCCAATTCATGATCTCTGAAGAAGATTTAGCTTCAGGACCAGGGACCAGCCTTGATCACTCAAGAGCTTTTGTGTAGCAGAATTTTATTAAAGTATAAAAGGGACAAAGAAAGCTTCTGACATAGACATCAGAAGGGGGATGGAGAGTGCTAGTCTTATGAAGGCCTTCTATACTTTTACCAGGCCCACTCCCACAACATACATCGTAAATTAACAAGATTAGAATTAACAATAGAAAGGTCTTACCAGACCCACTCCCACAACATATGTCTTAATATAACAAGATGAGTCAGAAGGTTCTTGTTAAGAAGGAGAAACATCCTTGAGCAAGATAGATTATTGTTGTATAATCATTAGTACAGAGCTTAAGGAAAAATATACCCTTGAGCAAGATGAGTTTTGTTGTGTAATCATTAGCTCTGGGCTTAAAGAAAATATATGACTAAATCTTATGTGACAAACTCTAAGGAATGTAGGAAAAAAAAAAGTTTGTCCCTTTCTCCTTTTGAGGGTCCCAGACCCCTTTCACCTCCTTGAGAACCCTGGACTCCTTATCAACCTACCTAACAATTAGCTCTCTAATTTCCAATGAATATTCAGGGTTGATTTCCTTTAGGACTGACTGGTTTAATCTCCTTGCAGTCCAAAGAACTCTGAACAGCCTTCTCCAGCACCACAATTCGAAACATCAATTCTTCAACCCTCAGCCTTCTTTATGGTCCAATTCTCACATCTGTACATGACTACTGGAAAAACCATAGCTTTGACTATATGAACCTTTGTCAGAAAAGTAATGTCTCATGTCTCTTGGTTTTTAGTATGCTGTCTAGGTTTGTCATAGTTTTCATTCCGAGGAGCGAGCAGCTTTTAATTTTGTAGCTACAGTTACTGTTTGCAGTGATTTTGGAGCCCAAGTTAAAAACTGTCCCTGTTTCCACTTTTTCCCTTTCTATTTGCCATAAAGTAATGGGACCAGATGCTGTGCTCTTAGTTTACACACGCATGCACACACACACAAACACACACACACACAAAATATATTTAATATACACTTATATATTCCCTCCCAGTTGAGCCTTTCCCCACTCCCATGCCACCCCTCTAGGTCATCACAGAGCACCAGTCTGAGCTCCCTGTGTTATATAGTTTATATATATATATATATATATATATATATATATATATATTCTCTCTAGTTATCTATTTTACATGTGATAGTGTATATATGACATTGTTACATTCTCAGTTCCTCCTAGACTCTTCTTCGCCCATTGTGTTCACAAGTCTATTCTTTATCTCTATATCTCCATTTCTTCTCTCTAAATAGGTTCATCAATACCATTTTTCTAGATCCCATATGTATGCATTAATTTACAACATTACTTGTCTCTTTTTTGCTTCACAATGTATAACAGGCTGTAGATTCCTCCACCTCAATGCAACTGATTCAAATTCATTCATTTTTAAGGCTGAGTAAAAATCCATTATTAAAGTGCTGCACTCAATATGCCAACAAATTTGGAAAACTCAGCAGTGGTCACAGGACTGGAAAAGGTCAGTTTGCATTCCAATCCCAAAGAAAGGCAATGCCAAAGAATGCTCAAAGTACTGCACAATTGCATTTATCTCACACACTAGCAAAGTAATGCTCAAAATCCTCCAAGCCAGGCTTCAACACTGCATTAACCAGGAACTTCCAGAAGTTCAACCTGGTTTTAGAAAAAGCAGAAGAACCAGAGATCAAATTGCCAACATCCACTGGATCATAGGAAAAAAACAAGAGAATTCCAGAAAAACATCTATTTCTGTTTTATTGATTACACCAAAGCCTTTGACTGTATAGATCACAACAAACTGTGGAAAATTCTTCAAGAGATGGGAATGCCAGGCCAGCGTACCTGCCTCATGAGGAAGCTGTATGCAGGTCAAGAAGCAAAAGTTAGAACCAGACATGGAACAGACTAGTTCCAAATTGGGAAAGGAGTATGTCAAGGCAGTATATTATCACCCTGCTTATTTAACTTTTATGAAGAGTATATTATGCAAAATTCAGGGCTGGATGAAGCACAAGCTGAAATCAAGATTGCTGGGAGAAATGTCAATAACCTTAGATACACAGATGATACTACCCTTATGGCAGAAAGTGAAGAGGAACTAAAAAGCCTCGATGAAAGTAAAGAAGAGAGTGAAAAAGTTGGCTTAAATCTCAACACTCAGAAAATTAAGATCATGGCATCCAGTCCTATCACTTCATAGGAAATAGATGGGGAAACAGTGGAAACAGTGACAGACTTTATTTTCTTGAGCTCCAAAACCACTGCAGATGGTGACTGCAGGCATGAAATTAAAAGACACTTGCTCCTTGGAAGAAAAGCCATGACCAACCTAGACAGCATATTCAAAAGCAGAAACATTACTTTGCTGACAAAAGCCCATTTGGTCAAAGCTATGGTTTTTCCAGTAGTCATGTATGGATGTGAGAGTTGGACCATAAAAAAGGCTGAGCACCAAAGAATTGGTGCTTTTGAACTGTGGTTTTGGAAAGACTCTTGAGAGTCCCTTGGACTGCAAGGAGATCCAACCAGTCCATCCTAAAGGAAATCAGTCCTGAATATTCATTGGAAGGACTGATGCTGAAGCTGAAACTCCAGTGCTTTGACAACCTGTATGAAGAACCAATTCATTGAAAAATACCCTGATCCTGGAAAGAATGAAGGCAGAAGGAGAAGGGGACAACAGAGGATGAAATGGTTGGATGGCATCACTGACTCAACAGACATAAGTTTGAGCAAGCATTGGGAGTTGGTGATGGACAAGGAAGCCTGGCGTGCTGAAGTCCATGGGGTTGCAAAGAGTCGGATGCGACTGAGCGACTGAACTGAACTGAATATTCCATTGTATATATGCACGACAATTTGTTTTTTCATTCATCCATCAATGGACATCAAAGTTGCTTTCATTTCCTGGCTATTGTAAATAGTGCTGCAGTAAACACTGGAATACTTGAGTCTTTTGAATTGTGGTTTTCTCAGGGTGTATGCCCAGTCGCGGGATTGCTGGGTAACATGGTAGAATTATTGGTAGTTCATTAAGGAATCTTCATACTGTTCTCCATAGTGACTGTACCAATTTACATTTCCATCAAGAGTGAAGTAGGGTTTGCTTTTCTCCACATCCTCTCCATGTTGTCCTCTCCATGTTGTCCATATTGATTTTCATTCTATGTTCATTATATGGAAGATTATCATGATTCTAAAAGTCAGAACTAGAGAAAGCTATATTCCAAATATTATTCTTGCATTTTTTTCCTGATATACTTTTAATGCTGCATCTTTTCACTTCTTTCTTGTAGCCTACTTCATTATGTTTTTATTGTCTTCCTGATTTGCACAAATGAGCAAATACTGTTTATTTTTCTTTTGTTTTTATACTTAGAAGAAAAAAACAGCAAACTATAAATATACTTTGACTTTTATTTAGCAAGGCCATTACAGTGACAGTTATTAATATCTAAATATAAATCATATGTCAGAGAAGGCAATGGCATCCCACTCCAGTACTCTTGTCTGGAAAATCCCACGGGTGGAGGAGCCTGGTAGGCTGCAGTCCATGGGGTCAGTAGGAGTCCAACACGACTGAGCAACTTCACTTTCACTTTTCATTTTCATGCGTTGGAGAAGGAAATGGCAGCCCACTCCAGTGTTCTTGCCTGGAGAATCCCAGGGACGGGGGAGCCTGGTTGGCTGCCATCTATGGGGTTGCACAGAGTCGGACACGACTGAAGCGACTTAGCAGCAGCAGCAGCATAAATCATATGTTAGTAACAGTATTTTTTCAATGTTAGTTTTTTCAATTGTGGAGCTTTAACTAACATAAAAAAGAAAATACTAATTTTTAACTGGAAATATATACTAGATGATCAGTGGTAAATGAACTTATATCTGTAATTTAATTCAGAAAAATTATACTTACTTATAAGATGTATATTTGGATGAATACATATACATACACAAAGTGCAAAACTAAAATATATCTTGCATGAAAAAATATATGCCAAAAGAAAGGAAAATAAAGTATGTTGCGAAAGACTATATATAGTAAAAATAAAATATAAAAGTGTAGAATTGTGATCAAACAAGTCAGCATGTGTCCTTAACCAAGAAACAAATGAGTTCTAAGTAGCTAAATATTAAACATATTTTGAGTATGGCTGTTGTTGTTCAGTTACTCAGTTGTATCCAACTTTTTCAACCCCATGCACTGCAGCACACCAGGCTTCCATGTCCTTCACCATCTCCTGGAGTTTGCTCAGACTCATGTCCATTGAGTCGGTGATGCCATCCAACCATCTCATCCTCTGTCGTTCCCTTCTCCTCCTCTCCTCTATCTTTCCCAAATTCAGAGTCTTTCTAATCATCTTATCCTCTATAATTCCCTTCTCCTCCAACCTTCTACTTTTTCTGGTGTCAGAGTCTTTTCTAATGAATCTGCTTTTCCCATCAGGTGGCTTAAGTATGTGAACTTCAGCTTCAGCATCAGTCCTTCCAGTGAATATTCAGAGTTGATTTCGTTTAGGATTGACTGGTTTAATCTCCCTGCAGTTGAATGGACTCTCAAGAGTCTTCTTGAACACCACAGTTCAAAAGCATCAATTCTTTGGCACCCAGCCTTCTTTATGGTCCAGCTCTCACATACATACAGGAGTGCTGGCTAAATCATAGCTTTGACTATATAGTCCTTTGTTGGCAAAGTAATGTCTGTGCTTTTTAATACACTGTTTAAGTTTATCATAGCTTTTCCTCCAAGGAGCAAGAGTCTTTTAATTTCATGGTTGTAGTCACTGCCTGCAGTGATTTTGGAGCCCAAGAAAATAAAGTCTGTCACTGCTTCCATTGTTGCCCCATCTATATGCCATGAAATGATGGGACCAGATGCCATGACCTCAGTTTTTTGAATGTTGAGTTTTGAGCCAACTTTTTCCCTCTCTTTCACCTTTATCAAGACACTCTTTAGTTCCTCTTCACTTTCTGCCATAGGGTGGTATCATCTGCATATCTGAAGTGATAAGTGAAAGTCCCTCAGTCATGTCTGATTCTTTGCGACCCCATGAAATATAGAATCTATGGAATTCTCCAGGCCAGAATACTGGAGTAGGTAGCCTTTCCCTTCTCCAGGGGATCTTCCCAACCCAAGGATCAAACCCAGATCTCCTGCATTGCAGGCAGATTCTTCACCAGCTGAGCCACAAGGGAAGAAGACCTGTATATATGAGGTTATTGATATTTCTCCTGGCAATCTTGATTCCAGGTTGTAATTCATCCAGCCCAGCATTTCTCATGATGTGCTTTGCATGTAAGTTAAATAAGCAGGGTGACAATATACAGCCTTGATGTGGTCCTTTCCCAATTTTGAACCAGTCTGTTGATCTGTTTGGTTCTAACTGTTGTTTATTTTGAGTATGCTGCTTCTTCTGCTAACTCACTTCAGTCGTGTCCAACTCTATGTGACCCCATAGACAGCAGCCCACCAGGCTCCTCTGTCCCTGGGTTTCTCCAGGCAAGAATAGTGGAGTTGTTGCCATTTCCTTCTCCCATATTTTGAGTATAGGAAGGTATATATCATAATTAATATATTTATTGAAAGATTTTTAGTATAGTATTTAAAATAATTACATTTAAAACAGAGTTTTACCCTCAAAAAAAGTAAGTTGAGTAAAGATGGCAGATGAAAAAGTGTGCATATTACATAATATAATTTTTAGAAATTTCTAGAGAGGACATAACTACAATTTATCATAGTATAAAGCAGATCACTGATAGACTAGAGTTGATTGATTACGAAGGGACTAAGGGGATAGTCAACAGAGAAGTTGCAGCAGTAGTAAACAGCTAAAGCTAAATGTGTTTTTTTTAATGTATTGCTCTGTGTATTTAAAATGGGCATACTATAATAAGTTATGCTTGAAGAAATTTTATTTAAAAATATATCCAAGCAATTTACCTTGAAGATGAGTGGCTATAATAAAATAAATATTTAGTAATTAATAGTTACCTTTAAAGCAGATCTTTAAGAAGAAGATATCCAATGTATCTCACCTCAAATTACATGAAATATGTATAAAACTTACAGTTTATGTCTTAAGGCAGAAAAAGTTTAGGTTGATATCTAAGATATCTAAATTTATTAAAGATGAAAAATGTTTTTAAATGGTATAAAATATTGCAAAAATAACTTTCTTTTAAAGAAAGTTATAAAATTAACATTGTTGAGTCACTCTTAAACATTTAATTTATATAATACTATATCTTTTGTGGGATAATTTTAATAGTTTTAGAATATCATACTGACATACATGTTACTTAGTTGAAAGGTAGTAGAAGCTAGTTGTCCTTAGAACAGTAGTTATCAATTCTAATTTTGTTATGTTCATATTCTTCAGATTATTTAAGAATTGGATCGATTTTTTTCGATAATAAAACCCAGTAGGTATAAAGTTTCAGGTGATTGCATCATGCACTGCCTGGAATCTTAAAGTGGAATAATTTTTCCTCTCAGGAAACAAAACTGCTGCTGCTGCTAAGTTGCTTCAGTCGTGTCCGACTCTGTGCGACCCCATAGACGGCAGCCCACCAGGCTCCCCCGTCCCTGGGATTCTCCAGGCAAGAACACTGGAGTGGGTTGCCATCTCCTTCTCCAATGCATGAAAGTGAAAAGTGAAAGTGAAGTGGCTCAATCGTGTCCGACTCTTCTCGACCCCATGGACTGCAGCCCACCAGGCTCCTCCGTCCATGGGATTTTCCAGGCAAGAGTACTGGAGTGGGTTGCCATTGCCTCCTAGGAAGTGCAATTTAAGGGCTACTGTTTTGTTTCCTCCGAGAAGGCAATGGCAACCCACTCCAGTACTCTTGCCTGGAGAATTCCAGGGACGGGGGAGCCTGGTGGGCTGCAGTCTATGGGGTCGTACAGAGTCGGACATGACTGAAGCGACTTAGCAGCAGCAGCAGCAGCAGGGTGGATTAGGCTATTATTAATGGAATATTTCGTATAAGAAAAACAATTTGCAAGTGAGTCAAATGTGGTAGATATCATTGTAGGCTGTTATTAGCAAATGCTGAAGCCATCTAAAAATATTTTATAATTTGATAAATAACATGTGATTCTATGACTGCAAATCAGGAAGTGAAAAGTGATGAGTAAAATGAAAATAAATCCTTTTTATTACCAAGAAAAATCTAGCTAAATTGGAACAGATCCAATTTTAGCATTAGCTTAAGAGGATCAAGGGAACAAAGACCAATACACAAAAGCAACAAAAATATAGTTTTTATCAATATACTAATAGTATTGAGAGTTTATCATACAGGATTATTTATTAAGATGTGAAGGAAAAACTACCAGTCTCTAAATATCTTCAATAAAAGCAAGGGCATATATAAATATATTACATGTTCATGGGATTCTCAAGGCAAGAATACCTTGAGCAGATATTTCTGCACTCTTATACAGATAGGGCTTCCCTGGTGGGTCAGTGGTTAAAGTGTCTGCCTGGATTGCGGGAGACCCAGGTTCGATCCCTGGGTCGGGAAGATCCCCTGGAGAAGGAAATGGCAACCCACTCCAGTAGTCTTGCCTGGAGAATTCCATGGATGGAGGAGCCTGGTAGGCCACAGTCCATGGGGTCGCAAAGAGTCAGACAGGACTGAGCGACTTCACTTTCACTTTCATACAGATAGGTAACAAATAGAGAAGTGCAGGATCTGTGAAGAAGCTGGCAAATCATGTTATGTTTCTAGCAAGGATCTAGAAGAGGAATGTTCTACTTGTATCTGTAAAATAGACCATTTCTCACAAGAATTGAAATCAGGCTCACCATCATTTCAGTTTTTGATTGGCTTAATATGCTTGTCACCTAGTCTAACATTCTTAACAAAATACAAAAGGATATTCTTGTCTGAACTAAAATGATGTATGAAAGTATTCATATACCTTTTGAAACCATTAATCCAAAACCCATGAAATATGCAAGAGAACTTTAACAATTCAAGAAAACCACAGTAATTTGACACACAAATGGAATAAAACTAATGAGAATTTGGGATACAGATTTTGAAATAGTGTAATCAAGGAAATAAAACATAGGTGGAGAACTTCAGGAGTAAAACAAGGACTACAAAGATAAATCAAATGGAAATTTAAGAACTAGAAAACAACTTTATGTAAGATGTGTTTGAGTGACTGAACTGAAGATGTGTTTAGTAGTTTTTCGGTACAGCTAAAGAGAAAATTAGTTTTTTGAACAATATTTTGTAGTTAAATACTCATGTTCAAGTAAATAGAGACAAAAATGTGGGAAGCACAGAAAAGAATATGAGAAAAAAGTTAACACATGGCATTCTCTTCCTTCACAGCTTCTGGAGAAGTTAACAAAAGCCAGCCAGCCTGTTTACTCTCTACCTTAAATCTGTTATTGCCAGAACTTTTGCATAACAAATACTCACTTGTCCACTTACTATTCATCCCTGTCCACCAAAACTGAAGGTCTTAATGACAGTATTGTGACAGAATGCCAGATATTGCTGTCAACCTAACTTCTATCAGCAGTGTGTTTTTTGCTCCCACTTGATCATTAACATTCCAGAATCAAATATTAATGTCCTTTTTCTAAGGAAAGTTCCATAACTAGCTGCTCTAGTCTTAGATTCCCCCCACCCCTAGCCCTACCCACTCCAGCACCAAACCAGACACACTGTGAAGCACATGGATGAGGCAGATTACTTATGAAACACAAACAAGAATGTGCTTGGTGAAAGTGAGCGAAGGAAGAAAGGGAAGCTAATAGAATTTAGAATAGTAAACACTAGAGACCAGCCGTCCGGGGACCCTCTGTGACATGTGGGTGATAGCTCAGAATTATTCCTCAGAAAGATAAGAAAACTGGAGCATTTTCTACTAGTTTCCACTCCCCATGGTTTGAGAGTTGCTCCAGTGGCGTATATTTCCCTCCATTCCTAGATGGGGCCTGCGCATAGCTGTGCAAGTTCCCTCAGTGTCACAGAGGCCCTCCAGTAGAGAAGAAATACAAATTTGAGGAGCTCAAGCTGAGAAATCTTTAGCAAGCCAGAGAGAGTTTACAGGCAGTAAACTCCAGTAGAGAAGAAATACAAATTTGAGGAGCTCAAGCTGAGAAATCTTTAGCAAGCCAGAGAGAGTTTACAGGCACAGGGAAACTTAGATGATCTGAGGGGAAATAGAGTAGGTATATGCTGTTAAATAACTTAAATATCCACCAGTGGTACAATGAAAAACAAATTTCAAGGCATTCATAGAGTGGAAAACTATACAGGTATGAAAAATAAACAGTCTTCCCCACCCAGGGATCAAACCTGGGTCTCCAGCATTGCAAGCAGATTCTTTATCATCTCAGCTACTAGGAATGCCCCAAACAATCTATGTTACCTGCAAAAATACTGATGAATCTCATAATACTGGGCAACAGAAGCCAAACATCAAATAATATACGTAGTCCTTTTCATTTTATATGAAATTTCAAAATGAACAAAACAAATCTTAGTATTAAAAGTCAAAGTAGTAAGAAGTTAAATTTTGATTAAAAAGAATGGTAATGATTTGAAGAGGATACAAGGGGAGTTTTCTGATTGTATACTTATAATTTCTGCAGTTTTCTGTATGTAAGTTATGCTTCTGTAAAAAAGTTTTCATATATATGTATAAACTTATATATGTCTAACTTTTAAATTTGCTTTTAATCTCTTTAGGTCTAGTATCTAGCTTGCCAGAAAAGAGATATTACCCCTTACCTTAATGAACAGCCTAAAAATTGCTGAATTCAGTACAATTTTCTCAATCTATGTCTTGTCCACTTGTCTCTTCCACTGCATTGTCAAATGCACTTTACTGCTTTTAATTTTCTCCTCTCTCGGCTTCTATCATATTATGTTTTACTGATTTATTTCTTATCACATCTTTATTTCTGATAATATATCTATTTTAAAGCCTTTAACAAAGACAAACATACAGTTTCTACAAAAGCCTTCCTTGATTTATTTTTCCTTAATTCTTTAAATTTTATTCATTTATTAACCTCTTATTTTATATTGGAGTAGAGTTGATTAACAATGTTGTGATAGTTTTAGGTGTCCTGCAGTGACTCAGCCATACATATACATAAGTTGGGAAGGGTACTTATGTACCCTTCATATAGTGGAAGGGTACTTAGTGTGGGAAGGGTACCCCCTCATGTACTATTAATAGGAATGTAAATGGTTTAAGCCATTTTGTGGAATTTTTTCCAATCTATCTGAATTTAAGTACATTTACTTTTCTTACTAAACTTCATATCTTCTAGGTGTCTATTACTAATTTCTATGAGCCCATTCTTTCCAAATGTCACACATGTGGAAAAGAGGAAAAAGACCTTAATCCTCTTCTGGCTTACCAAATAAACATGCAATTAATGATACTTTTCAGTAAACATAGATGCTGTTTTAAATATTATTACTATGGTAACAAATTAGTGGTAATTATAGACTTAGGGTGCTTAAAGGTTATTTTTACCAATGGTGATAATTTCTCCAAGCTGATGTATTATACTAATCAGTTTTTTTCCTAAAATCAATTCTATCCTGAAAAATCTGTTTCACAGCAGTGTCAGGAAATAGTGGAAAAGTGAAATGGGTGCAAGTGGAACATAGATCATGGATACTGTCCTATTGTATGTAAGTACAGACATGGATCATTGTAAATATAGCCTTAGTCGTAGACATTGACGTATGTACATATGTCAGTGTCATATATGTACAGTAGTTATTGTAACATGAATTTAGATGAACCCCATCTAGATGTCCAGCAATAGAGGATCGCTTATATAAATTATAGGTTTCCAGTACTCAGTCAAAGCAACAAAAAGGTTTTTTATATGTGCACGATAAATTTTTGAAAAAAGTAAAGTACATTGCAGAGCACTATGAGAATTTTTTATTCAACCCATTATGCCTCTAACTGCCATCCTATTTCTCTATTGTAATCCCCAAATTTGGTTCTATCACAACATACTTCTTTTTTCCTGTGTAAGAATTCTCACATCTGCTAGAATACTGGCTTAAAGCTATGCTTCAACAATCCTTAACTGATTGATCTTCTTGCTTTCAAATTTCCCAGTTGACATCTCTATCATGATTTATTATATATGATTTAAGACATGGTAAGAGAAAGATTATAAAACTATACACATTTATCTCATAATCTTGCTTTGAACAGGGAATAAGATCTTATGACATATAAACCATATCTATCTATTGAAAAAGAAACCTGAAAGGAAATTTTAAAAATTGAGAAACTAGTGTCCCTAAAATAAGGAGCACAGTTCCAGATGAATTGACAACATCTTTGTGGGACAGACCAAACTGATATGTTAGTTACAGGTCATTAATGGAAAAGGCTTGAAAATGTAAGTACATAGAGTTATAATAGATATATCTCTGTGCAGATATTCTTTTCAAACTATTCATGATCCATCTATGTATCCATCCATTTATACACACACACACACACACACACACATGCACACACACACACACACATACATATGTGTGTATGTGCCAGCTTATATGTAATGTATACCAGCTTATATGTAGTAGTTTTGTGTCTCAACTATCACATATGTATTTTATAAATGTGTTCTATAAGAAGAATATTTAATATTAACTTTAAAAGAAATCAAAAAGTATTTGAACTCTACTTAATGGATTAAAGATTCTAACACTTTCTAGTTTTAATTTTTTATGAGGCAAATAGTTTTAAGTTATGCATTATTTTAGATAAATGATAATAACATTATTCAGTTTTCTACTTAGGCATTTTAATTACAAGAAATTGCAAACACTCCTGCCTGGCTCATTAAGGATCCTGACTCTTCCACTTCAGCTCTTTACTAACCAGCACAAATTGATTCCCTTGAAATTTGGTTGGACTGCCCTTGGGAAATATGCCCATTCCTAGATGACTTAGCTGTCATGGAAGATTCATATCAAACAAAAAATGGCTATTAGCTATAAAATACTGAAGGCTGGGTGATTCACTTTGAGATGAACTTAGGACAAATCATTTACATATCCCTTCTGCTTTTGATTTATCTATATTCTTAGCAGTTATATTGTCAATTGGAATAAGATTTTAAATCAAGAAGAATGAATGAAATATTCTTGTGACTATCTTTTTCATTATTGTTCATGAAAGAGAAGAAACAGTGAAAGTTGAAGAAAAATGTTTTGTACTTCAAGTGTTAAATCATAATGTAATTTATAAAACAATGTAGTGTATGTATTTGAAGTTTCATATTTTTATCTGTAAGGATATAGTTTTGCATTTTCCAAAGAGGTGTTACAGAACTTAAGGAAATAAAGCAAGACAATGCAGTCCTTTTAGAAGTGAAGAACATATACAAACAGATTAGCATTAAGTAATATTAACTTCAGAATGGACCAGAATAGGTATTCAGTTAATGTCCGTGATTAAAAGATTATGTTGTACTGCTATAATTATCAACTGGTATAATAGAAAATATGTTACCAAGAAAATTGATCAAATAGAAAATGGGCTGGAAAGCTTTTTAAATAGCTAAGAGCTTTAGCTATCTTGAAAGCTGATGGTTTAAAAAGTCTGCTTAGTTACTTTATTTTTTTTTAAAGCATTGTTGATGTTAGTGAGATGGAGTTTCTATTTCTAATAAAATGTGAAAATTATAAACCAAATTCTGTGAAATGTTAGTGTATTGATTTTAATAGGAATGCCTTGAGTCCAGTATGCACACATTATAAGAAAAGTAAGAGGTTATAAGAGAATTATTTTCTAAAACCAGAAGGTCAAAAACGTGACTGCCTATGGGGTGGGTTGGGGGAAGTGGGGATGAATTTAAGAAGAAACAGTATTTGAAAATGTTGAAAATAAAGGTTTTAGGTGAGAAAAAATCCTGAAAGATGGCATAGCATTTATTCTGTTGCACTGGGTATTATTTTTACCCCACTTCTGAGCATTAAGAATCACTTCAAAGTCTTGTAAATATCTTCACACATGACTGGGTCCTGTCCTCTCCCATTTAGTTCTTGCAGGGAGAAGAAAATGGTATATGGCAGAAGTTGGGGAGGAAAACTTCATTCTAAAATATCCATTCTCTCTTGATCCAACATTGAATTGCATGAGAGTGTAAGAGTGTAAAATTTTGGTATTGGTGAGGTGTGCACTGGATTGAAAAACTAGTCACCAGAAACATGTGTCATATATTCAGTCATGTCCAAATCTTTGCCACCCTGTGAACTATAGCCTACCAGGCTCCTCTGTCCATGGAGTTCTCAGGCAAGAATAGTGGAGTAGGTTACCATTTCGTCCTCTAGGAAATCTTCCCAACACAAGGATCAAACCCGCGTCTCCTTTGCCTCCTGCATTACAGGTGGATTCCTTATCCACTGAGCCATCTGCAAAACCCATTGAGAACCACAGCCATATTGAAAAAGATTAAAAATAAGAAAACTAACAGAAATATTTGAGGAGTAAAGAAATTTTCATTTTTTTCTGATTCCAGTCTATGCCAGCAAGGCTAAACAAAACATGAACCTTACACTTTAAGAATGAAATGACCCTCACTGAACTTGAGAATAAAATGGCTTTCTGAAGTTAGCAGTGGCCACAGACTGGAAAAGGTCAGTTTACCATCCAATCCCAAACCAAGGCAACACTAAAGAATGCTCAAACTACTGCACAATTGCACTCCTCTCACACGCGAGTAAAGTAATGCTCAAAACTCTCCAACCCAGGCTTCAACAATACATGAGCCATGAATTTCCAGACATTCAAGCTGGATTTAGAAAAGGCAGAGGAACCAGAGATCAAATTGACAACATCTGCTCAGTTCACTTCATTTCAGTCGCTCAGTCATGTCTGACTCTTTGTGACCCCATGAATTGCAGCATGCAGGCCTCCCTATCTATCACCAACTCCCGGAGTTCACCCAAACTCATGTCTATTGAGTCAGTGATGTCATCCAGCCATCTCATTCTCTATCATCTCCTTCTCCTCATGCCCCCAATCCCTCCCAGCATCAGGGTCTTTTCCAATGAGTGGGCTCTTTGCATCAGATGACCAAAGTATTGGTGCTTAAACTTAGACATCAGTCCTTTAATGAATATTCAGGAATGATTTCCTTTAGGATTGACTTGTTTGATCTCCATGCAGTCCAAGGCACTCTCAAGAGTCTTCTCCATCACCACAGTTCAAAACCATCAATTCTTTGGCACCCAGCTTTCTTCACAGTCCAACTCTCACATCCATACATGATGACTGGAAAAACCATAGTCTTGACTAGAAGGACCTTTGTTGGCAAAGTAATGTCTCTGCTTTTGAATATGCTATCTAGGTTGATCATAACTTTTCTTCCAAGGAGTAAGTGTCTTTTAATTTCATGACTGCAATCACCATCTGCAGTTATTTTGGAGCCCAAAAAAATAGTCTGTCATGGTTTCCCTTGTTTCCCCATGTATTTCCCATGAAGTGATGGGCCCAGAAGCCATGATCTTAGTTTTCTGAATGTTGAGCTTTAAGCCAGCATTTTCACTCTCCTCTTTCACTTTCATCAGGAGACTTTTGAGTGCCTCTTCACTTTCTGCCATAAGGGTGGTGTCATCTGCATATCTGAGGTTATTGATATTTCTCCAGGCAATCTTGATTCCAGCTTGTGCTTCTTCCAGCCCAGCGTTTCTCATGATGTACTCTGCATAGAAGTTAAATAAGCAGGGTGACAATATACAGCCTTGATGTACTCCTTTTCCTATTTGGAACCTGTCTGTTGTTCCATGTCCAGTTCTAACTGTTGCTTCCTGACCTGCATACACATTTTTCAAGAGGCAGGTCAGGTGGTCTGGTTTTCCCATCTCTTTCAGAATATTCCAGAGTTTGTTGTGGTCCACACAGTCAAAGGCTTTGGCACAGTCAATAAAGGAGAAGTAGATATTTTTCTGGAACTCTCTTGCTTTTTCCATGATCCAGCACATGTTGGCAATTTGATCTCTGGTTTCTCTGCCTTTTCTAAAACCAGCTTGAACATCTGTATTACTGAAGCCTGGCTTAGAGAATTTTGAGGATTACTTTAATAGCGTGTGAGATGAGCGCAATTGTGCGGTAGTTTGAGCATTCTTTGGCATTGCCTTTCTTTGGGATTGGAATGAAAATTGACCTTTTCCAGTCCTGTGGCCACTGCTGAGTTTTCCAACTTTGCTGGCATTTTGAGTGCAGCACTTTTACAGCATCATCTTTCAGGATTTGAAATAGCTCAACTGGAATTCCGTCACCTCCACTTGCTTTGTCCATACAGATGTTTTCTAAGGCCCGCTTGACTTCACATTCCAGGATGTCTGGCTCTAGGTGAGTGATCACACCATTGTGATTATCTGGGTGGTGAGGATCTTTTTTGTACAGTTCTTCTGTGTATTCTTGCCACCTCTTCTTAATATCTTCTGCTTCTGATAGGTCCATACCATTTCTGTCCTTTATCAAGCCCATCTTTGCATGAAATGTTCCCTTGGTATCTCTAATTTTCTTGAAGAGATCTCTAGTCTTTCCCATGCTGTTGTTTTCCTCTCTTTCTTTGCTTTGGTTGCTGAGGAAGGCTTTCTTATCTCTTCTTGCTATTCTTTGGAAATCTGCATTCAGATGCTTATATCTTTTGTTTTTTCCTTTGCTTTTCACTTCTTTTCTTTTCACAGCTATTTGTAAGGCCTCCCCAGACAGCCATTTTGCTTTTTTGCATTTCTTTTCCATGGGGATGGTCTTGATCCCTGTCTCCTGTACAATGTCACGAAGCTCTGTCCATAGTTCATCAGGCAGTCTATCAGATCCCATCGAAAAAGCAAAAGAGTTCCAGAGAAACATCTACTTCTGCTTTATTGACTATACCAAAGCCTTTGACTGTGTGGACCACAACAAACTCTGGAAAATTCTGAAAGAGATGGGAATATCAGACCACCTGACTTGCCTCTTGAGAAATCTGTATGCAGGTTAAAAAGCAGCAGTTAGAACTGGACATGGAACAACAGACTGGTTCCAAATAGGGAAAGGAGTACATCAAGGCTGTATATTGTCACCCTGCTTATTTAACTTCTATGCAGAGTACATCATGAGAAACGCTGGGCTGGAAAAAGCACAAGCTGTAATCAAGATTGCTGGGAGAAATATCAATCACCTCAGATATACAGATGACACCACCCTTACGGCCAAAAGTGAAGAAGAACTAAAGAGCCTCTTGATTGAAAGAGGAGAGTGAAAAAGTTGACTTAAAGCTCAACATTCAGAAAACTAAGATCTTGGCATCTGGCCCATCACTTCATGGGTAATAGATGGGGAAACAGTGGAAACAGCGAGGGACTTTATTTTTGGGGGCTCCAAAATCACTGCAGATTTTGACTGCAGCCATGAAATTAAAAAACACTTTCTCCTTGGAAGAAAACTTATGACCAAACTAGACAGCATATTAAAAAGAAGAGACATTACTTTGCCAACAAAGGTCCATCTAGTCAAAGTACTGATGTTCCCAGTACTATGTATGGATGTGAGAGTTGGACTATAAAAAAGCTAAGCACCATAGAATTGATGCTTTTGAACTGTGGTGTTGGAGAAGACTCTTGAGTATCCCTTGGATTGCAAGGAGATCCTATCAGTCCAATCTAAAGGAAATCAGTCCTGAATATTCATTGGAAGGACTGATGCTGAAGCTCCAATACTTTGACCATCTGATGTGAAGAACTGACTCATTGGAAAAGACCCTGATGCCGAGAAAGACTGAAGGCAGGAGTAGAAGGGAATGACAGAGGATGAGATGGTTGGATGACATCACTGACTCGATGGACAAATTTTAAGTAAATCTGGGATTCGTGATGGACAGGGAGGCCTGGTGTGCTGCAGTCCATGGGGTTGCAAAGAGTCAGACACGACTGAGTGACTGAACTAAAGTCTAAAAAGTGTGACATATTAAAGTGTAGATTTCATAGTTTGTGAATTAAATCACATACCAATGAGGGCTTGAGGCAAGCCTATCATATTCCTTGGAATACTCTGTTTTTCCCTAATTCCTTTGCCAATAGGTAGAAATGAATTTCATACCAACCAGTAATCTATTACTAAATTTAGTATCTAGAACTAATTTAGAATCTAGTGCTGAAAAGCAAAATCTGGTTGATCTTGAAACAGATTCTTCTCAGTGATACTGTACAGATTTTGTTTTTTAATCTTATAGCTTTGATTTCTTTTGTCAGTACTTGGTTAAAGTCAGTTCTACTAACAGAGTTCCTAATTAGTCAAATTAATAATGAACAAATTACTAGTTTCAAAAATGTAATAATCATAATCATCATTATCTTCTCCCTCTCTTCTTACTTTTCAACCAGTTATCTGATATCTCAAAGTTAAGTTCTGTTTGCATGTTGGCATGTATCATCCTGTACCCCATTCTGTTTATAATCTAAAATATCATAATAAGTGAAGTAAGTCAGAGAAAGACAAATATCATATGATATCACTTGTATGTGGAATCTAAAAAGAAATGATACAAATGAACTTATTTTACAAAATAGACTCACAGACTTAAAGAAGGTTGTGGGGGAGGGCTATTTTGGAAGTTTGGGACTGACATGTGCAAACTACTATATTTAAAATAAAATACCTTTCCATGAAAAATAGATAAAATATATATCTGATATAATCATGAAGTATATTGTATGAAGCAAGCATCAACTTTTTACCCAAATACCCAGTACCCCCTTTCCCATACTAAATCTATTCTGTACGTAAATAAGCTCCTGCGCTCTGAACATGAATCTGCAGGCTTATCATGTGCTGAAAACAGGACTTTTCCTGGTAAGAAAGTGAAGTCACTCAGTCGTCTCCGAGTCTGTGACCCCATGGACTATAGCTCACCAGACTTCTCCATCCATGGAATTTTCTAGGCAAGAGTACTGGAGTGGGTTGCCATTCCCTTCTCCAGGGGATCTTCCTGACACAGGGATCAAACCCAGGTCTCCTGCATTGTGGGCAGATGCTTTACCATCTGGTAAAGTATATATATCCTGGTAAAGTATATTCATTTTGATGTAAAATATGTTTTCAAAAATGTATGACCTTTCATATGGTATGTACTTGTTGAACATATGCTTTCTCTTTATTAGTTTACTTTTTGCTTTGTTTTAACAAGTTCCCACAGTTTAGCAGCTTAAAACAACACAGATGTATTATCTCACATTTTCCATGTGTCAGGAGCTTAGGTGCAGGTTAGCTGGGTGTTCTGCACATTATCCAGCCAGGCTGAAATCAAGGTGTGTGTTGAGGCTCATATCTCAAAGTTTCAGGATTTTATCACGATATTCTTTGTTGGAAGAATTCAGTTTCTTGCAGTTAAAACACTAAGGTCTTGAGTGCTCGAGTCTGCTCACCATTCACTGTCATTTGACCCTCTCCCACAACATGGCAATTTGCTTTTCCAAGGTAAACTAAAGTATTCTTTAAAGAGCATCTCTGCCTCTGATCTTTAGATGCTCTTTTAAAATACTAAGCTAATTAGGTCAGACTCTCATGGAATTATTTCTGTTTTGATTAAGATAAATTCAGTCAACTAGAAACCTCAAGGAGATCTGAAAAGTTCCTTTTTTTTTTTTTTTTTGCCATATAATATTACCTAACAAAGGGAGTGGCTATCCCATGCTACTCATGTTACAGTCAGAGCATGGGTTAGTGCAGAACACATGTACTGGGGACTGGGATCTTGTATGTTATCAGTTGAATTGTGTCATATCAAAATTCCTATGTTTTGAACTCTACTCCAGTACTTCAGGATGTGACCTTATTTGGAGATATTAATAGAATCTTTGTAATGAAGATAAAATGAGTTCATTAGGGTTCTAATGAGTTCTAATCCAATATGTTAGGTGTCCTTACAAGTAGGGGATATTTGGACACAGACCCAAGGAGAATGCTTTATTTATATGAAGACAGTCATCTGTACACTGACAAGAAAGGCTTGGAATAGATTTTTCTTTTGCAGTCTTCAGCTGGAACCTACCCTACCAACACCTTGATTTTAGACTAATAGCCTCCAGAACTGAGAAAATAAATGTCTCTTAAGCCGTCCCGTTTGTGGTAGCTTCTTAGAGTAGCCCTAGAAAGTAATACAGGGACAATCTTAGAAATCTGCCTATCGTACTCCTTTATCCTCACTTTTCCCCCATTATTAGCAATATTTACTTCCTCATAAAATTCTGCACTCTGGATGAGATGCTATCAATTCTGCTTATTATGGGAACTATATTTAAATGCTTGGACTTTTTATTTAAAATACTTATTTTTTTAACTGAAGTATGCATGTAGTTTGCAGTGTTGTGTTAGTTTCAAGTGTATAGCAAAGTAATTCAGTAAAAATATTTAAATCCTTTAAAATAATTACATTTCAGTAAAAATATTTTAATTCTTTAGAATACCTTACCTCAGGGTAGAATATTTGAAGAGCCACATTTTTCTTCACTTCTTGGAATCAATATAATTTAGAATTGTGTGAACTGTGGTGGAACATCCGTTGCTTGCTCAGAATGGTCAAGAATTCACTTGAGTCAGCATCATTTGGCTTTTCTCCCAAGTCTTAAAATAGCAACATCTAACATGTATCAGTGGAGAAGGAAATGGCAACTCACTCCAGTATTCTTGCCTAGAAAATCCTGTGGACGGAGGAGCCTGGTGGGCTGTGTCCATAGGGTGCACAGAGTCAGACATGACTGAAGTGACTTAGCATGCATGCATGCATTGGAGAAGGAAATGGCAACCCACTCTAGTGTTCTTGCCTGGAGAATCCCAGGGACAGAGGAGCCTGGTGGGCTGCCGTCTGTGGGGTTGCACAGAGTTGGACACAACTGAAGTGACTTAGTGGCAGCAGCAATATATATCAAAGGATTTCTGTTTGTACACAGGAGTTGCTTGCATGCATTGTTGGCGATACAATGAGGAAACAAATCCCAATGAAGTTCAGTATCCTCCCAAGGTCACACAGCTGAAAGATGGAGATTAGTTTCGGAGCATGGATACTAATAGAGTTCCGTGGTTGGACAGATTCACATAATCAAATGTACAGGACACTCATGAATAAATAGTAATAGAAGTATATATAGAACATTTTAATCCTATTTTTTAAAATAACCACAAATAATAATCAATTTTTGTTGTTGTTCAGTGTAAGCTATGAACAGTTTTGACTTTCCATACATAAACTCAAAACTAAAAAGTAGAAATTTATTTCCCTCTCGTGTGAAAAATCATCAGCATCTAATCAGTTATGAATATCTGGTGACAACACAACTGCTTTGTCCTTTCCCATAGGTTTCATAAAGTAAAACACGTGTCCTCAAGGCTGTAGCTTTATATCTACATATCAGAAAAAGCAGAAGGGAGAAAGGATAAGAATTCCTTTCTTTAAAATGTTCTTACCTTCTGCTCCAATAATGTATTTCTGCTGGTATCACATTGGCCAGGACCTAGATATATGTCCATGCTTAACTGCAAGATAGAGAAGAAAATGCAACTTTAGTCAACATTTTGATACAGGAAAGAGGAAGGAGACAATTGTATACTGTTGTGGACAGTCAAAATTTCTGCCCAAGTGAATGTACTCATTGAGAAGTAATTACCTCACTCTCAGCTTTAGTTCATACTGGATTACATAAATGGGGAATTTGATAGCTCTTTGTATTTGGAGTTCAAAGGAAAAATGGTTAGAATAATAGGAGAGTCTGAGAGTTATATATGCCAATGAGAATGCATATTCTCTCAGATTTTCAGTCTCTTGTTTTCAATCATTTCTTCATCCCTAGGAAGTATCCCTTTATGTACATGGAAGTTGCCATTGGATTTGCATATATCCTCTTCATATTCAACAGCAAAAGAAAGGATCTCCCCCTGAAAAGTGGAACCATGATAATTCCAATAGGATTATCAAGCACTTTTAGTTTAATACAAAGTTCAAAAATTATTTGAATTTTATAAACTGATTAGCTTAAATTAAAAACATAAGTGAGTATTAGGCAAAGTTGTCAGTAAGCAAGACATCAAAACAATCAGAGAACCAAATCATCTTGACTAACGTTTCATTCAAGTGACAACAAGGCATGCTGAACTTTTTCTGACTTAGGGAAGACTGCAATACTTACACATATTAGTGTCTCATTTAAAATTATGACTGAAAATAAAATCATACAGCACCCCGCCTTATCTAAGCCTTTTGCTTAAAAGTATTATCATGTTGGAATTCTTTCTAAAATCTGCTGATGCAATTTATTAGGTAGATGTTTCTTTTACCTAAACCCCTTTTCAAGTATGAGTTGATTACTGTCTCAAATAATGTTTAATATTCTTTTTCTAATTTGTGAAATATCACCTTTCATTTCTATGAATTTTAACTAGAATAACTTTCTTAGATTTTCACACACTGATTTGATTAATCTGGCTCACAAAATTATTTTATCTTCAAATTAGAAAATTCCTTTTTGTGCCACTTCTTAATTATTCATCATATGTGGTTGTATTTTTTTCTTTTGTGTGAGTTGTATTATTTAGAAATACACTTTAAAAAAGCACTTTAGCGTTTAGGGATAAGACTGACATCCTCAGGGTTGAGATTTAGGGATAAGAATACAGGAAATGCAGATCTCATTTTGGATTCTGTTCTAATACTGATGCCTTTGAAACATTTTAATTGCAAAATACAACCTCACAAAGTAGAAAAAAGTAGATAGTCATCAGTTTAAAACCATTATTTTTGTTATCACAGTCTTACGTGGTTTCCCTGGTGGCTCAGTGATAAAGAATACACCTGTCAACGCAGGAGACACAGGAAACATGGATTTGATTCCTGGGTCAGGAAAACCCCTGAAGTAGGAAATGGCAACCTGTTCCCATGTTCTTGCCAAATTCTGGAAAATCCCGTGGGCAGAGGAGGCTGGCAGGCTACAGTCCTTGGAGTCCCAAAGAGTTGGGCACAACTGAGCACACGCACAAGCACACAATCTTATCAATAAAGGGCAAAAATAGTAAGTTATTAGATAAGTAAACAAGTAAATAGGAGAGATAACACAAAACTTTCCAAACTTCTTTGACAATATAGGCTGGTTACCGCTTCTTCATAGCTGAGGTAGTGTCACAAATAATGCTAGCCATATTTTTATAAATACAGAGCAAGTATTTCTTGCTTATCTTCTGAGACATTTTCTTTTGTATTTATCTGGAAGTTGCATATCAGTTATCTATTTACACTTTTACCTTAAAGTAGTTTATTTGTATATTTTAAAATGCAAGTGGCCAATAGGTAGAGTTCTGCAATGACAGGAATATTAGAAAGCACTTTATAGTTAAGCCATCAAAGAGTGAATTCTCATTTTCTTATTGCCTGGTTGGTACAAAAATAAGACTGGAAAAAAAAGAAGAAATAATTTATCCCACGATGTCATTGACAACAAGGACATCTACTACGGTTTACCAGATATAAATCAAAAGTGCTTTTTCTCTACTTATATGCACACACACACACACACACACACACACACACAAAGACGTTTAGAATAAGCATGTTCTTGTATCGACTTTATTATCCCTATTGCAGTTTTTGTCAGCGTAAGAATTTACTTTTTCAAAAAGTATGTTTAAATTCCAGTGAACATTGTGTCTTGTTTTTTGTTTGCTTTTTAAAAAATAAAACACTGCGCTAAATGATAGAAACCAGACACAGAATGTATGTTTCCATTTATATGGAATTACCAGAATATGCAAATCCTTAGAGATGGGGAGCTGATTAGTGGTTTCTGAGTGCTGAGGGGAGGAGGAAATAGGGGTGTGTGTTTAATAGGTATGGTTTATTAGGGGGATAATGCAGATGTTCTAGAACTAGGTAATGGTGATGGCTGCAAAAAATTGTGAATGTACTAAATGCTGCTCATTATGTACTTTAAAATGATTTAAATGGTAAATCTTACATTTGTGTGTTTTACATAGATATATATAGATTCTGTTAGTTGGTAGAAGTATAACATACTCTTTATAAGTATGCTGAAATGTTCAGGAGAATGAAAAATAACAGCATTTAATAGTGTCTTAATTAACAATAAGGAAGGGGCTTTTAAAATATGAGGTACCATTTCACACCAGTCAGAATGGCTGCGATCCAAAAGTCTACAAATAATAAATGCTGGAGAGGGTGTGGAGAAAACGGAACCCTCTTACACTGTTGGTGGGGATGCAAACTAGTACAGCCACTATGGAGAACAGTGTGGAGATTCCTTAAAAAACTGGAAATAGAACTGCCTTATGATCCAGCAATCCCACTGCTGGGCATACACACTGAGGAAACCAGAAGGGAAAGAGACACGTGTACCCCAATGTTCATCGCAGCACTGTTTATAATAGCCAGGACATGGAAGCAACCTAGATGTCCATCAGCAGATGAATGGATAAGAAAGCAGTGGTACATATACACAATGGAGTATTACTCAGCCATTAAAAAGAATACATTTGAATCAGTTCTAATGAGGTGGATGAAAGTGGAGCCTATTATACAGAGTGAAGTAAGCCAGAAGGAAAAACATAAATACAGTATACTAACGCATATATATGGAATTTAGAAAGATGGTAACAATAACCCTGTGTACGAGACAGCAAAAGAGACACTGATGTATAGAACAGTCTTATGGACTCTGTGGGAGAGGGAGAGGGTGGGAAGATTTGAGAGAATGACATTGAAACATGTAAAATATCATGTAAGAAACGAGTTGCCAGTCCAGGTTTGATACACGATACTGGATGCTTGGGGCTGGTGCACTGGGACGACCCAGAGGGATGGTGTGGGGAGGGAGGAGGGAGGAGGGTTCAGGATGGGGAACACATGTATACCTGTGGCAGATTCATTTTGATATTTGGCAAAACTAATACAATTATGTAAAGTTTAAAAATTAAATTAAATTAAAAAAAATATAAAAGATTTATGTAATAGCTTCTATTTAAAAGGACTGATAAATATGACTATTCAATAATTAAAATATTTTACATAACAATTTTTAATTGCATTTTAAAAAGAAAAAACATATGCCAAAGTTGAGACAACAAACTCAAATGGCAACAATTTGCAAAATTTGTAAACGAAGAATTAGTAAATATTTTTAAATGAACTTGCAGTCTTGTAATCATTGTAATACAGCAGAATTATATGATTCATAGCTCTAATCACAGTCTATTTCAACAAACTTATCCCTGGCATAAAGTATCAATTTGAATAGTAAACATGTACATATATTATAAATGAGAATAATGCTTTGATCTTTAAAAATCATTCAAATAGGTCATATTTTTATCCCAATCATTTTTTATATACCATGTATTGGAATATAAAATTTATGAAAGGACATACTAGCATATTAACCAAGTCATTCAGGGAACACAATTATACAACCTATCCAAGTGTTCTACATAATTGTACTAATGTTTTAACATTGAAAAATGCTTGCCATCATACATAGAATTCTTAATGTACAGTACTAGATTAAAATGCTTCATGCAGAGTAGTCCAATGAATGGGTCAGTACTGCATAATATGCTTTTTTCCCTACATACTTAGAAAATTGGAAGAGCTAAGGAAGTTTATCTCTTATATGTGTGCAATCCCTAGACCTAGAGAATTAAGTGAAGTTTTTTTCTGCTCTTCTCCTACCCCTTTTGTCTTGGGATTCTATAATAGCCAGATACCAAAATTTAGGTTTTGTTTTGCTAATTTTGGATTTCCCTCTCTCACCATTGAAGTGGTTTCCAGAATCAGTCGTTTTATTATTTGTTCTGGGAGTAAACACCTGAATCCATGCTGGACCAATAATACTTTTTGGAATGTATAAATTTAGACTAACCCAGACATTTTGAAATTCAGGAATACCTGCTGCTGAAGTCTCCAACAGTAAACCAGTTCTTCAGTTCAGTTCAGTCGCTCAGTCGTGTCCGACTCTTTGAGACCCCAAGGACTACAGCACACCAGTCGTCCCTGTCATCACCAACTCCCGGAGCTTGCTCAAACTCATATCCATTGAATCAGTGATGCCATCCAACCATCTCATCCTCTGTCATGCCCTTCTTCTCCAGCCCTCAATCTTTCCCAGCATCAATGAGTCAGTTCTTCACATCAAATGGCCAGAGTATTGGAGTTTCAGCTTCAGCATCAGTCCTTCCAGTGAATATTCAGGACTGATTTCCTTTAGGATTGACTGGTTGGATCTCCTTGCAGTCCAAGGGACTCTCAAGAGCCTTCTCCAACACCACAGTTCAAAAGCATCAATTCTTTGGCACTCAGCTTTCTTTATGGTCCAACTCTCACACCCACACTTGACTACTGGTAACACTGTAGCCTTGACTAGACAGACCTTTGCTGGCAAAGTAATGTCTCTGCTTTTTAATATGCTGTCTAGGTTGGTCATAACTTTTCTTCCAAGGAACAAGCATCTTTTAATTTCCTGGCTGCAGTCACCATCTACAATGATTTTGTTCTAATTGTATCTAAAATACAGCTGTTCACTTATTTGTGTTTTATGAAATAATCTAATATTCTTAAAATAGATTTTGGTTTTCATTTATAATTTCTTATTCCCATTTTCCTATACTTTCTTTGTTCTTCCTTTGAGTGGACACTGTATGTAGAGATGGCTTATTTTTATAAATGAGTAATAAGCAAAGTAATTACATTCTAGTGCACTAAAATTGACAATCCTATTTACTTTGAGCTTTGAACAAGGAGATAACTATATAAAATCAAATTATTTAACATTTAGAAAATTTTCATCAATTCTCTAATATTGAATTAATAAAATTCCAAATGTTTTTATGTTTACCACTTTGTATGTGTCTGCTGCTGCTGCTGCTAAGTCACTTCAGTCGTGTCCGACTCTGTGCGACCCCATAGACGGCAGCCCACTAGGCTCCTCTGTCCCTGGGATTCTCCAGGCAAGAATACTAAAATGGGTTGCCATTTCCTTCTCCAATGCATGAAAGTGAAAAGTGCAAGTGAAGTTGCTCAGTCATGTCTGACTCCTAGCGACCCCATGGACTGCAGCCCACCAGGCCCCTCCATCCATGGGATTTTCCAGGCAAGAGTACTGGAGTGGGTTGCCATTGCCTTCTCCTTGTACGTATCTAGTAGTCATAAAATTAAATATACTTTGGTGGGTGCACACACACAACTTGAAACTATCCAAAAGTATTCCAAATTACAATTTTTAATGTAATAATGTGTTTCCTATTAAAATTATTATAGGGTCAAAGAACAGACTCTTCAATGACACAGACACATTTGAACAAACATGTAAAAAATCTCTCTATTAGCTTGTAACAAGGTAATAATAAAAACTGAAATAGTAAGTTAGAGGTTTGTATGAATTCTGAATGTTTGTTTTATGTAATTATATATTATTATATATTATATTTTGGGTAGTCTCCTGGCAAGAATACTGGAGTGGGTTGCCAATTCCTTTTCCAGGGGATCTTCCCAACCCTGGGATCAAACCCAGGTCTCTTGAATTGCATGTGGATTCTCTACCATCTGAGCCACAAGGGAAACCCATATATTAATTTTGGGAAGTCAGTTTTTTAGAAGATGACCTCCCCAAAATATACCTTCACATTTACTCTCATTGGCTTATCTTGGGTGTGACATTGTTGTTTGAAGTTCATTAGTTACCCATTGATATATTTAAGCAGGATTGGTACATCAGTATCCTTAAAACAGTTCTTCTGTGTATTCCTGCCATCTCTTCTCAATATCTTCTGCTTCTGTTAGGTCCATACCATTTCTGTCCTTATCAAGCCCATCTTTGCATGAAATGTTCCTTTGGTATCTCTGATTTTCTTGAAGAGATCTCTAGTCTTTCCCATTCTGTTGTTTTCCTCTATTTCTTTGCATTGATCGCTGAAGAAGGCTTTCTTATCTCTTCTTGCTATTCTTTGGAACTCTGCATTCAGATGTTTATATCTTTCCTTTTCTCCTTTGCTTTTTGCTTCTTTTCTTTTCACAGCTATTTGTAAGGCCTCCCCAGACAGCCCTTTTGCTTTTTTGCATTTCTTTTCCATGGGGATGGTCTTGATCACTGTCTCCTGTACAATGTCACGAACCTCATTCCATAGTTCATCAGGCACTCTATCTATCAGATCTAGTCCCTTAAATCTATTTCTCACTTCCACTGTATAATCATAAGTGATTTGATTTAGGTCATACCTGAATGGTCTAGTTGTTTTCCCTACTTTCTTCAATTTAAGTCTGAATTTGGCCATAAGGAATGGTCTGAGCCACAGTCAGCTCCTGGTCTTGTTTTTGCTGACTGTATAGAGCTTCTCCATCTTTGGCTGCAAAGAATATAATCAATCTGATTTTGGTGTTGACCATCTGGTGATGTCCATGTATAGAGTCTTCTCTTGTGTTGTTGGAAGAGATGGCAAGAATACACAGTAGAACTGTACAAAAAAGATCTTCAGAACCCAGATGATCATGATGGTGTGATCACTGACCTAAAGCCAGACATCCTGGAATGTGAAGTCAAGTGGACCTTAGAAAGCATCACTACAAACAAAGCTAGTGGAGGTGATGGAGTTCCAGTTAAGCTATTCCAAATTCTGAAAGATGATGCTGTGAAAATGCTACACTCAATATGCCAGCAAATTTGGAAAACTCAGCAGTGGCCACAGGACTGGAAAAGGTCAGTTTTCATTCCAATCCCAAAGAAAGGTAATGCCAAAGAATGCTCAAACTACCTCACAATTGCACTCATCTCACACGCTAGTAAAGTAATGCTCAAAATTCTCCAAGCCAGGCTTCAACAATATGTGAACTGTGAACTTCCTGATGTTCAAGCTGGTTTTAGAAAAGGCAGAGGAACCAGAGATCAAATTGCCAACATCTGTGGATCATGGAAAAAGCAAGAGAGTTCCAGAAAAACATCTATTTCTGCTTTATTGACTATGCCAAAGCCTTTGACTGTGTGGATCACAATAAACTGTGGAAAATTCTGAAAGAGATGGGAATACCAGTCCATCTGATCTGCCTCTTGAGAAATTTGTATGCAGGTCAGGAAGCAACAGTTAGAACTGGACATGGAACAACAGACTGGTTCCAAATAGGGAAAGGAGTACGTCAAGGCTATATATTGTCACCCTGCTTATTTAACTTACATGCAGAGTACATCATGAGAAACGCTGGACTGGAAGAAACACAAGCTGGAATCAAGATTGCTGGGAGAAATATCAATAACGTCAGATATGCAGATGACACCACCCTTATGGCAGAAAGTGAAGAGGAACTCAAAAGCCTCTTGATGAAAGTGAAAGTGGAGAGTGAAAAAGTTGGCTTAAAGCTCAACATTCAGAAAATGAAGATCATGGCATCCGGTCCCATGACTTCATGGGAAATAGATGGGGAAACAGTGGAAACAGTGTCAGACTTTATTTTTCTGGGCTCCAAAATCACTGCAGATGGTGACTGCAGCCATGAAATTAAAAGATGCTTACTCTTTGGAAGGAAAGTTATGACCAACATAGATAGCATATTAAAAAGCAGAGACATTACTTTGCCAACAAAGGTTCGTCTAGTCAAGGCTATGGTTTTTCCTGTGGTCATGTATGGATGTGAGAGTTGGACTGTGAAGAAGGCTGGGCACTGAAGAATTGATGCTTTTGAACTGTGGTGTTGGAGAAGACTCTTGAGAGTCCCTTGGACTGCAAGGAGATCCAACCAGTCCATTTGGAAGGAGATCAGCCCTGGGATTTCTTTGGAAGGACTGATGCTGAAGCTGAAACTCCAGTACATTGGCCACCTCATGCGAAGAGTTGACTCATTGGAAAAGACTCTGATGCTGGGAGGGATTGGGGGCAGAAAGAGAAGGGGACGACAGAGATGAGATGGCTGGATGACATCACTGACTCGATGGACGTGAGTCTGAGTGAACTCTGGGAGTTAGTGATGGACAGGGAGGCCTGGCGTGCTGCAATTCATGGGGTCGCAAAGATTCGGACATGACTGAGGACTGATCTTATCTGATCCTTAAAACTACCAAAAAAATTTTAGAAAACATTGTTTTCTCTGAATTTTAATTAGTTTCTGTAGATGGAGAATAAGTGGGAAATAAAAATGTTATTTTTTTGTTTATGTGCCTTAATAGTTAATTGTGTCTAATGTCTCAGATTTAAAGAACAAAGCAACTCTGAATATTAATGCTAAAGAGGAGGAACAAGGTTGGAGGATAAGGCTGGTACCATTTTCAGCAGAAGCTGAAAAATAATAACCCAGCTTGTGATCACATTAGGAAAGGGACTGATGTTTCTGATATCACTTATCTTGTTAACCCCACAGACCAGAGTTAAGGGATCATGGCACAGAATCTGACATTTAGTTCTGCTCATTATTAATATCATGGTACTGCCCCATGCAGAGTACAATGGTGATAATTCACCTACTACTGTTTACACCTCTGAAAATTTCTCTCTATAAACAATATTTTCAAGCTTTTATGTCGTCTTTTCAGAGTTTTCTAACCATGATGAATTCAAATTCCTAGACTCTACAAGTGTATTCTTATATTGGCTTTAATTCTAGTAATTCTCCTGAGCGCCTCTATTTATTTTACCACCCTGTCAAGTGGCTAAAAATAACCTGTGAACATTAAAACTTTTTAAATGTTAATTAATTTCATTTATTATTTATATCTGTGCTGGGTCTTCATTGCTGTGCATGCTTTTTTCTAGTTGTGGCAAGCCCAGGCTACTCTTGTGGTGCACAGAGCTTCTCATTGCAGTGGCTTTTCTTATTGCAGAGCACAGGCAGGTGAGCTCTGGAAGGCAGGCTCAATAGTTGTGGTGCCTAAGCTTAGTTGCTCTGCGACAAGTGGGATCTTCCTGCACCAGTGATCAAACCTTTGTCTCCTGCATTAGCAAGCAAATTCTTTACCACTGAGCCAACAGAGAAGCCTCTAAAACTTCATTCTAGCTATTTTGCCAGACATTATTGGATTTACCATCTTGAGGCTTGTTTCCTAAGTTCTTCACAGACAATTTTTCTAAATATTCTTCTAAACATCTGAAAGACATGTATCATCAACTTTATAACTTCTAATCTATTTCTTGCTGCCCAGTAGTGTAAAGCCAAATATTTAATTTTTGTCAAACCAGAATTCCAATTACTTGCAGTAATTGCTATATTAAGGTCCATAATGTTAGTTGCCAGAACAGATAAACTCTAAAATTTCAGCTGTAAAACCAAAGCACATGCTCAGTCACTGCATCATGTCCAACTCTTTGCAACCCCATGGACTGAGCATGGTAGTTTCCCTGTCCTTCACTGTCTCCCGGAGTTTGCTCCGTTTTCTTTCCATTAAGTCAGTGAGATGCTATCATGATGATATCATGCTATCAGTGATGCTAATCATCTCGTCTTCTATGGCCCTCTTCCTCTTTTGCCTTCAATCTTTCCCAGCATCAGGGTCTTTTCCAATGAGTGGGCTCTTTGCATCAGATGACCAAAGTATTGGTGCTTAAACTTCAACATCAGTCCTTTAATGAATATTCAGGAATGATTTCCTTTTGGATTGACTTGTTTGATCTCCGTGCAGTCCAAGGGACTTTCAAGAGTCTTCTCCAGCACCACAATTTGAAAGCATCAATTCTTCAATGCTCAGCCTCTTTATAGTCCAGCTCTCACATCCATGCACGATTACTGGAAAAAACATGGCTTTAACTGTACTGACTTTTGTTGGTAAAGTGATGTCTCTGCTTTTTAATACACTGTCTAGGTTTGTCATAGCTTTCCTTTCAAAGAGTAAGCATCTTTTAATTTCATGGTTGCAGTCACCATCTGCAGTGTACAGCTTTCCTTTCAAAGAGCAAGTGTCTTTTATTTCATTTCTGCAGTCACTGTCTACAGTGATTTTGGAATATAAAAAAAAGTAAAATAAAATCTCTGTTACTGCTTCTACTTTTTACCTTTTTATTTGCCATGAAGTGATGGGACTGGATGCCATGATCTTAGTTTTTTGAATGTTGAAATTTAAGCCAGCTTTTTTGGTCTCCCCTTTCACCCTCATCAAAAGACTCTTTTGTTCCTCATCACTTTCTGCCATTATTCAGCATAGGACGGTGTATCTGTGTTGTAGGTATGAAGGAAGTCTTCCACAAACATTGATTCAGGGCCCTAAGCTCTCAAACTTCAATGTGCAATTTCAAGATTTACCTAGAATAATACTATCAGGGAATGAGGAATAAGACAATGGAAAAGATATGTTCACTTTTGTTCAATTTATCCTGGAAGTTACAGATCATTTACATTCTTATTCCATGGCAACATTTTGTCATGCAGATGAACATAGAAGCAAAGAAGCTGGAGGAAATGATCCAGCTGTTGACCAAGAAGAAAGGAATCAGCTTTGTCAGTACCTAGCATTGTCTTTCCTTTCCAAGTTTACTAAAGTAGTTGAGTTGCTAGTAATTAGATGCCTTGCAGCACTGATCTGTTAGAGAATAGAAACAATATCAGCTCCAGATTAATTTCTCTGCTTCATGTGATATGTAGATATGATTCTAAGTGACAGGAGCAGGGAGTAATAATGGGAGGTCACACTCTCTGCCTCCAACACAGACACTCCAACACTGTCAAAGTCTTGTAGCCATGCTATTCTTGAAGATACTTCAGTGACCCTGAATCTATAAATTATATCCATCACAAAGGAAAGTGTTCCCCCTAATGAGTTAGTTTCTTATCTTGTGTCTAAGAGAATAAATGAGGAGAAGGTTCAAAATAGTTTGGATTTTGTACACATGCATTTTTCTCAACTGCCAAGTGTGTCTTGGTCATATTAACAATAAAGCTACAAAATATAACAGGCTTTCATCCAGAATTGATGTTACTTACTGTGAGAATGAATACAGAACACAGCAATATGACAAAGTAATAGGAAAGTTAAAATCTCATAACTTGTAGTCAGTATCCCAATATGCAGCTCCTCCTTACTTGGGACACATATGGTAATGAGAAATGAAACTGGGTGAGCAAAGACTAATCAGTTCGGGGAAGTCATCAACTCCAGAGTATTGTCAGCTCTTATAACTTTTTGTCTACGAAGCCCCCTCCATAGTGCATGGCCAGCTTCTATTCCTGAATAGAATGGAATCTTGTTAATTCAGGATAGTTGTTACTAAACAAATAAATTTGACATTGAAGTATAGATGCTTGTTTCCATATGTAGTTCTCTATACTAAATTCTCATGAATCTTGGATCTGCTCAGTTCAGTTCAGTCACTCAGTCGTGTCTGACTCTTTGCAACCCCATGATTCGCAGCACGCCAGGCCTCCCTGTCCATCACCAGTTCCTGGAGTTCACTCAGACTCACGTCCATCGAGTCAGTGATGAGATGCCATCCAGCCATCTCATCCTCTGTCGTCCCCTTCTCCTCCTGCCCTCAATCCCTCCCAGCATCAGAGTCTTTTCCAATGAGTCAACTCTTCACATGAGTTGGCCAAAGTATTGGAGTTTCTGCTATGGTCCTATAAATAACTTGAGTTAATGTTTCAAGAATTATTTTGTTTTCTTTCTTAAAGTTTTATTGGAGTACAGTTGATTTGCAGTGCTGTGTTAGCTTCAGGTGTACAGCAAAGTGAATCATTGACAAATATGCATATACATCCACTCTTTTTTAGATACTTTTCACATACAAATCATTACAGAGTATTGAGTAAACTTCCCTGTGTTATACAGTAGGTCCTTATTAATTACCTATTTTACATGTAGTGCATTGCTGAGTAGCTTCAGTTATGTCTGACTCTTTTGCAACACCATGGACTGTAGCCCACCAGGCTTCTCTGTCCATGGGATTCTCCAAGCAACAATACTGGAGTGGGTTGCCATGGCCTCCTCCAGGGTACATTCCTGACCCAGGGATGGAACCCGCATCTCTTATGTCTCCTTATTAGCAGGAGGGCTCTTTATCACTAGCACCACCTGGAAGCCCCTTACATATAGTAGTGTATATGTCAATCCCAATCTCCAAATTTACCCCACCTCATTCCCCCACTGGTAACCATGTTTGTTTTCTACATTTGTGACTTTATTCTGTTTTGTAAGTAAGTCCATTTGTATTTTTTCCTTTTTCTTTTTTTATATTCCACATATAAACTTAAGTTAAAAAAAAAGGAAAAAATAACTCCTCAGGTGTTGCAGAGACGAGAGGAAATGTCAGAAACCATCCATTAAGCTTTTCCTTTCATAGTCATTTCCATCTCTATCATGCAATAGGCAAGTGCCTGAGCGCCCCCACACATTATTATTATTTGGATAAAGAATGCCTTAAGTTCTCATTTTAAATCTAAAGTGGGTATAGTAGTTAATCTTTAAATATGACCTTATGACGTCTCATATCTTCATTAGTCAGGTTCCTGTATTTTCTTTCACATACTGAATCTAGGTTTGTTGCTAAAAACTTGGCCTCTGTGTGCCGGTGCCAAATCAAATCTTAGAGACAGTTTTGTGTCAAGTAGAAAAGAATAGCTTCGTTGCCTTGCCAGAAAAACGGGGACACAGTGAACTTGTGCCCTTCAAAAACTTCATGTTACAGTCCGATATGTTAAGTTTTATTGCAGTGGTTCAAGGACAAGGTTGCTAAAATGGATTAAGGTGTATATAGGGCCTGCACTCCTTTCATCTAGCCTCAGGAAATGTCTTGATAGGGCTTCCCAGGTGACTCAGTGGTAAAGAACCCACTTGCCAATGCAGGAGACTCAGGTTCGATTCCTGAGTAAGTCTCCTGGAAGAAGATATAGCAACCCACTCTCGTATTCTTGTCTGGGAAATCCCATGGACAGAAGAGGCTGGTGGGCTACAGTCCATGGAACCCCAATGAGTTGGACACACAATCTCCTGATGAACTTCTCGGGTTCCTTTAAACTGACCTCAGATGGTTTCTCTGGAGTGAAGAATGCTAACATCTTCCCTTTATTGGGAGTTTTAGTTCTATAAAGAGCTCAAAAATATTATCTGTATCCTTTGAGACAGAACCAGGACCTCGAATTGTTGTTCCTGACTGCTCCTCCCTTGTCTCTGTGTCCCCTCCCATCCCTGATTAGCGACTGTTAGAATCTGCCCTTTGGAACTCAGGGAAGGTCATAGATACCTGGAAGAGACCATAGAGACATGGAAGTATTTCCCCTATAAATAAGGAACAGGGAACACAGAAAAACTTCTGTGCCCAGGAGCCCCCTAGGGTCCTACTGGTTTCAGGCTGACCTTGTTGAAGTGAGAAAAGCTTTATCAAATGTCCAAGCTCTTGTTTGATTCATCCAAAAGAATTTGGATGAGGAACACAAAGCATAAAGGAAAAATAAACACACAGACACACACACACTGAGGCTGAGGAGCAAAGAGAACAAAGAAGCAGTTTATTTTAGAGTAGAGGTGAAATTTACTTAGAGACGAGCACCAGACTCCTCATGAATGAGGGGCTCCATTCAGGATGGTTGATCCCACTTTTCATCTTATTTTTAGCCTTTTGAATAAGTGGTGTCTTTTTTATTAGATGTGGAATATTCCTTAACGGGAGGCTTGATGTGGGTCTGGATTGCACCGGGTTGCATCAGCTCCCAGTCCTATGTATCTGTCTCCTGAAGACACTAAACATGCACTCTAAGAGCTGTTTTCTCTTAAAATTCCCCTTACTAATTGAACCCCATACATGGAAGGTCATAAGCAATCTGTGCATATCTATCATGTGCTCCACGGTTTTCATGGTCAGAGTTTCTTGCTCAGATGCTACAGAGTTTCTATTTTAGATACCGTTCTTCCATGCATCATGGTTTCATTAAGTGCAAGACAAGGAGGTGGCTTTGCTTCTACCAAATGCCCAGTCCTTGGGTCTGGCTCTGTCTTTCCTGATTCATTGTGATTGTAGAATGTATCTGAAGGGATGTTGAATCCATTCCAAACTAGCTGTTGTGAAAGTTGTCAGCTTCTGCCCACTGAGATCACACTGGAGGTACCTGTTTGCTAGTATGAGAAATCTCTGTATTACTGAGATGGTGATAGGCAGACACTGCACATAAGGTCCTTCAGAGAGAGAGAGAGGTCTTTTATTTGCATGAAGAGAGAACAAGAGAGATTGAGGCACAAACATTGGACCTTCTGTACTAGCTTCCAGGTGAGTCATGCCCCAGAAGCCATCTGGCTGCAACCAATAAAGAGACCCCCAGCAAAATAGCGGGCTTACCCTAGCCCAGTCAGTACGCAGAGCCTTGTAGTTGTTGTTGAGTCACTCAGTCATGTCCGACTCTTTGCAACCCCATGGACTGCAGCACCCAAGGCTTCCCTGTCCTTCACTATCTCCTGGAGCATGTTCAAACTCATGTCCATTGAGTCAGTGATGCCATCCAACCATCTCATCCTCTGCCACCCCCTTCTCCTCCTGCCTTCAATCTTTCACAGCATCAGGATCTTTTCTAATGAGTTGGCTTTTTGCATCAGATGGTCAAAGTATTGAAGTTTCAGCTTCAGCATTAGTCCTTCCAGTGAATATTCAGGACTGATTGCTTTTAGGATGGACTGGTTTGGTCTCCTTGCAGTCCAAGGGACTCTCAAGAGCCTTCTCCAACACCACAGTTCAAAAGCATCAATTCTTTGGCACTCAGCTTTCTTTGTAGTCCAATTCTCACATCCATACATGACTACTGGAAAAACCATAGCTTTGACTAGACAGACCTTTGTTGGCAAAGTAATGTCTCTGCTTTTTAATACTCTGTCTAGGTTTGTCATAACTTTTCTTCCAAGGGGCAAGAGTCTTTTAATTTTGTGGCTGCAGTCACCAGTAAGAGATAAAAATATTTGCTGTTGCAATCCACAGCTTTGGTTGTGGTTTGTTATGCACCAGTAGATAACCAAAGCAACAGGATGTAAAAATAAGATATTACTATGTGAATTGAGAAGACATGCTATTTTGAGCTAAAGAAATAGCCAATGTTATTCTAGCTGCAGAGCTAGCTGGCCAGAAATTCAGAGATCTGAATGCCAATCATTAATCATATATATGAATATTAACTGTTATAAAATTTTACTCTTCTTAATATTGAAACAAATTAAAGTACTAGGGAATGTTGAAATAGGAGTTATTCAGTCTCTCAGAGTAGCATAGAAGCTATTTTGCTATAGTTATGCATCTTGAGCCTAGAATAGTAACTTCTAACTCAATATCTTCCAACTCAGGGTCCACCGCTTCTCCATTATGTCTTGCCAATGTTTAAACTCCTAACATCTCATAGCACATTGTTTTATTTAGTTGAAAAGAAGAGTTATACACTTTGACCCTTAATGAGTAATGATTTAATTAAAATCACCCACAATGTTTGAATATTTTCAAGGGAATAAGATTTGGGAATGAGGATTGTATAGGGGGTTAGTTTCATAGTTCATATGAATACAGCAAGAACCCATCATTCTCACACTGTCATCTCTCATCACCATTGTCAGATACATGTTTATTTACATCACTAATGATTGATAGATCTGTGACAAAACCCAACTTGATCCTCATCTTATATCCTTGTTATCATTATATAAGAAACAGCCAGCTTAGGCTTGATCACTGCATCCTCTCGTCCTATTCTAGAATTCTTTGATTCTATGATTTATAAAATATTTGCTAGATCTTTGGAGTTCATCCAGCTAAGTATGTGACATTTGTTTTGAACTGAAGAAACCTTGATTCTTCAGATCCTAATCTTTTCTTTGGTAAATATCAGAGCAGAAGCTAGTCTCTAATAATTATTAGGTGCAATTATCACCTTCCCAGCATAACAACTTGCTGTTCTGAGACAAACATCAAAGCATAAGGACAGAGCGTCCATCTCTTCAACTTCAGGCTTTATTACTCGATATAATCAGTTTTATATTACTGATCTCTGAAGATCTTCCATTTTGTTTAAAGTTTAGATTAAATTAACCTGCACTTGATTTCTTATTTTCTCTTCTTACAAATTGTGTCAGTAAAGGTTCTCTTGTCATTAAACCTGAGAACTAACACAGAATTGATGCTTCACCTAGACATCAACACTGGCACAGGATTTTATCCATGTATGCCACAGCAACCCCTGTATTGCTGTCGCTTAACCATTCCCATGACGGTTGTATTGATGGGTGGAGATCAGAAAAAGAGACTTTACCTTTTGTGCACATGTCTAACAAATCTTCACAGCAAAGATGTAGATCTGAATTTTGAAACTTTATGGTTTCCATTCTGAAAAGTTGTGATGGAAAATAGAATTGATCAGTTTGAAACATGTCTCTTCTATGTTATGTATACCATCTGTTTGAGAACTATTTAATAGCTGGATTTAAATTAATATTTATCTTTTCTGATCAAATTTTTCAGGGTAAATATGTGAAAATTGTCTGAGACTATAAACCTGTGCAGATTATTTAAATACTAATCTTATATACTAGAAATTTTGTGAAATGACAAAGCAATCTTTAGTGGTTTTAAAATTTTTATTTCATGTTCTTGTATGTTAAAATGGACCTGTCCCCTATTTAAAAACTCTATAGATTATCTATTCAATCACTGGTATTTCTTCATGAAGAGTAGATATATTTCCAAATAATGGCATATAATATTCTTTCATGTGTTGACAGTATTGTATCTACTGGCACACACACAGTTCTCTTTTTAAATTACTATTTTGTGTTTCTTTATGAAGTGTGGTGGAATTAACCAAATAATTTAGGCATTTGCAATGACTTTTCTTTTTAATTTTCCAGTGGTTTTTTTTTAAAAATAATTTCCACTTTTAAAGACATTTATCTTCCATTTTTTATATCTTTTAAATATATATATATATATATATATTTTAGTACAACAGTATTTCTCGTCCTTTCTTTGTGGAAGACCATAAATGTAAGCATATTTTCTTTTCAATAATGCTTTAGTCATTAGGATGTAAGGTTTTGTATTGTATTCCCTACTTACTGATGAGCTAGTGCTTATATACAAGACCATTTTTAAATTTTCTTACTGCACTAACCGTTGTTGCACTGAAATTAGAAATAAAATGTTTTGTCTCTACAGAGTAAGACAGTGACGATGAATATAGCTTGGAGTTGCTTAAACTAGGTGCTCCTCTGTTGCTGCCTCTGGCTAGCTCCAAGGCTTGCTCATATTACTATAAAATACGGAAAATGGTATTCTCTCATTTGCTGTAATGATTAAAAGACATGTATAAAGTATACCTCTGTGCCTGGCAAAGACTCAGTATTAAATAATGGGAGTTATTATTATTTTGAAGTTACTGTAAAGGTTACAAAGATGAAGTACATTGAAAGCAGTGTTTTTAAGAACATTCTTAGTTGTCTTAATTTATCCTACTTCAAAAACTGTTAATATTATCTCATGAATAGCATAATTTAAACATTATATTTTTTCATTGATTGATAGAAATGAGACTTTAATTGTGTTTATATCAAATACTGTATATCTCTTGGGTTTTGTGGTGCTTTTTTTAAACTTTCATTAAAGTATAGTTGATTTACAATGTTGCGTTAGTTCAAGTGTACAGAAAAGTGATTCAGTTATGCATATATATACACATATATTATCTATTCAGATTATTTTTACTTGTAGGTTATTATAAAATATTGAGTATAGTCTCAGTGCTATACAGCAGAGCCTTGTTGTTCACCTATTTTATATATAGTAGTGTGTTTATGCGGGGTTTTTTATTGACTTTTTTGAAGTTTATTATTAATCTTTGTAATTTTATTTATTCATTTTAGCTGTGTTGGTCTTCACTGCGGTGTGCTGGTTTTTCCTTGCAATGCACAGGTCTCTTGTTGCAGAGCACAGTCTCTGGAGCTTGCGGGCTTCAGAAGTTGTGGCCAGTGGGCTCTAGAGCGCGGGCTTTGTAGTTGAGGTGCACAGTTCTGGTTGCCCTGTGGCATGTAGGATGTTAGTTCCCCGACCAGGGATCGAACCTGTGTCCCCTGCGTCAGAACACAGTTCCTTAACCACTGGGAAGTCCTTAACTCACCTGATTTTTTTGAAGCAGTTTTAGCTTTACAGGAAAATAGAGCTGAAGGTACAGAAATTTCCTATATACCCCTGCATCTGCTAGCTTCCCCATTATTAATGTCTTCCACCAGAGTGGTACATTTTTTTTTTTTTTAAAACCGTTGATGAACTTACACTGTCAGAGCGTAATCACCCACTCTTTGTGTACATTGTATGAATTTGGTAAAATGCATAACAACATATGTCCATCATTATGTTATTATACAGGAGTTCTTTCCATAGGATTATTTTCACTGCCCCCCCAAACCCCACCAATCCTGTGCACTCTGCCTGTTCATCCTGCTCTTTTCCCTCTAACCACCGGCAACCACTGATCTTTTTACTGTCTCCATAGTTTTGCAGGATGCCTATCTTTCATGCAGTAGGTGACCTTTTCAGGTTGACTTCTTTCACTTAGTAATATGCATTTACGATCTCCCTAGGGACTTCACTGGTGGTTCAGTGGTAGGGAGTCCACCTTGCCTTGCAGAAGGGCGTGAGTTTGGTCCCTGGTTGGGGAACTACCGTGGGGCAACTCAGCCCACACACCACAAATGCTGAGTCTGTGCACCACAGCTAGAGAGTCCATGCGCTGCATCCAAAGATCCTGTGTGATGCAGTGAGTATCCCACCTGCCACAACTGGGACCCGATGCAGCCAAATGAATGAGTACTTTTTAAAAAGATCTCCCTATATCTTTTCATGAGTTGATAGTTTTACATTTTCATAGATGAATAAATTTATTTTCCTGGAGACATCACAGTTTACATATCCATTAACCTACTGAAGGACATCTTTGTTGCTTCCAAGTTTGGACAGTTACAAGTGAAGCTACTATTAACACCCATGTATAGGTTTTGTGAGGCCCACTCACAGTGTGTAGGGTATATGCTTTACTCAGATTCTACAAATTTACATGTGAATTTTATCTAAAAAATACCTTAACACCACCTAGGCTGGCATTAGACTAAATGATTGAGTACTGTAGCCTAGACAAGTTGACACATTAACCATTACATATTACTCCCTTGTTTACCTGTCTTATGAAACCCCAGGTTTCCTTCCATTCTTTGAGATTTTTAAATTGATGAACATCTTCTTTTTGCAATAGTCAGAATAAAATCATCTCCTTAATTTGCCAGTGAATTTTATCTTTTAAACTTTATTATATGTTTTTTGAATTAGCATTTTTATGAATTGAATTTTCAGAAAAGAAACAAAGGGAAATGGCTTCTTTAACTACCTGAGAAATGTCCTTTTAATTATAATCTCTTTTACCCTTACATTTTTCAAAAAATTGAAAGAAAACACATTCTAGTCTTGTAGCATGATAAATAATGTGTTATTTGTAGCATATTTAAATCTTGAGCATGCTTAGATTTATTATTTTTATATCTGCACTTTATTCTTGTGTAAAAAAGTGAGTTCTCTGTTTATTATCTGTTCTCAATTTCTTGATTCATGTTCTATTCACTAACTTTCTATTATTTATAGTTTTTTTTTAATAAATCATACTATATTATAATTGTTTTCCTTTTCTCTTTCCATTGTTACCTTTGGTAAAACTGTAAGTCTAATATTTATTTCAATGATATTATCAACATTTATGCATTATTAAGTATTTATTACTATTTTTATGGTTAGTTGTATTAATCCTTTTATTCTGATACTGAACTTATATCATTGAATGCATTTTTTGTATAGTTTCATTTAAGATGGATTTCTGATGTTCTATTAATTATGAATAAAATCTCCTGTTCTCTCTCTCTGCTCCCCAAAAGATATGTTGTGATGCTTGTTTCTCCATCTGTTGGAGAGGAGCTAGTTGAGAGTAAATATTTTGCAAGTATGTTTTCTGAATTCTTTAAGCACTTTATTTGTATCCCAAGCCTACATATTAGTTCTAATTCCTCTCCTTACAGCATTAATTCATTTTAGAACTTAAGCTTATTATTTTATACTTTTCTGAATATCATATAGGTTTTCAGTGTTTTACATAAGAGGCTTACGTATATTTTCAGAAATCCTTGCACCTGTCTTACTCATCTCAGTGAAATTGTGAGAGTGTCCACTTAACTTTTAACAAAATCAATGAAAAAGAGCTGAAAGTCTCTTGACCATTCACCAAACTGATTTATCTAAAAGCCACACAAATGAACACATTTCCTGGAGAAATCAAGTTTCTTATAAGAGATACCTGGCAATGATATATTATTCAATAAAGCTAAACACCTCCCAAGGCAACCTAACAGGAGCAATTCCTCAAAAGGAGTACATTACCAACTGGTGAGAGAGGCTTTCTCAAAGTAAAGAAATTCAACAAATTCAAGAATAGCAGTGGGACCATACCTACTGACACTTTGTTTTAATGTTAGGATTAAATTTTAAACCTTATTTTAAAAATTACACATATGTAACTATGCATTTACCGCATATTATATTACACATTAGTTCCAGTTCTGGTGACTAATTTACGAATGTAAAAGTAGTCCTTGTATCTACTTTTTAACATTTGTGCCCACCTGAAATGTATTTGTTTAGATGACCATCCATTTTAGTGTCAAATAATAAAGATATAATTAATGATAGAGAATATCATGGTCAGAGGAGCTTGCTGGGTGACAGTCCATGGGGTTGCAGACAGTGGGACATGAATGAACTACTAACAACACACACACACACAGAGCACCTAATAAATGCTTACAAATATTATCCACTAGAAGAATGAAAATTGGTTTTTATTTTACCTTTTGTAGAAAACATAGTGTGCAGTACTTGAGTCTGGAAGTACTGAAAATGGAACAGTAGTCAAGTTGTATTTGCAGTCAAGAAAATACAGTAAATACAAAACAATGTTCCAAGTTTAATCGAGAACATGAGTGTGCTTATAGGTAATATAAGCAAAAAATGGAGACAGAAAGGAAGAAAAAAATTGCTTGCAGAAATTAACAAAAACCTGGTTGTGTACAGTTCAGTTCAGTTGTTCAATCATGTCTGACTTTTTGTGACACCATGGACTACAGCACACCAGGCCTCCTTGTCCATCACCAACTCCTGGAGTTTACTCAAACTCATGTCCATTGAGTCGGTCATGCCATCCAACCATCTCATCCTCTGATGTCCCCTTCTTCTCCCATCTTCAATCATTCTGAGCATCATGGTCTTTTCAAATGAGACATTTCTTTGCAGCAGGTGGCAAAGTATTGGACTTTCAGCTTCAGCATCAGTCTTTCCAATGAATATTCAGGACTGATTTCCTTTAGGATGGACTGGTTGGATCTCCATACAGTCCAAGGGACTTTCAAGCATCTTCTCCAACACCACAGTTCAAAAGCATCAATTTTTTGGCACTCAGCTTTCTTTATAGTCCAACTCTCACATCCATATGTGACTACTGGAAAAACCATACTTTTGATACCTTTGGGTAGACGGACCATTGTCAGAAAACTAATGTCTCTGCTTTTTAATAAACTTTCTAAGTCACTTATTTCAATTATATCCAGAGTACATAATGAAAAATTCTGGACTGGATGAAGCACAAACTGGAATCAAGATTGTTGGGAGAAATATCAATAACCTCAGATAAGCAGATGACACCACCCTTATGGGAGAAAACCAAGAAGAACTAAAGAAGCTCTTGATGAAAATGAAAGAGGAGAGAGAAGAAGTTGGCTTAAAACTCAACATACAGAAAGCTAAGATCATGGATCTGGTCCCATCTCTTCATGGCAAATAGATTGCAAAAAGTGGAAACAGTGACAGACTTTATTTTCTTGGGCTCAAAACCCCCTGCAGATGGTGACTACAGCCATGAAATTGAAAGATGTTTGCTCCTTGGAAGAAAAGTTATGACCAACCTAGACAGCTTAATAAAAAGCAAACACATTACTTTGCCAACAAAGGTCCGTCTAGTCAAGGCTATGGTTTTTCCAGTAGTCATGTATGGATGTGAGAGTTGAACTGTAAAGAAAGGTGAGTGCCAAAGACTTTATGCTTTTAAACTGTCGGAGAAGACACTTGTGAGTCCCTTGGACAGCAAGAAGATCCAACAAGTCCATCCTAAAGAAAATTCCGAAGAAATCCGTTCTTTGGAAGAACGGATGCTGAAGCTGAAATTCTAATACTTTGGCCACCTGATGCAAAGAACTGACTCACTTGAAAAGATCCTGATGCTAGGGAAGTTTGAAGGCAGGAGGAGAAGGGGATGACAAAGGATGAGATGTTTGGATGGCATCACTGACTCAATGGATGTGAGTTTGAGTAAACTCTGGGAGTTGGTGGTAGACAGGGAGGCCTGATGTGCTGCAGTCCATGGGGTCACAAAGAGTTGGACACGACTGAGTAACTGAACAGAACTTAACTAGATTGGTCATAACTTTTCTTCCAAGGAGCAAGCGTCTTTTAATTTCATTGCTGCAGTCACCATCTGCACTGATTTTGGAGCGCCCCCAAAATAAGGTCTGTCACTGTTTCCACAGTTTCCCCATCTATTTGCCATGAAATGATGGGACCAGATGCCATGATCTTAGTTTTCTGAATGTTGGTTTCAAGGGTTTCAAGCCAACCTTTTCACTCTCCTTTTTCACTTTCAGCAAGAGGCTCTTTAGTTCTTTTTTGCTTTCTGCCATAAGGGCGGTGTCATCTGCATATCTGAGGTTATTGATTTTTTCCCCTTGCAGTCTTGATTATAGCTTGTGGTTCATCCAGCCCAGCATTTCACATGATGTACTCTGCATATAAGTTAAATAAGCAAGGTGACAAAATACAGCCTTGACGTACTCCTTTCACGATTTGGAACCAGTCTTATTCCAAGTCCAGTTCTAACTGTTGCTTCTTGATCTGCATACAGATTTCTCAGGAGACAGGTCAGGTGGTCTGGTACTCCCATCTCTTGAAGAATTCTCCACAGAATTCTTTTTTTGATGGTGATCCACACAGTCAAAGGCTTTGGCATAGTCAATAAAGCAAAAAAAAATATCCAAAATATTTTTGGAACTCTCTTGTTTTCTCGATGATCCAGCGGATGTTGGCAAGTTGATCTCTGGTTCCTCTACCTTTTCTAAATCCAGCTTGAACATCTGGAAGTTCACAGTTCATGTACTGTTGAAGCCTGGCTTGGAGAATTTTGGGCATTACTTTGCTAGCATGTGAGATGAATGCAATTGTGTGGTAGTTTGAGCATTCTTTGGCATTGCCTTTCTTTGGGACTGGAATGAAAACTGACCTTTTCCAGTCCTGTGGCCACTGCTGAGTTTTCCAAATTTGCTGGCATATTGAGTGCAGCACTTTCACAGCATCATGTTTCAGAATTTGAAATAGATTAACTGGATTGCTATCACCTCTACTGGCTTTGTTCATAGTGATGCTTCCTAAGGCACACTGGACTTCACATTCCAGGATGTCTGGCTCTAAGTGAGTGATCAAACCATCGTGATTATCTGCGTCATGAAGATCTTTTTTGTATAGTTCTCCTATGTGTTCTTACCACCTCTTCTTAGTATCTTCTTGCTTCTGTTAGGTCCCTACCATTTCTGTCCTTTATTGTACCCATCTTTGCATGTAAAATTCCCTTGGTATCTCTGATTTTCTGGAAGAGATCTCTATCTTTCCCATTCTATTGTTTTCCTCTATTTATTTGCATTGATCACTGAGGAAGGCATTCTTATCTCTCCTTGCTCTTCTCTGAAACTCTATATTCAAATGAGTATATCTTTCCTTTTCTTCTTTGCCTTTCCCTTCTCTTCTTTTCATAGCCATTTGTAAGTCCTCCCCAGACAACCATTTTGCCTTTTTGCATTTCTTTTTCTTGGGAATGGTCTTGATCCCTGTCTCTTGTACAGTACCACAAATTTCTGTCCATAGTTAATCTGGCACTCTGTCTATCAGATCTAGTCCCTTAAATCTATTTCTCACTTCCACTGTATAATCAATCGTAAGGGATTTGATTTAGGTCATACCTGAATGGTCGAGTGGTTTTCCCTATTTTCTTCAATTTAAGTCTGAATTTGGCAATAAGGAGTTCTTGATCTGAGCCACAGTCAGGTCCTGGTCTTGTTTTTGCTTACTATATAGAGCTTCTCCATCTTTGGCTGCAAAGAATATAATCAGTCTGGTTTTGGTACTGACCATCTGGTGATGTCCTTGTGTAGAGTCTTGTGTAGATGTTCTAAACTATGAAATGACTTCTAAATACTCTAATTGATGAAATATTTTTAAGTATTTATGAAATACTCTATGTTTTCCCAAGAATCTATAATTTTATATAATAGGAATTTGAATATTTATTTCTAATCTTTAATTTGAAATTAATAGGATTTACTTGTTTTTTCCATGCTTGCTTTTTATATAAAAATGATATAACAAGGACTCTTCTCCAGTTATTTCCTTGTGTATTATAGAACTGAGCAAATGAAGCTGTAAAGAATCAGCTTCTTCAGGGATTGTTGAGGTAGCATGTGCTGTGACTATGCAATCTAAGCTATCATGCCAAGAGTGCCCCCTTTCTACTAGTCAAATACAGACCTTGTCTATAAAAGCAGAGGAGTGAGGTCACAAATAATCAGTATGATGGGGAGAAAAGGGACTGAATTTCCCTAGTCTCTCCATTTTTCATAAGTTAGCTTAGGGGAATGGCTTACATTCTCCCAAACCAACTGAATTGGAGCCATTCCAAGGAAATTTTGTGGAGTAACTGTGGGAGGGGTTGCTTCAGGAGGGACAAGGCTGACCTGCTGAGCCAATGAATTTGCTGCTAACTGCTATGCAGATGTGAGCAGGCAGGACCCAGGATGGGCAAAGTAGGGGTATTGGTGTTTCTTTCTTTTATTTATTTTTAATTTTTATTTTATATTGGACTGTAGTTGATTTATAGTATTGTGCTAATTTCAAGAGTAGAGCAAAGTGATTCAGTTATAGATACATATACATTTTAAAAATCATTTTCCCATTTGTGTTATTATAGAATACTGAGCAGAGTTACCCTTTGGTAGCCATGAATTTATTTTTTACCTCTGTGAATCTGTTTCTGTTTTGTAAATAAGCTCATTTGCATCATCTTTTTTTTTTTTTTTTATTAAGATTCTGTACATAAGTGACATCATATGATGTTTGTCTTTCTCTGTCTCACTTACTTCACTAAGTATGATAATCTCCAGGTACATTCATGTTGCTACAAATGATATTGTTTTGTTCTTTTTATGACTAATATTCCATTGTATATATGGACTTTATGTTCTTTATCCATTCCTCTGATGGACATTTACCTTGCTTCCATGCCCTGGCTATCATAAATTGTGCTACAATGAACATTACAACACATGTACCTTTTTGAATTAAGTTTTTCTCTGGGTATATGCTCAGAAGTGCAATTGCTGAATCATATGGTAGTTCTATTTTTAGTTTTAGAAGAAACCTCCTACTATTCTCCATAGTGATTATACCAATTTATACTCCCACCAGCAGTGTAGGAGGGTTCCCTTTTTTTCCACAGCTTCTCTAGCATTTATTGTTTGTAGAATTTTTGAAGATGGCCATTTTAACTGGTATAAGATGAAATCTCAATACAGTTTTGTTTTTTTCTCTAATAATTAGTGATGTTGAGCATCTTTTCATGTGCCTGTTGGCCATCTATGTGTATTTTTTGGAGAAATGTTTATTTAGGTCTTCAGCCTATTTTTTGATTGGGTTGTTTATATCCCTGTCTTATTTCCAATTAACCTGTTCTTTCTTCCTACATATGTATGACCCTCATTAAAGCCCTGGAGTAAATTCACTTGTTTAGTAATACTGAAGTAGACTGGACCATCTCAAATTATGTAGAACAGATACAAATTAGTAAAGCTACTAGACTTTCTTTTCTCTGCTCATTTACTTGGTTCATACATACATACATACATATATATATTACATAGTCTTCAAAAATGTATTATCTGGAACAAATATACTTAGGTCAATCCTCAGTATTATTTGAATAGCAATATCATGTTAGAATTTCACTATTAAGTGGATTTGTCATCCAATTGTTTTGGAATGCTTACTATTATAGGACTGTAACTGTTTGACAAGGTATGTTATTTCCTAAAGTGCGTATTTTTGAAACAATAGCTTCTTAGCTTTCTGACCCTTTTGACATAAAAGGAACAAAATGGTATCTCCTTACATCCTATTTTTCATTCGTGATTTTTTTTCCTGTATGCAGTCAGCAGTTTTTCTCATCTTTTAAGGCATTAAATGAATGAAAATATTTTTCCTCTAGTGATGAGTTGAAATAAATTAATTTTGCACTGTAATATGTGAGTCTTGATCTTTTCCTTTTGAGAGTTCTTTCCTCTTTCTCTCAGTTGCAAGAACCTGTATTTTGATATCTGCATTCATTATTTAATATCCAACAACAGGATTAGTTTTCTAGGAATTTTGTCTCATATGCTTTGGCTGCAGTGAGTATGCTTAGCTCATGACTATTTGGTCATCTCACAATTAATATAAAAGAGATGACATGATTCTTGCAGTGTGTACTTTTATTTTTGTGGTGTTTTTCAGTGACATCTTGAATCATTCAGTTCAGTTCAATTCAGTTCAGTTGCTCAGTCGTGTCCAACTCTTTGTGACCCCGTGAATCGCAGCAGGCCGGGCCTCCCTGTCCCTCACTAACTCCCGGAGTTCACCCAGACTCACGTCCATCAAGTCAGTGATGCCATCCAGGCATCTTATCCTCTGTCGTCCCCTTCTCCTCCTGCCCACAATCCTTCCCAGCATCAGAGTCTTTTCCAATGAGTCAACTCTTTGCATGAGGTGGCCAATGTACTGGAGTTTCAGCTTCAGCATCATTCTCTTCAAAGAAATCCCAGGGCTGATCTCCTCCAGAATGGACTGGTTGGATCTCCTTGCAGTCCAAGGGACTCTCAAGAGTCTTCTCCAACACCACAGTTCAAAAGCATCAATTCTTCAGCACTCAGCCTTCTTTACAGTCCAGCTCTCACATCCATACATGACCACAGGAAAAACCATAGCCTTGACTAGATGAACCTTTGTTGGCAAAGTAATGTCTCTGCTTTTGAATATGCTATCTAGGTTGGTCATAACTTTTCTTCCAAGGAGTAAGCGTCTTTTAATTAAACCTTTCTAAATTTTTTTTAATACTGAATATTCTTTGAAAACCTAACAGATGATAAGTATTAGCTTCTGTAAGCTGGAATCCCTTACATGGAATAAGTGGGTATCAGGACTGTATGTTGTGTATTACTGCCCAAGTTGGTGAAGTGGTATGTGGTTTAGTTAATAGATATGATCAATCAGACTTCTAAATTTAAAAATTAACTAGAGTTAAAAAATATTGTGCTGTAAAAGATCATATATAGAATATTTCCTCCAGCCACCCATTTTACAAATGAGTAAAAGTAAGCCCAAAACTCTGAAGCTTTTGCTTATAATGTTGCAGTCAGTGTGTTAGAAAGCCTTGGGCTAGACTTCACTCACCTATATGTTGGCCTATTGGATTTTTTAATGTTTTTGTTGTCCCTAGTATATAGTGATATAAGCTAAAAGGAGAAACAAAAATAACTATAACCTAGAGTGTCTGATAAGTTGTGTTTGTATTTCAATAATAACATTCAGGTTATCATCTAAATACAAAGACTTCTTTCCTCTAGTTTTACAGAATAACAAAAACAGTGCATGGAAACTTGCTCAAATTTTTCTTCAATTTGCAAATGTATCTGCACTTCTATTCATTATTTTATGTTTCCTTTTGTTTATGGTAGATGTCCTTGAACCTATTTATTCAAAGCAGCTTCCTTGACTTGTGTTCTGTATCTAAACCACTGGATAAGACCACCCTCTGGACCTCACTCTTCCTCCTGTATAGTATGCCCTCTCTGGGAGATGTCTTCTGTGATCATCTAAACATACTCAACTCTCTCTACAGTGACAGACTTTATTTTTGGGGGCTCCAAAATCACTGAAGATGGTGACTGCAGCCATGAAATTAAAAGACGCTTACTTCTTGGAAGAAAAGTTACGACCAACATAGACAGCATATTAAAAAGTGGAGACATTACTTTGCCAACAAAGGTTCATCTAGTCAAAGCTATGGTTTTTCCAATAGTCATGTATGGATGTGAGAGTTGGACTATAAAGAAAGCTGAGTGCCAAATAATTGATGCTTTTGAACTGTGGTGTTGGAGAAGACTCTTAAGAGCCCTTTGGACTTCAAGATCAAACCAATCAATCCTCAAGGAAATCAGTCCTGAAAAATCATTGGAAGGACTGATGCTGAAGCTGAAACTCCAGTTCTTTGGCCACGTGATGCGAAGAGCTGACTCATTTGAAAAGACCCTGATGCTGGGAAAGATTGAGGGCAGGAGGAGAAGGGATGACAGAGGATGAGATGGTTGGATGGCACCACCGACTTGATGGATATGAGTTTGAGTAAACTCCGGGAGTTGGTGATGGACAGGGGGGCCTGGCGGATGGTCGCAAAAAGTCTGACACAACTGAGCAACTGAATTGAACTGACCTAACTCTACCTTAAGTGAATTCTTCTTTAAACACCCTGCTGTTCACAATGTCAATTAAAAAAGATGTACAACTTGAGGTTTGTGAGTTAAGTTTTATTTGGGGCAAAATGAGGACTGCAGACCAGGAGGCAGCATCTCAGCTCTGAGAGACTGCTCCAAAGTGGCAGTGGGGGAAGGTGAATATATAAAGTTTTGGTGAAGGGGGAGTTCAATACCATGAAGCACTCAATTTACAAAAGGTTTTTTGTTATGAGGATCTGACCTCACCATGAAGGGATTTAGTGCTTCTCTAGATAGAGGAGACGCAAGGATTGAGATCATAACATCTGTTCCTAGAAACATCCAACTATCTAAAGACCTGTCCCACCAGATTCCCTGGAGCACAGAGTGCCTCACTCCACCCTGAAGTCCCTCAGGGGTTGTTGAAGGTCAACAGCCATGGCAGCATGGGGTTCAGTCTCCATAGAGGCAGATGGCAAATGCCTTTGTTGTTCAGTCATTGGCAATGCTCTTGGTAAGTGTCAATTTGTAGTTGACAACAACTACTGTACTAACTCCTTTTCTTCACAACCATCATTTAAAAAACTGTTTAAATTTGCTGTAAATACTCACTTACCTCCACTGAAACTGATAGAGTCTGATTTATTGTACTTAACTCACATTGCTGTAAGACATCAGTGTCCTGTTGATTGGTACATTGAATTAACTTGTCTCTGTACTACTCCTACCTGATCTGTCTAGCAATTTTAACTCTTTACCACTTCTTCAGAATTAGTTATCTGGCATAACTAATTATGTAATTCTGGCTATCAGTCCATGTTTTTTATTTCTCCTTTCCCAGTTCCCTTTTCTGGGCTTCATTTCCTAAACACCTGTTTTAAATATTGATCTTCACAGTTCTTTTCAAGCTTTATTTCCATCTTACATTTCCTGGATAGAATCACTCAGCAATTATCCATACCCTGATGACCTCTAATCAAGCTGTAAACATCAACTATAATATTTGTACTGATGTTCAAACCCACAAATCTAGCAACTTTTACCAGGTGCAATTGTATGTTTTACAATCTTTATGAATCACAATTACAAAAGTGAGTGGAATTTCCCTTTTCAGAAGTTCTTCTGTGATTACCATCTTTATGTTACTTTTATTCATATAGGTTTTTCTATCATAAATCATATCAATAAATTACAAAGGCCCACTTATTCATTGCCCACATATATATCTTAAAACAGAAAACCATTTATGTCCCTGGACTAACAACAGCTTTCTAAACAATCCCACTATCTCTAGTTTTACTTCTCTCTAACACACACTTGACACTGAGATCAGAATGATCTTTGTAATTGCAAATATAACCATGTCACTCTCTTCTATATAACCTTTGAAATGATCCCCTAATGTGCTAAGGTAAAAGCCCCAGATTCTAATGATATCCTATAAGATGTTCTCTACTCAATTTATCTTTTCTGTTTACCTCTAAGTACCATCTCATTTACAAAATGGAATCATACTAAATGTTCTTTACATCTCTAACTGCATCACACTTTCTTTAAAGTCTGTCCCATTACGTATAGATTGCTACTGTCTGAAATAGCAGTGTCCTTTACTTTTATAGCCTGTACTTTCTATATGCTACTTTAATACTCTGTGGTCTTTCTACCCTAGCATGTAGTGATTTGTCTGTTAACTCTAAAATATACCATTAGCTTCATGACATTATAACGATAATTTTCTTGTTGTTTATTTCTTACCCAGTAAATATATATATATATATGAGAGAGGAATATTTAATCTTTGCAGCACAGGTCAGGTAATTTAAATTTATATTGATTTTTCTAATTTAGATTGTCCAGTTGCTATGCAATATTTTTGGGAAATAAATCTGTGTCGTATCGGATACTCTGGGTACCGCCTTGTTCTCTCCTGGGAAGGAAAACAGACTGCCTGATTTTTGCTTTTGTTTTTAGATCATGTGTGCTAAAGTCTCTGAGCTCCAGTAGAATGAAAATTTGCCTCTTTCCTGTGGATAATTTGAATTCTCAATATCTAAATATCTGAAATTAAGATATATAAATATTGACATGTCATATCAAAATTTCCAAATTTCTCATAGAAAACTTTTTCTTTTTTATAGTAGATTAAGGAAAATGCAAATAAGCATCTGGAAAAATGTAAATAAAGATGTGTGTGTGTGTGTGTGTGTGTGTGTGTGTGTGTATTTAGATGTCATCATATGCCTGCAATTTCCAACCTAAATAAACAGTAAAACATTTGAGAAACACTCCTGAGCTAGTCTGCAATCCCTGGCCCCTAAAGTATAATATCAGAGGTCAATTTGTAGCAAATAACAAATCTGAGGTCACTCTGTAGCAAATTGACAAAGACAAGACAAAGACAAAAAGACAAGACATTGTCTGTGTCCTCATCTCTGAGTAAACTGGCCAAACACAAAATTCTGGACTGCTTAGAGATGAAAGATTCCCACCTCAAACAAAAGATTAGAGACCAGATGGAATATGAAAGAGTGAAAACTTGACTAATGTCATTTCCTTGCTATTTGTTTCATTCAGTAAAATATTTTTGAAAATCAAAATTTATTTTGACCCAGAAAGGAAAAAGAGACCCAGTTTCATCATAGACTGAAGTGATAGTATGGATCTTCTCTTTGAACAGAAGGTCTTTGAGATGCATCATTTTTATACTCTGATAATTTTTCACAGTCGTTTTTTCTATTTTTTAAGATTGAAGATGGAGAGCTTTTTTTTCCCTCACACAAGAAACATGCTCTCTCTCCCTGACACAGTTGTAACCGAGGAAAGCCCAGAATATGGCAAACGTGATAGTTTAATAATAGGCAAGTTTATTTCTTTGTTAATACAAAATTTCAGGTGCAGTGCTATGTCACTGTGTTGCCAAAATAAAGAGACGGTTTGTCATGTGGTATTTCTAGTACAGAGGAAGCATTTAGTTGGAGAACAAGTTGCAGAACTGCAACTTAGGGAAAAAAAATGTCAAGAAATACCATAGCAATAATTAAGAGTGGCGTTTGCCTGTCATTTAGTTGGAAAGATATAAAGTTGGAAAGATATAAAGATACCATCAGTTTTCAGTTTCAAATTGTGGCAAGAAGAAGTTGATATTTATAAAAGTACCAAAAAAAAAAAAAAAATGGTTCCATAATCACTTTGAATTCACAGCCAGAGAAATATGCTTAAAGAGAGTAAGTAATATATTCATTATCTTACAGCTTGTGAATGGCCAATCAGAATTCTAGTTTGGGAAGACTTTCAGCCTCCATTAATCATCTCCTGCCTAACTACTTAATCATTTTAAACTACTAAAAATGTTATCAGATCTTTTTTTGGTAATTAGTTTTATCTCAAGTTCTGAGCTGGCTTTACTCTTGTCTCATTAAATGTCTTCATTGTTAATAGAGCAGTGGCATTGTTGTATTTGCTAGCAGAGTAGATTCCTATCTAAATTACAGTTATCAGACAAAAGAAGTATATCTCATTTATTTTGACAAAACAGTCTAACATGGTGTCTGGCATAAAAAGAGTTCTCAAAAAATGCCTTGTGGGAAGAGTGGACTTGAAGACTTTTTCTCTCACTCCTTTACTTGGTGACCTGTGATTAAAAAAAGAAAAAGTTTTAGTAGAAATACATACTTTAATTTTGTTACACTCTTTTCCACTAGACTTTTTTTTTTCTTGTATAATGCCAGATGAAGGAAAAAATAAAGACAGTCATTTAAGCATGATAATTTTTGATAGTGTCTAAGGGGGACCTTACTAAAAAGGACAAAGCAGAGAGAAACATTAAGGGGAGCAATGGACCCATGTTGAGATAGAATGATAGAACTTTTTTAAATTGTAGAAATTAGAAATAAACAATTTAGTATTTTGAGTTTTGCAAGGCTTCTTATTGCACAGAAACAAATGGATTGATAACCAGGGACAATATAGGCTAATAAAGTCACTACAGGGTATTTTCAGTAAATGAGTTGCTGAGGAATGATTTCATCACTTCTAAAAACTATATTAACTCTTTCTGTGTGTGAGTGTGTTTAAAGGATATTTTTTTTTCCATTTTAATAAATGGTAAAATCTAGAGGGAAAAGAAGGAATGCTATTAGAAAACATGGTGTTACACCTGTATTTTCAGGCTTGTGCATTCCGATGGTTGCTGACCTTTATACACTCCTTTACGAGGAACATGGATGATAGAAACCACCTTTCCCTCCAAAGATAACAGTTACAACCGTGAATGCTGAACTTCCCTTGGACTTCAGTGGTTAAGATGCTGTGCTTTCATTGCAGCAGGTGCAAGTTCTATCACTATTTGGGGAACCAAGATCCTGCATGTCACAGATCTTGCTTACTGTGAGGTCTGGCCAGAAAAATGAAAAGAAAACAGGTTTTTTAAAAAGTGAATGCTCAGTTCTTTTCTATTTCCACATATCTGTTAAAAACCTTGCCTCCTCCTCATATCTAACAATTGCTCAGTATGCAATCTCTGCTTCTTATTTGACTTTAGACATGTAAGAGTTACGTCCTCTTTGTGAGGATGAGTAGTTTCAAAGGGGAATGGACAAATGAGAGGAAGATCACATCATGAAGCAGTTTCATCGCTTGCTCCCTTTGAGTCCACAATGCGTTTCTAAGACTCATATTCAGTTGACATGTCACATCCTCTTTCTTCTGTTGTCTCTCCTCATAAATAGAGTTTCTGCAAATTAGAATCCTAATATACCAAGGGACCACATTGGTTTTCCAGGTAGACTGTGAAATATTCTTTTTTAGTAGTGTATAAAATTAAGGGTACTATATTTAATGACTTACCTCACAGGATGTCAGTTGACTAAGCAGAAATGTTTTTTTAGTCTCAGCCACAGTAACCAAACTGAAGTATAAGAATGTGCTTTGAAACTGAACAAATAGCTCATCAACTCAATTATATGCAATCTTCTAAAAATAAAATATTATTTTTGCCACACTATTATATTAATCTTTGCATTTCTGGAGAAACAACAGTATTAGTGTGGTCTCATTAAATATCTGGAGCTATTTATCATATTATCTTTTGGGAAATTTGAAGATTTACTCTATCCATGGCATTTTGGTAACATTACAAATATGTTCTCTTTTATATGTCTCCAGTCATATTTCACTTTTATTGATCAACTGGAATATGATTTTAGGTTAATACAAACATAAAAATAATAATAGTTGAATACAAATTTTAAATATTAAAAATGTATCACACTTCTTATTTTTCCCTTAATAATATTAATTAAATCACTATAATGAGAATATTGAGTGGTCAGTATTAATTCTGTTATATAATTTACCCCCACTTGGAGAAGGAAATGGCAAACCACTCCAGTATCCAGGCTTGGAAAATCCAGTGGACAGAGGAGCCTGGTGGGCTGCTGTCCATGAGGTTGCAAAGAGTGGGGCACAACTGAACACTAACACACAGCCCCACTTAGCATTCTTTTCTCTTTACAGTTATTTTAAAGATTTTATTTTCTTGAATGTGTATAGTTTGGCAACAGACTTAACATCTGGTATAAAGTCTACTTGAGTATTTTTGTAGGTAAGAAAAGCCTAAAGTGTTTGTTACTAAATTATGTTTTAGTATGATTGTGATTCCCAGTATAGCATTCATAGTTGTTCATTGTTTGAAAGAGAGCAGTATATGTTGTTAATAAATCAATTAATTTAAGAAGATTATTTACAAATTCCCTTATGTTCTTGCTGTAGAGAATCAAAAATACATCAGGGACTGGAGATGCCTTTTGTATCTATGCAGAGCTTGCATTTTCCATCTAATGTGCACTTGTGAGAATTTTCAACAGGTACAAATACTGGGGTTTAGCAATTAGTACAGTTGGTTCAATTATTCAATTAACTATGCTTCTGAAGCTTTCTAATGCACTGTTCTGGAGATTTGAGACCTTCGGTCTGAAAAAGTAACCACCTATTTTAACTAGAATTCAGCAGAGGAAACAGAAAAGAATGCATACTAAGACAGATTTTTAAAAAAAGTTATAGAGAGAATGGAATATAGTTTCAGTTGTAAAGGACACAAAACTTAAGAGCTATAGAAAATGAAACACAAATATGTGTAGTCCTAATTTGATCTGCTGCCACAGAAAAGACACTGAGCATGTTAAAAGTATTCCCCATTTATAAAAATGACTTTAGCGAAGCATTCTTACCTTACAAAGATAAAATATCTGTTAACATAGTAAGTAAAAAGAAAGACAAGGCAAAAAATCATTTGGAATGAAAGACTAATGAAAATTGACATATATACTGTGTATCAAATAAGCCAACAGTTGAAAGACTTATATTCCAAACTTAATACTAGAGCCTTAATTGGAAATGTTGGTGAATGAACATATAAATCATTAAATATGATAGAAAGCTTTAATTTCAGTTTTAATTGCAAAAGCAATTGAAAATCCTAAGTAGTATGCAGAAATTCAAGGTGATATAGTGAAGTCCAATAGTAGCATCTTGTTTTACAGTAACTAAACACAAACAAATTAATAAAAGCCAGCAAATCTTAAACAACAGAAAGCAAGAAAAAGGCATAATCTTATACAAGAGTTTCCTAAAATTAGCAGAGAAGGAAAGCAGTTCACTATGAAAACAATAAAAATACAAAGAGTAGATTTCTCTAACAATTATCATAGAATTGATTCTTTAAGTTAATGCTATTTAGAACAATAATAAGTACAAGGGAAACTTGCAGACTATCCCCAGCAATAAAGAAACCTAAGCAACATGAACCATTGGAAGAACAAAAAGAACATTGGAGACTGTCTTAAAAGGAAGTAGAAATTTAGGGACATTCAAACTCCCCTTCCCCAGGCTCCTCTCCTCCAAGGTAAACAAAGTCAAAGACCCACTTATTAATTTCATGTTCTTGTTTTGAGTTTGAGTGAAGAATGAATGCTGATGTACAAAAGACATTTAAAATTCAGGGAAAAGTAGCCAAAGATGACTTGTTCTCAAGCTTTAAAGTCTAATGGGCTTCCCTAAAATTGGAATAAAAAATACTTTTATTAGATGGAATACATCCTATATGGCCCATTTAATAATATCAGAGCTTAAAGAATACATAGTAGGTCTACCAACCAAAACTGATCATTGCTTTAGCTGATCTTTCCTTCCCCTCAGACTACATTACAATAAACAAAGTATGCACTCTTTAACATTTAACTATAATTCTATAGAGACGCTAACACAGTTCTCACAATAGTGGGACAGTCAACCAAAATGAGGTAATTTTTGACACAATTACCTTCTTTAGCAAAACGGAGGGAAAAAGGAAAAAGGGAATACAACAACACTGAAAGATAAATTCTTCTTGAAAAGGAAATGAGGCAAGAAAAGAGAGGAAGTCATCAGTACAAATAGTGAGAACCAAATGTTGAATTAAATCATCACAGAAAATAGAAAATTTATATTTGGCTGTCCCTGTGCTATAGTTGAAAATAACAAGAACATGAATTAATTCAGTTTGTATATATGATCAGTGTATCAATCAGTGTTTCCTACCAATCATACATACAGACATAAGCAGTGGCAAAAAATAGTAATCATGTATATATCAGTTTTCTTCAGATCCCTAAGAGTGGTTTTGCTGATATAAATTGGGCATTGGCTAGGTAATTCAGGGTTCAGTACTGGTTGGCTCCCGATGTCTCCTCTACTCTCTCTGGACTAGCAGGCTAGCCAAAGTGTGCTTATTTCATAGCAAAGGCAGAAACGAAAGAGAACAAACACAAATGTGCAAGCAAATCTCCAACCCATTCATGACATCATGCTTACTAATATACTATTTGAAGAATCAAGTCACATGACCAAATATATCACTGGTTCAGAGTACACTGTATGTCTATGAAACATACTGCAAGTCATAAAAGGCAAAGGGCTTGGAAAGGAGTAAAGAAACAGGGATAATGATTTAATCTATGTATAATATCAAAGATAAAATATTCAGTCTAGATTATGAGAGTTTAAGTACTTGGCATAAGAAAAAGAAGATCATTATACAACTAAGAAGTCCTTCTGGAATAACAAGAAATCAAATGGAGGACTTTAAATTGTACATACAAGAGTAACTTAGTTCAGTTCAGTTGCTCAGTTGTGTCCGACTCTTTGTGACTCCATGAACCTCCGCACGCCAGGCCTCCCTTTCCATCACCAACTCCCGGAGTTCACTCAAACTCATGCCTATCAAGTCGGTGATGCCATCCAGCCATCTCATCCTCTGTCATCCCCTTCTCCTCCTGCCCCCAATCTCTCCCAGCATCAGAGTCTTTTCCAGTGAGTCAACTCTTCACATGAGGTGGCCAAAGTTATTTGAGTTTCAGCTTCAGCATTAGTCCTTCCAATGAACACCCAGGACTGATCTTCTTTAGGATGGACTGGTTGGATCTCCTCGCAGTCCAAGGGACTCTCAAGAGTCTTCTCCAACACCACAGTTTAAAAGCATCAATTCTTCGGCACTCAGCTTTCTTCACAGTCCAACTCTCACATCCATACATGACCACTGGAAAAACCATAGCCTTGAATAGACGGACCTTTGTTGGCAAAGTAATGCCTCTGCTCTTGAATATGCTACATAGGTTGGTCATAACTTTCCTTCCAAGAAGTAAGCGTCTTCTAATTTCATGGCTGCAGTCACCATCTGCAGTGACACTGCTTCCACTGTTTCCCCATCTACTTCCCATGAAGTGATGGGACCAGATGCCATGATCTTCGTTTTCTGAATGTTGAGCTTTAAGCCAACCTTTTCGCTCTCCTCTTTCACTTTCATCAAGAGGCTCTTTAGCTCCTCTTCACTTTCTGCCATAAGGGTGGTGTCATCTGCATATCTGAGGTTATTGATATTTCTCCTGGCAATCTTGATTCTAGCTTGTGCTTCTTCCAGCCCAGAGTTTCTCATGATGTACTCTGCATATAAGTTAAATAAGCAGTGTGACAATATACAGCCTTGATGTACTCCTTTTCCTATTTGGAACAAGTCTGTTGTTCCATGTGCAGTTCTAACTGTTGCTTCCTGACCTGCATATAGGTTTCTCAAGAGGCAGTTCAGTGGTCTGGTATTCCCATCTCTTTCAGAATTTCCCACAGCATCCAAGGTAAGAGAAACCCAAGTAAGATGGTAGGTGTTGCAAGAGGGCATCAGAGGGCAGACACACTGAAATCATAATCACAGAAAAGTAGTCAGTCTGAACACATGGACCACAGCCTTGTCTAACTCAGTGAAACTAAGCCATGCCCTGTGGGGCCACCCAAGACAGACAGGTCATGTTGGAGAGGTTTGACAGAATGTGGTCCACTGGAGAAGGGAATGGCAAATCACTTCAGTATTCTTGCCTTGAGAACCTCTGAACAGTATGAAAAGGCAAACTTATAGGATACTGAAAGAGTAACTTAAGATGCAGTGAAATCTAAGTAAAAGGACAATAAAATCGCTAGACTGTATGGAAGACAAAGGTTATCCATTATAGCAATAAGTGATGTTCATAAAGAAGTAAAGTTACCGTGAGGTATTTAAATGTAAACAAAGTTTATATTAGAAGGAAAAATCCATTTAATAAGTTAACAACAACGTTTGTTTCTGAATAGGATCAAATAGTTGGTATCAGATTAACCCTTGTGATGAAAACAAAAATATAATGTGACTAAGGCTTCCATTTTGGGGTCAGTTGTAGAAAGATATAAGGGACCATCATTCCTCAACTAACAATGCCAACTGGATAATCCACTAAAAAATAATTTTAAAAACTGTGCCCAGCAGAGAACTGAAAACACAAAGAAACCTAAGTCAATAAATTTCTAGAATAGAGAAGCCAACATGACAGGGAAAACTAGTCACAAAGAAATAGTAATAGACCAGGTCATTGGAGCTCTGTGATATATAATATTTTCATCTGTTAACTGAAAGTTTGGACTGTATTAGTTCTCTAAAATCTCTGAATTATATTATCAAGTCATTATATATGTGCACACTCATGTATTTTTTTTATAGCTAAAATACAAAAATACTTATGATAAAAACACACAACCTCAAGTTTTGCCAGATGTTTGTTTTGTTTTGTTGCTGTCATTTTAAAACTATAATTTTTCAGAACAGGAAATGATAGAATGAGGACTTTGCAGAAACAACCAAGCAAGATCAGTACATTAAACAGAAACTTAAGAAAGAAAAGGAAGCTTAATAAAATTTCAATAAAGTCTAATTCTTGTTGAAGCATTGAGACTCTTGTTTAGTGAAATAGTATTAATTCAGTGAATTGTGTCTTTCAGTAACTGATACTAAATTAATATATTAAGGTTGTTTAAGGTAATAATTTGCTGCACGTTTTATCTCAGAGGAGAAAATAATTTATATTATCCTACTATATTCCATAAAATTAGGAAAACATTAAGTACTTAATGAAATAGCTACTACCTTTGTCAAGTTTGAAGATCATTAACTTTTGGGTGAAGCAACAATTTTAATGACATAGAATTAGCTCATCTATCATACCCTTCACATTTCGACATGTTCATTACACACAAATATCATTATCTGTAAAATAGCAGTTTTTTTGAAGGCTTATTCACTATGTTCCAGTAAAAATGCTATTTTTAAGTTTTAAAAAGCTTTGATATATATATATAAATTCTTATTTCTAGTTGGCCTTCCCACCCAAGTGTTGTTTTCCAATTATCTTCACAATAAATATATTTTTTCTTTACATTTAGTAATTTAAAGAGATTAATTGATGCATGTTTATCAATTAATTCCTTCATTCATATTGTTGAAAACAAATATAGAATGATCTCAGAAACCTTGTTTATAAAAGAATATGAATTAACAAATGCTAATTTAATTATTCTACCTCATGTTTTAATTACATTATAGAGGCAAGTATGAATAGATTAATTTTCTGACTGATAAATACATTTTACACTTTAGTTTTTACTGTTTGTGACCTTAAGCTATATGAAATAGCCATCTTTATAATTTAAAAGTGCTGAATATCAACATTTTCTTATGGTTCAGCTTGATGCCTTTTACTATGCCAATTATAATATTGTAAAACATAAACAGTATATACAATGTGAATAAAAATGCATAATAGTAAAGAATATTAGCAATGGTATATCATACTGTGAAATGAAGGAGGATTTTTAAAATTACCTTGTGTAATACCCACGCTTCTAAAATGAATGTCAATACTTTTATAATCAGAATATCATCACTTTTTATTTATAAAACATACTTTTGAATATGAAATAAATAATACAAATGTCATGTATGGATTCTCTTTTCAGCCACTGTGACTCACCTCATAATTATTCTAGAATTTAATATAAGTTTGGATATGTATAGTTTAGAATTTTGTGTGGCTGGGAAGTCCCACATTGTGTTTTCCAGCTTTGCTTAGCAGTCTGTGAGCTGTTCATCTTCACTATTGTGGCAGAGACTACTTTTCATCAAGAAACCGTATCTCTTCTCCTTCCTGAGCCTGGACATAGGCTATAGTTTCCACACTTGAAAAAAACCATAATAGATACTAAAAAATGTAAATTATCAGGCTAAATAGATGTAGCACATACTTTTAAAGTCGAATCATCTACAAGAAGAAAGAATGAGGGAAAAACTATTTAAATGAAATATAAACTTGTAGGATAAAGCTGAATATGAAAGGAATCCTATTAGTGTAAATGAAATAAAAGTTCAAAGACTCAGATTTTCAGACATCTTTAAAACTTACCTATAAATTCATTACTAGATGCACATGTTAAATATAAGAACACAAAAAAGCCAAAGGAAATGAGTAGTTGTGTTAAAATCAGACACCTAGACATTTCCTAGTGAAAATTACCTATGCATACTCACTAGTAAGCTTCCCTAGTGGCTCAGCAGTAAAGAATTTGCCTGCAATGCAAGAGCCACAGGAGACACAGGTTCTATCCCTGGGTCAGGAAGATCCCCTGGAGGAGGGCATGGTAACCCACGCCAGGATTCTTGCCTGGAGAAGAATCTCATGGACAGAGGAGTGTGACAGGCTAAGTCCATGGGGTCCAAAGAGTTGGACACAACTGAAGCAACTTAGCGCAGCACATTCACTAATAATGTTCATATAGCACTATTCACTATGGCCAAGAATTGGAAACCCAGAAACAATCGTATGAATAGCGTTGTATTTAAATGATAGAATGTTATAAATTATTAATAACGAACAAACTATTTCTAAATCAGCAATCAAGATGAATCCCACAAATGTACAGCTGGATCAAAGGAGCTAGACACCATAGGGTACATCCTGTATGATTCCATTTATATGGGATTATATTCATCTTTGAAAACTGGTGGAAGGCAAGAGAGTAATTACCTTCCACAGAGGTGTAATGAAAGAAAAAAGTTATGGGGATTTTACGGTGCTGGTAAAATCTATGTCATTACCTTATTGCTGGTTCCATAAGTATGTTTACTTTGTGAAAATTATTTGAGTTTTATACTTATGAATTGTGCTCTCATCTATGTGTAAAGGATACACAACATTCTTTACTATTATTATTGTTATATTAATAAAGATCCATTTTAGAGAAGTTTATTAATAATTTATAACACATGTTTACACTTATGTTGCATGAATATTATAAAAGCAGTGTTCAAAGTATGCACACACCTTTTCCATGTAGGTTAAATTTATTTTAATTGTTATCAAATTCTTTCCATTTCTTCTCTTCTCACCTTTATAATGAACTAATTGTAAAATATTTATAATAAAGTACTTCTGTTGCTTCAATCTACTCTATTTATCTGGCCTCTAATGGGTTAATGTGGGGAAAGCACGAGTAGGATTTTCTCAAATACTGTGTCCATTCACACAGGTTCATACACATACACACAAGGTTAGTCTAGGCTACTTATATTAGTTACATTTAACAGAACTGCTGTCAGATAATTAAGTCTTCAACAGAGTAAGATTATAAAAATTATTCCCAGATTACCATTAATATACATATATAACTTTCTTCTTAGGCCTTTTTTGAATTCTCATTTTGAGACTTTTCACAGTGTTGCCATGATAATTGGAAAGTTCATGTTGTATATTTTAAATCTATAGGTGAGAATCACTGCCACATCTAATTTATATTTCTTTTTAGAACTTAGAGGCATATTGATTCCTGTACAAATACTACAGGATGGCCAAATGAGAATGAGTTACTAAAATAGTTAAAGGATCCCATTTTCTTCAATAATGAAAGATAAGAATCAGAGTCCTCAAATGAACCTCAAATTGAGCTGTCACAGGGCATAGAGAATAAGAAAATAATCCTGGAATGATTTTGGCTGTCAATTTTATCCTGGAAATCAATGTGGAAATGTTCCTTGTTGCCATATATCCCTGTGTATTCTAAAAGAGAAAGTAACCTACTAAAATCAAAGCCACTTTAAGAGATAAGAGCTACTTATATGCCATATATTACCTGTTATAAAGAATAATATTTCAGGCTTATAAAGTACAATTTATTGACCCCTCCTTTAAAAAAAAATGGAGGCATCATGTTGTCAAAGGTCAAAAAATGACACAGTGCTCAAGTTGTCATTGATCTCAGATTTACCAAATTTAAGTCGGTCAAACTCCAGGCTCATATCCTTTCTAAGATGCTAAATATCTAAGAAGATGATGTATTTTCTCCCTCACATCAAAAGACCAGTGAAGTTCTGACCTAATGTGATTCTTTGGTGAAAACACAAAGAAATACAAAGATGTTTGTCACAAGTACGTATTAGTTTCCTTGGATTGCCATAACAAATTCTTACAACTTAGTTTTTAAAAATACAGAAATGTATTCTCCCACAGTTCTGAGGGCCAGAAGTTCAAAACAAAGGTGTCAGCATGGCCATGCTTCTGCTAAATTCTCTTGGAAAGATACCACTTTCCTCCTTCCTGGCTTGTGGTAGTTGGCATTCTTTGCCTTGTAACTGCATCTCTCCAGTTTCTGTCTGCCTTCAAATAGCTATCATCCTTCTGCATGTGTGTCTCTGTATCTCCTATAAGGACACCTGTCCTTGCATTTGGAGCCCACTGTAATCCAGTATGACATCTTAACTTGATTGCATGAGTGAAGAGCCCTTTTCTAAATATGATCTGATCTTTTTCACAGGCCTTAGAAGTTATGACTTCAGCATATCTCTTGGCGAGACACAATTAACCCACTGTAGTAAGTCATCTTTGATCTTTGGTATTTCTAAGCAAAAAAGATACAGCCAATAGACATATTTTGTGGAGGTCTCTTAATATTAGCCTCACATTGAATTGTGGAATCTATGACCCAGAAAAGATGATTTCCAGGACACTCCTAGCTTTGGAATGGATTTCCAAACCTCCTATTAATGTTTTTAGTGTCACAGCCTCAGTATTTTTGTAGAGCCAAGCTGATATGTGTATGTGAATAAAATGCTACAATAGATGACTAAATGTTAATACCAAAATATAAATTTATTTACTGGAAGGAAAAAAAAATGGACTGAGTCACTAGCAAGTACTGTATTACCTAGTAAGATGGGTCAATTACATTAAAAAATACTTTTTAACTAAAGTTGAACATCAGAGTTTGGCCATCAGAACAATATTTTGGCCACCTGATGTAACGAACTGACTCACTGGAAAAGACCCTGATGCTGGGAAAGATTGAGGGCAGGAGGAGAAGGGAACGACAGAGGATGAGATGGTTGGATGGCATCACCACTCAATGGACATGAGTTTGAGTAAGCTCCGGGAGTTGGTGATGGACAGGGAGGCCTGACATGCTGCAGTCCATGGGGTCACAGAGTCAGACATGACTGAGCGACTGAACTGAACGTCAGAGTTACATGTTCTATAGTTCTAATTGTTTTAAAGGATTGTATTGTGAGCCCTAAGAACCCTGAGAATCCATTTGGTACTTTATCCTTTGATATCTTTAGTTATTTAGACAAGTATCCTTTATTTGAATTATTGTTAGTTAATTATTGTTTTCTTTCCCACCCCATACATTATCACTAAAAAGATCTCTAATGGATACAATTGATCTATGTAGTCTGCAAACATTTCTTTAAAACAAAATACTTGTAAACAATAACTTTTTCTTTAGATTTGTGTTTCCTCTATTTTTAGGAATCCTGAATTCTATGTTTCCATATACCTTTTCCTGTTACAACTTCCATTAATCATACTTTTTTTCAAAATTGTGATTAACAATTTGATATATCCAGAAGGACTCATGCTTATACATTTCAAAATTATCCATAATGCATGTAGTTTCCAAGTATTACATTATTCATTCATATTGGTGCTTATACATAATTAGAACTGAATTTAAAAATGTTTAGAATCAGTGCTTAATATATTTTTTCTATTATTTTGTTATATATATATAAAATTAAACCTTACATGAAACTTTAAACTGTTTAGTATTAGTGCTTAATATTTTTCTCTTTTGGAACTTTCAAAAACAGGTGTGTGTGTGTTTGTGCAAGCGTGTTTACTTCCCACTTTAGCAGTTTAAAATCCTTACCATTAATCTCACTTTGGTGTACTCTTTCCCTGTAGCTGAATGTTACTTGTAATTATGTGTTACATTGACTCTCCTAATCAATTTTATTCCTAGAAGTTGAAAAAGTATTATAAATTAGTGTTTTTCCATTTCATACCCCTTTTCCCATTATGGATGTCAATAAATTATTTTTCTCTAAATGTATAGTTTTCTTAGTAGTCACATGCTCATGTTTATGCACTAAAAAATAGTATTAATAATTTAAATATATAGTATATGTTATTCTATATAACTGCTATGTGACATATTCCAAGAATGAAATTGGCACATATCCATTTTGAGTGCCCTGTCAGTTTATACATGGTAAGAGGCATTGATGGTGAGCAGACAAATATTTAGGAAAGGCCATTTTCCTAGCGTGGCTGTTCCATAGCAATAGGAAAGGTGAAGGCAAGGATTAAATACAAATAAGCAATTAAGCTTGCATTAGGAAATCCAAACTAATTGGATAGAAAGAGACTGCAGTTAGCCTTAGGACATATTAGGTGAAAACACATATAAACAAATTATAGCCACAATGCAAAGAATCAACACAGCAAAGGGGGTTTAGAATAAGACACAAAGAGTGAGAATGATAGAATTAAGTGTGCTGTACAGAGCAGTCCCTACCACTCAAAAAAAAAAAAAAAAAAAGATTATGATCATAATATTCAAGGGACCTGCTTCTGTATTACTCTTACACTCCTCCTGTTGCTGCTGCTGCTGAGTAGCTTCAGTCGTGTCAGACAATCTTAAACAAATTGTGCTTGGAGGAGAGACTGACCACGCGGTTTAGTAGGTGATGAGAAACACTACTGTGCAGAGCGGTAGAGCTGTTTTAAGGGCTTACGGAAGCCTCACCGTCACTTACGTGGAACCTGAGGACTCTTCCAGGCCTGAGGAATTCTGTTCCACTTGGTTCATATAGTTTAGATTTTGTCATTTAAGCAGTATTAATTATTGTTTTCTGAGATTATTTTAATCTATACCAAGGTACCGTTCTCCTGCAAACCATGTGTCCCTCAAATTTAAAATGAGGTTAGCATTCTTTTGCTACTGAGTCTCTCATGCTTCAAGCTCATGAAGCATGCTTCAATGTAAAAATCCCCATTTTTCAGACTTTCTCTCCATTCTCACATTCATTTTATTTTTCCTATTTATTTCCAAGTAACTGCCCCACTGTGAGAAATTTAGGTCAGCCTTCTGCTCCTCTGATGTCCTTACTTGCTAGGACTTTGACCCTCTCATCACTACAGCAATTTACTCTGATGGCTCACCAAGGCTTCCTCCTTAGGAATTAGATCCCATTTGAAGTAATAAGAAAAAATGTAATTCACGAAGGGACGTAGGCTAATCCTTTGACTCTGCAACCAGAGTGCTTCAGTTTAGCTCTTTGTATTCTGTTTATTTTAAAATTTTAATCTGGAAAATGGGAATGTTATTATTATGTACCTTGAAAGATTAAGGAGTGACAATACGTCCAAAGTTCCTGGTATGATGCGTGCTTCATCGTGCGTGTGTACTAAGTTGCTTCAGTTGTATCCGACTCTTTGTGACCCCCCTGAACTGTAGCCTGCCTGGCTCCTCTGACCATGGGATTCTCTAGGCAAGAATACTGGATAGGGTTGCCATGCCCTCCGCCAGCGCTTCATTGTAAATACCCAATAATTCACTAGTTTTTCTCTCTACTTCATTCTCACATTTTTCCTTCCACAGTCTCAGTCCATCATAACATTTTTCTGTGTGCTTTAGATTTTAATGTTTTTGTGAGTCACAATTGTTGTCCTATTATCTGCAAGCTCTCATTATAAACATTCTACACATTTGCCCTTAATCTGTAACAAATATGCTCATGTTTTCCCAACTTAATCTGTTCTTTGTGGATCTTGAATCCTCTTCCATTGGTCATCATAAGCATCTTTCTTTCTTTCCCAGAGGCTATCTGGGTTCTGCCTCATCCCATTTCTAAAATTGCCAGTGTCTTCTCCTTTCGCTGTATATATTATTTTCTCACCCCGAAGTCTTTTGCTGGGCTTTCACTTCCAATTGAGGGCACCAGCATACCTTTAATAAGGGTTTGTCCTCCTGGGCTACTGGAACTCTCTTTGCCTTCAAGCACAAAAGGCAGGAATTGTTGAAGAATTTGCATATCTGGGTAGCTCTTGACCAAAGGCTGATGGATATAATTACTCCAGCTCCATTACCTCTTGGTTATTATGTAAATGTCAGCCTGGTCCATTTATTTGACTTATGGAAATTTTGTATATTCTTACTAACTTTTTGATTGATCTTTCAATCAATTTTGAGAGTTTTAAAATCTGTAATTGTGGATATGCTTACATATACTTCCTGTTTTGAGTTTTCATTTATTTTTGAAGCTCTCTTATTGAATATATGCATTTTTAGTATTGTTATATCTTGTTGGTGACCTGCAAACTCTTTCATTAAAGAATTTGCCAATTTCTCTTTGATCATTCTGATAGTAATATAGCCATTGCAGCTGTCTTATGTTTAGTTGGCATGGTATATAATTTTCATATTTTGCTTTTTGCCCTTATTTTTATAATTTAATTGCTTATTATTATAAGCAAATTGCTATTAAAGAGTTTACTAGTTTAATGAATAAAATAAAAATAGTTTGCTGTTTTAATGAATATCAAATTTTTAAAATAATTTTTAAGCATATTTTGTAGCAGACATTTGAAATTGAAAATTTCAGACACGGAGAATGAAATCAATATGTTGATGTGTTTCTGGAGTTTTTTCTCTTCCTTTTAGAGTACGTGACTTTATTCTGGAGGACAATTTAGTCATTGCATCATTTACAAGATTTTTGTTTAATAGGTGGATTTATAGTAGTCTTAACTGTAGAGCTAGTTTATCCTTACTACCATGGCGTGACTTTCCTTGGGTCTCTGCTTTATGCCCCAAATATGCAACAAGGTCTCTGTACTGTGGTGTACTCAACATTTGTGGCTTGCATGAGCTTAATAAATTGTTTAGATTTACAGGCATCCAGAAACTTTTTTCTTTTTTGCACGGCTTAGTGGAATTAAATCCTACATGTGTGCTGCCTAAGAGTCCTCCAAAAATTCAAGGGATCCTATGCATATTTCTGAAGTATTATTTATGTAACTTTTTCTTTTAGTACTTTATTCCTAAATTCCACCTACTTTGACCTCAGACTTCAGCATCTGTCTCCTCAATTCAACAAGACTGCAGTGCTTTGGTTTCTCCTGCCTGTGACATATCTGAAAAGGCAGATATTGTCTGTCTAGGCAGAAAGCTAGGGCAATTATATTCTCATTTTTATTATTTCTTCTCTCAAGGATTATAGTACTATGATGTCTGCTGTGAAATATCTGAAAAACAGTTATTTTACATGTTTTGTCAAAATTTTAGTTGTAAAAGGGCAAGTTAAGTATGAGATACTCTGTCCTGTGTGAAGTTTTCTACAATCATTTTTTTTTTAAACTGGAAGTCCATTAGCCTTAGGATGCATTTCTGAATTAGCATGAAATAAAGTATACATAGATCATTGCATTTTTCTGGGGGATAGTCTGCAATTTTCATCATTCTCAGGGGTCCCAGTGTGGAGGAGTATGCCTATATGTTTTGTGATCTCTAATCTATTCTATTATGGTGAATATACAAAATGTGCAAAAGTGAGTTAATTGACTGAGATTGCCAACAAAGGTCCATCTAGTCAAGGCTATGGTTGTTCCAGTAGTCATGTATGGATGTGAGAGTTGGACTGTAAAGAAAGCTGAGCACCGAAGAATTGATGCTTTTGAACTGTGGTGTTGGAGAAGATTCTTGACAGTCCCATGGGCTGCAAGGAGATCCAACCAGTCCATCCTAATGGAAATCAGTCCTGAATATTCACTGGAAGGACTGATGTGGAAGCTAAAACTCCAATAGTTTGACTGCCTGAAGTGAAGAACTGACTCATTTGAAAAGACCCTGATGCTGGGAAAGATTGAAGGCAGAAGGAGAAGGGGATGACAGAGGATGAGATGGTTGGATGGCATCACCGATTGTATGGACATGAGTTTGAGTAAACTCCAGGAGCTGGTGTTGGACAGGAAGGCCTGGAGTGCCACAGTCCATGGCGTCACAAAGAGTCGGACACAACTGAGCAACTGAACTGAACTTAACCATTCAAATGATGGTGAATACATGCTCCAGTGGCACTTAAAAAATTAATTTTAAAACTTTATATCATTAGAATGTAAATTAATAGAGTGTAGTGCTGCATATAAGAAATAATAGATTAACTTTTTCATAGTTCTAGAAAGATAAAAAATGTTCAGTAAATACTTGATAAATGTATATTGAACTTACACTATATGGAAGGTACTGGGAGAGATAGTAGGAAAAAATACAGATGAAGATAATTGGTGCCACATCCTCTCCAATGATCACTATACTTGGTTGACTGATGTTGTTTACTCTGTTTTAATCATATGTGGATATATGCATAAATATCATTTTGACATATTGTTCTACATGTTCTTCTACATGTTCTACTTTAATTTCTATATATTGCCCCTCTATATGTTCTAGAAATATTTATCTTAAATATAATTGTTAGTGTTATAATGAAAATAATATTGGTTGAGTCATAATAGGGACACTTGTCTCATTCAGTTCAGTTCAGTGGCTCAGTCGTGTCCAGCTCTTTGCAACCCCATGAATCGCAGCACGCCAGGCCTCCCTGTCCATCACCAACTCCCGGAGTTCACCAAGACTCACGTCCATCGAGTCAGTGATGCCATCCAGCCATCTCATCCTCTGTCATCCCCTTCTCCTCCTGCCCCCAATCCCTCCCAGCATCAGAGTCTTTTCCAATGAGTCAACTCTTCGCATGAGGTGGCCAAAGTACTGGAGTTTCAGCTTTAGCATCATTCCTTGCAAAGAAATCCCAGGGCTGATCTCCTTCAGAATGGACTGGTTGGATCTCATTAGACAAGGTTAAAATTATGACTTAAAATTTTACTATTTATATATTTACTGATAAATGAATAAAGAATGGAGAATTTTAGTATTAGGAAATTAAAACCAAATTTTATAAGTATTTAGTAATAAAAATGCTTGTTTTTAAGTTCTTAGGTTTATAAAGTAGATATGTGTGTCAACTTTATTACAAATAATAGAAATATTTAGAGACTAAATATAGTTTATGCTTGTGTGATTTAAATATTTATTAGTTTGAGCATTGATAAACCTATGAATATTATCCACTGTGACACTGTTACTTTTCAACATCACAAATCTTTAAGCCATGTTCATTAGGAATGTAATTTAACAATATTTGCAAGCCAGTAGTCAAAGTGAAATCCTACCACTCAAACCTGTCAGTTACTGAGAATTTGATATGTTGTTTGTCCACATTCCTTGTAGGTTACTCAAGAGCAAAATGTAAAGGAGTCTATATATTTTATTTCTTATTTTATACAAATATGAAGATAATTTTTTTTCCTTGGAAATGCAAGGAAACAAACCTACTTACTGCAAAATTTTGCTATGTTCAGAATGAAGAAATTTAAAAGAAAGTTTCAGGCTCCCCAATTTTTAAATGTAAAAGGCTATATTTTCAATTTCCAGGCTTCTTAAATAAAATGTTAGTATACTTCAGCTCCTATCTACCTGGTCCACCCTATTTGCATGCTGTCTGTATGAATACCTACTTTCTCAATATTTTAATTGAGACATTCAATTAAATGCCTCTCTGGCAAGAGGCATTAGCCTTTGTAGGTATGTATGTCACTTCCAGTATCTTACTACTTTTAGGGGCCCAGCACCATAGAAATCCCATTTATTTTAAGATATATAACATTATCGATAAAAGTTACCCATGAAGGATATTGAAACCACAGATTTCCTAACTGCTTTACAATAAGGGCTGACTTCACTCATTCACATATCTCTGTTAGCTCTGCTGAAACAGCAGGATTTGAAAGTGGCTGTGAAATTAGATTTTTCTAACATGAGCAATGAGAGCTGTCATAATTCTGATCTCTAAAGGGGAAAAAAAAAAACAACAACTCTGTTATCACGCTATATTTCTCTCTCCTATGAATATTTTCTCTGATGATAATATGCTAATGGTGGTGAACATATTGAAGTTGACTTTTGGGTGTTTAGGGATTTTTAGTAAGATTTGAGTTCTAAATGTTTCTCCCCTGACAACATCTTATGATATATATTCCTAATAAAAAATAAGCAGATGATTCTTAGATAAAAATACTGAAAAATAACCTGTGTTATCAAAACAGTTTACATTTTCCCCCAAGAATTTTTCATCTGTTATTGGTAGAATTGACTATTTGGGGACTTTATAGATTATTTGCATTTTCTGATTAGCCAAAGCAGTACACAAGCACTCTCTTTACTGTGTGTCTTTTCTTATGTTAGTGTTCAGTATGGATACAAACTCATCACTTACACATGTAAATTAGAGTCCAGCTCTTGAATTTAGGCAAAAATTGAGGTTTAAATTTGACTCTGTGTCTCCTACTTTCTTACTAGGTAGATTACATAAAGTCCCAAAGCCACAGCTTTCTCATCATTAAACCAGAAATAATTATAATTTTTTACTGTTAGGATTGTTGTGAAGATTAAATCAAATAATTTAGCATGCTCTTTAGATGAGTACCAGGCATTGGCTCTATAATCTTTAATCATTTCTACATTTATTTTTATCCCACTTGACAGACCAAAACAGAGTGCCCTATGATACAGATGTTCTAAAGACGGCAGGGGCAGCATTCTGAAGCACATCTGGCCCTGGTTCACACTAAATAAATAATCTTGGAGGGTCTCAAGAGGGACAACAACCTCAGAGTAGAACTAATATCTTAGAAATAACCCCCCAAACCAAATGGTTTAAGAACTCCTTGCCTGGAAAATCCCACGGACGGAGGAGCCTGGTAGGCTGCAGTCCATGGGGTCGCTAAGAGTTGGACACGACTGAGCGACTTCACTTTCACTTTTCACTTTCATGCATTGGAGAAGGAAATGGCAACCCACTTCAGTGTTCTTGCCTGGAGAATCCCAGGGACGGGGGAGCCTGGTGGGCTGCTGTCTATGGGGTCGCATAGTCGGACACAACTGACGCGACCTAGCAGCAGTAGCAGCAGCAGCAGGATAGATTTATCTTGAAACAATTGCTAGACTTTCTCAGCTTCTCAATAAAATAAAAACATACATAAAAGAGAGTAAAGTCAGAGACAACTATAGGAATACTAATAGAAAGTCCAGAAGCTAGACAAAATGTTCTCTATCTATAAAATGGTAGAATGGCTTCAGAATAGCAAACATTGTACAGATATTTCCAGGACAGAGTGGAACAGTCTACAGAGAAGCACAAGAAAGTCACTTAGTTGCCCACCCCAATATCCTCTCTCTCTCTAGAAAATGTAAGCCCCAAATCAATCCTTCCGGAGTGGGACCTATGGGTGCTCTTACTATGTGGTTTTTTGTCTGGTGGAGGAGCTGACCATCACTTCCTATCCTGTTAGTACCTTCTCTTCTAGCTCCTCTCTGACAGTAAGACTACCAGAATACAATTAAGGGAAACAATTTAGTATGTAGATTTAATATGTACAATATATTCATGAAAAATTATTCAAAAGTAGCCCACACTTCATGAGAATCCAGACTCTAGAGACATATTTTAATTTAAAGTATAAGAAGTTTCCCTGCCTCCAGACTGGGATGGAATGGGGAAGGGAGAGAAAGAAATAATGAGAGGGGCTAACAACTAAAGAGAGCAAAATAAGGTTTATCCTAAACATCCATGCAATACTAAATACTGGAAGAAATAGAGAAAGGTGCATTTAGTTTTGAAGACAATAACTCAGTATTTTGGCAATGAGTCTAATAATTGTTTTTTACATGCTTGAAAACAATGGATATATTTTCTACTTTAAATTGGATATAATTAACTTTATTGTAATAAAACTTTCAGGGGGCTACAGTCTCTATATTTTGTGAATTTATACACAATATCAAATCATAGTTTCCATATAAAAGTCTCTTTGTTTTATCATAACTAATATGTTTCTTCTAGATCTTCTTGGGACAAAGTCTATAATATGATTTTGTTGTTCAGTTGTTAAGTTATATCTGACTCTTTACAAGCCCATGGACTGCAGCATGCCTTATTTTGCAGTGATATCTGCCGAATTAATTATAAACTCTCAAGAGAGCAAGAATTCATAAGTCATATAAGCATGAATCCACCTTTAACCACTAGGCCTTTATATTTATTCCTTGTGATATCATTTCTCAACTGTACTAATAGGGCAGAGGTTTTGTTTAGAGTTGTTAGTTCTGAAGTCACATTACCTAGGTTCAGACTCAATATTTATGTGTACAAATTGTAGAACATTAAAAATATAGTATATATATATTTCTTTCTGGGCTTTGTTTTCATTTTCTGTATGAGGGGAAAATAGTACTGACACCATTGAAATAATATTTAAGGTGCTAAGATTAATATCAGCACATAGTGAAGAGTCAATTATATACTGTGTGTGTATAAATGTAGTATGTTTGTATAGAATTAACTATGAACATAATGCTCAGAAGAGAGTAAATGTTCAGTGAATGATAGCGCTTATCTTTACTGTTACCGTTACTGCTTTGTATGTATGCGTGAGCAGTCACTTCAGTTGTGTCCAACTCTTTGCAACCCATGGACTGTAGCTTGCCACTTTATATTCATACAACAAAACTACTTTTACTAGAAAATACCTAAAGATTTCTTTAAAACTTTCAGAAGTATTCAGCAAATATTACTTAAGCCCCTACTATGAGCCAAGGATAGGAGACATACAAGGGTCACTCTTCTCTTTCCCTTCCTGGTGTTGTGGGATTTTGCTTTACTATGTGTAAGAAACAGACAGATTCAGTGTGTAAGAAACAGGGGAATGGCATGATAAAGACTCCTCTGTCCATGGGATTTTCCCAGCAAGAATACTGGAGTGGGTGGCCATGCCCTCCTCCAGGGGATCCTCTTTACCTAGGCATCAAACCTGCATCTCCTGTCTCACATTTATTAAACTCCCATAAATTAATACTGTGTTGAAATCACTAACTCTTATTGTGAGGTTAATAGCATGTTCTTAATCATCTTGGGGCTGCAAACGGAAATGCGTACAGTACCATTTCCCCAGCTACTTTGTGTACAAAGAATCACATAAGATGCTTATTAAAATTTAGAGTCTACCGTTATTCTCAGTGTATTGAACCAGAATCTCTAGAGGATGAGCTGGGGATTTGTATTTTTAGTCCAGAGTCTTGATGATTTTCTGATCTGGCAGTTTGGGGAAAACTGTAACCAAGGTGACGTAAGTGGGTGGAGCATGGTGAATAAGGTATGTGAGGAAATGAGGGAATACCTTGGTTGTAGGATCTAGGACCAGCTGCCTTCAAGATTTCCAGATAAACTACAAATATGGATTGTTATATTAAATATTCTGATTTTTACATATTGACAAATTACTTGTTGTCTTTCTGTTATTACCATTCAGGACAAACCAAACTTTTTAACATATTTCTGCTGTAAAAAAAAAAAAAAATATATATATATATATATATATTTACTATCTCTCAAAATACTGTGAAAGATAGAAATGGGTGAGAGAAGCTCTGGTCCCATCTGCTATCTTTATTAATTTCATGTAATTCCCCTCCACACTGCTGTCTGTCTGTTTCCTATGCACAGTCAAGCAAAATCCCACAACACCAGGAAGGGAAAGAGAAGAGTGACCCTTGTATGTCTCCTATCCTTTGCTCATAGTAGGGGCTTACGTAATATTTGCTGAATACTTCTGAAAGTTGTGAAAAAATCTTTAGGTATTTTCTAGTAAAAGTAGTTTTGTTGTATGAATATAGAATGATTATATTGTTTGAGTGTAAAAAGTGACTTGGGTGTTGTTTAGTTGCTAAGTCATGTCCTACTTTTTTGTGACCCCATGGTCTGTGCCTGCCAGGTTCCTCTGTCCATGGGATTTCCCAGACAAGAATACTAGAGTGAGTTGCCATTTCCTTCTCCAGAAGGTCTTCCCAACCCAGGGATTAACCTGTGTCTCTTGTTTTGGAACCAGAGAAGCCTTGTAAATTGAATTTTCTGGGTGTAAAAGGGAGGGCTACATGTGTGGGGGCCTGCAGATAAGATAATGACTTCTTGCTAGTAGAAGAAAGTTTAAATATATGTATGTATGTAACTTCTTTGTTTTTTTCCTCACTTTCCTCCCCTAAAATACATTATTATAACCAGATGCAAAAATTACATATACCTGCATAAGCAGAAGGTAGTTTATAAGCTTCAAGAGGCAGAAATCATGTCAATCTTTGTTTTCATCATATCCCTAGTGTCTAACAAAGCAAGATTACCTTCTTGAATATTTAAATAGGATAAGGAATAAATGAATAAATGCGTTAACTGGGTAAAGCACTTCTCATATGTGTTCACATGGTACAATCATGTCAATTTGATTAAACATATATAGAATCCTTTCTCTGACAGTTACCTGTATGTTCTATAGTGATAGTTTGACCATATGCTGGACTTATTACAGACCATATGCAAATTCATATAATAGCTCTTCTTATAAAAACACATTCACAAACATATTTCTATTGAAGTGGAACTCATCCTTTACATCTTGGTTAGCACAGCTTCTATGAGGTTCAAACATTTGGCTCATAAGATGCAACTGCTCTGTTGAGAAAAGAAAAAAATACTGATTCTGTATAATCTAAGGAAAGAGATAGAACAAGTACTGTTCTAGTAAATTCAGAGGAGTTTAAGGAATATATATGAGAACAGAGTAGAGGGGGCCTTGTTTAAATAGGTTCAACGATGCCTTCTGGGTGAAAACACCAGTCCTGCTTCTTGGTAAGACACTGAGAGTGAAAAGTTAAAATGAAAACCTTATATTTTCAGTGCTTTTACTCAGCAACCCGATTTTACTATTAATACTGTGTTTCCACCTTTTTAAATCTAAAATTATATATATATATATATATATATATATATATATATATATATATATATATCTTTGAAACTCAGTCTAGTTCCCCAAATGGTCTTTCATTATTATAATAGACTATTATTTTCAGGTACAGATTTGTTTCCATTTTCCCTTTATAGATATAAATTCACTATTACAGAGTTTTTCATGGTTCTGAAATATTTCTAGAGCCATCATATATGATAAATGACTTGTTTCATCCTACAAGACATGGGACAGAAAATATTAACCTTGCCAAACTGGAGACTGATTTAATATTTTAGGCTATTTCCACATGATCTCCTTTCAGTGCTATTATGTATATAAAATTGCTTTGTAAGTATTCTGATATTTTCATTGGTTCCTACTATGTCACTGTAATAATGATAATACTGTCTAAATCACAGATATTAAATGTCTTGAGAGTTTTTATTCTTAAGGAAGTAACAGAAGGCCATGCATTTGAACTACAAAATTGAGCACAATATAAAGTGAATATATTAGATTTGCTAAGGGAAACATTAAAAGGCAATGGCTATAAAGTGAGAAACATGACCATTTCATTCTACTGAAACCAACGAATAAACAGATGATTTTCAAATAAAACTATATAGTAGTATAATAGAACTTCCCATAGAACCCTCAAACATGTACATATATCAAAATAAGTTTAAGGAGCAGCATTAATGTGGGAAAGAAAGGAAAGCAGAGACAGAGGAAATACAGTTTGTGAAACACAACCAGTTAGGGATTGCAGAAATACATTCAGGCCATCATTTGGGGTTTTATCTGTCTCCTTACTCACTGTTCTCACAGTCTTTTACATCTTGAACCCATATGATTCACAGCAACAACTAAGCACCTTGGAAATTTCCCAGGCTTAGTAGAATACTATCTTCAGTTCAGTTCAGTCGCTCAGTCGTGTCCGACTCTCTGCGACCCCATGAATTGCAGCACACCAGGCCTCCCTGTCCATCACCAACTCCCGGAGTTCACTCAGACTCATGTCCATCGAGTCAGTGATGCCATCCAACCATCTCATCCTCTGTCATCCCCTTCTCCTCCTGCCCCCAATCTCTCCCAGCATCAGGGTTTTTTCCAATGAGTCAACTCTTCCCATGAGGTGGCCAAACTACTGGAGTTTCACTCCATTTAGCATTTAGCATCACTCCTTGCAAAGAAATCCCAGGGCTGATCTCCTTCAGAATGGACTGGTTGGATCTCCTTGAGTGCCTTTAAAAGTACTCATTAAATATCACATTAGCTTAAACTGAAACTGTAGAATTTTCTATATTTCAACAAATACTTAAAATAGCAAAACAGCTTTTTTTTTTTAATTTTGGAAATATGATTTCACTTTGTTTTTGTAAATGTGTAGAAACTAAAATTAGAAGACGTATTTTGATCAGGTTTTGTTTTGTTTTTTTTTTCATCTTTGTACTTCGTGGTTTGGCTTTTCTACAGCTAAGATGATGGGACTGAATGCTATCTGGACTTCACATCCTGCCACTTACCATTGACTTAGTCACTTAAATTTTCTGAGGCTCCATTTTCTCAGATATAAAAGGAGATTAATAATGTATTTCTGATAAGACTGGTATAAAAATAAAATTATTTTTTCCAGTGGATCAAAGACATACAAGACTTGAAACCATAAAACCCCTAGAAGAAAGCATAGGGAAAAACTTGAAATTAGTTCTTAACACTGATTTTTCTGGGTATGATACCACAAGCACAACAGCAAGAGCAAAAATTAATAAATGAGACTACATGAAATTAAAAATCTGTACAACCACAGAAACAATCAACAAAATGAAAAGGTAACCTAAGGAAGGGATAAGACATTTTCAAATCATATATCTAATGCATTAGTATCCATATATATATATGTGTGTGTGTGTATATATATATATATATATATAAAATCCAACACAATGGAAGAAAAAAAATCTATTTAAAAAATGGACAGAGGAACTGAATATATTTTTTTTTTCCAAAAAAGTCAAGCAAATAACCAATAGCACTTGAAAGGCTATCACCTTTATGGAACATAGTATGGAGTTTCCTCAAAAAAAATTAAAAATAGATTTAGCGTGTGATCCAAAAATCCCACTTCAGGCCATATATCTAAAGGAAATTAAATCACTATCTTAGAAAGATATATGCACTCCCATGCTTATTGCATTATTATTCACAACAGTCAAGATATAGAAACAACCTAAGTATTTACCAAGGATAAGTGGATAAACAAGATGTAGAATTGGCGTACAAATGGATTATTCAGGCATGATAAAGAAGGAAATCTTGTCATTTGGACAAGATAGATGGACCTTGAGGGCATTATGACAAGTGAAATAAGTTACAGAAAGATAAATACTATTTGATCTCACTCCTACGTGGAATATAAAAAACCAAAGATTGCTATATGTGGTAATTATGTTTTCACTAAATCAGATATTTCATTATGGTATAATTTTTTTTTCCTTTTGTATTAGCATGATCCCAGATCATAAAGGAAATACATTCACCAGTATTACCTTGTTTTATTTTATAAGAATTTTGTGCCATGCATTTGAATGTATGGCCATCTTATTTAAAAGTAGTTAATAATTATGATAGTTTTAAAAAAATGTTCCCCCTTTTAATACCAAAATATATTGTTAAATATGCAGATCTTCTCTACCTTTTAGTTACTGTAATCTTTTAAGTGAAACAAAACATAATGTTAAAGATATGTTATGTACTAGTGGCTCAGACAGTAAAGCATCTGCCTGCAATGCGGGAGACCCGGGTTCGATTCCTGGGAAGATCCCCTGGAGGAGGAAATGGCAATCCACTGCAGCACTCTTGCATGGCAAGAAAATCCCATGGACAGAGGAGCCTGATAGACTACAGTCCATGGGGTCGCAAAGAGTCGGACATGACTGAGTGACTTCACTTTCATTTTCACTTTCCATCCAGTTAGTTATTTTATCCTGTCAGATATATGAAATCATTGGTTGTGATATTAATGAGTTTCAGAGTGGAAGGAATTCTTTTTTCTTTGTTAATGAAGCATAGAATTTATTAATGTATTTACATAATTTATTATCTGTAAGCTGTGGTCTCATAAATATATGACTACAACTTTACATGTGCTAAGCAACAGATACTTGTCTCCCCCACCAAGGCAGCTCTGTCAAATTAAAAATGGACAGCATTTACCCCACTTTCTAGGCTGCTTCTTTTCTCTTTGGAAAACAGAGCTAGTCAGTTTAAACTGAATCTGCAATTCAACATGTTCCACGCAGCCTCTCTACCACCACCATCTTGATTGTCAGAGCTTACTTAAAAAGGTGCCAGTGACGTGCCTGGGGATACCTGTGCGACAGGGTCCTGGGCTGCTGTGCCCAATGGAGATTGTGTCAGAGACAGCGTGGGTGGGTGCCTCTCCATCAGCCTCAGAAACAACCCACCTCAGCTTCAGACAGTCCTAACTGCCATCCCTCCAGGGTGGTAACTGCACACATTCTAAATGTTATCACTCCCTCTAGCAGTGGCAATGGTCAATGGGAAAACAAGGGAAGGAATGTATCCACGAGGACTTTTTTTTTCCCTCAAGAACCATGAAAGTGCTAACTTCTCCTTTACAAATGTGACATAGAATCTTGACTACAAAGCTACTCAATGATCTCATCCTACCATTCACACAACTGTACATTCCTTCTCAGCAACATCAGGAGCCAACGATGCAGTCCCTGGGTACACAGAGATCCTTTACAGGACGGAAGTCCACAGACTGACCTGTTACTGCTGCAGTCTCTGAAGAGGAGATGGAACCAGTTAATTCCTGTGAATCCCAGTTGCCCAAAAAAGATCCAAGACTGGCAGGTGACCCCTGGAGGGGGTCCCAGCCCTCCCGAGGCCTGTCAGGACCAGCTACTTCATCTGGGAGCCCCAGGGTCAAGGCCCAGTCAGCTGCAGCTCCGCCTAGGCTCCAAAGGCTCTGTAGAGTTTGAAGCCCTTTCCGCCAGAAGGCGGCTGGCATCAGTGGATGGAATTCTTTGACTAATTTATATAAAGAGTCCGTTTATGTTTATCTTGTTCTTCGCTCTGGTCCATAAAAGGACTGCATGGATGTAGTTGGCGTAGTCTTGGCATCTCTCTCCATGACCTCTCTTACCTCGATAAGATCACACTTATTTCCTGCAATGACAGCTACAATGTTGGGTGGGCCATGCTGCTGAAGCTCTTTTACCTACTTCTTTAATGTTGAAAATCTTTCGTGATGTCATAAATAATTATAGCTGCAGCCGAGCCTTGGTAGTACATTGGCGCTAAGGCAGGAAATCGTTCTCATCCAACTGTATCCCAGATGAAGGATTTATGTAGCTCATTTTGGTACTGGACAGTCTTGGTCATAAAAGATGGTCCTATTGTTGGGTTGATGTTTGGATCAAACCTGTCTTCCATGAACCACTACACAATATTTGATTTACCTACATCTGTATCCTCCAGCAGACACACTTTGAGCTACTTCAGCACCATGGCCTGGGAACCAGGGGTGCACGCCCGCTGCCATTCCTAAATTGAGAGAAAGGCTGGGCCCAGCACGAGCATTCCCTGGCGCCACCACCGCAAAGTGTAACCCCGGCTGCAGGGCACGCAGAGGCCACTGCCTCCCGTTTGCTGGACCTTGGCCCGGCCCTTCTGTTCTCAGCAGCTTGAACAGGTTCCCGGGTGCCACCACTGCCACCATCTTGGGACAGCGGACAGTCAACTGCAGAGTGAAAGGAATTCTTAAGAGACATTTAGTCCATTTTGACACCTATGTAAATAAAAGAACACTTCCTCAAACAAGACACTGATTTCCTCCTAAGAGAAAGAGAAATGGTGGTAAGGCATGTAACCAACTTTGTTCTCATTACTGTTTGGGATTCATGTATAAAGCTACAAGTTCCTTAGAGTTTCTGAGGAGAAGGCAATGGCACCCCACTCCAGTACTCTTGCCTGGAAAATCCCATGGACGGAGCAGCCTTGTAGGCTGCAGTCTATGGGGTCGCTAGGAGTCAGACACGACTGAACGACTTCACTTTCACTTTCCATTTTTCACGCATTGGAGAAGGAAATGGCAACCCACTCCAGTGTTCTTGCCTGGAGAATCTCATGGACAGAGAAGCCTAGTAGGCTGCAGTCCACAGAGTCGCACAGAGTTGGACATGACTGAAGTGACTTAGTAGTAGTAGTAGTAGTAGTAGTAGTAGTAGTAGTAGTAGAGTTTCTGAGTCAATAGGATTGTGGGTAAGATCCAGGAATCTACAGTTTTAAAAGAAACTCAGGCAAATAAATGAATCAATCCAGCTACTATATCTTAAAAGACAACAAAGCAGACCATAGAAAAGGCAGAAGTCTAAAAATATTTTTGAGTATGGCCATCTTTTATTCTCAGTTCAGGTCAGTTACTCAGTCATGTCCAACTCTGTATGATCCCATGGGCTGTAGCGTGGCAGGCCTCCTTGTCACTCACCAACTCCCAGATTTCACTCAAACTCATGTCCATACAGTCTGTGATGCCAGCCAACCATTTCATCCTCTGCTGTCCCCTTCTCCTCCTGCCTTCCATGTTTTACAGCATCAGGGTCTCTTCAAATGGGTCAGTTCTTCGCATCCAGTGGACAGTGTATTGGAGTTTCAGCTTCAACATCAGTCCTTCCAATGAATATTCAGGACTGATCTCCTTTAGGATGGATTGGTTGGATATCCTTGTAGTCCAAGGGACTCTCAAGAGTCTTTTCCAATACCACAGTTCAAAAACATTAATTTTTTGGTGCTCAGTTTTCTTAATAGTCCAACTCCCACATCCATACATGACTACTGGAAAAACCATAGCCTTAACTAGATGGACATTTGTTGGCAAAGTAATGTGTCTCTGTTTTTCAATATGCTGTCTAGGTTGGTCGTATTTTTCCTTCCAAGGAGTAAGCGTCTTTTAATTTCATGGCTGCAATCATCATCTGCAGTGATTTTCGAGCCCTCCAAAATAAAGTCTGACACTGTTTCTACTGTTTCCCCATCTATTTGCCATGAAGTAATGAGACCAGATGCCATGATCTTAGTTTTCTAAATGTTGAGCTTTAAGCCAACTTATTTCACTCTCCTGTTTCACTTTTATCAAGAGACTCTTTAGTTCTTCTTCACTTTCTGCCATAAGGGTGGTGTTATCTGCATATCTGAGGTTATTTATTTCTCCCAGCAATCTTGATTCCAGCTTGTGCTTCTTCCAGCTCAGCATTTCTCCTGATGTACTCTGCATATAAATTAAATAAGCAGGGTGACAATATACAGCCTTGACATACTCCTTTCCCTAATTGGAAACAGTCTGTTTTCCCATGTCTATTTCTAACTCTTGATTCCTGAACTGCATACAGATTTCTCAGGAGGGAGGTCAGGTGGTCTGGTATTCCCATCTCTTTAAGAATTTTCCATGGTTTGTTGTGGTCCACACAGTCAAAGCCTTTGGGCATAGTCAATATAGCATAAGTAGATATTTTTCTGGAACTCTTTTGCCTTTTAGACAATGCAACAGATGTTGGCAATCTGATTTCTGGTTCCTCTGCCTTTTCTAAAACCAGCTTGAACATCTGGAAGTTTATGATTCACGTATTGTTGAAGCCTGACTTGGAGAATTTTGAGCATTACTTGACTAGCATGTGAGATGAGTGTAATTGTGCAGCAGTTTAAGCATTGTTTAGCATTGCCTTTCTTTGGGATTGGAATGAAAATGGACCTTTTCTGGTCCTGTGGCCATGATTGAGTTTTCCAAATTTGCTGACATATTGAGTGCAGCACTGTCACAGAATCATCTTTTAGGATTTGAAATAGCTCAACTGGAATTCCATTACCTCCACTAGCTTTGTTCTTATTGATGCTTCCTAAGGCCCAGATGACTTCACATTCCAGGATGTCTGGTTCTAGGTCAATGATCACACCATTGTGATTATCTGGGTCATGAAGATCGTTTTTGTACAGTTCTTCTGTGTATTCTTGCCACCTCTTCTTAATATCTTCTGCTTCTGTTAGTTCCATACCATTTCTGTCCTTTATTGACCCCATCATTGCATGAAATATTCCCTTGGTATCTCTAATTTTCTTGAAGAAAATTATCTCTAGTCTTTCCCATTCTATTGTTTTCATCTATTTCTTTGCATTGATCACTGAGGAAGGCTTTCTTATCTCTCCTAACTACTCTTTGGAACTCTACATTCAGATGCGTATGTCTTTCCTTTTCTCCTTTGCTTTTGGCTTTTCTTCTTTTCATAGCTATTTGTAAGGCCTCCTCAGACAGCCATTTTGCTTTTTTGCATTTCTTTTTCTTGGGGATGGTTTTGATCCCTTTCTACTGTACAATGTCACAAACCTCCTTCCATAGTTCATCAGGCACTCTGTCTATCAGATCTAATCTCTTGATTCTATTTGTCACTTCTACTGTGTAATTGTAAGGGATTTGATTTAGGTCATACCTGAATGGTCTAGTGGTTTTCCCCACTTTCTTGAATTTAAGTCTGAATTTGGCAGTAAGGATTTCATGATCTGAGCCACACTCATCTCCCTGTCTTGTTTTTGTTGACTGTATAGAGCTTCTCCATCTTTGGCTGCAAAGAATATAATCAATCTGATTTTGATGTTGACCATCTGGTGATATCCATGTGTAGTCTTCTCTTGAGTTGTTGGAAGAGGGTGTTTGCTATAATCAGTGTGTTCTCTTGGCAAAACTATTAGCCTTGGCCCTGTTTCATTCCATACTCCAAGGCCAAATTTGCCTGTTACTCCAGGTGTTTCTTGACTTCCTACTTTTGCATTCCAGACCCCTATAATGAAAAGGACATCTTTTTTGGGTGTTAGTTCTAAAAGGTCTTGCATGTTTTCATAGAACCGTTCAACTTCAGCTTCTTCATCATTACTGGTTGGGGCATAGACTTAGATTACCATGATATTGAATGTTTTGCCTTGGAAGTGAACAGAGATTATTCTGTCATTTATGAGATTGCATCCAAGTAATGCATTTCGGACTCTTTCGTTGATATGATGGCTACTCCATTTCTTCTAAGGATTCTTGCCCACAGTAGTAGATATAATGATCATCTGAGTTAAATTCACCCATTCCAATCCATTTTAGTTCGCTGATTCCCTAAATGTCAATGTTAATTCTTGCCATCTCCTGTTTGACCACTTCCAATTTGCCTTGATTCATGGACCTAACATTCCAGGTTGCTATGCAATATTGTTCTTTACTGTATTGGATTTTGGTTCCATCACCAATAACATCCACAACTGTGTGTTGTTTTTGCTTTGGTTCTGTCTCTTCATTCTTTCTGGAGTTCTTTCTCCACTGATTTCCAGTAGCATATTGGGCACCTGCCGACCTGGGGAGTTCATCTTTCAGTGTCCTATCTTTTTGCCTTTTCATACTGTTCATGGGGTTCTCAAGGCAAGAATACGGAAGTGATTTGCCATTCCCTTCTCCAGTGGACCACATTTTGTCAGAATTCTCCACCATGACCTGTCCATCTTGGATAGCCCTATGTGGTGGGGGCGGGGGTGGCTATCCCTTGGGCAGAGGAATCTTTTATTCTAGTGAAATATAATCCAGAACCCCAGAACTTAAAACAGGTAAACCAGAGCAACTCTAGGAAATTGAGGAGACAGGGCAAGGCCATGCTCACAGATGCCTCTTTCTCCCCCTCACTGAGATGTCTTTTGGAAACCTGGTTTGAGAATGGAGAAGACTCTTGAGAGACCCCTGGACTGCAAGGTGATCCAACCAGTCAGTCCTAAAGGAAATCAGTCCTGAATATTCATTGGAAGGACTGTTGCTGAAACAGAAACTGCAATACTTTGGCCACATGATGTGAAGAACTGACTCATTGAAAAAGACTGATGCTGGGAAAGATTGAAGGCAGGAAGAGAAGGGGACGACAGAGGATGAGATGGTTGGATGGCATCACTGACTCAATGGACATGAGTTTGAGTAAGCTCCAGGAGTAGGTGATGGACAGGGAAGCCTGGTGTGCTTCAGTCCATGGGACTACAAAGAGTTGGACACAACTGATTGACTGAACTGAACTGAACCTGTCATTATAAAAACAGTTTTTCTGTTGTCCAGTAGTCTATATTCTTTTGTATTATTTTAAAAGCACTGGACGTAGATGGGTGAAGAGAGGTAATTGGCTAGGTATCTCATCATAAGTCCAGCTCTCACCATCAAGAATGTTGCTTATTTCCTCCTAATTCTGTAACATTGAAAACAACGGCATTTACAGTTAAAATGAATTATGAATATTTTTGCATCTAAGAGAAAAGTATGGCTAATCAGTCCATTGGCTGTAATGTTGTTATGCCAGTAACAGAAGTATCATAAATACTAATTTACTATTTATGAGATATTTGTTCATTAATTTTATTTCTTCTACATGTTTGCTGACTGACTTTCTCGTCTCATAGTCTATTCTTCACATAATGCCCATGTGAACATCTGATATACTCAACCACTATTCTATTCCATTCTACTCTATCTTGTCACATCATATCATATAATATTGTCACTGCATTTAAAATTTCTTTTCTGAAACATTCTTAGGAAATCCTGTAACTATCAGTTCCTATAAAAAGGAAGAAAATTAGAATATACTTAACCACTGTCAGACTGTAATCTACTGTGTTCTTCATCTGCAATAAATTAGATTTTCTTGGGAAGTAAAAGTCTAGTGGCTAGCAGTGAAAAAAGTCATGCTCAACATGGGAGTACAGGAGAGGAATTCAGTGGCCACTTTTCTGTATTTCCTATTTTTAATAGATATACTAATATCCACTTCCCATGTTCATATGCAATATGCAAGTTCCCAGACCTGAACACCCCTACTGATAAGTCTTCCTCCTCAGAGCACCTCAGTTGCCCAAGTCCTTATTATTTTTTTTAAACATTCTAGAGATAAAACACAATAGGAAAATATATTTAGAATAATTTAAATTAAATATTTAACATTTATTCATTATATGACTGTAATTAAAAAAACCCCAAAAAAGAAAAATCTGTGCTATTATAGGAAATATATATAGGTTTGTGTTTTTTTTTTTAATTGGAAACTGAACTAAATCTATTCAAGGCCTATAATATGAAAGAGATTTTTTAAACTGATTTTTCCAGTGGACTCTAAAGGAATTCTATGCCATTTCTTCAGTGGTAGTCTCAATTTGAAATAGCATGGCTATTTAAAACAATTATGTCTCCAAATCTCTAATGGCCACAGAACAAAGCTTAGTGTCAGTCTTTCAAATAATAGTTTACTAGCATTGCAAGTGTTCCTGCCAAAAGAAAGCAAACCAAATTAACAAAACAATTGGCCAAAATTACTATTACCAAATTAACAAGGTCCCAAATGAACAAACACAATCATAGATTTCATTGCATTTCCATAAAATTTGCTAATACTACATTTAATAAAATACTTCAGTTTTCTGGAGAGAAAACTTGAAATATTTGAGTTCATTAGAGCTATAAGAAATCCAAAAGAATGAACCCATAAACATAAGCAGTCTCCTTATAGCTATTTCTAATATCCTTTCCATCTTAGTTACCTGTTACTTTGGACCCTTTTTGTAGTAAGATAAGAAAAATCCTCAGAGCAGAAAAGGAGCAGACTGTGTTCAGAATGTTTAAGAAATTAGCACTCTTTATCTAACTGAATCATTGCATTGTTTAATATGATTGCACATTCTTTTACTCCAAGTTATGAATTTAGTGGGGTTTGATTCAGAAAATCCATACTCTGAGTAAGGTGGCTCCTCCTCTAGAACACTTCCTAATACCATACACAAAAATAAACTCAAAATGGGCTAACGAATGGCCTAAATATAAGGCCAGAAACTATCAAGCTCTTTGAGGAAAACATAGGCAGTATATTCTTTACATAAATCACAGCAGGATCCTCTTTGACCCACCTCCTAGAGCAATGGAAATAAAACAAAAAACAAACAAATGGAACTTAAACAAATGTTCTTCTGCACATCAAAGGAAACAATAAGCAAAATACAACCAACAGAATGGGAGAAAATAATTGCAAATGAAACAACTGACAGGATTAATCTCCAGAATATAAAAGCAGCTCATGCAGCTCAACATCAAAAAAATAAACAGCCCAATTAAAAAATGGGTAGAAGACCTAAACAGAAATTTTTCCATAAAGAAACCATAGAGATGGCTAATAAACACATGAAAAGATGCTCAGCATTGCTCATTATTCAGTTCAGTTCAATCACTTAGTCATGTCCAACTCTTTGAGACCCCATGTACTGCAGCACACCAGGCCTCCCTGTCCATCACCAACTCCCAAACTCATACCCATTGAGTCAGTTATGCCATCCAACCATCTCATCCTCTGTTTTCCCCTTCTCTTTCTGCCTTCAATCCTTCCTAGCATCAGGGTCTTTCCAATAAGTTAGTTCTTTAAATCAGGTGGCCAAAGTATTGGAGCTTCAACATCAGTCCTTCCAATGAATATTCAGGACTGATTTACTTTAGGATGGACTGGTTGGATCTCCTTGCAGTCCAAAGGACTCTCAAGAGTCTTCTCCAACACCACAGTTCAAAAGCATCAATTCTTTGGCACTCAGTTTTCTTTGTAGTACAGCTCTCATATTCATGCATGACTATTGAAAAAACCATAGCTTTGACTAGACAGACCTTTGTTGGCAAGTAATGTCTCTGCTTTTTAATATGCTGTCTAGGTTAATTACAGCTTTTCTTCCAAGAAGCAAGAACATTTTGATTTCATGGCTGCAGTCACCATCTGCAGTGATTTTGGAGCCCCCCAGTCTGTCAATGTTTCCACTGTTTCCATCTATTTGCCATGAAGTGATAGGATTGGTTGCCACAATCTTAGTTTTCTGAATGTTGAATTTTAAGCCAACATTTTCAGTCTCCTCTTTTACTTTCATCAAGAGGCCTTTTGGTTGGTTGTTGCTTTCTGCCATAAGGGTGGTGTCAGCTGCATATCTAAGGTTATTGATATTTCTCTTAGAAATTTTGATTCTGGCTTGTGTTTCATCCAGCCTAGCATTTCTCATGATGTACTCTTCATATAAGTTAAATAAACAGGGTGACATTATACAGCCTTGATATACTCCTTTCCCTAATTGGAACCAGTCTGTTGTTCCATGTCTGGTTCTAACTGTTGCCTCTTGACCTGCATACAGATTTCTCAGGAGGTAGGTCAGGTGGTCTGGTATCCCTATCTCTTGAAGAATTTTCCATGGTTTGTGGTAATCCACACAGTCAAAGACTTTGGCATAGTCAGTAAAGCAGAAATAGATGTTTTTCTGGAACTCACTTGCTTTTTTGATAATCCAGTGGATGTTGGCAATTTGATCTCTGATTCCTGTGCCTTTTCTAAGTCCAGCTTGAACATCTGGAAGTTCATGGTTCATGTACTATTGAAGCCTGTTTTCAAGAATTTTGAGCCTTACTTTACTAGAGTGTGAGATGAGTGAAATCGTGCAGTGGTTTGAGCATTCTTTGGCATTGCCTTTCTTTGGGATTGAAATGAAAACTGACCTGCTCATTATTAGAGAAATGCAAGTCAAAACTACAATAAGGGCATTACCTCACACAAGTCAGAATGACCATCATTAAAAAACTACAAACAGTAAGTACTGGGGGGGATGTGGAGGAAAGGTAACACCTTTGCACTGTTGGTGAGAATGTAAGTTGATAGAACCCCTGTGGAAGACAGTGTGCAGATTCCTTTACAAATTAGGAATGGTCTTTAAAGCTAGGTGGTTTTAAAACCACTATGTATGTGTCCCACCTTCAGAAAACTGCCCTTCCCACTTTATCTGCCCCATATCTTTATAGCCTTCAGCTTTCCTATCTGCTTAAATCAATAGGGACTGATTCTATCAGGCCCTCAGTGATTCCCATCAAAAACTCCCCTGAGTACATTTGTCTCTGTTTGTAGTGCCCATATTTATAGTACCATCTTATCCCCCTGTTCTTTTATATATTCACACCATTCAAGCTATTATTATTGAGGTCGCAATACTAATTACAATGGTTAATTGTCAGTATCCATCTTATATGACATGCCAACAGAAGTGACCCTTGCTTCTTGCACACAATATTTAAAGTGACTTGCAGGTCACTGGGTACTTTTCATTACTTGGCATATCTCATGCCCTATCCATCCCCTCCTTTTGCTCACCTCTCGCTATTCATTGGGCTTCCCAGGTGGCGCAGTGGTAAAGAATCCACCTGCCAATGCAGGAGACACAAGACCCACAATGCCTGGGTGGGGAAGATCCCCGAGAAAGAAATGGTGACCCACTCCGGTATTCTTGCCTGGAAAATCCCATGGACAGAGGAGCCTGGTGGGCTACAGTCCATGGGGTTGCAAAGAGTCAGACACAACTGAGTGACTAACACTTTCATTTTCACTGTTGGTTATTTGGGGTTTACTCCTTGGTCCTCTTTATCAAAATTTACTCACTTGATCTCCTCCTGTTTTATGGCTGTATCCTAATGATAAATCCTGTCTCCAGCCCAAGCCACCCTCCTCAATTCAGATAGTATGTGCCTTTGGACAGATTTATATCTGGCTGGTGAATAAAAATTTAAAACATGGCAGCATAACAGCGAAATTTAATTCCCTCACTCCACCTGACTGACTCTACCTAAAGCCTCCTGGAAGATGATGATAACTTCTTGGTGCTCAGTCCAAAAATCGTGAAATAATCTTTAATCCCTGCCCTTTCCCGGTATCTAAATTTTACTTCATCACAAAATGCTGTCAGTTTTATCTTCAAGATTTTTAGAAAATATGACCACTTCTTAACACCTCAATTATTATCATTGTTTGTTTGTTTTTATTTAAAAACTTCCATAATTAAAATTGACAGAATATCTTTAATGACCATCTATGAGCCAAGAAAAATTAAAAAATCAAGCAGTATTATCTGTGGCACTTACAATGTGGTCAGTTTGACAAAGTTATTGGTAATTTGTGGAACATAACTAACTAATATTATTTTGAATAATAGTTAAGTTATTCATTATTTTGTATTAACTTTGTAATACAAGTGGAAATAGCTATTCATTATATTTGTAAACCAGTATAATACGTATGTATAAGTTAGTCTAACTTTTTTTTTCAAAAAATTGACCAATATAATTATAGTTATTTAGTCACTCAGTCCTGTCTGAGTCTTTGCAACCCCATGGACTGTAGCCCACAAAGCTCCTCTGTCCGTGGGATTTTTGAGGCAAGAATGCTGAAGTAGGTTGTCATTTCCTTTTCCAGGGGATCTTCCTGACCCAGGGATCAAATCCATGTCTATTACTAGTATATTACTTTTTTTCCATTTGGTACTGTAAAATGTATTATTTTATTCAAAATATTTAATGGCATCATTATACATAATGTGGGATTCCCAAGAGGCTCAGAGGTAAAAAATTTGCCTGCCAGTGCAGGAGACACGAGTTGAAAAAAGAAATAAGCAGCCCTAGGTTTTATGCTGTGTGATACTATGCAACCTTGTAAACAAGCAGAGACTATCCTTATGAAGTTTAAACACCACAGAAAAAACAGCCATTAAACAGATATTTAAAATAAACATATAAATTGAATGTTTTCAGAAATACTATATTAGAATGATTCATAGTTCTAGGGTTAAATTGAGCTCCTGACCTATCTTTGATGAGAGTAGATGTAGGGATTGGATACCTTCATGTTGAAAATATGATCTAAAAAATATGAATGGATTTATGTGTGGGTGTGAATAGGGGCCAGTGAAGAGAGTATTCCCAACAGAGATAAGAACAAAGTTCATATGGAAGAAAAGATTAATAAGGAGGATTAGCTAAGGCATCAAATAAAGGCTGGAGTGTCTGAGAGGACAAGTCATATAAAATGAGACTAGAAAGTCTGTAGGTACGCTATGAAGAACTAACTAGGACAGAATAATTACTTTTGTTTGTTTGCTTGCTTTGTTTCTTTTACCTAACAGCAATGGTAGCTTCCCTGGTGGCTCAGAGGTTAAAGCGTCTGTCTACAATGCAGAGACCTGGTTCAGTCCCTGGGTTGGGAAGATCCCCTGGAGAAGGAAATGGCAACCCACTCCAATATTCTTCCCTGGAGAATCCCATGGACGGAGGAGCCTGGTAGGCTACAGCCCACAGGGTCTCAAAGAGTCGGACATGACTAAGCGACTTCACTTTCACTTTCACCTTAATGGTAGCTGTTGAAGAGTTCCTGTACTATAGAAGTTGAGGATAGCAGAAACAATTTGTATCTTGAAAAGAACAATATGTTTTTGTAACTTATATTTTTATTTTATATGTTTACTACAATAATAGCATATTGAAAAGTAGAGACATTACATTGCCTACAAAGGTCCGTCTGGTCAAGGCTATGGTTTTTCCAGTGGTCATGTATGGATGTGAGAGTTGGACTGTGAAGAAGGCTGAGCACCGAAGAATTGATGCTTTTGAACTGTGGTGTTGGAGAAGACTCTTGTGAGTCCCTTGGACTGCAAGGAGATCAAAGCAGTCCATTCTAAAGGAGATCAGCCCTGGGATTTCTTTGGAAGGAATGATGCTAAAGCTCAAACTCCAGTACTTTGGCCACCTCATGTGAAGAGTTGATTCATTGGAAAAGACTCTGATGCTGGGAGGGATTGGGGGCAGGAGGAGAAGGGGATGACAGAGGATGAGATGGCTGGATGGCATCACTGACTTGATGGACATGAGTCTGAGTGAACTCTGGGAGTTGGTGATGGACAGGGAGGCCTGGCATACTGCAATTCATGGGATCGCAAAGAGTTGGACATGACTGAACAACTGAACTAAACTGAACTGAATGCCTTCAAAATTAAAATCTGTTGTGAGGACTGGCTCTACAATTTGTGGGGCAAGTACTAAATGGGAAAAACAGAGCTCCTTGTTGAGATATTGTTAAGAATGTAAGACGGTGACCGCAGAGAGTGGTTGGCGTCCTTTCTCCAACGATCTTCTGTGAAACTATTTAGAATGTTTGTCTGCAAGTACAGCCTTCATTTCTCCACTAGCCCCAGATAAACTTAAAATAGAGACTATGTAATTGACATATATAGCTAGATATTTTCCAGGCATGGGACAATAAGTGTATCTATAGATAGACCTTAAATTTCCCCTTTAATATAGAGTTCTGTTGTGTGTTTTGTTGTTGGTTGGTTGATTGGTTGGTTGTTTCTGTGTCTTTTGGTTGACAGCATTATCATTTTCTCCTTTACAGAGCTAAGATCCTGAATAGCATCTCCAATTTTACCCCCATGCCCTTAATCCAAATAATCTAGAAGTCCTGCCAATTAAGATTTGACATAGATCTGCAACCTTCTTAACTTACATACAGATCTTTATCTCATCACAGTTACCTTCCTACTCTTTATTTTCTTACTCTAGTCTCAATTATCCCTTGTCTTCCTTCAAAAGAATATCAATATTTCCCCTCTAAGTCATTTGACATTATTTAGTTCTTGCCTAACTTAAAGATCTTTGATGCATCTCTACTGTGTCTATAGAAAGAACAAATTATTTAGCAGAATATTCAGTTATCTTCATGCTGCTGCTGCTGCTAAGTCGCTTCAGTTGTGTCCGACTCTGTGCGACCCCATAGACAGCAGCCCACCAGGCTTCCCCATCCCTGGGATTCTCCAGACAAGAACACTGGAGTGGGTTGCCATTTCCTTCTCCAATGCATGAAAGTGAAAAGTGAAAGTGAAGTCGCTCAGTCGTGTCTGACTCTTGGTGACCCCATAGACTGCAGCTTACTGGCCCTAATTCATATTTTGTTCATATTAATACCCCTTGAATTTCCCTCTGCATCCACTCCTCCCTCAATAATACCATCCTTCACCAAAGATACTGTTGATATTTCCATCACCATGCTTTTGGCTTTAATCTTTTCACCCATAATATCCTTATCTCTTATTCTCTAGCTACTTAAATATCAAGAGCCAGCTCAACAGTTAACATATTTATGATACATTAATCCCTTCTGTTGTCTAGTCAGAAAGAGTAATTTCTTTTCCTTTATTCTAATTGTGTCGGAAGACAGTTCTCCATTGATTCCTCACTTTCCTGCATATCTTGTAAGCAGGCACACAGACTGTCTGTTTTGGATGTTTGTATAACACCAGCCCTGATAGACCAAGATAGTATTTTGTCTTTGAAACAAAGGGTAGGTATGCATAGTACACGTTATAAAAGATTCATGTTCCCTAAGCTCACGTTTCCTCTCCTCTAACACAACCTGCCATGTGTACCACTGTCAGGTCACTTGACTGGTGTCACTCAGGGACAATGATGGCTAAGGAAATCAGTGCAAGATGGGTATTCTCACTCATGATATTACTATGAGTGATGAACTGTATATTTGACCCAGAATTTTTGTTTCTTTTTCCAGCACTTAAAAAATTGTAGCAGGCTGTATCATATTATCTCAGAATTGGCTGTACAATATCAAATATTCACTTTTCTAAAAAACTAGCAGTAAGTACATTTATCCATTATCAGCTGTATACATTATTGCCTTCTCGTGTTTTCCTTATAGGGAACCCATCAAATTCAATTTTATTCAGCTTTTTAGTATTTTTTTTACTATATTTGGGAGACTACAGAGCAGGCCCCAAAACTCAATACATTTGTTGTATAAATGAGTAAATAGCTTAACGGCAGTGTGATTATAATTCTCAAAGCAAACTCATTCAGTTCTTACATATGTATGGCTTTAAGTGTCTTTAGTACACTGTTTAGTGGAAAGAAATGTACTAGTAGTAACCTATAGCTCTAATGAACTTTCTTAGATTTCTTTAATAAAATATTTCTTGTCTTCATAGTTTGCTCATAGTGTTCCTTCTGTCTCATTTGCCTTCCCTACCTTTAAAATTTCCATACATCTTTCATAACCTATCCTTAGTAAATTATTCCCAAATTATTCAATCACATGCAATCTCTGACCTTCCTTTGTTCACCTTACTCTTTGTCTGTGGTTCAGTTACATCGTTTTTTAGAGTTGACCTTGTTGTATATACTTTTCTTATCTCTCTCAGTAAATTGAGTTCTGACAACAAAAGTTATATCCAGTTGATCTTTGGATTGTCTATGTTGCCAAGAACAGTAAGTAATAGGAAGTCAATAAATAACAATTTAATTAAATGGAGTATAGTATTACATACTGTCTCACTAACTGGCTTTCATTTCTTTTGCCACTTTATTCCTAATCTCTTCCCATTTACTTGTTTTCAATTCAGTTGTTCCTGAGGTGAGTTAAAGCCAACTGAATTCTTTTCAGAAAATGATTTCTTACAGGCATGTAGACATCTGGTATGCCACATTTATTGTATTTACAAACAACAAAAAAGGAAGTATAACAGTAGCATTTTAATATCTGTGAGAACAATGACATCCAACAGCTTTCAACCAGTTTGTATATAATATGCATATGGTTGAAAGGATGAAATTCAGAACTCAGTTTCCACAGATGGAAACACTGCCCTTGGAAAACAGCTAGAAGTAGACAGTTAAATATCTTTAGGGAAGTGGGAAAGAAAATGAAAATAGCAACATTTATCAATTGAAATTCCTTCAGACAATCGTGCAGCATGTGAACACTTATGATAAAATATGATTATTTAAATGACAAGAATAATTGGTAACATTTTTAGTACTACCAAAGGCATGCCAGATAAGTCCTTACTAAAAATGAAATATTTTGATGTGGAAATTCCACTTATGTGTCCTTTTTTGTTCAATAAATATGTTGATGAACCTGAATTTTCCTGTTTTCTTATAACTGAGAGGCTGGTGTTTCAATATTTTGACTGATTAGAATGGCAGCTGTCAAATCAAGTGCAATTTTAGATTACATTTTTAGAAAGCAGTTACTGAAGACTTGTTTAGCATAAAGTACACATGATTTACAAATTAGTTTAGTATTCATCATTTCTTTTTATTTCTATTTATAAAAGCAACCAAACATTCCTAAACAACTCTAGGGAAACTTTTTCCCTACTTGGCATCCAATAGTTAAGGAAGTCTGGCAAACACAAAACAAAGCAAAAACTGGGAATGATTAAAAAATATATATATATATCCATACCTAACCCTCTGGGTCTGCCATCGAGGAAAGCTCTTAATTTATAGTCTCAGCAAATCTACTGTGTTTTAGCTGAGCATCATTGCAGGTAATTCTGTCATATTATGCACTTTTAGATATGCTGAGTGCCACTGTCTTTTATAAGGAAAGTTAGGAAAGAGCTTTCTCCACATTTGTGAACTCATAAATGAGAAAAAAAAAACATCAAAAATTGGGGTAATTTTAAATAAACTATAAAGTGTCATAAAATAGCCCATTAAATCGAAAATGAATAGCAATAATTGAATGGCTACCCACTCCAGTATTCTTGCCTAGGAAATCCCATGGATAGAGCAGCCTGGAGGGCTAAAGTCTATGGCGTTGCAAACATTCAGACATGACTTAGCAACTAAAGCAACCAGTCAAAATACCATTAGTTGTAAAGTAATTATTAATATTATTAATAGAACTGTCTCATTCCTGAAAATCTTAAATGTGCTAAAAAAAAAAAGTGTAGGTCATTTGTACAGGTGATACTTTGCATTATTTTTCATCCTTTAATGAACTCAATATTTACAGAACTGTAAGGTTTATAGACGGAGAAGGCAATGGCAACCCACTCCAGTGTTCTTGCCTGGAGAATCCCAGGGACGGAGGAGCCTGGTGGGCTGCCGTCTGTGGGGTTGCACAGAGTCGGACACGACTGAAGTGACTTAGCAGCAGCAGCAGCAGCAGCAGCAAGGTTTATAGAAAAGTAGGTGGAAATAATGGAGACTTCCTGCATACCTCCCCACCCCTATCTCAGCCAGTTTCCACTGTTATTAGCATCTTGGTTCACTGTTAGTACATTTGTTAAAAGATATGACATGCTTTGATTTTTAAATAGAAGAATTTGGAAAGGTATTAGTATTTTATCCAATAGTGGGAATATACTCAAATAATGTTATTACAAAATACTGTAACCAAATAGGATCATTATTAACATTGTCTGGAAAACAATTCCCATGTTTCTTTTGTTTCTTTAATTTTTTGTTTGGTTTTTAATAATAAAGGAGGACCTATTACTATTTTGAATTCCATTTTAGGTTCTCTTTTAGACTTCAGCTGATATTATGAACCCAGATCTCCATTCTTTCTGTCCTCATACCTTGCTGATATATTGGTAGCAAAATACAGGAAAAAATCAGAAATCAACAATTTCAAAGAAAAACATATAAATTTGAATACTGACAAGACAAAACTTCTGTGAACAATAATTGGCAGGAATTGTAAAAAAAAAAAAAAGGCCTAGGAATACCACTGCCATTTTATTTTATGTATAGTTTGAGTAAACACATATTACAAAAAGTGTCTGCAATTAGTTTTATAAAGATTTTCAGAAGAAAGATAACCTGTTGCATCATACAAGTGAGGAAAGGAATGTGCAAGACAAATTCTAACTCACTCCTAGCTGAAGGCTATATACTGTGTCTATATAAAATAGGAAACTGTGGAGGCTTATATACTGTGATAAGCTTATACCCTCCTATGACTAATAGATTTATTTGTAAATTTGTGCATGCCAATTATATAGCAAGCACATATAGCTATTTTTCTATGATGTTTATTCTATGTTTATTCTATCATATATTTCTATGATCATTCTCAATGAATCCTTCAAATCATCTTCATAAATTTCTAAAATAATCATTGTGCTGTGCTTAGTTGCTCGGTTGTGTCTGACTCTTTGTGACTGTAGCCCACCAGGCTCCTGTGTCCATGGGGATTCTCCAGGCAAGAATACTGGAGTGGGTGGCCATTCCCTCCTCCAGGCGATCTTCCCAACCCAGGGATGAAACCCAGGTCTCCTGCATTGCAGGCAGATTCTTTACCATCTGAGCCACTATAGGTAGTTATAGCTGCAAGTGTGTATCTAAGTCAGGTAAGAGTCCTACTGAATCTGCGGATCTGTTTCTGTTTCCTTGGGTGGCAGGCTGTGTGAAATTTTGCTTTCAAAATCTTATGCTAATTTGGATATAATACAAATTACCATGTGTACCATGAGCTCACATTTTGCTTCTTTGAATTTTCTAGTCTGATAATTGAAGAGCACTATAATGGTCTAAACAAATAATTTCTCAACAAACAGTTACTTCCCATGGCTCCAAATATCCTAATATTGCTATAAGCTAAAGTCTTACTTGATTTGTAAATGCTATGGTTAGGAATATTGAATTCAGATTGTCTTAAAGATTGTAATGACTTTCTTCACTGAACTGAATTTATAGCAAATTTACCCTTCTAAAAATACCATTTTCAAAGTTTATACAATATTATCAGGTACAAATAATTAACTAAAGGCATTATTCAGTATGTAAATATGGTTTGTAATTGGATGTTTTTATTGTAATGTGTATTCCAAGAATTACAATTACCCTATACTCATATAATTTTCGTCCTTATCTTAACAATATCTATTAGACCTAAAATTGAACTTAAAAGTTCAATTACTTTCGAGACTGTTGTGGCAGGAGATTTTGATGACAGAATTTACTTTTTAAGTATTCACTATTCAATCTACTTTACTTCTTCTTATATTGATGAACATAAATATGGGCAAATGACTTTCACCTCTGTCATCTCCCTAGCTTGTCTGTGGTAAACTACTAGGGAAACCTTTTTTAATTCTGTGCAAGTTCAGATTCCTGAGATATTTTGCTTAAAGTTATTTTAAAAAACTTTAATGAACATTTTCCAACAGACTGTGAACTATCAGTATCAGTGGGGAGGACTCAAGACTCAGGACCTCCTTCTCTAATCTATTAGCAAGTGACTCATTTCTCATAAGGAAGAAAAGAACATTGTCAAGTCAGATCCCAATCCAATAAATTAATCCGTAAACTTCTGACTCTGGTTACTAGTACATTAGTAATATGTATTGCTAATACATTAGAAATACACATCATTAGAAATGAAACAGGTTGAAACTAGATAATACATTGCTGTCTGCATTAGGATTCTTCTACTGCTGCTTGTCATATGTGTGATCATAAACATCTGTCTATGTTTGTATGCCCTCATTTGTTAAAAAAAAAAAAAAGAGAGAGAGAGAAAAGAACAAAAATAATACAGATGTGCGCCTCCTTGACCTGGGTTACAGTGAGAAAAATATGATTCACTTGAGAAATCTAAAACACTATGGAGCATAAAATGATCATTAACTTGTCTTTCAATTGATTAAATTGTTTGCAAATTAGTGCAATTGGTAGAAATGACTGATTATGCCCGATATACTGATTATATAGATTATACTGATTAACTGTCAGATAACTATTTGTAAATAGGGAATAATTTATGAGAGCTGGTGTTAATCATTCTCAGCTAAGTTCAGTTCAGTTCATTTCAGTTGCTCAGTCGTGTCCAACTCTTTGCAGCCCCATGAATTGCAGCATGCCAGGCCTCCCTGTCCATCACTAGCTCCCGGAGTTTACCCAAACTCATGTCCACCAAGTCGGTGATGCCATCCAGCCATCTCATCCTCTGTCGTCCCCTTCTCCTCCTGCCCCCAATCCCTCCCAGCAGCAGAGTCTTTTCCAATGAGTCAACGCTTCACATGTAGTGGCCAAAGTATTAGAGTTTCAGCCTTAGAATCAGTCCTTCCGAAGAACACCCAGGACTGATCTCCTTCAGAATAGACTGGTTGTATCTTCTTGCAGCCCATGGGACTGTCAAGAGTCTTCTCCAACACCACAGTTCAAAGGCATCAATTCTTCAGCGCTCAGCTTTCTTCACAGTCCAACTCTCGCATCCATATATGACTACTTGGAAAACCATAGCATTGACCAAATGGACCTTTGTTGGAAAAGTGATATCTCTGCTTTTGAATATGCTGTCTAGGTTGGTCATAACTTTCCTTCCAAGGATTAAGCGTCTTTTAATTTCATGGCTGCAATCACATCTGCAGTGATTTTGGAGCCCCCAAAAATGAAGTCTGATACTATTTCCACTGTTTCCCCATCTATTTCCCATGAAGTGATGGGATCAGATGCCATGATCTTAGTTTTCTGAATGTTGAGGTTTAAGCCAACTTTTTCACTCTCCACTTTCACTTTCATCAAGAGGCTTTTGAGTTCCTCTTCACTTTCTGTCATAAGGGTGGTGTCATCTGCATATCTAAGGTTATTGATATTTCTCCCAGCAATCATGATTCCAGCTTGTGTTTCTTCCAGTCCAGCGTTTCTCATGATGCACTCTGCATAGAAGTTAAATAAGCAGGGTGACAGTATACAGCCTTGATGAACTCCTTTTCCTATTTGGAACCAGTCTGTTGTTCCATGTCCAGTTCTAACTGTTGCTTCCTGACCTGCATACAAGTTTCTCAAGAGGCAGATCAGGTGGTCTGGTATTCCTATCTCTTTCAGAATTTTCCACAGTTTTTTGTGATCCACACAATCAAAGGCTTTGGCATAGTCAATAAAGCAGAAATAGATGTTTTTCTGGAACTCTCTTGCTTTTTCCATGGTCCAGCGGATGTTGGCAATTTGATCTCTGGTTCCTCTGTCTTTTCTAAAACCAGCTTGAACATCTGGAAGTTCACAGTTCACATATTGCTGAAACCTGGCTTGGAGAATTTTGAGCATTACTTTACTAGCATGTGAGATGAGTGCAATTGTGTGGTAGTGTGAGCATTCTTTGACATTCCCTTTCTTTGGGATTAGAATGAAAACTGACCTTTTCCAGTCCTGTGGCCACTGTTGAGTTTCCCAAATTTGCTGGCATATTGAGAGCAGCACTTTCACAGCATCATCTTCCAGAATTTGATATAGCTCAGATGGAATTCCTTCACCTCCACTAGCTTTGTTCATAGTGATGCTTTCTAAGGCCCACTTGACTTCACATTCCAGGATGTCTGGCTCTAGGTGAGTGATCACACCATTGTGATTATCTTGGTCATGAAGATCTATTTTGTACAGTTCTTCTGTATATTCTTGCCATCTCTTCTTAATATCTTCTGCTTCTGTTAGGTCCATACCATTTCTGTCCTTTATCGAGCTCATCTTTGCATGAAATGTTCCCTTGGTATCTCTAATTTTCTTAAAGAGATCTCTAGTCTTTCCCATTCTGTTGTTTTCCTCTATTTCTTTGCATTGATTGCTGAGGAAGTCTTTCCTATCTCTTCTTGCTATTCTTTGGAAATCTGCATCAGATGCTTATATCATTCCTTTTCTCCTGTAGTTTTTGCTTCTCTTCTTTTCACAGCTTTTCGTAAGGCCTTCCCAGACAGCCATTTTGCTTTTTTGCATTTCTTTTCCATGGGGATGGTCTTGATCCCTGTCTCCTGTACAATGTCATGAACCTCAGTCCATAGTTCATCAGGCATTCTGTCTATCAGATCTAGTCCCTTAAATCTATTTCTCACTTCCACTGTATAATCATAAGGGATTTGATTTAAGTAATACCAGAATGGTCTAGTGGTTTTCCCTAGTTTCTTCAATTTAAGTCTGAATTTGGCAATAAGGAATTCATGATCTGAGCCACAGTCAGCTCCTGGTCTTGTTTTTGCTGACTGTATGGAGCTTCTCCATCTTTGGCTGCAAAGAATATAATCAATCTGATTTCGACTTAGCAGCAGCTAAGTCGCTTCAGTCGTGTCCGACTCTGTGCGACCCCATGGACGGCAGCCCTCCAGACTCCCCCGTCCCTGGGATTCTCCAGGCAAGAACACTGGAATGGGTTGCCATTTCCTTCTCCAATGCGTGAAAGTGAAGTCGCTCAGTTGTGTCCGACTCTTTGCGATCCCATGGACTGCAGCCCACCAGGCTCCTCCATCCATGGGATTTTCCAGGCAAGAGTACTGGAGTGGGGTGCCATTGCTTTCTCTGACTTTTGCATTCCAGTCCCCTATAATGAAAAGGACATGTTTTTTGGGTGTTAGTTCTAAAAGGTCTTGTAGGTCTTCATTGAACAGTTTAACTTCAGCTTCTTCAGCATTACTGGTTGGGACATAGACTTGGATTACTGTGATATTGAATGGTTTGCCTTGGAAACGAACAGAGATCATTCTGTCATTTTTGAGATTGCATCCAAGTACTGCATTTCGGACTCTCTTGTTGACCACGATGGCTACTCCATTTCCTCTAAGGGATTCCTGCCCACAGTAGTAGATATAATGGTCATCTGAGTTAAATTCTACATGCACCTATTTTTCAAACTTCTCATCATTGAGAGACCATAGTAGAGAACTACTAAGTCTAACAACCTAACAATATGGAATCAGAGAAAGCACATTTTTCTTAGTGGCTGGTGGTGATTTCGTTCCTGCTCTTCTGTTTGGATGTAGTCTACTCTAGGTACACAAGGTGGACATCTGTGGATTTAGGGAGGAATTCTTTTTACTAATGAACACTGATGTCTTCATGACAAACAGATGATGGTTTTGTCCTCTCCAACCTCCTTGGCTGCCCAGTTCTCACAGATTTCTATACAAAAATACTCCACTTTAACACAAATTTCTCATATTTACAGAAAAAGCTCACTTAAATCTGTTTTTCTCCATTTTTTTCAAAAAGTATTTGGCATTTAAATGCTTAACAGAGTTTGTGTATGTGTGTGTACAATATTCGCTAAATATGCTAACATGGTTAATGCATTTCAACCCTGTTTTCCTTCAAAGGTTACATTATATATTGCTACCCTTTTTGTGTTCTCAGTATAAATATGATCAAAAAATTCATATGACAACATTTTGTATCTTTCACAAAAATCTTTGGGGTACTCAAGAATAGTTCACAAATATGTGCAGAAAAAAAAGTGAATAAGGGCTCTAATAAATTGCTGCAATTAAAAAGGGGGAAAATCCTTTTTTGAATTTCAGTTTTTATTTTCATTGAAACCTGTTGTGTAATGCCTGTCCATTTCATACTAGCAAATATTTATTTCTAATGTTTTAGAAATCACATTCTTTTTGTTTGTTTCTTATATTAAAAATAAATAATAGCCAGTAAACTGATATTTTCAATGTTAACTGAAAAACAAGGCATTCACCTTTTTTTTTTTTTTTTTAAACTTTTAAGCTGCTTTAAAGTACAATACAGTGGAAACAGTATCAGACTTTATTTTTGGGGGCTCCAAAATCACTGCAGATGGTAACTGCAGCCATGAAATTAAAAGACGCTTACTCCTTGAAAGAAAAGTTATGACTAACCTAGATAGCATATTGAAAAGCAGAAACATTACTTTGCCAACAAAGGTTCATCTAGCCAAGGCTATGGTCTTTCCAGTGGTCAGGTATGGATGTGAGAGTTGGACTGTGAACAAAGCTGAGCGCCGAAGTATTAATGCTTTTGAACTGTGGTGTTGGAGAAGACTCTTTGAGAGTCCCTTGGACTGCAAGGAGATCCAACCAGTCCATTCTGAAGGAGATCAGCCCTGGGATTTCTTTGGAAGGAATGATGCTAAAGCTGAAACTCCAGTACTTTGGCCACCTCATGTGAAGAGTTGACTCACTGGAAAAGACTCTGATGCTGACAGGGATTGGGGGCAGGAGGAGAAGGGGATGACAGAGGATGAGATGGCTGGATGGCATCACTGACTTGATGGACGTGAGTCTGAGTGAACTCCGGGAGTTGGTGATGGACAAGGAGGCCTGGTATTCTGTGATTCATGGGGTCGCAAAGAGTTGGACATGACTAAGCAACTGAACTGAACTGAACTGAAAGTACAATATCCACTTCCTGTTAAGCTGAGTATGGCTAATACATGTGCTATATCACTGCTATTGAAACATAGTACCTTGGACCTCTCTGAAACAAAAGGTTATGTTGTCAGTTGTTCATTTCTCCAGTCTGACATAAGGCAAAATCAGATTTGCTAATAACAGATGCACAATTCCTTGGATGGTACAAGGGGATCAGTAAAGATGAAAGACAAAAGTAGCTCAGTGAAATAAACTGCAAGTTAAATGAATTGCCCTGGCAGTATCTGGTACCCTGATTACTGACATGAACCACATAATGACTCTTGCCATTAAAAGAGATGTAATGGTTGGCCAACATTCTGCAGTGGTCACCTATGTTGATGAAAGAATCATTCATTGTTGAAGTTCTATAGACACATTGGAAATTAACCTTAGAATTTTAAGGAAAAAGCAAAGAAAAAACACTATGAATTCTACTTTCTTCTTAGACAATTTTACTTCTCAGTGAAAAAATGCTCACTTTCATCTTAGTTAAGCTTCATTATACTTTCAGCACACAGGCTTGCTTACTGTTGAAGAAAACTAATAGTCTACTGTTTGTCATTGGATATATACACTTTAACTTTTTTTTTTGTCATATTTCTTTTTGCTTCTTATAGATTAGGATGAATCTAGTCTTTGAAATGTCTAGTTTCTGCAGTGCTCCCAACTGAAGAAGCAGAAGTTTCAATATAAAAAAGATAGCTGGCTAGATAGGTAGATAAGCTAGTGTCATTCCCTCTCTATTTCTATATTTCTCCCTATTTCAGCCTTTTTGCAGAATTGTTCTTCAGTCATGATAATTTATTCAAGAGTTTATTTTCTGTCTCACTCAACTGCAGTAGTCTCATTCTAAAATCTAAATTGAGCTGAAAATTCTGCTGCAGATCTAAGCAAATGATTCTTCTTTACTTTAGAGCATAAGATTTATTGTCAAGCCTAAGCAACTAAATTTTTCTTTGTCTTGAACTTCTCCAGCTTATGGTAAACTGTATTCATGAGGCAATAAACAGAAAATCTTGCTTACTATATTCCAACTAAAAATAATTTTGGAAAAAGAAAAGTGAACAAAAACACTGATGGGCTCCAGTGGGTACTCCAACTTAATTTTATTAGAGTACAGTTGGATTCATTTCAATTATGGTAGATCCAGGTATCAGAAAAAATGAGCTGTCTTTTTAACGCTCATGTAAAGTGTGACATGGGTATTTGTGTGTGTGTGTGTGTGTGTGTGTGTGTGTGTATTTATGACATTTAGGTTAGAAGATTGAGCTAAAAATATAAATTGAGTAGTTTCCATTTTATATGAGGTAATTTAAAGCCAGGCAATTAGAGGATGTAACCAAAGTTTGAATAAACTCCAGGATTTGGTGATGGACAGGGAGGCCTGGCGTGCTGCAGTCCATGGGGCTGCAAAACATCAGACACGACTGAGCAACTTAACTGAACTGAATCAAAGAGTGAATGTAGACTGAAAGGGTGCCTGAGACACAGTCTTCAGAATTCCTGATGAATCAACGCTTATTATGGCCTTATCAGGAAATGAATAATTGGTCAATGGCCCGATCATTTTGTATCAAGTAGTAAATACTAAAAAATAAGTTTGCTGAGGAAATTAGTCTATAATATAATTTTTAGTGTTTATTATTTGATACAAGGAGAGAATAAAAAGGTGATTGCAGCTGTGAGAATAAAACTCTTGTGGAATAGATAAATGGACTTCATTTATATGACTCCTTTTGTTAGTACCACCAGTCATTTCTAACTTTGCATTTAACACTTCAAATGACTGTTAGTGCCTCTAAGTCAATGCACTTTCTTTATTTGATGTCCAAGATACCAATATCTTATGGTTATACTACTACTAAATTAGCCCTTTTCCTTTCCTTTCTTACTCTTTTCTTCAAACTCTTAACCTTGTGGAATTAAAACAATCCTTTGGATCTCTATGAATACTTATTTTTCTGCAAGAAAATTCCCTGGGTTCTACCCCCTCTGAATAAAGCCTGAATCTGGATACTTCTTATCGCCTTCACTGCGATAAGCTTAGTCCGGTTGCAAATATTTCCAGCATGGTTTTCGAACTCCTTTCCCAACCAGACTCAGATTCCAAACTCTTTCTGTCACCCTACTCCATCCAAGAAAATGTAGTGTATCCTCAACCCATCAGCTAGAGCAGTCCTTTCAAAATGTAACTTACTTCTCTGTATGTTACCACATTGATGAAGTTGTTTATCAAGAAAATTCAAAGAGTGCCTCCTCCAAGACTTTTATTGTTTTTATCCCATCTAGTCTTTCTGTTGCACTTGTGTTCCAATATATGATTGACCTATATATTGTACATACTATTTAATTATATATGTATAATTTACCCCTGAGCTACCTGGGAAGCCCTCAGTATCTCTTAGGAAGTCATTTATCTGCTTACTGCTAGTCTAACATTTTACCAAACTGATCTAGTCTGGCCATCATCATGAAAGCATGCTCTCTATGAATTGGACAGTAAAGTTGGGTGTTAATGTAAAAGTGGTGGTCAAACTAGTTCTTAGGAAATTGTAACAGGGGTTCAAGAAGGGCTTACATGGATCATAGCAGGTTGCAGAAGATGATAGGAGAAGTGATTGAAATTAGATCAATATATAAACTTTCAAAGTTATAATGAGGCAGACATTTTTCCAAATGTATGAATGGCTGCCTTGAATGAACTAGGTGTTACAGTAAGTGCACTGCATGCTGTCTAGTAGCAACATAATAGGGCAATCTTAACAAGTCTCAGGTAGGTCTATGCAGTAATATAATCAATCAATAGTAGTTGTTCTTAAATTATTTTTAATGTATCCATAACTTATGTTACTAAAATAATTAGGAAAAATGAACTTGTGTAGTAGTATTAATTCATTCAGTTAAGAAACTTGCAGGACTTTATACATGCAAAATGGTTATTGAGTGCATTTTGCAAAAGTGTTAAATAAAGTTTTATGAAATATCAATTATTTGAAGTTTTATATTATAGCATAAAGCTTTATCATAAAACCCAAATCATGTATGAAATATTTTCATTAATCCTAAGGTATTCATTGGGCTTCCCTAGTAGCTCAGCTAGTAAAGAATCTGCCTGCAATGCTGGAGACCCTGATTTGGTTCCTGGGTCGGGAAGGACCCCTGGAGAAGGGATAGGCTACCCATTCCTGTATTCTTGGGCTTCCCTAGTGACTCAGAAGGTAAAGAATCTTCCTGCAATGTGGGAAACCTGGGTTTGATCCCTGAGTCAGAAAGATCCCCTGGAGGAGGGCATGGCAACCCACTCCAGTATTCTTGCCTGGAGAATCCCCATTAACAGAGGAGCCTGGCAGGCTCAGTCTATGGGATTGCAAAGAGTTGGATATGACTGAGCAACCAAGCACAGCACAAGGTATTCATTATGGAAAGATTCTTAAGAAATGGGCTAATTAATATTACTACTTCATGTTTATACCATCATTTTCTGATAACGGTGAATCAATATTCCCAAAAAGTTTGAAAAAGTATTCATGGATACATTTTTATTCAACTTTACTTATTATAGGAGAAGGCAATGGCACCCCACTCCAGTACTCTTGCCTGGAAAATCCCATGGACGGGGGAGCCTGGTAGACTGCAGTCCATGGGGTCGCTAAGAGTCAGACATGACTGAGTGACTTCACTTTCACTTTTCATTTTAATGCATTGGAGAAGGAAATGGCAACCCACTCCAATGTTCTTGCCTGGAGAATCCCAGGGATGGGGGAGCCTGGTGTGCTGCCGTCTATGGGGTCTGACAGAGTTGGACACGACTGAAGTGACTTAGCTTTAGCTTTACTTATTATGGCTATTAAAATGAAATTTTATTTTAATACTTAAAACTCATATATGTCTTCTTTAAGTTTTGTGATTATATTTAGACCCCACCCAGATGATCCAAGATAACATCTGCAAACTCCCTTTTGCCATATAAGGTAACATTAACAAGCTCCAGAATATGGATTTCTTTGAAGGCAATTATTGAGCATATCCCAAAAGGAAAATTCATTAACTTCAAAATAACATATCTGTAATTGTGTTCTTACTGAGTCTTGGATGATGATTATTTCACTTGATATGTTATTTTTATTTGGTGTATATTTTCATTATCTTGTATCGTTTGTGAAATTACCTTGACTAAAATCTATAATTTTATGCTAACTTTGCCTCAAATGGAACATAAAACTCTGTAAGATTTATTTCAAAATATTTTTTCATTTCAAAAAATGTGATTTATTGTGTTGTATGAAATACTAAAAAAAAACAGGCTGAGTGTAAATCAATGCATGGTGGCTCATACTAATGTAATTTACTATGAAACTTAGTTTGGTCAAACTTTCCAGAATTTAAATAATAAATATTTCTCTCTCTCTCTCTCTCTTTTTTTTTTTTTTTCACTTTCAAGTGCAAAGATTGAATATTTCATGCACACATATTTTTAGCCCATATCATCATCTTTTTGAAAGTCTGGTGTGCTGTGGGAGAAAAAAAAAATTATCCAATTATGAAACCATCTGGTATTTGATTTTTTGTAGTAAATTTAAGATTTTAATTCCTTACCTCTGCATGCAGTTAAACAAATGAAAGAAAGCACAGGTTTTTGATTGAGCTACAGCCTTTTTATTGTTCTTTTCAATTAAAAAAAAAAAAAGAAAGAAGAAAAAGCAACCATCTGTTAGTGCCAGCTGCTAGAATGAAGAGAAGATAATGGAATTCCTGTATATGATAGCATTTTGTTTTTCTAGTAGAAGTTGTGACATTTTCAACAGTTCTCTTCAGAATACATCTGCTTCTCTAAGAGAATTGAAGCCAGTAAACGATAAAAAGGGTTGTCATCCTTGTATTAGCACAGGTCTTTGAAAGCCTCCCATGGAGATATGTAGAGTTTCAATTTAAAGTCTTTACAATGTTTTATAATTTACACTTTAAATACTATAGAAAAATAGAAAATGAAAGACTCATATTTTGATGCTGTTGTTATTATGTCATGCTTGTTTAGCAAGCAGACATTTGTAAATACATTTATAGAACAGTTTCTTCTTTCCATAATTTTAGAGGGATGATCTGAGAACCTTGAGGAATTGTATCCAAAGTGTGTTGAAGTTTTGCAAGTTTTTTAACTTCTCTTTCAATATTTATGGATGGAAATAATCATTCTGAAATTAGTGAAAACTGTAAGATGAAGTATCATTTTAATGCATGGCAAACTATGATTAAATACTCTTGAACAGTGACTGGTAAAAGAATGACAGCCATAAATCAAACGTGTGTGCATTTTTTCTTCTCTTAGCACAGAAGTTGCCCATTATTTCACATTGTAGTCATGAAAAGAAAATTACCTTGAGGCAAAACTTCCTTCTTTAAAAATTGCTTTCAAAGAGTTTTCTTCATTGTTTTGTAAATTTTTAACATGTTTAAAGATCTTACTTTTTCTGGGATGGAACTTTTTATTATAAGGAAGAAAGGAAAACAGAAGTTCTTGGTTCTTATGGTTTTGGGTCCTTTTTGAGGTAGTTTATTTTTAGAAGTGTCTCCAAACATGAGAAATGACAACTAGTTCTGGGGAATCAAGAATATTAGGACATAAAACCCTCTGAACTGAACTAGACATGAAGAGAAGGCTTTCACTTAAGTAATGTTGCTAAATGTCTCTTCCTCATTCCATGATTAGAATCTGAATAAAAAAGTCAGTCATCACCATTGAATATCAGAACTTAATTTAGGGAATTATTTACTTTTTGTAAGTGACTTCCCATGTTTCCTTTTATTTCAGAAAATTATAGAACATACAAGAAAAGCACAGCAATGCTTTGCCCCAGAGAGGTAGAATATACAGAAAACCAGCATGAAGGAAATCTCTGTAAAAAAGAAAGAGAAAACATCAGCAAAACTATCAAACATAGGTAAATAGAAAGCAACACACCAAAGAATAAGGGGGAATTATTACCTTTTCTGAAACACATGTTTTGAAGAAAAAGAAAAAAAAAAAGATTCTACTTAAAATTGCAGATTCATATTTCCAACTTAAGAGTACATTAGGTTTATGGGGGACTTGAGACTCAATGGCAAATGTCAAAATAATTAATATGTAAGTACCAACAAGCATCTTTTCTCCCAGCACAGGAGAGAGATTAAAATAAAGCAATTATTAGCAGGAATCTAGTTAAACTGACTCAGATGAACAAATGAAAGTTTGGAGAAATGGCTTGTGCTTCTTGCTACTGGAGAAACTGGCTCATGTGCTTAGTCACCCAGACTTTCTTTCCTCCTCTATGAACTGGGGTTGATATTAATATAATACACTTATGGAAGCTGTGAGGGTTACTTTGGTGGCATAATTAAAGTCTCAAGAGCACTGTGTGATACAAGTTAGTGCCCAACAATCTATGTGTATTGTTTTCTCCTCTTCCAGTCTCACAGCTGTCAGTGTGAGACGCTGGATGGGAAGGTACTAGCTTCTCCAGTGATCAAGATACTATATCTTCATGGGGAGATTACAGTCACTGAATCACAAACGAAAATTTTAAGAAAGGAAATAACAAGAAAGATTATATTTCATTGCCCTTGCCATAGTTTTTTGCAAAAATAATATGGCAGTTATATAACATTTTGTTAATCAAGGCAAAGCCCTTTATCCGAAGCAGGTGTGAAGATGGTTACTTTTGTTCAAAACATGAGAACTCAGTCGTGTCTGGACTAGAGTTCACCCTGTCATGTTTTATCTTAGCAATTGATCCTTATATGTTTTTAGAGTATTTTGAGAAATGCCAGAAGATAATATGAAATGGAATAAAAATTGGAAGATACGCTGTAGTATAAATCAATGTCAGTTCAGTGGATAAAATGGAAAATAGTCTCCCAAACTTGAGAGAAATAATCTAGAATTAGGTGGAATCCTGAGAGGTTTAACTAGATTGTTACAGACTTCAGATACCACAAGAGCAGAAGACTGCCATTTAATTTTTGAGTTTCATGCTGTCATGACTTTCTTTGCTGACATAAGCTTTTATTGTAACTTATAAGAGGGTGGGCATTAGCTGCTGACTTAACTGGCTGCTTTCTATTGATTGTTTCAATCTGTGATTCTTTCCTGTGTTGAACCAACAAGGAATGTAGCGTTAAGGTCCTATGTTTACCAAAACTGCTTCTCTGCAGTTTAAGACACTAGTTTGAAAAAATCTGATTAGAAAACTGGCCTTCTTCAGTTTAGCACTATCTAAAGACAACTCTTTAACAGGAAGGAAGAATATGACTGATTTTTATGTTAAAGAAAAGAATCTGTGTTTTCTCAAATCCAAAATATTGCACATTGATGATACAGCAAGTTTCAGTTCTGCTAGTTTTAACTTCATAGAAAGAAATAAAGGTGAATTCCTTCTAAAACAAATTATACTAAGTGTTCTTTGAACATATCATGAAAAAGTTTATATTGTTTCAATTTAGTACAGTGGAGCTCCAGATTCAATAGCACTCCCACAGGGGAAAAGTAGGAAAGAACCACTTGTTGAATTAAAACACTTTAGTCCACAGCCTCACAGAACTCAGGAAGTAGCATGGACCTATTTGACATTGTTTGGCATACAGAGGAATAATCGTAATATGAGCATTTGATTTTCATATTTGCAGTACAGACAATATGGGGCTTTTTATTTTTCTCAGGTTTAGTTTCTTCATCTGTAAAACTGAGGTAGCATCATCTACTTCATAGTTTTGGCTTAAGGATAGAATATGACTGAATATTTGAATAAGCATTCAATATGTATTTGTGGAATCTGAATCATAACCCAGTGATGAGCTTTTTGTGGCTATTTGTTAGTATTTGATATTAAGAAGATTCATAAATCTATATGCTATGATCCTTTTATTGTATGTTCCATAAAACTGTAATAGTTGGACACTGATAATCACGTGTGTTTAAGTGTGGTATGCTGATAACTTGAGCTCCAAGCATATTCTCTCACATTCCATATAGTATTTCTGCACTTAGGAGACTGCTTATTAGATAAAACTTTGTAACTATATAAAATATTAATTAAATGAAAACTCTGAGATTTAGGAGAATGTATATGATTCTAGAATCCAGGCTCTCATATTTATATAATATGTAATACCTTAGATGAATCATAAGTACCTCTGAGGCTCAGTATCCTTTCAATAAATTGGAACTAAAACTTAACATAGTATTTTTACAAGTCTGTTGATAGGATAAAGCATTATGTTGTATGAAAAAATTGTGAATTATAAAGGAATACACAAATATGTGGACTATTATCCTAATGTGGAAGTTAAAAAGTCTGTCTCAACAGTTTTTTTTTTTTAGATTTTGTTAGATAATTTGTGACATTGGTTTGTATTATGCAAAATTCTTAGTGAAGTCTTCCAACAGTTTGTCTTGACAAAATAAAAATTGACATTTAAAATGGTCCAAGGAAAGTGCTAGTCATTAAGTTTGCACCAGAACATGTGAGGGAAATAAAAAATTCAGCTTCTATGAGAATGGTATTAGTAAGACAGAAACAGATCACACTTGCCAACAGGGTCAATGGTTTTGAGGAATTACATGTGTTTCTTTGCAGAAGAATATCACAGATATATACTAACATGAAAAATAATTATGCAGTTCAGGGAAATAAATGATTAAAATTTGCACTGGATTATAAAACAACAAAGGAGTAACCCCCAAATTAGCCTGGGGCCAGAAAATGACAAATAGGGTTACTGATGGGAAAGAGAAAAGAAGATGGTAGTTAAAATGTATTGTCAAATCAAATAATAATCATGAATTGAATTGACCCTTGAAACATGCAAGTTTGAACTGTGTGGGTTCACTCATATATGGATATTTTTCAGTAGTGTACTACAGTCATACAAGGTCCATGGTCAGTTTGAATCCTTGGTTATTTCCAACCCTATAGCAATGAGTAGAAGGCTTAGACTGAAGAAAGAACTGTGAATTTCATAGGAAAATTTACTTTCCCCAATTAAACTCAAATATATGCATTTACACTGTGGATCCATAGCAAACTCAAGTATTTATTTTTTTTTATGTTTAGAAAAACATAATTCAATAATAGAGTAATTCTGAACACATACCTCCACTTTTTTTTATCGGCGCATAATTGCTTTAAAAGGTTGTATTAGTTTCTGCTGTACAACAGTGAATCAGATGTAAGTTTACATATATCCCTTCCCTCCTGAGCCTTCCTTTAGCTCCCCGCCACCCTCGACCACCGCATCTCACCTGTCTAGGACATCAAAGAGCACTGAGCTGAGCTCCATATATTATACAGCAGCTTCCCACTGGCTGTTTAAGGATGGCCCTAGAGTCTGTCATACAGAATAAAGTGAGTCAGAAATAAGAAAGCAAATGTCACATATATAGGATATTCCACATGTCTGTTCTCTATCCCTGCCCTGCAAATATTTTTGGCAAACACTTATATCTCTATATATGAAATCTAGAAAAATGGTGAACCTAGTTGCAGGGAAGAAATAGAGAAGGGACATGTGGACATGGGGTAGCGGGGGAAGCAATGTGTAGGACAAATTGGGAGAATAGCATTGATATATCTACACATCTTTTTTTTTTTTTTTTGGCCTTCTGAAACACCAGTGTAGTAATGGGGAGGAATTTTTAAGGCATTATCAATTATAATTATTATTATTTGCATTGACAATATCTTTATCTAGCTGAAGGGAAAAGAAAACAAAAAAAGGAGCTTAATTTGTAACTCAGAATTCTCATAAATAATAAGGACCTGGCATCCAGAATCAAGGGTAGGCATTAAAGAGCTAGGGGGAAAAAAAAAGTCATTTAATTCTTGTTTACAATAAATTAAACCTATAATGGGTCAGGCTCCCTAGAGAAAGAACCTGAGGGAAAAAATCAGGTGCTTTTAGTCTGTTTGAAGAATTACAGCAGAATACTGAAAGGAAGAGGAACTAAAATTGTATTCTCATGTAAAGTTTAGCATAAACGGCTTCACAGAGTTATCTTCAATTGAGGCAAGGGTGCCCATGTTTTTAGCTCTGTAAACAGTACATTTAGTGGCTCAGACAGTAAAGAATCCACCTGCAATGCAGGAGACCTGGGTTCAATCCCTGGGTAGGGAAGATCCCCCTGGAGAAGGGAATGGCAACCCACTCCTGTATTCTTGCCTGGAGAATTCCATGAACAGAGGAGCCTAGCAGACTGCAGTCCATGGGATTGCAAAGGGTTGGACAAGACTAAGAGACTAACACTTTCACTGTCTCTTAAAGAGTACCTTAGACATATCCACAATTAATCAAAAGGAAACTTCACTCAATAAAATTCAAGTAGTTATCGGGCAGACAAGAGCAGAGAAATGTTCCAGAAAGAAATAAAAATGTGCAAAATAACAAAGGTAAAAATGCCCATAGTGAATTTGGGACTGTAGAAATTACCTCAGAAATGTAATAATGCAATATTTACATATAAATTGTAGTTCTAGTTGGATAATGTTTGCTTTTAATTGCTTTGATAATTGTTGTATACTTAATGTTTAAATGTAAAAATACAGAAACTTATTTAACACTTCTACTTTGCAAATGTTTTTCATTTAAGTCTTATTTTCAAACAGTTATAGAACTCTCATGAATGAAAAAGATACCTTTTGTCTACTGTGCAATATTAAATAGTAATGCTTAACTTGAAAAGAGCAGAAAAATATATTTAAAAGTTAGATATGTAAAGGTTATCTGAAGGCCACTCTGACATATAGAATGTTCATATTCTGCCATTTCTGACTCTGTATGTTGGATTATAATATCCTGGGGAGATATTTTCCTATTTTATTACTGATTTTGGTAGAAATCCTGTGAACCTTAGCAACATCACTATATACCAGTTCCTGTTTTTAACTCACCTGACTACCACATTATTGGTCTTATTTGTCAAATAAAAATTTTTCAGTATAAACACATCTGTATGTCTTTGTGCTGTCTTTGAATAAAATATAAAAGGGATTTCCATGCTTGATGTACTCAAACTTTTATTGTGTGTAATTAAAAAATGAACTGTAGAACAGTAAGATAAAAGCATATTTAAGAAGTTTTTCCCCCTTTTTGTCTTCTGTATTTGTTTCTTTTGTGTGTACATTTGATAATTTATTAGCCTATTCTCTGGAAGTCCAAGTATTTTTAATAATGGAGAACTGGGGTCAGTTTAAAACTAAAATGATTTAAAATATAAACAGTACTTAGCATCTTATGCATAATTATATACACAGTAGGGTCCATATTGAGTTTGCCTGGTGACTCAGCTGTAAAGAATGTGCCTGCCAATGCAGGAGACATGGCTTCAATCCCTGGGATGGGAAGATCCCCTGAAGAAGGAAATAGCAATCCATTCCAGTATTCTTGCCTGGGAAAGCTCATGGACAGAGGAGTCTGGCGGGCTACAGTGCATGGAGTCACAAAGAGTAAGACATGACTGAGTAACTAAGCAACGACAAAACAGGGACCGTATTGGTATTTATGCAGCATTTGATCTATTGGTAAACTGACTGTAGTTTATCAATAGTTTGTATACCCTGATGTAATAATTCCTATTACAATGAAAATGGGCTTCCTTTGTGGCTCAGCTGGTAAAGAATCCACCTGCAGTGTGAGAGACCTGGGTTTGATCCCTGAGTTGGGAAGATCTCCCTGGAGAATGGAAAGGCTACTCACTCCAGTATTCTGGCCTGGAGAATTCCATGACTGTATAGTCCATGGGATTACAAAGAGCTGGACACAACTGAGTGACTTTCACTTTCACTTTCTTTCTTGATCTATTGATAAATTGACTATAGTTTATCAATAGTTTGTATACCCTGGTATATTAATTCCTATGAAAATGAAAACATGAATTAAAAATTATTGATAATTTATGTAGTGGGTATCAAATTGTGTTCTTTAGAACCCTGGAGTACTTTAGAATTATGGCAAATAAAATTGAAAGCTGAAATGAAAAAGCACTTACAGTATTTTTCAAAGAAATTGACCCTATGAGGCATAAGGAAAGAGCTGGAAAATTCTATCAAGCCATGTGCCACAAATTCTGTAATAACCATTGCTAGACACATAACTGTGCCACCCCTAAATTCCTATCTTGAAGGCCTTACCCTTACTGTGATGGTATTTGGAGGAAGGGATCTTTGAGGGGTAATTAGATTGAGATGAGGTCATAAAGTGGGGTCCTCATGGTGAGATTAGTATTCTTTTAAGTGAAGACATCAAAAGACTTGTCTTTCTCTCTTTCACCATAACATGAAGATGTAGTGAAAAGACAGCCATCTATAACCCACAAAGAAAACTTTCATGAGACACCAACCATGCTGGCACCTTGCTCCTGAACTTCTGGCTTAATGAACTGGGAGAAAATACATTTATGTTATCTAAGCCACAGAGTCAATGTTATTTTGCTATGGCAGCCTGAACAAACTAAGACAACCATATTTAACAAATATCTTGCAAGTACATCCCAGGGTTCAATCCCTGGGTTGGGAAGATCCCCTGAGAAGGAAATGGCAACCCACTTCAGTGTTCTTGCCTGGAAAATCCCATGGATGGAGGAGTCTGGCCCACTGCAGTCCCATTGGGTGGCAAAGAGTCAGATACAGCTGAGTGACTAACACACTGACGGTAGAATGTGAGCTGACAACATAGTTCAGGGAATTATCTAAAAATATTCATCAGTGTTGAATTGGTTCAGCTATAACAGTAACATATAATTTTTTGATATATTGCATATCTCTGTTACACTTAACTGCTTCATAATTCTCCATGATATGACTGTGCATACTCCCAATAATGACTGACTCTATTTGACTCCACTTTTCTGTTGTTGTGGATACTGCTGTACCAATAAGAGCCTTGTGTATTTTCACTTATGGAACTGTGAAAATTTCTATGTGCTGTGTACTTGAATATGGAATTGTTGGTTTGTAGTACATTAATTTCGGGGAAGGCAATGGCACCCCACTCCAGTACTCTTGCTTGGAAAATCCCATGGATGGAGGAGCCTGGTAGGCTGCAGTCCATGGGGTCGCAAAGAGTCAGACATGGCTGAGCGACTTCACTTTCACTTTTCACTTTCATGCATTGGAGAAGGAAATGGCAACCCACTCCAGTGTTCTTGCCTGGAGAATCCCAGGGACGGGGGAGCCTAGTGGGCTGCCATCTATGGGGTCGCACAGAGTCGGACACGACTGACGTGACTTAGCAGCAGCAGCAGTACATTAATTAACTTAAGGGCTTCTCTTGGTTCTCTGGAGAAGTTGCCGTTGGTAGGATTGTGGGCATCTATATTGCACATCATCATCAACATTTAGTAGTATGTATTTTCCAAGTTTTATTAATCCAATGGGTGTAACATGAAAGCAGATTTTTCTTTCAGTTTGAATTTCTCTCATTAAGAATCTGATCACCTCTTGATTAGCTTTTGGGATTCCATTTTAATACTACTTATTTATATATTATATCAATTTATCTTTTAAGGTTACTGTCAGATTTTTGTTGATCTGTATAAATTGCTTGCATATTATATATAGTAATGAGTCCCTATTGACTTCATACACTGTAAGTGTGTTCTCCCTTTCTGTAATCTGCTTAGTATTAGCCATGGTGTTCTTAATTATAAAAAAAAAAAAAAGGAAAAGAGTTATTTCTCATTCTTGATCATTGATGTAAGTTTCTGTATTGTTTTCTAATAATCTTTTAATTTGACCTACACATACAGTGTGTATTATATAGTATACATTACTATAAGTGATCCTGTTTTATATTATTTTTATGTATGAATCAATATCCCAATACTGTCTACAAAATAACTTATCTCTTTGCAACCCCATGGACTGTAGCCCTCCAGGCTCCTCTGTCAATGGAATTTTCCAGGCAAGAATACTGGAATGGGTTGCTATTGCCTTCAGTAGACATGAAAGTTCAATAGAAGATGTGCACTTTGAAGCATTAGTGGAATTTTGGCAAGTGGAGATAGACGGGAGATCATGTAATAGTGGATACTGTTATTGTCTCCCCAATATCCATTCAATAACAGGTGATTCGTCTAAGCCAATCATTATTTTCCATGTCTCAAAGATTAGTCTCAGTCACAGCCAGTTACAAGAGAAGGAAAATCTGGTGGTGGGATGGGATAAAGCTGATTTTGTGTGAGACTATTTCTTCCTGGTTAAAAAAAAAAAAAAAAAATCATAGGTAAAGCTGGTTCATGTCTAAGTGTGAGCTTGGAGCTACTGAAATTATTTCACTACCAGTCTAAAGTCCAGGCCAGTGCCATGGTATTTGAGTGGAGAGGCAGGCATCCGTGACTAACCAAATCTTTGTTAGTTTTTATTGGAGTATAGTTGATTTATAATGTTGTGGTAATTTCAGGTATATAGCAAAGTGAATCAGTTATACATATGTAAACTTTTTTTATCCTCTTTCCATATATAGTTCATTACAGAGTATTGAGTAGAGTTCCAATTTAAGCTATTCTGGAGGTCAAGGTATCTCTGGAACTATCATACATGTACTTTATGATTATCATACATGTACTTCATGAATTATCATACATGCACTTTATGAAGAAAATGTGTGAGTCATTAAATTTAGATAATCAATGGAATATCAGTTCTATTATAAGGTAGAGATATCTGTCACTTGAAAATACTGGGACTCAGAACGCAAGTCAGGAATAATACCACAAATTTAATTCTAACAGTTAAATAAAGGGATCAAAATATTTCCAAGTAGTATTTAAGAAGAAAATGCAATACAAAAAAGAGCGAGTAATGCCTGTATTTATTAAATAGGAAACAAACAGAAAAGCATTCCCACAAAAGGAAATTTACAATTGATTAGAGGAGACCTGGAACTTTTCAGTATTGCAGAAATAAGGAAGAAAGTATTAACAGAGCTATAGAACTGCAAAAATTATCCAAAGGAGGAAATGAACAGAATAGCAAAAGATTTTTTCCAGAGGATATTAGGGATTTTTGAATTAACTTAGATTCTGAATCCAATATATCCTTATGGGGCAACACAAGGAGACATATAAAGAACATCTGAATGCTAGACATTTTTTTTTTTAGCCTTCTAAGGAAAGCATGGCCATTTGAACTGTAAGTAAGTAAAGAAGTTCTTCCAGTTATATTTTGAATAGTGCCATAACATGCTACCTGTTTATTATCAAGCCAGGAGGTTAGAGCAATGGCTGTTGACCTGTTCAGAGGACTTTCCCTGTATCTCACTGAAAATTTCTTTTGGAATTTAGATTCCCCTTCTGTTGTCAGAGGCATTAGGTAAAGACGTGTACTGCTGAGAGCAGCAGTGTGTTTTACCTTAACAGATGGTTGCTGTTGAGGCAGATTGAAATCAGCAATGCACACTTGTTTTAGCAGGTTATTTTCATTTTAATTGTACACCGGAAACCTAATAAACAAAAATTCCCTCAGGCTGAATTGTCTTGTGTATGTGTGTGTGTGTTTAAAATGTTCTGGTGCCAAAAACTCTGGAAACAAATACCAAATACCAAACAATAATAATACACTGATATTAAGGTGGCTCAGGTGGTAAAGAATCTGCCTTCAATGCAGGAGACCCAGGTTTGATCCTTGAGTCGGAAAGATCCACCAGAGAAGGGAATGATTACCCAGTCCAGTATTCTTGCTTGGATATACTATGGACAGAGGAGCCTGGCAGGCTATAGTCCATGGGGTCCGCAAAAGTCAGACGCGACTGAGATACTGACACTTTCAGTTTCCCTCTTCATGAACTGTATATTAGGCCTCTCTGACACCACAAATAACTTTTGGTTAAGAGAAAGTGAAAAACAGGGAAAAAAACTTTCTTAAGAGTTTTCCAGCTTATTTTATAGGTAGGAGATCAGCCGAACACCTTCATGGGTGAAATATAAAGAAAAAGTAAATGAAGAAATGATGCAGTTATGTCTCTAGCTGTTGAAGACATCATTTGTTGCCTAGCCTTCAAGGCAGTTATATGAATGTTTAGACTGTAGGTAGCATAGGATCCTTCAGTAAAAGGAGATTGTAGAGGCAAACTTGGTTAAAGCTCTATCTACTGCCCCGTTTCTTTGTTCACTATGATGTAAAAATATGTTCAAGAATCTGAAGGGGAATATAAAAGAAAATATGTCCTTTTTTAGTCCAATTAATGATCTACTTTTCTAGATCTGTACTTAAAGATATGAATAAATCAACCTGCTAATAATAGAAAAAATGTAAAAAATCTTACTGATATTCATCTGATATATTATTTTAATAGGAATCAGTGTTTCAGAGCTGAAAAAACCTAAGAGATATTTTTCTTAATTTTATAGCTGGGCAAACAAGAAATTGAAATTCATGGACTGGGCTTCCAGTTTGACCTTAATTTTAATCCCAACTCCAAAACATCTTGAGTCTTTGGGAAATTTAGCTAAAATTCACATTTTTATATTTTGATCTAAAATTTGAGATAAGAATAACACTCATAAAATCAGCATTGTTTTAATCAGTAAACAAGGCAAAATATATGTAAAGAACTTAGCTCGGCACTCAACATTAACTAGTTACTCTGTAAACACTGACTTTCTTTTTCTTTCCTAAGTATCACCAAATGTTTACTAGTTAACTTGATTCCATAGTTAACTTGCCCAAAAGTTTTCATAATGATTTTAAATGAAATGCTAATATCTTGATGTCTGAGGCCTTTCTTAAAAACGGAAATAATTATTTTTTTTTGGCTGCACTGAGTCTTTTTTGCTGCATGCAGGCTTTCTCTAGTTAAGGCCAGTAGTCTACTCCTCGTTGCTGGGAATGAGCTTCTCAATGTGGTGGCTTCTCTTGTGGAGCACAGACTCTGCGGCACTTGATCTTCAGCAGTTGCCCCACATGGGCTCAGCAGTTGTGGTTTCCAGGGTCTAGATTGCATGCTCAATAGTTGTGGTGCTTAGTTTCCCTGAGACATGTGGAATCTTCTGGCCCAAGGATCAAACCAGTGTCCCCTGCATTGGCGGGTGGACTCTAAACCACTGGACCACCAGATGGAGTTACTACAATTGGCTAGAAATTATTTTAAAATTTAAAAACTAAATCAAGGCACTCAGTTCAGATAGGCTGCACTTTTCCCAGTCTCTTACCTCTGCTACAGTGGTGGATGTTAGCAGAACTAGACTGTGCCATCTCCCCAAATCTCTGAGCTGGTGTAGAAAAAACTTCTTGATCCATGGAGAATGCAAGACGGAGGCTGCTCACAACTTAACACCAATTTTCCCCTAGCACCTACTAGTGACTGGGAGAGGGCATGAAAGCATGTCTGAATAACACCACCCCCGACCCCTCGCCTTTTTTTTTTTTTTTTCTTTCAATGTGTCAGATTATACATGGAAAATCCTTGGATATACACTTTGAATGTATATGGATATATTCAGTGACTTGATAGAGTTTGCCTTAATCAAGTAGTCTCAATATTTCTATTCACCTTCTCTCTCTTGTAACAAAAATTTGATACAATAGGTTGATAGACAGTTACCAAACAACCTAGTTGCCAAACAGAATTTGCTATAGTCTTTTTTGTTGTTGTTTTGTTTTTAGGAGACAGAGATATTTGTGGACTGGTTTAGCCTATCCACTCTATATTAAAGGGAATGATTATAGAATAGCCTTGTCAAGGGACTCTGAGAATCTATGTCTATTTTGGATTGTTTTGTTAATACATAAGATCTCAAAACATACTTCTTTGAGGACCAAGACACATTCATATAGTACTTGGCATTTCCTCTTCCTAATACAGAGACTGACGTATAGTTAATATTCAATCAGTAACCACTGAACAGAACTGAAGAACAGAATTGTATACATAGTTATACCTGGCATATATTAGCATTGTGGGAAGTAATTTTTAAGATATGTTTTTAAAAATAAACTTTACTTTTATTGTAACCCCAAACAAAGCCATGTCTCTGCTAAGGAAATTTGAGAAAATGAAGCATTTTTTCTGAGTAGCTGTAGTAAACCAGCTGTATTTTGTTGTATTGATAGGATTATAGAAACAACTCTTATAGATTTAATTTTTAAAGAACAATACATTTCAGTTCTCTTCCTGATACAATTATTAAATAATAAAGGCTTCAGGTATCCATGACACCACTTTTTCATTAATTTTGTAGAGTTCTTTAAACAGGAGTCAGACAGGCAAATACTACCAGATTCCACGCATGTAATAAAAAGGATAGAGTAACTGGATTTAAGACAACTGGGAGAGGGTGGAACTATGAGGAGTCCATATGCTTATTTTAGAAATGTATAACTCTGTACACATAGAAAGGTCAGTAGAACAAAGTCTTCATGCAATCTGCTTGCCAGTTTTCAACCTTTTTTTTTTTAGAACAAATATTTCACATGATAAACATTTACCTCATGTTCAGTAATTCTATCCTTTTTACTTTAGTTTGTGTTTCTTTAGTTACATTAAAATGAACTTAATATTTTATAAAGATACTCATAATTTTATTCCATTTTACTAAGTGCTTTCTATATAAATGGATTTTTATCAATGGTTCTTATACATGGATGTCTAAGAATGATGCTTTCTAAAGGTTAATGATGCTTAATTTCCCAGTCAGAAATTTAAGGTAGCTATTTCCTACTTGTTTCTTCATAGTTTTCTATATTGATTAAATTTTATAGCATATACATTTATTTATTTATTTACACAATACATGCTTATTGTTTAAATACTTTTGTTAATGTTGTAGTCACTATTGATATAGCAGTGAGCATAGCATACAAAAATTTCTATGTCCATGAAATTTAGTAGTAGGAGACATTAGAAAAAATATCAAGGAGAAAATACAATTCCTCAACTAGAGATATAAAGAAAAATCTATTAGGGCAGATATAGGGAATATGAGAATTTGTGGAAATAAACTTTTAATTCATGGCATATTAGCCAAGGTTCGGTCAAGAGATATAATCATGTCAGTTATTATACTATAGAGATAAAAGAATTTTTTAGAGTTAACCCTAACCCTAACCCTATTTTTTTTTTTTTTTTGGTCAATAAAGAATTGTTCATTAGTTGTTGAAGATCTTAAAATATAGAAATTAAACAATAAGATATTGCAGTAATAGCCACTGCAGAAAAGTAGTCATTCCCTTAGGACAATGGGGACAAAGAAAAGAGATGTGAATTACTAAAACCTATATGTTTTGGGGAGCACATCCAGAAAACTGGGACTTAGTCCCATTTGAAGGAGATGCTGCTCCCTTACTACTGATGTCTTTGTGGTTGGAGAAAGTTCCCTGTGGGGCTGAAAATCAGACCCCTGACAATGAGATATTTCTGACAGTATGTACTGGGTCTGGTTCGGAGTGTTGGAAATACTGCAAACTGAAATTAACCCCTGCCTCCTGCTGGTAGAGGCTAAAAAAGTTAGCTGGCAAAAGGTGTTTTTGCAGAGTTCTGTCCTCTACTCACAGAGCGGAATGTTGACAGTATGGACTTGAAACTGATAAACAATACCTTAATACATGCCTAACTTAAAACTTTAGTTTCTGAATTTTTTATGGATTAGTTCATGTAGGTTCTCTTATAAGCTGTTAAAGAGTTTGAGAGGAGAGCAAAAGCAAAAGGGAATTCAACTGAGTCAGTCTACAGATTCTAATGTGGCTTATTGTCTCAAGAAAATCCTGCTTCTATCATTTCACTCTACAATGGGCAGGTGCAGGAAAGATGATCAAAGTGTATAAAATGATATACTAATACACCTTACTTATTTTTCATTCTAAAAGGAACTTCTCTAAATTCTCTTTCAGTTAGAAAGCCTAATGATAAGCAGCCTATAAAGTTATTCCAAACCGGTGAATCTTTCTCTAAAATGCCATGCCCTCTTTCCAGTTGTCTGACCAGTTATCTAGGCATCATTGCAACAATAAGAGTATCACTGAATTTGCCTTTTGAAATAAATCAGTTGATGTTACTACATTACTTAAAATCTGAAGTGATATACTCCTTTCTATCTAGGCTTTATATTTGTCTCATATCAATAAAAATGGTTTTTATTTTTCCTTCTGATTTGTGTGTAAATCAGAGTAAAGGAGTCGAGTAAAATAATTCTTTCAACCTCATTTTTAAAGGTATATTTGGCTGTGCTGGGTCTTTGTTGCTTTGTGCAGGCTTTCTCTCGTTGCAGTGAGTGGGGGTTACTCTTGGTCGCGGTGCACAGGCTGCTCACTGAAGCGACTTCTTGTTGCAGAGCACAGACTCTAGGTGCATGGGTTCAGCTGTTGCGCTGTGTGGGCTGTAGGGTGTGAGGGCTTCAGTAGTTGCGACACACAGGCTCTGTAGTTGTGGCATATGGGCTTAGTTGCGCTGTGGCAATGTGGAATCTTCCCAGACTAGAGTTCCAACCTGTGTCTCCTGCATTGCCAGGCAGATTCCTATGCACTGTGAGAAGTACTGTGCAACCGATTTTTAGTGGGTTATTTACTTTCTAAATTACACAAGGTAAAAAAAAAATAATAATTCCAGCAGATAAAACATTCAAAATTTAAAAGATGTGATTTTTCCAATGGTAAACCAGTGGTTAGAGAAATAATATCCCTTTGTGCATAACAGTTCAGTCGCTCAGTTGTGTCGGACTCTTTGTGACCCCCATGAATCGCAGCACACCTGCAAAATAAATCTTAACTACCCAAATCTTGTATATTTGGAAAGTGAAGTGGTCATTGGAAGGAAGGAATGATGGAAGCGAAAGAAAGGAGAAAAGGAAAGAGAGAAAGAAGGAAAGAGCAAGAAAAGCATAGAGGAAGGGAAGGAAAAAGGAGAGGAATTCATTATATTCCTCTTAGAATGATGTAGACATACTTTGATTAATCTTGAAATCACTAGATATACAAATTTTGATGTTTCAGGTATCTCAATTATAAAAATGAGATAATATGCTTTTTCTTTATTTTTTTCTTTCCTGAAATAGCTATAAAATATTTGGTTTTACTTCATCTAGTTATATGGGCTTCCCTGTTGGCTCAGATGGTAAAGAATCCACCTGCAATGTGGGAACCTGGGTTCAGTCCCTGGGTGGGGAAGATCCCTTGGAGGAGGGCGTGACAATCCACTCCAGTATTCTTGCCGGAGAATTCCCATGGACAGAGGAGCCTGGCAATCTACAGACCATGGGGTCACAAAGAGTCGGACATGACTGAGCAACTAAGCACATCTAGTTATAGTTATATAAGGGATTTGTATATATATATTTACATATCCCTTTATATATATATATTTATATATCCCTTTATATATATAAGACATTTATATATATATATATATATATATATATCCCTTTGGTATTGAAGAAGACTCTTGAGAGTCCCTTGGACTGCAAGGAGATCCAACCAGTCCATTCTGAAGGAGATCAGCCCTGGGATTTCTTTGGAAGGAATGATGCTAAAGCTGAAACTCCAGTACTCTGGCCACCTCATGTGAAGAGTTGACTCATTGGAAAAGACTCTGATGCTGGGAGGGATTGGGGGCAAGAGGAGAAGGGGACGACAGAGGATGAGATGGCTGGATGGCATCACTGACTCGATGGACGTGAGTCTCAGTGAACTCTGGGAGTTGGTGATAGATAGGGAGGCTTGGCGTACTGTGATTCATGGGGTCGCAAAGAGTCGGACACGACTGAGTGACTGATCTGATCTGATCTTATATATATATATATATATATATATATAAAGGGATTTATATATAGTGTGTGTGTATATATATATATATATAAAGAGATATATATATATATATATGGGATTTATATATAATGTGTGTATATATATATATAGTCTAAACATAGCTGTATTAATAAAACTAAATATATTCAACTTATTTTATCTTTCTTGTTTCATTTCACTCTTAGTTTTGTTCAGAAGTAGGTTGTAATCTTCATCTCATGGCTACCTAAGTATGTTCTTAGTTGTAGAATATTAGTGTGAAAGATTTCAGTTGACAGAATTTCACAATTAGAAACCCAAGATTTAAAAAAAAAAAAAAAAAAAAAAACTGTTGAGCATCCTAATGCTACTTCAACATGAATAAAGTAAATCTATAGCAAATGTAAAACATATGCAATTTAAGTTTGGCCCTTTTTTTTAATGTCTAAGGAGAGCATTTTTACACAGTAAGGAATAGTTTCAATTACTTTTAAAATTACTATTTCAATTATTATATTTTAAAATATTTTAATTATTTTTCTTAAGCCTCTAAAATTTTTTAAATTTAGCAATTATATAAAATATAGTCATTTTACTTGATTTCAATTTATGTTCAAGTAACTTAGACATTTGAGCAGATTAAAATCTGCTTAAAATTACCTCTATTTACATACTTAACTAAACAAATTCACTTAGACATTAATCTACAATCAAAATTTAATTTATCTGATTATCTTAATCACTTTGATCAACAAGGTAGTATATAAATTATATGAGCAAAATATTCCTGTATACTTAGGCAGTGCTTGTAAGTGTGATAAACTATAATTGTAAACTGTGTAATAGATTAATTTAACCATTCAAGTCAACTTTAAAGAGGTATATACACACAGGCAATGACCAAAAATCAATTACTGTATTTATATTACTAACATAAAATACATAAAGCTTTCAATTATATACTAATTTCTTCATTACACGGTTACAAGTACATTCTTTTAGTGAAGTGAAGCATACTAGCATTCTCATACCTGCTTTGGCAACTTTGATTTTACTGCAGTTAATGGCCTATGCTTATCTTTTGAATATAGTATAACTTCCAGGAAGAGTCTACCCAGACTTGATTTTACTATTTTTTATACAGTGCAACTTTTCAAGGAATAAATTTTCTTTCAGCCTGAGTTATTTCACATCCCCTTTTATATCATACAATTTTCCTGTATACTCTTGCTGAATGTGTGTATATATGTTTGTATTTTTGTCACCTTGCTTATTTAACTTCTATGCAGAGTACATCATGAGAAACACTGAGCTGGAAGAAGCACAAGCTGGAATCAAGATAGCCGGGAGAAATATCAATAACCTCAGATATGCAGATGACACCACCCTTATGGCAGAAAGTGAAGAGGAACTAAAGAGCCTCTTGATGAAAGTGAAAGAGGAGAGTGAAAAAGTTGGCTTAAAGCTCAACATTTAGAAAAGTAACATCATGGCATCTGGTCCCATCACTTCATGGGAAGTAGATGGGAAAACAGTGGAAACAGTGTCAGACTTTATTTTTTTGGGCTCCAAAATCACTGCAGATGGTGACTGCAGCCATGAAATTTAAAGACGTTTACTCTTTGGAAGGAAAGTTATGGCCAACCTAGATAGCATATTGAAAAGCAGAGACATTACTTTGCCAACAAAGTCCGTCTAGTCAAGGCTATGGTTTTCCAGTGGTCATGTATGGATGCGAGAGTTGGACTGTGAAGAAAGCTGAGCACCGAAGAATTGATGCTTTTGAACTGTGGTGTTGGAGAAGACTCTTTCGAGTCCCTTGGACTGCAAGGAGATCCAACCAGTCCATCCTAAAGGAGATTAGTCCTGGGTGTTCATTGGAAGGACTGATGCTGAAGCTGAAACTCCAATACTTGGCCACCTCATGTGAAGAGTTGACTCTTTGGGAAAGACCCTGATGCTGGGAGGGATTGGGGGCAGGAGGAGAAGGGAATGACAGAGGATGAGATGGCTGGATGGCATCACCAACTCGATGCACGTGAGTTTGGGTAAACTCCGGGAGTTAGTGATGGACAGGGAGGCCTGGTGTGCTGCAATTCATGGGGTTGCAAAGAGTCAGACACAACTGAACGACTGAACTGAACTGAACTGGGAGTGGTAGAGGTTGATTGTGTGTGTAAAGAGTAAGTCAGGGGGGTGCTGAGTAAAATCCATTTATTCACATCAACATTTATCCAGTATAATTTGAAATTGTTGTTGTTCACTTGCTAAGTCCCATGGACTGCAGCACACCAGGTTTCCCTATCCTTCTCTATCTCCCAGAGTTTGCTCAAACTCATGTCCATTAATTCATTGATGCCATCCAACCAGCTTATCTTCTGTCACCCCTTTCTCCTCCTGCCCTCAATCTTTCCCAGTATTAGGGTCCTTTCTGGTGAGTCAGCTCTTCACATTAGGTGGCCAAATTATCAGGTGGGAAAAAAAAAAAAAAAACTCATCAGGAAAAATTTTAAATTTTAAAGGTGTAGTTTTTCTAATGTGAAAGCCAGTAATTGGAGAAACATATTTGCATGGGTATAAAAAATTCATTATAACTCTTTACACTGTCCTCAACTTTTTTGTTGATTGATTTCACCTACTAAGATTTTTGCTATCCCATTTAGAAGTAGAACTAGTCACTTGCCATCAACTAAGTATAATGAGATTTAAACACTGGCTACAATGAGATAATCCCTTAACTTAAATATACCATATTCAGCAATTTCTAGAAATACCTGAAATATGAGAATATACCTATTATTTAAAATATCTTGAGTATCATCATATATTCATGGTTTTTCAAATAATTATTATTTTCTTACTTAATTTTTAGATGGTCATACCTTGTTTAGGGAGGCTCCTTTCAGCTGACCCCATTGCATCCCTGAAGGTGCATTTTACTGTCTGGCAGCAACTCACTTTTCTTGTCCTATTTCTATTTTCCCTGGCTCAGGACAAACTCAAGCCCTTGGCTGCGTGGGCGCAGGAGGGCCTAGAGGAGCTATTCCACATTCAAGGTCAGAAGGGGCAGCGGTGAGGAGATACCCCTCATCCAAGGTAAGGAGCAGCAGCTGCGCTTTGCTGGAACAGCCGTGAAGAGATACCCCACGTCCAAGGTAAGAGAACTCCAAGTAAGACAGTAGGTGTTGCAAGAGGGCATCAGAGGGCAAACACACTGAAACCATACTCACAGAAAACTAGTCAATCTGATCACATGGACCACAGCCTTGTCTAACTCAATGAAACTAAGCCATGCCCTGTGGGGCCACCCAAGACGGGCGGGTCATGGTGGAGAGTTCTGACAGAATGTGGTCCACTGGAGAAGGGAATGGCAAACCACTTCAGTATTCTTGCCTTGAGAACCCCATGAACAGTATGAAAAGGCAAATTGATAGGATACTGAAAGAGGAACTCCCCAGGTCAGTAGGTGCCCAATATGCTACTGGAGATCAGTGGAGAAATAACTCCAGAAAGAATGAAGGGATGGAGACAAAGCAAACACACTACCCAGCTGTGGATGTGACTGGTGATAGAAGCAAGGTCTGATGTTGTAAAGAGCAATATTGCAAAGAACCTGGAATGTCAGGTCCATGAATCAAGGCAAATTGGAAGTGGTCAAACAAGAGATGGCAAGAATGAATGTCAACATTATAGGAATCAGCTAACTGAAATGGACTGGAATGGGTGAATTTAACTCAGATGACCATCATATCTACTACTGCGGTCAGGAATCCCTCAGAAGAAATGGAGTAGCCATCATGGTCAACAAAAGAGTCTGAAATGCAGTACTTGGATGCAATCTCAAAAATGACAGAATGATCTCTGTTTGTTTCCAAGGCAAACCATTCAATATCACAGTAATCCAAGTCTATGCCCCAACCAGTAACGCTGAAGAAGCTGAAGTTGAACGGTTCTATGAAGACCTACAAGACCTTTTAGAACTAACACCCAAAAAAGATGTCCTTTTCATTATAGGGGACTGGAATGCAAAATACCTGGAGTAACAAGCAAATTTGGCCTTGGAATACAGAATGATACAGGGCAAAGACTAATAGAGTTTTGCCAATAAAATGAACTTGTCATAGCAAACACCCTCTTCCAACAACACAAGAGTAGACTCTACACATGGACATCACCAGATGGTCAACACCAAAATCAGATTGATTATATTCTTTGCAGCCAAAGATGGAGAAGCTCTATTCAGTCAACAAAAAGAAGACCAGGAGCTGACTGTGGCTCAGATCACGAACTCCTCCTTGCCAAATTCAGACTTAAATTGAAGAAAGTAGGGAAAACCACTACACCATTCAGCTATGACCTAAATCAAATCCCTCATGATTATACAGTGGAAGTGAGAAATAGATTTAAGGGACTAGATCTGATAGACAGAGTGCCTGATGAACTATGGACTGAGGTTCATGACATTGTACAGGAGACAGGGATCAAGATCATCCCCATGGAAAAGAAATGCAAAAAAGCAAATGGCTGTCTGGGGAGGCCTTACAAATAGCTGTGAAAAGAAGTGAAGGGAAAAACAAAGGAGAAAAGGAAAGATATAAGCATCTGAATGCAGAGTTCCAAAGAATAGCAAGAAGAGATAAGAACGCCTTCTTCAGTGATCAATGCAAAGAAATAGAGGAAAACAACAGAATGGGAAAGACTAGGGATCTCTTCAAGAAAATCAGAGATACCAAAGGAACATTTCATGCAAAGATGGGCTCAATAAAGGACAAAAATGGTATGGACCTAACAGAAGCAGAAGATATTAAGAAAAGGTGGCAAGAATATACAGAAGAACTGTACAAAAAAGATCTTCATGACCCAGATAATCACGATGGTGTGATCACTGACCTAGAGCCAGACATCCTGGAATGTGAAATCAAGTGGGCCTTAGGAAGCATCACTATGAACAAAGCTAGTGGGGGTGATGGAATTCCAGTTGAGCTATTTCAAATCCTGAAAGATGATGCTGTGAAAGTGCTGCACTCAATATGCCAGCAAATTTGGAAAACTCAGCAGTGGCCACAGGACTGGAAAAGGTCAGTTTTCATTCCAATCCCAGAGAAAGGGAATGTCAAAGAATGCTCAAACTACCACACAATTGCACTCATCTCACATGCTAGCAAAGTAATGCTCAAAATTCTCCAAGCCAGGCTTCAGCGATACGTGAATTTGAACTTCCTGATGTTCAAGCTGGTTTTAGAAAAGGCAGAGGAACCAGAGACCAAATTGCCAACATGTGCTGGATCATGGAAAAAGCAAGAGAGTTCCAGGAAAACATCTATTTCTGCTTAATTGACTATGCCAAAGCCTTTGACTGTGTGGATCACAAAAAACTGTGGAAAATTCTGAAAGAGATGGGAATACCAGACCACGTGACCTGCCTCTTGAGAAATTTGTATGCAGGTCAGGAAGCAATAGTTAGAACTGGGCATGGAAAAACAGACTGGCTCCAAATAGGAAAAGGAATACATCAAGGCTGTATATTGTCACCCTGCTATATTAACTTATATGCAGAATACATCATGAGAAATGCTGGACTGGAAGAAACACAAGCTGGAATCAAGATTGCTGGGAGAAATGTCAATAACCTCAGATATGCAGATGACACCACCCTTATGGCAGAAAATGAAGAAGAACTAAAAAGCCTCTTGATGAAAGTGAAAGAGGAGAGTGAAAATGTTGGCTTAAAGCTCAACGTTCAGAAAACGAAGATCATGGCATGTGGTCCCATCACTTCATGGGAAATAGATGGGGAAACAGTGGAAACAGTGTCAGACTTTATTTTTCTGGGCTCCAAAATCACTGCAGATGGTAACTGCAGCCATGAAATTAAAAGACGCTTGATCCTTGGAAGGAAAGTTATGACCAACCTAGATAGCATATTCAAAAGCTGAGACATTACTTTGCCAACAAAGGTCCATCTAGTCAAGGCTATAGTTTTTCCAGTGGTCAGGTATGGATGTGAGAGTCGGACTGTGAAGAAGGCTGAGTGCCAAAGAGTTGATGCTTTTGAACTGTGGTATTGGAGAAGACTCTTGCGAGTCCCTTGAACTGCAGGGAGATCCAACCAGTCCATTCTGAAGGAGGTCAGCCCTGGGATTTCTTTGGAAGGAATGATGCTGAAGCTGAAACTCCAGTACTTCGGCCACCTCATGCGAAGAGTTGACTCATTGGAAAAGACTCTGATTTGGGGAGGGATTGGGGGCAGGAGGAGAAGGGGACGACAGAGGATGAGATGGCTGGATGGCATCACTGACTCGATGGACGTGAGTCTCAGTGAACTCTGGGAGTTAGTGATGGACAGGGAGGCCTGGCGTGCTGCGATTCATGGGTTCGCAAAGAGGTAGACACGACTGAGCGACTGAACTGATCTGAAGAATTTGTTTTATATTAGGTAAAATAAGGTTATCATTGGGGCATTGTGGATGAATAAAAGATTGTAGTGTTAAGTAACACTACTTAGTGGGATACCTTAGTATGAGAATTGGAAAATATTATTTATAAAGTATTTTTGTATGCTGTTAAATTAATTTCTTACAGATAGTGTTTATCTGAATGTGAAATGTTTTCAACTTCTCCTTTTCTTTTCTGACCTTCCTTACTCTCTATTATAGCACCTTATCAACTTTATTATATGAAATATGTGTGTACATTATAATACTATATAGTTACTTCATGTGGGATATATACCTACTTAGGTCATAGAATCGACATCAGAGGTTCAATTGCCCTTTTCCACTTTTTTGTGTTGTGAGCATATTTCATTGTTCACCATTGTACCATCCCTTGTTGACATTTCATTAGCTCTGTAGGAAAGTCATATAGTGTATGTTTCAATTTGCCATATTTTAAATGTCCATTGTAAAATAACACATGCATTCTGATTAACTTCTTAGCATGTGATTATAGTTTTAGAGGTTTGAGGGTATGCAGTGCTCAGTTCTCATTAAGCCTTTTAGCTTGTCATTATTATTCATCTGTAGTGGTGTCATTTGCCATGAAATATTTTTCTTAAACTGACTTTCCAATATGATATGTTGATTAACTGCAACATGTTATTTTTTGACTGCTGAAAATTAATTTTCTGAATGAATATTCACTGATACAAAGAAATATATGTAAAGAATTTTCACTAAACTATGCTGAAATCACACAGTTCTCTGGATGTATAGCCCAGTATATTTGTCATAGAGGATATACTGAGATGAATAAAATAACATGCTTATCCAAGAGTCTCCAATTATTTCAATTGCCTTAGTCCACTCCTCTTTTTTTCTCCTCTAATTAACACATCGAAACATAAAATGCTGATAATGAAGAAACACAATACAATTAAAGCACTGATTAGTCCAATTCCCAGAAAGTTAGAACAGCAAGGTGTGCAAAAATATGATTGCTATAATATTAATATTATTCAAACAGAAAAAAAAATTGAGCATGTCCTTTCATCATTTAAAAATATGAAATATAAGGGAAACATTTTATATTGTAGTCTGAGACCATATACTCAAGGTTATTATAGTCTGTTACCTCTAATTATTTCTGTGTATATTCTGACCATGTTAAACTTTCTTAGCTCTTCATGTTAGCATCCATCGACTGGAAAGCAGCTGCCAAACAAAATTGATCACGGTGGTTATGCATATGAAAATAAAATTTACATATGCATATGTAAATGCATATGTATATGAACATAAAATTTCATATGTGTTTGAAAATGAAATTTAAAAGAAAATAAATTATTTTTATAGAACACAAGCATAGTTTTTGCTGGTTTGCCTAATTTTTATGTTTTCTAACACAGAAATAATATAATTGTATTTTCAACTAATTTTAAATTATATTTTTCAAGGTTTATGAAGATTAGACATCTGAAGGATGGCATTCAGTCATCTTAATTTAAAGATTAATTTTACATACAGCATGGCCAGTTTTTCCATTTTTTGTATTCATTATAAATATAACTGTAATTTTTGTTAGAAAAAGAGCTTAAGAGCAAATATTTATGATAACTCTACAAATGTCAACTTAAAAATCTGATGTTAATGAAAGATAGGTAGAGGTAATTTTAAAAGATATGAGATATTATATTAAAATAATAGAAACTATTGGAAAAATTAAGGGGAAAATAAACATTTTCTATAAAAATTTCAAAAAGAATATTCTGAGATAAAACTCAGAAAATGCACATTTGGAAGTAAAGAACATATTAAAATACTAATAATCATCATGATATCTATTTAACAGTTACTAAATGTCAGAAGCTGGAATCGAGATTGCCAGGAGAAATATCAATAACTTCAGATATGCAGATGACACCACCCTTATGGCAGAAAGTGAAGAGAAACTAAAAAGCCTCTTGATGAAAGTGAAAGTGGAGAGTGAAAAAGTTGGCTTAAAGCTCAACATTCAGAAAACAAAGATCATGGCATCTGGTCCCATCACTTCATGGGAAGTAGATGGGGAAGCAGTGCAAGCAATGTCACACTTTACTTTTTGAGCTCCAAAATCACTGCAGATGGTGATTGCAGCCGTGAAATTAAAAGACGCTTACTCCTTGGAAGGAAAGTTATGACCAACCTAGATAGCATATTCAAAAGCAGAGACATTAGTTTGCCAACAAATGTCCATCTAGTCAAGCTATGGTTTTTCCAGTGGTCATGTATGGATGTGAGAGTTGGACTGTGAAGAAAGCTGAGTGCCGAAGAATTGATGCTTTTGAACTGTGGTGTTGGAGAAGACTCTTGAGAGTCCCTTGGACTGCAAGGAGATCCAACCAGTCCATCCTAGAGGAGACCAGTCCTGGGTGTTCTTTGGAAGGAATGATGCTGAGGCTGAAACTCCAATACTTTGGCCACCTGATGTAAAGAGTTGACTCATTGGAAAAGACTCTGATGCTGGGAGGGATTGTGGGAGGAGGAGAAGGGGACAACAGAGGATGAGATGGCTGGATGGCATCATTGACTCAATGCACATGAGTTTGGGTAAACTCTGGAAGTTGGTGATGGACAGGGAGGCCTGGCGTGCTGTGATTCATGGGGTTGCAAAGAGTCAGACATGACTGAGCGACTGAACTGAACTTAAATGTCAGAAACTTCTCTCTCCTTTATATTTTCTCTTTTACTCTTCAAATAACCATATGAATTTTTTTTGTTGAGTGTACTCTTTTTCCTATGATGGCAGATGAAATGACTGAGTATTAGAAAGGTTGATCAGTATCCTGGAATCTATATGAGTGTTGCATTCAGTTGCTCAGTCATGTCTGACTCTGTAGCCTGATGGATCGTGTAGCCCACCAGGCTCCTCTGTAAGAGGGATTCTCCAGGCAAGAATACTGGAGTGAGTTGCCACTTCCTAGTCCAGGAAGTCTTCCTTACCCAGGGATCAAACCCACATCTCTTGCCTATCCTGCATCGACAGGCAGATTCTTTACCATTAGCAGCACCTGAGAAGCCTGGGAATCTATGACAAAATCTATAACAGAACTGGAATTTAAAATCATGTTTGTTTAGGTTGAAAAATGAGTAGGGAGACTTCCCTGATGGTTCAGTGGCTACAACTCTATGCTCCCAATGCAGGGGACCCAGATTTGATCCTTGGTCAGGAAACTGGATCTTGTATGCCACAGCCAAGACCTGGCACAGCCGAAGTAAATAAATGAATGAGTGAGTAGGGATGGAAGAGTCAACCAAAATGGCAACATAGAAGGCTCTAAAACTTTAATGAACTCCCAAGAGTGCACTTGGAAGATACAGCTGTACTTGGAACAATTTCCTCAGGGAAATCCAGAAACTAGATGACCAACTACTACACATGGGACAAATAAAAACATGCACAATAATGAAATGGTATGAAAGGCTGAGATCACTCTCACCTTAAACCCCACCCTAGAACATTCACCTACAGTAGAAAGGAAATCCCCAGTTTCCATCTTCTCCCTGAAGAACAAAGCATTTGGACCACAATATAAAATCTCCAACTTGTAGACTCCAACCCAAGTGATATGCCCCCCAAATGTATAGCTCTGAAAGCCACCAGCTACATGAAGATGCAATTCCTAACAGCCTAAAAATACTCACCTTGGCTATCTCCCATAAGCTCAGCATAGAGGCAGCAGGCAAAAATGCCCATCTCCCATTCTTTCCTTGAAAGTGGCCAAACTTCATACATGTCAATTTTCATGACTTACTTTTTATGCAGTATCTTATAACTTTTCTGGCATGCTTTCCTCATACAAATTTTAGTAGGACAATCCACTAAGATTACAAGGGAGCAAAGTATACTATTCATGAAATGTGGTCCTTCACCTAACATCTTTGTTTGGCCCAAATATCAGTGTTCTTAGTCAAGCCATATCTTTTTTTTTTTTTAATTTTATTTATTTATTTAATTGGAGGCTAATTACTTTACAATATTGTGGTGGTTTTTGCCATACATTGACTTGAATCATAATGGGTGCACATGTGTCCCCCCATCCTGAACCCCTCACCCACCTCCCTCCCCACCTTATCCCTCTGGGTTGTCCCAGAGCACCAGATCTGAGTGTCCTGCTTCATGCATTGAACTTGCACTGGTCATCTATTTTACATATGGTAATATACATGTTTCAGTGCTTATTGTATCATGCATACTCTGAATTCTTCCTGAATCCCAACAACTAGGGCTCTTGCATTTTCCTAGATTGCTTTATTGACTGTGCTTCCCTAGTATCTCAGCTGGTAAGAAATCCACCTGCAATGCAGGGTACTCATGTTGGATTCCTGGGTTGGGAAGATTCCTAGAGAAGGAATAGTATACCCACTCCAGTATTCTTTGGCTTCTCTGGTGGCTCAGATGGTGAAGAATGTGCCTGCAATGTGGGAGACCTGGGTTTGATCCCTGGGTTGAAAAGATACCCTTGTGGAGGGCATGGCAACCCACTCTAGTATTCTTGCTTGGAGAATCCCCATGGACAGAGGAGCCTGGTGGGCTACATGAGGTTGCAAAGAGCTTGCTTTATTGATTAATAAACATTAACTGTATATATTAATTTATATATTAAGTTAAATATTAGGGACTCCCCTGGTGGCTCAGATGGTAAAGCATCTGCCTACAATGCGGAAGACCAGGGTTCAATCCCTGGGCTGGGAAGATCTGTTGTAGAAGGAAATGGCAATCCACTCCAGTATTCTTGCCTGGAAAATCCCATGGACAGAGGAGCCTGGTAGACTAGAGTCCATGGGGTCACAAAGAGTCGGACATGACTGAATGACTTCACTTTCACTTTTCTTTCAAGTTAAATATTGTTTATACATGGGTTTTGAGTGAAGTAGCTCAGTCGTGTCCGACTCTTTGCGACCCCGTGGACTGTAGCCTAGCAGGCTCCTTCCTCCATGGGATTCTCCAGGCAAGAATACTGGAGTGGGTTGCCATTTCCTTCTCCAGGGGATCTTCCCAACCCAGGGATCAAACCGGGGTCTCCCGCATTGCAGGCAGACGCTTTAACCTCTGAGCCACCAGGGAAGCCCAATACATGGGTTTTAATACTAGATAAAATATTAATCTAAAGCTTTGGTAATAACAAAAGAATACAATTTTTCTCCAGCCATTTAGAAATATGATTGAGGAAAAATGCAGAAGATAAAGGAAGAATCATGACTTGTAACTTTTGACAAAAGGACAGACTTGTACATTACTCTTGGATGAGGGGGATGGATATCTAGGATTTCGCCATTCAGACCTGTAGTTTTGAACCAGATTCTATAATTTGGAGGCCACTACTTACTTTCCAGGTGTTTCATTTCCAGCCTTCTCTGCACATGAATTTTGCACGTCATTGTTGATGATATAATTTTGTGTTTGTTTACTTCCTTCTTGGAATGTTTTATATGGTATATTTTCCTGATTATCTTCAACTTTATTCAAGTCAGACATCACCTATGGTCCCAAGATTTAGTAAAATCTCTCTTTGTTTATGCATGTACAGTTTATCAGTACCAATCAGCATCTTATTTTATTGTTAATTTGACTTTAATTTGACTCTCTTGCCAGAACTAAATCCTTGAAAGTATATGGCCTATTAAAATCACATCTGTAATTTTTCTGCCTTGTTCAGAGCCAAATAAACCTCCCATAATGTAAAATTAGTAAATCACAATTTTAGAGATACTTGTCAAGCAAATATATAGTAGTTATTATATTCAAGCCATCCTTGTAGATGTGATATTCTTAGTTTTAATCTATAAGGAATCTTGAAGGAAGTTACAACACAGTCTCTGTCTTAAAGGACTTTATGACATAGGGAGAAAAGATTAGTTAAATAACTGTAAGAAATGTATAGTAGATATTATGTCCAGGATCTACTGGAATAGTTATGAAAATTCAGAAATTAAAGAAAACAAAGAAGTCATTTTCACCTAAAGTGATAATAGGCTTCATAAAGAAGATGCCAGTTTCTAAATATGAGCCAGCCTATAAAACATGTGAAGAATTTGAAGGTGAAACTTGGGATAATGTGGGTATAAAAGCAAAATAGGGATTGACACAGGCAAATGTATTGAGGTGTAAATGTATAAGGGTAGTGCCACAGTGTGACTGACAGTTTTGCTAAAGATTGGTCTACAAAAAGGGGAGGTAGATCAGTTAATGTCACAACAGAGAATTGAAAGTCTTTATTTTAAAGGCAATAGATTTTGGAAGTGGAAGTGATGAGACTAAAGAGGTGTTATAAAACAAGTAATGCTCAGGAGCTGTTGAAGGAAAAGGAGGCAGGCTGCTAGAATAATTTAGTTGCAAAGTGTGAACAAATAAATTCTTTACAAGACAAGCAGCAGTGGAAATGTAACCATAAGGATAAGCACACAGTTATCAGTTCCTTCTTAGAAGTGGTAATTCACAGTAGACCTGTAGAAATTCTCAGTTTGAACTGGGTTGAACTAAAATAAGAACAGTTTATCACCCTTCTGAAGGAAGCATATTTCCAAATCAGATGTTATATTTATTTTAAAACATTTTATTGACTTTCTTATTTCCAGAACTATTTAAAGTTCACAGGACAATTGAGGGGAAAGCACGGAAATTTACCAAGTAATCCCAGCCCCTACACATTCACAGTTTCCCCAGTTATCAACCTCCCTCACCAGAGCGGAACATTGGTTACAAAGGGTAACGTACATGGACTATCATCATCACCCAAAGTCCATAGTTTACATTATGTTTCGCTCTTATTGTTGTACCTTCTCTGAGTTTTAACAAATGTAATATGACATCAATATAGTATCATACTGAGTATTTTTACTGCTCTAAAAATCCTCTTTGCTCTGTTGATCCCTTACCCCAGGGAACCATAGATCTCTTTCTGGACTATTGTCATAGTTTTGCCTTTCCTAAAATATATAAATAGAGTCAAACAGTATGTAGCCTTTCAGACAGCCTCCTTTCACTTAGTAACATGCGTTTAAAATCCCCCCATGTCTTTTCGTGCCTTGATAGCTCATTTTATTTTCAGCACTGAATACTTTTGCAGTATCTGAATAAATAAGTAAATACTTTTTGCAGTATTTAGCCATTTATTTACTGGAGGCCATCTTAGTTGCTTCCAAGTTTTTGTGATTATCAATGAATTACTCGAATCACTATAAACATCATTGTACAGGTTTTTATGTAGACAAGTTTTCAACTACTTTGTGTAAATACTGTGTGTGAATACACAAGAGTTTGATTGCTAGATCCTATGTTAAGTGTGTGTAGATTTGCAAGAAATTGCCAAACTGCCTTCCAGAGTGACTGTATTATTTTGAATTTCCACAGCAATGAGTGAGAGATCCTGCTGCTCCACAAGCAGCGCTGGGGTGTTGTCAGTGTTCTGGAGTTTGGCCATCCTAATAGGTACGTAATGGTATTTCACTGATGTTTTATTTTGAAATGCCTTGATGATACACATATCATTTTTTCATATGTTTATCTGCCACCCATAGATCTTCTTTAGTGAGGTGTCTGTTAAGGTCTTTGGCCCCACCTCCTTTTTTTTTTTTTTTAATTGGGTTGTTTCCTTGTTGTTTGTTGAGCTTTAAGAGTCTTTTATATGTTTCTGATAACTGCCCTTATCAGATGTGTCTTTGTAATTTTACTTTTTTCCACTCTATAGCTTATTTATTCTCTTTCCTTGGTTTTACATAGGGCAGAGTTTTTAATTTTAATGAAGTACAATTTATCAATTATTTCTATTGTGGATTATACTTTTGATGCTGTATCTAAAAAGTCATTGCCATACCCACGTTTATCTAGGTTTATTATCTCATAGAAGTTATATTTTTTGCGGCTTTCATCTATGATCCATTTTAGTTAATTTTTGTGAAAGGTGTAAGATCTGTGTCCATATTTATTTTTCTTTGCGGGCTGATGTCCAATGAAGTAGCAAGTATGTTCTTATCTAGGCTGAATATATAGCAGTTTTTGCTGTTACATAATCTCAACTAGTTTGCTCAAGGAGAATGTCTATTATAATGTCAAAATTTCAGTCTTCACCAATAAAGATTCATAGAAGATCAAGCATCCCCCCATCTCCCAATATACAGAGGGCTCTATTTATATCAAAGTCCATATACCTGAACTCAAAATGTATGTTGTTTTTGAAGAGTGAGAAGGCTTTAAAATTTCATTTTTACATGTGGATAATCATATCACAATGGCAATCCTGCAGTCTTTTATAGCTTTAGTTTTTACTGATCATTCAGGGGTATTTATACTAAATATAAAAACTAAAAGCCCTTTGTTAATAAATAGACATAGGACAACTTTATATTAGAGCTGTGTGCTATAGTTAGCTATAAAATCCTTTTTTAACTGAAGTTTTTATAAGATAATTGCAGTTTTTTTTTAAGGAATTTTAAGAAATAGTGAAGCTATCATGGGTTTCTTAACTTAGTTTCCCCCCATGGTGATATCTTGAAAAACTATAGTACATTATCACAACCTAATTTTTTTTAAATTTTATTTATTTATTATTTTTTGTTTTAATTGAAGGCTAATTACTTTACAATATTGTGGTGGTTTTTGCCATACATTGACATGAATCTGCCATCCTGAACCCCCCTCCCACCTCCCTCCCATCCCATCCCTCAGGGTCATCCCAGTGCATGAGCCCTGAGCACCCTGTCTCATGCATCGAACTTGGACTGATGATCTATTTCACATATGATAATAACATGTTTCAATGGTATTCTCTCGAATCATCCCACCCTCACCTTCTCCCACAGAATCCAACAGTCTGTTCTTTACATCTGTGTCTCTTTTGATGTCTTGCATATAGGGTCATCGTTACCATCTTTCTAAATTCCATGTATATGCTTTAATATACTGTATTGGTGTTTTTCTTTCTGACTTACTTCACTCTGTATAATAGGCACGAGTTCCATCCACCTCATTTAAACCGATTCAAATGCATCTTTTGAATAGCTGAGTGATATTCCATTGTGTATATGTACCACAGCTTTCCTATCCATTCGTCTGCTGATGGACATCTAGGTTGCTTCCATGTCCTGGCTATTGTAAACAGTGCTGCAGTGAACATTGGGGTACACATGTCTCTTTCAATTCTGGTTTCCTCGGCGTGTATGCCCAGCAGTGGGATTGCTAGGTCATATGGCAGTTCTGTTTCCAGTTTTTTAAGGAATCTCCTCACTGTTCTCCATGGTTGCTGTATGAGTTTGCATTCCCACCAACAGTGTAAGATGGTTCCTTTTTCTCCGCACCCTCTCCAGCGTTTATTGTTTATAGACTTTTTGAAAGCAGCCATTCTGATCCGTGTGAGACGGTACCTCATTGTGGTTTTGATTTGCATTTCTCTGATAATGAGTGATGTCACAACCTAAATATTAACATGAAGCAATTGACCAATATTCAGGTTTCCTGATTTTAATAATACTTACAGTTATGTGTGTTCTATATAATTTTATAAAGTGTATGGGCTTCCCTGGTGGCTCAGACAGTAGAGAATTCACCTGCAATATGCAATTGCAGGTTCAATCCCTGGGTTGGGAAGATCCCCTGGAGAAGGGAATGGCATCCCACTCTAGTATTCTTGCCTGGAGAATCCCATGGACAGAGGAGCCTGGCAGGCTATATATAGGCCATGGGGTTACAAAGAGTTGAACATGACTGAGCTACTAAACACAGCACAGAATAGCACAGCATAGGTTTATTTATCTTCCCCCCTAGTCAATCACTACTAGGATCTTTGATGTTGTCCTTCTATAAAGATACTTACTGCTCTCCCATCAGGCCCTCCTCCTCCCCCACCTAGAGTTTTACCTCCACCAACCATTAATCTGTTATCCATTTCTAAAATTTTGTCTTTTCAAAAATGAAATTACTAGAAGCATAGATGAACATTTTAAAGATGGCTGTTTTCATCTAGTTTAATTCCCTTGAGATTCATCCAAATTGTTATTTGAACCAGAAGTTCATTCTTTGTATGGATATGTCATAGTTTGTTTAAATATTATCCCTTGAAAAACCTGGGTTGTTTCCTGTTTTTCCCCTTTTACAAATAAATCTACTGTAAACAGTCATGTCTGCATCTTTGTATGAACATAAGTCTTTGTTTTTCTGAAATAAATGCCTAAGAATGCAATTGCTAGGTCATATTGTACTTATGTGTTGAAATTTTAAGAAACAGCCAAATTATTTTTCAGATTGGCTGTGCTGTTTTACATTCCCAACATCAATGTATAAGTAATCTAGCTGCTTCACATCTTTACTCACATGTGTAATTTATATGTATAATATCTTAAATATGTAGAGGTTTATTTCAACTAAATAACCAGAAGATAACCCAATTTATAATTTGCATAAATATTTTTATATATGATTTACGAAAGAAGTTACATGGATGGCAAATAAGCACACAAAATGATCAGCCTTCTTAGCTATTAGGAAAATACACATTTAAACAGCAAAGAGATACTACTACACACCCACTAGGAATAACTTAAAAGAAATTTTCTTGTGTTACTAGGGGTCTGGTTGGAGAAGGCAATGGCACCCCACTCCAGTACTCTTGCCTGGAAAATCCCATGGACAGAGGAGCCTGGTAGGCTGAAGTCCATGGGGTTGCTAAGAGTCGGACACGACTGAACAACTTCACTTTCACTTTCCACTTTCATGTATTGGAGAAGGAAATGGCAACCCACTCCAGTGTCCTTGCCTGGAGAATTCGAGGGACAGGGGAGCCTGGTGGGCTGCTGTCCATTGGGTCTCACAGAGTCGGACACGACTGAAGCAACTTAGCAGCAGTAGCAGCAGGGGTTTGGTATAACTGGAACTCTGATACCTGGCTGATGGAATGTAAATTCATACCTATTTTAGCAAATAGGTTGATAGTTTGTTAAAAATACAAATATAAATATACACTACCTAGTTATTCCACTCCTAGACATTAACCCAAGAGAAAAATGATACATCCATACAAAGATATGTATGCAAATCTTCATTGAAGCTTTTGGTAATAGTCACAAAACTTAAAATGATCCAAATATCCAATGATAAGTAAATAGAGAAAGTATGGTGTCTGCATACAAGCTAACTGATACATATCACAACATGGATAGATCTCCATCTTGTGTTGAATGCAAGAAGTTAAAGTATATAATGTATGATTCTATGCATATTAAATTCTATAAAAGTGAGCTTAATCCCTAATTAACAGAAAACAGTTTATGTGTCACATGGGAAACTGGGAGTAGGAAGCGGTGGATGTAAGAAATTAAAAGTGAGTGAAAGTTGCTTAGTCGTGTCAGACTCTTTGCAACCCCATGGACTATACAATCCATGGAATTCTTCAGGCCAGAATACTGGAGTGGGTATCCTTTCCTTTCTCCAGGGGATGTTCCCAACCCAGGGATCAAACCCAGGTCTTCCTCATTGCAGATGGATTCTTTACCAGCTGAGCCACAAGGGAAGGCCAAGAATATTGGAGTGAGTAGCCTATCCCTTTACCAGTGGATCTTCCTGACCCAGGAATCGAACTGGGTCTCCTGCATTGCAGGCAGATTCTTTATCAACTGAGCTATCAGGGAAGCCCAAGAATTGTGATAGAACTTTGCCTGTGATGTGTGTGTTAGTTTTCTTGATTGTGCTGATGACAACATTGATATATACATAGGCCATCAAATTGTGACTTAAATTTATACAGTTTACAGTACTTTAATTAGACCTCTAGTGATGAGACAATAAAAAACCTAAAACGGAAGATGTAAAATATTTCTCATGGTATTTGGTCTATGGATATGTAACTAAAATCTGTTATTTCTTTTTAATTCTCCTATACCTGTCTCACCAACACTTCTAATACCTACCAGAAATCCTGCTTCTGTCTTGAGGCTCTGAACTCACTGTTGTTTAGAATTTATTTGTTGTTAAAATCGAGTAATATAATTCATGAAAATATTATGTTCAAAGAAGTGAATATTCCTACCCCTAATCAAGGATTTAGCAAGTATTATCTTTGCTCAAGAAAATGTTATTCAAAAAGTTTGAACATTAACTAAATATTTATCCTTTATTTGTATAATGTCATATATCACAGTAATATATTTGCATATGTTGAACTATCCTTATATCCCAGGGATTAAATCTTACTTGGTAATGGAGTATGAGCATTTAAATATACAGTGTGATTTGGTTTGGTCATTTTGCTGAGAATTTTTATATGTATATTCATCTGAGTTATTGGCCTGTATTTTTTATATATCTTTATATATCTGTATTCTATTATATAACTTTGTCTGACTTTGATACCAGGGTAATATGTTAGTTGCTCAGTTGCATCCAAATCTTTGTGAACTCATGGACTGTAGTCTACCAGGTTCCTCTGTCCATGGAATTTTCCAGACAAGAATACTGGAGTGGGTTGCCTTTCCCTTCTCCAGGGGATCTTCCCAATCCAGGGATCAAACTCATTCTCCTGCATTGCAGGTAGAGTCTTTACCATCTCAGCCAATAAGGAAGCCCCAAATGCTGGCCTATAAAAATGAGTTTGGGGATGTTTTATGTTCTTCAAAAATTTTTGAAAGAGTTGATAAAGATTTATGTTAGTCATTCTTTAAATCCTTGGTGGAATTCACTAAGCTACCTGGTTCTGGATTTTCATTTGTTAGTGGAGGAGTTTTGAGTTCAGTAAATTTGCAAAATACAAATCAATATATAAAAGTCATTGTATACACTAACAACAAATTATCAAAAAGCAATTAATAAAGAATTCCATTTATTATAGCATAAAAAGAATAAAATGCTTTGGTATAAACAAAACCAAGAAAGGCAAAGACCTGTACACTGAAAATGTCAAAATACTGCTGAAAGAAATTAAAGAGGACAAAAATAAATGCAAAAAGAAAACCCTATGTTCAGGAATTAAGAATCTATATTGTTAAAAATCTATTCTACAGAAAATGATATTATGATTCAAGAAAAATTCTATCAAAATCCCAATGAAATCCTTTATAGAAATAGTTAAAAAATACTAAGTTTCATATAAAACCACATGAATTTTGAAAGCAATCTTGAGAAAGAAGAACTAAGAAGGAAGCATCACATTTCTGATTTCATATGTATTACAAAATGATAATAATGAAACCAGCATGGAACTGGCATAAAGACATACATCTAGACCAATGAAACAAAATAGAGAGCCCAGAAATAATCCCACACATGTCAGGTCAACTGTTCTTGAATAAGGAATTCAAGAATGCACAAATGAGAAAGGAGAGTCTCTTAAATAAATGGTGTTGAAAAAATTGGAAGTCCACATGCAAAAGAATGAAATCAGACCTCTGTTTTAAACCATGAACAGACAGTAACTTAAAATGGATTAAAGATGTAAACATGAGACCTGAAACTGTAGAGTTCTAGAGGAAGAGTTCCTGAAGAGCTATGGATGGAGGTTCATGACATTATACAGGAGGCAGTGATAAAGACCATTTCCAAGGAAAGAAATGCAAAAAGGTTGTCTGAGGAGGCCTTACAAATAGCTGAAGAAAAAAGAGAAGCAAAAGGCAAAGGAAGAAAGGAAAGATGTAACCATAAAAATGCAGAGTTCCAAAGAATAGCAAGGAGAGATAAGAAAGCCTTCCTCAGTGATCAGTGCAAAGAAACAGAGGCAAACAACAGATGGGAAAGACTAGAGATCTCTTCAAGAAAATTAGAGATACCAAGGGAACATTTCATGCAAAGATGGGCTCGATAAAGGACAGAAATGGTATGGTCCTAACAGAAGCAGAAGATATTAAGAAGAGGTGGCAAGAATACACAGAAGAACAGTACAAAAAAAGATCTTCATGACCAAGATAATCATGATGGTGTGATCACTCACCTAGAGCCAGACATCCTGGAATGTGAAGTCAAGTGGGCCTTAGGAAGCATCACTACGAACAAAGCTAGGGGAGGTGATGGAATTCCAGTTGAGCTATTTCAAATCCTGAAAGATGATGCTGTGAAAATGCTGCACTCAATATGCCAGCAAATTTGGAAGATTCAGCAGTGGCCAGAGGACTGGAAAATGTCAACTTTCATTCCATTCCCAAAGAAAGGCAATGCCAAAGAATGTTCAAACTACCACACAATTGCACTCATCTCACACACTAGTAAAGTAATGCTCAAAATTCTCCAAGCCAGGCTTCAACAATACATGAACCACGAAATTCCATATGTTCAAGCTGGATTTAGAAAAGGCAGAGTAACCAGAGATCAAATTGCCAACATCTGTTGGATCATTGAAAAAGCAAGAAAGTTCCAGAAAAATATCTACTTCTGGTTTATTTACTGTGCCAAAGCCTTTGGCTGTGTGGATCACAACAAACTGTGGAAAATTCTGACAGAGATGGGCATACCAGACCACCTTACCTGCCTCCTGAGAAACCTATATGCAGGTCAGGAAGCAACAGTTAGAACTGGACATGGAACAACAGACCTGTTGCAATAAGGGAAAGGAGTATGTCAAGGCTGTCTATTGTTACCCTGCTTATTTGATTTATATGCAGATTACATCATGCAAATTGTTGGGCTGGATGAAGCACAAGCTGGAATCAAGATTGTTGAGAGAAATATCAATAACCTAAGATATGCAGATGACAGCATCCTTATGGCAGAAAGTGAAGAAGTCAAGAGCCTCTTGATGAAAATGAAAAAGGAGAGTGAAAAATTTGGCTTAAAGCTCAACGTTCAGAAAACTAAAATCATGGCACTGGTCCCATCACTTCATGCCAAATAGATGGGGAAACAATGGAAACAGTGAGACTTTATATTTTGGGGCTGCAAAATCACTGCATATGGTGACTGCAGCCATGAAATTAAAAGATACTTGCTCCTTGAAAGAAAAGCTATGACCAACCTAGATAGCTTATTACAAAGCAGAGACATTACTTTGCCAATAAAGGTCCATCTAGTCAAAGCTATGGTATTTCCAGCAGTTATGTATCAATATGAGAATTGGACCATAAAGAAAGCTGAACACTGAACAATCGATGCGTTTGAACTGTGATGTTGGAGAAGACTCTTGAGAGTCCCTTGGACTGCAAGGAGATCCAACTGATCCATCCTCAAGGAAATCAGTCCTGAATATTCACTGATGCTGAAGCTGAAACTCCAATACTTTGGCCACCTGATGTGAAGAACTGACTCATTGGAAAAGACCCTGATGTGGTGAAAGATTGAAGGCAGGAGAATGTTATGACAGAGGATGAGATGGTTGGATGGCATCACCTACACTATGACGTAAGTTTGAACAAGCTCTGGGAGTTGATGATGGACAGGGAAGCCTGGCATGCTGCAGTTCATGGGGTCACAAAGAGTCACACAGGGCTGAGCGACTGAACTGAACTGAGAGGAAGACATAGAAGAAGCTTCATTTTATTTGTTTGCAGCGATTTATTTGACATGCTACCAAAACCACAAGCAACAAAAGCAAAATAAATTGGCACGACACCAAACTAGTCTGTGCATAGCAAGGGAAATTATTGACAAAGTTAAAAGACCACCTATAGAATGGGTGAAATATTTCAGACAAGAGGTGTATTTCCCAAATTTGTAAGAGACTGCCACAACTCAATAGCAAAAACTCAAATAACCTGATTTTAAAGTGCTAAAATACTTGAACAAGTGTTTCTACAAAGAAGACATACAAGAGGCCAACAGTATAGGAAAATATTCCCCACATAACCATCAGAGAAATACAGATCAAAACCACAATGAGATACCCCTCATTTCACTTTAGGACAGTTATTAGGAGGAAAAAGATATTAAGAATTGTTGGTGAGTCTGTGAAAAAAATGGAACCTTTTCACACTGTTGGTAAGAAAGTAAAATGATGTAGCTGTTACGGGAATAGTATGATGTTCTCTCAGAAATTAAAAGCAGAACTATCATATGATTCAGCCATCGCACTTTGGGACTTTATATGTCCAAAAGAATTTATGTCAGGATCTGAAAGAGATATCAGCACTCAGAAATTCATTGCATCAATTTTCCACAATAGCTAAGATATGGAAACAACCTGAATGTCCATAAATGGGTGGATGGATAAAGAAAATGCCCATACATAAATTGGAATATTATTCAGCCTTAGCAAAGACAGTACAACATGGTGCAATATGGCTTAACCTGGACAACTTTATGCTAAGTAAAATAAGTTTATCACAGAAAGGCATATGTGCATGATCCAATTAAAAAGTATCTAAAACAGTCAAACTTATAGAAACAAGTGAAGTGAAGTGAGGGCAAAGTCGCTCATCGCATCTGACTCTTTGTGACCCCATGGACTGTCCATAGAATTCTCTAGGCCAGAATACTGGAGTGGGTAGCCTTTCCCTTCTCCAGGGGATCTTCCCAACCCAGGGATCAAACCCAGGTATCCCACATTGCAGGCGGATTTTTTTTACCAGCTGAGCCACAAGAGAAGCCAAGAAGAATGGTAATTTATAGGGGCTGTGGGGAAAGAGAAATGGGAGTTACTTTTCAATGAGTATGTAATTTCAGTTATGAGGTTCCCTGGTGTCTCAGTGGTAAAGAATCCTCTTGAGTCAATCCTTGATATGCAGGTTCACTGCCTGTGGGAAATCGTAAACCAATGTAGTATTTTTGCCTGGGAAATCCCATGGACTGAGGAGCCTGTTGTACTATAATCCATGAAGTCACAAAAGAATTGGACACAATTTAGGGACTAAACAACACTAACAATTTCAGTTATACAAAATGAAAAAATTCTAGCCATCTGCTACAGTGTGCCTATAGTAAATACTATAAAATGTATATAAATATTTGTTTATAGATTTCATGCTAAGTATTCTTACCATGTTGTCACTTCAGTCGTGTCTGACCATGACATCCTACAGACTGCAGCCTGCCAGGCTCCTCTGTCCATGGGGATTCTCTGGACAAGAGTCCTGGAGTGGGTTTCCATGCCCTCCTTTAGGAGACCTTCCAACCCAGGGATTGAACCTATGTTTCTTATGTCTCCCATATTGGCAGGCAGATTCTTTACGACTAGTGCCACCTGGGAAGCCCAAGAATTCTTACAAAATACACACACACACACACACACACACACACACACACACACAAAATAATCTAAAGAACATGTAGTCATGATTCTAAAGTTTTTGTTAGGAGTATGAAAAATTTACATCTTCATTTAAAGAATATTACATTTCTACATTTGATTTTGGAAGAAATATGCAATATAAGTATGTTTTCCTTTAGCAAGTTAGTATGCTCTTTAAGGAATTTAACTAAAAGATGAAGGAACTAAATTTGAAATTATGGTTTTCTCTGAAATAATAATCAAAAATTTGGTGACACATACATCAAGATGGTCATTGAATGCTGCTATTCTTCTTAACAGTAAACTTTTGAGTAACAAAATATTAGTTATGGTAATAATTAACTCATACAAATTTTAGTTTGAGAAGTACAGTAAAAATTGGTGATTACTAGAATTTATGAAGTAAGGAATTAGAATCTGACTAATTATCTGCTACACACTAATTGGCAAGAGAGGAACTAGAGATTATTCAAAGAGATCAGTAGTAATTAATGGACTGAAAAATAGCATATATGGGGGAAGTTGAAGAATGTAAAACTGTTTTAAATAAAAATAGCATACATAGGGGAAAGCTGAAGAATGCAAACTGTTTTAAATGAAGTAGAAACTAGAAAATTACTAAATAGCCATCCATAAGACTAAAACTTCAGTGATGGTTAGAAAATTAAGTCTCCATTAAGAAAGTCTTTTTTTTTTTTTCCACTTCAGGTTTTTAAGAGAAAAAGTTTTCCTTAAATGAACTTTGAAATATTGAGTAAGCTTATTAAAGTGGGAAGTTATAGCAATGCTTTCTTTTGAGAATTATAATAAAGAACTGAATACATTCTAATTTATTCTGAAAGCTGTTTATAGATACCAAGGGAGGGAATGAGTGACATTATCAGTGATCTTTCCATTCTTCAGGTTCTGTGATGTTCAGTTTATTCAATCATGCTGAAGTTGGAAAGTTCATTTCTGTATTATCAACTGGGGAAATAACTGCATTAACTGATAGATTTTTCTCCCTTCAAATTGTTTTTTTCCCAAGTGATTCTCCAGTTTTATCTGATATTACTGTCTGAGCCATTACAACAATCTTGCAGATATAAGGTCAATTGACTACATTATGTTTTGACTCTAAAGTGTTTGAGAACATTATTTTTAAGAAAAATATCAGAGTGTACATTTTGATCTGCTTCTCTAAATTATCTTATTAATGTACATTTTAGCATAACAATTTGAAAATAATTTTGATGATGAGATTTTATCATCAAATATCATTTGATGCATAACATTTGACTATTAAATAATATTTATGGATATATCATATTTTAAACCAGTTCTTATATAGGGTATTCAAACTTTTTAACATAAACACTTTTGCAACATATTTTTTTGTACATTAATATTTTTTTCTACCTTGCTCAACTATTTTGAACTATGTTCTTTAGCAGAATTTTTAAGAGACATTGTTCAGTCAGAATCCTTTAACACTTTGCAGATTCTTTGGAAATATTGCAAAATGCTTTCTAGAAATTCGAGTCAATTGCCTAACAATATATTTCTCATTTATATAAGCTCTTTCAAATGTATATCCTCATACAACAATGCACAACTTTGCTAATTTGAAAAGCAAATTATTTTCTTGTTATGTTTTAGAGTGTTAGTGAAAGACAGTCTGTTGGCAATTAACTATTATTTTAATGGGATTACCATTGTGAAACACCACAGTTTCAAAACAAACCAATAAAGTATTTGTACACATATATGTTAGTATAAGATGCCACCTGGAAATCACCAAATGAATTTCTGAGATTTATGAGAAAGACTTCTTCAACACTGTTATCTTAGGTATATATCAAGAGTCATCATATAATGTAATGGCATGAAGAAATGTGACAGCTGTCATAATCATATTAAAAAGATAAGCACTTCAATGTAAAAGGAAAGAAAGACCTAACTAACACAGCAAAGCAAAAATGATCTTTCATTTGGTATGTAAAAGAAAGGAGCATCCATTGAAGACTGCCATCCTTCCACACTCTTTAGACATATGAGAACTTCTCTTGATGTTCACAGGGTTTCTTTTATATTCCATTTAAAACCTTCAATTTGTACTAGAAATCCTTCTTTCTTAGCTTCCTTTACATTTAAAGAAATTTTTGCAAAACAAAACTTTTTCCCCCAATTTCTGATATGAAAATCTAGAAGTGTGTTAGCACTCAATTCAAGGGGCAGAAACACAATTTGAACTAGATCAAGCAAAAATGAGTGATATGTTGAAATAAATTGCCAAACTACAGAAAAGTTAAGGATGAAGATGGGTTTAGTGATAATTAAACCTTTGACAGTTACACAATCAAAATCATCTTCATCATTTTTCTCTGTCCCACCTTGGTAATTTCCTACCAAAAACATAAGGGTGAAAAAGGGGTAGAAACCATTCAGTTGATTCTTGTGTTTACACACTTTTTCAATGAGGTAAGTAAAATTTTTTTGTCCAGTCCCTGCTTGGAAAACATGGTTAATATTATTTAATATTATTTTTTGTAAGGGAAATAATAGTTTCAATCTGATTCTAGAAAATTTGAATAGTAGTTGACTGACAGAGGCATAAAGCAATTGATCATGTCAACAAATATCTTAATTTGAATTGAGAACTCTCTACTATGAATCACATCCAAATAAATTCTGCAATTTCTGTAGTATAGGAAGAAAACACAGTTGATTCTCTAGTGCTGTCACTGGTCTTCTGGTGTTCACCAAAGTGTTGCTTATTACCAAATCTAATGTTCACATGCATTTTTCATTAATACTTTGGTCCAGTATTAAAGTTGTACCCTTCCTTGATTTAATAGGTCATATTATGAATATCTGATGTTATTGATATTTCTCCCGGCAATCTTGATTCCAGCTTGTGCTTCTTCCAGCCCAGCGTTTCTCATGATGTACTCTGCATATAAGTTAAATAAGCAGGGTGACAATATACAGCCTTGACGTACTCCTTTTCTTATTTGGAACCAGTCTGTTGTTCCATGTCCAGTTCTAACTGTTGCTTCCTGACCTGCATATAGGTTTCTCAAGAGGCAGATCAGGTGGTCTGGTATTCCCATCTCTTTCAGAATTTTCCACAGTTTACTGTGATCCACACAGTCAAAGGCTTTGGCATAGTCAATAAAGCAGAAATAGATGTTTTTCTGGAACTCTCTTGCTTTTTCGATGATCCAGTGGATGTTGGCAATTTGATGTCTGGTTTCCCTGCCTTTTCTAAAACCAGCTTGAACATCTGGAAGTTCGCGGTTCACGTATTGCTGAAGGCTGGCTTGGAGAATTTTGAGCATTACTTTACTAGCGTATAAGAAGAGTGCAGTTGTGCGGTAGTTTGAGCATTCTTTGGCATTGCCTTTCTTTGGGATTGGAATAAAAACTGACCTTTTCCAGTCCTGTGGCCACTGCTGAGTTTTCCAAATTTGCTGGCATATTGAGTGCAGCACTTTCACAGCATCATCTTTCAGGATTTGAAATAGCTCCACTGGAATTCCATCACCTCCACTAGCTTTGTTCGTAGTGATGCTTTCTAAGGCCCACTTGACTTCACATTCCAGGATGTCTGGCTCTAGGTGTGTGATCACACCATCATGATTATCTTGGTTGTGAAGAACTTTTTTGTATGCCCTTGTATTTTTTGTATGCTCTTATGACAGAAAGTGAAGAGGAACTAAAAAGTCTCCTGATGAAAGTGAAAGAGGAGAGTGAAAAATCTGGCTTAAAGCTCAGCATTCAGAAAACTAAGATCATGGTCCCATCACTTCATGGGAAATAGACAGGCAAACAGTGTCAGACTTTATTTTTTTGGGCTCCAAAATTACTGCAGATGGTGATTGCAGCCATGAAATTAAAGACGATTACTCCTTGGAAGGAAAGTTATGACCAACCTAGATAGCATATTCAAAAGCTGAGACATTACTTTGCCAACAAAGGTCTGTCTAGTCAAGGCTTTGGTTTTTCCGGTGGTTATGTATGGATGTGAGAGTTGGACTGTGCAGAAGGCTGAGTGCCGAAGAATTGATGCTTTTGAACTGTGGTGTTGGAGAAGACTCTTGAGAGTCCCTTGGACTGCAAGGAGATCCAACCAGTCCATTCTAAAGGAGATCGGTCCTGGGTGTTCTTTGGAAGGAATGATGCTAAAGCTGAAACTCCAGTACTTTGGCCACCTCATGCAAAGAGTTGACTCATTGGAAAAGACTCTGATGCTGGGAGGGATTGGAGGCAGGAGGAGAAGGGGACGACAGAGGATAAGATGGCTGGATGGCATTACCGACTCGATGGACATGAGTTTGAGTGAACTTTGGGAGTTGGTGATGGACAGGGAGGCCTGGCGTGCTGCAATTCATCGGGTTGCAAAGAGTCAGACACGACTGAGCGACTGAACTGAACTGAACTGATTATATCTCCTATTTCTCTATTCTTTTTTTTTCTGTGTAATTATTTCCTGACATAGCACTTGGAATTGTAGGGCTCTCTAAGGCTATAACATCGTATAGTCCTCTGTAGTCAGTCCTGTGGTGGTTCTCCTTGTTTCCAGCATCTTCAGTGCTCAATATATGCAAATGCCACTGAAGCAAAGCCACTACTGTGTCAAACACATTTTTTTTTTCCTCTTAAACTTCATTCCCAGCCTTCTGAAGTAAGCTGAGTCAAATCCACAGGGCTATGTTGGACATAATATTCACCAATTCCTATCTGTCTCCTTAAAACATCCAATATACTTTCCACAGGTTCTTCTCTGGCTGCTAAACTTACGTTGTTTATTAAGTGGATGCTTTCATAGTCCTGGAAGAGGATGAGATAAAAATAGCTTAAGTCCCTGAAGGAGTTCAGAGCAGATTCTACTTAAAACCGACCCACCTCCCATCCTTCCAACATGGTTGTCCGTTGTTGTTTCATTACTAAGTTTGTCTGACTCTTTTGTGACCCCATGGACTGTAGCCCGCCTCTGTCCATGGGATTCTCTACTCAAGAATACTGGAGTGGTTTGCCTTTTCCTTCTCCAGCGGATCTCCCCAAACGAGGGGTCAAACCCGCATCTCCTGCACTGCAGGTGGATTCTTTGCCACTGAGCCTCCTGTGAACCTCTCCAACATTAAAGTCAGCCATGAGAAAGAAACAAATAGTTACCATTTGAAGATGCAACATTTGGGGCTTCTTTGATGTAGCAGTCTCTCTTGTCTTTACAGTATTGCAGACTTTAACTCTGATCTTTTCTCTCCTATCCATATTTCCAGTTTTTTTGTGGATATCTTTAACTCTTATTTCCTTGGTTCTGAATATTAAGTGATATCTTTTTTCTCCTTAATAACTAGCTCTTTTTCTTAACTCCTGTACTTACAGGAGTACAGAAGTACTCCTGTACAGAACATAATAATTTTTATATTTTAATACATTATTTCCATAAATGTTCTCCATTTTTCATTTCAGGGCTTTTGCATTTTCATCAGTGAATCTTTAATAACTGGAACAATGGATGATACACAGTATGTGCTTGATAGATATTTTCAAATGACTGAACAAATTTTTAAGAATTACTTCTTCTGGAGGAGGAGCTAAGATGGTGGAGGAATAGGACGGGGAGAACACTTTCTCCTCCACAAAATCATCAAAAGAACATTTAAACACCGAGTAAATTCCACAAAACAACTTCTGAATGCCAGCAGAGGACATCAGGCACCCAGAAAAGCAACCCATTGTCTTCAAAAAGAGGTAGGAAAAAATATAAAAGACAAAAAAAGAGACAAAAGAGGGAGGGACGGAGCTCCGTCCTGTGAAGGCAGTCTTAAAAAGAGAGCAGTTTCCAAACACCAGGAAACATTCTCACTGCCGAGTCTGTGCCAAGCCTTGGAAGCACAGAAGGCAACATAACAGGGAGGAAAAATAAATAAACAATTAAAACCAACAGATTACAAGCCCTGTGGTAACTCCCCCAGTGGAGAAGCAGCTCACACGCCTGCACCCGCCACTAGCAAGCGGAGGCTGGGCTGGGCAGGGAGGTGCGGAGTGGGCTGCATCACTTAGAGTAAGGATCTGGCCTGAAAGCCCCAAGCGCTATCTGAGCAAACTAATTTGTGCTAGCAAACCAGACTGTGGGATATCTACCATGCAACCTAAGGCATCTCCAAGCCCGCTCACGGAACAAAGGACTGAACAGAGATAGCCGGCTGCAGACCATCCCCCTCCGGTGACAGGCTTCTCCAGAGAGACATTATCTACAAAACTGTAAGCAGGCTTCTTTGCTAACTAAGACTTCTTGGGGTTCTGAACGGTCAACATCCGCCTAAGAAGGTGCACTGGTTGTACACCCAGATAACCAAGCAGCGGGGAGGCGATAAGTCGCAGCAACCGTGCTCGCCAAACACCTCATCACCTGAGCTGCTCGGAACTGGGAAGGGCACAAAATGCAGGCCCAACTGAATTTGCGCCTCTGAGGACTATCCGAGTGCCTGAACCTGAGTGGCTTAGACCTGGGAGGTGCAGACAGCCCAGGGCCAGCCTCGGATGGTTCCCGGCAGAGCAACCTAGAGCCTGAGCAGAGTGGGCAGGGAGGCTACATGCGCTGTGAGCAGGGGCAGGCCCAGTGTGGCTGACGCACTGCGAGCATATGCCAGTGTTATTTGTTTGCAGCATCCCTCCCTCCCCACAGCGCGACTGAACAAGTGAGCCTAAAAAAAAAAAAAAAAAAGTGTCCACCACCCCCCGCTTTGTATCAGGGCGGAAATCAGACACTGAAGAGAACAGCAAACAGAAGAAGCTATAACAGAGGGAACCGCCTTGGAAGCGACAGGCAATAGATTAAAACCCTGTCGTTAGTACCGACTACATAGGAAGGGGCCTATAGATCTTGAGAAATATAAGCCGGACCAAGGAACTAGCCGAAAATGAACTGACCCCACAATACCCACAACAACACCAGAGAAAGTCCTAGATATATTTTTAATTCCCATTAATGCATATAAATGATGATTTATCTATAATTATGTAAAATGCTTCACATTTCTCCCTGCATACTATCATGTGTCATATGTTATTGAGAGATCAGACTTTGAAAAGGCAATCTGATCAGATTATTCCCCTTGTTAGGCTTCCCATTGTTTACCAAATTTAAGGTAGATGTCACACCTCTATAAGTTCTTTCATAACTTGTTCTTGATTGACGTTCTTAGGCTAATTTTCCTACAGGGAAACATATTCCAGATGCTCCAATCAAACAAGAATATTTGCTATTTCTCATGGAGAAATCAAGTTTCCCTGCCTCTGTGATTCATATAAGGCTAGTCTCTCAACTTGGAATACTTCTTTCTCTGGATAATATGTCTGAATATAAATGACACTAACTTGAAGTTCTTCTCATAATGCCAATGAAATGTGATTTTTGTCCTTTCCATTATTTTCCTTGAAACTTTCTGTTTCTCCATGAAGGTGCTATTCCTTACTGATTAAAGTAGCTGAATCTGAAACCAGCTGCCTGGGCTTCATTCATATCACCCCTAGTTAGTAGTTATGACATGTTGGGCAAATTATGTAACCAATTTATTTTCAAGTATATTCATTAGTAAATTATGAATATTAATTTACCTCATTAGATTGTTTCAAAAATCAATTGGGCTAATAAAAGTAAAATACTTAGAATGACCCTTTGCATATTAGTAATACATAATATTTTAAATTATTTATATATTAGTTGTATTAAACTCAAATTTTTATTATTTGCATCATCAACCAACAAATTTCTCTGCAATACACATGTACATAGGCCTACAAACACAAAAATGTATTAAAACATGGATATTGCTTTCCTCTTTTTATGCCAATCCATAATAATTAAAATAACTTACTTTTACACATAATTTTTGATCAGTATATATGAAGAATTATCTTGCATACATAATATCTCTTTAGAGTATCTTATAAGCTTAAAAATGTCTTTAAAAATTTGCTCCAATAATTTATTCTTTCATCCAACACACATCTAAGGAGCACCCACTCCTTGCCAGAATTTCTTTCTAGGCCCTAGAATACATTTCATTATAGGTATGATATGTTGAATCATGAAGCCTAAAGATAGCCATTCCTTAATCTCTGGGACTTGTGAGTATGTTACTGTATATGGCAAAAAGACTTTTGCAGATATGATTAAATGAAGGCTCTTAAGGCAAATGTTCTGGATTATCTGGATAGGCTTTGTGTGATCAAAAGGTTACCCATAAAAGAGAGGAAGACTCATAGACTCATAGCATATGATGATAGAAGTAGAACTTACAATAATGTGTTTTGAAGATGGAGGAAGAAGTCTCAGACTAATGAACAGTAACAGCCTCTAGAAGCTGGAAAAGACAGAGACACAGAGTCTTACCTGGAAACACGTTCTTCCTCCTGAAGGAACACAGAACTCTGATACCTCTAAGGCTCCTTGGATCTGTATGCTATAACTTTTGTGTCTCTCTAAGTAACTAAGTTTGTGATAACATTACAGCAGCAATGGGAACCTAATAGTTACAGTAATGCCAACATTAAATTCTACACCCACATTTTCATGCTCTTCTATGACCTTCTTCCACATCATTATCAGGCTCAAACTTGGAATTTACTTTGACCAATGATATTAATACATACCAGAAAATTGTGAATATTAAAATTTGTACCCCCTTGCAGCTGGAAAACGTGTATCCACTACCCTGTGAAGAATGCCAAACTAGCATCTTTGAGGATAAAGGAATATAACTGATAGAGGTCTCAGTTATCCTAGATGCCCCCGTCCTTCCAGCCATAAGAGTGAGGTCCCAAGTTCATGAAAACACACGGAACTGCTAAAAGCCTTGAGATGGGATCTTGCACAGTTTGAACTATCTGAGTGAAACCGAGTAAGGAAAGGACAAGTAGCAGGGGATTAGATCACAAGAATGACAAGGCCAGGGAATCCATGGGGTGTACTTGGATTATACTTTGAAGGATAAGGGAAGCCACTAAGTGGCATCATCTGACATATTTATTTATTTATTTATTTTTATTCTTTTAAAAAATTTTTGTTGTAGTCTAGTTGCTTTACATTGTTGTGTTGGTTTCTACTGTAGCAAAGTGCATCAGCTCTATGTATACCTATATCCCCTGCTTATTGAATTTCCTTCCCATTTGGGTCACCACAGAGCACTGAACAGGGTTCTCTGAGCTATACAGCAGGTTCACATTAGTCAGGTTTTATACATATTAGTTGGAGAAGGCAATGGCACCCCACTCCAATACTCCTGCCTGGAAAATCCCATGGACGGAGGAGGTGGGCTGCATTCCATGGGGTCGTTGAGGGTCGGACACGACTGAGTGACTTCACTTTCACTTTTCACTTGCATGCATTGGAGAAGGAAATGGCAACCCACTCCAGTGTTCTTGCCTGGAGAATCCCAGGGACGGGGGAGCATAGTGGGCTGCCGTCTATGGGGTCGCACAGAGGTGGACATGACTGAAGTGACTTAGCAGCAGCAGCAGCATACATATTAGTGTATGTATGTCAATCCCAGTGTTGCAAACCACCCCTCCCTTCTTTCCCCATGGTATCCATACATTTGTTCTCTATGTCTGTGTCTGTATTTCTGCTTTGTAAATATGATAATCTATAGCAGTTTTTCAGATTTCACATCTGTACATGAATATATGATATTTGTTGAAAGATAAAGCCACTCAGTTGCATCACCTGATTTATATTTTAATTAAGAACTCTTGCTGCTAAACAGAGAATAGACTGCAGCTTGGCATGGGTAAATGTAGGAACTCCTAGGAAGACTACTGTAGCAACCAGGTGAAAGATGATGATTGTTTGGACCATGATTAAAAACAGTGAAGATAATGCAACTTTGTGAGGTTCAGGGATATTTTGAAGGTTGAGCTGACAAGATTTGTTAATGGATTGAACATGAATCGAAAAGAATAGGGTTTGTCTTATTTGCTTATGTAGCATCAGCCAGGGCAACCAGTAGGTTTGAGGACTAGATAGTGGTTTGAGGAACAGGTAAATTAGATCTCAGTTGTAAATATGTGAAGTTGATGATGCTCATCAGATATCTCAGAGGAGTTGGTGAGAAGGCCCTTGCCATTGTTCCATAAGCAGAGCCAGAGTTCAAGGAAGAGAGAAGTTTAGGTCGAAAAGAGTTTTTCTAGGGAGAAGGTGAAGTAAGGGGAAGAGCAAAGCCCTGCAATTGAGTCCTGGAGCTTTCTAAAGCCGAGACCATGGGAAGAAAGAAGGAAATGGTGCTTTTGGAGGACTGTGTAACCAAATTCTGTCTTCCTCTATGTTCTATGTAATTTCCACCAAAAACAATCTCATTCAATTTCCTGTTTTACAGATGGTAACAACCAAGGTTTGGGGAAGTTAAACAACTTGCTTAGTATCATAATCAAAGTAACTAGGATAAATTCCCTATGTTATTAAATTCCCAAGACTCAAGTTTTAAACATATATCCAATTATATTTAAAGAAATGAGCCTCATAACCATCATCTCCTGTTCTTCTTGTGTAGGATTATTCACTGCAATGACTAAAGTTTCTGTTGTCATACACAATGCTATTTGAGATCAGAACTCCCTGGTTGCGCCCTATTTTACCAGTCAAAATACCACTCACAGCTGGGATGTGATTCATTATTACTTATTCACTACTGTATAAGATAGTTTATCCAGAGCATAAAAAGAAGTGAATACTGCTGTTGGAAGAGAAAAGTCACATTACAACAATTCAGCTTGATTATTACTGCATCACTTTTCCCCTGTTGGTTATATCCTTTCAATTGTCGAGCATTATCCTATACTTTAAACATCCTTTATATTTGGAGGGACTGGAGAACATTTCATTAAAATTATCATAAACTAACAGCTAATGTCAGCTCTAAATAAATTCCCTGTGTAAGCCAATAGGGTGTAAATGTTTCCTGCTTTAATATAAAAAGGTGAATAGGATGTGTGGGGGAGTATTATTGAATCTAGAAGCTCAATTTTATTCTGTCTCTTTTCCTATTTCTGCTGTTGAAGCTGGAGGGAACACACAGAGTTGCTTCTAAAGCAGCTTTAAACACCTTTGGCTTACCTTACTTTAATCTCCACAGCAACTGGGATTTAGGGTGTAGAGAATGCTTATATTAACAAAAATTTCTAAAGCATTTAAAAGGAATCAATGTATTAACATTGTTTAAAATCAGAGACAAAGAGTGGCTCACTGTTGGGCTACTCATAAGACATGTCCAGGGCATCTATCAGTTAGAGGCTTGTGATTTAAAATGAACTAATATATACATATGGGTCTTCCCTGGTGGTTAAGTGATAAAGAATCTGCCTGTCAAAGCAGGAGACACAGGTTTGATCCCTGGTTGGGGAAGAACCCCTGGAGGTGGAAATGGCAACCTACTCCAGTATTCTTGCCTGGGAAATCCCATGGACAGAGAAGCCTGGTGGGCTGCAGTCCATGGGGTCACAAATGCATGGGACATGACTTAGTGACTAAACCACAACAAATACACATATGACTGTATTTGCATATATATTAAATAATGGTGCTATATTAAATGTGAGAGGTGTGCTCATTTTTTTTTTTCTCTAGTGAAACCAAAGCATTGAAAAAAGTCAAGATACTATTTTGAAAAACAAACCACAATTTATGGACAAGGCACAGAATGCTCTTTTCCTCTTGGCCCTCAGCTATGTTCAAGAACACTACAGTCTGCCCTCCATATCTGCAGATTCACATTCAAGCCTTCAACCACCCACCATTGATGGGAGGGCCAAGTGTACTATATACAGTTGTATATAAGGGACTTAAACATCTGTGAATTTTGTTACAGGGGTCCTAGAACCACTCCCCCAGTGCTGCTGAGGGATGACTGTATTTCCTTCCCTCCTCCAGCCATACAGCCCTGAAGCCTAGTGTTACACACCAGCTGAGGGCTGTCAAAATTGAGGGGGTGGAGACAGTGGAATTGAGAATTACTTCAGGGAGATTCCTATACCTTTCGTCTCAGAAATTCTAAATCATTGTTTCCGAGTGAGATTCCTATACCTTTAGGCTCAGAAATTCTAAATCATTGTTTCCGATTTGTGTTCTAAGAATCTGCCTTTTTATCAAGTGCATTTTGAAAGGCCACTGGTCTAACCACACTCATTTTTGGTCATCACCCTGCTCTTCTGAATCCTTACTTATTCCATTCCCATTGCTCACAATATTCTTTTTCCTTTTGGGAAGCTAATTCCTAGTGATATTTGAAGCCCAAAATCTATATCCTTCTTTTCTGTAATAATATTTTGCCATTTTGTATCCCATTAGCATTTTGTATGTGTCTTTATTTGATTTTTTTTATCGATTTTCTACTCAAAGCATAGGTCACAAACAAGCATCATCATCAACTGGGAGCTTGTTAGAAATGAAGAATCACAGGCTCCACCCTAAATTTACTGAATCAGAATCAATTTTTAACAAGATCCCAAGTTGATTCTGATGCACATTGAAGTTTGAAAAATACTTTTTGCATTTCACAGTAGCTATTTTTTTCTCTCTTTCAGTAAAACAAGGATTTCTCCTAAACTGAGATTGAGTCTTAGAAGACATTATTTTCTCAGATTTTAGCACAAAAATACACAATAAGTATCACTGTAAATAAATTGGAGATATACTTGTAAAACAATTCTTATTACTCCAACAGAATAGAAGAGAAATGTAAACATATAAAGAAAGAAGATAAAGATGTTTTATCTTTGTTCTTTTTTATATTATATCTTTAATATAAAATAGGAACAAAGATGTGCATTAAAACTATGATATAAATCCATTATGAAACTTCATTTTCAGATGAAGTCACTTTCAAAGGATTTGTTGCCTTTTGTATCATAGGAACCTCATACAAGCAATACTTAATGTTACTTGGCTAACTTAAAATATTGTAGTCTATTTGACTCCAAGTTTCAGTGTCAGAAAGATGTTCTAATAGCACAGACCATCACCATAGAAACATTAGTAATCTGTTTACAATGATGATTTTAAAACAAGTTTGTAATGCTACTTTAAAAAGAAAGTTCAAACCTAGTATAGGTTCAACTGCTTTGAAAATCCTGATTTAGAAGTGGAGTGTGGCTTGGAATATGCATAGTTATCTTGCTCCCCAGAAGATTCTGATTCATGTGGTCATCAGAGACCACTTGGCTCTTATAAATATATAATAATATTTAAAATAATAATAATAAAATAAATAATAAATATTATTATTATAAGTTGAATTATATTGCCGCCCCAAAATATATTGAATCTTTCAGACCTTAGAATGTGACCTTTAATTGGAAATAGGGTTGTGATAGGTGAAATTAGTTAAAATGAGATAAGATTGGAGTCAGGTGAGCCCTTAAGCCAATATAATCGGTCCTTTTAAGAAGAGGAAAGTGAGAGACACGGGAGAATGCCAGGTGAAGGGGGATACGGTGATTGATTGATGCATCAACAACACAAAAGACACGGAGGACTGCTGACGTCTCAGAAGGTGGGCTGCCGTCTCTGAGGTCGCACAGAGTCGGACACGACTGAAGCGACTTAGCAGCAGCAGCAGGTAGGAGAGAGAAGTGGCACAGATTCTTTCTCAGAGCACGCCAGGGGAACCAACTCTGCCAACCCCTTGTTTTTGGATTTCAAGACTCCAGAAAGGGGAGAAAGTAAGTTTTCTGTTATTTTAAGCTCCCCACTTTGTAGTACGTTTCACACCAGCCTTAAGAAACAACATTATTTGTGTTCCTCTTGAATGAGCTTGAGTCCCACTCTTGTTCTTACTGCCACAGAGAACACAAGTTCTCAAATATTAGTATGTACTTTAGACGTTTGTTTGAGATGACTGAAATCTGTATCAACAGAATCTGTAAGGTTTGTTACAGGCCATCTGTTCCCTTCTGTTACAGTTCACCTGTTGATTAATATTTAAAGTTTGAGTTTGCAACACTTAATGTATTTCATCAAAGAGTAGTTGGTGATACAAAAAAAACAAAAACAAAAAACAGCATGACATTAAATTGCATCCCGCTTTTCAAATGTCATTGAAGGAAAAGAAGTAAGGCTTTGTATACAGATCTTCCCAATTTCAAAGTCTAGGTACTTTCTTCACTGTGGTAAAACTTTACCTTGAAGGTTATTTGAGAGGGTGGGAGATGGGGAGATAGTTTCCCAGGTTTATACACAAAGAGTCTGAACTACATAGAAACCTTTCCTGTGGAGAGCATTTATTTTGTTGTTGAAGTTTTGGAAGATGTCTGCAGGAGATGATGAGTAGAAGAGAGTAGCTGAAGTAAAGAGCCTCTTTTGTGAAGCCTTGCTGTTTGGGAGCCAACGTGGCAGGGAGCAGGGGAGAAGCTCTTCTTATCTCCAACACACAGAATCCAGCACCACTGTGGTAACTGTAGGGTGCAGCATCATTTGAAAGTGTCTGGATGTGGCAACCCCAGGATTATTCAAGGGCTCAAAAGTGTTCATGGAATAATTGAATAAATAATCTGGGGAGCTGGATCAAAAGTGGATAAATGTGGCACTGGTATGAAATAAACCAGTGGATAGGATGGTTTGGGAACTTTTTTGTGTGACACCCATTTTGAAGCTACTGGAAATCATTTGTAATAGTTGGGGTTCAGTTCAGTTTAGTTCAGTCACTCAGTCGTGTCCGACTCTTTGCGACCCCATGAATCGCAGCACTACAGGCCTCCCTGTCCATCACCAACTCCCGGAGTTCACTCAGACTCACGTCCATCAAGTCAGTGATGCCATCCAGCCATCTCATCCTCTGTCGTCCCCTTCTCCTCCTGCCCCCAATCCCTCCCAGCATCAGAGTCTTTTCCAATGAGTCAACTCTTTGCATGAGGTGGCCAAAGTACTGGAGTTCCAGCTTTAGCTGGGGTTCACAGAATATTTGGCTTTAGTTGGGGTTCACAGAATATTTAATGTCTGATAATCAAGCTGAAAGTCCCCAATACAAAATTTGATGAGAATATAGTGACAAAATTATGTACTTATATGTGTAAACCCCTATTATTTGAATCTTATATAAACACATATTTTCTATTACTGAAAGCTAAGAAAAAATAAGGCATGTTAGTTGCCAAAATACTCAGTACCATAAGTGGAAAAGCACTTTTTCATATTTTCAACCTACTAGAATCAGCACAAATTTATTTTAAGAGCATTTAGTGTTCAGCTCATTATGCATTGAGGATCCACTAATATGTGAGATAGTTACAGATTTCATAAGCTCCAGAAAAATTGTGTTTGAATATGGAATAGTCCACTGCTATGGGAAAAGACATAGAAAATGTAGGAAGTACGTAAGTGTGTAACTAAACCTGATATATGGAAATAATGGGTAAATAAAACCTTCTAAGGGATCACGATATATACACACTGTTATATGATGAATTGGAGAAGGAAATGGCTACACACTCCAGTATTCTTTTCTGGAGAATTCCATGGACAGAAGAACCCTGTGGGCTACAGTCCATGGGGTCACAAAGAGTCAAGCACGACTAACATACATATGATGAATAAAAATCATGAGTGGAGAGTCTGTGTGTGTGTGTGTACCTGTGTGTATTTGCATGAATGCTTTTTGTGGTTACATTCAGGAGGGGAGTGAGGCAAAATTGTAGCTGATAATATGATATGTTCTACTTCATTATTGATAATAAAACTGAAGATTAAGACCAAAATAATATTTTCCATCCCTTTGGTTGGTAAAGATTAAAAAGTTTGACAATATCAAGTCTGGCAGAAAATGCAAATCACTAGACTTGTTTGTATATTGCCAGTAGGGATATGAATTAGTACAGCCATTACAGAAAGCTGGGGTTATTTTAACATACTCTACATATTACTACATATTGCATTACTCTACATATTACTCTAACATATTCATACACTGTATAACCCAGTAATTCTAATTTTAGTTATTTACCATCAACCAACAAATTTTATAGCAGTATTGTTCACATGGAAAAACCATAAGTATGCCTTAAAAAAGAAGATTATTATTCATTGCACTCTGTATAACTGAAGTCCAGTGAAAGGGGAAATATTACACAGGGACTTGTAATCATAAGTACATTGTGTCAATTGTGCTATGATCCTGACTGAAAGGAAACAGTAGAAGTGAAGACAAGAGGACTGGAGGTATTGTTATCAAGTACCATTAACAGTATTTGTTGACTAACTGTGAGGAGAGAGAAGGGAGGAGTCTGGAGAGCTGCCAATGATTAAGATGCTAAATAGAGGGGAGGAAGCCAATGCAGGAGATAGGAAGAGGAGAGAGATTGATTGAAATGTAAATGTTAGCTTTTCTTATGCATCTCTCAGTCCTTTGCAGAGAACTGAGTGTTGAGTAGTTTCTTTGGATGTTTAGTAATTACTTTTATTGAAAAAACAAAAACAAAAAACTAGAATATTTGGAGGTTTTGTTTCCACATTCTACTTAAAACTGAGACATAGAGAATTATTATGGTATCCCTTACATCATGACTCAATATTTTTAAACATAAAAATAGATTATCTGTTTATTTCAGAATGAGAGGATGTTTTCTGTTGTTCCGTTGTATTTTCCTAGGTCACTTTCTAAAGTCTTGTAACCATTCCTGACTCTTCAAAGAAGGATATTATCCCAAGTTGGCACTTAATTTAATCTGCAAATGGAGTGGTTTGTTTTTTCCTTGTTGATCCTTGAAGACTTTCATTTGTCTCTCCCATATGGCAAAAATGGGTCCATATTTTGTGAGCATCTGCAAGGCAATATTTAATACTCTCACATTCCTAAGAAATTATGTTCAAGCTGACACATGTTTTCACAACCAGTGTAGTTAAAATGTGTAATGCCACACTGTCTGAACAGAGTAAGAATCTGTTGTCAGTTTTACTAAACATTAGGGATGTTATCTGATGCTCTCTAATTTGCTGTGGGTCAACTTGAATATTTAATTTATTTGACCATTCAAAGAGTTTCTTTTTATTACTATGTGTTTGTTTTTTTTCCTATTTGATCCAAATGTTCATAAGAAAATAAAATAGAATCAAGATGAAGATTGATATACAAAAGTGAAAGATATTGCAGTTTGCACAATGAACTTCATATTTATATGCCTTGTTCATACTAGATGTGATTCTAAATCCTTGCGTGTTGCAATTTGGGGATTTTTTTAACATTGGAGACAAAAATTTATTCCCTGATGCTTCTTTTGATGTTCTCTTCAGAGTCAGATTATAGGCCACATAATGAAATAACTATCATTGCTTCAAATGTTCAAACCAGAATTTTATTGTCAATTGTCAAACTTATTATTCAGTCACTTTACCTCTGAAAAAACTTCAAATGCTTCCACACTTTAAATCCAGCGTTAAAGGGCAAATGTGTTTTCACCATTGAGAGGATATAAATAGACATTCCACAGGAGATAGCACTGTTAGATGCCTAACTTCTTCAGTGCTTTTTATGAAATCGGTTGCATTGCTTTAACTTCATATTTCTATACTAAACTGAGTATGAAACAGATAATATTCCCCCCAGGAAGCTTCCTAAATAGTGTAGAGATCACTAAACAATGTCATTAAAATCTCTATTTTATTCTTTGAAGTTCAAGGTCAGCAAATCTATTCTGTAAAGAGCCAGATAGTAAATATTTTAGGCTTTTTTGGCCATAGCATCTCTAAAGCAACTACTGAACCCTACCATGGTACCCAGAAAGCATGAATGAGTACCTACCACCAGAGCAATACCCAGCTATAAGGATTTGTGGAGAAATTGTGTGACATCTGACATGGCACCTCATACATTTTGCAGGGAAATTTTGACTTCATGGAATTTTCACCTAACTGCAAGCTAATGACTGGAAGAAATAATTCTATTCTGTCCAAAATGCCAGCCTCGCAGGATACTGATTAAAATTCAAAGAAATACACCTTTACTATATTCAGCACAGCACCTAGAATTTAGTGTGTTCCAACTCTCATTTCTATTGCTAAATTAAATGCATATTGTTGTTATCTGTAAGAAAATTAAGTTTAACATTCAACAGTCTGATAGTTCCATTATAGTTATGTAAACTGCCATGTTAAATACTTACCAGTTTCAGCTCTAATCCCATACTTAACATAGCATGGATTATTTTGATCAAATTACATGAAATTTTGTATTTGCGTTATCTAAGATAGTGTTATTATTTAGGTGGTTATATTATTAAAATGTTACTTACCTTAAGCAAATGCATTTTCATATCATTTTAGTATAGATTACATGTAACATATATAATTGTGGATTGTTATGTAGGGCTCTGAGGTATACAGATGTTCATGTTTTTAAATTATCTTGGTTTGGAGTCAAGAATAGTATTCTAATAAGCTAATGACAACTAATTATATATACTATTTTCATCTATTTTAGTATGTAAACTACTCACAGAAAAAGTATTTTTTGAGTCTTCAAACACAAGTCTGAGCCTCATGTTTGCATGAGAATACTATATAACTGAGCTAGTATTTCGTGTTCCTATTCCAAGAGTAATGAATGTTTTCTCACTCCAAAGTATTTTGCAATATATAGCCCAAAGGAAAGGCTTTATCTCCATTGCTTCTATCAGTTGTAACTGAGTGTGTCTATGAATGACAGTGATATATTTTCAAGATCTGAAGTAACCTTTCAAGCACCACTATCGGCTTCTGTGTAAGAGATTTGTTATTCAGCTATTCCAAGTGACTATTTGATTCCTGGGAAATTGACTCAAAAAATGTTTAACCAACTTAATAAGAAAAAAGTTGGTAATAATCTAACCAAAGATTTAATATCCTTGCATGAAGATTTCCACTGTAGAAATTTCTAATATTCTTCTAGACTAGATGTTCTCTATAAGAATGACTGAAGGAAGCAGGTCTGACTTGTCACTTTTTGATGAATGGTAATTGTAGACAATTTAAGTGAGCTCATCCTCTGGTAGTGCATTTGATAACAGATTTTTGCTTTTAAAAAGATGGGAAATGATTACCATATCTATCTTTTAGAAAAGTGGATTATAAACCCATTCATTTTATCTCTTGCTCTGTTATTTTTTTATTCCCTACCTTGGGTAGCATAAGAACACCCTCAAACTTTCATTGCAAATGAGATAGGTATAATTTGTTGAGGTAAGTCAGGATCAACCTGCCTTACGTATTTCTGTTTTGTAGCTCACCTTATATACAGTGTAAAAAAAAAAAAGCCTTTTAAAAATACCACTGTAACTATGTTACTCCCAATAGCTCTTGTTTTCTTCTTACAAGGCTTTAAGACTATTGCTTTGTAATACCACCTTCTTCTCCCCTAAAATTCCCAGGTATTTTCTAAGCTGCATGTTTTCCTGAAAAAAGTATAGATTACCACCTAATGCATGCTACTCTGTATATTTTTATATTTGTAGGTAATGTACTCCATCCAAGTATGGCACAAAGTGTCCATTTGTAATGCACTCCCCTTTTCGATGCAAGTCTGAGGCATTTCCTTATTGTATAAACTAGTTATCTAGAAAATTGCTATTATTTCAGAAAAGTGCATTTTTTTTTCAAATTATGTAGGGATTATGTGCTCTTAAGGGTACTTTGAAAATGACAGGTTTTCCAAAGAAAGTCTTAAAAGCATTTATGGGAGTACAAAAAAAAAGGCTTTCAGTAAGAGGAAAAAACACTTTGATTCTGTTAAATAGATCACCAAAATTATTCTCTCTATATAATAGCTTCTCTTGGAAAGTCATGTATTTCCGAGTTCTTTTCACTTCCATTCCTATAATTGTCCTTCCTAAAATTATTATATGTAATGCAATTTTGACTACATTAATGAATTAGTTTATGAAAAATATTCAAAAACAGAAAAGTAACATAAAAAGAAGAAGGGAGAAAAACTGGTAAATCAACCTGTTAGCTGGTTTTCAAGTAGGAGTCTAGCTCTGGAATTTGCATTTATGATTAAACTGTCACTGAAGTTTACTCATCATTAGCATCTTGAAGATAAGGCATAGCCTCAAAGTAGACTATTGGTCTTCACATTTTACAAATGTTCTATAATTCACGGAAATACTTATTAGTACATTTTATTTAGCTTTCTGTTATAATCCTGGGGACATAAAAATAGGTCATTAAATCCACAATTTCAGTTTTTTGAAGGTAATGGATTGGATTTAGAAGTCCTTGTAATCAAAGTATAGTTTTGTCTGTGAGAGAACATATATCTATCAGTCTTTTGGTCTACATTTTAAAAAAGAGTTTAAAACACCTTTGACACATTATCTCAATGTAGTGTCATTAATATTAATGTTAATAATAATAATAAATGAATTTCAGAAAGGAGACCTTAAAATTAAAACCCAAGTCAGCTCCATGTAATTTTTTTTTAATGCAATGTATAATTCTAAAACTTGATCAATCACCTCCATACCTCAGTTCATTTCTTTTCCAACCATCCATGACTAGGGGATAAAGGTAAAGTGATGAGTAAATGGTTTCTTAATATGTATATTTCTGAACACAGTTAAATATCAAAATTATCTGCTGCTGAGCATCCTTTCTCTGTGTTGTTTTCACCAATGGAGCATGCTTTAAAATTGGAGAAGACTACAGCTATGATTGCATAAGGAATTTTTTTTTTTTATATTTTAATGTACTTTTTGAGGGTCTGAGAGCTTAATATAATTTTGTACTGTGTCTTAAAATAGGCATCTGCCCTAAAGTGATGTGTACTGGGTACTTTGATATTACTAATAAAATCTTAAAGGTAGAATACAAACAGTTGGTGGCCCCCCCAAAAATGCCATCCTACTACAGTAATTACCACACTTTTAAAATGTAATGGTTATTATCATACATATTTAATCAATTCTCACATATACATCCTTCTGTATCCATGTGGAATTGGTTTCAAGGCCTTCAACAGATATCAGAATTTGCAGGTGCGCGTCTCTTTATATAAAATGCTGTAGTATTTGTGTATAATCTACTCAAATCCCACCCCCAATTTTCCTGCCTTTTGTATCCAAAGGACATAGTCATAGTTCAATTATCATCTTCTCCATAAAACTCTTCCTCACTGGCAACTTTCTTTGGACCCCATTGATAGTCCATGAAGGGACTAAAATATACACTATTTTGATTATTTCCCCTTATTTTAGTATCTACAACCCCTGGAGTATTTTGTGTAATCCTTAGGAGAAGGAACTATGCTTGATTTGTCTTTTCATCTCCAGTAGAGACAATAGATTGTTTTATTTCATTCAGATATAGCTGTTAACTATGTTACAGGTGTATAATATAGTTTTTCACAAGTTTTAAAGGTTTACTTCATTTATAATTATAAAATACTGTCTTTAATCCCTGCATTGTACAATATATCCTTATAGCTTCTTTTATACATAATGGTTTGTACCTTTTAATCCTCTGCCTCTATCTTGCTCCCCTCTTCCCTCTGATAACCACAAGTGTATTCTCTATTTCTGTGCCTGTTTTTGTTATATTCACTAACATGTTTTACTTTTTAGATTCCACATAAAAATGATATCATACAATATTTATGTTTCTCCCTGTCTGATTTATTTCACTTAGCATAATGCCCTCCCAGTCCATCCATATTGCAGCAAATGGTAATATTTATTCCTTTTGTATGGCTTAGTAGTATCCCTGTGTGTGTGTACCACTCTTTATTTATCCATTCATCTGTTGATGGACACTCATGTTGCTTCAATATCTTGGCAATTTTAAATAATACTATTTGAACATTGGGATACATGCCTTCTTTAGAATTAGTAGTTTTGTTTCTTTTAGATATATGTCCAGAAGTGTAATTACTGGGTCATATTGTAGTTTTGTTTAGTTTTTTGACAAACATCCTTACTGATTTCCCAATGGCTTCGCTCATTTACATTTTCAATGTATGAGAGTTCCCTCTTCTTTACATAATCGCCCACATTTGTTATTTATGTTCTTTTGGATGATAGGCATTCTGACAGGTGTGAGGTGATATAACAATGTAGTTTGATTTGCATTTCCATGGTGATTAGTGTTGACCAATGTTTCATGTGCCTGTTGGCCATATACTTATCCTCTTTGGAAAATATCTATTCACCTCTTCTGCCATTTTTAAAAAGCCTTGTTGTTTGTTTTTTGAAGTTGAGTTGTATAAGCTGTTCATATATTTTGAATATTAACCCATTTTGGTCCTATCATTTGCAAATACTTTCTGCCATTTGGTAGGTTGTTTTTGCATTTTGTCATGCAACAGATTTTAGGTTTAATTAGGTCTCATTTGTTTATTTTTGCTTTTATCTCCTTTGCTTTAGTAAACAGGTACTGAAAAATATTGCTACAATTTATGTTAAAAACTATGTTTTCCTCTAAGATTTTTATGTTTTCTGGTCTTACATTTAGGTCTTCAATCCACTTTTGAGTTTATTTTTTTGTAGGGTGTTAGAGAATGTTACAGTTTCATTATTTTGCATGTCGCTGTTTTCCCAGCACCACTTATTGAAAAGATCATCTTTTCTACATTGTATATTCTTCCTCCTTTGTTAAGTATTAATTGACCATAAGTGCACAGGTTTATTTCTTGGTTTTCTGTGTGTCTGTTTTTGTGCCAGTGCCGTTTAGTTTTGATTACTGTAGCTTTGTTTTATAGTCTGAAGTCAGGGGAGGTGATGCCTCCAGCTCTATTCTTCTTTCTCAAGATTGATTTGGCTATCTGGGGACTTTTGTGTTTCCATAAAAATTCTAAAATAATTTGTTCTAATTCTATGAAAAACCCCATTGTTATTTTGATAGAAATTGCATTGTTTCTATAGATTGTCTGGCATAGATGGTCATTTTAACTATTAATTTTTCTAACCTGTAATAATGTCACATCTTTCTATATGTTTATGTTATCTTCATTTTCTTTCATCAATGTATTATAGTTTTCTGAGTACAGATCTTTTACCTCTTTAGTTAGGTGTATGATTTTATTCTTTTTGATGTGATGTTATATTGGGTTGTTTCCTCTTTCTGATGTTTTGTCATTAGTGTATAGAAATGAACATCTTTGTGTATATTAATTTTGCATCCTACAACTTAACTGGATTCATTGAACTTTAGTAGTTTCATGATAGCATCTTTAGAATGTTCCATGTCTAGTATCATGTCATTTGCAGTGACAGTATTATTTCTTTTTTTCCAATTTGGATTTATATTTATTTTTCTACACTAGCTATGATTTTCAATACTGTGTTGAATAAAAGCGGAAAGTCAGTGCATTCTTGTCATGTCCCTCATCTTAGAGGAAATGATTTTTAGCTTTTCACTATTGAATGTGATGTTAGCTGTGGGATTGTCTATATATTCCGTTTATTATGCTGAGGTAGCTTCCCTCTATGCCCACTTTCTGGAGAGTTTTTGATCATAGATGTCAAATTTTGCCAAAACCTTTTTCTAAACCCATTGAAGTGACTTTATGGCCTTTATTTTTCAATTTGTTAATGTAGTATATCACAATGACTCACATATATTGAAAAATCCTTGCCTTTCTGGAATAAATTTCACATGATCATGGTGTATGGTTTTTTAATGCATTGTTGAATTTGATTTGCTAATATTTTTTTGAGAATTTTTGCATCTGTATTTATCAATGATAATGGCCTGTATTTTCCATAATATATATGATACTGTTCTGTTTTGGATAAAGGGTGATGCTGACTTCACAGAATGAGGTCAGGAGTGTTCCTTCCTCTGAAACTTTTTGGAATACTTCAAGAAAAATAGGTTTTAAGTCTTTTCTAAGTGTTTCATAGAATTCACCTGTAAAATTATCTGATCTCAGACATTTTTAAATTATAAGGAGTTTTTAAGTTACTGATTCAATTTCAGTACCCATAACTGGTTTGTTCATATTTTCCATTTCTCTCTGGTTCATTCTTGGGAAATGATACACTTCTAAGAATTGTCCATTTCCTCTTGATTCTCTAACTTATTAATGTATAGCTGTTCATAGTCTTTTATGATCCTTTGTATTATCTCTTCGATTTTTCTCATTTTAGTTACAGTGTGTCTTGGTGTGTCTCTCTGAGTTAATCCTATATGGGACTTTCTGTGCTTCCTGGACTTGATGATTTTCTTTCCCAAGTCATGAAAATCTTCAGCTTTATATCTTCAAATATATTTTATGCACCGTTCTGTCTCTTCTTCTGGGAGCCCTATAATGTGAATATTGATGTGCTTGATATTGTCTCAGAGTTCTCTTAAACTGTCCTATTTTTTTTTTTTCTTTTTTCTCTTTGATGGCAGTGATTTCCACTACTCTGTCTTGCAGTTTACTAATCTGTTCCTTTTTCAGTCTGCTATAGATTCATTCTTGTGTCTTCTTTAGTTGTTATACTCTTCATCTCTGTTTGGTTAGTCTTTATATTTTTTCTCTTTGTTAAAAATTCTAACTTCTTGCTGTGTGCATACATTCTGCTCCTGAGTTCTTTGATCATCTTTATGATCAGTACCTTGAACTCTTTCTCAGGTAGATTGCCTATCTCACTTCACTTAATTCATTGTCTGGAATTTTATCTTGTTCCTTCATCTGGAAATTGTTCTCCTGATCTTATTTTGCCTAAGTTGCTATTTGTAATTTTGTTTATCTAGTAAGTCGATAACATTTCCCAACTTTGAGATGACCTTCTGTAGGAGATACTCTATCCCCTGTTGTCAACTAAGTTACATATTCTAGGGGTTCCCCCTGTGAGCACTGAGTTTTCCTGTTGTGGCAGGCCAACTGTGTAGGTGGTCTGATAGTCTTGGTTGACCCTTAGGCTGATTGGTTGCCATTTCTTATCTTTTGAAGAAGCTGCTGGCTGCTTGTTGGTGGGGCATGGTCAAAAGGTGACTGACTTCAGAGCCCCAGGGAGCTCTGGGGTGAGTGCTTGTTCGCTGGTAGGTGGAGTCATGGTCTGGAAGAGTCTGAGGCTGCTTCCCAGTAACTGGTGAGTGAAGCCAGGTCCTGGGGTTAGTGCCAGACTACTGGCAGGCAGAGTCAGCAGTGGGAGTCTGCTCTAGGGCCAGGGATCCCAGAGCTTGTGTAAGACCACTTGAATGGGAGTTGCTAGCACAGTTGAGTATGGAGTCCAAGGGTGCCCTGAAGCTTGTGGTGGAGTACTAGTGGGCGGGAGCAGGGCAAGTTGCTCCCAGAGCAGGGTCTGGCCTGCTGTGGCCAGACTTTGTTCACAGGCTATGGATTGTGAATTTCTTGTGTCTGGTGTCTGTCCTCTGGTTGGTTAGGCTGGTCCAGAGGTTAGGGTGGGCATCTTGGATGACAGGGCTGCTGTCTGCCCACTGGTTGGTAGGGCTGGGTCCTGGCCCTATAGTGGGAAAGGCAGTGTATATAGGAAAGTCTAGATGTGGCTTGTGTGCTTAGAAATACTTGAGACAACCTGCCTGCTGACTGGTGGGGCTGAGCTCCCATCCAGTTATTTGCTTGGCCTTAAACATCCTAACAATGGAGCCTATAGGTTATTGGTGGGGTTAGGTCTTGGAGCTAATGAGCAAGATGGAGGTTCCAAATGGGGCTTGCCAGCACCTCTGTGCATGCCCAATGTCCCAAGAATAGCTGCTGCCAATGTCTGTGTCGCCAGGGTGAGCTTCAGCTGCCCCATACACCTCTCCAGGAGACTCTTCAAGACAGGCAGATAGGTCTACCATGGCTCCTATTGAATTATTACCTTTCCCTTGGATCCAGAGTGTATGAGATCTATGCATGTGCCCTTTAAGTGTGAAGTCTCTGTTGCCCCCAGTTCTGTGAGTCTCTCAAATTAAACCTACTGGCATAAGAAGTCAGATCCTCCAGGGCTTGACAGATTCTCAGAACTTTCGCTCCTGTGGGAGAACCTCTGCAGTGTGAAAGGGAAAGATGGAAGGTACATGTCTGGTCTTCTCTGACGTTTGAATCCCACACAAGGGCCCTTTTTACTTCTAGCCTGGCCTTCAAGACTACTTAATATATTGATACAGTCCAGGTTGAGAGAAACTAGTACCAGGAACTCTGTTTCTCAGTGATGATAAGCAACTGTCAGAATAAACACTGAGAAGGGCACAGGAATGGAGCCCAGCAAAGGGTTAAGAGAAACATGTATTTCACTTGCATGGCTAGTAAGAAACTTTAAACTGTACAAGTCTTTGTATTCCTTAGATCTGTATCTAACAAATGAATATGATATTTTTCTAGAAATTTCATTTTGAATAAATATGTATAACCATATATTCAGTGACCAATTTTAAAATCAATATAATGCAGTTTGAATGTTTTTTGATAAAATACATACACATTCAAACATAAGTCCATCAGTGAATTTTTATTATGTTGGAATAAAACGTTAGTAGATTAAATATGTCTTTGAAAACAATTTTCATGGTTAAGATTTTATTTGATGATCCTTTAGTTTAATTCAGAGAGACTCTTAAAAAGAGAAAAACCCTCTTAGACTGATTTCCTGATAGTTTAACATTTATATTTGCTTTGTAATGTGTTTAGCTAAAAAAAAGATTTACTTTTCCCCACATTTATACATTGATGAAAGTAAATAACCCAAGGAATATGTCTTCTGTGCCAACTTTAAGTAAAAGTAATTTTATGAGAACAAGATGGCAGAGGAGTAGGTGGATGTGGAGTACATCTCTCTATATGGGTACATCAGGAATATAACTTCAGACACAGAAGTGCATGCAGAACACCAGCTGAGAGTGGATAGGAGTACCTGACCAGTGGAAAAGAATATATAGAACCACAAAAAAAACTCAGTAGGACAAAGGAACTAGGGGGCAAAACAGGAGTCTTAGTATTACTGGACCTGCTCTCAGTGGATGGGGGAACTGAAGCAGGGGTCCTATCCCCACATCAGGGCAATTGTCTGAGTCAGAGGAGAAACATTTAAGGGTGAGACTGAAACAGCTGATCAGTGGCAGCCTAAAAAGAATGAGAATCAGATAGTCCTTGCCACAGCCATATATAACCTCGGTAGGGATGCCGGTCTCCTAGAAGGTGTTGTGGCTGGGAGCTGGAGTTTAGGGATTGTGGAGCAATCCCAGGGCGAGGGCAGCTGTTGACTGTGGAGAGACGGATAGAAGGGATGTGTGGGAGGAGATTGTGGTGGGAAATGCCGGTGGAGGAACGCCAGGCAGCCATGGAATCAAGGCGATACTGCTGAGTCACACATTTGGGGTGGGGCCATCACCATAGCTTCTCTCTCCCCACGCACCAGCATCTGCCCCTGAACAAGAGAGAGGCTGGCCAATCAAACACCTGACACATTGAACTACAGAGCAGGACCCCAACCAGGGTGCCCCTTTAAGTGCCTGATGCACAATTTACAGAGTAGGACCCCAACCAAGGGGGCTGCTCTATGTGCCTGATGTACTGAACAACAAAGAAGGACCCCAGCAAAGGAGCCCACCAAGTGCCTCAACAGGAGGAGCTATGGAGAAAGACTGGTCAAAGAAGCTTTTTGATCACCAGCTACAAGAGGCTTGGAAAAAGACTGATAGGGCCATAACTCCTGCAGTGGAGGCAGTCTGTATCCCTGCACAATTGGCACCACTGAGCCAAGCAGCTGCACCACCTTCATGCTCAACCCTCACTGGGGCAGAGGTGCCACAGGCAAAAAAAAAAAAAAAAAAAGCCTTGCATCTATGGATACAGGGTTGCTTTGGTTGTCTCCAACTTTGCACCCCTGTGGACTGTGGCCTGCCAGGCTTCTCAGGAGGATTCTCCAGGTAAGAATAGTGGAGCATACTGGCCAATACTACTTGCCATACCCTTCTAGAGCACTATACTTACTGCTGTCCTAGCTGCCAACTCCTCTGAGTACCTGGTGCTGCCAGAACCCCTGTGACCCAAGCAGCTGCACCACCTCCACACCTAGTACTCACTTAGGGCAGACCCAAGTCTTCCAGGGCAGCCTCAAGAGCAAACCCCAGTGGATGACCCACATGCAGAGGTGGAAATAAAACCACAATTTAAACCCAGGGGCAGTGTGGCTAAGGAAGAAGACCCAAAATCTTCCCACCAGCTGTACAAGCTGCAGATTAAATCCACATGATCAACTAGGCAGACTCTGTGTCTATGGACTATATAAAAGGACAAGAGCTCCCACAAAAGAAAACACACTAGTTCTGATAGCTGTGGACATTTGAGGCTAGAACACTCAGGAGTAAGACCAGATTAGAATCTGAGCTGCCCTCACAGCAGGTCCAGAGACCAGGACAGTGTTGAAGGACATCCTAGGGAGGTGAGGTGAACTGTGACTCCCAGTGAGGGAAAGGACTCTGACAGCAGTGACTCAAGAAAAACATTTATTATTATTCTTATGTTTTGACTTCTTCTATGGACTATTTTTCTTCCTTTTCCTACCCACCCCCCAACATCCCTGTTGTAGTTTTTTATTTTATTGGCACTATGAAATCTAATTAAGCTTTGAGATTTTTTTTTTTTTTTTTCCAGTCACACATTTTATTGTTGGTATAAACCTCTGCCTCTGGATTGGACTTTTGCAGTTCTTTGGAATTTTCCTTTTTCTTTCTTCTCCCTGCACCCTCCTCCCTTTTCCTTTCTTCTTCCTTTTTTCTTCTTTTTTTTTTTAATTCTAATTTCTATTTTTTAAAGGTATTATTATTTTTCTACATTTATTCCTTTGTTTGCTTTCTCTGCTATTCTTTTCCCCTTGCAGTTAAACTTTAATGTATATAAATCTTCTTTATCTACCTCTATTTAACTTTGCATATCTATTTTCTTTCCTTTCCTGTCAACATATTTGTTAGTTTTCTTTTCATTGCTTTATCCCCTCTTGGCACCTTCCTTTAGATTTGTTTTCTAGTTTTTGCTTTAGTTAGTTTTACCCTTAACTGGTAGATATAATTTTGGGTTTCCTTTGTTTGCCAGGTCAATCAAAATACTTTATTTTTGTCAGACTGTTTTGATTTTGCATATGAGTGTATATATATATATATGTGTGTGTGTGTATTCCACTATTTTAATCATTATTTTCCTGATTATATAATTGCCATTTGTATGGGGTTCATCTTTGGTTTTTGGGTATTTGTATTAATTTCACTTAATGCCATAACAAACCACTTGTGGAATCTTCATTCCTGACCAGAGATCAAGCTATAAGCCTTTAGAGTGGGACCACTGACTCCAAGACCCTAGATTACCAGAGAACTAACCTTAGGGAGTATCAAATAGTGAGAACTCACACAAAGGAAACCACCTGAATGCAAGACCTGGCATCTCCCAACCACCAGTAGCACCCTGTGCAGAATGCCTCATCCAAACAACAAACAAAACAAAATTACAAACCCAGTCATCAATAGACAGGATTACCACTTCACTCAGCCTTGCCCATAAGAGGAAAAACCAACAAAGAAAACTCAGCACAAATCTTACCCTGTATGAAGCTTACACAAATTACTGATCAACCTTATGAAGGGAGAAACCAAAAGGAAGAAAGGATTCCACCTTGAAACCTGGGAAAAGGAGACCTGAAATGCAATAAGTTAAAAAAAATAATGAAAAGGAGAGAGATACTACACAAATGAATGAAAAAACTAGAAACACAGAGGTGCAAATAAATGAGGAGGAAATAGGCAAACTACCTGAAAAAATAATTCAGAATAATGATAGTAAAGATGATCAAAAACCTTGAAACAAAATGGAGAAAATGCAAGACTCAATTAACAAAGACTTAGAAGAATTAAAGAATAAACATACAGAGACAAGCAATACAATTATTGAAGTTAAAATTACTCTAGAAGGAATGAATAGCAGAATATCTGAAGGAGAAGAATGAATCAGTGAGGTGGAAGATAAAATAGTGGAAATAACTTCTGAAGAGCAGAATAAAGTAAAAAGAAAAAAAGATAGTCTCAGAGACCTCTGGGACAATATCAAATGCACAACATTTGAATTATAGGGGTTCCAGAAGAAGAGAAAAAGAAAGGGTATGAGAAAAATTTTGAAGAGATTATAGTTGAAAATTTCCCCAATGTGGAAAAGGAAATAGTCAAGTCCAAGAACCGCAGAGAGTCCCATGAAGGATATACCCAAGGAGAAACAGGCCAAGACACATACTAATCAAACTAACAAAGATTAAACACAAAGAAATAATATAAAAAAGCAGCAAAGGGAAAAGCAACAAGTAACATACAAGAAAACCCCATACATTTCACAGCTGATCTATCAGCAGAAACTGTGCAGGCCAAAAGGGAATGGTAGGCTACATTTAAAGTACTAAAAGGGAAAAACCTACAACCAAGATTGCTGTATCCAGCAAGGTTCTCACTCAAAATTGATGGAGAAATCAAAAGCTTTTCAGACAAGCAAAAGTTAAGAGAATTCAGTACCACTAAACCAGCTTTCAGAGAAGGCAATGGCACCCCACTCCAGTACTTTTGCCTAGAAAATCCCATGGATGGAGGAGCCTGGTAGGCTGCAGTTCATGGGGTTGCTAGAGTCAGACACTACTGAGTGACTTCACTTCCACTTTTCACTTTCATGCATTGGAGAAGGAAATGGCAACCCACTCCAGTGTTCTTGCCTGGAGAATCCCAGGGACAGGAAGCCTGGTTGGCTGCCATCTATGGGGTCGCACAGAGTTGGACACAACTGAAGCGACGCAGCAGCAGCAAACAAGTTTTACAAGAAATGTTAAAGGGATTTATATAGTCAAGAAATACAAGAGAAAAGAAAAAAAAAAAATCTACAAAATCAACCCCAAACAATTAAGAAAACGGCAATGGAACATATATATCAATAATTACTTTAAATGTAAATGGATTAAATGTTCCAACCAAAAGAAACAGACTGGCTGAATGTATACAAAAACAAGAACCATACATATGCTGTCTACAAGAAACCCACTCCGGACCTCAAGACACATATAGACTGAAAGTGAGAGGATGGAAAAATATATTCTATGAAAATGGGAAGCAAAAGAAAGCTGGAGTAGCAACCCTCATATCACACAAAATAGACCTTAAAATAAAGAAAATTAAAGATTAGCAATGACACTACATAATGATCAAGGGATCAATCCAAGAGGAAGACATAACAATTGTAAATATCTATGGACCCAACATAGGAGCACCTCAACACATAAGAAAAACACTAACAGACATCAAGGGAGAAATTGACAGTACACAATAATAGTAGGAGACTTTAACACCTCACTCATAGCAATGGACATATCATCAAAACAGAAAATTAACAAGGAAACACAAGTCATAAATGACACATTACATGAGATGGATCTCATTGATATCTTCAGGACATTCCATCCAAATGCAGAATACACCTTCTTCTGAAGTACATAGAACTTCTCCAGGATAGACTACATCTTGGGTCACAAATCAAACATCACTAAATTTAAGAAAATTGAAATTGTATCAAGCACCTTCTCCAACTACAGCGCTATGAAACTAGACATCAATTATAAGAAGAAACACAAACACATGGAGATTAAACAGTATGTTTCTAAATAACCAACAGGTTACTGAAGAAATCAAAAAATTTTCTAGCAACAAGTGACAATGAAAACATGACAACTCAAAACCTATGGGATGCAGCAAAAGCAGGTCTAAAAGGAAAGTTTATAGCAATATAATCATACCTCAAGGAAGAAGAAAAACATCGAATAGAAAACCTAACTTTACACCTAAAACAACTGGGAAAAGAAGAATAAAAAAACCCACAATTAGTAGAAGGAAATAAATCATAAAGATCTGAGCAGAAATAAATGAAAAAGAAATGAAAGAAACAGTAGTAAACATTAATAAAACTAAAAGCTGGTTTTTTGAGAAGATAAAGAAAACTGACAAACCTTTAGCCAGACTTGTCAAGAAAAAAAGAGAGAAGAATCAAATCAGCAAAATTAGAAATGAAAAAGAGGTTACAACAGACTGTTTACAAATCCAAAGGATTGTGAGAGGCTATTATGAACAACTGTATGGCAATAAAATGGATAATCTGGAAGAAATGGACAGATTCTTTGAAAAATTCAATCTTCCAAGACTGAACCAGGATGAAATAGAAATTGTGAACAACACAATTCAGTTCAGTTCAGTCGCTCAGTCATGTCTGACTCTTTGCGACCCCATGAACCACAGTACGCCAGGCCTCCCTGTGGATCAGCAACTCCCAGAGTCCACCCAAACCCATGTCCATTGTGTCGGTGATGCCATCCAACCATCTCATCCTCTGTCGTCCCCTTCTCCTCCTGCCCTCAATCTTTCCCAGCATCAGGGTCTTTTAAATAAGTTAGCTCTTTGCATCAGGTGGCCAAACAACCCAATTACAAGCACTGAAATTGAAGCTGTAATCAAAAATCTCCCAAAAAGCAAAAGCCCAGGACCAGATAGTTTCACAGGAGAATTCTATCAAACATTAAGAGAAGAGCTAATGCCTATCCTTATAAACCTCTTTCGAAAAATTGCAGAGGAAGGAACACTTCCAAGACTCATTCTACAAGGCCACCATCACCCTGATACCAAAACCAGACAAAGACAACACACACACAAAAGAAAACTACAGGCCAATATCACTGATGAACATAGATGCAAAAATCCTTAACACAATTTCAGCAAACAGAATTCAGCAACACATCGAAAAGCTCATACATGATCAAGTTGGCTTTATTCCAGGAATGCAAGGATTCTTTAGTATAAACCAATCAATGTGCTACACCTTATTAACAAATTGAAAGATAAAAACCATATGATAATCTTAATAGATGCAGAAAAAGCCTTTGACAAAATTCAGCACCCATTTATGATTAAAACTCTCCAAAAAATGCACATAAAATAGATCTACCTCACCATAGTGAAGGCCATGCATGATAAGCCTACAGCAAACATTACTCTCAAAGATGAAAACCTGAAAGAATTCCCCCTAAGATCAGAAACAAGAGAAAAGTATCCACTTTCACCACTATTATCCAACATGGTCCTGGAAGTCCTAGCTACAGCAGTCAGAGAAAAGAAATAAGAGGAATCCAAATCAGAAAAGAGGAAGTAAAGCTGTCACTGTTGCAGATGACATGATGCTGTACTTAGAAAACCCTAAAGATAGTATCAGAAAATTACTAGAGTTAATCAGTGAATTTAGCAAAGTTGCAGGATACAAAATCAATACACAGAAATCACCTGCATTTTTATATACTAACAATGAAAAATCAGAAAGAGAAATTAAGGAATCAATCCCATTCACCATTGCAACAGAAAGAATAAAACATATAGGAATAAACTTACCTAAGGAGACAAAAGAACTGTACACAGAGAATTATAAGATACTGGTGAAAGGAATCAAAGACAACATGAGTAGATGGAGAGCTATTCCATGTTCCTGGGTAGGAAGAATCAATATTGTAAAAATGACTATAATACCAAATGCAATTTGCAGATTCAGTGCAATACCTACAAAATCACCACGGGCATTTTTCACAGAACTAGAACAAAACATTTCACAATTCATATGGAAACCCAAAAAACCCTCAATAGCTAAAGTAGCCTTGAGAAAGAAGAATGGAGCTGGAGGAATCAACCTCCTGACTTCAGATTATACTACAAAGTTACAGTCATCAAGACAGTATGATACTGGCACAAAAACAGAAATATAGATCAATGGAACAAGATAGAAAGCCCAGAAATAAGCCCATGCACCTATGGGTACCTTAATTTTTACAAAGGAGGCAAGAATATACAATGGGACAAAGAGAGCCTCTTTGATAAATGGTGCTGGGAAAACTGGACAGCTACGTGTAAAAGAATGAAATTCGAATACTTCCTAACACAATACACAATGATAAACACAAAATGGATTAAAGACCTAAATTAAAGTCCAGAAACTATAAAACTCTCAGAGGAAAACATAGGCAGAACACTCAATGACATAAATCAAAGCAAGATCCTCTATGACCCACCTCCTAGAGTAATGGAAATAAAAGCAAAAGTAAGCAAGTGGGACCTGAATAAACTTAAAAGCTTTTTCACAGCATAAGAAACATTAAGCAAGGTGAAAAGACAACCCTCAGAATGGGAGAAAATAATAGCAAACGAAACAACTGACAAAGAATTAATTTCCAAAATATACAAGGAGCTCATACAACTCAGTACCAGAAAAACAAACCCAATCCAAAAGTGGGAAAAAGACCTAAATAGATATTTTTCAAAGAAGACATACAGATGGCTAACAAACACATAAAAAGATACTCAACATCACTCACTATTAAAGAAATGCAAATCAAAACTACAATGAGTCAGAATGAGTCTCAAACGGGTCAGAATGGCCCTCATCAAAAAGTCTATGAACAATAAATGCCAGAGAGGGGGTCCAGAAAAGAGAACTCTCTTGCACTGTTGATGGGAATGTAAATTGATACAGCTGCTATGGAAGATGGTATGGAGATTCCTTAAAACTAAAAATAAAACCACCATATGACCCAGCAATCCCACTCCTAGGCCTGTACCCTGAGGAAACCAAAATTGAAAAAGACGCATGTATCCCATTCTTCATTGCAGCACTATTTACAATAGCTAGAACATGGAAGCAACCTAGGTGTCCATCGACAGATGAATGGAAAAAGAAGTTGTGGTACATATACACAATGGAATGTTGCTGCTACAGCTAAGTTGCTTCAGTCGTGTCCAACTCTGTGCAACCCCATAGACGGCAGCCCACTAGGCTCCCTCATCCTTGGGATTCTTCAGGCAAGAACACAGGAGTGGGTTGCCATTTCCTTCTCCAATGCATGAAAGTGAAAAGTGAAAGTGAAGTCTCTCAGTGGTGTCCGACTCTTAGCGACCCCATGGACTGCAGTGTACCAGGTTCCTCCGTCCATGGGATTCTCCAGGCAAGAGTACTGGAGTGGGTTGCTCAGCCATAAAACTGAATGCATTTGAGTCAGTTCTAATGAGGTGGATGATCCTAGAGCCTATTATATAGAATGAAGTAAGTCAGAAAGAGAAAGATAAATATCATATTCTAATGCATATATACAGAATCTAGAAAAATGGTATTGAAGAATTTATTTACAGGACAGCAGTGGAGAAACAGACATAGAGAATAGACTTTCAGACATGGGTAGAGGACAGGAGAGGCTGAGATGTATGGAGAGAGTAACATAGAAACTCACATTACCATATGTAAAATAGATAGCCAATGGGAATTCGCTTCGTGTTTCAGGAAAATCCAACAGGGTCTTTGTAACAACCTAGAGGGATGGCATGGGGAGGAAGATGGGAGGGAAGTTCAAAAGGGAGCGGATATATGTATACCTGTGGCTGATTCATGTTGAAGTTTGGCAGAAAACAACAAAATTCTGTAAGGCAATTATCCTTCAATTAAAAAATAAATCAATTTTTAAAAATAATTTTATTTTTAAAGAAGAAAGTCTACATATAGGCTTAATTTTAATTAAATTATTGGATTATAGCTGATTTACAATATTGTGGAAGTTTTGGGCATCCAGCAAAGTTAATCAGTTATTCATATATCTACTCTTTTTTTAGATTTTTTTTTTTTCCTGTGTAGATCATTAGAGTGTTGGGTGAAATCCCTGTGTGATTCAGTAGGTCCTTATTAGTTGTCTATTTTATACATAATAGTGTGTATATGTCAATCCCAGTTTCCCAATTTATCCCTCGCCCCTCCTTTTCCCCTGATAACCATAAATTTGTTTTCTATATCTGTGAGTCTGCTTTGTAAATAAGTTGGTCTTCACTGATGGCTCAGGTAGTAAAGAATCCACCTGCAATGTGGGAGACCTGGGTTTGATACCTGGGTTGTGAACGTCTCCTGGAAAAGGCAACAGCTACCCACTCCAGTATTCTGGCCTGGAGACTTCTATGGGCACAGGAGCCTGACAGGCTGTAGTCCAAGGGGTCGCAAAGAGTCGGACATGACTGAGCAACTTTCACTTTTTCATTTATCTTTTTTTTTTTTTTTAGATTCTGTATAAGCAGTGTCATATATTTGTCTTTGTCTGACTTCACTTAGTATAACAGTCTGTAGGTCCATCCATGTTGCTGCAAATGGCATTATTTCAATATTTTTTATGGCTGAGTAATACTCCATTGTATATATGTACCATATATCCTTTATCCATTCTTCTGTTGATGGACATTTAGGTTGCTTCCATGTCTTGGCTATTGTAAATAGTTCTGCAATGACCATGGGGGTGCATGCATCTGTCTGAATTATGGTCTCCAAATATATACTGAGGAGTGGGATTGCTGGAACATATGGATGTTCCACCTGTCTCTATTTAAGGACCCTCCATATCGTTCTCTGTAATGGTTTTAAAAATTTACATTCCTGCCACAGTGTAGGAAGATTCTCTTTTCTCCTCATCCTCACCAACATTTACTGGTTTTTGAATTTTTTTTTTTTTGATGATTGACATTTTTACCAGTGTAAAGTAATCCCTCATAGTAGGTTTGATTTGCATTTCTCTAATAATTTGTTTCTTTTCCATGGGGATGGTCTTGATCGCTGTCTCCTGTACAATGTCACGAACCTCAGTCCATAGTTCATCAGGCACTCTATCTATCAGATCTAGTCCCTTAAATCTATTTCTCACTTCCACTGTATAATCATAAGGGATTTGATTTAGGTCATACCTGAATGGTATAGTGGTTTTCCCTACTTTCTTCAATTTAAGTCTGAATTTGGCAATAAGGAGTTCCTGATCTGAGTCACAGTCAGCTCCTGGTCTTGTTTTTGCTGACTATATAGAGCTTCTCCATCTTTGGCTGCAAAGAATATAATCAATCTGTTTTCAGTGTTGACCATCTGGTGATATCCACATAGAGTCTTCTCTTGTGTTGTTGGAAGAGGGTGTTTGCTATGACCAGTGCATTTTCTCGGCAAAACTCTATTAATCTTTGCCCTGCTTCATTCCGTATTCCAAGGCCAAATTTGCCTGTTACTCCAGGTATTTCTTGACTTCCTACTTTTGCATTCCAGTCCTCTATAATGAAAAGGACATCTTTTTTGGGTGTTAGTTCTAAAAGGTCTTGTAGGTCTTCATAGAACCATTCAACTTCAGCTTCTTTAGCCTAGATAGCATATTGAAAAGCAGAGACATTACTTTGCCAACAAAGGTCTGTCTGGTCAAGGCTATGGTTTTTCCAGTGGTCATGTATGGATGTGAGAGTTGGACTGTGAAGAAAGCTGAGCGCCAAGGAATTGATGCCTTTGAACTGTGGTGTTGGAGAAGACTCTTGAGAGTCCCTTGGACTGCAAGGAGATCCAACCAGTCCATTCTGAAGGAGATCAGCCCTGGGATTTCTTTGGAAGGAATGATGCTAAAGCTGAAACTCCAGTACTTTGGCCACCTCATGCGAAGAGTTGACTCATTGGAAAAGACTCTGATGCTGGGAGGGATTGGGGGCAGGAGGAGAAGGGGACGACAGAGGATGAGATTGCTGGATGGCATCACTGACTCGATGGACGTGAGTCTGAGTGAACTCCAGGAGTTGGTGATGGACAGGGAGGCCTGGTGTGCTGCAATTCACGGGGTTGCAAAGAGTCGGACATGACTGAGCGACTTAACTGAACTGAATAATTTGTTATGCCGAGCATCTTTTCATGTGCTTTCTGGCTCTCTGTATGTCTTCTTTGGAGAAATATCTTTTTAGATTTTATGCTTATTATTTTATTGGATTTTTTTTTTTATTGTGTTGCATAAGCTGTTGGTATATTTTTTGAGAAAAGTTCCTTATTGGTCATTTCATTTGCAAGTATTTTCTCCCCTCTTGAGGATTTTTGATTTTTTTTTTTTAATGGTTTCCTTCGTTGTACAAAAGCTTTAAAATTAATTTGGTCCCATTTGTTTGTTTTTGTTTTTATTTTCATTACTCTGAGTGGTGGATCCAAAAACAATATATTCCTGTGATTTACATCAGAGTGTGTTCTGTGTATGTTTTGCTTTAAAAGTTTTATAGTATCCAGCCTTACATTTAGATCATTAATCCATTTGAGTTTATTTTTGTATATGATGTTAGAGAGTGTTCTAACTTCAGTCTTTTACATGTAGCTCCCCAGTTTCCCCAGTACTGCTCATTTTCTACATTGTATGTTCTTTTTTTTTTTTAATTTTATTTTTAAACTTTACAAAATTGTATTAGTTTTGCCAAATATCAAAATGAATCCGCCACAGGTATACATGTGTTCCCCTTCCTGAACCCCCCTCCCTCCTGCCTCCCCATACCATCCCTCTGGGTCATCCCAGTGCACTAGCCCCAAGCATCCAGTATGGTGCATCGAACCAGGACTTCTTTGTCATAGATTAGTTGACCAAAGCTGTGTGGGTCTATCAGTAGCTTAATATTTAACATCAAGACTATGAAGACTAGCAGGAAGCAAAGACTCATAAAGAATGCTGTTTTCCATTTTGCACATCATAATCAAATTCTGATTTTTTTTAGTATATCGGAATATATATTGAATATGTATTCAGTTTCCCTTTTTAACCCTTTATTTTTTTTCCTCCCTTAAACAGATCAATAAATTTCTAGGATAGTGTACTGTATCAATATATAAATAATTTATGTATTGCTGAAGTGAAATTTCTTAAATTTATCAATTCATTTGTACATTCAGTGTACCAATGAATCTCCTTTTAGTAACTGATGAGGTGCCATGGCATTGAATAGCTTTGTAATGGGCAATAACTGGGTTTGTATCCTGGCTTAACCATTCTAAATGAATATTAAATGAGTTAAAGATGGCCCTATAGTCAAAGCTAACGGCATATTTATATAACTTCCCTTCCCTTCCAAAGTCCACATCCAAATCCTTATCCTCTGTATATTCCACCTCAGATCCAAGGGAAGGCAAAAAACAACAGCAACAAAAATAGTTGAAAAACAGTATTTCTTATAAATATTTAGAGAATGATACAATTACTTAAATAATCATATTTTCATAGGATGGTAAACCTGACCACGCAGTGCCACGATTGTTCAAAGTATAATACAGCAACAGTATCTATTATTATATGCTGATAGCAGTGAATGTTGTTTGAAAACTCTGTAATGCTTAACAATTCTATCATCCTTTAGATTCTTAAATATAGCTATTAAAATCTGTAAGTAAATGACTGTATATTTGAATTTCCACAAATGGTTGTTGATTACACACTTCTTATATTTACATCAAGGAAATGAATGTACAGTAACAAAGTGTCCTTTATTTAAAATAGCAGTAATATTTCTCATTATATAGAGCCTAATGAAAACCTTTGAAAATTCATTTTTCCTCAAATACCACAACAGGCAGATGCCATCCTTAAAGTAAAAACAGATGAATGTGTTACAGTGGTTAAGTGACATGAAAAATAGTGCATAATTTGAAATGGGAGAAGTTTTGAGTCCAATATAATAACCTTTCTAGTCCAAAAATTCACAAAATTTAAAATTGTGCTTGCAAGATTTGACTATTATATAAACACACTAAATGAGATTCTCTGAAGTAATTTCAGACTGTGTAAAATTATTCATTTGTATATTTCAGAGATTCTCATTGTCACTGCCTTTCAACTACCTTCTTATTACATGCCGATATGTAACAGAAGTAAATAAAATTTAATTAGATGTGAAACTGATATAATTTATCAGATTGGCTAATATTTTGCTATACCTACTACCTTTCATTAATATTCAAGTTCTGAAGTTATTACTAAATAAGTCACTTTAACTATATTTACATAAGTTAAAACCTGAAAGAGGTTTTTCATCCTACTTTCATGGCTAATAATATTCTAGAAACTTTTAGATAGCAAATTGATTTCTACCATTTATAAATTAATGACAAAATATATGTTTTATTTGTCAAAGTACTAGAAAGTTCTGAGGGAGGTCTACTGGTCAGAAGAAGGGAACATATGCCTCAGAGTTGGCACAGATACTATTAAATAAAAACGTGGGTTTAAAAAAAAGCCTCAAAACCTCAGTTTCTTCCTGTAAACTGAAAGCTGTAATGCTTCACACACAATGGAAAATGTGAGGATCAAATGAGATTTACATGATAAAAAGCCTGACATTTGTTAGAGCTGTTAGAGATATATCCTTGGACTTTCCTCTTTCACCCACTGAAACAGTGGGATTTTCCAGCATACAGAAATCAAAATGTTTTTATTATTTTGCTCTATTTAAACCATAAAAATTCATCATCTGAAAAGCCTAAGATAAAGTTGCATGAACTTAAAATAACAAAGATTGCACAGGCTAAACACTAACCCTTGATCCCTGTTCTTAAAGGTCAATCTCAATAGAGGTTTCTGTGTCCTTTAATGGTAGTAAAAAACTCAGAGTCATTTTCAAAAACAAAAACAAAAAAAAAGTAGAATAGCTATCTATCTCTATTACCTGTCTACTTCTCTCTTTATATAGATCAGATCAGATCAGTTGCTCAGTCGTGTCCGACTCTTTGCGACCCCATGAATCGCAGCACGCCAGGCCTCCCTGTCCATCACCAACTCCCGGAGTTCACTCAGACTCACCTCCATAGAGTCAGTGATGCCATCCAAATCTGCGTGTGTGTGTGTGTGTGTGTGTGTATGTTGCATATATACATGCGCATTTCAAAGGCATAGTCATTTGGCTTCCACACAAATCCTGGAATTTTCAAAAGATATCTTTGAACATTTTGATAATGGTAATTGAATTCTATTTATAGAATCATCATAATGCTATTTGTATCCCCAGTAGTGTAATCACTTGACTACTCTAGAATTTACAATAGTCATACATATTTGGGCACAGCTGCCAACTTCCTGGAACTTAATGAAAATGTGTTACTTAGTAACATTTTTTTTTTTTTTTTAAATAAAGGTTAACCGTAGTTGAAATAGGAACTACATATACATTTGTGTTTCTGAGTTGCTGAGGAAAGTGAATTCTCTCTATTAGGGGTAAAAATCAACTGTAATAATAATTTAAAAATTTGAAGGAGTGATGTATAGTCTTCCTTTATGAAACTGTGAATTATAGTGAGTTTTTGGAGAAAGGGCCATCTGATATTGAATGAAGGTTTTTACCATCAAATGCACATAGATGTCACTCATAATAGATAAAGTTAATTTTTGAAGTAAATAGCTATCCTAACTGTGTGAAATTTGCTTATTCCTACACAGCTTGGTTCAGGTAGGTACAGGACACTGTGCCCTCTTGGAATTTCTCAGGAAAAAAATGGAACTTAAGTAGATGTGAATTTTGAGTTATGTTCAAATGTTCCCTAATATATCAGTTTCATTGCAACAAATTCATGTTTCAAAACAGTATAGCAGAATTGATTGTAGTTGGACTATGCAACAAGATAAGATTTTTGCTTTTTCCTACTTTATCAGTTGCTCTCTAGCTAGCAAAAATTGATGTCAGTAGTTAGTTGGAAAGATTTGGTGATGTGATTCAAGATAGAAAAACCAAAAAAAACTTTTTTGGAATATAAATGTAGAGGGAATATGCTAAAAAGTAACCGAGATTTTTCTTCTCTTGCAAGCTCTGTCCCAACTAAGACAGAAAATGCATTTATGGTGAAACTTATTAAAACAATGAAACTATTTATCCAGCTAGAGTCTGTAGAGAAGAAATGCTTGCCTCTTGAGGTTGTAAATTTTAAAAAGAGTATCTAAAGGACGCTGAACACTTATATTTTGGGGGAAAAAAACCCATGAAACTGGCATTCTTGGTCCATGGGTCACAAAGAGTTGGACACAACTTAGCAACTGAACAACAGCAACAATTTGATTGTGTAATTCTTCTACTAAATCAATGACTATTACATGTTAATGATTTTCTTGTTCTGATCATAGAAATTACATATAGGGCATTAATGCTTATGGTCCAACAGATTGTGAGAAATGAAGCAAGGGACCATTATGGCACAGAAAAGATTCATGTTCTAAGATATATACCATGATTACAGGGTCATTCTAAAAGTTTTATATTCTGTAATAGACTGAAAAACTTGACTATTAAAAAGGAGTTTGTGTATTTTTCAATCAAAGCTGAACCTTATGTCTATGTTAATTTGAGTTATGAACAGTCTGGTTTTTTTTTTTTTTTTCTGTAATTTAATTTTTATGAACTTTTGACATTTTCCATTATGATTTATTTGTTATTTAAAGGTACCAGGACCCCAAGCCAAAATGTTGGCCCATATCACATCCTACAAAACTACCAGCATTTTAATTTGGTTATAGAAAGAATCTTCAAATTGTCTTGACTGTTTATGTCTATTACACAGGAGTTGTTGAAGTATGTATGCATTTGCTTTCCACCTAAGACTTAAGATGTAGAATTGAGGCTCCATAATCTCTAAGACTGTATTTTTAACAAGATATCTGTCAGTTCAGTTCAGTCAATCAGTCATGTCCGACTCTTTGTGATCCCATGAATCGCAGCACGCCAGGCCTCCCTGTCCATCACCATCTCCCGGAGTTCACTCAGACTCACGTCCATCAAGTCGGTGATGCCATCCAACCATCTCATCCTCTGTCGTCCCCTTCTCCTCCCACCCTCAATCTTTCCTTTTCCAACAAGTCAGTTCTTCGCATCAGGTGGCCAAAGTATTGGAGTTTCAGCTTCAGCATCAATCCTTCCAATGAATATTCAAAACTGATTTCCTTTAGGATTGACCGGTTTGATCTCCTTGCAGTCCAAGGGACTCTCAAGAGTCTTCTCCAACACCACAGTTCAAAAGCATCAATACTTTGGCACTCAGCTTTCTTTACAGTCCAACTCTCACATCCATACATGACCACAGGAAAAACCATAGCCTTGACTAGATGGACTTTTATTGGCAAAGTAATGTCTCTGCTTTTGAATATGTTATCTAGGTTGGTCATAACTTTCCTTCCAAGGAGTAAGCATCTTTTAATTTCATGGCTGCAGTCACCATCTGCAGTGATTTTGGAGCCCAGAAAAATAAAGTCTGACACTGTTTCCACTGTTTCCCCATCTATTTCCCATGAAGTGATGGGACCAGATGCCATGTTCTTCATTTTCTGAATGTTGAGCTTTAAGCCAACTTTTTCAGTCTTCACTTTCACTTTCATCAAGAGGCTTTTGAGTTCCTCTTCACTTTCTGCCATAAGGGTGTTGTCATCTGCATATCTGAGGTTATTGATATTTCTCCCGGCAATCTTGATTCCAGCTTGTGCTTCTTCCAGTCCAGCATTTCTCATGATGTACTCTGCGTAGAAGTTAAATAAGCAGGGTGACAATATATAGCCTTGACGTACTCCTTTTCCTATTTGGAACCAGTCTGTTGTTCCATGTCCAGTTCTAACTGTTGCTTCCTGACCTGCATACAGATTTCTCAAGAGGCAGGTCAGGTGGTCTGGTATTCCCATCTCTTTCAGAATTTTCCACAGTTAATTGTGATCCACACAGTCAAAGGCTTTGGCATAGTCAATAAAGCAGAAATAGATGTTTTTCTAGAACTCTCTTGCTTTTTCGATGACCCAGTGGATGTTGGCAATTTGATCTCTGGTTCCTCTGCCTTTTCTAAAACCAGCTCAAACATTTGGAAGTTCACAGTTTACATATTGCTGAAGCCTGGCTTGGAGAATTTTGAGCATTATTTTACTAGCGTGTGGATATAAGCATCTGAATGCAGAGTTCCAAAGAATATCAAGAAGAGAAGAGAAAGCCTTCCTCAGTGATCAATGCAAAGAAATAGAGGAAAACAATAGAATGGAAAAGACTAGAGATCTCTTCAAGAAAATTAGAGATACCAAGGGAACATTTCATGCAAAGATGAGCTTGATAAAGGACAGAAATGGTATGGACCTAACAGAAGCAGAAGATAGTAAGAAGTGGTGGCAAGAATACACAGAAGAACTGTACAAAAAAGATCTTCACGACCAAGATAATCACGATGGTGTGATCACTCACCTAGAGCCAGACATCCTGGAATGTGAAGTACAGTGGGCCTTAGAAAGCATCACTATGAACAAAGCTAGTGGAGGTGATGGAATTCCAGTTGAGCTATTTCAAATCCTGAAAGATGATGCTGTGAAAATGCTGCACTCAATATGCCAGCAAATTTGGAAAACTCAGCAGTGGCCACAGGACTGGAAAAGCTCAGTTTTCTTTCCAATCCCAAAGAAAGGCAATGCCAAAGAATGCTCAAACTACCGCACAATTGCACACATCTCACACACTGGTAAAGATAATCTTTAGCCCTTCCTAAAGCAAAATAAACACCCAGTCATGATTATCTTTTTAAAACATTTTTATTGGAATATGGCTGATTTACAGTGTTGTTTCTGCTATACAGCAAAGTGAATCAGTTATACATATACATATATCCACTGTTTTTTAGATTATTTTCCCATATAGCTCATTTCAGAGTATTGAGTAGAGTTTCCTGTACTAGAAACTAGCAGTGGATCCTTATTAGTTATTTATTATATATATATCGTAATGTGTATATGTCAGTCGCAATCTCCCAATTAATTCCTACCCATCCTTCCCTCCCTGGTAACCATAGTTTGTTTCTTTTACATCTGTGACTATATTTCTGTCTTGTAAGTAAGTTCATTTGTACCTTTTTTTTAGATTGCACATGTAAGCAATATCATGTGATATTTCTTTTTTTCTGACTTCATTCAGTATGACAATTTCTGAATCCATCCATGTTACTGCAAATGGCATTATTTCATTATTTTTTGTGGCTGAATAGTATTCCATTATATCTATTTACCATACTTCTTTATCCACTCTCTGTTGATGGACATTTAGGTCACTTCCAGTGTCCAAAAGAAACCATAAACAATACAAAAAGGTAACCCACAAATGGGAGAAAATATTTGCAAAGAAAGTGACCAAAAAGGGATTTATCTCCAAAATATAAAAAATGTATGCAGCTCAATATCAAACAAACAACACAGTCAAAAAATAGGCAGAAGATCTAAATAGATATTTATTCAACGACATATATAATGCTAAAAAAAAACACATGAAATGATGTTCAACATCACTAATATTAGAGAAATATCTTTTTTTATAATAAACATGGCATATTGAGGACATTCTTGGAGATTGATCTGTGTTTGCTTGTACTCTGGGAATAGCTGAATCACACAGAAATGCTACCATTAAAGAGGGAAAACAGAAGTAGACACTTAAATTGAAATTAGTTTTGCATAATGTAGAGATCAAAAAGTTCTGCTTTCTCAACACTAGCTGCTTCTGTGACATCTGTCGAAATGCACTTGAATGTGTGAAATAATTGGCTGTAAGTGTTAGAAGGGATATGCTTGTCAGTATCTGACTTGTCTAGCATCTCATAATCTCACACTACTCATATCTGAGGTCATGAGTTTTTATCTTTTTCTCTTGTAAGTAGTGATAAAGTTTCGTACACCAGTGAGCCCAGTCAAGATGTGCAGTAAAGCTTTATGTGCCGGTAACAAGGCATTGAAATTTTGAGTTAAGCCTCTACCTCAACTCACCATCTGATCACATAGTCTTTGTTAGAAGTCTCTAGGTTATAGTTTTGCATCTGCACTAAGGTCTCTAATCTCCTCACCAACGAAATGGCTTGCATCATGAAGAGAAAAGCAACCTTAAACTTCTTTTTCTGGAACTTCTATAAGATTCTTTCATCGTGTAGGTGTGAAATATCTTTTAATGAGACATGTTGTCATAAGTATCCCACTTCAATGAATAATTAATAAATCAGATGAAATCTCCTAAGTGTAAGGAAGCTCTCTTTCTGATAGAATAATAAGATAAGTAGACACTTACACTGAGCACTTATTTAAACCTCAGATTAAATCTGAAGTTCTGGAGGATACTAAGAAAAGGAACAGCTTCAAATTGTAGTGCTTACATTTCAAAAACCATGAAGTTAGATAACAGTATTTAAGTGTTGGATGAAAAACAAACTAATGTAAATGACTAGAAATCTAGTAGTCATAAAATGGTCATATAAACTTCTGCAATATTTTAAATAGTTGGCAAATCAATAGACAATTTTTTAAAATCTATTGTTTATGTAGTAGTCCTAGTGAAAGCAAGTTATTGGACAAATTAATATTGTTTGATAACTTGTCTTAAAAATTGCTATATATCTTCTCTCTTTCCTTTTCACAGTATATAATAGAAGTATAACACTCAATTTTATATAAGATCATGAGAATGTGAACATATTTTTAACTAAAATGACTTTTTAAAAGATTTACCACTTATAAATCTGGGGTAGTGCTGCATGTAAACTTAGTTATTCCACATAAACTATCTTAAAATATGTATAGCATCTCTTAGACAAGATTTTAGTGTAATTTTGTTTCTTGATAACTATAAGCCCCAAATGATTTTAGAACTTTAGACTAATAACTGACTAAATAAAAACAAAGAAATTATTATTTTGGTTACCTGAGGTCTTGAATTGCCTATACAATTTATATGAAGATGATAATGAAGAAAAAATTTTAAAGTAATCAAATCTTGTTTTATATGTACATATTTATATAATAAGCACTGTTGTCTCACAGCTTACTGCCCTTTTTAAATTTAGGCTCCAAGAAAAATAGGCTCCAGAAAAATACTATCAACTTGACTTTTATATGAAAACCAGGTTTAATATTTCCCAGATGGCCACTAAGTAGCTCCAAGGATCATCCTCTCCCTTATAAACGGAGAATTAATGGAAATAAGTATGCATGGGTGTTCTTATTATACTAAGTAACATAATGCTTTTGTAAAAATTATCCTGTTTAGCAAGCTCACAAGAAGGAAAGAGCTGACGGTTAAAAAAAAAAGAAAAAGAAATTAGAAGACAAATCTCTCCAGGCCACATTGTATACAAATTAAACATTATTGACCTGAGTAGGTTTCAGGAGAATGTTTTTACCTGTTTCATTACAGATAGAAGCCTACTAATTTTATGTATACTGTCCTAATTTTCAATAAATTAATATTTAATAAGGTTTTAGTCCTAGATTAAGCAATCCTCATCATTTTGACAGTTAAGATAGAGTTTGCTGAGTGAATGAAGGACCCTGGAGTATTGTCAGTGTCCTACTTACTGTCTATAATATGTTTTTTGCCTAAGGATAATCTCAACTTAATACTTATGAAATAGTTATCTGTCATATATCAAAAAGAGAATTCCATTTGCCTCCATTCTGACGTTGATTGCTATAATAAATTATTTAGAATCACCCAATCTTATCAAACCATAGTTTTTCTTTTCTCTCTCACATTAGCCAGAAGCCCTCTTCTAAAAGCTATAGGTAGAAGAGAGAAGGAGGGGAAAAAAAAAAAAAAAGAAATATCATTGAAGTATTTTATTTCCCCTTGACTATCGGTACTGCAAGAAATAGAATTCATGAGTAGATCATTCCTAATGAAAGCTGACCTCAATATCATAAACAGACTCCTTCAGAATATTTAACTGAACCGAGTCAGGATTTTCAGGGATTTCTTTTGTTTTTAATTAATTTTTGTTAGAGTATAGTTGCTTTCCAATATTGTTCGTTTCTACTGTATAGCAAAGTGAATCAGCTTTATGTATACATATATCCCCTCTTTTTTGGTTTCTTTTCCATGTAGGTCAGCACAAAGCATTGAGTAGAGTTCTCTGCACTATATAGTGGGTTCTCATGTTATCTTCTCTCTTACACACAGCATCAATAGTGTATGTACGTCAGTCCCAGTCTCCTAACTCTTCCCACACCATCTTTACCCTCTTTGGTGTCCATAGGTTTGTTCTCTATGTCTGTGTCTCTATTTATTTTGTAGATAAGATCACCTATACCATTTGTCTATGTTCTACATATATGCAGTAATATACAATATTTGTCTTTCTCTTTCTGATTTACTTTACTCTGTATGACAGTCTCCAGGTCCACTCATGTCTGTAGAAATAATCCAGTTTTATTCCTTTTTTATGGCTGAGCCAGGGCTCTTTTAGTCTACAGATGATGGTAGAGCGAAAAGAACTGCTAGGCAATCAAATATTATTGAGATGAGTATAATTATATAGAACTGAAAGGAATTTACAAAAGAAAATATAGTGGTGGCTGTTTAATTACAATATTTTGGGCATTATTTTTGATATTTTAAGTAGAAAAGTGAACAAAAATGTTTTTGAAATATGGACCAAATTAATTAGGTTAAAATCTCCATGTTAGAATTTTAAGTTGACCAAAAGGTACTTCTAATAGATTAAAATAGTTCTGATTTTTAACTTAGCCATGTTGCTCAGTCTGACATGTAACAGGTCACATATGACATATCAAGGCCCAATCTCAGTGATAAATCACTAATGCCAGTTACCATATTTTCAAAAGCTAAGTACTGTGATTTCTAGGAGAAGCAAAGAGTCTCCCCAGATATAAATAACATAATGGAAAACAGAAGACTGTACGTGAGCAGTAAAAGTCAAATTGCCATTTAAAGGTTTACAACTATAGCTCTAGGTAGAGAACGTGTAAGAGGAAAGAAGGACTACCTTTACGTAGAAGATACTAGAGGAAGGAAACTGTACTGTGTGAACAGCAGAAGCCCTGGGCGTTGTTCTAGACACAGCAGACCTAGATCTAGATGGTTGGCTAGAAGGGTGCTGAGTTCATTAGTGCATTAGAACTGTGCGTCCTGAGAAGGGTAACTAACAGCAAATTCAACCTTAGGACTAGTGCAGTTGCACGGCAATGATACAGTGTCAAAGCTTACCAGAATTTTCAGGGAAAAATATCTCAGACGTAGTCATACACGCAAGCTTAAATTTAAAGGATCCCTCTTACGGATATATTTTCTAAGTCAAATGTTCTACAGTCTGAATTTCTAAAATCTGCTGTCTGTTTTGAAGATGCACATGATGGATGACCCAGAAGGATGGGATGGAGAGGGAGGTGGGAGGGGGATTCAGGATGAGGAACACAGGTACACCCATGGCGGATTCATGTCAATGTATGGCAAGACCAATACAATATTGTAAGTAAAAAAAAAATTAAATTAAAAAAATAAATAAAAAAGAAAATGCGTATGATGAAGTCATCTTATATAAAATATTGCTCATTGTAATGAACATATGCAATCATTGAGTATATTTCATTAACTGCTTACTATGTACCAGGCACTGTGTTAGTTTAATGGATACAGAGACAAAAACAGATAAAAGAACAACTCAAAGTCTAAAGGTAGTAAATGTTAAAATGGAAACAATTTATACTCAAGGTACTACACATAGAAGCACTTCTCTGTGCTTCAGTCAGGGACATGGGCCACAAAAAAGTTTGAACTTTGAGCTAAAAGAGGAAGGATGAGCTTCCCCCCACCTCCCCGGTAAGACAAGGGGGAATATATCATTTAAAAAAATGGCACAGTGCATGCAAATATGGAAAAATGAAAGGTCATGATATCATGATAAATTTTGGCACATTCATATTACAGAGTGAATGAATTTACTTTCCCTCTCCCAGATCATTTCTTTTGGTGCAGGGTTACAATACTAGTATCTGTAAAATAGAGGAAACATAGAAGGAAGACAAAATATAAAGAGACGTATTTATTCCTCTTCCAGTTGTAATTTGGGCTGCCCTTGCTTACAAAGGAGAAAGATTTAGTTTAGATGTGGCTGGCACATAATGATATCCTAAACACATAACTCAGTTTCAGGAGCACATTTTACTTTTAAATATATTTTCTCATGAACTGAATGGATAAGAAAAAATAAGAGTTTAAACAGCTATAGAACAATTTAGTAACATATCCACCATCGACTTTTTATTTTTTTTTTCCTGACTCTTAGTAGAGGCAGCACTTTCTTCCTATCTTATATAGTTCAAATAGGGCTCCTCTTGACTTCATAAGGGCAATAAAAACGAGAAGATATAGACTGCTCATTAACAGCCTATATGGCTTTTTGATCAGGATGGATCTTGGTAATTCCATTTTCTGCTGAAGGCATTGCATGGCAGACTAATTGCTGGCTATAAAGGTTTTACTCATTATGCTACACTTATCAACCCCTGGGGAAGAATGTTGTTCTCCCAGCCACCATGTTAATACTGATTTTCTTAAAACAGTACCATTGATTTGTACAGATTTTGTAATTTGTGTCTTTCCTTTTCATACTCGCCACCTCACTAGACTCTTAATGTGTGTTTGATGCCTTTCCGTTTAATCAAATCACAGGCTTGTGGACGACCAGAAAAGTTCAGGATGTTTAATTGTGACCTTGCTGAATCCTACTGCATGAAGCCTAGTTGACTTAGAGAAGGAGGTCACAACAGTGGAAAAGAGAGTACAGATTATATCTAACTGTTTTCAATTGCTTCCAGAGGAAAACTCCTAGGACCCATAACATTGATCTAGAACTTCCTCCTACAAAGGCAATGTTGTACCCATAAAACCAGAGAATGAGTTACATAAGCTATCATCTCTTTAGAGGGAGAAAAAGATGAATAAGTTCATTGTTGAATGAAGAGTGTACATCCAATTTTCATGTTATCTGAGGAAAGCTTCTTATAAGTGATTGTGTGTCAATTACAGAAAATTATTAATTATAGTGCTGCATAGCAGCATTGATTTTTATTACAAAATTACCATTTATTAAAGAATATCACTTGAGCATAATTTCTGTTATTTAGATAGAAATATTGCATGTTTCATCACTGTACTTTTAAACCTGAGGAGAAAGCTGAGAAATCTGGCTTAATATATGAAGATTTTTGGATGAAATTATGATGTGACCTCCTTTCCTCAGAAAAATCATGTAGCACACACTCTCAGAGAGGAGGGAAAATGGTCATTTTGTCTTTTCCTGCTGCTGTTACTGCTGCTAAGTCGCTTCCGTCGTATCTGACTCTGTGCAACCCCATAGACGGCAGCCCACCAGGCTCCCCCGTCCCTGGGATTCTCCAGGCAAGAACACTGGAGTGGATTGCCATTTCCTTCTCCAATGCATGAAAGTGAAAAGTGAAAGTGAAGTCATTCAGTCGTGTTCGATTCTTAGCGACCCCATGGACTGCAGCCCACCAGGCTCCTCCATTCATGGGATTTTCCAGGCAAGAGTACTGGAGTGGGGTGCCATTGCCTTCTCCGTGTCTTTTCCTAGACAATGATAAAAGCCTGGTAAGTGGTGAGGCATTGATTGGGAAGTTGGTGCTCCTCATAGCCTCCAGCTAGACAGCTTCCTGCTTTGCTCTGATATGGAGCCAAAAAAGCCAGACTTCTAGAATACTCCACCAGCATGTGACAGAAATAGCAAGCTGGGGAAACTCAATGCTGTCATTCATTCTTCTGTTCATGTAGCAAGTATATATGGTGCTGGGTTCCAAGAGTGAAGATAGGAAAAGAAATTCTCCTGCATTCAAGACGCAGGGTCTATTCTGGAATAAAGCAAATGGAAAATAAGTACCTTAAATTGACACGTGTCATAATGAAGCGTGAAACAAAGGAAGGAGAGATGGCTTATAGGCAGCTCTACTAAACGGGGTCCAGTCAGGAGACAGTTACAGCTTCAGTTATTTAACAAGGTACTTCAAGAAAAGCAATTGTTAGTATTGTTAGAGAACTGTTGCAATAAACATTGAAGTGTTACAGTGCTGCATTCAGTCGTGTCCGACTCTCTGCGACCCTATGGACTGTAGCCTGCCAGGTTCCTCTGCCCATGGGATTCTCCAGGCAAGAATACTGGAGTGGGTTGTTATGTCCTCCTCCAGGGGATCTTCCTGACCCAGGCATCGAACCAGGGATCGAACTAGCATCTCTTACATTGCCTGCTTTGGCAGAATGACAGCCTGTAGTTTTTAACTACTAACACCACCTAGGAAACCCTCTTATAGTGGTAGTACCTGCAATTACCTCTTAGACTGAACTAAAAGAGAGGATGTTGAAATGATAAAAGTTTAAAAGCCCAGAGGAAGGGCTTTGTGGAGCTGAAACTAAGACTTTTAAGGAGGAGGCACTACACGCATGAGATAGATGTCCTGGGAGCACAGAGGAAGGAGTAGGGACTCAGACCTTGAAGGAGAACTACTAGAGGATGTTTGGTATCTCCAAGGGGTTACAATGAGAGTAGTTATGAAAGTGTTGGGGCTTCCCTGATAGATCAGTTGGTAAACAATCTGCCTGCAATGCAGGAGACCCTGGTTTGATTCCTGGGTCAGGAAGATCCACTGGAGAAGGAATAGGCTACCCACTCCAGTATCTTGGGCTTCTCTTGTGGCTCAGCTGGTAAAGAATTCGCCTGCAGTGTGGGAGACCTGGCTTCAATCCCTGGGTTGGGAAGATCCCCTGGAGAAGGGAAAGCTCTCCACTCTAGTATTCTGGCCTGGAGAATTCCATGGAGTCTATAGTCCCTGGTGTCACAAAGAGTCGGACTCGACTGAGCAACTTTCACTTTAATGAAAGTGTTGAAAACTGGACTTTGAAACCAAATGTGATCAGTAAGTGAATTGTCACCATCAAAATCAAGATTCACTACTGTGGTGATGCTGGCTAGATCAAAGAGCAAGTCAGAAACTGAAGGCAAAACAAAAAGGACTAAAACCTTTCTTCCTCCTCTGACTGTCTAATATCCCTCTAATTCTCCCAGTGGCAGAAGCTAATAGGGATCCAAGCAGCAGAGCTGAAGTACAGTTTACAGAGTCCTTGCTGAGCCCAGGAGAGTGAGTTTTAATCGGAGAAATAGTTCATCAGCTGGCACAGCAGGTAAATGTAAGGAAGTGAAAGATGGGGAAATGAGCAAAAAATTCACAAAAAAGAGAACCCTGAACTGAAGATGAGAGTATGGGCAGGAGTTTCCCAGGATGAGGTAAGAAATATTATGAGCTAGGACAGCAAATCATGAAGAAGGATCGTTCACTAGAAGGAAAATCTAAGATGAGTGATTTACCAGGAATAATGATGGGAATGTATATTTGAAAGATGACGTGGATAAAACTGGTTGGATTGAAAAAGAGTGTCAGATGATGAAAACCTAAGAACATCAGATAGTGATTTGGATAAACAATTACTATGCAGCCATTAATGCTTTAAGACAGACTAGTACTGTGAGTGTACACTCTTGCTTAAGGAAGGCCTAGTGATTACAGGTTTTAGGATAATTGGATAGAAGAGGAGAATGGTTTGGAGTTCAGTGTAGGAATTGTTCTTATATAATTATGGCAATGAACATGGCCATAAGGGAGTCAGTGCTAACAAATCTCAATCTTAAATTATACAAAAAATTTAAAAAAAGCTTGACATTCAAATTTGTTTAATATGAGCAAAGAGAAAGAAGAACTTGAAAATAATGAATCATAATGCCATTAACTCAATATTTTAAATATAAGGGGAATGAACAAAATGCTGTTTGGATGCTGAAAATGTAAATTATAATTGTCACTTGGATAATGATGATTAATAAATCCCATAAGTGTATATATTTGAAACAGAGGACACATACTATTAATCAGACCCTTGAGAGTCATCATCTCAAAGTAAGAAAATAAAAAGGTACAGTAAAATGGTAGAGAGAAGAATAAATCAAAGACAAGAGAGTATTTCAAAGAGTTGCATGATACAGAAGCAGATTGAGGACAGCATTTCAAAAGAGGAAAGGTTGTTCAGTCTCTCCAACTGTGGACAGTACATCAAAGATCATGGGGCTTAAGAAGAATAATCAATTTTTCCAGAAGAGAATGACACAACCTTTGAGGGATCAATTTCTGTAGAATGGAAGGGCCAGAATCCGAAGTACTAAGATAGTAGAAAGGGTATTGAAAAAAGTAGAAAATTTTAGCAATCAAAGGAATATGTAGCAATGTCCAAGCAAGTTACTTTTGAAATGAGAAGGCATTATAATCAATTCTGAGGTTTAGAGTGGACTATTCTTCGTTATAGTTGTATTTTAAAGAAACATTAGTATCAACTCTTCACAGAAACCTTTTTATGTGTCATATAGAACTGTGCTGAACACCTCATATATATTATCACATTTAAGCTTCATATTTTAAGACAGGAAATGTGCATATTTAACATTCCAGGAGACTGGCTTTAAGAGACAAAGTAACTTCATTAAAGTTACAGTGCAATATGTGTTACAATCTCCAGCTGTACTCATAGATTTGCCTATTTCTCTATTTTTCAGTTTTGTATAACTCTGAAGCTCTCTTTTTAGGCACCCACACACATTTAAGGTTTATATATTTCTGATGAATTCACCTTTTCATGAGTCGCCCTGTATCTTCTAAGACTTCCTCTCTAGAGATCTACATCGATATGAACCTGTACAAAACAACCTTCTTTACTTTCTGAACAGTTTAATTTTTTTCATTTCTTTATGAAACCTAACATCTTTATATTTCAAATTAATCTCTTTCAGACAGTATGTAGTTGGGATTGACTATTTTATCTAGTTTGTTATCTACTTTTAATGGGACTAGTTAGTCAATTTACATTTAGTGGAATTACAGATCTGATTGGGCTTGAAGCTCCCATTGTTTATTATTTTCCTTTGAACTGTTACCTCTGGATTAATAAAAAATGTTTAGTATTTTAACTACTCTGTTGGTATCATCAGTTATATCTATATATTTTAGGGAATTGTAACACTCTCTCATCAGAATCTACATACCAGTGATATCATGTAAAATATAGGAACCTTGCACATTTCACTTTCCTTTACAGTATCACTTTCTTGGTAACATTATTTTTATATATTTTACAACTCACAATAGGTGGTTTTCTGCATTTGAACTGTAAACTGACTTTTAGATAGATAAAAAGAAAAAATAACGTTCTTTAAAGTTACTCAAGGAGATCTTCCTTCTGGTGGTGGTTTTTTCTTTCCTATAGATTCATGTTCCCTATCACTTAAAGTAAAAGTGAAGTCGCTCAGTCGTGTCTGACTCTTTGCAACCCCATGGACTGTAGCCTATCAGGCTCCTCCATCCATGGGATTTTCCAGGAACGAGTGCTGGAGTGGATTGCCATTTCCTTCTCCAGGGAATCTTCCCGACCCAGGAATTGAACCCGAGTCTCCCGCATTGCAGGCAGACGTTTTACCGTCTGAGCCACCAGGGAAGCTTCCCTGTCATTTAGGCTGCTATCATTTCCCATCAGCCTGAAGAAGTTCCTCCATGTTTCTATTAATTCAGATATGGTGGTTACAAATTCTCTTGGTCTTTGTCCAATCTGGATAAGCATTTTTGCCTTTATATTTGAATAATATTTTCATTGGATATTGAATGAAGGTAATCCTCACTGTATATAATTCTGATATGTATGAGTTTCATTTACAACGGTTAGTTAAATAATACCAATCCCCCACATTTCAGTTACCACTGTGTATTAGGAGTGAGTACAAATTTTGCTGCTCTCTCTTCAATCCATAAATCTTTGTATAAGTAAGAAATGCATATTAGGATTAGCAGTCAGTCACGTCTTTTCTTCCAAAGTCATTCAGTGACTGATGAATGCACATCTGTTACTCAAGTAGGGGAGCAAAGTGTGTCCGTGCGTCACATTCCTGTGCCTTGGTGATAAACTTCTGACATTTTACAAATACAGATACTTAGGAAAGGAAGCTGGTCAACACTGATGAAAGTGCAGTCAAGAAACAAAAAGATACAAAACTTAAAGTGAAATTGAAATTGAACATAAATGGAGTTATAGACGAATAGCTCTCAGAATGTTGACACTGCTGTCATTCAAGAGACTCAAGTTATATATCTGTTAAACAAGCACTTTCTCAAATTACAGATACTTTACTATCAAAATTGATCTATCACTCTCTGAAAAGGAAAGATGACTCTAAATTTAAGATTGTTTATATTTGGGGATCAAAAACCTATTTAGTAGCCTCATGGTGGCTTTAGAAACCATTTTCAGAAATATGATGTATACATGATCTCCATACAGTTTGAGATGTACATATAGACACTGATGCCTACTTAAAAAAAAAAAAAAGTGAAAGTCACTCAGTTGTGTCTGACTCTTTGGCAACCCCAAGGACTATATAGTCCATGCGATTCTCCAGGCCAGAATACGGGAGTGGGTAGTAGTAGCCTTTCCCTTCTCCAGGGAATCTTCCCAACCCAGGGATCAAACCCAGGTCTCCTCCATTACAGGCAGATTCTTTACCAGCTGAGTCACAAGGGAAGCCTACCATAAAACAAAAACGCAGCTCAGAACTGAAATCTTTTCATTTCTCACACACACTGTGTATGCTCTTCTTTAAAAACTGAGTACACTTCAAAGAACTGCACACACACACACACACACACACACACACACTCACACACAGAGTAAAAGATAAAAAGGCAATTTTAAAAATTCTGAGGCAATGTGGAAAATTCACACTCAAAAAAATAACTGTGGTTAAATCTGTAATTGGCATGGATGTAGTATTTAAGCTGCTAAACGTAAAGCTTTCAGAAGTTCACATTTTCAGCTGCTTCATGCAGTCCTGGATTTACTTGGGAGGTATTTCTCACTCAGGAATCATGAGTGAATGTTGCTGAAAATGCTGGTCCTCCAAACCTTTTACTCAAGAGTATGTCATGTGTTTTTAAATAGCCAGATTCCTAATTCCATTTTCCACTGAATAACAGCTATCATTTATAAAAAAGGAAAGGAAACACTGACCTGCGGGTATTATGCAGATTCTAAACAACCTGTTCCTACTTTTAACATGAGGCACCATCACAACATCATGTGTTTGACTGTGATTATGAAATGACTCCGTTATATTCCACCCCTACACTACCACCCACTGGCATTGTGAAGAGTACACGGACAAGGATAATTTATGCTGCTGCTTAAGTCGATAAACTCGGAGAACTCATTCATTTCCAATTAGCCTCTTTTAAGAAATCTGTGCAGTTCTTCGTAAATGACCAGCAAGTAACGGAAATGTTTCCAACAATGAACAGTCTCACAACTGAACTGTTTTGTCAGTTCTTAACCTACCTGATCAAACAAAATATGTTGTCTCTCCAGGACATGCATGTCATTAAGCACTAACGACAACTCCATTGAAAAGGTTCATGAAGCATAGTATCCTACACTAATGTGATTTGAAAGTCTTATTTCATTACATGCCTCTGTCATAGTGAATTAGCATCATATCACAATTATCTGTTGTTTACCCTAATAAGAAAGGATTTCTTGTAATTAGATCTCTGCCTCATATTTACAAAAAGACAGATATAATTTGGAATAGATTAACTACTGTTAAATGATAAAAATGACTAAAGCAGAGGGAGATTCATAGGATAATTTCCCCTAATCACATTTTCCTTTCTGTGTGTGTGCGCACATGTGTGTGTAACATATATACAGACAAATACACACATATATATGTATATACATATGTATATATATATCTCCTTATATTTTTTGATCACATGCCTATTAGATGTAAGATATATAGACATAGATATAGCATTTCTTTGTGTTGATTGTTGTGTATATACATATACAAATGCATATATAATTCCTATTACATGTGAATAGACATTTGTATATAAACACATGTATACATATATGAAGTGAAGTGAAGTGAAGTCGCTCAGTCGTGTCCAACTCTTTGCGACCCCATGGACTGTAGCCTACCAGGCTTCTCCATCTCTGGGATTCTCCAGGCAGGAGTACTGGAGTGGGTTGCCATTTCCTTCTCCAGGAGATCTTCCCAACCCAGGGATTAAACCTGGGTCTCCCATATTGCAGGCAGATGCTTTACTATCTGAGCCACCAGGGAAGTCTCATATATATATATATATACACACATACATATATATGTATACATGTATGCTTATATATTAATTAAACCCTTCATTTATGATTCAAGTAAGTAGGAACCATGCCTTGTGTGTTAATAAAATATACATATAGAAGTTTCAAATTAGATATTTTAGGTTTCCCTTTTTAACTTAGAGAATTTCATATTTTAAAACTAAAGTACCATATACATAAAGTATATTTGGGACATACATTCATCATCTTTAAAACTATTCCAAGTATGACTTTTGCTTATCATTTAATCTATCACCCAGTATTATTTGAGAAGCACAATTGTTAATATTTTTATGATTTTGTTTTGTTTTAGTTTTTTAAATGTTTTGGACTCATGTATCATTTAATTGTATTTTATTTTGATGACCAGAGAGTTCCTTATTGCATAGAGTTATCTGAGAAACCTACATGCTTTATAGGATATCTTATTTTATAAGGTATTTAATTCACCTATGTTAAGCTGTACCTTTGTAACATCTCTAACCATAAATTAGTGTCTTTTTATTGTTAAAATCATACCACTGAACTGTGTATGAGACAAGCTAAGCACAGAGAAAAAATTGTATTTGGTAATTGGATAGAGAATGAGGAAGAAGTTGAAGGCGGTAATTTTCAATCATTGCATTTGTTTCCCTCAGATGAATATGCTTCAGGAAATGTATGGCCTCAATGGATCAAAAAATACATAGATAACAGTTAACAAATATTAATTTGCTACTCACTGACTAGAGACTTGTCCACAGTCTCATGATATTCAAGGAACCATTCTGTGACTCATGAAATATTAATCATTATTTTATTTGTCATCTGTTAATATGAGCAGCACTACTGAATTTCTCTAAGGCTGATTGTTGTTTCTAAACCAGTCCATTCTGAAGGAGATCAGCCCTGGGATTTCTTTGGAAGGAATGATGCTGAAGCTGAAACTCTAATACTTTGGCCACCTCATGGGAAGAGTTGACTCATTGGAAAAGACTCTGATGCTGGAAGGGATTGGGAGCAGGAGGAGAAGGGGACGACAGAGGATGAGATGGCTGGATGGCATCACTGACTCGATGGACATGAATCTCAGTGAATTCCGGGAGTTGGTGATGGACAGGGAGACCTGGCGTGCTGCGATTCATGGGGTCGCAAAGAGTCGGACACGACTGAGCGACTGATCTGATCTGATCTGAAACTGTCTTGAGTTTCATCTTAATTTCTCCTGCCACAGTTGTGCAGCTAGATTAAATCTCCTCTTTTTTCACTAACTTCTGAACTTGGGAGAGGACATATTTCCCCCAGCCCTTTAATTTTCTTTAAAAAAGATGAAGTTTCTCAACATCACCTATACATAGAAGTTCCATCTTACTTTGGATAAATGAAAAGTGACATAGATAATTCATTATATCAAATATATCAATATTCATAGCTAATGATTATACTACAGTGAACAGAATATTAACAGCATGGTACCAAATAGATAAGAAGTTGCAGTATAAAGTGCTGACTGCTAAAAAAAGAGAAAAAAAAAGGAAAACATAGATTGGCAAGTCTAAGGAACACTAAGAGAAAATGCTATTATGAATAAAAAGAGAATCATGCTGTACATGCTCTGCTTGCTTATTTATTTTGTTCTATACTGACAACTGGAATATTTGTAGAATATGTTCCACAAAAAAGTAAGGCTTGTAGTATTAAAAAAAAACTTTTCCTCCATTATTCCTTCTAGTGATTAATACTTAATATTATGAGACTCTTTTATATATAAATTATTACACTAAAGTTTTCTGCCTTCTGTGTCTGTCATATAAATACAATAACCTTAAATATCTGTTATATAATTGATGTTAAATATCTTATGTCTGTATAAAATAGATCACTTATTTGTACAGTAGTGTTAAAGGAGTATTATATATTGTTATATATATATTTTTTTTAAATTTTATTTTATTTTTAAACTTTACAATATTGTATTAGTTTTGCCAAATATCGAAATGAATCCACCACAGGTATACCCGCGTTCCCCATCCTGAACCCTCCACCCTCCTCCCTCCCCTACCCTCCCTCTGGGTCGTCCCAGTGCACCAGCCCCAAGCATCCAGTACCGTGCATCGAACCTGGACTGGCGACTCGTTTCATACATGATATTATACATGTTTCAATGCCATTCTCCCAAATCTCCCCACCCTCTCCCTCTCCCACAGAGTCCATAAGACTGATCTATACATTGGTGTCTCTTTTGCTGTCTCGTACACAGGGTTATTGTTACCATCTTTCTAAATTCCAAATATATGCATTAGTATACTGTATTGGTGTTTTTCTTTCTGGCTTACTTCACTCTGTATAATAGGTTCCAGTTTCATCCATCTCATTAGAACAATACTGGAGTGGGTTGGCAGGCTCTTCTCCAAAGTTATTTTTAAGTATAACCATATAAAAATATATATATAACAATATATTGTTATATAACTATATATATAACAATATATATATTTATAGTTATATATATATAACAATATATATATTTATAGTTATCTATATATATTTTTATATGGTTATACTTAAAAATAACTTTGGAGAAGAGCCTGGCAACCCACTCCACTATTGTTGCCTGAAGATTCCCATGGAGAGAGGAGCCTGGTTGGCTATAGTTCATAGGGTCACAAAAAGACATGACTGAGGCGAATGAGCATTAATGCACTTAAAAATAAGTATACGTACAAAATAGTAATTCACTAAATCCTTATGGTAAACAATATAGCTTGATCTCATATAAAGATAAGAAAACTGAAGTTCAGAGAAAATGCCTTGCCTAAGATAAGGCAACACCTTACACATGAAGATATGATTTAAACAGATACCTACATGGCCGGATTTTCCATATATTTAACTATTATTCACGCTGGACTCTCTAAAGTGGCCTTCATTGAATAGTTTTTTTTTTTTTTTTTTTAACTCCAACCTAATTCTGCATGCATGAATAGATGATGATGATGTGATGATGGTTGACACATTACCTTGACTACAGAAAAAGGCAAGGCCAGAAGATGCCTTTATCATGATAGCCACTGAAGCTGCTAGATGAACCCCTGCATCAGGCTGACTGAAATGCCTAGTCCAGGCAAAGAAGGACTAGGGCAGAACCTCCCTACACAGCACCGGCAAGGCAGAGCTATCCTCTAGAGCAGCAATCACCAGCCTTTTTGGGACCAGGGACTGGTTTTGTGGAATACAGTTTTTCCATGGGCCCAGGTGAGGGGGATGATTTAGATATCATTCAAATGCATTATATTTATTGTGAACTCCATTTATTTTATTATTACATCAGCTTCAACTCAGATCAGCAGGCATTAGATCCTGGAAGTTGGTGACCCCTGCCCTAGCACACACCAGATCGTGCTAAGCTGAAGAGAAGACTTAGCTGAAAATAAGCCCCTCCTCAGGTGCTGAGTATGTTGGAAGAAGCCCGGAGAGTGCATATGAGAAATCTCTGAACTGAAATCAGCAATGAGGAAAAGCAGTCTTAGCTAAGATTCTGCAAAGCAAATCTGACATATAAGAAATCTATTCTTCCAAGGAAATATTTCTTTCTAAAAACTGAGAGAGAATATACTCGATGAAAGGAATATTAACACTTAGGAGTTAAGCCTTTTTAAATGATGGTTCGCCATACACATCATTGAATAAAAAAATATCTTTTTTTCATTCTCTGAAAATATATAAAATAAGAACAATAAAAAGAAAATGAACCAAATTACTTGGTTAGAGAACTGTGACAGTTTTATCAGCCATGTATTACATTTTTATATTTGTTTAGATAAAAAGAAATTACTTTCTTTTTAAAAGTCATAAAAACCTGAAATCTAATGAACCTCTACAACTTTTCTCAGAGGAAATATAAATTTCTTATTATAGCCTTAAAAGTTCTATCAACATGAATTTACATAAATATTAAGAAATACAAGTGAATCTATGACTAGGTTTATTGGTTTCAATATTGCTACTAATATTATCTTTCCTTATTTACTCCACTGGCAACAATTTGGCTATTTCCCAATAACCACTTAGCTTTTTGTCATACATCACATTTTATTGTGAACTTTTTATTAAACTTTCTCTTTGATCAAATCCTCAGCTTTGGTTCTATGTTCTTAGTTTCAACAATAGCAACAAAAATATCGACTATGAAAGCAATAAGGTTATAAAACCAAGCATCAAAATCTGCACCATTACCCCAAATATTGTACTTAGAACTCATCAAAATTATGCTTTGGAGCCATAAATCTTAAATACATTTTTTTTTTTGGAAAGCCATTTGCATTTTTCCTTTCGTGTCTATAAATTTTGAAGAATATAGTTTTTTTAAGGTAACATGTATTATTGAATATATGTCAATAATTTTAATGTATTGGTTTTTGCTAAAAAAATTTTCCTTAAATATATACTTCAAATCAATGCAAAATGATAAATCCAATGTTATTTTAAATTTAATAATTGCTTTTAAAAAATAAAAACACTCAAAGTTTATATGTTTCTTCATCTCATTTAGCTTTAATACATTCAGTTCAGTTCAGTTGCTTAGTCGTGTCTGACTCTTTGTGTTCCCATGAACCACAGCATTCCAGGCCTCCCCATCCATCACCAACTCCTGGAGTTTACCCAAACTCATGTCCATTGAGTTGGTGATGCCATCCAACCATCTCATCCTCTGTCGTCCCCTTCTCCTCATGCCCTCAATCTTTCCCAGCATCAGGGTCTTTTCAAATGAGTCAGCTCTTTGCATCAGGTGGCCAAAATATTGGAGTTTCAGCTTCAATATCAATCATTCCAATGAACACCCAGGACTGATTTCCTTTAGGATGGACTAGTTGGATCTCCTTGCAGTCCAAGGGACTCTCAAGAGTCTTCTCCAACACCACAGTTCAAGAGCATCAATTCTTTGGTGCTCAGCTTTCTTTATAGTCCAACTCTCACATCCATACATGACTATTGGAAAAACCATAGCCTTGACTAGATGGACCTTTGTTGGCAAAGTAATATCTCTGCTTTTTCATATGCTGTCTAGGTTGGTCATAACCTTCCTTCCAAGGAGTAAACGTCCTTTAATTTCAAGGCTGCAGTCATCATCTGTAGTAATTTTGGAGCCCAAAAAAAATAAAGTCTGACACTGTTTCCACTGTTTTCCCATCTATTTGCCATGAAGTGATGGAACCGGATGCCATGATCTTAGTTTTCTGAATGTTGAGCTTTAAGCCAATTTTTTCACTCTCCTCTTTCACTTTCATCAGGAGGCTCTTTGGTTCTTCTTCACTTTCTGCCATAAGGGTGGCATCATCTGCATATCTGAGGTTATTGATATTTCTCCCAGCAATCTTGATTCCAACTTGTGCTTCAGTGAGCCCCGCATTTCTCATGATGTACTCTGCATAAAAGTTTAATGAACAGGGTGACAATATATGGCCTTGACTTACTCCTTTTCCTATTTGGAACCAGTCTGTTGTTCCATGTCCACTTCTAACTGTTGCTTCCTGATCTGCATATAGGTTTCTCAAGAGGCAGGTCAGGTGGTCTGGTATTCCCATCTCTTTCAGAATTTTCCACAGTTTATTGTGATCCACACAGTCAAAGGCTTTGGCATAGTCAATAAAGCAGAAATAGATGTTTTTCTGTAACTCTCTTGCTTTTTTGATGATTTAGTGGATGTAGGTCATTTGATCTCTGGTTCCTCTGCCTTTTCTAAAACCAGCTTGAACATCTGGAAGTTCACAGTTCACATATTGCTGAAGCCCGGCTTGGAGAATTTTGAGCATTTAATACATGATATGGTACAACTTATTATTACATCTAATAATGTAAAAATCACTGTACAAAGCAAAAACATTTTTTAAACACTTTTTAAATATCTCAGTAAAAATCTTACCAATATAAAATTATTTATTACTATTGGAATATAGAGACTGTGTTGACTTTTAGCCATTATATAGTAGCAGGGGCTTCCCGGATGGCTCAGTGGTAAGGAATCTTCCTGCAATGCAGGAGACACAGGAGACATGTATTCGATCCCTGTGTAAGGAAGATACCCTGGAGAAGGAAATGGCAACCCACTTCAGTATGCTTGCAGAGACAAAGAAGCGTGGTGGGCTACAGTTCATGGGGTCACAAAGCGTCCGACACAACTGAGCAACTGAGCGCATGCACACACACACACACATATAGTAGTAGTAACTGGATTTACACTCATAAAATAGTGAGATAAATGAAAAATGTATGGAATGATCATTCTCACATATTTGACAAGAGGCAGAACTAGACAGCAATCTGTAAGACAAAGACCCAAAGGCACAGATTTGCTGTCTCAAGGAGTATTCCAGCCATAGAACAGGGGCCAGGATTCCAGAGCAGTCTTGTTGAGTTGTGGAAACAAATGCAGAAAAGCTCAGAAAGTCTGAGGGGACTAGGTATTGTGGAGTAAAGTTGCAGGAAGGAAAGAGATCTGAAGAAAAAAATGATGCTGGAAATCTGCGTTGAGATCCTTTTGTACCTTTGCTGAAAGCGCAGTTCTAAAGGAACATCTAACCATGCAGGCTCTGGTGGAGGTTGATTCAATCTCAACCTTATTTTCTCCTAATCAGCCTTAGTCACAAAAAGTCCATCCCAGGGGTTTTGTTCCTGGGGACTGATGTTCCAAAGGCTGGCCTTTTTGGGTTAAGTACCTAGAAGACAGTTTAACCGTTGAGAGCTACTTTAACCCTAGGGAACTTTGATCTTAGTCATGTGAATAGTTAGAATATACACTACCTTTTTGACTTCTTCTATATACTCAGCCATTACTCTCCTGTGTCCTAATAGCAATGAGCAGTTTCATGAGTCAAAATTCAGTAAATCTGAGAAAAGCGATGGTGGCACTTCCTTTCCTTTTTTTTTTGGGGGGGGGGCATAAAATGCACAATCTTAAATGAATTGAGTGAGACCTAACTTGACAAATATAATGGGAGAAAAATGAATAGTACTAATTCCTTCTCATATTCTTATTCACTAGATAAAATATCTGTGTGTGTGTGTGTGACTGTGTGTGTATATTAGCAGTTCAGTTGTGTCTAACTGTTTGTGACCCCATTGTAGCCCGCTAGGCTCCTCTGTTCATGAAATTCTCCGGGCAAGAATACTGGAGTAGCCGTTCCCTTTTCCAAGGGATCTTCCCAATCCAGAGATTGAACCCAGATCTCCTGCATTGCAGGTGGATTCTTTACCATCTGAGCCACCAGGAAAGTATCAGTAGATTCATCTGGACACAACTGAGTTTCAAGAGAGGTGTAATTGAAGGTCCATTATATAGATCAATGCAATATAAGTTGATGAAAGGGTGGGTGGTCAGGATTGAACCCTCAATTCTTACTACCTAAAAACTGCTTAGCTTCCCCACCATTTAAGAATACCTTAAGAAGTGCAAAAGCATCATTACCCCTCCTCTAGCCCCTGCTATTTTCCTACATACTCAGATTTTTATCATGTTAATAGTCATTAGATTGGGCTTCCCTGGTAACTCAGTAATAAAGAATCCACCTGCAATGCAGGAGATGGGTCAGGAAGATCCCCTGGGGAAGGAAATGGCACTAGCATTCTTGCCTGGAAAATTCCATAGACAGAGGAGCCTGGTGGGCTGCAATCTCTGGTGTCACGGAACAGTCAGACTTGACTTAGCAACTAAACAAGTCACTAGATTTGAATTCAAACTTATTTGTATTGCAGATTGATTCAACTCAACCCAAAGTGTCTTTGTATGATTAGCATTGCCCTTCCCATAGAGATAATAAAACACAAAGATGAAGTCAACTGCATCATAAATCCAATTATCGTTCTATTGTGACTAAATCAATGAATATCAATTGACTTTGCTAACCCAGTATGTACATCATACCTTAATAAAAGCAAAATCTCTAATTCACTTATATTTGATAAATACCAGTTTTGACTTTTTTGTAACTACTGTCCTCCATTCCAACAAAGATCCAACAAAATATGGAACAAAATTTGTTCATTGGCTTTGGCAATAGTTCTTGATTTTTGAAAAGCTGATAGTTCTGTGTACAAATAGGAGCTGTGAAATAATTTATTTTTCCCCCTACTGGCAATGCTTCTAGTATATTGGAAGCAAAACAGTTATATATTTATCAATTTGAATTGTTTTCCTCATAAATTTCTTCATCAAAATAATGATAGTGGGCTTCCATTTCTAGAACAAAATGGCCAATTGATTTTAATTAAAATGATACAGTATCAAAGCCTGTCAGAAACAGACATGGATTCTTTCTAGATAACTGGAGGAAGAATGATTGCATCAATTATTTTAGAGAAGAATGAAAGTTAATGTTCTCAAAAGTTAATGAATATAAAATACAGCTAAAATTATTAACATGTTTAACTACTTTTTTCACATAAAGTTTCATATCAGCAAATATAAGAATTAGCCTGAATAGATGTCTCAGATTGATATATGATGGAACATTGTGATAATTGTAAATCATAGTGTAAACTCTCCTATAAATTTTGGCATCTTTACCTCTTTATTTATGTCACATGTAGAATATTTCAGATGTACACACAAGAATAGATAATATAACATACATATGCTGCTAAGTCACTTCAGTCATGTCCGACTCTGTGCGACTGCATAGATGGCAGCCCACCAGGCTTCCCCGTCCCTGGGATTCTCCAGGCAAGAACACTGGAGTGGGTTGCCATTTCCTTCTCCAATGCATGAAAGTGAAAAGTAAAAGTGAAGTCACTTAGTCGTGTCTGACTCTTTACAACCCCATGGACTGAAGCCTACCAGGCTCCTCCGTCCATTGGATTTTCCAGGCAAGAGTACTGGAGTGGGGTGCCATTGCCTATATATATATATAGGAGAATGGGCTGGGCAGCCTAAGCCCCAGTGATCTGAACAAAAGGTTCATCCTCAGTTTTCTCCATGCCCATGGGAAGCTTTTTACCCGGATTGGGATGGAGACGTTCCCTGCAGTGGCTGAGAAGGTCCTCAAGGAGTTCCAGGTGTTGCTGCAGCACAGCCCCTCTCCTATTGAAGTACCCGCATGCTACAGCTTGCTATGCTATAACATACATACATACACATGTGTATGTAAAACAAATAAGCATGTTTTTATGTATTACTGAATTAAGTTATTTAGTATTTTGTGAGATTTTTTCATATGTATATGTGTATCTCAGTGTTATAAGTATCTTAATAGTAAGCCATGACTTTTGACACTTTAAAGCTGAGGGGAAAAGAATGTGTAAATAAAACAAAACAAAAACACATAAGCCTTCCCCAGTCTCATTTTTCTTTTCTCTTAGTAGAATTTGTTTCCATGAATACTTACTATTTGTTTATATTCCTTTAAATATTAAATGAAAATTGTTCTCTGCTATTTAAAATTTTGATACATGTCACAATTGCAATTATGATTGCCATTATATTATGAGATATATCCATGTTGATAGATGGTTGCTATAATTAACTTAAAATTATGTACTTTGTATTATTTTTATTTTTCATTACCATGCATGGAAATTCCTCTCACTATTTATCCTGAAAAGCAATGTTTTAATGCACAGTTTGGAAATTTACAAAGCAACCTTGCATTCCTGATATACTCAACTCATACATGATGTTTTTGTATGTTGCTGCATTAGATTTTCTAATACTTTGTTGTGAATTTTTGCATCTGTGTTATGAGTAATATAGGCCTATACATTCCTTTTTACTGGTTTTAGTATCAAATTAATATTGACTTCAGAAAACAAGTTGGACATTGTTTCTTTTTTATGTAGTCTCTGGAGGCTTTTGTGGATTATTGATGTTAATTCTTCTTAAATGTTACTCAAATACATTCATGAATATATCTAGGTCTATTATTATTTTATCAGAATATTTGTCTATAGATTTACTTTTTAAATATTTAGGATATTTAGAGGTCAGTTTCTTCTTGTGTTTAGATAATTTACATTTTTCCAGTATTTGTTCTTTTTATTTGAGTTTTCTATGTTATAAGTATAAAGTTGCTCATACTATTCTCATATTCTTTTGAATTACATTGAGGTTTATAATGCTGTATTCACTTTTATATTCCTGAAATGTTTTATTTGCATTTTTTTTTTCAATTTTCTACTTTAAGGAATCTGCACATACTATTGTTATTATGTTAATCTTTTCAAAGACCTAATTTTCATTTGTCTTTTTTCTTTATTGTAGATTTATCTTCTTTTTCATTGAGTTTGATTGCTCCATTTGCTATTTTTCTCTGATTTTTGAGGCGCTAATAGGCATATTGGTTCAAAATTTATTTTAAAAAACCTTACCTTCTGGAGTTTTAGCCTTTCTTATCCCCTAGTATGTGCATTATGCCTAAAAATTTCCCTGTAAACAAACTTTAGCTGCAACACATTTAATATTTTACTCTATTATACTATATATCTGTTTCTAAAGCCCATTACTTTGTATTGGACCTGTGTGTTATTTAAGAGATTAATTTCCAAACTAGAATATTTTCTAATTATCTGACTGTTTCTGCTACCTTATATCTGTGAAGGGCTGTAGTTTTGTGTACATATTTTTGACTTTATCTTATATTTGCTGAGATTTGCTTATTGCCCAGCTTGGCCCATTTTTGTAATCTTTTTTACAAAAAATTACACTAGAAAATAATGTTTGTTCTCCAAATGGGGGATATAGTGGTCTATGCATATCAAGTTGTTGAATTTGTTCTTAATGGTGTTCAAATCTTATCTTTAGTATCTTATTTTTCTACTTACTTATCTGTAAAATATAGAGGTTTATTAAAATCTTCAACTATAATTCAGATTTCCCTACTTCTTCTTTGACCTTTCTGGATATTTTATTTATGGTTTTAGATGATGTATAACTATTCTATCCAGTAGAATAGCTGCTAGTCTCATATTTCTACTTCTATTTAAATTAATTAAATTAATCTAGTGAAGATACAGAACATTTCTATCATCCCAGAATATAGCACTGCTATATAATAACATTTATACAAATTTAGAGTTATTATACCTCCTGGTAGCTAGAAAGTTTTTATGACAGTGAAAGATCTTTCCATATCTAGAAATCCTGTGTTGTTTTTTGTTTTTAATTTCTCTTTGCCTTATGTTTGAGTAATTACACAAAATTTCTTTAGGTTAGTTTTGCATGTCTTATTTCCACTTATTGTTTTTCATTATTTTTGTCTACATATACTTTTAGATAAAAACTACTCTAGAGCAATTAATCTTTTTTAAACTTGTTTTAGCACGAATGCATTTGAGTTTAAAGCTAACATCTTATTATATACTTTCTATTTATCCTCTCTGTTCTCTGTTTTTCCTCATTTCTTTTCTTCTTTTAGTTATATATTGTTTTGTTAACCACTGTTTGCCTTAACCAACTCAGAACATACAGTTTATTATTGTGGTAACTGTGATGGCTTCCCTTCCAAATTAAAACTTGCATCATTAAATTAGATAAAATTAGTAAATATCTGGTCCTCTCAGCAGACAATTGATTTCATTTTCAACTTCTCAATTTGTATATGATATTATTTTTAATATTTTATTTATACACATAAAATTCCTTCATTCCATCTGTAATTTCCCATTAGGGAATTTTTCTTTTTGACTAAAGTGCATTCTTCAGATTTCCTTACTATGCATCAGTCAGTAGCATCTGATTGATTTTTGTTCACCTGAATTTTGCCTTCATTCTTAAAATATATTTTTGGCTGAATTTAGACTTGTATAAAGCAGTCATTTTCTTTTATCAGAGTTAAGATATACCTCCTGTAGTTTTCTGCCTTGCATCTTGTATGGAGACATCTGTGTGATGTGATTGTCATTTCTATAAAGATAATTTGTCCCTCCTCTCCTGTTTTAACATTTCTTTTTATCCTTGGTTTTCTTTAGTTATCTCTGCAAAGTCTTGGTATGAATATTTTTTCAATCTATTCTTTTAAGAATCTGTGATTTGGGATATTTGTTTTACAAAATTGCAACCATTCTCTTCAATATTTTTTTCTGTGCTTTTTCTGTCTCCTCTCCTTCTTTCTTTATCTCTTCTCCCGCTGGCAGTCTTGTGTTAGACTTTCAGTAATTTTAAATTCAAAATCTCCTATTTCATATTTGCTCTTCTTTCATTTTTGTTTGCTTTCCTTTAAAAAGTACTTCTTTTTTCAAACTAGGATTTATCGCTCATTTTGTTGTTATTGTAGAGTCTCTAAGTTGTGTCCATGAGACTCCATGGACTGTAGCCTGCCAGGCTCCTCTGTCCATGGGATCTCCCTGGCAAGAATATTGGAGTGGGTTGCCATGTCCTACTCTGGGGGATCTTCTCGACCCAGGGATTGAACTGTGCCTCCTACTTTGATGGGAGATTACCGTGGAACCACCAGGGAAGATTATTACTCATATTTCTCTTTAAATATTTCCATATTTAAAAGTTTAAAAGAATCAGTTACAAAATTCATTTCAAGTGTAAAGTTTTTACATCCTAATGGAAAGGAATTTTTATTTTTTTATCTATCAATGCATTCTATTATTTTCAGTATTTTTTTATCTTGTGTGGGTAGTTAGAATCCTTGAGAATTTTGACTCTCCCTCCTCACCATGCTTGGATCACTTCCTGCTTTCTAGCACTATTTCAGTTGCCTCCATTCAATCTTACAGGCCCACAATAAAGAACCGAATCTTCCACAAATTTATGATTCTCCATCCTATGGTTCTGTTTAGCAGATACAGACTAAACACAGCTAATGATTTGGCTCAATTCTTGGTTCAGAGATTATGTTTGAAATGTCCCAGGATTTACAGGCCAGGAATGATTGATATCATTTTACTTTTTTTTTTTTTTGATATCATTTTTATCTTTTTTAAAATTTTACTTTTTTGTCTCCATTTACAAAGTTTTTGGTAGAAGGACCAGACTTCATTCCCTGGTTTTATATAGTCAATATGGTTTCGACTTACCATTTTACAAGAAGCAGTTTACCCTGGAGAAACTTAATTCCTGCCCACATTCCATTCTTTTTGTACCTAGAGCTTCAGCCTGGCTTGTTACTGCATGTTTTTATTCTATTTCTGGACACAGAGATTGCATTTGAGTCCAACAGTGCCTTTTAGGTTTTCTTCTTTAATATTTCATCATTCATTACTGTATGTTTAGAACAGAGAGGGTGATCAAAGCATGAACTCTGTGCTCCAACTTGACCTGAATGCTAGTGGCATTGATTTTTTACAAAACTGTGTAGCTGCTGTATAGAATATTAGACCTTCCAGTCCTTTAAGCAGATCATATTGACCACAAACATAAAGGTGAAATTATAAATTATGCAGCATGCAGAGAAGATAATGGAAGCAATGCCTCTATCATTGAAAATGTTTTATGTAATATTGAGTTTTATTTTTCCAAGATATTCAACTTAATTGCCAGGTACAACTTTGCTGTACTGTTTTATACCTACAGACTTAGAACTGGTTTTACTTTTCATAAGGCATATCTTTGCTAACATTTCAAAGCATAACTCTTTGATTTCTGGCATTACTGTGAAAGATTTTTTTCCACACTACCATTTTTTTAAAAGTAAAACCATCTCATATTATTTTGTTAGTCCTGAACATGATACTTCTGTTTAATAATTGAAAGAAATGGCTCAAGGCACAAAACCTTAGGTCTACCAAAAAAGTTAGCTTTTTTTTTTTTTTTTTTTTTACTTTTTGTTGGACTTTGAAGTTTTTCTTCATGTATTATTTTTTTGCTTTTCAGTATTTGTCAGGTTCATATTGATGAACATTGGTTAAAGCAGAGCCACTTAGATTAAACAGAGCAATATAGTATCAGTATTAGCTTTTTCCTTTAAGACATTTGGTCATTGACTCTCCCATAAAGTTGGGGGAAAATTAATAGCTTAACTCCATAGAATTTATATTGGGCTGTTATTGAATAAAGTTCCCCATACCACTAGCTGCACTTGACCGTTGATGTATATTTTGTGTATAAATACATTAACAGAGTACTATCATATTGCACTGTCACTGTGAGGCAGAGTGTCCATTTAATGAGGCTTGAGATTGAATGTGCTGTTGAACACTATTGATCACAGGTTTGCAGTGAGCTCCAAAAGAATGATTTAACTGTATATTTGTGCTGCATTTTAAAGCTGTGAATAAAAAGGTAGTATACTAAGACTCAAAGTATGCAACCTTAAGGGAAAGTTAAATTTCAGGAGATATTTTGTCAAGCAGATCAAATCTCCTCCAATGTTTAACTTGTTTTTGTAATAGATCACTGAAATAGGACAATAAATTATGTAAATCTCATGATAAAATATATTTTACCAGACACTGTCAGTGGTAATTTTAAAAATGTTATTCACTTAATGTATATACTTTGATACACAAAGTTAAACCTGGAGTTAGAGGGCAGTTTATTTGAGACAACTTTCCAAAATATGAACAAAAAGTAAAATGCTAAATAAAAAAATCAGCACTTGAAAGGAAATGAAAAGATACACAACAAACTAACCAGAAAAATTCAGAATGATTTTTTTGAACATAAATGCATGCCTTTTTATCCTATCCAAATGATAGAAACTGTTATACAATATTGTAAGTATGATTAAGGCAATAGCCAAGAGAAAAACACTATGTTGTCTGTTACTTTATTTGCAGAGTTCACAATTTAAAAACCAAAAGTATTCAGATTAATACAAATCTCCATGCCACAGATACCTAAGAAAGATTTACTCCTTAAGTGGTCATAAGTTGGACACTTATTGATGAAGTGTGCTTCAATTTAAATAAAATTACTCCTTGTCAGGAAATGTTTTCTGTAAATGGCCAGAATAATTATATTTGCTGCATTCTAATCAACTTGGTTAATGATAAATAGCCTAACACTATCTGGATAAAAGCTTACTTTTTTTTCCCCTCAAATATGCTGAAGAAATGCATTTCCTTTTTTTTTTTTTCCCCAAAGGATCAGGAATTTTGTATTTTATTTTTTTAATTTTATTTTTTAACTTTACAATATTGTACTGGTTTTGCCATATATCAAAATGAATCTGCCACAGGTATACATGTGTTCCGCATCCTGAACCCTCCTCCCTCCTCCCTCCCCATACCATGCCTCTGGGTCGTCCCAGTGCACCAGCCCCAAGCATCCAGTATCGTGCATCGAACCTGGACTGGTGACTCGTTTCATATATGATATTACATGTTTCAATGCTATTCTCCCAAATCATCCCACCCTCTCCCTCTCTCACAGAGTCCCTAAGACTGTTCTATACATCAGTGTCTCTTTTGCTGTCTATACAGGGTTATTGTTACCATCTTTCTAAATTCCATATATATGCGTTAGTATACTGTATTGGTGTTTTTCTTTCTGGCTTACTTCATTCTGTATAATAGGCTCCAGTTTCATCCACCTCATTAGAATTGATTCAAATGTATTCTTTTTAATGGCTGAGTAATACTCCATTGTGTATATGTACCACTGCTTTCTTATCCATTCATCTGCTGATGGACATCTAGGTTGCTTCCATGTCCTGGCTATTATAAACAGTGCTGCGATAAACATTGGGGTACACGTGTCTCTTTCCCTTCTGGTTTCCTCGGTGTGTATGCCCAGCAGTGGGATTTCTGGATCATAATGCAGTTCTATTTCCGGTTTTTTAAGGAATCTCCACACTGTTCTCCATAGTAGCTGTACTAGTTTGCATTCCCACCAACAGTGTAAGAGGGTTTCCTTTTCTCCACACCCTCTCCAGCATTTATTGCTTGTAGATTTTTGGATCGCAGCCATTCTGACTGGCGTGAAATGGTACCTCATAGTGGTTTTGATTTACATTGAAGAAATGCATTTTCATGAGTAAGATAGCAGAGGAAATAATTGTGGAATATCTGAGATGGTATTGGTTCTAATATTCCTCTTAGTGAGTTATGTTTCCTCAAAGTGAAGAATTGTAGCCATCTTCAGATCCATCTGCTTGGGTTGCTCTGCTTGGAATTAGGCTGAAGAATTACCTGTGAATAAGGCAAAGATTCTCCACCTGGATATGTAACCTGGACATATTGTAATAAATAGAAGTAGTTTTACAAGGATATAAATAAGATAATGCAAATAATTTTAACCTAAATAAATTTCAATTTGGATGATATTAATCAACTAATAGTTACAGTTAGTTTTAATGTTGTAACCTAATGGTAAATTTCCTAAGCCCATTAGGTTACAATGTTAACTAAGAAATAAAAATAGCAAATTAAAAAATCAATTTGTGTCCTCATTAAATTAATCACTCCTTCTTAAAACAAGTACTATTTCATTTGAAAATTCCATTGAATACTGATTTGGAAAAAATCTGAAAAATATTTCAATTTACATATTTAGCTCTTCATCTTAAATTTGTTTATATTTTTTATAGTTATAATTGAATTTGGAAAACAAAAATCTTTTTGAGGAAGCAGATGATTCATGAAAAAAGTTAAGAATAAATATTAAACTGAAAATTAAAGTTTTAAAGTAAATTAGAATATCATTATAAATTAATTTTAAACATAACCATAAAGAGATTCAATAATTTGAAATATTACTTTAAAAGACCAAGTCAATCTTTGTTTCTGACCTCTTATTTTTAGTGTGTAGGATTGCAAGAGCTTTCCGTGTATTGATTTTATATCCTTTGACATTACTGCATTCATTGATTGTAGCAGTTTTCTGCTGGCATCTTTAGGATTCTCTATGTGTATCATGTCATTTGCAAACACTGATAGTTTTACTTCTTCATTTCCAAATTGGATTCCTTTTATTTCTCTTTCTTCTCTGATTGCTGTGGCTAGAACTTCCAAGAGTATCTTGAATAATAGTGATGACAGTGGATACCCTTGTTTTATTTCTGACCTTAGAAGAAATGCTTTTAGCTTTTCAACACTGAGAATAATGTTTGCTTGGGTTTTCATATATGGCCTTTATTGCATTGAGGTAGGTTCCTTCTATGCCCAGTTTCTGGAGAATTTTTATTATTAATATAAAGGGGTGTTGAAATTTGCTGAAAGCTTTTTCTGCATCTATTGAGATGATTATGTGGTTTTTACTCTTCAACTTCTTAATATGGTGTATCATGATTGATTTGCATATAATGAAGAATCTTTGCATCCCTGGGATAAATCTCACTTGATCATGGTGAATGATGCTTTTAATATGTTGTTAGATTCAGTTTGATAGTATTTTGTTGTGTTCATCAAACAATGGAAACGGTGAGAGACTTTATTTTGGGGAGCTCCAAAATAACTGCAGATGGTGACTGCAGCCATGACTGCCATGAAATGAAAAGATGCTTGCTTCTTGGAAGAAAAGCTATGACCAACCTAGATAGCATATTAAAAAGCAGAGACATTACTTTGCCAACAAAGGTCCATCTAGTCAAAACTATGGTTTTTCCAGTATTCATGTATGGATGTGAGCGTTGAACTATAAAGAAAGCTGAGCACTGGAGAACTGATGCTTTTGAACTGTGGTGTTGGAGAAAACTCTTGAGAGTCCCTTGGACTGCAAGAAGATCCAACCAGTCCATCCTAAAGCAAATCAGTTCTGAATATTCACTGGAAGGACTGATGCTGAAGCTGAAACCTCAGTACATTGGCCATCTGATACAAACAACTGACTCATTGGAAAAGACCCTGATGCTGGAAAGATTGAAGGCAGGAGGAGAAGGGGACAGCAGAGGATGAGGTGGTTGGATGGCTTCACCGACTCGATGGACATGAGTTTGATCAAGCTCTGAGAAATGGTGATGGACAGGGAAGGCTGGTGTGCTACTGTCCATGGGGATGCAAAGAGTTGGACATGACTGAGGGACTGAACTGAACTGAACTGTTGTGTTCATCATTGATATCAACCTGTAATTTTCTTTTTTGTGTGTGATATCTTTGGTTTTCCTATCAGGGTGATGGTGGCCTCATAGAATGAGTTTCGTGAAACATAATCTGTTTTTAAGTTATTAATCATTAAGCATCCATTATTAGCAAGACACAGCAGTGGACTCTGTTATACTCTTTGTTCTCTTGACAATTTGTATTTATCCTCTGATATTTTCTATACTCCCTTTTGATTTTATATTTTCATATTGCTATAATAATGTTAAATGCTGCTGCTGCTGCTAAGTCGCTTCAGTCGTGTTCAACCCTGTGTAACCCCATAGACAGCAGCCTACCAGGCTCTACACCAGATTCTCCAGGCAAGAACACTGGAGTGGGTTGCCATTTCCTTCTCCAATGCATGCAAGTGAAAAGTGAAAGTGAAGTCGCTCAGTCGTGTCTGACTTTTCGCGACCCCTTGGACTTCAGCCTACCAGGTTCCTCCGTCCATGGGATTTTTCAGGCAAGAGTACTGGAGTGGGATGCCATTGCCTTCTCTGAATGTTAAATATATATGTGTGTGTGTGTATATATATATATATAAAATTTTTAACCTTTCTCAAGAAAAGCTGAGATGGTGTGTATTAAAATAAGAAAACAAATGATTAGAAATACAGAAATATTTTTTCTGAAGACTTCAAAGCAGTGTTTTCCATTGATTATATGCAGTCTAATGCATATCCATTATTTTGCATAATTACTTAATATAGATTATATTAGGATCAATGCCATTAAATTTTTTGAAGCAAAGGGAGTGGTATTCAAAATTAGACAAAATGATAGTGTGAGGGTTAACCAAATTATATTTCAGAAGTAGACTTCAAAATTTCAGTTGTGTCTTGAAGAATCTCTGTAAGTCTTTAATCCTGAACAACAATGTGTCCCTTTTAATTGACCTTTATCTTTGTTAAAATCCCAGGTTTTGTATAATACCTATCTCTTTTCCTATTTATACTCCATGATACCATGAGGTATACGAGGTCAGAACCATGTCCTAATTGCTTTGTTTTTCCAAAATGTATCAGAAGATTTGCACTTAAATTGTTAGATATAAACCTATTATTAGATATAAATCTCTTATAAATAAATCTGAATTGATCATTATAGTAAATAATCAACATTACAATATCTGAAATAAACGAGTGCATTAGTTTCTCTTCCTGCCCAGATACAATCATACTTTTCTAATTATTCTCTTGCTTTTCTTTTCTCTACGTGTCTCTCTTGCTGACTTCCAAATTTAATACCCTAAACTTACACCAGTTTTATTAAGATAATCCACTGTCTGTCAATCATGTGTTCAAAAGCTTTTACAGTGAACTGAAATCTTAGAAGAGTGATTTCTACGTTATCTAGAATTTTTTCTTTCTCAACTACTCCAAATCCTCTAGTGCACCAAGCTGCTTGCTGTTTCCAATGACTGTCCATGCTTCTATGCCTTTATTTTCATTCCTTAATGGTGTAATATTGCCATCCTTCTTTCTCCCTAACTTCCTTCAAAGGACCCTGCTTTGAAAGATGATGCCTTATCTGTATGTTTCTGGAAGTTAGCTCTACCTCTTCTTGTTCCATTTACACCTTGTGCAAGCTGCTATTGTTAACACTTACCTCCAATTTTAACCAAAACTACTTTCCAGTAAGGGCTTTGCCTATCTCTCTTGTTAAGCTCAATAATGTAGAACTGCTAGTGACCAAGTATAGAGACAAATGTGCATAGAAGGCAGAATGCCAAGGAGAAAATGGTGAAGCTTAAAGTAAAATAAGAAATGACAGATTTTAAATAAAGGTAAAATAAGAGGAACTACAACTTTATCATAATATGACACACTGAAAACCAGAGGAAAATATTCATGTGGGTTCTCATCTCTGCTGTTTCCACATTGACTTATAGATGCCATTCTGATATTGTCCCTGTAGCTATTCAAAGGCAGGACTGTAACTTTCATAAATAGCCTCAGAAAACCCAATTATTGAAGCAGTCATTTTTTTCAATATTTACATCGCAGTGCCATTTAAAGTCTTGGAAATTAAACATCTCATTTAACTTCCATTTGTGCTTGCTCATATAATTTACTGTTTTATCAACCATTGCCTTGTTTCTGTTTATGGGTGCTTTTGATGAAGATTTGACTAATAAAATTCAAGGAAAGAAGCTATAAAGAAGAGGACTTAAATAACCTATTAGTTTGTGTTAATTTCAAAACAGAGCAATTTTTCTATGGCTTGAATATATTGAAATTTGGATTTTCATGATATGGAATTCAAGAAATTGTCTTTTCAGCAATGATGCTATAGACAGTAAATTTTTGGATTTTAGATTTTTAACTTTTCTGATATGTTATTTTAAAATGTCTTCTAAATGTAGTTATTTTAGATATTTCAGCTTTATAGAGAAAGAGTTTGCCATAATCACTCTGGCCTTGAGTGAGGGGCTTGAGACATATCATCATTTGTGTTACCACCAAGAAAAAATTAAATACTTAAAGTCAATAAAATATGTATAAAATCTATATGAGGAAAACTATAAAACTCTAATGAAAGAAATCAAAGAAAATATAAATAAGTGGAAAAAGGTTCCATGCTCATGGACATAAAGGGTCAATATTGTTATTAACACAATGTCAGTTCTTTGCAACTTGATCTATATCATACCCAGTCTCAATCAGAATCCTGACAAGGCACTTTGTGGAGATCAACAAACTGATTCTAAACATAAAGCTGTAGAGTCATTCCTAAAATATCAATGATTGCCAATTGTTTGGTGGGAGAAGGGGAGATAAATAGGTGGCACCCAGGGCATTTTTTGGATTGTGAAGCAGGTCTGTACTATAGTATAATGGTGGATATATGACATTAAGCATTTGTTGAAACCCATATACCTGTGCCATATGAAGAGTGATCCCAAATGGAAACTATGAACTTTACTTAGTAATAGTGTATCAGGATAATTTCATCAATTATAATACATGTACCACACTAGTGGAGGATATTAATAATAAGGGACATGTAGATATATGGAAACTTACTATACATTGAGTGATTTTCTGCCCTAAAATGCTGTTGTAAAGTAATTAGCCTCCAATTAAAATAAATAAATTTATATTAAAAAATATACATTAATTAAATTGAAAACACAAGTAAAGAATAGGATAGTATATTCATAAAATATATGGTGAAAAGTTTTATTCCTATTATATAAACAACTCAAAAATTAATATAAAGAGGAAAAATTGCACAGTAAAATGGGCAGAATAAATGAGTATGAATTCCCACAGGAAAATACACATATGCTAATAATTTTATGGTTATCTATTATTACTCTAAGGAAATTAAAACTGAAATCACAATGAGATATTACTACATCTAATAGGTAGGTAAAAGGAAAAAAAACCTGATAATATCAAATATTGACAGACACAGGACAGTCTGCATATGCTGCTGGCTACATAAAGTGATAAAATAACATCAGAGATTTTACAACTTCTAATAAGAGTTAAGAACATACCTATCTTACAAGGCAGTAATTTTGCTTTTTTGTATTGCCCAAGAGGTATGAAAATTAAGTCTATAAAAAGAAGTACTGGAAACAAAATGTCTATCAACAACAACATGGATTAAAACATTGTGATTTATTCATACATTGGAATACTATTCATTAAGGAAAAGAAATACTCCGTAGATACAAACAATAAGGATTAACCTCAAAAACATAGCTTTAAGCAAGAGTAACTAGTTAAAAGATACTACTTACTTTTTAATCTCATTTGAATAAAATTCTAAAACAGAAAACAGTTATCTGTAGAGGAAAATAAAACACTGGTTGACTCATGGACTTGGCAGTGGAGAGTAAGAAGGAATTGTCTGGAGAGTGGGAAGAAAAATATTTCTTGGATTATGGAAATAGTCTATCTTGACAGAAGTGTGGGCACATGTTTTTTGTGTTTTAGATGTACTGGCAATGTCTGTATATTTTACTACATTTAATTTATCCTTTGGTGAATAATAGTTTTTATAAGTGTAAGAGGGATGATATTGATTCCTGTCTCCTGTACAATGTCACAAACCTCCATCCATAGTTCATCAGGCACTCTGTCTATCATATCTAGTCCCTGCATAAGGGATTTGATTTAGGTCATACCTGAATGGTTTAGTGGTTTTCTCCACTTTCTTCAATTTCAGTCTGAATTTGGCAATAAGGAGTTCATGATCTGAGCCACAGTCAGCTCCTGGTCTTGTTTTTGCTGACTGTATAGACCTTCTCCATCTTTGGCTGCAAAGAATATAATCAATCTGATTTTGGTGTCAACCATCTGGTGACATCCATGTGTAGAGTCTTCTCTTGTGTTGTTGGAAGAGGGTGTTTGCTGTGACCAGTGCATTCTCTTGGCAAAACTCTATTAGCCTTTGCCCTGCTTCATTCTGTACTCTAAGGCAGCAGAGACATTACTTTGCCTACAAAGGTCCATCTAGTCAAGGCTATGGTTTTTCCAGTGGTCATGTATGGATGTGAGAGTTGGACTGTGACGAAAGCTGAGTGCCGAAGAATTGATGTTTTTGAACTGTGGTGTTGGAGAAGACTCTTGAGAGTCCCTTGGACTGCAAGGACATCCAACCAATCCATCCTAAAGATCAGTCCTGGGTGTTCATTGGAAGGACTGATGTTGAAGCTGAAACTCCAATACTTTGGCCACCTGATGTGAAGAGCTGACTCATTTGAAAAGACCCTGATGCTGCGAAAGATTGAGGGCAGGAGGAGAAGGGGACGACCGAGGATGAGATGGTTGGATAGCATCACCCACTCAATGGACGTGGGTTTGGGTAAACTCCTGGAGTTTGTGATGGACAGGGAGGCCTGGCGTGCTGCAGTTCATGGGGTCACAAATAGTCAGACATGACTGAGTGACTGAACTGATGCACTAGTTTGCAATTGTAATTGTCATATATAGCATTAATGTAATAAATATTATAAGTTGTTTTATCCTGTAAGCATTACTATTAAATTACAGCACCATTAAAATAGAAAAGAGAGAAAAAAGGTATTTTCCTTTACCACTATTCCAAAAAGAATCTGCTGTCACAACAATGATAAAGTAGAATACATTAAGTACTCCCCATTATTCAAACTAAATGTGAGAAAAGCAAAATAAAGACATTTATTATTTGAGTCATAAAATTTTAAAATGAAAAACATATTTGTAACTTTGACATATGAGGTGTTTACAAGTTTAAGTCATTAGAGATGACAGTTTAATGAATGGATAAATTTGCTGGCAATTACCACCTTAGCCTTTTGACTAAATGGTTATAGGAGATTTCCTGTAAGATAATTTAAGCATAGCCTCACTGACCCTGTGTTTCTGGTGTTTCCTTAGAATTCATCTTTAAAATTGGCTTAAGGGTAGACTTCAGTTCCTCTTAGACCTTACTCAAATTATATTAACTGACAAAAAAATTTCTCATCTGCTCAGTGTCAGGTGTTAAAATGTTCATAATCAGCATAAAAGAAGTTTAACTCCCACACAGTCCCAAATTTTATCCACAGGAGAAAGCAGTACTGCTGTTTACTGTCCTTAGATATTTTTTATGGATCAGTCATGATTTCTATGCAAGGTACAGGCACCTACATATTTACACATACACACACTGGTAGCCATTCTATTTCCCAGATCTAGCAGATACTTGAAATATTTGGAAATCTCCAGGTACACCCACAATAAACACTGTCTTACTGCTGCTGCTGCTAAGTCACTTCAGTTGCGTCCAACTCTGTGCGACCCCATAGACATCACCCTCCAGGCTCTCCTTCCCCTGGGATTCTCCAGGCAAGAACACTGGAGTGGGTTGCCATTGCCTTCTCCAATGCATGAAAGTGAAAAGTGAAAGTGAAGTCGCTCAGTCGTGTCCGACTCTTAGCGGCCCCATGGACTGCAGCCTACCAGGCTCCTCAGTCCATGGGATTTTCCAGGCAGGAGTACTGGTGTGGGGTGCCATTGCTTTCTCCGATATTAAAAGCAAAATACAATATATATTTTACTCACAAAAATCCATTATTTATAAGTTCAAATAATCACAGAAAGAAAAGAAAATTTGAAATGTTAAAAGTTTATTGTTCTTTTATCCTTGACCCAGAGGTCTCAATCCTGTTCTTTAAGTGTAAAAGCATTTTATAAAATTAATTTGCACTAAGAGCTAGAGGTCATTTTCAAGAAACTCTAGAGAATTAGTGCCAAATAAGTTATATATATTTCACTGATAGCCAACAAGAAAAGTCAATTTCCAGTGCTAATATCTAGGAATTTAATTTGATCACTTATTAATATAATTAGAAGCAGTATTGCTTGGAGGCAAGTAGCTTAATCTATGAAGGAAGAAGAGGAATTTAAATTGACATGAATTTACTTACCAATATTCTAGATGAATGTCATACTTTGTATTTTTCCCTGAGGTTACAGATAATCATGAAAATATGAGTCAGATATCTGTGCCTCTAAACTTAAGAAATAGAAGAGAGAAGTAGGTGAGGGGTTGGGACTTGCTGGGTGTTCCAACATTAAAGGAGTGTTTTCATTGGTTCCTATGCTCAGACAAGGCTTCCCAGGGGGCTCAGTGGTTTAAAAAAAAAAAAAATCTGTCTTCCAATTCAGGACATGCAGGAGATACGGGTTTGATACCTGGATTGGGAAGATCTCTTGGAGTAGGAAATGGCAACCTGCTCCAGGATTCTTGCCTGGAAAATTCCATTAACAGAGGAGCCTATCAGACTACAGTCCATGGGATCACAGAGTCTGACATGACTGAGTGACTGAGCACACATGCATGCTCGGATGATAGCCATATGATGTAAGAGGAAAAAACTCTATCTCCCAACAGGTGCACATAACCAATTGTTTATCCCCTTAAAGCCTTGATTTCCTTTGGGGCATCCAGGCTTTTCTCACAAAATTATTGGGGTAGCAATCATACTATAGATGTGGGACATGTTTTGGCCACTGCTGCTGTTGCTGCTGAGTCGCTTCAGTCGTGTCCGACTCTGTGCGACCCCATAGATGGCAGCCCACCAGGCTTCCCCATCCCTGGGATTCTCCAGGAAGGAAAACTGGAGTGGATTGCCATTTCCTTCTCCAATGCATGAAAGCAAAAGTGAAGTCACTCAGATATGTCTGACCCTTCACTACTCCATGGACTATAGCCTACCAGGCTCCTCTATCCATGGGATTTTACCTACTGCCTTTAAAAACTGAAAATGAGTCAGAGGAATATCTAACTTTTGGTAAATATTTTTTTGGCTAGCTTTATTTAGATACTCAAAGGTCAAAATGGAATACTTAAACCTATATCAGACTTTATTGCTTTTAACTCTCAATTTAAGAAATCAAGTAGTTAGGGCTTGAGCTTGCAAGCTATTTGATCCTTCATACATAATTTGCAGCTCAGTCCATCATGCAGGGAAGAAGACGTTAGGTATCCACATGAAGAGAATAGATTGCCAGAGTTTGGGTCCCCCCCCCTTTTTTAACCACTTACTATCTAGCAATCATGAGACCTTTCTTTGTCTCAGTTTTATGATACATAACATCAATGCCTGCTTCACTGGGTTGGTGTGAAGCTTCAAGAGTTGATGCTACATACTTTAAGCCCATAGGGCTTCCCAGATGGCTCAGTGTTAAAGAATCAGCCTGGCAATCCAGAAGTCAAAGGAGGTGTGGTTTCGATCACTGGGTTGGGAAGATCCCCTGGAGGGGGTAGTGGCAACCCACTCCAGTAATTTTGCCTGGGAAATCTCATGGACAGAGAAACCTGGTGGGCTACAGTCTATGAGGTAGCAAAGGGTTGGACATGACTTAACAACCGAGCCCAGACATAAACACTTAAAGCACATAGAGTAGGGCCTGACAAACTGCTGTTTATTTAGTTACAATTTTATGAGTTAACTTGGGAGCCCTTCTGTTCTGCCACCACAGTCAATTCAATTGTCTAGGATGTCCAGGGGTCTAGGATGTCTAGACCAATTCAATTGTCTAGGATGTCCAGGGGTCTAGGATGTCCAGGATATCTAGGGGGTCAATTGTCTAGGATGTCCTAACTTAAATGCTGAGTCTGGTTGGTCTCTGGGGCCACAGGTGGTTAACTTGATTCTGTTCCATATGGTCTCATCCTGCAGTAGGCCAGCTCAGGCTTCTTTATGTGATGGTAGAAAGATTTCCAGCACATTAAGGAATCTTAAAGTGAAACTACTTTTTATAACTTGGCTTGCATCTTGCTTGCTACTACTATCCTTTTGCCCTAAGCAATGGCCCAGATCCAAGTCAGCGGAGAAAGACTTAACTTCTTGGAAAGAAGCAAAATATTGTGCCCGCAATCTAACACATTCTGTATGCATATACATATGTATGAACACACATATATTTCAAATATATGCAAGTCAATTTAATCCACTATATTTAAGTATATGTGTGTGTATGTATATATATACACACACATATGCATGTATTTATTTACAAATATACATGAGTTATGACTGAAATATTAATAAGTGCCCTTTCAGGGCAACAGAAAAGCATCTCTCTATATGTATCAGAAATCAAATAAATATATGTGAAAACAAAGAGAAATAAAGCAAGGCATGGTGTGCTACTGCATAACTTATATTAACAAGTCACATCACTCTTTTCCATTAGTGAGATTTAAGAGCTCCACTATATCGGTAGTGTTTTATGTTTGGTTTCATAATAAATTATCACCAATATAATGTGCTGCCAGCCTACTCTGTGCATACAGAGTCCTCTTCTAGGCACTAAAACCTGAGGGAAAACAAGTTTAAGTAATTTAAAATATAGTTGAGGTAAACCTGCAGATACATATTTGAAATTAGCCTAGCAAATTTAAACAGGTGAGTACACATAGTGACATAGATCTTGACCAGGAATAGAAGAGTAAAATTAGCTGTAGGGATTCAGGGGGAAGATATCTGGGGGAATTGTGTGATGAATATCTTAGGTCAAGAAGAATACATGGTTAAGTGGAAGAACTAAGTGTGGAAGTAGTGTGAAGTTAAGTTTGTTGAAGAAAGTAGAAAGAGTATAAAAAGACAGCACCTGTTACACTAAACCAGGGAGTTTAATGTGATAAACAGATTAATGTGATAATGTGACAAATGTAATGTGGTAAACAGGAGGGAATTACTGGATGTTTTTAAAAAGATATAAACCAATGTGATATTTACACTTCAGGTGACTTTTCCAGTTAGTAATTCTCTTAAAGAGTTGAGGATTATAAATCTGGACTTTACCCATTTTGGTGGCTTTAAATGAACCCATTTTAATAGTTTTAAACTTGTACAAAGCATAAGTATAAATGAGTCTAGTTTCCTTTTCAAATGATGAATAATCTTGGTAACTTAAGAAATAATTTAGACATGATCTTTTTAATTATATTATTTGCAGCCAAATTCTATTCTTTGCAGCCAAAGAATGAAAAGCTCTATACAGTCAGCAAAAACAAGACTGGGAGCTAACTGTGGCTCAGATCATGAACTCCTTATGCCAAATTCAGACGTAAAAGGAAGAAAGCAGGGAAAACTACTAGACCATTCAGGTATGACCTAAATCAAATCCCTAACAATTATACAGTGGAAGTGAGAAATAGATTTAAGGCACTAGATCTGATAGACAGAGTGCCTGATGCACTATGGATGGAGGTTCATGACATTGTACAGGAGACAAGGATCAGGACCATCCCCATGGAAAAGAAATGCAAAGAAGCAAAATTGCTGTCTGAGGAGACCTTATAAATAGCTATGAAAAGAAGAGAGGCAAAACACAAATGAGAAAAGGAAAGTTGAATGCAGAGTTCCAAAGACTAGCAAGGGAAGATAAGAAAGCCTTTCTTACTGATCAGGCAAAGAAATAGAGGAAAACAATAGAATGGGAAAGACTTAGATCTCTTCAAGAAAAGTAGAGATACAAAGGGAACATTACATGCAGACATGAGCTTAATAAAGGACAGAAATGGTATGGACCTAACAGAAGCAGAAGATATTAAGAAGAGGTGGCAAGAATACACAGAACTGTACAAAAATCTTCATGACCCAGATAACCACAATGGTGTGATCAGTCACCTAGAGCCAGATATCTTGGAATGTGAAGTCAAGTGGGCCTTAGGAAGCATCACTATGCACAAAGCTAGTGGAGGTGACGGAATTCCAGTTGAGCTATTTTAAATCCTAAAAGGTGATGCTATGAAAGTTCAGAACCCAATATGCCAGCAAATTTGGAAAACTCAGCAGTGGCCACAAGACTGGAAAAGGCAATGCCAAAGAATGCTCAAACTACCACACATCTGCACTCATCTCATATGCTAGTCAACTAATGCTCAAAATTTTCCAAGCCAGGCTTCAGCAATATGAGAACCATGAACTACCAGATGTTCAAGCTGGTTTTAGAAAAGGCAGAGGAACCAGAGATCAAATGGCCAACATCCACTGGATCATTGAAAAAGTAAGAGTTCCAGAAAAACATCTATTTCTGCTTTATTAACTATGCCAAAGGCCTTGACTGTCCTGTGGAAACTTCTGAAAGAGATAGGAATCCCAGATCACCTGATCTGCCTCTAGAGAAATCTGTATGCAGGTCAGGAAGCAACAGCTAGAACTGGACATGGAACAACAGACTGGTTCTAAATAGGAAAAGGAGTAAATCAAGGCTGTATATTGTCACACTGTTTATTTAACTTATATGCTGAGTACATCATGAGAAATGCTGGGCTGGATGAAGGACAAGCTGGAATCAAGATAGCCGGGAGAAATATCAATAACCTCAGATATGCAGATGACACCACCCTTATGGCAGAAAGTGAAGAGGAACTAAAAAGCCTCTTGATGAAAGTGAAAGAGGAGAGTGAAAAAGTTGGCTTAAAGCTCAACAATCAGAAAACTAAGATCATGGCATCTGGTCCCATCTCTTCATGGCAAATAGATGGGGAAACAGTAGAAACAGTAGCTGACTTTATTTTTGTGGGCTCCAAAATTACTGCAGATGGTGACTGCATCATGAAATTAAAAGATGCTTACTCCTTGGAAGAAAAGTTATGACCAACCTAGACAGCATATTAAAAAGCAGAGACATTACTTTGCCAACAAAGGTCTGTCTAGTCAAGGCTATGGTTTTTCCAGTAGTCGTGTATGGATATGAGAGTTGGATTATAAAGAAAGCTGAGTGGTGAAGAATTGATGCTTTTGAACTGTTGTGTTGGAGAGACTCTGGAGAGTCCCTTGGATTTCAGGGATATCCAACCAGTCCAACCTAAGGGAAATCAGTCCTGAACATTCATTGGAAGGACTGATTTTGAGGCTGAAGCTCCAGTAGTTTGGCCACCTGATGCGAAGAGCTGACTCATTTGAAAAGACCCTGATTCTGGGAAAGATTGAGGACAAGAGGAGAAGGGGACAAAAGAGGATGAAATGTTTGACTGTCATCACTGCCTCAATGGGCATGAGTTTGAGTAAACTCTGGGAGCTGGTGATGGACAGGGAGGCCTGTCTTGCTACAGTCCATGGGGTCTCAAAGAGTTGGAAATAGCTGAGCAACTGAACTGAACTGATCTTATTAGTGTATTGTTGTATTTGCATAAAAAATACTTCACCAAATATAAAATGTATAAATATTATCATTGATGTAGTTAAAATTGTATGTCAATCTTAGCTAGGTTTTCTTTAGTTTTTCCATAACCTCTTTGGGGGTATCAAATTACAATTAAAAGTCTTAGTGCCTCTTTAAGAGTTATTTCTATGAAACTTAATGTCAAATGTGACTTTTCCTATGGTCTTGGAGTTTCTATTCCTTGGGAAGTGGCTCCAGTGAGTCAGAAGACTCATTAAGTGCTAAGTAGTAAGCAGAATATGATAAGATACTGTTAAACCAGCCATTTATCAACTCTTCCGTAAATAACAGAGAAGGCAATGGCAACCCACTCCAGTACTCTTGCCTGGAAAATCCCATGGACTGAGGAGCCTGGTAGGCTGCAGTCCATGGGGTCGCTAGGAGTCAGATACGACTGAGCACCTTCACTTTCACTTTTCACTTTCATGCATTGGAGAATGAAATGGCAACTCACTCCAGTGTTCTTACCTGGAGAATCCCAGGGACGGCAGAGCCTGGTGGGCTGCCGTCTCTGGGGTCTCTCAGAGTTGGACACGAATGAAGTGACTTAGCAGTAGCAGCAGCCTAAATAAAGGGAGAAGATAACAATAGTATCAACAACAACAACAAAAAACCCTACAAATTGGGAACTTATTTGGAGAGAAAGCTGCTAATTCCTCTTCCTGCCACCACATCATATGAAGTGAAAGTCAGAAAATCACTTAGATATGTTAGGTGTGTGTTTTTTGGGAGGGAGATTTTTAAGGTTACAATAAATATTGTCTTGACAGAGAAATGAATAAAGATGTGGTACATATATACAATTAATATTAGTCATTGAAAAGAGTGAAATCATGCCGTTTTTAGCAAAGTAGATGAACTTAGAGATTGTCATACTGAGTGAAGTAAGTCAGAGAAGTGAAATGTTGTATGATGTTCTTTATATGTAAAATCTAAAAAGAATTGGACTTATTTACAAAGCAGGCTCACAGACTTGGAGAATGAACTTATGGTTGCCAGGGCAGAACAATGAGTGGAGGAGATAGTTAGGGAGCTTAGGATCAAAATGTACACACTGCTATGTTTAAAATGGGTAACCTACAGTGTCCTACTGTACAGCACAGGGAACTCCGCTCAGTGTTATGCGGCAGCCTGGAGGGGAGGGGAGTTCGGTAGAGAATGAATATACCTATATGTATGGCTGAGTCCTTTTGATGTTTATCTGACACTGTCACAAAAATGTTAATTGGCACTAGAAGAGCAAAATAAAATGTTAGAAGTAACTTTTAATCCAAGCCTGAAAAATCTGTATGTTGGAATGGCCTGTGGCAGTAGAGAGAAGAAAACCTTATGAGAAACGGATAGAACTTAAATTCCACAAAGCAGTTTCCTATGGGCCAGAGTTGGACTTTGTGGAAGGGAGCATGGAAGGGAGCAAGAGTGAGTGTGTGCATCAGGTAGACACCCAGAAAGCCAAGTCTTCAAACTCTAATGGGAAGAAGCCCTATCTTCATCAAGGAAGTACAGGAAAAGTGATCTCTAATCATGAGTATTTTAGAAGAAATCTGAGAATATCCTTTGTCATTACTTCAACATTTGACACAAAGGTAGTCCTGATGTTAAATTACAATTATCCCAACCACATAACAATATGCTTGTTTCCTAGAAATCGTTACCCTTTCCCTAAGTCTGAGAATAAATACAAACATCAATTAGAATGTAGAAGAGGAGGTAAAGGAAACAGGAGAAAGAAGCTGAATGTGGAGTATATGAAAGCTTACTTGAGAGTTTCAGATTAAAGCTGCCTGAAAATGGAACAGCTTTAATTCAGATAAGAGGAAAGTTTTGTTATTAGACCATATGGACTTGCAAATACGAGAATGTGATAATGAAAGCTTTGGAATTTCCGTGTTTTATACAAGAGGGACGAACAGTTCAACATAGCAGTTTGAAGGCAGACAGGTAGGAGTGGGTGAAATTGCTTTATGTGTAAACTCACTACATTTAAGTGTATCTTTAATCTTCTCAAGGTTCAGGATACTGAGGTTGGGATGAAATACATTGGTATGATATATACACCTAAACACATTAAAACAAAAAAAAAAAACACTTGACATGCTATAAAATATAATGATTTCAGAACTGAAATAATATGTGAATGAAAAATGTTGCCTGCTATATCAGTAAACAAAGGATGTTGCTGCCAGCAAGCCACTGTAGCCACTCCCAAGGGTGTACTCCAGGAAATTCAGGATAAGGAAGAACAGGTATTGGCCCTTGATATCTAAGGTGCATGTCAAAGTAATACTTCAATGAGCTCAGAATCTCATATCTTCTGATACTAGAAAGTGCTGAGTTAGTCATCTTGAGATACCTGATTTTCTTTGTGTACATGCTAAGTCACTGCAGTTGTGTCTGACTCTTTGTGATGCTGTGGACTGCAGCCCACCAGGCTCCTCTGTCCATGGGATTTTCCAGCCAAGAATACTGGAGTGGGTTGTCATGTCCTTCCCTAGGGGATCTTGCCTTACAGAAGATCTAACTTGTGTCTGCTGCTACTGCTGCTGCTGCTAAGTCGCTTCAGTCGTGTCCGACTCTGTGCGACCCCATAGACGGCAGCCCACCAGGCTCCCCCGTCCCTGGGATTCTCCAGGCAAGAACACTGGAGTGGGTTGCCATTTCCTTCTCCAATGCATGAAAGTGAAAAGTGAAAGTGAAGTCTCTCAGTCGTGTCCGACTCCTAGAGACCCCATGGACTGCAGCCCACCAGGGGCTCCCCCATCCATGGGATCTTCCAGGCAAGAGTACTGGAGTGGGGTGCCATTGCCTTCTCCTAACTTGTGTCTAACCCCAGTGATCTAACCTGCATCTCATGATTTTCTTTAAATAGCAGTTATCTTTTGAAGTGCTGACTATTTGGTCTTTGTTACAAAAACTCAGCTCTGTCCTGCCTCCTCCCTTACCTCTTTAGACGTATCTCAGAGCTTTCAGAGAGGTTGTCTTCTGGACATAAGTTTTGGTTTTGTCCACCAAATAAAACATAATTCTCAACTTTTAGATTGTGCTTTTTTTTCAGTCAACAGATATTTCAAGAAATAGATTAACAAGATAACTGTTAAATTCATTGTTTTTAATTCAAACTACATTTTTGGGTGAGGAAAATTATAATTAGATGTTATCATAACATACATAGAAATGACTCTGTATGTAGATCAGGCAAATCATACTCAAGGGACAACTGTTATTAGGAAAACCAATCTTCTGTGCCAAACATAGTTTAAAACTTTGGACAAACAAGTTTTTCTGAAATAAATGACAAATATTCCTATTCTAAACATTTCTATATTAGACATCAACAATTATAAAAATTGCTTTTAAATTTTTAAATTTGTAGAAAGAAAGTTTTTTGCCTAATTTGGTATACAAACTTAGGCAGAACCTGAACTTTACTGTGACAAGTTATGGAACATGTGAAGTTTTAACTAAAAAATGTTGACAATAGATATATGAATATTCACTCATATCCTTCCTTATTTTTTTCTTTTAGTCTTTTGTCTGATTATTTTTTTTTATTTTTATTGAAGGATAATTGCTTTACAAAATGTTGTTGTTTTCTCTCAAATCTTCACATGAATCAGCCAGAGGTATACATATATCCACTCTCTTTTGAATTTGACTCCTATATACCACCCCATCCCATCCCTCTAGGTTGATACAGAGCCCCTGTTTGAGTTTTTTGAGCCCTACAACAAATTCACAGTTTTTGAAAATAGCTATCTATTTTACAGATGGTAATGTAAGCTTCCATGTTACTCTTTCCATACATCTCACCCTCTCATCCCTTGTCCCCATGTCCACGAGACTATTCTATATGTCTGTTTCTCCATTGCTGCCCTGGAAATAAATTCTTCAGTACCATTTTTCTAATTTCTCTATATGTGCAGTAGAATACGATATATATCTTTCTCTTTCTGACTTACTTCACTCTGTATAATAGGCTCTAGGATCATCCACCTCATTAGAACTGACTCAAGTGAGTTCCTTTTTATGGCTGAGTAGTATTCCATTGTGTATATGTACCACAACTTCTTTATCCATTCTTCTGTCAATGGACATCTAGGTTGTTTCCACCTTCTAGCTATTGTAAATACTGCTGCAGTGAACACTGGGATACATGTGGCTTTTTCAATTTTGATTTCCTCAGGGTATATGTCTAGCAGTGGGATTGCTGGGTCATATGATGGTTTTATTCTTAGTGTTAAAGGAATCTCCATACCATCTTCCATAGTGGGTGTATCAATTTACATTCCCACCAACAGTGCGAGAGTGTTCCCTTTTCTCCACACTCTTTCTAGCATTTATTGTTTGTAGACTTTTTGATGACGGCCATTCTGACTGGTTTGAAGTGAGACATCATTGGAGTTTTAGATTGAACTTGTCTAATTAGGGATATTGAACATCTTTTCATGTCTTTCTGACCATTTGTATGTCTTCTTTGAATATCTATTTAGGTCTCCAACCTATTTTTCGATTGAGTTATTTTTTGTTTATATTGAGCTATATGAGCTGTCTGTATCAGTCTGTTCATTTCCTTAGTCGTGTCTAACTCTTTGCAACCCATTGACTGCAATACATCAGGCCTCCCTGTCCATCACCAACGCCCAGAGTTTGCTCAAACTCATGCCCATTGAGTCGGTGATGCCATCCAGCCATCTCATCCTCTGTTGTCCCCTTCTCCTCCTGTCCTCAATCTTTCCCAGCATCAGGGTCTTTTCAAATGAGTCATCTCTTCACATCAGGTGGCCAAAGGATTGGAGTTTAGCTTCATCATCAATCCTTCCTATGAATATTCAGGAATGATTTCCTTTAGAATGGACTAGTTGGATCTCCTTGCAGTCCAAGGGACTCTCAAGAGTCTTCTCCAACACCACAGTTAAAAAGCTTCAATTCTTTGGCACTCAACTTTCTTTGTAATCCAACTTTCACATCCATACATGACTACTGGAAAACCATAGCCTTGTAAGACAGACCTTTGTTGACAAAGTAATGTCTCTGCTTTTTAATATGCTGTCTAGATTGGACATAACTTTTCTTCTAAGGAGTAAGCATCTTTTAATTTCATGGCTGCAGTTACCATCTGAAGTGATTTTGGAGCCCCCAGCGCCCCCCCAAAAAAAGTCTGCCACTGTTTCCACTCTTTCCCCATCTATTTGCCATGAAGTGATGGGACCAAATGACACGATCTTAGTTTTCTGAATGTTGAGCTTTAAGCTAAGTTTTTCTCTCTCCTCTTTCACTTTCATCAAGAGGCTCTTTAGTTCTTTGCTTTCTGCATAAGGATGGTGTCATCTGCATATCTGAGGTTATTGATATTTCTCCCAGCAATCTTGATTCCAGCTTGTGCTTCTTCCAGCCCAGCATTTCTCATGATGTACTCTGCATATAAGTTAAATAAAAAGGGTGACAATATACAGCCTTGACGTACTTTGGAACCAGTCTGTTGTTCCATGTCCAGTTCTAACTGTTGTTTCCTGACCTACATATAGGTTTCTCAAGAGGCAGTTCAGGTGGTCTGGTAGTCCCATCTCTCTCAGAATTTTCCACAGTTTATTGTGATACACATAGTCAAAGGCTTTGGCATAGTCAATAAAGAAGAAATAGATGTTTTTCTGGAACTCTCTTGCTTTTTCAATGATCCAGTGGATGTTGACATTTGATCTTGGGTTCCTCTGCCTATTGTAAAACCAACTTGAACATCTGGAAGTTCATGTTTCTCATATTGCTGAAGCCTAGCTTGGAGAATTTTGAGCATTAGTTGACTAACGTGAGATGAGTGCAATTGTGCAGTAGTTTGAGCATTCCTTGGCATTGCCTTTGTTTGGGATTAGAATGAAAATGGACCTGTTCCAGTCTTCTGGCCATTGCTGACTTTTTCAAATTTGCTGGCATATTGGGTGCAGTACTTTCACAGCATCATCTTTCAGGATTTGAAATAGCTCAACTGGAATTCCATCACCTCCACTACTTTGTTCATAGTGATGCTTTCTAAGGCCCACTTGACTTCACATTTCAGGATGTCTGGCTCTAGGTGAGTGATCACACCATCATAATTATCTGGGTTTTGAAGATCTTTTTTGTACAATTCTTCTGTGTATTCTTGCCACCTCTTCTTAATATCTTCTGCTTCTGTTAGGCCCATACCATTTCTGTTCTTTATTGAGCCCATCTTTGCATGAAATGTTCCCTTGGTATCTCTAATTTTCTTCAAGAGATCTCAAGTCTTTCCCATTCTATTGTTTTCCTCTATTTCTTTGCATGGATCACTGAGGAAGGCTTTCTTATCTTCCCTTGCTAGTCTTTGGAACTCTGCTTTTAACTGGGCATATCTTTCCTTTTATCCTTTGCCTTTTACTTCTCTTCTTTTCACAGCTATTTGTAAGGCCTTACCAGACAGCCATTTTGCTTTTTTGCGTTTCTTTTCTTCAGGATGGTCTTGCTCCCTGTCTTCTGTACAATGTCATAAACCTCCATTCATAGTGCCTCAGGCACTCTGTCTATCAGATATAGTCCCTTAAATCTATTTCTCACTTCCACTGTATAATTGTTAGGGATTTTATTTAGGTCATACCTGAATGGTCTAGTGGTTTACCCTGATTTCTTCAATTTTTGTCTGAATTTGGCATTAAGGAGTCCATGATCTGATGCAGTCAGCTCCCAGTCTTGTTTTTGGTGACTGTATGAGCTTCTCCATCTTTGGCAGCAAAGAATATAACCAATCTGATTTTTATGTTGATCATTTGGTGATGTCCATGTGTATTTTTCTCTTGTGTTTTTGGAAGAGGGTGTTTTCTATAACCAGTGTGTTCTCTTGGCAAAACTCTTTTTGATCTGCTTCATTCTGTACTCCAAGGCCAAATTTGCCTGTTACTCCAGGTGTTTCTTGACTTTTTGCTTTTGCATTCCAGCCCCCTATAATGAAAAAGACATCTTTTTTTTGGGTGTTAGTTCTAGAAGGTCTTGTAGGTCTTCATAGAACCTTTCAACTTCAGCTTCTTCAGCATTATTGGTCAGGGCATAGATTTGGATTACTGTGATATTGTATGGTTTGCCTTGGAAACGAACAGAGATCATTCTGTCATTTTTGAGATTGTATCCAAGTACTGTATTTCAAACTCTCTTGTTGACTATGATGGCTACTCCATTTCTTCTAAGGGATTCCTGCCCACAGTATTAGATATAATGGTCATCTGAATTAAATTCACCCATTCCCGTCCATTTTAGTTCTCTGATTCCTAGAATGTCGATGTTCACTCTTTGCATCTCCTGTTTGACCACTTCCAATTTGCCTAGGTTCCTAGGCAATATTGCTGTTTACAGCATCGACCTGGCTTCCATCCCCAGTCATATACACAATTGGCTGTTGTTTTTTTCTTTGGCTCTGTTTTTTCACTCTTTCTGGATTTATTTCTCCACTGATCTCCAGTAACATATTGGGCACCTACCAACCTGGGGAGTTCATCTTTCAATGTCCTATCTTTTTGCCTTTTCATACTGTTCATGGGGTTCTCAAGCAAGAATACTGAAGTGGCTTGCCATTCCCTTCTCCAGTGGACCACATTTTGTCAGAACTCTCCTCCATGACCCATCTGTCTTGGATGACCCTACACAGCATGGCTCATAGTTTTATTGAGTTAGACAAGGCTGTGGTCCATGTGATTAGATTGCTTAGTTTTCTGTGATCTTGGTTTTCAGTTTGTCTGTCCTCTGATGGAGAAAGATCAGAGGCTTATGGAAGCTTTCTGATAGGATAGACTGACTGAGGGGAAACTGGGTGTTGTTTTGATGGGCGGGGCCATGCTCAGTAAATCTTTAATCCAGTTTTCTGTTGATGGGCTGTATATGTTGGAGATTAATCCCTTCTCAATTTCTTCATTTGCAATATTTTCTCCCATTGTGAGGTTTGTCTTTGTTTATTGTTTATGGCTTCCTTTGCTATGCAAAACTTTTAAATTTAATTAGACTCCTTTGTTAATTTTTATTACTCTCAGAATTGAGTCAGGAAAGATCTTGCTGTGATTTATGTTAAAGAGTGTTCTGCCTGTGTTTTCCTGTAAGATATTAATAGTGTTTGGAATTGTATTTTGGTCTCTAATTTATTTTGAGTTTATTTTTGTATATGATGTTAGGTAGAGTTCTAATTTCATTTTTTTTTCCTTTAACAGTTCAGTTTTCCAAGCAGAACTTTTTAAAAAGATTGTCTTTTCTCCACTGTATATTTTTCCCTCCTTTGTCATACATTAGGTGACTTTAGATATATGGATTTATTGTTGGGCTTTTCTATTATGTTTCATTGATCTATATTTCTGTTTTTGTGCCAGTGTCATTCTGTCCTGATTACTGTAGCTTTGTAGTATAGTCTGAAGTCAAGGCGCCTGATTCCTCCAGCTCTGTTTTTATTTCTCAAGATTGTTTTGGCTATTCAGGGTCTTTTGTATTTCCATACAAATTGTAAATTCAACATTATTTAACATTGCCATGGAAGCAACCTGTCCATCAACAGAGGAATGGATTAATATATACATTGGAATATTACTCAACTGTGAAAAGGAAAGAAATTGTCATTTGCAGAGATGCAGATGGACCTCATACAGAGTGAAGTAAGTTAGAAAGTGAAGAACAGAATAGTATATTAATGGATACATACAGAATCTAGGAAAAATAGTGGACATGAGTTTATTTGCAAGGCAGAAATAGAGACACAGATGTGGAGAACAAAAGTATGGTTACCGAGAGGGAAGGGGGTGGGATAAGCTGGGAGATTAGGATTGACATATATGCCAATATATACACTGTGCTGTGCTCAGTTAGTCTGTCGTGTCTGACTCTTTGTGACCCCGTGGTCTGTAGCCAGCAGGCTCCTCTGTCCATGGGGATGCTCCAGGCAAGAATACTGGAGTGGGTTGCCATGCCCTCCTCCAGGGAATATATACACTACTATATATAAAATAGATAACTAATGAGAACCTACTGTATACCACAGGGAATTCTACTCAGTGCTCTGTGGTGAACTAAGTGGGAAGGAAATCCAAAAAAGAGAAGATACATGTACACATATGGCTGATTCACTTTGCTGCATAGCAGAAACTAACAAAACAATGTAAGATAGCTATATTCCAATATAAGTAAATAAGTGAACATGAAGAAAAGACTGAAAAATTATTTCCTATTGTACCTATAACAAATATTTGTGTTAATTATTCTTGCTTGTTTTAGTTCTTTGTTATAAATTGTATATAGTATTTTATTAAGGAAATGTTTAATAATATTAATAAAGCTGCCTTTGGGAATATTTGTAGAATTTTTGACATGGCATGAAATGTCTCAACCATGAGCATACACAAATGTTGTTTTGAAAAGTAAAAACAATTGTAATAAAAAAAAAGCACAGATCTACAGAAAAGATAGAAATCAGCTAAAAAGGTGTTGTTCAGTTTAGGGCAAACTTTAGAAAACAGTATTGAGACAAGGCATGGTGAAGTTTGGGGAAAAAAAAAATCCTATTCATTCACAGCCTCTGCAGAATGCCAAAGATGTAAAAATTGTAAAGGACTTCAGGGAAAGTATTAAATCTACAATATTGTCAGGAAAATATGGCATCAGAGTTAAAATAAAGCCAGGATGTGATTGAAAATCTCTTTGTTTAGCACTCCAAAAAATTTAAAGTGATACCCTGTAGGTTCTTTCAGAAGGCAGAAAGTTTAAGTTTCTTTTATATGTGCCTCTGACACACTCCTTGTTAAAAATAGTTTTCTGTTAATTCTTAAGGGTGTTGTCCCACAATTGTCTCATAAGAAGGCCAAGACTGAGAAAAGTTATTATAATGAGATTTGTGAATCTGGTTTTCTTCTAATGGAGTGGATTAATAAATTGATACATAAGATATCCTAAATTTTTTAAATGAATTTTTATCAGCTTGCACCGAGTGATGAAGGCAGTGGGAATTGTGGAGGTCTTTAGAACTGGAAACATATATGTCCAGTTAGACTGCAGAGCTGCTCTGGAGTCACGCTGCTGTGGACCTTTTCTTTCCCCCTTTCTATGGGAGTGTCTATTGTAATATTTCCAACTTGGGTCGCCTCAAAGTCATCTGCACATATTTTGAGGACAGTCAGAAGAAATCTTTAAGCTTCTGCCTTGCTTTTTTTCCTTTCTTTTTTTTTTTGTGTTCTGGGCAGAGGATTTTGGATCTCTTTTTTGTTTTTGTGTGTGTGTTTTAGAGTTTTCATGGATACATTCTTAAGTTCAACAAATGTACACCACATGTACAGTAAAGATAAAAATGACCATATTACATTGGAGACCTACAATCTGCCCAAGGGTAATGAAAATTTCTTCCAAATTGGGGTGGCATGGAGCACCCTGATTTATCCCTCTCCTTTGCTTATAATTCCCTTTTACCCAGTCCTCCAAACTTATGTTTGGGTAGAGCCCTTTGTTTTTTTAATTTTGTTTATTTTGGCTGTGCCAGGTCTTTGTTGCTACAATAGCTTTTCTCTAGTTATAGGGAGTGGGGGCTACTCTCTAGTTTCCGCATGCATGTTTCTCAGTGCAGTGGCTTCTCTTGTTCTGGAGCCTGGGTTCTAGGGCTCAGTGGTTGTGGTTCCTGGATTCTAAAGTGCAGGCTCAATGGTTGTGGCCCACAGGCTTAGTTGCTGCACGGCATGTTGGATCTTCCTAGACCAGGGATGGAACCCATGTCTCCTGCACTGGCAGGCAGGTTCTTCACCATCAGGGAAGCCCTGCCTTGTTTCCCGCCGCGCCCCACCCCCCCCCCCCCCCCCCCCCCCGCCGAGTGCTTTTTACAAGTTCCCTTAAGAAATCAACTTCTAGGCTCTAAGGAATTCAAGCCACATGGAGAGACCACATGGGAACTGAAGTCTGAGTTATCCCAGCCTGAGCACAGATACGTATTGGTTAAGAAGCCTTCATATTGTCTCAGGCCCCATTCATTTGTGTCACCCGAGTTGTAGTTCTTCCAGCTGAGGCTTTGGCATTATGGAGCAGAGGTAAGCCACTCTATCGTGCCCTGTCTGAATTTCTTGCAAGAATTCAGAAACTTAATAAAATGAGCTTTGTGTTAAGCCACAAAGTTTGGAACTATTTGTAACAGATAGTAAAGCATTAGAAAGTTACAATTGATTAAAAAAATTTTTTTCAACAGTTTTACCATCCGTATTTGATATTATGCTCATTCAGTGGAGGATTATTCCAAGAGTGTCTTGAAACTAATAATTGACAAATGAAGCTAAAGTGCAACAGAAAATAACCACATGGGGTGTCAAGAAGGAAAAACTAGAATTGACAAAAATATAGTTGAACCACAGGAATATATAGATTAAGGATTTAGAGGAGTAGTGCACGCTGTCTTCAGATATGTGAAGGGCTGTCATGTGGAAGATGGATTAAACTTGTACTGTAGAACTCTAGAGAGCAGAACTAATACCTCACATTGGTAGGTACAGGGAAACAGATTTTACACTTATTGAGAGGAAGTAATTTTCAGTTATCAGAGCAGGATATTTGTGAACTGGTTCTGGAGGTAGTAAACTTCTGTAATCTTTGAGGCAAGCCTGGACAGATCAATGACGGTGAATTTCTAGAGAAAATTATTGTTTTGTGGATAACATTAAAGTAGTCATTCTATTTCCAACAATAATGTTGTATAAAAGTCTATGATATAGCCTATATTTTTATAGTAACCTATTTCAAAATTTAGGTTTTTGGGACAGAAGACAAAAGAAGCTTTCATACAGGATTTCTCTGATTTGCACTTTCAAGACCAACAAATACTTAGTAATTATTCAGTACTCAATAACAAATTTAGAAAAAGAAATGTGTTGAATAGATTAGGGAAATATCTATTGTACCTATTCATAAAGGTGTAAGTGACCCTAACACACACAGAAGTCGCTCAGTCGTGTCCGACTCTTTGCGACCCCATGGATTGTAGCCCACCATGCTCCTCGGTCCATGGGATTTTCCAGGCATGCATACTAGAGTGGGTTGCCGTTTCCTTCTCCAAGTGACCCTAAGGTCAGTGTTATTTTACTTTATATATAATTCCATATTATAGTGCAGGAGACCTGGGTTGGGAAGATCCACTGGAGAAGGGAGTGGCTACCCACTCCAGTATTCTGGCTTGGAAAATTCCATGGACTATTCCATGGGGTCACAAAGTGTCACACGACTGAGCAACTTTCACTTTCACTTTCCATTTTACAAATATAGTCATATAAGCATTCTCTTGTATGTATTGTCTCATTCTTCCAAAGATTTGATGGAGCCTCCATGAATATATACAACACAGTGAAACAAGAAGGTAAAAGTAGAATCTGAGTGATTTAGATGAAAAATGGATAAGAAATACAAGAAAGTTAATAATAACATCTTTTTTTTTTTTTTTTTACTAATTATAAGTAAATAGAAATGTAGGGTAATAGTGATCAAAAGAAAATTTACATCATAATTATTATCACTTTATTATCTATATTATTATTATCTTTGAAGTGGCTGTCCATTGATCATTTATTCTTATATCATAATTCTAAGCATGTATTATACATTATCTCATTGAATCTTCAATCAATTTTATGAAAAAGGAAACTGAGATCTAGAGAAGAGTATACCATTCTTCAGAGAAGGCAATGGCACCCCACTCCAGTACTCTTGCCTGGAAAATCCCATGGACAGAGGAGCCTGGTAGGCTGAAGTCTATGGGGTCGCTAAGAGTTGGATATGACTGAGCTACTTCACTTTCACTTTTCACTTTCATGCATTGGAGAAGGAAATGGCAACCCACTCCAGTGTTCTTGCCTGGAGAATCCCAGGGACGGGGGAGCCTGGTGGGCTGCCATCTATGGGGTCACACAGAGTTGGACACGACTGAAACGACTTAGCATACCATTCTTAGGGCTACCCAGTTTCAATGAATTAATTGGGAATTGAAATCAGATCTTTTATAATAACTGAGGTCAGTTTATAAGGTTATACAGTCTGTTGTTATAGCTGAGATCTGTACTCTTTACGGTTGAGATTTTTGGTATGAAAAGGAAATGGATGCTATATCTATTATAAGGCTTCCAAAGACCTTCCCTACTTTAGTTCACGTTTTCTGAAATTCCAAGGTTAGATACTTTAGATCTTGATTCAACATAGAACATGAATATTCTTTGTGTGTCTGCAAGTAACATTGAGAGGGATGAGCTAATACATATAGACTTAACAATTTAAAAAACAGCCAAAAGGTGATTACTGAGGAGTTGTCAAAAGAAGTCATGAAATTCGAGAAGAAAGTAAGGCTGCCTAGGACAGATATCACCTATTTAATATTACCTCCTACATAAAAGACACACAGTTCACCTTTCAAGGAGGTGAGGAATACAGGATTGTTCACTTTCATTTGGAAAACGTTCATCTTTGGGGCTAACAAATTGGCAAAAATGTTATCTACACAGTAAGTAGGTAAATTTGTGTCTTTATGAAAGGTGGATATTATTGGAAAAAAGAAGAGACAAACATAGCTGATATTGAGATAAATATTTTTAACTTGTAGAAAAAGTCAAGGTAAATAGAACTTTTCTAAATTTAAGGTGGGAATTGATCAAGTCTTCTTTATAGTATTTCAGGGAAAGCATGTGCAGACATTTAAACAAGAGGTAAGAACGTCAGATGGGGATGCTGGAGCTAGAGAAAGAAAGAAATCATTTGTAATATTTTGCTTTTGCTTTAGAGTTTTATAAACTATTTTATATTGTTCACAGCAAAATTCTTTTACCTGGAAAGAAATGAGAGTAAATCATATGCTTTTGTTAGTTTGGAATGACACTACTGAAACCAGAAATTTTGTATGAGGATTGCTAACAGTTTATATAAGGGTGAGGATTCATGAGGTTCAAGCTATTAGATTGAGTCCGAAATGGTACATGGAAGGAAGGTCTTTATGTGATTTGCGTAATGCACGGAGTTCAAATTCAACTGCATTTGATGTTCAAATACTGTAACTTAAATGATATTTTGGATATTTTTCATAGTCTAGGCAAATAATCCCCTGCATTACAAATTCATTATGAAATCCATAATAGTTTAAAATTTGAAGAACTAAATGTTCTAAATGTCTCTACCTAATAAAGGAACTAAGATTCAAAAGCATTTATTCAGATATATTTATACTTGTTTCTCTTGTCAGCCCCCTCATTTTTTTTCTTTACTGCATCTTTTATAAAACTGGTCTATATCTACTTTTATAGGTATAATTTTTAGGAGGTCACAACTTAATATTTACTCTGGTACCTCCACCAGTAAGAATAACTCAGATTTACTTAAATTACTACCAGGCACTGATATCTGCTCTTCATTCCTCATAAACAGTTCTGTAAGTATTTGCTATTGACCTATACCATACTGGAGATGAGAAAATTAAATGAAATTATAAATAATAAAAATGTTAGCAATTAAATTGGCTTTGGAAAGATTGTTTCTGTTAAATGAATTGACAGGTCTAAATTGCCAGATTCAGCTACACTTTTCTCAATATAGAAAAATGCAAAGCTACACATAATGAGACCCTTAATTTTTAAGTATTGAGAGAGTATTTTGAGATTGATCATCTATTTCTTAGATGGAAAATAGTTTGTAATTATGATTTTTAGAGAATTACGTACAGGCCCTGAGGTCTTTTATCAGCAGATGATTATAAATATTATCATTAGTATTTAGAACATATCACATATATTTCACTAAATTATTGTCATCCTTTATTGTTCAGTCGCTAAGTCATATCTGACTCTTTGCAACCCCATAGACTGCAGCACGTCTGGCTTCCCTGTTCTTCACTATCTGCTGGAGTTTATTCACACTCATGTCCATTAAGTTGGCGATGCCATCCAACCATCTCATGGATTAACTGGTTTGATCTCCTTGAAGTCCAAGGAACTCTTATGAATCTTCTTCAGCACCACAATTTGAAAGCATTAATTTTCGGCACTCAGCCTTCTTTATGGTCCGACTCTAACATCTGTATATGACTACTGGAAAAACAATAGCTTTGACTAGGTGGACCTTTGTCAGCAAAGTGATGTCTCTGCTTTTTAATATGCTGTCTAAGTTTGTCATAGCTCTTTTTCCAAGGAACAAGTGTCTTTTAATTTCATGGCTGCAGTCACCATCTACTGTGATTTTGGAGCCCAAGAAAATAAAATCTGTCACTATTTCTACTTTTTCTTCATCTGTTTACCATGAAGTGATGGAATTGGATGCCATGATCTTAGTTTTTTTAATGCTGATTTTCAAACCAGCATTTTCATTCTCCTCTTTCACCCTCATCATGATGCTGTTTAGTTCCTCTTCACTTTCTGCTATTACAGTGGTATCATATGGTGGTATCATTTCATATCTGAGGTTAATGATACTTCTCCTGGCAATCTTGATTCCAACTTGTATTTCATTCAGCCTAGCATTTCACCTGATGTACTCTGCAAATAAGCAGGGTGACAATATACAGCCTTGACATACTCTTTTCCCAATTTTGAACCAGTCCATTGTTCTACCCTCAGTTCTGTTTCTTCTTGACCTGAATGCAGGTTTTTCAGGAGGTAAGTGAGGTGGTCTGGTGTTCCCATCTCTTTAAGAATTTTCCACAAGTGTTTGTGATCCACACAGTCAAATTTCCAAGCTTGTTGTGATCCACATAGCCAATGGCTTTGGCGTAGTCAGTGAAGCAAAAGTAGATTTTTTTTTTTTAACTCTCTTGCTTTTTCTATGATCCAGTGGATGTTGGCAACTTGACCTCTGATTCCTCAGTCTTTCCTAAATCTAGCTTGTACAACTGGTTGAGCATAACCTTGCTAGCATGTAAAACGAGTGCATTGGCAACCTTAAATCTTCACAAAAACTTTTGACTAAAGAACATGTAAGTAAATGAAAAGGAAAAATATACCATTAGTATATCCATCATTCAGTGGATAAGCTAAAAATAATCCTTGGGAATCCTAGGTATAATTTAGTGTAACCATTCATTTACCACAACAGTAACTACTAAGACTTTATCCAAGTTTATCAATGGGTGTTAAGTGTACTCCCTATTAGGTCTTCCCAAATTTCTAGAGATCTCACAGTTGAGTGTAGAATATTTTAAGTACTTGATAGACCATTTTCCCTTCTTGTCCTGGTCTCAGAATCCATTTATCTTCATTGAAGGTTTACTGTAGATGATAGAAACAGTTAATATTTATTGTTAATAATGGATCTGGTAAAATACAAAATATTTTATTTGTAATTACTATTTAATCTTCACAAAAGTCAGAAAATACTACAAAAGCAGCATTATAATGCCATCTTTGCTTTGTAGAAGTTATATAATTTGCCAGTAGCCAGTGAAAGGAGACAGTGCTTTCTTTGATTCTATGGCCCATGCAGCTTCCTGGTCGTGGTGTTATAACAATTGTTTAGCTTTTTGATTTCCATTTAGTCCCCTTGAGAATAAATTTCTCCCATGTTAGTAATGATTCCTGTGGCCTCTCCTTGCCTCAGTTTTGCAATAGCACTGTCTAGTGTATCCCTGCCTGTGAAAGTCTTGAAGCATTTCGCTTACTAAGCAAAAAATGAATTAACCACACTCCAAAAATCTTAGAACCAAGGGCAATGGCACCCCACTCCAGTACTCTTGCCTGGAAAATCCCATGGACGGAGGAGCCTGGTAGGCTGCAGTCCATGGGATCGCTAAGAGTCGGACACGACTGAGCACTTCACTTTCACTTTTCACTTTCATGCATTGGAGAAGGACATGGCAACCCACTCCAGTGTTCTTGCCTGGAGAATCCCAGGGACGGGGGAGCCTGGTGGGCTGCCGTCTATGGGGTCGCACAGAGTCGGACACGGCTGAAGTAACTTAGCAGCAGCAGTGGCAGCAGCAGAGTGCTCAGATAATATGCAACATAGCATTAAGCCTGGGACCATGTGTTTTATTTCCATAAATGATGATTCAAAATCTGCAAGCTGTGTATTTAGACAAAAGTAATGTTTTCCAAACTGACAGCAGCTGTAATGGAAATAATAATAAATGCACCATTTCCGAATGTGCTGGCACTGTTCCAGTGGAAGATAGGGTGGAATAAAACTGTTTCTTGTCACATCTTCTATGAATAAAATATCACAACTTCAAAACAGTCTTCTTATTCTGTATTTTGTAAATGTGGCAAAAATGTATCTTTTTTCAGAAGTAGAGAAATGTGAAAGGAAAACCTTTTTGAAAAGGGATTATATTTCTTGTTTAGATTGTGATGGAGAAATAGATACTGGTAAATATACACCTAGTAATTATTTTTCATATGTTAAATGCAGTTTTGAAATAAAAATTGTTTGTAGAGCAAGTAGACCATGGGTGTTTAGGTCCATTGTCTTTGCTAGGACTTTCCTGGGGTTTAGTGGCTTGCCCTTGAATGCAGGGAGTTCAGGTTCGATCTCTGTTTGGGGAGCTAAGATCTCACATGCCTCATGGCCAAAAAAAAAAAACAAAAAAAAAAACGTGAAACAGAAGCAGAATTGTAACCAATTCAATACAATTTTAATAAATGGTCCACATCAAAAAGTTTAAAAAAACAAACCACAGAAAATCTACATATCTTACCTAGCTTTCAATAGGCTTCAAAAATTAACTATTGCAATTTACCTTCTATATTTTCATTTTTCACTTCCTTCAAGCAAATAAATGTAATATATAAAAACAATTTTATAGAAAGCTACAGTATACAAAACCCTAACATTGCACTAGTGCATGTACAACCTACCTGTAAATGTTTATTCCCTTAAGCTTTTTTGTTTGTTTTTTAAACATATTCTGATTAGTATTGCTTTGGTTTTTACCTGGATATAAGGTAATTACATTTACCTTATATTAATTGTGTATACATATGTTATACAAGGTAATGGTCTATATTACTTGAGAGAGAATGTGTGTGTGTAGAATATTTAAATCTAGGATTACATTTTGGAAGTCATCCTAGTGCTATTCAGTTCAGTTGCTCAGTCATGTCTGACTCTTTGCAACACAATGAATTGCAGCACACCAGGCCTCCCTGTCCATCACCAACTCCCGGAGTTCACTCAAACTCATGTCCATCAAGTCGGTGATGCCATCCAGCCATCTCATCCTCTGTTGTCACCTTCTCCTCCTGCCCCCAATCCCTCCCAGCATCAGAGTCTCTTCCAATGTGTCAACTCTTCACATGAGGTGGCCAAAGTACTAGAGTTTCAGCTTCAGCATCAGTCCTTCCAATGAACATCCAGAACTGATCTCCTTTAGGATGGACTGGTTCAATCTGCTTGCAGTCCAAGGGACTCTCAAGAGTCTTCTCCAACACCACCTTTCAAAAGCATCAGTTCTTCAGCGCTCAGCTTTCTTCACAGTCCAACTCTCACATCCATACATGACTACCGGAAAAACCATAGACTTGAATAGATAGAACTTTGTGGGCAAAGTAATGTTTCTGCTTTTGAATATGCTGTCTACATTGGTCATAACTTTCCTTCCAAGGAGTAAGCATCTTTTAATTTCATGGCTGCAATCACCATCTGCAGTGATTTTGGAGCCCAGAAAAATAAAGTCTGATACTGTTTCCACTGTTTCCCCATCTATTTCCCATGAAGTGATGGGACCAGATGCCATGGTCTTAGTTTTCTGAATGTTGAGTTTTAAGCCAACTTTTTCACTGTCCTCTTTCAATTTCATCAAGAGGCTCTTTGGTTTCTCTTCATTTTCTGCCATAAGGGTGGTGTCATCTGCATATCTGAGGTTATTGATATTTCTCCTGGCAATCTTGATTCCAGCTTGTGCTTCTTCCAGCCCAGCGTTTCTCATGATGTACTCTGCATATAAGTTAGATAAGCAGAGTGACAATTTACAGCCTTGACGTACTCCTTTTCCAATTTGGAACCAGTCTCTTGTTCCATGTCCCGTTCTAACTGTTGTTTCCTGACCTGCATATAGGTTTCTCAAGAGGCCAGTCAGGTGGTCTGGTATTCTCATCTCCTGAAGAATTTTCCAGTTTGTTGTGATCCACACAGTCAAAGGCTTTGGCATAGTCAATAAAGCAGAAATAGATGTTTTTCTGGAACTCTCTTGCTTTTTCGATGATCCAACGAATGTTGGCAATTTGATCTCTGGTTCCTCTGCCTTTTCTAAAACCAGCTTGAACATCAGGAAGTTCACAGTTCACATATTGCTGAAGCCTGGCTTGGAGAATTTTGAGCATTACTTTACTAGCGTGTGAGATGAGTGCAATTGTGTGGTAGTTTGAGCATTCTTTGGCATTGTCTTTCTTTGGGATTGGAATGAAAACTGACCTTTTCCAGTCCTGTGGCCACTGCTGAATTTTCCAAATTTGCTGCCATATTGAGTGCAGCACTTTAACAGCATCATCTTTCAGGATTTGGAATAGCTCAACTGGAATTCCATCACCTCCCCTAGCTTTGTTCTAGTGATGCTTTCTAAGGCCCACTTGACTTCACATTCCAGGATGTCTGGCTCTAGGTCAGTGATCACACCATGGTGATTATCTGGGTCGTGAAGATCATTTTTGTACAGTTCTTCTGTGTATTCTTGCCACCTCTTGTTAATATCTTCTGCTTCTGTTAGGTCCATACCATTTCTGTCCTTTATCGAGCCCATCTTTGCATGAAATATTCCTTTGGTATCTCTAATTTTCTTGAAGAGATCTCGAGTCTTTCCCATTCTGTTGTTTTCCTCTATTTCTTGCATTGATTGCTGAGGAAGGCTTTCTTATCTCTTCTTTGTATTCTTTGGAACTCTGCATTCAGATGCTTATATCTTTCCCTTTCTCCTTTGCTTTTAGCTTCTCTTCTTTTCACAGCTATTTTTAAGGCCTCCCCAGACAGCCATTTTGTTTTTTTGCATTTCTTTTCCATGTGCTATTACATATCTGCATTTCAATAAAGTATTTATAAAGTTGCCCAGTTTTCTTGTTACAGCTCTTACTGTAACTTCCTTGTCTTATTGTCACTTGATTTCTTCTTGAACTCTGTTGAAATAATTATTTTTAATTAATTTCTTATTGGTCAGATCTAATTGCCTCTCATTTTTTGTTTTTTATTTTGAGATCATTCTATCAAGTCTCCACTTGAAACTGACCTCCAGTAACCTCCACACCACTGCCAATTTCTATTTTATTTCCCCTGAGTACCTGCTCCATACTTCTTCAATGATGCTATTTCCAATTTTAATTTTAGGCACTTTCTTTTAATTTGCAAATATTTGGGGAGTTGTCAGGCTCTTTCTTGAATTCAAGAAACATTTATGTGCTACTGATTCTTCCATAGCCACACCAACCACCCTCCTAAATCCTTACATAATGTCTCTTACCCTCAGTCTACCTGGATATTAGCTGTACCGCAAAACAGTTGTGGCCTTTCCATGCATCCTCCATTATAGAAAGTATAGGAAAACTGAGGTTGCACAAGATAGTGTTCTTAAATGACCGTGACTAAATATTTTAGCATTGTTAATTTTATAGAAGCATATGATCCTCTACATACATGTACGATACACCTGGTATAGGAAAAGATCTGTGGAAATAAAAATCCGGAAACTTAATTTGCTTTATCTTATGCCTCTGCCTCTCCTTTTCTTTTTTTAAAGTTTATTTCATTCCAGTATAGTTGATTTACTAAATTGTATTAATTTATGTTGTATAGCAAAGTGATTCAGTTACATATATATATATATATTTTTTTTTAATATGTGTACTTTCTTTATATTCTTTTCCACTTTATACTGTAGGATGCTGAATATAGTTCCCTGTGCTATACAATAGGACCTTATTGTTTGTCCATTCTACATATAATATTTTATATCTGCCAATCCCAAATTCCCAATTCATCCCTTCCCCATGCCCTTTCCCCTTAGCAACCACAAGTCCTCTATATCTTTGAGTCTGTTTCTGTTTTGTTAATAAGTTCATTTGTATCATATAATAGATTTCACATATCAGCGACATCATACAATATTTGTTTCTTTATACTTCACATAGCACGATATAATATCTGTATTCACCCAAAACACTGCAAATGGCATTATTTCATTTTTTATGGCTGGGTAATATTCCATTGTGTTATTAGTAATTTTCAATGTATTATAAATTCATACTGTATCTTCTTTATCCATTCATCTGTCAATGCATATTTAAGTTATTTCCATGTGCTGACTGTTTAAAATAGTGCTGCTATGAATGTTGGAGAGCATATATCTTTTTGAATTATGATTTACTCGAGTTACATGCCCAGGAGCGGATTGAAGGATCATATTGTAGCTCTATTTTTAGATTTTAAAGGAACCTCCATATTGTTTTCCACAGAGGCTGTAACTGATTTACATTCCACCAATAGTGTAGGAGAGTTCTTTTTTCTCTATACCCTCTCCAGCATTTACTTGCAGACTTTTTAATGATGGCCATTCTGACTGGTGTAAGGGGGTACCTCACCATAGTTTTGATGTTCATTTCTCAATAATTAGCAATTATGCCCTTTTCATGTGCCTATTGGCCATATGTATGTCTTCTTTACAGAAATATTTATATAGGTCTTGTATTCGTATTTTGATTGGGTAATTTAGGGGTTTTTATTTTGTTTGTTATTAAACTGTATATTTGTATATTTTGGAAATTTACCTCTCCTTTTCTAGTCCATGTTCTACATTTCAGCCATATTATACTGCACATATATTATTAATAATAATTTGCTCTTTACTCCCACAATTCAAATAATAACATGCAAACAGTGAAGCACTGGAGGCAAGGCCCTTAAACTTATATTTTAATTACTTTCTCAAATTTTCTCATAATCCAGACAAAAATTCCCTACTCAGTTTTTAAAATTAAGGAGATTGTCCATGACACAGCTACAACTTAGCTTCATTGTTGGACTAAAGTGATTCACACTGCTTTTTTATTTACAGGTAAATAAAAAAGTGGCAGTCTTTCTAATGCCATGTTCAATGATGCTGCACTTTATACTATTTGTATATAGTTAGGAATATAAATCAAAACATTATTTTGTATATCTGACTATTACATATATATCAGCATACCATATATACTCTCATTTGGGAAAATTCATATTAAATTACTAGTGTGTGAAGGGCAATTCAAGCCACATATTGCTTAGACAAAATGCAGTTTTCTTGCAGCATGTTAAAATTCATTTTTAGAGCCCATTGTCAGATACAGCTTAATGCAACATTCATTTTATATGACCAGGGTGTTCATTTCCTTTTTTGGTTTTTTAGATATTGCCTCTTTTATCAGTAGACTGTCTCCTTTTCATCTGAAGGTGATTATCAACAGTTTATGTTAATTTATTTCAAGAGGAAAGGGAAAATGTCTATGGGAATTATTTCTTGAGCTTCACTCAAATTTGAATATATTTAATTCAAGTATGTATTATTGAATTAATTGCTCTGGCCAGGAGGTTAAGATTTCACTGATTAGATTATGGCTGAGTCCTCTCACCTACCTCCTGGTATAGTCGAGCTGCTGCTGCTGCTAAGTCGCTTCAGTTGTGTCCGACTCTGTGAGACCCCATAGATGGCAGCCCACCAGGCTCCCCCATCCCTGGGATGAGCTTCCAACAAAAGGTAGACTTTCTAATAGGAAGGGAGTTTGGGGGAGAGTAGATATATATATATATGGCTGAGTTGCTCTACTGTACACCTGAAACTATCATTATTAATCATCTGTACTACAATATAAAATAGTTTTTTTTTAAAAGACCTTTTAGAAGGAGGTGGTTTTCAAATGAATAAATTCAGCTATATCAAATATAATTACATTCATGTGTTTCCTACTTTATGACACATACATATAAAAATGTAGTGAGAGTTTAGATGTAAGTATATATTCAATGATTCTATTGTTATCTGTGTTTCAATTCTGAAATATTATTAAGACTTTATTGGGTGTAGCTTAAAGATCTTCCTCATATATAGTGTGGAAGAATTTTACTTACCAATATTAGAAGTCATGTAGACACTGTTACTCAAAAGGAAAAATCAATAAAAGAACATAATGTCATTTCCCTTCTCTCAAATAGCATAGTCCTCTACCTGGATTTGGAGAAGGCAGTGGCACCCCACTCCAATACTCTTGCCTGTAGAATCTCATGGACAGGGGAGCCTGGTGGGCTGCAGTCCATGGGGTCGCTAAGAGTCAGACATCACTGAGCGACTTCACTTTCACTTTTCACTTTCATGCATTGGAGGAGGAAATGGCAACCCATTCCAATGTTCTTACCTGGAGAATCCCAGGGATGGTGGAGCCTGGTGGGCTGCTGTCTATGGGGTCGCACAGAGTTGGACACGACTGAAGCGACTTAGCAGCAGCAGCTACCTGGATTTGAGGTTAGAGAAATGGCTGAGACACTCAGTTTCATAAATCTGCTTAATGAGGTGAAGAATGGAGGAAAAAGTCAGATTCACACAGTGAGAAATCATTCCAAATTGTAATTTCATCATGAGTTACAGATGTGATAAAATTCATTGTGCAATTTTTAATATGTCAAAGAGAGCTTTAAAGTATTTTGGACTATAGGGTCAGTAAAAATGTCTTCTACAAAGTGGCCTCACACTCCCACATTTGTATTGTATGTTGCATAGTATTTGAAGATGAATCTATTTAAATGCAAATATACAATCACAAAGCAGTGAAACCAAATTATATGCAAACAAAGCTACTTGAAGAAATTGAGTAGTTAAGCATTTTCAATCAAATTTAAAGGCAGATTTGTTTCCTTTCAAAAACACTACTTAGCAACGTTTAAACATGCCTTTTCCAAATTTGTTATTGCCTTACACCATCTAATATGCCTATAACATTATAGCCATATTTTGAAGAAGTCCCCATGCATTTGTCAAGTTTGTATTCCAGACTCATTCTCTAGCAGTCGAAAGAATTTATTCACATAATTTTCAACGATGCTAAATAGTGAAACGGAAATAATTCTGGGAACTAAAAGATATACCAATTGGCATGTGTAGATATATCAATTTATGTAGAAGGTGCATTGTTTTGCCCAATGGTATAGTATGTTAAATGAGATAAAAATCATGTCAGTGAAAAAATAATAAAAGTAAGATCAGTATTTAGAGTTATGAGGTGATAAAAATATGTAAAAAACAGATTTCTAATATCACCAGTTATTGAAATAAAGAGTATCAAAAGTATATTAAATGAATAAGAATACAAAGATTACCCCTGAGCCAACAAATTAGAGAAGATATTTGATCAAGTCATGATGGCCTTAAAAAGATATTGACTAGTTAGCTAGAGTCAAGCTGTCCCTGAATTGAAGTATGCTACGTAAATATTTATAGAATAATTCAGTGGAAAGTTAGTAATAATAGTGATGGTGATGAACATTTATTTTGAAATACATGCAATTGGGAGCTTTGTAGGAAATTTTTAACTGAATTTCTTGGATGTGGGGTTATTCAGGCTAATTATTTCTCCTTGAATGAGTTTTGCAATTGCTGTCTTTCAAAGAAGCTGTCCGTTTCATCTACGTTTTAGAACATACAGGCAGAATACATTCTAATAATACCTTAGTATGCTTTTAATATTTATGAAAACTGTTGCAATCTCCCTTCATTTATTCTGGATGCTAGTAATTTGTGTCTTCTCTATCTATATTTTTAAATACTATTTTCTTGATCTTTTTCAAAATACTACTTGTTGATTTCCTTTATTTTCCTTACTGTGATTCTGTTTTCAGTTTATTTCTTATCTTGCCTTTATTTCTTCTCTTTCTACCAGTGGTGAGTTTAATTTAATTTTTGTTTGTTTTTGATCGTTTTAGTTTCCTCAAGCAGAAGCCTATATTATTGATTTGAGACTTACTGCCTAATAGAAGTATTTAACAAGATAAATTTCCTTTGGATCACTGTTAAAGCCCCATTCCATAAATATGGATATGTTGTATTTTCATTCTATTAAGTTAAATATAATTTCTCATATATTTAACTTGGAATTCTTTGAATGATTTTTTCTTTGATCATTATTTAATAAAAATTTTGTTGTTCAATTGCCAAATATTCAGGAATTTACAGATCTTTGTTATTAATAGTGCCAATTTAATTTCACATAGTCAAATGACATGTATAGTTTCAATCTTTTAAGTGTATTGAAATTGATCTTTCTAGAGTTCCATGAGCATTTGAAAGTAATGTATATTCTGTTTTTTCTTGGTAGAGTGTTTTAAAATATCAGACCAAGATTGTTAATAAGGTAGTTCAAGTCTCCTGTACTATATATTTCTACTTGTTCTCTCTTTTACTGGTAGAGTCTTATTAAAATATAACTCTATAATTACTGATTTCCCATTTCTTCCTTAGATTTTCAGTTTTTGCATCCTTTCTTTTGAAGCTCACTTGTTAGCTTCACACTCACATGGAATTTTTAACAAAAATATTGGGGAAAACTGAAGAAATCATTCAGGTCAATATCCCATATGTACTCAGGCAAAATACCCCTAATAAAATTTTAGCAAATTAAATCTAACAATATATAAAAAGCCAAAAACTTTGTGACCAAGTTGGATTCATCCCAAGGATACAAGGTTAACCTATAAAAATTAATTTTGTTAACTATAGTCTTCATTCTACAAAAATAAAATAGCTATAATATTATCTCAACATACAAAGAAAAAGATTATTGACAAAATTCAGTCTCCTTACATCATTGAGAAGATTCCCATGTGGCTCAGTGCTGAAGAATCCACCTGCCCATACAGAAGATGCCAGAGACACAGATTTGATCCCTGGGTCATGAAGATCCTCTGGAGAAGGAAATGGCAACCCAATCCAGTACTCTTGCCTGGAAAATCCCATGGAGAGCCTGGTGGCTAGTGTCCATAAGGCCACAAAAGAGTCAGACATGACTGGGCATACAGGTGGTTTTGGTTACATCATTGAATGCTTTCAGCACACTGGGAATAAGAAAGATGGTGTAAGCAGATAAGAGATAGTTACAAAGTACCTACCATGAATATTATACTTAATGGTGGGATACTGAAAATTTTAATATAGTCTTATAAAAGTCAGGATTTCCACTTTCACTATTTTGCTCAACATTGTACCAGATGTTCTATGCTTCTGTGAGGCAGGCAAATAATTTGAAAGGCCTAGAGATTGGAAATAAGGAAGTCATTTTTGGTAGATGGTGTTTTTGTCTATAAAGACAACCCTGAGGACTTTGAAAAAGCTACTCAAAGTAATAAGGTTTCAGGACATAGACAAATTGAAAAAAAAAAAGTCCTTTTGTTTTAAGTAATGATGAAAAAGTGGGAATTTATAATAGCATCAAATACATGAAATATTTAGGAAAATATTTAACAGCATATGTGCAAGATTTGTACATTGAAATTTGTACATTGAATTTCAGTACATTGTACTGAAAATTATACAATGCTGAGAGACATTTAGAAAGACTTAAATAAGGACATGTTCATGAATCAGAAGATTTAACGTTGTTCAGATGTCAGTTCCATAAGTTAATCTGTTGACTCACTTTCTACCCTCACCAAATCTTAGCTGGCATCTTTGTTAAAATTGACAAGATAATTCTAAAATTTTTATAGAAATGCAAAAGGCCTAGACAGATTAAAAAAAAAAAAAAAGACAAACTGGAAGATATGCTCTTCAACACCAAGATTTACAATAGATCTATGTTCGTAAAGACTGTGCTATGTGTAAAAGGATAGAAAAGGATAGGAAAGAATAGCATCCAGAAATAGCCCCCCACATATATAGACAGTTGATTTTGAGCAAAAATATGAAGAGATTTCAATAGAAAAAAGGATACTATTTTTAATATGTGATGCTGAAAAAATTGGACATGTGTATATGTGCTAACTGGCTTCAGTCATGTCCAACTCTTAGCAACCCTATGGACTATAGCCCTCCAGGCTCCTCTGTTCGTGGGATTCTCCAGGCAAGGATACTGGAGTGGCTTGCCATTTCCTCTTCCAGGGGATCTTCCCAACCCAGAGATTGAACCCACATCTCTTACATCTCCTGCATTGGCAGGTCGGTTCTTTATCACTAGCACCACCTGGGAAGACCTGAAAAAATTGGACATCCATACCTAAAAATTACATTTTTACTCTTACAACCAGTGTTAATTTGAAATCTATCATAGTCCTAAATATGAGCTGAAACTGTACAACTCCTAGTATATATCATAAGAGAAAATATTTCTTGACAGTTGATAGGTAGTTATTTTTTTTCAGATGGTGAAAACCATGAATCATAAAAGAAAAAAAAAAGACAACTTTTATACTCTGTAGACCATTAATTTACAAAACACAAAGGCACATGCAGTCTATGAGAAAATGTTCAAAATACATTCATCTAATGAAAGACTTGTTTCCTTTAAATTTAAAAAACAGTTACAACTCAATAATGAGAAAACAGCCTTATAAAATAGACAGATGTTTTAATATTGAATCACATAAATATTGTGGAAAATGAAAGAAGTTGGATATAAAAGAGATCTGTGTAATTTTAAAGAAGATATCACTATAACAGCAGAGTTCACCAGTGGTTGTCAAAGATTTGAAGAGGAAGAAGGGACTGAATAAAAGGGAACATGAAGGAACATTTTAGAGAAATGAAAATGTTTCATATCATGATTACATGATAGTGATTGTTTGGTAGTTACTGAATTTATATTTGTTAAAATGTAATATATTTTGCACTTAACAGTTATTCTAAGAATTTATGAGAAAGAGTTCAGATTGGCTTGGTCAACCAGATACTGATAGTAGACTGGGCCTATATAAAATATATGCAAGTCTAACGGCAGCTCTTTGGTTGGTATTGGGGTAGGAAAGAAAGGGACCCTTGTGTCTGCAAAGATGTAGGAATATTTTTACAAGTAATAGATATGAACTTTATACTATTACATAATTATTGGGTCGCTAATGCTCAGGGTGGGAGAAGGCAATGGCACCCCACTCCAGTACTCTCGCCTGGAAAATCCCATGGACGGAGGAGCCTGGTAGGCTGCAGTCCATGGGGTCACGAAGAGTTGGACACGACTGAGTGACCTCACTTTCACTTTTCACTTTCATGCATTGGAGAAGGAAATGGCAACCCACTCCAGTGTTCTTGCCTGGAGAATCCTAGGGACGGGGAAGCCTAGTGGGCTGCCGTCTATGGGGTCACACAGAGTCGGACATGACTGAAGCGACTTTGCAATGCTCAGGGTACTAAAGATAAATTAATGCCTTCCAGTAATAACTACCAAACCCCTGAACATTATTGTTTACCAACAGGCATTATTGATAACCTTTATGAAAATGCCAGAATTTTGTTTAGATAATCCTCTCTCAGAGAAATTTGAGTTTCTCCCAGTTTTGAGAAAATCCTTAGTCTAAGGTCGCATGATGAACCTATTTCTTTCATCAGTTTCTATTTTGGTCTTGCCGTGTAAGCCAGGGTATGTCTAGTAACTTGTGCTCTAAGGTAAATAAAAACACAGAGCTTTATACTTTAATAGGGGAAGAGTAATTTTTATCTCTCTGACCATTGTTATGTTTGGATGTCATGCTCGGGAATATTGTAGCCATCTGCAAAGCATAGTTGGGCCCTCCAAAGAATGGCAAGGTGATAAAAATGAAAGGATGATGGATTTATGGTGACCTCATTGAGTCACTAATGTCATCATTCTTAGAGTTGAATAGTTGGATTTGATGTTATATGACATGAACATTTATTTACTGTTTAAGCTTCTTTGAAATGGATTACTATAACTTGTTGAATAAACCAATGCTACCTAATATAGAACCAAAAATAAAAATGAGAGGAAAACTACATACTAATTTTTGTATAGCATTTTTCATTTGAAAAAAGTTTCCCATATACTATTTAACCTCAGAATAAGCCTCAAATTTAACCTCAAATATGTATCACTGTTATAAAAATTAAAGATATTAGTTAGAAGTAGTAAAAATGATATCATCTTGCTTAAGGTTCTGAGCAAGAAAAAGAATCAGGGTTTGATTACCTAGTCTAGAGGATTTATTTTCCCTGTTCCTAATTTTGGTTTCTCAATCACGAATTTTTTTTTTATAGATAATCCTTCTGATTTGTTGCAGATGATTATGTGGATTTTACTATGTCTAATTTGCATTTGTTATCTTTGCTTTCTGTAGTACATAATATGACTTGTATAAAAGAAACCTTTGAAACATATAAAAATATAAACATACAAAAACTGAAAGAGAAATTCTTTTCTTTGAAAATATCTATTTCAAGAGGATTTTAGACACTGTTCAGTATTCTAACAGTGCTTAAGTTCTTTAGGTCTTATTCCTTTAGAAGTGCCATCAGTGATAGTTTATAAGTCACAGACACACAAATCACTTGTATTATCTTTTAGGCACACTTCAATTTGATCAAAATAGTATTTTCCTCCTGGAATCTTTTTACTTAATTTATCATGCTTGGTGTTAAACTGTGTCTTACTGTTTCCCCAAATGAAACCTATCCTCAAATGAGAAATTTTTTCTCTCAGTTATATTATTTTTAAAGAAATGTTCAATGGACTCTGTAGGAAATTTTCACAAAGGGGTTTAAAAGTTTTGGGTCAAATTCAATATTGTTTTGATATTTACTTAGAAGTGAATGAACTGGACAGAATAAAGTGTCTTAATTTTTCACATGCTTAAGAAAAATTTGCATCATATGTCTTATGTTGTAAACAGCTTTTATTCAGATACTCATATTAGTCATGTGAAAAATTTGTATGTATGCTGTGTAGCTGATTTTAACAGTTTATTTCTGCTATTTCCTAGCAATGGTTTATATACTGTCCAATTTAATAAACAAAGAAATCAAAGACATTTTTCACCAGGAATCAGTAAATCTGAGGCCAAAGTGACAACAAGTCTAGAAATTCTCTAAGAAACTATTTCATATTTCTTTGGTGGCTCCTGTTATGATTTGAGACCCAACTCAGTTTCTGCCAGTATCAGGATACTGTCTTAAATGGAAATTTGACAGTGTAGTCTGTCTTAATGAGACCAAAGAAGAAAAAAGTACATGAAATCTTGAGATTTCTAGCCCAGAGCCTATCAATGGGAAGTAGTAGCAGCATATTCCAACCAGGAATGATTCTGAACTTCATATGGTGAAACTTGTATTCTCACTTATATTTGTCTTCCTTCTTTAGATTATTTATTTAATTTTTTTTTCATTTGCCTAAGTTTTGCTAACTAGTTTCTTCTCCTAGCAGTGAATATCTGTCCATTTTCATTCTTGATATATTCCTCACATAAAATCTGTGTGTTTTTTTTTTCAGTAGTCACTAATCCAAGCTTCTTACTATTTAAATAAGTAATTCTATTTTCTCTTTGCGATCTGTGTAGGACCTACTGTTAAGATGTGCCTTAGAACAATTTCTTCAATCATTCCAATCATGATTCCAATCATTGTCTGCATCATCCACCTAAAACACATTCAGAAACTTATGATAGTTGAGTTAACAGGAATTTGGGAAATGCACCTAGTTCAACTCTCTTAGTTGCATACAAGAAATATATATGAATGGGCTTCCCAGGTGGCTCAGATGGTGTAGTGTCTGCCTGCAATGCGGGAGACCTGAGTTCAATCCCTGGGTCGGGAATATCCCCTGGAGAAGGAAATGGCAACCTGCTCTAGTACTCTTGCCTGGAAAATTCCACGGATGGAGGAGCCTGGCAGGCTGCAGTCCATAGGGTCACAAAGAGTAGGACACGACTGAGAAACTTTACTTTCACTTTAATTAGGCCCACTCCCATATATAATATATCAGAAAGAGCAGAAATGACTGGCTTATAGACTCCTCAAGTGTAACTTGACATAGGTTCCTATGTTAATGTTGTGGCATACACGTGGATTTTGAAGTCAAGTGGAAATTAGATAAACCCTTATTTCTGTAAGACTCTTTCCTCACTAATGAAGTTGAAATAATAATGACAACCCTCACATACTGTCTCAGTATTAAATGAGCTATTACTTTGAAGAATCTTAAAGTTCCTAGAAAACAATGGAGTAATAGGTACTCAATAAATGCCGCATGACTTGTTTTTAAATTGGTGTGTAGGCATGCACACACGTGCACATGTATCTGTGTGCGTGAGAGAAAGAGACACAGACATAGATAGATATACCCATTTACAGAATTGTGTCTTATAGACATTACTAGTCAACCTTTACCATATATAACATTTAGTAAGCATGTTCTTATTTTCATTACATATTTGTTTGATGGACTATCTGAGATTCTGATATAATTGGTTTTTCAGCTCTAGTGATATACCTGTCAAGTAGTTAGGAAATATCAGATACAGATAACTGTAAACTTTTCTGTATTTAAAAAATCTTTTTTAGTACACTTTGAGTCAAATAATTTTGCTGATCCTTTATAAGGTACATTCCATTTGAAAGTTGTTTGTCTCTCTTCCACATCATCTAGAAAAGCAAATAATATTGATTATTGGATCTAGCCAGATTATTACTTCATTGGTCCTAGAAAATTAAGAACTAATTTTAATAGTCTAAGTAATAATTATTGGTTTTGCTGATAGATGTTTGTAATAATTAAAGATTAAAAAAATAATTCTGAGAATGTTGAACAGTGTTAGAGATACACTGTGCCATATAATAGATACATCTCTGTCATTTAAAGGCTTTCCAAGTGACTCAGTGGTAAAAAAAAAAATAAAAATCTTCCTGCAATGCAGGAGCCGCCAAGAGACTCAAGTTCAATTCCTGGATAGGGAAGATCCCCTGGAGAACGACATGGCAACCCACTCCAGTACTCTTGCCTGGAGAATCCCATGGACCGAGCAGCCTGGTGGGCTAGAGTCCAGAGGGTCGCAAAGAGTCGAACACGACTGAAGCAACTTAGCACACACGCACTCTCATTTAAGGATTCTGAGTACCAAAGAAACTATCCAAAGGGGCTCTTAAAGAGAAACAAATTTCAAACTCTTTCCATGGTTATATTTTCAGAAACATACTTTTCCCCAGCCATGCTATTATTTGTCGTGTGCTCCAAGATCAGATTTTCAATGCTTATATCACCCGGTCTTCATAATAAAGCCATCAACATGCATTTCAATTAATGCCAACTGGGATGTGAACACCTATTCACTAGGAACTGGCCTGAAACCAACTAATTTCACATAGACTGTTGAATGGTAATGACTTTCCAACAATTACAACCGGAACTAGTTTTAACTAGTGACCCAGAAATGAAAGGCTTTGTATCCCATTATCATTTCTTTGGAAAACAGCGTTCCCTTGAGGTCACTTACTCCTAAACAGTTCTAAAAAGCTTTATTGGCTTTAACAGGTGGATTAGTGAGGAAGAGAGATCAGAATTCCATTTGAAATTGTTTTTAAAACCTTCAAAATGCAATAGCCTAAATTTCTATGGATGATAACAGAAATGACTAAGAAGTAAAATTTCCTTTGTTGTACAAGTGAAGTGAAGTAAAATTCACTCAGTCGTGTCCAGCTCTTTGCGACCCTATGGACTATACAGTCCATGAATTCTCCAGGCCATAATACTGGAGTGGGTAGCCTTTCCCTTTCCCAGGGGATCTTCCCAACCCAGGGATCGAACCCAGGTCCCAGCATTGCCGGCAGATTCTTTACTAGCTGAGCTACAAGGGAACCTTAAATCTTAAATTCTTCTTTCTAATAAACATCTAACTCTTTGAGTGAAATATCCACTTCAAATAATTAGATAATGTGATATTATTAAATGGGAACAATCATATGGAGACAATTAATAGCCATAATGACTGTGTTTGGGTTTATAGGAATACATATATTCATAAGTGATGGCAGTTTTAAAAATATTTTTTCTTGTGATTAGAACTTTTAGGATCTAAATGTGTGTATTTTATTGTCTCGTACTTCCTTGGCTTCTTAGAAAAAACATGAATTTATAGTGAATTCTAGTCTACTTAGGAACAGAAAAGCAACCTAAGTTGCATTGTGTATTTGAAATTACTATTATACTATTTCTGATTTAATAAGATTTGCTTATCCATTATATGTAGATTTAACCTCTGGATTTATCCCTTATTTGAATAGTGTATTAATTTTAAACCAACATGACAATTATAAGTATCTCTGTGAATATTCAATCTGAGATTTTCTGCTAATTAATTCTATGGCTAAAATTAATTAATTGAATCATACAGTTTTCTCTTTTCCTAATAATAATTTAATATTTGAATCAGTTAAATATCAGAATGAGGAGATATTTACCATTATTTATTGTGAAACTCTTGGGCTTTAAATTCATTGAGACAAGGGTTAGAATTCTGGCTTTATCAGTAACTTTATAAACTGTAAAAATCTTACTTAATTTGACTATATATCAGTTTTCTTATCTGGAAAAAAATGGATAGTATCTAACTCTTCAAATTTTATAAAGATTATAAATAATATATGGAATTCTGACAAAATATAAGTAGTCAATGGCTCAATGGTAAAGAATCTGCCTGAATGCAGGAACTGTGCAGGAGACATGGATTTGATCCCTGGGTCTCGAATATCCCCTGGAGGAGGGCATGGCAACCCATTCCAATATTCTTGCCTGGAGAATTCCATGGACAGAAGAGTCTGGCGGGCTACAGTCCATAGGGTCACAAAGAGTCAGACACGACTGAGGCAACTAAGCACAAGACAAGTAGACAATAACTCATAGCTGGTATTGTAAAGTGGAATGATGCTTTGGGGAAATAAAATCTAACTTTGTGATACCTGTCCTGAAGCACTGAGAATCAAATCTGTCTTGAAGCGTTAGTTGGAGTTTTGTTTTGTTTTTACTCTAAATAGAATGTATTTAGCTTTAAATAATGGTTACCCAAATAGTTGTATTAATATTATCAGTTTTATACAAAGGTAAAATAGTGGCTAAGCAGTGTTAAGAAATAAAGCCTCTTAGAACTTCCCTGGCAGTCCAGTGGTTAAGACTGTGCTTCTACTGCAGCAGACATGGGTTTGATCCCTGGTTGGGTAACTAAGATATGTCATGCAGTACAGTGAAGCCAAGGGGAAAAAAAAAAATTATAGAAATAGAGCCTCTTACTTGCCATCCTCAGTACCTCAGCTTGGTCACCTTGGTAAGGTACATGTTGAAATGCCAAGCTTCACACTCCTTGTCAAGAACATCCCAGCAGGAAGGAAGTGGTCTGTGGCAAAAAAAAAATTTAAGCATGTTGAACGTGTGGTTCTGTTAAACAGGAAGAAGGGATAGTGGCTCTTGGATAGGCAACAATAGTGTTTTCTTTTTTCCTGTTATGCCATATTTCTCTCCTTCCACTAGGTCTCAGAATTTAGAGTTATAAATGCATTTGTGTGACTGTCCAATTAATTTGAGTTTTCTCTGGTAGACATTTAGCTTTTACAGAAGCAGTTGTTTTCTTTTGAATCCCCATTGCCTGAATGACTGCCATAGTTCAACAAATATTGACTGACTGAATGAATGCATGAGTGAAACTTCTGTAAAAATGCTGAAGCTTAAACTTTATTGACTTCTCACAACTTAAGTGATGCCAATTCATATCATTAATACTTTGTGTGTATGTGTGAATATATGATTTATCTTCCTTTTTTTAGTTTACTTCCTTGACTGTGTTTCTTACTCATTTCTAGTCTAATGCCATACTAAGTGTTTTACAATGTCTACTGGGAACAACTGTATCAACCATTTCCATTACATTATGATTCTTTTTTGAATAGTGTAATGACCCTGATCTGGAGTAGGAGAACGAAGAATAGGGAGGTAGGTCAGTATGACTGCAGTTCTAGTCTGATAGCCAGGGTTTGTTAGGTGCTTGTTTTCACACATGCCAGTACATTTAGTACTTACTATTTTTAAATTGTTTGCATGAAGATTTCTAATTCTCTACTAATGCATCCACTGGTCCTTATTTATGACCTGAAAACTTATAAGGCAGAAAGGTGATTGTGTTACAAATGCATAGAATTCTTGGTTTTCATTTTTTTTTTAACTGCATAATCTTGTAGTGTCATCGACCATGTTGTTCTTTTAATATTTTATTTGTGACAATATGGAAAATATTGCATCCTGAAAGAAGCCATAAAAAAATCTCATGCCTATAATTTAGTTTGCTTGATTGAAGTATTAAAATAATATGTGTGTTTATTTCTTGTTATGAAGAAATAGCTTGATCTTACTGAAGATAACTGGAAAACATAGGTGAAATGTGTATATACACAAAAACAAATCTGAATGCGGGTAGCAGGAATCTTCTGAGTCACAATGTCAGAAAAAAGAAGTATTCATTGAAGAATGGTCAACATTCCATCTGTTCCCTTGCCTGTCAGTGAATTTGCTGCTTTCTTAAGTGTTGCAGGATAAGATACATAAAAGCTACAGAGGGTAACTATGAAGAGGTAGAGACACTTATAGTTTAGTTTACTTTTGTTGTATAATTTCATATGAATTGGAAAGAAAAAAATCGAAATTTTCACCTACTGTGTTCTTAGAGGTTTAAGAAGCCAAGATCCAGACGGAAAGAGAAGCATCAAAAACTGAAAACAGAACCAGTTCATTCTTTATTTTCATTAGTTTGAGTCTTTTCAATTCATAATAGTACACAGGAGTAATTGTTTCATAGTCTAAGAAAAAGTATCTTAGTTTTTCAATAAACTCTTATGGAGGCAATATGGGGAGGGGAAATGGGAGATATGATCTATCGGGTGCAAGATAGGCTCAAGGATGTACAAGACATGGAATATACCCGGCACTTTGTAATAACTGTAAATGGAAAATGACCTTTAAAATTGTGTGAAAAATTCTTCTTAGGAAGAACTCATTATATGTTCATGACCATGGATGACAGGGGCCCAAACACTGAGGAAATGTGATGCGGTCCTTGCCTTTACAGAATCTATAGTTTATAAAACAAGACTGAACCTTATTTATATGTTCAGCAACTATTTATCAAGTATTTATTGTGCTCCAGAAAGTGTTCTAGATAGTGAGTGCTTTCAGTAAACAAAAAAATTCCCTTACCTCATAAAGTATATGTTGTATTGGTTGGTGGGTAGACAACAACATTAAAAAATCAGTATGTTTCAAATATCAAAAGAGAAGTGCTATGAAGCAAACAGAAGATGGTAAACAAAAATAATTTGATTGATGCAGTTAGGAATAGATCTATTTTAGGTGAAATCCTCATTCAAGGCCTCTCTGATAAGACAATTTAAGGAGATAAAGAAAGAAAGAATAAATCATATATCTGGTGGTTTAGTCTCATAAGTCATGTCTGACTCTTGTGACCCCATGGACTGTACTCTCCCAGGCTTCTCTGTCCATGGAATTCTCCAGGCAAGAATACTGGAGAGGGCTGCCTTTTCCTTCTCCCATCATATAGCTAAAGGTTAAAAAAGTATTTAGATAAAATGGTAAGTAACTGAAAGATCCTGGAGTAGCAGAAAAAGGCCAGTTTGCCTGCAAAAGCCCATATGAGGAAAATGGAAAGAAATTAGATCAGGAGGATAGCATGGAGCCAGGTCACGCAGAACCTTTACATCAATGGTAAGGACTTTGAATTTTATCCAGAGTAAAGCCGTTACAAACGAGTAAATGGTGGCACTAGTGGTAGAGAACCTGCCTGCCAATGCAGGAGACAGAAGAGGTGCGGGTTCAATCCCTGGGTTGGGAAGATCGCCTGGAGAGGAAATGGCAACACTCCAGTATTCTTGCCTGGAGAATCCCATGGACAGGGCAGCCTGGTGGGATACAGTCCATAGGGTCGCAAAGAGTTGGGCATGACTGAAGTGACTTAACACACAAAGAGATATTAAAAAAAAAAAAATAGCTTCAGTGTGATAATAGAAATATGTTGCTGTTAACCAAAAAAAAAAAAAAATAGTGTAAGAACGACATGGAAAATTTTACCGCAGCCAACCTGAGGCTTATAACCTGGGAGATAGTCTTTCAGAAAGCTTTGAGGGCCATCCCACTCATTGGAGACAAAGCATAGTCATCTAAGTTTTTGAGACCAATTGTTACACATCGGAGTAACATATTGACAGTTTACATAATCCAGCAGATGAGTAGTGGGTCATTGTAACCCTTTACAGGATTGACAAAGGACTGTTACATCCCAAGAAGTTATCTTCCTAAAGCCAGTGGAAATTCTCTGTTTTTGGTGAGTTAAGAATTCCTGTCTAAGGGAAGCTATTTAATGTGTAACTCAGATGCACAGTGCACATTAGAGGGGAGGGGTCAGCCAGTCAAATCACGAATTTTCTCATATTGCCTTAAGAATAATTTTGTTTCATCAGTGCATATAGAATATTATAGAGCAGTAAAGGAAATGGTTACTTCTGATGAGACTCCAATAAGAATTAACAGTGGAAATGATCTCGTATTGATCTTAAAGGATGAAATGGAACTATCCAGAAAATGAAAAATAGGAGAGAAGTGATAGAATGTTTCATATGTGAGGAAAATCTCTTACAATTGTTAGAATTCAGGTTGGTTTTGGCTTCCTATTTTCTCCTTGTCATGCCCTGAGGAGGTTCAACATTTTTGGAAGGTTGTAGAGCAAGGAGTTTAAGGTATGCAGTTGGTAGGTGTAGCTAGTCCAGTCTCATCTCAGATGACAAATACATCTTGGGGAATAAACTTCTGCTCAGTATCAGTCCTTGGATTTCCTGAGTTTCCCTCGAGGCAACAGTGCTGATAATTGGAACCGGTGGTTTAACATGAGTTTGCATCTGCACAATATATTCCCTACATGGACTTAACTAAATTCAGCAGGAGAAATATGGGTCTTGGTAGTCTGCAAATATTGTGAGGTGTAAAATTCAAATTAAGCTTTTCATAGAAAATTGAATATTTATTTTTTGCTATCACTTACTTGAGGCATAGTTCTCTTTCAAAATTCTGCACAGACCTTACCCCAAGCAATGCTAAGTGGATAATATTTAGCTTTGATTACTATTGTGATTTGCCTAATTCCTTTGTGATTTTTCTCCCTCATCCTAAGCACGGGATACTTTAGAGAAGAATGTCTATAGCTAGCACAATTGAAAGAGAAATACATGCGTGCAGTCTTTATTGACTCCTTTTACCTTCTTAGTTAAAACTTGTCGTCTTTGGTCCTGACATTTATGGTGGCAAGAGTTTATTTTATAGTCTACCCTTTTATTTTGTTTTCTGGCCTATATCTTTTCCCACAATTTCTTTTCAGTTATAGCTATTTCTCCTCACTTTCTAATTGAAATTGATAAAGTAACTACCAGTTAACTCATCTTCCTATAGAGTTAGAGTCTGAGGAGATGCTGTAGAGACTGAATCACATTGAATCTCCCTTTGACCAATCCTGACTTTCCACTAGTGTTTAATACACTAGGTAAATTATCCTAGTTGAATCTGAATTTATGCACCAGGCAATGAGTCTATATCAAATTTTGAAGTAGGAAAGTGTCAGACATTGTATATATATATTTATATATATATATATATATGTATATGGGTGTATATATGTGGATTGTGTGTTGAAATTAATAGAAGCAAAGAGAAAAATTAGGGTATTGAAACAATCTCATCATAGAACAATAAGTACAATTGAGAATTAAGGGAGATAACACATGGAATGTGGAAAATTTTAGATTTTGCCATAAAGAGAAAAGAAAAAAAAAAGTGTAACTTCAGAAAAGTATATCAATTTATTAATTAAATAGCTTCTCTTAACCACAAGCATTTGTTCCTTGAGATTTAACTTTAAATGACCAGTAACTTCGTTAAATGTCTGCAGAGGATACACGGGGATCAGAAATTGATTCAAACATTTATACTCATCATCTCCTGACTCAAACATTTATGCTCCATCATCTTCTCCCCCTTACCCCTGGCAGCCACTAATCTTTCTTGTCTGCTGCTGCTAAGTCACTTCAGTCATGTCCGACTCTGTGTGACCCCATAGACGGCAGCCCACCAGGCTTTCCCGTCCCTGGGATTCTCCAGGCAAGAACACTGGAGTGGGTTGCCATTTCCTTCTCCAATGCATGAAAGTGAAAAGTGAAAGTGAAGTCATTCAGTCGTGTCCGACTCTTCGCGACCCCATGGACTGCAGCCTACCAGGCTCCTCCGTCCATGGGACTTTCTAGGCAAAAGTACTGGAGTGGGGTGCCATTGCCTTCTCCTTTCTTATGTCTAGGTTTTGCCTATTCTGTTTACTTCATATAAATGGAATCATATAGCACGTGGCCTTTTGTGTCTGTTTTTTTCTCTGCTTCTTGAACAAGAAAGCTCACATTTTATCTTGCAGTAGCCCCCACAAGTTATAAAGCAAGTTTTGCCTTAGATACATAAGAAAGATCAAAACTGACCAAAAATGTATCTGCTTTTAAAAAGGGTTATCATTATTTACATCAGGGAGAGAATAAATCTCTGGATTGCAGACTTTCAATTAATGGAGGAAGAAGAAAAATAGTCTCTGAAATTACTAAGATTTGAAAGCAGTATGGCACACTAAAGGGAAATTCACAGAAGATGGCCTTTTTAAGCCAGTGCATGCGTACTCGGTCACTTCAGTCCTGTCCAAATCTTTGTGACCCTATGGACTGTAACCCACTACACTCCTCCATCCATGGGATTCTCCAGGCAACAGTACTGGAATGGGTTGCCATGCCCTTCTCCAGGGGATCTTCCTGACCTAAGCATCGAACATGTGTCTTTTATACCTCCCAGATTGGCAGGCAGATCTTCACCACTAGCACCTGCTGAGATTTTACACCAAAGTAAATCTTAAATTTGTAAATCTTCAGTTGGAGAGAATTAAGCATGCAAATTTATGTGAATAAAGATGGGGAAAGAATGTAAGATAAGATGAGCTGAGCTTGGATGGTTCAGTGTGTTAAACAATAACTGGGCAAGTGCTTGCCAGTATTCCAAAATTTGGAACATGCGTGTTGATTTGAGTAAAGGGCTTCTGAAGACAAGAATGTATAATATGCAGTTTTTTGTTGATGTAATACATTATTTGGGCTTCCCTGGTGGCTCAGTGGTAAAGAATATGCCTGCCAATGCAGGAGATGCAAGTTTGATCCCTGGGTCAGGAAGGTCCCCTGGAGGAGGAAATGGCTGCCCACTCCAGTATTCTCGCCTGGGATATACTATGGACAGAGGAACCTGGCGAGCTATATCCCAGTTCAGTTCAGTCACTCCATTGTATCTGACTCTTTATGACCACATGGACTGCAGCACGCCAGGCTTCCCTATCCATTACCAACTCCCAAAGCTTGCTCAAACTTCATGTCTATTGAGTCAGTGATGCCATCCAACCATTTCATCCTCTGTCATCACCTTCTCCTCCTGCCTTCAATATTTCCCAGCATCAAGGTCTTTTCCAGTGAATTGGTTCTTCACATTTGGTGGCCAAATTATTGGAGCTTCAGCGTCAGTTCTTCCAATGAATATTCAGGACTGATTTCCTTTAGGATTGACTGGTTTGATCTCCTTGCTGTTCAAGGGACTCTCAAGGGTCTTCTTCAATACCACAGTTCAAAAGCATAGATTCTTCAACTCTCAGCTTTCTTTATGGTCCAACTCTCACATCCATACATGACTACTGCAGAAATCAGAGCTTTGACTCTACGGACTTTTTCGGTAATGTCTCTGCCTTTTAATATGCTGTCTAGGTTTGTCATAGCTTTTCTTCCAAGAACAAATGTCTTTTAATTTCATGGCTGCAGTCACCATCTGTAGTGATATGGGAGCCCAAGAAAATAAAGTCTCTCACTGTTCTCATTTTCCTCATCTATTTGCCATGAAGTGATGGGACTGGATGCCATGATCTTAGTTTTTTGAAAGTTGTGTTTTAAGCCAACTTTTTCACTCTCCTCTTTCACTTTCATGGAGTCCCTTTAGTTCCTCTTCACTTTCTGCCATAAGGGTGGTGTCATTTGCATATCTGAGGCTATTGGTGTTTCTCCCAGCAATCTTGATTTCAGCTTGTGCTTTCATCTAGCCCAACATTTCACATGATGTACTCTGCACACAAATTAAATAAGCAAGGTGACCATATACAGCCTTGACTTACTCCTTTCCCAGTTTGGAGACAGTCCATTGTTCCATGTCTAGTTCCAACTTGACCAGTTGCTTCTTGACCTGAATACAGATTTCTCAGGAGGCAGGCAAGGTGTTCTGGTATTTCTATCTCTTTTAATAATTTTCCACATTTTGTTGTGATCCACACAAAGACTTTGATGTAGTCAATAAAGCAGAAGTAGATGATTTTTCTGGCATTCTTTTGCCTTTTCTATGATCCAACTGATGCTGGAAAGTTAATCTCTGGTTCCTCTGCCTTTTCTAAATCCAGCTTGAACATATGGAAGTTCATGGTTCATGTACTACTGAAGCCTGGCTTGGAGGATTTTGAGCATTACTTTGCTAGCATGGGAAATGAGTGCAATTGTGCAGTAGTTTGAACATTCTTTGGCATTGCTTTTCTTCGGGATTGGAGTGAAAACTTACCTTTTCCAGCAGTGGCCACTGCTGAGTTTTCTAAATTTTCTGGCATATTGAGTATAGCACTTTAACAGTGTCATCTTTTAGGATTTGAAATAGCTCAGCTGGAATTCCTTCACCTCCACTAGCTTTATTCATTGTGATGCTTCCTAAGGCCCACTTGACTTTGCACTCCAGGATGTCTGGCTCTAGATGAGTGACCACACCATCGTGGTTATGTGGATCATTAAGAGTTTTTGTATAGTTCTTCTGTATATTCTTGTCACCTCTTATTAATATCTTCTGCTTCTGTTAGCTCCATACCATTTCTGTCCTTTATTGAGCCCATCTTTGCATGAAATGTTCCCTTGGTATTTCTGATATTCTTGAATAGTCTTTCCCATTCTATTGTTTTCCTCTATTTCTTTGCATTAATCCTGGTGGCTCAGAGGTTAAAGAGTCTGCCTGGAATGCGGGAGACCCAGGTTTGATCCCTGGGTCAGGAAGATTCCCCTGGAGAAGGAAATGGCGACCCACTCCAGTACTCTTGCCTGGAGAATCACATGGATGGAGGAGCCTGGTAGACTACAGTCCATGGGGTCGCAAAGAGTCATACATGACTGAGCGACTTCACTTCACTTCAATCACTTAGGAAGGCTTTCTTACCTCTTTTTGCTATTCTTTGGAACTCTGCATTCAGATAGATATATATTTCCTTTTCTCCTTTGCCTTTAGCTTCTTTTCTTTTCTCACTATTTGTAAGGCCTCCTCAGACAACCATTTTGCCATAGCCCATGAGGTTGCAAAAGAGTTGGAGATGACATATTGACTAAACAACAACAACAATCCATTATTTAAAATCTTTGTTCACCTTGATATATATATATATATATATATATATATATAATCAATATTTTGAGAAAATCATCTGCTTACCACATAGAAACAGAGAGAAGAAGGAAGTTTTCAGAGAAAGCAGTGAGTCACAAGGAGAAAACAAATAACCTATCAACAATTTAAATCTTGACTAAAGCACTTGCTTTAAATAGAAAGTATTAATATTTTAAATATCTAGGGACAATATAGGTTTATATAGCCTTTTTTATTCAGTGTCTCTTTATGTTTTATTCTACTTAATTTTTATTTTCACATTAATGATTTTTGTGATGCTGATAAATATTTGCTTGTCTGTTCTGCAGAGGGGAAAATTTTTCACCATTTTCCTTCTAGATTTTTTGGCTGACCTAATAATTAAATTAATGGAAAACAAATTAACAAGAAAAGAGCAAAGTTAATTATGTAAAGATGGAATCCCAAAAGACTTGAGAAGCTCAGTGACCAGCAACTAGAGTTTATATGTCATTCTGAGCTAAGGAGACAGGGGTAAACAGCTGGAACTTCAAAGGGTGGACAGACAGTTCACAGAAAGATGGAGCAAAGAGCAAATACTTGGTAGACATATCTTTGTAATACCACATGGATAAGCCTTTCTTATGTTAAAACAAATTATCTTTGAGAATAGCTCTCTCTCTGCTTTTGGCTTCCTATCTAAAGTATTTTAGACAATTAAGGTGGAGGTTAAAAAATTTTCTTGTCTGTTGGGCCTTGCAATACATTATGGGGCAAACTGCACCCCATCAGTTTTTATGCTTAGTTACATATAAACCAGAGTTGTATACAATATACCTTAATTTATGTGCTTTCCCTTTAGGATATTAGTTATCATATTGATGATTTATTATTTGCATACTGTTGCATTTCATTATAATAGTAGGCATAAGCATTACAGGTTGATAATATTAATGAAAGTTAATATTAACTGGAGGTTATTCTTTGGCACTGTAAATTCTTTTCATGATCTTTTTTCATTGAAACTTCATACTTTGTGAAATACTTACAGAGTAATTGTTAAGACATGGGATTTATAGTTAGACTGCCTGAATTTGAACCCTGGCTCTGACATGTCCCAACTATAGGACCTTGACCAAGTTACTTAATGCACCCTTATCTTCGTTCCTTCATTTGTAAACTCAGAATTTTTAGAATTGTTGCCTTAAAGTGAATCGGTCTTTTTTGAGCTGAAGATAATACAAGGCACATACATAGTAAACGTTGTGTAATTAGTTCTTAATATTGGCCTCACTTGGCAATTGAAGCAAGGTAGGCCTAAAGAAGCTAATTATACAAGTAATGCCTTCAGTTACATGCTCTTCTGGCTTTAAATGTATGTTATTTGCTCTATTCAATTAGTGATTCAGTAAAATTTGTTATTCAGATTGCTAGGCAAAAGAAAAAAAATTTCAGATTAGTAAATCATATTTCCTTTCCTTTTTTTTTTTCCTTCACATGACCTGTACTCATTTAGTGAATACTAACTTGAAGCTTGCAAAGTTTTGAATGGAATGAAATACAAAGGAATTATCATTGCAAGCATTCTCAACATTGAACTCTCACTACCATAATGGTACTTTTTTGATGTTAATTCAGGAATCTAGTTGGCTCTGAAAACGATACATTCCTTTTGTTGTAGGAACCTTATGTGTTCAGAAATATGGTATCATGTAATAAAAAAAATTCTGAATTTAAAACTTTTTGGTTAGAACTCTTCCCAAATAACTAGGAGGTTATTTATCTTAAGCAATTATAGTTTCCCAGATTTGGTTTATTTTTACTAGTAAAATGAATGTTTTAATTTATTTAGTTAAAACTTTCATAAGAGTAAGAAGGAACTGATGATAAAATGGCTTATAAACCACAAAAGATGAAATTAAATTTCCTATAGAATTACTAAACGTTGTGGCTGATGGATTCCAGAATCACTTCAGCAAAATCCTGCAATTTACCTATCAGATAAAGTACATGAGGTTTAGTGTAAATAATTTGCTAAATATTTACAATTAATTGATAGTACATATAAGATTCTGGAGGAAGGCATGGCAACCCACTCCATTATTCTTGCCTGGAGAATCCCATGTGCAGAGGAACCTGGCAGGCTACAAGTCCATAGGGTCACACAGAGGTGGACACGAATGAAGCAATTTAGCACACACTCAAATATAAGACTAATTTGTGGTTCTCTTCACGGACATTTTATGTTATTATGTGTGTATATACACACACACATATGAGAAGGGCATGGCAACCCACTCCTGTATTCTTGCCTGGAGAATTCCATGGACAGGGAAGCCTGGCAGGCTACAGTCCATGGAATCACAAAGAGTCAGATACAACTGAGCAACTAACACGCTATGTTAGTGTGCGAACAACTAACACACACACACACACCGAGGAAGAAAGAATATACTTGCTTTATTTGAGATAAATATGGTGGTTCTGTTGGTCCTCTTTATCCACGGTTCTTAATCTCCAGATCCAACCAACCACTAATTTAAAATATTCCAAGAAAGTTCCAAAAAATACAACTTGAATTTGCCATGTGCTGGTATTTACATTGGAGAAGGAAATGGCAACCCACTCCAGTGTTCTTGCCTGGAGAATCCCATGGACAGAGAAGTCTAGTAGGCTGCAGTCCGTGGGGTTGCACAGAGTCGGACATGACTGAAGTGACTTGGAGGCGGCGGCGGGGGTATTTACATTGCATTTATATGGTACACTTCAACTCTTGAACAACAAAGGAATTAGGGGCACCAACCCAAAAATCCGACTAAAACTTTGTAGTCAACCCTCCATGTCTGTATTTCCATGTCCAAGAATTCAGTGAACTGCAGATTGTATAGTACTATGTATGTATGTATTGAAAACAAATGCTCCTGTAAGTGCACCCACACAATTCAAATCTGTTTTGTTCAAGGGTCACTGTAGCTGTTATTAGTAGTGGTACAGAGATGATTTAAAGTATATGTGAGAAGATCTAGGTTGTATGCAGTTACTGCATTATTTTATATAAGGGACTTGAGCATCCTTAGAATTTGGTGTCTACAAGAAGTCCTAGAATCAATCTCCCTCTAGTACCAAAGGATAACTGTATTCCAGGGCACTGGGAACAGAAGTGTTTATTGAAATTTTACTGCTAATGGAATTATTTTTACATGTTTTAAATCATAATATTTGGAGAAATAATATCCTGCCCATTTCATGGCTGCCTCTATACTCAATGATTTTATCTAAAAAGTGAAGGAAAATAGTGCTTTTACTTTGTAATTAACTATAGATTTACTAAATATTTCTCTGTTTAGGACTCCCTAAGTCAAATTAATAAAGTGAATGATACTTGAATTGGGGCTTTCAAATAATTGACTACCTAAATTGTATAGCAAACTTAGAAAAATTTATCTGCGCAATATGATATCACTTCGTAGAAATCCCCTTATTTATAACGGACAGTTAAAATCTAGGACTTAAAGTATGGCTTTTATATGAAAATACAGAACACACAGTAGGGGAGAGGGATACATCTGTCTCCTCCTTTCCTTTTCTTTTATAAAGGGACTTATGTATCTGAAACAAGGGGATATCCCTGATATCAAAGAATTATCTTCCTGAGCACACAATCTACAGCAGTTACATACACACATATATGCGTAGCTATCTTTGTACACACACACACACACACACACACACACACACACATATACTGTTGCTATATCTCTTAATTATTGAAAAACTCTACCATTTCTGTATTTTTCTTTTTAGGTTGGTGTAAAAATAATGGTTTTGCATTGTTGAACTTTGCCATTTGATATTGGAATGCATTCATAAATAAATGTGGTTATGTTATCCATATTTTTAATGTGCATTTCTCACTTTATTTTTTTTGCTAATGACTTATTACTTGCAATTTATTTCATACGTATTTAGACAATGGTAATGATGTTAGGCAAAAAGCAAATTCGAGCATTTTCTAATTCGAGTTAAAAATGGATCACAAATTGTCAGAAAGAGACAATTTGCAACATCAATAAAGAATTTGACCAGGAACTACTAATAAATGTACAGTGCAGTGGTGGTTCAAGAAGTTTTGCAAAGGAGACGAGAACCTTGAAGATGAGGAACATAAGATGAGGAACATAAGCCATCAGAAGGTGACAGTGACCAATTGAGAGCCGTCATGAGAGCTGATTCTCTTATAACTACATGAGAAGTCGCCAAAGAACTCAGTGTCAATCATTCTATGGTCTTTCGGCACATGAAGCAAATTGGAAAGGTGGAAAAGCTAGATAAGTGGGTGCCTCGTGAACTGAACTGACTGAAAATCATAAAAACATCATTTTGAAGTGTCGTCTTATTCTATACAACAACAATGCACCGTTTTTCAATCAGATTGTTATGTGTGATGAAAAGTAGATTGCGTATGATAACTGGCAATGACCAGCTCAGTGGCTGGACTGAAAAGAAGCTCCAAAGCACTTCCCAAAGCCAAACATGAACCAAAGAAAGGTCATGGGCAGTGTTTGGTGGTCTCCTGCCCATCTGATCCACTACAGCTTTCTAAATCCTAGCAAAACCATTATATCTGGGAAGTAAGCTCAGCAAACTGATACACTGAAAACTGCAACACCTACAGCCAGCACTGATCAAGATAAAGGGTCCAGTTCTTATCCACAGTAATGCATGCCTGAATGCATGCCGCACAAATGCTTCAAAAGTTGAATGAATTGGGCTACAAAGTTTTGCCTCATCTGCTATATTCACTTGCTCTTTTGCCAACCAACTACCACTCCTTCAAGTATCTTGACAACTTTTTGCAGGGAAAATGCTTCTGCAGCCGGCAGGAGGCAGAAAACAGAAAATGCATTTCAAGAGTTCCTTGAATACTTAAACATGGATTTTTATGCTACAGGAATAAGCAAATTTACTTCTCATTGGCAAAAATGTGTTGATTGTAATGTTTCCTGTTTTGATTAATAAAGATGTGTTTGAGCATAGTTATAATAATTTAAAATTCATGGTCCGAAACTGCAATTACATTTGCACCAACCTAAGTAACATGGGAGGTTTAAGAGGGAGGGGACATATATATATACTGTATGGCTGATCATACTGGCATTTGGCAGAAACAAACACAATACTGTAAAGCAGTCATTCTTCATTGAAAATAAATAAATAAAAGGAAGAAAGTGAAAATATAGGGAAACCTATAAAGAAGACTATTAGGACAAATGATAAAATCAGAACATGGACTATGGATTATTTGTGTCTAGTTTATATGTCCTGGTTTTGATAACAGTGCTATGGTTGTAAAATACAGGTGTTTATTTCCAGGGAGAAAAAGGACAGTATATACTCTGCTTATTTCCAGTTGGTCAAGATAAATATGTAAAAATGGTGTTAGTCACAGGGTAAAGAGAGATTCAGAAAGCAAATTAATTTTATAAATTTCTAGTTTTAGAGGAACATTTTCTTCATTTAACTTGTTCTTTCAAAGTCACTAAGAAAAATTTCCTGACATCTACTGGGAACAGTGTGGTTGCTACGTAGAGTAGTTGTATTTTTCAGTTTCTTAATAGTACTCTGATAGTTCTGCTCTGTGATACTCAGAGATTGGCAACAGCACATAAAGAATGTATAAAAGCTTCCATTCTCTCAGCAACAGGGTTTTGTTGTTGTTGTTGTTATTGAACATAACACCATTACTAGCATGTCCAAATATCCTTAGGCTATTTATGATTCTTGAATTCTAAAGAATTTGTTACAGTGATTAAGCATAAGCTGAGTGTATTGGTTAAGGTAACTGTAAGTGCTATAATGCCTAAATCTCTAAATGTCTCTGATTTATTAGAGAAGATGTTTGTTTCCTGTTCATATAAAGTTGAATACTAGCGATCCTTATGTGTAAGTGGCTTTCTACAGGGACATTTCAGGGATCCAGACGTTTACTCTGAGAAAGGAATGTCCATTTCTAGGGTGTCAGATTTCTCCATGTGTATCAGGTACATGGGAAATGGAAAACCGTGATGAGACTATGTATATTTGTTCCTTAATCACTTTGGAGTGGACACTGATGAACATCTCTCTTCAAAATGCACTGTGCTGTATGCTTATTTACTCAATCGTGTCTGACTCTTTGCGATCCCACGGACTGTAGCCGGCCAGGCTCTTCTGTCCATGGGGATTCTCCAGGCAAGAACACTGGAGTGGTTGTCATGCTCTCCTCCAGGGGATCTTCTCAACCCAGGGATCGAACCCAGGTCACCCACATTGCAAGTGAATTCTTTACCAGCTGAGCTACTGGGGAAGCCCCAAAATACAGTAGTAAGGATTATTTACATGATATTACTTAGATGCAGGAGAAGGTGGAATTGAGACCAGAATGTTACTACTAAGCATGCCTATACTCTGGTAGGAATTTACAAAATTCTGATAGTCATCTGGTCATCTCTTTCATATAAATAGCTGTATACAAGCAATCAGTCTTTTCAACCAATCAGCACACACTTAAGTAGACTTATCTCTAGTCCTTCACTGGCAGGGTAAGCAAAAACCTGTGTCCAGTTTTTTCATCTTATGAGGAACACACACTCACAGATATAGAATTTGGAACTCTCAAAAATCAAGTAACAAGCACCTTTTTTAAGTATAGTTGACTACAATATTGCATTAGTTTCAGATGTACAGTGAAGTGGTTCAGACTTTTTTCAGATTCCTTTCATTATAGGTTATTACAAGATATTGAATATAGTTCTCTATGTATACAGGAAATCCCTATTGTTTATCTGTTTCACACATAATAGGTATATCTGTTTATCCTATACTTAAAATTTATCCCCCCCCCTTTCCCCTTTGGTAACTATAAATTTGTTTTCAAAGTCTGCGAGTCTGTTTCTCTTGTATAAATAAATTCATCTATATTATTTTTAAGTAGTAACACATAATATTTGTCTTTGACCTATTTCACTTAGTCTTATAATCTCTAGGTCTGTGATTTTTGCTGCAAATGGTAATACTCCATTCTTTTTCATAGTTGAATAATATTCCATTATCTATATATATAGATATATAGATATATATATGATGTCATATACATACCACATCTTCTTTATCCATTCATCTGTTGATGGATATTCATGTTGGAAAAAGCACCCTTTACCAGCTTGATTACCTTAGATCATAGACCAAGTGATCTGGGAAGAAATGATGCTTAGAATTCAAGTTTTAGAAATAAAGCCCCTCTAATAGTCAGTAGGGCTTCAGCAAAGTCCCTGGGTCACAGATTCTTCATTTGCAAACTTTAAGAAAAAAATACCTATACTCTGAAGAATTTTTTGAGGAATCACCCTTGCCAATAAATTACATGCCTTCATATGCCTTTATTCACGTACTTCTGACTCTAGCATTTGCTCCATTTCCCTGGGTCACACATAACTAAACATTTTTTTTTTAATACCTCTTCCTTCTTATCTGATATACATACCTAATTTATCTACTTTTGGGCTTTTAATCCTACCACTCCACTTTAAAAGCCTTTATAATCTACTTTTGTGGTAAACACATGGTTCCTTCTCCATCTTCATCTTCCATGACTTCTGAGCACCTTTGACACAGCTCCCTGCTTCCTTCTTTGAAACAGAAGGGGTTTTCCACCTTCCTAATGGGAATTCTATTACTTTTCCTTTTCTGGCTTCTGTATTTATATCTTCTCACAGTTCTCACTGATTTGAAAAATGGATACCTGTATCCAGTACCACACACATGTATACCTGTGGTGGATTAATTTTGATATTTGGCAAAACTAATACAATTATGTAAAGTTTAAAAATAAAATTAAAAAAAAAACTATTTTAAAATATATAAAAAAAGAAAAATGGAATCACTTGTTACATTTTGGCCACGTGAAATTGAAGCTATCAATTATACATTCCTTCTTGAAATCTGTTAATGTCAAGACCATTTACCTGGGTTTTATTTTTTGTTGCTGTTTACAAATAAAGGAGTTGTAATTTACTTCTGTCTTTTAAAATCTGTATCTAGGATTTTGGTCTTTGGTATTAGCTGCAGACTGTACCCTGCAGCATTTTATCCCCATTTATCTCCATGCTAATATCCTGTTCAAAAAGGATTATAATCCTGTTCTGAAAGCCATAGAACAGACATCTGTGTATTCATTTCTTTAATTTTAAGCAGAGATGTGATATCCTTTATTAAAATCCATCATGTCTTATTATCGAAAATAAAAGTAAAATCTTTGCCATGGCTACCACCTACATTTTCCAACTCATCTATGTCATGTTTCTCCCACTTTCACCGGACTCTAGGTGCAGTGACTTTCAATCAGAGATATTTAAAGGTCACTCCCTCCAAGGTTACTTATTCTTCTTCCTCATTTGGACCATCTCTCAAGTATTTGCATAGCTATTTCTTTCTCATAATTCAGAGCCAAACTCAAATATCATCTCTTCAGAGAGGCCTTTTTTGATGACCCTAGGTAAAACCGTTCATAAAAAGTACCTAATACATTTTATTAAAGAGATTTTTTTCAATGCTAAAATGGAAGGATTATTAGTGAGCAGCAGTAGAAATAATGAGAGAGATACAAGGGGAAAATATCCCACACTGAATTGGATGCATAGTGCCCCTTGACTACTAATCAGCTGTGTGACTTTATGTGAAAAATAATGTACTTAAAATCTCCAGGAATCAGTTTTATAAAATGATTAGTGAACTCTATAAATCACTAAGGGTTCTTCTAATTCAGATATTCTATCATGTATTCCATTTCACTTTTCTTGGAATTCTGGAATTTATAAAGTGTTTAGCACTTGAAATACCATGTTGAAGGTAAGCACATTATTTATCACAGGGGCAGTTTATCGTGAGGTAGCATGAGTTGGGAGGCACCACACCAAGTGTAAGTGCTAGAAGCTACTGTGAATCAAACATTTTTGTTGTGATAATTTCAGAATTTTTCCCAGGGGTAGCAACTAGGGATGTTCTCATTATTTTAGAAGACATAAATAACATTTAAGTTACTGAACTGAGATTATAGGGCCATTAATAGGATGGCATCACTGACTCGATGGACATGGGTTTGGGTGGACTCCAGGAGTTGGTGATGGACAGGGAGGCCTGATGTGCTGTAGTTCATGGGGTCACAAAGAGTCAGACACAACTGAGCGACGGAACTGAACTGAATCCTAACAACATAGTTATCCCTCTCTTTATTTCATAAATCATAGGTGTTATTTTATTTACTAAAAAAAATGTTCTTTTTGTACAAATGACTTGGAAAAAATTTTAAATAAGACACCACTAACTTTCTCTTAGGAATGCTATGTGGTTACATTGGAATCATTTTTAAAAATTCTGAGTAGCTATTCAGATTTGTCCTATTCTCCATTAGTTCTCAAAATACATCACCATTTGAGTCTTAGAAATTACCTATTTTACTTTTAGATCAGATCAGATCAGATCAGTCACTCAGTCGTGCCTGACTCTTTGTGACCCCATGAATCACAGCACGCCAGGCCTCCCTGTCCATCACCAGCTCCCGGAGTTCACTGAGATAGAGATCATCTTTTAAGTTAATGGCAGACATTAATTATACTAGGCTTTCTTATATAATTAGTTTTTTAGATAGAAGTGAGAAAATAGGTTAATTTCTTTTTATATTGTTTTAATTGTGTTAAAATATGTGAGATGAAATTTACTATTTGTGTGTCTTAAGTGTACAGTTCAGTAGCATTAAGTACATTCATAAGATTGAGCAACCATCATCACTGCATAGTTCCAGAACTTTTTCTTCCACTCAAAATGTAATCCAGTGCCCAGTAATCAGTTACTCTCCCCCTAATCCCTAGCAAACACAAATCTCTTTTCTGTTTCTCTTAATTTGTCTGTTCTAGATAGTTAATACAAATGAAATTATATATGCCCTTTTGTGCCTGGTCTCTTTAACTTAGCATAATATTTTCAAAGTTCATATATATCATAGTTCTTCATTTCTCTTAATGACTGTGTAATCTTCTATTATACAGCTATAACATTTTATTTATACATTCTTTTCACCTTTTGGTTATTGTAAAGTGTGCTACTGTAAATATTCAGATATAAATATTCGGATGGATGTCTGTTTTGAATCCTTTGGTATTTACATAGAAATGGTACTACTGGGTCAAATGGTAATTCAGTATTTGACTTACTGACGAACTTCCAAAGAGTTTTTCAAAGTTACTGTTCAGTTGAGTCGCTCAGCCATGTCCGACTCTTTGCAACCCTATGAATCACAGCACGCCAGGCCTCCCTGTCCATCACCAACTCCCAGAGTTCACCCAAACTCATGTGCATCGAGTTGGTGATACCATCCAGCCATCTCATCCTCTGTCGTTCCCTTCTCCTCCTGCCCCCAATCCCTCCCAGCATCAGAGTCTTTTCCAATGAGTCAGCTCTTTGCATGAGGTGGCCAAATTATTGGCGTTTCAGCCTCAGCATCAGTCCATCCAATGAACACCCAGGACTGATCTCCTTTAGGATGGATTGGTTGGATCTCCTTGCTGTCCAAGGGACTCGCAAGAGTCTTCTCCAGCATTACAGTTCAAAAGCATCAATTCATCGGCACTCAGCTTTCTTCACAGTCCAACTCTCACATCCATACATGACTATTGGAAAAACCATAGCCTTGACTAGATGGACCTTTGTTGGCAAAGTAATGTCTCTGCTTTTTAATATGCTGTCTAGGTTGGTCATAACTTTCCTTCCAAGGAGTAAGCGTCTTTTAATTTCATGGCTGCAATCACCATCTGCAGTGACTTTGGAGCTGAAACAAAGTCAGTCACTGTTTCCATTGTTTGCCCATCTATTTGCCATGAAGTGATGGGACCAGATGACATGATCTTAGTTTTCTGAATGTTGAGCTTTAAGCCAACTTTTTCTCTTTCCACTTTCACTTTCATCAAGAGGCTTTTTAGTTCCTCTTCACTTTCTGCCATAAGGGTGGTGTCATCTGCATATCTGATTGATATTTCTCCAGGCAATCTTGATTCCAGCTTGTCCTTCTTCCAGCCCAGCGTTTCTCATGATGTACTCTGCATATAAGGTATATAAGAAGGGTGACCATTTTAATATTATGAGGGTTTCTATTTTTCCACATTCTCATAAACACTTGTTTTTGTCTGGTTTTTATTATGCCATCCTACTGATTGTGAAATAGTATCTCATTGTGGTTTTCACTTGCATTTCTCTAATGACTGATCATCTGTTCACATGCCTATCAGACACTAGTATATCTACTCTGAGATATGTTTATTCAGATCTTTTGCCTCAAGTGGATTCAGTTGTTTTTATTTTGTGGGGTTGTTAATACTCTTTATATTGTGTGGATGGATATTAGATAACTTACGATAAATGTGGTTTAAAAAAAAAGTCTTCTTTTCCATGAGTTGTTCTTTCATTCTACTGACAGTGTCCTTTAAGGAACAAAAGTTTTTAAGTTGAATAAAGTCTGTCATTAGTAGTTTTCTTCGGTGCCTCTGGGCATTGTTTCTCATATCATATTTAAGAAACCATTATTGAGTTCAGGATCATTAGCTTTTACCATGTTTTATTTTAATAGTTTATAATTTTTGCTCTTGATTTTATGTATTTGATCTATTTTGGGTTCATTTTTATGTGTTAAGAGTCAAATTGTATGCAAGATGTATGAGTGCACACGTGAATGCAAGTGTTGACAAGTTGACTCAGCAATTTTTGTTGAAAACACTTTTCTTTCCCTTTGAATTTTCTTTCCTCCTTTGTCAAAAATAAATTGTCCTTAAATGTGAGTGTTTCTGGAAAGTCAGTTCTACTCAATTGGTCTGTATGTCTCTCTGATTTTATTTTATTAAGAAATTTTTTTTATTATTATTAATATTTTTTACTTTACAATATTGTATTGGTTTTGCCATACATCAACATGCATCCATCACAGGTGTACATGTGTTCCCCATCCTGAACCCCGCTCCCACCTCCTTCCCCATACCATCCCTCTGGGTCATCTCAGTGCACCAGCCCCAAGCTTCCTATATCCTGCATCAAACCTGGACTGGCAACTCGTTTTATACATGATATTATACATGTTTTAATGCCTTTCTCCCAAATCATCCCCCCCACCCAGAGTCCAAAAGACTGATCTATACATCTGTGTCTCTTTTGCTGTCTTGCATACAGGATCACCGTTACCATCTTTCTAAATTCCATATATATGCGTTAGTATACTGTATTGGTGTTTTTCTTTCTGGCTTACTTCACTCTGTATAATAGACTCCATGTTCATCCACCTCATTAGAACTGATTCAAATGTATTCTTTTTAATGGCTGAGTAGTACTCCAATGTGTATATGTACCACAGCTTTCTTATCCATTCATCTGCTGATGGACATCTAGGTTGCTTCCATGTCCTGGCTATTATAAACAGTGCTGCAATAAACATTGGGGTACATGTGTCTCTTTCAATTCTGGTTTCCTCTGTGTGTATGCCCAGCAGTGGGATTGCTGGGTTGTATGGCAGTTCTATTTCCAGTTTTTTAAGGAATCTCCACACTGTTCTCCATAGTGGCTGTACTAGTTTGCATTCCCACCAACAGTGTAAGAAGGTTCCCTTTTCTTCACATCCTCTCCAGCATTTATTGCTTGTAGACTTTTGGATCGCAGTGACTGGCATGAAATGGTACCTCATTGTGGTTTTGATTTTAATATTGCAGTTTGTATTCCTATAGTAGTATGTTCTGAGATCACATTGGAGAAATGCCCATCCTCCTAATTTGTGCTTCATTTTCAGGACTGTTTGTGTATTTAGAGTCCTTTAAATTCACTATGGATTTCTAAATTGGCTTTTCTATTTCTGGAAGGAAAAGACCACTGGGATTTAATAGGAATTGCTTCAAATTTGTAGATCAATTTCGGTAGTATTGCTGTCTTAACAATATTAATTCTTCCAATTCATAAACACAAAATGTCTTTACATTTATTTTGGTCTTCTTTAATTTCTCTTGGCAATTTTTCATAGTTTTAAGTGTACAAGCCTTGCACTGTTTTGTTTAAAGTTATTACAAGTACTTTCCAGGTCTTTGCACGTTGAGTGTATGTTGGGAAATTCCTTTGCTGCCTAGCCATGCTGGTTTTTTCCCCAAGCTTTACCTTAGCTTTGACTTCCTGATTATGCTAAGCATAAAAATCAGGCAGAGTGAGGATGCATTCTGTCGAGGGCATGTCCATGACATTGTAGATTTCTCTGTATATGCAGGATCTTTTCAAAGCCTTATTCCTCAAACTTGCTCACACTCCAGTTCCTCCCTGGCTTTAGTTGTATCTGCTGTTTGCCCTGTTAACATTTTGCCTCGGGATAGTGGCCTCTATTTTTTTTTAATGGTTTCAAGAGACATCATCCATGTTGTGGCTTTTCCTCCCTGAGAGACTTCTGAGTTAGGCAATGCAAAGGCAGGTCCCTTGTGTCAGTTCTTGAGGGAACTTGCACACAGATCAAAACAGACAAACCCAATTCTGTGAAACAAGGTCTGCTGTGGTCTCTAAAGAGCCAGGGACCCACAATGGGAATGCTGTCATCTTTATAGCCATCTCAGGTCTGGAAGAGGGGAGGTAGATGGAGCTAAGTTAAAATGCTACAAATCATTTCTGTTGTGTCATCTTTTATTTTTGTTTTTGTTTTTTTATTCCTGTTTAAGCATTTTCTCACGTGCTATAAACTTTTAACCATTTTCTATAGTTACTATAAGGTTGGGTCTGATCGATGTCAGGCTTTTGATGTTTCCGGGGTGAGATAAGCCATTAAGGCCTCCTCGCTATCATTTTTGCCAATATCACTGCTATCACTGCTTCTTGAGCTGGAATGTAAAGCTAGTTGGAAATTATACATTTTGTATGATATATATATATACTTTCCTAGAATGTTTGTATTTTGTTATCCAGAACAAAAGTGTTGCACATTAAGTTGTACAGCAAATACATGTATTAAAATAATATCTTTACATTTTTTATTTATCAGGTGATTATGTCTGTACTTTGTACCTGGTGCTGTACTCAGCAATGGAGTTGAATATATTAAAGGTAGTTTACCTGTCGTTACTATCCTCAGTGTAGTCAGGAGAGGTAGACCAGTAAACAGATAACTGCTTAGATGATATAAGCTAGGAATTGGTGCTTATATATTCACTCATTTTATTCAGTAAAAACAAATGCCATTTGTTTAATAGTAATTATTAGACAGCACTAATTTTCTCTGAAGAATATTACACAAAGCAAACAACAAATTTGGATTAAAAAGACTAAGATGAACAACCATGCAAGCATTTCATACCTCAAAGGCAGAGATCAATAACTTGGAGCTAAAGATCTAGAAGCCACATTTCACTCTTCTATTTATCAACAAGTCAAAATACAGAACATAATATCTTATCCCTTTTGTTGATCCATCGAAAAGAAAATTCACAAACTCATCTTTATGTTCAGGTGAGCACATGAAAAGAAAATGTGTTTTATTTCTTTATTTATTTCCACATATTATTAGCACAACCTGGGTCAAGTTATTGAGCCAGACACTCAGAATGTAGGGATAAAAGCACAGACGGTTACAGAAGCGTGTAGGAAACTTGGAAATATAGCATATTTCAAGGAAATATTACACTATTTCTAGGAGTCCTTGGAGCCATAAGAGTACACCTTTGAAGTCCACTGAATTGGAGAATAAGTAACTATCTTACTGCACATTTTTGGCGAGTATGTCAAGGCTATATATTGCCACCCTGCTTATTTAACTTATATGCAGAGTATATCATGTAAAATGCTGGACTAGATGAAGCACAAGCTGGAATCAAGATTGCCAGGAAAAATATAAATAACCTCAGATATCCAGATGACACCACACTTATGGCAGAAAGCAAAGAAGAACAAAGAGCCTCTTGATGAAAGTGGAAGGGAAGAGTGAAAAAGTTGGCTTATAACTCATCATTCAGAAAACTAAGATCATGGCATCTGGTCACATCACTTCATGGCAAATAGATGGAGAAACAGTGGAAACAGTGACAGACTTTATCTTTGGGGGCTCCAAAATCACTGTAGACAGTGACTGCAGCCATGAAATTAAAAGACGCTTGCTCCTTGGAAGAAAAGTTATGAACAACCTAGACAGCACATTAAAAAGCAGAGACATCACTTTGCCAACAGAGGTCTGTCTAGTCAAGGCTATGGCTTTTCCAGTATTCATGTATGGATGTGAGAGTTGGAACATAAAGAAAGTTGAGCACTGAAGAATTGATGCTTTTCCACTGTGGTGTTGGAGAAGACTCTTGTGAGTCCCTTGGACAGCAAAGAGATCCAACCAGTCCATCCTAAAGGAAATCAGTCCTGAATATTCATTGGAAGGACTGATGCTGAGGCTGAAACTCTAATACTCTGGGCACCTGACACAAAGAACCAACTCATAGGGAAAGACCCTGATGCTGGGAGGGATTGAGGGCAGGAGGAGAAAGGGATGCCAGAGGATGAGATGGCTGGATGGCATCACTGACTCGATGCACATGAGTTTGGGTAAACTCTGGGAGCTGGTGATGGACAGGGAGGCCTGGCATGCTGCAATTCATGGGGTTGCAAAGAGTCGGACGTGACTGAGTGACTCAATTGAACTGACTGAATAAAATATTAAGAGAAATATTATTTCAAAAGAGTTTTGTTGAAGCTCAAGACATCACACTTGTGTTGTTAAAAGAATAGTTTACTTGGCAGTCACCTAGATCCATCACAGATGAAGTTGAATTTTACTATGACTAGAATCATTAAGGATTATTAACTAGAACATGAGGGCAATTAAAACTAAAGTAACTGTGTTAATGTGAGGCAAGTTCTCACTACATCTGCTGCAGTGACATTCGTAATAGCATACTATGATGCACAGAAAGAGTATTGCTATCCTCTAAGATGTACAAGTGTCAAAAAGTATATAAAGCACAAAAAGCATGAAGTGCTATAGTTAAAAATTGATTCCATTTATATTGCACATCCAGAAAAAGTAAGCATGTAAAGACATGAAGTAGATTGATCATTGCCAGGGACTGGTAGAAGACGTAGATGGAAGGAAACTGTCTGACTGGTACAGGAATTTCTTCAGGGGTGATGAAAATGTTCAGAATTAGATGGGGCAGTTCCAGGATATTATGAATTTACTCCATGCCATTGAATTGTTACAACTTAAACTGCTAAATTTTATATTATGTAAATTTTGCATTGATGAAATAATTAAAAAGTAAAACAAACAAACAAAAAAAAACTTGATTGTAGCAGAGGCTGCTTTTAGTTTATAAAAATACTACTTTTGATGTCCCCTTAAATCACAGACACATATATGTGTGTTTCTAAAACCTTGTAGGCAGCCTATTTATTTTGTGATTGCTATACTTTATCCATATTAATTGTATTCAACCAGTAAATTTCGAGCCTTCTTGAGTCTAATGAAATAGTGATGACAGAATGTTTGTTCTTAAATTTAATATCCACCAGGTCTGAATTCATTTACCCCATTATAGGATAATTTGTTCAGTTAAAGAGTGACCTTTAGAACCATCACGCATGGCTGTACTGTCCTCAAGAATCCATAATCCTTATCTTTGCCTACACATACTCCACACCTATTTGGAAACCCTATAATGACACTGTGAAGTTGTGTTATCTGATTAAAAAAGGGTTCAAACGAAGAAGATACTATTCTCAAATTATCTTTTTCTCATAATTGAACAATGAAAGAAAGAAAAACTTTATAAAGAAAGACACAGCAATTGAGAGGAAAAGGATAACACTTAATGTCCTCTAGCACAGTTTTTGACCTCATCTGTATAAAATGCATATAGTGGCATCTTCAGAATGCACTGAACATTTATTACCTGAAAAAAGCCACAAAACTTTTTTTTTTCTCTTAACAATGCACAAATGGAATTGGAGATAAAGATGGTGTGTAGGAATGTAGAGCTCGATTCCTCCAAGGATACATCAAAAATACATGTATGTATGGAAACTAACTGAAAGCTGACAGAAGAACTCCTGTATAACCAAGGCTATATGAAATATATACATGTAATCAGGTAGGAAGACTGAAAAAGCAATCAGGTCAGGACCTGTGGCCTTGGGAAAGAACCCAGCGAAAGGAGAGATAACATGGGCAGAAACTTGCTCTGGGGAGTGAGTCATTTGAGCCATAGACTGGGAATGGCAATCGTGGGATCCTACCTATTGGGTGGCTGATGGACAGTTGGGACAGATAAAAAGGCTGGAGAAACCAGCCATTAGAGTGGTATCATCTGCATATATGAGATTGTTATTTGTCCAGGCAGTCTTGATTTTAGCTTATGATTCATCCAGCCCAGCATTTCACATGAAACTGGAAAATACCTCTAGATAAATGAAATGAAAACACAGCACTGCAATTTATGGAATAAAGGATAAGCAGTTCTAATGGGGAAGTTTTTGTTCTATAGGCCTTCCCCAAGAAACAAGAAAAATCTCAAATAACCTAATCTACCAACTGAAAGAATTAGAGAGCAAAGTCTAAAGTCAGTAGAAAGAAAGAAAGAATAAAGAGCAGAGAGGAAATAAATGAAATAGAAATTTTAAAAAAGCAATAGAAAAGATCTATGAAACCAAGACCTGCTGTTTCAAAAAAATAAGTGAAATTGATATCCTTTCAGCCATATTCACCAAGAAGAACAAAAATCCAAATAAAGTAAGAAATGAAAGAGAAATAAAAGATATTACGTACACACAAAAAATTATAATGATACTAAAAATCCTAATAGTACTACAAACAGTTGCATGCCAACAAATTGAACAACATAGAAGAAATGGACAAATTTATAGAAATATATGACCTGCTGAGATTGAATCAAGAAGAAATAGACAAACTGAACAGACCAATCATTAATAGTGAAGTTAGATTTGTAATCTAAAAAAATCTCCCAACATTCAAAAGTTCTGGGCCAGATGACTTCACAGGGGAATTCTGCCAAACATATAATGAACTAACAGTTATCCTTCTCAAACTATTTCAAAAAACGTAGACAGAATACTCTCAAGTTAATTCTATGAGGCCACCATCACCGTGATATCAAGTCAGACAGTGCCACTACAAAAAAATTTATAGGCCAGTAACTTTGATGATGAAGGCTTCCCTGGTGGCTCAGATGGTAGAGCATCTGTCTGAAATGCAGGAGACCTGAGTTTGATCCCTGGGTAAGGAAGATCCCTTGGAGAAGGAAATGGCAACCCACTCCAGTACTGTAGCCTGGAAAATCCCATGGACATAGAAGCCTGGTAGGCTACAGTCCATGGGGTTGCATGGAGTTGGACATAACTGAGCGACTAGATGCAGATATAACTCATAAATATTAGCAAGCCAAACCCTAACAATATAGAAAAAGGATCATTCACCATGATCAAATTGGATTTATTGCAGAGGCACAAGAAAGGTTCAACATATGCAAATCTATCAATGAGTTATTGCACCTTAACAAAAGGAAAAATAAAAATATGAACATCTCGATAGATGCAGTAAAAGCATTTGACTAATGTCTGTACTACAATAAAAATATACAAATAGATAAAGGTAGAAATTAAATGAGTGAATGAATCAATGCAGTAATGTAATTTTATAGAATGAAAGAGCCAATGGGACCTGAGAAACTATTATAACCAAAAAATCTTTTTATTTTTATTTTTTTAAACTAAAGATATTTTATTCCTTCTGTTGGAAAGATTATTTTGGAATATTTGGAAAAAAAGACACTACCAAAATCAGATGTAGGCTAATCAAGAACATGAGTAAGGATACACAAAGCCAATTAAAGACATTGGAGAGAGTCATTAAGCTTGTTATGAATCTGTCAGATTTGACTATTTCAGTTTTTGCCTGCTATAGAAATGATGCTTTTTTAAAATAAATCATTGAAGGCTTAGAGTTCTCCAGTGGTAAAATAGACAAAATAGAAAAAACAACTTGGTTGAACTGATCACTTAATAATTTTTTACAGCTTTGTAGGACTTTATGAACTAGAAAACACATTAATCCATACACCTTTAAAATATGGAGAAGGAAATGGCAACCCACTCCAGTGTGATTGCCTTGAGAATCCCAGGGACGGGGAGCCTAGTGGGCTGCCGTCTATGGGGTCACACAGAGTCGGACACCACTGAGGCGACTTAGCAGCAGCAAACACATTAACCCATACACCTTTAAAATATACAACTGCTTCTGACTTTGACTTAGTCATTGTTATAGTTTTTGTCCAGTTGCTCATTCATGTCCGACTCTGTGATCCCATGGGCTGTCCCTCACCATCTTCTGGAGTTTGTTTAAGTTCATGTCCATTGCATCGGTGATGCCGTCCAGCCATCTCATCCTCTGACACCCTCTTCTCCTGCCCTCAATCTTTCCCAGCATCAAGGACTTTCCCAAAGAGTTGTCTGTTCACATCATATCCCTAAAATATTGGAGCTTCAGCTTCAGCATCAGTCTTTCCAGTGAATATTCAGGGTTGATCTCCCTTAAGATTGACTGGTTTGAGCTCCTTGCTGTCCAATGGAGTTTCAGGAGTCTTCTCCAGCACCACAGTTCGAAGGCATCAATTTTTTGGCATTCTGCCTTCTTTACAGTCCAGCTCTCACAACCATATGTGACCACAGGGAAGACCATAGCTTTGACTGTCCCAACCTTTGCCAACAGTGATGTCTCTGCTTTTCAACACACTGTCTTGGTTTGTCATTGCTTTCCTGCCAAGAAGCAATTGTCTTCTTATTTCATGGCTGCAGTCACTGTCCACAGTAATTTTGGAGCCCAAGAAGAAATCTGTCACTACTTCCACCTTTCCCCCTTCTATTTGTCATCCAGTATCGGGGCTGGATGCCATGATCTTAGTTTTTATAATAGTCTTAAGTCATCTCTTTCACTCTCCTCCTTCACCTTCACCCTTGACGGATCATTGCCTTGTTGTGGCAAAGGGACTTGCATAATTCAGTGAAGCTATGAGCCCTGTTCCGCAGGGCCACCCAAGATGGATGGGTCATAGCAGAGAGTTCTGACAAAACGTGATCCACTGGAGGAGGGAGTGGCAACACCCCACCACAGTATACTTGCCATGAGAACCTCATGAACTGTATAAAAAGACTTAGCCATTACCTATATTGTAAAGATGAAGAAAGTGGAACCAGTTAGCTTGATGCATGATTTTTGAACATTAGCAAATGAATGAATACAGTTCAGAGAAGTTAGGTTGCTTGCCTGACTATATATAACTTGTCCTTGTGCTTAGTTGCTGTCATGTCCAACTCTTTGTGACCCCATGGACTGTAGCCTGCTAGGCTCCTTTGTCCATGGGAATTCTCCGGGCAAGAATACTGGAGTAAGTTGCCATGCCCTCTTCCAGGGGATCTTCCCCACCCAGCGATCGAATCCAGGTCTCCCACACTGCAGGTGGATTCTTTACCATCTGAACCATCAGGGAAGCCTGACAGGATATAACTAGTAAACTTTATAAATCTGAATTCAAGTTTCCTGCCTTCAGCTTGTATTACTTTCACAATGCCACTGACACAGTTGGGTATATTTTTGTCCAGTACTTATGCTGTCAGATTATTTGGTGTGAACATTTTTGACAGTAGTGAGGCTTCTCTTGAATATTTTTGGTATAATCTAGTCACTTTAACATTAGACCTAAGTCTGACTTTACCATCAACAGTACTGAATAACCAATTAAAAGTTAGAATTCAACTACATAATTTTTGCTTAATTGCTTATAATATGTGAATTTATTAGAACATGAATAATGCATCTTTGAACAGAGAAAAGTAGGTAGCAGTAATTTCTTACCAATAAGTTATAATATAAATATATTTTAATGATAACAGACATGAGGGATATTTAATCCTAAACTTATAAAGGACGAAGCTAGGATTCACAGGTGTGTTGTGAGATACAACTAAGACACAGGAAAGCACTGATAGACCTCGGCAAATATTGTAAACATATCTTTTAAGTGGATTTTCTCATTATAAAAGCCTTTCTAGAGCAGAATTTGTATTGATTATGTTCAAAATTCTTAGGCTATGTTTCACCAAAGACAAAGGCCAAAATTCTTAATTTTCATGATTGGAAACTTGAAAATGTAGTTGGTTTATAATATTAATATACATTAATAAATGTATACTTAGACAATTAAATTCACTAGTGAATATTGGATTGACCAAAAGTTCATTTAGATATTTGTAAGATGTTATGGAATCTTAACAAATTTTGGCCGAATCATTGGAAAAGACCCTGATGCTGGGAGGGATTGGGGCAGGAGGAGAAGGGGACGACAGAGGATGAGATGGCTGGATGGCATCACCGACTCGATGGACTTGAGTTTGACTGACTCCGGGAGTTGATGATGGACAGGGAGGCCTGGTGTGCTGCAATTCATGGGGTCGCAAAGAGTTGGACACGACTGAGCAACTGAACTGAACTGAATATATGAAAGAGAAGTAAAGTAGGAAAACATAAAATACAGAAAAACTATATTAACCAATGTATTTTATTTCAGTTTAACAATAGTAAAAAAAAAGTTACTTTTTGAAAATATTGTTATATAAAATTCTTAGAAAAATAAAAATATTTTTATCAGCAATAAATTTGAAATTTTTACAGTTTGGAAATAGTAGTGTGAAACTCACACACACTACCATTTGGATTATGAAAGAATATAACATAATTAACAATTTAAAAAATGTAGTGCCAAAAAAAACATTCTATAATTTTTCTTAAATTTCTACTTGAAAATTCTTAAATTGATGAGTCTTATAATAGGATTTTTCATAGCGATATACTATAAGCTATGCAACTTTTTAAAAAATATTTTTAATATGTCAGAAAACTAAAATCTAACTAAGCTCATGGAGCTATTCTATAACACCTTCTAATTTTCCTTTATTAACCTCTATATACGAGTTGTCCCTACTCTAAATTGGAGCTTCTTTACAATCTGTCACTCATGGAGTTAACCTCTACGAGCGGCTGGGGAAAGATAATTGAACACCAAGTATATTATCAGAATGAAAGCCAAATAATTAAGTTAAAAGAGGAAAGACTAAACTGTTCTGTTAGATGACAGGTTAATGATTGCATAGAACGCTAATGCTACTATTATATTTTGGGCTTGTGAAGAAACAAATGAGATTGACATTCAAAAATTATACTTTTATAGCGGCATAAAGATCAAGTGCATTGCTATTTGAGGAACTCAGTCTTGATATTGTTGTTTAGTCTGCTTTTTAATACCCTTTTTAGGTTTATCGTAGCTTTCCTTCTGAGGAGCAAGCCTCTTTTAATTTCCTGGCTGCAGTCACCATCTGCAGTGATTTTAAAGCCCAAGAAAATAAAATCTGTCACTCTTTCCACTTCCCCGCTTCTATTTGCTATGAAGTGATGGGATTGGATTCCATGATATTAGTCTTTTGAATGTTGAATTTTAAGCCACCTTTTTCATTCTCTTTAACCTCATCAAGAGACTCTTAGTTCTCCTTTGCTTTGTGCCATAATGGTGGTATCATCTGCATATCTGAGGTTATTGATATTTCTCCTGGCAATCTTGATTCTAGCTTGTGCTTCATCCAGCCTGGCATTTTGCATGATGTACTCTGCATATAAGATAATGAACGAGGTGACAATATATAGCCTTGATTTCTTCCTTTCCCAATTTTGAACCAATCCATTGTTCCATGTCCAGTTCTATCTCTTTCTTCTTGACCTGCATATAGGTTTCTCAGGAGATAGATAAGGTGGACTGGTACTCCTATCTCTTTAAGAATGTTCCACAGTTTGTTGTGATCCACACAGTTAAAGGCTTTAGCATAGTCAATGAAGCAGATGTTTTTTTCCTGGAATTCCCTTGCTTTTTCTATGATCCAATGGATGTTGGTGGTTTGATCTCTGGTTCCTCTGTCTTTTGTAAATCCAACTTGTACATCTGGAAGTTCTTGGTTCATGTACCGTTGAAGCCTAGTTTGAAGGGTTTTGAATGTCACCTTGACAGCATGTGAAATGAACAAAATTGTATGGTAGTTTGAACATTCTTTGGCATTGCATTTCTTTGGAATTGGAATGAAGCCTGATTTTTTCCAGTCCCCTGGCCACTGCCGAGTTTTCCAAATTTGCTTATATATTGAGTGCAGCACATTAGCAGCAGCATCTTTTAGGATTTTAAATAGATCAGCTAGAATTCCATCAAGGCCCATTTGACTTCACACTCCAAGATGTCTGGCTCTAGGTGAGTAACTATCCCATTGTGGTTATCTAGGTGATTAAGACCTTTCTTATATATAGTTCTTCGTGAATTCTTGCCACCTCTTAATCTCATCTGCTTCTGTTAGGTCCTTGCTATTTCTGTCCTTGATCATGCCCATCTTTGCAAGACATATTCTCTTGATATCTCCAATTATCTTCAACAGATTTTTAGTCTTTCCCCATTCTATTGTTTTCCCCTATTTCTTGTAGTAAAGGCAATAAAAAAGGGTCAACTCAATAAACACATTTTCCCTTCAATAAAATTTTCTGATTGGTATTCCAAGTTACAAGTGCTAATTAGAAATAGGATTTTTTTTTAACTTATTTGAGGACTATCTTTGATTTCTTTATTTATTAATTTATTTTTATGGACAAAGGAAGACAAACTTAGAGCCATGCTTTTTTTGTCTGTTTGTTACCAACGTGGGTTCTTGAACTCATTAATCAATAGAAATTGATGAGGACAGATGAGAAATTCAGACCAGGCTTCCTTGGGACTCCTGATATAGCATTAGGGGGTGAGAAGCAACAGGTTGTCTTGCTCACTCAATAGGTGGGAGTAGGGTTAGGGTGGTTAATCTGGTCCCTCAAATGGGATGAGGGTGGAGATAGAGCCATGGGTGGACCACCAGAGTGGTGGCTTAGGTGACCTGCCTTCCTCCTTGGTGGTGCTGTGTGCAGGAATCATGTGCAGCACCTGCTCTTGCTCCTAATACCTTAGAAGTGGCATTTGGGGGTTTTTGCCTTTTGTGTCTTGTTGTTCACAATTTGCCCCAACTGGGCATGTACACAGAGCTTCCCTGGTGGCTCAATGGCAAAGAATCTTCCTGCTAAGACAAAAATGGGGGTTCTATCCTTGGGTCAGAAAGATTGCCTAGAGAAGGAAATGGCAACCCACTCCAGTATTCTTGCCTGGCAAATCTCATGGACAGAGTAGCCTGGCAGGCTACAGTCCTTAGGGTAGCAAAGAGGCAGACACTTAGTGACTGAGCATGTGTGCATAGGCACGCACCTAGTTATTCTGAGTCCCTTATCATCTTTTGTATCCTGTTGCTCAAGGAGACATTTGTCTAGATGAACACATTGCAATAAAGGATCCCAGATCCCAGCCTATTTCACTTTGATTATTATGACAGACTCTGATAGTCTGTCATCCCTCTGCTGATTAGTCTATTCCTTGATCTATATGTCTATTATCTATTTGTTTTAAGTAATTAAATAAGCATCTATAAACCCATTAACCAATACAAAATCTAGGATACTAACAAAGACCTCCATCATCCAGTTGGGTCCTGTCCCATCCAGATACCTGCCACCTACAAACTGAAAAACCAAACCAACCAAATAAAAAGCCACCTATGGTTCTGTTTTTTATTTCCTTGCAGATATTTTTGTATGTGTTAATTTCATAAAAATTCCTGAAAATAATTTTTTTAAATTGTACTTAATCAAAGGAGACACTGATATATAGAACAGTCTTATGGACTCTGTGGGAGAGGGAGAGGGTGGGAAGATTTGGGAGAATGGCATTGAAACATGTAAAATATCATGTAAGAAACGAGTTGCCAGTCCAGGTTCGATGCACGATACTGGATGCTTGGGGCTACTGCACTGGGATGACCCAGAGGGATGGTATGGGGAGGGAGGAGGGAGGAGGGTTCAGGATGGGGAACACATGTATACCTGTGGCGGATTCATTTTGATATTTGGCAAAACTAATACAATTATGTAAAGTTTAAAAATAAAATAAAAAAAGAAAAAAATGGTATCATGAAATATAATCTCCTATAACTTGTTAAACTTTCAGTCACATTGTTAATATTCATCCATTTTGTTGTTTATACAGTTTTAGCTTATTTATGTCCTTTTGCGTTAAATACTTCCATTTTTAAAAATTATTTTAAAGTATATGATCTGTTGTGGAACAGCATTCAGTTTTTTTCTGAGTTTTGTTTTTGTATGTGTGCATGCTCAGTTGCTCAGTTGTGTCTTACTCTTTCCTACCCCATGGTCTGTAGCCCACCAGGCCCCCATGTCCATGGAGTTTTCCAGGCAGGAATACTGGAGTGGGTTGCCATTTCCTCCTCCAGGGTATCTTCCTGATTCAGAGTTAATTCATGTCTCCTGTATTGGGAGACAGATTCTTTACTGCTGAGTCACCTGGGAAGCCTTATTTTTGTAGACTGGACTGCTATTATCTTGTTTTCCAATATACATCATAAGAAATTCCTTTGGTATTACAGAGAGGATAGTGTTTCTCCATTTAATACAATTTTAATTTATAAAATAGTACCACTTTTCCAGGGCAATTTCCCACCTTCTAAAATCTGTAAAAATATTAAAATATTTTACTGATCTGAATCATCTCCAACTATTAGTATTTTAATTGATATCAGTCAAATGGACAGAAAAATAGCATGTTATTTATTTTAATGTTGTCATTGTGTTTGTCAACTAAATTGTAAATTTTATAAAGGAAGCAGGATTTTCCTATGCTGCTTCATTTCATGTGGCATCTAATAATCTTGATTATATAATAGGTCTCTAATAGATTGAATGTAGATTAATCTACAAGACATGTTGATAAAAATTATTTTCAGTCATCATAGTAGTTGGTAATAAGTAAATAATACTTTAAAAGAGGAATGGGGAATAGAAAAATAGCTCCAAACTTGTATACAGCATAATGCGCAGAATTAGCATGAGAAATGAGAAAGTGTTGACTGAAGAAAAATGTACAGCCTAAAAGTTGCAAGCTGTTTTATTTGAGGCCTTACTGAGAATTATAATGAAAAGGACATTATAGGGGACTGGAATGCAAAAGTAGGAAGTCAAGAAACACCTGGAGTAACAGGCCTTGGAATATGGAATGAAGCAGGGCAAAGACTAATAGAGTTTTGCCAAGAAAATGCACTGGTCATAGCAAAAACCCACTTCCAACAACACAAGAGAAGACTCTACACATGGACATCACCAGATGGTCAACACCAAAATAAGATTGATTATATTCTTTGCAGCCAAAGATGGAGAAGCTCTATACAGTCAGAAAAAACAAGTCCAGGAGCTGACTGTGGCTCAGATCATGAACTCCTTATTGCAAAATTCATACTGAAATTGAAAAGCAGGGAAAACCAGTAGACCATTCAGGTATGACCTAAATCAAATCCCTTATGATTGTACAGTGGACATGAGAAATAGATTTAAAAGACTATATCTGATAGATAGAGTGCCTGATGAACTATGGACTAAGGTTCATGACATTGTACAGACAGGGATCAAGACCATCCCCATGGAAAAGAAATGCAAAAAAGCAAAATGGCTGTCTGGGGAGGTCTTATAAATAGCTGTGAAAAGAAGAGAAGCGAAAAGCAAAGGAGAAAAGGAAAGATATAAGCATCTGAATGCAGAGTTCCAAAGAATAGCAAGAAGAGGTAAGAAAGCCTTCCTCAGTGATCAATGCAAAGACATAGAGGAAAACAACAGAATGGGAAAGATTAGAGATCTCTTTAAGAAAATTAGAGATACCAAGGGAACATTTCATGTAAAGATGGGCTCGATAAAGGACAGAAATGGTATGGACCTAACAGAAGCAGAAGATATTAAGAAGAGGTGGCAAGAATACACAGAAGAACTGTACAAAAAAGATCTTCATGACCAAGATAATCACGATGGTGTGATCACTGACCTACAGCCAGACATTCTGGAATGTGAAGTCAAGTGGGCCTTAGAAAGCATCACTACGAACAAAGCTAGTGGAGGTGATGGAATTCCACTTGAGCTATTTCAAATCCCGAAAGATGATGATGTGAAAGTGCTGCATTCAATATGCTAGCAAATTTGGAAAACTCAGCAGTGGCCACAGGACTGGAAAATGTCAGTTTTTATTCCAATCACAAAGAAAGATAATGCCAAAGAATGCTCAAACTACTGCCCAATTGCACTCATCTCACACGCTAGTAAAGTAATACTCAAAATTCTCCAAGCCAGGCTCCAACAATACGTGAACCGTGAACTTCCAGCTGTTTCAAGCTGGTTTTAAAAAAGGCAGAGGAACCAGAGACCAAATTGCCAACATCCGCTGGATCATGGAAAAAGCAAGAGACTTCCAGAAAAACATCTATTTCTGCTTTATTGACTATGCCAAAGCCTTTGACTGTGTGGATTACAATAAACTGTGGGAAATTCTGAAAGAGATGGGAATACCAGACCACTTGACCTGCCTCTTGAGAAATTTGTATGCAGGTCAGGAAGCAACAATTAGAACTGGACATGGAACAACACACTGGTTCCAAATAGGAAAAGGAGTACATCAAGGCTGTATATTGTCACCCTGTTTATTTAACTTATATGCAGAGAACATCATGAGAAATGCTGGGCTGGAAGAAGCACAAGCTGGAATCAAGATTGCCAGGAGAAATATCAATAACCTCAGATATGCAGATGACACCACCCTTATGGCAGAAAGTGATGAGGAACTAAAAAGCCTGTTGATGAAAGTAAAAGTGGAGAGTGAAAAAGTAGGCTTAAAACTCAACATTCAGAAAACGAAGATCATGGCATCCGGTCCCATCACTTCATGGGAAATAGATGGGGAAACAGTGGAAATAGTGTCAGACTTTATTTTTTGGGGCTCCAAAATCACTGCAGATGGTGACTGCAGCCATGAAATTAAAAGACGCTTACTCCTTGGAAGAAAAGTTATGACCAACCTAGATAGCATATTGAAAAGCAGAGACATTACTTTGCCAACAAAGGTCCATCTAGTCAAGGCTATGGTTTTTCCAGTGGTCACATATGGATGTGAGAGTTGGACTGTGAAGAAGGCTGAGCGCTGAAGAATTGATGCTTTTGAACTTGGTGTTGGAGAAGACTCTTGAGAGTCCCTTGGACTGCAAGGATGTCCAACCAGTCCATTCTAAAGGAGATCAGCCCTGGGATTTCTTTGGAAGGAATGATGCTAAAGCTGAAACTCCAGTACTTTGGCCACCACATGCGACGAGTTGACTCATTGGAAAAGACTCTGATGCTGGGAGGCATTGGGGGCAGGAGGAGAAGGGGATGACAGAGGATGAGATGGCTGGATGGCATCACCGACTCGATGGACATGAGTCTGAGTGAACTCCTGGAGTTTGTGATGGACAGGGAGGCCTGGCGTGCTGCGATTCATGGGGTCGCAAAGAGTCGGACAGGGCTGAGAGACTGAACTGAATTGAACTGAACTGAAAACTATAGCCTGGGATATACCTGAGTTTTTGCTAAAATACCAAAAAAGAAAAAAATATATATAGTTGAACATCAAAAAATTACTGCTAACCACAGCAAAGGAAGTGAAGTGAAGTTGCTCAGTCGTGTCTGACTCTTTGCGACCTCATGGACTATAGCCTACCAGGCTTCTCCATCCATGGGATTCTCCAGGCAAGAATACTGGAGTGGGTTACCATTTCCTTCCTTAGGGGATCTTCCGAACCCAGAGCCCGAGCCCGGGTCTCCTGCATTGGAGGCAGACGCTTTAACTTCTGAGCCACCAGGGAAGGCCAAGCACAGCAAAAGACATCTCAGTTAACTTTTAGTGCTTTTCCACATGTGGGAAGATCTAAGAGTCTGAAATCATTGAAACTATTCCTTAAATATGCATTTTAACTGTCTCTATCCTCATACTTTTTCACTATCCTCGATTCCCATCACAGCACATAGTTGGTGATGGCTGCATTGGTTGATGGCTTGATGGGGGGCAACATTTTCCTTTACTGAAAGGAAAAGCAACATTTTTTTTTTTTCTGTAGACAGAAAGCATATTTCGGATTTGTTTTGTCTTAGTAGCTTGGAAAACATTCTGTTCTTTTGGGTTTTTTTTCCTTCAACAAGATAAATATAGGCTAATTCACGTCATCAGATACACATTGCAGTCCACCCATTACCTCTTCTCAGCCTCTTCTGTGGTTATTAGTAAAGTTCAATTTCCAGTTACTTAATCTCCATCATATCATATTTGCTCCAAACAGCAAATATTTTGCTGCTGTGCTTTTCAAATAGCTGCTTGACAAGATACAATTCTAGTGTACTACTAGATTTTTGTTACATGTATAAAGTAGAGGCTGAGCAAAATAAACACAGAAGAAAGTACATTCTCAAAAAGTTGACCTTGTGAACCTTAGGTATAATAAAAAAGAGACACACCAAATTTTTTTCTCTCACAAATAGAATGTTTGGAAACATCACTGTGTTTCTATATAATGATTGACCAAACTGTATTTTGAATAAAGGCATGAATTTGACCTTGGACTTCTTACTTCATCTAAAAAATTATATTTAAATGCTACTAAATTGTCTAAAATAAGCTCAAAACTCAGCACAACCTGATAGTTCATCACAGCTTTATTTCTGTTCATGTTCTTTTGAGGATTGTGTATGTAAAAAGGAAAGGAAAGGAAAGGAAAGTGAAGTCGCTCAGTCATGTCCAACTCTTTGGGACCCCGTCGACTGTAGCCCACCAGGCTCCTCCGTCTGTGGGGTTCCCCAGGCAAGAATACTGGAGTGGGTTGCCATTTCCTTCTCCAGAGGATCTTCCCAACACAGGGATTGAACCCAGGTCTCCCGCATTGCAGGCAGACGGTTGAAGACATATGTAGAAATGTAGAAGTTTAACTCAAAATTTTGCTGCCTTAGAAACACAAACACATTACCCTTTCTGAACCAAATTGCTTGAGCTTTCAGAAGTAGGGGACAGTGCATCTCTTTGCCCTGCAGGGAGTAGTTCATCATTCCCACATAAGACATTTCGGAACATGGTTAGTGTGATAGACTCTAAATACTTAGTGCCCATCAGCTGTAGTGCTGTTGGGAGTAAGTTTTATAAATTTTCCTCAAAGACTGAAAGAGTTAACGTGCTCTGCAAAGAAGCTGAATTATTATCAAATAGAAAAATGATAGGACCCACACATTAGAAATTCATTTCACTACTAAACTGGTCCTTTTAGAAGATTACAATATAATTTTTCTCATTAAAGGCTCTTTGATATGGTTCAAAGAGGGTTTGTGTGAAGTTTCTTTTTTGCTAAGGATGGACTTGAATTTGAACAAACTGCAGGAGATAGTGAAGGGCAGGGAAGCCTGGCATGCTGCAGTCCATGGGGTCACAAAGGGTGGGACATGACTTAGGGACCGAACAACAAGGATGGAGAACTCTGCTCTTTGCAGTATAGTCTTTGATGCACGGTTTTGAATTTTAAAAGTAATTGCCTAAGGAATGGGGATGTGTGTTGTTTGCATATGAATTGCTGCCCTTCAACTATTCTAGTTTCATCAGCCAAGTACCAATTAACCAACAGTACTAATGTCCTTTCAATTAGTAAAGAAAGATTTCAGATGATTACATTTAAAGTAACAAATACAGCCCCAAACAGAGATCAAGTCCAAGTTTAAAGAAAAGAAAAAATAAAAGGATATTCTGAAGCCCTTCTTCTTAAACACTTGACCTTTTATATAGGAATATCAGTGATGAATTATATGAGAAAAGTCAGGTTACATAATCTGTAAGTTTTGTAGTTCTATAGAAATCAATCTTGAAGTAAGAGCGTTGTTAGGAGAATAATATGTTTAATCAAGTTAGAGATGTATATCATTTTATTTAAAATGTTTAGGGATGCATAATGCCTACTGCTAGTTCTTCAGATGTGTATTAAATTGGGAATTTACACCTGCTTTTTTGAACAAAGATTACAGGTTAAAATCTCAGAAGTGATTTCAGCCTGTTGAAGATGATATGCTGACACACCACAATATACTAAATTCTTTACAAAAGACACAAAGATGAATGAATCCCCAGGAATAAAACTTGTCTAAAGTTCACAAGCTGCTTCAAATTATGAGAACTTCAGTTGTTTACAGGACAAAAATAACACACTAAGAAGTTTATCTTGTTTCTCAGAACTTACCAGTCGGTAGAAATTTTGAACAAATGTTAAAGAGGTAATCTATTATACTAATGGTAAATATGAAAACTCAATTCATAATCCAATTAATAAAACCTTTACAATTTTAAGCTAATAGGTCAGCATTTGGCTAAATCAAAATTCTCAGAACACATTAAAATCCCCTGGAGGATCAAAAATACGAGTTTCCATTTCTGATAATTTATAGTTAACTCATTTTGAAATAATCCTCCTAGCAAAAACAATAAGAAAGTCTAAATAGAAAATGATCATTTGGAAATATATTAGTGTGAGCACAATTGTTGCAGGAAAATGGGATGCAAGAGGATGGTCTTGTCCTAGGTCTTCAGAGAGCCCCTGGGACGGGCTATCAAGTGATGTTCCTTGGCTTGATGCAGAAAAGAATTCAAGAGGGAGCCCACATGAAGGGAAAGCTGATTTAATCTGGGACATACACACTCCATAGATAGAGAGTAGGCTGTCTCAAAAGGCAAGGGGCCTGAGTGTGGGGCTGGTCAGTTTTTATGGATTGTGTAATTTCATAAACTGAGTAGGAGGATCACTGTTTGGCAGAGGGGGTGAGGATTTCCAGGAATTGGGTTACTGCCCATTTTGGCCTTTTATCCATTGACTTAGAATTGACATGGTGCATGTAGGTGTGTTGTTTAGCACATGCTAATGTATTGCAATGGGCATATCATGAGGCTCAAGGTCCACCAGAAGTCACATTTTCTGCCATCTCGGGCGTAGTTGTCTCTAACTGGTTTGTGTTGTGCCCTCAATGGTTATGTCATTCTGTTAAAAGTGGCACCCTGGCCCCTTCTCTCTTATCTCAGAAGCAAGCCAAAAGTAGAAGGGAGAGATAGGGGAGATTATCATTTAGGTTCATATTTCCCATTCTTTGTGTTTCACTTTGCTCACTACTGCAAAAATCTAGCCATGCAGGGAGATGTTGCTTTCTTAGTCACTGTTGTTACCTGAAGGAACTTGGATCTACTCACTAACTCACAGCAAAGCCAATCTACTGACACCAGGTTGTGGTGAAGGAAAGTACAGCTTTTATTTGCAAGACACCAAGCAAGGAGTATGGGTAGCACATGGTCAAAAGCCCCGACTCTCTGATGGCTTTCAGGGAAGAATTTTTAAAGACAGCACTTGGAGATGGGGCTTCAGAAGGTACGTAACTTTCTTCTGATTGGTTGGTGGTGAGGTAACAGGGTGGTGTTTCACTAATGTCAATACTGGCGTTCGGGTTCCAATCAGGTCCAGTGCCGCGGTCAGCATGTAGTAACCATCCTCTTAGAGGGTGGGAGGGTCTTAGATCCTGAAGAACAACTCAATATCTGTCAGATGGTTATGTATATACCAGTGAAGAGGAACTAGGATTCTGTTTTATTAATGAACTATTGTCTTTACTTTACTTGTGTCAGTTACAAATTGGCACTTGCCGTTCACCTCTGGAAGGATTAAATCGTGTGCTGCTGAAACTGCTGACCTTCGACATGTCCTAAAGTGAGTTCAAGGTGGAGATCAGATATTAGGCTCTCTGTGCTCTCAAAAAGTGGCAGAATGTGTTTTCAGACAGATATTTTCAGGAACTGATTTTATGAGCCCAGTTCTTTCATCTTCTCATATCTAGAAGAGCACTCAGTTCCTTCATGGTGACATTTGCTTCTAGTGACTAGCAAAAACTGCAAAATGTGTGCTTGATTGCATGAACTCCTTCTTCACTGAAATCACTTATGTACTGACCTTCCTCTGCCTGCCTCTTTGGAGCTGTTTCTCAGAGCTATCTGAGGGCTATCTCCCAGGCTGCAGTCCTCATTTTGCCCCAGATAAAACGTAGCTTGCAACTCTTACACTGTGCATTTCTTTAAGTCAGCATGTATTTGATTGCTTTTCCTTTGTTTCTATGTTTCCTCACTTCCCTAATTAGTAACTGCATTGATCTGTTATTTGAAACTCAAAGAAGGGCTAAGAGACTAAAGCATTATTTTACATATAGGAAATTGAGGACACTGAGGGACTTTTGTATTTGAAAGGTCCCCATAGGGTCCTGCTCATTTTCATTATGTCTACTATTTGTTTTAATGGATGCCACTGTGGTATGATGGTATGAGGGTGAAGATTGCATTTTATGGCTTTTATACCCTTATCAAATAGGATCTTGCATGGGATAAATTAAATACAAAGTCAACTATCTGTATCTCTTTGTTTATACACATGCATTGTGTGTGTGTGTGTGTGTTTTAAACTAAAGCAGCTAGGAACTCAAAGGATGAGTTAATTTTGTTGTCGTTGTTGTTCAGTCACTCAGTCACGTTCAATTCTTTGTGACTCCATGGACTGCAGCACTCCAGGCTTCCCTGTTTTTCACTATCTGCCAGAGTTTGCTCAATTTCATGTCCATTTAGTCAGTGATGTTATCTTACCATGTCATCCTCTGCTGCCTGCTTCTCCTCCTGCCCTCAATTTTTCCCCGCATCAGAGTCTTTTCCAGTGAGTCGGCTCTTCACATCAGGTGGCCAAAATATTGGAGCTTCAGCTTCATAATCAGTCCTTTCAATGCATATTCAGGACTGATTTCCTTTAGAATGGACTAGTTTTACCTCCTTGCAGTCCAATGGACTCTGAAGAATCTTCTCCAGCACAATTCAAAAGGATCAATTCTTCTGCACTCAACCTTCTTTATGGTCCAACTCTCATAGCTATACATTTTTCAAAAACTCATGGATTTATGTTTTTCTTTCACTCCCATAGAAACAGCATTCTTTGATAAAAGTTCAGTCTTGAAGCATTGCCTAACATTAATTTGCCATATTTTAAAAGACACTATAGTGCAGAACAAGAAATGGAAGTAAATATCACCAGTTTCGCTTTAGTATTTCCTTGTTAACATTAACTGATATCAATCGGGATGGGGTTGGGGGATGTCTTCTATATGGGTCATTTAGGTAGGTAAACATATGTTGTCATCTGCCCTGTACTTAAGTAGGAAACAGACATTTAATTTGGCCAGCACACTCTGCTAGAAGCAAAGGCCCTCAAAAGGAGTCTTTAATCCTATATTCAAATACTCCTCCTGATATCAAGAGCCCTATTGTGTCCAGTACCCTGGCAGGTTGCTTTTGTTCAGTATCTCCTTCTTCTAGAAAACAGACCTTTAATTTCATATTTAGAACCTACTAAGGAGAAGCTATTGAAGAGTATTTTAATGGTAGTTAACTCTCAGCATTCCCTCTGGGGGAGAAAAAAAAGGAAAAACAGAAAAATTGTATCCCAGTGACATGCTGCAGTTCTGCCTTATTTTTCCCACTTGGCAGGAGATTGCACAGCTCCTCTGCCTACTACCTTCACTTTCTTCACTCTCAGATCTGTAGAAATTCTCAGCATAATTGTCTTTTTGGTAACCTCTGAAGATTTCTTGGGTGTAATAGTCAAGGATCATAATTCTTCCCCATAAAACATAGACGATACAACTCCCTGGAAACAGAAAGAAATATGGATTGAAAATATACACAATGCTTTTATTAATGTTTACTTGTTGAAGGAATACAAGTTATCTCTCTTAATTTTTTCCTAGTTTCTATAGCATATTCAAAAGCAGAGACATTACTTAGCCAACAAAAGTTCGTCTAGTCAAGGCCATGGTTTTTCCTGTGGTCATGTATGGATGTGAGAGTTGGATTGTGAAGAAGGCTGAGCGCCGAAGAATTGATGCTTTTGAACTGTGATGTTGGAGAAGACTCTTGAGAGTCCCTTGGACTGCAAGGAGATCCGACCAGTCCATTCTGAAGGAGATCAGCCCTGGGATTTCTTTGGAAGGAATGATGCTAAAGCTGAAACTCCAGTACTTTGGCCACCTCATGTGAAGAGTTGACTCATTGGAAAAGACTCTGATGCTGGGAGGGATTGGGGGCAGGAGGAGAAGGGAACAACAGAGGATGAGATGGCTGGATGGCATCACTGACTTGATGAACGTGAGTCTGAGTGAATTCCAGGAGTTGGTGATGGACAGGGAAGCCTGGTGTGCTGCGATTCATGGGGTCGCAAAGAGTCGGACACGACTGAGCAACTGATCTTATCTGATATATTTCTTTAGCTTCCCTGGGAGCTCAGACAGTAAAGAATCTGCCCGTAATGCCAGAGATCCAGATTTGATCCCTGGGTCAGGAAGATGCCCTGGAGAAGGGAATGGCAACCCACTCCAGTATTCTTGCCTGGAGAATTTCATGGACAGAGGAGCCTGATAGGCTACAGTCCATGGGGTCACAAAGAGTCAGACACAACCGACTAACAGTTTTCACTTTCAGATATTCCTTGGTACATTTAAAAACATAATTTTCTTCCTAGGAGTCTTGTATAATCCTTTAAATTGTGGTCCATCTTAACATGGTATCTTAGTGTAGTGTAATAAAGGTTCATCTATGCATAACAGCTGGCTTTTGCACATATTTTTGTCTTTATGTAGGCATACAGTGATAAATACTAACATTTTTTTGTCTAAATGTAAAATAATTTTAAATTAGTAGAAATATTTTTACATATCAGATAATAAATATTGTGTTATAACTTAATTGCCAGCATTTTTTTGTTTCTTATTAACACTTAAAATGACATCTTCCAACCAACTTAGGCTTCAATTCAGAAAAATGTAGCACCTCTGATCTTGCTGCTCATTGGCAATTAACACACAATTCTCACTGTCCTCCCCACCCCCACATCTGTGTACCAACACCGTTTGCCCTGCCTGGAAGGCTTCTTTGCCCTCTGCCTTCACCTTGTGTTTGACCAGTACAAGCAATATTCAGAAGGTCTTAGAGTGGGAGGAGAAGAGGAGGGGAGATGGTTATTCCCGTACCTCCTATTTTTTACTTTGCTACAGATCTGGCAAAGGCTTTATCTCTCTATGGCCCTAAGGTTTGTCTCAGTGGACATGAATCTGAGCAAACTCCAGGAAATAGGGCAGCCTGGAGTGCTGCAGTCCACAGGGTCACAAAGCGTCAGAAAGGATGTAGCGTGGAACAGCAACAGAAGGTTTGTGTAGTAGTCCGTGGGTCAAGTTTTCACTGGACTCCGGGAATTCTGTTTACGTCTTTTTTCCCTTCAGGATTAGATGTAATGTATTTCCTTCTGTCTCAGTGATATCACGTATGCCTTTGCCCACCATTTCAGAATTCATGCCTTGCAGTTTCAGAATCCATGTTGATCTCTTAAATCTGCTCAAACCTTTGCAAATAGACCCTTCATTGATCTCTTTTCAATTAACCCATCCTAAGTGTATCATCTCTCTCGTGGTAGAACCCCAACTGACACACAACCCAGTTTTTTCTGTGCATTATTTTTTTTTAATATCAGCTGAAATTAGCCTATTAATGTTAACTTTAGTTTTGGTATATGCTTTGTGTCAGTAAATACTCAGAAATTAGGTTGACTGGTAGTTTACACTTGGTACTTTGTAATGCTTAGGCATAAGGGTTATGCTGTGGTTACAAACTTGGATGTGTTTTTCCTTTTTCTGTGCTATAAAACAATTTAGTTATCATGTGATAACATTTTTACTTTACGTTGTTTAATATACGCTTTGCTGTATTTAGTCGCTCAGCAGTGTCCAATTCTACAATCTCATGGACTGTATAGCCTCCCAGGCTCCTCTGTCCATGGGAATTCTTCAGGCAAGAATACTGGAGTGAGTTGTACGCATTCCTCCAGAGGATCTTCCCAACCCCAGGGGTCAAACCCAGGTCTCCTGCATTGCAGACAGATTCTTTACTGTCTGAGCCACCTAGAATACTGGAGTGGATAACCTATGCCTTCTCCAGGGGTAGTGTATGTTATGTTATATTAAAATCTGAATGTAATGACTTATGGAACCATGTCATCTTGGAGTATCGACCAACAGGGCCTTAATATTCCCTTTAGCTTACCTACCCTTGAGATAGGATTCTGACTCAAGCTATCTGCCTCTCTTTTCTTGGAACATTTATTTTAGAAAATTTATAATTGCAAATTCTGACTCTGCTCTGTGAGCTATAAATCATTTAAAAGTCTCTTGGCAGTTTTACAACCCAGGAATGTCTTTCTCAATGACCTAGAGCTATCCCAGTGAAACATAATCATCAGGCTTAAGAGCACCCTAATCTCCCAGTCCCAATGGAAGAGTAAGAGCCTACCTCCAAGTTGTAAAACTTCCTCCAGCCATGAAGACAGGAGAAAATTTAGTTTTTATAGTAAGACCAGTTAGCAAATAAAGGTGGCATAAAATCTCCCTCACTTCATCTCATAAACCCCTTGTTACAGCAGAATTGAGTTGAGAATTCAGTTCTCTTCCTTGTTTGAACAGGCTCTTGAACTCACCCTAGGCTTTTCATGTATGGCCAGTACAATTGTCACTTTAGACAGTATCTTTTTCATATTTCTCATTTTTATATACCACTATTAGTTTGAGGATGACATGGATGGCATCACTGACTTAGTGGACACAAGTTGGAGAAATCTCTAGGAGATAGTGAAGGATAGGGAAGCCTGGCATCCTGCAGCCCCTGGGGTTGCAAAGAGTCAGACATGACCAAGCAACTAAACAATAACAATATTAATTTATATTTTTTCAAGAATCACTTCTTAGTTCTGTTGCGCTTCTCTTTCCATTTCAAAATGTCTGCTATCTTTATTTTATCAGAATCACCCGGGGAGTGTTTTTTATTTAATTTATTCATTTTTTGACTGCAGAGTCTTCATTTATGCACTGGCTTTCTGTAATTGCAGAGAGCAGGGGCTACTCTTTAGTTGCTGTGCTCAGGCTTCTCTTGTTGTGGAGCCCGATCTCTAGGTGCTCCTGCAGCCTTTGTATCACAGAGGCTTAGTTGCCCTCCAGCTTGAGAGTTCTTAGTTCCTGACCAGGAACTAAACCTGTGTCCCCTGTACTGGCAGGCAGTTTCTCAACCACTGAGCACGGAAGTCCCTCTGCTTTCTTTCATGAAGTATAATCCTTATATTTTTTTAGTATTTTTCTTATGTTATCGAATATGTCCTTTATTGTTTTCATTTTTCCTTTTGTGAGTAATGATGGGTTTTTATGATGGTTAATTCCCCTCAGTAAAATTGTCATCAATTTTATATTTTTAAATATAGTAGTCATTATTTGAAAAGTAAATTTTGATTACGTCTTTTATCCAAGAATTTTTTAGGAAATAATTGAATAATTTCCATTTCTCCAGGTATTTTTTTAATTGTTATATTTACAATTTCTTTATAGTTGTAAATGCAGCATTAGCAGACAGTAATTAACTACAATGTCTATTTTTTTTGTTTTATCACTTCTAAGAGCTTTTATGCAATAGATAAGACAGCAGTGTTGGCTTTGATTTTCAGAGGACTCAGTAATAATATTTGTTTTTCATAAAAAAAAAAAGGATAAAAGGACAGCCATCATTTAATAAGCTTGCCACTAAGCCAATTCCCATCTGCCTATTAGTATGGATGCCAATAGCACACAAATTTTAATCTTTGAAAGGATTTCATAAAGAAAAATCTAGAATTACAATGGACACTTGGAGAAATTTTTGACAACAAGATGTTTCATTTTAGACAACTTAGCTCAAAAAGGAGAAGACAGATTGTATATTTGTTTGTCTAAAAAGAATTTATATGAGCGTTCACTTACTTAAATGAGCTATAATGACGTGTGTGTGTGCGTGTGCATACACGTGTATGTGTACTCAAAAGAGGATTCTTGCATCTAATCTTTCCCTTGAGAATAGTAATTTCATATTTGTCTGAAACTGGCTTCTTCAAAACTTCCTCTTTTTATTCTTTTTATTTTGTTCCTTTTCCTGTCCTCTCTCTTGGGGATTTTTGATATCAGTTAATCAAAAACTGTTATGTGTTCACTCTAAAAATATCCAGTCTAGATATATATTGTCTTCAAAAAGAAAAAAAAAGTAAAGAAAAATTACTAAACTGAAATTATTTTGCTTAAAATATGTGTTTTTTTTTTTTTTTTTTTTTTAAAGCCCTATAACTTGGAAATGTAGAACAGTGGCCTTGCTCAAAATCTTAGGGAAAATATGGTCTCTAGTTCCACAAATGAAGAAGAAAGCTTAAGTATGATTTAAAATTCTTTAAAATTCAGTTTTCTAAACACATAAGCTTGTAAATTGTCTTACAAATAAGTACATGTAATATTACTGTTAAGTCAATAACAGAAGTCAAGTAATGGGCATGTCTTTTTCCATGTTTTAGTACATAAATTAATAGCAACAGAATTGCTGGTTTATACAAGAGTATGTCTAAACTTCTCATATAAATTTTTGGAAAGTTCCAACATTTGTTTTTGAGTTAAAGAAGCTATCATTGTTCTCATAGTAGTTTAAGCTTTCAAATTACTAAATGGTGTAGAAAGAAATTAGTTTGTAATAATTGGATATCTCTTAAAGTGTTAAATCCCATAAATTTTAATAATACTGGGAATAACAAGAGAATAATGTATTGACTTTAATTACAATTTCAAAATTCTTAATTAAATTTAAAACCTTAGACTAACATTAAGGTTTTTTAATAAATAATCTTTGGTTTCTTGGATAATTTGAGGGCAAGGAAAAATAGAAGTTTTGGTCATTAAGCATAATTTACCTTGTTTACTTTTACCATATAGAATGTGAAAATGCCTTTGCAAAATGTTATCACCTTTATTTATCTTTTTTTTGCTACAATGGAATTGTTGAAGGTTATAAGAAATACCTGCTCATAAAGATGAAGAGTTTATGGATTTGTAATTTAGTTGTCACTGTGTTTGTGTCTGTAGGGAACAAAAATTGGTTACTTTGGTTCAGATGATAATTAATATAAATAATTGAGATTATATCAAGTATGAAACAAGAATGATATTAATATGGACTTTCTTGAAATGGCCCAGTTAATAGATTTTTTTTCTGTCTTTTTATAAAGAGATTAAAATGATTAATAAAAGAAAGTAAGCTTTGATATTCTCCAAATTTTAATAAACACAAAGCTATTTTCAGAATTGTTTCCCAAAACATAGTTCCATTATCACAATTTATATGCATAATTAGCCTTCTCATGTGAAAGGAAAAATGTTCATACTGAAATCCAAAGACTAGGTACTATTTACCTATTAATTCCTGTTTTCAGATTTATTATACTTGTTACTCAGGTATAAAAAGTGACATTTGGTGATATATTGGCTTATGATATATGCTATAAGATTTGATTGATTTTAATTTGATTCAAAAGCCTTTTCGGTGTTCTGTATTTAGGTTTTTATTCAAGAATAATTAACGACTATATTCTTAGAAATTAGTTGAATGTCATTCCTAAAATAAGGATTCTACCATCTGTTTTATAAAATGTAAAGACTCTTTTGATGATGAATACCAGATGGGTGAAAGCCTTGAGCAAGTGAAGGCTGTCACCAAGGGCCGCACAGAGGGGTGACCTGGGGATGAGGTCGCAGTGAGCAACTTACCTGTTAGGCATTTTCACTCAGAATTCTTCAGACTTTCTCTCTGGTACATGTCCCATCTGCCAACCTCAGAATTTTGGGAAAGATATATGAAAGTGGGACATAGCTGTTTGAATGCTAGCAAATGGGGATTTTATACAGTTGTTATCATTCACCCGAACATGAATGCATCGTAATTGTTTATTTGGTTTCTGGATGGCTAGAAAGTTTGCTCAGTCAAAAGACAGCTATCTCAGTGTAAGCTGAAAACTTCAAAACATTAAGACTGTTTACACCTTGGCTTATCTAACTTAAATACTCAATACCGAAGACACTCATGTTATATTTTTATATTTAAAAACAGCTTTGCAAGACACCAGGAATGTCATTCTTCCTAAATTTCTCAGGTATCCTTCAGGGTTCTGGCCTGAGCGATGAAAATTAGCAGACTAAATATAGAGACTGTCTCCTTTTGTTCTCTGGAAGCATTTGTTCTTTTACACTCTAAGTGTATTATAAACAGAGGTATGCTTCAGATTTCATAGTGAGATGAATCCCTGAGCCATTTTATTTTTTTTAATGTTCACAATAGAAATGGTTCTAAATGAGGGCCCTTCCTCTTCTTGCCTCTGAGATTTGCTTTCACTAGGGAGGCAAGATTTCTCTCTTTCTCAAGTGGAGAGGAGTGTAAGTGTATACCAGTCCTCATAAAAACTCATAATTTGAGTTTTCTCTCCTGTGTTAAAGAAAAGCACTTTCTGTACATGTGTGGATAACCATTTGCCTCTCATCACATACTTCTGAGAGTCGGATACAGGAAACTGATATGGTTATTTGCTGTCAATAATAGTCTGATTTTACTCTGGAACTTTCATGCTTGCTTTCAGAATAATATAAATAGACTAAGTATTAGCATTTTATCCAATTCTCATCATCTACAAACACCTTTGTTTTTATAATCTATAATCAACAATAAAAATTGGGAGAATAAAAGATACTTAAAAGCTTTCACAATTATCTAATGTATTATTATAAAGTTTTAAAGCTCTGTATGGTAAAAAAATCTGCTTGTGAATGCAGGAAAACACCAGATAAAAGATTCCATCCCTGGGTCAGGAAGATCCCCTGGAGAAGGAAACAGCAACCCACTCCAGTACTTACATGGAAAATCCCATGGATAGAAGAACCTTGCAGGCTACAGTCCATAGTGTCACAAAGGAGTTGGGCACAACTTAATGACTGAGCATCCACACACCCATACAACCAAATTTATTACTAATAAGTTCAAAAGGATAAATGTGGACTCCTTGTGTGACCTTTAGCCAAGAACTGGAAATAACTATTAATTAAGGCTCCTTTTTAATCTTACTAGAAGAATCCTCATAGATTCTGTTAATACAAACATTTGCACTGAAAATCTATGGAATTAACACTTAGATTCATCATTCTAGTTAAAAAAATTGACCCTTGAGTTCATATCTCTTAGTTAAAAAAATTGTGTTTTGCATTTCCTAGAGTTCAGTGCTGACAAGGCATCCCAGTAATAAAGATTCTTAAGAATATTGACTCAAGTAGCATGATCCTCGGAGAAGGCGATGGTACCCCACTCCAGTACTCTTGCCTGGAAAATCCCATGGATGGAGGAGCCTGGTGGGCTGCAGTCCATGGGGTTGCTAAGAGTCGGACATGACTGAGCAACTTCACTTTCACTTTCCACTTTCATGCATTAGAGAAGGAAATGGCAACCCATTCCAGTGTTCTTGCCTGGAGAATCCCAGGGACAGGGGAGCCTGGTGGGCTGCCGTCTATGGGGTTGCACAGAGTTGGACATGACTGAAGCAACTTAGCAGCAGCATGATTCTAAGACCAGCACCTTCCACATGTCAGGAGCCAATGATTGCTACACCTTAAAAAAACCCTCATTTCCCTTTCCCCCTAATTCCTTTCCCCTTTCTATTAATTTGCAATTCCACTTATTGTGAGTTGTTTTCATGTTGCAACATTCAAATAGGTTTGAGTTAATGGCCTTTTATTAGTTTCACTTCTTCATCTTTTGCAAATTCATTTTCAAAGTAGAAAGTCTCTTCCATGCTCTTTTGGAATTAAACAAGTATGTCAGGAAGTAATACTTAATTTTTGAGACTCCATCTATTTCTAATATATTTATTGCATGAGAATGCCACTTTTTATATTAACACTCTAAGAATTATACTAGATATATTACAAGGGAGATCCTCTCCATTTCTTCATACAGATTATATGCATCTTCAACAAGAGCTAAGAAAATAACCAGAAAAGTTATGATTTTAAAGAATTTTAATTATCTCATTAAATGTTAATGTATTAATTTGAAACAAGTTGTACAAATCGTTATTGCAGAGTGATTTAACAGGGGCATTATACCGGTTAATATCTGCACCATTTACAGCAGAGAGAGTTTTTAAAAAGCAATTTTCCCTGAGGCAAAGAATTCTGTGCAAATGCATGAAACTCCAAAGATCCATGTATAAGCTTCCTTGTGACATTTTTTTTTTCACTTTCATTATTTGGAAAAGCAGGAAAAATTAACAGATGATCAATTCTTTATGTGTTTGTTTAGAGTTAGAATATACATGTAATGCTGTTATTTTCAATTAATTTCTTAGAAAAGGATCAGAGTTCATTAATAGCATAACTGAATTAAGACATCTAATTACTTTAATCAGTTGGACCATAGCCTGATTTAGCCTATTAATAACACAATTATATTTCCGTGTTGATTTTGGAGTATTAAAGTCACTATCAAGCTTCTCTTGGTCCAAGCTCTGACAATCTTTGTTGAATCTTGCCCTCATTTTAGATGATAATTCCACATGGATGTGTATTTTGGGCTTGTGAATATATATACCATTTCTTTTACTATCTTCAGAAAATGTTACTTTTTAGTACTGTCAAAAATCTAAAATAGTATGAACATGGTTAATCTGACTTTTTGATTCTTGAGTAGACCTCTACAATGTATCACTTTTATTAAGAATGAATGTAAGTAGAATAAATCAGTAATGTTTTTTTTTATTTTATTTTATTTTTAAACTTGTAATGTTTTTTGTTAATTTATTATTCAAACAGTTTTTATTGGGTGCTTGCTGTATGTTGAGTTTCCCTAATGGCTCAGATGATAAAAAATCTGCCTGCGGTGCAGGAGACCAAAGTTGCAGGCAGATTCTTTACCATTTGAGCCATCCGGGTCAGAAAGATTCCCTGGAGGAGGAAATGGCAACCTACTCCAGTATTCCTGCCTGGAGAATTCTATGAACAGAGAAGACTGCTGGGCTACAGTCCATGGGATTGCAAAGAGTCAGACATATCCAAGTTAATAACACTTTGTTGTATATTAGACACAAAGAATATTTAAAAATGAACAGCATTTACATCCTGCATGTTATCATGTTCACAGAAATGTCCAATGAAAATATGAAATAGGAAAATGAGTTGAGGATCAAATTTTTAGTTTACAAACTTGTACCTATGGAGAATATTGATATATCTCAACTACTTGTAACAAGCAAGTTATGTTTTGGGTATTTTCCTTGGAATCTCTTGGTAATATCATTAACTTGATTGAAATCTGACCTGAAAGCTCCTTTGTAGAATTATAAATATTTCATTCTTTTGCAGGATGGACACTCACCCCAACTTAATATGTTGACACTGAAGACACTTCACACACCAAGAGAGTTGACAGAAAATCTTCACACAAAGGACTCTTGAGGAAATCAGTTTGTGGAAACAGGTAGGAAGTGGCTTGGGCAAAGCAAAGGGAGTGGGTTTATAGTTGTTAAGGGGTATAACTAAGGGAAAGTTCTCATACCTTGGCAGGAGACTAGTGAAATTTAAAATTCTCATCTGCTTCAAAGAAGAAAGTATGCACAGTCTCTTTTATCAGCCTATCCAGAGTGGGACAAAAGGGGGGAAATTTTGAGAGTTAAAAATAAGTCAACAAACATCAAAAATGTGGTCATCTGTAAAACATGCATTAGCCTATTTTTGAAAAAAAAAATACATTTTTCTTAAAAAAAAATCTATATAATAAGATAGAACTAGGATTTAAACTATTGTCTGCTTTAAGGAATCATGTGATTTTGAATGTCATTTTATATCTGTTAGATTCAGGAGTATTTTTTCTTTATCTTCTATAAAATTGAGCTAATACTTAATCTACATCATGACCTTAATCCTCATAGTAAGGATAAGACAGAGAGATTAGTCACTCAGTTCAGTTGCTCAGTCTTGTCCGACTCTTTGCGACCCCATGAATCGCAGCACTCCAGGCCTCCCTGTCCATCACCAACTCCTGGAGTTCACTCAGACTCACGTCCATCGAGTCAGTGATGCCATCCAGCCATCTCATCCTCTGTCATCCCCTTCTCCTCCTGCCCCCAATCCCTCCCAGCATCAGAGTCTTTTCCAATGAGTCAATTCTTCGCATGAGGTAGCCAAAGTACTGGAGTTTCAGCTTTAGCATCATTCCTTCCAAAGAAATCCCAGGGCTGATCTCCTTCAGAATGGAGTGGTTGGATCTCCTTGCAGTCTAAGGGACTCTCAAGAGTCTTCTCCAACACCACAGTTCAAAAGCATCAATTCTTTGGCCCTCAGCTTTCTTCACAGTCCAACTCTCACATCCATAGTAAGACAGAGAGATCAAGTGTTTGACAAATGTTTCACTTTGTATTTTATTCTTCTGAAATAATACTGGTAAGTATGACTCGATATTTATTTCCAAAGAAGATCCTTTGTAGGAACTCACTGAAGCTGAGTATCCCATGACTTATACTATGTGGGCTTCCAACTCTATGTCAGTGGAACTTTCTGAATGAAGTAGATCTCAATCTGGGTAGATGGTGCAGAATCTCATCACTGTCTTACTAGATATGGCTAGGTAGGGATACTTTTGAGACACTGGGAAATGCAAAGATTGCAGGAGAAAATGTTGATACTCAGTCCTTAGATGCTAGAACCTCCATGAATAGGTTTTGAGAATAACCAAGAAATACTACATCTTAGATGATGCCAGATCAACTCTTTTTAGTTACTGGTTTAGGAATGTATCTGAAGTAAAGAGTTTAAATATATGATTTCTTAATGAAATTTAAAGATGTATATTACTTTGTCATTATATAGACTTAAAAACTTTATAAATTTTAACTCCTAATTTAGAAAATAGTATATAGCAGACACAAAATGATACTGGAAAAATTATGATTTGTTATTTCAAAGACTTCTTTGTAATATCTGTCACATACTAGGATACAAATAGTATGTAACAAAATAGCCCAAGTAAAAGCACAAATAATATCAGGGAGACTGAAATACAAAATATGTATTTCAGCACCTATTCAGGGCACATCTTGTATACAGACAATCAATTTCACATTTTAAATTATTTATCATGGAAAATTAGTATAGAGTAAACAGCCTTCTTCCTTTCAATTATTTAAAACCAGAATGTTATATAAGCATTTCTTGAAAATGTTAAAAACTTAAAAAAATTTTTAATGTCTTTTTTCCATTTTATTAATATGTTCAAAAATAAACCAGTATATCAATCATGCTAGTCAAATATGCATGTAAATGACATAAATTGGACAGTGTGTTTGAAGAAATTAATCATTGCTAGTGTTTAAACTGTAAAGACTTTTTAAATGATTAGCATAGTTGCAGTCTAATTAACTGTAATTAATAAAATCAGTAATTAGTTTTGAAACAAGAGCAGTATATTTAAAAATATACATGGTATTCAATGTATATACTATTATTATGTTAAAATCAAGACCTTCCTGAAAAGGTCTACATAGGGAAAGAAAATGAAAAATATATATATATGTGACAAATAAAATACCAGTAATAGTCTACATATGAGGACAATTAGATTTTGTTTCAGGATGGGAAACTCTTATTTTTAACTGATAATTGTACATTTACTTTTTAAGAAACTAAAATACCAAAGAGAAATATGAATACTTTTTTTTTTGCATGATTTAGAACATGCCAGTGTCTTATTACCTATATTTATTGAGACTTTGATAATCTAACACTCCTCATATGTGCTCAACATATGCCAGCAAATAAGCCTCTTCCCACCAGTCTTTTGTACCTAAATGTCAGCCAGGTTCAGGATCTGGGAGGTAGTGAGGGCCTAGTAGCCAAAATACAGTTCTTAATGCAGGAAGGAGAAGATAGCTAAACAAATCTCCCAAGAATCCTTCACCCCAACCCTTATAGATGCTCACACACTCTATAAGGCAAATTTCTTTTTAACATTATTTTAGGTGGGGAAAAATGGAGGAATTTTAAACTTAATTTTCTGTAGACGTAGGGAGCTTGAAGGGACCATAGATGACTTTTACTTTCTACTATATATATGCATATATATACAGTATATACCTATATATATGCATATATATGGATATATACAGTATATATATATATGCATATATATGGATATATACAGTATATATATATATGTTTTATGTTAAAAATGCAATAGATATTATAAACATGGTATGTATCATTTCCATTATTCAAAAACAAAAATGGAAACATATTTTTAAAAGGTAGGAATAATTCCAATGGAATTTTACATGGAATGCCAATAGAGTCTCAAATAGAATTTGTGTACCATGTACATTGAAGTTATGGGTTTATCTGATATGATGACAGGGCTAAGTACAAAGTCGGTGAAAAACCCTGTTCTTAAAAAACAGTATAAATTATAGAATATGCAAGTATAACATATTTTATGCCTCCAAGTAATGAAAGTTTGAATATTCAAATTAGAGCTCAAAGAAATATGAAGTGTAATTAAGATATAAAAGAACAGAGTAAGAATATGATAATTATGTCCTTGTGGATATAGATCACATGAGATGGCAGAATGATTTGAACTCATAGAGTAGTTATTAAGTCAAAATTAACCAGAGGAGTAAAAAACACCTTGGAAATAGTAGAATAAGAGAAAGCAATAACAACTCAAGTTTATTGTAAAACAAATAGAATTGAAAGTGTTTGTAAACACTGTTGTCTTCTTTGGTCATATGAAAGAAATTACATCTATGGCTTTGTATGTATATATTTGTACATGCTAAATATATATCTATGTATCTTTCACTGGCTCAGTGGTAAAGAATTTGTCTGCAATGCAGGAGATGCAGATTCAATCCCTGGGTCAGGAAGATTCTCCTGGAGAAGGAAATGGCAACCCACTCCAGTATTCTTGCCTAGGGAATCCTATGGACAGAGAAGCCTGGGGGGCTACAATCCATTGGGTTGCAAAGGAGTTGGACAAAACTTAGCAACTAAACAACAACTTTCACAGTAAAATGTTTATTTTAATCAAATAGGATAGTAAATGTATAAATATATTAATGTGAAAACATCTACAAATTATTTATGAACACAGCATAAAGATGTCTAATCCTGATTTATAGTGTCTAATACGGTGAAGTTCTGAAGTATAAAAGTATACTACAGTATAAAAACATGAAGGATAAAAAGCCAAGTGTTAAAAGAAGCATGGATAATGAAATTATTCTATCAGGTAATCATTTATAGAAAATAAAAGTAGCATGTGTCTCTATAAGGAACTCACAGTAAAAATTTCTAGTCCAGATATTTTTGAGTTTGAGACATTGTGGAGAAAACTGTGAAGTTTGAGAAAGTTGAAAGAATTTACTCAGTTTGTGGGATAGACAAATGGAATCTGTCACTGGTTAAGCCTCAAGTAAGTATGTATACTAGAAATTATCGAGATGAGAATATTGAAATAATATTGCGTTTGCTGTTAGCTGAAGATATAGTTTACATTCATGTACCCATTGTTAAAAATGTATGGTTTATAGAGTACATAAACCATGCAGATGCTCAGTGAGCAAAAATAAACTACTTGCAAATTAAAATATGCACATTATTTAGCAAACAGATATGTATGTTTAAGTATGAATACTAAGTATGATTTTCGTGCTAAAACTTTAATATGTTTTTTTAATGCATTAACTTTTTAATATCTAAACTCTGATGACAATAGCAGTTAATCGTCCTAGTGCCAGTTCTCTTGCTTTAGTAAAATACATGTTTACTGATTCTTTTAATATTTAATTACTAAAAAATTTATAGCTTAATTGCTAATTAGGTCACTCATTCAACAGCATTATTCAGAACTTACTATATGCAGATATCAACTATAAATATAGCAATAAATGAAGTATAGGTGGTCTCAGTTACCACTGTCTTCCTATTTCAACTAAAACAAAACTCAATAGCCTCCAGTTGCATTAAAGTAACATGCAACTTTATAATGCCAGGTTTATTATTTTTAAGTTATAATTTCACCATTTCACAAATTTTTGACATTGCAGAACATATAAAAATTGGAAGTGATTATAAAATGAACATATTAGTGATAACAGAACTAAAATGCCTTTGAGATATTCTGTGCTAAAAAAGATATTGATATCTGGGATTCATAGATATCATTGCTCCATCATTGAATACAACTTCCAGCAAGCTAAACTTAACTGATAAGATATTCTTTGTGTTTTTCCTAAACAGTAGGCAAAAGAGAGCAAGGGTTTATTAACCTCTTTTTCATGGAGAAATGGTGTAAATCAGTACTAAAATTTTGTTAGAAGAGATAGCTGTGAGAAAGAGGAAATATTAAGTCAGCAGAGTTCAGTGCAAATGATAATTAAAACTCACTAGGCATTACTGAGTGCCAGGAAATATCCTTAAAAACTTTACCTCCCTAGAGTTGAGAATTATTAGCATCTCATTTTACAGATATAAACACTGAAGCACAGAGCGATGAGCTTACCCAAAATGACACAGAAGTCCAGCCAGAGACAGGATTTAAACATCAGCAGTTTGACCATCACATTTTTCTTTTCACACAGTCTTACAGTGACACTCAGATTGGAATCTGCTTCTCAGATCCCAGAAGGAAGGCCAGAGAAAATGTTCCCAATATATCGCCTTGCAGGCAAGTAGTCAATAGATGGTGAATTGTGCATCATAAAAAGATTAGATTAGCTGACCTCTAAAGTTCCTTCCCATTTCAGCATTAGATGATTCTCTGAAAGTTAATGAATTTTCATTGACTGCTTGGCCTAGAGCCAAGATACACTGAAAAGTTGCATTGTAGAAAGAGACCAGTAAGTGCCTGCTTTATAGAGAACAGAATATGTTTGAGAGTCCGTTTCCAGCAGAAAACTCCAAGGGCTGAGAACTGCCCTGACAATTCACTTAGCTGTCAGTGGAACCCAGGGAACAAAACAGTGCTCTTCTTCTGCTCCATCTCTGCTCTCTGAATTATTTTTCTGGCCTACTGCCCTAGTGAGTGACCATGGCGACTTTCTCTTCTTTTCAGCTAATTTAATATCTGTTAAGCTAGGAGGCAAAATTACTGACATTTTTAAGCTTTGAATTTATGACAGGAGCTGCTTATGCCACAGAAACTATTTGTGTGATATTGTGACCCATGGCTAAATCTAGGAGACTTAGATTAATTTTATAAATTCATGCCAGAAACCTGTATGTAGATACTGGGATGCCATATATAAATATTACTGTGAGAATAGTTTTTTGTTTGTGTGTGTGTGTATGTATGTTTATATAAGTATCTGAAAAATGAGGATATAGATATTCTGGTCTTTATATTTTGGCTCAAGATAAGCCTTCTCTGATGAAAAATATGTGGGTGCGAATTTTATTTTTTAAAAAAAGGTTATAAGAGTAATATAGATAGTAAATATATACTTGTTAAAATATGAATAAAAGAACGTCCCCTTTGTTATCAAAAATGCTTTCAGCAATAACCTCAGACTTAGATGCTTAGTTTTAAGTTTTATTACTCACCTTCTGAAATTCTCTTTAGTTGATTTTTAATTTAAAATCAACTTAGCTACCCCATTAAAACTCCATACTTTGTTGTTGTGTTTTGATTTCAAAGCTCCAGATTTTGGTATCTCAACTGAATATCTTGAACAACTAGTCGCTACATTTCAGCTAAGTTTTCTCTACTGTTGTACCTAATGTAGAAATAGCTTCCTTATGACTGTGTACTCCAGAATTCAACATAGGGAAAGTCTTTGCTCTTCTTAGAGCAGGTTGTCATCCTTAATGATGTGAAACTGGTCCATGACTCAGTAAATTCCTTTTTATTTATAAATCAATATCTGACCAATCTTTCGGGAATTTGTTGTTGTTCAGTCACTCAGTTGTGTCCAACAGTTTGTGACCATATGGACTGCAGCGCTCCAGGCGTCCCTGCTCTTCACTGTCTCCTGGAGTTTGCTTAAACATGTGTCCATTGAGTTGATGATGCTATCAAGCCAACTCATCCTCTGTTGCCCCCCTTTCCTCCTGCCCTCAATCTTTCCCAGCATCGGGGTCTTTTCCAATGAGTCAGCTCTTCGCATCACATGGCCAAAGTATTGGAGCTTCAGTTTTAGCATCAGTCCTTCCAATGAATATTCAGGGTTATTTTCCTTTAAGACTGACTAGTCTGATCTTCTTGCAGTCCAAGGGACTCTCAAGAGTCTTCTCCAGCACTATGATTTGAAAGCATCAATTTGTTGGTGCTCAGCCTTCTTTATGGTCCAACTTCACATTTGTACATGACTACTGGAAAACTCATAGCTTTGACTAGATGGACTTTTATCCACAAAGGGATGTCTTTCTTTTTAATATGCTGTCTAGGTTTATCATAGCTTTTCTTCCAAAGAGCAAGCCTCTTTTAATTTCATGGCTGCAGTCACCATCCACAGTGATTTTAGAGCCCAAGAAAATAAAGTATCTCACTGTTTCCATCATTCCCCCATCTATTTGCCATGAAGTGATGGGACCAGATGCCATGATCTTAGTTTTTATAATGTTGAGTTTTAAGCCAAGTTTTTCACTCTCTCCTATCCCCTTCATCAAGATCTTTAGTTCCTCTTTGCTTTCTGCCACAAGGGTGGTGTCATCTGCATATCTGAGGTTATTGATATTTCTCCCAGCAATCTTTATTCCAGCTTGTGCTTCATCCAGCCTGGCATTTCCCATGATGTACTGTGCAGAGAAGTTAAATAAGCAGGGTGACAATATACAGCCTTGATATACTCCTTTTCCAATTTGGAAGCAGTCCTTTGTTCCATGTCCTGTTTCACCTGTTGCTTCTTGACCTGCATTCAGATTTCTCAGTGGGAAGGTAAGGTAGTCTGGTATTCCCATCTCTAGGAATACACTGTTTTGATCCACACAGTCAGAGATTTTAGTTAATGATGCAGAAGTAGATGTTTTTATGGAACTCTCTTGCTTTTTCTATCATTGAGGATGTTCTATGATCATTGAGATGTTGGCAATTTGATGTCTGGTTCCTCTGCCTTTTCTAAACCCAACTTGAACATCTGGAAGTTCTCAATTCACTTATTGTTGAAGCCTAGCTTGTAAGATTTTGAACATTACCTTGCTAGTATGTGAAATGAGTGCAATTGTGTGGTAGTTTGAACATTCTTTGGCATTGCCTTTCTTTGGGATTGGAATGAAAACTGACTTTTTCCAAACTTGTGGCCACTGCTTAGTTTTTCATATTTGCTGACATATTGAGTGTAGCAGTTTCACAGCATCATCTTTTAGGATTTTAAATATCTCAGCTGGAATTCATCACCTCCACTAACTTTGTTTGTAGTGATGCTTCCTAAGGCCCACTTGACTTTACGCTCCAAGATGTCTGGCTCTAGGTGAGTGATCACACCATTGTGATTATCTGGGTCATGAAGATCTTTTTTGTATAGTTCTTCTCTGTATTCTTGTCACCTCTTGTTAATATCTTCTGCTTCTGTTAGGTCCATACCATTTGCATCCTTTATTGTGTCCATCTTTGCATGAAATATTTTCTTGGTATCTCTAACATTATTGAAGAGATCTCTAGTCTTTCTCATTCTGTTGTTTTCCTCTATTTATTTTCATTGTTCACTTAAGAAGGCTTTCTTATCTCTCCTTGCTGTTTTTGGAACTCTGCATTCAGATGTGTATATCTTTTCTTTTGTCCCTTGTCTTTCACTTCTCCTCTATTTTCAGCCATTTGTAAGTTCTTCTCAGACAACCATTTTGCATTTCTTTTTCTTGGGGATGGTTTTGATCACAGCCTCCTGTACAATGTTAGGAACCTCCATCCATAGTTCTTCAGGCACTCTATCAGATCTAATCCTTTATATCTATTTGTCACTTTCACTGTATAATCATAAGGGATTTGATGTAGCTTTTACCTGAATGGCCTAGTGGTTTTCCCTACTTCCTTTAATTTAAGTCTGAATTTTCTTTTTTTTTTTTTTTTTTTAAGTCTGAGTTTTTCAACAAGAAATTCATGATCTGAGCCATAGTCAACTCCTGCTCTTGTTTTTGCTGATTGTATAGAACTTCTCCATCTTGGGCTGCAAAGAATATAATCAATCTTACTTTGATATTGACCGTCTGGTGATGTCTATATTTAGAGTTGTATTGTTGGACTAGGGTGTTTGATATATCCAGTGCTTTCTCTTAGCAAAAATCTGTTAGCCTTTGCCCTGGTTCATTTTGTACTCCAAAGGCAAATCGTTCAAGAATAACAGATATAATATCCAATAATATGATAATATGCCTGGTGACATCATCTTAGTGTCATATTGCTTGGATTAGTTTCAAAAACAACTGCAGATTTTAGAAGCTTCAGTACTTACTTTTTAGCAGGCACTAATTGACATTCAGTTGGGATGATAAAAAATATCAGCTTGTGTATTTTTTCCCCTCAAAACTCACTGTGAAACATACCTCTGTTTTCTATATCACATTTTCTCTGCCCATCTTTTCATTCAGCCTCAGTTGTGGTGGAAAATTTCTTGTAATTCAGATTCACCTTTGGTTGCTGTTGTCCATTTTAAGCAAATTGCCTCTTCCAACAACCTATCCTAGCAAAAACTGGCTTGATTTGGTCATAGGAGCAGCCCAGAAATACAAGGATGATGCCCCTGTGAGGCTATTCTCAAACCATGGGTAACTGAAGCTTTTGGTTAAGAGCTCCAGCTTCTCTTTTGTTGAATGGATCATTCTGAGAGGTGGTGTGACTTTTCACTTGCTCAGAGGAAACTTAGAGTCAAAGCCTACAGCTGTGACCATGTTACTACACCATCCTCAGGGTTTTTTTTTTTTTTTTTTTCTTCCTACTTTCACATGTCCTGTTTTCTTACAATTACACCTGAGTCCTTGTTTCAGGGTCCATAAAAGGGAATCCAAACAAAGATAATCACTCTAGTCATGCAATACAATAAAAACCAATCATTTAGGGGGCAATGCTAAGGATTATTCAGAGGCTGCATCTCTTAAAATCTTTGCAAACAAATTGATCTCAGCACTGCCATGTAATTCACAATTTGGTTAACTCAGCATGTGTACATTTTGGAATAGAACTAAAATTGTTCATTTAGAAAAGTCTTGGCACCCCCTGAAAAATTAGGAGCAAAACATTTAAATTCTTCAAACAAAGTATCAGTGATAACCCCTACACCTAAAACATGTGAATCTGTTTTCAATCAATTAATAAGGAATCTCTATTTCAGGCCATTAGCAAATGTGTCAATTTCAAAATATTGTCAGTGAATATAAAGAGTATTTGGTCCTGAAAAAGCATACTAATGTTTTACAGTCCTAAATATCTTAAATTTTATACTGTCCAATTCATTAATTACCATGAATTCATTCTCCATTTACCCTGGAAATGGAGAACCAGAAAGTACATGCCTCAAATACATTTTTGTATGTCTAAGATATAGCTTCCATAAATCATGAATTGACATGACTGGCTTTATCTTTGAGATTCATCAAAAAATTAGAAAATAACACAGTCTTCATCTTCTACAAGATTGCTTTAAAAGATATTATCCTCCATATCATACCTTAATCCTCACATGAATTTCTACAAAATAAATTAGCAAAGAATTTAATGTGAATAAAAATTTGACAAACCATATTTATAAACCAATAAGCAGCTTTGCATAAGATTTAGAAAAGGCAGAGGAACCAGAGATCAAATGGCCAGCATCCATTGGATATTCGAAAAAGCAAGAGAGTTCCAGAAAAACATCTACTTCTGCTTTCTTCACTATGTCAAAGCCTTTGACTGCGTGGACGACCACAAACTCTGGAAAATTCTTAAAGAGATGGGAATATCAGACCACCTGACCTGCCTCTTGAGAAATCTGTATGCAGGTCAGGAAGCAACAGTTAGAACTGGACATGGAACAACAGACTGGTTCCAAATAGCAAAAGGAGTACGTCAAGGCTGCATATTGTCACCCTGCTTATTTAATTTATATGCAGAGTACATCATGAGAAATGCTGGGCTATGAAGCACTAGCTGGAATCAAGATTGCCAGGAGAAATATCAATAACCAGATATGCAGATGACACCACCCTTATGGCAGAAAGCGAAGAAGAACTAAAGAGCCTCTTGATGAAAGTGAAAGTGGAGAGTGAAAAAGTTGGCTTAAAGCTCAATATTCAGAAAACAAAGATCATGGCATCTGGTCCCATCACTTCATGGCAAATAGATGGGGAAACAGTGGCAGACTTTATTTTTGGGAGCTCCAAATCACTGCAGATGGTGACTGCAACCATGAAATTAAAAGACACTTACTCCTTGGAAGAAAAGTTATGACCAATTTAGACAGCATACTAAAAAGCAGAGACATTACTTTGCCAACAAAGGTCCATCTAGTCAAAGCTATGGTTTTTCTAGTGGTCATGTATGGACGTGAGAGTTGGACTATAAAGAAAGCTGAGCACCAAAGAATTGATGCTTTTGAACTGTGTCATTGGAGAAGCCTCTTGAGAGTCCCTTGGGCTGCAAGGATATCCAACCAGTCCATCCTAAAGGAAATCAGTCCTGAATATTCAGAAGGACTGATGCTGAAGCTGAAACTGCAATACTTTGGCCACCTGATGTGAAGAACTGACTCATTTGAAAAGACCCTGATCCTGGGAAAGATTGAAGGTGGAAGGAGAAAGGGATTGCAGAGGATGAGATGGTTGGATGGCATCACCAACCCAATGAATATGAGTTTGAATAAACTCTGGGAGTGGGTAATGGACAGGGAGGCCTGGCGTGCTGCAGTCCACAGGGCTACAAAGAGTCGGGCATGATTGAACGACTGAACTGAACTGAATGATTCATGAATGAATAGTAGATTTTTTCTTTTTCTATTTTCTACCAGATAACCCAGGAGTAAATGTTCTTAGTGGTAAATTTATTTATATTAAATGTTCAATTTAAATGTATTATACTCATAATGCAGAACTGTTTCTTTTAATGATTTTTTTAAATGTAACATTGAACAATTATCAGAAAACAGGATAAGAACAAAAATGTGCTCAAATTTATTCCTCCATTGCATCCAGTTCAGTTCAGTCACTCAGTCATGTCCGACTCGTTGTGACCCCATGAATCACAGCACGCCAGGCCTCCCTGTCCATCACCAACTCCTTGAGTTCACTGAGACTCATGTCCATCGAGTCAGTGATGCCATCCAGCCATCTCATCCTCTGTCGTCCCCTTCTCCTGCCCCCAATCCCTCGCAGCATCAGAGTCTTTTCCATCTCATCCTCTGTTGTCCTCTTCTCCTCCTGCCCCCAGTCCCTCCCAGCATCAGAGTCTTTTCCAATGAGTCAACTCTTCACATGAGGTGGCCAAAGTACTGGAGTTTCAGCTTTAGCATCATTTCTTCCAAAGAAATCCCAGGGCTGATCTCCTTCAGGATGGACTGGTTGGATCTCTTTGCAGTCCAAAGGACACTCAAGAGTCTTCTCCAACACCACAGTTCAAAAGCATCAATTCTTCGGTGCTACCCTTCTTCACAGTCCAACTCTCACATCCATACATGACCACTGGAAAAACCACAGCCTTGACTAGATGGACCTTTGTTGGCAAAGTAATGTCTCTACTTTTCAATATGCTATCTAGGTTGGTCATAACTTTCCTTCCAAAGAGTAAGCATCTTTTAATTTCATGGCTGCAGTCACCATCTGCAGTGATTTGGAGCCCAGAAAAATAAAGTCTGACACTGTTTCCACTGTTTCCCCATCTATTTCCCATGAAATGATGGGACTGGATGCCATGATCTTCGTTTTCTGAATGTTGAGCTTTAAGCCAACTTTTTCACTCTCCTCTTTCACTTTCATCAAGAGGCTTTTGAGTTCCTCTTCACTTTCTGCCATAAGATTGGTGTCATCTGCATATCTGAGGTTATTGATATTTCTCCTGGCAATCTTGATTCCAGCTTGTGCTTCTTCCAGCCCTGCGTTTCTCATGATGTACTCTGCATATAAGTTAAATAAGCAGGGTGACAATATATAGCCTTGACATACTCCTTAAGATTCAGAGGGTGACTGAGTCTTTGTTTCTCTTACATTTATGTTTAGGAAACATGATTTATCTAAGGATATAATAAATTTAGACCTTCTTCATTGAATTTCTATTTTTTTAAAAGTAATCAACAAGCATATTCCTTACTTTCATCCTGAATGTACATTATTGCAATAAAATGGGATACTCGGAATAATTGCAAATCTAGATTTTTAGATCGTCTCTTACAAGTCCTTTACTGAAATCAATGGATAAAATGATGGAGATAAAGTAGTACAATTTTTTTCTGCTAACAATTTAGTAATTTCTCTTATTCATCTTCTGCTTTATTAAATTCTTAGGGAAAATATAAAATCTAAAGCAGCATGATCTATCAGACTGTCTTTTATCGACTGATCCTGTGTTTAGGTTGCTCTCATGCTAGAGAATACAAAATGACAGCCCACAGTGATAGAATCCATGATAACCATATTGAATATTGCTTTTGATGTGCATGTGGGAGGAAGCTTTGTAAATTTAAATGAAAACATCAATCCTATGTTAGCAAGATTGAAGAACAAAAAACTCAATAAAGTGCAGTATCTTTGTGAGTCTTCAGATTATGATTTCCAGGCAATCAAATGGCATATTTTTACATTTAATCTGCATTATTCTTTGTTGTTATGACAGGTTTAATATATGGGCCAATGGACTTTCAGTTTCTACACATGAGAAAAATGTTATTGCTGATTTAATCATACAACAAATATTAGCTCAATTTTCTTTTTTTTTTTTTTTAGTTGTGAGTTTGGTAAATTGAAAGATGACATACTGGAGGAAGATAAAAGGTATTTTAAACAAATGTTTCTTATGCTGCATGAATCAGAAAGTAAAACAAGACTACAGTAATAGTTTAAAAAGAGTGGCTCAGTTGTTTACTCCAGTTTTTTTCTTAGAAATTACATTTCTCCTCTGAATCTTGAAGTCTGTAGACTGCAGATGGCCTGGTGCTTTCTCATCCCCTTCTCTAACCTGCTGGATGTAGATTCCTATCAGCTAGAGGAGTAAAAATGTAGGACTGTGCTAACTATTGCCACAATTTAGACCTGAGTGATGTTGCCGCTGTTACCCATACCACGATGGAATGTACTTAGAGCAATTTCTAAGACTTCTAACACTGCCACCAGGTTGTCCTCAAGTTTTCCAGAGAGAGAGTTAGTATTGTTCTTGCTGACTCTGCTTTCATTCCTCTCGCGGTGTTCCTAAATAAGTTCATAAGGATGACATGAGAGGTCTAAGGGAAATTGATAACCTCATGCTATATTAGAATTACACTTTTCTCCTGGCACATTGTTGCTGAACCAAAATCTGTTCACTGTTACCTCTGCCCACCTAAATCACTTTAGTATGCTTATTTGTTAATTGTGAAAGTAAAATTACTTATTAAATGAAAAATTAAATCCATTGTACTCGATCCTCTAATCATCTAGATAGATCCAAAATTTTGCATTACTCAAGGTGAGAAAACCTTAGTCTCTAAACGAGACCTCTTTTTCTTTAATATCTTGTGTCATGAAAGACTGAAATTTAAGCTCACAGTTCTTAACCTAAGTGATCATAAAATGGAATAGACGTTCCAGTAAAAAAAAAAAAAAAGTCATTTTAGATCTTTACAATCCTTATTCTGCTCTCTCAGCTTCTTAGATTCCCTACAGGTGTTTTTCTGCAAAGTTTTCTTTATGAAATTGTGAATTTCATGATGAAACTAACAATATCTTATTTATCACTGAATTCCCAAAAGCCTTGGACAGTGCTTGATCCATGATATACACAAGAAATACGAGTTGAATACATTTATGAAATATTGGAATGGAGCCTCTGTTTGAATTAAAATTATCTGTAACAAGATTTCTCAACCATGTCACAATTGACATTGGGACTACAGATATTTCGTTGTGAGGGGATGTTCTGTGCATTGCAGGGTATATGGTAGCATTTCTGATTTCTACCTAAATACTAAATTTTGTCTCCTAGGAGACAAAATTATCCTTAATCGAGAAGCACTGATCCATAGATATATTTGCATCAATATATCTATTTATCTACCATGTGTATAGTCCATTTCTACAGCCAAAGTTCACAAGTGTTATGATTTTTGCTATTGCTGGTATTATCTTTCAGTCTTCATAATAAATTTATCATCTTTCAGTAATTTTTGTCCATTCTGTTTGGAGACATCCTTGGAGATTTTGAAGAAAACAAATAGGATAGCAATCCTGTGTGATAATCCACTTCATAAATCACTGTATTTTCAGAAAGAACTCATTAGACTTGGTTTGGAGTTACAAGCTTAGAATCATTCTCTTATTAAAAACAATACTGAAAACCAATATCAGCAATTATAAAAGAGTAATGTGAACAAGACAGAATATTACATAGAGGATTACTGTACTCAGTAATCAAATTATATGCCTGTAAATCTTTAGAATATTTAGTTATATTGGTTATAACTGTTATATCTGTCAATCTCTAAATGAATACTCTTTATTGTAGTTAATAATCGTAAAATCTTCCTTGAAAAGTATAGTTTTTAAATGGAATGATTTTCTGTTTTGTACATTTTCAAGTTTAAAACAGCATATAATGAAGTGAAAACACTAGAGGATTGAAAACTTGGATTAATTTCTTGTTCTTTCACTAGTTTTTAGTTTAGAAAATTATTAATCTTCTTTGGTTATCTATTCTGTTTTAAATGTTACAATGATTAAATAATTTAGAGGAGCAATCCCCAACCTTTTTGACATCAAGGACCAGTTTTGCATGGAAGACAGTTTTTTTTTTTTTTTTTTCCCACAGCCCAGGGGTGGGTGAAGGTTTCAGGGTGATTCAAGTGCATTCCATTTATTGTGCACTTTATTTCTGTCATTATTACATTGGCTCCACCTCTGATCATCAGGTATTAGATTCTGGAGGTCAGAGACCTTTGCTTTAGAGGATACTTTTTTCTTTTGAGGTCAAATTATATGACCTCTAAAGTTCTACTTCTGAAAATCAGCATGAGGCTCTCTGTAGATCACCCTTAAGCAAAACAAGTATAGCTGGTGAAAGTATTGAAAAAAATATAATTTCTCTGAAAATTTTCTTATGAGTTTATAACAAATAAAGAAGCATTTACTCAAGGAAATCTACTTCTACTTAAAAATTGTAAGAGACAGTACCATTGGAACTGTCTCTCTCTGTCTAAAGTGTGGGTGACATTTAGGGAAATAAACCGCTTTTATTACCTCTAGCTCCAGAGCCATGTCTCAGAGACTTTTTTCCTTCAGAGTAGAATATAAGCCTTAAGCTCTTGGGTTTACTTTAAAGGAACCGGTAGTATTTGAAGCAAAGTCTTAGGGAAGTTCAAACCTATAGCTACTCTCAAAAAACAAAACACAGAGATGGGAAGAGGGCTTATTGGGAAAGAATTAAGGGGAGGTTCATGAGAGTGCAGAAAGTAAACTATCAGCCCGTTAGTTTAAAAGAGAGAACCAGGGATATAAATAGCTAAGAAGAACCATACTGGTTTCAGAGAATCCTACAACATTGTGCTCAAAAACTTCCCATGCAAAGGTGACCAAATTTAAGTGAATCAGACTGTGGAGCAATTTATGTCAGGTAATGTCAAAAACATTGGAGCAGTCAGCTGGTGGGTGGTGGACCCTAACACTGATTGTGATCAGGAAGTGAGATGGTCAACGAGAATTTTGCTAAGACCACTGTCGTCCCAGTCCCAGGCGACAGTGAGCATGGCAAAGGCTGTTGTGCCCAGGATGGTGGTAGATATTTTTAGTAAAGATAGCCCAGTCTGTCATAAAGAAAGAACAAGAGTAAGCTCTATCCAAATGGATTAAAATTATGAAACATGCTATAAGAAAGGGAAGGGTGATACATACCCAGGAAAAGTAGCAGGCAGCAGGAACTGCCAGTAAGAGGGTGCTGACATCAGATTTAACAGGCGAAGACTCCAAAGGAGCTACTACAAATACATTTCAAAGTACTAAATGGAACCAAACTCAAGGAAGTAAGGAAGGTGTGATGATAATGTCTCATCTCTAAGACTATCCAGAAAAAGATAGGCATGACAAAACGGAGCCAAATGGAAACTATGGAGTTGAAAAGTACAATAACTGAAATGGAAAACTCATTAGAGGATCTCAGTAATAGTTTTTGACCTGACAGACGAAAGCTATAACTGTATGAAAACTGATGGATATAAGCTACGCAGCCTGAAGAACAGAGGAAAAAAAAGAATGATGAAAATGATCAGAATCTGAGTACACCAACATAGCTACATAGTTAGTCAATAATGGTGGATGCAGGGAAAATAACAAAGTCTCTATTGGCATACTCTAAACTTTCCATGGGAGGAAACATCACCCTACAGCTAAATGAAAGGAACCTCAATATTCTCTTTTATTTGAGTACATAGGTCTTGTTTTTTACATTATAAAAGTGAGACTGTCCCTCAACAATTAAAAATTATGATAATGCAGCTGAACAGTTACATATTTATTATAAGGTGAAAGTCTATTAAAATATTAGAAAATAGAAGTAAATTTTTTTACTTTATCTGGGAAAGAAACACTTTCAATGTGAAAATTGTGTAGCATCAAAATTTTGCCAAATATTAGGAAAGCAACATTTAGTGCTAAATAGACCTCCAGTATAACCGATATCTAAGGAAGCTATGAGGGACTTCCCTGGTGGCTCAGACGGTAAAGCGTCTGCCTACAATGTGGGAGACCGGGGTTCAATCCCTGTGGTTGGGAAGATCTCCTGGAGAAGGAAATGGCAACCCACTCTGTACTCTTGCCTGGAAAATCCCATGGATGGAAGAGCCTGGTAGACTACAGTCCATGGGGTCACAAAGAGTTGGACAGGACTGAGCGACTTCATTTTCACTTTCAAGGAAGCTATGAGTATATTTCTACAGGCTTTTCTGTGATTAGGGTCAAAAGTTCATTTTTCTCTTACTGTCTTTACCACTAAGCCTTTTGGAGTATTGTTTTTAGTATAACAATATTCTCTATGAGACTGGGCCCATGTAAGGCAAAATTACAGAAATAAATATCCTGAGAAGGAAACTATATGTACTTATTAAAAGAAGACTTAAAGTGAAAAACATTTTCAAAAATACATGTCATGTGTCAACATCCTATTCATTTCCTTTCAGAATGGCTTGCCACCTCTTACTACAAAACAAGACAGAATACAGACAAAATACAAACAGAATTTTGTACAGAGTTTTGCTACCCACAAAATACAGGCAGAATCCCTCTCTATATGCTATTCCCTGGGAAGTTATTTTCTTTTATTTTCATGAATGCCTGGGGACATGAACATTGAATGTTTTTATAAAGTTCCCAAGTTTACTTGTGGTTCTTATTGATAAAGATATTAAAATGTTATTTTGAGAAGATACAATTCAGCAAATGGTACAGAAACATGTAAAATAGATTACAAGAGCCGATTAGCCTTTAATGAAGCCCAGCTAAACTAAATAAGTTGTAATAACATTTCCCTATAGCCATATTTTGAAAGGTTGGGGAAAAGAACTACAGTTATAGCAAAGCAAAACAACAGATTCAGAGTCATAGTAAATGCCTTAGGAATATTGCTCCTAGGTAAAATTATGCTGGCTACTAGGCTAATTTCAACATCTCTTCTAGTGTGATTATGATCATGAACTCTGATTTTAAATACAGCATTGCACTTTCATTTCTAATTTATTATTCTCAGTATTTACTATCACTATTTAATTTGATGTCGTCCAAATAAAAATTCTCCTTATTCAGAAAACCCAAAGCAAACTAATTTTCATTTAGATACAGTTGTATTTAAAGACCATTATTTTTGGTTTTGAATTTTCACATGGGATAAAAATAATAGTAACAGCAACAGTGAAAACAGTGTCGATATAAATGTAGTTCTGTGAATAATGAGAAAAGTATCTGAGTTCATACAGGGTATAACAAGATGCTATCAAGAGTAAGCCACATGGTCAGACTTACCTGAAGTTTAAATCTCTGTTTTACTATTGATCTACAGTGAGAACTGGGACAAGTTGTTTAACATCTCCCATTCATGAGTTTCTTAATTTAAAATATGCTAATGATACCTACATTACTGGCTTGTTGTGAGGATTTATTCATTCTGTAAATATTTACTAAGATTCTATTATATGCCTAGTATAGTTCTGGCTAAGGGGCATATAAAAACAAGTAAATATAGATCTCAAAGAGCTTATAGATTTGAACAGCAAGAAATAAAATGTAAACACATCTATGAAATAGCAACTATGATTGATATACACATAGGCTCAGTAGATCCACCAAGGAGGGTTCTTTCCTTCTAAAATAGCTTTTCAGAATAAATGACATATCCTCCACAAGAAATTAAATGGGCTACAAATAGAAACCTGCTGAATCATAGTTGTGCTTGTAAATGACAGTGTTCTTACCGTACAACTTCAAGGTTTTACAAGGGGATGGAGCTGGGATCATGCTGAGATTGTAACCTTAATTCAGGCCAGAGCATGGGACTAGGTGGAGCATGCAGAAAGAGGACTTGATGCCAAGATTCACATAAGGACTGTCAAGAAGAAAGAGGGATGCAGAAACTTATTCCTTATCACAAAGCAAAGGGAGTAAGAAAGAAGGAACATCAAAGGGAAGGTTCAAAAACTAAGGACAGGTAACAAGGTTCAGAGCATGGACATCTCCCCATGTCCCACACACATACCCCTTGAAATATTATTAAAGTAGAAAAGAAGTGCAAATGTGGATGGGCAACAAACATGTAGGTACAGAAAAGTATTGCCACCATAAATCTCCTATGAATAAATGTGTAACAGTCATGCCTCTGAGGAAGAAAAATCCAAGATACTGCCTTTAACTAAATGTTAACTTTTGGCTGCCTTAACAGGGAAATTAATCTTTATGCTGTGCTCCTTTATTTAGGCCAGCTTTTTGCATCATCACAGATATGTTGGGAAGAATACAGAGAGATTGCAAAGACTTCTTTTATTTAGCATTTTCATGTATTAGGCCAACAAATCTGGATCATTTCCCCTCGTAAAGAGAGGTAAATATCTTGTTTTTCAAATAACCTAGCAAAAGGATTTTGATGTAAATGATAATTATCTTTGCAAAGCCTGAGAGCAAAGTAAGAGAGGTCAGTGAGAAAACCTGTGGTAATTTATATCGCCACCTTAGTTTTCAAAAGCCATATGTGTAATTGATGATTTATGTAGGAAAGGACAAAAGATTGAGTCAATAACTCACTGTCCAAAGCCAAGACTTTGTAAATGACTGTCTTTTTTTTTTTTTTTTTCTTTGGCATGCTTAAAAATATTCTTGACAGTTTGGATCAACAATCACACATAAATTTGTATTAGAATTGTCTTTAATGTTAAACAAGTAGATCCAAGTCTGTATTAAGTAATTTAAAGTCACAGAGCAAGTCTAAACAAGTAGGTTCGAATAAAAGTAAGATTAAATAGCTACAGATTAAATAAAGGATAGATAATGTACGTATGTATGCATGCATCCATACATGTATGTAAATACATGTTTTCAAAACAAGGCTAGGTTCACCCGTGTTACGTGTAGAGACGCAGTCAGCTCAGTTCTGTTAGTAGTGGTTTAATGGTTTGCTCAGGCAAAACTGCAACATTTCAGTGAAAATTTTGAAACCGCTTTCATCATTAAAGCTCCAAATGTTACTCGTTTTTGTTGTTTTGGTGCTGGTGGCACATTTTTTCTTTTCCACAGAGATACAGGTGAGTTATTGTTCAGGCGCTAAGTCACTCTGACTCTTTGTGACCCCATGGTTGGTAGCCTGCCAGGCTCCTCTGTCCATGCGATTCTCCAGGCAAGAATACTGGAGTAGTTTACCATTTCCTTCTCCATATTGGTGAGTTATTTAGTGGCTAATGTCCTTTAGATAATTTGCTTTTTTGAGTTTCTTTTTGTTTTCCTTCTTTGGCTTACATATAGCATTTTGCTTCCCCTGGTGGCTCAGACGGTAAAGAATCTGCCCACAGTGCGGGAGACCTGGGTTTGATCCCTGGGTTGGGAAGATCCCCTGGAGAGGGAACAGCAGCTACCCACTCCAGTATTCTGCCCTGGAGAATTCATGGACAGAGGAGTATGGCAGGCTACAGTCCACGGAGTCGCCAAGAGTCAGACAGGACAGAACAACTTTCACTTTCACTTTTCACAGCATTTGGAATGAAGCATTTTAGGATCAATGCACTGTCTATGGTTAGCATGTTTGTTTGTTTTTAAATATTAGGAGATTTTAATTAACCCTTCATGCCTTGACCCTCTTCCAAATTTAGCTATATTTTCCATATTTAGCTATAAATAGTACCATCTTTTGATAGCTCTTTGCAGATCTTAGGAACTTAATTCTTTTGTTATATTGCTTTAGTATAAAACAAAAATAGTTTTGTTATATAAATTTATGCTCTATTTATCATTATTTTTAAGTTCTCAGCTTTACTCTGACTTGCAGTGTTAAATGAGACCTAAAAAGAATCAGTCTTTGACGTCTTCATTGAGTTATAGAACAGATAAGGACTTTAAATGTGGGAAACAGTGGCAAAAGCCACAATTATTCTGATTTTATGAAGAAATTCTTCCTTTAGTCCCTGCTTGTCTAATAGATGGGGTTCCCTTGTGGCTCACTTGGTAAAGAATATACCTGCAATGCAGAAGATATGGGTTCAGTTCCTGGGTCGGGAAGATCTGCTGGAGAAGGGATAGGCTACCTGTTCCAGTATTCCCTGGCTTCCCTTGTGGCTCAGCTGGTAAATAATCCACCTACAATGCAGAAGACCTGAGTTTGATCCCTGGGTTGGGAAGATCCCCTGGAGAAGGGAACAGCTACCCACTCCAGTATTCTGGCATGGAGAATCCCATGGGTTGTCCATGGGCTCACAAAGAGTTAGACACAACTGAGCACCTTTCTGCTCTTAAATTACTTTTAGACCCTCAGATAAAAGATTTCCATCATAAACGTTGACAAAAATGAAGCATTTTGAAGCTGGATCTTTATCCTCCAAAAAAGCTATAGTATCTTTTTCAGTAATGAAGCTTAGATTTTATTTATGTGAGTGTAGTCTAATCTTTGAATTTTAATTAATATTCTTTATAATAAATGAGCATTTGATATATGATAAATTAGCTGAACACTTCACACAAGTAAGTAATTTAAACTGCTGCTCTCTTTTCATGTCAACTTTATTCCACATTAATTTGGACATATAGATTTCTTTTCCTTAAGAAATATAGAATGTTAGAATTGATATTTTTGAAAATACCGTGACCTTGGTCCATCAGCTTTGACTACTCAATGCTCTCTTCTTCATATTTGACCTAAAACATCATCTTTAAGACTGTTAGCATGTTTCTTTTATTTTTGCCTATAGGAAATAGCATTTGCTTGGTGGCTATTTTAGGTATAACTTGGTGTTTTCTACAAATGTAAATTCTAAATAGCTGGGACTTAAAAGTGGATAGCCAAGGAAAAAGATTCAAGCCAGAAGCTGACAATAAGTCTGGTCATACTAACCAAGGTTGGATGAATGAGCAGAAATTACTGCCTCAGAAGGCCATAGGATCTCGTCTATCTTCAGGAATCTCAAGGTCTTAGGCATGGTGTGTTTTGTGGGGCTGTTAGTGCTGGAACCATGAAGAGATATTTTCAAGGTTCCTGGGTTAGAAAAGACTCTTTAGCCCTGAATGAAATTATTTTTGCCTTGACATAGTTGTCCCAAAAGAGCATTGTGAAAGTGAAGAGATTGTTTTGAAATCCCCTTGGTTTCAAGGACGCTACACTTCTAAGCAAATCTTACAAAATACCACAATTATCTGGGAACCCCATTGCTTTGACCCATTTAGACCTTGTGTTCTTTCAGAACCAGTGGTTTTGACTTTTCTTTCTCCTTTAAGAAATAAGATTTGGTTGCATGAGATTCTTGATAGGCATTTCATGTTGAGTTTCAATGCAAAGAGATAGGGCTAGTAAAAAAAAAATGAAATATTTTTTCAGTGAGAGATTAGATGTCTTTCTTATTGTGTTATATAAGTAACCGTCTACGGTGCTTCTAATTTATGTCTAGAGAGTAAGTCAAATGCCATACTTGTACCCAGTAAGAGTCATACACTATGAGAAAATAAATCATTTTATGCCTCTGTTGCTAATTGATTCCTTTTCCACTGTCCTCTTCCATAACAAAACAAAATGCTGCTGCTAACCTACCTTTTAACAGGTAGAGGGCTCCCTCCTGTGGGCAAGTAGCTAAAACGGTATCCATGGCAACAAACAACTCCAAACCCTGACATCAAACATTGGCTTAGTAATCCCAAAGTTATATTAGAAAATGAAAAGAGAAAATGGAAGAGAATCTAGGAGAGAGAAAAATGAGCCTGGAAAAGAATGGTGAGAGTGACTTTAAACAAATCAGTAGAATAATTGCTAGAAGGAAGGATGAAACAGGACCAGAAATATGTATGTCAATTAGATAATAGGAAGGGAATGGAAGGAGAGGAGAAGGCAAGAATGTGGTGACATATTAACATAATCTGTTAAAAAATCTGTAACCATGACACAGTCATCCAAAGACATGATAAGTATTTAGAAATGTGAAAAAATAACCAACATTTGTATAATGCTTTCCAGGGTATGGACCACTGTCTCATGCTACCCCATCATATTTCCTCCCATGAACTCAGAAGGAAATATTCTCATTTTTATCACTGGTGGTATAATCATTGTACTAATTTTACTAATAAGACTGAGGCGCTAAGAATAATAGCAGTTTCTATTTGAAAATGTCATAACAACTGATAATTATTATGATCCTACTATGTATCAGGGACTGGGCTCAAAAGTGGCTTGATATCTATTTAAATCCTTTTGACAAGCTAATAGTATGTAGCAAGTAGAAAGAGTCATAACAATGGAGCATGTTTGGTATGTTTGATACCTAGTAAGAAGATCTGCGATTAGGAGAAAAGAACGGATGTATACCAGGGAAATAAAGTTACAGAAAAACCAAGTATTTAAAACAAGTAGGGTTTATAGACCATTGTAAGGTGTTTACTTCAATCTGAGTAAATGTAAAATCTGTGAAAGGTTGTATGAAGAGTAGGGACATGATATGATATACATTTATAAAAGAATTTATCCTCTAATATGTGAAGAATAGATTGTAGGGGTCAAATGCAGAAACCTGGGTACCACTTGGAAGAATGCTGAAAAAATCTTAAGGAATGTTGATGGTACCTTGGACGTGAATAATTTTGGTTGGTGTAGGTGGAGAGAAAGGATAATTTCTAGATGTATTTTCAAGGTATATACACCAATACATGCTAATGGATTAGATGGGAAGTATGAGAAAAAGAGAAGAAAGGAATTGCTTCAAAATTGTGGGCTGGAGGCCTTTGAAAATGGAGTTTTCATTTACTAAGATGGGGAAAACAATGTGAATAACAGGTGTAAGTAAACAGTTGTTCACTTTTTTGACATATTAGTCTTTCTGTAATCCCCTGTAGTGCTCAGTCGCTCAGTCATGTCTGACTCTTTGTGACCCCGTGAACTGTAGCCTGCCAGGCTCCTCTGTCCATGGGATTTTTCAGGCAAGGATACTGGATTGGGTTGTCATTTCCTCCTCCAGGGCATATTCCCAACCTAGGGATTGAACCCACATTTTCTGCATTGGCAGGTGGATTCTTTACCGCTGTGCCACTTGGGAAGCCCGCTTTTGGCATATTAACTAGTTTACTCTTACACATCTGCCTTAGTATGGGATGTCCACAGATCAGAGCCTGAAGCTGGTATTTGCATATTAATACGTTGTTAGGGAATACAGTGATTGAGAAGCAAATATGAGGGGGAGAGAGGTAGGAAAGAGCAACATGCATTAGATGCATGACTGAGTTGGCCACCTACTGGATCAAGCATAAGCAATAGCTCAATTGTACAGAATTTCCAACAGGTCAGATATAATAGAACACTAGAGACAGGAAGTCCAGGAGGAGAAGGAAAGGAAAGGAATTTATCCACCAAAAAACTGACTCCCATCACAGATTCACACTGAGGACAGTAACTGTTCTACATGTTCATAGTTCATGTTTACAGGCACTAAAACCACATAGGTTTATACTTCAGTGTCAGTAGGGAACTCAAGAGCAGAAAACAAAGCCTATCACAAAAGGCAAATGCAAAAGTGCTATCTAGTTTTTCCAGGTGCAGTCTGTTGCCTCAGCCAGTGGCTGAATTAAGATTAAATTTATTCCATAACCAAGGCAAGGCAGTTGGCCAAGGCTCTTCAGTATTCTTGCCTGGTAATCCCATAGACAGCGGAGCCTGGCAGGCCATGGTCCATGGGGTTGCAGAGAGTCAGACATGACTGAAGCGACTAAGCACACACTGTATACAGGTAAAAGGATGACATGATATAAAATGAAACACTAGAAGTATTTATATAATATTCAGTTGTGGATATTAGGCAATTAGAAATATAAGCATGGTGAGATACGGCTATGTATATGAGTTAAAGATAGAATTGACCACATAAACACTAGTCATTTCTCTGTGGTTAATGTGAAGTCAGAAAACAAGGAAATGAGAATGAGAAAAATATTTGCAACAGAAAAGGCAAAGTTTTCATATATAAAAAGAGCATATGAATTAATTGAAAATGCCCCCAGTAGAAAAAAAACTGGAGAAAACAAAAAATAAATACAATTTGAAAATAAACACATGAAAAAGATTCATTTCATACCCTCCTGAGAAGGTGTGATGTCACCACTCTCAGTATTTGAACCGGACATCATGAGTTACTTAAATGTTAGATTTTAGATGAAGGGAACTATATGCTTTTGTATTTTAAGTAGTGAATAAAATATTGCATGAAAAAAAGCAATGAATTATGATAAATTACTAGGCATATGGAAAGTTATTTTCTTAAAAAAACAGATTCATAGCTCATGCTGTAATATATTTTAAAGTAATTGAATATGTCTCAGTAGCCTTAAGAGTTGTGTGTATGTATGTGTGTGTGTGTGTTTTATTTTTGATTCCTGTATTCTCAGAAAGGCTTTTAATTTTGATCCTCAGAGATTTGAGCTTGAAAGACAGCTAGATAATAGCATTTTTATTGCCAATTCATTTTTCTCTTTGTTTCAAACTAAAATATATGTAACTTGGTCAAAACCACATTTTAAAATTGCGAACACAGTGAAATTCAGCTCAGTTTAGTTCAATATTTATCAAGCATATGATGTTTTTGGTTTAAAATATGTTAGCATTGCTGCCAAAAATTCTCTTTTAACTTTGGCTTTTGCTATACTAGCCAGAACACTAGCTAATAAATTACCTCACTTTCTATACTTCAGTTTCTTCATCTTTAAACTCAAAATAATAATACTACCTATGCTAATACCTGGCACAAAGTAAATGATATGAAATCTTATATATCTTGAATATTTAATGATAATATGTATACTTTAAGCCTAGCACTAGAAGATGCTCGTAGAATAATAACTTACTATAGTTTTCTGACTTGGGGATGGACCCTATACCACCTGAATTACAGCTATTTTGTTGGAACACAGAATAGGGCTACCTAGAGTTTCTTTCTTTGGAGTAGTTTTAAAAACTCAGATTTATAAAACTGTATCTCCATCCAAATGTTAGATTGGTAAGAGTGATGTCATGCAGTATCTAAGTTAAAGAATACTCTAATACTGAATAGGTGTTTATAGTGAGGTAAACTAGCTCCTTTCCTTCTCCCCTTGAGATGTATTCTTTCTTTATTCAAAAGAATACGAATACCACTTCCGTTTTCTAAAATTTGGCTACTGGCTTTAAGGAAACCAATCCTTACCCACTCATCTTATTTGTATAGTGGGGAAACTGGAAAATAATTGAGACATTGAATCTGTAAGGCTGTGCACTCATTATAGATAGAAACTTAGCCTACATTGTCCTGCCAGGACAAGTTCACTGTATGGGGTGATTCATATTTGTTCATTTTTATTTGTTTTACTGCTTTGAATGTCTTCAGGAGAAGGAAATCTTCCTTGACTCAGAGACAAAGTGTCAGAAAATATGAAAGGATTATTTTGAGTGCATCATGGTATATAATTCAAATATTTTTACTTTTTTCCTAATTTGTAGAGTCCAATTAAATAGAAATAACAATCATTTAGAGAATGGAAGGAGAGTATTCTTCTTGTATACTGAAATGCCAGTTTGAGAACATGGAAACTGAGTATTAAATGAGGATATAAGAATATGTTTGGTTTATATATGCAGTAAGAAACAAGCGTATTAATAAATGGTCAATATAAGGCACAAAGATTATTTGCGGTCTTGAACAATGCAGCCTACTTTGGATTAATGAGAAATATCAAAGTACCAACATGGAAGTGTCACCCATTGTTGGGAATATAAAAAAATAACCACAGAACAGCATGCTTTGAGGGAATTGTAAAGATTAATATATACAAATCTAGGAGAGGGAGTGAGATGAGAGGACTCCCCACTTCGTAGTACACTAGAGATCTACATTCCATGACTTTCTGAACCAAGTCAGGAAGGATTTCAGAGAAGATGATGTTCTCATAACTTCATGAGTAGGACCAGTAAAGGAAAAATTTTATTATTACTATGTCTCTCAGATCAGATCAGATCAGTCACTCAGTCGTGTCCGACTCTTTGCGACCCCATGAATCGCAGCACGCCAGGCCTCCCTGTCCATCGCCAACTCCCGGAGTTCACTCAGACTCACTATGTCTCTACTGAAAATTAATTTTAAAGTGTCCTGTTAAGTGTGAATCACTTTTAAAAAATTACAGATTTTCTCATCTTCAGCATTTTACCTTTCTACCTTTATTTTTAAATAGTAAAGTAGTATTCTTTCTGAATTATTAAACTTTAAAATGAAACAATATTTGGGGATGGAAAAATTGAAAAATTTCCCTCTTATGAGTGGATTAAATCAAGAATTACTATTTTGGTCACAAAATTAAGTCACCAAATTTTTAAACTTTGCTAAAAAAGAACTCATCCTTTCCTTAGGCAGATGATGGGAGTAGGGAGAAAATGTTGGATTAAAAATTCAAATAGTTTGGGACATAGAGAATCTCGACTGACTATGGTTATTCTTTCTTCTTCAAAACCTTATCTCATGAGTTAGAACAATTAGCCAAGTGAATGGTTACCCAGGTTTGGATTCCTGACCAACTGTGATGAGTCAAATGATATCATAGAAATATTGACCAGATGCTTAGAGAGCACAATACAGTGTCCAATAATTTGAGCTCATTCATCTAAGACATTTATTCAAAGGCTTCAGAGTCACTTTATCTTAAAAAAAAAAAAAAAAAGCCTCCTTAAAATGTGCTGCTGCTTTCTCTTTCATGGTGCGAGACACATTGTTGCCCAAATCATATGAATTTCTAAACACAATACCCCTCATTTAGTATCAGAATGATATGCTTTTATGAGTGATGATGTTATAAAGTTAATACATAATTATTCAACCCTACTTCTACATTCTTTCCTAAGAAACATATCATCCTGGGTTTCGGACCTATGCATAAATGGACTTCAGTGGAAGGATGAATAGCATTTCTTTATGAAATACATTGAAAGGAATTTTCATTGCTAAATGAAAATAAGCATGTGTGGCTCTAGTAGTCACTATTCTCTAGAGAAACAGGAGGATGTGAGATAAATCTAAAAATAAATATTAAGGAATTTGCTTATGTGATTTTGAAGGCTGGAAAGTCCAAAATCCACAAAGGCTGGCAGGCTGGAGACTCAGGAAAGAGTTGCTATTGCAGCTGGAATTCAGAGGCCATCTGATGGCTGAAATTCCTCCCTCCAGGAGGTCAGTCCTTGTCTAAAGGCCTTGAAGCTAATGAATATGTGATATAACATACATAACTGGTATTTTACAAATCCCATTCTCAATTTGTTTGTTACCGATATATAGAAATGCTCTTGGCTTTAGGTATTGACTTTAAAACTTGCTGCTTAATTTCTTGCTAATTCTACTACTAGAGCACTACTACTACTAACTAATACTACTAGAATTAAAACACTTTTTGTTAACCCCCTTGATGCTTTTGAACTGTGGTGTTGGAGAAGACTCTTGAGAGTTCCTTGGACTGCAAGGAGATCCAACCAGTCCATTCTGAAGGAGATCAGCCCTGGGATTTCTTTGGAAGGAATGATGCTGAAGCTGAAACTCCAGTTCTTTGGCTACCTCATGCGAAGAGTTGACTCATTGGAAAAGACTCTGATGCTGCGAGGGATTGGGGGCAAGAGGAGAAGGGGACGACAGAGGATGAGATGGCTGGATGGCATCACTGACTCGATGGATGTGAGTCTGAGTGAACTCCGGGAGTTGGTGATGGACAGGGAGGCCTGGCATGCTGTGATGGAGTCGCAAAGAGTTGGACATGACTGAGCGACTGATCTGATCTTAGGACTCTGTGGTAGATGATTGGATTCTCTGTGATTAGAATCGATTTTGCTTTCTCATTTTCTACACGTATACACACGCACACACACATACCCACAGGTATGTAGGTAGGTAGATTGATTCATATAAATTATGTACATGATAGGTTTCTCTCCTGGGCATAGGTGAGCTCTCCCTACTGTTTCAGGACTTGGAATGCTCAGATGCGTCTTTGGTGTTCACCTTGCTGAACGCCTGTTTTCAGAGTGAGCCCTTGATGAAGGCCTGTGGGAAACTGATGATGGTTCAGTACAAATTCCTCTGAGCTTCAGACTCTTCTAGAATCTAAACAGTTAGACCAGTCTACTCTCAACTTTAAACAATTGTAAAACATTCAGCTAGTTTCTCCTAATTCCTAATGATGGCAGCTTCCTTTTTCCCCACTGTTTTGCAGAGGACAAAGCAGCAGTGGGTCTCTTTTCTCCTGAAAGATGATCATTTTTGGATTTTTAATTTGTTACAGTTTGCTTAGATTCTTGGAGCTTTTATAGATTTAAAAAAGTCTGTAATTTTAGATGTTATCTGCTTTGTTCTTCCTACGGTATAAGTGGAATTCCATTTCAACTTACTACTTTTGAAAGCAGAAGCAGAAGCATCCTTATATGTCAGTGTCTATTTGGTCTGTCAGAGACCTTTGTAGGCCCTCAGCTGGTAAAGGATCCGCCTGCAATGCAGGAGACCTTGGTTCAATTCCTGGGTCCAGAAGACCCCCTGGAGAAGGGATAGGCTATCCACTCCAGTATTCTTGGGCTTCCCTGGTGGCTCAGCTGGTAAAGAATCTGCCTGCAATGTGGGAGACCTGGGTTCAATCCTGGGGTTGGAAAGATCTCCTGGAGAAGAGAATGGCTATCCATTCCAGCAGTCTGGCCTGGAGAATATATAGTCCATAGGGTTGCAAAGAGTCAGACACAACTGAGCGACATTCATTTTCACTTTGTAGGCCCGTTAGCTTTGCACAATAATTCCTTTCATTCTCTTAATTTTTACCAGTGATTTTCTTTTTTTGATGCAATTATATATACTGATAAAAATATACTTGTGTGTGTTTGTGCTAAGTCACTTTAGTTGTGTCTGACTCTGTGACCTCTATTACTATAAAACAATAAAATAAACATTTCAATGTTAAATGAGATAAAATGTTTGCTATTAAATGGTGTTTATTATCCCTCATTAAACTGTGAGGTGTTTCAAAATGGATCATATTGTTATTGATACAAGAATAGCATATATCAGCAAAACATAGTAGAGACTTAGAAATAGTATCACTACATATCAGAAACTAAGATATCACAAACTTGTTCATGGAATTTTTTTTGGAAAATGTAAAGTGTTTAACTTATAGGCTGATTCAAAAAAAACCTCCAAAATTGGAACCCTGAATGTGAGAGCCAAGCATAGAAAGAAAAGGAAAAAAAATAAGGGAGAGAAAAGACTGTAAACATTCACTGCATATGGCAAGATCATAATTTTGTATTTGTTTAAAATCTCACGTGTTTGTGCATATACTAAAAGTATGCTAAACCCATTGAAAATAAGAGTTCTAGAACTGAAAATAAAGGTGCCAGTTCAATAGGAAGTGTGTAGCAGATGTTAGGGAAAGCCAGTTTCATGTGAGTAAAAATAGGATTTACATGTATAAGAAAGCTATGAACACAGAACAAATACTTAGCAAACCAGTATTCAAACCAGGATTCTGTGATTTCAAACGTGATTGTTTCCATCGCCCTGTACTGTTTGGTACAAATTGTGAAGCTGCCTGTTCTTAGATTGTACCTGCCTAGCACAGTGACCAGATCCACTCAGAAGGTCTGAGACCTGAAGTCCACCACTAGAAGATCACTGGTTCTTAACAGCCAGTGATCTTAACCACTTCTTGGCAGGTGGTTCCCCCTCTCACAGAATTTCAGGTATCTCACTCAGAATCACATCGTCCCTGGCTCTAGCCCTTAAGTTCCTCAGTTCAGATCAGTTGCTCAGTCATGTCCGAATCTTTGAAATACCATGGACTGCAGCATGCCAGGCTCCCCTGTCCATACCAAATCCCAGAGCTGACTCAAACTCATGTCCACTGAGTCAGTGATGCCATCCAAACATCTCATCCTCTGTTGCCCCCTTCTCCTCCTGCTTTCAATTTTTCCTATCATCAGGGTCTTTTCTAATGAGTCAGTTCTTCACATCAGGTGGCCAAAGTATTGGAGTTTCAGCTTCAGCATCAGTCCTTCTGAATATTCAAGACTGATTTCCTTTAGGATAGACTGGTTGGATCTCCTTGCAGTCCAAGGGACTCTCAAGAGTCTTCTCCAACACCACAGTTCAAAAACATCATTTCTTTGCTGTTCAGCTTTCTTTATGGTCCAACTCTCACAGCCATACGTGACTACTGGAAAAACCACAGCTTTGACTAAGCGGATCTTTGTTGGCAAAGTAATGTCTCTGCTTTTTAATATGCTACCTAAGTTGGTCATAACTTTTCTTCCAAGGAATAAGCGTCTTTTAATTTCATGGCTGCAGTCACCAACTGCAATGATTTTGGAGCCCCCCAAAATAAAGTCTCTCACTGTTTCCATTTTTTCCCCATCTATTTGCCATGAAGTGATGAGACTGGATGCCATGATCTTTGTTTTCTGAATGTGAGTTTTAAGCCAAAACTCCTTAAGCTCCTACTGCATTGCTAAGTACACTTGGCAGGAGAAAAAAGTAGGGAATTTAATCACACTGAAATTACTGCCAGGTGGTAGCTCAAAAAGTTCAAAGAGATTATGTGTGTGTGTGTGTGATGGAAAGTGATATTCTTTGCACAGTGAGGATTATCAGAAAAGCTGTTTTTGTTTATTCATGGGTAGAGTAAGGAGACGCACAGGAATCTCTGTATGAACTCTCAGGAGAAGCAGTCTAGTTTAAAAGAGAATGAGGCAGAAAGAGGGAGTGAAGGTTTGAATGAAATTACAAGTCTCCTCTGTTCAGGTAAAGAGTACAATGAACAGACTATTCTCAGATGGGAAGAAGTGGATCTGTAGCATTATTAATTATAAAATAAGAAACCATTGATCTAGAAACACTTAACTATTTATTCTATATAAAACTGTTGCCTATTCATATATGTTCTAAAACTTGTCTCTAGTATATCACATTTTATTGCACAAAAAAGTTCTGTACTGCCATAAATTTACTACTGATGAGGGATGTAGGCAATTAGATGCCTTCATTTCTGAAGATAGAAATTCCCCACCTACTGCCCAAATTCTAGGTCTTCAAGTAGAGGAACAGCTAGCAGAGACTTCGTATTTTCATCTGTCATTTTTGTTTTGTTTTGTATTTGTCATTTTAAGTCACTTAGAAAAGAAGATGGAAGAGATTGCAGAGGGAGGCAAGAAATCATTCATCCTGACCCTAGCTTCTGTATCTCAGGACAGTAGAGGGCAATGCGGTGTGCCTGACATATGTTTATGCTGAGGTGTTCTGGAGATTTAATCTACTCTTTTGCCTTTGCAGTTTTAATGCAATGCCTTGTCCATTTACTCAGTATTGAAAGACACCAGTAGAAAAAAAATAGTTTTAATTAAAGTAACAAAAGAATTATTAAGACAGCATTTATGCATTCATTGTGTTGATTCAAAGCATACTATTTTTTAAATTTTAGTGCAAATAAGAGGCATTTTAATGAATAAATTTACATTTAAAAATCATATAAAACATGTAACTGGCAATACCTGCCTAAAGTAACACTGTCTATAGAGGTAAAGCTTCCAGCAAAACAACTATTTTGCAGGAAAAATAAAACAATAGTCAAGGCAGGAAAGCATTCAAACTGTATTGTATAGAAATGTAGTGACTGTTTAAGGCAGCAGCAATTTAAAAGGTCGAAGATTGGGCTTTGTTCTTAAGCGTGTGGCAAAATCAGGCTGAACAGATGGAACCCCATCTGCAGGGTGTCTATATATCTGTGGAGGGATGTTCTGTAATGTGCTGATACATCAAAACTATAAATAGAAAGTTCTGCAAATTAGTTCCCCTTTTACCCATTTTTAGCAAGTTTAAAATCTTAAAAATCTCAGCTAAATGGGAAAAGGAAAAGGGTGTCTATTCAATACCTTAAGTTCTGGGGTCTTCTCTGAGAGTAGTATCAAAATGTTTACCATGATCCCTATCGTAGCTTTGTCTGTGAAATTAAGGTGATAAAAGAAGGAAGGGAAAGGGGAGAGAAAAAGTCAGATACTTCAAAATAGTTAGGGTCAAAAAACTCAAAGTGTCTTCTACCTGGAGAAAAATAGCAATTGCAAAACTCTAGTTTATTTTTACGGTAAAATGATACTATTTGTTTTAAATTTTTTTCTGCCAATTTATGTTATTTTTATTAAGTGGATTGGAAAACCTATTTTCTGTCAATGCATGAGGAATTTATCTTTGCATGTAAATCTTAAAATTAAGTATATTCAAAGATAATATTTTTTGTAAAAGATAGCTCCAGTTTCATACAGAGATAATCTTTGGCAATTTTATTTTTTTTCTAGGGAATCAAACAAAAAATGACTAAGACATTATAGGAAAACTTACAGTGCAAAAAGATTTCTTTCATATCGTGTAATTGCTAATATTACTTATGTGTATCTGCATGCAGGCTCCATGACCTTGAATAATTTACTTAAGCTCTTTGTCTCAGACTCCTCAAATGCAAAAAGAAATTTAAATAAGTCCACATGTGTAAATTACTTAGAACTGCAACTTCCATAGAATAAGTGTTCAATGAATATTAGGTATTACAATATAAACAGTTCTCATTGTAGACCAGACATTAACCTCCCTGCTCCCAGGATGGCACTAGATAGACATTTGTTACTCCTCCAATCTAAAAACTGTTTACTGTATTTAAATATTTTTGTGTAAATATAAGTTCTTATTATAAGACAGATATACTGTGGGCACCTGAAATTAAGAATTTACAGGGCTGTTTTGACAGTAGTTTTAGCATCTACTAGTTAGATTCCTACTATGTTCTTGGCTTTCCTTATTACTTTGGTTAAGACAATAAGAACCATTACATGGTTTTTCCTGGGTGTTTGGACTTTTTAAAAAATATTGTCTTTTCAAAAAATCAATCTTTCTTCTCTTCCCTTAATGTCCTCCAGTCTCTCCTAAATTTATTAAGTTAACCTTCTCTTTTTCTTCTGTCTACTCTTTATGCCGTTTCCCTTGCTCTTTTATAATAGATTCTTCCTGTGGTCAATACTTTCCACACAAAAGGAACAATTATTCCTATTTAAGGATGAGAAAAATGAGGCTCAGAGAGTGCAAGCGTACTTGTAAATTTGAATGTGGGCCTATTTGACTTGAAATTTGTGCTTTGCCAACTCTGTCAATACATGACTACAAAGGACTCTATTATTCTAACCCTACTGAAAACAGAAAGGTTGAGGAATGGGGCTAACTTTATTGTCAGGCAAACCAATGTACTGGGAAAGGCATGTTATGTCCCAAATATCTCATTTCTTAAAGCCTTGGGCTTCCTTGATGGCTCAGATGGTAAAGAATCCACGTGCAATGTGGGAGACCTGGATTCAGTCCCTGGGTGGGAAAGATCCCCTGGAGGAGGGTATGGCAACCCACTCCAGTATTCTTGCCTGGAGAAGCCCATGGACAGAGGAGCCTGTGGGCTACAGTCCATGGGTTCGCAAAGAGTTGAACACAACTGAGTGACTAAGCACAGCACACAGCACCCTTTCTTAGACAGTGGTATTGAAACTGAGGCTAATGAATGTAAAAATTTATCTTCATTGCTGTGTATAATGTGTGGGGTAACTGATTTAAATTGTTCAGAAGGTTGACTTGAAAATCCACTGGGAATGCTTACATTCAAATGGTAGTTAATGTTTTAATAAAAATGTAGAAATCTCTTAGGAAGCCAAGCCATAACTTTCAATTGGTTCCAAAGAAGTAGTGGAAAAGGAGAGATATAATTTGTGTTAATCATTACCCTTGAATAAAAAAGAAAACTGCATATCCTAATTTCTGTATTCTATAAAAGTTACAATGATCCTAAAAATTAGGAAGCAAGAGGAAATTACATATAATACAAATTGAACCATTTCATCCAGGACATAGTCTCAAACACCTATGGATGGAAGGAACTATGATAATAGGAATTTCTGTAAAGTTTATTTATTCCCAAACTGCACTGAATATGAAATTTTTTCATAGAGCTTTCCAAAAACAGAGGTACTTGGTTCAGTTCACTTCAGTCGCTCAGTCATGTCCAAATCTTTGTCACTCCATGGACTGCACCATGCCAGGCTTACTCCCAGAGCTGACTCAAACTCATGTCCACCAAGTCATCCAACCATCTCATCCTCTGTCATCCCCTTCTCCTCCTGCCTTCAATCTTTCCCAGCATCAGGGTCTTTTCCAAAATGAGTGACTTTGGAATGGGAGTCAGTTCTTTGCATCAGGTGACCAAAGTATTGGAGTTTCAGCTTCAGCATCAGTCCTTCTAGTGAATATTCAGGAATGATTTCCTTGAGGATTAAGTGGTTGGATCTCCTTGCAGTCCAAGGGACTCTCAAGAGTCTTATCCAACACCGTAGTTCGAAAGCATCAATTCTTTGGTGCTCAACTTTCTTTATAGTCCAACTCTCACATTTGTACATGACTACTGGAAAAACCACAGCTTTGACTAGATGGACCCTTGCTGGCAAAGTAATGTCTCTGCTTTTTAATATGCTGTCTAGGTTGGTCATAGCTTTTCTTCCAAGGAGCGAACATCATTTAATTCCATGGCTGCAGTCACCACATGCAGTGATTTTGGAGCTCCCCAAAATAAAGTCAGTCACTATTTCCATTGTTTCCCCACCTATGTGCCATGAAGTGATGGGACCAGAAGCCATGATCTTAGTTTTGTGAATGTTGAGTTTTAAGCCAACTTTTTCACTCTGCCCTTTCACTTTCATCAAGAGGCTTTTTAGTTCTTCTTGGACCACTCCACAAATCTACTGAATTAGAAATCTTATTTAGAAATAAAATTTGTGTACAAGCACACTTTAAAAAATATTATTTTTTTTGCTTTACAGAATGTTGTTGTTTTCTGCCAAATATCAACAGAAATAAACCACAGGTATACACATGTCCCCTCCCTCTTGATCCTTCTTCCCATCTCCCTCGCCTTTAGGTTATTACATGACTCAGGGAACTCAAACAGGGGCTCGGTAACAAGCAGACTTTTGAAAAACTGTTCTAGATTATGACTCACTAACATTTTCAAAAACACACAAAAATATTTTGATGCATTTATTTCACAACAATTTGAAGAACAGGATTATAAAATAGATGAAAACAATAAACATTTCTGTCATGATATATTGTCATATTATGAAAAATATAGTGCATTTTTGAAGTAAGTTTTGGAGAGGTTGGGATGAATGAAAACAAGTGAACCTCAAAACTTACTGACTAGAATGTTTCAGAGAGTTCATTCAAACATTTTAATAAGTATTAAAGAATGCTGCTACTGCTAAGTCACTTCAGTCGTGTCCGACTCTGTGCGACCCCATAGATGGCAGCCCACCAGGCTGCCCCATCCCGGGGATTCTCCAGGCAAGAGCACTGGAGTGGGTTGCCATTTTCTTCTCCAGTGCATGAAAGTGAAAAGTGAAAGTGAATGAGCACTCATATATTTCTGACTCAAAATAATGCTTAGGTTTTTTCTTTATTACATTATTTGATTGTATTTGGCAAAACATTGATTTGCTCTGATTTCAAATGTCATAGATTTTTATAACACTGTGCATTAACTGGGAAGTTTCAAGTTTGATTTCTATGAAATTAATTAATTTACTGGACCCTGGCTTAAGTGACAAGATCACACAACCTTTTGAAAATAGAAAAAAAAAATCCATTTCTAAAATCTTATTTATTTGGATTCCCTTGATTCTATTGTTTTATTTACATTTTGTCTGGGGCTTGGCCAGAGCTCCATTCAGCTTTGCTAATGAATTACTAATGTCCTTTCAAGTATATCATGAAAATAACATCATGAAACAAAATCTCCCTTAGATAATAACTGGCTTCAGTGGGTTTAGAAGCAAACATTTATGTAATAAACACAATGCATTCATTGTCAATATTGACCAAAGTAAATCAAAGGAAATTGATAAAACTTTGACACAAGTTTTCGTTTCTATGAAATCCTTCTGTTTTTTTTGTTTAGCAAAGTGTAGCCTACATATAGAAATGTTCATAAAACAAACAGCAGAATTGTTTCACAAAACACTCATGTAGGTGATGCTAGTGGTAAAGAACCCACCTGCCAATGCAGGAGACATAAGAGATGTGGGTTCCATCCCTTGGCTGGGAGGGAAGATCCCCTGGAGGGAGAATGACAACACACTCTAGTACTCTTGTCTAGAGAATCCCATGGACAGAGGAGCTAGTGGGCTACAGTCCATGGGGTCAAAAAAAGTTGGACATGATTGAAGTGACTTAGCATGCACACATGCATGCAATCACCACTTCAGACAATAAAAGGAAAATTTGTAGGCAACTTTATTTCTACAATTGCCCCAACCTGGTAACAGCATTTCTCTTTAAAAGTAATCAGTATTCTCAAATCTATGGTAACCACTACCTTTAATATATATTTTAACAATCTACAGATGTTTTATGAAACAATATGGATTACTTTTGACTTGTTTACATAAGAATAAACAGGCTGCTAGATATTTCTCCAGCAAATATGTACTCTCATGGGTAAGAGAAACTCCTCTGGGTAAATTCTTTTACTGTGTCCTGAATCTTTGCACTAAAAGCAGAAACTCAGAGGGTTTTGATTTTGTTTAGAAGGCTTCAGTTGCTGGAGTTGTGTTAGTCTTCCTTTGAGGTCACTCATCTAAACTGTGAGAGAGCTGACTTGCCAGATTAACTAAATCTGGAATGAACATAATGTCCCATTCCACCCTGCTCCTTTTTACTAGAAAGGAAAAGTCCCAGTTCAGCCCATTAATAAACATAGAGGTAAGAGCTACCTTGGTGGAATCAACCTCTGGAGATAAACCAGAATTTTCTTGAAAACTGATCTGAAATCAATTGTAGTAATTATGTATAGGTTCATCAGATTTTTGTGTGCAAGCCTAAACCTAAACTTTGTTCCAACCAACAGGCTTTGGAAAAGTTCTGGAAATTACTCAGTGAATTACCTACTGATTGTCCAAGCTTCATCATGTAGTTAAGATATCAGGTTGGTCTCCTGGTGTAATACTAGAGACCTTTTGGGATTTTCCCAATTTGTGATTTTCATCCAATGCTAAGCCTGAACTTCACCAACCAGCATATGAAATAGCTGATATAAGTCAAGAGAAACCAGGTTGATAAGTTTGAATGACTTTATTAAATTCCTCTTCAAGTCTTTGAGGATCTTCAACTACTTTTGGAAAATCTTTGACTGTGGTTCACAGTCCAGACAATATAAGAAATTAAGAGTTTAACCTCTGGATCCTCAGAAGACTTAATTTTAAGGAGACAGGCTCTGTTAAGTTCAAATGAAAAGGTAGTGGGGACAGTTTCAGAGAACAGGGAGAATTTGGCTATAGAATTAGTATGAGGTAATTGAGGGCATAGAGGAGGCATAGGCGGTGTAGAAGGAGAGGAGGAAAGTGGTGTTGGAGGAGTCTGGTCATGAGGATCTGAAGAAGAGAGACAGATGGCAACAGAGGCAGAGCCCGAGACAGAACAAATCAAAGGAAGCTGAGGCTTCGGAGACATTTTATCTTTCTTTAATCATTTGTTTGCCTCAGTTAATCTTAAAATATTGTTTTGTGTAGAGGCAATTTTAGACTTCTCATAATATTGGGAAACCTCAAAATACCAATAAAAATAAGCATTCCACTCATTACTGGAAAATTTTGAGCTATTTTAGTCCAGTTCAATTTTCAGGAAATTAAGTTTGGGGATTTTAAAAGCCCCCCATAATAGTCACTGATATTCAAAATTGCCTTTGGTTAGGTCATTTCATTTAAGTTAGAAATGCATATGAGGAAGAATTATTGTAGACTAAAGTCCCTGAAGGAAGGGTGCCCTAAAAGTATTTAAATAACTGGGATCCCACTTCTTAGAGGTTTATTACTATAGAGTAAAAGAACAGCTTAAACATCTTACAACTCAAACAGCTCAGTTTAAACTGCTTGCAAGCTAATACCACCCAGTTCTAAGGATGCAGCTTGGTCTCAGAGGAGCCAAGTCAAAGGCTTTTCAGCCACTTTCTGGAGAATAACCCCTACTCCAAAGGAATGGGCCAGTGACCAAAAACCTGGCATAGGTTCCATGAATCAGCCCCTGTCCCTAAAGGAATCAGCCAGCAACTTCTCAGCCGGTTTCAGTTGAAATAGTATAATCTTGAAATCAGATCTAAGTCCCTAACAAGTACTCACATACGGAAAGAACAAAACCTTAAAATAGTCCCTGAATAAAACCTAGGGAGATTCAAATGCTAAAAGGACACACGCTCAGATCCAAGAAAGAGATATGCCTTCAAACTTCAGAGTTAGCAAGAAAAATCAGTGAGCTCAATAGATATTCTACCTGTTTGTTCACCACACCAGAGTCTTCTCTGGTCCCCATGGGGGCCACCAAAATGTTGTCCTAAAACAGACTGGCAGATATGTTTCCAGCAAAGATGGATTTCTTTGGAATTGGCAGAGAATTGCAATTTGGGTTCTGCAACCATGGTGAGCCATGTTCAAGTCCCACGTGGAAAGGAAGGGAGAACTCTTATATAGAGGGGAAAAGGAATTGGAAGGGCTATGGTGAAGAAAGAGTCCATGGATTTTCAGTGACTGAGTCTTTGCCTGAAAAGAAGAGTCTTACTTCCTGTTATCGTGCTCTGCTTTGGCCATAGAATGTGAGAACTCCCCTTTCTGGCCTCCCAGCTTTAATTAAGGTTTCTCTTTTCTACAGACTGTGTGTGTATTGCACATAAAATGAATTACAATATGACATGTACTCTTTTGTGATAAGCTTCTATCACTCAAAAGTTGTGCTTTTAATACTCAACCATGTTTTCGTATGTAGTTGTAGTTCATTAATTTTCATTGCCTGTATTTCTTTATGAATATAAAGCATCTTATAGTTTGTACTGCCAATAGGCAGTTGGGTTTATGGCTTATGCAGATTTTTACTTTATGAATAATGCTGCTAACGATACATGTCTTGTGGTGCATGCATGGATTAATTTCTCTAGGGAATACACTTAGCCGTATAATTGCAAGATCATGGTATATGCCTACTGCATGGGAATGAAGTTTTGATTCTAACAATCTGCAAGTTATTGTACACCCTGTTTGTTAATGGCATGGAGCTCAATAAGGGTGAGTTTCCAAAGCCTGCCATATTTCTGACCAACTGGCTAGAAGTCCAGAAATGTTTGCACAATCTCAATCAAGTTTGAAAATACACTGATACAGCTCAAAGAACTCAGGAAAATTCTATATTACAGTTGTAGTTTTAAAGTAATGGATACAAATCGAGATCAAATGAAGGGATATGCAGGACAAGGAATAGGAGTTTCCCAAAGGTAGAGCTTCTGTGCCTTCTCACCATAGGATCAGATTGCCTCACCCTCTCAGCACACTGATGTGGTTACCAGGCAGGAAATTCCACTAAACCTCAGTGTTCAGAGTTTGTATTTTGTCAGCTTTATTATATAGAAATCATTGATTAAATCATTGGCCACATGACAGAAACTGAGCCCTCCTCCTCTCCTCCCCTTCCTGAAAGTTGAGCTGGCTCAAAGCCCCAACCCTCTAGCCATATGGTTAGTCTTTCTGGTCACAAGCCCCAACTTAAATTGGCTGATTATCATAAACTCAGATCTGGTTAAAGGGGCTCATGAATAATAAAGACATTCGCATCAACTGGGAAAGGTCCAGGATTTTAGAAGCTACACCAAGAACTCAGAACAAACACCAAAGGTTTTTTTTTTTTTTTCCCCCCATTATTTAACACTTATTTTGTACATAGATTCAAATTATTATTGAAAGTAATTGACCAAGCCACTCTCTCACAAGCTTTTTATGAGTCCTTATCCCTTCATAAACAAAACTTGTTATTGTTTTTTTTTTTTATTGCTTCTTATTTTTATTTTCTTAAAATTCCACTGATTTATCATAAACTCAAATATGATCCAAGGGGTTCATGAATAATAAAAACATTCCCATCAAAGGTCCAATGTTATCAGTTGTGGTTTTAATTTATTTATGTATTTATTTTTGTTCTTGTCTTATTGCAAATAGTTTTACTTCTATTCACACAGCTGGAATCTTTTTTTTTTTTTTTAACAATTGCATATACCACACTATGGGTCATATTGATCTTGTAGTGAGCTAAAAGGTTTCTCAGGTGGCTCAGTGGGTAAAGAATCTGCCTCCAATGCAGAAGATGTGGGAGACATGGGTTTGATCCCTGGGTTGGGAAGATTCCCTGGAGGAGGGCATGATAACCCACTCTCCTATTCTTGTCTGGAAAATCCCACTGACAGAGAAGCCTGGACCCTTCTCCAGTTGATCTTCCCAAACCAGGAATCGAACCAGGGTCTCCTTCATTGCAGATGGCTTTTTACCGACTGAGCTATCGGGTGGCTTCCCTTGTGGCTCAGCTGGTAAAGAATCCATCTGCAATGTGGGAGAACTGGGTTCAATTCCTGGGTTGGGAAGATCCGCTGGAGAAGGGAAAGGCTATGAACTCCAGTATTCCGGCCTAGAGAAATCCATGGACTAGTCCATGGCATCGCAAAGAGTCAGACAAGACTGAGTGACTTTCACTTCACTTCACTCCACTTCACTCATCCATAAATGAATATTTGGTCTGCCTCTCAATCAGTTCAGACACTCAGTTGTGTCCAACTGTTTGTGACCCCATGGACTGCAGCACACCAGGCCTCTCTGTCCATCACCAACTCCCAGAGCTTACTCAAACTCATGTCCATTGAGTGCGTGACGCCATCCAACCATCTCATCCTCTGTCGTCCCCTTCTCCTCCTGCCCTCAATCTTTCCCAGCATCAGGGTCTTTTCGATTGAGTCAGCTCGCTGTTTGCATCAGATGGCCAAAGTATTGGAGTTTGAGCTTCAACATCAGTCTTGCCAGTGAACACCCAGGACTGAACTCTTTTACGATGGACTGGTTGGATCTCCATAGGGTTTCAAAAAGTCAGATACGGTTGATGCAACTGAGTACCCATACACACAGTCAGCTAAAACCCCTGTTTCTCATCAGAAAATCCCTTCTCTATATTTGTGCAGGTGACATTTTTACACCTAAATTCAGGTCTTTACAATAATCACTCCCATTTTGCGGATGGAGATAGACTCGGGGAAGCGGAGTCTTCCCTGTCTTCTCTGTCTTCATCTCCAGTCTTTTCTCTGCCTCCTTTACGTGCTCCTCAGTTTTCTGTTCACTTGTTCTCCTTACTCAGAGTTTTACATTTCTATGCTGGCTGATTCCATTGTGTTCTTTTTTTCTTTTTTTTTTTTTATTTGAAGGATAGTTGATTCACAGTGTTGTGTTTACTTTAGGTGTACAGCAGAGTAGATCAGTGTTTTTGCAGATTTTATTCCATTACAGATTAACTCAAGCTAGCGTGTATAGTTTCCTGTGCTATACAGTAAATCCCTGTTGCTTATCTATTTTATATGTAGCAGTTTATATCTGCTAATCCCATATATCTAATTTGCCCCTTCCCCTCCCCTCTTGTCATTGGTAACCACAAGTTTGTTTTCTATGTTTGTGAGTCTGTTTCTGTTTTGATTAAATGTATTTGTATTATTATTGAGATTCTATTAATGATATCATATAGTGTCTTTCTCTAGTTTCTGATTTACTCCAAAAAGCATAATATTCTCTAGGTCCATTTATGTTGCTCCAAACAGCAATATTTCATCCTTTTTTATGCCTGAGTAACATTTCATTGTATGTATGTGTGTGCGTGTGTAAGTACATATATTCTTAAGCTAATTGATGGTCACTTGGGTATTTTCTGTGTCTTAGCTATTGTAAGTACTGCTGCTATCTACATGAGGGTGCATGTTAGGGGTACATGTATCTTTTAAAATTACTGTTTTCATTTTTCCAGATATATATCAAGGAGTGTGATTGCTACATCATATGTTTGTTCTATTTTTAGTTTTTAAGGAACCTCAATAATGTTTTGTATAGTGGTTGAACCAATTTATATTCCACTAACAGTTTACAAATGGTTACCTATTCTCCGCATCTTCTCCAATATTTTTTTATTTGTAGGCTTTTTGATGATAGCGATACAGACAAGTGTGAGGTGACATTTCTCTGTGGTACTGATTTCTTTTTCACTAATAATTAACAACGGTGAACATCCTTTAGTGTGCCTTTTAGACATCTGTATGTCTTTTTTGGAAAACTGTCTGTTCAAATCTCTTGCCCTATTTTATTGTATTCTAGTTTTTATGGTATTGAGTTGTGTGAGCTGTTTATCTATTTTGAATATTAATCTCTTATCTGTTGCATTATTTGCAAATATTTTCTTCTACCCTGTAGGTAGTCTTTTCATTTTGTAGATGGTTTCCTTTTCTGTGCCAAAGCTTTTAAGTTTAGTTAGATCCACTTGTTTATTTTTACTTTATATTTTTAGCCTTGGGAGACTGATCCAATAAAATATTGCTGTTATTTATGTGAAAAACAGTTTGCCTATATTTGTTTATAGCTGAGGAAATATTCTAAAATTATTGTTAACTAAATGTATTTATTTGAAATTTTGTACATGTCTTACTAAAGCATTCTAATATTTCGTTAGAGTGTGATAGGTGGTATGGCAGGCACCTCTATGGAAAAGAAAACAACATCTATTCTAAATATACTGTTTCACTGTGCTTTCCTCTGAAAGAGCAGACTCTATACTTCCCAGTGTGGTGGAATTTTTTTTCTTTAATCCAGTGGGTATTATTTCCTCTAGAATATGTTCTTTTATTTTATCTGATAGTTGACAAAGTAGATCTTTGGAGGGGGTTCCTTTACAAACAAGACCTTTCAAAGTGCATCATTTTAAAAAAATTTACATTAATAAACTTGTGTTTATAATATACAGAAGGTTGGAACAGAAATTTAATGGAGCAAAATGTGAATGATAACAACAATCATAAGTTGTATTATGAACCTGTGATCAATTTAGAGCTCTAACAACTTCACACTGTGATATTAATTGTATCACTCTCTAAAAGCGTATTGATATGTGTCTAATCGATGATATGTTAACAAATACAAAATCTTCTTCTATTAACACATTTATCATCATTATAATGCTCATCCCTATCTTTTGTTATTGACTTGTTTAACAATCTATTTGATATGAGTATTCACTTCAGATCAGTTAAGTCGCTCAGTCGTGTCCAACTTCACAACCCCATGAACCACAGCGTGCCAAGCCTCCCTGTCCAGCGCCAACGCCCAGAGTCCACCCAAACCCATGTCCATTGAGTCAGTGATGCCATCCAACCATCTCATCCTCTGTCTTCCCCTTTTCCTCCTGCCCTCAAACTTTCTCAGGGTTGGGGTCTTTTCAAATGAGTCAGCTCTTCACATCAGGTGGCCAAAGTACTGGAGTTTCAACTTCAACATCAGTCCTTCCCTGAACACTCAGGACTGATCTCCTTTAGGATGGACTGGTTGGATCTCCTTGCAGTCCAAGGGACTCTCAACAGTCTTCTCCAAAACCACAGTTCAAAAGCATCAATTCTTCGGTACTCAGCTTTCTTCACAGTCCAACTCTCACATCCATACATGACCACTAGAAAAACCATAGCCTTGACTAGATGGACCTTTGTTGGCAAAGTAATGTCTCTGCTTTTGAATATGCTATCTACGTTGGTCATAACTTTCCTTCCAAGGAGTAAGTGTCTTTTAATTTCATGGCTGCAATCAACGTCTGCAGTGATTTTGGAGCCGCCCAAAATAAAGTCAGCCACTATTTCCACTGTTTCCCCATCTATTTGCCATGAAGCGATGGGACCTGATGCCATGATCTTCGTTTTCTGAATGTTGAGCTTTAAGCCAAGTTTTTCACTCTCCTCTTTCACTTTCATCAAGAGGCTTTTTTAGTTCCTCTTCACGTTCTGCCATAAGGGTGGTGTCATCTGCATATCTGAGGTTATTGATATTTCTCCCAGCAATCTTGATCCCAGCTTGTGTGACATACAACCCCGCGTTTCTCATGATGTACTCTGCATAGAAGTTAAATAAGCAGGGTGACAATATACAGCCTTGATGTACTCTTTTTCCTATTTGGAAACAGTCTGTTGTTCCATGTCCAGTTCTAACTGTTATGAGTTTTTTATCCTTTCCTTTTACATGAAGTATTTTTTATTCCTCCAATTTTAGTTTTCTTATGTTTTTTTGCCCTGAAGTCTCTTGTAGGCAGCATATTGAAGGTTCTTGGGTTTTAATCTAATCAGCCCATGTATGTCTTTTGATTAGAGGATGAATTTCACTGATATTTAAAGTTATTATTTATTGGTATGTACTTATTACCTTCTTATTTCTTGTTCTCAGGTTGTTTTGTACAAAGTTTTTCTTTCTAAATTTCATCTTTTTTACCTGTCCCTGTTGTGATTTGGTGATTTTCTTTTGTAGTTCCTTTATTTTTGTATGTATCACAGGCTTTTGATTTGTGCCTCCATTGGAATTAATGTATGACTACCAGAGATCAAATCTCTGTGCCAACATCCACTGGATCATAGAAAAAGCAAGAGAGTTCCATAAAAACATCTATTTCTGCTTTACTGACTGTGCCAAAGCCTTTGACTGTGTGGATCACAATAAACTGTGGAAAATTTTGAAAGAGATGGGAATGCCAGACTACCTGACCTGCCTCTCGAGAAACCTGTATGCAGGTCAGGAAGCAACAGTTAGAACTGGACATGGAACAACAGACTGGTTCCAAATAGCAAAAGGAGTACGTGAAGGCTGTATATTGTCACCCTGCTTATTTAACTTATATGCAGAGTACATCATGAGAAATGCTGGGCTGGAGGAAGCTCAAGCTGGAATCAAGATTGCCAGGAGGAATATCAATAACCTCAGATATGCAGATGACACCACCCTTATGGCAGAAAGTGAAGAACTAAAGAGCCTCTCAGTGAAAGTGAAAGAGGAGAGTGAAAAAGTTGGCTTAAAGCTCAACATTCAGAAAACGAAGATCATGGCATCTGGTCCCATCACTTCATGGAAAATAGATGACCAACATGGCAAACAGTGACCAGCTTTATTTTTCTGGGCTCCAAAATCACTGCAGATGGTGACCGCAGCCATGAAACTAAAAGACGCTTACTCCTTGGAAGGAAACTTATGACCGACCTAGATAACATATTCAAAAGCAGAGACATTACTTTGCCAACAAAGGTCCGTCTAGCCAAGGTTATGGTTTTTCCAGTGGTCATGTATGGATGTGAGAGTTGGACTGTGAAGAAAGCTGAGCACCGAAGAATTGATGCTTTTGAGCTGTGGTGTTGGAGAAAATTCTTGAGAGTCCCTTGGACTGCAAGGAGATTCAGCCAGTCCATCCTAAAGGAAATCAGTTCAGTCCTGAATATTTATTGGAAGGACTGATATTGAAGTTGAAACTCCAATACTTTGGCCACCTGATGTGAAGAGCTGACTCATTCGAAAAAATCCTGATGCTGGGAAAGATTGAAGGCAGGAGGAGAAGGCAACTACAGAGGATGAGATGGTTGGATGGCATCACCGACTCAATGGACATGAGTTTGAATCAGCTCCGGGAGTTGGTGATGGACAGGGAGGCCTGACGTATTGCCATCCATGGGGTTGCAAAGAGTTGGACATGACTGAGTGGCTGAACTGAACTGACCCATAATTATATGTATAATCATAATTGTGTGTATATATATATATATATAAATTTAGATAAATATTTCACTTCAAATGTATTCTAAAAATCATTTTTTACTCTTCCCCTCCATATTTTGTGTTTTTGAAGTCATATTTTACACCTTCATGCTTATCTCTTTCTGTTTATTGTAGTTATATTCGCTTTTACAACTTTTTGTTGTTGTCTAATCTATGTACTGGCTTATTTAAGTAATCTTTGATTCTTACTATATATTTGCATTTGCTATTGATATTTTTCCCTTTCCTATAGATTCTTGCTTATTTTCTGTTTAGCAGCAACCCTTCATCATTTATTTAATGATAAGTTTAATATTTATAATTTCTTTTATTTTTTTATTGTTGAAAGAATCTTTCTCCATCTATTCTAAATGATAGTCTTGCTGTGTAGAGTATTCTGGGTTGCAGCTTTTTCACTTTCAGGACTTTGAATATATTGTAACACTCTTCTGGCCTTCAAAGTTTCTGCAGAGAAATCAGCTGATAGTCTTTATGGGGGTTTCCTTGTATGTGACTCTGTTTTTCTCTTGCTGGCTTTATAAATCTCTTTAACTTTTGCCATTTTAATTATGATATGTCTTGGTGTGTGTTATTTTGTGTTCATCTTGTTTGGGACCATCTGTGTTTCCTGTATGTGGATATCTATTTCTTTCTTTCCATTTGGGAAATGTTCGGCCATGATGTCTTCAAATATGTTTTCTATCCTCTTCTCTCTCTTCCCGTTCTGGAACCTCCTATTATGTTTATTGGCATGTTTTATAGCAGCCTATACATATCATTTTTTGCTTTCTTTCCTTTTTTTTTTTAAGTTTTTCTGTCTATGGTTCTGTTTGAATGATTTTCATTATTCTCTCTTCTAGATCTCTCTTCTAGATCACTTATGCACCCTTCTGTGTCATTTTATCAACTATTCATTGCATTTAGATTGTTGCTTATCTCAGAAATGGAATTATCAATTTTTGATTCAGTCATCTTTATAGTTTCTAGTTCCTTGTTTAATGATCTCTGTTTATATTGCTAATCTTTCTTTTCATTTAGCATTTTTATTACCTACTCTTAAAATTTAGAGTCTGGTAGACTATCTCTGTGTCATTAAATAATTTTTTTCACAGGTTCTCTCTTGGTGTTTTGCGAGTATTTTCTCTACCTTTTCATTTTACTTTCCATCTCTATGAATTGAGGTGAAACAGTTATCTCTTCTGATCTTGAAGGGCATTTGTATGTGGGACCATCCCTACGCGGACAGTGTGTGCCCAATGTCTTTGGTGTGGATGCCAGCCACATCTTTTCTCAGGGTGTGTTGGCCACTAACACCTTGATAGGAAGTGTGGTTGGTACTGGAGCTGCTAAAGCCTGAGCAAAGTGTGAGACTCAACTTCCTATCTTTCCCATGACTATTCCTGCCTTTTTGGGGGGGCAGGGTCTCTTTACCAGTTATTAGAGAGTAATCCTTGTTTGTTGGGCTTGAGCAGATTCTGTTACCTTTCAGTGTGGAAACTTTTCCTTCCACACTTTGTCCCAAATGAGGGGCGTGCTGAAGTGAGTGAGGATTGTGTGCTCACTGATGTCTGATGTGCTGCCTGTGAACGTGTCTGTGGCTCCGCTCAGACACAGCCCCAAACAGCATGAGTTTTCCTTTTCCATGTTATGATCATCCCAGATCCAGTGCAAGGTTGTGGCACAGAGTGGCAGTCGAAGTGTTTGCTCAAGTGGGAGTGTGGCTGCTGGAGCTGGAGGACTGCTCTGCTGACAGCAGAGGTCTGGGCTGCCTTTGTGGTGCTGTTTGTGTTATCACCAGTAGTGGCCACCTCTGCCCCACCAAGACCACACCCCACACACCTTGACCATCTCAGCTTTGCCAGATTTAGTCTTTTCCAGGATGTGACTGTCCTAGATCCCACACCGTGCTGTGTTGTGAAATGAGTGGGGCTGGGGTGTTTGCCCAGCTTGGGCTGGGAATGCAGTTGAAGTACAGCATCTAATGCAAAGCTGTCTGTCCTGTCTGGTGGCAAGCCAGCACTTGTGCACTTCCTGAGTAGAGCCTCAGCTTTTCCAGCACCAGCCCTCCTGTTTGTTCCAGCAGTTCTCCCAGTAGCCTGGAAGGCTTGTCTCCTCTGTGCAGGACCCCAGAATAGAGACAACCAAGCTGTGGCTTGATCCGCTTACTCTCTAGGGTAAGTGTCCAACCCGTGCACTCTTCTTTTTGCTTCAGATTCCCTCCCGAAAGCACAGGTCCTAAACTTCTGCTTTTTTTCCCTATCCTACCCAGATACATGGCAGTCTTTCTTGCAACCTTGGTTGTATGGAAATTCTGCCAGTTTCCAGTTAGTTTTCCAGGAGAATCATTCCACATGTAGATGTATCTTTGATATGTTTGTCAAGGGAGGTGAGCTCCATATTCTCTTTTTCTGCCATCTTAATCCCCCTCATATTTTTCTGTTTATTAATGAAATTCTATACCTTTACATAGATTTAATGTCTCTTTCGGTATCTTCTTTCATTTGTGTAAAACACTGGTCAAATTTTTTTTTCTTCTCATGTATTTCTTCTAGGATTTCTATCTTTTAAGAATTGATTTGAAGGCTTTATATATTGATTATTTTTATATGACAAATACTCTGGTTGTAAATTATTTGTAAGTTTTGCGTGCTCCAAACATATTTGTCAATACTGAAGGTTAAATTTAACATGGTCTTTAGTTGAACAGAAGTTCTAATTTCAGTATAGTTAAATTTGTTAATTTTTCCTTTTGTGCATTTTGTGATTTGTCAAGAGATATATGTTCCTAGTCTTCATGCATGAATATAATCCTGTATATTTTTATATAAAAATTGTGTCTTTTTTACTTTTTACGTTAGCATAGTAATGGAAGTAAATATATATGTTAGATACATGGTCATGATATTTTTAATATGCAAAAAAATTACAAGTTCAATCATTCATTGAAAAGACCCTGCGCCTCATATCCATGCTGTATCAACTTTCGTGATAGATCAAGTGTCATACATGGATTGCTTTGCTTCTGGTCACTATTTTCTATTCCACTGGTTATTTTTTCAACACTTTGACCAATGCAATTTTTTTTCTTTTATTTTTTTACAATTTGAAGATTGTCTTGGGCATTTTTGACCTCCTATATTTCAATATAAATTTTAGAATTTGCATATGAATATTTATATGCACAGAGAATTTTGAGATCTTTGGGAGTTTTGCAGAAAAAATGACAGCTTTATATTATTAAGTCTGCTGAATATGAAAATGGAATATTTCTCTGTTCTTAACTTGAAATAATCTTCACTATCCCATTGAAAATTTGAGGTAATTATGAAATTTTTTTTTCAGAATTATCCTTGATTATCTAGGCTTCCATTATTTGTAGCAAAAGTTCCAATCTAGTTCTATACAATGGTTTGGATTTTAAATGTATTTTATACTATTCTTTCTACTCCATTTTTAAGACTTCATGTTGTTGAATAAAAGCAAATCTGGACTTAGAGAAGGGTTGAAAGTAAAAGTGTTAGTCTTTCAGTTGTGTCCAACTCTGTGACCCCCATGGACAGTAGCCCACTAGGCTCCTGTTGCTGCTGCTGCTGCTAAGTCGCTTCAGTCGTGTCCGACTCTGTGCCACCCCATCGATGGCAGCCCACCAGGCTCCCCCATCCCTGGGATTCTCCAGGCAAGAACACTGGAGTGGGTTGCCATTTCCTTCTCCAATGCATGAAAGTGAAAAGTGAAAGTGAAGTCACTCAGTTGTGTCCGACTCTTAGTGACCCCATGGACTGCAGCCCACTAGGCTCCTCTGTCCATGGGACTTTCCAGGCAAGAGTACTGGAGTGGGGTGCCATTGCTTTCTCCTATGTCCCTGGAATTCTCCAGGCAGGAAGACAGGAGTGGGTTGTCATTCCCTTCTTCAGGGGATCTTCCCATCCCAGCGATAAAACCCAAGTTTTCTGCATTGCAGGTGGATTCCTTACTGTCTAAGACACCAAGAAGTCCTAGATAAAGAGAGACTTCATTTAAAATGAGACTTTTGCAATCAGAAATTGGCAAGTGTCTCAGAAACAAACAGGAAAGGCTTTGTTTATTTGTTTGTTTGTTTGTTATATATAGAGAGGGGTAGGCAATGCTTCAGCAGAAATATTTAAAGCGAAGTTGGGTAAGCAAAGGAAAATGACCAATGGGGCCTGAGATAAGAAGTGTCTCACTGTGGTTAATCACTTAGAATAAGCTGATAAGGGTACACATTGTGCTTTTTTAGTGCTTACCCAGACTTTGAGGGAAGCAGGGTCCAGCAAATTGTAGTTGTATGGAAAAGCCTTACTAAGGTTTAAAGTGAAAGTCATTCAGTTGTGTCCGACTCTTTGCGATCCCATGGAGTATACAGGGGAGAAGGCAATGGTACCCTACTCCAGTACTGTTGCCTGGAAAATCCCATGGATGGAGAAGCCTGCTAGGCTGCAGTCCATGGGGTCGCTAAGAGTCAGGCACGACTGAGCGACTTCACTTTCACTTTCCACTTTCATGCATTGGAGAAGGAAATGGCAACCCACTCCAGTGTTCTTGCCTGGAGAATCCCATGGATGGAGAATCCTGGTAGGCTGCAGTCCATGGGGTCGAGTTGGACACGACTGAAGCGACTTAGCAGTAGCAGCAGCAGAAGTATACAGTCCATGGAATTCTCCAGGCCAGAATACTCAAGTGGGTAGCCTTTCCCTTCTCCAGGAGATCTGGAGATCCTGTCAATGCAGGGATCGAACCCAGGTCTCTTGGATTGCAGGTGGATTCTTTACCAGCTGAGCCACAAGGGAAACCTAAGAATGCTGAAGTGGTTAGCCTATCCCTTCTCCAGGGGATCTTCCCAACCCAGGAATCAAACTGGGGTCTCAAGCATTGCAGGCAGATTCTTCACCAACTGAGCTATCAGAGACTAAGGTTTAGTGAAGACCAAACAGAAGGTTAAAAAAAATAGACGTTTGTGAACACCTGGTTGTGTTTGTCTTTCTAATCCTTCTTAATAATTATTCATAACCATTCTTCTCTTATAGCATACTGACTTACTATTATTCATTCACAAGAGTGTTCTCACCAAGGAAGTTAAGGAAATATCCTGTGTGCTGTGGAACGCAGGGGCAAGCAAAATCTTCGCTATTGCAAAGGGCTTTTGTATTCCATGGAGAAAATCCATCTGACTTTATCCAGAATGGAAAATGGGGCAGGGAGGCAGAACAGGAAGTGTAAAAATGACCCCAGAGATCAGCCTGAGAACAAAAGCACTGAACAAGGTGTATTACTTACCATTTAGATATAATTATATCTAAACTGCTTCACATTTTCAAAATCACCATTCTATCAGTAGACATGTAAGTTAATGTACGTGTAAATGTACATGTAAATCACAAAGTGAGTAAAAACAATTGGTCCAGTGCTCTTTAGTAATACAGAATTCCCAGTAAGTGGAGTATCAACAATCAATGGGCTTTACATGTGCGATGAAGTAATTTAAAGAAGATTTTTTCCCTTTGGTAATTCATAAGTGCTCTCTTAAATTTAATTCACTTCATGAGTTATAAATTACTATATATACATATATATGCTGTCTCATCTTCAGTTATATTTCTATGATAAAATAATAGGTTATCTTCAAACAAATATCATTTAAATAGCTACAGCGGCATAGGATTTAGCATTTTTTAATGAATTGGGATTCTAATGATTTATGATGTTAGAAAATAATTCTGTAGCAGTAGTAAATGAATGTTTTTTTCCACCTGATTATCTACCTACTAGGTGTAGAAATTCAGTGAAAGAAAATAACAAGTAGGTACATATTTATGGATTGAGAAACTATATCATTGGTGGTTTTACCAATCAGGAGAGAACACTGGAAAAACATTGTTTTGAAAGACTAATAGATTGTTGCAATAATGGCCTTAGAACTCAAAAGAATATGAAAGTGAAGTCGCTCAGTCGTGTCCAACTCTTTGTGAACCCATGGACTGTAGCCTATCAGGCTCCTCCCTCCATGGGATTCTCCAGGCAAGAGTACTGGAGTGGGTTGCCATTTCTTTCTCCAGGGGATCTTCCCAACGCAGGGATCGAACCTAGGTCTCCCGCATTCCAGGCAGACGCTTTAACCTCTGAGCCACCAGGGGAGCCCCAAAAGAATATAAAGGAAGTTAAATAATGGAAAAGATGAAATTAGCCAAGGAGCATAAGTAGTGAAATGAATAAGAATATAAGAAGAAAAAAAGATTGTAGTTTTAGGAAACACTCAAATGTTAGAAAACTGAGGATCTTGAAAGAAACTGAGCCAAAGTCTAATCAGGAGAAACCCAGGAATGCTCTTTTGATTATAACAGACCCAAAGAAGTTCAGAGTATCACTGATAAAATTTTTAAAAGGATCAAAAGACAAAATAAGGCAATCCTAAAGGAAATCAACCCTAAATAGTCATTGGAAGGACTGATGCTGAAGCCCCAATAGTTTGGCCAGTTGATATATAGAGCCGACTTTTTAGAAAAGAAACCCTGATGCTGGGAAAGATTAAGGACAGAAAGAGAAGGGGGTGACAGAGGATAAAATGGTTGGATGGCATCACCAACCCAATGAACATGAGTTTGAGAAAACTCCAGCAGACAGTAAAGGACAGAAAAGCATGGTTTGCTGCAGTTCATGGGGTTACAAGAGTTGGACACGACTTAGCAACTGAACAACATCATCATAAAGTTTCATAACATCAAGACTCTAAAAATAAGAAGGATTCTGTGACCCAATTTTGGCCAAACTGTTATAAAAGTGTTCTGAAATTTTAAAATATTTTATCCACACTTGTTAGAAACTTGACTGTACATGAAGAGATTAATATAGAAGTGCTTAAAGAAAATAAATCTGAAAACAGACAAGTTAATTTTTATTGAGTGAGTGCATATTGACCTATTTCTGATGTGTTTGAGTATCTGAATCATTTTAAAATATAAAAGTACTTTGATAGTTGAATAGGTTATTTAGTAATGTTTTGTCTCTCTGAGGTCATATACATTCAAAGATTTCCCTGGATTGCATATATCTGTTTGTGCACCAAATTTTATAAAATGTAGCAATGATAATAATTTTTCCAAGATTTTTCTAAATCGCTTATATTTTCCTTACTGAAATAATAAAAGACCAAAGCTTTCAAATAAAATTGTTTCTCCATTTAAAACAAGATAATAATATTCACACTTGTAATAAGTCATAAGTTGGAGAAAAAATTTTATGCCAGGTCTTCTCTTTTTCAAGCATGGTGGACTGATCTCAATCTGTGTTCTTTTGACTATAATTTATATGTTTCTTATTAGCATTAGGAATGTAGGAAGCAGAGGACTAGACAAAATAATGTGCAGTTTAATAAGGAATTATGCACACTGAGGTTATATATTTTCAGGGCTGTTTTTAAGAGAAACCCATTCTTTTCCTGGAGTTACCTCTAGGTTCACTGCCACAGTGTTGAAAAGGCACCCTACATGTGTAGCACAGTCATTAAATTTTCATCTCTGATTCCCCATGTTTGTAATATAGGTCAAGGAACCATCACGTGTGAGGTCAGAGAATATTGTGATAAAACAGCCCCAAATATATCTTGGTCATAAATCTCATCATCGATTTTGAATGACATTTCTAACCAAACACAGAGCACACATATTGATTCATTTTTGAGATTTCTTTAGATTCATTATCTGGCAGGAAGCTGTGCCATACAGTAGGGGCATGTTTGAAGCCCCTTCATCTCTCTTACAATATATTATTTTAAAATTTCAAACTTGTTTTGCTATTCCTAGAATCTAAATGATTTGGATGAACTGCTTATTTATATACAGAATCGCTCCTTAATAATTTTGTAAAATTATGTGCTGTGCCTCTGCCAATGAGATGAAGGATTGGTTTCCTACAGAATGTTCTTCCTCTCTTGATCATGTTATCATAGTTACATTGCTGCATATTTTCACTTCCATCTTGCGATCTGAAAGAAAATGAAATGACTTAATAAACAGTGAAAATAAGACTAGCTGATTTTTCATCTTTTCAATCAGTATAGCATTTCAAAACCATAATAGATTGTGTGGTTATTATGAGAGAGAGAACCTCTGCCATTGGTACTTTCATTTTACCTCACAGCTCTGCAGTGTTCCTATTTACTTCTTGTAAGACATTAGACCTTCATAATATTAGAAGCAACTCACTTGCCCTAAGAATACACCACAAGTATCCCAAAGCCCCAAATTGTTTATAAAGAACGTATCAATTATACCCATAACTACTCTATCACTGTCTAATTATTATAATTGTTTATAAATACTGAATCTCTCAACTCAGATATTTAACAATATCCCTATAATAAACATCCAAGCCAATCTAGAATATATATAAAAGTACTTTAATATTGAGTAGGATATTTAGAAATATTTCATCTGTCTTGCATGAGATTACATATATTCAGTGATCATCCTGGATTGTATATATCTGTTTATGCACTGAATGGTATAAAATGTAGCCATAACAATACTTTTTCTAAGGTTCTTTTAAATCATCTATATTGCTCACTGTAGATTTATTTATTATATATGCATAGGCCCAGGATCTATCATGATGCACTCACTTTATTCTATTTTGCTTGTATGATTTATCTCAAGAGTGTGTGAATTCTTAACAGGTATTTTACATTTCTGTAAGCATCATCCATGCTTTCACATAGGAAATTTTTTAAAATATGAATAAAGGTGAATTTATTAAAAATAAGCAAATCACAAAAATTGTAAATAAGTCCAACTTCCAAGTAATAATATAAAGGAATATTAATTTATCTCTTTGGAAATACTTTTATAACCGAGGCTATTGTTTATCCATTTTAAAGATACTATAAGGATATGAAATTAATATTTCAATGAAAACATTAGAAACTCTTGCTTTTCTTCTCATTATTTAATTTAATTTTGGTAAAGTCAAACTTCTTTGCTTTTTGTTTTTCTTGAAAACACTGAATTGTGTCCTTTCTCTTTCCTTGTTCTTCTTTAGTTCCTGTTACTCTTTGGTACTTGGAAGTGATCATGTTTATTTCCTGCCATTTGTCTCACCTTCTGTCATTGTTAATTTAAAAACAGTTTATTTGATCTGAGAAAATTAAAATTCTCACCAGTAATTTGTTAATGTCACAAATCCTTTGTTTTCCTCTTATAATTCACGTATGCCAGTGTTCAGTTTTATTTTTCATGGTTAATTGTATCTCAGTAATTCTCAAGATCCAATTGAATCATATACATTATATAATATGAAACTGGAATATTCAATTATTAGAATAGTAGTCTGTTATTAATTATTATAGTTAACTGCCTCACATAATCTGTTCTCTAGTCTCAAATGAATCTTCCTGCAAGAGGTCACTATTTAAAAAATGAAGTCAATAGGTAGAGTCACAATAAGATGTGTTACCTTTAGTCTCAGAGAAGGCAATGGCACCCCACTCCAGTACTCTTGCCTGGAAAATCCCATGGATGGAGGAGCCTGGTAGGCTGCAGTCCATGGGGTCACTAAGAGTCGGACATGACTGAGTGACTTCAGTTTCACTTTCCACTTTCCTGCATTGGAGAAGGAAATGGCAACTAAATTTAGTCAATTTAGTCTGGAGTTGGCTTGTCTTGTAAAGCAACAAATAGACTGTTTTACTTTGACTCTGTGTCAGGATTAATTTGATAATTTATAAGTGATCTGTTAATGATTCTACATAGAAGTTGATATTCATCTTTATTATCAAATATATATGTATATTTAAGAAAATTCTAGGCAGGTGGCAATATTATTATTTATACTTTTTTCTAATTTATCTTTTTAGGACAGCAAGATAATTTAGGAAATATGTCTTGAACCATTGCTGTTTATTAGATTCATCTAGTTTTTTCTTTCATCAAAATATACATATCCAAGCCCTTTCTTGACTTAATATAATAACATCAACAATAAAAAAATTTTGTTCTTTTCCTTAGTTTCATATATATATGTATATGTGCACATATACACATGTGTGTGTGTGTGTGTGTGTGTATATATATATAATATTTTATATATTCATGTGAAGAGCAAACCCACTGGAAAAGACCCTGATGCTGGGAAAGATTAAGGTCAGCAGGAGAAGGGGGTGACAGAGGATGAGATGGTTCGATGACATCACCAACTCAATGGACTTGAGTTTGATCAAACTCTGGGAAATAGTGAAGGACAGGGAAGCCTGGCATGCTGCAGTCCATGAGGCAGAGTTGGACAGGACTTAGCAACTAAATAGCAATGTGTATATATATATGTATATATATAAAATATTTCAAATATTTCTGCTCTCAATATAGTAAAATGTTAAGATAATAAAAATAAAATAATAGATTCAGTAACACATTTTTTGAAGTATTATTTATCTGTTTTTTATTAAGAAATAATGATGTGATTAAGAAATATTGATGTGATTAAAGCCTAGCTTATAGTCATAGCTTCCATGTTAAATTCTAGTAATTACTTTACTTTTTTTAGTGACCCTTAACAGTTTCTTAATATTCTGGGCTGAGAACACCTAACTATGTTATCATATACCCTTAACATCTCTTCAGATCCGATCAGTCGCTCAGTCGAGTCCGACTCTTTGTGACCCCATGACTCGCAGCACGCCAGGCCTCCCTGCCCATCACCAACTCCCAGAGTTCACTCAGACTCACGCCCATCGAGTCAGTGATGCCATCCAGCCATCTCATCCTCTGTCATCCCCTTCTCCTCCTGCCCCCAATCCCTCCCAGCATCAGAATCTTTTCCAATGAGTCAACTCTTCGCATGAGGTGGCCAAAGTACTGGAGTTTCAGCTTTAGCATCATTCCTTCCAAAGAAATCCCAGGGCTGATCTCCTTCAGAATGGACTGGCTGGATCTCCTTACAGTCCAAGGGACTCTCAAGAGTCTTCTCCAACACCACAGTTCAAAAGCATCAATTCTTCTGTGCTCAGCCTTCTTCACAGTCCAACTCTCACGTCCATACATGACCACAAGAAAAACCATAGCCTTGACTAGATGAACATTTGTTGCCAAGTAATGTCTCTGCTTTTGAATATGCTATCTAGGTTGGTCATAACTTTCCTTCCAAGGAGTAAGAGTCTTTTAATTTCATGGCTGCAATCACCATCTGCAGTGATTTTAGAGCCCAGAAAAATAAAGTCTGACACTGTTTCCACTGTTTGCCCATCTATTTCCCATGAAGTGGTGGGACCGGATGCCATGATCTTCGTTTTCTGAATGTTGAGCTTTAAGCCAACGTTTTCACTCTCCACTTTCACTTTCATCAGGAGGCTTTTGAGTTCCTCTTCACTTTCTGCCATAAGAGTGGTGTCATCTGCATATCTGAGGTTATTGATGTTTCTCCTGGCAATCTTGATTCCAGCTTGTGTTTCTTCCAGACCAGCGTTTCTCATGATGTACTCTGCATATAAGTTAAATAAGCAGGGTGACAATATACAGCCTTGATGAACTCCTTTTCCTATTTGGAACCAGTCTGTTGTTCCATGTCTAGTTCTAACTGTTGCTTCCTGACCTGCATACAAATTTCTCAAGAGGCAGATCAGGTGGTCTGGTATTCCCATCTCTTTCAGAATTTTCCACAGTTTCTTGTGATCCACACAGTCAAAGGCTTTGGCATAGTCAATAAAGCAGAAATAGATGTTTTTCTGGAACTCTCTTGCTTTTTCTATGATCCAGCAGATGTTGGCAATTTGATCTCTGGTTCCTCTGCCTTTTCTAAAACCAGCTTGATCATCAGGAAGTTCACTGTTCACATATTACTGAAGCCTGGCTTGGAGAATTTTGAGCATTACTTTACTAGCGTGTGAGATGAGTGCAATTGTGCGGTAGTTTGAGCATTCTTTGGCATTGCCTTTCTTTGGGATTGGAATGAAAACTGACCTTTTCCAGTCCTGTGGCCGCTGCTGAGTTTTCCAAATTTGCTGGTATATTGAGTGCACCACTTTCACAGCATCATCTTTCAGGATTTGGAATAGCTCAACTGGAATTCCATCACCTCCACTAGCTTTGTTTGTAGTGATGCTTTCTAAGGCCCACTTGACTTCACATTCCAGGATGTCTGGCTCTAGGTCAGTGATCATACCATCGTGATTACCTGGGTTGTGAAGATCTTTTTTGTACAGTTCTTCTGTGTATTCTTGCCACCTCTTCTTAATATCTTCTGCTTCTGTTAGGTCCATACCATTTCTGTCCTTTATCGAGCTCATTTTTGCATTAAATGTTCCTTTGGTATCTCTGATTTTCTTGAAGAGATCCCTAGTCTTTCCCATTCTGTTGTTTTCCTCTATTTCTTTGCATTGATCGCTAAAGAAGGCTTTCTTATCTCTTCTTGCTATTCTTTGGAACTCTGCATTCAGATGTTTATATTCTTCATTTTCTCCTTGCTTTTCGCTTCTCTTCTTTTCACAGCTATTTGTAAGGCCTCCCCAGACAGCCATTTTGCTTTTTTGCATTTCTTTTCTATGCGAATGGTCTTGATCCCTGTCTCCTGTACAATGTCACGAACCTCATTCCATAGTTCATCAGGCAGTCTATCAGATCTAGGCCCTTAAATCTATTTCTCACTTCCACTGTATAATCATAAGGGATTTGATTTAGGTCATACCTGAATGCTCTAGTAGTTTTCCCTACTTTCTTCAATTTAAGTCTAAATTTGACAATAAGGAGTTCATGGTCTGAGCCCCAGTCAGCTCCTGGTCTTGTTTCTGCTGACTGTATAGAGCTTCTCCATCTTTGGCTGCAAAGAATATAATCAATCTGATTTCGATGTTGACCATCTGGTGATGTCCATGTATAGAGTCTTCTCTTGTGTTGTTGGAAGAGGGTGTTTGTTATGACCAGTGCATTTTCTTGGCAAAACTCCATCATTCTTTGCCCTGCTTCATTCCGTATTCCAATTCTCATCTCTTAAGTCAATTAATTCACTGATTTCTGTCCATTGTTTTTTCAACATATTTGCTAAATATTATTTCCCAGTTCCATCTTTCATGTATTCATGCTGACTTGGGCTCTGATAATCGCAGATAGAGAGTATCTCTGAACTCCTCATCTCTAATTTCTCCACATGGTAATTTTCACTGTATTCCCACAGTGGCAAATCTTTCTAACATTTTATATTCATGATGTTATTCAATATTTAGATTTAAAGGCTTCAGTGGTCCCAAGCTATCTACTCATGATAGAGCATATTCCTTAATCTTTATAACCTAGGCTTGACTTAATTTTTGAAGTGACTTGCTGCTTTTTTTTTGCAGTCTTAACCTCCTAGTCCAGCTATTTTAATCTATCTACTTACTACTTCCTAATTTTCTGTGTCAGGTATTTCTTCCACATCTCTGTCCATTTTTCTTTCTTTCATACTCCCAAATTTCCTAAATTTCCTATCCACTGTTTTCACAATTAACAGTTATTGTGTGGGATTCATAATCGCCCAAATTAAAAGCTGTGATATCTGTCTTAAAACGAATCATTTATGAAGAATTTACATTTCTTTACTTTATTGTTCTTAATTAAATAAAGCTCTTAGCTTCCTTCAAAACAAGCTAAATGGAAGTTTAATATCAAGTCTTATAAAGGTGGTTGAGAGGGTGCTCTAAGGTTCATTCTCCATAGTATCTCACAAAATGCTGAGTCTGTCTTGTGTTCAAACAAACAAACCAAAAAAAAATAAGAAGGGTGGGAGCCATTCTGTAGTCATTACTGAATGCACACGACTCTTAAAACCTTAATGTTGCTGTTGAGTGTCATTCATAGGGAATGAAAGTTATAGGCAGGCTGGATGCAACTTACTAGGCTAAGGACCCCACACAGTCCAATATTTTACACCCCAAATTCTACCCATCTTCACCTCCACAAATTCTGACTTTTGGTGTTCAACTCTTTGGCTTATTGTTGGGTATCCCCTTCTGCTGTAATCTGAAAGCTGCCTTCAACCAATAAGCTCTTGTAATTATAAGATTCAACTCACCATAAATATATTTTTGTTTCACTGCAGTTATTATTAAAAAGTCTGTGATCACAGTCATATAAAAATGCAGTTCTGGAAAAAAAAAAAAAAAAAACTCATTAATCCCAGGGGGATAAAGCTAATTAGAGGGAGTGGAAATGTATAAACCACATACTATATATACTTAACAAATGTACTGCTAAACTGCAAAATGATTTTAATGACCCAGATAACTGATGGGGTGGTCTCATGCCTGGAGTCATACATTCTGCAGTGTGAAGTTAAGTAGGCCTTAGCAAGAATCACAACAGAGTTACTGGAGGTGATGCAATTCCAGCTGAGATCTTTAAAATCCTAAAAGATTATGCTGTTAAAGAGCCACACTCAATATGTCAGCAAATTTGGGAGGGGAAAAAAGCAGTGGCTACAAGACTGGAAAAGGACAGTTCTCTTTCCAATCCCAAAGAAGACAATGCCAAAGAATGTTCCAACTACTGTACAACTGCACTCATTTCACATACTAACAAAGCAATGCTTAAAATCCTTCAAGCTAGACTTCAGCAGTATGTGAACCAAGAACTTCCAGATATACAAGCTGGATTTTAAAAAGGCAGAGGAACTAGTGATGAAATTGCCAACATTCGTTGGATCATGCAGAAAGTAAGGGAATTCCAGAAAATATCTACTTCTGCTTCCTTGACTATGCTAAAGTCTTTGCCTGTGTGGCTCAAAACAAACTGAAAATTCTTAAAAGAGATGGGGATACCAGACCACTTTACTTGTCTCTTGAGGAACCTGTATGCAGGTCAAGAACTAGACATGTAAAAAGGGACTGATTCAGAATTGGGAAAGGAGTATGTCAAGGCTGTATACTGTCACCATGCTTATTTAACTTATATACGAGTACATCATCGGAAGTGCTGGGCTGGATGAAGCACAAGCTGGCATCAAGATTGCCAGGAGAAATTTAAAAGCCCTCACTTATGTAGATGATAGTACTCTAATGGCAGAAAGTGAACAGGAACTAAAGAGCCCCTTGACGAAGGTGAAAGAGGAGAGTGAAAAAACTGGCTTAAAACTCAACATTCAAATAACTAACATCATAGCATTTGGTCCCACCACTTCATAGCAAATAGAAGGGGAAAAATAGGAAGCAGTGAAAGATTTTATATTATTGGGCTCCAAGATTACTGAAGATGGTGATTCCAGCCCCCAAATTAAAAGATGCTTGCTGCTTGGAAGAAAAGCTATGACAAACCTAGAAAAGCTATGACATACCTAGGCAAAGTATTAAAAAGCAGAGATATCACTTTGCCAACAAAGGTCCATATAGCCAAAGCTATGGTTTTTCCAATAGTCATGTATGGATGTGAGAGTTGGACTATAAAAAAGACTGAGCACTGAAGAATTGAAGCTTTTGAACTGTGGTGTTGGAGAAGACTCTTGAGAGTCCCTTGGACTGCAAGGATCAAACTGCAATCCCAAAGGAGATCAACCCTGAATATTCATTGAAAGGACTGAAGCTGAAGCTCCAATACTTTGGCCACCTGATGCAAACAGCCAACTCATTGGAAAAGACCCTGATGCTGGGAAAGATTGAAGGCAAAAGAAGGGGGTGGCAGAGGATGAGATGGTTAGATAGCATCACCAACTCAGTGAACATGAATTTGAGAAAACTCCGAGAGAGAGTACAGGCAAGAGGAGCCTGACCTGCTGCAGTCTTTGTATCCAAAGAGTTAGATACAACTTTGTGACTTAACAACAACATACCTTACAAAAAATGTAAAAGGAGTTATCTTTGATTTCTGAGCTATTATAGTATATCTAGCTTGTTGATTGGAGAAGGCAATGGCAACCCACTCCAGTACTCTTGCTTGGAAAATCCCATGGACAGAGGAGCCTGGTGGGCTGCAGTCCATGGGGTCGCTAGGAGTCAGACACGACTGAGCAACTTCACTTTCACTCTTCACTTTCATGCATTGGAGAAGGAAATGGCAATCCACTCCAATGTTCTTGCCTGGAGAATCCCAGGGATGGGGGAGCCTGGTGGGCTACCGTCTATGGGGTAGCACAGAGTCAGACACAACTGAAGCGAATTAGCAGCAGTAGCAGCAGCAGCTTGTTGATAACTATTACAAAATTCTCAAGTCCTTATGTAAATTTTTGTATCTTCTATCTAATTATTTTAGATACAGTTCTTCATAAAAGCCTATTATACAGTAAAAAATGATTGGCTAACTATGGGCATCTGGTTTTGAACGTCGATTTGATTTGCTAACACAAAATAAAAATATGTGTTACTGCAGTAACATGTGTCTACATGTGTCACATGTGTCTACAACTGTGTGCCTTAAGGTAACTACAAATTCTTTTAAAAACCTAGTAATAATAATAGGAATAAAATGTGCTTGCTTCAAGCAGAATAACCATGGCTCTCTCCTATTTGACTTCGAACTTAGACATATCAAAAAACATAAACACAAATAAAGTATGTAAAACATATATCTTGTAAATTTAGCATATGATATACATATACTTTAATAAGATTACAGAAATTACAAAATATAAAAAGAATTGTTCGTGACTATTTTTGCATTGGTTTTATATGATGTTCATTTACTCAAGATGATGTTTCATTTCACATCCTAAGAATAGTAAATAAGATAATGATATATGCCACAAAATGATTTTTGCCAATGAAACTTGATTTAAATTGGAGAGTACAAGAAATACAAGATTCAACATGAAAGCAAAAACAGAATTTATGATGAGCTCTTCTATATATAAGAATAAATTGGTCTGTTCCAACTGTACAGAATGTTTTTCATATAAATGATAGCAGTGTGAATAAGTAATGGTTTTCTAGATAACTTATGCTTTGTACTGAAAATAGCTGGTATTTATAGTGATTATGTATCAAGAGAAATGAAACAGTACATTCAGTGTTGGTAAATGTGTACAATTTATTAGTTTGGTCATGAATTCAATTTGTTTGTCATATTGACTCAACAGAGTATGCTTGGTTTGTGCAAAGACTATTAGTCTGGAAGAGAAGCAGGGTATACATGTTCTTTTGAATTTAAGTTTAGAGTTAAAACCTTCTATTCTGATCTTTTATTACCAACAATGAAATATAAAACTTCTATTCTTATAGAAAGTTGCCCTCACCATAAAAAATCGGAAAACCTAATGTAAAATAATCAAAATGTATTTTGTGAGCCTATATATATTAGGATTATATATGTAACTATATACTAATTGGTACTAATTAATAAAAATCACTTTTAAAATGCTGTGCTCTTTTTTCCTCTTTACTTTCTTCTAGTATATGTAGCTTTATTCACTAATACTTTTAAGTCATTTGAAAAATGTAATTCCTTGTAAGAATGAGCCGTATCAAGAGGTACCTCAAAAGAATTCAAATCCCGTCCTTACTCAATTAAATGAATACTTTGAAGGGTTTTAAATCTTTTATACTGAGATCACACATGAAGCAGATCATAAGTCATTTAAATTACAACTGCAAATTTTATCTTTTAATTAATATTCTAGAAATTAGTTTATAAAGAATATTTTGTTTAAAAATAATCACCTAAATTCTATCAATAAAGTATGAGAGGATTGGAATATGAGGAACAATATATTCAATATAATTAAAAATAAGCTTTTAGTTCAATTATGGATATTAATTGTAGATAACAAACCTCCATCTGCATTTCAAATATTACCTGAAAATTTTGCTTCTGGTTTGGCTGAGTAGCTCCTATCAAAACAACCTTTTTGAATATAGCAACCGAAAATCTGGGGCTGGGGGACCTCAATGAAGGCACCAGAGAGTAATAAAATAAACAGAAAGTATAAGAGAGTTAGGTTTCCACCCCTAGGTGGCCCTAGTGGTAAAGAACCAGACTGCCAATGCAGGAGACAAGAGATTCAGGTTCAATCCTTGGGTCAGGGAGATCCCCTGGAAAAGGGCCTGGCAACCCATTCCAGTATTCTTGCCTGGAGACCTTCATCAACAAAGAAGCCCTATAGGTGGGCTAAGGTCCATTAAGTCACAAAGAATTGGACATGAAGTGACCCCAACCCCCCGCCCCCCACACACATACACACACACCAAAGAGAGTTAACTTTTGAATGAAGAAAATAGCGCTGTTTCTCTTTTTTATGGTTGTTATTCTGAGAACAGGCACAAGTCTGCATTATTCAAGGCACTCTAATGGGCAGCCCACAGTCTTGCTGGCTTGAAGAACCAGAGGAGAGAGTTTAGAGAAACTACAACTATAGGGAAAAATAAAACTCGGTGAAATCTCAGCTAGGGGAGTTTCCAGAAAAGTGTAAATGCCAGAGGATGAGAGTAACAAGTCCTGTGCACAGTCACTACTCAAATGTCTAATTTCACCTTGAACCACACGTAAGTGAGACTAATGTCAAACAGCCCAGCAAAAAGAACTCAATTGCAGTTGGAGCTGCCACCTATCAAAAAGGAGATGTGTTTTGTAGTCTGAATTCAGCCTGCTTAAAAAAATATTATTGGGAAGACAATATTAGAATCTAGATTTTCTACAATAATATTCACAGTGCCCAAGGTACCATACAGAGCTCCTCAACATACAGGGGAATAAAAAAAAAAAGCAAAACATGGCCAATTCTCAAGAGAAAAGAACAATCAGTAAAGACCAACGCTTCGATAACCAAGATGTTAGAATAAGCTGACAAGGATATTCATGCAGCTACTATAACTGTGCTCAACATCAAAATGAAAATATGCTTTTAACAAGTGACAATAGAGGACATCTCAACAGAGCAAGAAGAAACGATGGAAAGCAGAAATTGTAGAACTGAGAAATACCATATCTGAAATATCAGCTAAGTCAGAAAACGTATGAATCCCAGATCTATTACAGCACCCAAAGCGTATTGTTTCTTCTGATAACTGTAAAAGCACTTCATATGGTCCCAACTGAAGTTTATTAACGTGGTAACAGTGACAGTGTTAGTCGCTCAGTCGTGTCTGACTCTTTGTGACCCCACGGATTATAGTCAGGCTTATCTGTCCGTGGAATTCCCCGGGTAAGAGTACTGAGTGGGTTGTCATTCCCTTCTCCAGGGGAGTAATGTGATGAACTTATTCTAAAGTTGCTCTATGGAAAAAATTGCACAAAAAAGGAAAATAAATATGTACTCATGTCTGCTGCACCATTTAGGACAATGAAGAAAGGCAAATTTACCAGTTCTCTGTTTAAGTTAAGTTTATCTGGCAAATAGCTCAGGCAGTCTATTAAGTCATTTTTGCTCCAGTACAAAGAGAAATCTGAGTAGATTTCCTTGCCAAATATTTATCTCTTTTGGCATATGTAGGCAACCAATTAGCTGTGCTTCTGCTCCAGGCCATGGCTCTGCTCCTCGTGTTGTTTCATTTTAGGACTTAGCCTAAATAAATTTTTTTTAGAAAAATTAAAAATTTAAAGTAAAATAAAACATGAGGCTGCATGATCGAGGGAGGATATAGCAAATGGTTTTTGAACTGATAGAGAAAAGCAAGCAAAAACTAGTGACAAGAGCAAAATATATCAGAGAAATCCCAGGATTTGGAGTAAAAACCACGCCACCAAATATATGTATCCAAAGATCATAGTGTCAGTGCCAACATGAATATCCATGCACTCAGGTAAATAGGAAATGTATAGTTTTTTTTTTTTTTTTTCCTTCTAGGTCAGAATGTCCTGTGTAATTGATGGTGAATTGAAATTGGTTGCTGATTTTCAAAACAGCTTAGATACAAGCTTCCCGTTTATTATGGTAATGAGATTGAGACGTTGTGAAACTGAAGGGTGTGCTGTATTGTTATTTTTTGTGCTAGACTAAATGATAGCATGTGTCACAAGACAGACATTCTAAAATTCAGCTAGGCAAACTGGCCCTATCTTCCAAATATCTCCAACAACTACCAGACAAAAGCTAGAGCTGTGATGAATAATATGCTACTTGCAAGGGTCACATAAACCTCTCAGATCAGAAGTTCATAAGTCTTGGCTTTGTCATAGAAGCAGGGTCCCTATTTTAAAACTTGCCCTGGATCACAAGCAAATGAAGGGTTTCTCTCCATGAAAGCAGAGAATCAGTCAGTGTAGTTCTAGGAAATTTTTTCTTCACACTTAATGCGTATTACCCTAGGGATTTAAATAAGCCCTTCTCACATATTTGACCAAAAAAGCTTTTCTCTACACTGATCAACTTGAAAAAATATAGCTTACATCACTTGATTTATATATCCTGTATATTTCTTTAATTATTTTTACAATTCTTTCTATAAAACTAGTATAGAAGCTACTCAAGGGGATATATTCCTTCATGATTTCTACATCCCTCTTAGCTCTAAACAATCATATGCTGTTCAAAACAGGATAATAATTTGATGCATTGGGTTGGCCAAAAAGGTCATTTGAATCTTTCTGTAACATGTTTTTATATCTATCTATCTATCTATCTATCTATCTATCTATATATATGTATGTATGTATGTAATGTTTATGTATTTATATGTATACGTAAAATTAAATATTGGCCAAAAAAGAATAGCATTTTACCATTTGCAGTAACATGGATGGACCAGAAGGTATTAAGTGAAATAAGTCAGAGAAAAGAAAAAAACTTTTGATTTCACTTCTACATGCATTCTAAAAAACAAACTGAACAAATATAAACACAGAAACAAACTAATATTTACAGAGAACAATCCGGTGGTCACCAGAGGGAAGGGGATTGAACTGATAGATGAAACTGGGAAAGAGAAAAAGTACAAATGAAGGTCATAAACTGGATGAGATATTAGTAAACAATGAAGAGCTCAGAAAAGATATCACTTCTTAGAAAGATGAAAATTGGATGATATACAGTTAAGAGTTTTTATAACAAGTTAAAGTTTGAAAGATGCAGGAAAGGAGATAGGCTGGCTTTATAGAGGATGCTTTAATCTGCTACTTAAATGTCATCAACTTTTGTCCCTGTTTTATCAGTATGTTTTGTTTTATCAAGAATCTTAATTTATAACCCCCAAATTCTTTGATGTTTCTCCCATGAGTTAGCTTTGCTCTATACCCCTCTCCTTGACACTGATTGGGCTTGTGACTGCTTTGAAAAATAGAGCTCTGTTTGGCATATCTCTTTCAGTTCAGTTCAGTTGCTCAGTCATGTCCAACTCATTGTGACCCCATGAATCGCAGTACGCGAGGCCTCCCTGTCCATCACCAACTCCCGGAGTTCACCCAAACTCCTGTCCATCGAGTCAGTGATGCCATCCAGCCATCTCATCCTCTGTCATCCCCTTCTCCTCCTGCCTTTTAATCCCTCCCAGCATCAGGGTCTTTTCCAGTAAGTCAACTCTTCACATGAGGTGGCCAAAGTATTGGAGTTTCAGCTTCAGCATCAGTCCTTCCAATGAATATCCAGGACTGATCTCCTTTAGGATGGACTGGTTGGATCTCCTTGCAGTCCAAGGGACTCTCAAGAGTCTTCTCCAGCACCACAGTTCAAAAGCATCAATTTTTCAGTGCTCAGCTTTCTTCACAGTCCAACTCTCATATCTCTTTAGCTTTGTTTTTAATTTCCAAAATTGTTTTGAGTGGAAATATTCCTGGAATATAAAGAACATTAAGGCATTTCTTGCTCATGGCTGGTGAACCTTCAGAAAATTATAGGAGCTTTGAGAACCTAGGAAGTGTTGGTCTGCCATCGACAATGGGAAAGAAGTGAAGTGATGCAAAGACAATCCATAAGAAACACTTTAGCTTCGCTGCTTTCCAGTGTTCTGATACTTCTCGGAGCCCTCTGAGTATAAATCAAAGTTGCTCGAGCCTGGGAGACCTTGTCAGTGAATTCTACAGATGAAAGTTTTAATAAAACTGTGACTACACAGGTCACAAACCCATAGTCGGCCTTGCTAGAAGAGAGCACAAGAATATGCCATTTAACCCTCTTACTTGACTGAGGTAGGAAGTGAGATCCAAAGATAACTGGTTTACTACCAGTGACTCCAATAGTAAGGCTCACAGAAAGATCTAGAACCTAGAAATAGAGTGATCTTTATAACTTGAAGTTATATAATTCTGAAGCAATGAATCATAAAGAGCTGGCTTGGGAGAAAGGCCAAGAAAACTAAAATATTCTACCAGACATCCCAAATGAAAATAGAAAATCAGGTGGGAAAAAGGAGTGAGCTTGCTCTACAAACAAATCTTCTTGACAAATGACCTGTTCCATGAATATCCAAATGTGTTTATGCCTCTATGACATGTTTTTATAGAATAGAGGAGTCAGTAATTTTTTCCCCCTTAGGGGCCAGATAGTAAATTTTTTCAGCTTTGTGGGTTATGTGGTCTCTCTTGCAAATACTCAACTCTGCCTGTGTAGCCTGAAAGCTGCAATAACAATTCATAAGTGAATGAGCATGGCCTTGTTCCAATAAAGCTTTATTGACCAAAATAGGCAGCGGGACAGATTTGGCCCACAGGCAACAGTTTGCCAATATAGATAGGTTTTCTAAGAGTTACATATGGTAAATACCTGATATAACTCAATAGCTATTCTCATCTTATTATCATGTTGTAGAAGTACAGGTATAATTCGCATTTTATTGCAGCACTTGGCAGATCTTACTTTTTTTTTTTTAACAAATTGAAGGCTTGTGGCTATCCTGCATTGAACTGCTCTGTCAGAGCCATTTTTCCCACTGTATGTGCTTACTTTATCACATTTTGGTAATCCTCACAATATTTCAAACCATTTCATTTTATTATAATTTTATAGTGCTCATTGACTTTTGATGTTACTATTGTAGCTTTTTTTTTTTTTTGTGGCGGGGGGGCTGGGTGGACAAACTGCACCCATAAAAGATGAGAAAAATCAAAAAATGTCCATGAGGTTTAAGGAAAGAAAATGTCTTCATAACTTAAAGTTGCAAGTTGAAGCAACAAGTGCTGGTGTAGGAACTGCAGCATGTTTTCAAGAAGATCTTGCTAAGATCATTAATAAAGATGGCCACACTAAACAACAGATTTTCACTGTAGTGGATCAGCCATATATTGGAAGAAGATGCCATCTAGGACTTTCGTAGCTAGAGAGGAGCAGTCAATACTTAACTTCAAAGAGCAGGCTGACTCTTTTGTTAGAGGCTAATGCAGCCAGTGTCTTTAAGTTGAAGTCAGGGCTCAGTTACTATGCCCCAAATTTTATATCCCTCAAGAATTATGCTAAATCTACTCTGTGCTCTATAAATGGAACAACAAAGTCTACATGACAGCACTTCTTTTTTTTTTTTTTTTTTGCACCACAGTTTACTGAATAGTTTTAAGGACATTTTTGAGACCTGATGCTCAGAAAAAAATATTCATTTTACAGTATTAGTGCTCATTGACAATGTACTTGGTCACCCAAGAGTTCTGATGGATACATATAAGAAGATTATTATATTAATGTCTTAACAAAATATCTATTTTGCAGCCCATGGATTAAGGAGTGATTTAGGCTTTCAAGTGTTATTATTTAGGAAACACATTTTATAATGCTGTAGGTGCCATAGATAGTGAGTCCTCTGATGGATCTCAACAGTCAGTTGAAGCACTTCTGAAAAGGATTCACCATTGCAAGATGTCATTAAGAACATTTGTTCAAATTCATGAGAATAGGTCAAAATATCAATATTAACTGTAGTTTAGGAGACATTGGTTCCAACCCCCCCACCCCAGATGTATTTGTAGGGTCAAGACTTCACTGGAGGAAGTAACTGCAGATGCGGTACAAACTGCAAGAGAACTAGAAATAGAAGGGGAGTCTGATAATGTGACTGAATTGCTCCAATCTCATGATAAAACTTTAACAAATTATTAAGGTTGCATCTTTTTCCTTTTACTTCACCTGTATTTGTTACAACTTTTAAAGCAGAGTGTGATATGAGATCTATATTTCAATTCACCAAACTTGTTCTGAGTTAGGATGTTCCTTGAGATGAAACTACTACTGGTGAAGACGCTGTGAAAATTAATGAAACTACAAGAAAGAACTTAGAATATTATAAAAATTTGGTTGGTAAAGCAGTAGCAAAGTTTGAAAAGATTGACTCCAATTTTAAATTATATTGTTGTTGTTGTTGCTCAGTCGCTAAGTTGTGTCCAACTCTCTGCAATCCCATCAGGGTTAGCGTGACAGGCTCCTCCTTCCTCCGCTATCTCCAGGAGTTTGTTCAATGTTCTACTGTGAGTAAAGGCTATTAGACATCATTGCATGCTAGAGACAAATTATTCATGAAAGGAAGAGTCAAATCATTGCAGAACACTTCATTGTGTCTATTTTAAGATATTATTGCAGCCATCCCAACCTTCAGCAACCACCACCATGGTCAATCAGCAGCCATCAGCATTGAGGCAGTTCCCTCTACCAGCAAAAAGATTGACTTGCTTAAGTCTTAGGTGATACTAGGTATTGGTTAGCAACAAAGTATTTTTAAATTTCTAACTGGAGAATAATTGCCTTACAAAGTTGTATTGGTTTCTACTGTATCATGAATCAGCTATAGAAATACAGGTATCCCAACCCTCTTCGGCCTCCCTTCTGGCTCCCCTGTCCCAGCCCTTTAAGTCAAGAAAGCACAAGGTATGTACATTGTTTCTTTAGACAAAATACTATGGTACCCTTAATATACTACAGTATAGTATAAATATACCTTATATATGCACTGGGAAACCAAAATATTTCTGTTATTTTATTGGGATATTCGCTTTCTTATTGTGGTCTAAAACTAGATCCACCACATCTCTGAGGTATGCCTGTTCAGTTCAGTCACTCAGTCATGTCTGACCCTTTGCGACCCCATGGACTACAGCATGCCAGGCTTCTCTGTCCATCACTAACACCCAGAGCTTGCTCAAACACGTGTCCGTCGAGTTGGTGATGCCATCCAACCATCTCATCCTCTGTCGTCCCCTTCTCATCCTGCCCTCAAGCTTTCCTAGCATCAGGGTCATTTCCAATGAGTCAGTTCTTTGCATCAGGTGGCCAAAGTGGAGTTTCAGCTTCAGCATCAGTCCTTCCAATGAATATTCAGGACTGATTTACTTTTGGATGGACTGGTTGGATATTCTTGCAGTCCAACAGACTGTCAAGAGTCTTCTCCAAAGCCACAGTTCAAAAGCATCAATTTTTCAGTGCTCAGCTTTCTTCACAGTCCAGCACTCACATTCATACCTGACTACTGGAAAAACCATAGCTTTGACTAGATGGACCTTTGTCAGCAAAGTAATATCTCTGCTTTTTAATATTCTCTCTAGGTTGGTCATAGCTTTTCTTCCAAGGAGCAATCATCTTTTAATTTCATGGCTTCAGTCACCCTCTGCAGTGATTTTGGAGCTCCTCAAAATAAAGTCTTTCACTGATTCCATTGTTTATCCATCTGTTTGCCATGGAATGATGGGAGTGGATGCCATGATCTTAGTTTTTTGAATGTTGAATTTTAAGCCAAGTTTTTCACTGACTTCTTTCCCTGTTATCAAGAGGCTCTTTATTTCCTCTTCACTTTCTGCCATAAGGGTGGTATCATCTGCGTATCTGAGATTATTGATATTTTTCCTGGCAATCTTGATTCCAGCTTGTGCTTCATCCAGCCTGGCATTTCACATGATGTACTCTGCATGTAAGTTAAATAAGCAGGGTGACAATATACAGTCCGGCATAATACATCTTTCCCAATTTGGAGCAAGTCTGTTGTTCCATGTCCAGTTCTAACCATTGCTTCTTGACCTACATGCAGATATTAAGGCAGTTAAGATGGCAGTTAAGATGGTCTGGAAAAACAAAAAGCTAGAGAGTTCTAGAAAAACATCTGCTTTATTGATTATGGCCAAAGGCATTGACTGTGTTGATCACAACAAACTTGGAAAGTGCTTCAAGAGATGGGAAGACCAGACCCACCTTATCTGAGATATGCCTGTAATCTTATATAATTGTCATCTACTTTGAATAGTTTAAGGTGCATTCACTTATACACAAACACATCCACACATACATTTTATTTAACAGGTCTCCTGCATAGAAAATGTAAAGAAAAATTTAAAAATCTATTGTCTCTTTGTATTCAGATAAACAAACAGGAAAAGAATGCAATGCACTGTGTTCTGATGAAAGAGATGCCTACCTGATGTCAAGTGAAAGACTGGATAAGGTTTAATTGAAGAGATGATACTTGAGCTAGAGTTTGATGTTTATGTAGGAACTTCTCTTAATAACTAAGAATAATGGTATTTTTCAGGAATAGATATCACCATTTATAAATGAAAGAACCTTTGTTATTATAAATCCTGTAAATCTCAAGGCTGATTGGTTGAACTGGGTTGTGATATTTTCCTCGGCTCTATTGTTTAAAATTATCTTCCCTGTCAGTTTTTGCCAAAATTTAGTCTCATCTTGGTTCCTCATGAAACTCATTTATTCATCATTTCAAAATTAATTAGGTTCTAGTGTGGTAAGAAATTCTTTTTTTTAATAGCAATTTAAGTTTGGAAGCTGGAGAAGGAAATGCAAACCACTCCAGTATCCTTGCCTGGAGAGTCCCACGGACAGAGGAGCCTGGTGGACTGCAGTCCATGGGATCTCAAAGAGTTGGGCACAACTGAGTGACTAACACTTCAGTCTGGAAATACTCTTGACAAAAGCCTTTGAATGAGATAAGAATCATTGATATTGTTATTAGCATCATGAAATACTTTTCTGTGTCTACCTTACTTGCTATTAATGCACATAAACATCAGTATACACTGGGTAGCTGAACCGGCTCTTCCCACTTTATTCAAGCAATCTTCATGGTAGTGTACTTATGTGATGTTTTAGCCTCAGTGATTTCTTTTGATAGGGAAGGGAAGATAGGTTTCATAGCAGATGTTATCACTGATTGTTAGCAGCTATGGGGTTTATTGTCTTAAAATTCTTCTAAACTTTCTCAAAGCTCAGTGATGAAGAATGATTTAAGAACAATTTCACAACGAATGCAGGAAGGAGAAGTGGTAGCAAAACTGTCACATACTTGCAAGTTGTGGTTCACATGCATCCTTATTCTGCATGCACGTCCTCTATTTTCTATTTTTACTCTGTCTTTGATCTCACACAAGGAACTGTGGCTTAGAGTTTCTATGTTTCCACGTGGTTGTATACTTTGGGTGCTAATGACAAGAAGATACTTGATAATTGGTAATACTGGGTTTCCCAAGCGGTTCAGTGGTAAAGAATCTGTCTTCCAATGCAGGAGACATAGGTTCAATCCCTGGGTCGGAGAGATCCCCTGGAGAAGGAAATGCAACCCACTGTAGTATTCTTGCCTGGGAAATCCCATGGAGAGAGGAGCCTGGTGGGCTACAGTCTATGGGGTCACAAAGAGTCAGATATGACTCAGCAGCTGAGGACACATGCACGCACTTCGTGATACCACCACGTAGCTTAACAAATTCAAACATCGACTTCTAGCATATTTATGTTTATGTTAGTTATATATTAACTTATATTCTAAGTGAATTTTTAAGTCATACTAAGTAAATACTAAATAATGAATAGTTTTATGTTTGATATTCTTCATAAAACCTCTAGCAGATTTCTTCTTGAATATTGTTTAAAAAGAAAGTTCCAAATCAAGAAGGAAGAAAATAGCCTGATATTTGTAGTCAACATGCCAACACCTGACATAGGAACTCAGGTAGGCAGCCAATCTCTCACAGGTAGTAGATGAAGATAAGCTGTACCATCTAGAGTGTCCCCAAAGGGAGATTGAATGGAAGCATTGGTGGCCCATCTTCTTTAGGTAGGAATTCTGTCTTAGATTACATCTTTACTTTCTGTCTGTTTTATTGGAACTTTGAATGTCCCCAGTAGTTCATTTTGAATTTATCTGATTGCCTCAAAAATTTCAGTACAGAATGAATCAAAATCAGTGAATTCATCTAAGTAAATCATGTTCAATCATATTTCAGCTGATAAAAGAGAAAAAATGAGGATCAATGAGAACTTATCTCATAGTCTTAAACCATTCAATGAAGAAGATTGTAGCTTTCAATAAAGAGCTCATTTTAAGTATGAGGATTCAAGACAGACTATCTTACAGATGAAAAATGCATAGAGCAAGAAAATATAAGTACCCAATTGGAAAATGTTTCAGGTTTTACTACAGTACTAAAGTGTTTCAAGAAACGTAAGAGTGAGTTGTCATCAGTCTTCATTATACTAACAAATAAATTAAACCCTGTGATGTTTATAAGTTTATCATCTTAACTTCTCAAGGTAGTGCATCACATAGCTCTATCAATTTTAAGCCAGTCTGATTATACCAGATAATGTTTTTCTTTTCAAGGCATTATTATAAAATTTTAGAACCTTAGGGAAAGAATTTTAGATGTTACATAGGCTCACAAAATACGTACACAAGCTTAAATTTGTTTATTCCGTCGCCCAGTCATGTCTGACTCTGCAACACCATGGACTCCAGGACGCCAGGCTTCCCTGTCCTTCACCATCTCCCAGAGCTTGCTCAAACTCATGTCTATTGAGTCCGTGATACCATTCAACTATCTCATCCTCCATCATCCCCTTCTCCCCCTGCTTTCAGTCTTTCCCAGCATCAGGATCTTTTCCAGTGAGTCAGCTCTTTGCCTCAAAATGGCCATATATTTTCATTATCATCATGAATATAATTTGAACCTATTTGGGCAGGTGTAGTTGTATTTCCCTAAAACTGCCATTGGATGACATCATTTTCTGTTATTGGGTAATAATTTTGAGGAACATCTCTAGGAATGAGACATTTTGGTTTTGATATGAACACTGTTGGTATAAAATTTTCTTATTGATCTGTCAAGTAACTTAACCAAAAAATCCATTTAAGGCAGAAACTTATAGGAGAAACTGCAATATCTTTAATTTTTTGTTGTTGTTGTTTTTCCAAGCACATAACACACTATGTGGTTGCCTGGCAGAAAATACATACCAATGAAGATTTTTGAAAAGTCCAGAATAAACACTTATTATAGACATAAAGATTTCAGGCCCAGAAAAAATTAAGAAAGTTACCCTAAGTGACACTACATGAAGATTCTAAGTTGATTGGAGGAAAAATAAAGATTATTTGACCAAAGCTTTCCTCTATGGTATATTTGACTTAGAAAAATAAATTATTTGAATTAAGTATTTCTAACTACTATGTGTGGCTTCCAAGGTGTCACAGTGGTAACAAATCCTCCTGCCAATGCAAGAGACACAAGGGACACAGGTTTGATCCCTGGGTCAGGAATATCCCCTGGAGTAGGAAATAGCAACCCACTCCAGTATTCTTACCTGGAAAATTCCACAAACAGAGGAGCCTGTCAGGCTATAGTCCATGGAGTCGCAAAGAGTCAGACATGACTGAGCACACACACACACACACACAACTACTATATGATATCTTTAGAGGACATTTTGGCTTTCTTCTTTTTAATAGTCCCAATTGTATAGTGGATTTTATGGCTGCTATCATGAGATAATGTTGTTTTCTAAGTACGGTAATCCATTTTTCAATAATCAAACTGTGACTGGAAAACTGATCAACTTGATATATACATGTGTATATATATATATACACATGTATATACTAAATATACTATATACATACACTAAAGAAAATGAAAATGCAATTTTCCAAGGAGTTTAATCATATAATTTAGTATATGACAAGTTATACATATCCTTTGGATTTCTATCTCTTATCTTACCATTAATGATACTGCCTGAGATGCCCTTTTGTAAAAACACCTATTTTCCTCTTAAGTGAACTAATCTGGAGCAAATCTATTAGATATGTTCAGTCATTTTTCTTTCTTATTGCTGGTTTTGCTGCTAAATTAACCCACTCAATAGATTGCACATATCCCATTCAGATTATTATTCATAGCTTTTTGAATTTATTCCTTGGCCTCTGCAGCTTTTATTTTCCTTTCCTACACAGTGTAGGTACTGGTCCATAATTGCATTAGAAACCTTGATGCACCAGTGGTCATATTAACTGATAATGGTTTAAGAATTTCTGTGATTTTTAAAACATTGCTTTCTGTATATTGAATAGCACTCATATTTAAAAACATTAAGACTTGCTTCGTTTTGCAAGAGCAAGACTAAAAATAAAACTGTGGCTGGTATGAATATTTGGTTGTACTGACTGAAAATTCACATACCAAAAATTTGTTATATGGCAGTTCATTCATTTTAATGGCATTAAAACATAATATGTTATCAGAGAATAGTCAAAATATTGTTACTATAGATTTGATATTGTGACACTACAACACTGAGAGAGTTTGATCTAGTACTTGGGAGGGATATATGACTTTTCTAGGGTATGTTTTCTCAGTCATATTTGGACTCTTTGCGATCCCATGGATGCGAGCCCACCAGGCTGCTCTTCCATGGAATTTTCCAGGCAGAAATATTGGAGTAGGGTGCCATTTACTATTCCAGGGGATCTTCCTGACCCCAGGATCAAACCTGAGTCTCTTGAGTCTCCTGCATTGGCAGGTGGATTTTTTTTTTTTTTTTTTTACCACTGCACCACCTGGGAATCCCTAACTTCTCTAGAGCTCGTGTGAAGAGGAGAGAGTTTAGAGAGAGCATATTATATACCACATGTATTTTCATCATAAATGTCTGCTTTGACCAGAGGAGTTATCCATAGCTCAGACAGACAAAGCCTGCCTTTAGAGTAAAGATGACCTGGATTGAAAACCAGGTTCATCAGGTAATTGAGTGAATGGCTGTGGACACGTTTAATTCCATGCGACAATTTTGCCTTTTTATTTTTTTGGCTCTGCTGGGTCTTCCTCACTGTGCAAGCTTTTCTCTAGTTGCAGCGAGCAGGGGCTAATCTAGTTGCAGTGCATGGGCTCAATAGTTGTAGTTGCTGAGCTCTAGAGCACATGTTCAATAGCTGTGGTGCACAGGCTTCGTTGCTCTGTGGCATGTGGAATCTTCCTGGACCAGAGACAGAACCTGTGTCTCCTGCATTGGCAGGCACATTCTTTACCACTGAACCATCGGAGAAACCTAAGACCCAGTTTTATTGTATGTTAGATTGGGATAAATTTTCCAGCTTACGGAATTGTTGCCGGTATTGTTATGTCTCACATATAAAGGACTTAATTTTTGATGAGCACCTTTGATTGTTGTTTTTAAGCCAGAGAAGTTTAACATAAAGAGCAATTAAGCTCTGATAAAGAGCAATTAAGCTCTGATAAGGGCATGGCCATAAGATACAAAGAGACTATGTATTGTAACCTAGGACTTGGGGAGGGTACCAAAGGCAGGCAGACTTGAAGGGGTCCCCTCCCAAGGCTGGAGTCCAGACCTCCCTGCAGAGGTGTAGCTCCACTCCCTGCTGGTGTGCCCCAGTTAGAGCTAGCTTGCTGTTGCTGGGCAAGCAGAAAGCAGCTCTTGGAAAGTCCTGTGGGGTGTAGGCAATCAGGAACTGGTAGCTCAGGTGTGCACAGAGTAAATGCTCAGGAGGAACCATCCACACAGGCCTCCAGAGAAAGAAAAGGTGCCAGAGTAGGCAGGAGGGACTTTACGATGCTGGTGTCCATGTCCAGAAAGTGGTGGAAAGGTGATCATCAGGCCAGGCAGAGTTCTTAGTGAACAAATCAGTATTCCCAAGATTTCTCACACAACAACACGGGCCCACTGCACAAGAGGAATCCTTCCTTCTACCACGTCCTTGTATTTTGCCATGCTAAGAATGCTGAGCATTGTGATCCCTGTGAAAAAGAGGCTTAAAGGGACGCTGTCCATTTGGGAAGGAGAGCCTGCAGCTAAGAGGCTAGGTACTGATAACTGGAACTCTAGGAGGTTAATACTTGCACGGTCCTTTTGTACAAAAGAGTGCCTTTAGAATGGCTCTATTCTACTCTAGAAAGACTGAAATTGTATTTAAAGTTAAATAATAATATGTAACAAATGGTTTAAATTCAAGGAATTTTGAAAGTCCTAATTCTTCCCTTTCCACTAACTTTCCCCACTTAGTTTATCCTCCTTCTTCAGAGTAATCCTATTTTATTATCTTTTGTAGTTGTTCAGTTGTGTCCAATTCTTTGTGATCCCTTGGACTGTAGCACACTAGGCCTCCATATTCCTCACTATCTCCTGGAGTTCACCCAAGTTCATGTCCATTCAATCAGTGATGCTATCCAACCAACTCACCATCTGCCCCTCTCTGCTCCTTTTGCCTTAAGTCTTTCCCAGAATCAGGGTATTTTCCAATGAGTTGGCTGTTTTACCATCTAGTTACAGCAATTTTTAAACTGTTTAAGAAGCCAAAACCATTTACACTCTTATCTGATTTTCTTAAAAATTCTCCCTGAATAATAAAAGATGAACTTTGCCCCTTGGAGTTTCTAACATGCACAGGCTCAGAGATTATTCTAGAACATGACAAAATGTCAGAAGTATCCTATTTGGTGAAAAGTAAAAAAAGAAAGTTAAAATCACTCACTCATGTCCAACTCTTTGTGACGCCATGGATGGTAGCCCACCAGACCCTTCTCATCCATGGAATTCTTTAGGCAAGAATACTGGAGTGGGTCGCCATTCCCTTAAATTAATATGAATAAATGTTGAAAAATAGCTTTTAAAGGAGAAAATAGTGCGTTTTTTATCTGGTAAATAAGAATATAATTATTTAGAAATGGGTGTGTGGAGTTAGGGTAGTACTAATACTCTTGCTCTGCTCATTGTCTCATTCTAGTTATGCATATGTCATGCTGGGATACAAGGAGAATCAAACATATTCAGAGGATATTGACCAGAATAATGAGTGGGCCATGAAACCGTGTTAATGTAAAAAATTTACACTTTGAAAAAATATGCCAAAACTTTTCAGTTCAGTTCAGTCACTCAATTGTGTCCAACTCTTTGTGACCTCATGAATCGCAGCACGCCAGGCCTCCCTGTCCATCACCAACTCCTGGAGTTCACTCAGACTCACGTCCATCAAGTCAGTGATGCCATCCAGCCATCTCATCCTCTGTCGTACCATTCTCCTCCTGCCCCCAATCCCTCTCAGCATCAGAGTCCTTTCCAATGAGTCAACTCTTCGCATGAGGTGGCCAAAGTATTGGAGTTTCAGCTTTAGCATCATTCCTTCCAAAGAAATCCCAGGACTGATCTCCTTCAGAATGGACTGGTTGGATCTCCTTACAGTCCAAGGGACTCTCAAGAGTCTTCTCCAACACCACAGTTCAAAAGCATCAATTCTTCAGCACTCAGCTTTCTTCACAGTCCAACTCTCACATCCATACATGACCACTGGAAAACCATAGGCTTGACTAGCCAGACTTTTGTTGGCAAAGTAATGTCTCTGCTTTTCAATATGCTATCTAGGTTGGTCATAACTTTCCTTCCAAGGAGTAAGCGTCTTTTAATTTCATGGCTGCAGTCACCATCTGCAGTGATTTTGGAGCCCCAAAAAATAAAGTCTGACACTGTTTCCACTTTTTCCCCATCATTACTGATAAAAATTATATTGTGTCTGGAATTCACTTCATAAAAGTTAAAGTTGTTTGGAAAGGTGATGATATTGATGAAACAACTTGACACATGCTTTGTTGCTTCTGTTTTTGAAATAATTTTCATTGGAGTATTTTGGAGCTTTACAATGCTGTGTTAGTTTCTGCTGTACAGCAATGTGAATCAGCCATATGTAAACATATATCCCCTCTTTTCTGGATTTCCTTCCCTTTTACATCACCACAGAACATGAGTCGAGTTTCCTGTACTATATAGTAGGTTCTTATTAGTTATCCCTGTTATACATAGTAGTGAATATATGTCAATCCCAATCTCCCAATTCATCCCATTCCCCCTTTCCCCCTTTGGTGTCCAAAAATTTGTTATGTACATCCATGTTCTACTTTGCAAGTAGATTCATCTGTACCATTTTTCTGTATGTGTTAATAAATGGTATTTGTTTCTCTCTTTCTGACTTACTTTACTCTGTATGACAGTCTCTAAGTCCGCCCACATCTCTGCACATGGAACAATTTTATTCCTTTTCACGGCTGAGTAATATTCCATTGTGTATAAGTATCACGTCTTCTTTATCCATTACTCTCGTGATGGACATTTAGGTTATTTTCATGTTCTGGATGTTCTAAACAGTGCTTCAGTGAACACTGAAGAGTGGCTATCTTTTTGAATTATGGTTTTCTCTGGGTATATACACAGAAAAGAGATTTCTGGGTCACGTGGTACTTCTGTTTTTAGTTTTTTAAGGAACTCCCATAATTCTCCTTAGTGGTTGTATCAATTTACATTCCTACCGACAGTGTAAAAGTGTTCCCTTTTCTCCACACCCTCTCCAGAATTTATTGTCTGTAGATTTTTTGATGATGGCCATTCTGACAGATGTGAGCTGATACTTCATTGTAGTTTCAACGTGCATGTCTCTAATAATTAGTAATGTTGAGCATCTTTTCATATGTCTCTTGGCCATCTGCATGTCTTAAATTGAAGAAATGTCTATTTAGGTTGTATGCCCATTTTTAGATTGGGTTATTTGTTTTCTTTATATTGAACTGCATGAGATGTTTGTATATTTTTGAGATTAATCCCCTGTCAGGTACTTCATTTGCAAATATTTTTTTCCTATTCTAAGAGTTGTATTTTTGTCTTGTTTATGGTTTCCTTTGCTGGGGCTTCCCTTGTGGTTCAGATGGTAAAGAATCTGTCTGCAATGCAGGAGACCCAGGTTCAATCCTTGGTTTAGGAATTTCCCCTGGAGAATAGAATGGCAATCCACTCCAATGTTCTTGCCTAGAGAATACCATGGCCACAGAGTTGCCAGGAGTTGGACACAACTGAGTGACTATGCCTTCACTTTCACTCCGCTGTGCAGAAGTTTTTAAGTTTAATTAGTCACCCTTTGTCTATTTTTGTTTTTATTTTCATTAGCCTAGAAGGTGGGTCAAAAAAGATCTTGCCACGACTTATGTCAAAAAGCGCTCAGCCTATGTTTTCCTCTAAGAGTTTTATAGTCCGGTCTTACATATAGGTCTTTAATCCATTTTGAATTTATTTTTGTGTATGGTGTTAGGGGGTGGTCTAATTTCATTCTTTTACATATAGCTGTCCAGTTTTCTCAGAAACACTTATTGAAAAGACTGTCTTTTATCCATTGTATGTTCTTGACTCCTTTGTCATAGATTAGGAGTCCATCAGTGCATGGGTTTATCTCTGGGCTTTCTCTCCTGTTTCATTGATCTATATTCCTGTTTTTGGGCTGGTACAATAGTGTCTTGATTACTGACTTTGTTCATTCTTAAAGCCAGCTCTTTGGGCCTTAATCTGTTTCCTTTTCTTTTGCATGTATTTTAATTTTATTAATTATAGAAGTATTCAAAAAATAAATATTATAATTCAGGAAAAGAATTAAAAGTTAGGAAAATCAGCCTAGCAAAGAGGTGATTCTTAGCTAGTGTTGACAAATTTATGAAGGAGTATTTTAAATTATTAGAAAATTGTCATGGACCAAAAATTAAATAAAGCAAAAGGAATATATTAGTCTAAAATCCAAGGGTAATATCTACGATAAATGAAAATAAGTTGTCAGGAAATAGATTTCAGTACAATATCATCTATATTTTTTCACTGATTTAGTTGTCAGTCATTTATTGAGTTCAGTTCAGTCACTCAGTCATGTCTGACTCTTTGTGACCCCATGAATTGCAGCACACCAGGCCTCCCTGTCCATCACCAACTCCCGGAGTTTACCCAAACTCATGTCCATCGAGTCAGTGATGCCATCCAGCCATCTCATCCTCTGTCGTCCCCTTCTCCTCCTGCCCCCAGTCCCTCCCAGCATCAGGGTCTTTTCCAATGAGTCAACTCTTCACATGGGGTGGCCACAGTATTGGAGTTTCAGCTTCAGCATCAGTGCTTCCAATGAACACCCAGGACTGATCTCCTTTAGAATGGACTGGTTGGATCTCCTTGCAATCCAAGGGACTCTCAAGAGTCTTCTCCAACACCACAGTTCAAAAGCATCAATTCTTCAGTGCTCAACTTTCTTCACAGTCCAACTCTCACATCCATACATGACCACTGGAAAAACCATAGCCTTGACTAGGTGGACCTTTGTTGGCAAATTAATGTCTCTACTTTTTAATATGCTATCTAGGTTGGTCATAACTTTCCTTCCAAGGAGGAAGCGTCTTTTAATTTCATGGCTGCAATCACCATCTGCAGTGATTTTGGAGCCCCCAAAAATAAAGTCTGACACTGTTTCCACTGTTTCCCCATCTATTTCCCATTTATTGAGTACCTCTTATTTTCTGGAATAATTTAACTCTCAGAACAGTGTTGTATTTATTTGTGAATCAAACATATAGATATCAATAATATGTTCATAATAAAGATAGAACTTGACAACATTTTTGGAAAATAGGTAAATATTTATGACAGCAGCAAGTTTGATTTTATCTCCTTTGTAATGAGGATAAACTAAGATTTTAACTAGAGAGAGATGGGGTCTTATTCCCATTTTATTTCATTTTCTTTAAACATTGCAGGGAAAGTGCGGGAGAGCTCTGAGGCTGCAGAGCACCAGATTTTTAGGATACTGTGTCACTTGCCCAAGTAAAATGCAGTATGTCCCTAAACTACAGCACTGACAGATAGGGCGGGTGAAGCGTGTGAATATATGAAAACATGAAAAGCAAGAATCAAGGTATTTAGACACTAAATAAACCGAAAAAGTAAAGCAATTCAAACTTTTTTGAATGATTGCATAGATTTATCAAGACAGGAACCAGAGGGTGAGAGACAGTTTTTTAAAAATGGAAAAAGAACACAGGTTACTTGGGGATATATACTCATTTTGAGATAACTTTGTGACTACTGGGACAAAACAAACAAATGAGAACATAAACCTCTGAGAAAAATTTCCTAGAGGCACAGTATAGAACTTAGGATAGGAAGGGTAAAGCAGCTTTCAGTCTTCATTCTTTCATCTTTCCATTCATGAAGCATGATTCCATGTTTGAGTACCCACGAGGGACCACATGTGCAGAGAGATGCATAGATACACAGGCTACATTAGTTAAGCCAAGGAAGCACATTGCTGATCCCTATTAGGAGAGAACTCCACAAAATACAGCCTGGTTTGAGGCTGTGATTTGCCCCATCTAGGATTTGCTTCTAGTGTAGAAGTTTAGCAAGGACAGTCACAAGTGGGATTTCTATGACCTCTTGTATGCCATTCTGTGAGGTTTTAAAAACCCTAGCAAGATTGGAGTCTTTACAGTAAGGCTCTTACATACAAACCTAAACATTTAGGTTGTGAAGTTTCAAATATGTGAACGTACATGCCAACCCCGATATGCCAGTTATTGTACTGTATTACTGTACTTTTCAAGGTACTGTATTGGAAGATTAAAAATGTTTTTTTTCATATTTTTGCTTATTAGGTCCATTTATTTGTGTGAAAATTATTATAAATTTATTTCAGTACAGAACTATGTGTGTGTGTGTGTAAGTCACTCAGTCATGTCCAACTCTGTGACCCCATCAACTGTTGCCCTGGCCAGGCTCCTCTCCCCATGGAATTCTCCAGGCAAGAATACTAGAGTGGGTACCCATTCCCTTCTTCAGGGGAATCTTCCCCACCCAGAGATCAAATCCAGGTTTCCTGCATTAAAGATGAATTCTTTACAGTCTGAGCTACCAGGGAAGCCCATACAGAACTATAGAACAGACAATTGTGTCAGTTGGGTACCTAGGCTAACATTGTTGGACTTTATGAATAAATTGGACTTACAGACTTGCTCATGGTACAGCACTACTTTATATGTAGGGGACTTACTGTAATGTTTTCTTAACTTGAAGAAAATGGTTACATCCCATTGTAATCTGCACCTGAGCTGTCTGGGCTGACCCCTGTCAACGCTGTGTTTGCCCACGGATGAGAGCCATGAAGAAAGGCCCTGAAGCTAGGGGCAGAGTTCAGAGTAAATGAGGCACTCGCCCACTTAGACCACTGCAAATCTTGATGCTGATGGCTTTTTTTTTTTTGTCACACCCACCTCAGCAGTTACAAACCTAGAGATCTTATGGGAGAAGAAGAGAAAATATTGCATTAGCCCTAGGTGCTAAAAGAAAATATAAAATACTTTATATTTTCCTCAACTATCCCTTTGAAAGAGAATTTAATAATACATTTGGGGGCACTTCAAATGTTTTCCCCTCAGGGGAAGATTTAACAAGATGGAGAGAATCACACACCCAAAATCCAAGAGCAAGTCTGCAAAAGATAGCCTTCAGTGGGCCACCCAGTGGCCTCAATCTTTATTAAAAGAAAGATGGATCAGAAGGCAAGTGCCTACATAAATCAGGAAACCATCCTAAGCAACAAAACTTTTGCTCAAGTATGAAATATTTATTTCCTCTTAAATTCAGCTGTGCAGTTAAATGATATCTGAGATACTCAAAATTCTATTAAGAATTTCATGTATTCTAGTTATAAACTTCAAGTATCTGTCAAGTAGCAACATATGTAATAGATGATAGATTGAGAAAATAAGCTTTTAATAGTGTAACTGAAAGAATCTCTATATCATATTACTGTGCTTTCTAGTCTTAAAAATACATGTTAAAATTCAAATGGCAGGAATCTAGGCTTTAATTCAAAAATTATACTACAGAGGTTTCTAGTAGAAAAATAAAAGAACATTTCCCTCCATAATGCCATAGCAATCTCTCTTTAAACTTGACCAGTTGTTTGTAACATCTACCTTCTTGATTTATGGGAAAATTAGAAAAGGAAAGGAAGATAAGAGCAGGAAGGTGGGAGGCATATAACAAAGAATCCAGTTCTGGGGTGTTTTTTCAGCTCCAGAGCTTTGAGATCACGGGACAATGGAATAGAGAGCATCTGCACCATGGTTCACTGTATCTGCATTTGTACCAGTTACATGTCTTATGTTACGTGGTAAAGAATTAGAAAAATGAGATGTGGAACTAGAAGGGAAAAAGTGTTTTCTTTTCATCAGACTTTAGTTTTACAATCAGGAACACAAGCAGAATTTGTTTTTTGTTTTGTTTTGTTTTTTTCCACTGCTTTCTCATGAAGAGACTGATGGTTGGAATATTACTATTGGCTGAAATATGCTGAAATGAAACCTTGGGATAACAGAGGAGATGGATGGGCTGTGTAGTCATGTAATGTTGGCCTCGAAGGTGGAGCTAGTGGTACAGAATCTTCCTGCCAGTGCAGGAGACGCAAGAGGGGCAGGCTCAATCTCTGGGTCAGGAAGATCCCCTGGAGAAGGAAATGGCAAACCACTCCAGTAATCTGGCTTGGAGAATCATATGGACAGAGGATTATGTAGTGCTGCAGTCCATGGGGTCACAAAGAGTCAAACATGACTGAAGCGACTTAATACACACAATGTTAGTGAATGAGAGAACATGTGAGCTCCCATTTAAATGATTTTAAATCTCTCTGCTGCCACTGCTAAGTCACTTCAGTCGTGTCCGACTCTGTGTGACTCCATAGATGGCAGCCCACCAGGCTCCCCCATCCCTGGGATTCTCCAGGCAAGAACACTGGAGTGGGTTGCCATTTCCTTCTCCAATGCATGAAAGTGAAAAGTGAAAGTGAAGTCGCTCAGTCGTGTCCGACTCTTCGTGACCCCATGGACTGCAGCCCACCAGGCTCCTCCGTCCATGGGATTTTCCAGGCAAGAGTACTGGAGTGGGGTGCCATCACCTTCTCCATTTAAATCTTTCTGGCTGTATCCAAATGCATTTTGAGATTTAAATATACCATAGGTAGACAGGGTCATAATGTGCTGAGGAGCAAACCAGTAAATGATGTGGCAAACTAGAAATAATTTAAGATTCTATTTTTCTTGTCAAAGAAGCATGTGATATGTCAATGTATTTCTTATTCAACTAATTGTTCTTACTCCAGTTATTTTGTGCAATCTAAGTGATGCCTCTTAAGACATTCAAAAGGTAAACACTAGCTTTTTCACTCTTTTCTCAACTAAGGGCAGATACATGACCTAGTTATGATCAATGATATTCAAAGAGAAATCACCTAGGGATGGAAGAGAGATCTTCATCTGCTATCCCCAACCTCATCTTCTTCCTACTTTGTCATACTGCCCTGTTGATACAGTACATTTAAAAAGACATCACTATCAAACTGAATGGGGTTTAGCAAAAGGATCAGAAAATCTTGGGTTGGCTACTGACCTTCCCAGTCATCAGACAAAACTTTGGACTGCCTGCCTTCTAATGTCCTGAGTCATAAAAGCCCTTATTGTTTGATTCAATTTTAGTTGGGTTTTCTATTACTAACTACTTAAAAGCATCCAGTGTGACACAAGTGGTAAGTGGATTACTAAAGGAACCTATCATGCATTATCTGGTTATATCTAATCCTGTATTTGGTAGTTTAGAAACAGGTTGGAATCTAAATTTTATCATTTTAGTCTTCTGAGTGAATCGGACCTCATCTCTTTTCAAATTCTGAGATTTTTATCATTTCATCCTTTTTTCAGAAGGATGGTCTTTTAAAAATTATTTTGCCAGAAAATTCAGGATGGAAGTGGAAACTAATCACCTTGTCACTAGGTACAATGAAAGATAAAGGTAATCTGAATACCTTGTCTCTATGTGCTCTGTCTCTATTGTGCTGATTTTTAAAGAACAAAGTGTATTTCCTCAACTCCTATTGGTCTCTGATTCTTTACCTTGGGAAAAAAAGACAAGAGAACACAGTTAATCTGCATTACAAAAAAAAACATGCTGGAGGGTAGACGGTAAATTCTGCTTTTGCTTTAGAGATCAGTCTTGATACCCATGTATGCTTCTGTTCGACAGTTTAATAAGAGAGAAACTACTTAAGAAGAAAGGGAAAAAATTTACTCAAAAATCCCCTACACCACTGAGAATTGCTGAGCTTAATAGCTGCTCCTTTTTACCTCTAGTTACTTGTGAAGTTGTAAGAAAGTTAAAAAGAGATTTTGATTGTTCTCATATTATCCAGTCCTGTCATGCTATTTTATGGATTAAACATATCTAGACTATGGGGTGATATGTGTTAGAACAATGCTATAAAACACATATCGTTTTATATATATGTATGTTTTATGCCTACTCATTCATGTCCGACTCTCTGTGACCCCATGAACCATAGCCTGCCAGGCTCCTCTGTCCATGAAATTTTCCAGGCCAGAATACTGGAGGGGGTTGCCATTTCCTATTCTATTTACATATGTGTGTGTGTGTGTGTGTGTGTGTGTGTGTGTGTGTGTGTATCTACAAATATAAATCAAGGGATAGAAAAATCTTCATACATTTTGAACCTACTTAATTTGGAGTAGCCCCTTTGTGCTAACTGCATTAGTTTATTTGACCCTGGTAACTACCATGTTCAGTATCATAATTGTCATTTTACAGAGGAAGAAACTGAAATTGACAGAAGTCATACAAGACCAGAGGTCTCCCAACATCATAGAGCCAACAAATAGTGGGATCACGTTTTGATCCCATTCAGCCTTTCTTAAAAACCCATCATCTTAACCACTACATTTGTAGAGGTGGAAAACTTTTCCCTTCTTTTCTAGGTTCTTTGAACATTCTAATAATTAAACTGACATAAGGCAGATTCAAAGAAGAAAAACAAATTTCCTATATATGAGGGTCCCAAAGTCATGAGACCCAAGGAAAATCAGGTGATTGGGGCTGATATGCCTTCCTGAGCTAAGCAGAAGTGGGTAGGGGTTTGGGGCTTTAAAAGGAAGAGAGACAAATTACAGGAAAACGAGAAGAGAAGATGTGTGGTAAACAAATGTTTGTCATGCCAAACAGATAAGTCTTTCTGGCAGAAAAAAAATCGTCTTTGATATTAGGTCTCTTCCTTGTACAAGCCCTCTATCTAAATTCTTTTAGACAGGTAAGGGGAATATAAGCAGTCTTCCTGGGTTATGCGACCTTGGTTGTCTTCCACTTGTAAGAATCCATATGCAAAAGTGGCATGTTTGGAGGTGGCCCATTCTACTCCCCTGCATTTTACACACTAGCATGTGTATGTAATTGTTTTCTGACAGGACAGTATCTGATACCACTGTCCAGTCCATGCTCACTAAGTCACTGACATCAACATTTAACCAGTAGGTAGGAGGCTGCTCTTCATTTTCCCATTTTTTGAAAGAGTTTTTAAATTAGGCATAAAAATATATCTTAAAGGTTTATAAAGTCTGTGAAAAGTGAAGCAGCCAGTTACCGATTCCAGCTCTGCAGTTTCTAGATTCTTTCCTCCTTTCCTTATAATTTGCTGCATTTATATTACTTTCTAGAATTTCTATACTTTCTGCATTTATATAACCACCTAGAAGTGAGGTTTTGTTCACTTTAAATTAGAGCATGTAAATTACATCACTTATTATGCATATGCTATAATTATATTATGAATACAGTCTTGCAAATGATATAAAAGTAAATGTGATACTTATGTGGTAAGATATAATTTAAATAATTAATATGTTTATAGATTATAGGCTAGTTATTGGATGGCCTTCTCAATTAGCTTTTATATGATTGTTATATATAAGCTAAAAACCCTGAAAGAAATAATGATTTTCTCATTTATGTATACAAACTGTATATAAAATGAGAGAGACAGATGTATACAAATCTGTTGAATCTGAGAGCTGAGTGCAAAAATGTTTCAAAGCTTTATTGGTCATTTGTTGTTTTTGCCTGAGATCACTCCTTTCTCTCTTCGCTTTGTTTCTCTCACTCCTTTCTCTCTTCGCTTTGTTTATTCCCTTAGCACACTACTTTTTCCGGTCAGTGTGCTCTTGATGGAATTACAAATCCAGATGATATCCTCCAGCACCAACACTAGCCAAGGTGGAGTGAACTAGCAAACAGTGGCCAAAATTGGGCAAATCATATCTAGATATTTGAATTTTAGGGAGCATTCCCCAAAGGTGGAAAACTACTAGAACTATAACAGACTACTGATTAGTTGCCTCAGTCGTGTCCGACTCTGTGCGACCCCAGAGATGGCAGCCCACCAAGGTTCCCCATCCCTAGGATTCTCCAGGCAAGAACACTGGAGTGGGTTGCCATTTCCTTCTCCAATGCATGAAAGTGAAAAGTGAAAGTGAAGTCACTCAGTCGTGTCCAACTCCTAGGACCCCGTGGACTGCAGCCTACCAGGCTCCTCCGTCCGTGGGATTTGCCAGGCAAGAGTACTGGAGTGGGGTGCCATTGCCTTCTCTACCCAATCCCAGAAACTCTCCTGGTATTTCTCCTTTCAAATAAACTACACAAAGCTTATTTGTGTAGTTTTATATTCGATTATGAAGTTAGGTTTTACAGGATAAATTTGTCCAGAACACATATACAAGGAAACTGAAATAAAGATTTAGAATGCATTTGACACAATAGACTCTCAGTGAAATATGGGGTATTTATAATGGATTATGACATTGAAATGCAGGAAATGACATTGAGATTCCCATAACATTCCAGAACTGGAAAATAACTGCCTCAGGGTAATCTGTGGTCTAACAGCTAATTAAATATTTCCCTGTGGTCACCTGGAACCATGTGCTCAACAAGAGCAAGGCTTTGGGTGACTAACTTCTGTCACAGAATGGCACAGAAAGGTCAAATAATCCTGAAAGCAAGGGGAACAATAGTTGTTTCTGACAATATTCAATATTTTTAAAACAAAAAAATGACAAGTTCAAATCTTTAAATTCTTACCCTGAGGCTTGGACTGAAACTCAGGACCTTTCTGTAAAAAAAAAAAAAATCTCTTCCCTTGTATAGCCATAAAGCTGAAATCATCAGAATAATCTTTATAGATTGCTTCTGTAGATTACTGAATTATAAATTAGTTGTATTTACAACCTCTTCAGTTTTCCTTTGTGAAGATCAAGCACAACTCTAGAACTAACACATCCCCAATAGCTGGGACAAGTAGGGCCCAGATTATGGGGAATAAGACCAGCTGGAGAACCCAGTTGTCTCAAATCCTTGTGAAACATCCTTTTCTGGAAAGAATCTATGTTTCTCATGCAAGAGAAATCTGCATTGTTGAGAGCCTACTGGCCGTAATTGTGAATATGTACAGAGATTGAAATGCAGAATTAGAATAGTTAAGCTAAAAGTCAGTCCCAGAGGATTTACAGGAATTTGCTAATTTGTCTAGTCAAAGCCTGGAAATTATTTGTAAGACTGGATTTTGAGAATGCTTAGCCAAGGACAGAGGAGGGGGACATAGTTTTGGATCAGACTGGACTTATCAAACTTGTTATTTTCAATAAAATTTTTACATTTATTGAGCCAGCTTAGGTAGACAGCTGCTGCCTCTGTTTTAGGAAGAGCAAACCTGAATGCAATTTGCTAACTGACATTGAAAGACCTAAACTCCCTGTCCATATCTTTCTAGAAGTACTGTCACAGACTTGGATTGTTGGGAAGATGGATTGTATCTTTCATGTGCATCTGTTCACTGATTGTGATGATCATATTGAGCATGGTGGATTGAAAGGTAACCAGATCATGTGGTGTATGGTCTGCATATATACACCACAAACAGCCAGGAGGCTACTAGAAATGAAATACAATTGCTGTGGTGTCTTAATGATAGAGGAAACTGTATACGCTGTCACAATCATATGTACTGTAAATCCTTCATTGTGTGTTAGTTGCTCACTCATGTTCAACTTTTTGTAACCCCATGAACTGTAGCCCGCCAGTCTCCTCTGTCCATAGAATTCTCCAGGCAAGAGTACTGGAGTGGGTTGCCATGCCCTCCTCCAAGGATCTTCCTGACCCAGGGATTGAACCCAGGTCTCCTACATTGCAGGCAGATTCTTTGCCATCTGACCAACAGGGAAGCCACACAGAGAGACCTGGATTAATATCCAAAACAATACTGTGTAATGAGAACTAGCTGAAAATTTTGGAAAGAATTGGGTACAAAATGTACTACTATGACCTGCTGAAAAGAACATGGTTTTATGAGGGTTCAGGAAATAGAAGAGGCCCAATTCTGACCTCAGACTCAGCCATTTGATTTTTTTTTCTTCACATACACTGAGAATAATAACCTGAATAGATATTCTCATAAAATGGGAAATTATCCACAGACTCTACTGTAAGAATTATTGTTGAAGGAATGATGAAGAAACTATTGGAGACTGTTCTCCCTACAAAAGTAATAACATCCTTGGGAAATTCAAGATATTATTCACCATCAAAGACCTAAAAATAAAAAATAAAAAAAATCAAGGTGGAAACCTCCATACTATCCCTGTTCAAATCTTTAATTTGATCTGTGAAATTTCCTGATGAGACTTAGAAAATAATAGGACTATGGAAGCTTAGTTTTTAGAAAATTGATTCAGTCCCTGTACACTCTCCTTAATGTTGTAGCCTTATTGGATAAAGTAATGCTGCTCCTGGCTGTTGGTATCAACTACAAAGTAGTTTGTTTTTTTCCCAGCAAAATCAATAATATCCTTATACTGTTTGTATTAGTTTTCTACTCCTGCTATGGGAGATTGCTGCAAATTTGGTAGCTAAAAACAAAAGACAGGCTAACATCTAGTCCTTTAGTGGACTAAAACAACAAAAAATATGTAATTAGAAGTCTACAATGTGTAACTTGTACAATTAGACTACAATGTTTAACTCTACAATGAGACTCTGTTTCCATGCCTTTTCTACCTTCCAGAGATGGCCTGAATGCCTTAGTTAGTGGCCACAAATTGCTCCAACCCCTGTATCTCTCATCACGACTCTTTATCTGATTTTGACCTTCCTGGTATACTTTTTGTAAGAATTCTTATGATTACATTGGACCCACCTGGATAATCTACCATTGAAAATTTCTTAACCTCCCCATGCAAAGATTTTTTGCCATGTAAAGAAATATACTGATGGGTTTTAGGGATTAGAATGAGAACATATTTGGGGACCTTTATTCAATCTGCCAGAGAAGGCAATGGCAACCCACTCCAGTACTCTTGACTGGAAAACCCCATGGACGGAGGAGCCTGGTAGGCTGCAGTCCATGGGGTCACAAAGAGTTGGACACAACTGAGCGACTTCAGACTTCACTTTCACTTTTCACTTTCATGCACTAGAGAAGGAAATGGCAACCCACTCCAGTGTTCTTGCCTGGAGAATCCCAGGGATAGTGAAGCCTGGTGGGCTGCGGTCCGTGGGTTCACACAGAGTCAGACATGACTGAGTGACTTAGCAGCAGTAGCAGCAGCAGCATTCAATCTGCCACTCTCTTGTATTCTTGTTTTTGTCTCAATTTAATTCATTCTGTTGGCTAACTTAATGTCACAGTCGTTATTGTGTGACAATGAAAGTATTGTGATGTTAATGTCCAGAAAATAAGAGTTTGTGCTATGTGAAGGTGTTTAAATAAGAGTATCACAAAGTAAGAGAGTACAGCAAAATAGACCTTTTTTTTTTTTTTTTTTTTTGCCTTTTCATGCTGTTCAAGAATACTGAAATGGTTTGCCATTCCCTTCTTCAGTGGACCACATTTTGTCATAACTCTCCACCATGACCTGTCCATCTTGGGTGGCCCTACGGGGCATGGCTCATAGTTTCATTGAGCTAGACAAGGTTATGGTCCATGTGATCAGTTTGGTTAGTTTTCTGTGATTGTGGTTTGCATTCTGTCTGCCCTCTGATGGAGAAGGATAAGAGGCTTATGGAAGCTTCCTGATGGGAGAGACTAACTGAGGCAGAAACTGGTTCTTGTTCTTATGGTTGGGGCCATGCTCAGTAAATCTTTAATCCAATTTTCTGTTGATGGGCGGGGCTGTATTCCCTCCCTGTTGCTTGACCTGAGGCCAAACTATGGTGGAGGTAATGAAGATAATGGTGACCTCCTTCAAAAGGTCCCATGCAGGCACTGCTGCACTCAGTGCCTCTGACCCTCAAGCAGGCCACCGCTGACCCACGTCTCCACTGGAGACTCCTGGACACTCATCAGCATGTCTGGGTCAGTTTCTTGTGGGGTCACTACTCCTTTCTTCTGGGTCCTGATGCACACAGGTTTTGTTTGTGCCCTCCAAGAGTGTTTCCCCAGTCCTATGTAAGTTCTGGTGGTTCTATGGTGAGGTTAATGGCGACCTCCTCCATGAGGGCTTATGCCATACCCAGTTCTGCTGCACCCAGAGCCTGTGGCAGGCCACTGGTGACCCATACCTCCACAGGAGACACCCAAACACAGTTCTGACTCAATCTCTCTGGATTGGGCATGCGTTTTGCACCCTTCCCAGGTCTGAGCAGCTCAGGTGACCAGGTGCCTGGTGAGTGTCCCAGGTGGGCCATGTGTCTTAATCACCTCCCCATTCCTGGCTGCTCAGTTTCCCGGGTGTGCTGTGACAGCACCGTCTCAGGTGTGGCATGTGTCTCCTTCAGAGAGCCGATCTCAGGCTGCAACCCTCCTGGCGGATGTCAACCATCCAGGATCTCAGGAAGACGTGGTTAGCAGCTGGGAGCCTGCTCACAGTTTGGTAGAAGATGCCCTCTCTGGGGCCGAGATTGTAGCAGCCCCTTGCCTTCCAGCTCTGGCTGTCACAAGCCTGCCTCTCTGCCTTTGGGAGAGAAGGGGACGACAGAGGATGAGATGGTTGGATGGCATCACCAACACCAGTTTGAGTAGGCTCCCAGAGTTTGAGTAGGCTATGGGAGTTGATGATAGACAGGGAAGCCTGGCGTGCTGCAGTTCATGGGGTCCCAAAGAGTTGGATACGACTGAGTGGCTGAACTGAATGGAATACTCTGGATTGGGCATGCGTTTTGTACCTTTCCCAGGTCTGAGCAGCTCAGGTGACCAGGTGCTTGGTGAGTGCACTGTCCCGGGTGAGCCATATGTCTTAATCACCTCCCCAGTCCTGGCTGCTCAGCTTCGCGGTGTGCTGTGACAGCACCGTCTCAGGTGTGTGATGTATAATGTATGTGTATGTATGCCATGTGTGATGTATGCTTTACTTCAGGAAAGTTTCTGGAGTTTGTATAGTCTGAAGGTATTTCAGGATATTACCTCTAAAGTAAATGAAATGCTTCTCATTTTTGTTCTGCTACTACTGAAAAGGACAAACAATATTTGGATGGCTACTTGGGACTTTGAAAACATTTATGTGTCCTTCTGTGACTTGCAGTGGGTGTTAGTCTCTCAGATGTGTCCAACTCTGTGTGATCCCGTGATCTATAGCCCACCAGGCTCCACTTTCCATGGAATTTTCCAGGCAAGAATACTGGAGTTGGGTAGCCAATCCCTTCTCCAGGGAATCTTCCAAACCCAGGGATCAAACCCAGATCCCCTGCATTACAGGCAGATTCTTTACCAGCTGAACCACCAGGGAAGCCCCTCTGTGAGCTACTTACCAGGTGAAATAAGAAGTTGTGAAGTTTGTGCTTAGAATTTGAGAGCAAGATATAGAAATACCAGGTTATGTTGCTAATGGTTCTTTGAACTAATTTGAAGATGCAGCCAAGGCAATGATTCCCAAGATGACTGTGACAAAATAGATGGGACCTTTGGCAAGCATTATTCTCATAATTGGAGAGTAGGATCCCAAAGTGGAGGAGAAAAGCCATGATTTTTTGGTAATTAGACTCAAAGAAATACCTCTCAACATGCTACCAGGCTCTGACAAAAATTTAACAAATGACCATGTGACATAAGATGCTACCAATACCATTTAATTTAGGGTACTAGAGGATGTGTGCTATATTCTCTAAGCCATTTATTGATATGGTGCTGTTTCACTTAGAGCCAGAATACCTAAATCTACGAACCAAAAAGCAGATGTGGGAGTAGTGACTCAGTAAATTCTTGGATCTTTTTAAGATTATTCCCATTTTTTGCCATTCTAGGTTCATCTACCAGGGCATACAAGAATGGTCATATTACACTGGAAGTTGATAATGTCTTATCAGCTTTAGAAATCTTTAGACAAGGCTTTGTCTTAAAGCCTTGTTGTTCAGTCACTCAGTTGTGTCCAACTCTTTGTGACCCCATGGACTGCATCACACAAAGCTTCTCCATCCTTCACCATCTCCCAGAGTTTGCTCAAACTCATGTCCATTGAGTCAATGATGCCATCAAACCATCTCACCTTCTGTCACCCTCTTTTCCTCCTGTCCTCAATCTATCCCAGCAACAGGGTCATTTCCAGTGAGTTGGCTATTCAGAACAGATGGCCAAAGTATTGGAGCTTCAGCATCAGCATCAGTCCTTGCAATGTGTATTTAGGGTTGATTTCCTTTAGGTTGACAGGTTTGATCTCCTTGAAGTCCACCAGACTCTCAAGAGTCTTCGACAACACCACAGTTCAAAAGCATCAACTCTTTGGCACTCAGCCTTCTTTATGGTCCAAATCTCACATTTGTACATGACTATTGGAAAAACCATAGCTTTGACTATATGGACCTTTATTGAAAAAATAATGTCTCTGCTTTTTAATATGCTGTCTAGGTTTGTTATAGCTTTCCTTCCAGGGAGCAAGCATCTTTTAATTTCATAGCTAGAGTCACAATCCTCAGTGATTTTGGAGCCCAAGAAAAGAAAATTTGTCACTGTTTCCATTGTTTCCCATCTATTTGCCATGAAGTAATCAGACTGGATGCCGTGATCTTAGTTTTTTTGAATGTTGACTTTTAAGCCAGTTTTTTCACTCTCCTCTTTCAACTTCATCAAGAGGCTCTTTAGTTCTTTTTCACTTTCTGCCAAAAGGGTGGTGTCATCTGCATATCTGAGGTTATTGATATTTCTCCTGGCAATCTTGATTCCAGCTTGTCCTTCATCCAGCTTGGCATTTTGCATGATGTACTCTGCATATAATTAAATAAGCAGAGTGACAACATACAGCCTTAACGTACTCCTTTTCCAATATGAATCAGTCTGTTGTTCCATGTCTGGCTCTAACTCTTGCTTCTTGACCTACTTACAGGTTTCTCAGAAAGAAGGTAAGGTGGCCTGGTATTCCCATCTCTGTAAGAATTTTCCACAGTTTGTTGTGATCCACACAAAGGTTTAGTGTAGTCAATGAAGCAGATGTTTTTCTGGAATTGTCTTGCCTTTTCTATGATCCAGCAGATGTTGACAATTTGACCTTTGGCTCCTCTGCCTTTTCCAAATCCAGCTTGAACATCTGGAAGTTCTCAGTTGACTTACTGTTGAAGCCTAGCTTTTAGGATTTTGAACATTACATTGCTAGCATGTGAAATGAGTATAATTGTGGAGTAATTTGAACATTCTTTGGTGTTGCCCTTCTTTGGGATTGGAATGAAACTAACCTTTCTCCAGTCCTGTGCTTCTGCTGAGTTTTCCAAATTTGCTGGCATATTGAGTGCAGCCCTTTACATTAACATCATCTTTTAGGATTTGAAATAGTTCAGCTGGAATTCAATCATGGTTATCCAGGTCATTAAGATCTTTTTTGTATAATTCTTCTATGTATTCTTGCCACCTATTCTTAATATCTTCTGCTTCTGTTAGCTCTGTAGCGACAAGATAACTTAAATCATTGAGAAATAGATTTTTCTCTTAGAAAAAGGTCTATGAGAAGAATGTAAATCTCTGTGTGCTGCTAATGCTGCTAAGTCGCTTCAGTTGTGTCTGTGACCCCATAGATGGCAGCACACCAGGCTCACCATCCCTGGGGTTCTCCAGGCAAGAACACTGGAGTGGGTTGCCATTTCCTTCTCCAGTACATGAAAGTGAAAAGTGAAAGTGAAGTTGCTCATTCATGTCCGACTCTTCGCAACCCCATGGACTGCAGCCTACCAAGCTCCTCCGTCCATGGGATTTTCCAGGCAAGAGTACTGGAGTGAGTTGCCATTGCCTTCTTCAAGATCTGTGTGTGTGTGGCGGGGGGAGGGGAGCATTATTTAAACAAATGTAATTTTTAAAAGAAGACCACTGAAGTGTAATCTAGGCAGATTGTGTGTGTGTGCGCTCAGTTGCTCAGTTGTTCCTGACTCTTTGTGACCCATGGATTTTATTCTGCCTGGCTCTCTGTTGTGGAATATTCCAGGCATGAACGCTGGAGTGGGTTGCCATTTCCTACTCCAGAGTATCTTATCAGATCTTCTTAAAATAAGATTTTGGCCACATACTCCAATTAGCTGGGTTTTTAAGCAAAGTATAGATGAAATAGAAGAAGGAGCACCATAAATGTAAAATTATAGATATGGACAATTCTAGAAGCAAAATTATAATGTTTTCTTATTAGGTTACACTAAAAAACAAAAATCATAGTTTTCCTCTTCTTTACTCATACTATTAATAAGAGGCATAGTGATTATGGTCATACATGGCATAGATTAGAAGATATCTAGAAAGAAAATGTCAGGGCAAGAAAAAAAGAATGTGAGTCATTCAGAGATCATGAAATTGCCATGGTTAACTTGCTTAGAGTTGCCCCTCTTTGGGGGAGACAAGGAAGAGATTTTTTCATATGTTATATATTTAGATATATTATAGATTTAATGCATATGCATTTATAATGTATATGTTTGTATGATATGAAAGTGAAAGTGTTAGTTGCTCACTTGTGTTTGACTCTTTGTGACCCCTTGGACTGTAGCCCTCCAGGCTTCTCTGTCCATGGAATTTCCCAGGCTAGAATACTGAAGTTGCCAGAATACTGGGTTGCCATTTCCTTCTCAGGGGATCTTCCCAACCCAGGGATCGAACCCTGGTGTCCTGCATTGCAAACAGATTCTTTACCATCTAAGCCATAGTAAAGGATGTTATGCGTGTGTTGAATTGGCAGTATGAAATAAAATGTGTTTATGCTGAGATACCACGCAGTGAAATTGATTAGTGTTATTTTTGCAAAGACGCCTTTTGTTCCATGCTCCTTTGGTCACAATGCCCCTTATTAGAAAACTACCCTGCCCGATTCTAAGTGGGTTGCTCCTTTGTCTCCCAGGTACCAAGACTCAAGTTAATCGAATTAGACTCTTACTCTTGCAAAAGTTAATCTTTATGAGAAAGATGTGATATAAAATATTTGAAACTGAGCTATTCTATGGAAACAGAATAAAGTATATGTGAGTTATTTTACACAAATAATTAGCCTAATCTGTTTTATTCCTTTTAGATTTTATTATAATTTCTCAGCTACTTAATTTGCTTTCAGATTAAGTTTGAAGGCAAATAGTAATTCCATAGTTAAATGTACGATGGAATTAGCAAAAAATATTTATTCTTCTGTTTAAAAGAAAAACGGCTCTAAATTATATATGGATTATACCCCAAGCCAAATTATAAAGATAAACAGCTTACTCATGAAATATTGTTAATAAAGCATCTCAATTTGGATGAATTTGAGATTTTTACCTTTTGGACAAAACAATTTTAACTAAGCTGAGTTTTGTGTGTAGTCATTCTCTCTTTCTTTCTTACTCATTATACATGACCTGGAGCCAAGGATTTTTTTGTTTGTTTGTTTTTATGCTCCAGGCATTTTTTTTTTTTTTTTTTTTTAGCTTTCATGCTCCCTATAAAGTTCCAAACAATCATTCATCATTTAAGACCAAACTCTCTTCTTTTTAAGCAAAATTAATTATTCTTTTGTTTGTAACCACTCCAGTATTATTTCCTGGAAAATCCCATAGATGGAGGAACCTGGTGGGCTACAGTTTATGGGGTCGCAAAGATTCGGACGCAACTGAGTAACTTCACTTACTTGTATACTTACTCGCAGGATATGCATATAAGATTTTATTAGAATTGCATAGTGTGCATGTCTTGTTCACTAGACCCTGAGTCCTTGAAGACTTTATGAGCATATTTTTAATTTCTAGTTCTTAACATATGTGTCACAGAAAGTAGGTGGTCAGTGTTAACTAAATATTGAGAACTGACGCACTTCTCATCAAAATAAGAAAGCCAGGTTTATTTTGGAAATATGTGTAATGGTACTTAGGTTCCAAAAAATTGCAAAGCAATAAAAGAAAGTAGTAAAGGAGAAAAAGGAGTGATTTTTATCTCTGTTCATTGATATTATTCATCTCTCAGTAAGAAAGAAAACTAGGAAAAAAAGAGAAATTTGCCTATACAATTTAGAGTAGATAAGGAAGAGCTAAAGGTGAATTACTTTTCATCAGCAACTGTAAGAATTCAAAGCAAGTTGGCATATTTTGGTATATGTTCATTTTTTTCCTTGCTTTCTACCTGAGGGGGCGTGTTTTCCTTCAGAGACAAGAAAGCTATATGGAGACAGAATTCTTTGATTTCTCTTTGGTCTGCTCTTTGCAGGAAGCTAGATTTTCTTCCCAGCCAGTAAAGCTTGTGTAGACAGAGATCAGCAGAATGAGGAATGGAAGAAAGATGCAAGCAGTGGGGTCATGACCTTGTGACAAAGAGGTCAAGGGGTTTATTTCAGAGCAGTGACCTCCAAGAGAAATAGTGCATGCTAGGAACTATGTGAGACGACCCATTAAAAGTAGGAAGGAAGCACAGTAATAACTTCTATTTATCTATGGAAAGTAAAGAAATTAAGTTTCATTTATAATTCATGGAAGACTGGAATCAATTAACTTGTCAAGCGGCCCTTGGTCGAATATATCAACACATGGGAGACAATCTAAGAAAAGGAAGAGAAATCTACAATTTGGGGCTTCAGAGGCTTTTACTTACTGTGTGGTTCTTTTAGTTTATTAGGACATTGCAATTTATAGTTCCCTAAGTTAAGAGGACTTAAAGTCTATGTTATTTAATTCTAATTACATTTACCATCACAAAAAATGGTTTGAAAATATCCATTTAAAGACATATAGATTAAAAACTAAACTAATATAAATATGCTGCTGCTAAGTCATGTCCGAATCTGTGTGACCCCATAGACGGCAGCCCACCAGGCTCCTCTGTCCATGGGATTCTCCAGGCAAGAACACTGCAGTGGGTTGCCATTTCCTCCTCCAATGCATGAAAGTGAAAAGTCAAAGTGAAGTCGTTCAGTCGTGTCCGACTCCTAGCAACCCCATGGACTGCAGGCCACCAGGATCCTCCGTCCATGGGATTTTCCAGGCAAGAGTACTGGAGTGGGGTATAAGCAAATAATAATACAAGAGCAGGATTGACAGTTTTCCTCCTCTTCCCAACTATGCTATCAGTAATATTAAGAAGGGGCTTCTCTGGTAGTTCAAATGGTAAAGGATCTGCCTGTACTGCAGGAGACTCAGTTCAACAATGACTTAATCAGTTATTAGAAGTTGGGCTAAAAAATCAATTATAAAAATTAGTAAAGTATTAAACAGATATACACATGAAAGATTATACCTCCACATACAATTATTTTACTGATAGAGTCTAGGAATTGTCTGGAAATCATAGGCTTGGAGAACTAGGTAGACTGAACCAGTTCTCCAGGAAAAAGTATCCAAAGGTGAAATACATAGTGAAGACAGACGTACAGTTTAGAAAAAAAAAAAAAAAAAGACTGAGAAGGGATGCGACATTGTAAGAGAAACATGGAAAATAGAGTTAAGGTAGTCCTGATATCAGAAGAAACAACTGACTCAAGGGCAGCAGCAAAGCAATGCTTTTATATTTAATGTAGCAAAGACCTTGCAATAAGACGTTATAGTGCGGAGTGCATTTGTTACTCCCTGAAAGGTATACAACAGAACCAAAGATAGGTGAAATTTTAAAACGCTGAGGTCCAAGATCGGGCCTGAGATATTTATTTATTTATTCATAGCTAGTGTATTTTTAACAGCAGCCTAAAGAGAAGAGATTAGAGATAGATAATCAGAATCAAACCCATCCATTACCCTCATTCTTATTTGAAGTACATGCTTCAATTATTTGGTAGATAATGCACGTGTGTGTGCTCGGTTGCTCATTAGTGTCTGACTACGACCCCATGGACTATAGCCCACCAGGATCCTCCATCCTTGGGATTTCCCAGGCAAGAATACTGGAGTGGGTTGCCATTTCCTTCTCCTGGGTGTCTTTCTGACCCAGGGATCGAAGCCATGTCTGCTGCGTTGCAGACAGATTCTTTATCACTGTGCCACCTGGGAAGCTCCAGATAAGCATGTTCCACCATCCAATAACATGATTTGATCATTTTAAAGTACTGTCTTGGATCTGAATTTCCAATTAAAGGAGCTTTATTTTGATGAAGACTAATCATACCCTTTGCATGTGGGAGAATGACTAGAACTCTGTGAGCTACAGTAAATGGTATCTTATGTTCTACCCCATGATAGAGCCCATCTTTCTTCATTTCATTATTTTGAGCAAGAAAAATGGAATAGCTACAGAAACTCTATTTCTTAGTTGTTTCTAGAAAAAGGATATGTTTTAGAATTGTTTACAAGAATGGAATAACCCTGGTGAAACCTATTATGTTCTTCAACTTTGTGACATTGTTTTTCACATTTTAATATCTGAAATTGAGCTACATCTTATCCTTCAGTGGTGTAATATGGTCTCTGTTGGTCTAGTGACATAGGGATGTAGTTATGCTCTGTTCATGCAGAAACTTGGCTACTATTCCTATTATCTGAGTAGACAAAGACAACACCACCATGTTCCAGTCCGGATACAAATGTGAAAGATACAGGAGTTTTGGTTGCTATTTGATAACCTGTTGACTGCTTGCCCCTTGCAAGAAAGCTATGACCAATCTAGACAGCATATTAAAAAACAGAGACATTACTTTGCCAACAAAGTTCCATCTAGTCAAAACTATGGTTTTCCAGTGGTCATGTATGGATGTGAGAGTTGAACTATAAAGAAAGTTGAGAGCCAAAGAATTGATGCTTTTGAACTGTGGTGTTGCAGAAAACTCTTGAGAGTCCCTTGGACTGCAAGGAGATCCAACCAGTCCATCCTAAAGGAGATCAGTCCTGGGTGTTCATTGGAAGGACTGATGCTGAAGCTGAAACTCCAATACTTTGGCCACCTGATGCAAAGCACTGACTCCTTGGAAAGACCCTGATGCTGGGAAAGATTGAGGTCAGGAGGAGAAGGGGATGACAGAGGATTAGATGGTTGGATGGCATCACCAACTCAGTGGACATGAGTTTGAGTAAGCTCCAGGAGTTGGTGATGGACAGGGAGGCCTGGCGTGCTGCAGTCCATGGGGTCGCAAAGAGTCGAACATGACTGAGCAACGGAACTAACTGAACCTATTGATATCTCTTAGTGAAAAGAACAAAGAGTAGTGTCAACAGATAAAGAATCGCCAGAAACTTGGGAGAAAATAACAAAGACAGTGGGACTTCCCACGTGACACAGTAAATTATGTGCCTGCCAGTGCAGGAGACAAAAGAGATGAGGGTTCCGTTCCTGATCCTCTAGAGTAAAAAAATGGCAATCCAGTCCAGTATTCTTGCCTGGAAAATTCCATCAACAGAGGAGCCTGGTGGGCTACAGTCCATGGGATGACAAATAAATCAGATGTGACTGAGCACATACATTAAAAACCAAGACAATAGTTAGCACTCTTAAAAATGCTGCATTACCAACTGTCTTGGTGTCCCAGAGAACAATACTGTGAAGACCATATAGACACTTTTTACATCAGGTCAAAGAATATTTCAGAAAACTTGAGTTGGATATAAATATTAGGAATCATTTGATCAGTTATTTTTTCTTTTATTCTTATAGATATCTAACCAAAAGGTATGTGATAAATATCTTTATTAGAATATGTGTAGAAAGCTCTTCCAATGATTATAAAATTTCTAAATTATAAGAAAGTGTTGAGTCAGTAAAGTTGGTAGTGGTACTCTTACAACTGACACCATCTTAGATTAGATGATGTACAAAATTCAATTTCTTCTCATCAGATATGATGCACAGACACCTCGTATAAGTACTTCAGCACTGTTTTCTCATAGTAGTATCTCAATGACATCTTGAAAATCATTTTTGAATTCTCACCCACACTGCATTGCTAAACAGTATTTTCAATTTCTGTCTTTTCACGTGCTTGACTTCTGGACCAGTTGCTTCACATTCTTCCTTTCACTGTAGATTTCTTTGTATATTTTGATGGCAGGATCTCTCAGTATAATGTGAGGATAATATACAAACATGATCGAGTAGGTACATTAGAAAGGCTGAAATGCATTAAAAGGAAGAATCACACACATTCAGGTAATAAATTTTAAACATAAGCTCTTAAAAAATCACATTCCCCAGAAAATATACTTTCTTTGGCCTGCAATGCAGGAGACCCTGTTTCCTGGGTCCCCAATCCCTGGGTCCAGAAGATCCCCCTGGAGAAATGGCTATCCACTGCAGTATTCTTGCCTGGAGAATTCCATGGACAGAGAATCCTGGAGAGCTACAGCCCATGGGGTTGCAAAGAGTTGGACATGACTTTGTGGCTAACTCTTTATAGAGAGAAAGAATAGAGTGACTGAAAAAAATTTTTTAAAACAATCTAGCAACACCAGCAATAACTTCTACATATTATAGTATCTTCTAACATTCCTTTAATTAGGGAGTTTATTTTAAAACTTTTCTAATCTCTCTCTATTCTACAAGAACCTATACTAACAATGGAATGCCCTAAGCTTTAGTGATTCTTATCAAAATTTCCATGTCAGTATGCCCCATGGTAATATAATATTATTATAAAATTGGGAAGAGTTTTTCCTCAGTGTAGCCAAAGCCATCTCACAACATCGATTGCAGTAGAAATATGAGCAGAATATTTCATGTTTCTGTTCTCTCTTGAGGGTAACACCTTTAGTAATTTCCATATGTCATCTAGTTAATATGACAAACAAAGAAAGTTGAGGATTTCAAGCACAGTAACAGAAATGAAAGAGTTTGATTGACTGGTACATTATAACTCTTATTGCATGCTGTGGACCCAGGATGTTATAATAATTAGCCTGTCAAGTCAATTGTTACTCTTCATTAAAAATGACTATATGACAGCAATTAATCTCACAACTTTAGCTTCATTAGGACATTTTATTTTTGCAACTGAGTGCAGTGCAGTGTCTTAATCTGAAGGATGTATTATTTTCTAATAGAAGGTTTCACCTTCATTATTTTGATTATGAACTTGAATAGCATAATGTAAGCTTATGTAATAACTGGGTAAAAATTCTGAGTTATTTATAATTTGCCTTTTGAAGTTCATTATAGATAAAGAGATTTTCATTTATTCCTTTTCTTCACCTTTGTCTTATTGAGGCTGCAGACTCAGAATTTCATACTCCTTGAAAATAATTCTATCCTCTGTGAATCATGTCTCTGAAAATACTGACGCCCACAAAAATAGGAAAATCTCAAGGACATTTTTACAATCCCAAAACACATCACACACACAAAAAGTGAGATCAGAGATAAGTTTTTCTTATACAGTAAAGGTTAGATGAGTTATAATAAAAAATTGTCTGTTGGTAATCAGTTTTCAACTTAGACTGTGGACTGACTGTGATGACTGAAAACAGGCAGATGAAATTTACATCACAGATTACAGAAAAGATTTTGGTCTTACCCTCTTCATTCTGATGATTTCAAGACAAGAAATAAACAGTTGAAAATCAGTGCAGCTCTTTTTTCACTGACAAGTAACCGCATCAGTTGGAAAATTTAAAGAGGAAGTCTGTATGACTAGCAGATATTAGAGGGGAACATTGAACCATAGACTAGGATTATAGGGATGAACTCTGAATGATGGATCATTTTGTCAGTCCTTTCATCCTTACTCAACTGCCACATGTGCAACTCTGTATGGGAAATGCCATGATCTCCCTTGAGAATATCTTAAAAGTCTCACTGTTAGCCAAGAGTTACCTTTAATAACCTGACAATAGTATTTCTGTTTATGTGAGCCAATGTGGCATAATGGAAAAAAAAAAAAGTTTACTTAGCTTAAATGATCTATGTTTGAATCATATTTCTACTTCTTTTTGAGTTCATTGAACTTGGGAAAGTACATGCACTCTTTATTTACTATATATAAATTTTATCATATGTATTAGTTTGCTTAGATTTCCAGAAACAGTCTGGCTTAAACAACAGTTTTTTGTTTTTGTTTTTTTTTTATGTTGAGGCTAGTAGTCCAAGATGCAGGTGTCAGTAGGTTTGGTTTCTCCTGAGGTTCTTTCCATTGGCTTGTGTATGGCCACCTTCTTGTTATGTCCTCTTGTCTCTGTGTGTGCATCCTGATGTCCAAGTTCCCTCTTTTAGTAAGCACCATAGTCAGATCGGAGAAGGCAATGGCACCCCACTCCAGTACTCTTGCCTGGAAAATCCCGTGGACAGCGGAGCCTGGTAGGCTGCAGTCCATGAGGTCGCTAAGAGTCGGACACGACTGAGCGACTTCCCTTTCACTTTTCACTTTCACGCATTGGAGAAGGAAATGGCAACCCACTCCAGTACTTGGTTGGAGAATCCCAGGGATGGGGGAGCCTGGTGGGCTTCCATCTATGGGGTCGCACAGCATCGGATACGACTGAAGTGACTTAGCAGCAGCATAGTCAGATTGGATTAGGGATTATCCTAATGGCCTTGTTTTAAGTTGATCACTTCTTTTAATGCTCTGACTCCAAATACACTTACATTCAGAAGTATTGTGGGCTACGGATTCCACATAAGAATTTCAGAGGGATACATTTCAGCCTATAATAACCTATAATTATCTAAGTCTTGGATCTCTCAAGCCTTGTTCTTTAGTAAGAATGTATTCCAATAATCGGTATCCAGCAATTGAAGGTGGTGGTGGAAAATTGCATTTGAACTAGTTCCCTAGGTGAATCCTGTGTACTCAAAACTTTGTGAGCCTATGGAGTAGATCCAGCAGAAAAAAAAAATGGGGCATTTATGGAGGCAGATGATGAAAGGCATCAGAATTTACTATTAGGTCAAAGGAAGACATACCAGTCCTTCAAAGAAGTTCATCAAGGGGTAAAAAGAATATGCAACAGACATGAGTAAATCTAGTTTATAGGGCAACCCAGGAATACCATAATCAGAGTACTAGACCAATAGGTTGTCAGGAATATTTAATCATAACAGTTAGGAGAAATTGCCAAGATACAACATAAGCATATAGAAACAGTGGTTGTAATGGGTAAATTAGTGAGTTAATAAATAAATAAACTAGCCACCACTATGCTAATATTTTTAGATGCATCTGCTCATTCATTCACAGTAAATTTTAAGTGTGGAGTACAATTTCCACCTTATAGATGAAGAAACATTAGCTTAGAAACCCAGACTTCATGAAGCCAGAGTCTGCAACTACCTTGCTCATTAGTTATATTCCCAGCACCTAGAAAAAGACCTGATACATGGTGAGCAGTAAATAATCATTCATTGATTGAATCAACAGACTGTCAACTAATTTGTACTGAATGATGAAACTAGGAATTAAATCAAAGCTATGATTTAAGTCAACACAGCAGAAACAGGAAGTAAAGTGAAGGAGAATAGCAAAATTAGAAGTATATGTGAAAATAAAAATAAAAACAACAGTAACAGGATTAAACATGCTATCTCCAAATTTTCAACTTTGTTATTGTAAAAACACAGCAACATATGCAGAGAACCAAATAGTTTATCTTATTAATTAATATTATCTTATTAATTGATCTAACTTGATAAGTACTCTCTGGGAATTGGTTGTTCATTTATCTGTCAGTTAACTTATTTTAACATCCAGCACATTGTTTTTTTTCTTTTTTTGTTCTTTCAGATGCTTTTATACTTGTCCTACAGCCTGCTGAGGTCAAAGCCTAATAATATTAGGGAGCAAAACACAATGGAAAGATAATGAACACTGGAGCTGCTGTATTCTCTTTTGATGCCCAGCTCTAGTACCTACCAGTTTTGTTACCTTGGGCAAAATGTTTAATGTCTCTGAAGTTCAGTTTGCTTTATCTATACAAAGGAAATAAATATGGTTTGAAGCGGAGATACAATTAGATAATTTTTTTTTTTTCGTTTTCTGAATGTTGAGTTTTTTTATTTTATTTTATTTTTAAACTTTATATAATTGTATTAGTTTTGCCAAATATCAGAATGAATCTGCCACAGGTATGCATGTGTTCCCCATCCTAGACCCTCCTCCCTCCTCCCTCCCCATACCATCCCTCTGGGTCGTCCCAGTGCACCAGCCCCAAGCATCCAGTATCGTGTATCGAACCTGGACTGGGGACTCGTTTCATATATGATATTATACGTGTTTCAGTGCCGTTCTCCCAAATCATCCCACCCTCTCCCTCTCCCACAGAGTCCATAAGACTGTTCTATACATCAGTGTCTCTTTTGCTGTCTCGTACACCGGGTTATTGTTACCATCTTTCTAAATTCCATATATATGCGTTAGTATACTGTATTGGTGTTTTTCCTTCTGGCTTACTTCACTCTGTATAATAGGCTCCAGTTTCATCCACCTCATTAGAACTGATTCAAATGTATTCTTTTTAATGGCTGAGTAATACTCCATTGTGTATATGTACCATGGCTTGCTTATCCATTCATCTGCTGATGGACATCTAGGTTGCTTCCATGTCCTGGCTATTATAAACAGTGCTGCGATGAACATTGGGGTACACGTGTCTCTTTCCCTTCTGGTTTCCTCAGTGTGTATGCCCAGCAGTGGGATTGCTGGATCATAAGGCAGTTCTATTTCCAGTTTTTTAAGGAATCTCCACACTGTTCTCCATAGTGGCTGTACTAGTTTGCATTCCCACCAACAGTGTAAGAGGGTTCCCTTTTCTCCACACCCTCTCCAGCATTTATTATTTGTAGACTTTTGGATCGCAGCCATTCTGACTGGTGTGAAATGGTACCTCATAGTGGTTTTGATTTGCATTTCTCTGATAATGAGTGATGTTGAGCATCTTTTCATGTGTTTGTTAGCCATCTGTATGTCTTCTTTGGAGAAATGTCTATTTAGTTCTTTGGCCCATTTTTTGATTGGGTCATTTATTTTTCTGGAGTTGAGCTGGAGGAGTTGCTTGTATATTTTTGAGATTAGTTGTTTGTCAGTTGCTTCATTTGCTATTATTTTCTCCCATTCTGAAGGCTGTCTTTTCACCTTGCTAATTGTTTCCTTTGATGTGCAGAAGCTTTTAAGGTTAATTAGGTCCCATTTGTTTATTTTTGCTTTTATTTCCAATATTCTGGGAGGTGGGTCATAGAGGATCCTGCTGTGATGTATGTCGGAGAGTGTTTTGCCTATGTTCTCCTCTAGGAGTTTTATAGTTTCTGGTCTTACGTTGAGATCTTTAATCCATTTTGAGTTTATTTTTGTGTATGGTGTTAGAAAGTGTTCTATTTTCATTCTTTTACAAGTGGTTGACCAGATTTCCCAGCACCACTTGTTAAAGAGATTGTCTTTAATCCATTGTATATTCTTGCCTCCTTTATCAAAGATAAGGTGTCCATATGTGCGTGGATTTATCTCTGGGCTTTCTATTTTGTTCCATTGATCTATAGTTACAATTAGATAATTCATGTAATGTGCCACCACCACAAGGTAGATGGCTTGTTAATCCAGTAACCTGACAAACAAGTGAAATGAGCTTTTTACCAGAGTTAATTTTCATATAACATTGTCATTTTCTCACACAAAGCTCATGAGTTAACATCAACTGGTTCATCTTTTACAAAATTAAATTTAAAATAGTTGTTTCTTCAATTGTCTCCCTATTGCATTTGACATAGGTGGTCACCCTTCATTTCTAAAAATCCTTTGTCCCATGACTTTCTTGATTCTGACAATTTTTAGGTAGTTTAGCTGTGTGCTCTTCCTTTGCTGAGGATATCCATATTATCATGAACTTCAGTCAAGATTTCTGGCTGTTTTTAAAAATGCATCCCGTGTTTTGGTACACTTCATACAGTATGAGTTGTGCATCCTTAAGGTAGATTTTAGGAAAACCCTGTTTTGGTTTTTAAGCTAAGAAGGCATTGTTGTTGTTGTTCATTCACTAAGTCGTGTCTGACTATTTGCGCCCCCGTGAGCTGGGGTGGCATGAGTGGCATGCCAGGTCCCTCTATCTTCAACTATCTCCAGGAGCTTGCTCAAATTCATGTCTATTGAGTCAGTGATGCTGTCAAACGATCTCACCTTCTTGCTGTCCCGTCTTTCTTTTGCCTGCAGTCTTTCCCAGCATCAGGCTATTTTCCAATGAGTCAGCTGTTTGCCTCCAGGAGCCAAAGCAGACATGGAAATTAGGCTCTGCCAGGTCAAGTACATCCATAGGGACTTTAATTGGGAAGTGAGGAACAAGGCTGGCTGAGAATGGAGCTGGAAGCATCCACCCTACAAGCACCCACCCTACAAACACAAGACAAAGAGCTCCACCTCCTTGGCTGGTGCCAGTGATGCCAATTGCAGTGACAGAGTTTTTGCTGGTTCATTCCCATGATACAGTCAGGAAATGTTTGCATCATCTCTAAGCCTGAATCTCTAGAAGTCACCTATAATTTTTTGAGTTTAATTTCTTAATATTTTTCTCCTTTAACTAGCTACAGTGCTTTCTATGATATTGTTAGTATCAGAGATTAGTAAGTGACTGACACAGTGTCCCTCATAGGTCTAAGCCACAAACTATGGATAGTGGAGGATAGCAAAGAGCTGGATGTGATTTAGCAACTAAAGATCTCTATTCTGGTCATTAGTAAAATCATTTCACAATTTCAGCAAAAACCTAGAAGTTAATATTTATTTCTGTCTTTGACATCAGACATTTGAGCATTATGCTATTTCTCCACTTATTTGTCATCTCCACATAGGTATTTACCAAAAGTACTCTAAATGCATTCAAAACTGTACTCACTACCTCATAGGCAAAGTCAGATGTATTTTATCAGCTAAGGCAGCAAGTTTGTATTTAGTTGATTCTTCATCCTGCTTCTAGATAGGATGAAGTTCAGTCTGAGTCCTAGTTTACATTCTATAACTCCCCTGTCTATTACACATTTTTGCAGTGCTGGAAATCTTCTAAGTCTGTGCTATACAAAGTGGTAACCACTAACGCATGCAGCTATTCAGCTTTTGAAATACAGCTAATAGAAATGAAGGGCTGAATTTTTAATTGTGTTAAATTATGTTAACTTTAAATTGAAGTTTAATTAGCCACAGTGTGGTTCTATATTATATTCCTCATCTTTGGTTTAATTTGCAGATGTAGCAAATTGTATTTTTATCCAGATCCTACTGGTAGAGATGTTTAAAATAAGGCTTGAGGCTTTTCCTTTAGAAATAAATACGTATTAAATTCTTCTAGCCAGCATCTTACGCTGAAAATACTTTGGGTATTAACCAGTTATGTGGCCACCTAAGTGTGGTGTCTAGATTATCCTGACCTGTTGAAGTATGCCAAGTTAAAACAGAATCAGTAGGCTCTCTGAAGTCAAGATCAATGACATCTGTGTTAGCAGTTGATCACCTGAACCTGCCAAGTATATAAACTTTGTATCAAGTGAAAGAAGAGGTATTTACTTTGCTTCTGAAGGCATTTGTACCCTGCTTATTTAACTTATATGCAGAGTACATCATGAGAAACACTGGGCTGGAAGAAGCACAAGCTGGAATCAAGATTGCCGGGAGAAATATCAGTCACCTCAGATATGCAGATGACACCACCCTTATGGCAGAAAGTGAAGAGGAACTAAAAAGCCTCTTGATGAAAGTGAAAGTGGAGAGTGAAAAGGTTGGCTTAAAGCTCAACATTCAGAAAACGAAGATCATGGCATCTGGTCCCAACACTTCATGGGAAATAGATGGGGAAACAGTGTTTATTTTGGGGGGGCTCCAAAATCACTGCAGATGGTGATTGCAGCCATGAAATTAAAAGATGCTTACTCTTTGGAAGGAAAGTTATGACCAACCTAGATAGCATATTGAAAAGCAGAGAAAATACTTTGCCAACAAAGGTCCGTCTAGTCAAGGCTATGGTTTTTCCTGTGGTCATGTATGGATGTTGAGAGTTGGACTGTGAAGAAAGCTGAGTGCCAAAGAATTGATGCTTTTGAACTGTGGTGTTGGAGAAGACTCTTAAGAGTCCCTTGGACTAAAAGGAGATCCCACCAGTCCATTCTGAAGGAGATCAGCCCTGGGATTTCTTTGGAGGGAATGATGCTGAAGCTGAAACTCCAGTACTTTGGCCACCTCATGCGAAGAGTTGACTCATTGGAAAAGACTCTGATGCTGGGAGGGATTGGGGGCAGGAGGAGAAGGGGACGACAGAGGATGAGATGGCTGGATGGCATCACTGACTCGATGGACTTGAGTTTGAGTGAACTCCGGAAGTTGGTGATGGACAGGGAGTCCTGGCGTGCTGCGATTCATGTGGTCGCAAAGAGTCAGACATGACTGAGAGACTGAACTGAACTGAACTGACTGAAAATAAAATGACTGATACCATCCAGATTTGGAGCTGATCCTTTTTTTTTGTTAATTTATGTAACAAAGTGCAGACACTAGGGGGTGAATTACAGGTTCTACTTACTTAGAACTCTTGGATTAGTTGTTTTGTTGGAAATGTTGGAAATTTAACAGGAGATTTGATGACTTCCTCCTCTAAATTGGTCAAAGTTGCATGTCCTTTACTATTTCGTATACCAAGAGTAGGCAAATTTTTTCTCTAAGCATGCCGAGAGGCCAAATCAAGTATATAAGCACATATATGGTTATTTACAAATATAAAAGCCTGATAATAGCATTAAACAATAAAACAAATTAACGATAAAACAAATAAAACAATTAAACAATGGTCTCTGTCTAAGTGTTGTAAACCCGTGTCTATATAATTCTAATCTATAGATAACTGCTGTTAATATCTTATTTTGTTCCTAGGACTATTATGCTCTCATTTTATAGTTTACAGAGCTAATTGGTTTTAAAGACATTTAGAGATTGTTCTGTGAGTTTATTAAAACACGATTGCTCTATATTGTTGGTGCCTTCTAACCCAGACTCAGGTGTTCTATCAGTGACTAAAATTTGTCTCACAGTAATATTGTTGATATTCCAGCTCTATTTATCCAACCAGAGAGTAACTTGACTCAAGCTCTGCAATGATTTCTCCTACAACTACAAGTACACTGATTGATGTCAGCTCTAGCCATGGGCAGCATTTTCCACTTATTTTCAGCCTCTGTGGTTCAAGTAGTCAGTCTTGTTTCACACCTCTGCTGCTCATATAAGTTTTTCAATTTCTGCTACGCAAGTGCCCTGCTACTCCATCTTTAGTTTACTTCTGTGCATTTATAGTCCATGGAAAAGTTAATTTTTTTTTGAGGCTGTGATGTTTTACTTTATAGCATGACAATTTATTTGAAAATTTTAATTTGAATTATCATTATTTAGTCATCTGAAAGGAGAATTCCCTAGTGTTTTCACATCCTAAGTTTGATCACAGCCTTAATGAGTTTTCCAAAACTTATCGGAAATACTCATAGACATAGCAATCCTCATTGAATTGCATTCCTTTTCAAATGAACAGAATTTCTTCTCACTAGCTTTCCAGTAATTTCTCTGTGACAGTTGAAGGCTTCTTCTCTACATGGCTGATGTTGTGGCTTAAACTCTTCTTGTGTAAACATCTATCATAAGCACTCTGAACTTGGCATACACTGTTGGTGAATTCTCCTACTTTCAAGTCCAGCTATGCATTAAAAAGGTAGGTCTACTCTTATTTCCTCTGTTTTAAATTGTTATTTTAAAGTAATGATAGATTTACATGTTTTATAGACATGTGCATAGTTCTCTGCCTTCTTTGTAAATGTTGCATAGTACTGGATTTTCTTAAGTATTTTTTTTGTTGTTGTTGTTATTGCTATCTTCCATATTCCTTTCTAAATATTTGACATACATTTGTAAATATAATTAGCTAGGTTATAAAAAAAAAAATCTGGGTTTTCAACATATTTTTTTTTAGACCCTATTGGGCACATTCAGGGTGGTATGGCCATAGATAATGTATTTGCTTTAAATTGCAACTTACTCCCTTAAAGTTATCTTTATTTCTTTTTTTTAGTAATACAAATAAAATTAGCAAAAATTTTGGTACAGTCACTATACATTGATGTTTTTATACTTAGATAAGCAAAATTAAACTCTATGTTCATACACATGCATAAGTACATACATATATACACAAACACACACATTTTTCGGGATTTCCACAAACTAATACTTATTATTGCATGTGTGCATGTATGTACTCCGTCGTGTCCAACTCTTTGCAATCTACTAGCTTACAAGACTCCTCTGTCCATTGTATTTTCCAGGCAAGAATATCGGATTGGTTGCCATTTCCTTTTCCAGGGGATCTTTCTGACCCAGGGATTGAACCCACATCTCTTGAATCTCCTGCAATGGCAGGCAGATTCTTTACCAACTGTGCCACCTGGGAAGCCCATATTATAGTATAGTGTCTCTCAAAATAAGAGTTACAGTTGACCTTTGAACAATATGAGTCTGAACTATGAAGCACCACTTACTTTACTTACACACTTTTTTTTTTTTTCAGTAAATTCTACGGCATTACAGGATTTGAGGTTTCCTGAATCTATGATTAGTTGACTCTAAGGATATGAAAGCAAATGACAAAGAAAGCAAGGATAAATGTGTGGTGGATAGGTGCCCCTAACCTCCCTGTTGTTCAGAGGCCAACTGCACTATCTTACAGAAGACTGGGTGATGAGAACACCACCAAACTTCCATAGACTTTTGAACTAAACAGGATCTCTGCCATCTTTACTGATGATGGCACTTCTTTAATATTTTTTGTCCTATATCTTATCATATTTTTGCTCTTTTTTATCATCACTTCCTCTAACCTCTTTCTCTATTTGTTGTTCAGTTGCTGAAAATGTTCAGTCATGACCAGCTATCTGCGACTCCATGGACTGCAAAACACCAGGTTTCCCTGCCCTTCTACCATCTTCGAGAGTATGCTCAAAACATGCCCATTGAGTCAGGGATGCCATCCAACCATCTCGTCCTCTGTCATCTCCTTCTCCTCCTGCCTTCAATCTTTCCCAGCATCAGGGTCTTTTCCAATGAATCAGTTCTTTGCATCACGTGGCCAAAGTATTGGAGCTTCATCTTCAGTCCTTCCAATCAATTATCAGGACTGATTTCCTTTAGGATTGACTGGTTGGATCTCCTTGTAGTCCAAGGGACTCTCAAGAGTCTTCTCCAACACCACAGTTCAAAAGCATCAATTCTTCGGCGCTCAGCCTTCTTCACAGTCCAACTCTCACATCCATACATGACCACTGGAAAAACCATAGCCTTGACTAGACAGATCTTTGTTGGCAAAGTAATGTCTCTGCTTTTTAATATGCTGTCTAGGTTTGTCATAGCTTTTCTTCCAAGGAGCAAGTGTCTTTTAGTTTCATGGCTGAAGTCACCATCTGCAGTGGTTTTTACTTTTCTTATATTCATTGTTAAGTGAATTACTCTTCTCTCTTTGCAGTGCAATTCGCCTTTTCTTCCATCTCTCTCCAATTTAGCAGACCAGGTATTTAAAATATCATTTATTTATTCATCCACTAGCAGACATAGCTCTGGTTCTGTCAGTTAGTACATACTGTGGTTAAGAAATGAGTCCCACATTAGGCCAGAAACAAATAATTGAGAATGTATTCTGAATATTAGCAGTAGGACTTATGTAGAAACTTCAAAATAGAATGAAAAGAAAAAGTTTCATATTTCAGAATTTCAAATCCAAAATACTGAATTCATTCTCCTCTCAGAATGTATATGACTTCAAAACTCCACTTGAATTTTTGAGAGTTTTTGCTTAATTATCAACTTTAGCCAGTTATAAAAAGTGTGTATGTTTTATTAATTAATGCTGAATTGTTTCTAAAGGGTCTCAAGATCTCTTCTCTTTCTTCATGACATTTTCTGCAAATCTTACAGAAGAAAAAAAATGGAAAAGATGCCAAAAGAGAAAAAGACAAACTAGAAAGAAATGCAGAGTGACATTTGATTATTTTTTTAAATGAAGAAAAGTTAGAATAATACATTTCTTTCACAGTTTGAGTCCTCAATATAAAAATTTAATTAAATTCTTTGTTTCCAAAATATAGCAAATAACAAACACTCTTATACATTGTCTTAAAACTTAGAAATATTTAAAGATACAGAATGACTCAAAAGGCATATTTAAAACATGTGTTTCAAAAGTTATTTTACAAAAATTGTCTTAAAGATATAGATATAGATTTATATAGATATATAGATATATAAAGCATCTCCTAAATTTATAATACACATGAAATAGTTCCCTTTTTTTCATCTTTTTGGTTCCTACAGTCTTTATTTTTTATGGTATTAAAAAGAAATCATTTGCAAAAAGGCATTTGCCCCCTAAAGAAAGAAACTCAAAGTATTTATCACAAACAGCTGATAAACATATAAACTTTTCTTGTATGAAATGTTTAAATTGCCACATGATGTTAACGAATAGAGAAAATTCTATTATGATTGTTTATTTGATTGTTTTACTTCTCTTCTGATCAGCTTCTTCTGAATTCATCTGAAATCTTTTCTCAGAACTGTGCAAGGGAAATATTTCTGCTGTTAATTTATTTATAAGAAGGCTTTTTTTGATTTTTGAAAATAATACTGCCTTGAAAAAATTATAGTTACAGGTTTTTGCAGTGGCCTTGGAGTTTATACAACACATACACACACAAGATTAAAAAGCTCGTAAGGTCAGCCCAGTTCTCTGGGAACATAAAAAATGTGTAAGAAAGTCTAGATGCATTTATGTAGGACAGAGTTGCTACAACAGTGCTCATCTCAGCAGTATCCTCTCTGCTGAGGTATAAAATAACCAGAGGCCAGCATACCTCGTATCAATATCTACTGATAATATTTTGTACTTTAAAGAAACTAGAAAAGAATACAAGTGGGTGGAAAATAGGGCCTCGGGTCAACGTTCTTATAACTATGCTTTTACTTACACCCTGAACTAACCACACTCTGCAGTACATAGACAGTCTATCCAATTTTATTGCTTGTTTATTTAGACTTATATCCTAAGCCAAAATGGAGAACTGAATAATAAAGATACAGCTTTTCTGTGTGTTTAGGCCATTTGAATCTTTCCTACCATAAACTATAATCCTCTAAGCTACCTTAACTCTTCACTATAACCCTTTGCTACCTTAACTATAACCCTCTAAATTACCAATTAATCACTATGATAAAAAGGATATATAACAGCCACATGTGATTTTTCCAGTAGTCATGTGTGGATATGAGAGTTGGACTATAGAGAAAGCTGAATGCTGAAGAATTGATGCTTTTGAACTGTGGTATTGGAGAAGACTCTTGAGGGTCCCTTGGACTGCAAGGAGATCAAACCAGTTCATCCTAAAGGAGATCAGTCCTGAATATTCTTTGGAAGGACTGATGCTGAAGCTGAAACTCCAGTACTTTGGCTACCTGAGGCAAATAACTGACTCGTTGGAAAAGACCCTGATGCTGAAAAGATTGAAGGCAGGAGGAGAAGGGGACAACAGAGGATGAGATGGTTGGAAGGCATCACCAACTCAATGGACATGAGTTTGAGTAAACTCTGGGAGTTGGTGATGGACAGGGAGGCCTGGCTTGCTGCAGTCTGTGGGGTGGCAAAGAGTTGCACACAACTGAGTGACTGAACAGAACTGAACTGATGGCCACATGTAAGAAATGAAAAAGGGCAAGAAATTCAGTTAAGAAAGTATATAAGAAATATCTTCCCTATTCAAGGCCCATATTTCACCCTTGCTATGAGGTAATGACTTGTTTTTCCTCTTGAAGTCTCTTTACCCCAGTATTCCTTATACTCTTATTACCCTCTACAACTGTGGTAACTTTTGAACTGTGGTGTTGAAGAAGACTCTTGAGAGTCCCTTGGACTGCAAAGATATCCAACCTGTCCATCCTAGAGGAAATCAGTCCTGAATATTCATTGGAAGTATATATTGGTATACCCTTATACCCTCCACAACTGTGGTAACTCAAAGCTTCAAGGGTTTTTAAATATTCTTTTTCCTCTCCTCTTTTTCAAAAAAAAAATCACGATTCATTGATCTAGGAAGTCATTCTAAATTCCAAGCCTGATAAAATTTAAGAAACATTTTAAAAAATTACGTTATACAATACCGTGTTACCCATTAAAAAAGAAAAGAAGAAGCCTTAGCTATCACTGTTTGAAATTTTATGTTCTCAAGAACTTAGTAAAAATCTTGAGAGTATGCCTCTCACTAAATAGAGCAGAATGACTGATGTGCTCCCAAAAATGTGGTAAAAGGAGAACGAAGACATGTATCTTCGTCTTCATCTACAGAAGAGAGTTCAGTTCGTATAATCATGGGAAGTGTCAGGAAATCCTGCTTTTTGCTTATGGTAAGTTATATCCAGAAATAGATCAAGCTTAGAATCTGCTCTTCTGCTACAAATGCCTTTGTGCCTGGCTGACCAGAGATTCATCTGGATAAGGATGACCATCCTCTCCCATCATAATAAGTTAGATGAATGGAGATCTCCAGAGATCCAAAATGCAGCAGCTGAACCTTAAAGTGATTTGTGAATCGCTCTAGCCCAGGTGTAACAGAACTTCAGGGGTCATGTTCTGAATCTATAGGAGGTAAAAGGTCAAGTAAGAGGAACGATATTCTGGTGGTAGATGGGCCATCCAAATAATACTTAGAGATCACCAAAGAAGTTTCATCCTGATTATAGATTGGGACACAGTGAGGGACTTGGAGCACAAGAGTTAACAGTATATTAGCACTGATCTTTTCAGAGAAGCTGTGTTATTGTGGACCTGTCAGTATACCTGTGGCGGATTCATTTTGATATTTGGCAAAACTAATACAATTATGTAAAGTTTAAAAATAAAATAAAATTTAAAAAATAAAAATAAAAAAAAGAAAAGAAAAAAATCAAATTGTCAGCTATAGCTGAAATCCAATGCTTAGTTCTGATGTGGTGCATAGTTGTGGCCAAGGATTTTTGTAGGAAAAATGGGTCACCAGAGGATAGTCATTTATCAAGTCTCAAGTGAGTCCCTAGAATGGACTGCCAACTGAGGGCCCTTGGCTTTGCACAGGAAAGAATTCAAGAATTATTGAGAAACACATTCGATAGACAGAATGGGATCCATCTCAGAAAGTGAGAGGGAGCCTGAGGTGTGGGGGTATTTGTTTTTATGAGTTGAGTAATTTCAAAGGATAACTATTTTGAAGAGAGGGCTGGGATTTCCAGGAATTGAGGCAACACCCACCTTTTGGTCTTTCCTGATGGACCTCTGAACTCTCATGGCACCTATGGGTTATTTAGCACATGCTAATATATTACAATGTACTTATACTAAGGCTCAAGGTCTGCTGCTGCTGCTGCTAAGTCTGGGAGCCAAATATTCTACCATCTTGGGCCTAGTAGCTTCTAAGCAGTTTTGTCTTCTTTTTTTTATTATTTTATTTTTAATTAGAGGGTAATGACTTTACAATATTGTGATTTTTTTTTTTTGCCATACATCAACATGAAATGGCCATACGTATACAAATGTCCCCTCCTCTTGAACCCCCTCCTACCTCCCTCCCATCTTGAATAACCCTCCCACCCCTTTAGGTTATCACAGAGCCTAGCTTTCTGTTCCCTAAGTCATTCTGCAAACTCCCACTGGCTCTCTCTTTTACATACAGTAAACCACTTCTACCCCATTCCAGAATAATTTAAAATTACTGCCAAATTTCAGAGAAGATGAGAGTGCCTTTCTTTCTGGTTTTGTGAGTTCCCTTTGACCTTGGAAACAGTGATACTGAGCCTGTAGGACAGGAGGTCAGCAGGACTGAGTGTGAGGAACTAAGGGGGGCAGAATCAGGAGCTGAGAATCTGGCAAAGTTTTATTCAATCCAAGGATGTCTCCAGGAATCCATGGCCACTCTATTAGTCTTCCTACCCGCATAAATATAGCTTATGTACTTGTTGTGTGTTAAAAATGCAGTTAAATTCTAACTCATTCATATGTAATATTATACAAATATTTTAGTTGTGTATTTTTTAACTTTGCACTTTATTTTCTTTATTTTGTATTTTATGGATGATACTCTTTTTGTTTTCAGTTATTTTATGGACCCTATAAACTACTGACAATATCTAATGACAAGAAGAGCTGAGACTAAATAAGAATCCATAGCACGTTGTCCATGGGAATATTATATTCCCCTTCCTCCTTTTTCTACACCAGTCCTGTGATGTGAAGGTCATGTGTATTCAGCTATTTTCAATGGCTGATAAAATTTCTCAGAGATCACGGCAATAAATGGCCTGTATATATGATCTATTAAAAATGCTGTGTGTTTTCACGCTTTTCTGTGCCTGCACAAATACGTTAAGGGGAAGATGCTGCTGCTAAGGCGCTTCAGTCGTGTCCGACTCTGTGCGACCCCATAGACAGCAGCCCAACAGGCTCCGCCTCCCTGGGATTCTCCAGGCAAGAACACTGGAGTGAGTTGCCATTTCCTTCTCCAATGCATGAAAAAATGAAAAGTGAAAGTGAAGTCGTTCAGTCGTGTCTGACTCTATGCGACCCCATAGACAGCAGCCTACCAGGCTCCTCTGTCCATGGGATTTTCCAGGGAAGAGTACTGGAGTGGGTTGCCATTGCCTTCTCCAAGGGGAAGATGGTAGGGCCTTATTATGAGTTGCTGTCCCAGTGCTTTATTAAAAATAATTCCTTTTTTTTTTAAAGCTCATTCATCATTGCTACAAGGCAGTCCAATAAGCCTAACTAACAGTGCTTGAGTAGATCCCAGCTTGTAAGTTTTTTCATTCCTTCTTGCCTTGACTGCTGAAGCTGTAGTAATGGATATTAGGTAAGGGTTTGAGGGAATGGGAGAGGTGGCAGATGATAGCACTTATACAGACTTGATGTTGGGGGCAAGCTGCCTGGATTTAAATCCCAGGTTGTGTTGTTTTGTTTTGTCTTTTTACTGGATGTGTTGGAGACCTTGAGTCATTCTCTAGGGCTTACTTTCTTCATTAGTATAATGATACCTTGAGAATGTGCAATAAAATGACAAAGAAGCAATTAGGACAGCTCCTGGCAGAGAGTTTAGGGCTATTATTATCTTTGAAACCCAGGGGTATAATATTATACCAATTGCTTTGAAATCTGCAGTCAGCATTTTTATTACGTCTTGATCATACTTGTAGCAACAGGCCAAAGATACATGCCTTCCTTAGTAAGTTTTCAAATGATAGCAATAATTATAGAAATGAATAAATGCTAAAACTCGTGGTTTATTAGCATGGTTTTAAATGTTACTAGTGCTGGGTGATAAAATCATTTTGCTACTGCTGCTAAGTCGCTTCAGTCATGTCTGACTCTGTGCGACCCCATAGACGGCAGCCCACTAGGCTCCCCCGTCCCTGGGATTCTCCAGGCAAGAACACTGGACTGGGTTGCCATTTCCTTCTCCAATGCATAAAAGCGAAAAGCAAAGTAAAGTCGCTCAGTCATGCCCGACTCTCAGCGACCCCATGGACTGCAGCCTACCAGGCTCCTCTGTCCATGGGATTTTCCAGGCAAGAGTACTGGAGTGGGGTGCCATTTTATCAGTGACTAAATATGGTAGTTTAAATCAAAATCATGTTCACAATCAATTAAGATACGTTGTAACTTATTTTGAAAATATTGAAAGATAGAAGTCACATATATAATTGTCAAGCCTTTGTTGTTTACCAAACTAATGTAAATAAATGTTAACTTATTATCATTATATCAAATTATGCTGACTAGTCTGAAAGCAAAACAAGTAGCTTTATTTAATTTTTTCTGTTACATTTATAACTATTTTTTGACACAATTTATCTTTTTTTTTAGTTAACACTCTCCCTTTAGTACCTAAACTTTAGGCATCTTGATGGCACTCAGCTTGAAAGATGAAAAATACAGAATGAGAGCTCTAAAACACTGAAACTACAGGCTTGTATAGGGCTTCCCAGGTAGCGCTAATGGCAAATAACCAGCCTGCCAATGCAGGAGATGCGGGTTGGGAAGATCCCCTGGAGGAGGGCATGGCAAGCCTCTCTAGTATTCTTGCCTGGAGGATCCTATGTACAGAGGAGCCTGGCGGGCTACAGTCCATGGGATCGCAATGACTTAGCACACAAGCTTGTATATATTGTTTTTGAGGTCTAGCAAAAAAAGAAAACAGAGTCCTTGCCTCCTCAACATTGATAGAAAACTGAAACCAGTGGCATGGAGAACAAAATCCCAAAGTTGACTCGCTGATTTATAACAATACATCTATATTAGGCAGAGCCTGCCCAATTGTTTATGACTTAATTGCTTCTCTCTTTGCATTTATAACACCAATCTACTTTCTGTCTTTCAACACACATTCCCAAAGAAAGGAAATAGAAAATAAAGCACATTATTCAGAAGGATTTCACTGTGCACTGAGAGTAAAAAGCAGGCATGTATAAATGGAAATGCATTTGAAAGCCTTCCCCACTGAAATCTGGTAGGAGGTAAAACACTTCATTAGGATTTGTAACATTGATGGCGAACGACTTCACACCAAGTGCTACATTTGCGAATAAGGCACAAAATTGACTGTCAAAGAGATGTAAGACCATAGCAGATTTCCAATCCATTTTGCACAAAGTACTCTATGGGAATACTGTACCTCTGCAAATCCAGGATTTAGATTTCATAAACCATTGGTAGAGACTCACCATTGAATCTTTATTTGGTTGTGAAATAAGGTCTCTCTGTAATGACACTATGTGAAGGGCATGGCTACATCCCAAAAGTCAGTGGGCATTTTACTGATATGCTCAGAGAATTTTACTCAAAAAGCCATCCATATCCTGTAAATTTTAAATAGAGACAATGACACAGCCTAATGTTATAATGATCATAATTATGTGTCACTTGGCAAAATGTACGGTTAAAGCTAATGTCAGAGTCGCTTTTTAGAATTCAGGGTTAGACACTTACAAAGTAAAGCCTCTGATCTTCTGCTCATATCAACTTCTGTTATTGACAAGCTTATTAGCGTGTAATAAGTATGTTTGCTTGGCTGAATTACAGACACATGACTTGCAAGCACCTTTTAAAACAGATCCTACTCTTCAGTATTTAACTCTCTCTTTACCACTGTTCTTCCTCCTGGCTGACATTTTTTTCCTAGATAAGAGTTGAAACCATCAGGAATAACCCTGTCTTTCATTATAAGTACAACATATGTCATTTAATATTCTTTGTATTTAAAAAAAAAGCCAAGAATTTAACTCCTTGCAGTGTCGAGGGTGAGATAAAGATCAGTTCCACAGGACCTTAGTTTCCCCCTCCTTCCATGAAAAGTATATGATTTTATCTATTTATTTTTGCATTAGATTTTAGGAAATCTAGATGTAATTACCATGATTACACATGGTTTGGATCACATACCCTGGCATGAAATTTTTAATACTTCTGATTTTCCTTTATCTGAAGGATTTTATCTCCATTTCCACGTTGATTTCAACTGTCTTGGTTGAGCTCCTCAAGGACAGGGAATATGTCTGACTCTTCTGTATCCCAAAGTGCTATAGTGCCTATAGAATAAATGCATTGAATTTTAGTCTTGTGACTATTAAAATGTAACCTTCTAGGATTTTTTCAATTGTGTAGAGTTAAAAGAGATTCAAAGTTTAAATGGCTTGAAATAGATTATTTGATAAAACTACATAGCACCCTTGTTATTTCTAGATAGTTTCAGCATGGTCTTAGTTTTAAGCTGTCGTCTTGTGATTTTGAAACTTCCCTGCAAGTAAGACTCACCTTGATATTTGTCAAACATACATATCCTACAGAATCAGAATATGTAAGAGAGAAGTCCGATAATAGATTTCAGCTATTGGGACAATTGTTGAATAGTGCTTAAAGAGCAATACTGAAATGTGTGGTGAAAGATGAAACTGATCAGGAATTGAGGAGGAAATGAAACTCATCACAAGAAGCAACAGGGAGCTGCTGCTTTTAGTAGCATCAGTGATTATATTCCTGGGAATTTTCATTAGAAAGAGAAGCTGACAGACCTTAAACTACTTTGCTAAACAGGGTTCCAGTAGAAGCAGATGCAGTGTCAGTCTGAGAAAACCATATCGTTTGAATATCCATTTTCCTTTCTGTATCATTGTGAATCATTCTTAAAATCTAATATGGGAGTGACTAAAAGGACAGGACTGAGAAGAGAATAATTATAACCTTAGCAGGACATCTGGAACATAAGAAACCAGATGCTTAGCAAGTACATAACTCAATCTCAGAATGCTGACAAAAGTGGTGGTCTTAAAAAACATTAGAGAACTACCAGTAGTTGAATTGCACCATCTGATTCAGATTTCTTCACTACGAGATTAAACTCTACACTGCCGTTTTTATCTGATGACATTTCTCTGTCTCTCAAATGGGAAAATATTCTCTTTATTTCTTTATCCTATGAATCTCAAATAGGTAGCAAGATAGTCTTTCTTTCTCTTTTCACATTGTCCAATTTATGAGTCATTCAGTTCAATCCAGTTGCTCAGTCATGTCCAACTCTTTGCGACTCCATGGACTGCAGCACACCAGGCTTCCCTGCCCATCACCAACTCCTGGAGTTTGCTCAAATTCATGTTCATCAAGTCGGTGATGCCATCCAACCTTCTCTTCCTCTGTTGTCCCCTTCTCCTCCTGCCTTCAATCTTTCCCAGCATCAGGGTCTTTTCCAGTGAGTCAGTTCCTCGTATCAGGTATGTGAGAAGAAAGTACTGTTATTATAGCTGATACATATTAGACAACTTCATCTTTTTTGTAATATTTACTGGATTCCTGTTAACTGACTAAGTTATACTTGGTAGAGTTCTGAGGGGATAGTGACAGAATACAAAGCTGATCACAGAAGTAATCAGGGCAGTTCCTATTCTGCTTAATGTCTTATAGGTTAGTTGGAGAAATAAATATCAATTACTATTGTAACTGACACTACTATTGATGGGATAATATATGAAGTTACAGAGCCATGAAAGAGACAAAAAAAATCAGTTAGGTGCAATGTTTTATTGGTTATCTACTGCTGCATAATTAAATACCTCAAACCATAGTAGATTGAAACAACAGAGCTTCTGTTGGTCAGAAGTCTACACACCATGTAGCTGAATCCCTTACTTAGAATTTCTCCCATGGCTGCACATAAGGTATAAGCTAGGGTTATAATCATCTCGTGAACCATGAACTTCCTGATGTTCAAGCTGGTTTTAGAAAAGGCAGAGGAACCAGAGATCAAATTGCCATCATCCACTGGATCATGGAAAAAGCAAGAGAGTTCCAGAAAAACATCTATTTCTGCTTTATTGACTATGCCAAAGCCTTTGACTGTGTGGATCATAATAAACTGTGGGAAATTCTGAAAGAGATGGGAATACCAGACCACCTAACCTGCCTCTTGAGAAATCTGTATGCAGATCAGGAAGCAACAGTTAGAATTGGACATGGAACAATAGACTGGTTCCAAATAGGAAAAGGAGTACGTCAAGGCTGTATATTGTCACCCTGCTTATTTAACTTCTATGCAGAGTACATCATGAGAAATGCTGGACTGGAAGAAACACAAGCTGGAATCAAGATTGCCTGGAGAAATATCAATAACCTCAGATATGCAGATGACACCACCCTTATGGCAGAAAGTGAAGAGGAACTCAAAAGCCTCTTGATGAAAGTGAAAGTGCAGAGTGAAAAAGTTGGCTTAAAGCTCAACATTCAGAAAACGAAGATCATGGCATCTGGTCCCATCGCTTCATGGGAAATAGATGGGGAAACAGCGGAAACGGTGTCAGACTTTATTTTTCTGGGCTCCAAAATCACTGCAGATGGTGACTGCAGACATGAAATTAAAAGACGCTTACTCTTTGGAAGAAAAGTTATGACCAACCTAGATAGCATATTGAAAAGCAGAGACATTACTTTGCCAACAAAGATCTGTCTAGTCAAGGCTATGGTTTTTCCTCTGGTCACGTATGGATATGAGAGTTGGACTGTGAAGAAGGCTAGCACCGAAGAATTTATGCTTTTGAAGTGTGGTGTTGGAGAAGACTCTTGAGAGTCCCTTGGACTGTAAGGAGATCCAGCCAGTCCATTCTGAAGGAGATCAGCCCTGGGATTTCTTTGGAAGGAATGATGCTAAAGCTGAAACTCCAGTACTTTGGCCACCTCATGTGAAGAGTTGACTCATTGGAAAAGACTCTGATGCTGGGAGGGATTGGGGGCAGGAGGAGAAGGAGATGACAGAGGATGAGATAGCTGGATGGCATCATTGACTCAATGGATGTGAGTCTGAGTGAACTCCGGGAGTTGGTGATGGACAGGGAGGCCTGGCTTGCTGCAATTCATGGGGTCGCAAATAGTCAGGCACGACTGAGTGACTGAACTGAACTGATAATCATCTCAGGGTTCAGCTGAGGGAGAATTCACATCCAAACTCAATCACAGAGTTGTTACCAGGAACTGGTTTCTTGTAGGCCATTGATCTGAGAACTTCAGCCTGTGGTTGGTAGCTGGAAGCCAGCCTCAGTCATTTCCATTGGGTCTCTCTGTAGCTCAGCTCACAAAATGTCAGCTGGATTCCATCAAAGTCAGAAGTAAGAGAGCAAGAGAAGGCCAGCAAAACATAAACCAGTCTTTTGTAACCTGACTTTGGATGTGACATTTGTTTTCTATCGCTGTATTCTAGTGTTTAGAAGTGGGCCATACACTCTCTTTTAAATGCACAGGTTTGGATGGGGGGGAGCGTGCAGATTATACAAGGTCATAAGTACCAGGAATCAGGGAACATTAAGAGCCATTTTAGAGGCTGCCTAGTATTGTTGCTAATTACAGATTTCTTAAAACAGTGGAGCAATCAGAGACCTAAGTTTTGATGTGGAATCAGGTGTCATAATGAATGGTAAAGATACGAGCTGTGGTGCTGTGCTGTGCTTATTTGCTCAGTCATGTGTGACTCATTGCAACCCTATGGACTACAGCCCACCAGGCTCCTCTGTCCATGGGATTCTCCAGGAAATAATGCTAGAGTGTGTTGCCATGCCTTATTCCAGAGGAGTGGTGCTGTGCTGTGCTTATTTGCTCAGTCATGTCTGACTCATTGCAACCCTATGGACTACAGCCCACCAGGCTCCTCTGTCCATGGGATTCTCCAGGAAATAATGCTAGAGTGTGTTGCCATGCCTTATTCCAGAGGATCTTCCCAACCCAGGGACTGAACTCACGTCTCCCACATTGCAAGCAGATTCTTCACCATCTGAGCCACCAAAGAAGCCCTGTGGTAGTAACCATGATAATAGTAGCAGCAGCAACAATGACAATAACAAATCCAACAATAAAAGTAATCTAAAAGAAAGAAAATATTTTTAATATTCTAATAATATATCTACTAATTCTATATTCTAGATACAGCAGCTGGATTCATTTCAGAGGCAGATGACTTGGATATTTTGGGGGAAAAAATATTTTTTGTCATGATAGGTGAGGGCTTTGTGGCTTGATCTGGAAACTTTTCTACAGACTGCAAGCCAAACTCATTAGTGCATTGTGAAATCAATTAAGTGGATTGAGATCAGGATGCAGAAGACAGAGAATGAAAACTATAACTATTCAGTATTTTAAAATATCAGGGATATGAAGTCTTACCTAGAAAAGGAAAATAATATGGGAGAAACCTTGCAAGGAAAATTGACCTAAGGCAAGGTTAGGAAGCTTGGAATTTGATTCTAATATTTTTTCACTATTTAAAATTCCTCCTAAGTCCCCATAAATTTAATCAGAATTTTTCGCTTGTGTTAGTGGTACATGGAGACAATGGATGAAAATGTATGTGAGGTGAGTGTTACAGAGAGAAGTCAGCCACATGGAAGCGGAGACCCAGGACTAAGATCTGGGCAACAAAGCAGGTAGCTGCAGAATCAGCTCAGACTCAGACATGAGACCCAGTCAGGCCGTCATCAGTATTCAAGGAGTGAGACTAGAAGCAACTCTTGGTCAGACCAGCACTTCACCACGCTCCTTAGGATAGGAATAGGAGGCAATTAGATCTAAGATGCTGTGACTGAAAATGGGACTTAGAACCCAAGATCAAAGTAAAACCTAGTGTAATTGGACACAAAATCCTAGTACCTCAAGAAAAGGATAAGACAGCTGTCATGGGACTGGCTTAGGGATAGCAAGGCTGCCATTACTGATGGGGTTCACCAGTAGCCTTCCCCTTGACGTGGGAAGAATTATGGGCCTTAATAAATCTTCTTCTGGCTTCACCCTAACAATCTCACACATGTATATGTCAGAAAATGTTTGGAACTGTGCGTTCTCCTCATGATCCAATCCATGCCACCTTAAGAAACCAAACAGAAAATTCCAGATTTTACTAACAATGATAATTACCATTCCAGACTCTGTACCTTCTTTTACAGAAATATTTTCAATCTTAAAATATGTCATTCATTTTTATAGTAACTATTAATATCCATTATTAATGCTTAAGGAAATTCAAAGTACATATTCTAGTGAAAATCACGTGTAATTCTTTTTAAAAAAATATCCTTCAGATATACTTATTCTATGGATATTTTAAGAATAGCTTTATTTAAAATCTCAGAAAAGATGGTTTATAACTGTAATATAATTTATTCTACTTTGTGAGTTTATTTTTGTGAATCATTTTGTAATAGGCATTCTTTTATATATTTGAATTTTGAAATGTTTTGGTGCTTGAGGATATTAGCTCCTGCTTTTTGGCTGAAGCAATAATTGGTGAAATGAACTCAGGCACAGTTAGTGGTTTCAAGATACTGAAGAAAACTAATAGAGGACAAGTGTATAATGAAATCAGAATTGACTCTCTTTCTGGATCTTTTTCCTGCTAAGGGAATATAGTTAGTTGTTCTATGCAACAGGGACATAAAATAGTCTCATATACAAATGAAAGTTCTAATATGTTTTTTTTTTTTTTTTTTGGATTAGCAGTTAAACAAACATAAACATTTATCAGATTGTGAAGAAAAAAGACAACAATGAAAAATAATACTAATTTCAGTGCAAAGATAGAAACAATGAATAGACAATGAAGACAGAAAGACCTGAGCTTTCCTATAAAGGAATGAGTGAGAGGAACAATGTATTCAATTTACTAGTGAGGGAATTATGCAAATGTGTACTAAATTTTCTTGGTAAAACTTACAATTAGATATAGATTATAAAATACTGTCAACAAGCACATCAGGCTGGCATCTGGAAACTGAGAATAGTAATTGCAACACAGTTGTATTAGCTTTCTATTGCTATGCAACGAATTATCACAAACCTAAGTGATACCGCAAACAACATCTGTTTATTATCTCAGGCTTTCTAGGTGGCTCAGTGATAAAGAATCTGCCTGCCAGTGCAGGAGAGGCAAGAGATGTGGGTTTGATCCCTGAGTCAGGAAGATCCCCTGGAGAAGGACATGGGAACCAACTCTGGTATTCTTGCCTGGAGAATTCCATGGACAGAAGAGCCTGGCAGGTTCTAGTCTATGGAGTCACAAACAGTCGGTCATGACTGAACACACATGTCATACACTATCTCAGTTTCTGCAGGTCAGAAGTTCAAATACTGCTTACCTGAATCCTCTGCAGAGCTTTCACTAGGCTTAAATCAAAATGGTAGCTGGGGTTCCATTCCTTTTTGGTGTTTAGGGTTCTCTTCTAAGCTCTTGTGGTTATTGGCAAAATTCAATTTCTTGTACCTAGACATCTGATATTTCCTTTTTTTCCTGTCAGCTAGGTACCACTCTAGTACTCTTGCCTGGAGAATCCCATGGACGGAGGAGCCTGGTAGGCTGCAGTCCTTGGGGTCACGAAGAGTCGGACATGACTGAGCGACTTGACTTTCACTTTTCACCTTCATGCATTGGAGAAGGGAATGGCAATCCACTCCAGTGTTCTTGCCTGGAGAATCCCAGGGATGGGGGAGTCTGGTGGGCTGCCATCTGTGGGGTCGTACAGAGTCGGACACAACTAAAGTGACTTAGCAGGTACCACTCTCAGCTCCAGTCGTCCCTCAGAAACTATCCACGTGGCCCCTCCATAGGCAGTTCATGACATGGTTATTTCTTTTCTTTTACATCAGTAAGGATGTTATTCTTTTTAAAAAACTTACCTAATTAGGTCAGCCCCACTATGGATGTGCTGTGCCTAATCACTTTAGTCACGTCCAACTCTTTGCAACCCTATGGATTGTAGGCCACCAAGCTCCTCTGTCCATGGGATTCTCCAGGCAAGAATACTGGAGTGGGTTGCCCTGGCCTCCTCCAGGGAATCTTCCCAACCCAGGGATCAAACCTTCGTCTCTATGTCTCTTGCATTAGCAGGAGGATTCCTTACCACTAGCACCACCTGGGATAATCTCCTTCAAGGTCAAAGTCAACTAATTAAAGACCTAATTGCATGTGAAAATTCCTTTACCTTTTCCATGTCACCTTATCATTAGAGCAATATTTCATCAGATCCACACATTTTGTCTACACTCAAGGGAAGATGATAATACAAAACATACACATCAGGTGGCGGGAATCTTGGGGGCTCTACAGAATCCTGGTTACTACAGTCTCCCTCCATTCCCCCCAAAGATGCACATACTTCACAAATGCAAAATATTTCCACCATCTGTCAAAATTCCTGACTCTCATTCTATCACATTTTTGGCTCAAAATCCCATATCTTGTCATCTAAGTCTAAATCCCATTATTTCCAACTCAAAGTCTAAAATCAAAGCTAAATATCACCAATTCAGTGACCCAAATCTCATAACCATCTACATAGTGATTAATAATTTATTATAATAAATCAGATGCAGTTGTAGCTCCTAGATGTAGTCCTTTAATATACAGCTTCCTGAGACAGTTTCTGTCCGTTGGTTTTGTCTACCTGGTCCCATTCACAGAGCCTATTGAAAATGGAAAATGGCTTCATTTTCCATCCCCGCCCCCACTTTACTAAAGTGATATTGGTAAATAAAATTGTAGATATTTAAAGTGTACACTATGTAGATTTGATATGCATGCATGTTGTGAAATGATTAGTATAATCAAGTTAACACATGTATCACCTCACATAGTTATTTGTGTGTGTGTGTGTGTATGTCTCAAACACTTAAGATCTATTCTCTTAGCAAGTTTCAAGTCTATAATACAGTATTATTGTGACTTCCATACTATACATTAGATCCCCTGAACTTCTTTATTTTGTAATTGATAGGTTGTACCCTTGACCACATCTTCCCATTTCCTCTGCTCACCCCCCAGCATCTGGTAACCACCATTCTACCCTTTATTTCTATTAACTTGGCCTTTTCCCCCATCAGTTTCCACATATACAGTATTTGCCTTTCTGTGCCTGGTTTATTTCATTTAGCATAATGTGCTTCCATTTCATCCATGTTGTCATAAATGACAGGCTTTACCTCTTCTTTATGGCTAAACGATATCCCATTTACTGCGTGTGTGTGTGTGTGTGTGTGTGTGGTAATGTCAAGATACTGGGGGGAAGAAAACAATAGAGGAGAATTGTATAATAAAATTAGAATTGGCTGTTTCTGGATCATTTTCCTGCCAAAAGAATACAGTTAGTTATTCAGTATACTTGTAATTTATCCATTCATTGTTTCAAGGCCAGCATAAGTGCATTTCTCTGAGATCTCTCTCTTTTAAAGGACACACTCAATTAAGGCAAGCCTGCCCAGGATAATATCACTCTTTTACTAGATCAGAGTCACCTAAATAAGGATCTTAAGTATATCTGCAGAATTTTTTTATTCAGGTAACATATCATAACAATGATAATACAGGATATTCACAGATAGAGCTCACACTTAAATGGATGTATTAGTTTGGCCAAGAAATGGGTTTGGGATTTTCCCTAATATGGTACCAAAAATCCCTAACAAATTTTTTGGCCAACCCAGCAGTAATGCATGTAATGTGTATCGGGGGAGATTGAAATCTTAGAGGCCATTTTAGAATTATGCCTACTTCAATAGGTTATACAAAAATAAGGTCATTAACCCATATTCATTTTAAACTTGAAGCCTATAGGCAGGGAAAAAATGACCTATTTCTTATTATTTAGGTAGTTCAAATATAATTCCAAATATTGTCAATAATTATTTTTGTTATTATGGAACTCAGATTACCAAAGAATTGATGCTTTTGAACTGTGGTGTTGGAGAAGACTCTTGAGAGTCCCTTGGACTGCAAGGAGATCCAACCAGTTCATCCTAAGGGAAATCAGTCCTGAATATTCATTGGAAGGACTGATGCTAAGGCTGAAACTCCAAAACTTTGGCCACCTGATATGAAGGACTGACTCATTGGAAAAGACCCTGATGCTGGGAAAGATTGAAGGTGGGAGGAGAAGGAGATGACAGAGGATGAGATGGTTGGATGGCATCACCAACTCAATGGACATGAGTTTGAGCAAGCCCGGGAGTTGATGATGGACAGGGAAGCCTGGTGTGCTGCAGTCCATGGGGTCACAAAGAGTTGGACACGACTGAGCAACTGAACTGATCTCAACTCAGATTAAGACGGGAGGGTGTTAATGGCACAATGTAGAAGTAAGAGCATCTTGTACTTAATCAAAATGTATATGGGTGGGAAAGACCAAAGGGGAAGCAAATAATAAAAGTTTAAACCAATAGTTATACTTCAATAGGTCAAAGAAATTTGGGCAGGTGTGATAAATCTATAATAAGCGCTAACTGCTTTAAAAGCACAGAGGATGGGAAACAACTGTGTGGGTTAAGGAATTCCAAGCAGGAGTTCTCAGGTGAAAATGAGAAAACGTGTTTTGGATGGATTTTGCTGCAAGATACAAAGCTGTGTACAGTCTGTTTAGAGAACAGTAGGGCAGGAATGTGGGGGCTTCACAGATGTCTCATTGTTAAAGAATCTGCCTGCAATGGAGGAGACACAGGTGACATGGATTTGATCCCAGGGTCAGGAAGATGCCCTGGAGAAGGGTTGGCAAGAATAGTTTCCAGTATTCTTGCCTGGAAACTCTCACAGACAGAGGAGCCTGGTGGACTACAATCCATAGGGTTGCAAAAAGTCAGACATGACTGAGCAACTAAGCACAAACAGATACATGGGCAGATACGTGGAACATATCTTGGGTGATGGAATACTAGTGTGTGTTGACAGAATACTACTGTATGTTGAGGTCAGATTATGAAAGATGGCATCATCAACTTGATGGCCATGAGTCTGAACAAGTTCCAGGAGTTGATGATGGACAGGGAAGCCTGGCGTGCTGCAGTCTATGGGGTCGCAAAGAGTCGGACATGACTGAGTGACTGAACTAAACTGATAAAGGCTCTCTATGTCATTCTCCACAAGTTCAATGTTTTCATGTAAGAAGAAGCTTTAAACATCTTTAAGCAGTTGAATTTTTTTTTAACTTTTGAAATTTTTAAATTAAGATCTCATGGAGCTTGGAATATCTCAAAGAAAGGCTGTATTTATGTATTGTTTGGACCTCTTATCATCCCATCTGTGAAACTTCTTTATTACTTCAAAGTAAAGAAAACATAAAGAGCCAAAGTGTAAGTGTGGATGCACTGATTAACCAAGTCCCTACCTACTAAATATATACATTTACTTAGTAGTATGAAGACAAATAGGCTTCCCTGGCAGTTCAGCTGGAAAAGAATCTGCCTGCAACGCGGGAGCTGCTACTGCTGCTGCTAAGTCGCTTCAGTCGTGTCCGACTCTGTGTGACCCCATAGACGGCAGCCCACCAGGCTCCCCCGTCCCTGGGATTCTCCAGGCAAAAACACTGGAGTGGGTTGCCATTTCCTTCTCCAATGCATGAAAGTGAAAAGTGAAAGTGAAGTCGCTCAGTCGTGTCAGACCCTCAGCGACCCCACGGACTGCAGCCCACCAGGCTCCTCCGTCCATGGGATTTTCCAGTCAAGAGTACTGGAGTGGGGTGCCATCGCCTTCTCCGTTCAATTCCTGGGTCTGTAAGATCCCCTGGAGAAGGTATAGGCTACCCACTCCAGTTTTTCTTGGGCTTCCTTGGTGGCTCAGATGTTAAAGAATCTGCCTGCAATGCGAGAGACTTGGATTCAATCCCTGGGTTGGGAAGATCCCCTGGAGGAGGATATGGCAACCCACTCCAGTATCCTTGCCTGGAGAATCCCCATGGACAGAAAAGCCTAGTGGGCTACAATCCAAGACACGACTGGGTGACTAAGCGCAGCCCAGCACATGAAGACAAATAAAAAGAAATAGTATTATTGCAGTAGGTTTTTTGTTGAGGGGCTTCTTAGCTACAAATAATCCCTGCCCAATCTTTTAAAAAAACTGTACCTAATACCCCTTGATAGACTTTTAGAGACCATGTCTGCCTTGTGTAGCCCTTCCCATCTGGCAGAGAACATTTGAGCAAGGAGTAGAAACTGACTCAAAAAAAGTTAATAGGATTATCTGTCCCAGAATTTTAAACTTTGAACAGAGAGAGGTTGAAAGTTGTTGAGCATTCATGCAGCCTTCTAGAGAAAAAGTGGACAGAGTAAGATACACAGGCCAGTCCAGCCTGCTGCTTGTTTTTGTCTGATCAGCAGGCAAGGATGGTTTTTGGATTTTTTAATGGAAAAAAAAATTAAAAACAGAATGGTGTTTCATGGTACATGAAAATTCTGTGGCATTTATATTTCAGTGTATATAAATAGTTTTATTGGTGCACAGATACTCATTTATTTGTGCATTGTGATTGGCTGCTTTCACTGCATTGGTAGCAATGGTTAATATAACAAAGACTGCATCATCCACAAAGCATAACGTTTTCTATTTGTCTCTTTGTGGAGGAAGAAATAAATTGCTTACTAGAGAGGAGAGAACCATGGGTATTTTTAATTAAGAAAAAAATGTTAAGTAGAAAACACTAAAAAAAGAGCTGTCCTGGTTCAATCCCTTTTTAAGTCTTATTTGCACAACTGTTCCTTTGATGACATAAACTATTTCAATGTCTTGCCATTGAGGTTCCTCTTTCGTCTGAGCTGAGAGTCAGCTTTCATTGTTTACAACCCAAAGAATATTAACTAATATAATTATCTAATGACCTAGTCCAAGAAATCCATTAGCTTTGCATAATTATACAGCTGGATTGACCATTTCAAGTAAATTCATCAGTGAATTAGTGCAAACAAACAAGCAAAGTATTCATTTAAAAAATATCCAACACAGTGGGGAAAAAAACTGCTTCAGTTTGTCTTAAATGGACAGCTAAAATTGTTAATGGGGTTTATATTATATGAATGGGTTACTGTGAAGTTGGAAATTATTATGGCCATTTTCAGAAAATCAGTGACTTCTGGGGATCAGGATTTAAATAGAATTCCTATGGTTCCTATAGAAATTCCATCTGGACCATACAGGAGAATAGGTGGATATCATACACAATGCTACTCTTTAAGCTGTGCTAGAGGAAAAAGCTAGGACTTCCCTGGTGGCTCAGATGGTAAAGCATCTGTCTACAATGCGGGAGACCCGGGTTCAATCCCTGGGTCGGAGAGATCTCCTGGAGAAGGAAATGGCAACTCACTCCAGTACTATTGCCTGGAAAATAGTACTCCATCCTCCTCCCGTGGATGGAGAAGCCTGCTAGGCTACAGTCCATGAAGTCGCAAAGAGTCGGACACGACTGAGTGACTTCACTGAAGTGGAAAAAGCTGGTTTTTCAACTTTGCTTAATGAGCATGAACTTCAGTGACTCTTTAGATCACTCTGCTGAAATTCTTTTTTCTTACATATTTTTTTCTCTCTGACGCAACTTACTGATAAACAGTGGACTATGATTCAGCCTGTACATAAGCAACTTGATGGGTATACAACTGCAAAATCCCAGCCAGTTTTCTCTTCCTATCTGTTCTAAGTTCTCTAAAGGAGGTCATTATGCTTCTTGCTTAATTTCTTACAAGTTCAAATTAAGGGGCACAAATTACTGCTTAAGCTTTTCACTCATTACTTTGTCTTACTGTACCTACTCCAAGAATTTTATCCATTTGATTACTTCATTTTCTCCTACAAATCCAAGCATGTTCTGATTTTACTTTTCAATCCACACAGCCTAAACCATGTAATAAGATGCATCACTGGTACATTCGTTAGTTCTCACGATGGCCTCACTCATTCTAACCACTGCCTTTCCAATCGCCAACCATGTCAAACATCTCTTCTACTCCATTTCTGCTAAAGCAAGCGACACACAAAATTTGCGGTTCCCAAAGGTACCAGTGGGCAAGGCGTGCAAAAGCATCATTTGACCCTTCGTTGAATCTTAAAGTGTTTTTAGATTAAAAAAAAAATGGAAGAATCATTGTAAGTCTCAGAGAAAGTCATATATATATATATATATATATATATATATATATATATATTTGGATGGCACTCTCTCATTATCTCATTATTATAGGCCCAAGACCCCATAATATAAACAGAACTCTTTCCATGAGCAGTTGAGTTGCTTAATGTAGGAAGTTACTTTCCAGTTCTCTCCACTGTAAGCAGGCCCAGTCCTCCTGGGCTATGGCAAAAGGGAGAAAGTGATTAAAAACAGCAGGCAGTGGCTGTTGGTATTAAGGTTTGTGTTGGGTAGAGGCATACTTTAACTGGGCCTCCTTGTTGGCTCAGTGGTAAAGAATCCACTGATCCCTGGTTTGGGAAGATACCCTGAAGGAGGAAATAGAACATTCTCCAGTGTTCTTTACTGGAAAATCCCATGGACAGAAAAGCCTGGAGGGCTACAGTCATGTCCATGAGTTGGACATGACTTAGCAAATAAACAGCAAAAAAGAACAAATACTTTAATTAGATTGAATTTATACACAACCATTTGTCTAAAAAGTACCATAACCGATTTTTGTTCTTTTTCAATAATAGCCTTAGGGCTTCTGTTTTATTGACTGGAATATGACAGGTTGCATCAGAGAGAATTATACAGGCCATGAACGGAGAGCCCCTGGAGGCCTCCTTCTCAGCACTTTCCCCAAAAGGACTGTGGCTGTCCTTTAAGTAATGCTGACCAGGGCCTCACAAAACATTGTTTTAAGATTCTTGGTCTAACAGGAGAATCCAATTATGAACCACATTTTCCGAGCTTTATGCCTAGAGCTGCCCTGGTCCTCAGATTATGACCTTGTTTCTCATAAAATAACCGGTAGTTATGATGTATATTTCCTAATTATCCCTGCTTCCCCATTTATCTTCACTTCTCCAACTTCCATTCCATATGGAGAGAAAGTACATCCCTCCTTTTATCCAAAGGCAAATTTTTATTTTGTCCTTGACTATACTAGTATCGCTTTCTAGAAGGTTATGCCATTTGTTAAAATCACACTATTGGCGTCAAGTCTAGCCTTCTACCAACTCCACTGCAACAATCTGTACATTGCAAGATGTAACTAGCCTGATCCTAGAACATCTTAATTTTCCCACTATATATGTTGCTTTTCAAGTTCAAAAACCTTTTAGTTAATACAGAATACCATAAGTTCGATTGAATTAAAAGCATAATTGTTTGTAAGGACACCAATACGTATGCTCCACTAAAAAGTAAAAAAAAAAAAAAATGTGCTTGTACAAAGTGCTTGTTCACCAAATGAAGAAAATGTTGAAAATTGAGAAGTGGTATTTTCTTGTACAAAGGCAGTTAATTTCTGTTTGTTTTTACAATATATTTATTTTATCAAGTAGTTTTTGATCAGTTGCTCTAAAGTATTCATAACAATTTTATCTGTGTTCGTTATTTATGATAATCATTAGCCACATTTGTACAGCAATGTTCTCTTCAGAAGGAGTGATCTGATTTTATATGTAAGTATATTGTGATATTCACTTCACCAAAAATATTCAATAACTAAAAAACTAAGTATGCCTCACAAATTTTTAAATGTATTTCAGTTTCACGCAGAAATATCAGTCAGGACTTTGATTCATTTTTATTTCTCAAGGATAACAGAGGGACAAATATGTGTCGGAGTTGACTGATTATAAGTTTTGTGGCTCTGCAGCTGGCCACTTAGATTTTGGTCTGGAAAAGATGGAATTCATTCCTTGTGCTGGAAGGAATCATCAGCATACATTGTGCCCTATACTGACACTGATTATAGCTTCAGTTGAGGAGACAATGTTGATATAGACACAATAGTTAATCTCACTTCAATTCATGAGTAAAAAAAGAATTAGAAGTTCCTACTCCTACCTTTCTCTCCTCCATCATGAACATATGCACAAAAAATAACTTATGTCTTTATGTTGTTCAATTCAGTTGAAATTGAATTGGTCACAGACTGGTTATGCTTATATTAATCCTTTTTCTGATACTGATAAGTACATGGATCCTTTTTGATTACTGCTATTTGTGACAATCTTAGGCCAAAGTAGAAAATTTACTGAGAAGTGCATAATGGATACCCATGTGTAAAGTCATGAAATCAAAAGAGGAGATTAGCAGTGGTTGACATATTTTATGCTCTTGAGCCCAAAGTGAACGTAAGAAGAGTCTTGAAACTGGTTTACAGCAAGAAATTACTATGCAACAGGAATAACCCAAACACTATGGGGGTTTGTTACATTTGAGCAAATCATAACTAAGAAGAGTATGAATCAATTTAATATTTAAATTTGAATATAGAGTATTTCAAATTAAAGGTAACATTTCTTGTATACCTACTCTTCAAAATATATGTATATTTCTCACTGGTACCTGTGACAGATAAGTATATTCAAAAGGGATATTTTTCTGTATTTATCTATAAGTATATAGTTGAATAAGTTTCAGTTTTAACCCCATTGATAGTAACTCATCAGCTGTTAGCAAAAGTTAATGTCAATCAAAAATTACTGCTATTATTAATTAACTTTAAGGCTGGTTACTAATGAACTTTAAGAACCCTGAAAAACTTACCAAGTTATGACTTGAAGAACTGAAGGTCCTTTTAAAATGTATGTGGACTTTTTTTTTTTTTTATTCCAGCACAGAATGCTGCATTTACTTTGACTTAGCTTTTAAAATATGGAATGGCTTTATATAATATTATTCTTAAACATCTATTTTAACTTTTTGGCAATAGGCAAAATAATGGATGTTGTTTCTGACCTCTTATGGTAAATTCTGTTTACTGATTTTATTTTTCTTGCTACCAGTAAGTGTAGGTCAGTATCTATGAGTATCTTCCTGAGTCTGCATTAAGTCAGAGAAAATAAACATAATTGGCTATCAGCTAAATTCCTATTCTCAGGGCGAAATTAAATAGCATCAACCAACGATCCTTAAGGAAATGTGGTTTATGAGCTCTTCTTTCTTTTATCACTCAGCTGAGATTTCTTGTAAGGGGATAACAAGTATATATAACTAACTTAAAGGCTCTTATTTTCACTTAGTGTAAATGTTTTTACTTTTATGTAAAAGTAATCACCTTCAAGCTTCCTAAAAGGAGATGCATAAACAGAAAAATTATTAATATGTTTTGCAAAAAATCTACTCAACTTGCTTCTGGGTGAGGATTTTGAAGAGCATTTCTGCCTACATACTGTATCAGTTCAGTTCAGTTCAGTCGCTCAGTCGTGTCTGACTCTTTGTCGACCCCATGAATCGCAGCAAGCCAGGCCTCCCTGTCCATCACCAACACCTGGAGTTCACTCAGACTCACGTCCATCGACTCGGTGATGCCATCCAGCCATCTCATCCTCTGTCATCCCCTTCTCCTCCTGCCCCCAATCTCTCCCAGCATCAGAGTCTTTTCCAATGAGTCAACTCTTCGCATGAAGTGGCCAAAGTACTGGAGTTTCAGCTTTAGCATCATTCCTTCCAAAGAAATCCCAGGGCTGATCTCCTTCAGAATGGACTGGTTGGACATCCTTGCAGTCCAAGGGACTCTCAAGAGTCTTCTCCAACACCACAGTTCAAAGGCATCAATTTTTCGGCACTCAGTTTTCTTCACAGTCCAACTCTCATATCCATACATGACCACAGGAAAAATCATAGCCTTGACTAGACGGACCTTTGTTGGCAAAGTAATGTCTCTGCTTTTGAATATGCTATCTAGGTTGGTCATAACTTTCCTTCCAAGAAGTAAGCGTCTTTTAATTTCATGGCTGCAATCACCATCTGCAGTGATTTTGGAGCCCCAAAATATAAAGTCTGACACTGTTTCCACTGTTTCCCCATCTATTTCCCATGAAGTGATGGGACCAGATGCCATGATCTTCTGTATACATACCCTTAAAGACCCAGACTGTGATATAATCTTAAAAAAAAAAAAAAAAAAAAAATCTCTGTTTGAGATGATCAGGTCCAAGTCAGAGGGAAAGATATTGTTCTTACCCTGATATTTTTATTGGTTTTAATGAAATCATCTTTTAAAAATTACTAATTCTGTGTTTCATAGTCATACTATACTATACAATATACATATTAAAAACATTTCAATATTTTTAAAATAAAGATCTAATAACAAAATGTAATATAGTCTCTTAACCAAGGACTTTTTAAATGTTGCTTTTAAAGTATCTCTATAAGCAAAGTAAATGCCTTCTCTGACCATTTAAAGGTATAGTCTATGGGACTTACCTGGCGATCCAGTAGTTAAAACTTGCAGTGCAGTGGGTGTGGGTTCAATCCTTGGTCGGCGAGCTAAGATTCCATGTGCTTTGGGGCCAAAATCCCAAATATAAGACAGAAGCAATGTAATGAATTAAATAAAGACTTTAAAAATGGTCCACATCAAAAAAAAATCTTAAAATGAAAAACAATGGTATAGTCTTAGCTTCTGTTGCAATAATGCCTTTGAACACTGTATTTTATTTCAGAAAATGAAAATTAATTTTGCATTTATTCCATGCCATAGTATATATTGTCTAGATTAGTATCTCAGTTGTGTTTTTCTTCTCAAGGAGAATAGGATAGTATGCATAGTCATCCTTTGCATCCTAGGATGTCACCAAGAAACCTTGGTAGGATCACAGTCTGAGACCCACTGTCTTAGGCATTCAGTAATATGAACAGAAAGAAAAAAATACCTATTTTGAAAATTGCTAGAGCCAAAATATAATTAATGTCTAATGATTTTGTTAACTATTTGCAAGTGGTACTTTTATAGAAATGAATTGAGTCTTATATAGTGTATTTTTAATAATACTCTAGTGTCAAAAATGGGGGCACATCTGGAGTCACACTGTCTTCTTGCCTCCATGTCATGGATGAAGACAGGAAGGCCATCTGAAACAGTATTTGCAAATTTATAGCAATTTCTTTGGCTTATCACCAAATGTCTTTTGCTTCTTACTGGAAAAAGCAGTTCACATAGATTTCCCCTAACCATGAGTCATAAGTATCATTATTGTACATAAGACATGCACAGTTTGGAACATGACAACTGATGGCCTAATTTTCCACTGGCAAAAAATACTGAAATTAGAATATCCGTCACTTGCTGCCCAAAGAGATTTGGTTCATCAAGCACCCACTTTATCCCATATTGGCATGTTATGAAAATGCACCAATTATTTTTTATCTGTATACCATCTATAATATTCTTAAGGGTAGAAATGGGCAGGTATAAAAATATTGCAACAAACTAACATCAATTCAGAAGTTAAAATATTGAACTTCTACTTGTAACAGTATGGAAGACTAGACATTTTTAGTCTTTCTAGTGCAAAATACCTAGATGTTAGATAAATTAAAATAAACTTTCAAATGCATTGCATATCACTTTTCCCTATTCTCTATCATTTCCACCTTGAAATCAAATTACCCATATATTTGACTTGATATGATACCAGGAGTCACTGAGACTCTTAATATTTTTCAATCTCCTTACACTCTATCCTTCTTAATTGATTTATATCCTCCTTATAGTTGACTATATACTCTTTAGTTGATTTACAATGTCATGTTAGTTTCAGGTTTAGAGCAAAATGAATCAGTTACACACGTATCCACTCTTTTTTAGATTCTTTTCTCATATAGGTTACAGAGTACTGAGTAGAGTTCCCTGTGCTGTATTCCCTTCTCCAGGGGTGTCTTCCTAACCCAGGGATAGAACCTGGGTCTCCTGCACTACAGGCAGATTTTTTTTACCATTTGAGCCACCAGGGAAGCCTTCTGTGCTATACAGTAGATCCATATTTGATATCTATTTTATGTATATAGTAGTATGTATATGTCAACCCCAATCTCCCAATTTATACCACACCCTTTACCATCTGGTAACCATAAGTTTGTTTTCTATAGCTGTGAATCTATTTCTGTTTTGTAGATAAGCTCATTGGTACCATTTTTTTTTTTTCTTTTTTTAGATTCCACATATAAATGATATATATTTGGCTTTCTCTGTATGACTTTATTCACTATGACAGTCTCTAGGTTCTTCCACGCTGCTACAAATGGCATTATGTCTTTTTTATTGCTGAGTTATGTTTCATTGTATATATGGATCACATCTTCTTTATCCTCATGTTGTTGGACATTTAGGTTGTTTCCATGTTCTACCTATTGTAAATAGTGCTTCAATGATCATTGAGGTATAAGTATCTTTAGACTGAAGGCTTTATATTGATATGGCTTCAATTTCATTAAAAATTTATTTTACTCCCTTCATTGCTGTTAAGCCCAGTAAATGACATGTTCAACTCAGGTCTAGATTTTGGTTTTGTTTCGTTTTAATTTATGTTTCTCTTTTTGAATTCCTTATTGTTCACTCTTTATGATCAAGTTTTCTGTAATATCCTTGGGGATATTATAGTACGTGTCTCAGATTCAGTGCCTCCTAATGTGGACATCTGGGGAAACTTTTGGTCCTTTCTATGAACTGCTTTGATCCAGTGATATACCTCCCATAAGGCATCTGGATTAAGTCTTCTTGTTGTGAGGAGTGAGGAGATGTGTTTTCACTGGTCATGAAATTACTAGAAGATATTTTGGCTCCTCTCTGATAGATTTATATTCTTTGTTAGAGAAAATGTACAATAATTTGAGGTTGACTCCTAGGGGATGGCCTTTACTATTGGAGTAGTATATCACACCTTCTAGGGTGTGCTCCATAGTATTAGGCGTGCCTTTATTTGGGGTTTAATCTGAATATATGGCACTGAGCAAAGACTCTACTTGCACTATCTCAGAACTCCAATATCCATTCCTCAGGGATGCATAACTTCTGATATCATCAGTAAGTTCTCTGCCCAGAAATAAAAGGTACCTGGAGTCTGCCAGCACTTGAGAAACAGCCTTCAAGTCCTATGCAGCATCATGCATGGCTTTATCTTTCCTTGGAATCCTGTCATTTTAGTTGGAACTCTAACATCTCCCTGCTTAGTTCAGTCAAGGTTCTCCTTTACTCATCTCAGAAAAGCATCCCATGCAGGAGGTCAATATGATTTACATGAAGCTTATCTCTTGTGTTTTTCGTTTTGTGAGAATCATAGTCCTGTGTTGCCTGCTGTTCATGACCTGCGAGCAAGTGCCTCAGATATGTTGCCTAGCATTATAGTTGTTTGTTTCCTAAAAAAAACAAATATAATATCAGTGTCTTATCTGAAAGCAGAAGACTTAGGCATATTTTTCTATCTAAAATGTTCAATATATACTGGTTGTATAGAATAACATTTTGCTTCCTGTTCCATAAAACTATCTTGATGTCATCAGAATTCCCCAATAAATAACCTCCATCTATAATAGCTTATTTTTTGGTCTAAAGTGGCTAAACACTATTACTACTGTTTTTCAAATTCTATCTGAAAATTTGAAATTTGTTATTTAACTGCTTATAAAAAATAGAGCTTAAAGGATAGAATCATAGTTTACATGCTTATATTTGGAGTTCTAATGTTCTCTAAATTTGGCTCATTACAAGAAATTAAATTGTTTCTTTAGGAAAAATAAGAAACTTTGCTGCTGCTTTGTCTTAGTCACTGTCCATCAAGAAGCCTATGCTGCCTCAGGCAGTGAAAAATGTTAATAGTTAGAAAAGGTCGTTTAGTTTTCCTCATTAAAATCATGAAATAACATTGGATCGAAATGGTTCTTCACTTGAAAATACTCAATCCAAGATGATCTTTATAGGATCATTTTAAAGGCCTCTAGACCACTTATTTTGAAAAATGGCATTGAGTTTTTGTGACTCATTATACCATTTTGAATAAAATAAGTCTATGTAAGACACAAATATAGACTCTCTGCTAACATTCAAAGACATTTATAGGGGTTTCAATGATTACTTTTCATGATAAGACAGGACCATTCAGAAGCTGGTTATATCACTTTATTAACATTAATTCTGAAGAATAATACTAACTCTGAATTGGCCTTTACATGTAGGTATTTTATGTCTTCAAAACTCAAGTATTCTAAGTCAAATTCAAGTAAGATGCTGATTATTGGAAGCATTTGTCATCTATTCAAACCGATTTTAGTTTAGTTTATGAAAACAAATTTTTGATCTAAATTCAGGTCCATCTGTCAGGGTTCAATCAGAGAAATAGCCAGTAGCGGATATGTATTTTAAAAGTTACTATAAGGAATTGACTTATGAAATTGTAGGTGCTAGCTCCGTAACCCTGAGATCCATATGGGCAGACTGCCAGGAAGGACAGGTTAGATTTTTCAGATGGGAACTACACCTTCATTTCACAGGCAGAATTTTTCTGGAAACTTCTGCTCTGCTTCGTAAGGCCTTTCAGTTGATTGAATGATCCCCAAGATTATCTTGGATAATCTTCCTTATTGAAATCAGCTCATTATGGACTTTAGTTTCATTTATAAAATAACTTGACAGCAATAGCTAGAAAAAATGTTTGAATAACTGTGGGTGTACACTATGCTCTGAATTTATTCCCCTAAAATTCACATGCTCAAGGAATGCTAATACCCCAAGGATGTGGGCACCTTTAGGAGATGATTATGTTATGAAGGCAGGACTCTCACGAATGGGATTAGTGCCCCTATAAAAGAATAGAGATGCCTTGTACGTTACTAGCCAGGGGCTCATAAAGAGTCAGACATGACTGAACATGCAGTAAAAAAAAAAAAAAAAGCCTGAGAAAGCGTCCTCACCCACTTTTACCTTGTGAACATAAAAGAAGTTATATCCCAGAAGAGGATCCTTCCTGACCATGCTGATACCTGATCCCAGCCCTCAGACCTGTGAGAAATAAATTTCTGTCATTTATAAACTATCCATCCTGTGGTATTTTGTTATAGCAGCTCAAACAGACTAAGACAGTAGAATAGATTATGCCTGAGAGTTCCATCCTGCCCTTTATGACAGCCTGCTCTGTGAATTTCAGACTTGCCTTGGCAGCCCCACAATTGTGTATGCCAGTTATGTACAATAAATGTTTTACCATATATCACCATTAGTTCTGTTTCTCTAGTTGAAGTCTGATCAGATTTTTAGTACCTGGAAATGAGTGCTGCTACAACAGAAATCTGAATATGTTCAAGTGATTTTGAAATTGATCAGTTGGCAGAGGCAGAAGGATTTTTGAGGGGCATAATAGAAAAAGTCAGATTTCCTTGAACAAACTGCTAAACACGATGATAAAGACACTGCTGGTAAGAGCTCAGAAGGAAATGAGTAACATGCTATTGAAACTGGAGGAAAGGGTATCCTTGTTACATAGTGATAGAAGCCTTGGTTGAATTGCCTTGTGTGCCCTAGTATGCGTGTGTGCTCAGTCGTGGCCAACTCTTTGCAACCCCATGGCCTGTAGCCCACCAGGCTCCTCTGTCTATGAAATTTTCCAGGCAAGAATTCTGCAGTAGGTTGCCATTTCCTACTCTAGGGGATCTTTCCAACCCAGGGATCAAACCCACGTCTGTCTCCTGCCTCTTCTACAGTGGCAGGTAGATTCTTTACCACTGCACCACCTAGTTAAAGTAGAAATAAAGACTTGTAAGCAGTGAACTTATGGCACCTCACTCCAGTACTCTTGCCTGGAAAATCCCATGGACAGAGGAGCCTGGTCGGCTGCAGTCCATGGGGTCGCTAAGAGTCGGACAGATTGAGCGACTTCACTTTCACTTTTCACTTTCATGCATTGGAGAAGGAAATGGCAACCCACTCCAGTGTTCTTGCCTGAAGAATCCCGGGGATGGGGGAGCCTGGTGGGTTGCCATCTCTGGAGTCGCACAGAGTTGGACACGACTGAAGCGACTTAGCAGTGAGCAGTGAGCGTAGTTATTCAGCTAAGGAAATTTCCAAATAAAGTATTGAAACTGTGACCTGTGGTGGTCTTACTGCTTAGAGTAAAATACAACAGGAAAGATTTAAAAAAAAAAAAAAAGAGAGAGAGAGAAGAAATGTTAAGCAAAAAGAAACTAGAACTTGATAACTAGAGAAATGGGGAAATTTAGACGGTAAAGCGTCTGACTACAATGTGGGAGACCTGGGTTCAATCCCTGGGTCGGGAAGATCTCCTGGAGAAGGAAATGGCAACCCACTCCAGTATTCTTGCCTGGAGAATCTCATGGATGGAGGATCCCAGTAGGCTACAGTACATGGGGTTGCAAACAGTTGGACAGGACTAAGCAACTTCACTTCACTTCAAGCCTATTAAGCTTACAAAAAGTAATATAATGAGGAATGGCATAAAAGTGAGTGTGCTCTTAAGAGAAAGTTGAAGGTGTAGCTGAACAACCTTTTCTTGGTGCTTTGGTAGGATCAAATAGGATATCTACACAGGGAGCTTTTTATAGAGATTATGAGTGTCATTCTTGGCTCCCCTCAGTTACTTAAGCAGAACCCAGGAATAAGGATAGGATTATCCACAAGAGGTCTGTGGAGAAGCCTCTTAGCAAATGAACTGTGTCCTGTGACTTTCACAGACAATATTCTTGAGAATGCAGTACCAGAAGAAACAGTAATGTTGAACTGAGGGAGGTAGAGAGATGGTAGTGTGGTAATAAAAACAGAGAGAAAGAACATGGTGTGATGGTAGAAACAGAGGTCAAAGTTCTGTGGGATTGCAAGACAAAGAATGTGGGCAGTCTCCAGAATCTGAAAAAAGCAAGGAAGACAAGTTATCCTCTACAGCTTCCTGAAGGATACAATGGACACCTTGATTTTAGACTTTTAGTCATTTGGGGCTCATGTCCTCCAGAACCCTAAGATAATAAATATGTTGTTGTAGTTTATTATAGCAGCAATAGGATAATAACATATCAGGAGTCTTTTCATTAGTCACTTTAGGTTTGTCCCTCTGTATCTATTGAGAGGATCACACAATTTGTTTTATTCTACTGATATGATATATTATTTTAATTTTCAGATGTTAAACCAAACTTGCATTGATAAAATAAATTCTACTTGTAAAATTATTTTTATAGGTTACTGGATTCAGTTTGCTAGTATTTTGTTAAAGATTTTTGCCTTATTCATAAGACATAATGGTTTGTAGTTTTTCTTTCTTGTGATGCCTTTTTCTGGCTTTGGTATCAAGGTAACACCTAGAGATAGAGTTGGAATTGTCTCCTCCTCTGGTTTCTGAAAGAATTTTTCAATAATTGGTATAAATTGTTCCTTAAATGTTTGCTAGATTATAGCAGTGAAGTCTATGCATTTGAATTTTCTTTGTGGGTAGTTTTATTAGTAGTATAATAATAGTAGTAGTAGCAATAGTAATAATTCACTTGTTACAAGTGAATTACAAGTCTTCACTTGTTACAAGTCTATGACTTTTAGAGCAAGTTCTGGTAGTTGTGTCTTTATTAAAAACATCCATTCAATTTAAATTATCTCATTTATTGGTATATGATTGTTTATACTGTTTCTTCTCAATGTTTTCTTTATTGTCAGTAGTCTTGTCTTTTTCATAGTTGATAACAGTCATTTTAGGCTTTCCCTTTTTCCTTGTTAATGTAACTAACATTTTGTTAATTTTGTTCTCTTTAAAAAAAATAAACTTTTGGTCCTGATTTCCCTCTACTTTTGTATTCTCTCTTTAATCATTTTACCCATCTTTATTATTTCCTTGCTTATGTTTGTTTTAGTTTTAGGTTTCTCATTCTCCCAGTGTCTCTGGGTAGAAGGTTAATTATTGATTAAATTTTTTTCAACTCAATGGCAAAAATAGAATGTGATTTTAAAAAATGAGCACAGGATCTGAATCTCTGTTTTACCTAAAGAAGATATAAAAATGGCTAACAGGTATCTGAAATAATGCTCAAACCAGTAAACATCAGAGGAAGGAAAATCAACACTAACTCAAAGATATCTGTATGGACATGTTCACTGCCTGAGACACGGAAACAACTTAAGTGCCTATTGGTGGATAAATGGATGAAGAAAATGTGAGCGAGATATAATGAAATATTATTCTGCAGTAAATAGAAAGGAGAGAAGGAAATCCCACCATTTGCAACAACCTGGATGGACCTTGAGGGAATTACGCTAGATTAAAAATATGTTTGTCTTAATATATCTATTTGTAGTTATGAATTTTTTGGTGAAAACCTCTTGAATTATATTTGACTAAATTTTAGTATGCTTTGCCTTCATTTCCATCCATTTCAAGATATTTTCTGATTTACTTTTTTGATATCATATTTGACTCATTAATAATTTAATAACATTCCTAAGCTTGTTTTAATTTCAGATATCTGTGAGTTTCCAAAATCTTTTTATCTTTCTTGCTGATTTCTCTTTTTTTCTTTGTAATTAAAGTATAGTCAATTTATAATATTATAGCTTCTAGTGTATAATATAATGATTCAATATTTTTATGGATTATACTCCATGATAAAGTAGTGGCTCAATTTCCTTGTGCTTATAATATAATCTTATTACAGCTTATTGATTTTATCCATGATAGTTTGTACCTCTTAAGCCAGTATCCCTATACTGCCCTTCCCTGTGTTCCTCTCCCCACTGGTAAACACTAGGCTGTTTTCTGTATCTGTTATGCTATTTCTGTTGTGTTCTATTCACTCATTTTATTTTTTGTTTTCCATTTGTAAGTGACAATAGACACAATTTGTCTTCTCTGTCTGACTTATTTCACAAAGCATAATATCTTTGAGGTCCGTCCATGTTTGCTAATGTCAGAATTTCATTCCTATGGCTGAGTAGTATTCCACTCTGTGTCTATATGTATACATAGACACACACGCTACATCTTTTGTATTCATCCATCTATTGATGGATAGTGAGGTTGCTATTATAAATAATATTGCTGTGAACATTGTGGTGAATGTAATATTTCAATAGTGTTTTGTTTTCTTCAAATATATATCCAAGAGTGAAACTGCTAGATCATATCGTAGTTTTATTCTTTTTTCTTTTTTGAGAAAACTGTTCTCTTTTTCCATAGTGGCTGTACTAATTGGCATTTCTATCAACCGAGTACGAAGGTTGCCTTTCTCCACACCCTCACCAGTATTTGTTATACGTGGCTCTTTTATGGTAACCATCATGACAAGTGGGACTCCTCTGTAGCTCATATGATAAAGAATCTTCCTGTAATGCAGGAGACCCTGGGTTGGGAAGACCCTCTGGAGAAGGGAGTGGCAACCCACTGCAATATTCTTGTCTGGAGAATCCAACAGACAGAGGAGCCTGGTGGGCTACAGTTTGTGGAGTTGCAAAGAGTCAGACACAGCTGAGTGACTAACACTAATACTACTATTCTGACAAGTGTAGGGTGATACTTCATTGTAGTTTTGATTTGTCCTTCTCTGGTTAGCCATGTTGAGCATCATTTCATGTACCTGATGGTCTTCTTTAGGAAAATGTCTATTTAGGACCTCTGCCCATTTTGTTTGATTTTTTGATGGTGAGTTGTATGAGTCATTTATATAATTTGGATATTGACACCTTATAGGTCATATCATTTGGAAATATCCTCTCCCATTCGTTAGGTTGTTTTTCATTTTGTTGATGATATTCTTTGCTGTGCAGAAGATTTTAGTTTAATTAGGTCCCATTTGTTTGGTTTTTCTTTTGTTTCTTTTGGCTTAGAAGACAGGTTTCAAAAATTATTGGTACAATTTATTTTAAAGTATGTTCTAAGTTTTCTTCTAGAAGCTTTAAGATTTCCAGTTTTATATTTAGATCTTTTATCCATTTGAGTTTATTTTTAATTATGGTGTGAGAAAATGGTCTAATTATTTTTTATATTTTATTTGGAAATATAAAAATATTTTATATCTGTTCTGTTTTTCCAGGATTTTGTTGGGTTCCTCTATCTCTCCTTTACTACTTTGTTTACATTCTGAGTATTTTCCCAGGAAGCATTTTACCTTAATTATTTTTAGTCATTTTGTAGTGGCTAACATAGAGCTTACCATATGTATCTCATTTCATATCTATATCTTTGGCAACAGCTTTATATTGGCTTAATATCAGTGTGATGAAGAAATGTAACTCCAATATATCACTATTACTTTATCATCCTTCTATGATATTTTGTTATATTTATGTTATATCTGTTAGCGTTGCAAATGCAACAATATATTCTTATAATTATTACCATATCATTTGTAGTCATTTCTTTAGCTTTGCTCCTACCTATGTCTTTCATGTTTTTACTGGCAAATATTTTATACATAAATTACTGTTCTGCATATCATGGATCCAATGACATTATATACATATTATTTTATATAATTGATTTTTACATTAGGTAGAGAGAGTTTGCATTTATGTTGTATTTTATAATATATGATTTATTTCACTGATGCTCTTCATATTTTTGTGTGGATTTTATCTGAGTCAGTTGCTTTTAGCCCACAGAACTTCTTTAAATATTGCTTGTAAGTTAGAGATAAACTAGCAACAAATGCTCCCAGTTTTTGCCTGCAAATGTGTTCATTTTGCTTTCGTTTTTGAAAGATAGCTTTGCTGGCTGTCAGTTTGTTTCTTTAATCTCTTTGAATAGGTTATGATACATCCTCTGATCTACATTGTTTCTAAGAAGAGAGCTGTTATCCTTATTAGCATATTCCCGTGTAAATGATGGGCCCTTCATCTCCAGCTACTTTCCAGAGTTTCTCCTTGTCTTTTACTGTCAGTATATTTATGATGAAGTGTCTGTGGATCTCTGTATTTATCCTTCTTTGAGTTCATTAAGCTTTTCGTATATGCAGATTTTTTGCTCAGTATGTTTTGAAAAGTTTTCAGCCTTATTCCTTCAAATATTTCTTTTTCTGCTCCCTTTGTCTCCTGACCTCTTCTACTCTTATTGTGTATATGTGGTGCATTCAGTTGTTGTTGTTCAATCCTTAAGTCATGCACCACTCTTTGCAACCCCATGGACTGCAGAATGCCAGGTCTCCCTCTCCTTCACTACCTCCCAGAGTTTGCAAAAACTCCTGTCCATCAGCAACAGTGTCCCATATTTCTCTGAATCTCCATTTATCTCTCTGTATTCTTGTTTCTCTCTGTTCTTCAGATTGCATAATATCTTATACTATACAATCTTGTACTTATACAATCTTCAGATTGTATAACATAATATTTAAGTTCATTAAATTATTCTTCCACAAGGTGTTTGATATTTATTCAGACCCCATGAAGGCTCCCCCCCAGATGTCTTCAGTGGTCCTCTCTTGCAAATTAGCCAGCCTCCAATTTATCCTGAATCTTTAGTAATCTGGGAATTTTCTCCCAATTGCTTTCCACCTCAACCTTCAGTTATTACAGAGTATCCTTAGTCTTGAAATTCTTTAGGTCCTATTGTAAATTAAATTGGATCATTTGGAAAGAGATTAGGAGCTGATGTTGTTGTTGTTTATTTGTTTGTTTTTAATTTTTTTGTTGTTGTATATTTGCAAAGTCAGACACGACCGAGCAACTGAGCATGCAGCAAAGTTGCTTCACAATGTTGTCTTAGTCTCTGCTGTACAGCAAAGTGAATCAGCTGATTTTTTTGTTTGTATTTTGTCATTGCTTGTTTAGTCGCTAAGTCACGTCTTACCCTTTTGTGACCCCATGGGCTGTAGCCCACCAGGCTCCTCTGTCCATGGGATTTCCCAAGCAAGAATACTGGTGTGGATTGCATTTCCTTCTCCAGGGATTCTGCCTGGCTCAAATTGAACCAGTGTCTCCTGCATTGGCAGGCAGATTCTTTACTGCTCGCTAAGCCACCAGGAAATCAGCTATACCTACACATATACCCGTGGGCTTCCCAGGTGGCTCAGCTGGAAAGAATCTGCCTGCCAGTGCAGGAGACACAAGAGTCTGTGTTTCAACCCCTGGGTGGGGAAGATCCCCTAGAGTAGGAAATGACAACCCACTATAGTGTTTGTGCCTGGAAAATTCCATGTACTGAGGGTCTGGGAGGCTATAATCCATAGGGTCACAAAGAGCTGGACACAACTGTGCACATTCACACACATACATCTACTGGGTTTTAGATTTCTTTCCTGTTTAGGTCCCACAGAACATGGATTGAGTAGAGTTCCCTGTGCCATACAGTAGGCTCTCTTGGTTGTATGTCCTGTTTCTCACCCTAGATGAAATTGCAGAGACAAGTCAAAGACTCTGGAATGGGAACATCATACTTTTCTTAGAGTGACACTCTGTCTTTAATTTTTAATCCTTCAGTGGGGGAAGGGATGTGGACAATAGCCTGAGGTCTTCTTGGCTTGTTTTATTTGCCATGCAACCAGTCTTAGAAGCCAGGGAGTGGCTGTTTAAGGGCCCAGTGTTCTCATGGTGCTAAGTGTAGGTAGACATTCTCTTCTATAAATGGAGGCTGGACAGAAGGAGAGAGTGCCATTCTTTCAACTGTACAAACCCTGAACTAGGCCTCACCAGTAGGTAATAGGAGAGGCTGAGACATATTGATGTCTCAATCTTCCCAGTAATAAAGTCCCTAGTTGGGAGCTAGCAGGAGAGGGAGCCCTCTGTTCTTGGATACACTAGTCTAGAGTTTTCATCTTGCTGACAGGTGGCCCAAAGGAGCAATCTTGGTTTAAATACTACAGACTCTCTCTCTCTCTTTTTTTTAAAAATGAATTTAAACAAACTTTCTTGAATAGGTGTCTCTTCATTTTCTGTATCACTTAAAACCATTTGTAGAAAACTTGAGTTATTTTTTCTTTTGTTAAAAATTTTCGCCGATTCAATGTGGAGTTGATCTATAGAGCTCCTCATGCTGTCCTGTTATAAACTGCTCTAGCTATAAATTTTTGAACCTTATTTCTGCAGTCATAGCATTCTAAAAACACAGGTGAAGTATGCTTATGTGAGAATCTGAGTCATCTACTGATGGAAAGACTTGAAACTACACATTCTTATTGGAAAAAGTATTGCATTTTTTTCTGATGCCAGGCTCATTTTCCAGTCTGGAGAGACATTTTTTCCATTATCTCTTTGACACTGGCTTCATTTCCTTATTGACATTTAAATTTCTATTAAACACTTTAGTAAGACAAATATTTGTATTATGAGAAAATATGGGTGTGACTGTAATCAAATTTAGTAAAGTTTTTCCAATCATATAAACCACTTGAGCTTTGTATCTTTTTTTTCTTTTTTGAATGAAGTGGGAGATAAGTCATCCAATTTGCCTTCTGTTATTTTTCAAGAAATAATTCCATCATGAGAAAGACACTAAATGTATCAGACTCATTAAGTTAGTAATGGGTCAAGTCTATTTTTTAAACAGAGGTGAAAGAGGTCTGTGTTACAGATAGGCTAAAAATGTCAGAATTCACATAATCTCTCTCTCTCTCTCTCTCTTTTTTTTTCCCTCAGAGCTCCAGCTCCAGTGCACCCACTCATGGAATAATCTTCAGGATAAAAATGTTTTATGATGACAGCAAGTTTTCAGTTAGAATACTAAATAAATGCAAGACAAGTCAAAAAGTGTCTCATTTACAATGACTTCAAATGCCAAATGTTTTAAAATACCGAACATAAAGTAAGCACCATAAGAGTCCAGGATAATTGTATTGTTGTTGTTATTTTACTGCTTTTTAAAAAAATAATGAGGTATGCAATTCCAAATAGATTTTTCCAAAACAGCAAACATTTGTACCTTCTCGAAACTTTAATCTGAGCTTTTAGTTGACAAGTTTAGATGGTCTGAGAAAAGCAATAGGCCTTATCCACCAAGATAGAGAAATTGCAAAAGCTTTGCTTTTTCATAACAATAACTCAGAAGCCTTTGGAGCTTTCATTTCTTTTATTAGCTTTTGTTCTTAAAACTGTCCGTCAATAAGTTTAAGTGGTCAAAAACATCATGCAAGGTTGGATGAAAAGGAACAGAGTCACAAAAGAGGAAGTCGTGAGAAGCATTTTTCACTTCGTCTGATGGTAGATATTGCCATACCATGATTATGCTTTGATTTTTGAAGTAATTCTATACTGAGAGAAATTTTGACAGAATAATAAAGAGCTCCTAGGTACCCTTTAACCAGACTTACCAACTTTTACTGTTTTGCCACATTCTTTGTCCCTTCCCTTCTCTCTACTTCTCCTCCATCCTTATATATTTTCTTATCTTTTTTTTTAATGTTTTATAATGGAGTATAGTTGATTTAAAATGTTGTATTAGTTTCGGGTGTACAGCAAAGTGACTCACTTATACATACACATGTATCTCTTCTTGTTCATTCTTTTCCCATTCTGGTTGTTACAGAATATTGAGAATTCCCCAGGGCTATTGACTAAGTCCTTGTTGGTTATTTATTTAAGATATAATAGTGTGTACATGTCAATGCCAAGCTTCTAAATTATCCCTCCCCCAACCTTTCCACTTTGGTAACTATAAGCTTGTTTTCTAAGTCTGGGAGTCTAATTTTGTTTTGTAAAGGAAGTTCATTTTTACCATTTTTTTAGATCCCACATAAATGAGATCGTATATTTGTGTCTCTGTCTGATTTGCTTCACTTAGTTTGCTAATCTCCAGGTTGATCCATGTCACTGCAAGTGAGATTGATTCATTCTTTTCCATGGCTGAGTAATATTCCATTGTGTGTGTGTGTGTGTATATACACACGTATCTTTACTTGTATAGATATGCACTGCATCTTCTTTACCAGTCATTTGCTGATGGACGTTTTGGTTGGTTGTTTTTTGTGGTACTGTTTACAATAGCCAAGACATGTAAGCAACCCACCCTCCTTGTGTTTGAGTGTACATTGCTCATATCACTTATTTTTACACAGACTGCATGAGGATGGCAATTCCAAGAGTAAGGATATTTCCATGTACAATCTCTCTACAATTACCAAATTCAACAAATTAAATCGATAACATTCTTTCAACTATCCTTCGTAATCCATTTGGTTAATTGTCCCAATGATGACTTTTACTCTTCTTTCAATGAAGAATTACTTAGCCTTCTTCTCTCATGACATTTACTTCTTGCCACATAATTTTTTTTAAGGTTTAGTTACAAGAAGGCCTATTTAAATATTTGTCAGGTTAGTAGTTACCAAGGCTAAATAAATAGTTCCTTATTAGTATCACTTAGCCAAATATATAGTTACCAAACCAGCCTTGGGTATTACCTTGCCTTATCTGAATGTATTTCTTTTATATCAAGTACCTAAGATATACTAAGGAAACCTAGACAACAGAAACAAAAGCTTGTACCAAAATTATGTATATCCCTATTATGTGAATTTTAGTATGAATATAATTCAGTCTCTGTTAAATTTATTAAAGCCACAATGAGAAAATATGCATAAAGACAGTAAAGACACAACTTTCCTACAAACATTATTATCATTACTTAGATATGCTGATTTTACTCCCAAACGCTCTTTTAAATAACAAAATCAAGATTAATTTATCTATAGGAAGCTTCCAATCTTGGTACAGAAAGCTTGCCTTGTTATTGTTACAGAGCAGGGGCTCACTGCCCACTGCACAAGACCAGACACTGAGATAATAGTCTTTTGCCTAGAGAAGAGGATTTATTAAAGGGCAGACAAGCCAGGGGACAGGGGCGAAGCTAAGATCCTCCATTGAGGGGGATATTTATCTTGGAAGCAAGGAGTAAGTGGACAGAAGGTGGCTCAGAAATGATTGGTAGAAAGGAATTTGTGAGTTTCAAGTGTTTCCTGCACAAGCACCATTGCTTTTTATGCCTCTTCAGGAATCACGTGTGCATGTTGGAAGTGGGGGTTCATATGTAACATGAGGTAATTCAGGCTGAGATGTCAAAACGTCACCCATTGGATAAGCACATTTGTTCTGTGCAGACTCCAATCAGCTATACTGGTTCCTACCAGTTTCAGCCAGATTTGTCATATTACAAGAGGAGGGAGTTTCAAAAGCTGCTTCCTTTTCTGCTATCTTATAAAACAAGTGCAAGAATTTCTCTCAGTCACAGAAATGGGGCATGGTTTCAGTACAGCGTTGCAAGGCAAATAGATTCTTTGTAAGTAGCCTAGGCAGTCTGTTTATTTATTTAACTCGTTGGGTCTTAGTTGCATCACGCAGGATCTTTGTTGTGGCATGCAGGATCTTTCATTGAGTTGCTCAGGCTTCTCTCTAGCACCTGGGCTTAGTTGCTCTGGGGAATGAGGGATCTTAGTTCCCCAGCTAGGGACTGAACCCATGTTGCCTGCATTGCAAGGCAGATTTTTAACCACTGGGCCACTAGGGAAGCTCCACAAATACATACGTTTACCTGAATTTTATTTTGTATGTGAAAGGCAGACAGCTGCTTTTGTAAACAACTTCTATAAGATTTAAAAAACACTGTTGATAAAAATATTGTTTAATACTTAATACTGAATAGTATTTCATCTCTCCACCAGTTCATCGGAAATAGATGGGGAAACAGTGGAAACAGTGTCAGACTTTATGTTTTCTGGGCTTCAAAATCACTACAGATGGTGACTGCAGCCATGAAATTAAAAGACACTTACTCCTTGGAAGGAAAGTTATGACCAACCTAGATAGCATATTCAAAAGCAGAGACATTACTTTGCCAACAAAGGTTTGTCTAGTCAAGGCTATGGTTTTTCCTGTGGTCATGTATGGATATGAGAGTTGGACTGTGAAGAAGGCTGAGCACCGAAGAATTGATGCTTTTGAACTGTGGTGTTGGAGAAGACTCTTGAGAGTCCCTTCGATTGCAAGGAGATCCAACGAGTCCATTCTGAAGGAGATCAGCCCTGGGATTTCTTTGGAAGGAATGATGCTAAAGCTGAAACTCCAGTACTTTGGCCACCTCATGCGAAGAGTTGACTCATTGGAAAAGACTCTGATGCTGGGAGGGATGGGGGGCAGGAGGAGAAGGGGACGACAGAGGATGAGATGGCTGGATGGCATCGCTGACTCGATGGATGTGAGTCTGAGTGAACTCCAGGAGTTGGTGATGGACAGGGAGGCCTGGCGTGCTGTGATTCATGGGGTCGCAAAGAGTCGGACATGACTAAGCGACTGATCTGATCTGATCCGATCTGAGTATCTTACTCACTCCCTTATACTTTGCCTTATTCCTAGTAAGTTTAAGTATTCTGAAGTATTGATAGTTTCATTCTTTTTTTTTTTCATTATCTCCAAATGACTATCCTTACTTTGTTTTCTTGAACATGCCCTCCTTAATTTAATACCTATACTTTATCACAGGCCATTCTTTTTATCTATTCCACAATTCTTAAGAAGTGGAAAATTGTTCATAAGTTTCAGTTTAGACACCCTTTCTAGAAAGCATAGCCAGATATATCCATTTGGAAATAATCTTTCCCCCAGTCCTTTGACAATAACTACTCTTCTCAGGTAGCTTTGATCTGCCTTGTAGTAAGTTTATTGCCATCAACATTGTTCTAAAATTGTACATATTTAAGAATAAATGAATGATTTGCATGTTTTTCATTCTCATTTGGGCTTGTGTTTCTTGAGAGGAGGGAATTTTTATCCTTTATGGTGTTGTTCTCTTTTAAACACAATATACACTAAATAAATATATATTTATTTAATTTTATCCCATGGAGTTGTATATACACAAGAATAGGAGACTGCAATGCCTGCCTCCCTGAAGAGTTTTGTCTGCACTTATAGACATACCAGGCAGTGACCTTTGTGATGTGTTTTCAGGAATATTGAAATGGGTGGTTTTGCTTCTTTGCTGGGTCTACCATAACAAAGCGCCACTGACTAGGCAGCTTAAACAACAAATTTATTGTGTCAGATTGGAAGCTTAAAGTCCAAGATCAAGCTGTCAGTAGGTTTGGTTTTTTCTTATAGCCCCGAGGGAAGGATCTCTGCTAGGCTTTTGTCCATAGCTTATAGATGGTTGTCTTCTCCCTGTCTTCACATGGTCATCATTTTACAGGACACCAATTATATTAGATTGTTCCCACACTAATCACTTCATGTGAGGCTTACCAGGTGGTGCAGTGGTAAAGAATCCATCTGCTAATGCAGAAAATGCAAGAGACGTAGGTTCAATCCCTGAGTCAGGAAGATCCCCTGGAGAACGAAATGACAATGCACTTCATATTCTTGTCTGGAGAATCCCATGGACAGAAGAGCCTGGTGGACTGTAGTCCATGGGGTTGCAAAGAGTAGGACATGACTGTGTGACTGACCACACATGCACGCAATCACTTCATTTAAAGCTCCTGTGTCCAAATAGAATTATATTCTGAGGTACTGAGGTATTGTGACTTAAACCTACACCTTTAAGGGGTAGAAGGAAACAGTGTATTCCACAGTAGCATCTGTACAAAAATTCTGTTGCATTTTTATGACTGTAAATATTTTTATAAAGAGGAATGTTTTATGTTACAGTTAGACATTGGTGAAAACCACTGGAAATCTGAATATATACTCATAAATATGTGGCTAGTAAGAGATGCTACTGGGGAGAACAGGGTTTGAAAATATATACAAGGCAAAGAGAAAAGTGTCACAATTTTTAAAAAGCACAGGGATGGGGAATTCCCTGTGGTCCAGTGGTCTCACTGCCAAGGGCCTGAGTTCGATCCCTGGTCAGGGAACTAAGATCCCACAAGCTGTACAGTACAGCAACAAACAAACAAAAACACAAAGATTCTAAATCTCTGGAAGAAGAGAAGGGCGTTCCATATAATGTGTAAAATGGCACAGAATGTAAATATGAGGGATGTGAGGCCTAGATACAACTTAATGATCGATTTTACCTAGGGATGAACCAGGCTTGACTGTTAATTCCATGTTCATTATATATTCTAGTTGTAATATTGCAAAAATAGGATAGCCCAAACTGTGAGACATTTTTGGATATGTTAATAGCAGGTATCTTGGTCTCCCTCCTTGAGAACTCCCTGAGTGAAACAATAGCCCTGTTTTTTTTACATAATAGAACCTGTTTTCTCTTGAGGGATGATGTCAATGATGGTCAAGTCAGAAAAATTCCCAAAAAAAGTAAAATGTCACTCAGGCCACTTAATTCTCTGTTTATATCATTCCAAATGAAGCACAGAAATTCTTGACTTTACTTTGGAATAAACTGCATATTTTATTTAGGGACTGATTACTCTGTTGATAACTTTTTCAAACCAGTCTTCAGACTCTGGCTTCCTTCCTCCTAAGGATTGTTTTTAGCACCAATTTGTTGCTCATTAGCACCTCTGTCAAAGGGTAAATACAGGAAATAAAAGAAGATGAAACAATCAATTCAGTCCTTTTTATGGACTTATAAAAACATTTAATGAAAGGCAATGCTGAATTTTATAGGATGGATAAAAGTAAATGATGGTTTTCAAAAATTACTTCTTTTAAAATTGTAATGAGCAGCTTAGTTTTTTTTATATTGTAAGAAAAAATTATGAGGAAAAAAGCATGCTAAAACCCACTATGTTCATCCCCAAAGCAATAGTACTAATTAGAGCTTCTGAAGGTATATAAAGTCATTCATTATTATTGAGATTACTGCTGAGCGACTAAGCGCAGCACTTAGAAAATGTGATAGCGTTTACAAACAGATTAATGTGACCTTTTCCTAAAGTGATACAAATAATATAAAGCTATTTACATGTTTACACCTTACCTGTTACATCTTTAGTTCACTTACACTATTTTCAAATTTTAGGAAAAATTGGCCGTGTTAAAACTCACAGAAGTATTCCCCTATAAATTATGTCCCCCTCTGCATTATGTTGTGTGCTAAGGTGCTTCAGTTGTGTCTGACTCTTTGTGACCCTATGGACTGTAGCCTGCCACGCTTCTCTGTCCATGGGATTCTCCAGGCAAGAATACTGGAGTGGGTTGCCATTTCCTTCTCCAAGATATCTTCCTGACCCAGGGACTGAACCCATGTCTCTTATGTGCTGCACTGGCAGGAGGTTTCTTTTCTAATAGCACCACCTGGGAAGCTCTTCATCCATTCATGTGCACACTAATTGGATGACCAGGAATTTGGGTACCTTAAAAGAGTCATAGTTACTCCTGCCGTAATGTTCTGCAAGGACTTTTCCTTGGAGAATTGTGTGGTTCTGTGACCAGTTGCCATGTACTGAATTTCTGTGATAGCAAACAGTTACATTCCCAAACTTTGCTTCTCTGAAAATACTATTGACACTATTTTTTTTTCCCCTCACAATGGCAAATTGACCTCCAAAACAGACTCATGGAAACTTCTATCCACAGTGAATTAAATAGAAATCAAATTCGGGTGTAAAGTTCTTTTGACATACAAAGTAAGCTTTAAGAGAAATTTGAAGTTTGGAATGAGGTATTGCCCAACATATTTTGATAAGTATCTTAGAAGCTAAGCAGATTACTTTTAAAAAATAAAAAGTTCATCATAAATTGATAAAAGACACTTGAGGAGATAACTTTTTTGACACTACTGAGATGATGATCCAACTTTTAATGGTTTTCACTCCTCTTGCATCCATAGGCAATTTTCCCCACAGCTGTCCTCTACTGCTGAAAGTAATTTTGCTTGAATAGTAGTGGTAACTGTGAACAGTTTTATAGTGCTATTGTGTTCAGAAATTGTTTTGAATGTTACTTGTATAAACTCATTAATCTTCTCAACAAGGAAGATGCTATTCTTTTAAATATGAGAAAACTAAGGCAGAGAGCTGAATAGCTTGCCTAATAGTGCCTTGAGAGATAACAGAAGGTCCCCACCTACACTTCATTTTTTCTTTCACCCACTCTTTTTTTCTTTAATTGTAGTGAAATACACATGACAAAAACTTTACCATCTTAATCATTTTCAAGTGTACAGTTCAGTAATATTAGGTACCTTTACATTGTTTTGAAGCCAATCTTCAGATGTCTTTTTATCTTAAAAAACCAACTGTATACCCTTTAAACAACTCTTCTTTCCTTTCTCCCCACAGTCCTTGTAATATTCACTCCATTTTCTGTCATGAATTTGATTGCTCTAGATACAGAATATGGGTGGAAATGTGTTTGTCTTTTTGTGACTGGCTAATTAGCATAACATCCTCAAGTTTTACACATATCATAGTATGTGTCAGAATGTCTTTCCCTTTTAATGCTAAATGATAATCAATGCATAAATATACCACTTTTAATTTATCCTCTCATCCATAATGAAAGTTTCTCAGTCGTGTCTGACTCTTTGCAACCCCATGGACTATATAGTCCATGGAATTCTCCAGGCCAGAATACTGGAGTGAGTAGCCTTTCCCTTCTCCAGGGTATCTTTCCAACTGAGAGACCAAACCCAGGTCTCCCACATTGTAGGTGGATTCTTTACTAGTTGAGCCACAAGGGAAGCCCAAGAATATTGGAGTGGGTAGCCTATCTCTTCTCCAGTGGATCATCCCAACCCAGGAATCGAACCAGGGTCTCCTGCATTGCAGGTGGGTTTTTTACCAACTGAGCTATGAGGTGGCTTCCCTTGTGGCTCAGCTGGTAAAGAATCCACCTGCAATGTGGGAGAACTGGGTTCAATCCCTGAGTTGGGAATATCTGCTGGAGAAGGGAAAGGCTATGAACTCCAATATTCTGGCCTAGAGAAATCCATGGACTAGTCCACAGCATCACAAAGAGTCAGACAAGACTGAGTGAGTTTCACTTCACTTCACTTAACTCATCCATCAATGAATACTTGGTCTGCCTCTCAGTCACTTCAGTCACTCAGTCGTGTCCAACTCTTTGTGACCCCATGGACTGCAGCACACCAGGCCTCTCTGTCCATCACCAACTCCCAGAGCTTACTCAAACTCACGTCCATTGAGTTGGTGATGCCATCCAACCATCTCATCCTCTGCCATCCCCTTCTCCTGCCTTCATCTTTCCCAGTATCAGAGTCTTTTCCAATGAGTCAGTTCTTTGCATCACGTGGCCAAAGCATTGGAACTTTAGCTTCAGCATCAGTCCTTCCAATGAATATTCAGGACTGATTTCCTTTAGGATGGACTCGTTGAAGCTCCTTGCAGTCCAAGGGACTCTCAAGAGTCTTCAACACCACAGTTCAAAAGCATCAATTTTTTGGCCCTCTGCTTTCTTTATGGTCCAACTCTCACATCCATATCTGTCTACTGGTAAACCATAGCATTTACTATATGGACCATTGTTAGCAAAGTAATGGTTTGCCTCTACCTCTTGGCTATTGTGAATGCTGCTGTGAACATGGCTGTTCAATTCTCTTTGGGACTCAGCTTTCAATTCTTTTAACAATATATGTCCCCAAAAGTGGAATTGCTTGGGGTCGCAAAGATTCAGACATGACTGAATAACTGAACTAAACTGATGGGAATTCTGCTGCTTATTTTTTTAATAACCACCATATTGTTTTACATAGCAGCTGTAGGATTTTGCACCCCCATCAAGCTTTTGACTGCATGGATCACAATAAACTGTGGAAAATTCTGAAAGAGATGGGAATACCAGACCACCTGACCTACCTCTTGAGAAACCTATATGCACGTTAGGAAGCAACAGATAGAAATGGACATGGAACAACAGACTGGTTCCAAATAGGAAAAGGAGTACGTCAAGGCTGTATACTGTCACCCTGCTTATTTAACATCTATGCAGAGTACATCATGAGAAACGCTGGGCTGGAAGAAGCACAAGCTAGAATCAAGATTGCCAGGAGAAATATCAATAACCTCAGATATACAGATGATACCACCCTTATGGCAGAAAGTGAAGAGGAACTAAAGAGCCTCTTGATGAAAGTGAAAGAGGAGAGTGAAAAACTTGGCTTAAAGCTCAACATTCAGAAAACTAAGATCATGGCATCTGATCCCATCACCTCATGGGAAATAGATGGGGAAACAGTAGAAATAGTGTCAGACTTTATTTTTGGGGGCTCCAAAATCACTGCAGATGGTGATTGCAGCCATGAAATTAAAAGATGCTTACTCCTTGGAAGGAAAGTTATGACCAACCTAGATAGCATATTGAAAAGCAGAGACATTACTTTGCCAACAAAGGTCCGTCTAGTCAAGGCTATGGTTTTTCCAGTGGTCATGTGTGGATGTGAGCATTGGACTGTGAAGAAAGCTGAGCGTCAAAGAATTGATGCTTTTGAACTGTGGTGTTGGAGAAGACTCTTGAGAGTCCCTTGGACTGCAAGGAGATCCAACCAGTCCATTCTAAATGAGATCAGTCCTGGGTGTTCTTTGGAAGGAATGATGCTAAAGCTGAAACTCCCGTACTTTGGCCACCTCATGCGAAGAGTTGACTCATTGGAAAAGACTCTGATGCTGGGAGGGATTGGGGGCAGGAGGAGAAGGGGACGACAGAGGATGAGATGGCTGGATGGCATCACCGACTCGATGGATGTGTTTGAGTGAACTCCGGAAGTTGGTGATGGACAGGGAGGTCTGGTGTGCTGCAATTCATGGGGTCGCAAAGAGTCGGACATGACTGAGCGACTGAACTGAAGTGAACAAGGCACAAGAGTTCCAGTTTCTCCATATCCTTACCAATACTTCCTATTTTGTGCTTTTTATTTCAAGTAGCCATCTTTTAAAGATATAGGTAGTGTCTTTTTGTATTTATTGTTTGCATTTTCCTGACAAGCGATGTTGAGCATGTTTTTCTGTGCCAGTTATTCACTTGTATATATTTTTGAAGAAATGTCTATTCAAGTCCTTTGCCTAGTTTTTACTCAGCTTGTTTGCTATTGTTGAGTTGTAGGAGTTCTTTTCATTTTCTGAACACCAGTCCCTTATCAAACATAGGATTTGCAAGTGTTTTCTCTCATTCCATAGTTTGCCTTTTCACTCTGTTGGCTACGTTTTTTGATGCACTGGAGTTTTTATCTTGATGCAATCCATTGTGTCTGTTTTTCTTTTGTGGCCTGTGTCTCTGAATTCACTCATGCATGTCTTAGTCACTAAATCTTCTCTTGCCTGTTGGTAAAATTTAAGTGTTCAAGCAATGGCTGATAAATTGACAAGAAACATTTGTCCCTTTCTTGAGAATTGACCTTGACCAATTAATCCTGAAATAAGGTGAATACTGCTTATTCCCTCCTGCTAAAACCATATAAATAATTTCACCCTCCCTCGCCAAGTTGGAAGCTCATTCAGATTTGGGAAGTATTATTTGAGCCTGGATTTGATCCTGAACAGTCTTATTCTAAAATTGGTTTTCTTAATCACTGTACCCACTGCAATCCTATCTGTATTCAGCATTGAAAAAAATATTGACTCTATTACCTGCAAAACCTAATATTTAAAAAAATTTTCTATGAAGATGCAGCCAGATTCTTGAATTTGTATTTACAGCAAATGTTAAAGAAGTGTTTAATTCAAATATGTATATAACTCTATTAAAATAAGAAAACAGTTCCAATACTTTGACAATTACTGTGGATCTTCATAGGCTCCCCTGGTGACTCAGATGGTAAAGAATCCTCGTGCAATGCCAGAGACCCAAAATATACGAATGTATGAGAGGATCTGAAGCTGGTTCAGGTCTCAGAGCTCCAACTCTGTGTTTAATTTCCCTTTGGAGTAAATTCCCCAACTCATCATTCAGATATAGTAGCAAATAAGCATAATAAATATATGGTTTGCAATAACTAGCTATGAACCCTTCCTCTATTTCTTACTATAAAAGCATGCATTAGAATTTTTTGTTTTAATTTGACATTTTATTTATTTATTTATTTTTTAAACTGGAGCCTATTATACAGAGTGAAGTAAGCCAGAAAGAAAAACACCAATACAGTATACTAATGCATATATATGGAATTTAGAAAGATGGTAACAATAACCCTGTGTACGAGATAGCAAAAGAGACACTGATGTATAGAACAGTCTTATGGACTCTGTTGGAGAGGGAGAGGGTGGGAAGATTTGGGAGAATGGCATTGAGACATGTATAATATCATGTATGAAACGAGTTGCCAGTCCAGGTTTGATGCACGATACGGGATGCTTGGGGCTGGTGCACTGGGATGACCCAGAGGGATGGTATGGGGAGGGAGGAGGGTGGAGGGTTCGGGATGGGGAACACATGTATACCTGTGGTGGATTCATTTCGATATTTGGCAAAACTAATACAATATTGTAAAGTCTAAAAATAAAATAAAATTTTAAAAAATAATAATAATTTGACATTTTACAACATTTTGTCTCTACTAAACACTCAGTATTATTGGAGGTAGTAACATTGGCACAGTGAACATTTTTTTTAAATTTGCAATGTGCATGCATTTGATATTAAAATAAATTTTTTAAGGAAATAAAAGTTAAAATAGGTAATTCTAAATCAGTTCACCCTGAAAAGTGCCCTAAATAAAATATGCCCAGGCTTAATGTATCACACTTAAATATTAATTTAATAGTATTTGTATTTTACTTGAAACTTATGAAAAGAACATGGATATATATTTTACATGTTAAGAGGTAAAAGATTGAAAAACATGGTTGAAAGGTTTTTCAGAATGCACATTTTTATTCCTATATTGGACACATTAGTACACATGAAGATATTAGGCTGTCGTTGCACAGAATTTTATCACTACAGCTCACAGCATCAGTGACTTCACACTAACCCTGTAGAATAGAAATGCACATAGTTCATCTAAACTACTTACACAAAGCGAAATCACACACACCAAAAGATGTTCCCTTCAAATAACCCCTCAACTTTTATTGCTTCTGTGCTGTCTCCAATGATAAACAATTCATTTGCAATGTAGGAGACCTGGGTTTGATCCTACTCACTCTAGTATTCTTGCTTGGAGAATTCCACGGACAGAGGAGCCTGGCAGACTACAGTCCGTAGGTTTGCAAATAGACAGAACTGACCGACTAACACTTTAACACTTTCACCTTTTGCTAATAAAACATTTTCATCAGTTCAGTTAAGTTGCTCAGTTGTGTCCAACTATTTGAGACCTCATGGACTGCAGCACGCCAGGCTTCCCAGTCCATCATCAACTCCCGGAGTTTACTCAAACTCATGACCATTGAGTTGGTGATGCCTTCCAACCGTCTCATCCTCTGTCAACCCTCCTCCTCCCGCCTTCAATCTTTCCAGTGAGTCAGTTCTTTGCATCAGGTGGCCAAAGTATTAGAGTTTCAGTTTCAGCATCAGTCCTTCCAATAAATATTCAGGACTGATTTCCTTTAGGATGGACTGGTTGGATCTCCTTGCTGTCGAAGAGACTCTCAAGAGTCTTCTCCAACACCACAGTTCAAAAGCATCAATTCTTTGACACTCAGCTTTCTTTATAGCTGAACTCTCATCCATACATGATCACTGGAAAAACCATAACTTTGACTAGAAGGACCTTTGGTGATAAAGTAATGTCCCTGCTTTTTAATATGCTGTCTAATTTTGTCATAACTTTTCTTCCAAAGGGCAAGCATCTTTTAATTTCATGGCTGCAGTCACCATCTGAAGTGATTTTGGAGCCCCCCAAAATAAAGTCTGTCACTGTTTCCATTGCTTCCCCATCTATTTGACATGAAGTGATGGGACTGGATGCCATGATCTTAGTTTTCTGAATGTTGAGTTTTAAGCCAGCTTTTTTACTCTCCTCTTTCACTTTCATCAAGAGCCTTTTTAGTCTGTCTTCGCTTTCTGCCAAAAGTCTGGTGTCCTCTGCATATCTGAGGTTATTGATATTTCTTGCAGCATCTTGAATCCAGCTTGTGTTTCATCCAGCCCAGTGTTTCTCATGATGTACTCTGCATATAAGTTAAAGAAGCAGGGTGACAATATACAGCCTTGACATACTCCTTTCCCGATTTAGAACCAGTCTGTTGTTCCATGTCCAGTTCTAACTGTTGCTTCCTGACCTGCATATAGGTTTCTCAAGAGGCAGGTAAGGTGGTCTGGTATTCCCATCTCTTGAAGAATTTTCCACAGTTTGTTGTGATCCACAGTCAAAGGCTTTGGCATAGTCAATAAAGCAGAAGTATATGTTTTTCTGGAAGTCTCTAGCTTTTTTAATGATCCAACAGAGCCAATGAATGTTGGCAATTTTATCTCTGGTTCCTCTGCCTTTTATAAATACAGTGTAAACATCTGGAAATTCACAGTTCACGTACTGTTGAAGCCTGGCTTAAAGAATTTTTAGCATTATTTTGCTAGCATGTGAGATGAGTGCAATTGTGTGGTAGTTTGAGCATTCTTTGGCATTTTCTTCAGTAAGAAGTAATTGAAGTAACTTTAAACAGTTAGATTTACCTTTACCAATATGAATATGTCACTCAGTAAAGCAGTTTAGGTGCCTAACTCTAAATAAATATCTACAAATATTATATCAGAAAAAACACTGCCCTTTTGTTGCTACTTTCTGTGGATTCCATCTTCAACAAAGATCTAGCGTGAAGTTCCTTCATCTGAACTCTTTCCTTGAAAACAAGAGCCTTTTTAAAGTATGCACTCTGATTATTAATGGTTTCAGTGTTCACTTCAAAAATAAAATATATAATTTATGTTTAATTGTGTTTGGAAGTTTCATCTTGAAGAGGACTCTTTTTTTTGAACTTAAGTTTAGTTAAAATTTTGGCCCATAATTATTGGCAGGTAACTGTGTAATTCTCATCAGAAGACCTCAGATCCAGCCCCAGCTCTGCTCTCAACTATTCATGTAACAATTTCTCTCTGCTTCCACATTACCCAATCATTAAATGAGTGCATCAGTAACAGATTTCCCATCCACCTTATATATAGCTATAGATATTGAAAGTCTAACATGTGCTGAGATATTATAGATATTACCTCCATTTTACAAATGCATCAGAGGCCAACCAAGGTTAGTTGGTTATTTCATAGAACAGTCAGAGTTGGTAGATCTTTCTGTTTCCAAATTCCCTTCCCACAGGATTATGCCACTTTCCTATGATTATTAGGGTCTGCTGAGCCGGTAATATTGTTAACACTTTGTAAAGCAAAATTCTTGGTGAGCCAAATGACCAACACCTTTCCTTCTTCTGCATTTTTCTGAAAGGCACTCAACTAGAGCCAGATGACCTGGAATGTGAAGGCAAGTGGGCCTTAGGAAACAGTACTACAAACAAAGCTGGCAGATGTGATGGAATTCCAGCTGAGATATTTTAAGAGAGTAAAAATAGACATTAAAATATAGTGAAAGAGCTTTGGAGTAGGGATTTTAAAATACGCTATAGTCTTATGCATTACTTTCCTATGACTGTCCTAACAATTTAATACAGAATTGACTGAAAACAACATGTGTTTATAAAACTTTGGAGGTCAAATGTTTAAAACAAGTTCTGCTGGGTTGAAGTCAAGGTGTCTGCAGTCTGACTCCTACTGGGGGCTCTAAGAGAAAGGCAACTTCCTTGCCCTTGTATAGCTTTTAGAGCTGTATTCTCCATGGTCCTTGGTTCATGCTGCCTTTCTCCAGTACTGAAGGCCAAGAGAAATAGCATCTTGCTTCTGTAGTCACATGGTCTTCAGTGCCAAAACTCCTGGTGTCGGCCTCTTTTTAGCACTGTAGGAGAGAAAAATTTGCAGCTTCAGAATGTCTCTTTGGCATGTAGATAGTTTTGTACAGAAAAGAATCGAAGACCAAAAGACTCAGAGAGAACCTTCATTCCTTTCCAACATTGCCTAAAAGATCTTAGAGGGCCTGTTCCTGGAACAAAGCTGTCACCTGAGATACGTGTAAAGAATATAAGCTACATGTGGTGGGGGAAACAGAACCTAGAGCTCGGGGTCCATTCTGTGTCCCATTATCTCTGTCAGTCAGTTCAGTCAGTTCAGTTGCTCAGTCATGTCCGACTCTTTGTGACCCCATAAATCGCAGCACGCCAGGCCTCCCTGTCCATCACTAACTCCAGGAGTTCACTCAGACTCATGTCCATTGAGTCAGTGATGCCATCCAGCTATCTCATCCTCTGTCATCCCCCTTTCCTCCTGCCCCCAATCCCTCCTGGCGTCAGAGTCTTTTCCAATGAGTCAACTCTTTGCATGAGGTGGCCAAAGTACTGGAGTTTCAGCTTTAGCATCATTCCTTCCAAAGAAATCCCAGGGCTGATCTCCTTCAGAATGGACTGGTCGGATCTCCTTGCAGTCCAAGGGACTCTCAAGAGTCTTCTCCAACACCACAGTTCAAAAGCATCAATTCTTCGGCACTCAGCTTTCTTCACAGTCCAACTCTCATGACCACTGGAAAAACCATAGCCTTGACTAGACGGACCTTTGTTGGCAAAGTAATGTCTCTGCTTTTGAATATGCTATCTAGGTTGGTCATAACTTTTCTCTGTAGGGTCCAGCAAACCCTTGTTCACTCAACTTTTGCTTTTCTATCTTCTGATTAATTGACTTCCTCCCATTTGAAGTCACAAACCACTACCTTCAACATTCTATTTTGTGTTTTACTCAAGATGATATTTAAGATGAAGGTTTTGGCCGTTTTGACAGGTTACTTTTCCTGAGTCTCTCTCATGTGTTTGTTGTTGTTATTTAGTCACTAAGTCTTATCCCACTCTTTTGTGACCCCATGGATTCTAGCACGTCAGGCTCCTCTGTCCATGGGATTTTCCCAGCGAGAATACTGGAGTGGATAGCCATGTCCTCCTCCAGAGGATCTTACTGACCCAGAGATTGAACCTGTGTCTCTTGCATTGCAGGTAGATTCTTTACCACTGAGCCACCAGGGAAGCCTTTACATCAGTTTAATTCAGGTCAATTTAATTTAGACTGTCCAGAGGAACTTAGAAGAGTAGAGGAAAAATTCTCTTCTTCCCAACAGAAACCTTTTGATTATATCAGACCCAGATGGACAATACAGGAAAATCTCCCCATTTCAAGATCCTTAGTCACATCTGCAAAATCTTTTCCCATTTAATGTAGCATTCACAGGTTCTGATGATTAGGAAATGGGTATCTTTGGGGGCCGTTGTTCAACCTACCAGCCCCTAACAGTGTCACACTGCACTGCAAATACTTCTCAGTCTTCTTCACTGCCTTTCATTACTGTGTTTCCTACACTTAGCATAGTATCAAACACTTAGGAAGTGCTTGAAGCACTTTGACATTTTTAAGATATGTATGTATTCCTTCTATCACAGAGCATTCTGTCATATCCTTGCTCCAGTCACAATTGCTGAAGATAAATCAATAGCAATGAAAAGACCACTTGGAAATAATACTTCTGCTTTAAGTACTCAAACCTAGATGATTTCTATAAGCATTTGCTTAATTTACTTATTTTTTTTAAGTATTTAAAGTAAAATTAGTATGTTGGAATCAAATCAGTAAAACAAACAAGATCAACACCAATGTTGTATCTCTCAGTGCCATTGCTGGTTTCTCAAGTGGTTTGTTTCCCAGCATTTTAACTTCCTAAACACAAATAAACTTGGAAGTTAGAAACTTGTCTCAAGGCTGAAGAAATTAAGAGAGTGAATTATTTACTTATTATGGAGAGCCTACAGCTGGAGTTAAATTTTTCTCTATGCCAATGGCCAATGAGAAGCCCTCTTTAAATCTGTCACAGTAAGAACATAACGATGAGGATGCATTCCCATTGAGATTACCTATGATGCTAGATTCCATACTTCATTCTTAAAGTGACTAAAATCCCCTTTGAAGATGGTTATTTCTCTTATGTAACTTTTATCCTGTGATTTTGAGTTTGCAAACAGTTCATTTATGTATTCCTCTATTGCTAGAATCAGAGATGGGGAGATAGTATCACAATGGTAATATCAATATCAAAAATAGTATAATATTGCAGTAATAATGATATCAGCTGGGGGGAGTCTGCACTGTTTAGAACATCCATATTTTCCCTGTGTCTGGTCTCTTATAGCCATTTTTCTACTATCTGTTTATATAAGTTATACTCTTATTTTTTAGATTTCATGTGTATGTCATATTGGTCACTGACTTATTTTCCTTAACATAATACCCTCAAGCTCCATCCATGTTGTTGTAAATGGTAGGATTTTCCTTTTATGATGCCTGAATAAAATTCCTCTGTGTGTGTGTGTGTGTGTATAAAATATATACCATACCTTCTTTATTAATTAATCCATTCTCAGACACAGATTGGCTGTTGTGAATAATGCCACAATAAACATGGGAGTTCAATTATCTTTTTGATATCTTGTTTTTATTTCATTGAATATATATCCAGATATGGGATGGTTGGATCATATGGCATTTTTATTTTTAATTTCTGGGGGAACCTCTGTACTGTTTTACATGGTGGCTGAACCAATTTACATTCCTACCAGTAGTGTGCAATCTTTCCTTTTCTATACATCTTTGCTAACACTTGTATCTCTTGTCTTGATAATTAGGTATTCTAATGGAGAAGAGGGTGACAGAGAACAGGATGGTCAGATGGCATCAGTGATTCAATGGGCATAAACTAGAGCAACCTCCAGGAGATGGTGAGGGACAGGGAGGCCTGGCATGCTGAGTGCAGTCCATGAGGTTTCACAGTCAGACACAACTTGGTGACTGAACCACAATAACAACAGGTTTGCAGTGATATCTCACTGTAACTTTTGATTTGCATTTTTCTAATGATTAGTGATGTTGGGCATCTTTTCATATACATCTTGACCATTTGTATGTCTTCTTTGGAAAAATATTTAGGCTCTCTGACACTTTATTTCTTTTATTTTTATTTTTTAATTACTTTTTTATTGAAGTATAATTGCTTTACAGAATTTTATTGTTTTCTCTCAAACCTCAACATGAATCAGCCATAGATATGCATATATCCTCTCGCTTTTGAACTTTCCTCCAATCTCTGCCCCAATCCCACCCCTCTAGGTTGATACAGAGACCCTGTTTGAGTTTCCTTAGCCATACAGCAAATTCCCATTGGCTATATATTTTACATATGGTAATGTGAGTTTCCATGTTACTCTTTCCATACGTCTCACCCTCTCCTCCCCTCTTCCCATGTCCATACGTCTATTCTCTATGTCTGTTTCTCCTCTGCTGCCCTGTAAGTAAATTCTTCAGTACCATTTTATTAGATTCTGTACATATGCATTGAAAAAGTGAAAGTGAAGTAGCTCAGTTGTGTCCAACTCTTTGTGACCCTATGAACTGCAGCCCACCAGTCTCCTCAGTCCATGAGATTTTCCAGGCAAGAATACTGGAATGGGTTGCCATTTCCTTCTCCAGTGGGTCTTCCCCACCAGAGATCGAACCCAGGTCTCCCACATTGCAAGCAGACACTTTTACCGCCTGAGCCACCAGGGAAGTTCTCTTGGAGTGGTAGCCTTTCCCTCCTACAGGGAATCTTTCCAACCCAGGGATTGAACCCAGGTCTCTCGCATTGCAGGCAAATTATTTCCCAGCTGAGCCACAAGGGAAGCACATATGCATTAGAATACAATATTTGTCTTTCTCTTTCTGACTTCCTTCACTCTATATAATAGGTTCTAGGTTCATCCACCTCATTAGAACTGACTCAGAGGTGTTCCTTTTTATCACTGAGTAATATTCCATTGTGTGTATATACCATAACTTCTTTATCCATTCATCTGTTGATGGACATCTAGGTTGCTTCCATGTTCTAGCTATTTAAATAGTGCTGCAATGAATAATGGGATACATGGTTTGTATAATGGGATACAATTTTGCTTTGTTCAAGGTATATACCTAGGAGTGGGATTGCTGGGTCATATGGTGGTTTCATTCCTAGTTTTTTAAGGAATTCCCATACTGTCTTCTACAGTGGCAGTATCAGTTTACATTCCCACCAACAGTGCAAGAGCATTCCCTTTTCTCCATACCCTCTCCAGCATTTATTGTTTGTAGACTTTTTAATGATGGTCTTTCTGACTGCTTTGAGATGATATCTCATCGCAGTTTTGATTTGCATTTCTCTAATAATGAGTGATGTTGAGCATCTTTTCATGTGTTTGTTATACATCTGTATGTCTTCTTTGGAGAAATGCCTGTTTAGGTATTTTTCCCACTTTTTGATTGGGTTGTTTGTTTTTCTGGTATTGAGTAGTATGAGCTGCTTGTATATTTTGGAAGTTAAACCTTTGTCAGTTGTTTCATTTGCTTTTATTTTCTCCCATTATGAGGGTTGTCTTTTCACCTTGATTAATGTTTCCTCTGCTGTGCAAAAGCTTTTAAGTTTAATCAGGTCCCACTTGTTTACCTTTGTTTTTATTTTCATTACTCTAGGAGGTGAGTCATAGAGGATCTTGATTTGATTTATGTCATCAAGTGTTCGGCCAGTGTTTTCCTCTAAGAGTTTTATAGTTTCTGGTCTTACATTTAGATGTTTAATCCATTTTGAGTTTATCTTTGTGTATGATGTTAGGAAGTATTCTAATTTCGTTCTTTTTCATATAACTGTCCAGCTTTCTCAGCACCATTTATTGAAGAGGCTCTCTTTACTCTTTTGTATATTCTTGGCTCCTTTTTCAAAAGTAAGGTACCCATAGGTGCATGGGTTTATTTCTGGGATTTCTATCTTGTTCCATTGGTCTATATTTCTGTTTTTGTGCCAGTACCATACTGTCTTGATGACTCTAGCATTGTAGTATACTCTGAAGTCAGGAAGGTTGATTCTTCCAGCTTTATTCTTCTTTCTCAAGACTACTTTGGCTATTCAGGGTCTTTTGTGTTTCCATATGAATTTTGAAATTTTTTGTTCTGGTTATATGAAAAATATCTTTGGTAATTTGATAGGGATCACATTGTATCTGTAGATTGCATTGAGTAGTATAGTCATTTTCACAATATTGATTCTTCCTACCCAGGAGCATGGACTATCTCTCCATCTGTTTATGTCATCTTTGATTTCTTTCATTAGTATCTTATAATTTTCTGTGTACACTTCTTTTGTTTCCTTAGATAAGTTTATTCCTAGATAGTTAATTATTTTTGTTGCAATGGTGAATGGGATTGATTCCTTAATTTCTCTTTCTGATTTTTCATTGTTAGTATATAGAAATGCAAGTGATTTCTGTGTATTGATTTTGTATCCTGCAACTTTGCTAAGTTCGCTGATTAACTCTAGCAATTTTCCAATACTATCTTTTCAGGGTTATTTATGTATAGAATCATGTCATCTGCAGACAGTAAGAGCTTTACTTCTTCTTTTCCAATCTGAATTCCTTTTATTTCTTTTTCTTCTCTGATTGCTATAGCTAGGGCTTCCAGAACTATGTTGAATAATATTAGTGAAAGTGGACACCCTTGTCTTGTTCCCGATCTTAGCAGGAATGCTTTCAGTTTTTCACCATTGAGAATAATGTTTGCTGGAGGCTTATTGTATAGGGCCTTTACTATGTTGTGGTAGGTTTCTTCTATGCCCATTTTTTAAAGAGTTTTAATCATAAATGTGTGCTGAATTTTGTCAAAGGCTTTTTCTGCATCTATTGAAATTATCATATGGTTTTTACCTTTCAATTTGTTAATATGGTATATCACATTGATTGATTTGTGTATATTGAACAATCCTTGCATCCCTGGAATAAACCCAACTTGATTATGGTGTATGAGCTTTTTGATATGTTGGTGAATTCTGTTTGCTAAAATTTTGTCAAGGATTTTTACATCTATGTTCATCAGTGACATTGGCCTGCAGTTTTCTTTTTTGTGTGTTATCTTTGTCTGGTATTGGTATCAAGGTGATGATGGCCTCATAGAATGAGTTTGGAAGTGCTCCTTCCTCAGCAATTTTTTGAAAGAGGTTTTAGAAGGTAAGGCATTAGCTCTTCTCTAATGTTTGATAGAATTCTCCTATGAAGCAATCTGGTCCTGGACTTTTGCTTTTTGGGAGATTTGTGATCACAGCTTCAATCTCAGTGCTTGTATTTGGGTTGTTCATAATTTCTGTTTCTTCCTGATTCAATCTTGGAAGGTTAAACTTTTCTAAGAATCTGTCCATTTCTTCCAGGTTATCCATTTTATTGCCATATAGTTGTTCATAATAGTCTCTTATAATCCTTTGCATTTCTACATCATCTGTTGTAACCTCTACTTTTTCATTTTTAATTTTGTTGATTTGATTCTTCTCTCTTTTTTTCTTGATGAGTCTGGCTAAAGGTTTGTCAATTTTGTTTATCTTCTCAAAGAAACAGCTTTTAGTTTTATTATCTTTACTATTGTTTCTTTCATTTCTTTTTCATGTATTTCTGCTTGAATCTTTATGATTTCTTTCCTTCTACTAATTTTTTTTTTTTTGGTTCTTCTTTTTCCAGTTGTTTTAAGTGTAAAGTTAGGTTGTCTATTTGATGTTTTTCTTGTTTCTTGAACTGGGATTGTATTGCTATAAACTCCACTCCTAGAACTGCTTTTGCTGCATCCCAGAGGTTTTGAGTTGTTGTGTTTTTATTGTCATTTGTTTCTAGATTTTTTTTTTTAATTTCCCTTTTGATTTCTTCAGCAACCTGTTGGTTACATAGGAATGTTTAATCTCCATGTGTTTTTTTTTTTTTTTTTTACATTTTTTTTCATGTAATTGATATCTAGTCTCAGCATTGAGGTTGGAGAAAATGCTTGATACTATTTCAGTTTTCTTAAATTTACTGAGATTTGATTTGTGACACAAGATGTGGTGTATCCTGGAGAATGTTTCGTGTGCACTTGAGAAGAAGCTGTATTCTGCATTTGGATGGAATGTCCTGATGACATCAGTGAGATCCATCTCATCTAATATATCATTTAAGACTTGTATTTCTTTATTAATTTTCTGTTTGATCTGTCCATTGGTGTGGGTGGGGTGTTGAAATCTCCTAATATTATTGTGTTACTGTCAATTTCTCATTTTATGTCTGTTAGTGTTTGTCTTATGTATTGAGGTGCTCCTATGTTGGGTGTATAGATATTTACAATTGTTATGTCTTTCTCTTTGATTAATTCCTTGATCATTATGCAGTGTCCTTTCTTCTGTCTTATAATCTTCATTTTAAGGTCTGTTTTGTCTGATGAGGATTGCTACTCCAGCTTTCTTTTGCTTCCCATTTACATGGAATATATTTTTCCATCCTCTCACTTTCAGTCTATATGTGTCTTGATGTCTGAAGTGGGTTTCTTGTAGACAGCATATATAGGGGTCTTGTTTTCATATCCATTCAGCCAGTCTGTTTCTTTTGGTTGGAGCATTTGATCCATTTATATTTAAAGTAATTATTGATATATATGTTCCTATTGCCATTTTCTAATTGTTTGAGGTTGATTTTGTAGAGCTTTTTTCTCCTTTTGTATTTCTTGACTATATAGGTCCCTTTAACGTTTTTTGTAAAGCTGGTTTGGTGGTACTGAATTCTCTTAACTTTTACTTGTCTGAAAAGCTTTTTATTTCTCCATCAATTTTGAGTGAGATTCTTGCTGGGTACAGTAATCTTGGTTGTAGATTTTTCCCTTTCAGTACTTTAAATATATCCTGCCAATCCCTTCTGGCCTGCAAGTTTCTGCTGAAAGATCAGCTGTGAAATGTATCAGGTTTTCCTTGTATGTTACTTGTTGCTTTTCCCTTGCTGCTTTTAATATTCTTTCTTTGTGTTTAGTCTTTGTTAGATTGATTAGTATATGTCCCGGCATGCTTCTCCTTGGGTTTTTCCTGTATGGGACTATTTGTGCCTCTTGGACTTGGTTGGCTATTTCCTTTTCTGTGTTGGGGAAATTTTCAACTATAATCTCTTCATAAATTTTCTCATACCCTTTCTTTTCCTCTTCTTCTTCTAGGATTCCTATAATTCCAATGTTGTTGCATTTGATATTGTCCCAGAAGTCTATGAGACTATCTCAGGTCTTTTCATTCTTTTTACTTTATTCTACTCTTCAGAAGTTATTTCCACCATTTTATCTTCCAGCTCATTAATTTGTTCTTCTGCTTCAACATTGAGTTATTGATTCCTTCTAGAGTATTTTTAATTTCAGTAACTGTGTCTGTCTCTGTATGTGACAAACACAGACAAACTGTGTTTGTCTCTGTGTTTATTCTTTAATTCTTCTAGGCCTTTGTTAATTGATTCTTGCATTTTCTCCATTTTGTTTTCAAGGCTTTTGATCATCTTTACTATCATTATTCTGAATTCTTTTTTCAGGTAGTTTGCCTATTTCCTCTTCATTTATTTAGACTTCTGTGTTTCTAATTTGTTCCTTCATTTGTGTAGTATTTCTCTGCCTTTTCTTTCTTTTTTTTTTTTAACTTACAGTGTTTGAGGTCTCCTTTTCCCAGGCTTCAGGGTTGAATTCTTTCTTCATCCTAAGGTTGGTCCAGTGGTTTGTGTAAGCTTATATAAGGTAAGATTTCTGCTGAGTTTTTTTGTTTGTTTGTTTGTTTTCCCTCTGATGGTCAGGGCTGTGTGATGATTGGGTTTGTATTTTTGTTTTGTTTGTTATTTAGATGAGGTGTCCTGCACAGTGTGCTATTGGTGGTTGGGTGATGCTGGGTCTTGTGTTCAAATGGTTTCCTTCGTGTGAGTTCTCACTCTTGAGAGTCCCTTGAACTGCAAGGAGATCCAACCAGTCCATTCTGAAGGAGATCAGCCCTGGGATTTCTTTGGAAGGAATGATGCTGAAGGTGAAACTCCAGTACTTTGGCCACCTCATGCAAAGAGTTGACTCATTGGAAAAGACTCTGATGCTGGGAGGGATTGGGGGCAGGAGGAGAAGGGGATGACAGAGGATGAGATGGCTGGATGGCATCACTGACTCGATGGACATGAGTCTGAGTGAACTCTGGGAGTTGGTGATGGACAGGGAGGCCTGGCGTGCTGCGATTCATGGGGTTGCAAAGAGTCGGACACGACTGAGCGACTGAACTGAACTGAAGGTTAGTTCTCTGGTAGTATAGGGTCTTGGAGTCAGTGTTCCCACTCCAAAGATTCAGGGCTTGATCTCTGGTCTGGAATGAAGATTGCACAAGTTATTTGTTATAGCATTAAGTGATATTAAAACAAATACCCAAAAACAAAAACCTAAAGATAAACCCCAGACAAATGGCAGTTACAAAATCAGGCAAATAATAATTAAAATAATGGAATATACATATATACATATACACCCATGAGTAAAGTGAAAACAGTTCAACAAAAATAAAGTACAGTAGATTGATCCAGTAAACAAAGGATATCAAAAATTATATTTACCAGTTAAGAAGAAAACTAACTAAAGCGCGAACCAGAAAACAAAACTAAAGCATGGTACCAAGTGAGGAGTAAAGCAATGAAAACAAAACTAACAAATATGTTGAGAGGAAAGGAAAGAAAGAAAAGAAATCAAGATAGATATGCAAAGTTAAATAGAGGTAGATGAAGGTTTATATACTAATGTACTAATATATACTAATTATGTATGTATATATTAATATGTACTAATTATATACTAATATAACTAACTGCAAGGGGAAACAGACAGTAGGATAGGTAAACAAATGAATAAGTGTAGAAAAAATATAATAGGTTTAAAAAATTAAAATTATAAAAAAGAGAAGAAAATAAGAAAGAAAAAAATAAAGACTCCACAGAAATGCAAAAGCCCAACATAGAGGCAGAGGTTTATGACAACAATAAGAAATGTGACTGAGGGGGAAAAAAAAAAGCTCATAAGTTTAATTAGATTTCATAGTGCCAATAAAATTGACGACTAAACAGAGGGGGAAAATGTGGGGGGTGGGGGCGGGAAGGGGAAAAAATTCAAAAGAATCTACAGGACAAATGAAAATATGAGAATAATTTTTTTTTTTTTTTTTTTAGTCACTGCTGTCAGAGTCCTTTCCCTAGCTGGGAGTCACAGCCCACCTCACCTCCCTAGGATACCCTCCGACACTGTGCTGATCTCTGGACCTGTTATGGCAGCAGCTCAGGTTCTAACCTGGTCCTGCTCCTGTGTGTTCTTGCCTCCAATGTCCACAGCTACCAGAACTAGTGCGTTTTCTCTTGTGGGGGCTCTCCATGTCCTTTTATATATTCCATAGACACAGAGTCTGCCTAGTTGATTGTGTGCATTTAATCTGCAGCTTGTACATCTGGTGGGAAGGTTTTGGATCTTCTTCCCTAGTCACACTGCTCCTGGGTTTCAACTGTGGTTTTATTTCTACCTCTGCATGTGGGTCGTCCACTGGGGTTTGCTCCTCAGGCTGCCCTGGTGGACTTAGGTTTGCCCCCATGAGAGCCAGGTGTGGATGTGGTGCAGCTGCTTGGATTGCAGGGGTTCTGGCAGCACCAGGTACTCAGGGCAGTTGGCAGCTAGGGCAGCAGGAAATACAGTGCTCTAGAAGGGAATGGCAACCAGTATTGGACAATATGCTCCAGAGTTCTTACCTTGAGAAGCCCCCTGGCTGAGAAGCCTGGCAAGCCACAGTCTACAGGGTCACAAAGAGTTAGATAAGACCAAATTGACCCTGCGTGTATAGACTCAAGAATTTATTTTTTGCCTGTGGCAGCTCTGTCCCAGTGAGATTTAAGTGTGAAGGTGGCGCAGCTGCTTGTCTTGCAGGGATCCTGGTGGCTCAAAGTGTAGAGGGACACGGTCTGCCTCCTCCCCCAGAGTTATGGCCCTATCTTGAGGCTTTTTTCGAGCCTCTTGTAGCTGGCAATCAGAAGGCCTCTTTGGCCAGTCTTTCTCCATAGCTCTGCCCATTCAGGCACTTAGAGGACTCCCTTGCCTGGGGCCCTTCTCTGTTGTTCAGCACATCAGGCACATAGAAGGCCCCCCCTGGCTTGGATCCTACTCTGTAGATCGGCACTTCAGTCACTTAAGAGAGCACCCTGGGTAGGCTCCTACTCTATAGTTCAGTGTGTCAGGCATTTGATGGGCCTGCCTCTCTATTGTTCATCTGCGATGCTGGCTGGTGTGTGGAGAGAGAGAGGCTATGGTGATAGCTCCACCCCTACTCAGCAGTATGATACAGCAGTGTGACTCAGCAGTATCGCCTTGCTTCCATGGCTGCCCGGCTTTCCTCCACAGGCATTTCACACCACAGTCTCCTCCCCACATCCCTTCAACCCGTCTCTCCACAGTCAACAGCAGCCCTCACCCTGGGGTTGTTCCACAATCCCTAAATTCCAGCTCCTAGCCACTGTGCCTTCCAGAGGACCTGCATCCCTGCCCAGGGGTATGTATGGCTGCAGCAATGACTGTCTGATTCTCATTCATTTAGGCTGCCACAGATCAGCTGTTTCACTCTCAGCCTTAAATGTTTCTCCTTCACTCAGAGAGTTGCCCTGATGTGGGGATCGGACCCCAGCTTCAGTTCCCCCACCCACTGAGAGCAGGTCCAATCCTACTAACACTCCTGGGTTTTTCCCCCTAGTTCCTTTGTCCTACCGAGTTTTGTGTGGTTTATATATTCTTTTCCACAGGTCAGGTACTCCTGTCCATTCTCAGCTGGTGTTCTGTATGTACTTCTGTGTCTGAAGGTGTATTCCTGATGTATCCGTGTAGAGAGATGTACTCCGTGTCCACCTATTCCTTTGCCATCTTGTTCTTCTCTGCCACTTTCAAATTGGATTTTTTTTTTATTTATATGAGTTTTTATATAGTTAAGATATTAACCTTTAACTCAATAAAAGATTTGCAGTTTTTTTTTTCTCTTCTCCCATTCTGTAGGCTGCTTTTTTGTTTGTTACTTCTGAATGGGAGCTTCTCAGTTTGACATTGTGTCACTTGGAGGTTTTTGCCTTTCTGCTTGTGGTTTTGGTGTGTTTTCCCAAAACTCATTTCTAAGACCAAAATCAAGGACTTTTTTCCCCTAATATTTTCTTCTAAAAGTTTTAATCTTTTATGTCTTATGATTGAGTTTTTAATTCTTTCCAAGTTAATTTTTGTGAGTGATTTAAGATAGGGTACCAATTTCATTCTCTTGCAACTGGCTGTCCAGCTTTCTCATCACCATTTATGAAGAGACTATGCTTTCTCTGCCTTATTTCCTTGACTTCTTCATTAAAATTAATTGTTCAGATATGCATGAGTTTATTTCTGGGCTCTCTGTTCTGTTCTTTTGATCATTGTATTTGTTTTAGGTTTCTACCATCCTGTTTTGATTACTGTAGTTTTGCTATTTGGTTAAAGTCAGGAATTGTGATGATTCCAACTTCAAGTATCTTCTTAAGAATTATTTGTCAATATTTTGGTATCATACAAATCTTAGAATTTCTCTCCTAATTTTGTGAAAAATGCCACTAGAATTGGATTAAGCATGGCATTGAATATGTAGATAGCTTTGGGCAATATGGACAGGTAACAGTATTAATTCCTCCACTCTACGAACATGGAATATATTTCTACTTATTTGTATTTTCTACAGTTTCTTTCACCAACTGTCTTAGAGACTTTATGTATAGATCTTTCATCTCATTTATTAAATTCATTCCTAATATTTTACTATTTTTCATGCAATTGTATAGGGGATTATTACCTACGTTTTTCTCTCTGAAAAGTTCTTGCTGGTGCATAAAGATGCATCTGATTTTTATAGTTGATTTTGTATCTTGCAACTTTATTGATTTTATTTATTCTAACAGCTTTTTTGTGGAGTCTTTAGGGTTTTCTATATTTAATATCATGTCATCCGCAAATAGAGCTTTGCTTCTTCCTTTATGATGTACTTGCCATTTCTTTGCCTTGCCTAATTGTCATCAATTCCAGTACCACTTTGAATAAAATTGGTCAGAGTACACATCCTTGTCCTGTACCTGATCATAGAAGAAAACTTTTCAACATTTAACTACGAGTATCATGTTAGTTGTGGGCTTCTTATAAAAGTTGTTTATTATTTGAGGTATGTCCCTTCTAGGGGGGCTTCCCTGGTAGCTCAATGATAAAGAATCCACTTGCCAACACAGGAGATATGGATTCAGTCCCTGGATTGGGAAAATCACCTGGAGAAGGAAATGGCAACCCACCACAGTATTCTTTCCTGGGAACTCCTATGGACAGAGGAGCCTGGTGTCCAAAGAGTCTGGGGTCCTGTCAAGTCCTGGGGTAGCAAAGAGTCTGACAAGACAACGAATAAACAAAAACATAAATGTCCCTTCCATACCTCATTATTGGCAGTTTTATCATAAACAGATGTTGAATTTTGTTAGGTGCTTTTTTGTATCATTTGAGATGATCATATTACTTTTACCTGTGTTTTGTTAATGTGGTGTATCATATTGATTGATTGGCAGAGTGTCAATTCATCCTTTCATCACTGATGTAAGTCCCACTTAATTATGACATGCAGTCCTTTCAACGTATAGTTGAAATTGTTATTCTAATAGTTTGAGAATTTTTGCATCTACATTTCATTAAAGATATTGTACTGTAATTATACTGCAAATGACATTGCCTGGTTTTGGTATCAGGGTGGAGTTGGCCTTCTAAAATTATCTTGGGACTGTTCTTTCCTTCACTAGTTTTTTGAAGAGCTTGCAAAGTATTGGTATAAATTATTTAAATATTCAGTAGAGTTCATCAATGAAGCCTTCTGAGAGTGGACTTTTCTTTGGGAATTTATTGATTACTGATTCAGTTTCCCTATTATTAATATGTATGTTCAGATTTTGTAGTTCTCATGATTTATTCTTAGTAGGTTGAAAGTTTCTAGGAATTCATTCAACTCTTGCAGGTCGTACAATGTATTCATGTATAATTGTTCATAGCAGAATCTGATGATCATTTTTTTATTTATGTAATATCAATTATAATGTCTTCACTTTCAATTATAATTTTGAATACTTTTTACTTAGTTTTCAATTATAATTTTGAATACTTTTTACTTAGTTTAGGTAAGGGTATTTTTTTAAATTTTTTTGAAAAGTCAGCTCTTTTTTTTTATTGTATTTTTATATTAGAGTATATAATTGCTTTACAATGTTGCTAGTTTCTTCTGTATGACAAAATGAATCACATATATATATATATATATATATATATATATATATATGTATTTACTCTCCCTCTTAAGCTTCCCTCCCACTCCCTCTGTTGTCTTTTTAGTTTTTATTTCTGCTCTCTTTATTTCTTCTACTAATTTGGGCTTAATTTGTTGTTCTTTTTCTAGTTCTTTAAAGTGTAAAATTAGATTGTTCTTTGAGATCTCTCTTTTTTTTCTCCCTGTAGACATTTATTGCTATATTTTAAACCAATTTTGTTGAATTCTGTAAGTTTTGATAGCTTATGTATTCATTTTTCAGACTTTCTATGCTGTTCCTTACATCTACAGGATTTACTTATATCTGGAAATTTGGACCTTTTGACCTTTACCCGTTTCCCACCCCCCCCCACTTCAATCTGTTCCTGTATCTATGGATTTTGTGTGTGTGTATATGTTTTAGATTCTACTTATAAGTGAGATCATACAGTGTGTATTTCTTTGACTTATCTCAGGAGAATGCACTCCATACCCATTCATGTTGTTGCAAATGGAAGGATTTTTTTCTTTGAATGAAATTAAATGAATAGAAAATGAGATAAGATGAATATTATTCTATTGTGTATATATACAACATTTTTAATCCATTCATACATGGCCACAGGTTGTTTTCATGTCTCAGCTAATATGAATAATACTGCAATGAAAATGGGGATACAGATATCTCTTTCAGTTAGAGTTTTTTTTTTTTTTTTTTCCTTTGAATAAAATCTCAGAAGTGGAACTGTTGCATCATATGGTAGTTTTAATTTTGATCTAATTTTTAGGAACTTTGCATGTTTTCCTTGGTGTCTATACCAATTTACATTCCCATTGACATCACATGGGGATTCCCTTTGCTCCACATCCTTACCAACAATTGTTGTTTCTTATATTTTTAATAATAGTCAATCTAACAGATGTGAGGTGACAGCCCATTGTGATTTTGATTTGCATTTTCCTGATAATTAGTAATGGTAACTTTTCATGTTGGGTAATGCAATCCACAAGGGACTTGTTTGGTGAATATTAATTCTTCTAACTAAATAATGAAACAACAGATAATCCATTAAAATAAGATACATAATTTTAACAAAAGCTTTCACTAATTAAGATGTTCAAATGCCCAAGAAGTGTATGAAAAGATGCATAACATCATTAATCATTATGAATGGGCAAACCTCAGCTAAAGCTATCACTTCACATACATTTAAAATATTAAACAATATCAAGCATAATAATGTATAGCAACTGGAACTCTAGTAAATTGCTACCATTGCCATTGTGTAATATCAGTACTACTTAAGAAAAGCATTTGGCAGCTTCTTAAAATTTAAATATATACTATAGGATCCAGAAACTTCATTCTTAGGTATTTACTCAGAAGAAAGGAAAACAGATACCCCTTCGAAGACTTACATAAATGTTCAGAGCAGCTTTATTCATAAAAATTAAACTCTGAAAATGATTCAAATGTTCATCTCCAGGTAAAATGATAAATTATGACTATTCTTAAAATGAAAAGTATTTAGCAAGTTAAAGGAAGAAACTATTGGTGCATGCAAAATTGATGAAGTTTCAAAATTATATTAGGCCAAAGAAGTCTAAATAAGAGAAATAAGCCAAGTATATGATTTCATTAATACAAAACTGTACAAACAAAAATTACCAAGTATAGTGACAGAAGTCAAATCTTACATGAAATATGAGTTATGGTATGTGGGTAATTGCAATGCATTTGAGTGAAGTTCTTAGCATGGTTTTATGGGTTTAAACTCTATCAAAAGTCATTACATTGTACACTGAAAAAACAGATGAATATATTGTTCAGTAATATAACAACTTGAATAAAAACATGTGGAGAGAAATTAAATGAAAGAAAAGAAGAATGGGTTTTTTATATCAGGAGTGAGAGAGATCACATAAAGTCAGTCATTCAAGAACTTTCTGTCTCTGAGACTAAATTCTTCATTTTATTTTCAATACTGAGCAAGCACTTACTAAATGACCATTCTAGGAGATACTACCCCATACATTGTCTCATTTAATTCTTTCAGTCTTTCTCAGAATTGATTATTATCACTTTTTAATGCAAGCAGAAACATTGACTTCAGAGTTTAAATAAGAGGCCCAGAGATACATAGTTCAAAGTTGCTGTTGCTGCTGCTAAGTCGCTGCAGTCGTGTCCGACTCTGTGCGACCCCATAGATGGCAGCCCACCAGGCTCCCCCGTCCCTGGGATTCTCCAGGCAAGAACACTGGAGTGGGTTGCCATTTCCTTCTCCAGTGCATGAAAGTGAAAAGTGAAAGTGAAGTCACTCAGTCATGTCTGACTCTTAGCGACCCCATGGACCTCAGCCTACCAGGCTCCTCTGTCCTTGGGATTTTCTAGGCAAGAGTACTGGAGTGGGGTGCCATTGCCTTCTCCAAGTTCAAAGTTGGGAGGTGGTTAACTACAGAGATGATTCTACCACCTCCTACCCCTTGTTTAAGCTGATGTTGCAAGAAAATAAGGTCTTCCTTTGTGAGCTGTTGAAGAAGCTCTATATCTTTCATATGAACTAGCTGGGTCTTGCTTATATGAGGAAAGGAACCAGAATCAAAAGTTTTATGAAAGAATTTGGGATGTGGACTTATAGTCTGTTAAACTTTTTTTACTGCTTTGAAAATTAAGAGGATTATGTCATGTTATCTGTGAATCATAATATAGAATTCCTTTTTCCACAATGAACCTGGAATTTTCTTCCACATTCCTGCTCAGATATTATTGACCTCCCTTTAACATTAGCATAAAAATTGGAGGCCAAATCACATTTATCAACCACCTATTGTAAATTCCTCTGCAGAATATAGCCTAATAATCACTCTATTTTTATTTTTTTCATTTTATTTTTATTTTTTTTCATTCTATTTATTCTATATAGCACTATTTTTATTCATTCTATATAGCACTCTGCGCACTTGGACATGCCTAATATATGTTAAAGAATAAATATAGTAAGCACTGAATAAGAGTAATTCATGCTTTGTTGTATCTTCTCTCTGAAGTGTTTATTAATAAACCATTTTTTTCATTTTTATTCATTCTATATAGCACTCTGCGCACTTGGACATGCCTAATATATGTTAAAGAATAAATATAGTAAGCACTGAATAAGAGTAATTCATGCTTTGTTGTATCTTCTCTCTGAAGTGTTTATTAATAAACCATTAAAAGCAAAGTTTTTATTTTTTTTCATTCTATATTCTATTTTTATTCATTCTATATAGCACTCTGCGCACTTGGACATGCCTAATATATGTTAAAGAATAAATATAGTAAGCACTGAATAAGAGTAATTCATGCTTTGTTGTATCTTCTCTCTGAAGTGTTTATTAATAAACCATTAAAAGCAAAGTACAAGGAGCATTTCATTTAATGCTGTTATAAATATGGATTGTCCCTTTAATTTTTAAGAACATTTTAACTTTCAGACACTATCTTTCCAATATGAAAAATAAACCAAACAGATGAGTAGACGCATTAAATAAGTATACTGTTTTAAAAATGCTAAAGTCTGTTTACATAATGCCTTCTATTCTTTCTAAACTTTGGTGAACATTTAAATTTTATAGGCTTTTAAAGTATTATTTTTGTTATTATTATTAATATTTCTTTATTGGAGTGTGTGGAGTCTTAAAATGGTGAGATATATCCTTATCTAAATAATTTCTTACCAAAAGAAGCTGAATAATATTATATAAAATTGAAAACAGTAAACAATTAAAAATAGAAAACTGCTTCATTTGAAAGCCAGTGATTTCCATAAATATGCATATAGTAGTGAACATAATCTCTTTTTTGAATATTTTGTTAAATATTGTCATGAAATATCTTGTCACAGCCCACATAACCAAGATGTACTATGGGGAAGTCTTTTGAAATGTAATATGTTCTAAATTCGTTAGATTTTGTAGGACATTTAGGCATATTTGATGAATAAATCTAAGCCAGAAAAGAAAAGCAGTATTTTTGATGTTAGGCAAATGCCATTGTCCACTGAATGAGTCAAAACAATGTAATTCAAATTCTGATTTTGTCACTCACTAGCTGTTTTACTTGGGCTAGTTAGTTTTACCACTTTGAACAGTTCTTTCATCATTTGAAGAGAAAGAGTAATATGAAACAGACTAAAAGGGCTGTTTAAAGAATTAAATAAAATGATATTTTAAAATATCTGTGAAAGCACTATAATATTACAAGGCAAAATATATTTATGTCAATTGAATTAAACATTCAATATTTCTATCATTCATATATTATTTAGCTATATGAACTGTTTTGCTATAGTAGGATCTGACTTTTCTATGCATACGACTTCTTTCATCTATGTTCTGTCTATACATGTTCTATTCACTAACCATTGAGTATCTTCTCCTTTCTCTACCTGTTCAAATCTCAATCTGTTCACAAAAATGCATCATAGTATATACTCCTTTACGAAGCCATCAAAGTCCATGGAAACCCACAGTGGTATCTCTGTTCTCCAAATTAATAGCACTGATTTAAACTTCTTCATTTAACTCTTAAAATAGTCATGCTTTTTTCCTCTCAATAAATTGTTAACATTTAGAGATGTCACTCCAATTAAGTATAAAGTAATAAAGTAGTTTATTAATAGGAAACATGGCAGGGGCCACCTCTCACATATAATCATATGTGATTTTCCCCCATGATCATTAATTAATAGGTTGTAGACTGCATATGGCACTAGCCTCACAAGTGATAAGGACTGGGATAGAAAATTGACTCAAGTGAGTCAATCAGGAATCTGTACGTTCAAGTGGAACACATAGAGTAATTTCAATGAGAAAAGAATGAATATGACTACAAAAAGACAAAAGAAAAACTGCAGACTGTCATCAGGAGGAAGGGAGGGAAGGAAGAAAGGGCTTTTGCTTGGGGGAGGTGTTCTTTGAAATCCTTATATATACATTCAGTATATATGCTATATGCTTTCAACATACCCCTCCTTTATAGCCCATCTAGTTTAATTACCTTGAACCAAATAATCTGTATCTCAGAAATTTCTGAAATGCATTCTTTGAGTAAGCTGAAGTATGTATACTCATGTCTCAGACAGTATTAATTATTCCTTCAAAGAGGATCAAAAAAGAAAAGTAATATGAGAGAGATGGCTGTCAAACATCATCATTCATTCACACTCCTTGAGGGTTCAGGATGGGGAACACATGTATACCTGTGGTGGATTCATTTTTATGTTTGGCAAAACTAATACAATTATGTAAAGTTTAAAAATAAAATAAAATTAAAAAAGAAAAGAAAAAAATAGGTACATGCCTAATAAGCTACATATTTCCTAGCCTCCCTATCATTCGGTGTGGCAATGAGATTAAGTGATACAGTTTTTGGTGGTGGAATATGAACAGAAACGATGAGTGTCATTTCTATGCCAGCACTTTCGAACAGTGAACACACTCCTCCCACCATGCGCCTTCCTCAGAAGCTAATATGTGGAGGCCTAGGAAATGGCAGCCCACTCCAGCGTTCTTGCCTGGAGAATGCCAAGGACAGAGGAGCCTGGTGGGCTGCCTTCTATGGGGTCACACAGAGTTGGACCCGACTGAAGCGACTTAGCAGCAGCAGCAGCAGCAGCAGGATGTAACTCTAGTCATACCACCAGATATGGTTCCTCAGGGGATGACAGAGAAATAGGACAGAAAGAACTTGAGGGCATAAATGATCTGAGGGAGCAGAGACATCTAGACTTGGGATACTCACTTGGATCATTTTTAGTATGTATGTGAGATATATATCTATATCTGTATAATCCTTTAGATCTTACTGTTTCATTCACAAGCAACTTAATTGTCCTCTACTAATACAGAAATCATGACATTTTTATCATGGAGATTTTATCATTTTCATGAATTCACAGCATTCCTTAAAAAAGTCTAGTACACTGGGAGACAAAATGAGAATTATAGAGGGGTTGATTGGAGACATGAACCATGATTGAACAGAGGCCCAATCATTGAAGGGCTGCTAAGAGTCAGTGTTTCCCCATATTCAATTTCCCTCCTATGTTGCAAAGTTCTGTTATATCAACCTCACCCACACAAACATTGTGATTGCCTTCTGTCCTTAGCTGAACAGTTTATAAACCAATTCACATATATTAGCCCATTTGTTTCTCATTCTAATCTCTTAAATTGCTGTGAATATAGGGTATGTTGATTATTCTCTATTCTCCCCTTTGCCTAATCCGTTATTTGCCTCCCTTTGTGCCCTGTAAGGCAGAATGAGGCAATGGCAAGAACTTGGTTTAGGGAGAAAAGACAGAGCAGTCAGGGTTTTCATTTCCAACTCTGTTCCTGCTTAGTCATGGTGTCACTTACTTAGATCCATCCTTCCTTGAAATAATCTTCTGCTATGTGGCTCAAATTTATAGATCTGCTTCCACTGGTCTCCAGCTACTTTGTCTGCTTGTTCCATCAATCACAATGATGATAACAGCTTTCCTCCTTGGTTAGATTTTTCTGCCTCGTCACCCCTTGTTTGCTTTTAACTCTAAATATACCTCCATAAATTGTTTCTGTGTTAATGTGTCTTTAACTGTTTTGTTTCTTGCTACTATATTGCGCCCATTTTACAGGTAGGAAAACACAGTTACAGAAAGATCAACACCCCAAGTTTAATTTAAAAAGTGATATATTAAGGATTTGAATCAGGACAGTCTCATGTGGTATCTGTGTAGTGAATGTAGGTAATGGTGCCTACATATATCTATGCATGGAGACTGCATAGAATTGGTCAGAAAAACCTTGAAAATGAATATGTGATATTCTGAGAGTTAAACTGTAAATCATCACAATGTGAGCCAGAAGAGGGGTTGGAACATTTTCAGTGACCAGATACAGTGTTCCAATTTTAAATGGAAGATAATGTAGGCAATCTTTAAAAATGGAACAAAAAAGAGAGAGAGTGTGTGGAATCTGCCTAGGCAAAAAGAAAAAGGAGTTCAATAAAGGAAATGATGACGAGCAGTGTCCAACCCTGGGTGTTCAGACTATTTTAAAAATTTAGGCGCATTATTAACATCATTCCAAATGTGTAGGACAAAAGAGGCTACCTTATTCTGGTGCCACTAAACGTTTAATACATCTCAGTAAGACCTTTTATTCACATTAGATGCTCATCCAGCAACTTTACAACTTTGATTTGTGCTTGTTATTCTGCCTATAGGGAAGAATGCACTAGTTTATGCAGAGAAATGGTATGCTATACCTGTAGGTGTGTTTGCATTTTAAAATACAGGTCAGAAGATATTCTGAATGATAAATCAGTCCTATGAGCTGGTGAATGGTTATCTGGGCCTTTAGGGTAGAACTGCTTTCAAGATCTGAGGCAATTGTATTTATAAGCCTGTAAGACAGAATGACATTCACTTCATTATAGAATTCAAATCTTTTTTTTTTTTTTCAATTTGAATATTGGAAAGAAAGGAGTAATATAAAGGCAATGCTTCCTACAATTATCTGAGAATTATGTAAAAATGCTAGTGAAGAGAAATATTTCTAGGAGATATCAGTTATCAGCATCATCCAAAAAAAAAGCACTTAAGACAAGTATGCCAGTTTCTTCTAGTCACTCAAGTTAACAGACAGTTCTCAAAGGATTTAGACTTTATAGCCTAGCATAGAATTTGTCATAAAAACATACACAAACAACCAGACATGAGTATTGAAGCCAGCTTGACAGTAATATTTCTCAGGGTAAAATAATAAATTGTCATTCTGTTCTATAAACAAGTCTCTCATGAGTTTTATTTTATGAAATCATCCCTAAGGGAGCCGACTTGATCAACATTTTTCCTAATCCTAAAATGCTGAAACACAGATCCTGGACCCAGTATGAAATACATTCCCAGGGAGACTCTATCTAACAGCTTTGGTTCACCTGATTCTGGTGCCTCTGCTTTTTTAGTTCTTAAGAGCCAGAACTTTGTAATCAGACAAGCCTGGGTTTGACTTTCGATCTTGCCACTTCCCAGCTGTGTGGTGTTGGGGCTGTCTTCCTGTAGAAATGGCAACCCACTCCAGTACTCTTGCCTAGAAAATCCCATGGACGGAGGAGCCTGGTGTCCATGGGGTCACTAAGAGTCGGACACGACTGAGCGACTTCACTTTCACTTTCACTCCTGTAGAAAAGGGGCATGCCGTTGCCTATGTATCAAGGTGCTCATAAAGATAAGATAAAATTGTGTGAGTCTGGCTCGTGGAACACTTACAGCAGCTATTATTATGATGATGGCCATTAAAACTCTGATAAACACTATTTAAACCTATTTGTGATCACTAGAAGCTACCCCGGAATCCTGTTGAGTCTTTAATTAGCCTTGTGAATATTAATCATTATTTGACTACAGATGTGTAGATGAACAACTGCATGGACATCTACAGTTAGTAAATGCTAGATACAGCAGCTTTTTATTAGATTTACATGCTTTTGTAAAACTTAGTACTCTTGCCTGGAAAATCCCATGGATGGAGGAGCCTAGTAGGCTGCAGTCCATGGGGTCGCTAGAAGTCAGACATGACTGAGCGACTTCACTTTCACTTTTCACTTTCATGCATTGGAGAAGGAAATGGCAACCCACTCCAGTGTTCTTGCCTGGAGAATCCCAGGGACGGGGGAGCCTGGTGGGCTGCCGTCTATGGGGTCGCACAGAGTCGGACACGACTGAAGTGACTTAGCAGCATAAAACATAGGCTGAAATAATACTTGTTACTAATGTATTTTTAATCACCAGATAATGGACAGATACTCAAAATTAACTACATACTTCAAAAATATTTCAGTGTAAAAGTATTTTTAAGATCTGAGTTAGGAGAATTTCTTAAAACTATGGCAGACATATCTGAGCTATTTTAATGGCAAAGAGTTAGATTTTACGAGGAGGTTTGTAAGAAGACATTTTCTTATAGAATGAATGTGTTGTTATTGGAGCTTCCCAGGTGACTCAGTGGTAAAGAATACACCTGCCAATGCAAGAAACATGGGTTCGACCTCTGGGTCAGGAAGATCCCCTGGAGGAGGAAATGGCAACCCACTCAAGCATTCTTGTCTGAGAAATCCCATGGACAGAGGAGCCTGGTGGGCTGCAGTCCATGGGGTCTCAAAGAGTGGCACACAACTTAGCAACTGAGCATAAGCACAGTGTTGTTAGATACTAAATAATGTCTAGAATCTTTGGATTCAGGGATGAATGTGAGAAAAGGTATATAGTCTTAAGGAGGTTACATTGAATTTCATTTTATCTGCAACTTTGGTTATTTCCTTGAATTTCTATGGATAAGTTATATATAATTGTATAAAATTAAATGGGAAAAACAGACTAAACAAAGAGATTTAGTTCCAAGGGTACTATTTATGTATTTATTACTTACATTCTAACTTATTGCAGTGATCTGAGGAAATCATTCACCTCTGCTAAAATTGTACCAGAGGTGGATATGAGTTGGCCAGGACATATGTATGTAGTGACAAGAAGTGAGAAAAAGAGGAGGAAATAAGACTCTATTCAAGGTTAAAACTTAGCCCAGAAGATGCATGGTGTATTTGAAAAACTGAAAGATATACTGGATACAAAGTATTAATAAAAGTAGGTAATGTGAATCTGGGGAGATAGTCAGGGCCAGATCATAACGTATATAAACTCAGTGAGACAGGATTTGCTGCAAGAAGACAAAGTCATGGTCTGGTTTAGGTGGGCTTATGATGATGGCCTGATTCAGTGTGTTGATGGGCTTATATGAATGAATCAAAGAATATAGAAAGGGTGAAAACTTGAATAGTAAAATATATTTAGTTGGGAACTATGTTTATTTATGCTTCTAACTTACAGATTAGATATTAAAGCCAACTATCACTCACTGAAATTGTAAATAAAAAAGGCATTAATTTATTGGTCTCTTGGAAAACACCAAATCTTTGGAGCACAGGATTGAGTTGAACTACAAAATAAGAAAGGAAAAGAGAATCTTGAAAATGTAAAAAAAGATTATAACTCCAAAAATCATCCACTGCATGAACCACGGGAAGAGACAGAGAACAATTTGGCATCATTAGTAAAATTAAAGAAGACGATGGATCTATATTAACAGGCTAGGAATCATTCTAAGGACAGTCATGAGAGAAACTGGAGGGAGGATGAAGACATATCACTTGCATGCCTCCCCCACACCAGCTTAAAGTTGACAATTGGGAAGAATAAAAATGAGAATTGACAGTGCCAAAAACTGAATTGGAAATATGCCTCAGTTACTAAAAGATATGCTGAAAAATCTATATTTATTAAATTTTAAATATGATGGGAAATATAATGAACCACATTGTCCCTATATTCTTGCAAATAGAGAAATTCCAGTATGACCTTCACAATGAGCCTCTGACTAAAGCAGAACTTTATTCTGGTAGTCAGCAAAATTAAATTTTCCTATTGTAAGAAAGACAAAAGTCTCTTCAATTATCCAGTATTTTAACATTCAATATAAGTGACTTGATTATATGTCTTATAAATGCCAACATGTGTCTTGAACTGGTCTTAGGCCTACCAAACAGAATATCACAGATTTTAAATGTTTCCAAATTTGATAGATGATATTTTATAGAATTTATCATCTCTCTTGATCTTGAGATATATTGTTTTACTGTGAGGGAGAAAACAGGTCCAGAATAACTGTCTAAAAATGACTGGTCAGGTTCATTCACACACAAAAACCCTAAATGGCCAAAGTCTAAACATCATTTAAGAAAAATTAAATCTGACTGGCATGGTAATGACACAGTTACATCAAACTATATGAATCTGCCTTAAGAGTAATAGACCACTCAGGAGATCAATGAGTTTTCAACAACTAAATGTTTAAAACACATACCCACAAATATAATATATGTGCTTTTGAGAATACACAGTGATAATTACATGTGTTTAGAGAAATATCTCAGAACTGATTACAAGGTTATCTGAATTGAAAATATTCAATGATACCTGAATTATTAGATATCACAGGAAAAGGCATTTAGGTCTTCTAAATAATTCATAATGTCTTTGAAATAAAAGTCTGTCATTGAAATTCATATGAGTAATTGTCCATGACCTTGGCTTGTATGGTGTCTGGCAGAGTGTCATGACAGCCATAAAATCTCCTAGTTACATATGAAATCAGTCTCTCTATTTCCTTATTTCAGGATCAGAATGCTCCAAACCATTTCAAAGACAGATGACCTGAAATACAGAGAGGAAACAGACAGAGGCAAAAAGAGAGGGAGAGAGAGAGAATATAGCAACACAAGCACATTATCTGACATATGTAGTAAAGAATAGTTTCTGAAGACAACTTAAAAGCCCCTCTGCCACCATTCCTTTACCGCTTTTCTTCTTCCCACTGGCAGCGAACTAACTTTTATTAATTTGGATTTTCTGCTTCCCTGATGCCTAATTCCATGTTGCTAAATATTTTAAACTTTCAATAATAAACTATTTTCTCCCTAATAAAAATTAACTTTCACCATCTTGTTCCTCAGCCACTTCTCTTCCTTCATGATTCTAATACTTATTTTTTGAGTCACTCTCTTGACTATAATTTTTATTTTGAACAATATTCTTAGAGTTTCCATATTTCTCAAGAGCAAGGAAGCAGCTTTGAGGTGATTCTCTACTTCCTCACCTAATGGCAATAGATACCAACCATGGGAATTAAAACAAGTCCCACAATATATACCATGAGTAAGATGGAGGCAGGGATTCCAGAGAATCCCCAGTTAAGATGTAAGTGATCCAAAAGACAGAGATATCCAAACCTCACAGAATTACGGCCAGTATCTATGATGGTGTAGCAGATCTCATGGGGAAAATGCAGGTCTCAAGCAGACCTAGTGAAACTAGTTACCAGGGAACGCCACAAGTTGGACTCACACCCCCAGGAGAAAGTGACTTAATTCTGAAGAGAGTACGACAGCAAAGGAGTGCTTGAAAATGGCTTAAGGGGAAGAGGTATGATAAGGTACAGAAAAAAAATGGCAAAAGAGGACCTGATATTAAAGAGGCTGCCCATCATGTGAGCAACGGAAAAAGTTCTCGAGATCTTTAAATCTCTCCCCTCCTCCTCCAAGGGATCCAGAAAATCCTAAGCATGTAAATATGAATTATTTAAATACGGATACATGTTTTTAAAACATTCATGACCATACAAAGATATTTTTAAAGATTAAAAGTAAATAATGCCATTTGCAGCAACACGATGGACCTAGAGATTGTCATACTGACTGAGTCAGAGAAAGAAAATTTGTGATATCACTGATATGTGCAATCTGAAAAAAATGGGAAATGGTACAAATTAATTTATTTACAAAAGAGAAGTAGAGTCACATATGTAGAAAACTTATAGGGGAAGGAGGGAGGGACAAACTGGGAGGTTGGAATTGACATATACAGTAATATATATAAAATACTAATAAGGACCTACTGTATAGCATAAGGAACTCTTCTCGATATTCTGTAATGATTTATCTGGGAAAACACTCTAAAAAAGAGTGGATATATGTATAATTGATACTTAGTTGTACAGCAGAAACTGATGCAAAAATAAACTAATAAATAAAAGCAGAATAAAATAGATAAATAAATTTGGAGATTTTCACCATTAAGAAAAAAATAAATCACCAAAGAAAAGCTAAAATGAAATAAAGCAAAAACTAACAAGCCATAGTTTCAATTTAAATATACATGCATTGGAACTATGAAAGAATAACAAAAAACTAAAGGAGTTTGGAGAAGAATTCAAACGTCCAGAATACTCATTTTTAATATCCCTTTGTTTATGTGACAAATATCTTTTATGTCAATAATAATGAAATAAAATGAAGAATATAATGATCAGAAAAGAGATTCAGACAACTTTTTTGAAGTTTTTATAATCATGTAGGTAAAATAAAAACTAATGTAAAATACTAAAAATAATGAACTAGTCTAAAACACATTAATGAAGATATGTTGATAGAAAGTAAAAAGGAAACAGAGGTATGTTAATCTGTCATTAACAGTAATATAATAATATAATTCCTGTTTTCAAAACTTCTGTAAATTGTCCAATGATCTTCAAATATTCATGTTTCTTAGAAAATATAGTTTGCATGTTTTTCTAGCTTCACTAATAGTTGATCAAAGAACAGTGTGAAAAAATTTCTTGGAATTTTTAGCAGAAAGAAACAGATATACAAATGAGTAGCAAAATCATATATAAATGAGCTTGGCAGAAATTGCTTAAATTCCCATTTCATAATAAATTCTAGAAATTGGTAATGCAGCACTGTCTTGGTCTCTGATGTCTTTGCTTCTTCTGGATTGTTTCCCTTGGCTTTTCTATATCTCCATAGTCCAACATATTCTATCATATCTTGGAGATTTTAAAAAAACTTTCGAAACTGTTCTTTCTCTGAGGGGGGAGAAAAAAAAGCAAGAGGAAGCAGCTAAATGACAGTAAACATGGAGATGATTTGTTGCTTTACAATGAGTATCTAGGACTGGAAATTTAAGACAAACTTCTTTCATTGTTTTTCTGGTATCTTTGGAAATTTGATTCTTATTGTGTACCTATAACTCTCACTTTCTTCTGTGATGTTGTTGTCATTACAAAATGAATGGTCTTCTATTTAATTTCTGCTTTTCATTCTTCAAGGAGCAGTTTTAATCTTGATAGTTCACTTTAAAAAGACTCATTTGGCCCCTTGCAAGTATTATAAAACTGTATCCCAGGGGAAAACATAATAACTCAGAAAGACAAAATCACGTATAGAGAGCAGAAAAAACTGACCCAGTTCTTTTGTGTGCAAATTTTATTTTGGATAACAGGGCTTCAAAGGCTGAGATGAACTGCCAAATTTTTCTCTCTGGTGTTCACAGCGCTGCAGCTTTTGTGGGAAGGTCCTTTACTTTTACATCAGTAAACTGCAACATGGTCACAGTGTAGAACTGCATTAGAGTATTTCTGGATCTGCATCTTTGGCTTTACAATTGCTGCACTCATTGTTCATTTAAATTTGTTGTTTACAGAAAAGGCCATGTGAAACCACCAAGATTAGAGATACAAACTGAATCAGATGAGAGATAGTGTTAGTTGCTCAGTTGTATCCAACTCTTTGCGACCCCTGAATTGCAGCCTGCCAGGCTCCTCTGTTCATGGAATTCTTTAGGCAAGAATACTGGAGTGGGTTGCCATTCCTTTCTTCAGGGGATCTTTCCAAACAGGGATCGAACCCAGGTCTCCTACATTGCAGGCAGATTCTTTACGAACTGAGCCACCAGGGAAGTCAGATGATAGCTAGAATGATTTTGAAACAAGTTTACTCTTGAAAGGATTACATGTGGCTGAGTCTGCATATTTCCAGGCCAGTTATACAACAGAGTTCTCTAAAGTAATTTCCAAGGATAAAATATTTATTAAAGATAAGTAATATATGTGTTATTGGGAAGCATATTTATGTGTATGCAATTAAATCTCAATGGTAGGGTAACTCTTTAGAAAATTAGACAAAGAAAAGATTTGAGGTAATTAAATTCTTGCTTACAGTATTGAAATTGCTGACACCTTGGCACTCCACTCCAGTGCTCTTGCCTGGAAAATGCCATGGGCGGAGGAGCCTGGTGGGCTGCAGTCCATGGGGTTGCTAAGAGTCGGACAGATTGAGCGACTTCACTTCCACTTTTCACTTTCATGCATTGGAGAAGGAAATGGCAACCCACTCCAGTGTTCTTGCCTGGAGAATCCCAGGGACGGGGGAGCCTGGTGGGCTGCCGTCTATGGGGTCACACAGAGTCGGACACGACTGAAGTGACTTAGCAGTAGCAGTAGCAATGATAATAAAAAGTAGATTAGGTGTTAGTAAATGTAATTATTGATCTAAAATCCTCTAAAAAGCATACCTTTGTTACCTACACTCAGATTTGATCACTCCTATCATACTACCCTTGGGATTTGAATGACTGGAATAAATTCTAGGAATTAAAAGAACACAAGGAAGTTTTGTACTTCACTCAGTACTTTGGTTGATTGTAGTAATCTAAATATTTTAATTTTAAAATTCCCTTACAATGGAGAATAAAGTAATTACATTAATTATATTATGAATAAATATGTTCAGTATAAATGAAATGCAATTATAAAATCAAGTATGTTAAGTGAAAATACCATAGTTAAAATTAAACTAAAATATTATGAAATACTGATATCTATGTACTAAAAATATATATTCTTACAAGAAATTATAGGGTAGGGTTTTGGAAACTAGACAAAGAAAAGATTTGGGGTAGTTAAATTCTTGCTTACAGTAAAATATCATCTTTATATACCACCAATTGAATATATTTACTTAGACAAAAGTTGCCAAGTGGTGTTAAGAGCCTTGCTGCTGCTGCTAAGTCACTTCAGTTGTGTCCAACTCTGTGCGACCCCATAGATGGCAGCCCACCAGGCTCCCCCGTCCCTGGGATTCTCCAGGCAAGAAAACTGGAGTGGGTTGCCGTTTCCTTCTCCAATGCATGAAAGTGAAAAGTGAAAGTGAAGTCGTTCAGTCGTGTCCAACTCTTCCTGACCCCATGGACTGCAGCCTACCAGGCTCCTCCGCCCATGGGATTTTCCAGGCAAGAGTACTGGAGTGGGGTCCCATTGCCTTCTCTGGTTAAGAGCCTTAGTTACATGTTTAAAGGCAAAATAGACACATTCATATGATACCAACATATTACACAAGTTGTAGAAATGATTTTTAGTTACAAGTTATATAATAAAGGTGTTCAGTTAAGTTCAGTCACTCAGTCATGTCCAACTCTTTGTGATCCCATGAATCACAGCACACCAGGCCTCCCTGTCCATCAACAACTCCCAGAGTTTACCCAAATTCATGTCCATTGAGTCTGTGATGCCATCCAGCCATTTCATCTTCTGTCGTCCCTGTCTCCTCCTGCCCCCAATCCCTCCCAACATCAGGGTCTTTTCCCATGAGTCAGCTCTTCACATGAGGTGGCCAAAGTATTGGAGTTTCAGCTTCAGCATCAGTCCTTCCTATGAACACCCAGAACTGATCTCCTTAAGGATGGACTGGTTGGATCTCCTTGCAGTCCAAGGGACTCTCAAGAGTCTTCTCCAACACCACAGTTCAAAAGCATCAATTCTTCAGTGCTCAGCTTTGTTCACAGTCCAACTCTCACATCCATACATGACCACTGGAAAAACCATAGCCTTGACTAGATGGACATTTGCTGGCAAAGTAATGTCTCTGCTTTTGAATATGCTATCTAGGTTGGTCATAACTTTCCTTCCAAGGAGTAGGCATCTTTTAATTTCATGGCTGCAATCACCATCTGCAGTGATTTTGGAGCCCCAAAAAATAAAGTCTGACACTGTTTCCCCATCTATTTGCCATGAAGTGATGGGACCAGATGCCATGATCTTCGTTTTCTGAATGTTGAGCTTTAAGCCAACCTTTTCACTCTCCTCGTTCACTTTCATCAAGAGACTTTTTAGTTCCTCTTCACTTTCTGCCATACGGGTGGTGTCATCTGCATATCTGAGGTTATTGATATTTGTTATAATTATATAAAATAACCTATTTATGCATCACTAATGAATGGTCAGCCAGACATTTGTGTCTCATGCTATGATGCATTTTTAACTATAAAACAGCCCTGATTTCTCACTAAGACTTAAAAGATATTTTAGCTCATTTAATATATGGATACATCAAAACTTTAGAACTATTTTTCCTTTATGTGAGAAGAAGGCAATATAGATAAAGCTGTACACCACTATAATGTTGTCTTTGGTAATACGCTTTAATCTCTCCAGTTTTTTCCAGTAGGTAACCCATTTCATTAATAGCAGTTATGTGTTTGGCTTACTCAATTTCTTTTTTCTTAATTGAAGGATAGTTGATTTACAGTGTTAGTTTTTGGTGTACAGCAAATAGGAACTTATATTTGATATATTTTTTCCACATTCTTTTTTACTATAGTTTTTTACAAGATATTGAATGTAACTCCCTATACTATACCTTTTAGGAACTTATTATTTATTTCATATGCAGTAGTTTGTATCTGCTAATCCAAATTCTTAATTTATCGCTTCTCTACTTTCCTATTTGGCAATCATATTTGTTTTCTATGAGTCTGTTTCTGTTTTGTAAATAAGTTCATTTGTATTGTATTTTAGATTCTACATATAAGGTATATCATATTTTTTGTCTTTGACTTACTTCACTTGGTATGATAATATTTAGGTTCATCCATGTTGCTGAAAATGTCATTATTTCATTTTGCTGAGTAGTATTCTCTGTGTGTGCATGCGTGTGTGTGTGTGTGTGTGTGTGTGTGTGTGACATCTACTTTGTCCATTCACCTATGTATGGACAGTAGATTGCTTCCATATCCTGGCTATTGTAAATAGTGCTGCTATGAGACTTCGGATGTGTATATCTTTCCAAGTTACAGTTTTCTCTGAATATATGCCCAGGAATGGGATTGCTGGATCATACAGTAACTCTAATTTTAATTTTTAAAGGAACATCCCATACTATTCTCCATAGTAGCTGCAACAGCTAAATTCCCACTAAAAGTGTAGGGAGGGTTCCTTTTTCTCCATACTCTCTGGCATTTATTATTTGTAGACATTTTAAGGATGGCTGTTCTGACCAGTGTGAGATGATACTTCATTGTAGTTTTATAGAATTTTATTTATTTTCATTTTTGGCTGTTCTTGGTCCTCGTTTCTGCAGAGGCTTTCCTCTAGCTGCTGGCGAGCGGGGGCTACTCTCTAGTTGCAGTGCACAGGTTTCTCATTGTGGTGGCTTCTCCTGTGCAGAGCACGGACTCCCTGTGCAGCGCATGGACTCTAGGGCGTGCCGGCTTCAGTGGCTGAGGCATGCGGACTTAGTAGTCGAGGTTCCTGGACTCTAGAGCACAGGCTCCATAGTTTTTATTCATGGGCTTAGCTGCTCTGAGGTGAGATTTTCCTGGACCAGAGATTGAACCTGTGTATTGCCAGGTAGACTCCTTATCACTGAACCACCAGAGAAGTGCTTCATTGTAGGTTTGATTTGCATCTCTCTAACAATTAGCAATGGAGAAGGCGATGGCACCCCACTCCAGTACTCTTGCTTTGAAAATCCCATGGACGGATGAGCCTGCTAGGCTGCAGTCCATGCGGTCGCTGAGGGTCGGACACAACTGAGCGACTTCATTTTCACTTTTCACTTTCTTGCTTTGGAGAAGGAAATGGCAACCTACTCCAGTGTTCTTGCCTGGAGAATCCCAGGGACGGGGGAGCCTGGTGGGCTGCCGTCTATGGGGTTGCACAGAGTCGGACACGACTGAAGCGACTTAGCAGCAGCAGCAGCAGCAACAACAATTAGCAATGTTGTGCATCTTTTCATGTGCCGATTGGCCATTTGCATGCCTTATTTGGAGAAATGTCAATTTCTGTTTTCTGCCCATTTTTTTAAATTGTATTTTTGTTTTTGTTGTTGTTGAGTCAAGTGAACAGTTGGAAGGACAAGAACAGTGTCTTACTCAACTTCTAACCTCAGAAATAATTTTGGCTCATAGTAAATGCTCAATACTTAGTGGTGAAGTGGAATAAAAATCCTTAACCTGTATACATGCTTTTAAGTTTGAGGAAAAATTTGCATAACAAGTATTCTTATGAAGGAGATCATCTTTATAGGGGAAATCCTTCACATAGGATGAATGAATGGTATCAAGTTCAAGTGCAAAAAGCTTAGTCTTGGTTTGAGTATTGTAACCACTGCTTATTAGTTTTGTCTGAGGACAAATCATTTATTGTGCTCATCAGTGAACTGAGATAATGATATTTATTTCACAGAATTTTTATAACATCAGTCCAAATACAATTTCTGGCTCATTTGTCAGGCTTCTTCTAACTCTTCCTTGCACAAACACACTCACATAACTACAGAAGTTCTCTCAGCATTTACAACCATTCTAAACAAAAATGTTGATTATCCCATTGTTGTCTCAATCTATGGATAATCTCAATTTAATATATTATTAAAATCAGTAATAGGTTCTACCTTTGGCCAACATTCTAGTTAAGATTATTATCAACAAGTGAACTATGAATTATTTGCCCTCTGAAGCAATAGAGCAGATAAAAATAAATTTAAAGAACAATGCAAATGTTATTCCATTTAAAAACTCGTATTGATATCACCAAAAAGCCCATAAATTGAGTGTCTATAAATAGAAGTCAGAGACATGGCACATATTTCTCAGAATCAGGAGAATACCATCCTAGAATAGATAACTTGCTTTTATTTATCTTTTGTCATTTTTGCCTTACTTGGGAAATAAGATTAATTAACTTTACTTGACCATTCTCCCCTAGCAATGTGCTGTGTGTGTGTGAGTGCTTAGTTGTATCCAATTCTTTGGGACCCCATGGACTGGGATGGGAGTCATAGCCCATGAGACTCCTCTGTCCATGTGATTTTCCAGGCAGGAATACTGGAGTGGGTTGTCATTTCCTTCTCCCGGGGATCATCCTGACCCAGGGATCAAACACATGTCTTTTGCATCTCCTGCAGAAGCAGGCAGATTCTTTACCAATGAGCCACCTGGAAAACCCAGCCATGAATTAGTTTACAACAAAGCCATCTTACTGAGATTTTTATCTAAAGAGTTCTGTTGGATTGTGGAAAACCCAAAATCTTTCTTGGAATACAGATTAAGAGAGAAGTGAAAAATCTGTGAAAAGATAAAAATTAACTGCCGGGGTCCAGCCCCGGCTGATCCAGGGTATTCGAAGGGGAGACGGCTTAGGCGACTATTTAAATATTCATCAAAGATATAAACAGTAATAGAATGAGGATAGCTCAGTAGGAAAATTCAGTGGAGAAAAGAGGCTGAGTGGCTTGGTTTACGCGGGAGACCAATAAAACTTCAAGACAAGAAGTTTGCACCACTTACGTAGGCCGCAGGCGTCCTTCCGTTCTCCCGAAGGAGAGGAGACACTGAGGCCTCCCCAGTCGGATCTTAGAAGCCCAGGCATAATTAGTAAGCATGGTGGGTTCCGCGCTCCAGATGGAGACTCAACCAGAGTGAGAGAGAGAGCGACATGGGGAGACCAGTATTTCGAGAAACTGATCCCAATTCTTTATTTTCCATGGTCTACTTTTATACACTGAGATGTTATGCAAAAGTCACGCGGGGTCAGTAGTCCTGACTTTTATCAAAGTCAGGTGCTTCATACAAATGCATACAGAGGTCTTAGGGGTGTTACATCATCTTCTGGCCAGGGGGGCCTGCTGACAATTTATGACCCTCTCCTTGTGACAGCGGTCAGTCAACTAGGACACTTATTTCTCCAGGGGTGATTATTCTTAAAACAGACGCCACCCAAATAAAGTTACATTCCTATAGGGTGAGGGTGTAGTGGGTTTTAGTTAAGGGAAAAATTTACTTAGCCTAAGGTCTAACGTGATTAATATCAAAGGTTAATACTTATTTCTTCTATATATTCATTAATGTGTGTAAGGGCAGGGGATGTGGAGTCTTAGCAACAAACATTGGCTCAACAAATGAAAAACCCTTCACCAATACAATTTTTAATCAGCCCATTATACTTATACTAATAGTTTTCTAACTTTTCTAAAGAACCTGTTTTTAGAAGGTTTAAAGCATCTCGTGCCTCTCACTGTTGGGAAGCTGTGAGCAATCACATGCAGCCAGACAAGCCTGTCGGGCAGGCTAGAGAACCTTCAGAGGAGTTTGTAGGTTAAAACACTCTTATCACGCCCAGGAATTATTATTAACTGGAGCTCTAAGTTAACTCCTTCTCCGAAAGAGGTGGTGGGAGACAGCCCCCCGTAAAATCAGAGGTGTAGGGGAGAGCACAAAGTAGTAAAGTAGGCAGGCTCTGGTTACAGGGGTAGATGCTCGAGGAGTTCCAGGGCGACTCCTGAGGCTCGATCCTGCCTTTGCGTATGTCGAGCCTCCTTCCTCATGACCTTTGCCATGGGCGGAGTACCTCACTCTGGCCCCCAACAATTAACCATTGAAATAGTGTTATATATTTGTAACTATGAATAATCCTTGTAGGAATATTATAAATTTTAAGGTAAGAACTAATTTTATTTTTTTTATAAGAAGCTTTTCTAAAGTTGTTATTTTTGAAATGTTACCATCTTACATGGATTTTAAGGCCAAACAATTGACCCTGAACAAGTATTTATTAATATAAAATTTTGAATGGCTTATTAAAGTGTTTTCAATTTCCTATTATAAAATGATCATTACAATAGTAACTACTTCAAAAGATTTTTGTGATGATTAAGCATGATGCTATGAATAAATCACTAGGAAAACTGCCAGTAGTAGTAGGAGTAGTATGTTCTATGATTCTGCATTGTGTAATCATTAATCCAACCACATCAAATTATAATATTTATATTTTAGTGTGCTTTCAAGTGTAATGGTTCCAGGCCTTTGAACATCCTGCTCCCTTTACACGGAATGCCTTCTTCTTCTGACTCCCATTGCAAGCATTGCCTCAATAATTAATCCTTCCAAGAGCCCAGAGGCCACACCTGATCCACTTATGTAGAACTTTATGTATCTTTTTAAATCATCTAGAATTCTCATTAGTCATTGTGGTGTCAACTCATTTGCTTGTGGTGTCAATGACTTGCTTGTACTCTCTTTAAAAAAAATAGTCACTTACCAGTCTGCAAGTATAATAGCCACATCCTTTTAAATTCAAAGCAATAACACTTTAGAAATTGCAGGAGACAATATAATTAACATTAAGGACAAAACTTTTGAGATAATGTAAGGAAAACCATGATAAACTCACAACTTTGAATTTCAGAAGTATGTTGCCATTTATCCTAATTTATTATTGATATTGATACAAAATGTGGGATGTGGTTTTCACTAATAATGAGAAGGAAAGAGAGATAAAGGAAATTTGAACAAAATTATACAAAACACAATGGGAAATTTTTTTTAAAAAAAGCAAAATATTATAAACGAAAACAGAAAATTAAATACATTGGCAAAGTTGAGTGTTATCATAATAAAAGCAAATTGGAGAATTACCTTACATATTGGAAGAGTTAAAATTTCAGGAATGATCAAAATTAAAGTAGTCAGGTACAAAAAGTGTGAGGTAAGAAAAATTATTTTAAGACAATAGAATTAAACAAAGAGCAGTATATGGTTTAAATAAAGCTATTTTATATTAATGAATTTGATTTATCAGTAATATGCATGATTTATGATTTTCAAATTTGTAGTATTATCTAGCAAGGGGAAATTTCCCTCTCTGCCTCTGTTAAATTCTTGTAGATGGACTAAGAATAAATTTTATGTATGCATTTATTTCTTTTTGGCTGCACTGGATCTTTGTTGCTGCAGGCTTTTTTCTAGTTGCGGCAAGTGAAGTCTCCTCTTCATTGCAATGCGAGGGCTTCTCATTGCAGTGACTTCTCTTGTTGCCTAGAATAGGCTTTGGGCCCACAGACTCAGTAGTTAGGGTGCATAGGCCCTGTTGCTCTGTGCCATGTGGAATCTTCCTGGACTAGGGACCAAACCATGTCCCCGGCATGGGGTTTCTTGGCAGGTGGATTCTTATCCATTATACCACCAAGGAAGTCCACTAAGAATAAAATTGACACAGGCAGATTATCAGGAGAAAAAGAAACAAATTTTGTGTGCGAAGAGGTCTCATAGAAGGAGGCCCTAGGAAGTTGACCAAGAAGGCAGGTTTTATATTTTTTAGATAAAGAAACAATAAATCTGTGAGGAATTAACAGAATGAAGAAGCTTAGGTTTTGAATGCTCAATTAGCAAAGAATATAAATGGAATTTGGGCTTGGGGTAGTAAATTACAGAATAACAAGATTTGTTCATACAGGGTTCCCAAACCAGATTCCCTGTCTCTGGAGATAAGAGTGCCCTTCCAGCTCCAGATGATGGGTGTGCATCTCTCACAGGAGAGATTTATTTCTTACCTTCAGAGAGACAATGACAAGGATTAGAGTGGCTCTCTTACACTGACTGATTCTTAAGACTACTCAAGACTTAAGAATAACTAATTTCTCTATGAATTTTATAGATAGGTTGTAAATAAGTATACATATAAGATTGTATTAATTTTAGCAGCATCCTTTATTATAAATACATGCATCCACACTCATGTAAGTAATAATGTAGTCTACAGAGTGCAGTGTTTTCAGCTGTCCATGAGTATCACTCCACCAAGAGTGGTCATACAGAATTTCACATACTTTCAATATAATAATAAATATTATAATCCATATACTCTACAGTGGAATAAAAGAAATGCCACAGCTGGATGCAGCATAATGTCCATACAAATTTAAATATTGATGGTTAGAAATCAAAATTTAAAAGTTACAAAACAAGCAATCATTTCATTAAAATAAAAATCAACAAATAAAAGAAAAATTGAATGAAAGGTATAATCAGATGAGGAAAAATGCTGAAAGTGTTCAATAAAATAAAGAGCTAATTTTTGGAAGCAAAAACATAAAAAGTATGGTGGAAAATATCAACAAAACATAAATACAACATGTCACTTATTAGCAAAAACAAAGTAAGAGGTGGCAATATCTGCAAATCGTACAATTCATCTGTTGATATGTAGAAAAACAGAATCCACAAATACATTTTATAATTGATAATATAGTTTACTAAGATAGCAAAACACTAAATGCATATTGAAAAAGTTGTTGTTTTTAATATCAGTAATAAATAGCTAGAAAATAGAATTTAAAAGAATCTTAGCAGGGTCTGCAAGACGGTAGAACAGGTTATCTCCAGACTTTGCACCCCTACAAAAGCAATGACTTGAATTGGTGTTGAATTTTATTAAATGCTTTTTCTGCATGGTTTTATGTAACTGTGTGAGTTTTATTCTTTAGCATGTCAATATAGTGGATTACAATTTTTAAAATTTAGTGTATAGAATGAACCTTGCATTCTTGGAATTAATTCTATCTTGGTCATATTATATTTTATTTTTGTATGTATATATGCAGATTACTATTTGATAATACTTTATTAAGAAAGTTTGCATCTGTATTCCTTAGACGCATTGGGCTTGTTGTTTATTCGATGTTGTTTCATTGATTTTTCTCTATTGCTCTTTTTGTTTTCAGTGTTGCTGACTTGTGCTCTTATTACCTCCTTTCCTCTACTGGGTTGAGGCTATTTTGCTCTTTATTTTTTATGTTCTTAAGGTGGGAGCTTAGATTATTGATTTAAGATCTCTGTTCTGAGGTGTACACTTATGGCTATAAATTTCCTTTGCAGTATTGCTTTAGCTGTGTCACACAAATTTTGATGTATTGCATTTTACCTGTCATTTATTTAGGTATATTTAAAATTTTTTTCTTGATAGTTCCTCTTTGATGCATGGATTGCTTAGAAGTGTGATGTATAGTTTCCAAGTGTTAGAAGTTTTATCCTTTTATCTTTCTGTAACTAATTTCTAGTTTTATTACATCGTGGAGAAAACATGGCATGTGACTTCACTATTGTAAATTTGTTTAGATTTGTTTTCTTGTCTAAGATATGGTCTATCTTGGTTTATGTTATGTAAACACTTGAAAAGAATATGTATTTTGCTGTCACTGACTGGGATGTTATAAAAAGATTGATTCAGTTCCATTGGTTGATAAGTTGGTAATGTTGAGTTCTTTCATATTTTTACTAATTCTCTGTCTAGTTGCTGTATCTTTTGTTGAGTGAGAAGTATGAAGTCTCCAGCTATACTTGTGGGTTAATTTATTTCTCATTTGTCCATTTATTTGTTGGCATTTCCAAGTTGTCAGATTCCTCAGGTCCAAGTCTAGGTTATATATAGTAAAAGCAGAACCCAAAATACTCATTTTATTCCTGGGGAATTTTAAACCTAGGGAACCTGGGGACCCTAGTCAATTTTTCTTTTCTCCATATTTTAGAGACATCTTTTATTTGTTTTATATATTATGTTTATGTTTCTTAGCTATACTTAGAAGGATAGGAAAAAAATGATCTATGCCTCCTTTCTAGAATCGGATGTCCTTCATCTCTTTATTTTTACTTTCTAGGTATAATGTACAGCAATCTCATAAAAATATTTTCCTGTCATTTTAAAGAAGCATTTATCAAATTTGATCAAGTTAGAATTATATGAAAGTCATAAAACATTACCAACATCTTGATAACCTCCTTAAATATTGAGTTATATAGTTTTGAGTTTTGGCCTGGAAATTAGGATGTATAAAAACTTTCCTTATAAATCTAGGTTGCTTCCATGTTCTAGCTATTGTAAATAGTGCTGCAATGAACAATGGGATACATGTGTCTTTTTCAATTTTGGTTTCCTCAGGGTATATACCTACGAGTGGGATTGCTGGGTCATATGGTGGTTTTATTCCTAGTTTTTTACGGAATCTCCATACCATCTTCCATAGGGGCTGTATCAGTTTACATTCCCACCAACAGTGCAAGAGCGTTCCCTTTTCTCCACAACCCTCTCCAGAATTTATTGTTTGTAGACTTACTGATGATGGCCATTCTGACTGGTGTGAGATGACCATCGCCAAATGACTCGATAAAGAAGTTTTGGTACATATACACAATGGAATATTACTCAGCCATAAAAAGGAACACATTTGAGTCAGTTCTGATGAGTTGGATAAACCTAGAACCTATTATGCAGGGTGAAGTGAGTCAGAAAGAGAAAGATAAATGTCATGTTCTAATGCATATATACAGAATCTAGAAAAATGATACTGAAGAATTTATTTACAGGGCAGCAGTGGAGAAACAGACATAGAGAGTAGACTTATGGACATGGGGAGAGGGCAGGAGAGGGTGAGATGTATGGAAAGAGTAACATGGAAGCTTACATTCCCATATGTAAAATAGATAGCCAACGGGAATTTGCTGTTTGGCTCAGGAAACTCAAACAGGGGCTCTGTATCAATCTAGAGGGGTGGGATGGGGCGGGAGATGGGAGGGAGATTCAAAAGGGAGGAGATATATGTATACCTATGGCTGATTCATGTTGAGATTTGACAGAAAGCAACTAAATTCTGTAAAGCAATTATCCTTCAATAAAAAAATAAAAGAAAAAAAAAAAACTTTCCTTATAAATCAAGTGGAAAGAAAAGGTGGAGGGTTACTATTTTAAGTAACTTATGTAGAACTGGAATGTAAGAATCCTGACAGGATCAAACTAACTGAATCTGTCTTCTATGAGATTCTAGACCAATAACTTTGAATTATCAGAGTATCACCACTTAGCCTGAGTCACTGATAGATGGCTTCCTATGGTACTATTTTATCATTTTCCTTCCAAACTGAGAGAAAAACACTTTTATAAAAATCCATATATAGAAACATCAGCAAAATGGTGGAATAGGAGACTACTACTGACGCTCTCTCCTCCATGGACTCACCAAATATATTTATAGATCATAACCATCTGAGAAAAAGTCCAGAAACTACTTGTGTGACTCCTATACATTGGGCAACTGAGAAAATACCCATATTTAAACAGGTAAGAAAAGATGAGACTTACTCTGGCCATAAATCCCACCCCTGGGACAGTGCCAGAGTATCAAGAGAGAATTTCTGACCCTCAGCATCTCCCTGGAGAAGGCAATGGCACCCCACTCCAGTACTCTTGCCTGGAAAATCTCATGGGCAGAGGAGCCTGGTAGGCTGCAGTCCATGGGGTCGCAAAGAGTCGGGCATGACTGAACAACTTCATTTTCATGCATTGGGGAAGGCAATGGCAACCCATTCTGGTACTTTTGCCTGGAGAATCCCAGGGTCGGTGGAGCCTGGTGGGCTGCCATCTATGTAGTCGCACAGAGTTGAACACGACTGATGTGACTTAGGAGCAGCAGCAGCAGCAGCAACTCCCTGGCACATTAGCCCCTGACTTTTATGAGTGCCACCTGAGGAACTGGCTCCTAAATCCCCTAGCGTCAAGGCCAATGGAGCCTGGCATTTTTGAGTCCCCAGTGACCACAAGAGTCTGCCTGCAATTCAGGAGACCCACGTTCAGTCCCTGGATTGGGAAGATCCCCTGAAGAAGGACATGGCAACCCATTCCTGTATTCTTGCCTGGAGAATCCCATGGACAGAGACACTTGGCAAGCTACAGTCCATAGGGTCACAAAGAGTTGAACACAATTGAGCAACCAACACTTTCACTTTCACTCACAAGGACCACATAAAACAAATAGGCTGTTTTTAAAGTCATTTTTTACATCAGTGTCTCTTTTGCTGTCTCATATACAGGGTTATTGTTACCATCTTTCTAAATTCCATAGTATGCGTTAGTATACTGTATTGGTGACACTGATGTATAGAACAGTCTTTTGGACTCTGTGGGAGAGGGAATGGGTGGGATGATTTAGGAGAATGGCCTTGAAACATGTATAATATCATATATGAAACGAGTCGCCAGTCCAGGTTCGATGCATGATACTGGATGCTTGGGCCTGGTGCACTGGGACAACCCAGAAGGATGGTATGGGGAGGGAGGAGGGAGGAGAGTTCAGGATGGGGAACATGTGTTACCTGTGGCAGATTCATGTTGATATATGGCAAAACCAATACAATATTGTAAAGTTAAAAAATAAAAAAAAGAAAAAAAATAAAGTCATTTTTTTTAAAGAAGAAATAAAATTGCCAACAGGTATATGAAAACATGTTCAACATCACTAATCATCAGGGAAATGCAAATAAGAAACAAAATGAGTTATCACTTCATACCTGTTGACATAGCTGTTCTCAAAAAGTAAGAGATAATGTGTTCATAAGGATATGGAGAAAAGAGGATCCTTGCATACTGTTGATAGGAATGTAAATTGGTACAACCACTGTGGAAAACAGTATAGAAGTTCCTTAAGAAATTAAAAACAGAATTGATCCAACAATTTCACTTCCAGATATTTATCCAAAGGAAATAAACACTAACTTGAAAAGATAACTATACCTCCATGTTCATTACAGTCTTATTCTCAGTAGCCAAAATATGAAAGCAAGCTTGTGTCCATTGGTGAATGGATAAAGAAAATATAGGGTGTATACATATATATATATATATATATATATATATATGAAGGAAATGGCACCCCACTCTAGTACTCTTGCTTGGAAAATCCCATGGACGGAGGAGAGTAGTAGGCTACAGTTCATGGGGTCACAAAGAGTCAGACATGACTGACGGACTTCACTTCATATATATATATATATGTGTGTGTGTGTATATGTATATGTATATGTATATGAGCTATTATTCAAGCTTTAAAAAGAAGCAATTCCTAACATTTCCAACAACATGGATGAATTTGGAGCACATTATGCTACGTGAAATAAACCAGACATAAAAAAACAAAGATTGTACAATCATACTAATATGTGGAATATTTTTAAAAATTAAATACAATAAAACTTAACTTACAGTAACAGAAAACAGAATAGTGGTTACCAGAGGCTGAGATATAGGGGAAAAGAGATTAAAAAATAATACTAATGAATAGAGAAAGTAGAATGGTGTTTTCCAGGGTTGAGGGCATAGAGTCATGGGAATTTATTCCTTCAGAGTTTCTGTTTAGCAAAATGAAAATCTTTATGGAGAAGGATGGTGATGATGGTCACACAGCAATGTGAATATCTTTAACACCACTGAGCTCTACATTTAAAAATGGTTCAGATAGTAAGTTTTATGTTCTATATATCTATATGTGTGTGTACCTGTGTATACATGCATATTTCCTTATTACAATCTGATACTGTTTGGTACCTATGATTTCCTTAACAATATTTTTCATAATTGCATTTAATTTGGGCAGTTAAATGAATAAATGTCTGGAATTATGGGCTATTTAAAAATGTAAAGTATCAGGTAAATGAAAATTCTAAGTTTCAGACACCTCTCTTTTTGAAATACCTGTTCAACAGCCAAATATTCTTTGCTCTTTACAAATAGTCTTTGGTCTTTGGTACCAAAAAGTTCTTTTGAAGTTAAAGCATTGACAGCAAGACTTTGATCCTATAATCAGGGGAAAATGTCATATAAATGTAATGCCCATGGGATCTGAGCTTTGGCATGTATAATATAAACCAGCTGGTAGTCTTTTCTACTGGATTATGTTTTGGTGATACTTGTGCAAAAAGAGCCAACACGGTGAATAACTTAGTATTTATAGTGAGTGCCTTGTTTATATGTTTGTATAGACTCTCTGTATATTTAAAATATATATTTTTTCTCTTCTTTCTTACTGGAGAGCAACCAGTAATGTTCAGACCTTGTAAGTTAAGCTAATGCTGGCAAAATAACAGGTAATTTTGAAAACAGTAGTTTAAAAATAAATCAAAGTTTATTTCTCTCCCAGTATAGTCTCAGTTTTTGACTGTGCATACGAACAAAGCTAGTGGAGGTGATGGAATTCCAGTTGAGCTATTTCACATCCTGAAAGATGATGCTATGAAAGTGCTGTACTCAATATGCCAGCAAATTTGGAAAACTCAGCAGCGGCCACAGGACTGGAAAAGGTCAGTTTTCATTCCAATCACAAAGAAAGGCAATGCCAAAGAATGCTCAAACTACCACACAATAGCACTCATCTCACATGCTAGCAAAGTAATGCTCAAAATTCTCCAAGCCAGGCTTCAGCAATATGTGAACCATGAACTTCCTGATGTTCAAGCTGCTTTTAGAAAAGGCAGAGGAACCAGAGACAAAATTGCCAACACCCACTGGATCATGGAAAAAGCAAGAGAGTTCCAGAAAAGCATCTATTTCTGCTTTATTGACTATGCCAAAGCCAAGCCTTTGATTGTGTGGATCACCATAAACTGTGGAAAATTCTGAAAGAGATGGGAATACCAGACCACCTGACCTGCCTCTTGAGAAATTTGTATGCAGGTCAGGAAGCAACAGTTGGAACTGGACATGGAACAACAGACTGGTTCCAAATAGAAAAAGGAGTATGTCAAGGCTGTATATTGTCACCCTGCTTATTTAACTTATATGCAGAGTACATCATGAGAAACGCTGGACTGGAAGAAACACAAGCTGGAATCAAGATTGCCGGGAGAAATATCAATAACCTCAGATATGCAGATGACACCACCCTTATGGCAGAAAGTGAAGAGGAACTCAAAAGCCTCTTGATGAAAGTGAAAGTGGAGAGTGAAAAAGTTGGCTTAAAGCTCAACTTTCAGAAAATGAAGATCTGGCATCCAGTCCCATCACTTCATGGGAAACAGATGTGGAAACAGTGTCAGATTTTATTTTTGGGGCTCCAAAATCACTGCAGATGGTGACTGCAGCCATGAAATTAAAAGACACTTACTCCTTGGAAGGAAAGTTATGACCAACCTAGATAGCATATTCAAAAGCAGAGACATTACTTTGCCAACAAAGGTTCATCTAGTCAAGGCTATGGTTTTTTCCCATGGTCATGTATGGATGTGAGAGTTGGACTGTGAAGAAGGATGAGCACTGAAGAATTGATGTTTTTGAACTGTGGTGTTGGAGAAGACTCTTGAGAGTCCCTTGGACTGCAAGGAGATCCAACCTGTCCATTCTAAAGGAGATCAGCCCTGGGATTTCTTTGGAAGGAATGATGCTGAAGCTGAAACTCCAGTACTTTGGCCACCTCATGCAAAGAGTTGACTCATTGGAAAAGACTCTGATGCTGGGAGGGATTGGGGGCAGGAGGAGAAGGGGATGACAGAGGATGAGATGGCTGGATGGCATCACTGATTCAATGGACGTGAGTCTGGGTGAACTCCGGGAGTTGGTGATGGACAGAGAGGCCTGGCGTGCTGCGATTCATGGGGTCGCAAAGAGTTGGACACAACTGAGTGACTGAACTGAACTGATGACAGTCATTCCAGCTTCCCACGTGGCACAGTGGTAAAGGTCTGCCTGCCAATGTTGAAGATGCAGGTTCCATCTCTGGGAAATAACAACCAACTCCAGTAATCTTTCCTGGAAAACCCCATGGACAGAGGAGCCTGGTGGCATCCTCTCCAAGGGGTCACAAAGAGTCATACAGGAGTGAGCTGGCATACACGCACACAAGTTAGTCATTCAGGTACCCAAACTGACAAGAAATTTGCCATTTTCAACAAAGTTTTCCTGTACTAGGAAAAGGGGGAAAAAAGTGAGGGAGTTACGTGAAAAATTTATTGTAATGAACTGAAAGTGGGAGAGTATACATTTTTTATGCCCATGTCCCACAGCTTCAAAATCCTAATTACAGGCCCACACCTAAATTTAAAAAATGCATTAATTAGCAACTAGTCAGTCTCAAGTTTTTTTGTCCTATAACATATATTGTGTTATCTTATATTCACAACATCCAATAAAATTAAATGTTACAGGTGAGAAAGCTGAGGCTTGAAGAGATTCAGTACATGTCCAATATCATCAAACTAGTAAATAGTAAAAATGGGACCCCAGAATTTTCTAACTCTAAAAATCATACTATTTCAGATAAAAAGTGATGTTTCATTTACAAAGACTTTTTTCATAGAAAAGTGAAGAGGGCTAATGTATGATTTCTAATTACCTAAACATTAAAAACTCTTTTGTTTGGATATTGTATAATATTAAGATTTTTATGGTGTTTCCTATAATATTTCTTCCTTAATACGATAAGATAATCAGTGTTATCAACTTGAGAAATAAAATTGTATCCCCAAAGCAAACTTTTTCTCCATGCAAACTTTTGAGGCTGTGGCAAATTTTTCTGGCTCTTAAAACATGTGGTTGCCTTTGTTGATCATGGCAAAAATACAGGTTGGGGAGACTTAGCAAGATATTGAAATTTGCCAGCTCATTCTTCAATCTAAGATTCATGGGGTCGCAAAGAGTCGGACACGACTGAGCGACTGAACTGAACTGAACTGATGGCAGTCTTTCCGGCATCCTAGGTGGCACAGTGGTAAAGTGTCTGCCTGTCAATGTTGAAGATGCAGGCTCCATCGCTGGGCCAGGAAGATCCCCTGGAGTAGGAAATAACAACCAACTTCAGTAATCTTTCCTGGAAAACCCCATGGACAGAGGAGCCTGGTGGGCTCCTGTCGAAGGGGTCGCAGAGAGTCATACAGGACTCCTGCCCCCAAGGATAGTACTCTAGATAATATGATATTCTTACTGATATAATCTTATAATTTTGCTAATGTAATTATATTTTAATCATGGATTCTTCTGGTTAATGTCAGTAAAATTATGTAGTCACTATCTTAGATGTCACAAATCATCTGTTGGAATACTTAAAGTAATAAGATTAAAAAGATGGTTCATTTTATCATTGTTAATAACATTTATTTGTGGCAATTAAAAAGAGGTACAAATAGAACTGAGTGTTCACTATGCTCAGAGCTTACAAAGATATATTTATATTTGCGTCTTAATTGTGATGATAACATTGCACCTAGGTGTTTACTAGAAAATGTGCAGAGTATCAGAACAGTAGTGAGGAACAGTTTTATGTTATTTTGTGAAATACAAAAGGTAAACATTTCAGAGTGATGTCTTCCCACCCCCCAACAGTATTCCTAGATTATCCTCCAACAATCCTATGAAATCAGCTACCAAGAAAACTTTGGAATAAGTAATTCATACTGATTGCAAATTTCTTAAACAAATATCTCAACTTTTCATTAGCACACCAGCTGCTCTTTTTTTCCTGCCGGTCTGCTTGCTTTCCTTCCTTCCTCTGTGTTGGTGGGGGTTTGGGGAGGAGGAGGACATAGAGTTCGTGTCATATTCAAGTGCCTTTTAGTTTAATCAGTCAGTCTGCTCAGAATTAAACGTTGAGTTCAGGTAACATGACATTGGGCTCCCAGGTGGCACAGCGGTAACGAATTCACCTGCCAGTGCAGGAGACATAGGAAATGCAGCTTTGATCCCTGATTTGGGGAGATCCCCTGGAGGATGAAAAGGCAACCCACCCCAGTATTCTTGCCTGGAAAATTCCATAAACAGGAGCCTGATGGGTTATAGTCCACGGGGTCTCAACAAAGAGTCAGACACAACTGAGCATGCACACATTACATTAAGAGAGAAAGAAGAAAGAGAACAAGTAAAATATGTGTTAGTAGATAAACTCATGCCCATAGTACGCTAGGTGGAAAGTTAGGCCATAATCAAGTTAATCATGTTGCGAGGTCCATTTTGAGTCAAAAGTATGTCAAAGTTTTAAAAACTGACTATATTAGAAACAATTAATTGTACAGTGGCTGTGCAAATGATAATGATTCAGTTATCTATTTTGGAACAGGTGTGCTAATATATTTGTTACCCAAATACCTACTTAACTTCCCTAAATCCCAGGCTGTTTGATTATCTTTAATGGTCCATTGGTAAATAAAATTTAAAAGTTGATCCAGTCAAGTTCATCAATAAAATTAAACTGGCTTGCATATATATATATGATTTTTCCAAACATATCAAATAAATACTACGTACCTTTTTACTCCAATCTTCAAGGAGTCATTTCAGAAAGAGATCATTTTAAACTCAAGTAGTAGCATATTGGAGAAGGCAATGGCACCCCACTCCACTACTCTTGCCTGGAAAATCCCATGGATGGAGCCTGGTGGGCTGCAGTCCATGGGGTCACTAAGAGTTGGACATGACTGAGCAACTTCACTTTCACTTTTCACTTTAATGCATTGGAGAAGGAAATGGCAACTCACTCCAATGTTCTCGCCTGGAGAATCCCAGGAACAGGGGAGCCTGGTGGGCTGCCGTCCATGGAGTCGCACAGAGTCGGACACGACTGGCGCGACTTAGCAGTAGCAGCAGTAGCATATTGCTACTATATTAGTATGATATTGTTACATAATGTTCACTAAGATAATAAAAATAATAATTAAATGCAAATATATGTAAATCTTATCAGAATTTAGAAAGGTATGTTTCCAAAATAAAAATATGCAATATGTATAGACTATCAAAAGTGAAAGCTTGTTAAAATTACCAACATAATTTTGACATTGATAGTGATAAACCTATGAAAGTTAGTTAAGATTTTCCCAAAGAGTGTAATGAGTATCAGTATTTCATCACTAACAATAATTGAATAGGTTGACCTCCAAATATCAAATCTCATTACCTTCAGATTTAGAAAAATGTGAACCCTTGGACATAGCACATTTTGCATCATAAATAGTATCAAAAAACCTAAGTACTTGTTTTAGGGCAATATATTTGCTATATCAAGTGTACCAATAAAATATTAGTCTGTTTATATTTTTTTTAACTTATGCATAATTAAGAAATTTTAGAATCACTATTCTTGGATATTTCTAAGTTGCTTAACTTTCTAGGATTCTGTGGCTTATAACTTCAATTTTAACTGAAATTAATAATTTTGAAACATTTCTTGGGTATTATAAAATTTACCTAACTATGGTCTTAAAATCAAGAGCAAAGTGAAAAATGGGATGAATTTGAAAAAATAACAGAAAAAATACAAAAAAAAACCCCAAAAGAATACCTAAACAAACCTAATACAACAAAGAAATAATTGTTATGAACCTAATCTCTTCTCAGCTTCAAAAACAGTTGTATGCTGCAGTTGGTAATTGATATCATTATAAAAATAGAGAAGTATAGAACACATTTACAACCATAAAATCAATATTTTTGAAAATTAATTTAACATTTAAAAACAACTGAATGAATCACCAATCATAATCATAAGAAAATGACATGATTATTAATGACTTTATGGTAAAAGTGATAATTGGATGCATCAGGATGAATGACAAATTGCATATCAACTTTTTACTGTAAGCAAGTTTGCTAATTAATGGGAATACAAAGTAATAACTGAGTCACCTCTAAATGGAGAGGTTTTTTAAAGTGCATTTTGACAACACTAACTGCAATATAAAGCAAAAACACCACCCAGCATGCCCTCATCTTATTATCTCATCTATACAGAGTAGTCATTTGTTCTTGTTAATCTTTTGCCTTTATCAGTAATTAATTCACTATGAAAACAATAGTAAGGACCCCTTAGAGGTGGGGGAAAAGATATTTAAATTTTATTCTTTACTCATTTTTACATTTTCTAAACATTCATATGTTACCTCTGTAATCAGGAAAATTAAACTTCATATTTTATTTCTAAAGCCATAAATAAAAATGTTCTGAGTGCTAAAAATACTTGTAATAAAGTGTACTGTAATGGAAAAGATATGTGTTCCTGGGCCTTTTTCCAACACAGGAATCATACTACACATGACTCTGAATAATAAAAAGGGTGTTAATCTTTGCTTACTACATTACTCTTTGCAGCACAGTTACATATTTAAAAAGCAAATAAGAGGGTGTAATCAAGATTCCAGTTTGAATAGAGGTGTGTCAGGAAAGATGTTAGAAGCTATTGTATCTAATAAAAGATAAATTTACCATCTCCCTAATTTATGTGATCTATACTGTGTGGACCACAACAAACTCTTGAAAATTCTGAAAGAGATGGGAATACCAGACCACCTGACCTGCCTCTTGAGAAACCTGTATGCAAGTCAGGAAGCAACAGTTAGAACTGGACATGGAACAACAGACTGGTTCCAAATAGGAAAAGGAGTACGTCAAGGCTGTATATTGTCACCCTGCTTTTTTAACTTATATGCAGAGTACATCATTCGAAACGCTGGGCTGGAAGAAGCACAAGCTGGAATCAAGCTTGTGCCGGGAGAAATATCAATAACCTCAGATATGCAAATGACACCACTCCTATGGCAGAAAGTGAAGAGGAACTAAAAAGCCTCTTGATGAAAGTCAAAGAGGAGAGTCAAGAAGTTGGCTTAAAGCTCAACATTCAGAAAAATAAGATCATGGCATCTGGTCCCATCACTTCATGGCAAATAGATGGGGAAACAGTGGAAACAGTGTCAGACTTTATTTTTTTGTTCTCCAAGATCACTGCAGATGGTGACTGCAGCCATGAAATTAAAAGACGCTTACTCCTTGGAAGGAAAGTTATGACCAACCTAGATAGCATAGTCAAAAGCAAAGACATTACTTTACCAACAAAGGTCCATCTAGTCAAGGCTATGATTTTTCCAGTGGTTGTGTATGGATGTGAGAGTTGGACTATGAAGAAAGCTAAGCAGTGAAGAATTGATGCTTTTGAACTGTGGTGTTGGAGAAGACTCTTGAGAGTCCCTTGGACTGCAAGGAGATCCAACCAGTCCATTCTGAAGGAGATCAATCCTGGGTGTTCTTTGGAAGGAATGATGCTGAAGCTGAAACTCCAGTACTTTGGCCACCTCACACAAAGGGTTATCTCATTGGAAAAGACTCTGATGCTGGGAGGGATTGGGGGCAGGAAGAGAAGGGGACGACAGAGAATGAGATGGCTGGATAGCATCACCGACTCGATGGACATGAGTTTGAGTGAACTCCGGGAGTTGGTGATGGACAGGGAGGCCTGGTGTGCTGCAATTCATGGGGTCACAAAGAGTTGGACATGACTGAGCAACTTAACTGAATTGAATACAGCAGCAACTAAAATATATTTCCATGTTTAAAATATAAACAAGAGGTGAGACTCTGAATTTTCCCTTTCACTTATAAGAATAAAAGAACACTGAGATTTAAAATGCAGGGCAAAACGAAGTGAAAGTTCATCCATGTCAATATGTGTTTATTTAATCAGAGTTGTTTTTCAGTCTACAGGATGCAATACAGTTTCTAGTTTTCAGTGTTAATTCTTAAGGAGAGATATGTGGAATAGTTTATCATGTCTTTTGCCCATTGTAACAGGATTTTCTTTTAAGTTTGAGGTTTGTTTTTCTTTATATATTCCAGGTGCTAGTCTTCTATAGGATAGGTGGTTTGTAAATATTTTCCCCTGGTCTGTGTCTTGCTTTTGATCTTATCTGTGGAGTCTTTTACATAGCAAAAGTTTTTCAGTTTGATGAGGTTCAATTAATATTTCTTTTGTAGATCATGATTTTGGTGTCAAGTCTAAGAACTATTTGACCAACCATTAACCTAAATAGTTCCCTATGCTGTTCCTAAATTTTTATTGTTTCACATTTTACATTTAAGTCTGTGATTTAATTTTTACTAATTTCCATAAGTGAAATCGTTCAGTCGTGTCCGACTCTGCAAACCCATGGACTGTAGCCTACCACACTCCTCCATCCATGGGATTTTCCAGGCAAGAGTACTGGAGTAGATTGCCATTTCTTTCTCCAGAGGACCTTTCTGACCCAGGGATCGAACCCGGGTCTCCTGCATTGTAGGCAGACGCTTTACCATCTGAGCCACAAGGATAGAGGTACTAATTTCCATATAAGGTGTTATATTTGCATCTCATATTTTTACCTATAGATGTCCAGTTGCTCCCTGGATACCCAAAGATCTATCCTTCCTCCCTTAAATAGTTTTGCACCCTTGTCAAAAATTAGTTGGCCGTACTTGTGTTTTGCGTTTAATCTCTTTCTCTGTGCTCTGTTTAATCTGCTGTGTTACAGTCTTGATTGCTGCAGCTACACTCAAAGACTTAATATCGATAGAGTGATACCCCCAGTTTATTCTTCCTTTTCAAGGTTTTTTCAACTATGCTAAGACTCTACTGTCCCATATAAGGTTTTAAATAATGCCTATGTCCAAAAACCCAGCAAAACTATAAAACCAATAAACAAAGTAACTCGTGGTATTTGAATAGAAATTTTATTGTATTAAACTTATAAATTAGTTTGGAGACAATTGACATCTTTATATGTTGATTATTTCAATCCATGAACATGATATGTCTATGCATTTATTTAGGTCTTTTAATTTTACATCTAACTGTATTTCTTTAGGATCATTGTACAAAACACTGTGTTTTTAATTCAGTATCCATATGCTCATTTTTAGTAGTTGGAAACGTGAGTGATGTTTGTTTGATCTTTATTCTTCAATCTTGCTGGACTGATTTTATTTTTTATTATTAAAATATACTTACATATACTAGTGTATTACTTTTAGGTATATCCTTGAAATTTTATAGAAATGCAATTATGTCATCTGAAAATAGGGACAGTTTTCTTTCATCCTTTCTAACTTTGGCCTTTTATGTCTTTATACTTCCTTACTGCAGTGGCTAGAGTTTTCAGTACAGAGACCAAAGTGATAAGACATCTTTGACTTGTCCTTGATCTTACAGAGAAAGGTTTCAGTCTTCTACATTCATTATGTTAGCAGTCTGCTTTTAGAGATACCTTTATTATGTTGAAATAATTTCCTTCTAATCCTATTAATAATTTTCTAAGCTTTTAAATCATGTATAACTATGGAATGACACATATATTTTCTGCATCAATTGATAGTGTTATTTTTTTTCTTCTTTAGCTGTCATTAGGGTGGCTTCTATTGATTAATATAAAAATGCTGAAATAGCCTTGCACACCTGAAACAAATGCTAATTGTTCATGGTGTGTAATTCTTTCTATATGTTGTTAAAATCAGTTTTCTAATATTTTAATAAATATTCAGTGAGTTATGTAAACAGAATATGGTGAATCATGCTTTTTATTCACTATGCCAATCTGTGCCTTTGAACAAAGAGTCGGACATAATGAAGTGACTTAGCACTCATGCATATTCCATATATATGTAATTATTGACTTGTCAAAACTAAAGTTTCACATTTTAATGTCAAAGTTTTCATCATTTGTTTTCTTTTCGCTTTCTCTCTCTTGACTCTTTTTTCTTTTCTGTTGGTTACTGAAGCATCTTTTAGAATTACTTCATGATTTATTTCTTTCCTTCCTTTTTTTTTTTTTTTTTTAGTACTGTGAGTATATCACTTTATCTACCTTTTATAGTGGTTAGTCTAGGTATTACTGTGACACTGTTTCATAGGAGAAACCTGTTGTCGTTCAAATTGGTGTTCCCCTATGAGAGTGGGCTGTTTTTACCTGACTGCTTATGCTATTAGTTTTGTCTTTATTTTTCAGAAATTTAACTATGATGTATCTTAATGTGTATTCTTTTAGGTTTATCATGTTTGGAGCACATTTAGTTTCTTGAATCTATATTTTGTATCTTTTACCTATCTGGAGCATTCTTTGCATTGCCTTTCTTTGGGACTGGAATGAAAACTGACTTTTCCAGCCCTGTGGTCACTGCTGAGTTTTCCAAATTTGCTGGCATATTGAGTGCAGCACTTTCACAGCATCATCTTTCAGGATTTGAAATAGCTCAACTGGAATTCTATCACCTCCACTAGCTTTGTTCATAGTGATGCTTTCTAAGGCCCACTTGACTTCACATTCCAGAATGTCTGGCTCTAGGTGAGTGATCACACCATGGTGATTACCTTGGTCATGAATACCTTTTTTGTGCAGTTCTTCTGTGTATTCTTTCCACCTTTTCATTAAATCTTCTGCTTCTGTTAGGTCCATACCATTTCTGTCCTTTATCGAGCCCATCTTTGCATGAAATGTTCCCTTGGTATCTCTAATTTTCTCGAAGAGATCTCTAGCCTTTCCCATTCTGTTGTTTTCCTCTATTTCTTTGAATGGATCGTTGAGGAAGGCTTTCTTATCTTTTCTTGCTATTCTTTGGAACTCGGTATTCAGATGCTTATATCTTTCCTTTTCTCCTTTGCTTTTTGCTTCTCTTCTTTTCACAGCTATTTGTAAGGCCTCCTCAGACAGCTATTTTGCTTTATTGCATTTCTTTTCCATGGAGATGGTCTTGATCCCTGTCTCCTGTACAATGTCATGAACCTCCATCCATAGTTCATCAGGCACTCTGTCTATCAGATCTAGTCCCTTATATCTATTTCTCTTTGCCACTGTATAATCATAAGGGATTTGATTTAGGTTATACATGAATGGTCTAGTGGTTTTCCCTACTTTCATCAATTTAAGTCTGAATTTGGCAATAAAGAGTTCATGATCTGAGCCACAGTCAGCTCCTAGTCTTGTTTTTGCTGACTGTATAGGGCTTCTCCATCTTTGGCTGCAAAGAATATAATCAATCTGATTTCGGTGTTGACCATCTGGTGATGTCCATGTGTAGAGTCTTCTCTTGTGTTGTTGGAAGAAGGTGTTTGCTATGACCAGTGTGTTCTCTTGGCAAAACTCTATTAGCCTTTGCCCTGCTTCATTCTGTACTCCAAGGCCAAATTTGCCTGTTACGCCAGGTGTTTCTTGACTTCCTACTTTTGCATTCCAATCCCCTATAATGAACAAGACATCTTTTTTGGGTGTTAGTTCTAAAAGGTCTTGTAGGTCTTCACAGAACCATTCAACTTCAGCTTCTTCAGCATTACTGGTTGGGCCATAGGCTTGCATTACCGTGATATTGAATGGTTTACCTTGGAAACAGAGATCATTCTGTCGTTTTTGAGATTGCATCCAAGTACTGCATTTCGGACTCTTTTGTTGACCATAATGGCTACTCCATTTCTTCTAAGGGATTCCTGCCTGCAGTAGTAGATGTAATGGTCATCTGAATTAAATTCACCCATTCCAGTACATGTTAGTTCACTGATTCCTAGAATGTCGACGTTCACTCTTGCCATCTCCTGTTTGACCACGTCCAACTTGCCTTAATTCATGGACCTAACATTCCAGGTTCCTATGCAATATTGCTCTTTAGAGCATTGGACCTTGCTTCTATCACCAGTCCCATCCACAACTGGGTGTTACTTTTGCTTCAGTTCCATCCCTTCATTCTTTCTGGAGTTATTTCTCCACTGATCTCCATTAGCATACTGGGCACTTACTGACCTGGGGAGTTCCTCTTTCAGTATCCTATCTTTTTGCCTTTTCAAACTGTTCATAGGGTTCTCAAGGCAAGAATACTGAAGTGGTTTGCCATCCCCTTCTCCAGTGGACCACATTCTGTAAGACCTTTCCACCATGACCCGTCCATCTTGGGTCACAAATGCTCAAACTACCGCAAAATTGCACTCATCTCACGTGCTAGTAAAGTAATGCTCAAAATTCTCCAAGCCAGGCTTCAGCAATACGTGAACCGTGAACTTCCAGATGTTCAAGCTGGTTTTAGAAAAGGCAGAGGAACCAGAGATCAAATTTCCAACATCTTTTGGATCATCAAAAACAAAAGAGAGTTCCAGAAAAACATCTATTTCTGCTTTATTGACTATGCCAAAGCCTTTGACTGTGTGGATCACAATAAACTGTGGAAAATTCTGAAAGACATGGGAATACCAGACCACCTGACCTGCCTCTTGAGAAACCTGTATGCAGGTCAGGAAGCAACAGTTAGAACTGGACATAGAGCAACAAACTAGTTCCAAATAGGAAAAGGAGTACATCAAGGCCGTATATTGTCACACTGCTTGTTTAACTTATATGCAGAGTACATCATGAGAAACGCTGGGCTGGAAGAAGCACAAGCTGGAATCAAGATGACCGGGAGAAATATCAATAACCTCAAATATGCAGATGACACCACCGTTATGGCAGAAAGTGAAGAGGAACTAAAGAGCCTCTTGATAAAAGTGAAAGAGGAGAGTGAAAAAGTTGGCTTAAAGCTCAACATTCAGAAAACGAAGATCATGGCATCCAGTTCCATTGCTTCCTGGGTAATAGATGGAGGAACAGTGGAAACAGTGTCAGACTTTATTTTTTGGGGCTCCAAAATTACTTTAGATGGTGATTGCAGCCATGAAATTAAAAGACGCTTACTCCTTGGAGGAAAGTTATGACCAACCTAGATAGCATATTCAAAAGCAAAGACATTACTTTGCCAACAAAGGTCAGTCTAGTCAAGGCTATGGTTTTTCCAGTGGTCATGTATGGATATGAGAGTTGGACTTTGAAGAAAGCTGAGTGCCGAAGTACTGATGCTTTTGAAGTATTGTGTTAGAGAAGACTCTTGAGAGACCCTTGTGCTGCAAGGAGATCCAACCAGTCCATTCTAAAGGAGATCAGTGGTGGGTGTTCATTGGAAGGACTGATGCTGTAGCTGAAACTCCAATACTTTGGCCACCTCATGTAAAGAGTTAACTCATTGGAAAAGACCCTGATGCTGGAAGAGATTGGGGTCAGGAGGAGAAGGGGACTACAGAGGATAAGATGGCTGGATGGCATCACCAACTCGGTGGACATGAGTTTGTGTAAAACTCCGTGAATTAGTGATGGACAGGGAGGCCTGGCATGCTGCGATTCATGGGTTGCAAAGTCAGACGCGACTAAGGGACTGAACTGAACTGAACCTATTTGGAGAAGTTTTCGATCTTTATTTCATTGAATGTCTTTTATCCCATACTACCTTTTTCTTCTCCTCTGGGATTTTAATGATGCAAGTTTGAGATCTTGCTTATTGTCTCATAAGTCCTTCAGGTTCTGTTCATATATTTTCAGTTCACTTTTTTTTTTTCCTGAGAATTGCATTGATTTATCCCCACATTTCCTGATTCTATTCTCTGTCATCTTCAGTGTATTACTGAGTCCATTCAGTGTATTATTTGTAGTACTATGTTTCTCGGTTCTATAACTTCTGTATCTTTTTTTTTTTATAATTTCTTTTTTTTTAACCTGAGATTTTTTTTTTTTCTATTTGTTTCAAGATTATTTGCAATGTTTGGTTGAGCATTTTGTGATGGCAGATTTAAAATCTAAATAAGTCAGATAATTCCAACATCTGATTTAACTCACTGTTGGCATTACATCATTTTCTCTTATCTTTCAAGTTAAGAATTTTTTGGTTTATGGTCTGGTAGGTTATTCTCTACTGTAGCTGGATGTTTTGTCGATTGTATTAATATTAAGTAATTCTTGAATCTTATTTTGGGACCATTGCTAACTTCCCAGCATGATGTCTGTAGGTAGGAAATGAATGTCTCAGGCCTTTGGTGATAAAGAGGGTACTTAGCCTGGATTTCTTGAGGCAGCTCAACTTTGCCATTGACCCCAGGTAAATTGGTATCCTTGTGAAACAGTAGAACCTCAGATAAGATGGGGAAAGTGAGCACTTCTAAGATTTTTTTTCTTGGAGAAAGTTTGAACTTGTTATGGTAGGACAAGTCCTGTAATTTAGAGAAGGAGAGTACTTGCAGGGTTAGGGTATTTCTTGTATTGTGATTCTCTTGTGAGTACCTTCTAACTTCCTGGTGTTTTTGAGTAGATAGGGTTTTAGACATTTGGGGATGATGTAGCTTCCCAATCCAGCTGTTTGGTAGAATCTTTGCTATTGACACCTGGTTTCTTTCAGTGGGAGTAGGTAGTGTCAGACTCTCAAGAGATAAAAAGGCTTCCCAGGCAAAGCTGGTTGCTATGGGTTCAAATATTGTCATTTTTCAGGTTCTGCATCAATACCCTTTGTTTTTTGGTGGTTTAAAAGTCCCAAAGTCATAGACACAAAGGGACTTAGTAGGCTGAGCATTGGATTAGTATATCTCTTGCTGCTATTCTCCGTTCATCCCAATGCTTCCCAGTGAGAAAGGAGTCTCAAATCTACAAGGACAGAGAGACTTCATGGATCACATCCTACTTGTGACATGAGCTGCCATATTCATCTAAAGTTTCTGTCAGCATTCAGGTTCGATTTGGTTGAAGAAAGTGGTGGTCGTTGTTTAGTCGCTAAGTAGTATCTGACTCTTGTGACCCCACTGACTGTAACCTGGCAGGCTCCTCTGTCCATGGGATTATCTAGCCTACCTTACTAGTCTTCTATTGCAGGTTGGTTATTGGGAAATGCCAGGCTTGGGTCACCCTCATGTGTTAGGATTCATAAATTCTGCTGCTGCTATGTTGTTTCTCTAGTCTTGGGTTCCTAACAAGATTGCTTTTCTCACTTTTCCTTTCCTAGTTCTACTTTAACTGCCTATTTAATTCTTTCTAGTCTTTATTGCTCTACTGAGCAATGAACAGGAGAAAACAAGAATATGCCACCTTGCCGTGACTTGAAAACCTCCTTATATATTTTTCATTTCTTTTATGGCTACATAAACTTATGATTGTTTTCTTTGCTTAATAAATTTACCCTTTACCATTATTTAAAGGCTTGTCTTTTTTTAAATTCTTTGCCTTGAATTCCATATTTTTATATTAGTATAAATCTCAATACTAATCTTTTATACTTATTTGCATGTTTTATATATGTATATCTATATATAAATGTATGTGTATAATTATTTCCATTTAAAATGAACCCACCTGTATTTTTATATTTAAATTACACCATTTTAGGTTGGATGGCATCACCGACTCAATGGACATATGTTTGGGTAAACTCTGGGAGTTGGTGATGGACAGGAAGGCCTGGTGTGCTGCCATCCATGGGGTCGCAAAGAGTTGGACACAACTGAGCAACTGAACTGAACTGACTGAGAAAGCACAAAAAGGGATTATGTTCTTAATACTCATGTTTTTAATCTCAGCCTTTTAATTGAAGTGTTTAGTCCATCAAACTTTAATGTAAATTGGTATATGATTAGATTTAACTCTACCTTTTTATTGTTACATTTCTGACAAAATCTGTTTTTTGATACACTGATTTTTTTTTTTTAACTTTTCTCTTTTGGATTATTTGGATATGTTTTATAATTCTATTTAATTATTCTTCTTTGTTATATATCCTTGCTTTTTTCTTTACTTGCAATTACAATATACATCTTTAACCTTTCACAGTCTAATTTTTATTGTACTAATTTATGTAATGTATAAACATTTTTCTAAAAAGGTCCATTTACCTTATTCCTTTATGCTGTAGTTGCCATCTGTACTACATCTACTGCTGCTGCTGCTGCTAAGTGACTTTAGTTGTGTCTGACTCTGTGTGACCCCATAGACAGCAGCCCACCAGGCTCCTCTGTCCCTGGGATTCTCCAGGCAAGAATACTGGAGTGGGTTGCCATTTCCTTCTCCAATGCATTCATGCATGCTAAGTCGTTTCAGTCCTGTCTGACTCTGTGTGACCCTATGGACAGCAGCTCTTCCAGGCTCCTCTGTCCACAGGATTCTCCAAGGAAGAATACTGAAGTGGGTTGCCATTTCCTTCTACTACCACATACACATATTATAAACGCCACAAAACAATGTTATAATTTTCCCGTTAATTAGTCATAATTATTAGAAAGATATTAAGGAAATTATCATATATACCCCTGGTGGCTCAGAAGATAAAGAATCTGCTTGCAATGCAGGAGATCTGGCTTCCGTCCCTGGATTGGGAAGATCCCCTGGAGAAGGGAATGACTACCCAATCCAGTACTCTTGTATGGAGAATTCCATGGAGAGAAGAGCCTGGCAGGCTACAGTCCATGAGGTTGCAGAGTCTGACATGACTGAGCAATTAACATAAAATTCCTCTGTCAATATTTTTACTTTTCTTCATTTTTTTCCTGAAGATACAAATTTCTATCCAGTATGATTGCCTTCACCTTGGAGAATTTCTTTCAGAGTTTCCTGTAGTAGAAGTTGGTTGGTGAAAAGCTATTTTGGTTTTCTTTTGCTCTAAAAATGTCTCTTTTACTGTATTATTGAAGTGCATTTTTGCTAGATATAGAAATTTTAGACTACAGGGTCTTTTTTCCTCTCCATATTTTAAAGATACTCTTTTGTTGTTTTCTGTCTTCCAGTATTTCTGATGACAAACACATAAAATTCAAATATATGTTCTCCCTATATATATGTTTTTCTGCTTTTTAGATTTCATCTTAAACTCTGTTTTCAGTAATGTAACTATCAGATACCTGGGTGTCTATAAGGGTAAATAAGATAGACTTACATCTCATGGAGAAAACATTCTTTAACAATAATAAAGCCTACAGATTGATGTCAGTGTAATTAAATAGATTGTTGTGGCAAAGAATACCAAAGACGGTGGGAAGAATAACTTCATATCAATAGTCAGATAATAAACTGGAGATCCAAAGGATGATTTTGAAAAGTATAGTAATACACAGTGAAAAGATAGATCTAGGATCAGAAAACAATTAATACAATGACAGAGATTTTTTTTTTTTTTTTTTTTTTTTAAGTTTGGGGTAGTAAGAACTGACATTAGTTCACTTTGTAATGATCAAAGAATGTGGGAAGTGGCTTAGAATAATTTTGACAATATGGACAGTGCTAGATCATGTGGGGCTATATACTGAATTTTATACAAATTTAGTAAGGAATCACTGAAGAATCAAAAACAGGGATGTGATTCATTTTTGTTTACATAATTTTTTAAATGTTTGCCTTAGTAATAGTGTGAAGAATAAACTGAAGAATGTTAAGCACAGAAATAGGCTGACAATCAAACCAAATTTAGTGTTATGTTATTTCAGAAGAGAGATGATGGCACTTTAGATGAAGGTAAGATGGACATGAAGAGAATTTGATAGATTTTATGTTTATTTTAGAATTAAATTTCATATAGATAATAGATGCAGTACTAGAACTCATTCTGGAAGTAAATTTTGTATATTAGTGAAATATTTTGTGATCTAGAAAAATAAAACCTAAGTTTTTTCATGTTACAGTGGGTTCATTGCATAAATTTTCTTTTTTCATTTTACCTTAATGGGGTTGATAACATGGGATTTTTATTACATAAAAATGCAGATTTAAAGGTAACCTAACTGACATTTGAAAATAAAATCACCATCCCACCTTGCAACAACAATAAAAAGTTATGGCCATCCAAGCAGTGTGTTTTGTTATCATATAATGAACAACTTGATGAAATATTCAAAATACTATAAAAGATAACTTGCATTTTCTCATGTAAATTACTTTGGCTGTGTTAGCTATTACAATCAAATAGAATTATATGGAGGCTTACTGTCTAAAGTTGCTATATGGCAGAAACCAATACTACATTGTAAATCCCTTATCCTCCAGTTAAAAATAAATTTAAAAATTATCTATATATAGCATATTTTTTTCATCTATCTATTAATGGACACCTAGATTTCTATGTCTTGGTTATTCCAATAATGCCACAGTGAACAAAGAGGTGCCAATACCTCTTTCTAACAAAAACTTTTTGTTTCCTTCAGACAAATACCCGGAAGTGGAATTGCTTAATCATATTATAGTTATGTAAATTTCTGGATTTTTGAGGAACCTCCATATTATTTTGCATAGTAGGTGCACCACTTACATTCCCACTGTGGAAATTCTTCATCCCCTCCACAACACTTGTTATGTCTTGTCTTTTTTGATAATAGCCATTAGTGTAAGGTGATATCCCATTGTGGTTTTCATTTGCATTTCCCTGATGATTAGTGATGTTCAAAACCTTTTCATGCCCAAATCAGATGTTCAGTTTGTATATATTTTATCTCACTACTTAGGTTTCCTTTTCACTTTTTTGATGGCTTCCTTTGCTATACAGAAACTTTTTCTTTGACATAATCCTGCTTGTTTATTTTTCCTTTAATAAAAGGAAAAATCTTTGATTTGGGTCAAATCCAAAAAAAATTATTGCCACTACTGATGTAAAGGAGTAAACCCCTACATTTTCTTATAGTTGTTTTACTGTTGCAAGTCTTACATTCAAATTTTTAATGTATTTTGAGTTAATTGGTGTGTCTCATATAAGATACTGATCCCATTTTATTCTTTTTCCGTGTGGCTGTTCAGATTTTCCAGAAGCATTTATTGAAGAGACAATTCTGTCTCCATTGTGTATTCCTGGCTTCTTTGTCATAAATTAGTTGGCCATATATGCATGCATTTATTTCAGGGCACTCTATTATTTTCCATTGATCTAAGTTTCCGTTTCAATGATAATATAGTTTTTTATAAATATCGGTTTAAAATACTGTTAGACATCAGGGAGTGTGATATGCTTCATCTTCATTCCTCTTTCTCAATATTCGTTGGTTATTCAGAGTCTCTTGTGGCTCCATTCAAATTTTAGATTAGTTTTTTCTATTTTAGTGAAGTATTCTTTTGGAATTTTGATAGAGATTGTATTGACAATATGTAGATTGCTTTCAGTGGTATGGATAGTTTAATCATGTTAATTCTTTGAATCCATGAACATAAAATCTCTTTTCATTTATTTGTGTCATCTTCAGTCTCCTTCTGTAACGTCTTACAGTTTTCAAAGTACAGGTGTTTCATCTCCTTGGTTAAATGTATTTCTAGTATTTTTTTTAATACAATTAAATGGAATTTTAAAAAATTTCTGTCTCTGATATTTCACTATTCAGTTCAGTTCAGTTCAGTTCAGTTGCTCAGTTGTGTCTGACTCTTTGCGACCCCGTGAATCGCAGCACGCCAGGCCTCCCTGTCCCTCACCAACTCCCAGAGTTCACTCAGACTCATGTCCCTCGAGTCGGTGATGCCATCCAGCCATCTCATCCTCTGTCATCCCCTTCTCCTTCTGCCCCCAATCCCTCCCAGCATCAGAGTCTTTTCCAATGAGTCAACTCTTCGCATCAGGTGGCCAAAGTACTGGAGTTTCAGCTTTAGCATCATTCCTTCCAAAGAAATCCCAGGGCTGATCTTCAGAATGGACTGGTTGGATCTCCTTGCAGTCCAAGGGACTCTCAAGAGTCTTCTCCAACACCACAGTTCAAAAGCATCAATTCTCTTTGTGATTATAAATTTGTCTCATTTTAATTCTGTTCATTATTGTTTTGCATATTTTGAAGCTACAAGTATTAGGTACTTAAAATTTTGAATTATTGTAACATATTGGTGAATTTATCTCTTTAACATTGTAAATTGTCATTGTTTCTAGCAATGCTTTTGTCCATAAAACTTTCATCTGATATTTAACACTGGATTTTTTAGTTATTGTATAAATGGTGTATATTTTTTCATTGTTTTAATTTGAGTCAGTCTATGTACTTGTATTATAATATACATCTTGTCAGTAGTATACTGTTGAGAATTTTTTAATCATTCTAACAATATTATCCTTTAATTGGAATATTCAGTCCATTTACATATAATGTAATTGTTTTAATTAGTATGTTTAATGAAATTAAATACTAAATGTAGTTAAATTAAAAAAAAAAAAAAAGCATCAATTCTTCGGCTCTCAGCTTTCTTCACAGTCCAACTCTCACATCCATACATGACCACTGGAAAAATCATAGCCTTGACTAGACAGACCTTTGTTGGCAAAGTAATGTCTCTGCTTTTCAATATGCTATCTAGGTTGGTTATAACTTTTCTTCCAAGGAGTAAGCATCTTTTAATTTCATGGCTGCAGTCACCATCTGCAGTGATTTTGGAGCCCAGAAAAATAAAGTCTGACACTGTTTCCACTGTTTCCCCATCTATTTCCCATGAAGTGATGGGACCAGATGCCATGATCTTCATTTTCTGAATGTTGAGTTTTAAGCCAACTTTTTCACTCTCCTCTTTCACCTTCATCAAGAGGCTTTTTAGTTCCTTTTCACTTTCTGCCATAAGGGTGGTGTCATCTGCATATCTGAGGTTATTGATATTTCTCCCAGCAATCTTGACTCCAGCTTATGCTTATTCCAGCCCAGCATTTCTCATGATGTACTATGCATATAAGTTAAATAAGCAGGGTGACAATATACAGCCGTGACGTACTCCTTTTCCTATTTGGAACCAGTCTGTTGTTCCATGTCCAGTTCTAACTGTCGCTTCCTGACCTGCATATAGGTTTCTCAAGAGGCAGGTCAGGTGGTCTGGTATTCCCATCTCTTTCAGAATTTTCCACAGTTTATTGTGATCCACACAGTCAAGGCTTTGACATAGTTAATAAAGCAGAAATAGATGTTTTTCTGGAACTCTCTGCTTTTTCCATGATCCAGCGGATGTTGGCAATTTGATCTCTGGTTCCTCTGCCTTTTCTAAAACCAGCTTGAACATCAGGAAGTTCACAGTTCACATATTGCTGAAGCCTGGCTTGGAGAATTTTGAGCATTACTTTACTAGCATGTGAGATGAGTGCAATTGTGTGGGAGTTTGAACATTCTTTGGCATTGCCTTTCTTTGAGATTGGAATGAAAACTGACCTTTTCCATTCCTGTGGCCACTGCTGAGTTTTCAAATTTGCTGGCATATTGAGTGCAGCACTTTCACAGTATCATCTTTCAGGATTTGAAGTAGCTCAACTTAAATTCATAAATGCAACTGATTTTTGTACATTGAGATTATATCCTGCAATTATAATGAACTTATTTATTAGTTCTAACTTTTTTTAATAGGGTTTAGGTTTTCTATACATAATATCTTGTCATCTGCAAATAGAGATTGTTTTACTTCTTCCTTTCTACTTTGGATGCCTTCCATTTATTTTTCTTACCTAACTGCTCCAGCAAGGACTTCCAGTATATGGTGTTGAATAAAAGTGGTGATAGTGGACATCCTTGTCTTGTTCCTCATCTTAGAAGCAAAGCTTTCAGTTTTGCACAATTGAGTATGCTGTTAGCTATAGGCTTTTCAAATATAGCCTTTATTATGTGGAGGTCCATTCCTTCTAAACCCACTTTGTTGAGAGTTTTTAATCACCTATGGATGTTACATTTTGTCAAAATCTCTCTTTTTTTTTTTTTTGCATCTATTGAGAAGGTCATATAGTTATATCAATTATTTGGTTAATGTTGTACATCTCATAGCTTGATTTGTGAATATTGAACTGCCTTACATCCCTGAAATAAATATCACTTGATTATGTTGTGTGATCATAGTGTTGAATTCAGTTTTCTAGTATTTTGTTGAAGATTTTTACGTCTATGTTCATCAGGGATATTAGCCTGTAATTTTCTTTCCTGTGGCATGCCTGTCTGGTTTTGACATCAGATACTGTTGATCTTCTAAAATGCACTTGAAAGCATCCCTCTCTTTCTGTTTTTGGAGAAATTTGAGAAGGATTGATGCCAATTCCCTTTAAATATTTGACAGAATTCACCAGTAAAGCCATCTTTCCCTGGACTTTTAATCTCCTTATTAGTCATAGGTCTATTTAGCTACTTTTCTGTTTCTTCATGATTCAGTTTTGGTAACATATTTTTTCTGGTAATTTATCTATTTATTCTAGTTGTCCAATTTGGTGTACAACCCTTTATAGTAGTTTTTTAAATCATGTTTTGATTATCCATGATATCTGTTGTAATATTTCCTTTTTCATTTCTATTTTGATTCCTCTCATTTTTATTGGTGATCTAGCTAAAAACCTTTATTTATCTTTCCAAAACATCAGTTCTTGGTTTCAGTGATTTTTTAAACAATATTTCTAATCTCTCTTTCATTTATTTCTCCAATAAACTTATTTGCTTATTGCTCCAGTCTTTGTTATTTGCTTCCATCTACTGATTCTGAGCTTAGTTTGTTCTTTTTTTTTTTCTAGTTTCCTGCAGTTTAAAGTTAGGTTGTTTGGGATATTTCTTTATATGACTGTTTGCTTTTACTACTGTGAACTTCTTTCCTAAAATTACTTTTGCTGCAGCCTGTAAGTTTTGATACTATATGTCTCCATTTTCATTTGTCTTGATATTTTTTATTTCTCTTTAGCATTCTTACTTGACATATTGATTGTTCAGTAGCATGTTGTAGAATCTCCACATTCTTTTTTAATTTTCCATCTTTTTCTTGTAATTAATATCTAGTTCTTACCACTGTGGTTGGAAGAGAGGATTGATATGATTTCAATCTTAGTTTATTAAAAAATTTTGTGGCCTAATATATGATCTCTCGTAGAAAATGTTACATGTATGCTGGAAAAAAATGTGTATTCTGCTGCTTTGGGATGGAATCTTCTAATAACTCAACTTCATCTTTTCTAGCATGTAATTTAAGGCCAATATTTTCCTATTGATTCTATCTGTATGATCTATTTATTGATGAAACAAAGATATTGGATTCCCCCACCATTATTACATTGCTGCCTATTTTCCCCTAGGTCTGTTAATATTTGCTTTATACAGTTAGGTGCTCCTACCTCGGGTGCATAAATGTAAGCAAATATTATATTCTTATGTTGGATAGTCCCCTTTATCTTTATATAATAACTTTGTTGTTACAGTCTTGGGTTTACCCCTATTTTTTTCTGAATAGCTAACCCAGATTTCTTTTGGTTTCCATTTGCATTGAAGTATCTTTGTCTATCCCTTCTGTCAGTCTGTGAGCATCCTTAACACTGAAGTGAGTCTCTTGTAGGCAGCATATACTTGGGTCTTGATTTTCTTTTTTAATCTATTCAGCCACTGCATCTTTTGATGGAGAATTTAGTCCATTTAATTTGAAATATTTATTTATAGGTAGGGACTTAATGCCACTTTAAAAAATCATCTTCTGGATGTTTTTCTAGTTCCTTTGTTATTTTCCTCTTCTCTTACTCTCTTTCATTGTCATTTGATCATTTTCTTTAGTGGTATTTTTGATTCCTTTCTCTTTATCTCTTAAACATATTTACTATGTATTTTTGCTTTGTGATTACCATGAGGCTTCCATAAAATAACTGTAACATTCTGTTTCAGTCTTTTAAAAAGTTTGTATGCATTCTAAAGCTCTACAATTTTAGAACCCTTTCATGTTTTATGTTTTTTATTTCACAATTTATTTCTTCTTACTTTTTGTATTCATTAAGAAGCTTTTTCTCCCGGCAATCTTGATTCCAGTTTGTGTTTCTTCCAGTCCAGCATTTCTCATGATGTACTCTGCATATAAGTTAAATAAACAGGGTGACAATATATAGCCTTGACGAACTCCTTTTCCTATTTGGAACCAGTCTGTTGTTCCATGTCCAGTTCTAACTGTTGCTTCTTGACCTGCATACAAATGTCTCAAGAGGCAGATCAGGTGGTCTGGTATTCCCATGTCTTTCAGAATTTTCCACAGTTTATTGTGATCCACACAGTCAAAGGCTTTGGCATAGTCAATAAAGCAGAAATAGATGGATGTGAGTCTCAGTGAACTCCGGGAGTTGGTGATGGATAGGGAGGCCTGGTGTGCTGCGATTCATGGGGTCGCAAAGAGTCAGACACGACTGAGTGACTGATCTGATCTGATCTGAAGAAGCTTTTTCATTGTCATTTTGCTACTTTTGTCTTTCAATTTTCATACTAGATTTATAAGCAAAGAATCATCACAACATTAGACTATTCTGCATTTTAAAGTACACTAGACCTTTGAATAATGTGGGAGTTAGGGACCTCACTCTCCTTGCAGTTTAAGATCTGTATGTAACTTTATAGTCAGACCTCTGTCTCTCCAGTTTGGAGATCAAACCCATGTTGCTCAAGAGTCAAGGTATATTAATATTTTCCAGTGATATTTGTATAATATTTTCCTGTTAGCACCCTTTATTTTCAGCTAAAGAAGTCCATTTAGCATTTTTTTCCTGTGACTATTCTAGTGCTCTTGCCTGGAAAATCCCATGGATGGAGGAGCCTTGTAGGCTGCAGTCCATGGGGTCGCTGGGAGTCAGACACGACTGAGCGACTTCACTTTCACTTTTCACTTTCATGCATTGGAGAAGGAAATGGCAACCCATTCCAGTGTTCTTACCTGGAGAGTCCCAGGGACGGGGGAGCCTGGTGGGCTGCCATCTATGGGGTTGCACAGAGTCAGACACGACTGAAGCGACTCAGCAGCAGCAGCAGCAGCAGTGATGTTGAAATCCTTTAGCTTTAGACTGTCTGCAAAACTCTTCTTTCTCCTTCAATCCTGAAAGACAGCTTTGCTAGGCAGAGTACTCTTAGTTGGCAAGGTTTGGAGGTTTCTTTTTTTCAAAACTTTGAATATATTGTGTCATTCCCTTCTGGGCTCCAATATTTCTGGTGAAAAAACTGCTGATAGTCTTCTGGGGTTTACATGTATGTAACAATTAGTTTTTTGTCTTTCTGCTTTTAAGATCCTCTCCTTGTCTTTTTTTAAAAAAATATATTCTGTTTTTTGTTTTGTTGTTTTTTTTTTTAATTTTTATTTTTGGCTGTGCCACATGGTATACAAGATCTTAGTTCCCTGACAATGGATCTGGATTGAACCCATGCCCTCTGCAGTGGAAAGACAGAGTCTTAACCACTGGGAAGTCCCCTTCTCTTTGTCTTTACTTTCAACACTCTAATTAGAATGCATTTTTTGGTGTGGGTCTCATTAGTTTCATCTTCCTTGGAATCTAGGGGTTTCCTAGATCCAGAAATCTGTTCCTTTCTCCAAGTTAAGAAAGTTTTCTGACATTATTTCTTCCAGTAAACTTTCTACTTCTTTCTCCCTCTCTTCTCCTTCTGGGACTACTATAATGGAAGATCCACATGTTATGTTACATAATCCCTAAAGCTATCCTTACCCTCTTTTATTCTTTTCTCTTTTTGATCATCCAAATCAAATTAATTCCACTCTCCTATCATGGAGATTCTGAGTCTTTTACTTCATCGAATCTTCTGTTGAATCCTTTCACTGAATTTTTGTTATTGTATTGTTTAGCTCTGTGATTTTCACTTGGTACATAAATACTCTTCATTCAGGGGAAGACTGGTAAATAGATGTTTCAAACTCCTCTGCACTTTGCCAGTTAAGAACTATTTCTTTGTTTACTACCATCTATTAAACCCATGAATACAGCCTTTCTGGCAACAGAGGCAGGCTTTCAAGGGATGCATCCTTGGTGCCAGCTGTGTATACAGACACCTTTCTTGGGGATACCAGTGACCTGAGATGGGGAAGAGGGAGAGCACAAAGATAGTGCTGGCTAGCTTGGATTTTGGAGAGAATGCAGTCGGACCCTAGATGTGTATTCATTTAGAAACCTAACTGTCAGGCTACTGCTTTTAAGATAAGCAAATAGGCCTCTTTCATGGAACTTCTGGGCAAGTTTATGTCTGTAGCCTCTGCACTGGGCCCTGGTGTTAGGGGTTGGAAGCAGGCATGAGGAATAGCCACAGAGTCCTCACAAGCCGCGTGAGCACTTAGTTTGCTATATCCTTGTGGGTCTCAGCCTTCAGAGCTAGTTGTGTGTGGGGTGGGGGGAGTGGGGCAGCGGGGCGAGGGGGGCATCTCTCAGGTGGAGGTTATAAAAGTCAGGACGCCAGATGTGGTGTCCAAAGCTTCTGCTCCAGGGAGAAGCTGGAATGGTGAGTTCCCTCCTAGGCATGTGTTATCATGTAGAGGATGAAGTTTATGACACGATTGTTTTTCACTCTTTACTACACTTTTCCATATAGGTTTTTTGTCATTGTCCCACTATGTAGGAATCTCTAGGCTACTTTTTTTTTTTTTTTTTTCCAGAGAGAACTGTTCCGTATGTACCTGTAGGTTCTGTATGTCCCTGGGAGAAGCAGCATCCGGAGTCTCCTTTGTCACGATCTTGTTTCTTTTTATTTCTTTCAGCAATTTTTTGAAGTAAAAGTGGACAGTGGGAGTTCAAAGAATTCATATGTAAGGGGACAGTGGTAGTTTAATTAGTCTGTATAAAAAATCAATCTCAATATTGGTAGGCTCTAACCTTTGTAACCCTATAGGTTTTATGCTTACTCTCATTTCCTCCTCCTATGTCATCATTATGTGACTGTATGAAAAATACTAAAAGTTTAAAGTTATAAACTTTAACACCTTAGTTTTTATTTCTAAGATGAAAAGTTCAAGCCATCCAACTTTTCTTCCCAGCTATTATTCTGTCTGATTCTGTAGTGAGGTGTTAAAAGAAATAATGAAAATTGTACCAACTAAATGAATTGTAAGTCTAGGGAACCTCAAGAAACCTTTGAGACTGGACTTATTAACATTGTAAAAACCCAGCTTGGAAGCTTCATCCAGAAAATACTACTGCTGTGCTGGGTGCTGATTCCATAACTGGTGATGACATTGATGAATGTCATTTTATAAAAGTTTGAATGTCAAATATACATTTTTTTCCTTTTTTAGTCCTATATTAAGGTAAAATAATAAAAAATAATCAAAGTATGATTTTTTTCCCTAAAAACAGTGTTATTGAAACCAAATTACGATTTACTCAGCCTCTGTGGAAGTATTTATTGCTCAGTCCTGTCCAAATCTTTGTGACCCAATGGACTGTAATCCACCAGGCTCTTCCATCCATGGAATTCTCCAGGCAAGACTACTGGAGTGCGTAATCATTTCCTTTTCCAGGGTATCTTCCCTACCCAGGAAACGAACCTGGGTTTCCCATATTGCAAGCAGATTCTTTACCATCTGAGCCACCAGGGAAGCCACATAAAATTAACTTAAAATGTGTTGTTGAAAACAAATCCTTTTTAAAATATAGTCTTTCTCCTGAGGAAGATTTGAAATAATTTCCTTAAAATGTCATATCTCCTCTTTTTTATTATTTCTGATGTTATTTTCTTCATACTATTCTTCTCCTAGGCGCATTTGACAGTTCACATTTTTTCACTAGTTTCTTTCCTATTTTTTCATGTGTTTAGAAATTAAATTCCTATTAAGGACTGATTCAATTGTATACTTCTTTACCTTTATATTTTTGTGTTCTTTCTCACTGCTCATTTTATTTGATGTTTTTAGGATGACATTTTCATATTCATGATAAATCCTCGATCTATTTTTCTACCCCAGGACATTCTATTTTATATGGTAGTTTTGCTTATTCTGAAGTAATTTCCAACACATTGTCCTGACAACTATATATTTAAACTTGTCCAGAATCATTTGTTTTTTGCCCTTTTCTATTCTTTTTGACTATTCCCTAATTTTTCTCTTAACTGCTGTATCCTGAAGGTATCTTTATTTAGTTTTCTCTTTTACATTTAGACAATACCCATTTAAGATTCAGTAACATTCTAAGCTTATAGCAATAGTACTTTCAAATCTGGTACTGTTAAGTGTCAGCTTCCAGCAGACTCTATTTTTGGAAACTAAGCAATAGTGAATAGGGTCAGGTGCTGGTCAATTATTGTGACTAAGGTCGTTAAATTTTCATAATCAGAGGAAAGTATTTTAAAGGCACACTCAATTGATGTTCTTGAGTTTCTGATTCCATTCTTTAAGTTGCAGGTAACCCCTCATTATTTATATTCTTCAGCATGGAAATAGCCACTGAAAGAAAAAGAAAGTGTTAAATATGCAGCAGTTCACTGGTGGAAGAACATTTGGTAGGTTTCATCTTCACACAGACTCCAGGCAATATGAATGGCCATATGGATCCAGTTAGGAGGGAGTCTGAAGTCAGAGTTCTTACACATCAGACAGAAAGATTACTGAGATTAATCAATGCTGTGAGTGATAGCTGCCTTGAACCTAGGAAATGAGACTGGTACTAAGTGCTGTCTTTAGCATCCTTGATCCAAGAAGAAATCAATTGAGGTCCTTGTTAAGGGACATTGTGAATGATGATGTATTATGTATGAATGAAATTGTCAATGATGTAGGAAATTATTTGGAAAAAGAGAGTTTAAAGGCAGGGAGTAAAGAGCTAATAATGAGATTGCTGTAGTCCAGACTGGAGGGGAAAAAGCATATATTAAAATTTTCAGTGGAGATGAAGAGGGAATGATGGTTCAGAGAACTTATTCACCATTAGAATGGGTTGGGTTGATTATAGATTAAATGTGGAGGATGGTGGAGAAACAGGAGTTAGGGCAGACACTTTGATTTATTGCTAAAATGACCATGTAAATTAATATTTCAATTGAAATATATAAGAACAAAGGACCTTTAAAGATCTATACTTTTTTAAAATATTTTTGAATAATGTACTGTTTTGAATATTCCTACCCTCCATTTTGGTTCCTGTTCAGTATGTTTTGTTGTTTTTTTAACTTATCTTTAACTATACTATGATACACATTCTCTTCATGAAAATAAATAAGACAATAGAAAAGAATAAAATAAAGGCTAAGTCCCTTTAATAGTCATTCTTAAATCCAGTCCTTGTCTCTCTTCCCAAAAGATAATTATAGTTATTAATTGCTCATTTTTCATGTATTCTCACATATTAGGGTTTCTAAACCCCCACTGTTGGTATTTATTGCTGGAGACTGTACCGTGCCTTGTAGAATATTTAGCAGCATTCTTTGCCTCTCTCAAAGAATTATTTGCCCTAGATGTCAGCACCAAACCCCAGATGACAGTCAAAACTAAGGTGTGGTCAAATGTCCCCAAAGGGGCAGAATCACCCCTAATCAAGAAGAAATGACATATACACATGTAAATCCATAGAAAGTGTGTATTAATGGAATTTCAGTTAAACACAGACTGAAGATGGAAGATATTTTATAGAAGCTCACTCAACTCCATTCTGATTCCCTTGCAATGTTCCTTACTGCACTTTAGTGGACGGAACACCAAAAGCTATTTTTCCAAGTCTCGTTACAGTTCAGATTCTGTACCTTATCTACATTAAACCAAGCCAAAGCACTAGCATTTAATATTGAAAGCAAAGAAAATATGAAGCAGATTTATGACTTCTCTGGGAAGCATCACCATAATGATGTTTGTTTTGTGTGTGTGAGCAGCATCAGAAATTCAAAGTCAAGAACTTAGCTTCACAGCTATAGAGGGATGTAGAGCAAACATCTTGTCAGCCCAGTTCATGGCAGACATGGTGAATCTTTGAAACTTCATGGGCCTCACTTGTCTCATTTATAAAAAGGAAGAGCTTGTACTTGATCTCTGAAGATCCTTCTAGCACTAATATTTAAAAATGTTCCTCCTTTTGATATTTTATATACACAATAATATATTTTACTGGGTCACATAAATAATAATTTTGCACAATACTTCCAAATTCTTCTAATTCCAAAAGACATTAATTAAACACACATGAAGTCACAGAGGCAAAGTTGGTTCTGTGCCTTTTATTCTTCCACTTGTTAAAAAAATCAAGCCTTGAACTAGATGAACAATAATGCCCCCGTTGACCAGAGGGGACCGCTTGCAGTGACTTGGCATCTTCTGGCTCATCTTTCCCTTAGACTAAATTAAGGTGCCAAGCCTAAAACAATTTTCTTGTGCAAGATTTAGGATGGAAGGAATTATTGAAACCACAGGGTGGAAATTAATGATTAGCTTGAGATGTTATTAGCATACCAGCAGGAGAAAAGACTAAATGAGCTATGATCTGAAGTAAAATACGTCATCCTGGAAATTGCAAGTGATATGATAGAGAAACAATGCCGGGTAATAGGGGAGGAGAAGAAATGAGCTATTAGACTGAGAGGCAAGGAGACAAGCGTTTAAATTAAAAGGACAGGACAATGAGAGAGCGTGAGTTAATGTGTAAGCAGCCAGACTGAAAAACACTGTGGTTAGTCACTGCAGACACGAAACAATCCGTCAGCTGGGCTAGATTGCAGCATGAAGGGGACTAGTCAAAGAAAGGGATGCAAAGTACTTTTCTACTTGGCTAAAGCAAGCAGACACAAAATTCATCCCCAGCACCTCTTCCCTTAAGCAACATCATTAAGGGCTGCAATAAGCAAAAGGCTCACTCACCAAAAAATTACTGAGGAAAAAAATAAGGGAATAAAATAGGAAAAGACTAATGAGTAAACATTTGAGATAAAATACAAAAAAGAAAAAGAAAAAAGAAAGAGCCCTCTCCCTACTGTTTTGGCAAAGGTAAATATCAAAGTATATTTGTAATTATATTTAAGGGGAGAGAGAGAGAGAACCAAATTGAATCCACGTTGCAATGAGCCATCTTTTATAAATATAGCTAGACTTGTAAGTTCTGACTGATCATTTAAGAACTAATTTCTTTGTTTTGGAAGCTAAGGTGTGCCTTTTGCTGTATAACACTGTTACTTTACATTGGTGTTCAAGCTTTACTCTAAAATGTCGTTGCACCCTATGTGTCTGGCTCTAGGAAATTTGAGTGGGGCAGAGACAGAAATATTATGAATCTGTAGCTGCACTGTAAGCCGACCAAGAATGATAAGTATAAGGATTTTTTAATATCTTGTGTGATTAAGAATAATTAAAGAGACTATGTGTGATGCTAGATTACCCACTTTGATCATCAGGGAAAAAAAATTTTCCCCACTGCTAGCTTCCCTGGTGGCTCAAACAGTAAAGAATCAGCCTGTAATGCAGGAGACCTTAGTTCGATCCCTGGTTGGGATCATCCCCTGGAGAAGGGCATGGCAATCCACTCCAGTATTCCTGCCTGAAGAATTCCATGGACAGAGGAGCCTGGTGGGCTACCGTTCATGGGGTCACAAAGAGTCAGACGTGACTGAGTATCTAAGCACAGTACAGCAGCAAAGCCACAAAGCTAAAGGAATTCACAAGGAATAAACATTTATGAGCCCATAAAATTCCAGGTTCAAAGTTGGATTACTGATTGCAGCAAACTCTGTTGAATAAACACCAACCCTAAATCCCCAAAATCAGACTTGTAATCTCAATATCTTTGTTTCTAGTTATTTTTTAATTAAAATTTATTTTTGATATGTGTTTCAAAATTAATAATAACAAATTTTATCTATAGTTTTTCACTGCGAGCAAAAAGGAGTTAAAGCTTTAATAAAATTATCATATATTAGGATTTTTTAAAGCAAGCTGTCATCTTATCAAGGGTATTTCTAAACCATTTTTTGCATTAGCAATTTCTTCTTTAAGTTTCATTTTCAGGAACTAGCACTATATAGGTAAGCAGGATATGGTCTCTTTCCTCATGTAATAACACTCTAATGAGACAGTCCATGTTTTACAGTGAATTAGTTCAGTGAGAAAAATTCTTTACTGTCAATGCATGTTGGAAACACCAAGGAGGCTAAAGTGGAAATATCAGCTTTCTTGGCTGATAAAACAGTTCATCACAGAGAAGATGCTTGAGCTGGAATCTGAAGAAATGAGGAAGGTTTTCCAGTTTGTCAAAGTGGAGGTCACGGGGGCTGACACCTACATGTTCTTGTTAGTATGAAAAACTGGGGAGGGGAACTGTAAATGAATGTTTATGGCTGAAGCTTAAGGAGTGAAGGGAGGACAAGGTGGTAGGTTGAGGTTTAATCAATATTTTTACAGTTAAACAACATAAAGATAAAATACAATTGTCTGCCTTACTGAAATTCACCATCAGATTAACTCTATGAGTTGGGGCTTTGTTTTACCATACAAGCATGTGACTTGCTCGGTCTGCCTGATTTGATTGATCTTGGTGATCAATAATAATACACACTGCTGTCAAGCAAGTCAAATTTGTCATCACAGACTAGTTTCAACTATTGATTTGCTTTTTACCAATTTATCTAGCTCCACAGAATGTTTCAGAAAGGGCAACAAAAGTAGATCCTATTTCTTAGAAATGATATTATTTTACCACTGGATAAAACATAGTACTTTTCTCCTTCCTGTGTTTAGAATTAACAAATTTCTCAGCCCTTCAAATGCCTTCTTTATTAATTGGTGAAAATGATTACTCAGACAGATGGCTTATTTAAGGAAAGTAGTTACTTTTATAACCCTTGGGAAACAGCCATCTGCTCTGATTGGGGGTGGGAGGCACCCAGATATTGTTATTTCCCTATAACCTGTGGAGTCTTTGTAACCCATTACTTCAGCTATTATATAGCACTACCTGTGGAATAATAGCAATTTACACAATCCTTTTAATTAACACATGAAAAATATATAGATAGAGTCAAAGCCAAATATATTGGAATGAGGCCAGAGTTCTTTATCACACCTCTCCTGTTCCTTCCCCATCTTCACATTTTGATTCAATGTTTAAATCCTTTATATAAAAAAAAAAAAAAAAACAAGAGTGGACAAGAAAAAAAGCCCAGTTAAAGCAGGCAAAGACTTGAAAGGACAGACATTTCTCCAAAGAAGATCAACAAATGGTCAATAACCACATGAAAAGATACTCAACATCACTAATAACTAGGAAAATGCAAACCAAAACCACAATGAGAGACTACCTCACACCCATAAGAATAGCTAGTATTAAAACAAACAGAAAATAGCATGCTGCATATTGGCAAAGTTATATACCCAAAAGCAATAGAAGTAGGGATTCATATTTGTACACACATGTTCATAGCAGCATTATTCACGGTAACTAAAAGGTAGAAGCAGCTCAAGTGTCCAAATATGGATGGATGGACAAACAAAATGGTATACATTCAATGAAAAGTTATTCAGCCTTAAAAAGGATGTTATGACACGTGCTACAAAGTGGATGAACTTTGAAAACATGATGCTAAGTGATGAATCTAATCACAAAAGAAAAAGTGCTGCATTATTCTAGGCACTTAGAGTAGTCACAGTGATGGAAGCTATCAATGTGGTTGCTAAGGTCTGGGACAGAGGTAATGGGGAGTTACTGTTAAATGGATTTAGAGTTTCACCTTGGGAAGATGAATAGTCCTGGAGGTGGATAATGGTGACATTTGCACAACAATATGAAAGTATTTAGTGTTACTGAACAGTACACTTAAAATATTGTAAATGGTAAATGTAATATCTTACATATTTCAACAGGATACTAATAACACAGTTGAAATTAGTTTTGTTATTTCTATTTAAAAACTAACAGCATGTGTTCTAACTTGGAGGGGTGCTTCACTTTTCCCTCCCAGTTTGAGGAAATTCATAAGAAAGCCAGAGCATCTGCTTTATTTTCTTAACCTTTTCTCTCTTCCCTCTCTAGTAAATTGATAAACAAATAATGTTCTCCAATACACTCAAAATATCTAATTTTAATTGTGTTGTTTAGTCACTAGGTTGTGACCGACTCTTGTGACACTATGGACTATAGCCCACGAGACTCCTCAGTCCATGTGATTTCCCAGGCAAGAATACTGAAGTGGGTTGCCATCTCCTTCTCCAGAGGATCTTTCCCACTCAGGAATTGAACCCCTGCCTCCTGCATTAGTCGGAGACGACTAAGCGACTTCACTTTCACGTTTCACTTTCATGCATTGGAGAAGGAAATGGCAACCCACTCCAGTGTTCTTGCCTGGAGGATCCCAGGGACAGGGGAGGCTGGTGGGCTGCCGTCTATGGGGTCGCACAGAGTCGGACACGACTGAAGCGACTTAGCAGCATCAGCAGCAGCTCCTGCATTGGCGGGCAAATTCTTTACCATTGAGCCACCAGGGGCGCTGTAGACCAAATTTTCTGTACTGGATCAAGAATGGCAACATATTTATTAAGAGCTGAACAAGGAAACAAGACATGAGAGCTGGCTACAAAAGAAAGACCCTACTGGGATCACCATGAATCTGAGATCACAGAAGTAAGCAACAAAAAACATAAAACCGGAGTTCAGAGTATAGTGGGAGGTCTATGTGAATACTCACAAGCCAGAAATATGCAGAACCTAAAGATCAAGATTTTTTGATCTTTGCCAACAAAGATCCGTCTAGTCAAGGCTATGGTTTTTCCAGTAGTCATGTATGGATGTGAGAGTTGGACTGTGAAGAAAGCTGAGCACCGAAGAACTGATGCTTTTGAACTGCGGTGTTGGAGAAGACTCTTGAGAGTCCCTTGGACTGCAAGGAGATCCAACCAGTCCATTCTGAAGGAAATCAGTCCTGGGTGTTCTTTGGAAGGAATGATGCTAAAGCTGAAACTCCAGTAATTTGGCCACCTCATGCAAAGAGTTGATTCATTGGAAAAGACCCTGATGCTGGGAGGGATTGGGGGCAGGAGGAGAAGGGGACGACAGAGGATGAGATGGCTGGATGGCATCACTGACTCAATGGACGTGAGTCTGAGTGAACTCCGGGAGTTGGTGATGGACAAGGAGGCCTGGTGTGCTGCGATTCACGGGGTTGCAAAGAGTTGGACACGACTGAGCGACTGAACTGAACTGAACTGAAAGATCAAGAAAATGGACAAGCTAAGCAGTAACTGGTCAAAACCCAAAGAACTAATGGAACATTTGTACTGTGTTAACCCTGGGAAATGAGGGATGCTGTGATGAACCTTCACACATGAAGGACCTCATCTACTCGGTATTCTTAGCTCCTCCACTAGTCGCAACCTATACTAAAGAAGGCTGACAGAATGAGTAAGAATAACTCGTAAAGTTACTCTTTCCCTTCAGCACCATGCCAATATGAATAATTAATAATGAGAACTAACAATTTGCATAGCATTTGTCATGCCTCTTGTATCTAAACAGTGGTAGTTATACAGTTTCTCCACCAACGTTGAAGTTCTATCCTTGAAGCAAAAATCATGCCAATCCACCTTGTTTTGTCTACCAGTGATGAATCAGTACTTCTGATAATATCAGGAAAATTCAGTGATTTAAGATTCATGTGTTCAAATATTTATAAAGTAGGAGGTAAAAGTAAGCATTTATGAAAAAGGTCAATTTTAACTTATTTACAAAAGCTATAAATATTAATGAGGACTTCCCTGGTGGCTCAGTGGTAAAGAATCTATGTGCCAGTGCTGGATAGGCAGGTTGGATCCCTGATCCAGGAAGATCACCTAAGGTACAAATGGCAACCGACTCCAGTATCCTTGCCTCTGTCCCATGAACTGAGGAGTTTGATGTGCTACAGTCCATAAGGTCACAAAGAGTTGGACATGACCTAGTGACTAAACAACAACAAATATTAATGCATGTTTCTTTATAAAAGGAATAATCCAAGTTAAAAAACATTTTTAAATGTAACATGCATGGTTTGCAATATTAAAAAAATCAGAATCAAATTCTTCTCTTTTGTAAGGAGATATTTACATATATTGTAGAAACATGGAAAAAAATCATAAATAATGTGGGGGAAATGCAAAATAAAAATGATACACTAAAATCACAATCATGTTAAAACATGTAACCATAAAACTTAAAGTGATCGCACATACGTTTTGTAAATGAAAACGTATGTGATTTTTCTCTTCTTTTAAACTTTATGTAATGATTAGTTTAATAAATGCATGGCTTTAAATAGACATGGGGTTAATATTTCTTGTACAATATTTACATTACATTAGTAACCTATGAAACCTGCAAGAAAAGTACTGTTATCTAAAAAAAAATGGAGGAGGAGAGCCGTAGTGTTAGTGGTGGTGATGGTAGTAACTTATGGTCAAACTGGTATGACACTTATCAAGTAGAAGATTCAGGATTTGAAAGTGATTGGTCTGCTTCTGAAATTTACCATCTTTTTCTGTGTGCTGCTTTCTTTTTTTTTTTTTGTATTTATTATTATATTTTTATTTTTTCTGAGCTCAACTTTCTTTTTTCTTTTTAACTTTTTTTTTTTAATTTTATTTTATTTTTAAACTTTACAATATTGTATTAGTTTTGCCAAATATCGAAATGAATCCGCCAGAGGTATACCCGCGCTCCCCATCCTGAACCCTCCTCCCTCCTCCCTCCGGGTCGTCCCAGTGCACCAGCACCAAGCATCCAGTACTGTGCATCGAACCTGGACTGGCGACTCGTTTCATGCATGATATTATACATGTTTCAATGCTATTCTGCCAAATCTTCCCACCCTCTCCCTCTCCCACAGAGTCCATAAGACTGATCTATACATCGGTGTCTCTTTTGCAGTCTCGTACACAGGGTTATTGTTACCATCTTTCTAAATTCCATATATATGTGTTAGTATACTGTATTGGTGTTTTTCTTTCTGGCTTACTTCACTCTGTATACTAGGTTCCAGTTTCATCCATCTCATTAGAACTGATTCAAATGTATTCTTTTTAATGGCTGAGTAATACTCCATTGTGTATATGTACCACAGCTTGCTTATCCATTCATCTGCTGATGGGCATCTAGGTTGCTTCCATGTCCTGGCTATTATAAACAGTGCTGCGATGAACATTGGGGTACACGTGTCTCTTTCCCTTCTGGTTTCCTCAGTGTGTATGCCCAGCAGTGGGATTGCTGGATCATAAGGCAGTTCTATTTCCAGTTTTTTAAGGAATCTCCACACTGTTCTCCATAGTGGCTGTACTAGTTTGCATTCCCACCAACAGTGTAAGAGGGTTCCCTTTTCTCCACACCCTCTCCAGCATTTATAGCTTGTAGACTTTTGGATCGCAGCCATTCTGACTGGCGTGAAATGGTACCTCATAGTGGTTTTGATTTGCATTTCTCTGATAATGAGTGATGTTGAGCATCTTTTCATGTGTTTGTTAGCCATCTGTATGTCGTCTTTGGAGAAATGTCTATTTAGATCTTTGGCCCATTTTTTGATTGGGTCATTTATTTTTCTGGAGTTGAGCTGTAGGAGTTGCTTGTATATTTTTGAGATTAGTTGTTTGTCAGTTGCTTCATTTGCTATTATTTTCTCCCATTCTGAAGGCTGCCTTTTCACCTTGCTAATAGTTTCCTTTGTTGTGCAGAAGCTTTTAAGTTTAATTAGGTCCCATTTGTTTATTTTTGCTTTTATTTCCAATATTCTGGTAGGTGGGTCATAGAGGATCCTGCTGTGATGTATGTCGGAGAGTGTTTTGCCTATGTTCTCCTCTAGGAGTTTTATAGTTTCTGGTCTTACGTTTAGATCTTTAATCCATTTTGAGTTTATTTTTGTGTAAGGTGTTAGAAAGTGTTCTAGTTTCATTCTTTTACAAGTGGTTGACCAGTTTTCCCAGCACCACTTGTTAAAGAGATTGTCTTTAATCCATTGTATATTCTTGCCTCCTTTGTCAAAGATAAGGTGTCCATAGGTGCGTGGATTTATCTCTGGGCTTTCTATTTTGTTCCATTGATCTATATTTCTGTCTTTGTGCCAGTACCATACTGTCTTGATAACTGTGGCTTTGTAATAGAGCCTGAAGTCAGGTAGGTTGATTCCTCCAGTTCCATTCTTCTTTCTCAGGATCGCTTTGGCTATTCGAGGTTTTTTGTATTTCCATACAAATTGTGAAATTATTTGTTCTAGCTCTGTGAAGAATACCGTTGGTAGCTTGATAGGGATTGCATTGAATCTATAAATTGCTTTGGGTAGTATACTCATTTTCACTATATTGATTCTTCCAATCCATGAAAATGGTATATTTCTCCATCTATTAGTGTCCTCTTTGATTTCTTTCACCAGTGTTTTATAGTTTTCTATATATAGGTCTTTAATTTCTTTAGGTAGATATATTCCTAAGTATTTTATTCTTTCTGTTGCAATGGTGAATGGAATTGTTTCCTTAATTTCTCTTTCAGTTTTCTCATTATTAGTGTATAGGAATGCAAGGGATTTCTGTGTGTTGATTTTATATCCTGCAACTTTACTACAATCATTGATTAGTTCTAGTAATTTTCTGGTGGAGTCTTTAGGGTTTTCTATGTAGAGGATCATGTCATCTGCAAACAGTGAGAGTTTTACTTCTTCTTTTCCAATTTGGATTCCTTTTGTTTCTTTTTCTGCTCTGATTGCTGTGGCCAGAACTTCCAAAACTATGTTGAATAGTAATGGTGAAAGTGGGCACCCTTGTCTTGTTCCTGACTTTAGAGGAAATGCTTTCAATTTTTCACCATTGAGGATAATGTTTGCTGTGGGTTTGTCATATATAGCTTTTATTATGTTGAGGTATGTTCCTTCTATTCCTGCTTTCTGGAGAGTTTTTATCATAAATGGGTGTTGAATTTTGTCAAAGGCTTTCTCTGCATCTATTGAGATAATCATATGGTTTTTGTTTTTCAGTTTGTTAATGTGGTGTATAACATTGATTGATTTGCGGATATTGAAGAATCCTTGCATCCCTGGGATAAAGCCCACTTGGTCATGGTATATGATCTTTTTAATGTGTTGTTGGATTCTGATTGCTAGAATTTTGTTAAGGATTTTTGCATCTATGTTCATCAGTGATATTGGCCTGTAGTTTTCTTTTTTTGTGGGATCTTTGTCAGGTTTTGGTATTAGGGTGATGGTGGCCTCATAGAATGAGTTTGGAAGTTTACCTTCCTCTGCAATTTTCTAGAAGAGTTTGAGCAGGATAGGTGTTAGCTCTTCTCTAAATTTTTGGTAGAATTCAGCTGTGAAGCCGTCTGGACCTGGGCTTTTGTTTGCTGGAAGATTTCTGATTACAGTTTCAATTTCAGTGCTTGTGATGGGTCTGTTAAGATTTTCTATTTCTTCCTGGTCCAGTTTTGGAAAGTTGTACTTTTCTAAGAATTTGTCCATTTCTTCCATGTTGTCCATTTTATTGGCATATAATTGTTGATAGTAGTCTCTTATGATCCTTTGTATTTCTGTGTTGTCTGTTGTGATCTCTCCATTTTCATTTCTAATTTTATTGATTTGATTTTTCTCCCTTTGTTTCTTGATGAGTCTGGCTAATGGTTTGTCAATTTTATTTATCCTTTCAAAGAACCAGCTTTTGGCTTTGTTGATTTTTGCTATGGTCTCTTTTGTTTCTTTTGCATTTATTTCTGCTCTAATTTTTAAGATTTCTTTCCTTCTACTAACCCTGGGGTTCTTCATTTCTTCCTTTTCTAGTTGCTTTAGGTGTAGGGTTAGGTTATTTATTTGACTTTTTTCTTGTTTCTTTAGGTATGCCTGTATTGCTATGAACTTTCCCCTTAGGACTGCTTTTAAAGTGTCCCACAGGTTTTGAGTTGTTGTGTTTTCATTTTCATTAGTTTCTATGCAAATTTTGATTTCTTTTTTGATTTCTTCTGTGATTTGTTGGTTATTCAGCAGGGTGTTGTTCAGCCTCCATATGTTGGAATTTTTAATAGTTTTTCTCCTGTAATTGAGATCTAATCTTACTGCATTGTGGTCAGAAAAGATGCTTGGAATGATTTCTATTTTTTTGAATTTACCAAGGCTAGATTTATGGCCCAGGATGTGATCTATCCTGGAGAAGGTTCCATGTGCACTTGAGAAAAAGGTGTAATTCATTGTTTTGGGATGAAATGTCCTATAGATATCAATTAGGTCTAACTGGTCTATTGTATCGTTTAAAGTTTGTGTTTCCTTGTTAAATTTCTGTTTAGTTGATCTATCCATAGGTGTGAGTGGGGTATTAAAGTCTCCCACTATTATTGTGTTATTGTTAATTTCTCCTTTCATACTTGTTAGCATTTGTCTTACATATTGCGGTGCTCCCGTGTTGAGTGCATATATATTTATAATTGTTATATCTTCTTCTTGGATTGATCCTTTGATCATTAGGTAGTGACCATCTTTGTCTCTTTTCACAGCCTTTGTTTTAAAGTCTATTTTATCTGATATAAGTATTGCTACTCCTGCTTTCTTTTGGTCCCTATTTGCATGGAAAATCTTTTTCCAGCCCTTCACTTTCAGTCTGTATGTATCCCCTGTTTTGAGGTGGGTCTCTTGTAGACAACATATGTAGGGATCTTGTTTTTGTATACATTCAGCCAGTCTTTGTCTTTTGGTTGGGGCATTCAACCCATTTACATTTAAGGTAATTACTGATAAGTATGATCACGTTGCCATTTACTTTATTGTTTTGGGTTCGAGTTTATACACCATTTTTGTGTTTCCTGTCTAGAGAATATCCTTTAGTATTTGTTGGAGAGCTGGTTTGGTGGTGCTGAATTCTCTCAACTTTTGCTTGTCTGAGAAGCTTTTGATTTCTCCTTCATATTTGAATGAGATCCTTGCTGGGTACAATAATCTGGGCTGTAGGTTATTTTCTTTCATCACTTTAAGTATGTCTTGCCATTCCCTCCTGGCTTGAAGAGTTTCTATTGAAAGATCAGCTGTTATCCTAATGGGAATTCCCTTGTGTGTTATTTGTTGTTTTTCCCTTGCTGCTTTTAATATTTGTTCTTTGTGTTTGATCTTTGTTAATTTGATTAGTATGTGTCTTGGAGTGTTTCGCCTTGGGTTTATCCTGTTTGGGACTCTCTGGGTTTCTTGGACTTGGGTGATTATTTCCTTCCCCATTTTAGGGAAGTTTTCAACTATTATCTCCTCAAGTATTTTCTCATGGTCTTTCTTTTTGTCTTCTTCTTCTGGGACCCCTATGATTCGAATGTTGTAGCGTTTAATATTGTCCTGGAGGTCTCTGAGATTGTCCTCATTTCTTTTAATTCGTTTTTCTTTTATCCTCTCTGATTCATTTATTTCTACCATTCTATCTTCTAATTCACTAATCCTATCTTCTGCCTCTGTTATTCTACTATTTGTTGCCTCCAGAGTGTTTTTAATTTCATTTATTGCATTATTCATTTTATATTGACTCTCTTTTATTTCTTCTAGGTCCTTGTTAAACCTTTCTTGCATCTTCTCGATCTTAGTCTCCAAGCTATTTATCTGTGATTCCATTTTGATTTCAAGATTTTGGATCAATTTCACTATCATTATTCAGAATTCTTTATCAGGTAGATTCCCTATCTCTTCCTCTTTTGTTTGGTTTGGTGGGCTTTTATCCTGTTCCTTTATCTGCTGGGTATTCCTCTGTCTCTTCATCTTGTTTAAATTGCTGAGTTTGGGGTGTCCTTTCTGTATTCTGGCAGTTGTGGAGTTCTCTTTATTGTGGCGTTTCCTCGCTCTGTGTGGGTTTGTACAGGTGGCTTGTCAAGGTTTCTTGGTTAGGGAAGCTTGTGTCGGTGTTCTGGTGAGTGGAGCTGTATTTCTTCTCTCTCCTTTTGAAGACTTGGGTTGCTTTTCTGGGTGCCTGATGTCCTCTGCCAGCATTCAGAAGTTGTTTTGTGGAATTTACTCGGCGTTTAAATGTTCTTTTGATGAATTTGTGGGGGAGAAAGTGTTCTCCCGTCCTACTCCTCTGTCATCTTAGCTCCTCCTCCTCCTGTGTGCTGCTTTCTTGAAGCTCTACTTCATGCTGCCTCTGTCCCTTGGAGCTCCATGGAATTTTTCCGGGACCCCACCTTCCATTTGTGATGAAGAATGGTAAGTAGACATACCCTTGCAAGGAAAAGCCTTCAAAACTTCCGGGTTTCTCTCACCCTCTCTCCCTATAGGTCTAATTTCCTTCCTCACATAAATATTTGTATATCCTGATAGAACTAAACAGCAGCCCCCTAACTCTAGTCATCTTCTATTTGTGAAATTTTAAAAGTTAGATGGAGAAAGTGTATTCCCTCAAAAATCTGTAAACTTATGATAAAATGAGTTTCTTTTGACTTTTGATGTTGAAATGTCAACCTTATATAAGCTATAAACGGGTTCCTGTACATCTCTTATCAGCTTCTGCTAAAGTTAACATTTGATATATCATAGTAAAATGATCAATACCAAGAAATAAGCATTGTTACAATACTATTAATTAACTATAGATTGCATTCAAATTTCACCAGTTTTCCCACTAATGTTCTCTTTCTGTTTCAGGATCCAATATAGGATCCTGCGTTGCATTTTTTCCTATTAGTCTCTATATGCAGCAGTTCCTTACTCTTTCCTTGTTGTTTTATGGTCTTGACACTTCTGAATAGTATTACTGTTTAATTATTTTGTAGAATGTCCTTCAATTTGCATTTGTCTGATGTTTCTTCATGACTAGACTAGTATGACAGGCATAACAACCACAGAAATGACAATGTGTCCTCAGTTCTCAATGAAAAGTGAAAGTGTTATTTGCTAGTCATGTCTGATTCTTTGCAACCCCATGGACTATAGCCCACCAGGCTCCTCTGTGCATGGAATTCTCCAGGCACAGGATATCAAAAATAATGTCGATATGCCCTTTTACTGGTGATGCTAACTTTGCTAAGTCGCTACAGTCATGTCCGAATCTGTGTGACCCCATAGATGGCAGCCCACCAGACTCTCCCATCCCTGGGATTCTCCAGGCAAGAGCACTGGAGTGGGTTGCCATTTCCTTCTAACTTTATCCCTTGGTTAAATAGTGTTTGTGGGTTACCATCTTTCCATTTGTAGTTAATAATTGTCTTGGAATAGATGCTTTGAAATTATGATAATATCTTGTTTCTTCTCAAATATTCACCTACTACCTTTGGTGGGTCTGGTCTACAGCTATTATGTCTGGGGTGTTTGCTGAGTGCTGATATTCTGCTGCTGCTACTGCTAAGTCCCTTCAGTCGTGTCCGACTCTGTGCGACCCAATAGACCGCAGCCCGCCAGGCTCCGCCATCCCTGGGATTCTCTAGGCAAGAACACTGGACTGGGTTGCCATTTCCTTCTCCAATGCATGAAAATGAAAGGTGAAAGTGAAGTCACTCAGTCGTGTCTGACTCTTAGCGACCCCATGGACTGCAGCCCACCAGGCTCCTCCATCCATGGGATTTTCCAGGCAAGAGTACTGCAGTGGGGTGCCATCGCCTTCTCTGGCTGATATTCTACTGAAATGTAATTTGAATCTTTTGTAAATAGGGCACATACATTTCACAAGACACAAGTTTGTTTGTTTGTTTGTTTGTTTTTTCCTTCCTCAGATCCTCAGTACTTATAGGAAATGTTATATTGTTCTCTCCTTTAATCAGCATTGAATTCCTTGAAAAATGCTACTTCCCTTCAGTCATTAATAGTGTCTGACTTTTCTCAGCCACCTAATTTATGTTGCAACTAGAGAAGAATGAGTAAAAAATAAGACTGTACTGCACAATAAGAGGATATGAATCTGTTTCCTGCACAAATCCTGATGGGGAAACATTGGCAGTATTCCTTTCAATATGATAAATATCAGCAACCAAAAAAGCCTCATTGATTTTATTAGATACCCTCCAGTCTGTGACTTTAATGACACTAATCTGATTATGTATAAGTAAAAAAAATCTCTTCAGGTTCTCCTTGTTTTATTATTATCTAGCCTTTCTTATCCCACGTTGTTTTGTGAGGGAATCAGAATAATAGACTGGGATATCATATTCCCATAACACTGAATAAAAATTTCCCTCAAGGAAAAAATGTGGAAAGTTAAGTGACTCAAGATCTCCCATTCTCCCACTCCATTAAGACAAGGGATTAGGAGAAGTGCCTTGTGGGGTAGGCGTGGAGATGCCTCTACATCTGTGTATATTTCAGAACAAGTCTTTCTTTCATTTTAGTTTCCTGAAAATAAAGACAGGCAACTAAGTACTCTCTATAACCTCACATTTCATGGAACTTTGAAAACAACCTCAAACAGATACAGGTAAGGTATAAATGAGATAGTTAAGCAAACAGCATTGGCTTTCCAGAATATATTTGTATGCATTTTATTTATGAATAACACTACTTGTTATTCCAGTTGCCTCCTTGCTGCAAATTAACTCTGACTAGTAGGAAGTAAGTTAAAGAAATGAATCCTTGTAATGTGTATATGAGTAGGTTTATTTCTATCATTTGCATATTACTTCAAATAGGCACTATTTTATAAATTATATCAAGACATAAAAAAACATGATCATTATTTTCACCAACATATATAGAGTATTCATAGTGAATGCTTTTTCAATTTATATTTGCTTTTTAATTTATCCATACCAGGACAATCTCAGGTAAAATGGCATAGTAAGTAAATTTAGTCTTTATTTTCCCTTATTTTCCTTCTTCAATACATTCCACATACAAAATTGTGAATCAGTTGAAGACATGCTCTTTGTCTTAGCGAAATCTGTGTTTTCCCTACTTGTATAGAACTGTCACATTACAGATATTCAGAATATGTTTTGGTGAAATCAGTGGAATTGATTAAAATGAAATGGAATTCAAAGATTTTCTCTGATTAGGGATGAGAGATCAAGATATGGAGACAGAATCTGAGGTCAAAACACAGCTTAATCACTCAGAAACTGTGACACATAGACGTTTATCTGACCGTCAGTCTCTTGACTAAAAGCTGTTGTTGTTTTAATTTTCCCAGAGTTTTGTGGGAATTAAATTATGACATCCCGAACTTCCACTATTGTGACAGAATATGTCTCCATAATAAAAAGAGGTGCCACTAGTGAGCCAGAAAATTAAAGAATTTCTGAAATATAGCAAGCAAATGAGATTAGATGAAAAGCAAAGCAAAAGCAGCATAGCTCAATATCACAACAGAAGCTGGAGCAAATGTCAGCAAAACGAAAAGACATTTTCAGATATACCAAGTTCTAGATAAAATATATTCTACTCTTAAAAGCTGTATCTACCTTACTGTCCCATGAACATTTTCTTTCTAAAGCAAGTCTAAGTTCTATCCAAAGGATGGGCCCATATGCAGGTATTAAGATCTGAAGAAAAAGCGGGCAGAGCTGGACTTTCTAAATGTCAATAAAAGAAAAAAAGAGGTCTTTACATAAAAGAAATTTACCTTCTTGCTTTGGAACCTAATGGTCTCCTAGTTTGTCTGATACATGCTAGAGCAAAATCCATTTTTTGGCATTTATTATTCCCTGGTGGCTCTGACAGTAAAGAATCTGCCTATAATATAGGAGACACAGGTTCGATCCCTGGGTCAGAAAGATCCCCTGGAGAAGGGAATGGCAACCCACTGCGGTATTCTAGCCTGGGAAATTCCATGAACAGAGGAGCCTGATGGGCAAAGAATCAGACATGACTGAGCAACTAAGACTTTAACACTTACACTTTATAAACTTAACACACACTGTAATAGAATCTGCTATTATGCTTATCCAGGGGAGAGAACTATTAGGAAAAGAGACCTGCATACCTGCTTGGAAAACACATAGCAGGTGTCTAATGATCAGCCTGATTTTCCACTCAAATACGGGACACACAGTCCTGATTACCTGGAAATTTGGGGGGAAAAAACACCCAGAAAAACCCACCTATTTTTAAAAAAGAGTAAGATGAGCAAAAAGAAAAACCAACTCAAGGGACATAAAATAAGAATTAAAAAAATTAAATTTAAATTTAAAAACTCTAGTCTGTATACTCAGAAAAGTGAAAGTGAAGTCGCTCAGTTGTGTCTGACTCTTTGCGACCCCATGGACCTACCAGGCTCCGCGGTCCATGGGATTTTCCGGGCAAGAATACACTCAGAAAGATGTGAATAATCATTGTCTCTATGAAAGAAGGAGTGAAAAATCACAACAAAAAATGTTCTTGAAATCTCAATAAAACTATAAAATAATACTCAAATAGAATGGGTAGATATCAATAGAATGAATGCAGCTATCACACATTTTGCTGGGGGAAAAAAAATCTTAGAATCTAAGACAAGAAGAAAACAATGGAAAATATGAAAACTTTGAGACATGAAGGATTAATACACTTTATAGGGGGTCTGGAAGCAGTGACAGAAGAGTATTTTTCTTGGCTGAAACAGCAATTTTGTATTTTCAAAATGAAACAATATCCTTTGTCATAGATAGAAGAAATGATAAATAATATGCAACTATATATATTTTTCCATTTATGATGATACTGTTTTCAGGAGGATGAAATTTTGTTTCCTGTTGTTGAGTTGCTCCGTCATGTCCAACTCTTTGTGATCCCATAGACTGCAGCATGCCAGGCTTCCCTGTCCTTCACCATCTCATGGAGCTTGCTCAAACTCATGTACATCAAATTGGTGATGCCATCCAAACATCTCATCCTCTGTTGGCCCCTTCTCCTGCCTTCAATCTTTCCCAGTCTTTTCTAATCTTTCCCAGTCTTCCCCAGGGTCTTTTCTAATGAATCAGCTCTTCACATCAGGTGGCCAAAGTATCAGAGCTTCAGTTTCAGCCCTTCCAATCAATATTCAGGACTGATTTCCTTTAAGATTGACTGGTTCGTTCTCCTTGCAGTCCAAGGGACTCTCAAGAGTCTTCTCCAACACCACAGTTTAAAAGCATCAGTTCTTCAGCACTGAGACTCCTTTGTGGTCTAACTCACATTCATACATGACTACTGGAAAAAATCATAGCTTGGAATAGACGGACCTTTGTTGACAAAGTAATGTCCCTGCTTTTTAATATAAGTTTGTCATAACTTTTCTTCCAAGGAGCAAGCATCTTTTAATTTCATGGTTGCAGTCACCATCTGCAGTGATTTTGGAGCCCAAGAAAATAAAGTCTGTCACTGTTTCTTCTGTTACCCCATCTATTTGCTCATGATCTTTAAAAAAAAAAAAACAAAACTGTCGTGTTTTAAGCCAGCTTTTTCCTTCTCCTCTTTCACTTTCATCAAGAGACTCTTTACTTTTTTTTTTTACTTTACTTTAGTTCCTCTTCACTTTCTGCCATAAGGGTGGTGTCATCTGCATATCTGAGGTCACTGATATTTCTCCCAGCAACTTGATTCCAACTTGTGCTTCATCCAGCCCAGCATTTCTCATGATGTACTCTGCATATAAGTTTAATAAGCAGAGTGACCATATATAGCCTTGACATACTCCTGTCCCAATTTGGAACCAGTCAGTTGTTCCATGTCCAGTTCTAACTGTTGCTTCTTGGCCTGCATACAGGTTTCTCAGGAGGCAGATGAGGTGGTCTGATATTCCCATCTCTTTAAGACTTTTCTGCAGTTTGTTGGGATTCATACAGTCAAAGGCTTTAGTGTAGTCAATGAAGCAGAAGTGGATGTTTTTGTGGAATTCTCTTGCTTTTTCTCTGATGCAATGGATGTTGGCAATTTGATCTGCCTTTTCTAAATCCAGCTTGAGCATCTGGAGGTTCTCAGTTCAAATACTAATGAAACCTTTGAGCATTACTTTGCTAGCATGTGAAATGAGTGCAATTATGATACTATTTTCAGGAGGATGAAATTGGTTATCTACAAGTGAATGCAAGCCATTGGCATAACTTCTAATCAATAACACATGAAGATAGGAAGTAATGTTAAATTTTCTTTAAGATTCTGAGAAAATTAATTTGTTCTAAAATTTTTCTAGCTAAAATAACAATCAAAAACTGTATTTTTATGTGTGTGTGCACATATAAGGGGCTTCCCAGGTTGCATTAGTGATAAAGAACCCACCAGCCAATGCAGGTTAGATGTAAAAGACGTGGTTTCGATCCCTAGATCAGGAAAATCCCATGGAGAAGAGCATGGCAATTCACTCCAGTATTCTTGCCTGAAGAATCCCATGGACAGAGGAGCCTGGCAGACTGCAACCCATAGGGTCACACTGCTAAGCTGCTAAGTCACTACAGTCGTGTCCGACTCTGTGCAACCCCAGGCTCCCCCATCCCTGGGATTCTCCAGGCAGGAACATTGGAGTGGGTTGCCATTTCTGTCTCCAGTGCATGAAAGTGAAAAGTGAAGTCTCTCAGTCATGTCTGACTCTTCACGACCCCATGGGCTGCAGCCTACCAGGCTCCTCCGTCCATGGGATTTTCCAGGCAAGAGTACTGGAGTGGGTTGCCATTGCATTCTCCACAGGGTCACACAGTTGGACACAATTACAGTGACTTAGCACTTAAGCATGTGCACATGTATGTTTTCAGTGAAGTGAATCCATCCATATCCTTCATATTTTAAAAAATTACCAAAGATTATATGGTGAAAAACTGGGAAAAGGACTTGAAATATCATAGAAAATAATTATAGTTGAATATGAATTATAGTTGAGACATCAATAAATCATGAAATGGATTACAGAAAATTTCACTTTACCTTAAAGATTGGAAAATTTTTCTTCAAACGTGTATGTTTACTTTTATACAGATATAGACACACTGCTTTTAAAATAGTCTGCATTTCTGTTTACATGATAGGTTAAGACTATCTTATGCTCAGAGTATTTGTACGAAACATTTCCAGCAACATGGATTATGTATAAATTTAATAACTACTCCAAATTTACTTGTTATTTATATTCAGTTACTTCAGAACAATGAATTTCACAACAGTGAAACTCCACTCTCTATAAGCTTTCCTCCCAATCCACCCTCCAAACCCCAAAAGTGGCATTTTTCTTTCTGAGGAACATGTCTGTCAGCACTTTCACAATATCAGTTTCGATCAGATCAGATGAGATTAAAGAAGCAATTTCTTTTAAATTTAGTGAAAATAAAAAATATTCTATAAAAGAAAACCTATCATTACAGTCGGTGAAGTACCTATTATTATGATAAGGACGAGATAATCCCATTCATACTCCATATACAAAAAAAACTGTATTGAAAGTGAATATGAATTCTTTATCTGTACAAAGAGGCACCCCAGATTTCATGGCAATAATTTAGGTTGAAAGTGAGAAGGGAGATTTGCAACATATACCTAAGATTTGAATTTAGGATTAGTGACACATAAACATTAATTAACATTTTCATAAATCTGGATTTTTTTTCTATTCTGTTTTTTCTTTAGAGAAGATGTTTTGAAGGAGACACCATATTGACTCCTAAGATTTATTCATCATTACATTTTCAGTTGCCATACTTAAGCCTATAATCCCTCTCACTGGGGTCCCAAATACTAGTGTGTGTGTGTGTGTGTGTGTGTGTGTGCGTGCATGCACGTGCATGTGCATATGCCCACTAGGTTGTGTCCAAGTCTTTGCAACCCCATGCACTGTAACCCACCAGGCTCCTCTGTCCATGGAATATTCCAGGCAAGAATACTGGAGCAAGTTGGCATTTCCTACTCCAGGAGATCTTTCCAACCCTGGGATTGAACCCATGCATCTTGCACCTCCTGCCTTGGCAGGCAGATTTTTCACCCCTGTTCCACCTGGGGATCCTGAAATACTACAGTGTGTGATAGTTTAAAATGTTGTATTATATTTCTATTGTTGCTATAAAAATTATACAAAATTCATGGTTTAAAGCAATGCAGATTTGCTGTCTGATAGTTTTGTAGCTGAAAAGTCCTGCACAGGTATCAGTAGACTAAAATCAATGTGTGAGGAAGGTTGTGTTTCTTCCTGGAAGTTCTAGCAGAGATCCATTTTCATCTATTTCCCAGCTTCCAGTGAACACTTACATTCCCTGGCTCTGTGCCCACTTTCTAGGCCTTGCATCTCTCTGGCCATTCTTTTGAAGTCAAATCTCCCTCTGATTCTGATCTCAGACAGGAAGAGTTCTTTTAAAGACTGATATGATTAGATTGGGTCTCTCTAGATAATACAGGATAATCTCCCACCTCAAGATCCTTAACCTTAATCACATATTTAAAATCCATTTCTCCATGTAAGATCCTGATTCCATGTTCCAATGATAATGATGTGGGGCATATTCAGGCATTATTCCACTTACCTTTAGTCCACTTTCTGCCCCTACAAAGGTTTTCATTCTTCCCATATACAAAAAATATTCAGCCCGTCACATTATAAAGTCTCACCCCATTGCAGTATCAACTCAAGTTCAAAAATCTCATCTAAACCTTATTAGCCCAAAAGTCTAAAATCTCATTATCTAAGTAACCTAAATTAGGTGTGAGTGATAACTTGGTAATAGTACTGGGGCCTCCTCTCCACCTATGGACTCATGGAACTTAAAGAGCAAGGTATATGTTCCTAACATACTATGGTGAGACACGCACAGGATAAAAGTTACAGAAATTCTGGTTCAAGACAGGCAAAATCGGAAGCAAAAAGAGTTACTAGTCCCAAGCAGTTTCAAAACCTAGCTGAGAAGCTCCATTAAATTTTAAGTCCTGGAATTAAGCCTATATGACTCAGTTGTTTGGGCTCTTGTCTCTGCCCACTAGGCATCCTCCATTTTTCATAAATGGTAGGACATGTTTGCAGCTGCCTAGTTTTACCAGCTTATTTCCTGTGTGTTGAAGTTTATGGCTGGGTCAGCCTTCTGTAATTGTGTACGGTATCTCTTTAATTCCCAGCTAGCAGTGCTTCTGCTGCCTACAGTTCTGGAGACTCTGGTGGCTCTCCCACGTGTCATGGGAGTTACTCCATTAGAGAAGAAGTTCCTTCACAGATCCTTCCTAGATACCCCCAGTCTCTAGTTTAGATTTCTATTTTGGGAGGATGACTGAAGGATAATGCCCTAAAGCTTTCTAAATGCTTTCCAGTTAGATGAGAGTGATCCCTGAGACACAGCTTAATCTCCTCATAGAGACATTTGTATGAATGAACATTATGACCTTTTGATTTTTCTGAGGTATTAGCAAAAAAAAAAAAAAAGGTATAGATTCATGCTTGGTTTGGCTATAGATCATGATTTCCAGGCAGTGAATCTTTTTGGTAATTTTTTTTTTCAATCTGAATAAGCTTAGAATTTCTAAAATCTTCTAATAGTGGCGTACTTTTTATGCTTTTTTTTTCTCTTCTTTGATACAGTAGTAGTTCTTCCTTAGTTATTCCACTTTCTCTAATATTTTACTGTAAGCAGCAAGAAGAAATAAAGCTATATCTTCAACACTTCACTTAGAAATAGCCTCAGTTAAATGAACAGTTTCATCACTTACCAGTTCTGCTCTCCACGTAACTGAAGGACACACTCCTGCTGGGCATCCCACCACTACACAGCAGCTGTGTTCTCTACTGTAGTTTCCAATAACACGTTCTTCATTTCATTCTCAGCCTTCACCAGCTGTTCCTTTGATGTCCATCTTTTTAACACTCTGTTCACAATGATTTTGGATTCTGTAAGATGCTTTACGTTTTCTCAGTTCTGCTCCTTACTTCTTTCTTAGCCCTCATTGAGAATAGTTCCCATCACTAGTTCTACCAACAGCTTCCTCAAAGAAATCTAGCCTTTTCCTATCATTCTCGACAAAATCCTTCCAGTCTCTTCCTGTTGCCCAATTCCAAGTATGTTTTCACATTTTTAGGTATTTGTTACAGGAGCACCTCACCCCTGGTACCAAATATATATAACAAATTGTGAAAAAAAAGGTGTTGAAATAATGCAGATTTATTAGCTTATAGCTCTGTAGGTTAGAATTGAAACAGAAACCTTATTGGGCTAAAATTAACATGCCAGCAGAGCTATGTTATTTTTGTAGTGTCTCTTGGGAAGAATGTTTCCTTAACTTTCCCAGCTTTTAATGGCTAACTATATTCTTTGGCTCTTGCGCCTGATCTTTTATCATAAATCCAATAATACTGCATCCCTCTAACCATTCTCACAACTCCATTTCTGATCACAGTTAGGAAAAGCTTTGTGCATCTGTGGATCTCTATGCTTATATTGGGTTCCCTGGAAATCCAGTGCTATCTCCCCATTTCATGGTCCTTAACATTAATCATATTGGCAAAGTCCCTTTTGCCATATAAGGTACCATGTTCATAAGTTCTGGAGATTATGATGTGGACAATTTTAGGTGACATTCTTCTCCCTACTTGGCCTCATCTGAACAGACTTGACCACTATCCAGGGCTTTTCCTTTTTCTTCTTTGAGTAATTGCTGTCCTACGCCTACATGTTTAGTCTTTTGAATGCATGTGACCATTTGTCTTCTTATTTGACTAGTTAGTCTTGATCGCTCAATCCCTATGGATCCTTTGGTAGCTGACAATGGATATGGACTCAAATTATGGTAGATCTCCTTGAAGTTTCAGTTCCCCAGAGTGAGAGGTGGAGCGTACATTCTAGGAAGTAACAAGGGAATGTTTTGGAGATCATCACTGTAGGAGAGGAAGGAAAGAAACAGCAGGTTTGCACAGAGAAAAAGATCAGGCTTCAAGGTGGTCATAACAGAAGCCTCAGGTGACCAAAGATGTTAGAGGAGGAGTTTCTGAAGCCAATGAACCCACAGACAGATTATTCTGTGCTACAGAGAAAGAACCAGGCCTTTATGCTATAGAAGCTACCAATCATTGATTGTAGGCTGCCCACAGAGAAGTCAGGCAGTCTCTCAACCCATGGTAACTTCCAGAGAGGGCTGGCATTTGAGAATCATCAGGCAGCAGTACTCACAGCATATGGGGAAATAAGCCCGTCTGTCTTGAATAGGAATCTGGGAAGTGAATCACAACAGCCACTACTCCAGATTTTGATTTCTTAGATCTGTTCTTTATGTCTTATCAGTTTCTCTGGTGATGGTGTTTGCCCAGACAAGACATACCGCTGTCACCAAAAATTTGCGTTAAAATTGAACATGAGCTTCCTTGTTTATTTGTATCTCTTCCAGTTCCATTCAATCACCCCTCTTAACAAATCCCATTAAATTACCCCTTTCTCATTTGAAACCTCAGTGTACTAGAATAAATAGGATGAAACTAAAGAATGTAATTTTCCTTGTAAAGGGCAGATTGTTTTCAACATTAATTCAACTTCCAGTTTAGTCCCTAGAATGGGATTGTGTCGGTAAAAGGGAAGCCAGTACTGTACATTCCTAAGTGATCTGCGGATGAGAATTAGAATTGAGATTTCTTTCTCCCTCTTTTATTATCCTATGCAAAGCTTACTCTTTGTGACTCATGGCAAAGAAACCTTAACTACATTGAGCCTCAGTTTCCCTATTTGCAAAATTTAAATACCATCTACTTCATAAGGTTGCCTCTGTGATGAAAAATAGTGATATATAATCTTTAGCACCCTGAGTGGCACAAAATTATTGTTCAGAAGCATTACTTTTTTTGTTCTCTTAGGTCATTTTTAGATCTTTAAGAAATAATCCTTTATCTCTCTTTTTCTTAACTGTATCCTTTCATAGGTCACCATCCTCATTCTATACTTGTGGTGGTTTAGTCGCTAAGTGGTGTCCGACTCTTGTGACCCATGGACTGTAGCCTACCAAGCTCCTATCTCCACTGAATTTTCCAGGTAAGAATACTGGGGTGGCTTGCCATTTCCTTCTCCAGGGCATCTTCCTGACCTAGGGATCAAACCTGAGTCTCCTGTACTGGAGGCAGTCTTGTGAATTGAATACAGATTTTTTTACTGACTGAGCTGTACCAGGAGCTATACGAGGAAGTCTAATAACTTATTATGTTATATATCTAATTATTATTAGCATAGAAATATAATATTTAGATAAATTTAATTCATGAAAGGCTGTTATTTTAAGAAGTAAATTATTTTAAGAAGAATAAAATAAATAATATGCTTTACTCACACCTTTATAAATCTAAATGTTCTTTAATTTTTAGGAACAAGAATAACTTTTGTATGTAATCTAATTAGAACATTAAGTTGGGAACAAAAAGCAGTTATTTTGGAGTACATCTATTTATATAATAGAGAGGCATATAAATATGTTATATTATTTTTATATTTCAAACTATACCTGTTCTAAAACTACAAGGATAATAATTGAAATTGTTTTAGAATAAGTTCGCCTTGTAAACTTTTCGGAAAAAAAAAAAATTTATAAACATCAGATGATTGCCAAAACACTTTTCCCCAGAAAATGTGCATAAACAGAGAATTTTGAAGGCTATTTTTAGGGCATGTGAAATAGGTGAGGTACAACCACAAATAGGCACAATGGCTATCAAAACTTTAAATATCTATGCATAGTATAAATATCTTTAACAACTTTATGTACATGAACACTTATGTACACAAAGGAAATAAAATGTTCATGAGACAATACATATATGTGTATACTATATGTTGTAAACTCTAGTTTTTACTGTTTTGTACTATCTTATTCTATTAAAAAAAAAATTGTTGCCTAATCCCTAACTTGATCTCATAACTCAGCACTCCATTAAAACTCACTGATAGGGCAGTTCACAGTTTGAAAAATACTGCTGTAAGGTTCCTAAGATTTCATATTAAAATGTAATGATGGAGGGTCTAGATAAAAATACAGCTAGAAGCTGGTTTGCAAGAGAAAGCACTGGTGATAGCAAACACCCTCTTCCAATAATACAATAGAAGACTCCACATGTGGACATCAAGAGATGGTCAATACCAAAATCAGATTGATTATATTCTTTGCAGCCACAGATGGAGAAAAACTCAGCAAAAACAAGACTGGAAGCTGACTGTGGCTCAGATCATGAACTCCTTATTGCCACATTCAGACTAAAATTGATAAGAGTAGGGAAACCCACCAGAGAAGTCAATGGCACCCCACTCCAGTACTCTTGCCTGGAAAATCCCATGGACGGAGGAGTCTGGTAGGCTGCAGTCCATGGGGTCGAAAAGAGTCGGACATGACTGAGCGACTTCCCTTTCACTTTTCACTTTCATGCATTGGAGAAGGAAATGGCAACCCACTCCAGTGTTCTTGCCTGGAGAATCACAGGGACGGTGGAGCCTGGTGGGCTGCCGTCTATGGGGTTGCACAGAGTCAGACACGACTGAAGCGACACAGCAGCAGCAGCAACAGGGAAACCCACTAGACCATTCAGATATGACCTAAATCATATCCCTTACAATTATACAGTGGAAGTAACAAACAGATTCAAGGATTAGACTGATAGACAGAGTGCCTGAAGAACTATGGATGGAGGTTCACAGTGATCAAGATCATCCCCAAGAAAAACAAATATAAAAGGGAAAAACAGTTGTCTGAGGATGCCTTACAAAATAAGAGAATTTAAAGGCAAAGGAGGATCGGAGAAGGCAACCCACTCCAGCACTCTTGCCTGGAAAATCCCATGGACAGAGGAGCCTGGTCGGCTGCAGTCCATGGGGTCGCTAAGAGTCGTACATGACTGAGCGATTTCCCTTTCACTTTTCACTTTCATGCATTGAAGAAGGAAATGGCAACCCACTCCAGTGTTCTTGCCTAGAGAATCCCAGGGATGGCAGAGCCTGGTGGGCTGCCATCTATGGGGTCGCACAGAGTCGGACACGACTGAAGCGACTTAGTAGTAAAAGGAAAGATATACCCATTTAAATGCAGAGTTCCAAAGAATAGTAAGGAGAAAAAAGAAAGCCTTCCTCAGTGATCAATGCAAAGAAATAGAGGAAAACAATAGAATGGCAAGGACTAGAGATCTCTTCAAGAAAATTACAGATACCAAGGGATCATTTCATGCAAAGATGGGCTCAATAAAGGACAGAAATTGTATGGACCTAACAGAAACAGAAGATATTAAAATGAGGTGCCAAGAATACATAGAAGAACTATACAAAAAAGATCTACATGACCCAGGTAACCACAATGGTGTGATCACTCACCTAGAGTCAGACATCCTGGAATGCAAAGTCAAGTGGGCCTTAGGAAACTTCACTATGAACAAAGCTAGTGGAAGTGATGGAATTCCAGCTGAGCTATTTCAAATCATGAAAGATGATGCTGTGAAAGTGCTGCACTCAAAATGTCAGCAAATCTGGAAAACTCAGCAGTGGCCACAGGACTGGAAAAGGTCAGTTTTCATTCCATTCCAAAGAAAAGCAATTCCAAAGAATGTTGAAGCTACTGAACAATTGCACTCATCTCACATACTAGCAAAGTAATGCTCAAAATCCTCCAAGCCAGGCTTCAATAGTACATGAACCATGAACTTCCAGATGCTCAAGTTGGATTTAGAAAAGGCAGAGGAACCAGAGATCAAATTGCCAACATCTGTTGCATCATCCCAAAGCAAGAGAATAACAGGAAAACATCTACTTTTGCTGTATTGACTACACCAAAACATTTGACTGTGTGGATCACAACAAACTGTAGTACGTTCTTCAAGAGATGGAAATACCATACCACCTTACCTGCTTCCTGAGAAATCTGTATGCAGGTCAAGAAGCAACTGTTAGAACTGGACATGGAACAACACACTGATTCCAAATTGGGAAAGGAGTACATCAAGGCTGTATATTGTCACCCTGGTTATTTAACTTTTATGCAGAGTACATATTGTGAAACACCGGACTGGATGAAGCACATGCTGGAATCAAAATTGTGAGGAGAAATATCAATAATCTCTGATGTGCAGATAATACCACCCTTATGGCAGAAAGCAAAGAAGGACTAAAGAGCCTCTTGATGATAGTGAAAGAGAGTGAAAAAGCTGACTAAAAACTTAACGTTCTAGAAATGAAGATCATGGCATCCGGTACCATCACTTCATGGCAAATAGATGGTAGAAACAGTGAGAGACTTTATTTCTTTGGTCTCTAAAATCAACTGCAGCCATGAAATTAAAAGACACTTGCTCCTTGGAAGAAAAACTTTGACCAACCTAGACAGCATATTAAAAATCAGAGACATTATTTTGCCAGCAAAGTTCCATCTAGTCAAAACTATGGTTTTTCCAGTAGTCATGTGTGGATGTGAGAGTTGGACTAGAAATAAAGCTGTGTGATGAAGAATTGATGCTTTTGAACTGTGGTGTTGGAGAAGATTCTTGAGAGTCCCTTGGACTGCAAGGAGTGCCATCCAGTCCATCCTAAATGAAATCAGTCCTGAATATTCATTGAAAGGACTGATGCTGAAGCTGAACCTCCAATACTTTGGCCACCTGAAGTGAAGTATTGACTCCTGGAAAAGACCCTGATGCTTGGAAAGATTGAAGGCAAGAGGAGAACGGGACGACAGAGGATGAGATGATTGGATGGCATCACTGGCTCAATGCACATGAATTTGAGTAAACTCCAGGAGTTGGTGATGGATGGAGAAGCCTAGTGTGCTGCAGTCCATGGGGTTGCAAAGAGTTGGACACAACTGAGCGACTGAACTGAACTGAGAAGCTGGTGTAACATAAGGAATTAGGTTTATCTTGGTACAATTCGGGTTATAATTCCTTTTAAAAAACACACAGGAAAGAGGAGAGACCATCACTTTTAAACAAGTTTGGCAGTCCATTTATCTATCTGGAGAAAATTGTAATCAATTTTCAGAAAACAAAGAAAGCATTTTAGAATATGGTTTATTAAAAACAAAAGACAATCAATAGACACATATTTTTGAAGTAGAGCCTTATTTAAATTCAGTTCCTGAACTAGACTATTGTTACCATACATTTATTTTTATGTCTTAAATTATCTTCTCAGACTTAAGAGGAAATAATTGTATGTATGAATTAAAACCAATTTATTTTTACCACTAGTTTATTTATTAACTTTATGTGTTTCTAAACCCAACAGTTTCATTCCATTGTTTCAAAATATAAGGAATAAAGGTATGTCAGATACAGAGTCAACCGGTTTTCATGCCTTCACCATGCTGCCAGGCATCAGAACATAATTATATGACAGAACTGCTGATTTCATTTCTAACTCATACCTGAAAGGGGCACCAGATTATACAGCCCTTGAAAGTGCTTGTGTATAATCCAGTCCTGGGGCCCTGCTAGTTTAAGAAACAAACCACAAGCCATACGATTCAGAATCAGGGTAACATCACTCCCCGTTCATGCTTCTTTCTGTGAGATTCAAGGGATAAGCACCACAATAACTTACAAGCAATGTTATCATTCCTCTATTCTAATACTGTATTCTATTTTAAGCAGAAATTTTCTAAATTAATATACATATTTAGAAGGGGCTAATGCTTCAAAGAATATCTAGTTCAGATCAATAATTATATAAATATTCCAAATGCAGAGGTTTTTATAAATTATACAACAACCATTTCAAAAACTCAATATTTATGGCTATGTGTCAGGGCAAGTTTCAAGTAGAGCCATCATCCAAAATTATCTAATTCAGTCAAAGCACCCACTTGTGTTTTCTTCAAGTAAACCATTATTAGAAAAGTTATTTTATAAACTATGTTTTTCTCAATTGTGAGAGGTTAGTAGCATGCTAATATTTGTTTCACCCTTTAGAGGTTTATAGATTTAAAAAAGGATATCTGGAATATAATTATTTTAAATATTTATACTTTGTCTATAGTATTACTATGATATATTCATGAATTAATGATTTTTTAAATATAACTAGGACGCATACGACATGCAATATATCATGGTCTATTCTAAGTAGTAGTTATAGTAGTTCTTCCTCCACTTCCTCTTCATCTTCTTCATTATCATCAGTCATCTGCCTCACAACCCTATAAGGTCAGTACTATCATTATTCACCTGGCTGATGTCACATGGCAAGTAAGTAACAAAGCCTGGTACATTTTGTGACAATTATTGTCACCAATTAGTCTCAGATATAAATCAGTGTCTCTTTTAGCAGCTGAACTATCTCAGATCTCATTTTTCAGCCTGTGGAATTCTTCTCTTAGAAACGTAGATACTGATACCTACCAAAAAAATTTATAAACATGTTTTGTGTGTTGTGGCTTACAGAGTCAAAATGATTGTTAAAGTTACCAGTGGCCCAATTTATATCAATAATTGATTCATCTTTCAGGGCTTGAGATAGTTCTCAAGGAATATTTGAGTCCATACAAACAATGAAAATAAATATTTGTAGTCAGTTACCCATTTGATGAATAACAGTATTGATGAGTCAGTGAATATACCCATATTTCAACACATATAGGGTGTGAACACATTTGATCATGTTCTGTCTTGGCTGCAGATGGTGGGAATTATAGCAAGTTTCTTTCCCCTCTCCACTCTTTGTCAACTTGGGGTGTTTTCTATATTTTTCAAGAAAAATGATGTGGTTGAAGTTATTGTACAGGACCCCTGTGAAGCCCTTCACAACTCTATAAATTCTCTTCCAAATTATGCCAAAATCCCCAAGGAATTCCCACCTTCCCAGGTGGTGGTAGAAATAAAGAACCCACCTGCTAATGCAGGAGACATAATAGGTACATGTTTGATCCCTGGGTCGGGAAGACCCCCTAGGGGAGGGCATGGCAACCCACTCCAATATTCTTGGCTGGAGAATCCCATGGATAGAGGGCCCTGGTGGACTACAGTCCATAGGGTTGCAAAGAGTCAGACATGACTGAAGCAACTTAGCACCCATGCACTGCGGTCAATAGAACAAACTAATTTAGCATTTCTTGAAACATCTGAATATAAAGTGTCCCTCTTTTTTTGGTAACAGCTCAATTAATATCATGTTTGTTGTTGTTATTCAGTTGCAGTCATCTCTGACTCTCTGTGACCCCATGAACGGCAGCATACCAGGCTTCCCTGTCCCTCACTATCTCCCAGATTTTGTTGGAACTCATGTCCATTGAGTCGGTAATGCCATCCAACCATCTCATCCTCTGTTGCCCCCTTCTCATCCTGCCCTCAATCTTTTCCATTATCCAGGTATTTTCCAATGAATAGGCTCTTTGCATCAAGTGGTCAAAGAATTGGAGACTCAGCTTCAGTATCAGTCCTGCCAATGAATATTCAGGGTTGATTCCCTTTAGGATTGACTGGTTAGATCTCCTTGCTGTCCAATGGACTCTCAAGAGTCTTCTCCAACACCACAGTTCAAAAACATCAGTTCTTCAGTGTTCAGCCTTCTTTATGGTCCAACTCTCACATCCATATATGACTACTGGAAAAACCATAGCTTTGACTAGATGGACCTTTGTCAGAGTTTTTCTTCCAAGGAGCAAGTATCTTTTAATTTCATGGCTGGAGTCACTGTCCCATTGATTTTGGAGCCCAAGAAAATAAAGTCTGTCACTATTTCCATTGTTTGCCCATCTATTTGCCATGTAGTGATGGGACTAGATGCCATGATCTTAGTCTTTTGAATGTTGAGTTTTAAGCCAGCTTTTTCACTATTCTTCAGCTTCATCAAGAGGCTCTTTAGTTCCTCTTCGTTTTCAGACATAAGGGTGCTATCATCTGCATATCTGAGGTTGTTCATATTTCTCCTGGCAATCTTGATTCCAGCTTGTACTTAATCCAGCCTGGAATTTCCCTTGATGTACTCTACATATAAGTTAAATAAGCAGGGTGACAATATACAGCCTTCACGTACTCCTTTCCCAGTTTTGAACCAGTCCATTGTTACATGTCCCGTTCTAACTGTTGCTTCTTGACCTGCATCCAGGTTACTCTAGAGACAGGTAAGGTGGTTGGTGTGATCCACACAAAGGCTTTATTGTAGTCTCTAAAGTAGTTGTTTACCTGGAATTCACTTGCTTTTTCTATGATCTAATGGATGTTGGCAATTTGATCTCTGGTTCCTCTGCCTTTTCTAAATTCAGCTTATATATCTGGAAGTTCTGGGTTCATGTACTGTTGAAGCCTAACTTAAAGGATTTTGAGCATTACCTTGTTATCATGTGAAATGAGGACAGTTGTATGGTAGTTTAAACAATAGTTGACATTGCCCTTCTTTGGGATTGGAATGAAATCTGACCTTTTCAGTCCTATGGCCACTGCAGTTTTCCAAATTTGCTGGCATATTGAGTGCAGCACTTTAACAGCATCATCTTTTAGGATTTCAAATAGCTCAGCTGGAATTCTATCACTTCCACTAGCTTTGCTCATAGTAATGCTTCCTAAGACCCACTTGACTTCATACTCCAGTATTTCTGGCTCTAGGTGAGTCATCACACCATAGTGGTTATCTTGGTCATTAAGACATTTTTTTTGTACAGTTACTCTGTGTATTCTTACCAGTTCTTAATCTTTTCTGCTTCTATTAGTCCATACCTTTTCTGTCCTTTATTGTGCCCATCTTTGCATGAAATGTTCCCTTGGTATCTCTAATGTGTTACTTTAAACTATAAATATAATTATCAATGTTTGAACCCTCTGTGGTATTTTGCTAAGTTTAATATCCTCACTAAGTATCAGTTTCCACATGGTTACCTCATATGATGATTAAACAGGAATGCCTTTGTAAAGTGCCTGGCAGATAGCCTTTTTTGACAAAATAGTTGGACTATTTTTGTTGCTGTTTTATAAAAAGCCATTGTATTTGTTTATTGTAGGATTTTTAAAGGTTAAACTCCATGTACAGTTATTAGAAATTATTGACTATATTCCCCATGTTTTTACAATATATCCTTGTAGCTTACTTTATATATAATGTCAATAGTTTGTAGGCTTCCCTGGTGGCTCAGATGATAAAGAATTTGCTTGCATTGTGAGACCTGGATTTGATCCCTGGGTCGGGAAGACTCCCCGGAGAAGGGAACAGCAATCCACCCTAGTATTCTTCCCTGGAAAATCCCATGGACAGAGGAGACTGGCAGGTACAGTCCATGGGGTCAAAAAGAGTTGGGCACAACTGAGCAACAAACAGGCTCACAACACTTTCATCAATAGTTTGTACCTCTTAATCTCCTCCCCTAAACTGCCCCTCCCTCCTCCTCTCTCCTCACTGCTAACTGATGGTTTATTCTCTGCATCTGTGAACCTGCTTCTTTTGTTATATTCCCTAGTTCATTGTGTTTTTCAGAGTCCATAATGCCCCCCAAGTCCCTCCATGATGCTGAAAATAGCAAAATTGCTTTCTTTCAATGGCTGAGTACTACTCCATTTTATACACACACACACACACACACACACACACACACACACACACACACACACATATAGTACTACTCTACTATATTCATCTTCTTTATCCATTCTCTGTTGTTGAGGGACACTTTACATTGCTTCCATATCTTGGCAATTGTAAATCATTATTCAGTGAAAATTGGGATACATGTATCTTTTCAAATTAATGGGTTTTTTGCATTTTATTTTTTCCCCATATATATTCAGGAGTGGAACTGCTGAGTCATATGGCAGTCCTATTTTTAGTTCTTTGAGAGATTTCCAGACTGTTCTCCATACTGCTTCCACCAATTTACTTTCCCACCAACAGTGTATAGGGTTTTACTTTACTCCAAGTCTTGATTCTTCACCATACTGTTATTATTTTGGACCAGAAGTCAGGTAGCTTGATGTCATCTGTCTCCAGCTGCTAGTATACTAACTTAAAGCTTAGTATCTATCATCACTAAGATTATATTTCTTTATCTGAAGCTATAGTTATTAATAGTATCTATCTCAGAGAATTATTCTGAATATCTAATGATATGATACAAGACTGCACTTGGAAGTTTGCTAGCACAAAATGCATGTTCAATAAAGGTTAGCTATCTTTATTGTTTTCTTTCCCCTGCCTCCTTGATCCTCCTTTCATCCAAGAAAGTTCCAATTGTGAAGTATGTAACTATTTACCTTGGAGAATGGCAGGAAAATAGCGTTAAATCTTGCCCACTTTTTTTCACACTTCACATCCAATTCTGTTAGCTCTCCTTTCACAATATATCCAGAATCTGAGGGCCAGAGATCAAAGGGTTATTGCAGTGACTTTGTGACTATCCTCCTTGCGTCCACCCTTGCCCCATCATAATGGATTCTCAAAGTCAGTGGTTAGGTGGCCTTATACAACTGTTCATTAGTGGCCTGTCTGATTTAGCTCTTACTACACTCCCCACTACTACTTCAACTTAGTATTTGAATGTGACAAGAACATGACTTTTGTCACAGGATTTACACTTGCTGTTACTTCTGCTCATGGCTCACAAGCTCTTTGTTCTCAGGTCAACACTAAAGATGATTTCAGTCCAAAACTCTTCCTCAGGAACACAATCAAACTACACATCTTCTCTCTTTCTATTACCTCCCTTACTTTTCCTCTTTGAACTTATCACATCTAATAATTTCAGTTTTATCTCAGTAAAATGTAAGTTCCATGAAGGAAATAAGTAATCTTTTTTTTCTCCCACTGATGCATTCTTAGAAACTGCAGAAGTGTTTGACACACATCCGTGCTTAATAAATATTTAATGAATAGATTCCCTTGTTGAATAATAAATGCTTAAATCTTACCACCTTTAATCCATTGAAGAAGTTAGCATGTTATTTCTTAAACTACATTACAATAAAAGAGCAGATGGGCCGAATAAACTTAGTACATACATCGCCAGGCACTGTTATAAGCACAGAAAAAGTGGCAAGATCTATCAAAGATCTATCTATAACACAGATGGAAAGGAACAACAAATGTTCTTTTATTCAGAGAAGCCTATTTTTGTTTTATGAACGTGAACTTTTCTTGAATTCCTGATGACATAAACTAGACATTTTTGGTTTCTTTGTTCGTTTGACTTGTTTCCTGTTCACCCTCTCTTCATTGTCCTCACATATCTAGTGATAATTTTTTGTCCATTCATGTAAATAATAGTGATCAGTAATAATTAGTCATAATAAACTATCAGTATTATAAACTAATGTATCATTCTTTGTCTAGTAGGAAATGAAGTTGCAAGTGGAAAAACCCTAGCTGTGATCAGTGGCTGAGATGTTTTTCAGTCTGTGAGCTTTATATACCACTTGGAACAGACTCAAGTGACCCAAAATACTATCTTATTTTTTTGTAACCCTATCCTACTTTCTAGGGGACTCCATGCACAAATTCTTCATTTTGACTTGAGGGATGATCTTCTAGTGTCAACCACAAATCAGCCCTTGCCATGGTTGCTTCTGTCTACCTCTACAAGGATTAAATCATGTGCCACTGCAGCTGTGACCTCCAACACCCACTGAAGAAATTCAGGGTGGAGAGCAAAATGAGGCAGTCTGTGCTCCAGGAAACTGGCAGGACAGGTCTTTAGATAATTAGATATTCTCAGGAGCTGATTTTATGAGCTCAATTTTTATATCTCTTCGTATCTAGAAAAGCACTAAAATACTTCATGGTGATGATTGTTGCTCATGACTAGCAGAAGCTTCACAAGACCAGCAGAAACTTTCTACAAAAAATATGTGCTTGATTGCATGTACTCCACCTTCACCAAAATCACATTTTTATTGTCTTTCCCCCCTACCTCTTGGGAACAGTTTCTCAGACCTATCTGAGGTGTTGTCTCCTGGGCTGCAATCCTCAGATTGCCCCAAATAAAACTGAACTTGCAACTCTCATATTGTGCGCTTTTGTTTTAGTTGACACTAGGTATACTTACCCTGTAAGCAAACCACAGGAGAGCTGTTTCTGTATGGAAGGAAGAGGATTAGCCAGTGAGTTCCCATTTCAGACATTATGCTATAAACTCTAGCTAATGGCTTCCAGGCATGGTCCAGGGCTGTCTTGTTTTGTCAATATACGTTATTTTGTTAGCCCTTCTAGTTCTGCTTGCTGATTCCTCTGGCTATATTAAATATGTTGTTGTTTTGAACAAAAGAGCTCTTTAATTTCCATAATTCTTTGATGTAAATAACAGAGTGACTTCCCTGGTTATTTGGGAAGCTATACATTTCTTTAAATTTCAGGTTTTCAGCATACCTTTTTAATGAGTTTGAAACAAAATCATTGCATCCTTTCCTTTGAATCAAATATTTGTTGGGTATTAAGTGCTGTACTAAGTCGCTTCAGCCACGTCTTACTCTTTGTGACTCTATGGACTGTAGACCACCAGGTTCCTCGGTCAGTGGGATTCTCCAGGCAAGAATACTGGAGCGGGTTGCCATGCCCTTCTTCAAAGGATCTTCCCAAATGATTGAACCTGTGTCTCTTGCGTCTCCTGCATTGGCAAGTGGTTGTTTTTGTTTGTTTGTTTGGTTGGTTTTTTTTGTTTTTAAGCCACTAGCACCTGCTGGGAAGCTCTGGTATTTAGTAGCTTCTATGCATGTACATGACTATAAGTGAAAGTTGCATGGTTACTGGTGTAGGTTGTCCCAGTGGAGGAGATAGAAGAGATAACAGGTTATGTAGTGGACTAAATTCTATAGAAGTGGTAAATGTGAGACAACATGTTTAATACACAGAAGGAGTACTAAAACCAGCCTGGAGATTTGAGACTATTTTTAGAAGAGATCATGTTTATGCTGAATTTTGAAGAAGAGGATTTAAATGGCCAAAGAAAGCTAAGGGATAAAAGCCCAGAAACAAAAGCTTTAAAAAGAATATTCTAGGTGAGAGAATTCTTGTATGATAAAATATAGCATAATACAGTATAATAAAATAACCTGTAAAATATTTTCATGTTTACCACTTAGTTGCCACAATTAGAATAACATATTTCCTGGCAAAAGGAAATGAGGGTTGACAGACTGGCCCCTGGGTATTCTTACTTTCTTCCCGAGTATTGTTTTTCATAGTATAATATATTTTTTCAATAAAGCAAATTGTTAGGTCAGAGTAATTCTGTAATATATATAAAACATTTTACTGTTAATGTCCAAATAAACACAGATCCCTTGCTCTTTTGAAAGTCATTCAGTCTTACAATAATGAAAAATAGCAGCTGATTAATTTTTGTAGTTATGCCTCTCATTTTATGACACCCCAGATGTTTTCTTTCCCTTACACACCACACACACTGCAAAGCATTAACATATTGGTTTTCCAATGTGCAGTGAAAACTGCCGGAACTCGAGAGACCATAGCAATATTACTTGACCTTGTGTGGTCTGTAGTTAAAATATTCACCGACCAAATTACAATAAAACAAATAGGAGGTTAATGAAACTGCTTCTTTTAAATTTATAGTAAAGTATACTGCTAATTAAATATGTTTATTTCTGGTTCTGTCTTGCCCATTCGGTCTCCATTTTGCCCTACATTTACATTGTCCTTTAAAGCTTGATTTAAATTTTTTCAATTATTTTGCATTATTAACTTCCTTATATGTATATATATGAAAGAAAGAAAAAAAAGAAAAATAGCATTAAGTCGTGTCTGACTCTTGAGACCTCATGGACTATAGCCCACTAGGCTCCTCTGTCCGTGGAATTCTCCAGGCAAGAATACTGGAGTGATTTGCCAGTTCCTTCTCCAGGATATCTTCCCAATCCAGGAATTGAACCCAGGTATCGTGCATTGCAGGCATATGCTTTACTGACTGAGCTCTGCAAGAAGCCCACATGTATATGTATGTGTTGGTTTTTATACAAAACTGTTTTTTTCCTCTAGTTTTTCACCAGTGTATATTTCTTACCAATAATATTGCCAGGAATGTGCATTCAGTGATTAGGTCTGAATAATCTTTCTCATATATCATTTTTAAACAACAGTTTTGAGATGTAGTTACACATTTAAAGTATATTTTATAGGTTTTGACATGTGTATATGCTCAAGAAACCATTACCAAATTTTTTATAGTCATATTTATAATTCTTAAAAATGTCCACATGTTCTCTTTATCCTCCCTCTTTCTGAACAATTCTCTTCCCCCATCCCTGGAGAAATCATGGATGAACTTTTTACAAACTTTCTATAGATTAATTCACATTTTCTAATTCTAGTATCTTATATAAATAGAATAATTGTACTCTTAATCTACTGTATAGTATTTAGTTTTAAATTTATCCATGTTGCTATAGATGTGTTCTAATAGTTTTTTCATTGTTATTGAATCATATTAAATTTTGTAGATATACCAGTTTGTTTACCAGTTCATTCTTGGGCTATTTGGATTGCATCTAATATCCAGCTCGGAGAAGGCAATGGCAACCCACTCCAGTACTCTTGCCTGGAGAATCCCATGGGCAGAGGAGCCTGGTAGTCTGCAGTCCATAGGGTCTCTAAGAGTCAGACATGACTGAGCGACTTCACTCTCACTTTTCACTTTCATGCATTGGAGAAGGAAATGGCAACCCACTCCAGTGTTCTTGCCTGGAGAATCCCAGGGACGCGGGAGCCTATGGGGTTGCACAGAGTCAGACACGACTGAAGCTACTTAGCAGCATATCCAGCTATTATAATGAAAGCTATTATGATTATTTACATGCAAGTCTTAATATATACATATATTTCTATTTATCTTTGGTAAATCCTAGACATAGAATGTCTAAATCATGCAGAAAGTGTATGTTTACTTTCAAAGAGATGGCCAAATCCTTCCCTAAGTGACTATATATTTTACATCCCTGCCATCCGTGTATGAGAATTTTAGTTCTACCTTATCCTTGCCAACATTTAGAATAATCAGTCTCTGATTTTTGCCATCCTAATATATATGAGATGGAATCTCATTGTGATTGCAACTTTCATCTTCTAATGATTATTGATATTGAGTATCTTTTCAAATGCTTACTGACTCTATGTCTTCTTTGCTAAAGGACTTGTTGAAATCTTTTGCCATTTATTTTAGATTGAGTTATTTTGAGAGTTCTGGGTATAAGTCCTTTATCAAAAATATGATTTGTAAGTTTTCTACCAGTCTATAGCTTGTTTTCTTTAAAAAGAATTTTTTTGCAGTTCCTTTCAAAGAACAGATGCTTTTAATTTTAATGAAGTCCAATTTGTCAATTTGTTCTTTTATGGGCTTCATTTTAGGTAATATATCTAAAATATAAAATGTATTTGTATAGCCCAAGTTCAGAACGGCTTTCCTCTATGCATTTTAATGGAAGTTTTCTAGTTAAAGGATTTAAAAGTGATCCATGATTCACCTTGAGTAAATTTTTGTGCAAGGTGAGAACTCTGAATCAAAAGGGTTTATTTAGTTTGTTTTGCATATGATGGTCAAGTGTTCCAGCTACTGAAGTACTTTTTAACATTTTTTTTGTTTTTGTAAAATATCAGCTGCCATATGGATGCAAGAATAATTCTGGAGTCTTTATTCTTTATTCAGTTTTGTTCAACTGATTCTGATTATTGGTCTGTATGCCAGTTCTGCACTGCATTGATTATTGCACCATTATAATAAGTGTTGATATCAGCTAGCTTTAGTCCTCCAACTTTATCTTTTTGAAAACATTTTGGCTATTCTAGGTTCTTTTCATTTCCTTGAAAATTTAAGTGTAAGTGTGTAATTATTTTTTTAGATTAATTAATTAGTAAAGATTAAGTATGCATGAAGTTCATCTAATACCCCAGGTACATGTTAAGTAAAAAATAAAATGTAAACTTAAGGAACATATTTCAAATAAGTTATAGCTGTTAAGTTCACACAATAAATAAACTGAATTGGCTCCTGATGTCTAAAATGTGTATGCATTTTTTAATTAAATAATGTATTTATTTTATTTTTGGTTGCACCAGGTCTTCATTGCTGCATTTGGTTCCTATCTATTGTACCACCAGGGAAGTCCTAAAATGTGTATGTATTTTAAATAAATAAAGGTTTTCCCTTATAGAGTGTTACAATATATCAGAACTAGGAAAAATGATATAGTTCAAATGTGTCTTGAGCCTCAGGGAAGTCAAGAGGAATATTTGTGGAATATTAAAACATATAGATGCCTATTATATGTAATATGTAATAGGGATCTTCCCTGGAGACTCCGTGGTAAATAATCAGCCTGCAAAGTAGAAGACATGGTTTCGATCCCCTGGATCTATCCCCTGGAAAAGGAAATGGCAACCCACTCTGGTATTCTTGCCTTGGAAATTGGATGGACAGAGAAGCCTGGAGGCTATAGTAAAATCAGTTAGATTCCTGGGAGCAATTCCCTCATATCTACTGAGAGGCTATTTCCTGGGTTATCCTTCTAGGTAGACTGAAACTCACTCACTTACTGAAACTCACTCTACTAGCATGCTAACTGTAACTTTTATCTTTCCTAGCATCAGGGTCTTTTCCAATGAGTCCACCCTCCCTTCCCATCAGGTGGCCAAAGTATCAGAGCTTCAGCATCAGTACTTCCAATGAATGTTCAGGATTTCCTTTAGGATGGACTGGTTGGATCTCCTTGAAGCCCAAGGGACTAAGAGTCTTCTCCAACACCATAGTTCAAAGCATCAATTCTTCAGCACTCAGCATTCTTTGTGGTCCAACTCTCACATCCATACATGACTACTGGAAAAACTATAGCTTTGACTAGATGTATCTTTGTTGGCAAAGTAATACTTCTGCTTTTTAGTATGCTGTCTAGGTTTGTCATAGCTTTTCTTCCAAGGAGCATGCTAAATATATTTATATATCAACTGTTAATATATAATAGAAATCTAATGTGCTTTGATCTTCTGCCATAAGCTGCATATTTCTTTGCCTTCACAGCATCATCTTAATGAAGCTCATTTTACCTTAAAATTCTGACAGATTTACTCAGTGTTTTTTGATAGATTCTCTCCAGCTCTGTGAATCAGGGCAAATCATTTTAGTAAGGCTCCTAATTTCTATAACTAAAAAAAAAAAAAAAAAAAAAGACAGCTTTACATACAAAGTTATCTAAAGGGCCCTACTATAGGGCCCCAATATTAAATTCTGTATTATTTATTAGATATTTGAAAGCAATGGATGTGTAGAATCAGTCAGCATTTTAACAAACAGACATATTGAAGACACAGAAACTTGAGCTCAGAAATAATTCAGGAATGCCTGAGCAAGTGGAAGTATGGATGTTATCAAGGTGAATGAGGATAGCAGTTATCCCTGAAATACCTGCAATTCCTGTTTCAAATCAAGATAATGCCATTGAGTCTTCAGCTTTAGGAACAAAATTTCCAACCTAGGAAGCAACCAAAAAATCAACCAGAGAAAGCACTGATTAAAATATAGTTGTGCTGGAGATGAATGCCTCATTCTCACTGGCCAGTATCTTAACTCTAGAATTCATTTTGTGTTTATTAATCTTCATAGAAGATCATTGATATTTTTAGAGAATATTTCAAGCATCCTATGAAAAAACACATTGTAAAAAGAATGCTTCCACTTTATACTATATACTGTACTATACTAACAATATTGGCAGAAGAAGTTTAATGGCATTCACCTCAACCTCAACGCATCTTTAATCATTAGCCCAATCATTGACAAGCACTGTCTCTGATCCAAAGCGACCTTCCTATAGCTATGGCTTTTCCTCCTCAACCCCTTCAAATGATCTTCAGGCAGTCCTTTGACAGTGTTTCCCAAATTATTCTCCAGGTTATGGTTTCTAGAATGTACTTGTCACATGGCTGAGAAATTGAGAAATGTGGTAGCAAGAAATAACTTGTCTGAGTAACAAGCTCAGTAAGAATAAGATGGTGGCAGAACAATGACACTTTCATCTCTAGAAGATTATGTTTTTGGTAACTTGGTGAAAAGCTTTGTTTTTACAAAATATTATGATTTGTGATATAATTCTTGTTATGGTTTCATTGATGTAACATAAGGCATTAATAAAAATATTTAGTTATAATGATAAATTTAACTGGTAAATAACAATGAGTTTGCACCTTGTAAATTGATGATAACTCAAAATGTAAAAAAAAAAAAAATTCTGGGTAATTTTTCTTTTTTTTTTTTTCTGCTGACCTTTAGTAAATGCAAGTATTTAAAAAACTTTTTAGTTCCTCAGAATAGGCCAGAGCAATATCAAAGCTGTCTTTGAAACTTTGCAGTTCTTTACATATTGAAGCATAAAGTGAATTGACGATGTTACATTTCTTAAAATGTGTTAATTCACCTATAGACTATTATAACTTTGTCACTAGCATCAAGATTATTAAAGACATGGGTAAATCTAAATAATCCAGAGAACTCAGAGGCATGACTTGCTAAACATATTAGTACTATTCAGAATAAAGCATTGTTATCTGAAGAAAATGAAGTTAAAATTGCATTTGCTGATTTTTTTCTCAAAATGATACTGTAAATAGAAAATTTCAAATTTCCACGTGTATTTCATATTTATTGGACTGTCTGTTTGTAATTACTGTTACATGAGTAAATATCTTATTTGAAGCACATAATTAAATCTTTTATAAAGAATTTAACTTTATTCTTAAAAGTTCAGTAACTGTTATTAAATTGTAGTAGTGTTGCTTTAATTAGACATAGCCTTATTATCTTTTTCATTTTCTTTCCAGAAACAACAAAGAAAAAGAATTCCATTGAAATTTCAGAGAGGAAAGGAGGTAGGCAGAAATAATTGCAGAACTGGATTGTCTCCAGGACGCTAGAGCTAACATCCTGATTATTAAAGGAGCATCTTTTACAGCCAACGAGATTTCAGATGAACCTAATTCATCAGTTCCTGCTTCTGCAAAAGACTTCTTCTAATTCCTTCTGGAGCAATGGCCACCTGGTAAGATACACTTCAACTTTCAAAATTCACATGAAGCTATCCCTCTGAATGCTTAGGCATTCTGAAATTGTCAATGTGAAATGGTCTATCTTGTTTTCTGAAGACTACTGAAGGCAGTTACCCACAGACAGAAGGGATCAGGAAGCCTTAGGAAATTTAGACTCTTCTAAGATCACAGATAACCCTTCTAGTGCTTAAAATTTGCTCAGTCACTCAGTTGTGTCCGAATCTTTGTGGCCTCATGGACAGTAACCCGCCAGGCTCCTCTGCCCATGGAATTTTCCAGGCAAGAATACAAGAGTGGGGTGCCATTTCCTACTCCAGGGGATCTTCCCAACCAAGGGTGTTGCTTACATCTCCCAGCATTGGCAGGCAGATTCTTTATTTATACTAATGCCACCTGGGAAACCCTCTAGTGTTTTTAAGGAGAATCATTAAAAAGACATTGCCCTGAATTCTGTGATTCACTCAGGTTTTAACTCTTTCTCAGAAAGAAATGTACATTCATCTAGATTTCATTTATTAAATTGTACCTTTATCATGTCAAAGGTGCTATAGTGTAGGCATTAAACTGTGCACAGCAGGAAGACTAAACTAATGAAGTATTGAAACAAGAGGCATAAAAGCCTCTTCAGACCCTTCCCCAGCACATTATATATAAAGTGATCAATAAGCATGTGTTAAGTGAATGACTCTATGAACTGTGACATGGTATCTAAGTTTTCAGGATAATATGCTAGGACTTTTATCTGATAGAGACAAAATAAAGATGTTACAAAGCTCGGAAGTTGTTGGAATATAACTGTTTCATAAAGAAAGTTAGGTAGAAATTTCAGACTATGTCATCAGGCTATTTTCCTAATTTATAAACATTCAGGTCTGAGTGATCTGAACATGTAATAATTAAGTGTGTTAACATTTAGCTGTGTTAAAACCACAGTTTTTCACACTAAAAAAAATGAATGAGTTAATTATATCTGTATATACCTGATCTAATTCCAAGGGATCAATGCCCCCCAAAATATATACTACTCTCAAACCCTGTCTTGTAAGATGCCAGGATTAATAGAATTTCCAAAAATCACTTCATCTTCAAAAACAAAGAAGAAAAGCTATTCCTTCCATATACATTTTTCTTACTAGATTATTTTGTATGTGTTAGATCAGATTAGATCAAATGGATTCTGTCCTTGGACAAGTCACTCTGCCCCACAGGGTGCTCTTTTGCTTACCTTGTATTAAGGAAGAACATAAAGTAGCTAATAAAAATTACAGCAAGCATTTGGATCCAAGAGTTCCAAATGATTATAGGACTTCACCAAAAAGATTGATTAGCTCTATTTTAGAATCTTTAGATTTCAAAGCATACATCTTTATTTCAGGTGACCAGAGAGCTGTCAATGCATTTAGTATACCAGGAAGATTTCAACGTCAAACAGAACTTTGTTTTTAATAACAGGTCTGTCATTTGTTTAAAAAAAAAAAAAAGTGACTTCTAACGCTAGAAACTTTTTCTTATTGACTTACTCTAGTATTTTATTTCATATTATTTTCTTTTATAGATTATATTTTAACTTAAGTAATATAGCCTTAGATTTATAATGAGAAACATGCAAAATATCAAAACTTGGGGTTGTTATGAAGATTAAACAATACAGCTAATAAATACAGTAGGATTACATAATATATAAATATAAGCAAATTCCTACCTCATTATGACGTTTGTATCACCAGTACTTGCCTTACTAATGCCAAGAATCCAAAAATATATATTCTTAGAAATTAACATATTAATATGCAATAAAAAATGGAGCCTGGAGTTCATTCCTCCAAACATCTAGGAGGTCATTCTAAAGAATACAATAAAGAAAAAGAGTATAGAGTCTTCTTTTATTTAAGATTGCAAGAGAGATGATTAACCTTTTAGAAGAAATTGACTATCTCTTTCTATGTGGCCTTGAACTTCATTTTTAGCAAAAATGAGAAAAAGAAGTATCAAAAAAGAGATGTATTATTAAGGTAAAATTTTAAGGGTTATCATGGTTTTCTTTTTCTATGTTTTTCTCAAGCAGAATTTCACAAGATATCATGTAAATTTGTCTTCAATTTAACTACCATACTGATTTAATATATTTAGTATTATGTACAAACTATGAATTTCGGATCCAGGACTGGCATAAGACTAAAGAGTAATCAACATAAAAACAAGAGGTTTCTTTCTCTTATAACGTTTAACATCAGCTCAGTTCAGTCGCTCAGTCATGTCCGACTCTTTGTGACCCCATGAATCGCAGCACACCAGGCCTCCCTGTCCATCACCAACTCCCGTCATTAACTCAAACTCATGTCCATCGAGTTGGTGATGCCATCCAGCCATCTCATCCTCTGTCGTCCCCATTTCCTCCTGCCCAGAATCCCTCCCAGCATCAGAGTCTTTTCCAATGAGTCAACTCTTTGCATGAGGTGGCCAAAGTACTGGAGTTTAGGCTTCAGTCCTTCCAAAGAAACCCAGGACTGATCTCTTTTAGAATGGAATGGTTGGATCTCCTTGCAGTCCAAGGGACTCTCAAGAGTCTTCCCCAACACCACAGTTCAAAGGCATCAACTCTTTGGCACTCAGCTTTCTTCACAGTCCAACTCTCATATGCATACATGACTACTGGAAAACCATAGCCTTGACTAGATAGACGTTGTTGGCAAAGTAATGTCTCTGCTTTTGAATATGCTATCTAGGTTGGTCATAACTTTCCTTACAAGGAGTAAGCGTCTTCTAATTTTATGGTTGCAAGTCACTATCTGCAGTGATTTTGGAGCCCCCAAAAATAAAGTCTGACACTGTTTCCACTGTTTCCGCATCTATTTCCCATGAAGCGATGGGGCCAGATACCATGATCTTCGTTTTCTGAATGTTGAGGTTTAAGACAACTTTTTCACTCTCCACTTTCAGTTTTATCAAGAGGCTTTTTGGTTCCTCTTAACTTTCTGCCATAAGGGTGGTGTCATCTGCATATCTGAGGTTATTGATATTTCTCCAGGCAATCTTGATTCCAGATTGTGCTTCATCCAGCCCAGCATTTCTCATGATGTACTCTGCATGTAAGTTAAATAAGCAGGGTGACAATATACAGCCTTGATGTACTCCTTTTCCTATTTGGAACCAGTCTGTTGTTCCATGTCCAGTTCTAACTGTTGCTTCCTGACCTGAATATAGGTTTCTCAAGAGGCAGGTCAGGTGGTCTGGTATTCCCATCTCTTTCAGAATTTTCCACAGTTTATTGTGATCTATACAGTCAAAGGCTTTGGCATAGTCCATAAAGCAGAAACAGATGTTTTTCTGGAATTCTCTTGCTTTTTCCATAATCCAGCAGATGTTGGCAATTTGATCTCTGGTTCCTCTGCCTTTTCTAAAACCAGCTTGAACATCTGGAAGCTCACAGTTCATGTATTGCTGAAGCCTGGCTTGGAGAATTTTGAGCATTACTTTACTAGCGTGTGAGATGAGTGCAATTGTGTAGTCGTTTGAGCATTATTTGGCATTGCCTTTCTTTGGGATTGGAATGAAAACTGACCTTTTCCAGTCCTGTGTCCACTGCTGAGTTTTCCAAATTTGCTGGCATCTTGAGTGCAGCACTTTCACAGCATCATCTTTCAGGATTTGAAATAGCTCAACTGGAATTCCATTACCTCCACTAGCTTTGTTTGTAGTGATGCTTTCTAAGGCCCACTTGACTTCACATTCCAGGATGTCTGGCTCTAGGTCAGTGATCACACCATCGTGATTATCTTGGTCGTGAAGATCTTTTTTGTATAGTTCTTCTGTGTATTCTTGCCACCTCTTCTTAATATCTTCTGCTTCTGTTAGGTCCATACCATTTCTGTCCTTTATCAAGCCCGTCTTTGCATGATATATTCCCTTGATATGTCTAATTTTCTTGAAGAGATCTCTAGTCTCTCCCATTCTGTTGTTTTCCTCTATTTCTTTGCATTCATCACTGAGGAAGGCTTTCTTATTTCTCCTTACTCTTCTTTGGAACTCTGCATTCAGATGCTTATACCTTTCCTTTTCTCCTTTTCTTTTCACTTCTTTTCTTTTCACAGCTATTTGTAAGCCCTCCTCTGACAGCCATTTTGCTTTTTTGCATTTCTTTTCCATGGGGATGGTCTTGATCCCTGTCTCCTGTATAACGTCATGAACCTCTGTCCGTAGTTCGTCAGGCACTCTGTCTATCAGATCTAGTCCCTTAAGTCTATTTCTCACTTCCACTGTATAATCATAAGGGATTTGATTTAGGTCATACCTGAATGCTCTAGTGGTGTTCCCTACTTTCTTCAATTTAAGTCTGAATTTAGCAATAAGGGGTTCATGATCTGAGCCAGTCAGCTCCCGGTCTTGTTTTTGCTGACTGTATAGAGCTTCTCCCTCTTTGGCTGCAAAGAATATAATCAATCCGATTTCGGTGTTGACCATCTGGCAATGTCCATGTGTAGAGTCTTCTCTTGTGTTGTTAGAAGAGGGTGTTTGTTATGACCAATGTTTTCTCTTGGCAAAACTCTATTAGCCTTTGCCCTGCTTCATTCCGTATTCCAGGCCAAATTTGCCTGTTACTCTAGGTGTTTCTTGACTTCCTACTTTTGCATTCCAGTCCCCTATAATGAAAAGGACATCTTTTTCGTACAGGAAAACATTTACCATGCTTCATTTTAAATATTTGTGCAATATGCTTTTTTCCTGTGTCAGATCAAATCAGATCGGATCAGTCACTCAGTCGTGTCTGACTCTTTGCGACCCCATGAATCGCAGCATGCCAGGCCTCCCTGTCCATCACCAACTCCCGGAGTTCACTCAGACTCATATCCATCGAGTCAGTGATGCCATCCAGCCATCTCATCCTCTGTCGTCCCCTTCTCCTCCTGCCCCCAATCTCTCCAAGCACCAGAGTCTTTTCCAATGAGTCAACTCTTCGCATGAGGTGGCCAAAGTACTGGAGTTTCAGCTTTAGCATCATTCCTTCCAAAGAAATCCCAGGTCTGATCTCCTTTAGAATGGACTGGTTGGATCTCCTTGCAGTCCAAGGGACTCTCAAGAGTCTTCTCCAACACCACAGTTCAAAAGCATCAATTCTTCAGTGCTCAGCCTTCTTCACAGTCCAACTCTGACATCCATACATGACTACAGGATAAACCATAGCCTTGACTAGACGAACCTTTGTTGCCAAAGTAATGTCTCTGCTTTTGAATATGCTATCTAGGTTGGTCATAACTTTCCTTACAAGGAGTAAGCATCTTTTAATTTCATGGCTGCAGTCAACATCTGCAGTGATTTTGGAGCCCAGAAAAATAAAGTCTGACACTGTTTCCACTGTTTCCCCATCTATTTGCCATGAAGTGATGGGACCAGATGCCATGATCTTCGTTTTCTGAATGTTGAGCTTTAAGCCAACTTTTTCACTCTCCACTTTCACTTTCATCAAGAGGCTTTTTAGTTCCTCTTCACTTTCTGCCATGAGGGTGGTGTCATCTGCATATCTGAGGTTATTGATATTTCTCCAGGCAATCTTGATTCCAGCTTGTGTTTCTTCCAGTCCAGCATTTCTCATGATGTACTCTGCATAGAAGTTAAATAAGCAGGGTGACAATATACAGCCTTAACGTACTCTTTGTCCTATTTGGAACCAGTCTGTTGTTCCATGTCCAGTTCTAACTGTTGCTTCCTGACCTTCATACAAATTTCTCAAGAGGCAGATCAGGTGGTCTGATATTCCCATCTCTTTCAGAATTTTGCACAGTTTATTGTGATCCACACAGTCAAAGGCTTTGGCATAGTCAATAAAGCAGAAACAGATGTTTTTCTGGAACTCTCTTGCTTTTTCCATGATCCAACGGATGTTGGCAATTTGATCTCTGGTTCCTCTGCCTTTTCTAAAACCAGCTTGAACATCAGGAAGTTCATGGTTCACATATTGCTGAAGCCTGGCCTGGAGAATTTTAAGCATTACCTTACTAGCATGTGAGATGAGTGCAATTATGCGGTACTTTTAGAATTTTTCCTGTGTAGTCTCTAAATATTTTAGAAATTAGGAAGCAGATTTTTTTATTTGTTTTTGTTGTCTAGTATAGTGCCTGACAGGGCTTCCCTGGTGGCTCAGATAGTAAAGAATCTGTCTGCAATGTGGGAGACCCAGGTTCCATCCCTGAGCCAGGAAGATCTGCTGGAGAAGGAAATGACAACCCACTCCAGTATTCTCACCTGGAGAATATCATGAACACAGGAGCCTGGCAGGCTACAGTCCGTGGGGTCACAAAGAGTCAGACACAACTGAGTGACTAACACTTTCACTTTTCACTAGTGCCTGACATGTAGAAAACACAAGAAATATACATTGATTTGAAATTAAATTGATGGATTGAAAATAATTAGAAGAGGATATAGATGAGGTTGAGCTCCTCTTTCACACAAAGTAGTTGAATTCAGATATGTTTAAATTATGGTTGTAAAATTTAGAGTGTTTGTCAACTAAACAAGGTAAGTTACCCTAAAAGAAGCTATACTGACTATCACAAGCTACACAATGAAGTATAGCCTCATACCTTGTCTAAAGAAACTTCCAGAGTTCTGCCTGAAGTGGGTGGACAAGAGAAAACTATTTCTCAATTTTACATCCTTTGGAATAAAAATTAGAATGATGAAGTATTGTAATAATAACTATACTTTGAGTTTCTAACCGAGTAGAAAGTAGAAACACAGAGCAAAGAAATTTTGCAGTCATGGCCTCAGATGACTGAGATAAAAGATGACTCAAGATAAAACAGACATGTGGTTAGACAACAAAGTTTTTATGATTACCAACATGACATACCATAATGTAATATTTTGCATTCATCAGAATAGAGAGAAAAGATGAGAGACCCATATGGCCACTAGTGAAGGTAAGTACCTCATACTCTGAATAGTTTGTTTTTTCTTTCAGTTGTATTGAAATATAATTGGCATCCAACACTGTTATAAGTTTAAGGTATAGAGCATAATGGCTTGACTTACATATACTGTAAAATGATTACTACAAGTTTAGGGAACATCCATCACCTCACATAGTTAGAAAAAAAATTTTTTTATCTGTGATGAGAGCTGCTAGGACTTATTTTCTCACCAACTTTCAAACATACCATACAGCAGTGTTAACCACAGTCATCATGTTGTATATTACATCCCCAGTACTTATATTCTATAACTAGAAATTTGTACTTTTTGACCAACTTCACCCAATTCCCCCCTCCCCAGCCTTTATCTCTAGAAACCACAGGTCTGTTCTCTTTTTCTAGGAGTTATATTTCTTTAAATTCCATATACAAAATTAAGATTATACACTATTTGTTTTTGTCTGTCTGACTTATCTCATTTATATAATGATCTCAAGATCTATGTTGTCACAAAAGACAGGCTGTCCTTCTTTTCAACGGATGAAGAGCATTCTGCTGCATATATAGCTGACAAACATCTCAGAGGTTAGAGACATTGGCGCTTCGCAGAGTTGAAAACACACAGTTGAGTTGATGTGCAACACATAGTCAGTCCTCCCTGTACTTGGTTTCTCATATCTGCACTCTGCATTTGTGGGTTCAGCCAAACTTGGATCATATACTACTCTAGCAGTACTACTGAATACTATTGAAAACAATCTTAGTATAGGTGGACCCAACATTTTCAGACATTTCTTGTTAAATGGGCAACTGAATATTACTACAATTTCTTTACCTGTCAATCTCATGATGGAAACTTGTGTAGTTTCCCTGTCTTGGCTATTGTAAATAATGCTGTAAGAAAATAAGGTACATATATCTTCTCACATTTTTAAAATTTTCTTTGGAAAAGTACTCAGAAATAGAATTACTATATCATATGATAGTTATGTTTTTAACTTTTTGAGGAACTTCTCTACTGTTTTCTATGCTGGCTATAAGAGTTAACATTCACACCAACAGTAAATAAAGGTTACTTTTTCTCCATATCCTTACCAGCATTTGTTATTTTTGTCTTCTTGACAATAGCCATTCTAATAGGCATGAGGTGATATCTCATTGTGTTTTCTATTTTAATAATTTTATTTATTTTTGGCTGTGTTGGGTCTTCATGCTGAGTGGGCTGTTCTCTAGTTGCGGTGACCAAGGGCTATTCTCTGGTTGCAGTGTGCAGGCTTGTCATTACGGTGGCTTCTTTTGTTGCAGATCAGGGTGAGCTGGCTTAGGTAGTTATGGCATTGGGCTTCAGTATTTATGACTCCCAGGCTCTACGGCACAGGCTCAATAGTTGTGGCACATGGGCTTAGTTCCCCTGTGGCAAGTGGGGATCTTCCCAAATCTGGGATAGAACCTGTATTTCTGCATTTGCAGGCAGACTATCACTGAGCCACCAGGGAAGCCCCCTCATTGTAGTTTTGATTTGCATTCCTATGATGATTGCTGATGTTAGGCATCTTTTCATGTACTACTGGCCATTTGAATGTGTTTTTGGAAAAATGTATATTCAGGTTCTTCACTTATTTTTAAACTTGATAATTTGTTTAATTGCTATTCAATTGTATGAGTTCTTTATGTATTTGGATATTAACTCCTCATCAGATACATGGTTTGCAAATATGTTTGCCTACCCAATAGGCTACCTTTCATTTTGTTGATTGTTTCATTTTATAGACACTTTTTAGTTTGATGTAGTCTCATTAGTTTAATTTTGTTGCTTTTTCTATGGGTGTCACATAGAAAAAATTACTACCAAGACCCATGTCAAGAAATGTTTTCTCTGTATTTCCTTCTGGAAGTTGTATAGTTTCAGGTATAATTTTCAATCTTTAATTCATTTCAAGTTAACTTTTGTAAGTGGTGAAAGATAGGGTTTAGAGTCATTCTTTCACATGTGAATATCTTATTTTTCCATTGTCAGTTATTAAAGAGACTGCCTTTTCTCCAATGATTATTCCTTGGCTCGGGTGTCAAATTTTAGTTGCCATGTATATAGGAATTTATTTCAAAGAGTTCAGTTATGTTCCATTGTCTGCGTTGTCTATTTTTATATGAGTGCCACACTCTTTTGATTAAAATAGCCTAGTAATATAGTTTAAATTTCAGGAATTATGAAACCTAAAGTTATATTCAATATTCTTAATAATTGCTTTGCTTAAGAGGGTTAGTTGTGGTTCTTAAAAATTGAAGGATTTTTTTTCAACTTCTTGAAAAAATGCCATTGGAATCTTGATAGAGATTGCAATAAACCTGTTGATGGCTTCAATCAGATCAGATCAGATCAGATCAGTCGCTCAGTCATGTCCAACTCTTTGCGATCCCATGAATCACAGCATGCCAGGCCTTCCTGTCCATCACCAACTCCCGGAGTTCACTGAGACTCACGTTCATTGAGTCAGTGATGCCATCCAGCCATCTCATCCTCTGTTGTCCCCTTCTCCTCCTGCCCCCAATCCCTCCCAGCATCAGAGTCTCTTCCAATGAGTCAACTCTTCGCATGAGGTGACCAAAGTACTGGAGTTTCAGCTTTAGTATCATTCCTTCCAAAGAAATCCCAGGTCTGATCTCCTTCAGGATGGACTGGTTGGATCTCCTTGCAGTCCAAGGGACTCTCAAGAGTCTTCTCCAACACCACAGTTCAAAAGCATCAATTTTTCAGTGCTCAGCATTCTTTATGGTCCAACTCTCACATCCATACATGACTACTGGAAAAACCATAGCTTTGACTAGACAGAGCTTTGTTGGTAAAGTAATATCTCTGCTTTTTAATATGCTATCTAAGTTTGTCATAGTTTTTCTTCCAAGAACAAGCATCTTTTAATTTTATGGCTGCAGTCACCATATGCAGTGATTTTGGAGCCTAAGAAAATAAAAAATCTGTCACTGTTTCCATTGTTTCCCCGTCTATTTGCCATGAAGTGATAGCACCAGATGCCATGATCTTAGTTTTCTGGATGTTGAGTTTTAAGCCAGCTTTTTCACTCTCCTCTTTCACTTTCAAAGGCTCTTTAGTTCCTCTTCGCTTTATGCCTTATGGGTGGTGTCATCTGCGTATATGAGGTATTGACATTTCTCCCAGCAACTTGATTCCAGCTTGTGATTCATCCAGTCTGGCATTTCGCATAATGTACTCTGCATATAAGTTAAATAATCAGGGTGACAATATACAGCCTTGATGTACTCCTTTTCCACTTTGGAACCAGTCTGTTGTTCCATGTCCGGTTCTTGACCTGCATACAGATTTCTCAGGAGACAGTTCAGGTTGTCTGGTATTCCCATTTCTTGAAGAACGTACCACAGTTTGTTGTGATCCACACAGTTAAAGGCTTTGGCATAGTCAATAAAGCCTTGGCATAGTCAATAAAGCCTTTGGCATAGTCAATAAAGTCAATAAAGAAACTTTCCTGGAAGTTTCTTGATTTTTCTATGATCCAACAGATGTTGACAATTTGATCTCTGGTTCCTCTGCCTTTTCTAAATCCAGCTTGAACATCTAGAAGTTCTCGGTTCACTTACTGTTGAAGATTTTGGTAGACATTGCATTAAGCAAATAGATCACCTTGGAAATTATTAAGATCATTACTCTGCTAAATCTTCTAACCCGTGAAGGCAGTGTTTCTCTCCACTGATTTAGAGCTTCGTTGATTTCTTTAATTAACATTTTGGAATATTCATGGTAGAGATGCCATACATGTTTTTATAAATTTATAACCATGTAATTTAAGTCTTAGGAACTGTAGATGATTCTACAAATATAATTTTGGTTTCTATCAGACTGTTATTAGTTTCTGGAAATGTAAATATTTTTGCATTTTGATATATTGTCCTGCAAACTTGCCAAACTTATTACTTTTAAGAAGATTATTTCCTTTGTATATATTGGGATTTTCTAATGAGAAAACTATATCACCTGCATGTGTAGTTTTTTTTCTTTTTTTTTACTTTGTAATATATAAGCCTTTTTTTTTTAATTGCCTTATTCAGAAAATAGAACTTCCAATATTATGGTGAATGTATTGTTTAGAGTAGATTACCTAGAATGATGTCAAGCTTAGAAAATATTCAGCATTTCACCACTAAATATGATGTTCACTGTAGACAATCCAATTAAATATGAGACATTCTCCTTTACTGTTAGTTTCTCATGGTTTTTATAATACATGAGTGTCAATTTTGTCAAATGACTTATTTATGTCAGTTAATTATGATCACATGATTTTTCTATAACCTATTATTATGGTTGATTACATTGATCAATTTTAAAATACTGAATGAGCCTTGCATACCTGGAAAAAGCCTAGTTATTCATAGTATGTATAATATTTTCATATATTACTGGATTTTATTTGGTAATATTGTCTTGAGTATTTTTGCATCTATGTTGCTGAGAGATATTACTCTATTATTATTATTTTTTGCAATATCTTTGTCTGATTATAGAATTAGGATAATATTAGTTTTATCAAATGAGTTGTGAAGAGTTCCCTACTAACTTATTTTCTAGAAAAGATTTTATAAAATTTATAGTTACTCTTCTGTAAATGTATGTGTGAATTCTCCAGTGAAATCATGTGAGATAAAGTATATATATCTGGAAGATTTTAAATTAGAAATGTGATTTCATTAAAGGTAATGAGTCTATTCTGAATAACTATTTCTTTTTTATTAATTTTGTGAATTTGTGAATTTCAATGAATGGAAATGACTTAAGATTTGTTATTGTATCACCATCCCCTCCCTAAATTTGAAGTTTATTACTTCACTCATATTTTCAGTATTTCTAGAGTTTTATCAACTATGGTGATTTTTACTAAAGAACAAAGCTTCAACACATTGATTTTCTCTCTTTTTTTCAAGTTTAATTTTATTGATTTCTTTTCTGTATTCTTTCCTTATCACTGCATTGCATTTACTTTGTTGTTCTTTTTCTAGTGTCTTGAAGTAGGAAGTTAGATTATTGATTTAAGATATTTCCTTTTTTTTCTAATGTAAGTCTTAAGTGATATAAATTTCCCTCTCAGAAATGATATACCTGTGATCTGCATACTTTGATATCTTCTATTTTCACTCCATTCTGTTATTTTGTCATTAACTTTGCAACTAGTTCTTTGACTGGTAGATTATTTTGAAGTGTGTGGTTTATTTTTCATGTATTTGGAGATTTTCCTGTTGTAGTTGTATTATTTTTTTTTCTCCTAATATGATTTCACTGTGGTCAGAAAACGGAATCAGTCTGATTGCAATTTACCGAAGTTAGTTAAGGTTTGTTTTGTAATTAGGACATGCTCTATCTTAGATAAGTATTGAGAGGGGTGTTGAAGTCTCAAGTATAATTCTGGGTTTATCTCTTTATCCTTTCAATTTTATCTGGTTTTGCTTCATAAATTTTTCAGGTCTGTTGCTCAGTGCATACACATTTAAATTACTGGATTTCATTGATAGATTGACCCATTCATCATTATACAATGTACCTTGTCAATTTTCTTTGTTACAAAGTAAATTTTTTCTCATGTTAACGTAACCACTCCTGTTTACTTTTGATTCTTGATTTTATACTATTTTTTTTGCCCTTATTTTCACAACTACTTGTACTGATATCCTTGAAATGAGTTTCTTATATACAGTGTATAATTGGGTCATGTGCTTTTTTTACCTGTTGGCCTCTATCTTTTAATCAATATATTTAAACAATTTACATTTAATGTTATTATTGCCATGTTAAGATTTAATTTTTCTGTTTTATGCTTTGTTTTCTGCTTAGTATCTCTGTATTTTTGTTTCATGTTTTTTCTTTCCTGCTTTTTTTGTGGTCATTTAATTTTTGTTTAAAATTTTTGGACTTCCCTATAGCTCAAATAGTAAAGAATCTGCCTGTGATGCAAAAGACCTGGGTTCAATTCCTGGGTTGGGAAGACCCCCTGGAGAATGGAATGGCAATCCACTCCAGTATTCTTGCCTGGAGAATTCCATGGACAGAGAAGCCTGGCAGGCTACAGTCCATGAGGTCGCAGAGTTGGACATGATTGAACGACCAACACACAATTTTTTTTACAATTTCATTTTTATTTTCTCCAGTATTCTTGAATATATTTACTTACATAGCTTTTTAATGCTTCTTCTAGTATTATGTTATATGTAAATAATTTAGGACATATACAATGTTGACTATTTTACGATTTTGATTGAAGTATAGAAAACGTATCTCCCTTTACATCTCCTTGCCCTCTCCATTTATTAAAAAAAAAAAAAGGCTTAAATATTTCCTCTACATAGTTAGATAGTATAGTTTTTGCTTGAAACATGCTTTAGAAATCTCAAGAGAAGGAAAATGTATTGTCTCTCTCTCTCTCTCTCTCTATATATATATATATATATATATTTTCATTTTATTTTTATCTTCCTGGTGTTACAAAGATCCATCTTTTATTATTTTCATTCTTTTTTTTTAATTAATTTTATTCTATTCTCAAACTTTACATAATTGTATTAGTTCTGCCAAACATCAAAATGAATCCACCACGGGTATACATGTGTTCCCCATCCTGAACCCCCCTCCCTCCTCCCTCCCCACACCATCCCTCTGGGTCATCCCATTGCACCAGCCCCAAGCATCGGGAAGATTTGGGAGAATGGCATTGAAACATGTAAAATATCATGTATGAAACGAGATGCCAGTCCAGGTTCAATGCACGATATTATTTTCATTCTTATTTGTGGAACTTCTTTTAGAAATTCTTTAGGGTAGGGCAACGGACCTAAAAAAAAAAAAAAATTGTTTTCCTTCACCTGAGAATAGCTTGATTTTTACTCATCCCCAAATGCCATTTTACTAAGTATATAATTCTGAGTTGATAGTTCTTTTCTTTCAGAGCTTATAAAAATGCTGTTTATTTCCTTCAGATATGCTATACAGGAGGACCTTGTTCTGGTATCTATAATTTCTATTGAGAAATCAGGCCAGATTTGAATTTTTTCATCTTGATAGTAAATAGTTTCTCTTCAGCTGGTTTCAAGAGATTTTCTTTGTCTTCAATTTTCACAAGATGGGCTATGACATGTCTTATCATTTATTTCTCTTGACTTATTCTGTTTGAATTTTAGGTTTATGTCTTTTGCCAAATTAGGGAAAATCAGCAGTTATTTCTTCAAATATTTTCTAGCGTGCTCTTTTGGGATTCAGCTGATATATGCTATAACTGAGATAGACATAGATGTAGATATAAAGATTATAGTACCACTGGTCTCTGAAGCTCTTGTTACTTTTCTCTAATTTTGCTCTCTTATTCATATTGTATAATTCTGCTATTCTGGGTGCATATTCATTGATTTCTTTGTTCTTTCCTTTTTGCCGCTTAGCCTGTCCATTTAGTTGTTGTTGTGTTTTTCACAATTAAAATCCATTTAATCCTTTTTAAAAAATTTTGAGTTAAATTCATATACAAAAAAATTAAGTATTTAACCATATTAAATTGTGCAATTCAGTGATTTTAGTATGTTCACATGTTGTGTCTTCATCAACACTATCTGACTCCTGAGCATTTTCATGACCCCTGTGATATCATAATTTATAATAAGAAATGTACATTTGATCTTTGTCTTCATCTGTGACACAGAGCTCCTAGAACCCTTGGAATTTTCTAAGCGAAGAAAGTGATAAAGGTATCTTTGTTAGTTTAGCAAGGTTATATTTGGAATGCACTTAAGAGGCTGTTGTCTTTGAAGTCAAACATGTGGTTACAAAATTGGAACTTTCAGTTCCCCAAACCTTTCTTTCTATCCCATCTCAAGGGAAAAGAGAAAGGCTAAAGGTTGAATCAACTGCCAAATGACCAGTAATTTAATCCAGCATGCCTTTAAACATAACAGGGTTCAGAGACCTTCTGGATTGATGAACACAGAGATTCAGAGAGAGTAGTATACTTTGAGAGGGCATGGAAGCTATATGCTTTTTCCCCATACCTTGCCCTATGTATCTATTCCATCTGGCTTTTCCAGTAACTTAGCTATTTCTCAGTTCTGTGAGTTTCTCTAACAAATTAATCTTACTGACAAGTTAGTCATGGGAACGTCTTTCTTAAAACCTGTTGGTCCGAAGCACAGGTAACAACTAGAACTTGCAGTTGGTGTCTGAAATGAAGGAAGGTTTTTGTGACTGAGCCCTTAACCTGGAATCTGATGCTGTCTCCAGGTAGAGTGTCAGAATTGGTTCAAATTTTAGGATACTTGGCTGGTATCAAAGAATTCTTGGTCGTGGTGAGGAGGCAAGGGAAAACCCCTATAACACGTTGGAGTTGTGTCTAGAACCTAAATAACCCCCAAAGAAAACCTACACTTCCCACTATCCCTTTAATAACCAATAATCTATATTCTATCCCCATGAATTTACATAATCTCAATATTTCAGCTAAATGGACTCATGCAATATGTATCCGACTGGTTCCAAATAGGAAAAGGAGTTCGTCAAGGCTGTATATTGTCACCCTGTTTATTTAACTTATATGCAGAGTACATCATGAGAAACACTGGACTGGAAGAAACACAAGCCGGGAGAAATATCAATAACCTCAGATATGCAGATGACACCACCCTTATGGCAGAAAGTGAAGAAGAACTAAAAAGCCTCTTAATGAAAGTGAAAGTGGAGAGTGAAAAAGTTGGCTTAAAGCTCAACATTCAGAAAACGAAGATCATGGCATCCGGTCCCACCACTTCATGGGAAATAGATGGGGAAACAGTGGAAACACTGTCAGACTTTATTTTTGGGGGGCTCCAGAATCACTGCAGATGGTGATTGCAGCCATGAAATTAAAAGACGCTTACTCCTTGGAAGGAAAGTTATGACCAACCTAGATAGCATATTGAAAAGCGGAGACATTACTTTGCCAACAAAGGTCCATCTAGTCAAGGCTATAGTTTTTCCTGTGGTCATGTATGGATGTGAGAGTTGGACTGTGAAGAAGGATGAGCACCAAAGAATTGATGCTTTTGAACTGTGGTGTTGGAGAAGACTCTTGAGAGTCCCTTGGACTGCAAGGAGATCCAACCAGTCCATTCTGAAGGAGATCATCCCTGGGATTTCTTTGGAAGTAATGATGCTAAAGCTGAAACTCCAGTACTTTGGCCACCTCGTGAGAAGAGTTGATTCATTGGAAAGGACTCTGATGCTGGGAGGGATTGGGGGCAGGAGGAGAAGGGGACGACAGAGGATGAGATGGCTGGATGGCATCACTGACTCAATGGACGTGAGTCTCAGTGAACTCCGGGAGTTGGTGATGGACAGGGAGGCCTGGCGTGCTGTGATTCATAGGGTTGCAAAGAGTCGGACACGACTGAGCGACTGATCTGATCTGATCTGATTTCTAGCTTATTTCATTTGGTATAATGCTTTATAGATTCATTTATGTTATATCTATAACTTCAGTCCTTTTTATAGTGAGATAATATTCCAGTGTATGGATATCAGTTCATCAACTGAAGGGCATTTGTGTTTTTTCCTATAATATCTTTTAGCTATTACAAATAATGCTGTTATGAACATCAGCATATAAATATTTGAGTGAACATGTATTTCAGTTCTCTTGGAAAAACATAGAAGCAGAATGTGTGGGTCTTATGTTAATTTTATTTTTACCTTTGAGGAAATGCCAAATCATTTACTACACCACTGCACCATTCTATTAACACATTCATGCAAGCAATCTTTGAGGGTTCTAACTTTACAATCTTAGTAACAACTGTTATGTTTATAGTCATCCTGGATAGAGTGAACTAATGTCTAATTACAAATTTGATTTGGATTTTCCTATTGACTAATTTCAAATCCCAAAGAAGGACAATGTCAATTAATGTTCAAACTACTGCACAATTGCACTCATTTCACATGTTGGCAAAGTAATGCTCCAAATTCTCCACCCCAGGCTTCAACAGGATGTGAACAGTGAATAGCCAGATGTTCAAACTGGATTTAGAAAAGGAAAGGAACCAGAGATAAAATTGCCAACATCCATTGTATCATAGAAAAACCAAGAGAGTTAAGAGAATTCCAGAAAAGCATCTGCTTCTGTTTTATTGCCAAATGCCTTACTGTGTGGATCACAAGAAACTGTGGAAAATTTTTAAAGGGATGGGAATACCAGATCATCTGACCTGCCTCCTGAGAAATATGTATGCAGGTCAACAAGCAACAGTTAGAACTGGACATGGAACAACAGACTAATTCCAAATTGGGAAAGGAGTACCTCAAGGCTATATATTGCCACACTACTTTTTTAACTTACATGCAGAGTACATCATGAAAAATGCCAGGCTGGATGAAGCATAGCTGGAATCAAGATTGCTGGAAGAAATATCAATAACCTCAGATATGTAGATGACACCACTCTTAATGGTAGAAAGTGAAGAACTAAGGAGCTTCTTGATGAAAGTGAAAGAGGAGAGTGAAAAAGTTTGCTTAAAGCTCAACATTCAAAAAAGAAGATCATGGCATCTGTTCCCATCAGTTCAGTTCAGTCACTCAGTCATATCCAACTTTTTGCGACCCCATGAATCGCAGCACGCCAGGCCTCCCTGTCCACCACCAACTCCTGGAGTTCACTGAGACTCACGTCCATCGAGTCAGTGATGCCATCCAGCCATCTCATCCTCTATCCTCCCCTTCTCCTCCTGCCCCCAATCCCTCCCAGCATCAGAGTCTTTTCCAATGAGTCAACCCTTCGCATGAGGTGGCCAAAGTACTGGAGTTTCAGCTTTAGCATCATTACTTCCAAAGAAATCCCAGGGATGATCTCCTTCAGAATGGACTGGTTGGATCTCCTTGCAGTCCAAGGGACTCTCAAGAGTCTTCTCCAACACCACAGTTCAAAAGCATCAATTCTTCGGCGCTCAGCCTTCTTCACAGTCCAACTCTCACATCCATACATGACCACAGGAAAAACCATAGCCTTGACTAGACGGACCTTTGTTGGCAAAGTAATGTCTCTGCTTTTCAATATGCTATCTAGGTTGGTCATAATTTTCCTTCCAAGGAGTAAGCGTCTTTTAATTTCATGGCTGCAATCACCATCTGCAGTGATTTTGGAGCCCAGAAAAATAAAGTCTGATACTGTTTCCACTGTTTCCCCATCTATTTCCCATGAAGTGATGGGACCGGATGCCATGATCTTCGTTTTCTGAATGTTGAGCTTTAAGCCAACTTTTTCACTCTCCACTTTCACTTTCATCAAAAGGCTTTTTAGTTCTTCTTCACTTTCTGCCATAAGGGTGGTGTTATCTGCATATCTGAGGTTATTGATATTTCTCCTGGCAATCTTGATTCCAGTTTGTGTTTCTTCCAGCCCAGCGTTTCTCATGATGTACTCTGCATATAAGTTAAATAAACATCACTTCTTGGCAAATAGATGGGGAAACAATGGAAACAGTGACAAACTTTATTTTCTTTGGCTCCAAAATCACTGCATATGGTGACTGCAGCCATGAAATTAAAAGGCACTTGCTCCTTGGAAGAAAAGCTATGATCAACCTAGACAGCATATTAAAAAGCAGAGATATTACTTTGCCGACAAAGTTCCATCTAGACAAAGCTATGGTTTTTCCAGTAGTCATGTATGAATGTGAGAATTGGACCAAAAAGAAAGCTGAGTGCCAAAGAATTGATGCTTTTGAACTGTGATGTTGGAGAAGACTCTTAAAAGTCCCTTGGACTGCAAGGGGATCAAACCAGTCAATCCTCAAGGAAATCACTTCTGAGTATTCATTGAAAGGACTGATGCTGAAGCTGAAACTCCAATACTTTGGCCACCTGATGCAAAGAACTGACTCATTGGAAAAGACCCTGATGCTGGCAAAGATTGAAGGCAGGAGGAGAAGGGGACCACAGAGGATGAGATGGTTGGATTGCATCACTGAATCAATGGACAGGAGTTTGAGCAAGTTCCAGGATTTGGTGATGGTGTCCATCACACCAAGGAATCCTGGTGTGCTGCAGTCCATGGGGTCGCAAAGAGTCAGACACAACGGAATGACTGAACTGAACTGATTGACTAATGATGATGACCATCTTTTCCTGTGTTTACAGTGAAAGTTTGATGCTGAATCTTCTTTAAATGACTGTAGCCAGTGACACTATCCAGTCCTGGGCTTTTCTTTAATTGTAGGTATTTAATTAATGATTCATTCTCTTTTCATAGACATATTCATGTCATGTATTACTGTATGAATCATTTTGGATATTTGCACATCTCTGGGAATTTGTCCATTTGTAAGTTAGTGTGCTTGAAGTTGCCCCACAGGTCTGAGTGTGTTCACTTATCTTCATTCATATTTTTTCTGTTCCTCAGATCAGATATAATTTCAAATAGTTTATATTGAAGTCCACTAAATCTTTTTTCTTCCTGCTCATATCATCCATTGCACTCCTAGTGAATTTTTTTATTCCAGTTATGGTATTTCCCAACTCTATTATTTGGTGGCTCAGATGGTAAAGAGTCTTCCTGCAGTATGGGAGACCCAGGTTTGATGCCTGGGTCTGGAAGATCTCCTGGAGAAAGAAATGGCAACCCACTCCAGTATTCTTGCCTGGACAATTCCACGGATGGAGGAGCCTGGCAGGCTACAGTCCATGGGGTCACAAAGAATCGAACAAGACTTGAGCGACTTCACGATGTGTGTGTGTATATTATTTGTATTTGTATACAATATAAATGCACACATTTGTATTTATATAGACATCCTTTTTAGAATTTCTGTATTCTCATTGATATTTTCTATATGAAGGGACATTATTCTCTTGGAATCTTTTAGTTCTTTAGATATGATTTGCATTAATTGTTTGAAGAGAGTTAAATATTTTAAGTTTTTACTATTACACCTAATGTCTCAGCTCCCTCATAGACAGTTTCTCCTAATTGCTTCATTTTCCGTATGTGGACCATACAACAGTGGACCTTCAGTGCTGTTGTTGCTGAAGTGGACTTTCTGAACATTATATTTTGTGAACTGGTAATCATATTGTCTTCCTCTTTTTCATTGTTTATTGTTACTGTTTGGTGGCTTTCCTGAACTAATTTTACAGTCTAAATTTTTGTCATTTGTGACCTCTGGAGTTTCTCTTGTATCTATCTTAGTGATCAGCTAATGAACAGAAAAAAGATTTTCTTAGGTTTCAGGGACCAAATAATCTCCCAGTCTTTTAAAAAGAGCTCTATTTATTTGAGCACACTTTGAACATACAGTGAGCAGTTTAGAATTATTTCTTGGCTTTCACTTCCTCATTGCACAGTGCCTCAAGGTCATTCAAGGTAATAGTGCCCAGGAATGATGCTAAAACTGAAGATCTTATTAATGTGAAAGATATGTATCTCTAGATGGATAGCACATAATAAATATATATAGAATTAAGTCTTCTGAAAGGACAGGGACCATCTCTGTTAGCAGTCATTTTCTCTGGGTGGTGGTGTTGAGGTGACAAACTTTCTTTCTGGCTTTTTGTATTACTTAAATTTAACAATAAAACAGACTATTTAGCAATGAATAGCATATTCTTTTGAGACAAGTTTTTAAATCATGTTTTAAATTGACTTTCATCACTTCAGTTGGTGTTCATCATCCTTCTTCACTCTGATTATAAACCAATGAGCTTTAATGATTTGTATGGAAAGCTAACACTTATATGAATTTACCAGAAAATGCCTTGGTACATTGTGCGATGATGACAAGGGAAGAATATGATAGGTTACTTTCATTTACAGGATAATTGGCTAGGTTTCTTCCACTCAATCTAAAAACTGCAATGATCCAGCAATCCCACTGCTGGGCATACACACTGAGGAAACCAGAAGGGAAAGAGACACGTGTACCCCAATGTTCATCACAGCACTGTTTATAATAGCCAGGACATGGAAGCAACCTAGATGCCCATCAGCAGATGAATGGAAAAGAAAGCTGTGGTACATATACACAATGGAGTATTACTCAGCCATTAAAAAGAATATATTTGAATCAGTTCTAATGAGGTGGATGAAACTGGAGCCTATTATACAGAGTGAAGTAAGCCAGAAGGAAAAACATCAATACAGTATACTAACGCATATATATGGAATTTAGAAATATGGTAACAATAACCCTGTGTACGAGACAGCAAAAGAGACAGTGATGTATAGAACAGTCTTATGGACTCTGTGGGAGAGGGAAAGGGTGGGAAGATTTGGGGGAATGACATTGAAACATGTAAAATATCATGTACGAAACGAGTTGCCAGTCCAGGTTCGATACAAGATACTGGATGCTTGGGGCTAGTGCACTGGGACGACCCAGAGGGATGGTATGGGGAGGGAGGAGGGAGGAGGGTTCAGGATGGGGAACACATGTATACCTGTGGCGGATTCATTTTGATATTTGGCAAAACTAATACAATTATGTAAAGTTTAAAAATAAAATAAAATAAAAATAAAAACTGCAATGAGTTTTCAAAAACTTTAAGGTGTGAAAGAATATTTGAGTTAAAGTGTAACTTTTACATAATTTGCTCAGTACTGCACATCACTGGTTAAAAGCAGATCTAAGAACATATAAAAGTGATATTTTGTATAAAACTAGAAATCTTGATATGTGGAATGCCTTCAGAATTATTTCCCTTCAATATATTTGTGTGCAAAATATTTCCCTTCAATATATATGTGTGCATCCAAAGAAGTCACACATAGTAATTTAACACTCTATAATTGACAGGATAAAAGCACTTAGAATGGTCAAGAATATAGCATTTCATGTAAATTCTCAGCATAGCAAGTGCTTACAATAAAATTATTCAAGCAAGGGATTGGTCCAATCTTACTAGCAGAACACCTATCTATTTGGAAACATATTTAAGTAACCATCCAGAGCATGTCACTGTTTCACTACACAGACAACAAAGTGAGATCATCTTCTGATCCAGATTTTATCATGGCTTCTTTGATAATTGCCCATATCCTGGTGAAATTTTCTAACTTATATCCTTTTTTCTAATTAAGGGGAGAATGGGATAAGTAAGATATTATGATTCAAACTAAGCATCTTGAGAGTTATATTTTAAATATAAAAGCACAACACTACATATACATATATATATATATATATATATATATATATATTTAACTGAAAGTCATTAAGCACATTTTTTTTAAGTGTATAGTAAAGCAAGTCTATGGTAAAGCCCCTTTTCACTGCAATTGCCTACATATCTGGGTAGAAAACATAATTTCTTTCCAATTAATTTGTTGAGATTTTTGTAATCATATCTGACTGAGCATGTGGTTTTACCAGGGTTTTTTTTTTTTTATAATTATTATTACTGTTTTCTACAGAGGACTAAAAGAGATACAAAAATAAATGCAAGGCACAATTGACTTTTGAATACTTTTTATACATAATACTGTAAATCTGTGATGATATATAGAAAACTTTTAGATTCCAAACCTTTCTTAATTACTCTTATCTGAATCTCTTTTTTAAATGTTTGTACTGAGTTCTTTGTCTTTTCCTTCCCTTTTTTCCTTGAAGATCGTCAAAACTTGATCTTCCTTCTCTTATGCCTTAATACTTTTCAAGTGTCTTTCTTCTCATGATATTTTGATGTCAAGAAACAATTGGATAGGTGTGTGTGTGTGTGTCTGTGTTTGTTGAATTTATTTGAAATAAGCAAAGAAAATATAGTTCTGGTAGGCTTATACATATCCTTTTTCTTTTTTTACTTTATTGCTTCAACTAAAAACACAAATTAATTTAACGGCCACCCTTACATTCTTTCCCAAACCTCAGCTGTTTTTGTTCTTCCCAAAGTATCTTTAGATATATAGATATAACTAGCTTGATAGTTGAAGGTGTAAGATTCTCTTGTTGTACATTTAGTTATGTTAAAGCTGTAGTAAAGACACTTGCATCATGATAATGAGTAAATTCTCTTTGGTTTTCTCTCTTCTTTCCATTCATTATCTAGTGTTTTTTTTTTTAAATTTTTTCAAATATAGTTGATTTACAATGTTGTATTAATTTCAGGTGTACAGCAACATGATTCAGTTTGATTCCCAAATGATACATATATATCTATTCTTTTTATAGATTCTTTTCCAGTATTGGTTATTACAAGATATCTTGTCTAGCTCCCTGTGTTATAAGTCCTTGCTGTTTACTCATTTTATATAAAGTAGTGTGTATTTCGAAGAAGGCAATGGCACCCCACTCCAGTATTCTTGCCTGGAAAATCCCATGGACGGAGGAGCCTAGTAGGCTGCAGTCAATGGGGTCGCTAGGAGTCGGACATGACTGAGTGACTTCACTTTCACTTTTCACTTTCATGCATTGGAGAAGGAAATGGTAACCCACTCCAGTGTTCTTGCCTGGAGAATCCCAGGGACGGGGGAGCCTGGTGGGCTGCCATCTGTGGGGTCGCACAGAGTCGGACACGACTGAAGCGACTTAGCAGCAGCAGCAGCAGCAGAAGTGTGTACTTACAAAACAGAAATAGACTCACAAACATAGAAAACAAACATGGCTGTCAATGGGGAAAACAGGGAAAGAGATAAAATTAGGAGTTCAGGATTAAAATCACATACTCTTATATTCACTGTTTATCTATTTGATATATGACAAACATTTAAAATGGCTGGTGATATGATTCAATAATTTATATTAAAAATGAAAATTTTTAACATTCATAGGTTTTTCCATTATTTTGATATTTAAATAAGCCAGTTAAGGATAAATACTAATGGTTTATCAAAATTATATGAAATTATCAGTAATAAAAATATTGTGAATAGTAAACAATATTTAATAGGTTCACCTGCCAGTAAGTGGGAGAAGGCAATGGCACCCCACTCCAGTGTTCTTGCCTGGAGAATCCCAGGCACGGAGGAGCCTGGTGGGCTGCCGTCTATGGGGTCACACAGAGTCGGACACAACTGAAGTGACTTGGCAACAGCCAGTAAGTGAATGACATAAAACTCCAAAGATCTTTTCACATCAGCCTCATCTCTTATTGTCATGTTACAAAGAATTTCTATGGAAATTAAGAAAAAGAAAGCAGTATCAGTTCAGTTCAGTTGCTCAGTCATGTCTAAAACTTTGCGACCCCATGAATCACAGCACGCCAGGCCACCCTGTCCATCACCAACTCCCAGAGTTCACTGAGACTCATGTCCATCGAGTCAGTGATGCCATCCAGCCATCTCATCCTCTGTCGTCCCCTTCTCCTGCTGCCCCCAATCCCTCCCAGCATCAGAGTCTTTTCCAATGAGTCAACTCTTCGCATGAGGTGGCCAAACTACTGGAGTTTCAGCTTTAGCATCATTCCTTCCAAAGAAATCCCAGGGCTGATCTCCTTCAGAATGGACTGGTTGGATCTCCTTGCAGTCCAAGGGCCTCTCAAGAGTCTTCTCTAACACCACAGTCCAAAGGCATCAATTCTTCAGTGCTCAGCTTTCTTCACGGTCCAACTCTCAAATCCATACATGACCACAGGAAAAAGCATAACCTTGACTAGATGGACCTTTGTTGGCAAAGTAATGTCTCTGCTTTTGAATATGTTATCTAGGTTGGTCATAACTTTCCTTCCAAGGAGTAAGCCTCTTTTAATTTCATGGCTGCAGTCACCATCTGCAGTGATTTTGGAGCCCAGAAAAATAAAGTCTGACACTGTTTCCACTGTTTCCCCATCTATTTCCCATGAAGTGATGGGACCAGATGCCATGATCTTCATCTTCTGAATGTTGAGTTTTAAGCCAACTTTTTCACTCTCCTCTTTCACTCTCATCAAGAGGCTTTTTAGTTCCTCTTCACTTTCTGCCATAAGGGTCGTGTCATCTGCATATCTGAAGTTATTGATATTTCTCCCAGCAATCTTGATTCCAGCTTGTGCTTCTTCCAGCCCAGCATTTCTCATGATGTACTCTGCATGTAAGTTAAATAAGCAGGGTGACAATATACAGCCTTGACGTACTCCTTTTCCTATTTGGAACCAGTCTGTTGTTCCGTGTCCACTTCTAACTGTTGCTTCCTGACCTGTATACAAATTTCTCAAGATGCAGGTCAGGTGGTCTGGTATTCCCATCTCTTTCAGAATTTTCCACAGTTTATTGTGATCCACACAGTCAAAGGCTTTGGCATAATCAATAAAGCAGAAATAAATGTTTTTCTGGAACTCTCTTGCTTTTTCCATGATCCAGCAGATGTTGGCAATTTGGTCTCTAACTTCTTAAAAACTATTAAAAGTATAAATATACATGATATTCTTCAGAACTGAGGTGTTTTGACAAGCATGGTTTTTATTCACCTGAAACAGATCAATCAGATAAGAATGTTAAATTATTTGAGCCAATGTTTTAGGGAAAGATTAGGAGTATGGGACATTGACATATATTTTCATAAAAACAAAAACAGGTATTTATAAAATCTTCAAACTACAGGAGACGTATAGCTTAAACTTGCTATAGAAAACTATCTTGAAATTGAGTATGGAACTGATTTATGTTTGTTTGGCTAAAATTCTTTGATTCTAGGACAAAATAGAATGATTATTTACTGATGAAAAACAGGCACTATAACAAAATTTAGGAGGTTTGGAACTTACTCAGAAGCACATAAATATCTACTTTGATTAATATAAAGTTGAAACATCTCTGAATGTACCTACAAAATCAAAATGTGTTGTTGACATGGTTGCAAAAGAGTTTCACTGTTAATTTATAAAAATTAATATACTCATTTTGAGGGAGAAAAATAGCCTTCTGGCTTTGTCATGAATGTCAAAGCAGACTACTTTCTACACAAAGAATTTGTTGTTGTTCAGTCACTCAGTCATGTCTGACTCTGCAACCCCATGGACTGTAGCACACCAGGATTTCCTGTCCTTCACCAACTCCCAGAACTTGCTCAAACTCATGTGCATTGAGTTGGTGATATCATCCAAGCATCTCATCCTCTGTCGTCCACTTTTCCCCCTGCCTTCAATCTTTCCAGCATCGGGGTCTTTTCCAATGTGTTGGCTCTTTGCATCAGGTGACCAAAGTATTGGAGCTTCAACTTCAGCATCAGTCCTTCCAATAAATATTCAAGACTGATTTCCTTTAGGATAGACTGGTTGGATCTCCTTGCAGTCCAAGAGACTCTCAAGAGTCTTCTCCAACACCACAGTTCAAAAGCATCAGTTCTTTGGTCACTCAGCCTTTTTCTTACAGTCCAATTCTCACATCTATACATGACTAATAGAAAAACCATAGCTTTGACTATATAGATCTTTCTTAGCAAATTAATGTCTCTGCTTATTAATACACTTTCTAGGTTTGTCATAACTCTTCTTCCAAGGAGCAAGTATCTTTTAATCTCATGGCTGCAGTCACCATCCACAGTGATTTTGGAGCCCAAGAAAATAAAGTCTCCCACTGTTTCCATTTTTTCCCCATCTACTTGCCATGAAGTGATGGGACCAGGTGCCATGATCTACTTTTTTTTTGAACGTTGACTTTTAAGCCAACTGTTTTCACTCTCCTCTTTCACCCTCATCAAGAGGCTCTTTAGTTACTCTTCATTTCCTGCCAGAAGGGTGGTGTCATCTGCATATGTGAGGTTATTGATATTTCTCCCAGCAGTCTTGATTCCAGCTTGTGCTTCATCTAGCCTGGCATTTTGTATGATATACTCTACATATAAGTCAAATAAGCGGGGTGACAATATAGAAGCTTGATGTACTCCTTTCCCAATTTGGAACCAGTCCATTTTTCCATGCCTGGTTCTAACTGTTGCTTCTTGACCTTTATACAGATTTCTCAGGATGTAGGCAAGGTAGTCTGGTATTCCCATCTCTTGAAGAATTTTCCAGTTTGTTGTGATCCACACAGTCAAAGGCTTTGGCATAGTCAATGATGCAGAAGTAGATGTTTTTCTGGAATTGTCTTGCTTTTTCTATGATCCAGCAGATGTTGGCAAATTGACCTCTGACTCCTCTGCCTTTTCTAAATCCAGCATGAACATCTGGAAGTTCTGGGTTCATGTACTGTTGAAGCTTAGCCTGGAGAATTTTGAGCGTTACTTTGCCAGCATGTGAAATGAGCGCAATTGTGCAGTAGTTTGAACATTTGTTGGCATTGCCCTTCTTTGGGGCTGGAAAGAAAACTGACTTGTTCTAGTCCTGTGGCCACAGCTGAGTGTTCCAAATTTGCTGACATATTGAGTGCAGTTCTTTACCAGCATCATCCTTTAAGATTTAAAAAAGCTCAGCTGGAATTCCATCATCTCCAGTAGATTCAGTATAATCCCTATCAATAGATGATTGTGTATAGTATAAACACTTTGATGATACTAATTCCTCTAACCCATGACATAAGACATCTTTGTATTTTATGTGTGTATTCTTATGTCTTTTATCAATGTCTTATAGTTTTCAATGTAGAGATGTTTACCTCTTTGGTTTAATTTATTTTTATGTATTCTCTTGTAGCTATTGTAAATGAAGTCATTTTACTTATTCAGATACCTTGTTTTAGTGTATGGAAATACTACTGATTTTTGTATGTCAATTTTTTGTGCTGAAACTACTAACTTTGTTGGCTGCTTCTAGCAACTTTTGTGGTGGAATCCTTAGATTTTTCTGTATATAAAATCATGTCATGTGCAGATAGAGATAATTTTACTTCTTTCTTTCCAATTCTGAAGTCTAATTATATTTAGTACTATATTTAGTAAGACTGGTAAAAGTACACTCTTGTTTCTGATCTTAGAGAGAAGACCTTCAGACTTTTACTAGTGAGTACTATGTTAGCTGTGGGATTTCTCTTCTGTGGCTTTCTTTATGTTTGGGTATGTTTCTTCTGTATCTAACTGGTTGAAAGTTTATTTTAAGAATGGTTATTGAATTTTATGAAATGTTTCAATTTTTTTTCTGTATACACTGAGATCATACAAATTTTATCTTTCCTTCTGTCAATGTGGTGTATCACAGTTATTGATTTGCCTGTGTTGAACCATTCTTGCAATCCAAGCATGAATCCCACTTTAACATGTTATAGATGCTTTTGGTGTGCTGCTGAATTCAGTGTGATAATATTTTGTTGAGAATTTTTCTATCCATATCTATGAAGAATATTGGCCTGTAGTTTTTTTTCCTTGTAATGTCTTATCTGACTTTGTATCAGGGTAATGGTTCCCTTGTAAAATGAGTTCAGGAGTGTAACCTCCTCTTTGATTTTTCTTAGAAAGTTTGAGAAAGACTGGCTTTAATTCTTTACATGTTTGATAGCAGAACCATCTGTTCCTAGGCATTTTGTGTTTGGAGATTTGTGTTTCATGATTTGGTCTTCTTACTAGCAACTGGTCTATTCAGAATTTCTATTTCATCCTGATTCAGTCTTTGTTAAGTTGTAAGTTTCTAAGACTTTCTAGGTTTCTAAGAATTTCTAGGTTGTCCAGTTTGATGGCATATAGTTGTTCATAGTAGCCCCTATTATCCTTTGCATGTCTGATATTGGTTTTAATATCTCGTCTTTCATTTATAATGTTACTGATTTGGGTCCTCTCCTTTTTCTCTTCATTCATCTAACTAAAGGTTTATCAATTTTGTTTATCTTTTCAAAGAATCATCTTTTGGCTCTTTTAATCTTTTCTTCTGTTTTCCTGTTCTATCTATTCCTTCTCTTATGAATAACACTTTTGTGTCTCTTCATTTTTAACTTTGATGTAATTGGTTTTTTCCTAGTTTCATAAATCTAAAGTTAAGTTGGTTGAGATATTTCTATTTTTTATATTCGTGTTTGTGGTTATAAATATCCATCTTATAACTGCTCTTGCTGCATCTCATACATTCTGGTATCTTGTGTTTTCATTTACACATGTCTCAAGCACTTCTAAAATTTCCCCCCTTTTTTTTCTGGCCCATTTGTTGTTTAGCATAGTGTTTAATAGTCATGTGTTCATGATTTTTCCAGTTTTCCCACTATTACTTATTTCTTCTTTCATGTCATTCTGATCAGAGAAGATACTTGTCAGGATTTTAATCTTTTTAAATTTGTAAAGATACGTTTTATGCCTAACATGTGATCCATCCTAGAAAATGTTCCATGTGGGTTTAAAAAGCATGTATATCCCACTGCTGTTAAGTAGAATATTCTGCATATGCTTGATAGGTTTATGTGGTTTATAGTTTTATTCAGATCTGTGTGTTTTGTTTTTTATATTCTCTGTCTGAATGACCAATTCATTTTTGAGAGTAGAGTATTAAATTACCCACTCAGTTCAGTTCAGTTCAGTCGCTCAGTTGTGTCCGACTCTTTGCGACCCCATGAATTGCAGCATGCCAGGCCTCCCTGTCCATCACCAACTCCCGGAGTTCACCCAGACTCACGTCCATCGAGTCAGTGATGCCATCCAGCTATCTCATCCTCTGTTGTCCCCTTCTCCTCCTGCCCCCGAATCCCTCCAAGCATCAGCATCAGCGTCTTTTCCAATGAATCAACTCTTCGCCTGAGGTGGCCAAAGTATTGGATTTCAGCTTTAGCATCATTCCTTCCAAAGAAATCCCAGGGCTGATCTCCTTCAGAATAGACTGGTTGGATCTCCTTGCAGTCCAAGGGACTCTTCAAGAGGGTTCTCCAACACCACAGTTCAAAAGCATCAATTCTTCTGTGCTCATCCTTCATGGACCAACTCTCACATCCATACCCACTAGTGTTATGTTAATGTTTTCTTGTTAGATCTGTTAGTATCTGTTTTATCTATTTAGGTGTTTCAATATTGACCATATATTTACCACTGTTATAACTTCTTGATGGATTGACCCATTCTTCATTACATAAAAACCTTCTTTGTTACTTTTCAAAATCATTTTAAAGTATATTCTATCTGAAAAAAATATAGCTACCCCTGATTTTTTTGGTTACATTTGCTTGAAAGATCATTTTCCATCTTGTCACTTTCAGTCTTTGTGTCTTTAAGTTAAACTCAGTTTCTTATAGGCAGAATACTGTTTTTTTTTTTTTTAAACTTTACAATATTGTATTGGTTTTGCCAAATATTGAAATGAATCCGCCACAGGTATACATGTGTTCCCCATCCTGAACCCTCCTCCCTCCTCCCTCCCCATACCATCCCTCTGGGTCATCCCAGTGCACCAACCCCAAACATCCAGTATCGTGCATCGAACCTGGACTGGCGACTTGTTTCATACGTGATATTATACATGTTTCAATGTCATTCTTCCAGATCTTCCCACCCTCTCTCTCTCCCACAGAGTCCATAAGACTGTTCTATACATCAGTGTTTCTTTTGCTGTCTCATATACAGGGTTATTGTTACCATCTTTCTAAATTCCATATATATGCGTTAGTATATTGTATTGGTGTTTTTCTTTCTGGCTTACTTCACTCTGTATAATAGGCTCCAGTTTCATCCACCTCATTAGAACTGATTCAAATGTATTCTTTTTAATGGCTGAGTAATACTCCATTGTGTATATGTACCACAGCTTGCTTATCCATTCATCTACTGATGGACATCTAGGTTGCTTCCATGTCCTGGCTATTACAAACAGTGCTGCAATGAACATTGGGGTGCATGTGTCTCTTTCCCTTCTGGTTTCCTCAATGTGTATGCCCAGCAGTGGGATTGCTGGATCATAAGGCAGTTCTATTTCCAGTTTTTTAAGGAATCTCCACACTGTTCTCCATAGTGGCTGTACTAGTTTGCCTTCCCAACAACAGTGTAAGAGGGTTCCCTTTTCTCCACACCCTCTCCAGCATTTATTATTTGTAGACTTTTGGATCGCAGCCATTCTGACTGGCGTGAAATGGTACCTCATTGTGGTTTTGATTTGCATTTCTCTGATAATCAGTGATGTTGAGCATCTTTTCATGTGTTTGTTGCCATCTGTATGTCTTCTTTGGAGAAATGTCTATTTAGTTCTTTGGCCCATTTTTTGATTGGGTCATTTATTTTTCTGGAGTTGAGCTGCAGGAGTTGCTTCTATATTTTTGAGATTAGTTGTTTGTCAGTTGTTTCATTTGCTATTATTTTCTCCCATTCTGAAGGCTGTCTTTTCACCTTGCTTATAGTTTCCTTTGTTGTGCAGAAGCTTTTAAGTTTAATTAGGTCCCATTTGTTTATTTTTGCTCTTATTTCCAATATTCTGGGAGGTGGGTCCATAGAGGATCCTGCTGTGATGTATGTCGGAGAGTGTTTTGCCTATGTTCTCCTCTAGGAGTTTTATAGTTTCTGGTCTTATGTTTAGACCTTTAATCCATTTTAAGTTTGTTTTTGTGTATGGTGTTATAAAGTGTTCTAGTTTCATTATTTTAAAAGTGGTTGACCAGTTTTCCCAGCACCACTTGTTAAAGAGATTGTCTTTAATCCATTGTATATTCTTGCCTCCTTTGTCAAAGATAAGGTGTCCATAGGTGCGTGGATTTATCTCTGGGCTTTCTATTTTGTTCCATTGATCTGTATTTCTGTCTTTGTGCCAGTACCATACTGTCTTGATGACTGGCTTTGTAGTAGAGCCTGAAGTCAGGTAGGTTGATTCCTCCAGTTCCATTCTTCTTTCTCAGGATCACTTTGGCTATTCGAGGTTTTTTGTATTTCCATACAAATTGTGAAATTATTTGTTCTAGCTCTGTGAAGAATACCGTTGGTAGCTTGATAGGGATTGCATTGAATCTATAAATTGCTTTGGGTAGTATACTCATTTTCACTATATTGATTCTTCCAATCCATGAAAATGGTATATTTCTCCATCTATTAGTGTCCTCTTTGATTTCTTTCACCAGTGTTTTATAGTTTTCTATATATAGGTCTTTAGTTTCTTTAGGTAGATATATTCCTAAGTATTTTATTATTTTTGTTGCAATGGTGAATGGAATTGTTTCCTTAATTTCTCTTTCTGTTTTCTCATTATTAGTGTATAGGAATGCAAGGGATTTCTGTGTGTTGATTTTATATCCTGCAACTTTACTATAATCATTGATTAGTTCTAGTAATTTTCTGGTGGAGTCTTTAGGGTTTTCTATGTAGAGGATCATGTCATCTGCAAACAGTGAGAGTTTTACTTCTTTTCCAATTTGGATTCCTTTTATTTCTTTTTCTGCTCTGATTGCTGTGGCCAAAACTTCCAAAACTATGTTGAATAGTAATGGTGAAAGTGGGCACCCTTGTCTTTTTCCTGACTTTAGAGGAAATGCTTTCAATTTTTCACCATTGAGGATAATGTTTGCTGTGGGTTTGTCATATATAGCTTTTATTATGTTGAGGTATGTTCCTTCTATTCCTGCTTTCTGGAGAGTTTTTATCATAAATGGATGTTGAATTTTGTCAAAGGCTTTCTCTGCATCTATTGAGATAATCATATGGTTTTTATTTTTCAGTTTGTTAATGTGGTGTATTACATTGATTGATTTGCGGATATTGAAGAATCCTTGTATCCCTGGGATAAAGCCCACTTGGTCATGGTGTATGATCTTTTTAATGTGTTGTTGGATTCTGATTGCTAGAAATTTGTTAAGGATTTTTGCATCTATGTTCATCAGTGATATTGGCCTGTAGTTTTCTTTTTTTGTGGAATCTTTGTCAGGTTTTGGTATTAGGGTGATGGTGGCCTCATAGAATGAGTTTGGAAGTTTACCTTCCTCTGCAATATTCTGGAAGAGTTTCAGTAAGATAGGTGTTAGCTCTTCTCTTCTTTTTTTTGGGCATCTTTGTCAGGTTTTGGTATTAGGGTGATTGTGGCCTCATAGTATGAGTTTGGAAGTTTACCTTCCTCTGCAATTTTCTGGAAGAGTTTGAGTAGGATAGGTGTTAGCTCTTCTCTAAACTTTTGGTAGACCTTGTTTTTTTTTCTTTTATTCAGTCACTTTCTTTTAATTGGAGAAATTCCAGTGACCTTTGAAAAATGTTTATTTTATATTGGAGCATAGTTCATTAACATTGCTGTTAGTTTTAGGTGTGCAGCAAAGTGGTTCAGTTAATTCATATGCATGTTTTTTTTTTCCCAAATTTTTTTTTTCCGATTTAAGATTATTCTAGAATATTAAGCACTGTTCCCTGTGTTTTACACTAAGTACTTGTTGATTATCTATGTTAAGTAAAGTAGTACGTATATGACAATCCCAAACTCCTATCCCACTCCCACCCTCCCCACCAGTAATCATAAATTCATTGTCTAAGTCAGTGAGTCTGTTCATTTGTAACATTTTTTTTTAATTCCACATATAAGCAAAACTATATTTGTCTTTCTCTGACTTTACTTAATATAATAATCTCCAGGTCCATCCATATTGCTAGAAATGGCATTATTTTTATGGCTAATATTCCATTGTATGTGTATGTGTATGTATGTGTGTGTGTGTGTATGTGTGTGTGTGTATATATATGTGTGTGTGTGTATGTATATATATATATGGACTTCCCTCGTGGCTCAGATGGTAAAGCATCTGCCTGCAATATGGGAGACCCAGGTTTGATCCCTGGGTTGGGAAGATCTCCTGGAGAAGGAAATGTGTATGTGTGTATGTATATATATATATATATATATATATATATATATATAATCATCAGACAACATGATACATGAATCCTGTATGTGGAAGAGAGGGATAGAGAGACAGAGAAAAACATACTGTAAAAAGATAAATGTATACATGTAGGTAAAAGAACAAAATTTCAGGAGTTTATACTAACACTACTAATATATTCTAATACATTTCTAACACATAATGCTATTAATACATTCTAATTCAGTTCTGTTGTAGTGCAGTCACAAAGTTGTGTCCAGCTCTTTTGACCCATGGACTGTAGCACACCCAGCTCCTCTGTCCTTCACTATCTCCCAGAGTCTCCTCAAATTCATGTCTATTGAGTTGTTTGTGCTAGCTAAACATCTTATCCTCTGTCACCCCGTTCTTCTTTTGCCTTCAATCTTTCCCAGAATCAGGGTCTTTTCCAATGAGTCAACTCTTCATATCAGGTGACTAAAGTATTGGAACTTCAGCCTCAATATCAGTCCTTCCAATTAATATTCAGGGTTGATTTCCTTTAAGATTGACTGATTTGATCTCCTTGCTATCCAAGGGACTCTCTCAATGGGAGTCTTCTCCAGAACCACAGTCCAAAAGCCTCAGTTCTTTGGTGTTCAGCCTTCTTTATGGTCCAAATCTCACATCTGTACATAACTGCGAGAAAACCCATAGTTTGGACTAGATAGACCGTTGTTGGCAAAGTGATATCTTTGCTTTTAAATATGCTGTCTAGGTTTTTCATAGCTTTCCTCTTAAGGAGCAAGTGTCTTTTAATTTCATGGCTGCATGCATCCTCCTCAGTGATTTTGGAGCACAAGAAAGTAAAATCTGTTACTGCTTTCACTTTTTCCCCTTTTATTTGCCATGAAGTGATGGGCCTGGGTGCCATGATCTCAGTTTTTTGAATGTTTAGTTTCAAGCCAGCTTTTTCACTCTCCTCTTTCACCTTCATCAAGAAACTGTTTAGTTCCTCTTCATGTTCTGCTATTAGAGTGGAATCATCTGCATATCAGAGGCTGTCAATGTTTTTCTAGCAGTCTTCATTAAAACTTGTGATTCATCCAGTCCAGTGTTTTGCATGATGTATTCTTCATATAAGTTAAATAAGCAGGGGGACAATATACAGATTTGACATACTCTTTTCCCAGTTTAGAACCAGTCTGTTGTTCCATGTCCAGTTTTAACTGTTGCTTCTTGACCTGTATACAGATTTCTCAGGAGGGAAGTAAGGTGGTCTGGTATTCCCATCTCTTGAAGAATTTTCCAGTTTGTTGTGATACACATAGTCAAAAACTTTAGCATAGTCAATTAAGCAGAAGTAGATTTTTTTTTTCTGGAATTCCCTTTTTTTCTCCATGATCTAATGAATGTTGGCAATTAGATCTCTGGTTCCTCCACCTCTTTGAAACTCAGCTTGTACATCAGGAAATTCTTGGTTCACATACTGCATATCACATAGCCTCCGATATGCAGATGATTCCACTCTAATAGCAGAACATGAAGAGGAACTAAACAGTTTCTTGATGAAGGTGAAAGAGGAGAGTGAAAAAGCTGGCTTGAAACTGAACACTCAAAAAACTGAGATCATGGCACCCAGGCCCATCACTTCATGGCAAATAGAAGGGGAAAAAGTGAAAGCAGTAACAGATTTTACATAGCTTGAAGGATTTTGAATATAAAATTGCTGTATCATGTGATGAGTACAATTGTACAATAGTTTGAACAGTCTTTGACACTGCCCACCTTTGGGATTAGAATGAAAACTGACTTTATCCAGTCCTGTGGCCACTACTGAGTTTTCCAGATTTGCTGACATATTGAGTACAGCACTTTCACAGCATCACATCATCTTTTAGGATTGAATAGTTCAGCTGGAATTCCGTCACCTCCACTAACTTTGTTCATAATAATGCTTCCTAAGGCCCACGTGACTTCATACTCCAGGATGTCTGGCTCTAGGGGACTGACCACAGAATTGTGGTTATCTGGGTCATTATGACCTTTTTTGTATAGTTTTGTGTGTTCTTGCCACCACTTCTTAATTTCTTCTGCTTCTGGTAGGTCCATAGTATTTCTGTCTTTTATCGTGCCCATTCTTGATGAAATGTTCCCTTGATATTTCCTATTTACTTGAAGAGATCTCTAGTCCTTCCCATTCTATTGTATTCCCCTATTTCTTTGAATTGTTCATTTAAGAAGGCATTTTTATCTCACCTTGATTCAGTTCTAATATACACCTAATTATAGGGTTTGGAGAAGGCAATGGCAACCCACTCCAGTACTCTTGCCTGGAAAATCCCATGGACGGAGGAGCCTGGTAGGCTGCAGTCCATGGGGTCACTAGGAGTTGGACACAACTGAGCGACTTCACTTTATTTTTTCACTTTCATGCATTGGAGAAGGAAATGGCAACCCACTCCAATGTTCTTGCCTGGAGAATCCCAGGGACAGGAGAGCCTGGTGGGCTGCCATCTGTGGGGTCGCACAGAGTCGGACACAACTGAAGCGACTTAGCAGCAGCAGCAGCATAGGGTTTTCACTTCATCTTTTCAACATTATATTCATATTGTACCTATACATATCCTTTTTCTTCCACACAGAGATCTTGGATCTAAAGAATACAGAAGATAGTAAAATTAGAATATTCCATCATTACTCAGTTTGTTGATAGCATATTATGTATGAACAGTTTGGGAATAAGATTCAAATAATGTCTAATACTAATGATGGTTACTGAAAACAGTTTAAATCTTTCTTTGCATTCTCCCCAAACTGTCATATTTACACAATATCTACATTAGCAGATAATACAGACATTACACACAATAAAATCTTGTTTTAAGACTTCATTTTTAGATCTAGAAATAATTATTTATATAAGTCTTACCACTAGTACTAAGGTCAACAGCTTTCTCACTCCAGTTCAGTTGCTCAGACGTGTCTGACTCTTTGCGACTCCATGGACTGCAGCACACCAGGATTCCCTGTCCATCACCAACTCCCGAGGCTTGGTCAAACTCATGTCCATTGCATCAGTGATGCCATCCAACCATCTCATACTTTGTCATCCCCTTCTCCTCCCCCATTCAATCTTTCTCAGCATCAGGGTCTTTTCCAATGAGTCAGTTCTTCGCATCAAGTGGCCAAAGTATTGGAGTTTCAGCTTCAGCGTCAGTCCTTCCAATGATTATTCAGGACTGATTTCCTTTAGGATGGACTGGTTGGATCTCTTTGCAGTCCAAGGGACTCTCAAGAGTTTTCTCCAAACCTCAGTTCAAAAGCATCAATTCTTTGGCTCTCAGCTTTCTTTATAGTCCAACTCTCACATCCATACAGGACTACTGGAAAATCCATAGCTTTAACTAGACAGGCCTTTGTTGGTGATGTCTCTGCTTTTTAATATGCTGTCTGTATTGGTCATAGCTTTTTTTCCAAAAAGCAAGCACCTTTTAATTCCATGGCTGCAATCACCATCTGCAGTAATTTTGGAGCCCAAAAAGTAAAGTCTATCACTGTTTCCATTGTTGCCCCATCTTTTTGCCATGATCTTAGTTTTCTGAATGTTGAGTTTTAAGACAACTTTTTCACTCTTCTCTTTCACTTTCATCAAGAGGCTTTTTAGTTTTTCTTTGCTTTTTCTGCCATAAGGGTGCTATTATCTGCCTATCTGAGGTTATTGATATTTCTCCTGGCAGTCTTGATTCCAGCTTGTGCTTCATCCAGTCTGGCATTTTGCATGATGTGCTGTTCTTATAAGTTAAATAAGCAGTGTGCCCATATGCAGACTTGACATACTCCTTTCCCAATTTGGAATCTGTCTGTTGTTCCATGTCTAGTTCTAATTGTTTCTTCCTGACCTGCATACAGGTTTCTCAGGAGGCAGGTCAGCTGGTCTGGTAGTCCCATCTCTTGAAGAATTTTCCACAGTTTATTGTGATCCACATAGTCAAAGGCTTTGGCATAGTCAATAAAGCAGAAGTAGATATTTTTCTGGAACTCTCTTGCTTTTTCAATGATCCAGCGGATGTTGGCAATTTGATCTCTGGTTCCTCAGCCTCTTCCAAATCCAGCTTGAATATCTGGAAGTTCACGGTTCACGTGCTGTTGAAGCCTGGCTTGGAGAATTTTGAGCATTACTTTGCTAGTGTTTTTATCTTTGCCTGAATCTCTTTCACTATGAGGTAACTGAGAAAAATCTCATGGGAACAATGTCTAATTAATGCTTATACATTACTAATAGTTAATAGCTCTTTGGAATGAAGATCAATTTTGTGATTAGGAAATCTTTTTGTCACATTTTTTTTTTTTTGAGTATTGTAAATATGTTATCCGTGTAGCAGTCTTAGTTCAATTTGTTGTATAAACCTTGTTGCTTGATGGCCCAAGTTTTTTGTTGTTTTTTTTTGTTTTGTTTTTCTACTGAGTTCAATCATTTTATAAAAATGTGTTGGCCATTCCATATTGTTTTCTCTTTCATAAATTTCAAAATTTTACTTATTTACTTTTGATTGTGCTTGGTCTTTGATGCTGTGCAAGCTGTCTTTAGTTGTGGTGAATGGGAGCTATTTTTCTCTGAGATATGTGGGCTTCTCACTGCAGTGGCTCCTTCTGTTTCGGAGCACAGGCTCTAGCTGTGTGGGCTCAGTACTTGCAGCTTGCCGGCTCTAGAGAGTTGGCTCAGTAGTTGTGGTACAGGGGCTTAGTTGCACGTGGGATCCTCCTGAACCAAGGATTGAACCCATGCGCCCTGCATTGGCAAGTGAGTTCTTAACCACTGAACCACCAAGGAAGCCCTGTTTTCTCTTTCAAAAAGACATTCAAAACTCTTTTATTATAGTTTTTTAAATCATAGTTTTAATAATCTTTTTATATGTTCCATGTCCTTGATGAGATGCTCACCTTCAGGTACTACAGTTATCTGTATATTAGATCTTCTTTGCATGTGCTTACCTTCAGTAACTGATACTTTTTCTCAAATATTTTACTTTTAATTTATAAAATTTCCTCATTTGGTACTCTCAGTTGCTATTGAGGCATTATATTGTGTTTATTTGTTTCCATTCTCCTTTTACAATATTCTTATGATTTTTTAAAAAAAAATTTACACTTCTTTCATCTTATTTCTGAATTTTTATTTATGATATACTTTCATGTCTGCATAAATATCTAACCTACTTAGCTTATCTTGAAATATACATTAGATTATTAATGGTTTCTGAGCATGCATTTCTGGCATGGATATGTTTTTCTGAAAGACTATTAGTCTGCTCCTTAGTCTATTTTTTATTTTCTTATATTTGTAGTTTATATGGTATCTGGCCTTAATACTTTTGTATTTTTACATGAATTGAGTTTCCCAAACATTTATAAGAAGGTATGTTTGAAGGTGGTTTTCATAGCTCACAAAGCTCTCTATATAATTGTGTGCTTTGTTTAAAAATATGGCAGTTTTTTTTTTTCCTCAGATTTACAGGCTGTATTTTTTTCCTCCACTTTTATCTAAAATTTTTCACTTTATTGTCTCTGTCCTATTCTATTTTGATTCCTTTCCCAGAAATTTTTCCTCATCGTGGATCCCTTCCATCAAGAGATGTTCTTATGAGTCATTTTTGAGATTTTACAGGCATTTGGCTTTTCCAGCCCAATTAAGAGTTACCTAGGCTTCTAACAGTCAATGAAGAATGCAGCAGGCAAAAACCATATGGGTTTCAGCTGATAATCAGATATGCTTAGTAGGAACTCCTCAAATCTTGTTTTGAGTACCTTAAATATGTTAGTCTACCTTATTGCTACATAAAGTATAGAAAAGAAAGAAAAAAAAGCAAAAGTGAAGTTGCTCAGTTGTGTCTGACTCTTTTTGACCCCATGGAATGTAGCCTACTACGCTCCTCCATCCATGCGATTTCCCAAGCCAAAGTACCTGAGTGGGTTGCCATTTCCTTCTCCAGAGGCTTTTCCCAACCCAGGGATAAAACCTGTGTCTCCCGCATTGCAGGCAGACGCTTTACTATCTGAGCCATCAGGGAAGGTAAAGTATCAGTTCAGTTCAGTTCAGTTCAGTTGCTCATTCGTGTCCGACTCTTTGCAACCCCATAAATTGCAGCACACCAGGCGTCCCTGTCCATCACCAACTCCCAGAGTTCACCCAAACTCATGTCCATAGAGTTGGTGATGCCATCCAGCCATCTCACCTCTGTTGTCCCCTTTTCCTCCTGCCCCGAATCCCTCCCAGAATCAGGGTCTTTTCCAATGAGTCAGCTCTTCGCATGAGGTGGCCAAAGTATTGGAATTTCAGCCTCAGCATCAGTCCTTCCAATGAGTGCCCAGGACTGATCTTCTTTAGGATGGACTGGTTGGATCTCCTTGCAGTCCAAGGGACTCTCAACAGTCTTCTCCAACATCACAGTTCAAAAGCATCAATTCTTTGGCACTCGGCTTTCTTCACAGTCCAACTCTCACATCCATACATGACCACAGGAAAAACCATAGCCTTGACCAGATGGACCTTTGTTGGAAAAGTAATGTCTCTGCTTTTGAATATGCTATCTAGGTTGGTCATAACTTTCCTTTCAAGGAGTAAGTGTCTTTTAATTTCATGGCTGCAGTCACCATCTGCAGTGATTTTGGAGCCCAAAAAATAAAGTCTGACACTGTTTTCCCATCTATTTCCCATGAAGTGATGGGACCAGATGCCATGATCTTAGATCTCATTATAATCTAATTTACCTTCCCATATAAGTCTTTTGTTGCTGTGATTCCCAAGGAATAACTTAGATTTGGGGTATTCTTCCTTTCTTAGGCCGTTCAAATTGTTCTCTTAGTACCTTCTGATAGTTTCCACACAGCCACTGTAACACTCATGTATTATTAATATGTCTTAATAGTTTTTTTTTTTTTCCCCAGGGGCTTATATGGATACTTACTATCAAGAATTTTTATACCCAGTTCTGGATTTTTATGTGTGAATTCTTAGAGATTCAAAAGCTAGCCTTCTGTTGCATTATCGTCTCCCTCTCTAGAACTTTAACAAAAAATATTTGTGAGTTATTTATTAAAGGTTAATTATTGATCACAATTGAATTTAAATATGGAGTTTTTCTTATTTCTTGTGACCCTCCTAATAAGTAGATACAATTGATGTTTGAGTTCCATGAGTTCATTTATAGACAGATGTTTTTCAAGAAGTATATTGCAAGAATGTTTATGTAGAGATTAATGTGTTTTAAATATGTAGAAGGTGGGTGATTTCTAATATGAAATTATTAATATGCTAGTTTTCTTATTCTTTTATAGCTTGGTTTTTAAAGAATTGTCCTACTGGACAGTATACCTCTATCTCTCCTAATTGGAAAAACTGCACATCAGCCTATCATCACAGGTAAGCAGTGTGTTTTAAAAATGTAACAGTTTGCAATACTATAGTATGAATATGACTGTACTGTACTATTGTATTCCATATAAATTTTACAGTGATTCATTCATTAATATAAAAGCTAGGTAACTGTGAAGAAATCATATTGATTATACTAGGCTTCCAATTCATGAATTGTTATAGACATCAACATGAATTTCTCACATCTTTTCACTTTTGGTGTCTAGTCTTAGTAATATGACATCTGTAGTGTTTTGTACCCCACAAGGCAATATTTATGTAGGCACTAACAAATGATTCAATTTTTAAACACTGAACAAACTTTCAGTACAGTAAATATATTTTCTCTTCCATATAAGTTTCTTAATAACATTCTTTAGGCTACTTTATAAGAATATACTATATAATATATAAAACATATAAAATATGTGCTTTTCATCTGTTTATGTAATCAACTGATCTGTAAGGCCTCTGGTCAACAACAGGACTATTAGTTAAATTTCAGGGAAATCAGAAGTTCTACATGGATTTTCAAATGTGAGGAAGTCAGAAACCCCAACCCCCTACATTGTTCAAGAGTCCACCAAATATTCAATAGTGTTGCCTCATGCAATTATCCATGTACTAAAGCTCTAACTTTCAGAATTTGATGTGTTATGACCATTCACCTACAGATTTAACAGTAGGTCCTATATAACTTCTGAGGATATCCGAGAAGAATTCATGAGATGATTGATGCTGGCTTTTTGTAACCATGGAATGCAATGTCTTCTACATATTTTGCTAAGACTATTCTTATTACAGCACTAAAAGGTTCAGCTAAAAGTTAAATATAACAGGCTGATGATTTACTTAAATATCAGCAGCACAGTCATGAATAAATTTAGATTGTGATATACTCTGGAAGTAGAAAGCATTTAGGATTTTACCTTTGCTTTAGTATGCAAAATGCTTTTTTTAAGCAACAAAGTTCTAAGAACCCAAGGGAGCTGCTAGTCTCCATATTAAATCCTGAAGTAGCTTATGAATTGTTTAATATTTGAACACCTACAAAGTGCTCACATCAGTTCATCTTCTCTGAAGTAGAAACATCTCTAAGAGGGTGCACAACAGCAGCCTAGCTGAAAAAAAGTGAAAATGAAATTGTCATGTTTAATCACCTCCCTTCTTGAGAAGAAAGATTTAAGCATGTGAAAATGGAATCACTCAAGTCAGAATTAGACCAACTGCTGTGACTAATATCTCCATGATGAAACAAGCTTGTTCATTTTGTATTCCAAGCAACTAACTAAAAGAAGCACAGTGTATAAAACATAATAGATACCAAAAATTCTTTCTTGAAAGAATGAATGAATCAGTGATTAGAAGGACAAGTTTTTGTCTCTTCACTCATTGATTCATTCTTTCAAGAACAATTTTTACAAAGAAGTATAATATCATTAAATGTTCAATAACAAGATAGGGCATAGGTAGGAAAGAGTATAAATTTTTAATCAGATGAAAATTTTGTATCTGTAAATTTTTAAATATATTATCTAACTTATTAGATTTTAATGAAAATTATTTGTACGTAGGAATTAACCACTATTAGGCACTCAGTAAGACGTCGTTCTCTTCCCTTTCCTTAGATCTAAATTCTAAAAACAATGAAACATTATTTATTACTAAGAAAAACTATAAAAGTTTTCATTTTTTTGTTTTCTTCCCAGTATTTAACATATAACCTTGTATAAGTTTAAGATGTACAACAAAATCATTTTATATATGTGTATACATATATTGCAAAATGATTACCACAATAGGATTAATTAACATCCATCACCTCACATAGCTGCATTTTTAAATCTTCCTTGTGATGAGAACTTTTAAGATTTACTCTTATCAACTTTCAAATGTACAATATTAACTACAGACATGAATATTAACTATAGAGAGCAGTAATATCTATGTAATGTACATTCCTAGAAATTGTAACTGGAATTTTGGGCATCTTTACTGAACTCTCTCACCCCCAAACACCACATCTGCCAACCACAAATCTAATCTGTTTCAATGAGTGGCTTTTTTAGTTTCTACATTTAATGAAATCATGTAGTATTTACCTTTCTCTCTATAACTCATTCACTTAACACAGGTAGCCCTTGAGGGCATAGTGCTATCACAAATGGCAATATTGCCTTCTTAAGTGTGGCTGAATAGTATTCTATTTGTGTACCACAATCTCTTCATTCATCTGTCTGACACTCAGGGTATTTCTATGTCTTGTCACAGGTCTCCTGTAAGTAAGGCTGCAATGAACATAGTATAGATACTTCTATGAGATCATGATTTCTACCTCTTTGGCTACACACACACACACACACACACACAAGTAGGACTTCTAGATCATAGGGTAATTCTACTTTTACTTATTACAATTTTTAGTTTTTTGTTTTTAAATTTTGTGTTAGTTTCAGAGGTACAGCACAGTGATTCAATTATAAATGTATATAAATATATTCTTTTTTACATTTTCTTCCATTACAGATTATTACAAGATATTAAGTTCCTGTGGTATATGCTGTTGCTGCTAAGTCGCTTCAGTCATGTCCAACTCTGCGACCCCATGGACGAAAGCCCACCAGGCTCCCCCGTCCTTGGGATTCTCTAGGCAAGAACACTGGAGTGGGTTGCCATTTCCTTCTCCAATGCATGAAAGTGAAAAGTGAAAGGGAAGTTGCTCAGTTGTGTCTGACTCTTAGCGACCCCATGGACTACAGCCTACCAGGCTCCTCCATCCATGGGATTTTCCAGGCAAGAGTACTAGAGTTGGGTGCCATTGCCTTCTCCACCTGTGGTATATAGTAGGTCCTTATTGGTTATCTATTCTAAATATAGTGGTATGTATATGTTAATCTTAAACTCCTAATTTATTCCTCTCAACCTTTTCCTTTCAGTAACCACAAGTTTGCTTTCTATGTCTGTCATTCTGTTTTGCAAATAAGTTCATTTGTATAACTTTTTTAGATTCCACATGTAAGTGATATCATGTGATATTTGTCTTTGGCTTACCTTACTTTCTATGATAATCTCTGGGTCTATCCATGTTGCTACAAATGGCATTATTTCCTTCTTGGTAATGACTGAGTAATGTTTCATTGTATAGTTATACTGCACCTGTATTCATTCATAATTTGAGAGGGTGCTCCCGTGCCTTAGCTATCGTAAATATTGTTGCTTTGAACACGGTGGGGTACATGTATCTTTTTGAATTCTGATTTTCTCTGGAGGTGATACTGCATCACAGTTTTGATTTGCATTTTGATTGATTTGCATTCTAATGATTAGTAATGTTGAGCATCTTTTTCATGTGCCTCTTGGCTATCTGTGTATATTTAGAGAAATGACTATTTAGATCTTCTACCCATTTTTTGATTGAGCTGTGTTTTGTTACTGACTTGTTTTTGTATTTTGAAAATTAATCTCATCAGTCTCCTCATTTTTAAGTATTCTCTCCCATTCTGTAAGTTGCCTTTTCTGTGTGTCCTTACTGATACTTTCTATCTCTTGTCATTTTGGTGACAGCTATTCCAAAAGGTATGAAGTGACATCTCATTTTGATTTTGATTTGTGTTTCCCTAATAATGAAAGGGGACAACAAAGGATGAGATGGCTGGATGGCATCACTGACTCGATGGACGTGAGTCTGAGTGAACTCCAGGAGTTGGTGATGGACAGGGAGGCCTGGCATGCTGCGATTCATGGGGTTGCAAAGAGTCGGACACGACTAAGTGACTGAACTGAACTGAATAATTAGTGATGTTGAGTACCTTTTTGTGTCCCTGTTGACCTTCTTAAGAAAAAAAAAAGTCACTTCCAGGTCCTTTGCCCATTTTTACATTGTATTATTTGTTCTTTGCTGTTGAGTTGTATGAGGCTTTTATTTATTGTGGATAGTAACCACATATCAGATATGTGATTTGAAAACATTCTCTCCCAACACCATTGGTCATCTTTTCATTTTGTTGATTGTTTCTTTTGCTGTGAGGAAGCACTTTAATGTGTTATAGTCCCATTTGTTGCTTGTGCTTTAGATGTCAAATTCAAAAATATCATTGCCAAGGTTCATGTGAAGAAGCTTTTCCCAAATTCTGTGAAAAAATGGTGAAATAGGAGTTCCAAGGTTCCCTATCCTGACACAAAGATCAACAATTAGCTATCCATGAATAAAAATAGTTCCATGAGACATCTAGATTCCTTCGAAAGTTTTAGCAATACCATGGAAAAAAATGCTAAAAATAATCACATAAAAATACAGACAACTTAATTTTTCCTGTATCATTACATCACCGAAGCCAGCATTGTTTGGCACTAAGAAGGAACTTCCCAGCTCATAAGAGATCCTCTCACTGGAGAGAAAGAAGTGGAGTGAGCAACTTGCTTTATAGCTTCTCCCAGTACTATGTGAAGGTCCAGTTTTGACACATACTACTTTGATGATACTATCAATTTGATAACTTTATGATAACTTAAGGGGATAGGGAAAATTACTTCCCATTCACTCAACCTTCATTAATTGTATAGCCCTTTTCCTAGAACAGTGACACAAATCTGCACAAATACTAAATTGCACCATAGTGTTCACTGATACAATCATAGCATTGTCTATTTTTCTCTTCATATTTGAAGTGAAGGGAGCAGGGTGCAAAAGTTGATTCTCAAGATGGTAGGATGCTATTAATAATTTTCCTCAGCTGATTTTGTGAGTTCTTAAAAAATAGAACAAACTTGGCTGACCCATGGCCCAGAGAACTTGGCCAAGGTGAAGCCACCATACAGGGTTTTCTAGTGGCTCACTGTAAAGAATCCACCTGCCAATGCCAGAGACATGGGTTTGATCCCTGTGTTGAAAAGATACCCTGAAGAAGAGCCTGGCAAACCACTCCAGTATTCTTGCTTGGGAAACCCATCACAGAGGAGCCTGGTGGGCTACAGTCCATGGGATCAGAAAAAAGTCACACATGACTTAGCAACTAAACAATAGTCTAGAATGGCCTGAATAACTACCTAGGAAAAAGGAGGAAAAGCAGAAGCTATTACCAGTGAACATAATTGCGACCCATTTCAGTTCACAGAGACGTGCTCTGAAGACACATTCAACCACTTCTGCCACTGAAGATGTCACCAGCGGGCTGAACAGATCCCACCAGCTACCCCAAAGATATTTATGTTCTAATATACACTTCAGATCCTCCCTGAGCACGTGGCCCCACCCGCTGTTGGAGTCCAGACCCACACGGGCAGCCATCTTAGCTCTCTGAATCTGCCTGGATCCCTTACCAGCCTAGATACCTACAGCTGCACAAGTGCAAGGCCCCAGCCTAGGCACTTTCAGTTGATAGCATGTCTGTGCTCAGGGCTCATCCACCCAGGGCTCTGCACCTGCATGTCACCAGCCTGATGCATATCATTGGCTTCCACTGCAGCATACCTGGAAGGTATTGGGTTATCCAAAAAGCCTGTATGGGTTTTTCCATAAGATGTTCTGGAAACTTTTTAGCCAAAATATTATGCAGCCCTGGTTGAATACACTGACAGAGACCCCCATTGCTACTGAAGTGTGGGAATCAATCTCTGCTTTCTGTAACTGGGTGGCAATATAGATAGCCCCTCTAGCAGTGCTCCAGGATGTTCCCAGCCTAACTTCCAGAACTGGCCCTCACTGTGGTGCACTTAGGGAAAAGAGTGTGTGGCCACAGAAGAGTACATTGGCGTCTTGGGCTCCCACAGCTACTTACAGTTCTGGATCAGACTCTGCCTTCTGTCAATGGCCAGCAACACTGTGCCAACTTAGACCTTTAAGCTAGGACCCTGCATGGCCCCTACTGCAAAATGACTACATAGGGATAGAGGATAAATCCATAGGTGAGCACACTAACACCCAGATCTTCTTTGCAGTTGAACCCATAGTCAGCCCTTGTTCTTATTGGTAGGGGACAAGTGACCACTGCCATTGCGTTGGCACCTGCAACTTGCCCTCACAGCTAATTGTATTTATACCACTGGCTCCAGCCACTACCGGTGCCTGCCCTGGTCCCTAGCTACTGGTCCTACCACTTCTGTTATGACCCCAACAGCCCTTACAGGCCCTGTAGTCCCCCTTTGGTACTCATCAAGAAGCATGCACCTATCAATGCTGTGACCAGTGGTCTAAAATGAAGAGCCATCACAACCCTCCTCAGACACAGTGCCACAGTGTGCCCACACTTGGCATCCTGTACCACTTGAGTCATGATCCTAGCACAATCCAGTTGTGTTTCCTAACCACCAATGAAAGGCTTCTATTTAAAGAAAATCACCCATAATGTCTGGAAAAGGTGACTGCCCTTTCAAATGCATGGACACCTACAGAAGGCTATAGGAATCACAGAGTTTGAGGGAAACATGTCTCCTCTAAAGGGATACGGTAAACCTCCAGAAAGTGACCCCAAAGAAATGGATATCCAGAAACTGACCAACAAATAATTCAAAAATAATTGCTTGACAGATGCTAAGAGAGCTGTGAGAACACAAAAACAATTTAAAGATATTAGGGAAACAATTTAAGAACAAAAATGAAAGCTCAGTAAAGAGGTATTAGAAAAGAACTAAACAAATTTTGGATCTAAAGGATGCAATGACTAAACTGAAGATTCAATAGAGAGCTTAAACAGCAGACCTGAACAAGCAGCAGAGAGAATTGGTGAACTAAAAGACAAACCAGTTGAAATGATATAATTCAGAGAGCAAAAAGAAAAAAAGATGAAAAATAATTAAGAAAGCCTTAATGAGATATCACCAAAAAGAATAATGTATGAATTACTGGAGTCCCAGTTCAGTTCAGTCGCTTAGTCGTGTCCGATTCTTTGCGACCCCTTGAATCGCAGCACGCCAGGCCTTGCTGTCCATTACCAACTCCCAGAGTTCACCCAAACTCATGTGCATCGAGTCAGTGATGCCATCCAGCCATCTCATCCTCTGTTGTCCCCTTCTCCTCCTGTGCCCAATCCCTCCCAGCATCAGGGTCTTTTCCAATGAGCCCAAGAGGGAGAAAAAATTGGAAAGTTTATTTAAAGAAATAAACGCTGAGAACTTCCCAATTATGGAAACAAATTTGAATATACAATTTCATGAACCTCATAGAGTCACCTTTAAGTTTCACTCCAAAATGGTCTTTCCCAAGAAGATTATTTAAACCAAAAATAATAAATAACTTTTAAAGCAGCAAGAGAAATAATTATTTTCTCATGTAAGGAAACCTTCAAAAAACTCTGAGCAGGTTTTTCAGGAGATACCTACTAGACCAGGAGAGAATGAGATAATATTTTCAAAGTGCTAAAATAAAGAATTTGCTGGATCATAAGGCAGTTCTATTTCCAGTTTTTTAAGGAATCTCCACGCTGTTCTCCATAGTGGCTGTACTAGTTTGCATTCCCACCAACAGTGTAAGAGAGTTCCCTTTTCTCCACACCCTCTCCAGCATTTATTGCTTGTAGACTTTTGGATCGCAGCCATTCTGACTGGCGTGAAATGGTACCTCATAGTGGTTTTGATTTGCATTTCTCTGATAATGAGTGATGTTGAGCATCTTTTCATGTGTTTGTTAGCCATCTGTATGTCTTCTTTGGAGAAATGTCTATTTAGTTCTTTGGCCCATTTTTTGATTCGGTCATTTGTTTTTCTGGAGTTGAGCTGTAGGAGTTGCTTGTATATTTTTGAGATTACTTGTCTGCTTTATGATCCAGCAATCCCACTGCTGGGCATACACACTGAGGAAACCAGAAGGGAAAGAGACACGTGTACCCCAATGTTCATCGCAGCACTGTTTATAATAGCCAGGACATGGAAGCAACCTAGATGCCCATCAGCAGATGAATGGATAAGAAAGCTATGGTACACATACACAATGGAGTATTACTCAGCCATTAAAAAGAATACATTTGAATCAGTTCTAATGAGATGGATGAAACTGGAGCCTATTATACAGAGTGAAGTAAGCCAGAAAGAAAAACACCAATACAGTATACTAACACATATATATGGAATTTAGAAAGATGGTAACAATAACCCTGTGTACAAGACAGCAAAAGAGACACCGATGTATAGATCAGTCTTATGGACTCTGTGGGAGAGGGAGAGGGTGGGGAGATTTGGGAGAATAGCATTGAAACATGTATAATATCATGTATGAAACGAGTCACCAGTCCAGGTTCGATGCATGGTACTGGATGCTTGGGGCTGGTGCACTGGGACGACCCAGAGGGAGGGTAGGGGAGGGAGGAGGGTTCAGGATGGGGAACGCGGGTATACCTGTGGCAGATTCATTTCGATATTTGGCAAAACTAATACAATATTGTAAAGTTTAAAAATAAAATAAAAGTTAAAAAAAAAAAAGAATTTGCCAGCAAAGAATACCCAGAAAAGTTGTTCATCAGAATTGAAGATGAAATAAAATCCTTCTATAATGAACAATAACTGAGGAGATTCACCATCACTAATCCTGAATTATAAGAAAGGCTGACAGGAGTTCCTCAAGCTAAAACAAAAGACACTAATAGGCATGCAAGGCGATGGTAGAGGTAAGCATATAGCAACATTCAGAATACCCTAATACTAAAACACAGTAATGTTAAGTAACTCTAGAATAACAATGAAAGAAAAAGATCATGAAAAAAATAATATGGCTATAGGTTCAATATTTAATACTTTTTTTTACAAATGTAAAAGGGGAGAGTAAAAAGACAAAATTTTATATTCAAAATTAAATTATTATCACCATATGATAGACAGTTGTATCTATGTTTTATGTCACTCTCACTGGAACCACAAATCAAAAATCTACAATAAATGCACAAAGCTAAAGAGAAAGCAATCAAAGAATACAACTATAAAAAATCATCTAGTTCCAAAGTAAGGCAGAAGAAAGGAAGGAAAGAAAAATGGAACTGCAAATCAAATAGAAAATAGTAAGATGGGATTAAGAAGCCCATATTGATTAAATATGGTTCTGAACCCATTTACAATGTGAGTGGGGAACCCCATACCATCAAGCAATGCTTGGGACACTATCTGGGTGTCCTAAAATTTAATTCAGTTCTGACCCTATCTACCCAGATGTAGCATCAGATGACACAAGGGTTCAGTCCCACAAGATTCTAAGTGTGCCACTGTCCCCAAATCTCCATCTCTGAGTGTTCACCAACTCAGAAGCTCTCCAATCCCAGTTCTTCTGGGGTTTTATGAAGGCTTTACTGATTAAATCATTTCCCTGCAAGTCTCTGAACCCTGGAAATCAGCCTGAATCCTTAGGTGCTTTCTAGAACTCACCTCACTGACATAAACCCAGCTGTGGTGGAAGGGGTTTCTTATGAATAATGAGACACCCATTTCTCATTTATGGTTCTGAAGTGATTTCAGAAAGAAAAGACCAAATATAATGACAAAAGATGCTCCCATTACAAGCATAACTGAGAGATACTGTGGGTTCAGTTAAGGACCACTGCAATAAAGTAAATATTGCAATAAACCAGCCACGCAAATTTTTTGTTTCCCAGTGCATGTTAAAGTGATGTTTACACTATACTGTAGTCTATTAAGTGTGCAATAGCATTGTGTCTAAAAACCAATGTACCTACTTTAATTATAACATACTTTGTTGGTAGACTGTTAACCATTATCTGAGCCTTCAGTGAACTATAATATTTTCACTGGTGCAAGATTTTAAGTATTGGGAGAGTTATCAGAATATTTGTGATACAGAGACACAAAGTGAACAAATACTGTTGAAAAATGGTGCCAGTAAACTTGCTTGACACAGGGTTTCCAAAAAACCTTGAATTTGTAAAAAAAAAAAAAAAAAGGAAGAAGAAGAAGAAGCAGCAGCAGCACAATAAACTGAGGTGTGTTCATATTCTTATCACAGGAAATTCCAAGGGTTTTGTTATCTGTAAGCCAGAAAAGGGGGTGGAAGTCAAATATCATATCTATCAATAATTACTCTAAATGTTTATAAGTTAAAATTTCTCATCAAAAGGTATAGAGTAGGTGGATAGATAAAATAATAAGACCCAACTTTATGTTGCCTACAAAAGTCTCACCTCACCCCTGAGGACAAATCGATTCAAAGTGAAGGGATGAAAGAGATATTCTATATAAGTAGAAATCAAAAGAAAGCATGACTACCTATATTTATAGCATACAACACAGACTTTAAGTCAAAAATGGTAACAAGAAACAGATGATCATTCTATAATGATAAGGGGTTCAATTCATCAAGAAGATATAAAATCATAAATATAAGTGCATCTATTGTCAGGGCACTTAAAAGTATTAAGCAAATACTAACAGACCTGAGAGGAGACACGGCCAACACAGTTATAGTAGGCGACTTCAATAGTGAACTTTCAAAACTAAGTATATCATCCAGAGAGAAAATCAATAAGGAAATGTTGGACTTAAATTATATATTAGATCAGATACGCTTAATAAATATATACAGACATTCCATCTAGCAATGGAATGCACATTATCCTCAAATGTGCATGAAACATTCTCCAGGGTAAGTCACATGATGGGTTACAATACAAGTCTTCATTGATTTAAGGAGATAAAATCATACCAAGTATCTTTTTGATGACAATTGTCTGAAACTGGAAATCAATTAAAAAAGGGAAGCTGGAAAAACCACAAATATGTGGAGAATAATCATCATATCACTAAATAACCAATGAATCAAAGAAATCAAAAGGGAAAAAAATTTGAAGCAAATTAAAATGGAAGCACATCATATCAAAATTTGCTGGCTGCTGCATGTCTGAATTAAGAGAAAGTATAACAAAAAACACCTACCTTGATAAACAAGAAATTTCTCATATAAAAGCCTAACTTTACACCTTAGGGAACTGGGAAAAGAATAAACTAAACCCAAAGTTAGCAGAAGAAATGAAATTACAAAGATCAGATTTGAAATAAATGTAACATACACTTGAACAGCAGTAGGAAAGATTTAATGACTCTTAAGAGCTGGGTTATTTTTTTAAGATAAACCAAGTGGACATATAACTATACTAACTCAGAAAAATGGAGAGAAGACTCAAAATCAGAAATGAAGAGGAGACTTTACAGTTAATACCAGAAAAATACAAAGATCATGAGGGTATCATGAATAATTATATGTTAAAAAAAAAAAAAAAAGCTAGATAACCTACAGGAAGTGAATAAATTCCCATAAACAAATCATCTGCCAAGGCTGAAATGTGAAGAAATAGACAAGAATATGAAAAGAATTATATTGATTAAATATATTAAATAAGTTAATCAAAAATCTCCAAAAATGAAGAAAAGGCAGAACCAGATGATTTCACTGGTGAATTCTACCAAAATTGAAAATAATGTCAATTACACTTAAATTCTTCCAAATAATTGTAGCAGGAACACCCAGACTCATTTTACAAGGCCCACATTACCCTGATACTAATGTCAGATAATATATTACAAGAAAATTACAATATTCCTGATGTATATACCTAAAGATACAAAATTTCTATCAAAATATTAGCAAAGTGAATTCAACTTCAAATTAAAAGGATCTTCACCATGATAAAGCTGAATTTATCCCTGGGATTCAAGATTGGTTCCACACACACAAGTCAACAAATGTGATTTACCACGTTAAAAGAATGGAAAATGTCTTACGATCACCTCAAATGCAAAAAAAGCACTTGGCAAAGTGTATCATTTCATGATAAGAAATGTTCAACACATTGAGTATAGAAGGTACATACAGGAAAACAACTTCAACGAAATAAAGCCATATATGACACAGTCACAGTCCCCTCATCCTCAGTGATGAAAAGCTGAAAGCTTTTCCTCTAAGATCAGGACAGACAAGGGTGCCCACTAATAGTACTCCTATTTAGCAAATGACTCTACCTTCTAACCATAGCAATTAAGTAAGAAAAACATATAAAAAGAATAGAAGAGGTAAAATTGCCTTTGCTGATAATATGATCTTATATATAGAAAATTCTGTTGGCCATTTCCATGTCTATTCAGTTCTGCTGCCCATTTAATAGGTTGTTGGGGTTTGTTTGCTGTTGAGTTCTTCATAGTTTGGATATTAACCCCTTATCAGATATATGATGTGCAAAGATTTTCTCCCATTCCATAGTCTGCATTTTCATTTTGTTAATTGTTCTGTTTGCTCTGTAGAACTTATTTGGTTTAGTTTCACTTAGGTATTTGTTATTGGAAAAGGAAATGGCAACCCACTCGTGTTCTTGCCTTGAGAATCCCAGGGACGGGGGAGCCTGGTGGGCTGCCGTCCATGGAGTCACAGAGAGTCAGACACGACTGAAGCAACTTAGCAGCAACAGCAGCAGGTATTTGTCGCTTTTGCTGTTTGAGCTTTTGCTGTCACTCATATCAAGGGGATTACTATTGAGACCAGTGTTAAGGCAATTTTTCCCTACGCTTATTTCTAGGAGTCTTATGATTTCAAGTCTTAAATATGTTTAAGTCTTTAATCCATCTGGGTTAATTTTGGTGAGGGATGTAAAAAAAGGGCTCTAGTTTCTTTACTTAGCATATGTTTATGCTGTTTTCTCAGCAACATTTATTGAAGAAACTATCTTTCCCCTATTGAGTGTTCTTGGCCCCTTTGTCAAATATGAGTTGGTATATGTATGCATGGACTCATTTCTGAGCTCTCTATTCTCTGCCATTAGTTTATGTGTCTGTTTTTTATGCTTACACCATACTGTTTTGATTACTATAGATTTGTAATATAGTCTGAAGTCAGGAAGTATAATGCTTCCAGTTCTGTTTTTCTTAGGATTACTTTGGTTAGTCTGTCTTTCCAGGTGCCTCTGCAGCTTCATAAAATTTTAGATTTTTTTTTTTTACTAATTCTGGAAACATTCCTGTTGAAATCTTGACAGGGGTTTTATTGACTTCACAGGGAGGTCTGGCATGTTGCAGTCCATGGAGTCACAAAGAGTTGGACATGACTGAGCGACTGAACAACAACAAATAGATTGCTTTGGCTACTACAGACATTTTAATGATACTGATTCTTCTCATCTATGAACATGGATATGTTTCCATTTATTTGTGTCATCTTCAATTTCTTTCTTTTGTCAGTGTCTTACAATATTCAGTGTAGAGGTCTTTCATCACCTTGGTTAGACTTAGTAATAAGTATATTATTATTTTTGATGCTGTTGTAAATGAGAATTATTTGTTTGCTTTTTACATATTTTATTGTTAGTGTATAGAAATATTATTTAAATCACTGAGATTGCTTAGAAAGAAGAGAAACTAGTTAGTGACTATCTTGTATTTCACCAATCCAGTGATTATATACCATTCACCATAATGATTATTCTGAGAAAAAGTCATTAAAATGGTTCACTTGTATGTTCAACTTTACACGTTTCCATGCCAATTTTAATTAGGTAGAAATTGCTTTGGATTTGAACACTTATTCCCAGGGGATGTTTATAATTATTTTGCATGTGAATTTGGTACAAGGAGATAAGTGAAGTAAATTCTATCCTTTTCATTTGTATCTTTTTTCCTTCCTTATTTTATTTTACCTTTCCTTATCTTTGTGTCACCCTCCTTTTTAGATAACATTTGAAGTAACTTCTTTACTGAAGTGACATAGGTTTCAAATTCTGCACTTAACTTCCTGACAACAACAAATATAGGAAGATGGGGTTGGTTTTATTGTTGTTAAAAAGAGAGAACTCAGAATTTTTAGTGAAAGCAAAGATATTTGTGACACCATTCTCTAAAATAATTTTCCTTTCTGAGCCTTCATAAAAGAAAACCTGAAGAGTATTATGAACAGTTTCCTGAATAACATTCCTGAAATCCATTCTGATGCAGTAAGGAGATTCACATAGCTGCCCCTTCTAGTGCCCTTGGATAAAAGCCACATTTTAACATTAAACTGAAGTTTAGGAAACATGATTCTTTCAGCAGACCAAGTATAAGTTATAACAGTGGACTGGCTTGAAAAAGTATGGTGGTGGTGGTGGTGGTTTAGTCATTAAGTCATGAAAAAGTATAGATCACAGAAAAAGATAACACACAATGGATGAACCACATATTTCATATATTTTCTATAAATGGAATGTCTCTAAACTAAATGTGTCATAAGAGCAGACAGGTGCATTCTATGACAAGGCCTGTAGTGTTTATAAACTTGGACTTACAAAAGGCAAAGTCATGATAGTTAACACACTGAGAGGTTGATATACTTTTGTACCAATTAAGAAGCCTAACCAAAATTTTGCCTTCATTGGAGGCTTAATCACATAATGGCTTATGACATCTGGCATATAATTGCTTTATTCTGTTATTTAATTTTTCATATGTGCGTATCAGATGCACAGTGAGAAAACTTCCTGAAGGGCACATGCCAAAAATGTTAAATATTTAACTCACTCACAGTTTCTTACTGTTATATAATGCTTGATAAATGCTACATGATTAAACCAAAGAAAGAATCTCCATCTCAGTCAATTGGCCAGGATCACCAGACATAAAAGAATGTTGACTTATTGGTACCAGACCTCATAATTTTAAAGTAGTTATGACACATTACAACTTTTATGGATTCTACTTTAAATGACTAAGAAAACAACAAAAGTCAGTTACAACTGGCCAACGATCCTAAAGGTGTATCAGGGAGGGTATGCCTCATATCTCTCTGTCCTAGATATTATGTTGTTATCACACATTTCAAAAATCAAACCGATAGCTGCCTTTTGTGTCCATTTTGTTTATAAGTCCAGAGGAATAAAGAAAAAGTATGAACACAGCTATATTCTCAACCACAGATAGGAAACTAAGTTCTAGTTCCTATAAGAATTGATAGCCAATCATAATCTCAGCACTTGTTTCAGTCTGGTGTTCATTCCATAATCCAAGTATAAACACATACAACATGAAAATGAAAAAAGACCAACCAAAAATCATTCCCAGGGAAAGGACAACATCCCAAGATAATTTGTAAATGGGTGCTTGAAATCCAAGTATAGATTTCTGAATCTGAAAGAATAATTTATCCAAAGCACAAAACAGAATCTCAGAACTGAAATAAGAGTACAAGAGAGAAAAGTAAAAATTATCCAGCTTGTCTTGAAAGGAGGTATTATAACTTGATGTGTGATATCAAAGATGAAATTGGAGCTTATCAGAACTGGTAATAGAATGGAACCAAGTGGAAAACATGCCTCTGAGGTATTTTACTAAAAATATAAGTAGGGATCCTTTCCCTTGGCTCTTGACAAAATAAAGAATGAGTAGTGAACACATCATGGATGTATATAAAGAGGCTGGTGTCTAAAGGCTTTCAGACATAGTCAAACATAAAGCAGATCTTCCTATGAGCAACCTACATGAGAACTTTTAGGGAATAGCATGCATCGATCATATAGGTATATACAGACAATGAGATAAATAGCTGCAGACTTTTAAATTAGTGTTTGCAAGCCCTGTGATAAAGCTAAAAAAAAATTAGAGAATTTCTTTTTTAACCTACATATTCAGATTACTATTCAGTGTTTTTGTATTGCTGTTTGGCAGATGTTTCATTTATTTGTGTGTTTTTCTGTAACAGATACATGTTTATATAGAAGAAGAACTCTAATAATTTCAATCAATCTCTCTCAATTTATCACTCCATTAAAAGGGAAAGAGTTAAGAAGATAAATCAACATATTCTTATTGTTATCCAAGGTTGTAGAGTGTTGTAGACCTCTGTACGAACAGTCCCACTACTGGACATATATTCAGAGTAAACTATAATTGGAAAAGATATATGCACCCCAGTGTCCATTGCACACTATTTACAATGGCCAGGACATGGAAACCACCTAAATGTCCATTAATGGAGAAATGAATAAAGATGAGTGGTATATATATACACAATGGAATATTATTCAATCATAAAAAGAACAAAATAACATTATCTGCAGTGACACAGATGGACCTAGAGATTGTCATACTGAGTGGAGTAAATCAGAAAGACAAATACCATATATCTCATATGTAGAACCTACAAAAATGCTACAAATGAACCTATTTACAAAACAAATAGTCACAAACGAGCAAAGTAAACATAGGGGAAAGGAGGAGTTGAGGGGTAAACTGGGAGATTGGAATTGACAGATACTCACTACTCTATATAGAGTTGATAACTAATAAGAACCTACTGTACAGCACAGGGAACTCTGTTCTGCAATGACCTATATAACAGTAGAGTCTTAAAAACAGTAGGTAGATATATATATAGATATATATAGATATATATAGATATATATATATAATGTATTCACTTTGCTATACAGGAGAAACTAACAACACATTGTAAATCCACTGTACTCCAATAAAATTAATTAAAATATCAAATATTAAAACCCTAAATTGCTTCAATAGAGGGTGATTGAGTAAAACATGCAAATGAATCACATTAAAAGCCACCACTACCTTATGAGTTCAAACCTGTCACACATTTTTTCATTATGGAGCTCTTACAAGAGTAAAGGCAGCAAACATTTGATGCCTAATTTGTATGAAGAACTTGGTAAAATCTCCTGTTTTCATTGTACATGACAATTAAGTGAGAAAATTATCAATATCCACTTATAAAGTACAGGAGAGCTGAGGAACAGAGTGTTTAAACAATCTTCTGCTGCTAAGTCACTTCAGTCGTGTCTGACTCTGTGCGACCCCATAGACAGCAGCTGACCAGGCTCCCCTCTCCCTGGGATTCTCCAGGCAAGAACACTGGAGTGGGTTGCCATTTCCTTCTCCAATGCATGAAAGTGAAAAGTGAAAGTGAAGACACTCAGTCGTGTCCGACCCTCAGCGACCCCATGGACGGAAGCCTTCCAGGCTCCTCCATCCATGGAATTTTCCAGGCAAGAGTACTGGAGTGGGGTGCCATTGCCTTCTCCGAAACAATCTTCTCAACCATATAAATATTTAAGAAGAATATAGTAGTGATACAACTGATTTGTTGTTGTGAACACACGATCATGGACACAAGATGGTGTGATCACTCACCTAGAGCCAGACATCCTGGAATGTGAAGTCAAGTGGGCCTTAGGAAGCATCACTATGAACAAAGCTAGTGGAGGCGATGGAGTTGCAGTGGAGCTATTTCAAATTCTGAAAGACGATGCTGTGAAAGTGCTGCACGCAATATGCCAGCAAATTTGGAAAACTCAGCAGTGGCCACAGGATGGGAAAAGGTCAGTTTTCATTCCAATCCCAAAGAAAGGCAATGCCAAAGAATGCTCAAACTACTGCACAATGACACTCATCTCACACGCTACTAAAGTAATGCTCAAAATTCTCCAAGCCAGGCTTCAGCAATACATGAACCGTGAACTTCCAGATGTTCAAGCTGGTTTTAGAAAAGGCAGAGGAACAAGAGATCAAATTGCCAACATCTGCTGGATCATAGAAAAAGTAAGAGAGTTCCAGAAAAACATCTATTTCTGCTTTATTGACTATGCCAAAGCCTTTGACTGTGTGGATCACAATAATCTGTGGACAATTATGAAAGAGATGGGAATAACAAACCACCTGACCTGCCTCTTGAGAAATCTGTAGCAGATCAGGAAGCAACAGTTAGAACAAGACATAGAACAACAGACTGGTTCCAAATAGGAATAGGAGTACGGCAAGGCTGTATATTGTCATCCTGCTTATTTAATTCTATGCAGAGTACATCATGAGAAATGCTGGGCTGGATGAAGCACAAGCTGGAATCAAGATTGCCGGGAGAAATATCAATAACCTCAGATATGCAGATGACACCACCCTTATGGCAGAAAGTGAACAGGAACTAAAAAGCCTCTTGATGAAAGTGGAAGGGGAAAGTGAACAAGTTGGCTTAAAGCTCAGCATTCAGAAAACTAAAGTCATGGCATCCAGTCCCATCACTTCATGGGAAATAGAGGGGGAAACATTGGAAACAGTGTCAGAACTGGACATGGAACAATCAGATCAGATCAGATCAGTCGCTCAGTCGTGTCTGACTCTTTGTGACCCCATGAATCACAGCACGCCAGGCCTTCCTGTCCATCACCAACTCCCAGAGTTCACTGAGACTCACGTCCATCGAGTCAGTGATGCCATCCAGCCATCTCATCCTCTGTCGTCCCCTTCTCCTCCTGCCCCCAATCCCTCCCGGCATCAGAGTCTTTTCCAATGAGTCAACTCTTCACATGAGGTGGCCAAAGTACTGGAGTTTCAGCTTTAGCATCATCCCTTCCAAAGAAATCCCAGGGCTGATCTCCTTCAGAATGGACTGGTTGGATCTCCTTGCAGTCCAAGGGACTCTCAAGAGTCTTCTCCAACACCACAGTTCAAAAGCATCAATTCTTCGGTGCTCAGCCTTCTTCACAGTCCAACTCTCACATCCATACATGACCATTGGAAAAACCATAGCTTTGACTAGACGGACCTTTGTTGGTAAAGTAATGTCTCTGCTTTTCAATATGCTATCTAGGTTGGTCATAACTTTCCTTCCAAGGAGTGTCTTTTAATTTCATGGCTGCAGTCACCATCTGCAGTAATTTTGGAGCCCCAAAAAATAAAGTCTGACACTGTTTCCACTGTTTCCCCATCTATTTCCCATGAAGTGGTGGGACCATATGCCATGATCTTCGTTTTCTGAACGTTGAGCTTTAAGCCAACTTTTTCACTCTATACTTTCACTTTCATCAAGAGGTTTTTTTAGTTCCTCTTCACTTTCTGCCATAAGGGTGGTGTCATCTGCATATCTGAGGTTATTGATATTTCTCCCAGCAATCTTGATTCCAGCTTGTGTTTCTTCCAGTCCAGCATTTCTCATGATGTACTCTGCATATAAGTTAAATAAGCAGGGTGACAATATACAGCCTTGACGTACTCTTTTTCCTATTTGGAACCAGTCTATTGTTCCATGTTCAGTTCTAACTGTTGCTTCCTGATCTGCATACAGATTTCTAAAGAGGCAGGTCAGGTGGTCTGGTATTCCCATCTCTTTCAGAATTGTCCACAGTTTATTGTGATTCACACAGTCAAAGGCTTTGGAATAGTCAATAAAGCAGAAATAGATGTTTTTCTGGAACTCTCTTGCTTTTTCCATGATCCAGCAGATGTTGGCAATTTGATCTCTTGTTCCTCTGCCTTTTCTAAAACCAGCTTGAACATCTGGAAGTTCACGGTTCACATATTGCTGAAGTTCCAAATAGGAAAAGGAGTACGTCAAAGCTGTATAATGTCAACCTGCTTATTTAACTTCTACGCAGAGTACATCATGAGAAACGCTGGGCTGGAAGAAGCACAAGCTGGAATTACGGTTGCCGGGAGAAATATCAATAACCTCAGATATGCAGATAACACCACCCTTATGGCAGAAAGTGAAGAGGAACTAAAAAGCCTCTTGATGAACGTGAAAGAGAAGAGTAGAAAAGTTGGCTTAAAGCTCAGCATTCAGAAAAGTAAGATAATCCCATCCGGTCCCATCACTTCATAGCAAAGAGATGGATAAAGAGTGGAAGGAATGGTGGACTTTATTTTTCTGGGCTCCAAAATAACTGGATGGTGACTGCAGCCATGAAATTAAAAGATGCTTACTCCTTAGTTTCCCTGGTAGCTTGGATGGTAAAGCGTCTGCCTACAATGCGGGAGACCTGGGTTCGATCCCTGGGTCAGGAAATCCCCTGGAGAAGGAAATGGCAACCCACTCCAGTATTCATGCCTGGAAAATCCCTTGAACCAAGGAACCTGGTGGGCTACAGTCCATGGGGTCGCAAAGAGTCAAACATGGCTGAGCAACTTCTCTTCTCCTCTACTCCTTGGAAGGAAAGTTATGACCAACCTAGACAGCATATTAAAAAGCAGAGACATTACTTTCTCAACAAAGTTCAGTCTAGTCAAGGCTATGGTTTTTCTAGTGGTCATGTTTGGATGTGAGAGATGGACTATAAAGAAGGCTGAGTGCCGAAGAACTGATGCTTTTGATCTATGGTGTTGGAGAAGACTCTTGAGAGTCTCTTGGACTGCAAGGAGAATCAACCGGTCCATCCTGAGGGAGATCAGTCCTGCATGTTCATTGGTAGGACTGATGTTGAAGCTGAAACTCCAATACTTTGGCCACCTGATGTGAAGAGCTGACTCATTGGAAAAGACCCTGATGCTGGGAAAGATTGAGGGAAGGAGGAGAAGGGGATGACAGAGGGTGAGATGCTTGGATGGCATTACCAACTCGATGGACATGGGTTTGGGTGGACTCCAGATGTTGGTGATGGACAGGGAGGCCTGGCATGCTGCAGTTCACGGGGTCACAATGAGTCAGACACGACTGGGTGACTGAACTGAATTAAAACGAAGTTGACAAACTTCTGGCTAGACTAAAAAATATATAAAAAAGCTAAAGTCAGAAATAGAAGGCATTGTAACTGATACCACAGACTACAATGAACAACTATGTGCCAATAAATTGGATAACAGAAAAAAATTGATAAATTTCTAGAAATATACAACCTATTAAGGCTGAATCATATGGCAAAACCAATACAATATTGTAAAGTTAAATAAAATTTAAAAAATAAATAAATAAAAATCCAGAAATGGGGAAAAAATGAAAAAATATAAAAAATAGAAAATCTGAATAATGCGTAAAGAGAATGAAACAGGTATCAAAAACCTTCTAGTGCATAAAACTTTAGAACAATATGGCTTCACTGGTGAATAATATCAAACCTTTAAGAACTATTGCTAGCCCTTCTTAAAAATCTTGCAAAAATTAGAATGCTTCCAAACTCATTTTATGAGGCCAACATTAACCTCATACAAAACCAAATAAGGAAACTCAAAGTGCAGACCAATATCAGTGATATCTGATGGACATACATGCAAAAAATCTCAACAAACTATTTGATACCAAATTCACCAACACATTAAAAATGCAATGTACCATAAACAAGTGGGGTGTATATCTGTAATGCAAGGATGGTTCATCATATAAAATCAGCCAATGTGATAGGCCATATTAACACATTATTGACTGGGGGATTTTTGTAGAAACTATTGCTTGTGGCTGGTTATTTATTATGTAAGTGAATTTTGAAACATCTCTAGTCAATAACATTCAGATAACAGAAGATGTATTAATCTGTCTCTGGTCAATGTGTTAACAGAATTTTAAAAAATCATCTGATCATATCAGAAGATGACAAAAACACTTTTGACAAAATATCAAGTAATTTCATGATAGGAATGATCCTTTATGATCTGGAATATGACAAGGTTGCCTACTCTTATTGCACCTACTTAACACAGTACTAGAAGTCTTAACAACTGTGATAAAGCAAGGAAATGAAATTAAAAGCATGGCTCAGATGGTAAAGCATCTGCCTACAATGTGGGAGACCTGGGTTCACCCTGGGTGGGGAAGATCCTCTGGAGAAGGAAATGGCAACCCACTCCAGTACTCTTGCCTGGAAAATCCCATGGACGGAGGAGCTTGGTAAGCTACAGTCCATGGAGTCGCAAAGAATCAGACACAACTGAGCGATTTCACTTTACTTCATGATTGTCTTTACTAATGATATGACCTTATCTGTAGAAAATCCTAATGATTTCATGAATAACTTGCTAGAATAAATTAACAAATTCAACAAAGTTGTGGAATATAAAATCAACAAATCAATCATGTTCCTATCCACTAATAAAACATTTGAAATAGAAAACTATCCAATTCTCAACAGAATGAAATATAGCAAAGTATTTAGGAAGAAATTTAACCATGGAGGTAAAAATCTGTATGATTAAAACCTTCCTATTACTTGAATAACTCTGTATGTTGACTTTCTTCAGAAGCTCCATTCTCATAACGGGTCTCATTCTAGAAAGACAGATTCAGGTAGTTTAATAACGAAGAGTGAATGAGCAAAAACTCCATATTATTCTCCATAGGATACCTAACACACATGTAGTGATATGCTTTTGCACGACTTTCCTTTTTTCAAAAGGGAAGGAATATTTTTAATGTACGTAAATTTTATAATCAATCAAATCAAATAGAATTTTTATATTTTAAGTATTCTATATCAGAAAAAAACTATATAACATTTTCATAAAATTTCTATAATTTCTTTGATTAAAATTATAGTTTTATAGATGACAATTATAGGTTAATTTTATTTAAGTACGTTTAGAGATAATCCTAAATTTATTTTGAAAACAACTTCAAATTTTCATATGAGAGACAGAAGTCAACAATATGTCTCCTAAGTGTAAGATTAATATACCTTTTATTAAACTTTATTGCAACTACTACCTTAAATTATTCAGAAATAATAACCTACAAAGAACATTTGAGACAAGTAATAAAAAGTGTTTTCAATTTTATTGGTTATATATATAGCATAAAATTAGACAAATAAAGTGTATGAAGACATAAATAACAATTTTCCACGGTCCCACCCTCTAATGATAACCACCCACAGCTTCTTCAGAGTATTTCTTTCCATTATTTTTATCTACATGCATATACATATATGTACCTTTATAATGAATGTCATGTCCATGTAAAGCTGATTTTACTTTATATTAACTAAATACCAAAATTTCATTCAATTTTATACCCTTTATTGCCTTATGATATGAACATTTCTTGAAAATGACTGCATTAATGGCTATATAATACTCTATGTATAGATGTGTCATAATTCAGTTAATTAGTTTTATGAACATTTGTGTTTAAAATTTTTCTATTATATGTAGTGATACAATGTCTTTATGATAGGATATACTCTAATAATGTATTTTAATAGAGATGTGAGTAAAAAATTAAAGCAGGTGAAATTAATGATTTGTACCCAAAATTAAATATATATCATGTCTCTGAAGATAAATTATATGCATGATTATCTTTCTGGTAGGTTAGATAAAATGAAGGAAAATTTAGCAAACTCATACATAATTGACTAGCCTATAATAGTGAATTTATCTGTGTGACTATAAAATTTATTTACAGTAAATATTCTGTCAGTGCTTCCTTTCCTCATCAGTTAAAGGAAATAATAATAGTGCCCAATCATAGAGCAGTGCATGGTGCAAAATGAATGATGACAGAGAGACAGACAGACAAAAAGGAAAGATACATGATTAATTATTGCTATTGAAGTTGTTTTAGGCATAGTTGTATGTTATATTCTAATGAGAGAAAAACACCATATCATATATTGCTTTGATCAATTGTAAAGATTATAGAGAATAAGCTGAAAAAGAATAATATTAAAAAAAAAACATGAAAAACAGTACTTCCTAAGAACTTTGTATTGTTCTAATGGGAAATGGATGGGGAAACAGTAGAAACAGTGTCAGACTTTATTTTTTTGGGCTCCAAAATCACTGCAGATGGTGATTGCAGCCATGAAATTAAAAAACACTTACTCCTTGGAAGGAAAGTTGTAACCAACCTAGATAGCATATTAAAAAGCAGAGACATTACTTTGCCAACAAAGGTCCATCTAGTCAAGGCTATGGTTTTTCCAGTGGTCGTGTATGGATATGAGAGTTGGACTGTGAAGAAAGTTGAGCATGGAAGAATTGATGCTTTTGAACTGTGGTGTTGGAGAAGACTCTTGAGAGTCCCTTGGACTTAAAGGAGGTCCAATCAGTCCATCCTAAAGGAGATCAGTCCTGGGTGTTCATTCAAAGGACTGATGCTAAAGCTGAAACTCCAGTACTTTGGCCACCTCATGCGAAGAGTTGACTCATTGGAAAAGACCCTGATGCTGGGAGGGATTGGGGGCAGGAAGAGAAGGGGATGACAGAGGATGAGATGGCTGGATGGCATCACCGACTCGATGGACATGAGTTTGAGTGAACTCCGGGAGTTGGTGATGGACAGGGAGGCCTGGCGTGCTGCAATTGATGGGGTCGCAAAGAGTCGGACATGACTGACCGACTGAACTGAACTGAATGCCTGTGATCCCCAGATTTGTAAGAGAAGTGAAGGATTCCATCTTTAGCTACTCAAGGAATTTACCAGTTGTCTTCTTTCTGCTGATGTAGAATAAAATTAAGGGAAGAAATATCCATCTAAAGCTGAGCCTGAGATAAATGTTTTATAGCTCTAAGACAGCAGATAGAATACATGAACTGGCATTTTTCTTTTATTAGCACAATAATAAAATACAAAGGCCTTTTTCACTGTGGTCCTTCCTTGAGGGAACAAAAGAAAGTGCCAAGGAAATAGAATCTCTTTTCCTTTCTGGCCCTAGCAATTTATAACTACAGTAGTCTCCTTTATCCATGGTTTCAATTTTTGTGATTTCAGTTACCTGTGATCAACCTTGGTCTGAAAATAGTATATGGGAAAGTCCAGTAATAAACAATTTCTGTTTTAAATTGTGTGCCATTCTGAGTAGCATGGTGAAATCTCATGCCGTCCTGCTCTATCCTGCTCTGGACCTGAATCATCCCTTTGTCCATCCAATTTCACTCCTTATTCACTATTCACTTCATGTAACTAACTGTCTCTGTTACCAGATTGATTGTCAAGGTATTGCAATGCTTCTGTTCAAATAACCCTTAGTTTACTTTTAATGCCCCCAAAGTGCAAGAGTGGCAATACTGGATAGATATTAGATATTCTCTTTCTGTGCCTAATTTATAAATTAAAATAAGATATATACGCAGTGTAGTGTTGATAGTGTTAGCCGCTCAGTCATGTCTGACTCTTTGTGACCCAATGGGCTGTGTAGCCCACTCCTCTGTCCATGGAATTCTCCAGGCAAGTACACTTGGAGTGGATTGCCATGCCCTCCTCTAGAGCATCTTCTTCACCTAGGGACTGAACCCAGGTCTCCTGCATTGCAGGCAGATTCTTTGCCATCTGAGCCACCAAGGATGCCCAGATATGTATATTGAAGAAAAAGACATAGTACACATAGGAGTCAGTACTATCAGCAGTTTTAAGCTCCCATTGTGGATTTTGGAAGATATCCCATACAGATAAGGGGACTACCACTGATCTAGTAAACATGACTATATGAAAGCACATATTGTTTCAACATACTGTTATCACAATACACCCCAAAGCCTGGTCTTCATAGTAATAAAATGATGCATCTCCCAGAGATTTCATTTACTCAGTTAATTACTTAGCAAAACTATCCTACTCTCTTCACCATAAGGGTATAATACACATATCTTAAAGATCTCCTAAGAAAGGTGGGAAAAACATAAAGGAAAAGAGTAAATGGAGAATCAAGTTCTGGGGTAATAGAAAACTCTCTTGAACAGAAGCCCAAATTACTGGGCTCTGTCACTGTTCTACTAGCTACAAGATTTGGGGAAAGATTCTAGGCTTTGAACTTGTATATATACAAGCACACCTCATTTTACTGTGCTTCACTTCATTGTACTTTGCAGATATTGCTCTTTATTTTTTTAACAAAATGAAGGTTTGAGGCAACCCTACATCAAGCAAGTCTAATGGTGCCATTTTAACAATATTTGTTCACTTCTTGTCTCTGCCTCACATTTTGGTAATTCTTATGGAGAAGGCGATGGCACCCCACTCCAGTACTCTTGCCTGGCAAATCCCATGGATGGAGGAGCCTGATAGGCTGCAGTCCATGGGGTCGCTAGGAGTCAGACACGACTGAGCAACTTCACTTTCACTTTTCACTTTCATGCATTGGAGAAGGAAATGGCAACCCTCTCCCATGTTCTTGCCTGGAGAGTCCCAGGGATGGGGAGCCTGGTGGGCTGCCGTCTATGGGGTCACACAGGGTCAGACACGACTGAAGTGACTTAGCAGCATGGTATTTCAAGCTTTTTTATTATTATTTTATTTGTTATGGTGATCTTTAATCAGTGATTTTTGATGTTGCTGTTGCAGAAACAACTTGCTGAAGCCTCAGATTGTGGTTAGCATTTTTTAGCAGTATTTTAACTGATATGTACATTATTTTAGACAATGCTATCACACTGAATAAACTATATGTTTTTATATGTACTAAGAAACTAAAAATTTCATATGTCTCACTTTAATATGATATTCACATTATTGCAGTGATCCTGAACTGAACCTGCAGCCTCTCCAAAGTATGTCTATTATCCCACTAATATAAAAGAGGTCAGCCTAACAGAAGTGGAAACAAAAGAGATATGAAAGTACATCTTTCAGAAATTATCCTCGGAAGAGAATTAACACTGAACACAGTAACTACAATTATGTCACACTGCAAAGTCTGACGCTAGTGACCATCTAAAATTATCTCCCTCTCTTGATTTCTACTCCTTCCCCATCTCTCTAGTATTCTTTGTGTACTCTTTCTTTCATCTCCCTCAAGACTTTACTCAGCTGGTAAAGAATTCACCTGCAGTGCAAGAGACCCTGTTGGATTCCTGGGTCAGGAAGATCCACTGGAGAAGGCATAGACTACCCACTCCAGTACTTTTGGGCTTTCCTGGTGGCTCTACTGGTAAAGAATCCACCTGCAATGGGGGAGACCTGGGTTCAATCCCTGGGTTGGGAAGATCCCCTGGAGAAGGGAACAGCCACCCACTCCAGTATTCTGGCCTGGAGAATTCCATGGACTGTATAGTCCATGTGGTCACAAAGACTTGGACACTACTGAGCAACTTTCAATTTCACTTTCGAGACTTTACTAAGGGAACTTATAAATTGTCTCATTAGACCTTCTCATTTGCATATCTCAACCTACACAATGTGCTCACCAGTTAAAATGAACATAATGACTCTGAAGGGAACACCTATAAGGCGATTTTAATATGGTGAGGCATGTATCTAAATCAGAAATATACATTTGAGTTCTAGACCACTTTTAGAAACAATTAAGCTTCATAAAGAGGTATGAAATTAGACATAAACAGATTTTAAACTCTGAGAATATTCCACTGAAGACTAGCCATTGGATCACAGAATATTGATATCCAGTAATTTAATCAACATGGAAATGACTACTTGCCTGGCAATTCAAATTTCAAATGTAAGGGTTTATTTGTTTTGTTTATGTCAATTTAGCAAATTGATAATTATCACAGATACTCTGGGTAATTACATTAAATCTTCCAAAGAAAGCTTGTGATTTATTTTGCAGTGTCAAAATATGTTTATTTAGGGTTTTAAATGCACTGACCTAATCATATTACTGAACACTTGTATAAGACTATCAATAAACCTATATAACCAGACTACCAAAAGAGTAAAACAATTGTTTTTTTTCTCAATGAATAAAATAGTAAGAATTTAGTGGTTATACTCATGTAACAGTTGTCTATTTAAGAACTTAGTGGGGGAGAACACATTTTCATGGAACAAATAGTTGAATTATATTAAACTTTAATATTCCATCTCCAATATGCCCCCTCATGAAATCAGAAAAAAAAAAATGGAACAATTTGTTCATAGAAAATGTACCTGTAATATTACTAGATTATTTTGAATTTCCATTTGGTACTTTCTGGTACAAAGGAGAGAAAGAACCAGTGGGGCCCATAGATGATAAATAAAATATCAGATAATTGGGTTTAACAAGAAACATTAAAATACAGAAGTATTCACTGTGTGTAAAAGGCCATCTAAAAAAGAGCTGGAAACATACGAACCATTATTTGGGCACAAGTTAGTCCAGTATTAGCTCCATTTGCATTTTTGTTGCTAGATAAATAAATAATCCTGAATCTTTAGGATGATATATTGATATATTTGGCTAAACATGACAAAGAGCAGTTGAAGAAAGATATTACAGTTTGTAATTTACTATAATTCCACATGTAAAGTCTCTGGAATTTTGATAATGGGCAGAAATAGACTATTTGTGACTACTAGAAATTTTTGTAATTCAGTTCAGTCACTCAGTCATGTCCAACTCTTTGCGACCCCATGAATTACAGCACGCCAGGCCTCCCTGTCCATCACCAACTCCTGGAGTTCACTCAAACTCACATCCATCGAGCTGGTGATACCATCCAGTCATCTCATCCTCTGTCATCCCCTTCTCCTCCTGCCCCCAATCCCTCCCAGCATCAGAGTATTTTCCAGTGAGTCAACTCTTTGCATGAGGTGGCCAAAGTACTGGAGTTTCAGCTTTAGAATCATTCCTTCCAAAGAAATCCCAGGACTGATCTCCTTTAGAATGGACTGGTTGGATCTCCCTGAAGTCCAAGGGACTCTCAAGAGTCTTCTCCAACACCACAGTTCAAAAGCATCAATTCTTCGGCACTCAGCTTTCTTCACAGTCCAACTCTCACATCCATACATGACTACTGGAAAAACCGTAGCTTTGACTAGATGAACCTTTGTTGGCAAAGTAATATCTCTGCTTTTTAATATGCTGTCTAGGTTGGTCATAACTTTCCTTGCAAGGAATAAGCCTCTTTTAATTTCATGGCTGCAATCACCATCTTCAGTGATTTTGGAGCCCAGAAAAATAAAGTCAGCCACTGTTTCTACTGTTTCCCCATCTATTTCCCAGGAAGTGATGGGACAAGATGCCATGATCTTCGTTTTCTGAATGTTGAGCCTTAAGTCAACTTTTTTACTCTCCTCTTTCACTTTCATCAAGAGGCTTTTTAGTTCCTCTTCACTTTCTGCCATAAGGGTGGTGTCATCTGCGTATCTGAGGTTATTGATATTTCTCCTGGCAATCTTGATTCCAGCTTGTACTTCTTCCAGCCCAACGTTCCTCATGATGTACTCTGCATATAAGTTAAATAAGCAGGGTGGCAAGATATAGCCTTTTCCTATTTGAAACCAGTCTGTTGTTCCATGTCAAGTTCTAACTGTTGCTTCCTGACCTGCATATAGGTTTCCTGCATATAGGTTCCTCAAGAGCATTATCTGATTATTATTCAGAGATGAAAGTACATAAAGTTGACCCTTGAATAGTGTAAGTTTATACTGTGGGGGTCCAATTATATATGGATTTTTTTTAGGTAAATATGTTCTACAGTATGACATAATCTGTGTTGGTAAGATCCACAGATGCAGAACTGCAGACACTGAGAGCCAACTGTAAATTTATACACAAATTTTTGACTGAGTAGAGAGAGTCAGTGCATCAGTCTCCTAGCGTTGTTCAAGGGTCAGCTGTATATTCCAAACTGCTTTTTGTGGCAATTACTGGAGATATTATTTTGTTGTTCCTTTTTAATTAAAAAAAAAAAAAAGAGGGACTATACTATGAAAATATTTTGAAATATTCATACTCTGCAAGCTAGCAATGTACATTAGCATATTGAAGACTGTTCTACAGTTGAGAAATCTTCAAATTTCTTATTACCTAGTATAATGATTAATTTTGTTTCAACTGGACAGGGTGATTAGGCCTTTGATCACACTTTAATCTGGGTGTATATTTAAGGGTGTTCTGGATGAAGTTAACATTTGAATAGGTAAATTGAGTAAAACAATTTCCCTTCACTAATATGAGGGCGCCCCATCCAATTGGTTACAGCCCTGAATAAAACAAAAGACTGACACTCTAGCAAGTATGAGGAAATTCCTTCTATCTAACTGCCTTTGAGTAAAGACATCATTGTTTTTCTGCCTTCAGGTTTGAAATGAAACATCAAAACCTCCTGGGTCTTGAGTGCCGGCTAAGTCACTTCAGTCCTATCTGACTCTGAGACCAATGGACTGTAGCCTGCCAGGCTCCTCTGTCCATGGGATTCTCCAGGCAAGAACACTGGAGTGGGTTGCCATGCCCTTCTTCAGGGGATCTTCCAGACCCAGGGTTCAACTCATGTCTCTTATGTCTCCTACATTGGCAGTTGGGTTCTTTACCACTAGTGCAACCTGGGAAGCTTGAGAACACCCCAGCGGGAGCAATACTATGGCTCTCCTACTTCTTCAGCTTGCCAACTGCAGCTTTTGGGATTTGTGAATCTCCATAATCACATATGCCAACTCTACATAATAAATCTTTCTCTCTGAGAGAGAAGAGACGTCCTGTTGGTTTCTCTGGAAATTCTGAACAATAATCCTAGTAATATAAAGCAAATTTGACACACGTTTTTTCTTTTTATTTTGGGAAACCACTAATAGTAGTAGAAACATATTTTAAAATACAAGGAAACCAGACATTGAGAGGAAGATCCTAAAGATGCTTCCCAAACCAGTTTTTCTAGTTCTCAGGTTAATTTGACTTTGGTTTTTATAGATACCAACAAAACAGTTGTTTACATGAGAGGGCTCTAGATTTAATAATGTGTTAGTTTCTCTAATTTTAAAAGGAGCCAGTGTTGGAGCCAGTGTGAGAAAAGCAAGAGAGACTTCATCTTCAAGCCTGTCATCCATCTTAAAAGACAAGAGGTGAACTGGGCATGAACTTTGCCCAAGAGTGAGGAAACCGTTGCTAATAAAAACCAGGTCTCCTGGAGACTTCCCTCCCTACAGATGACAAATGGAGACTGTAGTTGAGGTCAGGCTGCCCCTGTTACATTAACCATGGAGACATCCCCCCTTAATGTATAATCACTCTTCCCCCTCTTTAACCTTAGTTGTTTGTCTTCCTAGTGCCTATTTGTTGTAAAACTCAGTCATATACAACAAACAGGTTGCTAACATGTCACATAGTGGAGGGTATAAAACTGGACCTTTCAGAAAAATCAGGGTCCTTTTTGGGAACTGATTCCGCTTGGACCCACTGGCATAACAAGCTGTACTGCACTGTCTTGAGTGTCCTCTTGAGAGAGTCATTTCCTAGGCAGGTTGATAAGGAGTCTAGGGGTCCCCAAGGAGAGAGGGGTCTGGAATTCTCAAGGAGGAAGAAAGGACAAACTTTTCTTTCTTTCTCTACATTCCTTAGGATTATATAACAGTAATGTATCCTGCCTGAGGACAGTCTCTGGATTAAACCTTCTGACTAATTCTGTTATCTTAAAATGTAAATTATGGGAGTAGGTCTGGAGAGGTCTTTACAACCTCCAGACATTCCTTAGATTCATTGGAGAGTCAGATCAGATCAGTCGCTCAGTCGTGTCCAACTCTTTGCGACCCCATGAATCGCAGCATGCCAGGTTTCCCTATCCATCACCAACTCCCGGAGTTCACTGAGACTCACGTCCATTGAGTCAGTGATGCCATCCAGCCATCTCATCCTCTGTCGTCCTCTTCTCCTCCTGCCCCCAAACCCTCCCAGCATCAGAGTCTTTTCCAATGAGTCAACTCTTTGCATGAGGTGGCCAAAATACTGGAGTTTCAGCTTTAGCATCATTCCTTCCAAAGAAATCCCAAGGCTGATCTCCTTAAGAATGGATTGGTTGGATCTCCTTGCAGTCCAAGGGACTCTCAAGAGTCTTCTCCAACACCACAGTTCAAAATTCTTCGGCGCTCAGCCTTCTTCACAGTCCAAATCTCACATCCATACATGACCACAGGAAAAACCATAGCCTTGACTAGCCGGACCTTTGTTGGCAAAGTAATGTCTCTGCTTTTCAATATGCTATCTAGGTTGGTCATAACTTTCCTTCCAAGGAGTAAGCGTCTTTTAATTTCATGGCTGCAGTCACAATCTGTAGTGATTTTGGAGCCCAAAAAATAAAGTCTGACACTGTTTCCACTGTTTCCCCATCGATTTCCCATGAAGTGGTGGGACCGGATGCCATGATCTTTGTTTTCTGAATGTTGAGCTTTAAGCCAATTTTTTCACTCTATACTTTCACTTTCATCAAGAGGCTTTTTAGTTCCTCTTCACTTTTTGCCATAAGGGCGGTGTCATCTGCATATCTGAGGTTATCCTGGCAATCTTAATTATAGCTTGTGTTTCTTCCAGCCCAGCGTTTCTCATGATGTACTCTGAATATAAGTTAAATAAACAGGGTGACAATATATAGCCTTGATGAACTCCTTTTCCTATTAATGTGGTCCACTGGAGAAGGGAATGGCAAACCACTTCAGTATTCTTGCTTTGAGAACCCCATGAACAGTATGAAAAGGCAAAATGATAGGATACTGAAAGAGAAACTCCCCAGGTCAGTAGGTGCCCAATATGCTACTGGAGATCAGTGGAGAAATAACTCCAAAAAGAATGAAGGGATGGAGCCAAAGCAAAAACAATACCCAGCTGTGGATGTGAGTGGTGATAGAAGCAAGGTCCAATGCTGTAAAGAGCAATATTGCATAGGAACCTGGAATGTCAGGTCCATGAATCAAGGCAAATTGGAAGTGGTCAAACAAGAGATGGCAAGAGTGAACGTTGACATTCTAGGAATCAGCGAACTGAAATGGACTGGCATGGGTGAATTTAACTCAGATGACCATTATATCTACTACTGCGGGCAGGAATCCCTCAGAAGAAATGGAGTGGCCATCATGGTCAACAAAAGAGTCAAAAAGGCAGTATTTGGATGCAATCTCAAAAATGACAGAGATCTCTGTTCGTTTCCAAGGCAAACCCTTCAATATCACAGTAATCCAAGTCTATGCCCCAACCAGTAATGCTGAAGAAGCTGAAGTTGAACGGTTCTATGAAGACCTACAAGACCTTTTAGAACTAACACCCAAAAAAGATGTCCTTTTCATTATAGGGGACTGGAATGCAGAAGTAGGAAGTCAAGAAACACTTGAGGTAACAGGCAAATTTGGCCTTGGAATACGGAATGAAGCAGGGCAAAGACTGATAGAGTTTTGCCAAGAAAATGCACTGGTCATAACAAACACCCTCTTCCAACAACACAAGAGAAGACTCTATACATGGACATCACCAGATGGTCAACACCAAAATCAGATTGATTATATTCTTTGCAGCCAAAGATGGAGAAGCTCTATACAGTCAGCAGAAACAAGACCAGGAGCTGATTGTGGCTCAGATCATGAACTCCTTATTGCCAAATTCAGACTTAAATTAAAGAAAGTAAGGAAAACCACTAGACCATTCAGGTATGACCTAAATCAAATCCCTTATGATTATACAGTGGAAGTGAGAAATAGATTTAAGGGCCTAGATCTGATAGATAGAGTGCCTGATGAACTATGGAATGAGGTTCATGACATTGTACAGGAGACAGGGATCAAGACCATTCCCATAGAAAAGAAATGCAAAAAAGTAAAATGGCTGTCTGGGGAGGCCTTACAAATAGCTGTGAAAAGAAGAGAAGTGAAAGCAAAGGAGAAAAGGAAAGATATAAACATCTGAATGCAGAGTTCCAAAGAATAGCAAGAAGAGATAAGAAAGCCTTCTTCAGCGATCAATGCAAAGAAATAGAGGAAAACAACAGAATGGGAAAGACTAGGAATCTCTTCAAGAAAATCAAAGATACCAAAGGAGCATTTCATGCAAAGATGAGCTCGATAAAGGACAGAAATGGTATGGACCTAACAGAAGCAAAAGATATTAAGAAGAGATGGCAAGAATGCACAGAAGAACTATACAAAAAAGATCTTCACGACCCAGATAATCACGATGGTGTGATCACTCACCTAGAGCCAGACATCCTGGAATGTGAAGTCAAGTGGGCCTTAGAAAGCATCACTACGAACAAAGCTAGTGGAGGTGATGGAATTCCAGTTGAGCTCTTTCAAATCCTGAAAGATGATGCTGTGAAAGTGCTGCACTCAATATGCCAGCAAATTTGGAAAACTCAGCAGTGGCCACAGGACGGGAAAAGGTCACTTTTCATTCCAATCCCAAAGAAAGGCAATGCCAAAGAATGCTCAAACTACCGCACAATTGCACTCATGTCACATGCTAGTAAAGTAATGCTCAAAATTCTCCAAGCCAGGCTTCAGCAATATGTGAACCGTGAACTTCCTGATGTTCAAGCTGGTTTTAGAAAAGGCAGAGGAACCAGAGATCAAATTGCCAACATCCGTTGGATCATGGAAAAAGCAAGAGAGTTCCAGAGAAACATCTATTTCTGCTTTATTGACTATGCCAAAGCCTTTGACTGTGTGGATCACAATAAACTGTGGAAAATTCTGAAAGAGATAAGAATACCAGACCACCTGATCTGCCTCTTGAGAAATCTGTATGCAGGTCAGGAAGCAACAGTTAGAACTGGACATGGAACAACATTGGAGAGTATATAACTTCATTGCTAACACTAGTAAGTGGGTACTCTTTCTGTCCCCTTCTGATGCCTATGTCAGAAGCTTTCTCTATCTCCTTTATATTTTAATAAAACTTTATTACACAAAAGCTCTGAGCGATCAAGCCTTGTCTCTGGCCCCGGATTGAATTATTCACCTCTAGGGGCCAAGAATCCCGGTGTCTTCTCGTGATTCAACAACAACCTTTCACTCTGAGGTATGTTTTGTGACTCCAGATTCCACAACACCATCATTTGACCGCTAACAAATTATAAAAAAGACCTCTTAATAGGCCTAAAAGGAACACACAATAGAACAACCTAGAAAGGCAGAATGTTTACATCTCAAAGACACAAAGAAATGTAAGTTTCCCCCAGGAGGTCTTTGTTTAAAGTTACCAAACCAACTTCCTTTTTCTTTTCTTTTTTTTTCCCCTTCATTAATCACATAGGCAATTAAAAAAAAAAAAAAAAAAAAAAACCTCCCCTGGGGGGGTGGAAATTACGTGTGTATGATCACCTTTAATTTCTAATTAAGTAAATTCTTATCATAAGTATAGGTGAAGCAGTCACTTAGGATTCTTTCTAGGGGACTGTGAGATGGAACTTCAAAGGAAGCATATCCCATTCTGGTTCAAGCAGTTAGTGTCAGAAGTCTGCAAGCACAAACCAAACCAAACCACGCTAGTGGATAGTCACCAAAAACAAAGCAAATGCAAAGAGATGCCCATAAATCCAAAAACCAAATGGCAAGACTGCCCAAGACTTGACTTCCAAGTTCCACTAACCCTTGATGCTTCTCCAAAGCAAGGCCCTACAAATAGGGCCCCCCTTCCATAAGGAGAAACCCCAAAATTGGAACCGCATCAGTTCCCCAAATGGAAAACATCAAGAGGCCTCGAGGTGGACCTTGAGGGACGTACCAAAAATGTTAGTGGATGTCACAATATCCCAGACACCCTCTTTCTGATCCTCAAATATTTGCATTTCTCAGAGTGGAAGTTCAGGCTGGTGCAGACAAGAGAATAAAAAGATGTCCTCAAGGCAAAAGACCTTAGCAGCCCCAAAGGGCAACCTCTCTTCCATTGTTCACAAGAACAATGTTGTTGCGAGTCCTGCACTCTAGTCAGCTGGTCATGTGTGAGCAGTATGGCCCTACTGCAGGGAGTCTGGTCTCAGAGAAATACCTCAACCCTCTGCGCTCCCAAGGGAGGCTGGCATGGGGAGAGATTTGGAGCTTTCAATCAAGCCAAGGGTTTCTGCAGGACTGCCTGCCCACGATCAGAACCCAGACAAGCCCCCAAAATTAATACCGGCCACAATCTTGACTTTCTCTGGCCACTGAAGATGAATAAGTCCTTCAAGCCAGGCTTCAACAGTACATAAACTGAGAACTTCCAGATGTTCAAGCTGGATTTAGAAAAGGCAGAGGAACCAGAGATCAAATTACCAACATCCGTTGGATCATAGAAACACTAAGGGAATTCCAGAAAAACACCTACTTCTGCTTCATTGACTACACAAAAGCCTTTGACTATGTGGATCACAAGAAAATGCAGGACATTCTTCAAGGGATGGGAATATCAGACCACTTTACCTGCCTCCTAAGAAATCTCCTGTATGCAGGTCAAGAAGCAACAATGAGAACTGGATATGGAACAAGACTGGTTCAAAACTGGGAAAAGAGTATGCCAAGGCTGTATACTGTCACCCTACTTATTTTAATGTCTATATAGAGTACATCATGTGAAATGCCATGCTGGATGAAGCACAAGCTGGAATCAAGATTGCTGGGAGAAATATCATTAACCTCAGACAGGCAGATGACACTACCCTAATGGCAGAAAGCAAAGAGGAACTAAAGAGCCTTTCGATGAAGGTGAAAGGGGAGAGTGAAAAAGTTGGCTTAAAACTCAGCATTCAAAAAACTAAGATAATGACATCTGGCCCCATCACTTTAAGGCAAATAGATGGAGAAACTGTGGAAACAGTGACAGACTGTATTTTCTTGGGCTCCAAAATCACTGCATATGGTAACTCCAGCCATGAAATTTAAAAACGTTTGCTCTTTGGAAGAGAAGCTATGACCAATCTAGACAATGTATTAAAATGCACAGATATCATTTTACTGACAAAAGTCTGTCCAGTCAAAGCTATGGTTTTTAAGTAGTCATGTACAGATGTGAGAGTTGGACCATAAAGAAAGCTGAGTGCTGAAGAATTGATGCTTTTGAACTGTGGTGCTAGAGAAGACTCTTGACAGTCCCTTGGACAGCAAGGAGACCAAACCCGTCAATCCTAAAGTGAATCAACCCTGAAGGTTCATTGGAAGGACTGACGCTAAAAATGAAGCTCCAATACTTTGGCCACCTGATGCAAGGAACTGACTCACTAGAAAAGACCCTGATGCTGGGAAAGATTGAAAGCAAAAGGAGAAGGGGGTAACAGAGGATGAGATGTTTGGATGGCATCATCGACTCAGTGGACATGAGTTTAAACAAACTCTGGGAGATAGTGATGGACAGGGAAGCCTGGTGTGCTTTAGTCCATGGTGTCACAAAGTATCGGACACCACTGAGTGGTTGAATAACAACAACAAAACAGGGGGAAAATCTTAAGCAATACTCAACAATTTGCTAAAGATACTAAGTAAGGATTTAAAAGGAGTGTCAAAACTATAAATTTCAGCCTTTTGTGATCAGTTCACACATACCCAAATGCATAGCAGAAATATCAATCTGCAATAAATATTATCCTATAGAGTTCTTTTTTAAATTTTATTTTATTTAACTTTACAATATTGTATTGGTTTTGCCATATATCAAAATGAATCTGCCACAGGTATACATGTGTTCCCCATCCTGAACCCTCCTCCCTCCTCCCTCCCCATACCATCCCTCTGGGTCGTCCCAGTGCACCAGCCCCAAGCATCCAATATCGTGCATCAAACCTGGACTGGTGACTCGTTTCCTATATGATATTATACATATTTCAGTGGGAGAATGGCATTGAAATATAGAGTTCTTTTTAAATTTTGATAGGAGTTTGGAATAGAAGTGTTTTATAAATAATATTGATGAATGTAAAAAAATCAATCGAGACAAATAAAAGGACAGAATTAAAAGCAAATAATGAAAAACTTATATAAATGAAGCAAAGATTATGCATTGATGATCTTGCATGTAGTTTTTTCATTTTACAAGAAAGGCAGTGGACATAGAACAAAATATATCTTAGATTTGAGTTTTTCTTTATATTTTTAATTTGGCATATACAGTCTCTATAAGTGCTATGGGAAAGAAAGAAAACTGAAAGCTGAAGTAAAACTAAAAACAGTACATTACACTTGTTGACTCTTAAACAATTAATATTTGTCAATAAAGAACTTTAATTTTCTTATTCTAATATTCTTAATTATATAGGGGAAAGTTACAAAAAGTAAAATATTAGGAGAAAAGTAGCATTATTTAAAATATTTGAAATTATCAATCTGAAAAACCTTTTTCATAGGATTGATTAAAAATTTATTTAATGAATAAAATAATGAACTAAATTATCTGAATAATGAGAAGAGATCAAGATGGCAGAGTAAGAAGATGCAGAGCTCACCTCCTCCCACAAGCACATTAAAAACACACCCACATGTAGGACACTCATCAAGGAAATAGGCAGAAAGACTCTTATGCAATCAAGGATGTAGTAAATATCCATAGAATGTTGAATAGGAAGGATAAAGAAATCATGTCAGGACCTGCACCTCCAGGAGGGGACACAGAAGAAAATGGGAATTACATGGACTCAGTAATCCTCCCTGGGAAGTGAATGGTTTGAACCACACATTGGCTTCCTAGTTTTAGGAGAGTCCAGCACCAGGAGGACAAGTCCTCTTACCTGGTTTGAAAACCAGTGGGACTGACAGTGAGTCTACAAGAAATCTAGACTCTGCTCCTGAATAATTGACACATGCTTGCTTACCCCCGAAGAAAAGGTGGAGGAAGAAGATTGAAACGGCCAAGGCCTCTGACTGGTTTCCCATGGCCATCACAGATTGAATGGATCACCCACTCTGGCCCCTCTTGCTTACCAGTGTAGCTCCACACAAGGGTGAAGAACGCCATGACCAAGGAGAGTGTGCAACTGTGGGGGACAGAGTTGGCTCAGACCCAGCACAACAGCTGAACAGAATGAGGACGGCCATTACTGGTGCTCACAGAGGCACCAGATCGGGGCAGTCCAGAGCCCTGACTGGTATCCTAGGACCACCCCAGTTAGCACCTTGGCACATAACAGGATGCCCACTTTGCACCCTCTTGCTCCAGCGCTGCTTCCCTCTTGGGCAAATGTGCCAGAGAGGAGCTCACACTTAAAGTGAACAAAACCAGCTCAGACTCAAACCTCATGGTTTCTGATCCAGCAACTTGGGACCCACCTTCATCTCCATTAGTGTGGTGTTGACCACTGAGCAGAGCAGAAGCACTGCATCATGCCTGACTCAGCCTGGGGAAAGATGAGACTTGTGCTCACTTGAGATCCAGTCCTCCCACCAGTACCACCAGGCACATGTAGACAGTATCAGGATGCTCCCTCATAATGATACCTCTTCAAAACTAGGACAGGTAAATATTTCACCTAATTTCATAGAGCAAAATGAAAAAACAAAGGAATTTGTTTCAAATAAAAGAACAAGAAAAAAAAAAACTTGGGGAAAAAATCTAATAAAACATATAAATAATTTATGAGATAGAGAATTCAGAGCATTAATAATAAGAATACTAACTAAACTAGGGAAAAGAATAAGTGAACCCAGTGAAAATCTTAAGAAGGAACTAGAAAGTATAAAAAGTACCAATCAGAACTGAAGAATATAAATCTGAAGTAAAAAACATACTAGAAAAAAGTAAACTGCAGTCCAGGGGTGGCAAAGAGTTGGACACGACTGAGCAACTGAACAGCAACAAGAATAACATCAAATACCAACATCACACTATAAGGGTTCCAGAAGGAGGAGACAGAGAAAAATGTATTAGACATGTATTGATGAAATTATAGCTGAAAAATTTTTGAACATGAAGAAAGAAACAGATCTAGGTACAGAAACTACAGAGCATTCTGGGCAAGTTAAAATCAAAGACCCCCATATCAAGACATATCATTATTAAAATGGGAAAAATTAGAGATAATTTACAATACAGCAAGAGAAAAACAAAGAGTAACATACAAAGCAACCTCCATAAGGCTATTGATTGATTTTTCTGAAAAAAACACTGCCAATTAGAAGAAAGCAGCATATTTTAAAGGATGAAAGGGGAAAATGTACCATCTAGGAACTCTACCCAATAAGTTTATCATTTAGAATTGGAGGAGAGAAAATGAACTTCTCAGACAAACTAAGAGTTCACTAATTCTAATATTGCCTTAAAAGAAATATTAAAAATTATATTCTAAGTGGAAAAGAAAAGGCTATAAGTCAGAGTCATCCAAGTAGATAAGGCAAATATATAAAGGATATGGATAAACTACTTAAATAAGCTGTTAATGACTGAGACAAAAAATGTAAAGTCAACTATAACTACAATAAACAGTTACTTAACTGTTCAGACATAAAGGTATAAAAGATGAGATAAAAAACCAAATATTGAGTAAGAAAATGTAGATCTCAGAATGTATTTGAATTTAAATCACAATAACAACCAATATAAAACAAGTATAGTTATAGATCAACATAAAAGAACCCCATTGTAACTGCAAATCAAGACTCTATTATGAATACATAAAAACTAGAGATTAAAAAAAAATAAGATACCACTAATGGAAATCATCAAGTCATAAGGAAAAAAACTAAAAAAGAAGAACTATGAAAACAATCAGAAAAAAATACAAAACAAAATGGCAATAAGTACATACCTTTTGATAATTAGTTTAAATGTCAATGGACTAAATGCTACAATCAAAAGATATGAGGTATTTACAATAGGTAGGACATGGAAGCAATCTAGATGTCTATCAACAGATGAGTGGATAAAGCAGCTTTGGTACATGTCATGTATACAATAGAATATTACTCAGCCACAAAAAAAGAACACATTTGAGTCAGTTTAGTGAAGTGGGTGGATCTAGATCCTGTTATACAAAGTGAAGTAAGTCAGGAAGAGAAAAACAAATATGTTAACAATATTTGTGGAATCCTGAAAAATGGTATTGATGAACCAATTTTCAGGACAGGAATAGAGACACAAACATAGAAAAGACTTTGTATACAAGAGAGGAAGGAGAGGGTAGGATGGATTGAGAGCATAAGACTGAAATATATCTATTACCATATGTAAAATAGATAGCTAATAGGAAGTTGCTGTATAACTGAATGTGGTACTCTTTGACAACCTAGAGGAGTGGAATGGAGTAGGGGGTGGAGGGGAGCTTCACGAGGGAGGGTGCATATGTCTATTTATGGCTGATTCACATTGTTGTATGGAAGAAGCCAATGCAATATTGTAAAACTATTATCCTCCAATTAAAAATAAATTTTTAAGATAAGATATGAGGTGGCTGACTGGATTAAAAAAAAAACAAAAAAACAAGATCCATCTATATGTTGCTTATCAGAAATTCACTTCAGAGCTAAATGCACACAAAGATTGAAAGTGAGGAGATAAAGATATTTCATGCAGATGAAAACAATAAAAAAGGTGAGGGTAGCAATACTCATATACAAAATAGATTTTAAGACAAAGTTTACAATAAAACATAAAGATAAGCATTATATAATGATAAAGGGATTGATAGAAGAAGAGGATATAACATTTGTTAACATATACACACTTAATATAGGAGCAGCTAAATATACAAAGTAATGTTAACAAACATAAAGGGAGAAATTGATGATAGTATAATAATAGTAGGTGATCTTTATACCCCACATACACCAATGGACAGATCATTCAGATAGAAAACCAGTAAGGAAACAGTCATCTTAAATGACTCATTAGACTAGTTGTACTTAGATATCTACAGGGCAGTCCATCCAACAAAAGGCAGAATATACACTCTTTTCAAGTGGGCCACAAAACAAGTTTTAACAAATTTAAAAGGAAATAAATTATATCAACCATTTTTCCTGACCACAGGATTTCTAGTATGAATCTAGAAATCAATAATAGGAGGAAAAAAATGAGAAAAAGTGAAAACAACATGGAGACCAAACAACATGCTATTAAAATCCGATATATCAAAGTAGAAATCAAAGAGGATCTAAAAAAAATACATCAAAACAAGTGAAAATTAAAAAAAAAAAAAAAAAAGCTTGAAAATCTGTAGGACATATCAAAAGCAGTCTTAAGAGGAAAGTTTAGAGAGGCACAGTATCAACTCAGGGAACAAGAAATATCTCAAATAAACAACCTAAACTACCATCTCGTGTCACTGTACAAAGAAGAATAAGCAGAGCCCACATTCAGCAAAAGGAAGGAAATAAGATCAGTGAGGATGCAAATTTTTTAAAGACAAAAAGAAAGGAAACAATAGAAAAGATCTGTGAAACAAAAAGATTTTTGGAAAAGCCTTTATTTAGGTTCATCATGACAAAAACTGAGTGAACTCAAATAAACAAGGAATAGACATGGAAAAATTACATCCAATATCACCGATATGTGAAAAAAGCCGTAAGAGAATACTATAAACAGCCCTATACCAACAAGTTGGACAATCTAGAAGAAATGGGTGAATTCCTAGAAATCTACAGTTTAGCGTGATTGAATCAGTAAGAAATACAAAATCTGAACAGTCTGATCACTAGTAGTGAAACTGAATTTGTAAAAACAAAATAAATCCTCTCATCAAACAAAAGTTCAGAACCAGATTGCTACATGGGAATTCTACCCAACATGAAAGAACTTATACCTATCCTTCTCAATCTATGGGCTTCGCTGGTGGCTCAGATGGTAAAGCGTCTGCTGCAATGCGGGAGACCTCGGTTAAATCCCTGAGTCAGGAAGATCCCCTGGAGAAGGAAATGGGAACCCACCCCAGTACTCTTGCCTGGAAAATTCCATGGACTGAGGAACCTGGTAGGCTACAGTCCATGGGGTCACAAATAGTCGGACATGACTAAGCAACTTCATTTTCTTTCACTTTCTCAATCTATTTCAAAAAATTGAAGAGGACAGAACACTCTCTAATTCCTTCTATGAGATGACTACTACCAGAATATGAAAACCAGACAAAGCCACTAAAAAAAGAAAAAAGATTCAAGCCAATACCCTTGATGAGCATAAATGCCAAAGTCCTCAACAAAACATGAGCAAACTAAATCTAACCATACATAAAAAGGATCATACACTATGAACAAGTTTAATTCACTCCAGAGTCACAAGGATGGTTCAACATAATCATTGTGATACACATTAACAAAAAGAAAGATAAAAATCACCTTATCATCTCAATAGATGCATAAAAAGCATTTGATTAAATTTAATATCCATTCATAATAAAATTTTCATCAAAGTGGGTATACAGGGGACATAACATAATAAAGGCTATTTATGACAAACCAACATTTATCATACTCAATGGTGAAAGGCTGAAGCTTTTCCTCCCAAATCATGTATAAGACAAGGATGCCCACTCCTGCCACTTCTGTTTACTATATTATTTGGATTCCTAGTGGCTCAGATGGTAAAGAATCTGCCTGCAATGCAGGAACCCTGGGTTTGATTCCTGGGTCAGGAAAATCCACTAGAGAAGGAAATGACAACCCACCCCAGTATTTTTGCTTGGAGAATCCCATAGACAGAGGAGCCTGGTGGGCTACAGTCCATGGGCAGACATGACTGAGTGACTAACATTTTCACCCTTTGAATTCCTAGCCACACCAATCAGATTTCTTTTTTTTTTTTTTTTTAATGAAAGAATGGAAAAAAGAAATAAAAGGTGTCTCAATTGGGAAGAAAGAATTAAATGTGTCAGTATTTGTAGGTAACATAAGACTACATATAGAAAACCTTAAAGTCTCCATCAAAACTGTGAGAATGAATTAATTCAGAAAAGTTGCAGGATGCAACATTAACATACAGGAAAAAAAAATAAAACATTGATGAAGGAAATTGAAGGTGATAAAAATTGGAAAGATATCCCATGTTAATGAGTTGGAAGAATGAATACTGTTAAAATGTCCATACTGCCCAAAGTGAAAGTGAAGTTGCTCAGTCATGTCCAACTCTTTGCAACCCCATGAACTGTAGTCTACCAGGCTCCTCCGTCCATGGGATTTTCCAGGCAAGAATACTGGAATGGGTTGCCATTTCCTTCTCCAGGAGATCTCCCCAACCCAGGGACTGAATCCAGGTCTCCCACATTGTAGGCAGACGCTTTAGCATCTGAGCCACCAGGGAAGTCCCTGTATGACCCAAAATTATCTATAGATTTATTGCACTCCCTGTTATAAAAAATACCATGAATTTTTCACAAAATCAGAACAAATAATCCTAAAATTTATATGCAACCACAAAAGATCCTGAATAACCAATCTTAAGGGGGGGAAAAAAAAAGAACAAAGTTGGAGGTATCACCCTCCCTGACTTTATACTACAAAACTACAGTCATCAAAGCAATAAGTTACTGGCACAAAAATAGACACACAGAGCAATATGAAAATGTAGCTGGACATATTTCATTTAAATGGCATTCAAGAGGATGAAAATGTAATTGACAGTGAGAAAATTAGAAATGAGGTGTTTTGGGCTGGCTTTGAATTGACTAGAAGTGAACTAAAGATATATTTCTGGTTAATGGATATGTTCTATATTTTTATTAAGATGGGTGGTTGCAAGGGTTCAGTTATTTGAATACATCAAGTTGAATACCTAAGTGTTGTGCATTTTACCATCTGTAAATTATTTTTCAATAAAAAATAAAGTTAATAAGTAACCTTATGGTTGCCAGGGGGAAAGATGGGAGGACAGAATAGTTAGGAAGCTTGCAATCAACATATATACACTGCTATATTTAAAACAGATAATCAACAAATTCCTACTGTATAGCACACAGATCTCGGCTCAATATTATGTGGCCGACTGGATAGGAGGGGAGTTTGGGGGAAAATGGATATATGTATATGTATGAATAGCTATACTCAAATACAAAATAAAAAATTTAAAAAATAGGAAAACATGTAAAAAAGTTCTTCTAAGATATAATTCATAAGAATGGAGAAGATGGCTATTTGTAAATGGTATATCAAGAGAGAAGGAGCAGTTGCAGCCATGTACCCCAGCAAGGAGGAATGTTTTATCACTAATACTATTTAGAATTATTAGTGTATAGTTATTTTTTTTAATGGTAAATAAACTTCTAGTTAATTCAATCACTACTATATCTATACAGAAAATGCATCCTTTTATTTTCTGTACCTGCATTAACATATAATACAGATGGGAACTTGCCAATTATTTAGCGCCTACGGCCCAACTTGACTGAAAGAGGTTGCCAAACTTTTTTTTTTTTTTTAATTAGGTAACCTGACGAAATGTTATGTGAGAAAAATCAGAAAATGACACTAGAAGGAGAAAGAGCAGAAGCTGTTTGAATAAGTCAAACAGGAGAAGACCATAAGAGAGATTCCTCCAAAACTAATAGATTCTATAAAACCCAAACTGGTGTTTACTGGAAAAGCCTATTAAGTTCTATTGCTGCTTGAGTGTCCGAACTACTGCCAACGTGAGTACTAATTAAGCCAAGCAAACAAGAAAATAGAAATGCTTAGAATATGAACTACCAGAAATACCAGATATAATCCAAGAAAGCGGGATTATCAAACATTTCTAGAAAATGTTCCTTTATACCAAAACCTGTTTTAAAGCCAATGGAATGTGGTGAATTTTTTTTCTCCCTGTCAAAGACTTGTCAGCATTAGTTACAGCTCTCCATAGTGCTTTTGAATTTTGGCCACTTTAAGTGAAGATGGAAATAATATTTATTGAAGTACAGGTCCAGCCACTTAGAGAGCTGTCTGGATTTCCTTTCTTCGTATATTCACCTAATAAGTCCCTTTCATCTTTGGTTTCCTAACTCATTCTTCTTTCCTTGTAACTTGAAAGGGCCTAAGAAAAAATCTAATTACTAGATTTCAGATGGCAGGAACTGACGGATGAGTGAAAGTGAGCAGGACAAAGTTCAGGAATGTGCTTTTCCATTTGTCCCAGGTTTACATGTATTTCCCCAAATCTGAGAAAATGCAGACGTGTCCAGAGAACTCCTCCATAGTCCTCTCTTCTTTGGGGGAACTTCTTGTGCTTTTGTGTATTTTTAACCAGAATATAAGTTGGGATGGGATCAATTTTAGTTCCCTTTTTCTTCCCCTTCCTCAAGCTTTGCATCCCAACCAAAAGAAAAGAAGTTGTAAAAGACTGTGGAAAGAGAAGATAGGGCAATGGAGGCCAACACAGCCCAGATTCATCTGTTCTCCTCAGGAGGAAAATCTATTGAGTTTTCAAATAGGGTGAATGAAATGCCTTGAGAATCCTGAACCTATTCAGTGCCTATTATGATTCTTTTCCTAAGACTAGATGAGGTGCTAGAACAGGGAACAAAAATATTTACTCAAAATATTTGTTTTTATTTTGTTAAATAGAAAAAGTTACAGAGTAGCTCCACAATCTTATTGTATACAAATCTCATTTTTTCCTGCTATTAAAGACTCAACGTTATTGTGCTCAGTCAATCTCTTGTGTCCAACTCTTAGTGATCCCATGGACTGTAGCCTGTCAGGAGCCTCTGTCTATAGCATTTTCCAGATGAAAATACTGGAGTGGGTTCCCATTTCCATCTCCAGGGGATCTTTACAACCCAGGGATAAAACATTTGTCTCTTGTGTCTCCTACATTGTCAGGTAAATCCTTTATCATGTACCACCTGGGAAACCCGTAAAGACTGGGCTTTAAGAATAATTAAATAGTTATCAACAATCCTATATTATCTTCTGCTGGCTTCTGCAACAAATCAACACAAACATAAATTTATTCTCTCACATTTAGGGAGGCCAGGTGTCTAATTCAGTTTCACTTGGCCAAAGCCATGTTGACCAAATCATACTCCCTCTGGAAACCGAAGGGAGAATTTATTCTCTGCTTCCTCCAGCATTCCTTGGCTTATGGCCACATCACTATAGTCTCAGCTTCCCTGGTCACAGTGATTTCCCCTGTCTGTGTCAAATTTCCCCATGTCTCCCTTTGATAAAGATATTTTTGACTGCAATTAGAGTCAACCTGAATAAATCAAGATTATTCTCTTCTCCAATCTTTTACCATATAAAATAATATTCACAAGTTCCAGGAATTAGGACATGACAAGCTCTTGGGGATCCATTATTCAGCCTGCTGCTGCTGCTAAGTCACTTCAGTCGTGTCCGACTCTATGCAACGCCATAGACGGCAGCCCACAAGGCTCCCCCGTCCCTGGGATTCTCCAGGCAAGAACACTAGAGTGGGTTGCCATTTCCTTCTCCAACGCATTAAAGTGAAAAGTGAAAGTGAAGTCACTCAGTCGTGTCCAACCCTCAGCAACTCCATGAACTGCAGCCCACCAGGCTCCCCTGTCCATGGGATTTTCCAGGCAAGAGTACTGGAGTGGGGTGCCAAGCCTACCACATCCTTATTTTTGAAAGTCAACATTGATAAAAATAGACTATAATTTTCACTTTAGGGAAAATACTTCTTTCATATTTCTTCCTTCTTTCTTCCTGTTTATTAATCTTGGACTTTTATAAAGTAAAAGAGTCATAAGTACTACAGAGTTTTAGAATATGATGTAAGATTTTATTAAGAAACTTTAGTGAGTTTTCCTTGGTGGCTTCCCTGGAGGCTCAGATGGTAAAGCATCTGGTCTACAATGTGGGAGACCCGGGTTTGAGCCCTGAGTTGGGAAGATCCCCTCGAGAAAGAAATGGCAATCCACTCCAGTACTATTCCCTGGAAAATCCCATGGATAGAAGAGCCTGGTACGCTACAGTCTATGGGGTCGCAAAGAGTCGGACACGACTGAGCAACTTCACTTTCACTTAGTGAATTTTAAGATAAATCATATTTTATAGGCTTGTTCAAATCATCATTTTCCATTTCTAGTGAATACTAACAGGAGGTAAGGGGTGAGCGTTATAGCCTGCCTATATAATCACCACATACTATAGTTAGTGGTAAAGGAAATGCAGCTAGAAATTAGCTAATTTGGATAGTTTCTGTTTAAAACTAAAATTTTAATTTGTTAGTAAAATTTTCTTCTCTAGCATGCATTGAAGATTGGATAAAATCCATAAGCTTAAACAGTTATGAAGTTTAAACCAACAACTAGCCTTTTTTTCTTTTTACAAGCTACATATAGTATCTTAATTTTGTTTCTAATTTAGATGTAAAGAATGTCTGGGCTTCCCAGATAGCTCAGCAGATAAAGAATACACCTGTAATGTAGGAGACAGAGGAGATGTGCATTTGATCCCTGGGTCAGAAAGATCCCCAGGAGAAGAAAATTGCAACCCACTCCAGTATTCTTGCCTGAAAAATCCCACGAACAGCGGAGCCTGGTGGGCTACAGTCCAAAGGGTCACAAAGAGTTGTACACAACCGAGCGACTAAGCACAAAGAGTGTCTAGGCACTGTTTAAGAGCGTGCCTAATGCCAGTTAATAACTTTTAAGTATATATTATGATATGTTAAGAATTTATAAAGAGGCAAAATGGCAATCAATTATGCTACTGAAAATTATAGTTAACTTAAAAATGGATATATATTCATAATATCAAACTAAGTGATTCCATTTACTTAAAAAAAAAAAGAAGATGAGCTAGACATTTTTTTACTATTTTAATATTTTAAGAAATTCAACAAATATTGATCATTGCTAAAAATACATGGTTTTATGCACAACCAACTGCCTTCAAAAAGTTTACAGAATACAAAAAACGGTGTAAGCAAAGCATACATGTCCGACTCTTTGCAACCCCTTAGACTGTAGCTTACCAGGCTCCTCTGTCCATGGGATTTTCCAGGCAATAGTACTGGAGTGGATTGCCATTTCCTTCTCCAGGAGATCTTCCCAACCCAGGGATCGAACCCGGGTCTCCCACATTGTAGACAGACGCTTTACCATCTGAGCCACCAGGGAAGTCCAGATATATACAATACAAAGTAATTTTGATTCTGAAGGAAGACAGTTCTATAAGAGCTAAAAGAAGGTTTATTCAGTTTGTGGCTATATCTCCTTTGTAATTATTTGTAATGTTTTTTAGAACTCTTGTGTAGCTCTCTCCTTGCTAATATTCTGCTCTACAAGACCCAGCCACCTTAGCCATTCTCTCTTTTTTACTTCACTTGATTTAGGTAAGTTGCTTCAGTTGCTCTTGCCTTAACCAGGCAGAAAGGTGGGTGATCATAGGTCTCCTTCCAGTTGTAAGGGAGTTATTTAGGAGATTAAGGAGTAATTTATGAACCTCATTACTTTGGTTAAAGAGATCCCAGTTAGAGATTTTCAGCTTCTTTTAGCTGCCTATGATAGCATATGAGACAAGAGATGAATTAAAGAAGAAACTGATTAGTCCTTAAGAAGACTCAGTCAGTTCAATTGCTCAGCCATGTCTGACTTTTTGGGACCCAATGGACTGCAGCATGCCAGGCCTTCCTGTCCATCACCAATCCCCAGAGTTCACGCAAACTCATGTCCATTGAGTCGGTGATGCCATTCAGCCATTCATCCTCTGTCATCCCCTTCTCCTGCCTTCAATGTTTTCCTGCATCAAGCTCTTTTCAAGTGAGTCAGTTCTTCGCATCAGGTAGACAAAGTATTGGAGTTTCAGTTTCAGCATCAGTCCTTCCAATGAATATTCAGGACTGATTTCCTTTAGGATGGACTGGTTGCATCTCCTTGCAGTCCAAGGAATTCTCAAGAGTCTTCTCCAACACCACAGTTCAAAAACATCGATGCTTCGGTGCTCAGCTTTCTTTAATAGTCCAACTCTCACATCCATACATGACTACTGGAAAAAACATAGCTAGATGGATCTTTTTTGGCAAAGTAATGCCTCTGCTTTTCAACATGCTGATATGTTGGTCATAACTTTTCTTCCAAGGAGCAAGCGTCCTTTAATTTCATGGCTGCAGTCACCATCTGCAGTGATTTTGGAGTCCAAAAAAATAAAGTCTGTCACTATTTCCATTGTTTCCCCATCTATTTGCCATGAAGTGATGGGACTGGATGCCATGAATGTTTTCTGAATGTTGAGTTTTAAGCCACTTTTTCACTGTCCTCTTTCACTTTCTTCAAGAGGCTCTTTAGTTCTTCTCTTTCTGCCATAAGGGTGGTGTCATCTGCATTTCTGAGGTTATTGATATTTCTCCCAGCAATCTGATTCCAGCTTGTGCTTCATCCAACCCAACGTTTCCCATGATGTACCCTGCATATAAGTTAGATAAGCAGGGTAATGCTATACAGCCTTGACGCTCTCCTTTCCTGATCTGGAACCAGTCTGTTGTTGCATGTCTAGTTCTCACTGTTGCTTCTTGACCTGCATACAGATTTCTCAGGATGCAGGTCAGGTGGTCTGGTATTCCCATCTCTTTAAAAATTTTCCGCAGTTTATTGTTTTCCACACAGTCAAAGGCTTTGGCACAGTCAATAAAGCAGAAGTAGACATATTTCTGGAACTCTCTTGCTTTTTTGATGATGTAAGGGATGTTGGTAATTTGATCTCTGGTTCCTCTGCCTTTTCTAAATCCAGCTTGAAGATCTGGAAGTTTACAGTTTACGTACTGTTGAAGCCTGACTTGGAGAATTTTGAGCATTATTTTGCTAGCATGTGAGATGAGTGCAACTGTGAGGTAGTTTGAGTATTCTTTGGCATTGCCTTTCTTTGGGATTGGAATGAAAACTGACCTTCTCCAGTCCTGTGGCAACTGCTGAGTTTTCCAAATTTACTCATATTTTGAGTGCAGCACTTTCACAGCATCATCTTCCAGAATTTGAAATAGCTCAACTGGAGTTCCATCACCTCCACTAGCTTTGTTCATAGCGATGCTTCCTAAGGCCCACTTGACTTTACATTCCAGGATGTCTAGCTCTAGGTGAGTGATCATACCATCATGACTATCTGCGTCATGAACATCTCTTTTGTACAGTTCTATGTATTCTTGCCACCTCTTCCTAATATCTTCTGCTTTTGTTAGGTCCATACCATTTCTGTCCTTTATCGAGCTCATCTTTGCATGAAATGTTCCCTTGGTATCTTTAATTTTCTTAAAGAAATCTCTAGTCTTTCTCATTCTATTGTTTTCCTCTATTTCTTTGCATTGATCACTGAGGAAGGCTTTCTTTTCTCTCCTTGCTATTCTTTGGAACTCTGCATTCAAATGGGTATATCTTTCCTTTTCTTCTTCGCCTTTCACTTCTCTTCTTTTCATAGTTATTTGTAAGGCCTACTCAGACAACCATTTAACCTTTTTGTATTTCTCATGATGTACTCTGCATATAAGTTAAATAAGCAGGGTGACAATACACAGCCTTGACGTACTCCTTTTCCTATTTGGAACCAGTCTGTTGTTCCATGTCCAGTTCTAACTGTTGCTTCCTGACCTGCATATAGGTTTCTCAAGAGTCCAGTTAGGTGGTCTGGTATTCCCATCTCTTTCAGAATTTTCCACTGGGGTCATTCTCAGTAAATCTTTAATCCACTATTCTGTCCCTGAGTAGGGCTGTGTTCCCTCCCTGTTGTTTGACCTGCAGATGAAGACAATGGTGACCTCCTTCAAAAGGCTGCATGCACAAACCCTGCACTCAGTGCTGGACCCCAGTAGCAGGCCACCGCTAACACACACCTCCACTGGAGACTCCTGGACACTCACAGGCAAGTCTCGGTCAGTCTCTTGTGGGGTCACTGCTCCTTTCTCCTGGGTTCTGGTGCACTAAGGTTCTGTTTCTGCCCTCCAATAGTCTATTTCACCAGTCCTGTGTAAGTTCTGGTGGCTACTGTGGTGGGGTTAAAGGCAACCTCCTCCAAGAGGGCTTATGCCATACACAGGTCTACTACACCCAGAGCCCCTGACCCTGCAGCTCAAACATACCTTGTGCTCACCAGAACCCAGAGACCCCACAGAGACTGAGACAGAACTGTGTTTGAGTGTCCTTAAGAAGACTGTAGAGCAAACAGAAAAGAATAGAGCATAAAAAAGGGATCAGATATGACAGACATGAGGAGGTGAAATAGGGGTGGAAGGAACAGGTTACAATATGAATTAGAGTCATTAAGGGAAACCTATCTGAGAAGGTGAGATGTGAACAAAGCTTAACATTGGCTAGAAATTTAACCAAGGATGTATCTGGGGAAAATTAACTGCAGCTAGAAGACTGAAGCAATACCACTGAGGCAAGAGTAAACTTGGGTTAAAGAAACATGAAGGAGTTTAGTGAATACAGGGTAGGGCAAAAAAGATGCTATCTAGAGGTAATGAGGGTCTTACCATTACTTTTGAGACTATATAAGGATTCTAGCTTTATTGTGAATGAAATGGAGAGCCATTTAAAATAGTATTTTAGTAAGATTTGAGTGTTATATTCTAAGTTGTCTTAAAATATTCATCCTGGGTGCTCTATGTTAAGGATCAGACATTAGATATAACATAACATAATGTCTATGTTAAGACATTAGAATTTCAAAGTAAACAGGGGGACAGGTTTAAAAACAAGGAAACAGTCAAAAAGTTGATGGTATCTCTGTCTGCTGATAGCAGTACAGGTAGTGAGTATTCAGGTTGTGAAGATACCTTCTAAATAAAATAACCATAATTTCCTGGAGGCATGGATGAAGAGTGTGAGAGAAAGAGAAGATCAAGGATAACTCCAGGTATTAGAGCCTGACAACAAGAAGACTGGAAGTATATTTAACTGAGACAGTGACTGGAGAATGCTAGAGTCAGGAGGGTAACGGAAATAGTAGTTAAGATTTGGAAACATCCATTTTGAGATGACTATTAGAATTTCAACTGTTTATTTTGATGTATGATATAACAGTTATTGATTATTGAAGTACATAACCATTAGTTTCAGAAAAGGCCATGGCACCCCACTCCAGTACTCTTGCCCGGAAAATCCCATGGATGAAGGAGGATGCTTGGGGGGCTGCAGTCCATGGGGTCGCTAAGAGTCGGACATGACTGAGCGACTTCACTTTCACTTTTCACTTTCATGCATTGGAGAAGGAAATGGCAACCCACTCCAGTGTTTTTGCCTGGAGAATCCCAGGGATGGGGGAGCCTGGTGGGCTGGCGTCTATGGGGTCACAGAGAGTCGGACACGACTGAAGCGACTTAGCAGCAGCAGCAACCATTAGATTATGTGATACATATGGAAAGAAACCAGGACACATCTTTAATTTTCCATTGGCATACAGCACAGAGAAGAATATACTATCATGCCCAATGCCTCTCATTCTAATTATTCACTGCATTTCTAAAGTAGTCTAGCAAATGGCTATAATGACTACAGTTTTAAACAACTTACAAAATTTTTTGAGTGCCTTTAAGAAGTCATGTTTAAAAAAAATAAAATAAAATAGTCGTAAAGCATAAAATACACACACACACACACACACAAACATATACAGCAGGAGGTTTCTATGAGTGAACATAATTTACTTGGCTACACTCACTTTGTTTTACTGAATCAGTTTGGTGACATAATTGTACAAAAACCACACATCTTTTGTAGGTTTCTGTTTTCTAAATTTCTTCTCTATCCTTTGTTGTTCTAAATATAACTCCGTAACCATACCACAGAAGTCTTTCTCTTGAATTTCTCAGAAATCTATAGAATATATATTACTGAAGCACATTCATTCATTCAAGGGCTAATGAAGTAGATAAAGCACAATTCTTTTCATGAGGGCACTGTAATTCTGAATACGGAAGTGGGGTATTCATAAGCATTTATGAAAAAGGAATCAGTGTTGCAGTGTGGAGTAAATATTAACATTGTAAAATATGAGTCTTTACATGTATGTCAAAATCCTCTCCAGTAATTTTTTGTCACTAGATTTCTTACATAGAAATTCTACCACAATATATATTATACTGTTTCCATTACACTGTCTCTTGTCCTGAAACTTTACATGTCCTGAGGCAAAAATGATAACTAGTTTTTATATCCATTTGATTCCCAAGTGATTTTTTAAAGTAGTATTTTGTCAAGATCAGTAATAAAACTATAATTTGCTCTTAATAGTGTATATTTTAAATAAAATCAATTATGTATAATGATGCTTATATTAAATAATGCCATATGTGTTTCTGAAGGGAGATTATATACATTTAAGTGACTATCAGAATTTTATGCTTAGGCTTTTCTATTTAATAGCTCCTGTCTACACAGCTTACATTATAGGAACCAACTTGAATGGCATCTTCTATGATTGTACATTAGAAGTTAAGTCTTCTAAATACCTGTCTATGTTTGCTACTTGAATGAGACTTACTAATTTCAGACATTTATTTCTACTTTATAATGATACCTAGCCCAACTTACGGGATCACTTTAGTTCAACTAGAAAATATTTATAATAATATTTAGGGGAGAAAATCTACCATATCAACATATAAATTTCCTAAGTTACACTATTTTGTAGATACTGTCAAAAATAGACATCTGTTTTTTGTTTTTTTTTTAATAAACTTATGATTTGGAAATTTCAAAATAAGTGAAAAGAAAAGCAGGACAAAAGATCTGAAGTGACATCATACCAAAGAAGATATACAGATGAGTATATAAAAGGTTGATTGCAATCATATGTCATTAAGGGATTGAAAATTAAAACAATAATGAGAACCACTACACATCTTCCAGAATGTCTAAAATCCAAAATACTGACAACACCACATCCAGGTGAGATATGAAGAAAGATTAACTCTCATTCATGTTGATGGGAATACAAAATAGTACAATCACATTGGAAGAAACCGGATATTTCTTACAAACTCGAACATAGAGTAACCACTTTACCCAGCAATCTTTGTCCTAGCCTTTTGCCAAAATACATTGAAAACTATGAACATGCAAAATCTTGCATTTGGGTGTTTACAGGAGCTTTATTCATAGCTTCCAAAACTTAGAGACAACTAAGGGCTTCCTAGGTGGTGTTAGTAGTAAAGAATCCCCCTGCCAATTCAGGAGACACAAGAGATGCAGGTTTGATCCCTGGATCATTCTTGCCTGGAAAATTACAAGGACAGAGGAGCCTGGTGGGCTATGGTCCAAGAGGTCACGACTAAGAGACTGAGTACAGAAGCAATTAAGATGTCCCTCAATAAGTTAATGGATATGAAAATTATGACTCATACAGTAATGTAATAATATTCAGCAATAAAAAGAAATGAGCTATCAACCCATAAAAGACAATGGAGAAACCTTTAATACATATTGATAAGTGAAAGAAGCCAATCTGAAAAGGTTACATACCATATGATTCCAACTAGCTGACATCTGAAACAGGCAAAACAATTCAGAGAATAAAAGGGTCAGTGATGCCCAGGGAATTTTAAGGCAGTTAAACTATTTTTTATGATAATATAATTGTGAATACATGATATTACACCCAAAGAAATGTAAAACACCAAGAATGAACCCCATATAGAATGTAGTAAATCAGAAAGATAAAAACAAATATCATATTTTAATGCATATATATGGAATCTAGAAAAGTGGTGCAGGTGAGCCTATTTCCAGGGCAGCAATAGACACCAACATAGAAAAAGGATATCTGGACATGGAGGAGGATTGGGAGAGTGGGACAAAGTAGGAGATCAGGATTGACGTACATACACTACCATGCGTAAAATAGATAGCCAGTGGGAACCTGTACTATAGCACAGGGAGCTCAGCTCTGTGATGACCTAGAGGGGTGGGATATAGGGGTGGGGGGTAGGGAGGTCCAGGATCGAGGGGGTATATGTATAATTTTACTGATTCACTTTGTTGTACAGCAGAATCTAACATAACATTGTAAAGCAACTATACTCCAATTAAAAAAAATAATAATAAAGTAACTATGGACTTTAGTTAATAATAATGTATCAGTATTGGTTTATTGATTTTAATAAATGTATCACACCAATGATAGATGTTAATAATAGGGAAAGACTTGGTGGATAAAGGATGGGGGGGTGGCCTGAGGAGTAGGGCTGAGCATCTCTCTGTCCTTTCTGCAACCTTAATACTGCTCTAAGAAATGCAATCTGTTGATTGAAAAATTAAAGCAAATTCTAAAATGCAACCACCCTTTTTTTATTGAAAGAAAAAGAATATTTCGTGTATAAGATAGTTGAAAGATCTACAAGAAATGTCAGCAAATGTATTTTCTCTGGGTTGTAGGTTTTGGAGACCTTTAGTATTTATTTGTTGTTGTTGTCATTTAGTCACTAAGTCATGTCTGACTCTTTTGTGACCCCGTGGACTCACCAGGCTCCTCTGTCCATGGAATTCTCCAGGCCAGAATACTGGAGTGGGTTGCCATTTCCTTCTCCAGGGGATCTTCCCCACCCAGGGATTGAACCCAAGTCTCCTGCATTGGCAGGAGGATTCCTTATCTCTGAACCACCAGGGACACCCTTTGTATTTATTTAAACTTATTTAAATTTTATTTTATACATATTAAATTTATAATTGAAAATAAAAATGAGGAAATTACATATAGCTAGTGTTTTTATACATATCTCCACATCAAATATTCTGAAAGAAAAGGAAAACTCTATGCTTATTCCTAAAATATGTTTTTCTGTGTCACAATTATGTGTCAGTCACTGCACCAATATAAGAAATGCAAACACTAACAAAAGCTTGCAAAAACAAACACAATTGTCAAGTGAAACAAAACTTATTATTGTTGTTATTGTTTAGTCATTCAGTCATGTCTGACTCTTTGTGACCCCATGGACTGTAGCCCACCAGGCTCCTCTGTCCATGGAATTTCCCTGGCAAGAATACTGGAGTGCGTGGCCATTTCCTTCTCCAAGGGATCTTCTCAACCCACTGCATTACAAGGTGGATTTTTTACCACTGAGCCACCTGAGAAATCCCAAGACTTACTTACTTTAACACAGTATCAAAGAAGACAGTTGGGAGCATGGGTGAGGTGCTGGGAAGGACTGATGAGACAGGGTTATTTTAGTCTAGACAGTGATATACAGGAGACTTTTGACTTGATTTTTGTGAAATTCAGAATATTCTAAAAGAAGAAACTACTAAAAACACGGAGAATGAAGTAGGTATTGTTTATGAGTATATTGAGAAGTTTAATGTAATTAAGTAAGTGAAAGTCGCTCAGTCATGTCCGACTCTTTGCAACCCCATGGACTAAGGTCCATGGAATTCTCCAGTCCAGAATACTGGAGTGGGTAGCCATTCCCTTCTCCAGGGGATCTTCCCAACCCAGGAATCAAACCCAGGTCTCTCACATTGCAGGCAGATTCTTTACCACCTGAGCTAGAAGGGAAGTCCAAGAATATTGGAATGGGTAGCCTATCCCTTCTCCAGCAGATCTTTCTGACCCAGGACTCGAACCAAGGTCTTCTGCATTGCAAGTGGGTTCTTTACCAACTGAGCTATCAGGAAAAAATGTGATTAGACTGTTAAATATCAGAATCATCTTTTTTTAAAAATGGAGATTCATGAGACATTCCAAGAACAAGTAAATCAAATTTTGTAGATAAGCTTTGGGAATCTGCATTCTAATGAAATCTAAAGGAACTCATTTAGTATACAAGTATCATGGAACCATGGGACCAGAGTTTTCATGTGCCTCAGTTTATCTTTTATCAAAATATATATGTGCTATATATGTGTGTGTGTGTGTGTGTGTGTGTACAGTAACTATAAGGTGATTACATAAACAATACAACAAAGGAAGACTGCAATTTAGAAGCCCAGCTAAATATTTTCAGTAGAGTTCAGGTAAGCGTTAATGAGAACCTGTGTTGGCTTGGGGAACACACTTGCCACAGCACAGTTTCTGAGAGCTATGCTAAACCTTGTACTGATGAGGTAACACTTTGATTTTCTCCAATGGAAAATTAAGATGCACTGTTTATACTAGACCAGCAAAAAGGTGAGCTAATCAAGAAGGATGGAAGGAAGGGAACCAAGAAGAGAGAGAAAGGCAGAAAGGAAGGAAGGAAGAAGTAAATTGATGAAAAGCAAGATGATAACAAAAAAATTTGGATTAATGTACTCACAAAAGTAAGGATGCTTCCCCCTCATTGTACTTGAGCATCCAAGCACTGTCTAAATATTCAGGCAAATTAAAATTCTTGGCAAGGGTAGGGGCTGTCTATATTTGTCTATTTCCCCCTCCCTTCCTGCCTTGCCTCTTCAGAAAAGCACACTAAGTCTCATCCTATTCATCTTGGAGCAGTTTCCTGTGCTTTGACTCAAAACTCCCCTTTTTCTCTCCTGTCCCCACCCACCTCCATACACAATGGCACTCTAACCAGATAGGAATAGGGAGAGAAAGGGTAGTGTGATGAGTAAATCAATATATTTGGGCAGGGAGACAGGGAAACACTGTTAATAAAATATATATCACCAGATGCAGTTGAGTGTTGCATATATAATGAGCAGGGAAATATTCTCAGCCTTTAAGTACTCTCTGAAGTGCTTTCAAGAGCTTGGGCAAACTTGTATTTTATGCAAATCAAAGCTGTCTATTTAAGATGCATCATCCTTTAATTTTCACAAATATTAAAGCAAAAGTCAGAGTGAAGAAAGCACATTGTCTCTAAGGGAAAAGAGCGAGGAATAGTAATAATGTCTTCCTAGTTTATTTTAGGTACAAATAACTTTATAAGGTTCTTATGTTTAGTGGTTTTTAAGAAAAGGGGTGGCCAAAATAAGTGTAATGTATATAAAGGTAAAAATCAATTTGAAGGAGCTGAATAGCTTGTTTATTTCTCTAAAGAGAATTCAGCTATAATTGTTTAGTGAGTAAACACGGTTACTATTTTGCAGGTGACTGTTTCTTTCTAAATTTACAAGGTTTCCCATGGGCCATTATGTTCCTTTTAAAATTCCCTTACAAGTTTCAAAAGTAATATCTGACAACATACACAACCAGCAAATGAATATGTATCTAGTGCTATAGCTGCTAAAAAGCAGTGGATTATTTGATGGAAAAACTGTATAGGTTCTCATTAGTTTAAAGTTGAATGAAAGGATGGATAGTGTTATGTTTATTTTAAATATATAGTCCATATGTTTTGATTGAATGAATGGAATGTGTAAGAGCAGTTTATTATTTTCAGTTCCAGAGTCTAAAACCACATGTGCTGTGCTGTGCTCAGTCATGTCCGACTCCTTGCAATCCCATGGGCTGTAGCCCACCAGGCCCCTCTACCCATGGAATTTTCCAGGCAGGAACACTGGAGTAGGTTGGTATTTCCACCTCCAGGGGATATTACAAACCCAAGAATCGAACCCATGTCTCCTGCATTAGCAGGTGGATTCTTTACCAGTGAACCACCTGGGAAGCCCTCACTAAAACACATGGCTACAGACAAAACATGCCAGAAGGAGGATTGAAAACCTAGGGTTTATGGGTTGGACTGAGAAGTTTGTATGAGAAGGGAAGGAATACATAAAGGATATGAATAGTTGGTGGCACCATTCACAGATGAAAGTGAAAGAGGAGAGTGAAAAAGTTGGCTTAAAGCTCAACATTCAGAAACTAAGATCATGGCATCCGGTTCCATAACTTCATGGGAAATAGATGGGGAAACAGTGTCAGACTTTATTTTTCTGGGCTCCAAAATCACTGCAGATGGTGCCTGCAGCCATGAAAGTAAAAGACGCTTACTCCTTGGAAGGAAAGTTATGATCAACCTAGATAGCATATTGAAAAGCAGAGACATTACTTTGTCAACAAAGGTCTGTCTAGTCAAGGCTATGCTTTTTCCAGTGGTCATGTATGGATGTGAGAGTTGGACTGTGAAGAAAGCTGAGCACTGAAGAATTGATGCTTTTGAACTATGGTGTTGGAGAAGACTCTTGAGAGTTCCTTGGACTGCAAGGAGATCCATCCAGTCCATTCTAAAGATCAGTCCTGGGTGTTCATTGGAAGGACTGATGTTGAAGCTGAAACTTCAATACTTTGGCTGCTGCTGCTAAATCACTTCAATTATGTCTGATTCTGCCCGACCCATGGACGGCAACCCACGAGGCTCCCCCATCCCTGGGATTCTACTTTGGCTACCTGATGCAAAGAACTGACTCATTTGAAAAGACCCTGATGCTGGGAAAGATTGAGGGCAGGAGGAGAAAGGGATGGCAGAGGATGAGATGGTTGGATGGCATCACCGACTCAATGGACACGGGTTTGAGTGAACTCCGGGAGTTGGTGATGGACAGGGGGGCCTGGCGTGTTACAATTCATGGGGTTGCAAAGAGTGGGACATGACTGAGCAACTGAACTGAACTGAAATAAACTGTAGAAGAACAGGAGGAAACAAGGGGTGGAAACGAAATTAAAAGTTCAGTTTTATATGTTTGCAAGATTTAAGTGAAGACTTCAAGTAGGTTCTTTAATATAAAAATGAGCTGATTAGAGAGATTCCTGACATATACATAAAAATCACAAAGATCCATATTAATGTTATTTGACATCATCAAAGTACAGGAGAGAGCTCGCCTAGGGACAAAATACAGAGAAAAAAGGAAGGGGTTCTAAGCCCAAAACTAAACAACTATACCATGTAGAGGTCAGAAAAAATGGAAGAATGATAATGAAGACTTAGTACAAGTGTTCAGAAAAATAAGAAGGAAGTGTAGTAGGGTGAAGTGATAGGAGGAAAACTGAGAAACAAATAGGCAATTATGTCAGATGTTGATGAATGTCATTCAGGTAAAACAAAATGTTTCCTCTGGATCTTACAGAATGAAGTGATCAATGGTCTTAACATGAACATCTTCATCAAAATGAAGGAGGAAGTGGAGGGAAGGTTTTATTAATGTCCTTGTTTAAATAAGATATTACAGTTTGTTATTCAGAGTGATGTGAGTAAAGAAGGGAGCCTTTTGATTTCAGAGAGTTGAAGTAACCAAAGAATGAAGCCCTTTCATTATAAAGATTAGATGTAAGTGCATTGGCTAGAATAGACTAGATTCTTAACATATTAGTCTTATTACCAGAAAAAATAAATATTATTGTAGTAAACTTTAAGTGTGTTGTTTGCATTAGAATGAAGTATTGCTTTTGTTATGTTTTTGCTTACCCAAATTATACAAAATGTGACCAGTGATTCTCAGATCACAACTGAAAAATAAAATAGCATTTCACTGACACTCTCTCAACATCTCTAACCTAAATCTGTCCTGCCACATGTTTCTCCTAAAATTGTCTAGAAATGACCAGAGGATGCTTGATGAGTGTTCCAAGGATTAACTGTCTTGGATAACAGATGTTGTCTATTTTCTTTCTTTGCTGCTTCACTGGTGTCTCTAATCAACACTACATCCAAAAAGGAGGAGCTATGTGACCAGAGTTGCTATCTACTCAAAGTACCACTGATACCTCAGTAGCAATGATCCTGAGTATTAATCTCTGGTCCCAGTTCCTAACATTGAAGTTAGTGAGGCATCACAGCTGGTATGCTTGCCACTGACATTGTAATTGCTGCATCCGTCATTGGCAGTCCTGGCACCGTATTTGCCAGTGCCTTTTCCATTAACCCTAGTAATAGTCCCAACATGCCTTGCTCTTGGTGTCCTAAGAGTATTGTAGAGCAGCATTCATTAGCTTTTATTCATCCTTGCATTGTCACCTTCTCACTCTAATACCCAATTTTGAGTTCAATGAGGCTAGAAATAGGAATCATATGCCATTGTCACAATCACCCATCTTTTCTAAATGTTCACTTTCCCTCACTTAATTTCCTCATTCTTTTGTGTGTATGTGGGGGTAAGGGTGGGGGTGGAGATTCTCACTTTGTTATACAAATGAGTTTGTGTCCAGACTAAAACATTTTTACCAAGATTCTTCTAGCATGGGCACAAAATGAGGCCTTGATATAATTATTCATTTTGCAAAACTATTTGGTGGCAATGCTATACCTCTAATATGTATTAATAATTTAAGGTGGGTGGGGAGGACCAGAGATGTTTCCAGGTACAAATTTAGAATATCACTGTGTTAAAACAGAAAACTTACACAGAATCTAATTTTAGTTCTAAAATAACTCTTGAAATCCTCATAAGCTTTCTCTAAATCTAAGGTCAGAAAAGCTGTTTAAAATAATCAGATACGTTCTGGCTCACATTTTCTAATTTACTCAATTTTTAAAGTGTTTTTTTTTTTTTTTTTAGTCCTTCTTTGAAGTCCTGCTATTAATAGAATGTTAGCACAGCTTCTAGTAGTCACAGACAGTCAAGTACTTATTCTCAAAGAGATGGTAAAGATCCCGGATGATGCACATGACTTTGGGGACAGTGCTGCATTTACTATGTATTACGAACTGCAGATCACTGGGGACAGTGAGCACAGCCATGAAATTAGGACACTTACTCTTTGGAAGGAAAGCTATGACAAACCTGGACAGCATATTAAAAAGCTGAGACATCACTTTGCTGACAAAGGTCTGAATAGTCAAAACTATGGTTTTACCAGCAATCAAGTACAAATGTGAGAGCTGGATGATAAAGAAGGCTGAGCGCTGAAGGATTATTGTTTTTGAATTGTGGTGCTAGAGAAGATTCTTGAGAGTCCCTTGGACAGCAAGGAGAGTAAATCAGTCTACCCTAAATGAAATTAACCCTGAATATTCATTGGAAGGACTGATACTAAAGCTCTAACACTGTGGCGACCTGATGTGAAGAGTTGACTCACTGGCAAAGAGCCTGACTCTGGGAAAGATTGAAGGCAAAAGGAGAAGGGGGCAGCAGAGGATGAGATGTTTAGACAGTATCACTGACTCAACGGACATGGATTTGAGCAAACTCCAGGAGATAGTAGAGGACAGAGGAGCCAAGTATGCTGCAGTCTATTGGATCACAAAAAGTCAGACAACTTAGTGACTGAATGACAACAATATGAATTAATCCTAATCATTTACATTTTCATGTACTACTATTTTATTATATATTACCTGATTTGATTCATAAAACCATAATGCAAGATGAGTAGTAATTATCAATTCCACTTCAATAATGAGGCCTAGAGTAATTAAGGGACTTATCAAATGACCCACAGCTAATAAAATGGTTATTAGCAAGGCCTCTGGGCCTGTCTCTTTGAACTTTTCATTATTTAATTCTTTCCTAAAGTGGTTTTCACCTTTTGTATTATTTAAATATATAATTTAAGATAAATTTGCTGAAGCTTTACCTGTCAATTCTGGCTTAAAGCTCTCCTTGCTTCATTACCAAACTCCTCTCAAAATGCACTTGCCTTTCAGAAAACAGTCAAATAAAATGAATCTGGATTGTTTTCCCAAGAGGTTTGTTTTGATTGACAAGTATCAACTCCACTCTTGACAAGCCAGTTCTTTTACTATTTTTTAACATCAACAAATTGTTTGAAAAGATGTGTATTGCACTAAAAAGAACAGAGCAGAATAGCTCAAGGCATGCGAGGCTATTAGGAAATAGTGGTTAAACCTATTTTTTCATCCACAGAAAACCAAAGAGCCCTGACCCACATAGTATACTTAGGAATATGTCACAGGTATACTTCTAAAAAAAAAGCTTCACCTCAATAACAGGAAGAAACATAGTGGTTATCTGAAAGCACAGGTCAGCAAAAATAAAAGTGTATTTGGTTCTTCTAGTCAAAGATTTGATGCACCAAAATACTCAAGGAATATGCTATCCATACTCTTTAAATTACATTCTAAATTATAGCAGTAGCTATCAACAGGAACCTTGTTAAAAATGCAGAATCTCAGGTCTCACAATTACATCTCTTGAATTAGAATCTGTATTTTAATAAAACCTCTATGAAATTTCGATGGACACTAACAATGTGAGAAATAATGATCTGGATTCCAGATCACAGGGAGAAACCTCAGAGGTCATCAGCAGGTCTTCCATTCTTTGCAATACATGGTCCTAAAATCAATTATTGAATTAACTAATTTATTCTTTCAAAAGATATATTTCAGTTCTTATTTATGTTGTGATAAAAAATGCTTATAGTCATGCTCTTAAGGAACTTTTAAAAGAATGAGGTAGAAAGAACTTGAAAAATAAGTGATAACTATTTCAAAACAGAAAATACAAGAAGCTATGAAAGTTATAAAACTACACTAGAGCAGTAATTCTGAAATTTGATCATAACTACTAGTTGTCCAGAGAGCTTGTTAAAGCACTGATTCTTGCTCATCAGCCTCAAAACTTCAAACTCCCAAGCTATCTTCAGCATATCTAAGTTGCTGTACAGATATTTCATTTGTATCAAGCCTACCAGTAATGCAGATGTTGCCAATCTAGTGACAATGCTTTGCATAAAAGAATGTAGAGTGCAACAATAGTCATTTCTATTAAAGTAAGCATTGAGTAGACCTGAAGCTAAGAAAGTAACTAGTTGAACTAGTTAGTAACTAGTTGAACTAGTGAGGTAATGAGTATCAGAGAGATTTAACAAGCCTGAGAACTCATAGGTAAAAGAGAAAACGAAACAAAAAGCAAAAAGAGACCACTGAGATGAAGAGAAAATAGGGAGGAGTTTGTAAGGTTAATTCAAGAAAGTGAGATGAGACCAGTACACCTCAAATGTAGAGATCTAAAGAAGGTAGTTAACAAGTTGAAAGAGACAGGAACACAAACATGAAGAGTCTTTAAATCTATTGGACTCATCTTAGCTTTTAGACTAAGTGCCTATGTGAAACTCTCACGTGTTCTAAGCATAAAAATTAAATAATCAAATTTGTAGATTTTAGTCTGCAGATTCTTCAGATGGGGAATGCATTGACCAGAGCCAAATATGCATAAGAGATGACCTATAAAGAGAACAGGGATATCTTCTGGGAAGAGGTAAGAATGGCTTAGCTTAATTTGATGGTTATGTTGCAGAAACCAGTAACTGAGAAACCAAGCACCGCAGTCAGAGAGTTGGAGAATGCCGGTGGGCCCAGAGGAGTTAACACTAGCTGTGAGCCCTGAACAAAGGGGTTACAAAGTTTTTATAGACAGTGCATGACATCAGACTATAGTGGGTGATGCTAACTGTTTATGGGCTGGTTTAAACTAGTGGTCTCATGCACACGGAGCAGTGCTTAGGACAGGGAGGTAGGGGGGAATGCCTGACCTTTACACGTACAGGCATGGTTAAGCAGGATTATAGGGGCTGCTCCTGCTGATGTTAAGTCACTTCAGTCATGCCCGACTCTGTGCAACCCCATAGACGGCAGCCCACCAGGCTTTCCCATCCCTGGGATTCTCCAGGCAAGAACACTGGAATGGGTTGCCATTTCCTTCTCTATGCATGAAAGTGAAAAGTGAAAGTGAAGTCACTCAGTCGTGTCCAACTCTTAGCGACCCCATGGACTGCAGCCTACCAGGCTCCTCTGTCCGTGGGATTTGCCAGGCAAGAGTACTGGAGTGGGTTGCCATTGCTAGGCAATTGCAAAAGCAGGGCAAGCATGAGTGTGATAAGCTTCAGTTCCTAGCATGGTTGTAAGTCTCCATTTTCCAAGACTATGTGACCTATGTGATCCAGACTTTGCAAGAAGCAAGCCGAGTTACAGAAGCAGAATGAGTAGGAAGCTATTGTAAATTTTAACTTTTCCTCTTCAGTTATAGTGAAGAAAGGAAGCTGTCAGTTGGACAGCTTTGTGCAGTTTTCATTTACTTTTATCACACAGCCCTTCTGGGGGCAGTGACAGTCTTGAAGATGGTGTTCTGGATTTTTAGATGTGTTCTTGGTTCCAGAGGGAGGAGAAGTACTTTTATGCAAAAGTAATTGAGCTTGTGTGATGTCTAGTTCATTTCAGTTGCTCAGTCATGTCCAACTCTACAACCCCATGGACTGCAGCACACCAGGCATCCTCGTATATCACCACTACCAGAGCTCACTCAAACTCATGTCCATAGAGTCAGTGATGCCATCCAACCATCTTATCTTCTGTCGTCTCCTTCTCCTCCTGCCTTCAATCTTTCCCAGCATCAGGGAAAATTGGAAAGTTTCCAATAAGTCAGTTGTTCATGTCACGTGGCCAAGTATTGGAGTTTCAGCTTCAACATCAGTCCTTCCAATGAATTTTCAGGACTGATTTCCTTTGGGATTGACTAGTTTGATCTCCTTGCAGCCTAAGGGACTCTCAAGAGTTTTCTACAACACCACAATTCAAAAGCATCAATTCTTTGGTGCTCAGCGTTCTTTATAGTCCAACTCTCATATACATACATGACTTCTGGAAAAACCATACTTTTGACTAGATGGGCTTTTGTTGGCAATGTAATAATGTTTCTGCTTTTTAATATGCTGTCTAGGTTGGTCATAGATTTTCTTCCAGGGAGCAAGTGTCTTTTAATTTCATGGCTGCAGTCACGATCTGCAGTGATTCTGGAGCCCCAAAAAATAAAGTCTGTCACTGTTTCCATTGTTTCCCCATCTATTTGCCATGAAGTGATGGGACCGGATGCCATGATCTTAGTTTTTTGAATGTTGAGTTTTAAGTCAACTTTTTCACTGTCCTCTTTCACTTTCATCAAGAGGTTCTTTATTTCTTTGCTTTCTGCCATAAGAGTGGTGTCATCTTCATATCTGAGGTTATTGATATTTCTCCTGGCAGTCTTGATTCCAGCTTGTTCTTCTTCCAGCCTGGATGCTTCATCCATTCCAGGATGCCTAGAGATTCCCTGAAAGATTGGCACAGAAGCTTAACTTTGTTTTGCCTCACTGAGGACTCTTTCAGGTTGGAGAAGCAACTTTGTGTATGTGCTAAGTCGCTTCAGTCATATCCAACTCTTTGTGACCACATGGTTCTTCTGTCCATGGGATTCTCCAAGCAAAAATACTGGAATGGGTTGCCATTTCCTTCTCCAGAGATCAAACCTGAGTCTCTAATGTCTCCTGCGTTGGCAGGCGGGTTGTTTACCACTAGCACCACCTGGGAAAGCATTCTGTCTGTTAGGTAGGTAGAATAGGAAACAGGAGTCCAAAATGGCGGTGGCTAAAAGACAAGGAACGGAAAACCCCGTGAAAATAGAACAAAGGAAGGTCAAAAGAAGGTCCAACGACCTTAGTGAGGACCTCGGGTAGAACAAACAGCACTCCTGGCTAGCCCAATTTACATAGGGCAGGCCCAGGGGGAGGAAAAAACATATAAAAAGAGGAGCCAAAGCGTGCTCTCTCTCTCTTTCTCTCCCATGCGCTGGAGCTCTTCCTCACTCTATTCTCTTCACGTCTGTGGATCGGCATGCCCTCGAGCCTTGAGGATGGATTCTCTTGCTCTTTTCTAAATAAAATAGAGCTGTAACACTGATTTGTCTAAGAGATATAACACAGTCTGTCCAAGACCCAAGACCTGTAACGCGCCAAAGGCTTTAATGTCCGTCACTCCAAATGTTTGTTGTGACGAGACAGAACCGAGGAGCATACACTCACCTGACATGTCTATAACATGACACCATAAACGTGGGGCTGAACAAGCCTTTGAAGAAAATTCCAGCTGTATCCTCAAGGTATTAATCAGTAGACTCTTCTTGAAGGTCAAGTGTATTCATGATAAAATGATAATGTCAGAGTTAATCCAAGTCACCATCACTTGGAGATGGAAAACACACGCAGACACAAATTCAACATCTCACTTGCACATCGTCATTTTCTGTCAATAAAGGGATGGTATTTGTTTCTAATCAGTAGTAGCATAACTCTTTGCCATAAAATGCAAGAATAATCCACTATTCTTTTTAGAAAGAGGTTATTTGTCAATAACGTCCTCAAGATGATATGTGGAAGAATAAAATACTGGAAATTTGAGCCTAAAAGGCAGAGTTTTTGTTTTAGATAGATTGTTAACAAAACAAACAGTTTTATGATCAGGAAAAGATTTTCCTTCCTCAAAACAATAGAAAGGCAAATGTGTAAGCCCCTGGGGCAAACGCTAAAAGTTGGGACAGACAATCACTTCAGTCGAGTTCAGTCACTCAGTCCTGTCCGACTCTTTGCGACCCCATGAATCGCAGCATGCCAGGCCTCCCTGTCCATCACCAACTTCCAGAGTTCACTCAGACTCACGTCCATCGAGTCAGTGATGCCATCCAGCCATCTCATCCTCTGTCGTCCCCTTCTCCTCCTGCTCCCAATCCCTCCCAGCATCAGAGTCTTTTCCAATGAGTCAACTCTTCGCATGAGGTGGCCAAAGTACTGGAGTTTCAGCTTTAGCATCATTCCTTCTAAAGAAATCTCAGGGCTGATCTCCTTCAGAATGGACTGGTTGGATCTCCTTGCAGTCCAAGGGACTCTCAAGAGTCTTCTTCAACATCACAGTTCAAAAGCATCAATTCTACGGCGCTCAGCCTTCTTCACAGACCAACTCTCACATCCATACATGACCATTGGAAAATTCATAGCCTTGACTAGATGGACCTTTGTTGGCAAAGTAATGTCTCTGCTATTCAATATGCTGTCTAGGTTGGTCATAACTTTCCTTCCAAGGAGTAAGCGTCTTTTAATTTCATGGCTGCAGACACCATCTGCAGTAATTTTGGAGCCCCAAAAAATAAAGTCTGACACTGTTTCCACTGTTTCCCCATCTATTTCCCATGAAGTGATGGGGCCAGATGCCATGATTTTCATTTTCTGAATGTTGAGCTTAAAGCCAATTTTTTCACTCTCCACTTTCACTTTCATTAAGAGGCTTTTTAGTTCCTCTTCACTTTCTGCCATAAGAGTGGTGTCATCTGAATATCTGAGGTTATTGATATTTCTCCCAGCAATCTTGATTCCAGCTTGTGCTTCTTCCAGCCCAGCATTTCTCATGATGTACTCTGCATAGAAGTTAAATAAGCAGGGTGACAATATACAGCCTTGACGTACTACTTTTCCTATTTGGAACCAGTCTGTTGCTCCATGTCCAGTTCTAACTGTTGCTTCCTGACCTGCATATAGGTTTCTCAAGAGGCAGGTCACATGGTCTGATATTCCCATCTCTTTCAGAATTTCCCACAGTTTATTGTGATCTACACAGTCAAAGGCTTTGGCATAGTCAATATAGCAGAAATAGATGTTTTTCTGGAACTCTTGCTATTTTGATGATCCAGCAGGTGTTGGCAATTTGATCTCTGGTTCCTCTGCCTTTTCTAAAACCAGCTTGAACATGTAGAAGTTCACGGTTCACGTATTGCTGAAGCCTGGCTTGGAGAATTTTGAGCATTACTTTACTAGCGTGTGAGATGAGCGCAATTGTGCGGTAGTGTGAGCATTCTTTGGCATTGCCTTTCTTTGGGATTGGAATGAAAACTGACCTTTTCCCATCCTGTGGCCACTGCTGAGTTTTCCAAATTTGCTGGCATATTGAGTGCAGCACTTTCACAGCATCATCTTTTTTCTTTTTTCTAATTTTATTTTCTTTTTAAACTTTACATAATTGTATTACTTTTGCCAAATATCACAGCATCATCTTTCAGGATTTGAATTAGCTCAACTGGAATTCCATTACCTCCAGTAGCTTTGTTTGTAATGATTCTTTCTAAGGCCCACTTGACTTCACATTCCAGGATGTCTGGCTCTAGGTGAGTGATCACACCATTATGATTATCTTGGTCGTGAAGATCTTTTTTATACAGTTCTTCTGTGTATTCCTGCCACCTCTTCTTAATATCTTCTGCTTCTGTTAGGTCCATACCATTTCTGTCCTTTATTGAGCCCATCTTTGCATGAAATGTTCCTTTGGGACCTCTAATTTTCTTGAAGAGATCTCTAGTCTTTCCCATTGTGTTGTTTTCCTCTATTTCTTTGCATGGATTGCTAAGGAAGGCTTTCTTATCTCTTCTTGCTATTCTTTGGAACTCTGCATTCAGATGCTTATATCTTTCCTTTTCTCCTTTGCTTTTCTCTCCTCTTCTTTTCACAGCTATTTGTAAGGCCTCCTCAGACAGCTATTTTGCTTTTTGCATTTCTTTTCCATGGGGATGGTCTTGACCCCTGTCTCCTGTACAATGTCAAGAACCTCCATCCATAGTTCATCAGGCACTCTATCTATCAGATCTAGATCCTTAAATCTATTTCTCACTTCCACTGTATAATCATAAGGGATTTGATTTAGGTCATACCTGAATGGTCTAGTGGTTTTCCCTACTTTCTTCAATTTAAGTCTGAATTTGTCAATAAGGAGTTCATGATCTGAGCCACAGTCTGCTCCTGGTCTTGTTTTTGTTGACTGCATAGAGCTTCTCCATCTTTGGCTGCAAAGAATATAATCAATCTAATTTCGGTGTTGACCATCTGGTGATGTCCATGTATAGAGTCTTCTCTTGTGTTGTTGGAAGAGGGTTTTTGCTATGACCAGTGCATTTTCTTGGCAAAACTCATTAGTCTTTGCCCTGCTTCATTCCGTATTCCAAGGCCAAATTTGCCTGTTACTCCAGGTGTTTCTTGACTTCCTCTACTTTTGCATTCCAGTCCCCTATAATGAAAAGGACATCTTTTTTAGGTGTTAGTTCTAAGAGGTCTTGTAGGTCTTCATAGAACCATTCAACTTCAGCTTCTTCAGTATTACTGGTTGGGCATAGACTTGGATTACTCTGATATTGAATTGTTTGCCTTGGAAACAGAGATCATTCTGTCGTTTTTGAGATTGCATCCAAGTACTGCATTTCGGACTCTTCTGTTGACCATGATGGATACTCCATTTCTTCTAAGGGATTCCTACCCACAGTAGTAGATATAATGGTCATCTGAATTAAATTTACCCATTCCAGTCCATTTTTGTTCGCTGATTCCTAGAATGTCGACATTCACTCTTGCCATCTCCTGTTTGCCACTTCCTGTTTGCCTTGATTCATGGACCTAAATTCCATGTCCCTATGCAGTATTGCTCTTACAGCATCGGACTTTGCTTCCATCACCAGTCACATCCACAGCTGGGTATTGTTTTTGCTTTGGATCCATCTCTTCATTCTTTCTGGAGTTATTTCTCCACTGATCTCCAGTAGCATATTGGGCACCTACTGACCTGGGGAGTCAGTACTCACTGGGAGAGGCGGGTATAGCTTGAGCAGTTAGGCTGGAGCCAGATCCTAGAAGTGTTGGCCAGAGGCTTCTGTCACTGGGATCAGAGCCTGCCAAGGTGGCTGCTGCAGGAACTTCACCTGGCCCTGGATTGGGCATCAAGGTGGCCTCTGGTCCTGGTGGAGCACTGGGAGGCAGGTTTGGTTTATGTAATATGCGACAGCGCAGGAGCAGATGAGAGGAGCTACCCTATGCCCGAGGCCAGGGGCAGCGGCCGAGAGAAGCTACCCCACATCCAAGGAGTGGTGGCTGCGCGGATGCAGGAGGGCCTAGAGGAGCTATTCCGCATTCAAGGTCAGGAGGGGCGGTGGTAAGGAGATAGTCCTCATCCAAGGTAAGGAGCAGTGGCTGTGCTTTGCTAGAGCAGCCATGAAGAGATACCCCATGTCCAAGGTAAGAGAAATCCAAGTAAGACGGTAGGTGTTGCAAGACGGCATCAGAGGGCAGACACACTGAAACCATAATCACAGAAAACTAGTTAATCTAATCACACTAGGACCACAGCCTTGTCTAACTCAATGAAACTAAGCAATGCCCATGGGGCCACCCAAGACGGGCAGGTCATGGTGGAGAGGGTTGACAGGATGTGGTCCACTGGAGAAGGGAATGGCAAACCACTTCAGTATTCTTGCCTTGAGAACCCCAGGAACAGTATGAAAAGGCAAAATGATAGGATACTGAAAGAGGACAGACAATAGGCATGCTAAAATCCTTGGAGGTAAAGATGGTTAGAAAGATACTTTGTGGAAAAAGAGCTCTGAAATGTTCCTGAATACACTAGGAAATTTGGAAAGCTAAAAACTTTCAAAAAGTAGAATGTATACTCAGCAAAGACCTGAAAGATCAAAACGTTTCAACTGAAATTTAGTTTCAACACAGCAGTAAGTTTACAGGCTGAAGCAGAGTTGTAAATGACCTGAATAAGCACAAGAGATGACTCTACACATGGAAATCACCAGATGGTCAATACCAAAATCAGATTTATTATGCTCTTTGCAGCCAAAGATGGAGAAGCTCTACACAGTCAGCAAAAATAAGACCTGGAGGTGACTATGGCTCTGATCATGAGCTACTTATTGCAAAACACAGGCTTAATTGAACAAAGTAGAGAAAAACACTAGACCATTGAGATATGACCTATATCAAATTCTTTATGATTATACAGTAAGGTGATGAATAGATTCAAGGGATTAGATATGGTAGACAGAGTGCCTGAAGAACTATGGACAGAGGTTTATATCATTGTACAGGAGGTGGTGACCAAAAGCATCCCAAAGGAAAAAAAAAATGCAAGATGGCAAAATGGTTGTGTGAGGAGGCCTTACAAATAGCTGAGGAAAGAAGAGAAGAGAAAGGCAAAAGAGGAAGAGAAAGATATAACTAAATGAATGCAGAGTTCCAAAGAATACCAAGGGGAGATAACAAGGCTTTGAAGTGAACAATGCAAGGAAACAGAGGAAAATGACAGAATGGGAAAGTCTAGAGATCTCTTCAAGAAAATTGGAGATACCAATTTTACCAAATGTACCAAAGGGAACATTTCATGAAGAGATGGGCACAATAAGGGACAGAAATGGTATGGACCTAACAGAAGCAGAAGAGAATAAGAAGAGGTTCAAGAACACATGGAAGAACTCTACAAAAAAAAAGGTCTTAATGATCCAGATAACCATGATGGTGTGGTCACTCACCTAGACCCAGACATTCTAGAGTGGGAACTCAAGTGGGCCTTAAGAAGCGTTACTATGAACAAACTTAGTGAAGGTGATGGAATTCCAGGTGAACTATTTCAAATCCTAAAAGATGATGCTGTTAAATTGCTACACTCTATATGTCAGCAAATTTGGGAAATTCGACAGTAGCCACAAGACTGGAAAAACTCAGTTTTTATTCCAATCCCAAAGAAGGGCAATGTCAAAGAATGTTCAAATACCATACAGTTGTGCTCATCTCGCATGCTAGTAAAGTTATGCTCAAATTCCTTCAAGCTAGGCTTCAACAGTACATGAATCAATAATTTCCAGATGTACAAGCTGGGTTCAGAAAAGGCAGAGGAACCATAGATCAAATTACCAACATTTGTTGTATCAAAGATTAAGCAAGGGAATTCCAGAAAAAAACATCTACTTTTGCTTCTGTGATGCTAAAGCCTTTGACTGTGTGGATCGCAACAAACTGGAAAGTTCTTAAAGAGTTGAGAATACTAGACCACCTTACCTGTCTTCTGAGTAACCTGTATGTGGGTCAAGAAGCAACAGTTAAAAACTTACAAAGAACAACAGACTGGCTCAAAATTGGGAAAGGAGTGACACGAGGCTATATTCTGTCACCCTATTTATTTAACTTACATGTGGAGTACATCATGTGAAATGCTGTGCTGGATGAATCACAACCTAGAATAAAGGTTGCTGGGAGAAATATCAACAACCTCAGATATGTAGATTATATGACTCTAATGGCAGAAATCAAAGAACAACTAAAAAGCTTCTTGATGAGGGTGAAAGAGAAGAGTAAAAGCTGCATTAAAACTCAACATTTAAAAAACAAAGATCATGGCATTTGGCCCTATCACTTCGTGGCAAATAGATATAGAAAAAGTGGAAACAGTGACATATTTTATTTTGGGGGTGGGGCCCAAAATCGCTGTGAATTTTGACTGCAGCCACAAAATTAAAAGATGTTTGCTCCTTGGAAGAAAAGCAATGACAAATCTAGACAGCATATTAAAAAGCAGAGACATCACTTTGCTGACAAAGGCCCGTCTAGTCAAAGCTATGGTTTTTCCACTAGTCATGTACGGATGTGAGAGTTGTACCATAAAGAAGGCTGAGCACTAAAGAATTGATGCTTTTGAATTGTGGTACTGGAGAAGACTCTTGAGAGACCCTTGGACATCGAGGAGATCAAACCAGTCAATCCTAAATGAAACAAACCCTGAATACTTATTGGAAGGACTGATGCTGAAACTCCAGTAGTTTGACCACTAGATATGAAGAGCCAACTCAATGGAAAAGACCCTGTTGCTGGGAAAGACTGAGGGCAGGAGGAGAAGGGGGCAGCAGAGGATGAGATGGTTGGATGGCGTCACCAACTCAACGAACACAAGTTTGAGCAAACTCCAGGAGATAGTGATGGGCAGCAAAGCCTAGTGTGCTGCAGTCCAGGGGATCCCAAAGAGTCAGACATGATGTAGCCACTGAACATCAACAACAAAGCATGGGAGGAGTGTTCTGAAACAGAGCCAATTGGCAAAGACAAAGAACATTTTTGTTTTGTTATTTTTTTCTTGGGTCTGGAAGTTTAAGAAAATCTCATGTTAAAACTATAACTATGAACTAAATTAATAAAAATTTCTGAGACCACACAACAAACAATATAGTCAAATAGTTTAGAAAACTAAAGCAGCTACAACTAACAACAAGCAATGATATCTGGGTGTAGGGAGAATCTGATTTCCAGAGATACCACATAATATTATCAAAGTTATCCAATTTCAACAAAAGAGTATGAGATATGCAAGAAACTATGGGTTTTTCACAGGGAAGGAGAAACTGAAGCTGACAGGAAACAGACATATTGGTAGTATAAAATAACTTTAAATTGTCTTAAATATGTTCAAAAGGTAACTGAGAAAATAACTAAAGAAAGCTAAGAGAATAATGACTCAACAAACAAAATATCAAAAAGAGAAATTATTAAGAAGAACCAGAAAGAAACTCTGGAGTTGAAAAGATCGATAACTAAAATTCAAGATTCTCTGAAGAGGTCATCAGAAAATCAAGAAGCGAAGAGAGAATCTATGAACTGGAAGATAGGACTATTGAATGATCCCAATTGAGGAGCAGAAATGTGAAAATAATGAAGAAAAATAAAGCTTAGATCTGTGGTATGCCATCAAGTGTACCAATATAGACACAATAGGAGCACTTTAAGGAAAGGAGAGAGAGAAATGGGCAGAAAGAATATTTGAGCACATAATGATTGAAATTTCTCAACTTCGATGAGAGCATGAATCTATATATCCAATTAATGATCTCCAAGAAACTTAAAGTCAAATATATCCACACCAAGTTTTTTCATAACCAATATGACAAAAAAGTAAAAGAGAGAATCTTGAAAACAGCAAAAGAAAAGGAACTCATCATGTGTAAGAGATCCCCACTATAACTAATAGCTTATTTCTTATGAGGAATCTTAAAGGAAGACGGCAATGGGATGATACATTTAAGTGTTGAAACAAAAAAAAACTGTCAATCAAGCACTGTCTATCAAAGTAATCCTACAAAAGTTAAAGGTAAATATTATAGCCTTTAGATAAACAGAAAATGAAATTGTTTATTGTTAGCATATCTACTCTAAATGAAATACCAAAGATAGTCCTTCAAGCTGAAATGAAATGACAGTAATCAGTAAATAAAAACTATATAAATAAATAAGGGACATTGGTAAAGCAGCCACAAAGGTAAATATAAAAGCCAATATTATTTTACTTCAGGTTTGACATTCTTCTTATTTGCCTACACAATATAAAAGACCAATGTAAAGAAGAATAATTCTATGTTAATGGGATATTGTAATTTTTTTTTAACAATAACCACATAAAGGAAGAGGGATAAAGACATAAAGGGGTAGGGATTTGTATGCTATTGACACTAAGCTTCCCAGGTGGCTTAGTGGTAAAGAATCTGCCTGCCAATGCAAGAGACGTGGGTTTGGTCCTTGGGTCAGAAAGATCACCTGGAGGAGGATATAGCAACATACTCCAGTATTCTTGGCTCAAAAATTCCATGGACAGAGGAACCTGGTGGGCTGCAGTCCATGGGATTGCAAAGAATTGGACAAAACTGATCACACATGGCACACCAAAGCTAAGTTAGTATTAATACAAAATTTGTTGCTGTGAATTTATGAGGTTAATTGTAACCTGCAAGAAAATCACTAAGAAAATAAATTTAAGATGTACAGAAAAGGACATGATAAGGGAATCAAATTGTACAATATCAAGCATGGGATGAATTGAGAGAGTAGCATGAAAATGATTACATTACATATGTAAAATAGATACCCAGTGGGAATTTGCTATATGATGCAAGGAGACTAAACCTGTACTCTGTGACAACCTAGAGGGGTGGGATGAGGTGAGAGGTAGGAGGGTGTTTCAAGAGGAAGGAGACATATGAACACCTATGGCTGATCCATGTTGATTTATGGGAGAAACCAACATGCTAGTGCAAGGCAATTTCCTCCAATTAAAAATAAGTGAATTAAAGAGTACACTATCAAGTATCATTTGAACACAGAGGAAGTACTAAACTTAAGGAACTAAAAGAATATACAACATATATAAAACCAGCAAAATAGCAGAAGTAAGTCATTTCTTACTTGTAATTTCTTTGAATGTTAATGGATTAAAATTGCCAATTAAAATGCAGAGAATGGCAGAATGGAAACATATGTCCCATCTACATGTGGTCTTAAAAACTTATTTTTGATCCAAAGATACAAACACTCTGACAGTGAAGGGATAGAAAAAGGTATTCCGTTAAAATGATGACCAAAATAAATGTGAGGTGACTGTATTAATATCAGGTATAATAGAATTTAGTATCCTTTGACAATAGTCAAAGGACAATTTGTCAAAGGACAATAGTCAAAGGACACTATAAATTGAAAAGGAGTCAATTCATTCCTAATGTATAAGAATTAAAAATTCATACCCACCTACAACTGAGCCACAATAAACTGGAAAATTCTGAAAGAGATGGCAATACCAGACCACTTGACCTGCCTCTTGAGAAACCTATATGCAGGTCAGGAAGTAACAGTTAGAACTGAACATGGAACAACAGACTGGTTCCAAATAGGAAAAGGAGTATGTCAAGGCTGTATATTGTCACCCTGTTTATTTAACTTCTATTCAGAGTACATCATGAGAAATGCTGGGCTGGAAGAACCACAAGCTGGAATCAAGATTGCCAGGAGAAATATCAATAACCTCAGATATGCAGATGACACCACCCTTATGGCAGAAAGTGAAGAGGAACTAAAAAGCCTCTTGATGAAACTGAAAGTGGAGAGTGAGAAAGTTGGCTTAAAGCTCAACATTCAGAAGATGAAGATCATGGCATCTGGTCCCATCATGTCATGGGAAATAGATGAGAAAACAGTGGAAATAATGTCAGACTTTATTTTTGGGGGCTCCAAAATCACTGAAGATGGTGACTGCAGCTATGAAATTAAAAGACACTCCTTGAAAGGAAAGTTATGACCAACCTAGATAGTATATTCAAAAGCAGAGACATTACTTTACCAACAAAGGTACGTCTAGTCAAGGCTATGGTTTTTGCATTGGTCATGTATGGATGTGAGAGTTGAACTGTGAAGAAAGCTGAGCATCGAAGAATTGATGCTTTTGAACTGTGGTGTTGGAGAAGACTCTTGAGAGTCCCTTGGCCTGCAAGGAGATCCAACCAGTCCATTCTGAAGGAGATCATCCCTGAGATTTCTTTGGAAGGAATGATGCTAAAGCTGAAACTCCAGTACTTTGGCCACCTCATGCAAAGAGTTGACTCATTGGAAAAGACTCTGATGGTGGGAGGGATTGTGGGCAGGAGGAGAAGGGGATGCCAGAGGATGAGATGGCTGGATGGCATCACTGACTCGATGGACGTGAGTCTGGGTGAGTTCTGGGAGTTGGTGATGGACAGGGAGGCCTAGCGTGCTGCAATTCATGGGGTTGCAAAGAGTCGGACACGCCTGAGTGACTGAACTGAACTGAACTGAATTACTGAGCCTGTATTCTAGAGCTCTCATACCACAACTACTGAAGCCCATGTACCCCAGAGCCTGTGATCTGCAACAAAAGAAGCCAGCACAATGAGAAGCCCATGTATTGCAAATAGAAAGTAGACCCCACTCACTGCAAATAGAGAAAGCCTGAGTGCAGCAACAAAGATCCAGTGCAGCCAAAAATAAAGTTTTTTTTTTTTTTTTTTTAAAGAAAGAAGTGATAGTTGGGCTTTATTAAAATTAAAGATGCCAATTATGTGAAAAAAAACTTTATGAGAATGAGAAGACAGGGTGCAGACTGGGATGAAATATTTGTAAAAGACACATCTGATAAAGTATCATTATCCAAAACACATGAAGAATTCTTAAAAGTTAACAAAAAGAAAAAAGAAAAACTCAAATTGAAAATAGATCAAAAAACTTGACACCCCAGTGAAAGAAGATATACAGATGGCAAATGAGTATATGAAAAGATGATTTTCCACATTATATGTCATCAGAAAAATGCAAAGGAAAACAATGTACCACTGCAAAGCTATTAGAATGGCCAAATCCAAACCCTTGACACCATTTAATGCTGACAAGTTGTAATACAACAGGAATTCCCTTTCTTGCTGGTGGCAATGCAAGATGGTAGAACAGTTACTTTGTAAGACAGTTTTGTGGACATACTTTCCATATGATTCTGACTGCTAGTCACCAGGTATCAAAATGGAGAGAGGAATCCAGCAACAGGACTCCTTGGCATTTATTCAAAGGAGTTGAAAACTTATGTCTACACCATAATCTGTTCATGGAGATTTATAGCAATTTTATTCATCATGGTCAAAAACTGGAAGCAGCCAAAATGTCCTTCAGTAGGTGAATGAGTAAACTAGTACACCTACAAAATGGGGTATAAATCAGCACTAAAATGCAATGCAAGTAAAAAACATCTTTTGGATCATTGAAAAAGCAAGAGAGTTCCAGAAAAACATCTACTTCTGCTTTATTGACTATGCCAAAGCCTTTGACTGTGTGGACCACAACAAACTCTGGAAAATTCTTAAAGAGATGACCTGCCTGACCTGCCTCTTGAGAAATCTGTATGCAGGTCAAGAAGCAATAGTTAGAACTGGACATGGAACAACAAACCAGTTCCAAATAGGGAAAGGAGTATGTCAAGGCTGTATATTGTCACCTTGCTTATTTAACTTATATGCAGAGTACATCATGAGAAATGCTGGGCTGGATGAAGCACAAGCTGGAATCAAGATTACCAGAAGTATCAATAACCTCAGATATTCAAATGACACCACACTTATGGCAGAAAGTGAAAAAGAACTAAAGAGCCTCTTGATGAAAGTGAAAGAGGAGAGTGAAAAAGTTGGCTTAAAGCTCAACATTCAGAAATCTAAGGTCATGACATCTGGTCCCATCACATCATGCCAAATAGATGGGGAAACAGTGTGGAACTTTATTTTGGGGGGCTCCAAAATCACTGCAGATTGTATCTGTAGCCATGAAATTTTAAAATGCTTGCTCCTTTGAGAAAAAGTTATGACCAACCTAGACAGCATATTAAAAAGCAGAGACATTGTCAACAAAGGTCTGTCTAGTCAAAGCTGTGGTTTTGCCAGTAGTCATGTATGGATGTGAGAGTTGGACTATAAAGAAAGCTGAATGCCAAAGAACTGATGCTTTCGAACTGTGGTGTTGGAGAAGACTCTTGGCAGCCCCTTTCACAGCAAGGAGATCCAATCAGTCCATCCTAAAAGAAATCAGTCCTGAATATTCTTTGGAAGGACTGATGCTGAAGCTGAAACTCCAATACTTCGGCCACTTGATGCGAAGAACTGACTCATTTGAAAAGACTCTGATTCTGGGAAAGATTGAAGGTGCGAGGAGAAAGGGACGACAGAGGATGAGATGGTTGGATGGCGTCACCAACTTAATGGACATGAGTTTGAGTAAACTCCAGGAGTTGATGATGGAGAGGGAGCCCTGACATGCTGCAGTCCATTGGGTTGCAAAGAGTCGGATACGACTAAGCTACTGAACTGACTGAAAATGCAATGAGCTACCAAGACATGAAAGTACATTAAGGAAGTGTAAATGCATATTATTCAGTATAAGAAATCAATTGAAAGCTAAATATGGCATGGCTCCCAAGTATATAACATTTGGGGGCACTAAATTTATTATTTAGTATTATTTGGGGACACTAAATATATTTTTGTTGTCCATGATGGCTACTTCATTTCTTCTGAGGGATTCCTGTCCGAAGTAATAGATATAATGGTCACCTGAGTTAAATTCACCCATTTCAGTCCATTTGAGTTCGCTGATTCCTAGAATGTTGACGTTCACTCTTGCCATCTTCTGTTTAACCACTTCCAATTTGCCTTGATTCATGGACCTGACATTCCAGGTTCCTATGCAATATTGCTCTTTACAGCATCGGATCTTGCTTCTATCACCAGTCACATCCACAACTGGGTAATCTTTTTGCTTTGGCTCCATCCCTTCATTCTTTCTGGAGTTATTTTTCCACTGATCTCCAGTAGCATATTGGACACCTACTGACCTAGGGAGTTCCTCTTTCAGTATCCTATCATTTTGCCTTTTCATACTGTTCATGGGGTTCTCAAGGCAAGAATACTGATGTGGTTTGCCATTCCCTTCTCCAGTGGACCACATTCTGTCAGATCTCTCCACCATAACACACCCGTCTTGGGTTGCCCCATGGGCATGACTTAGTTTCATTGAGTTAGACAAGGCTGTGGTCCTAGTGTGATTAGACTGACTAGTTTCCTGTGAGTATGGTTTCAGTGTGTCTGCGCTCTGATGCCCTCTTGCAACACCTACCGTCTTACTTGGGTTTCTCTTACCTTGGACGAGGGGTAGCTCCTCACCACAGCTCTTCCTGACCTTCAGTGTGGGATAGCTCCTCTAGGCCCTCCTGCGCCCACTCAGCCACCGATCCTTGGACGTGGGGTTGGTCCTCCCGGCCGCCACCCCTGGCCTCAGACAAGGGGTAGTTCCTCTAGACTGCCGCCCCTGACCTTGGACTTGGGTATCTCTTTTCGGCCATTTCTGTGCCGTCACAGCCTGGCACTCTCGGCCACTGCCCCTGACCTCGGACGTGGGGTAAATCCTCTTGGCCGCCGCCCTTCGGGCATGGGGTCCTCCCGGTTTCTGCCCCTGACCTTGGACGTGGGGTAGCTCCTCTCGGCCACACTCAAGTGCGCCGGTCGAAGCCGCCTGCGCTTAAGCCTTCCTCAGCGATCAATGCAAAGAAATAGAGGAAAACAACACAATGGGAAAGACTAGAGATCTCTTCATGGAGAAGGAAATGGCAACCCACTCCAGTGTTCTTGCCTGGAGAATCCCAGGGATGTGGGAGCCTGGTGGGCTGCCATCTCTGGGGTTGCACAGAGTCGGACACTACTGAAGCAGAGAGATCTCTTCAAGAAAATTAGAGATACCAAGGGAACATTTCATGCAAAATGGGCACGATAAAGGACAGAAATGGTATGGACCTAACAGAAGCAGAAGATTTTAAGAAGAGGTGGCAAGAATACACAGAAGAACTGTACAAAAAAAGATCTTCACAACCCAGATAATCACGATGGTGTGATCACTGACCTAGAGCCAGACATCCTGGAATGTGAAGTCAAGTGGGCCTTAGAAAGCATCACTACAAACAAAGCTAGTGGAGGTGATGGAATTCCAGTGGAGCTATTTCAAATCCTGAAAGATGATGCTGTGAAAGTGCTGCACTCAATATGCCAGCAAATTTGGAAACCTCAGCAGTGGCCACAGGACAGGAAAAGGTCAGTTTTCATTCCAATCCCAAAGAAAGGCAATGCCAAAGAATGCTCAAACTACCACACAATTGCATCATCTCACATGCTAGTAAAATAATGCTCAAAATTCTCCAAGCCAGGCTTCAGCAATACGTGAACCGTGAACTTCCTGATGTTCAAGCTGGTTTTAGAAAAGGCAGAGTAACCAGAGATCAAATTGCCAACATCCACCGGATCATCTAAAAAGCAAGAGAGTTCCAGAAAAAACATCTATTTCTGCTTTATTGACCATGCCAAAGCCTTTGACTGTGTGGATCACAATAAACTGTGGAAAATTCTGAAAGAGATGGGAAATCTATATGCAGGTCAGGAAGCAACAGTTAGAACTGGACATGGAACAACAGACTGGTTCCAAATAGGAAAAGGAGTATGTCAAAGCTGTATATTGTCACCCTGCTTATTTAACTTATATGCAGAAAACATCATGAGAAATGTGGGACTGGAAGAAGCACAAGCTGGAATCAAGATTGTCTGGAGAAATATCAATGACCTCAGATATGCAGATGACACCATCCTTATGGCAGAAAGTGAAGAGTAACTAAAAAGCCTCTTGATGAAAGTGAAAGAGGAGAGTGAAAAAGTTGGCTTAAAACTCAACATTCAGAAAACGAAGATCATGGCATCGGTCCCATCACTTCATGGGAAATAGTTGGGGAAACAGTGGAAACAGTGTCAGACTTTATTTTTCTGGGCTCCAAAATCACTGCAGATGGTGACTGCAGCTATGAAATTTTTTTTTCTTTTTTTTTTTTTTTAATTTTATTTTATTTTTAAACTTTACATAATTGTATTAGTTTTGCCAAATATCAAAATGAATCTGCCACAGGTATATATGTGTTCCCCATCCTGAACCCTCCTCCCTCGTCCCTCCCCATACCATCCCTCTGGGTCGTCCCAGTGCACTAGCCCCAAGCATCCAGTATCATGCATCGAACCTGGACTGGCAACTCGTTTCTTACATGATATTTTACATGTTTCAATGTCATTCTCCCAAATCTTCCCACCCTCTCCCTCTCCCACAGAGTCCATAAGACTGTTCTATACATCAGTGTCTCTTTTGCTGTCTCGTACACCGGGTTATTGTTACCATCTTTCTAAATTCCATATATATGCGTTAGTATACTGTATTTATGTTTTTCCTTCTGGCTTACTTCACTCTGTATAATAGGCTCCAGTTTCATCCACCTCATTAGAAATGATTCAAATGTATTCTTTTTAATGGCTGAGTAATACTCCATTGTGTATATATACCACAGCTTTCTTATCCATTCATCTGCTGATGGGCATCTAGGTTGCTTCCATGTCCTGGCTATTATAAACAGTGCTGCGATGAACATTGGGGTACACATGTCTCTTTCCCTTCTGGTTTCCTCAGTGTGTATGCAGCTATGAAATTAAAAGACGCTTACTCCTTGGAAGGAAAGTTATGGCCAACCTAGATACCTTATTCAAAAGCAGAGACATTACTTTACCAACAAAGGTCCATCAAGTCAAGGTTATGGTTTTTCCATTGGTCATGTATGGATGTGAGAGTTGGACTGTGAAGAAGGCTGACTGCTGAACAATTGATGCTTTTGAACTGTGGTGTTGGAGAAGACTCTTGAGAATCCCTTGGACTGCAAGGAAATCCAATCAGTCCATTCTGAAGGAGTTCAGCCCTGGGATTTCTTTGGAAGGAATGATGCTAAAGCTGAAACTCCGGTACTTTGGCCACCTCATGGGATGAGTTGACTCACTGGAAAAGACTCTGATGCTGGGAGGGATTGGGGGCAAGAGGAGAAGGGGATGACAGAGGATGAGATGGCTGTATGGCATCACTGACTTGATGGACGTGAGTCTGAGGGAACTCTGGGAGTTGGTGATGGACAGGGAGGCCTGGTGTGCTGCGATTCATGGGGTTGCAAAAAGTCAGACATGACTGAGCGCCTGAACTGAACTGAAATGTATTTTGGAGACCCTAAAGTATCAATGGTTGTCAGGTGTTGGTGACAGGAAGAGGGATTAATATACAATGCAAAGAGAGCTTTTAGGGCAGTGGAAATACTCTATATGTTGCCATACTGATGGATACATATCATTATGTTGGTGATGATTTAGTCACCAAGTCATGACTGACTCTGGTGACCCCATTGACTGGTACCCACCAGGCTCCTCTGTCTAGGGGATTTGCCAGTCAATAATACTGGAGTGGGTTGCCATTTCCTTCTCCAGTGGATCTTCCTAACTCAGGGATTGATTCTGTGTTGCAAGAGAATTCTTTACTGCTGAGCCACCAGGGAGGCTGACATGTCATTATACATTTTTCCAACTCCATAGAATATACAACACCAAAAGTGAAACCTAATGTAAACTATGGGCTTTGGTTGACTATGATGTGAAAGTATAATTCACCAACTGAGGAAAATGTACCAGTCTGGTGGGGGATGTTGGGAATTGTAAGGCTGTACACATATGAGGATAACAAGTATATGGGAAATCTCTGTACCTTTTCCTCAATGTTGCTGTAAACATAAAACTGCTCAAAAACAAAATCTTGATAAAATAGAAATTTATAAAGGACATCAAGATACAATTCCATTGACAATAGCATCAAAAATTAATATACTTGGAAATATGTTCAACTAAGTAATTGCAGGACTAAGTATTATACTGAAAACTACAAACCATTGCAGACAGAAATTTAAAAATGACTAAGTAAATCATGTGTTCATGGAATTAGATGACTTAAAGTTATTAAGATGTCAGTACTCACCAAAGGCAATATAAAGAATCAGTACAATGCCTATCAAAACCTCAATAGCTTATTCTGCTATTTATCTATTTTAAAACATACTACAAACCTATCATGATCAAAACACTGTGTTACCATCATAAGTATGAACAGGTAGATTAGTGGAATAAAATTGAGACTCTAGAAATAAACCATACATCTGTGGTCTATTGATTTTCAACAAAAGTACCAAGTCTATTCAATAGGGAAGGAATATCATTTTCAACAAATAATACTTAAACAAATAGACATACACATTCCAAAAATATATTTGGACCCTTACTTTATACTGTTTACAAAGAATAAAATAAATCAAAGTTCAGATTATCAGAGCTGGACCTATAAAACTCATAGATGAAAATATACAAGCATTTTTCATAGTCTTTGATTTTGTACTGGTTTCCTAGATATGACACCAAAGCATGGCAATGGAAAAAAAAAAAACAAACAAAAAACTGCAGTCTATACAAATTGAAGTTTTGTAAACCAAAGGACATTATAAAAGAGTTTAAAAACTACCCATGGAATGGGAAGACACATTTTCAAAGCACTTATCTCAAAAAAGACTAATATGCAAAATAAAGAACTATTACAACTCAACAAAATGTTACATTTGAAATTTTAATGTCCAGACATTTATAAAACAAATAAATACATATGACAAGTAATTATTTGGACCAGAAGATTTATAGCTGAGACAGGAGACCTGACCAGAGATACAGTTTGAGGGATTATAAATGGTAATTGAAGACAGAAAGGTGAATGACATAATTGAATGAGTATGGAGTCCTAAGAATCTCATAATTTAAGTATTTACATCGGGGAGAATAAAGGGTAGAATTATTTGGGCAGAGAGACTCACAGTAATGGGCTATGGTTTTTCCAGTAGTCATGTATGGATGTGAGATGTATGTATGTATGGATGGATGTGAGAAAGCTGAGTGCCAAAGAATTGCTGCTTTTGAACTGTGGCATTGGAGAAGAGTCTTGAGAGTCCCTTGGACTGTAAGGAGATCCAGCCAGTCCATCATAAAGGAGATCAGTCCTGAGTGGTCATTGGAAGGACTAATGTTGAAGCTGAAACTCAAATACTTTGGCCACCTGATGGGAAGAACTGACTCACTGGAAAAGATTCCCTGATGCTGGGAAAGATTGAAGGTGGGAGGAGAAGGGGACGACAGAGGATGAGATGACTGAATGGCATCAGCAACTCAATGGACATGAGTTTGAGTAAACTCCGGGAGCTGGTGATGGACAGGGAGGTCTGGCATGCTGCAGTCCGTGGGGTTGCAAACAGTCAGACAAGACTGAGCGACTGAACTGAATAGGCTTCTTGGTGGCTCAGATGGTTAAGAGTCTGCCTGCAATACAGGAGAGCCGGGTTTGATCCCTGGGTCAGGAAGATCCCCTGGAGAAGGGAATAGCAACCCAGTCCAGTATCCTTGTCTGGAGAATCCCATGGACAGAGGAACCTGGTAGGCTACAGTCCAGGGGGCAGCAACAAGTCGGATATGACTGAGAGACTAAGCACACACACACGAAGACTCACAGGAAAGGAAAACCAGGAGCTTAAGTTTGACTTCAGTAATTTAATCAAAGACAGAGTAGTCAAAAGTATCAACAGCTGATTCAGTTCAGTTCAGTTGCTCAGTCATGTCCAACTCTTTGTGACTCCATGGACTACAGCACATCAGGCTTCCCTGTTCATCACCAATTCCCAAAGCTTGCTCAAACTCATGTCCATGGAGTCAGTGATGCCCTCCATCAACTAATCAGATGACCGCTGATTAGATCTCAAATATGAGTCATGTCTATTGGATTTAATACCAAGGAATCATGGTTGTTCTACTTTTGGAAGATAGCAGGGATTGGAGACGTAAAATGGGTTTCAACAATGTGTTGACTTTAGAGCAAAAAATAGTGATAGTTGTAATACACAACTCAACTGAGAACTTTGGTTAAGAAAGATAGACGAGATTAAACCTGTAACTTGAGGTAAATGCAATGTTAATGGAGGACCTTTTTCTTTTTTTGAATGGATGTGTGTGTTCCTAGTCATATTCCACTCTTAGCAGCCCCATGGACTATAGCCCTCCAGGCAAGAATACTGGAGTGGGTTGCTGTTTCCTACTCCAGGGCATCTTCCCAACCCAGGGAAAGAACCCTTGATTCCTGTGTCTCCTGCCTTGGCAGGCAGATTCTTTACCACCAGTGCCACCTGGAATCCCATGAAGACAATTAAATACATTAAAAAATAATCAGCAGACTTTCACTTAAAAAATGTCATAAAGTTGAGGTATCTTAGATGGTAGCAAGTGAAGACAGATGAATTTTATGAAATCTACTTAAAGAGGTAAAGAACAGTACCTCAGTAGTCTTCTGAACTTACTCTTTCAGAAACTCAAAACTATTCTTCTGGGACTACAAAATGTAATATTTTATAATTATATAAAAGGTAGCATAGCATAGGTCTCTTATGTATTGGATTAAATGATCTCAGTCAATAAAGGAAAAATTATAAAACTACTATCTATTTTATTCCTCTTAGAATTAATTATGATACTAATAAACATATAGTGTCTACTTGCATAACTTTTTACAAGTCAAGGATGATGTTTTTTCACTTTGTTTTTTAATCAAATTATTTTGTGGTCAGAAACATCATCTAAAACCCTTTTTTTGAAACCTAAAATGTAGCAATGCTTATAAAGAATATTACTGCTGATGTATTCCATGAATATTTTGCTTTTTTGGCACTAAACTTGGAGTTTTGATGTTAAACATGATGTTCTATGTATTCCAGGTATTCTGAATGAGAAGAAAAAACATAACAGCAACTAACTATATTTCTTAAGACATAGTTTATGTACATAATTAAAAATAAAACACAATCATGAGGTTAATTTGACATATAATGTGATACCATTTCTGTGAGAAATACAGAAAAGCCTATATTATTTACTTCCACAGGAGTTACATCTCCTAATGAACCTATTTGGCTTAACAAAATGTTTAAAACATAAATGTTTAAACCTTACCTCTATTGAATTAAAAGAAATGCTATGTTAGACAATGTCATTTTTATTACTAGATGAAGTAAAAGAGTAACTAGTTTTCAATCTACCAAAAATACATAGAAATAGTTTATGTATTTTTCAACATTAAGTATTGTGAAGAGGAAATAAACTGTTTACTGTTTGACCCTTTTTAGGTGCTAGTACGGAGCACAGCCTGTAAAATGCAGTGGCTAAGAGCCTAGACACAGACCTGAGCTCAGAGTCATGGTTCCACACACTAAATGGTTGGCCTGGAACAAATAATATCTACTCTTACATCTCTTCCCTCATCTGTAAAATGAGTCAATAATAGTACCTACTTCCTATTTTGCTTTTGAGAATGATATAAATATTTAGCATAGGGCATAGAAAATTAAAGACTGTGCTTTGTTTTTCATTAGACTACTCAGCTTTTGCCAACATTAGGTACATTTATTATCATTAAGACAACAGCATCGAAACTTGTAGAAATAAAACAGAAAGGAAATTGATGACAGAATAAGCCTCTCTGCAGAATAAGCCTCATAAGCAAAAAGTAAAGTAAATGTGATCTGTTTCAGCTATTCCTTCTAATACAGCCAACAACAAGGATAAAGATTAAATTGGCTCTCTTTAGACATCCTTTCTCTGTTTATTTTCAACCTAACTATAGGTAATTACATGTGCTGTGCTCAGTGGCTAAGTCATGTCTGACTCTCTGCGACCCCATGGACTGTAGCTACCAGGCTCCTCTGTCCATGGAATTCTCTAGGCAAGAATACTGGAGTGGGTTGCCATTTCCTTCTCCAGGGGCTCTTCCTGACCCAGGGATCAAACCCACATCTCTTGAGTCTCCTGCATTGGCAGGCAGATTCTTTGGCAGTGCCACCCACATAACTAATCAGAAACTCAGTGTGCAATAACTTCCCTTCTGACTTCTCTGCCTATTATTTGTATTATTTTTATTTAACACTTATAGTGGTATAATAATCCTTTTCCTAGAAGTTAAATATCTGTACTGTAACTCTTTTGCCTAAAAGTATCCAAAATTTCCTGCACTGGTTGTATGATACATAAGAACTTAACAGAAGAAAGTCAAATTTGGCGACCCGTTGTCTCTGTCAAGCCTCAGACCTTTGATTGCATCCAGTTTACCCCTAAATCCAGCCATGCGAAATTCTTAGTTGTTCTTAAATGTTTTGTCCTTTTTAAAAATCTGTTTTCACATGTTTCACATGGATTAGGGTGTAAATGGATTAAAAGTAAAATGAATTTTGGGGAGATGGTAGAAGAATAACATAATAAGACAAATATAAGCAAATAGTGGTAGAAATGGCATTTTAAAGGAAAGAATAAGTTTCAGATGTTATTAAATAATTGTGTGAGATTTGAGGGAGAAAGAACAGAGAACAGTAATTACCCCAATATTAAAGCTTAAATAACTGGAAATAACCAGGATAAAACAAAATTATTAACTATGATGTAGTAAGCTCATTATAACATGCCTGTCTATAATTATAGCATAATTTTTATAAGTGTCCAGTATGAATTTATTGGCTCAGCCATATTGAGCAACTTAAACTTTCCAGAATATGCCATAGTAAATAATCTAAGCTTAACAGATACCTCAAAACACTCCTAAAAATACCCTTTCTCATTTTGGTTCATCACTCTTACATTCAACAATATTTATTAAATGCCCAACGTATTCCAGGTCCTTTGCTGGATACTTGGAATAAAACATGGAATAATAAGAGAACAAATCTTTGCTGCAATTAATTATTCTCAAATTGTATAATTGCAATGTTATGAATTGAGGCAAAGGCTTATGATAAGACAACATGGAACACTGGGAGCTTATAACAGAGAAACTACTTCTCTCAATTAGGAATGACTAAAAAACGATCTCTAGGAAAAATGTGAGTTAACTGAAAGATGTGGTAGGGTAATGGTAGGTACCTTCTGCCCCAAAAGAAAAGTATATAAAAAGACCTTGTAGAGATAAGTATAAAGGCAATCTTGGGCTATGGAAAGAAGGCCAATATTCTAAAGAACAGAAAAAAAATGAGACAAGGGGAAGAAGCTAAGAGTGGATAAAACTGTAGAGACCAGTGCAGGCAGAGCTCAGAAGGCCAGCTGAAGAATTTTGTTCTTTACCCAAAAATAAATTGAAAATACCTGAAAATCAATTAGTGAAATACACTATATTAATAGAATAAAAGACAAAAGCCACATGATCATCTTGACAGACACCATAATTTTGTTGTTTAGGTGCTAAGTTTGTGCGACTCCTTTGCAACCCCATCAGGCTCTTCTGTCCATGGGATTTTCCAGGCAAGAATACTGGAGTGGGTTGCCATTTCCTTCTCCAGGGGATCTTCCCAACCCAGGGATCGAACCTGTGTCTCCTGCACTGGCAAGCAGATTCTTTACCACTGAGCCACCAGGGAAGCCCATTTGAAATATACCAACACTTTAAACTACTGATAAACTAGGAATAAAAGAACTTCAAAAGCAACAACAAAAATCCTATTGCCACCATTATATTTAAGATTGAAAGACATAAGGCTACTCGCCTAAGATAAGGAACAAAGCAGAATGACCACTATCACTTCTCTTCAGCTTTATGTTGGAGGGTCTAACAGTGTAACAAAGAAAGAAAATTAATTTTAAAACATTTTGTTTATAAAATAAATTAAAAAAAACTTTTGTTGACAGAAAATATGATTTTCCGTCTAGTCAAAGCTATGGTTTTTATAGTAGTCATGTATGGATGTGAGAGTTGGACTATAAAGAAAGCTGAGTGTCAAAGAATTGATGCTTTTGAACTGTGGTGTTAGAGAAGACTCTTGAGAGTCCCTGGGACTGCAAGGAGATCCAACCAGTCCATCCTAAAGGAGATCAGTCTTGGGTGTTCACTGGAAGGACTGATGTTGAAGCTGAAACTCCAATACTTTGGCCAACTGATGCAAAGAGCAGACTCATTTGAAAAGATCCTGATGCTGGGAAAGATTGAGGGCAGGAGGAAAAGGGACGACAGACGATGATGGCATCACCAACTCAATGGACATGAGTTTGGGTAAACTCTGGGAGTTGGTGATGGATAAGGAGGCCTGGCATGCTGCAGTCCATGGGGTCACAAACAGTTGGACATGACTGAGTGACTGAACTGAACTGAAGAGTTAAATATCAAATTCTATAAAATATTGCTGAAAGAAACTTTGAAATACTAAATAAATAGAGAAATATGTGCATGGATTGGAAAATGAAATGTTTTGGATGAGACATCAACTCTATAAATTTGTTTATTGATTCAGCATAATCCCTATCAAAACCCTATCTGGCATATTTAAAAAATAATAACAAGTGGGTCTGAAATTCATATAAAACTTCAAAGGATCCCAAATGGTAAACACAATCTTGTTAAAGAAGAATAAATTTGGAAAATTACACTATTCAATTTTAAAACTTATACAATACACTAATAAAATATAATACTGGTATTATCATAAATATATATTAATGATACAGAATTGGAAGCTATAAATAAACACTTAAATTTATGGTCAGTTAAATTTGTCCTGGGTTTCAAGGCAATTCAACAGGGAAGAATCATGTTTTCAACAAATGTTTTTGGAACAGTTGGATATCCATATGCAAAAAGATTAATTTAGAACCCTACCTCACACTATGCACCAAAATTAACTCAAAAGGGACATTGTACAGAGAATAAGTAACATAGCAGTCCTGAGACTGCTATCCTTAGTAAGGCATGCTTGTAAAACGGACCCTTGACTACTGTCTGGGATGGGATTTCAGGAGTATTCCCACCATTCCCTAAATGATGAGAGTGCCTTTTTTGTTTTTTAGTGGCAAAGCCATGAAATTAAAAGACGCTTACTCCTTGGAAGGAAAGTTATGACCAACCTAGATAGCATATTCAAAAGCAGAGACATTACTTTGCCAACAAAGTCCATCTAGTCAAGGTTATGGTTTTCCCTGTGGTCATGAATAGATGTGAGAGTTGGACTGTGAAGAAGGATGAGTGCCGAAGAATTGATGCTTTTGAACTGTGGTGTTGGAGAAGACTCTTGAGAGTCCCTTGGACTGCAAGGAGAGCCAACCAGTCCATTCTGAAGGAGATCAGCCCTGGGATTTCTTTGGAAGGAATGATGCTAAAGCTGAAACTCCAGTACTTTGGCCACCTCATGCGAAGAGTTGACTCATTGGAAAATACTCTGATGCTGGGAGGGACTGGGGGCAGGAGGAGAAGAGGATGACAGAGGAAGAGATGGCTGGATGGCATCACTGGCTCGATGGATGTGAGTCTGGGTGAACTCCGGGAGTTAGTGATGGAGTGGGAGGCCTGGCGTGCTGCGATTCATGGCGTCGCAAAGAGTCGGACATGACTGAGCGACTGAACTGAACTGAACTGAACTGAAATCATATCCGCTTCTTTTGTGACCCTACGGACTATAGTCCACCAGGCTCTTCTGCCCCGGCAAGAATACCTACTGGAGTGGGTAGCCATTTCTTCCTCCAGGGGATCATCTCAACCCAGGGATCAAACCTATGGCTTCTGTTGCACCTCCTGCATTGCAGGTGGATTCCTTCCTGCTGAGTCACCAGGTAAAAGTACTTGCTGCTGTTGCTGCCAAGTCGCTTCAGTTGTGTCCAACTCTGTGCAACCCCATAGACGGCAGCCCACCAGGTTCCCCAGTCTCTGGGATTCTCCAGGTAAGAAAACTGGAGAGGGTTGCTATTTCCTTCTCCAATGCATGAAAGTGAAAAATGAAAGTGAAGTTGCTCAGTCGTGTCCGACTCTTAGCAACCCCATGGACTGCAGCCCACCAGGCTCCTCTGTCCATGGGGTTTTCCAGGCAAGAGTACTGGAGTGGGGTGCCATCGCCTTCTCCTATGCTCCCTAAATGATTTTGCAAATGATATGGCTTATGCTGAATAATTGCATTCCTTCTAGAAGTCTAGAGTTTTGGTACATGCTAAGCAGAAGATGCCTACATGGCTAGCCTCCAGTAAAACCCATGGTCAGTTAGTCTCTAATGAGCTTCCCTAATAAATGACATCTCATATGTCTTGTAGCAATTAGATACTGGAGGAATTAAGAGCCTAGAGAAATGGACCAATTCCTTAGAAGATACAAGCTGCCAAAACATACACAAGAAGAAATAAACAATCTGAATAGGCCTGTATCTATTAGTGATACAACCAGTCATTATCACCTCTTTTGATGTATTGCCGTTTTTATTTATAATATATAATTTTAGCTTATCACAGTCACAGTCAAGTGATATTATGCCACTCCACATAGACTGTAAGAACCTTAAAATATCACATGTTGATTTCTTTCCTCCTGAAGTTTGTCCTGTATTGTCAAAGATTTTGAGTTTACATATGCTATTAATCATACACTATACTATTTTTGTTGAAACTATTACCTTTAAAAAATTACTTAAATGTGTATAAAATGAAAGTGAAGTAGCTCAGTCATGTCTGACTCTTAGCGACCCCATGGACTGCAGCCTACCAGGCTCCTCCGTCCGTGGGATTTTCCAGGCAAGAGTATTGGAGAGGGGTGCCATTGCCTTCTCCAATGTGTAGAACTCTTATATATTTACCTATAAAGTTGCCACTATCACTTCCCTTATTTCATTTTATAAATCCACATTTCCTTCTGGTTTCATTTTTATTCTGCTTGAAAGACTTTCTTTAATAGTTTGGTAGTGCAGGTTTTCTGGTGATAAATACTTTTAGCTTTTGAATGTCTGAGAAAATTCTGACTTTATAATAAAATCTGGGCACAGAATTTATTTCCACTAGGTACAGAATTCACTGGGTACAGAACTATATTTTTTTAAAGTATAAGATGTTGTTCCATTATATTCTTGCTTGCCCTTTTCTGATAATAAATGTTTTACTGTTCCTAAGATTGTTTCTCTATATATGTGTTTTTCTCTTCCTTCTTTTCATTTTTTTTATCTCTGCTTTTGAGCAACTTGATTGTAATGTTCTTATATATTACTTAAGGTTCTCGATTGTTTCTCAGTTCTTTGCTTTAAATTCACTGGACATCTTTGAACTGTGGATTTAGGATTTTAATGGAAAGTGGGAACATTTCAGATATTAATTCAGATATCCCTCCCCCACCCCTGTGGTTTTTGCATCTCCTATTCTACACACACAAACATATAAACTCACTGATATCTCCCATTTAAATTGTTACAAGTTTGATTTTTTTTTAATATTGTTTCATTTTGGAAAGGTTTTATTGTTATGCCTCTACTATTCTACATTATCTGAACTGTTATTAATCTCATCTAGTGTATTTTAAATTTCAGGCTTTGTAGTATTTGCCTCTAGAATTTCAATTTCCTTTTTAAAAACAATATCTTCTATGTCTCTGAGATGCAGTTATAACTTAATGTATCATTGCTTAATAATTTTTACATACTTTAAACTTGTGGGTGAGTTTTGATTTATTTGGTATTTTCCAAATTATTGGCCATATACTCCTGCTTCTTTGCATGGCTAGTGCTTTTTCATTGAGTCCCAACTTTTTCAATGGATCCCAGTACTTGTTAATTTAGGGGCTTCCCTCATAGTTCAGTTGGTAAAGAATCTGCCTGCAGTGCAAGAGACCTGGCTTCCATTCCTAGCTTGGGAAGATCCCCTGGAGAAGGAAACAGCAACCCACCCCAGTATTCTTGTCTGGAGAATCCCATGGACAGAGGAGCCTGGCAGGCTACAGTCAGTCCACGGAGTCTGCAAGAGTCAGACAGGACTTCGTGACTAAAGCATTACCACCACCACTTGTTAATTTTATTTTCTTGGGTTTTAGTTATTTTTGTATTCCTATAGATATTCTTCAGTTTTGTTTGGGGTTGCAGCTAAGTTTCTTGGAATTGATTTGGATTTGTTGGATTTTATGGTTGGTTGTGCTAAGTCACTTCAGTCGTGTCTGACTCTGCAGCCCCATGGACTGCAGCCTGCCAGACTCCTCTGTCCATGGGATTCTCCAGGCAAGAACACAGGAGTGGCTTGCCATTTCCTTTTCCATATGGTTGGTTAGGTCAAGCCAAAATCTCATGTAGACAAGTACTAATTATTGCCAACTTCTGATGCAAGACCTTGTGGGTTTGTCACGCAGTTCCCAATTTTTCATGAGCAATGAGGTATTCTAGTTTGACTGATGGCAGTGGGATACAATCCCATGCTGTGAGTCCCCAGTACTGTGCCTTTTGATTCTTTTAGCTGGTTATTTTCTAAAACATAAGTATCTTCTTCACAGACAAGTACTGATCAGTACTCTGCTGAATAACACTCAAGAGAAACGCTATGCAGATCTGCAGTGTTCTCTCTCTGTGACGCTGTCTGCTCTTTGCTGCTGCTGCTGCTAAGTCGCTTCAGTCGTGTCCGACTCTGTGCGACCCCATATCTCTAAATGCTAGCTGTCTTGGTCTCTCTGGACTCTAATATTCATGTCCTCAACCTATATAATTTCTTGGTTTTCACATCCTTGTATTATACCATGGAAATCCTCAGTAGACACTAACCTGGGATGACGGTAGGGCTCAAATTGTTCATTTCCCATTTTCCCAGGTATCATTATCCTTTAATCTCTGATGTCCACAGTCCACTGAACTGTTGTTGTGTATATTTTGTCCTTTTTGTTCCACTCCCCCTTTTTTTTCCTTCTACTTGAGAGGATGGATCTAATCCCTGTCACTTTTTGTGTGTATGTCAGAAACAGAAATCCTCCAATGTCAGGCTTTGATATTCTTTTATTGAAAGCCTATGACTGATCATCTATTAACCTCTATTAGTTTTTTTTCTTCTTTCCCTATTTTTTGTATTTTTGACTACTGTAATGACTGAATTTTATGTCCAATTTATCTTATTTACTCACACTCTTTGAATTATATTTTTAGTGGTTACTCTAACTGAAATTCTGATAGAAAATTAGAATCTGATAGAAAATAATTCAATAGCAAAATCTGATACTTTGTAATATTCTGATGTTCACATTAAAATCAGAAGAAAGATGTGAACTTAATTTTAACAATATATTTTATATGACTCAATTATATATCTTTTCAAGCCATTTAAATATCTTTTTAATCCACATAAAAGTATTAATAAGATTTTCATATTTTTCATTCCAAGTCATTGAAATGTGGTGTCAATCTTCCCCTTATAGCATATCTCTATTTGAATGCTGAAATGTAATTGGAAATGCATGGTCTATATTTCTATTTCATAAAATTTTCAGTTGAAATGCAGATGAATAGAAGCAAGTTTTTCTAAACATATGTGAAGATTCTCTGGATAAATTAATTGAATACAAAAGAGTATTTTACTTTAATACTCACATCCATATAGACAAAGTGAGTTTATCTAATTTTATAAGAATTTATTTGACTTTGAAGAAAAATGCAGGAATTTAATATATCTATATAAGTAAATTTATTAATTCTCATGTCAACTCAATACTATTATTATATTCAGAGGAGTACTTCTTCAATCAAGTTTATGATGACCAAAAATTCTTCAATTTTCTATAGATTTTGCACCATATGTACATGTGTTTATAACACTGTAAATTGCAATGAAAATCATCAGTATGTTGATTCATGTTAGAAAAATGTAGATGTAATTTATTCTCATTTTGAGGATTCAACTCTAATATATATTCCATATCTGTCTATTTAGATAACAAACTTTTCCTTTCCTTAGCTTCAAATTGAATTCATTCATATGCAGTGTGGTGTCTGTGCGAAAACATAAATCACACTGCCATTTTTGGTCTTTGATTATCAAATTTTTGGCAGACATTCTTTGGTGTCAAGAAAATCTGCAATTAGAATTAACAGTACCATAAATTTTCAAACTCTTGAGAGTCCCTTGGACTGCAAGGAGATCCAACCAGTCCATCCTAAAGGAAAGTAGTCTTGAATACTCATTGGAAGGACTGATGCTGAAACTGAAACTCCAATACTTTGGCCACCTGATGCAAAGAACCAACTCATTGGAAAAGACCCTGATGCTGGGAAAAACTGAAGGCAAGAGGAGAAAGGGATGACAGAGGATTAGATGGTTGGATGGCATCACCAACATGATGGACATGAGTTTGAGTAAACTCCAGGAGTTGGTGATGGACAGGGAGGCCTGGTGTGCCGCAGTCCATGGGATCACAAAGAGTTGGACACAACTGAGCAACTGAACTGAAATCTTCAAACAGAACAAAACAGAAAACTCTTCTATGTTAAACCAGAGTAAATTGACAAGAATAAATTATGATTCAATTCATTGTCTCCTATTTCATCTGCAAATTTTATAAACAGTTAATGATTCATAGCATCTGTCATATAGACTGAATACTTTTCACAAATATATCCATGACAATCGTAACAGCCTGCTACAGAAACCAAGCACAACTATTTTCATTATGTATAAAACAGTGGAATGAAGAAATAAGAAATATATATATATATACCTTTTATTAACATTTTAATAATTACTTTTATTTTTGAACTAATACAGCTGGAGAACCGTCTGTCAAGATAAAACTTATCCTTTCATACCTAGCTCAAATTATTCTTTAAATGAAGTAAAAGATTAAAAGATAATTTAATTCTTTACACTGTCAAATGATGACTGTTTTTCATTGTAAGTCCCTTAATGCATAATTTCCTCATTAGTATTAAGTCCACAGTTTCCATTGCATTACCTAGTTCATTTAAAGCTAAATAAAATACTTACACTTTTTCATTTTTAATTCTTTCATTTTTAGGTCTTTTTACAAAGGGCTTGTATTTCACATTTAATTATTTGATGGCAAAATTGAAGATCAGTCACTTATTTGTGACATATCTCTAGCACATCGCTATAATTTTCTAACAAAAATTTAATAACTGAAATAATACTTTTATTATCTAAAAATAGTCTTGTGCTTCTTGTAAGAATATTAGACATTTTATACCTGACTGGAAGAGGTATCTCATCAGACAGTGATGCTGGACTTTCTAGCCTCCAAAAGTGTGAAAAATAAGTGTTTGTTGTTTAAAATGACTAGTCTCTGGTAGTCTATTATGGCCACCCAAACAGATTTAGATACTTCTTACCTATTTCACTTCTAGAAACTCCATGCTTAACTAGCCAACACTATAGGTCTGTGTGATTGAGACTGTTCTAATTGTTGCTTGACTCTGCTCTCTGTGGGCTTCCCTTGTGGCTCAGCTGATAAAGAATTCGCCCACAGTGCGGGAGACCTGGGTTCGACCTCTGGATTGGGAAGATGCTCTGGAGAAGGGAAAGGCTACCCACTCCAGTATTCTGGCCTGGAGAAATTCATGGACTTTATAGTCCTTTGGGTCGCAAAGAGTCCAACACAACTGAGCGACTTTCACGTTCCGCTCTCTGTTATGGTAACTGTGCCTATCCTGCTCTTAGCAGTTGAGTGTAGCCACTTGGCCCCTGCACCCTAAAATTAATTACTCTCATTGCATTTAGGTTTTCCACTTTAGTGACTGTGGTTTCTGCTATAAGGTCTCGCTGACAGAAAAGAACAATCATGGAGTCCTTCAAGAATGCTGGGGTTCATTCAGATTTATTTCTCACAGTAGAGGCTAAAGATACAGCTTCTGGCTCCTTTGAATATGGCAAATCCACTCTGACATTCCAATCTGCTAAGCATGTGAACTACTATATCTCCATTAACTAAGGCAGATCCAGTATTTTTAATTAGGTCACTGCATGGCCACCTTTTGTTCCCTGTTTCAGTCAGTCAACCAACTAACCAACCCATTCAAGCTCTTCCTAAATCCACAAGCTGTGACATTAAATCCAGAATCTTTGCCATATCAATAAATTTGACCAAATCCAACTTTATGTTCTTCCACCATTATCTCATACCTCTAATATCTATTTTCATACATATTTCCTGGATCTCATATACTGTTTCTCCATTGCCAGATCTCAACATGGACTACCAGTGTTCTTGTCACTTCTAGAAACAGTCATTGGCCTTTGCATCAAATCAGAGATTCAATTCTAGAAAGGAACCAATTCAGAAAGCTCATGAATATTCTGTTCCTCTGCAAACACTCTCAATACCAAAATCTCTACTAGTCCGGATATCTATCTACCTATCTATCTATCTAATCTACAGAATAAGGAAATGACTGGAGGTGGAGACTGCCATGGTAGTGGTGGCAACAGGGACAATCAAGCATTGACCAGGGACAGCCACTCTCCCACCCTACCCTGCCACCAGTGGCAGGAAAGAAACAGATACCTATTAACATGCATTTTTGGGTAGATATATAGTTTAAAATAAAGTAGTGCTAAGTGCCATCATTCCTTGGTCTGCAAGGGGGGATTGGTTTCTGAACCCTCCACAGACATGGAAGACCAGTATATCCTATTGGGCTCAGATGGAAAAATATCCTTATTTCAGCTTCACAGTGAAACCAGTTTTGGTTCTTGATGCCTGCAGCAGCTAGGTTCTGTCATCTTTACTTTGTTTGTGTATGTTACTTCAGTAGTCCATCACTTCTCCTGCTCTGGAACTGTATAGATGGCAGAGCAGAAGGACATGTGCTTATCTTTTCCTGTGAGAACACCGGATTTGCAACTAGCTGCTGAACAACCATCAACAGGAGGACACTTGAACCCACACACAAAAAAAGATACCCCACAACCAAGGACAAAGGAGAAGCTGCAACAAGATGGTAGGAGGAATGCAATCATGATAAAATCAAATCCCATAGCCCCTGGGTGGGCAATCCACAAACTGGAGAACAATAATACCAAAGAAGTTCTCACACTTTTGTGAAGGTTCTAGGCCCCATATCCCTAGGGATCCAGCAAAGAGATTGGGAATCCCCAGGGAATCTGACTTTGAAAGACAGCAGGATTCAATTACAGAATTTCCATAGGACTGGGGGAAACAGAGACTCTTGGAGGTCACAACAAAATGTGCATGCCAGGACCCAGGGGAAAGGAACAGTGACCCCACAAGAAACTGAGCCAAACCTGCCTGTGAGGGTTTGAGGGTCTCCTGCAGAGGCATGAGTTGACAGTAGTCTGCCATAGGGACAGGAGCCCTGTACCACAGTTCTAGGAGGTATGTGTAGGCATAAGTCCTTTTGGAAGTCACCTTTAGCCTTACCACAGAGCCTGTAGACTCCAGGACTCAACCCAGTGACTAACAGGAGGGAGCAGAGCCACATCCATCAGCAGACAATTGGATTAAAGATATAAAGAGCATGGCCCTGCCCACCAGAATGAATTTAAATAATATAATCATTATATCTGGGCCTTCTCTGTGGCTCAGATGGTAAAGAATCTGCCTGCGATGCAGAAGAAGCAGGTTCTATACCTGGGTGGGGAAGATCACCAGGAGGAGGGCATGGCAACCCAAACCAGTATTCTTGCCTGAAGAATCCTATGGATAGAGGAGTCTGGCAGGCTACAGTCCATTGACTCATCAAGAGTTAGACATGGCTGAAGCTATTGAGCACACAGGCGATCATTACCCAGACAATCATTATATCTACTACTGTGGGCAAGAATCCCTTGGAAGAAATGGAATAGCCCTCATAGTCAATAAGAGAGTCTGAAATGCAGTACTTGGGTACCGTCTCAAAAATGACAGAACAATCCCCATCCGTTACCAAGGCAAAACATTCAACATCACAGTAGTCCAAGTCTATGCCCAAACCACTAATGCCAAAGAAGCTGAAGCCGAATTGTTCTGTGATGACCTACATGACCTTTTAGAACTAACACACACACACACATACACACACACACACACACACAAAGATGCTCTTTTCATCATAGGGCTGGAGTGCAGAAGTAGAAAGTCAAGAGATACCTGGAGTAACAGGCACATTTAGCCTTGTAGTACAAAATGAAGCAAGGCAAAGAATAATAGAGTTTTGCCAAGTGAACACAATGGTCATAGCAAACACCATCTTCCACCAACACAAGAGATGATTCTACACACGGTATCACCTGAGGATCAATAATGAAATCAGATTGATTATATTCTTTGCAGCCAAAGATGGAGAAGCTCTGTAGAGTAAGCAAAAACAAGACCTGAAGCAGACTATGGCTCTAATTATGAGCTGCTTATTGCAAAATTCAGACTTAAATTGAAGAAAGTAGGGAAAACCACTAGACCATTCAGGTCTGACCTAAATCAAGCATGACAACCCACTCCAGTATTTTTGACTGGAGAATTCCATGGACAGAGGAAGGCTACAGTCCATTAGGTTGTAAAGAGTCAGACATGACTTAGCAGCCAACACCTACACTAACACTTATGATTATATGGTGGAGGTGACAAATAGATTCAACGGGTTAAATCAGACAGAATGCTTGAAGAACTATGGAAGGAGGTTTGTAACATTGTATAGGAGACAGTGACCAAAACCATCCCAAAGAAATAGAAATGCAAAAAGGCAAAATGGTTGTCTGAGGAGGCCTTACCAATAGCTGAGGAGAGAAGAGAAGCAAAGGCAAAGGAGAAAGGGAAAGTTATATCCAACTGAATGCAGAGTTCCAATCAATACCAAGGAGAGATAAGAAAGCCTTCTTAAGAGAACAATGCAAAGAAATAGTAGAAAATAATAGAATGGGAAAGATTATTGATCTCTTCAAGAAAATTGGTGATTTCATGCAAAGATGGCACAATAAAGGACAGAAACAGCAAGGACCTAACAGAAGCAAAAGGGATTAAGAAGAGCTGGCAAGAATACAAAGAAGAAACATACAAAAAAGATCTTAAGGATCCAGATAACCATGATGTTGTTGTCACTCACCTAGAGCCAGACCTCCTGGAGTGTGGAGTCAAGTGGGCCTCTTAGAAAGCATTACTACAAAGGTAGTGGTGGTGATGAAATTCCAGCTGAGCTATTTCAAATCCTAAATGTTGATGCTGTTAAAAGACTGCTCTCAGTTTTCCAGCAAATATTGGAAATATTGGCCACTGCTGGAAAACTCAGCAGTGGCCACAGAACTGGAAAAGATCAATTTTCATTCCAATCCCAAAGAAATGCAATGCCAAAGAATGTTCAAACTATCCTACAAGTGCACTCATTTCACATGCTAGCAAAGTAATACCCAAAATTCTTCAAGCCAGGCTTCAATAGTATGTCAGTTGAGAACTTCCAGATATATAAGCAGCATTTAGAATAAGCAGAAAAACCAGAAATCAAATCACCAACATCCTTTGAATTATGTATAAAGCAAGGGAATTCTAGAAAAACATTTACCCTGCTTCATTGCCTTCACTAAAGTTTTTGACGGTGTGGATCACAATAAACTATGGAAAATTCTTAAAAATTTGAGAATACCAGACCATCTTACCTGCCTCCTGAGAAACCAGGTCAAGAAGCAAGTTAGAACCAGTCATGGAATAACAGACTTGTTCAAAATTGGGAAAGGAGTGCCTCAAGGTTGTATGTGGTCACCCTGCTTATTTAACTTACATGCAGAGCACATCATGCGAAATGTAGGGCTGTATGACTCACAAACTGGAATCAGGATTGTGGGTTGAAATATCAGCAACCTTAGATATGCAAATGCATATCTCTAATTGCAGAAAAAGAAGAACTAAAGAGCCCATTGATGAAGGTAAAAGAAGAGAATGGAAAAAACCTGCTTAAAACTCAATATTCAAAAAACTAACATAGAGCACGGCAACTGGTCCCATCATTTCATGGAAAATAGATAGGGAAAAGGGGGAAACAGTGCAGATTTTATTTTCTTGGGCTCCAAAATCAATGTGGACAGTGTCTGCAACCACGGATTAAAGGACATTTGCTCTTCGGAAGAAAAGCTATGACAAAACTGCAAGTGAAAATGAAAGCTGCTCAGTCAAGTCCGACTCCTTCAACCCCAAGGACTACACAGTCCATGGAATTCTCTAGGCCAGCATACTGGAGTGGGTAGTGTTTCCCTTCTCCAGGGGATCTTCCCAACCCAGGGATCAAATCCACATCTCCAGCATTGCAGGCGGATTCTTTACCAGCTGATCCACAAGAGAAGCCCATGACAAACTTAGACAGCATATTAAATAGCAGAGACATCACTTTGCTGACAAAAATCCACATAGTCAAAGCTATGGTTTTTCCATTAGTCATGCATTGATGTGATAGTTGGACCATAAAGAAGGCTGAGTGCTTTTAATCCACATTGCTTATGCATTCCACTAGATTTCTTAACATTTTGTCATAGTTATTTTAAAAGTCTTTTTTGTTGTTTAGTCACTAAGTCATTTCTGACTCTTTTGCAACTCCATGGGCTATAGCCCATAAGCTCCTCTGTCCACGGAATTTCCCAGTCTATGACTGATAATTCCAATATCTGACATCTCTTAGTGTTTACTTGTACTGAGTATGTCCTTTCTCAAAGGTTTCACAATTTCTTGATTTTCCATGGGTTTTTATACTGTGCCATGCATTTCTATAAAAGTCCAAGAGAGTCTGAAGTGAGTTATATTTATCTCCAGAAATGGGTACACGCATTGCTCTCACTTCCTTAGTAGAAAGTCAACAGTACCTGGAGAGTTCCTCTCAAGGTTTCTTCCCTGTTTCTGATTCTACGGTACAACCTTCAGTATTCTATGGAATCTGGTAGAAAATAGTTTAAAACGTAATACAATTTTGCTATGTCTGGGGATCCTTTGACCCTAATCTGTTGTGTCAGTCAACACATGAAATAAAAGCTTTTTTTTTTTTTTTTGAAAATTAGGCTGACTTCTCTTACCCCAAGCTATTGCAAATACCTGTCTTCTCTCTGTTTCAGTCACAGATGAGAACATCCATGGATTTTTCCTCTCTTCATTCTTTGGAATTTAGTTCATTTATGTTTCTTTGTATCTTCTATGATGGGTAGAAAATAATAGCTCTAAATATGTGGTTTATCTGACTTGCTTTTGTTATAAGGACAAGAGCAACATTTTACAACTTTTCAGTTTAAACCAGATGCATACACATTTCATTGTAAATTTCAAATCTTGTTTCTAAACCTCTATTTTGAAAAGTTCTATTGTATTATGTTTAAAATATTCCTAGATACTTTTTATTGTTTTGTTGTTCATTCATTGTGCTATTCTCTTGACTAACATGCTGAAATCTTGAGTCTGAATTGTGGATTGTTCCTACAGAGATAATTTAGTTTTGCTCTCCACTAGGGGCTAAAGGGCACTCTTTATTCCTTCAAATGTTTTGGCTAAACTTCAGAATTTTCAAGTTTCTTTTCCTACCTTATAATTGGCATGATGCTTAGACTGCTTGAACACTGATATTTCTACCCGGGACAACCCAAGTTTTCTCTTTGTTTTTTTAAAGGTAAACATACCTAGATGTTTATTTTAAACTACTGATTTTCTACTTATTATGATCTTTTCCTTTTTTGTCTCTTGGAAAATTCCTCTAACCATCTGAACATTCATAAATTCAACTTTAAATAAATTTTGTGACTATTTCCTCAGAAGCTTCTTGTTTTATAGCATCCTATAATGAAACATTATGTTTAGCATTGATTCCAAGGAATTTATCACTGAGTGCCTTGATATACAGAATTCACATTCAGAACTGGAGAAGGAAATGGCAACCCACTCCAGTGTTCTTGCCTAGAGAATCCCAGAGATGGCGGAGCCTGGTGGGCTGCCATCTATGGGGTCGCACAGAGTCAGACACGACTGAAGTGACAGCAGCAGCAGCAGCATTCAGAACACAGTCAGAAAGTGCTGAATGAATTCAAGAGTTAACATGACTATTAAGTCAAGTGACATATCAGTCTAAGGGGAAAGATTATGCATGACTAGATCTATTATAATCGCTTGCACATAAATGTCATTAGATAAATTAGATAGATTTCAATAAAACTTCGTTTTTCGGTATATTTTGTTTGATAATATAATGGGGAAGTGGAAAGGAAATATCGAACAGGCAGTTTGATTAAGTAGGGTGGTACTTGGTAGACAAACCATGATGGATAATAAAGATTCCTGGATCAATTAATGTATTATCAAACCTGTGAGAAGGGTTGCACTTTCCAAGGAAATAGAACAGCAATTTAAGGTCCATGTATGCATGTGTGCTAAATTGCTTCACTCATGTCTCACTCTTTGAAACCCTATGGACAGTAGCTCGGCCGGGCTCCTCTGTCCATGGGATTCTCCAGGCAAGAATACTGGAATGGGTTGCCATGCCTTCATTCAGGGGGATCTCCCTGACACAGGGATCAAACTGGCGACTCTTGTCTCCTGAATTGGCAGGCAAGTTTTTTGCCAATAGTGCCACCTGGGAAACCCTTTCAGGTCCATAATAGATGTTAAATATTGAGACCAAAATAGAGAAGTGCCAGGAAAGTCAGGGTAGCATGGTCTCATAGAAGACCAACTAAAAGAGAATTACTTTAAGCTGCAATCCATGTAACTTGGAAATGTCACTCACTTATTTAAGTTGTTCTTCCATTTATATGTTCAACTGCTCCCTTAAGGAAGTTCATTATCTTTAACAACATACTTAAAAATAATGATTTTAGCCTTTTCTCAAATCATAGCAAACTGCAGAATTAATGGAACTTTAAAATTATGAAGGGACAAGTTCATCCTCAGTTTGTTTTTTGTTTTTTGTTTTTTGTTTTAATTTTATTTTATTTTTAAACTTTACAATATTGTGTTAGTTTTGCCAAATATAGAAATGAATCCGCCACAGGTATACATGTGTTCCCCATCCTGAACCCTCCTCACTCCCCATACCATCCCTCTGGAATTTAGAAAGATGGTAACAATAACCCTGTGTATGGGACAGCAAAAGAGACACTGATGTATAGAACATCCTCAGTTTGAAATAGCTAAAGTATAATGTATGGAAATGTAGACTGCTGATCCACAATGCTGTTCTTACATTGTTGAACCTAGTTTTTAAAATGATATCCTACATGGGAAGAGTTTTAGACATTTTGAACAAAAGTCTAGCTTTCTGAATATCCCTGTGTAAAACTTCAGAACTGGAAAGGTTTGCACCATAGGCACACCAATAGCAAATATAATAATCCCCTTTGCAAAACAGTGGTTCTTTAGTACTCAGAGTGAAACTGGCTTTATTTCTGGAGGCTTGAAAGGAATCCTACAAGAGTATTCATCCCCACTAATAGTGTACATCCCACCCCACCCCTTAGGACTGTCTCCGTGAATAATCTGAGATGAAAACATAGGCTGCATCTTGTCTTTATTATTTTATTTCTTATCTGTGCCTCACTTCTGATATGCTACAGAAGCTACATCTTCCCTAATACCTATCGGGGACCTGCCACAGGGATGATAATTTGAAAGAGTGAGGAGGCATCCCCTGTATATGTGAATAAACAACAAAAGGCTTTTCTCTTTCTAGAATTCAACAAAAGCTGACAACATTTGAGGTTTTCAGCTCTAGTATACTGGCTCCCAAACTAATAGCACAAGTCAGTAGAACAGTCTTCATGCAGGTACAATAGAGAGTTTGGTCCTTCATAAAAGGTGACTGGCCACCCTAGATATCAGACAGCAATACAAACTCAGGGATTAACATGGTAAATGGATGTCTCATCGAAAATAAAATCAAGCAGTTCATTAATTTTTGCCCTTTTAAACCCATAAATGTTTTGTAACTCCTAGATTTTAGGGAAGTTTTAAAATCTGGTCTAAAATGCCACAGGCACATTAGCAGAAACATTGAAGGCTGTTAGAAGCTTCCAGCAGATTGTATTATTTATTATGTGTAGGCTCTAGAGGCTAAGAGCAGCTGAAAGGATGGCCGTGCCAACAACTGAAAATGAGGATTCTCTAAATAAAGGGCTAGTTGCCATTTAGCCTGATGTGCAAAGAACTGAAAATATAGTGGGACTCCTGTGAAAACAAAAATGGATCCTACTATCCTCGTGTAACTGAAAGTAGAAATGTTTGTATGTTATTTCATCAAAGTGTATAATTAAAAATAGATGCTTTTCTCTCCTCATGGATGAAAAAAAAGCTATGGTGAACGAATAAGGCACTGAATAAATATGAAAGTACATTTTAGATCACAGAGCATTCTTCAAAAATGTATGTTTGGATTATCATCATTAATAAGCTCATATAAAATCAATGACAATCATATTTATTCAGTGTAGATGGATTCCATAAATTCTTAGCAAGTTTCTAGACTTATTGATTTTCAAAAATGAAAAATGGTTTCTGTCTAAGTCCTCACTTCCCTCTTAGGCATGCAGCAGTGTGCATTGCTGGGATTGTGACACAAAGAAGTGTTGAGAAAATATGGCTCCCAATCAGCTAGACATTCTGTCTAGGCTCATATGTAAAACTGGGGGAAATATGAATTGTTGTCCTCCACTGATGCTTTGTATGATTTAGGGAACAGAGGAAAAGCAGCAATTAAAATAATTAAAACATTTGTTGTCCACCTCTCCTTGAAGCCTCAGGAGGATGGCTCTAATACACGTGTTCTTAGTGAATTCACAATTTTCAGTGTGACTCTGACAACACCAATGTCTAGATTTATGACTTGGGGTATAGATAAGACCCATATGCTTGAATCCTCTACAGGTTGAGATTAACAGAAAGTCTAATCTAGCTCCATTCAACTTAAGAATGTTTATGGTCTTAAAATTGTGGATGCAGTTGGGTGTGTGTTGGAGCGGGGGTGCCTGGAGAGGTACCTAGGCAGGAAGATAGCGATGGCGAGTGGGATGACTGGAACATGCAATTCCACTTCTTCCAGAATATCTGAGAGTAGACCTCACACGAATGCCATTTGAGCTTGCAAAATGCCACATCTACTGCCTTCTGAGATAGCCAATGTGGCAGCTGTTGCAAAGCAAGTCTGGAGGGACCAGCTTTTCACGGCTCATCCCCAGTTCACAGGAGATACATCTAAGGAGAACCATCACATCACTCAATATAATGTAATGTCAAGGGAGTTCTATGGCCATATGGATCTGGGTTCTGTTAGGGGCTTTGATTCCCTAGGCAGATATTGAAGAGCAGGGGGTTTTCCAGAAAGATATTAACTCTAAATCTTCATTAATTTAACACAGGTTTCTGGATTTTGTGATGTTTGTGGTTTTGTCATTTTTAAAAATTGTAATGTTTTTTCTCATTCTCATGAAATGTAAACATTCACATGTACTTTGTATTTCACCCCTTAAGGAGGATCATCAAAAACTGGAGCGATATTGTCTTTAAAGAAAGAATTCTAAGGCAATCAAGACAAATTACACTTTTCTGGAAGGATATATCTGATTGTGTTAATAATCTCAGTCCCATACTCCTGTGCTTTGTCTCCTACCTAAAGGGAGGGTGGAATGAATTGGGAGATTACAATCGACACTCCCATGTGTAAAATAGCTAGTGCAAACCTACTATAAAGCACAGGAAATTTAGCTTGGTGCTCTGCACTGACTGGGATTGATGGAATGGGGTGGGGGAAGGAGGGAGGTCCAAGAGGAAGGAAATATATGTATACATATAGCGTACGATTCACGTCATCGTACGGTAGGAACTAACACAACATTGTAAAGCAATTATATTCCAATAAATAAAACAGATACTCTGCAGACTCCTGCCTCAGCCATAAATTTTGTTCAAGGAGTGGAAGTTAATACTTTCTGATGGCTCAGTAATAAGAACTCCATGCCAAATGGACTAAGGCCACATTCAGATTCACTCACACAACCACTGCTAGGACATTTGATCAAATTTCACCTATCTTTGTAAATCTAGGGTTATTGATTTTTTTTTTCTTTAGTTTTACACTTTTTGCTGTGTCCTGAGGTTTCCTGCAAGGATCCCTCCAGAGATGAAAATGTACATTTCAAAGTACAGACTGAATGTCTGCAGAAGCCATACCTCTGCCCCAGAGAACTGGTTTCCCTGAAAAAATCAATTATATGAATGTATCAGTGCTCCAAGTACAGGCAAGGGAGTAAATCTGGAAACTATTACTTAACTGTCAGAAGCACAGGGTTTCCTAAACGAATACAGTCCAAATTTCTCAGATTAAGCCAGATCGGCAGAAAGAGATAGGTCTCGACCATTTATTGGTCCCTGGTGGAATTTCCTTTGTAATTGTGCTTTGGGGTGTCAGGAACAAGATATGGATAATTGCCAACAGTAAAACTGTTGTCCGGTGAGGCATTCATTGCTTAAAATTGGATATTCTTCCTGAGGATACTGGGAAATAATTCTTCCTCTTCTTATTATGGGAGAAGGCAATGGCACCCCACTCCAGTACTCTTGCCTGGAAAGTCCCATGGGCGGAGGAGCCTGGTGGGCTGCAGTCCATGGGGTCGCTAGGAGTCAGACATGACTGAGCGACTTCCCTTTCACTTTTCACTTTCATGCATTGGAGAAGGAAATGGCAACCCACTCCAGTGTTCTTGCCTGGAGAATCCCAGGGACGGGGGAGCCTGGTGGGCTTCCGTCTCTGGGGTCGCACAGAGTCAGACACGACTGAAGCGACTTAGCAGCTTCTTATTATAAGCACTAGTATTACTTCTTAAAACTATTAAGTTCTATCCTATTAGTTGGGAAAAAAATGAAAGAACATTTTAATCTCTTTGTGGTGACTTCTACTTGGAAACAAATTAATAATTCACCCTGGCAGGTAATACTTGGTATTTCATAGAATGTATTTGTGTATTGATTTCACTCCTATTTCCATTTTTTCCCTTTGCCTCTTCCTTCTTGAGTTTTAAAAATGTTATTTTTTGTCTTATAAGCTAGAATAAAGGCTTTTTTAGAAGAAAAATGTAGACATAAACATATACACTTATGTTCTAAAATAAACAGGTAAAAGTATAACATGAAGAATGCCATACAAAGTCCCAAGGAAGATAAAGTAAGACAATGATCTATGGAGGACATGGTCAAATATAGAGGAAATTTTGCCTCTATATTATTAAAGATAAAATTTATTTAATATTAAATAAAATTTGTGCCTGGTATTACATATTTGTTATAAGTAGTAGTCCTTTGATCCTAATAAAGAATATAATAGTGACATAATATAAACAGGAAAATAAGACAGGTGCACATTAAAACTAGGTCACCAAATATCAGATGAAAGCCATAAGGTTACTAGGCTAATATAAGTTACTCTGGAAAGGTAAATTAATGTAATAGATTTTTCAAAAGAAATGAAAAGACTGTGTCTGATTTCCCCTTTATTTTAATAATTGTTCATAATATTTATTGGTCATATATAATATACCAAGTGTTATGAAGGTCATACTGGGACAGTGAGAAACAGAATATACACAGTCCATGACCTCATGGAGTCTGAAACAGAGAGAGAGGCAGGCACAAAATGTGAGACAAAACAATCAAATCATCACACAAATCCATTTTTATGTTGTAGCAGGCAAGGAATAGCTTCTAAGTGTCAATTACTAAGTACACATTCGGGGGATAGAAAAATTAACAAGATAGACAATATCCTACCCTCACAGGACTTACATTTTAATGGGATAGTATGAACATACATGCTAGGCCCAGCCCAACAACAAACTGACCTGAGAGAGTGGTGCCACAGAAGAATAAGGAAAAAGAAGACTCAGAAATAAAGTAGGGATCAGGGGCTGATGCCATTCACAGGCAAAGGCCCAGATCCTGATCCTAGCATGCCTTTTATTGTTAACATCTACCTCCTTGTTTTGCCAAAGCGAAAAAAAAAAAAAAACACCCAGTTGTGAATGGAACTTGTGATGGAAGCAAGGTTTGATGCTGTAAAGAGCAATATTGCATAGGAACCTGGAATGTTAGGTCCACGAATCAAGGCAAATTGGACGTGGTCAAACAGGAGATGACAAGAGTGAACATCGACATTCTAGGAATCAGTGAACTAACATGGACTGGAATGGGTGAATTTAAGTCAGATGACCATTATATCTACTACTGTGGGCAGGAATCCCTTAGAAGAAATGGAGTAGCCATCGTGGTCAACAAAAGAGTCTGAAAGGCAGTACTTGGATGCAATCTTAAAAATGACAGAATGATCTCTATTCACTTCCAAGGCAAACCATTCAATATCATGGTAATCCAAGCCTATGCTCTGACTAGTAATGCTGAAGAAGCTGAAGTTGAATAGTTCTATGAAGACCTATAAGACCTTCTAGAACTAACACACAAAAAAGATGCCCTTTTCATTATAGGGGACTGGAATGAAAAGTAGGAAGTCAAGAAACACCCGGAGTAACAGGCAAATTTGGCCTTGGATTACAGAATGAAGCAGGGAAAAGGCTAATAGAGTTCCACCAAGAGAACGCACTGGTCATAGCGAACACCCTCTTCCAACAACACAAGAGAAGACTCTACACATGGACATCACCAGATGGTCAACAAAAAAATCAGATTGATCATATCCTTTGCAGCCAAAGATGGAGAGGCTCTATACAGTCAGCAAAAACAAGACCGGGAGCTGACTGTGGCTCATATCATGAACTCCTTATTGCCAAATTCAGACTGAAACTGAAGAAAGTGCAGAAAACCACTAGACCCTCAGGTATGATCTAAATCAAATCCCCTATGACTATACAGTGGAAATGAGAAATAGATTTAAGGGACGAGATCTGATAGACAGAGTGCCTGATGAACTACGGAGGAGATATGTGACATTGTACAGAAGACAGGAATTAAGACCATCCCCAAGAAAAAGATATGCAAAAGAGAAAAATGGCTGTCTGAGAAGGCTTTACAAATAGCTGTGAAAAGAAGGGAACCAAAAAGAAAAGATACACTCATTTGAATGCGGAGTTCCAAAGAATAGCAAGGAGAAACAAGAAAGACTTCCTTGGTGATCAATGCAAAGAAATAGAGGAAAAGAACAAAATGGGAAAGACTAGAGATCTATTCAAGAAAATTAGAGTTATCAAGGGAACATTTCATGCAAAGATTGGCTCAATAAAGGACAGCATGGTATGGACCTAACAGAAGCAGAAGATATTAAGAAGAGGTGGCAAGAATACACAGAAGAACTGTACAAAACAGATCTTCACCTCCCAGATAATCACAAAGGCGTGATCACTCACCTAGAGCCAGACATCCTGGAATGTGAAGTCAAATGGGCCTTAGGAAGCGACACTATGAACAAAGCTAGTGGAGGTGATGGAATTCCAGTTGAGATCTTTCAAATCCTGAAAGACAATGCTGTGAAAGTGTTGCACTCAATATGCCAGCAAATTTGGAAAACTCAGCAGTGGCCACAAGACTGGAAAAGGTCAGTTTTCATTCCCATCCCAAAGAAAGGCAATGCCAAACAATGCTCAAACTGCTGCACAATTGCATTCATCTCATACGCTAGTAAAGTAATGCTCAAAATTCTCCAAGCCAGTCTTCAGCAATACATGAACTGTGAACTTCCTGTTGTTCAAGCTGGTTTTAGAAAATGCAGAGGAAACCGATCAAATTGCCAACATCTGCTGGATCATCAAAAAAGCAAGAGAGTTTCAGAAAAAATATCCTTTTATGCTTTATTGACTATGCCAAAGCCTTTGACTAAGTGGATCCCAATAAACTGTGGAAAATTCTGAAAGAGATGGGAATACCAGACCACCTGACCTGCCTCTTGAGAAACCTATATGCAGGTCAGGAAGCAACAGTTAGAACTGGACATGGAACAACAGACTGGTTCCAAATAGGAAAAGGAGTATGTCAAGGCTGTATATTGTCACCCTGCTTATGTACATCAGGAGAAACGCTGGGCTGGAGGAAGCACAGGCTAGAATCAATATTGAGGGGAGAAATATCAATAACCCCAGATATGCAGATGACACCACCCTTATGGCAGAAAGTGAAGACGAACTAAAAAGCCTCTTGACGAAAATGAAAGAGGAGAGTGAAAAAGTTGGATTAAAGCTCAATATTCAGAAAACTGAGATCATGGCATCCAGTCATGTCACTTCATGGCAATAGATGGGGAAAGAGCAACTGACTTTTTTTCTAGGCTGCCAGATTGCTGCAGATGTTGATTGCAGCCATGAAATTAAAGACATTTACTCCTTGGAAGGAAAGTTATGACCAACCTAAGTTCAGTTCACTTCGGTCACTCAGTCGTATCTGACTCTTTGCGACCCCATGAATCGCAGCACGCCAGGCCTCCCTGTCCATCACCAACTCCCGGAGTTCACTCAGACTCATGTCCATCGAGTCAGTGATGCCATCCAGCCATCTCATCCTCTCATCCTTCTCCTCCTGCCCCCAATCCCTCCCAGCATCAGAGTCTTTTCCAATGAGTCAACTCGTTGCATGAGGTGGCCAAAGTACTGGAGTTTCAGCGTTAGCATCATTCCTTCCAAAGAAATCCCAGGGCTGATCTCCTTCAGAATGGACTGGTTGGATTTCCTTGCAGTCCAAGGGACTCTCAAGAGTCTTCTCCAACACCACAGTTCAAAAACATCAATTCTTCGGTGCTCAGCTTTCTTCAGAGTCCAACTCTCACATCCATACATGACCACAGGAAAAACCATAGCCTTGACTAGACGAACCTTTGTTGGCAAAGTAATGTCTCTGCTTTTGAATATGCTATCTAGGTTGGTCATAATTTTCCTTCCAAGGAGTAAGCATCTTTTAATTTCATGGCAGCAGTCACCATCTGCAGTGATTTTGGAGCCCCAAAAATCAAGTCTGACACTGTTTCCACTGTTTCCCCATCTATTTCCCATGAAGTGATGGGACCAGATGCCATGATTTTCGTTTTCTGAATGTTGAGCTTTAAGCCAACTTTTTCACTCTCCACTTTCACTTTCATTAAGAGGCTTTTTAGTTCCTCTTCACTTTCTGCCATAAGGGTGGTGTCATCTGAATATCTGAGGTTATTGATATTTCTCCCAGCAATCTTGATTCCAGCTTGCGTTTCATCCAGTCCAGCGTTTTTCATGATGTACTCTGCATATAAGTTAAATAAGCAGGGTGACAATATACAGCCTTGACATACTCCTTTTCCTATTTGGAACCAGTCTGTTGTTCCATGTTCAGTTCTAACTGTTGCTTCCTGACCTGCATATAGGTTTCTCAAAAGGCAGTTCAGGTGGTCTGGTATTCCCATCTCTTTCAGAATTGTCCACAGTTTATTGTGATCCACACAGTCAAAGGCTTTGGCATAGTCAATAAAATAGAAATAGATGTTTCTCTGGAACTCGCTTGCTTTTTCCATGATCCAGCGGATGTTGGCAATTTGATCTCTGGTTCCTCTGCATTTTCTAAAACCAGCTTGAACATCAGGAAGTTCACAGTTCACGTATTGCTGAAGACTGGCTTGGAGAATTTTGAGCATTACTTTACTAGCGTGTGAGATGAGTGCAATTGTGTGGTAGTTTGAGCATTCTTTGGCATTGCCTTTCTTTGGGATTGGAATGAAAACTGACCTTTTCCAGTCCTGTGGCCACTGATGAGTTTTCCAAATTTGCTGGCATATGAGTTCAGCACTTTCACAGCCTCATCTTTCAGGATTTGGAATAGCTCAACTGGAATTCCATCACCTCCACTAGCTTTGTTCGTAGTGATGCTTTCTAAGGCCCACTGTACCTCACATTCCAGGATGTCTGGTTCTAGGTCAGTGATCACACCAACGTGATTATCTGGGTCATAAAGATCTTTTTTGTACAGTTCTTCTGTGTATTCTTGCCACCTCTTCTTAGTATCTTCTGCTTCTGTTAGGTCCATACCATGCTGTCCTTTATTGAGCCAATCTTTGCATGAAATGTTCCCTTGGTATCTCTAATTTTCTTGAAGAGATCTCTAGTCTTTCCCATTCTGTTGCTTTCCTCTATTTCTTTGCATTGATTACTGAAGAAGGCTTTCTTATCTCTTCTTGCTATTCTTTGGAACTCTGCATTCAGATGCTTATATCTTTCCTTTTCTCCTTTGCTTTTCACTTCTCTTCTTTTCACAGCTATTTGTAAGGCCTCCCCAGACAGCCATTTTGCTTTTTTGTATTTCTTTTCCATGGGGATGGTCTTGATCCCTGTCTCCTGTACAATGTCATGAACCTCATTCCATAGTTCATCAGGCACTCTATCAGACCTAGGTGCTTAAATCTATTTCTCACTTCCACTGTATAATCATAAGGGATTTGATTTAAGTCATACCTGTATGGTCTAGTGGTTTTCTGTACTTTCTTCAATTTCAGTCTGAATTTGGCAATAAGGAGTTCATGGTCTGAGCCACAGTCAGCTCCTGGTCTTGTTTTTGCTGACCGTATAGAGCTTCTCCATCTTTGGCTGCAAAGGATATAATCAATCTGATTTCGATGTTGACCATCTGGTGATGTCCATGTAGAGAGTCTTCTCTTGTGTTGTTGAAAGAGGGTGTTTGTTATGATCAGTGCATTTTCTGGGCAAAACTCTATTAGTCTTTGCCCTGCTTCATTCCGTATTCCAAGGCCAAATTTGCCTGTCACTCCAGGTGTTTCTTGACTTCCTACTTTTGCATTTCAGTCCCTTATAATGAAAATGACATCTTTTTTGGGTGTTAGTTCTAAAAGGTCTTGTAGGTCTTCATAGAACCATTCAACTTCAGCTTCTTCAGTATTACTGGTTGGGGCATAGACTTGGATTACTGTGATATTGAATGGTTTGCCTTGGAAACGAACAGAGATCATTCTGTTGTTTTTGAGATTGCATCCAAGTACTGCATTTCAGACTCTTTTGTTGACCATGATGGCTACTCCATTTCTTCTGTGGGATTCCTGCCCTCAGTAGTAGATATAATGGTCATCTGAGTTAAATTCACCCATTCCAGTACATTTTAGTTCACCGATTCCTAGAATGTCGACATTCACTCTTGCCATCTCTTATTTGACCACTTCCAATTTGCCTTGATTCATATACCTGGCATTCCAGGTTCCTATGCAATATTGCTCTTTACAGCATCGGACCTTGCTTCTATCACCAGTCACATCGACAGCTGGGTATTGTTTTTGCTTTGGCTCCATTCCTTCATTCTTTCGGGAGTTATTTCTCCAGTGATCTCCAGCAGCATATTGGGCACCAACTCACCTGGGGAGTTCCTCCTTCAGTATCATATCATTTTGCCTTTTCGTACTGTTCATGGGGTTCTCAAGGCTAGAATTACTGAAGTGTTTTGCCATTCCCTACCTAAACAACATGTTAAAAAATAGTTACATTACTTTGTCAACAGAGGTCCATCTAGTCAAAGCTATGGTTTTTCCAGTGTCATGTATGGATGTGAGAGTTGGACTGTGAAGAAAGCTGAGCAGCGAAGAATTGATGTTTTTGAACTGTGGTGTTGGAGAAGACTCTTGAGAGTCCCTTGGACTGCAAGGAGATCCAACCAGTCCATCCTAAAGGAGATCAGTCCTGGGTGTTCATCGCAAGGACTGATGTTGAAGCTGAAATGCCAATACTTTGGCCACCTGATGCGTAGAGCTGACTCATTGGAAAAGACCCCGATTCTGGGAAAGATTGAGGGCAGGATGAGAAGGGGACGACAGAGGATGAGATGGTTGGATGGCATCACCGACTCGATGGACATGGGTTTGAGTAGACTCCGGGAGTTAGTAATGGACAGGGAGGCCTAGCGTGCTAAGATTCATGGGATTGCAAAGAGTCAAACTCTACTGAGAGAATGAACTGAACTGAACCTCCTTATACATGCCCTAGAGATATTTGTTCTTTACAATCTCAGACTGGGGATAAAGATATACAATGCAGAGTCCTCAATGTCAAACCTTCAGGCCTTTCATGACTGTTCAGCCCTTGGGCTACTGACGCCGTTTCTCAGCAACTCATTCAAGGGTCTGGTTATGGGAACAGTCACTAATGGTTTTGCATCAGTCACATCAGTACTTCAATATCTTGTTTTCAAGATGTCTTTCCATGATATACTTTTTACTACTCCCAGCCCTTCGCCTGGGGTGATCAGAAAGTCATTCTCATTTTTCAAAGAAGCCCTGTTAATCATAGTACAGGCTGTGCACAGTATATTCCCTACAATACATACATGTGCTAGGGAATAATTAAGTAAAATAAATGAAAAGACATCAAAATTAGAGGATAGAGAAGGTAGTGGAGGAAGTTCTATTTTAGATATGGTAATGAAAGATAATATACATTTCCCCTACCACTTCAGAAATTTCTTGAGCTTAACCTGTTTATTGATTTCCTTTAGCACACTGTGTCATGAGTGAGTCCTACTGCTGAACTGAGGCATGAAGAGAGACAGAAATGGACTGTAGTTGCTCAGATTTTTGTTTACATTTTAAAGAAGTATATTTTGGTTTATATTCATAAAAATGGCATTTACAGATATCTAGATAGAGATAACTATAAATACCATAAGGATGCAGACTAAACTGCTGATAGGGATTATTCTTATAAAACTTTGAACCCAGTATAGTTGTAAATACTTAGTCCAGCACATAGAAGGTACTCAACAAAATTTATTGAATAAGTAAATTAAGAACTAAGAATTGACACTTCCACAATACTGCAGTTTTTAAATTGTTTTCAACAGACCTCAGCTGTATAGAATTGGAATATTCATCATCTTTGCCTTTGCCACTATCATTGATCTAAGAACTCTCTTTTAGTCACTTTTATCATTTGCCTAGCAAGCTATAGTTAACAAAATCACATGTGCTATCTCAAAATAGCTTTTTGAGAAACACATTTTTATTAGAAGATGTAACAAGAGACCACAACACACTAACTGAATAAAGCTGCTCAGCTAGGAAATAACACCTCCTGGTCTATTTCTAACGCCTGTGTTCCTTCTACTACATTACGATGACTTTCATAGTCCATTCTCAGATTTGAGCGAGATCTTGGTAGGTGGCTGATATGTACTGAATATTGTGGTCAATGCAGTTTCCATCCATCGGTTGCCAGCAGAGATAATAAAACCAGAAAGTAAAAAAAGGCAACAAGTTGAAGAAAACAAATATGAATCATGTTTGAAGATATGTAGGGGAGAAAGCATAAAAAGTTGGAAAGGAAAAAGATAGAAGGTTTGGAGAAAATGGACAAATGGAAGATGTCGACTCCTAACAGAAACAATGGATCAGATAAGTGAAGCTCTCATGAGAAACAACACCTGAAAGCCTAGATCAGACAGTCCTCAAGCCCACTATAGAGATATGGCCTCTGGAAGAAAGTCAGAATTAATTTAAGATAAACAGCTGGACAGCAGAGGAAAGCAAATGACGGGCACAAATAAGGCTAACAATCTGCAGATTTTAACATTTGTGAGTTTGACAAACATCTAAACTGTTCAGGTATGCCAAGGTAACTTAAAAAGAAAGTGGATGCTACCAAGCTGACTTATTTCTGTGCAAAATGAAATGAAATCAACAAATTCAAGAAATAGCTCTAAGGATCAAAAATTTTGAAAGAATCTTGGACCCATGAATATAGGTGCCCTGCAGAAGAGCATGCAATAACAAAAAACAAACAAACAAAAAAAAACTGATCTGTTTATGTGGAGGAAAATTATAGTTGTTTATGTACCTAAATGAAAGTCGTTATCAAATAAATCCAAAATTTCCTTTCTGCTATCCATATTGATTCCATATGTTAATGTTGGACTTTTATCTCCACTTCAAATTCATTGTTTGCGTAAACTTTTTATATGGTACATAAAAACTTAAGAGAATCTTTTTTCAGACCTTTTACATGAAAAATCTCTTACATGTAATGCCTTCAGGGAGAGAAAGAATGAGATATTTTCATTAATCGGACAATCTCTTGATGTCAAGGGGCATAGACTACCCTTGAATTATATATGAATATGAATTACTTGAGTATATAAATTACTCCATTCATACATTATTTAAACTATTCAAACTTCAATTTTCTTATTATAAAATATGGACAATAAACTGTATTTAATCCATAATGTTATTGTGGTGATCACATGAAATAAGATGTATAAGGTAATTACATAAATGTCTGGTCCACAAAACTTAGTCATGTTCATTTTTACTAAAAATTCACTTAATATTAAGCATTATAGCTCAGGTTCTGGAAAGTGGTGACAAAGATTCAATTCCTTCCTCTGTCACTTACTACTTGGTTGATCCTGAGCACATTTTTAAGTCTCTGTGACTCAGTCCTCTCATCTATAAGGTGAGAACAAAAATTAGAGCCTATACTGTAAGACTGTTGAACAAGTTATTATATGTAGAGCATTTAAACCAAAGCTGAGTACAAATTAAGTACCAAATAAGTGTCAACTCATTATTAGCATACTGTGAGACAAGATAATGGTGACTGAAGAGAGAAGCAGTGATTCTTAATTGCTGGTTATAGAATGCCCTCTGCTAAGCTGAACTTTAGGACTCCTTCTTCAAGAAAAAGAAAGACAATAGAAATTATGTTTATAAGCACATTCACACAAAATTTTTCATGTAATTTAAATATTCATGAACGCTTTGGAGCCCATTTGTATATTACAGGCTATGAAATCCTGTATAATATTTTTAAACTATTTTATGAGTGATAGAATAAAAAGAGCAAATGTATGCTTTACTTATTCTACATATTACAGTACATTTTGGATATTTCATTTGCTTATTAAATAAGCAAAATCTGGGCTCAAAATATAAATAATTATAAGATAATTTGGGAAGGTTTATAATTGATATTATTCACAAAAAAATCTTTCAAAAGTTCTCAGTTGCTATGTTCCTTGGCCATAGTTTTGCTGAGAAAAAAATCAAAACAGCTCTGCATGACAAAAATTATACACAAACTCTATTCCTCAAAACATCCAATACCTGCTAAAGAAAGCAACATGAATATTGGGACTTCGCCAGCATTAAATTATTTATAATGGTGTACTAATCTCTATAAGCATTCCCCAATATATAGGTAGTAGAATTTTAACATCAATATTACATTGAAGAACATTTTTCATCTTCTCTCCAGAGAGATAAGAATTAAATTTATTTTCAATATTGTTATCATGTGAACAAGTAATAGCATTTATTCCATTATGGTAAACCTCAATACATTATGATTTGGTTATAGTTCAAAACACACACTATAATTTGCACCTTGAATTGAACTGTGTGTTTTGAAAACAGTATGTGTTCTGGAGATGATGGTGAATTTTTCAGTTAGTTTTTAATGTTGACACTTCCTTATATAACTTACACAGTAAATAGGAAAACCAGTCTTCTTTTGATAAGTGAGAAACCAAAATATTCTCTCTGAGAAAACCACATATTACCTGAGAGTGAGAATGATCTGTAGAATCAGGAAAAATGCTGAGTATGGATCTATTGAAGTTCACATCATTCACTCATTGGACTTGAATTTAATTTTCTAGTTAAAACTAAATTGTCAGGGCAGTTGAAATGGTTCTAGACTCATGAAGCAAGTGATGTTTGTTTTCTCTAGTTATCCATCCCTCATTTCTGTTTCTCTCATCCTCCACATGGAAGCCCTTCTGTATTACAGATGTAATTTAATCCCCTGCTCACAGCACCACTGCTCCCAGTCATGCCTTGGCTAGGTACACCTCTCATCCCTAAATTATTCACTCCTTGTGCAAAAAACTCAACGTTCTTCAAAACTGTTCATCTAATACTCATTCTTACTATTAATAATGATAGCATTACTAAGTAACACTCTCAGATGCTTAACAAACAGGAAATCATTTTGTTTATATAATAAAGTAGAGTAAAATAGTAGTGGAGTACCTTGCAGAGTTATTATAAATTAGTTACTATACTTACAACACTTAGAACAGAGGGGAGATTTTCAGTAAATGTTAGCTATTCTTATTACTAATTTATATAGTTGATGCTGTGGAAGAAGGTCTCACTCCAATTAAAATATAACAGGTTATATCTCAAACTGATCATTTCCCTAAATATATAATTTATCAATTTTGATTCCATTCATACATATCATCCTGGATATATATGACCATAAGAACTTAAATAATCAAGTGCTAATAATCTAATATGAATTATCTTTTAAAAAAGAATATTGCAAAGAAAAAAATTTTTTGGTTGAAAAAGAATTAGCATTTTAATAACTGGTGCAGTTGGAAAGTAAGATGGGCTGCTGGCAACAGGACCTGTTTAAAGACAGGCAAACAGAAGCTAGATAGCATATTGTAAAAGATATTTTATGGTGAAACAACAACCAGTATTAGATTATCTTTGGGTATTTCTAAACTTTTCCTCTGCTATGTTTTTGAAGCATACATTATGAATCAGGTCAATAAATACTTACTGGTGGTCTCCTATGTGCCAGGCATTGTCAAGAAAATGAGAGTAAAATGACGAACTAAATGGACTGATTTCCTGTCCCATGTGGTGCTAGGGTATAAATTCATTACTTAATTTGGTGTATGTATAAATTTATTGAATTATCACAAGAGTATAATGCACTAAACCACATTTAGAAGATGGCATTCATTGGAACAGTCTATAAGCTGGATGGCATTAGCCATGTGAAGGTAAAATTGGATTGGAGACAGTCTTTAGATTCAGAAACTGTGCAAAGCTCTGGAATGAAAAAAAAAAAAAAAGTCATTTCCTAAGAACTGGAAGTGGGTGGAGGGATCTCTAGCAAAGCTAGAACTGAGAAAGTTGGGGAGAAAAGAGACTGAAAGAAGACAGTGTGATCTGATCAGAGAGAATTTTAGCTACATTATCAACTTCTGATGTTGTTACAGAACTAGATCACTGAAGAACATCATGAGGGAATGTTGTAATAAGATATGCATTTAGGAAAGTTTCTTTATATAGGAATGTCTTAGAGATATAAGGGCTTCCCAGGTGGCACTACTGGTAAACAACACACCTGCCAATGCAGGAGACCTAACAGACATGAATTGGATCCCTGGGTTGGGAAGATACCCTGGAGAAGGAAAGGGCAACCCACTCTAGTATTCTTGTCTGGAGAATCCCATGGACAGAGGAGCCTGGCAGGCTATGGTCCATAGGGTCTCAAAGAGTCAGTCTTGGCTGAAGTGACTCAGCATACATGACTCTTATGGATTTAAAGAGAAATATTGATATTAATTAAAATATCAAATATTAAAATATTAATATGGGTTTAAAGGAAAATGATACCAAGGGAACATTTCATGCAAAGATGAGTACAATAAAGGACAGAAACAGTATGGACCTAACAGAAGCAGAAGATATTAAGAAGAGGTGGCAAGAATACACAGAAGAACTATATAAAAAAGATCTTCATGACCCAGATAACCACGATCGTGTGATCATTCACCTAGAACCAGACATACTGGAATGTGAAGTCAAGTGGGCCTTAGGAAGCATCACTACAAACAAAGCTAGTGGAGAGACTGAAGGTAGGAGGAGAATGGGATGAAAGAGGATGAGATAGTTGCATAGTGTCACCAACTCAATGAACATGAGTTTGAGCAATCTCCAGGAGATGGTGAAAGAAAGACAGGGAAGCCCAGTGTGCTGTAGTCCATGGGGTCTCAAAGAATCGGACACAACTGAGTGACTGAACAACAACAAAATTAATGTTGTTAATGTATAGAAAACATTTATGATTCCTATCGATGCACAGTATGTCAAAAGTGGAAAATAGGTTTAAGTAAAAGATCACTCATCTAAAGGATTCAAGATATTCTGATTGGAGAATGCACCTTAGTTCTAGAATCAGTCTCTTAGCTAATAAAATACTCAAGTATTCCTATTAGACCAATGTATATGCACAACAATCAAAAGAGTAGTATCATAAACTAGGAGACAACAAAATATTTGGTGGGGCCTAAAGGAAAACAAAGTCAAAGAACAAACATATACAGTTTTGATGGGAAATTAGCTCAAAAAGTAAAATGGTGATGGAGATGCCTCATGTAAGTATCTAATGAATTTTTCTGATACTTCAATAAAAAAGACCACACTCATTCTCCAAAGAACCCCTGTGTTCCTTCTTCCCTCCCAATACATGCACATACTCACACACAGACACCTTTGATAAATTTATCCCAAGAAAATAAAGTCAAAGCCTGTAAGAGTCAGTATATAAGGTGATTTTTTTGCATGATGATGATAAAGAAAACCAACAAGATAACTAAAAAGCATAGACATTACTAAAAAGCAGAGACACTGCTTTGCTAACAATGGTCTGTCTAGTCAAAGCTATGGTTTTACCAATAGTCATATACAGAGGTGAGAGGTGGACTATAAAGAAAGCTGAGCAGGAAGAATTGATGCTTTTGGACTGTCGTGTTGGAGAAGACTTTTGAGAGTCCCTTGGACTGCAAGGAGATCCAACCAGTTAATCTTAAAAGAAATCAGTCCTGAATATTCATTTAAAGGACTGATGCTGAAGCTGAAACTCCAATACTTTTGCCACCTGATGTGAAGAACTGACTCATTTGAAAAGACCCTGATGCTGGGCAAGATTGAAGGCAGGAGGAGAAGGGGATGACAGATGATGAGATGGTTGGATGGCATCACCAACTCGATGGACTTGAGTTTAAGCAAGCTCTAGGAGTTGGTAATGGACAGGGAAGCCTAGTGTGCTGCTCTCCTTGGGGTCACAAAGAGTCAGACACGACTGAGTGACTGAACTGAGGATTTTTGCATCTATCTTCATCAGTGATATTGGCCTGTAGTTTTCTTTTTTTGTGTGTTTTTTTTTGTCTGGTTTTTGTATCAGGGTGATGGTGGCCTTGTAGAATGAGTTTGGAAGTGTTCCTTCCTCTGCAATTCCCCCCCGCCCTGAGAAAATTTATTTATTGTAAGTTAATTTATTTAATTGGAAGCTAATTGCTTTGTAATATTGTAGTGGTTTTTGCCATCCATTCACATGAATCAGCCATGGGTGTACATGTGTCCCCCATCCTGAACCCCCCCTCCTACCTCCCTCCCCATCCTATCCCTCAGGGTCATCCCAGAGTACCAGCCCTGAGCACCCTGTCTCATGCATCAAACCTGGACTGGTGATCTATTTTGCATATGATACTATACATGTTTCAATGTTATTCTCTCACATCATCCCACCCTTGCCTTCTCCCACAGAGTCCAAAAGTCACTTCTTTACATCTGTGTCTCTTTTGCTGTCTTGCATATAGGGTCATCATTACCATCTTTCTAAATTCCATATATATGCATTATTATACTGTACTGGTGGAGAAGGCAATGGCACCCCACTCCAGTACTCTTGCCTAGAAAATCCCATGGATGCAGGAGCCTGGTGGGCTACAGTCCACGGGGTCGCACAGAGTCGGACACAACTGAAGCGACTTAGCAGCAGCAGCATACTGTATTGGTGTTTTTCTTTCTGACTTACTTCACTCTGTATAATAGGCTCCAGTTTCATCCACTTCATTAGTACTGATTCAAATGCATTCTCTTTAAAAGCTGAGTAATATTCCATTATGTATATGTACCACAGCTTTCTTATCCATTTATCTGCCAGTGGACATCTAGGTTGCTTCCATTTTTTGAAAGTTTTAGAAGGATAGGCCTTAGCTCTTCTCTGAGTGTTTGATACAATTCTTCTGTGAAGCCAGCTGGTACTGGGTTTTTGTTTTTTGGGGAGATTTTTTTATCACAGCTTCAATTTCAGTGCTTGTAATTAGGTTGTTCATAATTTCTATTTCTTTCTGGTTCAGTCTTGGAAAATTGAGCTTTTCAAAGAATCTGTCCATTTCTCCCAGGTTATCCATTTTATTGCCATATAGTTGTTCATAATAGTCTCTTATAATCCTTTGTGTTTCTGCATTGTCTGTTGTAACCTCTTCTTTTTCACTTTTAGCTTGGTTGATTTGATCCTTTTCTATTTTTTTCTTGATGAGTCTGGCCAAAAGTTTGTCAATTTTGTTTATCTTCTCAAAGAACCAGCTTTTAGTTTTATAATCTTTACTATTGTTTCTTTCATTTCTTTTTCATTTATTTCTTCTCAAATCTTTATGATTTCTTTCCTTCTACTAATTTTAGGGTGTTTTTGTTCTTCTTCCAACTTTTTTTAGGTGTAAAGTTAGGTTTTCTATTAGATACTTTTCTTGTTTCTTGAGGTAGGATTCTGTTGCTATAAACTTCCCTCTTAGAACTGCTTTAGCTGCATCCCATAGGATTTGAGTTGTGTTTTCATTGTCATTTGTTTCTAGAAATTTTTTTATTTCCCTTTTGATTTCTTCAGTAACCTGTTGGTTATTTAGAAATGCGTTGTTTAATCTCCATGTGTCTGTATTTCTCACAGTTTTTTTCTTGTAATTGATATCTAGTCTAATAGTGCTGTGGTCAAGAAGATGCTTGATACAATTTTAAGTTTCTTAAATTTACTGAGGTTTGATTTGTTCCAAAACATACAAGCAACTCATACAACTCAATACCAGAAAAGCAACCCAAACAAAAAGTGGGAAAAATACCTAAACAGACATTTCTCCAAAGAAGACCTACAGATGGCTAACAAACACATGAAAAGATACTCAATATCACTCATTATTAGAGAAATGCAAATCAAAACTACAATATATACCACCTCACATCAGTCAGAATGGCCATTATCAAAAAGTCTACAATCAATCAATGGTGGAGAAGGCGTGGAGAAAAGGAAACGCTCTTGCACTGTTGGAAGGAATGTAAATTGATACAGCCACAATGGAAGACGGTATGGAGATTTCTTAAAATCTCGGCATAAAACCACCATATGACCCATCAATCCCAATCCTAGGCATATACCCTGAGGAAACCAAAACTGAAAAAGACACATGTATCCCATTGTTCATTGCAACACTATTTACAATAGCTAGAACATGGAAGTAACCTAGATGTCCATCAACAGATGAATGGATAAAGAAGTTGTGGGACATATGCATGAAGGAATATTACTCAGCCATAAAGAGGAACACATTTGAGTCAGTTCTAATGGAGTGAATGAACCTAGAACCTATTATACAGAGTGAAGTAAGTCAGAAAGAGAAAGATAAATATTGTATTCTAACACGTATATACAGAAACTAGAAAATGGTACTGAAGAATTTATTTACAGGGCAGCAGTGGAGAAACAGACATAGAGAGTAGACTTATGGACATGGGGAGAGGACAGGAGAGGGTGAGATGTATGGAAAGAGTAACATGGAAACTTACATTATCATGTGTAAAATAGATAGCTCACGGGAATTTGCTGTATGGCTCAGGAAACTCAAACAGGGACTCTGTATCAAACTAGAGGGGTTGGGTGGGGATGGAGATGGAAGGGAAGTTCAAAAGGGAGGGGATATATGTATACCTATGATTCAGGTTGAGGTTTGACAGAAAGCAACAAAATTCTGTAAAGCAATTATACTTCAATTTATAAAATTGAAATAAAACATGATATTTTCAAGTTAGAAATGTATTAAAGATATAAGCTTTATTCTAAGAAATGACCTAGCCTTTTTCTCTTCTTGAAAGCTTAGTATGTTTTCCTCCAATTATATGTGGAGGGAAAATGTAACCAAGTTTCCAAAAATTGACTTTTGATTTTGATCTATTTTTGGTTTCTATATTCAAAATGTTCAATAAATTTGAAACAAAATAATCTAATTAAAATTTTATAATTTTTCAATATTAGTTCCTTTTTTGGGCTTCCCTGGTAACTCGAGACACTTGAAGCATTAAGCTTGAATTAATCCAGTGTTTCTACAATACATATTTCACAGATGGTTAAACCACATCACTGAAATGTTAAAAGATTTCTGGAAGGAGTCTATACTTGGCAAAAGTAGAATATAAAAATTCTGATTTATGTATATACTAATCCCTGCTAAGACACTTCAGTTGTGTCCAACTCTGTGCAACCCCATAGATGGCAGCCCACCAGGCTCCCCCATCCCTGGGATTCTCAAGGCAAGAACACTGGAGTGGGTTGCCATTTCCTTCTCCAAAGCATGAAAGTGAAAAGTGAAAGTGAAGTTGGCCAGTCGGGTCTGACTCTTAACAACCCCATTAACTGTAGCCCACCAGGCTCCTCCATCCATGGGATTTTCCAGGCAAGAGTACTGGAGTGGGGTGCCATTGCCTTCTCCGAATTTCTTCTATGTCTTTATGGAATAACTTAAGGTCTTTATTATTTTACACCTGGGAAAGAACTTGGAGAATAGGGTTAATATCATATCTAGTAACCATAAAGTAAATGCAATAAAGCATCTACTTTATAAATACTGAAATAATCTCTATATATTGACAACTAAAATTTTTACAGAAAAATGACAATATCTTTTTAAAATTTATTTTATTTTACTTTTTAACTTTACAATATTGTATTGGTTTTGCCATATATCAACATGAATCCGCCACAGGTATACATGTGTTCCCCATCCTGAACCTTCTTCCGTCCTCCCTCCCTGTACCATCCCTCTGGGTCGTCCCAGTGCACCAGCCCCAAGCATCCAGTATCGTGCATCGAACCTGGACTGGCGACTCGTTTCATATATGATATTATACGTGTTTCAATGCCATTCTCCCAAATCATCCCACCCTCTCCCTCTCCCACAGAGTCCAAAAGACTCAAAGCACTGTTTATAATAGCCAGGACATGGAAGCAACCTAGATGTCCATCAGCAGATGAATGGATAAGAAAGCTGTGGTACATATACACAATGGAGTATTACTCAGCCATTAAAAAGAATACATTTGAATCAGTTCTAATGAGGTGGAGAAAAATGACAATATCTTATTGACCATTTTGATTCTAATAGAAAGAGAATTATATTTGCTGCCCATAGCACTATCCAAATTGTTAAATATGGTAGAGTATTTGGTTTGTTGAATGCTGGTCAAAGACAAGTACAAGAGATCAATTTCATAAACTTCTATACTGTGAAAAAGCATAATATGTTCTACAGATATATCTGTTAAAAATCATGTCAATCTCTTTGAAATTTGAGTATAGAATATCATTATAAACTGATTAGAACAAAAGTTGCTTAGAGAACTTTGAGTATTCTAACAAAAATCAAGTGAATGAAATAATGGGCGAATCAGTATGGGAAAATGCAAATGGCATGTGAGAAAAAGATATTTTGAAACAGTAATGAGATTCATTTTGCCTACTAAGTTAATGAATATATAGATTATACTATTTTATAATAAAATATACATATTAGCAATAATAATGACCATCAGTGTTTTTGAATATATGAATATGTGGGACAATTCTTTTATTCCTAGTGGAACTATGAAAAAGTGATAGTAAAGTCTCTCAGTCGTGTCCAACTCTTTGCGACCCCATAGGCTGTAGCCTACCAGGCTCCTCTGTCCAGGCAATAGTACTGCAGTGGATTGCCATCTCTTTCTCCAGGGGATCTTCCCAACCCAGGGCTTGAACCCGGGTCTCCCGTACTGTAGATAGACGCTTTACCCTCTGAGCCACCAGGGAAGTTGGTATAATTAGTCAAGAGCAATTTTTCTGTGAAGAAGGCTGAGCACCGAAGAATTGATGCTTTTGAACTGTGGTGTTGGAGAAGACTCTTGAGAGTCCCTTGGACTGCAAGGAGTTGATTTTTTAAAGCATATTGCAAGACAATATTTATTATAGTCACAAAAAGAAAAATATATACACCAGGATATTAACAACAACTATCTCTATGTAAAAATTCTTCAGATTTCTTATATCTTTGGGGCATTTATTTCCTTTGTTTTATACAATGTTCTTTACTTTTTAAAAGTTCTTAGTAGGGCTTATTACTTTTTTAACATTATTTTTCAGAATTGAAATACATTCTTAAGAAACCCTGAATTCTGTTTTTTCATATGTATTTTATATATTTTTTCTTTTTCCAACTTCTTATTTTTAAATTATTATGGATTCATAGGATATTGTAAATAAAAGCACGGGGTAGTTCTCAGAATCACTTTCCCAGGGTCTCCCAATATTAACATCTTTCAGAATTATAGTAAAATATCTAAACCAGAAAGTTGTTATTGGTACAAGCCAAAGCCACAGAGGTTATTTAGATTTTACCAGCTATATATACACTCATCTGTGTGTGTGTGTGTACCTCCATGCAATTTTATCACATGCGACTCTGGGTAACTACAAGCACCACTAAGATACGTGACTATACCAAAATTTTCCTTCATGTCATCCTTTTACAACCATGCAACTCCCCTGCCTCCATCACTTGGCAATTACTAATCAATATCCATCTCTATTCTCATGTTATTTCACAAATGTTATATAAGTAGAATCATACAGTAGATATTCTTTTGAGTTTGACATTTTTCACTTTATTTCCTTGATGCACATCCAAGTTGTTGGATGTATAATAGTTCATACTCTTGTACTGCTGAGTAGTATCCCATAGTAGGAATACACAACAGTTGATTTAACCATTCACCACTGAAGGATGGGTACATATATCCCAGTTTAAGGCTATTACAAATAAAATTGCTTTGAAAACGTGTGTATAAGCTTCTGCCTGGTGGTAAGTCTTCACTTTTCTGGGATAAATGTTTAAGAATTGCTAGATTTTATGCCAAACTATTTGACCTAATGGTTAGATGACTGACCATGTCCACCAGCAAAATATGACCAATAAAGTTTCTCCAACTTTGAAAAATAGGACAAAATTAGAGGACTTAAAATGTGTGATTTTAAAACTTACTTTAAAGGTAAAGTGATCAAGACACTATGGCAGTGATCAGGATAGGGATAAAGATAAATGGAAGAGAACTGATATTTCAGAAATTACATTTATAATTTCAGTCAATTGGCTTTCAACAAAAATACCAAGACATTAAATAGGTAATGGAGAGTCCTTTCACTAACTAGTTCTGAGACAATTGAACAAAGTAAAAAAACAAACAAACAAAACCCCCACATTCTTTACTCATATCATACACAAAAATCAACTCAAAACATATCATAAACACAAACGTAAGAACTAAAGTAATAAAACCTCTGAACAACAATGAAAAAAAAATACATGAAACTCTTCATTACTTGGAGTTAGACAAAGAATTCTTATATTCTTATATAAAACTCCAAAAGCATTTGTTACTTTAAAATTGGAAACTTAGCATTTAAAAAATGAAACAACAGTCCACAAGCTAGGAGGCCATACTTGCAAATAATATGCCAAAATATTTAAAGCACAATAATATAAGAAACAACTCAAAAGAGGAAATGGACATGAGAACAGACATTTCACCAAAGAAGACATAGAAATAGTTGATAAGTGCAAGAAAAGGTGCTCTGTATTATTTTTCAGCAGGGAAACAGTAACTGAACCACAATGTAATAATACCCAATAGAATGTTTATAATCAAAAGACAGTCAATTCCAAGTAATGGCAAGAATATGAAGCATTCGGAGACTTCATACATTGCAGGGGCCGGGGGTGGGAATGTAAGAATGTATAGTTACTTGGAAAATATTTTGTCAGTTTCTTAAAAAGTTAAACATAAAGCTACCATATGATCCAGCAATTCCATTCCTAGGATTCTATCCAAGAGAAGTGAAAACATCTGTGCACAAAAGGCTTCTATGTAAATATTCTTAGCAGCATCATCCATGATAGCCCAAATCTGGAAACAATCCAAATGTCTATCAGCTGGTGAATGCATAAACCAAATGCATAATATAAAATAGGATAACTTCCAACAATGAAAAGTATAAAACACTGAGTAATATATGCTATAATATGTATGAGCATCAAAAATATTATGCTAGATGCAAAATGTTACATATTGTATGATTCCACTTATAGGAAATACCCAGAAAAGGCAGATTATTTATACTGTATTATTCATAAAGACTGGAAGTATGTCATGATTGCCTGAGGCTGATATAGGATTAAAAAATAATTACAAATGTACTCAAGAGAATTTTTTTTGAGTGATGGAGATATTAAAAAACTGGGTTGTGGTAATGATGGTACAATATGACTAAAATTATCAAATTTCAACAGCCAACACTGGTGAAAATTTATGGTGTTTAAATTATACCTCATTAAAACACCTTGTGAATTAAAAAATAAAAAGTGTGCTATTTCATGCCAGGAATTGTCATTGGGAGGAAGTAAGCACTAAAGTGGTTGGATAGGAGGCTGCAGATAGAGGGAAGAGTCTTTTTTTATGTCAAGATAATTTTCTTTTTAACATTCTGAAAGCAATAGGAGATACTTTAAAATGAAAGAGTAGTAAATAACATGATCAGATTTGTGTGGTAGAAAGCTCTTTCAGTGATAAGGAGAATAGACTCGGCTTAGTCTATGAAACACCATAAGGACAGTACTGCAAAATCAGAGTGAGAAATGATAAGAGTCTGACATAAGGTGAAAATGTGGATGTATTAAACAGAAATAAGCAGCAACAGGCCTGGAGGAGAAATCCAATAACAAAGACTGAACAGAAGCACAAAGGAAATAAATTATTATTTGTTTAGGAAACTAAGTGGATGGTCGGCATATGTTACCCAAATTAGGGAACATTGAGTACACAGGTATTCAGTTCAGTTCAGTGGCTCAATCATGTCCTACTCTTTGTGACCCCATGGACTGCAGCATGCCAGGGCTCCCTGTCCATCACCAACTCCCAGAGTTTAGTCAAACTCATCTCCACTGAGTCAGTGATCCCATACAACCACGTCATCCTCTGTTGTCCTCTTCTCCTCCCTCCTTACATCTTTCCCAGCATCAGGGTCTTTTCAAATGAGTCAGGTGGACAAAGTATTGGAGCTTCAGATTCAGCATCAGCCCTTTCAATGAATATTCAGGACTGATTTCCTTTTGGATGAACTGTTTGGATCTCCTTGCTGTGAAAGGGATGCCCAAGAGTCTTCTCCAACATCAAAGTTCTAAAGCATCAATTCTTCATGCTCAGCTTTCTTTATAGTCCAACGCCCACACCATATATGACTACTGGAAAAACCATAGCTTTCACTAGATGGAACTTTGTTGGCAAGTAATGTTTCTGCATTTTAATATACTGTGTATGTTGGTCATAACTTTTCTTCCAAGGAGCAATGTGTTTTAATTTCATGGCTGCAGTCACCATCTGTAGTGATTTTAGAGCCCCAAGAAAATAAAATCTGTCACTGTTTCCACTGTTTACCCATCTATTTCCCATAAAGTGATGGGACTGGATGCCATGATCTTAGTTTTCTGAATGTTGAGTTTGAAGCCAACTTTTTCACTCTCCTCTCTCAATTTCACCAAGAGGCTCTTTATTTCTTCACTTTCTGCCATAAGGGTGGTGTCATCTGCATATCTGAGGTTATTGATATTTCTCCTGGCAATCTTGATTTCAGCTTGTGGTTCATCCAGCCCAGCATTTCTCAGGATGTACTCTGCATATAAGTTAAATAAGCAGGTGACAACATACAGACTTGATGTACTCCTTTACCTATTTGGAACCGGAATGTTGTGCCATGTTCAGCTCTAACTGTTGCTTCTTGACCTGCATACAGATTTCTCAAGAGGCAGGTCAGGTGGTCTGGTACTCCCATCTCTTGAAGAATTTTCAAAAGTTTGCTGTGATCCACACAGTCAAAGGTTTTGGCATAGTCAATAAAGTAGAAGTACATGTTTTTCTAGAACTCTCTTGCTTTTTTGATGATCCAGAGGATGTTGGCAATTTGATTTCTGGTTCCTCTGCATTTTCTAAATCCAGCTTGAACATCTGGAAGCTCAAAGTTCACATACTGTTGAAGCCTGGCTTGGAGAATTTTGAGCATTACTTGACTAGCATGTGAGATGAGTGCAATGTGTGGTAATTTGAGCATTCTTTGGCTTTGCCTTTCTTTGGGATTGGAATGAAAACTGACCTTTTCCAGTCCTGTGGCAACTGCTGAATTTTCGAAATTTGCTGACATATTGTGTGCACAACTTTCACAGCATCATCTTTTAGGATTTGAAATAGCTCAACTGGAATTCCATCACCTCCACTAGCTTTCTTCATAGTGATGCTTGCTAGGCCTCCTGACTTCACATTCCTGGATGTCTGGCTCTAGGTGAGTGATCACACCATCATTATTATCTGGGTCATGAAGACCCTTTTTGTATAGTTCTTCTGTGTATTCTTTCCACCTCTTCTTAATAAATTCTGCTTCTGATACGTCCATACAATTTCTGTCCTTTATTGTGCCCATCTTTGAATGAAATGTTCCCTTGGTATCTCTAATTTTCTTGAAGAGATCTCTAGTCTTTCCTATTCTTTTTTTCCCCCCCTATCTCTTTGCATTGAACACCAAGGAAGGCTTTCTTATCTCTCCTTGCTATTCTTTGGAACTCTGCATTCAAATAGGTATATCTTTCCTTTTCTCCTCTGCCTTTCACTTCTCTTCTTTTCACAGCTGTTTGTAAGCCCTCCTCAGACAACCATTTAGCCTTTTGGCATTTCTTTTTCTTGGGGATGGTCTTGATCCCTGCCTCCTGTACAGTGTCACAAACCTCTGTCCATAGTTCCTCAGGCACTCTGTTATGGATCTAATTCCTTGAATATATTTATCACTTCCACTGTATAGTTGTAAGGGACAGATTTATGTCATACCTGAATGGCCTAATGGTTTTCCCTACTTTCTTCAATTTAAGTCTGAATTTGGCAATAAGGAGTTCATCATCTGAACCACAGTCAGCTTCTGGTCTTGTTTTGTCTGACTGTATAGAGCTTCTCCCTCTTTGACTGTAAAGAATATAATCAATCTGATTTTGGTATTGACCGTCTGGTGATGTCCATGTATAGAGTCTTCTCCTGTGATTTTGGAAGAGGGTGTTTTCTATGACCAGTGCATTCTTTTTGCAAAACTCTATTAGCCTTTGCCCTGCTTCATTCTGTACTCCAAGGCCAAATTTGCCAGTTACTCCAGGTATTTCTTGACTTCCTACTTTTGCATTCCAGTCCCCTATAATGAAAAGGAATTCTTTGGGGGTTGTTCTAGAAGGTCTTGTAGGTCTTCCTAGAAACATTCAACTTCAGCTTCTTCAGCATTACTGGTCAGAGCATAGGCTTGGATCACTGTGATATTGAATGGTTTGCTTTGGAAACAAACAGAGATCATTCTGTCTTCTTTGAGATTGCATCCAAATACTGTAGTTCAGACTCTTTTGTTGACTATGATGGTTTCTTCAGTTCTTCTGATTCTTGTCCACAGTAGGAGATATAATGGTCATCTGAGTTAAATTCACCCATTTCAGTCCATTTTAGTTCGCTGATTCCTAAAATGTTGACATTCAGCCTTGTCATCTCCTGTTTGACCGCTGCCAATTTACCTTGATTCGTGGACCTAAACATTCCAGGTTCCTATGCAATATTGCTCTTTATAGCATCAGACTTTAGTTCCAAAACCAGTCACATCCACAACTGGGTGTTGTTTTTGCTTTGGCTCCATCTCTTCTTTCTTTCTGGGGTTAGTTCTCCACTGATCTCCAGTAGCATATTTAGCACCTATGTACCTGGGGAGTTCATCTTCCAGTGTCCTATCTTTTAGCCTTCTCATACTGTTCCTGGGGTTCTCAAGGCAAGAACACTGAAGTTATTTGCCATTCCCTTCTCCAGTGGACCATGTTTTGTCAGAACTCTCCACCATGACCCGTCTTGAGTGGCCCTACAAGGCAAGAGCAGAGAAGCCCCAGCAAGATGGTAGGTGCTAGAGCAGTGGCTGCACAGTGCTGGAGAGACTTTAAGGAGATACATCCAAGGGCAAAGGAGAAGCTCCTGCAAGATGGTAGCAGGGTCAAAATCGCATTTAGAGTCAAACCCCATACATACCAGAGATGTTCAGAGGGTTCAAACAAACCTTGTGTACACCAGGACCTGAAGACCCCACAGAGATTGTAACAGAACTGTGTTTGAGTGTCTCCTATGGACACTCTTATCAGCAGTGGACTTCCACAGGGGCAGAGGCTCTGGGTGCAGCAGACTTGAGTATGGCATAATCCCTCTTGGAGGATGTTGCCATTAACCCACCATAGAACTTCCAGAACTTACACAGGACTGGGGAAACAAACATTTGAAGGGCACAAACACCTGTGAGCACCAGGACTTGAGAAAGGAACAGTGACCCCACAAGAAACAGACCCAGGCTTACCTGTGAGTATCTAGGAGTTACCAGTGGAGGCATGGGTTGGCGGTGACCTGCTACAGGGTTGGGGGCACTGAGTGTAGCAGTGCCTGCATGGGACCTTTTGAAGGAGGTCTCCATTGTCTTCATTATTTCTAGCATAGCTTGGCCCCAGGTAAATAACAGGGAGGGGACACAGCCCCACCCTTCAACAGAAAATTGGATTAAAGATTTATTGAAAGTGGCCCCAAGCATAAGAACAAGACCCAGTTTTCCATAAGCCTCTTATCCTTCTCCATCAGGGGGCAGACAGACTGAAAACCACAATAACAGAAAACTAATCAATCTGATCACATGGCCACAGCCTTGTCTAACTCAATGGAACTATGAGGCATGCCCTGTAGGGCCACCCAAGACAGACGGGTCATGGTGGAGAGTTCTGACAAAATGTGGTCCACTGGAGAAGGGAATGACAAACCACTTCAGTATTCTTGCCTTGAGAATCCCACAAACAGTACGAAAAGACAAAAAGATAGGACACTGAAAGATGAACTCCCCAAGTCGGTAGGTACCCAATATGCTACTGGAGATCAGTAGAGAAATAACTCCAGAAAGAATGAAGAGATGGAGCCAAAGCAAAAATAACACCCCGTTGTGGATGTGACTGGTGATGGAACTAAAGTCTGATGCTGTAAGAGCAATAGTGCATAGGAACCTGGAATGTTTAGGTCCATGAATCATGGTAAATTGGCAGTGATCAAACAGGAGATGGCGAGGCTGAATGTCAACATTTTAGGAATCAGAGAACTAAAATGGATTTGAATAGGTGAATTTAACTCAGATGACAAATATATCTTCTACTGTGGGCAAGAATCCCTCAGAAGAACTGGAGGAACCATCATAGTCAACAAGAGTCCAAACTGCAGTATTTGGATGCAATCTCAAAAACAAGAGTGATCTCTGTTTGTTACCAAGCAAACCATTCAGTAAGACAGTAATCCAAGTCTATGCTCTGACCAGTGATGCTGAAGAAGCTGAAGTTGAATGCTTCTAGGAAGACCTACAAGACCTTATTGAACTAACACCCAAAGAAGAATTCCTTTTCATTATAGGGGACTGGAATGCAAAAGTAGGAAGTCAAGAAATACCTGGAGTAACTGGCAAATTTGGCCTTGGAGTACAGAATGAAGCAGGGCAAGGGCTAATAGAGTTTTGCAAAGAGAACACACTGGTCATAGTAAACACCCTCTTCCAAAAACACAAGAGAAGTTTCTACACATGGACATCACCAGATGGTCAATACCAAAATCAGGTTGATTATATTCTTCGCCATCAAAGAGCAAGAAGCTCTATACAGTCATACAAAACAAGACCAGAAGCTGATTGTGGGTCAGATGATGAACTCCTTATTGCCACATTCAGACTTAAATTGAAGAAAGTAGGGAAAACCACTAGACCATTCAGGTATGACCTAAATCACATCCCTTACGACTACACAGTGGAAGTGCGAAATAGATTCAAAGGATTAGATCTGATAGGCAGAATGCCTGAAGAACCATGGATGGAGATGACATTTTACAGGAGGCAAGGATCAAGACCATCCTCAAGGGAAAGAAATGCAAAGGCAAAATAGTTGTCTGAGGAGGCCTTACAAACAGCTGTGAAAAGAAGAGAAGTGAAAGGCAAAGAAGAAAAGGAAAGATATATCCATTTGATTGCAGGGTTCCAAAAAATAGCAAGGAGAAATAAGAAAGACTTCTTCAGTGATTAAGGCAAAGAAATAAGAAAAACAATACAATGGGAAAGACTAGAGATCTCTTCAAGAAAATTAGAGACACCAAGGGAACATTTCATGCAAAGATGAATACAATAAAGGACAGAAATTGTATGGACATATCAGAAGCAGAATATATTAAGAAGAGGTGGCAAGAATACACAGAAGAACTATACAAAAAAGTCTTCATGACCCATATAATCAGGGTGATATGATCACTCACCTAGAGCAGGACACCCAGGAATGCGAAGTCAAGTGGGCCTTAGGAACCATCACTATAAAGAAAGCTAGTGGAGGTGATGGAATTAAAGTTGAGCTATTTCAAATCCTAAAAGATGATGCTGTGAAAGTGGTGTACTCAATATGTCAGCAAATTTTGAAAATTCAGCAGTTGCCACAGGACTGGAAAAGGTCAGTTTTCATTCCAAATCCCAAAGAAAGGCACAGCCAAAGAATGTTCAAACTACCTCACAATTGCACTCATCTCGCACGCTAGTCAAGTGATGCTCAAATTTCTCCAAGCCAGGCTTCAACAGTATGTGAACTGTGAGCTTCCAGATGTTCAAGCTGGATTTAGAAAATGCAGAGGAACCAGAGATCAAATTGCCAACATCCTCTGGATCATTGAAAAAGCAAGAGAGTTCCAGAAAAACATGTACTTCTACTTTATTGACTATGCCAAAGACTTTGACTGTGTGGATCACAGCAAACTTTTGACCTGCCTCTTAAGAAATCTGTATGCAGGTCAAGAAGCAACAGTTAGAGCTGTACATGGAACAACATTCTGGTTCCAAATAGGTAAAGGAGTATATCAAGGCTATATTTTCTCACCCTGCTTATTTAACTTATATGGAGAATACATCTTGACAAATGCTGGGCTGGATGAAGCACATGCTAGAATCAAGATTGCCAGGAGAAATATCAATAACCTCAGATATGCAGATGTCACCACCCTTATGGCAGAAAACAAAAAAGAAGTAAAGAGCCTCATGATGAAATTGAAAGAGGAGAGTGAAAACGTTGGCTTAAAACTCAACATTTAGAAAACTAAGATCATGGCATGTGGTCCCATCACTTTATGGGAAATAGATGGGGAGACAGTGGAAACAGTGACAGACTTTATTTTGGGGGGCTCCAAAATCACTTCAGGTGGTAACTGAAGCCATGAAATTAAAAGATGCTTGCTCTTTGGAAGAAAAGTTATGATTAACCTAGACAGCATATTGAAAAGCAGAGACATTACTTGCCAACAAAGGTCTGTCTAGTCAAAGCTATGTTTTTTCCAGTAGTCATGTATGAATGTGAGAGTTGGACTATAAAGAAAGCTGAGCACTGATGAATTGATGCTTTTGAACTTGGTGTTGGAGAAGACTCTTGAGAGTCCCTTGGACTGCAAGGAGATCCAACCAGTCTGTCCTAAAGGAGATCAGTCCTGGGTGTTCATTGGAAGGACTGATGCTGAAGCTGAAACTCCAATACTTTGGCCACCTCATGTGAAGAACTGACTCATTGAAAAAGACCCTGATGCTGGAAAAGATTGAAGCCAGGAGGAAAGGTGGATGACAGAGGATGAGGTGGTTGGATGGCATCACCGACTCGATGGACCTGAGTTTGAGTAAAGTCTGAGAGTTGGTGATGGACAGGGAGGCCTGGCATGCTGCAGTCCACAGGATTGCAAAGAGTCAGATATGACTGAGCGACTGAACTAAACTGAACACAACATGGGTCATAGTTTCCTTGAGTTAGACAAGGCTGTCATCCATGTGATCATTGATTAGTTGTCTGTGATTGTGGTTTCATTCTGTCTGCCCTCTGATGGAGAAGGATGAGGCTTATGGAAGCTTCCTGATGGCAGAGATTGACTGAGAGGGAAACTGGGTCTTGTTCTGATGGGTGAGGCCATGCCCAGTAAATCTTTAATCCAATTTTCTGTTGAATGGAGGGCCTATGTTCCCTCCCTGTTATTTGACCTGAGGCCAAACTGTGGTGGGATTGGGGGCAGGAGGAGAAGGGGACAACAGAGGTGAGATGGCTGGATGGCATCACCAACTCGATGCACATGAGTTTGATTGAACTCCGGGAGTTGGTGATGGACAGGGAGGCCTGGAGTGCTGTGATTCATAGGGTCACAAAGAGTCGGACAGGACTGAGCGACTGAACTGAACTGAACTGAACTGAAACTATGGTAGATGTAATGAAAACAATGGAGACCTCCTTCAAAAGGTCCCATGCAGCCACTGCTACATTCAGTGCCTCCAGCCCTGCAGCAGGCCACTGCCAAGCCACGCCTCCTCCGGAGATGCCTGGACACTCACAGACATGTCTTGGCCAGTCTCTTATGGGGTCACTTTCACCAGGATCCTTTTCCTGGATCCTGGTGTGCACAAGTTTCTGTTTATGCCCTCCCAAAGTCTGTTTCCCCAGTCCTGTGAAAGTTTTGCTGGCTCTATGGTGGGTTAATAGCAACCTCCTCCAAGAGGGCTTATACCATACCCAGGTCTACCTCACCCAGAGCCCCTGCCCCTGCAGCAGTCCACTGCTGACTCTTATCTCGTCAGCAGACACCCAAACACAGTTCTGTCTCAGTCTGTGGGGTCTTTGGGTCCTGGTGTGCACAAGGTTTTGTTTGAGCCCTCTGAGCATCTCTGACAGGTATGGGGTTTGATTCCAAATGTGATTTTGCCCCTCCTACAGTCTTGCTGGGGCTTCTCCTTTGCCCTTGGATGTGGGGTATCTCCTCAAAGTCTCTCCAACGCCGCACAGTTACCACCATAAATGCACAGGTATTACTCAGATAGAGATGTTTCAGGGAAAAGGAGCTACCTGCACATCCACTGAATGAAAACTTTCTCCAGGTACTTAGATACATGACTGAATCTAGAGCTTGCAACACATTTGGCAACAAGAGAGAAATGGGTCATCAACTTATATTTAGAAGCTAACCTTTTCTGAGAAGATTTTAAAAAATGGAAAAGAAATAAAAGGTCAAGGACAGAATTCTGGGTACAAAGAAAAATGAAAAGAAATGGCTAGGAATATATGTCTAGAAAACAATAGCTCTGAGCTCTACAGATTTTAGTGATGTGTCAGAGAAGAATCTTCTGGATATAGAAACATATCAAGTAGTCATTTCTGAAATAGTTTGCTTTGAAGGAATTTATGAGACCGGGAAATGTCTTTATTGCTTATCTAGTATTTTATCTATATAATAAAGTGAAATCTGAGGCCTGGCAATCTTAACAGGGACCCACAAGCCTCATTGTAGAGCTACTTGGCTTAGATCTCTCTCTGCTTTAATTTTTTTTTTCTAATGGAATCAAATATGTTTCCACTTTTAAGTAGAACATAATTTACTTACACAAGTAATATGAATACACTCCATGGGAAAAAACAAACAAACAAAACTTGCAGGTGAAACAAAGGATTTCTTAACAAACCTATTCCTCTTCTCTGGTAGAAATACTATTGAAATGTTATTATGCACTTTGTATGCTTTTAAGCATTTATAGTGTAAATGTATAGATTATGTATGAGTTTTCTTTTTCTTTAAAGATGATATCACAAATTAATTGTCACTCTATGACTGACTGGAAAGTATGCATTAAAAATTATCCATGCCTGTGCATTAGAACTTCTCTGTTTTTTTCACTGCTACATTGCATTTACAGTTAGCTTAATAGTCCATGGGGTTGCAAAGAGTCAGACCCGACTGAACAACTTTCACTTTCAATTTAAATACTTTTTTAACACTATGATTAATTTAACAAATATTGTACACTTTGTTCAACTCTATCTTAGCCTATTTTATAATTCTTAATTTTTTCTGCAAAGTTAAACATATTTACCACTGAGATTACTTGTATCTTCTAGATTCCCTTCTCTTCCACATAGTTATGCACTCTCCAATTTTGCTATTCAAATGTCAGTACATGCTTTTGTTCTATTATATGTATAAATATTCTATAAATATGCACATATATACACATAAGTAGAATAATATATACACATACTGTATTAACTAGGACTTCCAATATGTTGCTGAAAAGGATTGGTGAGAGGGGGCATCTTTGCTTTGTTCCCAATCTAGGAAGAAAGCATTTAGTTTCTCACCAAATTGTATTATTTGCAGGTTTTCCATAGACATGCTTTATCAAGTTGAGAAAGGTTCCCTCTATTCTTAGTTTGTAGAGTTTTTAATATAAATGTTTAATGTTGAATTTTATCAAATGCTCTTATGCATCTACTGATATCACTTCCTTCTAGTCAAGGCTATGGTTTTTCCAGTGGTCATGTATGGATGTGAGAGTTGGACTGTGAAGAAAGCTGAGCACCGAAGAATTGATGCTTTTGAACTGTGGTGTTGGAGAAGACTCTTGAGAGTCCCTTGGACTGCAAGGAGATCCAACCAGTCCATTCTAAAGGTGATCAGCCCTGGTATTTCTTTGGAAGAAATGATGCTAAAGCTGAAACTCCAATACTTTGGCTACCTCATGCGAAGAGTTGACTCATTGGAAAAGACTCTGATGCTGGGAGGGATTGGGGGCAGGAGGAGAAGGGGACAACAGAGGATGAGATGGCTGGATGGCATCACCGACTTGATAGACGTGAGTCTGAGTCAACTCCGGGAGTTGGTGATGGACAGGGAGGCCTAGCGTGCTGCGATTCATGGGGTTGCAAAGAGTCAGACACGACTGAGCAACTGAACTAAACTTAACTGAACTGATATCACTTTACTTCTTCAGCCTGTTGATGTCATGGATTATATCAAATTGATATTTGAACCCTGAACCAGACTGGGATATGTTCCGTTTGGTGCTGGTTATGTGTGGTTTTATATGTTATTAGATTTTATTTCTAAAATATTTTGTTGAGGATTTTCACATCTATTATGACTGACTCAATGAAAGACCCTGATTTTTGGAAAGATTGAAGGCCGGAGGAGAAGGGGACGACAGGGGATGAGATGTTGGACAGCATCACTGAATCAATGGACATGGGTCTCAGCAAGCTCCGGAAGTTGGTGATGGACAGGGAAGCCTGGTGTGCTGCAGTCCCTGGAGTTGGAAAGAGTCAGACATGACTGAGTGACTGAACTGATGATGAATATTGTCCTGTAGTTTCCTTTCTTGTAATGTCTGTCTGGTGTTGGTATTAGCAAAATGCTGACTTCAGAATGAATTAGGAAGCATTCTCTCTGCTTCTGTTTTCTGGATGAGATTATAGAGATGTGCTGCCATATATTCCTTAAAAAGTTGTTAGAATCCATAAGTGAAATTATTGTTGTCAGGTGCTTTCTGTTTTGGAAGGTTGTTAATTATTGAATCATTGTGTTGTGTGCCTGAAAGTAATACAACATTATAAACCAGTTATGCTTCAATTTAAAGAGTCAAATAATTTAATAAATTTATATAATATACACCTACTTGGTTATATGCTTTTTTCATATGTGAGATTGGGCAGAGTGTCTCTGGCAAGTAATTGGCCACTTTATGGACATAGAGGTTTTGTAGTATTTATTATTATTCAATATTCATAGGATCAGTAGTGATAGAATCTCATTTATGATTTTAGCAATTTTATCTTTTTTCTTGGTGAATAAACAATCTGTTTAATACTGTGTAATTACCTCTAAGTCATATATAGCTTTATCTGCAAATTTTCAAATGTAGAGTGTCAGTTCTAAATACATTGGTATTTCACATGCAACATTAATTCTAAGAGTTTTTTCTTTCACTTTTTAAATGGCAAGGCACAACGCATTACAGGAAAATGTAGAATATGTAAGTGTGAAGCTAAATTAATGATCATATTGGATCATACAACAAAATTTAAAATTCATAATCATTTGTAATCAGTAACTTGCCTAATCTATAAGACAAAGGATTTGAGGTTTGTTTCATGTTTAGGTTATTGGAAATAACACTGTTCTAAGCATTCTCATACACAGCTCTTGTTGCACATGTAGACATTTTTTCTTACATACAAGTAGGAATCAAATTTTTTAGAATTTTATGTATATTGTAATGTAGGAGTCAATTTTCTACTATTATCATATGGACATCCAACTGATCCAGTATCCAACTGAAAATATCATTGACCCATTTTCTGAAGTATCATCTTTGTCATAAATCAATTGCCTGTATATATGTGATGAATGTTCTCAAGAGTCTATCCCTTTTGAGGGGTCTCTTTGTTGATCATTATGGCAATATTATACTTTCTTAATTATTGTATCTTTAAAATACACGATGGTGTTTGATAGTATAGACTTTCCATATATATATATATATATGTATATACTTTTTTTTTTTTTTACCAGTGTTTGGATATTCTTGTCCCTCCAGATTTTCAGATTTCACCAGAAACTGTTAGTATTTTCATTGAAACTGCTTAGAGTCTGTAAAGCAATTTGAGGCCAACTGATCTTATCACAGTACTGCATCTTTTAATCCATGAACATGGTTTACCACTTCAGTTTATTTAAGTTATTCTTAACTTTCCTAAACAGTGTTTTGTATTGCACAGATTCCTAAGCATTATTTTTTAGGTTTAGTCCTTTTCTAAAAATGTTTTAAGGTTTTCTAAAATTGTATTTGTAAAAAAGATGTTGTAAATGTTGCTGATATTTAAAAATACAGCCAGTTGTTTCTATTTATTCCAAATGTTTATCAGTATATTTTATAATATTCACTTCTGATTTTTAGTGCTTTCAGGTTCTGCAGTGATAGCACTTTTTTCCTTCATAAAAATGTTCACAGAGACTTATCAATTATATTAGTATTTTCAAAGCAAAGCTTCTAACTCATTAATCCTCTATGTTTCATATTTTGCCAGTATTTTATCAACTTTTATAGTTATGTCTTTATGATTTACTTCCTTCTATTTTTTTGAGTTTTATTTTTTGCCTTTGTGAAAAATAACTTCTGGGGCTGAATGTCTGTATTATTAACTTGCAGGTTATGCTTAAAATATACAAACATGTATCATTTCTTCTAAGCACAAGTTTAGCTTTATTTCACAAGCTTTGATATGTGGCATTTTAGTACTTGGTCCAAAATAGTTTAAAATTTACACTATGATATCTAATTGATCCATGAGTTACTTAAGAGTTTGCTTCCTAACTTTTAAAAATGTAAGCACTTTCTACTTATCTATTTGGAATTTAGTTTCCAGAGTTTTTTTGCTCTGTAGTCAGAGACATACTAATATGATTCCAACCTTTGAAACTTCTTCAGATTTCCATTATGCTTCAGCTTGTGGTTCATTTTTGGAAATGTCCCAGGTGCACTTGAAAGTGTGAAAATACATTCAAGGATTTTATATCTGTCACAAAACTATACGTTGTGTGTGCGCTCAGCCAAGTCCGACTCCTTGCAACCCCATGGACAGTAGCCTACCAGGCTCCTCTGTCCATGGAATTTTCCAGGCAAGAATACTGGACTGGGTTGCCATTTCCTCCTCCAGGGGATCTTCCTGACCCAGGGATCGACATTGTGTCTCTTGCATCTCCTGCACTGGCAGGGAGATTCTTTACCACTGGGAAGCAGGTAACTATAATAGTACTTTTTTTTTTTTTAAGTTATAGAAAAATAAATTAAACTAAAGCAAAACAAACACTGTGACTCTCCCACTATATTTAACTTTTAGCAAATCCCTCTGTCTAAAATACCTTCTTCTAATCCACATTTATTCAAATTCTCCTGGTCTTTTCAGGGCTACCTCATGTACCATCTTCTCTAGAAGGCTTTTGTGTTTCCCCAGTTGGAAGGACTGTCTTCATTTTCTAAAATCTGAATCTTTCTATCATTATCTAATGTAGCAGAAATGTATGTGTTTATTTATTCGATTATAGCTTTCTGAAAATCTATAGTGGGTGAAATTCACGTTTCATTTCAAGAAATCTTTGTTTTGAGCCTGCCTGAAAAAACATTTATGGTTGAGTGACTTAATGAAATAACAAATACTCAAGGTCTAGAATGAAGATCAAGAATTCTACTTGTAAGTTTTAGTTTATTTTTATATACTGAATTCTTTCTATGTCTTATCTTGTATAACTTTTTTTTAATAATTCAGAAAATTTTCTTTGAATTTCTCTTCTGCCTTAATAAAAATCATAGTTGTATAACTCAAAACCTGAAGCTACTTGATTCTATCAAAACCACTGTATTTCAGTTGTATGACAAACAATTTCCAGCAAAATGAATGGAAGAATTTTGAAAAGGTCATACAGCTTTAGCACATAAACATCATGCATAAAAGCTCTCAGTGTTCCAGTATTTTGTTAAAGAATTTAAAGAACTAACAAAAAAATAGAAAATGAAGCAAATGAATGCATTACCATGATGAAGTCTGGGAATGCAATGGATACCAGTAGAGCAGAGGAAGAGAACTTTTATATATAACTTATATATATGTATATATATATATATATATATATATATATGTGTGTGTGTGTGTGTGTATATATGTATATATAACATGTAATATTGACTGAGAAATATTTTAGATTGAAAAGCCTCCCTATCTACAATTAGACTAAGCCAATGCAGTCCATTCTAGAGGAGATCAGCCCTGGGTGTTCTTTGGAAGGAATGATGCTGAAGCTGAAACTCCAGTACTTGGGCCACCTCATGCGAAGAGTTGACTCATTGGAAAAGATTCTGATGCTGGGAGGGATTGGGGGCAGGAGGAAAAGGGGATGACAGAGGATGAGATGGCTGGATGGCATCACCGACTTGATGGATGTGAGTTTGAGTGAACTCCGGGAGATGGTGATGGACAGGGAGGCCTGGCGTGCTGAGATTCACGGGGTCACAAAGAGTTGGACAGGACTGAGTGACTGAACTGAACTGAATTGAATGCTTGAAAAACAGAATATCTTAGTAAAAATGCTAACATTAAAATCTGCCCTTTTCTTTCTTTCTTTCTTTTTTTTTTTTTTTGAATCACGGGGAAATACTAATTGAAAATTGTTCTGCAGGCAAGTCAACATTAACTCAATAATTCATTTCATAATTAACTGATTGAAGTAGTTGGGAATATTTAACTCCTTATTTTATTCCATCATTCTCTAACATCTCCTAGAATTTCAACAGGTATAGTGAAATTTTGAATTCCACATTTTTGGGCTATAAGTGTTATAAAGTGCTTAGAATTCCAGTTATGTATTAGAATTTTAACAGCACTGCAAACTGCATATTCTGTCACTAACTGCGTGGTTTAAAAGTATAGCCTAGTGTGCTTTATATCTATGAAAAGTGTACAAGAGCAGACGAAGTTGTGGTCACCCCATATTTAACCTCATCTCACCAAAGCTCAACTCCATTGGAGCTGAAGAAAGGAAAATCTTGTTAAGGTTGAAATTTCAAATTTCAGTGTCTCAAGTCTGAGAACTTAAATGAGAAAACCTGCAAGATGAAGTGAATTAAACAAAATGTAACAATGAGAACTGAATACCTAAAGAAAGATAGCACTCGGTGGGGACAGACTGTTATTCTGGGACACATTGAACTGAATGCATACAAATAGACTATGCTGCTTCAAAAGAACTGAATTAACAGAAGAGAAGGGGAAATGTAATATAATTTAACCAACTGCATCAATTATTGAAGAGAGTAAAAGTAAAGTTCAATATATGTGTGTGTATATGTGTGTCTATGTGTATAAGATCACAATAATATATGCAAATCAAGAGTGACCTATTTTCACATCTAGCTTGTAATTTTTATTTATGTTCACAAAGTATAAAATAAGAATGTTAGTTACTATGTGTACTGATCAATGATGAGTAAAATATTTCACTTATTCATTCAACCTTTACTATGTATCTGTAACTTGTTTACTGTAACTTTATATAAAGAAGTTTAATATACAGTCTGTCCTTCAGTAATGCAAAAGGCAGAATTTTAACAAAGAACTATAACACTCTAATGTGGATACTTCAACTCTCTTTAAAAAAAATGATCTGGATCTAAATGCTCATCTATGTCTACTTTTTTGTTAAATTACACACTGATGATGTGATGATGATTTGGGGTTAAGAACAGAATCTGTATGAAAGAAGTAGATGAAAATAATGACTATATTTTTTCAAAATATTTGTTTCTACACTATTATTGGCATTCTGCTAATACTATTAATGTGAACAATATCATATGAGAAATTTATTTTACAACCAAGTGCTATAAAAATATTGTCTCAGTGATTACATTTTCCTATTTGCTTTGTCCAAGAGAAAACTATGAGCTCAATCAGAGACTTGACCATCAAAACTATCATCACGGTGAGGTTTTCTCCTTCTTAGTGTTTTTTTCCTTCATGTCAGTGATTTTCAACTTTAGGATCTCTTCTTTGAATCTGCTAAAAACTATCTTGATTATTTTGTGAGACAAAATAGGCAATTATTTAAAGAATAAAAACATAACTGAAATACCATGCAAATGTTGCAACTGAGGTATGAGGTATGAAGGGGGTGATATGAGAGCCTGGGGAAAACACTGATACCCTTTCCCTCCCAGATCAGGATTTGGGAACACTTTGGTTCATTTAGGTAAGTGGGTACTTGAGCCAAAGTCTTGAAAAAGTCAGAGTAGAAATTGAATATATTCTCAGAATGAATGTTATGAATGCTATAAAAAGTACATAAAAGCAATAGTCAGCCTTTAGGTAAAAGGCAAAAGATGATGTGGTAAGAATTAATGCATATGAGAGGACTTTTCCAATGGAACAGTGCAGGAGAGTTACCCTACAGTTTCAGAACAAGATGCAAAATTGAAATAATAAATTATGAAAAACATCAAATAGCCTAATTTATTTTAATAAATTGAGATCATAGGACTGGTAAAGGTCAGTTGTCATTCCAATCCCAAAGAAAGGCAATGCCAAAGAACTCTCAAACTACTGCACAATTGCACTCATTTCACACTCTAGTCAAGTAATGCTCAAAATTCTCCAAGCCAGGCTTCAGCAATACATGAACCGTGAACTTCCAGATGTTCAAGCTGGTTTCAGAAAAGGCAGAGGAACCAGAGATCAAATTGCCAACATCTGCTGGATCATCAAAAAAAAGCAAGAGAGTTCCAGAAAAACATCTATTTCTGCTTTATTGACTATGCCAAATCCTTTGATTGTGTGGATGACCATAAACTGTGGAAAATTCTGAAAGATATGGGAATACCAGACCACCTGACCTGCCTCTTGAGAAACCTATATGCAGGTCAGGAAGCAACAGTTAGAGCTGGACATGGAACAACAGACTGGTTCCAAACAGGAAAAGGAGTATGTCAAGGCTGTATATTGTCACCCTGCTTATTTAACTTATATGCACAGTACATCATGAGAAATGCTGGGCTGGAAGAAGCACAAGCTGGAATCAAGGTTGCCGGGAGAACTATCAATAACCTCAGATATGCAGATGACATCACCCTTATGGCAGATAGTGAAGAAGAACCAAAGAACCTCTTGATGAAAGTGAAAGAGGAGAGTGAAAAAGTTGGCTTAAAACTCAACATTCAGAAAACTAAGATCATGGCATCCGGTCCCATCACTTCATGACAAATAGATGGGGAAACAGTGGAAACAGTGGCTGACTTTATTTTTCTGGGCTCCAAAATCACTGCAGATGTTGACTGCAGCCTTGAAATTAAAAGACGCTTACTCCTTGCAAGGAAAGTTATGACCAACCTAGACAGCATATTAAAAAGTGGAGACATTACTTTGACAGCAAAGGTCCATCTAGTCAAGGCTACGTTTTTTCCAGTAGTTATGTATGGATGTGAGAGTTGGACTATAAAGAAAGATGAGCAGTGGAAGAATTGATGCTTCTGAACTGTGGTGATGGTGAAGACTCTTGAGAGTCCCTTGGACTGCAAGGGGATCCAACCAGTCCATCCTAAAGGAAATCAGTCCTGGGTGTTCACTGGAAGGACTGATGCTAAAGCTAAAACTCCAATATTTTGGCCACCTATAGCAAAGAGCTGACTCATTTGAAAAGACCCTGATGTTGGGAAAGATTGAAGGCAGGAGGAGAAGGGGACACAGAGGATAAGATGGTTAGATGGCATCACCAACTCAATGGACATGAGTTTGGGTAAACTCCGGGACTTGGTGATGGACAGGGAGGCCTGGCATGCTGTGGTTCATGGGATCACAAAGAGTCGGACACAACTGAGCAACTGAACTGAACTGACTGATTTTTAATTTATAAAAATGCTTTTTATAATGTTATAGTATCATTAATAATGAAGCTTTAACAATTTACTGTTTAACCCCATACAAAAGAAATGTTCCATCTGTATTAGTGTTTTGGATTATGTCATCACAGAAACCCTATTTATCTAAGCCAAACAAAATCAGTGACAGATATTAGCTAATTAAAACAAGGGGGGGAGCCCTACGGTAACTCCCCCAGCGGAGAAACAGTGCAGACGCCTGCATCCGCCATTAGCAAGCGGGGCCTGGGCAGGGAGGTGCGGTGCGGGCTGCATCTCTGAGAGTAAGAATCTGGCCTGAATACCCTGAGCACTATCTGAGCGAAATAATTTGGGCTAGCAAACCAGACTGTGGGATATCTACCATGCGAAAAGCCAGCCCTAACCTAAGACACCACCAGCCCGCTCACGGAACAAAGGACTAAACAGAGGTAGCCGGCTGCAGACCTTCCCCCTCCGGTGATAGGCAGCCAGAGCCGGAAGGGGGCAATCGCAGCCCCAGAGAGACATTATCTATAAAACTGGCTTCTTTGCTAACTAAAACTTATTGGGGGTCTGGACGGTCAACATCTGCCTGAGAAGGTGCGCCGGTTTTACACCCAGATAACCGAGTGGCGGGGAGGCGATAAGTCGCAGCATTGGCGCTCGCCAAACACCTCATCACCTGAGCTGCTCGGACCTGGGAAGAGCACAAAACGCAGGCCCAACTGAGTCTGCGCCTCTGAGGACTACCTGAGTGCCTGAACCTGAGCAGCTTGGACCTGGGAGGTGCATGCAACCCAGGGCCAGCCTCGGATTGTTCCCGGCGGAACAACCTAGAGCCCGAGCAGTGTGGGCAGGGAGGCTACACGCGCCGTGAGCGGGGGCAGACCCAGTGTGGCTGAGGCACTGCGAGCGCACGCCAGTGTCATTTGTTTGCAGCATCCCTCCCTCCCTCCCCACAGCGCGACTGAACAAAGAGAAGAAATACAGCTCCACCCACCAGAACACCGACACAAGCTTCCCTAACCAGGAAACCTTGACAAGCCACCTGTACAAACCCACACACAGCGAGGAAATGCCACAATAAAGAGAACTCCACAAACTGCCAGAATACAGAAAGGACTCCCAAACTCAGCAATTTAAACAAGATGAAGAGACAGAGGAATACCCAGCAGATAAAGGAACAGGATAAATGCCCACCAAACCAAACAAAAGAGGAAGAGATAGGGAATCTACCTGATAAAGAATTCCAAATAATGATAGTGAAATTGATCCAAAATCTTGAAATTAAAATGGAATCACAGATAAATAGCCTGGAGACAAGGATTGAGAAGATGCAAGAAAGGTTTAACAAGGACCTAGAAGAAATAAAAAAGAGTCAATATATAATGAATAATGCAATAAATGAAATTAAAAACACTCTGGAGGCAACAGATAGTAGAATAACAGAGGCAGAAGATAGGATTAGTGAATTAGAAGATAGAATGGTAGAAATAAATGAATCAGAGAGGATAAAAGAAAAACGAATTAAAAGAAATGAGGACAATCTCAGAGACCTCCAGGACAATATTAAACACTACAACATTCGAATCATAGGGGTTCCAGAAGAAGAAGATAAAAAGAAAGACCATGAGAAAATACTTGAGGAGATAATAGTGGAAAACTTCCCTAAAATGGGGAAGGAAATAATCACCCAAGTCCAAGAAACCCAGAGAGTCCCAAACAGGATAAACCCAAGGAGAAACACCCCAAGACACATATTAATCAAATTAACAAAGATCAAACACAAAGAACAAATATTAAAAGCAGCAAGGGAAAAACAACAAATAACACACAAGGGAATTCCCATAAGGATAACAGCTGATCTTTCAATAGAAACTCTTCAAGCCAGGAGGGAATGGCAAGACATACTTAAAATGATGAAAGAAAATAACCTACAGCCCAGATTATTGTACCCAGCAAGGATCTCATTTAAGTATGAAGGAGAAATCAAAAGCTTTTCAGACAAGCAAAAGCTGAGAGAATTCAGCACCACCAAACCAGCTCTCCAACAAATACTAAAGGATATTCTCTAGACAGGAAATACAAAAATGGTGTATAAACTCGAACCCAAAACAATAAAGTAAATGGCAACGGGATCATACTTATCAGTAATTACCTTAAACGTAAATGGGTTGAATGCCCCAACCAAAAGACAAAGACTGGCTGAATGGATACAAAAACAAGACCCCTACATATGTTGTCTACAAGAGACCCACCTCAAAACAGGGGACACATACAGACTGAAAGTGAAGGGCTGGAAAAAGATTTTCCATGCAAATAGGGACCAAAAGAAAGCAGGAGTCACAATACTCGTATCAGATAAATTAGACTTTAAAACAAAGGCTGTGAAAAGAGACAAAGAAGGTCACTACATAATGATCAAAGGATCAATCCAAGAAGAAGATATAACAATTATAAATGTATATGCACCCAACATGGGAGCACCGCAGTATGTAAGACAAATGCTAACAAGTATGAAAGGAGAAATTAACAATAACACAATAAAAGTGGGAGACTTTAATACCCCACTCACACCTATGGATAGATCAACTAAACAGAAAATTAACAAGGAAACACAAACTTTAAACGATACAATAGACCAGTTAGACCTAATTGATAGCTATAGGACATTTCATCCCAAAACAATGAATTTCACCTTTTTCTCAAGCGCACATGGAAAAAAAAAGAAAAAAAAAGAAAACAAGGGGGTTCCCAGGTGGCTCATTAGTAAAGAATCTGCCTGCCAATGCCCGAGATCTGAGTTTAATCCCTGGGTTGGGAAGATCCCCTGGAAAGGAAATGGCAATCCACTCCAGTATTCTTGCCTGGAAAATCCCATGGACAGAGGAACCTGGGTGACTAAAGTCCATGGGATCACAAAACAGTCAGACACAACTTAGTGACTAAAGAACAACAGCAAATTAAAACAAGGCAGCTATAGTTGTCATTATGAATCAACAAAGTAGCAATCAAATTCTTTAATGATGGTTAAATTATTTCTGTCTCATATCAGAACCCAGCCAAAATATGTTTGCTGAAAATGTGAATTGTATACGGTATTTATTATCCCATATTTGAATTTGTAAGTAATGTGCATAAAAGCTCTATCATTCAAAATTTACGGTCAGAAAAACCAAAACCTTTAAAATATTGGCATATATAGTTGATCCAGTGGTAGATCCATAAACTAATATTAAGGCCCTGTTATTAAAGATAATTGATTGGAAAATCTGTGTACTAAAGATAGATGCATAATGACTCACTCCCAAAATGATGAGCAGTGCTTATATCAATAGACTTCATTTCAAAGGTTTTTCTGAATCATCACAGCAGTCTAGAATTATTTCAGAATGCTGTGGTGCATGATTATGAACTTTCAGTTGATTGATTGACTGGAGGGTTCACAACTGGTTCTGTATCCTGGAACAACTGTTTATCTTCCCAAATCTCACCTTTCCATTTATGAAAATAGAAAAATAAATTAGAGACAATTACTATAAAATATTTGGCATAGAAGACTCTATTATTTTTCACTTGTATCTAATATTATATTCTAATTTACTGGATAAACCAAATACAGTAAAACATATTTGAAATGTTAAAATCTGTTTGATTATACTAAAAATCATATTTAATGCAAGGTATATAAGAGAAGAAATAAATTTCCAAATCTCATGGCTTAACAAAATAGTTTACTTTTGCAGAGATAAATTCTGAGCATTCATGACCAGCAAGTGACCAAGGAAATACCCATGAACTTAGCATCCCTTCATCTTATGGCTTTGTCATTCTCTAAATTATTGGTTTGGAAAATAAAGGTACAAAGGCCTGGAAGCAGACAATGTCATTTCACCTTCCATTGAGTAGAACACTGTCACACAACCATACCTAAGAAAATCTGAAAAACTGGGAAGGTAATCTAGCCCAGGAAGAAGTAGAAAATGATTTAGGGAAAAGCTAGCATAGTCTACTTAATTAATGTATACCTAATAAATATATTTAGTCATTTGCCAGCAATGAAGATGTGAAAATAAATAAAACTGTCTTACAGTCAAGTTGGTTAGAAGAGAATGACACAGACAATCTTCATACGATGAGTCAGGAACCTATTGGTAAATTTAGTACAGTACACAGAGGGAATGACTGACATCCAAAGTAGGTATTTGTTCACGATGAATAAGAAAATTCTTATAACTGACTTTTAAAGTTAAAAAACAGCAAGGTTCACAAATAACCAAATATAAACAGCAGTAGAGGACATTCTTGGGATACATCAGGTTCAAAACAATTGGGTACTTTTGGGAACAACTTTTGACATAAACTAATTTCCAAATTTGAAAGAGGTCAAGGGCAAGGAATAGATCATGAGGGTTCATGCTTGCTCTTACAATGGGATTTTACCTTATTCTATGAATAATAGGGCTCTTAATGAATTTTAAGAAGGGACATGAAAAAACATTAGTCAAAGGAAATTTAAAGGAGATGGGCAAATTAAAAAGTCATCCTAAGAATTGACTTCTCAAGTAATAGGACATAAATTAAGTGGTTGTCAGCAGAAGTGAAGTCAGAAGGAAGATTCAAAATATAGTAAAGAGTTAAAAACAATGATTTTAGTGATTGGCTGGAGGGATGAGTATCAGGGAAATTTCTCACATGTAACTTACAGTTGATCAGACTAATTAACTTATCAAAAAGCACCTTCCATGGTGGCTCAGATGGTAAAAACATCTGCTTGCAATGCGGGAGACCAGAGTTCGATCCCTGGATTGGGAAGACCCCTGGAGAAGGAAATGGCAACCCACTCCAGTACTCTTGCCTGGAAAATCCCATGGACAGAGGAGCCTGGTAGGCTACATTCCATGGGTTCGCAAAGAGCTGGACACGACTGAGCGAATTCACTTTCACTTTCTTTCACTTTAATTAGTATAGACAGAGGAAAGATTAATATTTATGTATTCAAATAATTCATATTTTATGTTATTAACTCAACTTGATTCATTATTAAATTTATATTGCTTCCACAATCTGTGTGTTAAATCTTAGATTTATAGTTATTGCAACTGTTTCTCTGGAAAAACAAAGGCAATTTTTAGTAAATATTTTATTCTTTATTTTTTAACTAGAAGTACATTTTTTCAAATAAGTTAGATTTAACAATCAAATGAACGTTCCTATTGTAGTGTCAAAGCATAAACAATAAAAATATTTCTTAAGAAATATTAGCTTCATTGTGGAATTTTTCTTGCCTGGAGAATCGCATGGACAGAGGAGCCTGGAAGGCAACAATCCATGAGGTCACAAAGAGTCAGACACCACTGAGCGACTAACACTTTCGCTATCATATGTGAAATATCACTAGATATTTCCCTATTGCGTGCATGCTCCGTTGCTCAGTCTTGTCTGACTCTTTGCCACCCCATGGACTGTAGCCTGCCAGGTGCCTCTGTCCATGGGATTACTCAGGCAAGAATACTGGAGTGGGTTGTCATTTACTCCTGCAGGGGATCTTCCCAACCCAGGGATCGAATCCATGTCTCCTGTGTCTCCTGCATCAGCAGGCAGAATTGTTTACCACTAAGCCACCTGGGAAGCCCGTATTTAGCCAGCTAAATTTGCTACCTGACCACAGCAGGGATAAATATACAGTTTCTCTCTAAGATTTCACTCTGAAATTGACTTTTATTTTTGAATTTCTGTTATGCTGATGCTTTGAAATGTTTCACATTTTTTTCTTTTTGTAACAAGAAACCATGCTGAGGAACTAGTTTCAGATAAGACATCATCTATAAACATCAAATGCCGGGGACCAGCCCCGGCTCATCCAGGGTATTCGAAGGAGAGACGGCGTAGGCGGAGATCAGGAGACAACTGCTTAATTAAACGTTAATTAAGGATATAAAGAGTAATGGAATAAGGATAGCTCAGTGAGGAAATTCAGTGGAGAAAAGAGGCTGAATAATTCAGCCAGAAGGTAAGAGAAAGAACGACATGGTGAGACCAAATTCCGGTGAACAAAAGGACATACTTTATTTTCCAAAGCAGTTTTATACCTTAAGTTGTGCATAGAGGATAATGGGGGAAGGGGTAGAGGCATGCAAAGACAGCAGTTCTTGATCCTTAACGAAGTCAGGCTTTCAAACTTATCATATGCAAAAGTTTAGGTGATTTACATCATCTTCTGGCCAGGAAGCCTGTTAACATTTTAAGAAACTTATTTTTCTCTAAAGGTGATTATTCTAAAGTCAGGCGCCAGCCTCCAAAAAGCATTGGAGAAAGTTGCATTCCTATAGGGCAAAGGTGAGGTGGGCTCAATTAAGAAAAGAATCAACTCATGGGTCCAAGATTACAAACATTGAGGCAACTGCTTACATTTCTATACACCCATTATATCAATCAATACACCGCCAAGGACACAGTAGGTAAGGGATATGGAGACTTAGCAGCAAACATTGGCCCAACAAGTGAAAAACCCTTCACCAATACAATTTCTTTTTTTTTTTTTTTTTTAAATTTTTTAATTTCAGATATACACATGCTCCCCATCCTGAACCCTCCTCCCTCCCAACCTCCCCATACCATCCCCCTGGGCCTTCCCAGCGCACCAGCCCCAAGCATCCAGCATCGTGCACTGAACCTGGACTGGCATCTCGTTTCATACATGACATTTCACATGTTTCAATGCCATTCTCCCAAATCTTCCCACCCTCTCCCACAGAGTCCATAAGACTGTTCTATACATCAGTGTCTCTTTTGCTGTCTCGTATACAGGGTTATCGTTACCATCTTTCTAAATTCCATATATATGCGTTAGTATACTGTATTTATGTTTTTCCTTCTGGCTTACTTCACTCTGTATAATAGGCTCCAGTTTCATCCACCTCATTAGAACTGATTCAAATGTATTCTTTTTAATGGCTGAGTAATACTCCATTGTGTATATGTACCACAGCTTTCTTATCCATTCATCTGCTGATGGGCATCTAGGTTGCTTCCATGTCCTGGCTATTATAAACAGTGCTGCGATGAACATTGGGGTACACGTGTCTCTTTCCCTTCTGGTTTCCTCAGTGTGTATGCCCAGCAGTGGGATTGCTGGATCATAAGGCAGTTCTATTTCCAGTTTTTTAAGGAATCTCCACACTGTTAATCAATCTTTTAACTACTCAAAGGAATCTGTGTTTAGACAGTTTAGAACATCTCCTGCCTCTCACAGTTGGGAGGCTCTGAACAATCACATGTTGCTGGAAAAAACCTATTCAGGCAGGCTAGAGGACTTCCAAAGGAGTTTGTAGGTTGAAACACTGTCACACCCAAGAATTATTAACTGGAGCTGTAAGCTAACTCTTTTTTCAGAGAGAGGTAGTGGGGGACAGCCCCCCGTAAAGTCAGAGGTGTAGGTGACAGCACAAAGCAGAAAGTAGGCAGACTCTGGTTTTGGGGGTAGATTGCTCGAGAATTTCCAGGGAGACTCCTGAGGCTTGATCCCGCCTTTGCGTATGTCAAGCCTCCTTCCTCATGACCTTTGCCACGGGCGGAGCTCGCTCCCCACAATCAAATGTTTATATTTATCTAAAATAGAAACGAGATGCCAGTCCAGGTTCGATGCACGATACTGGATGCTTGGGGCTAGTGCACTGGGACGACCCAGAGGGGTGGTATGGGGAGGGAGGAGGGAGGAGGGTTCAGGATAGGGAACACATGTATACCTGTGGTGGATTCATTTTGATATTTGGCAAAACTAATACAATTATGTAAAGTTTAAAAATAAAATTTAAAAAAATAGTAATGGCCTTACTTTATAATAGGTGAGCAAAAACTTAATAAATTGGCCAGAAAGATAATATTTATAAAATACAGGATATTGAGTTACACTTATGCACCACCATGTCATGTCTGAATGAATAGGCAACTGGTTTTCTCCACCAAAAAGAGAAACTCAGTCCTCAGGTGACTGCTGCAGTATTTCCCAAGTGACTCCTTTTTAAACATGATTGAGAAATGCCAGCAATTATTATCTCTTCACATCAACAACATAGTTCACTCCACCAGAATTTGTAGGGAATCATTTAGCTTTGCTTTACCCATAAATGTCTAAATGTTAAATTGATATGTCTTCCCCAAATAGATCAATTTAATCGTTTATAGACAGAGTTTAAATGGGAAAGTATATGCTTCACTTTTTTGTGAAGTTTTCTATTTTTATATAATCATTAGTTTTTTATATTTATATACTCAATAAGTCAGAAAAAGAGAAAGAAGTGCAGGAGAAGGAGGAATAAAAGGATGAGAAGGAAGAGAAATGGAAAGCACAGGGAAGATTAAAAGGAAGAAGAGGAAGAGGAGAAAAAACTTGAAAGTCTTCAAAGTATCAGACACTATCACAAGTGAGAAAATTAAATCCCTAACTTTGAGAAGAACACATTTTGGAGGAGGAGATACAAAAATAAGTTCTTTCTATAATTGATGTGGTAAGGAGAGACCAGGACAGGGTGAAGCCAGGGGAAGGATATGAAAAACTGATGGCTTTTCATGTGATAAATGAGAAAAAAGAAAAATATTAGAAAAGGATGTAAAATAATAGCAGATGCTATATCAATGAATAAATGTCCCTGGACTTAGTTTGATCCAGAGAGTCACTAAATGTTTTGATCCTTAGAAGGTCACTAGACAATTCTAGTAACAAAATGCTAGCAATTCAAAGGAGAAATACAGTTATACAAAAAGAATTATGTAACACGGTAAAGTAAGATTTTTTCCAGGAATGCAAGGGTTGGTTGGTTGAACAGCCAAAATTCAATAAATATAATACACAATAGCAATAAAATAAAGAACAAAATCCATAATCATATCAATAGATTTTTAAAAGGCATTTGAGATAATTCAACACCACTTTATGGTTTCAAAATAAAATATAGCAAACAAGGAATAGAAAGGAACTTTTTCAACTTTATAAAAGACATCTATGAAAACTCACATCTCTCATCATACTTAGTGGTGAAAGACTGAATACTTTTTCCTAAAAGTAAGAACAAGACAAGGATTGTCTTCTATTACAGCTTCTATACAATGTTCTATTGGAAGTTCTAGTCTAAGAAATTGGCAAAAAAAAATTAAAAGGTATCTAGACTGGTAATAAAGGAGTAAAATTATCTCTAATGATAAATTACATGACTTTGCACATAGAGAATTCTAAGAAATGAGCGCACACAAACAAGATCAGCAACTTTTCAGGCACAAAATCAATATGTTAGACATCTTGGTATATAGAATTTTTAAAGGATTCTCAAAGCTCAATTGTATAAAAACAGAAATAACCCAGTTAGAAAATGGACAAAGACATGAAAAGAAAGTACACTGGAGTGTCTGTAGATGGCAACAAGCCACCTGAAAAATTACTCTTTGTCATTAGCCATCATAGAATACTATTCAGTCATAAAAAAAGATGGAAATATTTCTTTTTGCTACAACATGGATAAACCTTGGGGCCATTATACTAAACAAAATAAGTCAAACAGATAAAGACAAATACTCTATGATATCACTTACATATGGAAAACCTTAAAAAAGAAACAAACTCATAGAACAAAAGATCCTAGTGGTGGTTACCAAAGGAATGGAGGGGAGGTGAGGGAATTGGATGAAGGTGGTCAGAAGGTACAAACTTCTAGTTATAAGTATTAGAGATGAAATGTACATGATGACCATAGTTAACACTGCTCATCAAGGCTATGGTTTTTTCCACTGGTTATGTATGGGTGTGAGAGTTGGACTGTGAAGAAAGCTGAGCACCAAAGAATTGATGCTTTTGAACTGTGGTGTTGGAGAAGACTCTTGAGAGTCCCTTGGACTGCAAGGAGATCCAACCAGTCCATCCTAAAGGAGATCAGTTCTGGGTGTTCATTGGAAGGACTGATGCTGAAGCTGAAACTTCAATACTTTGGCCACCTCATGTGAAGAGTTGACTCATTGGAAAAGACTCTGATGCTGGGAGGGATTGGGGGCAGGAAGACAAGGGGACAACAGAGGATGAGATGGCTGGATGGTATCACTGACTTGATGGACATGTGTTTGAGTAAACTCTGGGAGTTGGTGATGGACAGGGAGGCCTGGCATGCTGTGATTCATGGGGTTGCAAAGAGTCAGACATGACTTAGCGACTGAACTGAACTGAAGAGAATAAATTTTAAAGTTCTCATCACAAGCAAAAAAAACAACAACAACAACAACATATACGCAAGTAAATAAATGCACCTTCCTCTACAGAACCTCTTTCTCTCCTTCAACAGAGTCAAATACCAACTGCCTTGGAAGCATGCATACTCAGTCATGTACAATTCTTTCTGACTCCATGGACTGTAACCTGCTGCCAGGCTTCTTTGTCCATGGATTTTCCAGGCAAGAATATTGGAGCAAGTTGCCAATATTTTCTACTCCAGGGGATCTTCCCAGCCCAGGGGTCAAACCTGGGTCTCCTCCATTGCAGGCAGATTCCTTACCATCTGAGTCACTGCTGCTGCTGCTGCTGCTAAGTCACTTCAGTTGTGTCCGACTCTGTGTGACCCCATAGACAGCAGCCCACCAGGCTCCTCCATCCGTGGGATTTTCCAGGTAAGAACATTGGAGTGGGTTGCCATTTCCTTCTCCAATGCACGAAAGTGAAAAGTGAAAGTGAAGTCACTCAATCCTGTCCGACTCTTTGCAACCCCATGGACTGCAGCCTACCAGGCTCCTCCGCCCATGAGATTTTCCAGGCAAGAGTACTGAGTCACTGCTCAGTTCAGTCACTCAGTCATGTCCGACTCTTTGCGACCCCATGAATTGCAGCACTCCAGGCCTCCCTGTCCATAACCAACTCCCGGAGTTCACTCAGACTCACATCCATCAAGTCAGTGATGCCATCCAGCCATCACATCCTCTGTCGTCCCCTTTACCTCCTGCCCCCAATCCCTCCCGGCATCAGAGTCTTTTCCAAGGAGCCACCTCTTTGCATGAGGTGGCCAAAATACTGGAGTTTCAGCTTTAACATCATTTCTTCCAAAGAAATCCCAGGGCTGATCTCCTTCAGAATGGACTGGTTGGATCTCCTTGCAGTCCAAGGGACTCTCAAGAGTCTTCTCCAACACCACAGTTCAAAAGCATCTATTCTTTGGTGCTCAGCCTTCTTAACAGTCCAACTCTCACATCCATACATGACCATTGGAAAAACAATAGCCTTGATTAGATGGACCTTTGTTGGCAAAGTAATGTCTCTGCCTTTGAATATGCTATCTAGGTTGCTTATAACTTTCTTTTTTTTTTTTTTTATCTTTTTTTTTTTTTTTTGAATTTTATGTAATTTTCTTTTTTTTTTGCCAAATATCAAAATGAATCCACCACAGGTATACATGTGTTCCCCATCCTGAACCCTCCTCCCTCCTCCCTCCCCATACCATCCCTCTGGGTCGTCACAGTGCACCAGCCCCAAGCATCCAGTATCGTGCATTGAACCTGGAGTGGCATCTCGTTTCATACATGATATTTTACAAGTTTCAATGCCATTCTCCCAAATCTTCCCACCCTCTCCCTCTCCCACAGAGTCCATAAGACTGTTCTATACATCAGTGTCTCTTTTGCTGTCTCGTATACAGGGTTATCATTACCATCTTTCTAAATTCCATATATATGCGTTAGTATACTGTATTGGTGTTTTTCCTTCTGGCTTACTTCACTCTGTATAATAGGCTCCAGTTTCATCCACCTCATTAGAGAAGACATACAGATGGCTAACAAACACATGAAAAGATGCTCAACATCACTCATTATCAGAGAAATGCAAATCAAAACCACTATGAGGTACCATTTCACGCCAGTCAGAATGGCTGCGATCCAAAAGTCTACAAGCTATAAATGCTGGAGAGGGTGTGGAGAAAAGGGAACCCTCTTACACTGTTGGTGGGAATGCAAACTAGTACAGCCACTATGGAGAACAGTGTGGAGATTCCTTAAAAAACTGGAAATAGAACTGCCTTATGATCCAGCAATCCCACTGCTGGGCATACACACTGAGGAAACCAGAAGGGAAAGAGACACGTGTACCCCAATGTTCATCGCAGCACTGTTTATAATAGCCAGGACATGGAAGCAACCTAGATGCCCATCAGCAGATGAATGGATAAGCAAGCCGTGGTACATATACACAATGGAGTATTACTCAGCCATTAAAAAGAATGCTTATAACTTTCCTTCCAAGGAGTAAGCATCTTTTAATTTCATGGCTGCAATCACCATCTCAGTGATTTTGGAGCCCAAAATATAAAGTCTGACACTGTTTCCGGTTTCCCCATCGGTTTCCCATGAAGTGATGGGACCGGATGCCATGATCTTCATTTTCTGAATGTTGAGCTTTAAGCCAACTTTCTCACTCTCCACTTTCACTTTCATCAAGAGGCTTTTTAGTTCCTCTTCACTTTCTGCCATAAGGGTGGTGTCATCTGCCTATCTGAGGTTATTGATATTTCTCCCGGCAATCCTGATTCCAGCTTGTGTTTCTTCCAGTCCAGCGTTTCTCATGCTGTACTCTGCATAGAAGTAAAATAAGCAGGGTGACAATATACAGCCTTGACATGCTTCTTTTCCTATTTGGAACCAGTCTGTTGTTCCATGTCCAGTTCTAACTGTTGCTTCCTGATCTGCATACAGATTTCTCAAGAGGCAGGTCAGGTGGTCTGGTATTCCCATCTCTTCCAGAATTTTCCAGAGTTGATTGTGATCCACACAGTCAAAGACTTTGGCATAGTCAATAAAGCAGAAATAGATGTTTTTCTGGAACTCTCTTGCTTTTTCCATGATCCAGCAGATGTTGGCAATTTGATCTCTGGTTCCTCTGCCTTTTCTAAAACCAGCTTGAACATCAGGAAGTTCACGGTTCACATATTGCTGAAGCCTGGCTTGGAGAATTTTGAGCATTACTTTACTAGTATTTGAGATGAGTGCAATTGTACGGTAGTTTGAGCATTCTTTGGCATTGCCTTTCTTTGGGATTGGAATGAAAACTGAGCTTTTCCAGTCCTTGGCCCCTGCTGAGTTTTCCAAATTTGCTGGCATATTGAGTGCAACACTTTCACAGCATCATCTTTCAGGATTTGAAATAGTTCAACTGGAATTCCATCACCTCCAATAGCTTTGTTCATAGTGATGCTTTCTAAGGCCCACTTGACTTCACATTCCAGGATGTCTGGCTCTAGGTCAGTGATCACACTATTGTGATTATCTGGGTCGTGAAGATCTTTTTTGCACAGTTCTTCTGTGTATTCTTGCCACCTCTTCTTAAAATCTTCTGCTTCTGTTAGGTCCATACCATTTCTGTCCTTTATTGAGCCAATCTTTGCATGAAATGTTCCCTTAGTATCTCTAATTTTCTTGAAGAGATCTCTAGTCTTTCCCATTCTGTTTTTTTCCTCTATTTCTTTGCATTGATCTGATGTCTAATGACTACTCTTTATGAACCTGACTCAAATTGTTTTTAGCAGATTAAGAGTTTTTAGCACACTTCGCCTAGTATTTAAAAGTAGCTCTTTATAACCTGTAACAGTGACTACAGAAGTTCCCATCCTCTTAGAGACCAGGGCTACAACTCCTATCATGTTAAAAAAAAAGTGCCTCCTGCTGCTCCTCACAGTGGCAAGCGATGATGGCAAGGACTGAGAGCTTTCATATGATGGTTATTTTTTCTTGGCAAATATCTCTTCTTGCCTTACAGATAGCACACTCACTGTTGGAACACATGTGGTTTTCACAAGGTTTTCCCCACCCAATGGCTAAAAGCTTGTACATTTCTTTCACTAAACACAAACCAGTCAGGATGCCTAACAAATGGATCCACTCAGTACTGGGCTCTTCACCAACTCGATATGCCAACAGAATTGTAGCAGATCAACTGTGCCATCTTAAAAGTTTTTTTTTTAATTCTTTGCCTGACCTAACTATACCCCAGATGTTCTTAACGATCACCCCTCAGCCGTCCTACCTAGTAGTGGAGCAGATGGTATTCCCCTGCTCTCCCTGCTAACAGGGAGATTCTGGAAATTTTTGGTCCATTACTGCCTAACATACATTTTTGAATACATATGTTTAGATAAACAAAGGCTAGGCAATATATTTTATTATCCCAGTATCAATCCTTCAGATAAGGCCATAGCCCTTGCCATTCAGACTGTATGGAGATTTCCTAGACTCACTAGGAGTCCCTGGCCTGAATACCTACCTGCCCATCTCCACCTACCCACCAATATAAGGAAGGAACTTGAAGCCCTAACTCTAATGCATTTGTCTGCCTTTCATCATTAGAAATACTTTTAAGTTTAAGATACATGTTTTAGGCTAAGACTTATCTTTCTGGTTGTTGTCTATGGATTTACTTATACAATTGACAGTACTTCCTCTAGAAAGCCTCAGTATTGATTTCATAGTAGTTTGGTTGGTTCCAATTGGTTTCATTGGTTTCAAAGTCACTCAGTCATGTCAACTCTTTGTGACCCCATGGACTATACAGTACGTGGAATTCCCCAGGCCAGAATAATGGAGTGGGTAGCCTTTCCCTTCCCCAGGGGATCTTCCCAACCCAGGATCAAACCCAGGTCTCCTGTATTGCAGACAGATTCTTTACCAGCTGAGCCAACAGGGAAGCCCAAGAATACTGGAGTGGGTCACCTATCTCATCTCCACGGGATCTTCCCAACCTAGGAATAGAACTGGGGTCTCCTCCATTGCAAGCAGATTACACTTACTATGTAGCAAACTGAGCTACATAGTAAGTGGAATTCTATTAGATGCAAAGTTTCTCCATATATGATGCATTTTTCTTCTTAATATATTGGAATTATTCTGAATGCCATTCAATATCTGAAATAAAGATTTCTTCTGTAAGAAATTATAACTATGGAAGTTATTAATATTCAGAGACACGATGTTTCTTTTTCTTTGGTTTCTGGGATATTTTCAGGCGTGTTAATTCTTCATAAAGGGGCTATTATATTTTGCATATTGTGAACTGCTAAGATTCTCAGCATCTTAAAAAGACATTGGAATCTTGGAATAAATAGGCATTTAATGAGAAGAATGCTTATTACATTGCCATATGGCCACTGGGTACTCATTAAACATTAGTTCATGTTCAAAAAATTAAGTAGAATGTAATTATTCTCTGGATAAGAAAATTGCAAGGTAATTTGGCCATGCTTGAAAAAATGAAGAAATGTCAAAAAAAAAAAAAAAAAGAATAAAGGCCTTCCTCATACAACTTAAATTTGTACCCTGTGATAACATAAAATGCCATAGAGTATAATTATGATTGTGACACAATGTCAAAATATTTTACATAGAAAATATATATTTTGACAAATATGGGACTTGATCCAAACTGCAAAACTTTATGTATGTATATAATATTCTGATCACTTTGATTGTGTAATAATTATTTGGGTTAGGAGTAAGGTTACCAATAATGGCTGATCTATATAAATCCTATAAAATTATATGTTAGAAAATTCTTATTCCAATTAAATCTTAACTCAAGAGAGACAACCTTTAACTTGCTTCTTTCATGATTTGTTTATCTTGGAGACTGATCATTTCAACTCACTAACCAGTGGATCAGTGCTCATGCTCTCATTTTTCCTAAGAAACATGGGTAAGTACCATAATACACAGTGATAGAGTACAATTGTATCTAAGTATACACTATTGATATTTACATAATTACAAGTCTAATGTGTATCCCCATGGAGTACAAGGAATTTTTTGACATTTGTTATTCCCATTTTGTGTATTTACTGAGAAAGGATTGCATGGAAAGGAGCGCCAGGCCCACCACAGAAATGCTGCACACCTTTGTGATGAATGGGAGTTTTCTCACAGTTGTGTGCAAGGTTCTCCATGTGCTACTTACATCACACTTGACAGATGTGTTGTTCAAATCTTCAATAATTTTAGTGTGTGTTACAGTGCTGCTGGTGGTACTCTAAACACTTATTTTTTTGATCTACTTTTGGTGTCTGCTCACTTTTCAAGCCTTATTATCCAGATATCCTCCCAATTTCCTCTGTTCTGATTCCAGTTGTGAACTTGTCTGTTTCACCCTTTGGAATATTGTAGAGAAGAGAGCTGGGTTACAATGGAAGAAATGTTTGTTTGATTATCTGCTTTTATTGCTGAAGGCAATGAAAATCCTATTATCATTAATAGATGGACAGCTGGTTTCCCATGACACTTATGTGTAATAGCAAGTTAAATTATTCCCTATGATATCCATGATTAAAGAGCTGAGGGAAAGTAAATTTGGGGGATCTCTGCTGGTCTTATGGTAGAATTACATGATGGGTAAAAAGTAATTCAAGAAATGCAGCAAAGGGCAGCTTCTCCAAGGGCACTAAGTAATTTAAAGGAAAAGAATGACAAGGTCAAGTCCCTAATTTTTTTTTCATGTCTTGAAACAAGGGACAATAAACAATTTTCAAAATCTGTAGTTTTAGCAGTAGCAGTAATAAGGTAGCTAATAATTAGCTCAAGATTATTTCCTATAGATTGTCAAATTGCAATAGTAACTTAATTCACTGACTCGCCAGGTCCCTATGTGAAAGTCAGTGCATCGATTGTACAAGTGTGGACTCTACAAAGTGGAATACAGGTAAACGGGGAATTTCAGAACTCATGGTTCACCCAAACCCTCTGCCCTCCTCAAGTCTCCCCTGCCATGTGATATGGCTTCTTCTTCACCTGTCTGTTAAATTTGTTTCCCTTTCTTTAATGGTTCATAGAACATTCAAATGAAGTTCCTACCTTTTAAAATAAAGCCAGTTCTTTCATACTCACTCCCCAATAGCAGAATTAAAATTAAAGAAATTCTACCTTGTACCACAAATAAATTATAAAGTAAAGCCTGGGAAGAGAGACTTATTTTAAAAAAACACACAAATTTGAAAACTATATCAACATGATGAGCATAAATCTATGATGTATGGCTATGAGAAAATTTTTTGAAGAAGGAAAACAATTTTACATAAGGCTGAATATGCCAATAGTCAATGTATCAGTACATATTCACATACACTGGATATAATGTGCTACCTTAGCTGAGGTAGGGTGGAGAGCGGGGAGGTGGGAGGGGAGTTCAGGATGGGGTGACTCCTGTATCCCTATGGTTGGCTCCTGTTGATGTATAGCAAAAACCATCACAATATTGTAAAGTAATTATCCTCCAATTAAAATAAATGTTTAAAAAAATAAAGTAAAATAATAAAAATATAATTAGCAAAAAAAAAGTGCTACCTTGAGCAGCAGCTAAGGTCAGTTTTAATTTTTTACTTATATAGTAATTTTTTAAAAACTAGATTTGCTGGTGGGTCTTCCTTTTGAAACTAAGATGTGAAAATTTATTTACAAATACTTTAAACATTTAAAGAGATGGAAATTCAAACTTGGCTCTGACTAAAGACCATAAGACAGCTGAGACTGTTTGCCCTTCACAAGTCTCTGAAATGCAAAAGGGAGAGAGAATCCTCTCTGTACTGAAGGTACTGAAGTACTGAAAAGTACTTCTGAGACTGTTCAGTTTAGGGCAAGTCAGGTTGCCAAAAGGAGATACTGCAGATGAAGTATCAGGATAAGTGTGTAAGTGGCAGACATAAATGAGAAATGTTTGTTAAAACACAGAAATAAGAATAAGGCAGGCTTGGTTAACACAACAGGGTGCAGGGACACTGCATTAACTGGGGTGGTGATTTGAGTCATGAGAAATGACCTCTTTATTTAGTATTACTTGTTCACGCAATCTCCAGGACTAATTACACATGTATCCCATTTTATGGTGGTGGTGGTTTAGTCCCTAAGTCATGTCCGACTCTTGCGATCCCATGGACTGTAGCCCGCCAGGCTCCTCTGTCTATGGGATTTTCCAGGCAAGAATACTGGAGTGGATTGCCATTTCCTTCTCCAGGGGATCTTCCTGACCCAGGAATCGAACCCAGGTCTCCTACATTGCAGGCAGATTCTTTACCGACTGAGCTATGAGGCTTATTCAAATTCCCAGACATGAGTCAATTCTTATATAAATAAATAAACATAGCCTCTTGAACAAAGCAGAAGTTTGGTATACATAAGGACATATAGTGTCCATATTCTATGTATTTTTATTCTAATATTTACCAAAGATATCTGCAGCCATCTGTTAAGGTACTTAAACATTAGGTTATTGGATGCTTGTTAAAGTTAATATTATAACCTAGGCACCTACATTTCCAGAGTGTAGTGGAATATAAGTATACCAGGTGAACAACAAAATCTTGACATGAATCCACCTCACCCTGCCTTCTGTGAAACATTCAAACTACCCACTATTGATTTTTGTCAATAAATACTAACATAGTAATCATTAGCAGCTGAGACATCACCCCACTGGTTTCTGGTACTTGGAATAGTGGTTTATTATGATAGATAGACCACAAAGAAATATTTGACTCTCTTCTTTCCTAATTCTTCCCTAGCACATCAAAAGTTAAACCATAACTAAGAGAAAATTTAAGAAATTAATGCCACCACCAAAGACTTGAAAGGTACATAAGAAAGCACTGTAATGCTACCTATCATTTCTTTTTACCTACCATCTTATCTGACACTGACAGCATATGGTATGTAGCTAATGACCTGGGGAATTTTTTTCTGTATTCCAATAAATGGAAAACACCAGACGCTGTTTTGTTTAACTTAACAGAAATAACAAGATATTTACCATCGTTGCTTCTAAGCTATGTCAGCTCTCTATCTTTGTGCCATATTGTAAACTACAGGGACCTTGATTGTTTTACTATCCAGGGAACATTAGCTAGTATAGATTGATGACCTCATACTATAAAAGAGCTAAAAGCTAAATACTCTAGATGTCTTGATCAGACATGTGTCTACTGAAAATGGGGAGATAAAACTTTCAAAATCAAGGAGGTATTTGAGCAACAAAATAAATAATAAGAAGAATATTTTATAGGCCATAGAATAAAATAAGAATCCATGAGTCTAAATAGCTATAAATGTGGAGAAAGAAATACTCTTCCTTATAGTAGATGCCAAAGTAATATATGCAGAAGAAATGATGAAATTAGAAAATTACCACTTGACATCATCTTATTAATTATTTCAGACAAGAATCACCATAAACTAAAGTTACTAGGGAAAAATACAATGAAAAATAAAATATTTAAAAACATCTTCATAAGACACTTATGGATTACCATAGGAAATAGAGCAGAGAAGACTGGCCAACAACACTTTTAATCAAGTGATCCAAATAATATCACAAATGGGAAAAGCTGACATCAAGCGCCTTCTATGATAATTCCTACTAAAAATGCACATCTAGATTCTATTATAATGAAAATTAAACAGATACAAATTAAGGAATAGTCTAGAAAAACAAACAGCCAGAATTCATCCATAATGTTAAAGTCATGGAAAACAAAGAAATTAAAGAAATAAATTTATCATGTGACTGTGGATGGGACACTGGAAAAGAAAAAAAAAAATTATTTGCAAAAAAAGGATGATTAGTGGGACAACAGAAGACCTTTACATAAAGTCTGAAGTTTTAATAATTATTCATTCCCCAATTTGGATAATCTTACTTTCTTGTGTAAGTAAATTTTAGATGATTAATCCTGAAGTATTTAGATGTAAATTTACTTCAAATTTACTGTATTTACTTCTATGTATAAGCAAATATAAATTTAGTTCAAATTCCTGTATCTGTAAATTTACTTTAAACTCTGTAAGAAAATATATACATATAATATGTACCCATATGGTCTCATAATGGGTATACGTGTGTGTGTGTATACGTTTAGAGAGAAACAGAGAAAGTTGGGGGAATAAAAATTGTAAAATTATTTAGGGAACTGGGGTAAAAGCTCAGGGAAATTGAATGTACAACATATGCAACTTCTTAATTCTCAAATGACTTCACAATACAAAGTGAAAAAAGAAAAAACAGTTGGATTGTAATCTTATGAAAAGTTGAGGAATTCAATGGTTTATTCTAAAGAGCTCACTCTAAAATGAAAGACAATTTGCTGAACATTATCACTAACAAAGAAGCACATTTGTTTCTGATTGCTTGAAATTAAGAACACCAACTTATACAGCAATCTAAAGAAAACAGCTAAAGACCAGATGAGACCAGAAGGAGAAGCAACGAAGAAAACCAGCCAGCAGTAACAAAACAGCAAAACAGTGGTGTCCTGTATATGTCCTCTTTTTGCAGTTTAGAGAATGTCCACACATGGCCACGTGCCCTAAGCCAGTATAATATCAAATCGCTTTCACCCTTCATGTAACACTGAAATCTCTCATTCATTTGCATTTGTTATACACCTAATATATGCCAAAACTCAACATACCCATGAACAAAAGAGACATACTTCCCACTATGAATATATGGTCTCATGGGGGACACTAACAAAAAACAAATAATTATAGAAATAATTACTTAATATTGCTCTGATAAGTACTATGAATTAGACACAAAGAACAGTGAGAGAATTTAATAGAGGAATCTGTTAAGAGTTTCAAGAGGCAGAAGATTTTAGTGAGAAAGTGACTTGAACTTGAAATTTGATAAATAAATGTTAGTCTTTTTATGGACTCTATTCTGATGCATTATTATGTTTGATTATCCTTTCACCAACATTACAATCACTTGATTACTAGAGATTTAAAATAAGTCTTGAAATCAAGTACTATAAATCCCTCAACTTTTGTTCTTCTAGAAAGCCTTAGTAATTTTCAGATTTTGCAATTCTGCATAAATTTTAGAATCATATTTTCAATTCTCACCACAAACAAAGTATTTGGGTTTTCATTTGGGATTGCATTTAGACCACTTTGAGAGTGGAAATTTTACAAATATTGAGCTTTCCAAAAATAATGATGATATACCTATCCATTTACTATATTTTAAAATTTATCTCAACAATATTTTATTGTTTTCATTGTAAAGTTCTTGAAAAGTAAAAGTGTGAGTCATTCAGTTGTGTCCAACTCTTTGCAACCCCATGGACTGTAGCCCACCAGGCTCTTCTGTCCACGGGATTCTCCAGGCTATTATTAAATATATCTCCCAATAGACCATGTTGTAAAACAAATATTGATAGTGTTTTTTATTTTCCTTTTCCATTGGTTATTTACTATTGTTTAGAAATGCAACTAAACTTCCACTTCTTCCTCAGATGTATAAAATTTCAAAAATGTATCAATTCTACCTTAATGATGAGGGCAAACCATGTACTATAAAAAGTCATAAGTTTTTTGGCTACCACAGAGTTGAGGTTACAAAGTAACCCAGCAAACTAAAATCCAAAGAGTTGAAATCCTCTCCTAAGAGTGACAAAAATATAAATTCACTTTTTATAAAATAGGAGACAAAAACGTCATCACCATAAAGACAGGTAAGAAGAAAACAGGTGAAATTAAAATGAATTCTTTAAGGCCAAACACGAACTACTACTCAGTTATTAGGTGGCTCAGTGGTTTAAAAAAAAAAAAAAAAAAATCCACCTGTCAATGCAGAAGACAAAGGTTTGATCCCTGGATTGGGAAAATCTTTTGGAGTAGGAAATGTCCACCTATTCCAGTATTCTTCCCTGGAAAGTCCCATAGACAGAGGAACTTTGTGGGCCACAGTCCCTGGGATCAGGTCCCAAAGAGCTGGACATGACTAAGTGACTCAATATGCACGCACCATCTTATAGTTCCAAAGTTCATCAGACTTAGATTGGGAAGAAGAGTTGTGTGGAGATGATGGGGCGGAGGGTGAGTAATCAGAGATTTCTACCCTCAAGAACTCCCCCAGGATCCAGACTAGAGAAAGGAGACTCTTACCTCTCTTCATGGTCTACTATGACAGTTTAGAATCCCAGGGAGCCCCAGATACAAAAAGAGTCTGCACCACTCATCACATTGCTCCCCTGAGCCTCTACTAAATATTAGTAAGAAATATTTGAGAAGTGAAGCACACTTCAGTCATAGTCCCTGTATGGTCCAGGCACACAAGACTTGCCTAAACTTAAGGGTGAGGTAGCCTCTCCACTTTAGACCATGAAGACCACAAAGCATAGCTTGTTCCTGCTGGAAGGCAGACACACAAACTGGCTGTGTCCTGGACATTTCTCAGATGTTACAAGGAAGATGTTTTTCGATGGGTGTGTAACAGGAAACCCAACTGCCTCAGACCGTTCACTGACAGGAAGCAGAAGTTATCCACCGCTGAAGGAGGGATAGGCAATCCAACACCCATCCTAGGCTCTTTATAGATAAGCAGTGAGATTCTGCCATCACTCTGAAGGAGCAGGAACACTTATGCACAGGACTCTGCACAAAGTGAATCACTCTTGCTAGGGTCACTTGAGGGAGGAGCACAAAACCTGCCTGTGTTTCAGACCCTGGATTGATGGAAGAAGAGCAGGGATGCTGAGATAATCCAACTCCCAAGGATCAGGGACACAGAACCTGCCTCATATCAAGGCAGGAGAAGTAAGGAATCCTTCCTACATGAGCCTTGTGAATATACAGGGATAACAACAGCAGTCTACCACTGGAGAAGTCAGAAGCACAGAAGGAAAATCCTTTGTGGAGTAGAAGTGCAGGGCATGACAAAATCCAAGGGAGGACCACAACAGCACTTAAGAAATAATTGAATCTTGTAATGGAACAAAGCTAAATAAAGCAACAACACGCCGAATAACAAATTAGGTTGACTCAACCCTCTACGATAACACCTGAAAGCTGGAAGAGAATTTCACATTTCTTGGCATAAAAATACTATTTATTTTAGTCTCTAGAGTTTTGTTGAAAAAAAGATCTGACATTCATTACAAATTATAAAGTGCAGAAAACATCAAGTAAACACCATACACTGCCAAAGATGAAATAATCTTCAGGCAAAATTCAGATGTGGCACATGTATTAGGATTATCAGGTGAGAACTTTAAAATGATCAAATAGGGACTTTGCATGGTTATGATGTTAAATACGGTTAACATGATGAACAGGTGGAGAATTTCAATGGATTTTCAACTGGCCTATAAAAAACAGCTCCCCCAAAATAATAAAAATATGAGATAAATAATTCAAATAGAAGAGTTAGAAGAACAGACTCAAGTGAGGGAAGGATCAGGTAAATAGAATGCAGTGCAATAAAAATTCACCAAACTAAAGCACAAAGAGCAAAAATAGTGAAAAAAATATTTGATATAGGACAAAATGAAACAATCTAATATATGTGCAACTGAATCGCTAATGAAGAGGAAAAGATGGGTAAGAAGTATATTTGAACTGGTAATGGCCAGAATTTAAAAAACAAAAAAAAAGTAAAGAGCCATAGAAACTCCCATATTCCAGAAGTTCAGAGAAATCCAAACAGATTTAAGAAAAATAAAAACATACCTAGGCACATGTTAGTCAAGGTGCTAAAACCAAAGATTAAAGAGAAAGTCCCAGAGGCAACTAGTGAAATAAGAATCATTAAATATAGGGCTTTCGGTTCAAGATGGCAGAGTAGAAGGACATGCGCTCATCTCCTGTGAGAGTACCAAAAATTGCAACTAGCTGTTGAACAACCATCAACAGGAGGATGCTGGAACCCACCAGAGAAGATACCCCATGTCCAAAGACAAAGAAGCAGCCACAGCAAGACAGTAGGAGGGGTGCAATCATAATAAAATTGAATCCCATACACAATGGGTGGGTGACCCACAGACTGGAGAACAATAATACCAAGAAAGTTCTTGCACTATTGTGAAGGTTCTGAACCCCATGTCAGGCTTCGCAGCCTGGGGATCTGACAAAGGAACTGGGAATCCCCAGGGAATCTGGCCTTGAGGGCCAGTAGGATTTTATAGTAGGCGTTCTAGAGGACTGAGGGAAACAGAGATTCTAGTCTTGGAAAACACAAATAAAATTTTGTGTGCACTAAGACCCACAGGAGAGGAGCAGTGACCCCAAAGGAGACTAAAGCAAAACTATCTGCTAGTGTTGGAGGACCTCCTGTAGAGGTGGGGGTTGGCAGGGGCTCACCACAGGGAAGAGGGCACTGGGAGGTCCCCCTTGGTGTAAACCCTCTTGCAGTTTGCATTAACCCTACCATAGAGCCTATAGACCCAGGGTTGGGTCCACTCAGGGCGAACAACTACCAGGGACGGAGTGTAACCCCACCAATCAGCAGATAATTGGATTAAAACTTTACTGAGCAAGGCCCTGCCTACCAGAGCAAGACCCAGTTTTTCTCATCACCAGTCCCTCCCATCAAGAAGCTTACACAAGCCTCTTAGCCTCATCCATCAGAGGGCAGACAAAAGAAGTTAGAAGAAGCACAGTCTCACAGCGGCTAAAACAAAAACCACAGTACAGAATGTTAATCATCAGAAAAAAGTAGAAAGTTATGTCTCAGATGAAGGGACAAGATAAAATCCCAGAAAAACACTAAATGAAGTGGAGATAGGCAACCTTCCAGAAGAAAAAAAAAAAAAATTCAGAATAATGATAGTGAAGATGATCCAGGATCTAAGGAAAAGAATGGAGGCAAAGGTTGAGAAGATGCAAGAAATGTTCACCAAAGGCCTAGAAGAACTAAAGAACAAACTAACAGAGTTGAATAATACACCAGAAGGAATCAATAGCAGAATAACTGATGCAGAAGCATGGATAAATGACCTGGAGGACAGAATGGTGGAAATCACTGCAGCAGGAGAGAATATAGAAAAAAGAATGAAAAGAAATGAAGATAGCTTAAGAGATCTCTGGGACAACATTAAATACACTAACATTCAAATTATAGGGGTCCCAGAAGGAGAAGAGAGAGAGAAAGGACCTGAGAAAACATTTGGGGGAGGCGGTCCTAAGATGCCAGAGGAATAGGATGGGGAGACCACTTTCTCCCCAACAAATTCATCAAAAGAACATTTAAACACTGAGTAAATTCCACCAACTTCTGAATGCCAGCAGAGGACATCAGGCACCCAGAAAAGCAGCCCATTGTCTTCAAAAAGAGGTAGGAAAAAATGTAAAAGACAAAAAAAGAGACAAAAGAGGTAGGGACGGAGCTCTGTCCTGGGAAGGGAGTCTTAAAAAGAGAGAAGTTTCCAAACATCAGGAAACACTCTCACTGCCAAGTCTGTGGTGAGCCTTGGAAGCACAGAGGGCAACATAACCAGGAGGGAAAATAAATAAATAATTAAAACCCACAGATTACGTGCCCAAGGGTAACTCCCCCAGCGGAGAAGCAGCGTGGATGCCTGCATCCGCCACTAGCATGCAGGGGCTGGGCAAGGAGGCGCGGGCTGCACTTCTTAGAGTAAGGATTGGGCCTGAATGCCTGGAGGGTATTCAGAGTGAACCAACTTGGTCTAGCAAACCAGACCGTGGGATAGCTACCACGCGAAAGGCCCTAAGACACCGCCAGGACTGCACACAGAACAAACAACTGAACAGAATTAGCCGGCTGCAGACCATCCGCCTCCTGTGACAGGCAGCCAGAGCCGGAAGCGGGCAATCACAACCCCAGAGAGACATTATGTACCAAACTGCAAGCAGGCTTCTTTGCTAACTAAGACTTCCTGGGGTTCTGGAGAGTCATCATCTGCCTGAGAAGGGGCGCTGGTTGTACACCCAGAAAACCAAGCAGCAAGGATGGGAGAGGCGATAAGTCGCAGCAACCACACTCGCCAAACACCTCATCACCTGAGCTGCTCGGAACTGGGAAGGGCACAAAACGCAGGCCCAACAGAGTCTGCACTTCTGAGGACTACCCGAGTGCCTGAACCTAAGCGGCTTAAACCTGGGAGGTGCATGCAGCCCAGGGCCAGCCTCAGACGGTTCCCAGTGGAGCAACCTAGAGCCTGAGCTGTGTGGGCAGAGACGGCACATGCGCCATGAGAGAGGGTGGGCCCAGTGTGTCTGAGACACTGCGAGCACACGCCAGTGTTATTTGGTTGCAGCGTCCCTCCCTCCCCACAGTGTAACTGAACAAGTGAACCTAAAAAAAGTGTCCATCACCGCCCGCCTTGTGTCAGGGCAGAAATCAGACACTGAAGAGACCAGCAAACAGAAGAAGCTAAAACAAAGGGAACTGCCTTGGAAGTGACAGGTGCAATAGATTAAAACCCTGTAGTAGGTACCAACTACATAGGAAGGGGCCTATAGATCTTGAGAAATATAAGCCGGACCAAGGAACTATCCGAAAATGAACTGACCCCACGCTGCCCACAACACCACCAGAGAAAGTCCTAGATATATTTTTTACTATCATTCTTCTTTTTTGTCTTTTTAACTTTTTTTAATTTTTAAGTCCTCTATTACTCCTTTAATTTTCATTTTTATAACCTACTATTACTTTTCAAAAAAAGGACCCTATTTTTTAAAGCAAACTTCATATATTTTTTTTTTTAAATAATTTTTGTGACTCCTTCTCCTTCTCCTTCTCCTTCTTCTTCTTTTCTTTAATACTGTATTTTTCAAAATCCGACCTCTACTCTAGATTTTTAATCTTTGCTTTTTGGTATTTGTTATCAATTTTGTACCTTTAAGAACCCAATCTTTAGTACCAATTTTAATTAGGAGTGAGATCAATGGCTTGACTTCTCTCTCCTCCTTTGGACTCTCCTTTTTCTCCACCAGGTCGCCTCTGTCTCCTCCCTCCACCTTCTCTTCTCTACCCAACTCTGTGAATCTCTGTGTGTTCCAGATGGTGGAGAACACTTAGGGAACTGATTACTGGCTGGATCTGTCTGTCTCCTTTTCATTACCCCCTTTTATACTCCTGGCCACCTCTGTCTCCTTCCTCCGTCTTCTCTTCTCTGTATAACTCCATGAACATCTCTGAGTGGTCCAGACTGTGGAGTGCACATAAGGAAGTGATTACTGGCTAGCTTGCTTTCTCCTTTTTTGATTCCACCTCATCTCATTGGGGTCACCTCTAACGCCCTCCTCCCTCTTCTCTTCTCCATGTAACTCTGTGAAACTCTCTGGGTATCCCTCATTGTGGAGAAACTTTTCATCTTTAACCTAGATGTTTTATCAATGGTGCTGCATAGAAGGAGAAGTCTTGAAACTACTGTAAAAATAAGACTGAAAACCAGAAGCAGGAGGCTTAAGTCCAAATCCTGAGAACTTCAAAGAACTCCTGACTCCAGGGAACATTAATCAATAGGAGCTCATCAAATGCCTCCATACCTACACTGAAACCAAGCACCACCCAAGGGCCAACAAGTTCCAGAGTAAGACATACCACACAAATTCTCCAGCAACACAGGAACACAGCCCTGAGCTTCAATATACAGGCTTCCCAAAGTTACTCCAAAACCACTGACATCTCATAACTCATTACTGGACACTTCATTACACTCCAGAAAGAAGAAATCCAGCTCCACCCACCAGAACACCGACACAAGCTTCCCTAAACAAGAAACCTTGACAAGCCACCAATACAACCCCACCCAAAGTGAGGAAACTCCACAATAAAGAGAACTCCACAAACTGCTGGAATACAGAAAGGCCGCCCTAAACGCAGCAATATAATCAAGATGAAGAGGCAGAGGAATACCCAGCAGGTAAAGGAACAGGATAAATGCCCACCAAACCAAACAAAAGAGGAAGAGATAGGGAATCTACCTGATAAAGAATTCAAAAAAATGATAGTGAAAATGATCCAAAATCTTGAAATAAAAATGGAATCACAGATAAATAGCCTGGAGACATGGATTGAGAAGATGCAAGAAAGGTTTAACAAGGACCTAGAAGAAGTAAAAAAGAGTCAATATATAATGAATAATGCAATATATGAGATCAAAAACACTCTGGAGGCAACAAATAGTAGAATAATGGAGGCAGAAGATAGGATTAGTGAAGTAGAAGATAGAATGGTAGAAATAAATGAATGAGAGAGGAAAAAGAAAAACGAATTAAAAGAAATGAGGGCAATCTCAGAGACCTCCAGGACAATATTAAACGCTCCAACATTCAAATCATAGGAGTACCAGAAGAAGACAAAAAGAAAGACCATGAGAAAATACTTGAAGAGATAATAGTTGAAAACTTCCCTAAAATAGGGAAGGAAATAATCACCCAAGTCCAAGAAACCCAGAGAGTCCCAAACAGGATAAACCCAAGGTGAAACACCCCAAGACACATATTAATCAAATTAACAAAGGTCAAACACAAAGAACAAATATTAAAAGCAGCAAGGGGAAAACAACAGATAACACACAAGGGAATTCCCATAAGGATAACAGCTGATCCATAGAAACTCTTCAAGCCAGGAGGGAATGGCAAGACATACTTAAAGGGATGAAAGAAAATAACCTACAGCTCAGATTACTGTATCCAGCAAGGATCTCATTCAAATATGAAGGAGAAATCAAAAGCTTTACAAACAAGCAAAAGCTGAGAGAATTCAGCACCATCAAACCAGCTCTCCAACAAATGCTAAAGGATCTTCTCTAGACAGAAAACACAAAAAGGGTGTATAAACTCGAACCCAAAACAATAAAGTAAATGGCAACAGGATCATACTTATCAATAATTACCTTAAATGTAAACGGGTTGAATGCCCCAACCAAAAGACAAAGACTGGCTGAATGGATACAAAAACAAGACCCCTACATATGTTGTCTACAAGAGACCCACCTCAAAACAGGGGACACATACAGACTGAAAGTGAAGGGCTGGAAAAAGATAGTCCATGCAAATAGGGAGCAAAAGAAAGCAGGAGTAGCAATACTCATATGAGATAAAATAGACTTTAAAACAAAGGCTGTGAAAAGAGACAAAGAAGGTCACTACATAATGATCAAAGGATCAATCCAAGAAGAAGATATAACAATTATAAATATACATGCACCCAACATAGGACCACTGCAATATGTAAGACAAATGCTAACAAGTATGAAAGGGGAAATTAACAATAAAACAATAGTAGTGGGAGACTTTAATACCCTACTCACACCTATAGATACATCAACTAAACAGAAAATTAACAAAGAAACACAAACTTTAAATGATACAATAGACCAGTTAGACCTAGTTGATATCTATAGGATATTTCACCCCAAAACAATGAATTTCACCTTTTTCTCAAGCACACACGGAACCTTGTCCAGGATAGATCACGTCCTGGACCATAAATCTAGCCTTGGTAAATTCAAAAAAACTGAAATCATTCCAAGCATCTTTTCTGACCATAATGCAGTAAGATTAGATCTCAATTACAGGAGAAAAATTATTTTTTTTTACCATAATTTGATTTTTATTAATGAAAATCACTAGAAATCAAACCAAATAATCTTTAATCAAAACTAAATTTGAAACTATAATATTTTATCAGATATTCATACCCATATTTGCTGATGAACTATATCTGAAGCTTAGAAAAATTATTAAAAATTCCAACATATGGAGGCTGAACAACACGCTTCTGTATAACCAACAAATCACAGAAGCAATCAAAAAAGAAATCAAAATATGCACAGAAACGAATGAAAATGAAAACACAACAACCCAAAACCTGTGGGACACTGTAAAAGCAGTGCTAAGGGAAAAGTTCATAGCAATACAGGCATACCTCAAGAAACAAGAAAAAAGTCAAATAAATTACCTAACTCTACACCTAAAGCAACTAGAAAAGGAAGAAATGAAGAACCCCAGGGTTAGTAGAAGGAAAGAAATCTTAAAAATTAGGGCAGAAATAAATGCAAAAGAAACAAAAGAGACCATAGCAAAAATCAACAAAGCCAAAAGCTGGTTCTTTGAAAGGATAAATAAAATTGACAAACCATTAGCCAGACTCATCAAGAAACAAAGGGAGAAAAATCAAATCAACAAAATTAGAAATAAAAATGGAGAGATCACAACATACAACACAGAAATACAAAGGATCATAAGAGACTACTATCAGCAATTATATGGCAATAAAATGGACAACGTGGAAGAAATAGACAAATTCTTAGAAAAGTACAACTTTCCAAAACTGGAACAGGAAGAAATAGAAAATCTTAACAGACGCATAACACCCACGAAAATTGAAACTGTAATCAGAAATCTTCCAGCAAACAAAAGCCCAGGTCCGGATGGCTTTGCAGCTGAATTCTACCAAAAATTTAGAGAAGAGCTGACACGTATCCTACTTAAATTCTTCCAGAAAATTGCAGAGGAAGGTAAACTTCCAAACTCATTCTATGAGGCCATAGGGATGCAAGAATTCTTCAATATCTGCAAATCAATCAATGCAATATACCACACTATAAAAGCCATATGATTATCTCAATAGATGCAGAGAAAGCCTTTGACAAAATTCAACATCCATTTATGATAAAAACTCTCCAGAAAGCAGGAATAGAAGGAACATACCTCAACATAATAAAAGCTATATATGACAAACCCACAGCAAACATTATCCTCAATGGTGAAATATTGAAAGCATTTCCCCTAAAGCCAGGAACAAGACAAGGGTGCCCACTCTCACTACTACTCTTCAACATACTTCTGGAAGTTTTGGCCACAGCAATAAGAGCAGAAAAAGAAATAAAAGCAATCCAAATTGGAAAAGAAGAAGTAAAACTCTCACTGTTTGCAGATGACATGATCCTTTACATAAAGACTCCACCAGAAAATTACTAGAACTAATCAATGAATATATTAAAGTTGCAGGATATAAAATCAACACACAGAAGTCCCTTGCATTCCTATACACTAATAATGAGAAAACAGAAAGAGAAATTAAGGAAACAATTCCATTCACCATTGCAAGGAAAAGAATAAAATACTTAGGAATATATCTACCTAAAGAAACTAAAGACCTATATATAGAAAACTATAAAACACTGGTGAAAGAAATCAAAAAGGACACTAATAGATGGAGAAATATACGATGTTCATGGATTGGAAGAATCAATATAGTGAAAATGAGTATACTACCCAAAGCAATTTATAGATTCAATGCAATCCCTATCAAGCTACCAATGGTATTCTTCACAGAGCTAGAACAAATAATTTCACAATTTGTATGGAAATACAAAAAAACACAAATAGCCAAAGCAATTGTGAAAAAGAAGTATGGAACTGGAGGAATCAACCTGCCTGACTTCAGGCTCTACTACAAACCCACAGTCATCAAGATAGTATGGTACTGGCACAAAGACAGAAATATAGATCAGTGGAACAAAATAGAAAGCCCAGAGATAAACCCACGCACCTGTGGACATCTTTTCTTTGACAAAGGAGGCAAGAATATACAATGGAGAAAAGACAATCTCTTTAACAAGTGGTGCTGGAAAACTGGTCAACCACTTGTAAAAGAATGAAACTAGAACACTTTCTAACACCATACACAAAAATAAACTCAAAGTGGATTAAAGATCTAAACATAAGACCAGAAACTATAAAACTCTTAGAGGAGAATATAGGCAAAACACTCTCCGACATACATCACAGCAGGATCCCCTATGAGCCATCTCCCAGAATATTGGAAATAAAAGCAAAAATAAACAAATGGGACCTACTTAAAATTAAAAGCTTCTGCACAACAAAAGAAACTATAAGCAAGGTGAAAAGACAGCCTTCAGAATGGGAGAAAATAATAGCAAATGAAGCAACTGACAAACAACTAATCTCAAAAATATACAAGCAACTCCTGCAGCTCAATTCCAGAAAAATAAACAACCCAATCAAAAAATGGGGAAAAGAACTAAATAGACATTTCTCCAAAGAAGACATACAGATGGCTAACAAACACATGAAAAGATGCTCAACATCACTCATTATCAGAGAAATGAAAATCAAAACCACTATGAGGTACCATTTCATGCCAGTCAAAATGGCTGTGATCCAAAAGTCTACAAGCAATAAATGCTGGTAAGGGTGTGGAGAGAAGGGAACCCTCTTACACAGTTGGTAGGAATGCAAACTAGTACAGCCACTATGGAGAACAATGTGGAGATTCTTTAAAAAACTGGAAATAGAACAGCCTTAGCCAGACATCCTGGAATGTGAAGTCAAGTGAGCCTTAGAAAGTATCACTATGAACAAAGCTAGTGGAGGTGATTGAATTCCGGTTAAGCTATCTCAAATCCTGAAAGATGATGCTGTGAAAGTGCTGCACTCAATATGCCAGCAAATTTGGAAAACTCAGCAATGGCCACAGAATTGGAAAAGGTCAGTTTTCATTCCAATCCCAAAGAAAGGCAATGCCAAAGAATGCTCACACTACCGCACAATTGCATTCATCTCACATGCTAGTAAAGTAATGATCAAAATTCTCCAAGCCAGGCTTCAGCAATATGTGAACCGTGAACTTCCTGATGTTCAAGCTGGTTTTAGAAAAGGCAGAGGAACCAGAGATCAAATTTCCAACATCCACTGGATTGTGGAAAAAGCAAAAGAGTTCCAGAAAAACATCTGTTTCTGCTTTATTGACTATGCCAAAGCCTTTGACTATGTGGATCCCAATAAACTGTGGAAAATTCTGAAAGAGATGGCAATACCAGACCACCTGACCTGCCTCTTGAGAAATCTGTATGCAGGTCAGGAAGCAACAGTTAGAACTGGACTTGAAACAACAGACTGGCTCCAAATAGGAAAAAGAGTATGTCAAGACTGTATATTGTCACCCTGCTTATTTAACTTATATGCAGAGTATCATGAGAAACGCTGGCCTGGAAGAAGCACGAGCAGGAATCAAGATTGCCGGGAAAAATATCAATCACCTCAGATATGCAGATGACACCACCCTTATGGCAGAAAGTGAAGAGGAACTCAAAAGCCTCTTAATGAAAGTGAAAGTGGAGAGTGAAAAAGTTGGCTTAAAGCTCAACATTCAGAAAATGAAGATCATGGCATTTGGTCCCATCACTTCATGGGAAATCGATGGGGAAACAGTGGAAACAGTGTCAGACTTTATTTTTCTGGGCTCCAAAATCACTGCAGATGGTGACTGCAGCCATGAAATTAAAAGACGCTTACTCCTTGGAAGGAAAGTTATGACCAACTTAGATAGCATATTCAAAAGCAGAGACAATACTTTGCCAACAAAAGTTCGTCTAGTCAAGGCTATGTTTTTTCCTGTGGTCATGTATGGATGTGAGATTTGGACTGTGAAGAAGGCTGAGCACCAAAGAATTGATGTTTTGGGAGAAGACTCTTGAGAGTCCATTGTATTGCAAGGAGATCCAACCAGTCCATTCTAAAGGAGATCAGCCCTGGGATTTCTTTGGAAGGAATGATGCTAAAGCTGAAACTCCAGTACTTTGGCCACCTCATGTGAAGAGTTGACTCATTGCAAAAGACTCTGATGCTGGGAGGGATTGGGGGCAGGACGAGATGGAGACGGTACAGGATGAGATGGCTGGGTGGCATCACTGACTCGATGGACATGAGTCTGGGTGAACTCCGGGAGTTTGTGATGGACAGGGAGGCCTGGCATGCTGTGACTCATGGAGTCGCGAGTCGGACACGGCTGAGAGACTGAACTGAACTGAACTGAACTGACGACCTGGAAATCCCACTGCTGGGCATACACACCGAGGAAACCAGAATTGAAAGAGACACGTGTACCCCAATTTTCATCATAGCACTGTTTCTAATAGCCAGGACATGGAAGCAACCTAGATGTCCATCAGCAGAGGAATGGATAAGAAAGCTGTGGTACATATACACAATGGAGTATTACTCAGCCTTTAAAAAGAATACATTTGAGTCAGTTCTAATGAGGTGGATGAAACTGGAGCCGATTATACAGAGTGAAGGAAGCCAGAAAGAAAAACACCAATACAGTATACTAATGCATATATATGGAATTTAGAAAGACGGTAATGATAACCCTGTATGCAAGACAGCAAAAGAGAGATGTATAGAACAGTCTTTTGGACTCTGGGCAGAGGGAGAGGGTGGGATGATTTGGGAGAATGGCATTGAAACATGTATAATATCATATAAGAAACAAATCACCAGTCCAGGTTCGATGCAGGATACAGGATGCTTTGGGCTGGTGCACTGGAATGACCCACAGGGATGGTATGGGGATGGAGGGGCGAGGGGGTTCAGGATTGGGAACACGTGTACACCCATGGCAGATTCATGTTGATGTATGACAAAACCAATAATATATTGCAAAGTAATTAGCCTCCAATTAAAATAAATAAATTTTTTAAAAAGAAAAAGAAAGAAAACTTTTGCAGAGATAATAGTTGAAAACTTCCCAAACATGGAAAAGGAAATAGTCAATCAAGTCCAGAAAGCACAGAGAGTCCCAGGAAGGATAAACCCAAGGAAGAACACACCAAGACACATAGTAGTCAAACTGACAAAAATTAAAGACAGAGTTAAAATATTAAAAGCAACAAAGAAAAAAAATGACAAGCCACATATAAGGGAACTCCCATCAGTTTATCAGCTGATTTCTCAAGATAAACTTTCCAAGCCAGAAGGGAATGGCCTGGTAGATGGCCAGTGATTAAAGGGAAGATCTACAACCAAGAACACTCTACTCAGCATTTGATGGAGAAATCAGATTTGATGGAGAAACCAAAAGCTTTCCAGACAAGCAAAAGTTAAGAGAATTCAGCACCACCAAACTGGCTTTACAACAAATGCTAAAGGAACTTCTCTAGGCAGGAAACACAGGAGAAGGAAAAGACCAACAGAAAGTAAATCTGAAACAATTAAGAAAATGGTAATAGGATCATACAGATCAATAATTACCTTAAATGTAAATGAATTAAATGCACAAATCACAAGACATAGACTGGCTGTGTTAGGGGAAACACATTGATTGAAACTGCCCAACACTGGCCAGCCACCATAGTAACTATTTGCATGAGTTATTTTATGACAGGAGGTAAAGAACACAGAACTAATAAGCCACCACAAATCATAAGGGTTCAGAAAAGGTCAAAGTGAGACACCACGTGTCTTACCATCTCCCAAAATCCTCCATCATGGCTGAGCAACGCATGTGCCACCAGGAAGGACTCTGAGTTAGAATGATTGGCCAAAGACAACCCAGAAACTAATCCCATCACCATAATACCTGAGACTGCAAGCATAGCAGTTGTCCTGGGTTCCCTTACCCTACTGCTCTCTGCCCGGGCACCCCTTCCCAATAAAATCTCTTGTTTTGTCAGTTCCTGTGTCTCCTCAGACAATTCATTTCTGAGTGTTAGACAAGAGACTGCTTTTGGGCCCTGGAAGGGGTTGCCCTTCCTGCAACATTTGGGTGGATGAAAATGTGTGCATGTATGCACTTCCACTTACCACATCACTCTGCTTGACTCTTCCCCAAACTGTATTCAATTATTTTATATTGTTAATCATGTCCCATTAGGCTTGCAATTGTAATTACCTTTTATTTTTTGTCTGGCAATTGATTGTGAAAAATGATAAACATCTTTTACTATTGTGATTATATAACTATTACTCATTTAATACCATTATATCATGATTGTTCGGAGAAGGCAATGGCAACTCACTCCAGTACTCTTGCCTGGAAAATCCCATGGATGAAGGAGCCTGGCAGGCTGCAGTCCATGGGGTCGCAAAGAGTCAGACACGACTGAGTGACTTCATTTTCACTTTTCACACTCATGCATTGGAGAAGGAAATGGCAACCCACTCCAGTTTCTTGCCTGGATAATCCCAGGGACAGAGGAGCCTGGTGGGCTGCCATCTATGGGGTCACACAGAGTTGGACACGACTGAAGCAACTTAGCAGCAGCAGCAGCAGCATGATTGGTCAACAGAAAAATAATAGAATTCTATATCACCAAAACCAGGATCTAAAAGAAAAACCTGTAATCACTTTTTTTTTAACTTATTTTTTAATTGAAGGATAATTGCTTTACAGAATTTTGTTGTTTCCTGGCAAACCTCAACATCAATCAGCCATAGGTATACATATAGCACCTTCATTTTGAACCTTAGTCTCATCTCCCTCCCCATCCCACCTCTCTAGGTTGATACAGAGCCCCTGTTTGAGTTTCCTGAGACATATAGCAAATTCCCGTTGGGTATCTATTTTACATATGGTAATGTAAGTTTCCATGTTACTCTCTCCAAACATCTCACCCTTTCCTCCCTTCTCCCCATGTTGCTGCCCTGTAAATAAATTCTTCAGTACCATTTTTCTAGATTCTGTGTATGTGTTAGCATATGATATTTATCTTTGGCTTTCTGACTTACTTCACTCTGTATAATAGGCTCTAGGTTCATCCATCTCATTAGAACTGACTCAAATGTGTTCCTTTTTATGGCTGAGTAATATTCCATTGTGTATATGTATCACTACTTCTTTAACCACTCACTGTTGATGGACATCTAGGTTGCTTCCATGTTCTAGCTATTGTAAATAGTGCTGCAATGAACAAGATACACATCTCTTTTTCAATTTTGGTTTCCTCAGGATATATGCCTAAGAGTGGGATTGCTGGGTCATATAGTGCTTTTATTTCTAGTTTTTAAAGAAATCTCCATACTGTCTTGCCTAGTGGCTGTATCAATTTACATTCCCACCAACAGTGCAAGAGCATTCCCTTTTCTCCAGCCCTCTCCAGCATTTATTGTTTGTAGACTTTTTGATGATGGCCATTCTGACTGGTGTGACGTGATATCTCATTGTAGGTTTGATTTCCATTTCTCTAATAATGAGCGACGGTAGGTGTTGTGAGAGGGCATCAGAGGGCAGACACACTGAAACCGTAATCACAGAAAACTAGCCAATCTGATCACACAGACCACAGCCTTGTCTGACTCAATGAAACTAAGCCATGCCATGTAGGGCCACCCAAGATGGGAGGGTCATGTTGGAGAAGTCTGACAGAATGTGGTCCACTGGAGAAGGGAATGACAAACCACTTCAAATCCCTTATGATTATACAGTGGAAGTGAGAAATAGATTTAAGGGACTAGATCTGATAGACAGAGTGCCTGATGAAGTATGCACGGAGGTTTGTGACATTGTACAGGAGACAGGGATCAAGACCATCCCCATGGAAAAGAAATGAAAAAAAGCAAAATGGCTGTCTGAGGAGGCCTTACAAATAGCTGAGAAAAGAAGAGAAGCAAAAAGCAAAGGAGAAAAGGAAAGATATAAGAATCTGAATGCAGAGTTCCAAAGAATAGCAAGGAGAGATAAGAAAGCCTTCCTCAGTGATCAGTGCAAAGAAATAGAGGAAAACAACAGCATGGGAGAGACTAGAGATCTCTTCAAGAAAATTAGAGATACCAAGGGAACATTTCATGCAAGATGGGCTCGATAAAGGACAGAAATGGTATGGACCTAACAGAAGCAGAAATATTAAGAAGAGGTGGAAATAATACACAGAACTGTACAAAAAAATCTTCATGACCAAGATAATCACGATGGTGTGATCACTGACCTAGAGCCAGATATCCTGGAATGTGAAGTCAAATGGGCCTTAGGAAGCATCACTACAAACAAAGCTAGTGGAGGTGATGGAATTCCAGTTGAGCTATTTCAAATCCTAAAAGATGATGTTGTGAAAGTGCTGCACTCAATATGCCAGCAAATTTGGAAAATTCAGCAGTGGCCACAGGACTGGAAAAGGTAGGTTTTCATTCCAATCCCAAAGAAAGGCAATGCCAAAGAATGCTCAAACTACTGCACAACTGCACTCATCTCACACGCTAGTAAAGTAATGCTCAAAATTCTCCAAGCCAGGCTTCAGCGATATGTGAACCATGAACTTCGTGATGTTCAAGCTGGTTTTAGAAAAGGCAGAGGAACTAGAGGTCGGATTCATGTTGATGTATGGCAAAACAAATACAACATTTTAAAGTAAAAAATAAAATAAATAAATAAATAAAAAAAAAATTGCCAACATCCACTGGATCACTGAAAAAGCAAGAGAGTTCCAGAAAAACATCTATTTCTGTTTTATTGACTATGCCAAAGCCTTTGACTGTATAGACCACAATAAACTGTGGAAAATTCTGAAAGATATGGGAATACCAGGCCACCTGACCTGCCTCTTGAGAAACCTATATGCAGGTCAGGAAGCAACAGTTAGAACTGGACGTGGAACAACAGACTGGTTCCAAATAGGCAAAGGAGTACATCCAGGCTGTATATTGTCACCCTGCTTATTTAACTTACATGCAGAGTACATCATGAGAAATGCTGGGCTGGAAGAAGCACAAGCTGGAATCAAGATTGCCGGGAAAAATATCAATCACCTCAGATATGCAGATGACACCACCCTTATGGCAGAAAGTGAATAGGAACTCAAAAGCCTCTTGATGAAAGTGAAAGAGGAGAGTGAAAAAGTGGGCTTAAAGCTCAATATTCAGGAAACTAATATCATGGCATCCGGTCCCATCACTTCATGGGAAATAGATGGGGAAACAGTGGAAACAGTGTCACACTTTATTTTTGGGGCTCCAAAATCACTGCAGATGGTGACTGCAGCCATGAAATTAAAAGGCGCTTACTCCTTGGAAGGAAAGTTATGACCAACCTAGATAGCATATTCAAAAGCAGAGACATTACTTTGCCAACAAAGGTCCGTCTAGTCAAGGCTATGGTTTTTCCAGTGGTCATGTATGGATGTGAGAGTTGGACTGTGAAGAAAGCTGAGCTCTGAAGAATTGGTGCTTTTGAACTGTGGTGTTGGAGAAGACTCTTGAGAGTCCCTTGGACTGCAAGGAGATCCAACCAGTCCATCCTAAAGGAGATCAGTCCTGGGTGTTCACTGGAAGGACTGATGCTGAAGCTGAAACTCCAGTACTTTGGCCACCTCATGAGAACAGTTGACTCACTGAAAAAGACCCTGATGCTGGGAGGAATTGGGGGCAGGAGGAGAAGGGGACGACAGAGGATGAGATGGCTGGATGGCTTCACCGACGTGATGGACATGAGTCTGAGTGAACTCCGGGAGTTGGTGATGGACAGGGAGGCCTGGCGTGCTGTGATTCATGGGGTCACAAAGAGTCGGACAGACTGAGTGACTGAACTGAACTAAACTGAATAATGAGTGATGTTGAGCATTTTTCCATGTTTTTGTTAGCCACCTGTATGTCTTTGGAGAAATGTCTGTTTAGGTCTTTTCTCAGTTTTTGAATGGGTTGTTTGTTTTTCTGGTATTGAGTTGAATGAGTGCTTATAGTTTCTGGAAATTAATTCTTTCACTTTTTCAAATCCAGATGCACATTAGAATTATCTCAAAATTTTTTGAAAAATACAAATGCTCAGCTATTGCTTTTTTTCTCCAGAGCTCCAGATAAGTTTCTAATGAGCAGACAAATTTAAAAACAACTGGAATATATGATGATCCCTTACTTTTATCTATTTTTTATCTATTTTTTTCACTTTTTCTATTTCATATTCAATGCTCCCATTTCATTTAGTTCATGTTCTCCAATTTCTCCATCTGTCTTTTTTTTTTTTTACTGTTCTTTCTCAAGTCTTTATCAAGTGTAGTAAAAAAGCTTTTGTATACATATATAAATATGCATAATATGTATATTTTAGAAAACATGAATTTTTGCCTAATTAAAAAATTATGACATTTTGATTCCAGTGTTTGACTTAGTATGAATAGAATGCTAGATTTCTAATTTAAAAATAGATATACAACAAGCAACAAAGGTTTATTGTGTAGCATAGAAAACCATAGTCAATATCTTGTAATAACCTATAAGGGAAAAAAATTTCAAAAATAATATATATATATATTTGTATAACTGAACCACCTTGATGTGCACCTGAAACATTGGAAGTCAACTGTACTTCATTAAAATATATATATATATATTTTTTTTTTAAAAAGAAATATTACACGTAGGTGAACAATCATAAGAACATCTTACTTTTCTTTTAAAAGAATGGAAGCCAAAGATAAATCAAAGATAATCAAGATATACTTATATCTTAAATATAAAGATATATTTAAAGTGTTGAAAGAAAATATACACTTGGTTAAAAATTTTTTAAATATAAAGGTTAGGTGCTTTCCAACTTCTGTTTAGGATGTTAGCAAGCAAGAAAGAGCATTATTCCCACATCTATAACAACAACCACAGCGTTCAACTCACTATATAATCTAAAATGTCACAGCTTTTCCAGAACTCATTAGATTCATGGTTACAGGACAACCAACTCAACCAAAATCCAAGGATGACAAGTACAGCCACGAAGAGACAAGATCTAAGTGGTCGGTCTTCTGGGGCAGATGACAGATAACATACAAACATCTAAAAATTCAAGTAAATATTTACCACATTGCTAAAGGTGGAGTGTGAGCTGATTAGAAAATATAAACCCTAAAAACGAGACACAAGGGACATTCTCAATTATTTGCAGGATCTTCACAGACCTAACCCAGTGCTCAAGAGAAAGATCAGGGCCAGGACAGGGAGATCTGAGAAAGCCCCCTTATGGTGCAGGATTCTGGAAGGGGAACACTACAGCTGGAGCAGCACAAAACTTCACCTGAGCCTGCCTCTCTTGTCACTCTCTAGAGAACAAAAGTCTTAAGTTCCTGGATGGAAATAAAAATCAAATCACATAAACAAACCCCTGTTTCCCTGAGGGTACAAATAAAACCCATAAAAATTGGAAACGACTGGTATGCCCCTCAACTGGGTAATGGATAAACAGTGATGCAGGCATACAACAGCATTTCTCTGCAATAAAGAGGAACAAAGTATTAATAGCAATATGAATACATCTGAAATGCATTATGCTAAACGAGAGAAGCCAGACTTAAAAAGCCACATGCTGCATGATTCAATTTATATGACATCTTTTAAAAAGGCAAGGCAATAGAATAGAAAATAAATCAGTGGTTACCAGAGACTGTGGGTGGCAGGTGACTACAGATGGGCACAGGGTAATTTTGGAGGGTGAAGGAATTGTTCTCTATCTTGAATGTGGTAATGGTTACAGAACTGTCAGCACTTGTCAAAACTCTCAGAACTACACATAAATAGGGTAAATTTTATTTGTATAAATTGTATTGTATTCTAAAAGCTGATTATAAAGGTGAAATAAATACTTTTTAGATAGGCAAAAAATAAAAGCATTTATCTTGGTAACCTGCACTAAGAAATGATAAATTCTGTAGGCTAAAAATATATATAAGTATTTTTGTTTGTTCATTAGTTTTGTATGTTTTGTTTTTGTATATTAACCAGAGATTTTTTAGCCTAGCTAAGTTCACTTATTAATTCTAGGAATTTTTGATTTTTGAAAAATGCTTAGGATATCTTATAGGAACAATCTTATCGTAAGTAAATATGAACAGAGCCTTTTAATTTTCTTAGGGATATTAAGAAAATTGATTAATCTCTAGGCATTAAATTGATGCCTAGACTTAGCATCAACATCCACTAGGCTTTTAAAAAATTACTTTTACAATTACAAAAAATAAAAATCATTGTTCTGAAATGAAGTTGTATTGCGTGTGTGCTCAGTCGTGTCTGACTCTTTGCAAGCTGTAGTAAGCTGTAGTACTGCCTTACAATTCAGATTAGCATTATAGTTTATTCTGGTAGAAAAATACCCCTAAAATATTAATAAACAACCAAGAAAATAAATACTTCTTTTCTATATCCTCTTCCAAGTTTTGCTGAATCATTTAAAATATGTGTCTGGTCCAAAGCATATTTTCAGATTATTCTGGCTGTAGTAGGAAATGATGTAGACAATCAAATAATACATCTCCTTTTTTGACATGTGCAGTATTCCCCAATCTCATTTAACTTGAGGAAATGCTTCAACAGCAATGGTCTTATTGGGATTTATTAGTGATCTTCTGAGACATTTAAAAAGTCCATAAATATATCCCATTTTACAATCTACAATGAAAAATAACTTGGAAACTCTACATACACTTTAAAGGTTATTTCAAGTTTCCAGTTGGATTACAAACACTAGGAAGAACTGGACTTGCCACCTACTTAAAATCAAGATAGTTCAAGGCTGGAAGGTTATGTTAATCTGATTCTTAACTGAAGGCTTGCATTATTTATAGGAACTATAATCACAAACCTGTCCACAGACAATTCATCAATCACTAAAGCATTCCCATTTTTGAACATTTGAGCTCCTGTTTTTAAAAATAACTGCAACGTTGTTGTTCAGTCGCTAATCGTGTCTGACTCTTTGTGACCCAATGGACGGTAGCATGCCATTTAGCTCTTCTGACCTCCATTTTCTCCTGGAATTTGCTCAAATTCATGTCCATTGGCTTGGTGATGCTATCTAACCATCTCATCCTCTGTTGTCCCCTTCTCCTTTTGCCTTCAATCTGTAAGTCAATTGAGTGGGTAAAAAGCACTCTCCCATTATTCCCATTATTCCTAGTTTTGTCTTTAAGGAGACTTCAGAGCATGGTTCTTTCAGAGTCCTACAATGAGATAGGACCATTGTCACATTTATAACTAGTTCAGTTCAGTTCAGGTCAGTCACTCAGTCGTGTCTGACTCTTTGCGACCCCATGAATCACAGCACGCCAGGCCTCCCTGTCCATCACCACCTCCCAGAGTTCACCCAGACTCACGTCCATCGAGTCAGTGATGCCATCCAGCCGTCTCATCCTCTGTCGTCCCCTTCTCCTCCTGCCCCCAATCCCTCCCAGCATCAGAATCTTTTCCAGTGAGTCAACTTTTCGCATGAGGTGGCCAAAGTACTTTAGCATCATTCCTTCCAAAAAAATCCCAGGGCTGATCTCCTTCAGAATGGACTGGTTGGATCTCCTTGCAGTCCAAGGGACTCTCAAGAGTCTTCTCCAACACCACAGTTCAAAAGCATCAATTCTTCAGCGCTTAGCCTTCTTCACAGTCCAACTCTCACATCCATACATGACCACAGGAAAAACCATAGCCTTGACTAGACGAACCTTTGTTGGCAAAGTAATGTCTCTGCTTTTGAATATGCTATCTAGGTTGGTCATAACTTTCCTTCCAAGGAGTAAGTGTCTTTTAATTTCATGGCTGCAGTCACCATCTGCAGTGATTTTGGTAGCATTACTTAAATACTAATGAGAAAATAATGTATTTTTGAATTTTGAAATATATGGAAAAGAGAAAAGATGAACATTAAAATATCCTGGTATTCTGCCAACCAGTGATACCTACTCAACATTTTAATACACTTAAAGATATTTCTTTACAATCTTCATCAAGGCATATATCTTTGTATAATTTGAATTATAGTGCACACTCTTATTTGTATCTTCCATAAAACAATGTGATCATTTTCCACATCATTTAATGTTACCTTAAGGCTGCAGATACAAGTGTGTGACATCTTTTATTTTAACATTCTTATTATTATTGAATGGGATGGCGCTAGTGGTAATGAACTCACCTGCCATGCAGGAGACATAAGAGACGCAGTTTTGACCCCCAGGTTAGGAAGATCCCCTGGAGGAGGGCAGGGCAACCCACTCCAGTATTCTTGCCTGGAGAATCCCTGGACAGAGGAGGCTGGCAGGCTACAGTCCATAGGGTTGCACAGAGTTAGACACGACTGAAGCAATTTAGCACATATGCATATTATTGAATATTTAGTTGGTTTATATTTTTATGATTGTAAATGATCTCAATGTTTACATCATTCATTTTTCCAGTCAATATTCTTTCCTCTAGATTTCTCTCATGTGTACCGTCACTCTTTCTCTTCCATTTTAGTACCCAGAACATCATTAGTTATGTAGTAAAAAATAAAATAATACATGACATATGGGCTAAGTATATATTTAGCCTTAATTTCATTCAACTAAGTTGGCTTATGTGCTTTGTTATTTTTAACAGATTTCAGTTATCTTTAGCCTGAGTTAGTTAAACTACCAATCTAGTTTATGCTTTATGTCCAAAAATACCTTATTTCAGTAAGCACTAAGAATGCTCTATCTCATGACTGTAGATGGAAACCAGTCAACCAAAGACTAGCAGTGATAACTTCACATTGACCAGTTTACAGAACAAAAGTGTTCCTCTCTATTCCTGTACAGCAAATTGCTGCCTCTAAGACACTGCTCCTCCCTTCACTCCAAAGTGATGAAGTGGCCTTCCTGATAAATGCTCCTGTGACATGTTTCACCAAGGAAGTAGAATACATGGAGGGCCATCTGAACTGTCCCCTTTAAAAGAATAAGAGAAGATACACCTAAAAGAGGGAGAAATAACAAACCACAAATGGTCCACAAAAAGAGAGGAGGGAAGAGGAAAATCACAGGCTTATGCTCAATTTTTTCCCCATGTTTCACAAGACAAAAACCTTAAAATGTTTTCAATCTTATTCCAGGGACACTCATTCATGGGCCACTTTCCTCTCTGTCTTTCCTCCTTGCTTGTTTCTTGCATAAAATATTCAGAGAAATGTGATTAAGTTTAATTATCTACTTTCCAGATGTTTCTGAATGGACAGGCTCACTACAACTAATTTTAATAAAATCTCTTCCTACCTGGACAACGAGACAACACTTATTCATGTTATATTAATCACTTCTTAATGGTCTCCTACACCAACATTCACAAACAGAGCCTCAGAATCCTAAAATAATTTTGTTAAAAAATCTCTGAATTTGCACTATCTACAAAACATGCCCCTCTCTAAATACCCCTAGTTACTTAAATAGGATCACAATATTTTAATCACTTCTCTAATTTGTTCTTCCTCTGTAGTCCTTTTTTTTTAACATAATGATATTTCCATATACCCAACTTGAAATATTTAGAGACAGAGAAAACAAATGCGAGAATATAATAAAAATGGAAGAGACTGTCATTCCTGATAGAGAAATTAGCACATGCATGTCAGTGGGAGGGGCCGGTTGTGGTTGAATAGCCCTCTTTCTGCTTTCTTCTCAACCTTGTCAGACTAAACTATATACAATGGTTTCTGAAGTAGATCTTATCTTCCAAAGAGAGACACAACAAAATACTGCATCCGGCATACTTTCAATGTAACGCTGAAAATTATCCCAGGTAGTAGGGATAATAGTAGGGATATCCCAGGTCCCCTCTTCTTGATCTGTGGTGAACTTTTGTGTATGTTTTAAGTGAGAGGAATGACATTTTATCACTTCTGAAAATAAAGGATTACAGTTCATATACTTCTGCCTTGCTCTCTTGGAACTCCTGCTTGGTAAACCACACTGTCACACTGTGAGGAGACTCAGATGAGTCCACAGAGAGAGAACACACGCAGATCAAAGTGGGGGTGCTCTGACCCACAACCAACCTATATCCCAGCTACAAACAGCACGTAGACCAGATGAGGAAGGAATCACCTCCAGGTTATTCTAGTTCCAAGATGTTGAATCACCTCAAGCCTTCAAGTCTGCCCAGCCAAGGTCCCAGAGATGGTGGAACAAAGAAAGTTGTTCTATTAAATTCAACACTAATTTCTGACCCTCAGAAATACCATTACTAAGCATAACAAATGATGGTTTTAGAATACAGAAAGGCCTCTACGTTAGGAACCTTCAAGTTGCAAACTTTCAAAGATGTGGACTTGTGTTTACAGGTCTAATCAGGTAAAAAGGTGTGAGTGAAACTGTAGCTTGCCATCCACCTCCTGGGCTTTCCAGGTGGCTCAGTGGCAAAGAATCTGCCTGCCAATGCAGGAGACATGGGTTTGATCCCTTGGGTCAGAAAGAGCCCTTGGAGAAGGAAATGGCAACCCACTCTCATATTCTTGCCTGGAAAATCCCATGAATGGAGAAGCCTTGGAGGGCTATAGTCCGTGGGGTCACAAAAGAGTTGAATACAACTTAGTGACTAAACAATAACTCTGTTTTCTACTGCTGACAATCCTTTAGCTCTATGACCTCCTACCCCTTCTCCCTCCTCCAGTCAGTAACTCTTCTTGCCTGTTCACTCGATGCCAGCCCATTAATGACAGCTGTTGTACTGTGCTTTTCAAGCTACTGTACTGTTAGACTAAAAATGTTTTTTGTTTTTTATGTACTATTTGTGTGAAAATTATTATAAATCTCTTACAGTATAGTACTATATAGCCAATTGTGTTAGCTGGGTGCTGGACTAACTTAGTCGGACTTATAAGCAAATTGGACTTGAGAACTTGCTTTCTGAATGGAACTCGTTTGTATGTATGGGACTTACTGGACTAAGTTTTGGAGTGATTATTTTATTACGGATCAAAAAATAACTGATAGCATTTTCCTCTCTCTTTCTTCCTCTGTCTCTAGCCTCTCTCTCTCTCCTATAAGTTGCCGTTCTCTTTACATCTGCCATCATAGTGTTAGACAAAGAACAGGCTCTGGGATGATGACAATGACAGAAGAAATAACATCTTCCTTTCATTAAGGAATTGAATTTCAGTCACTTTGATAACTGCTTTTCATGTATAGTTGACCCTTGAAGGACACAAGGGGTTAGGTATGGCAACTCCCCATGCAGTGGAAAATCCAGATGTAACTTTACAGTCTGTCTCTATTTGTGGTTCTGCATCAGCAGATTCAATCAACCTCCCATGAGATACAGTATTGGAGTAGTATTTTTTTTTAATCCATTTGTAGGTGAAGCCACAAAGTTCAAACCCTTATTGTTCAAGGGTCAATAGTATTATCTCATTTAATTTAATTTTTACAAGAAATCTTTGAGGTATGTCTTATAACCCCTATTTCATCCTTTAGGAAACTATAGCTTAGAGATGTTATATCACTTGCCAAGTTTGTTTATCTAAACTAGGCAGATTTCTTCACCATGGAGCTTTAATTCTGGAAGCAGAAATACATGATAAATAAAAACAAAAATGAACAAAATGATTTCTAATTATGGCAAGTGTGACGAGGAAACCATAAGCTGATGCAATAGAAAGTAACAAAGGCAGAAGGAAGAGTGGGGCTTACTGATAAAGGTTGGTCATGGGAAGCATTTCTGAGAAAGCAAAACTATATTTTTCTCTTTACAATTCTAGGATATTTTAGAACTGTCAGTCAGTTTCCTTTATAATCCTAAAATGTTTAGCCTTCCTCAAGTCTACAAGTTATCTTCCTCCAATTTTCCTTTTCTCAAAATTTGAGGATTTTCTCCCCAACACATTTCCTACTTGCATGAGGATTTCTGGAATTTTCTCAACTCTGTAAGTTTTCAGGTTCAAGGCATCATGGGAATAAAAATGAAGTGTTAAGACTGAAGTTATTACTTGGAAGCATCTTGGAGTAATTACAGGAGGAACACAGGGAGAGTGTTCATGGAAGATTAGAGACTAGTCTCTGGCCTCCCAAGACACTCAGAAGATCACTCAAACTCTGCTCACTTTATCTCCCCTTCTTTTCTCACACCTACTTCCTATGCAGTTCTCTCCAGCAAAGCAAGTCATCATGCTTTCTTGGCTCACCTTGAACATGAAGACTGTTACTAAACATTTCAATAGAAGCACTAACAGAACAAAGAAATGATGGCACTGACTGCCTAGTGATGTTTAATTTTTTTTTTTTTAATGAAAGCCACAGGTACTTTTCATTGGATTAATATTTGTATGTGTTCAGTCACTTACCCATGTCTAACTTCTTTGCAACCCATGGACTGTAGCCTGCCCAGGCTCCTCTGACTATGTAATTCTCAAGGCAAGAATACTGGAGTGGGTTGCCATTTCCTTCTCCAGGGGATCTCCCCAACCCAGGGATCAAACCCTTGTGTCCTATGGCTCCTACACTGGCAGGTGGATTCTTTACCACTGAGCCACCTGGGAAGCTTATCAGCTCATAGGATGTGGTAAATCTCATGGCTGATGTGTCTGGGCATTGTATGAGTGTCACTGCTTATGAACATCCTACGAGCACCCTCCCAAATCAAAATACTGAAACCACTTCTCTCCTGGACCAAGACTAGCCCCTGTGAGATTGACTGGGGCACCATAGAAAGGTCACTTGACTCCACCAGGAGCTTATCAGGTCAACACCAAAGAGGAAAAAGAGAAAAAGAGTCTTGGACAGATAAGAGACAGATAGGAAAAAAAAAAAAAAAAGCATGGATGGAGGAAAAAATTTAGCAGCCCAGAGATACAAGCCATCCTGGAAAAAAAAATTAAAAGAAAAAGGGATAAAGGGGATAGATGATGTTGCAGTCAGCAGCATATTTTTATATGCTGGGAATTGAAGGATCAACATCAGTCTTTCTCCAAGCCCCTTTCTCTCACTTAAAGTCTCTGTGTAATAAAGGACAGCTTCACATATTTTAACCTCAGTAGCTTGATTCCAAAGCTAGTTATCCACTTTAAATGTGTAATCCTCAGTTTTATGCTTCTCATTTCTCACACAATAAAAACATTAGACTCAGTTAGTTAGTAATGGGACTGAATTATCTAAATGAAAATTAGTGATGTTAAAGGCAGGTCTGGGCTGGGAACCAAGAGGGTCTCCCATCAACAGGCATATCTATCACCAAGGTCATCAGGTATCCCAAATGTGGCCCCAGACACCTTCATCCTGCCCTCCCTCTACTCACAGACTACTCTGTCTACTCACAGAGACCCCACGTGACATAGGTTCCCTTGAGCATGGAACTTTGCAGATGAAACTGCCACACAGCATCAGTAATAAATGATAAACAGTGGGGAAATGTAATGAGGGGGAAGGGAGAGATGGCAGAGCAGAATTCCCTGGAGTCATTAGAATGAATCTCCACTAGTATGTAGTTCTAGTAACAGTCCCCTAGAAGCCCTGATTCCAAAATGTTCTTTCTGCCACAGGCCCTTCAGAGAAACACCTGAGAATAAACCTAAGCTCTGTTGACACTATTCTTGCTTTAAATTCCCATAAGATTTTCATCTGGCTGACACTTTCAGTGTCTTCTTAGTGTCTTTCTATTGCTTGATTACTTGCATTTGCTTCCAGAAAACATGCAAAGATCCCACAGGATAAGACTGTTACGGTTTCAAAAGCCACATGAGACTTTAGGCTTAACTTTCCATAAAACCATTTGTTATACTGGGATATTTATGGTCAGCTAAGAAATAAGTCCATCTTGAGGAAATCCTCAAATTTTTACCAGGGCCTGATATTTTCTTTCTATTGAAGCATTAGAATTAAAACAATAAAAATATTAACTAACTTTTATGCCTGGGTCAGAAAGATCCCATGGAGGAGGGCATAGCTACCCACTCCAGTATTCTTGCCTGGAGAGTTCCATGGACAGAGGAGCCCGGCAGGCTACAGTCCATGGAGTTGGAAAGAGTGGGATATGACAGAAGCGACTGAGCACACACACCTTTTATGCCACTACTGCACCTTTCATCAGAGTATACATGGAGCAACAGGCTGAGCTGCTTCCCCTGCCCTGTACTCACATGTTGGGCTGGTCTGGGAATTCCAAGTCCCCCATAGATCTAGATGTCTTCATAATGAGTCATGTGTGCTGTTATATTAGCTATCAGATCCAAGTTTCTGTCTCTTTCTATGCACCCTAGAAGATCTGGGAATTGGATCTAGACAATTGTCCTTTCCAGATCTCCTCTGTAACATCAGTTTTCCCCTAAAGCGAAATGGCAAGCTATGGTGTGTAGGCCCAATTCAGTCATCACCCTTTTACCAATAAAATCTCAATGGAACACACCCACTCTCATTCATATAGGTATGGTTCATGGCTGCTTTCTGAATAAAAAAAGGCAGCTGAATAGTTTTGACAATGATCATATTATCTACAAACCTAAAGTATTTAATATCTAGCTATCTAAAGAAAAAGTTAATTGATCCCACCCGCTAGAGGATTTCTGTTGTTGTTCAGTCGCCAAGTCCTCTCCGACTCTGCGACAGCATGGATGGCAGCACGCCAAGCCTCCCTGTCTCTCACCATCTCCTGGAATTTGCCCAAGTTCATGTGCATTGAATCGGAGATGCCATCCAGTTATCTCATCCTCTGTTGCCCTATTCTCCTTCTTAGTTAGTTAGAGAAGGAGAAGGGGCTTTTTGAAGAATGTTAAATTCTTTTCCTCATCAAATTGATTTCCAAACAACCTGGTACTTCTCACTGCCCAGGCTAACAGAGCTTTGTCTGTTCAGCAAATTCCTCCAGAGACTAAGCCAACTTGTGCTTTTTGATCTATGGAATCTAACCACTTGCCATAAACAGGAATAATTTATGTTATTCAAATAAGGCAGTCCTATTAAAGGAATCAAATCATAAACTTAATCAACCTATTATATATTTCCCAAATCCCTTAGATTTCTGTTTTTCTCGTATTCCATACCACTTAGAAATACTAGAGTTTAATGTCTCCATTCAGATTTCTATGGAATCCTTTGAATATTACGCTTTTCAACAAACTTATTAAGATACAATTCACATGCCAAAAATTCACGCATTTAAAGCTAACAACTCAATGATGCTTAACACATTCCCAGATCTGTGAAATCATAATTGCAATCTAATTTTACAACATTCTCATCATCCCAAAAAGAAACTCTATACCCACCAGCAGTTGTTCCCAAAACCTCACACCACCTTAAGCCTGAAGCAAACAGTAATCTACTGGATGTCTCTAAACTGCCTATTCTGGACCTTCTATTTAAATGTAAGCACAAAGTTGAGGTCTTCTATGACTAAATTTATTCACTTAGCATAATATTTTCATAAGTAACCCGTGCTGTTGCATGTACCTGCACTTCTTTCCTTTTTATGTATGGCTGAGTCACACTCCATCGTAGGGAATTCTACCCTTTAAAATCCATTCTTCAGTTGGTGGAGATTTACCTTGTTTCTCCTTATGAATACTGAGGTTATGAACATTCACTTACAAACTTTTATGTGAACATACATTTTCAATCCTCCAAGGAATATATCCAGAAAGAGAATTGCTAGGCCATATGGTAACATTATATTTAACACTTGGAGAAACTGCCAACCTGTTTTCCAAAGCCTCTACACCACTTTACATTCCCATCAACAGTGCAGGAAGGTTCCAATTTCTTCACATCCTCCTAAACACCAATTGTCTTTTTCACTGTAGCCATCTTAGTGAAAGTGGCATCTCATTGAGGTTTTGATTTTCATTCCTAATGATTAATGGCATTGAGTATCTTTTGCTGTGCTTATTGGCCATTTTTATTTCTTCTTTGGAGAAATATCTATTGAAATCAATTGCCTATTTTCAGTTGGGTTATTTTATTTTATTATGGAGTTACAAGTGTTATTTTTTATAGCTATAAATCCATTACCAGATATATGACTTGCAAATATTTTCTCTCATTCAGTGAGTTGTCTTCCCACTTTCTTTTTTCATTGGAGTGTAATTGCTTTACCATGTTGTGTTAGCTTCTGCTGTGCCATGAAGTGAATCAGCTGTATGTACACATATATCCCCTGGGACCTCCTTACCACCTCCCTTCCATCCCACCCATCTAGGTCATCACAGAGCTTTGAGTTGAGCTTCCTGGGCTTTACTGCAGATTCCCATTAGCTACCTATTTAACACATATTTAAACACACACACACACACACACACACACACACACACACACACTCATATATGCTACTCTTCTAATTTTCCCACCTTCCCCTTTCCCCACTGTGTATACACATCTATTCTCTAATTATTAGAGAATTAAAAATCAAAATTACAATGAAGAATCACCTCACACCAGTCAGAATGGCTATCATCAAAAAAAAAAACAACAACCCTATAAACAATAAATGTTGGAGAGGGTGTGGAGAAAAGGGAACCCTCTTGCACTGTTAGTGGGAATGTAAATTGAGATGGCCACTGTGGAGATCAGCCTGGAAGTTTCTTAAAAAACTAAACATAGAACTACCATATGATGCAGCAATCCCATTACTGGGCATATACACTGAGAAAACCATAATTCAAAAGGACACATGTACCCAGTGTTCATTGAAGCACTATTTACAATAACCAGGACAGGGAAGCAACCTAAGTGTCCATCGATAGATGAATGGATAAAGGAGAAGTGGTACGTGTGCACAATAGAATATTACTCAGCCATAAAAAGGAATGGAATTGGGCCATTTGATGTAAATAGACTTAACATTTGTCATACAGAGTGAAGTAAGTCAGAAAAACAAAGATCATATATTAACACAGGTATTTAGAATCTAGAAAAAAATGATACCGATGAACCTAGTTTCAGGGCAGGAATACAAATGCAGATATAGAGAACACACATCTGTCCACTTTCTTGATGGTATCCCTCCTTTGAGGGTACAAAAGTTGTAAATTTTGATAATGTCAAGGTGTCTATTTTTTCTTTGGCTGTTAATGCATTAGGTACCATGCCTAGCCCAAGATGGTGAAGATTCACATATATATTTTCTTCTAAGAGCTTAATATTTTAAACTCATATTTAGGTATTTTTATTTACTTTGAAGTAATTTTTGTATATTGGCATGAATTAAACTTCCAACTTCATTCTTTTGCACTGCATATCTGCGCCAGTTCAATTTGTCAAAAAGATTATTCCTCTCCAATCAAATTATCCTGGTACCTTTGTTCACAGTAAATTGGCCCAAAATGTAAAGGATTATTTCTGGACACTAAATAGTATTTCATTGAACTGTAGTATGTCTAAATGTGTAAATCCTCCAATTTTGTTATTTTTAAAGACTGTTTTAGCTATTCTATATTTCTTGCATTTCCATAATGAATTTTAGAATCAGCTTGTCAATTTCTGCAAAAGAACCAGCTTGGATTTGATAGCTGAACATACTTTACATGTTCTCTGTGAAACTTGAGATAACCTGCTAAATCATAAATATCTTAGACTGGATAGCTGATGGGCATCAGCTATAAAAGTAGAAAATATTGCTTGGGAAAGAAGCTTGGGAAGGTAAATGTAGAGAGCTCTGAGCACCACTGAAAGATTATTGCCACCCAGTCTGCTAGACTGTAATTCTGGCATCACTCCTTTTTTCTGGGAAAATCTCATTTCAACCTAATCAATTTCTCATGAAGAGTTCCTCCTCTCTCTCCCTGTGTCTCAAATTGTTACTTCACTGCACTGCAGTACAAATAGTAGCATTAGCTACCACGTATTGTGCCACTTATTATTCAAAACACATTGCTTACATAATATATTTAATGTCTGTAACCAACTTAATTGGTAAATGATATTAGTTTTATTACACAGATAAAGATATAAGGAGTCAGTGGAGAGCTTTATATATTTAGGTAGAAAGTGTTACAGATGGAATTTGGACTTATCCCATGGCAGACGGTAGATTAGTGTCAGTCACATTGTTGTGTCCGGCTATTTTGAGACCTCAAGGACTATAGCCCGCCAGTCTCCTCTGTCCATGGGATTCTCCAGGCAAGAATACTAGAGTGGGTTGCCATTCTTTTCTCCAGGGGATCTTCCTGGAGATTGAACCCAGATCTCCTGTATTGCAGGCAGATTCTTTACCGTCTGAGCCATATAACTCTTAGGCTTTTAATCTATATTTAAAATTCCCTCCCTCAAAGCACCCAATTAATGCATGCCCTTGAAATCAATTAATCATTCAAAAGTAAATCAAATTTCAGCAGTGCCAACAATCTGTATTATCTTTGTGAGTTCTGAGTCACCATGAAACAAATCGTAAATCAACTTTCATGTAGTAAGAGATCTAAAGAAAGCCCACCTGCCATTTAAGAGCAACTAGAGCTTAACCACAGTAAAGTTATATGTGATGACTTGGTTGAGCCTCAAAATAATCCACAGGGAGTGAAATAGGAAAAGGACATTGATGATAAAAAAAAAATGTTGAAAATGGTGAGAGATATATCAAGCTCACTTTCACGTTTTACCTGCTTTTGAAAATCATAATGTCCACAATAGAAGTTTATTTTTTGAATCAGCAGTTTTGAGAATTTTTAATCCCAAGAGATTAATAGTATCTCTTTTACAGAATTAGTAACCTCGGGAAAAAATAAAACAAGATAGAATAATACTTGAGACAAGGTAAATACATACATGATGAAAACCATAGCAACAAGACTATTTCTTTGAGAACTAGTTTAAACTGATGGTTCCAGCCTTTTGTCTCATTTTAAAGGCTCCGATTTTCTCTCTCCTCCCTGTGTCCAAATTCTAGCTACCACTGCTCTAGATGGACAGTATAAAACTGCCTCAGTCCTGTCCTGAACCCTGAATTATTTGCCTCTCTTTTTCTCCCAAGCTACTCATCAGCTTATATAATCACTTTATTCTGCAACTCGTGGAGTTCAAGCTTCAAGTTTTTTCCCAGCACTTCCTTTACCCATGCTCAGTCAAACTCCACTTTCTCTAAACTACTAAAGTGGCCTTAGCATTATTTTTTGGTAGACCTCCAACAACAGGGAAAACCCCAGGCCATGTGCTCTGAAACCTATTGTCTTTATTCCTAGGTCATGATTTTCATGGGATGCTGCCAGCAAATGACAGAGACTGCAGGGATACATAACGAGTCTCTTCCTGGAAGACATGGGATTCCTCTGATAGGCAACTTTGGCTAGCAAGTTCCCAAGTACCCTACTGAATCTTTCAGAGACCACACAGCTGATTATAACATTTCCACCCACCCTACCTTCCCCTTCACTCAGAGTCAGTGCTGCCTTGTCATCTGACACCTGCTTCTCCAGATTCCCCAGGCTTCTTCCCCATTTTCTCTCACAGTTGATTTCCATAATAAAAATCCTTGCTTGTGGGGAGGCATCAGTCAGGAGTTTAGGATGGAAATATACACATTACTATATATAAAATAGATAACTAATAAGGACCAACTGTGTAGCACAGGGAACTCTACTCAATACTCTGTAATGATGTATATAAGAAAAGAATCTTAATAAAAGGAGGTTGATAAATGTATTCATATGATTCACCTTTCTATATACCTGAAACTAACACAATATTATAAATAAACTATACTCCAATCATTTTTTTAAAATCCTTGCTCATTTAATCACCTTGATATCTACTTCTTTGTTGCTGATTAGTTGCCAAGTTGCATCCAACTCTGTGACCTCATGGACCAGGCTCCTCTGTCCATGGGATTCTCCAGGGAAGTATATGCCAATATACTGGAGTGGGTTGCCATTTCCTTTTCCAGGGAATCTTCCTGACCCAAGGATCGAACCCAAGTCTCCTACCAGCAGGCAGATTCTTTACCATCACACCACCAAGGAAGTCCAATCTATTTCTTGGAGGACTGCTAATAACTACATTTTGGATGGCTCCCCACTTCCAGTCAATTTTAAGTACAAGTTCTTTGGATTTGTTTTACCCTTTGGTCTGATAACAGCATTTACTGTTTATCTCTCCTCCCAGAATCCTGGAAAGGAAGTTTGAGAGGCACTGTATCTCTGTTCTCAGACTGCACTCAGAGCCCCTTTGGCTGCTGGCCTTTCTTCCACACAGTATTTACCGTAGCTCAATGTTCTCTTCATTGCAAATGTGAATTAGGCACTTGTGGGTTCCTTGAGAGACTTTATTAGAGATATCCTCGATTCCTACCCATGCTGATAAGAGATATCTGATTTCAGTTTAATTCCTTTCTGCTCTCTGCCCCAGCTTAGTAGAATCTTAGAGCCTCTGTTAGTAGAATCATTCACACAGAGAATAACCTTCTAAAGTGTGGTCCCTACAAAGCAGCTCAAGCTCACCTCCTTCAAATGCTCAGCAGACCCACAAAAATCTACACATTCTTGCTACACCACAAGGGGTGGGAGCTGACTGCTACATATCTGTTGTCTCTCCTCCCAGGATTTTCCTCCTGCTTGTCCACAATTATCTTACTGCTGTATTCAAAAAGGCACAGATGTCCAACCTGGATGGGAGGGAAGTTTGGGGGAGAACGGATGCATGTATCATCGTTGGTTGAGTCACCTTCGCTATTCACCAGACACTACCACAGTGTTGTTAATCAGCTATACCCCCCAAGACAAAATAAAATGTTTAAAGTTTAAAATTACAAACATAAATAAATAATTTAGGTGATGAAAAAAAATTGTAAAAAAAAAAAAAAAAAGGCACAGATGTCATATCAGCAAACCACTTCATAAGAACACTTCTGAAAGCGAAGTGAAATGCCAGGATCCTCTTCTCTCTCTACAAATTATCGTCTCTGAACCACATCCCTGAGATTGTGGATGAGGGACATACACCTAATCTTCAACAGGAAAGGGCAGCACAAGCTCTATCACTCACTTCTAGGGTCTCATATAGGACTTCAACAGAGTTCTTTGAAATAGCTGCCTTTCCTGTAGTATTCCTATGTAAATGGAATAGAGGAAAAGAATGGATAGTTGACTAGTAGAATTTACTGGACCATGACTAACTAAGCCCTAGAAAGGTGTCAGACTCCAATTATCCTGGAAATTCTTTAAAATATGGGGAGTGTTTGAAACTTCATTGCATGAGTTTAAGGTTCCCCAAATCAATTCCATGGCAAAGGGACATTACATGAAATGCTCTGTGATACTTTCTCCCCTTGAAAAGCCCAGTTCTAACCCTTTCTGACACTACACCTCCTTTTTAAACTGCTGACCTTTAGCTCTGTTATCTCTGGCTTTTAATTCTACCTACGGAGTGAATTTAACTCAGATGACCATTATGTCTACTACAGTGGGCAAGTATCCCTTAGAAGAAAAGGAGTAGCCATCATAGTCAGTGAAAGAGTGTGAAATGCGGTACTTGGATGCAATCTCAAAAACAACAGAATGATCTCTGCTCATTTCCAAGGCAAACCATTCAATATCACAGTAATCCAAGTCTATGCCCCGACCAATAATGCTGAAGAAGCTGAAGTTGAACGGTTCTTCAAAGACCTACAAGACTTTCTAGAATTAAGGACATCTTCCAAAAAAGATGTCCTTTTATTACAGGGAACTGGAATGCAAAAGTAGGAAGTCAAGAAACACCTGGAGTAACAAGCAAATTTGGCCTTGGAGTACAGAAAGAAGGAGGCCAAAGGCTAATAGAGTTTTGCCAAGAGAACCCACTGGTCATAGCAAACACCCTCTTCCAACAACAAAGAGAAGACCCTACACATGGACATCACCAGATGGTCAATACCGAAATCAGATTGATTATATTCTTTGCAGCCAAAGATGGAGTTCTATACATTCACCAAAAACAAGACTGGGAGCTGACTGTGGCTCAGATCATGAACTCCTTATTGCCAAATTCAGACTGAAATTGAAGAAAGTAGGGAAAACCACTAGACCATTCAGGTACGACATAAATCAAATCCCTTGTGATTATACAGTAGGAGTGACAAATCAATTCAAGGGATTAGATCTGATGCACAGAGTGCCTGAAGAAGTATGGACAGAAGTTTGTGACATTGTACAGGAGGCAGGGATCAAGACCATCCCCAAGGAAAAGAAATGCAAAAAGGCCAAACGGTTGTCTGAGGAGGCCATACAAGTAGCTGTGAAAAGAAGAGAAGCCAAAAGAAAGGAGAAAAGGAAAGATATACCCATTTGAACGCAGAGTTCCAAAGAATAGCAAGGAGAGATAAGAAAGCCTTCTTCAGTGATCAGTGCAAACAAATAGAGGAAAACAATAGAATGGGAAAGACTAGAGATCTCTTCAAGAAAATTAGACATACCAAGGGAATATTTCATGCAAAGATTGGCTCAATAAACGACAGAAATGCTATAGACCTAACAGAAGCAGAAGATACTAAGAAGAGGCAGCAAGAATACACAGAAGAACTATACAAAAAAGATCTTCACAACCCAGGTAATCATGATGGTATGATCACTTACCTAGAGTAAGACATCCTGGAATGTGAAGTCAAGTGGACCTTGGGAAACATCATTACAAACAAAGCTAGTGGAGGTGATGGAATTCCAGTTGATCTATTTCAAATCCTAAAAGATGATGCTGTGAAAGTGCTGCACTCAAAATGCCAGCAAATGTGAAAAACTCAGCAGTGGCCACAGGACTGGAAAAGGTCAGTTTTCATTCCAATCCCAAAAAAGGCAATGCCAAAGAGTACTTAAACTCCCACACAATTGTACTCATTTCACACACTAGTAATATTATGTCCATAATTCTCCAAGTCAGGCTTCAACATTACGTGAACTGTGAACTTCCAGATGTTCAAGCTGGATTTAGAAAAGGCAGAGGAACCAGAGATCAAGTTGCCAACTTCCATTGCCTCATTGAAAAAGCAAGAGAGTTCCAGTAAAAAAAAAATCTATTTCTGTTTTATTGAATATTCCAAAGTCTTTTGACTGTGTGGATCACCACAAACCACGGAAAATTCTGAAAGAGATGAGAAATTCAGACCATCTGATCTGCCTCTTGAGAAATCTGTATGCAGGTCAGGTAGTGACAGTTAGAACTGGACAAGGAAGAACAGACTGGTTCCAGTTAGGGGAAGGAGTACGTCAAGGCTGTATATTGTCACCCCGCTTATTTAACTTATATGCAGTGCACATCATGAGAAATGCTGGGCTGGATGAAGCACAAGCTGGAATCAAGATTGCCAGGAGAAATAGCAATAACCTCAGATATGCAGATGACACTAACCTTATGGCAGAAAACAAAAAAGAACTAAAGAGCCTCTTGATGAAAGTGAATGGGGAGAGTAAAAAGTTGGCTTAAAGCTCAACATTCAGGAAACTAAGATCATGGCATCTGGTCCCATCACTTCATGGAAAATAGATGGGGAAACAGTGGAAACAGTGACAGACATTATTTGGGAGGGGGGGGGGCTCCAAAATCACTGCAGGTGGTGACTGCAGTCATGAAATTAAAAGATGTTTGCTCCTTGGAAGAAAAGTTATGACCAACCTAGACAGCATATTAAAAAGCAGAGGCATTACTTTGCCAACAAAGGTCCAGCTAGTCAAAGCTAAGATTTTTTCCAGTAGTCATGTATGGATGTAAGAGTTGGACTATAAAGAAAGCTGAGTGCTGAAGAATTGATGCTTTTGAACTGTGGTGTCGGAGAAGACTCTTGAGAGTCCCTTGGACTGCAAGGAGATCCAACCAGTCCATCCTAAAGGAAATCAGTCCTGAATATTCATTGGAAGGACTGATGCTGAAGCTCCAATACTTTGGCCCCCTGATGCGAAGAACTGACTCATTTGAAAAGACCTTGATGCTGGGAAAGATTGAAGGCAGAAGGAGAAGGGGATGACAGAGGATGAGATGGTTGAATGGCATCACCGACTTAAGGGACATGAGTTTGAGTAAACTCTGGGAGTTGGTGATGGACAGGGAAGCCTGGCATGCTGAAGCTCATGGTTTCCCAATAAGTAGAGACATGACTGAATTGAACTGACTTGCAGTTGATTGGAATTCTCTTTGATGCTATCTTTTCTCAGTATGCTACCCTGCTAGTTTAACCCAGTAAATGGATGCAGAAAACATATATTTGCCTATATGAACATATTGCTTTCAGTGCTTTTTGAATGAGATTTGAGAGATTATTAGTTCACCACCTCATGTTCATCTTTTTTGCCTTTCATTTCATTAAAATTTAACGACAGAATAGTTTTAAATTTAAACCCATTTGTCTTATGACAATCATAAGATATAGGTTAAAACTTCAGTTCCAGTGCCTTAAGCAGTAACTTTGTATGCTGAGTTATTTTGGGTACCCCACTTACTGCTTTGGGATTATTTTCTTTGTTGAGAAGATGTTTTTTGAGTTAAGTCCTATTTCTCAATAGCAACATTTTCTGAAAGATTGCTGTGTCTGTGCTGTCTGGAATCACACCACAGATGAAACAGTAGGCCTAGCTACACCTCATTGCTTATCAAGATCAACTATGTTTCCAAGGATTACTTATTTCCTTTATATTCCACATGGTCTCAAATATGTTCTCCATATTTTTGGTCTCCCTCAAATGATTATTTGTTCCCCTTTTGTATGATTATTTAGAACTACTAAAAATCAAGAATCTAGAAATCTACTTTTACTCTATCAGACCTGGATTCCTAACTTGTTTATTAAATATTATAGGACAGTCAGAAATCTTGAGGAGGAAATGGGGCAAAAGACTTTCCAGTACTGTAAAAGGAGCATCATTCTCACTACTCATCAATCACTGAGTATCTGTCATCTTTCCCACTTCATGGAACTTTCTTCTAGTTGAACTTATAAATACCCCATACAATTTCAACTCAGACATTAACACCAGTGGACTGAAATTTTCACAAGCAAAAAGATATCAATATTCATAACTCAAAATGAAAAAGAAGGAGATTTTATAGCTATAGATTCAATAGTGATGCTCACGGTTTTATGTAAAATAGAAATGTTAGTCCCTTAATCCAAAATTATAACTCAATAGCGATCTTAGGATAATTTTCAGCTACCAAATTTAATCCATGACTGATAACTTTCTTTCTAATGAAATCTTGACAGCCTGTATTTGGAATCTTGTTTAGAGGAGATTCTAAAATTCCCACCAAGCCATAGTCTACCCCTGGAAATTTCCAACTAAGAAAATATTTTTACCACTGGATGTGTTCTTTTTACTCATTCTCCAACATGCCCTGCAAGACCATGTTGGATGTCCCATCTACTTACCCAAGACACAACTCATTCCAGATCAGCCTTGTTTATTTCAAGTACATTGCATGAAAAGGACTAGGAGTTGATATTTGAGCTGTAGTATTCCTTAGTCACCAGTATGTCTATTTCTCTCCTGAGGCATTCTGGAGATTTTATTCAATCTCCTTAACTTATTGCCTTCTGTAACAATTTTCATCATTAAAAAAGAGTTGTCAGCTGAGATGATCCCAAAACATAAACTTATCTTTTTTAAAATAAACATATTTTAAAACAGAAAGGAGTAATCAGAGAAAAAGGGAGAGAGTAGGAGAGGGAAAGGGAGAAAGAGATAAGAAAAAAATTAAGGACATATAAAGACACTAACAGACATTGCCATTGATGAATAAAATTGACAAGCCAGAGCAGTAAATAATCAGCCTGATACAAGAAGAAACATACACTCACGTCTGATGCTCCAGAGACAGTAGGTGGTACATCACAGTGCATCCAGCTCAGGAGACTCATGTTGGTGACTGTCCATCTGCAACTTGACTTCTTCAGTTTCATCATTCTCTGTCAGTAGCCATGTTTCTCTGTGTGCTGGGGGAAAAGGGGAAATGTATCAGCTTAACATTCCCAGAAAACTATATTCCATGTACTGTGAGGAAGTTTTGCTCTTTTCATGGGCTTAAAATATAATGACCACAGTTTCTCCGTGTGGACTAAATATGGTACAGTGCAACTTTTTAATATTTTATTTCTGACAAGAGAACTTGATTTTCAAATGCAGATGACTGTATTCTTGGAAATTTTATGAGTTTCATTTTCCAATTACTCATGAGGAATCCCTCCACATCTCCCCCCCCCCCATGATGTCTGTTCTCTTTATAGAATGTTATTATAAAAATGACCCTAGCTACATTTATTGAGCCCATGCTGAGTGCTAGGTACTCTAAGCAGTCAGGTTACAAACATCATCTCATTCAATCTGCAAAGTGACTTTATACAGGCAGTAACAGTCATTCCATTATAAGGATTGCAAAACTGAGGCCCAGACATTTTTAAAAAAGGTTAAAAGGTATAACTTTTCAGAGTGTCCTATGTTTTTTCTTTCCCTAATTACCCATTTATATTTACATATAGACTTACTCCTAAAAGCCATTTCCCTAAATTTATATTTCCTTTATTTAGAAGATTTTAAAATTTCACCTAACCTTAAATATATATCCAAAGTATCAGGTCTACCTTATATTTATTAGGCTACTTTTGTTCTTAAGTTAGCTAAGAGATTCTAAAGTATAGTAAAATACATGTGTACATTCATCATACCCAGACCTTGAGGATTTCATTTGAAATCTTGCTCCCTACATGATGTCCTTGTCTTCAAAACTCAAAACCACTAATGGCCACAACACACAGCACAGCTTATTGATATAGATAATAAACATGGCCATCTGCCCAATGTGGAAATAGAGTAGGTCAGAGACAAAGAGGAGACTTCCTTTGCAGTACAGGGTCATATCTGGTCACCCAAGCCACAGAATATTTGTAATCTATTCCCCATGCCTTTTCTCTTTGTTCTCCCACTCATGTCACACTCTAGCAAAGTAATGCTAAAAATCCTCCAAGCTAGGCTTCAACAGTACATGAACTGAGAAATTCCACATGTTCAAGCTAGATTTAGAAAAGTCAAAGGAACCACAGATCAAATTGCCAACATCCATTGGATCATAGAAAAAGCAAGAAAATTCCAGAAAAGCATCTACTTCTGCTTCACTCATTACATTAAAGCCTTTGACTATGTGTATCACAACAAATTGTGGAAAATTCTTCAAGAGATGGAAATACCAGACCACCTGACCTGCCTCCTGAGAAATCTGCATGCAGGTCAAGAAGAAACATTTAGAACCAGACATGGAACAACAGACTGGTTCCAAATTGGGAAAGGAGTACATCAAGGCTGTATACTGTCACCCTGCTTATTTAACTTCTATGCAGAGTACATCATGAGAAACGTCAGGCTGGATGAACCACAAGCTGGAATCAAGATTGCTGAGAGAAATATCAATAATCTCAGATATGCAGATGACACCAAGTTTATGGCAGAAAGTAAAGAGGAACTAAGAGCCTTTTTTTTTTTGCCATTTCCTTTTTTATAAATTTATTTTAATTGGAGGTTAATTACAATATTGTAATGAAAGTAAAAGAGGAGAGTGAAAAAGTTGGCTTAAAACTCAACATTCAAAAAAGTAAGATCATGGCATCCAGTCCATTCACTTCATGGCAAATAGATGGTGAAACAATGGAAACAGTGACAGACTTTATTTTCTTGGGCTCCAAAATCATTGCAGATGGTGACTGCAGCCATAAAATTAAAAGATGCTTGCTCCTCAGAAGAAAAGCTAAGACAAACCTAGATAGCATATTAAAAAGCAGAGATATCACTTTGCCAACAAAAGTCTGTATAGTCAAAACTATGTTTTTTCTAGTAGCCATGTATGGATGTAAGAGTTGGACCATAAAGAAGGTTGAGAGCCAAAGAATTGATGCTTTTGAACTGTGGTGCTGGCGAAGATTCTTGAGAGTCCCTTGGACTGCAATGAGATCAAACTATTCAATCCTAAACGATATCTGTCCTGAATATTCATTGGAAGGACTGATGCTTAAGCTGAAGCTCCAATATCCTGGCCACGTGATACAAATAGCCAACTCATTAGAAAAGGCCCTGATGCTGGGAAAGATGGAAGGCAGGAGGAGAAGGGGATAACAGAGTATGGAATTGTTGGATGGCATCACCAACTCAATGGACATGAGTTTGAGCAAGCTCTGGGTGATGGTGAAGGACAGGGAAACACAGTGTGCTGCAGTCCATGGGGTCACAAAGAGTCAGACATGACTGAGCAACTGAACAACTCCATGTCAAATCCTGGCACTGCTGATAAATCCCAAGAATAACACCACCAAAACCACTTTTTTCTGTAATTACACATTCAGTTTGAGTTACTACCCTGGTACTCATAACTACTATTAACTGAATAAGGAAAGTCATCACAAGTACATGAATTGTAAAAGAAGAAAATAGAAAGAATGCCCACCAGATGTAAATACTGAGAGTAGCTCTTGTTCTAAACAGAAAAAAAACATGTTATCTAATTTCTGAAATGTATGCTTCCATTTTCCTGCAGGAGAAAACATGTAGGGGTGTGAAACACAGCTCAGTTGCATCAGAGATGATCACCTTCTGTTTACTACCAGAAAATATATTCCTATGGACAACTCCTACCCCCTCCTCTATAATGCTTCCACACATCTCAGTTCTTTCTATAACATCTTGCCATTCCTTACTAGGTAAGTTTGCTCTTAAAGGATATCTATTATGAAAATTCATTACTGGAAGTCTGTTAATATTTTATAGCACAACGGAAAAGCTTACACTCATCATTCAAAATAATGTGACATTATGAAGTCACTAAGAGTCACCAGGAAGTCACCACTTCCCTGGTGGCTCAATGGCAAAGAACCTGCCTGCCAAAACAGGAGACATGGGTTTGATCTCAGTTTGGAAGATCCCCTGAAGAAGGGAATGGCAACCCACTCCAGTATTCTTGCCTGGAGAATCCCATGGATAGAGGAGCCTGGCAGGCTACAATCCACGGGACTCCAAAGAGCCAGATACAACTTCATGACTAAACACCAATGAAGTAGAAAGGGAAAAATAGTCACACATAGATTCCTTTCTGTGCTCCCCTTTCTCTGGCTTATAAGTAAATGCCATCTGCCGAGTCCAAGTCAGATGGCTCTAGAACAGGGCCAGGCTGCATTCCTCTTTCTAACAAATGATCTGGGTATCTGTACAATGAACTGTGGATAGGTTTCCTGGTTTCTATGCTTAACAGGCACTTGTCTTCTTTCCATGATGTCCCTCAAATGTATAGAGTTCAAAATTGTTATGAATATTTGCTTAGAAAATCTGAAGTTTGAAAGCTCAGAAATTTGTCTCTCCAAAAGTTGAACAAGTATGTTTGTTTTCCCCCCCCTCTAGAAGAAGGCTTCTTAATAAAATACCTCTTAAAGTTAAGACATCCTATTCACAATGAAGAGCTTAAGACTGAAAGACGAGTATAACGGTCAAGTGTAGGAAACAATGAGATTGAAGTAAACATCTCAAGAGGATAGTGGAGGGGCTACCTGTACACCCTGGAGAAGTTCCTGAACATGAAGCACTGCTCAGTTAACTCCCCCACATACCAGCTTCCTTCCCATAATCCTAACACATGGAGTATTTCCTCAGAATAATTACTCATGACTTCTAGACAATGGAAAGTCTAAGTAGGAAACTACAATATGGAAACTCACTAGTTTCAAAATCAACATACTTAGAAAATAATAAAGAGATTAACCTAGAGAATAGTAAATACGTTAGTATTGTAGCTCTCAAGAACAATTGTTCCTGTTGTCCCTCCTCAGATCTTTGGCTTTGAAGAGTAGACTCCACAGATTATTGCTACTGAAATTTAACCCATTTATACATGATTCATAAAAATTTTGCACCCTGTTGGGAAGGCACTACCTCTTTTCCTGCATTTTATGCCAGGTTACCAATTTCATATTTGTGGGTCTCACATAGCAGAGTCACTGCAACTGATTAAATGCTTGAATAAGGAAGGTTTTCTGTATGTCATGATGTTAAAGCACACCCATATTGAAGATTTTCTAGCTATCTTACCCATCAGGCTTTTCCAGAGAGAAAAAATGTATGTGTCTATGTGTGAAGAGTTGATAGGGTAGGGATGAGAAAGAGAGGTATCACGTTGGATGAGTGTCAACTCAAGTCTTCTCTACTCAGCTTGTGCACTTTTAATTAAGACTGGAGGCACCTCCCTCAACTGTCTACTAATGTGACAACCTCACTCCACATTTTAAATTTGTTCTTTAATATTTAGATAGTTTGGATGGAAACACATCACTGATTGTGAAATCCGTCTTCTTTTCTAATGCACAGATTTTAAGTCATGCATTTCTCTATAAGGAATCCTTAGCAGCACCCCACAAATGTCATGGTTTTGCAATGTATCATTCATTTGAAATACTTTCTAAATTTCCCTGTCATGTCATTAGCATAGTTGTTATTTCAAATAAGTTATCTCCTTTCCAAACTTTTGGTGAATTTTCAGAATGTCTGAATTTTATTAATTTTTAAAATAATTTCAACATCATCAGAAAATGTACCCTGTGATCTCAGTCCTTTGCCATTTTGAGACATTTTATGGCCCAGCATATCATCTACCTTAATGAACATACAAGATGCCTTTCAGAAGAATTGTGCATTCTGACTTCATTGGGTTTAAAGTCCCCAAATGTCTAATAGATCCTGTTGACTGAAAGTGCTATTCAAACCTCTCATATTCTTAACACTATTTTTGTCTATTCTTTCAATTATTGGGAAGGAATGGTAAAACCGCCAAATATTACTGCAGTTGGATATATTTCTTCTTTTGTACCTGTTAAATGTTATGTACTTAGAATTTCTGTTTTAAGGTGTATATTTAGGACTCCTATGTCTTCTTTTTTCCTTTTAAATTTTTATTAGAGTATAGCTGATTTACCATGTGCAGTGTTCTTGTCTGGAGAAACCCAGGGATGCCGGAGCCTGGTGGGCTGCCATCTACGGGGTCGCACAGAGTCGGACACGACTGAAGCGACTTAGCAGCAGCAGCCTCAGGTATACAGCAAAGTGAATCAGTTTTACATATATATATATATATATATATATATATATATATATATATCTCCACTTTTTTATATAGATTTTTTTCTCCATATAGCCATTACAGAGTACTGAGTATAGTTCCCTATGCCACAGGTCTTATTCACAGGATTCCCTTGCCTGAATGAAATGACCTTTTTATCATTATTGAATGTCTTTTTCTCTAATACTGGAATGTTACTTGAAATCTTCTGTGTCTGATATTAATACAGCAAAGTTATCATGAGTATTGTTATCATGGTTTATACATTTCATAGTAGTATCTTGCTTTGTATCTAGTCTGACAATCTCTTCCTTTTAATATAAAAATTGACTAGATCATTTTTTGTTGATCTAAGTCAGCCATCTTCTTAATTGATTTCTTTTTAAATTAGTTGTGCTCTACTTGCCTGCCTTTTTTGCTCTGAGAGTTTTAAAATAAAAATAACTTATTTTGTCTCCTTTATTGCCTTTTGAGTTGTATCTGTAAATATTCAGTGGTCACCAAAAAATTAAAAGATTCCTTTCAAACTTATGAAAGTCTATTCAGAACTAATATTATACCACTTTCAGTTCAGTTCACTTCAGTCACTCAGTCCTGTCTGACTCTTTGCAGCCCCATGAATCACAGCACACCAGGCCTCCCTGTCCATCACCAAATCCCAGAGTTTACCCAAACTCGTGTCCATTGAGTCAGTGATGCCATCCAGCCATTTCATCCTCTGTCATCCCCTTCTCCTCCTGCCCCCCATCCCTCCCAGCATCAGGGTCTTTTCCAATGAGTCAACTCTTCGCATCAGGTGGCCAAAGTACTGGAGTTTCAGCTTCAGCATCAGTCCTGCCAATGAACACCCAGGATTGATCTCCTTTAGGATGGACTGGTTGGATCTCCTTGCAGTCCAAGGGGCTCTCAAGAATCTTCTCCAACACCACAGTTCAAAAACATCAATTCTTCGGTGCTCAGCTTTCTTCACAGTCCAACTCTCATATCCATACATGACCACTGGAAAAACCATAGCCTTAACTAGATGGACCTTTGTTGGCAAAGTAATATCTCTGCTTTTCAATATACTATCTAGGTTGGTCATAACTTTCCTTCCAAGCAGTAAGCGTCTTTTAATTTCATGGCTGCAGTCACCATCTGCAGTGATTTTGGAGCCCAGAAAAATAAAGTCTGACACTGTTTCCACTGTTTCCCCATCTATTTCCCATGAAGTGATGGGACCAGATGCCATGATCTTTGTTTTCTGAATGTTGAGCTTTGAGCCAACTTTTTCACTTTCCTCTTTCACTTTCATCAAGAGGCTTTTTAGTTCCTCTTCACTTTCTGTCATAAGGGTGGTGTCATCTGCATATCTGAGGTGACTGATATTTCTCCCGACAATCTTGATTCCAGCTTGTGCTTCTTCCAGCCCAGCATTTCTCATGATGTACTCTGCATAGAAGTTAAATAAGCAGGGTGACAATATACTGCCTTGATGTACTCCTTTTTCCTATTTGGAACCAGTCTGTTGTTCCATGTCCAGATCTAACTGTTGCTTCCTGACCTGCATATAGATTTCTCAAGAGGCAGGTCAAGTGGTGTGGTATTCCCATCTCTTTCAGAATTTTCCACAATTTATTGTGATCCACATAGACAAAGGCTTTGGCATAGTCAATAAAGCAGAAATAGATGTTTTTCTGGAACTCTCTTGCTTTTTGGTGATCCAGTACCACTTTACATAAATGTAATAAAACCTTATCACCATATATTTCTATTGATCTCTATGCGGTCCTTTATGCTACTGTCATATTCTACATGTTTAATAAACTTGACAATATGTTACCTTAGCTTTTAACATCTAATTTTCCTTAAAAAGAATACTTAAAAATAAGACTTTATATTATAAAAATTTTATAACCTACCCACTCTTCCCATTCCCATTATTAGATCCTAGTTTCTATTAATTATTGCTTTAGTGTAAAGAAACTCTTTTAGCATTTCATATACTCCACGCCTGCCAGATACAAATTCTTAGATTTCATTATTTAAAGTAATCTGTATTTCTTTCATTTTTGAAATACATTTTCACTCAGTAAAGAGTTTTAAGTTGACTATTTTTGTTCTTTCACCATTTTAAGATGTCCTTCCATTGTTTCATGTTTTGCCTTGTTTCTGATGACAAATTATTTGTATTTCTTATTCTTGTTTGCCTGTATGTAAGGCAACTTTTACTTTGCTGTTGTTTTTTGGTTTGATATTTTATCTTTACTCTTGGTTCTCAACAGTTTGGTCATAATGGGCATTTAACCTGATTAGTGTATGTTAAGTTCTTGAATCAGTGGGCTCATGATTTTTCTCAAAACTGAGGAAGAAAATACTTTTAAAAATTCTGCTTTATTTTCTCTCATGCCTCTGTTTCTGAGACTCCAGTTGCATGTATGCTAGACTGCTTATTATTATCACACAAGCCATTGATACTATACTGAATATTTTTCAAATATTTCTCACTTTACTGCAGTTTTGGTAACTTCTATTTATCTCATGTATGGATGTGAGAGTTGGACTATAAAAAATGTTGGACTATAAAGCTGAGTGCCAAAGAAGTGATGCTTTTGAACTGTGGTGTTGGAGAAGACTCTTGAGAGTCCCTTGGACTGCAAGGAGATCCAACCAGTCCATCCTAAAGGAAATCAGTCCAGAATATTCATAGGCAGGACTGATGCTGAAGCTGAAGCTCCAATACTTTGGCCACCTGATGCAAAGAACTGACACATTTGAAAAGACCTTGATGATAGGAAAGATTGAAGGTAGGAGGAGAAGGGGACAACAGAGGATGACATGGTGGGATGGCATCACTGACTCAGTGGACATGACTTTGAGTAAACTCCAGGAGGTGGTGATGGATAGGGAAGCCTAGTGTGCTGCAGTCCATGGGGTTGCAAATAGTTGGACACAATTGAGCGACTGAACTATAAACAGATTTAATGACAATGTTTCAAGCTCTGAAAAAAAGTTCTCATAATTTTATAATCATTAATATAAAACATTATTTTACATATTCTTATTGGTCTCAGGCATATCTCCATTTCCCTGGGTTTCTTTGAGTTAATAAGGCCCTCAATTTCAATTCAAGTGTACTTAGAAATTCTAAAATTTAACAGATACTCTTGCAATTCAATTTTGATATTTTTTTTTTTTTTTTGTATATTCTTTCTGGAATGTAGTTTTTCAGAGAATTGCTTCTTTTCTATGGTCAAAGTGTTCTGTGCACAGGACAAAGATACCAGCCTGAAAAAGGCAAACTGATCGTATAAAAAATCCTAGTGTGGGAGTATTTGGGTGGTAAGGGTACTCATGCAACCCGCTGTCCATTGAAGATGGCAATCTAGTCACTAAGGCAGTGACTGACCTTCCTAACCACCCACAGACACCAACTTTCTGCTCTCATGCTTATTCCATGAAAGCTTTTTCTGGTCAAATCTTAACCAGTGGCATCCACACTCAGATTCAGCTTATATATCCTAACAGTAAAACACATCTGAATTATTCATGGCAGTATGGAAAAAGCAAAGAATGACATAGAAAAAAAATAGAAGAGAAATATACAGTCTCAAGTTAAAGCTTGATAATTCTCAGTTTATGAAACTCTTGTCAGTCTACTGAACAAACACTAAATGCCGTGGACACTCTGTGGGCTTTTACATATCCCAGGCTTTTACACCTGCCTTGCCAATGGTCCAGGTCTGAACATTTAATTGAATCATCTAATACCACTTCTTGGATTTTTTTTTTTTTTTAACAGAGAAAAATTTTAAAATAATTCCAACTGGGATGTTGACTGTTTTCAAATCTAAAGAGTCCTTTTAAATCATTTCCCATGCTGCTTACCCTGTTTCTGGCATCTCTGAAATCTCAGCATTATTGGCATGCATTGGCAGTGATACCTCTACTTAACACTACTCTTTTCTCCAAGATACCAACAATCCTTCTCAGGTAAACTACACTGTTCAATACATCCTTGTATTGATAAAATCAAGGTTTAAGTTTGAAGATTTCCTGATCCTCAGTGTTCCTCAGAGTCTTATGTTGAAGAGAAACTATTATTCAATTACTGGTAAGCCCTCAGATAAATTGGAAATGACGGTCTGTGAACTCCCTAGTCACCTCATACTTGCCTTCATTCCTATTTAAGGCATTAGCCTTTTTGAACAAACCCACATTATACACCAAAACACATGGGCAGCAAAAGAGGAAAAGAACATAAGATCATGAGGAAAAAGAAAAAAAAAAAAAACAACGGGAGGAAAAAAGTTATATACAGACATTTCAGTCCTAGGGTTAGTGGATTTCTAATATTATCTTTATCCATATTCATACATTCAAACATGGATAGTCTAAAAATATGACTATTTAGTTCTTTGCTACATTCTCTCTCACTAGTAGAGAAATTCCAGGAAGTAGACCTAGACAATTGGATTAAAAAGCACTCCAAACACACAAATAGCAACTTTCAGAGAATAAGCAAAAAGAAATAATTAAGAGAAATTAACACAGGTAGAATGAGACAAAAAGAGAATAACTTCATAGCCTTAGAGTCAATATTGTTATTTGCAACATTTAAAAATTTTTCAAAAGTAATTTCTGACATCAAGAATCTTTTATGACATACATTAAGACTCAGGTTGGATCCCTGGATTGGAAAGATCCCCTAGAGTAGGAAATGGCAATCCGCTCCAGTATTCCTGCTTGGGAAATCTCATGGACAGAGGAGCCTGGCGGGCTACAGTCCATAGCGTTGCAAAGAGTCGGACACGACTGAGCACACACAAGAATATTCACAAACATAAGGTTTATGACCTTGACTTTTGATTTGACTGTTCAAAATCACCCTAGTGTGTTAGTCTCTCAGTCATGTCCTACTCTTTGTGACCCCATGGACTGTAGGCTGCCAGGCTCCACTGTTCATGGAATTCTCCAGGCAGAAATACTAGAATAGGTAGCCATTCCCTTCTCCAGGGGATCTTCCCAACCCAGGGACTGAACCCGGGTCTCCCCTATTGCAGGCAGATTCTTCACCATCTGAGCCACCAGAGAAGCCACCCTAGATGCCACTGACTTGTTACATATTTCATGTTGAAGAATAGATTTTATTATAATTGACCTCAGCCTACTTCTTTGTTGTTTTCATAGAAGTTGCTTTAAACGTGTGCAGCAAAATTAGCCCCTAAGTAAGCTATTCCCTCAGTTCTGTAAGTCTTCATAACAGAAGATTGGAAGACAACCATATTCAAATCAAGCTGAGATGGGTAACATCGCCTCTAAAATTTCTCTAAAGGAAATTGCTGCTAAGCTGCTGCTAAGTCACTTCAGTCGTGTCTGACTCTGTGCAATCCCACAGACGGCAGCCCACCAGGCTCCCCCATCCCTGGGATTCTCCAGGCAAGAACACTGGAGTGGGTTGTCATTTCCTTCTCCAATGCATGAAAGTGAAAAGTGAAAGGGAAGTCACTCATTTGTGTCCAACTCTTAGTGACCCCATGGACTGCAGCCTACCAGGCTCCTCTGTCCATGGGATTTGCCAGGCAAGAGTATTGGAGTTGGGTGCCATTGCCTTATCCAAAGGGAATTACTTATAACAATACTAGAAATCTAAATGCCAGTTAAAGACATTTCCCTCAATTAATTTCCTTAGAGACATTCCATGGCAAGATTGTAGGACTCTGTGACTATGGTTTTTTGTTTGTTTGTTTTTGTTTGGTTTGTTTTTGGTGTGAGGGACAATCTAATCTCTAATGCCTTGAATTCCATCTAGAAGTTATACACTTTTTTCCCAAATATTTCTCCTTGATTCATTTAATGTTTCAAAAACTCATCTGACTGTAAAACAGGCCACCAAATCAGTAGTAAAAGAGAGAAAAATAGAAAGGAAGACCAAGAGTAAGAAACATAGACAGGTAGAGGACCATAGAGAATACACAGCCCTAGAATGGGACGGTGGAGCCTGGCGGGCTGCCGTCTATGGGGTCACACAGAGTCAGACACGACTGAAGTGACTTAGCAGCAGCAGCAGCAGCAGAATGGGAATGGCTATCTGGCACAAAAGAAATACATTTTTTGCTTTATCGTTCAAAGTGTCACTGGGAATGAGCTAATAAATGACTTTGAATGAATGATCTTTTCCTCTCTCCTCCTTGCAGGTGACTTTAAAGGGAAGTGCTTCAGCTCAATGTGGCTACAAAACTTATCCAGTGAAGATTCCTTTTATTGCACAAACATGCCCCTTTTCTTCTACACGTTGACATAACTTCTACATGACTTATTCTCTTGTACTGAATATGTGTTCTCTGTACCTTGGAGAGTTCTTAATATTTCACATTCAACTTGAAGATTTAGGCTTAATTCTTACTGGAGGCAATTAAGTTTTTGGAAATATTTGAGTCCTACCTATGCATCACTCATGGGGTAATCCTCGGTGCTAACCCCAGAATTTCTATTGTCTTAATGAAGTTGCAACAGAAAGTATCGTTACATTTTCTAAGCTCCCTGCGTGCCAGAAACCTTTCTCAACTGACATAAATCTGTCCCCTAAGCATCCTAACATAATACATGAAAGCTATGATTCACTCCCTTTCTTAGATGATGAATCTGAGATGCAGGTGTTAACTCTTTTTCAAAAACAAACAGGTCAGACTTGTTAAACCTAAGAGTTGTGATTTGGAGCCAGCCTTATCTGACTTTAAAATCAGGGTTCTTAAGCATGACATACTACTGATAGGCACAGAGCAGGCTACCAATTAATGTCTGTTGGTTGAAAGAATGGCTCCATCAAACAATCAATCAAACATTGAGAATCTCCCAGAAACAGTGACCTTAGCAGTCTCTCCAGTCACATCACTGGCTCCATCACAAAGAAGTCACTCTTAACCAGCTTGGTCATGTGAAAATTTCACAGTGGGATGTCGTACACAAATAGGTTTTTTTTTTCCCCTAGAAAATAGACTATGCAGATTATTCCAACTGGGCCTTCACACAGTGGTAAATGTTCCCAATTTAAAAAAGCTCTTACTTCATTACTGATGGCCTGTCCTCATCACCCAGTATGTGCTGCAACTTCCCCTGTCAGTCAATCCTGGAATACTTGCCACAGTGCTGTGGCTTTTGCTATAGCAGCCTGGTTATCGATAAGCTTGTTAATATATGTTCTGAGCCATTAATCGCAAACCTGTCAACCAAAGATAGGTATTTCCTTTTTATATACCAGATAGTGCATGATACATGCTGGAACATGTATATATTTTACTTTTAAGTATTAATTCAAGCTGCTGATCTACTGGTTAAAATAAAAAGCTCAGTGTGTGCTTAGTCACTCAGTCATGTCTGACTCTTTGTAACACTTTGGACTGTAGCCTGCCTGGCTCCTCTGTCCATGGAATTTGTCAGGCAAGAATACTGGAATGGGTTACCATTTCCTACTCCAGGGAATATTCCTGACTCAGGGATTGAACCCACATCTCCTGTTGTCTCCTGCATTGCAGGCAGATTCTTTATCTGTTCAGTAATTCTCACCAAAGCTCTCCCCCATATTATCTTCAATATTTCTCTTCATTTCGAGTTTTGTTTGGCATTGGTGATGGATAGGGAAGCCTGCAGTGCTGCAGTCCGTGGGGTTGCAAAGAGTCAGACACGACTGAGCGACTGAACTGAACCAGGCATGTTCGTCTGTGCTAGATTACTAGTTTCTCACTATTCAGGCCTAGGCAGTTCTCATTTCTCTGAATGACAACTGGTACCAACTTCGGCTACATTCCCTGGGTATCCTGAAGAAGAAAGTTCGTGAACTTCCTCCACTTCCTTCCCATGTCCATTTGCTATCATCATGTGTTCTACTCTCTAATGGCTTTCTAGAATCTTTCAAAGCTCTCTCCCCACTACAATGTAATTTTTTATTTATTTCACAAATGTTAAGTACCTATGCTGTGCCAAGCATTCTTTAGTTGCGGAGAATACAGCCTTTAACAAATCAGAAGGACAGCCCCATCCTAATGGAACTGATATTTTAAGGAGTAAGAGGAGACTTTATTATCTTATCTCAAGTAAAATATGCATTCCATTAGATGGTGGCAAGTGATATGGAACATTAAAACAGAAAGGGGCTGGGAGTATATGGATGTAGGAATGTTATAATTTTAAATACTGAGGTTGTGTAAAGTGAAGTGAAATTGCTCAGTCGTGTCCGACTCTGCGACCCCATGGACAGTAGCCTACCAGGCTCCGCCATCCATGGGATTTACCAGGCAAGAATACTGGAGTGAGCTGCCATTTCCTTCTCCAGGGGATCTTCCCAACCCAAGGATCAAACCCGGGTCTCCTGCATTGCAGACAGACGCTTTACCGTCTGAGCCACCAGGGAAGCCCAAGGTTGAGTGAAGACCTTATTTAAAAGGAAACATTTGAAGAAATTGCTGATGCAGAGGACAGAGAAAACCATAAGGTTACCTAAGGAAAAGTATGATTCCCAGCAGAGAGACTGACAACTTCATTCTCCTCAGATCTTTAAGTTGATTAATGTTTTTTATCATGTTTAAATAAGTTTGATTTTGAAATACAAAGTGGAATATATTAAATACTTTATAACATATAATGAGACATGATTATTACCAGAATAACAATAAATTTACTTTTTAAAGAACTTTATTCCACTTTGAAAAAAAAAATGGTATTACAAAACATATTCTACTTACATTTGAAACAAAGACTCTCAGATTCAGCACTGCTGACATCTGTGGGGGTTGTGGGGGTGGAAGTGGGGCCCATGCCTTAGTAACACATTTAGCAGCATCCCTAACCTCTACCTACTACATGCTGGTAGCATCCACACCCATGCTTATGACAACAAAAAATGTTTCCAGGTATTGCCAAAAGTTCCCAGGAAAAAAAAAAATCCCCTTTCTCTCCATTAGGAATGACTGGTTTAAAAGAGCAAGGATCAACAGCCTGCCAACTTCCGTTGTTAAGAATTCAGTGTATTCCAGTAAGATACAAGCTTGACCTTTACAGAAAAAGTATAATAACAGGCGCAATCCATAAGCTCTATGGTTTAGAGTGGCTTGAAAAGTCATTAAGGGAAACTTCCCCTAAATCAGTGCTGCTGCTCATGGTAGCCCCTTGTCACCAAGAGAATCTGACACCCCAGGCAAGGCAGTATTACAAGATTTGAGATAAGAGAGGTGTGTGGGGGTTGTGCTTTTTATAGTTTAAAAGTACGAAAAGGGCTAGTGTGAATGCAAGCAAATTCTAAGGGAGTTTTATAAAAATTGTGTGATGAAAGTAGAGAATTTGAAAATGGATTCCCTTAAAACGGTCCCTGTTGCATATCCCATGTTTATGCTCTGATCTCTTTTTTAGTAGCTTTATTTTCCTTCACAGGTACCTCTTCAGTGATTTCAAAATTCTTCTTCCTATCACAGTTCATCCAGATGTGCTAACCCTTGACTCAGACTGGACCATAAAAACTTTTCATGGGTTGTATTCATTATATCCCACAGAGTTCTTACCCATGTTCCCTTGGACTCTAAACTATCTTCAATGGCATTGCCAGCCTGAGACAGCCCCTGAACGAGGAGTTTTCAAAAGTAATCCTTCCTATGTTTAGAGTCCTCTTAAAATTGTCTCTCCAGCCTGTATTAAACATTTCTCAAATCTCTGATTTTTGTCAAATTCATAAAAGCTCTCAAACTTGTTTTCCTTCCATCAGACCTTAAAATTCAACTTTAAACATCCATTCAAACTCAGTATTCTTAGCTCCCTGTAACTTCACATAAAAAGCTATGTGGAACATAGCCAAATAATAGACCTGTAAAATATCCCATTATGCAGAACACACTGTAAGTGTGTGTTAGTCACTCAGTCATGTCCAACTCTTTGTGACCCCATGGACTGTAGACCCTCAAGTTCCTCTGTCCATGGAATTCTCCAAGCAAGAATACTGGAATGGGTAGCCATTCCCTTCTCCAGGCCATCTCCGTGACCCAAGGATCAAACCCAGGTCTCCTGTACTGCAGGCAGATTCTTTACTGTCGGAGCCACCAAGGAAGTTTTATAAGCCATATATCAGTATTACCTATATTGAAACGTAAAGTCTCCATATTATTTACATTCTTCAATTCATATTTTTTAGAGATTTGAGAAAGTCTGATCATTCTAGAGTCCAAATCTGTGAAATTTGTATGGAAAACTACCTTATCCTTATGGACCTTAGAAAGGACTTCTATTCTGAGCTATTCGTCTCCATCCATCTCACACTGTGCTTCCTGACTTCTCCTGCTCTGCTTCCTTTCATTCTGGATCTGACATCTGTATTCCTAAAGATTTGAGTCTGCCCTGGGAAATGTAACACTTGTGTGTCTCTTAAACTGACTTGGAGCTCCTGGCCCAGGTCTTGCTCATTTTGGTAACACTATTTCTTCTCATCCCCAGAAAACCCAAGGCCCTGTCCAAACTGCTTGGCCAGAGAGATATAGGTCCTTTAACTCCATCCTCCACCCCCAAAGACTAGGATTTTACATACATCATCATCCAATATATTATTCTCTTAATTACTTCTTAGATCATCAGTTAAGCTAAAAGAGTTACCAGTTTCTCTCTCTGGTAGATGTTTTTTCTCTCTCTAGATGTTTTTGGCTTTACTAAATCTCCAAAGTATAAGTCGTCGGCCTAAAAGGCTAAAACCCTGCCTCATTTTCCTTCATAGTCACTGGGCTCATTCTCTGGTACTTTTTTTTTTTTTTTCTGGCACAACTTGCAGCTCGTGGGGATCTTCCTTGACTAGGGATTGAACCTGGGCCATGACAGTGAATGCCCAGAGTCCTCACCACTAGGCCATCAGGGAGGTCCTCTGGGCTCATTCTCTGACTTGTGATGTACCTATTATGAGTCTCTCTCCCTTCTGTATATATTACTTTTCATTTCTTTCCCTAAAGAGTAAATTCTAAACCTTCTGGGAGGAACCACTGCCCATTCATAAATGTTTCCAGCTTGAAGAATGAGCCTTTATTACACTTAAAATCCATTCTTTGTTCTTTGGCAAGTTCTGCATGAGCACTACATGTGCTATGCCTGGGACACTGACATCGAGGATAAATACCCTCTTTCCATCAGCAGACTGAGCTGACTGTCCAGTGCCCTGACTGTCTGTGTACAAAATTGGCTACTACCCCTCATGATACAGGCATGAGAGTGGATATCAACTGTCTCTCTTCATGACACTCCTGTATGCTACCCATGTGTTTTCTCTGGAATTCTAGGTTTTGAGAAATGATTTATTCATATTTCTCTGCCACTGAGGTCAAAGATGGTAGGTATTTATAAACAATGGGTCTCTTCACCTCCACTGCCTTTCCTGCTAAATATATCCCTCCCACTGCAGAAGAGGTAGGCTAATAATTGATGAGGCCATATGACTGAGTATAAAAGACTGGTTTTAGAGAAGAGATCCAGGAAGGAGAAGAGGGAAGCCCTGGTCCAACAGACACATCTCTAGTGACATATCTCAAGAAACCAGGTCATAGGAAAACACCTCTCATTCTTCCTCTCCTCAGCTGCCTCCTCCCACTTTATGTCATTAGCAATGCCACTACTGACTGCTATTCTTAGAACTGCAGTCAGTGGTTAAATTTCATCCAACAGTTATAATCAAGTTTGCAGAACAAGTAAAGCAAAATACAGAATGAGCAAAGTTAAAAGAACAGAGATCTTGGAGCCAAGAGAAAGAATGGTGTACCTAACATTGTTGGGGAACCTCCCTTAATGCTCTAGACAGGGACAATGGACCACAATCACGGACCCTCAAGGACAGCCCTGGAAGGTGATGCCATTTATGAAAGTTCTTTTCTTCTGGCGCTCTCTGATCCTAGCAGGGGGCAGGGGACGGACAGGACACTAAACTCTTGTCACTTTCTCCCTCCTCCCACTACTACTTCCATCTATCCAACAGGTGCCGAGTGTGCATCCTCCCAGCATCCTATTACATCTTTACTTGTTATGCCTCTCTCAAAGATCCACACTGGGAAGGTTCTGAATATTTCATAGCATGGGAGAGAATTTAGGCTAAACTCTGCTTCAGTTCAGTTCAGTCGCTCAGTCGTGTCTGATTCTTTGTGACCCCATGAATCGCAGCACGCCAGGCCTCCCTGTCCATCACCAACTCCCGGAGTTCACTCAGACTCACGTCCATCGAGTTAGTGATGCCATCCAGCCATCTCATCCTCTGTCGTCCCCTTCTCCTCCTGCCCCCAATCCCTCGCAGCATCAGAGTCTTTTCCAATGACTCTGCTTAGAGATATCCATTATTCAAGGATAATCTAGTACGTGCCTTAACACAATCACTGATTGAGAGCTTCTCTATGGTCTCCTTGTGTCCCTTCCTGGACAATAAATATTCAGAATTGGTAACATGTCTTAAGCAAATGACCTTTATTCATACGTCTGTTTGTTCACCAGATTATACCAATATAAATACAAAGTCTCCTTTCCTTTGTATTATTGTCTGGGAAAATCTTAGCTAAGAAATGACTGGTTGTATAAATTATTGAACAAGTGTAAAATGGAATAACATAGAGTCTTTTATTTTAATTTTATTACATGTACAAAGATGCAATTGATGTAACATTGTAAAGAATCTGCCTTCCAATGCAAGAAACATGGGTTCAATCCCTGGGGCACAAGGATTCCTTCCCGAAGAAGGAAATGGAAACCCACTCCAGTAGTCTTGCCTGGGCAATTCAATAGAGGAACCTGGCAGGCTACAGAATATGAGGTTGCAAAGAGTCAGACACAACTGAGCATGCACATATGCTTTATGAGTTTAGGGTGTACAATGTATTGATTTAACATTTATATATCACAATACAATACCACTATAGCATTAGCTAGCATCTCCACCATATAATTAATTTTTTGTTGTGAAAACATTTTAAAATCTAGTCTGTTAGCAACTTTGAAATATGTCACACAGTAACATTGACTATAATCATGATTCTGTACATTAGATCTCCAGGATTTATTCATCTTCTTAGTGGAAGTTATTATCCTTTAATCAACAGCACTCTAATTTTCCCACCCTCTAGTCTCCTAGTAGCCACCATTTTACTCTTTATTTCTATGACTTTGGCTTTTTTCAGATTCCACACATAAATAATATCATATAGTGTTAATTTTCCTCTGTTAGACTCACTTCATTTAACAAAACACCCTCGAGTGATCCATACTGCTGCAAATGGCAGGATTTCCTTTCTTATGATTGACTAATGTTCCATTCTATACAGATATATCACATCTCTGTCCATTCATCTATTGACAGTTTGTTTCTGTATCTTAAAAGGAACATAGAAGTGCAGATATCTTTTTTGAGATCCTGTTTTAATTTCCTTTGGATATGTCCCCCGATGTGAGATTGATGGGTTATATGGTAGTGCTATTCTTAATTTTCTGAGGCACTTTCATTTGTTTTCCACAATAGTATACCAATTTATATTAATTATCACCAACAGTGTACAAGGGTTCCCTGTTCTCCTCAGTTCAGTTCAGTCGCTCAGTTGTGTCTGACTCTTGGCGACCCTATGGACTGTAGCCCACTAGACTCCTCTGTGTCCATGGGATTCTCCAGGCAAGAATACTAGAGTGGGTTGCTATGCACTCCTCCAGGGGATCTTCTCAACCCAGAGATCAAACTCACTTCTCTTATGTTTCCTGCATTGGCAGGTGGATTCTTTAACTATCTGAGTTTTCTTAGACTCATGTCTATTGAATCAGTGATGCCATCCAACCATCTCATCCTCTGTCACCCCCTACTCCTCTTGCCCTCAGTTTTTCCCAACATCAGGGTCTTTTCCAATGAGTCAGCTCTTTGCATCAGGTGGCCAAAGTATTGGAGCTCCATCCTTCCAATGAATATTCAGGACTGATTTCCTTTAGGATTGACTGGTTTGATCTCCTTGCAGTCCAAGGGACTCTCAAGAGTCTTCTCCAACACCACAGTTCAAAAGCATCAATTCTTCTGTGCTCAGCCTTCTTTATGGTCCAATTCTCACATCCATACATGACTACTGGAAAAACCATAACTAGGCAGACCTTTGTCAGCAAAGTGATGTCTCTGCTTTTTAATATGCTGTCTAGGTTTGTCACAGCAATTCTTCCAAGGAGCAAGTGTCTCTTAATTTTATGTTTGCATTGAGTTTGGAGACCAATAAAGTGAAATCGGAACCTGTTTTAACATTTTCCCCATCTATTTGCCATGAAGTGATAGAACTGGATGCCATGATATTAGTTTTTTGAATATTGAGTTTTAAGAAAATGTGTAAATAGAATCTGTATTAGGTGACCATAGATGCAAGGGTTTATTTCTGGGCACTTTATTTGCTTCCACTGGTCTGTGTGTTTATTCTTAGGTTTTTTTTTTTTTTTTTTTTAAGAAAATGAGTCACATCAATATGTAATAATATATAATTATATCAGATATTTTACCAAGTCAAAAGGCAAGGTGCAGAAAATATTTGTGTGTCTGTTTGTGGATATATATACTATTAAAGAAAACAAATCTGCAGATTACAATAGTATACGTTGGGAGAGTGGGCAGACACAGGAATATAAAGACCTTTGTATGTCCCCCTAAAGAGGCTGTACTTGACCCAATAGGTATATGGTTGAAAAAGATAACTAAATATTAGTGGGAAGAAAACATAATTTAATTGCTGTTGTTTCTACATCCAATTATTTTTCAGTGCATGTAACACTCAATAAAGAAATTAAAAGAATTGTGTTACAATTGGGTTTATATTGGGTTTATATTCTGATTTCTAAAAGTATTGGTTTTTAAATACCCATCTGTGTTAACAACCTTTGGGTTTAACAGCAATGAGATAAATATTAAATTTAGAATAGTACCTTCAATATGGTCATACTATTCCCACTGTTTATTGCTTCCAGTCTTGTGTACAAAATAATCTGCTTACAATTGACTAAAAGGGGGAAAAAACAGCATGTATTAGCATACCCTTTAACTCTCATCTTCTGTACTATGCTAATTTTCAGTCAGGAAGGGCCTTGAAGCTCTCTAGACAACTACCTTAATCCCAGGTTTTTCATCTTATTTTGAAGTTAGGCACAAATGAACTTTTTTACCAAACATAAATATGGTAAATCTGCATTCTGAATGCCGATGCAAACTCTTCCTGTAATTTAAGCTTTTTATTATTCTGTCTCATCTCAAGAAGGAAAAGAAAACTAATCATCTCCTTTATAAAACTCTTCAAATAATCACAGTGGGTTAACATTCATCTCATCTCTAAAGTGATCTATAAAAAAGTATTATATATTTCCTCATAAGAATCTAGCTGTCAGCCCTTTAAATACTTTGGTCATGATTTTTGATTTATTCATATCTTTCATAAAAATCAATTATCAGAATTTCAAAGCTGAGTTCACTGTTGCTCTCAAATAAGACTCAAATCCAATTCTGTTGATGCTACAAATGTCAAGATGATTTTAAATTATTTTGTGTTGGGACCATATTATATAATCCCAACTCAGTGTTAGGAACAATCAATATTTTTTTATTCAATAAACATCTATTGAAGTTCTACTATATGTCACACAATATAAACATAAAGTTCCATTAAAGAGTATAAGAGACAATGAAATAAAATGTTACATACCTTATGAGAAGAACTTCAATACAGGAGCACAGCCAATACCATAAGCAGTGAAAGGACAAGACATCTAGTTTTGTCATAGGCTGGAGAGAGTAGAAGAGATTCATAGAAATAAATAGTTTTGGTTAAAATTTGAAAGACAAAGGTAGATAAGAAGGACATTAAAAAAAGGGGGGGCGGCTTGTAAAATGTAAAAAGATAATTTGAGTAGCCACAAATAAAAGCAATGTGTGTGGAGCTAGATAAACGCTGGAATGTAGGGCTGGAAAGAAAGCAAGAGACTAAATTACTGTAAATTGCTGAATGAAATCAGTAGAAATAGAAATGTGATATACAACAGATTATAAAATTGTTTATGTAGAAAAACTCAACAGGATGAACTAATTGCTTTTGACTTAGGAATGTGAAGTCAAGTGGGCCTTAGAAAGCATCACTACAAACAAAGCTAGTGCAAGTGATGGAATTCCAGTTGAGCTATTTCAAATCCTAAAAGATGATGCTGTGAAAGTGCTGCACTCAATATGCCAGCAAATTTGGAAAACTCAGCAGTGGCCAAGGACTGGAAAAGCTCAGTTTTCATTCCAATCCCTAAGAAAGGCAACACCAAAGAATGCTCAAACTACCACACAATTGCACTCATCTCACACGCTAGTCCAGTAATGCTCAAAATTCTCCAAGCCAGGCTTCAGCAATACGTGAACCATGAACTTCCAGATGTTCAAGCTGGTTTTAGAAAAGGCAGAGGAACCAGAGATCAAATTGCCAACATCCACTGGATCATGGAAAAATGAAGAGAGTTCCAGAAAAACATCTATTTCTGCTTTATTGACTATGCCAAAGCCTTTGACTGTGTGGATCATAATAAACTGTGGACAATTCTGAAAGAGATGGAAATACCAGACGACCTGACCTGCCTCTAGAGAAATCTATATGCAGGTCAGGGAGCAACAGTTAGGACTCGACATGAAAGAACAGACTGGTTCCAAATAGGAAAAGGAGTACATCAGGGCTGTATATTGTCACCCTGCTTATTTACCATATATGCAGAGTACATCAAGAGAAATGCTGGGACGGAAGAAGCACAAGCTGGAATCAAGATTGCCAGGAGAAATATCAATAACCTCAGATATGCAGAAGACAACACCCTTATTGCAGAAAGTGAAGAGGAACTAAAAAGCCTGTTGATGAAAGTGAAAGAGGAGAGTGAAAAAGTTGGCTTAAAGCTCAACATTCAGAAAATGAAGATCATGGCATCTGGTCCCATCTCTTCATGGGAATTAGATGGGGAAACAGTGGAAACAGTGTCAGACTTTATTTTTGGGGGCTCCAAAATCACTGCAGATGGTGATTGCAGCCATGAAATTAAAAGACGCTTACTCCTTGGAAGGAAAGTTATGACCAACCTAGATACCATATTATAAGGCAGAGACATTACTTTGTCAACAAAGGTTCGTCTAGTCAAGGCTATGGCTTTTCCAATGGTCATGTATGGATGTGAGAGTTGGACTGTGAAGAAAGCTGAGAGCCAAAGGATTGATGTTTTTGAACTGTGGTGCTGGAAAAGACTCTTGAGAGTCCCTTGGACTGCAAGGAGATCCAACCAGTCCATCCTAAAGGACACCAGTCCTGGGTGTTCACTGGAAGGACTGATGCTGAGGCTGAAACTCCAAAACTTTGGCCACCTCATACAAAGAGTTGACTCATTGGGAAAGACCCTGATGCTGGGAGGGATTAGGGGCAGGAGGAGAAGGGGACGACAGAGGATGAGATGGCTGGATGGCATCACCGACTCAATGCACATTAATTTTGGTGAAATCCAGGAGTTGGTGATGGACAGGGAGGCCTGGTGTGCTGTGATTGATGGGGTTGTAAAGAATCAGACACGAATGAGCGACTGAACTGAACTGAACTAGGTGTAAAAATAAACACACAGACACACACACATACAAGGAAAGAGGTTAAATAATTGGTTTGTTTTATAAACTAAACATTAATAACAAGTGTTATTAAAGTATGATGACATACAGAAAGCATTACAGATTTAATGTACAGAACTCAATGAGCTTGAAGATTAAGTATAAACCTGTGAAATCATCACCATAATCTATATCATAAATGTATCACTTCCAAAAGTATTCTCCCACCTTATTCATTACTAATTTTTTATAAGAACACAACATTAGACCTACCATCTTAGAAAACTTTTAAGTATACAGTAGAGTTCTATTAACTATAGACACTATGATGTACAGAATGTGGCTCAGTTACTAAATCGTGTCTGACTCTTTGCTGCCCCTCGGACTGTAGCCTGCCAGGCTCCTCTGTCCATGGGATTTTTCAGGCAAGAATACTGGAGTGGGTTGCCAGTTATTCCTCCAGGGGATCTTCCTGACCCAGGGATCAAACCTGCATCTCCTGCACCTCCTTCACTGGCAAGCAGATTCCTTACCACAGAGCCACCTGGGAAGCCCCGATGTACAGTAGATTTCCAGAACTTATTCGTCTTATATAACTGAAACTTTACACATTCTATTATTTTCCCATTTCCTCCTTCCTCCCACTCCTGGAAATCACCATTCTGCTCTGTTTTTATGAATTTGACTATTTTAGATTCCTCATGTAATTGATACCACTTGTGCAGCTACTGTGGAAATATCCAATAAATGGATAAAGAAAATGTGGTGCTTATGTATATACAATGGAATATTATTCAGCCATAAAAAGGTTCATAACTAGTGACAACATGGATGGACCTGGAGGACATTACACTAAGGGAAATAAACCAGTTACAGGACACATATGTGTTTTTAAAACAGGTAAACATCAGAGCTGAAATTTATCATCTATCTCATTTAAAGCATACTTTATTTCTTGTAACTGCTGTCTCTGATCCTAACTGGATATAAAATGTCTCCACCTTTTTACTGTAATGTTACTTTTACACTTACATTTCCTTAAGACCAGGAAAAGGAGTACGTCAAGGCTGTATATTGTCACTGTGCTTATTTAACTTATATGCAGAGTACATCATGAGTAATGCTGGGCTGAATGAAGCACAAGCTGGAATCAAGATTGCCAGGAGAAATATCAATCACGTCAAATATGCAGATGACACCACCCTTATGGCAGAAAGTGAAGAACTAAAGAGCCTCTTGATGAAAGAGGAGAGTGAAAGAGCTGGCTTAAAGCTCAACATTCAGAAGACAAAGATCATGGCATCTGGTCCCATCACTTCATGGTACATGGGGAAACATTGGAAACAATGACAGACTTTATTTTGGGGGGCTCCAAAATCACTGCAGATGATGACTGCAGCCATGAAATTAAACGACGCTTACTCCTTGGGAGAAAAGTTATGACCAACCTAGACAGCATATTAAAAAGCAGAGACATAACTTTGCCAAACAAATGTCTGTCTAGTCAAGGCTATGGTTTTTCCAGTAGTCATGTATGGATGTGAGAGTTGTCCAAAGAAAGCTGAGTGCCGAAGAATTGATGCTTTTGAACTATGGTGTTGGAGAAGACTCTTGAGCGTCCCTTGGACTGCAAGGAGATCCAACCAGTCTATTCTAAAGGAAATCAGTCCTGAATATTCATTGGAAGGACTGATGCTGAAGCTGAAACCCCAATACTTTGGCCACCTGATGTGAAGAGCTGACTCATTTGAAAAGACCCTGACACAGGGGGAGAAGGGGACGACAGAGGATGAGATGGCTGGATGGCATCACCGACTCAGTGGACATGAGTTTGAGCGTAGTCCAGGAGATGGTGACAGGGATGCCTGACGTGCTGCAGTCCATGGGGTCACAAAGAGTCAGAGACGACAGAGCGACTGAACTGACTGACTGACAGGTTTGCCTGGTGGCTCAGCAGTACAGTGTCTGCCTGCAACACGGGAGACCCAGGTTCAATCCTGGGTCAGGAAGATCCCCTAGAGAAGGGAATGGCAACGCACTCCAGTATACTTTCCTGGAGAATTCCATGGACAGAGAAACCTGGCAGCTACAGTCCATGTAATCGCAAAAAGTCGGACATGACTGAGCAGCTAACACACACACACAGAGAAAAGTGCACCACAGAATAAATCCATAGCCTGATATCTATGACTTACCATGAATTTTTAGTGCTGGGTAACAAATTTTTACTACTCATATTCATTATTCACATAATCAAATTTGTCTTTCTAGCTAACATGCACTAGAAGTTGTTCCCATTTCCATGCCTTTTTATTAATGCAGCCCTTTCTACCTTGAATATGCTAATTCCTATACACAACTATTAGAAATTTGTCCCAGTCACTAAGGACTGAAACTCTAACACACCCACTTTTATTAAGCCTTTTTGATTAATCTATTTTTAAAGCGATCTACTCTATGTGTTTGTATGTGTGTGCATATGCATTATATAACAAAAGAAAACACACTGTTCTTTTTAACTGAATAAACTATATTTTTAAACTAAATTATTATGTAATGTCCAGGTCTTTTTAATTCTATTGCTTTTTTTTTTTTTCAATTTTAGGAAACAGTACAGTAATTAAAAAGCACATTCTTTTTTTCTTACATTGGTAATAGAACAAAAACTTTGTTCTGAAAGAATACACTCGCTAAACAGCACAGAAAGTGATTCAGAAATGAGAGAAATGCATTTTTGTGTTTCTGACAGTTTAAAATAATGCTGTTTCCTAATATTCAAAAAATGATAATAGTAACTTAGGAAATTATGTATTTGCCAGATATGTTTTAGAAATAGATCATTAACACGTTAGTAAATGAATATAAAATGCCTTATATTAAGGTATATATTATACTAGTTATTTTAATATTAATTCATAAATCTTTGTGACTTGAACTGTCTATATGGAAAACTATAACAATGATAAATTATTGAGGAACTTCATTATATTTGTTGATAAAGAGTAGCTTTCTATGGGTGGATGAGTGTAGCTCTAGAAAAATATAACCAGATACAAATCCTCAAGTGTATAACATGTTCTATGCTGTCTAATCGGAGAAGGCGATGGCACCCCATTCCAGTACTCTTGTCTGGAGAATCCCATGGATGGAGGAGCCTGGTAGGTTGCAGTCCATGTGGTCGCTAAGAGTCGGACACAACTGAGTGACTTCACTTTCACTTTTCACTTTCATGTATTGGAGAAGGAAATGGCAACCCACTCCAGTGTTCTTGCCTGGAGAATCCCAGGGACGGGGGAGTCTGGTGGGCTGCCATCTATGGGGTCACACAGAGTTGGACATGACTGAAGCGACTTAGCAGCAGCAGCAGCAGCAACATGCTGTCTAATGCAGCTTTATGCCATAGACTGGTGGCTTAGTAGTAAAGAATCTGCCTGCCAATGCAGGAGAAGCAGGTTTTATTTCTGGATCAGGAAGAACCCCTGAGAAGGAAATGGCAACCTGCTCCAGTATAGTTGCCCAGGAAATCCCACGGACAGAGGACCCTGGTGTGGTACAGTTCATGGGGTCTGCAAGAGTCGGATACAACTTAGCAACTAAACAACAAAATGCTGTATAATCCTAAAATTTCCTGGATCTATCTCTTTCCAGTGTGATTTGAATAAATACTGATTTGATAAACAATTTTTGAGTTCCTTTCCCAGTTACTGAAGCGTAGAAAACCAAGTGACCTTCTAAAGGGCTTCCAAGTGAGGGTCCTTCATGCATAGAAAGACACTGAAAAAAAAAATGCTTTTTCCATTCTTGTCTCTGAACTTTGGTGCAGGAAAATATGATATTTAGGATGCCATTTCAAGAGTATGGATATACTCATGCCATATACCGAATATACTAGAGAAAATACACTGAAGATAGCAGAGAAAAATATGGAAAGACAATTCCAAGACTTGGTGATTTCAACTACTTTTTTTCCCTAATTTTAGCTCCATCTATCCTCAGGGTGTTTCATTTAAGTTTATTTTCATTTCAGGTTTCTGTTTCTTTCAGCAAAGATTTCCTTACTTACAAGAAAACCTGTATTTAACATGGGCGCCATACATTGGATTCTACATAGTTCTTACTCTTTCAAACAAAAAAGAAAAAGAAAAGAGAGGGAGAAAGGTGGAGAGTGGGGACAAGAGTGTAAAAGAATAGGAAGTCTGCCTGTCATTTCCTTACCTGAGCCATGGCCTGGAATAAATATCGGATAAGAGATATGGATCCACTTTTCTTTCCACTGGGCCTCAGGGTCCTTATGGCAGTCTTACTGTGGGCAGCCAGCTCCTATGAATGTGATTTTAATGTTTGGTGCATTTTTGTTTATACTTTGTGGCCCTTAAATGTAATTCAACCACTTCACTTGGTGCTTTTGAAATAAAAACAGTGTTCTTCAACATTGGAGGAAACCCTGATTTTTCTGAGCTTATTGAAAAATGGGGCTCTCGGGACCTCCCTGGCGGTAGAGTGGTTAAGATTCCATGCTTCCAGTGCAGGGGGCATGGGTTTGATCTTTGGTAAGGGAACTAGGATCCCTCATGCTGCAGGGTCATTTAAAAAAAAAAAAAAAAGGAAAACAAAAGAAAAATGGCACTTTTCTCTTCTACCTAGGTAAGAGCTTTGATTGGTATGTATGATTCAACAATATAATCCTACATGTTGGCTTACTTACAAATCTTTTCATTGTGTTCAGAGGATTGTGAATGCAGTAGGCTCACCATTATTACTCAGTTATTTGACACCACTATATGACAGGTACTACAGTAACTGCATTACTTAGGTTATCTGATTGAATTTCACAGCTTTCCTCGGTGATATAGAAATGGCCCACGCTTACAAACAGAGTGACCAGCTAAACTGAATCTGAGTTTCAGAGAGATCAGCCCATTTGTTTAGGTTTGTATACTTACTAAATAGTTAGCTATAGGAAAGCATATAATTTACTTTCTTCAATAGTAGGGAATAAAAGTTGAAGTAAAAAGGCAACCATTAATTGGCATTCAGATCAGAGTGTTTTCTACTAGGGAAACTTTTGTCGTCTTTCAGCTTATAGGAATTAGGGGATACTCGCTAATTTTAGGTCATCCTGAAACCAGGAAGCCAAGTTCAGTACAGTTCAGTTGTTCAGTTGTGTCTGACTCTTTGTGACCCCATGGTCTGCAGCACGCCAGGCTTCCCTGTCCGTCACTAAATCCCAGAGCCTACTCAAACTCAAGTCCATCATGTCAGTGATGCCATCCAATCATCTCATCCTCTGTTGTCCCCTTCTAATCCCACCTTCAATATTTCCCAGCATCAGGGTCTTTTCAAATGAGTTGGTTCCTGGCATCAGGTGGCCAAAGTATTGGAGTTTTAGCTTCAACATCGGTCCTTCCAATGAGTATTCAGGACTGATTTCCTTTAGGATAGACTAGCTGGATCTTCTTGCTGTCCAAGGGACTCTCAAGAGTCTTCTCCAACAACACAGTTCAAAAGCATCAGTTCTTCAGTGCTCAGCTTTCTTTATAGTCCAACTCTCACATCCATACATGACTTTTGGAAAAACCATAGCTTTGACTAGATGGACCTTTGTTGGTAAAATAATGTCTCTGCTTTTTAATATGCTGTCTATATCAGTCATAGCATTTCTTCCAAGGAGAAAGCATCTTTTAATTTCATGGCTGCAGTCACCACCTGCAGTGATTTTGGAGCCCCAAAACATAAAGTCTGTCACTGTTTCCATTGTTTCCCCATGAATTTGCCATGAAGTGATGGGACCAGATGCCATGATCTTAGTTTTCTGAATGTTGAGTTTTTAGGCCAACTTTTCACTCTCCTCTTTCACGTTCATCAAGAGGCTCTTTAGTTCTTCTTCACCTTCTGCCATAGGATGGTGTCATCTGCATATCTGAGGTTATTGATATTTCTCCCGGCAATCTTGATTCCAGCTTGTGCTTCATCTAGCCCAGCATTTTGCACGATGTACTCTGCATATAAGTTAAATAAGCAGGGTGACAATATACAGCCTTGACATACTCCTTTCCTGATTTGGAACCAATCTGGTGCTCTATGCCCAGTTCTAACTTGCTTCTTGACCTGCACACAGATTTCTCAGGAGGCAAGTCAGGTGGTCTGGTATTCCCATCTCTTTCAGAATTTTCCAGTTTGTTGTGATCCACACAGTCAAAGGCTTTGGAACAGTCAGTAAAGCAAAAGTAGATGTTTTTCTGGAACTCTTGGTTTTATGATGGTCCAGCAGATGTTGGCAATTTGGTCTCTTGTTCCTCTGCCTTTTCTAAATCCATCTTGAACATCTGGAAGTTCACAGTTCATGTACTTTTGAAGTCTGGCTTGGAAAATTTTGAGCATTACTTTGCTAGTGTGTGAGATGAGTGCAATTGTGCAGTAGTCTGGACATTCTTTGGCATTGCCTTTTTAGGGATTGGAATGAAAACTGACTTCTTTCAGTCCTGTGGCCACTGCTGAGTTTTCCACATTTGCCGGCATATTGAGTGCAGTGCTTTCACAGCATCATCTTTTAGGATTTGAAATAGCTCAACTGGAATTCCATAACCGCCACTAACTTTGTTCGTACTAATGCTTCCTAAGGCCCACTCGACTTCACATTCCAGGATGTCTAGCTCTAGGTGAGAGATCACACCATCATGGTTATCTGGGTCATTAAGATCTTTTTTGTATAGCTCTTCTGTGTATTCTTGCCACCTCTTTTTAATATCTTCTGCTTCTGTTAGGTCCATACCATTTTTGTCCTTTACTGTGTTCATATTTGCATGAAATATTCCCTCAGTGTCTCTAATTTTCTTGAAGAGATCTGTAGTCTTTCCCATTATACTCTGAGGTAATGTTATTGTTATCATTGCCTTAAACCTAATATTTCATGGGCTGTTAGAGAATAATATGCTTAACCTGTCTATTTTTATAAATATCAAGTTATTAAGGCAAAAAAGGTGGATGTGCAAAAATAGGCATTAAAAAGACAAAATGCAAATTTTGCGTATGTATGTGCTTAAATCTACATATGTATGTGTTAACTGTGCTAATATTTAAAATATTTTTAGATAATTTCTACAGATCCCAATTATTTTCCACTACAAAGCAAAATTTTTTATGAATGTAAAAAAGGACATTTTGTTTCTCCTATATTGTACTTACTGGTAACCAACATATTGACTGCAGGGTTTTGTTTTTTTTTTCTTTTACGTGTCTCAAATGGCACACTCAATCAAATTGACTATACAATGATCCAGAATAGCCACTAAAAGACAACCTTGAGGTGAAATGCTTCGACCTTTATGAAACTTTAAAGATTGGCTTCCCTAAGGATCAGTTTCTGACCCTACACTTTACCTTGCAAGTTGGCACCTGAGGCATTCTATCAATGCAAAATTTCACTGAGGTCCTTCACATTTCTAAGAGTTGTAATGCAACATCATTGATCATTTTCTTTCAGTGGAAAAATACCTCACCCCCACCTCCCTCAAAATCTATGACAATTAATGCTACTATAACAAGCTTTTTTTTTTTTTTTTTTAATTTGAACAAAAGATATACATGTATACTTTTTTAAAATAAAGAGCTACATAGCAGCTCTCCATCAGCTAATACAGTCCTTATTTGCACCTCCTCTGTCAGGCAAAAATAAAGTGTGAATTGAAGAATAAGGTTAGAACAGAAACAAAGCACCCATGTTTCGGGGACAAGCTGGTTACTCAGTCATCTTTGGGGGTTTAATAAGTACATGATGCTGTTATATAAAGGCATCATTCCTCATGCTATGGTAAGAGAGTTTGGGTTGCAAAGAAATTGATTATGAATACTCTCAGCCCAAATTGTTTGGGAAAGACTCTGGTGTATTACAGAATTCAGAATAGATTTAGAAATTTGACTTACATCAGGATCAAATAGAGCAAGTAAAAGATCAGTCTACTGCCAAGGAGTAATCTCTCTGTGCTCCCACTGCTAGCACCATCCCTCACACAGGTCAGGATAGTTTAGTTTTCAAAAAACAATCAGAATAATTCATGGCATTAACAGAGTAAAAGAAAAAAACCTATATGCTCACTTCAACAGATACATATAAAGGATGTGACAAATTCATTGTACCTGATTTTAAAGAAAATATTCTCAGCAAATATAAGAGGATCTCTACAATCTTTTTTTTTTAATTTTATTTATTTAACTTTAAATAAACTTTATTATTAATAATAATTAATAATAATATATATAATATATAATTATATATAATATATTTTATTAATATATTATAAATATATTTATATTTTATATAAATAATAATAAATAAAAAATAATAAAAGTTTTTATTAATTTATTATATATATATTATATAAATTAAATATATATATTTATTATATTATATTATAGTTATATATATTATATAATATAATAAATATATATTATATATAATATAATATATAATAAATATATTAATAATAATTAATAATAAATAAATAAATAACTTTATTTAACTTTAAAATATTGTATTGGTTTTGCCATATATCAAAATGAATCTGCCACGGGTATACATGTGTTCCCCATCCTGAACCCTCCTCCCTCCTCCCTCCCCATACCATCCCTCTGGGTCATCCCAGTGCACCAGCCCCAAGCATCCAGTATCGTGCATCAAACCTGGACTGGTGACTCATTTCATATATGATGTTATACATATTTCAATGCCATTCTCCCAAATCATCCCACCCTCTCCCTCTCCCACAGAGTCCAAAAGACTGTTCTATACATCAGTGTCTCTTTTGCTGTCTCGCATACAGGGTTATTGTTACCATCTTTCTAAATTCCATATATATGTGTTAGTATACTGTATTGGTGTTTTTCTTTCTGGCTTACTTCACTCTGTATAATAGGCTCCAGTTTCATCCACCTCATTAGAACTGATTCAAATGTATTCCTTTTAATGGTTGAGTAATACTCCATTGTGTATATGTACCACAGCTTTCCTATCCATTCATCTGCTGATGGACATCTAGGTTGCTTCCATGTCCTGGCTATCTTAAATAGTGCTGCGATGAACATTGGGGTACATGTGTCTCTTTCCCTTCTGGTTTCCTCAGTGTGTATGCCCAGCAGTGGGATTGCTGGATCATAAGGCAGTTCTATTTCCATTTTTTTAAGGAATCTCCACACTGTTCTCCATAGTGGCTGTACTAGTTTGCATTCCCACAAACAGTGCAAGAGGGTTCCCTTTTCTCCACATCCCCTCCAGCATTTATAGCTTGTAGACTTTTGGATCGCAGCCATTCTGACTGGCGTGAAATGGTACCTCACTGTGGTTTTGATTTGCATTTCTCTGATAATGAGTGATGTTGAGCATCTTTTCATGTGTTTGTTAGCCATCTGTATGTCTTCTTTGGAGAAACGTCTATTTAGTTCTTTGGCCCATTTTTTGATTGGGTCATTTATTTTTCTGGAATTGAGCTGTAGGAGTTGCTTGTATATTTTTGAGATTAGTTGTTTGTCTGTTGCTTCATTTGCTATTATTTTCTCCCATTCTGAAGGCTATCTTTTCACCTTGCTTATAGTTTCCTTTGTTGCGCAGAAGGTTTTAAGTTTAATTAGGTCCCATTTTTTTATTTTTGCTTTTATTTCCAATATTCTTTCTATTTTGTTCCATTGATCTATATTTCTGTCTTTGTGCCAGTACCATACTGTCTGATAAATGTTGCAACAAAACTCCAACAACTAATGCACACTTAATGGTGAACAATTAGACACTTTCCCAAAGATCAAAATCAACTCAAGGATATCAGTTACTTAATTATATTTAGAATTGTTCTAAAAGATAGTTAAATGAAAGACAGATTAACAGGAATAAGTGAAATGGTACCTATTTGCAGATGACACTATGTAAAAGGAAATTCTATTCAAACTATAAAATTGTGCTAGAATAATTAGGTCAACACCCAAAATTTCAATTGTTTTTCCATGTATTACCTGAGACCAGTCCAAATGAAATAGGAACAAAATCATTTATAAAGTTATCAAATACCTAGGAATAAATCTAATGAAAATTACTACAAACTCTTGATAAGAGAAATTAGCCAAGACTTAAAAATCAAACATGTTTATGTGTTGGAAGATTAAAAAAAATTTTTTTAAGTCTTTGTTGAATTTGTTAAAGTATTACTTCTGTCTTATGTTTTGGTTTTTTGGCCACAAGGTATGTAGGAGCTTAACTCCCTCACCTATACCTCCTGCATTGGAAAGCAAAGTCTTAACCAGTGGACCACCAGGGAAGTTCCTGAAAGTTATCAAGATATCCATTTTCCCCAAGCTGATCTAAGCTAGATTCTGTATGCTGCTGCTGCTGCTAAGTCGCTTCCAATCGTGTCCCACTCTGTGCAACCCCAGAGACGGCAGCCCACCAGGCTCCCCCGTCCCTGGGATTCCCCAGGCAAGAACACTGGAGTGTGGGTTGCCACTTCCTTCTCTAATGCATGAAAGTGAAAAGTGAAAGTGAAGACGCCCAGTTGTGTCCGACTCCTAGAGACCCCGTGGACTGCAGCCTCCCAGACTCCTCCGTCCATGGGATTTGCCAGGCAAGAGTACTGGAGTGGGTTGCCATTTCCTTTTCCAATGCTTGAAAGTGAAAAGTAAAAGTGAAGTCACTCAGTCGTGTCTGATTCCTAGCGACCCCATGGACTGCAGCCCACCAGGCTCCTCCATCCATGGGATTTTCCAGGCAAGAGTACTGGAGTGGGGTGCCATTGTCTTTTCCAGTATAGTTCTAGTCTAAATCACAGGAGAATATATATAGAAATTGACCAGCTGATATTAAACTTCATACAGGAATACAGAAATGTAAAGCTGCCAAAGTAGCCTTGATAAAGAAAAGCAATGTAAGAGAACTTAAACTACCTGATTTCAAGACATACTATAAAGTTACAGCAATCAAGACAGTGCAATGGGAGTCTAGAAGCATAACAAGTCAATAGACGAGTGGTCAAATGCAGACTCGCACAAGCATGTTCACCTGGTTTTCAGCTAAGGAGGCAAGGTAATTCAGTGAGTAAAGGGAAGTATTTTGCTATTACAAAAATATATATATATATATATATATATATATATATTTAAATGAGGAAAAAAACCTTAACTACTCCCTCCATATAAATGGTAAGGATACATTGTAGACACAAACATTAAATCTTGAACCATTATATTCCTAAAAGATGACATAGGGCAATAAATTTAGAAATCCTCACAGAGTTAAGAATTTGAGCGTTAGTAGAGATTTGAAAGATATGCACTCATGGAATATATAGAAAATGATACAATATTCACCTGTTATTTAACGAACATTGTTATTTACCTAGTTATGTGCTGGTTGTCTAGAGTAGAGCAGTGAAGAGTGCAGACATGATCTCTGCTCTCACTGAACTGGAAGAAAGGAAAAAAAGAATGAAGGGAGGGAGAGAAAGAGGAAGGGGAAGAGGAAAAGAGAAAGACAGAAAAGAAATTTGAAAGTATTACAGATGCAGAGACATCAATTATAATAGTTCATTTCTTTTTCAAAGTTTTGTTGACTCTCCCTAGTAACAGTACAGGAGCTAGAATGAAAATGAAAAGTAGATAATGACAGGAGAGTGCCATCACTGAAATGACAGTGTAAGACACCTGTCTCTGTCCTCCCAAGAGATCAACAGTCAGACCGCTATCCACAAATGAGAATAGCTGTAGGATAGTGCTGCAGTTCATGCTGCAACACTTAAGAAATGTCAGCATCACAGTGAACAAAAAACCTGAGAATAACTGCATGAGGAGCAAGACGATTCCATTCTGACTTATTCCAGCCCTCAAGCTGGCATTGCTCAGTGCCAAGAGGGAATTTCCCAGCTAGAAAGAGCTCCCCTTGCTGGGAAGGAAGGGCAGGATGAGCAACCAGCTTCTTACTCTTTGGAGGCCTCATAAGAAAATCCTCCTTCTGTTTCATCTCAGCCAAATAGGCAAAGCAGAAATGGCTGGTAAAAAGGAAGTAATGTTGGCCACACAGCAGAAGTAGACAAACAGCTTTCACCAATAAATAAACTAAAGGTGAGAACAGTATCTGTAGAACCTGCATTTTCTCAGAGCTTTTGCCCCATGGGTATTTGTGTTAGCTGATGTTGGCCTCCTGAGTCTTCCCAGTTCCTTCTTCCACCACCCACTAGAGACTCTGCACTGTCCTGGTAGTCAGCCTAGGCCTCTGCCGCTGCACACCAGATGCCAGACTTGACTCTGCATGGCTGACCCACAATCTATCCTACAGGAAATCAACCCTGAGTATTCATTAGAGGACTGACGCTGAAACTGAAGCTCCAATACTTTGGCCACCTGATGCGAAGAGCCAACTCACAGAAAAGATCCTGATTCTGAGAAAGATTGAGGGCAGTGGGGGAAGGGAGCAGCAGAGGATGAGATGGTTGGATTGCATCACCAACTCAGTGGACTTGAGTTCAAGCAAAGTCCAGGAGATAGTGAAGGACACGGAAGCCTGCTGTGCTGCAGTCCATGGGGTCGAGGAGTCAGACACAACTGAGTGAATGAACTGAACTGAACTGAATGAATGATCCCCCGGTGCTGCATACATGCTTGAGGCTAGCCTCCCCAGCTGTGCACTTCAATGTCACTAGCTTGACATGCTTCCCTGGCCTTGGACAAGCCTCTTGTGTAGCCATGAGAGAGCTCATTGCCAGCCAGAGATCTCACAGCTCCTTGTGAGCCCAGATCAAGTCCTACCTTCTGTCACTGGCCTGTACCACTGCACTCACCTGTGGTTAGTCCCTCTGGCTGTACTTCTACATCATTCCACCCTCACCTTCCAGAAAAATCCTCATCACCGGACTCCACTGCCATGCATTTGTGATGACCCAGTAGCCATGATAGTGCAACCAGTAGCCATGACTCCCCACAGCACAGCTGCCAGTGTGCCTAGAGTTAACTCTAGTCTTTTGCTGCCTGCCTGACCCCCATCATTATGTATGTGAACATCTGTAAGCAGCCCTGCCACTAAACAGGATCATGCAGCTGGCTTCAACAGCAGGGTGTGTGCACACCCCTGGCTCTTGTCACCACTGTTCTCTGTCCTGGTCCCTAGCCACTGAACCTGCAGGTGCTGCTAAGAAGACAATACCCCTTGTCGCCAATAGGGATGCCCACAGTGCTCTCGAAGGACTACACATTTGTCACTGCTACATCAGTGCCTGAAGCCATAGAGACATAACGCTTCCCAGGACCTGATGCCACCAAAGACCCATGCACTTGCACCCTACACCACTAGACCTTATGATAAAACTCCCGGTCAAAACCCCTTATGAATATAGATGCCAAAATTCTCAAGAAAATATTTGCAAATTGAGTTCAGCATCATATTAAAAGAATCATATACCATGATCAAACTAGATTTATTCCTGAGATGTAAGAATCGTTCAGCATATGCAAATCAATAAATTAATATGCCATATTAATAGAATGAAAGATAAAAATCATATGATAAATCAAGAGCAGAAAAAGAAGTGGACAAAATTTAACACCCTTTCATAATAAATTCTCAATCAATTAGGTGTAGAAGCAATGAACATCAGCATAACAATTAGGTGTAGAAGGAATGAACATCAACATAATAGAAGCTGTATATGAAATGTACACAGCTTACACCATACTCAATGCTGAAAGATTAAAAGCATTTCTTCTAAGATTAGAAACACAAAATATGTGCCTGTTCCCACCATATCAATTTATTCAGTGTAATACTGGAAGTCATAGCCATAGCAAGCACACAAGCCAGAAACAAAGAACAGGCACCCCCATTAGAAGGAAGAAGCAAAATTGTCTTTTTTCAGATTATATCATCTTAATACATAGAAAATCTTAAAGATTGCACCAAAAATACTGTTAGAATTGATCAACAAATTTAGTAAAGTTATAGGATAGAAAATCAACAGATTAGTTGTGTTCTGTACACGAACAATGAAATATCTGAAAAAACTAAAGAAAATCTAATTTACAATGGCATCAAAAGGATTGAATAGGAATAAATCTAATCAAGGAGATGAAAGATCTATATACCGAAAAAGCACAAACTTTGATGAAAGAAATAAGTCACAAACAAATGTAAAGATTTTTGTATTCATGGATCAGGAGAATTAATATTGTTAAAATATCTATACAATCCAAGTGATTCACAGATTCAATACAATACCTATCAAAATTCAAGTGGCATTTTTTTTTAAAGAAAAAGAAAAAAAATCCTAACATATGTGTGGAACTGCAAAGACCATGAACAGTGAAAGCAATCTTGAGAGAGAAATACAAAGCTGGAGGTATCACACCTCCAAGTTTCAAACTACACTACAGAGTTATACTAATCAAATCAATATGGTATTGGCATAAAAAGGAGACATAGACAAATGGAAGATAATCAAAATAAACTTCTATATGGGGTCAACTAATATTTGACTAGGGAAGCAAAATACTCAATGGGGAAGGGATAGTCTCTTCAGTAAATGGTGTTCATAAAACTAGATAACCAAATACATAAAGATGAACTTGGATCTGCATCTTAACCACTCATGAAAATTAACTCAAAGTGGATTAAAAACTTAAACACTAGAAATGAAACCATAAAATTCCTAGAAGAAAACATAAAATGAAACTCTTCAACATTGCTCTTGGCAACAATATTTTTGGATATGACACCAAAAGTACAGGTACCAAAAGCAAAAATCAAGTGGGACTGTATCAAACTAAAGCACTTCTAGTCAGTGAAAAAACAAACAAAAAATTAAACCTACAAGATGGAAGAAAATATTTGCAAAACATATATTCAATAAGGGATTGATATCCAAAATATGTTTTTATTCATACAACTCAATAATAAGAACATCTGATTAAAAATCGGCAGAGGAACTGAATAGATATTTTTCAAAAACATATACAAATGGCCAACAGGTACATGAAAAATGCTCAACATCACTAATCAACAGGAAAACACAAATCAAAACCACAATATAACCTCACACCCGTTAGAACAGCAAAGATTAAAAAAGACTAGAGACAACAAGTATTGGCAAGGATGAGAAAAAAAGAGAACTTTTGGACACTGTTAGAAAGTAAAAGTGAGGTCGCTCAGTCGTGTCTGACTTTTTGCGACCCCATGGACTGTAGCTTACCAGGCTCCTCCATCCATGGGATTTTCCAGGCAAGAGTACTGGAATGGGTTGCCATTTCCTTATGCAGAGGATCTTCCCGACCTAGGGATCGAACGCTGGTCTCCTGCATTGTAGGCAGATGCTTTACCATCTGAACCACCAGGAAAGTCCCACTGGACACTGCTGGTGGGAATGTAAATCAGTGTAACTACTGTGGACGATACTATGGAAATTCCTTTATATTTAAAACAGAATTACCATATGATCTAGAAATTCCAGTTCCTGGTACATATCTAAAGGAAATGAAAATGGGATCTCAAAAAGATACCTGGAATCCTATGTTCATTGCAGCAATAATCACAATAGTCAAGACATGGAACAACCTATGAGACTACAAATGGGCATATGGATCAAGACATGGTGTATGTGTCACACACATACTCACACACACAAGCACAAATGCTGGAATAATATTCAGCCATAAACAAGAAGGGAATTCTGCCATTGGGACACCATGGATGGGCCTTGAGCGCTTTATGCTAAATAATTTTAAGTCAGATAGCAAAAGGCAAATATTATATATCCTTTATATGTGGAATCTAATAAATCTGAACTCATAAAAACAGTAGGATGGTGGTTACCAGGGGGCTGAGTGGTGGGAGAAATGGGGAGATGCTGGTCGAAGGGTACACACTTCCATTTATAAAATGGAAAAGCTCTGAGATCGAATGTATAGCATGGTGATTACAATTAATAGTACTGTATTATGTACCTAAATTTTCTAAGAGACTAGGTCTAAAATGTTCTCACCAATAAAAAGAAGTAGTAAATATGTTTCATGACGGAAGTGTTAGCTAACACTATGGTGGTAATTGTTTTGCAATATATAATTGTGTTTAATCAACTCATTGTATACCTTAAATTTGCATACTGTGATATGACAATTTATCTCAATAATGCAAAAATCAAAAAAAAAAATAAAGGCAGATTAACTTGGAAAATTTCATCGACTCTAATCATTTGAGAATGAAGGTTCTATATCACCATAATGTTATTCTTAAAACCAGGACTACTACTGAGAATGCTCATGATTCCGTAAGATTTACTCTTTAACATGTGGGACCCTAGTTCCCTGACCTCAGATGGAACCTGCTTCCTCTGCTAATGCAAGGCAGATTCTTAACCACGGGACCACCAGGGAAATCCAGATTTTTTAAGCATTTGTTTATTTATTTTGGCAGTTTTGGGTCTTAGTTGAGGCACATGAGTTTTTCAGTATGCCAGATATTTGGATGTACAGAGGATCACAGACACTACTCTTACTCAAGAGTCAATTGTAATCAAAAGTCATACAAAAGGAAGTATCTAAAATGTATATAAGATAGTTTTTGAAATGACCGTCAATATGTTTGCTTCCCTGGAGGCTTAGATGGTAAAGAATCTGCCTGCAATGCAGGAGACCCAGGTTGTATCCCTGGGTTCGGAAGATCCCCTGGAGAAGGGAATGGCTACCCACTCCAGTATTCTTGTCTGGAGAATTCCATGGACAGAGGAGCCTAGTGGGTTACAGTCCATGGGGTCACAAAGAGTCAGACACAACTGAGAGACTAACACTCAATATGTTTCACAGAACATAATATTTTAATTATGAAAACTATAGATAATATTCTTAAGTATGAATAAAAAAATGCCTTAGGAAAAAAAGATTTACTCTTTGAATGGCTCTCTGGATCTCACATTGCTCAAAGCCTACTTCAATCATAAGAATTCTTGAAGGCAAATGTGAAACTGATCTAAAAAATAATTAGGTGTGTTGAAGATGTTCCCTCAAATACCTAAAATTAGTTCTATGTAAAAATGTATGTCTTATATCGTTCCTAGAAACCACTGTTCATGTACCAGTATGTCAAATATTTTATAATCTCAAATGAAAATTTCAATTGTATTAATTGATATACATGTAGTTTTTTAATGTTCATATTACGGATACTCATGAACTACTGAAATCTTGAAATTATTATGGCAATAAAAAGCACTAAAAAAATGAACTCCACATATGACTCTGAAAAAAACTAGATTACAATTTCACACCTTGTATTTTTAAACAATCACATTTTCCTGTTTTGCTGAGTTATCAGTGCTCCCTGAAGTTATCTTTCTTCCCCAAAGTATCTGATTCTGTATATAATATTATATTCAATGTCACCTTTATTAAATAGGACAAAGCATTCCTGCCACCTCTTTCATCTCTGACATTTCCCACTGAATCAGTTGTCACTAAATAAAGATACATCTTCTTCACCATCAAATAAAATTAGTCTGAGTTATATCTATATCTTCCCATTCTAAACAACCCAGCAACTTGAATCCCATGTGACCTGAAAAGAAAGTTAATCATCTGAAGTTAATCATCTGTGTTTCAAGTCAAAATACAATATGTAAAAATCATAGTTTATACTGCAGCTGCTACTGCTTAGTCACTAAGTTGTGTCCAACTCTATGTGACGCATAGACTGTAGCCCACCAGGCTCTCTGCCCATGGGATTTCCCAGGCAAGAATACTGGCGTGGGTTGCCATTTCCTCCTCCAGGGGATCTTTCTGACCCAGGGATCAAACCTGTGCCTTCTGCATTTCAGACGGATTTATTACTGCTGAGCTACCTGGGAAGCCCTCGTTGTTTATCCTATAGTATATTTATTGTTTGTGGTATTTTTCCCTAACACAGGCATTGTGCTCAGAATCATGACTATGAATAATGGGCCATAATAAACTTCTGCATCCAAAGTGTTCACAGTTGTTAGGGCAAGACATTTCTCCATAGGGCTTGTATAAAGGTACATTGTGGAGTCTGGAATGTCTTATGCAAGAACACACTTCTTTGGAACAAGTGAAGCTGTTTTTCATCCCTATAGACAAGCAAGGGCTGCTTTGAAGGAATCAATAAGAAAATATCTCTTGAAGGACAAATGGATTAAAATATATATATATATATACACACATACACATCCGCACATACATATAAGCATACACATATATAATACATATAAACATATATTACTATTTATCTCTAAAAAAGAAGGAAAATCTACCATCTGTAATAACATGAATGAAGCTGGAAGACGTTATGCTAAGCAAAGTAAACAAGACACAATAATAGAAACGGTGCATGATCTCACTTATTTGTGAAATCTGAAATTGCCCACCTAGTGGAATCAGAGTTTAAATGGTAGATGCCAGGACTTAGGGAGAGGGGGACATGGGGTGATGTTGGTGAAGGGATACAAATTTTCAGTTATGCAAGATAAATAGGAACTGGATGTATTGTACTGTGTATATGAAATCTATGAATGCATATCTGACTTCTCAACATGTAAAAACACAAACAAAATGTAAAGGTGATAGACATGCTAATTAGCTTGATTGTGGCAATCCTGTAACAATGTATACATATATCATCACATCAAGTTGTAATTAAATATATGTCAATAATATCTCAGTAAAGATTTTTAATGTACATATCTGAACTGCCCTCTTTCCACCAGGTTGGTAACTAATGAATATCCTTCCTGTATATTTTTCAAACCTCTCGGCCAATGTAGCACCTAATTTTGGTGGCACATGGAGGACGGTGGCCTGGAATAGGGTCAGTCATCCTGCGCTTCTACTATTTGTCCTGGTTTACAAGAAAGTGGGCAAGTGTCCCCCAAGATGCTATAGGACCTTAGAAGCTCTGGCAGAATGGGACCCCTCTGACAGGAGCTACACTAAATGAGGAAGGTAACATAAGCAAACTAGGGATCCCATGTCTGGAAAATGCATCAAGAAAGAGAGAGGACTTAATAAGAGTACTCAGAACAGCACATTAACTCGCTCCATGAAAGACCAACATTTGGTTACCTTTACAAACAGGGAGTGGGAATGAGCAGAGAGCTTGTGACAGTTAATTTGCAGGAGAGGCAATGCTTCCTAATCAGGGGCAGAGACTTGTCTTTTGTTTCCTCTATCAATCTGGGCTGTGCCATCACCAGAGAAATTTCCTTCTGAAGAGCTAGAATTAAGTCAAGCAGTTCTGGGAAGATGGGATGGAAATAGCTTTAAATCTAAATAAGATATCAAACTTTCCAAATGAACAGGACTGATCCTCAGTTAAAGCTAGACTGATATTCTCTGAATAATCAAAAATTAATTTAAAAATGATGAGATCAAATGTATGCATCATCTAACATCTGTTTATTTGGTGAGAAACAGAAGTCCAAAAATAGCCTGACCATGTACAGTCATTATTTTTTAATAATGTTAACAAGTTGAAACACACTAAAGATTGTATTTCCTACCTGTTAACACATTTTTGATAAGACAATGTAGTACATTTGAAAGAGTACAAGATTTGAAATTCAAATCCTAGTTCTGTTACTAATTCTGTTTTGCTGAGTAGCTCACACTTAATCTCCCCAAATCTGTTTATAAGAAAGGATATGAAAAGTCTTATTTCCTTAAGTCACGGGGTTATTTTGGAGATTGAATTAAGATAATGAACTGAAATATATCATATACTGCTATACAATTCAATAGCAGAGCAAAGAAGGAGAGATTTGGAAGTTGTGTAATAAGTACCTGATTCCATGGCATAAATGATTTCCTCATTGTTTTGATGTCTTTTACTTCACCTTTTCATAACATTTGAAAAACTTCAGAAACATTAAAAGCTTAATGTGCACTTTGATACATCTTATTTTATAGTGGACACAATTATGAGATAATCAGAAAGAAAAAGCAAGAAAGACTGGATTATAAAGACTACGATTATCCTATGTTTGCTGTTCACATTCATTTTACCCATATTTAGTCAACACCTATTTTGTGTCAGTCCCTAATCTAGGTGTTCTTGTCTTAGAATTTAATTGCTGAAGGAAAGGTTAAAATCAGAGTTTCAGAGAAAGAATATATATATATATATATATATATATATATATATATATGTATATACACACACACACACACATACAGAAAACTAAGATCATAGCATTTGGTCTCATCACTTCATGGCAAATAGATGGAGAAACAGTGGAAAATAATGGAAACAGAGACAGACATTATTTTGGGGGGGCTCCAAAATCACTGCAGATGGTGACTGCAGCCATGAAATTAAAAGACGCTTACTCCTTGGAAGGAAAGTTATGACCAACCTAGACAGCATATTAAAAATCAGAGACATTATTTTGCCAACAAAGGTCCAGCTAGTCAAAGCTAAGGTTTTTCTAGTAGTCATGTATGGATGTAAGAGTTGAACTATAAAGAAAGCTGAGCGCCAAAGAATTGATGCTTTTGAACTGTGGTGTTGGAGAAGACTCTTGAGAGTCCCTTGGACTGCAAGGAGATCCAACCAGTCCATTCTAAAGGAGATCAGTCCTGGGTGTTCATTGAAAGGACTGATGCTGAAGCTGAAACTCTAATACTTTGGCCACCTGATGCAAAGAGCTGACTCATTTGAAAAGACCCTGATGCTGAGAAAGATTGAAGGCAGGAGGAGAAGGGGACGACAGAGGATGAGATGGTTGGATGGCTTCACTGACTCAATACGCATGAGTTTGAGTAAACTCCAGGAGTTGGCGATGGAAAGGGAGCCCTGGTATCCATGCGGTCGCAAAGAGTCAGATACAACTGAGTGACTGAACTGAACTGACATATGGGGCTTCCCTGGTAGCTCAGACAGTAAAGAATCTGCCTGCAGAGCCAGTGACCTAGTTTTGATCACTGGGTTGGAAGGATTCCCTAGAGAAGGGAATAGCAACCAACTCAGGTATTCTTGCCTGGAGAATTCCATGGACAGAGGAGCCTGGTGGGCTACAGTCCATAGGGTTGCAAAGAGTCAGACAGGACTGAGTGACTAACATATAACCCATATGTATACATAATGTCTATATATATAAACATGTGTTTTCTTGTCCGAAAGTTTTAGAAATTGAGTTTTATAAAGAAAAAACAGAATACTGAGAATGATATGTGGGTGTCCAAGAGGCAAGCAGGGGCCAGACTGTTAAGGTCTAGAGCATGTTGTTGTTTAGTTGCTAGGTCCTCTCTGACTCTTTCGCTGCCCCATGGACAGTAGCCCACCAAGCTCCTCTGTCCATGGGATTTTCCAGGGTGAATACTGGAGTGGGTTGCCATTTCCTTCTCTGGAGAGATTCCTAAGCCAGGGACTGAACCTTCATCCCCTGCATTAACAGGTGGATTCTTCATCTCTAAGCCACCAGTGAAGCTCTCTGTCCTCTTGACACCTTTATCATCAGTTCCCTACAGGCAGTCCCTTTCAGCTTCAGCTGTCTATAGTACTCTTTGTAATTCTGGCTGGCCAATGACAGATATGCTCTGCAGCAAAGATTCTATACATATTTACTAGAATGACATTAGAAAGACTGGTATTATTACTTATATAGGTAGAAGAAACAAATATATGGCTTTAGGATGAAAACAGGGCATCAAAATTATTCAATGCAATTTAAAATATTGTGAAACAATGAAATTATACAATTATATTATCAAATATAGAAAAATCACTTGATAAATTTGAACAACGCTTCATTATTAAAATGCAAATTGTTGTCTGAGGAGGCCTTACAAATAGCTGAGAAAAGAGGAAAAGTGAAAGGCAAAGGAGAAAAGAAAAGATAAAGCCATCTGAATGCCATTTCCAAAGCATAGCAAGGTGAGATAAAGCCTTTTTAAGTGAACAATGCAAAGAAACAGAGGAAAACAATAGAATGGGAAAGACTAGAGATCTCAAGAATATTAGAAATACCAAGAGAACATTTCATGCAAAAATGGGTTCAATAAAGGACAGAAATGGTATGGACCTAACAGAAGCAGGAGATATGAAGAAGAGGTGGCAAGAATACACAGAACTATACAAAAAAGATCTTAATGACTCAGATAACCTTGATGGTGTGATCACTCATCTAGAGCCAAAAATCCTAGAGTGTGAAGTAAATTGGGCTTTAGGAAGCATCACTACAAACAAAGCTAGTGGAGGTGATGGAATTCCAGTTGAGCCATTTCAAATTCTAAAAGATGATGCTGTGAAAGTGCTGCACTCAATAGGCCAGCAAATATGGAAAACTCAGCAGGGGCCAAAGGAATGGGAAAGGTCAGTTTTCATTCCAATCCCAAAGAAAAGAAATGCCAAAGAATGTTCAAACTATTGCACAACTGCACATATCTCACATGCTACCAAGTTCAGTTCAGTTCAGTCACTCAGTCGTGTCCGACTATTTATGACTCCATGAATCGCAGTTGCCAGGCCTCCCTGTCCATCACCAACTCCCAGAGTTCACCCAAACTCATGTCCGTCGAGTCGGTGATGCCATCCAGCCATCTCATCCTCTGTCGTCCCCTTCTCCTCCTGCCCCCAATCCCTCCCAGCATCAGAGTCTTTTCCAATGAGTCAAATTTCGCATGAGGTGGCCAAGCTTTAGCATCAGTCCTTCCAAAGAACACCCAGGACTGATCTCCATCAGAATGGACTAGTTGGATCTTCTTGCAGTCCAAGGGACTCTCAAGAGTCTTCTCCAACACCACAGTTCAAAAGCATCAATTCTTTGGTGCTCAGCTTTCTTCACAGTCCAACTCTCACAACCATACATGCATGACCACTGGAAAAACCATAGCCTTGACTAGACGGAACTTTGTTGGCAAAGTAATGTCTCTGCTTTTGAATATGCTATCTAGGTTGGTCATAACTTTCCTTCCAAGGAGTAAGTGTCTTTTAATTTCATGGCTGCAATCACCATCTGCAGTGATTTTGGAGCCAAAAAAATAAAGTGTGACACGGTTTCCACTGTTTCCCCATCTATTTCCCATGAAGTGATGGGACCAGATGCCATGATCTTCATTTTCTGAATGCTGAGCTTTAAGCCAACTTTTTCAATCGCCTCTTTCACTTTCATCTAGAGGCTCTTTACTTCTTCTTCACTTTCTGCCAGATGGGTGGTGTCATCTGCATATCTGAGGTTATTGATATTTCTCCCAGCAATCTTGATTTCAGCTTGTGATTCTTCCAGCCAAGCATTTCTCATGATGTACTCTGTGTATAAGTTAAATAAGCAGGGTGACAATATACAGCCTTGACATACTCCTTTTCCTATTTGGAACCAGTCTGTTGTTCCATGTCCAGTTCTAACTGTTGCTTCCTGACCTGCATACAAATTTCTCAAGAGGCAGGTCAGGTGGTCTGGTATTCTCATCTCTTTCAAAATTGTCCACAGTTTATGATGATCCAAACAGTCAAAGGCTTTGTCATAGCTTTGTCATAAAACAGAAATAGATGTTTTCCTGGAACTCTCTTCCTTTTTCCATGATCCAGCGGATGTTGGCAATTTGATCTCTGGTTCCTCTGCCTTTTCTAAAACCAGCTTGAACATCTGGAAGTTCGCGGTTCACATATTGCTGAAGCCTCGCTTGGAGAATTTTAAACATTACTTTACTAGCGTCTAAGATGAGTGCAACTGTGCGGTAGTATGAGCATTCTTTGGCATTGCCTTTCTTTGGGATTGGAATGAAAACTGACCTTTTCCAGTCCTGTGGCCACTGCTGAGTTTTCCAAATTTGCTGGCATATTGAGTGCAACACTTTCACAGCATCATCTTCCAGCATTTGAAATAGCTCCACTGGAATGCCATCACCTCCACTAGCTTTGTTCATAGTGATGCTTTCTAAGGCCCACTTGACTTCACATTCCAGGATGTCTGGCTCTAGATGAGTGATCACACCATCGTGATTATCTGGATTGTGAAGATTTTTTTTGTACAGTTCTTCTGTGTATTCTTGCTACCTCTTCTTAATATCTTCTGCTTCTGTTGGGTCCATACCATTTCTGTCCTTTATGGAGCCCATATTTGCATGAAATGTTCCCTTGGTATCTCTAATTTTCTTGAAGAGACCTCTAGTCTTTCCCATTCTGTTGTTTTCCTCTGTTTCTTTGCATTGATCACTCTGAGGAAGGCTTTCTTATCTTTCCTTTCTATTCTTTGGAACTCTGTATCAGATGCTTATATCTTTCCTTCTCTCCTTTGCTTTTCGCTTCTCTCCTTTTCACAGCTATTTGTAAGGCCTCCCCAGACAACCATTTTGCTTTTTTGCATTTCTTTTCCATGGGGATGGTCTTGATCCCTGTCTCCTATACAATGTCACGAACCTCATTCCATAGTTCATCAGGCACTCTATCTATCAGATCTAGTGCCTTAAATCTATTTCTCACTTCCACTATATAATAAGGAATTTGATTTAGGTCATACTTAATGGTCTAGTGGTTTTCCCTACTTTATTCAAATTAAGTCTGAATTTGGCAATAAGGAGCTCATGATCTGAGCCACAGTCAGCTCCCAGTCTTGTTTTTGCTGACTGTATAGAGCTTCTCCATCTTTGGCTGCAAAGAATATAATCAATTTGGTTTTGGTGTTGAACATCTGGTGATGTCCATGTATAGAGTCTTCTCTTGTGTTGTTGGAAGAGGGTGTTTGCTATGACCAGTGCTTTCTCTTGGCAAAATTCTATTAGCCTTTGCCCTGCTTCATTCCGTATTCCAAGGCCAGATTTGCCTGTTACTCCAGGTGTTTCTTGACTTCCTACTTTTGCATTCCAGTCCCCTATAATGAAAAGGACATCTTTTTTGGGTGTTAGTTCTAAAAGGTCTTGTAGGTCTTCATAGAACCATTCAACTTCAGCTTCTTCAACATTGCTGGTTGGGGCATAGACTTGGATTACTGTGATATTGAATGGTTTGCCTTGGAAATGAACAGAGATCATTCTGTCGTTTTTTAGATTGCATCCAAGTACTGCATTTCAGACTCTTGTTAACCATGATGGCTACTCCATTTCTTCCAAGGGATTCCTGCGCACAGTAGTAGATATAATGGTCATCTGATTTAAGTCACCCATTCCAGTCCATTTTAGTTCACTGATTCCTAGAACGTCGATGTTCACTCTTGTCATCTCCTGTTTGACTCCTTCCAATTTGCCTTGATCCATGGACCTAACATTCCAGGTTCCTATGCAATATTGCTCTTTCCAGCATCAGACCTTGCTTCTATCACCCGTCACATCCACAACTGGGTATTGTTTGTGCTTTGGCTCCATCCCTTCATTCTTTCTGGAGTTATTTCTCCACGGACCTCCAGTAGCATATTGGGCACCTACCAACCTGGGGAGTTCCTCTTTCAGTATCCTATCATTTTGACTTTTTATACTGTTCATGGGATTCTCAAGGAAAGAATACTAAAGTGGTTTGCCATTCCCTTCTCCAGTGGACCACATTGTCAGACCTCTCCACCTTTAACTGCCCATCTTGGGTGGCCCCACATGGCAAAGTAATACTCAAAATTCTCCAAGCGAGGCTTCAGCAGTATGTGAACCAGGATTTCCAGATGTTAAAGTTGGATTTAGAAAAGGCAGAGGAACCACAGATCAAATTGCCAACATCTGTTAGATCATCGAAAAAGCAAAAGAATTCCAAAAAAAATCTACTTCTGCTTCATTGACTATGCTAAAGCCTTGACTATGTGGATCACAACAACCTGTGGAAAATTCTTCACGAGATGGGAATGCCAGACCACCTTATCTGCCTCCTGAGAAATCTGTATACATGTCAAGAAGTAACAGAACCAGACATGGAACAATGAACTGTACCAAACTGGGAAAGGAGTATGTCAAGGCCATATATTGTCACCTTGATTATTTAAATTCTTTGCCCAGTACACCATGTAAAATGTTGGGCTCAATGAAGCACAAGCTGGAATCAAGATTGGTGAGAGAAATGTTACCAACCTCAGATATGAAGATGATACTAAGTTTATGGCAGAAAGTGAAGAGGAACTAAAGAGCCTTTTGATAAAACTGAAAGAGGAGAGTGAAAAAGTTGGCTTGAAACTTAACATTCAAAAAACTAAGATCATGGCATCCAATCCCATAACTTCATGGCAAATAGATGGGGAAACAATGGAAACACTGACAGACTTTATTTTCTTGGTTTCCAAAATCACTACAGATGGTGTCTGAAACCATGAAATTAAAAGACACTTGCTCTTTGGAAGAAAAGCTATGACCAACCTAGACAGTATATTAAAAAGCAGAGACATTACTTTATCAACAAAGGTCCATCTAGTCAAAGCTATGGTTTTTCCAGTAGTCCTGTATGGATATAAGAGTTGGACCCTAAAGAGAGCTGAGTGCCAAAGAATTGATGCTTTTGAACAGTGGTGTGGGAGAAGACTCTTCAGAGTCCCTTAGACTGCAAGGAGATCCAACCAGTCCATCCTAAAGGAAATCAGTCCTGAATATTCATTGGAAGGACTGATGCTGAAATTCTAATACTTTGGCCACAAGATGCGAAGAACTGACTCATTAAAAAAGACCCTGTTGATGGGAAAGATTGAAGGTGGGAGAAGGGGATGACAGAGGATAAGATGTTTGGATGGCTTCACCAACTCAATGGACCTGAGTTTGAGCAAGGTCTGGGAGTTGGTGATGGACAGAGAAGCCTGGCATGCTATAGTCCATGGGGTTGTAGAGTTGGACACGACTAAGCAACTGAACTGAAGGAAACTATATCAGCTACTTCAATTCTAACAAATATATTTACAGAATATCGATTGATAACAATCTACTTAATAATGAAATATTGAAAATTCTTCCTTGAGGTTGGGAATAAGATAAGAATGACCCACTGTCATTTTTTTCTATTAATTATTATACCAGAAAACACAGCTAGTACATTCCAGTATATATGTATTTTCTCTTTAGCTGTAATTCAGCCATTTATCTTCAGTAAAAGGTAAATACCTCTACTTATCTTAAATAAATGTAATCATATACAAATATATCAACTAAGCTACACACATTCCAAAAGTTAAAAAAAAATCACACTAATATATAGCTAAATAGTGTACATTAAACCAGAGCAAAAGGTGTAAAAATAACAAATTTTCTTTTCTACATCTCTATCCACATTTACAATGGGCTAAGACCTTATGGTCACTTTGCTAGATACCTAGATCTGGATATTTATCATTAATTTGGTAAGGCATTGAAATCACATGCAAACCAGCACCAAGAAAATGCCATTAAAAAGCTAACAATTGCCCTCATCATTAGAAAGCTGAAAGTCATCTCCATGAATTCTTCTCTTTCCTGACAAACCAAATGATAAAAAACAAATCAGAGAAGTCAGCTTAACTTCCATGAGGCTTCACAGATTAAGACCAAGTTAACACAGACTCTGGTCCTTATTCAAGATGATAATATCTAACCTTCCCATTGATGTCACCTGTGGAAATTTGACATAATAGCAACTAGAAAAGAGCCTCCTGAAGTGCAGCCAAGTATGCTCCAGCCTGGAAGTGATGCTTGTTATAAATGTCTGCAGACAATTTAAAGGACTCAATGTCAGTAGGAGATCGTAGCAACTGATGATGAGTAGAGATTCCAGGCACTGTGAGCAGACATCGTAGAAAGACATGCTGCAAACCAGTAGAATAGCTTTAAGAATTACTGACGTTCAGAGGGAGAAAGGGTCCTAGGAATCAGCCCCTTTTTCCTTTTAATTGAACAGATGAGATCCATGATAGAGCACATCTCTTGCTCAAAGTCAGAGAGATATGAGATGACTGAGGCAAAAATCAGGTTTTCTCATGCCCAGTTCAAAGTTCTGCCTTTGACAACACAGTACAATAACCATCTTGCACAAATCCATACATAAGTGCCTATATGCATCTCAGGAAGTATTTTGGCACCTGCTAGTGGTAGAGGAGCCTGGTGGGCTGCAGTCCATGGGGTCGCTGAGGGTCGGACACGACTGAGCGACTTCACTTTCACTTTTTACTTTCATGCATTGGAGAAGGAAATGGCAACCCACTCCAGTGTTCTTGCCTGGAGAATCCCAGGGATGGGGGAGGTGGTTGGGCTGCCATCTATGGGGTCGCACAGAGTCAGACACGACTGAAGTGACTTAGCAGCAGCAGTGGTAGTTGTGCCTTCATTCATGAGTTTTCTATTACATAAAATATTGAAGAGGGAACAGGTGCTGCAATCAGATGAAACATTTGAGCAACACATTGCAGTAGAATCATATCACAGACCAACCAGGAATACAGTAAAGTGGAGAATTCATGCCATCTTGAATGAGTAACTGGCTAACGCAGCAGGGCCACATGGAATGGCACTTTTCACTTGAATGCAATAAAGAACCATGTTTTAGCCTCCAAATGAAAGATGATGGAACATGTTCACATTTTATCTATTACTTCAGCTTGAAGGAAATTAGAAAGCACTCTGAATGGTTGATAAATTGGCTGAAATTTAATTTTGGAATATCCAGAATCTAAAAAGCCTAATATTAACCCATTGCACACAATAATGTATTTTTTCTGGCCACCTTTTCTTGTTCATCATGATTATAAGTTAAAGCCAGCAAGAACATGTTATGGCATTCATGGGCCCTAGGTGCTTTTTCCTTCCTAAGCAGGCCCCTTTCTCCATAAAATATTAAAATTGTATTTTTAAAAGTGCATTTGTATAAAACACATATATTAATCACATATTACAACATTTTCTTCCACCTAAAAGTTTACTTTTAAAAAATGAAAACATTTTAATGAATCTCTAAAATTATTGTGATGGTTAGGCACTGTGCCTCGTAAATTGTGTTTAACAATTGAGTTGACCCTTCAAAAACAGCCATCTTTCCTTAGGAGAGAGACTCCCTTGGATCTCACAAATCAGAAAAGTCAGGAATGCCAACCCTTGCTTAGATAGCTTCAATTTGTCATCAGTAGGACAATTTGCACAGCAAATTCATGTACCAGGACCAAGAGAATGGACCAGTGACCCCCACGGGAGACGGAGCTAAACCTGCATTTGAGTGTTTGAGTGTCTCCTGCAGAGGCATGTGTCAGCAGTAACCTGCTGACAAGAGCCTGGGGACAAGGTCTCTGGCTGCAGCAGACCTGGGAGGCACAGTGTGTGGCATAAGTCTTCTTGGAGGAGGTCGCCATTAGCCCCATTATAGAGCCGCTGAGCAGACAACCCATAAACTGGAGAACAATTATACCAAAGAAGTTCTTGCACTGTAGCAAAAGTTCTAGGGCCCACAATAGGTTTCTCAGCCTGGGGATCTGGAGAAAGGACTGAGAACCCCCAGGTAAACAGACTCTTGGAGGGCACAACAAAAGTTTGTGCACACCAGGACCCAGGAGAAAGGAGAAATGACCCCACAAGAGACTGAGCCAGACATGCCTGTGAGTGTCTGGGAGTCTCCAGCAGAGCTGTGGGTCAACAGTGGCCTGCTGTGGGTCAAGAGCATTGACTACAACAGCCCTGGGAGCCATGGCATGCTGGCAAAATTCTTTTTGAAGGAGGCCACAATTACCACCACTACCCCTACCATAGTTTGGCCCCAGGCCAAATCCAGGCAGGGAACACAACTCCACCCATCAGCAGAAAATTGGATTAAAAATTTACTGAGCATGGCCCTGCCCACCAGAACAAGACCCAGTTTTCCCTACAGCCAGTCCTTCCCATCAGGAAACTTCCACAAGCCTCTTATCCTCATCCATCAGGGGCAAAGAGGATGAAAACCACAATCACAGAAAACTAACAAAACTGATCACATGGATCACAACCTAGTCTAACTCAAAGAAACTCTGAGCCATGCCATGTAGGCTCACCCAAAAAAGAACAGGTCATGGTGGAGAGTTCTGACAAAACGTGGTCCACTGAAGAAGGGAATGGCAAAACACTTCAGCATTCTTGCCTTCAGAACCCCATGAACAGTATGAAAAGGCAAAAAGATATGACGCTGAAAGATGAACTCCACAGGTCAATAGGTGCCCAATACACTACAGAGACGAGCAGAGAAATAGCTCCAGAAGGAATGAAAAGGCTGAGCCAAAGCAGAAACAATGCCCAGTTGTGGATGTGTCTGGTGATGAAAGTAAAGTCCGATACTGTAAAGAACAATATTGCATAGGAACCTGGGATGTTATGTCCATGTCAAAGTAAATTGGAAGTAGTCAAACAGGAGATGGCAAGAGTGAACATTGACATTTTAGAAATCAGTGAACTAAAATGGACAGGATGGGCAAATTTAATTCAGATTACCATTATATCTATTACTATAGGCAAGAATCCCTTAGAAGAAATGGAGTAGCCATCATAGTCAACGAAAGAGTTCAAAATGCAGTACTTGGGTACAATCTCTAAAACAACAGAATGATCTCTGTTTTCAAGGCAAACCATTCAATATCACAGTAGTGCAAATCTATGCCCCAATCACTAAAGCTGAAGAAGCTAAAGTTGAATGGCTCTATAAAGACCTACAAGACCTTTTAGAACTGACACCATCAAAGGATGTCCTTTTCATCATAAGGGACTGGAATGCAAAATTAAGAAGTCAAGAGATACCTGGAGTAACAGGCAAATTTGGCCTTGAAGCACAAAATGAAGCAGGGAAAAGGCTAACAGAGTTTTGCCAAGAGAATGCACTGGTCATAGAAAACACCCTCTTCCAACAACACAAGAGAAGATTCTATATATGGACCTCACCAGATGGTCAATATCAAAATCAGATTGATTATATTCTTTGTAGCTGAAGATGGAGAAAGTCTCTACAGTCAGCAAAAACAAGACTGGGAGCTGTCTGTGGCTCAGATCATGAACTCCTTATTGCCAAATTCAGACTTAAATTGAAGAAAGTAGGGAAAACCACTAGGTCATTCAGGTTTGATGTAAATCAAATTCCTTCCAATTATACAGTGGAAGTGACAAATAGACTCAAGGGATAAGATCTGATAGAATGTCTGAAGAACTATGGATAAAAACTAATGTCATGAGACATTATACAAGAGGTAGTGATGAAAATCATTCCCAAGAAAAAGAAATGCAAAAAGCCAAAATGGCTGTCTGAGGAGGTCTTACAAATAGCTGAGAAAAGAAGAGAAGTGAAAGGCAAAAGAGAAAAGGAAAGATATAGCCATCTGAATGTAGAGTTGCAAAGAATAGCAAGGAGAGATCAGAAAGAATTTGTCAGTGAACAATGCAAAGAAAGAGAGGGAAACAATAAAATGGGAAATACTAGAGATCTCTTAAAGAAAATCAGAAATACCAAGGGAACATTTCATGCAAAGATGGGCACAATAAAGGACAAAAATGGTATGGACCTAACAGAAGCAGAAGGTATTAAGAAGAGCTGGTAAGAATACACAGAAGAACTATACACAAAAAGATCATAATGACCCAGATAACCATGATGGTGTGATCACTCAGCTAGATACAGACAGCTTGGAGTGTGAGGTCAAGTTGGCCTTAGGAAGCATCACTAAAAACAAAGCTAGTGGAGGTGCTGGAATTCCAGTTGAGCTATTTTAAATCCTAAAAGATGATGCTGTTAAAGTGCTGCACTCGATATGCCAGCAAATATAGAAAACTCAGCAGTGGCCAGCACTGGAAAAGGATTGGAAATTCATTCCAATCCCAAAGAAAGGCAATGCAAAAAAATGTTCAAACTACCACACAATTGCACTCATCTCACACGCTAGCAAAGTAATTCTCAAAATTCTCCAAGTGAGGCTTCAACAGTACATGAACCATGAAATTCCAGATGTTCAAGCTGGATTTAGAAAAGGCAGAGAAACCAGAGATCAAATTGCCAACATCCAATGGATCATAGAATAAGCAAGAGAGTTAAAGAGAGTTCCAGAAAAACATCCACTTCTGCTTCATTGACTATGCTAAAGCCTTTGACTGTATGGATCACAAAAAAAAAAAAATTGAAAATTTTTCAGGAGATGGGAATGCCAGACCACCTTACCTCCCTCCTGAGAAACCTGTATGCATATTAAGAACAACAGTTAGATCCAGACATGGAACAATGAACTGGTTCAAAATTGGGAAAGGAGTACATCAAGGCTGTATTGAAGACACTTGAGAGTCCCTAGGACTGTGAGGAGATCAAACCAGTAAATCCTAAAGGAAATCAATCCTGAATATTCATTAGAAGGACTGATGCTGGAACTTGAGCTCTAATATTTTGGCTACCTGATCTGAAGAGTCAACTCATTAGAGAAGCCTCTCATGATAGTAAAGATTGAAGGCAGGAGGAGAAGGGGACTACAGAGGATGAGATGGTTGGATAGGATAACTGACTCAATGGACATGAGTCTGAGCAAGCTCCGGGAGATGGTGAAGGACAGAAAAGCCTGGCATGCTGCAGTCTGATGGTCACAAATAACTGGGCACAACTGAGCAACTGGAGAACAAGAACAAGGTCAACTTGACTTGTTTTTAAAGACCATTTTCACCCAAAAATGGACTATTAATCACCTTACCATATTCAGAACTTAGAAATGACTAAAGGAAAACAGGGATCAGTTTTGCAGAGAGATGTTCCTCAGTAATAAGTGAAACTCACAGGCATTAGCTCTTGACATTTGCTCTTTTTTTTAATAATGTCACATCTTATTTTGAGTATAACAAAATCCACAGTAGTTTGACATAAACTTTATGCTTATATATATATATATATATATTAAACTTTATTTATTTTAAAAGTGTCATTTTATTGTATTCCATGGTACTCATGGAGGTAAAGAAAAATATTGTACACAGGAGTATTTTAGAAAGAGAGTTAAACCAATTTTGCATCAGTAGGCCATTGATCAACCACATACATTTAGCAATTCTTTTGGTCATGTCCAGATTAACTGGGCCATAAGTAAGATCTATAGATTAATGGAGAAATATAGAAGAGGAAGAAAAGCTATCTGTTCTTTTTGTAGTCTACAATTGTTAATGCTTTGTATTGAGAGTTAAGGACCTTATTATGTTCATTGTGAATTTTTCAGTTTTTTTTTTAAACTACAATAGCACTTACCTCTAAAACATTAAATATCAAAATTTGCTACCTGAAAACTTTCAGATACTTCAAGGTATGCATGTGGCATATAAATAAGTATGCCCAAGCTCTTTTCCTTTTCTCTTTAAATTTGCCTACATCTGAGTAAGTTCCCACAACTAAAAGATAATATGACAGTAAATGTCTGCTTTATTTTTCTATTTTATATTATTTTATAGATTAAAATAGTTTTATAATCCTTACAACACTTTTCAGTTGAGCAGGGTGACAATAGCATTGCATAAAATAATCTCTAGAGGTGTTTGGGCTTTTACTCTTATGGTCGCAGCTTCAAATTTCCCCAGTTGTCTGTCTCATAAAAAATTTAACTGGAATCAGGTGCAGTAATAAGTTGAACTTCTGTTTGAATGACATACAGTGATTCAATCCAGAACAAAATCGTATTCAATTCATTAAACTGAAGAAAGCTTTTTCAACTCTCCAAGTCCATAATATAAATCCAGCAGATATGCACTCTAAATTCAGCTGTTTCTTTGACCTTTTCTTGTTTGTCCAAGACTCCAAATGATTGGGTTATACGTAATGATCTCTTATTGTGGCAATATATTAATGGAAAGCACATCACTAGGAAAGGATAAAATTGAAGAAGGGAATAAAAGAAGTAAAAATTGCATCCCTCATTGATGCAACACCATTTAACATCTCAGTTCAAAAACTTCCACTTTACTTGTTTTCACATCCTTTAGGCTAATGTTACTGATAACATTACAATATAGCTCCTATTAAGCAGGCATGCTTTGCTTTCTTTGCTTGATCCATCACAAATATTTTTGTCTAAATTTTGAAATTCCAACACTGTGAAATGTACAATTCCAAGCCATGGATGCAACATGAAATAGCTTTTCACCACAATCACTATATATCATGCTAGTGGGATAACTGAATAGCTTTGGCCTTTAAGTTATGGCCCATGAGTACACTAAAATGAATGCTATTATGAGGAAAATAGAAATGATGAATATTTGCAATAAAAACAACAGAAAAGCATGAGCCCCACCACCCTGTCAGGTTAAATTTATATGTCTGATTTTCTTATGGAGAGGGGAAATATGAATATTCACTTATTCAGTGCTGAATATTCCCCTCGTGTTCTAGGGATACTCTCCCTCTGATTTTGTGCACAGCAAGCTTGGCTTTCATCAGTGGTTGGTTTCCATCGACAGGTGCTCATTCCATCCCTAAAGATTTTTTGTAAATGTGTTCGCTTATTTTACTTGGAGTTTGTGCCTCTCAGAAGAAATGAGGAAGTTTACCCTCAGAATCTGAAGTCTTTGAAAGCAACAAAGGAAAATAAAGTTTCTATAATCTCATGGGAACACCAAAATGCCTATTGGATGTCTTTTTCATTTCTCATTTCCTCAGAAAATAGATACAATCATTTCTTAGATTGTCTTTCTCTGATTTTCAATGAGAAAATTTAAATACTTGAGATCAAGTACTGGTTTTAAACTGAGGAACTCCTTGAATATTATCCTCCCAAGTAATGGTAGGTTTGAATAGCTGACATGATTGCCCCCAAAATGGTTCTGTTTGGATGTTTCTTTGGAGTGCATAGCTTTTACATGTCTATTTAGTTTTGATACTCTACTTCTGATTAGAATTGAGGTGGACTATTCTGCCTCAAATTTTCACACTGGCAAAATCAGACCCAATTGGATAATCCTAGGTATTACAGAAAATTTAAAGGCCATATGGTTCAGTTTACTATCAAGATTAAACATTACCTCTACTACATACTCAGCAAGTAATTATATAACCTCTACTTGTATAATCAACCTGGCAATAAACACAATCCTCTTTTAATGGTTAAATATTAACACCTCAATGATAACAGCTAGATAGATGTTTAATCACTCATGCCTCTACCATTACCACCACTGTGGGATACTCAAAAGATTGAATTCAAGTCTTTCAAATGAGACAGAGTGAGAGGAAAAAAAAGAAAAAAGCTTCTTTACTGCCAATTCTCACTGGACAAACAGGAAGCTTGCTCTAGAAAAGGGATATTGAAGGATATAGATGTTCTTAAATAAGTTGAGCATATGTACATTTAAGGCCCAAGGTAAGAGCCAGGCTCAGTAATGAAATGAGAATTTAATGTATTTTAAATGTCTTAATATGCAAAAGCATTCATTACAGAAAATGGTGGGAGAAAAAGAAATAATATTTACCATTAGAAGTAAAGGATCCTTAGACCTCGCCAAACTGGATAATTCAAAAATTTTTATAAAGGAATATAGATATAGGATGTGGAAATTCTCACAGCCTGATTAAGGTGATTAATTGACTTGAATATCATAATTGGAATTTAATATTGGTATAAGTTTGGTATTAGTAGTTACTATTTGTATGCATGTATGTACATGATATATGTATGTATCTTTATACATAAAGAAACTCTAGAAAATCATTTTATTTCTTATTCACTGAAATATTCCATTAATTTAACTTAAGCAATTCATTGTGTTTTTAAATTTCAGCGATAATACCCAGCTTTGGATCTCACTGATTTAAACAGTTCCTGACCGACACTTCCGGTACTTGGAGTTCACAGGTCACTCAAACAGCATCCAATAAAAACAAGAGAAAAATAAATGTCATATTAATGCATATATGTGGAATCTAGAAAAATGGCATAGATGAACCTATTTGCAAAACAGAAATAGAGACACAGACATAAAGAACAAATCTATGGACACCAAGGAGGGATGGGGGTGGGTGGGATGAGTTGGGAGATTGAGATTGACATACATAATGTTACTCTGTATAAAGTAGGTAACTAATGAGACCCTACTTTATAGAAAAGGGAACTCTACTCAATGCTCTGTGGTGATAAAGAGAAGATATACATGGATCTGTAGCCGATTTACTTTTCTGTACAGAAGAAATTAACATGACCATAAAGCAACTAAATTCCCAATTAAAAATATTACTACTAATACTAAAAAAAAAAAAAAAAAGCAGTATGTCTGATCACTGGTATGTCCTTCCTTAAATCCTTAAAGGAATTACAAAATTTGTTACTTTCATGGTAGCTCTCCCATGTTAGAGGAGTACTGCCAATATGTAAATTTCACTAAAATTCAAAGAAAAGTTCTTCAGAGAGAATCTTCCAAGAATGGGGTCTATGAAACACATTCAGAACATGCCCCCAGAACAAAAAATAGGAGTAAACTGTTTTAATCATTATTTTGAATATCCAACAAGTTACCCTAATACATCTAAAATTCACAAGACTAATATTCTTAAAGCACTGGTATGTTCGGCATAAGGGAGAAAGATATGGAACATTAAAATGTTTAAAAGTATACATTATAAAAGCAAGATCAATATAAAGAGTTGTAATTATGGCTTGGAATGTATTTTTGAGATATTTTTGTACAAACAGAGAATAACTTGCCATGAATAACTAGAGCCAGTCTTGGGTTCTCTTTGACCTCGACTAGATTTGTTTGCTGTCAATATTGATAGACTTTCCTCCTGGAGCATCCAGCTGTTATACCCTTCACTGGGCAGTTGGTTACCTTACCATCTTCCTTTGTTATAGTAAGTAATTATGAAAATATAAAACAGAAGCGTATTCCTCTAATCTACTCTCATGTACAAAGCACACCATTATTTTAACACATATTGGAAGAATGATAATCCAGCTATATTTCAAAACATCAGTGATGGAAGCTCACAGCTCAGAAGGCAACAAAGTTCATACTGGATATTTCTATTTTTCTCAATATTGGACTGAAGCATGTTTCCATGTTATTTTCCTATGTAGAACTTCAGGAACTAGACATGACAACATTCAGTTAACTAAAGGTATCTATCAGCTTCCCTTCCACATCATGTGTCTCTCTCTTTTCCAAATCTTTCAGCAATTGTAGATGAGATAAGTTTCTGGTGTCCCTTCACTAGTACCTTACCTTCTCCTCTGCTGCTGCTGCTGCTAAGTCGCTTCAGTCGTGTCCGACTCTGCGTGACCCTATAGACAGCAGCCCACCAGGCTCCCCTGTCCCTGGGATTCTCCAGGCAAGAACACTGGAGTGGGTTGCCATTCCCTTCTCCAATGCATGAAAGTGAAAAGCGAAAGTGAAATCACTCAGTCGGGTCCGACTCTTAGCGACCCCATGGACTGCAGCCTACCAGGCTCCTCCACCCATGGGGTTTTCCAGGCAAGAATACTGGAGTGGGGTGCCATTGCTTTCTCTGGCCTTCTTCTCTAGATAAGCTCTAATTAGTAACTCAGTTACAAACTATACCCTCTTGCAAGTAAAGAAACATCTTAAAATATAGTAGTGCTCATTTCATTTTTTCAGTTGTGTCCAACTCTTTGAGGCTATTTGGACTGTAGCCCACCAGTCTTTTCTATCCATGGGATTTCCCAGGCAAGAATTCTGTAGTGGGTTGCCATTTCCTCCTCCAGGGGATCTTCCTGGCTCAAGGATTGAATCCATGTCTCCTGAAATGCAGGCAGATTCTTTACCTCTGAACCATTGGGGAAGCCCTAATCTGGTAGTGGGCAGATAATTTTTGCACTGCCCAAAAGAGCATATATTAATACATATTAGCTCAGGAACCTGGGAACAAAGAAGTGAATTTTCATTTTTTTCTCTGCCATTCACACTGCATTTGACTTGAAGAAAACTCTGTATTATCCCAAGATGCTAGGAAATTATTAAATTTTTGATAAGGTATTATACTAAAGCTCTTTGACATTCAGGGATAAATCATGTCAAATAGTTACAAAGTAATGATGGTGAAGGTAATGATTTCTATTCAGCTTTTGAAGGAAGAATTTAAAACGGTGTCAGCAAGTTGATATCAGTGTTTCTTTCAAGTACTCAGAAATTGTTGCCAAAATTTTAGGAGCTCTGCTTGATGAAATTCTTATCTAGAAGCCTAGCATATATTGAAATTCTGAATGATACTTTCATTGACTGCTGTTTTAAGTGTTAATTTCACTGGCTTTGCATTTCCCATTTCCACCTCTTTTTGCTACTTCAGTACTAATGCTGAACTCATTTACAATGTATTGTTAACTTTATTAAAATTTCATGAAATGGCAGGATAGTTGGGTAAGCCATGGAGACAACTTAGTTTGCTTTCCCATTTTCTGATCAAGTAAAGTAGCTCTGAAGAAATCCTTTGCATCGAACACTTAACACATTAAGTAAATATAATGCATGCTTATGTTACTTTAACTAATATCTCTGCATGTTAAGTAATATCTGAGGACAATCTCATATGAGCTTCAATCTCACTGACAAGTATAATACTTAGGAAAAGCCAACTAAGATTAATGCAAGTCATTTCTTCTCCACAAATCACACATCCTTCACAATGCAGTAAAATAGTTCTAAATTATAAATTCGACTATATAAGTCCTTTGTACAAATCTCTAAAGAACAAAGTTTAAAGTCAAGTCTATGGATATTTAACCTTCAGAGATGAAAGAGGAGAACTGACAGCCTACACACCGAAAATTTCAGCAAGATTACTGTTTTCCCTGACTAAACACAAAGGTAAGTAAAAGTCATACTGAATTCTTTCACTTTGAACAACTTAATTACAGTAAAATTTGGTCCGCACTAGAATGTTTTCAGCTTTGTTATTAATGACTACCTAAGCAAGATAGAACAGATTAATCCACTGGAATTGGCACGTACTTTTCTGAATGAAGTTTCAGAGTAAAAAAGCCAGTGAGAATTAGGGAACACCAGCCTTTTCAATGCAATGATCTCATAGGAGACAAACCGTTGAAGCATGGATCTTGTTTGAAGAGGACCGAGAGAATTAGACATTATTAAACCTACTGATGTGCACATCTTACACGTTTGGAATCTTTGAAATAATTCCCATTTTGAAGGGGCAACAAAAATTGGAACACAGAAAAATAGAAGACAAATGCCCCAGGAGTCACTAAAAGAACATCCAGTATCTACTATAATCCACAATATAGAGCAATAATAAATAGAACGCTATGTTTTTCTACTTTGAGTCCAGCGTTGGAAGACTTAGGGGAATAGGGAAGTCATACCACTACACACAATTGCAGACATGTTTTGCTTAAACACCTAATGTTAAGTGTACTCAATCTTAATCTTGAATTCTTTTAGCTGTCTTACAAGTTATGTGCAATAAATATCTATACATAATACCCTTTTAAGACATCTCCACATCCTAATTCCTAGAACCAGTAAATATGCTACCTTTTATGGCAAAAGAGCTTTTGCTGGTGTAATTAACTATCTTGAGATAAGGAGACTATCCTGACCCTCATAAGTTAAGAGTAAAGGAGGAGGGCCAGAGTTGGACACACCTGTTGATTCCACAAGCTTGGCTTTGAAAATGGAGGAGGGGATTAGTTGCCAAGGAATTCAGGCAGTCTCCAGCAGTAGCAAAAAGCGAAGGGACAGATTTTCTTTTATAACCACCAGAAAAGAAATACACATACAGCCCTACGGACATTTTAATTGTAGCTCAGTGAAGCCACTTTAGACTGCTGACCTACAGAATCGTAAGATAATAAATTGGTGTTATTTTAAGCCATTACATTTATGATAATTTGTTACACTGGCAGTATAAAACTAACACAATGGTATAACGTCACTGACAAGATGAAATCCAAACTTTCTACCATAAACTTCAAGCCCCTCCAGGCTCCCCGATACCAGTTTCTTTATTCACATCTTCCAATACTCTCTGATAAGCACTTACTCTCTAATAATATTAAACTACTGCACTTCCTAGGTTTTATTTTTTTTATTAAACTTCGTATTTCAAATTGTAGGTTCACATGGGACTGTAATAAATAATACAGAGAAATCTATCGTACTCTTTGCCCAGTTGTCTCAAAATTTTTGTCCTATAATCTTTCAGAATTAGACAGTATCACAGACAAGATACTGACATTGTTACAGTTTGAGGACAAAAACTCCATCTTGAAAGTAGTAAAGCCCAAAGATAGAACTTGGGCACTTGAAGACCTTTTAAACTTCTCAACTAAAATACTCTGTAATTATCGTCCTACTTTTAGGCATCTTCTTATGCAAAATAATAAATGTTATTCTTAAGGCCTTTTTTAATTTGAGTTTTATGTTATTTGCAACCCAAAGCATCCTAACTGCTTCAAGTTTTAGCACAGCTTTAACCTGTCTTTCTAGTGCAAATAGATAATACAAAATGACATTTTATAACAAAACTGCGTAGGTGAGAAATACTTGTCAGCAGCCCCAACTTAACCAAGAGAAGTGAGGTCACAAGGCAAATCACTGCCACCAAAATTGAAGAGACCAGCAAATTAATGCAAAGAACCATAACTTACCAAAGCAGAAATCCATAAGCTGAAACCTCTGCAGGAATCCATGCCATGATAGGGAAATCACAACTGAATTGGTTAGGAGGGTCAGAGTAGACAACTCTGAGAATAACAAACTCTGGAGAACTCATTCATGGGGTGGGGTGAATTTTGGGGGGTTCTACCTTCTAGATTTGCACCAGGTTCTCACAAAGAAAATTGGAGGAAAATCCCCTGCCACTACTGCAAGAGGCAGGGAAGACCCACCATTTTGAAATACTCCAGGGCATTCTGTTCTTCTTAACAAGGTTTCCCCTTAAGAGAAACTATTAACTAGACTCCAACCTGCAAGTGTTTTATCTCAGCCTAGCTGACCTATGCAACCCTCTTCTCACAGCTGACTCTAATTTCTACAGGGATAAATGGAAATACACAGCTTCAGGGATTTACCCTGTGGCTCAGGTGGTAAAGAATCTGCCTGTAATTCAGGAGACAGAAGAGATGCAAGTTCAATCCCTGGATCAGGAAGATCCCCTGGAGGAGGGCATGACAACCCACTCCAGTATTCTTTCTGGGAAAAATCCCATGGACAGAGGAGCCTGGAAGTCTACAGTCCATGGGACTGCAAAGAGCCAAACACGACTGAAGCCACCGAGCATGAGCATGAAATTCATCTAGCCTTCCATGTGGGAGAAGGAAAACACCCAGCTTCAGTCCACTCTGGCCATCCTGTCCCACCTGAGATGCTGGTGAGGGGAAAACACCCAGCTTCAGTCCACTCTGGCCATCCTGTCTCACCTGAGATGCTGGTGAGGGGAAAACACCCAGCTTCAGTCCACTCTGGCCATCCTGTCCCATCTAAGATGCTGGTGAGGGGACTGAAAATCACTGGTTAAGTTCATAGTCAAAGGTACAGGCTTCCAGGAAGACTGAGACCTACTCATAAGATTATAGAATGCTTCATCTCCCCCAGCATCTTGATACCACGTAACTACAGGCCTATTTACAACAGTTTCTTTTTCTCCATATATTATGCTCAACTATCAAGACAAAGTTACAAGACATTGTTATTGCTGTTGTTTAATCACTCAGTCATGTCCAATTCTTTGTGACCTCAAGGACTGTATCCCACCAGTCTTCTCTGTCCATGGGATTTCATAGGCAAGAATACTGGAGTGGCTTGCCATTTCTTCCTCAAGGGAATCTTGCCAACACAGGGATCAAACCCATGTCTCCTGCATTAGCAGGCAGATTCTTTACCACTGAGCCACCAGGGAAGCCCTACAGGACATTAAGAGATACACAGTTTGAAGAAACAAAATAAACCTCAGATCAAAACTAAGATATGATAGACATGTTGAAATGATCTGACTGGGGATTTGAAACAATCATAAATAATATGCTAGGGGCTCTAATGCAGCGGTACCCAACCTTTTTAGCACCAGGGAGCAGTTTGATGGAAGATACTTTTTCCACAGACTGGGAAGGAAGATGATTTGGGAATTTTTCAAGCTCATTACATTTATTGCACACTTTGCTTCTTTTATTATTACATTGTGATATAGGATGACATAATTATACAGCTCACCATATTGCAGAATCAGTGGGAGCCCTGAGCTTGTTTTGTTGCAACTAGACAATCTCATCTGCGGGTGATGGGAAACAGTGAAACCTGAAGTGTGTTTCTCATGTCTTGTCTATTCCATAATCTCATTTTGGTTGCTGTCACTGCAGAAAGCCTTGCTTCACAAAGATGTGGTGTTGGAAATGGAACCAGGTTTTTCAATGCTTTTGTGGCAATATCAGGATATTCCACCTTGACATATGGAGATTTGAAATTGTCTCAAACATGCTTTTTGAAAGAATAGCATTGAAACATGTATATTAACATATGTGAAATAGATCGCCAGTCCAGTTTTGATACATGAGATAGGGCACTCAGGGTTGGTGCACTGGGATGATCCTGAGGGGTGGGTTGGGGAGGGAGGAGGAAGGGGGGTTCAGGATGGAGGACACATGTACACCCATGGCTGATTCATGTCAATGTATGGCAAAAACCACCACAATATTGTAAAGTAATTAGCCTCTAATTAAAATATATGTTAATTTTTTAAGTTAAAATTTAAAAATATGTATATATTCTTTAATTAGAGGAAAATTGCTTTACAATATAGTGTTGGTTTCTGCAGGACAATAGCACAATTTAGCCATAATAATAGATACATAATCTCTCTCTTGAGCCTCCATGCCCTCCCCCCATCCCACCCCTCTAAGTTATCACAGAACACCAAGCTGGGGTCTCTGTGTTATATAGCAACTTCTCACTAGCAACATACTTTTAAGGCCACCATCATTTGCGATCTCAAATAGCTGATCCTCTTCTAGCACAGACCAAGGTCCATATAGTCAAAGCTATTGTTTTTCCAGTAGTCATGTATGGATGTGAGAATTAGACCATAAAGAAGGCTGAGTGTCAAAGAACTGATGCTTTCATACTTTGGTGCTGGAGAAGACTCTTGAGGGTCCCTTGGACAACAAGGAGATGAAACCATCAACCCTAAAGGAAATCAATCCTGAATATTCACTGGAAGGACTGATGCTGAAGCTGAAGCTCCAATACTTTGGCCACCTGATGCGAAGAGTTGACTCATTAGAAAAGACCCTGAAGCTGGTAAATATTGAGGGCAGGAGGAGAAGGGGATGACAGAGGATGAGACAGTTGTATGGTATTGCCAACTCAATGGACGTGAGTTTGAGCAAACTTTGGGAGATGCAAAGCCTGGTGTGCTGCAGTCCATGGTTCGGTTTGGGCTGCAGTCCAAAGAGTCATACATGACAGCGACTGAACAACAAAAGACAGACGAAGTTGATTCATCTGGTTTATTCACAAATGGGTCATGGATCTATTCCTTCCCAGTGCGGGATCTTTTGTTGTTGGGAAGTAATGCCCAAACTCCTTTGAAAACTCCTAGGTGATCACGCACCAACTGGGACAAAGAAGACTGGCTCAGTCTCTTTCAAAATCTCTGCTAATGCTTGAAATGTGTCAAAAAGCTCAATGTTTACTCCTCACCCCCATAATTCCAATTTGGCTTTGAATGTAGTCACTTTATCTGCCAACTTTAACACAGTATAATCCTCCCTTGAAATGACAGACTGAGTTCATTGAACAGGTTGAATATGTCACACAAGTAAGCAAGTTTTGCCACCTATTCTGTGTCACTGAAAAGTGCTGCCAGAGGTGACTGCTTTTCTATAAAAATAATTCTCTGGAATTGCTCTCATAACTCAAAAACTCTAGCCAATGATTTACCTTTAGAAAGTCATCTCACTTCTGTGTATAAGAGAAGACATGTGTTCTGTGTTCATCTCACTAATGCTGCTGCTGCTGCTGCTAAGTCACTTCAGTCGTGTCCGACTCTGTGCGACCCCATAGATGGCAGCCCACCAGGCTCCACCGTCCCTGGGATTCTCCAGGCAAGAACACTGGCGTGGGTTGCCATTTCCTTCTCCAATTCATGAAAGTGAAAAGTGAAAGTGAAGTCGCTCAGTCATGTCGGACTAGTAGCAACCCCATGGATTGCAGCCTACCAAGCTCCTCCGTCCATGAGATTTTCTAGGCAAGAGTACTGGAGTGGCTTGCCATTGCCTTCTCTGGTTCATCTCACAGAGCTGTGTGAATAGAGGTGAGTTAAGGGCATGAATGGATTTGAGATCACATGTATGGATGTGAGAGCTGGACCCAAAGAAACCTGAGTGCCAAAGAATTGATGCTTTTGAACTGTGGTGTTGGAGAAGACTCTTGAGAGTCCCTTGGACAGCAAGGAGAGCCCACCAGTCCATCCTAAAGGAGATAGGTCCTGAATATTCATTGGAAGGACTGATGCTGAAGCTGAAGCTCCAATACTTTGGCCACCTGATGCGAAGAGTTGACTCATTAGAAAAGACCCTCATGCTGGGAAAGATTGAAGGCAGGAGGAGAAGAGGATGACAGAGCATGAGATGATTGGATGGCATCACCGACTCGATGGACATGAGTTTGAGCAAGCTCTGGGAGTTGGTGATGGACAGGGAAGCCTGGTGTGCTGCAGTCCATGGGGTCACAAAGAGTAGGATATGACTGAGTGACTGAACTAAAGGGCATTAACTTTAAGGAGGCTGATAATTTTAATCATATCCTGAAAAACTTTGCTATGTTCAGGTAGTATTTTTTGGCTAGCCAGCATTTCTCTATGGATGGATCTGTGCATCGACTCATATTCAGAAGCAACCTCTTTGACCTGAGTAGTGAAAGCAGAAAACCATCCAGTCATGGCAGTCAGTCTGTGTGTGCATATATGGAGACAAAATGACCAACTCAGTTTTCCTGCTTTGTAATCATTTAGGCTGGAGAAGGCAATGGCACCCCACTCCAGTACTCTTGCCTGGAAAATCCCATGGATGGAGGACCCTGGTAGGCGGCAGTCCATGGGGTCACACAGAGTCGGACACGACTGAGTGATTTCACTTTCACTTTTCACTTTCATGCATTGGAGAAGGAAATGGCAACCCACTCCAATGTTCTTGCCTGGAGAATCCCAGGGACAGGGGAGCCTGGTGGGCTGCCATCATGGAGTCTCACAGAGTCAGACACGACTGAAGCGACTTAGCAGCAGCAGCAGCAGTCATTTAGGCTTGAAGAGTTCTGCAGTGTGGTCATGCTAGTTGGCAACAAAAGTGCATATAGCATATCCTCATGCACATCCTCCGGAAATACATCACACAAAAACAGACATTGTTGATTTGTCAATATCAGTACTTATCAACCTGGATAGCATACCACGGTGATGCATTAATCCTCTCTAATGAGTGCCTTGGTGTCCTCTGCTATTTCATCAATTCATCTAGTTATGATGCTAGCCGAAAGAGGTAAACACGCCACCTTTTGGACTGCAGTCTCTCCTAAAAGTTCACAACAAATGTCCTTAGTAGCAGGCAGGATCAGCTCTTCTTAGCTTTAGCGATGTGGTTAGCCACTAAGAATGATGCTCTCAGTGCAGACACATTTGATGAAATTGTGGCCTTCAATAATTGCTCTGTTCTTTGTGTTCACATTTTTTTTTCTTTTGAAAAACACCAGAGGCTTGTTTTTAATGCAGGTTGTTTGGTCTCTGTGTGGCGAACCAGTTTTGAAGGTTTCATGGCTTTGCTGGATAACCATTCACCACATATTATACAAGCTGGGCTTGGAGGATGTAAATTAACTTTTTTCAGTGAGCCCACAATTTAAGGATTCTTCATATTTTCTTTTATATGCAGCTTTCTTTATGTTGGTAGTCTTAGAGTCTTTTGTCGTCTCATTAATGAGTCTTTCCCCCTTTTCAAAGAAGCTCTCCAGCAATATTTTTCTTTTTTTACTCATTTTGGCTAGGGTTAGCTTGTGGACTTATGAAAACTGTAACTGAGACAAGTGCACAGTGTGGGAAAGAGGCATGGACAGAAGTGGTAAACAAAACAATAGACAGGGCCACACAGAGACTAAAATAAAAGTACTTTAGCCTGACTTAAATCCTGCCACCAGACACAGCTTGTCGCTTGCCACTCACTGATAGGGTTTTGATATGAGTCTGCAAGTAATTGCTTTATTATGGCATCTGTGCAGTCATACCTCTCTGCTATTTGTATTTGCAGCTATTCCCTACCACTAGCATCAGCGCCTCAGCTCCACTTCAGATCATTAGGCATTAGATTCTCACACGGAGCAGATAACCGAGATCCCTTGCATGTGCAGTTCACAGTAGGGTATGTGTACCTATGAGAATCCAACGCTGCCACTGATCTGAAAGGAAGTGGAGCTCAGGTGATAATGGGAGCAATGGAGAGCTGCTGTAAGTAAAGATGAAGCTCTGCCCACTGTTCACCTCCTGCTGCATGGCCTGGTTCCTATCAGGGGGTTGGGAACCCCTGCTCCGATGGACAAAGGAGACAGCATGCAAGAGTAAATGTAAAGCAGAGAAATGGAAATTCTAAAAAAGAACCAAAAAGAAATGCTAAAGGTCAGAATTATTATTACAGAAATGAAAAAAAGCCTTATTTGGGCTTATTAGATAGGACACAGCTGACAAAAGATTTGCCAATATTTCAATAGAAACCTCCAAAAAATGAAAAGCAAATGGGAAAAAAAAGACTTTTTAGTTTTTTAACTCCCGAGAACTGTGGGACAACTGCAAAAAGTTGTAACATAAGTATAATAGGAATACCAAAATAAGAATGAGAGAAGGGAACAGAAGGAACATTTGAAACAATTATAACTTGGAATTTCCCCAAAATTAATGTTGGACATCAAACCACAGATCCATGAAACTCAGAGAATTCCAAGCCAGATAAATAACAAAAATTTACCCCTGGCTCATATTATTTTCAAGCGACAGGAAATCAAAGATGAATTTAAAAATCCTGAAAGATGGCTTGCATTAGAACAAAAAATTCATGTCAACTACTCCTAAGAAAACATGGAAGTGTGAGGTGACATATTTACAGTGTTGAGAGAGAAACCACAAACCTAGAATTCTGTACCTTTAAAAACTGTCCTTCAAAAGGGAAGGGGAAATAAAGACTTTCTCAGAAAAACAAAAATTGAAGAAACTTGTTGCCAGTAGACCTGCCTTCCTAGCAATATTAAAAGAAATTCTTCAGAGACAAGAAATATTACACAGGTCAGAAATCCACTTCAAGGAAATAAAAGAAGAACATCAAAAAGGTTAAGTGAAGGCAAAATAAAACTTTTATGTGTTTTATTCTTAACTGATTTGACAAATAAGCATTTGTACAAAATAACAGTAGCAAAAATGTATTTGATCATGTATACTTATGTATACAGCTTATGTATAGAAGATTTTATATACATATATATATATATACACACACACACACACACATATGCTAAAGCTGAAACTCCAGTACTTTGGCCACCTCATGCGAAGAGTTGACTCATTGGAAAAGACTCTGATGCTGGGAGGGACTGGGGGCAGGAGGAGAAGGGGACGACAGAGGATGAGATGGCTGGATGGCATCACCGACTCGATGGACGTGAGTCTGGGTGAACTCCGGGAGTTGGTGATGGACAGGAAGGCGTGGCATGCTGCGATTCATGGGGTGGCAAAGAGTCGGACACGACTGAGTGACCGAACTGAATTGAACTGAACTGATGATGATACTTGCTTATGTGTGAGTGAAATGAATAGCAAGAATGATACAAAGGACACGAAAAAGCAATTAATATTATATTATTATAAAATACTCACACTACCCCTGAGGTATTATAGTATTATTTGAAAGTAGAATTGAATTAGTTGTAAATAATATTGCAAACTCTAGAGAAACTACTAAACAAAAAGTTTTTTAAAAAAACTATAAATGATATTCTAAGAAAGGAGAGAAACTGGAATCATAAAAAATGGTCATTTAAAATACACTTAACTACTATAATTGCTTTGCCTTTCCATAAAATCAGTGCAATAATTCTGTTTATATTAAAAGCAAATCTTTCATGGGATTTTGATAGTGATTTTGTTAAACCTATATATCAATTTGGAGAGAACTGGCATCTTCATTGGGCTTGCCAGATGGTGCCAGTGTTAAAGAACCTGCCTGCCAATGCAGAAGACGTAAGTTGAGACGTGGTTTTGATCCCTGGGCTCAGAAGATCCCCTGGAGGAGGAAATGGCAACCCACTCCAATATTCTTGCCTGGAGAATCCCCATGGACAGAGGAGCCTGACGGGCTACAGTCCATAGGGTCACAAAGAACTGGACTAAGCAAGCACACGTGGCATTGTTATTACACTGAACTTTTCCATCCATTAGCACAGTGTGACTCTCCATTTATGTAGATCTTCTTTGACTTTTTTCATCAGTATTTTGTACTTTTAGGCATACAGGTTCTGTCCATGTGTATTTTCGTTTATACCTAAGCACCACATTTTATTTTGAGCCATTGTAAATTTTCTTCATTTCTGCTTATTTATTGTTAGTATAAAGAAATGCCATATTGATTTTTGTATGATGATCTTATAAATACATTCATACGCAACTCATTATTTAATTATAGATTTTTATAGGCTCCTTGGGGTTTTCTATGTAGGTGGTCATTTCATCTACAAACAGGTCAGCTTTATTTATTCATTTCTAATCAATATACCTGTTATTTCCTTTCCTTGCCTGACAATAACTTCCAGTAGTCATTGGATAAAGCTATTAATAGTGGATGGTTTTGCCTTGTTTCTGATTGTAGGTGAAAAACTTTCAGTCATTCACAATTAAGAGTTTTGTTAGTTGTAGGTTCTTTTGTTAGTTGTTAGTTGTAGTTCTTCCACACCATTCCTAGTTGGCTGAGAGTTTTTATCATGAAGAGTTGTTTTAGGTCATTAAATTAATTTCTTAATTAGTTGATCGTGTGTTTTCTTTTAGCCTGTTGGTACAATGAATTGCATTGGTTGATATTTTAACATTGAATCAGACTTGCATACCTGGAATAAATTCCAGTTGATCAGAATCAGTAATTATATTCATTCATTGCTAGATTAGACTTGCTAATATTTTATTGAAAATGTTTACATCTAAGATCACCATATGTAGAACTTATGATTGACATTCGTTTACTTTCAATACTTGAAAAATGGCCTTCATAGTTTCAGATGGGAAATCTGATTTAATCTATTTAAATCATTGTCCCTCTGTACATCTATAGGCATTCAAGTGATGAAACCCCATCCATCAAGAAATGGAAACCCCATCCAAAATTTATACTCAGAGACTGATGGTGTCAAATATGTACCAAGAAGGTAAGAGAAAGTTTACTCCTCTCATAATGACATTTTTTGGAAAGAACATAGAGGGTTCTGAACCAAATCCAAATATCACTTGAGGTAACAGGAAACTCAGGCTAGAGAAAACTCTTGAGAGTCCCTTGACTACAAAGAGATCAAACCAGTCCATCCTAAAGGAAATGAACCCAGATATTCATCAAAAGGACTGATGCTAAAGCTGACACTCCAATATGGCCACCTGATGCAAAGTGCTGACTCAATGGGAAAGACCCTGATGTGGAAAAGATTGAGGGCAGGAGGAGAAAAGGATGACAGAGGATGAGATAGTTAGGTAGCATCATAGACTCAATGGACATAAATTTGAGCATGGGAGATTCTGAAGAACAGGAAAGATTCGGAAGAACAGGGAAGATTCTGGGAGATTCTGAAAAGCAGGGAAGCCTTGCATGCTGCAGTCCATGGGGTCACAAAGAGTCAGATATGACTTAGCGACTGAACAACAGGAAAAGGAAACTGACTTAGATTTGATTGTGGTTAGGGGCATCAACTTGGGGCTTCCCAGGTAGCACAGCTGGTAAAGAATCTGCAATGCAGGGGACCTGGGTTCGAATCTTGGGTTGGGAAGATCCCCTGGAGGAGGGCATGGCAACCCAGTCCAGTATTCTTGCCTGGAGAATCTCATAGACAGAGGAGCCTGGTGGGCTACAGTCCGTGGGGTCTCAAAGAGTCAGACATGACTGAGTCACTAAGCAGAGCAAGCACACAGCACAGGGGTGCTAACTTAGATGCCAGTTCCTGCATGTGGGTGGTGAGCCCCTTGTTGGTTCCCCAACCTCCCATAGACATATAGCACAGTTAAGAGAGGAAAGCAGAATGCCAGCTAGCCCCACCTCCCAAAACATTGTTTCATATTATCAATGGGGGAAAAGTTGGAGACTCAGCTCTTCATTGGGCCCCACTCACGTGTTGGGGATTGGGATGAAACAGAGGGAAGCAGAATAATAACTGGTAATACCTGACTCCCTAGATTGCCTTATTTCAAGCAGTTTCCTCTATCAGAAACTGATCTCCCTTTATATTCACCTGAACCACTTAACTTATTGCCATTAATAAACTTTTTTGAATTTTAAAGTTGAGAAAATTAATGTCTTGAGAGTTTCATAGCATTTGTATCTTAGGATATAATTGTCTCCCTTTACATGTTTGTTCTTCCACAGACTATATATTCCTCAAGTGTTTCTTTTATTAACTCCTCACTAATATTTCCATATTAACTCCTCACTATTGAACTAATTGCCGGGAGAAATATCAATAACCTCAGATATGTAGATGACACCACCGTTATGGCAGAAAGTGAAGAGGAACTAAAAAGCCTCTTGATGAAAGTGAAAGTGGAGAGTGAAAAAGTTGGCTTAAAGCTCAACATTCAGAAAACGAAGATCATGGCATCCGGTCCCACCACTTCATGGGAAATAGATGGAGAAACAGTGGAAACAGTGTCACACTTTATTTTTCTGGGATCCAAAATCACTACAGATGGTGACTGCAGCCATGAAATTAAAAGATGCTTACTCCTTGGAAGGAAAGTTATGACCAACCTAGATAGCATATTCAAAAGCAGAGACATTACTTTGCCAACAAAGGTTCGTCTAGTCAAGGCTATGGTTTTTCCTGTGGTCATGTATGGATGTGAGAGTTGGACTGTGAACAAGGCTGAGTGCTGAAGAATTGATGCTTTTGAACTGTGGTGTTGGAGAAGACTCTTGAGAGTCCCTTGGACTGCAAGGAGATCCAACCAGTCCATTCTGAAGGAGATCAGCCCTGGGATTTCTTTGGAAGGTATGATACTAAAGCTGAAACTCCAGTACTTTGGCCACCTCATGCGAAGAGTTGACTCATTGGAAAAGACTCTGATGCTGGGAGGGATTGGGGGCAGGAGGATAAGGGGATGACAGAGGATGAGATGGCTGGATGGCATCACTGACTCGATGGACGTGAGTCTGGGTGAGCTCCGGGAGTTGGTGATGGACAGGGAGGCCTGGCGTGCTGTGATTCATGGGGTCACAAAGAGTCGGACACGACTGAGAGACTGATCTGATCTGACTGAACTAAACTGAGTGGTGATAAATACTATATAAAGTTTGCTACTTATTTTTAAGTTGTAGTAAAATAGGTTTGTGTGAATTAGGAAAACTAAGATGTGGGGTAAAAATTGGTGGTATTAATATAACCATTTCCCCTTAATCAGTTTATCCCTGAAGTATCCATCAATTGGGCTTCCCATGTGGCTCTAGTGGTAAAGAACCTACCTGCTAATACAGGAGACATTAAGAAACAGGTTTGATCCCTGGATCGGGAAGATCCCCTGGAGGAGGGCATGGAAACCCACTCCAGTATTCTTGTCTGGAGAATCCCATAGACAGAGGAGCCTGGAGGGCTAGGGTCCATAGGTCACACAGAGTCAGACATGACTGAGGTAACTTAGCATGCACACATGAATCAATTAGGGCTTTCCAGGCTGCTGAGTGATTAAAAAAAAAAAAATCTGCCTGCCAATGCAGGAGATGTAAGAGACATAGGTTCAATCCCTGGTCAGTAAGATCCCCTAGTGAAAGAAATGGCAACCCACTCCACTATTCCTGCCTGAACAATCCCATGGACAGAGGCACCTTGATGACTTCAATCCATGGGGTCGCAAAGAGTCAGATGCGACTGAGCATGCATGCATGAATCAATTATCACCAAGTGAGAAGATTTTTTTCCCTATTCTTCTCTCAGAAAAGGAAGGGCAGGACAATACAGTTTGGAGCAGATTATGAACATTATTTTAGAGCAGACCTGAGGGGAAATGAGGAAAGTGATGGGAATAAAAATAGAAGGAGGTATATTTTTTGGTAGCTGTCTCTGGGAATGGAAAATTAAGCATATTTTATTATAAATCTTATAATTAATTATGAATTTGCCTGCAATGCAGGAGGCCCCAGTTTGATTCCTGGGTTAGGAAGATCTGCTGGAGAAAGGATAGGTTACCCACTCCAGTATTCTTGGGCTTCCCTTGTGGCTCAGCTAGTAAAGAATCTGCCTGCAAAATATAGAAAACTATAAAACACTGATGAAAGAAATCAAAGAGGACACTAATAGATGGAGAAATATACCATGTTCATGGATTGGAAGAATCAATATAGTGAAAATGAGTATACTACCCAAAGTAATTTATAGATTCAATGCAATCCCTATCAAGCTACCAACGGTATTTTTCACAGAGCTAGAACAAATAATTTCACAATTTGTATGGAAATACAAAAAACCTTGAATAGCAAAAGCAATCTTGAGAAAGAAGAATGGAACTGGAGAAATCAACCTGCCTGACTTCAGGCTCTACTACAAAGCCACAGTCATCAAGACAGTATGGTACTGGCACAAAGACAGAAATATAGATCAATGGAACAAAATAGAAAGCCCAGAGATAAACCCAAGCACCTATGGACACCTTATATTTGACAAAGGAGGCAAAAATATACAATGCAGAAAAGACAATCTCTTTAACAAGTGGTGCTGGGAAAACTGGTCAACTACTTGTAAAACAATGAAACTAGAACACTTTCTAACACCATACACAAAAATAAACTCAAAATGGATTAAAGATCTAAACATAAGACCAGAAACTCTAAAACTCTTAGAGGAGAACATAGGCAAAACACTCTCCGACATACATCATAGCAGGATCCTCTATGACCCACCTACCAGAATATTGGAAATAAAAGCAAAAATAAACAAATGGGACCTAATTAAAATTAAAAGCTTCTGAACAACAAAAGAAACTATAAGTAAGGTGAAAAGACAGCCTCCAGAATGGGAGAAAATAATAGCAAATGAAGCAACGGACAAACAACTAATCTCAAAAATATACAAGCAACTCCTACAGCTCAATTCCAGAAAAACAAATGACCCAATCAAAAAATGGGCCAAAGAACTAAATAGACATTTCTCCAAAGAAGACATACAGATGGCTAACAAATACATGAAAAGATGCTCAGCATCACTCATTATCAGAGAAATGCAAATCAAAACCACAGTGAGGTACCATTTCAGTCAGAATTGCTGCTATCCAAAAGTCTACAAGCAATAAATGCTGGAGAGGGTGTGGAGAAAAGACAACCCTCTTACACAGTTGGTGGGAATGCAAACTAGTACAGCCACTATGGAGAACAGTGTGGAGATTCCTTAAAAAATTGGAAATAGAACTGCCGTATGACTCAGCAATACCACTGTTGGGCATACACACTGAGGAAACCAGAATTGAAAGAGACATGTGTACCCCAATGTTCATCACAGCACTGTTTACAATAGCCAGGACATGGAAGCAACCTAGATGTCCATCAGCAGATGAATGGATAGGAAAGCTGTGGTACATATACACAATGGAGTATTACTCAGCCATTAAAAAGAATACATTTGAATCAGTTCTAATGAGATGGATGAAACTGGAGCCTATTATACAGAGTGAAGTAAGCCAGAAAGAAAAACACCAATACAGTATACTAACGCATATATATGGAATTTAGAAAGATGGTAATGACAACCCTGTATGCAGGACAGCAAAAGAGACACAGATTATAGAACAGTCTTTTGAAGTCTGTTGGGGGAGGGGGGATGATTTGGGAGAATAGCATTAAAACATGTATAATATCATATAAGAAACAAATTGTCAGTCCAGGTTCGATGCAGGATACAGGAAGCTTGGGGCTGGTGCACTGGGATGACCCAGAGGGATGGTATGGGGAGGGAGGCGGGTGGGGGGTTCAGGATGGGGAACACATGTACACCCATGGCGGATGCATGTTGATGTATGGCAAATCCGATACAATATTGTAAAGTAAAAAAAGTAATAATAATAACTAAAAAAAAAGAATCTGCCTGCAATGTTGGAGACTGGGATTCAATCCCTGGGTTGGGAAGATCCCCTGGAAAAGGGAAAGGTGGCCTGGAGAATTCCATGGATAGTATAGTCCATGGAGTCACAAAGATTCTAACCTGACTGAATGACTTTCACTTTCATTATAAATCTTGTATAAAAAAATCAGTTTTCAGTTAAATTGTTCTTACTCCTCAAATTCACTCCTCTGCAACTATTTTTATTTCTCACCAAAAAAAGAAAAAGCCTTATGTGACTAAAAGAATTCGGTGTCAACCCATCGACAAAGTCAGATCATTACAATTCTTTTACACTGAGGAATTCATGCTGCTGCCAGTTTCTTGGATCTGAGATTCAAAGGCAGAAATATAAAACTGCTGCTGCATTTGACTGGATTACAAAATAAGCAGCACAGTTAGCCTGGATGTCAGAAAGAAACTTTAAAGTGCTGAAGGAAAAAAAGCCATTCCTTCAGGGGTTGCTACAGGAACTTACTCTGGGATCTGTGGAGCATCAGCAATAGAAAGAACTTGTGCTTTGCAGTTCTAGAAAAATTATAGGGAAAGTCTCAAATCCCCACTCCCCTGCTTGCTGCTGCTGCTAAGTCGCTTCAGTCATGTCTGACTCTGTGAGACGCCAGAGACGGCAGCCCACCAGGCTCCCCCGTCCCTGGGATTCTCCAGGCAAGAACACTGGAGTGGGTTGTCATTTCCTTTTCTAATGCATGAAAGTGAAAAGTGAAAGTGAAGTCACTCAGTAGTGTCCAACTCCTAGCGACCCCATGGACTGCAGCCTACCAGTCTCCTCCATCCATGGGATTTTCCCGGCAAGAGTACTGGAGTGTGTTGCCATTGCCTTACTTCCCTGCTTACTAAGTGTAATTAATCATGTTATTTAAATTCTCAGCCTCAGTGTCCTCCTTTACGAATGAAAATAACACACATTTACCAGGGTTATTCTGAAGCTAAAGTAAAATAATGTAAGCAAGATGCTTGGTTCCAAAATTAGCACAAAAGGAAGTTCCAGAAACATTAATTAACATCCTCTTCACAAAACATTACCAACAATGGCCGCATAAGGGGGAGTATCGAATTCCTCATCAGAAAATGAAACTAAAACAAAGGATAGGAACAATGACAAATCCCATGTCTGTGTGGAAATCTCTCTCTCCAAGAAATTAACCAATTTTAAAAGACAAGAGATGATTGTAAAAACCTTCAGTTTTGTGAAATGTATGCTGAGATCAAAATGAGACTTTCTGCAAAGGAGAAGGCCCTGACAGTGATCATTCAGAATGTGTAATAGTATGGCAAAGGACATTTGCGATAATACTGGAGTTTGGAAAATGGAGAGATCAGAAGTTGTATTGTTCCTTTATAGCATCCTTTGAACTCCTGAGGGGGACAGGGCTGAAATCATAGGCAACTCAACCAGCAAAGTCATGCCCAGAGGAATTCTGGGAGATCCTGTTATATGCTCCTAATATAGATATTCTAAGTGTGTGGCATCAAAATATATCTCAGATATGTCTACTGTGTGTGTGTATGTATGTTCAGTCACTTAGTCATGTCTTACTCTTTGCAGCCACCTGGACTGTAGCCTGTCAGGCTCCTCTGTCCATGGGATTTTCTAGGCAAGAATAGCGGAGTGGGTTGCCATCCCTTCTCCAGGGCATCTTCCCAGCCCCCAGGGATCGAACCTGTGTCTCTTGTGTCTCTTGCATTGGGAGCTACTACCTGGGAAGCCCCCAAAGCATGTGTATGTGTATATATATACACATACACATACATGTGCACAGTATTGTGAACTATAGTATGAGCTATATTTCAATACATATTTTTTTAAAATTAAAAATAAAGAAGTAGAAAATGTTTAAAAACCCACAAACTCTTTAAAATAACGTACGAAAGCTTACATAAACCAGCTGTTTTCTTTATCTCTAACCATATCTTCAGCTCTGTCTGCCTCCCTTTTCCATTTTAACCATGCTGTCTTCCTACCATCCCTCAAACACAGTAATTCTGCTTCATGGCACTAGTGGCTGCCCAGAACACTACTGTTTCAGTCTTTCCTCTCTTCATTTGTGTCTCTGATTATATATCTGCTATTTTAAAAAACCACTTTCTATCCCTTCACATCTATGGCCTTTGATAACTACAGTTTTATTCCAAGTATCTACAGTTATATACTATTTATGCCATGTATTTATTCATATCTTTATTTTTCATTGCTGGTCTCTTCTGCTAGACTGTATGGTCAATGAGCTTAACACTTTGTCTCATTTACTGCTATAAACACAAAGCCTACAAGTGTGCCTGACATATATTTGTTTGTTGTTTAGTTGCTAAGTCATGTCCAACTCTTTTGCAACCCCATGGACTGCAGCCTGCCAGGCCCCTCTGTCTATGGGATTTCCCAGACAAGAATGCTGGAGTGGGTAGCAATTTCCTTTTCCAGGGACATATATAATGGTAAAGTATTAATGCCACCTCTCCACCTCTTGGTTTGATGTGGTCTCGTTTCTTCCTCCATTTTCTGGAAACTTAAAGAGCTTGGTTTAAGACCAATACATAACTCTCTATGTGTCCAGACAGGCCATTTTCAAATGCTTTCAAATATTTTTGCCAATCCTGACAGCATGTGGGATCTTAGTTCCCAACCAGGATTGGAACCTGTACCCCCTGTATAGTAGTCTTAATTACTGGACCACCAGGGAAGTCCCTGGACAGGCTACTTTCTGTGTGAACTTGAGCAAAGGAGCTAAATTTACTGAACTCCAAGTCTCTTACAAGTAAACTAAGGAATATACTATTTATTTCAAAAATTTGTTGCAAACATCAAAGCAACTTACCTTTAAACTATCTAGCCCAGTTCCCTGGTGGCTCAGTGGTAAAGACTGCACCTGCCAATGTGGGAGATGTGGGTCTGATCCCTGGGTGGGGAAGATGCCCTGGAGAAGGAAATGGCAACCCACTCCAGTATTCTTGCCTGGAGAATCCCATGGACAGAGGAGTCTGGTGGGCTCCAGTCTATGGGGTCACCAAAGAGTTGGACATGACTTAGTGACTAAACAATAACAAGCCCAGTCCTTGGCTTGTGGTTATTTATTCAGTAAACTGCATCACCTTCCATGTCACCTTCCCCATCACTTTTATACTGAACTCTATCTGCTCAGATCTCTTGGCTGGGCCCTGCCCTTCCTGCTTTCCAAGATCTTCTCACCATATGAGGATAGCAACATCCTACCTCTTGCTCATGTTACAACTCTGTGTTCCATTCTAGAATCATTTGGCCTGATCCAATGTGAAATATGTACATTATATGTGTGTGTGTATATATGTACACACACACACACACACACACACACACACAGAGTGGGACACTGTATTCTAGGAGATACCATCAACATAGGATTAGGAGGGTACTTTGCCAATTTAATGATTTCCTATGCTTGCAGCTAGTACCTACAGGACATGATTTTAGCACCCTTTAATAAAATTATTAGTGCTCATTTATGCATTATGAATATTTACTGCTTAGTAATATACATTTGTATTTTGTGGGTTTGCTTTATTTGTGTGAGAAATATACATATATATATATATATATATATATATATACACACACACACATATATAATATACACAGACACACACTCTAAGCTCTCTTTCCTGAATTTGTGTATTTCTACATCTGTTTGACAACATGGTGAACGTCATGGCCAAAAACATGATGACTTGCTTTGGTTAATTTTAATATTGGTTTATTTTCTGTTGTTTGCTACTTCAGATAAATAGGGGAAAAATAAACGATGTTCACTTTTTAAACACAGCTTGCAATGTATTTGTAGCAATTAACTATATCTAATAGTAAATTTGAAATTAGAGGCTACACAAACCATCCTTTTAAATTTAATATGCCAACCATTTTAATTTCATGAATAAATCAAGTAAACATGTTATAATTTTTACACTATGAATCTAGTAAAATGGCTAGGTCTATAAAGGAAATTAAGATATATTACCTTTTATTCTATTTCTACCCAGTTCTTTAAAAATGTAATGTCTCCACAAATTGAGAATTTCCACCAGTGCTGGCTGTTGATCTCTGACATGAGCCTTTTGTTTGGAGAGACTCCTCAGCAATGTCCTGTGTTGGTCGGTGTGGGAGCAAGATTTTAGGAGACACCACAACAGGTCGGGAAGGTACTTGCCGCCTTGCTGAGTGCCTATGCCTATGTCTAGTATCTCCAAGACATAACTTCAGTATTGTTTGTTAAATTATTTGTGTTCATGAATTAATTATGAACACATACTGCTTAGTAATGTCCATTATTTTGTTTTGCAGATTTACTTTGGGTGACGGGGTATATGCTCTAGAAATTGTGCAGAAACAGGTGCTAAATATGCTCTCTTAGCACATCTTTTAAAAGCAGTTATGGCATCTTTAAGGCAGCTTAAATATATATCGGTATAGATGAGTACATAAAATGCATATCTGAAACTTGTATTCATTGTACTGTGTACAGAATTAGAAATATAATGTGCACACATGAAATATAATGTCAAAACCAATGTTATCTCAATAAAAAATAAATTAAAATGAGGTACTTATATGATAATTAAAGATAGAATATATAAAATAATAACAGTAGTTAGACAATTTACCATAGTTTGGGAAAGGTCTTTGTAAAGTTTAACCTGGGATATTCAGCATAAAGTCTTTTTTAGGCAGAAAGCTAGCTGCCAAGGCATTGAGGTAGGAAAGGAACAGACAAAGATGAGAAACCGAAAAAAGGCCACAGTGGCCAGAACATACAGGGAAGAGAGGATAGAAAGAAACAAATTTGAAAGGAGTAAAGAAGTTAGATTATAATAGGCCTTGGTAAGGAATTCATATTTGTAATTGGAAAACATCATGCAAGGGAATTGAAACTTTTTAAGGACAATATTATTGTCCTATCCATAATCTAAAAAGATTACCCTGCTGCTATGTTTAAAAGAGGATTTAAATGAGGGATTTAAAGACCCTTTGCTTCCCTGGTAGCTCAGTTGGTAAAGAATCTGCCTGCAATGCAGAAGACCTGGGTACAATCCCTGGGTTAGCAAGATCCCCTGGAGAAGGAAATGGCAAACCACTCCAGTATTCTTGCCTGGGAAATCCCATGGACAGAGGAGCCTGGCAAACTACAGTCCATGGGGTCACAAGAGTTGGACACAACTTAGTGACTAAACCAGCACCGTGGATCACAGCTTTGTTGTGGTGAAGGGGCTTGCATAACTCAATGAAGTTGTGAGCCATTCCTTGAAAAGCCACCTGAAATGGATGTGTTGTAGTGAAGACCTCTGACAAAACATGGTCCACTGGACAAGGGAATGGCAAAACCACTCCAGTATTCTTACCGTGAGAATGTCATGAAATGTATGAAAAGGCAAAAATATGTGACACCAGAAGATGACTCTGCCCCCCAGGTCAGCAGGTGTCCAATATACTACTGTAGAAGAACAGAGAAATATCTCCAGAAAGAATGAAAAGGCCGGGCCAAAGCAGAAATGACACTCAATTGCAGATGTGTCAGGTGGTGAAAGTGAAGTCCAATGCTGTAAGAGTATCACATGGGAACCTGGAATGTTAGGTCCATGAATCAAGGTAAGAAGCAATCTTTAACAATAAAGATCCATATAGTCAGAGCTATGTTTTTTCAGTAGTCATGCACAGATGTAAGAAATGGACCATAAAAAAAGCTGAACACTAAAGAATTGATACTTTTGAATTGTGGTGCTGGAGAAGACTCTTGAAAGTTCCTTGGACAGCAAAGAGAGTAAACCAGTCAATCCTAAAGGAAATCAACCCTGAATGTTCACTGGAAGGACTGATGCTGAAGCTTAAGCTCCAATACTTTGGCCACCTAATGCGAAGAGCCAACTCACTGGAAAAGACCCTGATTTTGGGAAAGATTGAGGGCAAAGGGAGAAGAGAGCAGCAGAGGATGAGATGGTTAGATAGCACCACTGACTCAATGGAAATGAATATGAGCAAACTCCAGGAGACAGTGGAGGACAGAGGAACCTGACATGCTACAGTCCATGGGTGGCAAAGAGTCAGACATGACTTATCACCTGAACAACAACAAAATATTTAAAGATGAGACTGGTTAGGAGAAAGGTGTAATGTAAGAGTTTGGATTCAAACCATCATAGTGTAGAGAAAACTGAAAAAGCATGAGACATGTTTAGAAGGCAGAAACAATAGGAATTACAGAGTTGGGAGATTGAGGAAGGCACTACATTTGCCAATGTGAGCATCTTGGTGGGTGGTTTTAACAATTACTGAAACCAGGAAATGCCAGAAGAGGATCAGTTTTGTTGGATGAGATCAACAGTTCCTCTTGGAAAATACTGTTTGATTTATCTATGTAGCATGCATTTGGAAATGTCAAGTAGTCTAGTAACTATATGAGTCTAAAGGTCAGGGGAGAACTGTTCAGCAGCAAAGATATTATGAGTTATTACCATCAACAGAAACTGCAGTCTCAGTGCTGCCTACTCCTTGTAGATAAGCCTTCAAAAGTCAAACCTGAAATGTATGAATTTTTCATGTGTTGATTGAGGAAAACTCAGAAGGAATTATGAGTATCACTCCCCAAGATAATCACAATGGATTCCCTTCTGGTGTTATGCTCTCAATAAGCTCTCAAGTTAGAAGTCTACTCCTAATATCCTAATGCTTTCTAAACTAATGGATGTAGAATGAAATAACTAATAGCAAATTCAAAGAAGGTACAACAACTCTGGTAGAAATCTCTATTTATCAGCTACATTGACTTGAGAGTAATATAAAGGCCCACACAATGCTAACTTTAACATAAGCCTAATTTTTAGGTCAATATTTAACTCCTGGATTTAGTCACAAGCCACCAAGGTAATATTACATATTTACATGAAGGAAGTCCTTACCTTTAAACTGTCTTGCCACATGACTTGGAGAAGGCGATGGCACCCCACTCCAGTACTCTTGCCTGGAAAATCCCAGGGACGGAGGAGCCTGGTGGGCTGCAGTCCATGGGGTCGTGAAGAGCCAGACACGACTGAGCGACTTCCCTTTCACTTTTCACTTTCCTGCATTGGAGAAGGAAATGGCAACCCACTCCAGTGTTCTTGCCTGGAGAATCCCAGCAACAGGTGAGCCTGGTGGGCTGCCATCTATGGGGTCGCACAGAGTCAGGCACGACTGAAGTGACTTAGCAGCAGCAGCAGCAGCAGCTGCATGACTAACAGGGAGACCCTGTTACATGAAATCATTATAATATGCTTGAAACATCTGAATTAGTAGTATCACTGTTTTTATAATTCTTACATCAGTCATCTTTCTATTTTCAGAAACTTATACAGTGTCCCATCAGTGTCAACATCATTGTTGAATGAATGCATAGTTCAGTTCAGTTCAGTCGCTCAGTCGTGTCTGACTCTTTGCGACCCCATGAATCGCAGCACGCCAGGCCTCCCTGTCCATCACCAACTCCCGGAGTTCACCCAGACTTACGTCCATCAAGTCAGTGATGCCATCCAGCCATCAGTACCCTAAATTCGTGAATAGCAAAATTCAGGACATGTAAAACTATCAAGTTAATTAAGAACTTTGTATTGTTGAATCTTTGCTTCTCGTTTTTTATTTTCTTTTTTTATTCTCTCTTGATCTGAATGTAAACTACTTTTCTCATAGAATTTTGCTTTTGTTTCTGCAAAAGCACACTTACTGCTTTCTGTAGGAATAACAGAAAAATTACCCTCTGCATGTTTGTGTTTTTCCCAGTTTTTTTCATGTAATTGAGTTCTAGTTTCATAGTTTTGCAGTTGGAAAAATGCTTGATGATGATTTCATTCTTCTTAAATTTTTAAGACTTGTTTTTGGGCCAAATGTGATTTATCTTGGAGAATGTTCTATTCTGCTGTTTGGGGTGGAATGTTCAGTATCTCTGCTAAGTGATAAAAGTCAGACAGGGAAAGGCAAATACCATATGATATCCCTGATATGTGAAATCCAAAAAACAAAACAAATGAACAAACGAATTAAAACGGAAATAGACTCATAGAGAGAATGAACTGGTGGTTGTGTGAGGGGAGGGAAGGTGGCAAATTAGCAAAGTAGATGAAGGGGATTAAGAGGTATAAACTTCTAGGCACACAATAAATGTCTTGAGGATGTAAAGTACAGCATAGGGAATGTAGTCAATAATACAGTGATAATACAATAATGTAGTCGATGATAACTTTGTATGGTGACTACATTTATTGTGGTGATTACTTTGCAATGTACATAAGTGTCAGATTACTATGTTGTATACCTGAAATGAATATATGTAATGTTGCAAGTCAACCATACCTCAATAAAAATGAAAAGGAGAAAGAAATAACAGAAGAGTTACTATGTGTCAGACTATGCTCTCTAATTACTTGAACTGTTTATATGATTTCTTCTAGAGCTCTTGGGGGTAGTTTCATGATTATCTGCATCTTACTGAGCACAACTCGCATAGATAATAAATATGTAGATATAGGATAGCAATCGGAGAAGGCAATGGCACCCCACTCCAGTACTCTTGCCTGGAAAATCCCATGGATGGAGGAGCCTGGTGGGCTACAGTCCATGGGGTCGCTAAGAGTCAGACACGACTGAGCGACTTCACCTTCACTTTTCACTTTCATGCATTGGAGAAGGAAATGGCAACCCACTCCAGTGTTCTTGCCTGGAGAATCCCAGGGAAGGGGAAGCCTGGTGGGCTGCCCTCTATGGGATCGCACAGAGTCGGACACGACTGAAGCGACTTAGCCGCAGGATAGCAATATGGTCTATTTCTTCTTTTCTATAGGATTCTACAGGGTTTATCTTTTACCTTTAAGCTTTGTTTCGGAGGGGTCACCCCTGTGTCTGTGTTGATTTAATGATCAGCCAATGAGTTTGGCAGATGTGCTCAAAAATCTTTAACTTCCTCTCTTCAATGATCAATCTGTTGTGTGTAACTGGTGAAGGGTCTTCAAAAATCAACCAGTTCCCAAATCTCTGTTTACACTCAATTTCCACTTGGCTGTCTTACGTACAAAGTTTCCTAGACAGTCAGGGATGCATGGAGAGTTTACTTAACTAGTTTACATCACCCAATCAAGTTCCACCTGGTCCCCTGTTCACCCCAACCAGGACCAAATCTCAGACTATCGCAATCTCCTTGGTTTCCTACTGCCTCCACCAATTTCTTCTGCAAGCTCTTGTGTTTTCACATTCTGCTCAAAACTGAGTTCACATCCTCGGATAGCACAGCTGCAAGTTTATGCAGACAGCCCTGAGCTGATAAATAAACACTTCTCACCAACTAAGAGTGCAAGTAGGTAAGGAATACAGCAACTGGCAAAAAGCCTAAAGACTGCCATTTTTCTTCTGTGAAACTACAGCAATTTTTCAAGAAGTGATTCTGTTTCTCTTCTGCCTTTTATCATTTTCCTAATGTCTAGATTTTTTTTTTTTTTTTGAATTCAGTATGGTCGTGTGTGTGTGTGTGTGTGTGTGTAGGATCAACAACCTATCATTCTGCATAAGTGGGAGTCCTACTTTCGGTGTTTACTGTTTTTTAAATACACTAAGGATTCACATAGTATCTTTATATAAATGCTCAAAGTAAAAAGTCCTGTATTAGCATTTTTTTTAAATCTCTTCAAATGAATAAAAATTCTCTCAAGGGAAAAACACTATATGTTTTGATTAACTTAGCAAAAAACAAAATGGATTTGTCATGTTTAAGCCATATTTTTAGTCATCTTTCTAGTCACTGTTATTAAATATAGCTACTAAATTATTATCTACATTGACAGTTTTCCATAGTTGTACAATATTATTCATTCTCTCAGACAATAAGATTTGAACAGAATAAATTCATTCTTACAAAGGTCATAATTTAATGGTTTTGAATTACATGTAATATCATTAATTTTAATTCCACTAATTCTGTATTTATGGCCAAATTAAGACTATCCAGCTATAAAAATGAATTATCAATTTAATAAAGAATATTTTTAATCAGAAAGAAAACATTTTACTTCATAAAAGAACAAATTATTTGAACCTCATGAATACCTTAGCATCTAATTACATATACATCATATGCTAATTATAAATAATCTTTAATGATTCATTAAAGCTGGATTTTAAACTTTTGTGGGTCACAATTTGCTGCCCCAACATATTACCCTTTGAAGCTAAATATGAGAAGCTATTTTGTTATAGACTATACCTACCAGAAAAAATTAGATTTATTGTTAATATTTATGTCACATCGATAATAAAGACAATTACTGAGTTGTCAAAACATTATGTCAACTCTAAGCAAGCTGTTGTTCAAAATTAACTGTCTAGCCTTTGAGGCTGGGTTTGGTTACACATTCTCTGTGTTCCCATGGTATCTGTGCATCTATCTCATAATTCACTCTATCTGCTGAATAACAGTGCCAAACCTAGAAAGCATTCAATAATTATTGAATGAATGAATAAAGCTCTCTAAACATTTTTTCTTCATCTTCAAAATGGCTATAATATCAATCTGAATAATCAGTACAGTTAATCAAGTATCTTGGTGTAGGAAGTAAGAGATATTAATTTTGTCATGCACACTGTGAGCTAGGCCCTGGACTGGGTATAAATTCTCTCTATATCTTCATAATAATCTTATGAATCATCCATTATTATCTTTTTTATATACTGAAAGTTTAAACATTCACTTTTGACACAGAACTAATGCATACTAAAGCCAGATATTCTATTCCATTTGTTAGACTAAAATGCCTATGAACTTTATACAATGCTTCCACTTTAGAAAATCCCATGATGAATCGTTTAGAAAAATCAAGCACTATATAAATATAATTTACTATTACTTGACAAGAATTGTGAAATCCTAAGAAATCTATGAAGATTTACCCTAAATAAATCTGCTGTACAATCATTACTTCCTATTTTGGTAATTTTTCACTAGCTTAACAAAACACTTGGACACTTGAATAAAGTATTTATACATGTTAATAAGGTGCTTTTTGAAATGTGAATTATTAGGTGCATTCATAAATGCCTTCATAATCATAAATAATGTTGACTAAGACATTGATTTAAACCTTGGATAAAGGTGGACCATTACAAATTTGTGGCATCGTCCTTACCTATCAAAATATTTTTTTTTCATGCATTAGATGAAAACAAAAAAGTATGCTTATCATATTTTCAGGAGACAACAAAGAAGGTAGAAAGCAAATAATAAGTGGATGAAGCCAAGATTAGATATGACAGTGAGGGCCTATATTCCTAGGCTACTATGAAGGCAATCAAATGTACACTTATGCTTTAAAGCTCAATAATAGCGAACATAAACTTATGGAAGAAGAAAAAATACTTGGTATGAGTTAATGTGAAAATTAACTGTGACTGTAAATTTACTAATCAGCTAGAGGTGTCAGATGTTTGCTTACAATGGGTAGCCAATAAGAAGAGTTTGAAACAAAGCTGGCCAACTTTACTCTGCACTATACAAAGCAAACTTGGAATATTACATACAATTCAGCATCATTTATATATATTGATAAGCCAGAGTAAATTAAAAGGAAGAATAAAAAATGAGAAATGAAGTTAGAAGAGATCTGAACACATCTCAAATAGGAGTTAAGTATAGAAACTTCCATCTAGCTTAGAAATGGGTCAGATAAAAGGGGAAGCACACAAGCTATTTTTCAAATACCCAAAGGATTTTCTTTTAAAAGATAGACTTGTCTTACTCTTTTGTGGCTACAAAGAGCAGAACTAGAAAAAGTGGAAATACGAGAAGCAGCTTTTGAATTAACCTAAGAAGAATAATGGTCTTGGAGTACAGAATAAAGCAGGGCAAAGTCTAAGAGAATACCAAGAGAATGCACTGGCCATAGCAAACACCCTCTTCCAACAACACAAGAGACTCTACACATGGACATCACCAGATGGTCAACACAAAAATCAGACTGATTATATTCTTTTCAGCCAAAGATGGAGAAGATCTATACAGTCAGCAAAAACAAGACCAGGAGCTGACTGTGGCTCAGATCATGCAATTCTTATTACCAAATTCAGACTGAGATTGAAGAAAGTGGGGAAAACCACTAGACCATTCATGTATGACCTAAATCAAATCTCTTATGACTATACAGTGGAAGTGAGAAATAGATTTAAGGTACTAGATCTGATAGACAGAATGCCTGATGAACTATGGATGGAGGTTTGTGACATTGTACAGGAGACAGGAATAAAAACCATCTCCAAGAAAAAGAAATGCAAAAAAGCAAAATGGCTATCTGAGGAGGCCTTGCAAATAGCTATGAAAAGAAGAGAAGCAAAATCAAAAGAGAAAAGGAAAGATATACCCATTTGAATGCAGAGTTCCAAAGAATAGCAAGGAGAGATAACAAAGCCTTCTTCAGTGATCAATGCAAAGAAATAGAGGAAAACAATAGAATGGGAAAGATTAGAGATCTCTTCAAGAAAATTAGGGGTATCAAGGGAACATTTCATGCAAAGATGGGCTCAATAAATGACAGAAATGGTACAGACCTAACAGAAGCAGAAGATATTAAGAAGAGATGGCAAGAATACACAGAAGAACTGTACAAGAGAGATTTTCATGACACAGATAATCACAATGGTGTGATCACTCACACTCACCTAGATTAGACATCCTGGAATGTGAAGTCAAGTGTGCATTAGGAAGCATCACTACAAACAAAGCTAGAGGAGGTGATTGAATTCCAGTTGAGCTATTTCAAATACTAAAAGATAGTGCTGTGAAAGTGCTGCACTCAATATGCAGCAAATTTGGAAAACTCAGCAGTAGGCACAGGACTGGAAAATGCCAGTTTTCATTCCAACCCCAAGGAAAGGCAATGCCAAAGAATGTTCAAACTACTGCACAATTGCACTCATCTCAAATGCTAGTAACAGAGAAGGCAATGGCACCCCACTGCAGTACTCTTGCCTGGAAAATCCCATGGACAGAGGAGCCTGGTAGGGTGCAGTCCATGGGGTCGTGAAGAGTTGGACACGACTGAGCAATTTCACTTTCACTTTTCACTTTCATGCATTGGAGAAGGAAATGGCAACCCACTCCAGTGTTCTTGTCTGGAGAATCCCAGGGACAGGGGAGCCTGGTGGGCTGCTGTCTATGGGGTCACACAGAGTCGGACAGGACTGAAGCAACTTAGCAGCAGCAACAGCACATGCTAGTAAAGTAATGCTCAAAATTCTCCAAGCCTGGCTTCAGTGATACATGAACCATGAACTTCCAGATGTTCAAGCTGGTTTTAGAAAAGGCAGAGGAACCAGAGATCAAATTGCCAACATCCACTAGATCATTGAAAAAGCCATAGAATTCCAGAAAAACATCTGCTTTATTGACTATGCCAAAGCCTTTGACTGTGTGGATCACAATAAACTGTGGAAAATTCTGTAAGAGATGGGAATACCAGACTACCTGACCTGCCTCTTGAGAAACCTGTATGCAGGTCAGGAAGCAACAGTTAGAACTGGACATGGAACAACAGACTGGTTCCAAATAGGAAAAAGAGTACATCAAGGCTGTATGTTGTCACCCTGCTTATTTAACTTATATGCAGAGTACATCATGAGAAACGCTGGACTGGAAGAAGCACAAGCTGGAATCAAGATTGCCGGGAGAAATATCAATCACCTCAGCTATGCAGATGACACCACCCTTATGGCAAAAAGTGAAGAAGAACTAAAGAGCCTCTTGATGAAAGTGAAAGAGGAGAGTGAAAAAGTTGGCTTAAAGCTCAACATTCAGAAAACTAAGATCATGGCATCTGATCCCATCACTTCATTGCCAATAGATGGAGAAACAGTGGAGACAGTGTCAGACTTTCTTTTTTGGTGCTCCAAAATCACTGCAGATGGTGATTGCAGCCATGAAATTAAAAGATGCTTATTTTTGGAAGGAAAGTTATGACCAACCTAGACAGCATATTCAAAAGCAGAGACATTACTTTGCCAACAAAGGTCCTTCTGGTCAAGGCTATGGTTTTTCCAGTAGTCATGTATGGACGTGAGAGTTGGACTGTGAAGAAAGCTGAACACTTAAGAATTGTTGCTTTTGAACTGTGGTGTTGGAGAATACTCTTGAGAGTCCCTTGGACTGCAAGGAGATCCAACCAGTCCATCCTAAAGGAAATTAGTCCTGAATATTCACTGGAAGGACTGATGCTGAAGCTGAAACTCCAATACTTTGGCCACCTGATGTGAAGAACTGACTCGTTGGAAAAGACCCTGATACTGGGCAAGACTGAAGGCTAGAGGAGAAAGGGACAACAGAGGATGAGACGATTGGATGGCATCATCGACTCAATGGACATGGGTTAGTTTAGACTCTGGGAGTTGGTGATGGACAGGAAGGCCTGACATACTGTGGTTCATGGGGTCACAAAGAGTCAAATACAACTGAGTGACTGAACTGAACTGAAGAAGAATAAGGGCTTCTTATATGGGTTTCCCTGGTGGCTCAGTTGGTAAGGAGACTCAGTGCAGCAGACTCAAGAGACACGTGTTTGATCCCTGGATCGGGAAGATTCCCCTGGAGAAAGAAATGGGAATCCATTCTAGTACTCTTGCCTAGGAAATCCCATGGATGGAGGAGCCTGGCAGGCTACAGTCCATGAGGTCACAAGAGTCAGATATGACTTAGCCACTAAACCACCAATCACCAAGAAGAATAAGAGGCAATGTTCTCTGGTAGCTCAGATGGTAATACTCTATCTTCAATACAGAAGATCAGAGTTTGATTCCTGGGTCAAGAAGAACCCCTGGATAATGGAATGGCTACCCACTCCAGCATTCATGCCTGGAGAATTCCATGGCAGAGTACCCTGGCAGGCTACAGTCCATGGGTTCACAAGAGTCAGACACAATTGAGTAATGAACACACACAAACACAGAGCTGAGAAAGCATAGGATGTGTTGCCTTTGGAGACAGCACCCTCTCTGTCATATCTCAGCAGAATGAATGTATGTGGCAGGCAAGGGAGAGTTGGAATCCTAAATATATTTTATTGGCTTTTTAAAAATGGTAAGTAGTAATAAGGCAATGATAATGAGTTGCCCCCAACTGTATTTAGAACGATTCCAGTCTTCTATTTTTTTGAAATCTATGCAGATATAAAAAGCAGAGACATCACTTTGCCAACAAAGGTCCATCTAGTCAAAGCTATGGTTTTTCAGTAGTCATGTGTGGATGTGAGAGTTGGACTATAAAGAAGGCTGAGAACTGAAAAATCAATGATTTTGAACTGTGTTGTTGGAGAAGACTCTTTAGAGTTCCTTGGACAGCAAGGAGATCAAACCAGTCAATAATAAAGGAAATCAACCTGAATAGACATTGGAAGGACTGATGCTGAAGCTGAGGCTCCAATATTTTGGCCACCTGTTGTGAGGAGCTGACTCACTGGAAAAGATCCTGATGCCAGGAAAGATTGAGGGCAGGAGGAGAAGGGGACAACAGAGAATGAAATGGTTGGATAGCATTACTGACTCAATGGACATGAGTTTGAGCAAACTCAGAGATGGTGAAGGACAGGGAAGCCTGGCATGCTGCAGTCCATGGATTTGCAAAGAGTCAGCCACTACTGAGCAATTGAACAACAATGCAAATTATTTCCATAAATATATAATCAGAGATATGTGAAGAACATGCTCGAGTCTGTTATGTCATGAAAACCTTCTCTCCTAGATCTTTATCTAACTTGATATCACTCCTTCTCATCTAGGTCAAGCTTCTTGAAAGTAGTTTTATCTCACTGACTCTAGACACCCATTTGCTGCTCATCCCCTTGAATTCTGGCTTCTGTCTCATCAACACATTGAAACTACTAGAAAATGAATCTAATTTCTAAATGAATACATTTCAGTTTTTGTGGTATTTGACCTAACTATTGATTTTGGAATTACTAACCACTTGTTCCTAAAAATGACTGACTCCCTTGGATTCTCTGAGACTAAAATGACCCTTTCCATTGAAATCCCTCCTGGCTGAACTCAAGAACCAGATAAATTCTGGTGGTGAAGAATAATTTTTTATCTTTTACCTATACTCCTCTGACCCCTAGTCCTTAATTTTTTCATGCTTTCACCCATATATTTCTATTTCCATTTTCCATTTTTTTCCCTTACTCTTCTGTTACTTTCAAGACTTCACCTATTTCTTTGGTTTCAAATATATCATCTACAAAAGCATAACTCCCCAAACTATATTCCTAGTATTGGGCAGCCTACTGAGGTCCTGTCTTATGCATATTACTCACTGCTCACTTGACCCATGAGATATCCCCAGGAACTTCAAACTCAGCTTGCCCAAAATTGAACACATTTACCTCTCTCCCTCAAATGTTGTGTTTACTTCTTACTCATAGATCTGAACATCAATCCAGTTACCCAAATCATAAAACTGATTGTCATTCTAGATACATCTCTTTGCCTCAAATCCAACAAATGACTGAATTTTGCTCAGTATAACAGAACCCGACATGGAACAATGGACTGGTTCAAAATCGGGAAAGGAGTACATCAGGGCTGTGTATTATCACCTTGCTTATTTAAGTTTTATGCAGAGTATATCATGTGAAATGCCAGGCTGGATGAAGCACAAGCTGGAATCAAGATTGCTGGGAGAAATACCAAGATCTCAGATATGCAGATGATCCCACCATAATGGCAGAAAGCAAAGAGGAACTAAAGAATTTTTTGATGAAAGTGAAAGAGGAGAGGGAAAAAGCTGGATTAAGACTCAATATTCAAAAAACTAAGATCATGGCATCAATACTTCCATAGTCTTCATTTTAAACCAATTTTATCAACTTTTTTCATAAAGTTATATTTGATGATAGGACACCACCTTTGTAGGGGCCTCAGAATGTTAATGAAATTTACAATGACTAACTTAATATGCTAGACAGCATATTTAAAAGCAGAGACATTACTTTGCCAACAAAAGTACATCTAGTCAAAGCGATGGTTTTTCTAGTAGTCATATATGGATGTGAGAGTTGGAATATAAAAAAAGCTGAACAACGAAGAATTGATGCTTTTGAACTGTGGTGTTGGAGAAGACTCTTGAGAGTTCCTTGGACTTCAAGGAGATCCAACCAGTCCATCCTAAAGGAAATTAGTCCTGAATATTCACTGGAAGGACTGACGCTGAAGCTGAAACTCCAATACTTTGGCCACCTGATGTGAAGAACTGACTCGTTGGAAAAGACCGTGATGCTGGGCAAGATTGAAGGCAGGAGGAGAAGAGGACGACAGAGGATGATATGGTTGAATGACATCACTGATTCAAAGGACATGAATTTGAGCAAGCTCCGGGAGTTGGTGACGGATACAGAAGCCTGGTGTGCTGCAGTCCATGGGGTCGCAAAGAGTTGGACATGACTGAGCGACTCAACTGAATTGCTTGGGAGAAATCCTCTCCCTTAAAGGACGTGGCTCATTATTTATGGCAATCATATAAGACAGCAACTGACAGATAAAAGCACTGCAGTTTGATGATTTCACTTACTTTTAGTAGACCACACTAGTTTAAGAAGTTTTGAAGCAAATGTGGAATCAAACAAGTATTTTGCATCCTTTCATCATATATATCTACAGGAAAAGTCTTCATTTTTTTAAAGAAACACCAGACTGGTGGGTGATAGCCTAAGCCACTTAGAAAGATATTTGCTACCAGCCAATAGTTTCCTGAAATGTTTACTGCCATATATTTAATGTTTATGATACAAAACTTTGTTTGAGTTTCTAAATGCCAACAATTTTAACTACTGAAGCAGAAAAAAAGTCACAGAAAAGAATATTAAAGAATGAGAGCTTTCTTCTTGATTTCTTAAAATTTAACTTTCTTAATATAAAATTCAAAAAGCAAAAAATGTGTTTACTTTTTATATATTTGAATGATTCAAATTATCTAATCTTTCCACACACTAAAATAAATTAAATATATTTTAAATTATCAAAGGAACATATCTTCATGGTGACTAGTGGACAAATGCAAAGATACATAAGTATATTAAAAATTCTCCTTCAATCTCTTCCATGCTTAAACTCTGGGTGTAAACAGTTATAGAAATTTGGCATTTATTCCCTCATATGTAAATTTATGCACACTTATTTTAGATAGAGACTGGTTGGTGGGGGTGGGGGGGCAATGTTATGTTGTTTGCTTTACAAATATCAGTTTATGCCATCTGTATTAATCTATATTTTTTCTCACTTAACACTTCACAGAATTAACAGTATGTCATAGAGTTCTTTCTTCCTATACTTGCTCTTTATTTTGAATCTACCTATATTAAATGTGGGGGAGCTTCCCAGGTGGCTCAGTGGTAAAGAATCCGCCTGCCAATGCAGGAGACACAGTTCGAACCCTGGGTCAGGAAGATCCCCTGGTGGGTGGAAGAAATGGCAACCCACTCCAGTATCCTTGCCTGGGAAATCCAGTGGACAGAGGAGTATGGCAGGCTACAGTCCATGGGGTTGCAAGAGTTGAACACGACTGAGTGACCGAGAATGAGCACTATGTTAAATGGTAAACCAACACCAACATTTACTGACTTCTCTGAAAATCTACTGGAATACAACTGACTCTTGAACAACACAGGAGTTAAGGCTTCAAACCCTTCATGAAGTTGAAAAATCTGCCTGTAACTGTACAGACAACCCTCTGCATCTGTCCTTCCACATCCAAAGATGCGGCCAACCGTGCCTCCTGTAGTTCTGTAATACATACTTACTGGAAAAATGTCTACATATAAGGGACTATCATAGTTTCAACCAATGTTGTTCAAGGGGCCAACTGTAGTAGAAAACACCACAAAAGTAAAGCCTCCTTACTGTCTCCACAAGTGGTCATAAATTTTTTAAAAAGCATGGCAGAAAAATAATGTAGGATAAAAGCACTATCTAGATGACTGAGCTTTGACAGTCTATTCTTCTCATTAGTATTAATGTCAATTTTTAATGAGTACTTTCAACAAATCTATCACTACAGTTTCCCATTCATGTATATAACCTTATTCAAAAGGCCTTATAATAATTTTAATATTAAGAAATATTATAATGTCCTACACTGTAGAGATAGATTAAGAATTTGCCCCCATGGTTTCAAATTTCACAGGTCTTATATAATTAATATTATTTCAGTAATACCCAAATGCTAACAACATGGCATAAAATAGTGTATCCTCTTACAACTGCATACCATTTCAATTCACTCCAGAGAAAATTCTTAATAATTGTGATGGGAAAGTATTTCAGATATTATCATCACTGAGGACCAGCAATCTAATTATTGTCGTCTCTCAACCAGCCAGTTGTCCAGTTACAGAAAAATATCCTTAGGACCTGCTTATGAGGAAAATTTCTGCCTTTGTGGGAATTTTCAAATAAGCTGATCCTGAAAAATGTATTCAAGTACAATTAGTTTATTTGGAATGTAAGTCCAGAAATGCAGGTAGGTGATTGGGGAACTGGACAGGGGAGAGGAGAGTGCCAGAAAAGCATGGGCATATATCAAGTTATCACGAAGGCAAACAATAGCTTAATTCCACTGGTGTTGGTTCGCAAATTGGCCTTGTACACAGAGGGCAAAGAGAGACCAAAGAAAGCAGCAGACCACCCCAGACTGACAGGTTTAATAAGCAAGGAAGCTCACACAGGATGGCCACAAGACAAGTAGATCTCCTCACCCACCCCCCAGAATCTTAAAAGTTCATGTAGAGAGGCCTTAACAGGATTCAATCATATACACTGTGCAGATGTCTCAATAACAGAGGGCTCTTTCAGAAGGCTGAGTCCTTGAAAATTATTCCCACTATGAGGACAGGGGGCTCAATGTACATTCCCAGGTTAGGGAGGAGGGTGAGGAACACCCAGTTGCTCTGTTTCAATTTGCAGGTCAACCTGTGGTCACATGCTGTGGATGACCTCCAAAAACTGGAAAATTCTAGGAACCATTATACAACATCCCCTTTGAGCAGCAGATCCCACCCTTTTTGGCATCAGGGATGGGAAAACAAGTTTCCCACAGACCAGGGTTGGGGGAAGATGGTTTGGGAATAATCCTCATAAGGAGCACACAACCTAGATCCTTGCTTGCACAGTTCACAGCAGAATTAGCACTCCTATGAGAATCTAGTGCTGCTGCTTATCTGACAGGAGGTGGATCTCAGGCAGTAATGTGAGAGACAGGGAGCAGCTATAAATACAGATGAAGCTTTGCTCCTGGCCTGCCACTCATCTCCTGCTGTGTGACCTGGTTCTAAACAGGCCATGGACCAGTAGCAGGCCATGGCCCGGAGGTTGGAGACCCCTGCTGTAGAGTTATACTATCAGAGAGGAAAGAGAACTGGGATATTTACACACAAACCACCATTAGCTGGGAACCCCAGGGAGACGAGGTATTAATCTCCTGACACTGCCAGTCTCTAGGTGGGCTAAGAACATACCAAAGGCCAGACAAAGCCTTTAGAGAAAAAAAAAGAAAAAGTCAATGCTAGCAGTCATAAATCTGGCCTTTGCCCACTGATATGGAAAGGGCACCAGTAAAATCTGCTCTAATATGCTATATCTTCCAAGTTTACCTCCTAGCAGATATTAACCAGGCAGTTTTGCCCTTTGTTGCTTCAATTTATAGATTTTTACATCTCAAAGTTAAAAATTCTAACCCCTCTAATATTAATCTTAAACATTAGGCTTGCTTGGTATCCTGAACCTTAACTTCATCAACAGCAAAGTGAACAGTCTACTTACTGATTCCAAGTTTTGTAATGAATATGTTTTTATCTTAATTATGCTCATCTATAAAGTGTTTCAGGTAATCCAGTATGAATTTTGTTTCCAAGTTACGTCAAGAGACAGACAAAAAGAAATATATATGGAGAGGCATACAGCACAATTAGAGCACTTCATTAGCAAGTTAAATGTGAAGGAATATGAAATGCAAGAACCTCACTACTAACAGCAACAGAAAAAGAACATTGGTACTGTGTATATGAGTCAAACATTGTCTCCAAACTCGAAGTTCAGTTCAGTCGCTCAGTCCTGACTGACCCATTGTGACCCCATGGACTGCAGCACACCAGGCTTCCCCCTCCAACACCAACTCCTGGAGCCTACTCAAACTCATGTCCATTGAGTCGGTGATGCCATCCAACCATATCATCCTCTGTCATCCCCTTATCCTCCTGCCTTTAATCTTGCCCAGCATCAGGGTCTTTTCCAATGAGTCAGTTCTTCGCATCAGGTGGCCAAAGTATTTGAGTTTCATCTTTAGTATCAGTCCTTCCAATGAATATTCAGGAATAATTTCCTTTAGGATTAACTGGTTGGATCTCCTTGCAGTCCAAAGGACTCTCAAGAGTCTTCTCCAACACCACAGTTCAAAAGCATCAATTCTTCAGTGTTCAGCTTCCTTTATACTCCAATTCTCACATCCAAACATGACTACTGGAAAAAAACATAGCTTTGATTAGATGGACCTTTGATGGTAAAGTAATGTCTCTGCTTTTTAATATGCTATCTAGGTTGGTCATAACTTTTCTTCCAAGGAGAAAGCGTCTTTTAATTTCATGGCTGAAGACACCATCTGCAGTGATTTTGGAGCCCCAAAACATAAAGACTCTGTTTCCATTGTTTCCCGATCTATTTGCCACAAAGTGATGGAACTGATTGCCTTGATCATAGTTGTCTGAAAGTTGAGTTTTAAGCCAGCTTTTTCACCCTCCTCTTTCACTTTCATCAAGAGGCTCTTTAGTTGCTCTTTGCCTTCTGCCATAAGGGTGGTGTCATCTGCGTATCTGAGGTTATTGATATTTCTCCCGGCAATCTTGATTCCAGCTTGTGCTTCATCCAGCCCAGTATTTCACATGATGTATCCTGCATATAAGCTAAATAAGCAGGGTGACAATATACAGACTTGATGTACTTACTCCTTTCCTGATTTGGAACCAGTCTGTTGTTCCATGTCCAGTTCTAACCGTTGCTTCTTGACCTGCATACAGATTTTTCAGGAGGCAGTTCAGGTGGTCTGGTATTCCAATCTCTTTCAGAATTTTCCACAGTTTGTTGTGATCCACAGAGTCAAAGGCTTTGGCATAGTCAATAAAGTAAAAGCAGATGTTTTCTGGAACTCTCTTGCTTTTTCAATGATCCCTCGGATGTTGGCAATTTGATCTCTGGTTCCTCTGCCTTTTCTAAAACCAGCTTGAACATCTGAAAGTTCATAGTTCACATACTGTTCAAGCCTGACTTGGAGGATTTTGAGCTTTTGCTAGCGTGTGAGATGAGTGAAATTGTGCGGTATTTTGAACATTCTTTGGCATTGTCTTTCTTTGGGATTGGAATTAAAACTGACCTTTTCCAGTCCTGTGGCCACTGCTGAGTTTTCCATATTTGCTGGCATATTGAGAGCAGCACTTTCACATAATCATCTTTTAGGATTTGAAATAGCTCAACTGGAATTCCATCACCTCCACTAGCTTTGTTCATAGTAATGCTTCCTAAGGCTCGCTTGACTTCACATTCCATGATGTCTGGCTCTAGGTGAGTGATCACACCACTGTGATTTTCTGGGTCATGAAAATCTTTTTTGTATAGTTCTGTGTATTCTTGCCACCTCTTCCTCATATCTTCTGCTTCTGTTAGCTCCATACCATTTCTGTCCTTTATTGAGCCCATCTTTGCATGAAATATTCCATTGGTATCTCTCATTTTCTTGAAGAGATCTCTAGTCATTCCCATTCTATTGTTTACTCTCTTTCTTTGCATTGATCACTGAGGAAGGCTTTCTTATCTCTCCGTGTTATTCTTTGGAACCCTGCATTCAAATGGGTATATCTTTCCTCTTCTCCTTTGCCTTTGGCTGCTCTCTTTTTCTCAGCTACTTTTAAGGCCTTGTCAGACATCCCTTTTGCCTTTTTGCATTTCTTTTTCTTGGGGAAGGTCTTAATACCTGCCTCCTGTACAATGTCACGAACCTCTGTCCATAGTTCCTCAGGCAGTCTATCAGATCGAATCCCTTGAACCTATTTGTCACTTCCACTGTATAATTGTAAGGGATTTGATTTATTTTTTTTTAATTTATTTTTTATTTTTTCATTTTTTAATTTTATTTTTAAACTTTACATAATTGTATTAGTTTTGCCAAATATCAAAATGAATCCACCACAGGTATACATGTGTTCCTACATCCAAACTGTAGCTCACATTTAAAACAAGTACACCATACTTGAAGAAGTAATAGATTAGTTGAGTGTTTTAACCACAAAAATAATAGGAAAAGTAATTAAAATCTTCATATAAGCAAAATGCCAAAACCAGATAGTGTTCTAAGAACAGATAAATTCAAGCTTATATAGAATTTTACAGAACATAGAAACTTATGAAAAATACTCCAATATATTTTTATGATGCTTCCTTCTGCCTTTTAAGAAGCAGAAGCCAATGGAGAAAGATAAGAAGGAAAATCCAATATATCTGCAAAATATACACTTATGACTGCAGATTAAAAATTCTAAACAAGGTATTATCAAGAAAAATATATAGAATATTATCCCAGTGGATGCCAGATAATATTTACTTATTTGTTTTTATATCTGTAGACATCATTCCTAGCAAACTAGCAATAGAAGGAAATAACTTATTCTTAAAAAGGGAATTGATAGAAATCCCACAACAGTCATCATATTTAAAGTGAAAAGTTAGTATTCCCTTTAAGAACATAAGACATAGACACTTACTTTTACTACTACATTTAAACATTATGGTGAAAGCCATGTCTAGGAAAGAAATATAAGGAAAGAAAATTGCTACTTATTAGAAAAGTGGAAAGCATCTACAGATGACGATTAGACTCACAAAAAATTTCATCATTTTTATTTTTGAAAAAATCTTTAAATTTGTTGTATTTCTCTCCCCCAGCAATGAATATGCAATACATATAATTAAAATGGAAGTAGCTATCTATACTTACAACAAAGTTATAAGTACCCAGGAATAAATCAAGAAATGCATAAAATTTGTGAAAAAGTTAAAACTATTTTAAAGGACATTTGAAAACAAATAAATGGAAAATAAAATTCTAATCAAACTGTCAGCACAATTACGTTATATTTAGATTTGTTTTCCTGGGTTTTTTTTTTTGGTGTTGTTGTTGTTCTGTTTTAATTTTCATATGAAAGATAAATAGCTAAGAAGAGCCAGAATATCTCAGGAGAGTAAGAAAAAATTGGAGCACTTCTATGAAGTAGAAAGTTTTATTTATATTAAAGTGAAAGTCGCTTAGTCATGTCCGACTCTTTGAGACTCCCTGGAGTATAGCCTGCCAGGCTTCTCTGTCCATGAAATTCTCCTGGCCAGAATACTGGAGTGGGTAACCATTCCTTTCTCCAGGGGATCTTCCCAACCCAGGGACAGAACCCAGGTCTCTGACAGTGCAGACGGATTCTTTACCATCTGAGCCACCAGGGTGATGCAATATATTAATAGTGGCAATTGATAAACAAAGTAACCAAACTGAGTATGGAAACTTCACATTTTAACCAAAAGCCACTCTAGGATATTAAAAAGCTAAAATACATTAATAGTAAGAAACATTTACAAACTTTCAGAAGACAATATAGGAGAATATCTGTATGAACTTCAGATAAGAAAAAAAATTTTTGAGCTTTATTTAGGTACACTTATAAAATAAAATAGGAAATTATTATACATAAAATGATGTTTGTATACATTATGAAAAAATTCCCACAATTGAGTTAAGACAATCATCACTTCGTATATTCACCTTTGTTTTTGGTGAGAAAACAGGTTCAATTCTTTTGGCAAATTTCAATTATTCAAGATAATAATATCAATTATAGTCATGAACTAATTCCTCAGAACTTATTCCTTTATAACTAAAACTTTGTACTCTTTTGCCAACCTGGACCCAATTTCCCTGCAGTGCAACCCTTGACAACCACCAATCAACTCTGTTTCTGTGAGTTTGGCTGTTTTGTTTTTGTTCCTTTTTTTTTTTTAAGATTTCAATTATAAGTAATACTCCAGAGTTCACTCAGACTCACGTTCATCGAGTCAGTGATGCCATCCAGCCATCTCATCCTCTGTCATCCCCTTCTCCTCCTGCCCCCAATCCCTCCCAGCATCAGAGTCTTTTCCAATGAGTCAACTCTTCACATGAGGTGGCCAAAGTACTGGAGTTTCAGCTTTAGCATCATTCCTTCCAAAGAAATCCCAGGGCTGATCTCCTTCAGAATGGACTGGTTGGATCTCCTTGCAGTCCAAGGGACTCTCAAGAGTCTTCTCCAACACCACAGTTCAAAAGCAACAATTCTTCGGCACTCAGCCTTCTTCACAGTCCAACTCTCACATCCATACATGACCACAGGAAAAACCATAGCCTTGACTAGACGAACCTTTGTTGGCAAAGTAATATCTCTGCTTTTGAATATGCTATCTAGGTTGGTCATAACTTTCCTTCCAAGGAATAAGCATCTTTTAATTTCATGGCTGCAGTCACCATCTGCAGTGATTTTGGACCCCCAAAAAATAAAGTCTGACACTGTTTCCACTGTTTCCCCACCTATTTCCCATGAAGTGATGGGACCAATGCCATGATCTTTGTTTTCTGAATGTTGAACTTTAAGCCAACTTTTTCACTCTCCACTTTCACTTTCATCAAGAGGCTTTTTAATTCCTTTTCACTTTCTACCATAAGGGTGGTGTCATCTGCATTTCTGAGGTTATTGATACTTCTCCCGGCAATCTTGATTCTAGCTTGTGTTTCTTCCAGTCCAGCATTTCTCATGATGTACTCTGCATAGAAGTTAAATAAGCAGGGTGACAATATACAGCCTTGACGTACTCCTTTCCTATTTGGAACTTTCCTTATTAAAAGTTAAAATTATCTATGATTTCTTTCCTACTGAAATAACCTTGATCTTCACCCATGAGATGAAAAAAGGTACTATGTTCAGTGACCTAAATGGGTAGTTATCTCTACTGCAGTGAAATATTTAAAGCAAAGATGCACTTAAAACAAAGTTACCATAGTATAATGTTATTTGCTAATAAAATCTTTTTAAAAGCATTGTAGAACCTTAGACAAATATAATGTACTTTCTAAAAAAAATGAAGTACAGCCGAGAATAGAAAGAACCTTGAGAGGTTATAAAAGCATACAGTCTTATCCCACTGAAATACCTAGCTACAATTTTCTTAAGAATTATTTGTTGTAAGAAATAATTTATCTAACTTTATGTTCTAGAAGTTTATACTTTTTAGCCAGATGGTCATTTTATTATAGAGTATTTCAACTGACACAATAGTAAAGAAAATAGTATTTGGAATCTCTATGTACCCCTTGTCCAGTTTCAACAATATCAAAGCATGACCAATCTAATTTTCTTCATAACTTCACAAGTTCACCCACCATACAATTAATTTGAAACAAATGCCATATATTATTTCATCTATAAACATTTTAGTATATATGTGTGTTTGTATACCCTGCAGGCTTGCAAGCCCTGCAATTGTCCTGATTCCAGACCAAATAAAGTTCTTAGAAACAGCAACAGATTCATATAACAATTTACTGGATAGGGAATCTTACCAGCCTGAAGCATAATGTCCTGGAGCGACATCCCACCCTGCATGGCCAACAGTAGACAGGACGTGGTGGCAATCTTTGCTACTCTGGGGGAAAAGAAAGATCATCAGTTACGAGGGAAACCAGTGGTTGGAGTAGGGGGGCATGTACGTAGGCAATGACTGATTGCATGTGTGCTAAATCGCTTCAGTCGTGTCTCTTTGCAACCCTGTGGACTGTAGCCTGGCGGGCTCCTCTGTCCATGGGTTTCCTCAGGCAAGAATATTGGAGTGGATTGCTATGCTCTCCTCCAGGGGATTTTCTCAAGCCAGGGATTGAACCCACATTTCATACATCTGATTAAGCCCTATAATTATGTGATTTGGATAATTATGTGTGTGAAGCAGGGACTGGTTGAGCAGGGGATGGACAGAGAGCAAGAGAACATCAATCCTGAAATCCTGACCATCAATCCTGGTCGTCAATCCAGACCATACAAAGCATAAAACACAACAGCTACTTTTTAAAATATGACAATGTTTCACGAAGAACTATCTTCATCACACCCACCCCTCACAAAAATTTCTAATATCACCAAATATGTATGCAACACACATGTTCTACTATCGTTCTAGATTACAATACACATGTTCTACACATGTTCTAGATGATCCTAGAGTTGGTCTTCTTATTTTTACAGTATATTTGATCATATAGAGATTCAAACAAGAGTCTTATACTTTGATTAGCTAATTTGTCAAAGTCTTTTTATAATTTAGGTATCACTCTGTCCTATCTACTTATAATTCATTTTTAAGAAATCAAGATTTTGTTTACTTATTTAGTCCTATGGATGTCCTATAGTCTAGATGGGCTGCTTGCTTTTCATTCGCATCATTTAACACGTTCATCTCTCTCCTGTATTTACTATAAATTCACAGTTAGATCTCACGTTTGAGGGCTATTTCAGGCCGCACCCTGTGCTTCCTTTAGGAAGGTAACTGATATCAATGCTGCCTCCTTTTTGTGCCATCAGCAGTGATTGGTGTTCAGATCCTTGTATAATTTGGTATTGCAAATGTTTATGTTTTAATTTAAATTATTTCTTTTTCATATAAAAGCTGGATATTCTTACAAAGATCAATGCTTTCTGAAACAGAACAGGACCCTATGATCCTTACCCCCCATGTCCCCTGCCTGCCTTTCGTCTGTCGAAATACTTTCACCAAAGAATAAATTTAACCAGAGAAGTGAGAAAATGCAGAAGCAAAGGAAAACAGTCAAAGGAGATCAAGTAATAATAATATAGTCATTAAGCAGTCAAGGATATTTAGTTCCTTCTCAAAGGCTATAGATAATATCCCGAGCCATATCCTATGAGATGTCTTATAGATACTGAAAGCCCTACCAAGCAAAGGCTTACATGATGACCAGACTGTAGCCATGACGTAGCTGCCATAATTCTGAGAATTGGCTTCAAGAAATGGAAACAAACCAGCGCTAGAACTAAAGAGCAATTGTACTTAAAACAACCAAGATGATGTTGATCCGACCACTAATGACCAATTTCAAGATGAATGTCAGACCTGGCTGTGCTGTTTGCCTGTAGCCCTCTCCCTCAACCTATAAAACTCTTGCTCACTGTCAGTGGGATGGGGAGGGAGTGGGCTCCCCTGCCCTGGGCTGCTGGCATCCAAAATAAAGAAGCTTTTCCTTTCCACCAATCTGGACATTTTATTTTCTTTTGGGCAGTGAGCAGCTGAAAATGAAAATGAAAGTGGCTCAGTTGTGTCCGACTGTCTGCAACCGCATGGATATACAGTCCATGGAATTCTCCAGGCCAGAATCCTTGAGTGGGTAACCTTTCCCTTTCCAGGGAATGTTCCCAACCCAGGGATCAAACTCAGGTCTCCCGCATTTGCAGGTGGATTCTTTACCAGCTGAGCCACATGGGAAGCCCAGTGAGTGACTGGACCCCCATTTTTGGTAACATCCTTATCTATAAAATTGTTTCCCTAAAGTCCTCATTTTATAAGAAATGCAAAATTCATGCTCAAGTGTGTGTGGTTTTTGTTTGTTTTTTTGACAAATTTTCAAAGTGAATTCATTCCTTACGTTATCCTCTGTGTTAAGTCGATTCAGTCATGTCCGACTCCTTGTGACCCCATGGACTATAGCCTGCCAAATTCCTCTGTCCATGAGATTCTCTAGGCAAGAATACTGGAGTGGGTTACTGTGTCCTCCTACAGGGGGTCTTCCAGATGAAGGGATTGAACCAGCATCTCCTGCATTGGCAGGTGGGTTCTTTATCACTAATGCCATCTGGGAAGCAAGCTATTCATTGATAGTGATCAATTAAGTAGTGCTGTGTGTACTTAGTCGCTCAGTTGTGTCTGACTTTTTGAGACCCCATGGACCATAGCCTGCTAGGCTCCTCTGTCCATGGGGATTTGGCAAGAATACTGGAGTGGGTTGCCATGCCCTCCTCTCAATTAAGTAGGGGCAGGGGTATTTTTTAAGTACCATAATGAATCAAAACACATTTGATATGTTTTGGTTTACTACAGTTATTTTTTCCACAAATGCTCAACTGTCCCCATCTTTTACCAGTAGGAGTCTCTAAGTTAGCAGCTTAAAATTGGGAGGGTTCGGGATGGGGAACACATGTATACCTGTGACGGATTCATTTTGATATTTGGCAAAACTAATACAATTATGTAAAGTTTAAAAATAAAATAAAATTAGAAAAAAAAATAAAATTAAATTTAAAAAAATTGGGTATGAGAGTACTTACACACCACAGAAATCAGCAAACACAAATCCAGGCTTTTTTATCCCAGAAACCCAGATATCAACATTTGCCACTTTACTAGTGGCATCACATCCTATTCTGTCACTTTCATTGTCATCATTAAATTTTGGTTCTGTTGGTAAATATATATTTAATGGTCATTTCTGTCCTAATGCCAATGACTTTAAAAACTGATTTTGATTGTCTTAAGGGCATTCTCCATTAAATGCAATCAGGAAGTGCTAATGGAAAATATATAAGGTGGGCAATTTTTGTTTCATGTAATTTGCATTCGTTTTCTATTTCTGCTACCAAAAAAAAAAAAAAAAAATCACCACAAACTTAATGACTTTAAAAGACATAAATTTATTTCCTGACATTTCTTAGGAGAGAAGGTTAAGTGGGCCAGCAGGCTGGATTCCTTCTGGAGCAATAGTGAAGGATAGCTCCTTGTATTTTCCAACATCTAGAGGCCATCCGCCGGAGAAGGCAATGGCACCCCACTCCAGTACTCTTGCCTGGAAAATCCCATGGGCGGAGGAGCCTGGTAGGCTGCAGTCCATGGAGTTGCTAAGAGTAGGACACGACTGAGCGACTTCACTTTGACTTTTCACTTTCATGCATTGGAGAAGGAAATGGCAACCCACTCCAGCGTTCTTGCCTGGAGAATCCCAGGGATGGGGGAGCCTGGTGGGCTGCCGTCTATGGGGTCGCACAGAGCTGGACACGACTGAAGCGACCTAGCAGCAGTAGCAGCAGAGGCCATCTGCATTCCTTGACTTGTGGTCTCTTCCTCTTTAGTTCTTTTGTGTCCCTGATAGTCTGTGGCCCTTTTATGCAAAAATTATATTTGCTGAATATAACATCCTTGGATGAAACTTAATTTCTTTGAACATCTTTAACAAACTCTTTTTATTTTTCTTGAATTCCAGGCTTTCAAAGAGATTTCCACAGTTACTGAAAGTAGACAGGGTGCTACTTGTTGCTGAAAGGGATGAAGTCTTGGCTCTTGCTTGGTTCTCTCTGATAGGTTTGGAAGCTTGGAGTGCCTAGTTCCAGTATAACAATGGTGAAAGTCTGGGCTTCACATTTGATCTTGGCTAGTAGGGTGCTGTGTGGGTAGAGGTCATAGTTTTTTCTGTGGTGTTTGGCTGAAGTTGAATAGTTGTTGTTTAAAAGTTTCCTATCTTGCTAGGGGGACCCTTTCCTAATCCATTTGATAGGGAGAGCAGGCATTTATTGGGACTTTTGCTTATACACATCTGTTGGCATTTCTAAGTTGCTGGCTCCTTCAGCTCCACATCTGGGATATTTGGGGAAAAAAGAAAACCTGGAGAATTTACCACCATGGCATTATTTGTATCCTAAGGGCCAGTAGTCATGTACGGATGTGAGAGTTGAACCATTAAGAAGATTTAAGTGCTGAAGAATTGATTCTTTTGAATTATGGGGTTGGAGAAGACTCTTGAGAGTCCCTTGGACAGCAAGGAGATCAAACCAGTCAGTCAGTCAACCCTGAATATTCACTGGAAGGACTGATGCTGAGGCTGAAGCCCCAGTACTTTGGCCACCTGATGTGAAGAGCTGACTCATTGGCAAAGACCCTGATGCTGAGAAAGATTGAGGGTAAGAAGAGAAGGGGGTGGTAGAGGATGAGATGGTTGGATAGCATCACCGACTCAATGGGCATGAGTTTGAGCAAACTCCAGGGGATAGTGAAGGACAGCAAAGCCTGGCATGCTGCAGTCCATGGGGTCCCAAAAAGTCAGACATGACTTACTGACTGAATAACAAAAGTCCCACCCATTCTGCCTTCTTCTCTCCACCTTTCAATGTTTTCTTATGTTTATTTTATATGATAATCAGTGGTTTTAGTTATAGTTAACAAAAGGAATATGGAGTATGTCTCTATTTTCCTAAAAGTGAAATGATAAATTTAATTTTAACAACTATTTTTCAAAAGAGTTCATGGTCCATGTTTGAGAAAGTTTATCTATGCTCTTCACCACTGAATGAATATTGAGTAAAACTTTCAGAATTTTAGGGGGTGTTTTCTTCAGGTAAAACATCTTCCCTATGTTGGCTTCTTCTTGCCTTGTTTATCTCTTAAGCGGTTTAATCATTTGGTCTTTGATCTTATTAGTTGAGTAAGATTATCTCTTACTTTGGGCTTCCCATGTGACTCAGTGATAAAGAATCCACCAGCCAATGAAGGAGACATGGGTTCAATCCCTGGGTCAGGAAGATCCCCTGGAGAAGGAAATGACCACCCACTCCACCATTCTTGCCTGGAAAATCCCATGGACAGAGAAGCCTAGCAGTCTACAGTCCCATGGGGTCCCAGAAGAGTAGAATACAACTTATTGAATAAAACAACAACAAATCTCTCAACTTTCCTTCTTTTAGCAAATCAATGTTTATCAGTGTTTATGCATTTTCTTGAATTTTTAAAAATAATTGGACTATTTTTACATGGCCTCAGCTTGTTTTGAAAGGTGGACAGTTTTTGCACATGCAATTTGCATGACTTTTCTATTTCTGCTGCAACAAATTACCACAAATTTAATGGTTTTTAAAAAACACAAATATATTACTTTATACTTCTGCAGAAGTTTAGGTGGGTTGGCAGACTGGATTTCTTCTGGAAACAATAGAGAAGGATGTCTCCTTGCATTTTCCAACTTTTAGAGGCCACCTGCATTCCTAAGCTTGTGATCTCTTTCTCCATCTCCAAAGACAGGTGCATAGCATCTTCCAATCCCTGTCTCTGACTGTGATTGTCCTGCCATTCTCTTTTCCTTATGAACAACTTTGTGATTATATGGACCCATCCAATAAATCCAGGCTAGTTCTCCTTTCTGAAACTTAACTTTAACCCTATCTACAAAAGTTATTTTGGCATGTAGCTAACACATTATAAATGCTAGAGATTAGGACATGGACATCATTCAGGGGCCATTATTCTGTCTCACACATAATAGAACTGTTTTATCTCCTTATTTTTGAACTCTTATTTGCATTTTATCATGAAGTGATTGGGTAAAGTTACTCCTCGGGATTAAAGTAGTTCTTTATAGAAACATTGGTCATTGCATAGTTTTATCCTTTAGTTTTCCTTGGAGTTTCTACCATTCCACTAGATGTCCTGACCATAATGCATTACATTAGCAGGAGGAAGCCCATTTCCTGAGAGAGACACACTACTGGTCCCTAATTAGACTCTGCTTTTGGAAACTTTATTTCCATCAAAACAGCTCAGCTACTTTGTGCATTTTGTCCTTTCACTCTTTTATCCCCAGCACCCATTTTCTTTACACCTCCTTCAGGAAAGGCAATAATGAATAAGATCTGCTCAGTTTTTCTCTCAGTTGACAACCTGCAGAGTTTCATCAGTGTTTCATTATAGCTACTATACTGGAATGGGTGAATTTAACTCAGATGACCATTGTAACTACTACTGTGGGCAAGAATCCCTTAGAAGAAATGGAGTAGCCATCATAGTCAACAAAAGAGTTCAAAATGTTGTACTTGGATGCAATCGCAAAAATGACAGAATGATCTCTGTTCATTTCCAAGGCAAACCATTCAATAGTATAGTAATCCAAGTCTATGCCCCAACCAGTAATGCTGAAGAAGCTGATGTTGTATGGTTTTGTGAAGACCTACAAGATTTTCTAGAGCTAACACTCAAAAAAGGTGTCATGTTCATTACAGGGGACCAGAATGCAAAAGTAGGAAGTCAAGAGCTAACAGGCAAATTTGGTCTTGGAGTACAAAACGAAGCAGATCAAAGGCTAACAGAGTTTTTCAGAACGCACTGTTCATAACAAACACCCTCTTTCAACAATGCAAGAGAAGACTCTACACATGGACATCATCAGATGGTCAATACCGAAAACAGATTGATTATATTCTTTGCATCCAAAGATGGAGAAGCTCTATACAAGTCAGCAAAAACAAGACTGGGAGCTGACTGTGGCTCAGATCATGAACTCCTTATGGCAAATTCAGACTGAGATTGAAGAAAGTAGGGAAAACCACTAGACCATTCAGGTATGACCTAAATCAAATCTCTTACAATTATACAGTGGAAGTAATGAATAGATTCAAGGGATTAGATCTGACAGACAGAGTGCCTGAAGAACTATGGATGCAGGTTCAAGACACGGTACAGGAGGCAGTGATCAAGACCATCCCCAAGAAAAAAAAAAATGCAAAAAGGTAAAATGGTTGTCTGAAATGGCCTTAAAAATAGCTGAGAAAAGACGCAAAAGCAAAGGAAAAAAGGAAAGATATACCCATTTGAATGCAGAGTTCCAAAGAATAGCAAGGAGAGATAAGAAAGCCTTCCTCAGCAATCAATGCAAAGAAATTGAGGAAAATAGTAGAATGGGAAATACTAGAGATCTCTTCAAGAAAATTAGAGATACCAAGGGAATACTTCATGCAAAGATGAGCACAACAAAGGACAGAAATGTATGGACCTAACAGAAGCAGAAGATATAAGAAGGGACAGGGAACCCTGTCTGCATGCTGCAGTCCATGGGCTCACAGAGTCAGAGAAGACTGATCAACTAAACTGACTGATACTAATAGGTGTGAGGGCATATAAGTTAACTAAGCAGGGTGATAATATACAGCCTTGCTGTACTCCTTTCCCAAATTGGAACCAGTCTATCAATCCAGCGGAAGTTAGCAATTTGATCTGTGGTTCCTCTGCCTTTGTTAAATCCAGCTTGAACATCTGGAAGTTCACGGTTCATGAACTGCAGAAGCCTGGCTTGGAGAATTTTGAGCATTACTTTGCTAGTGTGTGAGATGAATGCAATTGTAGCAGTAGTTTGAGCATTCTTTGGCATTGCCTCTAGTTGGCATTCTCTGAACTGAATTTACTTATTTACTGATAAGTAAAAGGCATGAAATAATGAAAGATCAGTAACATGTGCTTCAACTTCCATGTTGAGTTCAGTTCAGTTCAGTCACCCAGTGGTGTCCGGCTCTGCAACTCCATGGATTGGAGCACAATGGCCTCCCTGTCCATCAACAACTCCCAGAGTTTACTCAAACTCGTGTCCATTGAGTCAGTGATGGCATCAACCATCTGTCGTCCCCTTCTCCTCCATCCTTCAATCTGTTCCCAGCATCAGGGTCTTTTCCAATGACTCATTTCTTTGCATCAGGTGGCCCAGGGATTGGAGTTTCAGCCTGAGCATCAGTCCTTCCAATGAATATTCATTTCCTTCATTGATCTCCTTTAGGATGAATATTCATTTCATTCATTGATCTCCTTTAGAATGGACTGGTTGGATCTCCTTGCTGTCCAAGGGACTCTCAAGAGTCTTCTCCAATACCACAGTTCAAAAGCATCAATTTTTCAGCACTCAGCTTTCTTCACAGTCCAACTCTCACATCCATATACGACTACTGGAAAAACCACAGCTTTCACTAGATGGAATTTTTTTGGCAAAGTAATGTCTCTGTTTTTTAATATACCGTCTAGGTTTGTCATAACTTTTCTTCCAAAGAGCAAGCATCTTTTAATTTCATGGCTGCAGTCACCATCTGCAGTGATTTTGGTGCCCCAAAAAATAGTTTGTCACTGTTTTCACCATTCCCCCATCTATTTGCCATGAAGTGATGGGTCCAGATGCCATGATCTTAGTTTTCTGAATGTTGAGTTTTAAGCCAACTCTTTCACTCTCCTCTTTAGTTCTTTTTGCTTTCTGCCATAAATGTGGTGTCATCTGCATATCTGAGGTTATTGATATTTCTCCCGGCAGTATTGATTCCAGCTTGTGCTTCATCCAGTCCAGCATTTCCCATGATGTACTCCGCATATAAGTTAAGTAAGCAGGGTGACAATATACAGCCTTGACTTACTCCTTTCCCGATTTGAAACCAGTCTGTTATTCCATGTCCAGTTCTAACTGTTGCTTCTTGACCTGCATACAGATTTTTCAGGAGGCAGGTCACGTGGCTTGGTACTCACAACTCTTGAAGAATTTTCCACAGTCTGTTGTGATCCACACAGTCAAAGGCTTTGGCATAGTCAATAATGCAGAAGTAGATGTTTTTTCTGGAACTCTCTTGCTTTTTCAATGATCCAATAAATGTTGGCAATTTGACCTCTGGTTCCTCTGACTTTTCTAAATCCAGCTTGAACATCTGGAAGTTCACAGTTCACATACTGTTCAAGCCTGGCTTGGAGAATTTTGAGCATCACTTTGCTAGAGTGTGAGATGAGTGCAGTTGTGTGGTAGTTTGAGCATTCTTCGGCATTGCTTTTCTTTGGGATTGGAATGAAAACTGACCTTTTCCAGTCCTGTGGCCACTGCTGAGTTTTCCAAATTTGCTGTCATATTGAGTGCAGCACTTTCACAACATCATTGTTTAGGATTTGAAATACCTCAACTGGAATTCCATCACATCCAGTAGCTTTGTTCATAGTGATGCTTTCTAGGGTCCACTTGACTTCACATTCCAGAATGTCTGGCTCTAGGTGAGTGATCACACCATTGTGATTATCTGGGACATGAAAATCTTTTTTGTATAGTTCTTCTGTATATTCTTGCCACCTCTTCTTATTATCTTATGCTCCTATTAGGTCCATACCAAGTTTGTCTTTTATTGTGCCCATCTTTGCATGAAATGTTCCCTTGGTATCTCTAATTTTCTTGAAGAGATCTCTACTCTTTCCCAATCTACTGTTTTCCTCTATTTCTTTGCATTGATGACTGAGGAAGGCTTTCTTACTTCTGCTTGCTTTTCTTGGAACTCTACATTCAAATGGGGATATCTTTCCTTTTTTCCTTTGCCTGTAGCTTCTCTTCTTTTCACAGCTATTTGTGAGGCCTCCTCAAACAACCATTTTGCCTTTTTGAATTTCTTTTTCTTGGGGAAGGTCTTGATCACTTCCTCCTGTACAATGTTACAAACCTCTCTGTCCATAGATCTTCAGGCACTCTATCAGATCTAATCCCTTCAATCTATGTCTCACTTCAACGCTATAGTCGTAAGGGATTTGATTTAGGTCATACCTGAATGGTCTAGTGGTTTTGCCTACTTTCTTCAATTTCAGTCTGAATTTGGCAATAAGGAGTTCATGATCTGAGCCACAGTCAGCTCAAAACCAGCTGGTCTGGTTTCTGCTGACTGTATAGAGCTTCTCCATCTTTGGATGCAAAGAATATAATCAATCTGATTTCAGTATTGACCATCTGGTGATGTCCATGTGTGGAGTCTTCTCTTGCATTGTTGGAAGAGGGTCTTTGCTATGACCAGTGCATTCTCTTGGCTGAGCTCTGTTAGCCCTTGATCTGCTTCGTTTTGTACTCCAAGGCCAGATTTGCCTGTTACTCCAGGTATCTCTTGACGTCCTACTTTTGCATTCCAGTCCTATAATGAAACTTCCCTATAGCTTCCCCCCCCCCCCCCGCCCATTACCAGGAATTATGGGCTTCTCAGGTGGCACCAGTGGTAAAGAACCTGCCTGCCAATGCAGGAGACATAAGAGACACTGGTTCTTTCTGTGGGATGAGAAGATCCCCTGGAGGAGGGCATGATAATCCACTCCAGTATTCTTGCCTGGAGAATCCCATAGACAGAGGAGCCTTGCAGGCTATAGTCTATAGTATCGCAAAGAGTCAGACATGGCTGAAGAAGCCTACCAGCAGCAGCAGCAAAAATTATATTTTAATCTTAATTATCTCATTAGAGCAGAATGCAAATAGGGGTTGAAATATATTTTATTGAACTTGCGTCTCCTGCATTGCAGATGAATTCTTACCAGCTGAGCTACCAGGGAATGCCATATTTTCAATAGTTCTCACAACTGGATTTAAATTACAATTTAATATAAATAAAAAATATTATCTGAATTTAAATTGGGAATAACACCTGTTATTTTTTTGAGAATGAGATGGATCATTCATAAAGTTACAAACATTCTAACAAGAGATTCTAAAAGACATGATCCAATCATCTTTGAAACTGTGAATACTCTATAAAAATTTTTGCCAAGCTGTAATCACTGAGTGGTTTAGATATCTTAGTAAGAGCTGAGGCAACCCTTACTGTCTTTTGTCTGGTTTTTACAAAATCTCATATATTTATGTGAACTCTCTCTCTTATTAATCAGTACTCTGCACTTCCTCCACTGGGGACCTCATATAATTTTTCCACATAACACTATCAAGATGAGGGAAACACTCGTACCATTTCTTCCTCAAACTACTGTGCTCAGTTGCTAAGCTGTGTCTGACTCTTTGCAACCCGATGAACTGTAGCCCACCAGGCTCCTCTGTCTATGGGATTTTTCAGTCAAGAATATGGAATTGGTTGCCATTTCCTTTTCTAGGGGATCTTCCCCACCCTGGAGTGGCTATTAGTTTACACTGAAAGGTTCTGAGCATCTTCACCAATCTTGCGTCTCTGATAGACACGCATCCAGCAGGAATAAAACCCTGTTAACGTGAAGCACTAAATATAAACATAATACTTAGACTGAGCCTTTCATAAAAAAGCATATTACAGTCTCAATCTAGACAAAAGAGAGCTGGGTTTTTTCCACTTCATTTTCCCTGTAATAATTGCAGGCTCGGGTGTTTAGCACTTAAGTGATCATTTCCTATTGTTGACTGAAATTTTAGTCACTACTGATTAATACAATTCTGCTGAGGGTCTTTTACTCTTTTCTTAAATGTTGTGCCATTGACTTCATGCTCGAGTTTGCTTTCTCACATCCAGTGCTGTTGAATTTTATTTTTAAAAGGCTTGGTCCACCAGAATATGTTCGGATCCCTATTTTTGTCACGTTTGTTATTTCCCCAAAGTGTCATATTCTGCTAGATTTGAAGCATCTGAAATCAAGTATCAGTCAAGATACAAGATGAGAAACAAAGAAGGAGAAGAAAGAAAGAAACAGTAAGAAAGAGCAAAGGGAAGGAAGAGGAAAGTAAAAAGAAAAAGGAAAAAGGGAAGAAGCTAGGTCATCAAATGTAAAGACGTTTTATACCTCATTCTCCTTTTACAAAACCCAAATTCACAAGGATTTAGCAAATTTGAAAACAGTGAAAGGTGAAACCTAATTAAAATTATTATAATTCCACCTTCTCACATTCATTTTTGAGGAAGCTATGAAGTGCAAAGAAATAAACATGTTGTTGCTTCTGTGTATTCTTAGCATATTTCCTCAAATTGTTCAAGGTGCTTATCATTATCCTCATAGATACATTTGAAGGAGAAAAAAGTTTCTATGTAGGTTATTTTTCCTTAATGATAGAAGGCTTGATCCTAGAAATCTGTTTTTTTTTTTAATATGATAATAACTTAATAGAAAGATGATGGACGCGATGATTAAAAGTAACTAAAATTCTATGTGAAACTTTATGGGTGGTAGGGCAGAGGTGAGCTGAAGAGGCAGTGTGAAAATTTTAAGTTAAATATAAACAAGCCAAGATAGTAGGAAGATAGCTATAATATAAACGTGCTATTTAATCTTTTGAAATTCTTTCAGAAATGTAACAAGGGTGAAAAGGTTACTTCAAGAAATTCAGAATATCTTGTTTAAGGATACAAACTGGGAAGTAGTAGAAAAATAAGTTCTGGAGAGCTGGTGCACAACACAATGATTATGGTCAATAATACTGTATTAGAAACTGCAAAGTTGCTAGGAGACTAGATCTTAATTATTCCCAACACACAAAAAACCACAATACTTACAAAATGTGTTGGAGCTGTTAGCTCATGCTATGATGCTAACTATATTGCAATATAAATAAGAATCAAATCAGCAAGTTGTGCAACTTAAATATACAGTTATATATTTCAATAAAAAAGAACTCCAAATAAATTGAGTGAAGATAAAGTAACAATAGCTAAACAACCTGTTCAATATCAGAAACTGTATTAAAGAGAGGAGGGGGAGAACAAAGGGCCTTGTGACAAACCTTAAATCCAGAGAACTCCAAATCATTATCATGGATTCCCTGCAAAGTTACTCATTCCATTCAAAAAAAAAAAAAAGTAACAAAAGCAGAAAGGTCACATGGGAAACACCAGTTTGGATGAGAGTTCAAGTAATCTTGTGAATGGCTGAAAACAGTAAAGTTATCTGGGGGTCGGTGCCCTGTTAAATCTAGAAACCCACAAACTAAAGCACCTTTTCTATGATGAGGAGGAATTGCCACTGTAGAATCCAAATTGATCACATCAGGGATGAAACGGGAGGGAAGGAAAGAGAAGATTCAGAAAAGGATGAGGAATTGTGGAGAAAGTTCTCAGAAAGTTGAGACCATGGTTTTGATTAGGTGGTGAAAAACAAGAGGGGGCACTAGAGGGTAGTAAAACTACAGCAAATATCCGTGCGCATCTCTCCTTCCTGAATGTGCCATAATGATGATTTTACCTACAAATCATCAGGTGTGTAAGTGTGTAACAGAAATGTGTAACAGAATGTATAACAGAAAAGGTGTAACACAAAAGGACTGCGGCAGAATCTCATACCAAGATGTTACAATATAAAATAAAAAAAATGGGGAGCAGGACATCATCTCTATATTATAATGAAAGCACACCATTAATACCAAACACATAGCAGGCAAAAACTGCTAACTTAATATTTCAAAATGAGCTAAGAAAAATTATAAAATTTGCAACGAATAAATCATCAAACTGTAATTCCAATGTTAAATAGAAATTGAAAATAATAACAAATCAGAAACAGAAAAAGAAGTTAACAAATGAAGTAATTGGTGAAAAATAATATTGGAAGGTATAATAAATAATTATATAAACCAAAGCATAAACGAAACATCCATGTGTCCATACTGATAAGTAAATGATTTAATAAATAATAATAGCCATCACTCAGCAGTAAAGTAGCTACCCCGGCCCCACTGTGTCATTGGAAACCCTGTGGGGAGAGGTCTCCAGGCACTCGTATCCCTCCCAGCCATACAGGTATTATGGGAGCCTTCTAGGAAGCCAGAATTCCTACCCACATGAACAGCAACAAGCAACACCCTCCTAGGTTATCAGTGAAGGCCAAGAAGGAAATCTGAATTTATACCCACTTCTGGCAATAGGAGCTCACTCTTTCTCTGCAAAAGCAATTTCAGAGGAAGTCAGCTAAAATATCAGGTTGAAATAAGACCCAGAGTTTTATAACATAATACCCTGAATGCCCATGTTTTTGATTTTTTAAAAAGTTACAATACCAAGAGCCAGACAAATTTCAAACAGGATGAAAAGAGGATCAGTAAGATGCAGAGAGGTTAAAATTACCTGACAAATGTTTTTCAGCTACCATCATAAAATGCTTCAAAAAATAGTTAGAAACATTCTTAAAGCAAATGAAAAAAACTAGAAAGTCTCAGAAAGGAAACACAAAGCATGAAGAAGAATCAAATGAAAAATTTAGACCTTAAAATACAATAACTGAAATAAAAACTCAATAGATGGGGTAAACACAAGAATTGATGCTTTTGAACTGTGGTGTTGGAGAAGGATCTTGAGAGTCCCTCAGACTGCAAGGAGATCAAACCAGTTAATCCTAAAGGAAAACAGTCCTGAATATTCATTGGAAGGACTGATGCTGAAGCTGAAACTTTGGCCACCTGATGCAAAAACTGACTCATTGGAAAAGATCCTGATGCTGCGAAAGACTGAAGGCAGGAGGAGAAGGAGACAACAGAGAATGAGATAATTGGATGGTATCACCAACTCAATGGACATGGGTTTGAGCAAGCTCCAGGAATTGGTGATGGACAGGGAAGTCTGGCATCCTGCAGTCCACAGGGTTACAAAGACTCAGACATGACTGAATGACTGAAATGAAACACCATAATGGAGGGAACATAGAAAAAAACCAACTAACCAGAAGAGAGGACCATAAAAATTACCCAATTTGACTGACAGAAGATAGATGGATTAACAAGGAGTGAGAAGGCAATGGCACCCCGCTCCAGTACTCTTGCCTGGAAAATCCCACGGACAAAGGAGCCTAGTAGGCTCTAGTCCATGGGGTCGCTCAGAGTCAGACATGACTGAGCAACTTCCCTTTTACTTTTCACTTTCATGCACTGGAGAAGGAAATGGCAACCCACTCCAGTGTTCTTGCCTGGAGAATCCCAGGGACAGGGGAGCCTGGTGGGCGGCTGTCTATGGGATTGCACAGAATTGGACACGACGGAAGCGACTTAGCAGCAACAGAGCCTCAGGGACCAAGGAAACAGTAACAGAATATTTAAAATTCACTAAACTGGTCTCAAAGGGAGGAGACCAATTTAATGAATTTCTCAAAGGAAATGGGGCTTTAAAAGTGTTCAAAGAAATAATTGCTGAAAACTGCCAAGATTTGCAAAAGACATACACCAACTTATTAAAAAGCTAAACAACCCCCAATCACTGAGGTAAAATTTTATAGAACTTAATACAGAGAAGCAGAAACACATATGTGACTACAAGTAAAATTGGGGAAAAGCTCAATAATACTGATGGTTTTTACCAATGTCTATATCCTAGTTGGAATGTTAGACTATAGTTCTATAAAGTGTTGCCACTGGGAGAAACCGGGCAAAGTACACAAGAGATAAAAGGGCCCCAAGAGGCACATTTGTGATGATGGAAATTCAAGATTTATCTTGACTGTATCAGTGTTGCCCCAGTGATGATATTACACTACAATTTATAAGATTTTATTTAAAAATAGAATTCAGTTAATTAAATGAAATGTTTAGGAATTATATACATAACCATGTATGGATAACGAATTCATTAAAAGTAGAACTAATATATTACTAAATAACTGTGGGAATTATGAAGCAATAGGAAGTCCATGAGAGTCACTTTAAAAGTCTAGGTCACCATCTTTTACAGAAAAGAGAAAATTGATCAATTATCATTGTTTAAAATAGAACCATATAGTATAAAAATGTCATTAGTATCTTAATAGTTTTATGCTTTAATACTATAGACATCTTTTAGAAAAAATTATTTCTACCAGAGAAAAGTTATTTATTTGAATTTCATAAGTTTTATTTTAGATAACTTCTGTTGCATTACATTTAAATAAAATCAAATGTAATACATCTAATATATCAATATAGTGTCTAATATGGAGAAGGCAATGGTACCCAACTCCAGTACTCTTGCCTGGAAAATCCCATGGACGGAGGAGCCTGGTAGGCTGCAGTCCATGGAGTCGCTAAGAGTCAGACACAACTGAGTGACTTCACTTTCACTTTTCACTTTCATGCATTGGAGAAGGAAATGGCAACCCACTCCAGCGTTCTTGCCTGGAGAATCTCAGGGACGGGGGAGCCTGGTGGGCTTCCGTCTATGGGGTTGCACAGAGTCGGACATGACTGAAGCGACTTAGCAGCAGCAGCAGCAGCAGCAGTGTCTAATATATCAATATAATTAAAATGTGCCTGAACTTATGAAAAAAGGTAAGGAGGTACTGTAGTAGCATAATTTCTGAAACAATAAAGAATTGGATATGCATCTTTGATTTTGTATTTATTGGTTGATGGCAGGTACTGACTTTATTGAAAACTCAGTTTCATTTTTTTCTAAAATGGGTCAATACTGCTCATCGTAAAAAATTTTGGTAAAAACTAAATAAGGAAATACAGCAAGAGCTTGGAACGTAGTATTTGGCACAATTCTGCTTTCTGCCTTGAAGTTAAAAATTGACTAAGTTCTCTGTAACTATTAATTCCTTCCTTCCTTCTCCTATTTTATTCCATTATATTCAGTTCAGTTCAATCACTCAGTCATGTCTGACTCTGTGCAATCCCATAGACAGCAGCACGCCATGTTTTCCTGTTCATCACCAACTCCCGAAGTTTGTTCAAACCCATGTCCATCAGGATGGTGATGCCATCCATCCATCTCATCCTCTCTCATCCCCTTCTCCTCCTGCCTTCAATCTTTCCCAGCATCAGGGTCTTTTCTAATGAGTAGTATACCTTAAATAAGTTCACAGGAATTGCAGAGTATATTCAGATATTCAGAATAATTTCTATTTAAAGTGGGTGTTAAGAATGATATTCCACTATCATATACTACTATCTATTAATAAAAATCTCTTAGAGACCCTTAAGCACAGAGGCTTTACCAACTATAAGCTACCATTTATTTCTTATTGGAAATTTTGTGAAACTGCACAAATTTACCAGGGACAGTTTTCGTGTTGAAAAACATACTGAAAATCGCTGAGATGGTTAAACAAAAGTTAAGGTTCAAAACAAAAGCATCAGTTCTGACATGCTGTACCAATTTTCTTCCCACTGGTGGACATTAGGCTGTTGGCAGGGACTAGCCAAACAATTTATCCACTTCTCCCTTTCAGTCAGGCAGCAGCTGGTTTGCAATGGAAGACTGAACATTTGTCTGCTTTTCTCTACCCCCAACTGTCCTCCCCATATGTATTCACAGAAGTAAAGAAAGCTTCTAAATCAAATTAATAAAATGACAGACCATTAGGCAAAATATGGTACATTTTCTCTCATTAATCAGGGGTTAAAGAGTAAACAAATCTGCTTCCAGTACAAGTGATGAGGGAGGCTAAACAGCAGTCACCTGGGCTTGCTAACGGGCTTCCCACCTTCGGGTAACTTTGGTTTGCTCTGCTATTTCGCCATTCACTGAGGGCAAACTGCTAAATGTGCTCTGCATCCAGGGATTTGTTTTCCAGCAGCAGACTCTCTTGACACCACCTGCGGAGGTCATTGTCAAACTTTGTGGGGTGCAACTTAAAACACTGACAAGAGGGAAATTTTTGGCATTAAATGCTTAGGTAAGATGATGGCAACACACTCCAGCATTCTTGCCTGGGAAATCCTATGTACAGGAAAGCCTAGCGGGCTACAGTCCATGGGGTCACAAAGAGTCAGACATGACTTAGCAACTAAACAAAACAATATGAAAGTGTTAATAATAATTATGTATATTCATAGCTCAAGAAAATAATGAGAGAAGAGCAAAATAAACTCAAAGTAATTATAAGGAAGAAAATAATAAGAGATAAGAAATTAAGTAGCAAATAGGAAAACCATAGAAAGGATCAACACAGACAAAACTTGATTCCTTAAAAAGAGTAGAAATTGATAAATCCTAAAAATGTTTGGGAAAGACAAAATTAACACTGTCAGGAAGAAAAGAGAGAATGTTATTATAAAGTACACTGAGGTAAATTCAAACAATTTATGTCTAATAAATTCAAAAAATTAAATGAAATGGACAAATGACTTAGAAATCATAATTACCGTAGTAGATATAGGAGAACTACAAAATCTTTTTAAGAAATTAAATCCATAATCAATAAATTTCTCACAAAGGAAATCCCAGTACAAAATTGTTTCACAGAATAAATAATCCCAACTTTATACAAATTCTTCAGAAAATATAAAAGGAGATCTCAAACTGCTGAAACAAAATGTCAAAAGAAATCACAAAATGAATTTACAAGTGGATATCACTCATGACTGTAAACAAAATATCCTTAATAAAATGTTAGCAATGGAATCTCACAATTTATAAAGCAAATAGTGTCATAATAAAGTGAAGCTATATCAGGAGTAAAAGTGTAATTTAACATTTGAAAATAAATCCATGCAATTCACCCTGTTAACAAATTTTAAAATAAAGGAGAAAAATCATATTAAAAAAATACAAAAAACATCCACTCATGGTAGAAACTCCCAGACAATTAAGAAGGAATTACATCTCATAAAGAGCATCTGTGGAAAACCTAGAGCTATCATCATTCACTTCTTATGGTAAAAAATAAATGCTTCCCAGAAAGATTGCAAGAAAGGCAAGGATGTCTGTTCTCAGCAATTCTATTCAATGTCCTACTAGAGGGTCTTGAACAAAGTAAGAAAACAAAATGCCTAAAGCTTGGAACGTAGAGAAGTAAAACTGTCTTAACTCACACATAAAATGCTTGTTTACGTAGATTGATATATGTAACGAGGGAACAGAATAGAAACCTAGTAGTTGACCTGAATGGGGCTTCCCTGATAGCTCAGCTGATAAAGAATCTGCCTGCAATGTAGGAGACCTGAGTTCAATCCCTACATTGGGAAGATCCCCTGGAAGGGCATGGCAACCCACTCCAGTATTCTTGCCTGAAGAATTCCCATGGACAGAGGAGCCTGATGTGCTACAGCCCATGGGATCGCAAATAGACACAAATGAGAGAATAAGCACAGCAAGTTGAATGCATTCAAAACATTCAATTACCTGAATACATTCAACTGAGTTTGTTACAAAGGGGTGAAGAGGAACTAAAAAGCCTCTTGATGAAAGTGAAAGAGGAGAGTGAAAAAGTTGGCTTAAAGTTCAACATTCAGAAAACTAAGATCATGGCATCTGGTCCCATCACTTCATGGGAAATAGATGGGGAAACAGTTGAAATAGTGTCAGACTTTATTTTGGGGGGGCTCCAAAATCACTGCAGATGGTGATGGCAGCCATGAAATTAAAAAACACTTACTTCTTGGAAGGAAAGTTATGACCAACCTAGATAGCATATTCAAAAGCAGAAACATTACTTTGCCAACAAAGGTCCATCTAATCAAGGCTATGGTGTTTCCAGTGGTCAGGTATGGATGTGAGAGTTGAACTGTGAAGAAAGCTGAGCACCGAAGAATTGATACTTTTGAACTGCGGTGTTGGAGAAGACTCTTGAGAGCCCCTTGGACTGCAAGGAGATCCAACCAGTCCATCCTAAAGGAAATCAGTCCTGGGTGTTCATTGGAAGGACTGATGCTGAGGCTGAAACTCCAGTACTTTGGCCACCTCATGCGAAGAGTTGACTCATTGGAAAAGACCCTGATGCTGGGTAGGACTGGGGGCAGGGGGAGAAGGGGACGACAGAGGATGAGATGGCTGGTTGGCATCACCAACTCGATGTATGTGAGTTTGGGTAAGCTCCAGGAGTTGGTGATGGACAGGGAGGCCTGGCATGCTGTAATTCATGGGATCGCAAAGAGTTGGACACGACTGAGAGACTGAACTGAACTGAAGATAATTCAATAAGGAAAGGGAAGTCTTTCACAAATTTTCCTGGCATTGCTAGATAAATATATGGAAATAAATTAATCTTGATACCTATGTTTCAAAATAAAAAAATAAAAATAACACAAGTAGTGATATATAACTACATGTGAAATATAAACGCCCTACAAGATAACTTGGAAGAATGAACTCACAAATTTAAATAGAAAAATATTTTTTTAAACAGAAAGAGGTTATAAAAAAAATTAACCATAAAACAACAAAAAAAAGTAACCTGGACTAATCAAAATATTTTACTTCTGCTGCATGATTAAGAAAGTGATTAGGAAATCAGAGAATAGAATGTTCACAATTCATAATCATACCAAAGAACTTGTGTTCAGAATGTATCAAGATCTGATAAAAATTAATAATAATCAAACAGCCCAATTGGAAAATATAGCAAAGGACTTGAACACTTTACAAAGGAAAATATGCACATGTCAAGACTCAGCATTAATCAACAGGAAAATAATATCACAATGTGAGATAAAGTTCACATCCACAGAAATGGCTAAAATTAAAATGACTGAGAGCAGAAAATGAGCAGATGTGGAGAAATGGAAACTCTCACACATTGCTGGTGAAAGTATAAAATGTGCAAATTTGAAAAACTGCGTTTCTTAGAACAGTAAACATTCACTAACTACTATGACTCTAAGCAGGAGGTCAACTAGAGGATGTGACTAAAGTAGGTTCCTGGGCTGGACCCATGCAACTCTTGCTCAACCCCTTCCCTGTCCTTAAAAAGTACATTCTGCCTACTGTTTCCCCAGTGGGAGCCATTTTCAAGGACTCAGTCTGTGAGAGCAACGTTTTCTTGAGACTATCTGAATGGTATACATAATGGAACCCAGTTAAGGCCCCTGTATAAACTTCTGAAATTCTGGCAGGCAGATGCAGAGGTCTACTTGTCTTGGGGTCACCATATGTATGTTATCTTGCTTGTTAAACTAGCCTCCTATCAAGCTGGAATGTTCTGCCTCTTTGGTCTCTTCCTTCCCCCTAGGTACAGGGCCTGTTTGGGATTTCACCTGGAATACTCTCAAAGTATCAATCCAACAATGACATTCCTATGCACTTTCCAAAGAGAATAAAAATACTCATCAATAAAGACACATGTATGTAATGTTCAGTTCAGTTCAGTTCAGTTGCTCAGTCATGTCCAACTTTTTGCAACCCCATGAATTGCAGCACACCAGGCCTCCCTGTCCATCACCAACTCCCGGAGTTCACTCAAACTCATGTCCATCGAGTCAGTGATGCCATCCAGCCATCTCATTCTCTGTCGTTCCCTTCTCCTCCTGCCCCCAATCCCTCCCAGTATCAGAGTCTTTTCCAATAAGTCAACTCTTCGAATGAGGTGGCCAAAGTACTGGAGTTTCAGCTTTAGCATCATTCATTCCAAAGAACACCCAGAGCTGATCTCCTTTAGAATGTACTCGTTGGATCTCTAATGTTCAGAGCAGTTTTAATCATAATATTGTTTTTGTTGTTTAGTCACTGAGTTGTATCTGACACTTTTGCAACCCCATGAAGTTTAGCCCACCATGTTCCTCTGTCCATGGGATATCTCAAGCAAGAATACTGGAGTGGGTTGCCATTTTTTTTCTGGGGGATCTTCCCAACCCAGGGATTGAACCTGTGCCTCTTGCTTTGGCAGTCAGGCTCTTTACCACTGAGCCATTAGTAAAGCCCTGTATTTATAATAGGATAGGGCTAAAAAAAATAAATCCCCAAATTCTGTTAATAGACATGTGGATAAACAAAGTATAATATATTTATACAAGGGAATAAAATAATTCCCATTAAAAAGAATAGGAACCAGCCCTCTCAAAATGAACTATTAATGTATATGTCTACATGCTGTGTGCTATGCTTAGTTGCTTGGTCATGTCCAACTATTTGTGACCCCATGGACTGCAGACCGCCAGGTTCCTCTGTCCATTGGGATTCTCCAGGCAAGAATACTGAAGTAGTTTGCCATGACCTCCTCCAGGGATATTCCCAACCCAGGGATCGAACCCAGATATCCCTCATTGCAGGTGGATCCTTTAATGACTGAGCAACCAGGAAAGCTGACGAATACTGGAACGGGTAGCCCATCTGTTCTCCAGGGAATCTTCACAACCCAGGAATTGAACTGGGATCTCATGCATTGCAGCGGATTCTGTACCAGCTGAGCTACCAAGGAAGCCCAGATGTCTACATAGGTGAACTAAAAGAAGAAAAACTAGAAGCCAAAGAAGGAAAGACACCCCATCAAGAATCTTAGGGGCAACATGGGATAATAATATGGAAGAATAAAGTAATATCACTTTGCATTTGTGCTCCTAAACCCAATATATACATTATTTCATTTAACTCTAATCATATGTAGTAGGTTTTATGATTCCCATTTTATAGATGAAACTCTTTTCAGAATAAAAGGATCAAGCATCATGCTCAATGTTGAGGGGATTAAGTAGCAAACTCAGTATGTCTACACAGTTCTGTCTAAATGTTAATCCCTACACACTGAAGACCATCCTACTGACCTGCAGTTCATTTCTACTGTTGCCCAGTTTACTAATCAAACATGCAACCTAATGTCTTTGTTCAGTTCAATCGCTCAGTTGTGTCCGACTCTGAGACCCTATGGACTGGAGCACCCCAGGCATTCCTGTTCATCGCCAACTCCCAGAGCTTGCTCAAACTCATGTCCATCAAGATGGTGATGCCATCCAACCATTTCTTCCTCTGTCGTCCGCTTCTCCTCCCACCTTCAATCTTTCCCAGCATCAGGGTCTTTTCCAGTGATTCAGTTCTTCACATCAGGTGGCCAAAGTATTGAAGTTTCAGCTTCAGCATCAATTCTTCCAATGAATATTCAGGATTGATTTCCCTTATGATTGATTGGATGGATCTCCGTGCAGTCCAAGTGATTCTCAAGAGTCTTCTCCAACACCACAGTTCAAAAGCATCAATTCTTCGGCTTTCTTTATGGTCCAACTCTCACATCTATATAGGACTATTGGAAAAACCGTAGCTTTGACTAGATGGACCTTTGTCAGCAAAGTAGTGTCTCTCTGCTTTTTAATATGCTGTCTAGGTTGGTCATACCTTTCTTTCCAAGAAGCAAGTGTCTTTTAATTTCATGGCTGCAGTTACCATCTTCAGTGATTTTTGGAGCCCAGAAAAATAACGTCTCTCACTGTTTCCATTGTTTCTCCATCTATTTGCCATGGAGTGATGGGACTGAATGCCATGACCTTAGTTTTTTTAATGTTGATTTTTAAGCCAGCTTTTTCACCCTCCTCTTTCACTTTCATCAAGTGGCTCTTTAGTTGCTCTTCGCTTTCTGCCATAAGAGTGGTATCATTTGCATATCTGAGGTTATTGATATTTCTCCTGGCAATCTTGATTCCAATTTGTGCTTCATCCAGCCTGGCATTTCACATGATGTACTCTGCATATAAGTTAAATAAGCAGGGTGACAATATACAGCCTTTACGTACTTCTTTCCCAATTTGGAGCCAGTATATTATTCCATGTCCAGTTCTCATGTCTTTGTTTTCTAAGGCAAACCAACTTCCAACTTTCCTCTTCTTGACTGAAACAGTGAAAAAAGATTGCCACTCTTTCTTTGCATATAAGCATTAATAACCACCATTGTTTATACTGAGATTTTTAATTTACAATAGTACAGATAATAATATAAAAATACCTGTGAATATAGACCTCAGAAGTAACAAATGTTAACTTGGTGCAATAAATACTTAAAACTAATTTTGTAATAAGATAAATGAAACAATAAATGATTATCATCATTTACTAACACATGCCCCAATTCTAAAAACTCCAGGGAAGAAATTACTATAATGAATTATGCACCTTTCAGTCTATTTTTATGCTTTTTCATCCATATATAAATAACAATATGTAATATAGGCTGTAATATGAGAGCTTTAATGAATGGAAGTGCCTTGATAGAACTGATGAAGGCTGTATCTTGGCTTTTCTGGGATATAAAAGCATTTAGAATCTATCAACCATACTATTTACATGAATATATAAATATTTTTGCTTAGAAAATTTAAATATAGAAGAGCTAACACCTATCCTACTCAAACTCTTCCAGAAAATTGCAGAGGAAGGTAAACTTCCAAACTCATTCTATGAGGCCACCATCACCCTAATATCAAAACCTGACAAAGATGCCACAAAAAAAGAAAACTACAGGCCAATTTCACTGATGAACATAGATGCAAAAATCCTTAACAAAATTCTAGCAATCAGAATCCAACAACACATTAAAAAGATGATACAGCATGACCAAGTGGGCTTTATCCCAGGGATGCAAGGATTCTTGAATATCCACAAATCAATCAATGCAATACACCACATTAACAAATTGAAAAATAAAAGCCATATGATTATCTCAATAGATGCAAAGAAAGCCTTTGACAAAATTCAACATCCATTTATGATAAAAACCCTCCAGAAAGCAGGAATAGAAGGAACATTCCGCAACATAATAAAAGCTATTATGACAAACCCACAGCAAACATTATCGTCAATGGTGAAATATTGAAAGCATTTCCCCTAAAGTCAGGAACAAGACAAGGATGCCCACTCTCACCACTACTATTCAACATAGTTTTGGAGGTTCTGGCCACAGCAATCAGAGCAGAAAAAGAAATAAAAGGAATCCAAATTGGAAAAGAAGAAGTAAAACTCTCACTGTTGGCAGATGACATGATCCTCTACATAGAAAACCCTAAACTCCACCAGAAAATTACTAGAACTAATCAATGATTATAGTAAAGTTGCAGGATATTAAATCAACACACAGAAATCCCTTGCATTCCTATACACTAATAATGAGAAACTAGAAAGAGAAATTAAGGAAACAGTTCCATTCACCATTGCAATGAAAAAATAAAATACTTAGGAATATATCTACCTAAAGAAACTAAAGACCTATATATAGAATACTATAAAACACTGGTGAAATAAATCAAAGAGGACACTAATAGATGGAGAAATATACCATTGTCATGGATTGGAAGAATCAATATAGTGAAAATGAGTATACTACCCAAAGCAATCTATAGATTCAATGAAATCCGTATTAAGCTACCAATGGTATTTTTCACAGAGCTAGAACAAATAATTTCACAATTTGTATGGAAATACAAAAAGCCTTGAATAGCCAAAGCAATCTTGAGAAAGAAGAATGGAACTGGAGGAATCAACCTGCCTGACTTCAGGCTCAACTACAAAGCTGCAGTCATCAAAACAGTATGGTACTGGCACAAAGACAGAAATATAGATCAATGGAACAAAATAGAAAGTCCAGAGATAAGTCCACGCACATATGGACACCTTATCTTTGACAAAGGAGGCAAAAATATACAATGCAGAAAAGACAATCTCTTTAACAAGTGGTGCTGGGAAAACCCATCAACCACTTGTAAAAGAATGAAACTAGAACACTTTCTAACACATACACAAAAATAGATTCAAACTGGATTAAAGATCTAAATGTAAGACCAGAAACTATAAAACTCCTAGAGGAGAACATAGGCAAAACAGTCTCCGACATAAATCACAGCAGGATCCTCTATGACCCATCTCCCAGAATATTGGAAATAGAAGGAAAAATAAACAAATGGACTTAATTAAAATTAAAAGCTTCTGCACAACAAAGGAAACTATAAGCAAGGTGAAAAGACAGCCTCCAGAATGGGAGAAAATAATAGCAAGTGAAGCAACAGACAAACAACTAATCTCAAAAATATACAAGCAACTCCTACAGCTCAACTCCAGAAAAATAAATGACCCAATCAAAAAATGGGCCAAAGAACTAAACAGACATTTCTCCAAAGAAGACATACAGATGGCTAACAAACACATGAAAAGATGCTCAACATCACTAATTATCAGAGAAATGCAAGTCAAAACCACAATGAGGTTTCACACCACCATTTCACGCCAGTCTGAATGGCTGCTATTCAAAAGCCTACAAGCAATAAATGCTGGAGAGGATGTGGAGAAAAGGGAACCCTCTTACACTGTTGGTGGGAATGCAAACTAGTATAGCCACTATTGAGAACAGTGTGGAGATTCCTTAAAAAACTGGAAATAGAACTGCCTTTGTTTCAGTTCAGTTCAGTTCAGTCGCTCAGTCATGTCAGACTCTTTGCGACCCCATGAATCGCAGCACACCAGGCCTCCCTGTCCATCATCAACTCCTGGAGTTCACTCAGACTCACGTCCACCGAGTCAGTGATGCCATCCAGCCATGTCATCCTCTGTCGTCCCCTTCTCCTCCTGCCCCCAATCCCTCCCAACATCAGAGTCTTTTCCAATGAGTCAACTCTTCGCATGAGGTGGCCAAAGTACTGGAGTTTCAGCTTTAGCATCATTCCTTCCAAAGAAATCCCAGGGCTGATCTCCTTCTGAATGGACTGATTGGATCTCCTTGCAGTCCAAGGACTCTCAAGAGTCTTCTCCAGCACCACAGTTCAAAAGCATCAATTCTTCGGCGCTCAGCCTTCTTCACAGTCCAGCTCTCACATCCATACATGACCACTGGAAAAACCATAGCCTTGACTAGACAGACCTTTGTTGGCAAATTAATGTCTCTGCTTTTCAATATGCTATCTAGGTTGGTCTTATGACCCAGCAATCCCACTACTGGGCATACACACTGAGGAAACCAGAATTGAAAGAGACTTGTGTACCCCAATGTTTTTCACAGCAGTGTTTATAATAGCCAGGACATGGAAGCAACCTAGATGTCCATCAGCTGATAAATGGATAAGAAAGCTGTGGTACATATACACAATGGAGTATTACTCAGCCATGAAAAAGAATACATTTGAATCAGTTCTAATGAGGTGGATGAAACTGGAGCCGATTATACAGAGTGAAGTAAGCCGGAAAGAAAAACACCAATACAGTATACTAACACATATATATGGAATTTATAAAGATGGTAATGATCACCCTGTATGCAAGACAGCAAAAGAGACACAGATGTACAGAACAGTCTTTTGGACTCTGTGGGAGAGGGAGAGGGTGGGATGATCTGGGAGAATGGCTTTGAAACATGTATAATATCATATATGAAATGAATCACCAGTCCAGGTTTGATGCATGATACAGGATGCTTGGGGCTGGTGCACTGGGATGACCCAGAGGGATGGTACGGGGAGGGAGGTGGGAGAGGGGTTCAGGATGGGGAACACGTGTATGCCCATGGCGGATTCATGTTGATGTATGGCAAAATCAATACAATATTGTAAAGTAATTAACCTCCAATTAAAATAAATAAACATATTAAAAAAGAAAGAAAATGTAAATATCGAGTACTAACGATTAATCTTATACAATAAATAGAAGGCAAAACACAAAATATGTTTTTCTGACCCAGAGACCATGTATCCCTATTTTCAGCACTTTTTATTTAGTCAGCACATGAGAATCCTGTTGATAGATTTTTACAAACTCAAAAATGGTTGCTATCTACTGATGCAATTAAAAAATAGACAAAAAAGTGGATTTTCAAAATTCAGATTTCAAAATTTAGACTTAGAATTTATAATTATATAAAATTGTATATTTCTAAATTTTAAATTTAGAAAAATCTAGAATTTCACTGATTTATTTTAACTCTAATTTAAACTTCTATAAATCAATGGGGCTTTCCAAGTGGTGCTAGTGGTAAAGAACTCTCCTGCCAATGCAGGAGACATAAGAGACCCAGGCTTAATCTCTGGGTTGAGAAGATGCCCTAAAGGAGAACATGGAAACCCACTCCAGTGTTCTTGCCTGGAAAATCCCATGGACAGAGGAGCCTACCAGGCTGTAGTCCATAGCGTTTCAAAGAGTCAGACAAAACTGAAGCAACTGAGCCCACAAGAATCAATACTTGTTTGTAGTTCCACAATTCTAAAGAGCATTTTTTTTTTCACATTTTAGTAACTATCCATTTTGGAGTTTCATAAAATTGATATGCATGTTAATTGTACTTATTTTTCTTCTTTTTCTCTGAAAAAAAGGTGATGTTAGTAAATGATAAGGTATTGTATCCTTGATGGAATTTTGTATCTAGGATTCATAATTTCAGTTTAAATTTTTTGTCATAAGTATTTTTAGCTACTTTTACCATATTTGGGGTGCTTGTTGATAGCAAATTTTATACTTAGGTAAAAGAATCTGGATGTCTTTTTCCAACTGAATTTGCACCAGAATTCCACTGGGAATGACAAGAGCTATATGTTGTTTGGGTTTATTTCACATAAAGAAGTAAATCATGGTAATCTAGGGACCTAATATAGCCTTCATAATTTTTTCCTCATCAACATTGGAGTTTCTTGCTTGTTTTTTTTTTTTTTTTTTAAGAAGCTTTTCCCTAAAAGGAAATTACCTTTTACTCCCTCATGCTTTTCATTTTAATGTTTTCTTCAAAATTTAGAAATAGAAATAAATTTAAAAAAATAAACTGTACCAAAATCTGGAATGGCATTGTGATGAAAAGTAGAAGCTCTCAATTCAACTACCTGCAAGCAAATCCCGAATGAACCTGCCAAGCTGGGCAGCCTTGGGTAAATTATTTGTCTTTTCAGCTTTAGTTTTCTCACTTGCTATAGGGGGATTATAAAATTTCCATAACATTTTAAAGATATGTAACATATTAATCAAGCAACATATACAGCACAGAGGTTGACAGCCAGTCAACAAATGAAAGTTAGATGTTTTATTATGGCTACAATCAAAAGAATATTTTGAGGGCCAAATTTTCATGACATTCCATACTTTTTCCTCTTATTTGAAGACTTAATGTTTCTTAGAGGATTATTAATTAACCAGCTTAACAATCATTATTTTGAAATTTAATTTATATTATAATTAAATAATAAATCATTGAAATTAAATTTTAATAAAGTCAACATTTTTTTAAATATACACATATCTGCTCTTTTTACTTCTAATTTTTACATATTACATGTTTCTTTCTTTCTTTTTCTTCATTTGGTCTGTCAAGATTTTTCTATTTTATTATGTTTTTCTAAAATAAGCCCAAGGACATGTTTATAATATATATATATATATATATATATATATATATATATATATATTTTATAGTTTCTAGTGCACTCATTTCCCCTTCATTGATCACTGGCTTGTCATGGCAAAGGGGCTTGCATAACTCACTGAAGCTATGAGCCATGCTGTGCAGGGCCACCCAAGATGGACAGGTCATAGTGGAGAATTCTGACAAAATGTGATCCACTGGAGGAGGGAACAGCAAAACCATTCCAATATACTAGCCATGAGAACTCCATGAACTGTATAAAAAAAAGCAAAAAGATATGACACCAAAAGATAAACATCACCCCCAGGTCAGGTGTCCTGTATGCTACTGGGGAAAAGAGGACAATTATTGACAGCTCCAGATGGAAACAACGCTCAGTCATGGATGTGTCTGGTGGTGAAAGTAGTGACAGTAGATGTGTCCGATGCTATAAAGAACAATATTGCATAGGAACCTGGAATGTTAGGTCTATGAATCAAGGTAAATTGGACTTGACCAACCAGGAGATGGCAAGAATAAACATTGACATCTTAAGAATCAGTGAACTAAAATGTATAGAAATGGGTGAATTTAAGTCAGAAGACCATTATATCTACTACTGTTGGCAAGAATCCCATAAGAAATGGAATATCCCTCATAATCAACAAAAGAGTAGGAAATGCAGTACTTGGTTACAACCTCAAAAACGACAGAATGATCTTGGTTTGTTTCCAAGGTAAACCATTCAACATCACAGTAGTCCAAGTCTATGCCCCAACCACAGATGTCAAAAAGCTGAAGTTGATCAGTTTTATGAAGATCTACAAGACTTCCTAGAACTAACACCACCACCCTGCAAAAAAAAAAAAAGTCCTATTCATCACAGAGGATTAGAATGCAAAAGCAGGAAGTCAAGAGATACTTGGAGTAACAGGCAAGTTTGGCCTTGGAGAAAAAAAATGAAGCAGGACAAAGGCTAACAGAATTCTGCCAAGAGAACACACTGGTCATAGTAAAAACACTTTTTTAACAACACAAGAGACCACTTTATACATGCTCATCACTAAATGGTCAATACTGAAATCAGATTGATTACATTCTTCATAGCCAAAGATGGAGAAGCTGTATACAGTCAGCAAAAAATGAGACCTGGAGCTCACTGTGACTCAAATAATTCAAGCTTAAACTAAGGCAAAATTCAGACTTAAACTAAAGGAAGTGGGGGAAACCATTCTAGGCCAGTCAGGTGCGACCTAAGTCAAATCTCCTATGATTATACAGTGGAGGTGATGAATAGATTCAAGGGATTAGATTTAGTAAACAGGGTGCCTGAAGAACTATGTATAGAGGTTCATAATATTATACAGGAAGCAATGAACAAAACCATCCCAAAGAAAAATAAATGCAAGAAGGCAAAGTGGTTGTCTGAGGAGGCTTTATAAATAGCTGAGGAAAGAAGAGAAGTGAAAGCAAGGGAGAAAGGGAAAGGTATATCCAACTGAATGCAGAGTTCCAGAGAATAGCAAAGAGAGACAAGAAGGGCTTCTTCGATGAACAATGCAAAGAAACAGAGGAAAACAACAAAAAAGGAAAGACTAGAGATCTCTTCAAGAAAACTGGAGATATCAAAGGAACATTTCATGCAAAGATGTGCACAATAAAGGACAGAAATGGTAAAGATCTAATACAAGCAGAAAGATTAAGAAGAGATAGCAAGACACAGAACTGTACAAAAAAGATCTTAATCACCCAGATATCCACAACTGTATGGTCAGTGACCCACAGCCAAACATTCTGGAGTGTGAAGTCAAGTGGCCCTTAGGAAGCACTGCTGCCAATAAAGCTAGTAGAGATGGTGGAATTCCAGCAGAGCTATTTAAAATCCTAAAAGATGATGTTATTAAAATTCTACATTTAATATGTCAGCAAATTTGGAAAACCCAGTAGTGGCCACAGGACTGGAAAAGGTCAATCCTCATTCCATTTCCCAAGAAGGGCAGTGCTAAAGAAAGTTAAAATCACTGGACAGCTGCACTCATCTCCCGCGGGAGCAAGGTTATGCTCAAAATCCTTCAAGCTAGGCTGCAGCAGTGCATGAACTGAGAACTTTCAAGATGTTCAAACTGGGTTTAGAAAAGACAGAGGAACCACAGATCAAATTGCCAACATTCACTGGATCATAGAGAAAGCAAACGAATTCCACAAAAACATCTATTCCACTGACTTCGCTAAAACCTTTGACGGTGTGGGTCACAATAAACTGTGGAAAACTCTTAAAGAGATAGGACTACTAGTCCATCTTATCCATCTGTCTGCTGAGAAACCTGTATGTGAGTCAAGAAACAACAGTTAGAACCTTATATAGAACAACTGACTGGTTCAAAATTGAAAAAGGAGTACAACAAGGCTGTTTATTGTACCCTGTTTATTTAACTTATGTGCAGAGAATATCATGAGAAATGCCAGGCTGGATGAGTTACAAGCTGGAATCAAGATTGCCAGGAGAAATAAAAACAACCTCAGATATGCAGATGACACTTCGCCCTAAAGCCCAGTTATGCCTCACACTCTAAACCTTTACCCAAGACCAAACACCCTATTTTATTCACTAAACAGAGCCAAGGACTTTTAGTTACTCCTCAAGAGTCAGAGATAATATTCTAAGCCATATCCTGTGAGCTGTTTTTCAGATACTCAAGTCCCCTTGCCAGGCTGAAGAAGGTGACTATGTGATGAGAGGAAGACTACATGATGACCAGACAAAAGCTGTGACATAAGCGGCTCCACTTCCAAGAACTGTCCTCAAGAAGTGGGAACAAACGCTGACGCTAGAGATCAACTGTACTCAGAACAACCAAGATGATGCTGAATGGACTGCCATGTCACTGATATTGAGATGACCATCAGAGCTGCCTATGACTATTGTCACTGATATTGAGATAACTGTTGGAGCTGACTGTGCCATCCTGCCACTTCCCTCCATCCATACAACCCTGAAATTCCCCTTTGAAAACTTCTGCCTCCTGAGCAGCATTCGGGCGGTGGTTCTTGGACACAATTCCACCTTCTCCCCAGGTTGCTGGCATCCAAAATAAAGCCATATTTCCTTTCCTACCAACCCTTGTCTCTCAAGAATGGGCTATGGAGTGGCAAGCAGTCCAAACTTGTTTTGGTAACATAATGGCAGAAAGTGAAGAGAAACTAAAGAGCCTCTTGATGAGGGTGAAAGAGGAGAGTGAAGAAAATGACTTAAAACTCAATATTAAAAAAACTAATATCATGGCATCTGGTCCCATGACTTCATGGCAAATAGAAGAGGGAAAAGTGGAAACAGTGACAGATTTCCTCTTCTTGGGCTCTAAAAATCACTGCAGATGGTGACTGCAGCCATGAAATTGGAAGATGATTGCTTCTTGGTAGGAAAGCTATGACAAAGTGAAGTCACTCAGTCGTGTCCAACTCTTTGCAACCCTGTGGACTGTAGCCCACCAGGCTCCTCAGTCCATGGGATTCTCCAGGCAAGAATACTGGAGTGGGTTGCCATTTCCTTCTCCAGGGGATCTTCCCGACCCAGGGATCGAACCCAGGTCTCCTGCACTGCAGGCAGATGCTTTAACCTCTGAGCCACGAGGGAAGCCTTTGACAATCCTAGACAGTGTATTAAAAAGCAAAGATGTCACTTTGCCAACAAAGGTCTACATAGTTAAGACTATGATCTTTCCAGTAGTCATGTATGAATGTGAGAGTTGGTCCATAAAGTAGGCAGAGCGCCAAAGAACTGATGCTTTTGAACTGTGGTATTGGAGAAGACTTTGAGAGTCCCTTGGACTGCAAGGAGATCCAACCAGTCCATCCTAAAGGAGATCAGTCCTGGGTGTTCATTGGAAGAACTGATGCTGAAGCTAAAGCTCCAGTACTTGGGCCACATGATGCGAACAGCCAACTCATTGGAAAAGACCTTGATTTGGGGAACGTTTGAAGGCAGAAGGAGAAGAGGGCAACAGAGGATGAGATGGATAGATGGCATCATTGATTCAATGGACATGAACTTGGGCAAACTCTGGGAGATGGTGAGGGACAGGGAGGCCTGGCATGCTGCAGTCCATGGGGTCAAAAGTTGGACACAACTTGGCGACTGAACAGACACAGACAGTACTTTCATTTATACTTTTATCTTTACTATTTCCTATTTTTCACTTTCTGTAAGTATATTTTATGGTTCTTTTTTAACTGAGTTGAATATTTAATTTGTTTAATTGTATGATAGAATAAGCACTTCAGAAGTATACAGCTATGCCTTTTCTATTTTCAGTTCTGATGTGTTTGTTTTTTATTTTAGTATGGCGTTGATTTCTACTTCTCTTCCGGATGCTCTTATTCATTATTTAGAACCACCTATGAATGTTGGAATGGGTTTGTATTAATTGCAGTCTGTATCAATTACCTTGATTAGGAGAATGAATTATGGGTCCCAGTCTTTCTCTCTTCCCTATATTCACACCCTTCATCATAACTTTATTGTTCTAGACACAGAATGTATTTCTCTGACCCTTGACTTTTGGGTTTATCCATGGAAATTGTTTAGATCAAAGGTGATTGAAAATTATTAAGTTAGAGACTTTTATGTGCTTGTGCAGTTGAACTTTGACTTTTATGTTTCTGCTGCTGCTGCTAAGTCACTTCAGTCGTGTCCGACTCTACGAGACCCAATAGACGGCAGCCCACCAGGCTCCCCTGTCCCTGGGATTCTCCAGGCAAGAACACTGGAGTGGGGTGCCATTGCCTTCTCCATTTATGTTTCTAATAGCCATTAAAAGAATACATCCTGGAGAACCTACTGCACCAAGACCAGTCTAGTCCAGTGGAAAAGCTTGGCTCACTCACAGATTGTTTTTGTTTACCAAGAACATGTCAATGTTATTTCAAGCTACTAAATTTCATGTAGTTTATTAATCAGCACTATTAAGGCAATAATTAATACCCTCAGAAATTGCTACCTAGAAATGAGGTCCTGTGGTAATGAAATTCTAAAATGTGTGACAATGAATCTAGGACCATGTGGTAGGCTCAGAGGAAACAGTTAAAGCAAGTATAAAAATGGTGACCTCTATGAGTGGACAATGTTTAGTTAAAACCACAGCCTCACTCCACAGCTACTGAAGCCTGCACGCTCTAGAGCCCATGCTCCACAGCAAGAGAAGCCACCACAGTGAGAGGCCCGTGCAGCACAACTAGAGAGAGCCTGTGTGTGAAAACGAAGACCCTGTGTGGCCAAAAATTACTAATAAAAATAAATTTTTTTAATTAAAAAAAAAAAAACAGCCTGTAATAATGTGGACGGTATAAAAATCTACCTAAAAGATCACATAAGGATAGAAAGAGGTAATTTTAAGGAGATTGTGAAAATATGTGTTGTTTAGTAACAACATTTGATAAGGTACTAAAAAGAAAGAATTCGGCTCAGAAAGAAATAGGCAAACAGTTTGTAAACAGACTCTGAAGAGAGTACAGTCAGGCCAGAAGTGTCAGAGATGGAAGATAAAACTATTTCTCACCAAATCAGCTTCAGGAGAGAGACCAAATACGGAAGATGGGGTGGGATATAGTGCCAGTAAAGCATGGCCTCAGGGAAAAGACAAAACCAAGTGTAGCATTGGAAAGTCCATTTATTAAAAACTCTGAAAGGATTAATATGAGCACCTCAGAGATGCTCTCAGCCAAAAAGTTTCTAGAATGGTTAAAAGTGTGGTTCCATGGACATCTGATGCACCCTGCACTTTTATCACTGATATAATTTTTTTTTAATCCACAGCATTTATGAAAATGTCAAATTGGCAAAAGCTCTGACAGCCTGGAATAAAGAAGATGGAAACCATGTGAGAAATTAAAAACTCTCTGGGCTTCTAAATTCTTGCAGGCAGACAACAGACTGTGAAAGTTGACAGGCACTAAAATACATATTTTTCTTAGCTCCAGAGCAGAGGTATGCCCATTTGTCCTGTAAAGGGATGGGTATTAAATATTTTAGGCTTGCTTGGCCACATGTGGTCTCTGAATATTGTTCTTGGCTTTGGTTTTGTCTTTACAACCCTTTTAAACATAAAAGTGAAATTGGAAGTGGCTCAGTCGTGTCCAGCTCTTTGCAACCCCATGGACTGTATAGTCCGTGGAATTCTCCAGGCCAGAATACTGGCGTGGGTAGCCTTTCCTTTTTCCAGGGGATCTTACCAACCCAGGTATCGAACCCAGGTCTCCCACATTGCAGGCAGATTCTTTACCAGCTGAGCCACAAGGAAAGCTCAAGAATACTCAAGTAGGTAGCCTATCCCTTCTCCAGCAGATCTTCCCAACCCAGGAATCAAACCAGCGTCTTCTGCATTGCGGGTGGATTCTTTACCAACTGAGCTATGAGGAAAGTCCAGTTCACACATAAAGGCCTTCCTTAGTTCCCAGATCATAAAAGAAGACAGAGACTGGATCTAGCTCAATGGGCCAGCCTGTGCACAACCTATTCTAGGGTATGTGGACCTGACAAGATTTGCCCAGGAGAATTTGAGAGCTCTGAATGACCAGTGAATGCCTGTTAGACAGACAAAGAAGACTTTATTCAAGGCTATTGCAGTAGGAGAGGGGCCTGAGCTCAGATTTAACATAATCCACTGAAACAAAAGGTGGGAGAGTTTTCCATAGCTGTGATGTGAGGAATCCTGGGCCGTCTGTGTTTGCTAACTGACTTCTTCCAAAGGAAAAGTGAACTTTCTCCTGTTTCCATGACAGGAGGAAGCTTTTTGTAACTTGGATCGAGGTGCCCCTGAGGTTGGAGAAGGCAATGGCAGCCCATTCCAGTACTCTTGCCTGGAAAATCCCATGGACAGAGGAGCCTGGTAGGCTGCAGTCCATGGGGTCACTAAGAGTCGGACACGACTGAGCGACTTCACTTTCAGTTTTCACTTTCATGCATTGGAGAAGGAAATGGCAACCCACTCCAGTGTTCTTGCCTGGAGAATCCCAAGGACAGAGGAGCCTAGTAGGCTGCCGTCTATGGGGTCACAGAGAGTCGGACATGACTGAAGTGACTTAGCAGCAGCAGCCCCTGAGGTTAGGCTCCTACCTCCCACAGAGGCTAGAACACAGAGCTCTCTCTTCCTTGACAATTATTTTCCAAAGGGACAGCTCTCAGATCTTTGGGAAACACACTCCTGGGTTATAAATGGGCAAGAGGATTTTTGAAAGAATTACATCTCAGTGAGGCAGAGAAAGGATTTACAGTTATAAGTTTCCTTAAATGTTCTAAGATAAGGGAAGGGAAGGACCACTGGCTAGGGTGATGGAGTAAAAGGGAGGTCAGGGACTCCTGACTCGTTTATTCAAGTTGAAAGAACTGATAAGGCCATCTTGATTAAAAACAATTAGCATTTAAAAAATGGCTTCTTGTGTGGCTCAGCAGTAAAGAACCTGCTTGCAATGCAGGAGACACAAGTTCAGGTTCATGGATCCCTGGGTCAGGAAGATTCCCTAGGGGAGGAAATGGAAACCAACTCCAATATTCTTGCCTGGGGAATCTCATGGATAGAGGAGCCTGGCAAGCTATAGTCCATGGGGTTGCAGAGTCGGACACAAATGAGCATGCATGCATGCATATGAAAAAATAAACATGTACATAAGTTATAACCCACAAAAATCTACTTCCAGGTTACACGCTGGAGAAATTCTCATATATGTGCAAATGTCACTATTTTAATGTACAAAGTAAAATCCTAAAGCAAAGTTTTCAGGAAGGAAAATTATGTGTGCCTTCTTTCCCTTTCATTAGTCTTTTGGGCAAGTTCATCCCATGCCTGTGCATGTGTGCTAAGTCGCTTCAGTTGTGTCTGACTCTGTGTGAACTGAGTCACACAGAGTCCTATGAACTGCAACCTGCCAGGCTCCTCTGACCATGGGATTCTCCAGGCAAGAATACTGGAGTGGGTTGCCGTGCCCTCCTCCAGGGGATCTTCCTAACTCAAGGATCGAACCCACATCTCTTAAGTCCACCTGCCTTGGCAGGAAGGTTCTTTACCAATAGTGCCACCTGGGAAGCCCTATCCCATGTCTATGAAGAAGTTAATCCCATACATTTATGATCCCTTTTCAACAAATGTAAAATGTTATTGAATCATTGAGTTACACAATCCACTCTTAATGGTGTCATTAAAATGTCTGGCCCCTTGTAATACTCAAAACTTTAACACTGGCTTAAATTTATAACTTTCCTTTATCTCCCAATTGGCAGAGAAGATTATAATTGCTCTTTGACACTTTCAGAGAAAAGTAGAAGGGAAAAGAGGAATGAAGTAGAATGCGTTAATAACTTTCTCACTGTTTGGTAAGGTAGAAAGTTGGCTTCAATTCTCTTTGGAACTGACAAATGTCTACAGCCATCTCTTCCTCTTGCGGACACCCTCACAGGCTTTGGGGGACTATCAACACACCTGCTTCCTTCCCCATTCCAACTGCCTCCTGGATGTATAGCCATTTGGCAGTCCCCTCTCTGCTGAAGATGAGGCTTCTCCCCAGGAGAACTGACATGTTACTCTGGAGTGACAATTTTTAAAAAATTTCTCTAACTTCCTCAGCCTTCTGGGCCAAAAGAAAAAAATAATAATAATGATACTTAACTTAGCTAAATTATATTTGATTCTATTTTTAAGAGAAAATAAGTAAAAGAAGTAGTATGGACACTTACAGGAAGATAAGACAACAGACACACAAAAGCAGAGAGATAAATAGAAAGGTGCGGGGAGCGAGCTCCGCCTCTGGCAAAGGTCATGAGGAAGGAGGCTTGGCATACGCAAAGGCGGGATCAAGCCTCAGGAGTCTCCCTGGAAATTCTCGAGCAATCTACCCCCAAAACCAGAGTCTGCCTACTTTCTGCTTTGTGCTTTCACCTACACCTCTGACTTTACGGGGGGCTGTCCCCCACTACCTCTCTGAAAAAAGAGTTAGCTTACAGCTCCAGTTAATAATTCCTGGGTGTGACAGTGTTTAACCTACAAACTCCTTTGGAAATCCTCTAGCCTGCCTGAATAGGTTTTTCCGGCCACATGTGATTGTTCAGAGCCTCCCAACTGTGAGAGGCAGGAGATGTTCTAAACTGTGTAAACACAGATTCTTTTGAATAGTTAAAAGATTGATTAGAAATTGTATTGGTGAAGGGATTTTCACTTGTTGGGCCAGTGTTTGCTGCTAAGTCTCCATATCCCTTACCTGCTGTGTCCCTGGCAGTGTATTGATTAATATAATTGGTGTAAATAGTAGCTTTAATGTTTGTAACCTGGGACCCTTGAGTTAATTCTTTTTCTTGTTATAGCCCACCACACCTTTGCGCTGTAGGAATGCAACTTTATCTAATGCTTTTGGAGGGTGGCTCCTGACCAATCACCTTTAGAGAAAAATACGTTTTCTGAAGAAAAGGTCTTAAAATGTTCACAGGCCTCCGGGCCAGAAGATAATGCAAATCACCTAAGCTTTTGCATATGATAAGTTTGCAGGAAGAAAGCCTGGTTTGCTGCAAGACTCTACCCCTTCCCCCATTATCCTCTATGCATAACTTAAGGTATAAAAACTACTTTGGAAAATAAAGTGCGGGCCTTGTTCACCGAAACTTGGTCTCACCATGTCGTTCTTTCTCTTACCTTCTGGCTGAATTATTCAGCCTCTTTTCTCCACTGAATTTCCTCACTGAGCTATCCTTATTTCAGCCTCTTTTCTTCACTGAATTTTACTGAGCTATCCTCATTTTATTACTCTTTATATCCTTAATTAACATTTAATTAAGCAAGTGTTTCCTGATCTTCGCCTACGCCGTCTCTCCTTCGGATACCCTGGATCAGCCGGGGCTGGTCCCCGGCAGAAAGGAGACAGAAGTTTATCGGATCCTGCAGTATATGTTAATTAGTTTTTAAGTCACCCTCTGGAAGCTCTTGAGCTGTGAGTCACAGAATATTTAGCACCCCAATACACTCCTCTTTGAAACTGCTAATCAGTCAATTGGCCGCGCTTCACAACTCTTTAGCTCCTAGTTACCTGCTAGAAAGTAGTTTTTCCAGAAGAGCGTCTACCCTTCTTGTTTGCCACCGCATGCTTGTGCCCACTATAATGTCTGGCATATGGGAGGCAGACATTTAGAAAAAATCGTTTGAATTGAAAAATGAAGAAATGTACCCTTCAACCTTGCAGGAGATGCAAGAGACATGGGTTTGATCCGTGGGTTGGGAAGATCCCCCAGAGAAGGAAATGGCAACACACTCCAGTATTCTTGCCTGGAGAAATCTATGGACAGAGGAGTCTGTCGGGCTGCAGTCCATGGGGTCGCAAAGAGTCAGACAAGGCTGAGTGACTGAGCACACACACCCTTCAACCTACAGGGAAGGAAGTTTCATTCTGACCACTGTGATGCAGCTACAATAATATCACCAGATGAAATGTGAGAGGTAATATCTTACCCACAGGCTAAAGGTAGTTTCATTCTTTTTAATTCCCCAAACTTGTACTGGGCATCCATTAAATAAACCTGAATTTCAAAATGCATCTTTCCCTTGGGGAAAAAAAACTAGTATCACAATAGTATTCCTACAAAGTAAAGGAATTCTAGTAGTTTTGATAAGCTCAAGTCTAAAAAATACAGAGTCAAAATGGCCTTGCTTCTAATCCTAGCCAGCTCCATCACATATTAAAGGATCTTGGCAAGGTACAGAATACCCATCATTCTCACTGGTGAAATGGGAAAACCATTTAGAACCTATGTTCCCAGTGAAGTTGAGGTTCTCGCCTTGTCGAGAAAATTCAGAGATGAAGCAAGCAGGTAAAGTGAGAATTTATTTAAGCAAGGGCAGGCTTTCAGAGGGGTGCAGGCAGACAGGCGAGGAGTTGCTGCCCTGGCTTTCTTTGGCAAGTCAGTTATGTGTGCATGTGTGATAAATCACTGCAGTCGTGTCCAACTCTTTGCGAGCCAATGGACTGTAGCCTACCAGGCTCTTCTGTCCATGGGATTCTCCAGGCAAGAATGCTGGTGTGGGTTTCCATGCCCTCCTCCAGGGGGATCTTCCTGGTCCAGGGATCATCAAACTTGGGTCTCTTAGGTCTCCTGCATTTTTTTTTGTTGTTGTTGTTGTTTTGTTTTGTTTTGTTTATTCTGTCAGGCACTTTATTATATACACTCTAGAGGGGAGCTTAGTATTTATTTCTGTTTGACATTTTAGGAGGCTGAGGCTCAAACAGGTCAAATAGTTTCTACCCAGTTGAGCCAGGGTCAAATTTGAATCCAGGTCTCCATGGCTCCAAAGCCCACAGTCCTTTTGTTGCATTTCAGAACCTCTCCTGGGAAGGAGAGACTTGCCAACAAGAATCAAAGCAAGGCTTTGAAGAAAGTCATTAGTTGCACAAAACCATACATGGGAAAGTGGATAAAAATGCCAAGCTGTTGAAATTTTCCTATTTGGATCTTGGATGCCCATCTCGTTTGTGGACCATGACCATGTATTTGTCCCTCCCCTTCAGGTAAGCTCTTTACCACTAGCACAACCTGGCAAGTCCCAAGTCAGTTATGAGGAGCACACAAATGAAGGGATGGAACAGTCACTGGGGAAGGAGGAGTTCGCGGGTTGTATTCCCTGCTATTCATCCCAGCTCCATCTTCCTGAGGGGAAGAGGGATTTTTGCCCTTATTTAGCTTAGATCAGAAGTGTTATGGTATAGATGTATGATGGGTACTTCTCTGCAAGGATAATTTTAGTGCAATGAGGGCATAATGATCAACAGGTTATATTGGAATGCAAGAGATTCCTATTTTTCCTTACCTTTCTTTCTCTGCTTCTAAGCCCATTAACACTCAAAATGCATAGTTTCTTGTCAGTATGAGAACCCTGCTTTTCTTGGTCTGCCCATGTGTGTGTGCTCACTCACAGGTTACCATTTCCTACTCCAAGAGCTCCTCCCAAACCAGAATCTAACCCAAATCTCTGGTGTCTCCTGCATTGGCAGGTAGATTCTTTACCACTGGGCCACCTGGGAAGTTCTCCCATGGACTCCTGCTATTTATAAAACGTATGGTTTCCTGCCATCTGGCTACCCCTATTTCCCTACTCATATCTAGCTACCTGCCTGCTATCACAAAATTCATCAGCTTATTATAATGTTAATTGTTAAGAGCTTAGCCTAGTCCCTAGTACATATTAGATATTCCACATGCGCTATCTATAAATACTATTTTACTTTACGCTCTGTAGAATCCTTAGATATTGTTTCACATGTTTACAAAAACATGATCCTCATAAGCACAAAATGAGCTCTATCCTTTCTTCCAGTTCTTCTGTGTACCTGTACTAAGTGTCAACTACAAATTGACACTTGCCATTGGCACTTTCCATCAATGTGTACAAAGACTGAATCATGTGCTGCTGCAGCTGCTGATTTTCATCACTCCATGAAAGGAGTTAAGGGTGAAGAGCAGAAATGAGGTACTCTATGCTCAGGGAGAAACTGTCAGAACAGGTCTACAAAGACTTTTTTTTTTCCAGGAGCCAATTTTATGAATCCAATTTCTTGTCCAGAAAAACACTAAAATCCTTCATGGTGTTGACTGCTCCTTGTGACCAGCAGAAAGCTTCTGCAAAAAATTATGTTCTTGATTGCATGTATTCCCCCTTCACCAAAATCACATATATACTGACCTTCTCACTTGCCACTTTGGAGCAGTTTCTAAGAGCTATCTGTGATGCTGTCTCCCGGGCTGCAGTCCTCATTTTGCCCCAGATGAAACTTGACTTGCAACTCTTAAAATAAACTTATACATCCCTGGTGACTCAGAGGTTAAAGCGTCTGCCTGCAATGTGGGAGACTTGGGTTTGATCCCTGGGTCAGGAAGATTCCCTGGAGAAGGGAATGGCAACCCACTCCAGTATTCTTGCCTGGAGAATCCCATGGATGGAGGAGCCTGATGGGCTACAGTCCACGGGATCCCAAAGAGTTGGACACAACTGAGTGACTTAATGGAGAAGGTAATGGCACCCCACTCTAATACTCTTGCCTGGAAAATCCCAGGGATGGAGGAGCCTGGTAGGCTGCGGTCCATGGGGTCGCTAAGAGTCGGACACGACTGAGTGACTTCACTTTGACTTTTCACTTTCATGCATTGGAGAAGGAAATGGCAACCTACTCCAGTGTTCTTGCCTGGAGAATCCCAGGGATGGGGGAGCCTGGTGGGCTGCCATCTCTGGGGTCACACAGAGTCGGACACAACTGAAGCGACTTAGCTGCAGCAGCAGCAGAGCGACTTAACTTTAACTAACTTAAGCTATAATTTAGGTTTTTATTGCCCCCAAATGCTTCTGATGGCAGCTACCAGAAATGTCACCACTGCCTGCTGATGTGTGCACCACAACTGCCAAAGTTCAACATTCGCTTATGTCAATACTAATGGGGCTAATGACCTTCATTTATAAAACCCAAACATCCTTATAGTCATTAGACAAAAGTCTAGCACAGTTCCCTTTCAGAGTCAAAGCTATAGGCATCAGTGCTACTACATAATTTTTTTTCTCCCAAGTAAAATACAAATATAAGACATTTGATGTTTGCTCTCTTTGTATAGTCCTATATCCTGAATGAATTAAAAAAATAAAGTCATGATTCATGATCAGAGAATATTTCAGAAAGTGGTATTATTGTACACTCAGTTACTCCATTGGAAGAATTTCATTCATTGACCTTGAATCAAACTTATATGTTTTAGTTCCTTATTCCATTAGGAAGTATTCCCCTATGCCCATACTTTCCAGAGTTCTGCTCAATAGCTCATATAAAGTTATTTTTAAAAGCCCCACAGCCATCACGAGTTCTCCAGGTGTAGTAAAATGTGCCAAGGCATTAGGGTAGGCACAGCTTAGGTTTAAGAATGAATCAGACCAGGGTGATTCGCTGTCAGAGAGTAGCTGAGGGAGACTGTGGTCTGAAAATAACATTGAGAAAGGAAGAATAAACATAGAAGAATGCACAAATGCTTGTTAGAATCTTTTAGGAGTTGTGTCCCTACCTATGACAGAAAAGTTAGAAAAAATATATATGAATCTGTTTTTCACAGATGGCTGATTACTATTTACTGTCAACTAGGCTTCTCTGTCCATGGGATTTTCCAGGCAAGGGTACTGGAGTGGTTTGTCATTTCCTTCTCTAGGGGTCTTCCCAACCCAGGGATTGAACCCGGGTCTCCCTAATTGCAGGCAGACGCTTTACCATATGAGCCACCAGGGGAACCCTACTTTCTTTCCTGAGAGTAAAACCAAAGTTCATGACCTATAAACCACTCACATTTCAGAGAAAAGAGTGGTTAACAGCCAAGTGGTGAGATGGAGTTGAAATCTACCTTCTAACATGTGTCCTGACTGATAAATTCCCCGTAGAAACTGTTAACCAGACCAATGTCTTGATTTCTAAAAGACAGACAGATGTGAATGACCTCAAAAAGATGGCTTTGTGCCAGTGATCTAGACTACCCATCTCTCTTTACCTTTTTCCAACTATTCCATAAAAATCAGATATGAATAGCTAAGCTTTCTACAAAGAAAGAAATTCTGACAAATCTTGCATATTATAATGCCATCTCTCTGTTCTGTTTAGTCACTACATCTTGTCCGACTCCACGACCCCATGGACTGTAGCCCACCAGGCTCCTCTGTCCATGGGATTTCCTAGGCAAGAACACTGGAGGGGGTTGCCATTTCCTTCTCCAGGAGATGTTCCTGACCCAGGAATCGAACCCAGGTCTCCTGCAATGCAGGCAATTTTTTACCACTGAGCCACCAGGGAAGCCCCACTATCCTACCATATTCTCAAGTAAAAGATTCATTCCTTGAGAAAGTAGCTATAAGACAAATTTAATTTTTAGAAAATTACTGTGGAATCGATATGGATATGAATTTATCCTCTTGAATAATATTTATCTGCTCTCATCTCTAAAACTAGTCACAATGCTGCCTGTCAATAGTATAAAGTGTGAAGCAATTAAAGGCATTAATATTTATTCCTCATGATACTCCTAGGGGAATTTTACAACAATTCTTTTGAGGCTGTTTTCATACCTGGAGTTTATTTGTTTGTTTGCTTCATAAATGGATACACTTATATAGCCTCAGGCTTTACAACATTTACATCATTGGATATAAATCCATAGAAAAATGCAGCACCAATGACAGCAGCATAAGGTACAATTTCAGATATTAACATGATCTATTAGTTAAAAGGTATTCACTGATAAGCAACAGAAAAGCAGCTTAAAGTGGCTTCAGAAATAAAGGATGGTTTTTGGCTGTAATAAGTAGAAGCAAAAAGAGACCAAGAGAAAACCTTTGGAAATGACTTGATTCAGGGAAGAGAAGGTCAATAAAGACACAGCTTTTCTCCATCTTTCTTCTTTACCTTCAATGGTGTCAATTTCATCCCCAAACTTCCACTCATCTTAGATACAATTTCAAGGACTATACGATTCTCTCTTCACACCAGTGGAGGGAGAGAGGCTCCCGACAGTTCCTGATAAGACAGAAGAAACGTGTTTCCCACTAGACCATGACAAACATTTTCTCCAGTCTTATTAGACCTGAGTCAGAGGTAACAATTTTTTCCCAAGTTTTCACATTATTGTCACTGAAAATGTTTTATAAGCTATTATGATATATGTCCATTTCAAAATCCTTAGGTAAGAATTTCACAGTGCTGGAAAATAATGATCTTTAAGTATAAAGTATAAAGGCAATATTTTGATTATAAAGCAGAACATTTCTGCTATCTCTTCCTTTAAAATGTAGCCATATCCATTAACTTCTCAGGTGATAAAAAAGCACATTGAATCCATTTCTTATCTTCAAATATATGTTTATATTCACAATACATGAATCAGACACTGAATGTAATAACTTGTGGTGTTATTTAAACATTAAATTTTTCAAGTAGCATAATGATTTAAAATCAATCAGGAGAATACTCTTTCAGAATATTGTTTTATGTAATTTTCTTGCCATTACCTTAATAGCAAAGTAAAAATGGCTAAACTTTAGAAAGAAATTCAAAGAAAACATTTCACTTTTGCTTCTCCTTTGAAAACACCATTATTAGTGCTCAAATAAAGAGGGCAAACTTTTAAATTGGGGTGGGACTGGAATCCCTTATGAGTAAAATTGTCAATTGTATCCCAGTTTTATAACTGATTTATGAAATAAAGAGGTTACTTTGTTATAAAGTATTACAAAATATGTTGCAGGAGAAGTGAAATTTAAAGTTAAAAATATTAGCAAATTGAACTAACACAAATCACTCACCAATGTATTTTACTCTTTTTAACCAATTGATAATTATGGAACATAGGTTAAGAAAGATGTCCTTTTCTCAAAAATTGATCAGATTAGTTATTAATCACTAGCAAAACCATACAACTCTCTGAGCCTTAGAGTGTTCATCTATGAAATGAGAGAACTAAACTAAACGCATTTTAACATCCCTTCTAACCTACATATTTATATAGCAATGTTATCTTAAGTAATCTTTAAGGAATGAGCCTTTCTAGATATATAAAGCTCCCCTTTAAGTTGCAAAGCTTTAATTGAAGCATTTATAATAGATGCATTATATACTTCCCCTGTCACCCTAAAAAAATATGAGATGAATGATAATGTCATTCAATTGCCTAAGTTCTGTCTCTCAAACTTGGCAGCTGATTGATTGATCAGCATACAGGGATTTCTGGTCTGTGGCTCCAACTCTCTGCAGTCTTGGGAAGAATTCTCCTAAAGTGAGGATACCAGAACCTTCTCTGTCCATTTCTCACTCTTCTGAAGACAAAAGAAATACTATGTATCAAAGTATATATAAACAACAAATCACCATAGCAATGCAAAGAATTATTATTTTGGTGGTCAATTTTTACTCTTTATTGAAAATACCTGGATATTATGTAAAATATACAGTTTTTGAGGACATGTACATTTATGGTTCAAAGATCTTTCAATTGGACTTCCCTGGTGATACAGTGGTTGAGAATTCACCTGCCAATGCAGGGGACTTGGGTTCAATCCCTGGCCTGGGAGGATTCCACATGTCATAGGGCAAATAAGCCTGCAAGCCGCAGCCACTAAAGCCTGCACATCCCAGAGCCCATGCTCCACAATGAGAGAAGCCAAGGCAATGAGAAGCCCAAGTACTGCAACTAGAGAGTAGCCCCCATTTATCACAACTAGGGAAAGCCTGTGCACAGCAATGAAGACCCAGAGCAGCCAAAAATAAGTAAATTTCATTTAAAAAAGAAAAACCACCACAAACATTTCCATCCTCTGAAGTCATTTTGTTTCATTTCTAACTTGTTCTTTTATCTCCTAACTACATATGGCCTGATACTCAGTTTCTCCCAGAGTCCAGAAGTTTGACCATTTAACACGTGAAAACAAACACCTACAAACTGTTCTGTTACACTGGCAAATTTTGACATCACCAGTCATTTTAAAACGAGAAATCAAATAGCCAACATTCTTTGGATCATAGAGAAAGCAAGGGAAATCCAGACAAACATCTACTTCTGCCTCATCCACTATGCTGAAGCCTTTGACTGTGTGGATCACAACAGACTGTGGAATGTTCTTAAAGAGAAGGGAATACCAGACCAGCTTACCTGTCTCCTGAGAAAGCTGTATGCAAGTCAAGAAGCAACAGTTAGAATCGGACAGGGAACAACGAACTGGTTCCAAATTGGGAAAGGAGTACACCAAGGCTGTATACTGTTGTATACACTCTGATTATTTAACTTCTATGCAGAGTACATCATGAGAAATGCAGGGCTGGATGAATCACAAGCTGGAATCAAGATTGCTGGGAGAAATATCATCAACCTCAGATATGCAGATGATACCACTCTAGTGGCAGAAAGTGAAGAGGAACTAAAGAACCTCTTGATGAGGGTGAAAGAGGACAGTGAAAAAGCTGATTTCACGGTACTGGATGCTTGGGGCTGGTGCACTGGGACGACCCAGAGGGAGGGTAGGGGAGGGAGGAGGGAGGAGGATTCAGGATGGGGAACGCGGGTATACCTGTGGCGGATTCATTTTGATATTTGGCAAAACTAATACAATATTGTAAAGTTTAAAAATAAAATAAAATTTAAAACCTGTTTAAAAAAAATAAAACTCAACATTCAAAAAAACAAAGATCATGGCATCTTCACAGAAAATAGAAGATTTTCTTTTCTTGGGCTCCAAAATCACTGTGGGTAGTGACTGAAGCCAATAAAATAAAAGATACTTGCTCTTTGGAAGGAAAATTATGACAAACCTAGACAGCATGTTAAAATGCAGAGATATCACATTGCCAACAAAGGTCAGTATAGGCAAAGCTATGGTTTTTCCAGTAGTCACATATGGATGTGGGAGTTGGACCATAAAGAAGGCTGAGTGCCGAAGAATTTCTGCTTTCAAATTGTGGGGCTGGAGAAGACTCTTGAGTTCTCTTGGACAGCAAGGAGATCAAACCTGTCGATCCTAAAGGAAATCAACCCTGAATACTCACTGGAAGGAATGATGCTGACACTGAAGCTCCAATACTTTGGCCAACTGATGCAAAGAGCCAACTCTTTGGAAAAGACATTTATACTAGGAAAGAGCTAGAGCAGAAGGAGAAAAGGATGACAGAGGATGAGATGGCTGGATGGTATCACCGACTCAATGGACATGAGTTTTAGTAAACTCCAGGAGTTAGTGAAAAAACAGTGACGCCTAGTGTGCTGCAGTCCATGGAGTTGCAAAGATTCAGACACAACTTAGCAACTGAACAACAACTGAACAACATTCACTTTATGCAATGGTTCCATAAACTAGGAACGGTTTTTTGTTTTTGTTTTTGAGATTCCCAGACTCCAGATTGAACTATTCTAATTCAATATGTCTGGGACCAGACACAGGAAAGCTCTGTTTCCCAAATTTCCCCTAGGTGATTCTGAAAAGAGCTGGTTGTGGAACTATGACTTTGCCCTCAATTTTAGTAGCTGCCGCTTATGTTTATAACAAATACAAAATTCTCCTCTGATATTGGTCACAAGCATATTCAGAGAAAATTTATAAATTTCTGTAGAGAACTACCTGTAACAATCTTCTGCAAGAAATTTTAAAACATTATATTAATGGTGGAACTAAGAAACTGGAAGTAGATGGTGAAAAGTGACTGGTATTACCCTTAGGAAGCAATTATTTTTTGCTTTGTATGTAGTCATTACTGGTCAACAGAGACTATCTCAGAAGAGTTGTCATTACTAAATAAAATGTAGAAAATCTCTAAATAACTAAAAGGTAGCTACACAGTTAATGAGCATTTTGAGAAAATGTTTCTCATAGGCCTATATGAAAAGGATAAAATTGCACAGTTTCCTGTAGAAATTCAAAGATTTTCATGCTTCTGGAATTTACCATAAATAGGACAAAAAAGTTAAGCAATACTACTATTGTAGAAAAATTAATTATATTAACTCCAAAAGTGTAAGTTGAAAATAGATACAATTTCTTCTTTTAGGAGGTTTAAAGCCTATTTGATTGAAAGTCACTCAGTCATGTCCAACTTTTTGTGACCCCATGAACTGTAGCCCTTCAGGCTCCTCTATCCATGGAGATTCTCCAGGTTAGAATACTGGAGTGGGTTGCCATGCCCTCCTCCAGGGGATCTTCCCAATGGGAATCAAACCCAGATCTCCCCATTGCAGGCAGATTCTTTACTGTCTGAGCCATGAGGGAAGCCCACAAGACATCATATGTCCAGTCTATAACCATATCAGCCAGCAAGCTATTCCAAATATCACCATGGGAGGCAGGAATGTAGTTAAATGCATGTAGTTGAAAATCTATCAATCTATCACTTTTCCTCAGAGGAATTTCACAATTACTTTTTTTTTTTTCCTGGCCATGTCTGCATCATGCAGGACCTTGGTTCCCCAACCAGAGATCAAATGTGCAACCCCTGCAGTGGGAGATCAGTACCTTAGCCAGTGGCCACAAGCAAAGTGCTCACAATCACTCTTTTTTTTTTTCCTTTTCAATATAAATGTATTTAATTGGAGGCTAATTACTTTACAGTATTGTATTGTTTTTGCCATGCATCAACATGAATCTGCCACAGGTATACACATGTTCCCCATCCTGAACCCCCCTCCCAACTCCCTCCCCTACCATCCCTCTGGGTCATGCCAGTGCACCAGTCCCAAGCATCCTGTATCCTGCATCAAACCTGGACTGATGATTCGTTTCTTATATGATATTACACATGCTTCAATGCCATTCTCCCAAATCATCCCACCCTCGCCCTCTCCCACAGAGTCCAAAAGACTGTTCTATATATCTGTGTCTCTTTTGCTGTCTCATATACAGCATTATCATTACCATCTTTCTAAATTCCATATATATGTGTGTGTTATTATACTGTATTGGTGTTTTTCTTTCTGGCTTACTTCACTCTGTATAATAGGCTCCAGTTTCATCCACCTCATTTGAACTAATTCAAATGTATTCTTTTTAATGGCTGAGTAATACTCCACTGTGTATATATACCACAGCTTTCTTATCCATTCATCTGCTGATGGACATCTAGGTTGCTTCCATGTCCTGGCTATTATAAACAGTGCTGCGATGAACATTGGGGTACACGTGTCTCTTTCAATTCTGGTTTCCTCGGGCTGTATGCCCAGCAGTGGGACTGCTGGGTCATACATCACTTCATGGGAAATAGATGGGGAAACACTATCAGACTTTATTTTGGGGGGCTCCAAAATCACTTCAGATGGTGACTGCAGCCATGAAATTAAAAGACGCTTACTCCTTGGAAGGAAAGTTATGACCAACCTAGATAACATATTGAAAAGCAGAGACATTACTTTGCCAACAAAGGTCCATCTAGTCAAGGCTATGGTTTTTCCAGTAGTCATGTATGGATGTGAGAGTTGGATTGTGAAGAAAGCTGAGCGCTGAAGAATTGATGCTTTTGAACTGTGGTGTTGGAGAAGACTCTTGAGAGTCCCTTGGACTGCAAGGATATCCAACCAGTCCATTCTGAAGGAGATCAGCCCTGGGTGTTCTTTGGAAGGAATGATGCTAAATCTGAAACTCCAGGACTTTGGCCACCTCATGCGACGAGTTGACTCATTGGAAAAGACTCTGATGCTGGGAGGGATTGAGGGCAGGAGGAACAGGGGACTACAGAGGATGAGATGGCTGGATGGCATCACCGACTTGACGGACGTGAGTTGGAGTGAACTCCAGGAGTTGGTGATGGACAGGGAAGCCTGGAGAGCTGCGATTCACGGGATCGCAGAGTCAGACATGACTGAGCGACTGAACTGGATGGCAGTTCTATTTCCAGTTTTTTAAGAAATCTCTACACTGTTCTCCATAGTGGCTGTACTAGTTTGCATTCCCACCAACTGTGTAAGAGGGTTCCCTTTCCTCCACATCCCCTCCAGCATTTATTGCATGTAGACTTTTGGATAGCAGCCATTCTGACTGGCATGAAATGGTACCATATTATGGTTTTGATTTGCATTTATCTGACAATGAGTGATGTTGAGCATCTTTTCATGTGTTTGTTAGCCATCTGTATGTCTTCTTTGGAGAAATTTCTGTTTAGTTCTTCGGCCCTTTTTTTGACTGGGTCATTCATTTTTCTGGAATTGAGCTGCAGGAGTTGCTTTTATATTTTTGAGATTAATTCTTTGTCCTTTGCTTCATTTGCTATTGTTTTCTCCCATTCTGAAGACTGTCTTTTCACCTTGCTTATAGTTTCCTTTGTTGTGCAGAATCTTTTAATTTTAATTAGGTCCCATTTGTTTATTTTTGCTTTTATTTCCAATATTCTGGGAGATGGGTCATAGAGGATCCTGCTGTGATTTATTTTGGAGAGTGTCTTGCCTATGTTCTCCTCTAGGAATTTTATAGTTTCTGGTCTTATGTTTAGATCTTTAATCCATTTTGAGTTTATTTTTGTGTATGGTGTTAGAAAGTGTTCTAGTTTCATTCTTTTACAAGTGGTTGACCAGTTTTTTCAGCACCACTTGTTAAAGAGATTGCCTTTTCTCCATTGTATATTCTTGCCTCCTTTGTCAAAGACAAGGTGTCCATAGGTGCATGGGTTTATCTCTGGGCTTTCTATTTTGTTACATTGATCTAAATCTCTGTCTTTGTGCCAGTACCATACTGTCTTGATGACTGTGGCTTTGTAGTAGAGCCCAAAGTCAGGCAGGTTGATTCCTCCAGTTCCATTCTTCTTTCTGAAGATTGCTTTGGCTATTCGAGGTTTTTTGTACTTCCATACAAATTGTGTGTTATTTGTTCTAGCTCTGTGAAAAAATACCGTTGGTAGCTTGATAGGGATTGCATTGAATCTATAGATTGCTTTGGGTAGTATACTCATTTTCACTATATTGATTTTTCCGATCCATGAACATGGTTTATTTCTCCATCTATTAGTGTCCTCTTTGATTTCTTTCACCAGTGTTAGGTTATTTATTTGACTTTTTTCTTGTTTCTTGAGGTATGCCTGTATTGCCATGAACCGTCCCCTTTGCACTGCTTTTACAGTGTCCCACAGGTTTTGGGTGGTTGTGTTTTTATTTTCATTCATTTCAATGCATAATTTGATTTCTTTTTTTATTTCTCCTGTGATTTGTTGGTTATTCAGCAGCATGTTGTTCAGCCTCCATGTGTTGGAATTTTTAATAGTTTTTCTCCTGTAATTGAGATCTAATCTTACTGCATTGTGGTCAGAAAAGATGCTTGGAATGATTTCAATTTTTTTGAATTTACCAAGGCTAGATTTATGGCCCAGGATGTAATCTATCCTGTAGAAGGTTCCGTGTGTGCTTGAGAAAAAGGTGAAATTCATTGTTTTGGGGTGAAATGTCCTATAGATATAAATTAGGTCTAACAGGTTTATTGTATCATTTAAAGTTTGTGTTTCCTTGTTAATTTTCTGTTTAGTTGATCTATCCATAGGTGTGAGTAGGGTATTAAAGTCTCCCACTATTATTGTGTTACTGTTAAGTTCCCCTTTCATACTTGTTAGCATTTGTCTTACATATTGTGGTGCTCCCGTGTTGGGCACATATATATTTATAATTGTTGTATCTTCTTCTTGGATTGATTCTTTGATCATTATGTAGTGTCATTCTCTGTCTCTTTTCACAGCCTTTGTTTTAAAGTCTATTTTATCTGATATGAGTATTGCTACTCCTGCTTTCTTTTGGTCTCTATTTGCGTGAATATCTTTTTCCAGCCCTTCACTTTCAGTCTGTATGTATCCCGTGTTTTGAGGTGGGTCTCTTGTACACAACGTATATAAGGGTCTTGTTTTTGTATCCATTCAGCCAGTCTTTGTCTTTTGGTTGGGGCATTCAACACATTTACATTTAAGGTAAGTATTGATCAGTATGATCTCGTTCCATAGTTCACCAGGCACTCTATCTATCCAATCTAGGCCCTTAAATCTATTTCTCATTTCCACTGTATAATCATAAGGGATTTGATTTAGGTCATACCTGAATGGCCTAGTGGTTTTCCCTACTTTCTTCAATTTAAGTCTGAATTTGGCAATAAGCAGTTCATGGTCTAAGCCACAGTCAGCTCCTGGTCTTGTTTTTGCTGACTGTATAGAGCTTCTCCATCTTTGGCTACAAGGAATATAATCAATCTGATTTCGGTGTTGACCATCTGGTGATGTCTATGTATATAGTCTTCTCTTGTGTTGTTGGAAGAGGGTGTTTGTTATGACCAGTGCATTTTCTTGGCAAAACTCTATTAGTCTTTGCCCTGCTTCATTCCGTACTCCAAGGCCAAATTTGCCTGTTACTCCAGGTGTTTCTTGACTTCCTACTTTTGCATTCCAGTCCCCTCTAATGAAAAGGACATCTTTTATGGGTGTTAGTTCTAAAAGGTCTTGTGACATTGTACAGGAGACAGGGATAAAGACTATCCCCATGGAAAGAAATGCAAAAAAGCAAAATGGCTGTCTGGGGAGGCCTTACAAATAGCTGTGAAAATAAGAGAAGCAAAAAGCAAAGGAGAAAAGGAAAGATATAAACATCTGATTGCAGAGTTCCAAAGAATAGCAAGAAGAGATAAGAAAGCCTTCTTCAGTGATCAATGCAAAGAAATAGAGGAAAACAACAGAATGGGAAAGACTAGGGATCTCTTCAAGAAAATCAGAGATACCAAAGGAACATTTCATGCAAAGATGGGCTCGATAAAGGACAGAAATGGTATGGACCTAACAGAAGCAGAAGATATTAAGAAGAGATGGCAAGAATACACAGAAGAACTGTACAAAAAAAAAAGATCTTCACGACCCAGATAATCATGATGGTGTGATCACTGACCTAGAGCCAGACATCCTGGAATATGAAGTCAAGTGGGCCTTAGAAAGCATCACTACGAACAAAGCTAGTGGAGGTGATGGAATTCCAGTTGAGCTATTCCAAATCCTGAAAGATGATGCTGTGAAAGTGCTGCACTCAATATGCCAGCAAATTTGGAAAACTCAGCAGTGGCCACAGGACTGGGAAAGGTCAGTTTTCATTCCAATCCCAAAGAAAGGCAATGCCAAAGAATGCTCAAACTACCACACAGTTGCACTCATCTCACACGCTAGTAAAGTAATGCTCAAAATTCTCCAAGCCAGGCTTTGCAATATGTGAACCGTGAACTTCCTGATGTTCAAGCTGGTTTTAGAAAAGGCAGAGGAACCAGAGATCAAACTGCCAACATTCTCTGGATCATGGAAAAAGCAAGAGAGTTCCAGAAAAGCATCTATTTCTGCTTTATTGACTATGTCAAGGCCTTTGACTGTGTGGATCACAGTAAACTGTGGACAATTCTGAAAGAGATGGGAATACCACCTGACCTGCCTCTTGAGAAATTTGTATGCAGGTCAGGAAGCAACAGTTAGAGCTGGACATGGAACAACAGACTGGTTCCAAATAGGAAAAGGAGTACGTCAAGGCTGTATATTGTCACCCTGCTTATTTAACTTCTATGCAGAGTACATCATGAGAAACGCTGGACTGGAAGAAACACAAGCTGGAATCAAGATTGCCAGGACAAATATCAATAATCTCAGATATGCAGATGACACCACCCTTATGGCAGAAAGTGAAGAGGAACTAAAAAGCCTCTTGATGAAAGTGAAAGTGGAGAGTGGAAAAGTTGGCTTAAAGCTCAACATTCAGAAAACGAAGATCATGGCATCCGGTCCCATCACTTCATAAGAAATAGATGTGGAAACAGTGGAAACAGTGTCAGACTATTTTTCTGGGCTCCAAAATCACTGCAGATGGTGACTGCAGCCATGAAATTAAAAGACGCTTACTCCTTGGAAGAAAAGTTATGACCAACCTAGATAGCATATTGAAAAGCAGAGACATTACTTTGCCAACAAAGGTTCATCTAGTCAAGGCTATGGTTTTTTTCTGTGGTCAAGTATGGATGTGAGAGTTGGACTTTGAAGAAGGCTGAGCGCCGAAGAATTGATGCTTTTGAACTGTGGTGTTGGAGAAGACTCTTGAGAGTCCCTTGGGCTGCAAGGAGAGCCAACCAGTCCATTCTGAAGGAGATCAGCCCTGGGATTTCTTTGGAAGGAATAATGCTAAAGCTGAAATTCCAGGACTTTGGCACCTCATGCGAAGAGTTGACTCATTGGAAAAGACTCTGATGCTGGGAGGGATTGGAAACAAGAGGAGAAGGGGACGCCAGAGGATGAGATGGCTGGATGGCATCACTGACTCAGTGGACGTGAATCTGAGTGAACTCCGCGAGTTGGTGATGGACAGGGTGGCCTGGCGTGCTGTGATTCATGGGGTCGTAAAGAGTCGGACAGGACTGAGCAACTGATCTGATCTGATCTGATCTGATGATCCTGTTTCCATTTACTTTATTGTTTTGGGTTCGAGTTTATATACCTTTTTTGTGTTTCCTGTCTAGAGAATATCCTTTAGTATTTGTTGGAGAGCTGGTTTGGTGGTGCTGAATTCTCTGAGCTTTTGCTTGTCTGTAAGGCTTTTGATTTCTCCTTCATATTTGAATGAGATCCTTGCTGGGTACAGTAATCTGGGCTGTAGGTTATTTTCTTTCATCACTTTTAAGTATGCCCTGCCATTCCCTCCTGGCCTGAAGAGTTTCTATTGAAAGATCAGCTGTTATCCTTATGGGAATTCCCTTGTGTGTTGTTGTTTTTCCCTTGCTGCTTTAAATATTTGTTATTTGTGTTTGACCTTTGTTAATTTGATTAATATGTGTCTTGGGGTGTTTCACCTTGGGTTTATCCTGTTTGGGATTCTCTGGGTTTCTTGGACTTGGGTGATTATTTCCTTCCCCATTTTAGGGAAGTTTTCAACTATTATCTCCTCAAGTATTTTCTCGTGGTCTTTCTTTTTGTCTTCTTCTTCTGGGACTCCTATTATTCGAATGTTGGGGTGTTTAACATTTTCCCAGAGGTCTCTGAGATTGTCCTCGTTCTTTTAATTCATTTTTCTTTTTTCCTCTCTCATTCATTTATTTCTACTATTCTATCTTGTACCTCACTAACCCTATCTTCTGCCTCCTTTATTCTACTATTTGTTCCCTCCAGAGTGTTTTTGATCTCACTTATTGCATTATTCCTTATATATTGACTCTTTTTTATTTCTTCTAGGTCCTTTCTAAACCCTTCTTTTATCTTTTCAGTCCTTGTCTCCAGGCTATTTATCTGTGATTCTATTTTGTTTTCAAGATTTTAGATCATTTTCACTATCATTATTCAGAATTCTTTATCAGGTAGATTCCCTATCTCTTCCTCTTTTGTTTGGTTTGGTGAGCATATATCCTGTTCCTTTACCTGCTGGGTATTCCTCTCGCTCTTCATCTTGTTTATATTGCTGCGTTTGGGGTGGCCTTTCTGTATTCTGGCAGTTTGTGGAGTTCTCTTTATTGTAGAGTTTCCTCGCTGTGGGTGGAGGTTGTATGGGTGGCTTGTCAAGGTTTCCTATTTAGGGAAGCTTGTGTCAGTGTTCTGGTGGGTGGAGCTGAATTTCTTCTCTCTGGAGTGCAATGAAGTGTCCAGTAATGAGTTATGAGATGTCAGTGGGTTTGGAGTGACTTTGGGCAGCCTGTATATTGTTGCTGGAGAATTTGTGTGGTATGTCTTGCTCTGGAACTTGTTGGCCCTTGGCTCATGCTTGGTTTCAGTGTAGGTATGGAGACATTTGATGAGCTCTGTCAATTAATGTTCCCTGGAGTCAGGACTCCTCTGATGTTCTCAAGATTTGGACTTAAGCTTCCTGCTTCTGGTTTTCAGTCTTATTTTTACAGTAACCTTAAGACTTCTCCATCTATACAGCACTGTTGATAAAACATCTTTCGAAGACAATGGGCTGCTTTTCTGGGTGCCTGATGTCCTCTGCTGTCATTCAGAAGTTGTTTTGTGGAATTTACTCAGCGTTCAAATGTTCTTTTGATGAATGTGCTGGGGAGAATGTGGTCTCCCCATCCTATTCGTCTGCCATCTTAGGACCCCTCACTATCACTCTTATCTTTGAAATCATAATTACTTAATGTGACATGAACTTGAAAAGAGAGGTAAACCACCTTTGTCAGTAAGCAGTTTCATGGTTGCTCCCATGCATTCTTGAAAAGTTCAAACTCCATGTGGGAGAGCCAGGTGATACATGAACCTCTTGTTTTGGCTGTTCTGGTAATTTTATATTTGGTTTAAGTTCATTTCAGAAGAGATACCATAATACAAGTCACGTGGATTCTAGCAGTTCCAAACCCAAAACGCAAAAATATTTTGCATTTTGTATTAAAGCTTCCATTTCAAAGAAGCGGAATTATTTTCCTTTTGCCACCATATAGTTAAGAAGAGTGAGTTGAGTAACATTCAAAGTAAAACACAACTTATGCAGAGATATGCACAAAGTACTGAACATTCTGGCTAGTGATGGGGATCTTCCTGAGTCTTTCCTTATATTTAACCATACTTGGAGCCATGTCTAATTCCTGGTATCTCTTCTAGATCCTTATCACCTTGGCTGTAAAAAGATAAGCAATGTTTGCATCTTCAGCATTTTCATCCTTGAAAAATCAAGCAGTTCCTGACAATTTGATTATGGTAGCTCAGTAACTGGAGCATTATAATGGTGCTCTGAGATGATCTAAAAGAAGACATTCCTGTAATTATATTCTCTGGTCTATCTGGCAGCCCTTGCCTCAGAAATGGGAATGAGGTCTCACCTGTCATGGATGTGAAGGTCAGAGAAAAGCACACCTACAAGTCCAATGGGGGCTGGAAAGCACATTGGGTACAGGTTTAGAAGGAGGAGTCTGAGGTACTGAGGGCATGGCTGGGGCAGAAGGATTCGAAAGGCACAGATTGGCAACACCTCCAAGATCTCAGCAGATGCCATATCAACCCTGAAATCTGCTCCTGGAGCCCAAGCCTCGAAAGTTTGTTCACTGTCCATTTTCAACTAGTAACATGTACCAGAGATGAACTTATACTGAAGCATTTTGAACTGAGCCCTATGCCTAACTTTTAAGTCAGGAAAGAGTTAATTTTCCCTAAAACATGATCTTAGCAGAGAGAATTCTAAAATGAAAACCAGCAGAACTATATATTACCACAAGACAAGGGACTAGATGAAAGAGGAGGATAAAATGATTTACACCAAAATGAGGAACTGATCTAAAGTGGTTTAAATATAGGGTGGGCTTCCCAGGTGGCACTAGAGGTAAAGAACACAACTACCAAGGCAGATATAAGAGACAAGTGTTCTGGGTTGCGGAAATTCCCTGGAGAAGGAAATGGCAACCCACTCCAGTATTCTTGCTGGGAGAATCCAATGGACAGAGGAGCCTGATGGGCTACAGTCCATGGGAGCGCAGAGTTGGACATGACTGAAGCCACTTAGCAGCAGCAGCAAATATAGGGTAGGGGGGCCACAAAGAGTCAGACACAACTGAACAGCAGCAGCAGCAATCAGAAAACAGTTTTATTTATTTCTACTAGTGCCTGCAAACATACTCCCTAGTATCGAGCTTATCTACCTCTGGAGAGCAGCTTGATCAGACCGCCACCTATTTTTACTACATCCAGGGCACTCCAAGTCAAAGGTTCAATGAACGTCAGCCTGACTTACTGCTCTTCCCCATCTTGCTCTGCTTAGGCTGAACAAAGGCTTGTAGATGTGCTAATGGAAGAGAGAGGCATGATCTTGACTTTATTTTCTAACTAGGTTTTCTACTCCTTCTCCCACACTTCTTATGCTCCTGACTGTCTAGAATTGGGAGCATGGAAAGAACAACTTGGAGGAAGGAAAGCAAATGTTTTACATATCATCTGTTTGTTTGTTTTTCATGTGGTTCTTGCTGCCTTTCATTGTGGGCACTGGGGAAAAGTTGACTTTGTTTCAAGGTCCATTTTCACGTTCTTTGGAACATCTTCCTTCCCTGCTCCCCAGCAGGAATCTTCACACTGTCTTCTTCCTGACCCTTTAGTATATTCCTTGCCTGGCCACTTACACCCTCCTCCATCTCTTGTCCATGGCAAAAAAAAAAAAAAAAGTATCTTTTTGCTAAAGCCCTCACCTCATTGGTCAGTCCTCTTGGGTGAGTTGCTTCTAAGACTACTAGCATTCTGATAAGACTTAGCCCTTGCTGACTTTTCTTGCCTTATCTGGCTATAATAAGATGACTCCAGCCAATCTTCTACCTTTAAAATCATGCAGGCAGGAGATAGCCACCAATTTCTTGGTTAGGTAAAAGCTCACATTTCTGGGAATTAAGAATTCTTTTGCATTTATCTCCAGGAGTAGCATGATAAGAACTTGGATTAGCAGCTCAACAAACATCCAGTCCAGAAACAGCACGTCTTCCTCCCTTCTTGTAGGCAGGCCAAGATTTTAGAGTTATTCTCTTGGAATCCCTTCACTCAGTTTTGGCTGATGGGAGGGGTGGGGGGCTTCCTCTCCCCTACCTGGAAGGAAGGGAAAACCCACAACCTCTTATTCCTGTAAGTCTCTTCCAAAGCAGTTTTTCTCAATGCATCTCCAGTCTAATTTAAATATTGTTTAGAGATAAATAGTGAAAATGCCTGCAGAACTGGTTGTAGCCCTCTCTATAAAGCAGAGGGTCATGCTACGCATTCTCAACTTAAAGAGTTTTAGGCTAAATTTTTAGACAACAGCACTTTAAATAAGTAGAAAAGGGGAAAACTTTCTGATTTATTCTGCCACCCACTTAGTAGTACAGCAGCCAAACTAGAGAGCTTAATATTCTTTTCCCTATCACACCCATTTTTCTATTGGCAGATAACAAAATGTAGACAGAGAGAAGGCTGAAAGGAATGAGGAGTACTAAATATATAACTGCTCGTATGATCTTACCTTCTGCGATTCAAGACTCTTGGTTCATGAAAGGTTAACCACATTCTGTGATAGCAGTATAGAACATGTGAGATTCCCTTTTATCTAAAAATAGAGTTTTCTGAAGAATGTAGAAGAACTATATTATTATTATTTTACTATTTAAGCCTGTGCTCAGTGAGATTCTGAAATCCTGAGAACTTTCTCAACACAGGAAATATAAATCAAGGGCCTACATTTAATATCTCACAAAGCAGAAATAATCCTATCGACAAAGAAAAAGAAAGAAGAAAGAGAATAAAAGCACTCTTACAGATGTAGTACATTAAGCTGACACATAGTACTTCTCTTCAATGCAAGCCATTGAATGGGTGGGAAGCATGATTTTAAAAGCTTGATTTTAAGTCATCATTAGATAGAAGACATCAGAAAGCAAATGCCTAACCTTATCAAATACAGCAACTGAATTTGAGTTTTGCCATTCAATACTACAGATAATAAAATTCACATAATATAAATCCATTTTGATTATGTGCACAAATAAAGCCAATGAACAATTGGTTTCAATTTATACAGATAAAATAGTTTCTTTCTTAAGTGGAACTCATTCCAGTGTTGAAAGAACATTTAAAAAAGGAGAGAAAGATTTAAACACTATTATGTCTGAATAGAGGAACTAAATATAATACAATAAATTATTAATTAGGAAGAAACTGATAATTAAAATAAAAAATTATAAAACAGATATGCTTTTTAAATATTAGATGCTTCTAATATAGTGTGTGTCTCCTGGGAATATTGCATTCAGATATTTTAAATATTCAATTACTTTTTTAAGATCATTGACTATTATGACAACAAAAACAATATGATTCACACTACAGTGTTTATGAAAAAATAGTGATTACTGGAAAACATCTTTTATTTTTATGGAGCAATTCATTATTCCCTAATGCATAAGGAATGCAAACAAAATCAACCAAGCTTTTTATTTTTAATTAACTAAATTGAGGGTTGGAATGACTTTACTTTGCTCAGTTTGTAGAGGTGAGATAAGGCTCTTAAATTAAATGTCCCCAGAAACAGAAAAAGAGTTGAATTATCAGATAATCATAAAAACAAGATCCAAAAAGAGATTGTACAGTTAATGGTCTAATCATTTTGATGAAGAGTGCACTTAATTCTTAACTACCTTTCTACAGTGATGACAATGAATAGAAAAGCAATTACATTGTTAAAATTAACACTTACACCTGCTGAGTCTGACCCTTTATGCTTCCATAGGGAATCCAGTAGGGTCTGTGATGAACTGAGGTGGGAGAGTACACTAACTTTCTTTGAATCTAATTGTATTGCCACATTCACCAGCATCTAGAGCAATAATTATCTGACCAAGCATTCTTTGTTATGAGCAATATGTACAAAATGTGGGCAATCAATAATAACTAGAAAACTGAGCTCACAAAAAGAAAAGAAATCACCATACATGTGTTGGAGTTATATGCAATTCTGCAATAAAGTATTTCTATAAGAAAACTTGTGTTAGCACAAAATTCTGTACAAATATGAAGTTGTAGTGTAGTGATAACATTTCAGAAAATCAGAAGAAAATTTATCATTCTTGTTTAATGATAAATAACAAAGCAACCCTCCCGATGTAACAATCACTTCGGTTCAGTTCAGTCGCTCAGTCAACTCCCACTCTTTGCAATCCCATGAACCGCAGCACACCAGGCCTCCCTGTCCATCACCAACTCCCGGAGTTTACCCAAACCCATGTCCATTGTATCGGTGATGGCATCCAACCATCTCATCCTCCATCATCCCCTTCTCCTGTCCTCAATCTTTCCCAGCATCAGGGTCTTTTCAAATGAGTCAGCTCTTCACATCAGATGGCCAAAGTATTGGAGTTTCAGCTTCACCATCAGTCAGTCCAATGAACACCCAGGACTGATCTCCTTTAGGATGGACTGGTTGGATCTCCTTGTAGTCCAAGGGACTCTCAAGAGTCTTTTCCAACACCACAGTGCAAAAGCATCAATTCTTCTGTGCTCAGCTTTCTTTATAGTCCAACTCTCACATCCATACATGACCACTGGAAAAACCATAGCCTTGACTAGACGTACCTTTGTTGGCAAAGTAATGCCCTTGCTTTTTAATATGCTGTCTAGGCTGGTCATAACTTTCCTTCCAAGGAGTAAGTGTCTTTTAATTTCATGGCTGCAATCACCATCTGTAGTGATTTTGAGAGTAGCTCAGAAATTGTTCTTACTGCAACTCTAAGGATCTGTGTGTGTGTGTGTGTGTGTGTGTGTGTGTGTGTATAGAGACAGACAGGATGCCATAAATCACTGTCACTTCACTTCATATGAATTGTTCTCGGGTCATTGTTTCCTTCCCAAATCAACTGACTTGAGACTTTGTACAATCTTATTTATACCCCTAAGATATAAGGAAAGTCATCCTCCAGGAGCTGAACCAAAACCTAGTAAAATACCTGGAGATTGATATTGAATTACCTTCCAATTTTCTAGATCAAAACATTTTCTATGATACCATTTGGCCAGCTCCAAATGGCACATCAAACACCATTTTTATGGATGGAGAGTGTTTTAGGAATGAAAAAGGTTTCTTTTTATTTTTCAACAAAGTTTTTTTGTTTTTTGCTTTTTGTATTTTAGTGATTAGCTTTCACATGGCAGAATTAACTGGCATTCATGTCAGATGGTAAAAAGCGTCTGCCTGCAATGAGGGAGACCCAGGTTCAATCTCTGGGTTGGGAAGATCCCTTGGAGAACTAAATGACAACCACTCCAGTACTCTTCCCTCGAAAATCCCATGGACAGAGAAGCCTAGTAGGCTACTGTCCATGGGGTTGCAAAGAGTTGGACATGAATGAGCAACTTCACTTTCACTTTCACTTGTTGAGTTATACCAAAAAAAAAAAGTTTTTGTTCGTTAGGTTTGGAATCTCATTCTTAAAGAATTTTTAACTCTCAACATTAATTCCTAATGCATAAGAATCTATTATTGGTGAGTACTTGAACAGTCTCAGAGTTCAAGACACAGCTATCTCTGTCTCTGAAGAATCAGTTACCTATGATTAAGACACGTATCTTGGGATCAGGTAAACCTGGGATCAAGTGAAGCTTCATTTTAACTCAAGCTAAAGCTTCATCATTAATTAACTTCAAGTACAATGTTGGGAAAACTTTAAACATCTTCTTTTCATTTCTAAAATGAGAATATAATATCCACTTCTTTAAGATGTTGTAAAAACAAAATAGGGCTTCCCAAGTGGCACTAGTGGTAAAATACTCCCCTGCCAATGCAAAAGACCTGAACTGAAGTGACCTAGCATACACGCAAGGAAAGACAAAGTCATTTAATTAATTTCTCTGGTAACTTTTGCAAGGTCAACTGCTCTTATTTGTACAGACTCTTAGTTGAAAACAACCTAAATAGAAAAAGCTCTCTGAAAGAGTATATATGAAAGGAAAGAAATTTAGTACTTGAACCTGAAAAGCTGGTGCTGGACTGTTTATGTGTTTGCATTATCAGGTCCTTGAATTGTCTTTCTTCATTAAAACATTTTATTTCAATTATATCTTAAAGAATCTCCCTAGAATTTTTAATTTAACCTTGGCACTCTTTTCTAGCATCTAGCCTTATGAATTCACTCGTTTTTGCCTTGATTTTCCTTATTTTTTGTGGAAATTTGGGAGTAAGATGGGGCCATTTGGATATTATTCTGTCATGTTGAGCTAGGACATGTTGAGCTAGCTAATTTATTTTCTAATTTAGGTGACAAATATCTGTCTATTTCCTTGGGTTTTCAGTACATTTGTAATTTCAAATGTAATTTGTCACCCTGTTTATTTAACTTATATGCAGAGTACATTATCAGAAATACTGGACTGGATGAAGCATAAGCTGGAATCAAGATCGCCAGGAGAAATATCAATAACCTCAGATACGCAGATGACACCACCCTTATGGCAGAAAGTGAGGAACTAAAGAGCCTCTTGATGAAAGCGAAAGAGGTGAGTGGAAAAGTTGGCTTAAAACTCAAAATTCAGAAAACTAAAATCATGGCATCTTGTCCCATCACTTCATGGCAAATAAATGGGGAAAGAATGGAAACAGTGAGAGATTTTATTTGGGGGGCTCCAAAATCACTGCAGATGGTGACTGCAGCAATGAAATTAAAAGATGTTTACTCCTTGGAAGAAAAGTTATGACCAACCTAAACAGCATATTAAAAAGCAGAGACATTACTTGGCCAACAAAGGTCTATCTAGTCAAAGCTATGGTTTTTCTAGTAGTCATGTATGGATGTGAGAGTTGGACTATAAAGAAAGCTGAGCACAGAAGAATTGATCTTTTGCACTGTGGTGTTGGAGAAGACTTGAGAGCCCCTTGGACTGCAAGGAGATCCAATCAGTCCATCCTAAAGGAGATCAGTCCTGGATATTCATTGGAAGGATTGATGCTGAAGCGGAAATTCCAATACTGTGGCCACCTGATGCGAAGAACTGACTCATTTGAAAAGATCCTGATGCTGGGAAAGATTAAAGGCAGGAGGAGATGGGGATAACAGAGGATAAGATGGTTGGATGGCATCACCGACTCAATGGACATGAGTTTGAGCAAGGTCTGGGAGTTGGTGATGGACAGGGAAGCCTGGCATGCTGCAGTCCATGGGGTCACAAAGAGTTGGATATGACTGAGCAACTGAACTGAGCTGAACTGAATGCCTAAGCCACTGTGCTAGATGGTATGGAGACTACAAAGAGGAAAGGATGTAGCTCTTGTGTGTATAGAGTTTACGGTCAAAGTCATAGAACTGGGTATGCCAAATGTGGTATTTCTTAAAAGGAGGAATTAATGGGACTTCCCTGGCAGTCTGGTGTTTAAGACTCAGTGCTCCCAATGCAGGGGGCTTGTGTTCAATACCTCGTTGGGGAACTAACATCTCACATGCTGAGCATGTTGGCCAAAACAAACAAACAAAAAGGAAGAATTAGTAAGTACTGAATATATATTTACTCCCAAAGCCATTGCTCTGTCTCTATTTCATTGAAATGAATATAGGAGAAATGAGCCAAGGGTCCATGGAAAATGGGCCAAATGCTATAGGTAGAGATGCAAGACACAGAAATATGTAGACAGAAAGGTTGTATAAGTGTATTTGGGCAGAAATCTGAAGAACAGTATAGAATGAGAGGGACATCGGCTCACTGTAGGACAATCAGGCTTGTCTTTAGACTATTTCTAACTTCCTTTCCCATGAAAGGGAATAGACACTCTTTAGAAGATCAATGTTACACCTTAAATATACATATATGTAGCATTTGAGCTCTAGGAATAATACCCTAGTGTGCCATTTATGCTGTAAAAGCCATAAATGTTTTGAACTTGACTCAGAAGTGAAAAGGCTCTCCAGAGATGCTTTTAAATGTTCAAAGTTGAAGACATATTTTTCCTCTCTCTAAAAGTGAGCAAAAATCCCAAAGGAGAGAAGTCAAAATAAATAAATCAATACGAGGGTGGGAAAAATAGTGGACCAGCTGATAAGATAATGTTAAGAAGCTGGAAGTTTGATAAATTCAATTTTCTGAGCATACACAATAAAGAGTAAAAACAAAAGGAACAAGCCAAAGAAAGCAAGTTTCAATACATATTATAAAAATATATATATAAGCAGAGGAGTGTTTATTTTAAAACTAACGGAACTTAATTTTAAAGCTTCTTTATTTCTACTGTCTCCTTCCAGGGGCTTGGGAGGGGCTCTAACAATGTATTCATGTGATCATATATCTTGAAAATTTTACAAAACAAGTTATTTTAACCAAAGTCAGTTAAGATCACTGTCACTTTCCTCTCCAGTTTATGCTCTGTGACAGGTTCCTTACTGTCAACTGAGACAGCTTCAGCATGGCCTCAGTCATTACTGGGATCTAGCTAGAGGGGGGCTGAGTTGCAGATTTTTTAAAAATTATTTTATTTATTTTACTTTATAATATTGTATTGGTTTTGCCATACATTGACCTGAATCTGCTATGAGTGTACATGTGTTCTCCATCCTGAACCCCCCTCCCACCTTCCTCCCCATCCCATCCCTCTGGGTCGTCCCAGTGCACCAGCCCTGAGCACCCTATCTCATGCATCAAACCTGGACTGGCAATCCATTTCACATATGACATTTTACATGTTTCAATGCTATTCTCCCATATCATCCTGCCCTTGCCCACTCCCACAGATACAAAAGACTGTTCAATACATCTGTGTCTCCACTGCTGTCTCACATACAGGGTTATCATTACCTTCTTTCTAAATTCCATATATATGCATTAGTATACTGTATTGGTGTTTTTCTTTCTGGCTTACTTCACTCTCTAGAATAGGCTCCAGTTTCATCCACCTCATTAGAACTGATTCAAATGTATTCTTTTTAATGGCTGAGTACTATTCCATTATGTGTATGTACCACAGCTTTCTTATCCATTCATCTGTCGATGGACATCTAGGTTGCTTCCATGTCCTGGCTATTATAAAAAGTGCAGTGATGAACACTGGAGTACACGTGTCTTTTTCAATTCTGGTTTCCTCAGTGTGTATGCCCAGCAATGGGATTGCTGGGTAATATGGCAGTTCTGTCTCCAGTTTTTTAAGGAATCTCCACACTGTTCTCCATAGTGGCTGTACTAGTTTGCATTCCCACCAACAGTGAAAGAGGGTTCCCTTTTCTCCACATCCCCTCCAGCATTTATTGCTTGTAGACTTTTGGATAGCAGCCATTCTGACTGGCATGAAATGGTACCTCATTGTGGTTTTGACTTGCATTTCTCTGATAATGAGTGATGTTGAGCATCTTTTCATGTGTTTGTTAGCCATCTGTTTGTCTTCTTTGGAGAAATTTGTTTAGTTCTTTGGCCCATTTTTTTGATTGGGTCTTTTATTTTTCTGGAATTGAGCTGCAGGAGTTGCTTGTATATTTTTGAGATTAATTCTTTGTTAGTTGCTTCATTTGCTATTATTTTCTCCCATTCTGAAGGCTGTCTTTTCACCTTGCTTATAGTTTCCTTTGTTGTGCAGAAGCTTTTAATTTTAATTAGGTCCCATTTATTTTTGCTTTTTATTTCCAATATTCTGGGAGGTGGGTCATAGAGGATCCTGCTGTGATTTATGTCGGAGAGTGTTTTTTTCTTGCCTGGAGAATCCCAGGGATGGGGGAGCCTGGTGGGCTGCTGTCTATGAGGTCATACAGAGTCGGACATGACTGAAGCGACTTAGTAGCAGCAGCAGTAGCATTAGAAAGTGTTCTAGTTTCATTCTTTTACAAGTGGTTGACCAATTTTCCCAGCACCACATGTTAAAGAGATTGTCTTTTCTCCATTTAATATTCTTTCTTCCTTTGTCCAAGATAAGGTGTCCATAGGTGCGTGGATTTGTCTCTGGGCTTTCTATTTTGTTTCATTCGTCTATATTTCTGTCTTTGTGCCGGTACCATACTGTCCTCATGACTGTGGCTGTGTAGTAGAGCCTGAAGTGAGGCAGGTTGATTTCTCCAGTTCCATTGTTCTTTCTCAAGATCACTTTGGCTATTCAAGGCTTTTTGTATTTCCATACAAATTGTGAAATTATTTGTTCTAGTTCTCTGAAAAATACCATTGGTAGCAGATTTTTATTTTAGAAGGAGGATGTCTATCATTCTCAGTCACTTCTTTGTATCCAGTTAACTTAGGGCTAGCCCTCCTCACCTAACAATTATATCCAACATATTCAACCACCTATTGTACCAACTCAGTTTTGTATCCAATTGTTTTTATAATTTTTATTGGAGTATAATTGATTTACAATATTGCATTAGTTTCACAATTACAGCAAAGTGAATCAGTTATACATATACATGACCCACTCCTTTTCAGATTCTTTTCCTATATAATTCATTACAGAGTAATGAGTGAAGTTCCCTGTGCTCCACAGTAGGTATTTATTAGTTACCTATTTTGTATATAGTAGTGTGTATATCTCAATCCTATTCTCCCAATTTATCCTCCCCGCCCCCTACCCCGCAATTTCCCCGCTTGGTAACCATAAGTTTGTTTTCTTCATCTGTGACTCTATCTCTGTTTTTTAAATAAGTTCATTTGTAGCATTGCTTTTAGATTCTAATATAAGTGATATCGTATGATTTTTGTCATTCTATGACTTACTTCACAGTATGACAATCTCTATGTCCATCTATGGTGCTGTAAATAGCATTATTTCATTCATTTTTATGGATGAGTAATACTATATTTACAATTTTGTTTATTTTGCTTGATAGGGGTTCTTGGAATTTCATAAGCTTCATGACCCAAAAAACCCTGGATGAAATATAATTTCTGGATTGAAGAAGTTGATAACTGACTTGGAGGAAAATAAGAGATCCCAAGAAATCGATAGGGTACATAAACTGACACAGCATGAGAGTACAAATAACCACCTTACCTGGCTCCTAAGAAACCTGTATGTAGGTCAAGAAGCAACAGTTAGGACTGGACAGGGAATAATGAACTGGTTCAAAATTGGGAAAGGAGTACATCAAGGCTGTATATTGTTACCCTGCTTAATTAAATTCTATGCAGAGTAAATCATGTGAAATTCTGGGTTGAATGAATCACAAGCTGGAATCAAGATTCCTGGGAGAAATATCAGCAACCTCAGATATGTGGATGATATCAACCTAATGGCAGAAAGTTAAGAGAAACTAACTTGATGAGGATTAAAGAGGAGAGTTAAAAATCTGGCTTAAAACGCACCATTCTAAAAACTAAGCTCATCACATCCAGTCCCAACATCTCATAGCAAATAGATGAGAAAAAAAGTGAAAACAGTGACAGATTTTCTTTTCTTGTGTTCCAAAAACATTGCAGATGTTGACGGCAGACATGAAATTGAAAGACACTTGCTCCTTTGAAGGAAAGCTATGACAAACTTGGACAGCATATTAAAAAGCAGAGACATCACTTTGGCAGTCAAAGTCTGTAGAGTCAAAGGGATGGTTTTCCAGTAGTCACGTATGGATGTGAGAATTGGACCATAAAGAAGGCTGAGTGCTGAAGAATCAATGCTTTTGAACTAAGGTCTAGAGAAGACTCTTGAGAGTCCCCTGGACAGCAAGGAGATCAAACAGTTAATCCAAAAGGAAATCAACCCTGAATACTGATTTGAAAGACTGATACTGAGGCTGAAGCTCCAATACTGTGGCCACATGATACAAAGAGCTCACTCATTGGACTAGATCCTGATGCAAGGAAAATTGGAGGGCAGGAGGAGAAGAGGGAAACAGAGGATGAGATGATTGGATAGCATCACTGACTCAATTGACATGAGTTTGAGCAAACTCCAGGAGATAGTGAAGGATAAGAAAGCCTGTCCTACTGCAGTCCATGGGGTCACAAAGAGTCAAACATGACTTCATGACTGAACAAAAACACTAATACCTCTGGGTTTGAAATGAGGATACTATCTCTCCTGTTCCAGAACTGTTTAATAGTCATTGTAATTACATGCAATAAGAATTATTTCATCTCTTCTTCATTGTTTTTGAAAAGGAAGCCATTAATCCAAAACATTGTTCCCAAAAATCAGTCTTTGAAATGGTTCACTTCAGTTAAGTGGCTCAGTCATGTCCAACTCTCTGCAACCTCACGGACTGCAGAACGCCAGGCCTTCCTGTCCATTGAAGTGAAGTGAATTGAAGTCATTCAGTCTTGTCTGACTCTTTGCGACCCCATGGACTGTAGCCTATCAGGCTCCTCCGTCCATGGGATTTTCCAGGCAAGAGTGCTGGAGTGGATTGCCGTTTCCTTCTCCGGGGATCTTCCCTACCCAGGAATCGAACCTGGGTCTCCCGCATTTCAGGTGGACGCTTTACTGTCTGAGCCACCAGGGAAGCTTCCTGTCCATTACTATCTCCCAGAGTTTACCAAAACTCATGTCCATTGAGTCAGTGAGGGCATCCAACCATCTCATCCTCTGCTGTCCCCTTCTCCTCCCACCTTCAATCTTTCCCAGCCTCAGGGTCTTTTGAAATGAGTTAATTCCTCGCATCAGGTGGCCAAACTATTGGAGTTTCAGGTTCAACATCAGTCCTTCCAATGAACACTCAGGACTGATCTCCTTTAGGATGGACTGGTTGAATCTCCTTGTAGTCCAAGGGACTCTCAAGAGTCTTCTCCAACACCATAGTTTAAAAGCATCAATTCTTCAGTGCTCAGCTTTTTTTATAGTCCAACTCTCACATCCATACATGACTACTAGAAAAAACTTAGCCTTGACTAGACAGATCTTTGTTTGAAAAGTAATGTCTCTGCTTTTTAAAATGCTTTCTAGGTTGGTCATAGCCTGTTTTCCAAGGAACTAGTGTCTCTTAATTTCATGCTTGCAGTCACCATCTGCAGTCATATTGGAGCACAGAGAAATAAATTCTGTCACTGTTCCCATTGTTTCCAAATCTATTTTGCCATGAAGTGATGGGACCAGATGCCATGATCTTAGTTTCTGAATGTCCAGCTTTAAGCCAACTTTTTCACTCTCCTCTCTCACTTTCATCAAGAGACTCTAGTTCTTCTTCACTTTCTGCCATGATGGTGGTGTTATCTGCATATCTGAGGTTATTGATACTTCTCCTGGCAATCTCGATTCCAGCTTGTGCTTCAACCAGCCTAGTGTTTCTCATGATGTACTCGGCATATAATTCAAATAAGCAGGATGACAATATACAGCCTTGACGTACTCCTTTTCCTATTTGGAACCAGTCTGTTCCATGTCCAATTCTAACTATTGCTTCCTGACATGCATACAGGTATCTCAGGTGGTCTGGTACTTCCATCTCTTTCAGAATTTTCCACAGATTATCGTGCTCCACACCAGTCAAAGGCTTTGGCATAGTCAATAAAGCAGAAATAGATGTTTTTCTGGAACTCTCTTGCCTTTTCCATGATCCAGCGGATGTTGGCAACTTGATCTCTGGTTCCTCTGCCTTTTCTAAAACCAGCTTGAACATCTGGAAGTTCATGGTTCATGTACTGTTCAAGCCTGGCTTGGAGAATTTTGAGCATTATTTTACTAGCATATGAGATGAGTGCAATTGTGCAATAGTTTGAGCATTCTTTGGCTTTGCCTTTCTTAGGAATTCAAATGAAAACTGACTTTTTCAGTCCTGTGGCCACTGCTGAGTTTTCCAAATAGGCTGGCATATTGAGTGCAGCGTTTTCACAGCATCATCTTTTAGGATTTGAAATAGCTCAACTGGAATTCCATCACCTCCACTAGCTTTGTTCATAGTGATGCTTCCTAAGGCCCACTTGACTTCATATCCCAGGATGCCTGGCTCTAGGTGAGTGATCACAACATCATGATTATCTGGGTCATGAAGATCTTTTTTGTATAGGTCTTCTGTGTATTCTTGCCACCTCTTCTTAATATCTTCTACTTCTGTTAGATCCATACTATCTCTGTTGTTGCATGAAATGTTCCCTTGGTATCTCTCATTTTCTTGAAGAGATCTCTAGTCTTTCCCATTCTATTGTTTTTGTCTATTTCTTTGCACTGATCACTGAGGAAGTCTTTCTTATCTCTCCTTGCTATTCTCTGGAACTCTGCATTCAAATGGGTATATCTTTCCTTTTCTCCTTTGCTTTTCAATTCTCTTCTTTTCACAGCTATTTGTAAGGCCTCCTCAGACAGCCACTTTACTTTTCTCCATTTCTTTTTATTGGGGATGGTCTTGATCCCTGTCTCCTGTACAGTGTCACGAACCTCCATCCATAACTCAATAGGCACTCTGTCTATCAGACCTAGTACCTTAAATTTATTTCTCACTTCCAGTGTATAATCATAAAGGATTTGATTTAGGTCATACCCAAATAGTCTAACTGGTATTCATTCATAATAAACTTTTTAAGGAGAATCCATTCATTTACAGCAGACTGGTTCCAAATAGGAAAAGGAGTATGTCACTGTCACTATGTTTATTTAACTTATATGAGAGTACATCATGAGAAATGCTGGACTGGAAGAAACACAAGCTGGAATCAAGATTGCCGGGAGAAATATCAGTAACCTCAGATATGCAGATGACACCACCCTTATGGCAGAAAGTGAAGAGGAACTAAAAAGCCTCTTGATGAAAGTGAAAGAGGAGAGTGAAAAAGTTGGCTTAAAGCTCAACATTCAGAAAATGAAGATCATGGCATCCGGTCCCATCACTTCATGGGAAATAGATGGAGAAACAGTGGAACACTGGCAGACTTTATTTTTTTGGGCTCCAAAATCACTGCAGATGGTGACTGCAGCCATGAAATTAAAAGATGCTTACTCCTTGGAAGGAAAGTTATGACCAATCTAGATAGCATATTCAAAAGCAGAGACGTTACTTTGCCAACAAAGGTCCATCTAGTCAAGGCTATGGTTTTTCCTGTGGTCATGTATGGATGTGAGAGTTGGACTGTGAGGAAGGCTGAGCACCGAAGAATTGATGCTTTTGAACTGTCGTGTTGGAGAAGACTCTTGAGAGTCCCTTGGACTGCAAGGAGATCCAACCAGTCCATTCTGAAGGAGATCAGCCCTGGGTGTTCTTTGGAAGGAATGATGCTAAAGCTGAAACTCCAGTACTCTGGCCACCTCATGTGAAGAGTTGACTCATTGGAAAAGACTCTGATGGTGGGAGGGATTGGGGGCAGGAGGAGAAGGGGAAGACAGAGGATGAGATGGCTGGATGGCATCACTGACTCGATGGACGTGAGTCTGGGTGCACTCCGGGAGTTGGTGATGGACAGGGAGGCCTGGCGTGCTGCAATTCATGGGGTCACAAAGAGTCGGACACGACTGAGCGACTGAATTGAACTGAACTGAACTGAGAATGGTCATTAAACACCTATAACAGGTCAGATACTGCTAGGTGCCAGGGATGCAAGGACTTTGCCTTCCTGCAGCCCACAGCCTAAGCTTTTTTATTGTTGTTTCATTTTGTATTTTTAACCAGATAACCACAATGGTGTGATCACGCACTTACTGCCAGACATCCTGGAATGTGAAGTCAAGTGGGCCTTAGGAAGCATCACTACAACAAAGCTAGGACTGGAAAAGGTCAGTGTTCATTCCAATCCCTAAGAAAGGCAATGCCAAAGAATGATCCAACTACTGCACAATTGCACTCATCTCACATGCTAACAAAGTAATGCTCAAAATTCTCCAAGCCAGGCTTCAACAGTACATGAACTATGAGCTTCCGAAGAACCAGAGACCGAATCACCAACATCCACTGGATCATCAAAAAAGCAAGAAAGTTCCAGAAAAACATCTACTTCTGTTTTATTGACTGTGCCAAAGCCTTTGACTGTATGGATCACAAAAACTTGTGGAAAATTCTTCAGGACATGGGAATACCAGACCACCTCACCTACCTCCTGAGAATTCTGTATGCAGGTCAAGAAGCAACAGTTAGAACTAGACATAGAACAACAGACTGGTTCCAAATCAGGAAGGGAGTATGTCAAGGTTATATATTGTCACTCTGCTTATTTAAATTATATGCAGAGTACATCATGCAAAATGCCAGGTTAGATGATTCACAAGGTGGAATCAAGATTGCCAGGAGAAATATCAATAACCTCAGATACGCAGATGACACCACCCTTACGGCAGAAACTGAAGAAGAACTAAAGAGCCTCTTGATGAAAGTGAAAGAGGAGAGTGAAAAAGTTGGCTTAAAACTCAACATTCAGAAAACTAAGATCATGGCATCCAGTCCCATCACTTCATGGCAAATAGATGGGGAAACACTGGAAGCAATAACAGAGTTTATTCCTTTGCACTCCAAAATCACTGCAGATGGTGACTGCAGCCATGAAATTAAAAGACGCTAGCTCCTTGGAAGAAATGCTATGACCAACCTAGACAACATATTACAAAGCAGAGACATTACTTTGCTGAAAAAGATCCATCTAGTCAAAGCTATGGTTTTTCCAGTAGTCATGTATGGATTGTGAGAGTTGGACTATAAGAAAGCTGAGCGTCGAAGAATTGATGCTTTTGAATTTAGATGTTGAAGACACTTGAGAATCCCTTGGACTGCAAGGAAATCCAACCAGTCCATCCTGAAGGAAATCAGTCCTGATATTAATTGGAAGGACTGATGCTGAAGCTGAAACTCTAATACTTTGGCCACCTGATGTGAAGAATTGACTCACTGTAAAAGACCCTGATGCTGGGAAAGATTGAAGGCTGGAGGAGAAGGGAACGACAGAGGATGAGATGGTTGGATGGCATCATTGAATTGATAGACATGAGTTCGAGCAAGCTCTGGGAGTTGGTGAAGGACAGGGAAGCTTGTTGTGCTGCAGTCCGTGGGGTCAGAAAGAGTCGGACACAACTGAGCTACTGAACTGAACCGAGAGTGTTGAAACATTAGTCACAGAAATTCACACAAAATTACTTATTGCATTTAAATACTGTGCCCATTAAGTAGGAAGAGCCACAGGAGTGTAAAATAATTAACTTCTGAAAGAGATCAGATAAGGTGTTCCTGAGAAAGTGTCAAGTAAGCTGAGATAAGGACAAGCAAGAGGTGAGGAATGATAATGAGGGATTAATGGAGATCCTATCAGGCAAGTGGCAAAGAAATGATCCTGAATTGGGGCAGAAATCCAACTCAGAAGACCAGTGGTCTCCACATTTGATTTTGATCATGTATAATTGGGTTAAAAAATTTAACCACAATACAGTATTTGTTAGTTTGTTATTCATAAATAGTATACATATACAATTGTGTTTATATTTTGTGTATAATACAAAAATAACAAAAATATAAATGTTTAAGTATTGACAAGAATGGTACAGCAACCTTTCCACTCTCTCAAAAATTTAGCACAGTTAATTTGTTATTTAATTAAGCACTGTGAGATGGCATCACCGACTCGATGGACGTGAGTCTGAATGAACTCCGGGAGTTGGTGATGGACAGGGAGGCCTGGCGTGCTGCGATTCATGGGGTCTCGAAGAGTCGGATACGACTGAGCGACTGAACTGAACTGAAATCAACTTGTGAATAGATTATGCATCTTTACTTTAAAAAATTTTTTCTTCATGCTTTGTAATGTGGTGATTAAAAGTTTTTGTTCTATGCCCAGTTTATTTTAATGACTAATTGTATGACTATCATAGCTTTAAAATGTTAATAGTTCACAAGAGTAGCAAATCTAAGTAAGAAAATTGCATGATTAGCTAAACTTACCAAATTATGGCTTTTGTTTTTCAACCCATTTACCCAGTAAGCAAAAGTTAAAAAAAAAAAAAAAAGCCTAGCAAATTACAATTTCTTGGCATCAGTTGTCAGGCAAACTAAGCAGAGTGTGTCGTATTTTTCAGTTTTTAGAAAATTAATCTAAAATCCACATAAATTCTTTATGAAAAATTTCTAAGCGATTAGAAAATGCTGTTTCCAAGTACATGAAGTTTGCAGAGATAAGAACACTTACAGGTGATGCAATCACACAATTTTCAGTGTGTATATCATAATGATGGAAACTCTTCCACATATCTGTCTTTCGAAAAGTTTTATCCGTAACAGGAGTTTCTTTTTTAAAAAAAGTATCATTAGCTATTTCACTCATTAAAGTATCACAGTTACCTCAAATAGATTAGGCAAAATTAGCTCCAAAAAGTTGCTAGTAGGTTTGAAATTGAAGAAAGCCATATGACAGAAAAGATAACCATGTTTTTTGAAAAGGAAAAGTTTGGAATTTGTCTTTAAGTACAATTCTAAGGATCATTCCATTGTTAACTAGCAAAGCTTTGGATATTAGAAATTTTGATAGTCACAGCTCATCTTACTTCCAAAGGACTGTACACAACTCTATTCTAAAAGGATTGTTTTTGAAAGCAACTTCAGTTTAGCCATGGTAAAGAGTTAAACTATTTTTAAAAGAAATCCTGTGTTGCATGAACAGCAGTGCTTTAAAATACTCTGAAAGGTGACAGAATAGCAGGGGTGAACTCATTTAGCAATCCAAGTTTTCAAGCACCCACTCCTTCCCAAAGAGCTCCTTCACTCTCTGACGGTTCACCTTCTGACTGAGGTAACAAGCAAGTAATTCTTTTTGAAAATATCAGTGAAGTCTACTTTTATAATTTGTACATGAATATTAAAATAAATCATAACAGTTTCTCTATGACCTCAGTGTAATATTGTTTTGGCACCCCTTTGTCTCTGTACCTCACTTTGTAAACTCCTGCTTTAGAAGAACCAAGACAAAGTCAGGGAGGCTGAGGGCGAAAAACAAGGTGAGTTAGGGATGATGCAGGAGCCAGATCCTATAGGACTTTGGGAAGCATATTCAGAGTTACTTCATGAAAAACAGAAGCTGCAACTAAGTATATGGTGCAATTTTTAGGAAGTAGAAATATATCTGTTGTTGTTGTTCAGTTGCTAAGTTGCGTCTGACTCACTGTGACCCCATGGACTATATCCCATCAGGCTCCTTTGTCCTCCACTATCTCCTGGAGCTTGCTGAAATTCATGTTCATTGAGTTGGTGATATATTTACCAGGTCATACCTAGGTTTAATTTATATTACTATTCTGTTGCTGTTATTATCAGTACTAGTGTTTGGTGTTAACTTTTCTAAAGAAGCTATAATCCTAGTATTTTTTAAAAGTTTATTGTTGTAAGAACACTTAACATGAGCTCTACTGTCTCCATAAATTTGTTGTTGTTGTTCAGTCACTCAGTCAGGTCTGACTCTGCGACCCCATGGACTACATCACACCAGGCTTCCCTGGCCTTCACCATCTCTGACTTTGCTCAAACTCCTGTCCACTGAGTCAGTGATTCCATCCAACTCCTGTCCACTGAGTCAGTGATACAGGAATCATCCAGTATCCTCTGTTGTTTCCCTCTCCTCCAAAAGATTTTGTGTACATCATTATTGACTATAGATACACAGTTCTACAGCAGAGCTCTAGAGCTTATTTATTTAACTGACTGAAACTTATGCCCATTGATTAGTAACTCCTTTTCTCTCACTTCCCACAACCCCTGGCAACCACCTTGTCACTCTTTGATTCTATGGATTTGACTATTTTAGATACCATGTGTAAGTGGAATCATGCCACATTTGCTTTTTGGTAACTGGCTTATTTCACGTAGCATAATGTTCATACACCACATTTTCTTTTTTTTTTTTAATTTTATTTTATTTTTTAACTTTACAATATTGTATTGGTTTGCCATATATCGAAATGAATCCGCCACAGGTATACATGTGTTCCCCATCCTGAACCCTCTTCCCACCTCCCTCCCCATACCACCCCTCTGGGTCGTCCCATTGCACCAGCCCCAAGCATCCAGTATCGTGCATTGAACCTGGACTGGCGACTTGTTCCATATATGATATTATACATATTTCAATGCCATTCTCCCAAATCATTTCACCCTCTCCCTCTCCCACAGAGTGCAAAAGACTGTTCTATACATCAGTGTCTCTTTTGCTGTCTCGTATACAGGGTTATTGTTACCATCTTTCTAAATTCCATATATATGCGTTAGTATACTGTATTGGTGTTTTTCTTTCTGGCTTACTTCACTCTGTATAATAGGCTCCAGTTTCATCCATCTCATTAGAACTGATTCAAATGTATTCTTTTTAATGGTTGAGTAATACTCCATTGTGTATATGTACCACAGCTTTCTTATCCATTCATCTGCTGATGGACATCTAGGTTGCTTCCATGTCCTGGCTATTATAAACAGTGCTGCGATGAACATTGGGGTACATGTATCTCTTTCAATTTTGGTTTCCTCAGTGTGTATGCCCAGCAGTGGGATTGCTGGATCATAAGGCAGTTCTATTTCCAGTTTTTTAAGGAACCTCCACACTGTTCTCCATAGTGGCTGTACTAGTTTGCATTCCCACCAACAGTGTAAGAGGGTTCCCTTTTTTCCACACCCTCTCCAGCATTTATTATTTGTAGACTTTTGGATTGCAGCCATTCTGACTCATACACCACATTTTCTTTATCCATTCATTTATTTTTAATGTGTATGATTCCATGAAAAGCTGTTTAATCTTATTTTCTCCCACCTCAGCTATTGTTGCTATTGTTTTGAAATTTTAATGGTCTGTTTAATCCAAATGTCTGAGAATCACTAATCTACATAAGATCTATTATTCTTTTACATAAAATCTATGATCCCTTGGGATTGCATACTTGAAGAAAAAGATAGAAGTCCATAATGAAAACAAGCTTGGGCATTTTTTTGCTATTGTTTAAGAATAGACAATATGACAGAATGACCTAAAAATGACATAAAATGACATAAAAAATGACAGAATGATCTCTATTCATTTCCAAGGCAAACCATTCAATATCACAGTAATTCAAAACTATGCCCCAACCACTAATGTCAAAGAAGCTAAAGTTGAGTGGATTAATTAAGACCTACAAGACCTTCTAGAACTAACCAAAAAAGGATGTCCTTTTCATCATAAGGAACTGGAGTGCAAAATTAGGAAGTCAAGAGATACCTGGAGTAACACGCAAATTTGGCCTTGGAACACAAAATAAAGCAGAGCAAAGGCTAACAGAGTTTTGCCAAGAGAACACACTGGTCATATCAAACACCCTCTTCCAACACGACAAGAGAGGATACTGAGAGGGTAACAGGCAGGAAGGCCAGGGGTCTCCAAACAGGAAATAGCCTGCAAGTGTCAGACATTTTTATCTCTCTTAAACGACAGGAGGAAACAAACTAGTGATATTTTTTTCCTTCTCTATACAAATTTAAAAGGAAGTTTCTCTTAAAATACTGTGTTGCCATAATGACACCTGGTTTCACCTGAAGTTAACTATTCTCAAACCTAGAGATAACCAGTGCATTTCTCTTATGGAAATGTTTATCTTAAGCTATGCTAACGTACTATGCATTTACCCCAAACTCTGTCTTCAAGTGGGTTCCCGCCTCTTGGCTCAGAACCTACTTGACAAACCAGTATGTTATATTCAGATATTGTTCCCCTAATCTATGTAAACAAAACTATTTGCCCTTCTTCGAGATTCAAGTTAATCATCTTATGGCCCAGGATGAACCATTTGGTGCCATGATCATCCCAAAATGCATCTTATGGGTGAGGGGCCTGGTGCCGTTCTGAGTTTTAAGACATTGCTTTCTTTTATTAACATACTGCTAGTGACTATATACGGAGAAGGTGATAGCACCCCACTCCAGTGCTCTTGCCTGGAAAATCCCATGGATGGAGGAACCTGGTAGGCTGCAGTCCATGGGGTCTCGAAGAGTCGGTCATGACTGAGAGACTTCACTTTCACTTTTCACTTTCCTGCATTGGAGAAGGAAATGGCAACCCACTCCAGTACTCTTGCCTGGAAAATCCCATGGACGGAGGACCCTGGAAGGCTGCAGTCCATGGGGTCGCTGAGGGTCGGACACGACTGAGCAACTTCACTTTCACTTTTCACTTTCATGCATTGGAGAAGGAAATGGCAACCCACTCCAGTGTTCTTGCCTGGAGAATCCCAGGGACGGGGGAGCCTGGTGGGCTGCCGTCTATGGGGTCGCAGAGTCGGACATGACTGAAGCGATTTAGCAGCAGCAGCAGCAGTAACTATATAACATCCAGCTGAAGACTAGCAGGGGGGTCCTCTTTCTGCCCCCTTATGATGCCTATGTCAGAAGCTTTCTCTATCTCCTTTATACTTTAATAAAACTTTATTACACAAAAGCTCTGAGTGATCAAGCCTCGTCTCTGGCCCCGGATTGAATTCTCACCTGGGGGCCAAGAATCCCAGCGTCTTTGTGTGATTCAACAACAACCTTTCAATACTACACATGTATATCACCAGATGGTCAATACCAAAATCAGACTGATTATATTTTTTGCAGCTAAAGATGGAGAAGCTCTGGAGAGTAAGCAAAAAACAAGACCAAGAGCTGACTGTGGCTCAGATCATGAACTCCTTATTGCCAAATTAAGATTTAAATTGAAGACAGTAGGGAAAACCACTAGATCATTCAGGTATGACTTAAGTCAAATCCCTTATGATTACATAGTGGAAGTGACAAATAGATTCAAGGGATTAGATCTGATAGACAGAATGCCACAAAAAAAACTGAGTGCCAAGGAATTGATGCTTTTGAACTGTGGTGCCGGAGAAGGCTTTTGAGAGTCCCTTGGACTACAAGGCGATCCAACAAGTCAATCCTAAAGGAAATCAGTCCTGAAAATTCATTGAAAGTGTTAGGGGAAGCACACTGACTGAAACCGCCCACCCTGGCCAGGCACCATAGTAACCATTTGCATGAGTTGTTTTATGACAGGAGACCCTGATAAGGAATACAGAACTAATAAGCCACCACCAACCAGAAGAGTCCAAGAAAGGTTGAAAGGAGACACCACGTGTCTGTCCACTTCCCAGAATCCCTCTTGCTGGCATCCATCTTGGCTGAGCGATGTGTGCGCCACCAGGAAAGACTCTGAATTAGAATGATTGGCCAAAGACTGCTACTGCTAAGTCACTTCAGTCGTGTCCAACTCTGTGTGACCCCATAGACGGCAGCCCACCAGGCTCCCCCGTCCCTAGGATTCTTCAGGCAAGAACACTGGAGTGGGTTGCCATTTCCTTCTCCAATGCATGAAAGTGAAAAGTGAAAGTGAAGAAGCTCAGTCGTGTCCGACCCTCAGCGACTCCATGGACTGCAGCCCACCAGGCTCCTCCATCCATGGAATTTTCCAGGCAAGAGTACTGGAGTGGGGTGCCATTGCCTTCTACCCAGAAACTAATCCCATCACCATAAAACCTGAGACTTCGAGCCACGCAGCAGAGCAGTTCTCCTGGGTTCCCTCACCCTACTGATCTCCACCTGGATGCCCTTTCCCAATAAAATCTCTTGCTTTGTTAGCACATGTGTCTCCTCAGACAATTCATTTCCAAGTGTTAGACAAGGGCCCAGTTTCGGGCCCTGGAAGGGGTCCTCCTTCCTGCAACAAAAGGACTGATGCTGAAGCTGAAACTCCAATACTTTGGCCACCTAATGTGAAGAACTGACTTATTGGAAAAGACCCTGATGCTGGGAAAGATTGAAGGTGGGAGGAAAGGGGATGATAGGAGATGAGATGGTTGGATGGCATCACCAACTGGATGGACATGAGTTTGAGCAAGCTCCGGGAGTTGGTGATGGACAGGGAAGCCTCGCATGCTGCAGTCCATGGGGTCACAAAGAGTCAGACATGACTGAGTGATTGAATTGAACTGTGAAGAATAGAAATGGGCTTCCCTTATAGCTCAGAGGGTAAAAAATCTGCCTGCAATGCAGAAGACCCAGGTTCGATCCCTGTTTAGTGAAGATCCCCTGGAGAAGGAAATGCAACTAACTCCAGCATTCTTGCCTGGAGAATTCCATGGACAGAGGTGCTTGGTGGGCTACAGTCTATGGGGTCACAAAGAGTCTGACACAACTGAGTGACTAACACTTCCACTTCTCTTTGCATAAAATAGTTGCCTATAATTAAAGATGCCACACAGATGTGTCCCAAGGGTTTGGAAAAACCATAGTTTATATACCTCTTTCTGGTCAGTCTCCTACCAGCTATTACACTGGATATATCATTAAGCATACACTTCCAAGTGTGCTGATAATTACCAGAAGATTTTAGAAAACCATAAAGTAACAATATACAGGCATCCTTCAGAGATACTGCAGTTTCAGTTCCAGATCAACACATTAGAGAAAATATTGCAATAAAGTGATTAACACACTGTTTTTGTTTCCAAATGTATTTAAAGTTATGTTTTATATTCATTGTAATTATGTGTATGCAATAGAATATCTAAAAAAGGATGTGCATATCTCAATTTAAAAATGAGTTATTGAAAAAAATGCTAACCATCATCTGAGATTTCAGCAAGTCATATTCTTTTTGTTGACGATGGATCTTGCCTCAGTGTTGATGACTGCTGACTGATCAGCGTGGTGAAGAAGAGTGGCTGTAGACTTTTCTTAAAATAAGACAACAAAGAACTTTGCTACATTGATTTGACTCTTCCATTTACCAATAATTTGTCTGTAGCATTCAATGCTGATTGATAGCAATTTACCCACAAAAGAAGTGGTTTCAAAATTGGAGTAAATCTTCTTAAGCCCACCACTGCTTTATCAACTAAATTTATATAATGTCCTAAATCTTTGTTGTCACTTCAACAATCTTCATATCATCTTTACCAGGAGTAGTTTCCATCTTAAGAAACCACTTTCTTTGCTCATCAATAAGGAGAACCTCCATATCCATTAAATTTTTATCATGAGATTGCAGGAACTCAGTCACTTCTTCATATTTCACTTCTAAATTCTAGTTCTCGTGCTATTTCTACCACATCAGGAGTTACTCCCTTCACTGAAGTTTAAATCCCTCACAGTCACCCATTAAGTTTAGAAGCTACTTCTTCTTAACTCCTGTTAATGTAGTTATTTTGACCTCTCTCCATGAATCACAAATGTTCCTCAGTTCAGTTCAGTTCAGTCACTCAGTTGTGTCCAACTCTTTGTGACCCCATGGATTGTAGCATGCCAGGCTCCCTTGTCCATCACCAACTCCGGGAGTTTACCAAAACTCATGTCTACTGAGTCAGTGATGCCATCCAACCATCTCAAGTCTATCGTCCCCTTGTCCTCCACCTTCAATCTTTCCCAGCATCAGGGTCTTTTTCAATGAGTCAGATCTTCACATCAGGTGGCCAAAGTATTGGAGTTTCAGCTTCAGCATCAGTCCTTCCAATGAACACCCAGGACTGATCTCCTTTAGGATGGACTGGTTGGATCTCTTTGCAGTCCAAGGGACTCTCAAGAGTCTTCTTCAACACCACAGTTCAAAAGCATCAATTCTTCGGCACCCAGCTTTCTTTACAGTACATGACTACCAGAAAAATCAGTCTTGACTAGACAGATTTTGTTGGCAAAGTAATGTCTCTGCTTTTTAATAAGCTGTCTAAGTTGGTCATAGCTCTTATTCCAAGGAGCTAGGGTCTTTTAATTTCATGGCTGCAATCACCATCTACAGTGATTTTGGAGCCCCCCAAAATAAAGTCTGACACTGTTTCCACTGTTTCTGATTTATTTCCCATGAAGGGATGGGACCAGATGCCATGATCTTAGTTTCCTGAATGTTGAGCTTTAAGCCAACTTTTTCACTCTCCTCTTTCACTTTCATCAAGAGGCTCTTTAATTCCTCACTTTCTGCCATAAGAGTGGTGTCATCTGCATATCTGAGGTTATTGATATTTTTCCCAGCTATCTTGATTCCAGCTTGTGCTTCATCTACCCCAGTGTTTCTCATGATGTACCCTGTGTATAAGTTAAATAAGCAGGGTGACAATATACAGCCTTGACATGCTCATTTTCCTATTTGGAACCAGTCTGTTGTTCCATGTCCAGTTCTAACTGTTGCTTCTTGACCTGCATACAGATTTCCCAACAGGCAGGTCAGGTGGTCTGGTATTCCCATCTCTTTCAGAATTTTCCACAGTTTGCTGTGATCCACACAGTAAAGGTTTCAGCATAGTCAACAAAGCTGAAATAGATGTTTTTCTGGAACTTTCTTGCTTTTTTGATGATCCAGTGGATGTTGGCAAATTGGTCTCTGGCTCCTCTGCCTTTTCTGAATCCAGCTTGAAAATCTGGAAGGTCACGGTTCACATACTGTCAAGCCTGGCTTGGAGAATTTTGAGTATTACACTACTAGAGTGTGAGATGAGTGAAACTGTGCGGTAGTTTGAGCATTCTTTGGCATTGTCTTTCTTTGGGATTGGAATGAAACTGACCTTTTCCCAGTTCTGTGGCCACTGCTGAGTTTTTCAAATTTGCTGACATACTGAGTGCAGCACTTTCACAGCATCATCTTTTAGGATTTGAAATAGCTCAACTGGAATTCCATCAACTCCACTCACTTTGTTCATACTGATGCTACCTAAGGCCCACTTGACTTCACATTCTAGGATGTCTGGCTCTAGGTGAGTTATCACACCTCTGTGATTATCTGGTCGTGAAGATCTTTTTTGTACAGGTCTTCTGTGTATTCTTGCCACCTCTTCTTAACATCTTCTGCTTCTGTTAGGCCCATACTATTTCTGTTCTTTATTGAGCCCATCTTTGCATGAAATATTCCCTTGGTATCTCCAATTTTCTTGACTAGATCTCTAGTCTTTCCCATTCTATTGTTTTCCTCTATTTCTTTGCACTGATCACTGAGGAAAGCTTGATGATCTCACTTTGCTATTCTTTGGAACTCTGCATTCAAATGGGTATATCTTTCCTTTTCTCCTTTACTTTTACTTCTCTTCTTTTCACAGTTATTTGTAAGTCTTCCTCAGACAGCCATTTTGCTTTTTTGCATTTCTTGTTTCTTAGGGATGTTCCTGATCCCTGTCTCCTGCACAACGTCATGAACCTCCATCCATAGTTCATCAGGCCTTGGTCTATCAGGTCTAGTCCCTTAAATCTATTTCTCATTGCCACTGTGTAATTGTTAAGGATTTGATTTAGGTCATACCTGAATGGTCTAGTGGTTTTCCCTACTCTCTTCAATTTCAGTCTGAATTCGGCAATAAGGAGTTCATGATCTGAACACAGTCAGCTGACTGTATATAGCTCCATCGTTGGCTGCAAAGAATATAATCAATCTGATTTCGGTGTTGACCATCTGGTGATGTCCATGTGTAGAGTCTTCTCTTGTGTTGTTGGAAAAGGGTATTTTCTATGACCAGTGTGCTTTTTTTTTTTTTTTTTTTGGCAAAACTCTATTAGCCTTTGCCCTGCTTCATTCTGTACTCCAAGGGCAAATTTACCTGTTACTCTAGGTGTTTCTTTTCTTCCTACTTTTGCATTCCAGTCCCCTGTCATGAAAAGGACATCTTTTTTGGGTGTTAGTTCTAGAAGATCTTGTAGGTCTTCATAGAACCATTCAACTTCAGCCTCTTCAGCATTACTGGTCAGGGCATAGACTTGGATTACTGTGATATTGAATGGTTTGCCTTGGAAATGAACAGAGATCATTCTGTCGTTTTTGAGACTGCATCCAAGTATTGCATTTCGGGCCCTTTTGTTGACTATGATGGCTATGGCATCTAAAATGGTAAATTCTTTCCTTACCAATTGACCTTGCCCAGATCCATCAAGGAATCACTATCTGTGGCAGCTACAGCCTTATGAAGTGTATTTATTCAATACTGACTCATGAAAGGCAAAACGACAATTTGATCCATGTGCTACAGAACTGCCATTGAGTTAGCAGGCATGAGAACAACATTAACCTCATTGGTCTCATTATACATCTACATCAGAGCTCTTGGGTGACTGTTACATTGTCAATGGGCACTAATGTTGAAAAGAATCCTTTATTTATTAATTTTCTAAGTAGTAGGTCTCTCAAGAGTTGGCTTAAGATACTCAGTAAACTAGGCTATAAACAGGTATGCTATCATCTAGGCTTTATTATTCTCTTAAAGAGCACAAAGTAGATTCAGCATCATTCTTAAAGGCCCTAGGATCTTCAGGATGGTACATAAGCACTGGTTTCTACTTAAAGTCACCAGCTGCATTTGCCCCTAACAAGAGAGTCCACTTGTCCTTTGAAGCTTTAAAGCCAGACATTGACTTATCTTCTCTACCTATTGATGTCCTAGATGGAATCTTATTACAACATAAGGCGGTTTTGTCTACAGTATGCTGTTACACATAGCCTCCTTCATTGAATAATCTTAGCTAGATCTTCCAAATAACTTGCTTCTACATGAGCACTTGCTGCTTCACCTTGCACTTTCATGTTCTGGAAGCAGTTTCTTGCTTTAAACCTCATGAATAGGCCTTTATTGACTTCAGACTTTTCTTCTGTGGCTTCCTCATCTCTCATAGCCTTGAATTGAAGAGAGTTAAGGCTTTGCTCTGGATCATGCTTTTGCTTAAGGAAATGTATCCAGACCATTGAAACTTTCTCCATATCACCAATAAGGCTGTTTTGCTTTCTTACCATTCCTATGTTCTCTGGAGTAGCACTTTTAATTTCCTTCAAGAACTTTCCCTTTGCATTCATGACTTGCCTTACTGTTTGGAACCAGAGGCCTAGCTTTCAGCCTATCTCACATCGTGACAACTTTCCTCACTAAGCTTAGTCACTTCTAGCTTTTTGTTTAAAGTAAGAGACATGCAACCCTTCCTTTCACTTGAACACTTAGAGGCCATTGTAGGATTCCTAATTGGCCCAGTTTTAATACTGTTGTGTCTTAGGGAATGGGAGGCCCCAGGAGAGGGAGATGGAACAATGGCTGATTGGTGGAGTGGTTGGAACACACATATTCATTGATTAAGTTTGCGGTGCTCAAAACAATTACAATAGCAACATCAAAGATCACTGATCACAAATCTCCATAACAAATACAATAATAATAAACAAGTTAGAAGTATTGCAAGAATTGCCAAAATGTGACATGGAAATACAAAGTGAGCAAACTGTTGGGAAAATGGCACTGATAGATTTTCTAGTAGCTGCAAAGCACGATAAAGTGTAGGACAAGACAAGGTATGCCTGCAACATACTCTAGAAAAAAAACTGAAACATCACACAAATGTTCAGGTTTCCAAGAATTTATTATTTAAGAAATGAGAAATCCTTAGAATTGAATGAAGGCCAGATTTATTTTCTACATGTTGATTGTCATAAACACATATCTTAAATGGTAATGATTCTGTAAAATATATTTATAGGCCTTATTCTCTAGTATTATCCATGAAAATAAAATCTCAAACTTACATGACACTTGTTTTAATAACAGCTGATACTTGTCAAATTGTCAACAAAAGCCAATAAAATTAAAATAAACATTATAAAAAACTAAAATGTTTGGTTTTTGTTTCAATAAGTCCATAAATATGATACTTCTTAGAATAAACATAGACATTTTGTCCCATCTCTTAGGTAGAAAAGATTTCATTTACACATAGCTAGAATGTGATCTCATGGTCTTCAGACCTTATTACTTTTATCAAGTTATCTGTGACATCTCTGACATGTACTTACCTAAATAATATTAGAGATAATTAAAAGTAAACTTCACTTGTCAGAAAAGATTTTCAGGGTATAGTGCTTTCTGATATCATTTTTATTTTATAGAAACAAATCTAAGAACCAATATGAATTGTCTTTATTTTTTTTACAAGTGCTTATGTTTATATTAAACTGTGATTTTCACAAAGCTTTCCACAATTCCCATCAAAGACTTTCCACAAACTGTGTTACGACTAAAACACTAACCCTCAAATTTTTAGGAGCACAAATCTGTGGTGCAAAGAAATTTTTAAAAGGATAAAGGTGCATATTATTAGCAGATACAGTAATAAAAATATCACAGGACATTGCAGGACAAATAGCTACAAACTCAGATTATTATGAGCCCTCCTAATACATTCCATCCATTCCAATTTTCCTATTTTCCAAAGCTATAAAAGAGGAAAAATAAAAAAAACTTTGTCTCCTAATTATGAACTCAGAAAACAACATTTATTAATTTGTAATAAAATACTCTAAACATGTTAAATAAAAATTCCTTTAGTATTTTAGAAGTATTAAATGTGTGTTTGATTGGCCTACAGTTGGAAATCCTAGATGCTGTTATGAAAAAATCCCTGAATGCTATATGTTTTCCACTGAGTGAGTAAATACAATAGAATACAAACTGTTTTTTAGGGGAAATGAATACATTTTTTTTCTTAACATCATTAATGCAACTAATTGAATTAAAATTATCCAGTTCATGGATTATCCTCAGTGTTAAATGTTCCATTACACAGGAAGATGAATTATTAATCCTCTCAAAGGTAAACTGGACAGTTCTCTTTAACCTAAATCTCCCCTTCTAATTGAGTATTTCAAGACATTATAAATATATGGCTAAACATCTATCAAAAATGATCTAATCGGCAAATATCAAATTCTATAGCACTTGAGATGTTACATTTTAAAAACTTTAGACCCACAAAGGCAAAGTCTTACAATTAGATGAGTTTGGGACTGGCATTAATGACATATTATGGAAATTAAGGAACAGAAATAACTTCAACCAAGGAAAGACATGTAAGTACTGAATTCTTAAACAGTGTTTATAGTATTAATATAAAATTGATTATGCCCTGGGATCATCATATTTTTCCCAAATGTCTAGTTCCAAACAATACTAAAGTTTTCCTTCCATTTGGTTATATTAATTTTCATTGCTTCGGAGTACAGTGTTTTGAAGTACAATTGAGTGAGCAATTCACCTTGAAATTTGCTTAATGGCATATTAAGTCTGATCCAAAGCCAAAGGAATTTTAGTTATAAGTAGGTTAAATTTCCATTCTTGATGATGTAGGAATTTGGAACAATCGATTTTGATAACTGTACCATAATATGGGCTTCCTCAATGGCTCAGAGGTAAAGAATTCACATGAAATGTAGGAGATGCGGGTTTGATCCCTGGGTCAACAAAATCCCCTGAAGGAGGAAATTGCAACCCACTCCAGTATTCTTGCCTGGGAAATCCCATGGACAAAGGGGACTGGTGGGCTACAGTCCATGGGGTCACAAAAGAGTCGGACACAACTTTGCGACTAAACGACAACTTATATTGCTAGTAATTGTTAATTAAGTTGGGCATGCAGTCTACATAATTTATAATAATATAATCTTGGAATTCAATCCCCATAAAGAAATACTGAGGGCGCTTATGAACCAATATTGGTTTTGAGGATCTTGGTTCTGAGGATCTAAGAATCTATTAGGTTTTGTCTATGTTTTATTTAAAAAATAAATCTTGCCACTCAGATATAACTGTCTTCTCAAAACTGAGAACAATATTTTAATTGCTAAATCTGGTGACATCAATTTGCCTCTTTTTTGGTCTCTCTGAGGGCTCTGGCCCTGTTCTGTTGATCACTTCCTTTTCTGGAAATTCTCTTGTGTTCTAGGATGTTACTGTTTTCTATTCCTTTTGCCCCCTTGATCATTCTTTCTCACTTTCCTTCATTATCCCCTTTTCCCTTTATACTCATATTATATTTTCCCTATTTTTGTTCCTTAGGCCCTGGTTTGTGCGACTCTATACATTCTTTCCTGGAATGTACATTACTGTTGCACTTTTAAGTTATAAGTATACATTTTATAGAATATACTACCTGAATATACTATAGGCAGTTCTAATTCAATAGAGCCAAATCTTGCCACATTATTTGTCCTCAACAGTGCTTCTCTCTGAGAATTGGTTAAAGACATTATCAAGCTTCTAGCAGGCTTTTATTACCTCTTTTTCTAGCTGATTGGGAAAAAATGTCTATGCTGTCTCTATCTCTAATCCTCCCAGACAATCTCACTTTCTGCAAACAGAGTGATTTTTCTGGAATACAAATCTGACATTGTTACACATCTATTTAAAATATTTCTATTGGTCATCAAGGTATAAAGGTGATTTCCTGAAATCTGTAGCATGGAATTCAAGACTTTTCACAATGTATGTCTACTTCTCTCCATTTCGTTCATATGAAATATAAATATGAGGTCATAATTAATATTCCCATTCATTTCTATCTTACATCTTTTCAGTTCAGTTCAGTCGCTCAGTCATGTCCAACTCTTTTCGATCCCATGAACCACAGCACGCCAGGCCTCCCTGTCCATCACCAACTCCCAGAGTCCACCCAAACCCATGTCCATCGAGTCGGTGATGCCATCCAGCCATCTCATCCTCTGTTGTCCCCTTCTCCTCCTGCCCTCAATCTTTTACATCTTTTAGTGTCCTCACATTCCAGTCTCCACTGTACCCACACAGACTATTCTACCCTTAAAAATGTCTTCGTTTTTCATACATCATGTCTTTGCCCCTGAAATTTTTCGAGTGTCCTTTTATTCTTTATCCATCTCAAGTATCTTGAAAGTGAAAGTGTTAGTTGCTCAATCAAGTCCAGCTCTTTGCAACCCCATGGACTATAGCCCACTAAGCTCCTCTGTTCATGGAATTCTCCAGGCAATAATACTGGAGTGGATAGCCATTCATTCCCTTCTCCAGGGGATCTTCCTGACTGAGAGATCAAACCCGGGTCTCTTGCACTGCAGGCAGATTCTTTACCACCTGAGTCACCAGGGAAGTCCAAGCCCACAGTATCTTAAAATTAACTGAAACTATAGCATCTTTTTACAAGTTATAAATAATTTTTTTTGTCCTTTTAGATTTCTTCCCATTTACTCCTTTTAATTTTTTTAATTTTATTTTATTTTTAAACTTTACAAATTGTATTAATTACTTCTACTTAAGTTACAATAGAATGTTCTCTAAACTGTTGATTAACTATAATTATTTAATATCATATAGAAGCTAATATATACTTTTGAACTGTGGTGCTGGAGAAAACTCTTGAGAGTCCCTTGGACAATAAGGAGATCAAACCAGTCAATCCTAAAGGAAAACAACCTTGAATATTCATTGGAAAGACTGATGCTGAAGCTGAAGCTCCAATACTTTGGCCACAAGATGGAAAGATCTGACTCATTGGAAAAGATTCTGATGATGGGGAAGATTGAAGGCAGGAGAAGGGGGCAACAGGAAAAGATGGTTGGATGGCATCATCAACTCAATGGACATGAGTTTGAGCAAACTCTGGGAGATAGTGAAGGACAGGGAAGGCTGGCATACTACAGTCCATCGGTCACAAAGAGTTGGACATGACTGAGCGACTGAACAACATCAATATACTATTACTTTAATGTATAGTACCATCTACTATAGTGATTAATAGAAGATCCTTGAAGATAGTAAAATTTAAATCTTACATCCTGACTCTATCACTTATGACCTGTGTTATCCATTCTAGGAAAAATTTTCAGGCTATATGTGCTGTTTTTTTTTAATTGATATGTAAAAAAGGCTCAATAGATTTAGTTATGAATCTTGATCTAGATGCCTAATCTATGCCTCCATCTCTACAAATCCATTTACATCTCTAATATGTCCTTGGTCAATGCATTCTACTTGAGAAAGTAATTCTGATATGTAGATAATGCATACACAGTTGATTAAATATACTTTACAAAATGCATACCAATCAGTACAGTTCGGTCACTCAGTCAAGTCCGACTCTGTAACCCTATGGTGTCCAGCACACCAGGCTTGCCTGTCCTTCACCATTTCCTGGAGTTTGCTCAAGCTCGTGTCCATTGAGTCAGTGATGTCATCCAACCACCTATGTTCTGTCCTTCCCTTCTCCACCCGCCATCAATCTTTCCAAGCATCAGGGTCTCTTCCAATGAATCAGCTCTTTGCATCAGGTGGCCAAAGTACTGGAGCTTCAGCTTCAGCATCAGCCCTTTCAATGAATATTCAGGATTGATTTCCTTTAGGGATGACTGGTTTGATCACCTTGCAGTCCTAGAGACTCTCAAGAGTCTTCTCTAGCACCACAGTTCAAAAGGCATCAATTCTACATCACTCAGTCTTTTATTGCATACCAATACCCATATATAATTATACCCAGGTCCCAGTATTCAACACTGTCTATTTTTCTTTATTAAGGTGCAGACATTCATAAGAATGGTTTGGCTAATAATTAGAGCATTGATGATTAAATAGAATATGTGCTTATGTAACATTTTAAGAAATGACTACTTGATATTAAGCAAGAAATTAAACTATTCAGAATTCCACTCTTCTAATTTATAGAGTGACAAAGTAGTGGTATTGTCCTCTCCAGTTCTAAATACTTGTTCTGAGTTTTAACTCCATAATCTATAGAAGTCTGATTATGAAAGTAGTACTATATACCAGCAACTATGACAGTGCTTCATTGATTTTAAAATTTGCATGGGCCTTTTCTATTTTACTCTAAAAATTTTGTGAGATAAGCAAGCCATTACTATTATCTTTTAATATGAAAAAACCAATGATGCTTAAATGACACTGGCATGACAGATAGTTAAAATTAGGTCTTCTGTTTTCCAGCCTTGTTTTCCCTCTGCTAAGCCAGTAATTTCCGATCAATGGGCTCAGCACCCCCTGAAGGTCTCAGAGTCCTGAAGCATTCACTCAAATTGCAGTCATGCTTATATAAGGGCCTAGAATTTTTATTTTAACACTTTGTTCTTTTTGATCATTAAAAAATCTATCATTCTACTTATCTACCATTGACATTTGCTTTATTATTTTTATGACAAGTGACACAATGCACTTTGATACATAAGCAACAGACCCAGCGTCCAAGCACCTGAAATATACATCTCTCTGTTCTTCCTTTTACTTAGATAGTCCAGCTTTTATCTACATCAAATTTCCCAAGTACAGAACAGAAAATAACAGCCATTCAATCAATTCTCTGTGATGAAAGAAACATATAAAAAAGAAACAAAGAACAATCCCAAAGTCCTATTTGGCCATTAATTTTAGTTCTCTAATTTTCTTCCAAGTCTTAGCTTATGATGCTTAAATCAGTAAAGATGCTACTTTATTATGTAAATTAAGGTTCTTGCAGATTCTGAAAGTGCCAAAACCAGGCAAGGAACTGCAAAGAGAGAAGCCATGGCAGGAAATGGAGCAGCCATAAATTGTTAGTTAAACTAAAGAATGAGGCCATGCCAGGGACATGCCTTGTGGAAACATGAAGGTTCTCATGAATAAGGAATTTCTGAGCTGCTGTTCCATTAGTTTATAATATTTTTCCAGTAAGAGTCTCCTTTTAATTTATCTTTATGTCCATTACATTACATTGCAGGACCTAGTGTAGGTACCTAATAAATATTTTGGAGAAGCAGAATAGAGAATTAGAACTTTACTGTTTACATGTGTGGATTTGGGCAAAATACTTAATTGTACCCATTGTAACATGATACTAATAATAGTTAATTCACAGGATTATTTGAACTTTTAAATGTGCTTGGCATTTATTTAAAGCTCAGTAAATGTTAATTTCCCATTTATTAATCTTGAATGAAATAATAAATAATTGCTATTCTAGGCAGGATGAAGCTACCAGAATAGAGTGAGGTTATACTTTTAAAGACCTCAGATTCTATACTTAAAAATTTTAACTTTTTCTTCTAAGAAATGAGAAAGTATTATAATTGAACAGTGTCATCCTTAAATTTATGATTGAGAAATAGCCCTTGGGCCACAGTTAAAATTTGACTTGGAGGGTGTCTAGCCTCACAGAGATTAAAACAAGAGATGATGAGGGTTCTGGATGAAGCAATGGCACCAAGGACGGGACAGAGTGGACGGATATGAAGCAAATTTGGGTACCATCTTGATAGAACTTGACAACACATTAGATGTAGGGATTTCTAGAGAAGAAGGAGCTGAGGGTGGCTCCAATACTTCCAGTATCCTCTTCCAGTTTCCACTGTACCCATACAAACTACTCTACCCTTAAAAATGTCTTCATTTTTCATACATCATGCCTTTGCCGCTGAAATGTTCTCTTGAGTGTCTTTTTAGTTTTTCCCATCTCACAGTATCTTGAAAGTGAAAGTGTTAGTTGCTCAATCAGGTCCAACTCTTTGAACTCCATGGACTACAGCACACCAAGTTCCTCTGTCCATGGAATTTAGAGTCCCTTGGACAGAAAGGAGATCGAACCAGTGAATCCTAAAGGAAATCAACCTTGAATATTCACTGAAAGGACTGATGCTGAAACTGAAGCTACAATACTTTGGCCACTTGACTCATTGGTAAAGACCCTGATCCTGGGAAGTTTGAAAACTAGATGAATGAATGCTATTTATAGTCACAAAGAACAAAGATAGTAGAGGTAATGGAATTCTAGCTAAACTATTTCAAATCCTAAAAGATGATGCTGTTAAAGTGATACACTCAATATGGCAATAAATTTGGGAAACTCAGCAGTGGCCACAGGACTGGGAAAGATCAGTTTTCATTCCAATCCCAAAGAAGAATAATTCCAAAGAATGTTCAAACTACTATACAATTGCACTCATTTCACATGCTAGCAGGGTAGTGCTCAAAATCCTTCAAACTAGGCTTCAACAGTACATGAGCCAAGAACTTCCAGGTGTACAAGCTGGATTTAGAAAAGGCAGAGGAACCAGACATTAAATAGCTAACATCTGTGGGATCATTGAAAAAGAGATAATTCCAGAAAAACATCTACCTCTGCTTCACTGACTACGTTAAAGCCTTTGACTGTGTGGATCACAAGAAACTGTGGAAAATTCTTAAAAGAAATAGAAATACCAGACCACCTTACCTGCCTCCTAAAAAACCTGCATGCAGGTCAAGAAGCAACAGCTAGAACCAGATATGGACAACAATGGGGAAAGGAGTATGTCAAGGCTGTATATTGTCACTCTGCATATTTAATTTCTATGCAGACTACATCATGCAAAATGCAGGTCTGGATGAAGAGCAAGCTGGAATCAGGAATGCCTGGAGAATATCAATAACGTCAGATATGCAGATGACATCACTCTTATGGCAGAAAGTGAAGAGGAACTAAAGAGCTTCTTGATAAAGGTAGAAGAGACTGAAGAAGCTGGCTTAAAACTCAACATTCAAAAAACTCAGATCACGGCATCTGGTCCCATCACTTCATGGCAAATAGATGGGGGGAAAAATGGAAACAGTGACAGAATTATTTTCTCAGGCTTCAAAATCACTGCAGACGGTGATTGTATCCATGAAATGAAAAATTGCTTGCTCCTTGGAAGAAAAGCTATGATAGGCAGACGACGCATTAAAAAGCAGAGACATCACTTTGCCAGCAAAGGTCCATCTAGTCAAAGCTATGGTATTTCCTCTAGTCATGTAAGAAGGTAGAGTACCAAAGAATTGATGATTTTGAACTGTGGTGCAAGAGAAGACTCTTGAGAGTCCCATGGACAGCAAGGAGATAAATCCAGTCCATCCTAAAGGAAATCAACCCTGAATATTAATTCGAAGCACTGACATGGAAGCACAAAATCCAATACTTTGGCCACCTGATGCAAAGAGCTGACTCATTGGAAAAGACCCTGATGCTGGCAAAGATTGAGGGTAAAAGGAGAAGGGGATGACAAAGGATAAGATGATTGGATGCCATCAATGAGTCAATGGACATGAGTTTGAGCAAACTCTGGGAGATAGTGAAGGACAGGGAAGCCTGGCGTGCTACAGTCCATGGGGTCACAAAGTGTCACACGCAACTGAGCGACCGAACAACAACATAAAACTTGATGAAGGTTCACTGGTGAACATGATAATAATTAAGTATAAAAATATACCTACCATTCATTAAAACCTAAACTGTCACAAACTTTATCTCATTTAACCTTCATACTGTTCATCTGAGATAGATGTTATTATTTTCATTTTACATGTAAGAAAAATGAGGCTCTGAGATCCTGAGTGATTTGTCCAAATTAACTGAGCTCACCCAGAATTTGAGTACTTGTCTTATTCTAAAGATTCTGTCATTAAATTCTATGCTACGCTATGTGTCATTAAGATTTGGGGAATTAGCCTAATGAGGAGAAAGCAAAGCATTTGGCATTATTTAGCCTAGGGAAGTAAAGATATGTTTATAGCACAAAGCCTTTTTTTAATAGACCAAAAAATGTCAATATTTTGGACTTAGGTTGAGGGAGAAAAAGCAATACAAGTAAGTTATTAAGATAACTCACTAAATTAAAGAACTGTAAGACATTAGAATTAATATTAGAGAGGTTGAAAAACACATCTTTGGGGAATGACATATAAAAATGTAAAAAGTGTCCTACTGGATTCACATTCTAAGAACAGTGCTCTGCAGGAAAATGTAGGAGGCAATGCATGGCTATTTTTGTTTTAGAAATTGTTTAATGTTATGTACATTTTGATTAAAAACATGCAAAAGCTTATTGTCCTATTAGCCAGCAAAGAAGCAGCACTTACACTTCAGTAAGTAAAGAAAAAAACTGCAGCAGCAAAATACATCAAAATTACTATGACCAAGCAAGGCACAAAGGCAAAAATACAAATGTTCAACAAACATGATAAATATCCTAGCTATTATTAATCAAAGAAAGAAAAATTAAAACAGCAATAAGATAACATTTTAATTTTAAATTTCCAACTATTTATGCTATATTCTCATATACTATGAGAGATAATAGCTTCTGATGAGAATGTTAATTGGAAATAACAATGAGTATAATAATAATACTAAAAATAATCTCAGTGTTTCCTGCTGGCAGATATTACTATAATTATTTTGCATAGTTTACCTATTAAATTTTCACAGTGATCACATGAGGTGGTTTTAAGAATCTTATTGTACATTTATTGTTTGTAGATTTTTTTGATAGCAGCCATTCTGACTGGCATGAAATGGTACCTCATTGTGGTTTTGATTTGCATTTCTCTGATAGTGAGTGATACTGAGCATCTTTTCATGTGTTTGTTAGCCATCTGTGTGTCTTCTTTGGAGAAATGTCTGTTTAGTTGAGGTATCATCTCACGCTGGTCAGAATGGCTGCTATCAAAAAGTCTACAAACAATAAATGCTGGAGAGGGTGTGAAGAAAAGGGAACCCTCTTACAATGTTGGTGGGAATGCAAACTAGTACAGCCACTATGGAGAACAGTGTGGAGATTCCTTAAAAAACTGGAAATAAACTGCCATATGACCCAGCAATCCCATTGCTGGGAATACACACCGAGGAAACCAAAATTGATAGAGACACATGTACCCCAACGTTCATCGCAGCACTGTTTATAATAGCCAGGACATGGTATCAACCTAGATGTCCATCAGTAGATGAATGGATAAGAAAGCTGTGGTACATATACACAATGGAGTATTACTCAGCCATTAAAAAGAATACATTTGAATCAGTTCTAATGAGGTGGATGAAACTGGAGCCTATTATACAGAGCGAAGTAAGTCAGAAAGAAAAACACCAATACAGTATACTAATGCATATATATGGAATTTAGAAAGATGGTAACAATAACTCTATATGTGAGACAGCGAAAGATACACAGATGTAAAGAAAAGACTTTTGGACTCTGTGGGAGAAGGTGAGGGTGGGGTGATTTGAGAGAATAGCGTTGAAACATGTATATTATCATATGTGAAATGGATCGCCAGTCCAGGTTCAATGCATGAGACAGGGTGCTCAGGGCTGGTGCATGGGGATGACCCTGAGGGATGGGATGGGGAGGGAGGTGGGAGGGGTGTTCGGGATGGGGAACACATGTACACCCGTGGCAGATTCATGTCCATGTATGGCAAAAACCACCACAATACTGTAAAGTAATTAGCTTCCAATTAAAATAAATTAATTAATTCAAAATTTTAAAAAAGAAAAAATCTCATTGTACAGATGGACATGAACTTGAGAAAACAGAGGAGATAGTGGACAGGAAAGCCTAGCATGCTGCTGTCCATGGCTTTGCAAAGAGTCGGACATGACTGAGTGACAAAACTGTAATTGTACAGATGAGGAAACTGAGCCACATAGAATCAGCCTCTTTTCCCATAGGCAGACTGACCTCAGAGCCTGCATTTTACTACCTTTTTCCAGAAAAGTACATTCTATCTGGAGAATACTTAAATAATTAGTTACATGTTCAAACCCTTTGACACAGAAATTTAAGAACTGCTCTTAAAGAAGTGTTTAAAGCTATAACAAAATATGAAATAAATGGGTAGACAGTGTCTTATTATGTATAATAGTAAGAAATCAGAAACAATCTAGTGTCCAGCAATTGGGAACTAATACAGTATTAGTTAGTAATACAACAATACTGTGTATGTAATTTATATTATTATGCTGCTAAGTCGCTTCAGTCATGTCCGACTCTGTGCGACCCCGTAGACAGCAGCCCACCAGGCTCCCCCGTCCCTGGGATTCTCCAGGCAAGAACACTGGAGTGGGTTGCCATTTCCTTCTCCAATGCAGGAAAGTTAAAAGTGAAAGTCAAGTCGCTCAGTCGTGTCCGACTCTTCGCGACCCCATGGACTGCAGCCCACCAGGCTCCTCCGCCCATGGGATTTTCCAGGCAAGAGTACTGGAGTGGGGTGCCATTGCCTTTTCCATTATTATACTTAGAAGATTATTTGATTACATGAGGAATGCCTATATTATGTTCAGCTAGTAATAAGTTGCAGAAGAGTCTATGCTGTATAACTATGATCTTCATAAACACCAACCTATATAAACACACACACACATGTGAAATATCGTGACATTTGCTCATGAAAATGTTAACATGTTTATCCTTGAGTGGTTAAGATATTAGTGGTACTTAAGTGCATGCCTGTCTATTCTAATTTTTCCATAGACAGTATATTAATATTAAAAAATGATCTCATTGTCACAATCACAACCTCAACGTATGTGACTCTTTCTCCTGTGGATACAGGAGAAAAGAGTTGAGCAAGTTCAGTAGAAACGTCACTTGTAGGACAAAAATGAAGCATAACTCAGTCAACTAGGTGAAAATCCTCATCTTTTAATAAACATTTGAAATGCTACCCAAGGACACAGAAGGCTTCCTCTAAGTTGTCCTGAAAGGAGTAAACAGAAAAGGAAGGCTGATGTCTTCATTTCCCACTAATGTATCTGCTCACGCTTGCTTTTAGTGGTTCTGAGAGTTTAATCCCTGTGTCCTAAATAAAGTCTGTTGCACAGCTTCCTGTGGCAGATAGATTGTTCTAAAAGCTTGCCGTTTTAACAGAGAACTCGTGCCTAATTATCCATTCTAAGGGTTTTCCCTCAATTTCCTCCTAGTCAGTCTTCTTTACATCTTGGTAATTATTGATTGTTCCTAAAGTCTGCAGACTGACTCATTCTTTTAGGTTTTTTGGCAGCAACCTGTATTCTCAGATATTTTATTTGTAGTTTAACTCATTCAGATCCCCAAGTTGACTTCTCTATATTTTCTTCAATTAATCCTTATTTATGTGGTTTTCTACAGAGCTTAAAGCTCCCATTCCTAGTTAAGATAATTAAAAATGTCTTCTCAGAAGATGTGATAGCTGATCAAACTATGATTTATAGACCAGTAACTTTTTGTTCGGGAGAAAATTTACCCAGAATATGAACATAATAAGTTAGCCTTCAGTTTTGTTTAGTAAGCAGAAACACGAGCAATTTATTTTCCATGGATGATTAGGGTGCTTTACTGTGAAGTTTATTGACCTTTTAAGCTAATGCTCTGCCAGACAATGTGACATTCTGCCCAAGTCTATGATCCGTGCGATTTTCCCCATAGGCCATTGCTAGGAATAGTGCGCGGATGGCACTCAGGGATTGTTTTGCCAGACTGTTTTTTGAAATCAGCCTTCGTAGGAAATACAGCACAGGCTTTGAAACTAGGCAAGCCTGGATGTATGGCCCTGTCAGCCACTTACCAGCTGTATGACCACAGGCACAGGGCTTTGTGTCTTCAAATGTTTGTTTCTTTATTTATAAGAAGAGAATACTAATATACACCTTATAGCAAGGGTCTCCAACCCCCAGGACACATACTGTTACGAGTCCATGACCTGTTAGGAACCGGGTTGCACAGCAGGAGGTGATCAGTGGGCAAGCAAAAGCCAAGCTCCATCTGTATTGACAGCCGTTCCCTACTCCGCGCATTACTGCCTGGGCTCCTCCTCCTGTCAGATCAGTGGTGCCATAATAAATGCAGTGTGCTTGAATCATCCCAAAACCATTCCCCCTGAGCCCAGGGTCCATGGGAAAATGTTCTTCCATGAAGCTGGTCCCTGGTGCCAAGAAAGTTGGGGACCACTGCCTTCCAGTGTTTCTGTGAAGACTGAATACAATAATAAAAAAATTTTATTCAGAAGATGCTCCATGAAAGTTCTTTGAATAAATTAAAGAAGTAATTAAATTTTACTCTTCACACCCTTCTCAAAGGTATAATGATAGCCCTTAGGCATGAATTGAGATCTTGCTGATAAATGTTCCAATGATTCTCAGTTTCATTTTATGTTTTCCATAGTTTTAAATGTTCATTTCAATCTAAATGAACAGCATTTCTCAATCAGAAATGATATTAACATATTATTTGCTTTAGCACTGATCATGGCAATAATTGCCATCCAATAGTCCTCACTGAGAAAAAGATCCATTATAAACAAAAATGAAAGTATAATCAAAGACTCGGTTATCCATCTAAATTAGTAAACATATGTCTCTTGGTACTCTCCCTCTGCCCTTGAACACAGATACATCTGTTTGTCTTCTTAATGATGCCATTAATAATGTCAAATTGTACCAAAGTATCTAGTGTTCTTTGACTTTCCCTAGACTTTATTTTAGGTCATAGTTGGCCACTTGGTAACTTTTATAGTATTGTCTGCTAGTTACATTGACAGTCTTTGTATCAGGCAGACATGGGATCTATTGCTAGAATTATCATATATATTGTGTCCTTGGATAAATTACCCTGTGTAGATTTACATTCTTCATTCATGAGAAGATCATAATAATAACCTCTTCTTTAAGTTGTTAAGTATGTGTTCAGATAAATAACTATTTTAACATTAAAATCAAATATTATTATTTAACATTTAAAATTAAATGTTAAAATTCATTTTAAAGAGCCATCGTGTATGTAACTTGTTTTTAGATATGATACCAAAAGTGCAAGAAATCCTGCCATTTGCCACAAGATGGATGGACCTGGAGGATGTTATGCTAAGCAAAATAACTCAAACACAGAAAGACAAATACCATATGATCTTCCTTATATGTGGAATCTAAAATAGACAAACTCAGACTTCCCTGGTGGTCCAGTGGTTGGCAGTCTACCTGCCAATTCAGGGGCCACTGGTTTGATCCCTGGTCTGGGAAGATTCCACATGCTCCGGGGCAGCTGAGCCTGCGTACTGCAACTACTGAAGCCCGTGCCCTCGGGAGACTGTGCTCTACGACAAGAGAAGCCAACACAAAGAGAAGCCTGTGCACTGCAACCAGAGAGCAGCCCCCGCTTGCCACAACCAGAGAAAGCCGTGGGGAGCAGTGAAGACTCAATGCAGCCAAAAATAAATAAGTAAATAATTTAAAGAAGATATAAAGTTTGGGGAAAAATAGACAAATTCGTAGAAATAGAAACCAAAACTGTGGTTCCCCAGAGTTTGAGGAAGGGGGAAAGGTAAAATGGTCAAAGGGTACAAAACTTCAGTAGCGCAAGATAAATATATTCTAGAGATTCACTCCTAGCCTACTGCCTACAGCAAATGACACTGTACTATATACTTAAAAGTTTTCTTGCTCATAGACCTCCTTTCACAGAGCCTCAGCAGTGTTAGTCTAGGCTGCTAACCATACCAGTGTTTCACACACTCTATGGTATTCTTGGCATCCTCAAGAGCACCTAAGACCTCCACACTACCTCATTTTTTTCTCCTTATTTCTAATACCAGTTCCTGGACTGCTACCAGACTGGTACCAATTCCCTCTTCTACTTTCTCTTCATCTGCTTTGAGTTTACAAGTTTCAAGTGCAGTGTTGTTGTTGTTGTTGTTGTTTTTTATCTACAAACAAAACAAAAACATCAAAAAACCCTTCTTCCCAATGATCTAGTCTAGATTTTCCATACAATTGACAGCTACTCACTCAAGTATGAGACCATCTCATCCAAAGTTCTCTTTTTCTCTCTGACCACTGGTATGTTACAAACATCAGCACATTCCATTTTGGGTTTTTTGGTGTTGTTTTTCATTTTCTCTTCTCTTAAATATCCTGGATTCTCTGTAACGAAAGTAACAGTAGGTACCTGATTTTCTTTAATCTCAAGGGCAAGCACTTTTTGCCCTTGAGATTCTGGATGAATGTTGAGGGGACTGTATATGTTCACCTACTAAAAAAATAATATTCCCTGTCCTGAATAGAACCATTCTCTTATGTGTGCATTCCACTATCCTGTGATTATTCCATTCAGTTCTAGTGTACCCCGTATCATTCGCCATGGGGGATCTAACTCAATTTCTCCTTTTTCCTCAAGTCTCCAATTTTCTCAAGTCCTCCCTTGCCTATTGATTTTCATCCTCAGCATTTTCATTCTTGAAAATTAAGCAGTTCCTGAAGACTCAATTACAGCAGCTCTCTATGTAACGGTTGTACTTGCTTACTGATTCACAGAGAATAAGGCTACTAAATATGACACTGTAATTTCATTTATAGCAATTTCAACACATAATTAAATATATTTTTCAGTGCTTTCTCTAGCCTCAGATGAAACATGTTTCTTTAAACTTATATCCTCCCGTGAATTAGTTCTTAGCCTCAACAAAAATGATTGAGAAGAGAAATAGGAAATGAAGAGGTTGTTTTCTTTTCTCCTTGGAAAGTCTTTTTAAGTCAAGTATTTCTACTGCATGGTTCCTCTATGCACTTCTAATCTCCACAAAATAAAGCATAGTGTAATATTAATTGTATAATTCTATTAATCAAGATTGATATTGAAATACCATTATGATAACTTTGGTATATCATTATTCAAGGTACTGTCCAGGTATTGCAGAAAAAGGGATGATTTTGATATAAACACACTTCTCAAGACACTTTCTCCTTGGAAAAAAGCCATGACAAACCTAGACAGTGTATTAAAAAGCAAAGACATTACTTTGCCCACAAAGGTCCGTATAGTCAAAGCTATGATTTTTCCAGTAGTCATGTACAGCTGTAACAGCTGGACTATAAAAAAGGCTGAGCACCAAAGAACTGATTCTTTCCAACTGTGGTGTTGGAGAAGACTCTTGAGAGTCCCTTGGACAGCAAGGAGATCAAACCAGTCAATTCTAAAGGAAATTATTCTTGAATATTCATTGGAAGGACTGATACTGAGGCTGAAGCTGCAATACTTTGGCCACATGATGTGAAGAGCTGACTCACTGGAAAAGACCCTGATGCTGGGAAAGATTGAAGACAGGAGGAGAAAGGGACAACAGAGGGCATGATGTTGGATAGCTTCACTGACTCAATGAACATGAGTTTGAGCAAACTCCAGGAGATGGTGAAGGACAGGGAAGCTTGGTGTGCTGCAGCCTATGGGGTCGCGAAGAGTCGGACATGACTGAGCAACTGAACAACAATGGTGATATAGGTGACACTGAGGAGAAATACCAGTAAAATGGAGAAAGGTGTAGAGAAGGAAGGAAATATTGTGTGGGGAGGTAACTGTACTTAAGAGTCTTCAAAGATGTCCAAAAGTTAGTTAGGTTGTCTTAGTTTTCAGAGCCTACAGAAGTGGAACCTGAGGCTTGTGTGGTTTTTGGTCTTTTAGTTGCTACATCATGTCTGACTCTTGTGACCCCATGGGCTGTAGCCCACCAGGCTCCTCTGTCCCTGGGATTCTCCAAGCAAGAATACTGGAGTGGGTTGCCATTTCCTTCTCCAGGGGATCTTCCTGACCCAGGAATCAAACCCGAGTCTCCTGCACTGCAGGCAGAGGTAGTTTATTTGGAAATTGATCCTATGCTGTATGAGTAATGGATGGTAGGGGCAAAACAGGGAAGGAGGGAAAGCTGATATAAGTATGTGTTTTGGGGAAAGTCACCAAGATGAGGGGCAGATGCTTGATTATGTGGAACATTCTCAGGCAATGTAGACAGTGGTCTCAAAACAATCTACTCAGAGAGTGAAAGAGGGAAATATTTATGTCCCTAATTAGTCAAGAATGGCCGCACAGTCATTAACTTTCCCCATAGTCAAGCATCGCATGACTATTGGGTAAATTTCCACAAGCATCTCACATCATAATAACAGAGAAACCCATGACAGGATATGAAGTGTACACACACACAGGTCCACACCTGTGTGAAACTCTTTAAAGCCACCACAAAACTATTCACATACTGTGTCTGAAGTTAGAAGTGAAGCCAAGAGGACACAAAGTGATACATAAGAAATAGCTCATTTGGGACCTCCCTGGTGGCCTGTTGACTAAGAATCCAGGCTGCCAATGCAGGGGGCCCAGGTTCAATCCCTGGTCAGGGAACTAGATCCCACATGCTGCAACTAAGAATCTCATGCCACAACTAACACCCAGTGAAGCCAAATATATGTGTGTGTGTGTGTGTGTGTATGTATATATATATATATATATATATATATATATATACAATGGAATGCCTCATTCACATGCCAAATGAGGAAGGGTAGCAGAGACATAATGAAAAGCAATACAGTATTGAATGTGGACTGAGAGTGATAAAAAAATATTGCAGGAGGAATATTCATCTGAAGCAAGGTAGAGTAAGATAAGAGATAAAAAGAGATGGAGCTTTACATGCCATGTTAAGAAATTCGGAATTAATTCTGTCATTATTGGGAAGTAAACACTTTCAAGGAATGTACTCATAAAAGTTTCAATCTGTAATAATGCTATTTGCAAGAATCAGGATAAAAGATACTGTTTGAAAGTGATAAATGAAATGAGAGAAAGAAAAGAATTACTTGAAAGGTGGGATTTTTGTTCTGAGAAATGATGTACTACATTACTGGTTCTAAACTGGGGCAATTTTGCCTCCCAAGGGACTTTTGGCAATAACTAGGTACATTTTGTTTATAGCAACTAGGAGGCTGTTATTAGTAACCATATGGGTGGAGGATAAGGATGCGGCTAGACAGGCAACACACAGAACAATCTCCAATAACAAAGGGTTATCCAGCCATCAATGTCAATAGTAACCAAGGTGGAGAACCTACAGATTAGGTGCAATCAGCCCCTAGCACTGGCAGTTCCTAATGGTGGTTGATCGAATTCACCAAGGGTGCAGAATCTGCAGACATGGAGGTCCTCCGCATCACATCATTTTATATTAGGGACTTACCCATCCTCAGATTTCTGGCATCTATGGTTGGCGGGGTCGGGGGGAGCCCTAGAATCAATCTCAGCTGGATGCTGAGGGTTGACCTGCTTTGGTTCAGCTAAGATGTACATATGTGTATATATATATACATAGCTTGAGGGCATTAAAGAAATAAGGAAGCTGTAAGAAATTGTCAGAGCAAAATCCAGCAGCATAGGAAAATCTAGAGAAGATAGGATTTTTATTGTGAAAGTGTTGCTATAAATTTGGTGAGAACATACATCTTAATAATGACTTTTTCACCCCATGAACATGATGCAACTCTAAATTTAGGCTTTTTAAAATGTTAGCAATTATTTTCGGGTTTCAGTACAGAAATCTTTCACATATTTTTAAACTTTTTTTTTTTTCTTGCCATGCTGCTAAGCTTGTGGGATCTTAGTTCCCCAATCAGGAATTGAACCCAGGCCCTGGCAGTCAAAGTACAAAGTCCTAATTATTGGATCACCAGGGAGTTGCCTTTCATGTCTTTTTATTTTCCTGTCATATTTTTTTCTTTTTTGTTCTTTTTGTAATTTTTACAATATCGTGTTGGTTTCTGCCATATAGAACAACTCAAATCAGTCTTTTTAAAACTATCTTCCCAAGTATTTTAGGTTTTATGATGCTCTTATAAATATTTATTTATAAATATTTTATCTTCCAATTGTTTCTTATTAGCATATAAATAAAATTGACTATAAAAACTGACCTTATTAAGTTCATTTAATTCTAGAGTTTAAAAATTTTGTAAATTTAATTTTCTCCAGTGTATATTTTAAATAATAAAATATTTAAAATAATAACATTTAGGTAACTGAAAGCATCCTATTGTATCCTAAAATACTCACTCTGATTGTCAAGTTTTTTTCAAATATTTAACTGATAGCCCAACTAACATAGCAGATAAGTCAGAGGTTTCTCTGGCTAAAGCTGGTATGAGGAACTTGTAAGGTGTGAGGGAATTAAAACCTTGCCTCCTTAGCTTGCTAACCCTCAGAGTGGAGAGTGTAGAAGTTTGCTGGAGCTCCCAAGCGCCCCTGGAACATACCTAGCAAATGAATGCAGGTTCTGGGGGCTCTACATTTATAACTAAAATTTGAACTTCAGGAAACTGTCAACTTTCTCTATTTCCCCAATAAAGCATTTTTATTGAAAGATAATGTGATGTAAATAAAGAAAGAGATGCTTAACTCTGCATACACATACAAGCCTATTTTGAAGACAGGAATCCAAGCAAGAGCCTGTGGGGCCTTTCCAAAGAGAGAAAGAACCCCTACATCCCCTACCTCTTGTTTGCAGAATAGCTTTATTCTCCTAGACCTTCCTTGAGTTCCAAAGAGCAAATTCAATCATCAGTTCAGTTCAGTTCAGTTGCTCAGTCGTGTCCGACTCTTTGCAACCCCATTAATCACAGCACGCCAGGCCTCTCTGTCCATCACCAACTCCCAGAGTTCACTCAGACTCACGTCCATCGAGTCAGTGATGCCATTCAGCCATCTCATCCTCTGTTGTCCCCTTCTCCTCCTGCCCCCAATGCCTCCCAGCATCAGAGTATTTTCCAATGAGTCAACTCTTCGCACGAAGTGGCCAAAGTACTGGAGTTTCAGCTTTAGCCTCATTCCATCCAAAGAAATCCCAGGGCTGATCTCCTTCAGCATGGACTGGTTGGATCTCCTTGCAGTCCAAGGGACTCTCAAGAGTCTTCTCCAACACCACAGTTCAAAAGCATCAATTCTTCGGTGCTCAGCCTTCTTCACAGTCCAACTCTCACATCCATACATGACCACAGGAAAAACCATAGCCTTGACTAGACGAACCTTTGTTGGCAAAGTAATGTCTCTGCTTTTCAATATGCTATCTAGGTTAGACATAACTTTCCTTCCAAGGAGTAAGCGTCTTTTAATTTCATGGCTGCAGTCACCATCTGCAGTGATTTTGGAGCCCAAAAAATAAAGTCTGACACTGTTTCCACTGTTTCCCCATCTATTTCCCATGAAGTGATAGAAGACACAAAATGCAGAAACCAAGGTAAAATAAGACAAAATGATAATAGCTTAGCTATAAGAAAAAGTCAAGGACCGGTAGTTCCTCCTCAAGGGCTGTAGGTAATATTCTGAGCCAAATGCTTGGAATTGTTTTGCAGATAGTAAAAACCCTACCAGAGGACTTCCCTGGCTGTCCATCAGTTAAGACTCTGAGCTTCCAATCCAAGGGTTGCTGGTTCAATTGGTCAAGGACCTAAGATCTCACATGCCACATGGTGTGGCGGGGGGTGGGGGGGAAATGCAAACATTAAAAACCCCACCAGGTGTAAAACATTAACTGGTTAACTGCACCACAAGTACATAGATCCCACATTGACTGGAACCAGAAGGCTGTTGGTTATAACTCCCAAAATACCACCCTATTACCTCTCCATTGAGCAATCAGAAGAATATCCACCGCTAATCAGGCAGCCTACAGCCCTCACCACTAACGTTGCCTTTAAAAAGTTTTTCCTAAAAGCCATCAAGGAATTTGAATCTTTTTAAGCATAAGCTACTCATTCTCCTCACCTTGCAGTAAACGCCACACAACCTGGTATCAGTAGATTGGCTTTCAGGCAAGCAGACCCAGGTTTGGTTCCTTAGCAAATGTAAGAAAATACATATAAGGAAAGTGGAGTAACTGAGTATAGGGTAAACTCAGAATGGGAATCAGAATTTATGATCCCAGGAAAATCCAAATTTCAAATTAAAGACACTGAAAACAAAAGAAATTTAAAAAAGGAACAACACATGCACACATGCATACATACACACACCTCTATTCCTAGAAAGACAAGAGCGACAGTGTTAGGGGAAACACACTGGCTGAAACTGCCCACGCTGGCCAGGCACCACAGTAACCATTCCTGTGAGTTTTACAAGAGGTCCCAGTAAGGAAAACAAAACTGACAAGCCACCGCCAACCAGAAGAATTCAGGAAAGGTCAAAAGGAGACACCACATGTCCTAAAGACCTCACAGAATCCTCAGTGGCATCCATCATGGCTGAGCAATGTGTGCAACACCAGGAAGGACCCAGAGTCAGAACGAGTGACCTGAGACAACCTAGAAACGAATCCCATCACCGTGAAACCCGAGACTGCGAGTCACGCAGCAGAACAGCTCTCCTGGGTTCCTTTACCTTCCTGCTCTCCACTCGAGTGCCCCTTCCCAGTGAACTTTCTTTGCTTTGTCAGCACACGTGCCTCCTGGAGCAATTTCTGAGTGTTAGACAAGAGCCCCCTCTCGGACCCTGGAAAGGGCCCGTCTTCCTGCAACAGCAGTCTTCCCATGCTATGCAGCCCCAGGCCCAAAGAGCAGACACCCAAGCTTGTGTGCTTTAATCCACAGACGCCATAGGGCTCACGACAAAACCAGACTGAACAGGCTAGCTCCAAGACAGCAAAGGCTGAGCGAAAGGTCATTGCTTTCCTGCCTCGATTTATCCTTGTTTCATAAGTACCTGGTATTTGGCAAAGACGCTTCCAGCTGTATCTTGAGAGATAAGCAGCAGTCAACAAACCCGAACCGACTCTGACTTGAGCGCGAAAACACGTCTGCACAGATGAAAGCTGGAGGGACCCGACAGTTACCATAGCTTCATTTCCACGCCAAGGTCTCCGCCCAAACGAGGGATTTGTACTTGGCTAGGTACGATTTGTGCCTAGTGTGAGTCAGCCTGGGCTTTTCTAAAGAATCTGCCTGGCAAGAAACCAATAAAAATCTGTAAGGCAATTATCCGTCAACTAAAAAAAAAAAAAAAAAAAACAGAAGAAGAAGAATCTGCCTGTCAATGCAGGAGATGTAGGTTCAGTACCTGGGTGGGTCAGGAAGGCCTCCTGGAGCAGGAAATGGCAACCCACTCCAGTATTCTGGCCTGGGAAGCCCCATGGACAGAGGAGCCTGGTGGGCTATAATTCACGGAGTCGTAAATAGTCGGAAAACAGGACCGAGTGACCGGAGCTCGCAGGCGAAGGCGCCTGAGGGACTGCGCATGCCCTGCTGTTCCTGCCACTTTCCGCCCTTCTCCCCAGTTCCTAATGGGGAGAGACACCTGCCTCTTACCCCTTAAAAGTCCCCCACCTTCCTTCCTGTGAGGAGGGGGTGCCTTTAGAGCATGAGCTTCACTTCTCCATTCTCTGGCTGTTGAATAAATCCTGTCTTGCTTGAACCAATCTTAGTTTTTTTATCTGCAGCCTGAACCCGAGGGGCGTACCGGTGGGGAGCGGGGAAGAATGCCCTGACCCATCAGGGGGCTCAGTTAGGTTAGCCCCTTCATGCCCCCTGGAAGAGGAGGCTTGCATCAAATTTATTAGCATAAGCTTTTGAAATAAATGGTAAAAATTTGAATCCTTGCTCTAATCGACATTACTCTGTGACCTTGGCCAAGCTCCTCAAATTCTCGAACCCTTAATTGGTTTATCTATAAAATAAACTGTTTTTGAGGTTAAGTAAAACACTTCCCTTTGTATCTGAAATCAGGAAGGGCGTAATTACTGGTTTCTTTAAAAAAAAAAAAAAAAAAAGGGCTTATTCTACATCAGGCTACTTTTCCCCAAACTGTAGATATAAAAACTAAATGGTAACGGTGACCTTGTATACATTTGATTTTTAGAAATTATGGCATAATAGCAAGACCATTCATGCCATATAAAAAAAATCAATTCCAGGTAGATTAAAAACCCAAATGTGAAAGGCAAAACCATAAAGTTTTTAGAAGGTAACATGGAAGAATATATAATCTCCTTGGTAGAAAAGTATTTCTAAAACAAAACACAAAAAGCAGTGACCATGAAGAAAAAGATGAATTCATTCACCTATGTTAAAATTACAATCATAATTTTACCATCTTCAAAAAACGCCACTGAAAAAAGCGAAGAGCCATAGGCTGGAGGGAGGTATTTGCAACACATATAGCTGATAAAGGATTTTATCCAGATTATTGCTGTTAGGGAAGAAAACTCATAAGTCAGACAACCAATAGAAAAATAGGTGAAAGAATTAAAAGAATAGTTCACCAAAAAGAAACCCAAATTTCTAACAAACATAAGCAAAAGCACTAAAGTTTAGAAGTCAGGGAAATGCTTAATCATAACATTATTCTTAGTATTAAGATATGTTAAAAGCATATAGAAGCTATAAATTTTTTCATATATAGCTAGAGGGATTGCAAACTGGTACAAACTCTTTGGTAAATAATATACCATAATCTAGAAATATTGAAAATATTAGTTGCTCAGTCATGTCCAACTCTTTGTGACCCCATGGACAATAGCCTGCCAGGCTCCTCTGTCCATGGAATTCTCCAGACAAGAAGCCATATCCTTCTCTAGGGGATCATCCTGACCAAGGAATTGAATTCAGGTCTCCTGCATTGCAGATGGATTCTTTACCATCTGAGCCACTAGGGCGGTTCCAGAAATACTGAAGATGTATTTATTCCCTTTGCTTCAGAAATTGCACCCCTGGGCATGCTATGCTATGCTAAGTCACTTCAGTCGTGTCCGACTCTGTGTGACCCCATAGACGGTAGCCCACCAGGCTCCCCCTTCCCTGGGATTCTCCAGGCAAGAACACTGGAGTGGGTTGCCATTTCCTTCTCCAATTCACGAAAGTGAAAAGTGAAAGTGAAGTCGCTCAGTCGTCTCCAACTCTTAGCGACCCCATGGATTGCAGCCTACCAGGCTCCTCCGTCCATGGGATTTTCCAAGCAAGAGTACTGGAGTGGGGTGCCAGCTATTTGCAAAGGGTACAAGGTTGTTTAGGACACAAGTGTTTATAAGTGCCAAATATTGAAAATAATTCAAATGCTTAACCACATGAGACCCGGATGTACTGTGGTTACATAAATAAAGCCCATATCAGATATATCAATATTAATGTATCTAAAATTCATCATTTTGAACAAATGAAAGCAAGTAATAAAAAAGTATAGAGCCTATGTTTATAGGCAGTTCTTTTAAAAAGGCAAAATGAAACTATGTTTAAAAACAGGAGGAAACCAACATCAAGTCTTTGCTTAAGAGGATGGAAACTTCACACCCCAGCAAGCCTCAGCTGGAGTCAAAAGTTAGCATTGTTCCAGCTTTAGAAGCTGATACTTTCTAGCAGAAATACTACCTGCTTCTATTTAGGCACAGACTTGCATCTGCAGCACATACACATATGCACAGGTACCACAAAGATATCCATTTATACTTCACTTTCACTTTTCACTTTCATGCATTGGAGAAGGAAACGGCAACCCACTCCAGTATTCTTGCCTGGAGAATCCTGGGGACAGAGGAGCCTAGTGGGCTGCCATCTATGGGGTCGCACAGAGTCAGACACGACTGAAGCGACATAGCAGCAGCCTCTATACTCATGATACAATGTTCACCATGGATTGTAAAAGCAAGTGTATGCTCAGCTGCCCTTTGGCTCTTTAGGCATCTACTCATGGAACAACATGTTCATCGCCAGTAAATCTGTACATAGTTCATGCAAACCCCTTCTACTTACTTGCACTAGCAAAGTACCTTGAAAATTTTAGCATTGAAAAAAAATTATACATGAGTAGCAAAGCTATAAAAGAACTCAAGAAAATAATTATAAGTGAGTTAGGAAAATAGCTGCCTCTAGGGAGAAATGTGGAATCTGCGATTTATACAATGTGCAGGGTCCAAAACAACTCTAACAGAGAAAGAATTACACATAGGATAGAAGGCAATGGCACCTCACTCCAGTACTTTTGCCTAGAAAATCCCATGGACGGAGGATCCTGGTAGGCTGCAGTTCATGGGGTCGCTAGAGTCAGACACAACTGAGCGACTTCACTTTCACTTTTCACTTTCATGCATTGGAGAAGGAAATGGCAACCCACTCCAGTGTTCTTGCCTGGAGAATCCCAGGGATGGGAAGCCTGGTTGGCTGCCGTCTATGGGGTCGCACAGAGTCAGACATGACTGAAGCGACGCAGCAGCAGCAGCAACTAGAATTCTGAAGAAAACCATAGGGCTAAGGGAGGTACGGGGTTTCCCAGGTGGCTCAGTGGTAGGAAATCCACCTGCCAATGCAGGAGATGCAGGTTTGATCCCTGGGTCAGGAAGATCCCCTGGAGAAGGAAAGGCAACCCACTCCAGTATTCTTGCCTGGGAAATCCATGGACAGAGGAGTCTGGCAGGCTGCTGTCCACAGGTTTGCAAAAGAGTCAGACACGACTGAGCGAGCACAGCACAATAAGGGAGGTACGCAGAAAGGACCAACTTGGCAGCAGTTGATCTTCCCAAGTATAGGGCTCAGTTTTCTTTAAAAAGTGTGGATGCAGCCCATAGCATGGTGAAGTTTACTAAGTTGTCCAGGACACAGCTGGCTCACAGTCACTGGGCAAGCAGGACACATGCTTTCGGGTACAAGAGGGCTGAGGCTGGCTGGTAGACACAGGTGGAATTGGTACACCATCACACTGAGAACCCAGCATCAGCAAGGCAATACGTATGTATTGTTGTTGTTGTTAAGTTGCTTCGTCATGCCCCACTCTTTTGTGACTCCATGGACTGAAGCCTGCCATGCTCCTCTGTCCATGACACATATATACAGACCGTAATAAACACACCAGTAGACAGATGCCACAGGCAGCACTCTCAACCCAGAGGAGCAGCCCCTTTCTCCTGCAGTGTCCCCAAAGCACTTTCTACCAACAACACTTAATATCACATTAGCAGCAAAGGGAAAGAAAAAAAAGCTCAATGGGTAAGGAATCCGCCTGCAGTGAAGGAGAATACCTACATCACAGGAGATCTGGTCTCAATCCCTGGGTCTGGAAGTTTCCCTGGAGAAGGAAATGGCAATCCAGTATTCTTGCCTGGAAAATGCCATGGACAAAGGAGCCATGGGGACTACAGTTCACGGGGTCACAGAGTCAGACTCCACCTAGCCACTAAACCACCTCCATTATCACATAGCAGATTAAAAAAAATGATGAGTTTGAAGAGGAGAGGCAATCAATGGATATCTGGCACTGAAGGGATTGACAGAGCCTTCTGTGATGTTCTAAAACTTCCCTCGTGGGGTAGTTAAATGAGTGCTTTCCTCACAGCTGTTGTTAAACTGCACAAATATGCACTTTTCTCTATATTTCACAAAATTTTTAAAAAAAACTAATTAACATGTATACAATCAACTCAATGAACATGAGTTTGAGCAAGCTCAGGGAGATGGTGAAGGACAGGGAAGCCTGGCGTGCTGCAGTCCATGGGGTTGCAGAGTTGGACATGACTTGGGGCTGAACAATAACAGCATGATTAATATTTAACTAACCTGAGTTGTACTATTTCTCTTGCTATTAACTAGCCACAAAATCTTTGCCAAGCCACTTAATTTCTCCTCATCTTGAATCCATCGTCCTTAAAATGGAGGTAGTATATCGAGTGAATGCTGTTTTTTATTGAAAGGTAAAGAAAAGAAAAATAATACATACAAAAGTGTTTTGAGGATTATGTAAAAAATGTACAATCAAATAATGAGAATTATTACTTTGCTAATCATTTTGAAAAATCCAGTTTTTGAAAAGTATGTTAGTCAAGGTTCTCTAAGGAAACAGAACCAATAAGATATTTTGGTTCAGTTCAGTTCAGTCACTCATTTGTGTCCAATTCTTTGCCAACTCTTTGCAGACTCTTTGCAGGCAATCTCTATAATAAGATATATGTTTATGCATACAATATACATATGTAAAATCAATAATTGGTCTCTCTATAGTTCACATAATTATAAAGGATGAGGAGTCCCACAATCTGTCTTCCTCAACAAAGTCCTGGGTTGGAGACCCAGGAAACCAGTGGTGTAGTTCCAGTCCAAGTCTAGGGTCCTGGGAACCAGGAAACCAATGGTATAAATTCCAGTTCCAGTGTAAAGTCTTGAAAGTCAGGAGTACCAGTGGGCTAAGTCCTAGTCCAAGAGAAAGGAAAGCCCAATGTCCCAGATCAACAGTCAGCCAGAGAGAGCAAATTCTCTCTTCCTCCACATTTTTGTTCTAGTCAGGCCTTCAACAAATTGGATGCTGTTCACATCTGCTTATTCAGTTCACAAATTCAAACAATAATCCCTTCCAGAAACATCCTCACAGACCCACCCAGAAATAATGATATAATGGTTATCCAAATACCTGAGCACACCATCATCCAGCCAAGTTGACACAAAAAATTAGTTACCACAAAAAGCACATATTTAGTTAAAAAAATGTTACTATAAAAACATACCAAGAGCTAAGGCATCTTTTATTCTTCTACTAATTGAGAATCAAGACCATGTACACAATGATTTACTCAAAAAGTAAATTCTTTTTCTCTAATTGTCTAAAGGGTATATTTTTCAATCTGAAAGTGACATAGAAATTATCTGATCTATCTTACATGTTTTTAATATATAAACATGGAAATATTGACATCAGAAATATTAATGTTTTCAGTTAGTGAATTAGAATCCAAGTCTCCTTGCAACTAGAGATGATCATACTAAGTGAAATAAGTCAGAAAGAGAAAGACAAAACCATGTATCACTTATATATGGGATCTAAAACATGACAAAAATGAGCCTATCCATGAAACAGGATCTCTGACAGAGACCAGACAGGTGGTTGCCAAAGGGGAGGGTGTTGAGGGAAGGGATGGAGTGGGAGTTGGGGTTAGCAGACGTGATGGTTGTGGTTGAGTTGCTCAGTCATGTCAGACTCTTGCAACCCCATGGACTGTACCCCACCAGGCTCCTCTGTCCATGGGATTCTCCAGGCAAGAATACTGGAGTGGGTTGCCTTTTCCTCTCCAGGGGATCTTCCCAACCCAGGGATCAAAGTCAAGCCTCCTGCATTGCAGGCAGATTCTTTACTGACTGAGCTACAAGGGCAGCCCTTAGCAGATGTAAATTTTTATATATATGATGGATAAATAACAAGGTCTTACTGTAGAGCACAGAGAACTATATTCAATAGCCTATGACAAACCATAATGAGAAAGAATATAAAAAAGAATGTCTATATACATACTGAATCATTTGCTGTACAACAGTAATTAACACAACATTGTAAATCAACTGCACTTCAATAAAAGTGAAAAAAAAATGAATCCAAGTCTCATTTTATACAACGCATGGTTATCTGTGAATAGTAATATGTTAATCTTAACAAGTCCCCTAAGTTTGCAAAAAATCTATGAGCATGAATGGAACCAGTGGCCATGGTCTACTTCCTTTTTTCTCATTTGATTTCTCCTCTTTTGAGTGGGCTGGGAAGCTGAGATTTATTACCAATTGGTAGCCTCTGGCAGTGTGAAAGGAAGATGAGCCTGCCTTAGTGGAATAAAAAATGAAAAGTGTGATAAGATGTAATGAAGTGAAATAAAATCACTGCTCAATGCTCAAATAAAACTGTCAGTGTTTGGATGCTGCAGCCTGTTAGGCTGGGTTTAGACAGAAGCAAGAGGGAATAGTGCAGTGAGCAAGCATGCTGTTACTGAAGTTTCTGAAACCGCATATACTAATAAGTTAATGTAAAGAATGAATGACGGACTTCCTTGTGATCCAGTAGTTTATCACCCACCTGCCAGAGTGATTCCCAGGACCCAGCAAAGCAACCAAGTTTCCAGAGCCTTGAAGACAAGGGATAACACCCCAAAATATGGACTCATTTTCCACTCTACCTTCATTGGCCAAACAGCCACTAAAAAAAGGCCACATCTTCTGATAGTTGGCAAATAAGTGCAGTATTGCCTCATGAATTGATCGCCTCTCCGAAGTATCTAGGGGTTTCCCAGATGGCGCTAGTGGTAAAGAGCCCACCTGCCAATCCAGGAGATGTAACAGATGCAGATTAGATCCCTGGGTCAGGAAGATCCCCTGGAGGAGGAAGTTGCAACCCACTCCAGTATTTTTGCCTGGAGAATCCCACAGACAGAGGAGCCCGGCAGGGTACAGTTCATAGGGTCGCAAAGAGTCGGACACAATTGAAGTGATTTAGCACACACACTGAGGTACTCACCTCAGTACCCAATGTTCACGGGAGAAGATTTGAGAACAAGTTAAGGAGTGGCTATCCTTCTGTGAGATTGGAGAGGTCCCATGAAAGAATCTGGATGTCATGAAGGAAGCAATGGTTCAGGCAGATGAAGCAGCTGCTGAGATTGCTGGGAACCTGGAGAAATAGAAGAAATGTTTGAAGGAAAAGAAAAGGCTGGCTGCAATTGCCCTGAAATCTTCAGAAAATAGTAGTGCCCCAGGGAGTGTGAGGAGACAGGTGAGAGGCCCCAAAAGAAGCAAAAGCCCCAGGAGGCTTCTCAGGAAATGGAATTGAAGACCCATCTGTCTCCTTTTCCAAATCCAAGAAAAAGAAATCTTAAAGAGGAGCTGGTTAGTAGTGATCTTGAAGAGATAGCAGGCACTGGAAGTCCTTTCCAAAAGGAAGAAAACTTTCCCCAAAGAGGAACCAGTTAGTGACCCCAAAGAGTTAGGAAACAAGAGAGTCCCCAAGGAAGAGAGGACAGGAAAATTGCCTCGCCAACGAGGAGCCACTCAGCAGTGGACCCGAGGAGGCTGCTGCCAGCAAAAGCAGTGGCTCCAAGAAAAAAAAGTTTCAAAATCTATCCCAGGAAAATTAGAATGGACATCTCCCTAGTGGGCCGTAACTTGTTGAGGTATTCCCCAATAAAAAGAAAAAATCCACCTGCCAAATTCAGAGGACATGGGCTTGATCCCTGATCTGGGAAGATTCCACATGCCTGGAGCAACTAGCCCCTTGAACCACAAATACTGATCTTGCACTCCAGAGCCCGTGAGCCTCATCTACTGAGCCCGCTCACCGTAACTACTGAGGCCGCTTGCTCTGGAGCCTGTGCTCTGCAACAAGCAACGAGAAACCTGTGCCCCACAGCAAGAGAAAGCTCACTCGCAGCAAGGAACACTCAGCACAGTCTTACATAAATAAACAAGTAATTTTTTTAAAAAAGGAATGAATAACAACACAGTGTGCATCTCATAATATTTAATCCAAGTTAAAGCAAATATTCGAAACAAAGTTTGAGTCTGTCCTATCTTTACCTACATATTTACATTCTAAGTTCTGAAGTCATTTTACCATAGAGTTCATTAATGGGCTAATGAAATGCATTCACAGACAATCATTGCTGCAGCCTCATTGAAAATCTGATGTAGAGTATTTGAGGGACTTGAGCAGAAAAATCCTTTCTTACTAAAAATCAGACACTGCTGAGTCCTTGGTGAAGTTCTGATTTGTGTAGGAATTGGACTAGCTCTGACCGCCTCCATTACCTGTGGAATGTAAAATACAGCCATTCAGCAGCTGGGTGACAGCAACAGAGTGCAAGCTACCGGTGACCACCCTCTGCACTGACCCAAATGTACCTGGCCTTTTCAAAACAGGGAGGCTAATGACTAAGACAAGTAAAAGTCGTCATGAATGACCCTTAAAGTAAATGCAACACAGCATCCTTTGCATTTCAGTTTTCCCTGAAATATCATCACTTTAAGTTCAGTGTCAAAACCAAAAGGCAACAATTCCGACTCTTGAAAGAGGTATTAACTTAACCAGAAAAGAATCCATAAAGAAGAAGGTTGATTCCCTTGCCATCTCCTGACAGCTTTAGAACTCAGTTTTTGCTTTGATAATCAAAGTGCTGGAATGGGATTTAAAATACTCTCCCTAAAACTAGAATGAAATAATTTTCAATTAAAAGCTAAAACAGTGGTTTATGAAAATATAAATGTTTCATTTTAGGAAATACTGGAAATAGGAGACTCACTTTTAGAATACCTACTACATACAGATATTTTTGCATGTATTATATTCAAAATCAGCATATGTCATTTTACTAAGTAAATGTATTTAGATTTTTTTTATTTTCCCAACACGGCAACTGAATTTTAGAAAAGTAAAAGAACTGTTAAAAATCATGATTCAGTAAATGGTGGATCATAAGATGCCAGATTTGTTTATGATGTTTTGTTTCAAATATATAACATGACTCCTAGTATAAAGTGAGATATTCTGTTAGCCACTGTTTTAGAGCAGTAAAAAAAAAAAAAATGCCTAGTATATATGTTCAGTTGGCTAGTTTGACCTGTATGAACTTCCTTCAGTAATAGAATACTGGGTTTGTACCACACTTCTAAGACTGGAAGAGGAGGTGGAAGGGTTGGGGGAATCAGAACTGTTGTACTATAGAAGCAAAGTGATCAAAAATGGCATGTAAAATTAGTAAATCAGAATTTCATTGATCTAAAGACCAAGGCACAGCACCCTAAGAAAATAAAATTGGGAGAAAAAGATTAGAACTTCAAAAAGGAAATAAAATGCTTCCTCAGCTCTGACTTAATCAGCCTAAGGGCTTTAAGTCGTGATTTGTGTCTCTCCACTTCCTTCTTTTAGAGACACCTTAAATATTTAAAAGCCTTGTGATTCTCCTTTAAGCAGACAGTTCAATATAGAAAGGGTAAGGCTTGATCGTTCAATAACTGTAAATTATGATTGCTGACCCGTATTTTTCTAGCTTTATTTTAAAGGTATAATTGACAAATAAAAATTATATGTATTTAAGCCATACAGCTGATGTTTTCATATATACATGCATTGTGTAATGATTATCATATAGCTATCATCTCACCTAGATGTCTCTGTATGTGTACATGTGTGTGTGTGTGTGTGTGTGTGTGTGGTTAGAACACTTAAGATATAATCTCTTAGCAAATTTCAAGCACACAATATAGTATTATTAACTATAATCACCATGCTGTGCATTTGATCCCCAGAAGGCTCTGTTCTCATAGAAAAGCCCATCACTGAATTGCCTGGAGGACAATTTTACTTAAATATCAAGAGTAAACCTTGAAGTTCCTATTTCTGACTGGCAATGAGATCCAACTAATTAAACCAAGAAGCAAAACTCGGAATAAGAACTAAGGATATAATGTTGTAATCTATAGTGGTATGTCAGCGGTGTCCAACTAACTGTCAAAGAGAGATCATATAGATTCAGAAAATAACCTTCAGTTTAATATCAGGATGTGTGCATGTGCGTACTAAGTCAGTTCATCATGTCCAGCTCTTTGTGACCCTGTGGATGATAGCCCACCAGGCTCCTCTGTCCATGGGATTCTCCAGGCAAGAATACTGGAGGGGGATGCCATTTCCTCCTCCGAGAGGTCTTCCTGACCCAGGAATTGAACCCTCATGTCTTAGATGTGAGCTTCTTAGAAAGCTGCCTCTCTGTCTATTTATGACTGGGCTGGGTCTTTCTTGTGGTGCTCTGCCTCATAGCAGTGGCTTCTCTGTTGCAGAGTATGTCGTGTAGGTGCAAGGGCTTCAGAAGTTGTGGCTCCCAGGCTCTAGAGTGCAAACTCAAAAGTTTTGGTGCATGAGTTTAGTTGCTCCAGGCATGTGAGATCTTCCAGGACCAGGGATCAAACCCATGTCCTCTGCCACTGGCAGGCAGATTCTTAACCTAACTACTGGACTACAGGAAAGTCCAACTGCTTCCCTCTTGCTAAATACTTTTCTCATAAGGAAAAAAAAAAGCAAAATTGTTTTCTCACTGCAATAATTTTGCACAATAAAATAAGTAGTCCAAGTTGTATAAACATATTCTTTCATCTTGGAACTCAACAAAGTAAAATAGAATTAATGTGCTTTTGTCCTTGTTTCTAGGTGTTGCTGCTGCTGCTGCTAAGTTGCTTCAGTCGTGTCCGACTCTGTGCGACCCCACAGACGGCAGCCCACCAGGCTCCCCCATTCCTGGGATTCTCTAGGCAAGAATACTGAAGTGAGTTGCCATTTCCTTCTCCAATGCATGAAAGTGAAAAGTGAAAGGGAAGTCGCTCAGTCGTGTCCGACTCTTAGCGACCCCATGGACTGCAGCCCACCAGGCTCCTCCGTCCATGGGATTTTCCAGGCAAGAGTACTGGAGTGGGGTGCCATTGCCTTCTCCAGTTTCTAGGTGTTAGTGATATTTTATTCTATTTTAGAAGTACATAGCTTGGATGTTTTTAAGTAAACATTTATCATTTTTAAAAGATACATTTTTAAGACTACTTTTATTTTTAAATATCACTTTACATGACTTTATTTTCCATGAATTGGTTCTCATGACAGAACAGGATTTATATAACTGAGTCATGTATAATCAGTAATAGTCTCTTATATTTAGGATGGTAAGACACTCCAGATCTGGATATTAAACTTATCAGATTTAGTGCTGGAAAGTCTAAACAACTCTAAAATTTCTTGTACTGTTCCCTAATCTTGGGTCAATGCTCTTTTTCTTTTTTTTCTTTTTTCTTTTTCTTTTTCTTTCTTTTTCTTTAGAATCACACTGGTATGAAGGAAATATTTCTGGTTATATCATGATACACAAGTACACGTCCCAAGGTGTTTTTATTTGGGAAGGGAATGTTTGTATTGTTCTGTTAAGTTTCATTTAGCTTTAATTTAGTTTAGTTTTGTTTTCAACTGAAGAGAAGGAAAATACATAGATGTCATTCCAAAATTGCACAGGGAAGAAAAATAGAGAGAGATAAGAAGTGCCTGTCAAATAGAGATTTGAGTGATCTGAGTTAATCACCAAACCCAGATTAGTGTATTTTACCTGCTTGGCAAGAATAAACAGTTATTATTGAGAAGGATCACAGTTACAATCAGGGTTGGTGATAACTCTTTAAGAAATAAAAACAAAATAATTCTTTTTTCTTTAGCTAATCATTTTCAGTTTGAGTCATAGGTTTCCAAACACATTCAAGTCCACTGAGAATCTATTTCTTTTTTTTCTTTCTATTTTTTTCTTTTAAATTTATAATATTTTATTTATTTTTTTAATTGTATTTTATTTAACTTTACAATATTTCTACAGGTTAGTTTCTAAAGTGAGAAGGATCTTGAGTCCAGCCTCTTAGGTAGAAAATTAGTATTTCAGGACAAACTGGTCACTCAAAATATCACTACATAAACATTTTCATGGAACCAAAATATTTCTAAATACATTTTTCATGTAACTCTAAACACCTGTATATAATAATTCATTTAACACTATAAAGATATAAAAACCTTTCAAAAAGTTACTTTCTTGCTATTAGTCTCATGATACTACAAATGAGGAAAGCAGGACATAGAAAAGTTGCAAATTTTTCAGTGCCAAATATCTACTAAGTGAAGTGTTAGAATATAAACCCAGGTCTACCTGACTCCTGAACTTGCACCTTCTGGGTTTGCATTTTCTACCTCTCAAGCAAGAAACATCGCCAGGGATGTCAGTACAAGAAAACTATGTAATGGACTTCCCTGGAGGCTCAGATTGGTAAAGAAAACTACCTGGATGATATCTGAGAGCTCATTAATGGGATGGAGCCATAATATAGTTGTCTCTATTAATCGGCTGCTGCTGCTAGGTCGCTTTAGTTGTGCCTGACTCTGTGTGACCCCATAGATGGCAGCCCACCAGGCTCCTCTGTCCCTGGGATTCTCCAGGTAATACTGGAGTAGATTGCCATTTCCTTCTCCAATACATGCATGCATGCTAAATCGTTTCAGTCGTGTTCGACTCTGTGCGACCCTATGGACAGCAGCCCACCTGGCTCCTCTATCCACAGGATTCTCCAAGCAAGAACACTGGAGTGGGTTGCCATTTCCTTCTCCCCTATTAACTGGCAGTGTCAGAGAAATTACAGTGATTGCTATGTGAGTTACTTAAGAAATGATGTTTATAGCAGACAAATGGATAAGAAAGCTGTGGTATATATACACAATGGAACATTACTCAGCTATTCAAAAGAATGCGTTTGAATCAGTTCTAATGAGGTGGATGAAACTGGAGCCTATTATACAGAGCGAAGTAAGTCAGAAAGAAAAACACCAATACAGCATACTAACACATATATATGGAATTTAGAAAGATGGTAACAATGACCCTATATGCGAGACAGCATAAGAGGCACAGACGTAAAGAACAGACTTTTAGACTCTGTGGGAGAAGGTGAGGGTGGGATGATTTGGGAGAATGGCATTGAAACATGCACATTCTCATATGTGAAATGGATCGCCAGTCCAGGTCCGATGCATGAGACAGGATGCTCGGGACTGGTGCACTGGGATGACCCTGAGGGATGGGATGGGGAGGGAGGTGGGAGGGGTATTCAGGATGGGGAACACATGTACACCCATGGCTGATTCATGTGACTGTATGGCAAAAACCACCACAATATTGTAAAGTAATTAGCCTCCAATTAAAATAAATTAATTAATTTTAAAAAAAGATTTGCAAAAACATTAAAAAAAAGAAATGATGTTTATATAATTGCATTAAGCTCAGATATTTTTGGAGAAGCCAGCAACTTCAACTTCAAATCATATTCTTTATTCTTTGTATATTAGGGCAACTTTTATCTCTTATTTTTAAAAAAAGCTGCAGGCTAGGCTGAGATCAAGGATTATCTATCTCAATTTTTAGAGAAATAAGTGGAATCTAACCAATGAAAAATAGTTACATGAGTTGGCATTCTGACATTTTTTTCTGCTTTGGACCTTTCAGCACATCAAGCTCCAGCTTCTATGCTGAATTCCAGCAAAGAGAGTATCTACCCCTTCCTTGCACTTGTCTGTCCATCCACCACTGGTTCTGCCTTACAACTCCAGTGAACAAGGATCAGACATTACGTCTGTCTGCAGACAAATTATCCACTGTTTTTCTCGATATGCTAATAGTAGATAGCAGCTGAAGGGTCACATAATTTTCTTTGCATCTCTAATAAATTTTCAAATATCAAGGCACTAATGACACATGTTCCTATCAAAGATATTATAAGCATCAATGCTAGGACATGCCAGTAAAGTTCATTTATTTTTTTTTATTTTATTTTTAAAGTTTACAATATTGTATTGGTTTTGCCAAATATCAAAATGAATCCGCCACAGGTACACATGTGTTCCCCATCCTGAACCCTCCTCCCTCCTCCCTCCCCATACCATCCCTCTGGGTCATCCCAGTGCACCAGCCCCAAGCATCCAGTATAGGCATTGAGACTGTATGGGCGAACATGTAACTTCTTGAAATTTTAAAGAATCTCAAGTGTCTATACTTGGATTGATCATAATTCAACTGGTCCATTTGTGACCTTCCATTGTGTATATATTTATTTACTAATTTAAGTGATTAAATTGTTTGCTTATTTTAATAAATATTTGTGAACATACTACCCAGAATGAAGGTGAGATTCTTTTTTGTCGATTTTACTGGGGTACAATTTATAGAAAAGAAATCTTCTCATTGTAAGTATACATTTCAATGCATTTTGACAAATATGTAGACTTGGGTAACCATTATGGTTGATTATGTGTGCATGCTCCAACATGCTCCAGAGCACGTGTCCAATGTTTTGTGACCCACGGATGGTAGCCCTCCACACTCCTCTGTTCATGTGATTTTTGTGGCAAGAATACTGGAGTGGGTTGCCATTTCCTTCTCTGGAGGATTTTCCAGACCCAAGGATTGAACCCGTGTCTACTGCTTTGCAGGTGGATTCTTTACCAGGGAAGCCCAAAACATAAAAGACCATCATTACCTCAAAGAGCCCCCAATCCTATTTTGGATACCAATATACCTCCTTCGGCTCTAAGCTCTCACTGTAGTTTAGATGTTTTAAGAATTTCATGTAAATTGAATTACATAGTATGTACTTTTCTTATCCACATTCTTCTGAAATCCAGTCATATTGCTGCATGGATCAATAGTTATTTTTTTAAGGTAGTATTTCCGTACATGGATGTACTACAATTTGTTACTTGTTGGTGGACATTTGGTTTGTTTCCACTTTTTTGGCTATTCTAAATAAAATTTCTGTGAATATTCATGGATATGTCTTTGTACATTTTTTTTTTTCATTTCTCTTGGGTAAATGCTTGTGAGTAAAATGGGTGGGTTGCAAAATAAGTGTATTTTTTAAAGACTGTACAATGTGATGATTAAATGTATAATCACGTTGTGAAATAATTACCACAATCAAGTTAATTAACACATCCATAACCTCATATAGTTATCATTTTTGTGTGTGCAAAAATACTTTAGATTTTCTCTTTTAGCAAATTTCAAGTACACAATACAGTGTAATTAACTATAATCACCATGCTGTATATTAGAGCCCCAGATCTGATTCATTTTATAACTGAAAGTTTCTGCCCTTTGACCAACATCTCCCCATTTCCCCTAACCCCCATCCTCTGGCAATCACCATTCTACTTTCCGGTTCTTTGAGTTTGACTTTTTCAGGCCCCACATATAAGCAAGACCATATAGTATCTGTCTTTCTTTGTCTGGTTTATTTCAGTTAGGATAATGTCCCCCAGGCATATTCATGGCAGAATTTCCTTCTTTTATGGTTGATTAATATTCTCTCATATCTATACGTATACCTATGTATACATATACATATGTGTACACATGGGCTTCCCTGGGGGCGCTGGTGATAAAGAACCTGCCTGCCAATGCAGCAGATATAAAAGATGTGCCATATGTATTTCCTCTGCTGTGGAATGTTTCTCCCTGGTCTTTGCCCCACTGTTTTCTTTGAGTTGCTGCTTTACCTACTAATTTATAGTAGTTCTTTAACTAGCTTGATAAAATTTACTTTTTGGCTGTGTTTATTGCTGATAGCTTTCTCTCTTTTATAATTTATGTTTCACTTAGGAGTATCTTTTGATGAACCAAATTTCTTAATTTTAATATTGTCAAATATTGTCAATAACTTTTATGCCTAAAATATGTTCACCAATATGTTCGACTAAGACGTTCACAGTTTTGTTTTTAATATTCAAATCCTTAATCTTTTCAGATATGATTTTAGTTTTGTGGATAGCCAGCTTTTCAGCTCCACTTACTGAATCTTCCCACCCCTCCTTGCTGATGAGACGGGCTATCTACGATGTCCCTAAAGTTCTGTGAATGCAGGGCTCTAGTTCTTGGCTCTCTATTCCACTGCCAGTTTTCTGTCCCTGTGCCTGCTGGACTCCATCTTTATCACTATTGTTTATAAAAAGTTCTGATAACTGATACAACCATATAATAGACTGTTTGCTTACACAATGAAATATGAAAAACAGTCAAAACGAATGAATGTGACAATATATATGAACCTTGTTGTTGCTGTTCAGGCACCAAGTTCTGTCTGATTCTTTGCCACCCCATGGACTGCAGCATATCAGGCTTCCTTGTCCTTCAGTATCTCCCAGAGCTTGTCCAAAACTCATGTCCGTTCAGTTGGTGATGTATTTTTAGCAAAAAGGATCAAATTGCTATAAATAGCATGATACTGTTTATAATAAAGTTTAAAACAATGGCAAAGCATGTTGCCAAACCAAATTCAGATCAGCTCACCTACACGCAGTAAAGTCAATCTACTGACAGTTGTGGTGAAGAGAAGCATTTATTGCTGAGTGCCAAGCAAGTTGTTCAGGGAAGCTAGTGCTCACAAGTACCAGAACTCCCTGATAGGTTTCAGGAAAGCATTTTTAAAGACTGGGTGAGGGAGAGGAGTCACAGGTTATATGAACAACACAGTTCTCTGATTGGCTGATGGTGAAGTAACAGGGCAGTGCCACAGGGGTTAACACGATCAGTCCTTAGGCCCCAGGAGGCCTGCAGGCTACAAGCTCATGGTCATAAAGTAATTTACATCTTCCCTTTGGTAGGGGTATTAGCAATTGTAAAACAATTCTAGAAATGTGCATCACATACTATCATCTAAGTACTTAGTTCAGTTCAGTTGCTCAGTCCTGTCTGACTCTTTGTGACCCCATGGACTGCATCATGCCAGGCCTCTCTGTCCATCACCAACTCCCAGAGTTTACTCAAACTCATGTCCATTGAGTCAGTGATGCCATCCAACCATCTCATCCTCTGTCATCCCCTCTCCTCCTGCCTTCAATCTTTCCCAGCAACAGGGTCTTTTCCAGTGAGCCAGTTCTTCACATCAGGTGGCCAAAGTATTGGAGTTTCAGCTTCAGCATCAGTCCTTCCAATGAATATTCAGGACTGATTTCCTTTAGGATTGACTGGTTGGATCTCCTTGCTGTCCAAGGGACTCTCAAGTCTTCTCCAACACCATAGTGCAAAAGCATCAATTCTTCTGCGCTCAGCTTTCTTTATGGTCCAACTCTCACATCCATACATGACTACTGGAAAAACCATAGCCTTGACTAGATGGACCTTTATTGGTAAAATAATGTCTCTTTTTTTTAATAAGCCATTGAGTTGGTCATAACTTTTCTTCCAAGGAACAAGCATCTTTTAATTTCATGGCTGCAGTCACCATCTGCAGTGATTTGGAGCCCCCCAAAATAAAGTCTCACTGTTTCCACTGTTTCCCCGTCTATTTGCCATGATCTTAGTTATCTGAATGTTGAAGTTCTATGAAGTTGAACAGTTCTATGAAGACCTTCAAGACATTATAGAACTAACACCCCAAAAAGACATCCTTTTCATTATAGAGGACTGAAATGCAAAAGTAGGAAGTCAAGAAATACCTGGAGTAACAGACAAATTTGGCCTTGGACTACAGAATGAAACAGGCCAAAGGCTAACAGAGTTTTGGCAAGACAATACAGTGGTCATAGCAAACACCCTTTTACAACAACACAAGAGAAGACTCTACACATGGACATCACCAGATGGCCAATACTGAAATAAGACTGATTATATTCTTTGCATCCAAAGATGGAAAAGCTCTATATAGTCAGCAGAAACAAGACCAGGAGCTGACTGTGGCTCAGATCATGAACTCCTTATTGCCAAATTCAGATTTAAGTTGAAGACAGTGGGGAAAACCACTAGACCATTCAGGTATGACCTAAATCAAATCCTTTATGACTGTAGAGTGGAAGTGAGATATAGATTCAAGGGATTAGATCTGATAGACAGAGTACCTGAAGAACTATGGACAGAGGTTTGTGACATTGTACAGGAGGCAGGGATCAAGACCATCCCCAAGAAAAAGAAATGCAAAAAAGAAAAATGGTTGCCTGAGGAGGCCTTACAAATAGCTATGAAAAGAAGAGATGTGAAAGGCAAAGGAGAAAAGGAAGATATACCCATTTGAATGCAGAGTTCCAAAGAATAGCAAGGAGAGATTAGAAAGCCTTCTTCAGTGATCAATGCAAAGAAATAGAGGAAAACAATAGAATGGGAAAGACTAGAGATCTCTTCAAGAAAATGAGAGATACCAAGGGAACATTTCATGCAAAGATGGGCTCAATAAAGGACAGAAATAGTGTGGACCTAACAGCAGTAGAAGATTAAGAAGAGGTGGCAAGAATACACAGAACTGTACAAAGTAGCTCTTCATGACCCAGATAAACACGATGGTGTAATCACTCACCTAGAGCCAGACATCCTGGAATGTGAAGTCAAGTGGGCCTTAGAAAGCATCACTACAACAAAGCTAGTAGAGGTGATGGAATTCCAGTTGAGCTATTTCAAATCCTAAAAGATGATGCTGTGAAAGTGCTGCACTCAATATGCCAGCAAATCTGGAAAACTCAGCAGTGGCCACAGGACTGGAAAAGGTCAGTTTTCATTCCAATCCCAAAGAAAGGCAATGCCAAAGAATGCTCAAACTACTGCACAGTTTCACTCATCTAAAATGTAGCAAATTAATGCTCAAAATTCTCCAAGCCAGGCTTCAACATTACGTGAACTGTGAATTTCCAGATGTTCCAGCTGGATTTAAAAAAGACAGAGGAACCAGAAATCAAATTGCCCACATCTGTTGGATCATTGAAAAAGCAAGAGAGTTCCAGTTTGCTTCTGCTTTATTGACTATGCCAAAGCTTTTGACTGTGTGAATCACAACAAACTGTGGAACATTCTGAGAGAGATGTGAATATGAGACCACCTGACCTGCTTCCTGAGAAACCTGTATGCAGGTCAGGAAGAAACAGTTAGAACTGGACATGGAACAACAAACTGGTTCCAAATCGGGAAAGGAGTTCATCAAGGCTGTATATTGTCACCCTGCTTATTTAACTTATATACAGAGTACATCATGAGAAATGCTGGAGTAGATGATCTAATACTTAAGAGTGGAGTTAATCTAGAGGATCTGGGGAAGGAGTCAACAAGGAAGGTGCCACAAGGTCCTCCTTGGTTACAGTTATACTTGTATGTATACATATAACAAAGAAAATAAATTATATAAGAATGAAATGCATAAAACTGCTCTTCTTCGGGATTGTTGTTGTTATTAAGCTGCTAATTCATGTCTGACACTTTGCCACCCTATGGACAGCAGCATACCAGCCTTCCCTGTCCTTCACAATCAGAGTTTGCTCAAATTAATGTCCACTGAGTCAGTGATGTCATCCAACCATCTCATTCTCTATCTCTTCCTTTTCCTCCTTAACATTCAACAATCCATGACTCTAATTCACCATATTAAAATAGTAAAAGAGAAAAACAATATGGTAATGTCAGTTAGGTGCAGGGAAGCCATTTAATAATGTTTAAACCAAATTTATGATAAAAAAGAAACTCTGTTAGTAATTCAGGAATAGATGAGAACATCATTAATCTGATAAAAGTATCTTTGAAAACAAAAAGTCAGCCATGCTGAGCCCCGATCCATCTTCCACTAGCCACGCTGGACATAAACATCCAGTCATAAATGAAAATAAGCTGATCAGAAACCAAACTGGCTGAGCAGGCTGAGAACTGTGATGCCATGGCAGCCTGCATGATGCGTGTAACTGAGCAAAAGTTGAATTATCCAATGGGAGGGTAATCTCTCAGCTACTTAAAAAAGTGTTATAAACAGCTATAGGCCATTTTGGAGGGTCATCTCAAGTACTGAGCTAAAGACATACGCTGAAGGAAACAACGGATGACTTGAAAGTTGAGACCAAGTTTCAAGTACGATCTCTTCTGGAAGAGTTCTTGATCCCAATGCTATACAAGCAGAGGGCAAATTCTTGTATTAGAAAACGAGAGGGGACCACTATTGTTCCATTACTGAGGTTGTCATCAGCGACAAGAAAGGGATTGTGGATCAGTCACAACAGGCATACTAAGAAGCTTTCGAAATCAGCAAAAAGGAAATGAATAGGCTCATTCTATCAGGTTGGATCTGGTTCTTAATTTCCCTGTGTTCTATTTTGAGATCTGAACTCTTCTGAGAAAACCTGCTTTCTTTCAAGGACAACTTTAGATAAAACTGAGGCAGAAATTGCTAGATAGTGTGGGACTTTAAGACCTTAATTCCTTTTTTTTTTTTTTTTTCAATTTTTTTCTTCTCAAGTAAGCATCTCGCTCTTTGTTTCAATTTCCAAACATTCAGGGAATGCCTCTCTGGTCTGATAAGTCATAAAACATTCAAACCTGGGCAGGACAATCATTAACTATTGTCCAGCTTATCAAGGTAAAAAAAAACAAAACAGAGAGACCATTAACTGGTCCTTAAACAATCACCTGGGGTCAAGGAAAAGGGTCATGGGCTGGTGACTCAGTGTCTAAAAAAACCCAAGGACTGGGGATCCAAGAAAGACATAAAAATGTCAAACTGAACATTGAGATGTTCAAACTAATTGGTCAAAAATGATGTACATTAAAGTCACAAGCCCACCAAAAATGTATAGACCGATACTAATAAACATATAAAATTGCTATGATCCCCACCTTTTGGGGGCTCTTCACCCCCTCTCAGTGTCTCTGCTGAGGGCTTTGTATCTCTATCCTTTAAAATAAACTTTGCCAGCATGAGTGTTTTTGCAAGTTTACAGAGTTCATTCCTCAGCTCCATGAACAGAACTCAGTTCCCCATTTCAAAACCGTTGCTGAACTTGATATATTAAGTGAAGAGTCATAAAGGACAGAAGGCTAATAATGCCTTGAACCCGTGTCTCCTGCACTGCAGGTGATTTCCTACATTGCAAGAGGAATCTTTACCAACTCAGCCACCAGGAAACTGGCCTCAGACAGTGTGCATGCGTGCATGCTCAGTCTTGTCCAACTTCTGCGACCCCATGGAGGGTAGCCCACCAGGCTCCTCTGTCCATGGAATTCTCCAAGCAAGAATACTGGAATGGGTTGCCATTTCCTACTCCAGGGGGTCTTCCCAACACAGGGATTAAACCTGAGTCTCCTGTCTCTCCTGTATTGGCAAGAGGATTCTTTACAGCGGTGCCACCTGGGAAGTCCTCAGATAGCTGAGGTGATATCAAAGGAATGATTTCAGTGAGCCCTTGCATCTTCCCATACATATAAAAGTGCTAAATTCCTTGAGATATCTGGTTTTCTTTAACCATAAGCTTTTGGTTTTACAATACCAAATATTGTTTGGCATAACAATAACCTTTAACAATCATCTTTTCTTTAACAACAACCTTTGGACCAATTAATGGCAAAATGATAAAACAGATAAAATAAAAACATGAGCAGTCTTCCCACTCTATCTATACACTCCCTGTCCTGTCTCTTCCTTTTCTATCTCTACAAGCAACCTGTGTCCTCATCCTCCAACATTTTGCTTCCCATTAGATTGTCTTCAAAAGTTTACATTAATCTTATAATATACTGCTTCCTCAAACTAGAATATTTTTGTCAATAGCCTGTATCGTAAATGCTCAAATTAAATATCCAGGCCTGGCAGTGCTAAAAAAAATAAAATTACTAAAACACAGAGGGGTTTTTTTTGCATCAGTTTTCTATTTACATTCATATTTCTAACATGATATATTAGCCCTGCAGAGTCATTATAGCCAATTCTAATACAATAGAAAATTTCATTATAATATCAATCACACATTAATAGCTGTCCCAATTGAAATTATTCTTGAAATATGAGGAAATTTCATTTAGACAACAAAAAGGCTTGATTTTGAGATAATAGGAAGTATTCCACATTCTTATACATTATTTTAAAATTAATATAATATCTATAAACAAGAAATTAAGTGAATCTGATTTTAACATAATTACACTAATGTACAAAGCATCTCTCCCCTCTTAAACATCCACATTTTTAGGAAATAACTGTTCTGTACAGGGCTGTATGTTAATTAGAGAATTAGAGGACATTAAACACGGTGCTTTATAAACATGTGTTTCAATTTCTCCTTCTCTCACTTCATCATGTTAATGTGATAATAACCCGAAGTCATCACATGCAAAGCTGAGTCTAATAAACAAAGTCAAATGAGGCTAAATCAATCAAATATATTCCTAATTTTTTAAAAATATGATTTATGCTGTCTTGTATTTTAAAATATGAGTTAAAGGCATTGCCCGTTGCTTTTTCACCTCTTGCCCTTCTCTCCCTTTCCATCATTAGAAATCAGGACAGACCAGTCTCTCTGATTTGGTGATTGCTCTTCTGAAAGTTGCAAGAGGGTAAAAGCACTTGACCTACATTTTCCCTTAGGCACTTCCTTCTGCAACCTGAAAGAAAAAATACCAGAGTTCACAGTGAGAACAATAGTCTTTCCTGCACCACCTACACCTTTATTCTCAGGGCTCTGTAATCAACTGTGACAGCATTTGAAAATGCTAATCAGTCAAACTCTGAAATTATTGATCCCAGAAAAATGTACATGAATGACTTCATTTCCATTTCTTCATATCTGTGGGTAGCTCCAAATAGAAAACTCAGTAACATCAGTGACTAAAAACCTCCTACAAATCGAAGAGTTAAGTCATAATACAGAAAAAAATAAAAGACATGATGGAATTTATGTGATATTATTAATATTTTTTTGGTTGTTTAAATTTTTATTTTATATTGGAGTTTAATCTTTCAGGGCTTCACAGATGGCTCAGTGGTAAAGAATCCACCTACCAAGCAGGAGACGGGGGTTTGATCCCTGGTGGGGAAGGTCCCCTGGAGAAGGAAAGAAATGGCAACCTACTACAGTATTCTTGTCTGGGAACCCCATGGACAGAGGTGTCTAGCTGGCTAAAGTCCATGGTGTCGCAAAAGAGTTGAGCTTGACTTAGCAAGTAAATGACAATGATGGTTGATCAAAAATGTTGTGTTAATTTTCAGTGTACAGCAAAGTGATTCAGCTATACAATACATATTCTCTATCTATTCATTTTCAAATTCTTTTCCCATTTATAATATTAGAATATTACAGAATATTGAGCAGAGTTCCCTTGTTTGGTTTTGAGAGAGGTTCTGATTCAAAACATACTGTGCATATCTGCTCTTTCCTATGCAGGACCAAGAGTTGAGGGTAGAGGGGATTTAGCTACAAGCACTCCAGGGTTCTCTTCTGGTTAGACCCTTAGATATGTCACAGCTTGAGCACTAGGACAGCCAGCTTTTAGCTCTACAGACACAATAGGGATTCATGTTTAATAGTGTATACAAGGATAATGTACAAAGATCAGCAGAAGTGAAAAAGAATCCAGTTAATGACACTTTGTGGTTCTTTCCTTGCAAGTCTCCTAAGGAAAGAGCCACAAGGGAAGCCCACACCCAAGGGAAGAGCCTCAGGGTGCAATTTGTAGCCTCTTGCAGGCTAAACGCCCATTTTGACTTTAAAATAGCATCCCTTTGAGCAGCTAATAATGTATTTTCCACCTGTCTATTTATCTGTGTTTTTCCAGCAGGCCTCAATGGACTTCCCAGTGGCTCAGTGGTACAGAATCTGCCTGCCAATGCAGGAGATGTAGGTTAGATCCCTGGGTCAGGAAGATCCCCCGGAGAAGGAAATGGCAACCCACTCCAGTCTTCTTGCCTGGGAAATCCCATGGACAGAGTCTGGTAGGCTACAGTCCATGATGTCACAGAGTCAAACATGACTTAGCTACTAAGCAACAACAACAAATACAATGCCTACCACATAGAAATTGCATTAAAATTTGGGCTGGACTGAACAAAATAAAGGTGCTCTCACATACTACTGAATCATGAAGAGTTAAAAATCACAGATATTCCTGTATTACAAAATGCCACCCAATCAATGGATTTATATTTATGAAAATCAAAGTAAAATTTCTTGACTTCCAGGATCCTCCCTAAGGGAAGAGATGGTTATGATTTTAGAAATATTTGGAAGTAAAAATCAAGGAGGAACCAATAAAATCCAATATCTGAGATTAAAGACTGAAAGAGAAAGATAGGAAACCACATGGAAATTCATAAAATCTACCATTTTATGTTGATTTGTTTTGTGGGTTTTAACTTTTTTCCCTGCACAAAATCTGGGCTCTATTTGGCAGAGCCATAAGCTATCTTTAAGGCAAGAACTTTGTAGTGTTCTTCAAAGAAAGATTCTCTCTAAGCACATTTAGTGCTTGACTTGCCGAGGCGACTGCCCTAAAAATAAGAGTCTGGTGAATTACATTCACAGTGTAATCAGCCAAATAATTCTCTGCATTATCAGGGAGGAAAAATGTGTTTTCAGAGCAACTTCCCCAAAAGTTGTTTTCTTTAACTTAGCATGGCTTAAGCCAGCATAGTTTTGAAATGAGAGGTTGTAGGGATGCTGTATGCTTTCCTTTTACTAAGGTCTTTCACAGTTCAGACAATTTCCTAGCTGCCTGATTTTATGTGAAGATAAAGAAGAGAGGTACTACTTTCTTTAGAGAATTGTTTTCCACCTCTGTGGTAGATATGATCCCTCTTCAAGGTAACATCACCCAGATACAAAGTACAGTTGGCAGACAACTTCCAGCTGTCTGCTCCTGCAGGGCCTACTGGCACAGCAGCGAGTCACTTCAGTCTGATGTGAAATAGTTCAGAAAGGCACTCCTCACTCCAGAGTTCCTCAGTGGTTAACTAAGGCTTTTGTGTCCACCTCCCCATTACACTTCCTCTGTGCAATGCAGTTCCTTTCTCCTTCCTTTCACGGGAATCACTCATCAATAACCTGCACTGTATACTATCTTAGCATTCACTTCAAAGGAATCCAAACTGAGGCAGTAGTTACCAGGAATGGTTAAAGAGTGTGGGTTCAAGATGGAGTTTCAGATTATTCACTGTCTTGCTAGATGAGGATACCATTACTTCGGGGGGGGGGGGCGGGGGCGGGGCGGAACAAAGGGACATAAATTATCCTGACACACAATTTGTCCTTGAAAAATTGTCCTTGTAGCTGTTCATACTCTTACCAGAAATGAAAGAGACAGTGTTCCAGTAGAAGAGGATGTAATAATTACTTTGAGTATTGAATGTATGAGTGACTTAACCATAAAGAGAATTAAATGCCAGATCAAGGTAAGTCTGCTTTGCCAAGACCAGGGCTCTGCTTGGAAAATTTGAAACCTCAATATCTAAGTAGATCCTCTAGGTGAACTGACTGGTCATATTGTCAGGGAAGTTTATAATTTTCCTTGGTTCTGTCTCCTTGCAAAAAAAATTTGAAGTGATGGATGGACCAACATTATAGCCCCGTGTAATTTTCTCAGACAGACCTGTGTTACAGCTCCATGTTACAGCTCAGTTTTATTTAGAAAGCAAAGGAAAATACATCCTCGAGGCGTAAGGGTGGGCTGACCCAAAAGACACAAAGAGAAGAGAAGTCCCCAGGTCCAATTTTGACTCTTATTTTTATATGTTTTTTTTTCTCTTCCCCCTGAGCCTGCCCTATGTAAATTGGGCTAATCAAGAGGGCTGTTTGTCTTACCTGAGGTTCTCACTTCAGTCCTCAAACCTTCCTTTGTTCTATTTTTGCATGCTTTTCCCTTCTTTGTATTTTACCCACTGCCATTCTGGACTCTTTTTTTTTTTTTTTAACTTTACAAATTGTATTAGTTTTGCCAAATATAAAAATGAATCCACCACAGGACTCCTTTTTCCTATTCTAACTGCCTGACAGTATCTGAGCACATACCCCTATATACTTTGACTCTCCAGCCTCCTCCCAAACTTCTGAGCATGAAAAATTTCCCTACCTTTCCCTACACCTCCCAAGAAACATACTACAAGCAATATATCCTACCCTCATGGTAGAGGAAAATGCAGAGGCTTTTAGGTTTAAAGGTTTTGTTACCTTCTGAAGATTTGATCTCACGCCTCCTCAAGGCTATGATGCCAATAACTGGAGTTAACTTATAGTGTAATCTTGCTAGGCATTAGTAGGTCTATTTTATATCACAAAACAGTTGCAAGACTTGGCCAGTACATAATGTAGTAGCTAAGAGAGTAAAGATAGTACTTGATTTTTAAGGTGCTAAAGAATTTGGGACTGTACACACAAGACACCATGTTTATATTTTGGCAAGGAGTAGATACTAGAGATGAAACTTGCTTAGATAGAAAAGCTGTGCCTGTATTGAAGAGAGTTGAAAGGACAGAATTACTGTGGCAAATGATAAAAGTAATAAGGGAGTGAGCATTTGGGAATGGATATACAATGTATTCCCTAAAAATCCTCCAGATGATTGAATTCACAGGAAAACCCAGAAGACCCACCACATACCAGGGCCATAAAGAATGCAATGTCAAGAATGCATTGTGGTCTGCATTTCCTATTTATGCATCCAAAGAATGCATCAGTATCACTAAAAGTTTTAGCTACAACTTCCTCTGTGAATGTGTACTGATGATGATAAGAGAGGCTATACCAGAAGTTGGCTTACTAATATGAACAAAGATGCTAAAATCCTGAAAAAGTAGAGGCCAAATGGCATTGCTTAAGCACCAGAATGCAAGGGGTTACTATTATTGTAATGACCTGTAAGTCTGGAGTGGCAACCAAGAGTGCCTGATCTATAGAAAGTTACTGACATAATCAAAAGAAACATTTTACTTAGGGACAAAATAAATGGGTGCGTTTATCACAAGAGGATAAGAATGGATGGCTGACGAGCTGATGGCAGTCGTTCTATAAAAGTTGTATTTCCTTGTTTTATTTTAGAATAGAATCAGTTTTCTGATGTGGAGTTCATTGACTAAAAATATGTCCATGTTTCTAGGAAGAAGGATCCTGAAACATCATGGCAAGAACACACGGTAATGATTGTTCCAGTACTTTTCTTAAGTGACCTATGGCTGTTTTTCAAGTATCTGTACATCTGAGAAGGAAAAAAGTGAGTTAGTTACTCAGTTGTGTCCAACTCTTTGCAACCTCATGGACTATAACCCACCAGGCTTCTCTGTCCATGGAATTTTCCAGGCAAGAGGGGAGATATCTAGAAATTCTGAGGAACATTGTCTGGGTTGGTTAGACACTGGTACCCAGAATGCTAACTAGTGTTAGGGCTCCTGTGAAAGAGATGTCATATGGAGGCCAAGTAGTACATAGCTTAGTGGTCCCCTAGGTCTACAGACCTCTCAGTGGCACTTTCCTAATCATCATACATATATTTTGGAGTCACATATTTGTTATCTTGTACAAACTCCACATTGGTGTTCAGGAGAGTGGAAGATAATTCTACAAAGAGTGAAATTTTCAACAACACTCTCAACTTTTTAAAGACCCAGTGGTCAGTTACATGCTGGTCAGCTACATCTCCTCCCCAGTAGGAGAAAAATAATTGCATTTTGCGTATCCTACCAGGAAAACAAAAGCACAATACCCAGGGCATTTTTTCAGATTCTGGTCACAGCATATTCGGTCACACCTAAGAATACTTCTTTGGAGAAGGCAACGGCAACCCACTCCAGTATTCTTGCCTGGAGAATCCCATGGACAGAGGAGCCTGGTGGGCTGCAGTCCATGGGGTCGCTAAGAGTCAGACACGACTGAGCGACTTCACTTTCACTTTTCACTTTCATGCATTGGAGAAGGAAATGGCAACCCACTCCAGTGTTCTTGCCTGGAGAGTCCCAGGAACGGGGGAGCCTGGTGGGCTGCCTTCTATGGGGTCACACAGAGTCGGACACGACTGAAGCGACTTAGCAGCAGCAGCAGCAAGAATTCTGCTTAGCGACTTAGTAGCATTCAGCCCTTATCCTGAATGAAGTGAGATGCTGCCAATTTTGAAAGGATCCCAGAGCAGGAAAGGGATCTGCATCAGATCCAGGTTACAGTGCAAGAAGCCCTGATACTTGAGCTGCATGTTATTGCAGAACCTGTAGTACTGGAGATGTCATGCCTGGAAATAATGCAACATAGAATTTATGGTGAGCCCCAGAGAAAAAAAGTATATCCCAACTGAGCATAAGAAAGACCATAGGGTACAAGAAACCTGAGTAAATAGGAAATGCAGACCACAATGGCATCCATCACTTTGTACCCAGTGGGACTCTTGAGCTTACAACTATGGTCATATTAGGGTTCCTACATGGGTTAGCCTAAGGAGAACAAGGCTCAAACTGGATTATGAATATATTAGTTCACTAGGGGGGTGTAAGCCAAAAATGGATGCAGCTGCACTGTAACCTCACTTAGATGTGACCTTGCAAGACTGCCATGAACAAAAATCCTTCCAATGGGCAGAGCTTTGGGCAGTGTCACTGGTCATTCACTTTGTTTGAAAAAGAAATAACCTAAGGTTAGACTACATAAGGGTGCTTGGGATAAAACTGAATAAATTGGTCAGCTGACCAGGGTTCAGAGAGGGAAAAAAATAGGAGATTAGGAATAGATAGATGTTGAGTAGGGGAATGTGACTAAACACATGGAAGTGGGCATGAAGTGTGAAGATCTTTAGATTCCATATTAACAGCTCCCAGAAAACATTCACCACAGAAGAACTAAATAAACCCCTGGTAGTGATTTCTGTCAACAGTCACTTCAAAGTACGTATGATGGGCATATAAATGAAGTGATCATCATGGCAGATATAGAAGCTCCATTCAGGCTGCTTTAACAAAATATTAGTACCACAGACAAGGCAGATTATAAACAATAGAAATTTATTTCTCACAGTCCTATAAGCTGGAAGTCTCAGATCAGATTGCCAGCATGGTCAGGTGAGGGCCCTCTTCTGAGTTGCAGACTTCTCAGTGTATCCTCATGGGGTGAGCCAACTCTCCAGAGTTTCTTTTATAAGGACACTAATCCCATTGATGAGGTTTCCACCCATGTGATCTAATCACCTCCCAAAGGCCCCATCTGCTAATAACATCACCTTGGACATTAATTTTTCAACATATGGATTTTGGGGGAATACAAACATTCAGACCATAGTAGAAGCTATACGTATACTCAACAACACAGGCTTCAAATCACCAAGGTTGATCTAGCTATTACTGTGACCTATTGTCCAATATACTGATGTGAGAAAACACAGCTTAGCTCCCAATATGGCACCAATTTCATGGAGAACAGTCTAGCTCCTTACACACTGGAGGGTCTAGACATTGGTTCACATAAAAATAGACACGTATTCTAAGAGCATGTTTTCCTTTTTTACTCTTGGAAATTTGCACAATCGTATGAGGTCTTTCAAAGTGTTTTTTCACTAGCGTGGAATCATATAGCATCTCAGGAGACCAGGGGAACATTGCATAGCAGATGAGGTATGGGTATGCACTCAAGACCACAGGATCCACTTAACCGCTACCCAGAAGGTGCTGGCCAGATAGAGCGTTGAAATGTCTGTGAAGACACAGATAAAGTACCAGCTCAGAGGCATTGTTCTCTAGTACAGAGTACCTTCTCCAGAATGCACTGAAATAAAGAAATTTATATGGCACAGTGTCACTGAAAGATGAATACATCAAATTCAGAAATCAACTGGTAGATGGAGCAGTCTCATTTATCTTCACTCCTGGTGATGCCTTGGGGGACTTCATGTTTTCTTTAACTACAGTTTGTGCTCTCAAGGGTCCTGCTCTACAACACATTTATTTCTATCCAAATCTGAAAAGGAGCACATATTTCAAGTTTTCTGTTTCCCAATAATCAAAAGGATCATCACTTTTTCCTCAGGAAGACAGCTTTCAGAAACCCTGTAGGAGCTGCTCTTAGGATGCATGGAGATGTGGAATTTGCACAGTCACGACGATGGTAAAAGAACTGCCAGATTCCTTCTTAAGGAAGGATTTGCTACCCAAGTGTAAGGAGCTCCATCAGTAGACAGCTGTCTCTAGTCATGGCCTTCAGGGTCTGCCACAGATACAGAGAGCCATCTGAAGTCACACCATTTTCCCTAGCAACTACCTGGTAACTGAGCAAAGTGGACATGTTAAGACCCAGCAGTCCTGACTCAATGTGGGGCACTTCTGAGGGTACTTCAGAGTGCTCTCTATCAGTTTGGCCAGAGATTTGTCAGCCCTGTTTCACAATTCAACTATTCCCTTTGCCCATTCCTGCTTCCTCCCTTTTCTTTCATAGGCCTTGATAACTTAAAACCCTGAAGTGTTTCAGGTTCTGTTTTTCTGATTACTAATATTTTCATTTTGCAATTTTCTAACTCAGCATTTCCCCAATTATATTTCTAGGAAACCAAATCCCACCAAGATATTAACTTTTATTCCACTGCAGTAGAAAACCATGATCAAATAACTTGATAAATGCTGGGTAAGACTAAGTTAAGTGAGTTTTCTGACTGCATGACCAGACTATTTGACCTGCAAAGGAACCTGTCACAAAATATATATATATATATATATATTTTTTTTTTTTTTTTCTGTCTTGTGAATCCTTAAGACATCAATCCTCCACCCATTAGCAGTGATAATCTCTGGAAAATCAGTAGTCGTGTGGCAATTCTTTTCTTATAATTTTCCAGGAACAGAAATAAGACTTCATAAGTAAATCATGAAACTAAAAATTAAAAACACCATTTGTAACAGGAGTTACAAGACTCCTTTATGGCAGCTGTGATTTTTACCCTTTGGAAAATGGACAGAGAATTAATGAGCATAAAGGATGCTTAAAGGAGACAAATGTTTAGTTTTAAATAATTTTTATCTCATCTATCTTCCTTATATTAAATAATTTTTTGAAAACTGATTAGATATCCAATCAAATATAATTCAGTTAAATATTACAAGATCACACATTTTCAGCATAAAAGTAACAGTTTCTCAGTGAATGATTACTGTTTTGCATATACTCTTTAAAAATTACAGATGTTGGAAAATTCATGTATATTTTTTTGCCCAAATGAAATCCATTTTTTCTTTAATTTTGAAAGAACTTATAGGTAGAAATTTTTTTTCTTTATTCAAAAATGTCTCTCCATATATGTACATTTTGTGACCAAAATGTTCTTTGCTTGAATAAATGAGTATTCTTTGCCAATCACATTTTCCTTGCTATTCTACATTGAGAAAGGGACATGTAACCAAGTGCATTACAATGAGACATGAGGAAAGTTTTCTGGGACACATTTAGGAAGTAGGTCCCTGCTGCTTAGAAGTAGACAGGGAAAAAATGGACTTCCTTTCAATGAACACTTCCAACTCTAGATATAATACCTGGAAATTCTAGAGTTTCCTGTCTACTAGTCAGAGGACAAAATCAGGACATGGAGGGAAGAGCCAAGAGAAGCTGAGCTATAACCTCCACATTCCATATCATGATTCCATGTTGCACCTAGACTTCCTCTTACATGAAATAAAAGTAAGACTGTTCACACTAAAGTTTTCATTTCAGGAGATTTTAAATTCCTCTAGAAAAAAACTCAATAAACAGAAAACACTTAATATCCCATTATAAAAACTGGTACATTATATATTACAAAGAATAAAATGAATTTTCAGTTAAACATGCTACATAAATTAGTGATTAAGAAGCACAGCTTTCATAAGAAGTCATCAGTCTTGAACAAATGATTCTTTTTTGCTATTCTCTCCCCTACAGAAAAAAAAAGTATTATATTATAAATATATATGCACCCAACATGGGAGCATCGCAATATGTAAGACAAATGATAACAAGTATGAAAGGAGAAATTAACAATAACACAATAATAGTGGGAGACTTTAATACCCCACTCACACCTATGGATAGATCAACTAAACAGAAAATTAACAAGGAAACACAAACTTTAAATGATACAATAGACCAGCTAGACCTAATTGATATCTATCGGACATTTCATCCCAAAACAATGAATTTCACCTTTTTCTCAAGCACACATGGAACATTCTCCAGGATAGATCACATCCTGGGCCATAAAGCTAGTCTTGGTAAATTCAAAACAATAGAAATCATTCCAAGCATCTTTTCTGACCACAATGCAGTAAGATTAGATCTCAATTACAGGAGAAAATCTATTAAAAATTCCAGCATATGGAGGCTGAACAACACGCTCCTGAATAACCAACAAATCACAGAAGAAATCAAAAAAGAAATCAAAATTTGCATAGAAACGAATGAAAATGAAAACAAAACAACCCCAAACTGTGGGACACTGTAAAAGCAGTCCTAAGGGGAAAGTTCATAGCAATACAGGCATACCTCAAGAAACAAGAAAAAAGTCAAATAAATAACCTAACTCTATACCTAAAGCAACTAGAAAAGGAAGAAATGAAGAACCCCAAGGTTAGTAGAAGGAAAGAAATCTTAAAAAGTAGGGCAGAAATAAATGCAAAAGAAACAAAAGAGACCATAGCAAAAATCAACAAAGCCAAAAGCTGGTTCTTTGAAAGGATAAATGAAATTGACAAACCATTAGCCAGACTCATCAAGAAACAAAGGGAGAAAAATCAAATCAATAAAATTAGAAATGAAAATGGAGAGATCACAACAGACAACACAGAAATACAAAGGATCATAAGAGACTACTATCAGCAATTATATACCAATAAAATGGACAACGTGGAAGAAATGGACAAATTCTTAGAAAAGTACAACTTTCCAAAACTGGACCAGGAAGAAATAGAAAATCTTAACAGACCCATCACAAGCACAGAAATGGAAACTGTAATCAAAAATCTTCCAGCAAACAAAAGCCCAGGTCCAGATGGCTTCATAGCTGAATTCTACCAAAAATTTAGAGAAGAGCTTATAACACCTATCCTACTCAAACTCTTCCAGAAAATTGCAGAGGAAGGTAAACTTCCAAACTCATTCTATGAGCCCACCATCACCCTAATAACAAAACCTGACAAAGATGCCACAAAAAAAGAAAACTATAGGCCAATATCACTGATGAACATAGATGCAAAAATCCTAAACAAAATTCTAGCAATCAGAATCCAACAACACATAAAAAAGATCATACACCATGACCAAGTGGGCTTTATCCCAGGGATGCAAGGATTCTTCAATATCCGCAAATCAATCAATGTAATACACTACATTAACAAATTGAAAAATAAAAACCATATGATTATCTCAATAGATGCAGAGAAAGCCTTTGACAAAATTCAACATCCATCTATGATAAAAACTCTCCAGAAAGCAGGAATAGAAGGAGATACCTCAACATAATAAAAGCTATATATGACAAACCCACAGCAAACATTATCCTCAATGGTGAAAAATTGAAAGCATTTCCTCTACAGTCAGGAACAAGACAAGGGTGCCCACTTTCACCATTACTACTCAACATAGTTTTGGAAGTTTTGGCCACAGCAATCAGAGCAGAAAAAGAAATAAAAGGAATCCAAATTGGAAAAGAAGAAGTAAAACTCTCACTATTTGCAGATGACATGATCCTCTACATAGAAAACCCTAATTACTAGAACTAATCAATGATTATAGTAAAGTTGCAGGATATAAAATCAACACGCAGAAATCCCTTGCATTCCTATACACTAATAATGAGAAAACAGAAAGAGAAATTAAGGAAACAATTCCATTCACCATTGCAATGAAAAGAATAAAATACTTAGGAATATATCTACCTAAAGAAACTAAAGACCTATATATAGAAAACTATAAAACACTGGTGAAAGAAATCAAAGAGGACACTAATAGATGGAGAAATATACCATGTTCATGGATTGGAAGAATCAATATAGTGAAAATGAGTATACTACCCAAAGTAATTTATAGATTCAATGCGATCCTATCAAGCTACCAACGGTATTTTTCACAGAGCTAGAACAAATAATTTCACAATTTTTTTATGTATTATTTACTTTATTATTTATTATATTTATAATTTCCTATAATTTATTATATTGTAATTTACTTTATTTTTTTAAATTTTATTTTATTTTTAAACTTTACAATATTGTATTAGTTTTGCCAAATATCGAAATGAATCTGCCACAGGTATACCCGTGTTCCCCATCCTGAACCCTCCACCCTCCTCCCTCCCCTCCCCTCCCTCTGGGTCGTCCCAGTGCACCAGCCCCAAGCATCCAGTACCGTGCATCGAACCTGGACTGGCGACTCATTTCATACATGATGTTTCAATGCTATTTTCCCAAATCTCCCCACTCTCTCCTTCTCCCACAGAGTCCATAAGACTGATCTATACATCGGTGTCTCTTTTGGTGTCTCGTACACAGGGTTATTGTTTCCATCTTTCTAAATTCCATATATATGCATTAGTATACTGTATTGGTGTTTTTCTTTCTGGCTTACTTCACTCTGTATAATAGGCTCCAGTTTCATCCATCTCATTAGAACTGATTCAAATGTATTCTTTTCAATGGCTGAATAATACTCCATTGTGTATATGTACCACAGCTTGCTTATCCATTCATCTGCTGATGGGCATCTAGGTTGCTTCCATGTCCTGGCTATTATAAACAGTGCTGCGATGAACATTGGGGTACACGTGTCTCTTTCCCTTCTGGTTTCCTCAGTGTGTATGCCCAGCAGTGGGATTGCTGGATCATAAGGCAGTTCTATTTCCAGTTTTTTAAGGAATCTCCACACTGTTCTCCATAGTGGCTGTACTAGTTTGCATTCCCACCAACAGTGTAAGAGGGTTCCCTTTTCTCCACACCCTCTCCAGCACTTATTATTTGTAGACTTTTGGATCGCAGCCATTCTGACTGGTGTGAAATGGTACCTCATAGTGGTTTTGATTTGCATTTCTCTGATAATGAGTGATGTTGAGCATCTTTTCATGTGTTTGTTAGCCATCTGTATGTCTTCTTTGGAGAAATGTCTATTTAGTTCTTTGGCCCATTTTTTGATTGGGTCATTTATTTTTCTGGAGTTGAGCTGTAGGAGTTGCTTATATATTTTTGAGATTAGTTGTTTGTCAGTTGCTTCATTTGCTATTATTTTCTCCAATTCTGAAGGCTGCCTTTTCACCTTGCTAATAGTTTCCTTTGTTGTGCAGAAGCTTTTAAGTTAAAACCTCGAATAGCCAAAGCTATCTTGAGAAAGAAGAATGGAACTGGAGGAATCAATCTGCCTGACTTCAGGCTCTACTATAAAGCCACAGTCATCAAGACAGTATGGTACTGGCACAAAGACAGAAATATAGATCAATGGAACAAAATAGAAAGCCCAGAAATAAATCCACGCACATATGGACACCTTATCTTTGACAAAGGAGGCAAGAATACAATGGATTAAAGACAATCTCTTTAACAAGTGGTGCTGGGAAAACTGGTCAACCACTTGTAAAAGAATGAAACTAGAACACTTTCTAACACCATACACAAAAATAAACTCAAAATGGATTAAAGATCTAAACATAAGACCAGAAACTATAAAACTCCTAGAGGAGAACATAGGCAAAACACTCTCCAACATATATCACAGCAGGATCCTCTATGACCCACCTCCCAGAATATTGGAAATAAAAACAAAAATAATCAAATGGGACCTAATTAAACTTAAAAGCTTCTGCACAACAAAGGAAACTATAAGTAAGGTGAAAAGACAGCCTTCAGAATGGGAGGAAATAATAGCAAATGAAGCAATTGACAAATAACTAATCTCAAAAATATACAAGCAACTCCTACAGCTCAATTCCAGAAAAATAAATGACTCAATCAAAAAATAGGCCAAAGATCTAAATAGACATTTCTCCAAAGAAGACATACAGATGGCTAACAAACACATGAAAAGATGCTCAACATCACTCATTATCAGAGAAATGCAAATCAAAACCACAATGAGGTACCATTACACACCAGTCAGAATGGCTGCAATCCAAAAGTCTACAAGCAATAAATGCTGGAGAGGGTGTGGAGAAAAGGGAACCCTCTTACACTGTTGGTGGGAATGCAAACTAGTACAGCCACTATGGAGAACAGTGTGGAGATTCCTTAAAAAACTGGAAATAGAACTGCCTTATGATCCAGCAATCCCACTGCTGGGCATACACACTGAGGAAACCAGAAGGGAAAGAGACACGTGTACCCCAATGTTCATCACAGCACTGTTTATAATAGCCAGGACATGGAAGCAACCTAGATGTCCATCAGCAGATGAATGGATAAGCAAGCTGTGGTACATATACACAATGGAGTATTACTCAGCCATTAAAAAGAATACATTTGAATCAGTTCTAATGAGGTGGATGAAACTGGAGCCTATTATACAGAGTGAAGTAAGCCAGAAGGAAAAACACCAATACAGTATACTAATGCATATATATGGAATTTAGAAAGATGGAAACAATAACCCTGTGTACGAGACACCAAAAGAGACACCGATGTATAGATCAGTCTTATGGACTCTGTGGGAGAAGGAGAGAGTGGGGAGATTTGGGAAAATAGCATTGAAACATCATGTATGAAATGAGTCGCCAGTCCAGGTTCGATGCACGGTACTGGATGCTTGGGGCTGGTGCACTGGGACAACCCAGAGGGATGGTATGGGGAGGGAGGAGGGAGGAGGGTTCAGGATGGGGAACACATGTATACCAAGGGCGGATTCATTTCAATATATGGCAAAACCAATACAATATTGTAAAGTTAAAAAATAAAATTTTAAAAAAAAGTATTATATATGTATGTTGACAAATATGTCTATATAGAAAAGGGTATAAAGGCAAAAAGAAGATAGAAAATTTAGGATATTTACCTTTTTAAGAAGTCACTGGTGAGGTCTTACAGGACACTATTACTTCATAGTATTTATTTTTAGAATTAGGGTAGGCTTGATCCAGTTTCAGAGCTAGTCTATTGATAAACTGTGGATGATTGGAAACCAGAGGTTGTTCATTGAATGTGCTAAGTTGCTTCAATCATGTCTGACTCTGTGTGACTCTATGGACCGTAGCCCACCAGGCTCCTCTGTCCATGGAATTCTCCAGGCAAGAATACTGGAGTGGATTTCCATGGCTTTCTCCAGGGAATCTTTCCAACCCAGGATCAAACCCACGTCTCTTACATCTCCTGCATTGGCAGGTGGTTTCTTTACGTCTAGAACCACCTGGGAAGCCCATAAAATGACAGCTAAATAGGGACTTTAGAGTGGTCAGTAACACTACTTGAGCTTGAAGCTGGCTTTCTAACACAATCCTTCATTCCATTTCTGAACCCCAGCTCTTGATACTAATTTGAGAATATGATAAAGAAGGAAAAGCATAATAAAAGAGAGAGTGAAAAGCAAATATAAAATGTACTTTGAATGGAAGAATGTAACTCAGCATTGCCCTAGAATACATTTAGCTTAGCCCCTTTATAATGAGCTTGAATAAGAAGCCTAGATGTTGAAATCTTCAAATTAGTACATGGCTATATCTCTTCGTTGAGGAGTGAAATATCAGATGGACTTGTCAAAGTTCTTAAGAGGTTATATCGGTAGACAAAGACATATAGCAGGTGAATTGCATTGCGGTCGGACACAACTGAGCGACTTCACTTTCACTTTTCACTTTCATGCATTGGAGAAGGAAATGGCAACCCACTCCAGTGTTCTTGCCTGGAGAATTCCAAGGACGGCGGAGCCTGGTGCGCTGCTGTCTATGGGGTCGCACAGAGTTGGACACGACTGAAGCGACTTAGCAGCAGCAGCAGCAACAGAGATAATTCAAGGTAATGCATTAAAAGGAACACAAAATTTACTTAGGAAAAAATGGTCTTGATTTATCTATTAAAAATACAGAAAATAGATCCTACCACTTCAATTTGGCAGTGCTCCTTAAAGAGCAGCTGGATTGCAGAACCACAGCAATTGCTGAGGCTGACATGAATCTAAAATTTTACAGCCTTAGTTTAAAAAAAAAGAAAGAAAGAAACTACTGGAGTTACTTCAGTAGTCAGACAACTGCAATTAGCTTTGTAAAGGAGCCAATGAGACCTTCTTAAAGAACATCCCCAAAGTCATCATGATGCCCGTAGATGCACTGGAGATAGTTCTACACATCCAGCTGCTGTGAGAAAACAAGAATGCTCCCTAGATGTCTGTGTGCTCCAAACAGGCTTTGAGTTAGACCTGCGACATCTCCAGGATGATCCAGAGAACATGCTCTGTTACCATCAGTAAAGATGACTTTGCAGCTGAATTAAAAGATCCTTTCTATCTACAGCTCACTGAGAGGCTCTTGGTCTAAACCCCTTCACTAACTTCTTGCTTTTGACCCTTCTGCCTGGAGGGATGTGTGTGTGTGTAAGTAATCTTTAAGTTAGCATATAATGTATTCAACTAATTACCGATCTAAAAAATAGTAGTACTGAATCTAGTTTGTTGATTTTTATATTAAGCTTTTGTTTCTTTTCACCTTCCCTTTTGAAATGGAGCAGAGTGATGAACCTGTTTAGAGTCAGGAAAGAGCCAGAAGAAAGTGTGCAGAACCATGATAGAGAAATTTCTTGGGCTTTCGTCAGGCAATGCTTACTGGCCGCTTGAACACAGAAGTATCTTGTGCAAAAGCACAAGAGGGCATACCATAGTCTTTCTTAATCTGTGTATTTCACCTAAAACATGAGCCCCTTAAAAGTAAACATTGTCAATTTTGTAGCCCTTGTCCCAAGAACAGAGAGGTATTCTACAGATGCATTAATGAGCAGTTTTCTTTTCTCTCTAGGGGGTATTAGATCATTTGAGAACAAGATATGTTTCTTAAGGTTATCACACATAGGCCTGAGTATACAGTTACTAATAAACATCCTTGGTGTTTTTCTATGTTGATGCAATTTCACATTCATTCCTGTCTCTTTGCTTGTGAGGATGGAGCAGGCACAGAGAACAAGAATTTCTGAATTTCTTGCTACAGAATGTCAAAGGGGGGCTGAGCTAGTGAGACACAGAAATGATTAACCTCAGCCCCCAAGGAATGGTGGGATATGAACAGAGGGCTATAAGCAAAGACCATTGGGTCTCTGGAGGTGTCAGCTGATGCTGGGTTGAAATATTCTGGGAATTCATGGAGAACCAGCTGGAGACCTCAGCAGAATTTGTTCAGTCTGAAGAAATATCTACTCGGTAAGGATATTCTTTGGTGGACATTTTGTGCTGAGCACTTCAACATACTCTGGCACTAATATGTCATTGATTTTTCTGAGTAACTTAATAAAATATAAATTCATATTTCAAATTTAAAGAATATAGGGAATAAAAGATATGCATTCTAGTTTTTCCCCAAATTAGGATTCATATGCTTTTCAAATACCATACAGAATTCAAATCATTGAATCTCTAAAGTGACTAACACTTATTGTGATAATATTTTCCTTCATACTGTAAAATTAATCATCAGAAAACCTCAATTAAATAGAGTCAGGAGACCAGAAGGGGGAGCTCTCACTCCCTACGATGATTGCTGAGTCCAAAAGAAAGATGAAAGACTCTTCTTTCCTGGCAAGGATTCAGCCAATGAAAATTCTTGGACTCTTTCTTTACTACAGCCCTCCCAGCCTCCTTTTCTCCTCTATAAAAGCAGTTTCCTTCCCTTGGTGTCTGGGAACTTGCATAGAACTTGCCACGGTTGCAGATCCTAAATTGAAATCCTTTGCCTCAGAAATATCTGCATTCGGTTTGTTTCAGGCCAATATTTTGGTGGCCTGTGCACTGAACAGAGAACACCACCAATGGCTCTGGGGTTGGGGAGCAAACAGGTGTGGTACCCAAAAGCAAGCTCTTTGCTGATCAGTGCTTTTCTGGCTACCCTGTAATTTGAAGGCATGTCTTTCTCCGGGGGGGCTTCACAGGTGGCTTAGTGGTAAAGAATCTGCCTGCCACTGTAGGAAATGTCGGCTTGATCCCTGAGTCAGGAAGAGCCCATGGAGAAGGGAATGGCCACCCATTCCAGTATTCCAGTTTGGAGAATTCTATGGACAGAGGAGCCTGGCGGGCTACAGTCTATGGGGTCCCAAAGAGTTGGACACAACTTAGCGATTAATACTTTCCCTTTCAGACTTTATGTGAGATCAGTTTACAATTTCATCCTTTCTGGATAAGATCGTCTTTTATATGTGAGAACTTTTGGCCCTTTGGTCTGATTTTGACATTAGACTATATCAACTAAACTGGCTGAGAAGGCATCCGTCCATCCTTTGGAACTAGGGGCTCTTTCACCGAAACTGTGCCAGTTCAGCAGTCAGCGCATGCCTTTGCAATAGAGGCTGTTCTAAGAGAAGTGGCTAAAAAGCCTTTGGCTTAAATACTCCAGGGCCAAACTGATCCCTTAGAACTGGCTGCTATAAAGGCTTCAGGCTATTTGAGTTGCAAGGTGTTTGAATTGAACTGTTTGAGCTGTAATCTGTTTAAGCTGTTTGAAAATTGTTCTTTTAGTTTAGAGGAAAGGCTCTGACAAATGGGATCTAAAAAAACAATATACTTAGTTTTCTAAGTATATTGAGAGCTCACCACCACCCCCCAACAGGGACCTCAGACAATTTTTTACTGATAAACCATGATCTTTCCTTATGGCCATTTCTAACTAAATGAACCAACCTGAACAGAGACAATTTAGAATATCAATGGCCCTGATGGGAAACTCTTGAAATCCCCAAACTCAATTTTCTTGAAGCTTCATTGGGCTACAATATCTCTAAAATTTCCAGAAATTAATGGAGAGACTATGTCAATTGGTATTTCGAGGCTTCCAAATATTATCTGGAGCTAAAAATTGCCAATGTACAAAATAAGATTTTAAGATTAGCTGAGGCAAAAAAAAAAAAAAGATTAAAATTGTAAATGATTCAGGAAAGATGAAATGGCTCCTGAAGCCTCAAGCTCTTTTTCCTTGGCTTCTTCGTGTCAGGCTCCACCTCTGATGCCATCTTGATTTTCTTGGCTTCTCAGGGTCTGATTTTGCCTCTGACACCATATTTCTTCCCTCCATGCTGCCTACAATTCCTGTTTACTTTCAGTCCACCCATCCTAATTCTCTCACCAAATTTCCCTTTTCTCTGAAACTCTCTTCCTCTGGTCTTATCAGAACCTGTCCATTTAAAAATAAATCTTTTGAGGAGGTATAAGTTAAACTTTTAACTTCTTATTTTCTCTGGACTAATCTGAAGTATGAGCCATAGTCAAAGATATTCCCAAAGTAACCAAAGATCCTCACAGAATTGCTAAGGAATTTAATATAGCCATTTTAACATATTAACCTGGTTTCTCTGACTTATATCAGCTAATTTATTTACTTGTCTGTTAAGGACAGGACCAACATTGGATAAAAACTGGCAATTGGGAAAAATCCTAAAGGTTCCTAGAATTACAACCAGGAATCAGCCCCATAACTTGTTATGTAATCAGGCTCAGGCAATTTCTAGGCAACTTCACTGAGCAATTCCTAATGCTTTTCTGAAACTTATTGGTTAGAACAAACTTCACGCTTGCCCACAAAAATCTGCTGAACCTGTTCATAGCTATTACAATCAGCTTCAGATTTTTAAAAATTCTGGCCTTATTTCAGATATTGATTCCACCTGAGTAGCTTTTAATTCCATGTTTATTAATGGGCTGAACTGGGATCTTTTTCTTCCAGTAAAAATACCAGGATGGAATGGAAAACCATGTCTACTCCAGATTTAGTTAATCTTGTGAACCAGTTCTCTCATATTCTAGATGAGTCACCTCAATAGAAGAGCACCAAAATTTTTAATCTTCAACTCCAGCAAGTGAAGGCACCTGAATAAAACCAAAACTCTCCTACTTTTAATATTATTGCAAAAAAGTCAGGGCATTGGAAAAAAGATTATTATAAACTTAAGTGCTTCAGGCATGTTCAGCCCTTTAGCCAGGCTTTCCACTGTCCTCCCAGTTCTCAATGATGGAGCTCCAAGGACCTACAAGATTTCTTTTTAATTCTCTGTCTCACCTGGCTTGGAAACATTTATCCAGGTTAGGGATGAATCTTTTCCACTCATAATTGACACCAGAGCCGTATTTTTGGTGCTTAAATCCACAACTATAAAGCAGCCCCTGCCTGAAGTACTCTAACAGCTTAAATAGTGAGAATTTCTAATGAACCTAAAGAGTTCCTGTCCCTGAACCTATTCCCTTTTCTTTAAGCCCTTTGAGAGATACACATGTTTCCTCCTTGGTTCCTTTGTCCCTACCCACTTATTTGGCTAAGACTTCTTTGAGATATATCAGGCCAGAATTTTTTTTTTCCAAAAGGGAGAAATAATTCTAGAAATTAACGACAGTCACCATGCAGGCCCTTGATAATAAATGACACTTTGACATCTTTTATTAATATTTGTTCCTTCTGGTAGTACTAGCGCTGATTCTGGAAACACTGAAGGTTAATCCCTATTGAATTAGCTACAATCCTTTTTATGGACAAAATATCCCACTGATATTGGCAAAATTCACAGTGTACTTCCCATCAAGATTCAGATAGATCCCTCAAAATCTTTTCCAAGAATTAATCGATATTCTATAGATAAAGAAGCCCTTTAAGACATAAAGTCCATAATAGAAGATTGCAACACTCAAGGCCTCACTATCCCTTGTATTGGTTCCTGTAATACTTCTATTTATCAGTGAGAAAGCTTTAGGGATGAAGGTGGAAGTATTTCCAGGACCTCTGAGCAACAAACATTGTTATCCTTTGACATCATTTTGTTTCTAACCCCTCATATGTTATGAACATTCATTCTCATGAAAAGTAACTTTTTACTGTAATTGGCTTATGCAGGGTATTCCTTAGCATTCCAGTTGGTGAAGCTTTCCAATACCGTTTTGCTTTCCCTTAGGAAGAATTCACCTGCAATTTCTTTTTTCAGAGGAGACCCGGGTTCTATTCCTGGGTGGGAAAGGTCCCCTGGAGGAGGGAATGGCAATCCACTACAGCCAATATTCTTGCCTGGAGAATCCCATGGACAGATGAGCCTGCTGGGCTACAGTCCCATGGGGTCTCAAAGTGTTAGACACTGACTGAGAAACTAACACACACACACACCAGGAAGAAAAATAATACCCATAGACAGTAATTTCTCAGGGCTTTAGACAATGATTCTTGAGAATTTTAATTGTTAAATAATAATAATATCCCTAGTCTTTCATGGAGAAGGCAATGGCACCCCACTCCAGTACTCTTGCCTGGAAAATCCCATGGACGGAGGAGCCTGGTAGGCTGCAGACCATGGGGTCTCAAAGAGTCAGACACAACTGAGCAACTTCACTTTCACTTTTCCCTTTCATGCATTGGAGAAGGAAATGGCAACCCACTCCAGTGTTCTTGCCTGGAGAATCCCGGGGACGGGGGAGCCTGGTGGGCTGCCGTCTATGTGGTCGCACAGAGTCAGATACGACTGAAGCAACTTAGCAGCAGCAGCAGCAGTCTTTCATATCACTGAGTAACTAACACTAACTAACTAGTTAGTGTTAGTTGCTCTGTCGTGTCTGACTCTTTGTGACCTCAAGGACTGTAGCCCACCTGGCTCCTCTATCCATGGGATTCTCCAGGCAAGAATACTGGAGTGGATTGCCATTCCCTTCTCCAGGGGATCTTCCTGACTCAGAGAATGAACCCAGGTCTCCTGCATGGCAGGCAGATTCTTTACTGTCTGAGCCACCAGGGAAGTCCTTGGCAAACACAATAAAGTGCTTCTCAGAATTTGGAAATATTATGGTCTGTAAAACATGTTTGATTAGAAGAGAGATATACAAATTCACATGAAACACTTAAAGCTGTAGGATTAAATGAAAATGTGATTAAATATATTTGCAAAAGAGCATGGCAACTCACTCCAGTATTCTTGCCTGGAGAATCCCTTGGACAGAAGAGCCTGGCGGGCTACAGTCCATAAGGTCACAAAGAGACGAATACAACTGCAGGGACTTAGTCTGCACATATTTGCAAACAATCTGATGTTCACTAGAGGGTTAGATAGTCAAACAATGGAAGTATGGATTCCTATGAAAGACAGAGCCCAGAAAGGTTAATAGGAAAATCCTTCAGACGTTCTGTAGTTCTAAGAAAGCTGTGGTCAGGCCAAAGGGGATTCTGTCAGAGGAGTCCTTCATCTCATGGGACTTACCCTAGTATCTTCCACATTGATTCAGTGACTCCTTAAAATGGGTCGGTGTGAACAGGGTGGTGGAATCAGAGTGCAGCAGCTAAGGTCATCAGTCAAATATAATCCCTGAAATAGGAAATCTGAAGAGTGTATTTTCATGGCCACCACCACAAGTCACGTAGATTCTGAGCATGTATATGATGGCTGCTTTTCAGCTTAAATGTACACATTGGCATTCTTAAGTTAATTCCTAGAAAGAGAACAAATTGGCAGGTACTCTTCAGTAATATGGCTCCTCTTATATGTTATGTGCATGCTCAGCCACTGAATCGTGCCTGACTCTTTGCAACTCCACGGACTGTAGTCCACCAGGCTCTTATGTCCATGAAGTTTCCCAGGCAAGAATACTATAGCGGCTTGCCATTTCCTACTCCAGAGGATCTTTCCTACGTAGGGATTGAACCGACATCTCTTGTGTCTCCTGCATTGGCTGGAGGATTCTTTACCACTGCACTACCTGGGAAAGCCCCCCTTACATGTATCAATTAATTATACATGTTAAAATAATTAACGAATCTGCTTTTACCTGTGTCACTCGTTAAATGTGAGCGTGCTTTTAAAAGACCCAGCCTATACTGTACTAACAAAATACAGTGTTTGGGTGTGAAAAGCTAAGAAATAGATCACAGACGTTGATTTGTCAGGGTTTACCAAGATTATTATTACTTCCCGTGACGCCTCCTGGAAGAGATAGTAGTGACCTTTTCTAATACAGACCTCGGCTTGATGTGGACCAAATGTGAGTATTGTTTGCTTCTCTTGTTAGAATTTCTATACCCCAGAAATCGACCATAGAACAATTAAATTTAGAAAAGGTGAAAGATATTATTGACCCTGGTCTCCTAGTTGTAGGGGAAAGACATGAAATGAAAAATTGCTCAGTTGTGTCTGACTCTTTGCTCCCCCGTGACTATACAGTCTATGGAATTTTCCGGCCAGAAAACTGGAATGGATAGCCTTTCCCTTCTCCAGGGGATCATTCCAACCCAGGGATTGAACCCAAGTCTCCTGCATTGCAGGCAGATTCTTTACCAGCTGAGCCTAATTCAAAATACAATAAAATAGGGACAGAGTGCCATTAAAACTCCTAATTTCTATTTTCTGCTCTAATACTCTTTCTGTACAGATCTTACAGAAATTCCTTTATCATTCTTATTATCTTAGTTTGTGAGTTTTGAATCCTGTTAGCTCATAATTTTATATCTTCATTCTTCATTGATGAATTCATTTAACAAGATTTTCAGTGAGCAGTTATTTGTTTATAGGCTTTCATTGCCAGATATGGCAGCCACTAGCCGCATGAGCTACTATGTTCTTGAAATACAGCTAGTCCAAACTGCTACTTGTAAAATGTTAAGCATGAAGGCTTAACACCCCAAAATGCCAAATATCTCATTAAAATTTTTATATTTATTTCTCAAGTTATAATATTCTGGATAGAAAGCATTAAGAAAAATGTATTGATAAAATTACGTTCACTTGCTTGTTTTTAGGTTCAGTGTGACTTCTAGAAAATTTTAAAACATATATGTGACATTATGTTTTTTTTAGACAGAACTATTACAGAATATCGGAGAAGGCAATGGCACCCCACTCCAGTACTCTTCCCTGGAAAATCCCATGGACGGAGGAGCCTGGTAGGCTGCAGTCCATGGGGTCTCTAAGAGTCGGACATGACTGGGCAACTTCACTTTCACTTTTCACTTTCATGCATTGGAGAAGGAAATGGCAACCCCACTCCAGTGTTCTTGCCTGGAGAATCCCAGGGATGGTGGAGCCTGGTGTGCTGTTGTCTCTGGGGTCGCACAGAGTCGGACACGACTGAAGCGACTTAGCAGCAGCAGCAGCATTACATAATATTGAAGTTGGTCACTTCTTCATCAATTCAATGAATATTTTTTACAGTCCTACAAGTTTTTACACATTGTGCATATACAAAATGTCTTCTTTGGTCTAAAGGTGGTGTGTTTTTTAAGTGAGGTGATTTAGGATATTCTAAAATAGGAAAAAATTGCTAGCATTGACATTGGTTATACTCAGTTTAGATAAGTTTGGAAACTGAACATATGCTATCATCCTTCTTGAAGTGAAAGTTTTCTGGTGAATAAGATCAGGTTTACATAATAGTACTGACCTTCCTTTTGGGGCAAGGTATGGGTCACTAGGTTTACAAAAGCCTGACCTTTTATTTGGCGAATAACAATGTTGCATTGCTTGTCTGATACCAAGGAAAACCACTAGTGCTCTTTAGATTGTGATCCTGTTGGTCCCTGCTATGTCCCTGTTCTCATTCATTCCTTCCTTTCAGCGGAGGTTTCCTTCTTCAGGTGGCATCACTTTTAGGAAGAAGAACCAGGGCTGAAGTCAAGACAAAGTTTTCCAAATGGAGGAGATAATAGAAACAGTTCCCCTACTATCCAGAAAAACATCTATTTCTGCTTTATTGACTATACCAAAGCCTTTGACTGCGTGGATCACAATAAACTGTGGAAAATTCTGAAAGAGATGGGAATACCAGACCACCGGACCTGCCTCTTGAGAAACTTGTATGCAGGTCAGGAAGCAACAGTTAGAACTGGACATGGAACAACAGACTGGTTTCAAATAGGAAAAGGAGTACGTCAAGGCTGTATACTGTCACCCTGCTTTTTTAACTTATATGCAGAGTACATTATGAGAAATGCTGGGCTGGAGGAAGCACAAGCTGGAATCAAGATTGCCAGGAGAAATATCAATAACCTCAGATATGTAGATGACACCACCCTTACGGCCGAAAGTGAAGAAGACCTAAAGAGCCTCTTGATGAAAGTGAAAGAGGAGAGTGAAAAAGTTGGCTTAAAGCTCAACCTTCAGAAAACTAAGATCATGGCATCCAGTCCCATCATTCCATGGTAAATAGATGGGAAAACAGTGCAAATAGTGGCTAACTTTATTTTGAGGGGGCTCCAAAATCACTGCATGCAGATGGTGAATGCAGCCATGAAATTAAAAGATGCTTGGTCCTTGGAAGGAAAGTTATGACCAACCTAGACAGCTTATTATAAAGCAGAGACATTACTTTGCCAACAAAGGTCCGTCTAGTCAAGGCTATGTTTTTTTCTGGTAGTCATGTATGGATGTGAGAGTTGGACTATAAAGAAAGCTGAGTGCCAAGGAATTGATGCTTTGGAACTGTGGTGTTGGAGAAGACTCTTGAGAGTCACTTGGACTGCAAGGAGATCCAACCAGTTCATCCTAAAGGAGATCAGTCCTGAGTGTTTATTGAAAGGACTGATGCTGAAGCTGAAACTCCAATACTTTGGCCACCTGATGTGAAGAGCTGACTCATTGGAAAAGACCCTGATCCTGGGAAAGATTGAAGGCATGAGGAGAAGGGAACGACAGAGAATGAGATGGCTGGATGGTATCACCAACTCAATGGATATGAGTTTGGGTAAACTCCAGGAGTTGGTGATGGACAGGGAGGCCTGGCGTGCTGCAGTCCATGCGGTTGCAGAGTTGGACGCGACTGAGCAACTGTGCTGAACTGAACTATTCTTTTATCATCTGAATGCTTCCATGACTTTTTTTGTGATAAAGTATGATGATGTATGAAATCACAAGCAATTATACTTTGGGAGGACGTTAAACTAAAGTTTAAGAACAGTTCAACAACAGAAGCTGCCTGGTATAGAAATTCATAAATTGTTGAAATTAAGTGCCTTGCCAAGGGAGAAGCTGTAGTGCAATTTTTCCATAAAATTAGAGAAAAGCCTATTAAATTTTGAAACTAAATTAAAGAATTTACCACTTTAGGATGAAAGGACCCTATGCAGCAACTCTTCTTACCTTTTTGAATATATGACAATGAACTTTTAAATAGCCAGCAGATGACATGAAAAAGTACTCTCCTTATTTGTTTCTTATAGGAATGGCCTTGGAGGAAGAATCCAGAAACTGTGCTCATAAATATAATAAATTCGAAGACAAAATAATCTTGACCCAGAAAATGAATATTAAACAGGTGACAGAATTTCTTCTTGGCTACTTAGTCAACTGATAGTTGCAGAGCTCACCTTTGTAACACTGGAAGAGAGGATCCTATTTTTGAAACAATGGATTAATTGAATTTATCTCTGTTATGTGAGCTTTATAACTCATGTAGTTCACTGACAGAGAAAACTAAAAGTCATAAGTCTCTTAAAAGAAGTTCCATGGCTGTTCTATTTACTAGGTATTTTAAGGGGTTAGAAATATTTCTCCATGATAGTTTTACATTCTGTAATTTTCAAAAAATAGCGGAAAAAGAATGGAAAAGTATGCTGCCAGTTTCGTGATCATAGTGTTATAAATCACATATTTTTTTTCCTCCCTTTCTCCTTTGAGAAGTTATTCAGTGTTACTTAACTTATGGGTTTATGCTAGAAGCTTGTCTTGCAAAAGTCAAAACAGAATAGTTCATTTCCTGCACATACGCTATTGACACTACATTATTGAAGCTATGTGCTTAAGTCTATGAAAATTAGCATGGTCTCTTCTCGTTCTACCAACATTACTGAGAAATGACCTAATGAATGAACATCCCTATCACCAAAGATGGTGCCACACAGTGCATGGAGTTTGGATTGAAGAAGCTATTATTTCTTCCACAAATGGTGATGAAAAATACGGGCCACTGATACACACACACACAAATCTAAACATAGACAAAAATTAATTCTAAACGGAACATAAATCTAAACTTAAAATGCAAAACTATAACACTCCTAGGAGATAATAGAGGAGAAAACCTAGAGAGCTGGATATAGTGATTCATTTTTACATGCAATGCCAAGGACACAATCCATGAAAAAAAAAAAACTGACAGACTAGTCTTCCTTAAAATTAAAAGCTTCAGCTCTGCAAAAGATGATAGAGAGAGAAACTGAAGACAAGCCACAGACTAGGAGAAAATACTTGCAAAAGAATATCTGATAAAGAATTGTTGTCTAAAATATACAAAGAACTTTTAACATTCAACAACAAGAAAACAAACAAGTTGATTTTAAAATGGAAAAAAGACCTAATAGATACATCACTAAGAAGATATACAAATGGTAAATACATACATGAAAAGATGAAAAGATGCTCCACAACAAATGTTCTCAGGAAATTGAAGATGAAAACAAGATATCACTGCACACCTGTTGGAATGGCCCAAATCTAGAACACCGACAACATCAAATACTGGTGAGGATGCAGAGCAACAGGAACACTCATTCATTTCTGGTGGGAATGCAAAATGATACAGCCACTTTGGAACACAGTCCAGCAGTTTCTTATAAAGCCAAACATACTCTTGCCATGGAATCCAGCAATCATTTTCGTTGGTATTTACTCAAAGACATCGAAAACCAGTACACAGATGTTAATAGCAGCTTTATTCATAACTGTTGACATTTGAAAGCAAGCAAGGTTGCTTTCAGTGGATAAAGAAATAAACTGATATTAATAACTCCAGACAATGGAATATTCTTCAGCTCTAAAAAGAAATCAGCTATTAAATAGTGAAACAAAGAGTCTTATATGCATATTACTAAGAAGAAGCCAGTCAAAAAGGCTACCTGTTGTATGATTCCAACTATATCACATTCTGGAAAAAGCAAAAATATGAAGACAATAAAAAGTTCAGTGGTTGCCAAGGGTAAAAGGAAGGTGGGAGAGATGAATAAGCAAATCATATTTTTAAGGCAGCTAACATGCTCTGTGTGATATTAGAGTTATGCATATATGCCATCATATATTTGTCCGAACACATAGAATACACAATGCCAAGAGTGAACGCTAATGTAACTACAGACTTTGGTGCTTACCAAATCCACAACATGTCAGTGTGGGTTTCCTAGGTGGTTCAGTGGTAAAGAATCCACTTGCCAATGCAGGAGATGCAGGTTCGATCCTCAGATCAGGAAGATCCCCTGGAGTAGGAAGTGGCAACCACTCCATTATCTTGCCTGGAAAATTCCATGGACAGAGGAGTTTGGTGGGGTCCATGGGGTTGCAAAGAGTCAGATAAGGCAGAGCAACCAACATTTTCACTTCCTTTTCACTACTTCAAAAAATGCAGTACATCTGTTTATGGAATCGGCAAGCAATTTCCTTCTGCTGAGTTCTCCCACACGTATTTAATGTGAAAACAAAGAACTCTTTTGACAATACTTTCTTTTAAAAAATTGAAAAAGCCTAGAAAAAGTTTAGGTATGTTTTATATATTTTTACCATGTATTCTCAGAGGTGAGATGACTATATTTTTCTCTTACCTCTCAAGTATCAAGAACAATGTCCTTCTAACAGAAAGAATTAGAATTTTCTTTCCATATTCCTGGCTGAAGCGCAAAGCATTTTACTGAAGTTATTCCAGGGATAAATCATAATCTTAAACATTTAAGGTAATTAATTTGTATGCGCTACCCTAGGAAAAAATTACCTTTCAATGGATAAAATCGACATGCTTGTGAGGACATGAGGATGAAATGCTTAGAAGTCTATCCTGGTAATATGGCACATTTTTATAGATCCACTTTAATTGTTTTAGCCTAGAGAAATTTCAGCAATGCCCCATCTTGAAAGAAAAGATATAATAGAACTTCACACTTTAGACTGCTTTCTTCCCATAAGATTTGATGATATGCCACAAATATGACCTGATTTTGTGTTTTACAGAGTCATTGAGCTTTAAGTATCAAATACTTTATTCCCTTATTGCATATGGAGAAAAACCATAAAGTTAATAAACTCTCCTAAGGGGACACAATAATAAGGTTCATGGAGAAACTTAAAACTGAATTTAGAGGAGATTAGACATCTGATTTCTCTTCTGTGTCATAAAAATGCCTTAATATATATTTCAGAATTCTGCTTTAAATACTTGACATTATTGATCCCTTTGCTTTCTTTTGTATACTAAAAGAAAAAGCAGCACAGTGTTCCAAGAAATCAAGTAAAATATTATATGCATGTTTCACCATTCCACTTTGTAAGCTCTACGTACATAGACTAGCAATTATGAGAACTGAGTTCTCTTAGCTGCAAGTGCCTCTCATTTCCTAGAGCTTTCAGTGTGAGGGTGTGTGTATGGGTGGAAGAGAAACACTTCAACCGAACATAATTGTTATGGTTTTGTTTGACTTACAGCAGCATCAATATCTCATAATATGAGAATATGAAATCTCCCTATTTAAAGGAAAATACATGGAATTTTCATATATTTCATAACATGAAAATCACTCTATTCGTGGGAATTTACATTAAATGAGATTATTTATTGTTAATATACCAAACAACTAATCACAAAATAAAAAATTTTAGTGCATTAAACAAATATAATTTTTTTATTGGAGGATAATTGCTTTACAATGTTGTGGTGGTCTCTGCCATACATCAGTGCAAATCACTCATAATTTTATACATATCTCCCCTTCTTCTTGAGCCTCCCCACCCCACCCCATTCCACCCCTCTAGGTCATCACAGAGAATCAAGCTGGGCTGTCTGTGTTATATAGCATGTTAATACACCAAAAAACTAATCACAAAATAAAAACTTCAGTGTGTTTAACAATGATAACATCATTGATTACCTGTTAACTTTTGTGTATATAGCACATTCAATTCACATTCTGTTTAAGTAGGTTTGTCGTCATGAGCTTAGTCAAATGCTATATATACCAAATATTTCTGATTCCTAATTCTGGGAGGAAGGATGGTGTAGGAAAAGTAGCCCAACCTCTGTGACTTACAGTGGGTCTTGGAATTATTTTTTTAGGGAAAGGCTATGGTTGGTTTCTTCAGTCCTATTGACAATGGATCAGATAGCAACCCCCAAAGCCTTTTTAGCAACTAACTGGTTCAGAAAAACTCAAGACTAAGGATTGCTAATGCATTTTTATTAGTTTTGATATTTTAAAAGTATTTCCCTATTTGTATGACAATGCAGAAAAAATAATCCCCATAGTGTATTTCATTGCCCTGTTAAGTTTTAAATATCTATATTTTAAAATATTATTCTGCATGAAAACATAAAGTTTCTAGAAAAGAACGTATAGTTTTTTTTACTGCTAGCAAATACTTGCTCCAGTTCCACATGCAACAACTTTTTCCTCCTAGAACAATACAATGAGATCCAGATGAGTTGTCACCAAACATGCATAGGAGTTTGTACCTTAGGCAAGGAAGTCCAGGCATATAAATCTGGAGAGCTATACAAGAAAGGGCAGGGAGGATTGCCACTTCTCCCTTCCTGTATTCAGTACACAACGACAGGACTAAAGTAAGGATTTTAAAGCCAGTATTTATCTTATTAATTCTAGATTCATCCTGCTTGCTTGCTTGCTTGCTTTCTCCTCCTCTCTCTCTCTTTAATATTTAAAGGTACTTTTGGTAAAATACTCAAATATTTCGATATGTATTTTTTATTTTTTTTTAATTTTTTAATATATTTATTTATTTTTTTTTTTTAATTAAAAAAATTTCAGGTATACACGTGCTCCCCATCCTGAACCCTCCTCCCTATTTTTTAAAATATTGTCTCCCATTCTGAAGATTGTCTTTTCATTTTGTCCTTTATCACTGTTTTTTTTTTTAAATATTTTTATTTATTTATTTAATTTTGGCTGTGCTGGGTCGTCTTTGCTGCGTGGGCTTTTCTCAGTTGCGGCAAGCAGGGCCCGCTCTCTAGTTGTGGTCTGTGGGCTTCTCGTTGCGGTGGCCTCTCCTGTCACAGAGCGCAGGCTCCAGGGCATGCAGGTTTCAGGAGCTGTGGCTCTCAGGCTCTAGAGCACAGGCCAATAGTTGTGGTGTACAGGCTTGGTTGCTGGGTGGCACATGGGATCCTCCTGGACCAGGGATCAAACCTGTGCCTCCTGTATTGGCAGATGGATCGTTTACCATTGAGCCACCAGGGAAGCCCAACAGGCATTTTTTTAAGTAAATAAATATGTGTTTATTGCAATTTACCTGTTCCAGTATGAAAATTCAATTATACAGCTAAAGATATGAATTAGAGTTCCTAAACATAAAGATAATAAGCTTCAAAACCAGTTCGAGGTGCTATCAGTACCATCAAAGAGAATTTCACAAAACCACAAAAAATATTCATACTAGTCTTCCGTATCCTCACCACAGAGTATGGAGGCATAGGTTAGAGATCAAGCCTTATGCACTAATATTTGTGTCCTGGGGAAAATTTGGCCTTCCTTTGTGATTATGACATATCAATTTTCTTGTTTAAACATAACTCCCCCCAGGTTTTCATTTCATTCCCTAGAATTACTTCCGCCGGGTCTCCTATAAGAATAATTCCCTAAACCAATCCATGAACTACTCAAAGTACACTCTCCAGTCTTAGGCTCTTAAAATAGAAAGAAGTTTATTTAGGGGTGCAGCAGTCGAACAGGGTGACACAGTAACCTCCTCACTCTATCTTTCTAAAATAGGATATTTTTAACTAACCAAACAGCATGGGACTATGGGTTCTACAAAGCAGAAATCACCAGATGTGAAGGCATATGCTCTTTGCCAGACATCCTCGATTTCTGGACTTCAAGTCAGCAATTGCTCTCTTAGTAAAGTGGAAAAAGCCTGACCCCTAACTCTTCTATGGTCTAGAGATGTTTACTGCAGCAGCTCTATCAGCTGATTAGGCATTTTAGACATGTCTAAATGAGGCAGTTCAGCAATTGGTCAGCTCCCAGCATGATATGACCCCGTGGGATAGAAGAGCAATGACAGTTGGGAAGTTCTTATTTTTTATGAGAAATTAATTACCTTTTGTAGACTGTTTCAGTGTAGAGTCTATCAAAGAAGCAGAACTATCATGAGTGATATAAAATTAAAAAATTACTAGAATATAAACAGTTTGTGAACAGTGGTTGCCTCTACATATGGTGATAGACTTGAAATACTTAGTTATTAAGTACAGCCATCAGGGAAAAAAAATAAAAGATAACCGTGGGGCAGCAGAAAGTAAGAAAAAACTGGTCCTAAAGGACAAGCAGAAACTACCTCCAATCGCAATGACATGAGTGACCTGTAGAAAACCTGGAGACCTCACCACGGCACTTAATAGGTGCATGTCCCAGAGTTGAGGATTCAGAGGAAGCAAAGAAATCTGCATGGGGGCTTCCCACGTGGCACAGCTGGTAAAGAATCTGCCTGCCAATGCAGGAGATGCAAGAGATATGAGTTCAATCTCTGGGTCAGGAAGATCCCCTAGAGTAAGAAGTGGCAACCACGTTAGTATGCTTGCCTGGAAAATTCCATGGATAGGATAGCCTGGCAGGCTACAGTCTACACAAAGAGTCAGACACGACTGAGCATGCTCACACAAAGGAATCTGTAGAGTTGGCATCTCCCCTACCGGAAAAGGTGAGTCAGGAGCTCAGTGACAATTAGCACAAGTGACGGTGGTGTCTGGTGTCCTGCACTAACCTTTAGTCTGCCTTTGAAACTCACATCAATTTTCCCTTCAGAGTTTGTTAATAAACTGTAAGGAATTTAATTTCTCATTTTAGGGGTTATATTTTTAGCTGTGTGAGGATGGTTTCATCAAGCTAAGCAGAAGTAACATTTTATTGATGTCTCTATTTGGAAGTTAAATCTGGATAAAAGATGTTTGTGAAGATGTCAGTTTGACAAGGTTGGACTCTGGTTGTTTAATGCTGAGTCAGCCTAAGTAACCCAAAACTTTTATTAAAATCCCCTTCTATTTATGATCTTTGGTTAGTGTTGGCCAAAAGAAAAATTTTACATGGGTTTCAAAGGTAGAAGTGAAGGAGCAACCATAAACTTTGAATTTGGTTCTCATTATCATTTCAAATTTTAGCCTTGAAGCTGTCAGAAATAAGAGTTTATTCCTGGTATTGTTGCTTTAAGAGCAGACATAGGAGATTTCTGCTCATTTACCTGGATCTTGTGCTGGGAAGTGAAAACCCTGAGCTGATATTTATTTTTTTCTCCACATGATTCAGTACATATAGAAGTAACCAACCACTTCCATCACTTTTTATTTCTTTCTTTTCTAAAATGGTCCATGGCAGCAAAGACTTGGTCACCCAAAGACTTTTATTCTATAGGGCCTTAATTAATGGTACTTACAGCTTATAATTTAAATAATTACCTTTTGTCACAGCATGCCACAAGTGAAAGTGCAAGTGAAGTCGCTCGGTCGTGTCCAACTCTTTGTGACCCCATGGACGGTAGCCTACCAGGCTCCACGGTCCATGGGATTCTCCAGGCAAGAATACTGGAGTGGGCTGCCATTTCCTTCTCCAGGGGATCTTCCCAACCCAGGGATCAAACCCAGGTCTCCTGCATTGCAGACAGGCGCTTTACCATCTGAGCCACTGTAACTTGATAAAACCAACCCCTTTAAATCTAATCAGATCAAAAAACCAGTTTCAGATAACCCAGAATAAATTCACAGAGCCCAGCCATAAATTTTCTTTCCCCTGGAACCACTTTGCCTAGCAATCTGTGCCAGTTAAGATTTGATCAGGGGAGCGCGACCAGTAGAATGGTGTGTGATAAGTGATTTATTATAGAGGTTAAACTTTACAGTTATGAGAATTGGGGGAAAATGCTATTCTCTGTGTGTCTGGCTTTGGACCTGAAGTCATGTCTATGGGGCTAACGCTCAGCAAACAAACCTGGACATAAGGTATAAAGGAGAGAATAAAACCCACAGAGAGTTACAAGTTCATGTCTGTCTCTCACCAGTTCCAAACTCAACAACACAGGTGATCTGCAAAAAATCTGGAACTTTTGCCATAGAACAGCAGTTGAGCCCGGCCCATGACTCTGAGAAGCTTCAAGAAAGGATCCAGTTAGGAGCTGAATGTTGCCTTCCTTCCTTTTCCCCCTTCTATTCCCATTGTTCTCTCCTCTTGTGAACTGCTCTTAGAGGATGACCTGCGTGTGTGCTCAGTCGCTCATTTCTGTCCAACTCTTTGCTCTCCCATGGATGGTAGCCCACCAGGCTCCTCTGTCCATGGAACTCTCCAGGCAAGAATACTGGAGTGAGTTGCCATTTTCTACTCCAGGGGATCTTCCCTACCCAGGGATCGAACCCATGTCTCTTGCATCTCCTGCATTGCCGGGTGGATTCTTTACCAGTGAGCCACTTGCAAAGCTTAGAGGATGACATAGGCAGTAAAGAGTCTAAGCCATTAAGCCACCTTATCTTCACTGAAGTTGTCTGTCTTTGTTTTAAATCCAAATTCATATAGGCGCTCTGCCTTTTTGAAGCATTTGAATTGGTTTGGATGGTTAGGACTTTGAGATTCTAGTATTTACTTACTGAAATACAAAAGGAATATAAACTAAAATATACTTGTGGAGAAATGCTGCCTGGTCCTTCCATTGTAAAAAGATAATAATTTTATCTTCTTCATTAGTTACAGAGCACAGGTATTAGCTTGAAAGAAGAAGAGACTTCTAGGATATTTAAATAAAGTTCATTTTCACAGGATATGAAGTAATTTGATGATCTTCAAGGGTCCTAAAAGTTAAGTTGTTAAAACTTCAAAACACAAAATTCATTACAAGGGAACTGGGCACAAGCTGAATGCTAGAATTAGCACTGGGTGGGATTGTAGTCATGATGTAAAATGTAATAAATAACTATGATTAAAGTCATATTTGAAATATTCACATACTAATGGGGAAAATAATCAAGAAATTAACAATGATGTTCAAATTAATTGGATCAATTAGTATATTAAGCAACTGAGATATTAATTTAGCACTGGACTTATTAACATATGGCATTGTGTGAGAATTTACCAAAGTCCTGTAGATAGTTTTTGCCTCCAAACTGGCTCCAATCCACATAGGAAGTAGTAGCGCGGATGTAGCAACAAAACATATTTTATAATGTGTTCCTTCCTTGAACATCCCACTTTGTTTGCTAGCTGGATGATTCCCCAGCCTGCTTTTGAAGTGATGCAATTTTCACTGAAGAGAAGATAACTCTCTTATGCTATGTCAGAATAAAGTCTTAGTTTTGTTTGCTCTTTGCAATAAAGAAGTGAGGAATCAACTGTATGAAAACACCACAGACTTGAGTTTGTATTTTTTAAAAAAAGATTTTTCTTTTTTCTTAAAGAGATGGAAGGACCTCAAGATAAAAAGAAGTGGTTCCTGTATAAATAGTCGTGTCTCAGAGCAGCCTAGCAAGACTTGGCCTCTTCGATCTCAGCGCTAACAAAGTGACACCGCTGGCCTTTGATGATTTGTGACAGTCATTGCATTTCAATTGTCTGTAACCAGCACTACCCTCCAGCATCCTCCTCTTAAACATGAAAAGCCATATATCAACTCTGCCTGATGAGGCCTGAGATAACTCAAAGCTTCAGCTTGCTTGTAGATCTCTTGGTGCTTGAACCCGTTGCCAGCGCCTCTGCTGAGCAAATTTTCAGCACAGTTTAGTGTTAGACACACACTCTCATTCTTGGGGTAATTTAGATATTAATTTTCAGTGTGCTTACATTTATGTATATCTGAACCAAATCAATGTTGATTGCAAACTACTAGCTTAACAATTTATGTGTAGCACATCAATTTCCTAAGCATGGTACAATACAGCAGCCCGGGGAAACTGAGAAAGAAAGAAAATTGCGCAGTGTTAAAATATAAGGATGGTGTCAGAGATAAGAGGCCCAAAGACTCACATAAGCGTAAACCATTGCTTTTGTGTGTGCTTAGAGAATAGCAGGTAGTATCCTTTAGACTTTTACTATTTGTGCTGCTTGAAGTTGATTTATATTTATGTTACTTCAGTGTGGTTATTTTGGTTTTAAGCAGAGAAGTGGAAAAAAAAAAAAAACTCCTGATAAAATCAAAGAAATCAATTCAACAAGTTTTTTGTTTTTAAGAGTATATACTATTTTCCAAACACTGTGATATGGACCCAGGCAGGGAAGGGGAGAGTGAGATGAACTGGGAGTATAGTGTTGACATACATACACTACCACGTGTAAAATAGATAGCCAGTGTGAGCAGGAAGCTCAGCTCCATACTCTGTGATGACCTAAAGGGGTGGGAAAGGGGTGATGGGAGGGAGGCTCAAAAGGGAGGGACATGTGAATAGTTACAGCTGATTCACTTTGTTGTACAGTAGAAACTAACTCATCATCATAAAGCAATCAGAATCAATAATAAAGAAAGAAAGTGAAGTCTCTCAGTCGTGTCCGACAATTTTGCGACCCCATGAACTGTAGCCTACCAGGGTCTTCTGTCCATGGGATTCTCCAGGCAAGAATACTGAAATGGGTTGCCATTTCCTTCTCCAGGGGATCTTTCCAACCCAGGGATCGAACCAGGGTCTCCCGCTTTGCAGGCAGACACTTTACCGTCTGAGCAACCAGGGAAGCCCTAATAATAAAATAGATAAATAAAAATAAGGGGAAATATAAACACAGCATACATGTAAGAGACACGAGTTCGATCTCTGGGTCCAGAAGATCCCCTGGAGGAGGGCAAGCAGCCCACTCTGGTATTCTTGCCTGGAGAATCCCATGGACAGAGGAGCCTAGTGGGCTACAGTCTAAGGGGCTGCAAAGAGTCAGATACAACTGAAGTGACTTAGCACATACCTGGCTAGACTAGATGTCCTTAGAGTCTCAGTTAGATGCCTCCACCTCCAGGTACTAAGAATGTCAGCTGCCAAGAGTCCACAGATACATGCAGCCCTTTGAGAGTGGTCCATGATAACTACCTTGCTCAGAAATGCCTGAGAAGCTATGCCTTCTCCCCAGAGGAGGTCTGCAACCAATAACTAACTCTGAGAGAGGGTAAACACTGCCCCTATCACCTCAAAGAGGGAAACGGCTGCATCACCAGTCATCTTCCAGTGTTTTCAGCAAGATCAGGATGAGGCTAAACTTCAGCCAGACTTGTCATTCACAAGTCTTAGTGTGTACCAGAATCACCCAGAGGGCTTGTTAAAATACCGATTATTGGACCCCACACACAAAGTTTCTGATTCAGTGGATCTGGACCTGAAAACCTGCATTTTAACAGGTTCTCACCCGATGCTGATGCTGCTGATCTCATTTTGAAAACCACTGGGCTAGGCTCATGCCTTTCCCTTATTCTTACCTGCTTCTCTTTTTGTTTCCTCCTGCAAACACAAGGATCCATGAGCATAAGAGTCCCTCTCTCAGGCTGCTTCCAAGGAACCTGACCTAAAATAGTATTCCAACCTGAATTAGATCTGCAGGACTTAAAATGTCCTTTTGCATATGTGTATGTACATGATGAAAAGCTGGATCACGACCTGGAATAAAAACTGTGTCACCTAAATTTATTGAGGGCTACACATGAAGTCAGTTTAACAATAATAACCAAGGTTTCTCTAGCTTAATAGTTTCTGTGACTTTCTCAGTGAGCATCGGCCCCAGTGCACTGAAGCATCCACAGCACAAAGGGACATGAAGCTTAAAGAAAAGTATGGGATGGAGAGATAGGAGTGAAAGCCTCTCTCCCGTTTATGTTAACCCTGTTAGAAGAAGCACAAAGTGCTCTTATAGGTGATTCCACATTGCACAGAGTTTACTGAAACTGTTCTTGCAGAAATGAATGTCAGCCTCCCCTTTCCTCAAACCTGGAAATCAGTCAGTATAGGAACATGGAAAATCATCACAGGCTCCTGCAAATCCTTCTTCCCTCTTGCAAGTCAACCTTCCTTCCAGGGTCATGCTTATTTGACTCTTTCCTTTTAATCTCAAACTGAGTTTTCACAGGAGTCCTTCATTGCTCATGTAAGGACTACTCATGATTTCTCTAAGTTGCCCTGAGACTCGGGTGGGGAATCACTAAATAAACTTTATTAGTTTGTAGCACAATTTGGATATTATAACTTTATCTCTGTAAAATCCTGCCTTATGCTGATGCTCTACATTAAAAAATTTCTAGATATGAAATAATGAGAAGGTAAAATTTATTGCGCTAAATATATATTTATAAAATACATATATTTATATATATATATATATGTATGTATATACACATGTTTCTGAAAATAGTTCTGATATCCTGGCAGATATATATGTGTGTGTGTGTGTGTGTATCAGAACTATTTCCCATCATCCTCTTGGTTATGAATATCATATTTTTTTAGAGAATGGAAGGTGAATTTCCAAACCCCCACAGCCAGCTCACTTTTTCCTTTTTCTTTTATATATGATTACCTCAGGGCTGTGTATCCACTCCAAGAGTGCAGTGGCTAAAATAGCAAATCTCTGACTCTTCACACAGCAATGATTCTAACAAATTACTGTGCTACCTTAAGGAGAGGCACAGGCAGCAGAAACATGTGCTGGTTTCATACAGAGGATGGAAAAATTATTTAAATTCTAAAAAGAAGGGCAAAATCTCCATTTTTTGTTGTTGTTGTTTAGTCACTCAGTCCTGTCCAATATTTTTTCAACTCTATGGACTGTAACCCACCCGTCTCCTCTGTCCATGGGATTTTTCTAGGCAAGAGTACTGGAGCAGATTGCTATTTCTTCCTCTAGGGGTTGTTTCCCACCCAGGGACTGAACCCACGTCTCCACATCTCCTGCATTGTAGGTAGATTCTCTCCCACTGTGTCAATGGGGAAGCCCCCAGATCCCCATATATCGGTGTGTTTTATTACTTTGTTGCTGTTGTTTACTGCACTTTTTTTTTTTTTTTGCAACTTTCTATAAGCTTTCCTCAGGACAATCATTTGGGTACCAATAACAGGGCATCAGCTAAGGTCCAAATTCATTCGTATATATTTGGTTGCAGAACTTTCGAAAGTTGCAAATCCCTTTCCCCGTGGGAAAAAGCAGTCTCTCATTCCATTTCAAGAAAATCACTTCAAATCAGCAAGGTATGGTTGCTACCAGACAAAAGGGGCCTCAGGAGAGATGTAATTATGTATTTCAGACTTGATTACATACAATTTTGTTTCCACCATCTTTAAGTCCTAGCCAGAATTGGAAGATGCGGGCATTCTGTGACATGTGAAGTCTCTAATCAGGCAACAAATAGCCTAACCCGTCTGAACAGCCTGCTACAAAACATAAGAATGATTTCACTACTTGTGACATTTAGCAGTTCTTATGTCCTCACCACAAGCAGGATTCCTACCCTTATTGCTTTAAAGTAATTCGTGATCACATACTCCATTTATTTGTTGAATATGATATCCTATCATTGTTGAATATGCCCGAATACAGATTAAAACCTCTATAATTTGGGAGTAGGGGAGTGATGTTGAAGTGTCGTAAATCAGTTCTAAGATAAAAGTAAGTCTTTAATAAGATACTATACTAACAAGTAAGTGTTTTTATAGTTTGGGAAAGTTGGTGTAAACCTCAGTGTCTTCCAACAATGTGCATGAACACAATGGTGCCTTTTGTTCCTCACAATCTCAGACGTCTTAGGTGTTAATTACAAGTTCAAACCATGCCTTCTTAACTCATTCTGTTTTTCAGAGGCTGGCTTGAAGGGACCATGCTCTGTTTAATTGAATTAAATTTTAATCTAATTTTTACATAACTTCCTAACAGATTATGAGGTGCTCCTTTATGAACCTCACTTCAAAAGAAACAAGAATAGACTACGAAAAATATGAAGGAGCAACTTAAAATGGTAACTTTGTTCTACTTGATTTGGGAAGTATGTTGATGTTTCAAGTTATTGGTTTAATGGAAATACATTTGATGTTCATCATGACTATTCATAAGCACAAGCGCAGGAAAATAAATAAGATCTCTGGCCTGGGCAGTTGTTGTTGAGACATTATTATCCCATGGCTCCAAACCCATGTACTCTGAACTTCACTGAATGTGACAAAATTATTTCTTAAATGTAGAAACTATTTTACTTTTGTTTAATTTTCTTTTGTATATATTACTACCTAAGTACACAGGATGAAGACGCTTCATTACCTCTCTTTCCCAAAGGATGTATCTACAAGTGGACTAGAAAATCTCACGAGTGCATGAAAGGCTTTTCAAACACTCCACCTAGAGTGTGCAAGTAAACGGGATTCTCACTACAAACTTGAAAACACATTACTTTTTAGTTGGGATTCTATAAAGATTAGTGAACAACTGTTTCCATTAAAGAAAAGAGTCTGATGGAGTGCACAAGAGAGGGAAGCTCCGTCTATTTATAATGCCTTCATAGAAACCAGAGCCATGTAGACTTAGTTTGGGACTTTGAAATAATACCAGGATTCCTATCTTTCTCTCTCTTCATAGCCATCCAACTTATTGGAGTAGAGGAATGAATGAAGCAAGTGAAAAACATTTGAATTTCATTTTTTTTTCTATTGGTTGGACACATTGTTTTTCTTTCAAAAAATCCAATTATGATGATGGTTCTCTACATAATGAGTTGCAATTCACATACAGAAACTTCAGGAGTGTCTATATTGAGTATGATAGAGTTGCTGTTGTTGTTCAGGGCTAAGTCGTGTCCTACTCTTTGCAACCCCATGGATTGTAGCCCTCTAAGCTATTCATGGGGTTGCAAAGAGTCAGACACGAATGAGCGACTGATCTGATCTGATCTGAAGCTCCTCTGTCCCTGGGATTTCACAGGCAAGAATTGAGAGAATTTCTGTTTCCTTCTCCAGGGGTTCTTCCCAACCCTGGGATTGAACCTGCATCTCCTGAATTGGCAGGTAGATTCTTACCACTGAGCCACCAGGGAACCCAAATAGAATATCAATACTACTTAATGGTATTTATCTCTTAGATACATAGTTAATAAAATGGAACATGATGAATTTGTTTGAAGAAAACATTTCCTCTCTTTTAATTGTCCAAAACTTTGAACGGCTATTTAAAATGCTAATTTTCAAGCCATATGTAATGCTAAAAATAACTAATTGTGAATCTGATGACTTTATAACATAACTCATAACTTTGTTATTTCAGGAGACGTTTGAATATTTGCAAGATATATGTGTCACCCTTTTGAAAAGACTATTGCTTTATAAATAGAAAAATATATTTAATTCTTCTATTTATGTGTAATTCTAAAGAAGAAAATGTTTATTTAATTCTAAAGTTAAGATGCACGATACTGGAGGCTTGGGGCTAGTGCACTGGGACGACCCAGAGGGATGGTATGGGGAGGGAGGAGGGAGGAGGGTTCAGGATGGGGAACACATGTATACCTGTGGCGGATTCATTTTGATATTTGGCAAAACTAATACAATTTGTAAAGTTTAAAAATAAAAATAAAATTAAAAAAAAAGTTAAGTTAAAATGGATGAAAGAAATATCATTAACATATATTATTCCCTCCCACCTCTTTGCACTATTTATTTCTTTGGTGATTACAGTTAAATATAGTTTCAGTTCAGTTCAGTCGCTCAGTCATGTCTGACTCTTTGCGATCACATGAACCACAGCACTCCAGGCCTTCCTGTCCATCCGGAGTCTACCCAAACCCATGTCCATCGAGTCGGTGATGCCATCCAACCATCTCATCCTCTGTCGTCCCCTTCTCCTCCTGCCTTCAATCTTTCGCAGCATCAGGGTCTTTTCAAATGAGTCAGCTCTTCCCATCAGGTGGCCAAAGTATTGGAGTTTCAGCTGAAACATCAGTCCTTCCAATGAACACCCAGGACTGATCTCTTTAGGATGGACTGGTTGGATCTCCTTGTAGTCCAAGGGACTCTCAAGAGTCTTCTCCAACACCACAGTTCAAAAGCATCAATTCTTTGGTGCTCAGCTTTCTTTAGAGTCCAACTCTCACATTCACACATGACCACTGGAAAAACCATAGCCTTGACTAGACAGACCTTTGTCGGCAAAGTAATGTCTCTATTTTTTAATATGCTGTCTAGGTTGGTCATAACTTTCCTTCCAAAGACCAATCATCTTTTAATTTCATGGCTGCAATCACCATCTGCAGTGATTTTGGAGCCCTGAAAAATAAAGTTAGCCACTGTTCCCCATCTATCTGCCATGAAGTGATGGGAACAGATGCCATGATCTTAGTTTTCTGAGTGTTGAGCGTTAAGCCAACTTTTTCACTCTCCTCTTTCACTTTCATCAAGAGACTCTTTAGTTCTTCTTCACTTTCGGCCATAAGGGTGGTGTCATCTGCATATCTGAGGTTATTAACATTTCTCCCAGCAATCTTGATTCCAGCTTGTGCTTTCTCCAGCCCAGTGTTTCTCATGATGTACTCTGCATAGAAGTTAAATAAGGAGGGTGACAGTATACTGTCTTGACGTACTCCTTTTCCTATTTGGAACCAGTCTGTTGTTCCATGTCTAGTTCTAACTGTTGCTTCCTGACCTGCATATAGGTTTCTCAAGAGGCAAGTCAGGTGGTCTGGTATTCCCATCTCTTTCAAAATTGTCCACAGTTTATTGTGATCCACACAGTCAAAGGCTTTGGCGTAGTCAGTAAAGCAGAAGTAGATGTTTTTCTGGAACTCTCTTGCTTTTTCCATGATCCAGTGGATGTTGGTAATTGGATCTCTGGTTCTTCTGCCTTTTCTAAAACCAGCTTGAACATCTGGAAGTTCACGGTTCACATACTGCTGAAGGCTGGCTTGGAGAATTTTGAGCATTACTTTACTAGCATGTGAGATGAGTGCAATTGTGCGGTAGTTTGAGCATTCTTTGGCATTGCCTTTCTTTGGGATTGGAATGAAAACTGACCTTTTCCAGTCCTGTGGCCACTGCTGAGTTTTCCAATTTTGCTGGCATATTGATTGAGTGCATGGCTTTCACAGCATCATCTTTCAGGATTTGGAATAGCTCAACTGGAATTCCATCACGTCCACTAGCTTTGTTTGTAGTGATGCTTTCTAAGGCCCACTTGACTTCACATTCCAGGATGTCTGGCTCTAGGTGAGTGATCACACCATCATGATTATCTGGATCATGAAGATTTTTTTTGTACAGTTCTGTGTATTCTTGCCACCTCTTCTTAATATCTTCTTCTTCTGTTAGGTCCCTACCATTTCTGTCCTTTATCGAACCCATCTTTGCATGAAATGTTCCCTTGGTATCTCTAATTTTCTTGAAGAGATCTCTAGTCTTTCCCATTCTGTTGTTTTCCTCTATTTCTTTGCATTGATTGCTGAGGAAGTCTTTCTTATCTCTCCTTGCTATTCTTTGGAACTCTGCATTCACATGGGTATGTCTTGACTTTTCTCCTTTGCTTTTCACTTCTCTTCTTTTCACAGCTATTTGTAAGGCCTCCTCAGACAGCCATTTTGCTTTTTTGCATTTGTTTTTCTTGGGGATGGTCTTGGTTCCTGTCTCCCATACAATGTCACAAACCTCTGTCCATAGTTCATCAGGCACTCTATCAGATCTAGTCCCTTTAATCTATTTCTCACTTCCACTGTATAGTCATTTGATTTAGGTCATACCTGAATGGTCTAGTGGTTTTCTCCACTTTCTTCAATTTCAGTCTGAATTTGGCAATAAGGAGTTCATGATACAAACCACAGTCAGCTCCCAATCTTGTTTTTGCTGACTGTATAGAGCTTCTCCATCTTTGGCTGCAAATAATATAATCAATCTGATTTCGGTGTTGACCATTTGGTGATGTCCATGTGTAGAGTCTTCTCTTGTGTTGTTGGAAGAGGGTGTTTGCTATGACCAGTGCGTTTTCTTGGCAGAACTCTATTAGCGTTTGCCCTGCTTCATTCTGTATTCCAAGGCCAAATTTGCCTGTTACTCCAGATGTTTCTTGACTTCCTACTTTTGCATTCCAGTCCCCTATAATGAAAAGGACATCTTTTTTGGGTGTGAATTCTAGAAGGTCTTGTAGGTCTTCATAGAACTATTCAACTTCAGCTTCTTCGGCATTATTGGTCGGAGCATAGACTTTAATTACCATGGTATTGAATGATTTGTTTTCCTTGGAAATGAACAGAGATCATTCTGTCATTTTTGAGATTGCATCCAAGTACTGCATTTTGGACTCTTTTGTTGGCTATGATGGCTATTCCATTTCTTCTAAGCGATTCCTGCCCACAGTAGTAGATACAATGGTCATCTGAGTTAAATTCACCCATTCCAGTCCATCTTAGTTTATAGTTTAAAAATATAGTTTAGCTATATCTAAAATAGTTTTATGTAGATGATAAATCATATAATGATTTTAAGGATTTTGATTCTGAATATTTTCAAAGAAAAAAATGTAAAATATTTCAATATATCTATAAATTGTTAAAACAATCTTATTTAAAAGTCATGTATTAAATATTGATCACATACTAAGCACTGATTTGGGGATAAAATGGTAAAAATTCATAATCTCTGTTTTCAGGGAGTTTGCAGAAAGGGCATAAGATGTTGCTTCATAATGCTTCAAAGGAAACATTTAAAGGAAAACATATTTAGTCAGCCCAGGCTGCCATAAAGAAATACCATAATGCGTGGCTTAACAAAAATTTACTTGCTCACAGTTCTGGAGGCTGGAAAGTCCAAGATCAAGTTCTGGATGATTTGGTGTCTGCTGAGAGCTCTCTCTCCAGCCTGCATGCAGCTTGCTTGCTGAGTCCTCAATGTGCCCTCACTTAGCAAAAAGACAGCATGAGCTCTTCCTTACATTTCTTTCTCTTCCCATAAGGGCAGCAGTCTTATTGGATTAAGGCCTCACCTTTTTGACTTCATTTCACCTTTATCACTTCTTCAGAGTCCCTTTTTCCACAAAAGAGTAACATTGGAGGTTAGGGTTTTGCATAAATTTTGAGGAAGTTGTGATTCAATTCATAGCAGAAGCCTTGACTGAATTACCTTGTTCAACGAACAAATGAATAAAACAAAGTCTTCTTTATTTAGTTGTTAGTATTCAGGAAGAGAGATTGCATTAAGTGGAAACTTTATCATGAAACCAAATCTAACATATGTAACTTACCAGTTTTTCCATTTGTATGAGCTGAATTATATAAACTGAGGAATGAGTGAAGGGAGTGAAGCATTTGAATTTTGCTTTTATAAAAATCATTTGAAGAGGAACTTTTAAAGAGGTTTAGAATCTTATTTATGACTATTATATCCCTATTAAGAATAGTACTCATTATTTGCAGATATCCTTGTCCTCTACAAAAAATTAACACAAACTCTTCCTGTTTAATACTCAGAAGAGCCTTGTGAGTAAGATTTTGCAGTTCCAATTTTATATATAATATATAGAGAGACACATAAAATGTATACTCAACATTAGTTCAGGATTTCTTCTCTATGTCCAGTATTATTTCCACTATACCATTGTTGTTGATTACAGATACTACATGGAATTAAATGATGTTATTTTGGGTATACAAAAAGATCAGTCAAAAATCTGACTAATAGCTGGCACTATCCTCCTAGTTTAACAATATTGTGCCAGAGTAAAACAACTGAAATATGGAAGCCTTCTCCAAAAGTCCTCATGGGTGTAAAAGTTATTCTTCCTAAAATTTCATATGAAGTATTGGTATTGTCAAGGGAGGCAGAGTATAGCTGAAATGTGTGTAAATATGTGTGTATGTATATGTGTGTACGTAGGGAATGACATTATGCAGGCATTACTTGGACATGTTAGTTAGGACTTTTAGTTTAATTTTAATTTTTAAATGTGTGAAATATTTCACATTTTTATAGTTCTGTTAACTCACAAAGACCCTCTATGATCTGCCATAAGCTATATAAAGGATACATGCCTCTTATACTTCTCATTATGCTCAACTCTTATAATATTTTATAGACTAACTCATGTCACTGAAGATTTGCATTCTTTGGGCATCAATGAAAAATGTCAATATTCTAATTTATACTGTCTCCGTTTTTAATTCAAATCAAAGAAGAAAATACTCATATCTAAGCAAAAGAAAAAAAGATGACTCAAATTAGGTTATCACAGTTTAAGAAAGCGTAACAATTTCTCACAACAAAAATGTCATGAATCTTTAGTTTCTGTAATAGAGAACTATTCTTACTATTATATCATTATGCAAAGCAATTTAAACCAGTTATTAAGACCCTGGAAACTCTCAGAATATGAGAGAATGTGTCTTTAGATCCTCCAGCTTTCAGAAAAATTTTACCATACCTGACATTGAAAGACATTAAATTATAATCTTTACACTGTAATTTAAAACTAGATCATTATTCACTTTGGAGACTCCTTGGGCCTACCTTCATATTTTATGGTTGAAGATATTAAGGCCATGAGTGGCTGAGAGCCACAAAAGTTAGTTACTAAAATGGGACTTCATTCTTTCCTAACCCAGGGCCCCTTCTTCATTACCGAATATGACAGGACTGTCATATTCATGATGTAGCTGATCTAAGAAGTGCTGATAAATAGATTATGCAGTTGTCACTTAAATCAGATAACTTCTCTAGCTAAGAAAAGACTGCTCAGGCTTCCCTGGTGGCTCAGTGGTAAAGAATCCACCTGCCAATGCGGAAGACATGGGTTTGATCTCTGGTTTGGGAGGATCTCATGTACTGCAGAAAAATTACGCCAGAGCACCACAACTACAGAGCCTATAGTTGAGCCCAGGAATTGCAATTGCTGGACTCACGTTCCACAACTACAAAGCCCACCTGTGCACGCCCTAGAGCCCGTGCTGTGTAATGAGCGAAACCACCGCAATGAGAAGCCAGCACACTGCAGCTAGAGAGTAGCCCCTGCTCGCTGTAACTAGAGAAAAGCCCACACAGCATTGAAGACCCTGAACAGCCAAAAAAAAAAAATTATATATATATATATATATATTAAAAAGGAAAGCTGCTCAAGTAAGCATAGAGCACCACAGTGAAATTCTAGAGAGCTTGCCCATCTGAAAATGTCAATTCTGTCTTGGCCTTTCTATGTAGAAGCTAGGCCCTGTGTCTGTTTTCTCCTGAGTAAAAATGTCAATTGAAGAATTGAGAATTGTGAAAATCCAAAAAAAAAAAAAATTAAGTGTTTTCTAGAAAAAGGATTATTATAAGGATGATTAGCTTAAAATATTAGATATTGGTGAAATGAGACACTTACACAGATGCTTTTTTGTAGCTGTTCAGTGTGGGCCTGTCTGGTGGCCGCCAATTTCAGGACAAGCATCTCAGATTACTCATGAAAGGTTAAGTTGCAGCATGAGCTTTTCAAGATATTTCAAATGATAGGCATTTAGAGAGATTTCTTCTGAGTTTGAGAATGTTTCACTAAAACAAGAAGTCCTGTAGTTACTCTCCTTTTAGATTTTTAGACAAGAAATGATTTCAGTTTAGTCACTCAGCTGTGTCCAACTCTTTGTGACCCCATGGACTGCAGCACGCCAGGCCTCCCTGTCCATCATCAACTTCTGGAGCTCACTCAAACTCATGTTCACCGAGTCAGCAATGTCATCCAACCATCTCAACCTCTATCGTCCCCTTCTCCTCCTGCCTTCAATCTTGCCCAGCATCAGGGTCTTTTCAAATGAGTCAGTTCTTTGCATCAAATGGCTAAAGTATTGGAGTTTCAGCTTCAGCATCAATCCTTCCAATGAATATTCAGGATTGATTTCCTTTAGGATGGACTGGTTGGATCTCCTTGCAGTCCAAGGGACTCTAAAGAGTCTTCTCCAATACCACAGTTCAAAAGCATCAATTCTTCAGCGTTCAGCTTTCTTTACAGTTCGATTCTCACATCCACACATGACCACTGGAAAAACCATAATTTGACTAGACAGACCTCTGTTGGTAAAGTAATGTCTCTGCTTTTTAATATGTTGTCTAGGTGGGTCATAGCTTTTCTTCCAAGGAAAAAGCATCTTTTAATTTCATGGCTACAATCACCATCTGCAGTGATTTTGAAGCCCCCAAAAATAAAGTCTGTCACTGTTTCCATTGTTTCCTCATCTATTTGCCATGAAGTGATGGGACCAGAGGCTAACAACTTAGTTTTTTGAACATTGAGTTTTAAGCCAACTTTTTCACTCCTCTTTCACTTTCATCAAGAGGCTCTTCAGTTCTTCCCTTTCTGCCATAACAGTGATGTCATCTGTGTATCTGAAGTTATTGATATTTCTCCCAGCAGTCTTGATTCCAACTTGTGCTTCATCTAGCCCAGCGTTTCTCATGATGTACTCTGCATACAAGTTAAATAAGCAGGGTGACAATATACAGCCTTGACGTACTCCTTTCCTAATTTGGAACCAGTCTGTTGTTCCATGTCCAGTTCTAACTATTGCTTCTTGACCTGCATACAGATTTCTCAGGAGGCAGGTAAGGTGGTCTGGTATTTCCATCTCAGCAATGATTTATGATGGAGTAAATAAATGTCAATCCAAATGAGCTGACAAGGGGAAGAATACCTATAATCTCTGGGAAATTTTGTCCCTGTAAATAGATATCTAAATACCACATTTGTCCAAATCCTGCATTTAATTACCATTTATAAGATAAATGCTGCTTCTGTTGGTGCTGTTTTAATCATTTCTTGGAAAGGAAATAGTAAAAAGAAGATGGATAATCTAGGTCTTTAGTTTGAGCTTTTCAGGTGATTGTCCCTGGTCTCCTTGGAAACTGAGGAATTCAAATTTGGGACTCCATATTTCTTGACCAGAATGAGCATGCATGTAACACTACTGTCTTTTCACTGACATTTGATTGTGCAAGACTGTTAGAGACATGTGCTTTCTGTATCTCCATTGTACTGAGCCTGGTCATCACCAGTGCCTGGACCTTGACTCAGTGGACCGGCTACCTTTCCAGTGGATTCTAACATCTTGATGTTCCCTTTGCCATACCATTCAAGTTTCTGTGATCTCTCCTCTTCCCCTTTTATTCATACTCAGACTTATTTCATTGTATTGAGTGGTGGTGGTGGTGGTTTTGTTGACCACCAAGAGTTGACTACACCAAGAGTCAGTGGTGTCCAACTCTTGTAACCCCGTGGGCTGTAGCCTGCAAGGCTCCTCTGTCCATGGTATTCTCCAGGTGAGAATAGTGGAGTGGGTTGCCATTTCCTCCTTCAGGGGATCATCCTGACCCAGGAATCAAACCCAGGCCTCCTCCATTGCAGGCAAATTCCTTACTGACTATGAGGAAAGTCCAGTATATCCAGCAGCATTCTGGTATCTGTTGATATCTGATATCTCTAGCAACTAACATTTTAAGGAAAATGCAGTGTGTATGCCTCTCAATAAAGAAAGTACTTACAAATAGGATAACATAGCAATTAAGAGCACAGATCCTCGAGTAAGACCCCCTCTCCCCCCATCACCACTTTAACTTCTCTTTGCCTTAGTTTCCTTCTTTGTAAAGTGTTGTTAATTATAGTTCCTACTACATTAGGTAACAATGCAAGCAAACCTCTCTCTGTCTTTTTTTTTAAGTACGAAAATCTAAACAATCCTCTCCAATGTCATTTTGATGCCTTTTAAGTTTGACTCAGTGTTATTAGGCAACATTTTCGATCAAATCATTAATTTTTATATAGTTCAATTTATAAAACTGTGAAGACAAGGTTTGGAAAATAACGTTGTGCTCTGAATGGCATGTTTATTAATATTTAGGCATCTTTAGCCTTTCATCCTTATGAGGTAATGTCCTTGAATAGCACCTCTTATAAATATGTGCAAAGAAGCTTGGTTTCTAGACGAAAGTAATTTACACAATGATACATCTTATTTAATGTGTCTTGTGTGCTGCTTTCTGAAAATCTATATAATTATTAAAATGATGAAATGCTTTAGCCATACTGTAGTTACCTTAGCAACTTGTTGCAGTGTGGGTTGTAAATAACTGCCTCTTTTATATTTTGAACCAATTTTTTAAAAAATGATCATGCCATATAGGCTACTGCAAAATGACTTGAGGAACCCATATTTTGGTATTTCAGCTTCATAACAGCAATATTAATTTAACTGTAACAACATCATTGTGGTAATTTTATAGTTACCTTAAGAATAACCTGTTTCTAACTCAAATACTTTTGAAAAAAAATGAACTATCTATTCATACATTTGCTGAAAAACAATATTTAGCATTCTGCCCTGCAAAGGCACTGTCCTAAGAGAAATGAATAAAGTGGTGACAAAACAAATTCCCTGCCCTTTAGAGCTTAGATTCTATTGAGGAATACAGATGAAAACATGCCATTACATATATTAGAAAGATAAAGCAAGATAAAGTCAAAGAGTATGGCCTGGGCTAGGAAGTAAGGAATGTAAGGAGGCTTAGAAGGGGGCAAGTTTACTTCTTAGTGAATCAGAAAGCTCTGTCTGTAGAGTTGACAATTCTGCATAGATATGAGTGATATGAATAAGCCATGAGAACATCCTGGGGAAAATTACTGCAGCAAAGGAACAAAAATATAACACGATCAGAACAGAATGAAGGCCAGGCTATCTAGAGGTTAGTACAACCTGAACAGATAGGGCATAATCTGGTTTATAGTTTTCAAATTTTACTCTGGTTGTTGTGTGCAGAAGGAATAGAGTGGAGTTTGAGCAGTGTGGAAAAAAGAGGCAAGAGTGGAAATGAGAACATTTAGGAAGACACTGCTAGAATCTAAAGAGAAATATTGACAACATAGTTCAGGGTCATAATAAAAGTAATGATAAGTAGCTTTTTTTAAAGCATATTTTGAAAGAAAAATTCACAGGTTTTGAGGGCTTCCTTAAACCTAGGAGGACAGGATCTCTGGCAGCCTCCTTTATGAAAAGCTGCTGGTAGCGCTTCCTGGAGCAAATTTCATTAATTTAAAAGGGCTGACATTGAGTTCAAAGGTCATCTTACCCAACTTCTCAGCTGCCTATGGACTTTCCTTACTTTGTACCTGCAGGTGATTATTCAGTGGTTGTTTTTTTTTTTTTTTTCTTTTTTAATACAATTGAAAGGCTCTCTTTTATTTTTCTTATCTCAAACCTAAAATTGGCCATCTGCTTATCCCTTTGAAAAGGGGAATAGGATAAATTTACTACTTCTTTATACAGTAAATTTGGGGGGGGGGTCAGGGTTTTTAAAAGGTTGTTCTGTGGAATTCTATGATCAAATAACTCAAGAAAATACTGCATTTTATAAACTCTTAAAAAAAAAGAATGTCACCTGAGCAAAAATTTGAGACATCCTCTAGAAAAGAAACCTTTTTCTATTTTGATTAACACTAAGTTCTTAGAACTTTTCTACCATGGAACACTTACATTCTTTTTTTTTTTTTCTCAGATCTACAACTCATTCATATTATAGAAAAGGAATGTGTCATTCATTATAATGGATAATATTTATTCAAAAACACAGCATATAATTTAACAAAACAATCCTGATGTGGTCTCAATTGTAGTATATTCTCTGTGGCTAATACTTCTTGTAAACCTGAATCCAGATTCCTTTTGAAGCAATTTAAGATTATGTTAAATGTGTTATAACCATATCACATCAGCAGTCAGGATAAACACAGATGTCACCTCCAGTGAAAGAGTTGCCAAAGCACTTTCTCCTTGTGCAGTTGATGGTCTTAGCATACAGGCTGGGCCTGGAATTCTTGTTAGACTTTGACAAGAATGAAGAGATCCAATCCTTTGTATCCTTGATTTTATTCTTGATTTTTACTGGCAATGTGTTTGTGCCATCCATATCCTTGATGTTTTATGTCATCTGTACCCTGAATATGTATTGATCCCAGGAAATTATGAAAATTTATTTTAAAAAAGGCAAAGACAGGAACATAAGTCAATTCACCACAGCCTCTCACCAGTTTGATATTAGGTTGTTAGCAAAAACACTTTAAGTATAATCATACCACCAGTTTTGAATCCAAACAAAAGTTCCCTATCTTATCCCAAAAGAGGTCATCTGGATTACTTTATTCAAAATATACCTTTATTGTGTTTTCTACAGATGTATCAGTCTCTCTCTTATCTAAAAAGTATGTGCTTACTGTTTTTTAGAAAATAAATGTATATTCTTACTGCACCCTTTACTTTTCTAAAGTTTTTATAAATCTTTAGATATAAATTATCTGCTATTTTTTTCTATGATTGGACCTCTCTTATCCAAAATGTATTTTTCAGGATTCACCCTTGCTGCGTTTTTGCAAAGCAAAACATTGGCTAACATTCCTTTTTAATCTCTCTTAGGTCCTCTATGATTTCTCAGAGATTTCCAAGGATAGCTCTGAAGTCACATTTACAAGTGTTTTGATAATGTAATTCAATGAACTTACACATTTAAATCCCTTTACAACTGTCTCTGGTATTCTCCTTGTTGCTATACAGGAAGTAGAGGGAAGCTAAAGAGAAATGGAAAGACAATTAAAAGTGGGTTATAATGAAATGCAGGCTTCCCTCGTGGTTCAGACAGTGAAGAATCTGCCTGCAACGCAGGAGACCTGGGTTCGATCCCTAAGGTGGGGAAGATCGCCTGGAGAAGGGAATGGCAACTCACTACAGTATCTTTGCCTGGTCAAGTCCAAGGACAGAGGAACCTGGCGTGCAACAGTCCGTGAGTGCTAAGTCATTTCAGTCACTTCAGGTAGACTCTTTGCGACCCTGTGGACTGTAGCCTGCCAGGCTCCTCTCTCTATAGGATTCTCCAGGCAAGATTACTGGAGGGGGTTGCCATGCCCTCTTCCAGGGGATCTTCCCAACCCACGGATAGAACCCAGGTCTCTTCCATCTCCTGTGCTGGAAAGCAGATTCTTTACCACTAGTGCCACCTGGAAAACCCATGCAACCATGGGGTAACAAAGAGCTGGACATGACTGAACCAGTTTTACTCGACTCACTCATTCACTCATAATAAATGACTGCAAGACAACAAATAGATAGACACTTAAAAGAAAGAACAAACATTAATTGTTCAGATTTTCACTGGGTCAATTTTAAGCAAAATAGACATATCTCATACAAATTTTATTAAGGTTTGGAAAAACTCTGCCTACAAAATATCACCCTACCTCACCCAATGTGTAAGATCTCTGAAAAGTAAAAGCGAAAATAAAAGTCACTCAGTCATGTCCGATTCTTTGTAAGATCTCTGCTGCTGATGCTGCTAAGTCGCGTCAGTCGTGTCCGACTATGTGCGACCATAGACGGCAGCCCACCAGGCTCCCCGTCCCTAGGATTCTCCAGGCAAAAACACTGGAGTGGGTTGCCGTTTCCTTCTCCAGTGCATGAAACTGAAAAGTGAAAGTGAAGTCGCTCAGTTGTGTCCGACTCCTAGTGACCCCATGGACTGCAGCTCACCAGGCTCCTCCATTCATGGGATTTTCCAGGCAAGAGTACTGGAGTGGGGTGCCATTGCCTTCTCCCTATAAGATCTCTAGCGATACATTTAAAGATATTACTTTTAGTCCCTGCCAATTTTTTGATCTAGCACATGTACAATAAACAATGCAGGAGTAAGAAATTGTAAGCATCAAAGTTGAAGGGAAGTTTCCCAGTCTGAACAATATTGGAAACTATCAGAAGATTTATCAATTCATGAATTGCTATGTATAAATCTTTATGTACCTAAATCATGGCACATGAAGGTCCTTCAATCATGTGTGGCTCTGATCCTTCCTATCAGTATAGGTAAGCGATGTGACTGGATACAATGTAGGGAACTGTGATTATTTACATTAATAAAATTATGAGAAACTATTTATATTAATATTAAAAATGTCAGCACTTTATATGTTAGAATGCTGAAAACAAATTTAAAATATTTATTTGGTAACTTAGGGAGTTATTTGGTAAACTAGGGAGTTATTTAAATTATTCACCAAGCACCAAATAAGAGGTAAGAATTTCCCTGGGAGTTGGTAAAATAAATATAAAAAGTATTATTATTCTTGCTTCAGAGAGTTCAAGAGGAGCCAATCTTTTCTGGGAGTCAGATGTCTTTGCAAGTAAATTATAGTAGTAAATGAATAACAATAGATACAATGCTTAAGGTAAAATGTAGCTTTGGTGATGAACATGACCAATCCTATCAGGAAAGGTAGAAAGACTGTGAGAATGAATATGTTGCATTCGCATTCCAATAGAGGCATATACTATTTTCAAACAAAATAAAGTAAGAACTAACATTTTACCAAATAGTTTTTAAGTTAGCAAATGGATACCACAAATTATTATAGTTAAAATGAAAGAATGGGGAAACTATTTTTTTAAAACAAATTAGGAAGTAATCCTTAAGATGAATGAGCCCTGTTATAGCCAGAGAAATGGGTTTGCTAATCTTGAATTTTCATTTAAGATCATAGAACCTACGTGAAAAATTCTCTTTCCTACTTAATATTTCTTTAAAAATTTTACTCTTCTGTGATATCTATTATAAATGACTTCCTAAAATTTTAAGATATTGAATAAAGTAATTAATACAGTTTCTAATATTGTCTTCATTAGGAAACCAGAAATTTTATGAGAAATAGGAATTTCTGATTATCTAGGTACATATGAAACCAACAATTGACTTGAAGATGGGGAAAGAGACCTTCTGCATGGAAGGAAGTAGAGATGTTGGAACAGGTATGGGATTCTGAAATATGTATGAACTGAGATTCTGAAATGTATGAACAACTTGAAAGTTCTGAGAGTAGAATTCTAGTACACTGTTTTTCAAATTAACTCTCAAAACACCTAAGGATTTTATGAATCAGGGAGAAAAAACTTAAACAGTATAGGTTACCTTTCTAAATTCAAAATATTCCTTTATAATGCTGTGGTTGGCTTTTCAGGTGATGCTAGTGGTAGAGAATCCACCTGCTAAAGTAGGAGACACAAGAGATGTGGGTTCCATCTTTGGATCAGGAAGATCCCCTGGAGGAGGAATTAGCAACCCACTCCAGTATATTTGCCAGGAGAAACCCATGGACAGAGGAGCCTAATGGGCTACAGTCCATAGGGTCTCAAGGAGGTGGACACAGCTGAGCATCTGAGCACATAATGCTATAGTTAAGGTAAATGGCAGAAAATCATCCATGCTATTTTCAGATATTCCTATATATAATTGCTCTATTTCAGAGGCTATAATTAGCTGTAACAAGCAGTAGTGGAAGCAATTTTTTGTTGTTAAAGAAGTAAACACATATCCTCTCCAAATATGTTTTATTGGGGGCAAATTTGTTATTTTATAAATTAGTGTAACCGAGGCTATATTCTCAAACTATGAATCCAGTTGTACAAATTTATAGTATTTACACATATTCCCTGTTTACTTTGGTAGCTGGAAAACAGATACATTTCTATTTATTATGTCATGAATCTTCCTTTGATCATCTCTCAGAAACATTTTATTTACCTGAATCAGACACTCAGTTGTGTCTGACACTGTGACCCATGGACTATAGCCTGCCAGGCTCCTCTGTCCATGGGATTCTCTCAGCAAGAATACTGTAGTGGGGTGTCTTTTCCTCTTCTGGGGATCTTCCTCACCCAGAGATCGAACCTGTGTCTCTTATGTCTCCTGCATTGGCAACCGGATTCTTTATCATTAGCACCATCTGAGAAGCCCAAAAAATAAAATATACAGAGCCACAATATTTGATGTGGCATTTTTGAAGACTGATAAAACAGATTAGGGAGTGTCTTATTCATAAGATGCAGAGTGAATTTAATGTTTTTTTAATTATTGATAAAACTTTCATCATTTTATCAAGATCATTTCAGGATAACAAAAGAGTGACAGAAAGAATGGTAGAGAAGCAGGTGAGATCAATTACAAATGAGATTTGTGTGTGTGTGTGTGTGTGCTGACAAAACAAAAAACCAGATCTAAGAATATATACAGAACTCCTCCAAATACTAGCAACCCACTAAAAAATGAGCAAGAGCCATGAGTAGGCATTTTCCAGAAGAGAGAATTGGTATGCTAACAAGCATATAGAGATAAAAAGGATCCTAATTAGTTTGGATCCCACTCCTGGTACCAAAAATAAAATTAAAAGGATCATAACTGATCACAGAAATGTGAACAAATACCACACTAAAGTCTTACCATATATCATATGATTGACAAAAAATAAAAGTCTGAAAATACCTCGTATTGGAGATGCTGTATATCCACACAGTATTTTATCCTTTGCCACTAGAAATGTAAATTTGTGCAAACATTTTGGAAAGGAATCAGATATTCTCTTCTATTGTTGAACAAACATCCTCTATGACTCAATGACTGTACTTATGCAAGTACAGCCGGGAGCACACCAAAAGGTTCTTAGTGAAATTATCCACAATAGCAAAAATGTAGAAATCACCTAAATGGCTTTTGTGGGAGACTAGATAAATTGTGGTATATTCATATAAAAGAGCAGTAGAAGGAAATGAACTACAGCCAGACTGCAGCATATATACATTACAACAATGCAAGGGAAATATAAGCTCTCAAAGAGGAAATACAGCATGAAAGTTTTTGTGTAAATTTATATAAATAGATTAAATTGTTTTAGAATAGATACAGATTCAATAAAACAATGTAAAAAGGAAAATGATGAACATGAAATTTAAGATGATGTTTGGGGGATGGTAAAAGGTTAGGCTACTTATGGGATGAGAGGACATGTGTTTAGATATGTTATTTTTAAGATCCCAACTTTCATTATGGGGGATAGATTTATTGTTTCCTATTACATTCTTAGAGAAAAAAAAATTAAGTATTTACATTTTTAAAAAGTAGGCCATACATTGAATAATCATGAGGGTGTATCATGAAATAAAGATTGATATTAAAAATAAAATTCTGTGAAATTGTGGTCTTGTATACATACAAATCCACAATAATGAAAACATATGAGACTGGACTGAATATCTTAGACTAAGCCAATAAATGGATCTCTTAAATTTCTGCTCTATGCCTGATTATCCTATGTCCTGATATTCATGTGGGAGAAGCAGAGTTAAGAATCTTAATCTTGGTTAAGAATAGTGGTTAATTCATTTCTGGATAATGTAAATAGTTCTGTATTCCACATAGGCAACCACTACTCTATCACACCTCATAACCAATTCTTCCTGGAAATTATCCGAGTACTGTTAGAGGGGCCAGTTTTATTGTTATATTATTATTATTTTGATAGAGGAAAGAAAGAGCAAATCTCAGTCTCTTCAGTAATAAGTTTATCTGTCATTTAAGACTGTGGATCATGTTGTAATTCAGCAGTTTGAGGTCTAGTGAGAAATGAAGGAATACAAATCAACAAGGAGTGCAGAATCTTGTTGATCAACTCGGGCATGAGGCTACTCTCTTCATACTACTCTCTTCATATTTATTGTGTATACAACAAAAAAATATTCGGCACTCATTTAAAGAGATTTTTTAAAAAATTGTATCCCACTAAAACAAGTAAAATGCATGTAATAAAATTTTAATGTGTGTTCTTTTCTTCCAAAAAATCACTATGTTAGACAAGTGGGTCTTTGATTTCTTAAAATTTGTCAACAGTCAGAAACTGAGTCTATCACTATGTTACTTTATCTCCCCACTAAGAACATTTGTGCATTGGTACTTTCAGAAAGACACATTCATCTTACTGTCAGTACATTTCTTGGAATAGAAGCTATACTTTGTCTTCTTGATGTTTGCAAAGCTTTAGAAAACCCAACTTCAACTGGCAAAGGGTTGGTGCATATTATACAACATTCAATTAGACTGTGAAATTTTTCATTGATACTTTATACTATGTCACTGGCTTTAGAATAAAATTTCAGCAACAATGTCTCCAGAATTATATTCTGTTATGAGACATAATTCTTTGGATGTGGAACTATGAATAAATTGGTTAGAATATTTTAGCTCTAAAATTTTAAGATGACAAAAGCTTACCTTTGTGCTACTTTGTAACACCACCTACTCCTTATGGCATTGTCATATGAAGATGTCATTATTTTAGACTGTAGATTTTATTATTCATAAAAAAATAACTTAGTGATGAAAACATTCCAAATTCTATTTTTTCTTTGTTTATGTGTGTGCCAAACCAAAAGCATGCAAATCTAAAATATTCTAATACATTTTTGATACTACTTAGGTAAGATCAAATTTTAGCTTAAAAAAAAAAAAGACTTGTAATTTGAGACCAAAAAAACACCATAAATGAAAAGGATATATCTAGAGAAACTTAAGGACAATAAGAAGATAGCTATTTAGTAACTTTAAATGAATTTAATCCAAAAATAACCATTGGCCAAGAATGGATAAGTTCTAACTTGAATATTCATTTCATCTTTAGCTCTCAGTAAGTGACCTCTGGATATCCACTGGGCAGCTTGCCACATGGCTAAGAGAACATTTCTTCTTTATCTGACTTGTAGATCTGATGATCAAACAACTTAAAGTCTGGGTGAAGGTATACTGGCCAAAGTACTGTGTAAGAACTTGAAGTTGACTTTTTACCTTCCTCCATCCCATCTATTTGATGGCTGGGATTTCAGCTGACTTCCTGAACCACAAAATGACCTTGGAAAATAAAACCATATAGAGTAGATCAGCAACATAAGGCTTGTGATTCTGATACAGTGCCAAATGAGCCCTGTACTGCTCATGACCAGATTTCTTTCCCACAAGAGAAATCACTTACACTTATTGTATAAGTCACAACATCATTCACAGCCTCACCCTTACTGATACATAACCCATAGAAAATAACCTGTGAAGCCCCAGTATAATCAGGATATGTATTATCTCCATATCCATCCCAGACCTCAAAATTCTGTAAAATTCCATTCAAATTCACTTTCAAAACCATTTCCAACCATATTCTTCCCCTAATTGTATTGTCCAACCTCCATTTTGATTACTGTGTATGAATACCCTTTTATAATTTCCCCATATCTTGATTCATTTTATCTTTACTTATTTTCTCTTTCTCCAATTTCACATGGTTAAGCACTATATCCTTGGGAAATCAACTCCAACCTTTAGGAATCTTTTTTTGATCCTCCAGTTAAGGAATTCTCACTTCTCTATGTTCACAACACCAACAGTTTTTTAACTTTAAACTTTGTATAAAGTCATGTATGGATGTGAGAGTTGGACTGTGAAGAAAGCTGAGTGCCAAAGAATTGATGCTTTTGAACTGTCGTGCTGGAGAAGACTCTTGAGAGTCCCTTGGACTGCAAGGAGATCCAACCAGTCCATTCTAAAGGAGACCAGTCCTGGGTGTTCACTGGAAGGACTGATGCTGAAGTTGAAACTCCAATACTTTGGCCACCTTATGCAAAGAATTGACTCATTGGAAAAGACTTTGATGCTGGGAGGGATTGCGGGCAGGAGGAGAAGGGGACAACAGAGGATGAGATGCCTGGATGGCATTACTGAATCGATGGACATGAGTTTGGGTAAACTCCGGGAGTTGGTGATGGACAGGGAGGCCTGGCGTGCTACGATTCATGGGGTTGCAGAGTTGGACACGACTGAGCGACTGAACTGAACTGAACTGATAGGCAGTTGACAATGCTGTGATAGTTTGAGGTGGACAGCATACAGACTCAGCCATACATATACATTTATCCATTTTCCCCCAAACTCCCTTCCCATCCAGGCTGCCATGTAGCACTAAGCAGAGTTCCCTGCATAACACATTTTCTCTGTTTTTTACAGCAAACATTTGCACTTCATTGCATACTGTCTTAAAGCACATCTTACATTGTTCCCTTACTTTGCTGCTTAATGTTTACTTTTGACCATTTTGTGTGTTCATCTATAGCTGTTACTCCAACTATGCTTAAATCAACATCTGCAACTATCCACTAACAAAAATAGACAAACAATTAAAAAAAATTTATTTCCTTTGTTTACTCTCCTGGAAAATGATAATATTCAGCTCTAACCTCCTCCTTCCTCTCTGCCACCTGTCAGATGAATCCCTAAACCCTGTTACTTCCACCTTCATTATCTCTCTGGAATCTATACATTTTTCGTATCCACTTTCATCCAGGCCATGTTCCTAATGCTAACTAGCTCTACTGTCCTCCTTTATTCTTCTTCCTCTAAAGTGGTTTTGTGAAAATGAGCTTATAAATGTTACCCCCAAGTTTTTGAAAATACTGTATCTAAGATTTTTGCAATATATTGTTGTTACAACCTGGGTGCAGCTGGCCTGTCCTCTCAATAGATGACTTGCAAGCTGACTTCTCCAGTTCCATCTGTTAGCTGATCTTCCCCAACAAAATACCACAGCATGGGGGACTTAAGCAACAGAAATATATTTCCTTCTAGTTCTTGAGGCTAAAAGTCGAAGATCAAGGTTTCTTCCGGGATCTTTTCCTTAGCTTGCTGATGGCTGCAACCTTGTGATCATTCCTTTGTACTTCTGAGCTCCCAGTGTTTCTCTGTGTGCCAGGATCTCCTCTTCTTATACGAACACCAGTCAGATTGGATTGGGGTCCATCCTAATAGTTTTGTTTTAACTTAATGACTCATCTTCAAATACAGCACATTCTGAGTTATTGGGGATAGTCATTTCTTAAACTTTTGTTTCAACATCTGTCTGCAGCTACCCCAGAAGACACAAAGTGTTTCTGTCTTTCTGTCTCTTTGAGTCTCTCTATTCTCACTTCCTTCTCGCATCTGATTTTTGGAAACTGGGTAGGTTCCTGGCTCCCTGATTGTATTCATGTGACTGCCAGTTCATCTTTTGTGATTCTGGTTGGATTGTATTCCTCTGGGCAGCAGTCTCAGAAGGCCCTTTCCTCATCTTTTCCCCCCTCTTCCAATGCCCCCCGAAAAGATTTACAAGGCCCTCCCAAAGGATCCTTTTATTATCCTTGGGAGAGTTCAAACAACTGAGAAGTCTCAGAGCCAGACTTCAAATCTAAAGAATCTAACTCTGGAGTCTGTAGAGGAACCATTATACAGAGATGGATGAATCTAGGGATGCATTGTTTATAAGATGACCATTATCATCAGTGTGATGTTCAAACTCCTTAGCCTGGTGTGACCCCATCAATGTGGGTCCCTAGATGACAGCTGTGGCTCAGGTTTTAACTCCCATTCTCAGCGCTGTTTTATGTTCAGAATTAAAGTAAAGGAGAAATGTAAATTGTAAGTGCTTTCGATTGGCTGTTTCCTTTTTCTAACGCGCAGCAGAGAATGCCGTTCAGAAACTTTATGTGATGTCTTGATGAATCCACTGACAAATGGAGAGACAGTTTCAGAAAACAGGCACTAGTTTTGTCTAAGAAATTAGGTGGGCCAAAATGGTTCCAAAGAGAACGAACATGTTTTTCTGCCCACATTATCTTGTCTGGTTTCTTCTCTCCTCAAATAAGTGCCAAAAATATCACAAGGATAGCCACTTATCTTAGGAGGATGGCAAGTGGTAAGTCACTAACTGTTGGGTGGTTTCTTCAGCAAAGCACTCCAATATCTTCTTACAGAGATATTTATTCCTACTCTGTGTTTAGTCTCTGTTTATTTTGCTGTAGCATGTGTTTTGAATTGGAAAAACCGGAATGGTTACTGAATTTTAAGCAAGTGCCTCCCCCCACCCCAAATACAACACGTAGTTTAAAATAATAGTTTAAGTTAAAGGCAGTTAAGATGGTTAAAAGCAATGGCGTCTAGGTTTAAATCCTGGTTTTGGACTTAATGGCTGTGAGATTCTGAGGAAATAATTAACCTAATACTGATCACTAGAAGAACGATGGCAATGTTGTCTAAATCATGGGGTTGTTCTGAAAATTAAACAATGTACATTGTGTAATTAGCACAATGCCTGGCGCATAGCTGGGTGCTTGGTTCATGTTACTGCCATTTGTTCCCCTCCCACCTCTGTCCCTGTTTCATTTTTTCCCAGTTGGGAGTCATGTACTATTTAAAAAAAAAAAAAACAACATAATTTTGCATTGGGGTATAACCGATTAACAGGTTAACAAACAGTGTTGTGACACTTTCAAGTGAACAGCGAAGAGACTCAGCTGTCATGTATCCATTCTCCCCCAACACCGCTCCCTCCCAGGAGGAATCATGTACTATTTATATATAGTCTAGGGAGTCTGTGAGTAACAGTATAGTCAAGTCCTGCTCTGATAGACCTTATAGCTAATACAGAACCTTCTAGTACAGGTTAAGAAGCAGAGCTCTGAATTTAGATAATCAAGTTTCAAGCCCTGCCTATACCAGTTGATCAGCTGTGTGACCATGGCAAGTTTACTCAACCTGTGACTGTTTTCTTGTCTATAAAATGAAGATAATATTTAATAGATTTGCTGCAGTGAATCAACAAATTTAGTTATCTTAGAATAGTGCCTAATACATAAAAGATGTTCAGTCAATTTGGGTTACAATTTGCATTAAACTGGGAACTTTTGAGTCATTCACAGGACTGGAATTTTTAAATCTTACTGATATGAATCTGAGATTATAAGCAGCTTCAACCTAAAGCAAATGATTTCAAAGATAGAAACAAGAAGTTGATCAAGAACGGCTCTCCAGGACTTTCCTCCCTGTAACAGACATGATACTCTAGCCCAGAATAAAGAAATGAAGTCTGTATGGCTTCTGATACAGTGGGTGGTGTTTACATTACATACCATCTTCATTTTATACCTGAGTTATCTAGCCTAGACCTGCTTTCCTGGTGGCTCAGAGGGTAAAGCGTCTGCCTGCAATGCAGGAGACCTGGGTTCTATCCCTGGGTTAGGAAGATCCCCTGGAGAAGGCAATGGCAACCCACTCCAGTACTCTTGCCTGGAAAATCCCATGGACAAAGAAGCCTGGTAGACTACAGTCCATGGGATCACAAAGAGTCGGACATGACTGAGCAACTTCACTTCACTTCACTCACTTACCTGGAAATGATATTTTCCAGGGAGCCATATCTCACAGACCTCAGTTCTATTCATACAGGTAATCCTTAACCAGAGGCATCTCCCTAAAGACACTACAGTGAAAGACCTCTTCTTCCTAGCAAATAGTCTATTTCCCCAGAGGAGGTCCAATTGCCAAGGAGATTAAACTTCTTTCCTTCTGTTGTTTAAATAGCTCAGTTGATAAAGAATCTGCCTGTAATCCAGGAGACCCTGGTTCAATTCCTGGGTGGGAAAGATCCACTGGAGAATGAATAGGCTACCCACTCCAGTATACTTGGGCTTCCCTTGTGGTTCAGCTGGTAAAGAATCCGTCTGCAATGTGGGAGACCTGGGTTCGATCCCTGGGTTGGGAAGATCCCCTGGAGAAGGGAAAGGCTACCCACTCCAGTCTTCTGGCCTGGAGAATTCCATGGACTCTATAGTCTATGGGGTCACAAAAAGTCGGACAGGCCACAACTGAGCGACTTTCACTTTCAGCCCCAAAATTCATATTGTTGAATCCCCAACTCTCAGTGTGATGGTATTTGGAAATGGGGCACTCAAGAGGTAATTAGGGTTAGGTCAGTTGTAAAGGTGGGAATCTCTTGGTGGGATTATTGACCTTTAAGAAGGAGAATATCTCACAGCCCCCTAGCCCCCTCCCAGCTCACATACACCTTTCTTCACTACTCACAGAGGAATACCCACAGGAGGAGAACACAAAGAGAAGGTGGCTGTCTAAGAGTTAGAAAGAGAGCTTGCAGCAGGAACTGAATCAGCTGGCACATTGATCACACACTTCCCAGACTTCAGAACCATGAGAAATAAATTTCTGCTGTTTAAGCCACTCAGCCTGTGGTATTTTATTATAGCAACCTGGGCTGACTAAGACACTTCCCTTTGTTTCTTTCCCCCAAGGTCTCTCCCTGAGAATGAATGAATAAATATACCACAGGCCAGATTTTTGAACACTTTTTTCTCATCTTTTTTTAAACTATATATATTTTTTAATAATGAACGGAAAGCATCTGTTATTTTCTTCTCATGCAATCCCTCAGAGCACTATTTTTTTCTCTTTTGATAGGTAAAAATTCCCCATGGTTCCAACAGTCAAAAGAATATGTGAAGTCTCAATTCGTTCCTTGACACCATCTGCTCATTTCTAACTACTTTTATTAATTTCTGGGGTTTTCTCATTGCACTTTGCTATTTTCACCTAAAAACATAGTGGAGATCTTTGCATATCAGTATAAAGAGAACTTTCTCATTCTCTCCCATAGCACCTAGTCTCCTGTGGCATAGATATTTTAAAAAATGCTTTGTAATATGAGCCTCTGGAAACGACAGCTACATCTCTGTAGCATGTTCCAAGGCCACTCTGTATTCAACGTTCTCTGTGTTCCTAGGCTCTTTTTAAGATTTTGAATTGGTGTAATAACAATGAACATGAGATCTATCCTCTGAACACAATTTTAGGTGAACTTACTCATCTTACATAAATTAAGCTATATAATAGCCTTCACTTAGTTTTTTTTTTTTATCATAAGGATGTCAACATGGAAAAAAATGAAAAATTTTCTATAACCATAAATTTATAGACGACTAACCCCTCTCCCTTCAAGGAAACCTACAACTCAGTATTTGGCATTTTCAATCAATCAATGTTGATTAGATTACATACATGCTAAAGAATTTATGCTAAATTTGACACACTCTTATTTGGCATTAAATATATATAATTTCCCTTAACCTTTCATTATTGAAAATGTGGTGCCTATTTGAATAAAGAGGAGTGGTTAATAGTGCAGGCTTCAGAGTTGGACAGATGTATATTCTAATCCCAACTCATCTGTGACAAAACAGCTTTGTGATCTCAGTTAAATCTGCATAAGCATCAATTTCCCTATACTTTCAGTATGTAGAATTTACATCAGTGGATTATGGAGATAAGCTATTGAAAAAAAAGTGAATTAATCATAGCATGAAGTAGTTACTCAATGAATGGTAACTTTCCTTATCACCACCATCATTATTATACACATCTATTCTGGAAGAGATTCTGTACCAAATGTCAATGAACAGCAATGTAGATGGTACCATCCTTGTTCTCAGAGCTCATAGTGCAGTGGGAGAGGCAATACCAGTAAGCAAAGAATAACTTTAATCAGTAACACAATAGACCACTAGACAAAATGCTATCTCCAGGGAAGGAAAAAAAAATGTTCTAGAAAATACATTTTATACAGCAATCATCTTGAAAAGATAAAAGATTCAAGAAAGTCTGCACTGGAAGAGATAGCATACTTATCAACTTCAATTTTCACCTGTCAAAGAATTGAGAGAAATGAACAACATTAAAACAATGCAGTTGTACTTTTAACACAGAGACGGGTGAATTTATAAGTCTTTTGGATCTGACAGTACTTTTGAGTCTCAATAATTCCTTCTAGATAATGCAAACAGATAGGAGGATATAGGAATGGAATGAATCCTTGGACCTTGAGATTTACCCCTCTTGTTTTCCCTAAACAAGCAAAGCGTGAAGTGGGAGGGAAAACACTGTACAATAAATAACAAATCTAAGTTTTGTTTTTCAATAATCAAAAATCATTGAGGAAACTGCATTTTGTCCCCAAGAGGAGTGAGAAGTGAATGCTTCTTGAAGAGGGTCCATAAATCCATAGGCTTTTTTTTTTTTTTTTTAACTTTGTTGAAGGGATAAAATGTCAAGCATATTATACCACTGATTACCACTGTTAACCTACATGCCTTGTAAGTAAAATACTCAAGGTAAATGAAAAAGAATCCTCTGTGGCTGGCACAAGACTTTCCACAACATTTCCTCAGACCTGCAAGACACCTTCCAGGTTTTAATGTATAAATGACCTAGGCTTATTTTAAAGAGAGCCATTAGTAGCAGAGAACTGCTTGTGGGTCTACAGTAACCAGAAAAGGAATTTCAAGCCCAAATCTTTTTGGATAGGAGTCAGCTCTGATTTCTGAATTTTCTTTCCCTCAGTGAGTCTCTTGATTACAGTTCTATAGTCCTTGCCTAATAGTCTGCCACAATATTTTGTTATTAATCTAGAGGCTTATGCCATCAGAAATTACGTTAGATGAGAACTTTGGTTGGAAATAGTTCATTATAATTCTTATTGCCACTTTATTAATTAGGAATAAGAATCACAACTCGAAGAAGCATTTAACTTTGTGGCAAGCAGAGAATGTATGGATTTATACCAGAAGAATGGGAACATTCTCTACCTGAAACTGTAGAAAGTCAGTGTCCAAGGCACATTCAACCACCGAAGTGGGTTTAACTGCAAACTAGTAACCCAGAAATAAAATGCCTCTTTATCCTTTAGCATCTCACCACCAAATTCATTATTCAGATCTCCTCCATGCAGGCTCCGCTTAGCTTCAAACTCTGCTTTAACTGCATCAGAAGAAGGTAAGCCAGGGCGTCAAACCCGTGCACTCTGACTCCCTAGGCGCGGGACTCTGAGTATCTCTGCGCACAAGTGCTATTTAGCAGGACGGTGTTGCGGTCCTCTGGCTCCAACCGGCAGCCTTCATCCATCCATCACTCCCTAAAACCGACCGTTCCTCTTGGCTTACTACAGCGTGGACTCAAACCGAATTCAAAGCCGGTTCATCCCAGAAATACAGATGAGCGCCCAGAAGCTATTGGTCCGCAGATACCGGGCGCGGCGATGCTCATCTTCGAAAGCTCTGGATTGATTTCTGAGCTGTGAGTAGCACTGCTAGAGCTCCTATCTACACAAGTTTCATCTTTTGCACCGAATCATCCTTTTGTTCCACTTTCGAGCCTTGGCAAATCCAAATTCAGCGTTTAAGTACTGTCTTCCAGGCAAATTCTATTGCCTTTAAACTTGAAGCGGACTCTCGGAGCTAGTCAAGACCCCCTGGTTCCAAGAGCTACTTGGATGGAGACCTTGGCGGAGCGTCGCTTCCAACGCGGGAGCAAAGGAAGCTCGCGCTTTCCCCACCCGGCGCAACTTCGCGTTTGCCACCAGCAGGTCCTAAGGTGCAGAGATTCGCGAATCCCAGGAGGGAAAACACCTGCAGCGATGTTCAGCCTGGTCAGTACTTGGGAAGGCAGAGTGATGCTCTGCAGGTGTGGAGACCTCAGAGTGCACGAAGGAGAACCTGGGTTAAAAAAAAAAAAAAAAAGGAAAAGTTTACTTTCGGTGATCAATTCCAGCAGCTCAGTCCGGGTAAGACAAACTCGCGCGGGGAGGCTCCTTTCTGTGGAACTGTGAAAGAGAGAACCAGGGGCGCTTCTGACAGCGTTGTCTCTCCAGCGTGCGGTTCCCGGGTTGCGTGCAACCAAGGATCCCTCCAGGCTGTTTTGGGAAGAAAAAGATGGTGGGACAGGGGCTAGCCGGAGACCTGGAGAACAACTCTGTTACCAAACCTTGGAAATGGCTGCTAAAGGGGCTGGGTCTCCAGACTCCTAATCCCTCCCCTTTCTCCAGTTGAGCCTTTTACCTGCTACCGTCCAGTTTACAATATAAGCGTAGAACCTAAATTAGCCCAGTTTCAAAAGCTAGGCCTCACAAATTCCTACGAAGCTCCTTCCAAAAAGATCTATGCGAGCTTCAGAAGTTCATAGGGGAAATGCTACGTGAGGGAGTGGGCAGGTAAGGGGGAGATGAGAAACGATTATGTCCAGGAAACGATGTCTCGGCTCCTCTATTCGAAGGACCTCGGGGAGCCTCTTGGCTTCCTTGCAAGCAGCAGCTGCCACTTTGCCCCACATTTGAAGGGTCTTAGATGGCCCTGGAGGGTGGAGATACGGACGTGGTTAATCTTTAGTCCGGCCACCTCGAACAGGGTACTGAGACAGTAACTCGCCTCATGAAAAGAACCAGGCGGCCAAGATGCCAGAGAGGGCAGGAGCCTGGGAGGTGGCCGCAAGGATTTGAGGGTTTACAGGGAGGAACTGCCTGCCTGCAGTAATCTCTTAAATAGTGGACAGTGATTGAATCTTCACATCATTTGGATCCTTGGAACACCTGCCCCATTTTGCATCTCTCGACTTCTCTCTCCCTGGTGGCCTGGGGCCGCGGGCGCGGGGCCGGGCGTGCGTCTGTGGCTGTGCGCGCGCGCGAGTGTCTGTGCGTGTGTGCCCGTGTGTGTGTGTGTGTGCGCGCATCCTCCGCGCCAAGCCCGGGCGCCTGGACCCAGCCGCCGGCCGCCTGCCTGGTGTCCCTCCTGCTCGCCGCCTCCTCACCTGGTACTCGCTGCCTGCCGCCCGCCCAGCCCAGCACGGCCGCCGCCGCCTCCCCTGAAAGTTTCTTCAGAACTGACACCTTTGCGGAGGGCTGCCTGCAGAAATGGGTTTCTGAAGCTGTGCCTTGGAGTGGTTCTTCTTACAGCACCCCCCACCGAATCCCCACCTAATCCGAGCAGAGATTCGCTTTTCTAATTTAAGGGGAGAAAGGTGGCGACGGAGGGGGTGGTATCACCCTGAGAAAGAGAGAGGAGGGGCCACACCTGTGAATATCTGTTTCATTCCTGCCTTGATGCGGGGAACTGACTGATGGGCCTGTCGGGTTAAAGAAGAAAATTAAATATAAAGCCAAGTTGACCGAGGAGAGGCTGGGAGGCTTCCGGAGATTGGGAAGGTTGTCCCCCTCTCCGTCTCCACAAGCGGGAAGATTTGGCGGTGCCTGTCGCGCGAGGGCTTTTTAAACCGCCACCCCCTACTCCTGATCCCTCTAGAAGGGGAAACCGGCTCAGCCGAGGCGGAGGAGTCAAGGAAAACCCTCTGAACTTGTGTGCGTCGTATCCTTGGCTTTGGATTTTAATGATATAAAAGAATTAACAGCGTCTCAAGCAAGGTAAGAGGCTGAAAAACCGCTGTCTGAATTGCTAGGAAGAAGAAAAACTTAAAATGCACGTTGGGACTGGGATGGGGAGGGTCAAGCCAAGTTGCGCTCGTCTCTGCCGGCGTCGCCACGCGGTTGCACGAGCCGAACGAATGGCTCGGGGCGGGCAAGTCAAGGGAGTTGCCGCCGGTGCCGCTGGCGCCCAGGTGGGAGGCAGCCAGGCGAAGGCAGCCTGTCCTGACCTTACACTCTGTGGAATCCACTGGAAATAGGCATAGAGCAAGGTTGTCTGTCCAGGCTGATTTACAGCGTGGATGTGTGTGTGTTTCCGGAGAGTTCCCCCTCTCCCCACCCCCGGCCCATTGGTACCGCTGACCCACCCCCTCGTTGCCATAGCGCGCCGTGGGCACTGGAGAACGCCGCTAGGACGTTCGGTGGCAGGTGAGCCCGGCGCAGGTGGGCAGGTGCGTGCGGCGGCAGCATCCGGCGAGCGGATTGAGGCCGGGGGCGCGTGAAGCCCCCTCTGCCGCCTGGCTGGCTTCTCGGCAGCCGGCGTCGGAGCCCGGGCGCTGCGGGGCTGCTGCGGTTCCCTTCGCCTCCGCTAGAGGCTCCCAGCGGGCGCCGCGGCGCGGGTGGGTGTGGGGGCGCCGGGAGGCGGAGGGGCGAACGCGGGGAGCGAGCGTGCCTGCGGGGTGGCGGAGCGGACGAGGCGAGGCGAGCCCGGCCGGGGCGGTGGGACGGGAGCCGGAGTCCCGGCGCGACTCCCGGCTGCGCGCAGAGCTGCGGGGACGCGGGTCCGAATCTGGGCTGTGCTCCGGAAGGCTGTGCCCGAGCCGGAGCCACTTCGGGGCAGGAGGCGATCCTGGCTCCGCGCCCTAAGGGCAGTCCCGGGAGGTAAGTCCTTCTCCACTCTCCTTTCGCGCCTCCTGGGTTCTCTTTCCATTCTCAGCCGGATACCCAAGATGGGAGCGAGTGGAGGATGCGGTTCTGTGCGGTCTGTATCTAAAGGTGCCTTTGAGTCTTCCTCCGTGGAGCCCCGTGGGAGGTATTTTCGAACTAATTCTTAATTTTTCCGGCCTTCCCTAAATGTTTGGCTGCTTTAAGGGAAGTTTCCTGACGAGATGGCCAGGTGGCTGGTCTGTGGATCAGGCTGCTCCGAGGTGAGCGAGGACCCGCGGTGCTCCCCTGAGCCGCAGTGGACGGGAGTGCGCGCCTCGAGGGGTGGGGTGTGGTGGAAAAGGGAGTACCACACCCTCTTCTTTTCCTCCCCTTTTCTTTGCACCTGATGGTGAAGTCTCACCATCTAGCATTTAACTGATTTTCTTTTCCTAAGAGATTGGCTCTGAGAACGGAGCAAAGCTGCTGATAAGACTTGGAGAAAGCGAGAGAGAGAGAGAGAGATAAGGGTGAGGAGGAAGTCAGGGCGAGAACATCAGGAGCGGAAGAAGGGTGAAGTTAAGCTTGTGTGCCTGAGGTGGGTTGGGGGTGGGGGCAGTGCTGGGAAATGGCCTTGAAGTTCAGATGATTTAATGAAGTCTGATTCATTTTACATTTCACACTGTCTTTGACAAAATCCTTGCTTAAGCCACTAACAGAAATCGCTTCTACTAGCTACTGCCTTGGGCACGGTGGGTGCTGAATATGTGTGATGATTGTGCTTAAGCTAAAAAAAAAAAAAAAAAAAAGTGAGTAGTGTGATTGTGTGCGCTTGGCGTGATTACACCATGTCTGTCAGACAGCTGGCAACGTATGTATTTTTCAGTGTGCTGTTTTGTATTCGTGCATACCATACGTGGTCATTTTACACTCAGCAGTGCAATTTCAGAGTCCTTTAAAGGTGGCTTTTAACAAACCCGACTTGTGATATTAACCCTCTTGCAGAATAATCCTGAAGGAAGACCAAAAAAAAAAACAAAAAATGATGGGAGGGTGTGGAATATTCTGGGAATACTAAATAAAAGCAGAGGTCCAGTATTTATAAATACTAGGCCACATACTGAAAGAGTGAGCATGTTTTTTTTCAAAAATGAGAAGCAGTGGTTAAAAGGAGGAGAATATTCTTCAGTGTACTATCATCCCATCACCCAGGAGTGTGGATTACTTACCATATAGTGAGCGTGTGAAGCAGGAAAAATGAAGCCCTTTCTGCTGGAAGTGTTTTCGTGAGATACAGTCAGGTATTTTAAGAATTGGAATGGGATGGGTTGCCTATTGATGATAACTGAAGTAGTTCGGTTACCACTTATGTGTAAGGCATCTATTATTTTTTACTAAGGTAACTATGTAAGTTAATATTATATAATAAGTGTAGTTGAAGTGGAACAGACCAATGTATTCATGTTTTTCATTCCAGAATAACATATAGCATGATCTCAGGGAAGATTTATTTAAAGTTTGTCATTCATGTATTACATGGATGGAGCTCTGTGTCGAAGGCAAGAATGAATGTCTTGCTGAAATCTCGAAGAAAGATGGTTTATGTTCTTAAGATAATACTCTCTTAGAAATTTTATTATGTGACAGAATAGTAGTTACTCATCTAAATGCAGTTATCTGCATGTTTTAGACACAGATTATGTATTTGTTGAATTGAGTTAATGAAGACAAATACATAAAAGGGCTCAGTTTTCTTTATGAAAGAAGCTGAAACCAGAGGAAGACCTGGTAGCATTAGGAATCTGTGTATATGGTGCTCAAGAGACACTGTATTTCTTGACAATGAATTGAATCAAAGTAGTGAGGCTGGTTTGTAACCTCAAATTCAGTTATAGAACTCCATCTCTAAAGATTTTTCTCTGTCTCATAAATGTGATTTTAAAAGAGTTAGAACATTGACGTGTTCCTGGAATGCTGTGGACCTGAGAATTGTTTGAGTCCTCTGAAACTTCATGTCAAGAATAAGGAGTGATAGGCTGTTGTCACAAATTAATTGGCTTGATGCTTCAATTAAAAACTGATTATTATCTGGCTCTGGTTGTCATTATGGTTGATTTCATTTGGTCTCCAGATATTCTCTGAAAGGACTCTAGGTGGAAATGTTTTCCTGTAGTACAAGGATAGGAGGTCACTGTATGCAAAAGGTTTGTCAGTTTCTAATTCTCCAGTTTAGTTGCATTTTTTATAAGGCAGGAGCCTATATTGAAAAAAAAATGTTTTGGGGATTTTCATAATTTTCATAAATATTTCCTCATTTTCATAGCCCTCAACTTTCAGTACTCCATTTATAATTTTGATGAGAGAGTAACATCACCAGGCCCCTTTCTTTTATGGCTTGGGGGCTGTTTAGTTAAGAACTTTAAGAACTATTTAATGATAAAAGATCACATTTCCTGAAAGAAAATCAATGGAGCTTAAAATATGTGTGATAAGGAAATGAAAGAATAAGAGGGACAGGTTACATAGTAGACAAAAGGTTTACTGATCTGCATGTACCTCCAATTTCTTCTTTTAGCAACCATTTTTGTTTAAAGAAAAAAAACATTTTTTGCTAGTATTCCCTCCCTCCTTCCCTCCCTCTGCCTTCCTTTTTCCCTCCCTCTCCCTCCTTCCTTACTTGCTTTCATTATTTCATTTTCTCTTTTGGTTAAAATATTTGCTTCTGAAAAAATCCATACCAATTTATAGTTATTTCACAGTTATTGGTTCATACTTTTTGTGTAAGTGGGAGGTAGTTTTAAAATACTGATTGTTCCATTATTTAAATTTTTTCATGGAAGAAAACCATGAACTATGGGGTTGATTCTTTTGGGAGTACAGATCATCAGTTGATTATTATCTCTTATGTCTGTTTGTCTCTTGGGTCTGGTTGCAACTCCACTGATTCTGTTTCTGGGAAATGTACAAGCTTGGAAAGTGATTACCTGGGATGGATGTACTGTCTTGAAATATGGTGCATTTTTGCTTTGAGTGCCTTATTTCCATGTGCTTATTGCCCAGTGTAATCAAGTCTGAAATATTCTCAGTAAGCAAATAGTTGAGCCACACTTGTAAACCTGCTCAGAAATTAGTAATCCAAACAGTAAGGTCCTATAGCACAAGGGTCTATATTCAGTATCCTGTCATAAATCATAATGGTAAAGAATATACAAAATATATATTATTTTAATATTCACTAATATATCCACGTTTAAATATATTTATGAATATTATGAATATACATTTATATGCATATATATTATTCAGTTCAGTTCCATTGCTCAGTTGTGCCCCACTCTTTGCGACCTCATGAACCTCAGTATGCCAGGCCTCCCTGTCAGTCACCAACTGCCTGAGTCGACCCAAACCCATGTCCACTGAGTCGGTGATGCCATCCAACCATCTCATCCTCTGTCGTCCCGTTCTCCTCCTGCCCTCAATCTTTCCCAGCATCAGGGTCTTTTCAAATGAGTCCGCTCTTTGCATCAGGTGGCCAGAGTACTGGAGCTTCCACTTCAACATTAGTCCTTCCAATGAACACCCAGGACTGATCTCCTTTAGGATGGACTGGTTGGATCTCCTTGCAGTCCAAGGGACTCTCAACAGTCTTCTCCAACACCACAGTTCAAAAGCATCAATTCTTCGGTGCTCAGCTTTCTTCACAGTCCAACTCTCACATCCATACATGACCACTGGAAAAACCATAGCCTTGACTAGACGGACCTTTGTTGGCAAAGTAATGTCTCTGCTTTTTAATATGTTGTCTAGGTTGGTCATAACTTTTCTTCCAAGGAGTAAGTGTCTTTTAATTTCATGGCTGCAATCACCATCTGCAGTGATTTTGAAGCCCATAAAAATAAAGTCAGCCACTGTTTCCACTGTTTCCCCACCTATTTTTCATGGAGTAATGGGACCAGATGCCATGATCTTCGTTTTCTGAATGTTGAGCTTTAAGCCAACTCTTTCACTCTCCTCTTTTACTTTCATCAAGAGGCTCTTTAGTTCTTCTTCACTTTCTGCCATAAATGTGTAGTCATCTGCATGACTGAGGTTATTAATATTTCTCCTGGCAATCTTTATTCCAGCTTGTGCTTCCTCCAGCCCAGCGTTTCACATGATGTACTCTGCCTATAAGTTAATAAGCAGGGTGACAATATAGAGCCTTGACATACTCCTTTTCCTATTTGGAACCAATCTGTTGTTCCATGTCCAATATAACTGAGTCACTTTGCTGTACAGGAGAAATTAATACATTGTAAATCAACTATACATAAAAAAATAGTAATTCATTTTAGGAAGGCCTTAACTCCATCTAAGTCTTTAGTAAATGTAACTATTTTTATTTAAGTGTCACTCAGCGAATACAATTGCTAAATGGATTTGAAATGTCCTCAGAGAGAAAAATCTACTAACAATCTCCCAAGAGAAACTAACTTGAGTGCCAGCAGGAGGCAGTGTCAATAAGTAGAAGTACAGGACTTGGAATCAGAAGACTTGAATTCTACTTCTGTCTCTTATGACTAATGTGTCACTTTTGAAAAGCTCTCTTATTTATCTAAGGCTCAGTGTTGAATTCAGTAAAGTGGGGAAATTTAATATCTACCTACTCTATCCTTGGGTTTAAAACCTGACTACACCTAGGTTTAAGCTTTGGAAAAAGAAACAAAAAAAAACTTTCAGGTGCTAAGTAAATGTCAGGCATTATAACACTTGATATGGAGGTAAATGAAATGATGTATTTGAAGAATACCTGGAAAACTTCCACGTGTGCTGTGTCCTGTGCTCACTGGTGTCCGTCTCTGTGACCCCTACAGTCCTGGCAGGACTGTAGCCCTCCAGGCTCCTCTGTCCATGGGATTTTCCAGGCAAAGATTACTGGAGTGGGTTGCCATTTCCTCCTCCAGGGACTCTTCGTGACCCAGGATTTGAACCCCTGTCTACCTGTGTCTCCTGCATTGCAGGTGGATTCTTTATCACTGAGCCATCAGGGAAGCCCTTGCAACTTTCATAATGAAGCATAAATTTTTATATGTCTTTGATGAGAAGATTTTTTTTTTTCTGGAGGACGTATTAGCTAGTGTTTTGAAAGTAAAAATTAAATTTATGTATACATATTTCAGATGATTTTCTCAAAGTTATCATTAATATGGCACAAACTGGCAACTTCCCTAGTGTTCCCGTGGTTGACTCCCCCTCTTCAGGCAGGAGTTATGGGTTCAATCCCAGGTCTGGGAACTCAGATCCCACACATAGGGGGGTGCAGCCAAAACTTAAAAATATGGTACAAACACTGTGATGCTTACTGTTTAAGAATAGAATAAAAGGAAGAAAAGTCAGGTATTTTTGAATAGTAAAGTTTAAATGGAGTCCCTGTATTTTTGTTGTGTTTTTAGCGTTCTCTATTTCTGAATTTTTCTTCTTCTTGTGTTTAATTTACATAGTAGCAATTGTCTTTGTTTTCCCTAGGTCAGTTACCCAGTTTTTCTGAACTCAACTGTGAGGTCAATTACCCAATTTCTACGAACTCTTTAAAAATATTTAGCTTTTGAAATGTTAAATCGTTGGTTTGATTTGTGCAGTGGGACCCAAAACTACTATAATACCTTAGTTTTTACAATGGAATTTACCCAGAAATGCTGATAGTCCATTAGTCCTATTTTATTTTAGTGATTTAAATGCTAATTGTATTGTTTATAGGTTATTTTCACCAGTTGAATTAGTAAGGACGTAGATTGTAGATATTAAATGATTCATTGACTTGAATAAAACTTTAAAAGCCCACAGAAATAATTATGTGCCCTTTTGATAAAATATGAGACCTGCTAGGATAAAATATGAATAAATTTTGTGGCTTTTGTAAATGTGTTGAGCAGTTAATGTAAGAACAGCTCATCTTTCCAGGTCACAAAGATAAGTCAAATACCATTTCCTTCCTTTGAATTTTAGTGTCATTGTCAATATAAACTATGAATGTATTTCTCTAATAATATTAGTAAGTCTAAATGCAAACCTGGGAACTTGGACTTGGAAACAAATTATCTTTTGCAGGTATAATAGAACATAATATCAGATTGTCTCTAAAGAGAGAATTGTTGTCTTTACAAAAGTCATAACCAAATTTTAGTGTAACAGAAATAAATGGAAAAATCTAAGATTCCTAGCACATTTCAATTTCTAGGTGTAGCACTAGAGAGTTTTTGAAATGGATTCTAAATTGGACTGCATAAGAGGATTTTGTGTCTTCATACTATCCCATTCTATAATAATGTAACCATGGTTAGCTGCAAGATATCTACCTAGTAGCCAGCAGGAAGGGAAATAATTAGCATAAAAACTGTATTGCTCCTGGTGTACCAGGGGACGCAAAAACAGTGCCTTGTGATAAATGTTGATTTTTGAAATGTGGGGCTTCATTTATCACAGGGAAATAACTTTTATCTTCTTAGCTATTGTTTTTACTCGACTTTTCTATAATAATAACTATTTGTATATATGATAATACATTAATAGATTATATGTTTTGTATATATATCTATAAACCTTATATACTATATGCTTTATACATTATACTTTATATATATATATACTACACAATATATATACTCTATATCATAGATATTCTATACTATCAGTCTATAAAGCAGTCTTTAGACCATGCGAAGATATGTCTTTGACTGTCACCCATTGGTTGAGCATATGATGATGGATTGCAGATAGCTTCTCTGTAAGATTTGCCTTCAATTTTATTTGCAGGTAAATACTAAAAGCCTAGCTTTGGTCTTAATTATGTAAATTCATATGAATTAACACTCAGATATTTACTGATGTTAAAGTGATTTTTACTATAATAGGATATGATAATGTATGTGAATAGGTCTTTGTTCTGAAGAATCTTGTGATCTTGTTAAACAGAGAAGGCAAAAGTGGGTGGCAGTCTAACAATAAGAAAAGAATAATTTATCAACTTATTCAGAATTTTTTGTTAAATATCTGTTGTTTGCAAGACTTTGCACAATAACAATGCTAGAGTTGTGTTACCAGGCACTTCAAAATACGGTGAAGTGAGAGTGGCCTGGGAAGAATTCATAAAAGGGGAGTAAATTGGTCTAAGTAGAATATAAATGCGGAGAAGGCAATGGCACCCCACTCCAGTACTCTTGCCTGGAAAATCCCATGGACGGAGGAGCCTGGTAGGCGGCAGTCCATGGGGTCACTAAGAGTAGGAAAGGACTGAGTGACTTCACTTTCACTTTTCAATTTCATGCATTGGAGAAAGAAATGGCAATCCACTCCAGTGTTCTTGCCTGGAGAATCCCAAGGACGGGGGAGCCTGGTGGGCTGCCGTCTATGGGGTCACACAGAGTCGGACACAACTGAAGCGACTTAGCAGCAGCAGAATATAAATGTACGATAGATGTATAATGTCACTAAGAATCGAAGTAATGCAAATTAATACAAGAGTGAGATAGTCTTGCTAATGAGTTGGGACAAAAGATGAAGCACTGATAGATTCCATTTGTTGTTAATGAAGTTGGGAAATAGAGCTTCGTATAGGTAATTGGAGATACTATAAACTGGTTTACCCCAGGTGGCTCAGTGGTAAGGAATCCGCCTGCCAATGCAGGAGATGCAGGTTTGATTCCTGGGTTGAAAAGATCCCCTGGAGAAGGAAATGACAGCCCACTCCAGAACTTTTGCCTGGAGATCCCCTGTACAGAGGATCCTGGTGGGCTGCAGTCCATGGGATTGCAGAGTCAGACACAACTGAGCAAGCAAGCAAGCACACCATTACCCCCCTAAGGGGGTGAAATTTAAATACCTATTATATTAAAAATGTTCATAATAGTTGGCTTTGAAGGCCCTCTTCTAAGAATGTATCCTCAAAAATGCTGTCATGAATTTGTAACAATATATTATATACATACAATAAGAAATGTATAACCTGAATGGCTTCAAAACTTTAAAAAAAATTGTTTTTATAGTTAAAGTCTTTCTGTACAAGTCACCTGGTGAATAGGTGAGTAGTCATCTGGTGAATAGACAAAATGAACTGTAGCCATGCCACAGAATAATATTCAGCAATAAAAAGGGATGGAATACCAATGCATGTTACAGCAGAGATAAACTTCAAATACATTATGTTGAATGAAACAAGAGAGACACAAAAGACTACATTGATGCTTCTGTCTATATAAAGTATCTAGAAAAGCAAATCTACTGAATTCAAAAGTGGATTGGTATTTTCCTGACACTGGAAGTGGAGATGGTGAAAGTGAAAGTGTTAGCTGCTCAGTCCTGTGTGACTCTTTGCAACCCCATGGACTGTAGCCATGGGGTAACTCTGTCCATGGAATTCTCTAAGCAAGAATATTGGAGTGAGTTGTCATTCCCTTCTCCAGGGGATCTTATTTACCCAGGATCTTATTGACTGCAGGTAGACTCTACCATCTGAGCCACCAGAGAAGTCCTAGGAGCAACCAGGAAACACCGCAGAATGGATCTTTCAGGGTCATGCAGCTGTCTCATAACTGGATTGTCATGATGGTTGCATAAATCTGTAAATTTACTAAAAATCATTGAGTCACTCACATAAAATGAGTACCTTCAATGGTATATAAGTTGTATCTCAATATGGCTGTTAAAGAATATCTGTAATTCAAAACTAATACTTCAGAGGCTCTTAACAAAGTAAACCTCAGCAACAGATCAATAATAAAATCTGAACATTTAAGGAAAGAGTAATGCCGATTCTACACAATCGTTCCCAGAAAATTACAGATGGAGGAACACTTTCCAACTTAGATTCTAAGAGACCAGCATCACACTGATACCAATATCATGAAAAGACATTATAGAAAAGAAAGCTACAGACCAATATCCTTTATGAACATAAATATAAATAGTATTAACGAAACTTTACACCAGATTATGAGAAGGGTTCATCTCCAAAACACAATGTTGGTTTAACATTAGAAAATCAATCACTATAGTATACCATATTAATAGAGTAAAAAAAGAAACATAAAGTTATATGATCATTTCAATATATGCTACAAGAAGTTTTTGACAAAATCTAGCACTTAATAAAATTTCCTATCAAATATTGAGATATAAGGGACATTCAACTTCAATACAGTGCATCTTCAATAAGCCTATGGCTGATATGATACTTAATGGTGAAAGACCAGATGCTTTTCTACTAATCTTGAAAGCAAGGCAAGAATGTCTGCTCTCATTTCTACCCAACATAATGGAAATTCTAGGCACCAAGTGAAACAAGAAAAAGACTCCAAAAGGTGGACAGTTTGTAAAGGAAGAAGCAAAACTCTTGAAATGCATACTTACTGAAGAATTGAAAAAACATCCATATATTCCCTAGGAACATAGTTATATAAACTTTGAATTGCTCCTACAATGAATTCTACACTGCGTGTTGAGCAAGAAGGTAGATGGAATGTTACAGATCTTTATAGTGAGATCTTCAAGATACATTGTTGAGAAAATGTGAGTGTAATAGAACAATACTTGGTCAGTGATTGATTAATTTAACAGGTACTTTTTATATACTTCCTCTGTTTTAAGCACTGGTGTGCTGCTGCTAAGTCGCTTCAGTCATAGGCCGTGGCTAATAACATTGTCTGTATAAAGGGGACAAATAAAATCTTACTTTTGATAGTAAGGTAATCTTACTTTTCCATATTGCAGGCCAATATGGAAAATAACATATAAGACAGAGTAAGAAACTAAATATTTCATGAAAATTTGTGTTCTATGCATTTGGAAACTAAGCAGAATGTCACAGATTTACCTATGAGGGTTGGAGGAGGGACAGGAAAATTTCTCCAAGATGTGTGTGGTACCTAGTGAACACTTAGTACAGAACTTGTAAAATAATAGACTAATCCATAGTGTTCTTTCCTACTTCACTTTATTTCCCTTCATATCTAATAACTCATGTATCCATCATCTGAGGAATACATACTATACATTGCTATCATCTGTATCATTTTCATTTCCCCTGTATTGTTACATTCTTTACTGTCTTGGAATAATTTCCTTATCAACAGCATTTTTGAGCACCTACTGTGAATAAATGCATCATATGCAGTGCTAGGGATACATTGTTGCTTAAGGGCATATCCTCATTCATTTCTCTAATTGAAGCCCTTTTCTACATAAATGATTTTAAATGTTTTTTTCATTTTTTATGATTATAGAAGTAAAACATTCACATCATAAATAATTGAATGTTACAGAAACACATAATTTACAGGGTGAAAGAGCTTCCTGGAACTCTCTTTTACCCAAGGTTTTGACAAAGTCCGAAGGTGCCTTGTAGAAGAAATGAGAGAAGAGGGAGGCTGTGTGTTGTGTGGGTGAGAGACAAGAGGATTAAGTGGTTAGAGACTAGAATAAGCTTGAGAACATAGATATCAAATGGAAATTTTTCAAGCACGATGTTGTACAATTAGCCCTTGGTTGTACAATTAGCACTAGGTTTGCACTGAATTGGTCCACTTATGTGCAGATATTCTTCAGTAGTAAACTCTGCAGTTCTGTACTATCCAAGGTTGGTTGAACCTTCATCCACAGAAGCAGAACTGAGGATACTGAGTCCATGAATATGGAAGAACTGTTGATACGGGGGGCTGACTGTAAGCTGTGCAGGTTCTCAACTGCACAGAGGATGGGTGCTCCCAACCCTCTAGGTGTTGAAGGGTCAGTACTGTGTACAAGGTCCTGCTTCTGCTGACCAAAATCACACAAGTCTTAGTAACTGGAATGTGATTGGATTCCTGGGAGAGGTTGATAACAGCTTGTTTTTGTGTCAGAGGTGGGGCAGCAATGCAGATAAGCCACCTTGTGTGGACAACAGTATACTAGCAGATATATACATTTCAGATGCCCCTCCCTCGGATTTTTCCATCAGTGGCTTTAACTGTCTCATCCATTTATTCATGTATTGGATATATGCCTTCCAATCTATCCCTTCCAAGTAATTGTTTAACATATCCTTAAGATCTAGGGCTCACAACAGGTTATCTTGCCTTTCTGTACATGACTTTTAATTGATATTTTTCATTACTTTTCATAAAAGTCATTCCAATTAACTGGTACAGATGGATGACACTCCATCGCCCTTTTTTCTTAAAGAACTTTTTAAATGAAATTACTGAAAAGCATTTTAGAACATATGCGTATATTAGTGATCTTATTTTTGTAGGTGCCAAAATTAGAAAGGAAGCACTTCTGGTTGGTTCTGTATTCAGGACTCTCACAGGGTACTGTATAACTCTGAATAAAATATAGAGTATCTTTGTCAGAGAAACCGTATAAATCACCATTGGAACAAAGTGCATTTTGTCAGTCATTATTCTTGAAAATATTTATAAATAAAATTGATGAAATAATGTGAAATAGGAAATGAAATAAATTCTGTTTGTGTTTGTAGGTGCTTATATAGCCTAGACAAATACTTAGGTCTTGGTGATTGTTGAGAAGAGGTACATTGGACTGTCCTATGGGATGTGGAGCTTCTGCTCCTGTTTGTCCATATGTGGGAGCAGTGACTGTCGATTTTGTGGAGGAATTAGGGGAACAAAGATTAAAGTGTTTCCATCTGGTTCAGTAAGGAAGATTCGGTGATTATGTTAATGTAAATTTCAGGGGAGGATGTGTAGTTTGATGCAATAGAAATTAATGATGCAAAATTATAGCTTTAGAATATGGACAGTAGTCAAATGTTTTGTCACTAGTAATGGTGCAAAACTATGGAGAAGTTATTTGCATTTTGGAAGGTGCTTGTCATCCATCTTTCCATTTAGCTGTCCTTGTGGGAGAAGAGAGAGTAGCTAGATATCCAGTGTACTAATCGTTTTATAAGAATGAAGGGCTAATGAATTTAAGAATTCATACTGAGTTCTGATATGTTGGAAACGATATTTAAAAGTAAAATAATGTAGTGCTGTGCTGTGCTGTGCTTAGTCCATCAGTCGTGTCTGACTCTTTGCGATCCCATTGACTGTCGCCTCCTAGGCTCCTCTGTCCATGGGATTATCCAGGCAAGTATACTGGAATGAGTTGCCATGCCCTCCTCCAGGTAAATTATATAGTACTTACTGATAAAACCTTTCCATTTTTTATATATCTCCCTACATTTGCACATAGGGATCCCTCCAACTGAAACTAAACAGAATATCTGGACAAGCTCCTATTTGTCCTTTAAAACTAGCCTTGCGTCTTACTCTCAATAAACCATTCCAGAAACTCTGGAAAACATGTAATCTCTAAATTTACTAACTTACATTATTATATGTATTTTTAAAATATTACTTTTATTCACTCTCCAGTGTATCTTTTCAAATCATGTGGTTCGTGAGGGTAAAAATTATATTCATCATTGTTTTTTAAAAATAATCTAGAATATAGTCAGTTCTTATTGAATATTTTTGGAATGAATTGAAATGTGATTTTATAATACTTAGAAAGTTTTAATATATCCAAATCCAAAACTTTCATAAGGCAGATAGCATGCAATGAACAAAGGTTTGAAAGATTTGGTTTCAAATTCTGACTCTGCCATTGACTGCTAATTAATGCATCTCAAGCAATCTGTTAATCCCATGAGATGTTAGTTTCCTTAGGTCAAACATGTGTAATAACACCTTTCTACCCTGCACATCTTATGTAGAGTTTATGATAATAGAATAGATAAGGGGTGAAAATAAACTTGTATACTCAGTGCCTATACAATTGAAGTCATTTCTGTATTAAACATATATATTTAAAAGCCATTGATAAAATAATCTCAAATGCAGTAATGTATATCATCTTTATATAAGAATGGAGGTTTTTGTACAGAAAAGCAAAAATAAATCAATTTTAAATTCATTTCTTTCTATTGTATTTTATTCTTCTTTTATTATGACATAATTTTTTCAAATTTTCATATCAAGTGCATTTTATAGATTAAGAAACAAGGGTAGCAATACATGTCAAATAATTGCAGTTTAAAATCTGGTTATAGATGGAGCAGTTGATAACCTGCATATAGTCCTTTAGACTTGGATTGAAGATTGTTGAACAACTCATTTGACTCCAAATAAGCACTGATTTTTATCCTGTCTTCAAATTACAACCAGTTTGCATAGAATATCAGTATTTTAGTCTTTCATTTTGTATATTTGACCTCTTCAAACACTTATATCCTATTTTCTCCTGTGATACCTTCTAGATCACTGACAGAAATTGAAAGAGCAAAAATTTACTGATTTAATGGTAGTTTGTATCCGGGAGATCCACTGTATACATGTTCTGATAGTATAAGGGGTTATCACTCTTTGCCTAAATCTATTTTGTTGGAAATAATTATGTTTTTTGTCTCTGCCCAGCATTTCTATTTGGCCAGTGTTAGAGTCTAATCAGATTTTCTGCCATTCATTTTGCTCTGATGGAGCATTTTCCTAGGTGTTTTTGACTTAAGTTATATTCTCACAGCATTTTTATCTTTAATTTTGGTTTCATGTATCTGGAAAAAACTCTAGGGTAGTTTAGCCTAATTTCTAATTTTTCTTCCATTTCTGTAATAGCTTTTTATCTTAATGTTTCTGAGATTCTTTTGGTTATATATGATGTTTTTCCTCTGATTTTCAAAAAGTATTTTGATAGTTTTGTTTTTATTTGGATTCACTTGGCAGTTTTTTTTTCATTTTCTTTCTGACTTCATTGTTCACAGAAGCTGTATCCACCCAGCACAAACATTTTTTTTTTTTCCATGTGTGTGTTTCTTATTTAAGCAAGTATTTATCTCCTTGAAGGGAATGGCAACCCACTCCAGTGTTCTTGCCTGGAGAATCCCAGGGACGGGGGAGCCTGGTGGGCTGCCACCTCTGGGGTCATGCAGTGACTTAGCAGCAGCAGCAGCATTTATCTCCTTTTTCTTTCCGTTCAAATCTATTTGGTGGGGCTAATCCTTTTCTTGCTTGTAAAGAATATCTCAGATAGGTTTCATATCTTATTTACATATTGTTAGAAAATAAGCCTTTTGTTCAGTCAGTAAGTTGTGTCCAACTCTTATGTGACCCTGTAAATTGTAGCCTGCCAAGCTCCTCTGTCCATGGGATTTTCTAGGCAAGACTACTGGAGTGGGTTGCTATTTCCTCCTCCAGGGGATCTTCCCAACCCAGGGATCAAACCTCCTTGTCCTGTGTCTCCTGCATTGGTGGAGGATTCTTTACCACTAAGTCACCTGGGAAGTCCTTTAGAAAATCAATGCTCTGTGACTACATCTAATAACTTGAATAGTCTCACTTCTGTTATATTCTATTCATTTAATAAGTCCTAAATTCATTTGGTCAGAGAAGGCAATGGCACCCCACTCCAGTACTCTTGCCTGGAAAATCCCATGGACGGAGGAGCCTGGTGGGCTGCAGTCCCTGGTGTTGCTAGGAGTCGGACACGACTGATCGACTTCACTTTCCCTTTCCCTTCCATGCATTGGAGAAGGAAATGGCAACCCATTCCAGTGTTCTTGCCTGGAGAATCCCAGGGACAGGGGAGCCTGGTGGGCTGCCGTCTATGGGGTTGCACAGAGTCGGACATGACTGAAGCAACTTAGCAGCAGCAGCAGCAGCAGCAAATTCATTTAGTAATAAAGTTTTCCCTTACCTTAGCCTGGCCAGTTTGATGTTGGCCTCTTGTCATGGAGAATAAATGGGAGTTGGGCAGCCTCTCCTGTGTTTCTTCAGGTTGACTCCCATGCTTTTTGCCCTGTTCAAGTAGGCTGTCTCTGGCTCCTCTAGGGATATATCTCAGAAAAGTAGAAGAGGTAAAGGTGAGGTCTGAGTTGATTGACAGGAATGCAACCTCAGATAAACTTTCTCTGGACTTGGTGGATGCTTTGTTCACACACCAATGGCGTGGTAGACACTAATATCAGTCGTCTAAGCTTTCTGTGCCTCCTGGGCACATGGTAGGACTGAGCTTTCTTACTTTCATGTGATTGGGCAGGGCCGCATGCCAGTTCTGAACAAGAAATAGTGAGCAGAAGTGACAAGCGTCACTCAGGCTGAGCTGGCATGAGAATCTCCTGCGATCTTTCTTTTCCTTCTGACTCTGCAGTCACCAACGTGAGAGATGGTGCTGTTCCTCAGCTTAAATCATTGGATACTTCAATGAGAAGAGCCAGCCTCTGTCCATCACTGATACACTGTACCATGTTTCATGAATAGCAAACTAATCTTTGTGGTTTTAAGCTACTAACACTATGGAGATGTTTGTTACCACAGTGTAACTTAACCTGTCTAAACAGAATACCTATTGGAACTGTTTAACTCCATTTGCTATGACCCAGGAAATGCATTTCCTCTGGATGGCTGCATTATATTTCTCTATTGGTTCCTAGATATTCATTCCCTCCATTGAGACTACATCATCTTTCTTTGCATTCTTCTTGGGCAGGATTTAAAATATCTTTTAACAGCTCTGGTGTTCTGGAAACATTAACACCATCTTGCCTCTCCCAGGGAAAGTGTAGCCAGCATCACTCTCTGCTTCAGGATCTTAGCTTATCACTTATTAATTCAATCTATGGCCACCTGCTGCGAAGAGCCAACTCACTCATAAAGACCCTGATGCTGGGAAATATTGAGGCCAAAGGAGAAGAGAGCAGCAGAGGATGAGAGGTTAGATAGCATCACTGACTTGCTGAACATGAGTCTGAGCAAACTCTGGGAGACAGTGGAGGACAGGGGTCTGGTGTGCTGCAGTCCATGGGGTTGCAAAGACTCAGACATGCATAGAGACTAAACAACAAAAACAATGAATGGCTTAAAAATACTCAGTGACACAAACTGTGCTCTGGAACATACCCTACAAGAATGGTTTCAGAACAGCATGTTCTAAGATTCAAATCAGACATTAACTGTTATGTCCCTCAAACATCAATGTATTCATTTCAAGCTTTTGAAAATGTTTCCTTAGAACTTCATCAAGATTTGAGGTGAGGAGCTGGTGGTAGGATTTACAGCATATGAACAACTGAAAAAGAAATTTCCTCTACCTAGTTTCCAACCTTTTTGACCATGTAAACTTCAAGAGATGTTGGCTCACAAAACTTATTTTGAGTTTCTTTGCACGTTCTGCATAGACAACCGAGCACTTCCATTAACTGAAGTGCATGCAGAAAATGTCTCATTTAACTTAGAAAATGTCTCTAAAACCATTGTTGTAGGGTATATTTCAGAAGGGGCCCCTAGGTGGCTCAGTGGTAAAGAATCTGCCTGAGAATGCAGGAGACGCGGAGTTGATCCCTGGGTAGAGAAGATCCCCTGGAGAAGGAAATGGCCACCACTCCAGTATTCTAGCCTGGAGAATCCCATGAACAGAGGATCCTTGTGGGCAACAGTCCATAGGGTTGCAAAAGAATGGGACCTGACTTGGTGACTAAACAACAAATATTCCAGAAAGTTATTAGATCATAGTGTATTCCATTCAGTATTTTTTAAATCCTTCATAAATTGGATTAAAAATACATTTGCCTACAAATGCAGTTGTAGGCTCTCTGAAGAAATCTCAAAATGACTTTTGGGAAGCTGTGGTGAGTTACTATTTTTTTGCTAAAAGCAATATTATGCTATACATACATAGTGTAAATTCACTCACTCTTATTAAAGCTATTTTATGTTTCTGCAAGTGTTGCTAAGTGGAATTTACCGAAGAGAATTAAGCAAAATGTATTTATTACTGCTATTTTAAGAGAACTTTTTACTAAAACTGATGCTGTCAGTCACTGCACATATATTCTAAAAGATTGCTTGGCTAAAACAGTGAATCAGTCTTTTAGACTGATTACTTATGTGGTAAATAATATGAAGCACTCTAGGATTTGAGAAGGGAAAGACAGTGAAACTCTACAAAAGCATAATGCATATAATATATTAATCACATTACCCACAGTTCACTATAAAGTTTTAAACTTAAGGAAACCATGAAACGAGGTGCTGCAATTTGTTACCCTGAATTGGAACATTAAAATATTTTGGTTAGCAAACATACAATCATCCTAGTGTCTAAGAAACTCTGTGAGTATTGTTATTTTATCTATTATTATTATTTTTATTGTCTGATTCACCGTTCTTCATGTGACAAGTATATTATCACATTTTAAAGATGTGAGTCAAATGGATGAACAGAAGTAGAAATTTTAATAGAAAGTATTTTGGGACTGTTACCTCATGTATTTGGGGATGAAGAATGATTAACAGTTGATCAATTTTAGCAGTTTAAGAAAGTAACATTTTCCTACTCTAGTTCAGACTGGGTTATTGTACGGCTGGTGATTATGGGCTTCCCCGATGGCTCAGTGGGAAAGCATCTGCAGGAAACTCGGGTTTGATCCCTGGGTTGGGAAGATCCCCTGGAGGAGGAAATGGCAACCTGCTCCAGGATTATTGCCTGGAGAATCCCATGAATAGGGGAGCCTGGTGGGCTACAGTCCGTGGGGTCACAGAGAGTTGGACGAGACTGAGCAGGTACACATAACACATGTATACGATTGATAATTATACAATTTTAAGTTACTGTTTTCTAGAGAATGCATCAATTTAAGCTATGTATTTCTGAGTACCAGATGTTTCTTTTCAGTGTTTGTAGAGTGTGACATATTTTTATGTACAGAGGATTCAGTGTTAGAACTGGACACTGCCACCATCTGGTGGCCTTGTAAAATTCCATCACTTCAGTTTGCAGCCTAAGCTTTCGGGGTCATCCATCAAAACAGCTTAAAATGAGCTCAAATGGACTTGGAGGAAAATAAAAGGAAAGGACAGAAGGAGGGTGGGTAGACAAGCATTTGTATTGCCAATTACAGCTGCATATTCTTTACAACTCCTGGTAATCAGTAGAAGATTGAATTACCCAACAGGAAATGATAATGAGTAATTGTGAGGAAGGTTGCATGGTGATGTCGGATGAACACATTAGTTGTGTTCAGTCGCTCAGTTGTGTCCAACTCTCTGTGGCCGCATGGACTGCAGCACATCAGGCTTTCCTGTCCTTCACCATCTCCCAGAGCTTGCTCAAACTCATGTCCATTGAGTTGGTGATGCCATCCAATCATCTCGTCCTCTGTCATCCCCTTTTCCTCCTCCCTTAAATCTTTCCCAGCTTTGGGATCTTTTCCAATAAGTCAGTTCTTCACATCAGGTAGCCAAAGTATTGGAGCTTCAGCTTCAGCATCAGTCCTTCCAAGGAATATTCAGGGTTGATTTCCTTTAGGATCGACTGGTTTGATCTCCTGCTGTCCAAGAGATTCTCGTCTCCTTCAGCACCACAGTTCAGAAGCATTAGTTCTTCAGTGCTTAGCCTTCTTTATGGTTCAGTTCTCTCATCCATACATGACTACTGGAGAAACCATAGCCTTGACTATACAGATCTTTATAGGCAAAGTAATGTCTCTGCATTTTAATATGCTGTCTAGATTTGTCATAGTTTGTTTGTTTGTTTGTTTTCCCAAGGAGCAAGAATCTTTTAATTTCATGGCTGCAGTTGCCCCTCAGGTATTTTCTTACTTGTGACATCTTTCAGATTCCTCTCTACCCCAACCCAGAAAACTAGACATTTTTTCCTTCCATCCAGAAAATTGTGTGCATACTATGCTTTCCCCCTCAAATTGTCTGTATGCACTTTTATAGCCTTTGCATTGTTTTTTTAGTTACTTTAGGTGAATCTTTTATCCCAGATTAGACCATGGGCTTTTTGAGGGCAAAGGCATTATAGATATCTTTTGCATGCCTGAGTGCTAGCACATAAGCATGTGTTCAGTTTTCTGTCAACATAGTGGTAGAATTTAGGAGACTCTTCTATCATAGCAATAAATTTGGAAAGTAATAAGAAACCATGACTTTTTGTTAGTGTGAGCGTCTTCTTGTATCTTCAAAAAGCCTCAAACAAAAAGTTGCATAGGTTAAATATAATGAATGGATATATTAGAGATAATGGATAAGATGGTGATATTAGGAGAAAATAATAGGAATATTTCTTTAGTCTATAATAAATTAAAATATTTTATAATCTTTGGTACTGAATTATATATAAGAACTATAAAAGGATGTTTTTTATTAGTCAACTAAGTATATTCTAGGAACTAGGGAGGGCTTTCCCAGTGGCTCAGTGGCAAAGAATCTGCCTGCAATGCAGGAGCCACAGGAGAAGCAGGTTTGATCCCTGGGTTGGGAAGGTCCTCTGCAGGAGGGCTTTGCAACCCGCTCCAGTATTCTTGTGAATCCAATGGACAGAGGAGCCTGGTGGACTACAGTCCATAGGGTTGCAAGTAGTTGGACATGACTGAGCACACACACACACACAAACTAGGGAAGGACAGAAAATCAAGTCTTTTATGAAAATTGGAAGTTTTGTGGATAAAAAGCATATATAATTGAATGCTAGACAACATTCTCCTGATTGAAAGGAGTTTGTTTCAAGATGCTCCGAAAGTTCCAAAGAGCTAATATAACTTGATAGCTCAAAGCAGTTTTGGGAACAGGGTCAGGATCATTAAAGACCAAATAAATTGAATCACAATGTATTCTAAAGTTGTAAAGTATCAATATTTTTCTCCAGTCTATTTTAAATTGAGTTTTCTCATCTAAACTGGAGCTCATGGAAATGATTTGAATGATTTTAGCTTCTAAATTCTTCCAAGTACGTTGGGTAACTAGAACTATGCTAGATGCAGAAGAATTAACTTATTACATCCAATGATTCTTTAGGGTATTAGAGTTACCTGAGTCTAAATTATTGCTGAGTTAAGCATATGTATAGCTTCAGAAGATGCTCAATTTATATTTTTATGACCAAAATCTGCAAAGCAATAGATGTTCTCATGAATATTTGCCATCTGTGACTGAATCTTGGTATATTTAGTACCATACAATAAAGACTATCCAAATCAGATTTAGCTGTTTTGGTAGTAATTGAGATTTAATATGAACAAACTATTTTTTCATTTGAAACTTTATAAATCTTTGTCTAATCATTAATTCAAAATTTTCTAAATAGTTTTTAGGTAAAGATTAATATTTACTAATTAGTTAAATAATTCTGATATTAATTTTCCAGGTTATATGTTTTTATAAAGAAAATTTTGATTGATGTGGTTTCTTCTAACCTCCTAAGTTATTCAAGTCTATGTGGTATGGTTGGTACAGGTAGAGTTGTTTTGGTAACAATCACATTAATGTGGTCTTCGACCTACATTATTATTATTATTTTTTGACTGAGTCCAAGTGTGATCACTCAATAAAAGCTCTAAATAATGTGTTAAAAATTATGTATGTGCTGGAACAATTAGACATTCATAGCTAAAATATGAACCTTGAAGTAAAGCTGCTGCTGTTGCTGCTGCTAAGTCATTTCAGTCGTGTCCGACTCTGTACGACCCCATAGACGGCAGCCCACCAGGCTCCCCCGTCCCTGGGATTCTCCAGGCAAGAACACTGAAGTGGGTTGCCATTTCTGTCTCCAATGCATGAAAGTGAAAAGTGAAAGTGAAGTCGCTCAGTCGTGTCCGACTCTTAGCGACCCCATGGACTGCAGCCTACCAGGCTCCTCTGTCCATGGGAGTTTCCAGGCGAGAGTACTGGAGTGGGGTGCCATTGCCTTCTCCAGAAGTAAAGCTAACATCTCATATAAAAATTCACTCAAAATAAACAGTTGACTTAAATGTAAAACATAAAACTATACACCTTTTTGAGAAAAACATAGGGGAAAAAACTTCAGATTTATGGTGGGGTAAAGAGTTTTCAGACCTAACTCTAAAAATATGACCCATAAAATAAAAATGCATAAATTAGACCTCATCAATATTAAAATCTTTTGCTCTGCAAGTGAAGAAGATGAAAATGTGAGTTACAGATTCAAGAAATATTTACAAGTTGTATATCTAATGAAGGACTCATATTTAGAATATATAAAGAACTCTCAAAACTCTATGGTAAAAACACAAACACCCCAGTTAGAAAATGAGCAAAAGATATGAAGAGACAATCCACCAAATTTATACAGATGGCAAAAGTTCGCATGAAAAGATGTTTAGCGTCATTAGCCACTACAGTCAAAGTGAAAGTGGCTCAGTCCTGTCCAGCTCTTTGTGACCCCGTGGACTATACAGTCCATGGAATTCTCTAGGCCAGAATACCAGAGTGGGTAGCCTTTCCCTTCTCCAGGGAATCTTCCCAACCCAGGGATGGAATCCAGGTCTCCTACACTGCATGTGGATTCTTTACCAGCTGAACCACAAGAGGGATATCACAATTAAAAACTCTGATAGATTGTATAAATAACATGAAATGCTAACAAGGAGCCAGAGAGATTGGATCACTCATATTTTATTGGCAGGAATATGGAATAGGTCAGATACTCTGGAAGACAGTTTCACATTTTCTTATAAAACTAAACACGGCTTTAATATAACACCCAGAAATTGCATTCTTAGGCGTTTATCTCAGGGAAATGACAATGTATATTCACAGAAAACCAATACACCAATTTATCCATGATAGCACCAAACTGAAAATAATTAGGTATTCTTCAATAGGTAACAAATTAAACAGACTGTGTTATCCATACCATGGAATACAGTGCAGAAATGGAGTGATCTGCTGTTGTTAACAGTTTGTATGAATCTCCAGAGAATTATGCTGGATAAAAGCCACTGATTCCAAAGGGTTGCATACTGTATACTTTCATTTGTAGATTACTTTTGAAATAAAAAAAATAGAATTGGAAAACAGATTAGTGATTGCCAGGTTTGAAGGATGGGGCTGGAGGTGAGTGTGGTTATAAAAGGCAACACAAGGATTCCCTGATGTGTTGGAGCTGTTTTGTGTGTGGATTTTAGTGGTGGACACATGAACTTACATATGGTATATAATTGTATGGCTCTATATACACACACTCACAAATAAGTACAAGTGATACTGGGGGCAATTTAAATGTTAGCCGTGGATTGTTGCAGTGTCAATATCCTGGTAATGATAACGTGAAACTGTCATACAACGTCACCTTGGAGGAAATCTGGGTGAAGAGCAACAGAATTGCTCAGGAGAGATTTGACATTTCAGACAAGACACACACATCCTAATTTCTGTGTTGCAAAACCACTCAGGGACTTCTTGCTACCTGGCAATCAGAGCAGTTTGGTATGGGAATGTTGGTGTTGGAAATATTTGACCTTCATTCCCTGAAGTTTAGAAAATATAGAGACTATTGCCTGATCTTTTCATGAAGTCTAAGACCAAAGTCTGGCTGAAGCTGTCTGCCATAGCAGAGCGGGGAAAAAAAAAAGCTGCACTGAAAGTAGGTTGCACTTCCTCCTTTAAAGATGGGCTCCAGTGGACTAGAGAGGGCACTGGCTACCTCAGATGAGGTAGTGCCATCGTGAGAGTCCCCAGCATAGGAGCCTACATGCAGGGGACCTACATGGCAGTGGGAGGGGCTGGTATATAAACATAACTGTGAGGTCATGGCCCACACTAGTGAGCCTTGCAAGGGAAGATTCTCAGCAAAATCAGTTGGGCCTGTGGAGGGGAGGAGACCTCAGAGTCCCACAGAGGCTTGTCTTGAAAGAAAGAGCCAACCTTGGGGCATTTGCTGTGCCTTAATTGAATGGAACCTTTGCATCCTTTCCTTTTTGCCCACTGCCTATCTCTTCAACTTAGGAGAGACCACAGACAACGCCATTAGTGGCAATGGAAGAGTGGAAGAGTAAGGTAGAGAATGCAGTAAAGATGGAGCCTTCCACTCAGCTCCCTCCCTCTCCCCAGCCCTGTGTGATTTCCGAGCCTGAGATAGGCATCACCTAGGGGATAGGAAGCAGTTTTAACTGAATTTCCAAAGAAGGTTTATACATAAAAATTAGTCTGGTTATTCATACCTCAGACTGAATAGAAAGCTTTGAGATTTGCCTGAGATATTTTTCAAGGACAGAAAGGAGAAGTAAAATATAGTGAGTTTGAAAAGAGAGCGAAGACAGAATAGTGTTTCTTTCTTTACTTTCCACTGAATCTAGCCCATTCAATAACCTGATATAGATGTACATATATAGATACACATTTTAAATATCATTGTCTTGATAGAAAGACTAGAAGATTATATAATAAAACATTCATCACAGTTATATCCAGATAATGTTATTTCAGCTATTTTTGATTTAATTATTTGATCTTTTGCATATTTTCTATATTTTCTCTGAGGATAGTACTTTATATTTGGAATTAGAAAAGTGTTATTTTAAAATAATGTTGAAAGCATCTTGGACTTGCCATTGGTGACTGCAGTTACCAATTTCGGCGGCATGTAACTATGACCGTACATTTGGTGGTTTGTAAGTGTTTGGGTTTTTACTGATCAGCCAGATTACTGGATTTGAGCAATCTTTGGGAATAATAGCAAAGAGTAATTTCTCATGTGTCATTGAAGGTTCAGTTCAGTTCAGTTCAGTTCAGTCGCTCAGTCCTGTCCGACTCTTTGGGATCCCATGAACGACAGCATGCCAGGCCTCCCTGTCCATCACCAACTCCCGGAGTTCACCCAGACTCACGTCCATCAAGTCAGTGATGCCATCCAGCCATCTCATCCTCTGGCATCCCCTTCTCCTCCTGCCCCCAATCCCTCCCACCATCAGAGTCTTTTCCAATGAGTCAACTCTTCGCATGAGGTGGCCAAAGTACTGGAGTTTCAGTTTTAGCATCATTCCTTCCAAAGAAATCCCAGGGCTGATCTCCTTCAGAATGGACTGGTTGGATCTCCTTGCAGTCCAAGGCACTCTCAAGAGTCTTCTCCAACACCACAGTTCAAAAACATCAATTCTTTGGTGCTCAGCCTTCTTCACAGTCCAACTCTCACATCCATACATGACCACTGGAAAAACCATAGCCTTGACTAGACGGACCTTAGTTGGCAAAGTAATGTCTCTGCTTTTGAATATGCTATCTAGGTTGGTCATAACCTTTCTTCCAAGGAGTAAGCGTCTTTCAATTTCATGGCTGCAGTCACCATCTGCAGTGATTTTGGAGCCCAAAAAATAAAGTCTGACACTGTTTCCACTGTTTCCCCATCTATTTCCCATGAAGTGATGGGACCAGATGCCATGAACTTCGTTTTCTGAATGTTGAGCTTTAAGCCAACTTTTTCACTCTCTGCTTTCACTTTCATCAAGAGGCTTTTTAGTTCCTCTTCACTTTCTGCCAGAAGGGTGGTGTCATCTGCATATCTGAGGTTATTGATATTTCTCCCGGCAATCTTGATTCCAGCTTTTGCTTCTTCCAGCACAGCGTTTCTCATCATGTACTCTGCATATAAGTTAAGTAAACAGGGTGACAATATACAGCCTTGACGTACTCCTTTTCCTATTTGGAACCATTCTGTTGTTCCATAGCAACCAGTTCTAACTGTTGCTTCCTGACCTGAATATAGATTTCTCAGGAAGCAGGTCAGGTTGTCTGGTATTCCCATCAGTTTCAGAATTGTCCACAGTTTATTGTGATCCACACAGTCAAAGGCTTTGGCACAGTACAGCAGAAATAGATGTTTTTCTGGAACTCTCTTGCTTTTTTGATGATCCATCGGATGTTGGCAATTTGATCTCTGGTTCCTCTGCCTTTTCTAAAACCAGCTTGAACATCTGGAAGGTTCAGTTAGATGATGGTAAATGTTTTTTTCAGTCCCATAATTCTTCTCTATTTTCCCAAGTTATAATTTATTCATTGTCCTTATCTGTCTCGGTATTGGAATTATAAAAACATTAAGAGTTTCTTTCCTCACGCATCTCAATGCAACAGATGAGGTGGTAGAACATCAGTCTGTGTGGTCAGTTGTATGTGCCCGCATACAACAGGGGCATGTACAAGGTGTTACAAAATGACAGGGTCCATGACAAGGGTGGCAGGAAAGACTTTCATAGCGAGGTGATGTTTGAGCTGAGATTTGAAAATCGACAAGCTTGGCAGAAAAGAAGGGAAGGAGCAGAGGGTGCCAGGCAGTGGGGAAACAGGAGGATGATCGTGAAGCTTGGAGAGGCTCTGGCACATTCTGTCTCCCACTCAGCGTGAGGGGGCTGAGCGGGGTGAGAGTAGAAGAAGAGATTTGAAAGCACAAGTCAGCAGGCAGTTGGGAGATGAACTAGGTTTTGAGAACCTGGAGGAAAGACCATTCAGGAGTATTTGAGAATTCAAAATCCTAAACAAAAGCAGTGGTAAAGGGACAAGAGAGAGATATATCTTGGTGCATTTGGATGTAAAGCATGTGGGCAAAGGGCTTCCCTGGTGGCTCAGGTGGTAAAGAATATGCCTGCAATGCAGGAGACCGGAGTTTGATCTCTGGGTTGGGAAGATTCCCCAGTGGCAACCCACCAGTATTCTTGTGTAGAGAATCCCGTGGACAGAGGAGCCTGGTGGGCTGTAGTCCATGGGGTCACAAGGAGCCGGATACAGCTGAGGGACTAAGCTCATATGTACACATGCATGTGGGGATAGAAGTTGGATGATTCCAATTTATATACTATATAAAAAGGCATGTTTTTGTTAACATAGAGGATGCCCTGTGGGAATGACTAAAAGATACTCCCTCTTGACAGGTAAATGGCAAAAGTGATTTTCTCTGGGAAGAAAATGACAAAGAGGTGTACCTTCCTCTAAGGGTCTCTAGAACATGTCTGCCCTGCCGCAGGGCACAGTTTGGCAAGCAGAGCACGGCCTGGGTCTCAGTCCTCATGCATCACTGCGGCCAGCATCCTTCGTGAAGTGAACAGACTGCAGAGCCAGAGACCGGTGCTCTGACTGCAGCCAGAGAGGAGTCTCTTAAAGCCCATGACCTTCTGGGGTTTGTAGAAAGGAAGCCTGTGAGGTGCAGAAGATCAAAGTGTCACGTAGAAATAGTTTACCTTTGCTTGGCTGAATGGAGACTAGTTAACAAAATATGTATCTCTGTAATATTTAGAGCAAAGAAGACATTTATGAGGTGTTATATCACCAGCAAGTTATTCTTCCTCCCACAACATGAGAAAATATGTTAATAACATTTCATTACAAAAATATTTTTCTTTTTATATAAAAAGATCCATTTTTTCCCTGTATTACTTCTACTATATTTGGGGACCTGTGTTACTTCTGTAGAAGTGAATCTCCATTTTAAACATGGAGATTATTGAAAAAAGATGAGTGAAGAATACAAATGCAGTTTTTAAGCTTTCCAAAAGGTTTCTGTTTGCAGAACACTTTTAGAATGATGCACAATAGGATTTTTAGAAACTATAGAACCAGCCCTAAAATCATTGATTAATTAGATGCAAATATGATAGGCTAGCTATTTCAAGTCATTAAACTGAACACATAGCAGAATTCATATTATAAATACACTTATAAATATACACATATTATAAATACCAGACCTTGCTGCTGGTGCAATATATAACATTGATCCTTCAGTTTGGGTGAGGTTAGAGAGAGCAGGTAACTTCATCACAGTTAGTGTATTGGTAATTATAAAGTGATCAATTCTCTACCTAACAGACACCATTGAGTTTTTGTTTTTGTTTTTTTTCACTAATGCTGTTTCAACTGTAGTGGGAGAATGAAATTAGCTGGAAATAGTAACAGAATTCTGAACTTAAAGATGAGCTCAATAGTAAGAAAGTTTGGAAAATTCTGCAGAAAATGTGATAGTGTTCATAAGAAAGATTATTTACAACATCATTTTCAGTTAACATTATTTGTTGCTATTTTTTAATCTTACCCGTCTCTATATCCGTGGAACCTCAGCAAGTGTCTGACACCTAGTAAGTGCTTTAAAAATGTTGAAGTACTCCTTAAGTGGAACATTCATTATAATTGTATTATCTTACTGGCTTCTGGGTCTGGTCATCTTGACTACAACATATTCGCAACATAGAGAAATTAGGCAGTGAAGCAGCCCCAAAATGTTTTGTGATCTTAGCATTTTGAGCAGTTTTGAGCCCCTGAAGATGATCTGCTAAATGGAAAACAGTGAAAGTAATAATGATAATTAGCAATGGGATCAACAAAACAAGTTGAAGGTGAGCAGGGATGGTTATTTAAAATCATTGCTACCAAAACAAAACAACTAGCCTGTCACAATAAAAAGCATCTTTGTGTATGTACTTTGTAGCTAAAATTTAATAAGTATTGAAGATACAGATCAAGTTCCCTTTTATCAATAACCTATTTGAAAAATGAAATATATAAATAACATGCATTTGAATAACATGAATAATATTAGTCCTTCTTAAGCTACACAGGCTTCCCTCATAGCTCAGTTGGTAAAGAATCCGCCTGCAATGCAGGAGACCCTGGTTTGATTCCTGGATAGGGAAGATCTGCTGGAGAAGGGATAGGCTACCCACTTCAGTATCCATGAGCTTCTCTGATGGCTCAGCTGGTAAAGAATCTGCCTACAATGCAGGAGACCTGGGTTTGATCCTGGTCTCCTGGGTTGGTAAGATCCCCTGGAGAAGGGAAAGGCTACCCACCCTAGTATTCTGGCCTGGAGAATTCCATAGACTGTATAGTCCATGGGGTCACAAAGAGTCAGGCAGGACTGAGCCACTTTCACTTCCTTAAGCTGCACAGCTTGCTTTCTATTTTTTCTAACATATACCAAAATCATAGTGATAATGCATTAAAATGCAGCTAACATAACTGAATACATTTATTTTCAGAATGAGACTGTTAGTCACTTAATCGAGTCCAACTCTGTGTGGCCCCATGGACTGTAGCCCACCAAGCTCTTCTGTCCATGGGATTTTCCAGGCGAGAATACTGGAGTGGGTTGCCATTCCCTTCTTCAGGGGATCTTCCTGACCCAGGGATCAAACCCAGATCTCCTGCATTGCAGGCAGATTCTTTACCCTCTGAGCTACCAGGGTAGCCTCATTTTTAGAACAATATTAATATTGTATATCTTGTTTCTACTTCTTTATTGATGGTCTTGCTTAAATTTATCAGATACTTGGACTCTTGTTGACTCTGAAACTGTGAGTCAGTGGAATTTGAATGTTTGTAATGGTGGCAAATGGTAGCGTGGTATTTCCCTATTTCTCACTGTGGACTAATAAATTTTTATGTTTTTGATGTTGATTATCATTTACAATCTTTCTTTTTGATTACCAAATTGTTCCAAGTTGACACTCAATAAATATTACCTAGCTTCCATTTTAGAAACCATATAAACTTCTACTTTTTGGTGTTAACCTGAATTTAATTGCTCTGCCCTCCAAGAGTAATAAAACTCTATAACAAGCACTGGAAAATAACTTTATTCCTATACACACTTAGAATAGTATAAAGTTATTAAAATTAAAGACAATGCCATGTCAGCTAAGGAGCACATATTTTTAATGTTTGAACAGCTGTTTTAATTTCAAAATTATTGTACTTTTCCATAATTAATATGAAAATATTAATATGCAAATTTTTAACAAAGGCAAATACAATTTTTTTAAACACAGCTTTTCAGGGTATAGTGTCCTTGTTGCTGGCCCTACTCCAGTCTTGGTTTTACTTTTGTGCTTGGAGTGTATGCAATTAGTATAAACTTAGTTACTATCTTGGTATTTTTTAATGTTAATTTATCTAGCAGTACTTCCTACTTATTTTAATCCTATCAGCTAAGAAAAAGTCAATTACAGAAAAGCATGGGGGATAAGTAAATAAAAAATATTACATTAGCTGTTTTACACTACTTTAAAATTTATGTTAACTTTTTTTGACCCTCACAGATATTTTGAGATCCATTTTATTGCAAGGCCATTGACTAGAAATAAGTAAAAGTAAGTCAGTTTACTCAAATTTTGTTATAATTAGCTTTTTTCAGTAATTTACAGTAATCACTAGCAATTAAAATATGCTTAATTATTATAATCATATATTTTGTGCACTTTATTCTAGTTAGATTGGCCATCTGTCTGATGACTTTTTAATCTGTTGCTTTTGGTAACAACCAGCAGATTATGATTCAACACTGACTGCTCTTTAACAAAGAAAAAGATTTTTAAAGATTTAATTTTAATGCATTCTAAAATTATCACAGTCACAGTAAAGCTAATGAAGTTTAATGCTCTTCTAAAAAATTGGAATGTATACTTCCTGTTTTCAGACTATGTTATATACGGAATACTGCATTTACACAGTTGATAAGATTGAAATATATATATTTATCAGATTTTCTATTTCCATAGAAATAGATGTGATTTAGTTTCCAGTTGCAGCACCAATGATAAGATGCAAAGCTATAATTTGAACCTGTTTCTTTTATTACATTAGTGTTGGTAGACACTAAGGAGGAGCTGCTAAGTTTTATCATTTTTAATTTGGAGCTTTATGGGTTGCGAAGATGCTGCCCACTCCAGTATTCTGGCCAGGAGAATTCCATGGACTTTATAGTCCCTGGGGTCACAAAGAGTCAGACACGACTGAGTGATTTTCACTTTAGATATTTCTATGAAATAGGTGAAAATTGGATTGAAAGGATTAATAACAGTGTACAATACAGAGATTTGACTCTGCATAGTACTATTAGATGGAGAAGGAAATGGCAACCCACTCCAGTATTCTTGCCTGGAGAATCCCAGGGACGGAGGAGCCTCGTAGGCTGCCGTCTATGGGGTTGCACAGTGTCGGACACAACTGAAGCGACTTAGCAACAGCAGCAGCAGCAGTACTATTAGAGGTTAAAGCACTATGAAAATGTAAGATGCTAGATTATGACTTTACTTATCAATAGATGTTAAGCTAAATTGTGTTCTTTACTGAGATGCAATGGGAAAAAAGATTCTCTTCATAAGAATTTGATTTATAATTGTCTTTGCTCAGTTCTCTAGTGGAGTGAGGCATGCTTATGCATTCATTTTTAAAGATGTAATTGAAAATCCAATTGGCCTATTCATAACGCTTTATGCAAGTGGATTGATTGTGGAAGAACATTTGATGATGAGACTGTGGTATAGCAGGAAGAGTACAGGACCTGGATACAGAAGACCTTGGTTCAGTATTTTAGCTCTGCATCTTTTGCTAGCTTTGTGAGTTCCTGCAAAGAACTTAACCTCATTGAGACTCCTGGGGAGATATAATGATTTGTCTGCATATAATTGAAATTTCTATGTGTATGTAAAAGTAAAAGGAGGGAGTCTGTAAAAACCCTTTAAATTGCTAAGGGCACTTCTATTATCATTGTCATCCATAGTAATATGCAATTTTATTGTTTTCTTATTGCTAAATGTTGTGCTGTGTGCCAACTTATCTCATTTAATTCTCAAAATAGCTATATTCAGTTGGCAATGTTAGCAGCCCTATATGATAAATGAAAAAGTTGGCATTGCCCAGAAAGTGGTGGAGCCAAGATACAAACGTAATATTTCTAAAACCCATGCCTTTAGTTAGTATGGGTTAGTATGAAAGAAGAGTTAGTATGAAAGAGGGGAGTATAAAAGCTGGCTTAAAACTCAATATTCAAAAAACTAAGATCATGGCATCTGGTCCCATCAGTTCAGTTCAGTTCAGTCGCTCAGTCGTGTCCGACTCTTTGCAACCCCATTAATTGCAGCACGCCATCCCTGTCCATCACCAACTCCTGGAGTACACTCAAACTCACATCCATCGAGTCGGTGACACCATCCAGCCATCTCATCCTCTGTTGTCCCCTTCTCCTCCTACCCCAATCCCTCCCAGCATCAGAGTCTTTTCCAATGAGTCAGCTCTTCACATGAGGTGGCTAAAGTACTGGAGTTTCAGCTTTAGCATCATTCCTTCCAAAGAACACCCAGGGCTGATCTCCTTTAGAATGGAATGGTTGGATTTCCTTGCAGTCCAAGGGACTCTCAAGAGTCTTCTCCAACACCACAGCTCACTTCATGGCAAATAGATCTGGAAGCAATAGAAACAGTGACAGACTTCATTTTCTTGGGCTCCAAAATCACTGCAGATGGTGACTACAGCCATGAAATTAAAAGAAACTTGCTCCTTGGAAGAAAAGCTATGACCAGCCTAGACAGCATATTAAAAAACCAGAGATATTACTTTACCGACAAAGGTCCATCTAGTCAAAGCTATGGTTTTTCCAGTAGCCGTGTATGGATGTGAGAGTTGGACCATAAAGAAAGCTGAGCGCTGAAGAATTGATGCTTTTGAACTGTGTTGTTGGAGAAGACTCTTGAGAATCCCTTGGACTGCAAGGAGATCCAACCAGTCCATCCTAAAGGAAATCAGTCCTAAATATTCATTGGAAGGACTGATATTGTAGCTGAAACTCCAATACTTTGGCCACCTGATGTGAAGAGCTGACTCATTGGAAAAGACCCTGATGCTGGGAAGGATTGAAGGTGAAAGGAGAAGGAGATGACAGAGGATGAGATGGTTGGAAGACATCACTGACTCAAGGGACATGAGTTTGAGCAAGCTCTGGCAGTTGATAGTGGACAGGGAAGCCTGGCTTGCTGCAGTCCATGGGGTCTCAGAGTCGGACATGACTGAGCGACTGGTATGTTAACCATACCAATCAGGAAATATTTTAGTGTTGACGCAGTTGTATTCAGTCATTTTAGAAGTATTATCCTGATGGTTAGTTATCCATCAGAAGAGCAGGAGTTCTGTGAATTTCCCATTTAGCCAGGTTATTTTTACTTCATTTTGTGTATTAGTTGTAGATTTTGGTTTGGCAAAGACAGAGGTGTGATTAAATTTCAGGGTATTTATAGGTTTGTTTCTAAATATGTGACCATATTGGGACTTCCCTGGTGGCTCAGACAGTAAAGCATCTGCCTACAATGCTGGAGACCCTGGTTCGATCCCTGTATCGGGAAGATCCACTGGAGAAGGAACTGGCAACCCACTCCAATACTCTTGCCTGGAACAGTCCATGGACAAAGGAGCCTTGTAGCCTACAGTCCATGGTGTTGCAAAGAGTTGAACACACTGAGTGACTTCACTTCACTTCACTTCATGTGACCATAACTACCTCACTGTCCCTTTGTGGAAACTTTAAAATAATAAAATGGAAATTCCATAGCCTTTGCTTTTATTATTTTTGTGATATAAAGCATCATTGTTTAGTGATTTGGAGAAAACACTGCCACATATTTACGTAGCTCAAAAATAACTGAAATTGAATTGTTATAAATATTAAGAATTAGTATCTTAATTTTCATACGTTTCTGTTACCCACGTGTGTACATGCTCAGTCGCTTGGTCACATCTGATTCTTTGTGACCCCATTGACTGTAGCCCACCAGGCTTCTCTGTCCATGGGACTTTTCAGGTGAGAACATTGTAACGGGTTGTCATTTCCTACTCCAGCAGATCTTCCTGAGCCATGGGTAGAACCCGTGTCTCCTATATGTTCAGGCAGATTCTTTACACTGTGCCACCTGGGAAGCCCCCTTCAGTTACCCATAGTCTGAGAACAGTCCAAAAATAGGGTTCTGAAATGCCAAAAGTTCAAGTTTCTCATTTTATGAATGAGGAAAATGAGAAACAAAGTTAACAGTTCCAAGGTCAAATGCAAACTTGTTGGTAAAACTTGGTTGTATACAGAGGAGGTAAAAAAAAAAAAAAAGTGATTGTCATGCTAGGAAAGTTTAGTTTGGGCTAATGAAAATGAACAGACACCTTGTTTGTTTTCTAAAAAATACCCAGATGCCAGATGACATTTGGCATTAAGACTTTTCACATTTAATGGATTTTTTTGGATTAGTTTCAGCAAAAATCGCTACTTCTGAGATGTGGCATTATGTGTAGCCTATTTTTGAATGCATTTTTGCGGATTTACTTTGATTCTGTGGTATTTGGAAGTGCTACAAATCATTGTTTACTTTGAGGTCATGAAGCAGCAAGATGATGAGGCTTGAGTTTTGGTCTCACGTGAGAAGATTGAAATTTTACCTTTTCCTCCTGTCTTTCAAGGCATTATTTGTAAAATAAGAATATTCTTGGCTTTACACACCACCATGTCCAAATTAAAATGAGAGATTATATAAAAACCCTTTGCAAATAATAAATTGATTTTTCTTCTAAATTTTTATGGAAGTTAGCTGTGTGATCTTGACAGGTTATTATTTCATTTCTTTAAGCATTAATTTCCCTTCCCCATATCATGGGGTTATTTTGAGTGTAATTGAAATCATGCATTTTAACTATGCAATGTGCAAACAAGAGTGCCTGGGAATGTAATAAACACATTTGGTAGATTGTGAAAATTGCTCCGATTTTTTATTTTTCCAGTGTGACTTTGCAGTTCTTCCCATCAATAAGTGGATTCTATTCCACACCGCCCCACCCCCACACACACACCTTGAACTTTTGTTCCATACAGTGCTATTCTAAAGGGTGCCATTTCCGACCTAAGACTCAAAGGCTTATGCTCATTTCTTTCTCTTAAATTTCTTTCACCACCACCAGAATATGCCTAGAGTAAAGCCTGTCATAAACCTGTCAGTCCCTTGCCCATTTACCATGTGTGAATGAAACCAAATGGAATCAGCTCAGCTGGGCTCAGATCAATGTGATTTCTCAGCTGACCCTACAGAAGCTATTAAACTTTTATAAAAAAAAGTGGCTATTGTTTTAAACCACTATGATTTGGGTTGGTTTCTGACACAGCAAGAACTGGTAACTTATGCAAAAAAAATGGTAGGTGTTATATTATTTGGATTTTTAAATGTGTAGTAAACTTTATGACAATGATTACTTACTTTTGGGAGCACTTATTTTGGCTTGCATATAAGGTAATTTATTCATGCTTATCAATCTCTGAAAGAAAACAAAACCAAAATGGAAGAGCTAACTAGATGAATTCATGTTATATAAAAGTATTTAAAACATAAATGAGTGTGGTTGAAGATAATGGGTAATTAATTCAACCACTTGACCCATCCCAGAGAGACATATGTATTCTTAGATTGTCTCAGCTTTAGTCATCAACCTGATAGTGATGCTTGTAAACAGAGTCATCCTGCCCTGCACTTTCTCCTTCCCTGCCCCCTGCATGAAGTGAAGTGAAAGTCACTTAGTCATGTCTCAGTCTTTGCGACCCCATGGACTGTAGCTGGCCAGGCTCCTCTGTCCATGGAATTCTCTAGGCGAGAATACTGGAGTGGATTGCCATTGCCTTCTCCAGGGGATCTTCCCGACTCAGGGATTGAACCTGCAGAGCTTGAATTTAATTTAAGATACATCTAATTGGCAGCTTTGGTGAAGACATTAACCACAACTTTTAGTATAACCTTGAGAATATATTAAGTGAAACTCCCCAATGGCACCCCACTCCAGTACTCTTTTGCCTGGAAAATCCCATGGACAGAGGAACCTGGCAGGCTTCAGTCTATGGGGTTGCTAAGAGTAGAACATGACTGAGTGACTTCACTTTCACTTTTCACTTTCATGTATTGGAGACGGAAATGGCAACCCACTCCAGTGTTCTTGCCTAGAGAGTCCCAGGGATGGGGGAGCCTGGTGGGCTGCCGTCTATGGGGTCACACAGAGTTGGACATGACTGAAGCCACTTAGCAGCAGCAGCAGCAGCAGCCCCAAGAGTCTTCATAAAAATATTTTTTAGAACATAGATCTGTGTCTCCTTTATTTATTATGAACAGTTAGACCATTGCAAATGCAGTTAGCTAACTTCTCTTAGGTTGAGGAAATCCTTCAGTTTGTTCAACACAAAAGGGAAATGGAGCACTGAGCCTGCTCTCTCAAAATTTGGCACTGTAAGAGAGTTTTGCACTGCAGAGCACACATGTAAGCAAAGATATTTACATATGAAGGTATATAGTTGTCTAGTTTCTTTGTCTGCCATTATTCACATTGCAGTGCTTTAGATGAGCTTTAGAACATATTCCTTCTCTGTAATCTTATTAAATTAACTTTCTTTTCAAGATGCTCTAAAGATGAAAAGCACTTCAGATGTTAAATGTCGTTTAAATATTATATGAAGTGCTTCTAAAGTGTTACATTTTGGGTAGTAGAAACAAAGATAAATAGATATGCAATGAAAGTGAAAAACCAAGGTACAGTCTTAAATTTTTTTAATTTACTTTTTGTTTTAATTGGAGGATAATTATAACATTGTGGAAGTTTTTAATGCCTTGTATAAGATCACAAACCACTGATCTCTGTTGTCATCAGGGACTTTGCAAGACCAGAACATGAAGAGATATCTGAAATAGCAACAGAGAGAATCCAGGGATATTTAATTTATTTGTTCAACATAAACGAAACAGACATTTATTGAGGGTTTATTGTGTGAAGCCTCTTCTAAATGTGCAGGATAGAGGAGAAACAAACCAAAAAAAAAGGTCCCCACTGTTATTCTGGTAAATTTCCCATATTGCTCAGTGAACAATTTGGAAACTCATCTCCAGGTCTACTCTGATACTGGGACTTTCCTCTTCAGTTCAGTTCAGTTGCTCAGTCATGTCCGACTCTGTGCCATGTGAACCGCAGCATGCCAGTCCTCTCTGTCCATCATCAACTCCCCAAGTCCACCCAAACCCATGTCCATTGAGTTGGTGATGCCATCAAACCATATCATCCTCTGTCGTCCCCTCCTCCTCCTGCCCTCAATCTTTCCCAGCATCAGGGTCTTTTCTAATGAGTCAGCTCTTCGCATGAGGTGGCCAAAATATTGGAGTTTCAGCTTCAACATAAATCTTTCCAACGAACACCCAGGACTGATCTCCTTTAGGATGGACTGGTTAGATCTCCTTGCAGTCCAAGGGACTCTCAAGAATCTTCTCCAATACCACAGTTCAAAAGCATCAATTCTTCGGTGCTCAGCCTTCTTCACAGTCCAACTCTCATATCCATACACAACTACTGGAAAAACCATAGCCTTGACTAGATGGACCTTTTTTGGCAAAGTGATGTCCTGCTTTTTAAAATGCTGTCTAAGTTGGTCATAACTTTCCTTCCAAGGAGTAAGTGTCTTTTAATTTCATGCCTGCAATCACCATCTGCAGTGATTTTGGAGCCCAGAAAAATAAAGTCTGACACTGTTTCCACTGTTTCCCCATCTATTTGCCAGTAATGGGATGGGATGCCATGATCTTTGTTTTCTGAATGTGGAGCTTTAAGCCAACTTTTTCACTCTCCTCTTTCACTTTCATCAAGAGGCTCTTTAGTTTTTCTTAGAGAGTTACAAAATGAAGATGGTGGCGTGACAGATACTGCAAATGATGTTGCTGAATGTGACTGGCAGCATCAGGCTGCTCTCCAGAGGCTCCAGGTTGTCTCATCTGCAGCCTCAGGTCTTCTTCATGGGAAGACTGACTAGAGAGGTGTGTAGAGATAGTTCTTCCACTCTATATTGAAGATTTTCTGATTAACTTTTTCACTCAACAGAGTATTTCTTTGAATAAGCCTAGAAATTATTTATCCAAACAGGATCTGTTATTCCTGGGCTGTGATATTTTCTTTGTTCCATTGAAAATAGAAAATTGATTGCCCCTGGCATTCTGTTTCCCTTTTTATCATTTGCAAATTCCTATTCCTAGTCCATTCATTTTCATTTTGCTAATATGGGCCTATTTCACTTTCTGGGTTCCTTGTTTGTCACTTCTTAGTTACACTTTGCATTTTCCTTTGCCCACATTGAGGTTTTGCTCAAATTCCTCTCATGATGTTCTTAATTTACATATCCTAAGTAGGTGTCACTTTTTATTAACTGAGATGTGAATTTCTCTAGCTTTATATCTATGCTTGGAGGGCCTGCTAATTTTGGTGGATTCCTCTTTCCTGTTTAATTTCTTGAAAGAATAATTTAAAAATGTAAAATATATCATCTTCTTTTCTGGCAAATATTCACTGCTATATCTGTCTTCTGGGTAGGCTTCTGATAGCGCTTACCCAGAGTGTCAGCAGTAGAGTCACAGACTAGATCACCAAAAGGGAAAAAGAGAGAGGAAGAGAGGGGGAGAGAAGGGGAGAAGGAAAGAAGGAAGAAAGGAGAGGAAAACTAGGAAAGAAGGAATGAAGGGAGAAAGTAAAAAGGTGTAGATTTATTTCTTTGCATGAGTAACAGGTAGAATGCTTAAACCAAAAGAGATTAATCTGTTTACCCACTTTTGATACACATGCTAACATTGCCTTACACAGACGTCATTGGTCAGCATTTCTCCCTGTTCAGAGAACTAAGTATCCTCAGTCATCCTAGGAAGTACCAGTATTCATGTCTGTAAATTTTCCTTTTCTGTCTTGGCACTCTTTCAGCTTTAAATTTTCCTTTTCTACCATTGAGAACTCCAGCTGGGTTCTGAGTCTGTACTTATTAATTTTGTATGTTCCTCCTGTTTGGAATCTGCTTCTTGACCATAACTGTTATACCCAGGACTTGGATCCTGCATCCTAATCCCTGCCAGACATGTTCCTATCCATGGGGCCTTTTCTTTTCACTGGTTATTAATGATAATCTGTGACAAAGGAAGAGATGTGTTCCTGTAAAATTATGCCCCCTGTCATGTTTTAAAAATAGAATCATTTAAAATATACTTGGGGTACTATTGTTATTTGAAAACTATTAGAAATTAGGTGTTTTGTAAATAGAAAGTTTATTTACAAGGGAAATGATAAGCCTTACTCCCAAGTTCATCTCTCTTCTTTTCTTCCTGTATTTTGGTACTGGAAATCCTTAAGAATAGGCACATCCAGGGCTATGTACCATGGCCACATGGGTTGGGTACTGTATAGTTCCAGAGGATGTTATTCACAGAGTCCATGGTGTCAGCAGCCTTACTCAGAAATGCTTGGACTCTGGTGTTTCAAAATTTCTTTTATCTTTCCTTCAGTTCAGTTCAGTTCAGTCGCTTAGTCGCATCTGACTCTCTGCGACTCCATGAGCCGCAGCACGCCAGGCCTCCCTGTCCAACACCAACTCCCGGAGTCCACCCAAACCCATGGCCATCAAGTTGATGATGCCATCCAACCATCTCATCCTCTGTCATCCTCTTCTCCTCCTGCCTTCAATCTTTCCCAGCATCAGGGTATTTTCAAATGAGTCATCTCTTTGCATCAGGTGGCCAGAGTATTGGAGTTTCAGCTTCAACATCAGACCTTCCAAAGAACACCCAGGACTGATCTCCTTTAGGATGGACTGGTTGGATCTCCTTGCAGTCCAAGGGACTCTGAAGAGTCTTCTCCAACACCACAGTTCAAAAGCATCAGTTCTTCGGCGCTGAGCTTTCTTTATAGTCCAACTCTCACATCCATACATGACTACTGGAAAAACCATAGCCTTGACTAGATGGACCTTTTTTGGCAACGTGATGTCCTGCTTTTTAAAATGCTGTCTAGGTTGGTCATAACTTTCCTTCCAAGGAGTAAGCGTCTTTTAATTTCATGGCTGTAGTCATCATCTGCAGTGATTTTGGAGCCCATAAAAATAAAGTCAGCCACTGTTTCCACTCTTCCCCATCTATTTGCCATGAAGTGATGGGACCAGATGCCATGATCTTAGTTTTTTGCGTGTTGAGTTTTAAGCCAACTTTTTCACTCTCCTCTTTAACTTGCTTCAAGAGGCTCTTATTTCATCTTTACTTTCTGCCATAAGGGTGGTGTCAGCTGCATATCTGAGATTATATCTTTCCTTCAGCTTGATGTTAATGAACTCATTATTTGTTAATTTGTCTGCTTTTCTTTTAAATTTATGTTAATTAATCACACAGCTCTTTTTTCTTAACTCGGAGCAGTGAACAGTAGGCCAGTGCCAGGTTTGCTTTGCTTGAATGTATGGCATGTCACATAGGCCAGCTTTCAAAGCTCATGACTCTTTCTGGAGAGAGGTCATTATCTGATGTCTTTGGTCATTTGCTACGTTAGAAGTTTAGATCAATTTCATCTGATTCTTTCTGTTTACCCTTTCTTGAGGGTTATTTTTGGGGTTCTCTCAGAACCCTCACAGCCTGTCCTTGTAACATTGTAGTATCTAAGATTGCTATACTGTCTGATATTTATGTTTTTTGTGACTCTGTCCAAACAATAAGTCATTAGGAGAGAAAATGCTAGACAATTATTATTCAAAGCTAGGCAAGAATTTCGATCTCCTGATGACGCATACATGATGGAGTCAATTTAAACAGCATAACAGAAGATAACAGTTTCAATAATGAAACCCACCTTATATTGAACATCACTCTGTACTACAGAGAGCATTATTGATTCACTAACACTATGAGATCAATATTTTTGTTCCTATTTCATAGATGAGGACACTAAACCTTTTGAAGATCTTATTAAGTTGTTCAAGATCAAAATTAATTAGTGGCAGAGATTATATTTGAATATAGAACTTATAATTCCAGAACTCATTCTTTCCATTATGCCATGCTGTTACATTAATCCTATTTAAGTTTTACTGGGTAGCCACTAATACTTTGCAGAGTGTACCCTCTGCATTTATAATGCAACATCTGCAGTAGAGCTTGATCATCTAGTAGGGAGTAAAATCTAACCAAAGCCTGCATATGAAGAATAGAATACAGTGGATAAAGGGCCAGCCAATTTTGCAAAATACACTCTCTGAGAAGCATTGCCATACTGCTTTATTGTTGTTATTTGTCTTTTCCTTCTTTTATTTCTTCCCTTGCTACTATTTTGTTGCCTTGGCTATTACATTTATAACATCATTAAATGCTTACACCAATGACTCTATTCTCTTTGCCTATTTTGTTAAAAGAGAAACGGTAGATAGTAAAGGTAGAAAAGGATTAGGTATTTCCAGATACCCTTAGGGCATCTTACAGTCTTTTCTGTTTAAGCAGTGATTCCTTTATGGGAGAAGGTACAAGTGGAGGAAGGATGGTGTAAAAGTGTGGCCACATATAATGGGCGCAGTCTGGAGAAGCAGAACATTCAGTTTCTGTAATTTTTGAAGACATGGTAAGACTGAGATAGACTACAGGAGAGTGAAATGCATGTAGTCTTTTGCTACAATAATCTGGGTTTTAAAAATTACTGATTTCTGAGTTATGTTAACTTGCTGCAGCTAGAATAATGTCTGTAGGGTTTAAAACTTAGAAGGATAAGCGTGTCCTCAAAGCTGAGAATATGCATATATCTCTCATGTACTGTGGGTCCTGTAATCTAGTAGATGCATATTTGCATTCTTGTTCATGATCACCTCGTATTATAGAGTCACAAGATCAAGCAGTGTTCTTTGAAAGGAGTAGGAAACAGAAGCAAAAATGTATGAGACATTCTTATTTACTGTTCATCTTCGTATGTGTGTATGAGTGTAGTGAGGGGGAGATTTTGGTGTGTGTGTGTGTGTGTGTGTGTTTGTGTGTGTTTTCTGGTGCTAAGTGAATAAAACTCTTTTTCCCTCCCAATATGGTATCCTCCTATACTTTACTGCTGCTTCCCTCCTATCAATCTACCTATTGATCCTTGTGCATTTTTTATTAATTCAAGTTCATGGAATAAATATATTTTCAATAAGGTTATTTAGCTGAGTTGCTCCCTTTTAACTGTTACCTGATTGAATTTTAAGTTTTGATTTCAAAACTAAATCATTGGAGAATGTAAAAAGTGAATTGAATTTAAAACTCTGGGAAATGGTGAAGGACAGGGAAGCCTGGCGTGGTTCAGCTCATGGGGTTGCAAACAGTTGGACATGACTTAGTGACTAAACAACAGCAATCAATGATGACTTGAAAATACAATGTGGACTTTTGCCTAGGTTTCATTTTGTTCTATATTTTAGATTTTATCTGTTGTAATATCTAGCACATATAAATACTCAGAAGTTAATGCTCACAATGACCAGTAATTGAGCATTATATATAGCCATTAGTATCTTAGAATCCTAGGTTAATTGATACTGTAATTGTGTTTTCCTGAGAAACAAACATACTTGGAATCTAAACTATGGTACTTCTCAAGAAATTCATCTTGTTTTGTTAGAAGACTGTGAGCAATAGAATCATAGAGCAGGGAGTGAATATGATATACATGATATCACAGAAATGATGAAAGAAAGCTTTATCTTTAGATTAATTTTGGGTTTAGATTAAAAAAGGAGAATGTTATCATGTCAGTTTCCTAAAGATAAAGATCAGCATCGTTAGCAAGGTCTCCTGGCCCTAAGTGATTTGGCCCTGGCCTCTGTCAATAGCTTCAACTAACTCAGCCTATTGTACTCTGAGTCAAGCCATGCAGGCCTTCCTTTGGTTTCTTGAATGCCCTCATCCTTTTATCTTCGGAGCTTTGCTGCCTTCCTTTCCTCTTCCTGAAGGGCTTTTCCTGTCTGCTTAGTTAATCCCAACACGTCCCTTCAGAACTTGGATCAAAAAGTACCTCTTCTAGGATGTTTCCTCTTCACGTCCACCACAATAGGATTCCCTCTATAGGCATACACTCGTAGCTTCCAGCACATACCTTTTATAGCTCATAGCACAATGGGAGTTAAAATACATTATGTTGTCAATTGTTTACTGTATTTCTTGCTAGAATATAAGTTAATCAGGACAGCGATCACTTTGTCTTTGCTCACAGTACCTGCTCAACCGCACGCTTAGTACAGTGAAAGCATGTAGTTAGTGCCTGGTGCATTCTTGTTGATTGACTGAACAAATAGATCAATAAATGCACGAGTGAATAAATAAAATTCAAGGCCAGAACAATGGAGAAGGAAAGAATATAAAAGAGGAAAATAGGATCAGAGGAAGGAAGAGAAGGAACATCATGAAAATTCTAAAGATGAGAGTGATAGAGGGGGCAGTAGTAGAAGATGTTTAATACTTGGAAACTATTTAAGTAAGGATATGAGTATTGAGGTGTGAAGGTTTGTAAGAAAGAGAAAGGGGAAGGATGTTTGCCTTTAATTTTTACTTAGTCAAATTGCTTCCTTGGCATTGGTATTTGGGGGCAGTTTTCAACATGATGACATTTATACTATATTTTTCACCTTTCCTGTTAGGATGCAAATTCCTCTTCTTCTCCACCTAAACATTCCAAAAGAATAAGAACATTTTAAATATTAAATTAGTGGGAAAGAAGATAGAATCTGCAGCACATTTAGTGAAAGAGGAAACCAAGAAATGAAAAGAAAAAAAAAAAAAAACCTTTCAAAGATTTTAAAAAACTGTGGATTTTGGATAAGGAGATGTGGGTAATAGTTTTTCTCTGTGGGCAAATCCAGGTTTTCTGGGTCCCAGACAATTATACAACTGATGCTTGAACAACAAGGGTTTGAACTGTACTGAAACTCTCAGCTTTTTTTCCCAATAAATAGGTATATTATTTAAGATCTATGGTGGGTTGAGTCTGTATATGGGGAACCACAGATTTGAGTGCTGCCTATGGGACTGTGGGATCACAGAGTCCCCTGTAGACACTGAGTAGAGACAACTGTACATTGCATAGCTTGCTCACACTTTTTTTTAGCTTTACTTTTAATGGAAAGTTTATTGAGAAAATGACAGATCTGCATGCAATGCTAGTAGTAATCTTATGCACATTTTACCTGTATGCACTTATAAAACTGTGTGTAATACCACAACCAGGGGATTGTCACTCATGCAATCCACCAGTGCTTTCTTTTTTTTTTTTTAGTTTTTTTTTATTTTAATTGGGGGATAATTACTTTACAATATTGTGATAGTTTTAGCCATGCATCATGAATTGGTCATGGGTGTACATGTGTGCCCCCATCCTGAGCCCCCTTCCTGCTCCCTTCCCACCCCATCCCTCTGGGTTGTCTCAGAGCGCTGACTTTGGTACCCTGTTTCATGCATCGAACTTGCACTGGTTATGTGTTTTACATATAGTAATGTACATGTGTTAGTGCTATTCTCCCAAATCATCCCACCCTCGCCTTCTCCCACTGACTCCAGAAGTCTGCTTTTTACATTTGTCTCCTTTGCTGCCTTGCATGTGCTAAGACGAGGCTGCCTAGCCCCACTGACAGGCTTTAGCTAAAAGTAGTCCCCATGTTCTATGTTGCTCAAAGTTTTTTCTTGAATCTAAGTCTTACTTGTCAGTCAAATTCTAATTTTTTGTCTTCACGGAATGGTATTATTTGATAACTCCCTTTTTCTTGGGCTTTTCTGGTGGTTCAGATGGTAAAGAATCTGCTTGCATTGCAGGAGACCCAGGTTTAATCCCTGGGTTGGGAAGAACCCTTAGAGATAGGAGTGGCTACCTACTCCATTATTCTTGCCTGGAGAATTCCATGGACAGAGGAGCCTGGCAGGCTACAGTCCATATGATCACAAAGAGCTGGGCACTAATGAGCGACTAACACTTAATTCTTTTCCTTACTGCTGCTAGTTCTTGTCAGTCTGTCAGAAAGCAAGAGAAAAAACATTTTTTTAGGTAGTAAAAACAAAAAGTCATACTGGAGTTTGTAGAAATTCCAGTTACGTTGTTGTAGAACAGCTATCCCTTTAACTTGGTAGTTGTCTCAGACTTCTGCACTTCCTAGTAGAATTCCCTGGGCCGCAATTCTTAGACACAAATTATTATATTTTCACTTTTCTTTTTTATTTATTTTTTTATTTTCACTTTTCTTAGGTGCTGGATTTACTGCCCAGAATGTAATTAGTTAAGCTCTTTTGCGTGAGTATAAATACAACAGACCTGCACACTTATGCACAGTTGACATAACGTGCCCTTTACCTATTGTGTATGTGGAAGGGGAGCTTGGCTTTGATTATGGCACCACTAATCTGCTGTGTTTATGGAGGTGGGAGGATAAGAATGGATGACCAAGGCAGAGACAAGGGAAGGCCTGTCCTTGGGACGTGTCAGATTATTGCACCAACTTTTCCAACTAGCTATCCTTGAGTTGTGGAAAGATCAGTTCCAGTTCCAACAAGTGACTTACTCTGAAGCCACAGGAATAGTTCTAGTAGCCATCTGAGCAAGAATCAGAGTAAGAGAAGATAACAGAAAAGGCAGTGTTGAGGCCAGGTGGCCTTCAGCAAGTTGCCTGTCATCTGAGAGCCTTCTTTTTCTCATGTGTAAAATGAGAATAACCATAATTAACCCTAGAGGATGGCTGTGAAGATTAAATGTGATAATATATGTAAAGGACCTGAAACTTCCTAGGTGCTGAATAAATTTTGTCCTTCATGCAAGGAGTTTTTGGATCAAGTATGTGCCTCTTCAGGGCTTGGTGCCAAGCCTGGCCCATAGGAAGTGCTTAGTAAAGATTCTAAACCAGACAGGGAGGTGCTGGGACTTCTGCCTGGGGCTTAGTACCCTACCTCCACGAAGAGGGTGGAAAATAAGGGTGTGGAGAGAGGAGAAAGGAAAACGTCATGATGGGAGAATTTGAAGATTAAAAAATTTTGACATTCTCTTATCGGAAAGCCTCAGATACACACACACACACACACACACACACACACACACACAATTCTCTTGGGACTCATGATGTCAGAAGTTGATTATGAGTGGGCTCTGAGACCCTGGGAGATGCCCCTCCTCAGTGCTGCATTTTAAAGCAGATGCTTAAAATATTCAATACAATACTTAATCTACTAGAAGTCATGAAATTGCTGTTACTTTTCAAGGAGCAGAATCAGCTCTCTATATAGTCTTATTTTTATATCAGTAAAACATAATATAAAAATAGCATGTTGATTTCACTGAACAACGAATACTGAGATGGGTGTTGCCATTGTTTTAATGAACGCTTAAGAGGTGGCTCAGTCGGTAAAGAATCCGCCTGCAATGTAGGAGAGCTGGGTTTGATCTCTGGGTCGAGAAGATCCCCTGGAGAAGGTAATGGCTACCCACTCTAGCATTCTTGCCTGGAAGATCCCATGGACAGAAGAGCCTGGTGGCTGCAGTCCATGCGTTACAAAGAGTCAGACCCAACCGAGTGACTACCACTTTCACAGTTTCTAAGAGAGCCAAAGGATCCTGTCACAAAGCTAGTAAGTGACAGACCAGGATCTCAGCTCTGGCCCGGTCCATTCCGTAAGTACCATACCCAATTGTTTCAAATTTTTTTAATAACTTTTTTAAAGTCATCCAACAAATAACATTCAGACAGTATTGGGATGAGGGCAGTTATAAGTAGTGATAAGGAGACTTTGAACAATTATTTTTAGAGAGTTAAATGCAACATTTGGAATAAAAATAAAGTCATCCAATAAAATTTTCTTTGTGTTTTGGCCAATTTCATTTGCCCCCTGTAAGTGTGGGATTTTCCTCATATGCACATAGACGTTACCAGTATCTGAACTAAACTCTGGTATATATTTATAACCTAGTCTTTCTAGGTCCTGAATCAGCCATTTATGAGCTTCCTTTCCACATAAATACTTTGATTCCCTCCAGTCAAGGTCAGCAAATTGGAAACTTCAATAGACTTTTAAATGTTATTCTTGATAAATAATTAATAAGTTTGGTTGCCATGAGACATAAAAGGGATTCTCCATATGATTGCACTAAGATGATATATTTTTCAAAAGTAGCCAAAAAACTTCCATTGTAACTTCTATTAAATGGTTTTCCAGATGTTAATAAAACCTAGGAAGTAGCCTGAAATGCTATTCTTGGAGTATGTATTTTTATGAAGACACAACATGACTGTTTGGGATCAGTCAAAGTATGTTTTGCTCTGTTCTTCAGTTCAAGAAAATTTGATTTTACTTTTTCACAATATGGTACATGTGATAGATGTCAGCTGGTAAAACTTCTTATTTATCATCCATGCCTTAGTGGGGATAAAGATGTGTCCCAGGGAGAAAATGCAAGCACATGGTATACAGTTTTATCTGAAACACTGTGAAACTTCAAAAATATAGAGTGAAGTAGATCATTTTATTTAATTCAGAATGCCTGCTCGAAACAAAGAGGAAAGTGAGTACTTTAGCACATTAATACTTTACATTTTTAGATGAAGCATAGTTTCATTTTATATGTTTTTCTAAATTGTTCATTATCTCAAACATGTAAAATTGATGCTCTGTCCTATGGCTACCTGATTTTTTTTTTTAATAAACTACATGACAGATCTTTTACATATTTATATGTTATCAATTCTGACTCCTTGGCAGAGTATACTATATATGTATTGATGGGAAAAAAAGACTTTTGAAAGAAGACAGAGCATTATAAATAGTCTTGAGTATTATGTCAACATGGTAAAATAGGATACACATTTATTGTTATTTTCTAATATCCTAATTTCTTTCTTGATCTAGATGGATATTGTCGTGAATTACATATTTATGATGAATTTTAATAATTGTTTCATATACATGTTATATACTTTCTGGCATATATGCCAGTGGTTTTTGTTTTTTGTTTTTTGTTTTTTTTGAGATTTTGAACTAGACTTCATTCTTCATGACACTGAGTATCTCTTCAAAACAAACTTCAAATGGCCATTATAGCTTAGTAGGATTGATCTCACATATGGTTTGCAAATAACAGATATCTGAGACTGATTGGAAGAGACTTTGTAAAATGCAAATTGGACATTTTTATCCTTTATTGTCTTTGGTTTGCCTTCTCTTACTACATGGAGAAACAATAATCTCACAGGGACAGAAGAGACTGAAGAAGAAGAGCCCACTCAACAGCAGTGATTTGCTGTTGGGACTATGGTGTAAATCAGGAAATCCTTGATCATAGCTTATACTTTGCAGCAGTGATCTCCAACCTTGTTGGCAGCAGGGGGCGGTTTTGTGGAAGACAGTTTTTCCACGAATGGGGCAGGGGAGTGGTTTTGGAGTGATTCTCATAAGGAGCACATAACCTAGACCCCTCACTTGTGCAGGTCACAGTAGGGTTTGCACTCTTATTAGAACCTAATGTCCCTGCTGATCTGACAGAAGCAGATGGTAATGTGAGTGATGGCGAGTGATTGTAAATACAGATGAAACTTCGCTTGCTCACCCATTGCTTACCTGGTGTGTGGCCTGCAATGGTATGCCATGGGCCAGTAGTGGTCCCTGGCCCAGGATGGGAACCCCTGCTTGACAGCAGCTCCAGTTTATGAAATGCCATGTTTATAAAAGGATGCCTGTGTGTTTATATTTTTAAAAGAGGAAATGAAGCATATAGAGGTAGAGAAACCCTACTTAATTAGTACTGCATTAGAGGTAATACTTTCTTATTCATTAATTTCCAGAATAATCAACTATTATTGTGGAGTAGCAATCAAGAGATCCAATTCCAGTAATGGCTAGGTTTTGTCCCCCTACCACAGTACAGGGTGAAAAAAAATTGCATGAATTTTTGTAACCTTATATCTTTGTCTATATAATAGGGTGGTTATTTGGTAAAATTTAGAAATGTAAATATGTGAGAACATCTTCAGACGCCAAATCATTATTTCCCTAATTGAGGTTTCAGATATGTATGCATAGTGCCATTATCCTGACAGTGCTCACTAATCAGCCCTGGAACTCTGGGTTGGTTTAATGTGTGTGTGTGTGTGTGCATGCTTTGTTTCTGCTGACGAAGACTGTACATGTCAGCAGAAGAAGAAGGTAAGGTTTGTCATGTAAATACGTCATGGGTGATCCATGTGTCAGGTAGGGTTCTGCTGTGTTTATGTGTGTATTCTTCTTCTTGAGTTTTCTTGCTTTCCATAAAGACTTGTGAAGGAAGAACTTAATTATGGAATTAATACTTAGAACACTGGGGTCAAGTGTAGCTTTTGCTATGAAATTTATTTAGAATCAGCAGCTCAAAGATAACTGTTTTTCTTCTGCATCTTTGCATTATCTTACTGCTTTGATTTAATTTATATTTAATTTCATTGACTTTTAAATATTTTGTAAGTGACCAAAACATGTTCTGTAAAATCAAAATTATAATGTATTTCTCATTTTAAAACAGTGCTTTCTTAATCCAGAGGTTTTTGTTTGTTTGTTTGTTTAACAAATTGCTCTGATAAAATAATCCTACTTAAGTTTAATTTAAATGAAATTTAAATTCAGTGGGACCAACTTTGAGTCTGATTTATAAGTAAATGAAGGAGAGCCATCTCTGTGAATAATTAAAAATTGAGACATGACAACTTGGGTAGATTCATATTAAGATAAATAGATTGAGATTTTGATAACTAGATTACAATAAAATCATCTATCATTCTTCATTAGAGCTTTTATAATAAAAATAAATAATGATATCAGAAATACTATAGTCACCACTTTATAATTATCAAAAGCTATCAGGATTTAAAAGTATGATTTACTCTTTGAAAGTACTTTATGTTGAGTTTAGCAGTAATCCATTAAGTAGAAACTTTCTTATGTGTCTTTTGATAAAATATGCATTACTATATTAATTTTAAAGAAACCAGTAGTTCAGCTGATGTTAACCACCTATTATCTTTGAAGAGAAAATTAACTTTTTATGCTTTAGTATTTTTATTACGTAACACATATATGAAATAGAATTTTCAAAGTACTTAGAATAAAATAGAAATTTGTCTGAATTCCTACTTCTTAATTCAGTGGTAAGAACTGTAAACTGTTCATTTTATGTCTTTCTAGTACTTTTCTATCAGATATACAATGTAGGGATATATCATTTAAAAAAGTTCAGTCTGGCATATGGTACATTTATATTGTACTGCAGCTCTGTGTTTTCTATGTATCAGTATATGTGGGAGATGGTCCTTGTAAGATATATTGGTCTATCTCATTATTTTTAGTATGTGTTTAATATTATGTGAATGAACCATCATGTCTTAAACCAGTCTCCTCCTTTAGATGGACATTTAGATTGTTTCCAGATTTTTTCCATTATAATTATGTGTATGTGATTTAATATATAATATGAATATATAATTTACTATAACATAAAATGTATAAAATTTGTATTGAAACTGAGAAAATATTTGAATATACCTTTTTCAGAGGCAACTGACCGTAATTCAAATAAAATGAACTGAGTAGCCCAAAGAAGAATATTGTCTGATAGAAGGAAAGTTTTGGAGGTGTACTTGTTTAAGATATGGAAAGATTCAAGTTCCAAGTTTTTAAATGTCTCTGAATCTCTCATTTTCTTTGTTCTGTGTGACATTTATTCTCAGAGAAGATCTCTCCATATGTCAGAAAAAGATGATCACCAGATGACTTAAGTTTATGTAGTCCTTGCATACATCACCTTAAAGTTGAAATGCTCTCTCTTCTGGGAATCATGTGAAACAAATTTTAATGAGACTTTATATTCACTGTTACGTGCCTAAATTCTGGCAGAACAAGAAAGGGAATGAGGCACCTCTAGTGTGTGTGCTCAGTCGTGCCCGACACTTGGCGACCCCATGGACTGTAGCCACCAGGCTCTTCTGTCCATGGGATTATTCAGGCAAGAAGAGTGGAGTGGATTGCTACCTCCTTCTCCAGGGGATCTTCTCGACCCAGGGATGGAACTCACACAGGCAGATTCTTTACCACTGAGCCACCCGGGAAGCCTGGCATGTAGTACTGTGTACCCAATACTGTGATTGACCATCTTCACCATAACCACCTAGGATGGAAGAATTTCTTCAAAGAAAAAACCACAGAAACAATAGATAAAGAGTTGTTTACATTTCAAATTTTGGTAGATGTAGCCAAATTGTAGTTCTGAAGCAACTGATACTGCAAGCAAACTATGTGAAATACTTGTCCTGCATCATATCAATGCTGTGTCAAATTATGTGTTTTACTTTGATGAGGTTTCGAAAATCTCATTTTATTTTCTATTTCTTTTTAGTACTAATGAGTCATGGTATTGTTTTCATATGTTTATTGGGCACTTATATCTCACAAAAAGATCTTCACGACCCAGATAATCACAATGGTGTGATCACTGACCTAGAGCCAGACATCCTGGAATGTGAAGTCAAGTGGGCCTTAGAAAGCATCACTACAAACAAAGCTAGTGGAGGTGATAGAATTCCAGTTGAACTATTCCAAATCCTGAAAGATGATGCTGTGAAAGTGCTGCACTCAATATGCCAGCAAATTTGGAAAACTCGGCAGTGGCCACAGGACTGGAAAAGGGCAGTTTTCATTCCAATCCCAAAGAAAGGCAATGCCAAAGAATGCTCATACTACTGCACAATTGCACTCATCTCACATGCTAGTAAAGTAATGCTCAAAATTCTCCAAGCCAGGCTTCAGCAATACGTGAACCATGAACTTCCTGATGTTCAAGCTGGTTTTAGAAAAGGCAGAGGAACCAGAGATCAAATTGCCAACATCCGCTGGATCATGGAAAAAGCAAGAGAGTTCCAGAAAAGCATCTATTTCTGCTTTATTGACTATGCCAAAGCCTTTGACTGTGTGGATCACAATAAACGGTGGACAATTCTGAAAGAGATGGGAATACCAGACCACCTGATCTGCCTCTTGAGAAATCTGTATGCAGGTCAGGAAGCAACAGTTAGAACTGGACATGGAAAAACAGACTGGTTCCAAATAGGAAAAGGAGTACGACAAGGCTGTATATTGTCACCCTGTTTATTTAACTTCTATGCAGAGTACATCATGAGAAACGCTGGACTGGAAGAAACACAAGCTGGATTCAAGATTGCCAGGAGAAATATCAATAACCTCAGAAATGCAGATGACACCACCCTTATGGCAGAAAGTGAAGAGGAACTAAAAAGCCTTTTGATGAAAATGAAAGTGGAGAGTGAAAAAGTTGGCTTAAAGCTCAACATTCAGAAAACAAAGATCATGGCATCCGGTCCCATCACTTCATGGGAAATAGATGGGGAAACTGTGGAAACAGTGGCAGACTTTATTTTTCTGAGCTCCAAAATCACTGCAGATGGTGATTGCAGCCATGAAATTAAAAGACGCTTACTCCTTGGAAGGAAAGTTATGACCAACCTAGATAGCATATTCAAAAGCAGAGACATTACTTTGCCAGCAAAGGTCCCTCTAGTCAAGGCTATGGCTTTTCCTGTGGTCATGTATGGATGTGAGAGTTGGACTGTGAAGAAGGCTGAGTGCCAAAGGATTGATGCTTTTGAACTGTGGTGTTGGAGAAGACTCTTGAGAGTCTCTTGGACTGCAAGGAGATCCAACCAGTCCATTCTGAAGGAGATCAGCCCTGGGATTTCTTTGGAAGGAATGATGCTAAATCTGAAGCTTCAGTACTTTGGCCACCTCATGAGAAGAGTTGACTCATTGCAAAAGACTCTGATGCTGGGAGGTATTGGGGGCAGGAGGAGAAGGGGACGCCAGAGGATGAGATGGCTGGATGACATCACTGACTCGATGGACGTGAATCTGAGTGAACTCTGGGAGTTGGTGATGGACAGGGAGGCCTGGCGTGCTGCGATTCATGGGGTCACAAAGAGTCAGATATGACTGAGCGACTGATCTGATCTGATATCTCCTCTCTGAATTATTTTGCATTAAGTAATTTGTCTTTCTGACATTCATGTTAAGGAAACATTATATATTATGAATAGTAATCTTCTGTTTCATAGATGGCACATAAATTCTTTAGTCTACATTGCATCTTTCAGTCTTTCTGACGTCCCTCAATACACAGATGCACCTCATTACACAGATCCTTTATGACTTCTAATTATTGCTTTTTCCTCAGGCAGACTTGCTTCCCCACAAGGTAGTTTTAGTATTTCTTTTAATAGCTTTGAAGTTTTAAAAAGTAGAGTGTTTCTATTTTATAATTATATCTTTAATATTCAAAAGCAAATAAGCAAGGACGTGCTGTAGTACATTCTTCACTCACTCCATAAGTAGGCAAACAAGCATGGTTTGATTGGTGCTGGAGAGGAAATCAATGTTTCCTGTAGGATGGCCTTAAGACTATTGCATCCTAATCATATACATCAGTAATGAAGTACCTGTCTCATCACTGCCATTTGGAACCCCTCCTTACCAGTTTTTCTGCTCCATCGTCCTTAATATGTTCTTGTTGTTCACTCCTGTTCTTGACTTATTTCAGTTAGTCACTAGGTGCCGGACATCAGATCTTCACTTGCTGTTGTCCAAAGCTGAAAGGAAAGAAATGCAGATGGTGGAGGGGGCTTCTTCACATGTGGAGGAAAATATTTCCCAGTGTAGGTTACATCATATACTATATATTTCTTTGGCCAGACGAGTTTCATAGCCACCTCTCCAGGCCAGTCCTTGGCATAGGTGGGTGAGATCCCGATTATCAGCTTTAACCATCCATTCCCTAGAGCCAGGGACATTGAACAAATTTGTTAACAAGAAAAATGTGGGAGAATGGTTAATGAGTGGGTAAAGAGCAGAGTCTATCACATCAAATATACAAATATAGTACTTTAAATTTACAGAAGAGTTTCATGTATTAATTTATTCATTTTACCTCTCATTTTTGTTAAGGAGATTTTCTTCCAATTTTACAGTTGAGGATACTGAGATCTTAAACATTACATGTTCTGCCTATTATAACACTAATGAGACATGAGAGAATTAATTCACATTGTCTAACTTTTCTCTCAGGACTGTATTTATTTTGCCACATAGTTTAACATTTACACAAATAAGTGTTGGGTCTTCCCTGGTGACTCAGATGGTAAAGAATTGGCCTGCAAGGTAGGAAACCCAGGTTCAATCCCTGGACCGGGAAGATCCCCTGGAGGAGGGAACGGCAACCCATTCCAGTATTCTTGCAGGAGAATTCCATGGACAGAGGAGCCTGGTGGGCTACGGTCACAAAGCTGATGAGACATGAGAGAATTAATTCGCGTTTTTCAACTTCTAGCTCAGAACTGTATTTGCTATCAGTTCAGTTCAGTCGCTCAGTCGTGTCCAACTCTTTGCAACCCCATGAATCGCAGCACGCCAGGCCTCCCGGTCCATCACAAACTCTCAGAGTTCACTTAGACTCAAGTCCATCGAATCAGTGATGCCATCCAGCCATCTCATCCTCTGTCATCCCCTTCTCCTCCTGCCCCCAGTCCCTGCCAGCGTCAGAGTCTTTTCCAATGAGTCAGCTCTTCGCATGAGGTGGCCAAAGTACTAGAGTTACAGCTTCAGCATCATTCCCTCCAAAGAAATCCCAGGGCTGATCTCCTTCAGAATGGACTGGTTGGATCTCCTTGCAGTCCAAGGGACTCTCAAGAGTCTTCTCCAACACCACAGTTCAAAAGCATCAATTCTTCAGCACTCAGCCTTCTTCACAGTCCAACTCTCACATCCATACATGACCATAGGAAAAACCATAGCCTTGACTAGAGGGACCTTTGTTGGCAAAGTAATGTCTCTGCTTTTGAATATGCTATCTAGGTTGGTCCTAACTTTCCTTCCAAGGAATAAGTGTCTTTTAATTTCTACATGGTTTATAATTTAAACAAATAAGTGTGTTTTTAAAAATTGAAGTATAAAAAAAATAAATAAAAATTGAAGTATAAGTGATTTACAATGTTGTGTTAGTTTCTGGTATATAGGAAATTGTTTCAGATATCTATCTACTTATCTATATTCTTTTTAGAATTTTTTTTCCATTACAGTTTATTATAAGATATTGAATATAGGTCCTCTGCTGTGCAGTAGGACCTCATTTATCCATTTAATAGAGTAGTTGATATCTGCTTATCACAAACTTCTATTTTATCCCTCCCCCTTTCCCCTTTGATAACCATAAGTTTGTTTTCGATGTCTTTGAGTCTGTTTTTGTTTTGTAAATAAGTTTATTTGTGTCTATTTTAGATTCAACATGTAAGTGATATCATGTGATATTTATCTGTCTGATTTATTTTCCTTAATATGATAATCTCTAATCTCTAGGTTTCTCCATGTTGCTGCAAATGGCATTATTTAACTCTTTTCTTAGCCAAGTAGTACTCTCTCTCTCTCTCTCTCTCTCTCTATATATATATATATATATAAGTTGCTTCTGTGTCCTGACTGCTGTAAATAGTGCCACTATGAACAGTAAGGTGCATGTATCTATTTTTATATTTGGAGAAGGAAATGGCAAACCACTCCAGTACTCTTGCCTGGAAAATCCCATGGACACAGTCCACAGGGTCGTTAGAGTTTCCTCTGGATGTATGGCCAGGAGTGGGATTTCTGGATCATATTGTAACTCTGTTTTTAGTTTCTAAGGAACCTCCATACTGTTTTCCATAGCAGCTGCACCAATTTAAATTCCCATCAACAGTGGGAATTCCCTTTTCTCCACACCCTCTCTAGCATTTATTATTTATAAACTTCTTAATGATGGCAGTTCTGACCAATGTGAAGTGATACCTTATTTTAGTTTTGATTTGCATTTCTCTTGACAATTAGCAATTTGGGGCATCTTTTCATGTGCTTATTGACTATACAGTGGAAACAGTGTCAGACTTTATTTTTTTGGGCTCCAAAATCACTGCAGATGGTAACTGCAGCCATGCAATTAAAAGACGTTTACTCCTTGGAAGGAAAGTTATGTCCAACCTAGATAGCATATTAAAAAGCAGAGACATTACTTTGCCAACAAAGGTCCGTTTAGTCAAGGCTATGGTTTCAGTGTTCATGTATGGATGTGAGAGTTGGACTGTGAAGAAAGCTGAGCGCCGAAGAATTGATGCTTTTGAACTGTGGTGTTGGAGAAGATTCTTGAGAGTCCCTTGGACTGCAAGGAGATCCAACCAGTCCATCCTAAAGGAGATCAGTCCTGGGTGTTCCTTGGAGGGAATGATGCTGAAGCTGAAACTCCAGTACTTTGGCCACCTCATGCGAAGAGTTGACTCATTGGAAAAGACTCTGATGCTGAGAGGGATTGGGGGCAGGAGGAGAAGGGGACGACAGAGGATGAGATGGCTGGATGGCATCACTGACTCAATGGACGTGAGTCTGAGTGAACTCCGGGAGTTGGTGATGGACAGGGAGGCCTGGCGTGCTGCAGTTTATGGGGTCACAAAGAGTCGGACATGACTGAGCGACTGAACTGAACTGATGTCTTCTTAAACATGTGTTTTTAAAATAGGAAAAAAGAATTTTATTTGAGTGAAATATCATCTTCAAAATAGTAATTTCCTTTTTTTTTTTCAGGTACAAAAATTGTCTTGGGAGTAGCTAACCATGAGTATCCTCTTAGTAGAAAAAAGATAACAGCCTCATTGCAAGGTGCATAAGTCATTTCTCACACAAAGGAAACTTAAAATTATTAAAATAGGTAGAAGAAACAATTTTTCAGGAATATATTCAGGGCAAGTTGAAAGCATGAATTGGGTGGTTTCATGGATGCTTTTCATGAGATACAGGCAACAATACCTTTTGTATAATATCACATATTTTAAAAATATGTGTGAAAGGGTTTGTTCCTATAAAGTCCTTTGAAGGCTGTAAGATGTTACTAGATTGTTGTTTGTTTGTTTTCTAAATAGTAGAAAGTAGCAGGATGGATTCTGTTTCATTTATAATCTCTTCCCCAAATACACCTGTTTTTTTAGTACTGTCATTTGGGCTTTTTATTGTCTACTATAGGAAATCATTCCAAAGCAGTCTTGACATGTCACATATAAGCTCTTACGTTTCTTGTTTCAAGTGTTAATGCAGTACTAAGAACATTAATGTCTGAGGATCTCTTCTGCTGACAGCCAGTCTGACATGCTGGTTCAGATAAACTAAATTTTAGTGTAAAAACAGAAGTGCTCCATTTGCTGCCTTATGAATATTCTGAGCACCTGGGGTAGTAAAAGATGATCTGCACAGATCCTTATTATGTTACAGTTGTTTGTCTTTATTTAAAGCATATTTGTTCAGGAGACATACATGATTTGCAGAGATGCCAATTTATAAATCCTTTGATGTTTTATGGTCTATTATTGAATACCTCAAAAGTGAAGAGAAATATCCTTTTCCCGCTACTTGTTTATGTGATACAAATAGGCGGTTTTTGCCTGCAATGTAGGTTTTTTGATTGCTTGATTCTTTTCAAATAGAAATGGGGAAATTGGCTTTTTAGATGAAGTTCCCCAAATTTAGTGAGGATTCTTTTAAAACCTCTTTATTAAAAATGACAACAAAAAAGAAGCCCTCCTTTCTTCTATCAATTAATATATATATTTTTGGAATTCTGTCTGCTTGCTTATATTTTTTAGTATTTTATCCCTTTTATAATGATAAGAAAGAGAATCCCATTATATGATGAGGTAAATGAATTCTGAGGTGCCTATAAAATTTAGAAAACATTCATGTGAATGGGTTTAAAAAATCTAACAAACTGGAAAGATAAGCTGAATATGCAAAAATAATGTCAAATATTTCAATTGAAGTACTTTGGACTGGAACTTACATATTACAATATAAATGTCAAATATCGATTGAAACATCCATTTATATATTGTTAACATTTTATAAAATACCACTTATAATAATAACAATAATATCATATGTATGCTTTGCTTTGGGTAATTAACTATTTTTCAGGCCTTGATTATTTTTACCTGTTATATGGTGGACTTTTTAGATCAAAGTCACAAAGTCCAGTGCCCATGTGAGTCCAGACTGTATGGTGAGTGGGTAGCAGGGACTTTCTATAACCAGAGAATACATTTTATATCTGGGCTGGTCTGTTTCTTTCTTTCTTTTTTTTTTAACCTAGACATTTTGGGTGAAAGAAAACATACATGAAAGGGTGAAACAAAAAAATACATGCATCTTCTGAACTAAAGCATGACTAAGATCACATCTAGCTTTTTTTAAAAAATGGATATATTTGCACACAAATCAGAGAAGCATTTCTTCAGTCTAATCTGCCACTTGTTTAATGTTTTTCGTCCTTAAAATTTAACAGTGTAGTTGACCCCACCTTCTTGGTTCTATTTGAAAGTCATCATAGAACTATTATTTTGATAATGAAATACAATATGTATATATATAATTTGTGTGCATATAAACACACACACTGCTGCTGCTGCTTGGTCCCTTCAGTCGTAGCTGACTCTGTGCTATGGACTGTAGCCTGCCAGCTCCTCTCTCCGTGGAATTCTCCAGGCAAGAATATGGGAGTGGGGAGCCAGTTCCTTTTCCAGAGGATCTCCCCAACCCAGAGACTGAACCCTGGTCTCCTGCATTGCAAGAAGATTCTTTACCACTGAGCTACCAGGGAAGCCCATACACACGCACTATATGTATCTATATAGATAGATATGGGCTTCCCAGATGGCTGTAGTAGTAAAGAAACCACCTGCCAATGCCGGAGTTGGAAGAGATGTGAGTTCAATCCCTGGGTTGGGAAGATCCCCTGGAGGAGGGCACGGCAACCCACTGCAGTTTTCTTACCTGGAAAATCCCATGGACAGAAGAGGCTGGGGAGCTACAGTTCATAGTGTCACACAGAGTTGGACACGACTGAAGTGACAGCACAGCACACACACAGATACAGATATAAGATAAATCTTGATGGTGTGTATATACATATTTACTAATATTTTCTTCCTGGAGAATAGTGCTAGCACTGATTTAGGTGTTAGATAACGTAGAACTTTTTTAAATAAAAAAAATAAACTCCGATCTATTGTTCTAAAGAAAATCAGACTTTACTCTGTAAAAGATAAATCTTTTATTACATGAGGAATTAGCTTATTCTTTTGTGTGATTCATTTTGGAGAAGGAAATGGCACTCCACTCCAGTACTCTTGCCTGGAGAATCCCATGGATGGAGGAGCCTGGCAGGCTACAGTCCGTGGGGTCACAAAGAGTCGGACACGACTGAGCGACTTCCCTTCCCTTTTGTGTGATTCTTCCTTTGTTGTGCTTGATCATATTCTTAAGTTTTAAGTATCAATAGGTCACAGCCACTTAATTTTATTTTTGTAAATAAATAAACTTTAATGGGAAAAAAGTTTATCTATTTTACAAATGATTTTTACCCTGCAACCCATAGTCCTCTTCCTATTATCTATTCCAGACTTAGAGAAAATCACTTACAGCTTCTTGTAGGCTCAGTAGACATTATGAAGTTCTGGTGATGTTCAAATTTAAGGTTGTGCCAGGAGCAAGTAATGTTTAGTATCATGTCTGTGAGAAAATGATCTGGGTTGTTCAATCAACTACGGGAGTCTTGGTAAAGCTTTGGATCTTCAAGGCATAATGTCTGTGAGAATAGGAACTTTGCTATTACGGTTTTAATTGCTATATTGCTAGTGCTTAGAGTCATTATTCTTAATGTTTATAACAGTGTCTGGTAAGTATCAGGTGTTCAATAAATATATATTTAAGTAACTATTGGATTAATTTGTGGGAAATATTTTAGGAGGCCAAATATGAATATTGAAAGTAAGTAGTATTCCAGGGAAAATACAGTAGGGAAATTGAAAAATATTTTTAATAGATTTTTAAACTATGGGATGAACATTTTGGTTTCCATTGCTGTAATAGCAATCATCAGGGGAGATTTTGAAGGTTTAAAGAGATTTTCATTTTCTCAAGATTTTCAAGGAAAAGCTAAGAGGAGAAATGAAACACTTACGTCAGTGGTACTATTGACTCAAGGTTGTAAATGTTGATAAAAGTATCCTTACTAAAGCTATGTTATAGTAGTTAAACCATTAAATGAATGAGTTATTAGCTCTGTACTCACTTGTTTGTGTCTACAAAAAGGTAGTTATGGAATTATCTACATACTTCTGTATTTGCTTTGCAGATTATAAACACACACATATGCACACATACATGTGTGTGTGTCTCTGTATATAAACTGACTGGCTGAATCAGGTTATTTACCTTTGTTATTTGTAGAAATTCGGCTTCTTGCATGTGCATGCATGCTAAGTTGCTAAGTTGTGTATGATTTTTTGTGACCCTGTGGTCTATAACCTACCAGGCTCTTCTATTCATGGGATTTGCCAGGCAAAAATACTGGAATGGGTTGCCATGCCCGCCTCCTGGGGATCTTCCTGACCCAGGGATTGAACTCCCATCTCCTGCGTCTCCTGCATTGCCAGGCAGATTCTTTACCACTGAGGCACCTCGGAAACTTAAGTGCATTCTGCTTAATTATGTTTTCTTAATTATTATCCCTAACTGTCCACCCAACTGTAGATCATTTAAATCTTGATTACTTCTACTTTATAGCTAATATACTGAAAATAATATTCCCTAATTAACTGATAACATTGTGTCATTTTCAGTTCATGGAATACCTATTTCAAAACAAATGCCAGCTCATATGTCCATAGTTGTGTTCTCAATATTTTATTTCACAATGTAATATTGGTTATTTGCATCAGTTCTGTACCATTGCATCAGAAATCATCCCCAGTTTGTGGTTTAAAAGAACAAATATATGCATTGCTCATGAATGTTCAACTGGGCAGGGCTTGACAGGAGTAGAGTAGCTTGTCTCAGCTGAGCCACCTCAGGTGGAAAGTTGATGTTTCACTTTCAAGGTGACTCATTCCCAGGACTGGCATATTGGGATAGATAGCCAGCTGGGAGCTCAACTGGGGCTGTCGGTCAGGAAACTTGTTTTCTTTCTGTGTAAATCCCTTCATTGGCTGCTTAAGTTTCTTACAGCATGGTAGTTAGTTTCCATATACTCTAAGAAAATGAAGTGTAAGTGCATGGTTTTTTTTATGCCTAGCCTTGCAAGTTGCATTCCATCACTTAATCTGGATTTCAGTGGTCAAGGCAGTTACAAGGGCCCACCCAGTTTCAAGGAGAGGAGCCATAAACACCATCATGCGGTGGTTTAACAAAGGTCTGAAATAGCATGTGGGACACAAGATACTGTTGTGTTCCTCTTTGGAAACTACAAAGCACCATATGGTTACTGATTTGTTATCAGTAACCTATTCTTTACAGGATTCCAAAACAGGGTTAGAAATGAAGATGCTGTTACCTTTGTCATCCTCAGCCCTTTTCTATATATTTGCATGGCTCTCTTCTGAACTGGGGCTTTCTTACTCTTAGGGCTTAGCACTGACTCTTGTACTTTGTAAGACACAGTATACTTGTCTACTGGATGCGTGAATGAATGAATATATGTTCTTCTAATGCCAAGATTTTCTCTAAGCTTTCCTGATACCTAGAAAGAAACTTTTCTTTAGAGAAAGGAAGTCATGAGATTCAATCATGAGCATGTTTTCGTATGCTGTTAGATTCATAAGTCCTATTTCCTGCTCATTGTTCCTCTGTATCCACAACTGCATGTGCACATGGAAAAGTAAAATTATCTAAGATCGGAATCTAAAAGAAGGCTCTGCATCAATAAAGGATTCATGTTGAAAATCTGCTGTGAAAACTCAGTGAATGGGGAGTTAGACATTTTCTGTAAGCTGTATTTTAGTACTAATAGAAATAATACATCATAAGTTTCTGATATCAATATTGATTTTGAAAAGAGTCAGTTTATTTTAATATGACCACACCTCCAGATCTTTTTTGCTAAAAATGATATTTTGATATATTGAGTGTTTTACTTAGTGTTAAAATATATTTTTAATTCTCAAGACTTCAAAATATCTTAAAACTTTAAGGTAAACCTGGAAAAAGTGATTAATGCACTCACAAGCTCTTCTTTTTTATACTGAGTGGGAAATACAATTAGATAATATGTAATATTCAATCTTCTTTTTCTCTAATGTTTTCCCTCTGCCTCTACCTCTGATAAAATCTGTAAGATTCTTAAATTTGTCAGACTGGTGAAGTTAGACATTTCTTTATGTAGAAGGCAATTTACTGAAGCCAGAGTGTAATGAAATAATCTTTTAATGTATATTCTTTGGAATAGCCTTGTTTTGGTGGTGTATTTCATTACACTCTGGTTTCAGTAAATTGCCTTCTACATAAAGAAATGTCTGACTTTACCAGTCTGTAAGATCCTTGGAATTCTCCAGGTCAGAATACTTTAGTGGGTAGCCTTTCCCTTCTCCAGGAGATCTTTCCAACCCAGGGATTGAACCCAGGTCTCCTGCATTGCAGGTGGATTCTTTACCAGCTGAGTCACCTAATGATTTGCTTTTATATTAAAATTGAACATAATTTAAAATTTTGTATTTATATAATATAATAATTTTTCCAATGATTGTTTATTCAAGTCACAAAGGTATACAGTTTGATTCATATTTTATAAAATAACCTGTTTTATTTCTTATAAGATCCACTTGGAAAGAATATTTGCTGACACAGGTATTCTTTTGAGTAATGCCTTTCATACCTACTCATTCATTAATTTATTATTATATTTATTCATTTATTATACCTTTTATACTCATTCAGCAAGCATATATAAGCTCTTCATATGTTAGACTCAGTATTGTATATGAGATTAAATAAGATACTCTTACTCTTCATACTCTGATGCTTACAGTCTGTTAGAGAAAGTTATCAACTCTTTTATTTTCAAATGCTAACAGCAAACAGTCCTTTCGGAGATGTATTTGTAAGATGCCTTCCTTGATAGCTCTCTTTTGTAATAGTTTCATTTTTATAATAATCAAAAAATGTTTCTATATAAGGTCCTTTGTATCCTTTGCATTATGTAGTCTTCTTTGTACACTATTAAAATTACTTCTCAGTAATAATAGAATTTGTCCATTTCTTCTAGGTTCTTCTTTGTATTGGCATATAGTTGCATATAGTCTTGCATGATCTTTGTATTTCTGTGGTGTTAGTTATATCTTCCCCTTTTTCATTTCTAATGTGATTGATTTGAACCTTCTCCCTCCCCTGTTTTGATACAGCTGGTTAAAGGTTTATCTTTTTTTTTTTTAATCTTTTCAAAGAACTAGCGTTTAGTTTCATTGATCTTTTGTATTGATGTCTTCACCTCTGTTTATTCATTTCTGCTCTAATCTTTATGATGTCTTTCCTTCTACTAACTTTGGGTTTTGTTTATTCTTCTTTCTCTAGTTGCTTTCAGTGTAAGGTTGGGTTGTTTTGAGATTTTTCTTGCTTGCTGAGATAAGATTGTATTGCTGTAAACTTCCCTGTTAGAACTGCTTTGCTGTGTTCCATAGATTTTGGATCATTGTGTTTTTATTTTCATTTGTTTGTACATACTTTTTGACTCCTCTTTGATTTCTTCAGTGATCCGTTGGTTATTTTAGTAGGATATTGTTTAGTTTCTATGTTTTTAGTTTTTTTACTTTTTTTTTTTTGTATTTAATCTCATAGAGTTGTGGTTGGAAAAGATGCTTGACATGATTTGCACTTTCTTAAATTTACTGAGGCTTGTTTTGTGGCCCAGCATGTGATCAATCATGGAGAATGTTCCATGTGCGCTTGAGAAGAATATATATTCTGTTGCTTTTGAATGGGATGCCTGTGAATATCAGTTAAATTCATTTGGTCTAATATATCATTTATGACCTGTGTTTCCTTACTGATTTGCTGTCTGGATGATCTGTCCATTGATGAAAGTGGGATGTTGAAGTCCCCACTATTATTGTATTACTGTTAGTGTCTTCTTCTTTTTTTTTTTTTTTTTAATTAACTTACTTATTTTGATTGAAAGCTAATTACTTTACAATATTGTGGTGGTTTTTGCCATACACTGACATGAATCAGCCATGGGTGTACATGTGTCCTCCAGTCCTGAATCCTGCTCCCACCTCCCTCCCCATCTGATCCCTCTGGATTGTCCCAGTGCACCGACTTTGAGTGCCCTGTTTCATGCATAGAAGTTGGACTGTCATCAGTTTCACATATGGTAATGTACATGTTTTAATGCTATTCTCTCAAATCATCCCACCCTTGCCTTCTCCTGCAGAGTCCAAAAGCCTGTTCTTTATATCTGTGTTTCTTTTGCTGTCTTGTGTATAGGCTCGTCATTACCATCTTTCTGAATTCCATATACATGTGTTAATGTGCTTTACTGGTGTTTTTCTTTCTGACTTACTTCACTCTGTATAATAGGCTCCAGTTTCAACCACTTCATTAGAACTGAATCAAATGTATTCTTTTTAATAGCTAAGTAATATTCCATTGTGTATATGTACGACAGCTTTCCATTCGTCTGCCAATGGATATCTAGGTTGCTTCCATGTCAGAGCTATTGTAAACAGTGCTGTGATGAACACTGAGGTACACGTGTCTCTTTCAATTCTACTGTCAGCTTCTTTTATGGTTGTTAGTATTTGCCTTACATATTGAAGTGCTCCTATGTTGGGTACATATATATTTACAATGGTTATGTCTTCTTGGATTCATCCCTTGATCATCATAGTGTTCTTTACCTCTTGTAACAGTCTTTATTTTAAAGTCATTTTTGTCTGATATGACCATTTGGACTCCAGATTTCTTTTGATTTCTATTGCATGGGATAACTTTTTCTACTCCCTAACTTTCAGTCTGAATGTCTCTACATCTGAAGTGCATATCATGTTGTAGACAGCGTATTTACAGGTCTTGTTTTTGTATTCATTCAGCCAGTCTTTCTCTTTTGTTTGGATGATTTAATCTGTTTACATTTAAGGTAATTATTGATATATATGTTATTACTGCCATTTTGTTAATTGTTCTGGATTTGTTTTCATAGGTCTTTTTTTCTTCCCTTTCTCTTTTGCTCTCTTGTGATTTGATGACTAAATTTAGTGTTGTGTTTGGATTCCTTTTTCTTTTTTTGTGTGCAGCTATTGTAGATCAAAACCATGAGGTTTTAGTATAGCAGTCTATATATAAACAATATCGCTTTGAGTTGCTGCCCTTGTGGCTTAGCTGGTAAAGAATCTGCCTGCAGTATGGGAGACCTGGGTTCGATCCCTGGGTTGGGAATATCCCCTGGAAAAAGGGAATGAGTACCCACTCCAGTGTTCTGGCCTGGAGAATTCCATGGACTGTATAGTCCATGGGGTCGCAAAGAGTCAGACACGACTGAGTGACTTTCACGTTTGCTTTCTTTTAATTTCAAATGCATTTTCAATATCCTGTATTTGTGCTCTCCTGGGTGGGGAAGATCTCCTGGAGAAGGAACTGGCACCCCACTCCAGTATTCCTGCCCAGAAAATCCCATGGATGGAGGAGCCTGGTAGGTTACAGTCCATGGGGTCACAAAGAGTCAGACACAACTGAGCTTTCACTTTCTTCCCACAATTGCTGGTTATGATATCATATTTGTGTACAGGTGATTTCTTACCTTTGTTATATGTTTGTCTTTACCAGTGAGCTTTTTCCTCCTTAATTTTCTTGTTTCAAGTTGTAGATTCTCGGGCTAGAGCAGTTTTTTTTAGCATTGTTACAAAGCTGGTCTTGTGCTGCTGAATTCTCTTAGCTTTTGCTTGTTTGTATGGTTTTTGATATGTCTGTGGAATCTGAATGAGAGTCTTGCTGGGTCGAGTATTCTTGGTTGTAGGTTCTTCCCTTTTATCACTTTAAATATATCATGCCACTCATTCCCTTCTGGCCTGCAGAGTTTCCACTGAGAAGTTAGCTGATCACCTTATGGGGATTCCCTTATATGTTATTTGTTGCTTTTCACTTGTTGTTTTTAATATTTTCCTTTTCTGTTAATATTTGTTGACTTTACTGCTATTTGTCTAGGCATATTTCTCCTTGGGCTTATAGTATTTTCAACATTAACAAATGGACTGTGATGAGGTTTATATTATGGTTCAAGACCACTTATAGGCCATAGATTCATGATAATAAAATCCTTTTAGCTTTTATTTTTAACATCTGGTAGCTTATTCTTGCCTGGAGAATCCCAGGGACAGAAGAGCCTGTTGGGCTGCCATCTATGGGGTCGCACAGAGTCAGACACGACTGCCGCGACTTAGCAGCAGCAGCAGCTTATCATTAAGACCCATATCTTTGGACATTCTCTGTTTCTATGATTGGGATCCTTCATTATGAAGAAGTTTCATAGTATTATTCCTAGATCAGCAGAATCTTCTGGGAAATTGTTAGAAATGCATGTTCTCAGGCTCCTTTTAAGTGTTACTGACTCAGAAACTCTTGAGGTTATATATAGCCCAGCAATCTATTAAGTCCTCCAAGTGATTTTGTTTCATATGGAAGTTTGAGGATGACAGAATTCCAGCACATTTATATCTTTGGCTTAGAATTTTAGACATTTGTAGTATGTCTAAAAACTCACAGACCCTGGTTGTGGAGTCCCAGCAAACTGCATTATTATAAACTCTTAGATGCTTCTTATATACTGTAAAGCTTGAAAACCATCCATTTAAGTTTTAAGACAAGGTCCTATTATTTACTTTCTCTGGAAGTTCTGAGAAATCATTGAAAATTTTGAGTGAAATTCTTCATCCTCAAAAGGAGCCTAACAGGAGTTTCTGAGTTAGGTCATTGTGAAAATTTGGAAATAATCCATGAGAAAGAGTTTTGTAACTTACAGAGTATTCTGAAGATGTTGTGTGCATGTGTGCTAAGTTGCTTCAGTTGTGTCCAACTCTTTGTGACCCTTTGGACTGTAGCCTACCAGGCTCCTCTGTCTACAGAGTCCTCCAGGCAAGAATACTGGAGTGGGTTACCATGCCCTCCTCCAAGGGATTTTCTTCACCAAGGGATCAAACTCGCACCTTTTATGTCTCCTGCATTGGCAGGTGGGGTCTTTACCACTAGCTTACTTGGTCTTAATTTATCACATTGGCCTGTGATGGTGACTGGAATTTTCACCATATGTGTCTTTAGGATTATGATATTTCCTTAGTAAGCTTGTATGTTAACTTCTAAATCAGTATCTTTATTGATTAGCTTGTAGTCCTAGCTTGCTGTCTAATACAGAGAGGGGATATAAGGTCATGAGGAGAGGGGTGAGGATGAGTGGGAAAGATCTGTCCAGATTACTTTGGAAAGTAAGCTCAGTGAGTGTGTAGCCATGAAGAATAGTAAAGAGTTACAGGAAGAGATTAGAAAGAGAATTTGCTGAAAAACATTGCTAACAACTTACATTTTCCTCCTGCCTATTCCTGATGCCTTGGGTTCCATTCCATCTTTTGTGCATAACTAGCTCAAGTGACTCTATGTTCAGTGTGAAACAGTACATCTAAGACATGGGGCAGAGTGCAGGGGCATTTGGGTCATTTAAGGGAAGTTCCTAAGAGAATACAAGAGCTTAGAGGAGGACAAGCCACGTGATTGGAACTCTGAGAAATGACTCATGAGGGGAAAATCAAGGATTGGTGGATCTGTGAAGGCTTTTCCTTCTAACTCATACTGAAATTTCAGTCTCAATGCTGGACACACAAAGGAAAATGATGAAATGGAAGCTCTCAGGTCTCAGATGGATGAAGTTTTAGGGTGGTCTATCTCTTTCTCTCTGTGTCTCTGTTTCTCCCATTTTTCTCTCTTTCCTACACACACACACACCCACAGCCCTTTGGGTAACTAAATAAAGACTGAGTGGGAAGAAATGGGGTGGTGATTCAGTAAGATCTCACAGTTGTAGTATAAGCCACTGGCAGGCGGTTCATTTCTTCCACAATAGAAATGAGTCTCAAGAGGATGATTCTGGAATCCTTTGGACAATAGACTTGAGTGCAGATTGTTTTATATTGCATTCAGTCTGCTAAAGAGCTTGTCCTCCAAATCCTCTTTCATTTGAAGATTCTCATTTAGTTATTAGTAGAATTTACATCACTGATTAAGAAAATGAATAAAGGATCTCCTAATCCTATTAGCAAATTTTCTTTATCAAAGAAGTTTTCTTTTTCACCTGAAAATTGTTAATCCAAATGAATCTAGAAAGTTGCATCTGAATAATATAAGGAAAAAGATATATGGACATAGTGTTAATACATTTTTTTCTACACAGTCTATATCTTTTAGAGCTTAGAAAATATACTCTTGTGGAGGAGCAAGGGTGTAGTAATGTGCAAGAAGAGGTCAAAATTCTCTTTTAAAAAGCCTTCATTTTTCACAGTAATATAAAGTAAGAAAACAAAGCAAAATCACACGTTGTCTCATAACCCAAAATTTGAAAAGTGGGTAAAATTATTATGTTGCACAAATCAGATATTACTTTTATGGAACTGTACTATATCCTTCTTGATTTAAGAAAAAACAGAAAAGGAAGGAGTGTCAAGTTACTGTTAGACTTAAATGAGTAATTTCTTGTCTGCATTGAAAGTCTCTCAGTCATGTCTGTTTGTGACCCCATGGAATACTCCATGGAATTCTCCAGGCCAGAATACTGTAGTGGGTAGCCTTTCCCTCTCCAGGGGATCTTCCTAACCCAGGCATCGAACCCAGGTCTCCCACATTGGAGGCAGATTCTTTATCAGCTGAGCCATTAGGGAAGCCCAAGAATACTAGGGTGGGTCACCTAGCCCTTCTTCAGGGCATCTTCCCGACCCAGGAATCAAATCAGGGTCTCCTGCATTGCAGGTAGACCAGCTGAGCTACCAGGGAAGACCTGGGTTTGATCCCTGGGTTGGGAAGATCCCCTGGAGAAGGGAAAGGCTACCCACTCCAGTATTCTGGCCTGGAGAATTCCATGGACTGTATAGAGCTGGACTCACAAAGAGTTGGACACACCAGAGCGACTTTCACTTTCACTTGTCTAAATAGACCTGTGAAGTGTAAGATTGGGCTTCTTTAGTGTGACATCATTTTATAGTAAGAGCCCCACCCCAACGCACACAGACAATATCTTATTCCTTTCAGCTGTAATGGCTGTGGTATAAGGTTTCATATACCATAATCTATTTCTATCTTGAGTTTACTTTTGACTCTCTAAATATTCAAACAGTTTTTAAGTGGGAGTGGCACCCCACTCCAGTACTCTTGCCTGGAAAATCCCATGGACGGGGGAGCCTGGTGGGCTGCAGTCCAAGGGGTCGCTGGGACTTGGACGCGACTGAGCGACTTCACTTTCACTTTTCACTTTCATGCATTGGAGGAGGAAATGGCAACCCACTCCAGTGTTCTTGCCTGGAGAGTCCCAGGGATGGGGGAGCCTGGTGGGCTGCTGTCTCTGGGGTCGCACAGAGTCGGACACGACTGAAGCGACTTAGCAGCAGCAGCAGCAGATGTTATTACTTGTGTTTTCAGAATGATTCATGCTCACCTTTAGTTGGTCTTGGCATTCTTTTTCAGGTTTGCATTGACAAGCACTATCAAAGGGCAGCATTCTGGTATGTATAAAACACATTACTTTTGTGATTGTACCAATCACATCTTATAGTAACTATTCATTTATGAGTCTGCCTCTCCAATTGCCACCCTATAATTGTGGGAATTTCTTGAAAAGGAATTGTTTCTCTTTTAGCTTCATGTAATAGTAAATATCACATGCTCACTGACATTTTGTTGAGTTTGAATATCTCTTGAGTGAATATTTTAAACTTTATAAAGTTAAATGGGGAATGCTGGGAATTACATATAATTTAGTTCTTAATTTTTCTGTGATTTTATGAAATCTTAACTAGTTAGTAGAAAAGCCTACCTATATGCTTTACCTATAAAACTTATTGTTATTGCTACTTTTATTTTGTCCTTTATTCCCCCAAATAAATCATATATTCTAGGAAACAGTAATAATTTGGATATTGGGCTTAAAATTTAGACCTTGGGTACACTAAGTGGTACCTTAGCCTCCTGAAAGAGTGTCTATGCTCAGTTTATTCCCAGGTAAAAATTTATGAGGTGTAATAAAAATATGGTTGAGTGGATTTCCTGTTACATTGTAGTGGAAGTATCATGTGAAATTGATATTCAAAGACTTATCTTAGAAGGTTAGCATTTTATGAAGTGTTCCATTAGTAATGAAATGTTACTTTTGAAAGACATCAATAACTTTTTCATGTACTTCAGACTTGGAAGTTACCACAAGAAATTTAACGACATGCAAACTCTGTTAGAGTTTTAGTTTTATTTATTGATACTCCATCTATATGCATAAATGAGATGTAATCATGTACCAAAGTACATTTATCTATTGTTTCATGTCTAGGAATAGGGAAAAAACCCGGGCTTTAAATGAAAACCATTTGTTTTATCTTCTTTTCTTGCCTAAAGCCAACAATTGATTGGCTGCTATAATATGAATTTAGAGGTAACTAAAATCCCAATATTGTAGAAACTACATTACTGTATAACCTATCAGTTCTTAGTGATGTGTATAAAAGCTAAATGTGTTTTCAGTTGCTCAGTGTATTGTGAAAAGTCTAATGAGGCCTTTTGTTTTTTTCTTCTTGCAAGTTTTCCATGGGCATTGAGTTACATCTCAAGGGACATGTTGTGGTTTTGCAACTGACCTGCCATAGTGAGGCGCACACACTGATGCTTTGTTGTCAGTGTTTCCTTATCCCGTTTTCCTTCAGTTTATATTTACCAAAATAATCTTTAGTAGCATTTGATAAAAAGAGAGGAAAGCTTTAAATTCTCTGTGTGGTACAATTTTTGTTGCTGCCACTTCTGGAATGTTCTGGCAGGAAAACTTTTAGGTCCTTAGTCTATAACCATAGCTGCTTGTGGTTCTTTCGTTCTGCCATTGCTCCTCAATGAAGAAAAGTTTTTGTTTTGTTTTATTTTGTGTGTATGTGTGGTGTTCTATTAGTTTTAAACTCAGAGAGTTGTTTTTTTTTTTTTTTTTCCTGTGCTCTTAGCTTCCTTGAGATGGCCAGTGTAAGCTATTTACTCTGGAATAAGCTGCTTATTTTTAGATAGTAATCAGCTACAGATTTATTTGAAACTAACATACACTGCATTGTTTTCACTGTTTTAAAAAATTAATAATTTTATAAAAGTTAATTATGTACTAAATATTATGATTGATGTTTTTCTCTGTTTTTACAGTGGATTATTCTAATAAAATAATAGTCATGTACATTTTGGGGAATATTAATTTTTACTTTGTGATTTTTTTCTCATTTATTTTTAGGTTACTGTTAAAAAACAATCTTCCAAGAGATGATAATAAAAAGTAGATAGGTCAACTATTTATTTCTACTGAACTCTGATTCTTGGAGACGTGTGGGAGAAGAGGATTGTTGTCAGTGAATTACAATATTCATGATCGTTAGCATCAGTAGTACATAGGAGAAAGACATTAAAATTTTAAAAAGTCCAGAGAAGTAGAGATCTGTCTTTTATCTGTGCAAATGATGAACACAGCCACATTTAAAAAAAATTACTTTCAACTGTTAAATCTGTTTGGGGATTTAACTTTATGAAAGGAAAAAATCTTCAGAATCTTTGCACCAAGGAATACAAGCATAGTAATTTATGCCAGAATTGTAAAACAGAGTATTATGAGAAGCCTAAGGGTAATATTTCTCCTTTCTCTGGGAACAGAAAGTTGGCAAATTGTTCATTATCTTTCCTCACGAAGAAATAATAATGATGACAGTAAGAGAAAAACACTGTGTACAAGACCCTGTGATAAGTGCTTCATGTATATTTTCTCTCTAATCCTTCTCAAAGTACATTACGTCATTACTGTTGCTATCAACTAGATTTGAAGAGATTGATGTCACTGGAAAATCAGAAACAGAACAGAACATATGGCCAAGTCAATGAGATTCCAGAGTCTAAGATGTTAACTCTGAAGAGATAGAGCTTTTTATTGGAAGAGATAATAATGTTGATACTTCTTTTTCTCTTTCTATATTAGCATATATACTTTCCCCTTACTCCTTTTCCCTACAAATAATCTTTTCTATGAGTAGTATGATAACTGCAACTTTTGCCCTCATGTAAATGTTGGAAGCTGATAAATCTGAGGTACACAGATGCCACAACATAAAATACATGTATGTTTATTTTCCTTATAAAATGTTTAGTAATAAAGCTGGTTATATTATTGAGAAAATTGGGCACTTTAATAAAGTTTTAAAGGCATTCTTCATCAGCCAACAGTAATCTGAATTTAGTTCATGGCAGCCTATTTTTAGTGTAGAGCTTCTCTCTTTATTATAAACATGTTGTTGCTTTTACAGATTGCTGTTCAATGTTTGGAACCCATGTGAGAGCTTAAGAGCAGTCTCCTAAAAATGATTGATTTTTAGTTGTTCAGTAAATACCAGTAACCAAAACAATTTTTATCCAAAAGTACTATAAAATTCTTAGGATGCCTAATTCATTGGATAACCCCATCTGCATTAGTTTAATAGACATATGTCTGTGACTATTTAGTGGAAAAGATGTCTATCTGGGGCCCATGGGAAAAGGTCAAGAATGAGACAGATATTTTGTGCTTTGATCCCTTGCTCCTTCATTGGTTCAGGTTTATAAAGATCCAGGAAGTACATGACAATCCTGTATAACGTATCCTATTTATAGATATTTCATGATTCTTCACATGAATAGAGACATGTGAGTATGTGGAATAAAGGCTGGTTTTAATGTTACCTATTTGACTGCAAGGCTTGTATTTCATCACCTTTAAGACTAAAAAAATATATTTGACACTTAAGAAAAAAATTCCCTGGATTTATTTGGCAAATGATAAAAAGAATTTGTTCATTTTTTAGATAATGTTGATAACCTTTTATTTGAAATAATATGTAGACAAATTAGATAGTATTCTATTTTTACTTCAGAAGTTACTGTCATTTACCAAGGACATGTATAGCTAAAATAAACATTAACAAACTCTTTATCATATATATTAAATTCTATAGCAGTCTTCTTCTCTGCCCATTAGATGCTGCCAAAATTATGGTCCTAGCAAAGAATGCAAATTGGATCATTAACATTGGAAACAAAAATGAAGAAATTGATTGGAATGAATTATGTTAGATTTAATGAAAGCTTGGCAAAAATTGATTCTACTCACTAATATAAATGCCCTAGCTAAATGAGCAAGCTACTCTCTGTTCTTAAAACAATTAGAAATACATAAGGAACAAAAAATATGGAACAAGATTGAATTCAAGCAAAATGAAAAGAAAGAACATATAATGGTGAAATAAGATTAGTAAGAACATGTACAGGCATGGATAACACAATGTCTTTGTGATTTTCTTAGTCCTAAGGGACATAGGTTCTCTATTTTTTAATATTTTAAACAGTGTATGTTTATTAGCTACTTGTATCAAAAATCTTGAGTCCCTTTTGCTGTATATTTTCACATGCATTGTTCCACTTGATTTTACAAGTAGTTTATATTTTTAGTTCCCATATATATATATATATATATATATATATATATATATATAATCAAATAGAGACTCACAAAAGATACCCCAAAACTGATACTTTAATAACTAACTCTAGCCAATGCTGCTAAGTCGCTTCAGTCGTGTCTGACTCTGTGCGACCCCATAGATGGCAGCCCACCAGAATCCCCCATTTGATTCTCAAGGCAAGAACACTGGAGTGAGTTGCCATTTCCATCTCCAATGCATGAAAGTCAAAAGTGAAAGTGAAGTCGCTCAGTCATGTGTGACTCTTCATGACCTCATGGCCTACAGCCTACCAGGCTGCTCCGCCCATGGGATTTTCCAGGCAAGAGTACTGGAGTGGTGTGGCATTGCCTTCTCTGACTCTAGCCAATAAGAGATGATTAATTTATTTCACATGTGATTGATGAGAATGTTGATTATGCTTTATCATGAATCTCTCTATCTTTTAGACTGTGTGCTCTAGTTTTAAGATATTTTGTTTTAAAAAGTAAAATTTAGCAAAAATACAGAGTCTAAGCTTATTGACCTGTCCCTTTAATTCTTGACAACTACTTTGACTTTTTTACATTGTTATAAGCCTAGATATCACACTAAGCTGTGCATTTTCTTGGACAAACACAGAGCTTTAAGATATACTTTGTATTTCATTTATGCCTATAAACCAATTCTGCCATTAAAACCTTAAAATGTGGGAAAAATCAATTGGTATTCCTTGGATTTCAAGTTCTAAGTGATTATATTTTAAAGGGTTTTTCTTCACTTCTTGTCAGGATATTACTGCAAAGTCATAGGATTTGAGCTTGGACTCTGTCCTATTTAGCTGGTAATTGATGATATGTGTGCACTGGTTTTTCCCTGACCTTTACATATGTCTCTACTTGAGTTATTGTACAACTTAGGTCCATGAAAAAGGCTATCACTCAACAATGTATATGGGGATTTAATACTAGTTCTGCCCATTAATTAGCATTTAAATATCACAAACTGTGGGGATTAATTAACAGTATGAAAAATATGCATTTGGTAAGGTATCTAACCTACTTTAAAGAAAATTTGAAATTATAAAATATTCAACATAATTAAGATTAGTACATTGTACTAAAATATGCACTAAGATAGCAAGGAGACATAAGAAGGCTTTCTTAAATCAACAATGTAAAGAAATAGAGGAAAACAATAGAATGGGAAAGACAAGAGATCTCTTCAAGAAAATTGGAGATATAAAGGGACATCACCATATAGTCAATAGTGAAATCAGATTAATTATATTTTTGCAGCCAAAGATGGAGAAGCTCTATACAGTCAGCAAAAATAAAACTTAGAGCTGACTATGGCTCAGATCATCAGCTCCTTATTGCAAAACTCAGGCTTAAATTGAAGAAAGTAGGGAAGAATACTAGACCATTCAGGGATGATCTAAATCAAACACCTTATGATTGTACAGTAGAGGTGACAAATAGATTCAAGGGATTAGATCTGATAGACAGAGTGCCTGAAGAACTATGGATGGAGGTTCATAGCATTGTATAGGAGGCAGTGACCAAAATCATCCCTAAGTAAAAGAAATGCAGGAAAGCAAGAGTGGTTATTTGAGGAGGGCTTAGAAATAACTGAGAAAAGAAAAGTGAAAGGCAAAGGGGAAAGGAAAGATATACCCAAAGAATTCCAGAGAATAAAAAGGAGAGAGAAGAAAGCCTTAAGTGAACAGTGCAAAGAAACAGAGGGAAAAATAGAATGGGAAAGACTACCGATCTCTTCAAGGAAATTGGAGATATCAAGGGAACATTTCATGCAAAGATAGAAATGGCAGGGACCTAATAGAAACAGAAAAGATAAACAAGAGGTGGCAAGAATACACAGAAGAACTATGCAAGGGTCTTCATGACCTGGATAGCTACGATGGTGTGGTCTCTTCCCTAGACCATGCTCTCTTCCCATTGTGCAGTGTGAAGTCACGTGGGCCTTAGGAAGCATTACTAGTCAAAGCTAGTGGAAGTGACTGAATTCCAGCTGTGGTATTTAAAAACCTAAAAGATGATGCTGTTATAGTGGTACACTCAATATGTCAGCTAATTTGGAAAACGGGGCAGTGGCCACAGGACTGCAAAAGGTCAGTTTCATTCTGATCCCAAAGAAAGGCAATGCCAAAGAATGATTGTGTTAATTTTACATGATAGCCAGGTTATGCTCAAAATCCTTCAAACTAGGCTTCAGCAGTACGTGAACTGAGAACTTCCAGGTGTACATGCTGGGTTTAGAAAAGGCAGAGGAACCAGAAATCAAATTGCTAATATTTGTTGGATCATGGAGAAAGCAAGCGAATTCCAGAAAAACATTTCCTTCTTCATTGACAACACTAAAGGCTTTGGCTATGTGGATCACAACAAACTATGGTAAATTATTGAAGAGTATTAGACTACCTTATTGGAGTACTAGACTACCTTACCTGTCTCTTACCATTTTTTAAATGAAATGGCTCATATTTTGTAGGAATGATCAACTGACTACAGAATTTTAGTGAGATGAATGTCAGTAATTAAAAAGATGCCAAAACATATTTAGAAGTAAAGTAACATATAGTTTAAAACAAGACTTTGGAAGAGGTAAAGAATTTTTACCATGAACTTTTTCAGCAGCAGCATTGTTATTAATTGGCATTGTTTTAGACCACCACAGATGCTGTTTCTATTAATTTGTAAAATACATGCAATTAAAGTAATTGCTATAAAATTGGCTACTATCCAGAAATATCATCAGGCTTAAGTATACTTTTAATACAATTTTGAAGTCACTATATAGAGTATTTGGAAATGTGCATTGGAGATTTGCCAATGAATCACTAAGAAATTGTAGAAGTAATTTGCTTTATTAAATACTTTATTTTGATTTCTGGAATCTGTTGAGTGTTCATTTATTTTGCAGATGGTTTTATTTTGTAGTCGTTTAAATACAAAGAACTAGATGTTCAATTATACCAAGTAAGAACCAATATATTTATAGGAAACATATGGATTGTTCATAGAGTTAAATTTATTTCTAAATATTTCTACCTTTTCTATTTACTTTCCATACGTTTATCGAAATTTTAAGATTCTAAACATTAAACATATCATCATGGTTATAGAATATCTAATATGTGTTGATGATACTTTGGCTATATTTGGGAGATAATCACTGATTCCTGTCAGGCAGTACTTTGACTATCAAAAGGTTGCGTTTTTATAAAAAGGAATATAGACATTGATTTTGGAGTCAGCGAACGTAAATAGGTCTGAAATTATCAAAGCTCATTGCTTTTGGTGATGCATCTTGCATATATATTATTCGGAAATGGTGGAAGCGAATCAAAATGAAGAACTGTATTTCCATTTTCACTAAGTTGTCCTAATTAAGCTTAGAGATAAAGGAATACATTAAAGTAAAAGCAGGGCAGTTCTAGTTATTAATGCCTTATGAATTAATGTAAAAAAAAACAAGTAAGGACTATACTATAGTGACACATATTTTGAATCTCAGATATTTCTCATATCTGATATTTTCACAGTTATTCTTATTTCTATTATTTTAAGCAATTATGTTTTTTGTCTTTTTAAAAAGTTTTTTCTTGATGAGAACCATAAAAATCCTTGTTGAATTTGTTACAACACTGCTTCTAGTTATTAGTTTTTTTAATGTATTTTTTAATGTATTTAATGATTTTTTGGCCCCGGGACACGTGGAATCCCAGCTCGCTGACCAGGGACTGAACCCCCAGCCGTTGCATTGGAAGGTGAAGTCTCAACCATGGGACCAGCAGGGGAGTCTCAAAATTTCTGTCTTTCTAAAAAACACTCTGTAGCAAATATGCAATATGAAAAAACATTCAGTTTAGAAAATATAGTGAAATATATACTCATACACACTTTATAATACTCATTGATTTATTCTTTTATACTTTCAAGGTTGCAGTCATAGCAATAGCAAATGTTCAGATAGGTGTTAGAGATTCTGAAAATTATTCTGATTTTTAAAAAATTCTAAACATTGCTTTCATGAAGATTAAAATTTGAAATGGCTGATATCATTTTAATAGACTTCATATTTGTAATCCTATTATACTCCTGAAAATACAGTGTTTTAGCATTTTATTCTTTTTGATGTGTAGTTCTCCATTTTAAAATGTCAATATTTGAAGAATTATCTGTTCCTAGACAGTCCAGCTTTTCTACAACCTTTGTCTTTGGTTCAAAATTTCCTCAATTTTGTAATCCATTAGGAAGACCTGATGATAACAAAATTGAGGTACTTTTGAAATATGACAAAGGTCAATTGAAAAAATATATTAATGACATGTGTTACGTGTGTAATTTATGAGGATGATTATATATATTTTCCTTGTCCTAATTTCTCCTATAAAGCCTTTCTTTTAAAACAGTAGATTTTTAAAACCAGTAATATCTTGTACAGTATTTTTAGATACTAATTAATTGCTTGCTATTGAAAAAAATTGAATGATTGGCTTATATGTTTTTGCTAAAATACTAAATGCTAAAGTTTGTATTGTTGTAGTTACTATAACCATAAGAAGTCTTGACTGTGGTCTAGACTCCCATTCAAGTGGTATTCTGGTGTGGCTTTTATGATTATTTCTTACACTCTATGGAGTAGAATAAAGAATTAGTACTAGGAATTTTAGACATAGTAGTATAGTATGTTTTCAGTAACACTACACTTGCACAGATATATCTATAGCATATATATATACTCTTCTCTATATATGTGTGTCTACATATATAAAAAGTTTTTTCTTTAATATACAATCCCTTAAAAGTATTATTCTTTATGTTTAAACACCAAGATTTTTGTTTTGTATGAAATGGAAAACAGAAACTAATCTCAGTGTTATTAGGCATTATTACTGTGCTTTCAGATATGTACCCTTGTATAATATTAAAAACTCATAAGTAATCCCTTTGTGAACAAAGGCAAGTTTTGAATACTTAAATTATTTAAATTTGATAAATTGGTTTCTATTATGAAAACAATATTTTAATTCAGTGATTGGTTGGTTCAAGCTAATTCTGCTATACAGAGATAGATAACTGTCATGATATGACATTGACAGGAGTCTTAATAACACACTATAAATCAGGATAGTCTGAATTTTGTAATCTTATTGTCCTATGCAATTATGTTATTGATGAAAACAGTACATTCAAATATGACCACCAAAAAAAATAACAAGATGATTTCTTTTGCTTTCATTTGGAAAAATTATAGAACTATCTTAGTCCTTTGGATCTGGTTCACGGTATTTCTTGCTCAAATACTCAAATATAGATGGAAGAGAAAAGAAAACATCTCTGGTAACAGCAAGGATAATTGGCCAGATGGACTTTCATATCCACACCTGGGTCACCACAAAGTATGCCTAAACAATCAGAATGCAGGACTGATGCCATTTGTACAATATGAAGTAATAATTACAGGTGAGGGATTCTTGGGGTGATTTATTTTACTCTGAGTAACAGCTGCTAGAACTTTAATTCAACATCATGTCTATTATCTAGAAATACCTTTGAAAATAAAAGTAAATGAACCATTTTGACAAAGGGGGAAAAATCTGAAAGGAAATATCAGGCATCCATTATCTTTGTCTTTTTGTTCTAAACATACTAAAAGGAATGCAGATAATGGAGTTCTTGTTGTTTAATTGCTAAGTCATATCTGACTCTTTCAGTCCTAAGTACTGTAGCCCACCAGGCTCCTCTGTCTATGGGATTTCCCAGGCAAGAATACTGGGGCGGGTGGCCATCTCCTTCACCAGGGAATCTTCTTGACCTAAAGCTCAAACCCGTGTCTCCTGCTTGGCTGGTAGATTCTTTATCCCTGAGCCACCTGGGAAACCCACAGGTAATGAAATGCTGCTGCTGCTGTTGCTGCTAAGTCGCTTCAGTCGTGTCCGACTCTGTGTGACCCCATAGACGGCAGCCCACCAGGCTCTCCCGTCCCTGGGATTCTCCAGGCAAGAACACTGGAGTGGGTTGCCATTTCCTTCTCCAAACGCATGAAAGTGAAAAGTGAAAGTGAAGTGGCTCAGTCGTATCTGACTCTTAGCGACCCCATGGACTGCAGCCCATCAGGCTCCTCTGTCCATGGGATTTTCCAGGCAAGAGTACCGGAGTTGGGTGCCATTGCCTTTTCCATAATGAAATACCAGAGTCCAAATCGTGATATCTCCTGTTTAAAAACAACAACAAAAACAAACAAACAAACAAAAACAAAATAAAAAAGACTTCTGGCTTGCAGAAAAAACAAAAACAAAACAATACTCTTCAACACTAATAGATATTTATCAATTTGTTTTGCTTGCCCAGTTTTTACTTTTCTCTTTTTGTTAGTATATTGGTAACAGGGTCATTGAGGAGGGCTTTCTAATCTCTCCTTGCTATTCTTTGGAACTCTGCATTGAAATGGGTATATCTTTCCTTTTCTCCTTTGCCTTTAGCTTCTCTTCTTTTCACAGCTATTTGTAAGGCCTCCTCAGACAGCCATTTTGCATTTTGCTTTTCTTTTTCTTGGGGATGGTCTTGATCCCTGCCTCCTGTACAGTGTCACGAACCTCCGTCCATAGTTCATCAGGCACTCTGTCTATCAGATCTAATCGCTTAAATTTGTTTCTCACTTCCATTGTATAATTGTAAGAGATTTGATTTACATCATATATGAATGGTCTAGTGGTTTTCCCTACTTTCTTCTATTTCAGTCTGAATTTGGCAATAAGGAGTTCATGATCTGAACCAGTCAGCTGCCAGTCTTGTTTTTGCTTTTACTGTATAGAGCTTCTCCATCTTTGGCTGCAAAGAATATAATCAATTTGATATTAGCATTGACCATGATGTCCACGTGTAGAGTCTTCTCTTGTGTTGTTAGAAGAGGGTGTTTGCTATGACCAGTGTGTTCTCTTGGCAGAACTTGATTAGCCTTTGACCTGCTTCGTTTTGTACTGCAAGGCCAAATTTGCCTGTTACTCCAGGTATCTCTTGATTTCCTGCTTTTGCATTCCAGTCCCCTATCATGAAAAGGACATCTTTTTAGGGTGTTATTTCTAGAAGGTCTTGTAGGTCTTCGTAGAACCATTCAGGTTCAGCTTCTTCAGCATTATTGGTTGGGGCATAGACTTGGATTACGTGATATTGAATGGTTTGCCTTGGAAACAAACAGATCATTCTGTTGTTTTTGAGATTGCATCCAAGTATTGCATTTTGGACTCTCTTGTTGACTATGATGGCTACTCCAATTCTTCTAAAGGATTCTTGCCCACAGTAGTAGATATAATGGTTATCTTAGTTAAATTCACCCATTCCAGTCCATTTTAGTTCACTGATTTTTAAAATGTTGACATTCACTCTTGCCATCACCTGTTTGACCACTTCCAATTTGCCTTGATTCATGGACCAAACATTCCAGGTTCCTATGCAATATTGCTCTTTACAGCATTGGACTTTACTTCCATCACCAGTCATATCCAAAACTGGATGTTGTTTTTGCTTTGGCTGTGTCTCTTCAGTCTTTCTGGAGTTATTTCTCCACTGATCTCCAGTAGCATATTGGGCACCTACTGACCTGGGGAGTTCATCTTTCAGTGTCCTGTCTTTTTGCCTTTTCATACTGTTCATGCGGTTCTCAAGGCAAGAATACTGAAGTAGTTTGCCATTCCCCTCTCCAGTGGACCATGTTTTGCCAGAACTCTACATCATGACCCATCTTGGGTGGCTCTACAGGGCATGGCTCATATTTTCACTGGGTTAGACAAGGCTGTGGTCCATGTGATCAGATTGGTTAGTTCTGTGGCTGTAGTTTTCAGACTGTCTGCCCTCTGATGAAGAAGGGTAAGAGGCTTATGGAAGCTTCCTGATGGGAGAGACTGACTGAGGGGGAAACTGGGTCTTGTTCTGATGGGCAGGGCCATGCTCAGTAAATTTTTAATCCAATTTTTTATTGATGGATGGGCTGTGTTCCCTCCCTGTTATTTACCTGGGGCCATACTATGGTGGAGGTAATGGTATGATCACTGACCCAGACCCAGACATCCTGGAATGGGAAGTCAAGTGGGCCTTAGGAAGCATCACTATGAACAAGGCTAGTGGATATGATGGAATTCCAGTTCAGCTATTTCAAACCTTAAAAGATGATGCTGTGAAAGTGGTGCACTCAATATGCCAGCAAATTTGGAATACTCAGAGTGGCCACAGGACTGGAAAAGGTCAGTTTTCATTCCAATCTAAAGACAGACAATGCCAAAGAATGCTCAAACTACCGCACAGTCGCACTCATCTCACACAGTAGCAAAATAATGCTCAAAATTCTCCAAGCCAGGCTTCAACAGTACGTGAGTTATGAACTTCCAGATGTTTCAGCTAGATTTAGAAAAGGTAGAGGAGCCAGAGATCAAATTGCCAACATCCACTGGATCATTGAAAAATCAAGAGAGTTCTAGAAAAAACATCTACTTCTGCTTTCCTGTCTATGCCAAAGCCTTTGACTCTGTGGATCACAACAAACTGTGGAAAATTCTTCAAGAGATGGGAGTACCAGACCACCTGACCTGCCTCTTGAAAGATCTGCATGCAGGTCAGGAAGCAACAGTTAGAACTGAACATGGAACAACAGACTGGATCCAGATCGGGAAAGGAGTACATTAAGGCTGTATATTGTCACCCTGCTTTTTTTAACTTATATGCAGAGTACATCATGAGAAATGCTGGACTGGATGAAGCACAAGCTTGAATCAAGATTGCTGGGAGAAATACCAGTAACCTCAGATATGTAGATGACACCACCTTATGTCAGTAAGCCAAGAAGAACTAAAGAGCTTCTTGATGAAAGTGAAAGAGGAGAGTGGAAAACTTGGCTTAAAACTCAACTTTTGGGATCATGGATTCTGGTCCCATCACTTCATGGCATTATAGATGGGGAAATGATTGCAACAGTGGTAGAATTTATTTTGGGGGGCTCCAAAATCACTGCAGATGTTGACTGCAGCCATGAAATTAAAAGATGCTTGCTCCTTGAAGAAAAGTTACAACCAACCTAGACAGCATATTAAAAAGCTGAGACATTACTTTGCCATCAAAGGTCCATCTAGTGGAAGCTATGCTTTTTCCAGTAGTCATATATGGGTGTGAGAGTTGTACTGTAAAGAAAGCTGAGTACCAAAGAATTCATGCTTTTGAACTGTGGTATTGGAGAAGACTCTTGAGAGTCCTTTGGACTGCACAGAGATCCATCCAGTCCATCCTAAAGGAAATCAGTCCTGAATATTCATTGGAAGGACTGATGTTGAAGCTGAAACTCCAATACTTTTGCCACCTGATGTGAAAAAGGGACTCATTTGAAAAGACTTCGATTCTGTGAAAGATTGACGGTGGGAGGAGAAGGGAACGACAAAGGATGAGATGGTTGGATTTAATCACCGACTCACTGGCCATGAGTTTGAGTAAGCTCTGGGAGTTGGTGATGGACAGGAAGGCCTGATATGCTGCATTCCATGGGGTTGCAAAGAGTCGGACACGACTGAGTGAACTGACTGAACTGGTAACAGGGTAATTCCTAGTGACTACCTCCTGGAAAGCAGTCAACTCTGTGATCACTCTGCACTGTGTGCAGAAAGGGGCATGTGAGATAAAGTCAACTGGTCAGCTGCACTGTTGTAGGACTTTGCCTCTTCAGCTGGTGACATGAGGAAGTGGGGACTCGTCCTCTGTCATGGTGGTAGATGCAGTGAATTCTGAGTGGATGCCACTTGCTCTGAGACTGCCACTTGGATTTCTCCTGCCTGCCTGGACACTGGCCTGTTACTCAGCTGTTCTTCAGCTTCCTGGCAATTCTGTGTCCTGAGCTACATGTCTCTAATATACTTCTAAAATTATCTTTTTTATAAAATTAGCTAGATTTCATTCCTGGTTTTTGCAGCCAGTTACACCAAGTAATGAAGTTTTAGCCATGTTACTTAATTTATATGAAGTTTAGTTTTCTTTTATTACTTCCATGGGACAATATATGTTAACACCTGATTATGTAAAGAATTTCTAAAATAATGGAGAAATTATGTGTTTTATTTTCCATCTGCTCATCTACATGTATATATCACTTTTGAGTATAATTTATTTTTATAAATTGTGGTAAAAACACATAATATGAAATTTACCCTGTTCTCAAGTTTCCAAGCATATAATATGCTGCATTATTGTTAAATAAATAAATAAATAATATATATATATGCATTGTTATACAGTAGATCTCTTGGAGAAGGCAATGGCAACCCACTCCACTACTCTTGCCTGGAGAATCCCATGGACAGAGGAGCCTGGTATGCTGCAGTCCATGGGGTTGCTAAGAGTTGGACACAACTGAGTGACTTCACCTTCACTTTTCACTTTCATGCATTGGAAAAAGAAATGGCAACCCACTCCAGTGTTCTTTTCTGGAGAATTCCAGGGACGGGGGAGCCTGGTGGGCTGCCGTCTATTGGGTCACACAGGGTCGGACATGAATGAAGTGACTTAGCAGCAGCAGCAGCAGCAGCATATAGTAGATCTCTAGAGTGTTTTCATTTTGCTTGACTAAAAGTCTAAACCCATTGCACAGCAAATCCCCATTCCTCATTCCAGCCTTACCCCCCAGCCCCTGGTTCTGATATCTAGTTTCTGCTTCTATGAGTGTGAGTACTATAGATACTTCTGGAAGGGGAATCATTGGTACTTATTATTTAGCGACTAATTTATTCCATATAGGATAATCCTCAGGGCTCATTTATGTTGTAGCATGACAGTATTTTCTTCTTTACCTAAGGCTGAATAGTAGTCCATTATATGCCGGTGCCACATTTTCTTTACAGTTCATCTGTTGATGGACCTTTGGGTTCTTTCTCCCTCTAAGCTATTGTGAATAATGCTATAATCAATTTGGGAGTAACATATCTCTTCAAGATAGTTTTTAATTCTGTTGGATACATACACAGAAGTGGGATTGCTGGATCATAGGTGGTTCTATATTTGATGATTTGAGGAACCTCCATGCTGTTTTCAATAGCAGCTGCACCATTTACATTTCAATCAATAGTGCACCAGGGGTCTAATTTCTCTGCACCCTAACATTTGTTGTTTTGGTTTTTGGCTTTATGTAATGGCTATTCTAGCAACTGTGAGCTGCTTTCAGTTTACATGTCCCTATATATTATGATGTTGATTGTCTTTTCTAATACCTGTTGACCATCTATATGTCTTTGGGGAAATGTCTATTTAAGTAATTTCATTCATTTTTAATAAGTTTATTTTTGTTATTGGGCTGTTTGAATTACTTTTATATTTTGAATATTAACTCCTTACAGTTAGGGTTTGCAAATATATTCTCCCATTCTGTTTGTTGCTTTTTTACTTTGTTGGTCTTTTTACTACTCAGAAACTTTTTAGTTTGATGTAATTTCACTTGTCTATTTTTGCTCTAGGGCTTCCCAGGTGGTACAGTGGTAAAGAATCCACTTCCCAGTGCAGCAGGTGCAAGAGATGTGGGTTTGATCCCTGAGTTGGGAAGATCCTCTGGAATAGGAAATGGCAATCCACTCCAATATTCTTGCCTGAAAGATTCCATGGACAGAGAAGCCTGGCTAGCTACAATTCATGGGGTCACACAGAGTTGGACATGAATGAACACACACACATTTTTACTTTTGTTGCCTGTCTTTTGGTTTAGGAAATTATTATCAAGACCAGTGTTATAAACCATTTTTCCCATATTTTCTTCATGGAGTTTTGTAAGTTCAAGCTTTATGTTTAAGTCTTTGAGTTGATTTTGTTTTTAGTATAAGATGAGGTTCCTATTTCATTCTTCAGCATGTGGATATCCATTTTCCCAAAGCAATTGTGAAAGAGACTGTCCTTTTTTCATTAAATAGTCTTAGCCTATTGTCTAAGATCATTTCACTGTATCAGTTCAGTTCAATCTCTCGGTCATGTCCGACTCTGTGACCCCATGGACTGCAACATGCCAGGCCTCCCTGTCCATCACCAATTCCCAGAGCTTACTCAAACTCATGTCCATTGAGTCGGTGATGCCATCCAACCATCTCGTCCTCTGTTGCTCCCTTCTTCTCCCGCTCTTCACATCAGGTGGTCAAAGTATTGGAGTTTCAGCTTCAGCATCAGTCCTTCCAATGAATATTCCAGACTGATTTTCCTTAGGATGGACTGGTTGAACCCAGCCAGTCTATTTCACCACATGTGTGGGTGTATTTCTCTCTATTCTTTTCTCTTGGTCTGTGTTTGTCTTTATGCCAGTGTCACACCAGTTTCATTACTGTAGCTTTGTAATATGTTTTGAATTTAGAAAATATGAGGCCCTCACCTTTGTTCTTCTTTTTCCAGATCATTTTTTGCTATTCAGAGCCCTTTTGGTTCCATATGAATGTTAGAATTGTTTTTGCTATTTCTGCAAAATTTGCCATCAAGATTTTGATAAGGGTTTCATTGAATTTGTTGCTTTTTTTGGTTTAAAACCATGAACATCAAGTGTCTTTTCATTATTTGTGTTTTTATTTGTGTGTATTTCTTTTTTGTGCCTAAGTGCTCTGGCTAAGATTTCTGGTACTCTGTTGGATAGAATTGGTGGGAATGGGTATCTTAGCCTTATCTTTGATCTCAGAGGTAAAGGTTTCAGTTTTTTACTATTGAGTATAATATTATCTGCGGGCTTTACATATGTTGCCTATTATTACACTGAGGTAATGGCTTTTTGGTCCTAGTTTGTTGAGTGTTTTTATCATAAAGGGAATATTTAATTCTGTTCTGTGGCTTTTTCTGCATTTATTGACATGATCATGTGATTTTTAGACCTTTAATCCTTTATACTGTTAAAGTTGTATATCACTTTATTGGTATTCTTTGTTAAACAATCCTTGCGTACCTCTAATAAATTCCACTTTATCATGATGTGTGATCTCACTTGGTCTTGATGGGCTGTTGAATTCCATTTGCTAGTATTTTGTTGAAGATTTTTGTGTGTATACATATGAGGGATATTGGCCTGTAGTTTTATTCTGTTTGAAATAGTTTGAAAAGGATTAACATTTATTATTCTTTAAAGCCAACTCCAATACTTTGGCCACCTGATGCGAAGAGCTGATTCATTTGAAAAGACCCTGATGCTGGGAAGGATTGAGGGCAGGAGGAGAAGGGGATGACAGAGTATGAGATGGTTGGATGGCATCACTGACTCAATGTACATGAGTTTAGGTAAACTCTGGGAGTTGGTGGTGGACAGGGAGGCCTGGCCTGCTGGGGTTCATGGGGTCACAAAGAGTCAGACACAACTGAGTGACTGAACTGAATTGAAGGCCTAGTCACTCAGTCATGTCCGACTTTTTGCCACTCCATGGACTGTAGCCTGCCAGGCTCCTCTGTCCATAGAATTCTCCAGGCAAGAATACTGGAGTGGGTTGCCATTTCCTTTTCCAGTTCTCCTTTAAATGTGTGGTAAAATTCACCAGTGAAGCCATCTTATCCTGAGCTTTTCTTTGTTGGAAAGTTTTGATTACCAACTCAATCTCTTTACTGGTTATGCTGCTGCTAAGTCGCTTCAGTCGTGTCCGACTCTGTGCGACCACATAGACGGCTGCCCACCAGGCCCTGCCGTCCTTGGGATTCTTTTCCAGGAAAGAACACTGGAGTGGGTTGCCATTTCTTTTTCCAATGCATGAAAGTGAAAAGTGAAAGTGAAGTCGCTCAGTCGTGTCCGACTCGTAGCGACCCCATGGACTGCAGCCCACCAGACTCCTCCGTCCATGGGATTTTCCAGGGAAGAGTACTGGAGTGGGGTGCCATTGCCTTCTCCCTTACTGGTTATATGTCTGTTCAATTTTCTCTTTATTCATAATTCAGTCTTGGTAGGTAATACGTTTCCAATAATGAATCCAAAGGTGGGGTTTCCTGTTCTGCTGTCTTGCTGAGTAGATCTCATTTCCCAATGCAACAGTGGTAGGGAAAATATCTCATACAGCACTGAATGTAAACATGAAAATTATAATATTTGGAAATTTTAGTAGTTATTTATTGCTGCACAGTAAATCACCTCCAAACCTGGTGGCTTATAAAAGTGTTTATTATTTCATAGATTCTGTAGGTTAGAAATATAAGCATGGCTTAATTCGGTCCTTTAGCTCTGATTTTTTCACAAAACTATCATCAAGATTTTGGCTGGGGCTACAGTATTCTCAAGGCTCATCTGGAGTAGGATCTGTTTTTAAATACACCCATGTGGTTGCAGGATGAATTCAGTTCTTTGTGGGCTGTTAGACTCAGGATCTAAGTTCTTCTCAGGCTGTTGGCTGCAGGCTTCCTTCAGTTCTTTCTCGTGACCTTCCCCATTAGGTAGCTCACACAATAGTGAATGACTTTATCAATGTGAGCAAAAGAGAGAGCAAGAAAATGTGTACACAAAACAAACCATAGTAATATTTAGCAGCTGAATCCCAGAAATGACATGCCATCATTTTTACCATATTCTGTTTGTTCGAAGCAAGTTACCAAACCAAGTCCATTGTGGGGAGGGGATCATACAAGAGTGTGAGTAACAGGAGATGGAGGTCATGGTGGCCCTGTTGAAGCTTCTAAGTATAGAACTTGTCTAGTTATTTTGGATTACATAATCAATCTAAAAGAGAATTGTATGAGACATCAGTTGTGCTATCACAAAATTTGTGTGAACCTAGGTAAATTGCTTGTATACCCTAAGGCAAAATGGAGATAATGACTCCTACCTCATAAGGGTGTCTAATGTATGTCAGTAAGCTTTTAAAGTATAAAAAACTCTATGTAAATGACCAATGGGTATCATTAATGTGCTATGGGCTCAAATGGGTTTCATGATTGAATAGAGCATCTGAATGAAATGACTATTTCATTCATGGCATTTGAGATTTAAATGTGTGTGAAATGTAGAAGAGGAGTAAAAATATTTAACTAGAACATTTTTACAATTGGAGAAAATAGACTATTTAGTTAGTAGCTGCATAGGAAAATATGAGAAGTGTGTAAATGTGCAAATAGTTTTGTTTAAATTGCATACAATCTAGTTTATTGAGTCAAGGGCAGTAATGGGAGGCATGGTCAAAATGATAGTTTGGGTGCTGAATATCTGGCTAGATGGCCTAGATTTTTCCAGTAAACATGGGGGAAAATTTAAAGATTTCTGAGCAAAGGAGTACCTGTGTCATTCAGGCAGACTTAGTACACCTTCATTGTGTTAATTATAAATTAAGCCTGTTGATAAGTATTTTAGGTGTTGTTACGGTTTCCATTTTTGGAAGAGTTTTATTTGCATGTGGTATTCTTTGATAGAGACTACAGTAGACTAAGACTGGGAGGCATTATCAAATATTCTGCTCTTGTTTTAAACTGTGGAAATTGAGCTTGCAGGTAGATTGAGAGAAAAACGAGCAACCTCATCCAGTGCTAAAAACATTACATCTTCCAAGAGTAAATAATTCACCAGGTACTGTTTGAAGAACTTTTCATGATTCTCTTATTTTGCAGTAGTCCTATAAGGTCTATATTATCTTTATCTTCTCCGTTTTATAGATCCAAAACTTGAGGTACCAATAGATTCAATACCTAACATAAAACAGAAATAATAAATTGAGAAATTAGAATTTGAACCTCACAGTTTGGTCTACAGCCTAACTACTAAAAACGCCATCTATAGACCAGGAGCATCTCATCCCAGTATCATGTGAGAAATTGGTGAAAATGCAGAATTTCAGGCCTTTACCTGGTTCAGTGCTGTCAGAGATCCTCAGGCAAACAGTCCACAGGTTTGAATAGCTTTTGAGCCCATGCCCATAAATGTTTTACTCTATTATAGAATGAATGAAAAAGAGACAAAGTCACTTACAGCAACTTTTTGTGTAAAGAATCACCAGGTCTTGTTATGAAGTTACCCTAACAGGTATACTCTCCCTTTGGACTTTGCAACTGAAGCTCCCTAAATCAGTAGACGTGTGATTTTTCTTACAAATCCATCCCCTCCCCTATACACTCACAGAATTTTTAACCTTTAATCTAATCTATTTAACTTAAAGGTTGATATGTGTGATAACTGATACATTGTGACCCAGCAAGATGTTAGTGTTAAAGTGCCTTGTGAACTGTCAAATAGTCAACCTCCTTTCATAAATTATGAAGACTGAAAGGAGTTATTAGGGCTCATTTATGCCTTCCCTCAAATGACTGAGGAAACTTCAGTTACAAAGGAGAAAAGTCACTAGCTAAAAGTCATGGTTGAAGAAGGGCATGGCAACCTACTCCAGTATTCTTGCCTGGAGAATCCCATGGACAGATAAACTGGCAGGCTACACGGGTCCATAGGGTCGCAAAGAGTTGGACGTGACTGAAGCAAATTAACATGCAGAAGTCATGGTTATGTGGTAGTATCTTCTGGGGATATCTGTAATTGCAGTTTCTTCAGTTCCCTTCTAAAAACATCAAATGGTTAAAGTTATAGAACAAGGCTCTGGATGGGATTCAGACAGTTGAAACTAAGGAATGCTTTTCACAGTGCTGATTTTCTGGAGTTGGTGTGAATTTTCTTAGTCTGGGCAAGAACTGGTCAGCCTATTTGGTTGAGTCAGTGATGAAGAGATACTTTAAGATAAAAGACATAAGCAGCCTTGTGAAGTGCTCCTAAGAAGTTAAGTAATAGAAATCATTTTAGTGAGATGAAATCATTAAAGTTGTCAGGACATATATTTATATACATAATGTAGTATTCATTTATCTTATTTATTATTCATAAATAAATCATATATATTGCATTGTGAGTTTGAGATGTTTTAGGACAGCTGAGATGATGTGGGTATCAACTAAGCAGTTGGATTTCTGGGTGTGAAGGTGGAACAGAGACATGTATTAGGAACTGGAATTGAGCAACCCTTGAAGTTCTGGTTGTGGACGATGTAACTTGTGAATGTGTGAGAATGTGTAGGGGGAGAGGGCCATCAGGCTGTGGACTGTGAACTGACACCAGGAGAAAACTGATGTCTAAGAAGTGGAGGATGAGGTGCTCATTCAAATGACTGAGAAGAAGCACCCAAAAGGAAGAAAGAAAAGCCGGCAGAGAGAAATGCTGTGTGAGTCAGTGATGAAGAGATACTGTAAGATGAAAGACATAAGCAGCCTTGTGAACTGCTCCTGAGAAGTCAAGTAATAGAAAGTCTAAATATTAATTTAATTAAAAAAAATAATGGTTATCTTGGAGAGAGTAATTTCTGAGGAATGTTGGAAACAGGAGGAATGCATAGGAGATCAAGAAGTAGAGATAATATTTGTGAACTAAAATTTGAAAATAATACTTCTTAGGGGATTAAGAGAGAGAGGATAGTAATTAGAGTTTGACAGTCCTAGAAATTTTTTTTTTTTTTTTTTGGTAAGTTTATGATACTAAGGGCATTTGAACAAATTTGCATTCTAAAAGGAAAAATCCCATTGAGATGTTGAAGATTCATGTGGTGATAAAATTCAAGCTATGTTACTCTTTCCATAGATCTCACCCTCTCCTCCCAAGCTATGCTTGTCTTCTACCCACGTTTCCATCTTGAATTAATAATTAACCAAGTAAGATTTTGTACGGTGCTCATAAAACATGACCCCTGGGAAATTTTGATTTTGTTTGGGCAAAACAGCCTACTCAGGCTGCAGTGCAATAAGATTGACAGTGATGGATTAGAAAGATTTTTGGAGTGTTCTTTAGCAACTAGAAGTTAATACAGAGCTATTTTGACAAATGTTTCACTATTGTTGCCAAGAAATAAATGTGTCAGTTACATGAGCTAGTAAAGGGGATATTATTTCTTTGAAATTTTGCACTTTTAAAAAATATTGGACTGGGAGTTAAGAACAGATTCTCCAGCACTAACCATGACACCAAGTCCCCATGTAACATTGAGCAAGTCACTAAAGTTCTCTTGCCCTGAATGTGCACATTTCTGTTAAGGACTATAAAATAGTAATTGCTTTCAAGGTGCTTTAATATATAAGACCTAGGTTATTACTAGTAATAATATTTAATCTATATTATGTTTGTTGTTTAGGAGAAGGCAGTGGCACCCCACTCCAGTACTCTTGCCTGGAAAATCCCATGGATGGAGGAGCCTGGTAGGCTGCAGTCCATGGGGTAGTCTCTGTTTTGTATGACTCGTTTGCAACCCCATGGACTGTAGCCTGCCAGCTCCTCTGTCCACGGAATTTTTCAGGCAAGAATACTGGCATGCATTGCCATTTCCTTCTTCAGGGAATCTTCCCAACTTAGGCATCAAACCTGCGTCTCCTGATTTGCAAACAGATTCTTTACCGTTGAGCCACCTAGGAAGCCCCATGTTATGTTTCGGAAGATGAATTCATTGATAAGTTTATTGACAAATCAGAAAAAAATAAAATAGTGTAAGAATATAGTATCTCAGCATCCTCCTAATTTTAAAAAATTATGTTTACTCTTTTTATGCACAGAAGAATGCTTTTATAGAAAAATTGGCTAGGATTATGTCTTTGTCAGTATATGATGTTTAATGAGTATTAATCTTTTGGGAAGGTGATCTGACTGTGTCAAGATCGATAGAGTGAGAGTTATAAAAAGTTGGAAGTATGGAAGGTCAGGTAGGAGGCTATTGACTCTCTCTGTGAAATAATGAAGTCCTGAATGTCCCTAGATAATTTACCATGAGAAAATCAATCAATATGTGTGTGTTTTCATTCCAGTATCTCCATGGAGGGCTTTGGGCTGTTGCTGTTTCTTACCCTTCTGGAGAAGATCTTAAGTAGGGAATAACAGTAAAATATTGGATTCCCAGAAGCTTTTGGCTAGAAAAAGCATTTATATATAGCTGTAGTATGTGGTCTCAGTGAAAACTTTGGGAATGTCTCTTATTATGATATTGGTAGGGAAAGCCTGTCTCTAGGAAGAGAGGTTTGTAGGTCGGAAATGGATGAAGGCAGCAGAGGCAGGGGGAGAATCAGAATCTTGGATATTGAATGAAACGAGTTTTAGCAAGAAGCTGTGCTGTGCATCAGGCTAAGATTTAAACAGAGGCTGAGTTAGATGGCAGGACCACCTCAGCTATAACTGAGAATGTGGTGTGTAAATAGGCGAAGGAAGGAATTTAGCACTAAAGTTGTGATGGAGCCAGGTGTCAGGGGCTTGTTTTTCTTCCATCTGATGTATCATGCAGGGCTCTAATGATTTAAAGGAGCCACTCAACTGGGTTGACTAACATTCTTTGTGCTCTCTTTTTTCCCACAAGTTCACTAGATAATGAACTTGATAAGCTTTTGATGCCTCATTCCCACTTTTTGCCTGAGTGAACCTGATATTAGGGAATCAGATTGACTTCCTGGGCATCTTTGATAGTGTTCTCACTGCAAGGTTATTTTAATGAATGAATAATGTGTGTTCCACAACACTGACTTGTATGACAGATGAAGGTAGTAGATTGCCTATGCTAGCAGAATGCCAGATAGGAATATCTTTCATCTCACTCAAGGTGGACAGAGATGGGGAGGTGGATTTTGTTTTTGTTTTTCCTTCTTCACTGGCTTTCATTTGTGACACCTGGATTTACCCTTAGACTTTGGGCTCCCTCATAGCTCAGTTGGTAAAGAATCCTCCTGCAGTCCAGGAGACCTTGGTTCGATTCCTGGGTCAGGAAGATCCCCTGGAGAAGGTATAGGCTACCCACTCCAGTATTCTTGGGCTTCCCAGTGGTTCAGCTGGTAAAGAATCCTCCTGCAATGAGGGAGACCTGGGTTCAATCCCTGGGTTGCGAAGATCCCCTGGAGAAGGGAAAGGCTACCCACTCCAGTAATGTGGCCTGAAGAATTCCGTGGACTGTATAGTCCATGGGGTCACAAAGAGTTGGACAGGACTGAGCAACTTTCACTTTCACTTTGGGCTTCCTAGAACTTACAGTTGAATCTATCATCTCTGGAGTCCAGAGGTGAGTGTTTAACTCCATGTGTAACTTCAAAATATGTCACTCATAATTCTCTGTGAAAAAACACAAACAATTTCCTGTCCTGCATGCTGTCAATTTCCTCTTTTATATGACTTTTTGTTCCCCTGGAAGCAATTATCCTGGTAAGTCTTAGAAGCTTTTTTTCCCCACTTTATTTGCAGATATCCTTTAATCCTTAATACCTATCTCTGCTTTTTCTCTTGGCCCTGGCTTATTACAAACTGCCTATATAGTAACAATAATGATAGCCATATTATAAACATGATGCATGTGTACTTATAACAATAATCCTCCATAAAAAGATAAATTCTTTTGTAATCCTGTCATCTATTTCTGTCTCATTTTGGCTGTCTTCTTTTTGCCACAGACCCCCTTAGTATGCTTGGGATATCATACCATACGTGCGTGCTAAGTCACTTCAAGCGTGTCCTACTCTTTGCGACCCAATGGACTGTAGCCCACCAGGCTCCTCTGTCCATGGGGTTCTCCAAGCAAGAATACTGGAGTGGGTTGCTGTGCCCTCCTACAGGGGATCTTCCTGACTCAGGGATCGAACCTGTGTCTCTTAATATCTCCTGTATTGGCAGGCAGATTCTTTACCACTAGCACCACCTGGGAGGCCGGGGATATCATAACAAGCTGCAATAGACTGTGTGGGTTAAAAAACCAGAAATTTATTTTCTCATAGTTCCGAAGGCTGTAAGTCCACGGTCAAGGTTCTGGCTGATTTGGTGTCTGATGGGCCTTCCTGGCCCACAGAGGTGCCTTCTCACTAAGTTCTCAGGTAGCCTTTCCAGTTTAGTGGTAGAGGCTGGGGGTGGGGAGAGAGAGTGGAACACTATCCCTCTCTTGGTGTCTCTTCTTGTAAGGATGTTAATACCAGCAGATCAAGGCCTTACCCATGTGAGCTCGTTTAACCTTAATTATTTACTTACTGCAAATATAGTCACTTTGGGAGTTTGGGCTTCACCATATGAATTTTAGGGGAACACAATATAGTCTGAAGCAGCTGGAAGTACAAATAAATAGCTCATTTCCCACTTGTAGTCAATCTGTTTCTCTCCCTTAAGATTCTTTGTCATTTTTTTCATTTCTTCAACAGATGTATGCATGATACATCTACTATGGTGTATGTATATATACTTACATGATACGTGTTTATCTACTATTTGTTAAACTTTGGAAACAAAGGCAAGATACATGCCCTCAATATTTCATTTTAATGGAGAAGACATAATCAGTGAATAAATAATCAAGATAATTCCAGTTATTGATAATGCTATGAACAAACTAGGAAAAGTGATACAGAGTAACTGAAAAAACAAGTTTCTCTCCCTTAAGATTCTTTGTCATTTTTTTCATTTCTTCAATAGATGTATGCATGATACATCTACTATGATGTATGTATATATACTTATATGATATCTACTATTTGTTAAACTTTGGAAACAAAGGCAAGATACATGCCCTCAATGTTTCGTTTTAATGGAGAAGACATAATCAGTGAATAAATAATCAAGATAATTCCAGTTATTGATAATGCTATGAACAAACTAGGAAAAGTGATATAGAGTAACTGAAAAAACAAGTTATTTAAGGAAAGGTGCTATTTTATATTGTCAGGACAGGGATGACCTCTCTGTAAAGGATACAGATAAGCTGAGGATTGAAGAATGCCTAATAACCAGCTATGTGAAGATCCCCAAAGGTTAAGGATTCAAAGAAAATATGACAGCAAATACAATTGCCCTAGAGTATGAAAGAATTTGATATATTGAAGGAACTGTAAGCAGATCATGTTGCCTGTAGTATGATGGAGAGGTAGCCACGAGTCATACCATGCATGTCTTGTAGATCATTAAAAGGTATTCTTTTTGTTGTGAATCAACTGACAAGGCATTTAAAGACTTCAGATGGAGCATTACATGACCCGATTTGTATCTTAAAAGAAAGGTTTTTGAAAGAGGCAAGAATAGAAGCAGGTGGACCAGTAAAGAGATGATTACAGTAATCCAGATGTGAAATGATGGAGACATGAATTTGAGGAGTGGCAGTGGTGAAGGTGATTAGTTGGTAAAGAATCTGCTTGCAATGCAGGAGACCCCAGTTCGATTCCTGGGTCGGGAAGATCCCCTGGAGAAGGGAAAGGCTACCCACTCCAGTATTGTGGCCTGGAGAATTCCATGGACTATATAGTCCATGGAATCACAAAGAGTCAGATACACCTGAGTGACTTTCACTTTTAGTGGTGAAGGAATCAGAATTTTCAGTGCCTATTTTTTAAATAAAATAAAAATATCTTAGATTGCCTAGTTCCACTATGTGGTTGTGGTTTAGAGTTAAGTCACCAAGAACCTAGACTCATCACAGACGCACGGATTTTATACTTCTCCTTAACTATATTTGCTGCTACTTGGATTCTACTCTCTGTTCTCATAGACATGTCCCATCCTCTCTTTACATTTTTTTAAATTAGACACAGATTCTGATTAGCCCGTTTTCCTTAGTTATGACCAGACAAAAAACTCACTGTAACAGGCTACCAGTGAGGTGGACACTCAGCTGTTGGCCTGGTTCAGTGTCTGATGGCTTTGCTCATGCTAGTCTTCTTCTTCATGCCCGCACTGGGCAGCACCCATTCTGCCTGCAGTGACTGGCCTTTTGAGACACCTTGGACCATTTTGCTCCTCCATGGGCAATCTCTGCATGGATGTCACTTCTGCTAACTTATGTATGGAATTCAAGTCAAATCCTGTGTTTTTCTCCTTTATGTTTGCATAAATCATTCAAAAGCATAATAGGGGAATTTTAGAAAATAGAAACACTTGCAAAAGAAGTCGTATATAGGATTGTTTGAACTTATTTAATATGGTGGTTAGGATCAGTCTGTTTTCATTTAAGCATTTTTAAATGAAGAAAGACTTCCCTGGTGGCTCAGACGGTAAAGCGTCTGCCTACAATGCAGGAGAACCGGGTTCAATCCCTGGTTCGGGAAGATCTCCTGGAGAAGGAAATGGCAACCCACTCCAGTATTCTTGCCTGGAAAATCCCATGGATGGTAGAACCTGGTAGGCTGCAGTCCATGGGGTCACAAAGAGTTAGACACTACTGAGCAACTTCACTTTCATTTTCACTTTATTGAGTAACATTTACAAGTGGCCTAAAAACTTACTTTGTGTAACAATAGGTTACGCATCATCTCTATATGCCATGCATTACTGTAATGTAGGCCTTATTTCGGAGAAGGCAATGGCACCCCACTCCAGTACTTTTGCCTGGAAAATCCCATGGTCGGAGGAGCCTGGTAGGCTGCAGTCTATGAGGTCGCTAGGAGTCGGACACGACTGAGCGACTTCACTTTCACTTTTCCCTTTCATGCATTGGAGAAGGAAATGGCAACCCACTCCAGTGTTCTTGCCTGGAGAATCCCAGGGATGGGGGAGCCTGGTGGGCTGCCGTCTATGGGGTCACACAGAGTCAGACACGACTGAAGCGACTTAGCAGCAGTAGCAGCAGCAGCAGGCCTTATTTACAGAATGTCATGTGAACCACTGTTGTATATACTCTTATCCTTATTTTATTGTTGAAAAAACTTAGATTGAGTAAGGGTCACTGACATTTTCAAGGTCACATACTTGTTTAGTGGCAGAGCTGTAATTTACATTTGAGGGTCTGCTCTTAATTATTTTGTGCCACTCTTGATTTTATGTCCTTTGTACAAACACATATGAAACTACTTTTTCTTCCTCATCTTTTTAAACCATTTACTATTCAGTAAACCTGAGCACCTTATTTGGGAGATAATTTACTGATAGATCAAAAGAACTCAAGAGTGAGAAAGCTTATTTCCAACAGATTTAAAATAACTACAAAAATAATGGTGCACATAAAATAATTTCATTTAAATAGGTTTATAATAGTAATGTTACATTTGGTTTTATCATTTGGATCAGGAATAAATGAGTCAGATAAATCATTGGTTCTTATTTTGTCCAGAATCTGGTGAAATTGATTTTTCTATTTTTACTTGGTTAGTTATGAATAAAAATCATACCATTACCACAGTAAGGTTGAGAATCTCAAAATAAACTTTGGCAGTCTATTTACTAGTTCTAAAACCAACCATATGTTCATGAGGATGTAAGCATTAAATGTGCTAAAAAATAATTAATTTTACATTAACTTGTGTTCATTTGTAGTCATCTACACTTTAAATGCTTTAGTGAGTTTTTTCTAGTAAGTGTAAGCAGTTTCACAGAATGTTAAAATGTCAGTAAGTGTTGTATTTATTGCTTGTTCCCAATATAGCTAAACATTATTTCACCCATGATTATCAAAACCAACAAGGTTCAAAAATAACATATTTAAATAAAATTTTAAAATATTTGTATTAACATGTTAGCTCATTGATTTGGCAAAATTTATCAGAGAATAACTTATTGTAAACTGCAATAATCTTTAGTTGGTTATTAGACCATGGTTTTAATTAGCTATTAAATTTTTTGTTAAATAGAAACTGCATCTTTAAAATACTTTATTTAAGACATGGATATTTTCGTTTCAGCATGGACAACTATATAGCATGTATCTAAATCATGTTTCCTATTTGAGACAAAATTCAAGATAATAGAACCCATTATGATTCTATACAGCATGATTCAGTTCAGTTCAGTCGCTCAGTTGTGTTCTACTCTTTGCAACCCCATGGACCACAGCACGCCAGGCATCCCTGTCCATCACAACTCCTGGAGTTTATCCAAATTCATGTCCATTGAGTTGGTGATGCCATCCAACCATCTCATGCTCTGTCATCCCCTTCTCCTCCAGCCTTCTATCTTTCCCAGCATTGGGGTCTTTTCAAATGAGTCAGCTCTTTCCATCAGATGGCCAAAGCATTGGAGTTTCAGCTTCAACATCAATCCTTCCAATGAACACCCAGGACCAATCTCCTTTAGGATGGACTGGTTGGATCTCCTTTCAGTCCAAGGGACTCTCAAGAGTCTTCTCCAACACCACAGTTCAAAAGCATCAATTCTTCAGTGCTCAGCTTGCTTTATAGTCCAACTCTCACATGCATACATGACCACTAGAAAAACCATAGCCTTGACTAGACGGACCTTTAGGGAAAGTTTATTTAAAAGTTAGTTAAAGCCTTAGGAGAGCCCATAACACAGTAGCCTATTTTGAGCTGGAATTTACAATTGGAATGGTATCTATGTTGTAAAACCGTTGTTTAGTTGCTAAGTCATGTCCCGCTCTTTTGCCAGGCTCCTCTGTCCATGGGATTTCCCAGGCAAGAATACTGGAGTGGGTTGCCGTTTCCTTCTCCAGGGGATCTCCCTGAACCAGGGATCGAACCCACCATCTCCCACATTGCAGGCAGATTCTTTACTGTTGAGCCACTGGGGAACCCCTAATTTGGAGTTTTCTCTAAATCAGGCTGATTATGCCTGAACTAGTATTAATGTTTGGAGTGTACTTTTATCTAGAAATGTTGCCATGTCTACAGTTGGATGTTCATGGAGTTCTTATTCAAGTGCATGGGATTCACATTGTAAGAAAGTAGCAGGTTATGCTTTCTTGCAGGAATGACCTTGGGAAAATGTTCTCCATTAGTGCACAGGGTCTCTAGAATGTTTTGAATTGCCTATTTCATTGACAATAATTATTAGCTTAAAACTATATACTCTGTTGAGAAATGTTAAATTTAACTCTCTTAGCCCTCTCCTGTCACATGAACCTTGACTCTGTGAAACTGAATAACTGTTTTGTAAATGGTAAACCCTTTCTGATCATAGTGTGATCTACGGAGGGGAGGAGTTCCCAGGTGTCTCAGTCCTAAAGAATCTGCTTTCAGTGAAGAAGATGCAGGCTCCATCCCTGGGTCAGGAGGATTCCCTAGGGGAGGAAATGGCAATACATTCCAGTATTCTTTCCTGGAGAATTCCATGGACAGAGGAGCCTGGCAGGCTGCAGTCCATGAGGTCACAAAAAGATCTGGACATGACAGAGTGGCTAAGCATACCACAGAGAGACAGCATGGGCCTCACCTGGGAATATCATATAAATACAGATTCTTAGGCATTATCCCAGTCCTGCTAAATGAAAGTCTACATTTTAACAAGCTGACAAGGTGATTTGCATGCACCTTAAACTTTGAGACATGCTGAGCTAAGACTTGAACAATAACAAAGCCCCTGACCTGATCATAACTCTTTCCCAGAACATGGCACAGATTTGCAGTATGTATTTTTTTAATGGACTGACCACCATCGGGACACGCGTGCTAACACTAGGCCATTCTCCATATTTGGTTGTGGAATATGAGACAGAGGAGAATGATAGCAGTTTCTATCTCTTTTGTGTTCCCTGTCATTGCAATCTTCTTTGTTCCAAGCAAAGTCACCTTTGAAATTTTCTCCAGGTGAATAAAAAAACATATATATTTTCAGATGATCTGAGGCTGTTTGATCTTCAAGCACACTAAATAAAAATATTATCATCTTTTTTTTTCACCTGATTACATCTTAGTGAATGCTTAGAAAAGCATATTTGATGAAATGTTACACATTTCATTAGAATGTGATACCATCTTACTCATTTCACTTTCTGTCTTAAGAGGCAATAGATTTGTTAATGAAAGGCCACTGGGTCGAATTATGTAGTTTTATCAGAACCTAAACCTCAATGCAAGTCAGTATGTTTTTCTTGACTAAAGATTGTACAAGCAAGCACAGTGATTTTCATTTTATTTTCCATAGTGAAAAATACTGTATTCCCCAAATGATTAGCAATATTAATTTTATAAAGTGCCTCAGAATGTGTTGAAATAATGATATTTTTTCCCTTGAATTGTTTTCATTTTAACATATATGTGTTTAACTTTTCCCGCCATCATCATCAGTTCAGTTGCTCAGTTGTGTCTGACTCTTTGTGACCCCATGGACTGCAGCACACCAGGCCTCCTTGTCCATTCCCAACTCCCACAGTTTAATAAAACTCATATCCATCGAGTTGGTGCTAAAATCCAACCATCTCATCCTCTGTTGTCCCCTTCTCCTCCCACCTACAATCTTTCCCAGCATCAGGGTCTTTTCAAATGAGTCAGTTCTTTGCATCAGGTGGCCAAAGTATTGGAGTTTCAGCTACAATATCAGTCCTTCCAATGAATATTCAGGGCTGATTTCCTTTAGGATGGACTGGTTAGATCTCAGTGCCATCCAAGGGACTCTCAAGAGTCTTCTCCAATACCACAGTTCAAAAGCATCAATTCTTCGGCCGTCAGCTTTCATATAATCTAAGTCACACATCCATACATGACTATTGGAAGAAGCATAGTTTTGAGTAGATGGACCTTTGCTGGCAAAGTGATGTCTGCTTTTTAATATGCTGTCTAGGTTGGTTGTAACTTTTCTTCCAAGGAGCAAGAGTCTTTTAATTTCATGGCTGCAGTCACTATCTGCAGTGATTTTGGACCACCAAAAAATAAAGTCTGTCACTGTTTGCACTGTTTCCCCATCTATTTGCCATGAAGTGATGGGACTGGATGCCATGATCTTAGTTTTCTGAATGTTGAGTTTTAAGCCAACTTTTCTACTCTCCTCTTTCACTTTCATCAAGAGGCTCTTTAGTTCTTCTTTGCTTTCTGCCATAAAGATGGTGTCATCTGCACATCTGAGGTTATTGATATTTCTCCCGGCAATCTTGATTCCAGCTTGTGTTTCACCCAGCCCACCATTTCTCATGATGTAGTCTGCATGTAAGTTAAATAAGCAGGGTGACAATATGCAGCGTTGATATACTCCTTTCCCTATTTGGAACCAGTATGTTGTTCCATGTCTAGTTCTATTACTTCCTGACCTGCATATGGATCAAGAGGCAAGTCAGATGGTCTGATATTCCCATCTCTTTAAGAATTTTTCACAGTCTATTGTGATCCACATAGTCAAAGGCTTTGGCATAGTCAGTAAAACAGAAGTAGATGTTTTTCTGGAGCTCTCTTGCTTTTTCGATGATCTAACAGATGTGGGCAATTTGGTCTCTGGTTCCTCTGCCTTTTCTAAATCCAGCTTTAACATTTGGAAGTTCATGGTTTACCTACTGTTGCCTGGCTTGGAGAATTTTGAGCATTACTTTGCTACTATGTGAGATGAGTGCAATTGTGTGGTATTTTGAGCATTCTTTGGCATTTCCTTTCTTTGGGATTTGAATGAAAACTGACCTTTTCCAGTCCTCTGGCTATTGCTGAGTTTTCCACATTTGCTGGCGTATTGAGTGCACCACTTTTACAGCATCATCATTTAGGATTTGTAATAGCTCAACTGGAATTCCATCACCTCCACTAGTTTTGTTTGTAGTGATGCTTCTTAAAGCCCACTTGACTTCGCATTCCAGGATATCTGGCTCTAGGTGAGTGATCACACTATCTTGATTATCTGGATCGTGAAGATCTTTTTTGTATAGTATACAGATAGTATACAGTATATATATATATATATATATATATATACAGTGTATATAGTATATATAGTATACCAATCTATAGATCTGTATAGATCTATACTATACAGATAGTATATATAGTATACAGATCTTCTCTGTATTCTTGCCACCTCTTCTTAATATCTTCTGCTTCTGTTAGGTCCATACCATTTGTGTCCTTTATTGAGCCCATCTTTGCATGAAAATTTCCCTTGGTGTCTCTCATTTTCTTGAAGAGATCTCTAGTCTTTCCTATTCTTTTTTTTTCCCTCTATTTCTTTGCACTGATCACTGAGAAAGGCTTTCTTATCTCTCGTTTCTCTCTGGAACTGTGCATTCAAATGGGTATAGCTCTCCTTTTCTCCTTTGCTTTTGGCTTCTCTTCTTTTCACAGCTACTTGTAAGGACTCCCCAGGCAACCATTTTGCCTTTTTGCATTTGTTTCTTGGAGATGGTCTTGATCTCTGCCTCCTGTGCAATGTCATAAACCTCCGTTGATAGTTCTTCAGGCACTCTGTCTATCATATCTAATCCCTTGAATTTGTTACTTCCACTGTATAATCATAAGGGATTTGACTTGGGTCATACCTGAATGGTCTAGTGGTTTTCCCTACTGTCTTTAATTTCAGTCTGAACTTGGCAATAAGGAGTTCATTATGTGAGCCACAGTGAGTACCTGGTCTTGTTTCTGATGACTGTATAGAGCTTCTCCATCTTTGGGTGCAAAGAATATAATCAGTCTGATTTCAGTACTAACCATCTGGTGATGTCCATGTGTAGAGTCTTCTCTTGTGTTGTTGGAAGAGGGTGTTTGCTGTGACCAGTGTGTTCTCTTGGCAAAACTCTATTAGCCTTTGACCTGCTTCATTTTGTACTGCAAGGCCAAATTTGCCTGTTATTCCAGGTATCTCTTGACTTCCTGCTTTTGCATTCCAGTCCCCTATCATGAAAAGGACATCTTTTTAGGGTGTTAGTTCTGGAAGGCCTTGTAGGTCCTCATAGAACCATTCAGCTTCAGCATTATTGGTTGGGGCATAGACTTGGATTACTGTGGTATTGAATGGTTTGCCTTGGAAATGAACAGAGATCATTCTGTCATTTTTGAGATTGTGTCCAAGTATTCCATTTTGTACTCTTTGTTGACTGTGATGGCTGCTCCATTTCTTCTAAGGGATTCTTGCCTGCAGTAGTAGATATAATGGTTATCTGAGTTAAATTCACCCTTTCCAGTCCGTTTTAGTTCGCTGATTCGGAAAATGTTGACATTCTCTCTCGGCAATAAAATAATTTTATTGCAATTAATGAAGATTTCTTTTCTTTATATTCTTTCATAAGGTTTGTTTTTTTTAGTTTTACCTTCTAAGCTAAATATTTTATCATTTAAAAGTTAGGAATATGTAAATGTTGGTCCTCTGTACTGTCAATCTCTAACCTAAAGTCCTTACTTTTTTCCTTTGGTAGCTAAAGTAAATGTCTTTATTCACCCCTACAGATAAAGCACACAGAGGACGTTGGTTTGTAGTTGTATACAGAATAGTAAACCTTGATGCTCAGAATGTCTTAAGATACCACTTTAAACTTTACTTCAGGTATTTACTCCATATATCCAGTGTGTATAAACTTTGCTAGTGTTATCTTCCCAATAATCAAATTATTTTTTATTAAGCTGGTATCATTATTATTTTTGGCATGCATTCTTTTTTTAAATTGAAGTATAGTTGATTTATAAATCAATATTATGACTCTAAGATTTCAGAAAATTAAAGTTTAAGAGAAGATTCCAGATGTCTCCATAAAGGAAAGAGTAAAATTGGGGATCCAGTGTCATTTGACTTCTTAATATTTAATTAATTAATAGAAAGGAGAATGGAGTGAAATGGCAACTCTGATGCTTTTCTGAAATGTGATGACAGGGTGCCTTCATGAAGGTCGTCTTCATCTCTTTCATGGGCATGTGGTCCCTTCCATCTGGAAATGCATCCTCTTCATTTCTGAGAAATTTCATTATACTATTTCTTTATGGTTACTACTTCCTTTTACTCTAATCTTGTTTTCTTAAACTGTTATTAGTTGAGGTTTGGATTTTCTATTTTTACCTTCTGATTTATTTAAATTGGGGGTACAATTGAAAATGGAAAAAAATAATCCCCTCTTTTAACATTTTCAAATTTACTCCCACTTGAGAAGTTTGCGTTAGAATCAGTTTTCCTGTTTGGATGACAAGACAAGAAGATTTTTAGAGTTTTTGCCTAATCCATCTTTTTTTTTCTTTTTTAGTTTGTTTTTATGACTGAAAAAATAAGCACTTCCCTTGTGGCTCAGCTGGTAAGGAATCCGTCTGCAGCACAGGAGACCTGGGTTCAATCCCTGGGTTGGGAAGATCCCCTGGAGAAGGGAAAGGCCACTCACTCCAGTATTCCAGCCTGGAGAATTCCATGGACTGTATAGTCCATGGGGTCGCAGTGTCGGACACCACTGAGCAACTTTCACTATGGCTGAAAAAATAAGCACTTTGGGGCATTGGTTTTTGGAAATTGTTGGAAATTGTTTTTATAAGACTTCTTGTATTATTTTATCAATATTCCTAAAACATTTGATCATAAATCTTCGCGTGTCATTCTGTAGAGCAAAGTACATATCTGACTTATTGGACATCGGACTGTGTATCTCCAACATCTGGGCCTCTGAATCGACAACATTTCCCGAGCATTTCCCTTGTTCCAGTTGTGGTTGTAACAACTTTAGGAACCATAAATCTTCTAGTTCTTCCTGCAGTCTTCATTCTGTGAAGGAGGAAACTGAAGCTTAGAGAAGTTAACTCATCTAGGGTTGTGACATAGTATGTGTCAAAGTCTGGTTCGTGTTCAGTTTGAGTCTCATGGTCAAGCTGTTTTGCACTGTTTCTAGAGATGAAGTTAGGACTAATATCTTGCAATGTATTTTCAGTGTCAGGGTACAGAGTCTTATTAAAGAGTACAGTACATAAAAGGATTATTACCTGAAATCCTTTTACATGGAGCAGTGGTTGTTTTAGGAACTTAATAGCTTGGATACATGTATATATGTATGACTGGATGCCTTCACTGTTCACCTGAAACTATCAGAACATTGTTAATTGGCTATGCTGCTGCTGCTGCTAAGTCGCTTCAGTCGTGTCCGACTCTGTGCGATCCCGTAGACGGCAGCCCACCAGGCTCCCCCGTCCCTGGGATTCTCCAGGCAAGAACGATGGAGTGGGTTGCCATTTCCTTCTCCAGTGCATAAAAGTGAAAGTGAAGTCGCTCAGTTGTGCCCGACTCTTAGCGACCCCATGGACTGCAGCCCACCAGGCTTCTCCATCCATGGGATTTTCCAGGCAAGAGTACTGGAGTAGGGTGCCATTGCCTTTTCCGGTTAATTGGCTATACTCTAATATAAAATAAAAAGTTTGAAATAAAAAAAAAATCTGATGGAAAGAAAATAGAGTTGAACCAGAGATGATAGTTAATTCTATCCTGTATTAGTTTTTTTACCCATTTACTAGAATTAAAAATAATACAAAGTAAAAAAGTGAACAGTGAGCACATAATTTAAATGTGTATCAATTAGTAGCATAAAACTAATCTTTGTTTGCTAAGTTTTTTAGTTTGTGTATCCCCACAGTTTCAATGACATGTTCTTTTTTTTGTTTTTGTTGCTCAAATTAATATGACTGTGAAGAGCTTGGTGTGTGTTAGTGTGTGTTGTTTTCTGAACAGCTATATCTATTGCCACTTTTATTTTGTGTTTTTGGTTTGTGTTTGAAAGTTGATGATTGCTGTTTTCAAGGTTCCAAAATGATTGTGGCAACAAAGGCTAGAACTTAGATGGCTCTGTGGGGAAACCTTGGGTATTTATGTTTTTCAAGTTTCCTTAAAAATACTCAAGGGTAAAACAGCGTTTTCTACCTATGATATATTCCTAGCAGCACCAAACAGAGCAAAGCAGAAAACTTCAGCTTGGTTCGGGCAGTCTCACTCACACAGTTTGTATTCATTCTCCCTTTTGCCCTGTGCTCCACCTCATGCATGTCTAACACCCAAGTTTACCTATTTTCAAGTAACAGTTCTTAAAAATATACTTTGTTGTTGTTTAGTTGCTAAGTTGTGGCCAGCTCTTCTGTGACCCCGTGGACTGTAGCCCACCAAGAACCTTTACCCATGGGATTTCCGTGGCAAGAGTACTGGAGCAGGTTGCCATTTCCTTCTCTATCCAAAAATATACTAATGAACATGTAATTCTTATGACTGAAAACAAAGTATTAAGAATTTTGTGCAAGCAAACTAGAATTTAAGGTAAAGTTATTTTGTGGTTGAAGAGAAATTTTTGAGTTACTGCTTAACTCAAAACTGATGACTGTTTGCAATATCCTTCAGTTAGAAAACTCTATAATTTTTGCATTAAGTTATTGCTGTTATCAGTATATACTATCTTAACTTTAGCTTCCACTTACTGCAGATTTTTTTCAAAGATTTCTCAGCAAAATATTTTTGGAAACCAAATAGTAGCATGCAAATAAAACATGTAAAATCTTAACCAATCAAAACAGTGAGATTCAGATAATTTGGTATGTGAATAAGGGACATTGCCAAAACATTGCTTTATAATACTTTAATTTCATACTTCCTACTGAAACAGTCAGATCTTCAGCATAATTCTGATGCTTTTCACTGAAGAGTTTTTCTAACAGCTTCAATGGATTTGAAGACTCTCAGTTGAGGATAAGGTAGTGCAATATTTAAAATAATATGCCTTTTTATTAGCTTTAATTAGTTCCTATAGCCTATGAAACGATATAAATTTCCCTCCTGTCTTAACCATCCTTGGCCTTTTAAAGATTTTAGACATTGATTGATTGATAGATGTATGGACAGCTAAATACAAAACTGTTCATTCCAAATCTCATGGTTTGTTGCCATCATTTACTTGGGATCTTGCACCATCAAATGAAAGGACCAGAGAGTTATAGGGTAGAGTCACTGATGAATGGGGGCAGAACAGCCCACAGGGTAAATTAACCTTCCTTAAACCCAAATACCATCAGAAATCAAGAAATTCCTACATCTTCCCTCTGTATCTATACTACGATTTAAGAGGCAGTTTTACTAATATTTGCCTTCTGATCATCTCCACAGAGATCTTGGTCAGCTGTTTTCATTTTACGGTTCTGGGGTAAAACAGAAGCTGTTGCTGCTTACTCTATTCAGGAGCCTGAGGTCCTGATTTTTAGAAATAAAACAGAGAAGAGGAAAAAAGTTCATTCAAGCACAGCATCCACTTACTAAATATTGGTAGTGCGTTTTATTTTGAAGCAAGTTCAAATATCATTTGGTTTATCTAAGGTGATAGAACAACCATTTTTTAATTTATTGGGATATAGCTGCCTTACAATGTTGTGTTAGTTTCTGCTGTACTCCAGAGCTATCAGCCATATGTATACATATGTCCCTCCCTCTCGGGTCTCTCTCTCTCCCACCCATCTGGGTCACCAAAGTGCACCAAGCTCAGCAGGTTCCCATTACTCAGCCATAAAAAGAAATGAAATTGGGTCATTTGTTGCGACGTGGCTGGACCTAGATGTGTCAGACAGAGTGAAGCAAGTCAGAACAAACTTAATAAAGTGCATCTGGACTGCAAGGATCACTTGGGTATTATACTAATTTAGCATCATACTGGCTGATATTGCTGCCTCACCGGAATCACCTCTACCAGATAGAAAGCACTTATTTCCCAGCTACTGTAGTCTCTGGGTTGATAACAGTTCATAACTGATTTCTGAGAATTGCACTTGGTGATGGAAGCCTGTGGAGGTTGTATCATTTTCCCCAGGATATCCCACACTTTAGGACTGACTGATTCTGGTATGCTATAGGGCAGCCCCTCTTGCCTCTAAGTGGGATAACTCTGCAGTGTATTTTTAACATTCCAGAAATCTCTGAGGGATCAATCTAACACAGTGGTGTGTGAGAGCCACCTTGCACTGAAACTGATTAAGATTTCCTTTAAATTCTGTTCAGTGACATCATTTATGTAACTTAAAACTGACTATGGTAAGAGTATTTATGCCACAGAAAGAGATACATTTTAAAAACAACAGTTTCTGTTCTTCTTTTTTCTTTTTGTATTGTCTCCTAGAACCACTTATTAGCAAATAACTGAACCAAACCCTCATCTTTGACTAGATTATTTTTAAGCTCTGCCCTCCTTCCTTCACTTCAAAAGGTTTCACCTGAGAAGATACCCTCGACACTCATTTACAATAAAAATTACAATTGTAGACTGTTTCTAGGGAAACTGACCTAAGAGAAGTACCTGCTATGGGCCAGATGCCATACTACGTGTGTGACATAATTCTTAGGATTGTTGTTGTTGTTGAGTCGCTAAGTCATGTCTGACTCTGCCATCCCATGGACTGTAGCTCACCTGGCTTCTTTGTCTATGGGATTTACCAGGCAAGAATATTGGAGTGGGTTGCTGTTTCCTTTTCCAGGGGATCTTCCTGAATCGGGGATCAAGCCCACATCTCCTGAATTGGCATGTGGTTCTTTACCACTGAGTACCAGGGAAGCCCAGTTTTTAGGGTACAGCTTTGAAAAAGTTACTACTCTGATTTTCTAGATGAGCAAAGTAAGCTTTATATAGCTTGTAAAATGTCTCCAAAGTACATATCCTTTCTAATCTGTCATACTATGTCCAAAAGATGAAAAGAACATTGAAAGATCACTTAGTCCACTCTTTTGTCTTTTGGTGTGGCTTTATGTAAAATATTCGGGAAGATTGATTATCCTTCCTACTTTAAATGGGTGGAGATTTTTACTGATAAAAGTAAATCAGTTTAAGCAAAGGTGACAGCTATTTAAAGATGTGCTATGAGAGAAATATTGTACTTTGTTCTGAAAAAGATGATTTTTGGTTTTCTGCAGTATCTAGTCTTTTGTCAAGACTGTCATTGACATTTCTGCTGTTTTACTCTTAAATATTACCGTCAAGTTCAAATACTGTGATTTACCCATGGTTAAGAAGAAAAAGTGATTGTACATCTTCTGGAGCATGATTGTAGTAAAACTAGACACCACCCAGAATATTTAATCTGATCAGCATTTTAGAATAAAAAACAGGTCTTTTCCTAGCCTTTTAAGTTAGTAAAAAGAAATAAAGCATTCTTTTCAATTATTATTTACACTTAAAAAAAGATATCATTGAGACAAAGATGATATAGATTTTATGCCATCTTTATGGAGGAATTTATATTTAAAAATGACAGATATATGCATTGGGCTACAAATTTGTCTAACAAAAAGTGCTTGCTTTTTGACAGTATTGATGATATGATTTAATAGTACTGATGATAAATCTAGGCATTTTGTCAATATTCTTTCTGTTTTTCCAGTCAGCCCTGGAATGTTTCTTGGTTTTTTAGAGGCTATGAATTTGCCAAATATCTTTCTTGAAAACATTTTTTGTTAGTTATAGAAACAAAACTATAGATACACATTTTTTGTTTATTTTATATCTCATTAGGAAATACACAAATTAACTTTCCTAATAATGATTGAATCAGATATTGTATTAAACCCCTAATCATAGCCCAACTTATCCTCTAATTTTTACTAAAATATTACTAATTTTCTCTAGTACTCCCTAAGCAAAAAAAAAAAAAAAAACAACTAAGTGATTAGATAGGGTCAACTTTAAACACAAATGAATTTAGCACATCAAGTTTCCATTTTTAGTATGCTACAACAAATACTACATAGTTAAAACTCAATTGGCCAGAATTATTTTTTCATAGAATATTGTAATGTGTGGGCTTTTCTAGGTTTTATTTGTCCTCTGGTTGACAGGGGAAAAGTGGCTGTATTTGTTAAAATGTAAAACACAGAATAATTTCTAAGAAAATAGATGTTATTGTATTAATTGCCTTTACGTTCCAGAAATTTATACTCTTCAGCAGCATGTCATGATAAAAACCAGTATTTTAAGAAGTTATCTTACTTATATTTCTTAATAATGTGTGTTATAATAAATTATATAGTATAATGATAATTGATGCTTTTGAATTGTGGTGTTGGAGAAGACTCTTGAGAGTCCCTTTGACAGCAAGGAGATCAAGCTAGTCTATCCTAAAGGAAATCAACTCTGAATATTCATTGGAAGGATTGATACTGAAACTGAATCTCCAGTACTTTGGCCACCTGATGTGAAGAGCCGATTCACTGGATTCCCCTGATTGGAATTTCCCTGATGCTGGGAAAGATTGAGGGCAAGAGCAAGGGGGGTGGCAGAGGATAGCATCACTGACTTAGTGGGCATGAGTTTGAGCAAACTTCAGCATCCGGTGAAGGACAAGGATGCTTGGTGTGCTACAGTCCATGCTGTCGCAAAGAGTTTGACACAACTTAGCAAGAGAACAGCAACAACGATTATTAAAAATGTTAGTGATGTTAATTTTTAATATAAAAGATTATATTTGTTTTTGAAAAATAACCCATAAAATCAGAATTCTGGTTCATAGTTTATCTTTGTTGATTTTACAACTTATTTTTAAAATGGGTGTCATCACATTTTGTTTCTAAACCCAAAATAAAATTCAGAAGTTTGTTGGTTTACTGAAGGTAACACAGATTGTAATACAGACTAGTGTTTTGAACACTTTACTTGCCCCAAACAATATAGAAGGATTGTTATAAGAAAACAGTTCTATTATTTATTTGTTCTTAGTGGATTTTATTACTAGTCTAAAAATTAAAAAAGTCAGTTGGAAAAAAAAAAAAAAAGTCAGTTGAATGCAAGTTGTTTTCTATCTAGTGCCTGTGGTGCCTCATTTTCCTATCTCTTTCTATTTGTTATTCACTAGTAAATCACCTTGCGAATGAATTTGCAATGTAAACTGCTGTGTCAGTTCCTTGGCATGGTCACTCTCAGGTTGAGCATTGGCTTAAACTTTATTAATTAAATGTCCAAGAAAAAGGGTCTTAATGTTAGTGAAGTGATATATTTGCAAGTTGTATTTTCTCCTTTGATAATTATTGTATTTGCCATTGACAGTCTATCTTTGAAAGCTCTGATTGCCTGGCATCAAGTTCTAGCTCCTTTACTTACTAGATGTGAGATGTTGGGCAAGTCACTTAAAGAGAATAGAATTAGGAGGGTATTAGAATCTACCTTAAATGGTTTCTGTGACTATTATTAAGTGGATCGGTACTTAAGCTAGAAAGATCATAGAACAATTTCTGGTACAGAGTAAATATTATGTGAGTGTGTTTTCTTCATCAGTTTTTAAAGTTAGGTACCCTTTAACATAAGCTCTATTTACAACATATTTATCATGAGAAGAATAGAGCAAATAGAGCAAATAATAAATATATTCAATTATTAATATATTCTCCCTATGGGCTTCCCTTGTGGCTCAGCTGGTAAAGAATCAGCCTGCAATGTGGGGAACCTGGGTTCAATCCCTGGTTGGGAAGATCCCCTAGAGAAGGGAAAAGCTCTATTCTTACTATAGTGGTGTTGATATACTTGTTTGACACAGGGTTGCCATAATCCTTTAATTTATAATAAAAGCAATTTCTGCGAAACACAATAAAGCAAAGAACAATAAAATCAGGTGTGCCTGTATGCATATCTAATATTAATGAATAGTCATTGGGTGTTAGGATTAAAGCCCTATCCACCCTCTAAGTCACAAAATTTTCTCCTCTCCATTAATCAGATACTTGAACATCGATTCATTCTGCCATTGGTAGACCATACAAGAATATAAAATATGCAAAAAACAGTAGTAAATCTGCTAAACTCTCAAGAAAATAGTTGTTATAGAAACTATGCATGTTACTCTGCAGAAGAAAAAACTAGCTCTCTCTATATATACAGGTTCTAATTTTAAACCTTTCAATTTAGCAATGAGTCAAAAATTATTCTTTCCAAATAGATATGCTTTTTTTTCCCATATAAATTTAGCCTCTGTCTGAGTTTTAAGGGACAGGAAATTAGAAGAAGCAAGTGTAGAAGGTGGTTGTTGAGAGACAACAGATTTGCCAAGAAGTTATATCCAAGAGGTAAGGAGGGGCAGTAAGCATTAACTGCTGCATCAGAACAGCACCCTGCCATTTAGCAAAGGAGCAACTCAACTCAGAGCAGATAGATTTGTTGTTCAGTTGCTAAGTCATGTCCAGCTCTTTGGGACCCATGGACTGCCCCATACCAGGTTTCCCTGTCCTTCACTATCTTCTGGAGTTTACTCAGATTCATGTGCATTGAGTCAGTAATGCCACCTGACCATCTCATTCTCTGCCACTCTCTTCTCCTGCCTGTCCCTTCTCTAGGGAGTCTTCCCAACTCAGGGACTGAACCCTGGTCTCCTGCATTACAGATAGATTCTTTACCCTCTGAACTCCTATTGAGGTTAGAATAGGTCCAAGGAGACAGAAAATCAAAATGTGGTGCAGTGATTGAAATCCATGCTGGTGATGACTGAGTGGACAGAACACCAAACACGTGACAGGTCAGGTTGGTTTAAGCCCATTGTATTTTGGAAGGGAATTTTATTTTAAGAATTCATAAATAGTGATTTTTAATGGATTCTTTTTTTTAACACACTCACAGACTTAGAAAACAAATTTATGTTTACCAAAGAGTAAAGATTGAGGGGAAGGGATAAATTGGGGGTTTGAGATTGACATATACACACTATTATATTTAAAATAACCTACAAGGACCTACTATATGGCACAGGGAACTCTGCTCAGTATTTTGTGATAACTTAAATGGGAAAAGGACTTGAAAAAGAACAGATACATGTATGTGTATGTCTAACTGAATCACTCTGCTCTACATCTGAAACTGACACAAGTTGTTAATCAACTATACTCCCATATGACATTAAAGTTAAACAGGTTATTCTTTTTTATTTTTAGTTGGAAGATAATTGCTTACAATACTGTGTCTAGACAGATTATCCTTAAATAACATCCAAATATCTGTAAAGCTCATTTAAATAGTATTTCCTATGTATGTTTGATATTGCAGAAAGGAATCAGTGAGCAAACATTTGCCTGACATTTGTATGACTGATTGCTAGTAACTTATTTCAGAACTTTCTTTTAGAGGCTACTAATTCTGATCATGTGTCTACTATTACAACTCTAGTTGTATAGATGTCTGTTGCTGCTGCTGCTAAGTTGCTTCAGTCGTGTCCAACTCTGTACGACCCCATAGACGGCAGCCCACCAGGCTCCCCCGTCCCTGGGATTCTCCAGGCAAGAACGCTGGAGTGGGTTGCCATTTCCTTTCCAATGCATGAAAGTGAAAAGTGAAAGTGAAGTCACTCTTAGCGACTCTTACCGACCCCGTGGACTACAGCTTACCAGGCTCCTCCATCCATGGGGTTTTCCAGGCAAGAGTACTGGAGTGGGGTGCCATTGCCTTTTCCAGTATAGATGTCTAAGAGGGAATTAATTATGGCTTGGATAATACCTGACATCTCCAGAATTATCAAGACATTATTTGGAACATTTTTAGTCCTATACATAAGAATTTCATCGAAGGACCAATGAGAGGTTAATTATTTCTAAAGTAGTCAGTTCCCTCAAGCAATTTCAAATGCACACATTTTGCAGGTATACACACTTTAAACCATGCCCAATTCTTCCATGAGAGCTAAGCTTTTGTTTGGTTCTTAAGTTGCATTGGTTTCCCTGGGTATGGTGTCTAATTCTCCTTCCCATTCTTCTTATCCAATGTCAGGAAGTATCTTCACATCTAGAATGGGGAAGGGGCTTCCTTGTAGTCCTGTATATAAAAGAGGCTGCAGTGTAGTGCTCAGACACTGGGGGCTGTTAGCAACATTTTTTTCTAATATCAGAAGATTATTGCTATTGATGCCTTGGGTGTCCAAGCTCCTTTTCCAAAAGAGCAGCTTTACTAATAGCACTCTAATGTATAAAATTCTGCAGTAACTCTTGGTATTACAAATGGTAGAGAAAAGCAAATGTGAGATGAAGACGTTCCTGTCTAGGTGCACTTGCGAAGCTCAGTGTCTTGTTTCCCTCCCACCTTTAATACTTTGAATAGTATGAAATTCAGGCTAATTTTTCATGTGTTAATAGACTTTCAAGTGGCCAGGGGCTTTTAGGCATCACAAATATTAACTTGAGATGCCTGTAATCTTCTATACTATGCAACCCTCCTCATATATACATAAATTATGTCTCCCAAAGTTGCAAGACTTAAATGTCATTCATTTTGGGTGAGGTTTTCAAAAGTAGAGGAGATTTTATAAATATATATTGCATTTATCTTGCAAATTATTTTCTCATAAGAACTGGGGAGAGTTGGAGTGCATAGAAAGCTTCAAGCATAACATAAAGAATTTTCACTATAATGGCCAGTTATCGACACAATCTACCTTCTAAAGAAGCAAAGACTACTGTGGGCACCTCACTAGATGAAATATGTAATTGAGCTTCTAAAATTATGCAGGTGAAAAGAAATTGATTTAGTTAAGCACTTTATGCAATAGCTTTTTATTCACCAGACTTGAAAAAAATCACTCACCAGCAAAAGAAGTGGGAAAACCTTATCTGTAAACCCAGTCTGCACTAATGGTTGATATGTAAATATGTAGATTTCCATTCAATTTTATACCCAAAATGAAATTGAAATAGGAAAATGCTTTATTTTTCAGTAAGATGGTTCTACCTATTATGTGAGCAAATTCCATCTAAGTCAAGGATAGAAAAGGAGTTAGACTTAAGCGCAGAGTACAGATTTGCAAATAATTAGGCTCACACAAATTCTAGTTCATAAACACAGTTTGCAATAACACACTTTGGAGGTTTGCATTTATTCATGTCACCTGCCTCATTTCCTGGCTAACCCCCAAAACACAGTGTTGGTGCCCACTTCAATAAATTAGCAGGAATTCAAGCATCATCCTGTAGCCAAACTCATGTAATTAACTCTATATTATCCATGTGTTCATTAATTCTAAGATGATTTCCCTTTGCCTCTGTGCATACCTCTAAAAGCCTGCTCCTCCTGTCAGCTGATGTCTGCTTAGGGAATGTGCTCTGATTTTAATATTTGCCTGAGTAATGTATAATTACCATAGCTACTAATGTGCAATGCAGTACATTTGTGGCCAAATGGAAAGATGCTTTTAATTTATAGCATCTCTGGCTCCTTGCTGTTAGCTTACGTTATTGAGAATTTATTGAACCCTTGTAAATTCTATAGCCTTTGGGGGCAAGTTTCTATATTTCCTTCAGGCCCAGTGATTGATGTTTTCTGAATCCATAGCCTGGTTTTTTAAGCCCACCCAGATTTATTTTAATCTCTTGGAACATGCTTATTTGTATAACCAAGCAAGTGGAAAGTTTCTCCATTCTAGTTGCCTAATCTTCCATTTACTAATTGCTTGATTCAACATTTTCTTCCAATCTGAGAAGCACTTCTTGTTTATGTTACAGCACGATCATCTTTGCAGGTGTGTTTTCTCCCAATTAAGCAATGGAATAATACAGTTGATAGATGAATGGCTGACTGCTGTGTGGCTGTTGCAGCAATGAGTATTGGAAGAGAAGTAAGAATTCTTGTCTAATGATGTGGAAACAGACAAACATATTTAGTTTTGTAGTGCCTCCATGAGCCTTTAGAGTTCTCAGGTGGGATGTGTTATCCACAGAAATTTCAGTGATTTTCCTTGCAGCTGTTTAAGCATGTTTTCTGTTTTAAAAGGATTTATTTTTGCAATCACAGAATACTTCCTCAGTATTTTATACTTTTTAATTTTCAAGTGGCCAGAGGAACAAGACATAGGGAAGATGATGAAATGGAAAGCTAAAAGTCGTTTGCCTTATTCACAGTGTCACAGTGGATTGATGCAGCATCAAGAGAAACATGAAAATGATTTAGATTTATGTTATAATGTACTGTAAAGTTGGATGCTTGAGAGTGGATGTGAGTATGTGTATTCAGTCGGGTCTGACTCTTTGTGACTCCATGGACTGTAGCCTTCCAGGCTTCTCAGTCCATGGGATTTTCCGGGTGAGAATAGTGGAGTGGGTTGCCATTTCCTCCTCTAGGAAATCTTCCTGGCTCAAGGATTGAACCTGTGTCTCCTGTTTCTCCTGCATTGCAGGTGGATTCTTTACTGTTTAAGACATCGAGAAAGTCCCCACGCTTGAGAGTGGCTCTTGGCAAATGATGATTGCCAAAGAAATAAAGTTGCAGTCATCCTCAGATAATGGTCCTTCTTGTCAAGATTTGATTTAGTTTGAGAATTAATGTTTTTCTAAATATAAAGAAATAGCTGTATAGCCAAGCTATGTAAGATTTTGAAAGCTTGACTTGTTTTACTTTTTAAAAAATTAAAAAGAGGATCCTTTTGGGCCTCTAAGTGCCTAAGAGACTTTCATAGCCTTTTATATTCTAGAGGAAATGGGTAAAAGAAAACCTTTGTGAAGAGATGCCTTCCAGGATGACGTTTTTAAGTCCTTAACTCAAACTCAGAAGCAAATTTCTTAATAAGAGATTTCTTACATTTATAAAATTCCCAATACAGAATTGAGAATGCATGTTGAATGCAAAGTACAAAAATATTTTCATTTATTTATGTACTATAGAAGAAATAATTGATTACAAAAGTGCTGTTATGTGTAGTATAATCTATGTAAATCTGTAAATAGAATTTTAGAAATTCATTCATTTTAATAATAAATATTAATTTCTCTGGCCAGGACAGACCACAGATTTATTTTGGTGGTATTATATGAATGCATCAAGTAATTAATGATCAATATAGTATTACACATACGAGTGTTTTATACTCTCAAATAGAGTGCAGTATGGATAGATGCAAAGGGTTATATTTTGTAGTATCGCCCATAAGAACAAAAGATTATCTGGTCTGAAAGCTCTCCGTTATTTATTGGTATTCTCTGCCACTTTTCTGCACTGAAATTCCTCGTATGACAGGAACATAAAATCATGGAAATAATACAAGCTTTAGAGCAGACAGACCTGACTTTGTGTCTCTACTCCTCATTTGATAGCTGTGTGACCTTCATCAGATTTTCAAAACCTGTCCAAAACTCAGTTTCTTAATTTTTTATATTCATATTTTTAATTGATGATTGCTTTACATTATTGGTTTGATTTCTATCATACATCAACATGAATTAACCATAGGTATATATGTGTCCCTTCGCTATAACTTCTTTCCCTGCTTATTGTAAAGATTAAATAAAATTCTTATTTTTACTTAGAAATACAGTTGGTTTATTGAAAAAACATATAAAGAATATATGGTGTCACAGGAATGCCATTCAGTTCAGTTCAGTCGCTCAGTCGTGTCTGACTCTTTGCGACCCCATGAATCGCAGCACGCCAGGCCTCCCTGTCCATCACCAACTCCCGGAGTTCACTCAGACTCATGTCCACCGAGTCAGTGATGCCATCCAGCCATCTCATCCTCTGCCATTAGTAGTTATAATTGTTATGAATATTATTTTGCTTAGAATATAAGAAGTATAATAAGGTCTGTGTCCAGAGCTGCCTACATTCAGTCAGTGAGCAGTGTATGCTTAGCATGTGAGAGGTGCTTGACTGTGCTCCCATGCAAATCAATAGTGCAAAAAATGAATAGAATGACACCCTCTTTCTTGCTTTATAAGGCACCTTAGTTTCCTCAGAGAATTAATAGAGTGTGCCCATCTGCCTTAAGTGTCTAGGGAATTCCTAAAGGAAATTGTTGAAAGTAGACAGCAGCGTACCAGAAAGAAAATGTAACTCCTGGAACTTTACCTCTTGGGGATTCTTCTTACTTCTCCATGAGGTGGGGATAAGTAGCCCTTGTCATGTATATCTCATGTATATGTATATCTCATAGGGTTAAATACTGCAAGGCTACCAAAGTATAAATGACAGCAGGCTATTTTATATAGATTTACTGACAGTGTGCTGAAACAAGCATACCATATCCATTTAAAATAATCCAACAAAAATATATATTAAGTACCTAAATGTCTACCACGATATCTTGTATCTTGGGGTTTATACAAAGTAAAGGTCTCTGCCTGTACTAGTTCTCTATTGCTATATAAACAAATAACCACCATTAGTATGATCTGAATCAAATCCCTTATGATTATGCAGTGGAAGTGACAAATAGATCCAAGGGATTAGATTTGATAAACAGAGTGCCTGAAGAACTATGAATGGAGGTTCATGACATTGTATAGGAGGCAGTCCAAGATGGCGGAGGAGTAGGACGGGGAGAACACTTTCTCCCCCACAAATTCATTAAAAGAGCATTTAAACGTGGAGTAAATTCCACAAAACAACTTCTGAATGCCGGCAGAGGACATCAGGCACCCAGAAAAGCAATCCAACTCTTCGAAAGGAGGTAGGAAAAAAATATAAAAGACAAAAAAAGAGACAAAAGAGGGAGGGACGGAGTTCCGTCCCGGGAAGGGAGTCTTAAAAAGAGAGAAGTTTCCAAACACCAGGAAACCTTCTCACTGCCGAATCTGTGCCGAGCTTTGGAAGCACAGAGGGCAACATAACAGGAAGAAAAAATAAATAAACAATTAAAACTCGAAGATTGCGAGTCCTACGGTAACTCCCCCAGCGGAGAAGCAGCGCAGACGCCTGCACGTGCCATTAGCAAGCGGGGGCTGGGCAGGGAGGCACAGCGCGGGCTGCATCGCTTAGAGTAAGAATCTGGCCTGAATACCCTGAGCACTATCTGAGCGAAATAATTTGGGCTAGCAAACCAGACTGTGGGATATCTACCACACGAAAAGCCAGCCCCAACCTAAGACACCGCCAGGCCCGCGCACGGAACAAATAATTGATCAGAGATAGCCGGCTGCAGACCTTCCCCCTCCGGTGACAGGCAGCCAGAGCCGGAAGGGGGCAATCGCAGCCCCAGAGAGACATTATCTATAAAACTGTAAGCAGGCTTCTTTGCTAACTAAAACTTTTTGGGGGTCTGGACGGTTAACATCTGCCTGAGAAGGTGCGCCGGTTTTACACCCAGATAACCGAGTGGCGGGGAGGCGATAAGTCGCAGCATTGGCGCTCACCAAACACCTCATCACTTGAGCTGCTCGGACCTGGGAAGAGCACAAAACTCAGGCCCAACTGAGTCTGCGCCTCTGAGGACTACCTGAGTGCCTGAACCTGAGCGGCTTGGACCTGGGAGGTACATGCAACCCAGGGCCAGCCTCGGATTGTTCCCGGCGGAACAACCTAGAGCCGTGCAGTGTGGGCAGGGAGGCTACACGCGCCGTGAGCGGGGGCAGACCCAGTGTGGCTGAGGCACTGCGAGCGCACGCCAGTGTTATTTGTTTGCAGCATCCCTCCCTCCCTCCCCACAGCACGACTGAACAAAGAGAAGAAATACAGCTCCACCCATCAGAACACCGACACAAGCTTCCCTAACCAGGAAACCTTGACAAGCCATCTGTACAAACCCACACACAGCGAGGAAAAGCCACAATAAAGAGAACTCCACAAACTGCCAGAATACAGAAAGGACACCCCAAACTCAGCAATTTAAACAAGATGAAGAGACAGAGGAATACCCAGCAGATAAAGGAACAGGATAAATGCCCACCAAACCAAACTAAAGAGGAAGAGATAGGGAATCTACCTGATAAAGAATTCCGAATAATGATAGTGAAATTGATCCAAAATCTTGAAATTAAAATGGAATCACAGATAAATAGCTTGGAGACAAGGATTGAGAAGATGCAAGAAAGGTTTAACAAGGACCTAGAAGAAATAAAAAAGAGTCAATATATAATGAATAATGCAATAAATGAAATTAAAAACACTCTGGAGGCAACAAATAGTAGAATAACAGAGGCAGAAGATAGGATTAGTGAATTAGAAGATAGAATGGTAGAAATAAATGAATCAGAGAAAATAAAAGAAAAACGAATTAAAAGAAATGAGGACAATCTCAGAGACCTCCAGGACAATATTAAACGCTACAACATTCGAATTATAGGGGTTCCAGAAGAAGAAGACAAAAAGAAAGACCATGAGAAAATACTTGAGGAGATAATAGTTGAAAACTTCCCTAAACTGGGGAAGGAAATAATCACCCAAGTCCAAGAAACCCAGAGAATCCCAAACAGGATAAACCCAAGGTGAAACACCCCAAGACACATATTAATCAAATTAACAAAGATCAAACACAAAGAACAAATATTAAAAGCAGCAAGGGAAAAACAACAAATAACACACAAGGGGATTCCCATAAGGATAACAGCTGATCTTTCAATAGAAACTCTTCAAGCCAGGAGGGAATGGCAAGACATACTTAAAATGATGAAAGAAAATAACCTACAGCCCAGATTATTGTACCCAGCAAGGATTTCATTCAAGTATGAAGGAGAAATCAAAAGCTTCTCAGACAAGCAAAAGCTGAGAGAATTCTGCACCATCAAACCAGCTCTCCAACAAATACTAAAGGATATTCTCTAGACAGGAAACACAAAAATGGTGTATAAATTCGAACCCCAAACAATAAAGTAAATGGCAATGGGATCATACTTATCAGTAATTACCTTAAACGTAAATGGGTTGAATGCCCCAACCAAAAGACAAAGACTGGCTGAATGGATACAAAAACAAGACCCCTACATATGTTGTCTACAGGAGACCCACCTCAAAACAGGGGACACATACAGACTGAAAGTGAAGGGCTGGAAAAAGATTTTCCATGCAAATAGGGACCAAAAGAAAGCAGGAGTAGCAATACTCATATCAGATAAAACAGACTTTAAAACAAAGGCTGTGAAAAGAGACAAAGAAGGTCACTACATAATGATCAAAGGATCAATCCAAGAAGAAGATATAACAATTATAAATATATATGCACCCAACATGGGAGCACCGCAGTATGTAAGACAAATGCTAACAAGTATGAAAGGAGAAATTAACAATAACACAATAATAGTGGGAGACTTTAATACCCCACTCACACCTATGGATAGATCAACTAAACAGAAAATTAACAAGGAAACACAAACTTTAAACGATACAGTAGACCAGTTAGACCTAATTGATATCTATCGGACATTTCATCCCAAAACAATGAATTTAACCTTTTTCTCAAGCGCACATGGAACCTTCTCCAGGATAGATCACATCCTGGGCCATAAAGCTAGCCTTGGTAAATTCAAAAAAATAGAAATCATTCCAAGCATCTTTTCTGACCACAACGCAGTAAGATTAGATCTCAATTACAGGAGAAAAACTATTAAAAATTCCAACATATGGAGGATGAACAACACCCTGCTGAATAACCAACAAATCACAGAAGAAACCAAAAAAGAAATCAAAATTTGCATAGAAACGAATGAAAATGAAAACACAACAACCCAAAACCTGTGGGACACAGTAAAAGCAGTCCTAAGGGGAAAGTTCATAGCAATACAGGCACACCTCAAGAAACAAGAAAAAAGTCAAATAAATAACCTAACTCTACACCTAAAGCAACTAGAAAAGGAAGACATGAAGAACCCCAGGGTTAGTAGAAGGAAAGAAATCTTAAAAATTAGAGCAGAAATAAATGCAAAAGAAACAAAAGAGACCATTGCAAAAATCAACAAAGCCAAAAGCTGGTTCTTTGAAAGGATAAATAAAATTGATAAACCATTAGCCAGACTCATCAAGAAACAAAGGGAGAAAAATCAAATCAATAAAATTAGAAACGAAAATGGAGAGATCACAACAGACAACACAGAAATACAACGGATCATAAGAGACTATTATCAACAATTATATGCCAATAAAATGGACAACGAGGAAGACATGGACAAATTCTTAGAAAAGTACAACTTTCCAAAACTCGACCAGGAAGAAATAGAAAACCTTAACAGACCCATCACAAGCACGGAAATTGAAACTGTAATCAAAAATCTTCCAGCAAACAAAAGCCCAGGTCCAGATGGCTTCACAGCTGAATTCTACCAAAAATTTAGAGAAGAGCTAACACCTATCCTGCTCAAACTCTTCCAGAAAATTGCAGAGGAAGGTAAACTTCCAAACTCATTCTATGAGGCCACCATCACCCTAATACCAAAACCTGACAAAGATCCCACAAAAAAAGAAAACTACAGGCCAATATCACTGATGAACATAGATGCAAAAATCCTAAACAAAATTCTAGCAATCAGAATCCAACAACATATTAAAAAGATCATATACCATGACCAAGTGGGCTTTATCCCAGGGATGCAAGGATTCTTCAATATCCGCAAATCAATCAATGTAATACACCACATTAACAAATTGAAAAACAAAAACCATATGATTATCTCAATAGATGCAGAGAAAGCCTTTGACAAAATTCAACACCCATTTATGATAAAAACTCTCCAGAAAGCAGGAATAGAAGGAACATACCTCAACATAATAAAAGCTATATATGACAAACCCACAGCAAACATTATCCTCAATGGTGAAAATTGAAAGCATTTCCTCTAAAGTCAGGAACAAGACAAGGGTGCCCACTTTCACCATTACTATTCAACATAGTTTTGGAAGTTTTGGCCACAGCAATCAGAGCAGAAAAAGAAATAAAAGGAATCCAAATTGGAAAAGAAGAAGTAAAACTCTCACTATTTGCAGATGACATGATCCTCTACATAGAAAACCCTAAAGACTCCACCAGAAAATTACTAGAATTAATCAATGATTATAGTAAAGTTGCAGGATATAAAATCAACACACAGAAATCCCTTGCATTCCTATACACTAATAATGAGAAAACAGAAAGAGAAATTAAGGAAACAATTCCATTCACCATTGCAACGAAAAGAATAAAATACTTAGGAATATATCTACCTAAAGAAACTAAAGACCTATATATAGAAAACTATAAAACACTGGTGAAAGAAATCAAAGAGGATACTAATAGATGGAGAAATACACCATGTTCATGGATTGGAAGAATCAATATAGTGAAAATGAGTATACTACCCAAAGCAATTTATAGATTCAATGCAATCCTTATCAAGCTACCAACAGTATTCTTCACAGAGCTAGAACAAATAATTTCACAATTTGTATGGAAATACAAAAACCTCGAATAGCCAAAGCGATCTTGAGAAAGAAAAATGGAACTGGAGGAATCAACCTACCTGACTTCAGGCTCTACTACAAAGCCACAGTTATCAAGACAGTATGGTACTGGCACAAAGACAGAAATATAGATCAATGGAACAAAATAGAAAGCGCAGAGATAAATCCACGCACATATGGACACCTTATCTTTGACAAAGGAGGCAAGAATATACAATGGATTAAAGACAATCTCTTTAACAAGTGGTGCTGGGAAATCTGGTCAACCACTTGTAAAAGAATGAAACTAGAACACTTTCTAACACCATATACAAAAATAAACTCAAAATGGATTAAAGATCTCAACGTAAGACCAGAAACTATAAAACTCCTAGAGGAGAACATAGGCAAAACACTCTCTGACATACATCACAGCAGGATCCTCTATGACCCACCTCCCAGAATATTGGAAATAAAAGCAAAAATAAACAAATGGGACCTAATTAACCTTAAAAGCTTCTGCACATCAAAGGAAACTATTAGCAAAGTGAAAAGACAGCCTTCAGAATGGGAGAAAATAATAGCAAATGAAGCAACAGACAAACAACTAATCTCAAAAATATACAAGCAACTCCTACAGCTCAACTCCAGAAAAATAAATGACCCAATCAAAAAATGGGCCAAAGATCTAAATAGACATTTCTCCAAAGAAGACATACAGATGGCTAACAAACACATGAAAAGATGCTCAACATCACTCATTATCAGAGAAATGCAAATCAAAACCACTATGAGATACCATTTCACACCAGTCAGAATGGCTGCGATCCAAAAGTCTACAAATAATAAATGCTGGAGAGGGTGTGGAGAAAAGGAACCCTCTTACACTGTTGGTGGGAATGCAAACTAGTGCAGCCACTATGGAGAACAGTGTGGAGATTCCTTGGAAAACTGGAACTAGAACTGCCTTATGATCCAGCAATCCCACTGCTGGGCATACACACTGAGGAAACCAGAAGGGAAAGAGACACGTGTACCCCAATGTTCATCGCAGCACTGTTTATAATAGCCAGGACATGGAAGCAACCTAGATGTCCATCAGCAGATGACTGGATAAGAAAGCAGTGGTACATATACACAATGGAGTATTACTCAGCCATTAAAAAGAATACATTTGAATCAGTTCTAATGAGGTGGATGAAACTGGAGCCTATTATACAGAGTGAAGTAAGCCAGAAGGAAAAACACCAATACAGTATACTAACGCATATATATGGAATTTAGAAAGATGGTAACGATAACCCTCTATACGAGACAGCAAAAGAGACACTGATGTATAGAACAGGCTTATGGACTCTGTGGGAGAGGTAGAGGGTGGCAAGATTTGGGAGAATGGCATTGAAACATGTGAAATGTCATGTATGAAACGAGATGCCAGTCCAGGTTCAATGCACGATGCTGGATGCTTGGGACTGGTGCACTGGGACGACCCAGAGGGATGATATGGGGAGGGAGGAGGGAGGAGGGTTCAGGATGGATTTTCTTTTAAAAATTTAGAAAAAAATAATTAATAAAAAAAAAATAAATATAAAAAAAAAAGAAAGAAAAAGGCAAAGGAGAAAAAGAAAGATATACCCATTTGAATGCAGAGTTGCAAAGAAGAACAAGGAGAGATTAGTAAGCCTTCCTCAGTGATCAATGCAAAGAAAGAGAGGAATACAATAGAATGGGAAAGACTAGAGATCTCTTCAAGAAAATTAAAGATACCAAGGGAACATTTCATGCAAAGATGGGCTCAATAAAGGACAGAAATGGTATGGACCTAACAGAAGCAGAAGATATTAAGAAGAGGTGGCAGAAATACACGGAAAAACTATACAAAAAAGGTCTTCATGACCAAGATAACCACAATGGTGTGATCACTCACCTAGAGCCAGACATCCTGTAATGCAAAGTCAGGTGGGCCTTAGGAAGCATCACTAGGAACAAAGCTAGTGGAGGTGATGGAATTCCAGCTGAGCTATTTCAAATAATAAAGATCGTGCTGTGAAAGTGCTTCACTCATATGCCAGAAAATTTGGAAAACAGCAGTAGCCAGAGGACAGGAAAAGGTCAGTTATCATTCAAATGCCAAAGGCAATGCCAAAGAATGTTCAAACTACCACACAACTGTTCTCATCTCTAGCTAGCAAAGTAATGCTCAAAATTCTCCAAGTGAGGCTTCAAACGTACATGGATTTAGAAAAGACAGAGGAACTAGAGATCAGGTTCCCAACACCCATGGATCATCGAAAAATCAAGAGAATTCCAGAAAAACATCTACTTCTGCTTTATTGACTATGCCAAGACTTTGACTGTGTGGATCACCACAAACTGGAAAATTCTTCAAGAGATGGAAATACTAGACTATTTTACTAGCCTCCTGAGAAATCTATTTGCAGGCCAAAAAACAATAGTTAGAATTGGAATTGAAACAGTAGACTGGTTCCTTATTGGGAAAGGAGTATGTCAAAACTGTATATTGTCACCTGCTTATTTAACTTTTATGCAGAGTACCTTAGGAAATGCAAGACTGAATGAAGCTCAAGCTGGAATCAAGATTGCCGGGAGAAGTGTCAATAACCTCAGATGTGCAGATGACACCACCCTAAAAGCAGAAAATGAAGAGGAACTAAAGAGCCTCTGAAAGTGAAAGAGGAGAGTGAAAAAGTTGGCTTAAAGCTCAACATTCAAAAAACTAAGATCATGGCATCTGGTCCCATCACTTCATGACAAATAGATGGGGAAACAGTGGAAACAGTGAGAGACTTTATTTTCTTGGGCTCCAAAATCACTGCAGATGGTGACTGAAGCCATGAAATTAAAAGACACTTGCTCCTTGGAAGAAAAGCTATGACCAACCTAGACAATGTATTAAAAAGCAGATTCATTACTTTGCTGACAAAGGTCTGTCTAGTCCATGCTATGTTTTTTTCAGTGAGAGTTAGGTTGTAAAGAAAGCTGAGCGCCAAAGAGTTGATGCTTTTGAACTGTGGTGTTGGAGAAGACTCCTGAGAATCCCTTGGACTGAAAGGAGATCTAACCAGTCAATCCTGAATTCTGAATATCCATAGGAAGGACTGATCCTGAAACTGAAGCTTCAATTCTTAGGCCACTTCAGGCAAAGAACTGACTCCTTGGAAAAGACCCTGATGCTGGGAAAGACTGAAGGCAGGAGGAGAAAGGATCGACAGGGGATGAGATGGTTGGATGGCATCATCAACTCAATGGACATGAGTCTGAGCAAACTCTGGGAGTTGGTGATGAACGAGGGAAGCCTGGTGTGCTGCAGTCCATGGGGTCGTGAAGAGTTGAACACGACTGTGTGCCTGAATTGAACTGAGCTGTTTAAAGGAATGCACATTTAATATGTCACAGTTTCCATGTATTTGGCATGTTTTAACTGGGTCCTCTCTTTAGTGTCTTCTAAAGCTGAAATTAAGGTCTTTTTATGTGTTCTTATGTCATCCTTTGATTATAGAAGGACCCACTCCTGAACTTTTTCAACTTGTTAGCAGAATTCATTGCCTTACAGCTGTAGGACCAAGGTCTGCATTTTGTGTTGGTTCTCTGCAGAGGAAGTAGGTGGGGATTGCTCTTCATTCCTAGAGGCTACCTTGAGGTCCCAGCTCTATGGTATCTGCATGGGCAGTTTGCAATATCCCTATTTACTATCTTCCAGGACAGCAAGAAAATCTCTCTCTAACACTGTATGTATTCTTAGGCTTAATTGCTCAGTTGTGTCCGACTCTTTGTGACCCCATGGGCTATAGTCCACCAAGCTCCTATGTCCATGATGATTCTCCAAGCATTGGAGTGGGTTGTCATGCCCTTCTGTAGGGGATCTTCCCAACCCAGGGATTGAACTCAGGTCTCCCGCATTGCAGGTGGATTCTTTACCAGCTGAGCTACCAGGGAAGCCCCTCTAACAGTGTACCTTCTGCTAAGGAATCAAGTCCTTAGGTCAGGCCTACCCCAGAAAGGATACCCCCCACCCCTTAATTTGACTCAAAAATGAAATGATTAGTAATTTACTCGTGGGAGTGATCTTTTATCACATTGACTGGTGATTTTTGAGGCACACTCAAAAAGTAGAGATTAGGCAGAACCTTACATGGAGGATAGGAACCTTGGGAACCATCTTAAATTTTCCTTATCAAATTCCTTATGAATTGGCACTTTGTTTTTTGATGACTGAACTTTTTTAAAGAGTGTGCTGAGAAAGCGATAATTTTTGACTGTTTTATTCTCTCATGTGGAGTTTATATAGGAAAACTCACCTTTTTTGGTGACATGAAAATACACATGGAAGCCTCTAAGCAGTTCTATGATGCCATAGAGCTTACCCTTCTTTGTTAACTCTTGATTAGTCTAAAATGACATGATGTTAATTTAATTATGTCTCACTGGCTGCTAATATAGATAAAGATTTTTCTAATGTTTTACCATTTGTCTTGTTTTGATTCTGTAATGGGCAAGCTGCTCAGATGCTTCTTACTCTATTCTCTTGCTGCTCAAATATTTGTTGAATACAGAAAATACTTTGATGAATTAAGTTCCTATTCAGTCTGAATTTCTTGATTTCTAAAAAATACAAATTAGTAGGTTTTGGGGATTTAGGCTTCAGAAGGAAAGGTGGATTCATGTTCCAGCTCTCTGGCTACCTTACTCTGTACCTAAAGGGAAACCACTGTGTTTCTGAAGCCCCAATTTACCATATATAAAATGAGGCGTCAACTCTGATGCCAACATTTGATATCCTTTTTGGCATTACTTATATAAATTTGAGATTTTCTTTTAAGGAAAAGTGCTTTCTGCATTTTTGTATAGAAATTTGACCTTCATAAGATGATTAGCATTTGAAAACAAGGTTTCAAGTAATTATGGATATACATGACAAAAATTTTAAAGATGTAGAATACTAATGTGCAATATTATAGCAGAAAAAAATAGGCTGAATATATTTTCAAAAAGAACATTACTGGATAAGTTTTAAAATGTGATAAAAAAGTGTTGACCTTCAGGAGGCTTTCACTTTTTGGTATTTCTTCTGTAATGAAAGAAACCATTATTCACTGTTTACATTTTAGGTCTTTGCTTTTATTCACCCAATTGTCTGTTGTTTCAGATGCCATATTTTAAGTAGTTCTTCCAGCCCTTCCTTTCTGTCTCTTGTTTGATGTTATAGTTGAAAACAATGAAAAGTCGCTCAATTATGTCTGACTCTTTGTGACCCCATGAGACCCTGTGGACTGTAGCTCACCGAACTGCTCTGTCCGTGGAATTCTCCAGGCAAGAATACTGGAGTGGTGAGCCATTCCCTTCTCCACGGGAATCTTCCTGACACTGGGATTGAACCCTGATCTCCTGCATCACACGCAGATTCTTTACTGTCTTATCCACGAGGGAAGCCCATTTACAAACCTATAACAACTAAAATGTGACATTATGAAAGATAAACATGGAACATACATTATTATTTCATTATATTAAACCCAGGTCTCCAGCATTGCAGGCAGATGCTTTACTCTCTGAGCCACCAAGGAAGCCCTTATTATATATTAGTAGTAGGTAAAATAAATGATCACTCATTAATAAGATGAAAACTATGAAAGTAAAGAAAATTTGACCATGGAAAACCTAAAATAAGTATTTCATCATTCCTTAACGAATTCCATCTTTAAGGCTCATCCAGATATGGGTGTGAAAGTTGGACTGTGAAGAAAGCTGAGCACTGAAAAATTAATGCTTTTGAACTATCCTGTTGGAGAAGACTCTTGAGAGTCCCTTGGACTGCAAGGAGATCCAACCAGTCCATTCTAAAGGAGATTAGTCCTGGTGTTCTTTGGAAGGACTGATGCTAAAGCTGAAACTCCAATACTTTGGCCACCTCATGCGAAGAGTTGACTCATTGGAAAAGACTCTGATGCTGGGAGGGATTGGGGGCAGGAGGAGAAGGGGATGACAGAGGATGAGATGGCTGGATGGCATCACCAACTCGATGGACATGAGTTTGAGTGAACCCTGGGAGTCGGTGATGGACAGGGAGGCCTGGAGTGCTGCAATTCATGGGGTCGAAAAGAGTCAGACACAACTGAGCGACTGAACTGAACTGAAGATGTGATTGTAGAATCACAAGTGCATTTTTGTGTCATTTCCCAACTGCTGTGAAAGTTCTGTATAACTTTTAAGTCCAGAGACTGGTGAGAAGATAGAAGCTAACTTTGAATATTTTACTCTTCTATGATTCTTTACAAAGAGTAATTTCAATTTTTATTTAAGTTCATCTTTAGAATAATTTTTTGGGGGGCAGTGAGTGCTCTGGATAAACGACAGTAGCTGTTATGATAAACTGATATTATAGCAAGGTAGTTTTCTATTTAAAAAGTGATGGGGAGTTTGGGCTTAGCAAATGTAAACTATTATATATAAGATGAATAATTAAGGTCCTACTATATATCTCAGAGAACTATATTTAAAAAGTGATGGGGAGTTTGGGCTTAGCAAATGTAAACTATTATATATAAGATGAATAATTAAGGTCCTACTATATATCTCAGAGAACTATATTCAATATCCTGTGATAGATCCTAATGAAAAAAAAATCTTAAAAAAAGATTATCTATGTGTGTACAACTAGGTTAGGTTGATATAAACGGGGAGAAAATTGAATACTTGGATTTGAGTAACTTCTAATGAAACTCAGATGTCATTCATTATGAGTATGTTCTTTTGTGAAGGAATTAAAGCTCTTTGACAAATAAAAACATAAATTCAGTACTAGCATCTCCTATATATGCCAGTTCCCATCATTCTGTTATTGTAGAGAACTAGAATTATGGAAACAGATTTTGTTTCTTTTAAAGCTGCAGATGTTATTAACAAATATAAGCACACTTCACTGTTTGATAGATTAATATCTGAGAAATCACTTATAATTTAAATACTTTTATAAAGTGCTTAGGAAACTGGTTTAATCGAAGAAGACTTTTAAAGCAAGAATTGGCTCAATTTATTTATATGTATGTCCATCCATACCATGTGTCTCAAAGTATACTTTTATCACATTCTCACACAATGTGTTCCAGCTAACCTCCTGACAGTTTTGTTAGGTGGTTCTCTGAGTGTAGAAATTGAATTTGCGTGCCTATGTTTCAGTTATGAATCCTTTTTCATAGATTTATCCTACACTGACTCTTTACTGACTCTTCACTTATGTCTCAACCAGTCCTCATATATTTTTAGAAATACAGGTTGTAGTTTCTTTGCAACTTTGTTGCTGTCAGATCTACTGGTGCTTTTGATTAATTGCATGAAAAGTGACAGAACGCCTCTATTACTCCTTTCCAAGTGTCAACACTCTCTTCACATGAAATATGTTTTTCTTATCCTCAAGAAATTAAATGACCTTGCCAAAGTTATGACATCCTTTAGCCATAAAGCGAGTATTACAGTGAATAAATAATATGACCACCATCTTCCAATAAGAATGCTGAAAGCTCAGGGGAAATAACCCTGTTTATGAACCTGAGCCTTGCCATTTTCACTTTTCTGTCCCCTTCCCACCCCCACCATTTTAGTACCATTCATCAGTGTCTTTTGCCTGGGCTACAGCAATTATTTCTTAACTAGTCTCTAACTGCTCTTCACTTCAACATGGCACACTCATACATTGTTTTTAATGCATATATGAGCACAATAATAATATTATCCTGCCAAATATTATCAAAGTTTATTTTCAGGAATATCATGGATTTTAAATCCCTGCATGATTTAGCCTTGGATATCTTGCTGGCTTAATTAGTGGCACTTTGTCTCTCCATACTTTGTCCACAGTGGCCTTTAAGATCTATTCTCTAATTTGGGGGATATAAGGAACTTCACATGGTATTGCTTCTGCCAAGATATTGTCCAATCCTCAACCTCCCTCCACAGCATCACTTGTATTTGTATATATTCTTCATCCATCAGAGGTCAGCTTGGATTCCACTAAGTGCTTCCACCTTCTTGAGACTAGACCCTTGCCCTCTTACCTGCCATTTTGTTGTTGTTGTTCCGCTGCTAAGTCATGTCTCTTTGTGGCCCCATGGACAGAGCATGCCAAGTTTCCCTGTCCTTCACTATCTCCTTGAGTTAGCACAAATTCATGTCCATTGAGTCAGTGGATAGTCATGCTATCTAACCATCTCATCCTCAGCCACTCATTTCTTCTTTTGCCTCCAGTCTTCCCCAGCATCAGGGTCTTTTCCAGTGAGTTTGCTCTTTGCATCAGGTGGCTGAAGTTTTGGAGCTTCAACTTCAACATCAGTCCTTTCAGTGAATATTCAGGGCCTGATTCCTTTAGGATTGATCTCCTTGATGTCCAAAGGACTCTCCCAAGAGTCTTTTCCAGCACTGCAATTCAAAAGCATCAATTATTTGGCACTCAGGCTTCTTTATGGTTCAACTCACATCTGTATATAACTACTGGAAAAATCATAGCTTTGACTATATGGATGTTTGTTGGTAAAGTGATATCTCTGCTTTTTAATACTGTGTCTAAATTTGTCATGGATTTTCTTCCAACAAGCAAGTGTCTTTTAATTTTATGGCTACTGTTTCCAGCTGCAGTGATTTTGGAGCCCAAGAAAATGAAAACTGTCACTGTTTCCACTATTTCCCCATCTAATTGCCATGAAATGATAGGACCAGAATCCATGATATTAGTTTTTTGAATGTTGAATTTTAAGCTGGCTTTTTCACTCTCTTCTTTCACCCTCATGAAGAGGCCCTTTAGCCTCTTCACTTTCTGCCATTAGGGTGGTATCATCTGCATATCTGAGGTTGTTGATATTTCTCCCAGCAATCTTGATCCCAGCCTGTGATTCATCCAGCCTGGCATTTTGCATGATGTACTTTGCATTGATGTTAAATAGACAAGGTAACACTATATGGTGAACATTTCTTACAAAACGTGCTTCACTGGAGAAGGGAAGGGCAGACCACTTCAGTATTCTTGCCTTGAGAACCCCATAAACAGAATGAAAATGCCAAAAAATAGGACATGGAAAGATGAACTCTCCAGGTCGGTAGGTGCCCAATATGCTACTGTAGATCAGTGGGGAACTAACTCCAGAAAGAATGAAGAGATGGACCCAAAGCAAAAGCAGCACCCAGTTGTGGATGTGACTGGTGATGAAAGAAAAGTCCGATGCTGTAAAGAGCAATGTTGTGTAGGAACGTGGAATGTTTGGTCCATAAATCAAGGCAAATTGGAAGTGGTCAAACAGGATATGGCAAGAGTCAACATCAATATTTTAGGAATCAATGAACTAAAATGGACTGGAATGGGTGAATTTAAATCAGATGACATTATATCTACTACTCTGGGCAAGAATCCCTTAAAAGAAATGGAGTAGCCATCATAGTCAACAAAGAGTTGAAGTACAGCGATCTCAAAAATGACAGAATGATCTCTGTTCGTTTCCAAGGCAAACCATTCAATATCACTGTAAACCAAGTCTATGCCCCAACCAATAATGCTGAAGAAGCTGAAGTTGGGTGGTTCTATGAAGACTTATAAGACCTTCTAGAGCTAACACCCTAAAAAGATGTCCTTTTCATTATAGGGGACTGGAATGCAAAAGTAGGGAGTCAAGAAAAACCTGGAATAACAGGAAAATTTGGCTTTGGAGTACAGAATGAAGCAGGGCAAATGCTAATAGAGTTTTGTCAAGCGAATGTACTGGTCATAGCAAACACCATCTTCCAACAACACAAGAGAAGACTCTACACATGGACATCACCAGATGGTCAACACCGAAATCAGATTGATCATATTCTTTGCAGCCAAAGATGGAGAAGCTCTATACAGTCAGCAAAAACAAGACCAGGAGCTGACTGTGGCTCAGTCATGAACTCCTTATTGCAAATTCAGACTGAAATTGGAGAAAGTAGGGAAAGCCACTAGGCCATTCAGGTATGACCTGAATCAAATCCTTTTTTACTATTCAGTGGAAGTGAGAAACAGATTCAAGGGATTAGATCTGATAGACAGAGTGCCTGATGAACTATGAACAGAGGTTGGTGACATTGTTCAGGAGGCAGTGATTAAGACCATCCCCAAGAAAAAGAAATTCAAAAAGGCAAAATGGTTGTCTGCCGTGGCCTTACAAAGAGCTATGAAAAGAAGAGTAGCGAAAGACAAAGGAGAAAAGGAAAATATAAGTATCTGAATGCAGAGTTCCACAGAATAGCAGGAGAAATAAGAAAGCCTTCCTCAGTGATCAATACAAAGTAATAGAGGAATCAATAGAATGGGAAAGACTAGAAATCTCTTCAAGAAAATTAGAGATACCAAGGGAACATTTCAAGCAAAGATGGGCACAATAAGGGACAGAAATGGTATGGACCTAACAGAAGCAGAAGATATTGAGAAGAGGTGGCAAGAATACATGGAAGAACTATACAAAAAAGATCTCATGACCCAGATAACCATGGTGGTGTGATCACTTACCTAAAGGCAGACATCCTGGAATGTGAAGTCAAGTGGGCCTTAGGAAGCATCACTACGAATGAATTCTAGTTGAGCTATTTCAAATCCTAAAAGATGATGCTGTGAAACTGCTGCACTCAATATGCCAGCAACTCTGGAAAACTCAGCAGTTGGCCACAGGACTGGAAAAGGTCAGTTTTCATTCCAATCCCAAAGAAAGGCAATGCCAAAGAATGCTCAAACTACCGCACAATTTCACTCATCTCACAGGTTAGCAAAATAATGCTCAAAATTCTCCAAGCCAGGCTTCAAATACGTGAACCACGAACTTCCAGATCTTCAAGCTGGAATTAGAAAAGGCTGAGGAACCAGAGATCAAACTTCCCACATCTGTTGGATCATTGAAAAAGCAAGGGAGTTCCAGAAAATCATCTACTTCTGATTTTTTTTACTATGCCAAAGCCTTTTACTGTGTGAATCACAAAACTGTGGGAAATTCTGAAAGAGATGGGAATATCAGAACACCTGCCTCCTGAGAAATCTGTATGCAGGTCAAGAAGCAACAGTTAGAACTGGACATAGTACAACAGACTGGTTCCAGATAGGGAAAGAATTATGTCAAGGCTGTATATTGTCACCCTGCTTATTTAACTTATATGCAGAGTACATCATGAGAAACACAATGCTGGATGAAGCACAAGTTGGAATCAAGATTGCCAGGAGAAATATCAATAACCTCAGATATGCGGATGACACCACCCTTATGACAGATAGCAAAGAACTAAAGAACCTCTTGATGAAAGTGAAAGAGGAGAGTGGAAAAGTCAGCTTAAAACTCAACATTCAGAAAATTAAGATCATGGCACCTGGTCTCATCACTTCATGGGAAATAGATGGGGAAACAGTGGAAACAGTGGCAGGCTTTATTTTGGGGGGCTCCAAAATCACTGCAGATGGTGACTGCAGCCATTAAATTAAAAGACGCTTACTCCTTGGAAGAAAAGTTATGACCAACCTAGACAGCTTATTTATTAAAAATCAGAGACATTAGTTTGCCAACAAAGGTGCATATAGTCAGAGCTATTTTTTTTTTTTTTTTTACCAGTAGTCATGTATGCATGTGAGAGTGGGACTATAAAGAAAGCTGAGTGCAGAAGAATTGATGCTTTAAACTGTGGTGTTGGAGAAGACTCTTGAGAGTCCCTTGGACAGCAAGGAGATTCAACCAGTCCATCCTAAAGAAAATCTGGCCTGAATATTCATTGGAAGGACTGATGCTGAAGTTGAAACTCCAATTATTTTGCCACCTGATGTGAAGAACTGACTCATTTGAAAAGACCCTAATGCTGGGAAAGATTGAAGGCAGGATGAGAAGGGGATGACAGAGGATGAGATGGTTTGATGGTATCACTGACTTAGTGGACATGAGTTTGAGTAAACTCTGGAAGTTGGTGATTGACAGGCCTTTCATGTAGTCAATGAAACTGAAATACCTTTTTTTTTTTTCCCTTAATGGTATTCCCTTACTTTCTCTGTGATGCAGTGGATTTTAACAATTTGATCTCTGGTTCTTCTGCCTTTTCTAAATCCAATCTGTACTTCTGGAAGTTCTCAGTTTTGTATTGTATAAGCCTAACTTGAAGATTTTTGAACACGACCTTGCTAGCATGTGAAATGAGCACAACAGTCATGTGGTAGTTTGAACATTCTTTGGCTCTAGGTGAGCGACCATGCCATCGTGCTTATCTGGGTCATTAAGAACTTTTTTGTACAGTTCTTTTGTGTCTTCTTGCCACCTCTTCTTAGTCTCTTCTGATTTTTTTTAGGTCTTTCTGTTTTCGTAGGTCCTTTCCTATTTATTAAAATCCTTTTTATGAGGTAGGTCCTATGTCCTTTTAGTATCCTATATTTTACTTCCTACAGCTTGTCAAATTTTGTTAAGTAGTTAATAGAAGAAGGAATACTTTGATGTCTGTCACCTTGATGAGAATACAGAGACAGTGGTTGTCTTGATCCTTGCTACACCACTAGTGCCCAGGTAGTGTTATCACGATTTGATGAATTAGTGAATGAATACATGAATAAATGGTTGAAGAACGAAGCATCTCAATATCTAGCTAGCCTTTTTACCATGGACCTTCATACCTTGCCTTTATTGTGGATAATTTAGATAAAACCTAGGGATTTTTTTCATTCATTCTTCTAACAGTGATAATTCATCTATTATGTTCAAGCATTGTATTAGGTCTAGAATTCAAAGATAAACAAAATAAATCCCTGTATTTTATTCAGATGCTACTTTCCTATTGGGAGTTTGGAACAGTTTTCATGGACTCAACTTATCTAATCACTAATGTTTTAGTGATTACAGTTCTCTTGCTATAGTGAAAGCACTGAGGATTATTAGCATCACCTTGAGCTATATTCAGAGACTATATTCCTCCCAAATCAAACTAGCTCTCATAGTGTTCTTGTTAAAAACGTAAATTCCTAAGTTCCATGCCACTAAATCATAATCCCCAGGGAAGAGTTGTGTATTGATGTAGTTCTTTATTAGGTAACCACTGGGTGGTACCAGTGAGTACCTTATCAGTCATTTAAAAACACTTAAAAAATTAAAAAAATTTGGATTGGCAGAATTTTAAATATTATACTATAAAATTTATTTAAATACATAGTACATTAATGCATAATACATTAAATACATAGTACATTAAAACACAATGCATTAAACATAATACATTTTATACATAATGAATTTAAATTTATTTCAATATATATTTTAATACATAACAATACTCACGGCATACAAAAATGTTAAATTTTTCTATTCCCAGCATTGTTTAATTTGCCATAAATGACACATAAGAGAGGGCATGAAAAGGAAAATATCAAAAATGGGATATAGAGTTTGGTTTAGGAGCTAGATATATATTTAATTATAGAATTTTAATAAATTTTGTAACATCAAAAATAGATCAAAAGTACTTTCAATTATTCCTTCATTTTTTCACTGAAATAACATCCTGTTTACATTTTATGTGCCCTCTTTTGCTTATTAATGATGAGATAAGAGAGAAGGCTTCATGATGCTATCTACAAAACCTCTCTGAAGATGAATAGGTTTAAAATGTGTATAGACTTTGTCATGATATACAGAAAGAAGAACAGATATAGTTCCTATTAAATGTATACTTTTAAATGTTGATATGTGATATGTGAGAGAAATGTTGGTGTTTGATGATGCTGTTGTCTTGGGAATTTGGAGAATTACTGTATTATGCTTCTTATTAACTTGTTTAGTCACTCAGTCATGTCTGACTCTTTTGTTACTCCATGGACTGTAACTTTCTGAACTCCTTTGTCCATGGGATTTCCCAGGCAAGAATACTGGAATGGGTTGCAAAATTTCCTTCTCTAGGGGATCTGTATTCCTGACACAGGGATCCAACCCATGTCTCCTGCATTGATGTACAGATTCTTTACTACTGAGCCCCAGAGAAGTCCCTTATTAACTTATAAAAATTGCATAATGGTTTTTGTTATGTTTCCTGCCTCTAAGTAAGAGTCACTTGTGGGGCAAATTTTACAAACTAAATTAAAATTTTAAATATATGACTAATATAAATAATTAAAATCAGTGTAACCATCAAAACCCTCATGGCATCCAAAAATACTGTGTTCAGCTGGATGAAAAAAGAAGCCATGAACATATTCATCCAGTCTCCACTATCTCCCCATTCATAGATCACGCAAGATGTACTAAGTGTTCCTCCTAAAGGGGCCAATAAATTTTACTATTTTATTAGTAAGAATAGTAACAGAAATAAATTTTATTATTATAGTAGTATACATTATTATATTAAAAATATAAATATACTTTATTAGGTCTTTACGTGGAAGGAACCCAATGAAATAGACTCATCCTGTCCTGAAAGTTCATCGATCTCCATTTAGGAAACGTGGTAGAATGTACACTGCATCTGGTTCTACCTTTGGGGTGTTTATATTCAGATTCAGGGAAGAGGTTGGCCCAAAGTCATTTTATAGAACGGACTCCTGGTTTCTGACTTATTTCTTAAAAGCAAAACAAAACAGGATTATGCTGTCTTCCTTGTCTTCAGATATGCATCACACAAATAAAAATGCAACTTCACCGTGATGTCAACAGTAAGATCATTTGACTTTTGAAAAGAGCTCCTGGAATAGAAATTGTGATGACTAGTTGTGACTGATGAAACAGGAAATCCAGAATGATTCTGTTTCTGAGAACTAATCATTGCAAACATTTCTCAACATCTGCTCTGTTGTCTTAACGTGTCAGTAGTCTATAAGATACTAGAAAACTGAAAAGGAAACACTATTCCATGAATGGTTGGGTAATCCTGTTCTAAGGCATCAATATTACTTAGGACTATCTGTATCTGGAGATGAGTTCTGAATGGGAAGGAGTAAAGGGAATCATTCTGATTTCTATAAAGTCATCCCAAACCCAGTTCTTTATAACAAGAATTATTTGCCAATCCTTAGTACACGGCCCTCAAAAGTTCATTTGTTGAAGATGCCTCAACTGTACTGGAAATTTTCACCAGTATTTAAAGAGAATGTTTATTGCCTGCTTCTATGACATGATTGTTGCTTTCAAATCATTCGCACATTGAGGACATGTTTAGATACTCTGTGATCCAGGGTAAGTTAAGGCTTTGTGCTTTGGGTGTTTTTTTGGTTTTGTTTTTGTATTCATGAGGTCTTCAGATTAATCCATTTTCCCCTTTCAGGAAGAATATGTTTTAACTTTGACTCATAATATAAGCATAATTGTTTTTTTCTTTTCAGAAATGTTGTTAGCGGTTGCCATAGTTTAATCAAAAATCTATTCTTAACTGGAATTATCTTCTATTATTCTCTTGTGACAATGAAAACTCAATACTTTATTTTTCCTTTTAACTCTTTGCCTGGCATGCATTTATCAAAGAGGAGAACAGATTTTGGATGACTATGGAGTTTAGGTAAGACTATCCTAAAATAATGGGATTAATGTGTATGAAACAAAGTGAAGTGTTCTTTATGAAGGACTGCTGCTGCTGCTGCTGCGAAGTCGCTTAAGTCGTGTCTGACTCTGTGTGACCCCATAGACGGCAGCCCACCAGGCTTCCCCGTCCCTGGGATTCTCCAGGCAAGAACACCAGAGTGGGTTGCCATTTCCTTCTCCAATGCATGAAAGTGAAAAGTGAAAGTGAAGTCGCTCAGTTGTGTCTGACTCTTAGTGACCCCATGGACTGCAGCCCACCAGGCTCCTCCGTCCATGGGATTTTCCAGGCAAGAGTACTGGAGTGGGATGCCATGGCCTTCTCCGTTATGAAGGACAAAGTATTAATAAAGCTGTAAACATTTCTGAAAGTAGATAGGCCTATACTGGTTAGTCTGGTATTACACTATGTAAATTCAGGCTCTTGAATGACAAAGGAGAATTTTTCCTTTGGTTGACTAATGAAAAATATGAATTTTGTATATTAAATTACTGTATGTACTTGAAATCTCAAAAAGAGGTATCTCTAAAATAATGTAAACGGTAATGGTCCAGAACAGCACTGTCAAATAGAAATGTGAGCTACACATGTAATTTTAAATTTCTAGTAACACATTTTAAAAGGGTACAGCGAAAGAAATGAAAATGATTTTAACATTTTATATGGTATATCTTAAATACCTTTAAACATAGAATTCATATAAAATATTATTAAATAAATGTATTTGCAAAACAGAAATAGAGTCTAAGATATAGAAAACAAACTTATGTTTTCCAAGGGGTAAAGAGGAGTGGGGAGGTATAAATTGAGATAGGGATTGATATATGCGCACACTATTATATATAAAAGAGATAACTAATAAGAACCTATTAGGGAACATCACTCAGTATTCTGTAATGGCCTATATGGAAAGAGAACCTAAAAAAAGAGTGGGTGTAAGTATATGTATAACATTCACTTTGTTGTATACTGAAAAAAAAACCACAAATTGTAAATCAACAATACTCCAAAAACAACTGATAAAAAATCAAATGAAAATATAATTGAGGTCTTTTATCTTACTTTTTCGTACTAAGTTGCCAAAATCTGGCGTGTATATTTGAAAGGAAAAACTCTGCTCCTCCTCAGCTCTCAATACTTTCGACAAGTGTAGCTCTGGTTTCCCAAATCCATCAGTACATCCGTTTTCATTAGACATCAGCTGAAGGTCCTAAATCACTGAATTCTGAAACCACCTGGAAAAGGTGCGGATCTCACCGCTTAAGGGCTCAGTCTCGCAAGACAGTCCTCACTTCAGATGCCAATTACAAGTCCAGATTGCCTCTACTTCTGACCAACCAGCTGTAAGTTGGGGCTTCTCATGATCCCCTCCTCAGGTTTGATAATTTGCTAAAAAGGCTCACAGAACTTGGGAAATTTCTTACATTTATTGATCAATCAATCAAAGACAGAACTCAGGAAGAGCCAGATAGGAGAGATGCACAGGGCAGTGTATGGAGGAAGAGGTGTGAGACTTCCATGCCTTCTCTAGGCCCACTACCCTCCCAGCACCTTCACAGGTGCCAAAACTGAAAGCTCATCATGTCTCATTGTTTCAGACTGTTATAGAGCTTAATCTCCAATCTCTCCATCGCTTCCCCTTCCCAGAGCTCAGTAGGTGGTGCAGAAATTTCTGCTTATCTGATCACTCAGTATTTCTGGTGGTGGTATTGTTCAGTCACTCAGTCATATCCAAGTCTTTGCTACCCCATGGACTGCGGCATGCCAGGCTTCCCTGTCCTTCATCATCTCCTGGAGCTTGCGCAAACTCATGTTTCGAGTCAGTGATGCCATCCAACCATCTCATTCTCTGTCACCCCCTTCTCCTCCTGCCATCAGTCTTTCCCAGCATCCAGGTCTTGTCCAGTGAGTCAGTTCTTAATGTCAAGTGGCCAAAGTATTGGAACTTCAGCTTCAGCATCAGTCCTTCCAATGAATATTCAGGACTGATTTCCTTTAGTATTGACTGGTTTGATCTCCTTGCTGTCTAAGGGACTCTCAAGAGTCTTCTCCAACACTACAGTTCAAAGCATCAATTCTTTGGTGCTCAGCCTTCTTTATGGTTCAACTCTCAAATCAATACATGACTACTGGAAAAACCATAACTTTAACTATGTAGACTTTTGTTGGCAAAATGATGTCTCTGCTTTTTAATATACTTTCTAGTTTTGTCATAGCTTTTCTTCCAAAGAGTAGCCGTCTTTTAATTTCATGGCTGCAACCATCTACAGTGATTTTGGAGCCCAAGAAAATAAAGTCTGTCACTGTTTCCATTGTTTCCCCATCTATCTGCCATGAAGTGATGGGACCAGATGCCATGATCTTAGTTTTTTGAATGCTGAGTTTTAAGCAAACTTTTTTACTCTCTTCTTTTACCCTCATTAAGAGACTCTTTAGTTCCTCTAAACTTTCTGCCATTAGAGTGGTGTCATAGGTATATCTGAGGTTATTAATATTTCTCCTGGCAATCTTGATTCCAGTATGTGCTTCATCCAGCCTGGCATTTCACATGATGTACTCTGGATAGATTAAATGAATAAGGTGACAATATACAGCCTTGATGCACTCCTTTACCATTTTTGAACCAGTCCATTGTTCCACATCTGTTCTAACTGTTGCTGTTTGACCTGCATACAGATTTCTCAGGAGGCAGGTAAGGGTGTGCTACTCCCATCTCTTTAAGGATTTTCTACAGTTTGTTATAATCCACACAGTCAAAGGCTTTAAAGTGGTCAAAGAAACAGGAGTAGATATTTTCCTGGAATTCTCTTGCTTTTTTGTGATCTAACAGATGGCAATTTGATCTCTGGTTCCTCTTTCTTTTCTAAATCCAGCTTGTACATCTGGAAGTTCTCATTTCACGTCTTGTAGAAGCGTGGTTTGAAGGATTTTGAGCATTATCTTGCGAGCATGTGAAATGAACACAGTTGTATGGTAGTTTGAACATTCTTTGGCATTGCTGTTCTTTGGGATTGGAGTGAAAACTGATCTTTTTCCAGGCCTGTGGCAGCCACTGAGTTTTCCCAATTTGCTGACATATTGTATGCCATCCTGGGGCTGTCTGGAGCCTGTCCCCAGTAACCAGTCACCTCATTAGCATAAATTTACCTGCGCCCAGAAGGAGCTCCTTGTGAATAACATAAGGTACTCATATTCCTTATGGAAATTGTAAATGTTTTAGGAGATCTGTTCAGGAACCGGGAACAAAACACAAATATTTTTTTATTGTACTACAGTTTTACGTTTACAGCGCATCTCAATGCCAGTCAGCGTATTTCAAGTGGGTAAGAGTGTATGGCCCTTGTGGTGGTTCTGTTGGGCTGGCCAGGTATAGAGAGATCACTGAATATGCTCCCTTTGAGATTTATGTAACCCACTTAACTGTTCCTTGCCTCAGTTTCTTCATTTTTCTGATATTAATATTAAAATGCTCTTATTTCCAATATTAAATTATGTTACTCTAGAAAGTTATACACGGAGAAGGCAATGGCAACCCACTCCAGTACTTTTGCCTGGAAAATCCCATGGACGGAGGACCCTGGTAGGCTACAGTCCATGGGTCGTGAAGAGTCGGATACAACTGAGGGACTTCACTTTCGCTTTTCACTTTCATGCACTGGAGAGGGAAATGGCAACCCACTCCAATGTTCTTGCCTGGAGAATCCCAGGGACGGGGGAGCCTGGCGGGCTCCATGTATGAGGTCACACAGAGTCAGACACGACTGAAGTGACTTAGCAGCAGCAGCAGCAGAAAGCTATACAACTTAAGAGAAAGCCATGAAAATTTTTGTATAAGGAAAATTAGTATAATAGGAGGACTTCCCTGGTGGCTCAGATGGTAAAGAATCTACCTGTAATGCAGGTGACCTGGGTTCGATCCCTGGCTTGGAAAGATCCCCTGGAGGGCATGGCAACCCATCCCAGTATTCTTGCCTGGAGAATTCCGTGGACAAGAGAGCCTGGCAGGCCACAGTCTGTGGGGTCACAAAGAGTTGGACATGACTGAGTGACTAACCACAGCTTAATAGGATGTGCTCTTGTCAGTAAAGTACATTGTATCAAGTTAGAATAAAATACCATAATACTCTGTGCATCATTAAAAAACACCTTTAATGTATGAGGAGAATTAAACTACCTGCATACCTTTAAATTGGGATTCTCTGGTGGCTCAGAAAGTAAAGACTCTGCCTGCAATGTGGGAGATCAGGGTTCGATCCTTGGATTGAGAAGATACCCTAGAGAAGGAAACAGCTAACCACTGCACTATTCTTACCTAGAGAATCCCATGGACAGAGGAGCCTGGAGGGCTACAGTCCCTGGACTCACAAGAGTTGGACAAGACTGAACGACTCACACACACACACACAACTATGTTATAATGAAGTATAATTTTGGCTCTACAGATTTTAAAGAATTTTATTATTACACGTATTTGCTAATCTAGGCTTTTTGTTTTTTAAGGACACTGTTCAATGATGAAGTTCTTTATCTGATTTTGTATCAGTTTGCTCAAATAATTAAATACCCAGGAAACAGTAGAAACCAGGGAGCCTATGAATGAGTTTCCAAGGCAGAAGATTTTTTCTGACTCCAAAAAATTTTTTAAATTAAAATATAGAATTTGTTCTTCATGAATTCTGTTGAGCAAAGTAATTTGAAAAGTCAGTCTTGTCCAAAAATCAGGTTGGTCCAAGTTGGATGAAACTTGCAAAAATGTTGTTTATTAAATAAATAGTTGAGCATACTCAAATGTTTCCTTAGGAAAGGGAAAAAAACCTGTGGGCATTGACTATTCTTTGAAACCAAGTGTAATTTCCACTGCTTTCTGGCATTTCTCATTTATATATTAATGTTCTTTTTAAAATTCAAGAGACCTTTATAACTACCTAATGATACAAAGTGCACAGGTGACCTTTTAAATCTGTGCCTGCTGCTGGGTTCTCTAACTACACTCTATTCTAAAGACTCTCAAAGGTAAAGTAGAAATGATGTTTTCTAGTTTTGAATATAAGCAATATTTTTTAAATATTACATTTTAAATTGTTTATATAATGTGTGAAAAAATAGCAGATTATTTTAACTAGCTATTTTTTAGTGAAATTTCATATGAAAATTGATGAAATAAATTATAGGGTAGTTGAAAGGAGTTCATATGGAAAGTGTTTTATAAATGGTTAAATGCTATACAAATATTAGGTATTATTATTAGTGCCAGGAATAATAATGATAAATTAGTATAGAGTGTCAGATATGTTTATCTTGATATTGGTTTCTGATTTATGTGGAAACCAAGTCTTTTGAATTATCTTAGTTCTGGATAAAATGATTGTCATGATGACATAAATTATTGTTAATGTAAAATACATGAGTTATTTCTATAAGGAACAGATGTAGATGTTAAAATATAGGTAATTCTTAAGAGATTTTGGTTTTGTTTATCAAATATTGCAAATTATGTCTACACAGTCTTAGATTTTGTCGAAACAGTCCTTCCTATAGAACAGATTATATATTCATAATATAAAAATAAACGTATTTTTTCAAGTTTTTAAATACATGAATTATATTCTCCATTACAAATTGAAATTCTCTCTCCGTGTCATATAAAACATAGTAAAATTCATCACTCTAATACTGATTATGGTATTTATACTACTATATGAAGTTAAGCTATGTGATTCTGATTAGTGAAAATATTACTGGGTTTTACAGATAACTATAAACTAGTCTCGACTTTGTATTTGTCTTTTCCTATTTTAGAGTCTTTAATTAGTTTAAGACTACAAAATTTGTATAAATTCCTAGCAATCTTTTGGTCCTAGGCACTCGCCTAGAATAGGCAAGAAGGTGGGTAAGGTGGCCTTGGTTTTAGATCTTATGAAAAAGAAAATAAAAGTTGCCCAGTCATGTCTGACTCTTTGTGACCCAATGGACTATACAGTCCATGGAATTCTCCAGGCCAGAATACTGGAGTGGGTAGCCTTTCTCTTCTCCAGGGGATGTTCCCAACCCAGGGATTGAACCCAGCCCTCCTCCATTGCAGGTGGATTCTTTACCAGCTGAGCCACAAGGGAAGACCTTAGATCTAATTATTACCTGATTATCGTGTTATGCCTAGCTTAAGACACAGCAGTGGTAAGGAACAGAGAATTTGGAGCTCAACAGACTTTGGATTGTAACTTGGCTCCACCACTTATAGGTATGAGGATTTGAATATGTTGTTTTTTCTCTCTGAGCCTTTGTTTCCTCATCTTGATAATGGAAATATTAATCAGTAGCTAACTTATAGGAATATTTTATTATCTAATATAATTTGAGCATAGATTCTTGCAAAGTGCCTGGCCTGTAGTGACCACTCAGTACCAGTTTAAGATGATCATTTTCTTTTTTATGGCTATGATTACTATTTTTGTAGTCATCAAAGATTGTATCATTATATAAATAACTAGGATATTTGGGGGGCTACATAATTATTTGGGCTTGCCAAGTGGAAAGAATCTTCCTGCCGATGTAAGAAACACAGGAGATGCAGGTTCAATCTCTGGGTGGGGAAAATCCCCTGGAAGAGGAAATGGTAAACCACTCCTGTATGTCCTTGCCTGGGAAATCCCAAGGACAGAGGAGCCTAGGATTGCAAAGTCAGACACAATTCATTAACTAAGGAGCAGCAGCAGCAGCGGCATATAATTACTTATGCTCAAGTACTTTTTGAAGTTTTCTATATGAAGCATGGGAGATTGAGAGCCAGAGTACTTATTAGTCAAGTAAACATTGGCCATGCCTTTTAATAATGGAAAATAGATCCCCAAACATTACTATGTGCATTCTATCCACTTGCCTTCTCTGTGGGGTCTCTTCAAATTTAGGAACGTATAGAAATTTAGGTATTGACCTAAGTGGTTTTACTTATACCCAGGCAAGGTGAATGTATTGAATGTGGAATTTAGAGTCAAAATTATTTAGTTATGACAGGTAACTCCTTTGTAATTTAGAGAAATCAGTATTTGCTGGAATTGTCCCGAGCCATGGTAGACATTATCTGTAAATTACTAGGTGACTGAGAGCAGGGACTCTTCACTTTCTGCATTGCGGAGGAGGGTTCATTTCTCTGGTGGCCCAGCTTTGTAGATCTAATATAACACCTTACAGAGCTCCCTGAAGCATGTTAGTAACTGGTGCTGCCTGAGAGCTGTTTCACTCTCATCTAGCCCTTGACTTTAAATAAAGTGAATTCTGTTTTTCTTCATTATATATGTTTAGCAAAAGCAGCCATTTTGAAAATATTACTAGTTGCATGGAATTGTTCCTATTCCTACTACTTAGAACATTTAATTTTGAAAATAATGTCTCTAAATTGAAACAACGGAAGAGTCCATGTTTCCATGGGAGTTCACCTGCATAACTGAGAAACATAAAGAAAAAGAATAACTCTGTAAACTGTCCAAATGAGGTGTGCATTTGTAGCTTCAGCTTTTCCCTTTCAATAATCCTTTGATAATTTCCCAAGAGATGTCATATTTGGAATTGCAATCTTCAGTATTCTAGATGAATCTAAATTTCATTCAATGTCATGGCTGTCGGTGGAAAGGCTGGACAGATAGGAAAGATGAAAATCTTATTTCATTTTCCCAATCACCTTAAGTGGGACTGACAGAATTTGTGGTTTAAGTATCTTTCTTTTTATCTTAGAGGAATAAAAAAACAAAACAAAACAAAAAAACAAAAAAAAAAATTTGTGTATTTAGAAATTACAGTCAACTAATATTTCTTATAGAAGATAATTTCAAGGTAATATTACTGACAGGTAAGCATCAGATGGGTAGTAAATGACTCCTGAATATATATATACACACACACACATATATATATGCACACATATGTTATATATTATTATTGTATATTATACATATATATAAATGCTATAATGGAAAATGTTGCCATTGTTCCTACTTAGTGAATTTGTTATCTAAACACATCATTTAATCACGTCAGGGACATATACATAACAAGTTTACTAAAATCCTGACTCGAATTGGCATCGTTTAGATTGCACATCCAACCATTGCTTATGGCTTTCTGATCTTGAAATTTCTGGATTGTTGATTTGGGTTGATGAATAAATCATAGTTCATTTTCTTCATTGTGAACAAAATTAATACATATGTACAATATGGTGCTTTCTATCCTCTCTCAGATTATGAGAAAATAGGTTGCTATGTTGTCATTCTTTTAGTCTTCAGCAATTTAGAACTTGATCTGTACTAAGAACTGTGTTAGGCACTTGAGATTAAAAAATGATTAAGAAACAGCTTCTTAGGGAACGGAGAGGGCAGAAACAGACCTAGACATGGTAGCACCGTGTGACAGTGGCTCAGGATATTTGGAGAGGAAGCCCCGTGGGACTGGTGATGAGTAAGTATTGAGGAAAGGATAGTTCAGAGAGGAGGCACATTTGGGCAGGACTTTGTCCCATATGGCTGGGTGATGGCATGATGGATCTGAAGGACAGATTGCATGTCATGTGATAAGGCATAGAAGATGAAAGAGCATGATATGAACACGGAATGATAAAACTCACTACAGTACATCGTGACAGAGGCTAGGTTGAGGTACACTAGACAGATGTGTGAGGGGAATCCCTCTGCGTCCATTACAGTGTCTGACACATGGCATGTATATGTATATAAAACACACAGAGCACTGCCCCGTGTTTCTACATTCTTTACATCTAAGTTAATATGTAATTAAGTTGTAACAGTTTATTCTTGAATAATACGACTTAACAATAATGAATTTTATTACTTTTAGTATGAAAAAAATTTAAATTATATGATCATTCAACATTTATTCAACATATATTTATTTAGCACCTAATATATACCAGAAATTGGTCTAGGCATGGGGATACAACAATCAAAAAACCAGAAAATCCTGTTCTCTCACAGAGCTTACGCATCATACTATGCACTGTAGGAGTCGTTGGATAGTGACTGGCACAAATCACAAATCTAGATTGCATAGCAAACACCAGATAAGACCCAGCAGATTTATAAGAAAAACTGTCATTCACAGACTCATCACAAAATGTATTTACCGAGTTCTAATTTGGTACAGACATTATAACTAAGGCCTAGAAAATTAGAACAAGAAATAAAGGGTAGGGAGAATGAGAGAAAAGAGACTTTGAAGTTTATTTGCTTGAAGTAATTTTAAAAAATATTCTATCGTATTAAAATCGATCTTTGTAAGTATTGTTTCCTTTCTCTGCCTGATAGTTTGTATCATTATTTATGGGCAGACATGTAAGCAGTTTGGAAGATTGTTAAAAATAATAATAGTATTACTGCTTCACAGCTGTTGGAATTACTGTGAAACATTTGAAAGGCTAGGCTCATTTACTTGACAAAAGAGTATATTATTGTTCAACCAAAACTACTATGCTCGGTCCTAAGAGAGAGATTAGTATCATAAATATAAATAAAGAAGACTACAGTGTAAACATTGTGTGTTCAATGCTGTTTTAAGCCTATAGTTCACATCCTACTGATTTTAATTGCTTTATAAGAAAACTTTTCAATTTTGGTTTACTCCAAAAATGAAGGGGAGAAAGTTTGGGGGACATGTCATTTCACTTCCAATAAAGATGTCTAAATCCTGGACCTGTTTCCTTAGAGTGTGGTAATCATGACACACAAAACAAAAGTCATTTTAGCAAAACTATTTGCTGTCCTGTGAGGAGCACATGGTTCATAATTGTCAGCTGAGATTAACTGAAAGACATATGTTAATAGAGTCGATAGTAGTATTTTAGTTGCATTTTAGCTCTATGAAAATTTCTGCATTCCATAAGTTTTTTTTTTCTATATTGTCAGCATTGCAGATTCTAATATAAATGACTCTTCAAAGAAACACATCTATTAATACATCCATTATAAATTGAAAGACTGTGAATCCATAAAGAGTATCTTTGAATCAGATTTGGATTTATGCCTGTAGTATATTTTTCAGAGATAAACAATAATCCTCATAGGGATTGTTCTTGTTTTACCTAGCAAGATGACAGATTATACTGATGTTTCCTGTCTTTTTTTTTTCAGTTAGAAGGAATTATAAAATAGTGGTGAGATCAAAATGATTGTTGGACACCTGCTGTAGTAAGTCAAAACCTGTGTGTTACTTGCATAAGAGGTCACAGCGAAGTGGTATCTGTGGTATACAGAAAGTCCCCTGGCTCATGAATGCCTTCGACAGTCGTGTCTTCACAATGCACTCAGTTGCCTCTTTGGAGGAAGGCTGTGGTCACAGTTTGCATAGGTTCCCTGTTGGAGGAAGTGAGCTGTACTGGTTTTGGCACAAAGGATAGTATTGGCTTGTAGTCCAGAACCTTAGAGAACCAGACCCAGATGATATGGGACATAGATGAAGGACTAAAAGCTGTTAAATGTGGTCAGTGCTTTGTGATCTTGAAAGTGAGTATTAATATCACACTAATGTTCGAGACAGCAAAAGAGACACTGATGTATGGAACAGTCTTATGGACTCTGTGGGAGAGGGAGAGGGTGGGAAGATTTGGGAGAATGGCATTGAAACATGTAAAATATCATGTATGAAATGAGATGCCAGTCCAGGTTCAATGCACGATACTGGATGCTTGGGGCTAGTGCACTGGGACGACCCAGAGGGATGCTATGGGGAGGGAGGGGGGAGGAGGGTTCAGGAAGCACATGTATACCTGTGATGGATTCATTTTGATATTTGGCAAAACTAATACAATTATGTAAAGTTTAAAAATAAAATAAAATTAAAAAAAAAAAGTAATACATTATTTGACCTTACTATAACTTCTAAGGAGTATACAAGCATTTTGTCATTGAATCCTCATAGCAGTCCTTTGAGATAGACTGCTCACTTGATGGCACACTGAGCGACTTCACTTTCGCTTTTCACTTTCATGCATTGGAGAAGGAAATGGCAACCCACTCAACTGTTCTTGCCTGGAGAATCCCAGGGAAGGGGAAGCCTGGTGGGCTGCCATCTGTGGGGTTGCACAGAGTTGGACACGACTGACATGACTTAGCAGCAGCAGCTCACTTGATGGATGAGGAAAATCAAAGGTACAAAGGAGACTAAAAGGAAGTACTAATGATATATTTAAATGGGCATTCATTCATTGAGCACTTAATATGTACAAGCACATAACTTATTTAACCTATGTATTTAATCTTCATGAGGTAGGTTTTATTATTATAAGGCTTCCCAGGTGGCTCATTGGTAAACAGTCTTCCTGCCAAGCAGGAGAGGCAGATTCAATACCTGGATTGGGAAGATGCCCTGGAGAAGGAAATGACAACCCACTCCAGTATTCTTCCCTGGGAAATCCCATGGAGAGTAGAGCATGGGAGGCTCAGTCCATAGGATTGCAAAGGTTGGAAGTGATTTAACAAGTAAAAAACAACAAATATTGTTATTCCCATTTACAAATGAAGAAAAAATTTGTTTTTGAAAAGTCAAATAATATGCCCATGATCCCATAGCTAATAAATGCCAGAGCTAAGGTATAAACCCAGTCAAAAGTACCTTTTTTCTTTAGTGAAATAAGGGCTCATTTTCCCATTTCCATACACCTTACTTTTCTAAACCCAATGGAAATATGAATTTAAAACAGAAGGTATTTGAGCAACTTATTGTCTAGTTATTAGCAGGACAAAAATATTAAAGCTAAGGAGATAAAATATCTTCTAAAGTGTATAAGTAAGAGAGCTACAGCTTGGGGAAACAGTCTTGGGGAACGTACACTTGGGCTTTAAAATCTAATAGAGACAAATAAACAAATGGGACCTAATTAAACTTAAAAACTTCTGCACAACAAAGGAAACTATTAGCAAGGTGAAAAGACAGCCTTCAGAATGGGTGAAAATAATAGCAAATGAAGCAACTGACAAACAACTAATCTCAAAAATATACAAGCAACTCCTACAGCTCAATTCCAGAAAAATAAATGACCCAATCAAAAAATGGGCCAAAGAACTAAATAGACATTTCTCCAAAGAAGACATACAGATGGCTAACAAACACATGAAAAGATGCTCAATGTCACTCATTATCAGAGAAATGCAAATCAAAACCACTATGAGGTACCATTTCACGCCAGTCAGAATGGCTGCGATCCAAAAGTCCACAAACAATAAATGCTGGAGAGGGTGTGGAGAAAAGGGAACCCTCTTACACTGTTGGTGGGAATGCAAACTAGTACAGCCACTATGGAGAACAGTGTGGAGATTCCTTAAAAAACTGGAAATAGAACTGTCTTATGATCCAGCAATCCCACTGCTGGGCATACACACTGAGGAAACCAGAAGGGAAAGAGACACGTGTACCCTAATGTTCATCGCAGCACTGTTTATAATAGTCAGGACATGGAAGCAACCTAGATGCCCATCAGCAGATGAATGGATAAGAAAGCAGTGGTACATATACACAATGGAGTATTACTCAGCCATTAAAAATAATACATTTGAATCAGTTCTAATGAGGTGGATGAAACTGGAGCCTATTATACAGAGTGAAGTAAGCCAGAAAGAAAAACACCAATACAGTATACTAACGCATATATATGGAATTTAGAAAGATGGTAATAATAATCCTGTATACGAGACAGCAAAAGAGACACTGATGCATAGAACAGTCTTTTGGACTCTGTGGGAGAGGGAGAGGGTGGGATGATTTGGGAGAATGGCATTGAAACATGTATAATATCATGTATGAAATGAGTCACCAGTCCAGGTTCGATGCACGATACTGGATGCTTGGGGCTGGTGCACTGGGACGACCCAGAGGGAGGGTATGGGGAGGGAGGAGGGTTCAGGATGGGGAACACATGTATACCTGTGGCAGATTCATTTCAATATTTGGCAAAACCAATACAATATTGTAAAGTTTAAAAATAAAATAAAATTTAAAAAAAAAATAAATAAATTAAAAAATAATAAAATCTAATAGAGAAAATTTCCATTCCAGTTTCATTGCTTCCTAATTATGCACTCATGGGAAATTATTTAGTCTCTTCTGAACTTCTGTAGCTCAGAAGTTCACCACATCACTGGGGAAGCTGTGAAACTAGGATTTAAATCCATGTCATATGATAAAGATGAGTGCTCTTGTTCATTAGACTAATGACTTCTCCCAACTAATGTCGAATGTACCTGGTAAATTAAGAGTGGTGTGTAAAATTTCTGAGGCCAGGTCTTGGTCTTACTTGTGGCTTCTACAATGGATCCATATATTAATACCTTATCTGCATCTTTGACTAGATACTTTTGTCTGTAAGTGCATTAATTAATGCACTACAAGGAAGAAAAAAATAGTGTATATATTAAGTCTCTTTACTCTTTTTATGCTTTCAGTTATTTATTTAACTTCTGCTGTTAATTTTCCAGAAGAACATTGAATAATTATGGATTTTCTCCAGAAACATTCTTATAATTTTAACTTGCCCTGTTCCCTCATATTATTGAGAAAGGAATTGAGGACCAGAGAGGTGAAGTCTTACCCGGGTCTAGCTCATAATGCTAGAACTAGGATGAATACTCGTTTTCAGTGCTTTTTTTCTCAATACCACACAACCTGTGTTAGTTAAAACCTTGGGTAGATTATTGGGACAGGGTTCTTTGTAAAGAACCAAGTGTTTTCTAAAATAAACAGTTCATTCAATCTCATTAGAAGATGTAAGACTGTCCCATAGAACTCCCCGAGTACCCATAGAACTTATCTATTCTAAGATAAGTAATTGAAGAGAAATATATATTCTACTCAATTACGTTATCATTCTCAAGCACTTAACTCCTGTGTTCCTTGCTGAAGCTCCTCACAGCTGTACTATTAATGTAAGAGGCATATTAACAGGTACATCCTCCGACCTGTAAAAGTTCAGCCTGATGTGCCCTAGTTGTCCTGTTTTTGACAACTTTAGTATTTTGCCTCACACATTCTTTAGTTGTTATTCCGTTGGTCTAATTAGACAGTAAGGAGGTGAGGAAAGTGGACCTACCATTCGTTCTCACCTCTTTAGCTGTGCCCTCTTTATATCCTCCAGAAAAACAAACCTGTGCCACTATCGATCCACGTACATATGGTCCACTATACTTGGCTGTGGTGAGCCCAAATTTGTAACTGCGGAAGTTGGAACTACTTACGGAAATACTTAGTGTGGAAGCTCAGCGCTCAAGTCATGACTTTAGAACTGAGTCTGAATCTCGGCTGAGTCATTTAACGCATGTTTATTAGTCGGGCAGGTTACTCAACCTCTGAGTCTCAATTTCTTTGTTGATAAATCGAGGATAAACATTTATGTAATAGTGCCTACATCATATTTTTCTCATAAGCTTAAGTGAGAGATCAAGTATATAAAGTGCTTAGAATATAATATGTGCTAGATTGATGTTAGCTATAATTATTAGTGTCACAGTAATATTTAGCTTCAGAAAGCTTCCAAGAATGAAATTGTATCTTTTAGCTGTTCCTTGATGTTGCCCCTCATTCAGGCAAAAACTGTTGGCGTTCTGATCCCATTCATTCATTCTTTCCTTCATGTGGACCCCAAAATTTAGATATTTCAGCTCTTTGCTCTTTGATTTCTTCTTCAAAAACTGTTAAAGGAGGGTGATATCTGTTTTAAAAAGTTATTGTGGGGAAAAGATGAGCTTCTGTCTTAACTTTGGCCCTTTATTTGTATAATAAGCAATTAGTTGATGGTAGTGGCTCTTATTGTTCATTGTTAGTTTTAAGTTTCTCAAGAAAGCAGACATCTGAATATCTTCAGTGGTTTAATTTATGCTTTTGTACTTGTCATAGGATACTTAGTTGCTTCCTGTTGAGCTATTTAATAAGGTAGTGACTTTCTACAACTGAGAGACCACAGTATAAGATGAATTTTTTGGAAATCAGTGAACCAAGCTGCCAAATATTAAATTTGAATCCTGCAGGTATGATAATGATGAAATAGATTAATTTAAGAACCAATTCCCACATTCAATTGAAATGTTATCACAGTACGTTTTGTGTGGGAAAGAATGTGTCTGTGACCTAGGTTTAAATAATTTGGTGACTGAGTTGCTAATTGAACAGTAAAAATTAAAAAAAATATATAACAATAACACCTATGTTGAACTTTCCATCAAGATCTTTCTATCGAGTTACTGCATTCTCTCATTCATTTAACTGCATGCATTGAGTGCCTCCTCTGTTGGCTTCCTTGCCAGCTCAGTTGGTGAAGAATCTGCCTGCAATGCAGGAGACCCCAGTTCGATTCCTGGGTCAGGAGGATCTGCTGGAGAAGGGATAGGCTACTCACTGCAGTATTCAAGAACTTCTCTTGTGATTCAGTTGGTAAAGAATCTGCCTGCAATGCGGGAGGTCTGGGTTCGATCCCTGGGTTGGGAAGATCCCCTGGAGAAGGGAAAGGCTACCACTCCAGTATTCTGGTCTGGAGAATTCCATGGACTGTGTAATCCATGGGGTCACAAAGAGTCGGACATGACTGAGTGACTTTGACTTTCTGTGGCAGGTACTCTGGACTTCTGGGCATCTGCTGGTTTTCAAGGAGTCTACAATTTAGTGGGAGAAACAGACACTGATCAAATAATTACATAAATAAATACCAACTTTTAATTTTGCCTGATGTTACAAAAGAGATGAGCTCTCAAAAGTGGAATTTGACATAGTCAAGAAGGTCAGAGAAGGACTCTGTAAGAAAGTGTGCTTGCCCTGAGATCTAAAGGACTTTATATGGGGTCTAGGATGAGATTCTGTTTGAATTCATTAGATGTCACAGATCTTTATTTAGTGCACTCTCATTTTCACAAGTGATTGCTTTGGGCAGACAATGAAGGGAAAACCTATCCTAACAAGCTGATTGCCTGGTGGCTAGAATCTGCCTGCAGCAGGAGACATGGGTTCTATCCCTGGGTCGGGAAGATCCTGTGGAGAAGGGAAAGGCTACCCACTCCAGTATTCTTGCCTGGAGAATTCCATGGACAGAGGAGCCTGGTGGACTACAGTCCATAAGGTCTCAAAGAGTTGGACACAACTGAGCAATTAACACTTTCACTTCAACCTCTAAAATGGAAAACTGCAAACATAGGTTAAAATAGTATAAAACACAATCAAATCATTAAAATAGGTTTTCCCTTTACTCTGCTCAAAACAATAATTTAGGACAGTCCAGCATCTTTTGGGGGACACAAAGCTAAAGTATTCAGCTCTTCTTTGATTAACTTTGGTCACAGCCCTTCCTTGTCTAATTTTTTTTTTCCCAATGAAAATAAATAAGAGTTCGAATGCTTTGTATTTTCTTTGAAAAGTCCAACCACTCTATAGCTGAATAATTTGAATTTTATTTTTGAAAGATAACTTTAACCTGAGTTGAGTCATCTAATCTTTTATTTTCTCCTAGAAATATATTTGGAAAAAAAGGAGTTCATTTTTAACTATAATTAATTATTTAATTATACAGTTATTACAGGAGAGGGTTTGAATCAAATTTCTGAGTTTTCTTTCCTACTTGAATTCTTCCAAAGACTAAGGAAGACATTCCCAGAGAAAAGATTGTGCCCAGGTAGCTGGTGCATTTCCTAGAGATTAAAAAGAAGCATGAAGGTCCCAGGTAAAGGGCTTATCATAATACTTGCAGTGGGCTTCTTAAGATGAGTTAATATAGATAGCTAAGAAATATCCTAGAGCTAGTAGCCTATAGGTGTCTGAAGGCAGATGACAGTGTTGGGTGAGAAGGCAGGATCTTGCTAATCTGTTGATTGAAAGTCCTGGAAGTTGATGGAAATGGCATTTACAGGTGAATTTCACCAGTGTATCATTTGTACCTGGAGGTTTATCTAGAATCTGGTGCAATCCCATAATCTAAAACACAACCCAGGTTCAAATAAGGCATTTCTACCTTGAAGCTTTTGAGTCCATAAAGCTGGGTTTGCATCCTAACTATGGCAGTTTAATGCTGCATGGCTTTGGGCAAATTACTTAACCTAGCAAAATTTCTTATTTACTCTACTGTAAATTGCGAGTCCTTATGCATGTCTCACAAAAGTGTTGTGAGAAGAAAATGCCTCGGTGTTTGTAAGATGTTTACTACAATGTCTGGTACATAGAAAGAACTTAATAAACTCTGGCTGTTTTTATTTCTTATTATGAAATATGTAAGCATACAATATAGTGATTACTCATAAATGTTGACTTATTTGCTCAGCACATGCTTGTTCTTTTTTCTTCATCTTCTATTATTCTGAATTATCTTTTTCATGTGTCCTAGGTTGCAAGGAATCTTTGATAATGGACCCACATGTCCTTATTTTCAGAGAGGCAGAATTTGCTTATCTGCCATTGCTTATATGTTTTGGACAAAATCTGTAGGCAATGGAGCTCTTTAGCTGAGGATTACCATTTAAGCAAGTTTACGTGTGGTCATTATTTGGTAACATTTTCCGTAGGCTTCCCTACCTTAGAATAGAAAACACACCTTTTTGCCAAGTTTAGGTAAACTAGTATGTAAAGATTGGAGAAGGCAATGACACCCCACTCCAGTATTCTTGCCTGGAGGATCCCAGGGACGGGGGAGCTTGGTGGACTGCTGTCTATGGGGTCGCACAGAGTCGGACACAACTGAAGCGATTTAGCAGCAGCAGCAGTATGTAAAGATAGAAACTGTATTAGCATCATGATGCCATGGTATCTCAAATTGTGGACATTTTAGATACAAATATTACAGTCTCTGTAATTATCTATGTTTAATAGGGATCACATCACTATTTTATAGGAAAACTATATTCCTTTTTAACAGGTAATTTCCTCTTTGAGGTATGAGTTCTCATTGCTTCTTTTTATGCATATTACATGATTGATTCACGGCAGAACACAATAAAGATACTCTTTTTACCTTTCTCCATCTGTCCTTAGCTGTATTTTCAACATATCAACATCAGGAGAGAGAGATAAAAGGCAAAGAATAACTTTTGTGATTGTCTTCCAACTCATACACGGTACGCATCTATCATAGCATGTTTATCTTGTCAAAACACATGGTCCTGTGTCTATACCCAAATTAGGGAAGGGGCAGAATAAGGTGATGGTTTAATGGTTGGACTCTGATGGTTGTAGTTAGATTTGAGTTGAACCCAGGCTCTGTAACTGTGTAGCTGTTTAACAAGGTCATCTGTAAAATGAGGGTTTTAGAATAGTGCTTCGTATTTCTTAAGTGTTTTTTAATGATTCAATGAAACCACAACTATAAAGCTGTACTAAACAACTTCCTAAACCCTCTAATTTTATTATTATTATTGAATTTGAATTATTTGTTTGAATTATTATTCAAAAATTCCAGCCTGGGACCTAGGAGTTTGAACATCTTTTCAGCTATCATGGGGGCTTCCCTGGTGGCTCAGAGTTTAAGAACCCGCCTGACAATGAAGTAGACGTGGGTTCAATCCCTGGGTCAGGAAGGTCCCCTGGAGAAGCAAATGGCAACCCACTCTGGTATTCTTGTCTGGAAAACTCTGTGGACAGAGGAGCCTGGCGGGCTACAGTCCACAAGGTTGCAACAGTTAGACATGACTGGTATGCACCTTGCACAGCTATCATAGGGAATTCTGACTTGGCTGATCAATGAAACATTCTTCAACTGACAGATTGCTCTTTGTCAATCTGGATCACAGAAGCCGTATGTCTACTTTGATCTATCTGACTTGATCACTCTCTAAGTAAAAGATTGCTATAAATTTAATGAAAGGTTAATTGCAATTTTGACTTGACAGGCAACCTAATTGGCCCATATGTATACATTTATCCAGACGTACAGGAATGAATAAAATTCTGAGAACTGATGCGAATGTTGTGGGAAATGCTGTGAACAATACTGAAGCTGATAAATCACAGTGTCAATGACGTTACCTAGTCAAAGTTTCCCTAAATCAATGAGAAGAGCATTTTTTTACAAATGATTTTGTACTTTACAGACTTTTTCTGATCTAATTAAGAGATTTCATTTTCTAATTTACAAACATGAAATATAAGATTTTTATTACCAGTGTAATTAGCCATGCTACTCTAAATGCTAATCTTCATTTCCTAAACAAGTTATGAAAGTGAGAAATCAGTCCTTCAGATTTTCATCTGGTGGCTTTAATTTCTGCCTTCCCTCTAACTAAATGAACACCACTCTGCTTACAGAATACTTATTCTATCCCTCCTCCCTTGTGGTTTTTCTCTCCATTTTCTTTCTCGCTGCTATTCTTTTCCCAATCTTTTTCTTTCTTTCCCCACTTCCTACTAAATATTCTTAGGGCTAGACCACAGGATTCCAAAAATGGGATCCCTTTGTCCTGTGCAAACTCAATTCTCTCCTGTTCTGATTCCAGGAAAAGTGATGTTTTGGATTTTCAAATTTTAGATGCCTTTCAAAATGTTGTTTGCTTTAACTCTTAAAGTTTCAATTCTTAGAGCGTCGATAGCTTCTGCTTGTCTTCAGTTGCCTAAATTTTCCCTTCAGGCTTTGTATTTACGTCTAGGTTAACACTGGTTTTGAGAAAGCCATAGATTGGTCTATGATGGTTAATATGCTTCCACAGTTTTTTTATTTTTGGTGAGATATCAACACAAGCATTTTTATTTCCCTTAATAGCCACTGTTCATGAAGGACCATGAAAAAATTTGTAGTCTTTCTTCCTCTTAATTTATATTCATTTTTATTTTTTAATTGTTTTTTTCTAAGATGTACATAAAATTGTATTATCTTTCTTTTTTATTTTGTTAAATTTAAAGGATATTTACTGGTTTTTATTTGAATTGAACAATCATTACATATTTGTTAAATGTTCAATGAATTAGCTATATAGATGATAGTATTTCCACAAATAATTTCCTTGATCTATTGTAGTATACTTTACGTTGTATTAGATTTCATTCTTCTCTGTTGTATTGACATTAATTACTATAAATTCAGGGTATATTCTGATCAAGTAGTGCCTTGCAAGGCATAGAATTTTTTTTTTTTTTAATTTCTTGAGCGTAGATTTAAAGGAGGGTGTTTTTGTTTATTTTCATTAGCTTGGAGTTTTGAAATTTCTATATTTTGGTGCAAAAGTAATTGCAGTTTCAGATTGTGAATTTTAAATCATTATAAATAGGCTCAAACACATCTTTATTAATCAAAATGGAAATCATTATAATCAACACAATTTTGCCAATGAGAAATGTGTTTATTCCTGTACCGTAAAAATCCATGCCTCGGGATTTGACGAACTCTTGGAAAGCATTTTCTGCCTCCTGCTGGTTGTGGAATTATTTTCCCTGCAAAAAGTTCTTCAAATATTCGAAGAAGTGGTAGTCAGTTGCTGAGAAGTCAGGTGAATATGATGGATAAGGCAAAACTTCGTAGCCCAGTTTGTTCGACTTTTGAAGCGTTGGTTGTGTGACGTGCGGTCGGGCGTTGTCATGGAGAAGAATTGGGCCCTTTCTCTTCCTTAGTGCTAGCTGCAGGCATTGCAGGTTTTTTGGTGCATCTCATCGATTGATTTGCTGAGCATTCTTCTCAGACATAATGGTCTCATGAGGATTCAGAAAGCTATAATGGATCCGATGGGCAGCAGGCCACCAAACAGTGACTGTGACCCTTTTCTGGGTGCAAGTTTGGCTCTGGGAACAGCTTTGGAGCTTCTTCTCAGCCCACCCACTGCACCCATCACTGCTGGTTTATAAAATCCACTTTTTGTCACGTCATAATCCAATGGAAAAATGGTTCATTGTTGTTGCATAGAATAAGAGACGATGACACTTTGAAACGATAATTTTCAGTCAGCTCATGAGGCACCCACCTACTGAGCTTTTTCACCTTTCTGTACAGTTGTCAATGTTGAGTTCTTTGGCAGCTTCTCGTGCTGTTGTAAGAGGATGAGCTTAGATGATTGCTCTCAATTCATCGCTGTCACCTTCCAATGGCTGACCACTGCACTCCTCAACTTTAAGGTTCTCATCTCCTTGGCAAAGCTTCTTGAGTCACCTCTGCACTGTATGTTGCTTAGCAGTTCCTGGGCAAAATGTGTTGTTGATGTTGTGAGTTTTCTGTGCTGCTTTACTATATATTTTGAACTTGAATAAGAAAACTAGTCAAATTTGCTTTCTGTCTAACATAACTTCCTTACTCTAAAATAAATATAAAACAAATAGCAATAAGTCATTAGCAAAAAAGATAAAGCAAGAAATGCACGTTAAAATGATATATAACCTAACCACATTTATTTAGAATGTATTCCAATATCAAACAGCAAATTTCAGCAATGCAAAAACCACAGTTACTTTTGCACCATCGTGAATGATTACTGGAATCATTCAGAGTCAGTGAAACTTTAATACCATCTCCTTTTTTGACTTTTATGATAAGTATTTAACCCCAATAGTATTAGCATATATATATACCACACATTTTATATTTATTAACAAAAACAATATTGAGCTTCCCTGGTGACTCAGTGGGAAAAATCCCGCCTGCCAATGCCTGAGACATTAATTGGATCCCTTGGCTGGGAAGATCCCTGGAGATGGAAATGGCAACCCATTTCTAGTATTCTTGCCTGGGAAATCCCATGGACAGAGGAGCCTGGTGGGCTACAGTCCATGCAGTCGCAGAGAATTGGACACAACTTAGCAATTAAACCATGTGAGGCTACCAAGGTTAGAATCCTAGATCTATTCATTACATGATGTGACCATCTGGGGAAATTTCTGATATTTCTGGGCCTTCATTTTATTGCTTTATAATGGGAACAGTAATAATAACTACCTCATTATAATGTTTTGAAATTCAGTTCAGTTCAGTAGCTCACTTGTGTCTGACTCTTTGAAACTCCGTGGACTGCAGGACACCAGGCCTCCCTGTCCATCACCAACTCCCGGAGTTTACTTAAACTCATGTCCATTGAGTTGGTGCTGCCATCCAATCATCTCATCCTCTGTCATCCCCTTCTCCTCCCACCTTCAATCTTTCCCAGCATCAGGATCTTTTCCAGTGAGTTAGTTCATTGCATCAGGTGGCCAAAATATTGGAGTTTCAGCTTCAGCATCATTCCTTCCAATGAATATTCAGACTGATTTCTTTTAGGATGGAATGGTTGGATCTCCTTTCAGTGCAAGGGACTCTCTTGAGTCTTCTACAGCATCACAGTTCAAAAGCATCAATTCTTCTGTACTCAGCTTTCTTTATAGTCCAACTCTCATATCCATACATGGCTACTGGAAAACCACAGCTTTGACTAGACGGATCTTTCCTGGCAAAGTAATGTCTCTGCTTTCTAATATGCTGTCTAGGTTGGTCATAACTTTTCTTCCAAGGAGCAAGCATCTTTTAATTTAATGGCTGCAGTCACCATCTGCAGTGATTTTGGACTCCCCAAAAATAAAGTCTGTCACTGTTTCCACTATTTCCCCATCTATTTGCCATAAAGTGATGGGACCAAGTGCCATGATCTTAGTTTTCTGAATGTTGAGATTTAACCCAACATTTTCACTCTCCTCTTTCACTTGCCTCAAGAGGCTTTTGAGTTCCTCTTCACTTTCTGCCATAAGGGTGGTGTCATCTGCATATCTGAGGTTATTGATATTTCTCCCGGCAATCTTGATTCCAGCTTGTGCTTCTTCCAGCCCAGCGTTTCTCATGGTATACTCTGCATACAAGTTAAATAAGCAGGGTGACAATATACAGCCTTGATGTCCTCCTTTCCCTATTTGGAACCAATCTGTTGTTCCATATCCGGTTCTAACTGTTGCTTCCTGACCTGCATACAGATTTCTCAGGAGACAGGTCAGGTGGTCTGGTATTCCCATATCTTTAAGAATTTTCCACAGTCTGTTGTGATTCACACAGTAAAAGGCTTTGGCATAGTCAATAAAGCAGATGTAGATGATTTTATGGAACTCTCTTGCTTTTTCAATAATCCAATGGATGTTGACAATTTAATCTGTGGTTCTTCTGCCTTTTCTAAATCCAACTTGAACATCTGGAAGTTCACAGTTCATGTACTGTTGAAGCCTGGCTTAGAGAATTTTGAGTATTACTTTACTAGTGTGAGATGATTGCAATTGTGTGGTAATTTGAGCGTTCTTTGGCATTGCCTTTCTTTGGGATTAGAATGAAAAATGAACTTTTCCAGTCCTGTGGCCACTGCTGAGTTTTCCAGATTTGCTGGCACTTTGACTGCAGCACTTCCAAAGCATCATCTTTTAGGATTTGAAATGGTTGAACTGAATTTCCATCACGTCCGCTAGTTTTGTTCGTAGTGATGGTTCCTAAGGCCCACTCGACTTTGCATTCCAGGATCACTGGCTCTAGGTGAGTGATCATACCATCGTGATTATGTGGGTCATGAAGATCTTTTTTGTATAGTTCTTCTCTGTTTTCTTGCCACCTCTTCTTAATATCTTCTGCTTCTGTTGGGTCCATACCCTTTCTGTCCTTTATAGTGTCCATCTTTGCATGAAATGTTCCCTTGATATCTCTCATTTTCTTGAAGAGATCTCTAGTCTTTCCCTTTCTATTGTTCTCCTCTATTTCTTTGCATTGATCACTGAGGAAGGCTTTCTTTCTTTCTTTTTTTTTTTTTTTTCAGTGTTACAGCTCTATTTTATTTAGAAGATAGCAGGAGAATCCAAGACTCGAAAAGAAGAGAGTGGAGGAGTGCGTGGGGAGGGAGAAAGAGAGAGAGAGAGAGAGAGCGCGTGCATGCACACGGGAGAGAGAGTCCCAGAGAAAGCGCTTTGGCTCCTCCTTTTATATGTTTTTTCCTCCACCTGGGCCTGCCCTATGCAAATTGGGCTTAGCCAGGAGTGCTGTTTGTTCTGTTTGTTCTGCCTGAAGTCTTCACTCTGGTCCTTGGACCTTCCTTGTCTTTTAGCCACCGCCGAAGGCTTTCTTATCTCTCCATGCTATTTTTTGGAACTCTGCATTCAAAAGGGTATATCTTACCTTTTCTCCTTTGCTTTTCACTTTCCTTCTTTTCACAGCTATTTGTAAGGCCTCCTCAGACAGCCATTTTGCTTTTTTGCATTTGTTTTTCTTGGGGATGGTCTTGATCCCTGTCTCCTGTAAAATGTCATGAACCTCCGTCCGTAGTTCCTCAAGTACTCTATCAGATCTAATCCTTTGAATTTATTTGTCATTTCCAATGTATAATCATAAAGGATTTGATTAGGTCATACTTGAATGGCCTAGTGGCTTTCCCTACTTTCTCCAATTTCAGTCTGAATTTGGCAATAAGGAGTTCATGATCTGAGCCACAGTCAGCCCCCATCTTATTTTTTCTGACTGTATAGAGCTTCTTCATCCTTGGCTGCAAAGAATATAATCAATCTGATTTCGGTATTGATCATCTGGTGATGTCTATGTGTAGAGTCTTCTCTTGTGTGGTTGGAAGTGAGTGTTTGCTATGACCATGTGTTCTCTTGGCAAAACTCTGTTAGCCTTTGCCCCACTTCATTCTGTACTCCAAGGCCAAATATGCCTGTTCAGTTCAGTTCAGTTCAGTTGCTCAGTCGTGTCCAACTCTTTGCAACCCCATGAATTGCAGCACGCCAGCCTCCCTGTCCATCACCAACTCTCGGAGTTCACTCAAACTCACATCCATCGAGTTGGCGATGCCATCCAGCCATATCATCCTCTGTCGTCCCCTTCTCCTCCTGCCCCAATCCCTCCCAGCATCAGAGTCTTTTCCAATGAGTCACCCCTTTGCATGAGGTGGCCAAAGTACTGGAGTTTCAGCTTTAGCATCATTCCTTCTAAAGAACGCCCAGGACTGATCTCCTTTAGAATGGACTGGTTGGATCTCCTTGCAGTCCAAGGGACTCTCAAGAGTCTTCTCCAACACCACAGTTCAAAAGCATCAATTCTTTGGCACTCAGCTTTCTTCACAGTCCAACTCTCACATCCATACATGGCCACAGGAAAAACCATAGCCTTGACTAGACGAACCTTTGTTGGCAAAGTAATGTCTCTGCTTTTGAATATGCTATCTAGGTTGGTCATAACTTTCCTTCCAAGGAGTAAACGTCTTTTCATTTCATGGCTGCAGTCACCATCTGCAGTGATTTTGGAGCCCCAAAAAATAACTCCAGGTATTTGTTGACTCCTTGCTTTTGCATTCCAGTCCCCTATTATGAAAAGGATATCTTTTTTTGGTGTTAGTTCTAGGAGGTCTTGTAGGTCTTCATAGAACCATTAAGCTTCAGCTTCTTCAGTGTTACTGGTTGGGGCATAGGCTTGAATTACTGTGATATTGAATAGTGTGCCTTGGAGATCATTCTGTCATTTATGAGAGTGTTTCCAAGTACTCCATTTCAGACTCTTTTGTTGACTATGATGGCTACTCCATTTCTTCACTGATGGCTTTCTCCATTCTTGCCCACAGTAGTAGATAAAATGGTCATTGGAGTTAAATTCACCCATTCCAGTCTATTTTAAGTTCACTGATTCCTAAAATGTGGATGTTCACTCTTGCCATCTCCTGTTTGACCACTTCCAATTGCTGTGATTCATGGACCTAATCTTCCAGGTTCCTATGCAATATTGCTCTTTACAGCATCAGACTTTGCTTCTATCACCATTCATATCCACAACATACCTAATCCATTGCCTCCAAGATGCACAGTCTCTTTTAAGGAATATTGTTTACAGTTGACATGCAACGGAGAACAGTTACTATTATTAAAACCATTGCCTCAATCAAACTTTCGTATGAGAGGTGGTCTGTTTTCTTGACTGACTGCAGTGCCTTTCTTGTTCTGGTCTTGTTTCTGGGAACCCTCCTCATGGTTCTTTATGGCCCTTATCTCTTCCACGATCACAGCTCAAGTGCTCCTTCTCCAACTTGAAATATCAAGACTTTAAACTGACTTATTTGCTAGTTCTTCTTAATTAAGAGGTCATTTTGCCAAGGTAGCTGATATTAAATTGCAGTGAAAATAAATGAATAGAAACAAAGGTGTGAGTAAGGTGAATCTTTTGGTGGATTTAATCCTTTAAAGAGGAGGAATTCCAAATAAAAGGAGTGGTATTCAGGAAATGTGAGCAGGCATCTTAAAAATTTCTTACAAAGTTACATTATTCCAAAGGAACACTCCTCTCACACCAGTATATCCGTTACATACTGGTCTTGGACGTATTATGGCAAATAAAAATTTTCTTTGTGAAAGAATGGAAAAGAAGTGTTTATAAAATGGAATATTCTCACAGTTAAATCTGAGGTATCATTTATTATTAGGACAGTTATAGTTATTTGACAAATCATTTTTAGCAATCTAATTCAAAATTTTTCTACAGTTTTTTATTTCATTTTATTTTTGCTAATACTGTTAAAGTTGCATATAATGATCGGTCAGAATTCTGTGATTGCCTTGTCAGAGTTAAGCAGTCTTAACTCACAATTATGAATACTGTTTTAAATTAAGAACACATTTTCTGAAAATGAAGATACAGTTCCAGGTACCTTGGGCTAATTCAAAAAAGCATTTCAAATCATAAATTTGTATGAGTATCACAAGGTAGTTTGAAATTAATAAAAAAGATCAGAATAATCTTTAATTGCATTTGTGTTTAATGGAAAACAAATACACAAAATGATGAAATCCGATACATGTGACCCTCACTTACACTTTTAATTGTAAATCTACAGAAATGCCTTTCTGGCTATGGCTTTGCCAGTTTTCTATGAGGTTTTCTGGAATACTGATGATGAGATGCATTTTATATTGCAACAAAATAAATTTTGACTCTAAATGAATAAATGAATTGAAAAAAAAAGGAACCTGAAGAAGGATGCATGTAAATTAATGTCACTAATTTACTTTCTGAGCGATAGTATGAATTTCGTGCATTTTAAATAAAATTTTATTTTAAAGTGCATATATTTTAAGTATGGGCTTCCACTTTATATCTGTGGGTAAATATATCAGTAAATGGTTATGCTAGTATTTAATCAGAGAAAGCAATGGCAACCCACTCCAGTACTCTTGCCTGGAAAATCCCATGGACAGAGGAGCCTGGTAGGCTGCAGTCCATGGGGTCTCGAAGGGTCGGACACAACTGAGTGACTTCATGTTGACTTTTCACTTTCATGCATTAGAGAAGGAAATGGAAACCCACTCCAGTGTTCTTGCCTGGAGAATCCCACCAGGGACAGCAGAGCCTCGTGGGCTGCCGTCTGTGGGGTCGCACAGAGTCGGACACGACTGAAGCAACTTGTAATAGTAGTAGTAGTAGTAGTAGTAGTAGTAGTAGTAGTATTTAATCTGTTGCCCCTTTGTTAACTAACTGAATTCAGTTTACATATTAATTACTTTGTGTAGGTTTATCAAATAGGTGTCTTCTTTAAGATTGTCAGTTCTCTCCCCACACCTCCCCATATTTATTGCATGCATCCCTGGTTCTACAAAGTAAGGCTACTTGCATCAAAAGCTGTCCTTTATCTTTCTTGGAAGAGTTATTTAATAGTAACTTGAATGTCTGTCTGATCGGTTTTTTTAAAAAATCAAGAATTTTAAAGATAAATTGTTGTGACAGTCTAAGATATAAATTATAATCATTGTAGTATTTGGGTAATTTTCTGTATAGTTTTCATAGCTACAGGCCTTTTTCAGTAACAAAAATAGACTCAAATCTACAATACTGAAACCTCACAGTGGTTAAGGCCCTGTGATATTCAGCTTGTAAAACAGTTGTATTTGGTGCATTGGGGGAAAAAAAAAGAACAACAAAACCTCAGGCTAATATATTTTAGAAAGTTTCTTTATAGCAAAGATTGGAACCATTAAGATTGGCAGCAAGTTATTTTTAACTGTATTTTCATTTTAGTGCAGAAGTTGAGAGATATTTTCCTTACAAGACATTAATGTTTTAAGATATGTTGGGCTATTGAGCTCTACCATTGCAGCTTAAAAACAGCAATGGACAAAGTACAAGTGATGAGTGTGTCTAATAGAACTTGAATTATCAACATTTATATTTCGTCTAACTTTCATGTGTCAAAAATAGTATTCTTTAGTTGTTTTCTACTAGTTAAGTTATAAAATTATTTTTAGCTCTTTAGTAGAAAAACAGGTTGAATTAGTTCTGTGATTTTAGTTTACCTTCCCCTGCCTTAGACCAACAGCTCAGGCAGTGAAAGGTATATTGTTTATCTTGATATCCCCCAATACTGAGCATGTAATAGGTACTCAGAAAATGTATGGCAAATAACTTCCCTAAATGATGCTTTTAGTATAAATTTAATATTGATTTAATTAACCAATTTAATATTGTTTTATAATGTTGATTTTAATTAGCAAATTAAACTTTTTTCTGTGTTTACTTTTTACTTTTTTCTGTGTATATATATTCTTTACTTAATTTCATATATATACTTAAATAGTTTCACTGAAATATACTTTTTATACAATAGAAATAACTGACCTATTTAAATGTATAATCCAGTTCCTTCAGAAAATTTCCCGAGTTGAGCAGCTATCACGATAATCAAGTTTTCAACATTTCTATTATTTGCATCATCTCCAAAAGATCTCAAGTACTCATTTGCTGTCAATTTCTATTTGTATATATTATAAAAATCAATGGATTAATGTAATATTATATTCTATGTATCAAAAACTCAGAAGAAAAATTACGTCTTTATGAAGATATGTCAAAGCTTATGCTCTTGACATTTTTAATTAGTAATTATTAACTCGTCTAGTCCTCATCCAACCTAATGTGGTTGTTTATATTATTATATACATTTTATTGATGAGGAGCTGATGTAACTTTCCCAAGTTTGCTTGACTGTAGAATAACATCAGCTCAGCTTTTGAGTGGAGGCACAGAGCTTTAAACTGAAGCAATATGGCTCCAGGTTCCATGATCTTAATCAATTTAGGAAGTATAAGATTTTAGAAACCATTGATAATACTCACAATGAATAATGAATGGTCTTTCCTGAGAGGCAATTAGGAATTAACTTTTGATTTACCATTTTAGGAAATCAACAATTTTCATCAAACCAATAACTTCCAGCCCTCTTTAATCATCAGTCAGTTCAGTTCAGTTGCTCAGTCATGTCCAACTCTTTGTGATCCCATGGACTGTAGCACACCAGGCCTCCCTGTCTGTCGCCAACTCCCGGAGTTTACTCTAACTCATGTCCATTGAGTCGATCATGCCATCCAACCATCTCATCCTCTGACGTCCCCTTCTCCACCTGCCTTCAATCTTTCCAAGCATCAGGGTCTTTACCAAAGAGGCAGTTCTTCACATTAGGTGGCCAAAGTATTGGAAGTTCAGCTTCAACATCAGTCCTTCCAATGAATATTCAGGACTGATTTCCTTTAGGATTGACTGGTTGTATCTCCTTTCAGTCCAAGGGACTCTAAAGAGTCTTCTCCAACACCACAGTTTAAAAGCATCAATTCTTTAGCCTCTCATTCATTTTTCAGGGCCACTCATTTTTTTTTAACAATAATAATAAATTAGCATCTGGATTATACTTCTCGCCTTGTAAAGTCAATTCAGTTCCATTCAGTTCAGTTGCTCAGTCGTGTCTTACCCTTTGCCACCCCATGGACTGCAGCACGCCAGGCCTCCCTGTCCATCATCAACTTCTGGAGTTTACTCAAACTCATGTCCATTGAGTCGGTGATGCCTTCCAACCATCTCATCCTCTGTCGTCCCCTTCTCCTCCCACCTTCAATCTTTCCCAGCATCAGGGTCTATTCAAATGAGTCAGTTCTTCGCATCAGGTGGCCAAAGTATTGGAGTTTCAGCTACAACATCAGTCCTTCCAATGAATATTTAGGACTGATTTCCTTTAAGATTGACTGGTTGGATCTCCTTGCAGTCCAAGGGACTCTCAAGAGTCTTCTCCAACACCACAGTTCAAAAGCATCAATTCTTCTGCGCTCAGCTTTCTTTATAGTCCAACTCTCACATCCATACATGGCTACTGGAAAAACCATACTCTTGACTAGATGGACCTTTGTTGGCAAAGTAATGTCTCTGCTTTTGAATATGCTGTTTAGGTTGGTCGTAACTTTTCTTCCAAGTAGCAAACATCTTTTAACTTCATGGGTGCAGTCACCATTGTAGTGATTTTGGAGGGCAAAAAATAAAGTCTGTCACTGTTTCCCCATCTACTTTCCATGAAGTCATGGGAGTAGATGCCATGCTCTTAGTTTTCTGAATGTTGAGATTTAAGCCAACATTTTAACTCTCCTCTTTCACTTGCATTAAGACACATGAAAAGATGCTCAACATCACTCATTATCAGAGAAATGCAAATCAAAACCACTATGAGGTACCATTTCACGCCAGTCAGAATGGCTGCGATCCAAAAGTCCACAAACAATAAATGCTGGAGAGGGTGTGGAGAAAAGGGAACCCTCTTACACTGTTGGTGGGAATGCAAACTAGTTCAGCCACTATGGAGAAGAGTGTGGAGATTTCTTAAAAAACTGGAACTAGAACTGCCTTATGATCCAGCAATCCCACTGCTGGGCATACACACCGAGGAAACCAGAAGGGAAAGAGACACATGTACCCTAATGTTCATCGCAGCACTGTTTATAATAGCCAGGACATGGAAGCAACCTAGATGTCCATCAGCAGATGAATGGATAAGAAAGCTGTGGTACATATACATAATGGAGTATTACTCAGCCATTAAAAAGAATTCATTTGAATCAATTCTAATGAGATGGATGAAACTGGAGCCTATTATACAGAGTGAAGTAAGCCAGAAAGAAAAACACCAATACAGTATACTAACACATATATATGGAATTTAGAAAGATGGTAATAATAACCCTGTATACGAGACAGCAAAAGAGACACTGATGTATAGAACAGTCTTATGGACTCTGTGGGAGAGGGAGAGGGTGGGAAGATTTGGGAAAATGGCATTGAAACATGTATACTATCATGTATGAAATGAGTCGCCAGTCCAGGTTCGATGCACGATACTGGATGCTTGGGGCTGGTGCACTGGGACGACCCAGAGGGATGGCATGGGGAGGGAGGAGGGAGGAGGGTTCAGGATGGGGAACACATGTATACCTGTGGTGGATTCATTTCAATATTTGGCAAAACCAACACAATATTGTAAAGTTTAAAAAAAAAAAAAAAGGTGCTCTTTAGTTCTTTGCTTTCCACCTTAAGGGTGGTGTCATCTGCATACCTGAGGTTATTAATATATCTCCTGGCAATCTTGATTCCAATTTGTGCTTCATCTAGCCCAGTGTTTCTCATGATGTACTCTGCATAGAAGTTAAATAAGCAGGGTGACAATATACAGCCTTGACACACTCCTTTCCTGATTTGGAACCAGTCTGTTGTTCCAGGTCCAGTTCTGACTGTTGCTTCCTGACCTGCATACAGATTTCTCAGGAGGCAGGTCAGGTGGTCTGGTATTCCTGTATCTTTAAGAATTTTCCACAGTTTATTGTGATCCACACAGTCAAAGACTTTGGCATAGTCAATAAAGCAGAAGTAAATGTTTTTCTGAAACTCTTGGTTTTTCAATAATCCAATGGATGTTGACAATTTTAACTGTGGTCCCTCTCCCTTTTCTAAATACAGCTTGAACATCTGGAAGTTTATGGTTCACATACTGTTGAAATCTGACTTGAAGTATTTTGAGCATTACTTTACTAGTGTGTGAGATAAGTGCAATTGTGTGGTAGTTTGAGCATTCATTGGCATTGCCTTTCTTTGGGATTGGAATGAAAACTGACCTTTTTCTGTCCTGTGGCCAGATTTGCTGACGTATTGAGTGCAGTACTCAATATTTTTTTTTTTCCAGATTTGCTGGCATACTGAGTGCAGCACTTTCACAGCATCATCTTTTAGGATTTGAAATAGCTCAACTGGAATTTCATCACCTTCACTAGCTTTGTTTGTAGTGATTCTTCCTAAGGCCCACTTGACTGCATTCCAGGATGGCTGGCTCTAGGTGAATGACCATACCATCGTGATTATGTGGGTCATAAAGATCTTTTGTATAGTTTTTCTGTATATTCTTGCCACCTCTTCTTAATATCTTCTGCTTCTGTTAGGTCCATACACTTTCTGTCCTTTATTGAGCCCATCTTTGCATGAAATGTTCCCTTGGTATGTCTCATTTTCTTGAAGAGATTTCTAGTCTTTCCCATTCTATTGTTTTCCTCTGTTTCTTCGCACTAATCACCGAGAAAGGCTTTCTTATCTCTCCTTGCTATTCTTTGGAACTCTGCATTCAGATGGGTATATCTTTCCTTTTCTCCTTTGCTTTTCACTTCTCTTCGTTTCACAGCTATTTGTAAGGCCTCCTGAGACAGCCATTTTGATTTTTTGCATTTCTATTTCTTTAATCATACATAAATAAAAATCATTAGAGAGCATAAATCATAGACATTTTGAGTGTACAGTTTCAAGTAGTAACTAAGAGGCAATTATTTTGGTACTTAGAATAGTGTAATATTAGTTGCTCAGTCATGTCTGACTCTTTGTGCTGCCAAGGACTGTAAATCTCCAGGCTCCTCTCCATGGAATTCTCCAGGCAAGAATATTGGAGTGGGTGGCGATTTCCTTTTCCAGGGGATCTTTACTACCCAGGGATTGAACCTTGGTCTCTGCCCATTGCAGGCAGATTCTTTACTGTCTGAACCACCAGGGAAGCCCAGGTATATGGTAAGTGCTATGTAAATAGTTAGAGATGAATGATATATTCAAGTTTTGTTTTTTGGAATTTCATTAAATTTTTTTTTCAAATAGTTTTGATCCTGTGGTTGAATCCATAGATATGCAGATACAAAGGCCCAACTGTACTTAGGATATTTGTGTTTTAATATTTCTAATGTTAGGAGAAGCACTGATTGTTATCCATTTCTCCAAAATATATTATTTAAAATAATTGTTAGAAACTAAATAGGGAGAGATCGAAGGTTACAGAATAAGAGGGTACGGAGCAAGTCTCCCCCAACAAACACATCAAAAATAATTGGCACATAGCATAATTCTAACTAATTGGAAATTAGTAGAAGGACTGCTGTACAACCAAGGGTGTAAGAAACATGCATTCATGATGTGATAGGAAAGGAAGAAATGTGATCAAGTTGAGACCTGTGTGTGTGGCAGTAAAAAGGCGGTGGAGCGGGGGGAGTCAAAGGCAGACACTCTCCCTTCCCTAGGGAGTGAGCAGTGAGAGCCACAGATTGAGTGCCCCTGTCCTGGGATCCTAAGCAGGGGAGGACCCAGCTCACTGGAGAACTGCTGGGACTAACAGGATGGTTGTGTGAACTCTGGAGCCTGGTCATGAGAAATGGGTACACATTGATTTGCCTCCAGGGCAAGGTGAAAGAAAGTCTATTCTTGCAGCTGCTCGTTTTATATGACTGCCTCTCTGTGTGCCTTGGCTTGAGCTGAACAAACACTCTGGCCCCATTCATTCCATATCACAGCAGAACCTGGATCTGAGGTGGTCATGACCAGTGAGAAAACTGGACTAGGGGATATAGGGGCAACATGGTCCTGGGGTGGAACCTGGGTGAATTGGCAGTAGCTATCACTGGTGCTTACTCACGCCGAGCGTCAGATTTCTCATGGTGGCTGCTCCATCACAGCTTATCGCCTCCTCCTCCCCACTGCCACCACCCCGTACATGCTGAGTCCCTTTGGATCCCACCTGCCTTTGTTGTGGCTCCACAACAAGGTAGTGGGTGCAGACACTGGGGGAAGTAATTGGCTGTGGGGGACAAAGGTGAATTGAACCCAAAACTGTGAGTGGAACAAGGAAAACAATTGCAGGTGCTTGCATAGGTAATGCATTAGAGACAGCCAGGACGTCTGTTTGCAGCTGACGTGAGCCAAGAGCCCTCATGAAGCTCACTTGCTTCAGCACTCCCCCACCCTGAGGCAAAGGGCCTGGTACAGAGAAAGGTGGAGAAATACACTTAAAGGGAACAGTGCCAGCTCAAGCCAGATGATCAGGGCTTCTGCTCCTGCAACTTGAGATCAGACCTTGCCCCTAATAGGGTCCTGATGACCACTGAGCAGAGGGGAAGCAACACCTCACACTCAGCTCTAGTCTTAGCTCTTCTATCACCAGCCTTAGCCCCTCCAAGGTGATAGATGCCAGCTCAATGACTTGTATCCTTGTCAATTCCAGCACTGCCACAAATGGGACTGGGTACATGCAGTCTGTATAGGACACTTCCATGTAATAATGCCCCTTCAGGAGCACAGTTGGTAACTGTTTCACTTAAATTCATAGAGGCAGAGAAAGTTAAGTAAAATGGTAACATCAGAACTACTCTCAATGGAAAGAGCAAGAGGAAGCCTCTGAAAAAATAAACATAAATAAACAATTTAAGAGATAAATTATTCAAAGCATTGATACTAAGCCTGTTATCTGAATTAATCTGAATTAGGGAAAAGAAGAGTGGTACACAGTGAAAAGTTTATTAAGGAATTAGAAAATATAGAAAAGACTCAATCAGAAATGAAGAACTCAATGGCTGAAATAAAAAACATATTGGAAGAAATTATTATCAGACTAAGTGACGCAGTACACATAAATGCCCTGGAAGATAGAAAATTCAAACCTCCCAATCAGAATAGCAGGAAGAAAAACAAATGAAGGCAGTTTAAGAGATCTCTAAGATACCATTTGGCCTACCAACATTCCTATAATGGGAGTCCCAGAAAGAGAAGAGAGAGAAGAGGGGATTGAAAATGTATTTGAGGAAGCCATGGTTGAAAACTTGGGAAAGGAAAAAGATATATCCAGGTACAGGAAGCACAGAGGGTCCCAAACAAGATGAACCCAAGCAGGCCCACACAAAGATCTGTCATAATTTTAATAGCAAAAGTTAAAGACAGGATTGTAAAGGCAGCAAGAGAGAAACAAAAGAGTCAGTTACAAAGCTGTTAATATATTTCTCTATGGAAATGATGTAGGCCAGAAGGGAGTGTCATGATATATCCAAAGTCCTAAAAGGAAAAACAATAGGAGGAGAGGTAAAGAGCTTCTCACATAGCAAAGACTAAAATAGTTAATCAATCTTCCCTCAAAGAAATGTTGAAGAGTCTTTTCTAAGTGGAGAAAAAGTAAGAATCTATAGAAAGAGGAAAATCTCACTAGGAAAGCTAATTATAGTAAGGACTGAGAACCAAGCACTTAAATAAGCCAGTATAAAGATTAAGAAACAAAATAGTGTAAAAGCAACTGTAAGTACACTAACTAAGCAGTTAATTTGAACATAAAATATAACATTAAGAGTCCCTTAGACTGCAAGGATATCAAACAAGTCAACTCTAAAGGAAATCAATCCTGAGTATCCATTGGAAGGACTGTTGCTGAAGCTGAAGCTCCAATACTTTGGCCACATGATGTGAAGAAGTGACTCACTGGAAAAGAACCTGATGCTGGAAAAGATTAAAGGCAGGAGGAGAAGGGGGACAACAGAGGATGAGATGATTGAATGGCATCACTGACTCTATGGATAGGAGTTTGAGCAAGCTCCAGGAGTTGGTGATGGACAGGGAAGCCTGGTGTGCTGCAGTCCATGAGGTCGCAAAGAGTTGGACGCTATTGAGTGACTGAACTGAACTGAACATTAAGAACAAAAAGTGTGAAGAGAGTAAAATATATAGATATTTTAGAATGTGTTTGAACTTAAATGAGTACCTGTGTAAACAACTAGATATAGATCTACATACGTGAATCCCATAGTCACCACAAAAACCTATAATACATTAAAAACTAAAAAGAAAGGGACATAAACATACTAATAAGAAAAAAAAATCAAACTACAAGGGAAGAAACAAAAGGAAGAAAAAACGAATAGAGAAGTACAAAAAAAAAAAAAAAAACTAAGAAAATATCAGTAAGTACTTGCCTATCACTTATTATTTTAAATATTAATGGACAAAATGCTCCAGTTAAAAGACATAGGGTGGCTGATTGTATTAAAAATACCCTTTTAGATTTTGCCTACAGAAGACTTCCCTGGTGGCTCAGAGGTTAACGCGTCTGCCTCCAATGCAGGAGACCTGGGTTCGATCCCTGGGTTGGGAAGATCCCTGGAGAAGGAAATGACAACCCACTCCAGTACTCTTGCCTGGAGAATCCCATGGAGGGAGGAGCCTGGTAGGCTACAGTCCATGGCGTCGCAAAGAGTCAGACACGACTGAGCAACTTCACTTTCACTTTCACAGAAGACTTACTTCAGAGCTAAAGACACACACATTTTTGTGTAAGGTGTTAGAAAGTGTTCTAGTTTCATTCTTTTACAAGTGGTTGACCAATTTTCCCAGCACCACTTGTTAAAGAGATTGTCTTTAATCCATTGTATATTCTTGCCTCCTTTGTCAAAGATAAGGTGTCCATAGGTGCGTGGATTTATCTCTGGGCTTTCTATTTTGTTCCATTGATCAATATTTCTGTCTTTGTGCCAGTACCATACTGTCTTGATAACTGTGGCTTTGTAATAGAGCCTGAGGTCAGGTAGGTTGATTCCTCCAGTTCCATTCTTCTTTCTCAAGATCGCTTTGGCTATTTGAGGTTTTTTGTATTTCCATACAAATTGTGAAATTATTTGTTCTAGCTCTGTGAAGAATACTATTGGTAGCTTGATAGGGATTGCATTGAATCTATAAATTGCTTTGGGTAGTATACTCATTTTCACTATATTTATTCTTCCAATCCATGAACATGGTATATTTCTCCATCTATTAGTGTCCTCTTTGATTTCTTTCACCAGCAGATGAATGGATAAGAAAGCTGTGGTACATATACACAATGGAGTATTAATCAGCCATTAAAAAGAATACATTTGAGTCAGTTCTAATGAGATGGATGAAACTGGAACCTATTATACAGAGTGAAGTAAGCCAGAAAGAAAAACACCAATACAGTATACTAACGCATATATATGGAATTTAGAAAGATGGTAACAATAACCCTGTGTACGAGACTGCAAAAGAGACACCGATGTATAGATCAGTCTTATGGACTCTGAGGGAGAGGGAGAGGGTGGGGAGATTTGGGAGAATAGCATTGAAACATGTATAATATCATGTATGAAACGAGTCGCCAGTCCAGGTTCGATACACGGTACTGGATGCTTGGGGCTGGTGCACTGGGACGACCCAGAGGGAGGGTTGGGGAGGGAGGAGGGAGGAGGGTTCAGGATGGGGAATGCGGGTATACCTGTGGCGGATTCATTTCGATATTTGGCAAAACTAATACAATATTGTAAAGTTTAAAAATAAAATAAAATTAAAAAAAAACAAAAAACAAAACAACAACAACAACAAAAAAAACAAAAAGAAAAAAAAAAAAGACACACACATACACTTTAAGTAAGAAGATAGAAAAACGTTTTTCTGCAAATAGAAATGACAGGAAAGCAGAGAGAGCAATATTCATATCAGACAAAATAGACTTTAAAATAAAAGGCACAGCAAAAGACAAACAGAACATTGTTAATCAACTCTACTCCAATAAAGATTAATTTAAAAACTTAGTTATGAATCAGGTATTACAATATAAACTTGCTAGTTTGTGAATAACAATTGGAGAAAATTTGTTTGCTCATAAAAAGAAAGGCAAAGAGTAGCATTATGCAATGATAAAGGGATCAATACAAGAAGAGGATATTACGTTTGCCAACATATATACAGCCAGTACAGGGGCACCTAAATATATCAAGCAAATACTAACAGACACAAGGAGAGAAACTGACAAAAATACAATGATGGTAGGGGAATTTAATTCCCCACTTAAACTGATGGACAGATAATCCAGACAGAAAATAAATAAGGCAGCATTGGTTTTAAATGGAACAATAGACCATTGGACTTCATATTATATATATATATATATATATATATATATATATATATAATCAAAAAGCCTGAGGCCAGGGGCAGCAGGTGGGAGGAGCTACCCCACGCCCCAACACCCGAGGCCAAGGGCAGCAGCCGGGAGGAGCAACCCCATGCCTGAGGCCAGGGGCCGTGGCCTGGAGGACCAACCTATGTCCAGGGAACAGTGACTGCGCAGGCACAGGAGGGCTTAGAAGAGCTATCCCACGTTGAAGGTCAGGAAGGGTGGCGGTGAGGAGATACCCCTCGTCCAAGGTAAGGAGCAATGGCTGCACCTTGCTGGAGCAGCCGTGAAGAGATACCCCACGCCCAAGGTAAGAGGAACCCAAGTAAGACAGTAGGTGTTGCAAGAGGGCATCAGAGGGCAAACACACTGAAACCATACTCACAGAAAACTAGTCAATCTAATCACACTAGGACCACAGCCTTGTCTAACTCAATGAAACTAAGCCATGCCCGTGGGGCAACCCAAGACGGGCCGGTCATGGTGGAGAGGTCTGACAGAATGTGGTCCACTGGAGAAGGGAATGGCAAACCACTTCAGTATTCTTGCCTTGAGAACCCCATGAACAGTATGAAAAGGCAAAATGATAGGATACTGAAAGAGAAACTCCCCAGGTCAGTAGGTACCCAATATGCTACTGGAGATCAGTGGAGAAATAACTCCAGAAAGAATGAAGGGATGGAGCCAAAGCAAAAAAGAATACCCAGCTGTGCATGTGACTGGTGATAGAAGCAAGGTCCGATGCTATAAAGAGCAATATTGCATAGGAACCTGGAATGTCAGGTCCATGAATCAAGGCAAATTGGAAATGGTCAAACAAGAGATGGCAAGAGTGAATGTTGAAATTCTAGGAATCAGCGAACTGAAATGGACTGGAATGGGTGGATTTAACTCAGATGACCATTATATCTACTACTGCGGGCAGGAATCCCTCAGAAGAAATGGAGTGGCCATCATGGTCAACAAAAGAGTCTGAAATGCAGTACTTGGATGCAATCTCAAAAACGACAGAATGATCTCTGATTCAAGATTGCCAGGAGAAATATAAATAACCTCAGATATGCAGATGACACCACCCTTATGGCAGAAAATGAAGAGGAACTAAAAAGCCTCTTGATGAAAATGAAAGTGGAGAGTGAAAAAGTTGGATTAAAGCTCAACATTCAGAAAACGAAGGTCATGGCATCCACTCCCATCACTTCATGGGAAATAGATGGGGAAACAGTGGAAACAGTGTCAGACTTTATTTTTCTGGGCTCCAAAATCACTGCAGATGGTGACTGCAACCATGAAATTAAAAGACGCTTACTCCTTGGAGGGAAAGTTATGACCAACCTAGATAGCATATTTAAAAGCAGAGACATTACTTTGCCAACAAAGGTTCGTCTAGTCAAGGCTATGGTTTTTCCTGTGGTCATGTATGGATGTGAGGGTTGGACTGTGAAGAAGGCTGAGTGCCGAAGAATTGATGCTTTTGAACTGTGGTGTTGGAGAAGACTCTTGAGAGTCCCTTGGACTGCAAGGAGATCCAACCAGTCCATTCTGAAGGAGATCAGCCCTAGAATTTCTTTGGAAGGAATGATGGTAAAGCTGAAACTCCAGTACTTTGGCCACCTAATGCGAAGGGTTGACTCATTGGAAAAGACTCTGATGCTGAGAGGGATTAGGGGCAGAAGGCGAAGGGGACGACAGAGGATGAGATGGCTGGATGCCATTACTGACTCGATGGACGTGAGTCTGAGTGAACTCCGGGAGTTGGTGATGGACAGGGAGGCCTGGCGTGCTGCGATTCATGGGGTCAAAAAGAGTCAGACACGACTGAGTGACTGATCTGATCTGATAATCAAAAACAGCAGATTATACATTCTTTTCAAGCACACATAGAATGTTGTTCAAGATACACTCCTTACTAAGCAACAAAGCAAGTCAATTCAAATTTAGAGGATAGAAACTATATCAGGCATTTTTTCCAACACCCATGATGTGAAACTAGAAATTAATTACAGAAAGAAAAAAATGAGAAAATAACAAACATGTGAAGAGAGACATGTGCTACTAGAAAACCAGTGGTTCAGTGTAAACAATCAAAGAGGAAATCATAAAATACCATGAAACCAATGAAATGGAAACACAGCACTCCAAAATCTATGGCATACAGCAAAAGCAGTTCTAGGAAGGAAATTTATAGGGTTATAGTCCTTCTTAAGAAAATTAAAAAAAATAAATAAATAAACATCGTAACCAACCACTTAAAGTTATTGGAAAAAGAAGAATAATCAAAGCCCAAAGTCATCATAGGGGAGAAATAATAAAAATCTGAGAATAAGTGAACAAAATAAAGATCCACAGAAAATATCAATGAAACAAATAGTTGATTTTTGAAAAAATAAGCTATTTTTAAGCCTTTAGCCATGGTCAGTGAGAAAAAAAAAAAAAAAAGAACCAAGTGAACAAAATAAGAAATAGGAGAAATAAAAACTGCTACCACAGAGATACAAATAAGTCATGAGATAATAATATGAACGAAATATGCCAACAAAACTGACAACCTAGAAGAAATGGACAAATGTCTAGAAACATGCAGTCTACTAATCCTGAATCAAAAAGGAACAATTTGAAGAGACTGATCAATAGTGGTAGAATTGAAGTTGTAATAAAGGAAACCTGCCAGCAAACAAAATTCAAGGGCTGGAAGGCTTCACAAGTGAATTCTACCAAATATATAAAGAAAAAGTGTCGTTTTCAAATTGTTCCAAAAAATTAAAGAGAACAGGATACTCTCAAATTCAGTTTATGAGGCCTCTATTATTCTGATACCAAAAAACAAACAAACAAAAAAACCCAAAACAAAACCACAAAGACACTGCAAAAAAGGAAAAAAAAAAAAGAAAGTGGTAAATCAGAATCTCCAGTGAATATAGATGCAACAATTTTTAACAAAATATTAGCAAACCAAATCTGACAATATACGAAAAGGATCACACACCATGATCAAGTTGAATGTATTCTAGGGACTCAAAGATTGTTCAGTATTTGGAAATAAATTCATGTGATATATTAAATTAACAAAAGGAAGGATGAAATTCACATGATCATCTCACTAGATACAGAAAATCATTTGTCCAAATTCAGCATTCAGTTATGATAAAACTCTCATCAAAGTGGGTACAGAGGGACCACATCTCAAAATAAGAAAGGCCATTTGTGAAAAACCCTCCGCTAACATCATACTCAGTGAGTAAATCTGAAAACTTATTCTCTAAATTCAGGAACAAGGCAAGAACACCCATTCTCACCGCTTTTTTTTTTTTTTTTGAGCATAGTATTGGAAATCCTAGCCACAGCAATCAGACAAGAAATAAACATCCAAATTAGAAAGGAACAGGTAAAAGTCACTATTGTTGATAGCATGATACTTTATGTAGAAAATCCTAAAAGTCCCCACCCCAAAATTTTTGTAATGAATTCAACAAAGTTGCATGCTATAAGAGTAACATACAAATATCTGTTGCTTTTCTATACACTAATAATGAAATATCAAAGTTAACATTAAAAATACAATTTTGTTAAAATTATATCAAAAAGAATAAAATACTTAAGGATAATTTAACTAAGGAAGTGAGAGGCCTATAGTCTGAAAACTATAAAGTTGATGAAGAAAATTGAAGATAATACAAAGAATGGAAAGATGTCTCATGCTTTTGGATAGAAATATCAAAATTGTTAAAATAGTCACACTACTCAAGCAATCTACAGATTTAATACAGTTCCTATCCACTTAGTGCAATATCCATTGCCTTTTTTCATAGAAGTAGAATAAATAATCTTGAAGTTTATATGTAACCAAAAATGATGTCAAATTCCCAAAGCAAACTTAAGAGAAAGGAACAAAGCTGGAGGTATCAATCTTCCAGATTTCACACTGTACTACAAAGCTACAGTAATAATAAAAAAAAAACCCAAAAACAAAACAGTACTGGTTCAGAAACAGACACATTATCAGTGGAACAGAATAGGGAGCCCACAGTAAACCCACACTTATAGTCAATTAATTTATAACGAAAGAGGCAAGAGTAGAAAAGACAGTCTCTTCAACATGTGGTGCTGGGAAAACTGGACATCTACATGTAAAAGAACAAGATGAGAAAATTCTCTCACATCATTTACAAAAATAAACTCAGAATGGATTAAAGACCTAGATATATAACTTGAAACCATAAAACTTCTAGAAAAGAACATAGGCAGAACACTTGACATAAATCATAGCAGCTTTTTGGATCTATCTACTAAGGCAAATGAAATAAAAGCAAAAATAAATGAAACATCAGTAAGATCTGATTAAAAGTATAGACTTTTGCACAGTTGAAAAACAACCTACAGAATGGGACAAAAATTTGCAAATGCTATGACTGACCAGGGCTTGATATCTAAAATACATAAAAGGTCATCCAACTCAGTATCAAAAAAAAAAAAAAAACAAACAACAAAAAAAAACACAAGCTACCCAATCCATAAAATGGAAAGAAGACCTGAGCAGACATTTTTCCAAATAAGACATACAGATGTCTAACAGGCATATGACAAGATGCTCAGTATCCTTTAATTATTAGAGAAATGCTAATCAGAACAGCAATGAGGTAACAACACCTCATACCTTTCCAAAAACCTATCAGCATAAAGTCTACAAATAAATTGTGGAGATGTGGAGAAAAAGGAATCCTTATATACTCTTAGTGGGAATGCATACATGGGAAAGTATATGGAGGTTTCTCAAAGTACTAAAATTAGAACTAGAATATGATCCAGCAGTTCCACTCCTGAGTATATATTGTTGAATATTATTAATCTTCCCTCCTTCCCTTCTTTCCTCCCTCCCCTTCCTTCCTCCCTTTGTCCATCCTTTCCTTCCTTGCTTGCTTTCTTATTTGTAAGATGTGACCAGACTATTGGAGACTTCAGGTTATTTGCAATGGTTAGTTACATAATTTGTTATAGTTTTTCCATTAGTATTATCTGGGAGAATACTTAAAAACTTTGCTATTTTATGCCTTTCACTTTCATGGAGAAATACAAAAGGAAAACAGAATTTTTAAAATTCATATTTTTCCCTGTCCTATATTAATATTATGCCATCTTGCCCTAACCAATATTCTTATGCTGGAAATAGCTTTTAAAGCCTCCTGTTTGCTCTCAGTAGCAATTTTCAGAAAGCTCAGTTCATTAGGGGCTTATATTTCTTGGGGCTATCACTGAATATTTGTGTCACTTTGTATCTCCCTGAGTATGTGTCCCTTCCATCTTTCTTTAACAAAATGTTCATTAGCCCTTCAATGTTTTCATTTAAGTGCTCCTTGTTTTAATTTTTACATGACCTTGTATAATAAAATTGTATTTCCTATCTCTCATGAATTCTTCTTTTATAGAATTGTTTAAGGTTTATAACATGTAGGTCACCTATCTTTTCTAATTAAGAACCTTAAGACTATATATATATATATATATATTTCATGTATATGTGTAAATGTATTTGTTCTTAAAATTATAATAACATTTATGTCATAAGTTGTTCTTTTTTTTACTGTTTCAAATTCTGTTGAGAGCTGCAGTCATCTTCATACAGTTTTAAAATTTCAGTCAGGGAATTAAAGAAATCCTGGGATTTTCACAGTATAACAGGATACTTCTAAGAATGTGTTCCATAGTTTATGTCCTCTGATTTCTTTCTTATCTGTTCGTATCAGGAATAGAATTGTCCATATTCTTCACTTGCAGTCTATCACAACTATTTCACTTTCAGTCTTTTTTATTGAGATAAAATTGACACATTGTTTAAGTTTAGGGTGTACCATATGATAATCTGATATACATATATAATGGGAGATGATTCCCAAAAGAACGTTAATTAACACTTCTATTATCGCATGTGTGTGTGGGGGGGATTGGGTGAGAGATTTTAAAATCTGTTCTTTCAGCAACTTTCAAGTATATAGTACAATATTGTTGTTAACTATAGTCACTTTTCTGTACATTATATTTCTAGAACTTATTCAGATTTTTAACTGAATTTTCTACTTTTTGAACAGCTTTCTCTTATTCCCGCCCCCTCATACCTGGAAACCACCATTCTACTCTCTGTTTCTATGAATTCTGTATTTCAAGATTCCATACATATCACTTCTCGGCCTTTTGATCAAGTGTAAGATCAAGTGTAAGATTCCACATAGTAGTGAGATTATGTAGTGTTTATCTTTCTCTGTCAGACTTATTTTCCTTAGCTTAGTTTCCTTTCCTTAGCCCGCAAGTTTCATCCATGTAGCTGCAAATGGCTGGATTTCCTTCTCTTAATACTTGAATGGTGTTCCACTAAAAATTTGAAAATATACCATGTTTTCTTTATCCATTCCTCCATCAGTGGACACTTAGGTTGTTGCCTTGTCTTGATTTTTATAAATAATGCCACAATGAATAGATATCTCTTTGAGATAGTGATTTTATTTTATTTTTTTGCTATATATCCAGAGCCAGGATTGTTGAATGATATAGTATTTCTATTTTTAGTGCTTTTGAGGAACCTCCATACTATTTTCCAGAGTTACTGTACCACAAGGAACACGTTCCCTTTTTTCTACATCCTTACTAACACTTGTCATTTTGACAGTAAACTTCCTGAAAGGTTGGGGTGATATCTCATTGTGGTTTTGGTTTGCATCTCCCTATTAAAGATGTTGAATACCTTTTTATATACCTGTTTGTTGGTTTGTATATTTTCTTCGAAAAAAATGTCTATTCAGATCCTTTGCCCATTTTTAATTAGATGATTATGACAATGATGATGATATGATGATTATTTTGGTTACTGAGTTGCATGAATTTCTTATATATTGTGGATATTAATCCCTTATCAGATACACAGTTTGCAAAGATTTCTCCCATCATTTGGTTGCCTGTTGATTTAATTTAATTTTTTTTTTTTTGTACAGAAAGACTAAAAGCGATCAGCTTTTTGTCTGATGCAGTTCTAATTGTTTATCTTTGCTTTTGTTGCCTGTGTTTTTGCTATCATGTCCAAAAATCTTTGTCATGACCAAGGAATGTCCATAGCCTTCTCCTATGTTTTAGTGTCAGAGTTAATGATTTCTTGTCTTACAGTTGTCTTTAATCCGTTTCAGGTTAATTTTGTGAGTGATATAAGATAGAGTCTAGTTTCCTTTTTCTGCATGTGAGTATCCAGTTTTCCCACTACCCCAATTATTGAAGAAGCTAAGTTTGTCCCATTGAGTATTCTTGGCAAATATTAGTTGATCACTTTTAGTCTTATCTGAACACTTTATAGTGTGTTCTCAGCTTGATATTTTCTTCTTTTACTTTATATTTATCAGGAGTTACAAATTATATTATTGTTATTTAGTTGCTAAGTCATATCCGACTCTTTTGTGACCTCATAGACTGTAGCCCACCAGGCTCCTCTGTCCATGGGATTTTCCAGGCCAGACTACTGGAGTTGGGTACCATTTCCATTCCAGGAAATCTTCCAAGCTAGGGACTGAATACACAACTCCTGCCTTGCAGGCAGATCCTTTACTGCTGAGCCACTAGAGAAGCCCTAAAATTATATACTATTGCTAATAAGTAATTGTTGAGATTATATCTTTTAATGGTATTTTCTTGACTCTTTAGAAATGGTGTGACCTACTGCACAAAGCTCAGTTCAATGACTCTTCATTCTCCCTCTATTAAAATACAGTCAGCCTTATTCCAGTATACTGTTAGACAATCAAGTTGCCCTTCCCACCCTGATTGGAGTTAGTTTTAATAATTGCTATGTGAATATTTGCAATTGGTTCACTTAAACGTATGTGAAGAGTAACATTGTGGGTGGTTCTGATTTAGAAAACTATAATAAATCAGTTTTTTTTTTAATTTCCTAAACAAAAGAGTGAAGATTGCATGTTAAAACTATAATCTTGCTATAATTTATGTCCTAAGTTAGAAATGATTGCTACTATAGTTAGCTTCAATTTCTACATCCTTTGTTCACAAGAAATGTTGGCTTTGCTGCCTGCCCTCGTTCCCCTACCACCGCCTTTGCTTCTGTTTCACCTAGTTTCTTGTAAATTAATTTTACTTTGTTGCATACTAAGAAGCATTTTAACACTGTAAGTTTTTCCTCCGTTCAAATATTCTGTCTTTTCTGGTTTTCTGACTGAGGGATATTAACTCTTGTCTCTAAGGTGCCACTGTGACCCCAGATGCACTGAGTAGCTTGGATGCTTGCAATGCAAATCGCTTTGAGTAAACATTGTATAGCCTAGTTGGCATTGCTGAGTATGTACATATTTCTATCTCAAATTCCCTCCTCAGTACACAAGATTATTAAGATTTAGTTGTGCCATAATAACTTCATGAGAAGTATTTGCCATCAGCCTATCTAAAATGTAACTCAACTCTCTCACTTCTGTGCATTCAGAAAGGAAAATCTCAGGTTCAAGTTATTACTACTTTATGTTAGGTTTTCTCTACACGACCTTTAACTCACATAAATCTTGAACTCTTTTTTGTCAATATTTTTAACAAAAGAGACTACTGCTTGAAAAATAATTAAAAATACAGAGGTGAGGAAAATACATAGAGAAGGAAAGGAAACATTTACTATAGTGATTTTTATAGAAGAGGAATTCTGAGAATGAATTTTTAAATTATATTTATTTATTTTTAGTTGATTGATGGTTGCCTTACAATATTGATTTGATTTCTGCCATACATCAAGATGAATTAACCATAGGTGTGGTTATGTCTCCTCCCTCTTGAGCCTCTCTCCTGTCTCCCATCCTTTCCCACCCTTCTAGGTCGTCATAGAGCCCCGGGTTGAGTTCCCTGAGTCATACAGTAAATTCCCAGTGGCTGTGCATTTTACATATGGTGGTGTATATGCTTTCGTGCTACCTTCTCCATTCATCTCACACTCTCCTTCCTCTCCCCAACCCTGGCCATAAGTCTGTTCTCTACATCTGCGTCTCCAGTGCTGCGCTACAAGTAAGGTCATCAGTACCATCTTTCTAGATTCCATACATATGCATTCATAGTTTTTAATCTGACTTTCTTTCAAGGGAATTTCCACTTATTTGGGAAAAACAGTTTTGTTTGAGCAGAGAGGACATTCATATGTGCTCTTAAAATTAAGTTTTGATGGGTGAATAAAATGGAAGACAATTTAAAAGAGTCTAAGAACACTGGCTTTGGAGCTGGGTAGCTTCAGTTTCAGTACTGGTTCTGCATTAACTAGCTGTGTGATATAGTGCAAGAAATGCTGAGCTTTTCTTATATTGAAAACAGAGGTCATTATTCCTATCAGGGCTGATGGTTGATAGGACTAAATGATGTAATGACGTGTAGTATAGAGCAAAATGTCAGCCATATGAAAAGTGAAGTCGCTCAGTCATGTTTGACTCTTAGCAACCCCATGGACTGCAGCCTACCAGGCTCCTCCACCCATGGGATTTTCCAGGCAAGAGTACTGGAGTGAGGTGCCATCGCCTTCTCCGAAGTAAACACTGGGGAGATGTAAAGAAGTGTTAGTTGCTCAGTCATGTCTGACTCTTTGCAACCCCCTCCCTAAATTCTAAGGATTCTGTTTTGAATCCCTAGTCGATGGTACATCTGGGGTTGTGCTTTTAAGGCATGTAAATGATCAAATGCAAACATATTTGAATATTAGATTATCATCACTTAATTTTTGATGGAGAAAGAAATCTCTTCAGTTCATTTTTGTTTCTATTCAGATTTTCGTTTAGCTTTTCAAGCTGTCCACAGTACATATGTCTGGCTTCTAGAGAGCATGAATACAAGGTTTTGTGATAGCTGACATAATAGTATGCCAACATACACACACACACACACACACACACACACACACAAATATATACACACAATTTGGGACTTGGTATTGTGGTCGTGATTGAGCTTTATCTATGATAGGAAGACCCCCTTTACCCTTTCAGTTAAAAAAGGAAAAAAAAAAAAAAGGATCATAGAGTCGCTGTGATGATGAGAGAGTAAATAATCTGAAAATTCCTCGGTTTGTGCCCTTGCTCTACCACCTATAAAATGCATGGCCTTGGACAGAGCCCTTTCCTGTGCAGGGAAAATAATATTTATCCTCTTAGGTTGTTGGGAGTATTAAGTGTGATCATGTAGTAAAAGTGCTGTGTAAGCTGTTAAAGTTGTTATTGCAGTTGAGTAGAGTGTTAGAAAAGGTTTTCAATTTCACTTCCACATCTGGATTCCGGAACTTCCAACTTAGTTCATATTTGTATTAGGCCAGAAAACAGAGGTTCACCTCCTTCCTTTCCTTCCTTTCTCTTCAAAGAAGCTGGATATATTAAATCATTAGACCGTGTTAAGAGGTAAAATAACCCATGCTATAAGTGTGTTTTATAAAACCTTTAAATGTTAGTAGTCTGTATGAAGTACTTTTATCACATTAGTTTCTACAAAATGTTTCAGGTAATTCATAAATCAATTATCTGACACAAGGAATACTTCTCTGTAAGCAGTTCCTACCAGCTAGATTTGCTTCTCAGTAAATAAATAGTTTCTCAATTTAAAGTGAGAAAATATTTTCCTGCCTTGTCTAATATATAGGATTTTTTAAGATAAGCTGAAGTGTGAGAAATAAAAATATGCCTGCAACAGGAAAATTAATGAAAATTTACTATTTTCTTACTTATTTCCCTCTACTACAGTGGCAGTGTCCTTTTTCTCCTTTGAGTCTTTCGACAAGATACTAAAATCTCAGTTTTAGGATCTCTTCCTAAAACTTAGGGAAGAAGACTCATTCCTCCTATAGAATTTGAAAAAAAAAAATTTCTATTGATACTTTGGTATGGAGTTTTAAATGATTTTATGTCTTCTTTTTCAAGTCTATCAAAAACATTGCACAGTGAACAATTAAATTTTGGCAGATCTATTTATGCTTATGTTGTATGTGTGTTATTCAAGTGATTATTGAAATGAAAATTCCACTGGTAATTAAACAAAATGTATTCAGTTCCAAAAACAATGCCTTGCTCAGATTTCTTAATGCTTTGGATGCAAGGGTGCATGAAAGGGAAAAGCTTTTCAACATTTTAAGGTACTTTTTGGGAAAAAAAAAAAATAGTCTCCATTCTTTTAACCAATGCAAAGACAGTAGTTGTGGTTGTTTCACTGAAAACTAATTTTTTTTAAATCATCATTTTAATAGTAACTTTCACAGAAGATTAACTGCAACAGAGGATCATGGCTATAATATATTTCTTACAGATATATTCTGAAGTCATATAATGATAAAAATAACATACATGGTTTCCTTTTAATATAGGAGAACTATAAGATGTTTGATTTCTATAAATTGTTAATTAAAAAGAATCATTAGAATGGAAAGTATAAGCCATGAGCTGCCATTTGTTCTTTTATACTCTTAAAACATATTTTATTTCCAGAAAATTACCAGTATGAGGGACCACATTAAATATTTGCTCCATGGTTAGGAGGAGGAGGAGGAAGAGAACTGATAATAAATATCAAGTTCTGTCTTATCTCGTTTTATGGCCTCAGTTCTTCACATTGAAAAAAAAAATGATGAGTAGAGGGGTTAACTTGACTAAAATTATGCAATTTATAGCTTGTTAGAACCATTATCTGAAGTCAGCTGATATAACTTTATTGCCTTTTATGAAATCTTTCTTAATATTTGTTTACAGGCTGATTTTCAAATAATAATGTAAACTGATATCACATGATGATACTTTACATATACTTCTTTTAAACATCTTTGTTTTGAGGTACAGTAAAATCTGTAAGCTTTCATCTGGTTTGTTAACATTCCTTACTGAGACTTCTGCTCTCCAGAATCTCTTATGTGACATTCTGATATAATATCATATATGGATACCAATTTTAGTAAAAATTAGTCTTGCAAGAAATAGTCAGAATTGCTTATATTCTCCTATGTAGAAGTGCTACACGACGTAAAGGAAGAGGAATTCGTCTGTATTTGGTTTATACCAGACTTCCTGTTTAAATGTATGATCTGCCTTAGTAGTATCAGAAGAGGGTGCCTTTTGTGGGTTTGGGATCTACCTTTGGACATTGCCTCTGCTGATAATGGTTGCTTATCATTGTCACACTAACTTTTCTAAATGACTTGTTTTCTTATATTATCATGCTATGTTTCATATTATATCTAAGTCCCTTTTACCAAGCAGCTTCAGAGCAGACTTGCCTCATTTCCCCACCCTAAATTTCACTAGAACTCAGGAGGAGCCCACAATTCCAGTTACGTCCCTTGTCTCATATTCTCCTCACTTGTAATAACAATGCTTTTCTCTATATTTTTATTTATGCTCTCCCTTCTTTATTCTCTTTCCTCTTTGAAATCCTGTCCATCCTTTTTGGGAGAGGTTTGCCAAATTAACCCAAATCACAATTAACTCCTATTTCTCTCAATTCCTATAGTATTTTAAATTATAATATCCAGTTCTTGAATGTAGATTTCATTGTAATATCTGTAAAATTTTGGTTCAAAATTCTAACCTACTTACCAGGTTATACATGTACTAAACTAGACATGATAAAATTTCCAGATTCTGTGTATAATAAAATCTTCTCAGCTACAAACTTTCAGTCAATAATGTATTTATTGGCTAGTAGAAAGGTGTGGGTCAAGGAAGCATACTTCAGCTTGGTGGCCACCTTCAGATGGTTTTATAAATTGTGTAAAGTTGTTTTAGTCTTATTCATCTGAATCAACAGCCTATAATATATTCAGAATAACATCTTATTTTAAGCTTGTGACAAAAAGAAGAAAGTTAAAGTACACTCTTTACAGAGTTGAAAAGCAGCAATAACCTCGTGGCTCAGTCAGTAAAGAATCTGCCTCCAATGCAGGAGACCCAGGTTCAGTTCCTGGGTTGGGAAGATCACTTGGAGAAGAAAATGGTAACCCTCTCCAGTATTCTTGCCTGGAGAATCCCATAGACAGAGGAGCCTGGCCGACTACAGTTCACGGGGTTGGACACGGGGTTAGCCACTAAACCACTACCAATTGTGTACAAAGTGTTACTTTGAACTTATGAACACAGAGGTTTAGAAACAAATTTTCAGAATCTAACCTGTTTCAAAACACTAATCTATGTCCCACAAAGTGGGGACCCACAAAATAGTTGGTGCTTTACTTATTTTCTTTTGTGGATAAAGCTTCTGGATAATATAAACGAATGTATTATTTATAATCAAATATTTTCCCCATGAAATGGGTTAATCTAACAAATTCAGTAGAATACTGTACATTCCAGATATAGACACACAAGTTTGCAATAGAGTATATATTGTACTAAACAAGTATAGTACTGTATTATATCTGAATTGTAAGAGTCATGCTGTATACCACTTTCTGAAGAAAGTATTAGTCTCTCAGTCATGTCCCACTCTTAGAGACCCCATGGACTGTAGTCCGTCAAGCTCCTCTGTCCATGGAATTCTCCAAGCAAGAATACGGGAGTGGGTAGCCATTCCCATCTCCAGGGGAATCTTCCTAACCCGGGTCTTCTGCATTGCAGGCAGATTCTTTACCATCTGAGATATAAGGGAGGCCCACCACTTTCTGCTTCTCTATCAGTTGGTTTCTCCAGTCATGTTCATCCTCCTACTCAAAAAAGTGTGTGCTTATTGTGGGTGTTGCCGTGGAAGATTTTTTTGCATCAGAACATGACATAAATCATGGCTTAGGAAATTGTATAACATTTTAAGACTTCTTCAAACTTATATGTCCACCTTTTTATATTTAGAGAAAATAAGACTATTGTCTTTATTGTGCCCATCTTTGCATGAAATATTCCATTGATATCTCTCATTTTCTTGAAGAGATCTCTAGTCATTCCCATTCTATTGTTTTCCTCTCTTTTTTTGCATTGATCACTGAGGAAAACTTTCTTATCTCTCTTTGCTGTTCTTTGGAACTCTGCATTCAACTGGGTATATCTTTCCTTTTCTCCTGTGCCTTTAGCTTCTTTTCTTATCTCGGCTATTTGTAAGGCGTCCTCAGACAACCATTTTGCTTTTTTGCATTTCTTTTTCTTGGAGAAGGTATTGATCGCTGCCTCATATACAATGTCACGAACCTCCGTCCATAGTTCTTCAGGCACTCTGTCTATCAGATATAATCCCTTAAATCTATTTGTCACTTTCACTGTATAATGTTAAGGGATTTGATTTAGGTCATAACTAAATGGCCTAATGGTTTTCCCTATTTCTTCAATTTAAGTCTGAATTTGACCATAAGGAGTTCATGATCTGAGCCATAGTCAGCTTCCAGTCTTGTTTTTGCTGACCATATAGAGCTTCTCCATCTTTGACTGCAAAGAATATAATCAGTCTGATTTTGGTATTGACCATCTGGTGACATCCATGTGTGGAACCTTCTCTTGTGTTATTGGAAGAGGGTGTTTGCTGTGACTCCTGCATTCTCTTAGAAAAACTCTGCTAGCCTTTGCCCTGCATCATTCTGTACCCCAAGGCCAAATTTGCCTGTTACTTCAGGTATCTCTTGACTTCCCACTTTTGCATTCCAGTCCCTTAGAATGAAAAGGACATCTTTTTTGGGTGTTAGTTCTAGAAGGTCTTCTATGTCTTCATAGAACCATTCAACTTCAGCTTCTTCAGCATTACTGGTTGGGGCACAGACTTGGATTATTATGATATTGAGTAGTTTGCTTTGGAAACAGAGATCATTCTGCTGTTTTTGAGATTGCACCCAAGTACTGCATTTTGTACTCTTTCTGACTATGAGGGCTACTCCATTTCTTCTAAGGGATTCTTACCACAATAGTAGATATAAAGGTCATCTGAGTTAAATTCACCCACTCCAGTCCATTTTAGTTCACTTAGAGATACCAAAATCACCACAGATGGTGACTATAGCCATGAAATTAAAAGATGCTTACTCCTTGGAAGGAAAGTTATGTCCAACCTAGATAGCATATTCAAAAGCAGAGACATTACTTTGCCAACAAAGGTCCATCTAGTCAAGGCTATGGTTTTTCCTGTGGTCATGTATGGATGTGAGGGTTGGACTGTGAAGAAGGCTGAGTACCGAAGAATTGATGCTTTTGAACTGTGGTGTTGGAGAAGACTCTTGAGAGTTCCTTGGACTGCAAGGAGATCCAACCAGTCCATTCTGAAGGAGATCAGCCCTGGGATTCCTTTGGAAGGAATGATGCTAAAGCTGAAACTCCAGTACTTTGGCCACCTCATGCGAAGAGTTGACTCATTGGAAAAGACTCTGATGCTGGGAGGCATTGGGGGCAGGAGGAGAAGGGGACAACAGAGGATGAGATGGCTGGATGGCATCACTGACTTGATGGACGTGAGTCTGAGTGAACTCCGGGAATTGGTGATGGAAAGGGAGGCCTGGTGTGCTGCAATTCATGGGGTCACAAAGAGTCAGACACGACTGAGTGACTGAACTGAACTGAGAGATACCAAGGGAACATTTCATGCAAAGATGGGCACAATAAAGAACAGAAATGGTATGGACATAACAGAAGCAGGAGATACTAAGAAGAGGTGGCAAGAATACACAGAAGAACTATACAAAAAAGATTTTCATGACTCAGATAACCATGATGGTGTGATCACTCACCTAGAGCCGGACATGCTGGAATGTGAAGTCAAGTGGGCCTTAGGAAGCATCATTATGAACAAAGCTAGTGGAGGTGATGGAATTATAGTTGAGCTGTTTCAAATCCTGAAAAATGATGCTGTGAAAGTGCTGCACTCAATATGCCAGCAAATTTGGAAAACTCAGCAGTGACCACAGGACTGGAAAAGGTCAGTTTTAATTCCAATCTGAAAGAAAGGCAATTGCAAAGAGTGCTCAAACTACTGCATAATTGCACTCATCTCACACGCTAGTAAAGTGATGCTCAAAATCCTCCAAGCCAGGTTTCAACAGTACATGAACTGTGAACTTCCAGATGTTTAAGTTGGATTTAAAAAGGCAGAGGAACTAGAGATCAAATTGCCAACATCTGTTGGATCATTGAAAAAGCAAAAGAGTTCCAGAAAACATCTATTTCTGGTTTATTGACTACGCAAAGCATTGGACTGTGTGGATCACAACAGATTGTGGAAAATCCTACAAGAGATGGAAATATGAAACTACCTGACCTGCCTCCTAAAGAATCTGTCTGCAGGTCAAGAAGCAACAGTTAGAACTGAACATGGAACAATAAACTGGTTCCAAATCAGGAAAGGAGTATGTCAAGGCTGTATATTGTCACCCTGCTTATTTAACTTATATGCAGAGTACATCATGAGAAACACTGGACTAGATGAAGTACAAGCTGGAATCAAGATTGCCCAGAGAAATATCAATAACTTCAGATATGCAGATGACACCACCCTTATGGCAGAAAGCGAAGAAGAACTTAGGAGCCTCTTCATGAAAGTGAAAGAGAAGATTGAAAAAGTTGTCTTAAAGCTCAACATTCAGAAAGCTAAGATCATGGCATCTGGTCCCATCATTTCATGGCAAATAGATGGGGAAACAGTGGAAACAGTGAGAAACTGTATTTTCTTGGGCTCCAAAATCACTGCAGATGGTGACTGTAACCATGAAATTAAAAGTTGCTTGCCCCTTGGAAGAAAAGCTATGACCAACATCGGCAGCATATTAAAAAGCAGAGACATTACTTTGCCAACAAAATTCATCTAGCTTTTCCAGTAGTCATGTATGTATGTGAGAGTTGGACAATAAAGAAAACTGAGCAGCAAAGAATTGGTGCTTTTGAACTGTGGTGTTGGAGAAGACACTTGAAAGTCCCTTGGACTGCAAGGAGATCCAACCAGTCCATCCTAAAGGAGATCAGTCCTGGGTGTTCTTTGGAAGGTCTGATGTTGAAGCTGAAACTCCAATACTTTGGCCACCTTATGTGAAGAACTGACTCATTAGAAAAGGCCCTGATGATGGAAAAGATTCAAGGTGGGAGGAGAAGGGGATGACAAAGGATGAAATGGTTGGATGGCATCACTGACTTGATGGACTTGAGTTTGATTAAGCTCTGGGAGTTGATGGACAATGAATCCTGGCATGCTGTAGTCCATGGGGTCACAAAGAGTCAGACACGAGTGACTGAACTGCCTGAACAATATTGTATTGCATCTTTTAGATGGTCAGTATTACTTGTGCTTATTTAAAAATATAGAACTGTACTTGATGTTGACAGACATGTTTAGAAAGAATTATTCAGGGCTGGTTTTCCCAAGGAGCAAATATATCCTGGGTATTCTGGGGGAATGAGGCTTAGTGCAAATATTGTCCATGTCACATGCATATTGTCCTTTCCCCTGAAGTGCCTGCTTCACTCCCTTAGGATTCCCACATGCTTTAACTTAATTTAGGGACATTCAACAGATAGACTCGTGACTGAATCATTTCTGCATATCTGTGACATTTCAGTTATTAAATAAGCATAGAGATAAATATGTAAATACAAATTACAAAACTGAGAGCAAGAAAAAAGACCAGGAGAATCTAATTTGGATCAAGAGATCAGTCCCCTGACTTTAATAGTCATCAAATATCATTCATACTATATATTGTAGATTATTTGGTATTATCATTTAAATCTCTCAGCTTCATGGCTAAGAAGTATCTCTAAACTGTGAATAAGCAGGTAGTAATATAATAATTATGTCTTATTTATATAAAAATATTTAGATTATTATTGTATGCTTTTCTTTCTGCTTGAATGGTTTCTAGTTGCTGACTCACAGAAACATAAATTAAAGAAACTTGAGGAGTATTTTGTTAAACATTTGAGTTGTATACCTTTATAGAAATTATCTAATCAGAAAGCAAATTTTATAGTTGAAAATTTAATTGGATAAAATTATTATATGATGATAGTGATGGATGGAGTAGCAAATGGCAGCCCACTGCAGTAATCTTGCCTGGAAAATCCCACGGATAGTGGAGCCTGGCGCGTTACAGTCCATGGGGTCACAAAGAGTTGGAAACGAGCAACTGAGCATACATAACATAGTGATGTAACATATGATTTTATTTACATATTTATTAGTTCCATTATCGTACTAAAGTAATTGTTTTATATAACCTTAAAGTAGGTAGATAGCAAATGGTATTAATATTTGAGTGGTGGATCTACAAAGGCATTTAAAACCCAAAATAGAGCATATTATATGTCACACATTTTGGTGTGATTTTTGGGCTTGCAACTAGATTTTATACTCATTGCAGTCAGGATTTTGTGACCAGTTTTTTGTTTCCAAATTGTTGTTGCTTTAGGGCTGTACATTCATTAGTTTAGTCCATTAAACAATAGCTTAAATGCTTCTTTAAGTGTCATAAAATATTCTGTCATGATCATTGATCTTGTTTAAACATTATTAAATAAAAATATAGATCTACAGGACAGTATTGGAAATTTACTAATGCTTGCCTTCCATATAAGTAAGCTAAGCTTCTAATTAAGTCATAAAACTTTGGAGATGAAGGATGGTCATAAGAATACAGCTTGCTCATTAAGAACCGTATGTCAGCCAATCATTGTGCCAGGAGTTTACCTTAAATCATCACTCGTCTTCATAGCCTTCTTGCAATGTAGTTACAGTTTCCCAATTTTATTAAAGAGTGTAGTTAAGATCACACAATATATGATTACTGACTTGTTGCAAACATGCTAAAATATAGAAATATTATGAAGTGAAGCCCTGATGCACTCACCTTGTAATGAAGAAAGATGGCCACCACCAAGTTTAGCAGGTAAAATGTAGAAGGATACAAACAGATTGCTATGAGATTAAAAGTACTTCACTGAAGAATTATTACTTATAAACACTGCTGCAAAGAACATTGGGGTACACGTGTCTCTTTCCCTTCTGGTTTCCTCAGTGTGTATGCCCAGCAGTGGGATTGCTGGATCATAAGGCAGTTCTAGTGTCAGTTTTTTAAGGAATCTCCACACTGTTCTCCATAGTGGCTGTACTAGTTTGCATTCCCACCAACAGTGTAAGAGGGTTCCCTTTTCTCCACACCCTCTCCAGCATTTATTATTTGTAGACTTTTGGGTCGCAGCACTGTTTATAATAGCCAGGACATGGAAGCAACCTAGAAGTCCATCAGCAGATGAATGGATAAGAAAGCTATGGTACATATACACAATGGAGTATTACTCAGCCATTAAAAAGAATACATTTGAATCAGTTCTAATGAGGTGGATGAAACTGGAGCCTATTATACAGAGTGAAGTAAGCCAGAAGGAAAAACACCAATACAGTTTACTAACACACATATATGGAATTTAGAAAGATGGTAACAATCACCCTGTGTACGAGACAGCAAAAGAGACACTGATGTATAGAACAGTCTTATGGACTCTGTGGGAGAGGGAGAGGGTGGGAAGATTTGAGAGAATGGCATTGAAACATGTAAAATATCATGTATGAAACAAGATGCCAGTCCAGGTTCGATGCATGATACTGGATGCTTGGGGCTAGAGCACTGGGATGACCCAGAGGGATGGTATGGGGAGGGAGGAGGAAGGAGGGTTCAGGATGGGGAACACATGTATACCTGTGGCGGATTCATTTTGATATTTGGCAAAACTAATACAATTATGTAAAGTTTAAAAATAAAAAAAAAAAATTATTACTTAAAGTGAGTTTGAAGCAACAGTTAATCGGGAATATGAATTTATCTCCAGCTTATCTGATAAAAAGCCCAGACTCTTAAACTTCATGTTATCCTGCCTGTTCACCTGCTGCCCTCCTTCATGTTCCTTGGGATGCTTTCAGGTCCTTTGCAAGGCTAGTATCACCTTCATAGATTCTTACCGTAACTCTTACAGTTGATCAGATACCTTATAGTCTAAATTCCTTTCAGTTCAGTTCAGTCGCTCAGTCATGTCCGACTCTTTGAGACCCCATGAATCACAGCACGCCAGGCCTCCCTGTCCATCACCAACTCCCAGAGTTCACTCAGACTCACGTCCATCGAGTCAGTGATGCCATCCAGCCATCTCATCCTCTGTCGTCCCCTTCTCCTCCTGCCCCTAGTCCCTCCCAGCATCGGAGTCTTTTCCAATGAGTCAACTCTTTGCATGAGGTGGCCAAAGTACTGGAGTTTCAGCTTTAGCATCATTCCTTCCAAAGGAATCCCAGGGCTGATCTCCTTCAGAATGGACTGGTTGGATCTCCTTGCAGTTCAAGGGACTCTCAAGAGTCTTCTCCAAAAGCATCAATTCTTCGGTGCTCAGTCTTCTTCACAGTCCAACTCTCACATCCATACATGACCACAGGAAAAACCATAGCCTTGACTAGGCGGACCTTTGTTGGCAAAGTAATGTCTCTGTTTTTCAATATGCTATCTAGGTTGGTCATAACTTTCCTTCCAAGGAGTAAGTGTCTTTCAATTTCATGGCTGCAGTCACCATCTGTAGTGATTTTGGAGCCCACAGAAATAAAGTCTGACACTGTTTCCCCATCTATTTCCCATGAAGTGATGTAGGGCTAAAAAAGTAACTTTAATTTCTGTCAGTCATTTCCCCATACAGTTCTCTTAATCTAACTGTATAATAAAGCAGTTGCACGAAAAGTTGCTAGCTTGTTGATGTACATGTAATATTCACTAGGGCTTAGGGCCAGCCAAGCCCCGAACCTAATTTGGGTTTGGACTTCCCTGGTGGCTCAGATAGTAAAGTGTCTGTGTATAATGCGGGAGACCTGGGTTTGATCCCTGGGTCGGGAAGATCCCCTGGAGAAGGAAATGGCAACCCACTCCAGTACTCTTGCCTAGAAATCCCATTCTAGAAAAACCCTACAGGCTCCTCTGTTCATGGGGTCCAAAAGAGTCGGACTCAACTGAGCGATTTCACTTTCACTTTAGCTCCTGGCCCGGGAGTAGGTTGGTAGCAAAGAGACAAATGATGGTGTAGAAAAGCTGGAAAGGCATTACCTCTGAAGAATGGGACCAATGTTGTCACAAGGGGCCAACAAAAGGCATTACAAAAATGATGATGTTTCCTTTATTTATGGGCTTCCCTGGTGGTTCAGATGGTTAAGAATCTGCCTGCAGTGCAGGAGACCCAGATTTTATCCCTGAGTAGGGGAGATCCCCTGCAGAAAGGGATGGCAACCCACTCCAGTACTCTTGCCTGGAAAATTCCACGGACAGAGGAGTCTGGCTACAGTCCATGGGGTCACAAAGAGTTGGACACAACGGAGCAGCTTTCACTTTTCTTTTATTTGTAATCTGGATTAGGTAAGGAAAAATAGGGCCAGGCTGTTCCACCAAAATATCTTGTTCAGAATTACAACTATTAGGTAGTCACTGAGATATTTGGTTTACCTTAAGGTGATTATTTAGAAATTATAAAGAAATATAAAATGGGTTATATATCTATACACAAGAGAATGGTTATTTTGTATATGTACAATAAAAATAATGTAAATTTACAGGGACCACAAATCAGCTTAAGGGAAAAATACCATTTTTGAGGCCCCCGATGTTCTTCTCCCTGATCCCTTTTCTTTAGTATCTGTTATAACTACCATTTTGAGATTATGAAATATAACTCTAAATATTTTATTACTTAGTCATGAATGTTCTTAATCTACATACTTATAATTTGCTCTGTTTATTCTTGGCTTTTCCTTCTTTTCATTATCCTGAAAGATATCTTTGCTGATACATGAATATGTAGTTCATTTTTTTCCACTATATTTTTCTTTATATGACTTAACCAAGCATTGTTTACCATACCCCTGTTGATAGAGATTTGGTTTGTTTCCAGTTTTTCCTTTTACAAACAATGACGTGAATATTCTTTATTTCTCTTGATGAACATTTGCAAGAGTTTCTCTAGTATATATACTTAGAGTTGCTGAATTCTAAGTAGTGGGTATATACTGCTTTAAAAGATGATGTTGACTTTTTAGTGTATAAAAAAATGTATATGCCAATCAGTAGTGTACAGGGGTTTTCTTGCTTCTTATCTTACCTCCTCCATGCAAATTAGATTTTTAAAATTTTAGTATGTGCTGGTTGGGTAGATATGTATTTCTATGATTTTAATGAGATTTGATAATTTTTAATGAGAGTGAACATTTTTATTGGTTTACTGATGGTTCAAATATCATTATTCCTGTTTAGTCTTGTGTATTTTTATATTGATTTGTCTCTTCCTAGACTTTTAGAAGTTCATAGCATATTTTGTGTTCTAAGCCTTTGTTAACAACATGTGACAAATGTCTTCATCCACTTTTCAACAGTTTTTTTTCATTCTTAAATGTTTTAAAAATATATTGTCTATTGAAGTACATTTATACACAGTAACATTTACCATTTTAGGGGTGTAGTTTGATGAGTTTAAAAAACATATATTCTGTCATTTATTTGCCACCAAAACCAAGATATAGAATACAAGTACACCTCATTATTGAGCATAGATACAGCATGTTTACAAACTGAAGATTTGTGGCAACCTGCATTGAGCAGATCTATTGACACCATTATCTCCAAGAGCATCTGCTCACTTTATATTTCTGTGTTACATTTTGATAATTCTAAAATTATTTCCAACTTTTTTTATTAGTGTTATATTTGTTATGGTGTTCTGTGATCACGCTTACAGAAGCAGAGAATAGAACAGTGGATTCAGGAACTGGGGGAATTGTAGAATGGGGAGATACTGATGAAAGGGTACAAACTGTCAGTTATAAGATGAATAAGGTCTAGAGATTTAATGTGTAGCATGGTAGCTATCATTAATAATACTGTATTATACACCTGAAATTTGCTAAAAGAGTAAATCGTTAGTGTTCTTAGCAGGAAAAACAAAAACAAAAAAGAAAACATTAACTTTGTGAGGTGATAGATACATAAATTAGCTTATTTTGGTAATCATTTCACAAGGTACACATACGTCCAAATATCAAGCTGTGTGACCTAAGTATATACAATTTTTATTTGTCAACTCTACTTCAGAATCTGCGGGGGAAAAGGCTTGGAGGAGCTCTATGTAGATTTCTTGAGCTCCTTCTTCTCTGGACAGTTCGTTTGTCTTTGGACCGTTTCACAAATTGTAGCCACTTTGTTGTCCCAAACTCAACCTTGCTTTTCAGTTCAACAAGATCCCCATGAACTATCTGGGTGTCTGAAAGTCATGTCTGAAATTTTCCAAAGTCCAAAAGTAATTCTTTCATAACTGTTTGCCTGTTTAATTTATTGATGGTGGTAGGGACAGCTCAGTTACTTTTTCATAGCTGGGGGCAAAAATATGATGGTCTTCCTTTATCTTTGAGTGGCATAGTCAAAATTATACATGTTTTAGAGACAGAACTATAATTTTGTTTTGTCTCTAACTATAATTTCTTTTCTGTTCTTTTTTTCTGTTTCCCATTTTTCAAATCCACTTAAGCTCTAGCCCTCTTTCTTCTCCGTTGTCCAGAATTTCTAGCTCTGAACTGTCATAGATTAATGCTGCCAGATGAAGCATCCAACTGCAAAGCTCTAAAATGTGTTGTATCAAAGGTGGCATCTGGACATTCAGCTGGCCCATCTGGCAAAACTTTTCTTGGGCCTTTTTATCTGGCAGCACACTTGGCTAGGGAGAAAGCAATTAAGCTTTTTCCAGAGTTGAGCTGGGGTCTGACCTTTTCCGACTGCCTTGAACTCTTGTGTGATATGCCTTTGGCTGGCTGCCTGCTGTACTTAGAGGAATTGTTTGATATTTAATCTGATAATTGGGGTCCTTTTTAAGTCCTATTCTGAAAGCAAGGGTTCATTTCAGTCACTTTTGGGCTGAAAGTTTAATTATTTGGAGGTTAGGTGATGTATCAGCAGGTAAAGAGGTGGGATGGAAAGCAGAGCGATGAATTCTGTTCAAAGTCCCGCGTTGTAGTTGTCAGTGTTACACGTAAATTTAGAACTCCTTTTAAAATACTTGGAAAAAAGAAGAAAAGGAAAGCAAAATAATCCACATTCACTAAAAGTTTTAGAGCTTCTAATGGTTTTATCTCCAGTAATATGGGTGTATTTTTTTTTTTTTAGGTATTAATCTTTGCCACAGATCTACTTGGCTATTAATTCCAGGCCATGTGTTTTTGTTCCAGAGATATTATTATTAAGATGGAACTAGATGGAGAACTTTGTAGTAATAAAGCAAGCTGTCGTTAAAAGACATTCTGTCAGGAAGCTGTTAATTTCAATGAAAATGTAGGGGTTTAGCCTCTCATACTTTTCCTAGACAGAAATAATTTAGTTATAAGTACTTTGAAAGCATTTTATTTTATGTTAGTTTTCTGGAATTTTTCAATCAGAAAAATTGATAATATTTTTATTATAAATCCATGTTTATTTTAAAATTTATTACATTTCTAATAATATCAGGAACCAAAGGATTTTATTCTGAGTGCTTAAAAGTAGTTTTAGAAAACCCCGCTATAAGTTTTCAGCATTTAGTCTGGTATCATTAAAAAGAGAGCCAGAACAAAAACTAAAGCCACAAACACATATTCATACTTATGTGCATATCAAATGTTGAATTTTAAAGAGGTATTAAATTGATACATATATATAACAATGTATGCCACAAATCCATAGATTTAATTCTTCATTCTTAGAGATTGCCAAAAGACAGCTCAGTTGAGAACTGTTATATATGTTTCACCTTTCATAACTACTAGTCAAAAAATAAGAGTTTAAAAGATGGAGTCATTATTATATAACAATTTTGGTATCAGGCAGTATTTAATCACATAGATTAAAAGTTTAACTTCCAGGCCTTTCAAAAATTATCCAAATTTAGCAAGATGTAATTATTAAACACCTAAATGGCTACATTTGTCGATAAGTTTGGAGATTAAATTTGAGCTGTGTGTCTTCAGAACTAGTGTCTGTAGGTATTCTAAACAGTCTTTCCAGAAATTTCACTATTATACCACTATTTAGTAAGTAGAGCATGGAGATGTGTATTTACCTCATTACTAATGTTGATAAACTATTTTAAGATTATTAATATGAACTATCAATAGCTTTCTTCTTTATTTCCTTTTCTCTCTTTTAATCTAACTTTAGTATATGGTGTATCTTTATTGTAGTATCCTGTGTAAACTGCTATAAAATATATTCTCTTAATAGATTTTATAGAACTTTTGGTAGAAAATATTTTCTACAGGATATAAATTTTGTTACATCGAAATAACATAGGTGTTTTTTTCCCCTGAAATATAACAACATATTGATAAAAATGAAAACAAAAAGTTTTACCATGACCATTTTTCATGAAGCAATTAGTACTCCAGAATAATTGCTTCTTCATTGATTCTGAAGGTAAGAATGTAATGTTGTGTGTGAAAGTCATGAGCAGAATATTTTCTTATGCTGAGTTTTATAGTCTAATGATATCATAAAGTCTACAATTATTACTTTAACCCATTTTTTTTATTTATCTTTTTAATGACTTTTGAAAATTCTTGGTTTTTAAGTGTTATTAATTACTTTTGCTAGTGACTTTTTCAGCCAGATTCAAGCATAAGAACATGTTTGAATATCTCCAGATGCAGAAGCAACAAACATACCAGAAGCAACGAGTATATGCCAGTAAAAGCTCTATTTCTTACAAAATTAAACTGAATTTTTATCCCTAGGACTTGTAAAGGCTTAATGGTGCTTAAAATAACCATATTAAGATTATCATTAAATTATTTTGCTCATATTTAGGATTTTAATTAAAGTGTCAGAGATAGAGAATCTCTATGTTCTTTATTTTACATTTTTTCAAAGGGTAACACATGATAATAGAGGAATTGCTTCCAACATTTTGAACACTCAGAATAAAAGAGGAGAAAGATATTTTACAGTTAAGATTGACAGAGAAGTCAAAACTTAGACCCATGAACTAAGACCTGTGTAATGATGACACGTACCATAAGATGACCCCGGTTCGATTACTGAATCGGGAAGACACACTGGAGAAGGGATAGGCTACCCACTCCAGTATTCCTGGGCTTTCCCTTGTGGCTTACCTGGTAAAGAATCCTATTGCAATGTGGGAGACCTGAGTTCTATCCCTGGATTGGGAAGATCCCCTAGAGAAAGGAAAGGCTACCCACTCTAGTATTCTGGCCTGGAGAATTCCATGAACTGTGTAGTCCCTGGGGTCACAAAGAGTCGAACTACTGAGTGACTTTCATTTTCACCATAAGGTGAACTGATACACCCACTTCAGTATTTATTTAAATTTCTTAGCAAGCAAGAAAGTTTTCAGGAGTTTTCCTGGCAAAGAGTTATCTTAATACTAATTGTTCTGGGTCTGTCATTTTTCACACTTAATGCTTGGTAAGTTGCCAACTAGTAAAACTGGTGAATAAACACAGCCTCAAGATCCAGACTGGTAGCACTAATGACACCGGTCAGAAAAAGTGCTAATTCCACACCAAGCTTGTCTCTAGTCCAGTCAGAAAGTTTGTTCAAAGAAGTGCCAACTCTTTTTTAGTGGATGTTGGCCATGAAGAGAACTGCCAAAAGAGACATATAAAATGCCATATGTGACTTCAAATGAAAGAACTCATCTTTAATTTCAAAATATTAAATGATTTTTTAAACACAGGATTTCTTCAAAGGTAGAGTTCTGAAAATAAATCACTCGCTGTATAAAGAATAAAGGAATTTTGCCAATAGACAGACAGGACATTCCTTTTTTGCCCTGGGAGATACTTATCATAATGTATCAGGGCCTTTATTATACATGTAAAACTGACATGATTACTTTCTGTATGTCCAGAGTGGCAATGGTCTTGTTACCAGAAATTATTTACGCTGTTGTTTGAAGTGCTTTAAAATCATTTCCAGCCAGTGTTACTCTGAGTTGCTAGATGGATGAATAAAATGGCAATACTGAAAGGAGAAAACAGAACACATTTGAACCTTAGTTGAGACCAGTGTGAGCCCGTTACTTCATCCATCAGTTCCGTTCAGTCACTCAGTCATGTCCAGCTCTTTGTAACCCCATGGACTGCAGCACACCAGGCCTCCCTTATCCATCACCAGCTCCCAGAATTTACCCAAACTCATGTCCATTGAGTCAGTGATGCCATCCAATTATCTCATCCTCTGTCGTCCCCTTCCCCTCCTACCTTCAATCTTTCTCAGCATCAGGGTCTTTTCCAATGAGTCAGTTCTTCACATCAGGTGGCAAATATATTGGAGTTTAAGCTTCATCATCAGTCCTTCCAGTGAATATTCAGGACTGATTTCCTTTAGCATGTACTAGTTAGATCATCCATAGAATGAGGTTTAATATTCCATATGTGGGGTATTATAAATAGATATAGATTCTACAGTTATTTATTCATGAGAATACCAAAATGTCAGTTTTACGGTTTTTTTTAAATGATTGATTTATTTATTTTTGCTAAGTCTTCATTGCTGTAGACTTTCTCCAACTGCAGTGAGTGGGGTCTACTCCTTGCCCCAGTGCACGGGCTTCTCATGGCGGTGGCTTCTCTTGTTGCTGTAGCTATGGCTCGTGGGCTTTAGAGAGCAGGCTCAGAAGTTGTGGTGCATGCCCTTAGTTGTAGCACGTAGAATCTTCCCAGACCAGGGATCAAACCCATGTCTCCTGCATTGGCAGGCAGGTTTTTAATCACTGGACCACCAGGGAAGTCCCAGTTCTAGAGTTTGTGTGAGTTGAACCATATGAAATTATCTTTTTTTGAGAGTTGAAGACTGTCAGACATCAACTATTTCATATAGGTAAATGAAATCCTTAGTAGGCTGTAGAATAACATTATCTTTAAAATTTCTGAAGTCTGCAGTCACACATATTTGCTTATTATGTGTCAGATGGTGTACCAAGCACTTTTCAAAGATTTTAACATTTAATCATGACAGCCATCCAGTTAGTAATATTATTATTCCCATTTAAAACATGAAGAAATTGAAACACAAAGATGACCATAATTCAAAGTCATACAGTCAATGAGGGGTGGATCTAGAATAAAACTCAGGCTGTCTGAGTCCTAAATGCACTTAATACTTTGCAGTTGGGCCTCTTATGTATTGAATGTTTCTTCTCCATTTTTATATCTTTGATGAAATCTGCTTATATCTTTTGTCCATTTTCTTTCTCTCTCTAGTGAGAATGCACTTGGAAATCTGACAAGCGTATTTTTTTTTCTTTTTATCTTTGAATCATTTTTTAAACTGTTGAATATCAGGAGGTCTTTATATATTCAAATAGACTAGTCTTTTGTCAGATATATGATGTATGAATATTTTCTCCCAGTTTATAGTTTCACTTTTTATCCATTTCATTTGATAAGATCCAATATTAATGCATCTAAAAACTCCTTAGCAATTCCTACACTCCGAAGATATTCTATATGTTTGCTAAAAGCTGTGTAGTATTTTTCATTTTACTTTTAAGTCCATGATCCATTTTGAGTTAATTTCAGTATAAAGTATGAAATTGAGGGTGACTTCCGTTGACTATCGTTGTCCAGTTGTTCCAGTACTTCTTGTTGAAAGGCTGTCTTTCCTCCATTTAATTGCTTTTACAACTTTGTCAAAATTTTGTTAGGTATGTTTGTCTGGGCCTGTTTCCTGATTTTCTTTTTTTATTCCACTGTTCTACATGTGTATTCCTCCACGAATACCACATGGCCTTGATTACGGTAACTATATAATCCACCTTAGTACTGGATAGAGTGATTCTTCACACTTTTTCTTCTTCAAGAATGCTTTAGCTATTTTAACCAGTTTGTACCTTCCCATGTAAACTTTTAAATAAATTTTGTGTTTACAAAAAGCCTTAGTGAGATTTTGATTGGAATTAAGTAAACCTATATGTCAATTTGGATAAATTAGTACATTTACTATGTTGAGTGTTCCAATCCATGAACATGGTTATGTGTCTCTATTTATGCTTTCTTTGATTTCCATTGACTTTTGATGTATACGTGTGTGTGTGTGTGTGTGTGTGTGTATTTATCGTTGCAAGCATGGTGGAATGCAGTGAGTATGTCTAAGCTCTGATTTTGTTTAAATCACATCACTTTTAAATTATTTTGCTATTATTAAAAACGTTAAGACAATAAAAACGCATTTAAATCAATTTCTGTTTTGAAGGGAGGGGAAACCAATCTTAAAGTAAGTAGAAAGATAATTCAGATATTGCTTAGAGAACAAAATTGTTAATGGATTCAGTATCTATGTTAATGGACTCAGTGCATAGCAATCCCGTGTTGGGTTTAATTTTGTACACCTTTAATTATAATCTGTTATACTTGTATTATAATTTAAAACCATGGTTGCTCATATTTTTCTACTACTTTAAAATAATTTTAAAATTATTCTTCTTGAGCAGTATTTTTTAGGGCTTCTAATTTTACCATAGCAATTTTGGAAATAAAATCCTTCAATAATTTAAATATACATGCTGCTGATTTTATGACATTGTAGTAAACCAGCCAAGACTGTATTGATTTATCCTTTTTGTTTTTTGAAACAAACTTATCGATGACTTACATGTCAGACATTTTAGAAACTGTGCTGTGCTAAGTTGCTTTAGTCATGTACAACTCTTTGCAACCCTATGGACCATAGTCTGCCAGGCTGTTGTACGTGGGATTCCCCAGGCAAGAATACTGGAGTGTGTTGCCATGCCCTCCTCCAGGGGATCTTCCCAACCCAGGAATCGAACCCACTGTCTCTTATCTCTCCTGCATTGTCAGGTGGGTTCTTTACCACTATATGATGCTTATTGATGTCTCTTTGTTTTTTTTTTATTCAAGGAGGCATCTAAAGGATTTGCCTACTATCACACCTCAAAGAGAACCTAAGTTCTGATATGAGCACTGGGAGTACATAACCAGTATTGGTATATGAAAAGTATATACTGTTATGTTGTAAATGGATTTTTTGGAATGTATCCAGTTTTACAAGGGGGATGGCTCTATGAAAGTTCTCTGCTGTTGTAATACTCCCATCTGCAGGATAATCTACAGGATAATTTCAGCTTTTAATTTAATGACTATAAGTACAATAATAGTTCCAAATATATATTTTACCTTTATGCTCAAAAGCTCACGGCAATTTTATCAATTTAGAAAGTTTTCCATCCACTACAAAAATTCAGCAATCTCTGAAATGCAATTGCTTGATAAGATAATAGTTAGCCATGAAAATTATATAAGAGCTTAAGAAGGGAACTGAAAAAAGCGTGTTGTATTCAATTGAAGTCATGGCCAGAATTATAGTGCAGTTTTTAAAATTAGCATTTTATCTGGATATGAATTTCAGAAATATTTCCATAAGTATAAAATTTTAAATTAAAACTTTAAAATGAAGCTATTTACCCTTTCTGATTTAGAGTTGAAGAAAATGGAGGAAAAAAATAAAGATTTGATCAGAAAAAGCAGCCTAGATGTCAGATGAAATACTACTATTTGAGAACCTAAAACAAGTATATTGCACATTTCCATCCATACCTGTTTCTTTCCTAACTATTGCAGCGCCACTCACCTGCTAGTCTCCATGTGGAGTCAGTGGTGGACACGTTAGTCAGCTGCAGCCTGTCCCTAGCCGTCCGTGTGTGCTGACATACCATGGCTTTCCCTGCAATTGGGTTAAGCCTTGGGAAGTGAACCTGCAAGTCCATGGAGCAGTCTTAGTGTTAGAAAGGCCAGGGAGCCTGTGGGCAAGTCAGAGTACTGAGGAAAGAGAGGGGATACATAATCAGGTGGAAAAACAGGGAATGATTGAGTCCACCAGGGGAAAAGGGGCTCCACAAGAGGAAAGTAGGTGGTGGTGTGTGTGCCTCAGTTCCTAGTAAACGTGGCTTCCACGACACTCACTATTACCCCTTCTTTACGTCAGTGACTTATTACTAAAATGAAACACCCAATTAATCAAAGGGGACAATACAACAAGCATCCTGTTGACTATAGTTTATTTGTTTGTTTTCTTCCAGGAGCATTGCCTCACTCTGCTCAGCAAGCTTACACAGATACATAAAGACTGTAGTTTTCTTTTCTCCTTATGACTCCAAGACAAACTGAAAGCAATACAGGTATATACTCAAATGTAGGAGTTTCTAGTTACATATTTGCAGCGGTAGTGGACTTTTAAGTGTGACTTCCAGTTGTGGCTGGGGCTAGATTTGTTTCACAAGCCTCCCTTTAAAATGTTTCAAATGCACAAAGCCTGCCTTAATGAAGCAGAATGAACTTGTAACAGATTGTACTGCTTGTTCGCCTGCTTATTTAAATAACCTGCAAAGACAGTCTATAATACAGTCAATTAGCACTGACTAATGATTATTTAAAGAGTCACTGATGGATACCTGGCTAGTGCATACTCCGTTAAAGCCTAATGAGCAATGACAAGAAGTTCTTGAACATTTCATAAAGTTGGTAGACACTGTATTCACTTGGAACTTCCCAGGTGGCTCAGTGGTAAAGAATCTGCCTGCCAATGCAGGATATGTGAGTCTGATCCCTGGGTCAGGAAGATCCCCTGGAGAAGGAAATATCAACCCACACCAGTATTCTTGCCTAAAGAATCCCACGGACAGAGGAGACTGGTGGGCTACTGTCCATGGGGCCGCAAAGAGTCATACATCACTTAGTGACTAAAACAGCAACAAATTTATACTCACTACTGAGCATTTGCTAATGTCTTAACATCTTCAGTTTCCCTTTCCTTCAAAATAGAGATATTCTACTTAATCTAACTTTTTTGTGTGTTTTTAAAAATAATAAAATAATTCAAAATTGTAAATAAGAATGTATATGAAAAAGATCTTATCTACCCTCAAGACTAGACATAGGCTATATCTTTTTCCTTTTTTTAAGTTTATTCTAATTGGAGGATAATTGTTTCACAATATTGTGTTGCTTTCTACCATACATCAGCATGAATCAGCTCTAGGTATACATATGTCCCACCTCTCTTGAACCTCCCTCCCATATCCCAGCCTTCTAGGTGCTCTTAGAGCACTGCGTTTGAGCTCCTTGCATCATGCAGCAAATTCTCACCAGCTATCTATTTTACATATGGTAATGTATATATTTTCAATGCTACTCTCGCAATTCACCTCACCCTCTCCCTCCCCAAGAAAAAAGTCTCTTCAATAAGTGGTGCTGGGAAAACTGAACAGCTAGATGTAAAAGAATGAAGTTAGAATACTTCCTAACACCATTCACAAAGATAAACGTAAAATAGATTAAAAACTTAAATGTAAGACCAGTTTTTGGGTAAATTATCCCACCTATGAAATCTTATAATAGGAAATTTATAGCTCTTGTTTCCATATATTTCTCTTAAATTACAGACTCCAAAATGATAGCAAGATCAGTGACTAAACACAACATTCTCAGTAACAAACAGCCCTTTTTTGTTGTTTTTTTTGTTTTTTTCCTGCTGAGGGTTTATAGTTTATTTTGTTTGAACTTGCGTGGGAGTTAATCAGATGGTTCTTGGCCAATGACAGATTTGGAGTTAAATTCAACTGCTCACCCTTTAAAACTATATGACTTTAGATATGCTGTTTATCTTCTCTAGAATTCAGCTTTTTATCAACAAAATAGTATAGCATACTTAACGTGTCAAATTATTTTCAAGGCTATTGAAAAAAATTGAAATGCTTGGCGTAGTGCCTTGTGCATGCTGTAAGTGAAAGGGAAGGTAACTATTACAGAGGAGAATTCACCTGAGGAGCTTCAAAATAGCTCAGGTGGCATTTGTTTCTTTGTGGATGTAGCCACTCTTGAAAAGTCAATTAGGGAAAAATAGAAATAATGCAAAAAAGGCACATTGGTGCAAGGACTGCTTCTACTTCCCATGTTGATTGTAATATGTTTATACTAATTGCTTAATTGATACTGTTTTTTATACATAATATAAAAGTCAAGAACTAAAATAAATACAAGACAAAAATAAGAAAATTAATAAATTGCAGTGAAAGGGCTGGTAAAGGTTAAGTGGTAGTAACCTTGCAGTAATGCTTACTTGGTTAATTAGTCCAAACCACCCAATGCGGAAAACTAGAAATATTGAACAAAAAGGAAAACAAAAGTCTGAATACATTAGAGATTTTACAGTGCAGTGAATAAGCAAGTGTCCAAGGTGCAAGAGGTTAAAACAAACAGAAAAATCAAGAGAGATGATCCAAGAATTGTGAGCTTTGCTGAAGAATTTGCTATTTTTGGAAAAGAATTGTGTGATGATTGATGGCTGAGCAGAAAACTTGATAGCCACAGAAAGTTACAAGGACAAAAGTTTTAGTCTAGGGCTTGTCAAAAATGAGAGGCAGTGTAAATTCCCACAATTAGTTTGGAGCTCAGCAGGCCTAGATGCAAGAGTAATCAGCGATCTCAAGGACTGGTTCCTGCCTTGAGATATATAGATGATGCAGGAAATGTAGAAATCTTTGAAAACGGTTTAACTCATTCCTTGATCAATATCTTTAGAATAACCATACAAAAATCCTATCTGGATTAGTGTTAGATTTTATAAAGTTTATTTTTGAGTTACATTTTAATTAAAATATTTAAGATATAGGCAAGTGGCTTGGTCACTTCAGGGAATGGCCAGCAAATATATATGAAGATGGTTAACTTCATAAATAATCAGTAAATGTATATTAAACCAAATGAACTGTCATTAAACATCACCACAATGCCTAAAAATTAAAAGACAGTGTCCTCTGGAATTCTCCAATAGTGCTGGTGGTCGTATGAATGATACAACCACCTGGGAAAGTGTTCGGCATTACCTGTCAAATTTGAATATATGTATATTTCGTTAGGGATATAGTCAAGAGAAACTCTCACACTTATGCACAAAGAGACATGTACAAGAGTATAGTGAGATTATTTGTAATAGTCACAAACTGGAAATAAACAAAATGCCGTGGTCATTAGAACAGATAAATGTTTTACGGAGTATTCACACAAGGGTATTCTATACACTAACAAATCATAATTCCATGCCGCCAAATGGATGTATCTTTCCTTTAGGGAGATAATGTTTTCTATTAATATCTTCATTAATATTATATGGTTTCTACATGCTACATGATCTCCTATATATTGTATATTTATTAAATTGTTTCATTTTTATAATAATTCTGTCAATAAATGTTCATACAATTCCTATTTTGCATAAGGGAAACTGAAGCAGAGAGAGTTTAATTTGCCCCAGATTATAGAGTTTGTGAATATAGCCAAGAAAATATGTAAAATGAATAGATCTATTACTGATAAATAATCTCTAGAACAGTAAATGAAACTGCTTAGTTCTTGGCTGAAGTAGGCTGAAATGCACTCCAATAGGATAATATTTTAACTTCCATATAATTCAGAAGCATATGTAAAATAAAAATACAACATACTACTTAGTATATGAACTGTGGGATCTTTGATCAATGTGAAATTTTCTTTGACAATACCCAATTGTCTTAAAGAATTATTGATTTTATCTTTTCTTCCAGGAAACTAGAGTCTTTTATGTGAATATTTTATACACAGTATGAGTTATAATTCAGTTCAGTTCAGTTCAGTCGCTCAGTCATGTCTGACTCTCTGCGACCCCATGAATCGCAGCACGCCAGGCCTCCCTGTCCATCACCAACTCCCGGAGTTCACTCAGACTCACGTCCATCGAGTCAGTGATGCCATCCAGCCATCTCATCCTCTGTTGTCCCCTTCTCCTCCTGCCCCCAATCCCTCCCAACATCAGAGTCTTTTCCAATGAGTCAACTCTTCGCATGAGGTGGCCAAAGTTAGATCCTAGCAAAACCACAATTATTATATAGTACACAAAACTTAAATTTATAAAATAAATCACTTATTTATAACAAACTTAAGATTCCAAATTATTAAATTGCCAAATATCTGGTATTGAAAAATTCAGTTAACTCTTACAACTGAAGCTTTTTGATGCAAAACCAATGACACAAAGCTAAATTGATCAAGTGCTTAATCACTAAGACTTTATGGTTAGTACATTAAGAAAATAATTCCAGAAGAAACTGATATGAGCAGATAATGATGCACACATTTAAGGATAGAAACTTTAAAAATAGGCAAATATTTTATGAGGCTTTCTTGGTGGCTCAGATGGTTAAGAACCCGCCTGCAATGAGGGAGATCTGGTTTCAGTCCCTGGGTTAGGAAGATCCCCTGTAAAAGGGAATGGCTACCCACTCCAGTAATCTTGCCTGAAAAATTCCATGGACGGAGGAGCCTGGTGGGCTACAGTTCATGGGGTCGCAAAAAGTTGGACACGACTGAGCGACACTTTCAAATATTCTATGAAAATAGGCTAGCTACCTATACAGGGACAGAGAAAGTGATAAAAGTAAGGAGAGAAAATGTATAGAAAGAGAGTCGTTGGAAGTTCTTTTAAAAATAACTATTTTTAAAATTTATTTATTTTAATTGGAAATTCTTAGTAGGGAAAAATTACTTGACATAAGTAAATGATAACATAACAGTCATTGCAAGACTAATGTATATTATTACAACACAAATTTTGTTACTAATAAAAACCTTAATAGTTGATTTTTGAATTCATGTATTTTATTGTATTTACAAATTAGGTGTTTTATCCTGCTCAAATAAATCTTTATTGAATTTGCAGTTCGAATATGGAAAAAGCAATATAGATTTTTTTAATGACAAAATGATGGATTGGCAGGTAGTATCAGACTGTCAAAAGACTCCCTCTGAAACTTTCTGTAGTAATATTGAACAAGATCAACTTTCTTTCCCCCAAAATGCTCTTTTTGGTCAGATGGAATGAATGATAACACTGAGAAGTGAAATGATGTCAAAGCTCCCTACTTAGGTCTTAGAGTAGGTCTTACTCCCTACTCTAGCGATCTTTCTTTTATTATGTTCTTCTCTGTTGATTTCAGTAATATTACATGCAGTATTTTCTTCTGGCTAGTATTACAGAGTTTCACTTTTCTAATTTCTAGTCTCTCTCTCTTTTTTTAAATGTCATCTAAAAGTCATTATAAAGGCAAAATACCTCTCTGGTAATCCAGGTCTACATTTCTATAATGTTTCATTAGTATTTCTTCTCTGGTTTCTCTGAGTCCTGAGATTCTCAGCTAGTTTTACACTTCTAAACTATTTTAAATCTTTCATGAAGTAAATGTGTTCCAAATCTCACTGGAGTCTTGACTCAAAAAAAAAAAAAAAAAAAAGGCTGAAAAGCCCATTCAGTTCTTGCTATAAATTTTATGCACTATTTTTAAGGTTATACATTTAACTCTGAGCTTAATATAAAATGCTGAATGTGAAAATGGTTTGAACTGGTTAATATCTGCTTTTTACCTTGGAAAGTGTCAATATTTGTAAACTAATACTTATAATTTTCATTTAATCCCTGAATTTTTCCACTTTCATAATCTGGAGTAATTACATGAAGACCATATAAAACAAATACCACTCAGCCTTCTAAAAGAAGTAAAATATCTCCCACCATTCTGTTGATTTAAATCCTATCTTATTCCAAAAGAGTGTTTAATACAGTGACACCACATCGCTTTCAAATTTGGCTTCCCAAATTGTCTCACCAAAAGCATCCATGATTTCTTTGCTTCAGGTTTCTCCTGAAACATCTCGTTTCAGTGTTTTCCCCCCTTTTCATGCATTCCCACTTCCATGACAACTTACCTGCCTCTGCGTTTTCATTTCCTCAGAAGACAAATCTGAACTAAAATGCTGGTGGTATTTGGTAGTGGCTCTGTATAGCTTACAAGAATGTGTATGCTTTGTCTCCTCCTTGTTCAGTCTCATTTATTAACCTTCCCTCTTTCTCGCTTTTCCATCTCTGCATCAGACATACTGCTTTTTTTTCTTCCTCTAATATACCTGGCTTTGTCTTGACTCTAGGCTTTTATACCTGTTAAGCCCTTTCCTTTAAACACTCTTCCCTCTCTGCTCTTACATCTCTGCCTGACAAGGTACCACCTTGATGCTGCTGTAGTTAATGAAACAAACACAACCAAGTGTGTATTGCAAAAATTAATTTCTCTTAGTAGGACAGTGATATATCCTTCAGAATTTTCAAATGAGGAAGAATATTGTTAAATAGTAAAAGATATTGGTACATCAAGAGCTGAGTCATCTGTTCCACCATGTCTATCTTAAGTAAGATAAATGACCACAGCCTCTGTGACCATCATCCTCTGGACCACTATTTCCTCATCATTAAATCAGAGCTGTGGATTACGTGGCTTCTGGGGACCTGTCTAGTTCTAACATGTGATGATTTAGGACTTTTAAAAATATATCAAACTATACTTTGTCTGTATTTTTCTTCATGTTTAATATGTATTCCATTTAATAATCTAAAGGGACTTTCATAATGCAATGAACTTGAATACGTGATTGCTCCACTCAATAATGAAGATAGTAATGATAGTTAACCTTTATTGAGATCTGTGATTCCAAGCACTTTATATGTGTTATTTCAAATTGACTTTTGTTTGCCTTTTCTAAACTAGGGACAATAAAATGAAGCTCACGTTAACTTTTTTTTAATATTTTAGGATAGTATCTAAGGAAGCTTTATTAACTCACTGTCAGTAAATCAATGGTGCTGCAGGCAGCTGTGGGGAGGGTGAAGATCTTACCACAGGGTCATTATAAACTGAGACCTGATATTAGTAGAAGGATGATATCCCTCCTGAGCTTCTTCATCTCAGTAATGCTTGATAATGTTCTATTTTAATGATTAATGATCAAATGGCTATCTTAAAATAGCCACTGATCCATGCATTTGTATTTAGAGAAGAATATTGATCAGAGAAGTGGTGAAAGTCATAGTCATGGGCTTTTTATTTATTTTTTTAATGGAATGAGGAAAGTCCCTCTCTCCACAAAAGGAACAAGCTAACAAAATCATGGCAGAGATTAATTTACAGTTGGTGTCTTTAAGCTTCCGTTTGCAAACTCACATGCAAACTGCCTCTAAGTTCATACAATGTATTAGTAACAAAGCATGGTCTGGCCTAGAGTATTCAGATATGGAGTTTCTATAGTTAAATACATCTTGATATTTATGCCATTCATGTAATATGAATATCATCCTGTATTGAATACTCTTTGGAATAAAGTGAAAAGTGAAAGTGAAATTCGCTCAGTGGTGTCCAACTCCTTGTGACCCCATTGTCTACACAGTCCATGAAATTCTCCAGGCCAGAATACTGGCATGGGTAGCCTTTCCCTTCTCCAGGGGATCTTCCCAACCCAGGGATTGAACCTAGGTCTTCCACATTGCAGGTGGACTCTTTATCAACTGAGCCACGAGGGACGCCCAAGAATACTGGAGTGGGTAGCCTATCTGCGGATCTTCCTGACCTAGGAATTGAACCAGGGTCTTCTGCATTGCAGGCGGATTCTTTACAAACTGAGCTATCAGGGAAGCCCCTTTTGGAATAAGGTAGGATTTAAATCAATGAAATATATTTATTATATGTATTTATCTATATTTATTAATTTAAGAATATTTTTTGAAGTCAGCAATTTAGAATCAATATATGCATTCATTTATCCATCTGTTCATCCATCCTCCCATCTATCCACTTATTTAACATATATGGAAGGAATACTATTGTCTCTAAAACAGCAAAATGGTGAATATATGGCATATACAATGAACTCAGAAAACCAGAATATTAGAGTAGTGACGTTTCTGTTTTCTAACACTTCTCAATGAGCAGATATTTGTTTATACTGGCAGTTTACCCTTATAATAGTTCCACTAAGGGAGGTAATACCACTAGGAATTATTTTTATTTTATGAAGCAAGAAGAAATCATAGAACAAATTTGGAGACTTAGTCAAAGTTACAAAGCAGATTAGCAACAGAAATTATCCATATGTCAGGAATTCCTGGTAGTCCAGTGGTTAGGATTCTGAGCTATCACTGCTGAGGGCTGGGCTTCAACCACTGGGGAACTAAAATCCCACAAGCCAAATGGCATGGCCATGAAAGAGAAAAAGGAAATAAATAAAGAAAAATAATATACATAACTTACACAAATTAAAATGTGTATGTCTTTAGCGATTCTTTTGAACAACAATGTCATAAAAATGATGCATACACCTGTTAAAAATTATTTCAACCCCATCTGTTTGTCAAATGCCAGTCATCAAAACTAATGATCTTCGATTAAAGCAGGGTTGTGTAGAAGGAGAAATTGCACCTCTACAAAGCAACCAAAACTGGAAACTTTTTTTCTTACTTTTCTGTTTCACATGCACCAGGTAGGAATAACAAGGAATGAAAAATTAAAAGTTCCAGGGGGATATGGTTTCTTTGGCGTAACCTCATGTTAAATTTGGAAATGGATGAAAGCAAAATAAAGCATTGGAGTGTCATTCACCCACATGAGAATGCAGTTTTCAATAAAAGCTAGAAGACAATCCAATGGAAGGATAAGAAGCTGTGGCAAATTAATGGCAAGAAAGGCAATGGTCTGAAATGGTGAAATGAACCGTGTGTCAATAAAGCCCTAAGATATGAATTAAGAATTAATTCAGAGTTTTCTCCTCATCTAGATGATACAAATTTAATGAAATCTATTTTACTAGTCCCAAGATTGGGTTAATTATGCTAGGTTTAACACACTGGTAAATGGATGGAGTGGTTCTAGGAGAGGGCTCCCTAATAGAACTTTTTAAAATGATGCAAATGTTCTATTTATGCACTCTTCAGTATATGTGGCTACTATCCACATATGGTTATAAAGCACTGGAAAGATATCTGGTGTAACTAAGGACCTGAATATTTAATTTCATTTTAATTATAATTGATTTAATGTACATAGTCACATGTGGCAAAAAATGGCTACTACATCAGTCAGTGCCCTTCAGCATCTGTTTCTAAATGAAGTGGTTCAGGTACTCATTTGCTACAAGTTGGCTTATACCACAGGATGTAAGGCTAAAGTCATTCTTAGAGATGGTATAATCTCATGACTTTCAGACTTTATTATGTACATTGACTCCAGTAAGAAGTTACGTTGAGACATTATGAGACTTTATACACATAGACATGAATGCATATAGAATGAAAATCTACTAAAATTTAATTAAGAAAATAATTACCTTTAGTACTAACAGTTTTATCTCATTTCATTTTAGAATGTAGTTCTCTACATTCTAAGTCTTGCTGTTTCCAGTTGCCTTGTTTCACAGATGAGGAAACTGTGTCCCAGAAACATTGGATGAACTTCTAATTATACCAGAAAAGTCAAACTGAAAACCATTGTTCTGCATTTGGCAGATAACCTTACAAATAGACATTGACTTTCCTTTGGCTTCAATTCAGAATGTATACTGGTAGCAGTCGGTGAACTACTGCATATGCCTACTATATTATGCTTCTTCCTGTATGATGCATATTAACGGACCACATGTAATTTTTTTTAATTTGGAGATGTTTAAAAGTATGGGGGATATGCACCACCTAACCCAAGTATCCCACTTGCCCTGTAGAAGACTAGACAGTGAACACAGGTGTGTAACTTTGACTGCTAATCTATGTTAGTGGATGGGAAACTATTCCAGGAACAAAATGAAATCCTAATCCCCGCTTAAAATACAGATCACCTTCAATTCAGTACTTTGCTACATAATTGAAATAAAGGTCAGTGATTAACATATTTAAAACATTTTCCTCAAAGATGTTGAAGAAAGCATATGTACTACCAAACAATGGTGCAGTGATCAATTAGCAGTATTTTAGGCTAGTTTATGCAATCTGTAAAAGTATAACTTTGGTGTCAGTATTTTAAAAAGGGATAAATAAAGGACATTTGTTAAGACATTCTCAATATTTGAGAAAGTTTAGGTCTGACTTTTTTTTTTGACCTTTTAAAATTTCATTTTGACTGTGTGACAGATGTAGATTTAAAAATTATTTTTTAAATCATGTTATTTCACTTGGTGCTATGATGGTCATCGCTAGGCAATGTATCGTGATATCTCTTATCTGCTAGATTTTCTGTGTTATTGTTGGTCCCTTCCACTTACCAGACAATGAGAATGGAAGAATTTCACCACGGTTCATAGTCCTGCCTCAATTAACTTATAAATGGTTTTGCATTTAAATTGTACAGTGGTAGCCTTTGTCCGGTTATGAAACTAGAAATAAGAAACACATTTGATCATATCCAGGCACTGACAGCCACCTGTGGCCACTAGCTGCCTGATAGCAATGGTGAGGGCCCAGCCATTTTAAGATGCATCCTGATACAAATATGTTAAAATGTTTCTAAAAATGTACAGATCAGTAATAATTGTTGGGGATAAGGTACACTCATGACTGATAAATTTAGTGGGAAAAAGTTTAAGGAGAAACAAGAAATTTGCCTACTTTCCAAGTGTTTCTCTGTAAGATATTTTTTAATTACAGAGGGCAAAGTCTTGATGGTGCAGAAATTCCACAGATACCATGTTAGTCAAGTGAATAATGTTCACATCAACATTTATAAGACATAGCAACATCACGAACCCCTTGATATGGTGAACTGCTGCTGCTGCTGCTAAGTCGATTTAGTCGTGTCCGACTCTATGCGACCCCATAGACGGCAGCCCACCAGGCTCCCCCGTCCCTGGGATTCTCCAGGCAAGAACACTGGAGTGGGTTGCCATTGCCTTCTCCAATGCATGAAAGTGAAAAGTGAAAGTGAAGTCGCGCAGTCGTGTCCGACTCTTAACGACCCCATGGACTGCAGCCTACCAGGCAAGAGTACTGGAGTGGGGTGCCATTGCCTTCTCTGGATATGGTGAACTAGCAGATCTAACTGTGGGAAAGCGTCAGGCAAATACAGAGTGACAGTCTACAAAATAACTGGCCAGCACTATTCAAAATTGTCAAGATCACTTAAGACAAAATAAGGCCAACGTACTATCATAGGTTGAAGGAAACTAGGGAGAAAAACCAACTAAATATAATGCTGGGTCCTGGATAGGATCATGGAACCAAAATAAGAGATTAATAAAAAACTAGTTAACTGAATTAACTGAGGGAAGCTGAGTAAAGGGTATAGGAGAAATTATTTTGCAACCTTTGGATAAGTGTAACATTAGCTTAAAATTAAAAATAATAAAAATATGACATGGAATTGAAGACATAATTTTGGTCCAATATTTCAGATTATTTTAGATTATTAATTTAGATTATTTTATTTTATTATTATTATTTTAGATTTAGATTAATTTAGATTATTCAGATCTTTTTTGATATAATAGTAATAATTTTCCTTAGGGAATGTCAAAAGTCTTTGCAAGCCTGCCACAATTTAAAGTATATGTAACTGTTTTGGCAATCCTAAAAGAGGGCTCAATTTAGTACTTATTAAATACACTAGCATTCCATAGACCGTCTGACAGTCTTTCACTTTTTTCCTGACAGATAAGACATGTGAAGCTTGTACTCCTAACACTGGTCAGTACCAAGTTTTACTTTTTGTAAATGGCTACACAGTGTCATAGAAACTGGTGCAAAACTATTTCCTAATCCAATCTATTGATTGTAAATACAATCCAGAAGTTCTGGGAAATATGTATGGAGTGTCTGGAAATCACTTTTTCTGAAAAAATCAGGACCTGTTTTCAGTAGAACTTTTGCCTCCATTCAGATGATGCATAATCCAACATCATTTTATGTGTTCAAAATGGCATTGTTTTGGAGAATAACTGAGGCAGAAACTGGGTTGAGGAGAGGGGAGGATCTTGGCCCTCACCTGATCCACCAGCTATAGTTTATTTGCAAATATATTAGGCTTGCAACATCCACTAGGTTATTACATCTGTATTTCAAAGTGCTGAATTTTCTGGTGTTTAATGTCTTGAGGTAAATGTGTTTAATGATGTCAGGAAAATCTATCACTGTGTTCCCCATATTCCAATAAATAGTCATTCTTGGCATGATTAGTCAAACAGTACTGAGTTTCCTGAGGGGTGTATATTGAATTCTATAATTATAGGGACAAAGATGATAATAACTTCAGAGTTCTCTGCTCACCCATTTTAAAGGTTGATTTTACCATTTTTTTTGGCATCTAATGATAATGAACATAGTTATGCTTACTTTGAATCAACATCAGTCATAATGATGGTTGCATTATTTAATTTTTATTAAGTAGATAGCATTATTATTCTAGTATTAGAGATTAGGAAATTTGGGCTTGTAAACATTAAACAGTTTGCCTAAGGTTACCTAGGCAGGTTTCAGACCTAGGAAATCTAATGTCAAAGCCCATATTCTTAACCCCTGAACCCCACTGGAAACAGGAGCTGAACATTCAAAAATGGATAAAACAATCATCTTGCTTTTAAAGGGTTCAGAGGTGAAAGCTTAAATCCTCTTTGTTTCCACAGGACAAGTGCGGAGGAAGTAATGAGGATTAAGAGATTACAGTTTAACATGAAATTAACTAGAACATTTATTTCTTCCCAGGTCATTCTGTAAACCTCACGCCATGTATCTAGCTATGAGGTGTAGTCTACTACCCCAAATCTGTCTCCAAATAATAAGCATTATTGTAGTCCAAGAATCTGCAGGCCTGCTGGATACTTCCCGTGTTATGCACCTGTCTTGGCTAATGGTACTTCGCTCACCTCTCCTCCTAACTTCTTTTGACAGCCATTCAGGGGGGCTTCACTCGTAGGTTTGGCTATTGATTAGCTGACTGATGGGGCAAAAGGAGAGATGGAGCCCCATGTCACATGGTGAAGAGGACTCTAAGAAAGCATGCAAGACTTGGTGAGATATAGGTTCAGAACAGACCCATCGTCATTTCTACAACATTTTAGTTGACATATCTAGTCACAAGGCTAGCCTAGATTCAAAGGAAGGATAAAGACAGCCTATCTGCTGATGGGAGGGGCAGTAAAATCACATTTCAAAGGAGATGTGAAGAACTGGTCATCTATTTGCAATAAGCTTCACACACACAGATACTCACTTGCATAATCAGAAGCGAGAGACATCTAGGATACGTGTGGACCAACGTGAGATGGAAATGGTGCAGTTTCCATCAGGTGATGTGGGCTTCGCTGGTGGCTCAGCTGGTAAAGAATCCGCCTACCAAGCAGGAGACCTGGGTTTGATCCCTGGGTTGGGAAGATCCCCTGGAGAAGAGAACAGCGACCCAGTCTGGTATTCTGGCCTGGAGAATCCCATGGCCTGTATAGGCCATGCAGTCTCAAAGAGTTGGACATGACTGAGTGACTTCTACGTTCAGGTGATGAAGTCATAAAATTTTCCATGTAGAAGACATGCTGTGCAAGTAGGCATCTGTGTGTGTGAAACAGATTGCAAAGAGACCCCCTGAAACACTCGCTCAACCACACCATTTCCATCTCACCTGTGTCCCCACATATTCTAGATGTCTCTTCTGAGATTCAGTAATATTGGTCTGACCTCTTGACACAGACAAAAAGATTCAATCTGCAGTTGCAACTTTTGTGTGACTAGCTAGAAGATAGCCTCTGGAAGATTGCTTGGTCTCTACCTAGTTTGAAGTGTTATGTGTAACAAGTTTGTGAGTTTGTTGAGAGTGAGAAGGCTTTTCTGGATAACCATATTTAAGATACACCACATTTCATGGTTAGGATCACTTTAGTATAGCTTGTTTTCAGGATGCGTCAGGCAAGTTAGATATCACCTACTTTGCATAAGTTTAATCTTTTGCGAGTGGGGAGGGAGCCAAGTGGGCTTCCCAGGTGACTCAGTGATAAAGAACCCACCTGCCAATGCAGGAGACGTGGGTTTGATCCCTGGGTCAGAAAGATCCTTTGGAGGAAGAAATGGAACCCACTGCCGTATTCTTGCCTGGAAAATTCCATGGACAGAGGAGCCTGGCAGGCTACATACAGTCCATGAGTCCTTGGGGTCTACATAGTGCATGATACGTTCCTCCCAGCATCACCATGAGTTGGTATTATTCACCCCTCTGTTGATGGAAAAGTATAGTTTATAGCAGTTAAGTAAACTGGCTGCTACTGCTAAGTCACTTCAGTCATGTCTGACTCAGTGTGATCCCATAGACGTCAACCCACGAGGCTCCCCTGTCCCTGGGATTCTCCAAGCAAGAACACTGGAGTGGGGTGCCATGTCCTTCTCCAATGCAGGAAAGTGAAAAGTGAGAGTGAAGTCATTCAGTCGTGTCCGACTCTTAGCAACCCCATGGACTGCAGCCCACCAGGCTCCTTCGTCCATGGGATTTTCCAGGCAGGAGTACTGGAGTGGGTTGCCATTGCCTTCTCCAAAGTAAACTGGCTAGAACACAGTTAAATTGTTAAGTAGAGTTTGAGTCCAAATCTTATGTAACATAGAAGTTCTTTTCCTAAAAATGAAATTGCGCTGTGGAAATCTTAGAACAATCAAGCAATGAGAATAATTTAAACCATATATAAAGTCATATCTGCCTTACACATTCAGAGGTTATAATTTATGATTGAAAACAATTCTTCATTTGATGATGGAACTGTATTCTTTTAATATTCTTAGTATTATTTAGACCTCAGCTTTTTAAAGTAATAAATTGGCCTGCTATTTGACCTATTGTTTATTTTAATTTTTTTTATCAAAGGATAATTGCTTTACAGAATTTTGTTGTTTTCTGTCAAACCTCAACATGAATCAGCCATAGGTATACTTATATCCCCTCCCTTTTGAACCTGCCTCCCATCTCTCTCCCCATCCTACCCCTTTGCTGCTGCTAAGTCGCTTCAGTCGTATCTGACTCTGTGCGACCCCATAGATGGCAGCTCACCAGGCTCCCCCGTCCCTGGGATTCTCCAGGCAAGAACACTGGAGTGGGTTGCCATTGCCTTCTCTGTCCCACCCCTCTAGGTTGATACAGAGCCCCTGTTTGAGTTTCCTGAGCCATACCGCAAATTCCTATTGCCTATCTATTTTACATATGGCAATGTAAGTTTCCATGTTACTCTTGCCATACATCTCACCCTCTCCTCCCTTCTCCCCATGTCCATAAGTCTATTCTCTTTGTCTGTTTCTCCAGTGCTGCTCTGTAAATAAATTCTTCAGTATCATTTTTCTAGATTCCATATATATATATGTTAGAATATGATATTTATCTTTCTCTTTCTGACTTACTTCACTTTGTATAATAGGTTCTAGGTTCATTAGAACTGACTCAGAGGTGTTCTTTTTATGGCTGAGTAATATTTCATTGTGTATATGTACCACAACTTCTTTTTCCATTCATCTGTCAGTGGACATCTAGCTTGCTTCCATGTTCTAGCTATCGTAAATAGTGTTGCAATGAACAATGGGATACATGTGTCTGTTTCAATTTTGGTTTCCTCAGGGTATATGCCTTGGAGTGGGATTGCTGGGTCATAAGTGATTTTATTCCTAGTTTTTTAAGGAATCTCCATACCTATTTTTTTTTTTTTAGTCTCCTTGAGTTGTTTACTGAACATTATATATGGTGTTACCATAGCTATTTTAAAATTTTCTTTCTAGATTATTTTCTCCTTATAGCTAATCACTAATTTATAGAATTGATAGAAATATATGTATATAATATTGAAGCTTAATATTTTTACCTTTATTTTTAAAAACTGCTTATAAATGTTTTTGAAATGTTATTTTTATTTTGTGGTTACTCTGCACTGCTGCTATATGTTGGGAAACATTCTAGCCATATTGTCAAAATACATGGACTGATTATAACTTCATTTATTTTGAATGAGTAGTATGTGATTTCATAGGAGACTAATCTATAGAGGTGGTTCATGTAAGAGTAGGTGCTTATCATAGCTTAGATTGATCAGATCAATGAGAGTTATAATGGTATATTTTAATAAAATACTTTTTACTGATTATAAAATCACTGCATATTAACTGTAGAAAAGCTAAACATTAACAGAAAGTAAAGAGAATAAAAATAAATGACAGAATTTAACACTCAGAAGTAATTCCTAATATCTGAGGACATTGTCCTCCATACAAATTTTGTATTATTTTTAGTATTGCACAGTTGATATCATACTCTATATAAATATATATATATAATATTCTTTCAATATATAATATAGCATAATGTTTTAGCATAAACAGATTAAAGAATAAGAAATCAAAGAATAAAAAAACAATGTGTTAAGATCATTAGAATGAAAAATTTCTAAAATTTATTTATTTAATCATTTATCAATGGATCATTTATAGAAAACTTACTTTTTGGTGCTACATGAAAATCTAATCCCTATCTTTAAGAAACTCATGCTAGTGAAATTACAATTTCATGATAGAATAACAATAATCTGCAGTGTTCTGTAGATAATACAGAGGAGGGACTATTCCTGAGGAACAAGTTATTGTTTTAATACAACTGATGAAACTTAGAATTTTCTTTGTGATTTTATGTGTGTTATTTTGCTTGACATTTAAACATACATGCATTCTAAACATGAATTCTATAATACATAAAAAATAACCTAGTATTTCACTGAAGACTCATAGGGTTTAATATTTTAGTATCTGCAAAGGGAAGTATCTGGTAACATGCATTGACCTGGATGTGATTCTTCATAATTTTATGAGCTTCATGTCATTATTTTTTTTTTTTTGTTCTCAGTGATCAGAGGTTTTCAGTTTATTCCTTTTTATTTTTCCTGAATGTCTTTTTTTTTTCTATTTTATTAAGCTGGGACACCACAAATGATCTTAAAAAAAGATGCGATCTATTTTTTCATTTTGTTAGTGAGATACTATAAATGGGCCATAAGGGATCTGTAATTGGTGTTCTTTTAATAAAAAGATTCTCTTTTTCTTGGTGAACAGTATGAGTCATTGTATGGCTTTAGTAAGAGAGGAGGTCATTTCTTTTGCTACCAGACAGGTTTAATACAACTAAATATAACAACAAAGTGGTAGAAGTTAAATTGGTAGTAAAGTTGGACTTTAATCTCCCAGATTGAAAAATGCATTTCATCAAAGTGGACTTCCTGTTAAGCATTCAGCTCAGCAGATTCACAGAACTGGACCGGGGAAGTGATCAGTGTTTATCGCAGTGGCTTGGGAGTTACTGGCGTTTTGTAGGAGACACATCTCAGTAAAAACTCCTTTCCCTTTCTTCTTCTGTCTCTTCTTCTCCCACTCTCAGCAGACACCAGATTGTAAAAGTAGATAATTTTCTAAAGTTGAGCTTGTTTCCATGGATTTGTTGTTCAGTCAGTAAGCTGTGTCCGATTCTTTGCAACCCCATGGACTGTAGCCTACCAGGCTGTCCACAGGGATTCTTCAGGCAAGAATACTGGAGAGGGTTGCCATGCCCTCCTCCTTCAGGGGACCATCCCAACCCAGGGATTGAACCCTGGTCTCATGCACTGCAGGTGGATTCTTTACTGTCTGAACCACCATAGACACTCTTCTGTCAGAGTTATATACTGTGTTAATCCATTTAAAACTCATGTTTAAAATATGTTTTATATTGTGACCCAGGAAATAGTTCAGGAAATATTATTTAAAAGAAGGCTAACAAAATGTAGAGATTCATTTTCTTGATCTATGGTAAGAACGGTAAAAAATTACTATTTAAGGTCAGTCATACTAATGTGTCTTAAATAGTAAAAACTGTAAAAAATTACTGTTTAAGGTCAGTCATACTAATTTGTCTGTGACTTCCCTGGTGGCTTAGATGGTAAAACCTCTGTCTACAATGCAGAAGACCTGGGTTCGATCCCTGGGTCGGGAAGACCGCTGGAGGAGGAAATGGCAATCCACTCCAGTACTATTTCCTGGAAAATCCCATCGACAGAGGAGCCTGGTAGGCTACAGTCCATGGGGTTGCAAAGAGTCGGACACGACTGAGCGACTTCACTTATACTAATGTGTCTAATATTTACGTCATAATGACCTGTTCAGTAGTCAACCTGATATTCCTCCCATTTTACAGATGAAGAAACTGAGGCACAGAGAAACTCAAATATTTGCAATGATATTTCATTGTTCTGATAACTGTCTGGACGTTCCTTATGAATTTCTGTAATTATGGATCTTTGGCTATCAGTTTCATCATCAATAATGTGAGTGAATTGGATTAAATAATTTTAGGCCCTTAGGATTTTTCCTGCTGGGGTTTACGTAAACTACACTTGCATGTACATCTCTAATGTGTAGATAATTGAACATATATGAAAAGGCAGCAATTTGGCACACACCATTGCAGTTCTATTGGCATTGCCACACATTGGCCAAGCTTCACCCTGTCACACTTAAATTATAACTATGTGCCTTTTTTCCCCCTGCTTCCCTCTTTCTCTACCTCCCTTGTATAATTGTCCATATACAGTTTGATCTGAACAATGAAAAGCATTGTGTTGTCGGATTAGAAAATTGTTCCAAATATCCGCTATTTTTGATCAGTATGTGGTCTAGTAGAAACTATACCAAGTCACTGCACATAAACTAGTGTTTGAACACCATCTTCTGAGATCAGGAAATTGACTCTCCTTCAATTCACATAGCTGGCTAATCTTCTCTTTTAAAAAAATCACTTCCTTGTTCTCATGTGTCTGCCTAAAATCTTCGTTGCCTTAATTGAATTTTCTTAAACTACAGTTCAATTCCTGTGCCTAACCTTAAGGTTATATGTTATCCATATATACCATTTTTCTCATTTTCCACAACACACCTTTTGCACAAATTAGCATTCTCCTCACTACTCTCTGTCTACTTTAGTTCCTGCTGTCCTGCTTACTTCTGTGCCGTTACTCCTAATGCATACTTTCTTTCTCAGTGAATAGTAGAGGAGTTCCTCTGTATCAGTAAGGACTTGGTTCCGTGTTCCCAAATCCTTGGCTGTCAACATCCTTGGATGCTCCAGTCCTTTTTATGAATGGTGTATTACCACGGGCTCCCTGTATGCCATTTCTGATAGATCCAACACTATTCTTATCTCCATGACCAGAGTTTGCCTTCTGGCTTCTTGCAGTCAAGTAATGGATCTTATCATTGCCACCTAATGATGAATATTGTTTTCACATGAAATTGAGTTCTTGGCTTTCTCTTTCCTGACCCTTTAGAAACTTATGAATAAGGCTCACCCATTAAAACCAAAATCTGTTCCTAAGATTTTTAAAGGAATCTCCACACTGTTCTCCATAGTGTCTGTATCAATTTACGTTTGCACCAACAGTCTAAGATGGTTCCCTTTTCTCCACATCCTCAGCAAATCCACTGATGGGCACATATCCTGAGAAAACCATGAATCAAAAAGACACATGTACCCGTGTTCATTGCAGGACTATTTACAATGGCCAAGACATGGAAGCAACCTAGAAGTCCACAGACAGGAAATGAATAAAGAAATAGTACATACATACAAGGGAATATGTATATATGTAATATATACATAAATCACAGAAAACTAGTCAATCTAATTACACTAGGACCACCGCCTTGTCTAACTCACTGAAACTAAGCCATGCCCATGGGGCAACCCAAGATGGGCAGGTCATGGTGGAGAGGTCTGACAATGCGGTCCACTGGAGAAGGGAATGGCAAACCACTTCAGTATTCTTGCCTTGAGAACCCCATGAACAGTATGAAAAGGCAAAATGATAGGATACTGAAAGAGGAACTCCCCAGGTCAATAGGTGCCCAATATGCTACTGGAGATCAGTGGAGAAATAACTCCAGAAAGAAGGAAGGGATGGAGCCAAAGCAAAAAGAATACCCAGCTGTGGATGTGACTGGTGATAGAAGCAATGTCCGATGCTGTAAAGAGCAATATTGCATAGGAACCTGGAATGTCAGGTCCATGAATCAAGGCAAATTGGAAGTGGTCAAACAAGAGATGGCAAGAGTGAATGTCGACATTCTAGGAATCAGCGAACTGAAATGGAATGGAATGGGTGAATTTAACTCAGATGACCATTATATCTACCACTGCGGGCAGGAATCCCTCAGAAGAAATGGAGTGGCCATCATGGTCAACAAAAGAGTCTGAAATGCAGTACTTGGATGCAATCTCAAAAACGACAGAATGATCTCTGTTCATTTCCAAGGCAAACCATTCAATATCACAGTAATCCAAGTCTATGCCCCAACCAGTAACACTGAAGGAGCTGAAGTTGAATGGTTCTATGAAGACCTACAAGACCTTTTAGAACTAACACCCAAAAAAGATGTTCTTTTCCTTATAGGGGACTGGAATGCAAAAGTAGGAAGTCAAGAAACACCTGGAGTAACAGGCAAATTTGGCCTTGGAATACAGAATGAAGCAGGGCAAAGACTAAAAGAGTTTTGCTAAGAAAATGCACTGGTCATAACAAACACCCTCTTCCAATAACACAAGAGAAGACTCTACACATGGACATCACCAGATGGTCAACACCAAAATCAGATTGATTATATTCTTTGCAGCCAAAGATGGAGAAGCTCTATACAGTCAACAAAAATAAGACCAGGAGCTGACTGTGGCTCAGATCATGAACTCCTTATTACCAGATTCAGACTTAAAGTGAAGAAAGTAGGGAAAACCACTAGACCATTCAGGTATGACTTAAATCAAATCCCTTATGATTAAACAGTGGAAGTGAGAAATAGATTTAAGGGCCTAGATCTGATAGATAGAGTGCCTGATGAACCATGGAATGAGGTTCGTGACATTGTACAGGGACAGGGATCAAGACCATCCCCATGGAAAACAAATGCAAAAAAGCAAAATGGATGTCTGGGGAGGCCTTACAAATAGCTGTGAAAAGAAGAGAAGCAAAAAACAAAGGAGAAAAGGAAAAATATAAGCCTCTGAATGCAGAGTTCCAAAGAATAGCAAAAAGAGATAAGAAAGCCTTCCTTGGTGATCAATGCAAAGACAGAGGAAAACAACAGAATGGGAAAGACTAGAGATCTCTTCAAGAAAATTAGAGATACCAAAGGAACATTTCATTGCAAAGATGGGCTCAATAAAGGACAGCAATGGTATGGACCTAACAGAAGCAGAAGATATTAAGAAGAGGTGTCAAGAATACACAGAAGAACTATACAAAAAAGATCTTCATGACCCAGATAGTCATGATGGTGTGATCACTCACTTAGAGCCAGACATCCTGGAATGTGAAGTCAAGTGGGCCTTAGAAAGCATCACTACGAACAAAGCTAGTGGAGGTGATGGAATTCCACTTGAGCTATTTCAAATCCTGAAAGATGATGCTGTGAAAGTGTTGCACTCAATATGACAGCAAATTTGGAAAACTCAACAGGCCACAGGACTTCAAAAGGTCAGTTTTCATTCCAATCCCAAAGAAAGGCAATACCAAAGAATGCTCAAACTACCGCACAATTGCACTCATCTCACACGCTAGTAAACTAATGCTCAAAACTCTCCAAGCCAGGCTTCAGCAATACATGAACCGTGAACTTCCAGATGTTCAAGCTAGTTTTAGAAAAGGCAGAGGAACCAGAAATCAAATTGCCAACATCCATTGGATCATGGAAAAAGCAAGAGAGTTCCAGAAAAACATCTATTTCTGCTTTATTGACTATGCCAAAGCCTTTGAGTGTGTGGATCACAATAAACTGTGGACAATTCTGAAAGAGATGGGAATACCAGACTACCTGACCTGCCTCTTGAGAAATTTGTATGCAGGTCAGGAAGCAACAGTTATAACTGGACATGGAACAACAGACTGGTTCCAAATAGGAAAAGGAGTACGTCAAGGCTGTATATTGTCACCCTGCTTATTTAACTTATATGTAGAGTACATCATGAGAAACGCTGGACTGGAAGAATCACAAGCTGGAATCAAGATTGCCGAGAGAAATATCACTCACCTCAGATATGCAGATGACACCAGCCTTATGGCAGAAAGTGAAGAGGACTTAAAAGCCTCTTGATGAAAGTGAAAGTGGAGAGTGAAAAAGTTGGCTTAAAGCTCAATATTCAGAAAACGAAGATCATGGCATCTGGTCCCATCACTTCATGGAAATAGATGGGGAAACAGTGGAAACAGTGTCAGACTTCATTTTTGGGGGGCTCCAAAATCACTGCAGATGGTGACTTCAGCCATGAAATTAAAAGACACTTATTTCTTGGAAGAAAAGTTATTTCCAACCTAGACAGCATATTCAAAAGCAGAGACATTACTTTGCCAACAAAGGTCCGTCTAGTCAAGGCTATGGTTTTTCCAGTGGTCATGTATGGATGTGAGAGTTGGACTGTGAAGGAGGCTGAGCACCGAAGAATCGATGCTTTTGAACTGTGGTGTTGGAGAAGACTCTTGAGAGTCCCTTGGACTGCAAGGAGATCCAACCAGTCCATTCTGAAGGAGATCAGCCCTGGGTGTTCTTTGGAAGGAATGATGCTAAAGCTGAAACTCCAGTACTTTGGCCACCTCATGCAAAGGGTTGATTCATTGGAAAAGACTCTGATGCTGGGAGGGATTGGGGGCAGGAGGAGAAGGGGATGACAGAGGATGAGATGGCTGGATGGCATCACTGACTCGATGGACGTAAGTCTGAGTGAACTCTGGGAGTTGGTGATGGACAGGGAGGCCGGGCGTGCTGTGATTCATGGGGTCGCAAAGAGTCAGACACGTCTGAGTGATGGAACTGAATTGAAATGTAATATGAATAGAATATTACTCAGCCATGAAAAGGAATGAATTTGAGTCAGTTGTAGTGAGGCACATGAACCCAGAGCATGTTATGTGTGTATACTGAATCACTTCAGTTGTGTCCAATTCTTTGCAATCCTATGGACTGTAACTCACCAGTCTCCTCTGTCCATGGGATTCTCCATCAAGAACACTGTAGTGGGTTGCCATGCCCTGGGATCTTCCCAGCCTAGGGATTGAATCCATGTCTTTTATGTCTCCTGCATTGGCAGGCAAATTCTTTATCACTGCACCATCTGGGAAGCCCACATGTAATATAGATAGCTAGTAAGAAGCTGTTGTATAATGCAGGGAGCCCATGCTGATTGTGATGACCTGGAGGGGTGGGGTGAGGGGTGGGGTAGGAGCGAAGCTGAGGAAGGAGGGGATACATACACACACACACATACACGTACTTATGGCTGATTTGTGTCGTACAGCAGAGACCAACACAACATTTTAAAGGAATTCCCTCCATTAAAAATAAAATATAAAACCACAGTTTATAGCTGTTTTCTTTTTTCTTTCTGCCCAGCCTGTGTAGACCCACCTGATAATACAATCATTATTTCTGTGAATGGATTGTGAAGGAAAGAAGGATGTGGTTTTCAGGAAGATTGTTGGTGTAAAAAGTACTTACCATTCACCTGTATCAGTACCATCTGGAATTTGTTTCTGACTTTTGCCTTCAGTTCAGTGCAGTGCCCTGGATTCCATATTGTATTTCTGTGCCAGAGAGAGATGTACGCCCAAGAAGATGAATGTCTCAATCATCTTGAGCATATGCTAGCCATTTTAGTGTTTTACTTTAAGCACTCAGGTGTAAGCAGAGTTTTTATCTTGATGCTCCAATTAAACTGTGAATGGCAGTGCTCAGCAAAATATACGGCTGTTTAAACATATGCCTTCAGCCATCGTGCACTCTCTCTTCAAGTTCATTCTTCTCTTAATATAGTAAGTTGCTGAATTTGGCAGTTCTGTCTCTGGGATTTTTATTATTTTTGCAAATCCACTTAAAATCTTCCTGCTGAGCATCATTGCTTAATTCAGTAGCTTCTTTGGTTAAACATGATTCAACCCATTTATTGGGAATTGACCTCTTCTGATTTTTAGGAAAGGAGTAGAAAGACACCTGGTAATCAGTGCTTAGAAATATTATTGTATCCACAGAAGTTTTTCTTCTGACATTGATCATTGTTTTCTTGTAGTTTAGAAATAATTGTGAGTGTCTGACTTTTAATCCAGTGTGACTAACATTTCCTGAACACCTGTAATGGTCCAAGTATTGTGCCCATCACCATGAAGGGAAAGAGATGAGAATGACATAAAGTCTGCTCCTCAGTAAGTACAGTAAGTAACAGACTTGAGCTGCAGTATTCAGTTTCACTAGGTAACATATTATCAATATCAGATAAGATGATCAGTAGGAGAGAAGACCAGAAGAGGAAGTAATTGGTTCTACTGAAGCATCCTCTGATAACCTTTTCATCACTCCACCTTGCGCTAATGGCAGACATAAAGAACAGGAGTGTGCCATAAGGTTAACCAATAAACTGAAAAAAGGAATGCCTACTCTCACTTAAGAAATATAAAACTCATATATTTGAAATGTAACACATATCTCATGTGTGGCTGCATCCCCTAAAGAAATGGTATATTTCTCCCTTCACCACAAACACTGAAAAATATAGTTTGAAATATAAATCCTGTTATTACTATGTATCAGTTTAGTGGTAGTAAAACACTTACCCTGTATTATACAGTATGTTGTTCTTTACCTGTATTTACATTGTTAAAATGGAACAGAGTATCAGTTGTTTGTTTCTTGCTTTAATAAAAAATATTTGGCCTCATCAACTTAGCTGAATTTCATGTGGGTCAGAATACTGATAGACGTGTGTCCATAGATTGAGTTGGGGAACCTTGAAGCTGGGAGATTCAAGAGTGGGTTGGCCTGTGGTGCTTTTAGGAGGAGTGAATAAAAAGGTAGAAATTAAAAAAAAAAAAGATTCTGAATTAGTGTGTGGAAAGACAGTACCATGTTTGAGATTTAGCAAAATGCATGGAATATTTTATGCACCTAAAAATACCACTTGCATCATTTTCATAGCTGACCTGGTCCAAATATAGTTCATTAACTGCATTAAGATTACTAGTGAAATCACATATTTCATGGAATAATAGTTTGAAAAGTTTCTTCAAGACTTTTTGCTTGAATCTCTTCATGATCTCTGAATTTTGTTGCTGAGTTGTCTGCTGACTAGAGAGATGCTTTAAGAAACCCTCATTACACTTGCCTTTACATAACTGTTGCTAGAGATACATTTTAGTACATACCTCAGTCCTCTACATAAGACCTCAGGTATTTCTTTCAGATGTAAGTAATAAGAGATGCTATGTAACAGCTTTAGAACTGACTCCCTTGTTCAGTTTAACTCAGATGACCATTATATCTACTACTGTGGGCAAGAATCCCTTAGAAGAAATGGAGTAGCCATCACAGTCAACAAAAGAGTCTGAAATGCAGTACTTGGCTGCAGTCTCAAAAATGACAGGATGATCTCTGTTTGTTTCCAAGGCACCATTCAATATCATAGTAATCCAAGTCTATGCCCTAACCAGTAGCGCTGAAGAAGCTGGAGTTGAATGGTTCTATGAAGACCTACAAGACCTTTTAAAACAAACACCCAAAAAAGATGTCCTTTTCATTATAGGGGACTGGAATGCAAAAGTAGGAAGTCAAGAAACACCTGGAGTAATAGGCATTTTTGGCCTTGGAGTGCAGAATGAAGCAGGGCAAAGGATAATAGACTTCTGTCAAGAGAACACACTGGTCATAGCAAACACCTTCTTCCAACAACACAAGAGAAGACTCTACACATGGACATCACCAGATGGCCAACACCGAAATCAGATTGATTATATTCTTTGCGGCCAAAAATGGAAAAGCTCTACAAGTCAGCAAAAATAAGACTAGGAGCTGACTGTGGCTCAGATCATGAACTCCTTATTGCCAAATTAAGACTGAAATTAAAGAAGGTGGGGAAAACCACTAGGCAATTCAGGTATGACCTAAATCAAATCACTTATGATTATTCAGTGGAAGTGAGAAATTGATGTAAGGGACTATATCTGATAGAGTGCCTGATGAACTATGTATAGAGGTTTGTGACATTGTACAGGAGACAGGGATCAAGACCATCCCCAGGAAAAAGAAATACAAAAAGGCAAAGGCAAATGGTTGTCTGAGGAGGCCTTACAAAGAGCTGGAAAAAGAAGAGAAGGGAATAGCAAAGGAGAAAAGAAAAGCTATACCCACTTGAATGCAGAGTTCCAAAGAAGAGCAAGGACAGATAGGGAAGCCTTCCTCCATCATCAGTGCAAAAAAATAGAGGAAAACAATAGAGTGGGAAAAACTAGAGATGTCTTCAAGAAAATTAGAGATACCAAGGGAACATTTCACACAAAGATGGGTTCAATAAAGGACAGAAATTGTATGGACCTAACAGAAGCAGAAGATATTAAGAAGAGGTGGCAAGAATACACAAAAGAACTGTACAAAAAAGATCTTCATAACCTTGATAATAATAATGATGTGATCACTCACCTAGAGCCAGACATTCTAGAATGTGAAGTCAAGTGGGCCTTAGGAAGCATCACTACAAACAAAGCTAGTGGAAGTGATGGAATTCAGGTTGATCTGTTTCAAATTCTAAAAGATGATGCTATAAAAGTGCTGCACTCAGTATGCCAGCAAATCTGGAAAACTCAGCGGTGGCCACAGGACTGGAAAAGGTGAGTTTTCAGTCCAGTCCCAAAGAAAGACAATGGCAAAAAATGCTCAAACTGCTGGGAGGGATTGGGGGCAGGAGGAGAAGGGGACAACAGAGGATGAGATGGCTGGATAGCATCACTGACTCGATGGACGTGAGTCTGAGTGAACTCAGGGAGTTGGTGAGGGACAGGGAGGCCTGGCATGCTGCGATTCATGGAGTCGCAAAGAGTTGGACATGACTGAGCGACTGATCTGATCTGATCTGACCATACAATTGCACTCATCTCACATGCTAGTAAAGTAATGCTCAAAATTCTCCAAGCCAGGCTTCAATAATATGTGAACCATGAAATTCCAGATAATCAAGCTGGTTTTAGAAAAGGCAGAGGAACCAGAGATCTAATTGCCAACATCCGCTGGATCATCGAAAGAGCAAGGGAGTTCCAGGAAAACATAAATTTCTGCTTTATTGACTATGCCAAAGCCTTTGACTGTGTGGATCACAATCAACTGTGGAAAATTCTGAAAGAGATGGGAATACCAGACCACCTGACCTGCCTCTTGAGAAATTTGTATGCAGGTCAGGAAGCAACAGTTAGAACTGGACATGGAACAACAGACTGGTTCCAAATAGGAAAAGGTGTTTGTCAAGGCTGTATATTGTCACCCTGCTTATTTAACTTATATGTAGAGTACATCATGAGAAATGCTGGACTGCAAGAATCACAAGCTGGAATCAAGATTGCCGGGAGAAATATCAATAACCTCAGATATGCAGATGACACCACCCATCTGGCAGAAAGTGAAGAAGAAGTAAAGAACCTCTTGATGAAAGTGAAAGAGGAGAGTGAAAAAATTGGCTTAAAGCTCAGCATTCAGAAAACGAAGATCATGGCATCTGGTCCCATCACTTCATGGCAAATAGATGGGGAAAGAGTGTCTGGCTTTATTTTTGGGGGCTCCAAAATCACTGCAGATGGTGATTGCAGCCTTGAAATTAAAAGACGCTTATTCCTTGGAAGGAAAGTTATGACCAACCTGTTGCTGCTGCTAAGTCGCTTCAGTCGTGTCCAACTCTGTGCCACCCCACAGACGGCGGCCCACCAGGCTCCCCCGTCCCCGGGATTCTCCAGGCAAGAACACTGGAGTGGGTTGCCATTTCCTTCTCCAATGCATGAAAGTGAAAAGTGAAAGTGAAGTCTCTCAGTCGTGTCCGACTCTTAGCGACCCCTTGGACTGCAGCCTACCAGGCTCCTCCATCCATGGGATTTTCCAGGCAAGAGTACTAGAGTAGGGTGCCATTGCCTTCTCTGATGACCAACCTAGATAGCATATTAAAAACCAGAGACATTACTTTGTCAACAAAGGTCCATCTGGTCAAAGTTATGGTTTTTCTAGTAGTCATGTGTGGATGTGAGATTTGAACTATAAAGAAAACTGAGCACTGAAGAATTGATGCTTTTGAACTGTGGTGTTGGAGAAGACTCTTGAGAGTCCCTTGGACTGCAAGGAGATCCAACCAGTCCATCCTAAAGGAGATCAGTCCTGGGTGTTTATTGGAAGGATTGATGTTGAAGCTGAAGCTCCAATCCTTTGGCCACCTGATGTGAAGAACTGAATCCTTTGAAAAGACCCTAATGCTGGGAAAGATTGAGGGTAGGAGGAGAAGGGGATGACAGAAGATGAGATATTTGGATGGCATCACCAACTCAGTGGACATGAGTTTGATAAACTTTGGGAGCTGGCGATGGACAGGGAGGCCTGGCGTGCTGTGGTTTATGGGGTTGCAGAAAGAGTTGAACATGACTGTGCGACTCAACTGAACTGAACCTTGTTCATTATTCAGCTCACCTCTGTGGGAACTGAAGTTCCTAAGCCTCTCTTAACACTAGTCCTCAGTTTTCTGATCTGTCAAATTAAAATAATCAAGACTACTTTCCAAGTTATTTTAAGGATAAATCAAGTCAATGCCTGGAATATAAGTAAAACAGTGGTTGGCAAATCATAATATCCTATACGAATAATGGTAATTATTATTATTATTTTATTGCTACTATAGACTATTATCTCTATGAAATAGCACAAACTTCTTTGCGTTCCTTGAAAAATAGTTTATTTTCCTTTAGAGCACTGAAAATCATGTTTCTGTTTTTCCTTTGACTCCAGAAAGTCCTGAGTCAGCTTCTGAGACTACTTGAGTAACTTGTATGGGATAAAAGTTTTACATATCTGACTCAAATTTTCCTCTTATTTCAATCTTCAGTATTCCTATGCATTTTCTCTAGCTCTGTTTTTATATATTAATTTATATTTTTCAATTTCATCATATATAAAGGCAAGCCAGATTCTTCCTTAAACTAGATAGAATGATAAACAAGCAGCATGAAAAGAAATTTATAAGCAAAGTATTCAGATTGGCCCTAAGTAATTTTTAAAACAACATATTTGAAAGTGAAAATAAAATGTACCTGTTTTTAATGTCCAGCCTTCTATCAAGAATCATATTATGTCACAAAACAAATAGAAGGTGATTCATAAGGAATGTTTAGAGATGGATTTAAGTATAGTGTCAATCTCTCTGACTTGATTTGGGTTCCTGGAAGAGTCAGGTCACAAAATTCATATAAAGAAGTCACAGGAGAAAACATACGGACACCAGTAAGTTGTAGCTACTACAGAGAGACTTCAAATATACGAGGTAGATTTTCTGACTGCTGAGTTTTACTGGTCAGTTATTGCATTCATTTTAACATGAAGCACACCATTAATATTTTATAACATTTCGACAAATTAGATTCATGAAAAAAATTTATCTCTCAAAAATAAAATTTGGAGGTATTTATGAAATGGTTAGGATGTGCTGTTTTGACCTGAAAATCTGGGTTAATGGAAGAATTCTCTTATTTCTTATCAGGTTCTAAATCATAGGATTCATTACTAGGTGGTGATTATCACTGCCCTTGTTTATTTTCTCTCTTCCTGATAGTTCTACTTGAGTAAAAGTATAACATGATTTGTTTGCCTATACTTATGTTTCCATAGTGATCTAAGGTAGAGAGTGAAGCAAAGTTGCTGTAATTCAAACATTTAGGCTTTCTGCTTTAGTGTCTCAGTCAGTGTTTACACTGTGAAGGGTGAAGGCATAGGAATTATGTGACTTGAGATCTCAGTATTGGCAGATTAGAAGGATCACTGAGCTAGAAACCCCTGAACTGAGTGCTCGATGTACGTCACTGTCTATCTTGCCTTCTCCCTGCCTGGGAACCCTGAGAAATGCAGCAGTTTTTGCTGTAATAACACCACCAACTGAGGGAAGTGAGCAAGTACTATGTGCTAAGCCCTAGCAGTGGACACTAGGTGATAGGTTTGAAAAGTCAACAAATAATTTCTTTTTTTTTTTTTTTAACAAATAATTTCTTGAAAGAACCTAGTTACTTAACTGAGGAATTTATATGCCAGGACCAGACACTCTAAAGAGTAATATTTTGACAAGAATTACTGATATGCATAGTTTACACACGGTACAATATTCAGGTTGGGGAGGTACATAGGAAGAGAACTGGATAGTTGGAAAGTTAGCGAAGTTGAATTGACCGTTGTGTGTTTTGAAGGTAACCTGATGGCCATGGTGGAGAACATGAAGGAGCTTGAATTCTTTGTGTGTATTAGCACATCGGAGAGAATAAAATGGTGGATTGCATGGAGAAAGTAATACATAGAATATTTCAAAATATGGAGAGTCTAATTAAATAAATGGAAATAGGCACTTGGAATTAGGAAGGGAGCATAGGCTGGCACCTCCCCCTCTGAAGCAAGAAATTAACATGAGACTCTTCAAGATGAAATTTAGACCTTCTTTCTGTAGGCAATGAAGAGGATGTACAAGCATTAAACTATTAAAAAAAATAATATGGGTTATCTTGGTGAAGAAAAACGTAATGAGGTTTGACATTGACTTTATATATGCCAAGGGTCTGCACATTATATCTGTCAGCCAAATCCAGCCTGGTGCCTATTTTGTAAATGAGGTTTTGTTGAAACACAGCCTCACTTGTTCTTTGTATTATCTCTGCTTTTGCATATTGTAAGGGCAGAGTTGAAAAGTTGCAACAAAGCTTATGATCTGAAAGCTTAAAGTATTACTATCTGGCCCTGTACAGAAAAAAATGTGCTGACCCCTGATGTAGACAACAATGTCGAAGGCATGTGTTAAGTGTCCAAACACACGTGCAGAATTTAATATTTTGGCAGAGAGATATTACCAAAACAAACAAAGGCCAATCTTCTAAGCTATTAAAACAGTTGAGAATTGTAGCATGGGTGAGCAGTGGTAGGAACAGTGGGTACATTCCTTTTTTAAAAAAGATAGTACATCTCCAAGACTTATTTTGCATAATTGAAACTTTGCACCATTTGACCAACATCTCTCCATTTCTCCCTCCCACTACTGCTGCTGCTAAGTCGCATCAGTCGTGTCCGACTCTGTGCGACCCCATAGATGGCAGCCCACCAGGATTCTCCAGGCAAGAATACTTGAGTGGGTTGCCATTGCCTTCTCCACTCCCTCCCACTAGATTCTGGCAATCATCACTCTGCTCTCTGCTTCTTTGTGTTTGATCATTTAGATTTCACATATAAGTGAGATCATGCAACACTTGCTTTCTGTGTCTGGCTTATTTCATTTAACATAATGTCCCCCAGGTCCACTCATGTTGGCACAAATGGCAGCATTTAGTTCTTTTAAAGCTAATATTCTGTTTCATGTGTTTTCTTTATCCCTTCATCCGTTGGTGGACATTTACTTGTTTTCATGTCTTGGCTGCTCTGAGTAATGCTGCAGTGAACATGAAGGTGCAGCACATTTTGAAAGAAGGGTTTCCTTTTTCTGTGTGATAATGTGTGTCAGATTGATTGCCAGGACTCTAACTAGAAGATGTTAGAGAAACAAGGTGAAAGCAAGAAGTTAATCAGAGGGTCATTACTTTTCTTTACATTCTTACCACTAACCCCTGGTGCAGACCCTGTTTCCCTCTTCCCTATGAGAAGTCAGTACAACTGCAGAACCAAATCTCCATTCACCTCTCCACCAGCTCCCCAGATGTGAGAGCTTGACTATCTTAATTTCTGTTCTGTTACAGCTAAGGGTGCTTGTGTAAATCCGACACACAGTAGCATTTTATTAGGGACATTTGACCAGAAATTGGGTTTAGGCCATAATACTTATTAGTTGGGTTTTGAGCAAGTAACTTATTCTTTCTTGGTCTTTAATTCCTTGTATAAAAGATGGCTGTAATATTGCAAAAAATTGTGTCTGAATCACTTAAACTTCATAGTATTATGAACAAGAAAAGAGTGTATATGTGCAAAATTGTTTTGAAGAACATAAAGCACCATTCAAATATAGCTACTATAAATTTTCGCAGTCCTTAATGTTGTCATTGTTGATCAGTTGCCAAGTTGTATCCAACTCTGCAACTCCATGGACTGTAGCAAGCTAGGCTTCCTTGTCCTTCAGTGTCTCCCAGAGTTTGCTCAAATTCATGTCCATTGAATCAATGATTCTCTCTAACCATCTCATCCTCTGTTGCCTGTACTCATTTTGCCTTCAATCTTTCCCAGCATCAGGTCTTTTCCAATGAGTTGGCTCTTTAAATCAGATGGCCAAAATATTAGAGCTCCAGTTTCAGCATCAGTCCTTCCAAGAAATATTCAGGGTTGATTTCCTTTAGGATTGATACGTTTGATCTCCTTGTAGCCCAAGAGACTCTCAAGAGTCTTCTCTAGAACCAAAATTCAAAGTATATTACTTTACAGCATTGACGCATGGGACTAGAATAGTCCTGAGGTGCTAACCCAGAATAGCCTGATGCGATAATGTCATCCGATCCAGCCTAACCTAATGACTCTTTGCTCTGTGAAATCCCTGGGACAAGCTATTTCAGTTATTTATGTCCATTTTACTGTGGCTTGGATACCAAATATGAATTTCTGGGCAGACGTGGACATAAAGACTTATTTATGGGAATTTAGCTCTACTCCACTTTCCTATGATTTTCTCTGAAGATGTAAAGGAAATAAGAAATGTAGGCCTCCATAACATACATGCTGCACAGCTTGTAGTAATTAACCAGTTTTATTTAAGCAACAACTGGAGAAAAATGAATAAGTTTGTACTTACATGTGATTCATGAGAGAAGAAAATTGAAAGGGAATGAAGAAAGAACCAGTAAGAAAATGTTATATGTCAGAAAGTCAAGCTGGCAATAAAAATTTTGAGGAGTGTATAAATGAGAATTTGTAACAGAATGAAGTGTCTGATAAGGAATTAATATTAAGGTGTCTAGATAGTCGAGAACACATTAGGCACTACATATAAAATTTGCCAGTTACAGTTCTTCCTGCAAGTGAAATTATAACATGGACATCCATATAAGATGTTGAAATTTCTGTGCTGTCACTGGAAATATGATGAGATTTATATAAACCTCGGCATTATACTTCTACACTTCAATAAAGATATAATGTTAATTGATTCTGGGCTTGAGGCCCTTTTCATTTGTCAGCTACTAGACTATAAGTTAATTATGAGTTTTTTGTTCTTTTCCTACAATAAAAGCCAAGTTCTTACAATATTACTTTTGAAAGGCATCAAACACTCAAGTGACTGTATTTCCATGTTTCATAGTCTAAGGAATTACACCATTGTGGAAAATGTTTTAGGGTTCTTTACATTGTTGTCTTGGGATACTCTATGCTAATCTAGGTCATTTTATAGCTATAGCAACTAAAGAGATATTAAGTGAACCACCAAGAGAAATTCATAATAAAATATTAAATTAGAGGCTCCCTCTAAAGTATTAGCTACATTTGAAAAGTGAGTGGAGTACTTTGTTAGGGACATGTATTTTCAGAGCTAACTAGGGTACCATTTAGGACACTGGAGCAGTTCTTGCAAACTTCCCCGGAGGTCTGAAAGGAGTGAGTGATTTTCTCAAAGTGCCTGTTTTTTACCCTGGGGAACAATTGAGGCTAGAAGAATCTGGCTGAATCAATGGCTTCTCCCTCCCAGCGAGTTAACAGAACAATTGTAGCCAATATAACATGTTCCATTTCACCAACTAGTGTGGGGAGAAGTAATCTAAAACTTGTGTCTAAGGCTTCCCTTGGCCAAAGCCCCTTTAGCTGTATTCATCTTGGGATAGCTGAAATTAACAATGTGGGAAAATAAGAAGGTGAACTATATTTTTTTCTTTTAGGAAAATGTTCTTTATTGCAATTGCAGGAAACTTTTATCTATGCACTCCTTATCCAGAACATTATCTTTCAGTAATAGAAAGAAACTTTTCCTGAAATCCTGAACTTATATATGGTTTCCAGAGGGTCAAAGTACATTGTGATAGGTTTAGTCATTGTTCCAAACCAAACCTATGAAAGAATCTTCAGGTGACTAAAAATAAAAGTGTTAGTTACAGTTATTTCAAATCAAAAACTTCTTGTTACTAGGAATAGTAATGATTTTATTATTGTTGGTCATTCGCTAAGTTGTGTCCAACTCTTTGTGATCCCATGGACGGCAGCATGAGAGGCTCCTCTGTCCTCCATTATCTCCCAGGGTTTCCTCACTCTCATGTCCATTGAATCTGTGATGCTATCTAACCATCTGTCCTCTGCCGCCCCCATCTCCTTTTGCTTTCGGTCTTTTCCAAATGAATCTGTGCTTTACAACAGGTGGTCAAAGTATTGGAGCTTCAGCTTTAGCATCAGTCCTCCCAGTGAATATTCAGGGTTGATTTCCTTTAGGAACATAGTATGATAGTTAATAATAATGCTATAAGTATCTAATATTATTTACCGCTTTGTTAATTATCCATGTGGAATGATAATAATCCTCTAATTTATGAAAAAGAACAATAGAGACAGCTAGACATAGTAAGCTGAAGTGGTTAAGAGGAAAAGTTCTGGAGTTGGTCCACCTGTGAAGAAAATATACTTCTTCCATTAACTGTCTAGGTAGACTTAGGCCATTGTTAAGTCTTGAAATTCTATTTATCTAATTCTGTGTCACTAAGTAAATAATAACATTTAAGTTCTTTTAACCACTAAACTGAATGATGAAGCCAAAGGTTGCGTGCCACAGTGTCTGACACATAGTAAACACTCATAAAGGTGAACACATATTGTTATTTCTATAATTATTTTTGACTCTTTTTCACATAAATTTTCAGCAATGTTTTCAAGCAGTGACACTGTCATTTAAGTTGTTGATACTTTAAAAATAATTTCCTATTGCTTAGCCAATGAATAGATACTAACTAATGACTACATATGAAGAATTACTTAGTGTGCGATGTTTCTTTAAAAAAGTGTGGCAAGTAAATGGTAAAGTGCTAAAGGATGTGAGCCTTTTTATCGCAAACCATGGACACGCAGTGTGTCTGTGTAGATGATGGATGCTAATTTAAAGGTGGCCAAGGGATCATGGCCAATTTTTAAATTCATTCATATTTTTAATGTTTTATAAGATTAATAATGCCTTGATGATCTTTCTAATTGGGCTTTCCTGGTGGGAATGTTTCTGGAGACACACTGGCTAGAATATGGAAGGTGACCATTAATTCTGGAATGATTTCATTATTGTCACCTTTCCCAATTGTACATATCTTGGGATAGACAGAAGATAGGAAGAACTTTCTCACAGAGTCAAATTGAATGAAGCTTTTCTTCTCTAATGACTAAGAGGGACAAAGTAAGTATGCAATTCACAAACGGTGCTTATACTCAGCTACCTCTGAATATAAGGTGCTATTTGGCTTGCATCTATTTATTGGGAAACATTTAATTTTGCTTCTAATAATTTTATATGTCTACAGTAATTCACATTTAGTGTGCGTACATGCAACCATAGTGATAACTTCACATTTCAGAACTGCAGCACGTTCTAGATTAAGAAATCAATGTTGTAGATGAGTTTTAAAACCATTGTAAGCACTGTGAGGATAGATGTCATTTCTGTTTTACAGGTGAAGGGACTGAGTCATAGGTAGGTTGGGTAAGTTGTTTATTGCCACACAATTACTAAATGGTAGAGTTTGGATACAAAATCCCAAACTTTTCTTCATTTTCCAATACACTACTATGCCTTATAAAACAATCATTTTCATATGACATTTTTCGATCTTGTATGTAGATCATGGCATATTTAAATAGTTCAGCTTTTTCAAAAGAATGATGTGTTCTTTTAATGCCATATACCTGAAACTAGCACAAGATTGTAAATCAATTATACTCCAATAAAAAAGTTAAATCATCAGAAAAAAGATTAACTTGACCAAGGGAACATAGATAATGTATGGCGCTACAATGTGAATCCAGAGAAACTGACTTGAGTCAGTGTTTTTAATCTTTGGCGGAGGGTGTGTGTGTGTGTGTGTATGGAAATGTAGGAAGACACAGATTTTTGGTAATACAGACTTGAATTCATATTCCAGTTTGTCCTCTTGCTAGCTCTGTAACCCAGGGTAGGATTTGCATTCTGTGTGTCCCAGTAGATAAAGACACATCTCTCTGACACAGTAAGTATAATTAAACAGTACTGTGTGTACAGGAGAACGTGTGCAGCAGCCTGGTGTTGTGCCACATGATGGTCAATAACTGCACTTCCTTTAACTTGTGGCATTTCTTAATATGCTATATGAGCACTGATTTACCAGAAACTCCTCAATGAGGGTGTTCATGGTAGGATCAGTGACATCTTAAATTCTGTATTTGTAATTCAAGTCTATCTTTTAAATATATATGCTATATATATTTATATGATGTATAAGGGTACAATGAGCATATACTCATATAAATTGAAATTTAAATGAAAGATAATATATCTAAAATATATACATGGGATAATTTTGTATACCTTATTTAATGAAATTTTTGTGGGAGATATTTATTTTAGTTGGTATGTTAGGGGCAATAAGTCAGGGAGCTTTTCTTGGCTTAGAAAATGAGGTGGAAGAAGTTTGAGATGGACGACAAAGAAGAAAGTGTCATTTTAAATAGGAATGGAACCAGTTTAGATTTTGTAGATCAGGAAATAGATAACATGGAGCTATTAGCGAGATTGTACCAAGGGGAACTTTTCTAGGCAAATAATAAAGAATATAATAAAATGGAACCTCATGAGAGTGATTTTCTTCTTCAAATGTAGGCTTCTGTTTCTATATGACCTGGCATTGACCTGCACGATGCATAACCAAGATTAACTTTGGGATTAGAGAGAAGACAAAGGCTTGGAGGCACTGTGGAGCTGCTGCTCACAGCCTCTGCTGCCTGACCCTAGATTACATTCTTGTAAGACCACAAAGTGTCGCAGATACAATCACTACACTTTCTAAGCTCCGAAGTCTCAGAAAAAGCAAAGCATAGGTGACTTTCCAATTGTTACCTCCAAAATGGAAGAGACCTAACTTTGTTGCTTCTCTTTCTTTCTTTAAAAAAAAAAAAATATATATATATATATATATATATATACATATATGTATATCTATACAGGTATATTTGGAGAAGGCAATGGCACCCCACTCCAGGACCCTTGCCTGGAAAATCCCATGGATGGAGGAGCCTGGTAGGCTGCAGTCCATGGGGTCGCTAAGAGTCAGACATGACTGAGCGATTTCACTTCACTCACTATATGGGTATATACATATATGTAAACACACACACACACACACACACACACAAATATATATATATATATGTTTTGGCCGCACTGGGTCTTAGTTACAGTGAGGGGATCTTTAGTTGCAGCATACGACTCTTAGTTACAACATGTGGTATCTAGTTCCTGGACCAGGGATCGAATCTGGGCTTCCTGCATGAGGAACCATTGGACCAGCAGGGACATCCGCATTCTCTTTCTTTATTGTAGAGGTATGTGTGAGAAGGCATCGGAGGGCAGACGCACTGAAACCATACTCACAGGAAACTAGTGAATCTGATCACACGGACCACAGCCTTGTCTAACTCATGAACTAAACCATGCTGTCTGGGGCCACCCAAGACGGGCAGGTCATGGTGGAGATGTCTGACAGAATGTGGTCCACTGGAGAAGGGAATGGAAAACCACTTCAGTATTCTTGCCTTGAGAACCCCGTGAACAGTATGAAAAGGCAAAAATGATAGGATACTGAAAGAGGAAATCCCCAGGTCGGTAGGTGCCCAATATGCTACTGGAGATCAATGGAGAAATAAGTCCAGAAAGAATGAAGGGATGGAGCCAAAGCAAAAACAATACCCAGCTGTGGATGAGACTGGTGATAGAAGCAAGGTCCGAAGCTATAAAGAACAATATTGCATCTACGAATTTGAAATGTTAGGTCCATGAATCAAGCCAAATTTGAAGTGGTCAAACAGGAGATGGCAAGAGTGAACGTCGACATTCTAGGAATCAGCAAACTAAAATGGACTGTAATGAGTGAATTTAACTCAGAGACCATTATATCTATTACTGTGGGCAGGAATCCCTTAGAAGAAATGGAGTAGCCATCATGGTCAACAAAAGAGGCTGAAATGCTGTACTTGGATGCATCTCAAAAATCACAAAATGATCTCTGTTCATTTCCAAGGCAAACCATTCAATATCACAGTAATCCAAGCCTATGCCCCAAGCAGTAACACTGAAGAAGCTGAAGTTGAATGGTTTTATGAAGACCTACAAGACCTTTTAGAACTAACACCGAGAAAAGATGTCCATTTCATTATAGAGGCCTGGAATGCAAAAGTAGGAAGTCAAGAAACACCTGGGGTAACAGGCAAATTTGGCTGTGGAGTACAGAATGAAGCAGGGCAAAGGCTAATAGAGTTTTGCCAAGAGAACTCACTGGTCATAGCAAACACCCTCTTCCAAAAACATAAGAGAAGACTCTACACATGGACATCACCAGATGGTCAACACTGAAATCAGATTGATTATATTCTTTGCAGCCAAAGATGGAGAAGCTCTATACATTCAGCAAAAATAAGACCGAGACCTGACTGTGGCTCAGATCATGAACTCCTTATTGCCAAATTCAGAATTAATTGATGAAAGTAGGGAAAATGACTGTACCATTCATGTATGACCTAAACGAAATCCCTTATGATTATACAGTGGAAGGGAGAAATAGATTTATGGAACTAGGTCTGATAGACAGTGCCTGATGAACTATGGATGGAGGTTCGTGAAATTGTACAGGAGACAGGGATCAAGACCATCCCCATGGAAAATAAATGCAAAAAAGCAAAATGGCTGTCTGAGGAGGTCATACAAATAGCTGTGAAAAGAAGAGAAGAGAAAAGCAAAGGAGAAAAGGAAAGATATAAGCATCTGAATGCAGAGTTCCAAAGAATAGCAAGGAGAGATAAGAAAGCCTTCCTCAGCGATTAATGCAAAGAAATAGAGGAAAGCAACAGAATGGGAAAGACAAGAGTTCTCTTCAAGAAAATTAGAGATACCAAGGGTATATTAGATGCAAAGATGGGCTCAATAAAAGACAGAAATGATATGGACCTAACAGAAGCAGAATATATTAAGAAGAGGTAGCAAGAATACACAGAACTGTACAAAAAAGATCTTCACGACCCAGATAATCATGATGGTGTGATCACTCACCTAGAGCCAGACATCCTAGAATGTGAAGTCAAGTTGGCCTTAGAAAGCATCACTACGAACAAAGCTAGTGGAGGTGATGGAATTCCAGTTGAGCTATTACAAATCCTGAAAAATGATGCTGGGAAAGTGCTGCACTCAATATGACAGCAAATTTGGAAAAGTCAACAGTGGCCACAGGACTGGAAAGGGTCAGTTTTCATTCCAATCCCAAAGAAAGGCAATACCAAAGAATGCTCAAAGTACCGCACAGTTGCACTCATCTCACATGCTAGTAAAGTAATGCTCAAAATTCTCGAAGCCAGGCTTCAGAAATATGTGAACCATGAACTTCCAGATGTTTCAGGATGGGGAACACATGTATACCTGTGGCGGATTCATTTTGATAGTTGGCAGAACTAATACAATTATGTAAAGTTTAAAAATAAAATTAAATTAAAAAAAAATTAAAAAGGCAGAGGAACCAGAAATCAAATTGCCAACATCCGTTGGATCATAGGAAAAGCAAAAGAGTTCCAGAAAAACATCTACTTCTGCTTTATTGACTATGCCAAAGCCTTTGACTGTGTGGATCACAATAAACTGGAAAATTCTGAAAGAGATGGGAATACCTGACCACCTGACCTGCCTCTTGAGAAACCTATATGCAGGTCAGGAAGCAACAGGTAGAACTGGACATGGAACAACAGACTGGTTCCAAGTAGGAAAAGGCGTACATTAAGGCTGTATATTGTCACCCTGCTTACTTATATGCAGAGTACATCATGAGAAACGCTGGGATGGAATAATCACAAACTGGAATCAAGATTGCGGGAGGAATATCAATAACCTCAGATATGCAGATGACATCACCCTTCTGGCAGAAAGTGAGAGGACTAAAAAGCCTCTTGTTGAAAGTGAAAGAGGGAAGTGAAAAAGTTGGCTTAAAGCTCAACATTCAGAAAACAAAGATCATGGCATCCGGTCCCATCACTTCATGGGAAATAGATGGGGAAACAGTGGAAACAGTGTCAGAATTTATTTTTTGGGGCTCCAAAATCACTGCAGATGGTGATTGCAGCCATGAAATTAAAAGACACTTACTCCTTGGAAGGAAAGTTATGACCAACCTAGATAGCATATTGAAAAGCAGAGACATTACTTTGCCACCAAAGGTCCGTCTAGTCAAGGCTGTAGTTTTTCCAGTGGTCATGTATGGATGTGAGAGTTGGACTGTGAAGAAAGCTGAGTTCCAAAGAATTTTTGCTTTTGAACTGTGATGCTGGAGAAGACTCTTGAGAGTCCTTTGGACTGCAAGGAGGTCCAACCAGTCCATCCTAAAGGAGATCAGCCCTGGGTGTTCTTTGGAAGGAATGATGCTAAAGCTGAAATTCCAATATTTGGCCACCTCATGCAAAGAGTTGACTCATAGGATAAGACCCTGATGCTGGGAGGGATTGGGGGCAGGAGGAAAAGGGGACGACAGAGGATGAGATGGCTGGATGGTGTCACCGACTCAATGGACATGAATTTGAGTGAACTGCAGGAGTTGGTGATGGACAGGGAGGCCTGGCTTGCTGTGATTCATGGGGTCACAAAGAGTCAGACACCACTGAGTGGCTGAAGAAAAACAGCGTTTGAAGTTGAAGAGAATTATGTCACTGAATATTTGAAGTATTGTTTCAGAAAAAAGATAACCTTAAGTTTCTAAATCACACAACTATCACAGGAACTATCATTTCCACAAGTGTAGCCCAGGTTATAAAATACTAGTGGTGATAATTAGAAATAGCCATTATAAACTTATTTTGCATTTTTTTAAAGAAAAATTAAAGACTGAAAAGAAAGTAGAAGAATCAGACAGGCAGTAAAGGTATTGTGGGATTCTGGGGGGTAGGATTACCTTTCTTTGAGACAGAAAAAGCAATGGAGACTTTAATGATATTGTCTCATATCTTACCAGAAAGGGGAAAGAGAAAGGAACAAAACTCAAGCACTCAAAAAGGTGAAATCAAGTGCAGTAGAAACAGGGAATGGGGATTATGCCAAGACAAACTTTTCAAAGGGATTCCAACCCAATTTCAAGATTCAGTAGCTGCATAGAAACCCAGTCATAGGGCTACATAGAAAGCAAATGGGTACTGATTCTCATAGCCAAGGTAGAAAATAACTAAAATTCCACTTCTCCATGATGGGGAAAATGGAGTTACTATTTGAGTTTGCTGAGAAAATCTTGCTGTTTATTTGTAGTTAATTTATGTGCATATAGTGCTTGATATATATGTAACAAGGTATTTTTAGTTAAATTCCTTGAAAGAAAATGTATGGTAAAGATTCATATTCTTGGGTCAGAGTCATGCCTCATTGTTTGGAATGAGGTTATATATGTATTTATTATAATCTATTTCATTTTTAATTTCTATTTGATTATCTTTTAATCAAACAGCCCAAGTAGCAAAGAAGCAAAGTTGTTGATCCTGTGAGATCTTAAATCTCTTATTGAGGTCAGCTCCCTCTATAATTCGAAGTATCATTTTTATGTACTGCTCATGAATACAGTAAGCTATGTGATATACTCCTTTTGTTTAAACTTTGTTAAGATTACTGTGTGGTTAATGTAACAGTGTAAGAATAGCTGAATGAATAAACTAGTCACATGAACTAGCAAAAATTATATTCAGTTCAGTTCTGTCTCTTCAGTTCAGTACAGTTGCTCACGTGTGTCCGACTCTTTGCAACCCCATGAATTGCTGCACTCCAGGCCTCCCAGTCCATCACCAACTCCCGGAGTTCACCCCGACTCACATCCATCGAGTAAGTGATGCCATCCAGCCATCTCATCCTCTGTCGTCCCCTTCTCCTCCTGCCCCCAATCCCTCCCAGCATCAGAGTCTTTTCCAATGAGTCAACTCTTCCGATGAGGTGGCCAAAGTACTGGAGTTTCAGCTTTAGCATCATTCCTTCCAAAGAACACCCAGGACTGATCTCCTTTAGAATGGACTGGTTGGATCTCCTTGCAGTCCAAGGGACTCTCAAGAGTCTTCTACAACACTACAGTTCAAAAGCATCAATTCTTTGGCGCTCAGCTCTCTTCAGAGTCCAACTCTCACATCCATACATGACCACAGGAAAAACCGTAGCCTTGACTAGACGCTTAGTTGTGTCCAATTCTTTGTGACCCCATCAACTGCAGCACGCCAGGCCTCCATGTCCATCACCAACTCTCCAAGTCTACCCAAACCCATGTCCATTGAGTCAGTGATGCCATCCAACCACCTCATCCTCCGTCGACCCCTTCTCCTGCTCTCAATCTTTCCCGGATTCAGGGTCTTTTCACATGAGTCAGCTCTTTGCATCAGGTGGCCAAAGGATTGGAGTTTCAGCTTCAATATCAGTCCCTCCAATGAACACCCAGGACTTATTTCCTTTAGGATGGACTGTTTGGAACTCCTTGCAGTCCAAGGGACTCTCAAGAGTCTTCTCCAACACCACAGTTCAAAAGCATCAATTCTTCAGTGCTCAGCTTTCTCTATAGTTCAACTCTCACATCCATACATGATAGAAAAACCATAACCTTGACCAGAGGGACCTTTGTTGACAAAGTAATGTGTCTGCTTTTTAAGATGTTGTCTAGGTTGGTCATAACTTTCTTTTCAAGGAGTAAGCGTCTTTTAATTTCATGGCTGCAGTCACCATCTGCAGTGATTTTGGAGCCCAAAAAAATAAAGTCTGTCACTGTTTCCACTGTTTCCCCATCTTTTTGCCATGAAGTGATGGAACCAGATGCCATGATGTTCGTTTTCTGAATGTTGAGCTTTAAGCCAACTTTTTAACTCTCCACTTTCACTTTCATCAAGAGGCTCTTTAGTTCTTCTTCACTTTCTGCCAGATGGGTGGTGTCATCTGCATATCTGAGGTTATTGATATTTTTCCTGGCAATCTTGATTCCAGCTTCTGCTTCCTCCAGCCCAGCGTTTCTCAGGATGTACTCTGCATAGAAGTTAAATAAGCAGGGTGACAATACACAGCCTTGACATACTCCTTTTCCTATTTGGAACCAGTCTGTTTTTCCATGTCCAGTTCTAACTGTTGCTTCCTGGCCTGCATATAAGTTTCTCAAGAGGCAGGTCAGGTGGTCTGGTATTCCCATCTCTTTCAGAATTGTCCACAGTTTATTGTGGTCCACACAGTCAAAGGCTTTGGCATAGTCAATAAAGGAGAAATTGATGTTTTCCTCGAACTCTCTTGCTTTTTCCATGATCCAGCAGACATTGGCAATTTAATCTCTGGTTCCTCTGCCTTTTCTAAAACCAGCTTGAACATCTGGAAGTTTGTGGTTCACGTTTTGCTGAAGCCTGGCTTGGAGAATTTTGAGCATTACTTTACTAGCATGTGAGATGAGTGCAATTGTGTGGTAGTTTGAACATTCTTATGCCAGCAAATCTGGAAAACTCAGCAGTGGCCACAGGACTGGAAAAGGTCAGTTTTCATTCCAATCCCAAAGAAAGGCAATGCCAAAGAATGGAGTAGGAAAAGGAGTACATCAAGGCTGTATATTGCCACCCTTATTATTTCACTTACATGCAGAGTACATCAGGAGAAACGCTGGGCTGGAAGAAGCACAAGCTAGAATCAAGATTGCCGGGAGAAATATCACTAACCTCAGATATGCAGATGACACCACCCTTCTGGCAGAAAGTGAAGAGGAACTAAAAAGCCTCTTGATGAAAGTGAAAATGGAGAGTGAAAAAGTTGGCTTAAAGCTCAGCATTCAGAAAACGAAGATCATGGCATCCAGTCCCATCACTTCATGGAAATAGATGAGGAAACAGTGGAAACAGTGACAGACTTTATTTTGGGGGACTCCAAAATCACTACAGATGGTGACTGCAGCCATGAAATTAAAAGATGCTTACTCAAAAAAAAAATAAAATAAAATAAAAGATGCTTACTCCTTGGAAGGAAAGTTATGACCAACCTAGATAGCATATTCAAAAGTAGAGACATTACTTTGCCAACAAAGGTTCGTCTAGTCAAGGCTATGGTTTTTCCTGTGGTCATGTATGGATGTGAGAGTTGGACTGTGAGAGATGTGAGAGAAGAAAGCTGAGCGCCGAAGAACTGATGCTTTTGAACTGTGGTGTTGGAGAAGACTCTTGAGAGTCCCTTGGACTGCAAGGAGATCCAACCAGTCCATTCTGAAGGAGATCGGCCCTGGGATTTCTTTGGAAGGAATGATGCTAAAGCTGAAACTGCAGTACTTTGGCCACCTCATGCGAAGAGTTGACTCATTGGAAAAGACTCTGATGCTGGGAGGGATTGGGGACAGGAGGGGAATGGGAAGGCAGAGGATGAGATGGCTGGATGGCATCACTGACTCGATGGACGTCAGTCTGGGTGAACTACGGGAGTTGGTGATAGACAGGGAGGCCTGGTGTGCTGCGATTCATGGGGTCACAAAGAGTTGGACACGACTGAGCAACTGAACTGAACTGAACTGGCATTGTCTTTCTTTGGGATTGGACTGAAAACAGACCTTTTCTAGTCCTGTGGCCACTGCTGAGTTTTCCAAATTTGCTGGCCTATTGAGTGCAGGACTTTCATAGCATCATCTTTTAGGATTTGAAAGAAGAGGTGGCTAGAATGCACAGAACTACTATACAAAAAAATCTTCACGACACAGATAATCACGATGGGGTGGTCACTCACCTAGAGACAGACATGCTTGAACATGAAGTTAAGTCGGCCTTACGAAGCAGTTGAGGTATTTCAAATCCTAAAAATTATATTATGGCATGTTTCCTTTTCCAAAGGAAAGGAAAGGTAGTAGTCACTATATTGGATCATAAAGAGATGCATTATTTGGGTTTGTTGGTAATGTAGGATTTACTCTTATGAAGACTGCAACTGGATCATTTCCTTAATTAAAGTGCTTTTTAAACTATTGTCCTATGATCCAGAGTAATATATTTCACACTGCAACCTACTATGCATATATATACTGTGACTCAAACTTCTTTTGAACAGTGGTTATTCTGTAAATTCTTTCATAATCTAGTAATGGTTCAAGCTGCCATGGACAGTTGTCAATGTCCTGGTCTATACATGCTCCAGAGACATGGAACATGCCATGTACCTTCTTGTCAATATCCCTTAAGCTCAACACAGGCTCAGCACAGTAGGCACACAGGAGATAGTTATGCATTAGAAAAGAGTGAAGAAAAATGTAACAGAGGAAGAAGAAAGAGGGATGGAGTATCTATGCAGATTAGTTTGTTAAAATTGGTGGGAAACACAAGACCCCTATGTACTTATAAGGAGTGGAAGGTTCCTGAACTGCTTCCTCCTGGCGTGTGGAAGTAATGCTTTCAGAGTGATTCCTCACAGATGTATTTTAAAAATGCAAGAATGCACAGTAATTCCATGACTAGACCTCTAAAGCTCTTATCTTCTCTAAGTAATTTTGTTTTGAGTAGGGCTATACTGTATAAAGTAATTAATTTCATTTGCGGGGAATAACTGGCACGCTCACATTTCATAAAGGTAGTTTACAAATGCATATTATTCATAGTGTGTGATGTGTGTGTCTGTGTGTGTATGCTTTCCAGAAAATCCATTCTTGAGAGAAGTTAAATTAACACTATATCCACATACTTTGGGTATTTTTAATGCAGTGCATAGTGAATCTATAATTAATATTAAGTTAGTGTCTTTTTAAAAACATTTTTCACCAAATTAATAGAAAACATAAGCACATGGGTCATTTGAAAACTAGGACTAGATTAAGTCATAGCAAGAGAAGTTATCTCATGTTCATAGGGCTGCCTCCAAGAATGCTTGTCATTATGCCTAAAACTTTTCTGATTAGACATGGTGAGTAAGCAGCTATCCTGAAAAAGAACATATGCACCTTGGAAAATTACCTTATTGTTAAATAATTTTGCTCACATTAATGAATGTTAGCAAAATCTTATTGTTTTAACATGTAGTTAAAGTAAGCGGCACATAAGGAAAAGGAATTTGGGGGAGAAGTCTGAGAGAGATGTGAGATACACAGTATATGAGATTCTCTGATGCCTGAATGGAAGCCAGAGAGATATATACATACACTTCTTTAGGAATGTGTCAGATGATTATAACATATCAGAGAAGGAAGAGGAAAGCTTCAAGTCTGCAAACTTTGGTGCAGATATTTTCTGTTGAAAACCCTTCTCTTTTTGAAATATTTTTTTCTAAGATTGCATGAAATTATGTATAATCCTGAGACATTACTTTGCCAACAAAGGTCTGTATAGTCAAAGCTATAGTTTTTCCAGTAGTCATGCATGGATGTGAGAATTGGACCATAAAGAAGGCTGAAAATGAAAGTCACACGGTTGTGTCCGACTCTTTGTGACCCCATGGACTGTAATTCTCCAGGCCAGAATGCTGGAGTGGTTAGCCTTTCCATTCTCCAGCGGATCTTCCCAATCCAGGGATCAAATCCAGGTCTCCCACATTGCAGGTGGAGTCTTTACCAGCTGAGCCACCAGGGAAGCTGAAAGCACTGAAAGCTGAGTGCTGGAGAATTGATGCTTTTGCACTGAGGTGTTGGAGAAGACTACTGAGAGTTGCTTGGAGTGGAAGGAGATCAAACCAGTCAATCCTAAAGGAAGTCAACCCTAATATATTCATTGGAAGGACTGATCCTGAAACTGAAGCTCCAATACTTTGGCTACCTGATGGGAAGAGCAGTTTCATTAGAAAAGACTCTGATGCTGGGAAAGATTGAAGGCAGGAAGAGAAGGGGATGACAGAGATGGTTGGATGACATCACTGACTCAATGAACATGAGTTTGAGCAAACTTTGGGAGATGGTGAATGACAGGGAAGCCTGGTGTGCTGCAGTCCATGGGGGTCCCAAAGAGTGGGACAGGACTGAACAACTGAACAGCAACAAATGTATAATGCATATCAGGATGTTGTTATCAACAAAATTACTTTGTTTTCCAGTGTATGTACATTCTTACTTATTCACCTATATTTATAGTTCATTCTATCAAGTATGTAGAATTAGATTTTGGAGAATTTAACCAGGAGGATAGGTTCATTAACAGATTACCAGTCCCCAAAATGATAGGAGAAGTAGGAAGCTCTTTTTTTGTATTGTACAATTACTATACAAATTCTTAAATAATTATGGAATGAATAGTTTATTACTCATAAATAGTTATTGGACTCTTTCTGTTAGGTTGGTACAAAGGTAATTACAGTTTCAGACTCTGAATTTTAAATCACTATGACTGGGCTCAAACATCTTTGTTAATCAAAATGGGGATTGTTACAATCAACACACTTTTGCCAACAAGAAATAAGTTTATTTCTGTAGCATTAAAATCTGTACTTCAGGATTTCACAAACTCTCGGAAAGCATTTTTTGTGTCCTGCTTGTTCTGGAAGCATTTTCCCCACAAAAGGTTGTCAAGATGCTTAAAAAAGTGGTAGTCAGTTGGTGAGAGGACAGGTAAACATCATAGGTGAGGCAAAACTTTGTAAGCCGATTTGTTCAACTTTTGAAGCATTGGTTGTGTCATGTGTGGTCGGACATTGTCATGGGGAAAAATTGGGCCCATTCTGTTGGCTAATGCTGGCTGCAGTTATTGCAGTTTTTGGTTTATCTAATTAATTTGCTAAGCATACTTCTCAGATGTAATGGTTTCGCCAGGACTCAGAAAACTATAGTGGATCAGACAGGCAGCAAGCTACCACATATTGGCCATGACCCTTTTTTTGATGCAAGTTTGGCTTTGGAAAGTGCTTTGGCACTTCCTCATGGTCCAACCACTGAGCTAGTCATCACCTGCTGTCGTATGAAATCCACTTTTCATCACACATCACAATGCAATTGAGAAATGGATCATTGTCGCAAAGAATAAGAGGAGAAGACACGTCAAAACGATGATATTTTTTTTTTCAATCAGCTCATGAGGCATCCACTTATCAAGCTTTTTCACCTTTCCAATTTTCTTTAAATGCCAAATGACCATAGAATGGTTGGCATTGTTTTGGGCAACTTCTCATGTAGTTGTAAGAGTATCAACTTTGATGATTACTCTCAATTGATAGTTGTCAGCTTCCGATGGCTGTCCACTAGGCGCCTCATCTTCAAGGCTCTTGTCTCCTTGGCAAAACTTCTTGACCCACCACTGCACTGCACATTCATTAGCAATTCCTTGTCCAAATGCATTGTTGATGTTGTCAGTTGTCTCCACTGCTTTATGACCCCTCCGATAAGAATATTCTTCAAATTTGATTTTGGTCTAACATCAATTCCATAGCCTAAAATACATATAAAATAAACAGCAAGTAAAAATTTATTAGCAAAAAAAAAAAAAAACCATGAATCAAGAAATGTGCATTAAAATGATATATAACATAACCATATTTACTTAAGAATGTATTCCAGTATCAAATGGCAAAGTGCAACAACACACAACCATAATTACTTTTGCACCAACGTAATATATCAGGTCCCTTTACTAGATAAACAGATATACAGAGATAAATCAGGTGTTTCTTTTATTGTTTGAGAGAGTCTCAGCCAGATGCTGCTGCTGCTGAGTCACTTCAGTTGTGTCCAACTCTGTGCGACCCCATAGACGGCAGCCCACCAGGCTCCCCCGTCTCTGGGATTCTCCAGGCCAGAACACTGGAGTGGGTTGCCGTTTCCTTCTCCAATGCATGAAAGTGAAAAGTGAAAGTGATGTCGCTCAGTCATGTCCCACCCTTAGCGACCCCATGGACTGCAATCTACCAGGCTCCTCCATCCATGGGATTTTCCAGGCAAGAGTGCTGGAGTGGGGTGCCATTGCCTTCTCCGTCTCAGCCAGATGAGAAATTTCCAAGATATGTTTCTCTATTAGTTCCTTTGACAGTGTTCAAGCACCCACATCACCTCTGGAGAAGTGGCACTTACATATCTGACTGAGCTAGAAAAATAGAAACAGTCCTCTGTTCACCTCTGATCAGATAGAGTTATCATTGTCTGACAGCTAACTCCTGGGTTCATATTATTTCTTGAGTAACGTGGTTAAAAGCTGTGTACACTGACAACACAATCAGTATATCATAATTAAGACTTCTGTCCAAATGTGTAATCCCATCCATGGTGCTCTCAGGAATAAGTGATCACTGAAATTCATTTAGCCAATGGAAACACAACTCCATTGAGAACCACGAGAGCCTACATATACTGTAACAACTCTCTCTGTTTTGGACTCCTCGGAGGATTTGAGTATCTGTTTCATTTTATTTAAACTGTTTCATAACAAAATTTAGAATTTTCATGCTGCTGCTAAGTCACGTCAGTCGTGTCCGACTCTGTGTGACCCCATAGACAGCGGCCCACCAGGCTCCCATCCCTGGGATTCTCCAGGCAAGCATACTGGAGTGGGTTGCCATTTTCTTCTCCAGTGCAGGAAAGTGAAAAGTGAAAGTGAAGTTGCTCGGTCATGTCCGACTCTTCGTGACCCCATGGACTGTAGCCTACCAGGCTCCTCCATCCATGGGATTTCCCAGGCAAGAGTACTGGAGTGGGTTGCCATTGCCTTCTCCAGAATTTTCATAGAAAATGAAACATAAAATCATAGAAGTGAAAGAAAAGTGTCATCTTCATTGAATTTAGAGCTTCTCATATATTGTCCCTTGACCTGGGCAATAGAGCAATAAAATATTAACTTGATTGTGAATTAGTGGAGCTTAGTCCTTCGTATTTTTTAAAAAGCTGGTGATCTGATATATCAGTTTGTAACTTAGAGTCCTCTGACTACACTGAGGAGTTTCCTGCCCCCATGATGCAGAGCCATGTTGAATAGCACTCATAGCCTGTATATACTGATTCTATTTGTGGTAAGCTAGGGAACTAACAGCTTCAACTAAAATGTAAATTTAAACATTTCTGTGGATGTTTTTCTTTTTGTAAAGGAATTGTTTCATTTCAAAAAGGATAGTCTCATTTCTCTTCTTTGAGTTCTATAAGGAAAGAAAAGTTTGCACTCAGGTTAGACCAACAGATTAGATTTGTATCTGGCAGTTTTGCTGTGCTGTCACCCACTTCAGTGAAGTGTGTGGTTATCCCTGTGACTAACAAACTAACCAAGAATAAACTCTTGGTCTTCAAAAAGGAAAAAGAAAAAAACGAACAAACATCGCCTTTGAGCTGTATCTCTACTTAACTTTACTGCTGCTGCTTCTAAGTCGCTTCAGTCGTGTCTGACTCTGTGCGACCCCGTAGACAGCAGCCCACCAGACTCCGCCATCCCTGGGATTCTCCAGGCAAGAACACTGGAGTGGTTTGCCATTTCCTTCTCCAATGCATGAAAGTGAAAAGTGAAAGTGAAGTCGCTCAGTCGTGTCCGACCTGCCAGACCCCATGGACTGCAGCCTACCAGGCGCCTCTGTCCATGGGATTTTCCAGGCAAGAGTACAGGAGTGGATTGCCATTGCCTTCTCTGATTTCACTTTACTAATCCCACCTATTTTAAGCATAGTATATATTTCACTTTTCTCCCTCCTCATCCTCACATTTTGTTTACCTGGTATAGCCATGAGAGGTAGCATGTTTCAAATGGAATGTCAATTATGATATTTGTTATTTCTCATTCTTCTACTCTACACCCATAACAGGCATTAGTAATAAATCACAGCACTCTTTCCTGCTGAGTTTTTCAGCCTCTTCAAAATAATATCTGAGATGCCTCTACTAGTTTGCCATTCCTGTTTCTTAAGTATGGATTTTGGGATTAAGAGGTTTGTGTTCAAATCTCAGCTCTGCTACTCACTAGCTTCATGGCTTTAGGAAAGCTCTATGGCCTTTCCTGATCTTTATTTTATTCTCCTATAAAGTATGGTAATAACAGCTGCTTCATAGGGTTGTTAGCAAAGGCAGAATGAGTTAAGATTTGTGAAGAATAAGTGCATAATGCAAAATAAGTGGTGAATAAATTGCATTTATTATTATGCTTATATATTAACGGGGCTTCCCAGGTGGTGCTAGTGGTAAAGGATCTGCCTTCCAATGCAGGAGGGAGTTTCCCTAGTAGCTCAGATGGTAAAGAATCTGCCCACCGTGCAGGAGACCCAGGTTTGATCCCCGGGTCAAGAAGATCCCCTGGAGAAGGGAATGGCAACCCATTCCAGCATTCTTGCCTGGAAAATCCCATGGACAGAGGAGCCTTTGCTCCATGGGGATGCAAAGAGTCAGACATGACTGAGTGACTGAGCACACATATGTTACCAGGGCATTTGGTACACGTCACTTCATAGTATTTAGTAAGTTCTTTTGTTTGTCATTGTTAATGTCCTAGTAGCAGTTAACATCCATGAGAGTAGGGACCATATAACCTCCTCCTAGTATTTTGCATAGTGCCTGGTTAATATTGGATACAAAGTAATATTTGTTGAACACCTGTCATGGGCATTTCTGTCATTCAGTCACTAAGTTGTGTCCAACTCTTTGTGACCTTATGGACCGCAGCATGCCAGGCTTCCCTGTCCTTCACCGTCTTCTAGAGTTTACTCAGACTAATGTTCACTGAGTCAGTGATGCCATCCAACCATCTCATCCTCTGTTGTTCCCTTCTCCTCCTGCCTTCAATCTTTCCCAGCATCAGGGTCTTCTCCAATGAGTTGGCTCTTCACATGAGGTGCCCCAAGTATTGGAGCTTCAGCTTCAGCATCAGTCATAGGCATACCACCCATCATTCTTTCCTCATTTTGATTCCAATTTAACTCTTTGCTTCCAAACAAACAGCCATTTCAATGCATTGCTTGCAACAAAAATCCAAAATACTTTTAGATGATAGATTAGACCTGTTGAAGATCAGTATTTGTAGTCCTTGCCTGACCACATTGAGGGAATATACATTAGTAGAGCAAAACTTTTGAAAGAGCGCATATACATTCTCCTTAATTTTGGATAGCTCAGTAAACTTACATTTTAAAATTGTCCTGTCTCTGTCCACAAAATTCTTCATTTTGACCAATTTCCCTCCCTAGTTGTACCATAAATTTCCTCCCATGCCTAGAATGTTACATTTTATTCTGTTGAATTATTGAATTGTAGGATGTACATGAAAGTAAAACTGAGTGACCACAAATCCCTTCTTGATACACCTTCAGTTCAGTTCAGTCGCTCAGTCATGTCTGACTCTTTGCGACCCCATGAATCACAGCATTCCAGGCCTCCCTGTCCATCACCAACTCCCAGAGTTCTCTCAAACTCACGTCCATCGAGTCAGTGATGCCATCCAACCATCTCATCCTCTGTCATCCCCTTTTCCGCCTGCCCCCAATCCCTCCCAGCATCAGAGTCTTTTCCAATGAGTCAACTCTTCACATGAGGTAGCCAAAGTACTGGAGTTTCAGCTTTAGCATCATTCCTTCCAATGAACACCCAGGGCTGATCTCCTTTAGAATGGACTGGTTGGATCTCCTTGCAGTCCAAGGGACTTTCAAGAGTCTTCTCCAACACCACAGTTCAAAAGCATCAATTCTTCGGTGCTCAGCTTTCTTCACAGTCCAACTCTCACATCCATACATGACCACAGGAAAAACCATAGCCTTGACTAGATGGACCTTTGTTGGCAAAGTAATGTCTCTACTTTTGAATATGGTATCTAGGTTGGTCATAACTTTCCTTCCAAGGAGTAAGCGTCTTTAATTTCATGGCTGAAGTCACCATCTGCAGTGATTTTGGAGCCCCCCAAAATAAATTCTGACACTGTTTCCACTGTTTCCCCATCTATTTCCCATGAAATGATGGGACCAGATATACCTTAGACACCTGCATCAAGTTGAAAGTCAGAATTAATGTACTAATAAATATCAAGAGACAGCAGAAAGGAAATGAATGCTCATGTTATATATGGTTTAACTTAGAAAGTGTAGATGTTCCACTTCTACTATGTCTGCCTTACTCTGACCCTGACCCAGAATCTTCATTACCTAAATAGGCTCTAGCCTGAAATGACAGTGCAGGGTCATAGGTGGTTTATCTAGCTTGTGGTTCTACCATATGGCAGCCAGAAAAATGGTATGATTCCTGGTCTATAGTGACCAGATGTTCTCCCTTGCATTTCTGAAATCCACTTACAAAACTCAATGTTCTCCATAACTGGTACAATGAATGGCGTCCTTAGTCTACAGTGACACAAGATGCCTTTCAAAGTATAATTGTACTAGTTGCTTTAGACTAAGAATGCGTGTCCCTGCCACCGTGCACCCACTGATCCTCATGTAGCAACCCTAACCCCTGAAGGTGATAATATTAGTAGGTGGGCCTTTGAGAGGTGATTGGGAGAGTGGGGCCCCCAGGAACAAGATTAGTGCTTTTATAAAATAAGCTCCTGGGATTTCCCTGGTGGTCCAGTGTTTAAGAATCTGCCTTCCAATGTGGGGTATGTGGGTTTGATCCCACATGCCATGGAGCAACAAAGCCTGTGTGATGCAATGAAGAACCCACACAATCAAAAAAATAATAATAATAAGCTCCAAGAAGATCCCTAACCTTTTTCTTTGAACCAAGAGGAGGACCCTCACCAAAATGCACCCATGCTAGGACCTTGGTCTTGGACTTCCAGCTTCTGGAACTGTGAGAGATGAATTTCTACTGTTTATGAACTACCAGGTCTGTGAAGTTTAGTTGTGGCAGCCTGAGCAAAATAGGATACCAGTTAAGATAGTGCTATCTGTTAAAACAAAAGTACTGAAAGTTTCACTGTGTTAAGATCAGGTTGTGATCTTAGGTGGGTGAATGGTTTCACAAGGGAGCCCTCCATCACACTATCTTCAGCTCCTATCTTTCCAGATTGCCATGGTTATCTCGTTGCCAGCTAGGGAGAAAGTGGAGAATTTTATGGGCATATATTATATTCAATCATATTCCGTTGTCTAAAGCTCAGTCTAATGGTTACCCATAATTGCTACATAAATAGGAAATATAATCTAGTGTGTGTTTAGGAAGAAGAGGCTGTCTATTTTGATGACCACTTTATAGTCCCGTATAACTATATATCTTGACACAAAATGCTAGAACCTAAATATACAGCCTATATAATAGGAATTCACACACAAGTTAACAGTGGGTGAATCTGTACCACAGGCTCTAAAGTTGAAGTGACTCCTAAAATCATATTCCTAATTAGTAGAAGATCCTAGGAGATCAAGGCTCTACTCACCAGTCTAGCTTTTTTTTTTTTCACTATGTCATCTGATAATAGAAGTATAATTTGTCTTGTTCAATCACTCCCAGAGCATTTCTTTAGTTAATGCAAATAATGAATACATACAGTTTTATTTAGAGTATTTTACACACACTCTTTTCTCTTGATTCAGTGCTAAGACGGACACAGCTGAAACCTATTCATTTAATCGGAAGTTATTGAAACATTCATTTCATTTTTCTTTTATTTTTTACTGGTAATTAAGATTGTAAACACACTGGATAGTAAGGAAAGTTATTTAACACATTATTTAGCCTCTTTCAAAAGTATTGGTGGTAGATAATCTTACTTATAATACCCATTGTAGTGTTATTTAAATGCCATTTATGTTTGAATGCATTATGTCATTATGGTAAATATACTTTTTAAAAATTGTACAAGACAACCTTGTATGAGGAAACTCTTTCATTTTGATTGCTTAACTCCTTTTGAAATTTTAGGTAATTTTTCCCCCTATTTTACTGATTAAAAAATAGTGTCATATCCTATATCTTGGAAAGCATCCAAATGGTACAATAGTAATTTATGACCTTTCAAGTTCTGTGTGATCCAATTAAATCCCAGTGCCTTCTAATCATTATTTTGTACTGTGACTGAAAGGTTTTCAAGTATTACAAAAGCGAGTGGTAAGAAAAAAGTGATAGGATTAAACAGTGAAATATATTTTTAAATGTGGGAGGAGCCAGTTTTAGTTTTAATTCATTGTATAGCTTGTATCATTTTGAACAGAATTTTATGCTACAATAAGTCTCCCATGTTCATATTTCTTAGGTATCATAGGGCCTTAAGAAAACTTCAGAAATCCCCGTTACCCAACTAGCACAGATTCTTCCCTGTGGCTGAGCCAGGGGTTCAAGAGAGGATTTTCTATCATCTGTTAAAACATTTTGACATTAGGCAATATAAGGTTACTGTAGACATAACTGAGAAATTTTAGAGGTTAGACATAATGAGATACAGAAGAAGGGACAATATTATGTGTGTGTGTATATATTTTGTTTGCTTTTTATTTTATCAAAAGTTATACAAAGACAGAAGTGAAAAAGCCTATTGGAGAAAACTGGGAGGCTTTGGGTGATTGACAGTGTAAACCCTCCCAATAAAGACAAAAGATGCTGGACTGAGGAGCAAGATGTGCATATTCATGTACAGTGCTGTCTTATATATCACTGTTACCAGGGAGTTGATGCCACATTATGGAAGTCGCCCTTTGAATACCAGTTTCTTTACTAGAGTGAAAAGGTGAAGCTCTCTTATTTCATTTGCTCAGCAAACATGATTGAACTCTATAAACCTAGTGTAAGAGTAGGTATTATACAGATGTAATTCCTACCTTTATAGAGTTCATTACAGACTTAAACATATTCTTTATAAGCCGTACTCCTAATTCTGTAGTCACAGGTTTTTTTTTTTTTACTATATATTATCACTAATATCAATTATTATAGTCTTAGTTATATACTAGTACTTCCAACTCATTGAAACTTGGTAGAGATAATGGTCTATATTTGTCACTAAATGGTCCCGCAACTTTCCACTATACTGATTTAGGCTCTTCCTTTTTTATTACTATATCGTGTATTCCTTGTGATTTACTGCCTCTCTTTGTGTTAATTTTAGCCTGTTGCTTCAGTCTTCTGAATTCCAAAATGAGCCCTTCTCAGACTTGTTCATGAAAAGCAGAGAAATTTACCTAATCACTAGATTTTTTTTAGGATTTTCATATAATAAAGGGGCCACTAAACATTTATTGCAAAGGGCCAGCCACATGGTAGATATTTTAGGGTTTGGGAGACATCTAAGATCTCTGTTGCATATTCTTTGTTTTTCTTTGTAATTCTTTGTGAACATAAAAACCATTTTTAGATTGCCAGCAATAGAAAACAGACTGTGGCCCAATCTTGGCATACAGGTTGTACTTTGTCAGCCCCTAGTTATAACCTGGAAATCAGCAATGTTTGAAGTTCAACTGACTGTTAAATTCAAGTGAGTTTTTTCTTTTGCATACCTCTAGTTATAAAATAGTAGGCAAAGTTAGGAGAAAGAAACCAGATGAATTGTCAGTCCCTAGCAAGCAGAAGTGGAGAAGGAAATGGCAACCCACTCCAGTGTTCTTGCCTAGAGAATCCCAGGGACGGGGGAGCCTGGTGGGCTGCCAACTCTGGGGTTGCACAGAGTCGGACATGACTGAAGTGACTTAGCAGCAGCAGCAGCAGAAGACTCATATATGAACAGACCAAATGGAGACACATTTTAGCTTAATTGTAATTTACTTCACAGATTTTTTTAACAGTGTTAATTGTACATATGAGCAGTATATTATTAATGGTATCTGTATACTAAAGTTTTCCACTTTCAAAATTATTTTTTTTCCTAGATATTACAATGCTCAAGATTCTATTAGGTAAAACAAGCCTCCTCCCACCCCCTGCCGCGATACCTTTGTGATATCTGATAAAGTGGCTGCTATAAGCAATCCTTTAAAATTACCCTATATTTTGGAATAAGATATAATATTTATTATGAAGGCTTTAAAAATACTCTCTAAGGTGTAGTAACTAAAAATCTGTTTTGTTCTAGCATTACATACTATCACAGAAGTAAATGTGATGCCTTTTTTGTTAAAACATAGCTCTTACAAAATTGACTAAGGCTTTTACCTTGGGGCATGGACTAAACAACTTAGGTTCTTAGCTGATCTTCATAACCAAGGCAATTCTCTTTAGCACTTAAAATGCCAAATTTAACGGTCAACTTCTGATCTTGACCTGCATTGTGAAAGTTGTTGAAGTACATGTAATACAAAGCTTTTACCAAGAGTAGAAATGTCCAAGCTCTCTTCCTGAGACTCTTCTTTCACTTCCTTCCCCCAAAGGAATTTTTCAGTTATTACTAAGTGATTTAAAGGATGGTTTGTTTTAGTTTAAGCATCACGTTTTCCCTTAGCTCTGCAGTTGTTAAACCTTAAAATGGATGTGAATCACCCAGAGGGCTTTATTAATATGTACATTATTAAGTCCTTCCCTAACTCATACACACTGATTCTGTAGTTACGGGGTGATGCCCAGGAATTCTCACTTTTCAATGTGTTTATGACATTTCTCATTTAGATAATAATGCACAGCACCATATTTTGAGAAACACTGTTAACACCTATATTCCCAACTGTTACTGTTGTTTAGTAGCTAATTCATGTCTGACTCTTTGGCGACCCCATGGACTGTAGCCCACCAGGCTCCTCTGTCCATGGGATTTCCCAAGCAAGAATACTGGAGTGGGTTGCCATTTCCTTCTCCAGGGGATCTTCCCAACCCAGGGCTCAAACCCATGTCTCCGGCATTGGCAGGCAGATTCTTCACCACTGAGTCACCAGGGAAGCCCATAATCAAAATTACTGAATTAAAAGTAACAGTATCTTTTCTGTACTTCCATACACACTTTTGCTTCTCTCTTGCTATTGAATGAAAGTGTGATCTTGAGCAACAGAAAGTAACATCTGGTGACGTTTTCAAATTTCATTCTAGTGCTGTCTATAATATACCATGCTACATTTCCCAGAACATGCCATCCTCAGACACTCAGACTCTTGGTAGCCATGAAACTTGCTGTGTCCTTCTGTGTATCTGTTCCTCAAGCTCTGTTTTCAGCACATGTTAGAATCTCAATAAATACAGTGAGGTTCTTGAAAACACCACTTTACTGCCAGCAAGCTTTAGTAGCTCAGTTGTGTCTGACTCTTTGTGACCCTATGGACTGTAGCCCACCAGGCTGCTCTGTCCATGGAATTCTCCAGACAAGAATACTAAACTGGGTTGCCATCCCTTACTCCACAGAGATGGCCCTATATTGCTCTTAAGATTCTTTGGAAGGTGAATTGAGCAATGCATGTAAGAGCAATTGATTGTGAAGCTGGTCATTTTATCCCAGAATAATAGTTATTCTAGTTTGGCCATTCACTTGATGAGAAGCAATGTATTGATCATGGCAATAAGAGAAATATGGTTTGTAATGCCAGTGCCTGTGTGCTATTAATAGTGTCCATGCCAACATACTGTGTCTTGTCCAATTACAGATTTTTCACCTTTACCCCTCCTTTCTGAATAATCAGTTTATTCATGCAAACATATTTATAGAGCCTTCACTTTGTGTCAAGTCATTCTTAGGCACTAATGATACAACAGTTGCCAAAATTTTCAAAATATTCATTCTCAGGGACTTTGCATTCTACTGGGGAGAGGGATAGTGATAATAACCAGATAAATGCATAAAATATATAATAGTGAGTCAGATGGGAATAAATACAATATAGAAAAATAAATCAGAGAATAGGAATAAGGAGCTGGAGGTCTAGACTTTTAAATGGGATGAACTTGGAGTTTGCTGAGGGGGTAGCCTTTGAGCAACAAATGAGAGAAAGGAGGGGCTGTACCACATAGAGATCCGAGCCTGCTGGGTAGAGGTTAGCAAATATGAAGGTCCTCTGGTGCACGTGTGCCTGGTGTTTTTGAGAAGAGCAGTGGCAGAAACGAACACAACAGTGTAAAGCAATTACGTGTCAATTAAAAATAAATACATAGAGAAAACAGTCAAGTAACTAGTGTGGCTGGAATGGAGTAATTCAAGGGGAGAACAGTAGGAGATTGACATAATCACCTCCAGAGAGGTCAAGAGAGGTGGAATTGGGAGACGGTATATATTCTATATGGCTTTGTAGGCTGTCATAGAGATTTGGGTATGAATGACAAGAGAAGCATTGGCTGCCTTTGAGCAAAAGGCAGACATCATCTTCTGGCTTCTGTTGAAAACAGGTTATAGAGATACATAGATGAAAGCAAAGAGATCAGTTAAAAAGTTCTTGCAATATTCCAGGTGGAGATTATGATACTTGGGTGTAGGTTTTTATGATGGAAATTGAGAGAAGTTTTGAGATTCAGGATGTGTTTTGAAAATATATGTAGTTTGGTGATGGATTGGATGTAGAATGTCTAAGAAAACAGGTCATTGTTTTTTTGCCTAAGACAAGAAAATAAGAGAGTTTCCTTTTTAAGTTGGAGACACTGTTGGAAGAGCAAGTTGGTTGGAAGGAGCAAAGATCAAGAAATAGCTTGTGGTTTTGGAAGGGTTATGATAAATATATTTCCATGTGAAGATGTCAGAATAGTATTTGTTGTATAGCATAAAGCATTTAAACATGAGTACAACTGATCCTCAAAGTACAAGTGTTTTTTCTGACCTTATTTGGATCCCAAAATTATGTTGTTTTTTCATTGACCTGACATTAAGTAGCTGGCTTTATATATGTACACTGTCCTCATATATCATCAAATTTGTCACTCTGTATCATGAAGGAATTTTTTCTCTTAGTTAGAATGAGAATATTGCATTTACTTTGTCCAAAATATATTTGTGGCCATGGACAAATCCGTAATGTAACAAAGATAACTACCATGTGCAATTGGCAGATTTTCTGCATTTTTAACATTATTTTATAGAATCAAATGTATACTTTTTTATACTAGTAGGATAGTTCCATCTGTGTACCAGAATAAATATATATTTTGCTCACTAGCCCACTAGTATTAAAATGCAAATCTTTTGGGGGTATTCCAAGAGTCTATCCAGCTATTATTTTATTGAATCATGATATAATGTATATACCAATGCATACATATACCTCTGTATATATGTGATTTATTTGGATATGGATGTATACTGAAGTGTACACTTCTGTTTTGTTAACCCAGTATTAGCTTTCTTTTGGGAAAAGATCCCTTTTCACCTTTCCATCTTTTCAGGCGACTCCTTCCAACGTTACAGCATAGTGTACTCTAAAGATCCAGTGGGTGGGTTCTTATCACCCAGTCAGAGTCCTTCCCTGGCACTTTTGGTACTGACATTAATAAATAAAGGATAATGTTTCCTGGGGATATTTGCCTCCAAGTTGAAAACCAGAGAGCTATAGACAGCATTATTTTAACAACTTCGGTCAAAGAAGCAGCCAAAAACAGAGAGACAGACCCTAAGATGAAGAAGGAAGTGAGATGGATTAAGAACAAAGAAATAGACACACAGAGCAGAAGGAAAAAAACTTACAGATTGCCGATAGTGTTGGGGTTTCTAATTTTTAATGCCCAGCCTCAGCCCTGCCTTTGGATTCCAGTCATTCCCATATCTTTGTAGAAAATAAATCATTTTGATCAAACCAGTTTGTATGATTCTTGGAATTTCAAAATTCTTAATCAATGCATGATTGGATACTTGTATAAACTAAATGAGAATATCACCTCTTTTTTTCCTTTTCGACAGTATCCAATTTATTCAACAGTTTCTCTTCAAAATGTCTATGCTGGAAGTGTTTATTTTTTTTCCTAGTGTAAAATGGAAAAATAATTTTGTTTCATTTTTTATCTTACTTTTGTTCTTTGTGTTCTAAGATTCAGTTGAAATTCTTGGCATTGATCAAAGAAGAAACACTTTGGGGAAAGAAAAATTGGTGGTGATAAATTCCACTGTGGTACCCAACATTATCATTTTATTTCCTCCAACTTTAAAAGGAAACAATACTCTCAACATTTATGAGCACTTAATGTGTGTCAGACATTATGCAAAATACCTTCTTCTACTTTAATCCCATTTTCCTGTCAACAGTTTTCAAGGAGTTGCTCCTATTTTTGAAAAAGAGGAAACTGAAGACTAATTGGGTTTTTCCCATGAAGGTCTCACAACTGCTGGCTGAAAAGAAGATGCAGGACCTGAGCAACCACAACACTATATTGTGTCATGGCACAGACATTTCTAGGAAAATTTGTTGCTTGAATACTGTTGGTTGACTGTTTTGTAATAGCCTCAAATTACTAATTTCAGTTACAGTTTGACCCACTCCACCCTGGGAAGATGAAAATTAATGTAGGCTTGTCAAAACAGTTGATTTCACATTCATCAGAATAATCCATTCCTGTATTACAATGCAGTATCCTCAATATTTAATGAATCTGGGCTTCAGGGAGTTTTGATGTTATTCTTAATTCCCTAAAGAATATTTTTCCTGTTCTGTATATAGTGCAAATGGAAAAGATTTGGTTTTCATAGTCTAAATAACACATTTTCACATCCGTATGACATAAAGCAGAATTGCATTTTCATTTTCTGCCAGCCCCAGCTGAATAAAATCAGTGTCTCCATTCTTCCAGTGGTTCTGGTGATCATAGAAATGACTAAATCCCCTCCAGGTCTCCAGAGATCCTGCTAGTCTTGGAATCCAGAGACTTGACTTTCAAGACAACCACATCCTTCTACTACTGAGCCAGAAACCCAGTTTCCAATGAACCTGGTGTCAGATTTCTACTCAGCTCTATGTGTTACAAGCAAAGTTTTTTTCCCTGGAATATAAAATCTTCAGAGTTAAGGTGTGGTTGGATCAGTTGCATTCTGGCTGGGACTGGATTCACAAATGTCCATCTATGGGCGGGGGGTGGAAATAGTGTCTTTTGAAGTTGCTTCACATAAGTAGAGACAGATACCTATGTATAAATTTAGTTTATTTTTAATTTTTTAAATTTTAGTTTATTTTGGAGTATAGTTGATGGCTTAAACTTTGATTTAGCCATATCTTAATGTTCATAAATCATACATTAGGACAATATAGTGTCATAACCACCCCACTCCAGTACTCTTGCCTGGAATATCCCATGGATGGAGGAGACTGATAGGCTGCAGTCCATGAGGTCACTGAGGGTCGGACACGATTGAGCTACTTCACTTTCACTTTTCACTTTCATTCATTAGAGAAGGAAATGGCAAGCCACTCCAATGTTCTTGCCTGGAGAATCCCAGGGACGGCAGAGCCTGTTGGGCTGCCATCTATCAGATCAGATCAGTCACTCAGTCATGTCTGACTCTTTGTGACCCCATGAATCGCAGCATGCCAGGCCTCCTTGTCCATCACCAACTCCCGGAGTTCACCCAGACTCACGTCCATCGAGTCAGTGATGCCATCCAGCCATCTCATCCTCTGTCGTCCCCTTCTCCTCCTGCCCCCAATCCTTCCCCGCATCAGAGTCTTTTCCAATGAATCAACTCTTCGCATGAGGTGGCCAAGGTACTGGACTTTCAGCTTTAGCATCATTCCTTCCAAAGAAATTCCAGGGCTGATCTCCTTCAGAATGGACTGGTTGGATCTCCTTACAGTCCAAGGGACTTTCAAGAGTCTTCTCCAACACCACAGTTCAAAAGCATCAATTCTTCAGCGCTCAGCCTTCTTCACAGTCCAACTCTCACATCCATACATGACCACAGGAAAAACCATAGCCTTGACTAGATGGACCTTTGTTGGCAAAGTAATGTCTCTACTTTTGAATATGCTATCTAGGTTGGTCATAACTTTCCTTCCAAGGAGTAAGCGTCTTTCAATTTCATGGCTGCAGTCACCATCTGCAGTGATTTTGGAGCCCAGAAAAATAAAGTCTGACACTGTTTCCACTGTTTCCCCATCTATTTCCCATGAAGTGATGGGACCGGATGCCATGATGTTTGTTTTCTGAATGTTGAGCTTTAAGCCAACTTTTTCACTCTCCACTTTCACTTTCATCAAGAGGCTTTTGAGTTCCTCTTCACTTTCTGCCATAAGGGTGGTGTCATCTGCATATCTGAGGTTATCGACTTAGCAGCAGCAGCAGCAATGTCATAACACTATAAATGATGTCCATGTTATTCAGTAGCATAAATTGCAGGGCACTGTTATTGTAAAATTAAAGGAAGTCTATGTTTTTCAGTCTGTGCTTTCAAGAAGCATAAATTAAGTATAATGGATTTGTACACACACCTATCAGTATAGACTATATATGGAACTCAAAAATCCCCAGTCATCATGAAGAAATAGCTTCTGAAATCCACTTTCCCCCATGAAAGATGAGAACTTTAGCCTGTGTGGACTAAGAAAGAGGCTGATGCAGTGCAAGAGCTAAAGTCTAATTGCATTGCAGTATAATCAAAACCCCCTTATCAGCTTGAGCACTTCATGGGTTACATTATTGCTAGCCACAGTCTTGCTGAGTGAGTCATCCTAGGAATTTATGCATGTTTGTAAAATTATTTTCTGTTCATTGTCTCTTTGTTTTAGGAAGATTGGTAATTTTAACTAACAAGCTGTTGATAAAAATTTTAAAATACGCCTGATGAGCAAAAGAGGGCAAAGTGACCTATGTCAAGTTCCCAATGTTATCATCTTTTTTTTATACTTATAAACACCAAGTAAAAATGATACCATATCACTATGGTTATATCTTCCTAACAAAATATAATATGCTACTAAGCCCTAACTCATTTTTGCTGACTAATTCAAGCCATCTGCCAGTGAATCCAACAGTTATTTTTACATTGTTTGTTAATGAGAGTTGATGGACCATTTCATTTCTTTCTCCCTCAGAACAGCCTGAGAAGAGACCTTTTCAAAAATTTTGTTTTAAATGATGGAGCCTTCCTTGAACTGTAACTTAGAAAATACCAATAGATTTCTTCTTTGCCTTTATAGAGCTCAGTGCTTCTATGACTTATTGTAGATGTCATAAACCTGATCTGCTATGAGTGTTTTGAAATGGTTTCACTTTAGATAACATACTAGAGAAATTCAACATGGTGATACCTTTTTGTCACTAAATGTACTTTAAATTTTAATCTGTTAAAAAATGTCTAGAAACAATTGCCACCCCCATTGTTTGATACATGAGAATCTGTTCTTGTGCAACGTTGAGTGTGCTTACATTTCTGTGTGGTGGGTTTATCTCCTTATCTGTATCAATTGGCATGACTTTCCCAAAGTATAGATTTTAGTTTCAATTTTCTCCAGATCACAGTATGAAATTGAATGATCTGAATCTTTACTGCCTCTGATATGGTTTGGGAATAATGTTTACATTAGGCATGAAAAGTGTAGCTGAGGTTGGCTGTCTAGGGTTCCAAAGTGTAGCTATATTTAAAGAAGAAAAATAACTCAAGTACTCTAAAAGGTATTACACATGGCCACTTGCTTATGGCATACTGAGAAAGCACCCTCTTGACCTTTAATAGTCTGTCATTCCTATTGTTTATCCTCTGATAAATGCATTTGGACTTGTCTAAGGAAGATCATAGACTACAGGTAGATGCTGGGAGAACAAGGGAATGTATTTCCTTGTTTGACAGTTCTAATAGGAACTGGAAGAAAGATGCTTGAGAAAATAAGTTAACTCATACTGAGTCCAGTAAAAAGCAATCATCTAGAAAGTCCTATATTTAATGTGGTGAGTGCAAAAGACTTAGTTGCTGCTGCTGCTGCTAAGTCGCTTCAGTCGTGTCTGACTCTGTGTGACCCCATACACAGCAGCCCACCAGGCTCCCCCATCCCTGGGATTCTCCAGGCAAGAACACTGGAGTGGGTTGCCATTTCCTTCTCCAGTGCATGAAAGTGAAAAGTGAAAGTGAAGTCGCTCAGTCATGTCCGACTCTTCACGACCCCATGGACTGTACCCTACCAGGCTCCTCCATCCCTGGGATTTTCCAGGCAAGAGTACTGGAGTGGGTTACCATTGCCTTCTCCAAAAGACTTAGTTACTTAAATAATTTATATATGATCAGAAAAATGGCATTCAGTCATCTCTAATTTCATATTCCTGTCTCTGACAATAGATTATTAACAAATGCATGGTGAATATTTTGAAACTTCCAGGAAGCTTGCTGGTTTTGATGATGAACTGGTGAATTCTATAGGATGGTGGAATTCCTCGGGTGACAGTTTGAGCCAATCTAAGCAAAGGCCCAATTTTGAAGTCCTGAAGTGGATGAAAAAGTATTGAAGTGAAGGAATGATAGAATATAAAGACACATCATAATTCTGTATAATGAAAACATTGATGATATATGAGCCCCATTGGATTCGGTGTTGCAGATAATCTTGAATATCAGACCAACTTTTGAAGGTCAGGGGCATGCCATCTTATAACCAGATGCCATAGAGCAAGTGGCACTGGGCACTGGCAAGTGCCAGGGCTCTTAGGAGAATTGGTAAGGTCAGTAGTCCTTTTATTCTACAAGTAAAAGTTTAAGTTAAGCCACAATCATACTGGCAGTTCCCTATTACTCCTGCATTTATTTTGCATTAATTGTCATAATCATTATCTTCAGTTCAGTCACTCGTGTCCGACTCTTTGTGACCCCATGGACTGTAGCACACCAGGCTTCCCTGTCCATCACCAACTCCCAGAGTTTACTCAAATTCATATCCATTAAGTCGGTGATGCCATCCAACCATCTCATCCTCTGTCGTCCCCTTCTCCTCCTGCCTTCAGTCTTTCCCAGCATCAGGGTCTTCTCCAGTGAGTCAGTTCTTTGCATCATGTGGCCAAAGAATTGGAGTTTCAGCTTCAGCATTGGTCTTCCCAATGAATATTCAGGACTGATTTCCTTTAGGAAATCATCATCTTAGGTCAGTATAAATTTCTGCCTTAAAACAGAAAGAAAATTAAACTGGTTTGGTGCTCTGTGACAACCTGCAGGGGTGGGATGGAATGGGAGGTGGAGGGAGGGAGGTTCAAGACGTAGGTAACATATGTATACCTATGGCTGATTCTTGCTGGTATATGGCAGAAACAAAAAATATTGTAAAGCAAATATCCTCTGATTAGAAATAATTTTTTAAAAATGAAAAGTATATAAATTAAATTATATATATTAATTGAAGGCATTATCTTTCCATTGGCCTTGAGGCTACATGCTGGTTTTTTTTTTTTTTCCTCTCTCTACTGTTCCTAGGATTCTCTTTCTTTTGTTATAAACCCCGTCAGTGGTGGAGGAGTCAGTACCCTGGAGCTATCTTTACTCATCCTCATCCTTTTATCTCCCACTTTGATATGACTTTTTTCTTCAATCCTTCCATAGTAATGAAGCCTGGCTCTGTGCATCTTATTGCCCATATTCACCCTCACAGTCATCCTTCAAGTTGGTAGCATCCATATGTTTTACAGTTGAATAACCTAAATCTTAGGTATTCCAGATGACTTGGTGAGTTTACCAGGTCATTCACGGCAAAGCAAGGAATACAGTCCAAGAAATTCTGACTTCTAGATCATTGGAAAAGAAATCCAATGCTGACTCTATTACTCACTATCCACAAGACAATGGAAATATCATACACCATCTGAGTCCAGGTTTTCTCATCTTTTAAAAGGGGATAATAATATCTCAGAACTTTGCAGGTGAATGGCTGAATATGAGATAATACCCATAACAGATCCTCAATAGAGCAATTCTGTTTGTTACATTGTTCATGTTATTATGACCATATTATATTGTGTCTTTGCAGACCAAAAATTATAAGTTATTTTTGCCCTTGACTTCTTCTAAGATTTTGAAGGCATTTCTTTTAACTATTTGACAAAATTCTAGAGGCAAGAAGCTATTGCCTTCTAAAACTGGGACTACAAATAATTATTGTTTCTGAAATAGGAGATTTATATATAGCAGATAAATTATGTAAATATGATTATATTGCATTTCTAGTACATTTTGAGAAAACTATGTTTTAGATGATGAAACCTAGGCACTTCATCTTTGATTGGAAAAATTCTACTCTATCTGCATGTCTAAATAAACTAACGTGTTTTCATTTTGCTTTATGAGCAAAGTGCTTCATGAGGTAGATATTGCCATTAGCAATGCCCTAGTGTTCTTCCTGTGAAATCCTGCAGTCTGTGTGGGTTTTGAAACACCTGGAATACTTTAAAGTTCTCAAATGAATGTGAAGTTTCAAAACGGCCAATGGAGTGGTTTCCTGATCTAGAAGCATTTTCTTCACTTGGCTTCCAGTACCCCCGACTCTCCAGCTGACGAGTCACATCAACCTGGTCTTTTTTGTCTCTTTTTTCACTCTGTTTTCTCTGGACCTCCTAGCACTGTTTCACCCTCAGGCTTAGTGCTAAGACCTATTTTCTTCTGTTCCCCTTTCTTTTCTTTTTCCTTACCTCCCCTCCCCTTCCCTTCCCTTTCTTCCTCTTCTCTTTCCTTTATACCTGCACTGATTTCCTCAGTGAGCACATTACATGCCATTTTAAGAAATCCTAAGGATAGGCTAATGACTCATAAACATGTATCTCTGGCTCAAAATATCCCTTGATTTCCATATTTCTTTATTTCAACTGCCTACTTAAAATGCCCAGTAGACATCCCAAACTCATTGTATACAAACGTGAGCTGTCAAGCTTCTAAACATACCCATATACACACAAAAAAGAAGAAAAAAGAAAAGAAAAATTGTTGCTTAACATGCAGTCTGCTTCATGTCATTTAATGGCATCTCCACCCATGGTTGTTTCAGACCAAAATCCTCAGAATTCTTCTTGAAGCTTCTTTCGCCTTACCTCCATCACTTCATTAGCAAATCCTTCCAACACATCTTTGAAAATATATCCTAACGCCAGCCGTTTCTCATTATCCCTACTGCTACCATCCTGTGTCCTCCCCTGGATTATTACAGCAGCCTCTGACTGGGCTCCCTGCTTCTAACTTCTCCTCTTTATATACTTTTCTCAAAAGAAAAGCCAGAGTAATTGTGTTAGATCTCAAACCAGTCAGCTCAAAACCATGTAATGGCTCTTCATTTCTCTCAGGTCAAAAGCTAAAGACCTCCGATTCTGTTACCTTTTAGAAGTTATCGTCCTCTCGTGCCCTTTCCTTCCTCGTGCTGACTCTGCTGCATCCGCAGTTGCCAGCACTGGGCACACTGCCTGTCTCTGCATTTGCTGGGCCTTTTGCTTGAAACCCTTCCTCAGGTATAATCTCTCTCCTCCCTTTGAAGACTTGGCTCAAATATTACCTTTTCAGTGAGGCATACGTTAGCCACTCTCTGTAAAACTGACTCTTCTATTAGGACTTTCAATATGCCTCAGTCTGCTTCTTTTACTTTTACCATAGTGTTGATCTTGTTCTGCAAATACTTTCCTGATATGTTTATTATAATTTATTTATATTCCCCCACTAATATGTGATCCTTCCAAAGGAAGATATTTTTTGTCTTTTTTCACACATGAATAAAATCCATAATTAACTCTTGTTTCAATGAAAGAATGCATGTGTTATATCCTTGTGCTGCCACACTCTCTTCCATTTCTGACTTCTGATCAGAATCACTTTTCTTCCCTTGGGACAACATATCTACCGAAAAATGTTACTACTCACAGGCATACCCCTTAATTACACTGTGTTACAATTTGGTAGTAATAAAGGGCTGATTTCTGTGTCTCCTTTTTTCAAGGTATCATCAGCTTTACTAAAATTGTGCTTTACAAGTCTGAATTAATGCAGATACCAAGAAACTAAGGATAATGTTTATATTCTCTATTTTGAAAGTGACACTAGCTATGGAATCATAAAAACATGAAGTTTTATACCTAAAAAGGATTCCTGAGATCTAATCCACTCCCTGAATTTATACTAAAGAAAGTTCAATTCATCCAAAGTTTATGTTTTACTTGTCTGTTACATGCTAGGACCTGTCATGGGCTTTGGACATAGAAAAGTGAGAGTGACATTATTTTTTAACCTTCCAAAAACTTCTGGTCTTACAGTTTCTCTATTTCCTCTTGCAGTGCGATTTCTACTTTAATGGGAAACACTTGAGGAAGCCCTGCTTGAGATTTAGACTTGGAAAAGTGATTTGGGACCAACTGTGCTTGTCCATCCCCTAGTCCACAGTAACAGGATGAAAGAGGAAGCAGGCTTTAACAGAACAAAAGGAGAGGCGACCCACCCCCTCCAGTATTTGAAAGGGAGTATCGTCATAGTCAGCTTCCAGAGCAAGAGTTCATCATGGCAGTTTTCTCCAAGTCTAAAGGATTTATTTAATTCAATTACGTTTTCATCAATAGCATATTGACAGCTGTTCTGTGATTTATGTCATGTCTGTTAAATGTTGCAAAGTGGTCTGATCTTATAACATTGATCTTATCAGTCCATTGCAATATTTAGGTAAAAGTATGACTGACAATGCTATTTGGGGTGTCAAAGTAGTACAAACTTGAGAGTTTAATCCAGCTTTCAATTTGGTGAATGTGACCTCACCAATACATTTATATTATTTGCATAAAGCAACGCAGTGTATATTTCAAATAATCTTAGGGTTTTGATAAATCTTTATTACTAAAACTTATTGGAAAATGTTGCACAAGTTGCCTGTCTTCTTTAATTCCCTCTCTTTCCCCTGCCCCCTCCCTCTATTTCCTTGTCTCTCTATGTAAGGTAAAGAGTTAAAACAGAGGAAACAGTGTATCCACACATCTTACATTTTGAGTGGTATAAAAACACTGGTTCCCTTCATGTCTGTCAGAAATAAATCCTAACCCTCTGTGACAGGACTGTGTACTCCAGTTATAAGCTTTTTCTCTTAGATCTCCACAGCCAACTCTGACTAATAGTCAATCTTGTTGCCAAGGGGAATAGAAGGTGATAAAGCATACTTAGATGATGTAGGTGGCGAGCAGTCAGGAATTCAATAGTAATCACATGACCAGCCATGCGGTTACATGGCTTCTGTCTCTGAAGAAGAAGGTGACTGAAATGTAGAGGAATGCCCCAGGTCACCTCTGGGTTTATCGTCCTCACATTCACATCCAGAAATGAAACAAGAGTTCATTCCTTCTACTGCAGTGTTCCCTTTTCACTCAGTCCCTCAGGAACTGGTTCTTGGCCTAGTGGTGGGTGGAATCATTTCTGTCCTCCAACACTGATTTTCCTTTCTGTATTTCTTCAGTTAATTTCTTTAGGCTCTAAGTCATGCCATTTTCTTAAGTCAGTAAAACATAATTATTGGGGAACCGTGTTAGGTATAAGAACAAGGCTAAGCCTCAACTTGGAGTGTGAAATTAGGCCACTGTGTTTTCCACATGGAATTGCATGCGGCAAGTGAGACTGGAACCTGGCTCTGGGAGCTCAGGTGATAGAAGATTTTCACTGTGAGGTGGTAGGCATTGGAGACCAGGTCCAGCCCCACAGCAAAAAGGCTCTCTGGGCATGGAAGTTCTCCCTGAACCTCATTGTTTTCTTTTGTAAAATGAGTAAAATCTTGAAGAACAATGCTCATAACAAGCCCTGGACATATAATCAACTCCCAATATATGTTAGTTCCTGAGTTCCTTAGGGTCAAGGGAGGACTCAGTTGAATGAATCAGTAAGCAGGGATAGTTAAAAGTATTCCCCTAGAGAGGCATCTAGAGAGAGAAAGGGAAGGACAGTGCAGTTTATTTTCCTTCTCATGTAGTTGTGCTTTTGAGAAGAAAAATTCTGCTTTAATTCTTTAAAATTTTTTCTTTAAGAATTCTTATGATTGAAAACAGTTTGTCCTAAGAATTCTCCTTTACCTTTCCAAGATACATTAAACTCCCTCCTGGGAAGCGATGTGGTATACCACAAAACAGATACACAGCTGCACAGACTTAGTGCTACAAGTCACGATACTTAGATTTTTTACCCCTGCCTCTGTTACGTACATACTTGATATCTCCCTGCATCAGTTTAGTTATTAAACAGAAATGATCCAGCTGAGAGAGCAGCCCTGACATGTACACACTAGCATGGGTAAAATGATAGCTAGTGGGAAGCTGCTCTAAAGCACAGAGAGCTCACCTCGGTGCTCTGTGATGGTCTGGAAGAGTGGGGTTGGTGGGGGGCGAGGTTGGAGGGGGGCGAGGTTGGAGGTTGGAGGGATGTCCGAAAGGGAGAGGATATATGTATACATACAACTGATTCATTTTGCTGTACAGCAGAAACTAACGCAACATTGTAAAGCAACTATACTCCAATTAAAAAAAAATTTTTTTAAAGAAAAAAGTAAGAATGATTCTGTGCACTTCACACAGGGATTTTGAGGATTAAGATAGCAGCAGCACATGACAGCTATTTATTCAAGCGTTCATATTGACTCCTATCCTGCTTTATGTGGAAAAAAATCTCTGCCTACTGGACAGAGTTGATCTGCAGATCGTATTAATTACATGTGTGGAAGCATTTGGAAAAGAGTCTACCTCTAAGGAATAACAGCACTATTTGATATCATCATGCGATCCTCTGACCATTTGTTCATAGTCTTTGAAAGGCAATGGGAGACCTTGATTCTTATGCTGCTTCTCAACTTCCATTGTAGTTGTACTTTTTTATTAAACTATTTTCCATGCTCTAATCATTTTATCTGACATCTTGATTTTACAGGATAAGGACAGTCAGCAGAAGCTTGAGAGCAAATAACCTCTCATTCTCAACTTTTATATCAAGAAGACTTTAGGGCTTTACTAATCAGCTTCTGTCTGGACTCTGGAGAAGATGCTAAAAGGGGAGTTTCCATCTTTGCAGAGATGACCTAAATCAATATGTCTGTGGAGCTGAGCTCCTGTAGACACACAGTGGGATAAAGCTGGGAGTCAGTCAGACTGGCTTTGGAAGCTTCAAGTTTTGTTTTGCACATAGTATCTAGAGAAATTCATACTTAGATTTATTTCCTGCATGTAACCCTTATGAAGATAGTCACGGCTGAGAATTGCTCCACCAAATGGGTATTTTTATTTATATTTATTTACAAGTTTTTTGTTCTCGTACATTGTTACTTATTATTTGATCAGGGGAGAGTGATCATTACTTCCAGTTGGTAAGGACATTGCATAAAGATTTAAGTTGTTTTTAGGTAATACTGATCAAACAAGGGAGCCCCAGTGATTAAAAAAGAAATAGTGGTTGGGTTGTTCTTATTAATTTGATTAACTTTAGGTTAAGCAGGAAAGCTGCTGTTTTGACCCTCATTGAGTAAGTATTTTTTAATGCGCATTTATAAATTTTCTTTACATCAGAAGAATGGTGTAGTAGTAGTTGTCATTAAATCGTATCATTACAAAACTTGCAATGACACAGAATCATAATTCTGAACATGAATGCTCGTTGTCCAGTCATTTAAGTATGCAGCAGGCTGGAATGAGTATTTCCTTAAGCTTCAGTATATTTTGAAATTTGCTTTTTTTTGATATTTTCTTGAAATAAAATTTCAATATTAGCTTTTCCTTGAAAAAGAAGAGGGCAAGATAGATTTATATTCCCATTGATTTATTTGGATATTCTGATTTGAACACTCTGGTTGGAATAAAAATACTCAGTCACATTTTTATGTAAATACTTTATCATTGACTTTTCACTTAGAGGCAAAGAAATACTAAGTTAACTCTTGAATTCGTATGTTAAATAATGATTTAATTAAATATAATCTGAAATCTACTTTCTTATTAGTTGGCAAATATGACATTTTTACTCTTTAACTGTTTTTGATGCACCAAATGACAATTTATCTCCAAAAGAGAGAGGATTTCCCTGACTTATACCTTATTTTTAGATTTTGTATTCTTTATCATCTTGGTCTGTTCAGGCTACCATACAAAATTCTGTAAACTCAGTGGCTTACAAAAAATAGAAATGTATTTCTCATTGTTCTGAAGGTTGTGATGTCCACGATAATGGTGCCAACAGGTTTGATGTGTGGTGAGAGCTCATTTGCTCCTGGATGGCCATGTTCTCTCTGGTACCTTACCTCAAGGAAGGGACTAGGGATCTCTGTGTGGTCTGTTTTATAAGGGCATGAATCCCATTCATGAAGGTTCTACTTTCATAGGCTAATCACCTCCCAGAGGCACCACTGCTAATACCATCATTTTCAGGGTTTGGATTTTATCTCATGAATTTTAAGGAAACACAAACATTCAGAACATGCTATTGATTGTAAGTGGAAAGCTCAGTTGAGACATCAGTGTTATCAAGAAATAGAAGTCCCAAAACTGTACCGAAAATATCTTCTTCTTCCCAGTTGCCTCCTGTTCCTATCCCAAACCACTCCTTATTTATAGTTCATAGCAACTCTACTCAATTTACCTGAAATTCAACTTTTTACCTTTTTCTTTAAACGAGGGATTAGAGAAAACTAGGATTTACCCCCAAAATGACTCTCACCAGTTTCTCTACTCTGTTTCCTCCAATCCAACCCTAGAGATACTATCATGGGTCAGAGTCCCAAGATGTGTCTTTTGATCTGTGGCAGGTTTTCCTAACTAGTTACCTTGTCTCTGAAATGATCTATTTAAAGCAAGAATCTGACCATGTCGCTCCTTGCTTAAACCTCCTCACAATTTCTCATTTCTAGAGAAAAATGTCCAAGTTTCTTAATAGAATACCTCAGGTTCTCAATCAATTGCCCTGCCTATCTGTCTTTCACATCTTTCTTATCTCAGACTAGCTAGGAAAAGCCGAACTGCTTAGGAGCTTCGTGTGACTCATGATGCATCTTGCTTCAATTTTTTTGCTAAAATCCTTGCCCTGGGAAAATCACCCTATACCTTTATCCTTTGGGCTTCCCTGGTGGCTCTGCAGTAAAGAATCTACCTGCCAATGCAGGAGTTACAGATACGTGGATTCGATCCTTGAGTCAGGAAAATCTCCTGGAGGAGGACATGGCAACCCACTCCAGTAATCTTGCCTGGGAAATCCCATGGGCAAAGGAGCCTGGCAGGCTACAGTTGGTGAGGTCACAAAAGTGTCAGACATGAATGAGAGACTAAACAAAAACCTTTATCCTTAGTCAGCTCCTGCTTAGATTTTAAGGTTGGGTTTATACACAACTGTAGGAAGCATTCCCTGGAGAATTTCCTCTGCTCTTCACAGATACTGGCAACTGGGTTAGGTGCCCTTTTCTGTTCTCCAATAATGACACAGTATACTTCTATATAATTTCCAAACTGAGTGTTATATCGACCTAATTGTCCTTCACTGCGTGAGCTCTTTGAAATGATTTGTTTAATTTTGGTTTCCAGCACCTGGCAGAGTATCTGAGCAGAGTAGATACTGAATAAATCTGTTGACTGAATGAAGATAATAAGGTGAATGTCGCTAGGAAGCCTTCAAATATGTCTGGATCACATTTATTCATCAGTTACATACATGTGCTCCAGAAAGGGTTTCTTTGTAGGTTAGAACATGGGATGAATAGCACCCACTTTACTTTGGATTTGCAGATTCCTTGGTTTTCCTCCAAACTATAGGTATAGAAGCAGGTAAAGGGTGAGAATACTGGTCTTTGCCCACATAGTCTTGTTTTAATGATCTGTAGCATTAATTAGGGGTATTATAATAAATTAAATAAATAATAAATATTTTCCTGTTATAGCAAATGGGATAATTAGGATTTCCTAATACTTAGGTAGAATTTGGCATCATCCTGACTCATTATTGAAAAGGTTATAATACCATCTGCTGCTGCTGCTGCTGCTGCTGCTGCTAAGTCGCTTCAGTCATGTCCGACTCTGTGCGACCCCATAGACGGCAGCCCACCAGGCTCCCCCGTCCCTGGGATTCTCCAGGCAAGAACATTGGAGTGGGTTGCCATATAGTCTCCCTGGATCCCTGTCATCTAATCAATGCCATGATCAATCTATAGGCATTTAGAGTCATTTTTATGTGCTTAGGGCAGTGCCAGAAGTTCAAATGAGTAAAATTCCAACATTAGGCTTGAGCATGATATCATAAATGAGTGGGTTAATCATTTTAAGGAAAGTAAATAGAGTATGTTTAGGATTAATATAAGATGTAAAGTAAGATAAGGAGAATGGGCTCCACTAAGGAGTCTTTAGAAGACTTGGCAGATAATTAAAATGATGTGACACAACAACTAAAATTCTTATAATGAAATATGAGAATAAATAGAAGGATGCAGAATTGTATATAATGGATGGATAAATGATGAACAAAATATAATAAATGTTGATGTAAAATGTAGTTCTTTGTATATGGGTGTTTACTGTAAAATTCCTTAACTTCTCTCTATGCTTGAAAACTTTCAGAGTAAAATATTTGAAAATTTGCATGCACGTGATAATTGCAGTTATCTGTTAAGCACATGAGAAAGAAAAACTGGAATTCAATGACATGAATGGGTATTTGTGTTAATTAAAATATTAGACATTCATTTTTCTTGGTTTTTATGTGTTGAGTTCAGAAATAAATTCTTGGCCAAAATATAAGAGAGGGAAAACTTGGATATTTACTGCCTGCATGAACTTAGATAAATTACTTAGTCTTAATTTCTCTAAAACTCAGTTTTCTCTTTAGTAAACTGTGAATAAAACTACTGGCGTCTTCCTGAGGCTGCCGTGAGGACTGAATGTTTTTATAGGTGCAGTGCGTATGTAAGGTAGGACTTGGTGCTGGTGGTGGTTTAGTCGCTCAGTTGTGTCCGATTCTGCGGCCCCATGGACTGTAGCCCGCCAGGCTCCTCTGCCCATGTGATTCTCCAGCCAAGAATACTGGAGTGAGTTGCCATTTCTTTCTCCAGGGGATCTTCCCGACCCAGGGATTGAACCCTGGGTGTCCTGCATTGCAGGCAGATTCTTTACCAACTGAGCTATGAGGGAAGCCCCAAGATAGGACTTAGTTCTTGGTAAATATTAGTTGATATTTTAAAGAAATGACATCTTAGGAAATAATTACAGATAGCTCTGCTCCACCCTGCATATTGTGTTGTTAAGTAGGTGATACATTCTTTAATCCTTGGAACCAGATGTTCTTTTTTTTAAATGAATTTTTTCCTAAAATGTATTTTTTTTTTTTCTCCTTAAACTTGTTACATATTTTGAAGAGCTTGGGAAAGAGACTTCGAAGTTAATGGTAGAGAGAAAGCAGGCATTGGAGGAAGTCAGAAGGAGCATTATGTTTTCCACTGAGCACTCTTTGATCCTGCTACTTTAGAGAACAACACAGACGTTCCTTGCTGTTAGCCTATTACCACTCCCTGGAGAAAGAACCTGATCAGGAATGAGACACTCTACAGTAAAGCAAAGCACGGAAAATGAAGCATCTCTTGAGGTTCAGTGACAGGCTTTGGGCTGCCATTGATTTCTTCACCTTGAGCAATGGCTGGAGTCTGTGTAAATTCAGCACAGAGCTTTCCGTGCAGTTGTTTATATTTCCACTGTATGGACTTTTCATTAGAGAAGGCTCACTTTCTCTGTCTGGGCCATGTGTACAATGAGATGATAAACAGCTCCACTGGGTTTGGAGGCGATTGTAAGATTATAAATTGTGGATTTAAGTCCATATCCTATCTTTTCCTGTGCCCAGAGGAGAGGATATGGAGGATCCCTTTGACTCATTTCCTCCTCCTTCATAAACATGTAATGTATAATCATGGACTGCCTTTTATTCATTGCTTTACAAGGATTCCCTGGCCGTGAAATCCTGAACCAGATGTATCCCGAATACAGAAATTGCCAGACACTGCCAGGGGCAGAGGAGTCCTCGTTTGGTGGTTGGGATCTAGAAAGCCAAAGGCTGTTTTCCAGGATGAGAAAATGAAGAAGGGGAAGATAGACCTGCATGCATTGTGTGCTCAGCCCATTCTTGCCGCAGACTAGACTCCTGCTAGGGGTTGTCAGATTGAACCTACAGCATTGTGCCTACTTCAGTTATACCTAACTTGATAGGATATAGTTGGGTTTGTGATATTAGCAGTATCTGAACACTTCCTAGACAATAGATTTGAGTACAGTCTTGCTCATTTTCTGATTTCATTGCTTCCCTTAAAGACAAACATGCTGCTGCTGCTGCTAAGTCACTTCAGTAGTGTCCGACTGTGCGACCCCATAGACGGCAGCCCACCAGGCTTCCCCATCCCTGGGATTCTCTAGGCAAGAACACTGGAGTGGGTTGCCATTTCCTTCTCCAATGCATGAAAGTGAAAAGTGAAAGTGAAGTCGCTCAGTCGTGTCCGGCTCTAGCGACCCCATGGACTGCAGCTTACCAGGCTCCTCCGTCCATGGGATTTTCTAGGCAAAAGTACTGGAGTGGGATGCCATTGCTTTCTCCGAAAGACAAACATGCAGCTTCTTCCATTTATCTATACCTGAAGGTTAGTGACTGACGTGAAAACTATTACATAAAAGTGTATTGTGTGAATGAATAAATGAATGAATGAAAGGCTTAGTGTTTCAATTATTACATCAACATATTCTAGAAATATAGCATGTTCTGATAATTCAGCCATCATTATTTTACATAACAATTCTTTTGGGATACTGAACTTAAAAGTGGTCTTCTTGAATAGAGATGCAGACATAGAGAACAGACTTTGAACACGGTGGGGGAAGGCTAGGATGGGACGACTTGAGACAGTAGCATTGACATATGTACACCACCATGTGTAAAATGGATAACCAGGGGGAAGCTTCTGTATGGGCACAGAGCTCAACCTGGTGCTCTGTGACAACCTAGAGGGGTGGGATGGGGTGGGAGGTAGGGGGAATTTCAGGAGAGGAGACATACGTGTACTTGTGGCTGATTCATGTTGTTGTATAGCAGAAGCCAACACAATATTGTAAAGCCATTACTCTCCAATTAAAAATAAATTTTAAAAAATGTAAAAAAAAAAAGGGCCTTCTGATAATCCATTTATAAGTTAGATTTACCTATATATTTTTGGAAATGATAGCTTACCAATTATGAATGTAATATATGCCTATTACCAACAAAAGACCATACTAAATATTTTTTAAATGACAATTACTGTTTTGCATATACCTACAAATGACTACAGTTAACATTTTGGTATATGTCTTACTTTCTTCTGTACTTTATGCACACATATACATTTTTAATAGCATAATTTTCTAAGTAATGAATGTGCTATGATTCATTTTAACCAATCCCTTACTGATGAACAGTTAAATTGCTTCTACTTTTTTGCTGTCTTTTATAATTAAAAGTAAATATGATTTTAGTCAAATTTCTGCATATATAAAGAATATATTCACTAAAGCAGAGTTTCTATGTACTTTTTTCCTCTACAAAGAATATATCTCTTACTTTTGAGTCTGATTAGTTTGAAAAATCTAATTCATTTATGCCAAATATCTTAATACCAGCACTAAAGATTTAAAATTCACTTGTTTCAAATATAAAATTTAGCATTGAAAATATCCTTGGAAGAGCATGTCTATTATCGTTGAGATGTACGCTATATTTACCCACATGGTTATTGCCATCACATAATCGCAGCATTTAGAGTTTGGTATATATTAAAAATCTGAGCTCTAACATTCAAAATGTCTTCTATCTTTCACTACTCTAAATGACATATATACTCGTTCAGGTTTTGGAAATTGCCGTTACGTGGTAGACCTTTGTAAATAAATAATCAAAGAACTCTGTTGCTTTTCAAAATTTGGCAGAAACTGGGATTGTTCACATATGTGTGTGTGTATATACATGCATGCAAAAAGCATAGGAAATAGCAACTTAAATAACAGACTGAATCTCAGGATTCATTGTTCAGTGTATGTGCGAGAGACAAAGAAGAAAGGAGGGAAAAGGGGAGGATGGAGAGAACGTGAACATGAATAATGAGGACATTTAGTTGCTTGTCTCTTGAGGCTCACTGGAAAAGAATTCGCCTGGCAAAAGCAGGAGACGTAGGTCCCATCCCTGGGCCGGCAAGATCCCCTGGAGGAGAGGACAGCAACCCAGTCTGGTATTCTTCCTGGAGAATCCCATAGACAGAGGAGCCTGGTGGGCTCTGGTCCGTGGGGTCGCAGAGTCGGACATGACTGAGTGTGTGAGCATGATGAAAGGTTATATATCTGGTCAGATCTACCTGGTATTTTGAAGGACATTCTCCTCACACGGGAGAGGCTGTATGCATTCTAACAGGAAATCCCCTGCATAGAAGCCTTCCAGCTTCGAACTTTCAGAGGTGCGAGCATGTGTTCCATCAATGTCAGGCATGAGCACTGTTGCAGCTTGCCCTCCATCTCCTGTTGCTAATGATCCTTCAGCTCTATCGTCTCCCCCCTCCGCTCCCTCCTCTGGTCAGTAACCCCGCTTCACTCGATGCCAGCCCCTGTATACCAGCTGTTGTATTGCACTGCTGTAGTTTTCAAGATACTGTACCATAAGATTAAAATTGTTTTCTGTATTTTTTGTGTTCATTTTTATGTTTTATCTGTGTGAAAAGCGTTATGAACTTATTACATTATAGTACTATATAGCCAATTGTGATAGTTGGGTACCAGGCTAACTCTGTGGGACTTAATGAACAAATTGGACCTACAAATGCCCTCTCACAATGGAACTCATTCATATACAGGGGACTTCTTCTCTAAGGCATCTGCACCTCTCTCTCCAGTGCCTCAGGAGATCTTTCCGGATTCCTCTTGCTGTCCTTTCACACTTTGCTGTATTGTACTTCCTGTTCTCCCATTGTCTGAACTCACGAGTTGTCTTTGCTTCCATTGTTGAATCTCATGTGTTGTCTTTTCTTGCCTAGATTTTTGGGTAGATGATTTGTTCATAATGACAGCTCGATTCTTTATTACAGGGTCACCATTAAACAGAATCTGAAGGTTTTCCTTATCTCTGCATCCTACCACCAAGGTCAATTCCATGACAAAGTTTATACTCAACTGTAGCTCCCAGGACCCAAGCCATATTAAATACAGAGGGTACAGACAGATTGCATGACATGGGCCTTAATGTTTGGTCTTTTATTTATTTTTTTAAACTGCCATGTTTCTTGGAGGAGGAAATGCCAGCCCACTGCAGTATTCTTTCTGGGAAGATCCCACAGTAGCCTACAGTAGCCTACCAGGCTTCTCTGTCCATGGGGTCGTAAAGAGTTGGACATGAATGAACAGCTGAGCATGCATGCATTGATTACATTGTATCAAAAATAATTAGCAATGAAGCAGCATCATTAAGAATTTAGACTTTGGAATCAGACAGGCCTAGATTTGATTACAAGATCTGCCACTTAAAAGGAGTGTGTCTTTGAGAAAGCTTATATATTCTGAGTTTGAGTTTTTCCAGTGATTAAAATGGCTATGATAGTCGCACCAGACTCATAGGCTTATTATAGGTATTAAGATGCTATAAGTAAAGAACTTAGCGCATTGCTTAGAACAAAACAGGTACTCAGTAAATGATCAGTAGCATCTTTATTTCTATTCAAATTGGTGAAATTTGGATTATGATGGTAAGTGGAAATTCTAAGGCAAAATGATTTATGAATGCGATCTTCCCTAAATGTTAAAATCTTTAAGTAAATCTTATTTTCCCAGACTCAACTCTGTTGTGTGATTTGGGATCTTTTCACATAAAGTGATACAACCAATCGAAACAACAAAAAATGTGAAAAAGTAGTTTGTACACTGAAAATGGAAGCTGCTATACTTGTGTAAACTCAGAGTTTATCCTCTAAAGCGTAATGGTTTAGGGAGATGGATAAGCATGGACTTAATTATTGCTGCCTGGAATTGGGAAGCCTCACTTATAAAAGGCAGACAATAGTCAAACTAGAATCATAAACTTTAGGAGAATCATAAACTTTAGGAGAATCTAGGGAATGCTGAGCTTAAAGGAGGAACATAGCCATAAGATAAAACAATAATATTTACTTCAGGCACAGCATTTTCTTCCTGGTTTTCTTCCAAGGTAAAGCTTTCTGATTCTGCCAGATTTCACTTGCATGCATGTGTATATGTTGCAATTTGGCATTACACTGCTTGGTGGGTGGTAGCTCATTTCTGTGATCCTCCTTTTGTTCCTTGATCTTTGCAAAAGAAAATTTCCCTTATGCTTGTTGACCTAGAAATTAAGTGGTGGTAAGTAAAGGGTGCCTCCCAGGGAATGCTTCACTCACACAGCATTTTAATATGATGCTTACTGCATCCAGAATATGAATCATGGGCCATTCTCCATGGCCTTCAGCTACTGGCTCCTGAATCTGCTTACTCTAAACACCTGAAATACAGAATCAGCTAGAGCTATTTTAGGATAAAATCCCATTTGGTTCTATGGTATTAAACAGCTCCTCTGCTTGGAATTACAGAATCCCGATGTCATAAGGGATTACAGGGAGCACCAAATTCAGCATTTCCCAAACTGTGTTCAAAGTAATGCAGGCATCCCAAGAAATGGCAGTGTGAAAGGAAGAGGAGACTCTGTGCTCAAACAAGTTATATATTATTTAAAGTTTTCATTGTTGGATCCTCATAATGTTTACTATTATAAGGGTACTCTGAATCTCAAAAAAGTTTCAGAGACTGTACAGTATTATCCAAATTTCAGTATATGAGTTGTTTTAGAATCTTCTGGTGCATAGGCCTTATGAAGAATAGTTTGGGAAATAGCACTGTGGTTCCAGGACTCCTAGTGGCTCAGACAGTAAAGAATCTGCCTTCGATGCAGGAGACCTGGGTTCGATCCCTGGGTCGGAAGATCCCCTAGAGGAGGAAATGACAATCCACTCCAGTATTCTTGCCAGGAGAATCCCATGGAGAGAAGAGTCTGGTAGGTTACAGACCATACGGCCCAAAAGATTTGGGTACAACTGAGCAACTGACCCCTCGGAAGAAATGGAGTGGCCATCATGGTCAACAAAAGAGTCCGAAATGCAGTACTTGGATGCAATCTCAAAAATGACAGAATGATCTCTGTTCATTTCCAAGGCAAACCATTCAATATCACAGTAATCCAAGTCTATGCCTCAACCAGTAATGCTGAAGAAGTTGAAGTTGAATGGTTCTATGAAGACCTACAAGACCTTTTAGAAATAACACCCAAAAAAGATGTTCTTTTCATTATAGGGGACAGGAATACAAAAGTAGGAAGTCAAGAAACACCTGGAGTAACAGGCAAATTTGGTCTTGGAGTACAGAATGAATCAGGACAAAGGCTAATAGAGTTTTGCCAAGAAAATGCACTGGTCATAACAAACACCCTCTTCCAACAACACAAGAGAAGACTCTATACATGGACATCACCAGATGGTCAACACTGAAATCAGATTGATTATATTCTTTGCAGCCAACAATGGAGCTCTATACAGTGAGCAAAAATAAGACCAGGAGCTGACTGTGGCTCAGACCATGAACTCCTTATTGCCATATTCAGACTGAAATTGAAGAAAGTAGGGAAAACCACTAGACCATTCAGGTATGACCTAAATCAAATCCCTTATGATTATACAGTGGAAGTGAGAAATAGATTTAAGGGCCTAGATCTGATAGATAGAGTGCCTGATGAACTATGGAATGAGGTTCTTGACATTGTACAGGAGATAGGGATCAAGACCATTCCCATAGAAAAGAAATGCAAAAAAGCAAAATGGCTGTCTGGGTAGGCCTTACAAATAGCTGTGAAAAGAAGAAAAGCGAAAAGCAAAGGAGAAAAGGAAAGATATAAGCATCTGAATGCAGAGTTCCAAAGAATAGCAAGGAGAGATAAGAAAGCCTTCTTCAGCGATCAATGCAAAGAAATAGAGGAAAACAACAGAATGGGAAAGACTAGGGATCTCTTCAAGAAAATCAGAGATACCAAAGGAACATTTCATGCAAAGATGGGCTCGATAAAGGACAGAAATGGTATGGACCTAACAGAAGCAGAAGATATTCAGAAGAGGTGGCAAGAATACACAGAAGAACTGTACAAAAAAGATCTTCATGACCCAGATAATCACGATGGTGTGATCACTGACCTAGAGCCAGACATCCTGGAATGTGAAGTCAAGTGGGCCTTAGAAAGCATCACTATGAACAAAGCTAGTAGAGGTGATGGAATTCCAGTTGAGCTATTTCAAATCCTGAAAGATGATGCTGTGAAAGTGCTGCACTCAATATGCCAGCAAATTTGGAAAACTCAGCAGTGGCCACAGGACTGGAAAAAGTCAGTTTTCATTCCAATCCCAAAGAAAGGCAATGTCAAAGAATGCTCAAACTACTGCACAATTGCACTCATCTCACACGCTAGTAAAGTAATGCTCAAAATTCTCCAAGCCAGGCTTCAGCAATATGTGAACCATGAACTTCCTGATGTTCAAGCTAATTTTAGAAAAGGCAGAGGAACCAGAGATCAAATTGCCAACATCCGCTGGATCATCAAAAAAGCAAGAGAGTTCCAGAAAAACATCTATTTCTGCTTTATTGACTATGCCAAAGCCTTTGACTGTGTGGATCACAATAAACTGTGGACAGTTCTGAAAGAGAAGGGAATACCAGACCACCTGACCTGCCTCTTGAGAAATTTGTATGCAGGTCAGGAAGCAACAGTTAGAACTGGACATGGAACAACAGACTGGTTCCAAATAGGAAAAGGAGTTCGTCAAGGCTGTATATTGTCACCCTGTTTATTTAACTTATATGCAGAGTACATCATGAGAAACACTGGACTGGAAGAAACACAAACTGGAATCAAGATTGCTGGGAGAAATATCAATCACCTCAGATATGCAGATGACACCACCTTTATGGCAGAAAGTGAAGAGGAACTCAAAAGCCTCTTGATGAAAATGAAAGTGGAGAGTTAAAAAGTTGGCTTAAAGCTCAACATTCAGAAAACGAACATCATGACATCCGGTCCCACCATTTCATGGGAAATAGATGGGGAAACAGTGGAAACAGTGTCAGACTTTGTTTTTCTGGGCTCCAAAATCACTACTGATGGTGACTGCAGCCATGAAATTAAAAGACGCTTCCTCCTTGGAAGGAAAATTATGACCAACCTAGATAGCATATTCAAAAGCAGAGACATTACTTTGCCAACAAAGGTTCGTCTAGTCAAGGCTATGGTTTTTCCTGTGGTCATGTATGGATGTGAGAGTTGGACTGTGAAGAAGGCTGAGCGCTGAAGAATTGATGCTTTTGAACTGTGGTGTTGGAGAAGACTCTTGAGAGTCCCTTGGACTGCAAGGAGATCCAACCAGTCCATTCTGAAGGAGATCAGCCCTAGGATTTCTTTGGAAGGAGTGATGCTGAAGCTGAAACTCCAGTACTTTGGCCACCTCATGCGAAGAGTTGACTCATTGGAAAAGACTCTGATGCTGGGAGGGATTGGGGACAGGAGGGGAAAGGGAAGGCAGAGGATGAGATGGCTGGATGGCATCACTGACTCGACGGACGTGAGTCTGAGTGAACTCCGGGAGTTGTTGATGGACAGGGAGGCCTGGCGTGCTGCGATTCATGGGGTCGCAAAGAGTCGGACACGACTGAGCGACTGATCTGGTCTGATCTGATCTGAGCAACTGACACTTTCTTTTCACCCCATGACTTTACAGATAAAGAAACAGTGTGAATGTCAAGACAAAGCCTATAATTTTATTGAAAGGAAAATCAGGTCCCAGTTAGAAAGTATTAAAAACTCACCAGAATAGGCAGGAACATACTTTTTAGAAATCTCACTTATTGTTTGACATCAGAACAGCTGACACTGATAGACTTTACATGTTCCCAATGCGTTTTCTTCCATCTCACCCAGAGTTACATACAGTCTCTTACAGCCCAAGGTGTCCCTGAAGGTACCAGATGCCAAGACACCTTTTGTTTCCATAATGGAAACAGCAGCTCAGAACTACCATGTTCTTGTTATGGACTGATTTGAGACCTCAAAATATTCACCACGCCCCTTTGATCATCTCTTGCATTGTGAACACTAACAGTGACATAGAATCATTTCATCTTTTAACCACTGCTTGAATTATTCACTTATCATGAATATAGCACTGCATCTCTCCTAATATTTCACAATAATAGTGTAAAGACTTAGGAAAGAGTTCTTTTTGATTTTGTATTTAAAGGCCAAGTGGGTCTTTACTGTGTTTTTAGTAATCTGGACATGAGAGTATGGTAGAGAAGATCAGTGGTGGCTCAGCTTAGGAAGAATTAATGCTTTCTCATCTCAGACACAGGAAGCCATGCATTGTTATGGTTAGGGGGAAAATTATATATTAAATCTCTTTCTTTTTATATACACTAGGTTTCTCCAGGCCATACCCGCTTGAGTGTGTAAGTGGCAAAGTAAAAGCACTGACAGTGTATTTTAAGCACCAGGCCCCTCTCCTCCTTACTGCAGATGCAAAGATCTGTCCTCGTTTGGTGCGGGGCATCTCTGACTACTTCCATCAGCAATCTGTGGCTTCCAGGTCATGGCAGAAGGGAAGGAAAACCTTCCATACTATACACACGGGTTCACACCCACATATATTACAATTCTAGGGCTACCTACTTGTCAAAAATGTGTCATATATTTTAACCTCAAGTTCAGTTCTCCATCCATAAAGTGGATCTAATATGCTCCCTTTTCAGAAAGTTTATGAATATTAAATAGAATAAAATATGGAAAGATAATAACACACTATAAGAACTCAATAAACGTTCCCACCCTTTATTAACCAAAATATTGTGCTAACCATACCTGTTCCGTAGAGATTTTTGGAGATTAAATAATAAAATAAATGAAAACATCTCAAGGGATGTTAGATTCTTTCATCCTCCAACCTAAAATTAAAAGTGAAAGTCACTCAGTTGTGTTTGACTCTTTGCGACCCCATGGACTGTAGCCCACCAGGATTGTCTCTCCAAGGAACTCTCCAGGCAGGAAGATGAGTGGATAGCCATTCCCTTCTCCAGGGGATCTTCCCCAACCAGGTATTGAACGTGGGTCTCCTGTATTTCAGGCAGATTCTTTGCCATCTGAGCCACCAGGGAAGCTCTTAAAATATATGTTCTATTACACAGCCTGTCTGTGAAGATAGCTGCTACTGCTGCTAAGTCACTTCAGTCGTGTCCGACTCTGTGCGACCCCATAGACGGCAGCCCACCAGGCTCCCGCGTCCCTGGGATTCTCCAGGCAAGAACAATGGAGTGGGTTGCCATTTCCTTCTCCAATGCATAAAAGTGAAAAGTGAAAGTGAAGCCGCTCAGTCGTGTCTGACCCTTAGCATGGACTGCAGCCTACCAGGGCTCCTCCGTCCGTGGGATTTTCCAGGCAAGAGTACTGGAGTGGGGTGCCATTGCCTTCTCCACTGGGAAGATAGAAGCCACCCCTATTGTTTTAACACAAAAAAAGTAAAATAAAGGAGAAGTTAAATACCTGCTGGGGAACTGAAATAGAAAAAGCTATATAGAGACAGTATCTATAGAAAGAAGCTCTACCTTTAGGGTTTGGGGAATTAAAGGAAAAATTGAGGTTACTAGGAGCTTCCAAGAGGGACCCTGTGGTTCTGAGGTCCATATTTCTTGGATGCAGTGCTGTGCAACCAGTGATGGTGTGTGAGGAACCCAGTGTATAGGCTTTACGACACATAAACTCAAGACCTTTCAGAGGGGATGCCAATAACTCACTGCTGACACCTCTGAGAGGACAGAGGGAGCCAATTCTAGATGACCTTGACAAATCTGTGGACAGAAACTGCTTTCTGTTCAGAAAGTAGAGAATGATTGCTAAGGTAATACTGAGAGCAAATGAACAGGATGTAATAAGTCCCTCTTGCCCTTTCTCTTGCCCCCATCAAGCTCTCTCCAGTGCCTCAGGAAGTCAGCTGGCAGTGTGATATGCAAAGACCCAGCCCTGATATCTCAGTGCGGATTACAGAAGCTGGTCTGTGGGCTATGAGACAATAGCTTAGAAACTGACAACATGCTTATCTAGCCTCTATTGAGAGGGAAATTAGAACAGCCTTCTGCTTCGTTCACAGTCTGTGAAGTGAACCTGTCAAGAGGACTTGAGATGTCAATATTATTGGATGGGCCCAGTAGATTCATTTTCATATCTAGATTTTGAGAGAAGAGCTTCACTTGTTCCACCTAGTACAACTGTAATTACTGTTCTTTGCAGAAATAGAAATTCGGGAAGCCACCAGGAGAATGAAGCAACACAATTTGTTCTAAAGTGGCTAATTTAAAATTGATCACTATGACATGCCTCCTTAAGCTTGAGATGTTTCACACAATCAGGTTTTCAGTATTTTCATTAGTGTGATTTGCATAACCAAGATTTTATTTAATTTTTTGTAGACGGTTCTATTGTAATGAAACCAACATAGCTATTAAAAGGATAGACCTGGGCTGATGAATAAATGTGAATTCATTGTATTTTATGTGATTACACTGTAACTTTTTTACAGTAAATTTGACTTCTAAAGTATGTGTGTGTGTGTCTGTGAGAGAGAGAGAGAAAGAGAGACAGAGAGAGAATAAGAGAGAAAGAGAAAGATACATAAGAATAGGGACCATTAAAATTATCAAATTCTTCTGACACAGCATAATACCTCATAAATCTATGAATGAGGTTTCAATTTGCAAAACGTCAAGTCTAGAGTATATATGGCGGTGGTGGTTTAGTTGCTGATTCGTGTCCAAGTCTTGCAACACCATGGACTTGTAGCCCCCTAGGCTCCTCTGTCCATGGGATTTCCCAAGAAAGAATATTGTATTGCATTGCCATTTCCTTCTTCAGGGGATCTTCCCTAAACCAGGGACTGAACCAGCATCTCCTTCATTGCAGGTGAATTCCTTACCACTGCATGCATGCATGCGAAGTCGCCTCAGTCATATCTGACTCTGCGATCCTATGGACTGTAGCTCCTCTGAGCCACCAGAGATTCCAGAATATATATATTCTAGATGCAAGAGACCCGAGTTCAATCCCTGGGTCGAGAAGTTCCCCTGGAGAAGGAAACAGCAACCCACTCCAGTATTCCTGCCTGGGAAATCCCATGGACAGAGTAACCTGTTGGGGTACAGTTCATGAGGACTCGGAAGTGTCAAACATGAATTAGTGAATAAACAACAATAGTATACATATATATAAAGTTTTATACTTTTCATAATAAAAGTGATTATGGGCATGAATAAATATGTTTCATTTTCATATGATGAATTTATTTTATGCATTCATCCTTTAGAAGGACATCCACAAGCATCCTAAAAAGAGAAAAGCTATAATGTTTAAATTATGTTTTTCCTCTGACAGTTCCTATAACTTGATTGCTGTCATACTTTCTCTTATCATTTATATGTTGTTACTAATATTTAGATCATTCATTTTGAAACAGATTGAGTAAAAATACTCAGTTTGATGTGAAAGTTGTTTTATATCCCAATTTTTATTTTCTAATATCTACTTAAGAATATCTGTTGGCTTACAGAAACAAACAGAATGAATTTCATTATCCAAAAATGCAAGCAATATTGTCATATGGGATAGATACGTCAGATGAGATTGTGAATCTGCAGTCTAGAAATATATATGTGATCTTTTTCAGAATTGGAGCAAAAGCAGCCAGATGGAAAATGACATGAGAAATTTGAGATGAACACTATTGGAAGGAGCTAAGTTTTATTTTTCCATATTCCCAAGTGTTTTTGTTTCATTTCATTTAGAGAATTCATTGGAGAATGTTTCAAGATGTAGAGCCCTTGAATGTGAAGTATCCCAAATGAAGTTGGAGCATTCGTGCTGAAATTGTTTCCTGTTGTGGTAAGATGAAATGATTCTTAATATATTGGATTGGTTTCTGGAGAATGTGATGAGAAATGTGTGTGTGTGGATGTGTGTGTGTGTAAAATAAGTTATGATGGTATGTAACCCAGTGTATAAGTTTGGGTCTTGAAAACAGCTTTTTTTATTATTTTGTCATGATTATTTTTGGTTTGAAGAAGAGCCAACTCACAGGAAAAGACCCTGATCTGGGAAGGATTGAAGGCAAAAGGAAAAGGGGAGACAGAGGATGAGATGGATAGATCGCATCATCGATTCAATAGATAGGGATTTGGGAAAACTCTGGGAGATAGTCAAGGACAGGGAACCCTGGCATGCTGCAGTCAATGGAGCTTCAAAGAGTCAGACACAACTTAGTGACTGAACAACAAAATTTTTGTTTCCTTAAGAGGAATGGGGAACTCAAATGTGTTATTACTAATTTCCTACTGTGTATATATACATAATATATATTACTTAATAAGTCAACACACTGCCATAGGAGGTAGGTGGTAATATCCTCATGGTGCAGTTGTGGAAAATGGAAGTTCAGAGAAATTAAAACCTTGTTCAAGATGACACAGCTAATAAATGACACAAGACTGCTGTGTCTCTATGTTCTGCTCTTTCTGCTGCCATGCTGTCTCTTGCATTTGTGCTAGGTAAGGAGTCAAAGGATTAATATAGTGAAGGCAACACTCTCAAGTTTTACACTACTGTTTAGAAAAGAGTCATAATTGCCTTCCCTCAGATGAAAACCAAACTGAAGAAATATCTTTTATATTTCTACTACACTTAAAAAGAGAAAGATTTCTGTAAGTCATTACTAGTTACCCAGATGATGGTGTTTCAAGGAAATTGAAAGTTATAGAAAAACTGACTTGGAAAATGTGTGCTGTAATTTTCCTATTCACCTTTGCTATAAAATGAAAATCTGTTGTAGGCTTCCTTTGTACAAATACCTGGTCATGTCTGACAACTGGTTAATCGAACCAATGCCATTTCTTCCTTTATGGGTAATTGGTATATAACTCAAGAAAGTTGATGTTCTTCCCTTTTTTGTTACTTATACTTGGAGGTTGTTGCAATATTCCACTGAAATAAGAGATAACACGTGGAAAGCACCTGTAATTCTTCCTGGTAGACTAATAGACCTTATGATGTAAAAGGTATCAAATAAGCCATCGTTTTGTTGTAGTTCTATCCAGAAAGATTATCATTAAAGAAATGTTTATTGTGCAAAAGATTCTCTTCATTCAACATTCTTTAATGTTGAAATTTATGTATTTTATTTATGTAGAATTGATTGAGGCAATTGCAGATGGCTGATTGAAACCTTTAGAATTCTATGAAACTTTAGGTGCATTCATTTATAAATGGCAAAACACAGACTCATTTGCTCTAGGTATTCAGCAGTACCTTTCGATTTAGTGATCTAGCTTTCTTACCTGAAAACTTCCAAACAGATTTTCCCTAGTAATTGCAGACTGGATGCCCACTGTGCCCCTGTGAGTCAGATTTGCTTGGGCTATTCACCAGTGACACCTTGGCAATCTATAAAACATTCTCTTGTGGGCTTCATGCTTTCCGAGTCTTGCTTCTGAGTTGGTAATGATCAGCAACATTTCTGTCGGAACAGATACTGCGCCTGCAGTCAAAGATTACATGTTTGCTTTGTATGGCATGAAATAAAAGAATTAAAACAAACCAGCTTTCAGTGTGAGATTTTGAGAAGAAGTCTTCAGTCATCCTTGAGGTCCAGTGTGTATTTTCCCTTTTTTATAGTGGAGTAAGGACCTATAAAATTAATGACGGCAGTGAGGGTCTTAGTCTAGATTCTCCAACATAAATAGACAAAGACTCCCTCCAAAGCACCATGGGAAGGGAATCTAGGCCATTCATTACTAAGCTATTTTCAATTAGTTTACATTCTGAAAACACCTGCAAAATGGTGCATGTACCTCCTATGCTGTATTACTTCTCAATTCAAGAGTTTTGCATTTGAACAGAGACTCTTCAGTAAATAATCCCAAATTCCCACATTGAATCCAGCTTTGGATTGAGCTAAAAAGTTGTTGTTTCTTAGGGATGGTGTTCTTTGCTTAGGCCCTCATTTCTTTTTGCTTTTTCTTGGTAATAACCAGAGATTTGCTTTATGTCTTGCTAACTTTAAGATAGTGACCAAGTTACTTAACCTCTTTTAATCTCTGTATTATTCATCATTAAATGAGAATCATAAAAATTATATTGAATATGTTTTCAGGTTCACAAAGAATATGTGTACATCATCTACTGCTTAGAACATTGCTAATGATTTTAAATGGCAGCTTTCTAGCTGGATCTGCTTCTAGGTTGGGCAATTTGGGGCTCTCCCAAATATTCATCAAGAATTTCTTGGAATCTTCCAAAATAGAGCAAAATTCATTCAAAAGATTGAGTTGACTCATGAAAGGGGGCAAGTGGCACAAGAGGAAGCATCAACTCAGACATGCATGCCTAGCAGGAAGATAAACATTTTATTCACAAATTATTAAACCATGGAAAACAAATAGTTAAATTAGGTTTGTACATATTGCTTGTATGATAATATGCCTTTTCATGAGCTTTTCCAAATTTGTATCTTTAGGCCAATAGTTCTCAAGTTTTAAAATGTTTGCAAGAACATGTAAGAAGTTGATAGAAAAATAGATTAGAAAATACTGTTGCAGTTAAAGACAAGACTTCTGAGTGGGCTAATATTTACTGAAAACCTGATAACCAGTTGCTTTCAGATGTGTTTGTTTATCAAATTTTTATTTTGGACCTTCTCAGTAGTTAGCATCCCCATTCTACAGGTTAATAAAAATAGATTTATGGAAGTTCCTGGCTCATCAAGTCATGAAATTAAGAGATGATAGGGGGTCAGAACTCAATCTTGGCACCAGATTGGTATGCAACTGCTACATCTGCTTCCTAATCCTGCTTCCTAATCCTGCTGCCTAATCCTGCCTAATCCTGCTAAGTCGCTTCAGTTGTGTCTGACTCTGTGCGACCCCATAGACGGCAGCCCACCAGGCTCCCCCGTCCCTGGGATTCTCTAGGCAAGAACACTGGAGTGGGTTGCCATTTCCTTCTCCAATGCATGAAAGTGAAAAGTGAAAGTGAAGTCGCTGAGTCATGTCCGACCCTCAGCGACCCCATGAACTGCAGCCTACCAGGCTCTTCCGTCCATGGGATTTTCCAGGCAAGAGTACTGGAGTGGGGTGCCATTGCCTTCTCCATTCCTAATCCTAGGATAATTCAATTTTCCAGTCATGAAAGACTTTGTTTTATGGCAGCCAGCAGCATAAGCACATATGGGGACAATCAGCCTGTATTTGTTTTAAGTTCCTGAGCACTTAATCACCATCACCTGCTCATTTGGACTTTCAGCATCAGTAGAGCAGATCTATTTCATCTGCTCTGTAAAACTACTCAGAAAGAAATTTTTTTGGAATAAAAATTTCTCAAGCATTTTCGGTAGATCCTTGTTGTTACTCACCAGCATACTTGATTTTCATCAGGTCTGCCAGTCTCCTTTTTATAGGTTTGGCTAGGTAGCTTATGGTCTTCAATGGGATGTGAGCTACATAATGTGGGCTGTGTCCAGGTCATGCCCTTAAAGGGTGTGTGTGCATGCTTCTCCTCCTTCTTCCTCTAGTAGCTTGGAAAATGAGCATAGCATGAGATGTCCTGGTGAGCCATCTTTTATTGTGCAAACAAGGACAATTGTCTGATGGTAGAACAATATGGGAACCTGGATTCCTGGCTTAATTTATAGAGAAAACAGTCCAGGACAGCTTCTCTGCTAAACCTTGTATAAAAGATAGATAGGCTTGTTTAGCTCTTGCCATTAAGCTGTTCTACATGGTGGAAGAGATACCCTAATGAATTAACGATTTCTTTGATAAACGTGTTAGCCATGCATGCCTGGCGTACTGTGATTCCTTTGGGAAGTCAATCTTAGCCTGCAAAAAAGCACAGGTCCTCCACATAAGAACACTGTTGTGGTTGCCTAGATATTATTTATCTAGACTTCGTAGCATCTCACCTTGTTCCTCATATCCCTTACACTATTTTTCTGACCACTTTCCTCTAGATCTGTTTTCTTTTCAGCCCATCCTCTTCCATGGAAATACATAAATTTGTTGTTGTCTTCGAGCCTCTTTGCAACTGCATTTATCTTTTATACATGTACAGTATGAAGGAGGCACATAGGAGACAATAGGAATGATGAACCCTGAGTTGAACTTCAGAATCCTAGCCCTGCTTAAAGACATTCAAAGTGATTTTAAAACACACATACACACATAAGCACACTAGGCTATCCAAATAAAACTTTCTATAGCTTACATTAAGTAGACTTCTTAAGCTTCTGATACCTAGATAACAATGTCCAAATCTATAGTCTGTAAGATTTTCTTCATTGTTCCTTGCCTCACCTGATCTATTCTCATTTTGCATTCAGGACAAAACTAAATTTAATTTTTTCACATTTAGTACATCTGCTTGGATCTTTATTTTAGAGAAGATTTTAAATCTATAATTATTTTCATTATATCCAAAGAAAGCCTTGGTGTTTTATGGACACAGTGTTCTCCTAGCTTCATAATTTAGGCTTGAATGAGTCTTTAACAGACTTTCCGGTACACAGAATGCTGCTGCTGCTCCTGCTAAGTTGCTTCAGTCATGTCCGACTCTGTGCGACCCCACAGACAGAAGCCCACCAGGCTCCCCCGTCCCTGGGATTCTCCAGGCAAGAACACTGGAGTGGGTTGCCATTTCCTTCTCCAATGCATGAAAGTGAAAAGTGAAAGTGAAGTCGCTCAGTCGTGTCTGACTCTTAGCGACCCCATGGACTACAGCCTACCAGGCTCCTCCATCCATGGGATTTTCCAGGCAAGAGTACTGGAGTGGGGTGCCATTAATGCTCCCTACCAAAAACTGGTTTGATGATTGTATTCACACACATGCACTAGACTGAGATCCCGTGGCTTTTTATCTTGCCTTCTAATAATACAGTTTGTGCACCTTCTTACTAACAGAGTACATGCTTGGTATGTGCCTTAAAATATCCTCATGGTTGATTGTCTATTACAAGGCAATGCTTTTTCCTTTTTTTTTCATTCTCTCTGTTACTCCCTTGATGGCTTCTTGTACCTCTGAGCTTACTTGCTAGCAGTTTCAACTCAATGGTCTACACAGAATATCTCATTTAATCCCTGCTAAAGCACTGAATTAAGTATAATGACCACACACATTAGTCACTGACTTAGCATTTACTTGTGCCAGGTGTTGTTTTAAGCAATCAGAAGGAAGGTATCAATAAGCCTTCCAGTTGTTCATTCTCTAATAGAGAAGATAAATAAGTTTAAAAAACTCTAACTTTTAAGTATAATAATATGAAATTTAAGTAGTGGGGAGGCAGCTGTTCAGGGTTATTTGAGGGACAGAAGGGCTAAGATCAGCAAATGTTTGCTGGAGATTCTACTTCAACTGAATGCAAAAACATGAGGAAATAGACTTGGACAGATTATATGACTTTTCCATAATGTCACTGCTAGCTAATAGCGGAGACTGGACGAAGATTCCTACCCAGGTTGTTATGATGTCAGAGCCCAGGCAATCAGGAGTTCTCACTGCAGAACTCTTTGGTTCATAGCCAATTGCTACAGTTGAATGCTGTTCATAAATTGGTTCCTCTTGCTGTTGAATCGCATCACTGATTCTACTTGCTTCTCAGTTATAGTATACCATAACTTAATAGTGAAGATGATACACAAATTCAGATATTGTTCAGGGAAATAACTTCTGAATCTTCAATTTCCATATATGCTCTTTCTTAAAAGTGGTCCAGTTGAGATTCCACTTATGTTCTGCCAATTCTAGTTTTTCCACCTCCCCTTTCACAGTTGTTCCTCTTTCACCTTATAGCACAAATGTATGCTTATTACTCATGTCTTTACTTCTAATGATGCTCAAAGAAGAAATGAAGGGAGAGCACATTATTTCTTTCAGATGACAAGCTTAAGGCAAGGTTACTGTTTTAATCTCTCTGTTTTCTGCTACATGACCCATGTTCTTTTCAACTACCTTGACCTTCTTTAAGATTTCTTTTTATAAAATGGAACTTGACCTTCTTTCAGATTCCTTTCTATAAGATGGAAGCTTCAAGTATCTATATATCCAAGGTTTTAATGAAAGATGATGCTGTGAAAGTGCTGCACTCAATATGCCAGCAAATTTGGAAAACTCAGCAGTGGCCACAGGACTGGAAAAGGGCAGTTTTCATTCCAATCCCAAAGAAAGGCAATGCCAAAGAATGCTCAAACTACCGCACAGTTGCACTCATCTCACACGCTACTAAAGGGATGCTCAAAATTCTCCAAGCCAGGCTTCAGCAATATGTGAACAGTGAACTTCCTGATGTTCAAGCTGGTTTTAGAAAAGGCAGAGGAACCAGAGATCAAATTGCCAACATCCGCTGGATCATCAAAAAAGCAAGAGAGTTCCCGAAAAACATCTATTTCTGCTTTATTGACTATGCCAAAGCCTTTGACTGTGTGGATCACAATAAACTGTGGACAATTCTGAAAGAGATGGGAATACCAGACCACCTGATCTGCCTCTTGAGAAATTTGTATGCAGGTCAGGAAGCAACAGTTAGAACTGGACATGGAACAACAGACTGGTTCCCAATAGGAAAAGGAGTTCGTCAAGGCTGTCTGTTGACACCCTGTTTATTTAACTTCTATGCAGAGTACATCATGAGAAATGCTGGACTGGAAGAAATACAAGCTGGAATCAAGATTGCCGGGAGAAATATCAATCACCTCAGATATGCAGATGACACCACCCTTATGGCAGAAAGTGAAGAGGAACTCAAAAGCTTCTTGATGAAAGTGAAAGTGGAGAGTGAAAAAGTTGGCTTAAAGCTCAACATTCAGAAAACGAAGATCATGGCATCCGGTCCCACCACTTCATGGGAAATAGATGGGGAAACAGTGGAAACAGTGTTAGACTTTGTTTTTCTGGGCTCCAAAATCACTACAGATGGTGACTGCAGCCATGAAATTAAAAGACACTTACTCCTTGGAAGGAAAGTTATGACCAACCTAGATAGCATATTCAAAAGTAGAGACATTACTTTGCCAACAAACGTTCGTCTAGTCAAGGCTATGGTTTTTCCTGTGGTCATGTATGGATGTGAGAGTTGGACTGTGAAGAAGGCTGAGCGCCGAAGAATTGATGCTTTTGAACTGTGGTGTTGGAGAAGACTCTTGAGAGTCCCTTGGACTGCAAGGAGATCCAACCAGTCCATTCTGAAGGAGATCAGCCCTGGGATTTCTTTGGAAGGAATGATGCTAAAACTGAAACTCCAATACTTTGGCCACCTCATGCGAAGAGTTGACTCATTGGAAAAGACTCTGATGCTGGGAGGGATTGGGGGCAGGAGGAGAAGGGGATGACAGAGGATGAGATGGCTGGATGGCATCACTGACTCGATGGACGTGAGTCTGAGTGAACTCTGGGAGTTGTTGATGGACAGGGAGGCCTGGCGTGCTGCGATTCATGGGGTCGCAAAGAGTCGGACACGACTGAGCGACTTATCTGATCTGATCTGATTTAAAGTATGTATCAATTATATAATAACCCAGAAATTATATGCTTGTAGGTATACAAACATGTGCCAAATGTGTGTTTTATGTCCACTTTAATAAGATGTGGGAGTATGTAATATGTGTATGTATGTATCCGTGTTTTAAAAATATTTCAAAGAAAAATGTGAATACACTAAAGACCTCCTCCCAAGTATTGTTCCTCTGGGAAGCTGTTGAGAGTGAATAAAAGGAAACATATTCCCAGTCTCCATCATTTCCCACACCCCTTGCCTTCAAGCATTTTCAAGCTTGTTCTTGGGGTGTTGGATATTTGCCTTTTGGATAATGCAGACATTAGCAGTCAGCTGTTGAAAATAAATATCACCCAAGTATTTTGCAATGCTGTTCTTCTTTAGTTGATTTTGCTACCCTTTTTTTCATTGAAGAATTAATGGATAGTATGTAGACTATTGATTTTATCTGAATTAAATTTTTTAATGCTTATAATAGGTTTTGTGATTTATATACTAAATGAATGAATAAATGAGTAAAAATTTTGTCCCAGTGTAGAAAGCGAAATGATGATTTTTAGCTATCTCTTGAGAATACAGGAGCATTTACAAGTTTGTCTGGTTTTGAAAATGTATTTTCTTATTTGGGGAGCTTACTTATCCTGCTGGGTTTATCACAAGTGTTAGGGAATTGAATTGCACAGCATCCTTACCATGTAAATGCCTCCTTGGCACTTGTGGTGTTGTCATTATCTGTTGCTCCAAGCTATATCATACGATCAGTGAAAATAAGAGAAAAGTGTGTTTTATCTCAGTTTTGAAGAGTGACAGTAAAATTGTGATTGCAGCATAATTAAATCTGTATATCAAGATACCAAGAAATGCTCCACTACTCTAGGATTCAAAAGAAGTGTCAGACCTTGCCTGGCACCGGTCACAATCTCTGAACTTTTTTATAGCTTTTGCAGCTAATGACTAGCTTGAGAACTTTCAAGAGACTTGAGCTATTTTATGTCCATACTAAACTCCATTAGTAAATTGGCTTATTTTCCCTCAACTTTACTTTTTCCTTTCTTTCTTTCCATTTTCTTTTTTTCTCTCTCTTTCTCTTTTTGTTTGTTTTGTGTGTGTGTGCATGGTCGGGGGAGGTGGTAATTTGGGATGAAGAGTTAAATTTGTGTCCCTTTTTAAGGTGCATTAGAAAATTTTCTTCTTTTCAGGGGCATTTAAAGCAGAAAGTACATAAATAAAATTAATTGCATAACTCTGTAGACACCTGTCAAAATCTTGACATGTTCAGTCCCTATAATTGGCATTGTATATTCAAAGTAAGTTTTGCAAACAGCAGGAGCACAGGCTGTCTGAGAGCTGCCTCTTAAAGAGGAGCAGTCTGCAGTAATGGGAGGCCTGTCAGCAATCCTTCATAGTTATAGCAGTCACTAGCCAGAGCCCTACAGAACCTCCTTCCCCATTCTGATTTCTTACACATATACACATATAAAGTTTTAGGGGCCATTTTATTTCATTAGCCGCTCCAATTTTGTTGAATATCTTGACAGATGACTGAAGTAAAGCAGCTGTGTTACTTAAGATGATACTAGCTTCAGTAGCAAACAACCCCCGAGATGTCTAATAGCTTGAACAGAGTAGAATTTTATTTTAGTCATTTGTAGTCAAAAACTTTAATGGCTGGTGCCTGGTTAGCTCTCACTAGAGCAGAGATTCAAAGGTCTGGGCTCCTTCCTTCTCGTGGCTGTCTAGTTTCAAAATGTGACTTCCGGAACCATCTTGTTTAGTTTCATTCAGCCAACAGAAGCAAAACAGACATAAGAAAACATAAGGCATTTTGTGGTCCAGGCTCGGAAGTGGTGTTTCATACTTTCACTCAAGTTCCTTTGGCTAGAAAACTCTCCAGTGCTATGGAGGATGGGCTATAGAATCTACCTGACTCTCCAGGAAAGAAAATTCACAGTTTTGGCAAATAGCTAACCAGCAACAAGCAAGATTTTGAAACTGCAGTCATCAGTAACTGTCTAAAGGGGAAGATGATGACCCACAGCAGAGGCAGACACAAGGCAATGGAGAAATTATGAAATGTAACATAGTACTTCATAAATGATTTTTATAATTATATTGATCTCATGCAGAGTGAAAAATGTTTAGTTGTGCAGCTATTGACAAGTTAAATACAGCCACAAGCAATGCTGAGTCACATTAATAAAGAGAATTTAATCTTAATAAAGCCGAAACAGAATTTGGTTCAGTTATTCCAGACTGGTTTGTAGAGGACTACAGGTCTTAAAACCAACACATGTTGGTACTGGTAAACACCTTTTCAATACAGGTAAACACCAACTCTTGTCTCAGAAAATAATTTAAGTGGGTGGGGACAGAAAGGTGCTGAGGTCATTCATTTATCCTGCACACATTTCTTAAGTACCTTCTCTATATCAGATGGGCTTCCCAGGTGGCTCAGTGGCAGAGAATCTGCCTGCCAAGCAGGGGATGCAGATTCAATCTCTGTGTCAAGAAGATCTCCTGAAGAAGAAAATGGCAACCTATTCCAATGTTCTTGCCTGGAAGATCCCATGGACAGAGGAGCCTGGTGAGGTATAGTCCATGGGGTCACAAAAGAGTTGGACATGACTTAGTGACTAAAAAACAACAATATACCAGATACTATACTTAGCTTTGAAGATAGAGAAATTAGTAAAATAAACTTCTATTCTCAAGACCTGATATGTGAGTGGGAGAAGGAAGCCTATGGATGAATAGCCAATTATATTATCACAGGTAAACTTCTATGAAGCCATAACTGGGGGGTAGTGATTGCCAGTGCTTAGATGTATTAGGGAAGACTGCATAGAGAATAAGTCATTTAATCTGGTGCTGGTAGTATGAGTCTTTACAGACAGAAGAGAGACTTTTAGGGAGCATTAAACCCATAATTAAATATGTGAAAAAGCATGACAGCCCAGGGGTATGAAAGAACATGGCATGACACAAGTAGGAAGTTCTGCATTTCTGGAAAATAGGGGCTTTATAATAGGATGTAGAGGTCTGGGGAAGCCAATTGTGAAAAATGGCTTCAGCCCCAAGGGTGAATGAATAGTAGGTCTTTTGAGTGAGGTCTTAGCAAAGGAAAGAATGAATGGTCTCCGCGTATGTCACAGTCTTCGCTGTCAGCCCTCTTAGGGTCTTCTAGCCGTCTTCCAACTAAGGCATTCCTCCTCACTCACGCCCACGGTTACTGTTTCTGCACCCTATGTGTTCTCAAGGAATTATAAAAGAGATACAGTTACACAGATAGAATTTGCTAAAGTGTAGGAAGATAATCCAAAAAAAGCACCGTGTTTTGTCTTTAAATATAAGCTGTCTTTACATAAATATGATGGAGCACAATGTCCTACTGCTCAATAGTCCCTACTTGGTGGCTCAGTTTCTGCCCAACATGTCTTGTTGATTACTGTTATATATTCCAGAATGGGCAAAGTCATGGAGGTATGACTAGTTTAATGTATATTATAGTGTCCAGTTTATACTACTTATAGTAAATTGTGAGAGGTGAGAGATGAATTGAAGAAGGAATAATTAAGTCAAAGGAATCAGAACTTGAAGGTTTGGAATACTGTCTGCCTCTCCACATTGTAAAAAATGAGAAATCGTGTTTTGGTGAGAACACCAAGGGTTTGGATGAACAATCACTTCATGAAGAGATTATCCATGGAGTCCAACAGGTATCTCAGCAGAAGTCAGGAATACAGATGGGACTATATCAGTGTAGACACTGACTGCCAGTTTGGAGAAAAGGGAATAATCACCCTATGAAATAGGAAAAGGATTTTGGGCTTCTGGGCTTCTATAGTACCAGACCTATAGAGCTCTCCGCTATCTAGCTGTGAACATATCTTATCCTTCAAGAAAAGAGAAGAATGATGACCCCAAGGGTGAATCAGAGATCAGCCCAGACCCCAAGGACAAGGCTACCACCTGTGGCCGAAGGGGTAGGGCCTCCACCATGGCTGAAGGGCAGAAAAGGTAAGACCTCTGTCCCAGTGAAACTGCAAGGTGGCATTCCACCCAGCTGCACCTGAGGGCAGACCTTAAAGCTGAAGAGGACTATTCTCTAGCCTTAAGAACTGATGGAATTTGCCTTGCTAGATTTTGGACTTGCTAGGAGCCCCTTTCTTCTTTCTCATGGCTCCCTTTTGGGATGCTAATGTCTATCCTGTGTTTGTTCCACCATGTATTTAGAAGCACATAGCTTATTTGATTTCATAGGTTCACATCTGGAGAGGAGTTTTGTCCCTGGATGAATCATATCTAGTCAGTCAGTCAGTTCAGTCGCTCAGTCGTGTCCAACTCTTTGCGACCCCATGAATCGCAGCACGCCAGGCCTCCTTGTCCATCATCAACTCCTGGAGTTTACTCACACTCATATCCATCGAGTCAGTGATGCCATCCAGCCATCTCATCCTCTGTCATCCCTTCTCCTCCTGCCCCCAATCCCTCCCAGCATCAGAGTCTTTTCCAATGAGTCAACTCTTCACATGAGGTGGCCAAAGTATTGGAGTTTCAGCTTCAGCATCAGTCCTTCCAGTGAACACCCAGGACTGATCTCCTTTAGTATGGACTGGTTGGATCTCCTTGCAGTCCAAGGGACTCTCAAGAGTCTTCTCCAACACCACAGTTCAAAAGCATCAATTCTTCAGTGCTCAGCTTTCTTCACAGTCCAACTCTCACATCCATACATGACCACAGGAAAAATCATAGCCTTGACTAGACGGACCTTTGGTGGCAAAGTAATGTTTCTGCTTTTGAATATGCTATCTAGGCTGGCCATAACTTTCCTTCCAAGGAGTAAGCATCTTCTAATTTCATGGCTGCAATCACTATCTGCAGTGATTTTGGAGCCCCTAAAAATAAAGTCAGCCACTGTTTCCACTGTTTCCCCATCTATGTGCCATGAAGTGATGGGACAAGATGCCATGATCTTAGTTTTCTGAACGTTGAGCTTTAAGCCAACTTTTTCACTCTCCTCTTTCACTTTCATCAAGAGGCTTTTTACTTCCTCCTCACTTTCTGCCGTAAGAGTGGTGTCATCTGCATATCTGAGGTTATTGATATTTCTCATACTTAGAGTCTCACCCAATTCAGATGATGTTTAGATAAGCCTTTGGATTTGAAGTTGATGCTGGCAAATGGTTAAAACTTTCGGGGCAGTTGGGATGGGGTGGATGTATTTTGCATGCCAGAAGAACATGAATTGAAGGGGGCTGGTGGCAGAGAACAGACTATTATAGACTGGCAACACTCCCTCAAAATCTGTAAGTGGTCGCCCTAACCCTCAATGTGATTGTATTTACAGATAGACCCTTTATAGAGTTAATTAAGTTTGAGGTCATAAAGATAGGGTCCTAATCCAATAGGACTGGTGATCTTAAAAGAAGAAGAAAAGACAGCAGAGGTGTCAGGAAAGGCTGAATGAGGATAAAGTGAGAAGATACTGGTCTGCAAGGCAGGGAGAAGGCCCTCATCAGAAACAGAATCTGTCAGAACCTTGATCTTGGACTTCTAGCCTCCAGAACTGTGAGAAAGTACATTTTTGTTGTTTAAGCCATCCAATCTGTGGTATTTTGTTATGATAACCCTAGTTGACAAATACAGTGTGTTCATATGTGACAGACTAGTTATATCATGGTGATAATGATAGTAATAATAGCTTATCATATGTCAGATAATATGTCAAACCTCATGTATACATTATCTGATTAACACCTTCTTAAAACACACTTGGTGATAGTTTTTATTATACAGGTCAAACAGGAAACTTGCCATCTCTAAACAGTGAACTCCTGTCATCCCACTGTAGTTTGGTTCCATGCAACCGTCTGCAAAGAGCTTAACTCCTCTGAGCTTTAGTTTCACTGTCCATTAAGTGGTGAGGATATGTCTGCTGCCCTCTTCAGAGGATTATTTGCAGGACTTAACTAAAATGACTTAAAGAAATCCATTATTTGCAGTCTGGTCATGAATATCAGCATCACTATCAAATTTTGGTGACTTTTTTCTATACTCACTCAAATCACTGACTTTTCACAAGACATCTTGACACCATTGTCAATTTTTTCCTTTGGAATTTTCCTATGTGTGTTTTTCTTCTGACTACTGACTTGTCATTCAAAAAAGGATTTGAACATAAGGCTTTTAAATGATGTTCTTTTCAGATGGTGGGGGAAGTTTGGTTTCCTAATGATTTCATTGAATTTACACCTGAAGGATATTAATAGAAATATTGTGAAAGCTTATTTTTATTGACTAGTTAAAGGGACTAAACCATGAAAGAAACTTCTAAGTCTTAGTATTAATCTTATTCCTATTGAGCACCATACCATTTTCTCCCTCTTGCTTTCTGTTTTTTTCTAACAAAGTCTGGCTGTCCCTCTTTTCCCATGTAATGATAGATTTAGAAAAAAAGGTACTTCAGGCGGACCTTTATTTCAGCAGGTTTCCTAACTATAGAGTCAAGATTTCAGTTTCTGGCAAACGTCTGAATTGTAATCAGAAAGCTTAACAATAAGAAATAACTTTGAAAGATGTTAAAACAATAATGAAGATTAAAAAGTAAAAAAATCACACACACACACACACACACATTGTAATTAACCCTGTTTTCCTCCAGAACTTAATTTTATTTAGCTCACTTAATTTTGATACATTTGCTGATTGATTTTTGCCAAATAAATGTGAATAAACTTCTCACTATGCATATTTTGACTCCCATTATTATGTATATGAAAATATTAATATTTAAGTGTTCTCAGTTATTATATAAATATAAAAAAGGAGTTCAAGTGTTTGTATTCATCACGGTTATCATATTGCATTATTTAACTTTTATATTGCTTCTTTCCTACTGTCCCAATCAAAATCTTTTTCTAAATATTAACTATAGGAAAGCCACAAAATAGAATAAGAAAAAAAAAAAAATAGGTCATATAACAGGAGCACCAAGAGCCCTTTTTAGCACAAAATGTTTGACAGTTCCATTTTTGAGATTACCAGTAAGGATTAAAAAAAAAATGTGAGAGATGGGATATGCTGTTATCACATTTGATGTTCTCATAATTGTAAAGCTATTGGAACATTCAAAAAATTTAAATCTTTCATCATGTTTAACATGTTAATCCGTTTCTTAATGTCAGTTGCTGAAAATGTCTCCTAGGAATTTTGAGGTCATAATATTTAGTATATCCTCTTTTGTACTTTTTTTTTTTTTTGCATTTAATCTTGGGAAAATGTACTTAAAAAAAAATAAAACTAAAAACCAGATTTGGAGAGGTGGTCATCCCCTCAAACTTCTTGAATTCATATGGCTGGACTAATAATAAGACTTAACACAAGACACATTAATGGGAAAAGAAAAACAAATTTTAATTCATGCATTGAAACATGTCTCATAAAAATGGGACCTAAAGAAGTGGCCAAATCAGGCAGTTCTTATACTTTTTAGACAAAGAAATGATGCATTTGTGAGGAATCGACAGGACAGAAACCTAGGGTTCAGATGCTTAATTGGTGAAGAATATAAAGAGTTTGGCCTTGGGGTAGTAAGTTAAAGAAGTATCGAGGTTTCTTCATATATATTGTAAAGTAAAAAAAGAAACAAGAATTCTAGACTCAAATTCCTTGTCTTTGGTGATACAAGTGTCCTTCTACCTCAGATGCAAAGAATGTACCTTTCATATGAGAAATGTATTTCCTGATTTCAGGGAGACAAAGAGGAGGGTCAGAGTGTTCTTCTTGCACTAGCCATTTCTAAATTAACTTGAATTCAAAATAAGCAATGTGCCATTGAGGCACATTTTGGTGTGGCCAGCCCTCGGCCCTGATACCAGTAGTGATGAGTATCATTCTCTTGGATTTTTGTCACAATTTCTCTTAAAGAAAGATAATTTTAAAGCAATGGTAGAATTCTTTACCAAAATCAAAGCCAGTATCAAATCTCAGATTGCAGAAAACAAAGAACATTCCCCTTTAAATGAACCTCATTGTTATCGTGATGAATTTATTCAGCAGACAATAGCTCTATTAGCAAGGCAATCTGAACTAATCTGAAATTGAATCACCCCTCGAACAAACATTGGGAAAATTGAAGCAATTTGAGATTAAACTTATAAATATCACGCTGTAAACTTTAAATTGAATTCAAAGCAAATTGAAGTCTTTGTCTTACCTTTATTGTTTTACCTTTTTAACCCTTTGTTACAAGGAGCAAAGTTACAAGAAGATTTTTTTCCTTATTTTAGTGTGTGAAACTGTACACTGGAATACCAAATACAAATATATGGAGTAAAAGGTATCTGTATTTTTTAACAATTAAAATTATTTCCTTCTCCTTTAATAAAGAAAATATTTTTTTTTTCATATTCAGCATGAAATTGTTTATAGCTTGTGACAGAACGGAAGAGACATAAGCCCTTGACCTCAAAGTTTTGAATCACTGTGTCAGTCAAAATCAATTAAAGAAGATACAGAAAAGTAGGCATTTATCTGATGGACCCTTCTGGCTTGCATTAGTCATTTAGAGTCTCTTTCTAAGAGACTCATTAGCTTGTCTATTTGCAAATGACTGCTGCTATCTGGGCATACTGCCTTTAGGTTCCATTTTGCTGCAGGATAGTGTTCTCTTGAAAGACAGCCATGTTGATCAGCATAAAGTAATGTAATAGGAGTTGAAAGTTGTATGTGGGCCAAAAATTATTCAAAGAAAAGGCATGCTTCAGTAACCTATTTAAAAAGCTGGCATCTTCAGAGACCTAAATATATTTTTCTCCCCAAATCTTCACATTGCCCAGTAAGAACTATTGTATTCCGGTCAGTCCTCCACTTCTCTTTGCCCCCCAAATATTTCTACATCTTTGTAAAATCACGGGTACCTGTGTGTGGATCTACTCTATACCATGTCAGATTTTTGTCCATGTAGCATACACTGTATTGTCTTCTCCTGCTGCCATCTTGCTGATGTCTGAAAGCAGAAGGAATAGATTTGTTCACACCAAGAAATATGTTTAGTGATAGCTAGTGATGGGCTAATAAAGTATTCTTGTGCAGTCAGTGGATGAAGCTAGAGACTCAGGGGCTTTTAAATCTTGCAGAGGAGTTTGGGCTTTTAGGAGGAACCCCGTGAACCAGAGGAATGTCATGTTGAGAATTATCTTTTAGGGAAAATCCCTCTGCCAGTAATGTGGGGAATAGTTTGGAAAGAAATAAACTAAAGGCAAATAAACCACATATAGGAAAGTTGTAATTAGGTGTGAGAGAAGTAATTAGGGTTTAAACTAAAGCTATAGCAATGAAAATGGAGAATAAATAATATTGTTGAGAAGTATCTTTACATTTGTAAAGCTAAGTTAAGGATATTAGGCAGGGGATGAGATGGGAGAACAGAGTAGGTCCCTGGTTCTTTACTTAGCTTAGGATGCTATGGGGAAAACAGGCTTAGTTAGAGAAAGGTTTCATTGGGGCAGGAGGTTTAAACAACTAGAGAAAATACTGTGGAACTCAGGAAGTTCTGAATAGAGGTAAAGATCTGAAAGTCCCTATGTCATTGAATTTCTCTGAATATGAAGTGAAATAATGTCTAACATGCTTAGCATAGTGTTTTAGATACATTAAGCACTCAATCAGTGGTGACTGTTATTCCTAGTGATGGAATAAAGAATCTGAATATTGTGCTTGATCTACAGTGGAAGTTTGTCTCCAATATTGACTCAGATGAACAAGAACTATAGAGAGGAAGAGATTAGGGTACAGAAAAGGATGTTAAAATGATGGGTTCTGGGAACTATGCTACATCAGAAATTAAGGAAAAATGATTTCGAGATTGCCAGAAAAAGGAATGGGTGTTCATAAAATATATCTTGAATATGATACAGTCTTGCTTCATGAAAATCCATTATATTGACAGGTTCTCCTCCAGGCTTTGTATTTTCTTGAGCACTTATTTGGTTTGTATTGACTTTATTTGTCAGTGTCAGCCTAAAACCGTTTTGCATTTGACATTATTGACCAATAATATACTTGCTAATATGTTATATTCTAGCCCTGTGTTTCCTCAGCCTAAGCTTCTTGTTGTTTAGTCGCTAAGTTGTGTCCAACTCTGTGACCCCGTGACTGTAGCCCACCAGACTCCTCTGACCATGGGGTTCTCCAGACAAGAATACTGGAGTGAAGTGCCATTTCCTCCTCCAGGGGATCTTCCCAACCCAGGGACTGAACCCACATCTCCTGAGGCTCCTGTCTTAGCAAGCGAATTCTTTACCACTGAGCCACCTGGGAAGCCCACAGATAGAAAAGAGATTTTATACTGAACCCTGCCTCTGACAAGAGTCGTCATTTTTCTTCACTTTACCCTATGAACTGTGTGGCCCCTGACAAAATACTGAGTGGTTAAGCACAGGCATATACAGTACAGTCCCACATCCCAGCCATACACCTTTATTAGAAAGAAATCAGGCGAACTGGTCTGTCCTAGCATTGCAAATTTGTGTGATGGTGAGAAACTCAGTAGCAGACAAAATGGATTGTACCTGCCCAGGTGGAGGCAGAAGTGCTCATGGAGGTGCTGTAAAACAAGCTTCTAAACAGCAAAGAGACACCGAGCTGTCTGCAGGGAAATGAAAGAACTGCAAATTAAGCATGGCACGGTTATTCACTGTTTTATATTAGTGTCGCTAACTCCTATAAATGCTGTTTAGGGTTTTCCCATGCTCAGAACTGTCATTTAATCTGGAATGATGTCCTTACATATTTGAGAGTCATTTCAAAAACTTACTAAAAAGGATCTGACATCCATACCATAGTGTATATGTCTGGGGACATGGTGGCAGTTTATTTGACACTGCAAGTTTAATCTAAATCACCACATATCTAATTTATTGTGAAAAATGAAATTCCAGGAGTTTTCTTCCTCCTCAGTGTTATTAAACAATCTGAGTTCTGCCAGAAGACGGAATGGCTCGTGTGGAAAATATTTAATTGCCTACATTCATATGACAGGAGTGTTCTGAATCTAAAACAACGAATAATGAAAAGCTATAGAGTAATACTTCCAAGAAACATCTTCTCACAGGTGATTTCCCCAAAAACTCTCTGAAGGTGCACTGGGCTAGAGGTCAGAGAGAGTGAAGCCTGGTCCTAAATGTGCCATTAAATAACCACAGGACCCAAAGCCTCTTGCTCCATCCCAATCTCTCTCTGCTCGCCTTATCTCTTTTTCTTCTCCTTTCCTCATCTTTACCCTCCTTCCTTCCCTTCCTTCCTTCTCAATCATTTCCAGAGTGTCTATTATATACTAGCATTATGTTAGATCCTGAGGTACAAAGATAAAAGATACTTCTGCCTTGAAAGAGGATTGGAGAAGATTGGGTGGCAGTCAGATCCTATGATTCATGTCCCTTGCAATTCTAATATTCCATGATTTTCTCCTGTTCAGAATCTTACCACACAGTGTCCTTCTTTTATTTGATTACTTAGAGAAAATAAATCTTGACTATGTGGTCACAGAACTGGTTTGCAAGAGGCATTAGAATATTTCATATTTACTGAGCCCTACACTGTGCCAAGCACTGTGCTTTGGGATATCATAGAAATAAGCCCCGAGTGAGATAAGAGCACAGAGGAGGACCAACCATTCTTCTAGGAATTCAAGTGAGGGTTTCAGGAGTGTGGAGGTCTAAGTCAGTTTCTGAAAGATGAATATGAGTCAGGCAGACTCAAGAGCTGACCCACAGGAGAAAGAGTGGCTCTGGTGCACAAGAGGTAAGTAAGTGAAGGATGTTCACAGCAGAGAAGAGCTATTGGGAGTGCAAATTGTGTTTGTCAACTTCCCAGTCTTCTGGCATGCCTGCAGCACAGAATGAATAGAGGCAGAGCAGGAATGAAAACCTTGACATTGATGTAGAGAAGCCATGAGGAACTACTCAAAGAAGTCTGGGCTCTATCTTGAGGACGTGGAAGGATTTTAAACAGATCTTGTATAATCAGATTTGCATTTAGGATAATAATTAATTCTTAAAACATAACTTATGAGAAAGGCATTGAGGGAATAGGGTAGGGATCAGACATTTATAAGTTAGCCCCTTCTAAGCAAGATAAACTTTTGTTTTAGGTATGGATCTTAGATTCAATCTCAGGAGTGCTAAAATTTTCTTTTGGCAGCTCACATAATTTGTATTCTGAATTTGTATTTCTGCAGGCTGGAAAAAGATGAACTTAAGTCATCTGTAGAATGTGAATCCCTCCTCAGCTGTGCAGGTTAGGCTGACCTCAAGTGGCCTCAGCCTGCAGGGGTTTGGAGCAGGCTTGGGTTCCCAGCCAGAGAATGGGACTGGGTTGCGGCCATGAAAGCGTTGAATCCTAGCCCCTACACCAGTGGTTAGTGACAAGGACCCTGGCCCTTCGGCTTTGCAGAAAAGAATTTCCACAAAGACAGTAGTGAAGCAAGAAAAGTAATTATTAAGAGGAAAGAGAGTATAAGACGTGCAGATAGACAAACAGGCAAACAGGGAGAGCCCCTGAGTTGTACCCTGCTGCTACTGCTGCTGCTAAGTTGCTTCAGTCGTGTCCGACTCTGTGCGACCCCAGAGACAGCAGCCCACCAGGCTCCCCCATCCCTGGGATTCTCCAGGCAAGAACACTGGAGTGGGTTGCCATTTCCTTCTCCAATGCATGAGAGTGAAAAGTGAAAGGGAAGTCGCTCAGTCGTGTCCGACTCTTAGCGACCCCATGGATTGCAGCCTGCCAAGCTCCTCCATCCATGGGATTTTCCAGGCAAGAGTACTGGAGTGGTGTGCCATTACCTTCTCCGTAGGTGTACCCTAGTGGCAGTTTAAATCACTTACATGGAACATTTCTTGGTTTTCCTTTGGCCAGTCATTTTGATTTGCCTGGTTCACAGTCCATTTGCTACGTCTCAGGATCCTTCCATGTGTGTGCCGCCATCTCTTGGTTTCTACCGCAGATGTGTATGGGTAGAGCATCCCTTGACATTACTTCCCCTTTGACCTCCAAGGAGCCTTACTGTGCGTGTGTGGTCAAGGAAGTCTCCTGACTAAGGGAAGGACAGATATGTGGTCTGGGTGGGGCTTTACTTCCTCCCTTAATTGTCCTGCTTTCTGGTCTTGGGGTTTTCATCCACAGGGAACGAAATTCCAATTGCTTTACCCTGGGGTGGGGAGGGGGGCATTTACCTCCTGCCTTAATACCACGACCCCCAGATTTCCACTGCACCATGCTGTCTCAGGGGAAAGAAATGTGGAAAATAGCCATTTGTCTGTGCAGATATTGAAATATCCATAGTTTCTTCTGCATAGTTCCCGCAGTTTTCACCCGTCAGACTTGGGGACTGAGGCTGTTCGATGGACCCCGTGTTGAGGCCCTAGTGTTGGTTGCTTGGCTATTCTGGGTAGCTGCCCACCTGACGACTCTGTGGGTACCTGTGCTCAGCAACTGGAGTCCTCTCACCATACCTGTCTCTCTTCAGTCAGCCCAGTTGAAACATTTAAGCCTGAGGGCAACTTTTTCTTCTTTTGTGTTACTTCCACTCTGCTTTTTCGGATACTGTTTTATCCTTTTTATATTCACAAACACTTTTGATTCTCTTAAGTGTTTAAGCTTTTGAAAAACAAAAGCCAGAAATAACTGAAGTCTACTTGGATTCTCCCATGTGACAGGAACAACCCTGAGACAGTGAGGTGCAGACAAGACAACCCACCTGAATTGACCTGAAAGTAAGGGATACACAGGCCAAAAAACACAACAGAACAAACCAGATCTCTCAAAAATCATGCAGCTTCACCTGCTTTCTACACTGTTTCCTCTTTCGCTTTCTAAACTGCTTCTATTAAATTTACCAGTTTGGCAAGTCTTTGCTGTCAGTGATCTTATTTAATGAATGTTTCTTTCGTGTGGCCCTCTGTATGATCTGTTCATTTGCTGATTTAGTTCTCTGACCTTCTCCCCCTGACATGTCACCTCCTAGGAACCCCCTGCCCAGTATTACATGTGAGCTCACTTGATCACAGCACGCGTCCAGGACTGGTTGCACTGCCTAGAATTCACTGCATACCAAGGCGAGTCTCTGTTTCTTTGTCCTTCAATGAGGGGATTGCAGTGTGTCGTGGCAAAAGTGCTCTCTGCTTTGAAAATATTAGGATGCTAGCACTGTCTTATTAATAATTTCCTTACTGCTGTGGAAACCCTTTCCCCTTACCCACTCTGTTTTTCCTGCCCTGGCCAGTGCAAAAGTCTAGGGAGTGTAAGATTGCACTTTCACACTTTTGTTTGACAGAGAGATATACTCAGTTTCTGAGGACCTGTGTGGGAGCCGCTAAAGCTCCCTGGTAGGAGGTTCTATGACATTTTTGCTGCTATAGTTCAACCACTTGATGAACCAATAGGCCTTTGCAACTGACCTGAAACTTAGCTATGACATGGTATTTCTATGGAGAAATGAGTCTGTGTTGTAAATAATCCTACTACACATTTCTTACTCAGGTCCAGAACTGCTTATACTTAAGATTCTCAGAACAGCTCTGTAGATTTAGTGATCATCCTACCTGTGTTTCCTGCCAGAAATGAGAAGCAGATTATTTTTGCTGGTACTGAATTTGTTTTCTTCCTTCCTTTTCCATTTTCAGTAGAGTGTCCAGTAAGTCAATCTGCTTTACAATTTAAAATGGAGTGTTACTTTTTGAGAGCAAGATAATAAGATCCACAGAAAAGTTTTCTCACTCTTTGATTTGGTGATCAAATTAAAAAAAAAAGAATCCTAAGAAAATAAATCCCAATGCAGAAAAAGCTGTATTTATCAGTATGTTTACCCCCCAAAAAACCAAATAAAGGTCTATAACTGAGTTAATTATTTCCCCAAATAGGATAGTAAGGTAATGGTAAAGTATGGTCCTTTACTTAGTGAAATAGTATAAAAAATGATACTTTAGAAGACAATGATATCATGCACAGTCTGAAGTTGTCGTCATATGATAACAATTAAATTTTAATTTAAAAAAGACTGAAAAGATATTCTATGAAAAACCTAAGTTACTTTACAATAATGAGATATTAGTGTTTTCCCTCTACTTTCTAAATATTTCAGTATTGCATTTAGAATTAAATGTTGAACATATTATGAACAACTGATATTCACAAGATATACAAAAAACGGAGGTGACTTCACTAATTAGGGTACACTAGAAGCAATTTGTTGATTACCACATATAGAGAAGTATCACAAACATGTTCCGTCTGGTTATGATGTGTTTCTGTCATTGCTAATGGAAGCTAGTGAATCAACAAACAAACATAAGCTAATAAGTCACTAAGGCTATTTTTTTTTTAAGTTTTGTCACTGTTCTAAAAAAGTAGATGATTATAACAAATACATCAGTTGTACTAGGATTTCAGTACTATTATTGCTATTATTAGTAGTAATTATTATTACTGTATTTAGAAATTATAACAATTTAATAGATACAGATATAGATATATTTTAATTTAGACAAATAATATGAATAAGAATTTAAAATCAGCAGAAGAGTTGTAACAGAATTTATTCAGTGAATGCATTACCTTTTCTTTTATATATGAAAGTGTTTATGTTTATGGGTGTGTGTTCCCTTAGAAGTCTTGCAAGAATTAGTCATATGTAAGGATTTTGATATAATGAGGCTTCTGTTCAGTTCAGTTCAGTTCAGTTGCTCAGTCGTGTACGACTGTTTCCAACCCCATGAATCGCAACACGCCAGGCCTATCTGTCCATCACCAACTCCTGGATTTTACCCAAACTCACGTCCATAGAGTCGGTGATGCCATCCATCCATCTCATCCTCTGTCGTCCCCTTCTCCTACTGCCTTCAATTCCTCTCAGCATCAGGGTCTTTTCCAATGAGTCAACTCTTCACATGAGGTGGCCAAAGTATTGGAGTTTCAGCTTCAGCATCAGTCCTTCCAATGAACACCCAGGACTGATCTCCTTTAGAATGGACTGGTTGGATCTCCTTGCAGTCCAAGTGACTCTCAAGAGTCTTCTCCAACACCACAGTTCAAAAGCATCAATTCTTCAGCGCTCAGCTTTCTTCACAGTCCAACTCTCACATCCATAATGACCACTGGAAAAACCATAGCATTGACTAGATGGACTTTTTTTCACAAAGTAATGTCTCTGATTTTGAATATGCTATCTAAGTTGGTCATAACTTTCCTTCCAAAGAGTAAGCGTCTTTTAATTTGATTGCTGCAATCACCATCTGCAGTGATTTTGGAGCCCCAAAAAATAAAGTCTAACATTGTTTCCACTATTTCCCCATCTATTTCCCATGAAGTGATGGGAACAGATGCCATGATGTTAGTTTCTAAATGTTGAGCTTTAAGCCAACTTTTTCACTCTCCTCTTTCACTTTCATCAAGAGGCTTTTTAGTTCCTCCTCACTTTCTGCCATAAGGGTGGTGTCATCTGCATATCTGAGGTGATTGATATTTCTCCCGGCAATCTTGATTCCAGCTTGTGCTTCCTCCAGCCCGGTGTTTCTCATGATGTACTCTGCATATAAGTTAAATAAGCAGGGTGACAATATACAGCCTTGACATACTCCTTTTCTTATTTGGAACCAGTCTGTTGTTCCATGTCCAGTTCTAACTGTTGCTTCCTGAGCTGCATATAGGTTTCTCAAGAGGCAGGTCAGTTGGTCTGGTGTTCCATCTCTTTCAGAATTGTCCACAGTTTATTGTGATTCACACACTCAAAGGCTTTGGCATAGTCAATAAAGCAGAAATAGAAGTTTTTCTGGAACTCTCTTGCTTTTTTTGATGATCCAGCAGATGTTGGCAATTTTATCTCTGGTTCCTCTGCCTTTTCTAAAATCAGCTTGAACATCTGGAAGTTCACGGTTCATGTATTGCTGAAGCCTGGCTTGGAGAATTTTGAGCATTACTTTACTAGCATGTCAGATGAGTGCAATTGTGCAGTACTTTGAGCATTCTTTGGCGTTGCCTTTCTTTGGGATTGGAATGAAAACTGACCTTTTCCAGTCCTGTGGCCACTGTTGAGTTTTCCAAATTTGCTGGCATATTGAGTGCAGCACTTTCACAGCATCATCTTTCAGGATTTGGAATAGCTCAACTGGAATTCCACCACCTCCACTAGCTTTGTTCGTAGTGATGCTTTCCAAGGCCCACTTGGCTTCACATTCCAGGATGTCTGGTTGTAGGTGAGTGATCACACCATCATGATTATCTGGGTCATGAAGATCTTTTTTATACAGTTCTTCTATGTATTCTTGCCACCTTTTCTTAATATCTTCTGCTTCTGTTAGGTCCATACCATTTCTGTCCTTTATTGAGCCCATCTTTGCATGAAGTGTTCCCTTGGTATCTCTAATTTTCTTGAAGAGAACTCTAGTCTTTCCCATTCTGTTGTTTTCCTCTATTTCTTTGCACTGATTGCTGAGGAAGGCTTTCTTATCTCTTCTTGCTATTCTTTGGAACTCTGCATTCAGATGCTTCTATCTTTCCTTTTCTCCTTTGCTTTTCTCTTCCCTTCTTTTCACGGCTATTTGTATGACCTCCTCAGACAGCCATTTTGCTTTTTTGCATTTCTTTTCCATGGGGATGGTCTCCTGTATAATGTCATGAACCTCTGTCCATACTTCATCAGGCACTCTGTCTATCAGATCTAGGCCCTTAAATCTATTTCTCACTTCCACTGTATAATCATAAGGGATTTGATTTAGGTCATACCTGGATATTTTAGTGGTTTTCCCTACTTTCTTCAATTTAAGTCTGAATTTGGCAATAAGGAGTTCATGATCTAAGCCACAGTCAGCTCCCAGTCTTGGTTTTGCTGACTGTATAGAGCTTCTCCATCTTTGGCTGCAAAGAATATAATCAGTCTGATTTCAATGTTGACCATCTGGTGATGTCCACGTGTAGAGTCTTCTCTTGTGTTGTTGGAGAGGGTATTTGCTATGACCAGTGTGTTCTCTTGGCAAAACTCTATTAGCCTTTGCCCTGCTTCATTCCGTATTCTAAGGCCAAATTTGCCTGTTAATCCAGGTGTTTCTTGACTTCCTACTTTTGCATTCCAGTCCCCTATAATGAAAAGGACATCTTTTTTGAGTGTTAGTTCTAAAAGGTCTTGTAGGTCTTCATAGAACCATTCAACTTCAGCTTCTTCAGAATTACTGGTTGGGGCATAGACTTGGATTACTGTGATATTGAACGGTTTGCCTTGGAAACGAACAGAGATCATTCTGTCGTTTTTTAGATTGCATCCAAGTGCTGCATTTTGGACTCTTTTGACCATGATGGCTACTCCGTTTCTTCTAAGGGATTCCTGCTCACAGTAGTAGATATGATGGTCATCTGAGTTAAATTAACCCATTCCAGTCCATTTTAGTTTGCTGATTCCTAGAATGTCAATGTTCACTCTTGCCATCTCCTGTTTGACCACTTCCAATTTGCCTTGATTCATGGACCTGACATTCCAGGTTCCTATGCAATATTGCTCTTTACGGCATCGGACCTTGCTTCTATCACCAGTCACATCCACAATAAGGCTTCAGTGATATCTTATAGCAAATACATTTTTAAGTCAGAAATTTAATACCCATTTATTCAAATTACAGTTCTGTGGCTTATAAGCTGAGAAGTCTTGGTTACATCACTGAATTTGCATGAACCTGAAGATCCTGCAAAATTGGAATGAGCATACCTTACTTTATATGGCAAAGACTGGTTGAGATACTTACTAACTCCTAGTACAAAGCAGATATCTAACAAGTAATTACTAACAATTTCATGAAAAGACAACAGAGTATGTTGGTGAAGAACATAGATTCTAGAGCTGGACTGCTTGGCTGTGAAACAGCTCTGTGATTTATGAGCTGTGTGGCCTTAGACAAATGATTTAACATTAGTATACTTCAATTTTCTCATCTGTAAAATGGGCATACTAATATTAAGAGCACTGGCCTGACAGAGTTGTTAAAATGAAATGAATAAATACATATAAATCACCCCTGGCAGTTTTTAGTGCTAAGGAAGTACTCAACAGGTGTCAGTTCTTTTTAATATTCTATAGATGAGATAGGTGTAAAGGGAACTGATACTTATCAAGTATATTGCTCATGAACTGTTGTATTAAACTGCTATTATTATTTCTTATAATCCTCACTGCAATCCTGAGGTGTAAAGATTGTTTGTTTTTCAGACCAGGAACTAGATTCAGAGAACTGAAATCTCTCCAGTACACTAATGCACCTATCTTGATTGTTTAAATCCTTCTGTCTCCCAACTTTTCTCTTGTTAGATTGGTTCTCTTTCTAGAGAGTAGATGTTGTGTGGATTAATTGGTTTACTTTCCCGTGTTTTCTCAGTCTGTTTCACGATGACGGCTAGAGGTAGTTGGGAAACTATTTGGTCTTGTGCTCTTCTCTAATTTGGATATGTAATGCCCAAGTACTAGTCAAGGCTATGGTTTTTCCAGTGGTCATGTATGGATGTGAGAGTTGGACTGTGAAGAAAGCTGAGCGCCAAAGAATTGATGCTTTTGAACTGTGGTGTTGGAGAAGACTCTTGAGAGTCCCTTGGACTGCAAGAAGATCCAACCAGTCCATCCTAAAGGAGATCAGTCCTGGGTGTTCATTGGAAGGATTGATGCTGAAGCTGAAACTCCGGTGCTTTGGCCACCTCATGTGAAGGGTTGACTCATTGGAAAAGACCCTGATTCTAGGAGGGATTGGGGGTAGGAGGAGAAGGGGACGACAGAGGATGAGATGGCTGGATGGCATCACCAACTGGATGGATATGAGTTTGAGTGAACTCCGGGAGTTGGTGATGGACAGGGAGGCCTGGAGTGCTGCGATTCATGGGGTTGCGAAGAGTCGGACACGACTGAGTGACTGAACTGAACTGAATGCCCAAGTGCCTGAAAGCCCACAGAGAAGGCATGGAAAGAAAGGGTAATATATATTCGTGACAAATCAGATATATCTAGAACAACTGTACCTGCTCAGAGTGCCAAATTAAATCATTTAAAGAATTTGTGCAGGTATGGTGCCATGATGCAGATATAATGTAAGCCAAGAAGACATAAGCTTTAAGGTATTTAAAAAACTAAACAGAATATAAATATAGATATACAAATTGTGATATTTGCTATTAAAAAGGAAAAACAGGTACAAGAGGAAAAAGAAATCTGTGCAGATGGAGGGTGGTACAATCTGGATAGACAGCAAAAGAAGGTTTCTCAGTGGAGGTGACATTTAGATTGAAGCCAGATGCATGAGAAGAGGGCAGCACTGAGAAAGGGCGCAGGGAGCTTACAGTGAAGGAGGTATCTCTGTTACATGGATAATTAGAATAAAATAGAGAAAAACAGTTCACTGGAGTTATATTTTAGCTGAACTTAGAGCAGGTGGAAATTGCACGCGGTCTACATTGCTCATAGAAATTGGTTAAATAGCCCATGAAGTAAAATACCATGTATATAGTTATACACCGTAATTCTTACACATACTAAGAATAGATGTAAGTGCAGTTGACTCATTATTTAAACCATCATGCCTTTAAAACAAATAACCAGTCCCTGTATCCCTGTGGCACAAGTGAGACATGCTAACCTTTCTCTTTCTGTTCATAGGGCTTGCTCCACTCTGTTTTAAGATCATCTTAGCACAGTGGCTAAAAATGGTAATGTGGTGAAAACTTCACTAGAGTCATTGTAACCTGTGAATCTAACTGTCTTTTAGGGACATCTAGATAGAAGGATGGGCATGGCTAGACCTTCCTCACTTCGTTGTCCTCTTAGGCTCCCCATTTCTGCTCAGGGGCCAGTACTTTCTCTGGACTCAGAGCTCTCAATCTGGCATAAATGTACTGTTTGAAGTGAAGGAGCTTTTGGTTGTTTAGCTGTACTTGAAGAGAGAAGTCATCAAAGCTTCGAAGGATGACCCTGATCTCTTTGTTTTCTAAAGCTGATGTTGTTCTTCTTGTTTAGCCACTAAGTCATGTCAGACTCTTTTGCAACCCCGTGGACTGTAGCCTATCAGGCTCTTCAGTCCATGGGATTTCCCAGGCAAGAAAACTGGAGTGGGTTGCCATTTCCTTCTCCAGGGGATTTTCCTGACCCAGGGATCAAATCCGCATCTCCTGCATTGGCAGGCGGATTCTTTACCACTGAGCCACCTCGGAAGCCCAAAGCTGACATTAGAAACAAATTATTCTTACAAAGTTCAGGAATCCAGGGCCCTCCTTTAGGTTTGCTAATTCACTGGAAGGACCAGCAGAAGTCATGAAAATCTATGCATGTGGTTTCTTACAGCATGGATGCAGGTGAAATCAGCCATGGGCAGAGACACATGAGATGGGCCTGGACCAGGAAGGTTCCCCATGTTAAGCTTCCATTTGTCCTTTCCCAGTGGAGTCAGGACAGCACTGGTGTTTTGGTGATGATGTAAGCTCACTGGAGCCTTGGTGTCCAGAGATTTTATTGGTGCTTAGTCACATAGACATGTTTGACTGCCTTTAGTTCGTACCATTAATCTCCAGCCCCTCCAGATGTCGAGCTGATACCAATGACCCAAAGCTTCCCCCATAAATCACAGCTTTAAACCGTCAATCTGTCTCAGGGTCCTCAGGTAAACCAGGAACACTCTTCTCAAGAAGAATGCCCCGAGGATCCCTCAGAAGCCAAGGGCCGAGCAAGACCTCTTTTTGGATAAGGTTAATGCTTAATTTTGGAGAAGGAAATGACAACCCACCCCAGTATTCCTGCCTGGAAAATCCCATGGACAGAGGAGACTGGCGGGCTGCAGTCTGCAGGATCACAGAGTCAGACATGACTAAGTGACTGAGCACAGCACTGGTGCCTGATTGTACAGTCCTGCTCCAGTATTTCAGAACCTTACAAATATTTATATACAGCACAGTTGTAGCAAACTTTCTTTCTGTAATCTTGAATTAAAAGGGGGAGGCATAATGTGTGCTGATATTACGTAACACTTCCGTTTCAAGCAGGTACAGTTAGAACATTCCTATCTCATAGAACAACCTGTTATACTGCAAGATGAACCACTTTTTTTGTTGTTTTCTTTGAGGAAAATAATCCCCTGAGCAGATCAGTTTGCTTGTGCAAAGGACAGATGTGAGAAAGAGTGTGTTTGAGGAACTAAAGAAAGCCAAGATGGCAAGGGCATAGTATTTAGGATGAGGGTGTCAGGGGTCAGATCACAAAAGGATATGCTAAGGTGCTTAAATTATATTCAGAGAGCCCAGTGACTCCTTTGGAGGGTTTTAAGAAGTGCTGTGATCTGATTTACTTTGAAGATAACACTCTGGCTCCTTTCTGCTGCTTTCAAATTTTTAGTCCAAGTGTGGTCCTTTGAGTCTGTAATCGTGGGTCCTAAGGTGCTTCCCAGGTAGCACTAGTGGTAAAGAACCTGCCTGTCAATGCATGAGAACTAAGAGAGGCGGGTTTGATCCCTGGGTCGGGAATGTCCCTTGGAGGAAGAAATGGCAACCCACTCCAATATTCTTGCCTGGAAAATCCCATGGACAGATGAGCCTGGCATTCTACAGTCAATGGGGTCACAAGAATCAGACATGACTTGGTAATTGAACAACAACAACCACAATTAATAATTGGCTTAAAGAATTAACTCAGGCCTTTTTTTAGTTTTGCCCAGAAGTTGTCTATTTGCTCTTATAACTGGACCAGGTCTTCTCCTTTGACACCTCCTTCGTTGACAATTGTAAGTTGATAGCTCCTGAGTGAGCAGCTTCTTTTTCATGCTGTCTGTATTCAGTTGTCCCCTAAGTGGCCTCTTCCAGTCCTATTGTATGCCAAGCAATTCATTTCTTTTTTCTTTCCAGGATTCCCTCTTATAACATACATACCATACCAAGTCCCAAACAGCTGTCCCTTTTTCATATACTAGGGGAAGTATTTTTGGCTGATCAGTTTTTAGTGGTCCACAGGGGCTAAGAGATTTTCTATCTTGTTTATTTTTAAAGCTTCTAAACCTAAATTTGTTCTGTGAGAGAATTCAGGTTAGTGATCAAGAAACTGATGCTACTCCAAAGGCAACCCAACCATCAAAATCTTGGATGTAAAAGCTACTAGTGAGACTCAGCAGAGAAGGCAATGGCACCCCACTCTAGTACTCTTGCCTGGAAAATCCCATGGATGGAAGAGCCTGATAGGCTGCAGTCCATGGGGTCGCTAAGAGTCGGACATGACTGAGTGACTTCACTTTGACTTTTCACTTTCATGCATTGGAGAAGGAAATGGCAACCCACTCCAGTGTTCTTGCTTGCAGAATCCCAGGGATGGGGGAGCCTGGTGGGCTGCCGTCTATTGGGTCACACAGAGTCGGACACAACTGAAGCGACTTAGCAGCAGCAGCAGCAGCAGTGAGACTCAGAGACAGTAGATCTTTCTGTGAATGAGCTGACCTAGCACTCATTAAGAGCTGGTGTCCCCAGGGAGCTCTGCTGGTAACTTCACAAAACTAGTTAAGATAATGTGATTGCCACCATCTAAGAATTTACAGGATAAAGGATGCAGTGATAGATAAACTGGCAAGTGCCCAGTCACTAAATCAAGATGCAAATGTTCTAAAATGAATAAACATATGCCACTGTTTCCATATGTAAATATGTGGACTGAATCACTCGTTGTTGAGTCTCCAAGTTGTGTCCTGACTTTGCAACTCTATAGACTGTAGCCTGCCAGGCTCCTCTGTCCATGAGATTTTCCAGCAAGAATACTGGAGTGGGTTGCCATTTCCTACTCCAGGGTATCTTCCTGACCCAGGGATTGAACCTGTGTCTCCTGCTTTAGCCAGTGGATTCTTTGCCATTGAGCTGCTAGGGAAGCCTAGATCACTCACTGGTGACTATTTTCTTAGAAACTGTGATTGTAGATAGAGACATTTAATCCCTTTGGATTTAAATAGCCCACTAGATATGTTCCTCTCTATTAGTTTCCTGTGGTTGCTTTAGCAAATCACCACAAGCTTCTTTACTTAAAGCAACAGACATTTATACTCTTAAAGTTTTAGAATTCAGAGCCAAAGTGCCAAAATAATCATTTGAGCAGAGCAGTTAGTTTATACAAAGAACAGAAACGAGTGTCTAAGGGACTTTAGAAAGCCAGGATAGCAAAAGCATAGTACAAAGAGTGAGCGTGGTCTCAAAAGACAAAAGGAAAATGTCCTTTCTCAGTCTCTAGAGCTTCATTCCATGCATTGCTTGGCTCTGGCCCCCTCCTCCCTCTACAAAGCCACCTAACAGTTAAGGTACTTTCAGCTTTGCATTGCCTTTTCCCACAGTCTAATCCCCCTCTGCTCCTCTGCTTACGACTTTTGTAATTACATCTAGGGTCTGCCTGGTTAGTCCCAAGTAATCTCCTCATCTCAAAAACCTTAACCTTAAGCACATCTGCAAAGTGTCTTTTGCCATATGAGGTAACATATTCACAGATTCCAAGGATTAAGACCTATGCACTTTTGAGAGTCATTGTTTAGCTAACACACCTGTAAATAGCCCAGAGTCCTTGTTTTACCTGTTTCATAGGATAGTGGCAATTAAGAGAAAGTGTGTGAAGAGTTTACAGACTTTGTATGCATATGCCAGTAAAAACTCATTTGGTCATTCGTTCATTTATTTACTCATTTTGATTACATTTGATGTTATAACCTCTGGAGTTACCTTGGAAATAAATAGCACAGAGATGATTTTAATTTAGCCATGATTTACTATAAGACTATTAAGCAGGTTAATTATGTCTTGTGGTTAATTGCTCTTACTTATAATAGGCATCCATTGAAACTGAAAATGTTTTTGCTTTCTCAAGGAACCTTATTCAGTCTTGCCATCTAAATATCTGAATGTTGCTTTGCCTCATTCATTAAAAAATGTAAGCCTTTGAGGGATTCCCTTGTAGCTCAACTGGTGAAGAATCCATCTGCAATGCAGGGGACCCCAGGTTGATTCCTGGGTCAGGAAGATCCACTGGAGGAGGGTTAGGCTACCCACTTCAGTATTCTTGGGCTTACCTGGTGGCTCAGATGGTAAAGAGTTTGCCTGCAACGTGGGAGACCTTGGTTTGATCCCTGGGTTGGGAAGATCCCCTGAAGAAGGGAATGGCTCCCACTCCAGTATTCTTGCCTGGAGAATTCCATGGACAGAGGAGCCTGGCAGGCTACAGTCCATGGGGTGGCAAAGAATTGGAAATAACTGAGCAACTTCACTTCACTTTGTGGAGAAGCCAGACTACTGAATTTATCAGTGAGTGTATAAACAGCGGTGCTTTCCTCACTTAGGATTCTTTATTTCAAGTGACAGAAAACAGTTTGCAGTGGTTTAAACAACACAAAATAAGGATGTTCCTGTTCAGGTAATTGAAATGTCCAATGTAGGACCAGTTAGTCATTCTGGGCCCAGTCTGGAAATGGACTACTCAAATTGGGTAATCTGAGAAATGATTAGTCAAGAGAATATGTAGAAGTGTGGACAGGATAGAAGGAAACCACACAAGGCAGATATGTTATCAGTCTGGGGAGTATAAACAGAGAGCTCTTATTAAGCCTAGGCCTGGGAAAGAGGGGGTAGAGAACACTTAAAGGGAATTGAATGCAGGTCCATGTGGAGGGCATCACCTGACAAGAGCTGAGACTTCAGTTCAAGGTACACAGCAAACCTGTTTCAACACCTCTGGGTCATTAAATAACCTTCTATTCCTCTTTGTCTCCCAAGTCCTGCTCCTTTATGTAATTCCTGAAACTGACCTGGAGCCCAAGGCAGGGAAGCTCCTTGTTACAGGTCTCAGAGGGAGATGCATTCCCCTGTCCATACACTGAGCAAGATGGAAGAGACCCGAGAGTGGATACAGAGGGGCGATTAGAAGGTTTGGACATGTTTGCATAAGACATGGCTGATTTTACCATCTCAAGACATAGCTTCTTTCTCTTCCTTCTCCCTTCCTCCTCTGTCTCGGCTCTGCACCCTTATTCTGATTCTCTGTCCAGCATCAGATTCTCCTTCCAAGGTATTTGCAGCAGGTCTCATCTCAAAATTTCAGATGCCTAGAAAAGAGTACCTCCTTTTCTCTCTATTCAAATAGTCTCAACTAACTCTGCCATCATTTTATTGGTGTGATGGGACATCTCCCTGTCTTTCAGTCTGTCACTGTGGCTAAGTGGAAGAGCCTTAACAGCCCTGCCAGACTCCTGATAGCCTCTGCATAGCAGCAGTGGAATCAGCTGCATGGGCCTATGTGCCGTGGGAGGACCTAGGACTCACAGATGACCCTTGCACATTTATAAGGGAAATGTAAATGAACACTGGATGTGTCTTGCTTTTATCAGTGATTAGACATTTCTATGTTGAAAACTGCTTATTAGGGGTTAATGTTTTAACCTCATTATGAACAATATAAGGCAGTTTTAAGTATACCCTTAAACTTGTCTATTTGTTTTTTCTTTCTGACTGTGCTCTTGTTAGGGAGGAAATTTTTTCTTTTATTCTTCTAGTGTCTTCTGGCTGGTCTAGTAATTGAAATGAGACAGTAACAGGAGAAAAAAGAAAAACTATTTAATTCCCTATGTATAGGGGCCCCAAAGATAAGAGGTCCCCACAGTTAAGTGACCAAAGCAGGCAGCTTTTATAACGTTCAGAGAAAGAAATAATAAATTTGTGAAGAACTGACAAGATAAAGAAGTTTGTGTTGGGAGTGGTAAATTAGTAAAAAAGGAGCGAGGTTTATTCATATAGCTGTCTGAACCCCGAATTCCCTACCTCTGATAAGAATGTCTGTCTGCCTCCTGGTACAGGGAGGGTACCTTTCACATGAAAGGTTTATCTCCTGGCTTTCAAGGGGACAAAGAGGATGGCCAAGGTGTTCTTCTTGCGCCTGCTGTTTCTTCAGTAACTTTAACTCAAAATAATCCATATGGCACTTTTGCATAGTTTTCAAAGCCTGACCTGAGCCCCATCACAATAAAAGTGGTTTTGCCTTCATTATTATTATAATTCTGTTTTCTGTTATTGCTAACTACTGTACAAAAATTTGTGAAGAGTTTTACATTTTCTTTAACAGTGTTCCCCTGCAATCTCGTGACTGTCTGAAAATGTAGGTTTATTTACACTTTACAGATTTGAAAATGTTATGTTAAAAGGGACTGAATGACTTAATAAGAACTTTGAAGAACTTGGCCAGGAATTTACACTAAGACCTTTCTGATCCTGGATACACGTGTGGAAATAATTCACTTTGATTATGTAGGTCCTTACGTGTGTGTGGGTGTTTGTGTGTGTGGGGTGGGGGTGTGTAGATGATATAGCAAAGACTAGCAGCTTGAACATTTTATGATTTCATAAGGACTAGCATTCTTGTTTGCAAAATATCTTCCCTAGTGACCCATTACTATATATGAAAGTTCCAAAGTATTCTTTCATAGGAATATCTTTGAAGATGTTCTGTGGATACATACACTTGAGTAAAATGAAAAAGCATTAACTGAGAAAGGGTGATGATATTTTCCAGCCATCATAGCTTTATTGACCAATGTATTGAATTAATTGTTTCCTAATAAAAAATGAAGTACTGAGAGAATGTGACATAGACACAGACATTTTATGAAAGAAAGATGCAAGAGGAAGTGAGAACAAAGACATTTCCCTCTTCAAAAAAGTCAGTTCAGTTGGATTCATAGTAAATCTGAACTTCTGAATTTAAAAACCATAATAGATTATACTAGCCCTCTGTACATATATACAGCTGTATTATGAAATTAAATTCTTTATTGATACTAGGCTTTATCAGGTGCTTTAAGAAAATGTATTCTGATTTGTAAGAGCAGTTTCCTGCCATTCAGCCTGTGTAGATCTGCTTTAAAATGCCCATGCCTTTGAGAAATTCTATTTCTGAGAATCTGTTTTCTAAAAATAATCTTAAATGTGAAAAAAATATATGCAAACACTTGCAGTGAAATTTTTAGTCATAATGCTTTTTATAATAGGAAAAATTGGAAATAAAATTTCATAATAGAGGAGGATGGATTATATATTACATTGCAACAATTTGTTGTCATAATACTTTTTACTGGGGCTTCCCTGATAGCTCAATTCATAAAGAATCTGCCTGCAATGCAGGAGACCCTGATTCGATTCCTGGGTCAGGAAGATCCGCTGCAGAATGGAGAGGCTACCCACTCCAGTATTCTTGGGCTTCCCTGGTGGCTCAACTGGTAAAGAATCTGCCTGCAATGTGGGGAGATCTGGGTTCAATCCCTGGGTTGGGAAGATTTTTTTACTGATCTCATATAAAACATGAGAATATGCTTCTATTTAAATAAAATGTGTAAAGCATAATAAAGTTACATTACAGTCATATTGTAACTATATAAAATATATGTTTAGCAAAAGGAGCCTAAAAGGACATAACATGCAATGTTAGCTGTGGTTGTTTTGGGATCCTGAGCTATGAATTTTTTTCCTTTCTTATTTTTTTAGAATTGTCTGTAGCATATCACTTTTATAAAAAATAGATAACTAGTACACAGCAAAAAATAACCTTGTCTTTGTGTATTTATATACTAACCTTCTGCAGAATACTCCTGAGTAAAAAAAAAAAAAAAAACTCCCCATGTCCCTTCTAACTTTGAATCCATGTCTAGAAATGATTTCTGGATGTGGTAAGTTTGTATAAATGATACATGGACCTGACTATCTTAATATTGACTGTTGACTCATGTGCTGCTGTCCCAGGACTTTGTCCTGATGTTACTCATTCGCAGTAATTCACAGTAGATTACATGCCATCTTATATATCATGCTTCTTGGGGGAAAAGTGTCAGTGAAAAGAGATTCTATAATGATGGTGTCTGGGATTGGCACGTAGGCTTACCGACTAGTGAGGCATAAAATGTAGTAAATGATAAGAAATGTGTCCCATGATCGTCATCATCATCATCACGCAGATTCATGGCTGAACCCTCAGGCGTAACCATAGGACAGGTTAAATGGGAGTAAACTCATTAGGCACGTCAGCCTCACTTCATTAGTAACGGGAAGTCGTTCAACCGGTGCAATTGCGTGTCTGGCCATTTTCTGTGGCTCATATACTTTGAGTTGTAGGAAGATGAATACCCTCCAGATGCCTGAGGGGAATGTAAGGTAAGCATTGGAGGAACGTCTGTCTTGAACTATTAGTTACGTAATTCTGGACTATTTTTCATAGACTGGACTGAGAGCTTTTATAGTTGCACATATTAGAATTCAATATATCCATGGGCTTACTCTCCTTAAATCTTTGAGCATATTTTCTCCTTGGCTTATTCTCTCGGTGGATTCTCTTGAATATAGCCGGCTCATTGGATTTTACTTTGTGATTAAAAGAGCATTTTGTTGTAGTTCTGTTGTTGTTGCTTATATTCTTGTTTTGTTTTTTCCTTACTGGTAACAAATATACATGGAGGTGGAGGAATGGAGAAAGTGTACAGGGGTAAGGGCAGAAGAGGGCTGGAGTGTTACTCTGAGTTGAAATATAGTGTTTCAGATATAGTGCCTCTGATATCTCTGTTTCATGTGCATTTTAGTCTAACTTTCACATCAGTATCTGAAAAATAGATGTAGTTTTAAAATTCATAAATGGACATATATATGTGTGTATATATTCATACATATGTGTATATATATACCTTTCCCCTATAATTTGTTTTTAATCATATTTACATCCTTATAAAGTTATTGAATCATTTAAATCCTCACAAATACTGTCCATTCATTGTGTGCTTCCTGCAGTGAAGTGAAGTGAAAGTCTCTCAGTCGTGTCCGACTCTTTACGACCCCATGGACTATACAGTCCATGGAATTTTCCAGGCCAGAATACTGGAATGGGTAGCCTTTCCCTTCTCCAGGGGATCTTCCCAACCCAGGGATTGAACCCAGATGTCCCCGTATTGCAGGCAGATTCTTTACCAGCTGAGCCACAAGGGAAGCCCATGAATGCTGGAGTGGGCAGCCTATCCCTGCTCCAGTGGATCTTCCTGACCCCGGGAAGAGGCCTGGAAGATCTGAGCTATGAGGAAAGCCCTTGCTTCCTGTACATTCTCTTTTAATTATTGAAATATTTTTAAAGGCTTTCATTATTAGAGTGACTCCTAGAGATCATAAGGATAAGTCTGTGAATTATAGAGATACCTCCTGTGATATTCTGGGAAGGTGCTGATAAAGCATTTCTTTCCATATTCCAGGTATCAGGAAACTCAGTACATGAGGGAGTGGCTACTGCATGGTAGAATATTCTACTGCCAGAGTAACATCATCTCTTACATACATGGGTTATAGTTTTATTCTATAAAGCACCATTAAGTAGTAAGTTATTTTTTTACATTCTTTCAAAAACCGTGACAGGTCTTATGCTTGCCCAAATGCTGTTTTTTTTAGTTAAAAATTCCTCTTCTACCACCTCACCCCAACATATGACATGGATTTCCCTTCCTTGAGTACTATGCTATGAATAGTTTTAACTCTTATTGGTCAGTATATTCCTTAAAATATTGCATGTAGACATGAACACAGTTTTCCAGAAGCAATCTCTCAGGCACATAGTATAAAGGAGTTGTTATTTGATTATTTTTTGTGAGTATAGTATCTGTTTACCATAGCCAAATTTTATACCTTTTTTTTTGTAGCTAAATCACACCGTTAACTCAGAGCGATTGTAGTCATACTTTTTAAAGAATATAATATGCTGATAGGGCAAGCATTTTAATTTGAAATTGCATTCAACCTCTGTGAATGAGGTATAAAAAGTAACAGTGACTAAAACACAACATAAATGTGTTTTTCTCCCAAGTCACAGAAGCCTGAAATTAGGCAGCCCAGGGTCAATATGTCATAGAGACACTCTGATGTCACTAAGGATTTAGACTTATTCTAACTGTGTTCTGTGGTCTCTCACATGGTTCTTCCATTCAGTTATTACAAGTACGCTTCTTATCTCTGTGCGTGTGCATAGTTGTTTCGGTCATGTCTGACTCTTTGTGACTTTATGGACTGTAGCTTGCCAGGCTCCTCTGTCCATGGAATTCTCCAGGCAAGAATACCGGAGTGGCTTGCCATGCCCTCCTCCAGGGGACCTTCTCAACTGAGGGACAGAACTCACATCTTCTGCATTGCAGGCAGATTCTTTATGGCTGAGCCACCTGAGAAGCTCCTTCTTATCTCTAGATATTATAATATCTAGTAGGTGCCTTCTAAATTATCTAATCTACCTCCCTTGGGTAGACTTGTTTATTTTATCTTATACATGAATACTGTTTGTTTGTACACACAAATCTATTTAAAGCATAAAATAGTTTTTTAAGAATTAGAAACATTGGATTATTTTTAAAGGTTTTCTTTTTTATCCATTCGTGTTTTAATGAGCTATTCTCTTGCTCCAAGCTATTGAAAGAGAAGGCAATGGCACCCCACTCCAGTACTCTTGCCTGGATAATCCCATGGATGGAGGAGCCTGGTAGGCTGCAGTCTCTGAGGTCACTAGGAGTCGGACACGACTGAGCGACTTCACTTTCACTTTTCACTTTCATGCATTGGAGAAGGAAATGGCAACCCACTCCAGTGTTCTTGCTTGCAGAATCCCAGGGATGGGGGAGCCTGGTGGGCTGCCGTCTATGGGGTCACACAGAGTCGGATATGACTAAAGTGACTTAGCAGCAGCAGCCAAGCTATTGAACAGGAAAGTCAGCTTTCTCTTGGAAAGTGAGAGTAGAATAAATTGTGACTTCTATTTTTTTTTCTCTTTCAGAATAAATTGAAACTGTGAAACTGATGTAACATTTAAAACTACAATTCAAAGGCAGTGGCTATCATATGTCTATGTACTATTGTAAATTTTTAAGAAATCATGTTTTGTCCAAAGCATTTGCTTTTATTTGAGCGGATCTTTACAAAGAAAATTTATTCACTCTGTTATTTTATTTGGTTATCAAAAATTTACATGTTCTTATGGTCTTACTTTGTGAAAGTAATTATACCTGTCCTGTTTATGTTTTCTTTTGCCAACTATCAATACTAAGTATGACTTAGTTCTCTATTTCACTTCATTCTTGTAAGACTTGCTTCTGACCTTGTCTACTCTTACCGGACTGAAACTATTTGAGAGTAGATATATGTTCTTAGCATGTTTAACTGAATAATTTTTTCTGCCCTCTGATACTATTGAATTATTATATTTGTTGATCAATCAAATTTCAAGCAATAGCAAACTAGAATACATTTCTATTCCTATCTAGCTAAATCACTTACCTATATGCTTTTCCAAAGACCCAGCTTGCCTGAGGTCAACATGATGACCATCTTTGAGGTCTTGAAGGAAAAAACATTGATTTCATGTGGTTATGAGAGAAGGCAGAAGAAATGGAGATAACAGTATGTTTTGCATTAGCCCTGTCTTCCTGCTGCCTTATGCCATACATCCAGGGATGAAATTACTAGATAAACAGATAAGATCAGTGTTAGTACATTTTGGAGCTTCTCATAATTAGCTGCTAAAGTCATCAAAGAAATTCTGCCTATTAATAATTGTTTAGCTAGAGGATAACTCAGAATAAAACCTCCCAAACTACATTTCATGAGACATTTGTATCCCTCAACATAACAATAGATATTCCATGAAATTAAGAAAAAAAATCCACATTAAAATTCAAGGAAAAACTAAAAATTATATCTGCTCTTAATTCAGAACATATGTCTAGTACTATGATCTTTTGAATAGCAAAAACAAATCTAGATGGAATATTATAGATTGTATGATACTTATGTTACCAAGTTGTACAGTAAGATCTGAAGTATAGATATAACCAATGTAACCCTATAAAATACATTCTGAATAATTGCATACATTAGAAAGAGAAAGTCATGTTCTCTTATTGTGATATTTAATGATTTGCTCCCAGTTTTTATCATTTGCAGCAACATAATGATTTATATTGCATGAAGATTATGGGGGAAAACATTTGTTGAAATGCTTGTCCTTAGAAATCCCCTTTTAGCTTTTCCTTGTGAACTCCTGAAATGTGATTTACTATGTGCTTCTCAGTGCTGAGTATCTTGTTTACCTAGACTTACTGCATGAAGATTACTAAGGTTTGGATCGTCCCTTGAGTCCAAGATCAGTAAGTCAGGCAAATAGCAAAATTATATGCATCCTATTTCTTTAATAGTGACTATGTAGCAAGCATTTTAAAACAATAAGTAACTTCAGATTTTCACGAGAAATGAATGAATTTAATATTGGAGGAAACACAGCATAGAAGAGCCCAGCATATTACACCTATCATGTGCTGCTGCTGCTGCTAAGTCACTTCAGTCATGTCCGACTCTGTGCGACCCCATAGACGACCTCCTACTAGGCTCCTCTGTCCCTGGGATTTTCCAGGCAAGAGTACTGGAGTGGGACCTATATATGGGGCACCCAATAAACTTTCTGATTAAAGCTGTCTTTATACTCTCTAAACACTGGAGATTTAAAATGTACATCAGCACATTTGAGGATCTGAATCCTTCAATAAAGATAACTGTATAATACTATATTAGTAAAATAATCTAAATGTATCTGATCCAAAGTGCTTTATCCTAGAAATCGTAATTAACCTCTTGTAGGACAAAACTACTTTCATTGAATGTGGCTTGAGTAACATGGACATAGAATATGTAAATTACTCTGTTGATGCTATTATTATGCTCACCCACTTAAAGATAATCTATTGGGCTCAAATCCACCTACATTATTTTTAAAAAAAAGAAATCATTTATGTTATGCTGTAAGAATTTAGCTCATCAATGACAGAGGAAAAGTAACCTACTGACTGAAAATGTTTGGTCAGCCAAGAGCAGGGAGGGAAGACAGTTTGATAAAGGAAGAGTGAAAATTCATGGAATCTTCTCTTTAGACAACCACAGTGGCACCCCACTCTAGTACTCTTGCCTGGAGAATCCCATGGACAGAGGAGCCTGGAAGGCTGCAGACCATGGGGTCGCTGAGGGTCGGACACGACTGAGCGACTTCACTTTCACTTTTCACTTTCATGCATTGGAGAAGGAAATGGCAACCCACTCCCGTGTTCTTGCCTGGAGAATCCCAGGGACAGGGGAGCCTGGTGGGCTGCCGTCTATGGGGTCGCCCAGAGTCAGACACGACTGAAGTGACTTAGCAGCAGCAGCAGATTGTGTTATATACCTTAGCAGTCACTCAGAGCATTCCTTTGGTTTTCTTATTGGGATCTCTAGCTACAAACTATATGTGAGAAATCTATCTAAGTGGAGAAGAAAAAGAGGTCATTATGCTCTGGAAAACACAGGAGACAAAGTCTTAAGTGAATGAAATTACAAATATGCATAGTCTTCAAAGTACTGCAATTGAATCTTTTTTTCTAGCTTCGTGGTTTAAGGCGTCCCAGTCCAAACTGTGTATGCAGGCCCACTTATACATACACACAAAGAAGCTTTCTTATACTTGAAAGAATTTTAAGTGCTCACCTTGAGATGACCTTCCTGCTTCAATGCTGCCTAAGACCATAATCTCCTAGTCTAAATGGGATAAAGACTGCCTACTTCCTTTATTCTTTTTCGAGGTGGACCCAAAGAAGGTGGCAGCCTTCTTTGAACAACATTAAATTGTTCATTAGTATGTAGTGTATGTATGTATGTAATGAACAATTATAATTAGTATGTAATGAACAATTTGATATTAGTTTTTTTTTTTTATTTTCTCTGCACAGTTTACAAAATTTATAGAAGTTATTTCTTGCTGCCCCTTTCTCCTTAAAATATTGTCTAATAAAGCACCCTAGACAGACCTGTATCTCTGTGGAGCACCATGTTATTTCTTTAATTTCTATATCAACAAAGGAGCACTTCTGTGTTTTGTAATTGTGTGCATGAGTGTGTGTGTGTGTGTGTGTGTCTCTGTCTGTATGTGTGTGTATATTAGGGAGGGGGAAGTTTCCCCTCAACCTCTCTTGAGTTGTTGTGATTTGAACCAATAATAAAATTGACACACAATACATTTAACATGAAAACTTTTAGTTCATAAGCATGGAGGTCTCATAGAAATGAGATCTAAGAAGTGGTTGAAGCAGGCACCTTTTATACTTTTTATAAAAAATTGATAGGACAAAGGCAGGATAAAGGATTAGCAGGACAAAGAAACTTAGGATTCAGCCACTTAATTCGTGAAGAATCTAAATAGACTCTTGACTTGGATAATAAAGACATAACATGGTTTGTGTATACGGGATTCTAGACTCAGATTCCCTGTTTCTGGTGATAGGGGTGTCCTTCTGTTTCCAAATGCAGGGAGTGTACCTTTCAAAGAGATTTATTTCCTGCTTTCAAGGAGACAGAAAGGAGGGTCAGATTGTCCCTCTTTCATTGGCCCTTTTAACTCAAAATAATCAATATGCCATTGAGGTACATTTTGGGGCAGCCTGCCCCAGGCCCCAAGTGTGTCTCTTGTCAATAACAGAAGTTGTATTGAATCAAGAAGAATTTCTGTGCAGACTGAAAGTGGTTTATTTGGCTTGATTTGTAGTAAAGATGTATTTCTGGCCTAATAAGATGTTTGTAAGGGAGTTTGCTTGGTTTGTATTTATACCAACCCTGAGTTTTAAGATGTTGACTTTTTATCTAAATAGTTTAAAGGAAAAAAAAAAAAGAGGATGGGGTAGGAATCGGATATGCATCTGGAAGGTGTCATAAACTTAAACGTAATTGTAATCATCAAGCTTCCTAAAATTAAAATTTTAAGAAATGCAACTTAATGGGAAATATAGTCTCAGCCTTTTCAAGCAGGTAAAGCTCAGGTTCACAGTCTAAGTCAGCTGTTCATTTTGAGCATAAATGTGTTATATGTCCTGTTTCATATCATTGTCATTAGTGGCTCTGTTTTGTATTAGCTCAAAGTTTTGCTACAAGGATGTATACTATGCCTGGTATTTTAGCTAAATATTAACTTTCTTAAGCTTAACACAGATCGAAAGCTTATTTATAATAATCTATGATGATTACCTGCTCTGCTGGTTGACTAAATAATCATCTCATTTTTTTCTAAATTGAATTTTTTGGTTTTGGATATTGCCATCTATATGTTTATATCCATTAGATGTGAAAAGCCAAAGTTTACATTTAACTGTTATATTCCCAGGATATCACATTTTGTTCCCAGCATCTTTGTGTACTGCACATAATTAGTGCTCAATAAATAATTATTGAATATATTTTATATATTAATTTATTTACATATCTATCATTTATCTATTTGTTCTTTGTACTATGCCATCTATTATCATAGTGATCTACAGTTATGCATTTTATTTATTTATTATTTTCAAAGTAAAAGCATGACTAAATATTTTGGAAATAAAATGAAATCATATAAACCACAAACTCTAAAAAGTTGAAAAATATCATTAAGATTTCATATAATCTAGAAAATACCAGTATTGTTATTTAATTTCCATAAAACACTCTGTTACTATTAGCTGTCATGTGCTTTCAGTCTCTCTTTTTTTTTAAATATAAATTTATTTATTTTAATTGGAGGCTAATTACTTTACAGTATTGCATTGGTTTTGCCATACATCAACATGAATCCGCAACGGGTGTACACGTGTTCCCCATCCTGAACCTCCCTCCCCATACCATCCCTCTGGGTCATCCCAGTGCACCAGCCCCAAGCATCCTGTATCCTGCATCGAACCTGGACTGGTGATTCGTTTCATGTATGATATTATACATGTTTCAATGCCATTCTCCCAAATCATCCCACCCTCTCCCTCTCCCACAGAGTCCAAAAGAGTGTTCTATACATCTGTGTTTTTTTGCTGTCTCGTATACAGGGTTATCATTACCATCTTTCTAAATTCCATATATATGCATTAATATACTGTATTGGAGAAGACTCTTGAGAGTCCCTTGGACTGCAAGGAGATCCAACCAGTCCATTCTAAAGGAGATCAGCCTTGGATGTTCTTTGGAAGGAATGATGCTAAAGCTGAAACTCCAGTACTTTGGCCACCTCATGTGAAGAGTTGACTCATTGGAAAAGTGTCTGATGCTGGGAGGGATTGGGGGCAGGAAGAGAAGGGGACGACAGAGGATGAGATGGCTGGATGGCATCACTGACTTGATGGACGTGAGTTTGAGTGAACTCCAGGAGATGGTGATGGACAGGAAGGCCTGGCATGCTGCAGTCCATGGGGTTGCAAAGAGTCGGACACGACTAAGTGACTGAACTGAACTGAACTGATACTGTATCAGTGTTTTGCTTTCTGGCTAACTTCAATCTGTATAATAGGCTCCAGTCTCATCCACGTCATTCAGTTCAGTCAATTTCTTCCATGTTGTCCATTTTATTGGCATATAATTGCTGATAGTAGTCCCTTATGATCCTTTGTATTTCTGTATTGTCTATTGTGATCTCTCCATTTTCATTTCTAATTTTATTGATTTGATTTTTCTCCTTTGTTTCTTGATGAGTCTGGCTAATGGTTTGTCAATTTTATTTATCCTTTCAAAGAATAACTGTTACATTCCCAGGATATCACATTTTGTTCCTAGCATCTTTGTGCACTGCATATAATTAGTGCTCAATAAATAATTATTGAATATATTTTATTTATTTACATATCTATCATTTATCTATTTGTTGTTTGTACTCTGCCATCTATTATCATAGTGATCTACAGTTATGCATTTTAGAATGCACAAGGAATATTTCAAACTGCTATGCTATTCTCCAATACAATGAAAGTTTTAAAATTTGTGGAACTAAATCAAAATAGAAGTGGTAATGAAGGTTAATATTTCAGTAAACTGGGAAACCTTATTTTTGCCTTAGTCTCTCTTCACAGACTAGATAATCCATATTTGGTTAGAATAAGAAGTTATGTTTCCTTGCATTTTCCTCTGTACATATAGACATCTGGATAAATAAAATAATTTATAATGATTGTTATGGCATGTACATTAGTAAAGTATTTGCATTATTATAATGATAATGAAGTGATTTCTGACAAGTTAGGAAAATAAGTGTGACCTTATCTGCCTTAAAATATGGGCTATTTTATGAACATATAATCCTGGGGAGGCATCTTAAAGAGAAAAATACTTGTTTAAGTCACCTGAAATTGAGTGTGAATTTTTACCAAATATAGAAGATCTATGTATTGGTCCAGATAGAGTATTTTTCATAATAGGCATCCTCGAAACAATAGAGTCTGAAACAACAAAAGTTCACTCCTTGTTTGTATCCATGCTCACTGTGGCTCACCTGGAGGCCCCTACTCCATGCAGTTACTCAACTGGCCCCATATGCAGTGTTGCTGTTCGTGGTGCCAGAAGGAAACTAGAGATGTGGAGGGCCTAGCATCAACAATTAAACAACACTTCTCATGGTTCAAGAGATTCCTTCCACCCTAAGGAAAGTCAGAAGGTGGTGTCTTATCATGAACCCAGAAGGTAAGGAGTGGGAAATATTTATATGGTGATCACAGTATCTTTTTTTGATATGACATCAAACAAATACTACATGGTCTTTGCATGGTATATATTCAAGAAGAACTTGTCTCTTTTTTTATTCTTTTTCTTCCACTTTTATTGAGATGTAATTTGCATGCAGCACTGTATGAGATGTACAGCATAATGATTTGAATTATATACATCATGAAACTATTATCATAAAAGGTTTAGTTAACATCCATCATCTTATAAATACAAAATATAAAAATAGAAAAAAATAGTTTCTTGTCATGAGAACTCAAGCTTTGCTCTTTGAATTTTCATATGTAACATGCAACAGTATTAATTATTTTATCATCTTGTGGATTACATCTTCAGTATTTATAACTGAGAATTTGTACCTTTTTATGATTTTCGTCCAATTCCCCTTCAACCCAAAACCCAACTCTGGTAACCAGAATTCTGATTTCTTTTTTTATATATATTTTTTGTTTGGTTTTGAAGTATGTTTGACCTACAACACTATGTAAATCCCTGTTATACAACATAGTGTTTCAGTATTTCTGTACATTTAAAAATTATCACCATGAAAATTCTAGTTACTGTCAACATATAATGATATTGTGTACTTCTTGACTATGTTCTCCACACTGAACGTTTCATAACTGTGATCCACTTATGTAGCAGTTGGGGTTTTGCATCTCTTAATCTCCCTCACCTGTTTCTTCTTTCTCCAGTCACTTCTCATCTGGCAACCACCTGTTTGCTCTCTGTTTCTAGTACTCTTTGTTAAATTTTGTTAAGGTACTTCGTTTGTTCCTTTGTTTTGTTTTCCAGATTCCACATATAGATGAAATCATGCCATATTACTCTTTTTCTGACTATTTCACTTAGCATAATACCTTCTAAGTCCGTTCATGTTGTTGTAAACGATACGATTTTATTCTTTCTATGGCTGAATACCATGCCGGTGTGTGTATGTATATGCGTACAATAATTAAGATACAGAAGCAATCTAAGTAGCCATGAATAGATAAATGCATAAAGAATATATGATAATATATGTGTGTGTGTGTGTGTGTATATATATATATATATATATATATAGTGGTGAACATAGAAGTCCATGTGTCTTTTCTATTTAATGATTAATGTTTTCTTCAGATAAATATTCAGGAGTACAATTGCTGGATTGAACGGTAGTTGTATTTATTTCTTAGAGGAATCTTCATACGGTTTTCCATAGTAGTTGTACAATTTACATTCCCAACAACAAAAGGAAACCCTTCCTCCACATCCTCACTAATTGTTCTTATTTATTTTCTTTTTGATAATAGTCAATCTTTGAGGTGTGAGATGATACCTCTTTGATTTGCACTTCCCTCATCAGTGATGCTGAGCGTCTTTTCATATACCTTTGGCCATGCCTGTCTTTACTTGAAAAATGTCTGCTTGGGTCTCTGTCCATATTTTACTGGACTGTTGTTGATGTTGTTTTTGATATTAAGTTTTATGAATTCTTTGTATATATTGATTTTAACATCTTTTAGATTTGATGTTAGTTCTGTTATTTTCTTTTCATTTTTGTTTCCCTTGCCTAAGAAGGCATATCCAAAAAAATATTGGAAATACTGATGTTAAGGAATAAAGTGTCTATATTTTCTTTTTGAAGACTTGTGATTTCAGGTTTTACATTTAAGCCTTTAATTTTGAGTTTATTTTTGTCCATGGTATAAGAAAGTGTTCTGGTTTAATTCTTTTAACTCTACTGCCCAATTTTCAACACCATGTATTATAAAGGTTACCTTTTTGCCATTATATATTCTTGCTTCCTTTGTCATAGATTAATTGCACATATAAGTATGAGATCATTTGAAGTCTCTATTCTATTCCATTGATCTGTATGTTTATTTTGTGCCAGTATCATACTATTTTGATAGCTTTGCAGTCTAATTTTAAATAAGGGAGCATAATATCTCCAACTTTATTCTTTTTCAAGTTTGTTTTGGCTATTTGGGTCTTGTGTCTCCATACACATTTTAAAATTGTTTGTTTTAGTCCTTCAAAAGATAGCATTGGTATTTCTTAAAGATGGAATTGACTCTGTAGATTGCTTTGGAGAGTATGGTCATTTTAACAATGCTAATTCTTCTAATCAGTAAGCATATTATATTTCTCCATCTGTTTGTGTCATCAGTTTCATTCATCAGTGTCCTATAGATTTTTAAGTACAGATCATTTACCTGCTTAGTTAGTTATTTTTATTCCTAGATATTTAATATTTAATAAAACAAATAAAATTGAATATTTAAATAATTTTAATAAAATATCACAATATTGACATATTGAATATTAAATACCTATGAATTTATGAAATATTAAATGCCTAGGAATTTAATATTTTATTAACTACCTATGAATGTATTTATTGTATGTATATCTAGGAGTATAGGAATGTATACCTATGTATACTTTGAAATGTAGGAACATCTGCCTAGGAATGTGGTGATAAATGAGGCCATTTTCATAATCTCTCTTTCTGATAGTTCCTTAATAATACATATAAATGTCATAGATTTTGTTTATTAATTTTGCATCCATAGACTTCATTGATGAGATCCAGTTGTTTCTAATGGTGTCTTCAGGATTTTCTATTTGTTAGTATTATGCCATTTGCAGATAGTAACATTATTACTTATTCTTTTACAATTTAGATTCCTTTTATTTCTTTTTCTTGTCTAATTGTTGTGACTAGGACTTCAAGTATATTATGTTGAATAACAGTGGCAAGATTGGGAATTCTTGTCTTGTCCTGATCTTAGAGGAGATGCTTTCAGTTTTTTACTGAAGGCAATGGCACCCCACTCCAGTACTCTTGCCTGGAAAATACCATGGACGGAGGACCCTGGTAGGCTGCAGTCCATGGGGTCGCTAAGAGTCGGACACGACTGAGCAACTTCACTTTCACTTTTCACTTTCATGCATTGGAGAAGGAAATGGCAACCCACTCCAGTGTTCTTGCCTGGAGAATCCCAGGGATGGGGAAGCCTGGTGGGCTGCCGTCTATGGGGTCGCATAGAGTCGGACACAACTGAAGTGACGCAGCAGCAGCAGCAGCAGCAGCAGCATGATGTTCAGTTCAGTCGCTCAGTCCTTTCTGACTCTTTGTGGTCCCATGGACTGCAGCACAACAGACCCCCCTGTCCATCACCAACTCCAGGAGTTTACTCAAACCCATGTTCATTGAGTTGGTGATGCCAGCCAACCATCTCATACTCCGTCGTCCCCTTCTCCTCCTGCCCCCAATCCCTCCCAGCATCAGAGTCATTTCAAATGAGTTAGTTATTCGCATCAGGTGGCCAAAGTATTGGAGTTTCAGCTTCAATATCAGTCCTTCCAATGAACACTCAGGATTGATCTCCTGTAGGATGGACTGGTTGGATCTCCTTGCAGTCCAAGGGACTCTCAAGAGTCTTGTCCAACACCACAGTTCAAAAGCATCAATTCTTCGGCACTCAGATTTCTTTGTAGTCTAACTCTCACATCCATACATGACTACTGGAAAAACCATAGCCTTGACTAGACGGACCTTTGTTGACAAAGTAATGTCTCTACTTTTTAATATGCTGTCTAGCTTGGTCATAACTTTCCTTTCAAGGAGTAAGCGTCTTTTAATTTCTTGGCTGCAGTCACCATCTGAAGTGATTTTGGAGCCCCCCAAAATTAAGTCTGTTACTGTTTCCACTGTTTCCCCATCTATTTGCTATGAAGTGATGGGACCGGAAGCCATGATCTTAGTTTTCTGAATGTTGACCTGTAAGCCAACATTTTCACTCTCCTCTTTCACTTTCATCAAGAGCCTCTTTAGTTCATCTTCACTTTTTTCCAGAAGGGTGGTGTCATCTGCATATCTGAGGTGATTGATATTTCTCCTGGCAATCTTGATTCCAGCTTGTGCTTCCTCCAGCCCAGCGTTTCTCATGATGTACTCTGCATATAAGTTAAATAAGCAGGGTGACAATATACAGCCTTGACGTACTCCTTTTCCTATTTGGAACCAGTCTGTTGTTCCATGTCCAGTTCTAACTGTTGCTTCCTGACCTGCATATAGGTTTCTCACGAGGCAGGTCAAGTGGTCTGGTATTCTCTTCTCTTTCAGAATTTTCCACAGTTTGTTGTCATCGACACAGTCAAAGGCTTTGGCATAGTCAATAAAGTAGACGTAGATATTTTTTTGGAACTCTCTTGCTTTTTTGATGATCCAATGGATGTTGGCAATTTGATCTCCGGTTCCTCTGCCTTTTCTAAAACCAGCTTGAACATCTGTAAGTTCATGGTTCATGTATTATTGAAGTCTGGTTTGGAGAATTTTGAGCATTACTTTACTAGCCTGTGCTGCTGCTGCTGCTGCTGCTGCTGCTGCTAAGTCGCTTCAGTCATGTCCGACTCTGTGCGACCCCATAAGCAGCAGCCCACCAGGCTCCCCCGTCCCAAGATGAGTCCAATTGTGTGGTAGCTTGAATATTCTTTGGAATTACCTTTCTTTGGGATTGGAATGAATCCTGACCTTTTCCAGTCCTGTGGCCACTGCTGAGTTTTCCAGATTTTCTGGCATATTGAGTGCAGCACTTTCACAGCATCCTCTTTCAGGATATGAAATAGCTCAACTGGAATTCCATCACCTCCACTAGCTTTGTTCGTAGTGATGTTTTCTAAGGCCCACTTGACTTCACATTCCAGGATGTCTGACTCTAGGTGAGTGATCACTCACCTAGACCCAGACATCCTAGAGTATGATGCTACCTGTGGACTTACCATATATGGACTTCATTATGGTGAGGTGTGGTTGCTCTGTACCCACTTTGCTCACAGTTTTATCAAAAGTATATGTTAAATTTTCTCTAAATTTTTTTCTGCATCTATTGAGATGATCATATGGTTTTCATTCTTCAGTTTGTTAATGTGGCTTGTCACACTGATTGATTGCTGATATTGTATTATCCTTGCATCCCTGGAAGAAATTCCACTTTGATCATGGTGTATGATCCTTGTAATGTGATGTTGAAATCTGTTTCTTAAGATTTTGTTGAAGATATTTTCATCTATCTTCATCAGTGATATTGACCTGTAGTTTTCTCTTTTTTATGATATCTTTGTCTAGTTTTGATATCAGGGTGATCCTGGCCTTGTAGAATGAGTTTGAAAGCATTCCTTCCTCTACAGTTTTTTGCAATTGAGAAAGTAGATGTTAACTCTATTCTTAAATATTTGGTAGAATTCACCTGTGAAGCCACCTGGTCCTGACTATTGTTTATTGGAAGTTTTAAATTAATGATTTAATTTCATTACCAGTAATTGATGTGTTCATATTTTCTATTTCTTCCAGGTTCAATCTTGGGAGATTGTACAGTTCTAGAAGTTTGTCCATTTCTTCTAGGTTGTCCATTTTATTGACATAATTGTTCATAATAAACTCATGATTCTTTGTATTTATATAGTGTCAGTTGTAATTGTTCCTTTTTCTTTTCTGATTTTATTGATGTAGGCCCTCCACTTTCCTTGATGAATCTAGCTAAAGGTTAATTAATTTTGTTTATATTTTCAAGTAACCTGGTATTAATTTCACTGATCATTTAAACTATATTTTAGTCTTTGTTTCATTTATTTCTCCTCTGATCTTTATGATTTTTTTCCTTCTACTAACACTGGATATTATTTGCTCTTTTTCTAGTTCCTTTTCATGTAAGATTGATTATATATTCGAACTTTTCCTTATTTTTTAAGGTAGGTTTGTATTGCTATAAACTTCTGACTTAGAACTGCTTTTGTGGTGTCCTGTAGATTTAAGTTATTGTGTTTTCATATTTATTTGTCTCCAGGTATTTAAAAATGTTTTTAGTTATCCATTGGTTATTAGTAGCATAAAAATGTTTTTAGTGATCCATTGGTTATTACTAGCATATTGTTTAGCCTCTGGATGTATGTGTTTTCTGAAGTTTTTTTTTTTTCGTTATATTAATAGTTGATTTTCAGTCTCGCAGTGTTGTGTTCAGAAAAGATGCTTGATATGATTTTAGTTTTTGTAAATTTACTGAAACTTGTGTTATGGCCTAGCATATGATCCCTTTTGTGGAGAAGGCAATGGCACCCCACTCCAGTACCCTTTTGCTTTGAAAACCCCATGGACAGAGGAGCCTGGTGGGCTGCAGTCCATGGGGTCGCTAAGAGTTGGACATGACTGGGCACTTTCATTTCATTCATGATCCCTTTTGGAGAACATTCCACGTGTAATTGAAGTGTATTCTTCCCTGCTTTAGGATGAAATGTTCTATGTAAATTTATTAATCCACCTACTCTAATACTGGAGAAGGAAATGGCAACCTACTCCAGTATTCTTGCCTGGAGAATCCCATGGACAGAGGAGCCTGGTGGGCTATAGTTCATAGGGTCACAAAGAGTTGGAAATGACTGAGTGACTAAGAAAACAGTCTAATATATCTTTCAAGGTCAATGTTTCCCTCCTGATACTCTTTCTGGATGATTTTTCCATTGATGTAAAAGTGGTGTTAAACTCCCCCACATTATTGAGTTGTTGTCAATTTCTTTCATAATGCCTTTTCGTATTTACTTTTTATATTTAGCTACTCCTGTATTGGTACATTATATTTACAATTGATGTTTCTTCTTGGATTGATCCCTTGATCATTAGATAAATTCTGTCTTTGTCTCTTATACCAATCTTTGTTTTAAAGTCTATTGTATCTGATATAAATATTGCTACTCTGACTTTCTTTTCCTTTTCCATTTTCATGGAACACCTTTTTACATTCCCTCATTTTCAGTATTTATGTCTTTAGATCTGAAGTGAATCCATTGTAGGCAGGATTATGGGTCTTATGAGTATGGGTCTTATTATTATTTTTTTGTAGCCATTCAGACATTCTGTGTCTTTTAATTGGAGCATTTAGTCCATTTATTTTCAAAATGATTATTGATAAGTACATATTTCTTGCCATTTTATTCATTGTTTGTGTTTTGAGTTAGTTTTTATAGTTGTTTTCTTTCTTCTTCTTTTGCCTTCTTCCTTTCTGATTTGATGATTATCTTTAGCATTGTTGGATTATTTTTTTTTTTTTTTTTGGTGTGCATCTAGATTTTTGTTGTTACCATGAAGTTTATATATAGCAGTCTCTGTATATACATAAATGTGATTTTTAGAGTTGCTGATCTTTTAAGTTCAAGTTCATTTTTACAAGCTTTCATTTTTTACTTCACTCCATAGGTTTACTCATTTTCACATCATATTTTATGTCTCATTATTTCCTATATTCCATAACTAATTTTAGACATAGATGATTTTAATGCTTCCATCTTATAACCTTATAGTTTTCTAAAGCTAAACCTACTATCTTAATACATAGTTGAGTTGCTACCTTTACTGTTTGCCTTTACCAATGAGATTTTATCTTCTTGCAGTTTTTGTGTTTGTGATTGTGGTCTTTTCTTTTCCTCTTAGAGGAGTCCTTTTAATCTTTGTTGTAAAGCTGGTATGTGAAGCTGAACTCTTAACTTTTGCTTCTCTATAAAAATTTTAGTCTCACCATCAAATTTGAGTGTAATCCTTGTCATATAGTGTATTCTTGGTTGTAGGGCTTTGTTTTTGTTTTTTCAGCCTGTAATGTTTCTCCTTAAAAGTCTCCTGCGAGCCTTATGGGAGTTCCTGTGTACATAACTTGTTGATTTTCCCATGTTGCTTTTAATTTTCTCTGGCCATCTTTCATTTTTGCTGTTTAAATTATAGTGTGTCTTAGTGTGGTCCTTTTTGGGTTGACCCTTTTGGGGACTCTCTGGCTTCCTGGACCTGAATCTGTTTCCTTTCCTAGGTTAGAGAAGTTTTCAGTTATTATGTCTTCAAATATGTTCTCTGTCCCTTATTCTCTCTTCTCTTTCTGGGATCCCTATGAGGTGAATGTAAGTACTTTTGATGTTGTCCTTGAGATAGCTAAAGTATCCTCATTTCTTTTTATTTTTTTATTCTATTTTATGTTCAGTTTCAGTGATTTCCAGTACTCTGTCCTCTGGCTCTCTGATATATTCCTCTGTGTCATTTAATCTGCTGTTTATCCCTTCTAGTGTTTTTTAAGTTTCAGTTATTGTATTCATTGGCTCTAGTTCTTCTTTTTATTCCAACTCTTTTTATTATAAACTTTTCACTTCTCACTCTATCCAATTTTTCTCTGGAGTTCTTCTAACATTTAAAATTATTACCTTGAACTCTTTATTGGGCAGATTACATAACTCTAATTATTTTTTACTGTGGGATTTTATTTTGTTCCTTCATTTTGACCGTATTCCTTGTCACCTCATTTGCCCAATTTGCTGCTTTTGTTTCTATGTATATGGTATGTTGGTTGCATTTCCTAACCTTGGAGGAGCAGTCTCTTTAGGAGAATTCCTATGCATCCCAGCAGTGCATTCCCTTCTGGTCACAGGAACTATATGTTCTAGTGATGCCCTAGGTGTGGGATGTGTAGGTCCTTCTGTTTTAGTTGGTGACTACTATGGTGATTTTTTAGGCATGCTTGGCCCTTAGTCCTGGGCTTCCCTGGTGGTTCAGAGAGTAAAGAATCCACCTAGAATACATGAAACCTAGGTTCAGTCCCTACATTGGGAAGCTCCCCTGGAGAAGGGAATGGCTACCCCCTCTAGTGTTATTTTCTGGAGAATTCTATGGACAGAGGAGCCTGGTGGACTACAGTCCATGGGGTCACAAAGAGTTGGACATGACTGAGTAACTAGTATACACACACACACACACACACACACACACATGCACACACCAGTTGTTTGCCAGGTCCTGCTTTGTGTAGAGACTGCTTGTCATTGGTAGGTGAAGCTGTGTCATAAAGCAGCTGGCTTCAGATCTTCAGAAGATCTCATGTCTAGTGCCGGGCTCTGATGGCTGAGACTGGTTTCTGACTTGGCTGGCTACAAGGTGTGCTGCTGCTGCTGCTGCTGCTATGTCGCTTCAGTTGTGTCCAACTCTGTGCGACCCCACAGATGGCAGCCCACCAGGCTTCTCCGTCCATGGGATTCTCCAAGCAAGAACACTGGAGTGGGTTGCCATTTCCTTCTCCAATGCATGAAAGTGGAAAGTGGAAGTGAAGTTGCTCAGTTGTGTCCGACTCTTAGCGACCCCATGGACTGCAGCCTACCAGGCTCCTCCATCCATGGGATTTTCCAGGCAACAGTACTGGAGTGGGGTGCCATTGCCTTCTCTGGGCTACAAGGTCTAGGGTGACCTAAAACCAGTGTTGGTAGGCTGGTTAGTTTGGCTGTATCCTAAAGTAGCTGACTGAGGGGTCCAAGGTATATTGGAGCTGATGTTGGCCTACTTGGGGGTGGGGCCAGTCCCAAGGGTCTTGGGGCTGGTGTCTACATGATAATGGGTGGGGTAGGTCCTGCCACAACCAGCTGTGGGGCTGTGGTGGCCCTGAGGCTGGTGTCTGTCTACTAATGAATGGTGTTGAGTCCCAGGATATACTGGGGCTTGTGACTCCCAGCTGGTGGGCAAGGTTGGATCCTGGGTCTAGTGCTAGCCCACTAGTGGGTATAGCTGTGTCCTGGCATCTCTGGCTACAGGGCCCTGGTTTCCCAGAGCTTGTGTTGGTCCATTGGTGGAAAAATAAATGCCCCGGTGGTCCTGGGGATGGTACCTCTCCACCAGTCAATGAGGATGGTCCTGGGGCTAATGCTAGCCCACTGATGGATGGAACCAGCTCCCAGGTTTTTGGCTACAGGGTCTTGGGATTCCTAAAGCCAGTGCCTGCTCACTGGTGTTCAAGGCTGAGTCAAGAGCTCCTGACTGTTAAGTCTGTAGCTAAGATGAAACCATACATGTCTGGTGTATATAATATGATGTTTGAAGCAGTTAGCACGAGTAAATCACTTGGTTACTGTCAGGAAAGTACCGTTGGATCATATGGTTGGATAGATCACACATATCTCTCTATTTGGTATTAATTAGTTTGGTTAGTATTTGTTTTTATGCTATACCTTTCAGTTTATGAATGGCTTTAACTTTTTAATAAACTTGAGAACAACAGTATCCTATGAAGTTGAATATTCTTTAGGAGTTTGGAGTACTCTCTGAAATCACTTGTCACATACTTGCTCTATATTAAATTTTAGAAAGTTGAAGCATTTTTATATTATTGCTGTTTGATGTAAGAAATGATGAATAATGGATCAAGGAGACTTTCATAGTCACATTTCTTTGTTATTTTCAGACCAGGGCAGCCATACTTGTATTATATTCATAATCCCTTTTTTTCTACTTGTTAGTATGAAAACGAATATTGTTGAAAATATGATTCTGATTATGGAGACATTTTCTGTATGTGCCTGCAGTGAACATTTCTAAACATGTATCAGTGAATGTCAAATGTATTTTTTTAAAAAGAAAAGAATGACAGTATTTTCACCAAGCTGGGTCAGATAAGGTTGAGACACTTTGGTTTCATTTATTTCATATTTTTTCATTCATGGAAAATGCAGTTAGATAATAGGTTTATGTACATACATATGTGTAAATTTTTATAAGTTAAAATTTGTATAAGTAACCCAATACAATTTGAAATATGTGATCATTGTTGCATTTTTATCACATATGCTTTACCTCTTTATATTCTATCCCTCAGCTGTTTTCACTTCGTTTTCTCTTCCTCTATTTACATGATATTTCTTTATTTACATGATCTACACAATCTCTGTTTTCCCTCTCTTATTCTTTTAAATCCCTCCTCCCACTAGAATTTTCAGTTACCTAAGTGACTAGGAGCAGGAAAAGTTAAGATATCTTCTTTCATGTGATTGGATGCTAGAGACACCAGTTCTTTTTGCTTTATATTTTACTTCTGTTCTTCTCCATTTGTATCATTTTTTTTACGTTCATTTCCCCATTGCCTACTGATAACTTTAGTGTGCAAAGGATATTCCTTTTCTAGAATACTGTTTCTTTTTGCTGATTTGTCTAAGGAAATATATCCATAAGTCACATGATCCATATGCATTTATTCATTAATATACTTATTTAAATATAGTTATGTTAAATATAATTTAATATAGTTAAATGCTGTTTTAACATATGTTTATTGGTAAATTCAGAAAGTATTTTCTGAGCATTTATACATGAGAACTATTGAAACTGTGCTAAGTGTGGTGGGTAACATGAAGTCAATCAAATCTATTTTGGTCCCCAAGAGATGACTATTTGATAAGGAGATTAATATATAGTATTTACCTTGTTTTACAGATATTATAATTTATAGTGTTTAAGATAACATGTAAACATTGGTTGCAACTTCTCACAATAAAGGTACAGAATACCAGTGTAGTTTGAGGGAGGGAAGGAATATCATTTTTCCTTTTAATTAACTTAGCATTACAGAGTAGGTAGTTCAGTTAATGGCATGGCTTTGTTTAACTTTGGTCAAGATTATTTGCACTATCTAGAACTGACTTGCTTCTTCTGTTTTTTTTTTTTTTTTTTTAAGTGTTTCCATATTATTCAATTGCTTTCTCTTTGTTACTGCTTTCACTAAATAATTTGGCACACATGTAGCTTTATGAGTTTTAAAACAAAGCATCTACATACATTTTTCACTCTTGAATAGTATGTATTTCATTTTTCTTATTCAGAGTTTCAAGTTCAGTTGGAGTTGTAATTCTTTAGCAATTTTCAATTCCTTGCCATTGATTATGATCTCCTTTGGTGATACAGTTACTCATACCTGGAAGAAAAAGTTGACAGGAAATGAGGGTAAATTAACTTTATGAGACTAAATTAGCAGATGCCAGTATATGCGTGAGCTTTGATATTGAAGGCCAAGACACTGACATACATTTATAGTTATCCTTAATTTTGTTCTGAAATCAAGAGTCACTGGAGCATGAGAGTTTAAGTACTCCATTTGTTCTCTGCAAATGTAGGAAATAGGCAATCACACACTTAACACTCAGTAATCACTGTATCTTACTTAGAAAAAAAAAAAACACAACATATTACCAATGTACTAAGTAAAAATTAGAGAAAACTGATTATTGCACTATAGAATTGCTTTGCATTCATTTCATCATTGTAATGATAGAATGGTAACTTTAGAGACAACTGTGTTAATTTACTTAAGCTACAATAAGCATTAGTACGTAAAATGCTAGATAAACCCTGGGTGTGCTGTGATATAAATGATCTATGCAAGCAACATTTGTCTTCATTAAAAGAAGTGACATATTTGCATGTCTTTCTTTGCATGTGAAAAGATTGAAAAGATTGCTACATACCACACATCAGACAGAATAGAGTGGTATAATCAGGTATATTGTTTTCACAAAGATAGAATAAAATCATACATATATACATGATTTGAGAAGCAGAATTACCTGGGAAGATATGTATAAATCTACTTGTTTTTCATTTCTTGTTTATTTGTTATTCTTGCCCCAATTGCTTTTCCAAAAGACTTAAGTTAGATTATTACCTAAACCATAGACCAAAAGACAGTTAAAGAAGAAAATATACAAAATGAGAAAAGAAGTATTCAGAAACATAGACCAATAATGGCTGTGATTTAGCAAGAAATTTAGTATTGAATTCTTTGCTGCCCAGGCTAAAAAGGAACCTTGATAAATGAAATTATTAATGAAATTATTCTATGACTATAAATTAAAAAAAATGAATGCATATATAATTAACATATCCGTTTTTAACAGAACAAACTTTATTTTAAGATAAGTTCTTTTGTGGTTCCTGATTCTATAAATTCTAAATATTGCCTCACCATTTTAAATCATTTTCCTTTTCGATTTCTCCATGTTTCAAATGTGCATATATCCCTATATGAGTTTGTATTCATAGTTTTTTTTTTTTTCTAACTTTTCCCAGAAAAGTTCCTTTGGATGAAATCTTGAGTTTGACTCTTTTGACCATAAGTGTCTTCCTGAATTTTCAGTATGAGGATGGAAAGAGGGTAGAAGGGCAACGAACATGGTATTTGTGTTTGTTTTCTCCCACACCACTCTCCCACACCACATTTTACTTGAGAGAGCAAAATTGAGGAAATAATCAGTCATGTAAACTTTGATGTTCTTTTCACAGCAGCTTATTTCCACTGTAATAAAATGAAATTGACTTTCAGGAGAATGTGCACGAGGTCACCAGCTATCTGCTCCACATTCTCTTCAGACCTTCCTTAGCACATTTCGTTGTAGGCCATTGTACACCACACAGTTACCACACCTTGAATAATACAGCAGTCTCACCAGCTTAAAAAGCATTCTGTGTGCGTGTGCTTGCGTGTATGGGCCTATGTGTGTATATACATGTGTGTGTAGTCTCCCATGATTGAAATTTAATGGTTTCTGTAAAATGCCAATAATGACTGGATTAATAAATTGGAAGCATCATTTAAGCCAGAACTATACCTAAATGTTTTTTGGTGCAAAGTAATGCTTGTTTTAGTTTTTTGTTGTTCAGTTGCTGAGTTGTATATGACTCTTTTGCGACCCCATGGACTGTAGTACATCAAGTTCCTCTGTCCATGGGATTGTAATGCTAAGGAGACCTCTTTCCCTCAGTTCTCTTACAGCTTCTTTCTCTTGTCCCATGAATAAAACCATCCTAGATTTAGGTACTCATTTATTTCCTATGTGGAGATGCCTCCCAAATTACTAAAATTTATTCCCAGATATCTAAGTCCAGTTTAATTTAGAAGTTCTAGGGCTACCGTCTATGGGGTCGCACAGAGTCGGACACAACTGAAGTGACTTAGCAGCAGCAGCAGGCATCTCAAATGCAGTTTCTTCCAGAAGTAGTTCCATTTTCATCAGTCCCTATCAACCACATCCTCATTTTCCTGGTCACCCTGATAGGAAAACTCTCATGCATCTTTGCTTCTTTATTCTCTGCATGCGTATACAGTTTATGACTAAGTCTAGACTCTTGCAATTTCAGAACACCTGTCATGTGATCTTTGCCACCATACTCAGCTGGGCTAATATTACCTTGTGCCAACACAGTGACTGTAGCTTCTGAACTGACCTCTTCTCTTCCTGTGTTCCTGCTTTCATATATTCTGCTGTTTTATTTTGGGGGTACCGCAGATTATGCTTGGACACTTAAGTTGTCTTTGACAGTAGTTTACTTAATACAGATTCACTGTGGGAATTTCATAAGCCAATAACATATAGAGTAGTATCTCTTTGTTATTCATTCACTAAGTCATGTTCAACTCTTTTTTTTATTTCTTTAATAAGTCAGTTTGTGATGGACAGGGAGGCCTGGCGTGCTGCAATTCATTGGGGTCTCAAAGAGTCAGACACGACTGAGCGACTGAACTGAACTGAAAGAAGTAACATACTCCAAAATATGATAGATTAATTGCACTATTGTTCCAGGCAAGGGAAGATGACAGAATAAGGTCCAAATTCCATTAAAGTGTACCTTTTTTATAAGGTTGCTTCTCCAGAGACAGAGCTTTGCCAACCAAGAGCTGATGTCCAGCTGCCAGCACCAAAATAAAAGTTCCTTGCTGCTAGAGCATGTTACTAGGGAATAAAGTGTCGTGTTGACCAGCAAGATGATCTCATTTGTGGCTGATGCACTGTTTGTGACCTCACTCCAGACAGAGGAGCCCCTTTACTAGGGCAAGAGCTTATGTCCCAAGATCCTCTGAGAGGTAGATCAGCAAAAGGTAGCTTTTCCCAAACCCAACTCTCAGATATTCCTCACAAATCTTCAGCATTTATAGTCAAAATGTCCTCATGACATAATTGCTTCTTCGCCTGTTCTTTTCCATAAGCCCCTAATGAGGCCTCTCAGCAGCTGAGTTTATCAGTGACAGGAGTTGAGATAATGGGATCCATATTCCACTTCACTCTCATATCAAAACAACTTTAAAAATACCTATTTTGGTCTTTGTCATAAATGTGGATTAAACAACTTCACTTAAGTTATACATACATCAGTTGATTTGAAATGTCAGACTGACACACAAACACCTCTATACTTTTTCCAGAGTGATCTTATTAAAATCTGTTCTTATCATCTCACACCAACCAACATTCAGGTCTTTATTTTCTCCCCATTGCCTACCAGGCCATTCATGATAACAGCATTTTATCCAGACTTACCTTACTTTCCTCTGTTGCTCACTAGCATCTTGCTACTCTCTTGATGTTTCCTTCTGCAGGTGTGCATGCATGCTCAGTCATGTCTGACTCTTTGTAACCCCCTGGACTGTAGCCCACCAGCTCCTCGGTCCATGGGATTTCTCAGGCAAAAATAATGGAGTGGGTTTCCATTTCTTACTCCAGGGGATCTTCCCCATGAGGGATCAAACCTACATGATGTTTCCTTACCCTCCTGTGGGGAAAAAAAGACTTTTCTATCCTCTCCCGCTTTCTACTCTACCCTGCTGGTGCTGCTAAGTCACTTCAGTCGTGTCTAACTCTTGTGCGACCCCATAGACAGCAGCCCACTCCAGTATTCTTGCCTGGAGAATCCCAGGGACAGAGGAGCCCCTGGGATTCTCCAGGCAAGAATACTGGAGTGGGTTGCCATTTCCTTCTCCAATGCATGAACATGAAAAGTGAAAGTGAAGTTGCTCAGTCCTGCCCGACTCTTTGTGACCCCATGAACTGCAGCCTGCCAGGCTCCTCCGTCCATGGGATTTTCCAGGCAAGAGTACTGGAGTGGGTTGCCATTGCCTTCTTCGACTCTACCCTACTTTCTACTATCTAAATAGCTTTGTCTACTCACCCATAATATCTTTATAGATCTGGTTACCATTATCCAGAAATAACAGAAACTCAAGAGTTCCATGAGGACTAGAAATTCCGCCAGAAGCGGAAGTCATGAAAAAAGATGTCTGCTGATTACAATAGTTACTCATCACACTTTCTTAGCCTGTTCACATTCTGTGTCTTCACTCAGAAGATTTGCTTCAGATGAGTATTGCTCAGGCATGTATTAGTTAACAATGGCTGGTTAAAGTAAAAATAAACAAATAAAACATCAGTTTTTCTACTGATTAGGCCCACAGAACTGGCATGAAGCTGAAAATCAAAGAATTTTATTTTAGAAAATGTCTTATATTGTTTTATCTTTCATGTATATCTTGTTTCCTTGTGCGTATCTATTTTATACCTCTTTTGCATCCTTCACATTTGTAATGATCATTTTTTAGTGGAATAAAATTAATAGACTCACCACAATAGAAGTTGCAGGATTTCATTGTCAATGATTTTCTAAATTCTCAGCTAGATACCCTATTATGTTGGTTACTTTTGTATGTGGATTGTACTGATTAAACCCTCTTTCTGCATTTGCCAATATTTGACCATGTAGAATGCAGTAAATATTTGTTGCAAACTTAATTTGTGCCTAAGCCTGTTTCACTTAATAATTTTCACCAGTGTAACTAGTTCTGAGAAGAGTTGGAAAGTAAGAATTTCTGCTATATTTACATTAACAAAAGTTTTCAATAATGAAATTTAAAAGTCAAAATTTGCATATTAATTTTGGGATTTGGTAGTGTTTCAGGAAGTCAAAAAATAAAGGTAAATATTTGGAAAAATCAACCCTTTGCCTATAAATGTTGTCCATATCAAGCTTGGCCTTTTTTGACATATAAGTAAAAAAGAAAGGATTCTGTTAGTGATGATTTAGTCAATACTCATATTTTGAACCAGTATCTAGAGAAAATAAAGACTGGCTGAAGGATAGCCTCAATCCTAACCATGAACCTCTATATGGGAGCATAAAGCAGTGATAATTTATGGGTTTTCTCATTCTTTAACATTAGCATGAGCTGTCACATTGAAATTCTGAGTGTCAGTGAATCAGTCAGTGTAACCCCTTGTACTCTTCGTCATTGTACTGACTTTCCCATGTGCTTGTTCACGTTGTTGTGTGTCTTATCTGGAAGCCACATTTTGTCCTGGTTATCTTAGATGATAACTGCTACAGAAAGGTTTACAGGCCATCCTTCTCATACAGAGTGATTTGACTTATTGTTTCATCAGTCAAGCTTAATGAGTTATTTAAAAATTGTTCAAAGCAGTTTCTCAATCATTTCAAGATAACTATGTTCCCATGAAAGGTAATTTAAAAAGTCATACTTTAGGGCTGTGCAAAAATACAAAAATACATACATTAGAAATGTAGATTTCAAATGTAGATTTTTAGAGGTCATTTTTTTACCATCCCACCTATGGAAACATTTTTCCTTTACTATTATTGACATTCACTTTTTTCTCTTCCAAATATTTCTAATGTTGAGGACCTAATTTCTTGGAAAGATAGTACTTTCTAACATTGAATTTAATTATTAGAAAATTTTATTTTTTAGTGAAACAAAATCGAATTCCAAAAAAGTTCCCTCATTTATGGGAACGGCAACTATAGATAAAGATAGATAGATAGATAGATAGAGTTGAGAATCATAGGAGAAAGTATAGAAAAATGCTTGCATGGGAAATAGTTATGAAAATAGCATTTTGAGTGTTTATTATTTTCTGACATTATCCTGAGAACTTTATACATAATATCTAAATTAATCCTCATAAACCCTGTAGTGAGAGAGAATTATTATTCCTATTTTACAGAAAAAGAAGGAAGGTATAGAAGGTTATTATAGCCAGTAGAAAGTGCTAGGGCTTCTCTGGTGACTCAGAGGTAAAGAACCCACCTGCCAATGCAGGAGACACGAGTTTGAGCCCTGGGTTGGGAAAATCCCCTGGAGAAAGAGATGTCAACCCACTCCAGTATTCTTGCCTGGGAAATCCTGTGGACAGAGGAGCTTGGCAGGGTACAGTCCATGTGGTTCACAAGAGTCAGACATGACTTAGCGACTAAACAACAGCAACAGAAAGTGCTAAAGCCAGAATTCAAAGCCATTTAGCCTGGGTCCAGAACATTCACTCTCATCCAGCTCTTTAAATGTAGGAAAATACAGTATTTTCTGTTATTTCCTGTAGTTGTTTAACATCTCTGACTATGTTTAAGTTCAAGAGCTTGCCATGGCCATCATGGGGTGGTTTTGTTTTAGGGAACAAGGCATGCCAGGTCTTGAGAAGGGTCCTAAAACCTTCACGGTCACTGGTCCATCCTGACCTTGCCCCATTTAACCATTGCCTTTGTGTGCCTCTCCTCTCTGGAACTTCAAGTAGCAGCCTGACACTGGGGCCAACCTGCCTTTACTCTATTTTCTGTGCTGAACACTTGTGCAGAAACTGTGACAAATCCATTGACCCTAATATTGTCAAATCTTTGTGAAAAAATAATGATAATAATAAGCAGTTAAAAAAAAAATACAGCTGAGTAGGTAGAGAGTGAGCCCTGAGAATTAGAAAGGAACTTTTCATCTAGAAATGGGGCATATCATTTCCACCCAACCTTCAATGGCCAGAACAAATGATATGGTCCCAGCAAAGAGACTCGAAAGTGTAGATTTCTTTGTGAATTGGAAGGAAAAATATCAAAAACAAAATATGGTGTATGCCAAGCATTGTCTCTGTCATAGCTTTTGTGGAACATTCCTCCACCACCCAAAACCACCTTTACATCTGCTCTCTCCAATCCCCTTTAGCTTCTATGTTCTAATGTAGATTCTGGCCAGTTATTAATGGATATGAGTTTCATTGCATGTTGCGTAAGTATGCTTGAAGCTTTAGTACTAGTTAGACTTCCCTGGTGGCTCAGACGGTAAAGTGTCTGTCTACAGTGTGGGAGACCTGGATTTGATCGCTGGTCAGGAAGATCCTCTGCAGAAGGAAATGGCAACCCATTCTAGTACTCTTGCCTGGAAAATCCCATGGATGGAGGAGCCTGGTAGGCTGCAGTCCATGGGGTCACGAAGAGTCAGACACGACTGAGTGACTTCACTTTAGTACTAGTTATAGACCAAACTGTATATTAATGTGTTAAATCTTTGAGATAAAAAGATGAAACACCCTTTCCTCCCTATGTCTTCCTCTTGCCCATGAAAACATTTTATTTTGGGACCTCCTCACCACCCACTAATACCTTCAAAAATTAATTGGATTGTAAGCTGCTAATGAATTCAAAAGCCTTGTCATGGACATTTGCATGAGTGATTTGAAGTTTTCAGTTTATTTATAAAGCCATCTTTGCTTTCTGAAATCCTTTTATATTCTAAGTAAGTCACAGAAAAGCGAACATTGTTGTAGATTTAATAATATGTACTTATATTTTTAAAGAGTTATGAGATAGGGGAAAGTAATGGTTCTGCCTAAATCCCTAAATTATTTTATATAATTATCATATTAATAATATATGGATATTATCTTAAATATGAGTAAATTAAGCCTCAGAAAAGTTTAGCTGGGATTCAGATCTAAGTTTTTCTGATTAGCACACCTGTGTATTTTTTACTAAAACACATGACTTTATAGCTAAAGTTTCTATAGTTCACTTTTTGCCTCATTCTTATTTTTTTATGACACTTGAGTACAGAGACTTAAATTTTCACTAGTACACAGAAGTAACAATACAGGTTTATAAATAACTTGTTATATGATTGTATGCCAACATTCTCATTACGGTTATTTCTTGCTCATATTCTAGGTGACATCTCATGCATAAATAGTCACATCTGTCTTGGGTCTGAAATAATGATACATATGATAAAATTCACAATAGCTCTTGGAAAATATTCTCATTTAGTACAGTAACAGCAAAACATGAACTAAAATAAAGTCATACGTGATACAGGGCTACCAATTTCCAAGTAATTCAACTTTAATTTCATCTTTGGAACTGAATGTAAGAAAAAACCTATAAATTGTACTGATTTGATAAGCAGCTAGCATGAATATCAAGAGTTACATAAAATGCTTGCTTCTTTTGACTTACAGATGACACTCTTCTGCATTTCCTCTACCTCTCCCCCTTGCCACTTTGGTTTCTTAAATGTTGGTGCCTGTTAATATTCATTCCTGGGCTGTCTTTTTTCTGTCCTGAACACTTAATGTCATAAATTACTAAGCATTTCATTAATACTTTAGGATGATAATGTCCAAATCTTTATCTCTAGTTTAGATCTTTCCTAAAATGGGTATAAGTATACTTGAGTAACTCGTGTTTAAATGCAGATGGTCAGCAGTCATCTCAAATCCTTCATGTCAACAACTGAAGTCAATATTTGTATTCTTAAAACTGTTCAACATTCTTTGTCTCAGATATAAGTAGCATCAAAATTCACCCCATTATAAAGTACGAGACCTGATGTCACCCTTGGCTTCCCCTCCTATCACAGCCAAATACGGCTCAAATTTTGTCAGCTCCGACTACCTTATAATGTCTATCAAATTTCCACCTCTCTTTCAGACCATTTTGAACTATCAGGATTTTTCTCAAATTACTGCAATTGCCTCCTTACTGATATTTGTCCTATCAAACTAAATAATTCTATATAGTTATGAGAGGAAAAGACTTTGGCAAAGACACAGCAATATCAAAGTAGATGAATTCAGCAAAATAGAAGATCAAGGAAGAGATTCATATGTATATATATGTGTGTATATATATATATATATACACACACACAGGCATATTAAAATTATATTATAAGCTGTGCTGTCACATCAATAAGTAAATTATGTACTTCTAAATAAAATGCTATAAAAGGCTGACATGGCTACCTGTTGGTTGCCCACCCCCCCCAAAAAAAAATACCATGACTTCTCACTGTAAAAAGTTAAGTTATCTAAATGTGAAAAATAACAGAAGAAAGTACAGTAGTCTATTTTGATATTAGAGTGAGAAAGTTCCTACTAAGCAAAGAAGTGAAATTCAAATTCATAAAAAAGCACTGATTGATAGATTTAATTATATAAACACTTTAAATGTCTATAGGGAAAGGCACCAAAAATAGAGATAAATTTAAGCATAAAACTGAAAGCAAATATTTGTAACATGTGACAGACTGTTATTAACCATGATAATGATATAAATAGCTCATGAAAATCAACATAAGAGCAACCAAATAGAATAATAGCAGAATTGTCAAAAAGTATGAATAGCTTATTTATAGAGAAAGCACACATAACTAAAGGAAATATGAAATATGCTTCTTTGGTGGCCTGGATGGTAAAGAATCTGTGTGCAATGTGGGAGATATGGGTTCTATCCCTGGGTGGGGAAGATCCCCTGGAGAGGACAATGGCAGCACACTCCAGTATTCTTGCCTGGAGAATCCCATGGACAGAGACATCTGGTGGGCTACAGTCTATGGGGTCTCAAAGAGTTGAACGTGACTGAGTGACTAACACTTTCACTATAGCTTTCATTTAGTCTAAATTCCCATTCTAGAATATGTTGCTCTCTGCTTAAGAAATATTTATATCCCTTTTGTTTTTTGATCATTTTCCTCATTAAGCGCATGAGTATTCCCTAGATAATTTCTTTCACTATTGATAAGTAGCAGAAAGTTTAATTGTCAGAGAACTGTAATAATGTCAATGAATGATTTCTTTTAATACGACATACATGGAGTGTGTGTAATTTTTCATCATCTTAAATAACTTTTCAAGTAATTGGGAAACAATTTTATTTGGGAATAAAAACCATATTCAACCCAAAGGTACAAGAGTTCATTGTAATAATAATGGTATTAGTAGAGTTTTATGAGTATAATGAGTCAGGTGTTAATTTGACTGATACTCTTGAGATTTTTCTTCTCTATCAGTTCCTTTCTAGCTTCAAGATTTTCACATTACTATCTAAGTCAATAGCAGAACTGTAGAATCCAATTTGTTCTCCCTTCTACTTCTTACCTTCAATCATGATAATGATAATAAGAATTAAAACCACACTATTAGATAGGTAATTCAGCCCTGGGATTCCTTTGGAAGGAATGATGCTAAAGCTGAAACTCCAGTACTTTGGCCACCTCATGCGAAGAGTTGACTCATTGGAAAAGACTCTGATGCTGGGAGGGATTGGGGGCAGGAGGAGAAGGGGACGCCAGAGGATGAGATGGCTGGATGGCATCACTGACTCGATGGACGTGAGTCTGAGTGAACTCCGGGAGTTGGTGATGGACAGGGAGGCCTGGCGTGCTGCGATTCATGGGGTCGCAAAGAGTCGGACACGACTGAGTATCTGATCTGATCTGATCTGATTAGTATCTCCATTTGAGATGAATAAATTGAGGCTCAGAGATATTAAATATCATTCCCACACAGACATGTAGTACATGATGGTTCAAGGACTCAGATATAGGTCTCTAACTGTAGACCACTAAAGCCTTACATAGTAAGACATCCTGGTACACTACTCCTACAACATTCCCTGCTATTTGTTGACTGATGCTACTTACCCTGTTTAATGGGGTAAAATTAAACAGGGGTTTAATCATCACAATTTTGCTCCTTGTTCATCTCTGCATATATGAATCTGTGATGTACATTTGACACAATGAACCTATACATTGTCATTAATTAAAGCTTTAATGCAAAAGAAGGAATAATACCACATTTGGTGACCTAATCTAAAACTTTGAAACAATTCAATAAATGTTCTCTGACTTTAATGATTTATTGTTTGTTTAAAATAAAAATGTCATATAATATCAACATTGCAGATGACTTTGTTAGCTGCTGATAAGTTTGTGGGCGTGAAAACTAAAGGAAAACATGAGATGGTGCCTTTGCCTAGTAGATGCCTATTCCTTAGATAAAGAAGGTAATCTACCCTTATTTGCATAAGCCATTTCAAGTATTCTTGAATTTTAATTTGGAATTTTAATTGGAGCCTTTAATTAAACCTCCCCATAAAGCATTTAACAGACTGACTCTTTAAAGGCATACAGATAGCAAAATAAAGAAAATCTATTTACTGTGCTGTACCCAGGTTGAGTTTTCACCAGCAATGCACTTTTAGTTTGAAGGATCATTGGAGACTCTGTGTGTGTGTGTGTGTGTGTGTGTATGTGTGTTTCTCCATGTGTGTGGGGGCATATTTGCATATACATTTGCTTTTTTATAGGGAGAAGGGTACTAGAATATTTGTTTATCCATTTCAAATCAACCAGCAAGGGCTAAATTTTCTTCAGCTTAAAGTTCAGAAAAACTCCAAAGATTAAAATCTGGTCTTGAGCAAATATTAACCTGGATAATCTGCTTCATCTTTCTGGTCAAGAACTGAGCCTGTCTTGTAAGATTTGAGCTAGTATCTAAGATCCTGTAGGAAAATTAAAGCCCACAGAAAAAAGTTTCAATGTTAGAAGCCAGTGAAAAAACAAATTAATAATTTATTTCCATATGAGGAAAATAATTTCTATGTTCAGTTCAGTCACTCAGACGTGTCCCACTCTTTGTGACCCCACGAACTGCAGCATGCCAGGCCTCCCTGTCCATCACCAACTCCCGGAGTGCACCCAAACCCATATCCATTAAGTCCGTGATGCCATCCAACCATCTTTTCCTCTGTCGTCCCCTTCTCCTCCTGCCCTCAATCCCTCCCAGCATCAGGGTCTTTTCCAATGAGTCAGCTCTTCCCATGAGGTGGCCAAAGTATTGGAGTTTCAGCTTCAACCTCAGTTCTTCCAATGAACACCCAGGACTGATCTCCTTTAGGATGGACTGGTTGTGTCTCTTGCAGTCCAAAGGACTCTCAAGAGTTTTCTCCAACACCACAGTTCAAAAGCATCAATTCTTCAGCACTCAGCTTTCTTTATAGTCCAACTCTCACATCCATACATGACCACTGGAAAAACTATAGCCTTGACTAGACGGACCTTTGTTGACAAAGTAATGTCTCTGCTTTTTAATATGCTGTCTAGGTTGGTCATAACTTTCCTTCCAAGGAGTAAGCGACTTTTAATTTCATGGCTGCAATCACCATCTGCAGTGATGTTAGCTGGTGGAAAAAGATACCAATAATCAATTATATATTTGAACTTTACAGTGATTGCTGAACCCATTTTTTTTTCTCTTTCCTCGAAAAACACAACTTCAGTAGCATTGCATTTTCTGTATAAATACTCTTATTCTGTTTCTAGTTACCTTATAATTAGACATTTGTATCTAGATTGGAAGTAAAAGTGAAATAGTCCAAATAATCATTTGTCAAGTAAGAAAACTGAAGTCAAAAAGGGTTGTGTTTTGACCATGGAAGTTGTTAGGTTTTAGCTGCATGTAAATTAGCATTTCGACCTCTTAGTCTCCATTCATAGCTTCTTCCCATTGTACCATGAGCTCTAAATTCTACAGTTATGGCAAAGGAAATTTTAAAAGCTGCCACTTGCCATTTGGCATTGGAGACCAAAGCTTGAGTCAAACAGATTGAAAATGAACTAGACTATGTTCAAAAGAATTTCCATAATAGCAAAAAAAAGATTCACTACTATGTGCCTGGAGACTAGAGCAGTGCTTAACATAGGTGATGCTCAATTAATATTTGTTGAATAGTTGAATAAAAGCGGCCAGTGGACTGTGATGCCCACCACATTGCTTGGACCAAATCCCAAGCTGTTGAGGATACTCCAGGGGGGAAAGGTACTGTATTCACTTGACGTGAAGGAAGTATCAGCATCTGCCTCTCTGCCAAGGGTGCCTGCTTACTGAGTTTGTGTGCATTTGCAGGAACTTGTGAGTCTCCTATTGAACATGAACAGGAGGCTGATGAGTTCCCGGGAACACCCACAAATCTTCCTACTCATTTCTCCTGCTTTGCCATGGACAGTATGCTCTGACTGGCGCTTCCTGCTCTCCTCAGCGCCTCCACAGGTTGAGTACAAATTTAAGTTCTACACAAAAAAATTTAATCTTGGAAATGTAAAGTAGTTCATGGAGGCAAGTGTTGTTTCATCAGCTCATCATGGACACAGGTAGGTTTCCTTGATCAGCCCCTCAGGTGAGGTGTGTGGTGGAAGGAAGGTCTCTTCTAGAGTAAGTCTCAATAATGTCTTTGTAAATTGAGCAGATGGTTTGTAAGAGCCATTTTAAATGATGTCCTTCTGGTTTTACAAGTCTTCAGGTATTCAATGAAACAAGTGACAGTACTTTGATGAGTGAGAATTTACGGACCTTGTAGGGAAAAAAAATGAAAAATTACATGCTTACGTATTATATTAGTATTTCCCTAAACTCTTTTCTGGGTTGTATTTGATTGGACTTTTTAAAATCTATAAATGTTTGCAGTGTTTTCAGTTTTCTTTTTTTTTCCTGAGAAAGTATTTCTTCTGTTTGTATTCATTTGTAGTATCAAATTATATAATTACATATTTATATTTTCACTACTGTTTAGTGGGCTGTGTTTGGCATTGATATTTACAGCATGAATCTGTTTTTAAACTTGTTGAAGCAGACTTTCATAAAACTACACAGAGGTGATCCTTTTTTTATAGTTTGAGTGAGTGTGTTGCTAAGGTGCTTCAGTAATGTCCAGCTCTTTGTGATGCTATGAAGTGTAACCCGCCAGGTTTCTCTGTCCGTGGGATTCTCCAGGTAAAAATACTGAAGTGGGTTGCATTCCATTCTCCGTAAGTATACATAGTTTTATTTATGGTATATTTTAAAGAAGGGTGACAGACTTAAATGTTTTGAAAGGCAATGTAAACCAATAAAATTGACCATATGTATGCAACATTAGGGAGCAGTAGAGACTGTAATTCGGAGAAGGCAATGGCACTCCACTCCAGTATTCTTGCCTGGAAAATCCCATGGATGGAGGAGCCTGGTAGGCTGCAGTCCATGGGGTTGCAAAGAGTAGGACACGACTGAGCGACTTCACTTTCACTTTTCACTTTCATGCACTGGAGAAGGAAATGGCAACCCACTCCAGTGTTCTTGCCTGGAGAATCCCACGGACAGGGGAGCCTGGTGGGCTGCCGTCTACGGGGTCACTCAGAGTCGGACACGACTGAAGCGACTTAGCAGCAGCAGAGACTGTAACTAATATGGCTATGTCTAAAAACTTTCAAATTCATTGTGAAAAATAGATACCTAAGGTTGTATTTCAGTTAATAATGAGTAGTAAAGTTTATCCCAATGACTTTTTTATGCCTCAAAATTTTATTTTCTAAAGATTCAACTAAATTCCTTACATGGAAGCTGAGATTATTTTTTGGTTCCTGTTTTCTTTCTAAAACAACATGTGGCTTTTATTTATTTTTCCAGTTAAAAAGTTCAGATTTGGTGCTTCTTTCAGTAGGATTTCTTCAGTTGATTTTAATTATCCTGGCATAAATATGGACAAATATTTAATCTTTTGAAAGTACATTTTTTGGACAAAAGTACTGTCAATCACTGGTCAGTAGGTTTCCTTTTTACACTGTCATGATTGGACATTACAGTTCTCAGCCTTTTTCCCCCAAATATGTTTTACTAAAACTGATTGTCCCTGTGAGACAGTACTGCTGACTGTGACTGAGATAAAATGATTTGTGGGCCATGTTCTCGTGCTTGTAGGTTGACTGTAACATGCACTCTGAAAAGCTTATTATATCAGAAAGTAGCAAGGTGACAGAAGTATCATCTTGAACATGCATGTTTTAAAGCTTTTGTTTTATATTGGAGTATAGCTGATTAATAATGTTGTGATAATTTCCAGTGAATAGCACAGGTGCTCAACCATACATATATGTGTGTCCGTTTTTCTCCAAACTCCCCTCCCATCCAGGCTGCCACATAACATTGAGCAGAGTTCCATGTGCTATACAGTAGGTCCTTGTTGGTTATCCATTTTAAATATAGTAGTGTGTACATGGCAGTCTCAAACTCTTTAACCATCCCTTTCCCCCAAACTTCCTTCCTGGTGACCAGATGGACCTAGATACTGTCATACTGAGTGATGGAAGTCAGAGGGAAATATCATATAATATTGCTTATATGCAGATTCTAAAAAGATATAATACAAATAAACTTATTCACAAAACAGAAACAGACTCACGGACTTGGAACATGCACTTAAACAAGTCATCCACCAACACTACTCTTTAATATTAGTAATGACTTACTGGTCAGTCTAGTGTAATATCAGATACCGTCGGGACATAGTAGTTGAGAACCACTTTTCTGGACATAGAGTTTGTCCTAATGCTAACAGTTTTCTTAGGCCAGTGACAAGTTATGACAGATGATTGCCTTCAACCAGGGAGCACATCTGACCCTTGCCCCTAATAACTAGAGATAACAAATTTTCACCATCTTTTTCCAGACACAGATCAATACTATGAAGCTTGTATGTCAGTTCAAGTCAACAGACATCAATTGAGCATCTATTTTCAGTGGTTCTGCCAAATTTGGGGATAAAATTTGACAAGGAGAGTGTCTGTAAAACAGCGTGCACTATTATTGTAATACTATATGGTATGTGGATCTCACTCACAGTAGATCATACAGAAGGCTTTCCTCTTGCCCCTACCCTGCCCACCTCCATTACCTTAACGCAATGGGACTAACTCTCCATTACCTTAATGCAATGTGACTATCCCATTGGTGAACAAATCTTAAATGTCTGAAATACTAGAGATCCTCTTCATTTTAAAAGTCTGCATATTCTCTCATCTCCATCCTTAATATGAAGGAGCTCTGACTTCTATTTCTATTTTTTCCCTCCTTTTTTTCTCTTTTAATATTCCATTTAAAAGTATTATATTGAGTTTATTTCACTTATCCAAGTAGTAACTCCTAACGTAGCTTCCATGTTACTTCATATGAAACAAAGCAAGTTGTTCTGTTATCTTTTTTTTTTTTCATGATACTATTTAAGTGTGTGCTCTTTGCCTGTCCTTCACCTCCCCGCCAGAACCTCTACCCTGCCTCCCACACCCAGAAGCTTCAGGAGAGCTCTTCTTAACTCTGATATTGTTTTTATTGACCGTACCATTTAATTATGGGCTTCCCAGGTGGCAGTAATGATAAAAGAACCCACCTGCCAATGCAGGAGATGTCAGAGACACGAGTTTGATCCCTGGGTCAAGAAGATCCCCTGGAGAAGGGCAAGGCAAAACACTCCAGTGTTCTTGCCTGGGAAATCCCATAGTCCATGGCGTTGCCAAGAGTCAGTTAAGCAACTTAGCACACAAAGATTCAGTGAAGCAACATAGCATGCTTGCACACACTAAGTAAGACTTTTAAAATAATCAATTTTGAAAGCCCCAGTGGTTACAGGGATTACTGGCACCCCAACAAGTAGGTCACAATGTGCTACTGATATGGGACGCTGTGATTCTTCATCACTTTTCCATTCAGACCTACTTCACTTTACCAACCTTTAAGTAAAAAATGAAAAAATAATTCTAATAATGAAAAGCTTTAGAAGGGCAATAATGATACTGGAAAAATTTTTCATTTAGGTAAGAAAATTATCTGATGTAAGGATATTGGGAACAGCAGAGGGGGTTCTGTTCCTGTAAGATTTCAGTTGCCAAAGTAGATATTTGCATTGAGAGGAGAAATCTCTTCCTGGAAATACAAACTATTTGTGAAAACTTTCAGCATGACCAAGCATAGCCGAGAAAATCAAACATTTACATTAAAAGAGGGTCTACAGTAAAACTTTAGGAACCCAGATCTTCTCAAATGAACCACTTTTGAACTTTAAAGATGAACTTATATATAAGATGGATAAACAACAAGTTCCTAATGTATTAACACAGGGAACTATATTCAGTGTCCTGTAATAAATCATAATGGAAAATAATACAAAAAAGGATATATATAATTTCAGTTATATGTGTGTGTGCTCAGTTGCTCACTTGTGTCCAACTGTTTGTGGCCCCATGAACTTCTCAGTCCATGGGATTTTCCAGGTTGCCCTTCCCTACTCCAGAGAATCTTCCTGACCCAGGGATCAAACCCACATCTCTTGCATGTCCTGCATTGGCAGGTGGGTTGTTTGCCAATTGCACTAGCTGGGAAGTCCTTCAGTTATCTATATGTGTGTGTATACACACACGCACACACATACACAAGTATATATTACTCAATCATTTTGCTATGCAGCAGAAATTAATACAACATTATAAATCAACTGTACTTCAATAAAATAAAAAAATAAATAAATAAAGGTGACTTTAGCCTCAGAGTAAATTTGAGACATTATGTAGAGAGAAAATCAAAGACCTTCTCCTGTACAACTAGTCAAAACCAAAATCAAGCAGTATATATCTTCCTTAAATTTGGTTAAAAAAAGGAAATAGCCAATGCAAGAAATTGTGTGACTAAATATGATATATTCTGTGCAAAAACCCCATGGCACATACTTGTTCCTGGAAGCTTAGAATCTAATTAAAGTTTCATTTGTCATTGTCTTCAAATCTGAAGAAGCCCTGTCTTTTTAATTAAACTCCATTAACTCAGGCACTCCTGCCTACTATGAATTAATTCTCTTCTAATTGTTCTTTCTAGGAGGACTGCACTGTTTTAAAACTCCCACAAAAACTTAAGTTTTTCTCATAGTGTAATTTTAACTTGAATTCACTTCTTTCAGTCTCCAATTTTCATCCTAATCATAAATATTAACCAATCAACTCTTTGAAAAATTCTAGAAATGCCATTGTTTATATTAGGACTTGTTATTCCCTGTAATTGGTTCTCTTTCCCCACTGTTTATTTTACTTCTGAGTTTGGCTAAAGGCTATGTTAGTAAATTAAAAGCATGTTATTCTAGCAGAATAATCCAGTTTTAGGTTTATTTGCAGTTGAAACATAGCTCATTGATTTGGTAAATCTATGAAAAATTTAGCAAATTTAAATTTGTGTATGTGTGTGTGTTAGTCACTCAGTGTATACAACTCTCAGTGACCCCACAGACTGTAGCCCTTGAGGTTCCTGTGTCCATGGAACTATCCAGGTAAGAATACTGGAGTGGGTAGCCATTTGCTTCTCAAGGGGATCTTCCTGACCCAGAAATTAAACCCAGGTCTCCTGCATTGCAGGCAGATTCCTTACCAGCTCGGCCGCCAGGGAAGCCCTAAAGGAACTCTAGGATATTCTTTTGATTTGAATAAATATAAAAAATAAACTTTTAGCTTTCTATTTTTACCAACCACAAATCAAAAAGAAAAAAAAAGAGTCCAAATCTAATCACTCTTACTTATTGCTCCAACATGAATTAACAACGTGCTAATAAGCAGGTTGAATGGTGCTTGTAGGAATCTCACTGAAATAAGATCTAGTGTGTATGCAGAATTGGGAATTCTTTGGGGAATTCAGTTATCTGTACTGGTAAAAAACAGTGATTCAAGAGCTCCCATTGTACCCCAGTTACCTAAGCTGCATGCATCCCATTTAGAAGCTCCACTTGCTGGGTAGTTAGGGTTCTCCTCTACTCCTTAGAAGGAACATAATCTTATACAACCAGAAAGTCCCATTTAAATATGTATTGTAATCAGCTTCATAACACTGCAGGTCTTATAACAGTCTCCCCTAATGCAGTTGTAACTTAAAATATATTTTCTCATTAGATGGATTTTTATTTGTGATTGATAACAATAAAATTCAGCTATATAATTAAATAGTGTCATGTGGGCCTAAATGATAATATATGTGTTGCTTTATACATTTTCCCTAGGAAAACATATTCTGAATTCTGAACCACTGACTTACATATCTCTGAACTTCTAAATTCACTTGACTTATAATTCAAGAATTATCCACAGAGAGAGAAATGCAGATAATTGAGCATCTATTTTGTTCCTTTGAAGTACACTATTTGCTCAATTTGGATAACTATTTTTAACATTTCAAAAATCCTAAGAGAAATTATATAATAAAGCTCTATGTATTAACAAAACCCAAAATTATATCCATTTACTCTGATACTGATTTTTTATGCTTATCAGAAAGGCAGTTTGCTTCTTAAACTGTAGGAATAGCTGTGATGTAGTTGGTTAATCAGACACTGTTACCAAGAATCTGCAATAGTGGATATAGTGCTTGAATTATAGAGAACACAATCCATCTTTGGAAGAAAAATAAAGCATGCTGAGAGTTTGTAGGAATGAAAAAAACACGTTCAAAACAAAAGCCATAGGCAAAAATAATGATAACAGAATAATCCTTGATTCCTTTTTGTATTTGTTCAACTAATTCTTACTGTGTCAGCCTTGGGTAGGTACTGACTGTGATATTCACCAAGAATATACGGTTGAGGAAAACCGGCATTGTGTTTGTCTTCACAGAATTCACATTTTACAACTAATAACTTTTAGATTTGTCAATGAAGTTAACTCACACTGAAACATATATGAATTGCGCAGGCATATCATCAAAATTTATGCTGGAGGTAAAAAGCAAAGTGCCATGAGAGCTCAGAAGAGGGAGGCCTAACCTGTACTGAGTTGAGAGGGGTCATAAGGGCTTCCTTTAGAAACATATATTTTTCTGGATCTGATAGGCAAGTAAAGATTAACAAAGGAAAGTTAGAAGAAGAATGTTCTAGACAGAAGGAATGGTATATGAAAATGCCCAGAGAATAAAAACAATGACATTTAACAGCAATTAAAGAATAATATGAATTAAACTTCCCAGGTGGCACAGTGATAAAGAACCTGTCTGCCAGTGCAGGAGATGCAGGAGACTAGGCTTTGATCCCAGGGAAAGAAGATACTCTGGAGTAGGAAATGGCAACCCACTCCAGTATTCTTGCCTGGGAAATTCCATGGACAGAGGAGCCTGGTGGGCTTCAGTTCATGGAGTTGCAAAAGAGTTGGATGTGACTGAGAATGACCAATATGAATTAAAGCATGGAAAGTAAAGGATAACATAAGTTAGGCTGAATTTAACAGGTAGATAATTGTTCTGGATGATGTAGCATCTTGTGGGCTATGTTATTATTCTAACAGTCAGAATGCTTTTGATATATTTAAATATAAGGGGAAGATGTTGAACACATTGTGTTTTATTAATAAAAAAGATTACTGTTGTATATATAACAAATCAGTGGGAGCTATGTGTGGTCATAGGGGATCAGTTTTAATGACTAATGTATGAGTTTAAAAGAGGGTCATGGCAGCAGAAATATCAAAAATAATGGAACATTAGAGAGATATTTTGCAAATAAAAATGAATTTACTTCGTGATGATGAATATCAGAGGTAAAGGACGGAGAGGATGGGATGTCAATGAAACAACTAGCTTTCTGGCATGAGCTACTGAATATGTCTTGGATTTGTTTCATGAGATGAAGGACAATGAAAGAAGATGGAAAGGTTGAAAACTAATTGATTAGAGGAGCAGAAGTATTTTCTGAAAGCTCTCTAGAGTATTGATATTGAAATCTGCTAACCTGGTTTTATAGAAGGTTTATTACCCCCTAAGCTGATAGAATTTTAATGTTAAAATATTACTGGGGTTTAAAATTAAAATTTACTCAATGCCTATAGTGTTCTCACTGTTTTAACCAGATACTTCACATTATTACTTTCGAACTTTTCCTAAACCCTGACTGAGAGACTGAACTGAACTGAATTGTCCTAAACCCGATATATCTTTTACCCCTGCTTTGCAGATAAGCAAACGGCAGAGCTGGGTCCAAACCCAGGACTGTGTGACCCCAGTTGTATACTAGGCCATGTTTCTCCACACCTCTTCATTCACTGTGAATACCCTGACAGACAAATACACCTATTCCAGTAGCTAAATTAAGTTTCCTTCTTCCCTTGGTTAACTTTTTCCAAGAATATAAAAAAAGTAATTTCATCTGTGAGGGAGGAAAATTAGAAGCAACAGGCAGTTTGGGGAATTGAATGTATAGTGCGTAAAGTGGCTGCAGTCTTTTAATATTGCTATTATCATGATCATTCATGTGAAAGTCATTAATATAGTGGTATACGTCTTCAGATGTTAAGTGCTATACAGATAGATTAACCCAAAGTACAATTGGTAAAATTAAAGTCTCAAAACCCACTGAAAATGAAAAGATGATAGTTAATGTGAACAAAAAAAAAGGTTTTCAGTACTTTTAGCATTTTATACTTAAAATGCCATCCAGTTAGTAAATTAAAAAACTCATTAAAATGACTGTTAGATATGTGTTGTTCTATATTTCTGAAAAGTAAAATGCTTTCTTAGGAAAGTATTGATGCCCTTTTGTGGACCACTGACAAATTTAAAATAGAAAATTCCTCCAAGAGTAAAGTTTAATTTAATTTGAAGTTCTTTACCTTATCCCTGGTGCTTAACCAATGATTCATTGAAGTTTGTGGCTGGCAGAAATCTTAGAGCCAATTAAGTTCAATGGCCTTATTTTATTTGGATAAATAACTTATTAGGAACATTAAGAAACTGTAGCTCAAAGAAGTTAAAGGAGGTATTGGTTATACATAGTTTGGTTTTCTGATTCTCAGGCCATTTCTTTCTGCTCCTCCTCTCTTTTTTGGAGTCCCTAGTCAGTTGCCATGGCAGCAATTCAACACTTGGTTTTTCTTCAGGAAGTCTTGCCCAGATCTGTCCACAATGGTGAGACTGAAGGTAGCCATCTCTGCACATGCTTCCCCTGTTAGCACCAGGGGATGTGGAGTTTTTCAGAGAGGACTGGGGGTCAGGGTGTTCATTTACAAAAGTGCCCATGTGAGCCAATTAAAAACTAATGAGGCAGAAATGCCTTCAATCAATTGGCACACACAGATGAGGTGAAAATGATGGGACAGAAAGGCACAAATTGCTGTCATAATTGGAAGATATATCTTTGGAGGTTACTAGCTATGTTTGAGATTCTCCAGGAAAGATCTTTTTAATACACCTGACTTTATGTTGTGTTGTTTGGGAAAAGTTCTAACTAATATTATTCACGGATAATGTGGTGTGGTTGAAGAATAACAACAAAGCTAGCATTGTGTGATCATTCCTAATATTTTTGGTTAAGTTTGATGTTACAACTTATTATTCAAATGGCTTTGGACAGTGATTTTTTTTTCTATTTATATATTTCTGTATAATGCTGCCTTTATTTGGAGTGGAGTCCCAGAGTAACAAGGATTTGGGAAGAAGAGCAGTGAAGCAGAGAATGGGGGTAAGCAAATATAAGGTGGTGTATGATCAAGCTATACAATGGCTTGATATAGCCAATGCTGTAAAGAGACATGGCTACTTACTCATCTCATAGGATATCTGAGAGGCAGTATGAATCTGCTATGCTGTAGAACAGACTATTAGGCAAGGAAAGAAGAGGAATTGATCTGTGGTTTCTTATTTCTCACTTACTACTGGCCAAACGGAGAAGGCAATGGCACCCCACTCCAGTACTCTTGTCTGGAAAATCCCATGGCCGGAGGAGCCTGGTGGGCTGCAGTTCATGGGGTTGCTGAGAGTTGGGCAAGACAGAGCGACTTCACTTTCACTTTTCACTTTCATGCATTGGAGAAGGAAATGGCAACCCACTCCAGTATTCTTGCCTGGAGAATCCCAGGGACGGAGGAGCCTGGTGGGCTGCCGTCTATGGGGTCGCACAGAGTCAGACATGACTGAAGCGACTTAGCATAGCATACTGGCCAAAATTCAGGCTTTTTGTTCTTTTTAATTTCCTTGACCTCTAGGTTGTGTTAGCTCTCCCCTGAGGGCAGCTTTTGGGGAAGCTTAAGCCATGTTGAGTCTGATCAGGTAGAACTTGGATGATGAAGCTTCTGTAGTTCCTGCCAGGGCAGACTTGATGGAAGCCAAGTGAAAACCCACCTCCAGTCCTCAGGGAGACTGAGACAGTTGGTAGTTTGAGGAGAGGTATCAATGGCAGTGGCTGGGTGGTCTCACTTGAGTAAGCAACCGGGTAGGACCCGGTGGTGTCAAGCAGGTAAATTTCATCTGTACTGTTAACAATACCCAGTTATCCTCTGTTACTGATGTGAAAACTGAGGTTAGAGAATCAAAAGTAAATTGGACAAGTCGTTTTAGAACACAGACATGGTTTAATCTCCTATACAAGAAGAATACTGTATTTCATTCTTAACTCTTGCATCTATCTTAAAGGACAAATTACATAATTTATATGAAAATATTTTGAAAACATTGAATCACTTTGCAGATACTGTTGAGTTTACAGACCACTGCTGTATTGGTGCATAGACTCAGAGTAATATTAATTATGCACAAAATAATAAGGGTAAATGGGTTGCATCTACTTGGCAGACTTTCTTTTTAATTGATATTTCGAGGGGCACTGAGGGGCTATGAATTATGAAAGTTAGCTAGGGGGTTATTAATTGATTAAGTCATTTGATTGGTTAATACCCTCTCTGTTACATGAAATGTGTACACCTTTTCTAAGAATACATGAAATAAAATTAAGACCATAAATATAGAGAGAGCATCAAGGCCAGAAAATATGAAGATTGATTAGAAAGGCCAGGGGGCATTTTAAAACATACATGTTCATGCAAGAAAATTTTAATATTATAATTAAGTCAATAGTTTCCTAGGATTTTTTTTTTTTTTTTTTGTCCAAAATATTGAACCTGAGGAAATTTCTGTGGTGAACCAGTGGTTAAGAATTTGCCAATGCAGGGGACATGGGTTTGGTCCCTGGTCAGGGAACTAAGATCCCATGTGCTGCAAGGCAGTTAAGCCCTCATGCCACAACTACTGAGCCCATATCCTCCATTCAAGACCCAGTAGAGACAAATTAATAAATATTTTTTAAAAAATTAACCTGAATCTAATAGTGAAGTATCAGTCAGGCAAATCTATATTATTGGGCATATAAGAAATAACTGGCCTCAACTCTTTAAAAGCCTCAGTGCCATTAAAATGAAAAGTAGCAAGAGGCTGGGTGTGGGGGCAACCCTTCAATAAAATATAGACACTCAAGATCATGCTGAGTGAATGCAATGCGTGGCTCTTTTTGAATCTTCCTCATAGCTCAGTTGGTAAAGGATTAACAAAAGAAAAGAAAAACAGCTATAATGAACATCAATGAGACAATTGGTAACTTTCAATATGTGCTATATATTAGGTAGTATTATTATAACAGTGTTATTTTTCTTTGGACACTGGAATTGTTTTATTTCTTGAGGTAGTGATATTTTAAAAATCTAAGTGAGTGTCCTATTTTCTTTGGAGATCAATGTCAAAATGTTTGGGAAGATGTGTTATGCTCTCTCTATCTTGCTTTCAAATGGTTCTAGAACAGTATATATACACATATGTTTTATACATGCAGACTTGCATCAAGTATTTAGAAAAAGAAAAAGAGATCAAGTACATGTGTTAAAATGTTAGTGTTGAAAATAGGTAAACAGAGAGATGTCTGTTGTGCAATTGTTTCACCTTTTCTGCAACATGAAACTGCTTCCTATTCTGTGGACTTGGCATTTTAGATAATCCCATCATCCTTTTGTGACTTTTAAGGTTTTATTTTCATAAAGACTGATGAAAGTGAAAGTTGCTTAGTTGTGTCCGACTCTTTGTGACCCCATGTACTTTACAGTCCATGGAATTCTCCAGGCCAGAATACTGGAGTGGGTAGACGGCCCCTTCTCCAGGGGATCTTCCCAACCCAGGGGTTGAACTCAGGTCTCCCACATTGCAGGCAGATTCTTTATGAGCTGAGCCATAAGGGAAGCCCAAGAATATTGGAGTGGGTAGCCTATCCCTTCTCCAGGGGATCTTCCCAACCCAGGAATCAAACCAGGATCTCCTGCATTGCAGATGGATTCATTACCAACTGAGCTATCAGAGAAGCCCTAAAGGCTTTATTACCAATTCCCTAATCTAGAGTTTGGAATTTAAATGACAGCTTTATGTGATATTTGTTCACTCATCATTTATTCAGTTAATTATGTAACAAGATAATAAGCTAAGCTAAGTCACTTCAGTCATGTCCGACTCTCTGTGACCCCATAGACGGCAGCCCACCAGGCTCCCCCGTCCCTGGGATTCTCCAGGCAAGAACACTGGAGTGGGTTGCCATTTCCTTCTCCAATTCATGAAAGTGAAAAGTGAAAGTGAAGTCAGGGTTCCCCCGATCCCCAATACTGGTCCATGGCCTTTTAGGAACTAGGCTGTAAAGCAGGAGGTGAATGGAGGGTGAATGAGTGAAACTTCATGTATATTTCCAACCACTCGCCATCACTGCCATTGTTGGCTGAGCTCTGCCCCCTGTCAGATCAGTGGCAGCATTAGATCTCATTGGAAAGTGAACACTGCAGTGAACTCTGCTTGCGAGAGATCTAGGTTGTGCAAAATGAGTCCCTGGTGCCAAAAAGGTTGGAGACCACTGCTTTTGAGCCAAATTCTATATCCAAAGCCTAATTCCACCACTGGTTTTTAAGGATTTTTAGCTAGCAAACTAATCTCACTATGCCTCAGTTTTGTAGTGTATAAAATAAAATATGTAAGATTTTGTTCAACAAATACAAATATAAATTACCTCTTAATAACATGTACTTCTGTTGTGCTGTGCTGTGTCCATGGGGATTTCTCCAGGCAAGAATATTGGAGTGGGTTGCCATGCCTTTTTCCAGGGGATGTTCCCAGTCCAGGGATTTAGCCCAGGTCACCTGCGCTGCAGGCAGATTCTTTATCAACTGAGCCACCAGGGAAGTCCAGGAATACTGGAGTGGGTATCCCTATCCCTTCACCAGTGATCTTCCCAATGCTGGAATCAAACTGGGGTCTCCTGCAGTACCTTTTGCTATCATTGTTGAAATAATAAAATGGTCCATATAAAATATTTAGAACAATGCCTTATAAATGTCAGTAATTTTAATTTTACATATGAAAATAGTTTTCTCTTATTGCTATTTTTAACTTTTAATTCCTTTTTCTAAACCTAATAATAAGTTACCCAGTAAGAAATAGACAAATCAGTTAAGTAGACCTTATGACTATAGGAATCAGTTTCTCAAACTGTCTTACCTGCCAGCATTGGTTTTCCATGAGCTGGTTCAAATGTTGACTTTTAAAATTAAATAGTGATAGCTCCTTGATTTGATGACAAAAGAAAAAATTCAATAATGGCTAGATATTCATAATTTTAAGTACTTCCCCCCAAAATATTCCCGACATCTTCGTTACAGGTTCATCAGGTGAAAAAATTAATGTTTTTAATTGTGTAAATCAAACATTTTTGTCTCAGTTGTCATTCTCAGCCATCACATTAGATTTAGTTATTTGGTTCATATTATTTATTTATAGATTTCTAAAATATTATTATTTTCAATTAGTATCAGTTATTATTTGTCATGCACAGATACTCATTTTTACTCTAGTCTTTTTGTTGTTGTTGGTTTAGTTTTCATCACGGAATTTTAATGAAGCATTTATATCACTTGTAGTCTACGAAGAGTACCTGTCTTCTCGGTATTGAAGGGCACTAATTAACAAATTTGATAATTAGTAAATGAAAGCAAGTATTCTTGTATCAATAGAACATCGAAAGAGAAGGAGAATGGTTCCTTCCTCAGTAAATTGTGGTCAGAGTAACCTGAAGGTAGAATTTATGAGAAATGTGACCAGCTCCAACTCTTGCCTCATTTTTGGATTACAGATCTTAGTCACCTATAGTATAGGTTGTAGTTGCTGTTATTGTTAGTTGCTCAGTCATCTCCAACTCTTTGCGACTCCAACGACTATAGCCCGCCAGGCTCCTCTGTCCATGGGATTTCCCAGGTGAGAATACTGGAGTGAGTTGCCATTTTCTTCTCCAACAGGGCTGGTGTTTAGTCAGAACTTTGACACTCGCTTTATAACTGAAATTAATTTGGAGAAAGTTTACTTAAAGGAGAAAATGTTTATCTGCTATTGTTACAATTCAAAAAAATATTATTTAATTTGATGTTAAATATGGATTATGCATAATTAATTTTTTATTATTGCTAATAGAATCCTAAGCCTCAAGTGGAATGATATCACTTAATTTTCAATTAAAATGTTGTTATTACTCAGCATTATTTCCTATTAATCTAATTGCCCTATTTCTACATCTTGGTACATACCTGCCTGATTTTGCATAGGTTTTACCAAGTGGAAAACTTAGGTGTGCACCACCCTGATAGTAAAATTGTAAATGCCTGTGTCTCCCCGCATTGTAGGCAGATGCTTTTACCGTCTGAGCCACCAGGGAAGTCATCTTTATGCTACGCAGTGTCAATCATTAAACTCTTCTTCATTTTTCTAAGAATTTTTATAGTATCTAGAATATAGTATCGGTTTACTCAAAACAATACAGTCATGGCCACCTGCCAGAATACATTTATTGTTTATTTACTGTGGGCCAGCCCCTGGTAACTGTATATCCGACTGTGATGAAATCTTTTTGCCTTGAACACCCAGTCAAATAGCTGATTTAGGAATTGTTAACAGCGTGAACATTGTCATGAATTTGCCATCAAATCTAGAATTGTAGCCCATTTTCACTTGTTTCTCAAAAGATAGCATCATTTAATTTTGCCCTCCTATCACAGTTTCATTGTTTCCTACTTGTATATCTTTTCTTTCCTGACATTAAATGTCATTTCTTCCACTATTTTTGATATAATAAGCAAGGGCAGATGGTTTAATTCCAAAGAAAAGAAATTTGCTTCTCCTCTACACATCTATTTCCTTTAATATGTTATTTAAAGAAAAGACTTATTAAGCATTTAATGCATCAGTCATTCAAACAAATGTTAGAATCTCTTTTTGGGGAAAATGATTAAAACACCGTACGTATTTTATGATGTCCATCATTTTGCCTGCAAGTATGAAACCTGAGCTAAGTGAGTTTTTAACTTTTCTTTTCCAGCTCTATGGCTCTACAATTTTATGAGTAAAAGCATAAAATTATGATGATTTTGAAGTTAGAGGGTAAAGGCGGTATTACATTATAAATTGAGAAAAAATCACCACATTGTTGACTACAGTGTGGAACTCCCGTCCAGTAAAAGACATCTTGGTGCACATGTAATCATTCATCTCCAAATAGGACAAGGTTTCTTAGAGTAGAAGAAGACAAAGAAACTAGAAATTATTAAGCACCTGCTGCAAAGCAAGCATTTTCAAAATCTTAGGAAATAAGTACTCTTATAAATGTTTTATGTGCAATAAAGTAAGGCTTGTAGAAATACCATCCTCACGGTTTAGCAGTCAGAATTGGAATTTGAACTTAGATCTTATAGTCTCTCATGCTCATTTCGCTCCTCATGTAGGATTTTAAAGAATTTGTCCTACTCCATCATCTTATGTGCTACAAAGATAAAAGTCTCAGGAGTTTGTAGATGTAAATATGGGCATCATTTGGTTACATTGAGTGTTTAGTTGACAATGTTCCTGAGATTAATATATTATTGTTATAGCAAGTAATATAATATTTATATTATTATAATATATAAAATCATATTATAAATATAAATATATATGTAATATAACAAATATGCAGTAATGTACTGATTATTACAAAATGGGCTCTCCAGGTGGCACAAGTGGTAAAGAATCTGCCCGCCAATGCAGGAGATGCAAGAAATTCAGGTTTATTCCCTGGGTTGGAAGGATCCTCTAGAGTTATGAAATATTACAAAATATTTGCTTTTTTGGTATTTTTAATGCTGAGTGGATTATTATATGCCTCAAATAATAACAAGTATATGAAGTAGACTGCTATGTTTTCTTCCACCTCTGCTCTCCCTTCTCACTTCTCATTTCTGTTCAGTTCAGTTCAGTTCATTTCTGTTACCCAGATACAAATATTTTAAACAAGTTGGCATATGTCTTCCAGAGTTTTCCATAAGCATATATATTTGCAATGAGTTTATATTATACATATTTTTCTAGAATTTAGTTTTGTTTTAATTTGTTGACCGTTTTGGTCATATTTTTACATGGTTTGTTTTAGAGTGTGTACTGATGGAGTGGGCTTCCCAGGTGGTGCTATGGTAAAGAACCCGCCTGCAGTGCATTAGACATGAGAGACACAGGTTCAGTTCCTGGGTCAGGAAGATTTCCCCAGGGGAGGGCATGACAACCCACTGCATTACTCTTGCCTAGAGAATCCCCATGGACAGAGGAGCCTGAGAGGCTACAGTCCATAGGACTGCAAAGAGTCAGACATGACTGAAGCAACTGAGCATGCATGCATGCTTGCACTGATAGAGCAGCAAAGATTTCCCTCATTATTATCTCTCTTATTTTAGTATTTATATAATAGTAAAATTACACTTAATTTAATCATTTTTACTGATGAATATTTGTTTCCAATTTATCCAAAATCACCAGTCATCAGTCTGTGGCTCCTTGAGGACAGGGACTGGCCAGAATTTGATCACTTGCACTAAGTTCTGCCAAGCACACCATTCAAATCATTGGAGATCTGCCTAACTTTGAGAGTTCTTTCTCACTGCCTGCTACTTCTCTGCCTTACAGAATTAATGTGTGTTTTCTTAAATACCCCATAGACACTTTGTTTCCCAGATTTTGCAAATGTAAGTTCCTTCACCTGGAATGGGCTTCCTTCGTTGCTCAGTGGGTAAAGGATCTGCCTGCAGTGCAGGAGATAAAAGACAGGAGTTTGATCCCTGGGTTATTCTCCTTACCACCCATCCTCCTCAATCACAGGATCAATGACTTTTTCACCCAATTTGACAGAACTTGGGCTTCATCTCTTCAGAAAAAGTCCTTCCTGATTATTTATTGCTGCGTAGGTGCCTCTCCTCCTGTGAGATTCTGAGCTTGTCTGTCATGACAGTTATCGCTGTAGTAGATATGTTTTCAAGTTTGTCGGTCTGCCCATTGGCTCTGAGCTCTTTGAAAGCTGGGACTTGTTTCCTTTTCAATCCTTTAGTGTCTAGCATACTTTCTCCCATGCAGCAGAGGCTCAAAATCCCTTTAATGAACAGATAATTAAATGTTTGTCAAATCTAAAATATGTTTGAATCCATACTTTTAACTTTGCCTAATCCTTGATAGTTATAAACATGTATTTTCAGAAGTGCATCATTCATATTGATACGTATCTCATATTCAGCAATTATCCCTGAGTTAAATATAGGCATGGTGTGTTATATCATCAAAATAGGGTCAAATTCCGTTAAAAAATAGTATAAAATATTATTATATAATATAGTCATTCAATATTATGGACTTCTCGGTGGTGGCTCAGGTGGTAAAGGATCCACCTGCAATGCAGGAGACCTGGGTTCTATCCCTGAGTTGGGAAGATCCCCTGGAGGAGGGCATGGCAACCCACTTCAGTATTCTTGCCTGGAGAATCCCTATGGACAGAGGAGCCTGGTGGGCTACAGTGCATGGGGTGGCAAAGAGTGGAACACAGCTGAGCGACTAAGCGCAGCACATAGTCACTCAAACATTGTAAAGACTGTGAGTTGAGGGCTTAAATGATACATTCCACTTTTTTTCTATCATCTTCTGCAAAATCAGAGTGCTACAATTAATGTCCAATTGCAAAAATATAATCTTTAAGGTTTGGAAAAAATCAACCCATAGGAATCAAAATATGTTTGCAGTTATTCACTTGGACTGCTCTTCCAAATATGAGATTTTTTTAATGAGGGATTAATAAGCACTGAAAATTTACATGTTTTTAAATGCTTGTTTCCTATCATCTTGTATACTTACCAAAGAGGTACTTATTACTCTTCCTCAAATAAATGAAAAATTGAATTGATCTTCCAAAAAAAAAAGTAGGGGAAAATTTTTAAGTAGAAAGAGTTATCCCCAGGGTGGCAGATTGACATTATTATCCACAGTGCCACTTTCTAAAGGTATCAGTCTTGAAATAGTGGGGAAAAAAATGGAAGAACATTTTTATATACACATATACCTATTCTAGGGTGTTCACGAGTAAATGTAGATGCCCACTTCATAAACTGGACTCTAGATATTATACCTTAAGGAAATGATCTTTGCCTGTGAACTGCACCCACTGAATGTTGAACAGAGTTCCTAGAGTATAACATGTCATTAATATGAGCTTATTTACACACATGAAATTCCTCCACTCAAGCCATGTAAGTCAAAGTATGTTCTAAAGATAAGTAAATTTATTAAGTATAAGCAAATTTAATAGCACAAGCTAGTTTTAAAAAATATTCTGTCAGTATTATAGGGATCATCTATAATGAATAAAAGAAAATGCTTGATAAATGGAGTATTATCTATTCATATGTAAATGGATATTTTGTCTAAAATGCTGAAAGCTTTATCTTGACTAAACTAGATATTCCCCTTGCAAAGTTTTAATTTGAATATTGCAAATTAACTTTTATTATTTTTAGTCAAATTTTTTCACTATAGGCTTCGTGCATATATTTATTTGATTCTGCAGAGTATTTAGTATGATTTTTAACTTACACTTTATACTTTCACTTAATTTTCTTTTCTCAGTGGATTTCTCAAATGCTGCAGATAAAATTGCATGCTGCAGAACTGCAGGGCAAGGACAAAGCAAAAAGTTTTAGACAGATCTGGCCCTATTATTTAAATACTTCTTCAGTTCAGTTCAGTTGCTCAGTCGTGTCCGACTCTTTGCTACCCCATGGACTGCAGCATACCAGGCCTCCCTGTCCATTACAATTCCCGGAGTTTACTCAAACTCATGTCCATTGAGTCTGTGATGCCATACAACCATCTCATTCTCTGTCATCCTCTTCTGTTCCCACCTTCAATCTTTCCCAGCATCAGGGTCTTTTCAAATGAATCAGTTCTTCGCATCAGGTGGCCAAAGTATTGAAGTTTCAGCTTCAGCATAAGTCCTTCCAATGAATATTCAGGACTGATTTCCTTTAGGATTGACTGGTTTGATCTCCTTGAAGTCCAAGGGACTCTCAAGAGTCTTAACTTTGGACAAATTAGTCTTTCTGAGCCTCAGTTTTCCCATCTTTAAGATGAGGATTCCATCTTCTCTGTTATTATCAGAGATGAATGAGCTAATGTTCAGTGCTTTGTGAGAGCTTGTTAAATGAAAGCACTTACTATTGTTTCTTTTCAAATAATGTAAATCCCAATTATTTTATAAGTCCTTACAATTTACAGCCTTACATTGATACATAAGGATAAGTTTTTGTAGGTTTGCTTCTTTCTAAATTGAACGACATAGATTATGCCAGATATTTAGCTTAGATATTGTTAACAACTGCATTTTTTGATTATATAAATTAATAACTTATAACTTTAATGCCTTGAAATATCACTAAAATATGTGTTTTTTCATTGCCACCATCCACATGCAGTGTTATTCCTTAGTGACTTTTCTGTGAACACGTTATTATTTTCTACAGCAGGCACTTTTTTTAAATACCTCATTTGCACTTTTATTTTAAATATTTAGGGGAAAGAGAAAGAGTTTTTGAGAGAAAGGAGATAAATCCCCCAACCAACAGGAGGATTATATTTACTGTGCCTGCATTTTTAATTTGCTGTTCTATTTTTGTTGTGTATTATTTTGCTCGCTATATTATTTCCATTCTTTTTAGCTTTCATCACCAGGAAAGGATGCAAGTTTCTTTCCGAGCTATGCTTCCCACTCCATTTACCAGCGGGAAGTGTCATATTAATGGTATGATATACTCCTTAACTGCAGATCCTCTGTCAGTTCTGCAGCTCTTTCACTTCCTATCAGCAGAAGTAGTTATTTTAAATAGAGTTGATATTATGGTCTGCATAGTGAAGTTAGCCCTACCTTTCCTTCAGTTTCTTTTCTTTCCATTTCTTGCTTGTGTGGTTTGAAAACTGTGAATTATAAGACTCTGAAAATCAGGATGAATCTAGGAAGTAAACTATTGTACAGACTAATTTCTGTTTAGACTTTTGACTTGGAACTAGGGGACTCGCTTTAAGACACCTAGCTGGCATTTGCCCTCTGATAAATCCATCAACCAGTTGAAGTCCAATTAAAAGGAATGCTCAGTTCAGTCACTCAGTTGTGTCCGACTCTTTGTGACCGCATGAACCGCAGCATGCCAGGCCTCCCTGACTATCACCAACTCCTGGAGTTTACTCAAATTCATGTCCATCGAGTTGGAGATGCCATCCAGCCATCTCATCCTCTGTTGTCCCCTTCTCCTCCTGCCCCCAATCCCTCCCAGCATCAGGGTATTTTCCAAAAGTCAACTCTTCGCATGAGGTGGCCAAAGTATTGGAGTTTCAGCCTCAGTATCAGTCCTTCCAATGAACACCCAGGACTGATCTCCTTTAGGATGGACTGGTTGGATCTCCTTGCAGTCCAAGGGACTCTCAAGAGTCTTCTCCAACACCACAGTTCAAAAGCATCAATTCTTCAGCACTCACTTTTTTTCACAGTCCAACTCTCACATCCATACATGACCACTGGAAAAACCATAGCCTTGACTAGAGTCAGTTACCTCAAAATTTCCTCCAGGTGTTAAGAGTAAAGAGTATGAAGCTAGTCATATGAATTTATACTAATGTTAGTGACTTGTCTCACAAACAACTATTAGGATTTGTTTATTATCAGTACACAGAAATATCCATCAACTTCATTGCATGAAACATGCTATATTGTGTAAGTTCAGTTCAGTTCTGTTGCTCAGTCATGTCCAACTCCTTGTGGCCCCATGGACTGCAGCACGCCAGGCTTCCCTGTCCATCACCAACCCCTGGAACTTACTCAAACTCATGTCCGTCTAGTCGGTGATGCCATCCAACTGTCTCATCCTGTCATCCCCTTCTCCAGCCAAATCCATACCACTCTTCCCCCTCTGCCTTGGATGACTTGAATATTTGCTTCACTCCTCTCTGCAAACTTAGTACCTTGGCGATATTCCTTTCATAACATTTTCCCAAATGTTTTATGATGCAGTTCCTAACTGCAAATGTGAAGTCCCTTTGTATGCTTACTCCATGGTACCCTGAATCCCTTGGCTTATGGACTTTTATTTCTCCTCAACATTTAAGCATTGGATGAATAACTGGTGCATTGTGACTATTGAAGAAAATTTTGAAAGTGTCACAGGGGTTCTGAATAACCTTACAAAAAAAACAGCAAACACTGTGGTATGCTCATTCATTGAGAAACAATGTACTTCACCTATTTTTGAAGTCAAATAGTGCAATAGTTGGGAAAAATGATGTTTTCTAATTAATCAGTGGGCCAGAAAACTACTTCATCCAGAACATTTCATTCTCAGAACGTATCAGTTATCCTCTTACATAAAATTGAGAGCCTATTTGAAAGAAAAATGTAGAAGAATTCTTTTTTAAGTAGCTGAATGCAATTTAAAGAGGGGCATGCTTCAAGTTTTCTTGCATTCAAATTTGAAAGTAAAGCAAAGCAAAGTGTCCAGTTAGTATATACTGCCAGGTAAGGTGAACATACTTGTCTTATTTAGAGAAAGAAAGGCAACAAGAGGGATGACAGATTGTTAAATCCATCCTAAATTATTTCTCTAACATTATTTGATCATCTGGTTTCACATTACAAGTGGGGTGGTTATTGACAGTCGTTTAGACCTCTGCAATTAGTGGTTTGTTTCCAAACCCATATTAATCTCTGAGTATATCTCCTCAACCTAACCGGTAGGATTGAACAACAAAAAGAAAATTGGCCTGATGCTTTGAGGGGCTTTACTGGGCCAGTTTGGGACTGAGTATGATTTTTTTTTTAATTTTATTTTATTTTTAAACTTTACATAATTGTATTAGTTTTGCCAAATATCTTTAAAATTTGGAGAGCTTTTCCACAACTGCTCTTTTATCCTGTCCTTATTTCATTAAGGCTGTCTCATTCCACTGTAGTTCTCTTCTGATTCAACTGTCCATTCTTCTCACCATATACTGATGCTCACTTGTTTCACGGAACTTCTAAGTATAGTGCAGACTTCTCATATCAGCTATTGCATATACATGAGATATTCCATCTGTCGCATATCATGGGTAAATTTTCTCTTCCACCTAGACTAGATTATCCCACCCTTCTCACTGCTAACCTCTGGTACTCCTCCAGTTCCCTTTTACCTGTACTTCCTCAGAGAAGCTGTCTGTAACCCTCTTTCAGCTGGATTAAGTGGCCAATCCATGTGGTCTCTGTTAATCCTATGTGGAACTTTCTCATTGCACACATAAACTCTTATTTCAGCTGTTTGTTTTCTTCTCTGTGTTCCTGGAAGGCTGGGACTATGTTGAGTTTGCTTTTATAGTCCCAGACTCTCACCAGAACTGTATCGGGCATGTGATTGGTATATAATAAATATCTTTGAGTATATAATTATTTTTACAATTTTTCTTTGCATTTAATTACTTTCCATTGTTCAATATTTGGTAAGTTTGACCTAGTTGTTGTATGTGGGGCCTGGAGGAGATGAGTAGGGGAGAGCTAAGCAGTGACCAGTGCTGACAGTGATAAACTGCTTGGGACTGTACATGCGTAAGTGTCTCTGTAACATAAACTTGATTCATATTACCATTTGATGGTGAACTTTGAAAAATGTTGACATTTTCATAGCTGTGTATTACCTGACTGATACTATTTCTTGGGCCAGTGAGATTTATAGATACTTTTATTTTCATTAATTATAATTGAAATCTTTGTTTCTTCCTGTTTTTAAAAAATACATATTATCATTGGGCCAATCATAGATAAAGGGTAGTTGATTTTAGTGATTTTACTAAAAATAGTAATTCTATTGAATAGTTTCTCCATTTTTTATTGATGTAGTTTTATTCTAGAGTTGGATCTAATGTGTATAACATAGCATTTGGTTTTCTAAACATTCCTGATTTTCAATAAGTCACATGAAAATATGTTCATTTGAACATTTTTAATATGTGTATTATTATTATACTTAGAAGAACACAGCTAAATTCACTTAATGACTTTTATAAAATATAAGATTGTGTGATGATAAACTGTGAAGCCAAGTAACTAAGGATATTTTTAGAGCAAGCTATCCCAATAGCAACACTTATATACTGCAACATGTAAGAATCACATATACTTTTATTATTTATTTTACTCCCTATTTCTGCAAGTATATTAATAACCATGCATTTTATTTCTATGAGTAGATCTATTTATCTTTCTGCATAGTGTCATGCTAGTTGTTGCATTAGAAATTCTTTTAAATGAAAATTAGTTGTTATATGATATAGAAGGTATACATTTTTTTAAGCTGTTTATTTAAATGATTGATGTTTCTTATATTTCTCTAAATAAAAAAGGATGATGCAAAACTGGGCATACACTTCAACTGATTGTGAATATTACTCTATAAAGCTCATCTGTTATACTTCTATTTTAATGTCTTCTTAAAGGGTGTAAAAGTAGTTGAAACTGCTCCCCCAGTTGTTGGTGGTATACAGGTGCTGTTTTTATTGGTTCATAGGTACCAAGCTGTACCCAAACTGTGAAGTGCTGTGGATTTCTTTGTGAATCACCATATCTAAGCTAATGTGGTGGTGGTTTACAAAGTAATTCATAGTGCTTCACAGGTGCTTCTGCAGTTGATCTACATCTCGAAGCCTAGGATCCCTTTACTGAGCCATTGAGAACAAGCTACTTTGTATTACAAGACTTACAAGGTCAAGAGATCCCTGGTAAATGTGCTGTAGAATCCTTCCATTTGGTACTTTGAGTTAATTATTATCAAAGTTGTGTCAAATGCACCAGAAATTTGATTTCTTTACCTAAGTATACATATTTTACATGGCTGGTAAATCTTATCTCTTCTTTTACTTTTCTGAAAAGTAATTTTATAATACTTCTTCATTAAGGAACATAATACATCAGAAAGAAATTCATTAAATGGATATTTCCACCCGAATAGTAAACATGCCATTTGAAATTTGAAGATTTTAATTTTTATTATCATACATACTCATGTAGAATTACTCTACATAAAGTCTATATCGAATCAATGAATTAATTAAATATTTTAACTGCTAAGTGGTCAAGGGCTTATAAGAATCCTTGCTATGCGATATTTCTGTAAGTAACCAAGATTTCATTTCATTCACACCAGGAAAACATTGTTGGTGTAGGCCAAGAAACAACCTTAATGTGTCAAATTGTATATTATGAAGGAGCATTTTAAATTAGGTATATTTTGGACACACATTTCCATTTACCTTTGTGGGACCAGTTTTCTTTGTTCCCATTTTATGATTCAAAAGATTGAGTTACCTTCCCAAGGTCACAAAAGCCTATTTTCTTGCTGACATGTATTATTAAAACAAAGAACTTTGTGGTCATTTAAGTCACTAGAATTACTTAGGCTGATTGATTCATGAACCATTAATGAAACATTGGATGATTAACTGTTTTACTAATTGATTTAGATTCCAAATAGTTCTGTCGACCTTACCACATCCTTTTTATTTACAGGGCTAGAACTTAAGACTTAGCTCAGCTCAATGGTATGACCACAAGTCTTTCATAACTGAATACTTTTGGTCTTTTACTTCTTAAGTGGCATGTTTGTGCACCAAAATGGCAGTGGTAAAGGTTTCTGAAATTACTTATGAATCTTCATTTGATATATCTTTTGTATTCATTATGACTTCATTTTTGTCTTATGTTTGATTCTTTAGAAGTGGGTTGTGAATATGTCTCATAAAGTTGGGTGACTTAAAATAAATTATTGCACTAAGTCATTAAGTCCTTTTTTTCTGATAGGTAAAAAAATCAATATATTATTTTAAATTGATATGTAATCAAAATGGTGAATGTCATATATGTGGCATATGATGATTTTGACATTGAAATATATCTTATACAAACATGATTAGAGATTCTTCACACAAAAACACCTTGCTGTTCTAAATTAATTTAAAAATATGATACAAATGTATTATCCTAATTGACTAGTCTTTAATTTATCAGTAGTTTTAATTATCATGCCTTCTCTGAAAAATATATATTGTTTCTCTTAAGTCTCTGTGTTCATAAATAAGCTCCTCAGTGCTCTAGGATTCCCTGTGTTTTCATTGTAAGCTCCATTGCTGGTGTTTGTGGATGGGTTTGAAAAGCAACTGAAAAGATAGATTTCTGAGATACCATTGACCTAGAACCCTCTGATTTTTCTATTGTATTTAAGAGATCTACTTGAAAATTTTTCTTTGAGCTAATGATGCCATTTTTAATGAGAATACTTACAACTGCTGATTTATAAATTTAGAAGAAATTTACAGCATTTTTTCTTGAGAGCATTTTTAATTTATCAGAGATAAAATTAGGTTTATTCTCACATCTTATAAGTGAATATTCACTTTTATCTTGTATCACCATTCTATATTTAAGCCTAGCATTGCTAACTCTTCATTTTTAAGATAAATACACAAAGGTTTACAAACAATATATTAATTTGGGGTACAATTTTCAGTAGAACACGTGTTCAAAATGGATTTACACTTTCTTTCTAGGGCCAAAGGCAGCATTAAGCCCTCCTAACTTTTGTGAAACCTATATGAGAATATATATTGGAAAGTGAACGTGTTAGAGTTCTTCAGAGAAACAGAGCCAATAAGATGTGTGTGTGTGTGTGTGTGTGTGTGTGTGTGTACACATAGAGAGGGAGAGATACTTATCTTAAGGAATTGGCTCACATGATTGTGAAGGTGTGACAAGTCTAAAATATGACGGGGTAGATGAATAGACAGGAGACTCAGGAGAGAGTTGCAGTCTGAGTCTAGGACTCACTCAAATTCTGCTGCCAGAATTTCTTCTTATTCTGGGGTGGTCAGTCTTTGTTCTATTAAGGCCTTCCTTCAGCTGATTGGGTGAGACCCACCTACATTATGGAGGGTAGTCTGCTGTATTCTTAGCCCATTGATCTAAGTGTTATTCTGATCCAAAAACACCTTCAAAACAAAACAAAACAAAAACACCTTCACAGAAACGTCCAGAATAATGTTTGACCAAACAGCAAGTCATGCAGGTACAGCCAGTGAGAACATTCGTTGTTGATTTTTTTTTTTCAATGAATCAAAATTTTATTTGTGAGGTAATGATTTGATGTTATTTCTAAGATTTTCTTAATGATTTAGTACATACAGCTCTGTATATGTGGACTTACATATATTTATATTTCATTTTATTTAGTGGAAGTTAAGTTAGTTGTAGATATTCCTTTGGTTAATTTTCCAGAAAAAAAATATATTCTTCATCTGAAAGAATAGCAGAAATAATTACAACCTAAACATGTCTCATTAAATGTTTACTTTCATTTTATGGAAGTCAAACTTTTAAAATAAATTCATAAGCTTTAAAAACTTAAGTTTAAACACTAGTTTAAAAAACTTATGATTACTATCAAAATATAAATTTAAAAAGCTTTTCTTCTTTATCTTTTTCATTTTTATAGAATTCTTATTCTATGTATTCTTTTGTGAACTTACAGGACCAGATGTACTATGGATACTAAATAAATATTTGCAGAGTGAATGAATGAAGTTTGAGTATTATAATCTTTAAAAATAAATTTGAGCAATGGTGAAAAAATTGTTTATGATTATTAGCTTCATCTCTGATCCTAGCTTTTATCTCTTAATGCATCTTCCAAACTCATGGCAAAACTTCCACAGAAGTAAGTGATCACTTCATCTAAAAATTAATGAAATGATGAAAACCACTTTTTTTTTTCAGTTGATAAGTTGTGTCTGACTCTTTGTGACCCCATGAACTGCAGCATGCCAGACTCCTGTGTCTTCCACTATTTCCTGGAGTTTGTTCAAATTCATGTCCATTGAGTTGGTGATGCTCTCTAACCATCTCATTGTCTACTGCCCCATTCTCCTTTTGCCTTCAATTTTTTGCAACATCAGGGTCTTTTCCAGTGAGTCAGCTGTTCACATCAGGTGGTCTAAGTATTGAAGTTCCAGCTTCAGCATCAGTCCTTCCAAGGAATATTCATTGTTGATTTCCTTTAGGATTGACTGGTTTGATCTCCTTGCTGTCCAGGGGACTCTCAAAAGTTTTCTCCAGCACCACAATTGAAAAACATCAATTCTTCAGTGCTCAGCCTTCTTTATTGTCCAACTCTCACATACATGCATGAGCCAAAGAAAACAAAAAGAAACCACAGTAGGGTAAATGGGTATCATATTAAATGTGAGTGAAATACATAGAAGAAAAGAAGGATTTAGCCTGTTAGGAATCTGAGTTTTAAAAAGTTCTAGTTCATTTGGATGCATACTTTGGAAAGTACTTCAGCTGAATTACTCAAATTCTGAAGATATTAGCTATGTACTAATTAGCAGTTAGTAGAATATCAACCTTTTATTTTCATGTGGGTATACTTAAGTGGTGTAACTGAGCACCGCTGTAATCAGTGTCCTAATTTTGTCTCCTTGAGAGACTGTACTTTTATAGCCTGTTCCCCCAAATAATAATTAGAGGAGTAAATTAAATCTCTGCAGTTCTGCTTTAGAAAATAAGGTGGTGAACTATATGCAGAGAGAAGAATTGGGAAAAGTAAACAACCTTAGGCTCTTAAAAATAGCTCTTCTTAGAGAAGCAAATAAGATTTATAGGGATCTCATTCAATCAGTAAATTGACATTATTGCCCTGTTTTACAGATGAAGGAATAAGGGTGCCCTAACTTGTAAATCTCTGTCCTTTCTATCATATGACACACTACCTATGTGCAAAATTTACATCCTGGAGGCCTTACAGCTTATGAGGAGAAATTTCAGATTAATAAGGAAAAAACTCACAAAAGCTACATTTGGAAAAGATTTCTTTTTGTCCCTAGTACTTAAGTTATAATAATTTCATCAGATTCCCATTTTTATTCATTTTTTCTGTGAGGATATTCTCTTCTTTGTTGTGATACTTTGACTGGTATGTTACAAAATATTTATATCCTGATTTTGGAAAAGTCTTCTCTAAGCAGATACTTTTTGTCTACCAGAGGTCTCCTCGGTAAGCAGGTGGATATTTTCATGTGAATTAAATGTGTGAACCCAAGGTAATCATTATCCTGATCAGAACCAATCAGCTTTCCATATAAACAGGTGACCCAAAATCAGCATTTCAGAGTCTGTGATGTAGGACTGCATGGAACCCTTTGGTTACTAGCAGGTGAACATACCAGGTATGAAGAGCTGACTGGGTAGACAGAAAAATACAGAGAATACATGAATATAATAGTTATAATGTAGCAAACTCATTTATCAGACAATGGAGAGATTAGAGCTATAGTCCTTCATTGGGGGTTGGGAGAACAAATGAAAACTGCAGGGTAGTAGCCTTATGTAATTTGAGAAAACGTCTCAGATGATTTTTACACGTTCATCTGCCTGAGAACCACTGACCTAAAATTTCCTAAGGTCAAAAATCATACAAACTCTTGGAAAAGAATAGAGAAGATAACCATAAAATCAGTATGAAGTAACATAAAGGTGGAGGAGGGAAATCTTTACAACTCAGAATCAAAAGCATCTTCTCTTCCTAAGGCAAGGTTACCATGGAAACACCAGGGCCTGAGAGCCTGGGGCACAAGCTTGGAGCTCAGGTCTGAATGGAAACAGTGTGTTAAAGAGAGCATATTAACTATTTGACAGTGCCTATCTAGAGCTAGGAATTCAGAGGGCAAGTAAGTGAAATATCTAGAACAATGCTGTCCAATAGAAATATAATGTAAGCTGCATAGGGAAGTTAACCTTTTCTAGTTTTCAAATAGGTTAAAATTAATTTGAAACATTAAATAGAATCCCATGAATCAAATTTAATAATATATTTAATAATATATTTTATTTAACTCACTACAGAATAATTTCAACAAGTAATCATGTAAGAATTATTAATGGGATATTTTACATTCTTTATTTGTGGTATTAAGTCTTCAGAATTTGAGATATAATTCACACTTACAGCACATCTTAGTTTGAAAGAAAATGAAAGTGATAGTCACTTAGTCACTCAGTCATGTCCAACTCTGCAACCCTGTGGATTATAGTACACCAGGCTCCTCTGTCCATGGGATTCTGCAGGCAAGAATACTGGAATGAGTTGCCATTTCCTTCTCCAGGGGAGCTTCCCAACACAGGGATTGAAGGCAGCTTCTTCACAGTCTGAGACACCAGGGAATCAATATGTCAAGTGCTCAGAGAGTCACCATGTAGCTAGTAACTATGGCATTGCATAGTTCGGATATAGAGGACAAATGCGAATGTGAGTTGAAATTCTCACATGCCTAGCTAAGTCTGTCTTGTCAGTTTTCCTAAGCATAGCACAGCGAGCTCAGCTCAGTGCTCTGTGATGATCTAAGTGGGCAGGATGGGTGTGGAGTGAGACGGAGGCTCAAGAGGAAGGGGGTATATGTATACATATAGCTGATTCATGTTGTTGTACAGCAGAAACTAACACAACATTGTAAAGCAATTTTTCTGCAATAAAAAAAGAGGAATGCACATACAAAATTTTAAAATGACAACAAAAATTAAAACAGCAGTGGGAAAAAAAAAAGAACCTGGCAGATTATAGTAGTTAGAAAGATGTGTTCTCAAATCAAACTGCCTAGATTTGAGGCCTGTTCCTACCACTCAGTAGCTGTGTGTGTCCTTTGTCTGCTCACATATCCTCAGTGTTCTGCTGTTTTCTCACCTGTAAAATAGAAAAATAACAATTTCCTCATAAGGTTTTTATGAACATTACATAGGCTACAGCAAGGGCTTCAGTAGCACATAACAAGAGCTCAAAAATTACTGGTCCTGATTCTTTTGGTGGTTGTAACCTGGCTTTTGAATGTCAGAATTAATCAAGATTCAGTTCTAGGCTCCGTTGATTTTTTTCAAGTTTCTCTGGGAAATTCTTTCAGTGACAAGGGCTCCAGTTCCTACTTCCATGACAGTAATACACAGATTTTAATCTTAGGCTTAGACTTCTCTTTTGCAAATCCAAGTATCTAATAAAATCCTGGACAGATCTCCTTAGATGACTTAAAGTGAAAGTTGCTCTGTCGTGTCTGACTCTTTGCAACCTCATGGATATACAGTCCATGGAATTCTCCAGGCCAGAATACTGGAGTGGGTAGCCGTTCCCTTCTCCAAGGGATCTTCCCAAGCCAGGGATCGAACCCAGGTCTCCCGCATTGCAAGCAGATTCTTTACCAGGTGAGCCACTAGGGAAGCCCAAGAATACTGAAGTGAGTAGCTTATTCCTTCTCCAGGGGATCTACCTGACCCAGGAATCAAACCGGGGTCTCCTGCATTGCAGGCGAATTCTTCACCAGCTTAGCTACAAGGGAAGCCCTTAAAGTTATCTCTAAATCAACATATTGATACTGGAGTGCAGAATCACCTCCACTGAATTCTGCCCTTCATCCAAATAAACAAACCAAAAGAGAGATCTTTTTCTTTCTGACAACTAATAACTGTACAGATGTATAAGCTGAAAATTTAGAGATAACCCTTGATCCACTCTCCCTCTTCTCCCATCACCAAAAACCTATTATCAAATAATCTCCTGTAAGTTTCTTAAATCCATTTTCATCTTCACTGTATTTTTACCATCACCAGTTTACCCAGGGTAACATCATCCTGTGGATTATTGCAATAGCCTCCCAAGTGCTCTAACTTTATCTGTTTTACTTAAGGTGTCAATCTGATTATTTTATTCCCCTCCTTAAAAAGCTCCAGTAATTCCCCACGTGTTCCAGAGTTAATGACCGAGATCTTTTATGTGACCTAAAATTTACCACTGCCTGCCTCCAGCCTTTCCCTGGGCGCTAGTCACAGTGATTTAGTTTCAGTTCTTATGCTGCTTCTTGTCTCAGTCCCAGGATGTTGGCAGAAGTGAATCCATCTATTCAGAATCCTCTACTCTCACCTGCTCTTCTAGTAAATCCCTGCTCATCCTTTACTCATCAGTATAGTAAGCCCTCTCTGATATCTAGTCTCACAGCATACACAGCACCATTCTAGTTTGTAATGTCTTTATTTATCAAGTTATTGATTAATATTAGCTTCCCCTACTCGACTGTAAGTTTCATGATCGAAGGGCTCATTATTTAATTATATCATCATTATTTGCAATGAGAAATATAGTTCCTGCCACAAAGAGGGTGCTCAGTATATATTCTGGAAAGGAGATCAGAAACCAGAAAATGTTAGAGGTAAAGCACAAAATCTTCATAGAAATCAAACCACTTTTCTTATTACAACAAAATTCTTTTCCCCTCAAGAGTGCCGGACTGTTGCTATTACTGTTATGCTTCCCATTCATTGAAACAATTAAAATTGGTTCCATCCCCCAAACCTAGCAGAAGATTGCTAGGCTGCTTCACAATTCTTGGTCTGTCTCCAAATAACCGTCTTATAAATTTGCTCCCCCCAGTTTCCTTGTTTCCATCCTGATCAAAACCCAAAAGAGAATGCTTTGTTTATTTATATTGAACTGACGTAAAGTTCACTTACGATATTATTAGTTTCAGGTGTACAACATCTGTGATTTGATTTTTTTATACATCACATACCATACAAAGTTATAACTATATTCCCTGAACTGTATGTTAGATTTTTGTGACCTTTTAGTTAATAACGGGTAATTTGTAACTCTCAATCCCCTCCGTCTATTTCATGAATACCCCCTCTAGAAATCCCTCCCCCCTGGAACAAACCTGGAAATCACTGGTTTGTTCTCTGTTCTGTGAGTCTGTTTCTGTTTTATTTGTTGTGTATTTTGCTTTTTAGATTTCACATGTAAGTGAAAACATACATATTTGTCTTTCTCTGACTTGTTTCACTAAGCATAATGTCATCTAGGTCTATTATTATTGTCTCAAATGGTGAGATTTCTTTTTTTTATGGCCAAATAATATTCTTTTGTGCATATATATATATATATATATATATACACACACTACATCTATTTATCCTTGCACTATGGACACTGAGGTTGCTTTCTTATCTTGGTTATTGTAAATAGTTTCAGTGAACATCGAGGTGCATATATCTTTTAGAATTGGTGTTTTTGTTTTCTTCAGATCCATACCCAGGTGTGGAATTTCTGGATAATAGTTCTATTTTTAATTTTTTGAAGGACTTTTGTACTGTTTTCCACAGTGGCTGTACCAATTTACATTTCCACCAACAGTGCAGGATGGTTCCCTTTTGTCTACATCCTTTCCAGCGCTTGTTATTTCTTATTTGTTTGTTTGTTTTATGATATCCATTCTGACAGGTATAAGGTGATATCCCATTGTGGTTTTGATCTTTTCTTGTACCTGTTAGCCACCTGTATGTCTTCTTTGGAAAAAAAATGCTATGCAGGTCTTCTACCCGTTTTTATTTTTTATTTTTTCCTAGATATTCAGTTTCATGAGTTCTTTATGTATTTTGGATGTTAGAAAGAGGTACTTTAACTCTGCCTCTGTCTAGGATTCTCCTGTGCAGTCCAGCTAGAAAGCCAGAATATTGCCCTAGGCAAATATAGTCAGAGATTGGAGGAAGGAACCAAAGTGGTTGATACCTAAGGTGTGAGAGCAAACCAGCATTGCCTTAACCAGTCTGGGACTTGGGATCCAGTCAATGGTGTGTGGGACAGGAAGTGACCGACACAGCTGCAGATAGCCAGGGTAAAATCAACTGCTGAATGTTTTCTTCTCATGAAAAAATAAAAAGTTAAAGGGATTACTTGTATGTGCATGTCTGGGACACCAATCTTGTTACATTTTCTGTGGCATATATATGAATCATAAACTTTCCAGCAGTGAGAGGAAAGATTTAAATAACTAAAATACTTGAAAATGAACAGCATGCAGGCTGTGTATATATATATATATATATATATATATATATATATATATATAAAAATACCTACCTGATCATTAATTGTTCATATAAGGTAAATTTAGGATATCTACATTTTATGAATATGAGACCCAGATATATTGGTGATAAAAGCAAAATGTACATAATATAAACACATGGCTTCTATTTAAGGTTGCATTTCTCTGCTGCCACTTTTCATTACAACAGCTTTCCAACACAGTATTAAGGATAGCTGTTTTCCGAAACCCATTTGCCTGTCTTTTACTCCTATCGTGAAGAGTGATTTCCACTGTGCTTTTGCATTGCTAGTTTTCTGCTTCCTATTCACTTCCTTGGAGGATTTCAAATAGGCTGCATAAGATCAATCAGGCGACTTTTAAAAATTGCCTTGGAAAACGCAGTGATAGTCAAGTGCACCAACTAAATAGCTGCCGTTTACCAATCTTGGAAGGGAATTCAAGACTATACAGTCAGTCCCAAGACCTGGTCAGTAGCATGGGTGGATTTATATTTTAATATCATTCACAATTCCGTTAGTAGTTATACTTTGAAACAGAATTACTTATCATGTACTGATTTTGGTTGTATTAATTTGGAAATAATTTATATATATACACACACGTGTGTATATATATATATATATATATATATATATATTGCAATTTAGAAATTTAAAAAAATTTAATAAGTTCCAGAAACCATTTTCTGTGACTGACTCCAATATGTGGCTTTGTTAATTCTTTGTGCCAAAAAATCTTAAGGTTGAATTTGTAAGTATTGGCAACAAGCAATTCTTTTTAGTATCTGATAACATTGAAATTCTGGGATTGTATATATCAATATTTATTCTTGATTTAATTTATAACAGTCATCAGCTGGATTTTGCCTAAAACCTCAAGCATCATTTGATATACAAAAAATAAATAATCTAAATTCCTAGTGAAGGACTTGTAGACACAGCTTTGTTCTTATTTATATGCATAAAATAAGACTCAATGGTCATGAATTTGACCAAACTCCAAAAGATGATGGAGGGAAAAGGAGCCTGGCATGCTGCAGTTTATGGGGCTGCAAAGAGGCAGACATGATTTCCTAGTGAACAACAACAAAATATGCATAAAAACGATGGCCAGTGAATGGGTGTGAGTGCTTAGTCACTTTCACTTTTCACTTTCATGCATTGGAGAAGGAAATGGCAACCCACTCCAGTGTTCTTGCCTGGAGAATCCCAGGGATGGCGGAGGCTGATGTGCTGCCATCTGTGGGGTCGCACAGAGTCGGACTCGACTGAAGTGACTTAGCAGCAGCAGCAGCTTAGTCACTCAGTCGTGTCTGACTCTCTGCGGCCTCATGGCCTGTAGCTCACCAGACTCTGTCCATGGGATTCTCCAGCCAAGAATACTGAAGTGGATTCCCATTCCCTTCTCCAGGGGATCTTCCTGACTCAGGGAACAAACTCAGATCTCCTGCATTGCAGGCATATTGTTTACCATCTGAGCCACCAGGGAAGCCTAATACTGCATACCTAATTCCATCCAAGGTCAGGAGTTTATATTGCAACTCATATGAAATTGCTTTTATCAATTACTGATTTTCTATTTTCAACCTATAAACTCATCTGCCAATAATCTTAGTACAAAGATGCTGATACAGACATTCAGTTCAGTTTGGTCACTCAGTGATGTCCAAATCTTTGTGACCCCATGGACTGCAGCATGCCAGGCTTCCCTGTCCATCAACAACTGCCAGAGCTTGCTCAAGCTCATGTCCATTTAGTCAATGATGCCATCCAACCATCTCATCCTCTGTTGTCCCCTTCTCCCTCTGCCTTCAATCTTTCTCAGCATCAGGGTCTTTTCCAATAAGTCAGTTCGTCACATGAGGTGGCCAAATTATTGGAGTTTCAGCTTCAGGATCAGTCCTTCCAATGAACACTCTGGACTGATTTCCTTTAAGTTTGACTGGTTTGATCTCCTTGAAGTCCAAGGGACTCTCCAGAGTCTTCTCCAATATCACAGTTCAAAAGCATCAATTCTTTGGTGCTCAGCTCTCTTTATACTCCAACTCTCATATCCATACATGACTACTGGAAAAACCATAGCTTTAACTAGAAAGACCTTTGTCAGTAATGTCTCTGCTTTTAAATATGCTATCTAGGTTGGTCATAGCTTTTCTTCCAAGGAGCAAGCATCTTTAATTTCATGGCTGCAGTCACCATCTGCAGTGATTTTGGAGCCCAAAAAATAAAGTCTGTCAGTGTTTCCATTGTTTCCCCATCAATTTGACATGAAGTGATGGGACCAGATGCCATGATCTTAGTTTTTTGAATGCTGAGTTTTAAGCCAACTTTTTCACTCTTGTCTTTTACTTTCATCAAGAAGCTCTTTAATTCTTCATTTTCTGTCGTAAGAGTGGTGTCATCTGCATATCTGAGGTTATTGATATTTCTCCCGGCAATCTTGATTCCAGCTTGTGTTTCATCCAGCCCAGCATTTCACATGATGTACTCTGCATATAAGTTAAATAAGCAGGGTGACAATATACAGCCTTGATGTACTCCTTTCCCTATTTGGAACCAGTCTATGATACAGACGTAATTTCTCTCAAAATAGCAATTTTGCTTTTTTTTTATTCTTTCATACTATCTCATAGTTATCTAATGATGACTATGACTGGGCTGTCTAGGACAGGGGTCCCGTGGCCCTGTATTTAATGCAGCTGTGGTCCTAACTTTCAGATGGTAGCCAAGTTCTGCTGACTGTACCTCTGAACTTTCTCTTAATCCTCCCTCTGTTTCATTATCCCCTCTTCCCACCGCCACCCACTATGTTGCTTTAGGCTTATGTCTGGATTCTCTTCTGTTCCTTTTCCAGTCTCTCTTTGCAGCCCATAATCTGCTGTAGAATCATACCCACATCCTAATGTATTCTTTACTCATTCTAATGTAGTCATCATATCTTGAACATGACAAACTCTGAAGTCATTTTTATTAGAATTTGAAATGTTATACCTTTTATTTCTATAACATTTCTGATACTCCAACATCTTTCCCCTACACAGACATATAACCTTCCCACCAACAACCCTTCTATCCATTTTCTAACTGTCAAATTCCTATCATACTGAAAGGCCCAGGGGAAATATTTTATTCTCTGTGGAGCCTTCCCCAGTTCCTCAAAATAGAACTCATATATTCACCCTTGCTATTGCCTTGCAAATGATGACACTATGAGTGCAAGGTATTTCATAGTAATTATTTACACTTAAAAGTTTCAAATAATGGGCTCATCAAGGGCAGAGCTATACCTTAGCCAACTTTGGGTCATTGACTCATAGCATGATACCTGGTAGTAGGCTGTTTAGTAATTGGAATGATAGATAACAATTTTGAGCACTTGTGAAACATGAGCTTAGATTGAAGTGTCTTGATTTCGGCACTACTGGGCTTCCCTGCTGGCTCAGCAGTAGAGAACCCATCTGCCTGTGCAGGAGACTTGGGTTTGATGCTTGCATTGGGAAGATCCCCTGTAGGAGAAAATGGCAACCCACTCCACTTTTCTTTCCTGGGACATCCCACGGATACAGGAACCTGGCGAGCTACAGTCCATGGGGTCGCAAAGAGTCAGACAGACTGAGTGACTGAGCACACATACGTGCTGTCCCCTAGGGCACTGTGGAACTTTTAGCATCATTCTTGTTCTTTCTCCATTAGATGCCAGTAACACCTTCTCCCAAGTTGTGATGGATAAAATGTCTTCCATCATTGCCACATGGCCCCAGCTGAGAATTGTCCCCAGCTGAGAAAAACTGACTATTGAAGCTCATCTCATGAGGCAGCCATACATATTATTTTTTCTCTTTTCTAAGAGAGGAAATTGTGGCTTAGGTGATACTGGTAGGTGATATTAAGACCCTGATTTAAACTCTAGGTGTCTCCAGAACATGTGTTCTTAATCACTAAGCTGCATTGTATTCTAATCCATAGCTGTTGAATACTTTAATATCTGACATCTAGTCTCATTTCTTCATGTCATGCTATTGATGGAAATCTTAATTCACTTCAAGATTTGAAGAGTAATGAATTGTTTTCAAGTTTGAGTGAAGATAAGATATGATTGTGCATATATGCCTAACCGACACACACCTGGAGTTTCTAAGAGTCTTTATTAGCCTTCAACCCAACTTCTCATTCCCCAGAGGAACCTCTTCTGTATCTTCCATGCACAAAGATGTGGATGTCACAATAATGATAGTTTAATTTGAACATTATTTGTAAACAAGTTGCCCTCAGAGGTGGGAGCCGTATGGTCCCAGGTCTGCCACACATCTGCTCAACAGTCCACATCCTCTCATAGACCCAACTTTCTTCTCTGAGAAATGGAAACAGTAATTATAGCCCTGCTCACCACACACATAATTATTCACGTCTTTCCTTAAGAAGACAGTACTAGATAAATGAGGACCAGTACTACTGTTTTGTAGGAATACAGACATTTTGTTTGTTAGGCTGAAAGGGGCTGTATCTGGTTAAGAGTATTCATACAGGAAAAGTTGGACAACTAACTGGTAGGATAGCGATATCTGCAAACAGTCTCTTCTGCTCCATGTGGACGCGTCTTATTCTTCAAGACAACCTCACATCAGGAATATCAGTACATTTCCTTTGGATTTTAATATGTAACATATTAAAAAAAATAATATCATGGTAGTACCAATGATTTATTTATTACTGTTGTTCCTTCCCCAGTACAGAAGCTCAATAACTGAGGGGCTATATTTTTAAGTGTGTATGTGTGTAATTAATATCTCCTAATCCCTGAACTATGACACTTCTTGCCTTTTGAAAAATATGTCTTGGTGCCATTTCAAAACCTCCAGTTCAATACTCATTAGTATTTGTTAAATATTAATATATACTTTGAGGGAAAATGCATGCCCAAAGCTTCCCTTCTGAATTGTCAAGGCTTTATGAATATTGACTGGAAAGGAGGCACTTGGATGACCCATCCTTATTTAATATATGCATTTATATCACCCTGATCCTACAGCTTGTGATCCATAATGAAGAGTTGATCTTAGCATTTAGATACACTTATTCATTTCCAAAATCTTTCCCTATCCATTAACAATAAAGTAAAATAATGTATTAATAACTCCAGCATCTGCTCTTAAACTCTTTCTGTGCTCTTGAGGAGTGGTGTTGTGTGGGTACTTTTATCAATCTTTCCTCAGTTGCTTGAATCTTTTCTCAGCTATTAGAAGTCAAGCTTGAAGGAGAAACCTTCATGATTTGTTAAGTTATATGGCCATTATGCTGTACCTGGTGTTCAGTTCAGTTGCTCAGTCGTGTCCAACTCCTTGCAACCCAATGGACTGCAGCACGCCAGGCCTCCCTGTCCATCACCAACTCCTGGAGCTTGCTCAAACTCATGATGTAGGAAAACTTTGTCTTTTCTTAAATGTATAAATCTTTGCTATTATCTTCAAATGTGATTAGATATACCTTCACACATTTTTTTTGTTAAAAATGATTAATTGATTCAATGTAAATAATTAAAGCCCTATAATTTTTCATGGTTTGCTGTTATAGAAGCATCAAAAACTAGAGTGGTTTGGCTTTCTTTCAATGTGTTTCTCACCCTATAAATGAGAATCAGAATAATCTCATATGGGGTATTTATAGACTATATAAGATATAGTTTAATATATAAGTAATAAATAGTAAATAAGGCAATGGCTTTTGTGTTACTTCAGACATAAGACTGAGAAGCTACAAATGCTCTCCAATGAGTCTGCAGGTTAAATTCAAGATGGTAAGTAGAATAATGACCCCCTTCAGAGACGTCCACACTGAGTGTGACATTGTGTCACATGTCGCTGAATGTGACATGTGACATGTCCACAGTGAATGTCCTAGTCACTGAAATCTATGAATTTCTTAATGCCATCTGTTGTTGTTGTTGAGTCACTAAGTCATGTCCAACTCCTTGTGGCCCCATGGACTGCAGCCTGCCAGGATCCTCCGTCCATGGGGTTCTCCTGGAAAGAATACTGGAGTGGATTGCCATTTCCTTCTCCATGTTCCATGGCATAAAGGAATTAATGTTCTGGATGGGTTTAAGGTTGCTAATAAGCTGACTTTAAAATAGGGGAATTGTCCTGGGTTATCTGGGTAGGCTCAGTGTAATCACAAGGATGGTTATAAGTAGAAGAAGGGGGCAGAAGAGATAGAAGCAGAGGGCAGCATGAGAAGAACTCCATCCCACTTGGCTGGTTTTGAAGATGGTGAGAGGGGTCATGATTCAAGGAATGTGGAGGTCTCTAGACGCTGGAATGGAAAGATAGAAGAAGATTCTTTCCTCAAACTTCCAGGAGGAACATCACCCTTAACAGCTTGATTTTAGCCCAATGAGATCCATTTCAAATTTCTGATGCTAAGTTAATAAATGTGTACTGTTTAAGTCATGAAATTTATGGTAATTTGTTAGAGAAGCAGTGAAAACCTGATATACCAAGTGAGCATTGGGTTAGCATTTTGTTAGTCATTTAAGATCTCTATTAGTATGACTCCCTCAGGAGATACGTCATTACTTCTGGGACTTCTGAGTTTGTGGATTTTGAGTTTTTTGGTGGGGAATACCCTTAATGGAACCTCTTTGGGAGACATTCAGAGACTTCTGTCCTGCCTCAGGAAGCTCATGCTTTACCTGGGGATGAAAGACAAGTCAGTAAACACAAACTTGTCATTTATTACAGTAAATGCTTGCAGAGATGTGCACTTTGTGACTGTCCTTAAAGACATAATCAAACCCATCTCTGACATATATGCAAAATGGACAGTTGAATTTCCTCTCTTCCCAGAACCAGAGTTACACTGGGTGAACGTATTCAGACTAGGACACAAAGAGGAATTCAGTAAATCAGCGTAGGCTAGGTTATGGCACAGTAACTAGCAATGGACCCTGTAACAACAGGCTATTTCTAACTGATACTGTGCTGCTTGTTCATGGACACTGGCAGAAAGTTTCTTCTATACTGACCTTTTTCTAATACTCTGGTTCATATGCACTCCAGGACAAAGATGAACTGGAGATTCTCAGACTGGCAATGAACTTCTTCACGTGTGAACTGGAGTCAATGCATGTCATATTTATCTGTAGTTCATTGGCCAGATAGAGAAGGTGATGGCACCCCACTCCAGTATTCTTTCCTGGAAAATCCCATGGACGGAGGAGCCTGGGAGGGCGCAGTCCACGGGGTCTTGAAGAGTCAGACATGATTGAGCGACTTCACTTTTACTTTTCACTTTCATGCATTGGAGAAGGAAATGGCAACCCACTCCAATATTCTTGCCTGGAGAATCCCAGGGACAGGGGAGCCTGGTGGGCTGCCGTCTATGGGGTCACACGGAGTTGGACACAACTGAAGCGACTTAGCGGCATCAGTAGCAGCAGCATTGGCAGAAATAGTTACATGGTCCAGTCCAATTGCAGACAGCAGGTAACTAGAGGAGAGGGTGTCAGGCAGGAGTTACTGTATTAAGGAGTGTGTGTACCCAAAACATGGGGGAGGGCATGGCAACCCACTCCAGTAATTTTGCCCTGGAAATCTCTTGTACAGAGGAGCTGTCTGGCTACAGTCCATGCAGTCACAAAGAGCTGGACATGATTAAAGTGACTTAGTACGCACACCCATAACTAATACAAGAGCAGCATTGTTGCAGCGATCAACCCTTATATTGAACCAGGACATGCATTTTCACTCTCCACTCAGCTGAGTGCCTTCACCTGAATATTAGTAGTAGTCAATTTATTATTACCCAATAGAATGTCTAGGTTATACCTGTTAGACCACAGTGTTTAAATTGCTGATATTATCTTTTTCTATACCTGGCTTACTACTGTTTTGAAACTGCTGAAAGAATGGTTCGTGTAATGTGTATCATAATTGTAAAAAGAAACCAGATGTTAAAAGTCAAATTTCTGCTGAATCAAGTGTCAGTATGCCTTTAAGGAAGGAACAGTTTGGAAAGCAAAGTGTAGAACCACTTAGAAGCACTGGTTCATGCATTCAGTAAGCATTTACTAAACCCTTACTGGGTACCCAAAATGTGCTAGGTGATGGGTATTAGCACAGGCAAAATAGACAAAGTCTTCACTGTTATAACCTAGGAGAAGATTAAAAAAAAAAAAAAGACCAGCAAATTACAGAACACTGTGATAACCACTGAAATGAGAAAGAGTACAGAGTGCTCTGGGCATGTGCAAGAAACTGGCCTAACCCAGACGTGATAATAGTCTGGGGAGATCGTGATCTAAGCTGAGGGTTAAGGGACAGTTAGAAATTAGTTAAGTAAAGAGGAGGGGAGGGTTAGCATAGAATACCGAAGGAGAAGGGGAGGAGTACTACAAAGCTAGCATTAAGTGTACAGGCCTAGAGGCCAGATACTGAGACCTGGCTGTTATCTATCTACCCTCTCAGAGGAATAATGAGGCCGCTTTCAGCAGTGTAGACGTCCCAGCTTCCTGTTACTTCTGCACCATGCCGTGTGTGGGCTTGATGTAAAGGCCTTGTGATACTGTTAGATCAGTTTTCATTGTCTGGCTCACTCTACAGTTAGAAAGATTTCTTCATCCAATGCAGATCCTATTTTGAATTGCAGTGGTAACTTGGAATGCATTGCGTTTTCGTCAACACAGGTGGTGTTTTTCTGGGTTGTGTGGTACACACACAGCCACCGGCTGGCTTTTCACATTCCAGATTCTGTATTGCACCAGGGACTGATTTACTTACAACTGGGAGGAAAAGAGCTGCCTTAAGTGTTTGCAATTTGCTATGCATAGTTGTTTCTTTTTTTTTTTAATATATATTAAGCCAAATTTCAGAGAAGGCAATGGCACCCCACTCCAGTACTCTTGCCTGGAAAATCCCATGGACGGAGGAGCCTGGAAGGCTGCAGTCCATGGGGTCCCTGAGGGTCGGACACGACTGAGTGACTTCACTTTCACTTCTCACTTTCATGCATTGGAAGAGGAAATGGCAACCCACTCCAGTGTTCTTGCCTGGAGAATCCCAGGGACGGGGGAGCCTGGTGGGCTGCCGTCTATGGGGTCGCACAGAGTCGGACACGACTGAAGCGACTTAGCAGCAGCAGCAGCAGAAAGCCCAATTTATGCAATTTTAAAGTGAAAATTGCTAAACCATCAAGCAGAAGTGTTTTGCTCGGTGTGTTTTTAAAAAGTAGAGTTTTCTTATCCATTCATCTGCTGATGGACATCTAGGTTGCTTCCATGTCCTGGCTATTATAAACAGTGCTGCGATGAACATTGGGGTACTGGTACATGTACACAATGGAGTATTACTCAGCCATTAAAAAGAATACATTTGAATCACTTCTAATGAGGTGGATGAAACTGGAGCCTATTATACAGAGTGAAGTAAGCCAGAATGAAAAACACCAATACAGTATACTAATGCATATATATGGAATTTAGAAAGATGGTAACAATAACCCTGTGTACGAGACAACAAAAGAGACACTGATGTATAGAACAGTCTTATGGACTCTGTGGGAGAGGGAGAGGATGAGAAGATCTGGGAGAATGGCATTGAAACATGTATAATATCATGTATGAAATGAGCCGCCAGTCCAGGTTCCATGCACGATACTGGATGCTTGGGGCTGGTGCACTGGGATGACCCAGAGTGATGGTATGGGGAGGGAGGAGGGAGGAGGGTTCAGGATGGGGAACACATGTATACCTGTGGCGGATTCATTTTGTTTTATTTTTTTTATTTTTTGATATTTGGCAAAACTAATACAATATTGTAAAGTTTAAAAATAAAATAAAATTTTAAAAAAAAAGAAAAAAAAAAAGTAGAGTTTTAAAAATGGAAGTGCTACATTGGAACTTCTTGGTGGTTTAGTGGCTAAGACTCCGTGCTTCCACTGCAGGAGGTAGGGGTTCAACCCCTGGTGGAGGAACCCCTGGCCATACCGTGCACCATGGCCAAATGAATAAAATTAAAAATTAAAAAAAAAATTTTCAAGTAGGGGCTAAAAGATAATTTTGACCAAATTTACCTATTGGTGGTGGTGAAAAATTTAAACATAGAAACCCTGGTGTGGATTTTGAGTTGTTCTTTTTTTCCCTTCATATTCCCTAAGTATATTTTCTGCCTTATGCTTAGAATGGGGGGAAGAATCAAGCAAAACGATGTTATGTAAAGAAAAACTAGTGTGACCTGCACATGACTATTTAGATCTCAACTTTGCAAAAACGTACTGTAGAAATTCCCAGCAAATCATGTTTCTCTTGTTGCATCAGTTTCCTGATCTCTCACTGCTATTTTGAAAGGATTATAAATGAAGTCATGCCATTTACAGTAACATGGATGGACCTAGAGATTATCACCCTAAGTGAAATGTCAGAGACAAATACCATGTGATATCGCTTATATGTGGAATCTAAAATATGACACAAATAAACTTACGAAATAGACACATACTCACAGACATAGAGAACACACTTGTGATTGCCAAGGGGGAGGGGAGATGGGGGAGGAAAGGTTGGGGAATTTGGGGTTAGCATATGCAAACTATTATATATACAATGAATAAACAATAAGATCCTACTGTACAACATAGGCAACTATATACAATATCTTGGGATAAATCACAATGGAAAAGAATATGAAAACAAATATATATATATATATATATGTGTGTGTGTGTGTGTATGTATAAAATAGTCACTTTTGCTATACAGCAGAAATTAATACAACATTGTAAATCAACTATGTCAATAAAGTTTTTTAAAAAAATGATTGCAATGGAGACAAGTAGAGTCAGTTTGTATCAATTTAACAAAAAAAAATGAAGGCTATGCAAATTTAAGGTTTTGTTCTGCTCATTATTTATTTGCAATCTGCAGAACTTGGGGAGGTCTGAGAACACAGTAATTTGTTCATGGGGTAAGTTTAAACTTGGAAGTATCACTGGGAAAAATGATTGAAAGGAATATGGTATTCAGATGCCTGGCAAGGGGGCAGGTGAAGGATTAAAGAAACGGGGGATGACACGAGGTGGGATTTTGAAACCAGGCATGTGGCAGTTGGAAGTTGATTCAGCGAGTTTATACAAAGCACCTTCTATGAGCTAGGCACTCTATGAGACACTGGGGAGACAGGAATATGGCATGGCTTCTGCCATGAAGGACTTCATTTTCCAAAGATGGAGAGACATTAACAATGTAAGGTGAATGTAACTGAAATGGAGACACTGCTAAACTGTTCTTCAGGCCTAGAGAATTGAGAAACCCTATGGACATATTCCCCCAACATATAAGGGGAACTAGGAATAGCTCTGGAATTTCTAACTTCATTTTCAGAAATTTATATATAACTACAACTACTTTGTAGTGATGCTTTCTAAGGCCCACTTGACTTCACATTCCAGGATGTCTGGCTCTAGGTCAGTGATCACACCATCATGATTATCTGGGTCATGAAGACCATTTTTGTATCGAGCTCATCTTTGCATGAAATGTTCCCTTGGTATCTCTAATTTTCTTGAAGAGATCTCTAGTCTTTCCCATTCTGTTGTTTTCCTCTATTTCTTTGCATTGATCTTAAGGAAGACTTTATCTCTCCTTGCTATTCTTTGGAACTCTGCATTCAGATGCTTATATCTTTCCTTTTCTCCTTTGCTTTTCTCTTCTCTTCTTTTCATAGCTATTTGTAAGGCATACCCAGACAGCCATTTTGCTTTTTTGCATTTCTTTTTCATGGAGATGGTCTTGATACCTGTCTCCTGTACAATGAACCTCATTCCATAGTTCATCAGGCACTCTGTCTATCAGATCTAGTCCCTTAAATCGATTTCTCACTTCCACTGTATAATCATAAGGGATTTGATTTAAGTCATACCTGAATGGTCTAGTGATTTTCCCTACTTTCTTCAATTTAAGTCTGAATTTGGCAATAAGGAGTTCATGATCTGAGCCACAGTCAAAGCTAGGGGAGGTGATGGAATTCCAGGTGAGCTATTTCAAATCCTGAAAGATGATGCTGTGAAAGTGCTGCACTCAATATGCCAGCAAATTTGGGGGAAAAAAATCACTGCAGATGGTGACTGCAGCCATGAAATTAAAAGATGCTTACTCCTTGGAAGGAAAGTTATTACCAACCTAGATAGCATATTCAAAAGCAGAGACATTATTTTGCCAACAAAGGTCCGTCTAGTCAAGGCTATGGTTTTTCCAGTGGTCATGTATGGATGTGAGAGTTGGAATGTGAAGAAAGCTGAGTGCTGAAAAATTGATGCTTTTGAACTGTGGTTTTGGAGAAGACTCTTGCAAGTCCCTTGGACTGCAAGGAAATCCAACCAGTCCATCCTAAAGGAGATCAGTCCTGGGTGTTCATTGGATGGACTGATGCTGAAGCTGAAACTCCAATACTTTGGCTACCTCATGCTAAGAGTTGACTCGTTGTAAAAGACCCTGATGCTGGGAGGGATTTGGAGCAAGAGGAGAAAGGGATGACAGAAGATGAGATGGCTGGATGACATCACCGACTCAATGGACATGAGTCTGGGTGAACTCCGGGAGTTGGTGATGGACAGGGAGGCCTGGCGTGCTGCAATTCATGGGCTCGCAAAGAGTCGGAAACGACTGAGTGAATGAACTGAATTGAGAATTACTTCACTGTTTGGTGATCAGAATAATCAAGGTCTTTGAAGATGAGCAAAATGCCGGGAATGTCTGTAGAGTATTGAGCTGGGAGATGAGAGTCATAGGGGCAGGTAGAATTCAAAGAAGGGAGACAGCACAGTGGGGTAGGAATTTCTCCCCGTGTTCTTTCCCTTGTCCCCTCTGCCTTATTTCTGAACTCTTCTGAGTACACAGAACCTCACACAACCTGAAATTTAGCCTAAAAAAGACTTGATATATGTACACCTCCATATGTGAGGCTTCCCCAGTGGCTCAGCAGTAAAGAATATGTCTATGATGCAGAAGATGTGGGTTCAATCCCTGGGTCAGGAAGATCCCCTGGGGGATGGCATGGAAACCCTCTCCAGTATCCTTGCTGGAGAATCCCATGGATGGAGTAGCCTGGTGGGCTACAGTTCACGGGGTCACAAAGAGTCAGATGCGACTGCAACGACTGAGCACACATGCACGCCCACACACTACCATATGTGAGATAGGTAGCTAGTGGGAAGCTTCTGTACAGCATGGGGGAGCTCAGCTCAGTGCTCTGTGATGACCTAGAAGGGTGGGATGCAAGGCAGTGGTAGGGAGGTCCAAGAAGGAGGCAATATATATATACATATAGCTGATTCACTTCATTATACAGCAAAAACTAACACAATATTGTAAAGCAGTTATACTCCAATTAAAAGGAAAGATTGAAGATGCTGGCTTTGGCAAATAAAGAACTGTATTAGAGAAATAGAATCAATAGATACAGATACAGACTAAGAAGTCCCCACATACAGCCTTATCTACCTTTTTATTCTGTTGTGGCCCTCATTAGATTGGGATGATGCCTACCCACATTGGGCTTCCCTGGTGGCTCAGCTGGTAAAGAATTGTCCTGCAAGGGGTTAGTGGAAGAAATGGAAGTTTCAAAAGCCATCTTTAAATAAAACTGGGCACCAATAGTGGTGACTATTGTTATGTGAGAGGTTTTAATAACATGATATTTATCTATGGTAGGTATAAACAATCTTAGTTGGAGGCATTTGCATTCAGAGTAAAAACATATAGGTTTATTTTTAACAACTTTATTGATATATAATTCATCAGTTCATTTCAGTCACTCAGTCGTGTCTGATTCTTTGTGACCCCAAGGACTACAGAATGCCAGGCCTCCCTGTCCATCACCAACTCCCGGAGTTCACTCAAACTCATGTCCATTGAGTCAGTGATGCCATCCAACCATCTCATCCTCTGTCATTCTCTTCTCCTCCTGCCTTCAATCTTCCCCAGCCTCAAGGTCTTTTCAAATGAGTCAGCTCTTCGCATCAGGTGGCCCAAGTATTGGAGTTTCAGCTTCAACATCAGTCCTTCCAATGAACACCCAGGACTGATCTCCTTTAGGATGGACTGGTTGGATCTCCTTGCAGTCCAAGGGACTCTCAAGAGTCTTCTCCAACACCACAGTTCAAAAGCATCAACTCTTCTGCACTCAGCTTTCTTTATAGTCCAACTCTCACATCCATACATGACCACTGGAAAAACCATAGCCTTGACTAGATGGACCTTTGTTGACAAAGTAATGTCTCTGCTTTTTAATATTCTGTCTAGGTTGGTTCACATTTCATATAATTCACTTATGTAAATTGTATACTTAAATATTTTTTGTTTTTTTCAGACTTGTACAGCCTTCACCAGTATTATTGTAGATATTAATATTAATATTTTTCCAAATATCCATCTCATTTTATGTTGTACAAATAGTCTGTCTTTCTGTGGTCTTTTACTCTCATGGTATCATGTTGGCATGTAAGGATTAAAGAAAAGCTTTGCAATCCTATGCTTCATGTAACCTTGGATTTTATAGACTAGCAGAAAGTGAAGGGTCTTGTTGAGGTAAACTGTTTTGTTTAGAAGCAGACCAAGCAGAAAAGTTGAAATGTATTATGAGAAGTATGACATTATCCATTTCAGTCGTATGCTATGTATTTCACAATGATGATTATAGTGTCTGAACTATCCTTACAGTCCACATAGAACAAAAAAATACATCGGTTTAGGCAAATATAGAGAGATATGTAAATGTTCATTTATTAGGTTTCGAAGTTGAACGGATGAGCAATAATGCACAAGGGACTCATATAACTTGATTATTTAGTGTTTTTCTGGCCTTGACATGTGACTCTTGAGATTTCTTCCAGCGTAGAAAATCACTTCAACCAGAGCTGTGGGCTTGGCTAGGCTCCACAGGGATGAGAAACAGGAAGGAAGAAGAGACATGATCATAACAGATAGATGGGAACTGACATCATGGCCCATGAGTCTCACATGTAGCTCAGGTGAAATGATGTGCCATAAATTAAACCCTGTGATTCCTATTAAAAATCTGCCATGTAAGGTTGACTGAACTTGGAAAAAAAAAAAAAAGGTTCAAGTCAAGGCATATATCTATGGGAGTCAGGGCTGCCTTCAGCTCCGATAGGAAACACTGCCAGCTTCATATCGACAATAAGGAGACCTGTCTCCTTATCAGGCCACCAAGGCCTTTCAGCCTGGTCTTGGAGTCCCTGGGGGCCAGCAGATGGTCAGTAGTTGAGCATAGTGGCTACATCTGGTGCGGAAGGCATCATTGTTCACTACTCTTCCACCCCTCCTCATCCTACTAACATTTGGCTTGGCCGTGTAGCTAATACCGCGTGGCTGTGGTATTGCATTCTGGGAAGAGGCTGTAAGAGCCATGGCATGGTTTTGACATTGTTTTTTTCCTCTCTGTCATGGAAACAGCTGTGTGTAAGATGGACTTTTTTTTTTTCTTTGTTTTTTCTTTGTTGTAGACTTCAGACTATTTGAGAAGCCAAACACTGCTAACCAATAGTCAGCATGTAATATGAATGAATAACTACCTTGTAAGTCATTGTTACTGTAGCATAATCTAACAAAAACTGACTTATGCATGTCACATTTATAGGATAGAAACAGGGAACTCAAATGTAGTATGAGGAATATATTGGGTCCAGAGACGGTAACCCAAGCTATTGGGTCGGGGGCTGGACAAACTGGAAAAGAACAGGGCAAAAGAATAAAGGTGCAGGCAAAGCCAGGGATCCCTCAGTAGTCTGTGATCATCGATGAAACCACCCAGGCTTACTTATTTGTCATGTTTGTTTATGTCTTTAGCTACAGTGTTATCTGGTAGGTGACTTGGTCATTTTCAAGGTAACTGCATTTCCACCTATTACTTTACATTCTTTCAGAAAAGAGAAATTCTCAGAACCTGCAATAAATTCAATACTCTCAGGAGCAGTTGCTTCAGAGCAGATTTAGGTTTATGGCTAAACCATTCTAAATCAATTAATCTCTCCTTGGCGTCCTTCTAACCCATTTTGGGAGTGACTGACTCAACAAGGTAGGAATAGATCATTGCATCTTATATTAAGAGATTCTTGAGTGGACAAGAATCAGGAATATTGACTACAGGGGAAGGATGAGGGGGACGAGTGCTGTATCTTTAAATTCACTTCCACCAGCATGGAAGTACCACTCATTCCCTGTAGACATCCATCCCTGGGATGAGAAAAGGAAATACACATTGAGCCTTCTGCCTATGTACTGTGATGTGTAGAACTAGGATTATGCCCACAGTTTGTCATTATTTCTGATGCATGGGGTGTGTGTGTGTGTGTGTGTGTGTGTTGAGTTGTAACATTATTTTCTGGAATGTTGTCCTTATAACCCTAAAAGTCATCAGAAGGATGCTATACCGCTAGTGGGCTAATTTAATTAGAGAATATCAAAGGACTTTGTCTCTTACTTTAATAATATCTTGCTGCTAAGTCACGTCAGTCGTGTCTGACTCTGTGCGACCACACAGACGGCAGCCCACCAGGCTTCCCCGTCCCTTGGATTCTCCAAGCAAGAACACTGGAGTGGGTTGCCATTTCCTTATCCAATGCATGAAAGTGAAAAGTGAAAGGGAAGTCGCTCAGTCGTGTCTGACTCTAGTGACCCAATGGACTACAGCCTACCAGGCTCCTCCATCCATGGGATTTTCCAGGCAAAAGTACTGGAGTGGGGTGCCATCTTAGACATAGACAAAACAGCATACAGTCACATTCAAGCTTATTGTTTTCCATTTAAAGAAATTTCTGATCTGAAATATTTGATTTTGTCTCACACAAACTGATTTTTTAAATAAGAGAAATTACCTATTAATTATTATTTCTCATACTATGAAACCCTAAATCAAATTTAATATAAATATTGAATACTTACATATATATATATATATATATATATTTATATAAACTGTTAAATTTTAACAGAAATTAAACTCTAAGAAAGGCCGGTTAATTTTTAAATGCTTCAATTAATTTTAAAATGACATCATTATCTCTTCACTCCCTCACACTGCTTTTAATTATTCCCCTTTGAATAGAAACTATTGGCTATAATTAATTTTTTGAAAAGATGCTATGTGGAAAATAGAAAACAGACAATGTATAACTGTTTTACATCAGGTTTGTTCAAGGGGTAATTAATTTTCATAAGACATAATAAGAAAATTTAATGAAAGGCAATTCTTATTTTATTCCCACGTTAATCCCAAAGGAAATCTGGATGTTAGGAACTTACTCTTTCCTTGCTTCCACAGAGGAGTCAGAGCTTTTTATTAGGGAAAAGTAATGAACCTTTCATGCCAAAAAATGTTCAATATTGTTATTACAATGACTACCCCCGGACCCCTGGTTGAGAGAAATTCAGAGAACATCTGGACATCATTTCCATCCTTTTTCTTGAGGCTTATTTTGCTACCATAAATGATAACACTCCGTAAAGAGTACATTAAAGAAGGGAAATGTGTTGGTCTGACCTGTTTGAGGCAAACGATTTCAAATATTCTTGACTTTTTAATGCGCGGTGAACCCTCACCGTTTGTGAATAATCCCTCTGGGGAATGTGTCAATCCTGATTCTTGAATACCTATTTAGCATATGACTTCCTCTATAAAAACGAGTAAATGATAATGAAGAGAGAACAATAAAGCCATGTTGAATGTGCCTCCAGCCTTGAAGTATTTGTAATAATAATCCATGTCCCAGCAAAATGACGAGCTGACTCCATATCCTGGAATTTAGGGGTCACTCCTGAAATGTAAGCTATGAGTGTGAAATCTATAATATCAAGAGTTTACTTTCTTTCTTTCTAAAAAAATATATAACTACCTGGGAGACGTTTTGTGTCCAGAAAGAAATTCTGGCATGGAAAGTGTAGTGAAAGTCATTCAGTTGTGCCCGACTCTCTGTGACCCATGGACAGTCCATGTATAGTCCTATGGAATACAGACGCGTGTATCGTCATGGAATTCTCTGGGTAAGAACACTGGAGTGGCTAGCCTTTCCCTCCTCCAGAGTATCTTCCCAGCCCAGGTCTCCCACATTGAGGCAGATGCTTTACCAGCTGAGCCAGCAGGGAAGCCCTTTTCGCACTGTTAAATGTAGGTAAGAGCTTATACTCCTGGAATGTACTGCAGGATTTCCATCAGATAGTGGGGATGGACAGTGATTTAAAAAGATCAGTTCATGATGTAACCTGAACAGTGTTCTGTGATTTTGCCTTTTAAATATAACAAATAACATGCACTACTGAATATTTAGATGACACATTTTATAAATGCATGCATTCCCATTGTACTAGCAGTATAAACTTCTTACCCAAAACTTGAAAAATTTTTGCCACTGTTCTCATGTTGGATTATTTCCTTCTGTTGTTTTCTTTAGGGAGAAATAATTTATTTTAAATCTAAGGTGTTTATATTAATATTGCTATGTGTACATAGTATTCACTGATATTTTATCACTAAGGTAGATTGTATAATTAAATTTATCTTAGAGAAGAAGAGAATAAGATACAAAATTGTTGCTATTATTCAGTTGCTAAGTCATGTCCAACTCTGTCCAACCCCATAAACTGTAGCTTGTCAGGCTCCTCTGTCCACGGGATTTTCCAGGCAAGAATACTGGCCATTTCCTTCTTCAAAGATGCAAAAGAAAGTGAAAGTGAAGTCACTCAGTCTTGTTTGACTCTTTGCGACCCTGTGGACTGTACCCTCCCAGGCTGCTCCATCCATGGTATTTTCCAGGCAAGAGTACCGTAGTCGGGTGCCATTTCCTTTTCCAGGGGATCTTTCCAACCCAGGCATCGAACCCAGGTCTCCTGCATTGTAGGCAAATGCTTTACCATCTGAGCCACTAGGGAAGTCCCAAAAGACGCAAACTACTCTGTATAAAATAGATAAGTAGTAAAGATATATTATTTTAGAAAATGCAGAGGAACCAGAGATCAAATTGCCAACATCTGCTGGATCATTGAAAAAGCAAGAGAACAACAACAACAAAAAAACAAGCAACATCTATTTCTGCTTTCTTGACTATGCCAAAACCTTTGACTGTGGATCACAATAAACTGTGGAAAATTCTTCAAGACATGGGAATACCAGATCACCTGACCTGCCTCTTGAGAAACCTGTATGCAGATCAGGAAGCAACAGAACTGGATATGGAACAACAGACTGGTTCCAAATAGGAAAAGGAGTACGTCAAGGCTATATATTGTCACCCTGCTTGTTTAACTTATATGCAGAGTACATCATGAGAAACGCTGGGCTGGAAGAAGCACAAACTGGAATCAAGATTGCCAGGAGAAATATCAATAACCTCAGATATGCGGATGACACCACCTTTATGGCAGAAAGTGAAGAACTAAAGAGCCTCTTGATTAAAGTGAAAGAGGAGACTAAAAGAGTTGGCTTAAAGCTCAACATTCAGAAAACAAAGATCATGGCATCCGGTCCCATCACTTCATGGGAAATAGATGGGGAAACAGTGGAAACAGTGTCAGACTTTATTTTTTGGGGGCTCCAAAATCATTGCAGATGGTGATTGCAGCTATGAAATTAAAAGACACTTACTTCTTGGAAGGAAAGTAATGACCAACCTAGATAGCATATTGAAAAGCAGAGACATTACTTTGCCAACAAAGGTCCGTCTAGTCAAGGCTGTGGTTTTTCCAATGATCATGTATGGATGTGAGAGTTGGACTGTGAAGAAAGCTGAGCGCCAAAGAATTGATGCTTTTGAACTGTGGTGTTGGAGAAGACTCTTGAGAGTCCCTTGGACTGCAAGGAGATCCAACTAGTCCATCCTAAAGGAGATTAGTCCTGGATGTTCTTTGGAAGGAATGATGCTAAAGCTGAAACTCCAGTACTTTGGCCGCCTCATGAGAAGAGTTGACTCATTGGAAAAGACTCTGATGCTGAGAGGGATTGGGGACAGGAGGAGAAGGGGACGACAGAGGATGAGATGGCTGGATGGCGTCACCGACTCGATGGACGTGAGTTTGAGTGAACTCCAGGAGTTGGTGATGGACAGGGAGGCCTGGCGTGCTGCAGTTCATGGGGTCACAAAGAGTCGGACATGACTGAGCGACTAAACTGAACTGAACTGAATTGAAAGATATATTGTATAGCATAGAGAATTATAATCATTATCTTATACTAACTTTTAATGGAGGAGTCACTATGTTGTTCACCTGAAACTAGTATAATATTGTAAATACTATACATCAATTAAGAAAAGAATAGTTGCCCTATTTGCTACCTTATTTGCTGTAGCAAATGTAGCCAGTAAGAAGTAGAGTTGGCAGCAGCTTAAACCTAGATCTTTCTAATACCATTCTCCTGTCCTTCCCTTTATGTCTAAGATTAGTGAAACAATAGATCTAAGCTTGGAAACAGAACATAAGCACAAATACATTTTTTCTTAATAGGTTGAATAGAACAGCCTGAACAGTCGATGACGTCACTAACAATGCTGATAACAAAGCTTATTGAAAGCTTACAGTTACTTACAGTCACCATATTCTCAGAAAGAGATAATTTCCTGAGCAAAGATAAATCCATTCTCTACTCCACATTTTCCTCCTCTTCTTTCTCCTTACTCCTTCCCCTCCTCCCCCCTCAGTCTTTCTATCTCTTCATTCCCTGAATCCTCTCTAAATTCTTTTTCTTTGTTCTCTCTCTCATGTAGATTTTTAAAATGTATCTCCTCTCTCATTTTCTTCTCTTCTCTCTTTTTATTTTTCCTTTTCTATCTCTATTTTAAGCCTGATGCTTTAAAAACAAAACGAAACAATAAAACAAAGACAAACCCCCCTGTGACCTGGATTATATGATCATTAAAGTTTCTGGATAATACAATACAGAACAGACTATTGAATGTTTTTTTTTAAATACATAGAAACCCATGCTTCTGAGGTCAGAATAATTGCAAGTAATATGATTTATGAACACAAGCATTATTTTAAGTTGAACTGTATAAATGATAGTTTTATAGATCATAAAGATCAAATATTGATTATCTTTATTTAATCTAGTATTATTTCTTGAACTTTGAATGTCTGTGGAGAATTCCCTGACTTGCTCCTTATTTTAAAGTGCAGCATGTATTTTAATTTCTAAAGATATTCATAGGATTTGGAGGAGCTCCAGTACAATAGACAATCAGAATTTGTCCCCCTGCTGTCATTAGTGGTCTTAGTTCCGTTTCATACTAGCATTTATCATGTTTCTTTAAAAATAAATCAATCATTATATCTCACTAGGAACATAGTAAAATATTAATTTCTGTCTAATTATCACATTTCTTAGAAAAATAACTCCCCCAACAACCAAGTGTCAATAACAGTCTCTTTTCTCTAATTATTTCTTATTTCAGCCCAGAGTAACTTTATAGACATAAATATCTTAGGGAGATGGAGCTGGTGTTCCAGAAGAGGGTCAGGATTCCAGAAGTATGTTTATTTCTGTTCAAAGATGATAGTTCCCAACTAATGGTTCCATTTTCCATCCCCCCTCTACATACTACACTTGCATATCTTTCATTCCTAATTTCAGCCCTATAATAACTTAAATTTGGTTGGAAGATACAGACAATAATCAAGCAAACTATAGACAAATAAGATAATTAAAGGATTGTAGTAAGAAGTTCTGTAAAAGAGTAAACACTTAAGAGTGATAATTTAGGGAAACCATTTTTTGAATAGAATGGCCAAGAACAGGCTTTCTGAGAAACAAAAGCAGCTTCTGAGACCTGAAAGATGAGAAATAATGCATTCTGAAAGGAGTTTAGAGAATATTTAAGACTCAAGGAACTAACTGCCTGTGTCCAAGTTCAGAGGTGGGAGGGAACTAGCCGTGTTCTAGGTGCAAGAACCTCGTCTGTGGTGTTCGATCCCAGTAAGTAGGGAACTACTGACACATGAGATGAAGGTGAGGAGATAGGCATGAGCCAATCGCTTCCCCTAGAGATGCTATCCACCTCTTATCATGTATATTTCCTGTACCTGTATCCCTAATCAAATATAACTCTTCTATAATTGGGCTTCTCTGATGGCTCAGCTGGTAAAGAATTCACCTACAATGCTGGAGACCTAGGTTCCACCCCTGGCTTGGGAAGATCCTTTGGAGAAGGGAATGGCTACCGACTCCAGTAATCTGGCCTGTAGAATTCCATGGGGTGTATATCCATGGGATTGCAAAGAGTTGGATGCAACTGAGTGACTTTCAATTTCATAACTAATTGTGTTGTGCTTCTAGTTGACATGGCAATCTTTAGACTTTAAAATAAACATGAATTAATTTTTATCTTGTGTATTTAAAATGATTGTTTTTGAGTCAGTAATTATTTTTCTTTAAGTCTTAACCATTGTGTCACATTCTTGACAGTTTCTCAGAATCTGGACACTGTGACTATAGCATCTGTTGGATAAAATTGCCTTTTGAGTAAAACAGTGGATCAGAGAGTGACAAGAGGCAAGGATGTCAGCAATGGTGCCCTTACCACTCCAGAGAAGGCTGGGCCTCAGGTTTGGTGATGGAGTGCAGCTAGAAAGATGAAAGCAGGTCACAGATATATTTTGGTGGTTGAACATACAGGCTTTGGTGAGAACTGGCATATAAAGAAATGAGTAAAAGAAATGAATGAAACATTCCTATAAGATTCTTAGCTTGAGCAACTGGGAAAATAATAAAGTCATTTACTAAGATAGAAAAGATTGTATAAACCAATAGTCCTTAAACCTTTTGTCCTCATACCTTTTTGAATGTTAAAAAGTATTGAGGATACCCCAGAGCTTTTGTTTGTGTGGATAATGTATATTAATATTTGCTGCTGCTGTGATGTGCTCAGCTGTGTCTGACTCTGTGCAACCCCACGGAGAGTAGTCTATCAGACTCCTCAGTCCATGGGATTTTCCAGGCAAGAATACTGAAGTGGGTTGCCATTTTCTCCTCCAGGGGATCTTCCCAACCTAGGGATCGAACCCATGTCTCCTGCGTATCCTACATTGGCAGGTGGATTCTTTACCACTGCGTGACCTGGGAAGCCCCATATCTATATTTACCGTGTTCAAAATTAAAACTGTGAAATTTTAGAAATATCTACTGATTAATTTAAAATATAACTAGTAAATAATCACCTTTGAAATCATATATATTATAAGAAAACAACTCTACTTATTTTCTAAAGCAAGTAAAAAACATGAAAAGAATAGTATTTTGATGATCTTTTTATTGTTTGACCTAATGGAAGACAGTTGGATTCACGTATCTATTTCTGCACCAGTCTGTTGTGATCTTACACATCAAATAGCTTTTGGAAACCACCACTGTATATTTATGAGAGAATGGTTGTGAAAAGGCAAATTGTGTCTTGGTATAATTATGAAACTAGTTTTGACCTTGTGAGTCCCTAGGGTCTCTGGACCACACATGCCTCTGACTTAAGGTAAATGATGACTTTCAAACTTCTTTTCTCCCATGCTCACTTTACTTCTTTTCTTCTGAGTATCAGTAGTTTTATAGAACATTGTTTCTTTGCTCTTCTCTCAACCTTGAGCTGCCTTTATAGTAAATTCTAGTACATTTAAATCTAAATCTAGATAGCTCTTCTGGAAATCCTATCCCCTAATTCTCACTTCCCTAATGACCTCTCACTGGGCTTGTAACCTTCAATCTGGTTTTCCTAATTCATCCTTCTCTGTTATTTTATGAATGAAGGAAAATGTTTTATAGGACTAAAGGAGGCAGTTTCTTCTGTCTGTCAGTCTCCAACCTTGATTCTCAGCATGGAAGCCAGTTTGACACTCTGCCCGAACATCCCCCTTTATCCCAACTATATTTCTTAGAGTTACTTTGCTCTCTTTATGAACTTAGTTCTGCTCAGGAAGGGTAGGCTGAAAACTCTGAAAAGTTATTAACCAGGAAATCAAACACCATTTTCAGATTTTTGATTCTGTTCTTGGCAGACTGAATGTTCTTTATGCTTAGATGCATGACTTTCTAATATTCAGTCTCTTGAGAAAGCATCCTTTTATGTTATAGCTCTTGGCTTGAACAAACAGAATAAACACAGCATATGAAAGAACAGGGAGATATATTTATGAAACCTGATCTTATAGTTCAAAAACAGCTACTAACACACACAACTGCAGAAAGTACACTTTTCTTTTAAAGGATAATTTTGGATAGTTTGGAGATCTTGTCTTCTGGGACTAAATTATAGGATTGCACAAAGTTCCCCAGTGTTAAAGTGCCAGTCAGTAAGTTGCTTTTTCCTGCATGTTAAAGGGGATTGCTGTGTGTTAAGAGAATCCATTCACTTAAAGGATGAACATTGTATCTTAATTATATCTGTTTTTCTCAAATAGGAATATATCCTAAAATAATGATATAAGAGTGAGAAAAATCTTTGTTTAAATTATTACTAAATATGAAGTTAAAATAAGACTTAGATTATCAGAAAACTGACTTGTACTAATCTCTTAACCATGCCAGGATATGCTACTCAAGAATCCTTGCTTTTCAGTTTGTTTCTCACTGACTTCAGTTTTGATCATTTTTGCCCTAACTCCATGTTTTTGGGTGGTCTTCTTTTACAGAGAAGACACATTCTTCATTCAGAGTATCTATTCATTCACTCCCTCAATAAATCATTTCATTCAGTATTTATTGAGCATCTTCTATATTCAGTTCTGGAAAGACAAAAATGAAGAGATTATCTCTGCCATTAAAGGGATCATGAGCTGATATGAAAAAGAGTCGTAGGGGATTTAAAGTCTAGAGTATGATAAATGAAGACTGAAGATGGCAGGAACTCTGATTCTTCTAAGCAAGACAGTCTCTAGAGGAGCTGTCAACATTTAAGTTGGGTCTTGATGTTTTAGCAGGATTTCAGAGGATGAGAAAGGAGAAGGGAAGGAGAGATGAGAACGACCAAGAAAAGAGAATATTGTACACCAAAGAGAGAGTATTAGCAAGCTGGACAGGTAAAATTGGCCTTATGTGTTCAACAGCCAGCTCTGAACTCCTTTTATATAGAAATTAAGACATTAAAAAATTATATAAATCTTATATATTTGTTCAAGCCAGTAGGATATAGAATAATCATTTATGTGTCCCTTCTTAGTCATACAAACAGGTTTCTAAAGTACTTCTTGGCAGAAATATTTAACTTGACTAACTCATTGATTCTGGAAAATAAGGGTACTGGATTAAATAAGCCTGTGGTTATTGTTGTTCAGTACTGAGTCCTGTCTGACTCTTTGTGACCCCATAGACTGTAGCCTGCAGGATCCTCTGTCCATTGAATTCTCCAGGCAAGAATACTGGAGTGGGTTGCCATTTTCTTCTCCAGGGCATCTCCCTGACCCAGGGATCAAACCCACGTCTCTTGCATTTATAGGCAGACTCTTTACCACTGAGCCACCAGTTCAGTTCAGTTCATTCGCTTAGTCGTGTCAGACTCTGCGACCCCATGAATCATAACACGCCAGGCCTCCCTGTCCATCAGCAACTCCCGGAGTTCACTCAAACTCATGTCCATCAAGTCAGTGATGCCATCCAGCCATCTCATCTTCTGTCGTCCCCTTCTTGTCCTGCCCCCAATCCCTCTCAGCATCAGAGTCTTTTCCAATGAGTCAACTCTTTGCATGAGGTGGCCAAAGTATTGGGAAACCTTTAAGCCTATGGAGGCCTTGCCAATAAATTTATATCTGATAAAATTAAGCAATAATAATATTATATATATCAGGAAAGACCATGTGTGAGCATCCTGCTTTTTGACTTATCGATTTCCACTCAATATCTCTTCCTAGAAAAAATTTGGCAGAATTGCCTATCTACCAAATTTCAGTAAGATTTCTGTACATTCATCTTGCTTTGGGGAATATAATAGATAAGCCAAGAATCATTTGTCTCCTGAATCCAGTTATCTATCCAAATGTTCAGTGCCTTTTTGAGTTTATGACTCCAGAAATACCAACTCTCACCTGACCAGTCCTGCCTCCTGCTTGTTATTTTTTTTACCTCCTTCTACAGAAGGCAAGTTCCAGGCCTAGATTTGCTTTTACTTCTCTTTCTTGAGTCTTCACTGTAAAACTTCTATCCCTGATTGGCTGTGCCTAGCCATGTTCATTCAAAACTATTTACTGAGCATATATTTATGTATTAGAGACTGTATCAGGTACTGGAGATAAAGCAATGAGCAACGTCAGACATGTTTTCTTCTCTTTTTCTAATTCAGGATGAGATAACAGTCAAGTAATTCACCTCTACTGGACCCAACTTCTCCAGTTTGTCAAAAAGTGAAATAGATGTCAAGTGCAATGTTCTTGAATTTTCTTTCAGATCAATGGTAGTTTAGGAAGATTAATACATAAAAATATGAAAACCTACAAGACTATTGTAGAATAGGAGGAATGAAATTACTGGAGAAGGCAGGAGAATACTGAAAAATCATCAGTTTTTAAAAGCAGTTTGATCTGCTTAGACAAAGTGACTTCATTAATTCTAGGTGGTGTTTATTATTGTGATTGTTGGGCAACTTTTCAAAATGCTTACAATAATCTTCTTTAGGATTCAGTTTGCAAGCATCAAGTCAGTTTAATATATTTGGCTTTGCAAACACAATAAGATTTCAATATAAGAAGCTCTGTATGTTGTTCTAACATAGGTATATAATAACACTTAATTCTTCCCTGGCATCTCTCCTTGAAAATTCACGATTAACAATTACCATAGTAACAGATTCTCTAAACTTTCATATGACGTGTATGCACATCAGTATCTTGAGTATTCTGAATACAAGATGATGATTTTTGAAAGATTCTTGTTTCTGGGCTCAGTTTCTCTTGTTGGTTGTGTCATTCCAATCATTTATTAAAAATAGCCTAAATGGTATAGCCTTTAATTTCAAATATTTTGCCAAATTTCTTCTGTATTTAAACCTAACTCTGAAATGAGCTTAATCATGTTCGTGTTGAATTATTTTTCTTAATCTATCTAAATGATTAATCAGCAGTCATCTAACATATGGGCTTCTCTGATAGCTCAGTTGGTAAGGAAACTGCCTGCAATGCAGGAGATCCTGGTTTGATTCCTGGGTCAGGAAGATCCCCTGGAGAAGGGATAGGCTACCCACTCCAGTATTCTTGGGCTTCTCTTGTAGCTCAGCTGGTGAAAAATCCACCTACAATGCAGGAGACATGGGTTTGATTCCTGCGTTGGGAAGATCCCCTGGAGAAGGGAAAGGCTACCCACTCCAGTATTCTGACCTGGAGAATTCCATGGACTATATATTCCACGGGGTCACAAAGAGTTGGACACGACCGAGCGACTTTCACTTTCACATCTAACATATACCCAAGACTGGAGTGAAGCCTTGTAAAGATACAGAAGATATAGAAATACAAAAAGTTCTGCATTACAGAGCTTATAAATGTACGTGCTAAGCCAGTACAGAATGAACCATAATTATGAAATACAATTTGTGAGCAATAGAAGGAAGGGGCGCCAACAAACGCTGAGTAAGCAGGCCTTGAGGTGGACCTGGAATATAGAACAAGTGTTTGAAGATCGTAATCTCTCATCACTACTTCTGACTAGTGTCCCTGTCTTAAGTGGAAAGGGTGCTTTCTTTCTAGTCTTTCTTATATCCTATTACTGAATCTTAATTTTGCCCCTTACTTCCAGAGTTCCACATCTTATTTTCTTCCAAGCTCTGGAAAATCATAGAAAAATCATACACACTGTGGATATCTCCCAGATATTTTATAGGGTTAGAGATTTGCTCTAACATCGACTATGGCAAAGGATTTGAAGCCATTTCTTTGAAAGTGGAGAATTCAGCAGTGTTAGGATAGAAATAATACTTTGACTTCTCAATTTTCTTCTCTCACAGATTTAGGTTTCTTTACATGTAATCTATTCCCTGGTGGCTCAGACGGTAAAGTGTCTGCCTACAATGCGGGAGACCCAGGTTCGATCCCTGGGTTGGGACGATCCTCTGGAGAAGGAAGTGGCAACCCACTCCAGTACTCTTGCCTGGAAAATCCCATGGATGCAGAAGTGTGGTAGGCTACAGTCCATGGGATCGCAAAAAACTGGACATGACTAAGTGACTTCACTTTCACATTAGATTTCACATGTAATCTAATATGTAAAGCAGATTTTAACTGCTGAAGATGATTGCTGTGGGTGACAAACCTAACCTTGAATGGGTGTCAAGCTATGTCAGATTCTGTGGTCTTTGTGAAGGAGGCTTGGCAGACTGGCCAAAGGAATCTGGAATCACGCAGTGGATTACGGGGTTACTATTCATAGGAGAGCTTCTGAAAGGAACTGTAAAGGGAGATGTGGGAATCATAGTCAGATCCCTGATGCTAGGAATCAGGGAGGAACCACCTATGCAAAGGAGGGTGATAATATGGTAGAAACTGGGGGTTCATGCTATTTAAGGATACCTAAGGCATATGCCCCACTGTTCCTGCCTGGAGAATCCCAGGGACGGGGGAGCTTGGTGGGCTGCCATCTATGGGGTCACACAGAGTCGGACACGACTGAAGCGACTTAGCACAGCAGCAGCAGCAGCAGCAAGGCGTATGCCTGCTTCAGCATATCAGATTGAGTGGAACAGGCCTCCTGTTACAGTTCAGAGCAGAGTGTACTGTAGTATCCCATCTATGCTTTGGGAGAAGAGGTTTGGGTTTCCAAAAGATTTATTTATAACTATGAAAATACAAAGTTATGTGTGCTTGTGGATGTGCAAAAACTGTTTACACTTAGAGGCCAGCAGCCCGTGCAGAGCTGGCACATTCTTTCTGGCATCAGACGATGACCTCTTTCAGTGGCCAGATGTTTAAGGGAGAGATTGGGCAGCCCCATAAACAGATAATTAGAATAAAACATAAGAGGTCGTCTAATCAGAATGTGTCAGCGCTAATGGGAAGAGGCATTCCTCTGTGAGTAGGCTATGGTGAAATCCTGACTTGGGCAATGTCGTGTGGACTAGAGTTCTTGGGGTAGAAAGGGGAGAAAGATGTGGAGACTTACTGGTAGGGCATGGCTGGGTCAGTATTCCGACATGGAAGCATTTGTCTCTTTTATTATTATGTGGAATCTAGCTAACATTTTTTGTCAAGCAATGTGAGCCAGTGGCTTATTTTCTGGAAAATTCCTGTGTGGGGGGTGGGCGTGGAGGAATGTTCATATCATTCCAAGACACCCTGCTAGGGAAGATAGGTAAAGTTCTGTGGTTCTGTCGAGACAATAAAATAAAATATATGCTTCCTAAAGGGGCTTCCGCAGTGGCTCAGCAGTAAGAATCTGCCTATAGAGCAGGAGACACAGGTTCAGCCCCTGGTAGAGAAGATCCCCTGGAGGAGGGCATGGCGAACCACTCCAGAATTCTTGCCTGCAGAATCCCGCAGACAGAGGAGCCTGGCGGGTTACAGTTCATGAGGTCACAGAGTCCAACATGATTGAAACAACTGAGGATGCGCGCATGCATGCTTCCTGAAGTAGTATACTCCTATCAGCTCAGGAATTATTGAACTAAGTTGGACCATTGGTCTAAATTCTGAATAATATTTCTTTTGTCTTTGTTACAGTAAGAAATAATTTCAACAAGGGGTATGAGATATTTATTTTTAAAAAGCTGAATAGGTAAAGAAAAATGTCATTAGCAGTGAAGTACTAAGTGCAGGGAAACAATGCATTTGTTTTCATTATTCAGATAAATATGAAAGGAAATGCTAATAAGAACGGTTTCCTCTTAACACCTTGACAACTCCAACTGCTTTTCTTTATTGATATTAATTTACTGCTAAATTGAAAATAATTTCCAAAAAATCAACTAAATTAACTAAAAGCTTTTCAGTTAACATGAGTGAGTCAAAGAGTTCTGAAATTAAACTTGAGACAAAAAAGCAAAAGCATAACATGGAGTAAGCCAAATTAGAAAGGAAATGTCACGAGACCTCCCTTTCCTTTTATAGACTCCTTTCAAGTTCGGTGCTCCAAAATTCATTTAAACCTTTTTTTTTTAAAACCTATTTATGTGGAAGAGAATAGTGAAATAATAAATGTAAAGTTACACTGTACATTAAGGCTGTAGTTATTCTCACTGACAATAAATTGTAGTTATTCTCACTGAGTTAAATTGTAGAAAAAACAGAAATGTCCCTGGGAATGTCCTGGTTCTGTAAGGAGGAATCACTGGTGAAAGATGAGCATAACTTCAGGTTACAGCAGTTTTCCTTTTCCTTCTCTTCTAGTCATCCATGTATCCAATCTCATTCATCTGTATCTGTCATCTATTATTGCTTTACTGGTTTCTGCTCTTCCCTTTTCATTGTTGATCTAATCCCATCTCCCTTATACCAGTCCATATTTATCTCTTCCTTTGAAGTTTTGATTTAGGTTCTGATGAAGATTTCTGACTGACCTGGTCTTAAGTCTGATCTCTGCTACTTAGTACCCAGGCATATTACTCACCTTCTCTGTATAAAGGGTTTTGCTCTAAAAATGAGAACATTAAAGTGAAATGAAAAGAAAGAAATGGTGATGATAAAAGGTGATTGGGAGCACTTGATTACTTGTATCCTTGCATGTGCTTAGAACCATGTGGCATTCCTTCTGTCTGTGAAAAATTCTCAAAGTTTGTTATTGTACACTCTATATTTTCCTATATGAGATTAATCTTTGCACATTTATTTTTCTGAGGAAAATTAAAATTCCCTCAAAGCTTACTTCATGTGTAGGGAAGTAGGAAATTGATAATTAACACAAATAAGCAAATATATCAAGGACATATTCTTACAATTGGGTTAGGTTAAATCACTAAACATGGTCATTTTAGTGCTAATTTCTGTTTTTAATGGGATTGTAGAAGGCATCTGGCTTCTGTAGTTTGCAGAATTCTCTATTGATATTAATTTATTGTTGTTGCTGTTTGGTCAGTAAGTCATGTCCAGCTCCTTTGCGGTCCCATGGACTATAGCCCTCCAGGCTCCTCTGTCCATGGAATTTCCCAGGCAAGAATAGTGGAGTGGGTTGCCATTTCCTTCCCTAAGGGATCTTCCCAACCCAGGGATCGAACCAACATCTCCTGCATTGGCAGGCAGATTCTTTACTGCTGAACCATCAGGGAAGCCAATTAATTTATTACTGAAAAAAATTCAACACTTTCCCTTTCTTGAGAGAGAGAGAGCCTCCTGTACTGCTTCCTGTACTGCTTAAAAACTCTACTAGAAATAGGAAAATCAAGTCAAATTTAATCAAGTTATCCAGGTGCTGTGGGGAACGGTCTTTTTCTTCATATTATACCAATGGGTGTGCACGTGTGAGTATGCATGTGTGTGTGTGTGTGCGTATATGTAGGGACAACAGGACATCTCTGTGATAGTGCAGGCTTTGATGGGGAATAAGAAAGAGGATTTCAAACCTCCAGACCATGTAGAATTATAAATTATAAATCCAACTGGAGCTGCTATTAAACTATCATTAATTCATCTCATCTTTTAGGGGAGTCCTTTTACCTGGACTCGTATTAACTTCTTAACTGATTTTCCTACATTTAGTCTTTATAATCTGGCGTATGTTGTATTTCATCTAATGGCCAGAGTTCTTGTCATAAAACCAACCTGTTCATTTGAATTCTCATACTAAAAGTCTTCTGTGACTCCCATTTGCTCTAAAATAAAACCCACACTTCTTAGCAGGTGATTGCAAGTCATCCACAGTGTGCTGCCGCTCAAGTTTTGCAGCTGTATCCTGTATTATTCTCCGTGCTTTGGCCCAGCCCACTCATCTAGTGCTACCACTGTATCGAATGCCATTCCTGGAAAGAATGTCCGTGACTCCCTGCCTAGTCTTTCATCAGCCTAGAAGGCAAACGCTTCCCTTCATGTTCATTTGCTGAAATGTTACTCATCCCTCAAGGCCGAGTGAAATGCCCCCTTCTCTCATCTGTTCCAGGCCAAATTTGTCATCCCCAAATCTCAGGGTTTGCATCAGTCTGATTTTATCTGTCTTACAGCAGTGGGGATTTTATGGAAGAGTTCTGATTCCCAATAATCTATCCCATTGTCAGACTGTATTTCATTAGATTCCATTATGAATGTATGCCCCTGATGATTATGGAATTTATATTATGCCTGATATATCTAAAAGTATATACAAACCTGGTTTTCTATGTCCTTAGTTTTACCTTTCTGGAAAAAAGCATTGTACACATGATTGGTTTATTGATAAACCAAATACTCTGCCTTTCTCTTCTCATCCCCCGAATGTAATCTCCTGAATGATAAGCAAAGACCAAATATCTGTCTTTCATATTGTCTCCCTCTGTCTGTCTCTCTGCCTCTCCCTTTCTTTCTCCTCTCTCTTATTGTCCTTGACAGCCCCTAGTACCTTTCACGTACAGAGTACAAGCTTAATAACTAGGTGTTGAATTGAAATGAATTGATCAAAATACAGAAAAAGCGGAGTTGGTTAACTACTCCAGTGATAATGTCCTTGAGGTCCATTCTTCTGAGAAGAAACTGGATCATCACATAAAGGGTTACATAAAGAAGTCCTTGCCTGCAGAATGCAGGTAAATGCACTAGTGCTGAGAACAGAACTGGGCCCATGGAGATGTTCTTTGTTATTATTTGAAGGCAGTTATTAGTCTGTGTTCTTCTCTAGGCGAAGCATCCTCACTTGACATGATTTCCAGACCCTTTGCTCTGCTTTATGTCCCCTCTAGACTATTTCTACCCATTAATGTTCTCACAAGAATTAAGATAACCTCAGTAGGCCACACCTTTTTAGTATATGTGTATCATCAATCTGGAGTCTAGTGAGAACTTAGGTGAGGGGAAAAAAAGTATATATCAACCTGGTTTTCTACATCCTTAGTCTTATCTTTCTGTAAAAAAAGGCAGTGTACAAATGAATAATTATTGATAAACCATTTTCTCCTTCCTCTGTCAAAAACTAATTTCTAACTAAAAATTAGCACTTCCTTCAGTTACAAATGTAGGTAAGAAACTACAGTGGGATTAGCAATACTTGTGACTGTAACTAATAGAAACTGCATAGATTTTGTATCATTGTTGTTGTTAGAGGTATTTGAAATTTAACTAAACTCTATTTTAAAATTAAATTTCGGTGTTATAGTATCCACTACTAGATTATATGTGAATATATCACAATATTATTTTAACATTCTGATAATAAATTTAATATAGTTCCCTTTGTAAACCTCTGTATTTTATTTTCTGCACTTAAAATCATTATTCTGAGAAAAAGTACACTTAACCAGAGTGCTGAATGTTGTGAAAAAGAGTAAGAACACATGGCCTACTAAAATTTATAACATACAGATAAGAATATAACATTTACTTCCATTAATACAGACTTATACTGCATTTCATTCCGAAATGCAGTGCCAAAGAATGCTCAAACTACCGCTCAATTGCACTCATCTCACGTGCTTGTAAAGTAATGCACAAAATTCTCCAAGCCAAATATGTGAACTGTGAACTTCCACATGTTCATGCTAGATTTAGAAAAGGCATAGGAACCAGAGATCAAATTGCCAACATCTGCTGGATCATCAAAAAAGCAAGAGAGTTCCAGAAAAACATCTATTTCTGCTTTATTGACTATGCCAAAGCCTTTGACTCTATGGATCACAATAAACTGTGGAAAATTCTGAAAGAGATGGTAATACAATACCACCTGACCTGCCTCTTAAGATGTCTGTATGTAGGTCAGGAAGCAACAGTTAGAACTGGACATGGAACAACAAACTGGTTCCAAATCGGGAAAGGAGTACGTCAAGGCTTTATATTGTCACCCTGCTTATTTAACTTATATGCAGAGTACATGATGAGAAACGCTGGGCTGGAAGAAGCACAAGCTGGAATCAAGATTGCCAGGAGAAATATCAATAACCTCAGATATGCAGATGATACCACCTTTATGGCAGAAAGTGAAGAAGAACTAAAGAGCTTATTAATGAAAGTGAAAGAGGAGAATGGAAAAGTTGGCTTAAAACTCAACATTCCGAAAGCTAAGATCATGGCATCCAGTCCCATCACTTCATGGCAAATAGATGGGGAAACAGTGGAAACAGTGACAGACTTTATTTTGGGGGGTTCCAAAATCACTGCAGATGGTGACTGCAGCCATGAAATTAAAAGACACTTTCTCCTTGGAAGAAAAGTTATGACCGATCTAGACAGCATATTAAAAAGCAGGGACATTACTTTGCCAGCAGAAGTCCAGCTAGTCAATGCTATGGTTTTTCCAGTAGTCATGTATGGATGTGAGAGTTGGACTTTAGAGAAAGCTGAGCACCAAAGAATTGATGCTTTTGAGCTGTGGTATTGGAGAAGACTCTTGAGAGTCCCTTGCATTGCAAGGAGATCCAACCAGTCAATCTTAAAGGAAATCAGTCCTGGATATTCATTGGAAGGACTGATGCTGAAGCTGAAACTCCAATCCTTGGCCACCTAATGGGAAGAACTGACTCATTTGAAAAGACCCTAATGCTGGGAAAAATTGAAGGTGGGAGGAGAAAGGGACAACAGAGGATGAGATGGTTGGATGGCATCACCAACTCAATGGACATGAGTTTGAGTAAACTCCAGGGTTGGTGATGGACAGGGAGGCCTGGCATGCTGTAGTCCTTTGGGTCGCAAAGAGTTGGACACAACTGAGCAACTGAACTAAACTAAAGTGAAGACTGCATCTCATTTATGTTTTTAATCCTTATAAAAATTATGTTGATATATATTAACATAAAATATTCAGATTGTTGAAGAGTTTACAATGCAATGTTTGACTCTGTCCACCCTACTCACTCTCCAAAACTAACCACTGTGATTGATTGTGGGTATTTTTTCATATATTGGTTATATGTACTCATATACTCTAAAAACATACCTCTATCTTTATGTTTGTATGTTTATTTATTTTGGGGTTTGATTTTTATTCTTTGTAGGTTGTTTGACTGGTCTAATAATTAAATTGACATAGGAATGATTAATAAGACAAAACCAAATTTAATTTTGTAGGTATAGGAGTCCCATAGAAATATGAAACTCAAAGGCATAAAGGCAGTTGAAAATTATATGTCATTTTGTAATAAGGACTAGATTGGGCCTGAGACTTCATAGGGAAGGAGAGCAGTTAACAAGATGAAAAGAAGAGTGTATGTTTGATAATCAGATGTTTTCCCTGGTAGACAGGGAAGTTATTTCTGTTAATAGTTCTTTTTCTGTGCCATGCCTCTTATCTAAATTCTTAAGAATTTATGGAAGTTAAATTCAGAGTAAGTTAGAGAGGTAAACGTGTTTTCTGAGTTTGCTGCTTGTAGAATGCCCTCAGCTCAAAATAATCCATGTGCTAAAGTGGTACATTTTAGGGTAGTATATTCTGCTCCCCTTCATTATATGTAATATAATAAGTTGCTTCAGTCATGTCCGACTCTGTGTGACCCCAAAGACGGCAGCCCACCAGTCTCCCCCATCCCTGGGATTCTCCAGGCAAGAACACTGGAGTGGGTTGCCATTTCCTTCTCCAATGCATGAAAATGAAAAAGGAAAGTGAAATCGTTCAATCGTGTCCGACTCTTCACAACTTGATGGACTCTAGCCTGCCAGGCTCCTCCAACCATGGGATTGAGAGTACTGGAGTGGGTTGCCATTGCCTTCTGTGTTCATTATATGTATATATTATATACATATATATATATCATTATATGTATACATCATTATATACATCAATATATACATCATTATATATATATAAATATGTTACACTTATTACATATGGATTAATATATATGTGTTCACTAATATATATGTTAGTACACTGTCACATGGGCTTCCCTGGTGGCTCAGTAATAAAGAATCCACCTGCCAATGCAGGAGATGTGGGTTCAATTCCTGGGTTGGGAAGGTCCCCTGGAAGAGGAAATGGCAACACACTCCAGCATCCTTGCCTGGAAAAATCCCATGGATAGAGGAGCCTGGCAGGCTAGAGTCCATGGCATCGCAGAGAGTTAAGCAGGACTTAGCAACTAAACAACAACAACATACTGCCACAAACAATTTATATTTTCTTATGCCTACTCTTTCTGCTCTACACTTTTAGATAGCCAAGTCATACTCTTGGTTCACACTGGTTTTGTGATCAAGAAACTTTCCAGGTCTTTTCACGTCTATGACCATTAAACCCTGTTTACTTCCATGATATATTAAACCCAGTGTTTTAAAAGAAACATTCTTCTGGTATAGAATTTTTTTTAATTTTATTGCTAAGTTTAATATTGAGTTTTGTTTGGCTGCCGTAACCTAATCAAATCTTTCAGAATTATAAATATGCTTCCCAACATGTTAGTTATCACTGTCATCTTTGTGTAATTGTCAAATGCCCTTAAATAATTTCAGCAAACATCTATTGAATGCCTGTCATTTGTCAGGTAGTATTCTAAGTACTTTACATGTATTTATTCATCTAGTACTTCCAACAACCTTATTATTATCTCCATTTAAAAAATGAGGAAACTAAGGGACAGAGAAGTTAGGTAATTTGCCCAAGGTTTACAGTAGTAAGTACTTAGCTCTGAACATAAATAAACATACCTCAGGCCAAAGAGTAGATTAAATTATTGGGTACAACTGGAGACCAGGAATAGGGGGGGTCAAGGAAACTGGCTTAAAGTCAGTATGTGGAGGAGTAATTAGATAGAACTGTATCAAAAATGAATGAGCTCATTATCCAGTTACAGTTAATGACCCCAGATAACTGCCTATCATGAATATTTTGAAGAGGTTTCTGTGTTAGCAGACAGACTGAATAGATGCCTCTACTCTAGAGTTCTGTGGAATTGATTCACATAGATATCTTGACGTCTTTCCTTCAGCACTCTTTCTATATGCTGTGTCCCTCATTCTTATTGTTTTAGTGAGTTGTTATTAAAAAGTGTTAAATTCCGTTAATAGAATCAGCTATTCACCAAAGCATGCTTTAGGCCTGTTTTAATCACAGATAGATATTAGGACATTGTTTTAAGTGAATTTCCTCACAGAAGTAATCATGGCATCCATGCCTCTTTAGAATTGGATTTCAAAAATACTTCAGTGAAGAAAACCTCTTGGAGGAGTCAAATTTGCATCACCCTCCTAATGACTGTCCTTCTGTGATTGTCCTTTTTTTTTTTTTTTTAACTGTATTGTACCCCCTAGTCTTGCAGCTGCGTTGATTATGTATTAGACATCTGCTTATGACCTTGTTTTTGGTCTTTCCCTTGATCATTTTAATCCTAACGAAAAGGAAAGAAAAGAAAACAAAGAAAAGGAAAAGAAATGAGCATCATTGAAAGTAACAGGCTTCGTTGCCTTACTTTAAGACTGACTTCCTAATACTCATTTGGCCTGCCACATTTTTTTTTTTTTTTAATCTGGGACCCCTAGGCATGAAGGCCAGTGTTTATTACCAGTAATGAATTGGTCATCTGGCCAATTTTATTATCACTGAAATAGCCAGCAATAATCCAAACCAGATTTTATTTGTGCTGGAGGAAAATCAACAGAACAAAGGCTTTGGGAAGGTCTGTGGTGCTTTTTATAGAGTTCATCCTAAGTTTTACAGATCCCCACTCCTACAGAACTCCTGCAAGGTCACAGGAAATCCTAGCTTAAGGGATCAGAGGTCTTGATTGTGGAAGAGGATATAGCCCATAGTTTTTCAATTCTAACTAGATCTTTCTTCTCTGTAGAGCAAGCAAATACAATAGTCTTCTAATTTTCAAAAGGCTTTTGTTTATTATACAAAGATCTCTTTGTGACAGCTAATATGATAATGATATTAATGGCACTGGAGGTGATGGGAAAAAAAAATCACTCCTAAGTGACCAGCAGGTAAAGCTAATATACATTAGTTTGGTCACCTAAGTTCTTCATACCCAGAATTTGTTCTGGTCAGTGAATTATTCTGATAGTTATGCGCCCTTTTTACCTTTAACCTTCTAGATATCACTACTATCTCCCTAAAGTTAGTTTCTGTTAAGGTGACCAGATCCCTGTTCAGCCTTAATGCTTGGCACAAAGCAAAATAGCATTGAAATGCAAATCAAAACTGCGATGAGTTTTGATGAGCCACCAGTCAAACTGGCTATCATCAACAAAATCCACACACAATAAATGCTGGAGAGGGTGTAGAGAGAAGGGAACTCTACTAAACTGTTGGTAGGAATGTAAATTGGTACAGCCACTCTGGAGAACAGTATCGAGGTTCCTTAAAGAACTAAAAATAGAGCTGTGATATATCCCTGCAATTCCACCCCTGGACATATAACTGGAGAAAAACCTGATCTAACAGGATACATGCACCCCAGTGTTCATTAAAGCACGATTACAATAAAGAAGGCATGGAAGCAAGCTGAATGTCTATCGAGAGAGAAATAGATAAAGAAGATGTAGTACATATATACAATACTAGGGAATGTTTCTCAGCCATTAAACAGAATGAAATAGTGCCATCTGCAGCAACATGGATGGATCTAGAGATTGTCATATTGAGTGAAATAAGACAGAGAAGGAAAAATGTGACATCACTTACATGTGGGATATAAAAAGAAATGATAGAAATGAACTTATTTACAAAACAGAAACAGATTCACAGACTTAATGAACTCACAGTTGCCAGTGGGGAAGAATGGGGGCAAGTGATACGGAGTTTGGGATCTACACGACTATATTTAAAATGGATAACCAACAAGATCCTACTGTGTAACAGAGGGAACTCTGCTCAGCGTTACGTGGCAGCCTGGATAGGATGGGATTCTGGGGGAGAATGGATAGATGTGTATGTATGGCGCAGTTCCTTTGCTGTTACCTGAAACTAGCACAACAATTTTAATTGGCCATATTCCAGTATAAAATAGAAAGTTAAAAAAAATATCACTGAGACTCTTGGGCTAGAGGAATCATGAGGAATGACATCAGTGTCCTGGTTACCCATGACATAAAAGTCCTCAATGCCAGGTTTCAAGTGGTACTCAGAGAAAGAAGCATTTACTGTAAATCTGTTCACACCAAAAGAACTTTTCCAAGTTCATTTTAGATCTCACCCTTCTCAAATGAACAGTTTCAAAAGAGCACTACATGACTGCATCTTTTCACTTCTGTTTGATCTTTCTTCTACCTTCTTCCTGAATTGTCCTGATGTTCTGTTATCTTCATTCTTTCTTCAATATTGATCTATACACTTTGTATCAGACATATCTTGGTACTTGTATCTCTCCTTCATGTTCATTACCAGTAGATTGGAAGATTGTGTAGAGTGGATACACTTGTGTGGCAAACGTGAAGTCAAGAGATTCACATCAACCAAGAAATACAGGCTACAAAGAGAATGATAAATTAATTTTAGACCAGTTATAATTCTAGACTGTGATATATAAGTTGGGAGGCAAGAATATTCCCTCAGTTCCACTGAAGTCATACAAATTTTTCACCAGTAAAGAGTTTTCTTTCTCTTTGTACTTCCTTGGAGATCTATACTGTTTGTATTCTTTTTTACTTACTAAGGAACTTAGGCTTCCACAATATGTATTCAAATAAAATAATCACGCAGAGCTGATTTCTGCATATTATCTTTTATTAATTTGATTTTTCATATTAAATCCACTAACTTTCACACAAGTTAGATGAAACACTATCTCTGCGGTTGAAGTTAGAAAAGGATAGGATGTCTTTGAAAATTCATTGGCATTGTGAAATAAAAAATGATTAATTTTATCTAAGAGATGGAATAGGTGATAGAAATTTTCTGTGCATGGGAAAATTGCTGCTTTTAAAAATTATGGTTTGAAATCATCCAAGTAGTGAAAAAAAATTCTAAACCCAACACACAGGATTACAGGCCCTTTGAGGCCTGGTGCTTGCTTTGTGATTAAAGAAATGATCCATCTGAGTGTTTTTTGTGCATGATGAAAATTAATGTGCTCTTCATTTTTCCCACCTGTTAATTCTAGAATCAGTAGAATCCATTTACAGCAAAAAATGTTTTCAATCAATTTTATATTTATTTAAAACTATTAAAAGGCCCAATATGATAGGTAAACTGCAGTAAGTAAAATAAAAAGCATGCATATCATTCTTGATATCCTTTGAGAGTGAGCTCGTGATCTAGTGTGAAGAAATCAGGTGTATGCATTTGTCCAAGACACCTGGGAATGATGTGTGATGATTTCTAAATAGGTAATATTAAAAACATTGTAAGGAGAGAGAGAGAGAAGTTCCTCCAGGTGTTAATTCAGAATAGGAGCCCTACGAGCCAGGTCTTAAACAATGGAGAAGATTTCAATAGAGCAGGCTAGAAGGGAGTTAGGACATGGGTCTGAAGCTGGGTCAGAGAGCACGTTATAAGTAGAGATGGAAAAGTGTACTGAATGTTTGAGAAGTAGCAAGCAGACCTATTTAATTATGCAGGAAGACTCATGTAGGATGGTGGCTTTCCAAGTTTTTAACATCAAATCACCCTTTCTTAAAATAATTTGTATTTGGAAATTCTGATATTAAAAAAAAAAAAACATAAAAATAAACTACTCTGAGTAGAACAGAGAACTTCAGAAAGGAAACTTTGGGGGAGACAGATATCAGAAGTTCTTGATAACAGTGTGGATTTATTAGAAATGCCCTGTGTCTCTAGCTGTCCCTGCGTTTTGACTCCTGCTGGCCAAACTCTAACCTGGATTCCAGAGAGACTTCTGATTCCCAGTCTATTTCTACTGCTGCTAAGTCTCTTAGTCATGTCCAATTCTTAGCAACCCCATGGCCTGCAGCCTACCAGGCTCCTCTGTCCATGGGATTTTCCAGGCAAGAGTACTGGAGTGGGGTGCCATTGCTTTCTCCAACTCTATTTCTAGATTTCTATTAATTTTAATTAAATCAATTAATCTAATTAATATTAGATTAATATTAGATTGATTAATCTAATTGATATTAGATTAATTAATTTAATATCTATTAGATTACTATTAATAGATTTTTATTTCTAGACTTTTAGCACTTGGACCCCTGTTATGATCTGTTCTGTTCAGTTCCTGGTCCATAGGTCTGTTTACCTATTCCGAGGTCTCTCTACCCAGTTCTCCTCCACCATTTGTTCTGACTTGACTTTTTCATACCTCTAACCTCATCCAATGGTAGGTAACCACTTTAGCAAAGAAAACCCACCCATTCTAAGAACAGTGTCATAATATATGTAATAGGTAATAAGAAAGGAGTCTTCCATGGTAGCTTAGTGGTAAAGAATTGGCCTGCCAATGAAGGAGATGAGGGTTTGATCCCTGGGTCGGGAAGATCCCCTGGAGAAGGAAATGGCACCCCACTCAAGTGTTCTTGCCTGGGAAATCCCATGGACAGAGGAGCCTGGTGGACTACAGTCCATAGGGTCACAAAAGAGCTGGACATAACTTAGAGACTAAACAGCAAGAGCCAAGTAAAAAGGAAAGGGGGAGACCTTGGTGGGAACAGAAAGGAAAGGACTTTTGCTTAATTTGGAAGGATCAAAAAGCACTTGTGATGGATTAGATACAGAGAGTGAAAGAGTTGGAACAAATATGACTTTCAGGTTTGGTCAAAGTAGGAAAAGGATGTGCCATAAGAAAATAGGTTTTAATAGTTACACGTAGGCATGTAGGCTTCATATTCTACAAAACATTATGTTCTCTCATTCACCCTCATAGCAACCTTGTTAGGAAGATCTTATAATATATTATTGTCCTACAAAAAAAAAAAAAGGAAAAGAGATCAAGTGCTTTGCTCAAGGTCATATTACAAATTAGTTTAGAACACCAATTTAACACTCATCTTGACTGCAGACCTGTTCCTCAATTTGTGGGAAACACATCTGCTACTGTACAAGAGAATAAAGATATTTTGCGTTTGTTTTTATGCTGGGTCCTGTGAAGAGGGCCCTACTGACAATGTAGCAATTAGTCACATTTAACACAGGGTTAGGAAACGCATGGCATGCATGTCACGTAGCTTTTTTAGCACTGGTGAAAGACATCATTAATCAGTCTTCCTAGTCTTTCCTGCTGAGCCCAGACACTGTCTCACAGTCTTTCTCAATATATTACTCTAGGCAACCACTACTAATAAATCAGAGATGTCTGGAAGTTGGAACTCATTTGCCGTGCTGGTACTAAAATCTTGAAATGACACCTGTGGTCTGGTACAAGCCTTTATAAATGCGTGCCTTAGTTTCCAGTCCCTCAGAGTGCTGCTGCTGCTGCTGCTGCTAAGTCGCTTCAGTCGTGTCCGACTCTGTGCGACCCCATAGACGGCAGCCCACCAGGCTCCCCCGTCCCTGGGATTCTCCAGGCAAGAACACTGGAGTGGGGTGCCATTTCCTTCTCCAGTGCATGAAAGTGAAAAGTGAAAGTGAAGTCACTCAGTCGTGTCCAACTCTTAGCGACCCCATGGACTGCAGCCCACCAGGCTCCTCTGTCCATGGATTTTCCAGGCAGGAGTACTGGAGTGGGTGCCATTGCCTTCTTCAGTCATGTCCAATTCTTTGCGACCCCATAGACTGTATGTAGCCCACCAGGCTCCTCTGTCCATGGATTTTCCAGGCAGGAGTACTGGAGTGGGTGCCATCGCCTTCTCCGAGTCCCTCAGAATAGCCCCTGCTTATTTCTGCATCTGAGGCCAGTTACCTCTTTGAACATCAAGTCAGATCTGTTAAACCTGCCCTAACCGAGTACCTCTTAATTGGCTTATATAATACCTTGATTCCTGGATCTAAGTCCCTATTTTTTACCCATGGTCTAAAAACAGATGACCTGTCTTGCTCCTCATTTTGAAATTCTGCTTCATAAGCCACTTCTTCCAGGCTAGGGTCCTGTCATGAGTTGTCTCCTACAGTGAGAGACTGGAGTCCAGTTCCTCTTGTCCACTTTCTGTGATGGGATTTCTGTATCATTTATCTATTACTATGAAACAAACCATTCTCAAACTTTCTAGTCTTGACAAAATGAGTATTAACATGCTGTATAAATCTAGAGTTTTGGTAAGGTTTTGCAAGAATGGCTCCTCAAAAAACAAAGCTGTTTTTGTTTTTTCCTGATTACCAGTTAAATACAGAGTTTGGACTTCATAGCTGGACAATGAATGGTCATACACTGAGGTTAATACATATGCCTGGCATTTAGTTTCAGCTTGTCCTTGCACATAGCTGAGCATATTTTCATGGTATGGCTTAACCAATACTTACTGTTGTTGTTCAGTTGCTAAGTCGTGTCTGACTCTTTGTGACTCCATAGACTGCACCATGCCAGGCTTCCCTGTCCTTCTCTATCTCCTGGAGTTTGCTCAAACTCATGTCTGTTGAGTTGACAATGCTATCCGACCATCTCATCCTTTTTCACCCTCTTGTCATCCCATCCTCAATCTTTCCCAGCATCAGGGTCTTTTCCAATGACTTGACTCTTATCATCAGGTGGTCAAAAATTTGAACTTCAGCTTAGGCATGAGTCTTTCCAATGAATATTCAGGGTTGATTTCCTTGAAGACTGACTGGTTTGATCTCCTTGCAATCCAACAGACTCTCAAAAGTCTTCTCCAGCACCACAGTTCAAAAGCATCAATTCTTTGACACTCAGCCTTTTCTATGGTCCAGCTCTCACATCCTTACATGACTACTGGAAAAACCATAGCTTTGACTATACGGACCTTTGTCAGCAAAGTTATATCTCTTCTTTTAAGTACACTGTCTAGATTTGTCATAACTTTTCTTCCAAGAAGCTTTTCTTCTTTCTTTCATGGCTGCAGTCATCATCTGGAGTGATTTTGAAGCCCAAGAAAATAAAATCTGTCACTGTTTCCATTTTTTCTAATCCATGCTAGAAGGCCTTTAAAAACTAAAAAAGAAATATTTACAGGAGTTGAAGGGAGTGAAATTTGCCACCCCAAATATGCCTCTTTGTCGTAAGGATTGTTTTAGACTGATTATTTATAAAAACAGCAACTTGGAAGAAGCTCTGAAAGCTGAGACGTCACTGTTTTGTAGGAAACATTTACAGTTATTAGGGAAATCTGTTTGTAAGGGTGTCTCCCTGTATGTACCAGGAAGAGAAGGAGGACTCTTAACATCTAGACACTCTTATCAATGTAGAAAATTATGATTTGGATCTATGTTTCAGCTTGATTCTTCACTGTGCTTTTCCTAGTAACCTTCCATAACTGGGCTCTCCCACCCTCAAATTCTTTCTGTTGTCTTTAGCTGGAGATGGTTTTTAAGGTGGTGGCTTGGGCCACTTCAAGGAGTTATTCAGTTTTCCTGGGTATCTCTCGTGTATATAGGAGTTGTGGTGGTGGTGGTGGCGGTGGTTTAGTCTCAAAGGACAACTAGGGATAGTCCCAAACTATTGCTTCTCCCTTTATCCTGTGTGCTTCTTCATGTAGAACCAGAAGAACCACTAAAGGAAGTCACTCAGTCGTGTCCAGCTCTTTACGACCCCATAGAATATACAGTCCATGGAATTTTCCAGGCCAGAATACTGGAGTGGGTAGCCTTTCCCTTCTCCAGGGGATCTTCCCAACCCAGGGATTGAACCCAGGTCTCCCGCATTGCAGGCAGATACTTTACCAGCTGAGCCACAAGGGAAGCGCAAGAATACTGGAGTGGCTAGCGCCTATCCCTTCTCCAGGGGATCTTCCTGACCCAGGAATCGAATTGGGGTCTCCTGCAGATTCTTTACCAACTGAGCTATCAGGGAAGCCCAAAGAACCACTAAGGGGATCATGGTACAGAATGGATATGCCCTTCCACCCTCTGCTTCCCAAGCACCTCATTCCAGTCTGTCTTTGTACCATGTCTTATCCCATGTTTCCCTTTACTCTGTTGCATAGTGTGCCATAGCAAGTGCAGCCACTTCAGTAACATGTGGTTAAGAAGCCGGCGCCAGGCCCATTGTTCCCTAACTCCAGGGCAAACACAGTAGGCTTTCCCTAACACTCTTTCACGATGGTCTGCTTTGATGGCAGTATTGAGGTGGGCCTGTAGCAGCTACAGCTGCAAGCATCCAACCCCAAGATTCAGATTTTCACCTGCTCTATTTTTTTTTTTTCCTTTTTGCAAACTGCCCTGGTTTTGTATGCAGGATTCCCAGGTGGTGCAGTGGTAGAGAATCTGCCTGCCACTGAAGGAGATGCAGGAGATGTAGATGTGACCCAAGTTGGGATCCCTGGAGGAAGAAATAGCAACCCACTCCAAGAGTCTTGCTTGAAAAACCCCATGGACAGAGGAGCCTAGCGGGCGACAGTCCGTGGGGTTGCAAAGGGTCGGACAGGACTGAGCACGCGCACAGTGGATCCCTGTGACTCTTCTGCATCAGTGGCCCTTAATGGGATGAACATTCCATCAGAAAGACTGTTCTTACAACTCCCCCTGTTTGTCTTAAGAATCTTTCAGTTCAGCCTTTGTTCTTTCCTTTACTCCCTGATCCTCAAGGGTAGAAAGTCCCCAGGAAATTAGAAGCACAGTTTCAGCAGACTTCTTAGGAGTCATACATTTTGTCTGAGCCTAACAAGACTTGAGTATGACTGATGGCCTCTCCAAGGTGGCCCCTAGTCAGTGCCCCCATGTGATGCTCACTCTGAGCAGCAGGGCTGTCTGCATGTAACCAACGCGCTGTTTGGGGGGATTTATTTATTTTTCCCAACAACGCATGTAAATCATTGCCTTCTATTTTGGTTAGATGCTAACAGCTTCCTTAGAGATTCTAGGCGTATTAAAAACGAACCGTGAAAACAGCAGTGAAGGAAGTTCTGCATTGTTAATCCTTCCTGTGACAGAATCATCAAAAAGCAAACCCTGAAGGCTCGCTTAGGGGATGGTGTTTCCTCCATGTCTTACCAAGTATGTGCGTGGGTACGGGCTGCCCTTCTTGGCAAGCCTATACGTGGTCAGAGCTGTGATGGCTGCTATTTTTGTGGTAAACTGATTATTGGCTTTCGCTGAATATTCACAGCTCTATTAGCCAAGACCCCCACTGTGTCTCGGGGAATAAAAACTGGGTAGACTTCCAAAGGCACACTTTCTGTGCCCACTGGGTGACCTAACAATGGCCCCAGGACTGCTATTTTCAACTGAATCTTAAATGAGAGATCAATTATATTCTCCTGTTTATATTTGCCATTTTTTTGCAAGTCATTTTTAAAGTGGTCCAGCCTCAATTTTTAAATCATCAATGCTGTGGACTTATGTAAATGGACCCCATCGTTCCAGTGGAACTGAGATCTGTTTCCCAGCCTTCTGACCTTGACTGGTGCATGATAGAGGTCAGTGTGTAGCGCTGGATGACATGTGCCTTTTAATCCATTTTGTTGGTTGCATCTTCTTCACATCTATAATGGAATTTGGAATGTTGTAATAAGATGGCCTAGGGATTCTTAATGTCATTTTCATCTTCTTTTCTTTCCTGTTGAATGTTCTCTAAAGGGTCCCTAATGGCCTTGCTGAGTGTGGCACATGACACCTTCCATGATCTTGCCATTAGGCTTTTTTTCCCATCTATTCTAAGTGACATGTCAGGCACAGACCTGGGATCTTTCCCAGCTAGAATTATCTTATTCCAGTATCCTAGAATGCCCAGAAAATATGCATTTTGGTACTATGTTGCTTGCTTGTTTGATCTTTTGGAATATTTCCTGATATTCAGTCTTGCCTCAAATTTATATTCCTAGCTAGAATGAATGATAAGTTAGTGTTAACCTGATATCCTTACATGAATAGCCTGAGAAGGAAACAAAAATTAATTTATTGAATGCAGAAAATGACCATTTGACTCAGATGGTGAGGGATACGTGAAGAGAAGCAAATTTTATAAATATGCCCTCCTCCTGTGTAGTATTAGTTTACCAAGAGCAGAAAGGCAATATGCAGGATATATAGTTTCTTCAGGCTTGGAGACTACAATGGGACTTCAAATACTTCCAAGGAAGCTGTGGAACTGGTCTCCCAATTTTAAGGTCAGCACCAGGGCAATGGATTTCTCTTGGTCCTGCCTATTCTTCTTGCCTGCATCATTCCTAAATTCCTTCTCTATGATATTTGTTTTTATCTTCATACTGGGACAGCTATTTCATTGAAAGGAGAAAGTGCTAGTTTAATTCCAGTTGGAATATTGTATGAGTTTGTCTTTGGCTTAAGGGTTTTCATTCTGGTTGGAACTTGACTGGCCCATAGCAGACTCTGGCCACCATAAAATATATCAACTCCATTTACTTCATTTCTCTTTTCTCCACCACCGGGGTGCCAGGAATCATGGCTTTTGCTTTCTCCATCCTACTTTCCCACTTCATTTAAAGTTTACTCACTTTATTCATTCCTCAAACATGTCAAAACCCTTATTATATGCAAGAAATTTTCTAATCTTTGGTGGTGAGATGGTGAAAAATAGCACCATTCTCAGTGCTAGTTCACAATTCCTGTGCTGTTTGCTATGGGGAGCCAGTAGCCACATGTAGCTATTTCAATGAAAATTAATTAAAATAAATTGAATCTCTCAATCACATGAGTCATATTTTAATTGCTCAGTGGCCACATGTGGTTTATATCTGCTGTAAAAAACAACATAGCAACAGAACATTTCCATCATTACAGAAAGGTCTATTGGACAGTGCTGATAGACTCTAATGGACAAAAAAAATCCTGTTAGCTTGTTGTCTTTTATTGAGCACACATTATGTGTGAGGCCCTGAGCTGAGTATTTTATGCTCATTGTATTATTTTTGTCAATATCCTGACAAGGTGGGGGTGAGTATCTCCATTCTGCAGAAGAGAAAGATGAGGCATAAAGGATTTAAGGACAGTAAGAAGCTAGATGTTGTGCAAGGCTTTACAATTCATTAATATGTGGATTTAGTCATATAGAAATCATAGCTGAAACAATGGGTGAACCTCATAATCTGAGCTAACTTATAAGAAGTCTAGAATACTGATCTATAAGCAGAGTTAACATCTGAACCCTCAAATTTGATGCCAATTTATTCAGGTCTTCACACATGAATCCTCACATTATGGTAAATTAGTAACCACTCCTATAGAAGGTGATGGGATTAATAGCTTCAAGAGAAAGAAAATGTAACAGATACAAGCTCTGTGCCCACTAAATGAATCTTGAAAAAATATTTAAAGAATACGGCTTTGAATCCTACTATATAGGGCAGGGAAATCTGCTCATTGTTATGTGGCAGTCTGGATGGGAGGGGAGTTTGAGGGAGAATGGATACATATGTATGTATAACTGAATCCCTTTGCTGTCTATGTGAAACTATCACAACATTGTTAACCAACTATACTTCAATATAAAATGCAAAGTTAAAAAAAAAAAAAAGAAAGAATACGACTTTGAAGGAGTATCAAATTACTAACCTTCCCAGTTCAGTTCAGTTCAGTCGCTTAGTCGTGTGGGGCTCGTTGTGCCCCATGGACTGCAGTACACCAGGCCTCCCTGTCCATCACCAATGCCTGAAGTATACTCAAACTCATGTCGATTGAGTCAGTGATGCCATCCAACCGTCTCATCCTGTGTCATCCCCTTCTCTTCCTGCCTTCAATCTTTCCCAGCATTAGGATCTTTTCTAATGAGTCAGCTCTTTGCATCAGGTGACCAAAGTATTGGAGTTTCAGCTTCCACATGAGTCCTTCCAATGAATATTCAGGATTGGTTTCCTTTAGGATTGACTGGTTGGATCGCCTTGTAGTCCAAGGGACTCTCAAGAGTCTTCTCCAACACCACAGTTCGAAAGCATCAATTCTTTGGCACTCAGCTTTCTTCACAGTCCAACTCTCACATCCATACATGACTGCTGGAAAACCATAGCCTTGACTAGATGGACCTTTGTTGGCAAAGTAATGTCTCTGCTTTTGAATATGCTGTCTAGCAATTGGTCATAACTTTTCTTCCAAGGAGTAGGCATCTTTTAATTTCATGGCTGCAGTCACCATCTACAGTGATTTTGGAACCCCCCCAAATAAAGTCTGTCACTGTTTCTGCTGTTTCCCAATCTATTTCCCATGAAGTGATGGGACCAAATGCCATGATCTTCGTTTTCTGAATGTTGAGCTTTAAGCCAACTTTTTCACTCTCCTCTTTTACTTTCATCAAGAGGCTCTTTAGTTCTTCACTTTCTGCCATAAGGATGGTGTCATCTGCATATCTGAGGTTATTGATACTTCTCCTGGCAATCTTGACTCCAGCTTGTGCTTCATCCAGCCCAGTGTTTCTCATGATGTACTCTGCATATAAGTTAAATAAGCAGGGTGACAATATACAGCCTTGACATACTCCTTTTCCTATTTGGAACCAGTTTGTTGTTCCATGTCCAGTTCTAACTGTTGTTTCCTGACCTACATACAGGTTTCTCAAGAGGCAGGTCAGGTGGTCTGGTATTCCCATCTCTTGAAGAATTTTCCAGTTTATTGTGATCCATACAGTCAAAGGTTTTGGCATAGTCAATAAAGCAGATGTTTTTCTGGAACTCTCTAGCTTCTTCTGTAATCCAGCGGATGTTGGCAATTTGATCTCTGGTTCCTCTGCCTTTTCTAAAACCAGCTTGAACATCTGGAAGTTCATGGTTCACATATTGTTGAAGCCTGGCTTGAAGAATTTTGAGCATTACTTTACTAGCGTGTGAGATGAGTGCAATTGTGTGGTAGTTTGAGCATTCTTTGGCATTGCCTTTCTTTGAGATCGGATTGAAAAAACTGACCTTTTCCAGTCCTGTGGCCACTGCTGAGTTTTTACCCAGAAAAAAATAGCTTTTAAGATCTAGTATATTTAATAATTTTGTAGCCCAGTGATGTACTTAAGCAATTCCATGCTCATACAGATTCTCGTTCAGAAAATGCTCTCTCATGACCTGTTCTGTCATAGGTGTGTAGCTAAATAACAGAGTTCTAAATTAAGTTGAAGAAAGTGTCCTTCTCCCAAGAAACTTGCAAAATAGGGAAGAACACACATTATAGTACAATAAGTGTGTGAGCACTGTACTCTCTAGGATACAGAATAAAGCAGACATGATCTCATAGAAACTTCTGACAACCAGGAGAGAGGAAACTCACAGAAATAAATGTAGCAGAATTTAGAATTTGGAGCCTGCAATGGTGGTAGAATGTACAAATGTGCCATCTTGAATGTTACAGAATGAAACACTTGTTATAAACATTGTGGATGCATAAAAGAAGACACATAGCTGCCAGTTTGAGACGGAAGGAATAAAGGGGTAGATGGGCATTGGGGAAGCCTTTACCAAAATAGCGGGAATGGAGCTGACCTTGAAGATTCCAGAGAATCAGATGAAAGCATATCCCAAGAGAGGGTCTGCAGGAGCCAGTGGGAAGACATTGGGAAGGGCAGCACCTCTCCTCGGGACAGTGAAGAGTCTGCTGTGGTCGCACCCGGTTATAAGAGGGAAGCCCTCTTGGGTCAGGTTGAGGACAGGTTGCTAAGGATCTTAAATTTTGCTATGCTGAGGGATTTGGGGCTCTTCAAAGAATTATGAGTATGTCCATGCTGTAGAGATAAGTCAAAATGAAGAACTCTCATCCTGAAAACCTTCAGCTAGCAAAAAATGAGCATTTATATAGTTGTTTAGACAATACCTATTGTAGTTTTCTCATTTGACTGCTCAACAATTGAATATATATTCATCCTTTCTCAGGTTCTTTTCTCATATAGGTTATCACAGAATATTGAGTAGATTTCCCTGTGCTATACAGTCAACAAAGACAACAAAAAGATTGAATATGGCTCATTTTGAGGAAATTAAACAAAAACACTTTGAAGTTGACGAGAACGTTTTCCAGCTTTAACATTCTTTACTTTGTTAATAGTTCACACCCTGTGAATAATTCAGGGGCTGCATCCTTTACTCATTGCCACTCAAAGTGCAAATTAGGAAGTTCATCTCCTTATGGCTTGAGCTTGATAACTGACAGGTACAGATTCCCACGGGCAACAGTTAACTTCCTGTAAACAGATATGAGAATGAGTTGATGCCTCTAGAAGGGAAAGTTAACATGGTAGGTGAATCAAATTCCCTTTGCTCCAAAGAAAGCATTTTACTTAGCCATCTCTTACCCTCCAGTATCTGTGCTTTAGAAATGTCTGTTGCAGATCATGTCACAGCTTCCAGACCAGCCACCTAACATTCTGAGCATCGACTCAGACCCTACTTAGAAACTGCATGTTTGAATGGCAGAATGAGAAAATGTGATTCACACACGCACTAGAGCTGACTCTCAATCTGGAGAGCATTTTGAAAGCATGAGGATTACCTCCTAGACAGTCTTTCTTCTGTGATCTCAAGGGTCTTATAGCTCACCCTGGGCTATGGGCACATAACCTATTTCTCCATCCTACTCTTTTTCCAGTCCTTATAGGAATAAGATGACTAGAAGTATGAAACACATTAAAAGAGAAGTAGAACCAGGCATCTAAATATAGTGTTTGCGAGTCAACTTTTCAGTATGTTGCATTCAAATGGCAAACCAAGAAACAGAAATTCAGTATGAACATATTTATTTCCTTACTCATTATGTCTGGCCAGAAGCCTTCCCAACTTCTTCCTAATATACTTTCCTCCTTTGGGAAAACTCTTCCTCCTCTTGTTCAGATTTTATGTCCCAGTGGGGACAAGCAGCACTAGGGTCTAACTAGTTGACCACAGTTGATGATTCTGTAATGGACTCCTGAGCCAAGCATGACCAGTCCAAGTCTTTCCTTGAGATGTTTCAAGCCAAATATAAGAAGACAAATGTAACTGTTGCTTTCTGGCATTGAAACTTAGAAAAACGAGACATGGGCTCAGCTAGTGGTCCTGTTTCTTCCCTTGGAGAAAGTTGCAGAAGGAAGTGCTACATAGCAAGAAAATGAACAATGAAAAGAGAAAGTTCTGAGGACATTCAGATGTCTGTGTGATTGTCCCTGCAGGCTAAATCTCTGTGCCTGCCAAGATAACATGAAATAGTCCAGGGTCCATGGAATCATTTTTTATTTCTTCTTGAATTATTTATCTTTTTACTACTTGCAACCAAAATATTCTTTATTAATACAAAAGAATGAGTATACCCGACCTTACTTTTTTTGTTGTTGTTTAAATCCTAAATCAAATCCTTACATGACTCAGAAATGACTGGGCTCTGTATTGAAGTTTTCTTCCTTAAATATCGTTTACTGATGATAACTTTTCATTTCTTTAATATTTTGTGTTCTTTCATGCTTCTGCAAAACTTGCCAACCTGTTAAATTCCCAAACCTGTAAAACTCCTATGCAAGATAAGGTATGATTTTCTTTCTTGCTTCCTCACATTCTCAAGCAAAATTTCTATAGACTATTGCCTGTGAATACAATGCATTCATAAGACCTGGGAGCTAATAGCTGAACAAACTGCATTGTAGGATAGGAAAAAAATATCTTAAATGCTTCATTGGTTACTTTTCACCACTTTCCATGTCTTACTCTCTTTTACTAATTATATTGTACTAATAACTGATTCACAATTAGTTATTAATTTTTGTATTTAAAATAAGCTGAAGGGATAGTATTTATTTTTTCTGAGTAAAGCAGGTATCAAATTCACTTTTACACGGTTTTGATTATGTCTAAGTTCTTTATTAAATCACCTCTCTTTCTTTGCATTTGTTCTTAGCAGTTGCCAGGCAACTCATATGATACTTGGCAGAAATATTCTGAGAGGACTTTTTTTAAGAATAAAATTAGTGAAGGCATAGACCCCTTCTAATGATGGATATTACAGTTTTTCAGATGTAAAATTAGCCACTATGAATGAAGATTATTATTTAATGTTATACTAAATGTGACTTTCTGTCCAATTGTAACCTGGGTCTTCTTCCACCTACAGTTTGCTTAAATTTCAAAGAATAGCTTAATCTCTCATTTGAAAAGAAAATGAGGTTGATAAAAAATAATAATGACTCTTTTATTGAGTTGAAAAAGGTAAGTGATGATAAATGAACTTGCCCAAGCATTTTCTTTCTGATTCAGACTGCTGCCCCTGGCAAAATGGCTTAGGGAAAAGCAATCTTTTCGTTTCAGATTTTCTACTGAGAAAGAATCAAAAAGACCGAGATGGGGATTCAGTTCCCTCTGGTTTCTTTTAGAACACCTCCATGAGAGATACATTCTGCTAATGTAATTAATAGGCTATTGAATCCTTTGCAACAAGTCTTGCAGAATATTACTGAAAATATTAGTGAGAAGGCCAAATGAGATAGGCACGTGGCAGAGCTTTTGACACTACAGTCCAGGTTTAGGTGTTGTTATATTGGTGCTGATGCTGACGGTCACTGTTACTCTGCAGTTCAGAAGGAATCCAGTATGAGATCTTTCTTAGCGTGACTATCTGCCATATATTATTCTACCTTTGATAGGTTTAGCCAGTGAAAACATGAATGTGGATTGGAGGAGACAAGTCATATTTATGAGTTAATGCACATCCTCATTTGGAAGCCAGATTCATTAGGAAGATGATGCTCTTTATTAATAATGGTAGCTTCTGTATCTCTGCTTTAAACCCTGTTTCCCCTTCCTTAGTTTTCAGCTATGCTCAGTCTCTTTCATTTTCCTAAATAATAAATGTCTCTGTTAGCTAAAAATTTTCCTTGAATGTATAAAGCTGCCCAAATTGATTCTATGTTAAAAAAAATACCCAAGTATAAAAACACAGCTGTTTTCAAATTATTTGTCCCTTAACAAAGATGTCCCCATGGCTCATGGCTTTCCTTTTATGACTAAACTTTTTGCCATGTGATGGGCCTTCACTGACTCCTCAATGAATTATTTGGTTTCTCCAGCTGCTCCACAAAGGACTCTCTTAGAAACTGAAGATGCTGATTCAGTTGATTTGGCCTCTCTACAGAATTTTAAACTGTTGACAATGAGGTCCTTTTCAAAGTTCCTCTTTAGTTTTCATCTTCATCACTTGATCCTGCCTTCCCTCCAGCTACTTTGAATGATTTTTATGGAAACTTTCTGATCAAATTATTGTTTTAAATATCAGCATTGTTCAGGGAGTATGATCTCGGTTCCCTATCCACCTCACTGTATCTATTCTCCCTGAGTGTGTGTGTGTGTGTGTGTGTGTGTGTGTGTGTGTACGAAAGAGAGAGGAAGTCTTCACCTCACATTTCTTTCATTAGGTCCAGAGCTACTCAGTCACAGTCCTTTGAAATTTTCAGTGTATATGACCTGAGAACACTTAAAGTTTAACATGATCCCAATGAGCTCATTCCCCTAACACATTTTCACATCTCCTTAATTCCCTTTCACAGAATACCGTGGCTGTTCACATAAATTTCCCAAACCAAAGTTCTGACCTTATACTTGATTCCTCTCTCACTTTCCAACCCTAAAACAACAAAACAGAATCTCTGCCTTATGAATATTTTGTAAAATCTGTCTTCTCCTCTCCAACTCTATTGTCTCTAATATAACACGTGTATAGTCTTTCTTGATCAATTAATTACATATTCCTCCAAAGGCCAACCTTATGCTGTCGTGACCCTTCCTCCTTACACTTATTTGAATAAGGACAAAGTAAGATTAAGAGAAAATTGAGCATTTTTTCATTTTTCCTAATAGCAGCTAGATAATTTTAGAAGTCATATTATATAAAAACAAATAAACATTGGTGGGGGTTTGAGAGGGAATACATGTGGTTTTCCTAGTAATATATCAGCAAGTGAATGTATTTGAGCAGGAATACTAATAAAACATTTTTTTCAGTAATGGGGAGTGAGGGAATGTTTCTTATCCATCTGGATCTTCTGAACTTAGTTATGGTTCATATATTCACCAAATCCAAGGAATTTAAAAATCCTCCTAAAGTAAGGCCTGACTTTTAAATGTGATCATCTAACTGTTCTAGTTTACAGAAGTGGAACGAACTTCCATCTGTTGCCTCCTTGAATGGTTCTGCATTTCTTTTTCCTGCCAGAATTAATTATGAATGATGCTTGAGATTCTTGGTACCTGGCCTAGAAGACAAAAGCCACAGTGTTCAACCCCAGCTTCTCTCAGCACAAAATCCTATAATAGTTATAGGTGCATTTGGCCTTATATTAACATTATTTTTTATGTTTCTATCTATTTTTACTTTATTTTGGCTGTGCTGGGTGTCCGTGGCACCAACTTTCTGTAGTTGAGGAGAGTGGGGCCTCCTCCTAGTTGTGGACCGCGGGCTTCTCTCTGCAGTGGCTTCTCTTGCTGTGGAGCACGGGCCCCAGAGCAAGTGGGCTTGGTCCCTGCTGTCCGCGGGCTTGGGAGTTGCAGCACGTGAGCTCCAGCACCCAGGCTCAGTAGTTGTGGCTCATAGCTTACAGGCTCAGTTGCTTTGTGGCATGTGAGGTCTTCCCAGACCAGGAATGGAACCCCGCATTGCAGGGGGGGAGCTTGACTACTGGACTACCAGGGAAGGCCTAATATTATCATTATTCAGAGAGTTCTGAAAATTTTTCTGGTTATTTCAAAACATTTCAGAGAACAAGATCCTGCAACTTATTGGTGCAAACTCTGCTCATTAGGATTTTAGCTTATTGATTAAGCATGCTGTGGTAGTGGTTTCTATATTAGCATCATGCATGTGTTCAGAGGTGAAGTGAAAGTGTTAGTTACTCAGTTGTGTCTGCCTCTTTGTGACCCCATGGACTATAGCCCACCAGTCTCCTCTCTCCATGGGATTATCCATGTAAGAATACTGGAGTGTGTTGCCATTCCCTTCTCTAAATGCATGTGTGTGTACATAGATAATTACTGTCATGAGAAATGGGACTTAAAGAAAGGGCAGGTCAATACCAGGAGAAAAAACGATGTTGATATACCAGACATAATGACCTGCTTTATGTTTCCTCTCGATATACTAAAAAGAAGAAGAAAAAGATTCTTGACTGGATCGGAGGTTTATTCAGCATAGATACTAACTCTTTAGGAACATTGTTAGTGACGAACTAGGGGACAAAACTAAATGCAGTAGATTGAGAAGTTAATACAGCACAAAGTAGGTAGACAGTGAGAGAAAACTCTTTTAGGAAACCTACAAGTAAAAAATAAAAAAATAGAAATGAGAGAGAAAAAGAAAGAAGAAAGTCGCTTGAGGGGAAACAGAGGTCTGGGAGCTTTTATTAATTAAAAATAAAAGTGTTTTCTTACACAAAAAGTCCCTTCCTTCTAAAGACTGTGAAGAAAGCTGAGTGCCGTAGAATTGATGCTTTTTAACTGTGGTGTTGGAGAAGACTCTTCAGAGTCCCTTGAACTGCAAGGAGATCCAACCAGTCCATCCTAAAGGAGATCGGTCCTGGGTGTTCATTGGAAGGGCTGATGCTAAAGCTGAAACTCCAGTACTTTGGCCACCTCATCGGAAGAGTTGACTCATTGGAAAAGACTTTGATGCTGGGAGGGATTGGGGGCAGGAGGAGAAGGGGACAACAGAGGATGAGATGGCTGGATGGCATCACTGACTCGACGGACGTGAGTTTGGGTGAGCTCTGGGAGTTGGTGATGGACAGGGAGGCCTGGTGTGCTGCGATTCATGGGGTCGCGAAGAGTTGGACACGACTGAGTGACTGAACTGAACTGAAAGACAAGATAATAAACTTTCATTATTATAAGTGAGAGTTAAAGTCTTTTACTTTTATCTATAATGGCTAACTTGCTGAAGCAACATCTATGTATATATATACAGATCCTGTATATCCACACCAAGAATTTCCCTCTTTGAGAACTAGAGCATAAGATACTACATTGTGTAGAAAATCTCAGTCCAGCTGTATCTCAAATGTGAGAAATTTCTCTTTAAACATGTAATATCCTCATGAAATAATAGATATGCCTTGAACAGTTCCAGAAAACTATCATTTCCTGAAGGCAGGGCAGAAATTCATAATCAATTTGCTTTGTCTTTTGTATATGAGTGAATGAATGAAAGTCACTCAGTCAAGTCAGACTCTCTGTGACCCCATGAACTATATAGTCCATGGAATTCTCCAGGCCAGAATACTGGAGTAGGTAGCCTTTCCCTTCTCCAAGGGACATTCCCAATCCAGGGATCGAACCCAGGTCTCCCACATTGCAAGTGGATTCTTTAACAGCTGAGCCACCAGAGAAGCCTGTGTATGAGTAAAGTAATGTCCGTTTAGAACTTGAGATAAGGACAGGGGAAGGGGAACATGGGATAGGCATTAAAAACAAAAAAGAAGGGAAAGATATGCCCATTGTCCCTTTCTGGCTCTATTTCTGTGCTATTTACACATTATGATATTTTCAGTCCCCCAGAATAAAAGGGCTCAGAACTTCTGAAAATTTCTCATTTAGTGTCTTTTAATATGTTAAAAACAGTAGTAAAATTCTTTTCTGTTTGTTTGTTTTGTATGGACCGAATGGCAAACCACTTCAGTATTCTTGCCTTCAGACCCCATGAACAGTATGAAAAGGCAAAATGATAGGATATTGAAAAAGGAACTCCCCAGGTCTGTAGGTGCCCAATATGCTACTGGAGATCAGTGGAGAAATAACTCCAGAAAGAAGGAAGGGATGGAGCCAAAGCAAAAAGAATACCCAGCTGTGGATGTGACTGGTCATAGAAGCAAGGTCCAATGCTGTAAAGAGCAATATTGCATAGGAACCTGGAATGTCAGGTCCGTGAATCAAGGCAAATTGGAAATGGTCAAACAAGAGATGACAAGAGTGAATGTCGAGATTCTAGGAATCAGCGAACTGAAATGGACTGGAATGGCTGAATTTAACTCAGATGACCATTATATCTACTACTGCGGGCAGGAATCCCTCAGAAGAAATGGAGTAGCCATAATGGTCAACAAAAGAGTCTGAAATGCAGTACTTGGATGCAATCTCAAAAATGACAGAATGATCTCTGTTCGTTTCCAAACCATTCAATATCATAGTAATCCAAGTCTATGCCCCAACCAGTAATGCTGAAGAAGCTGAATTTTAATGTTTCTTTGAAGACCTACAAAACCTTTTAGAACTAACACCCAAAAAAGATGTCCTTTTCATTATAGGGGACTAGAATGCAAAAGTAGGAAGTCAAGAAACACCTGGAGTAACAGGCAAATTTGGCCTTGGAATACGGAATGAAGCAGGACAAAGACTAAAAGAGTTTTGCTAAGAAAATGCACTGGTCATAACAAACACCCTCTTCCAATAACACAAGAGAAGACTCTACACATGGACATCACCAGATGGGCAACAACGAAATCAGATTGATTATGTTCTTTGCAGCCAAAGATGGAGAAGCTCTATACAGTCAGCAAAAACAAGACCAGGAGCTGACTGTGGCTCAGATCATGAACTCCTTATTACCAAATTCAGACTTAAATTGAAGAAAGTAGGGAAAATCACTAGACCATTTAGATATGACCTAAATCAAATCCCTTATGATTATACAGTGGAAGTGAGAAATAGATTTAAGGGCCTAGATCTGATAGATAGAGTGCCTGATGAACTATGGAATGAGGTTCATGACATTGTACAGGAGACAGGGATCAAGACCATCCCCATGGAAAAGAAATGCAGAAAAGCAAAGTGGCTGTCTGGGGAGGCCTTACAAATAGCTGTGAAAAGAAGAGAAGTGAAAAGCAAAGGAGAAAAGGAAAGATATAAGCCTCTGAATGCAGAGTTCCAAAGAATAGCAAGAAGAGATAAGAAAGCCTTCCTTAGTGATCAATGCAAAGAAATAGAGGAAAACAACAGAATGGGAAAGACTAGAGATCTCTTCAAGAAAATTAGAGATACCAAGGGAACATTTCATAAAAAGATGGGCTCGATAAAGGACAGAAATAGTATGGACCTAACAGAAGCAGAAGATATTAAGAAGAGGTGGCAAGAATACACAGAAGAACTGTACAAAAAAGATCTTCATGACCCAGATAATCATGATGGTGTGATCACTCACCGAGAGACAGACATCCTGGAATGTGAAGTCAAGTGGGCCTTAGAAAGCATCACTACAAACAAAGCTAGTGGAGGTGATGGAATTCCAGGTGAGCTATTTCAAATCCTGAAAGATGATGCTGTGAAAGTGCTGCACTCAATATGCCAGCAAATTTGGAAAACTCAACAGTGGCCACAGGACTGGAAAAGGTCAGTTTTCATTCCAATCCCAAAGAAAGACAATGCCAAAGAATGCTCAAACTACCACACAATTGCACATATCTCACATGCTAGTAAAGTAATGCTCAAAATTCTCCAAGCCAGGCTTCAGCAATATGTGAACCGTGAGCTTCCTGATGTTCAAGCTGGTTTTAGAAAAGGCAGAGGAACCAGAGATCAAATTGCCAACATCCATTGGATCATCGAAAAAGCAAGAGAGTTCCAGAAAAACATCTATTTCTGCTTTATTGACTATGCCAAAGCCTTTGACTGCGTGGATCACAATAAACTGTGGACAATTCTGAAAGAGATGGGAATACCAGACCACCTGATCTGCCTCTTGAGAAAACTGTATGCAGGTCAGGAAGCAACAGTTAGAACTGGACATGGAACAACAGACTGGTTCCAAATAGGAAAAGGAGTACGTCAAGGCTGTATATTGTCACCCTGCTTATTTAACTTATATGCAGAGTACATCATGAGAAACGCTGGACTGGAAGAAACACAAGCTGGAATCAAGATTGCCAGGAGAAATATCAATACCTCAGATATGCAGATGACACCACCCTCATGGCAGAAAGTGAAGAGGAACTAAAAAGCCTCTTGATGAAAGTGAAACAGGAGAGTGAAAAAGTTGGCTTAAAGCTCAACATTCAGAAAACGAAGATCATGGCATCGGTCCCATCACTTCATGGGAAATAGATGGGGAAACAGTGGAAACAGTGTCAGACTTTATTTTTCTGGGCTCCAAAATCACTGCAGATGGTGATTGCAGCCATGAAATTAAAAGACGCTTACTCCTTGGAAGGAAAGTTATGACCAACCTAGACAGCATATTCAAAAGCAGAGACATTACTTTGCCAGCAAAGGTCCGTCTAGTCAAGGCAATGGTTTTTTCTGTGGTCATCTATGGATGTGAGAGTTGGACTGTGAAGAAGGCTGAGCACCAAAGAACTGATGCTTTTGAATTGTGGTGCTGGAGAAGACTCTTGAGAGTCCCTCGGACTGCAAGGAGATCTAGCCCGTCCATTCTGAAGGAGATCAGCCCTAGGATTTCTTTGGAGGGAATGATGCTAAGGCTGAAACTCCAGTATTTTGGCCACCTCATGCGAAGAGCTGACTCATTGGAAAAGACTCTGATGCTGGGAGGGATTGGGGGCAGGAGGAGAAGGGGATGACAGAGGATGAGATGGCTGGATGGCATCACTGACTCGATGGACGTGAGTCTGAGTCAACTCCAGGAGTTGGTGATGGACAGGGAGGCCTGGCGTGCTGCGATTCATGGGGTTGCAAAGAGTCAGACACGACTGAGCTACTGAACTGAACTGAACTGAACTGAAGAATCCCAGGAACGGGGGAGCCTGGTGGGCTGCCGTCTCTGGGGTTGCACAAAGTCAGACACGGCTGAAGCGACTTAGCAGCAGCAGCAGCAGAGTACTCTTGCCTGGAAAAATCCCGTGGATGGAGGAGCCTGGAAGCCTGTAGTCCATGGGGTCGCTATGAGTCGGACACGACTAAGTGACTTCACATTCACTTTTCACTTTCACACATTGGAGAAAGAAATGGCAACCCACTCCAGTATTCTTGCCTGGAGAATCCCAGGGATGGAGGAGCCTGGTGGGGTGCCGTCTATGGGGTTGCATAGAGTTGGACACGACTGAAATGACTTAGCAGTAGCAGCAGCAGAGTATATCATGCTTAATGAAACAAATCAGACAAAGAAAAACAAATATTCTATATTATCACAAATATTCTATATATCTATATTATATAATATATGGAATCTTAAAAAGAATGAATACAACAAAACAGACACAGACTTGCAGGTATAGAAAATAAACCAGTGGTTACCAGTGAAGAAAGGAAGGGAGGAAGTGTAGAGGAGGTATGGGATTAAGAGACATAGAGTACCAATGTATCAATAAATAGGCAGCAGAATATATTGTACAGCACAGGGAAATGTAGCCACTATTTTGTAATAATTTTAAATGAAGTCCAATCTATAAAAATACTGAATTAGCATGTTGTACACTTGAAACCAATATAGTATTATATACATCAGTAGAAAAACAAAAATGTTCAAACTGAAGCATTGCAGAAATGGAGAAAATGCCAGAGATTCTTTCATTTATATAATGCATGTTGGTTACAAATATTTTTATTCCTATTGTCTCATATGAGCAAACAGACTGTGATTTAAGTAACTAGACTGAAATCACATATTAGTGGTCAGTGATCTCAGAACTGGGTCTTTCTGCAGAAGCCCCGTCATGTGTTTCTTCTAGCACAACATGGCTTGACTGCTGGGTATATGCCATAACAAATATCTGTGATGTTGCCCACTTGGTTTGGGTTGTTTTTTTGTTGTTGTTGTTATAGTCTCATGGTGAGCAGATAGATTTCCAAAGCAAATTAAGTAGACAGTACGGAAGAAAGACAACATAAGCCGAGGAGACCCACTGGACCCGCTGGTCCAAGTGTGGTTACACACGGTTGGCAGATAGGAACCACACCTTATTAATGAGAGTTATCTTCTGACCCAACTTGGCTTCATCCAGGAACCCACAACTACCCGATGATTTCCTATGACTTGACAGCAGCCAGTTCATGAGTTGGTATCAGCTCTTCTTATGATGCCCAACTTCTTGTGCTGCAGTGACAAACCCTTTGGCCCAAACTCTGATCTTTGTATTCTTCTCTTGATTTGCCTAAAGCCTTATCTGCTACTATTAACTTTGTGTTTTTCCTTCCCTTTGTCTATAATTCTGACAAAAATCTCTAATTTTTATTTGTGATTTCTGTTCTAATATTTCACCCTGGCTTCCTGATTTAATTCCTGTTGCTCACTTCTAGTATATGATGTAGACCAAGTTCAATACTAAGAACTATTGTATGTTTTAGCAGACAAGCTTCTTTCCCAATATAATGTTTTACTAGTCTCCCAATATAGGTTTTTTTTTAATTTATTTTTTTATTAAAGGAAAATTGCTATACAGAATTTTGTTGTTTTCTGTCAAACCTCAACATGCATCTGCCATAGGTATATATATATCCCCTCCCTTTTGAACCTGCCTCCCATCTCTCTCCCCATCCCACCCCTCTAGGTTGACACAGAGCCCCTGTTTGAGTTTCCTGAGCCATACAGCAAATTCCTGTTGGCTTTCTGTTTTATATATGGTAATATAAGTTTCCATGTTACTCTTTCCATACATCTCACCCTCTCCTCCCCTCTCCCCATGTCTGAAAGTCTATTCTCTATGTCTGTTTCTCCACTGCTGTCCTAAATATAAGTTCTTCAATACCATTCTTCTAGATTCCATATATATGTGTTAGAATACAATATTTATCTTGCTCTTTCTGACTCACTTCACTCTGTATAATAGGTTCTAGGTTCATTCACCTCATCAGAACTGACTCAAATGTGTTCCATTTTATGGCTGAGTAATATTCCATTGTGTATATATACCACACCTTCTTTATCCATTCATCTGTTGATGGACATCTAGGTTGCTTCCATGTTCTGGCTATTGTAAATAGTGCTGAAACGAACACTGAGATACATGTGTCTTTTTCAAGTTTGGTTTCCTCTGGGTATGTGCCAAGGAGTGGGATTGCTGGGTCATATGGTGGTTTTGGAGAAGGAAATGGTGACCCACTCCAGTACTCTTTCCTAGAGAATCCCATGGATGGAGGAGCCTGGTGGGCTACGGTCCACAGGGTCACAAAGAGTCGGACACGACTGAAATGACTTAGCACACATGGTAGCTTTATTCTTAGTTTTTTTTTAAGGACTCTCCATACCATCTTCCACAGTGGCTGTATCAATTTACATTCCCACCAACAGTGCAAGAGGGTTCCCTTTTCTCCACCCTGTCCAGCATTTATTGTTTGTAGTGTTTTTGATGATGGCCATTCTGACTGGTGTGAGGTGAAATCTCACTGTAGTTTTGATTTGCATTTCTCTAATGACGAGTGATGTTGAGCATCTTTTCATGTTTGTTAGCCATCTGTCGGAGAAGGCAATGGCACCCCACTCCAGTACTCTTGCCTGGAAAATCCCATGGACGGAGGAGCCCGGTAGGCTGCAGTCCATGGGGTCGCTAGGAGTCGGACACACTGAGCAACTTGGCAACCTGCTCCAGTGTTCTTGCTGGAGAATCCCAGCCTGGTGGGCTGCCGTCTATGGGGTCACACAGAGTCGGACACGACTGAAGTGACTTAACAGCAGCTGCAGCAGCAGCATCCATCTGTATGTCTTCTTTGGAGAAATATCTGTTTGGTTCTTTTTCCCATTTTTTGATTCGGTTGTTTGTTTTTCTGGCATTGAGTTGTATGAGCTGTTTGTACATTTTGGAAATTAATCTTTTGTCAATTATTTCATTTGCTATTATTTTCTCCTGTTCTGAGGGTTGTCTTTTCATCTTGCTTATAGTTTCCTTTGCTGTGCAAAAGCTTTTAAGTTTAATCAGGTCCCACTTGTTTATTTATCTAGGAATAAACTTACCTAAGGAGACAAAAGAACTGTACACAGAAAATTATAAGACACTAATGAAAGAAATCAAAGATGACATAAACAGATGGAAAAATATTCCATGTTCCTGGGTAGGAAGAATCAATATTGTGAAAATGACTATACTACCAAATGATATCTACAGATTCAATGCTATCTCTATCAAATTACCAATGGCATTTTTCACAGAACTAGAAGAAAAAATTTCACAATTCATATGGAAACACAGAAGACCCTGAATAGCCAAAATAGTCTTGAGAAAGAAGAATGGAGCTTGAGGAATCAACCTTCCTGACTTCAGATTATACTACAAAGCTACAGTCATCAAGACAATATGGTACTGGCACAAAAACAGAAGTATAGATCAATGGAACAAGACAGAAAGCCCAGAAATAAACCCATGCACCTATGGGTACCTTATTTTTGACAAAGGAGGCAATATACAATGGGGCAAAGAGCCTCTTCAATAAATGGTGCTGGGAAAACTGGACAGTTACATGTAAAAGAATGAAATTAGGACGCTTTCTAACACCATACACAAAGATAAACCCAAAATGGATTAAATACCTAAATGTAAGACCAGAAAGTATAAAACTCTTAAAGGAAGCATAGGCAGAATACTTGATAACATAAATCAAAGCAAGATCCTCTATGACCTACCTCCTAGGGTAATGGAAATAAAAAAGACAAATAAGCAAGTGGGACCTGATTAAACCAATATAGGTTTATTTTTAAATTGTTTCATTTGCTGTGTGGACCCTTCTGCCCCCTTGGAAATCTATATTTGGCCTCCAAGTAATGCGAAGATAGAATCATCAGTCAAAAGAACTTTGGGATCATCTAAGACTTTGATCATAGCTGCCTTAAGGTTTATGACAGCAAGTTCAAGACATAACCTCGGGGGTCCTTGACCCTTTATCTCCCCTAGTACATATCTATTTTTGTCTGTTCTGTTTTACTCTGTTCTTTATCTAATTTATTTAAAATAATTGCAAAATGTTCTGCTGCCTTATGAAAATTAAAAAAAAAATGAAGCTCAGTAAATAAGTCCAACATTCAATGATATAAGTTATACAACTATTGCTCTGTATGTTTAAACACCTTTCCTACACTTGTGCTTTGACTTAGAAACAACTACAAATTCCTGACCTGGCAGGTTCCTGTTTCCCTTTATACAACTGTCTTTTTGATGCATCCATCAACCCAACTGAATACCCTCTATATGAATACTGGACCGATTTTCATATGAGTTCATGTTTTCCCTCCATGCTTTTGTTGGACTTTTGTTACAAAGAATTTACAGACAGCTGTGTCAGTGTGTCTTGCTCGCTAGAAACAACCTAGAAAATGTACTGTAGTCCTGGCTTTCAGACTTACTATGTGTGTCATTTGTATCTAGTCAAGTGCACTTACTTGTGTGTCATTTGGGTGTGTGGGCACAGCTTTTAGGCCTAAATGTTCTCTGCTGCTGCTAAGTCACTTCAGTCGTGTCCGACTCTGTGCGACCCCATAGACGGCAGCCCACCAGGCTCCCAGTCCCTGGGATTCTCCAGGCAAGAATACTGGAGTGGGTTGCCATTTCCTTCTCCAATGCATGAAAGTGAAAAGTGAAAGTGAAGTCGCTCAGTCGTGTTCGACTCTTAGCGACCCCATGGACTGCAGCCCACCAGGCTCCTCCGTCCATGGGATTTTCTAGGCAAATGTTCTCTAGAATAGTGCTTAATTTGTTGTCTGTAGGTGTTGTGTATGTACCTCCTCACCTCTAAATCTGGCCCCTGCCTCTTGTTACATATTCATATAATCCCAGGCTTCCCATGATGACACTGCCACAATCATGTTGACTTTTCAAATTTTTATAGACAATAAATTTTTTTTTCCTGCTCCTAAGCCTTTTTGTCCCATTTGGCTGGAATTTTTCTTATTAATCTTTTTGCACGACTAGATCCTTTTTTATGCCCCAGCTTAAGGCCCTTGTTGATTATATCATCTAAATGGACTCTTGCAGTTATTGTCTCATATCATCAGCCTGATTCTTGTATTTGTGGCATTTATTATAAAGTATAATTATTTTATTAATTAGTGCAGTTTGTTTATTCTCTGTCCCCAGAATCACCATGAAAGAGGAACTTTCTTTTTGCCTTGTTCAGTTCTTTATCTCTTATGCCTGACAACATGGTAGATGCTCATGCTTGTTAAATATTTCTTAGGTAGTAGAGGGAAAGAGGGCTTTTCTGGTGGCTCAGTGGTAAGCAATCCACCTGCAACACAGGAGAGATGGGTTAGATCCCTGGATAGGGAGATTCCCTGTAGGAGGGCGTTGTAACTCACTCCAGTATTCTTGCCTGGGGAATCCATGGACAGAGGAGCCTGGCAGGCTACAATCCATTGGGTCGCAAAGAGTCAGACATGACTGAAGCGACTGAACAGACACACACGCACACATGGAGGGAAAGAAGGAAGGAAGGGGGAGGGAGGGAGGAAGGAAGGAAGGAAGAGAAGAAATGGGGGTGAATTCATTGAGGTTTGTATCCCATTTCCCTCTCCCATTGCAGGGCTCACTGCTCCATGTGAGGAAACACTTCTATATCTGAAGCACTCTTTTAGATAGTCTGGTAAGTGATGATGTCCACTATAGTTATTTTTTAAGGTAGCTGGTTACAAGATTAGAATAATCTTGCCTCAGAATAATTATCCATGACTCTTTGACACCAGTTTGCTTTGCTGCATTCTCTAATACCTAGAGGTATTGGAAATATCCTGTATAAACTTCAGTTGTGGTGGAATTGGAAGGAGCATGTGCTTAGTATGGGAGCCAAGGTTGTCAGTGACACTCACGTGCTGCAGATCCTTCCTACCCAGGAGCAGGCTGCCTCCTTTCTGTGTCATTTAGGAATTTTTTTTTTTTCCTCTCTCCAAGCTTGACATATCTGAGATCTCAGCTTGCAACAGCCAGCTGCTCCTCACTGTCTTTATCTCAACAGAATAAAGCACAGTTATTTTGATCCTGAGGTTTGGACTTTTAAAAAGCCATTCTCCCAAAAAACAACCACCCACAATGGAATTTACCATTTAGTTTGTTAGACTAATTCTTAAGATTTTTTTTAAGCAAAAGATATGGGTATTAATTTATTCCTGGTGCCTATGGCTGGGCGTTTGGTAGCACCAATGCAGGAGATCTGGGTTTGATTCCTGGGTTGGAAAGATCCTCTGGAGAAGGAAATGGCAACCCACTTCAGTATTCTTGTCTGGAGAATCCCATGAACAGAGGAGTCTGGCAGGCTTACAGTCCATGAGATCGCAAGAGTCGAACACAACTCAGTGACTAAACCACCACCAGGGGTTATTGTGACTAGCCTAGACAGCATATTACAAAGCAGAGACATTACTTTGCCAACAAAGGTCCGTCTAGTCAAAGTTAATGGTTTTTCCAGTAGTCATGTGTGGATATGAGAGTTGAACTATAAAGAAAGCTGAGTGCCGAAAAGTTGATGCTTTTGAACTGTGGTGTTGGAGAAGACTCTTGAGAGTCCCTTGGACTTCAAAGACATTCAACCCATGCATCCTAAAGGAAATCAGTCCTGAATATTCATTGGAAGGACTGATGCTGAAGCTGAAACTCCAATACTTTGGCCACCTGATGAAAAGAACTGACTCATTAGAAAAGACCCTGATGCTGGGAAAGATTGAAAGCAGGAGGAGAAGGGAACAACAGAGGATGAGATGGTTGGATGGCATCACTGACTCAATGGACATGAGTTTGAGTAAGCTCCAGATGTTGGTGATGGACAGGGAGGCCTGGCATGCTGCAGTCCATAGGGTCGCAGAGAGTCAGACATGACTGAGCGACTGAAGTGAACTAAACTGAACTGCAGAGTTATTATTAGCTTTCCAGGTGTCTCTGTTTGAAAGAATCCACCTGCCAGTGCAGGAGATCCAGGAGACATGGGTTTGATCCCTGGGTAAGCAAGATCCCCTGGAGGAGGAAATGGCAACCCACTCCAGTATCCTTGCCTGGGAAATCCCATGGACAGAGGAGCCTGTCGGGCTACAGTCCATAGGGTCTCAAAGAGCTGGAAGTGACTAAGCAGCTGAGCATGCATGTAGGAGCTGTTATTAGATACATAACCAGGCCAATGTAGGATAATTTGCATGGACATCCCCTCCCATTCAGGTATAAACCTGAATTTCTCATGAGAGTGAAGCATCGATTAATTATGACACATGTAGAGCAATAGAAAATGATTGCACATCATGAAAAGAAGGCTTTTAAAGAAATGTAGTTACATTTTATTTTTCTGAATTCAGACACGTTATTAATAGGAAAAAAGCAACATTTATGTAATTTAAGATGAAAACTTTTATTGTTATGCTCTTATTTGAAAGTAAGTACTAGCAGGTAATCACTCATACAAAATAATAAACATGCATTTTAATTTGGCATGTAGCCCCTCTTCTTTCTCTAGTTCCTGCCTGAGTTTTACTTTTCTAATAAAGGTATATTTACATAAATGTTTGCAAGTTCTAATTATATGCCAACTGATTGGAGGAAGAACAATCTAAAAACTGAATTACCACAAGAATGTAGTCTAAGGTTACAGATCTGCTTCATGACCTTGAAAAGGGATCAATGTTACATCAAATGTAGAACATCATTTAGAAAACTTGTCTATTTATTCAGTGAATACATATTACGTGCTTGCTCTGCACCCAGTGTGTTTTAGGGGTAGTAAGTGAGACAAGTTCCCTGCTCTTACGGATTTTATCTTCAAGTAAAGAGATACAGGTAATGATGAATGAATGACAAATTAATAAATAGGCAACAGAATCATCAGGAAATGATGAATAGTATATGCCTAGTAAGAGTATATTGAAGGAAGTGAAGGAAAGGTTATGATGGTTTACTGTAGACTGATAATTGGCGTGAAGTGAAAGTCGTTCAGTCATTTCTGACTCTTTGCGACTCCAAGGACTGTAACCCACCAGGTTCCTCTGTCCCTAGGATTCTCCAGACAAGAACACTGGAGTGGGTCGCCATTCCCTCTCTAGGGGATCTTCTCAACCCAGGGATCAAACCTGGGTCTCCTGCACTGCAGGCAGATTCTTTACTGTCTGAGACACCAGGGAAGCCCAGACTGATTATTAGTAAAGATCATTTGGTCAAACTTAAGACAAACTCCAAATGTTAAGAACAAGGTATTCACTGGGGAAAGTATTCCAAGGAATGCTAAGACACTAAGATATAAATAAGGATAGTATATTTGAGGAACCAAAGAAGGCTTGTATGGCTGAAATGTAGTGGGTGAGGTTTTGTTGTTCAGCCGCTGAGTGGTGGCCAACTCTTTGCATCCCATGGACTGCAGCACACCAGGCTTCTGTGTGTTTCACTATCTCCTTGAGTTTGCTCAAGTTCATGGCCATTGAATCAGTGATGCTATCTAACCATTTCATCCTCCATTTACACCTTTTCTCTTGCCCTCCATCTTTTCTAGCATCAGAATCTTTTCCAGTGAGTCAGCTCTTTGCATCAGGTGGCCAAAATTTTGGAGCTTCACCTTCAGCATCAGTTCTTCCAATAAATATTCAGGGTTGATTTCCTTTAAGATTGATTGGTTTGATTTTCTTTCAGTCCATGGGACTCTCAAGAGTCTTCTCCAGCACCAAAATTCAAAAACATCAGTTCTTCAGCACTCAGCCTTCTTGTGGTTCAGCTCTCATATCCATGCATGACTACTGGAAAAACTATGGCTTTGACCATATGAACCTTTGTTGGCAAGGTGATACCTCTGCTTTTTAATATACTAAATTTGTTACAGCTTTCTTTCCAAGAAGCAATCGTATTTTAATCTCATGGCTGCAGTCACCATGGGTGAGGATAAGTGCTATAAGAAGACAATTCATAAGTGGGTGGGAACTAGTCATTATTATGTAAAGCTTTACAATCCAAGGTTAGGGGTGTGAGTTTACTTCCTAGTTTAATAAGAAACCATTGGAGCATTTTAAGCAAGACTCACTACAAGATTTCATGTTTTGAAAAATGTCACTTTGACTACCATATAGAAAGGGGCAGAAGCAAGGGATAAACATAAAATCAGAAGGGGGCTAGTTTGGTGGCTCTTGAAATAATCTAGATGAAGATAATGGTAACTGGGACTAGGGTGGTTGCCATGGTTTCAGCTATGACTTGACATTAGAGTCAACAGAACTTGTTGGCTAATTGAATATGGGAAAGAAGGGAAAGGAAGGACCAAGGAAAACTGCTGGGTTATTGGATCAACATAATTATATATTGTCATCCCATTGTCCAAAATGAAGAAGAATAGTATAGAAGTAGGTTTGGACATTAATAATTCTGTGTTGTTCATATTAAAATTAGTTTTGATATTTAGATCTGGAGACGTGGAATAGTCAGCTGGAAATAGAGGCTATGGTTCTCAACATTAAAAGTCATGGGATGGAATGAAGGCACCTAAGAAGAAAATGAATAACAAAGACATTTCTTGAGGAATCCAAGATTTAGAGGTTGCGCACCGTGGAAATACACCCAAAGGAGACAAGAATGACCAATAGAGTGGGAGAATACCAGAGAACAGGATGCTACGGAAGGCAGAAGGAAAGAAAAGAGTTTCAACTGTTCTATATACCACTGAGAGATCAGTAACTATTTGTAACATAGTGATATATGCCCTAGAGAAATATTCAATAGTCCTGAACTCTGTGTTTCACTTTTTCTCTTCTGTGCTGAGGTGAAGCCTCTTCACCTCTTTGATGCTTTCCTCTTCAAATGTAAAGTTAATCACCATTTATCTGCCCAGGGTAGACGTCACAGCACTCTTTATTTTTTTCTTAAATCAAAGTATAGTTGATTTATAATGTTATGTTAATGTCTTCTATATGACAAAGTGATTCAGTTATGCCTATATGCATATATACATACAGATGTGTATATATGCATTATTTTTCTATTCTTTTCCATTATGGTTATCACAGGATATTGAATATAGTTCCCCATGCTATGCAGTAGGACCTTGTTGTTCATCCTTTTAATATATAACAGTTTGCATATGCTAATCGCAAGTGCCACTCTTTCCTTTCCCATCCTTCGTCCCCTTGGCACCAGCAAGTCTGTTCTCTATGTCTGGGAGCCTGTTTCTGTTTTGCAGGTAAGTTCATTTGCATCATATTTTAGATTCCACATGTAAGTGATACATTGTATCTGTCTCTCTGACTCACTTCACTCAGCATGATAGTCTCCAGGTCTATCTGTGTTGTTGCCAATGGCATTATTTCATTCTTCCTCTTTATGGCACAGCACTCTGCCTTGATGAATCTGAATGCTTCCCAGAATCTGTTTCAACATAGTCCATGGCCATTCTGGCCAGTCTCTCAAAGTTGCTCAGTAAAATGACATAATCCATGCTGTAAGTTTTCTTTGGATAATATACAATTTTAATTCTGTTTTATGAATGAAACAGATTTGATATGTTATTATTTTAAAAATCAACTCAAGCCATAGTTTTGTGTTTTGTGATATGATGTTGCTAATTCCTGTCTGACTTTGCCAATACATTTTATCACTCTGGAATTTGTAGATTTAATGTGTAAATAAAATATATTTCCAATTAGTTGCCCCATTACCCAAATGTCTGGATAGTTCTATATAGTGGATGAATGACTTGAGAGGCTTAACTTTCCATTTCACTAATTTTTCTTTCATGGAGATGATAGTGAACCTTAATATGGATAAAATCTGGAATCCAAAATAAACAAGAGTAGATGTGGTATTGTAACAGAAGGATCTATTTACATCTTTGGAATTGGGGGTTAAAGAAGAATTTTTAGGCAGATGATGAATGAGAGAAAGTGGAGTCATGTATGTGTCAGGTGAAGGGTAGAGAAATGTTTCCCAGAGGGAAGAATGGCATGAGAACTCTGGTGAACAAGAGCTTACAGACTTAGCAACCAAAAGAAGACCAAGATATCAGGAGTATGGAGAGCGACAGAGAAGATTAGCCCCCGAGAGTGGGAAAGGGGTGATTAATATGCGACTTTATAAACAACGTTAAGAATCTTGGATTTGCTCCTTGGTTTAGTTGGAAGCCATGAAATTCATGGGCAGGTAACATACAGAGCATTTTCAAATGATCACTGTGGCAGCACTGTGATGAATAGAGTGGACAGTCATGAATGTAGGGACGTTTTGGGGAGAGCTGTTGCCGTGGTCTAGAAGAATATCGTGTTACATCGGTGTGAGAAGCAGTTAGTAGGGATAGAATGTTAAGTAGGTGCCACGATTTTATCAGTCCTCATACCAGACCAGCCATCACTTTAGACCAGCATAGACATGTATACCTGTGGCGGATTCATTTTGATATTTGGCAAAACTAATACAATTATGTAAAGTTTAAAAATAAAATTAAAAAAACATAAATTTGGTATATATAAAAGTTATTGCATTTCAGCAATTAATGTTCTCTCAATTTTATATGATATTCCAAGGATCAGCATCTTTATCTCATATTATAAATGATTAACTGCTTTAATTAAAGAAACACTTCTAGTTGCCAGGTTGTTTACACCCTAGGCCTCCTGTATCTATGTCAGTAACGTATAAAATACAATAATGCAAGTATGTAAATGCATAAAATGTTGCTAAAAGAGAAAGTGGGTTTGAAGTCAACTCTACTTCACGCCCTGGATATCCAGAGTTTTAGTTCCATATTTTTGTTTAAACTGTTATTCAAAAAACTTTAACAGTTTAAAATCCTAAGAAAATTTACCTTCTGGGTGCATTTGTACTCCATACAGATGTTGTCAAAATCAAAGAATAAAATGATGGTGGAAATATTGAAAGACTGATAAGCCTTCTTTAAATGTTTATTATAAATATATCACTTGAATACTATTATTGCAATGAATAGAACCAAGTGAGATTGTAATTCCCTTTCTTCTGTGTGTGGCTTTAAGTCAGATTGCCATTGCTGAGACACTGAAATGCATTCTCAGTTGCTCAGTCCACCATTAAATTACACAGCTTTCAGCTCATCCCAGAGAACCTGCCACATGAAATGAACAGTCCAAGTCTTACCCTTACAGTGCTAGGGTTTCACCAAAGTGTAACTTCAGTAAATAAACAAATCAGGACTGCTGTCACTGGATATTTAAAGTTAGGACTTTGATCAGGTAATTCTTTGTTTCACTTTCTGGATCCACAGAAAGGAATGCATGCAGAGATCATCTACCCCAAAAGTCAGAATGATTAGATCATATCTTTTTAGGAACTTTCAACTCATTTAGAGTCAATAATGTTATTGAAAACATAAGAACATTTTTTTTTTTTTTTCCAAATGAGGGTATACTTTAAAAGTAGCATCATTCCGGAACATTAAGCCAGTTTAAGGCTTCTTTCTCCCTTCTTTGTCTTTGTAGCAAGGTGTGCTCAAAATAAGTAGATGGCATTATGTGGGCTGAGGATGAATGAGTAAGGACATGGCAGGAACATATCACAAGATTATGTGTAATTGATGCGTTTAGCTCTAAAAGCTTTTCCTTCTGCAGTGTTTAAAGCATTGCTGAAACTGAACTGAGAGGGAAAAAAAAAAAACAAACTTGGAATGATTTAAAATGACAATTTGATGAAAAATGAGGTGCTCTCACTATGTTTTTTAGATCATGATGATTCTGATAATTGATAATGTTAAAATCTGTACAATGTATCATGTTCTTGTTATAAATAATAGGATCAGTAAGACCATTGCCTTGTTACAATTCTACATTTGGCAGTCTCTTGTCCTTTATTTATTTAGCATTTACTGAAGTCTTACTCTGTGTTAGGCACTAAAAACTGGTTACTAAGATATATAATATATTTACCTTCAAAGGGTTTATAATCTTGTGGTAGAAATAAATATGTAAATTAGTAATTGCAAGTACTATGGTTATACAAAATCTCTCATACAATTGTTATCATAATAAAATCAACATAGTTTATATACTTTATATTTCCAAATGGCTTTTATTTAAGTCATCTCATTAAAAGCCTAGATAATGCAAATGCTCTTCTCAAATATTTACTTTCACCATTTAAAAGTCTACTTAGGTTACTTACAGCTTTTATTTCAAGTATATGCTTTTTAAGCTTAATGTATATACTGTACACATAGGTCAAATAAATGCTGCCTAGACATGAGCGTGGTCAACCAAGACTAAATGCTCTTCCCGAGGCTTAACAGAGTTACTGAGCTTGAGCTTATTTTTGGCATTCTGAAAGTAAAGGATAAGGAGAAACATGTTGACTCGCATAAATTCCTATCAAGAAGAAGAAAGCAGACTCCTTCTTTGAGTAGTTTTAAAAGTAGCTTCTTGCACAGAACTGCATAGAGGAAACAGGAAGTTGGAGACTCATCTCACAGTTTTATTTCTAAACGTGGAAACAATCTTATTATGGCAGTTTCTTGAAATGGCTCTCTTTAAAACCTTGAAGTGAAATGACAGAAGGGAAGTACCCTGTGGAAGATGATTTTATCGGTGGCTAGCCAAATGTGGTTGAGAAATTCAGGGTCCTGTGGATCCAGTGGAAGGTATACCAGTTAACCTATTTTAAGGTGTATGAAGAAAGTACAATCCTTCTTTTAATTTTATTAAAGATCTTTTCTGTCTGCTTGGCTTAATGATGAAACTTATAGAGAAGATGACACAGGGATGTTTTCTGATGTAGCCACACTATGATAGTTCTTGCAGTCCTGGGTCAGCATAGGTGTATTTGCTTTTGAAGTTAAGAAGATGGTGAAGTCAGCATTCATTCTGTTAGAGGACCACTTTGTAGTTCATGTGGAGCTATCTGAGTGCATATGGAGCTGTGTCCCCTATTTTATAAACAAGAACTGAATTAGAAACATCTCCAAGTTTAGTCTGAGGTTGATAATTGAACTCAGCTTTTCTAATCCCAATATGGTATGGTCATTAATAGAATATTTGAAATTTCATAAATGCGGAGGACTTTTACATTAAAAAATGGGAGCTTTCCTGGTGGCTCAGATGGTAAAGAATCTGCCTGCAAAGACCCAGGTTTGATATTTGGCTCCGGAAGATTCCCTGGAGACGGGAATGATAACCCGCTCCAATATTCTTGTCTGGAGAATTCCACAGGCAGAGGAGTCTGGCAGGCTTATAGTCCACAGGGTTGCAAAGATTTGAACATTGCTGAGTGACTAATAGAGCTGAACCACTGGAGGCGTCTAATGCGTCAAACTACTTTAGGCTATACGTAGCTATAACACTAACACAGAGGGCATAATAAGATTATTTGGGCTTCCCAGGTGGTGCTCGGAGAAGGCAACGGCACCCCACTCCAGTACTCTTGCCTGGAAAATCCCATGGATGGAGGAGCCTGGTGGGCTGCAGTCCATGAGGTTGCTAAGAGTCGGACACGACTGAGCGACTTCACTTTCACTTTTCATTTTCGTGCACTGGAGAAGGAAATGGCAACCCACTCCAGCATTCTTGCCTAGAGAATCCCAGGGACGGGGGAGCCTGGTGGGCTGCCGTCTCTGGGGTCGCACAGAGTCGGACACGACTGCAGCGACTTAGCAGCAGCAGCAGGTGGTGCTAGTGGTGAAGAACCTGTCTGGCAGTTCAGGAGATGTAAGAGACATGGGTTCAGTCCCTGGGTCAGGAAGATCTCCTGGAAGAGGGTATCTCCAATATTCTTGCCTGAAGAATCCCATGGACAGAGGAGCCTGGTGGGCTACAGTCCATAGGGTCTCAAAGAGTTGGATACGACTTAGCACATGCCTGAAATACCAGCAAGCAATTCTGAAGTCAGCAGCTTTCCACATATGGCCATACTTCTTTGACTTGCATTTTTTATATATATATATATATATACTTTAATGCTGACAGGCCATTTTACTAGTCAGACATAATGTTCTGGGAAATCACTTATTCAGTCATAAATGAGGAAGATGTCTGTAGTAGGATATTGTTCAGTCACTAAGTTGTGTCCTACACTTTGCGACCCCATGGACTATTGCACTCCTGTGTCGTCCATTATCTCCTGGAGTTTGCTCAAATTCATATCCATTGAGTTGTTCATGCTATCTAGCCATCTCATACTCTGCCATCCTCTTCTCCTTTTACCTTCAGTCTTATTCAACATCAGGGTCTTTTCCAGTGAGTCAGCACTTCACATCAGGTGGCCAGAGTATTGGAGCTTCAGCTTCAGCATCAGTCCTTCCAATGAATATTCAGAGTTGATTTCCTTTAGGATTGACTGGTTTGATCTCCTTGTTCTCCAAGGGACTCTCAAGACTTTTTTCCATCACAGAATTCAAAAGCATCAATTCTTCAGCACTCAGCCTTCTTTCTGGTCCAACTCTCACATCTGAACATGACTATTGGAAAAGCCATAGCTTTGACTATACAGATTTTTTTCAGCAAAATAATGTCTCTGCTGTTTAATACACTGTCTAGGTTTGTCATAACTTTCCTTCTAAGGAGCAAGCATCTTTTAATTTCATGCCTGCAGTTACCATCTGCAGTGATTTTGGATCCCAATAAAATGCAATCTGTTACCCTTTCCACTTTTTCCCCTTCTGTCTGTCATGATGTGATGGAACTGGATGCTATGATCTTAGTTTTTTGAATGTTGAGTTTCAAGACTTTTTTTTTTTTCATTCTCTTCTTTCAGTCTTATCAAGAAGCTCTTTATTTCCTCTTCAATTTTTGCCATTGAAGTGGTATCATCTGCATATCTGAAGTTGCTGATATTTCTCCCAGCAATCTTGATTCCAGCCTGTGATTCATCCAAGTCCAGCATTTCGCATGATATACTCTGCATAGAAGTTAAATAAGCAGGGTGATAATATACAGCCTTGTTGTACTCCTTTCCCAATTTGAAACCAGTCAGTTGTTCCATTTACAGTTCTAACTGTTGCTTCTTGACCTGCATACAGGTTTCTCAGGAGGCAGGAAAAGTGGTCTGATATTCCCATCTCTTTCAGAATTTTCCACCGTTTGTTGTGATCCACACAAAGACTAGCATAGTCAAGGAAGCAGAAGTAGATGTTTTTCTGGAATTCCCTTCCTTTTTCTATCATCCAGCAAATGTTGGCAATTTGATCTCTGGTTCCTCTGCCTTTTCTAAACCTAGCTTGTGCATCTGGAAGTTCTTGATTCACATACTGCTGAAGCCTAGCTTGAGGGATTTTGAGTATTACCTTGTTAGGATGCGAAATGAGCACAATTGTAGTAGGATATTGAATCTTTATTAGGATAGTCTGTGATATGCACCTACTCAGTGCTGAATTATTGCATTCTGCCTACACCTTCAGTTCAGTTCAGCTCAGTCGTGTCTGACTCTTTGTGACCCCATGAATCGCAGCACACCACGCCTTCCTGTCCATCACCAACTTCCGGAGTTCACTCAGACTCAAGTCCATCGAGTCAGTGATGCCATCCAGCCATCTCATCCTCTGTCGTCCCCTTCTCGTCCTGCCCCCAATCCCTCCCAGCATCAGAGCTTTTTCCAATGAGTCAACTCTTTGCATGAGGTGGCCAAAGTACTGGAGTTTCAGCTTTAGCATCATTCCTTCCAAGGAAATCCCAGGGCTGATCTCCTTCAGAATGGACTGGTTGGATCTCCTTGCAGTCCAAGGGACTCTCAAGAGTCTTCTCCAACACCACAGTTCAAAAGCATCAATTCTTCGGTGCTCAGCTTTCTTATCCAAATAGAAATTTGACTAAGAAAGAACTCTGAAAATGCCATCATTCCAACAGAGCTTGAAGAAGATACAGTTTTTGTATACATTTTATCTATTTCATTCTATAAAGAATGTTGTTAGTTGTAATTTAAGGGGCACCTTGTCTATTCATTTGTATCTACACACTTGAAAAAATAGGAGTGGAAAAAAAATGAAATCTGTATTGTAATGATCTCTATTTGTTATGGCTGTTTTGAGAGCAGTTTTAGATTCATAGGGATATTGAGGGGAAAGTACAGAGATTTTCTGTGTGCTCTCTGCCCTACACATGCGTAGTCTCCCTCACTATCAACATCCCTCACCAGACTGATACATTTGTTACAATTGGTGAGCCAAAATTTATACATCATAACCACTCAAAATCAATAGTTTGTATTACGGGTCACTCTCTGTATTGTATATCTGGTGGGTTTGGACACATGTACATGAAGGTATCCGTCATTATAATATCACACAGAGAATTTTCACTGTCCTAAAAGTCATTTGTGTCCTATTCATTCCTCCCCACTGCCCCACCCCTGGCAACGATTGATCATTTTCCTGTCTCTGTAATTTTGCTTTTTCCAGAATGTCATATGGTTGGACTCATATAGCACATAGCCTTTTCAGAGTGCTTTTTTTTTTTTTTTTCCACTTAGTTATACACATTTAGAGTTCCTCCATCTCTTTTCATGGCCTGGTAGCTTATTTCTTTTTAACACTGAATAATATGCAATTGTCTGGATGTACCACAGTTTGTTTATCCATTCACCTACTGAAGGACATCTTGGTTTCTTTCAAGTTTTGGCAATTATAGATAAAACTGCTATAAACATCCATGTGCAGGTTTTTGTGTGGACAATCTGTGTGTTTTTACTAGAAAAATCTCAGAGGTTTTTTTTCTTTTTTTCAAAACCCAGGCATACTGATTTTGATCATAGTTTTACTGTTCCTATACTCCCCCAATCATTACCCAGATGATTCCATATAAATACACACTGTATAGAAGCTATTTAGGGATAACAATTCCTTCAAGTCTGAGCCATTCAGAGATAGGTAGTTTCTAGCAAGCTTCAGACATCCCTCCACACTAACCTAATCCTGTTTAGGAGATACATTAAAGATAGAATCAGTGTTTTTATCATAATGCCTTTAAAGTAAGGGTCTTCAACCTCCCAGATGTAATGCCTGATGGTCTGAGGTGAAGTTAATGTAATAATAATAAAAATAAAGCACATAATAAATGTAATGCTCTTGAATCATCTCCCCATCCTGGTCCCTGGAAAAATTGTTATCCACGAAATCAGTCCCTGGTGCCAAGAAGGCTGGGGACAACTACAAGTTTAAAACATAGTAGCAGTGCAGGATGGATGAATTTTCACATCAAGGGGTATTATAAATTGACCCATCAGTTTGCATAACATTTGGAGTCACTCAGTCTTAGGGTCAGAAATTCCACTGTTATATACATGGATCTAGAGAAGCCACGTAGCACGTATATTTTTGTCAACCCATTAAAATTACACAGAACAGTCCACTGCCCAAGAGTGAAGTAGAATCTCTGAGGTCACAGAGCCTCTTAGGGACAAAGGAAGACCTCAAACTCAGGTCTTGGATATTCAGTTTACTGTGGTATCCAGTAGGGCACAAGTTGTGTAATACTGAACTGTATGCTGCTGCTGCTACTAAGTCGCTTCAGTCGTGTCCTACTCTGTGCGACCCCAGAGACGGAAGCCCACCAGGCTTCCCCGTCCCTGGGATTCTCCAGGTAAGAACACTGGAGCAGGTTGCCATTTCCTTCTCCAATGCATGAAAGTGAAAAGTGAAAGTGAAAAGTGAAAGTGAAAAGTGAAAGTGAAGTCGCTCAGTCGTGTCCAACTCTTATCGACCCCGTGGACTGCAGCCCACCAGGCTCCTCCGTCCATGGGATTTTCCAGGCAAGAGTACTGGAGTGGGGTGCCATTGCCTTCTCCAACTGAACTGTATACCTGTGGAGAAAATAAAATGCAACAACTGATGATACTTAGAAATATAAAAGTATCTAATGTGTGGGGGGAAAAGGTAATGATGAATTTCTGAATTTTATATTCATATTAACAGAACCTGAGTATCACACTTCCAGATTACTCAAGTACTGAAGAAACCTCTCAATTATTAACGAATTATAGGTTTGGGACAAGTGATGACAGATCAGGATTTAAAGGACAAACAGCTGTGCATGTTAAGACATGCCCTGTATAGGACCCAGATGTTTAATATAATCCCCATGAAATTCTAATCTTTTCTAAAATGCTTTCACACATTTGGTTGTCATCATTTTAAAACTGAAGACCATCTAGCACTGGAGCCTGACAAGAATATTAAGTACGTCATTCATCTGGAAAGAAGCACTAGGAATAATGTTACTGCCTCTTCTACAATAAGAATTAGACAGATGATCTCTGATTGGCTAGAAAACGTTCCAGCTGTGCTGGGATTTGATTTAACTGCCCAGACACTGACCTCCTTAATGATTTACTTATAAGCCTGGTTATCTTTGAAAAGACTTGGATTTTAGGGCACTGTATTTTGCCTTAAATTAAAACAGATACATTATTTTAAGGAGGAAAAATGAGTAAAAATTCTTTGTGATTAAGGCCTTCAGTCACATTGTGCACTGCTCTGCTTCACTTCCTTCCTTGACCCAGAGAGGTGTATTTTTTTTTTTTTTTAATTTATTTATTTTTTGGCTGTGCTGGGTCTCTGTTGCTGCCCGTGGCCTTTCTCTATTGTGGTGAATGGGCGCTGTTCTTGGCTATGGTGCACGGGCTTCTCACTGCAGTGGCTTCTTGTGTTTAGCTTGCAGGCTCAGCAGTCATGGCGCACAGGCTTAGTTCCTCTGAGGCACGTGGAATCTCCCCAGAGTAGGGATCGAACCCATGTTCCCTGCATTGGGAGGCAGATTCTTGACCACCGGACCACCAGGGAAGTCCAACCCAGAGAACTCTTGCATACCCTTGACAGCTATTGAAATGTAATTTTAAATATTGAGATGATACAAGGAACTGTGTTCCTATTTCCAGCTTTCCTTCCATGGACCCAACTAAGAATATACCAGATTAAGAATTTGGAAATCACACACACAGGCTTTTTTTTGAGCTTCTTGATATTCAGTAGCCTAATCTACTCGAGCTTATGGTCATTTCTTTGAATTTCTCAACGTCTCTTTCAACAGCACCTACATGTAAATGTCACTGCCTGGATTTCTAGGTTCCTTATGGTGCCATTCATCTGTGTTTCTTTCTGATGGTCCCTTATGGACATTAATTTAGGAACTTGAGGGAGGGAAAAGATTTGGCCCCAATAATGATGACACTTATAAAGGTCTGAAGAAGTCATTATTACTTCTGCATTCCTCAGATACCCACTTTATAAATTAGTGTCAAAGGTAGGGAAGGCTGGAGGACTAGAGGGATGGAGGAGAAAAGGAAATAAGATGAACGAAGGTTTTAACACAAGAGGTCTGTTCTTCAGACTAGGTGGCACTTTTAATAATGGATATTGTCTAATGCCTGTTTATTTCAGAGATAAATAAGTCACCATGATATACTGAGATGAGACCTGGCATGAGCTTGAAACCCCCTTTATAATTCCGTGAAGAAGAAAAATGGAGAACAGAAATTATTTTACAAAACTATTTTACCCATTTAAAGGAGCATTGTGAGACTTAGTTCCTGTTTTATTGATGTTGATTATATCTGTCATATTCACACAAATTACATTTATCATCTGGAGAAATTTTTTATTGTAGATTATATGAAGTTCCCTTTTATGGTCTGTTTACAGAATATTTATACCTTTGACATGGCCATTATCAGGGAAACATCATTATATGAACTAGTAGGAGAATAGCAAACAAGATTTCAGAATACCTGAGTTGTGTCATGCCTAGTATCAAGCTGTGTTATTTACTTTGGGAAAGTCCCTTAGCCCTTTGTAAATGAAGAGAAATTAAATAATTGTGATCGTACATGGAATGACTTGACAATATGTTCTTCTTATTTAAAATGAATATGTGCTGTACTTCCCTGCTGGCTCAGTGATAAAGAATCAGCCTGCAATGCAGAAGACAGAGGAGACCCAGGTCCCTGGGTCAAGAAGGTTCCCTGGAGAAGGAAGAGGCAACCTAGTCCAGTATTCTTGCCTGGAGGATCCCACCACAGCAAGCCAGGTGGGCTACAGTCCATTGGATCACAAAGAGTCGGACATGACTTAAGCAACTTAGCATGCAGCAGCAGGCACTGGAAAACGTCTAATCATATTTAAAACTCTTTAATTTCTATACCTTGTTCAGAATTATGATACTCAAATATAGATATTTTCACGATACTACAGTAGCAGTTTTCAAACATTGTTTATCATGACTCAGAATAAATAAAAGCAGTATTTATTTATTTGTATTATATTGCAGTTAAAAGATACACGGTCATACATGCATGTGAATAGCCAAACAAGACTCTAAAAAAATATTATTTCTACTTATGATGCACACTTTTTTATTATAATCTATTCCACTTTTTAAAAAATGCTGTTTTTGATCCCCTTAACTGATTTGGAAGGTAAGTAAAATAGAGCATTTATATTGTACTGTATTCTGCTGTGCTTAGTAGCTCCCTCGTGTCTGACTCTCTACAACCCCATGGACTGTAACCTGCCAGGCTCCTCTGTCCACGGGGATTCTCCAGACAAGAATACTGGAGCAGGTTGCCATGCCCTCTTCCAGGGGTCTTCTCAACCCAGGGATCAAACCCAGGTCTTCTGGATTGCAGGTAGATTCTTTACCAGCTGCGCTACCAGGGAAGCCCTTCTATTGTACTGCTGCTGCTGCTGCTAAGTCGCTTCAGTCGTGTCCAAGTCTGTGCGACCCCTGAGATGGCAGCCCACCAGGCTCCCCCGTCCCTGGGATTCTCCAGGCAAGAATACTGGAGTGGGGTGCCATTTCCTTCTCCAATGCATGAAAGTGAAAAGTGAAAGTGAAGTCGCTCAGTCGTGTCCGACTCTGAGCGACCCCATAGACTGCAGCCTACCAGGCTCTTCTGTCCATGGGATTTTCCAGGCAAGAGTCCTGGAGTGGGGTGCCAATGCCTTCTCCGTCTATTGTACTACCGAGGGATAAATTGTTGGTAACAATGGCATTGTCAGCTCAATGGACATGAGTTTGGGTGAACTCCGGGAGTTGGTGATGGACAGGGAGGCCTGGCGTGCTGCGGTTCATGGGGTTGCAAGGAGTCATACACGACTGAACAACTGAACTGAACTGAACTGAACATGGCCTGTATAGCCCCATGAAAGTGCTAAATGCATTGAATTTTTTCAGTATATTTTCTAGTGACCAATTCAGATCTTGGCTTAACTGGTGATATTCATAACTGGTTTTCATTTTTCCCAGGGTCTTGGTATTCAAGGCTCTTGTCAGGTCTAACATATTATGATTCCAAGGAAAGGGTACCTGAATCTGAAGGCTTAGAAGGTAGGATTCTTTACCTTCTGAGTCACCAGGGAAGACCAATCAAATCATTTCCATCTTTTAAAAAAGATAATCTCCACTTTAAAGAATCCAGACCTTTCTTCTAGGCATTTATTGCTCTCTCAAATCTGCCCCTGACTTTTCTTTTAGACAACTGTACTTTATGAGTACAGAAAAATGAATGAACTGTGGGAAACTAATTCTTTTGGTCTGATTAAGAGACTTCTATAGACAAGGCACTGTTACAGTTGCTGGAAATATACTGTGGAAAGAGACAAAATTTTTTATTTTATATTCTACAGGGAAGTCAGAAAAGTTATAGACCAACCTATTTTTAGATAAGAAAAATTATATTCAAATATGATACCTTTTATTAAAATATGTGTGTTATATATTTACAGAAAAAGTCAAAAATTATTTGTGAAAATTTAATTTGATAGTATTTACATCTGAATTTTAAAGTACATGCATCCTTAATCATGTCTGACTCTGCTACATTTTGAACTGTAGCTCACCAGGCTCCTCTGTCCATGGGATTTTTCAGGCAAGAATACTGGAGTGAGTTGTCATTTCCTCATCCAGGGGATCTTTCCAATCCGGGAATCAAGCCTTCATCTCCTGTGATTCGGCCATCACAGGCAGATTCTTTACTGGCTGAGCCCTGGGGGAGGCCCAAATCAGAATTGTGGAATTAGAAATAATTTTTATTCTTTGCTAGCCTGTATTTCCAGATTTCTTACAGTGAACATTTACTATTTAATTGTAAAAATAAATACATATTATGTGTATGTTCATTTCATATATGCCTATTCCTGGCTTTTCCATTAAGTATGTAGCTTACTAAAATCTGGGGGCCTTTTTTTTTTTTTTAATTCATATATAACTTGCTCCTCTAGAGTCTAACACAGTTTATTTGATTAAGTAATATTTGGAAAAAATGATTAACATAGCTTCTGCCTGGAAGGAGTTTACAAGGGTGAAAGAGATCTGTTAACAACCAGAGAGATTACACAATGAGGACCATAATTAGTGTGTGGGCAGGGGTGGCTCAGTGGTTAAGAATCTGCCTGCAAAGCAGGAGAATCAGTAGACCCGGGTTCTATTCCTGAGTTGGGAAGACCTCCTGAGAAGGAAATGGCAATCCACTCCAGTATTCTTGCCTAAGAAATCCCATGGAAAGAGGAGCCTTGTGGGGTACAGTCCATTGGGTCTTGAAAGAGTTGGACATGACTTAGTGACCATACAACAACAACATTGCTTCTGGCAAGTTGGACATGTTTTTATGAAAGAGATAACCGAGATGTGACCTGCAGAGTAACTCTAAGTAAAGATGCCCAGCATGAAATTGTCATAAACAGTATTTACATGTCTCTAGTTTCCCTTAGTTTTGAGACCCTATTTCTGCATCCCTAAATCAGATCACACTGTAGGAAGAAGCAAATAGAGACAAGGAGACAGAACTTTAAAATCGGAGTAGTCTTGAAAATTAGATACCAATTTGAATCATGCTTAAACTCCACTGGAGGAGGAAATGACAACCCACTCCAGTATTCTTTCCTGGGAAATCCCACGGACAGAGAATCCTGGCAGGCTACTTTCTGTGGGGTTGCAAAGAGTTAGACACGACGAAGCACACACACATACACACACAAGCTGTACTGAAGTTGTTTTGTGGTGTTAGTCTTTATGAGTTCTTTGTTAATAGCCACTCTCCTGAGATCATCCAATTTCCAGTGAAAAGCATCACCCCAAGGCTTACCAGCTTGCCCCCACCATCCTGAGCAGCTTTGCACTGCTGTTGGCAGAGAAGTCTCTAGGCCTTGCCATTGGCAAAAGCTGAGCGTGCTGTGGCAGGAATCAGTGACTCCTGTTCCTCACATGGTTGTTAACCGTATTTGAGGGCTCATGCTTCAAAATGAGATCCTTTTCTTATCTGGCAGTCTGATTAGAAAATGCGCTGGGCCACTGTAATTAGGATCCAGATTTACGGCCTGTTTCTGAGAGGTCCAATGGGATTATAACATCTCTAGCCAATCATACCATATTGCTCAACCTTACAGCACAGCTTTTTAGCTGTCCATCTGCTTTTACATGTGGGTTTCTGTCTCATCAGGCAGTTTGAGGGAGTACTTCCTGCCTACTAGAATTCACTGCAAAATACTTGTATAGCCATTGTAATATCACCCCATTGTTATTTACAGTTAATTCGAAAAGACGAGTCAAAGTATCCTAGTCTCTATGCATAGAGTAAGATATCATTTTAAGGCTGGCATATTATTTTCGTTCACTTGATGAATGTTTACTGTCATGGCTAAATAAGAGATGAGCTACACACTCTGCTAGTTTTGGCAGTGTCTGCTTAGTGGGAATGTTGAGCTTGTCCTCCCGAATTACAACTCCATTTATTTTATCCAGTTTCATTAATCGTCCAAGTACCTTCATGGCCAATGAGATGGCTACTGCTAGTGCTGAGTGGAGAATTAATTATAAATAGACTAGAGCAATACATCTATGGGAGCCAGACCCCCCAAATGATTGGATGTCATTTTAATTAACACAGAACAGACTTGTAATAGAGTGCTGAGTTCTTTGCCAAAGGAGAGTCTCTAGAGAGGGGAGCCAAGGGCTGGATAGAAAGGGAATAAACAGGACTTTCAGGGAAAAGAGATTGGAAATATAAATTTAAACTTTAAAAACTTCCTGGTAGACCATATCAGACAATGGGAATATTTCTCCAGGGTTGTGAAAGAAAATATATTTCAGTTGGGATGGAAAGAGTTACATCAGCTGGAAATAAATTAGGAATCTATGTTGATTTAGAAAAATGCAATGGATTTGAAGTCTGTCTTGTATTTCTCACTGCTGACATGTAAAATGTCATCTCAATTCTGTTCATCTTTTCATCAGAAGCATCAACATGTCAAATACCATAGAATCAGTGAAAAAAAGTCAATAAACCTAAGTTCTAAAGTTAAGAAAGAAAATGACTGTCATTGTTCTGAAAAAAATATTTGTTTGTTTGTTAAATGAGGTTTTTTTTTTTTTTTCCCCTTTTTAAAGATTCCTGTTTCTTCATGTGTTTACATCATAATTTCAGAGATCCATTTCTAGGAGGGAATGTTTGTTTTCTTGAAAATTATGTAGCTTATACATAATAGGCTTAACACCTTTGTCAGATTGATTGATGAGGATGATGAAGATATTAGCGAATATTTATGGTGGCCTGAAGTTGTGCCAGGTGCTAGGCTAAGTGTTCATATCCTTATTGTATTTACCCTCATTGCCAACTTGTGACATAGGGAGTATGAACACCTCCCATTCAGAGATGAGAAGTTCTTCATCACTCACCACAGGAAATGGCAGGGTTCCTAGACACTGCCATTTCTGGAATTCTAATCCCCCTACATCTCTGCACGTCTCCCTGTCTGATTCCCTTCTTATCTCTCAGCTCTTAAAACCCTGACGCTTTTTCTTTACAGTCACCAGAAAAATGTTGAATAACTTATTCTTCCCCAAACGTTTTATTAGATCACCTTGATTTTTTTTGGTTTATTTGCAACGTCGCTCTACCTTGATAACACAGCTTCCCATGCATCCTCCTCAAGACGTGACTGTTTCACTTTCATACTCCCCAGACCACTGGACTTAAGTGGAGTGCAGACATTTCCTTCCTCTGATTGATGTTATCCCATTTCCTCTTCTTTCCTAAAAACCCTGAACTCTGACTCCTAGAACACTAGCCTATACCATCCATTGACTGTCATTGCATTCATCACTGCCGAGCTGCTCATTCCTTCTAATTTCTTGAATATTTAAGTCCTGGCTCACCGTGATGCCCTAGCACTGTTTCTATCACAGTTCTTAGTCCCTTCATAAATGTGTGGACTATCCTTCCAATGGGCTTCCCAGGTGGTGCTAGTGGTAAAGAACCTCCCTGCCAATGCGGGAGGCATAAGAGATGCGGGTTCCATCCCCCAGTCGGGAAGATCTCTTGGAAGAGGGCATGGCAACCCACTCCAATATGCTTGCCTGGAGAATCCCATGGACAGAGGAGCCTGGAAGACTCGAGTTCATGGAATCCAAGTGTCAGACACGACAGAGGTTAACTTAGCAAAGCATATCCTTCCAATAACCTGGTCTCTCAGCACCTTGACCTTTCCACTTAAGACTTTGCCTTTCATAACACTGTGGCCACTTACTACACATGGTCATACCATAAACTTTGTTATCACCAAATAAGGGTAACCTTTCTGTGATCTTAGTTTCATCTGTTCCTCTCTCGGACTATCCACTCTTCTCTTTCTAACTTCAACCCACCAATTATATCAACATTTCCTGTACTTCTCATAAATGTGTCTTTATTTTTCTTCTTATTCAGCTTAAATTTAATATTCAGTCATTTTAATTACTTCTCTTACCTGCCTCCATTTGTTTGCTTAATTTGGAAAAAAAAGGAGTCTTGATTAAAGAAAGCTTTCAATCTGTTCAGTGTCTACAACTTTGCAGGTGAATATGGCTAGAAGAAAATGTAGAACTGTTTAAATTGACTTGTTTTAGAATAGATTTATATTCTTCAGTTTCAGATGAATCAGTTAGCTCTTACACTCTCTGAAATGAGTATTTCCTACTCTTTTCCTGTCTCTCTCTTCAGACCAACAGTACTTCCTTTTTTCAAATGATGGCATTAATTACAGTTGTAGTGAGAAGATAGAGACAGTCACAAGAAGCACTTCGTCAGCTCCCACCATCCTGTCTGCAGGCCACTGAGCACAGTGCTCTGTACCCTGCCATCTCTGTTTCAGTGGGTGAAACCCCTACAGTAAGAGCTAAGACCACCTTTCTCAGACCACCTTCTCTATCTGTGTTGCTGAAACCCACCCCTTTCACCTATTCAAGGTTGTTTTTTTAGTGGTTCTAGTCTCTTGATCTTACATCATCTGTCTCTCCCATTCCACTTTATCATTCTGACTTGCAACATGCTATCATTTCTACCATTTAAAAAAAAAAAAAAAAGCACTTCTCTCTCTTGGCCCAAATTGTCCTATTAGCTACCAATTTATGTTTTGTGTTCCCTTAACAACATATTTCTGAGAAATAATGATCAGTTATTGCCTCTTATTTTTCTCTCTTGAACCCACTGAAATCAGGTGTTAACCAAAACTCAAACAAAACTACTCTTGTCAAGATCACTGTTGCTAAATCCAGGGATCACTTTTCAGCCCTTGAATTATCAGCCAATTTACTCCATCTTTCTTCATTACAGAATACAAATTCTCTTGGGTATCTTCCTACCTCACTGGCCATTCCTTCTCAATTTAATTTCCTGGTCTCTTTTTATATCCTAAATTTTGAGTATCTCTGATTTCAGGCCACATACATTTTCTCTTTTCTCACTACACTTACTTCTTTGACAATACCATCCCATCTTGCATTCTCAAATGTCATCTGCTGTCTGATCCTAACTTTGTGTTTCTAACCAAGGCCTCTCCCCTATATTTCAAACACATGTATTCAAGGGTTTATCTGTATATCTAATAGGCAGCTCAAGCTACACATATCCAAATTTGAACTCCTAATTTCCTCCCCTCACATTTAACCATTCTCTTCACACAACCTTGCCTATATTAGATGGTAAGAATTCTATCTTTTTAGGTGCTCAAAACAAAATCTTTGAGTCATTGTTGATTTTTCTGTATCTCAAGAATATTCCATATCCATTATATCAGAAAAATATGCCAGTTATTTGTCAAGAATGTTTTCAATATTGAACAGAGAGAAGAGAACAAACCAGTTCTATTGAAGGCTTAATCTGCTGCTGCTGCTGCTAAGTCGCTTCAGTAGTGTCCAACTCGGTGCAACCCCACAGACGGCAGCCCACCAGGCTCCCCCGTCCCTGGGATTCTCCAGGCAAGAACACTGGAGTGGGTTGCCATTTCCTTCTCCAATGCATGAAAGTGAAAAGTGAAAGTGAAGTCGCTCAATCGTGTCCGACTCTTCGATACCCCATGAACTGCAGCCTACCAGGCTCCTCTGTCCGTGGGATTTTCCAGGCAAGAGTAGTGGAGTGGGGTGCCATCGCTTTCTCCAGAAGGCTTAATCTAAGACATCATTATTTCTCACCTGAGTTGTTTAAGTGGCCTCTTAGTAATTCTCCCTCTTCAGCCTTTAATCTTACAGCATGTATGTATTGAGAGGTTAAAGGATATTCTCTGCTTACAAACTGCTAATCAATGTCCACAACTACACCTGGAATGTTGGAATTTAATCAGTATTTGTTGAGTGAATGACATGAAGTTCAGAGCAGTCCAGTAATCACCCAGACTCTATGAATTTAAAATTCTCTCCCTGATGCTAAAGCTGAAACTCCAGTACTTTGGGCCACCTCATGCAAAGAGTTGACTCACTGGAAAAGACTCTGATGCTGGGAGGGATTGGGGGCAGGAGGAGAAGGGGATGACAGAAGATGAGATGGCTGGATGACATCACCGACTCAATGGACGTGAGTCTGAGTAAACTCTGGGAGATGGTGATGGACAGGGAGGCCTGGCATGCTGTGATTCATGGGGTCGCAAAGAGTCGAACATGACTGAGCGACTGAACTGAACTGAACTGAGACTCAATGTCCTTAACTACCATGTTATATTATATATATCTTGAATATTCTACTTAAATATTTTCTATAAATCAAGCCTTTAAAAATTGCATTTTTCAGTTCTAAGAAGCAATAATTTACATATAAAGATGTATAGTCTAAACATACATGCATATACACCCAACCCCTATTTTAGAATAGTGTAGGCCACCCTCCAGTACTGAAACTTAAGCATCTCAAAAAAGAAATGTTTCATACATAGCAAGATGCAATTTCTACATGGTATCAGATACTTCCCAGTATTTCACAACAAATTTGGAGGCTCAGAGTCAGATATCATGGGAATATTCCATACATTTAATGATCCAACAATCCTTCACATACAGTACTGTCTGCATTTGTAAACCTTAGAGACCTGCTATGATTAAGGAAATCCCTCCCCATTTTCAATCTATACATAAAAATCATTTACTGAGGTAGGCTACTTGCAGATAAGCTAATTGAAGCTATCTTCCTATTTTCATATAAACAGTGAAAAATGAGAACATTTCAATAGATTTAGTGCCTCACTTAACTTTTCAGCATAAAATATATTCATTAAGCACTCATTTGTGTATAATGGCTTTGTCATATGCTACACTATCATTGGTTTAATATAAATACCAGATTCTGCCAAGTAAAAATTGTGGGATGTAACTTTAGGAGCTTTTCAACTAAGTCTATTTCTGGAAGATTTTATGTGTCAATTGAACTCAAGGTTTTATCATTTGCAAATGATTATGGGTTTCAAAGTGATAAGATTCTGATATCAGAATTGTCAGTTACCATGTCCTTGGGATATTATAACTAACCCCTAGTTGATACTTCATTTGGAAGTCTTGTTGCTTCTCTGGTGTTTAACTTGTTCATACATTAACTTAAGAGACGTCTTTTACCCTCAAATGTAATGACTAGTTCAGTTGTTTTAAGGATTTTTGTATGCTTTTTTTTTCCCTGATCCCTTATTTGAATCATTTTTCCATACAGTGTTTGTTCTAGTAAATTTTTCTTTGTTTGTTTGTTTTTAATTACTAAGAAAAAAAAAAAACATACTCAAGAACAGACGATAGCAAAAATAACTTGTAAGTGGCAAAACAGGTGAATTCTTGGTAATTGCCTTTATGGTATAGAAAGAATTAATCTACATTGTGAATCCTGGAAGGTGTGCCCAGGAATAGGCTGATTTATGCTATGGAACATCCGAGAAGTGTGGCAAAGAGATATATCAGACACTGCTAAAAGGCAGGGGTGGTACAAATGGATATTCAAGATCAACCGCGAGGCTTTTGTTTTTGTTTCTTAAGTATAATTTCAGAAGCAGGATCATAGTCTTCCACTTTACATAGACTGTAAATACCTTTATTATATCCTACTATAACCTGGAGGTGTACCCTGGAGAGAACTTATATAGATGCTTTGTCCTCCATGATCAAGTATGACCAAGGGCCAACATATTCACCTGAATTCAGACTGTCTTTTGGTAGTGATGATAATGACCAGGAATTAGCGACTTAGCAGCAGCAGCGGTAGTGATAGTTGTACAACCTTTTGAATATGATAAATACCATTGAATTAAACACTTTGAAGGGGTGAATGTTGTAGATGTGAGCTACATCTCAATAAAATAGTAGCATTAGGGCTCTAAAAACAGTCTTCCCAGCCCAGGGATTTTGGAGGCAGACTCTTTACCATTTGAGCCACCAGGGAAGCTCCTCTAAAACAAAAAGTACTTGAAGCTAATAGGCTAGTGCTTTCAAATTACTAGAAAATGATATCATCTTAGAATTTAAATAGTTATCCAAATCAAATAACGAAGGTAGAATTTTTTTTTTCAGACACAGAAAATGCTAAAAAGACTTAATTCCTTTCCTCTCTTTATCAAATATATATTGAAGAGAATGTTGGAATAAAATCACACAACAAACTAAAAAGAGGAAGACATAGAGACCAGTACTCAGAGGACTGGACACAGACTTAAAAAAAAAAAAAAAAAAAGAATTTCCTGAATGATGATAAGAAGAATCTCAATCAGTGACTGTCAGGTGTAGGGGAAGTCAGTACAGATCAGGGTAGGATAATGGAGTGCTCTAAGGTGCTATGTACAAGAAAAAAGGAATGAAAAACAAAGATTTCCTGATTTGTCTGAATATGTTGAATGGAAGTTTAAAACTTATGGTAGAGAATTTATGAATAAATTGTTATAGTTACAAAGAAAACTGTAAAAATTGTTAATATGAAAACTGTGATAGTTACAGAGAAAAGAAACATAAAATATGCCAATTATTAACTCCACAGAAGAGAGGAAATATATAGGAATACTACGTGATTCATCCATGAATTTTTTTTTTTTTATAGTCATAATAATGTAAACATTGAATATGGAAATGGAGGAGGAGAACTGTTTGTATCTATCCATCAGTGATCTAAATCCTAATCTACCATTGCAGGGTCCATATAGATATAAAATCAAGAAAAAGCATGCATGCATAACATTTAGAAATGAGAAGGTAAAAGCATTTACAGAGTTTATAGAGGTATTGAAAAGCAGAGACATTACTTGGCCAACAATGGTCCGTCTAGTCAAGGCTATGGTTTTTCCACTGGTCATGTATGGATGTGAGAGTTGGACTGTGAAGAAGGCTGAGCACCGAAGAATTGATGCTTTTGAACTGTGGTGTTGAAGAAGACTCTCGAGAGTCCCTTGGACTGCAAGGAGATCCAACCAGTCCATTCTGAAGGAGATCAGCCCTGGGATTTCTTTGGAAGGAATGATGCTGAAGCTGAAACTCCATTACTTTGGCCACCTTATGCGAAGAGTTGACTCATTGGAAAAGACTCTGATACTGGGAGGGATTGGGGGCAGGAGGAGAAGGGGACGACAGAGAATGAGATGGCTGGATGGCATCACTGACTCGATGGACATGAGTCTGAGTAGACTCTGGGAGTTGGTGATGGACAGGGAGGCCTGGCGTGCTGCGATTCATGGGGTCACAAAAATTCCGACACAACTGAGAGACTGAACTGAACTGAAATGAACTGATAAGGGATGGAACTCAAGGATGGAAGGAGTGTGATGGAGCAGTGACTGCTATTTTTCATTAAAAAAATCTTACCATTGGACTAATGCACATATTATTTAGTTAATATTAAAAAGATAGAAAACACCTAGCTAGGTGTGTTAAAGAAACAAGATTCAAAGCAAGACTATTTGCTATGAGACTGTAAGACAAATATTTAACATTATTTAACATTTTCTAGCCTCAGTTTCTTCAGTGGTTTTATGAAGACTTTGCATTCAATCATTATTTTATTTTATTCTGGCTTTATATTGATGCTTTTAGGAGTCTTCTACTAAGTCCAAGGCTGAATTTTTAAAATCATGGCTTCTTGGTTTACGCCATTGACCTTAGACCCATCCTTCTTTTAAGTTCACATCTCAACTTCACAAATAATAGAATAAAGATCCAGAAGACTGTGTGGAAATATAGCTATAACAAAATAACCCCATAGCCCTTGGCTTTATGAACCTATTGTCTAAGAGCAGAGCTAGACTCCTTTCCCTTTAGAAGTTTATCATTCCTGAATTTAATTGATCAAACTTTAACACTTTGCCTTAGATATCATACTATTAATACACATATAAAATATCAATAAAAAATCAATCTTTCTGAAATGCATTTAGACAGTATAAGTTCTTTCTAGTTACATTCTCAAAATAAATATTTTTGGAAGTCAAAGAAGAGACATTGGACACATAGCTCTTATTTACAGAAGAATAAGGAGTATGGCTCTGATAATGCTGGAAAAAACAGAATGTTCAGACTATGTTAGAAAGAAGCCAGTGCAATCATTTTAGTGAGACAGCAATTAAAAATAAAGTCATTTACTGTGTGTGTTCCACTTAGGGGAGCTTGCCTCTGCTCCCATTGATCTGCAGATGAACAAACTAACCTTCCATAGCTAACTCAGTGTTTCTCCTGAGTTGTAACATAAACTCGCTAGGTCACTTGTGCCCGACTCTTTGCAATCCTATGGACTACAGCCTGCCAGGCTCCTCTTTCCATTGGATTCTCTAGGCAAGAATACTGCAGTGGGTTGCCATTTCCTCCTCCAGGGGATCTTCCCAATGCAGGGATCAAACCCAGGTGTCCCACATTGCAGGCAGATTCTTGACTGTCTGAGCCACCAGGGAAGCCCCAGTGTAGGTCAAAATCTCCCACTTACAGCAAGACGTTTAGTCCTGATGTTTGTTTTCATTTTTTCTGAAGGGTAGTGGAGGGGGTTTGAAGAATCAGAGTGGAGACTATTTTAAATTGTTTTTCTTCTGGTTGATTACCTGCCAAGTATTTAAGAGTGCCTAGATCCTTAAATTGTAAAGAATAATTCATCTTGAACTTTAATATGCAAATAAATCACCTAGGGATCTTGTTCAAATGCAGATTCTGATGATGAGCTGGTCGAGGAGCTGAGATGCAGCTTTTCTAACAAGCTCCCAGGTGGGTGCTATGCTACTGATCTCAGAAACACAGTTTGAGTAGAAAAGATATAAAATATTTTTTGCAGGTGATCTGTAATATCTGCTGTTCTGCTATGTCATATTTTTTTTTTCTTTAATTTTGGCTAATGGATGGTTGGAAGGATTCTGTTTTGTGGGGCGGATGCTCCTGGAAGCTTTCCACTTACACGTGTGTGTGGATGGGAATCTGCAAATATAAGACATCCCTAAACTATGTAACTGAGTTGAAATATAAGAATGCATTAAAGTAAAATTTAAGATTAGACTGATTAAGGAAAAGTCCCAAGTTTTCTTGGAATGAGATAATAACTCTTCACCAAAGGCAGAGGAGAGTGAGTGAAAGAGAGAGACTGGGTAGACCATAGAAAACACGGATAGAGTTTATATTATGTTAAAGGATAAGATTTTCTAAATGGATGATAGGCTCTGATCTGCTAGAAGATTTTAATAACCCTGCTTCTATTTGTAGCAGTGTTCAAATAAGTGACTAAAATACAGACAACCCAAATGATTCAAAAACTAAACAGAAATGATTGTTTCTGTTTGTCATTTTATTTGTCCTTACCAGTTCTCTCATTTTTGCCTTTGTATTTTTTTGTCCAAGGTGACAGTATTAATATTGAGGTAAAGATATTAGATTTCTACTTTTGTGAAGATAATTGATAATCATAGATTTGCAATATGCAGTAGGTAGATATTAATCTAGCGTTCACTGGGGGAAGAAGTTATTACCAGAAGCTTCTTGTACGAGTGCACAACATGAAGACCATGACTGAACCAAATGTCCCTTTTTCCTGCTGCCTCTGAAACTCAATAAGCTTCACTTCTGCACCTGCCATGAAAATAGTTCTTCTTAAGTCATTTGAGGTACTTTAAACATTTTGGATAGGGGTAGTTGTTTCTTTTATTAAGGTAATATTCAACTGAGGGATTAGTCACTGTGTATGTAATGTTTTCTCACTAAGGCAATTAACTGTAGAATTCAATAAATAACAACACTCTAACAAAAAGCTCATTTGGATAATCGCTACCTAAAACAAGACTTGCAATGCAATTCTTGTATTTGTTCATCTTAATTCTTTTTTGCGTGTATATCACTAGAGACTGTAGCTGAAAGTAAACAGTAGGTTTATGGTTGTATTTCATTGTGTTTGGAGATTTCAGAGTGATTTATCCTTAGCTTTCAGCTGATTTAGTGCAATCTTTAAATCCTTTGCTGATTAGCTTCCCTTATAATTATTTGTGCTCAGGGATTTTTGGTAAAAATACAAATAAAAATAAAACTGCAAATGTGCACTTCTTACCTTTTTCTTCACAGAGATGAGGTGAGTAAGATCTTTCTTTTCTTCCTTTCAACTTATTCTGGCTCATAACCCTGCTTATTGTAGCATGAAGCTAAACTCAGCAGTGGCCACAGGACTGGAAAAGGTCAGTTTTCATTCCCATCTCAAAGAAAGGCAATGCCAAAGAATTTTGAAACTGCCATACAATTGCACTCATTTCACATGCTAGCAAGGTAATGTTCAAAACCCTTCAAGCTAAGCTTGAACCAAGAACTTCCAGATATACAAACTGAATTTAGCAAAAGGCCAAGGAACCAGAGATAAAATTGCCAACATCTGTTGGCAAAAGCAAAAGAATTCCAGAAAAACATCTACTTCTGCTTCACTGACTATGCTAAAATTGTAGATCACAACAAACTGTGGAGAATTCTGAAAGAGATGGTAATATCAGACCATCTTACCTGCTTTCTGAGAAACCTCAGGTTAAGCAACAAGCAACTGAACCGTACATGGAACAATGGACTAGTTCAAAATTCTGGAAAGAAGTACATCAAGGCTATGTACTGTCACCATGCTTGTTTAACTTCTATGCAGAGTACTTCATGTGAAATTCTGGGCTGAATGAATCACAAGCTGGAATCAAGATTGCTGGGAGAAATATCAACAACCTCAAATATGCAGACGATACCATGCTAATGGCAGAAAGCAAAGAGGAACTAAAGAGCCTCTTGAGGAAGGTGAAAGAGGAGAGTGTAAACCTGTCTTAAAACTCAACATTGAAAAAAACTAAGATCATGGTATCTGGTCTCATCACTTTATGGTGAATAGATGGGGAAAAAGTGGAAACAGAGACAGATTTCATTTTCTTAGGCTACAAAATCACTGGAGATGGCAACTGCAGCCATGAAATTAAAAAATGCCTGCTCCTTGGAAGAAAAGCTATGACAAACCTAGGCAGCATATTAAAAAGTAGACACATTACTTTGCTAACAATGGTCCCTGTGGTCAAAGCTATGGTTTTTCCAGTAGTCATGTATGTATGTGAGAGTTGGACTATAAAGAGGACTGAGCACCAAAGAACTGATACTTTTGAATTGTGCTGGAGAAGACTCTTGAGAGTCCTTTGGACAGCAAGGAGATCAAACCGATCAGTCCTCAAGGAGATCAACCGTGAATATTCATTGAAAGGACTAATGCTGAAGTTCCAATATTTTGGCCACCCGAAGCAAAGGGTAGCCTTATTGGAAAAGACCCAGATGCTGGGAAAGATTAAGGGCAGGAGGAGAAGGGGACAACAGAGGATGAGATGGCTAGACTGCATTTCTCACTCAATGGACGTGAGTTTGAGCAAACTCTGGGAGATAGTGAAGAACAGGGAAGCCTGCTGTGCTGCACTCCATGCAGTTGCAAAGAGTCAGACACGACTTGGTGACTGAATCACATAATAACAATATCTTAAATGCATCTGTGTATATGCTGTTTTTTGGGACTAAGGAATATTTTGTTTATTAATTGCTTAATTTGTTTTTTGTTTTTAATTATTTTTTTCTGTGTGTGTGTGTGTACTTTTAAATTTATTTAATCCTTATGTATTTAATCTGTATGCTATCTGGTATTTAAGTTCTTTTCTTTGAAATATTTCAAGGAACACGTTTTCTTCCTTACCTCTCTTCATTTTAAGGGACTGTGTAGTTTTCTTCTTTGTTTTCTGTTTGGTTTTTCCATTCTTTCATGGAAAACTTTCTTTCACTCCCTTAATTTCCTTCTCCTTTCTAAATTAACCATGACATCAGTTCTAGATGTCTGCGTGATGGTTTAGCAAATTTATGCAACATGACTAGCAACAGATAGACATCTGTTTCCAATCAGCCCTGACCTGGGAGGGTGGAATATTTGGTAGTTTGGGGATATCTTTCCTAGAAGTGGAGATAATGCCAGCCATGAAAATAGAGGTTTTAAGTTGGGCAAAACAGTGAGCCCTCTTAAGTAAGAAGAAGATATATTGTTTAGCATACTTCAGGCAAAACATCCTTAGTTATTTGACTTGCTTTTTACGACATTGTTCAGCTAAAAATTGTCACTGGGAAGCTGAAAATCCAATATGAATCTGTGGCTTATGACAATAAGAGACTGTTGTGTAATAGTTTCTTCTTATCAAGGTAATAGCAAAATATAAACTATTCTTCTTCCCGTATCTCAAAGCAGTGTGATTCTTCTGATCAGAGAATTCCAGTTAAAGACCCACAGAGTATTATTTCCTTCCTAACCAAGTGTAATATCGTAAACACCAAGAAAAGCATTAAAAACATAAAAGATGGTGCTATTTCAAAGCTGGAAATGTATATTTTAAGTTCACCCAAAGTCTAAATTAAATGTTTTACCAGTGCTGTTTCAAAACCATCATGGATACATTTGTATAGGGTTAGACATATGCTAGGGCTTCCTTGGTGGCTCAGACAGTAAAGAATGCCTGCAATTCAGGAGACCTAGTTTGATCCCTGGGTGGGGAAGATCCCTTGGAGAAGGGAATAGCTACCCACTCTAGTATTCTTGCCTGGAGAATTCCCTGTACAGAGAAGCCTGGTGGGCTACAGTCCATGGGGTCAGGAAGAGTCAGACACCACAGGGTAACTAACACTTTCACTTTTACAGACATATGCTATGAGATTTATATTTTTATTTTTTATCTGTTAGTAAGAGCTACTGAGTTTGTAATATTACATATTAGAGGAAGAAAATTAGGAAAATACTTTATTTCACCTTAAAAAGCTTTTTTTTCCAAGGAATTCAATTCTATGTTGCATATTATACATGCGTGCTAGGTTGTTTTGGTCTTATCTGACTCTTTACGACCCTATGGACTATAGCCTGCCAGGTTCCTCTGTCCATGAGATTTTCCAGGAATGGTTACTGGATGGGTTGCCATGCCCTTCTTCAGGAGATCTTCCTGACCCAGTGATCAAACTCGCATCTCTTACGTATCCTGCATCGGCAGGCATGTTCTTTACCATTATTGCCCCCTGGGAAACCCCTAAACAATATTTTATTCTTGTGGTTCACTCTCAACTACCAAGTGCTCCAGGGCCTATTAGCTTTCCTAATTCTGCATGTCTGTAGAGTATAAGAAGTCCCCAAACTGTTCATCTAGGTATTTTTACTAAATTGGTCACCAGGCTCTTGCTAATGTCAGAACAGTGTGCTTACCAGTAGACTTTATTTCCTTGGAAAAATATGGTAAATCTTGTGAGCGTAAGCCAAAGTCTCGTAGAATGGTCATAGATTTCACTTTTGAACCTCACGTGAGGAGGTTTAATTACTGACTTTGTAATGCGATTTAGGGCTTCCCTGATAGCTCAGTTAGCAAAGAATCCTCCTGCAGTGCCAGAGACGTGGGTTGGATCCCTGGGTTAGGAAGATACCCTGGAAAAAGGAAAGACTACCCACTCCAGTATTCTGGCCTGGAGAATTCCATGAACTGTATGGGGTTGCAAAGAGTCGGACACGACTGAGCGACTTTCACACTTCTAATGAGATTTAACTATGAGATAGTTTCACTTGAAAGGTACCATGTATGGCTAGATTCAATCTTAAAGAAACCTCAGTCTTTTGTAGCTTTGATGTCTTTTCATTTTTATATGAATTTCCTTCTGGTTCTTATTCCCTGCTAGATGACTTCAGATATAGTCCATCAGGTCCAGGACTGCAAAATATGTTTTAGTTCATATAATTTATCTGAATGGCCATACCTACGGGTAGTAAATTTAGGTTAGTGTTTATTGTCTAAAACATCTGTCAAGCCAAGGAGAACGTGACTTTTATGTTGCGATAAAGGGGCAATATTTTAAAGAATCAAGCATGACCATGCTGCCACAGTGTAAAGTACAAAGTATGACAACTTTGAAACTGATATTTTTTGAGTTCTATCTATACTGGCAATGATAGAAGTATTTATGGAAATGATTACATAGTAATTAAGAGAGGTTGCAATGTTTTTGACATTATTTAAATGTGTAGTTGCCTTATGAATACCTTCCACTGGTGTTAAGAATAATAGTTGTAGGAATATCCTAAATGTGGAGCAGGTTACTGGGGAAGTCAGATAAAAGGCACTCTTTTCCCCTTCTCACAGCTGGAATGCAAGCGTTTTGCAGAATCATTTATTGCTCTAGATTTCTTTGACATAAATATTTGTGATAGGGCAATTAAGAACAATTAAATCTATGTCTTTAAAGAAATAGATTTTCCTCTGAATTCTTCTCTTCATTTAGCAAATATATGAAAGATTTATTCCACAAGAGGCCACAGAATTTCTTCTATACAGAACCTTTCAAAAAGCATATAGAAGCTGGTGTAAGTATGCATATCAGTATGCATAAACCGTAAATGAACCCCAGTACCACATACAATGTAACACCATTAAAGTTTCCCAAGCGCAGGTTAAGTTGCACATTTTTGTCTTATGCTAAATCACTTTTCAGGACTTTTGGGTGGCTCCGTGGTAAGAATCAACCTGCCAATGCAGGAGATGCAGGTTCGATCTCTGAATCCAGAAGATCCCCTGGAGAAGAAAATGGTTACCCACTCTGATATCCTTGCCTGGAGAATCCCATGGACAGAAGAGACTGATGGACTACAGTCCATTCGGTCACAAAAGAGTCAGATAGTACATAGTGACTCAACGACAACAGGTCACTTCCTACTTATTGCGTTAAACTCAGACATTTTCCTGGGGAGTCGGGGTGGGGGAACGATGCTGTATTTTTTCTTTCCACTTCTGACCCCTCTCCCTTCTTGCACAAGTGAGTGTCAACTTCTGTATCTGCCTGGGTCCAACACTTAATTTGCACAGCTATTCAGGATAGCATCCCTGTATGGTGATGAAGTAAGGGTAAATTTTAATTACATACAAAAGATGTTACCCATAGAACTTCCTCTTTTTGGAGGAAGTTCTATGCTTACTGCTTTTTACAAGTGTCATACATACATACATTACTAATCCTAGCAGTCTGGCTGTAAAATGAGGGAGAAAAGTAAAAAATGTCCTGATTTCTTAAAGTGTAAGAGGAGAATTTTGGTTTTTTTCTGAGTATTGCTCCAGGCTACCCTGTCAGTGTTCTTCTTTACCAGCCTTATTTTCTTATTTTTCCATCACACTTAGAAGTATTTCCACACTTTCCTATGTTTCGTCAGCTGTTCTTACACATTTATGATTCTTCAGAGATCCTGGCTCAAACCTCATGGATTATCTTAGGCTCCAGGATAGGAGAGTGAAGACAGACGGTGAATAATGTGGATTTAGGGATATGTAAGATCCCCTGGAGAAGGAAATGGTAACCCACTCCAGTATTCTTGCCTGGAGAATCCCATGGACAGAGGAGCCTGGGAGGCTACAGTCCACGGGGTCGCAAAGAGTCGGACACAACTGAGTGACTTCACTCACTCATTCAGGGATATATAGGCAGCATGAGTGTATGCTCAGTCATTCAGTCATGTTCAACTCTTTGTGACACCATAGACTGTAGCCCACCAGACTCCTCCGTCCATGGGATTGTCCAGGCAAGTATACTGGAGTGGGTTGCCATTTCCTAATCCAGGGTGTCTTCCTGACCCAGGGATCGAACCTGTGTCTCTTGTGTCTTGGGCATTGACAGGCGGCTTCTTTACAACTGAGCCACCTGGGAAGCCCTATATAGGCTGTTGTTCGTGTTCAGCATCTAAGTCGTGTGGCTCTTTGCAACCCCATACAGCACACCAGGTTTCCTGTCCTTTACTATCTCTCAGAGTTTGCTCACTCATGTCCTTTGAGTTGGTGATGCCCGCCAACCATCTCATCCTCTGTCACTGCCATTCTCCTCCTGCTCTCCATCTATCCCAGCATTAGCGTCTTTTCCGGTGAATTGGTTCTTTGCATCAGATGGCCAAAGTATTGGAGCTTCAGCTTCAGCATCAGCCCTTTCAATGAATATTCAAGGTTGATTTCCTTTAGGATTGACTGGTTTGATCTTGCAGTCCAAGGAACTCTCAAGAGTCTTCTAAGAGTTGACACCAAAAGAAAAGGATCGAGGAGTGTGTTAATTTGTCTTCCCTGTCTCCAATTCAGGCTCCCTGTTTGGTATAGTCACGAGATTAGATTACCTACACCCTGAACAAGTGATTGTTTTCTTTGTTCTTCAATTTATTAATATAGTAACTGTTCAATGGAAAATATACTCAAGTAGTATTTATGTCCTAGGAAAACTGCAGGCTTCCAGGGATTTAACAATAAATAATCCAAGAACAGAATGGTCCCTATCTTTGAACTTTTATCTGATGAATTCCTTCCCCTTGTTCTTTCCCTTCTGTTAGCCCCTAAGGTCTTATAACAGTTAAAACAGACTAAAGTGCAGTTATTTTTTTTCTTGTAGGAGAAGCATTTTTATTAATAGTTTTAGCAGGAAAAAAAAAGACTCAGTTACACTGTAACTTCCCTGATAGAAAAGATAATGTGACAACTCCACCCTATAATGCCAAGTAGAAAAATGGATTGTCATTTAATATTAGCTGGTGTATATTTATTTTCACAGCAGGCCTTGAAAGGTGTGATTATCTGGAGGAAGATATCTTGCAGAAGCATGACATCTGAGTGACCAGAGAGCTGGCATTTGTGAACTCTTGTGAGAGATAGAAGATAGCCTATTTCAGTGCAGATAAATGAACCTGTGACAGAGGTCATGATTTGACAAATTTAGATACGCATTGAATTATATAAATTTCATGTCTCTCTGTCGTGAAGAATCATTTCTGACAAATTCCAGGTCTACAGAGATAGTTTGAACATGTCTTATCTGCTTCTTCCTTACCATACCCATCACCAGCTCATAATTGTACTATTGCAAGAGATTCTGACTTTTCTTCTACCAGGCAAATATGTAAATTTTACCCCATGTGCCTCTGCCTTTGGGAATGGGGAGGGGAGAGCAAGGAACAGTGAGAGAAAATATGAGGGGAGAGGAAAGAGGGAATGAGAGCTTGTGATGTGTCAGATCCTGTTCCGATATTTCCAAGGGCTGGAAATATTGCATTAACTCAAAATACCGGTGTCTCTCTTCTCATGAAGCTTAAAGTCTAGTGTGAATTGGAAACAGTTTAAAATGAATAAGTCAATATGCAAGGTAATTTCTACACTATATGATGTTATAGAAAGGGAGGGGCTATTTCAGATAGAGAGGTGAGGGGTGGTCATCCTGAGTTGATGGGGGATCTTGGGGAAAGAACCATCTAGTCATGCATTCTACTCTCTTATGTGGTCCTCATCATGCCTTCAGGATAGGTATATGTCTTGAAACCTTCAGTTATGCCCTCCTGTCCTTTAATTAATATCCAGGATCTTTATACTAGTTTTCAAAGTTCTTCATAATATGATACATTTTATCCAGTGTATATTATTACCCATTAACACAAAACTATTTTCCCTTCGCTCTATGAGCCACAGTATATAAAGCAATTCTAGACACTTTAGACTATCCTTTTAAAAGGAACTGTAAAACATACATTTTATTCTAAAAGGAATTTTCTTTCCTTTTTTTTAATACCTCTCAAAAATACCATTTATGTAAAGCATAATCCATATTATGCCCCTTCAGTGAACTCTTCAATGACTGCCCCAATCTACAGGAGCTAGGCTTTTGTATAGCTACCAATCATTTTGGCTCTAAATGATACATTATCTTATGCTACTATTCAGTTCTTTGCTGAGAACAATTTAAATGGGGGGCAGCTTTTGGTGTTGTTTTGTTTTGTTAGTCTTTGAGTATCAACTCTGTGCCAAACATAAAACCATTTTACTCTTATCTCTAAAATGACCATGAAATGATCCCAAGTTTTGGGATGCCTGTTGTGTTGCTGAGGAAGTTGAGTCTTCTAGTTGAAATTAGCAACACATGTCACACCGCCAGGAAGAAGCTGAACTAGAACTCAATCTGAAGTCTAACTCCAAAGCCTATAGCTTGTCTGTTACACCACACCTTCTCTCTGTGTTTAAATGGCTTGCTACTTGATGGGAAATGCATGCCCAACTTTTATCTTCCATTCTTCAAAATCTAATATCCCTGGGTTGGGAGATCCCCTGGAGGAGGGCACGGCAATCCACTCCAGTGTATCCTTGCCTGGAGAATCCCATTGTCAGAGAAGTCTGGCTGGCTGTAATCTATGGGGGCTCACAGAGTCAGACATGACTGAAGCAACTTAGCATGCACACATGTGCAATGGGTCCTTGATAAACTTGTACAAATTTTTACTTGATAAATTGAGCAAAAATAGGAAGAAACACCAGTCTCCCCCTACAAGAAGCTGGAAACGAGTTGTCTCTGAGAAGTGCAAGAGAATGCTTTTTTAAATAATACTTCCTTCTTCACACTGATTCTGTACCTATGGTTCCCTCTACCTGGAATGCCCTTTGCTCTCTTTTCTGCCTTATGAAATCCCATTTATCCACACCCAGCTCAAATGTTACTTTCCCTGTGCAGATTCCACTGTGCCATCTAGGGAGAGTGTTTGCCCTGGGGTTTGTGTTCCCATTGTGCTTTATGTTGTTGTTGTTGTCCAGTCGCTGAGTCATGTTCGACTCTTTGCGACCCCGTGGACTGCAGCACGCCAGGCTTCCTTGTCCTTCACCATCTCCCAGAGCTTGCTCAAACTCATGTCCACTGAGACAGTGATGCCATCCAGCCATCTCATCCTTTATGTGTACCACATTTTAGCAACTGTCCAATTAAAGGCAAAGTATTTAAATATGTGTTTATTATTTGGTACCTGAACAACATATGTTTATTTCTGTATGTAATAACATTGCCTGCCAACAGATCTTAAGTTGAACATCTTCAGTTGAGTTGTTCTTACCTTATACTTCTTGAGGTGTCAGGGAGAAGAATGGACTCTTGCCGTTCACTGATCTTATTTCACTCCCATGCTGCTAGGGTGGCTTTCATATAAGGAACAAATTTTTCATGGTGGTAAAGATGAAGAGAGTTTCCCATCACACATTTTATTTTTGTGTACCAGAATTCAAAGTACCTGCTGCTGCTTTGCCTCTAATCATTTGTTACATATCTTGATACAAATTATAAGCAGTTGCTTCATCTGTTTTCACAGTTGAATCAGAGTCACCTGGATTCTGTGGTCCTTCTAACCTCTCACTGAAGAGTCACTGCATGATTCACAAGTGAAATATTTCATTCATTAAGGTTGTAGAATCTGGCTTGCAAATTGGAATTTTAGGAATTAGTGATATATGAGGTAACTAGAGAAATTAGGGAATCAAGGAGGAAATGATCAATTCTCCCCCACTTCAACATTCAAAAATCTATAGCATGCCTAAATATTGCTGTAAAAATACTCAAATTCCCTTGGAGGTATTTCAGCCTTGCTTTTAAAAAATGTTTGGCAATCACATTTGAATTTAAATTTAATTGAAAATGTTCCTAATGTCGCCAAATAAGAAGTGGTATTGAGGTTTTCATTTGTAGTGTAAATAGTTTTAATCTTTTTTTTAGAGCAGGAGATTGTTTTTTTCCTTTTGTGCAAATTTCTCTGAATGCCGGCCAGGTGCTATTTTTGTATGCAAACCTCTCTTTCTTTGCTTCATGAATTGAATGGCAGTGGTATTTGGCAACCTATATTCTTGCAGCCGTAATATGATGCCAATGAAATATAGAGTCCACTTCATGCCTTTTACCTTACCAATTGTCTAATAACATGTAAAATTTTAAGAGACAATGGAGTATGGAAAGCGTTGATGGTTCGTTTTTCTAAACAGGACATACTGCCAAATGCAGAGATGGAAAATTAATGATTTTATTTTGCTCTTATAATGGACAAACAGCTTCAAAAATTTCAACATGCTACCTTTATGGAAATTCTCCATCTCTTTCTTCCTCTTTGTCACAATTTATTTCCAAATGCAAAATGAATAAAATCTTGGTATTGGAAAGCACACCTTGGAGATTCTCTGAGAGTCTAACCTTCCAACCTGTGCTGAAATTCCTTCTATAGTCCTGTAAGAACCTGGTATCTGGTTGTTCAGCTTCTGTCAGAGCATTTTCAATTTATGTTTTTCCAAAGCAGACCGTAACAGGACAGAGACTAAGAGAAATAAATGGGCTCTAGAGTCAGCTTTGTTTCTAACTCTACCAATATAGAGAGTAAGGTCACACCCCTACATGGGTCTCAGTATCCTCGTGTATAAAATGATAGAGCTGGAATAAAAACCTTCTAAGGTCATTTCTAGATAAGCCATTTTATGACTGTTACTATATAGACAAATACACATATTGAAATATAATTTTTATTACCTTAAAATTAGATTTTTGAAAATATATTTGTTACTGTTAATTCCCTACTGATTTTCTTCACTTTTAAAGAAACAGCAACTAATCTACTGCTCAACATCACCTCACATATATACATATTATGACTGTTTAGTGTTGTTGGTTTAGTTGCTAAGTCCTATCCGTGACCCCATGGACTATAACACACGAGGCTCCTCTGTCCCTGGGATTTCCCAAGTAAGAATATAGGAATGGGTTGCCATTTCCTTTTCCAGGGGATCTTCCCAACCCAGGGATGGAACCCACGTGTCCTGCATTGGTAGTCAGATTCTTTACCACTGAGCCACCAGTGAAGCCCACGTATAATGATAATATCATATTTGAAAATTCCAGCAACTACTTGGAGCCCTTAATTCTGTTCATATGCCTCCTTATTGGTTAAATGTCTCAGTACATAGGATAAGGAAGAGTAGAGCTAGGAAGAATGTAAATTGCATATATTTGTATATAATTTGTATATAATTGTAAATTATATACAATGATTACAAAAAAAAAGAGTAGTCACCTGTAACTAGTAATAAGAGCAACACAAGAGAGCAGATGGCCTGTGACAGAGCTGGCAGAAAGAAAGAGCTGAAGACACCAAGAAAAGAGAACGAAAATTGAGCTCAATATGGTAATGAGAAATATATGTACTGAAGAGCTGGAAAGGGCTTCCCTTGTGGCTCAGATGGTAAAGAATTCGCCTGCAATGCGGGAGACCTGGGTTCCATCCCTGGGTTGGGAAGATCCCCTGGAGAAGGGAGAGGCTACCCACTCCAGTATTCTGGCCTAGAGAATTCCGTGGACTGTATAGTTCATAGGGTCGCAAAGAGTCGGACAAGATTGAATGACTTTCACTCACTCATACTCAAGAGCTGGACAGGACCTTAGGAGATGCTCCTGTCTCCCTCTTTCACATTGCTGATATCTTTTAGCTTTCTTTTCATCACTTTGCTTTGTAGAGAGTAGGCACATAATGCTAAACAATTCCAATTTCTAGATATTTATTTCTAGTATAGAAATAAATAAAATCCACCTTCTTATAAACTTTACTTCTTGGCCTATAAGCTCTTCATTGCAGCAGTACAAAGACAGTCACTCACAAAACGACTTTCTATTTTAAGTGTCAGTTAAAATGCATACAATATTGAACTTAGCACGTGATACCCAAACTGACATTACCTCATATTCTGGATTTGAACAATGCAGAGGACAGCAGGGCTACCAAGTTCCTTGACTTCAGTGGCAACAGTCACTTTCTTTTTAACAAATGTTTCCCTTGAATTTATATTGATCTCATTTATTAAAACACCCAAGTTTACTTTCTTTTACAAAAACCTATGACTCATTTAAGACCACTTTCCATAATATTCCATCAGAATTAAGCTATGCATACGGAACAAAACAAGGAGTTGGAAGTTATGAGATTAGCTGACATAGAAGGTTTTATTTTCATGTTTTCATGGTTTTTGAGAAAAGAACAAGAGCAGTAAAGACATATTTTGCTTGAATTTCCCATGCAACTAATGCATAAGAGAGAAGAGGTGGATAAAGGCAAATAATACAGTGTTTCCACACTGTGAATCAGCATTAGGTTAAAGTGTCACTTCATCCTGCTACCAGGTAGATTTGCCAGTGTTGAAAGCATGTCGTGGGGTGAAAACAATATGTACGTTAGAAACATCTTCCTATGAAATTTAAGAACGAGCAGTGAGGAGATTCCTTAAAAAACTGGAAATAGAACTGCCTTATGACCCAGCAATTGCACTGCTGGGCATACACACCGAGGAAACCAGAATTGAAAGAGATAACGTGTAGCCGGATGTTCATTGCAGCACTGTTTACAATAAGCAGGACATGGAAGCAACCTAGATGTTCATCAGCAGATGAATGGATAAGCAAGCCGTGGTACATATATACAATGGAGTATTACTCAGCCATTAAAAAGAATACATTTGAATCAGTTCTAATGAGGTGGATGAAACTAGAGCCGATTATACAGAGTGAAGTAAGCCAGAAAGAAAAACACCAATACAGTATACTAACGCATATATATGAAATTTAGAAAGATGGTAATGATAACCCTGTACGTGAGACAGCAAAAGAGACACAGGTGTATAGAACAGTCTTTTGGACTCTGTTGGGGGAGGGGGATGATTTGGGGGAATGGCATGGAAACATGTATAATATCATATAAGAAACGAGTCACCAGTCCAGGTTCGATACAGGATCCTTGGGGCTGGTGCACTGGGATGACCCAGAGGGATGGTACAGGTAGGGAAGTGGGAGGGGGGTTCAGGATGGGGAATACGTGCACGCCTGTGGCGATTTATGTTGATGTGTGGCAGAACCAATACAATATTGTAAAGTAATTAGCCTCCAATTAAATAAATTTAAATTAAAAAAGAAAAAAAGAACGAGCAGTGAGGAAAAGCTGTGGCCTCCATTCAGCAGTTCTGAAAGGTATTCTAAGATCCACGTGGTTGACTTTAACTGGTGATACTATGTACTCCTTGGTCTTCTCTGGTGGCTCAGATGGTAAAGAATCTCCTACAATGTGGGAGACCCAGGTTTGATCCCAGGGTCAGGAAGATCCCCTAGAGAAGGGAATGGCTACCCTCTCCAGAATTCTTGGCTGGAGAATCCCAGGGACAGAGGAGCCTGGTGGGCTAAAGTCCATGGGGTTGCAAAGAGTTGGACACGATTGAGTGACTGACTAACACTTTCATTTTTCACTTTAACCATGTGTGTGGTGGCACAATGGAAGATGCTCTGGTTTATATAGTCACTAAGTATCTTGAAACTAACTGGTGCTATCCTTTCACAGAAAGTGATTCATATTTTTTAAATCATGAAGCAAACCTCCTCAGGGGAAGACCCTTGCTTTGTAATATATGAACTAATCAAAAGCCCAAGATGTTTTGCTTTCTTTCTTTTTAAAGTCTGTTTTTTTTTAATGTGGACCATTTTTAAAACCTTTATTGAATTTGTTACAATATTGCTTCTGTATTACGTTTTGGTTTTCTGACCAGGAAGCATGGGAGATCTTAGCTCCCCAGCCAGGGATCAAACCCACACCATCTACAGCCAAGGAGCTCCCTGCATTCTTAACTGTGTCAAAATAGCAAAGGAATGAGCAACAATTGATTGTTGACCTACCACAGGACAGCAAGTGGGAGAAGGAATTTGGGAGGAACCAGATCCCAACTAAGATCATGGCATCTGGTCCCATCACTTCATGGCAAATAGATGGAGAAACAGTGGAAACAGTGCCAGACTTTATTATTTTGGGCTCCAAAGTCATGGCAGATGGTGACTGCAGCCATGAAATTAAAAGATGCTTACTCCTTGGAAGGAAAGTTCTAACCAACCTAGACAGCATATTAGAAAGCAGAGACATTACTTAGCCAACATTACTTAGACAGACATTACTTAGTCTGTCTAGTCAAGGCTATGGTTTTTCCTGTGGTCATGTATGGATGTGAGAGTTGGACTATAAAGAAACCTGAGTGCGGAATAACTGATGCTTTTGAACTGTGGTGTTGGAGAAGACTCTTGAGAGTCCCTGGACTGCAAGGAGATCCAACCAGTCTATCCTAAAGGAAATCAGTCCTGAATATTCATTGGAAGGAATGATGTTGAAGCTGAAACTCCAATACTTTGACCACCTGATGGGAAGAACTGACTCATTTGAAAAGACCCTGATGCTGGGAAAGATTGAGGGCAGGAGGAGAAGGGGACAACAGAGGATAAGATGGTTATATGGCAACACTAACTCAATAGGCATGAGTTTGAGTAAACTCCGGGTGTTGGTAATAGACAGGGAGGCCTGGCGTGCTGCAGGCCATGGGGTCGCAAAGAGACACGACTGAGCGACTAAACTGAAGTGAGATACCAACTATATGAATTATGGAAATATGTTATAATTATAATGCCATGCTATGTACTTTTCCAGTGATAACTACATATTAAAATTTAAAAAAAATATTTTTTTTTCTAATTTGTTGAAAGGTAGCTAGATGTTCCAGATGTTGCTTTTCCTGAATTCTGATAAAACTGATTGATTTATTTAGCTTTATGAACTAATTGATGTTATGTAACAGATTTACTGGCTGCCATTTTTAAGTTTTAAAGCACAGTGTATTTCAAAGATAGTACATCGTATATTTAATGATGGGGGAACTGGGTTCTGCTGTTCCCATCTTATCTTTTCTCTTGTGTGAATGTGAGTGGAATTAAGTTTTATTTCCTCTTCCATGTGCAGGTATAGATTGCCTGCATGCAAAATACTTAACACTGTCCGAGTCTAAAGCGTTATTGTATTCACTCTTTATAAATGTAATATTCTTGTGTTCTCAACAGATGCTTCATCTAGCTCAGAGCCACTTCATGTGAAAACGGTAAATTAAAAATTCCTTTTCTAGCTACCAAAGAGTTACTTCAAGAGAACACAGAGACATTTTGTTTTGTTTTGTTTCTGCAAAAACAAGTTGAAAAATTCTAACCTTGGCCCTCGAGTATTTCATCAAGAGCAATCTTGAGTAAAAGATCTCTTTTCTCTTTTCAAAAGTAAGATTGTCCCTGTGCTTATGCTCTGGCATTTCTAAATGAGCTAAAAATGATTTGTATGCAATTCACTAGTTTCTCTTAACTTCTTGCATTTCATGAGGATCTAGTCCAACTCAATGACACTTTTAAGACAATTAAGTTGGGAAAATAACCTTATAGTGTTGATTCACTCAGAGTGATGTCTGCATTAATGGAGAGAGCTGACAACAAGCCATACAACATTTCCCTCCTTGTTTCCTTGACCACATTGATTCGTAGCCTTGCCATAAGAATGTTTTCTCTGAGTTACTGATGAAGGAAAAATATCACATAAATTCTTTCATCCATCTAGCCTGTTCTTTATGATTTATGAAGGCCTTGCTCGAATCTCACTTAGATTGGCAAGAAGAAACATTTTCCTTAAATGTAAAAGATAATACATACATATATAGAGAGTCGGAGGGAATAAATTAACCTAACACAGGAACTGTTTGCTTAAGTAGGAGTCAAAACTGTGGAGTCACAGCCAACCACTCAGTGATAGATAATTGCTGAAGCAATTAACCTTTATGTGGAGAATGGCTCCATGCCACAGTCAGTCATGTCAGAAAGACCCACGTGGACTGTGGACTGTGGAGAAGGGTCCTCCGGGTGCCCATCAAAATTTGACATTCATGATTGCTCTCTAATGTTGCAAGAAGCCAGAAGGAACTGTGGGGCTACTTGTCAGCAAGAGATAAATCAGGATCTTAAAATAATCATGCATCCAGTACCTTGAATTTATTAACTATCCTACACATGGAAATTACTTGTTTTCCCAGCTTATCAGATAAGCAGTTACAGCCAAGACTTAATGAAAGCAACTCAGAATGGGTCACAAATTTCCGACAAATCCCCATATGATTTCATGAGATTCTCCCTGTCCTATTTTCTGTCCCAGACCAAAAAAAAGAGAAAAAATGCCTTTATTCAAGATATCCTCTGCATGTACCTATATACTTATTTTCCCAAAGTAGGGTACCCTTTGCCTGTGACATTCTCACATGAAAATAATGAAATCAAAAATGTATATTTTTGGAGAACTTAAGGACAAAACTGGACTTCCCTGGTGGCTCAGTCAGTAATCTGCCTGCAATGCAGGAGACCTGGGTTCAATCCCAAGGTTGGGCAGATCCCCTGGAGAAGGAAATGGCAACCCACTCCAGGATCCGTGCCTGGTGAATCCCATGGAGAGAGGAGCCTGGTGGGCTAACAGTCCATAAGGTCACAAAGAGTCAAACCCGACTGAGCAACATTTTAGAAAGTATTTCAACTGTCTGCTTGCCTTTCTTTTTCAAGGATGACTGTTTTCCTTCAGTCTCAGTTGCTCAACATGTATATTTCAATGCATATTTATTGAGTAACTTCTGTATGACAGATTGACAGAAAAGGGAAGAGACATCCATGGTCTGGAGTCTCCAAACTTTCTTATCCTGGCAAGAATCTCATTTCATCATTATTGCTTGTTTAGTTGACTGGCAGTCTTCTCTCATCCTCATTTATGGTAACCTCTGTGAGTGCAGGACAGTGTCTGTTTTTCTCATCGTTGCATTCCCTGAGCCTAACATGGTACCTGGCACAGGTCGGGCCCTGAATAGTTTTGTGGAGTGTCTAGAGGAAGGGGAGCATATGGAAATAAAGAGGTTCAGCTGACTTCCCTGCTTATAATATCTCTTTATACATTTTGCCTTTTGAGAAGATGTAAATGCTTTATGGAAAGATTATAGCTACTGGTCAATTTAGTAACATTTGAATTTGAATCACTGTCTTTTTAATCTTTCTTGAAATTTCCACCCATTAGTTTTCTCCATATTGCTGTAGGAAAGGCAGGGCTATTAAATAACTATTTCTCAGTGTTAGAATTTGGGCTCAGTTACTTTAATTCAAAATTTGCATTAAAGAAGTTTGTTTGTTTTTTTAATTTTATTTGTGCACTAGCACATAAAATGTAAGAGGCGGAAAGAAAAGGAGAGAGAAGAAATCATGACAGCCTCCTTTTCACTACATTCTGCTTTTCTCCATGTGGTGGACATTTTCCTACCACAAGGATGACCAAAGCTCATTTCTTCCATGCAAAAGCTGGGGGCTCATTTATAGCTAGATTTTTGACTTAGAACAGAACAATTTCATGAAGTGACTTCTTCAGAATTCCTGACCTATGGACCTCATCGGGTCTTTAATAAACAAGCTGACTTTTTATTTGGTGAATCCATCAGACATCTGCTCTCTGAGTGCTTCCCATGAGCTGCTACTGGTGACAAAGTGATCGCTGATTCCCTTTCTCAAGCATCTCAAATATTATTCTGGATTTTGAAGCAAAATTCAATACATATGATGTTTCAATTATTTTTCCTTTTTCTCTTTAAAGAAATCACTAATAGACTTTAATGGCATAACAAATAAGATTTTAAAAAAATTATTTCCCCAATATATGAAATATTAGAAAATGTCATAAAATTTCAGATAGGCCAGTATCTTTACATGGAGAATAAGCTGGGATATACCAATTGTTATCAGTCTGAAAATTATTTCTTACAAGAACTCATTCATGCAATTCTTCTTCTTGGGAGAACACTAGATTTATGATATTTGAAGCTACCTAGTCCAATTATCTTATTTAAGACTTAGGGTATCTGATGCTGAAAGAAGTCCATGCCCTTCCCCGAGGCACCTAGAACATTAAGGACAAAGACCTATATCTTTGATGTCTACTTAGTATTAAAGAAGCTAGTATGCCATTTAGGAAACTGGGAGGCAGGTCATGAATTCTGAAGAGCCGGAAACTAAGTACAGGTGTTTCCGCTGTTAGCGCTGTGAAACCTGACACACACAGGGATGTTCGTAAGTAGAAATGCTCCCTATTTGAAGAGATTAAGCCACTGTTTCCTCAAAATCAAGTAATGGTACAGCTGTGTAATGCTAGAGGGCAACGACCCAATTAACATGTTTGTTCCCAGGGCTACAAAACAAAGGGTTCACAAATAATTTGCTTCTTTAACACTTGGCTCCTATGTGGTCTTCACAAGAAAAACAAATAAACAGAGAAAGTCAAGATCCAGTGGCTTCATTTTGAATGAATACATACAGCTGTTATACATAGGGAAAACATTAATTTTCTTTTTTATTAATTTGACTTGAAAACCCTACAGTTTTTTGATTCTTTCCCTATTTTAAGTTTGAATTTTGCTATGCTTTCTGTTCTAATTTGGATATTCCTGAAAATAGAGTTTATTTCAGCTCTTTATCACTGCATATTAGATTGCAGATTAATTATGCTCCCTCTGCACATTTAGTAGATATGCAGGCATCAGTCTGTAATCTGGTTTTAGTGACCTCTAGTGCCAGAGAAGTTTCATTGTTCTGCTTTAGTTTAGTTCAGAGTTAGGTTCAGAGTTACTGAGCTTGGAACAGATTGTCTTTTTAAACATACAAGTCAGTGATATCACTTAGAAATCAAGAAATATGCCGATCTTATTTTCTATGATATAAATGTGTGTTTGTGTGTTTGTGTGTGTGTGTGTGTGTGTATATATATATATATATATAATGCATGTGTGGGTGTATGTGTGTGTAAGGAAGAAGTCCTCATTTTTTTTTGCTCTGGAACCAAGCATAATATTTCTGTGGAGTACATCTTGTCATTTCGCCAAATTCAACTAATATAAAGTGTAATTATGTATTTCATTTCAAGAGGAATCCACATTTTCTTCTATTCAGAAAATTGTTTAGGAAGAGTTATCTAAACTTATTCCAGCATCATTTAGATATTTATGTTGTATAGAAAACCTTTATGAGAAGAGGAAGTTGCTCTTGCTATACACTTCATATTCTATGGTCAAAAATAGATGAAACTCACAACTACTTAAAGTGTTTTAAGTTTTGGTTTTATAAAAAGTAAGAAAATATACATTAAATTAAGTGAGATTTGGTTCACATATATAAAATTTATTTTAACCTGTTGGAAAGTTTAAGCGTAATTATATTCATAACTGTATTGCATAGATACCATATCATTTTGTAATTTTAAAGCAAATTAAAGTAACTGTCCATAGATTTGCACCCAGATATAGTCTGAGTTCCATGGAATTCTCAATGACTGAAAAACTTCGACATTTAAAGTAGCCCTTTCATTTCTTCATATCTGGCCCTCTCCCTAGTCATACTGCCCTCTGTATGCGCCCTTCAGAACCCAGTTTTGGTACTTCAAGCGTTTGTTTTCATTGAGAATGAAATATCATCTGACTATTTGCCCAAACAGTGAATAACCAATAATATTGTGCAAACATACCACATGAATAATGAATAAACCTGAAAGCTTAGAGATGCAGGCTTCTGGCAGTGGGATCTGGAAGGAATTATTTGGTGTGCATCCTCCCATTAAATAGGAAAATGTTGAAATTTCACCAAATTAATTGCAAAAATCATCACCATCATCACATTGATCTTTCTTTTCCTATATAAACAATGCACAGTATCCCCTTACCTTGTGAAAATAGCCATCCTTCAAACAGTACGTCTTTGTATGTAGGTCAGTTTTGTTGCTGATGCTCTGTCTAATATAGCTGAACATTACATTTATTATTATTATTGTTTGGATAACATTTACTCACTCCTCATGAAGGCAACTATTGTGGAAGGAGTTTAGAAACAATAGGTTTGTATCCCAGTTCCATTTCAGTGACATTACATTGTGGGTGAATTAGATTAAACAAGCCCAGATTCACCTTATAGATTAATAAATAACACTGCCATCTTAAGCATATTACTTAATTATTTAAGCCTCAGAACTCCTCTTTGACTGTTTGTATTAATCCACATGACATGCAGTTTTGAAGTTAGCTTTCTTTAAAGTATCATGTGGCAAGGTGTAGCCCATATATTTCTGCCTTGCCTACAAAGCCTGTCATTCATAAGAAAGAAAGAATATGTTACTCTCTGAAAAAGAAAGAAAGAAAGAAAAACAAGAATTAAGGAAAATGCAAGGCCTAGCAGAAATGGGTATGCTTTCAGCTCCAGTGGGCAATTTTCAAGGGCCATTTAGTAATATCAATAACTGCCTGGAGCATGGTTTCCCATTCATTTCCTGAAGAATTGCTAAGCCTAGGTCTCATTTTACTGCTCATTCATGTGTGCTCATAAGTAGCCCAAAGTGATGCTGATGTTACATACGTGCAACTGGTCCTCAGTAGAGAGCTAGTTTCTTGCCTGAGAGGGCTGATTTTCAAAAGGGGAGCAACTAATAGTAAAGATGTCAGAGGGAAGAAAGCCAGAGAATTGCTCAGGCAATGCCTCCAGAGGCATGTTTTTATGAATGCGTTGCTTAAGACTGGGATCTGACTGGATTTTACAAGATGAGGAGCAAGATTTTATCAATTACTTAAAGGAGACGGAAGCAAGTTTTGCTTATAGTAACTGATCCAAGGAAAGGAAATGCAAAAAGGTTGTCCGTGTGGCCTTAAAAATAGCTGTAAATAGAAGACAAGCAAAAGGCAAAAGAGAAAAGGAAAGATATACCCATTTGAATGTAGAGTTCCAAAGAATAGCAAGAACAGATAAGAAAGACTTCCTCAGTGATCAATACAAAGAAATAGAGGAAAACAATAGAATGGGAAAGACTAGAGATCCCGTCAAGAAAATTAGAGATACCAAGGGAGCATTTCATGCAAAGATAGGCACAATAAAGGACAGAAATGGTATGGAACTAACAGAAACAGAAAGTATTAAGAAGTGGCAAGAATGCACAGAAGAACTATACAAAAAAGGTCTTCATAACTCAGATAACCATGATGGTGTGATCACTCACCTAGACCCAGACTTCCTGAAATGCAAAGTCAAGAAGGCCTTAGGAAGCATCACTATGAAGAAAGGTAGTGAGGTGTTGGAATTCCAGTTGAGCTATTTCAAATCTTGAAAGATGATGCCGTGAAAGTACTGCATTCAATATGCCAGCAAATCTGGAAATTTCAGCAGTGGCCACAGAACTGGAAAAGGTCAATTTTCATTCCAATGCCAAAGAATGCTCAAACTACCACACAATTGCACTCATCTCACACGCTAGCAAAGTAATGGTCAAAATTCTCCAAGCCAGGCTTCAACAGTATGTAAACCATGAACTTCCAGATGTTCAAGCTGGATTTAGAAAAGGCAGAGGAACCAGAGATCAAATTGCCAACGTCCGCTGGATCATCAGCAAAGCAAAAGAGTTCCAGAATAAAATCTACTTCTGCTTTATTGACTATGTCAAAGCCTTTGACTGTGTGGATCACAACAAACTGTGGAAAATTCTTCAAGAGATGGGAATACCAGACCACCTGACCTGCCTCTTGAGACACCTGTATGAAGGTCAGGAAGCAACAGTTACAACTGGACATGGAACAACAGGCTGGTTCCAAATTGGAAAAGGAGTATGTCAAAGCTGTATATTGTCACCCTGCTTATTTAACTTATATGCAGAGTGCATCATGATAAACACTGGGCTGGATGAAGCACAAGCTGGGGTCAAGATTGCCAGGAGAAATATCAATAACCTTAGATATGCAGATGACACTACCCTTATGGCAGAAAGTAAAGAAGAACTAAAGAGCCTCTTGATGAAATTGAAAGAGGAGAGTAAAAAAGTTGGCTTAAAGCTCAACGTTCAGAAAACGAAGATCATGGCATCCGGTCCCATCACTTCATGGCAAATAGATGGGGAAAAAATAGAAACAGTGATAGACTTTATTTTCTTGGGCTCCAAAATCACTGCAGATGGTGACTACAGCCATGAAATTAAAAGACATTTGCTCCTTGGAAGAAAAGCTATGACAAACCTAGACAGCCTATTAAAAAGCAGAGACATTACTTCACTGACAAAGGTCCATGTAGTCAAAGCTATAGTTTTTCCAGTAGTCATGTATGGATGTGAGAGTTGGACTTTAGAGAAAGCTGAACACCAAAGAGTTGATGCTTTTGAGCTGTGGTGTTGGATAAGACTCTTGAGAGTCCCTTGGACTGCACGGAGATCCAACCAGTCCATCCTAAAGGAAATCAGTCCTGAATACTCACTGGAAGGAGTGATGCTGAAGCTGAAACTCCAATCCTTTGGCCACCTGATGGGAAGAACTGACTCATTTGAAAAGACCCTGATGCTGGGGAAGATTGAAGATGGGAGGAGAAGGGGATGATAGAGGACAAGATGGTTGGATGGCATCACCAACTCGATGGGTATGAGTTTGAGTAAACTTAGGGAGTTAATGATGGACCGGGAGACCTGGCATGCTGCAGTCCATGGAGTCGTAAAGTTAGACAGGACTGAGTGACTGAACTGAACTTAATTGATCTTACAAGGTGAGAAGTATAAACCAGTTGCCAAGAATTGATGCTTTTGAACTGTGGTATTGGAGAAGACTCTTGAGAGTCCTTCAGACTGCAAGGAGATCAAACCAGTCAATCCTAAAGGATATCAGTCCTGAACATTCATTGGAAGGACTGATGCTGAAGCTGAAACTCCAATACTTTGGCCCCCTGATGTGAAGAACTGACTCATTTGTAAAGACCCTGATGCTGGGGAAGATTGAAGATGGGAGGAGAAGGGGACAACAGAAGATGAGATGATTGGATGGCATCACTAACTTGAGCAATTCGATGAGTTTGAGCAAGCTCTGGGAGTTGGTGATGGACAGGGAGGCCTGGCATGCTGCAGTTCATGGGGTTGCAAAGAATTGGACACTACTAAACTAAACTGAATGGAGTGACTTGTGCTAAGGCTCACATTAGTAAACCAAGTGGTGCATGCTAAGTCATTTCTGTGTGTCCTACTCTTTGCAACCTTGTGACCTGGAGCCTGCCAGGTTCCTCTGTCCATGGGATTTCGTAGGCAAGAATACTGGAGTGGGTTCTCATGCTCTCCTCCAGGGGATCTTCCCCACCCAAAGATTGAACCCACATCTTTTGTGTCCCCTGCATCCTCAGGCAGATTCTTAACCACTGGTACCACCTGGGAAGCCCTTACCAAATACCTAATGTGATTACAATTTCAGCCTCTCCCAGGAATGTAACCTTTAACTAGTCAGCCTGGAATTACTGAGTCAGCACTAGTGAGATAATCTGCTTGATTTATTCTGACCTTCTCTGAAAGGAAGGTGACTGTACCTGAAACATTTAACTCATTTCTAGAATAACTTCCTCATCCACCTCCTTTTGCTTATCAAAGTCATCTATTTTGTACATTTTCTTGGTACCCCTTCCAATTCACTATTTTGGAGGCTGGCTACCCAATTATACATCTCTGAAATACAGGCAATTAGATCTTTGAAAGCACTCCATTGAATTTTGTGTTTTAACAATTTATAGACGAACTATAGCAATTCCCTATTTATTATTCAAGGTGTTCCTTCTCATATATAGATATTTAAGAAAATAAATTATTAATTCATTTCCCATTATTCAACACATAATCAATGAGTGTCTGCAGAGTATTGTGCTAGCCATAAATTGCAATAGTTAACAAGGTTGGTTGGTTTGGTTTAATTACTTAGTCATATCCGACTCTTGTGTCCCCATTGACTGCAGCCTGCCAGGCTCCTCTGTCCATGGGATTCTCTAGGTAAGAATACAGGAGTGGGTTGCCATTTCCTCCTCCAGGGGATCTTCCCAGTCCAGGAATCAAACCCAGGTCTCCTGCATTGCAGGCAGATTCTTTACTGACTGAGCTATGAGGGAAGCAACAAGGTAGTTATAGTTAACTCAACATTAAAAAATCTAAGATCATATCATCTAGTCCCATCAGTGAAAGTCACTGTCATGTCTGACTCTTTGCCACCCTTTGGACTATAGCCTTCCAGGCTCCTCTGTCAGTGGGATTCTCCAGGCAAGAATACTGGCGTGGGTAGCCATTCCCTTTTCCAGGTGTCTTACCAACTCAGGGATTGAACTCAGGTCTCCCACATTGCAGGTGGATTCTTTACCATCTGATCACCAGGGAAGGCCCTCATGGCAATTAGAAGGGGAAAAAGTGGAAGCAATGACATGTTATTTTCTTGAGCTCCAGAATCACTGCAGAGAGTGACTGTAGCCATGACATTAGAAGACGCTTGCACCTTCAAAGGAAAGCTGTGACAAACTAGGCAGCATATTAAAAAACAGAGACCACTTTGCTGACAAACCTCCATATAGGCAAAACTATGGTTTTTCCAGTAGTCACATATGGATGTGAGAGTTGGACCATCAAGAAGGCTGAGCACCAAAGAAGTGGTGCTATTGAACTGTGGTGCTGGAAAAGACTCTTGAGAGTCCCTTGAACAGCAAGGAGATCAAACCAGCAATCTTAAAGGAAATCAGCCCTGAATTTTCATTGGAAGGACTGAAGCTGAAGCTCTAGTACTTTGGCCACCTGATGCAAAGAGCCGATTCATTGGAAAAAACCCTGTTGCTGGGAAAGATTGAAAGCAAAAGGAGAAGGATGTGGCAGAGGATGAGATGGGTAGATACCATCACTGACTCAATGGACATGAATTTGAGCAAACTTTAGGAGATAGTGAAGGACAGTGGAACCTGGCATGCTGTAGTCCATGAGGTCACAAATAATCAGACATGACTTAGTGACTAAACAACAACAACAAGCAAGGCAGATAAAAACCCCTGCCTTCCTTGAACATTCAATTTTTAATAACTATAGATAAGTTAAAATATTATGCCAATAAAATGTGATAAATACTCTGATGTGTATAAATGTAATGTTTTACCAAACTGTTCATAGTTACGGCGAAGATTTTTTACCTAGATATATCCTAGAGAAATTTCAGGATTATAAAACTTAATAGTAATGATAATAATAAAGCATCCTAATAGGTGATGTTTTTAAAATTCTTAAGCTAGTACCACTTTAAACACATCAGAGCACTGAATGTCACAACTTTCCAAATGTTAGTTATTGTCGTTATTCCCGTTTTACTGATGAGAAGATTTAGAGTTAGATTAAGTAAGTTCCCTTCAGTTCAGTTCAGTTCAGTTATTCAGTCGTGCCCAGCTCTTTGTAACTCCATGGACTGCAACATGCCATGCTTCTCTGTCCATCACCAACTCATGAAACTTGCTCAAACTCATATCCATTGATTCGGTGATGCTTTCTAACCATTTCATCCTCTGTATTCCTCTTCTCTTCCTGCCTTCCATCTTTCCCAGCATCAGGGTCTTTTCCAGTGAGTCAGTTCTTCGCATCAGGTGGCCAAAGGGTTAGAGTTTCAGCTTCAGCATCAGTCCTTCCAATGAATATTCAGGATTGATTTCCTTTATGATTGAATGGCTGGATCTCCTTGCAGTCCAAGGGACTCTCGAGTCTTCTCCAACACCATAGTTCAAAATCATCAATTCTTCAGCACTCAGCTTTCTTTATGGTCCAACTCTCACATCTATACATGACTACTGGAAAAACCATAGCTTTGACTACATGGACCTTTGTCAGCAAAGTAGTCTCTGCTTTTTAATATGCTGTCTAGGTTTGTCATAGCTTTTATTCCAATGAGTAAATGCCTTTTAATTTCACAGCTGCAGTAACCATCTGCAGTGATTTTGGAGCCCAAGAAAATAAAGTCTGTCACTGTTTCTATTTTTTCCCCATCTGTTTGCCATGAAGTGATGGGACCGGATGCTTCCCACAAATTCTAAGTGATTTTTTATTTAGTGGGATAGTAAATAACATCTGGTTGATTCCACAGCTCATACTTTTAATGTATGTTTTACCTGCTCTCATAAAAAAAGAAAAACATGAACAGAAATGAAGAGGATTCAGTCACAGAAAGAGATAGCCAAATCAGAGTCAGATTTCCTGTGTCTAATATTAAATGCTAGAAGGTAATAGAACCATGCTGGTAGAGTTTTTAGCATCATACTTTTAATGCATATTATTGCTACCAAAATGTGTTTTTTTTTAAATTTTCTTTTGAAATTTATTCACATTGATTTTAATTCATGAGGTTGATCCTTTAGTAAGCTGGTGCCTATTTGTGGGATATTTCTATAGATCTATATAAGCTACCCCAGGAAAAAAGGGGGAATTTTCAATGTGCAAATCAGTTAAGTAAGTTCAGAGTATATCCTGTTTCCAGTGGCTAGTTGGGCAATTTGTAAAACTTGATGATAAGATCAGCATGATAGCAAATGACCTTTAACACTGGGTAACACTTACAGTTAGTTATCCTTGTCTATGAGTCAGTCAATGTCTTTAGTTATTCCATTAAACTAGGATGATTTTGAAAATACAGAAGCAGCGTAAAGGGGAGTGAAGCTAATGGCAGATATGCTATCCTTTGATCTGATCAACAATGAGTTCCAAGAGTATCTGCCAATTTTCCTTGTAAAATTTGTGGGAAGAAATGACAATCACATTTCTGTCTCTTTCCCATATGTCCTATTTTCTCTTATGCCATATAATTTATTGACTTGCATATATTTGCATAAATGATGTATAATTTATGTCAGTATATACTGATAAAAATTTATGGTTTACAGAGAATTTTCCTAACTTATCATTCATTTTGTTATTCAATTAAATCTAACTCAACACACAGTGAAAGCCTACAGTGTGGAATTCTAGCAAAAGAGGATACTAGTGGAAGCATACTTTTGTATCTTTTCATATCCCTGTATTTAATGATGGTTACTGATAGGAAAAGCAAACATCTATGGATAGCATTTATAATGAGTGCAAGCAGATGTAGATAAGACACCAGTAGCCACAAGATATGTGTGGTATGAGTATTTGTGCAACAGGAAGTACAGAGAACCAATGGGAGGACTGAGGACCTACAATAGGAGAATACACACAGAGGCAGAAGCAGTACCTGAAAAGGATCAATAGCTACTCGATAGTGAGAATAGCTGCTAGAAAGAGATGGGATTTCACCCACTCCAATCACAAATGAGTACAAGTGGCAGAAGGGACTGGAATGATCTAGATGTAGTGAACTCTCAAAATTGAAAGCCAGAGCACCCTTCTCCAGAAATGTCTCACACTGAAAAGAAACTTTTGGGAGTGAAATTAACAAAGAACTGGACAGAAAATGAAGTTAAAAGGGGAAAAAAGTCTAGATGAAAATCAGGAGATAGAACTGAGAACTTTAAGAAAGCAAGCCACCATATGTGTCACACTACCCAAAAACAACAGAAGAGGAAGCTCAGTGAAGTTAGAAAATCATTCTGAAATAAACATTTTACTAAAAGTTTTAAGGAAACTAACATTAAAAATGAGCAACAGACAAATAATGAAGGCAAAGCCTAATATGTCAAGACTGTATATTATCCCCCTGTTTTTTTAACTTATACATGATGCAGAGTACATCATGCAACATGCCAGGCTGGATTAATCACAAGTTGACATCAGGATTGCCAGGAGAAATATCAGCAACCTCAGATATGCAGATAATACCACTCTATTTCACAGAAAGCAAAGAGAAACTAAAGAGCCTCTTGATGGAAGTGAAAGAAGAGAGTGAAAAAGCTGGTTTAAAAGTCAATCAAAAAATGAAGATCTTCAAAAAATGAAGATCATGGCTTCTGGTCCCAATCCGATCATGGCAAATAGATGGGAAAAAAGTGGAAACAGTGACAGACTATTTTCTTGGGCTCCAAAATCACTGCAGATGGTGACTGTAGCCATGAAAGTAGAACTTGCTTGCTCCTTGGAAGGTAAGCTATGACAAACCTAGACAGCGTATTACAAAGCAGAGACATCACTTTGCTGCCACAGGTTCATATAGTCAAAGCTATAGTTTTTCCTGTAGTCATGTATGAATGTGAGAGTTGGACCATCAAGAAGGCTGAACGCCAAAGAAGTGATACTTTTGAACTGTGGTGCTGGAGAAGACTCTTGAGAGTCACTTGAACAGCAAGGAGATCAAACCAGGCAGTCCTCAAGGAATTCAGTCCTGAATATTCATTGGAAGGACTGATGCTGAAGCTGAAGCTCCAATCCTTTGACCACCTGATGTGATAAGTCGACTCTTCGGCAAAGACTCTGATGTTGGGAAGGACTGAGGACAGGAGGAGAGGGGGGCGACAGAGGATGAGATGCTTGGATGGCATCTTTGACTCAATGGACATGTGTTTGAGCAAACTCTGGGAGATAGTGAAGGACAGAGAAGACTGGCATGCTGCAGTTCATACGGTCGCAAGGAGTTTGACACGGCTTAGTGACTGAACAACAAGAACAACAACATAAAAACAAGCAACAGACAAGTAATAAGGGAAGAGAATAAATAATAAGCGTTATAATTCAAGAAAGTTGTTTTTAAAAACCTTTAAGATACATACTTAATACACTTGTTCCTGAAAATTATGGTGTTATATATCCAAAATCAAAATTTTCTTATAAAATTATGAAGTTTAAAAGTGAACATTTCTTTGGGCATTTAGGGGAAAAAGGAATATGACTTAAAGGGAAAACTGAATTATATTGTAATAAAAATTTTAATGGCTAGGGTTTATTAGCAAAAAGAAAATTACAGTAACTTTAAATATTCAGGAAAATGAAAATGTATGTGAGCCAAAGATATTTTATCTAGTAACACCTATGCTCAAGTAGAAAAGTCATAAAGATATTTGTCAAAATATAAAAACTTAGAGCATATTCTCTTACTGACGTCTTCCTGAAGAATCTGTTAGAGATGTTTCATAGAAGCAAAATGCCCAGAGAAATGCCAAGAAGTATAAATAGCAGCGAACATTAAATATACTTACCCACAGTATATACTTAGGACTGCCCTAATGGCTCAGTGGTAAAGAATCCACCTTCAGTGCAGGAGCAGCAGAAGACTGAAGTTTGAACTCTAGATTGGGAAGATCCTCTGGAGGAAGGCATGGCAACCCACTCCAGTATTCTAGCCTGGAGAATCCCATGGATAGAGGAGCCTGGTGAGCCACACTCCACAGGGTTGCAGAGTCTGATAGTATGTACTTGGGACTTCCTAGGGGGTGCTAGTGGTAAAGAACCTCACCTGCCAGTGCAGGAGACATAAGAGACATGGGTTCAGTTCCTAGGTTTGGAAAACCCCTGGAAGAGGGCATGGCAACCCACTCTAGTATTATTGCCTGAAGGCTACAGTCCATAGGGTCACACTGAGTCAGACATGACTGAAGCAACTGAGCACGCACACGTAGTATATACTTACCTATAAAACTAAGATCAAATTATAGGTAAAATAGAGTGATATATATCTATGCTTATATACATATTTTGACAATGTAAAAGTAGAACAACATTAAATTGTTAAGTAATGGGAGCAAGAATAGAGATTACAAAACTGGTAGCTTAGACGGTAAAGAATCCATCTGCAATGCAGGAGACCTGGGTTCGATTCCTGGGTTTGGAAGATGCCCTAGAGAAGGGAAGGGCTACCACTCCAGTATTCTTGCCTGGAGAATTCCATGAACAGAGGAGCCTGGTGGGCTACAAGGGGTCACACAGAATCAGGCATGACTGAGTGGCTTTTACTTTCTTTCTGAATACCAAAAATAATGAATCTGTTCAAGATTCTAAGTTGTAATGATAGTACTGACAGTCACACTAGTAACTGTATACTATAGGATAAAATAAATGACAAACTGTAGAATACTCTAGTCCTATCCATGTCTTTGAAAGCATTCTCATTGTGGAAAAAAATAGCTATATGTGAACTGTTATTCTGAGTCTACCATGTATGTATTCTATGTATAGAATTAGGTAAAGCAAATGAAGAATTATGGGATATTCCAGCTCTGTCATATTGTTGCTAGGGAACAAAGTTCTTGCTTTGTTGTAAAAAAATTTGGAGGTGATGTGATAGGTAAGAAGTGGATTTATTTAGGGAGAAACACACTCCAAAGACAGCCTGTAGGCTATCTCAGAAGGCAAGAGAGAGCCCTGAAATATGGCATGGTAATTTTTGATTGGCTCAGTAATTTCGTGAGCTAATGAATGGTTAGCCTGGTATCTGTCATGGTGCTGGGGCGTGTGTCATTTAGCATATGCTAATGTATCATAGTGAGCATATAATGAGGCTCAAGGTCTACTGGAAGTCTAATCTTCTGCCACGTTGGACCTAGTCAGTTCTAACCAGTTTTTGTATGTCCTATGTCATTCTTTTAAACGTTGAGTCCTGCCCTCTTCCCTCCTGTTTCAATAGAATATTCTTATGGGAATCAAGATACTGAGTGTAGAAAAAGATACAGATGTAACAGAAAAAATTCAGTATCACCATGTATTTGAATTGGAAATACCAGAATAAACTCATGAGATGTCTTATATTTAAAAATTAAATGTGTGTTCCCTAGAGGAGGAAATAGCAACCTACTCACTCCAGTATTCTTGCCTGGAAAATCCCACAGACAGAGAAGCCTGATGGGCTACAATCCGTAGGGTTGCAGACAGTCGGACATAACTGGGGGGCTGAGCACACACACACTTGAATGCACACACACACATGTAATATATAAACATGTGTGTGTGTGTGTGTATTTCGCAGTCTATTTACTAAACAGGTCTAGATACAATGATAACCTCTAGTAGTGAGCATCCTTTGTGCTCAGTTTTGCAGTCTTGAAATGACATTTCCCACTAAAAGAAACCAGTGCTTCCTGGGGAGCGGTTGATCCTGGGTCTGGGGCAGAAAATAAGTCTGGAACATCCTGCCATGTCAGACAGTAAGTATTCTATCAACACTTGAAAGATAATTTCAAATGGACCCAGGAACCAACTTAAAGATGAAACAACTTGAGCTTCAATTAGGATACCAATTTCAACATATTGAAACCTATACAATATGTTGACGTTTGTAAGTTCAGAATTTTAAAAAGCTGATCAATTACCTTTTGAGGATGAGAAGGGACCAGTTTATTATCTTGTAAACTAGCAAATAACAAGGATGTGTCAAACACTTATTTTCCTCTTCCAATAGTTTTGTAACTGGATAGTCAAAAAAATAAAAAAAAGTCTCCTTATAAAATCATTTCAGTTAGTAAATTAAAACAAAATGACAGAATGCAAATACCACTGTTTTGGACTACCAGTGAATAAATGAATCTGCAGTGAACATCAATGGTTGTTAACATCACAAAGGGAGAGAAAACTTGGCATTATCTGCTTCCTGATTAAAGAGATGACCCCATCTACAGTCTTGTCAAAGAAATTAAGCTTGAGTCTGATCAAGCAGGAAATATAGTGGACATAGAGCATGTTAAAGAGTTTATAATATTAGAAAAAATCCAGACTGTGGAAAAATCTGCAGGTTAAATGGCCTTTGTTTTTTGTTTTTGTTTTTAATAAAAACTTGTAAAACAGAGATAGAGGGGAAACTATATATTAAAAGAAACCTAATAGCTTTGAAAAGAGAAGCGAAAAGCAAAGGAGAAAAGGAAAGATAAAAGCATCTGAATGCAGAGTTCCAAAGAACAGCAAGGAGAGATAAGAAAGCCTTCCTCAGTGATCAGTGCAAAGAAATAGAGGAAAACAACAGAATGGGAAAGACCAGAGATCTCTTCAAGAAAATTAGAGATACCTAGGGAACATTTCATGCAAAGATAGGCACAATAAAGGACAGAAATGGTATGGACTTAACAGAAGCAGAAGATATTAAGAAGAGGTGGCAAGAATACACAGAACTGTACAAAAAAGATCTCAGACCCAGATAATCATGATGGTGTGATCACTCACCTAGAGCCAGACATCCTGGAATGTGAAGTCAAGTGGGCCTTAGAAAGCATGACTACGAAGAAAGCTAGTGGAGGTGATGGAATTCCAGTTGAGCTATTTCAAATCCTGAAAGATGATGCTGTGAAAGTGCTACACTCAGTGTGCCAGCAAATTGGGAAAACTCAGCAGTGGCCACAGGACTGGAAAAGATCAGTTTTCATTCCAATCCCAAAGAAAGGCAATGCCAAAGAATGCTCAAACTACCGCACAATTGCACTCATCTCACACGCTAGTAAAGTAATGTTTAAAATTCTCCAGCCAGGCTTCAGCAATACGTGAACTGTGAACTTCCAGATGTTCAAGTTGGTTTTAGAAAAGGCAGAGGAATTGCCAACATCTGCTGGATCAAATTGCCAACATCTGCTGGATCATCAAAAAAGCAAGAGAGTTCCACAAAAACATCTATTTCTGCTCTATTTATTATGCCAAAGCCTTGGACTGTGTGGATCACAATAAACTGTGGCAAATTCTGAAAGATGGGAATACCAGACCACCTGACCTGCCTCTTGAGATATCTATATGCTGGTCAGGAAGCAACAGTTAGAACTGGACATGGAACAACAGACTGGTTCCAAATAGGAAAAGGAGTACGTCAAGGCTGTATATTGTCACCCTGCTTATTTAACTTATATGCAGAGTACACCATGAGAAACGCTGGACTGGAAGAAGCACAAGCTGGAATCAAGATTGCTGGGAGAACTATCAATAACCTCAGATATACAGATGACACCACCCTTATGGGAGCAAGTGAAGAGGAGCTAAAAAGCCTCTTGATGAAAATGAAAGAGGAGAGTGAAAAAGTTGGCTTAAAGCTCTACATTCAGAAAACTAAGATCATGGCATCTGGTCCCATGACTTCATGGGAAATAGATGGGGAAACAGTGGAAACAGTGTCAGACTTTTTTGGGGGAAAGGCTCCAAAATCACTGCAGATGGTGATTGCAGCCAAGAAATTAAAGGACACTTACTCCTTGGAACAAAGTTATGACCAACCTAGATAGCATATTCAAAAGCAGAGACATTAGTTTGCCAACAAAGGTCCATCTAATCAAGGTTATGGTTTTTCCAGTGGTCATGTATGGATGTGAGAGTTGGACTGTGAAGAAGGCTGAGCGCCGAAGAATTGATGCTTTTGAACTATGGTGTTGGAGAAGACTCTTGGACTGCAAGATCCAACCAGTCCATTCTGAAGGAGATCAGCCCTGGGATTTCTTTGGAAGGAATGATGCTGAAGCTGAAACTCCAGTACTTTGGCCACCTCATGGGAAGAGTTGACTCATTGGAAAAGACTCTGATGCTGGGAGGGATTGGGGGCAGGAGGAGAAGGGGACGACAGAGGATGAGATGGTTGGATGGCATCACTGGCTCGATGGATGTGAGTCTGAGTGAACTCCGCAAGTTGGTGATGGACAGGGAGACCTGGCGTGCTGCGATTCATGGAGTCGCAAAGAGTCAGGCACGACTGAGCAACTGAACTGAAAAGACATGTACTCTTATTTTTTATTTTTTTAACAGGCAAGATGAAACTATAGTGTCTAAAGATGCATGCTTGGGTGGTAAAAAACAGAAATGAAATCAAGGAAGTAATTATTATAAAAGTTAGAATGTTAATGTTAGTTGCTCAGTAATGTCCGACTCTTTGTGACTCTGTGGACTGTGTCCATGGGATTTTCCAGGCAAGAATACTGGGATGGGTTGACATTCCCTTCTCTGGGGGATCTTCCTGACCCAATGATTGAGCCCAACCCGAGGATTGAACCCAGGTCTCTGGCATTGCATGCAGGTTTTTTACCATCTGATCCACCAGGGAAGCCCCAGAATTAACATGGTGTTTATTTTTGAGAGAGAAGGCTGTGACTGGAGTGAGATATCCAGAAGAGGCTACAGGAAAGATTGACCTTTATAACAAAATAAATGGTGAAATAAATATCATTATGTTTTCTTTAAAGATGGAGACATTGTTATCTAATGGCAGTTCAAACCAGGTGAAATTGGAATTTAGCATTTAGCGCTTTACATAATTTCCAAAACCCAACTTTCTTCCCCACCCTCTTCCCTCTCTCCCTTCCTTTCCTTTCTTCCTTCTTTCTCTTTGTGGTGGTTCAACCATCTTTACAAATGCATTCCCATGACACTAAAATTGTAATACCTTCCTCTGTCGGGGTATAGTTAAAAGTAGGACAGTTAAAACACAAATATGTATGAAAGGCTATTCGAAGATTATGCTCTGGTCTACCCCAGTTTAAGGCAGTAAACCTCCTTTGGTGTTCTAAGTTCTCAGGCAGACTTTAGAAACCAGGAAATCCATTTAGTGACATGTTGGGGAAATAGACTTGGGAAAATCTCCCAACTCAGAAATTCTCCCCACAGAGTTAGGGAGCCGGAAAGAAAACCATTTTATTACTGAATAGGCATTTAACCACAGTATGAGGCACATCACAGGCAATCCTCCAAGAGACGGCACTGACAAGGAGATCTCACCCTTTTAGACAGCCAAACGGAGAGTACACTGTATGCATGTTTTCAAGTTAAACAATAACTAGTCCTTAAGTAAGAGGACTTGACAGCATAATGTGTAATCCAACTGTACCTGGTAATTGGAGTGACCATCTGTGTTAGCTTAATTGGACTTATCCAGAAGGAGGAATGTGTCTCATTCCTGTTTGACAGGAGAGAATTTGACAGCGCAGAGCAAGGCACCAACTGGAGTTAGGCCCCTCCCCTCCCCCAGAAGCTGGACGACAGGGGTGCTGTCTCCCTTGGCATTTACATCTCAAACAAATGCCTCTCTGGTCTTTGAGGAAAGCATCCCTGCCTTATAAAGCTGCCAAGAGGCCTATCTGGTTTTCACAACAATTTGTATACAAGTACTTATAATTAGAACGCTTTCTAAATAAATGCTCAAAGCCAAAAAGGGAAGGGAAAGTTCTTCCCTTATTTTCAATGGGAAGAATTAAGCCTCTTAGTTTTCATTTGTATTTTTTTTTCATGTGAGTATCATTGTAAGAGGTTATTTTCTAAGGATATCACAAAAATGAGTCATTTTTCTTATTTTCCTTTCGCCAGGTTAACCCCCTAATATTATGATAATGTATTCTTCAAACCACCAGAAGTAGAATTTATATAAATTCTGAAGATATGGTTATTTTCTTACATAGCTTTAATATATATGTATGTGTGTGTATACATATATATGTATATGTGTGTATACATATATATGTATGTATATATGTGTGTGTATATATATATATATATATAGGCTTCTCTGATGGCTCAGCAGGTAAAAAATCCACCTGTAATGCAGGAGACAAAGGAGACTGGGGTTCAATCCCTGAGGCCGGAAGATTCCTTGGAGTAAGAAACTGGCAACCCACTCTAGTATGCTTGCCTAAAAAAATCCCAAGGACAGAGGAGCCTGTCGGGCTACAGTCCAGAGGCGGAGAAAGAGTTGGACATGACTGAGTGACGGAACTCACAGCACACACACATGATACACACACGCACGTGTGCACACACACACACACATATATATTTCCCGCCCCCCCCCCCCCCACATAAGCCTGCCCTTTTCCCTTTTAAACTTGAAACTCCTCAAGGGCAGGGATCTTGTGGACTCCTTCTGTATCTCCTTAGGGTATCTAATGTATCCTTTTTAAGCCCTGTGGACACTCAACAGCAGTTATTTGGCCACCTGGTGAAATGATTGTTATCTGTATTTGGTTCCTGGCTGTTGCTATAAATAAAGACACTTTTGCTTGAGAAACGGCCAACCTATTTCTGTTCGTTTGGAAAAACCTATTTCCCCTGTCATTTTCTTTTTCCTTTTTTTAAACCAAATATATCCTAGTACTTGTTTATCTTTTTTTCAAAGAATGTTTTTGTATGAAGTTTTGCTACATTAATAGACAATGCAATACGGCTTTTAGGGCAAAGATAAATCACCTGAAGTTTGGTGGTTTTTTGATGTCTCTTAATTGAAAATCTTGTGTCTGAGTCTTCATCTGAGAAATGTGAGAAATCTGATGAATGTGAGAAAAGATACCTGTGAATAAGTCTCAGTGATAGCTGATGGCTGGCATGGCTTGGTTAGACCAAACATTTTCAGTAATTTGTTGAGCAGATTCAGGATAGAATAGCTATATGGGCGACTGCTTGACTCACCCATAGGAGTAGTATCATACTGATTACTTTTGAAGGTGATTATTTTAAATAATTATTACCCAAATATTTGATTTGCTCAAAGGAGTCTATTTTGATTTTACTTATGCTCAGAATCTGTATCATAAGTTGGATTCTCTCCTCCAGAAGCAAAAGCATTTCTCTTGGTATTTTATTACTGATCCAGAACACTTATACCATTGTTACTAGAATTATCTATACAGCGAGGTCCTTAGGACAACTAGTACTGTGACTCATTTGTATAACCTAGCACCAGACAGACTCTAAAATGTCTTGAATTTTTCAATCTGCATGGTGAATGATGATGTTTATCTGATGAAATAGCAGTTCTTAAAATGGAATCTTACTCCATGTTTTCCCCATTCCAGTTTTTCTGCTGTGTCTTTGGATAAGGTAGATTATTAGAAGAAGTAACATTGTTCTTCACTGTGAAGTCCAGGCAAGGCCACCAGAAAATAATCAGGACTCTTAACTCAGTGGCCCTTGAGCCTCTGGGCTATGGGCTATTCTCCTTTGTTCACCTGGCCTGGCTGTCCTACAAGCCAATATTGGCTTATTTGTAGACAATATTCCCTTCTGTGACTTCCCCAGGAGCCCTGCCTGTCCTCCACCTCCTGTTCTTCTCTGCTTTCTATAAAGTTAGAGAGGACAACTTTTACTATATTCAACATGTCTCCTCTACAGTTTCTCTCTTCCTTCAAACAATATCCAAGGAGCATCTGGGAGCAGAAAGACTCAAATAAGCAATCAATCACAATAATACTCATAGAGTCGCTCCCCTAATATTTGACATTTTGCTGACATGCTATCAGAGCACTTCACACTTCACTGGTAAGCCATGAAAACAATTACTGGGTCACTAACAGGAAATGAAATAAAAGAGTCTTTGTGAAACAACACTCTAAAAATTACTAAAGCCAATGAAGCCATAGGATTCTGAAAAATAAGTGCAAAATTATTTGATGAAACTCATAAAAGTTACATAATGCTATGTAGAAGCAGTAACTATGAGGTAAAGAGTAAAAGATTTCTTAGATTTGGGGGTGTTCTTGATTTTGGGTGGTCAATAACATCCAGCAGTCATTTAGGATTTCCTTGGAACCTCACTATATTAGCAGTAAATCAATCTAGTAAAGAATCATTATTGCATAAATAGAAGTTAATGAAGACATCTATCCTCAGTGATCATAATTTCTGCGTGGCACATAAATACAGCGTTAGATTGTAGGAAAATAGAGGCTTAAGGAAAGGGTGATTTTCCATTTTAAGATACACTCTGTGATTTCCTGAAACCATTCAGATGATGAGAAGTGAATAGCAAAAAGAGAAATGCAGGGAGCCAGGATATTAACAAGCGAGTATGCTTTGCTTAAAACATTTCCCATTATGTTGCTCAGCATGGACAACAGTTGTCGACCAAGGTGCGTAAGGACAAACCCCTCAACACCATGTTGTACTGGTTAAGCAATAGTCTTTGTGAGGGACATTTGCAAACCAGATTCAGTAAGAAAATACAGTGGTACTCACATCTTATTTTATGCAGAACTACTGGGACTGAAGTGAAGTGACTACAGCTGTAGTTGGTTTACTTTCTGGAGGAAGCACCTCAACTTTTGTGGCCCATTTGCTTTAAAGGGCATGTGTGTGAACATTGTAATCTGGAGCCCAGGGCAAAAGACGATCTGGGTACCAGAACGCTTGGTTTGGAGTGTCAGATTGTATAGGAATTGCCTGAGAAAGTCCATAAACCTGGAGAGTTGGCATTGTCAGGAGATTGTAGTCTCTTCTGCATTGAGAAGGTTACCATTGTTGTATGGGAAGCTGAGTTCGGTTGCAACACTCCCCAAATTAGATGAGAAGTGAGAGGTCCTAGCTAGCTCCTTGTCTGGGCAAACTAGGATGCTACCAGAATTATCTATCTGGTCAACATCGACATGGGCTAACTGGAGAGCAGCCTCATGCAGAACATGTGTGTGTGCTGAGTCACTTCAGTCGTGTTTGACTCTGTGAGACCCTGTGGACTGTAGTCCATGGAATGCTCCAGGGAAGAACACTGGAGTGTGTTGCCGTGCCCTCCTCCAGAGGATCTTCCTGACCCAGGGATCAAACCCTTCTTAGGTCTCCTGGGAGGTGGGTTCTTTACCAATAGCAGTACCTGGGAAGCCCCTCATGCAGAACAGAGGATCTCAATTAACAAATTAACAAATATTTAAAGAATACTAACTACATGCTGAGCTTTATATTCCTTCATTTCGTTTTTAAAAGAGTGCATTTTACAGATGGGGAAACAGATGTTTTAGAGAGGCTAAGTGGCACAGCCACAATTTGAATGCAAAACTAATGTGCTCTGTGTTGTACAATCCTGGCTCCCCAACTGGTGAGCTTTCTGATATAAAGGTCTCTTTCCATATTTGTGAAGTTGTACGAGTTCAGGGAGATGGAGCTCTGAGAAGAATTGAGGGATAGTTGTAAAATTGAAAAAAAAAAAAAAAAAACTCAGAGGGATCAAAAACATGTTATCAAAATGGAGAACTGAGCCATATTTATTATACTGAGTTTGGTATAAATTAGGGAAAAATGGAACTGTGATTTGTGTATATGTCTGTTGGCTGGAGGTTTCCCAAACTTTCCAACTACATGATCAACACTCATAGGATATAGTATTTATAGAGACCTTAAGTACACTGGTCAAAGCTAAATAAAGTCACTTTAGGAATCACTGGACTTATCTGGTGGCTCAGATGGTAAGGAATCATTATCACCATCATTGGACTTATGCTCTGTTAATAATAACTACAATTGTTAAATTGCTTTATGGTTTGCACATGCCTTATCTCATCTCTTGGATAGGTACACTTACCTGTTTGTTTTTTCCTAAGGGATGAAGAAACTAAAGTTCAGAGCACTTAGGTGATTTGTCCAATACATTGAGAACTAGAACTAAACCAAGAAAGCTTGTCCCCACACGAATAGCTCATTTTCAGAAGTCGCAAACAATATTGGCAATGTTATTTCATATATCCTGTTGCTGCTGCTGCTAAGTCGCTTCGGTCGTGTCTGACTCTGTGTGATCCAATAGACGGAAGCCCACCAAGCTCCCCCATCCCTGGGATTCTCCAGGCAAGAACACTGGAGTGGGTTGCCATTTCCTTCTCCAATGCATGAAAGTGAAAACTGAAAGTGAAGTCGCTCAGTCGTGTCCGACTCTTAGCGACCCCATGGACTGTAGCCCACCAGGCTCCCCCGTCCATGGGATTTTCCAGGCAAGAGTACTGGAGTGGGGTGCCATTGCCTTCTCCAGACTGTCCTAGGACATGTCTAAAATGTTTGGCAAAGCAGCTTAATATATATATATATATATATATATATATATATATATATATATATATAATATAATATTCCAGGTATATGATGGGCAAAGTAGTTTCAGGGTCACATATGTCCAAATGAATTACATTCTTTAAAATGTATACTGGTTATATACAATATTATAATTATTGTCATTATGGTTCCTAGTCCCATTCTTATTAAAAATATATCAGAATTAAATTTGCCTTTTATGCTCCTGATAATCAAGACTTCTCAAAGTACATTTTTAAAGTACTGTCTTAGATGATTGTCAAGGTCTATGAGGTTGTAAATGATCAGAAATAACTGTGAGCAATAGACCTTTATTGCAGACATATAGGAGAGAAATGTAGGAGTATTAGGATGATGGCCTTCTCATTTCTCTGTATTGAAAAGGATTTGTGGATCTTCAACTCTTTCTGAGTAGGTAATGACCCAAAAGGAGAAATTTTAGTTTGGCATCACCCACAGGCCACGGAAGCATCCTTAGTGAAATAGCACCATTTATGCCTTCCTATAAAATGCCCCTCTCTCGGGCTTGGCAGAGAATCAGCAAACATTCATGGATTTAAACCTAGCAGAGAATGATCAGTAACTAGTATGAACATCATGATTGTAAAAGCCATTCATTTTTATAACTTGGTATAAGAGGTCATTTATAAGCCATTTGTCATATTTTGTTTCTTTTAATCCATACATTAAGCCTGCAAGGAAAATGTGGTCCCATGTATCATTTACAAGAAACAACTAAGACCCAGAGATATGAAGTGATTTGCTCAAGGCCACAGAGCTGGTAAATGAAAAAGCTTGGGGTCAATTTGTGTCTTCTGATTCTATAGGCTTTGTTTTTATACTATTCTGTTTTATAATTCATAATTTATTTGTACTTAAAAAAACCTTAACATACTTAAAATATCAGCATACAGTTTAACATTGTGTGATTTGTTGTACTGAAGAGTATGGAAGTCAGTTTGATATGACTTTATGATTTGCTTTAAATATTCTGGAGTATTAGTTGTTGAAATTTTAGGGATGTTTCTAATGAGATATCTCTGCTCTTCTTAAAGACTCAGGATTAATCTTTATACTTGCCACTAATATAGATTTAATGTTATAGATCAAAACAATTCTCTTTGTACTAAAAGAACTGCCAATTAAAACAGATGACAGGCTTAGAACACTAACCTCTGTGTTTTGTAATGATCTTCCCAAACTTAGCAAACGATAGCAATCACCTGGAGTGCTCATGAAACATAGAGCTTCCGTAGTGACCTGTCTTGTAGATTTGGATTTGAATGGGGCTACAGAATTTATGTTTCTACCAAGTATCTTGAGGGATTCTTCTCATCATGGAATTTTGGGAAACACTATACCATATCAATATCACACTATACCATCACTATACTATTCAATATAACAGTAATCCAAGTCTACGCCCCAACCAGTAATGCTGAAGAAGCTGAAGTTGAACGGTTCTATGAAGACCTATAAGACCTTCTAGAACAAACACCCAAAAAAGATGTCCTTTTCATTATGTGGGACTGTAATGAGAAAAGAGGAAGTCAAGACATACCTGGAGTGACAGGCAAATTTGGCCTTGGGGTACAAAATGAAGCAGGGCACGTGGCACTAGTGGTAAAGAGCCTGCCTACCAATGCAGGAGGACTGAGAGACGCTGGTTTGATCCCTGGGATGGGAAGATCCCCTGGAGGAGGAAATGGCAACCCATTCTAGTATTCTTGCCTGGAAAACCCCATGATCAGAGAAGCCTGGCGGGCTACAGTACATGGGGGGTCATAAAGAGTTAGACATGACTACAGTGACTTAGCACAGCACACAGCAAAGGCTAACAGAGTTTTGCCAAGAGAACTCACTGGTCATAGCAAACACCCGCTTCCAACAACACAAGAGAAGACTCTACACATGGACATCACCAGATGGTCAATACCAAAATCAGATTGATTATATGCAACCAAAGATGGAAAAGCTCTATATAGTCAGCAAAAAGAAGACCGGGAGCTGACTGTGGCTCAGATCATGAACTCCTTATTGCCAAATTCAGACTTAAATTGAAGAAAGTAGGGAAAACCACTAGACCATTCAGGTATGACCTAAATCAAATCCCAATCAAATACAGTGGAAGTGAGAAATAGGTTTAAGGGACTAGATCTGATAGACCGAGTGCCTGTTGAACTATGGATGGAGATTCATGACATTGTACAGGAGACAGGGATCAAGATCATCCCCGTGGAAAAGAAATGCAAAAAAGCAAAATGGCTGTCTGAGGAGGCCTTACAAATAGCTGTGAAAAGAAGAGAAGCGAAAAGCAAAGGAGAAAAGGAAAGATATACGCATCTGAATGCAGAGTTCCAAAGAATAGCTTGTCAGGGTCCTCTGTCCAAGGAATTCTCCAGGCCAGAATACTAGAGTAGGTAGCTGTTCACTTCTCCAGGGGAATCTTCCCAACCCAGGAATCAAACCCAGGTCTCCCTCCTTTCAGGCAAATTCTTTACCATCTGAGCCACCTATGTTCTTGTTTAATAAAAGTTAAAGTGGGAAAGATCAAAATAGTACAAAATTTATTTGCTCATGCAAAGAAATTATTAGAGTGCATAAATGTTTTGCTTTTGAACTTTACTCTCAAATAGTACTAATTTCCCTTGTACTGAATGTTTATTAACTGCTAGGTGTTACACACATTATATTTTTTAACTTAGATGATACTCCCAGGAGATAACTCTTTTCCTTACTTGCCTGTGGGTCAAGTAAGGCAAAGAGCATTGCCAAGTTTACTTGCTCATGAAACAGCCAGGATTTGGACCTTGCTCCCATTCATTCAAAAGCTAGTTTGCCTAACCTGCGTGATGCTCTTTTTCCAGTGTTCCTCATCCCCTTTTCCATTCCTGACCCTAAATTCACTCTCTTATTTAGCATTATTTAAATACAGAGAGCAATACAGAAACTGAAATCTTCCCCCTATGAGCCCTCAGTCCTCAAGTATATTTGTATCATATTCCTGGAGTTACAAGCAGCTCAGACTTAACTGCCATGTTCGATATTAACTGCTCTGGTTTACAGCCTGATCTTTCTTTGAGAACTGGCTCTGAAGAGAGCAGCTCATATGCCTTCACATTTTGCACCCTTGTCTTATCACTGTCCTTTTCTCAGTGAGGAGGTAAGAGCTCAATGAATGGAATACCTTTCTTTGAATATTAAATAAAAGGATACTGTCCTGTTTTAAGTCAAAGGAAGATTTTAGAGAAGCTCTGAGGCACTAAACAACACTTCAGCTGCAGATCAAGGGCACCTTGCTCCCCAGAATTACTTCTCCAGGGGTGACTCTTACAGCGCCGGTGTCAGCCTAGAAGGACTTCCCCCAAATCCCTCCCCAACTGTTCCTGTAGGATTTTGTGTGAGTCATCTTTCTTTGAGCCACAGGATAAGAAAGGTTTCCAGCTGATTAAACTGTGAAATATCAGGAGTCTCCGCATCAGAGCCTCTCTTTCCCACTGATGAGCTGTATGACTTGGAAGTGGTAATGATGTGTCCCATTCACTGGGTACCTACCAAGTGCCAGACACAGTGACCCTTCCCAGGGAGAATTACTGTCTCCATTTTGTACTAAGTAAAATGAGCTCAACAGAGGTTATATAACTTATCTCGACACAGAGGCAGACAGTGGGAGAGACATGATGCAAAATGAGGCTTTCGTACTCCTAAATCATCACTCTCTTCATGATTAAGTCCACAAAGTCCTGATACCTCACCTATAAGATGAGGAGGGTTGAGAACCTGTGCAGAGTTAGGGACAAAACTTGCTAGAAAATTCATTGTGTGTGATCTCTGGGAGAAGGGTCACAGCTGGTTTTGGCAAGATTACCAAGAAAAGCTGTGTAAAGGGCCATTCTACCTGCATTTGTTACTCTAATCACTCTCCTGCCTTGATGCCTCCAAGAGCCTAATACTTACATAGTATTTCAAACTGTTCAAACCTGAATCTCAGTATTATTATTTTTTAAAATGACTTTAACAATATCTATTATATGACCTATTGTGGGATTTTATGAAGTGTGTCTGGTCAATTTATTAAGTGTTCCAATGTGTGTTAATTGGCCCAGATGAATAAACACAATACTATTTAATGATTATGCTTTCTTGAATGTAAATTATAACATGGGTTTTATATTTATTTAAGTCTCATTGTGTGGATAAGAGCTAATAAGATCCATGGATACTGACAAAAGATAACAGACTCCTGAGTCAGAAACAAAGGACTTTATTACTCACAACAAAACCATGCCAAGAGTATTATCCTAGGTTTACTGAGTCCCCAAGCCCCAATCTTACAAAGTGATATGGAGGCCAGATGGAACATGCATATACAATGGGATCTTTTCTAAAAGAAAAGAATCCTCAGTTGAGATAATCTCCCACTTTTTTTTTTTTTAATACTAGCATTATGTAGCCAGTGAGACACCAATATGTCCAACTCCAAATCCGTTGTTTTTCTCGTATGAATCACTGATTTTCCAATTTGGAAAGTAACTCAGGGGAAAGTGACCAGGTTGGCAAGTGGTGAAGCAGTTCTGATGATCTTCAGACCCACACCTAGCCGGGACATCACAGCCCACTTCACAGGAAACCAGGACCCGAGACATGGGTTCCCAGCACATTCCTCTTCCAGTCTTCTAGGCTGTGAGTTTCCCTTCCGGAGGCAGTTTGGTTTAGAGCTGATGAGAGGGAAGTAGAATCTTGGCTTACTCTTATCCTTTCATCTATAGAAGATGGGAGTGTTCTTAGATAACAGATGACAAAAGGGAATATTACTCTCAGCTCACACAACTGCCAGTCCCTTTCTTGGCAAGACAAGAAAGTTTGTGTTCTACAGATTTCAGAGCCAGAGTCAATATTAGAAAAAAAAAAAAAAAGAATTTGTGTTTTGAAATCAGGTAGCCCAAATAGATAACTCTGTTCTCTAATCTTCAGTGAGCTTAAGGAAGTCTGTTTCTTCTAGTTTTTGTTTCCCGTTAGAACAGCTTCCCATTTCTCTTAGCTGCTTTTCCTTTCCTTTCTTCTCACATAATCCTGGAAATACTTAGTTTGATTGTGTGAGGACAATACTAATTATAGTAATTTATGTGAACCCTTTAGCAATTATGACTAATCACTCTGCAACACAATAATGATTATGCATATCATTAAATATGCATCAGATTACTTTGGTTGTAAGTTTTATTTGATTACACAGCTAAACTCTTCACATATTAATTCTTTAGAGTCTGTTGCTCATTGTAATATGCTCACATATGCTCACAAGTTTTAAACTGCTATGGTACTTTTCATAGGGTCCTTTCTGCATAATCAATGGCCCTGAACTAATAAGTTACCTCCTCTGAAGCTGTTTCTTTAAAGATAAACATCTCTACTAAGACATAGGCTCCTTAAAATGTCTGCCTTGCAGTAGTCATTATCTTGAGATTCCCTATGCCATCTTCATTTTTCCTGCTATATTTTATTTTTTGTATCCTTTACAAACTCAAAAATGAAACATGTCTATGTTTACAAGAAGGAAAATGTAGATATTAATATTCATTAGGTATTTTTAAAATAAAATGTTATTAAGCTCTTTGGTTAAAGTCTCTAAAGTAAACCAATAAATCATAACTTGACAAACAAATGGAGCTCATTGAGACAATTTAAGTCATAAGTGAAGAAGCATAGTTTTCTATGGGCATCTGTACAAGGAGGACCTATGCCATGGCACAAAGAACTGTGCTTAGTGTTGTGTTGCTGCATGGACGGGAGGGGTTTAGAGGGCAATGATACATGTATATGTGTGGCTGAGTCACTTTGCAGTGCGCCTGACTCTATCACAGCATTGTTAAGTGGCTATACTCCAATACAAAATAAAATATAAAATCAAAAATCAAAATGGTTCGGCCAATTGTTAAAAATATCAAAGACATAAAGGGATGGGGGAAAGGGCATAGTAAATATGGCAAAATGATGAAAATTGTTGAATATACAGAAACTTGACTATATAAAACTTTGAATATGCAGATGTTCAATAAACTAAACTTGCAGCCTTAAAAAAAAGTAGGCCTGTAAACTGAGGTTTCTAAAATAAAATCCCTGAGATCCCAAACTCATTACTTTATATAGAGTTCCAATATTGATTTCCAAGTCAAAATAAACATTCATAAAATAGGCTCATGGGAAGGCATATGGGACTAGAAGACTAAAGATGGTTTTATAGAAAGAATATAAAGACTCTGGTGTGAGAGGATAAAAGCAACATTTTCCAAAAGGGGAAGATTTCAATAGCAGATATTTATTGCGATGTTTGTTGCATGTAGGAAGCATTGAGATTAGAAACCTGACAACAGCTGGAGATCATATTAAGGAGCAGGAAATGAAGACCTTGGTATGAGGTGTGCTCAGTCATGTCCCACTCTTTGCGACGCTATGGACTGTAGCCTCCCAGGCTCCTCTGTCCATGGGATTCTCCAGGCAAGAATACGGGAGTGGGTTGCCATGCCCTCCTCTAGGGGATCTTCCCAACCCAGGGATCAAACCCCCGTCTCGTGCATTGCAGGCAGATTCTTTATCACTGAGATACCAGGGAAGCCCTTAGAATGAAGTAAGCAAGAGTGTATGATGCAAGGCTTTGAAGTCAAAATGGATTTGTGATCTAAAGGCCATAAATTAGTCATTACACTTATGCTATTTTTTGAATGTGACTTTTAGTACATTAGATAGAAATAGACAAAGGTGAGACATTTCATAATTATAACAAAAGTATGTTTAAGAATGATGGCGTATCAGAACCCTTGAATTTTCTTAAAAAAATTACAATAACTGTATGCTTGAGAATTGTCTGTCTTTGTTTTGATTTCTTGTTAATCTTCTAGTATTTTACATCTTTATTTTTGGCCAGTTTTGTACATACTTCTGTGAAATGTTTGGAGGAGGCTCTTTTGGAAGGATATAATTAGACATATGTTGTCCTAATGAGTCCATAAAATTACTCAATTTTCTTCAAGATTCAGTCTAAGACCAACAACAACAAATCCTTTAGGGACCTCTTAAGCAAATTTGATACTATTCATAGAAAAGAGAACCTGATTAGCCTGTGAAAATCCCAGGTTATTAACCAACAATGTATTCAGGATAGAAATCTTGTGAACTAATGGAGAACATTTGGATGTGCTTCATCCTCCCTCAACAAAAACAGTATTCTAGTAATGAATCATTTTTTAACAATGGTTTCTTGTCTTGATGTATGTCTTTTTTTCTCTGGCAGTATCTTATTTAACCACATGGATTCTTAATAAGAAGAGGCTGTTGGTTGAAAAATTCTAATTTCCAGAAATTAATAAAATGAGTCTCTGTGGATGATCATTTTTATCATTGTAATGTATTCACTTTCCATAAGAGGCACAGTGCAAATCAAATGTGGGGCATAATAAATCCACACACAAGTGCCATCTGCTGGGAAACTGGAATTGAACCAAAGACTGTATCATTTATTAGTGTCTGTAAACATCTATATTCTATTTTTCCTTTGGAGTAGCATTGGAGATATTATCAAGATGTTTAGAATTGTGTCAGAAATTAGTGGAGAGAGTTCCAGTTGTAAGAGATACAACCCTAGACCTCAACAAGAACACTGGTGTCACCATTGAGACAAAGCAAATATTTAATTACTCTGTTAAAATTACAGAGAATGATTTTTATTTCCTTCTGTGATAGAACAACTTGCCTGTGACTATTAAACATGAGGTATGGCTATTTATAACTTCCTACCTTTTAAAATAAAAGGAGCTACATCACTGACACAGGGATTTCTTTCATGTTTATATCCTCTGGTTAAATCCATATCAAATTGTTCTTCTTATAAAGTTTTCTACAAATGTTTCATTAATGCCCAGAATCAAACTTTGTCCAGTAAGAGATATTTTGGGAGGTTACTATATATCAGGCACTTTGCTACATGCTTGGCATAAAGAAGCTCTGCTTAATCCTTATCACAACCCTAAGGTAGATACAATTTTTTTTCATTTTACAAAGGGGACAAGTGAGGCACAAGAAAAGTTCCCCAGGTTATAGAGCTAATAAGTGTTTTGACCAAGAGTCAAACATAGGCTGGTGGACTTCAGAGCCCACTTTCATAATGATCTCATTATTGCAAACATTTATCTGTGCTTAAAATATGTCAGAGTCTGTGCTGAGTATTTATGTCATTTCATTGATCTTGCATCAAAGTATCATATGGAATATCATTGTCCTCATTTTATAGACATTAAAGCTGAGGCTCATAGAGGTTCAACAACTGGCCTTGGGTCACATACATAATATGAGATCTGAATTGAGGTTTTCTTTCTCCACAGGCTGAGTTCCTAACAACTATATTATTATCCTATCATATGCACTCTTTACTCTTTAAAAAAAAATCAACCACTTTAAAATCATCTTTACCAATTCAATATACATTCTCAAACTGATCTGAAAAGCAAGGTTGTCTTCCCTGAATCTAAATGAACTCCAGAGGAACTTGCTTATTGTACCTTCCAGGGATAACATTTCTCAAACATTATACAGCATGTCAAGTCAAGAGATTATTTGAAACTAAGCAGATTAACAAATAGATTTTATCTTTTAAAGAATGATTTTACCTAAGGGAGAGCTATAAAATGAAAATGAAAAGTCCTAAAATGTATTGCTTATTTTATTTAACCTGCTTATGAAATAGTAGGAAAATTTATCTATTTATTGTCAAGTTCCTCTTTAAAATAGTCTTTAGTTAGCTACACTCAATATTTTCCCCTATAAAGTCACTCTCAGCTAAGTCTTAGAGCGAGATTCTACTATTGATCATCAATAATGTTGTCCTAAATGGCATTCTGGTTTGGTTTCTCTCATAGTTTGTAACTTCTTGACCTTATGTTTAACAGAGAAAATGAGGCAATTTTGATAATTTGTTTGTTTTAATATTTTAATGCCTAAAGGGACTTTGGAAGTTATTTAATCCAAATCCATATAGGAGGCTGAGCCATGAAGATGTCTGGGCAAGTCAATAAACTGTACAACTGATGCTAGTGTTTCTGATTCCCTATCCATTTTTTTCTTATCATGTAGTATAGTCAGCACTGCACCTATGTTGATTGTAATTCTTAATTTCATCCTATCTTCAGGTGTATCATCATCATCATTTACTCCGTGGTGTGGTGAGGAGAGAATGGGATAAAAATAGGTGTAAAGTACTGTGTCAGTTGATCAAATAAAATTTACCTGAATTTTTTTTATATGTTTTTTACTTATATACTGGAAATTTTGATAGAAATACATCCATGTTTTCCTGAAAATTATCATTTTTTAAAAGCTCTAGAATGCTGTGTTAAAGTATTTGCAATGAGAAATAGCTAGCCTGATTGCAGAGGCAATTCTTGAGCACTATAATTAAATGGTTTCCAGAAAAAAAAAAAATTAAAACTTGAAGACATCTAAAATTTTGTGTTCGATTGGTTAATTTTATGAAAACAAATTAAAATGCTGATTGGATAATGTTGTCTGTGAAAAACCAAAAAGAAACATTTCAAATGAAGTTTATACAAGAAACATCTAGGGATCAGTATAGAAAAAATTTAGAAGATAAAAAAAATCTTTGGTAATCAGTGGTAGTCACAGAATACTTATGTCAAGTAAAATCTAAGGTCAGAATGGTCAGCAGAAGTTATTTTAGCAGCACAAATTTTCAAGACAGAAAATCAAAAGAGAATTTAGAAGGGATGAAAAATGTCTCTTCATAGGGAGCCAGAAATAAATAGTAACTAACTTGATTGTTGAACAGACCCTCAGGGAGAGACAGTGCATTCATTACATCCATGAAAGATCTCAAATCTGAAATATATCTTATTAATTAATTTGTATGATCATTTCTTGCCAACTGTTTATAACTAGTTTGGGGGGAGTGCTTCCCTGGTGGCTCAGAGGTTAAAGCGTCTGCCTGGAATGCGGGAGACCTGGGTTCAATCCCTGGGTCAGGAAGATCCCCTGGAGAAGGAAATGGCAACCCACTCCAGTACTCTTGCCTGGAGAATCCCATGGAGGGAGGAGCCAGGTAGGCTACAGTCCATGGGGTCGCAAAGAGTCAGACATGACTGAGTGACTTCTATTTCACTTTCAACATTTATTGAATCCTCTATTGGGTCTGGATATTTAACACTTTTTATCTCTGAATTCTTGCAATGACCTTCTTATGTAAGTATTAGGCTTCCCTGGTGGCTCAGATGATAAAGAAACTGCCTTCAATGCAGGAGACCAGGGTTCAATCCCTGGGTCAAGAAGATCCCCTGGAGGAAGCCAAGGCAGCCGGCTCTAGTCTTCTTGCCTAGAGAATTCCATGGATAGAGCCTGGCGGGCTATAGTCCACGGGGTCAAAAAAGAGTCAGACACGACAAACATTATGTATAACATATGTATTACTGTCTCCATTGTGTTGAATAGAAATATGAAGTTCAATGTCAAATAACTAATGAGTGACAGAACTGGGGTATGAATCCGGAATGGTCTGCTCCAAATTCCTGCTTGCATAGCTACTCTGCCATTTCTGTATTGCCTGCCACATCTTCTTTCCTATTAACCTAGTTCGTGCTTACTTGGCAATATATCATTACTCTTTGGGTTTTCTTACCTTCTAAGATGGTCTTTTTAAATTGACCTTTATATTCTGGATTTTGAATGATAAGTGGCCAAAACAATCTTGAAAAAGATCAAAGGTTGAGAACTTGCATTTACTGATTTCAAAACTTTATACAAAGTTATAGTGATTAACATAGTATGGCACTGTTAAAATGTCCAAGACAATTCAATAGAGGGAAGTTATAGTCTTTTTGACAAATAATGCCAGAACAACTGGATATCCACAGGCAAAAGACTGAAATTGGACCTCTACCTTATACAACACCCAAAAATATACTCAAATATATGTGTGACCTTGGGTGAGGAATTTTAAATCCAGCACCAAAAGCGTGAGTAACATAAGGAAAAAAAATTGGATTCCATAAAAATTAAAAACTTTTAGGAGTCATGGTACTGTTAAGAAAATGAAAAAAAGAACTTACGTGTGGGAGAAAATATTGTGAATCTATATCTGATAAGGTATTTCTGTCCAGAATATACAATTCTCTTAGAATTTAATAATGTAACTCAACTAAAAGATGGGCAACTGATTTGAGTAGAAATTTTTCTCTGAAGAAATATTATGGCCAATAAGCACATGAAAAGATACTCTGTATGATTAGCTATTAGGGAAATATAAATGAAAACCATAACACAGTATCATTTCTTACAGACTGTCAGTTCAGTTCAGTCGCTCAGTCATGTCTGACTCTTTGCTACCCCATGGACTGCAGCATGCCAGGCTTCCCTGTCCTTCACCAACTCCTGGAGCTTGTTCAAACTCATGGCTATTGAGTTGGTGATGTCATCCAACCATCTCATCCTCTGTTGTCCCCTTCTTTCTTCAATCTTTCCCAGCATCAGGGTCTTTTCCAATGAATCAGTTCTTCTAATCAGGTGGCCAAAGTATTGGAATTTCAGCTTCAGCATCAGTCCTTCCAATGAATATTCAGGACTGATTTCCTTCAGGATCAAGTGGTTTGATCTCCTTGCAGTCCAAGAGACTCTCAAGAGTCTTCTCTAACACCACAGTTTAAAAGCATCAGTTCTTTGGTGCTCAGCTTTCTTTATAGCCCAACAATCAAATCCATACGTAACTACTGGAAAAACCAGAGTTTGACTAGACGGACCTTTGTTGGCAAAGTAATGTCTCTGCTTTTTAATATGCTGTCTGGGTTGGTCATTGCTTTTCTTCCAAGGAGCAAGCATCTTTTTATTTCATGGCTGCAGTCACCATCTGCAGTGATTTTGGAGCCCAAGAAAATAAATTCTGTCGCTGTTTCCATTGTTTCCTTATCTATTTGCCCTGAAGTGATAGGACCAGATGCCATGATCTTAGTTTTTTGAACATTGAGTTTTAAGCCAACATTTTCTGTCTCCTCCTTCATTTTCATTAAGAGACTTTAGTTCCTCTTCACTTGCTGCCATAGGGGTGGTGTCATCTGCATATCTGAGGTTATTGATATTTCTCCTAGCAATCTTGATTCCAGCTTGTGCTTCATCCAGTCTGGCATTTCACATGATGTACCTTCATAGAAGTTAAATAAGCAAGGTGACAATATACAGCCTTGATGTACTCCTTTCCCAATTTGGAACCAGTCTGTTGTTCTATGTCTGGTTCCAGGTCCAGTTCCTGTTCTGTCTCGTCTTACAGACTAGACAGTCAATAATGAGAAAAACAATACCAAGTATTTGGCAAGGATGTGAAGAGATTGGAACTGTCATACATTGCTGATGGAAATGTCCCATGGTGTAGCCACTCTGGAAAACAATTTGACTGTTCCACTCCAGTACTCTTGCCTGGAAAATCCCATGGATGGAGGATCCTGGCAGGCTACAGTCCATGGGGCCGTAAAGAGTCAGACATGACTGAGCGACTTCACTTTCACTTTCCACTTTCATGCATTGGAGAAGGAAATGGCAACCCACTCCAGTGTTCTTGCCTGGAGAATCCCAGGGACTGCGGAGCCTGGTGGGCTGCCGTCCATGGGGTTGCACAGAGTCGGACATGACTGAAGTGACTTAGCAGCACTACCTTAAACATAGAATTACCATGACTTGGCAAATCCTTTCCTCTATATAGCTTGGAGAAGTGAAAATGTACATCCATACAAAAACATGCACATGAATATTTATAGCAAATGGTTCGTAACAGACAAAAAGCAAAGATAACCCAAATATGTATTAACTGAATGGATAAACAAATACATGCATACACTGAAATATGATTTGACAATAAAAAGAGATCAAATAATGATATAAGCTTCAACATCAGTGAGTCTCTTAACATTATACTGAAATGAAAGAAGTCATGTGCACAATACACAAAAACACATATTGTTTGATCCATTTATATCAAATTCCATTTTAGGCAAATTGGGACTGAATGGAGATTGACTATTAACAGGCAAGGGGTTTCTTTCAGGGTGAACAAGTATGTTCTAAAACCAGATTGTCCTAATGGCTACAACTTCTCTATATAAATATTCTAAGATAATTGTACACTTTAATTGTGAATTGTATGGTATATGAATTATGAATTATTAAATATATTTCTTATGAACTATTCTTACATATATTTCTTTGTATTTATAATGATACCAGGCTTAAGATACATGCCTGAAAATAGGAGTTGCAGGATCAAATAATTTCTGTACTTCTTTAGAGTTTTTACTACAAATTGACAAATTCGCCTCCTGGGAATTATGCCAATTTGTTTTTTGCTAGAAATCATTGCATTTTCAAAGGTATATCTGAACTTTAAACAATATTGGATATCATCATTATTTCTATATTCTGAGCTTGATGAGAGAATAGAGTTCATTTTCATCTCAGTATTCTGCTGAGGTCAAGTCTTCTAAAATATGTTATTGGCAGTTTTAACGTCTGTATTTGTGTGTGTTGTGTGTATGCACACATGGGTGTGGATAGACTGTCTATATTCTTTGCTTATATTTCTGTTAGAGTTTCAGTTCAGTTCAGTTCAGTCCAGTACTCAGTCATGTCTGACTGTTTGTGACCCCATGGACTGTAGCACGTCAGGCCTCCCTGTCCGTCCCCAACTCCCAGAGTTTACCCAAGCTCATGTCTATTGAGTCGGTGATGCCATTCCAACCATCTCATCTTCTGTCTTCCCCTTCTCCTCCTGCCTTCAATATTTCCCAGCATCAAGGTTTTTTCATATGAGTCAGCTCTTCATATCAGGTGGCCAAAAGATTGGAGTTTCAGCTTCAACATTAGTCCTTCCATTGAGCACTCAGGACTGATCTCCTTTAGTATGGACTGGTTGGATCCCCTTGCAGTCCAAGGGACTCTCAAGAGTTTTCCCAATGACACAGTTCAAAAGCATCAATTCTTTGGTGCTCAGCTTTCTTTATAATCCGACTCTCACATCCATACATGACTACTGGGAAAACCATAGCCTTGACTAGACGGACATTTTTGGCAAAATATTTTCTCTGCTTTTTAATATGCTGTCTATACTCTAAAACCAGCTTGAATATGTGGAAGTTCATGGTTCATGTACTGTTGAACAGTGGCTTGGAGAATTTTGAGCATAACTTTACTAGCATGTGAGATGGATGCATTTGTGCAGTAGTTTGAGCATTCTTTGGTATTGCCTTTCTTTGGGATTGGAATGAAAATGTATTTCCAGTCCTGTGGCCACTACTGAGATTTCCAAACTTGCTGGCATATTGAGTGCAGCACTTTCACAGCATCATCTTTCAGGATTTGAAATAGCTCAACTGGAATTCCATCACCTCCACTAGCTTTCTTCGTAGTCATGCTTTCTAAGGCCCACTTGACTTCACATTCCAGGATGTCTGGCTCTAGGTGAATGATCACACCATGATTATCTGAGTCATGAAGATCTTTTTCGTATAGCTCTTCTGTGTATTCTTGCCACTTCTTCTTAATATCTTCTGCTTCTGTCAGGTCCATAGCATTTCTGTCCTTTATGGAGCCCATCTTTGCATGAAATGTTCTCCTGGTATCTCTAATTTTCTTGAAGAGATCTGTAGTCTTTCCAATTCTATTGTTTTCCTCCATTTCTTTGCATTAATAACTGAGGAAGGCTTTCTTATCTCTCCTTGCTATTCTCTGGAACTCTGCATTCAAGTGGGTATATCTTTCCTTTTCTCCTTTGCTTTTCACTTCTCTTCTTTTCACAGCTATTTGTAAGGCCTCCTCAGACAGCCATTTTGCTTTTTTGCATTTCTTTTCCATGGGGATGGTCTTGATCCCTGTCTCCTGTACAATGTCATGACCCTCCGGCCATAGTTCATCAGGCACTCTGTCTATCAGATCTAATCCCTTAAATCTATTTCTCACTTCCACTGTATAATCATAAGGGATTTGATTTAGGTCATACCTGAATAGTCTAGTGGTTTTCCCTACTTTCTTCAATTTCAGTCTGAATTTGGCAATAAGGAGTTCATGATCTGAGCCACAGTCAGCTCTCAGTCTTGTGTTTGCTGACTATATAGAGCTTCTCCATCTTTGGCTGCAAAGAATATAATCAATCTGATTTTGGTGTTGACCATCTGGTGATTTCCATGTGTAGAGTCTTCTCTTATGTTGTTGGAAGAAGGTGTTTTCTATGACCAGTGCATTCTCTTGTCAAAGCTCTATTAGTCTTTGTCCTGCTTCATTCTGTACTCCAAGGCCAAATTTGCCTGTTACTCCAGGTGTTTCTTGACTTCCTACTTTTGCATTCCCTTATCCTATAATGAAAAGGACATCTTTGGGGGGTTTTATTTCAAAAAGGTCTTGTAGGTCTTCATAGAACTGTTCAACTTCAGCTTCTTCAGCATACTGAGGCATAGACTTGGATTACTGTGATTTTGAATGTTTGCCTTGGGAATGAACAGATACCATTCTGTTGTTTTTGAGATTGCATCCAAGTACTGCATTTCAGACTCTTTTGTTGACTATGATGATTACTCCATTTCTTCTAAGGGATTCTTGCCCATAGTAGTAGATATAATGGTCATCTGAGTTAAATTCACCCATTCCAGTCCATTTAAGTTCACTGATTCCTAAAATGTAGAGTTTACCTTTTCCTTCTTGGCTTATGAAGCTATTTTATGATAAAGACATTACAGTTTTCTTATAGTTTGTTCTTATCATACAGGGAATTTTCACTTTTATGGATTCTGAACCAGTATTCTTTTGATTTGAAATTTTTTTTGTATCTATGCTTAGAAAGACAAACTCAACTCCAAGAATTAATATTTAACTACATATTTCTCTAGTTCTTTTATTCACTCTGTCTTTTTGATCTTGAATTCTTTTGAAATTTATCTATGTCTAGGTATAATGTAGAGCTCTTTCTTAAATTGTTCTAACCCAATTTATTGAATAAGTCATCCTTTTGTTTTTTATTTGAAATGTCATTTTTATCATACATTTAATTATTTAACATTCTGAACCTGTATTTTTTCTATTCTGTCTTTTGACATTTTGTCCTGTGTTAACAAATCTATGTATTTTTATATTTTTATAATAGTTAACAAATATCTGTAATAGGTTTCTCAGAATTTAAAAAATTATCTGGGAAAATTTATCCCCTTTATTTTTGCTGATGAATTTTTGTATGTTTCTCTCAGAATTTCCTTTTTGATGTTGTATTAAACTGATAGGTTTTTATAACATCCAGCCTTCCCAGCCTTTATAACACCTGTTTGTTACAAAACTTGTATTTTACTCCAAATAGCTTTTTGATTGATGTTCTTATGTTTCTATTAGACAATTGTTTCATGAAAATATTGTTATACATATTATCTATCTTTTACAATATTCTTTATTTCCCAATTTTTTATTTCTATTAGATCAGCTAAAATTGTAATAATTACATAAACTGGGCATTGTTTTCTTTTCCTGAATTTAATAGAGATAACTTTATTATGAAATTTGTTTCAATAATGTTTGGGGGAAAACTAGTGTCCAAACTGGCTCAGTGAAGAAAGTCATTGAAATATAGTCAGTGAAATACAGTCATTAAGAAAGAAACAATACATTTCAGACCTAATTAAATCTATATGCCTTTTGGGACATGAACAAACACATTTGATGTTAAATAATATAAAAAGAACTGCTATAAAATGTCATTTGTTAAAATCAATAATTCCATATCTCTTGAAATAGAAATTTTTAATGGCCAGGGTATGTTAAAGTTGGTAGACTCAATTTGGAAAATGGTGTCCTTGAGTGTAATGTTGCCTTTTGATTTTAGATACTTATTGCTTCTCATGTTAAGAAATTAAATAGTACTTTTAGTTAACTGAATTTTTTTTAAAGTATGCTTTTTTTATTATAAAAGATAACCACTTTACTGTAAATATTTCTTTTCCTAAGGAACACTATTGAAAATATCAGGTGTTTGTCTTTTATTTGACCTTTCAATGTGATATTATAGTAATCAATTTCCTAATTTTAAATCTTCCCTGCATTCTGTGAATAAACCAAATTTTGTAATGTTTTTATGATATTTTATTAAGGATATTTTGTTCTGTGTTTATAAGTGAGATTGATATGCAGTAGGTTTTGCTTTTCTTGTAGTGATGTTCTCCTACCAAATTTTGTTAGGATCGTGCTACTCTTGTGATTTGTGGTACAGTTTCATTTGTAATCGGGCTTCCCAGATGGCACTAGTGGTAAAGAACCTGCTGCCAATGCAGGAGAAGTAAGAAACGTGGGTTCAGTCAGTGGGTCAGGAGGTTCCCCTGGAGGAGGCTATGACAACACACTCCAGTATTCTTGCCTGGAGAATCCCATTGACAGAGGAGCCTGGAGGGCTACAATCTATAGGGTCACACAGAGTCAGACACAGCTGAAGTGACAGCATGAACACTTCATTTGTTATCAAAAAGTTCTGGATACTTCAGAGCATCATAGGGTTTCATGAATAGCATGTTCCGTGGAACGTTTCTATACAATAAATTGTTAACCTATTGGATGTGCAGATTTAGATCCAAGTTGCTGCTGTCTAGGATTATCAGAGGTTTTTTAAAACAATATTCTGCTGAATTTATTAATTTCATTTCTTTGATTGCTAGCTTAGAGAGAGAGGGAGAGAGAAAATGAGAATGAATATGAAAGAGAGAGGAAAGAGAAGGTTAATTTGAGATACCCACCTGGGGCTGAGATAGATCTCATGATTATAGAGGAAGCTGATACAATTGGCATTAAACCAGATATCCTGATGGCTGGGATTCCTTCACAGTTTCACTCATGCAGTGTAAGTGGGCTTAGTTATTGCTTATATTCTTGTCCTCATTCTGCCCTGCAACTCAAATTCTAGGAAGAAGTTTACATTTTTATATTAGCCTGAGCAATGTCTCTTTGTCTGATAGAGAAGGCAGGAGAGCTGGTTATCAGTTCTGTGCATTTTCCGGTTGCTGACAAGAAATCCCAAAAAGAAAATTGAAGTTATATTGGAAAAAGAGAATGAAGTGGATGCTAGATAGTCAAAATCTAGTAAATAGCCCTTAAATGTGTACTCATGTCAGCCTCCCATTTAGGGTATGCCTTTTCTTACTCATTGCTGCTAAGTCACTTCAGTCGTGTCTGACTCTGTGCGATCCCAAAGATGGCAACCCACTAGTCTCCCCCGTCCCTAGGATTCTCCAGGCAAGAACACTGGAGTGGGTTGCCATTTCCTTCTCCAATGCATGAAAGTGAAAAGGGAAAGTGAAGTCACTCAGTCGTGTCCGACTCTTCGCGACCCCATGGATTGCAGCCCACCAGGCTCCTCCGCCCATGGGATTTTCCAGGCAAGAGTACTGGAGTGGGGTGCCATTTCCTTCTCTTTCTTACTCATTACCTAGTTTCAAATTTATAGTTTATCTGTATCTCTCTCTCTCTCTTTATCTATAAAAGTCTTCTATCCAGCCCTTTGCATGATTAGGCCTTCTCTAAGCCCAAGGGAAGAAAGGATTTGGATCAATGTCTGTAAAGATTCATGAAAAGACTGAGTAACCTCCCAAGGCTTGAAATATTTTAGGGGAAAAAAAGGTGACATAAAACCAGAGAGACTAGTTATTGGGCTGATTGCATGGGTGTCTGTGAAGCCAGGCTGCCTTGGTAGAATCCCTGCTCTGCCATGCATTAGCTGTGTGATGTCTGAAAATGTATTCCTCCATTTCCTCACCTGTATAATGGGTATCATACAAGTATAAACGTAAAGTGAACCATCTATGCCAGTGAACTATTGGTATGTAACAAGCCACACAAAGTTAGTAGCTTCAAACGACAGCACTGATTTGGTCATGTGTCTGCAGTCTGGGCTGGGCTCAGCTTGTCCTGTAGCATTGACTAGACATGTCCATGTGTTTCCTGCTAACTACCCACCTGACTGTGGCCAGCCTGGGCCTTCTCCTTCAGTCAACCTACAGTGTTTCCCTCTCTATAAAAATGGCCTTTCTTCCCTGAGGATACTAGCCCAAGCTTCATTGCATGACATCTCAAGAAAGCAAGAAATCCCAAAGCAGAAGCTGTAAGTCTTGTGAGGCCTAAACCCATAATTTTCTCACTTTCACTTTCATTATATTCTACTAGCCAAAATTTAAGACCAGTCCAGATTCAGTATGCAGACTGGAATTTTCAGCATGGAGACTACACAAGATCTGAATGTAGAGAGGCATGATTCCTTGGGAATCATTTTGTAGCATCTCACTACAGGCACCTAGAGTAAAACTTCACAACCACATCATAAACACAGAATACATGTCATTAACAACAGTCTCTAAACATCCACTAAGACAATAGCTTATAGATTTTAGTCATCACATGACCTCTTTAAAGAAAGTGTTTACAAACGAGGAAACTGAGGCTCAGAGAAGTGATAGAGTGTGTTTAGACTGCATGGCTACTTCAAAATAAAATTCTGATGACAACCTTGTTCTGACTACTAAGCACATACTATTACCCGCCATTGGAGTGCCCTCTATGTTCACTCCATGACAGCCTGATACAGGCTAGAGACTAGGACAGTTCTGGTATAACTCACAAAATTATGAGCTTCATCTCAGGCAAGATGACTCTATTTACCTTCTCCTCCTCAACTCTTGTCTTCCACTTTAAGTTGAGATACATATTTGCACTGTGTATTCTGTGAGGCAGCTTTTGACAGAACCAAGAAGCTGTTGAGTCCTGTGTGATTGCTTTAGCTAGAATTATCTCCTTATCCTGTGATGAGCCCAGGGCTCTCTGCATCAGTGTTTCTTATGCTGTGCAATCATGAACTTGTGATCCCACTCTTATGTCCATTATGTCTTTTAATGAGATTTTAATTTTTCACCTGGTGTTCTATTCTGTACAGCTCAATGAGGATAGCAAAATATCATACCTTTTTATGACTATAGGCACAAAGTCTTACACTCCTTAATTATCATCTGCAGCTCTGTACCATTGTGATGGGTACTTGATTTTATTTCTCCTTAAAATATGTGATTGCTCCTTTAAATATTATCTACAGTTTTTTGACAAGTTTTTCTTTTTCAAGTATTGAGGTTTTTTTCATCTGTGGTAAGAAAGAAGCTGTGATAATTAAGAGAATATTTTTACAGATCATAGCTTTTCAAACAATGTGTTCAAATTATTATTCTTTTTAAAGAATTTTCAAGATATTTAAATATAGGGATTTTATTATTAGACTATGGTTGCTGTTCAGAAAGGAAAATGGAAGTTTCTTAATCGTCATGTGATTTTAGAATAATTTATATTAATTATAACTTTAAGACATAATAGAAACCTACATGATACCCCCTAGTGGGCATAATCATAATTTGAAATATATACTAAGTACACTTAGTATGTATTTTCTAATTGATAAAGCGTCACGCAATGTAAAAATATTTTTACATTATGTATATGTTAATAAAGATGTAAGACATAGTAAGTACTGATTCAGAAATATTACTATAATTGTAAATATACATATAAGTGATTAAATAATTTACTAGGTGCAATTAAAGATTTGACTCTGAGCTTTGTTCAGAGCAGAGTGTACTACAGGACAGAGATGGGGCAATTGCTTCTCCCTGTCCAGCTTCCCACTCTTCTCTCCCTTCTCCTCCATCTCTTTTACCTCATTCAAGTTCTGGTAAAAATAGTACAGAAAATATGACTAGAAAGAGTGTACTGCTTAGCAGGGGGTACCATAGAGATTTTGAGAAGAAGGCAAACCAATCAGAAAGACCAAAAACTACAACTAGATCAGAAGTCCATTGATGAGAGAATGGACAAACTGATACTTGATAAAATGGGATATTATTCTGAATCATGAAACAGAATGGAAAACATCAACAATTAGATTAGGTTAAATTGAAGACAGTAGGGAAAACCACTAAACCATTCAGGTATGACCTAAATCAAATCCCTTATGATTATACAGTGGAAGTGAGAAATAGATTTAAAGGACTAGATCTGATAGGCAGAGTGCCTGATGAACTATGGATGGAGGTTCCTGACATTGTACAGGAGACAGGGATCAAGACCATCCCCATGGAAAAAAAATGCAAAAAAGCAAAATGGTGGTCTGAGGAGGCCTTACACATAGCTGTGCAAAGAAGAGAAGTGAAAAGAAAAGGAGAAAAGGAAAGATATAAGCATCTGAATGCAGAGTTCCAAAGAATAGCAAGGAGAGATAAGAAAGCCTTCCTCTGTGATCAATGCAAAGAAATAGAGGAAAACAACAGAATGGGAAAGATTAGAGATCTCTTCAAGAAAATTAGAGATACCTAGGGAACATTTCATGCAAAGATGGGCTCGATAAAGGACAGAAATGGTATGGACCTAACAGGAGCAGAAGATATTAAGAATTGGTGGCAAGAATACACAGAAGAATACACAGAAGAACAAAAAAGATCTTCATGACCCAGATAATCACGATGGTGTGATCACTCACCTAGAACCAGACATCCTGGAATGTGAAGTCAAGTGGGCCTTAGAAAGCATGACTACGAAGAAAGCTAGTGGAGGTGATGGAATTCCAGTTGAGCTATTTCAAATCCTGAAAGATGATTCTGTGAAAGTGCTGCACTCAATATGCCAGCAAATTTGGAAAACTCAGCAGTGGCCACAGGACTGGAAAAGTTCAGTTTTAATTCCAATCCCAAAGAAAGGCAATGCCAAAGAATGCTCAAACTACCGCACAATTGCACTCATCTCACACGTTAGTCGGAGAAGGCAATGGCATCCCACCCCAGTACTCTTGCCTGGAAGATCCCATGGGCGGAGGAGCCTGGTAGGCTGCAGTCCATGGGGTCACGAAGAGTCGGATAAGACTGAGTGACTTGACTTTCACTTTTAACTTTCATGTGTTCGAGAAGGAAACGGCAACCCACTCCAGTGTTCTTGCCTGGAGAATCCCAGGGACGGGGGAGCCTGGTTGGCTGCTGTCTATGGGGTCCACAGAGTCAGACACAACTGAAGTGACTTAGCAGCAGCAGCAGCAGCAGCAGCACACACTAGTAAAGTAATGCTCAAAATTCTCCAAGCCAGGCTTTAGCAGTACATGAACCGTGAACTTCCAGATGTTCAAACTGGTTTTAGAAAAGGCAGAGGAACCAGAGATCAAATTGCCAACATCCGCTGGATCATCAAAAAAAGAAGAGCTTCCAGAAAAACATCTATTTCTGCTTTATTGACTATGCCAAAGCCTTTGACTGTGTGGATCCCAATAAATTGTGGAAAATTCTGAAAGAGATGGGAATACCAGACCACCTGACCTGCCTCTTGAGAAACCTATAAGCAGGTCAGGAAACAACAGTTAGAACTGGACATGGAACAACAGACTGGTTCCAAATAGGAAAAGGAGTACGTCAAGGCTATATATTGTCACCCTGCTTATTTAACTTCTATGCAGAGTACATCATGAGAAACGCTGGGCTGAAAGCAGCACAAGCAGGAATCAAGATTGGCAGGAGAAATATCAACCACCTCAGATATGCAGATGACACCACCCTTATGGCACAAAGTGAAGAGGAACTAAAAAGCCTCTTGATGAAAGTGAAAGTGGAGAGTGAAAAAGTTGGCTTAAAGCTCAACATTCAGAACACGAAGATCATCTGGTCCCATCACTTTATGGCAAATAGATGGAGAAACAGTGGAAACAGTATCAGACTTTATTTTGGGGGGCTCCAAAATCACTGCAGATGGTGATTGCAGCCATGAAATTAAAAGACTCTTACTCCTTGGAAGGAAAGTTATGACCAACCTAGATAACGTATTGAAAAGCAGAGATAGTACCTTGCCAACAAAGGTCCATCTAGTCAAGGCTATGGTTTTTCCTGTGGTCATGTATGGATGTGAGAGTTGGACTGTGAAGAAAGCTGAGTGCCAAAGAATTGATGCTTTTGAACTATGGTGTTGGAGAAGATTCTTGAGAGTCCCTTGGACTGCAAGGAGATCCAACCAGCCCATTCTAAAGGAAATCAGTCCTGGGTGTTCATTGGAAGGACTGATGCTGACGCCTAAACTCCAATACTTTGGCCACCTCATGCGAAGGGTTGACTTATTGGAAAAGACCCTGATGCTGGGAGGGATTGGGGGCAGGAGGAGAATGGGATGACAGAGGATGATATGGCTGGATGGCATCACCGACTCGATGGATGTGAGTTTGAGTGAACTTCGGGAGTTGGTGATGGACAGGGAGGCCTTGCATGCTACAAGTCATGGGGTCGCAAAGAGTCGGACACGACTGAGTGACTGAACTGAACTGAAAGAAGCCTTATATAAAATTGCTCATACTGTATCATTCATTTCTTATGAAAGTCTACAACAAGTTAAAAAAAAATGAGTCTGGTCACAAAAGTATTAGAGCAGAGGCCACTTGTAGGGATGGCAAGTGGGGTTTACCTAAACAAAAGCAAGAGGAAATCATTTTCAAATGATGATAATTTTATATATCTTGATAGTTGTTTGGATTCCACATGTGTATAATATAATCAAGACATTTAATATTTATTGACTTCATTGTAAATTGTATGTGAAGAGTAAGGAGCAATTTGGATTTAAAAAGAAAAGTATATAGGCTTCAGACTTATATTTAAGTTCTGATTCTACCAGTTAGCAGTTATGTGACCCTGAGAAAATTACATGCATAACACTCTGTGCTCCAATTCTCTCCTCTGAAAAACAGGGATGGCATACCTACTTTTTAAACTTGTTCTGTGCTAAGTCACCTCAGTTGTGTCCAACTCTTTGCAACCCTATGGTCTATAGCCTGCCAGGCTCTGTCCATGGGATTTCCTAGGCAAGAATACTGGAGTGGGTTGCCATTACCTTCTTCAAGGGATCTTCCCAACCGGGGGATTTAACTTTGATGGGTAGTGAAGACAGGTGATGTGTGTAAAATTCCTACTACTTTACTTAGCGACAGTGTTTAAGACACACTTGTCACTGCCTTTCCTTCCATAGTCAATGGAGAATATGGGGTGTGAATAGGTATCTTCAATGTGCAGATGGTAAAATACTGGCGTGCCCACCACAATGCAGCAAAATGCCATCTGCCCCAAGGCTGTGCACTGTGCAAATATGACTTTTACAAGAAGAACAGAGGTTAACTTGAGTGATGGTAGATATCACAGAAGTGTAGAGGAGAAGGTGGGCTAGTTACTGAAACCCAATGGCACTTACAGTTTTCAAGGAAGGGAAAGAGGAGTCAGGCTCACAAGGTGACCTGTCATTATGTGCTAGGGAGAAAGGGTAGAGAATATGGACACAGGCTAGTGTTTGCCTCTAACATGAAAATTATAGAAGGACAATGAAGGGCTGGTGAGGAAACACTTGTCAAATGTCCGTAAGTGCACTTAATGTAACCATCAATTTTCTAAAACATTCTTTGATATGGGATTGTCCAGTAAGTGATATAAGATTTCTTCTGCTGAAAAGGCAGAGAGAGCTGGTGCAGAGTTATCTTCTTAGAACCAAAGATGGCTTGTGTCTCTTTACCTATGACCCATTTTTCCCAGATCTACTGGATTATAAAGGGGAGGAAATAATACTGAGAATAGAAAACTGATTTCTTAAACTCTTGTTTCTTTTTTTCGCCAGACATTGTTTTATGCAGACGGTGAACAATGGAAAGAGTATGTGTATCCTAAGTCTGGGTCCAACTTCTGGATACATTACACATATACTTGTGTCTGACTCTGCGACCGCATGGACTGTGGCCCACCAAGCTTCTCTGTCCATGGAATTCTCCAGGCAAGAATACTGGAGTGTTTTGCCATTCCCTTCTCTGGGAGACATTCCCAGCCCAGGGATGGAACCTGTGTCTCTTGCATCTCCTGCAATGGCAGGCAGATTCTTTACCACTGCACCACCTGGGAAGCCCCACAAGTGAAGATACTATGTAAATAATAAACATATCACATCCCATTTTAAGCCAACTAATATTCAGTGTAGTATTAATAGTGTCTTAAAGGCGAAGGCAATGGCACCCCACTCCAGTACTCTTGCCTAGAAAATCCCATGGACGGAGGAGCCTGGTAGGCTGCAGTCCATGGGGTCATGAAAGTCAGACACGACTGAGCGACTTCACTTTCACTTAATAATCTTTATCTGGAGGCAAACCTGAAGTCATTTTAGGGTTGCACATCCCTTGAACAACATGGATCTGGCAGACCTATATTGGAAAATCTCGAGCTAGGGTCCAGATGTAGTCTCTCCCAGACAGCAACTGCACCCATCAGGCCAGGATCCCCTAGAAAGTTGAGTGGGTGGACTCTCATTTTGTGGCATCAGGAGATTGATGGTTGTTAATCTGTGTGGGAGTGGAACCAGCAGTATTAAGGACAAAGAGAGCAATAGTGGTTACAGTGTAACAGCCTCTGGGATACACAAGTAAAAATGCTTCTGCATCAGAAGCTCAGCAAGATCAGATCAGTCGCTCAGTCATGTCCGACTCTTTGCGACCCCATGAATCACAGCATGCCAGGCCTCCCTGTCCATCACCAACTCCCAGAGTCCACTGAGACTCACGTCCATCGAGTCAGTGATGCCATCCAGCCATCTCATCCCCTGTTGTCCCCTTCTCCTCCTGCCCCCAATCCCTCCCAGCATCAGAGTCTTTTCCAGTGAGTCAACTCTTCGCATGAGATGGCCAAAGTACTGGAGTTTCAGCTTTAGCATCATTCCTTCCAAAGAAATCCCAGGGCTGATCTCCTTCAGAATGGACTGGTTGGATCTCCTTGAAGTCCAAGGGAATCTCAAGAGTCTTCTCCAACACCACAGTTCAAAAGCATCAATTCTTTGGTGCTCAGCCTTCTTCACAGTCCAACTCTCTCATCCATACATGACCACAGGAAAAACCATAGCCTTAACTAGACGAACCTTTGTTGGCAAAGTAATGTCTCTGCTTTTGAATATGGTATCTAGGTTGGTCATAACTTTCCTTCCAAGGAATAAGCGTCTTTTAATTTCATGGCTGCAGTCACCATCTGCAGTGATTTTGGAGCCCAGAAAAATAAAGTCTGACACTGTTTCCACTGTTTCCCCATCTATTTCCCATGGAGTGGTGGGACCAGATGCCACGATCTTGGTTTTCTGAATGTTGAGCTTTAAGCCAACTTTTTAACTCTCCTTTTTCACTTTCATCAAGAGGCTTTTTAGTTCCTCTTCACTTTCTGCCATAAGGGTGGTGTCATCTGCATATCTGAAGTTATTGATACTTCTCCTGGCAATCTTGATTCCAGCTTGTGTTTCTTCCAGTCCAGCGTTTCTCATGATGTACTCTGCATAGAAGTTAAATAAGCAGGGTGACAATATACAGCCTTGACGAACTCCTTTTCCTATTTGGAACCAGTCTGTTGTTCCATGTCCAGTTCTAACTGTTGCTTCCTGACCTGCATACAAATTTCTCAAGAGGCAGATCAGGTGGTCTGGTATTCCCATCTCTTTCAGATTTTTCCACAGTTTATTGTGATCCACACAGTCAAATGCTTTGGCATAGTCAATAAAGCAGAAATAGATGTTTTTCACAAGTAAAAATGCTTCTGCACCAGAAACTCAGCTAGACCTGCCACTTAATGTGGGTTTCCTCAGAAGCAGACTCTTGGCCTAGAATTGAAGTGTACGAAATTTGTTGAGAGGTTCAAGGGACAAGAATGGTTGTTCATGTACCCTTTATATTCAAATCCCCACCATTAAATGATCTCCTTGGTTAGTCGCTGACAAATAATAATAATAACAATATAATGAAAACACTCTGTACCATTGAGAGAATTACCATGTTCGGTTTACTTCCACCTGTCTTCGTGTATTATCATTAGGAAGGATTAGCTTGGCAGGAAACAGAGACCCAGAGGACTCAGGGTTTGGCTAGGGAACAGCAGTGGAAGAACTCACTCCACAGCTCATTAGAGTACATCAGGGCTTTTCTAAAGTAGCCTTTATTTTTTATGAAGCACATTTTAAAATTAAATTGAATGTTTTTCAACATATGAATATCAACTATACCAAAAATTTATGTTTACTGCATCAAAAATCCAGATGAACAACAACAAATCCCTCTTATTTGTAGTGAGCTATCTGCTTCTCTGCTATGGACCTGTCAGCGGTCTTTTATGAAGGTCACTTAAAATCTCTATCTACAAATTAAGATTCTTAGAGATATTCCATACTACATATTGCCTTTTAAAGAGATTATCCAAGTCTGTTTCCAACACTTCATGACTATTTTTTTTTTTCTTTTTAAATTAATTTTTACTGGAGTTTAGCTGCTTTAAGAAGTTGTGTTAGTTCCTGCTGTACACCAAAATGAATCAGCTACACGTACACATATATCCTCTCTTTTTTAGATTTTCTTCCCATTTCGGCCACCACAGAGCATACTCACTTCCTCCACGTTTGTGTACACAGTTGATGTGCTTAAAATGCAAAGGGCTCTCTACTTATTAAATTTAGGTTTATCCTATTGTAGTCAGAAAATGTGAATTTCACTCTTTGTACATTTTGTAATTTATTATTTTTTTCTATAGTCCCACTTCAGCAAGCCATCTTGATCTTGACTACATTAAAACTAATATTAACATTTCCTTTTTCATGCTTTCAACTCACTTTCATAAATAATAAGGGCAAAATAATGAAATATACAAATTAATTCACCAACACTGCTGTGATATAAAAAACATGGACACTGTGAACACAGAACATTTTGCCTGAAAATCAACACCACCTCATGTGGGGGCAAAATAATTGCTCATCATCTGATAAATTAAAGTCAATATTCAGCTTAAGAAAGGCTAATGCCCCATGGAGCACATGAAATAAGAACCAAGAAATTCTCATTTCCGTATATCAGTCTTTTGGCACATTTTGTTTTATTAGATGTAAAAAGTTTGTGACACTACGAAATTAGATTACCTTTGCAAAACAACAGACACACAGCTGAAAATCCAACTCTGTCCCTTCAGTCTTTATAAGTTTGGATTTTTGTCTTGATGAAATATTACACACAGAGAGAACATTTTTAATTGTCTAATATTATTTTTATCTTTTTTAATTTTCAATTTTTCTTTATTTAAATGTATACTTATTGTATTTGCTTGAATCTAAGAGGTTTTATCTTTTTAATAGCTGTTTATCACTTTTATATAACAGAAGTATTTAATGTTTATGTTTTCTTGCCTTTCCTTACCTTTGGCATTTAATGTTTATTATACCCATGCTATAGCAGGCAATCTTTTTTTCTGAATCATAGTAAACTTTTCTACTCCATGGATTGTAATTGTCTTTTGTTTTAAGACAGCCTGCCATCTTTGTGAATTTTTTCTTATTATATACAGATAGTTCTCTTTCATTTAGAAATAAAAATGCCAATATAGTCAATATTCATTGCCTTTTTACTGCGTTGCCTCCCTTCTCTCCTATCGGCTTTTAATCTTTTGAGAATTTTTCCTTTGTGTTTGTGCATGGTTTACTCAATCAGTTCCCTCACTGTATTTTTGTTTTTCAAGGTTGATTACATATTTTATTATTTCTGTGTGTTGGTCACTCAGTCATGTCTGACTCTTTACCACCCCATGAACTGTAGCCCGCCAGGCTCCTTTGTCCGTGGAATTCTCCAGGCAAGAATACTGGAGTACCTTGCCATTTCCTTTTCCAGGGGATCTTCCCAACCCAAGAATTGAACCTTCTAATTAGTTTTAATTGTGAAAGTATGTTGTTTATTTATTTTCTTTAGCAACCTTCCTTCTTATCTATATTTTTCTTATCATATATGGATGGAACAAAAATAAATACGTACAGTATGTATGGTTTTTGGTTTTGTGTTTGTTGAGTCCATGCTATCTTTTATTTTTTAGAGCAAATCAGCCAGTTGTCAAAAATAGTCTGCTTCATAGAGCATTTATCTAAAAATATATGCTCTTGACTTCTCTGTTTAGATGTAAGTTGATTTTCTTTTCTTGGTTTTATATCAGAATTTTCCTCCATCCTTTCTGCTTAGTTATCTTGAGGTGATGATGGATCCTCCAAATTGCCCCCACTGTACTGTAATGTATGTGCTCTTTGGGAGACTTTCTTTCAACCTGGTAACTCTTCAAATTTTCACCATTGGCTTTTCTGTCTCATGTAGTTTTTGAGCCCTATGCTAGAAAAGCTTTTTGTTTGTTAAATGTTTATCCTTCAGGATCTAGATGATGCCCCTCTCCCCAACTTAAGATGATCTGATTGCCTTAGGTTAAAGGAAGTTTAAAAGCAGGATTTCTGTTTGTAAGCTTATCCTTCCTAAATACCTCCTATCCTTCATCCTGCCAACCCCTATTATCTGTACTTGCTAATATTGGCCTGAAGACAGGTACATGTTTCCGAATCCATTGGTTTCTCTCTCTCTCTCATGTTCCATTTTCTATTTAGATGGGCTCTCTCCTATAGTGAAATGATCAGAAAATTTCATCCAGGTCAGTTGTGGTTTACCCCAGGGGAGTGAGAGGTCTGTGTTAAGTGCACGAGCACTGGGATCTACAGCCTTGTCTTGCAGTTCTGATTTCAAGTGTGTGAACACAGATTCCATACAGTTTGCTGAAGGAGTGGCCTATGGAAAGCCTCTCTAGGGCAGGGACTGTAAATCTAATTTACGACTTTTACCCTTGAACAATAAACCTCATTTCTCTATGCGTTCTCTTTCCTCATCTGCAAAAGCAGGTGCAACATACTGCATCTCACAGACTGTAAAGAGGGTTAGTGATGTGCTGAGGGGGAACACAGTAGTTGACATAAGAAGTAGTCCAGAAGCAGTTGCTCATATTATGCAGCCCAGTTCTTTCATTTCACAGATGGGAAACTGAGGCCCACAGCCACAAAACCAGAAATAATCTTATCTCTGATACCAAGGTCAGTGCTTACTTGAAGGAGTGAAATCTGCTTTGTCTCCTTGTTGTGTGTGTATTTGTTTCTGTGTGTATTCACATATATACACCTAAAGCACATATAGAGCATACTATCAATGTTTTAGAGTTTGCCTTTTGGCTCCTGCAGTGCAGGAGACTCAGACTGGGAAGACTGCAGAGCAGGAGACTGGATTGGAAAGGTTCCCTGGAGGAGGAAATGGCACCCACTCCAGTATTCTTGCCTGGGAAATCCCATAGGCAGAGGAGCCGGGCAGTCTAGAGTTCCTAGGGTAGCAAAAGAGGCAGATGTGACTTAGGTACTAAACAACAATTTGCATTTTATTGCCACTGTCAAAGAGAAAAACAAAGCTCATCAGCTTTTTTTTAGCATGAGCTTCCTTGTTATTCTTGCTTTAGGATAGCTTTTGACATTTTTCTTCCTTTTTCTCTTTTAACTAAACCAAAAGTTCTCTTTTAACTAAATCCTTTGTCTTATTTGATAACTTCTCTTAAGTGGAGTATAAAATTATTCATTAGCCTAAAAACTGCCTTTTAAGAATATTCTTTTTTGGGTGGCCAACTCAGCTACTTATTATAATATCTTCTATTATGGAAGAAATAGAAGCGTGTTAAGAATGACTTATCTCTGGGAGATTAGCTGTGGGGGTCTCCTCTGAGGAGCAACACTTTCCATCTAATCCACTGAACCAGTAGGGCTGCTTTGATGATAAGGATGATATTTGAAATACTCTAGGTAAAAGTAGCCCTGACTGAGTTCAGTAATTCTGCTCTTACACTGGCCCAGCTGCCATCAGTCATTCATGATGCATTGCAAAGAGCATTGCTTCCACTGAGAGAGTGCCCTTACCAAGCTTATTTTTGTTGTATGTGCTATTTCCCTTGAATACCTTGGGGCAGGGGTTTCTAATACATAAACTAAGCTTGCACAATAGTGCCAGTATCATATGATTTTTTTTTTAATTCTGCATATATATATATAGAACACACCTCAGGAAGAAAACCAGAATGTCTTAAGGTTGGGGTGGGGGGCGGTTCAGGATTTTTTAAAAATAATTCGGGCATAATTTTGCTGATTTTTCTAAAAGGAAGATTTGAAGATTGAAATGATCTCAGACCAGTAGCATCAGCATCACTTGGGAGCTTACTTGAAATGCAGAATCTCAGGTTTTTACCCTAGACTTACTGAGTCAGAATTTGAATTTTCACAAGATTTCCAGGTCATTCACATTGCATTAAAGTTTGAGAAGAACCAGTCTAATATAGTATTTAATAAGCCTAGTGCATGCTGGAATCACCTAGGTAGAGCAATGCCTAAGCCCATCACCAGAGATTATGCTTTACTTTTTTGAAGCAGGGCTGAGACATCAGTCTTTTTTAAAAGCTCTTCAGCTGATTCTAATACCTACCCATGGTGAAGAACTACAGGCTTAATCATGCAATAAGCAGCCAGTGGATGACTTCAGAGATCCCTGGTTGTGTTGGTTTCAGCGCAAAGCCTTAAGAGCGTTGCCTCTGCCTCCAGAGCAGAGAATAGGATGAAATGCTTATCTCAAAGCTGGCAACCAGCAGAGTACTAGTGGGCCCCACAGTGATAGGATTATTCCTGGCTAGAGAAGATAGCAGTCAGCAGTAGAGTTTCTATCCCATCCACAGTGCTCTCCTGAGGGTCGATGTCTAGTGCCCTTCAAATGGCAGAGAAATGGAGATTGTCCCATTCTTTGCATTGTCTATTTCAGAATCATTTGTAATTCTGCATTTTAACTTTGATATGTCATTTTTTTCTTCAATAATGACACTGCCAGAAAATCCTACTCTCTCTCTTCAAGTCTATCTTCATTCACATAGGGAAAAAAAAAAAAAAAAAATCTCTATTTTTGCCAAAAGTTTGCACTTTCGTCTCAGGTTCGAAGGATTTGTTAACAAAATAAGCCACATGTTACATACAAATAAATAATGTAAATATTTATTACAGAATTATCTAGCTTACTTTCAATATACTAACATTAAAAAAGAGAGAGGGAGAAGTAGAAAGAGTAGAGAATACATCACCAAATTGGGTTTTGACCAACATCCAGACTTAAACAGGGCTGCTGCTGCTAAGTCACTTCAGTCGTGTCCGACTCTGTGCGACCCTATAGATGGCAGCCCACCAGGCTCCTCCGTCCCTGGGATTCTCCAGGCAAGAACACTGGAGTGGGTTGCCATTTCCTTCTCCAATGCATGAAAGGAAAAGTGAAAGTGAAGTTGCTTAGTCATGTCTGACTCTTAGCGACCCCATGGACTGCAGCCCACCAGGCTCCTCCATCCATGGGATTTTCCAGGCGAGAGTACTGGAGTGGGGTGCCATTGCCTTCTCCTAAACAGGGCTGGCAAGTCCCTTTTCACAGCACATCTGGAGTCCCAGTTGGAAAAAGGTCCCAGGCAGCCTGTCAGCTCAGTGGGTGAGACTTAAAAGATTTCAGTTAGGGGTTCCCCTTTAGCATCCCAGGAAGCAAAACTGATATCATCATCTATCTGTGAGCAAGACTGCAGCTCTAATATTATGTTAATTTTTTACAATGTTGATTGCTTTGCTCTGCAAATCTTGGAATGTTGCTAAGACTTAAGTCCCTGGAGTGGTTGGTCAGCCCTCCTCCAGGGTCTTAAATTCCAAGACCTGCTCCCTATTGTGTTTCTCTTCCTACACTCTCTAGTGGTTTCCCTGGTGGCTCAGATGGTAAAGCTTCTGCCTGCAATGCAGGAGACCTGGGTTTGATCCCTGGCTCAGGAAGATTCCCCTGGAGAAGGAAATGGTAACCCTCTCCAGTACTCTTGCCTGGAAAATCCCATGGATGGAGGAGTCTGGTAGGCTGCAGTCCATGGGGTCCCAAAGAGTTGGACACTACTGAGTAACTCACTTTCATTTTTTCACACATAGAGCAAGTGTGACTAGTGCCCACAGCAGCAGTCAGGGCAATGTCCAGGTAGATCAGAAGCAAGGTCAGAGGCCTGCTCTGCTTTATCTCTGAAGCCTAAACAAGACTATTTATTTAATTTCCCTAACACTGACTAACAGAACTTTTTAACTGCTTTACTTCAAGTTCGTGGTGGAAGTGATTACCCAAAGAGCAAATACAGTTTTGAAATTCATAATAAAACAGTGTAAACCAAGCTGTTTGTAATTACACAAGACTTCAGTGCCAGATACATACAACTCCGAATCTTTCTTGAGGTCAAATAAAAATACCTTTATCTTTCAAAATACATAATCTAAAAGACCTTCTTTCAAAATCCCAAAGGAAGAACCTTTTTCCTTTCATGAATTCCTATAGCATTCTGAAGGAGATCAGCCCTGGGATTTCTTTGGAAGGAATGATGCTAAAGCTGAAACTCCAGTACTTTGGCCACCTCATTGGAAAAGACTCTGATGCTGGGAGGGATTGGGGACAGGAGGAGAAGGGGACGACAGAGGATGAGATGGCTGGATGGCATCACTGACTCAATGGACGTGAGTCTGAGTGAACTCCGGGAGTTGGTGATGGACAGGGAGGCCTGGCATGCTGCGATTCATGGGGTCTCAAAGAGTTGGACACGACTGAGCGACTGATCTGATCTGATAGCAGTTACTGTTTGCACACGTTTATTTCATCATTAATAATGAAGTGATCTGCCGTATTTCATCAGTCTTTTGAACTATGTTTAAATTGTGCTGTTATTCCACATTTCACAACTTTATGGCTTTTTTTCCTTCATAAATTCAATGAAGGCAAAAAATATTGTGACCCACCCCCCTTTATATCACATGACTCCATCTGTGTCACGTGACCCCTTTCCCACCAGTTCTTGGGCTTTGTATCACTTTCACAGGCATTTTTTTTTTTTTTAATGTCAGTTTCCCAGGCCTTTTTTCCTGTGACCCTGTTTTATTTCATATTTACTGGTACCTCCCTATTGAACAGAAACTCTTTTTTTTTTTTTTTCCCAGCTCATCAGAATGTAAAACTTAACATATTTGAGCCATTTGGCTTATTTTGGTTTTGCTCATTAAAGGTTTCCCAATTTACTTCTCTCTTTATTAACCATGTATCTATAGTGTAATGCCGGTTTTAACCTGTCAGTTGGGTAATATTAAAAACTTTCACATATTATGAACAAACTCTGGCTGTTTAAATAGCTCTCAAAGAAAGGCATTGCTGAAAAAAAAATATTTATCTGTCCATCTTAACAGACAATAGTCTGCCTTCTCAGGATAGAGGCTTGATTATAGCAGCAGGCAGGCCCTCATTCTAAGAGCTATTGCTGCAGTGGGTCTCTCTGGACTGACCTATCAAGTTGTATTCCATGAGGTCTGACTGTGTTGTGAAAGCCTCTGCTTATCACTGTATCTTTGCATGAAAAGTCACACAGGTAAGGCACACCACCTTCCATAAAACAAACCACACAGATTCCAATCTTTCTTATAACATAGAAGCCATTCCATTTAGAGTGATAGAAAAAAGGAATTTAATTATAAAGGGTTAGATTTCTCTAGAATATATTCTCTCTTGTTGAGAATATATTCTCAATAAGGCCAAAGAATGTTTCTTCTCCATTTTTTTCTTGAATTATACTTCTGTGACTACATGTATTTATTACTCAAGAGACAAAAAGTTTATACATGCTGGAGTTCCAAGAAGTTCTCAGTAGGAGAATTGGGAAAACAAGATATGATAAAGATAGTTTAGTTCAGTTCAGTCTCTCAGTTGTGTCCAACTCTGTGATTCTATGGACTGCAGAACACCAGGCCTCCCAGTCCATCACCAACTCCTAGAGTTTACTCAAACTCATGTCCATCAAGTCAGTGATGCCATCCAACCATCTCATCCTCTGTCGTCTGCTTGTCCTCCTGCCTTCAATCTTTCCTAGCCTTAGGATCTTCTCAAATCAGTCAGTTCACATCAGGTGGCCAAAGTATTGGAGTTTTAGCTTCAACATCTTTCCTTCCAATGAATATTCAGGACTGATTTCCTTTGGGATGGACTGGTTGGATCTCCTTGCAGTCCAAGGGACTCTCAAGAGTCTCATCCAACACCACAGTTCAAAAGCATCAATTCTTTGGTGCTCAGTTTTCTTTATAGTCCAACTCTCAATCCATACATGACTACTAGAAAAATCATAGCTTTGACTAGATTGACCTTTGTTAGCAAAGTAATGTCTCTGCTTTTTAATGTGCTGTCTAGGTTGGTCATAATTTTTATTTCAAGGAAAAAGCATCTTTTAATTTCATGGCTGCAATCACTATCTGCAATGATTTTGGAGCCCCAAAACTAAAGTCTGTCACTGTTTCCATTGTTTCCCAATCTATTTGACAAGAACTGATGGGACCAGATGCCATAATCTTACTTCTTTGGATGTTGAGTTTTAAGCCAACTGTTTCACTATCATCTTTCACAAAAGGCTCTTTAGTTCTTCTTCGCATCCTGCCATAAGGGTGGTGTCATCTGCATATCTGAGGTTATTGGTATTTCTCCTGGCAATCTTGATTCCAGTGTGTGCTTCATCCACCCCAGCGTTTCTCATGATGTACTCTGCATATAAGTTAAATAAGCAGGATGACAATATATAGCCTTGATGTACTCCTTTTCCTCTTTGGAAACATTCTGTTGTTCCATGTCCAGTTCTAACTGTTGCTTCCTGCCCTTCATACAGGTTTCTCAAGAGGCAGGTCAAGTGGTCTCGTATTTCCATCTCTTGAAGAATTTCCCATAGTTTGGGGTGATCCACACAGTCGAAGGTTTTGGCATAGTCAATAAAGCAGAAATAGATGTTTTTCTAGAATGCTCTTGCTTTTTGATAATCCAACAGGTGTTGGCAATTTGATCTCCGGTTCTTCTGCCTTTTCTAAATTCAGCTTGAACATCTGGAAGTTTACGGTTCACATACTGTTGAAGCCTGGCTTGGAGAATTTTGAGCATTACTTTGCTAGCATGTGAGATGAGTGCAACTGTACGGTAGTTTGAGCATTCTTTGGCATTGCCTTTCTTTGGGATTGTCCTGTGGCCACTGCTGAGTTTTCCAAACTTGCTGGCATATTGAGTGCAGCACTTTCATGGCATCATCTTTTAGTATTTGAAATAATAGCTCAAAGGGAATTCCATCACCTCCACTAGCTTTGTTCATAGTGATGCTTCATAAGGCCCACTTGACTTCGCATTCCAGAATGTCTGGCTCTAGGTGAGTGATCACAGCATCGTGATTATCTGGGTCATGAAGATCTTTTCTGTATAGTTCTTCTGTGTATTCTTGTCGCCTCTTCTTCATATCTTCTTCTGTTAGGTCCATACCATTTCTGTCCTTTATTGTGCCCATCTTTGCGTGAAATGTTCCTTTGGTATCTCTAATTTTCTCAAAGAGATTTCTAGTCTTTCCCATTCTATTGTTTTTCTCTATTTCTTTGCATTGATCACTGAGGAGGGCTTTCTCATCTGTCCTTGCTATTCTTTGGAACTCTGTATTCAAATGGGTATATCTTTCCTTTTCTCCTTTGTCTTCTGCTTCTCTTCTTTTTTCAGTTATTTGTAAGGCCTCCTCAGACAACCATTTTGCCTTTTTGCACTTCTTTTTCTTTTTTTTTTTTTGCACTTCTTTTTCTTGGGGATGGTCTTGATCCCTGCCTCCTCTACAATGTCATGAACCTCTGTCCGTAGTTCTTCAAGCACTCTGTCTATCAAATCTAATCCTTTGAATCTATTTCTCACTTCCACTGTATAGAGGTTTAGTTTAGGTCATACTCGAATGGTCTAGTGGTTTTCCCTACTTTCTTCAATTTAAGTCTGATTTTGGCAATAAGGAGTTCGTGATCTGAGCCACAGTCAGCTCCTTGTCTTCTTTTTGCTGATTATATAGAGCTTCTCCATCTTTGGCTGCAAAGAATATAATCAGTCTGAATTCACTGTTAACCATCTGGTGATGTCCATGTGTAGAGTCTTCTCTTGTATTGTTGGAAGAGGGTATTTGCTATGACCAGTGCGTTCTCTTGGGTAACCTCTATGAGCCTTTGCCCTGTTCTTTCCGTACTCCAAGGGCAAATTTGCCTGTTAATCCAGATATCTCTTGACTTCCTACTTTTGCATTCCAGTCCCCTATAATGAAAAAGACATCTTTTTTAGATGTTAGTTCTAGAAGGTCTTGTAGGTCTTCAGAGAACCGTTCACATTTAGCTTCTTCAGCATTACTGGTTGGAGCATAGACTTGGATTGCTGTGATATTGAATGGTTTGCCTTGGAAATGAACAGAAATCATTCTGTTTTTTTGAGATTGCATCTGAATGCTGCATGTTGGACTCTTTGTTGACTATGATGGCTACTCCATTTCTTCTAAGGGCTTCTTGCCCACAGTAGTAGATATAATGGTCATCTGAGTTAAATTTACCCATTCCTGTCTGTTTTAGTTCACTGATTCCTAGAATGTTGACATTCACTCTTGCCATCTCCTGTTTGACCACTGCCAATTTGCCTTGATTCAAGGACCTGACATTCCAGGTTCCTATGCAATATTGCTCTTTACAGCATCGGACTTACTTGCATCACCAGTCACATCCATACCTGGGCGTTGTTTTTGCTTTGGCTCCATCTCTTCATTCTTTCTGGAGTTATTTCTCCACTGATCTCCGGTGGCATATTGGGCACCTACTGACCTGGGGAGTTCGTCTTTCAGTGTCCTATATTTTTGCCTTTTCATACTGTTCATGGAGTTCTCAAGGCAAGAATACTGAAGTGTTTTACTATTCCCTTCTCCAGCAGACCACTTTTTGTAAGAACTGTCCACCATGAGCTGTCTGTCTTGGGTGGCCCTGCACAGCATGGCTCATAGTTTCACTGGGTTAGACAAGGCTGTGGTCCATGTGATCAGATTGGTTAGTTTTCTGTGATTGTGGTTTTCAGTCTGTCTGCCCTCTGATGAAGAAGGGTAAGAGGCTTATGGAAGCTTCCTGATGGGAGAAGCTGACTGAAGGGGAAACTAGGTCTTGTTCTGATGGGTGGAACCATGCTCAGTAAATCTTTAATCCAATTTTCTGTTGATGGCTGGGGCTGTGTCCCCTCCCTGTTATTTACCTGAGGCCAAACTATGGTGGAGGTAATGAAGATACTGGCGACCTCCTTCAAAAGGTCCTAGGTATGGACTGCTACACTCAGTGCCCCCAACCCTGCAGCAAGCCACTGACCCATGCCTCCACCTGAGACTCCTGGACACCTACAGGCAAGTCTGGGGAAAATATGTATATTAATATCAGTATTCAATGGACATGAGTTTGAGTAAACTCCGGGATTGGTGATGGTCAGGGAGACCTGGCGTGTTGCAGTCCATGGGGTCGCAAAGAGTCAGACTCGACTGAGTGACTGAACTGAACTGAACATCACTCAAGAAATTCATAGACTGGTGGCATACCCTGATAAACTGCTCATTCTAAAATGTTAAGGAATTTAGGAAGGTTTTACACAAAAGACCTTTGTCACGATGAGCCTTGGTTTCCTTGATAGCTCAGTTGGTAAAGAATCTGGCTGCAATATAGGAGACCCTGCTTCAATTCCTGGGTTGGGAAGATCCCCTCAAGAAGTGATAAGCTACCCAGTCCAGTATGCTCAGGCTTCCCTGGTGGCTCAGTTGGTAAAGAATCCACCTGCAATGTGGGAGACCTGGGTTTGATTCCTGGGTTGGGAAGATCCCCTGGAGAAGGGAAAGGCTACCCACTGCAGTATTCTGGCCTGGAGAATTCCATGGACTCTATAGTCCATGGACTTGCAATGAGTCGGACATGACTGAGCAACTTGAATATATATATATATATATATATATATATATATATATATATATATGATGAGCCTTGTGGAGAAGGCAATGGCAACCCACTCCAGTACTCTTGCCTGGAAAATCCCATGGACGGAGGAGCCTGGTAGGCTGCAGTCCATGGGGTCGCTAAGAGTCTGACACGACTGAACACCTTCACTTTCACTTTTCACTTTCATGCATTGGAGAAGGAAATGGCACCCCACTCCAGTGTTCTTGCCTGGAGAATCCCAGGGACGGGGGAGCCTGGTGGGCTGCTGTCTGTGGGGTTGCACAGAGTTGGACACGACTGAAGTGACTTAGCAGTAGCAGCATGATGAGCCTTGATGGTATAGAGTGTTAGTCACTCAGTTGTGTCCAACTCTTTGCAACCCCATGGACTACTCACCAGGCTCCTCTGTCCATGGAATTATCAAGGCAAGAATACTGGGGTGGGTTGCCATTTCCTTCCCCAGTGATAGTAGAGAGGAAGAGCATAATAAGCAAAGTGCCCAAAGGCATGAATTCAAGAAACAGCTTTGAATGCCCGTGTGCACCACAAGATTAGACATTACTGTGATTGAGCATAGTTGTGAGTCTGTGACAAAGTGTGAGGATAACTATGGAAAACAATGAGATGCTTGGATTGATGAAACCTTGCCTTACATTTGTCAATTAAGTTTGGCCTTAATTATGCAGTCATTTGTTTGTTATTAATAGTATTGTAATAAGAGAGTGACCTCATGTAATTTGTGTTTTTGAAGAAAATAACTTCAAGGACAATGTGGAAAGTGGTTTAGAATGGGAAAAACAAAGCCAATTTAGATACTGCAGTAGTTCACAGAAAAGATTCTCTCTCCTGATGAAGTAGACTCACTAAGACTTGTTACTGATGAGGTTTGGAAGGATGAGGTTGTAGGAGGCTTTGAAAATTGCTTTGAGTTAATACAGTTGACCAAATTATTTTGTTGGGCTGGACAAAGAGATGAATCAGAGTAAATGACAGTTCAGGCTAGAGCATGTTTATATTCATAGGACTGATGGATTTGCATCTTGGAGGTGTGGTCTCTGTGAGATTTAGAAATTTGAATTTTTACAAAGAGTTCTTAAAGCAGAGGAGATTTTCCAGGAAGTGAAAATTTAGAAGGGGAATGATCAATAAGGGAAAAAACAAAGCAAGAAGGAAAAGAAAGTTTCACTAAGGTAGGGTAGAATGAGAAGGGATAGGGTGGGAGTGAAATTGGCAGACATGCCTGAACAAAGAGGGACAAATGCCATAGACAAGTCAGAGAGAAGAAGGACTGAAAGTGCTCAGCAGCCTTGAATGTTGATGAGTTTGTTAAGAGCGACAGTAGGTTAGTTATCAGGACAGAATGTAAATTGCGGTTTCTGTTGGTAACAAATGTTCAAAGCACATTTGTTATGTTCAATGTCCCACAGGGAAGAGAAGACATTATTTGGTTGCTTCAGGTAAGTAGATTAATTTAAGGAAGGTTTAGGGAGTGTTGCACTTGTTGGTTGTAGAACAAAAGGATCTAGAGAGAAGAGCTTGAAGATAAAATGGGTGGGAATCAAGCTGTGTGCTGACTGAGAAGAGAAAGAGTAAAATTAACCTTGAGATTCTGAGAGACTCCTATTTTTCCATGACGGCATGATAATTAATGATCGATTTAAAAATGGGAGGACTGAAAATTTAGGAGTTACCACCCCTTGGTCTCTGTAGTTTTCTGTAAAGCAGATGATAAGTTCGTCTGCTGAGGGTGGAAGCCTCAAGAGTCTGAATAGAAAGAGTGATGAGGGCTTGGATACAACACAGTATTGAAGACTCAGCAGAGGGTGGAGATCATAAATTTATAATGATACCAATTAACAGAGAATTCTTTTCAGCAGCACAAGGCAGTTCATGAGGGAGAGTAGAGCAAGAAATTGGACTGATTTATCTCCAGATTGTCAGCAAAACTAAAGCAAAGAGCAAAGACAAGTGAGTCGAATGTGCTGGCAGTAGTGTCAGTCAGATAGTTGAGTAGCCTACACAGAAAGCTAAGAAGCTTTTAGCCTAGGCAAAAGTGGAGGTTCTGAGAAAAGTAGGGACATTTAGTGGAAGTTAGTGGATGGGAGAGTTGCAAGAGGTGATAATCAGAGATGGGGTTTCAGAAAGATGGTAAGTCAGGATGTGATAAAGTGGAGAAGAGATGAAATTAATAAATTATGAAATGAGTATTTAGACTAAGGTTATTCCATGGATGGCTCAGAGGATAAAGCGTCTGCCTGCAATGCAGGAGACCCAGGTTGGATCCCTGGGTTGGGAAGATCCCCTGGAGAAGGAAATGGCAACCCACTCCAGTGTTCTTGCCTGGAGAATCCCATGGACAGAGGAGCCTGGCGGGCTACAGTCCACGGGGTTGCAAAGAGTCGGATACAACTGAGTGACTTCACTTATTCCATGGATGCAATGTAAGCTGCCTTTTATGACAGCAGGGTTGGGCTGAAGACAAAAAAATAAAAGCAAGAAGTATATGTAGCATATGTTTGAGATATATATATATAGATATATAGATATATAGATATGTACTGTGAGGTGTCCAGACTTTAACTGAATCATCTGGTATCTGAACTCTCTGTTTACAAACAAATGGAGAAAACACCAGGCATATTGTTCAGGCTATTTATGACCTTAACTAGAATTCACCTATCACTTTAAAGCCTCACATTATTCTTTTTGTGTGTGTGCTTAAGTAATATAAGCATCCCCTTAACTTTCACCTCCTCCATGAAACTTTCCATGATGTTCTTTGTCAAAATCTGTCTGGCTTTCTGTCTTCTATATCTGTTATAGTATTGGCCACATTCTTCCTTTTATTCTCTTGATCAATATTACACATTTTCAAGGATAAGACTTCATCTTTTAATTCCCACAGCCTTGGTGTGGTGTCTTGTGAGAACTGGGTACTCAATACATGCTTTTTGCGTTGATATGGTCATTATCTTCTCGTTTTGATTTAGTTCATAATATTGGCTGCTCAGATGGTAAACAATCTTCATGCAATACAGGAGACCCAGATTCTATTCCTGGCTCAGGAAGATGCCCTGGAGAAGGAAATGGCCACCCACTCCATGATTCTTGCATGTAGAATTCCATGGACAAAGGAGCCTGGTGAACTACAGTCCATGGGGTCGCAGAGTCAGACACAACTGAATGCCTAACACTTTCACTTTCTATGTGTTGACTATCATATAGTAAAGCCTGAAGATAACTGAGTAGTAGGTTTTCATGACAGAAATTGTGAATGAATGGTCCAGCATGTGGGGAAAAAACAACAAAAAAAAGAGCTTTTATGGGTTGGTATAAAAACACTGAGCGCTGTGTAAGTGGGGTAAGTGAAAGAGGTGGGATGGATAGATTTCCAAGATGTTTGCCAACTTCACAGTCTTCAGTGGGAAAACGATTCTGTCTACAATCAATTTTCTACATGTACCTATGAATTCATTAGACTGGTTTAGAAGGAAGAATTATGACTCTGTGTACATTTGTGTGTGAGAGGAAGATAGGAGGTTGAATCTCCCTAAGGCTTTTGTCTTCATTGTTTCTCTGTAGATTGCTTCCCAAAATCTCATGTGTCATTGTAATTTTCTCCTTGTCTCTCCATCCACCACCACCCTACCTAATTGAAGCCATTGATTTTAATCCTGTCCCTGAACCTTAATAACACTTATTTAGAAGCTCCCCCTATCTTTTTGCACATTTCAGATGAGTCACTGTAATCAAGTTGTGTTCATGGGAAATAAATCCCGTAATTCTCCCTAGTTTGAGCTCAGTTAAGTGCCCCCAGCCTCTTTAGGCAGCTGATGAGCACACTCCTCCGAAGTAAATGGTTCCTTTGATACCGGACACCAGGGTGAAAGCAGCCATTAGTCTACAGTCCTTGGAGAACCTCTGTCTGGAATTTAATTCTTCAAATAATTTTGTGAACTTGACAGAGCCTTCAGCTGCTTGGGGGTCGCATGTTAGTAATTTAAAAGAAAAAAAAGCAGCAGTCTTTTCTGTCTCATGGTAGCTCTTTGGTCATTTTTCACAGCATTTAATTTTCAGTATTATTGTATGTAATTTTATATCAGATTTTATTTCTGTGAGATATGTTTACATTATGATACCTCATTTAGATAAGCTTTATTGTTTTAAAATCCATTAGGAATTTTGAGATGTAGTCTTTGACTAAGTAAATGGATAGTTCATTTATAATAACTAACCTAGCATTATGCCCTGTGTTTAATAACATGAGTAGATCATTCCTTTGACATAATTTAATGGCAAATACTTAGAGATTTAACAATTTTAGTTTGATAGATTATCCTGAAAATAACTATTACAACTATATATGTGTGTGTGTGTGTATATATATATATGTATGTGTATGCTTATATTGTGTATGTGTATATATAAACATATACATATTATTTATAAGGCTATATCGATAGATAGATTATATGTATATATAAAGCTGTTTACCAGATAATGGCTTTGTTCTAAGTGCTTTGAATAGAGATAAACAGAACAGTTTCTGTCCTCAAATAACATACTATTTAGAACCAAATTAGAGTGTACAAAACGTACTATAAAATCTGTTTTTCCTTTTGTTTCCACATTAACTTTGTTTTAATGGAAACTCTGTTTGTGACAGATGTCTGATCCCATATTAGCTTCTTTTCAATGCATTTCTCAGGGTCCAAGTTATCACACACAAATCTGAATCTCAGCTGTGTTTGTGTATCAGAATATACCTTTCCTAACATTACTTTCCCTGTTTTCTTGTCATAAAGTTTACTCACTTTGAAGATTTAGGACTCTTTACCATCTAATTCCATAGCGCTATTATTTTTTAATACATACCACTATCTCTTCCCTTCAAATTTCCCAGCTCCATTTTTCTTGATTCTCTTTATAAAAAGAAGAATATTTTAAGAATTGATTCTAATAGTAATCTAACATAGAAGAAGCCATAAGTATTATTGAAAAGACTTGTTGTTATAATTTATTTTTTTAATACTGAAAAGACTTTGAAGGCAGACTAAATTTTCAACAGCAGGATAATGGTATATCCACTTCAGGTAAGTTATTCCTGGCCCCCATACTCATAGGGTAGTCTAGAGTAGAGCACAAAATTCCTTTTACACAATGCCAGTATAAACGCATTTCATTGTCACTGTTATTTTTGCTGTTAGGTTCCCTGCATGAACATCTCAAATTCAGTTTGACCCAAACATTTGATTGTTGTTAATTGGAAAAATCTTCTGGATTTACTTAATTCCCTTTTCCTTCTCACTGGCACAAACCTAATTAGGCAGGTATCTTTTCTATAAATTAAGGCCATAGTTGTCTGTGGTTCTTTCCTTTCTGTCATTTGAGTTATTCTTCAATTGCTGCCAAACTCATCTGAAAGAATGCTTTTCAGAGAGATGGCATGTCTGTTTAATGCTAATATTAAGCATCATAGTGGAAATATTAAATTAAAAAAATTAATAACATAACATCTTGTCACAACATGATGACAAACATATGAAACAGGAAACTTAGAAGAATGACCTTCTAATCTTAATTAAAACCTATTTATTCACTCTGAGAACTCTACCACCAATTTATTTTCTTGACTCTTAACTCACAGACCAATACTTTCCTCATTCTTCCACTAGGTCCTGGTTCCTTTGCCTTCTCTAACTCCTTTAGCTTAAATGTTAAGGGACATACATTACAGGCATATATTTCAGAATGTATTAATCTTAGCTATACTACTTAGAAAAATAGTGGATATAATCAATACTTTTCTGATAATACATTTGCTCATTCTCATTTGCATTTTCCAGGAAAGGATAATGCTTTATTTTCTAAGCATTTGTGATATGGATTTTTAATTCCAGCATGAAGTAGATAAAGGTATTGCATTTTACAATCTACACAGGAACAGGAATTTAATGTGTATGAACAGTCTGCTCATTTACCAGAATAATAAATCCTAAATGACTTCAATGTGTTTATAGACAGCGAACACTGAAAGCAGTAATTGGAAAAATACATCACCAGTCCAGATGTTCTTGCAGTCTTGGGTTGGAGTCTGGTGATCCTTTTGAATTCTTTGTTTGCTAAGTATAGAGGAGTCTAGAATTATTGACTGAGACTCACATTTGAAGCAGTTTAAGTTATAAAAATACAAAAGATGTAGCTAGACCCATTGTTTAATTAAACTGAACAACAACAACAACAACAACAAAACCTGAGAATTTATTAAATTCATACTTTTTATTTGTATATATCATTTTCTTAAAAATATCTTCTGGATGAATGATAGTATAAAACTATAAGATTAAGATTTTAATTTCTACCATAAATTCATATGTAATTACTGTGGAACATTTAGGCAATATAATAGTGGGTTTTGTTTTAGAATTAATAGGGCATTTTTTTTTTCCTGGTGATTCTAACTTATTGAAACCATAAACATCAAGAAAAGCTAATTGTATTAGTTAGATAATGCTAGCTGTTGTAATAGAGAAGAACCCAAAACTCGTGGTTTAATACAATGTTAAACTATATCTTGCTCAAAAAAAAAACAGACCAAAACAGCTGTTCCTGTTAGCTGGTAGAAGGGATTTTGCTCCATTCAGCCTTGTGAGGATAGCATTAGCATTTAGCCATGCTAAAGAGGCTCTTCCATTTTCAGTGTGTAACTACCAGTGTCTGTCTGGGGTCTGTGAAAACATTGTGCCTCTCCGGCTATCTGAGGGAATGTGAATACGCTGCATATTACAGAGCACCTGGGAGACCCAGTGAAAAGTCTGTGGTTTCAACCTGAAACTGAGATGTGCTTGGCTGATAACCCAAGCCCTGGCGATGACTGGGATACTGCTGGGATTGATGCCATCATTGGCAAGGAGTGTATCAAGTGCATGGGAGGATGGTAAAAAGTAAGTGTGAGTGGCTCTCACTGAAGATGTATTTTTTCACTGTTGTAGATCTGACTATGTTGCCATAGCATAGTACATAAATTTGTGCAACACTTTCGTGACTCAGTGACCACACTCAAAACCAGGTTGAATGTGGTCAAGCTGTCTTTACCACCTTGGTTATTGCTCTCACTGTCTTCTGAGAAGTTCTCCCTTTGCTTTTCCTGACCCTCCCCCCCGACTCCCCCCAAAAAACCCCTCTTACCTATCACTACTACCCTTTTCAAAATCCGTACCTACTAAAGGAAAGTACCACATATCATGCAGAAGAATGTAGGAAATAGCCCTGTCGCAAATAATAGAAAATGGACACAGAAATGATGACTTGTCAGAAAGAAAGACTGTGGAAGATTTTAAGATCCAGATTTCCCAGAGGAACCTGTCACTTCTGCTTATATCCCATTGGCTAGAATAGTCACATGACCACAATAAACTGTACATGAGGCTGAGAGATAGAGATCTAGTTGTGTGACAGTGAGAACTAGGCAGACACTTTGGTGATTAGTTAGCAATTTCTGCCACACAAGCTATCAAGAGAAAGTCAATAGTGGCAAAATTTTATTTATAACTTTTGGTTGTTTTATTTGTATACAAGTATGTGTCATTATACAGAAATGCCATAGCTAAATAATTTTGACTCAAATAAACAAAAATAAAATTAAGCCTGAAATAATTATTGGAGTAGGAAGATTGGGGATTGTGGTTGTAATACTATTTGAGTTCTATAATATTTCTTTAGCAACGTTTAAGCAAAACATGTGAAATAAAATTTTTTCTGATGCTTATTTGAAATATTTAGACTTTTTTGCTTCTTTTAGAACTTTTCATTGTACTTAAGCAATAATAAAATTTAGAATTAATAATAACACCTAACATTAATTCAGCTCTTACTATGTTCCAGGCCCTGTTCCAAATACTTTAAATGTATAGCTCAGCTAATCCTTATAGCAGTCACATGAAATAGGTACTGTTTACCTTATGTATTTTATAACTGGGATAAATGAAGCTCAGAGAATTTTAAGTTACTTGCCTAGTAAGATGTTGGATTTGAGATTCAATCTCAGATATTCCAGATTCAGATTCTGAGCTTGTCTTCAGTTATGAGGAAAACAAATAAAATCCAAAGAACCTTAGAGTTGGCTCCCAAACTACATTTTAGTTAGTAGAATGTCTAACTTTAGGATTTGGTGAAAATTCAATTCAGGTTTTTGGTGTTTTTTGTTTTTTGTTTTTTTTTGTATTTACACACATAATGTATTTTCAAACTTACTTTTATATGCCATATGGGTGGTGATACTGAATTTCAGATAAAGTCTTCAAAATATCAAAGCATTTATTTCCTACTTAAAATTATCATAAGGATATACACTTATAACTAATTTCTTACTAGGTTAGCTTTTAAATTATTATGTCACCACCTTTCCTCATTTCTGTTTCCAACATTTCACACCAATTTCATTCTTTCTCACTTCCTTAGATCCCAGACACTTACTTGGCTTTTTTCATGGATTGTGACGTCGTAGAACAATTCATAAATCTTTTTGTTATAATTGCTTGACTTACTAGATGCTATGCAGCTATAATTCACTGAAAAGGCAGTATTGTTCTTAGCATCTTTCTTTCCCAATAAGGAAGAGAACATAGTCTCTAGCCCAGAGCTATTGTGAATTCAGATGGTCTTGAATGGATTCACTCCCTTCTGTATGTATGAGGCAGTTTTTGTCAGTTCTTATACTGGACTACACACTGTACTAAGTACTTTTGATTCACTGGCTCATTTAGTCTTATAAAATCTCTATGTATTGATACTGTTTATATCTCCAAGAGAGGAAATTCAGGCTTGGAGTAGTTTAAAAACATGATCAGTTAGTAAAAGAGCTTGGGTTTGAACCTAGAAATTTTGATTCCAAAAGCAATCCTTAACTGTTCTGTAACTCCCACTTGTTACTGCACACTTAAATCATGTGCTGTCACCTGGTCATTTCACTTTTTAATATTAATTCCTCTAGGATGCATGTTTTAATGGATAACAGTATTCTTTGAAAGGCTTTCCCAGTGGTTCAGCAGTAAAGAATCTGCCTGCAATGTAGGAAGCGCAGGAAACCCAGGTTTGATCCCTGGGTCAGGAAGATCCCTTGGAGGAGGAAATGGCAACCCACTCCAGTATTCTTGCCCGAAAATCTCATGAACAGAGAGGCCTGACAGGCTACAGTCCATAGGGTCGCAAAGAGTTGAACATGCCTGAGCAACTGAGCAGGCAGGCAGACTCTTTGAAACCATTGCTCTCTTTACTGTTCAGTGAATGTGTTAGGATTTAGGTGCTTAAGAGAATAATGATGTGGCTCGTGAGAGGAAGTATTGGAATTTACCATGTGCCAAGCTCTGGACTAAGCACTTTATTTAAAATATAGTACCTAAATCCTCCAAATTATTGAGTTGATAGCATTATCATCACTTTATAGATGTAGAAACTGAATCTCAAGGATAATTAATAACTTCTCCTAGCTCATTCAGCTCTTAAGTGCAGAGCTGTGATTCAAACTCAGGTTTGACCCTAAAGCAGAGATTTTTAGACAGTAAACTAAGAATCTTCCCTCAGTACTTACTAAATACTGGATTCTTTCACAAAAATTATTTAATTATATTATCACTGATGCTCAAGGTAGTAGGGTATATTAGGACAAAGATAGATCAGATCAGATCAGTTGCTCAATCGTGTCCGACTCTTTGTGACCCCGTGAATCGCAGCATGCCAGGCCTCCCTGTCCATCACTAACTCCTGGAGTTCACTCACGTCCATGGAGTCAGTGATGCCATCCAGCCAGCTCATCCTCTGTCGTCCCCTTCTCCTCCTGCCCCCAATCCCTCCCAGCATCGGAGTCTTTTCCAATGAGTCAACTTTTCACATGAGGTGGCCAAAGTACTGGAGTTTCAGCTTTAGCATCATTCCTTCCAAAGAAATCCCAGGGCTGATGGGGAATTTAAATAAACATACTAGTAATAACTGGACATCACTTTGCCAACAAAGGTTTATATAGTCAAAGCCATGGTTTTTCCAGTAGTCATGTATGGATGTGATGGTTCAACCATTAAGAAGGCTGAGCAATGAAGAATTGATGTTTTTGAATTGTGGTGTTGGAGACGACTTTTAAGAGTCCCTTGGACAGTGAAGGAGATCAAACCAGTCAATTCTAAAGGAAATCAATCCCAGAATATTCATTGGAAGGACTAATGCTGAAGCTCCAGTACTTTGGCCACCTGATGTGAAGAGCCAACTCAATGGAAAAGACCCTGATGAAAGATTGAAGGAAAAAGGAGAAGGGGGCAACAGAGTATACGATGGTTAGATAGCATCACTGGCTCGATGGACATGAATCTGAGCTAATTCCAGGAGATAGTGAAGGACAGGGAAGCTTCGCATGCTGCAGTTCATGAGGTCCCAAAGAGTTGGACACAACTTAGCAACTGAACAACAGATAAATGCTGGGGCTGGTATCAAAACCCAGATCTTTTTGTTTGCAGATCTCAATTTTATCCCTACCGCGTTTCCTCCAGGCCCTCTCCCAGAGCCACCATTACCATATTCATTCATTCATCATTTATTCAAGGAATGCCCATTGTGTATCCATCTTTTCTAGACACTGGCCGCCCTGCATGCTATACCCAGTAATGAGTAAAACATTCCTGTACCTGTAGCTTTTGGTCTAATGAAGGAGACAGATATTAACCAACTCATACAAATATATATTGGAAATTGTAATAAAGGACTCATCTTGTTTAAAATAGGGATTCATGCCTGCCAATGCAGGGGACACAGGTTTGACTGCTGGTCCGGGAGGATTCCACATGCCTCAGGGTAACTAAGCTCATGCAACAGAAACACTAAGCCTGTGCTCTAGAGTCTGTGCTCTACAGCAAGAGAAACCACCACAGTGAGAAACCCGCACACCTCCGTGAACAGGAGTCCCCACTCCCCACAACTAGAGAGCAAAGCAACGAAGACCTAATGCAGCCAAAAATATAAATAAATGAAATAAGTTAAAAAACATAAAGTAGAGATGTTCATGGAATCTATACCTCAGGGAACATCATTTCAACTGGGATGTGAAAGGCGAATAGAAGTTTACTATAAATGACCATTAGAAGGTGGAAAAAGACTGTGCCAAGTATTCCAGAGAACATTTTTCTATCAGCTCCTGAACAGTTTTTTTCCAGTGGCTGATAAAGCTCGATTTTTAAATAAGGTTTCTTGAAAAAATATCCTGGTTTAATTACATGAATATCGATGATTATATAAGCATCTAATGCTGCTGCTGCTGCTGCTAAGTCGCTTCAGTAGTGTCCGACTCTGTGCGACCCCATAGACCGGCAGCCCAACAGGCTCCCCCGTCCCTGGGATTCTCCAGGCAAGAACACTGGAGTGGGTTGCCATTTCCTTCTCCAGTGCATGAAAGTGAAAAGTGAAAGTGAAGTCGCTCAGTTGTGTCCCACTCTTAGCGACCCCATGGATTGCAGCATAGATGCATATTTCTTATCCAGAATCTGTGTATCCAATGGCATCAATTATCTGAAATATACTTTCCAATTAGAAAAAAATCAATAGAATTTATATCATCCATAAAGAGATCAACAAGAATAAAAGTATCAAGTGTAGTTTCTGGAACTTAAAAGTACATCCATATATTAATCACTAAATATTTAGGGATATATAGCCTTCTATATTTTAACAAACATTAGCATATTAATTTCTAGTAGAATAATTGACATTTACCTAGTAGTCCTGAACCACTGACTATTTAAGTATATTTTTATGAGCTAGATTATATTTATATATATATATAAATTATATGTTATACATATTATAAATGTATCCATATTGTTTATTAATTAGCACTTTAAAATAAAGGTTTGTTATGTGCAGAATTGTAGTTTTATTCCGGGTAAGAGTACTTCTGTTTATATTTTTAATATTTCCTGATATGAAAAATACTTTACATTTGACAAATAGTCAATCAGTGTGGTATTGCATTTGATTTGGAGTAAAATTCTAAAAACTTAGGTAAGGAAACCTAGGCACATGACCTTAGATATTATAGACTTTTCCCCCCAATACATAGGAACTAAACATACAGAAGAATATTCATCTTTGTAAAGTTCAAAAGTCAGCAAACCTTGCATATAGACAACTCAGGAAGCTGTTTAACATTGAGATACAATCATAGGTAAACTAGCATTCTGAATTTGACATCAAAGAAGTTAGTTCCTTATCTGTCTCAAAGCTCCATCCAGGTACATAGAGAAAGAGAAGCACTAAAGCAGACAGGTAAAAATGGTTACAGTGATGAGCCATCTGCAAGGGTGAACCCCATGATACAAAGTTCATCTGATGATGGATAAAGGAGCTTTCCTTGCTCCCTCAACTATACATGATGCGTATCTAACAGGAATGCTAATTTTTATTTTCTAAATATTTATATTTTAACCACTTCCTGTGCTACTCAGTATATTAAAATATACATTTTTGTATTTCTAAATATTTATGCCTGTGTCATTAGGCTTCAAATGATAGGCTCCCTTTAATACTTATTAAGGAGAGTAGCTATTCTGAAGGTCATATATCATAACTTCTGCCAATCTTTGTTTCACTCAAGGTTCCCTTTAGTTGACTGGGAAATGTGAATTTTGTTTTCTTGCAAAAGAGGAAGTTAAAAAATATATTGAGAACATTTCTTTAAGTCTTTATTCCTGCCTTCTTATTTCCATTTATTCTATTCTACTTAATAGTGAATAAGTTCAGTATGTTTTCAGTTGCAGCATTTTCCTATTGAGGCATATTCTGCCCAAAATCCCATGTTTCTGAATGCATGTGTTTTAATTGGGCTTCCATGTGGTGACAGAAGTAGGACTCCCTGCTAGTCCCTTTCTAGCTATAATTCTCAGCACAGATGGTTTTTACTAAACTACTTTTTCCTCCCACCCTTTGCCACCATTCTGACAATAAATAGTGCTATAGTTCCCTGAGGTATTCATTCATCTCTCAGGCCTCCAAACAGACTGGGCAGCATCTCATGACTGGGAAGAATGACAGTGAGAGGATAGGATTATTACAAGACGCTGGAGCAGACCGAGTCACCACCCCTGGGAATTTGAAACAGACAATGCAAGACAAAAACGGACCAGTCAGATTTCTAGTTTAGTGCTCCTTATGGTCTTATTTCAGTGTTTTTTTTGTTTTTTTTTTTAATTTTCTAAAGGAAAAAGTGAAATGGAAATAGAATATGTAAATCAATTTGAAAGAATCTCAAGAATATGTACATTTCAGAAGGTTTGGTGGAGAATACGGAACAAACTGTGGACTGTTATGGGAATCTGTGCACTTATCTAATGGTCATGCCTGACTTTAGGTGCTTTTCATACTCCTGCTCTGCCTCTCTCTATTCCCATCAATATGTACCATTTCATTATGGCCCCACTAGGTTAACTGGCTGGCAGGTGTAATGATTTTTATGAGACATACCAATGTTTATTTTGTTCACTCAACAAATACTGATATATCGCTCACAGTTTGCCAAGCGCTGAGGGTATAGAACACAAAGTGGGAAAAAGCAGTCACCATACTTGTGAATTTTCATAGCAGTTCACCACACTGTATGAATTCATAATTGCAAATCAAGATAAGTAGTATGAGAAAACGGGCCGTGTTTCTATGAGAACATGTGATTGAGTACTCTAGCTAGAGTAGGAAGGAGTGATTACAAGCCTTTCTTTCCCAAAATCGAAGGATGAGTGGAATCACATAGGTGTGTGTGTTTGAAGGCGGGGGACTGGGAAAGTGTTTTAGACAGACGAATCTTTAGAGACAAAGGCTTATGTGAGAGGTAGTAGCACACGATGGCTGGCCCAGGGTCAGGGCTGATAGTTTGACAGCCCTGAAGATTAAGCAAGGTGAAAGTACTATTTACGTGTATTGGTGCTCCAAGTCAAAATATGATACATGTGAAATATAGAACTACAAGGCTTCAAGGGGCCAAACTTAGTAGCTAAGTGTCTCCTAAATTACACTGTGGAACATCAAGGAAGGGGGTTGCCCACTTCATCTGTTTTCAGTGTGAAAGAAATTGGTCTACTGAGGGAAAACATGGAATAATGTGTATATCATGAAGACAAGAAGAGTTATCCCCATTTAAAGATCCAGAAGTCTGACTTTTACTTAAACTTTTACCTAATAAAAATGAGCTCAGAAATTTTAAAATAAATCCTCTAGTGTTCCAGGCTGGTTATATATTCTTTAAGCAGATAATCTTTTAAAGGCTAATTTTTAGTACCATTAATTACTTTTGTATGTTGTTTTCCATGCCTTTAGTCCTGAGTATGAAAACTATTACCATCAGAATAAGCTGCCTTTAAAACTAAAGAGCTTGATAATGTCCCTGGGTATCTGTCTTTTTTGAATTATCATTTCAATGTCTTTGTTGCATACAGGGTTCCTAAATCCCCTCTGTTTTTCAACTCATAAACCATTTAATATTTTCAGAAGCACTGTTTGAAACTAACCTTCAGAAAGGCAGATAAGATAATAGAAAAAAAAATGACATTGAGACAATGAAGAAAGAATAACTATATCTTCAAAGTTAAAAATATGTGAAAGCTTCCTAATACAGGGTTATAAATACAAACATTAATTATCTAGGGAGTATTTATGCCCTCAGCTTGTAAATGAGCTTCATTTATTGAAAAAAAAAAGTAGAATTTGGATTTCTAGTGTGGCGTATAAGTTTACTAGTTTCAATTCTGTCCTAACAACAAGTAAACATCTGAGAAAACTGAAAAATCAACAACTCTGCTTAGATATGGCAGAAAAGTAAGATCACAAGGCAAATCACTGCCTCTGAAACTGGAGAGATGGACAGCTGGATACAGAGACTCACAACCTACTAAAGCAAAAACCCATGAGAAGTAAACTCTGTGGGGACCAATATTGGGATAGAAAAACCCCAGGAACTATAATCAACAAATTGCTGGAGTCTCAGTGGGAAAAGTGTGAGAGTTAAAAAATGCAGGAGGACCCAAAGAGGAGACCCCAAACTTTTATGAGTTACCTCTAGGGCCTCTACCAGATTCTCACAGGGAAGACTGGAGAAAAATCCTTTTGTGCTTCTTCAGGCAGGAAGAAGGGAAAGTAGTCACTTTGAAATAGATCTGCCCTCAAGAGAAACTTGAAGAAGGCAATGGCAACCCACTCCAGTACTCTTGCCTGGATAATCCCGTGGATGGAGGAGCCTGGTGGGCTGCAGTGCATGGGGTCACTAAGAGTCGGACATGACTAAGTGACTTCACTTTCACTTTTCACTTTCATGCATTGCAGAAGGAAATGGCAACCCACTCCAGTGTTCTTGCCTGGAGAATCCCAGGGACAGAGGAGCCTGTTGGGCTGCCATCTATGGGGTTGCACAGGGTCGGACATGACTGATGCGACTTAACAGCAGCAGCAGCAAGAAAAACTATTTTACCAGAGCCTAATCTGTTGGGGTTTTATTGGGACCCAGCTGACCCAGGGGAGGAAAATAATCAACTCCATCCCGCTCCACCTATTCTGTCCCGTCTAAAATAGAGTGGACGGGACTGAGAAGCACTGTGAAATTATTTGGGGACACAAGCTCACTGAAAGACCGGAAACTAACTGCAGTACTATAAAATGCTTCCCTTTCTTCTACACCTTGCCAGCCACATTATATTAGGTCTATTTATTGCAGGTTTTTTTTTACTACGCACATCATATCTATCAAGGGAAAAAAATTTAAAAAAATCTACAAATCATACTGAAAAGCAAAATACAGTTTGAAGAAACTGAGCAAGCATCAGAACCAGAATCAGATATGGCAAGAATGTTGGAATTATCAAACCGTGAATTTAAAAAAAAATCTGATTAATATGCTAAGGGATTTAATGGACAACATAGATAACATACAGGAGTAGATGGGTAATATAAACAAAGAGAGAAAAAGTGAAGATAAAATAATTGTTTTTTCTTAATTGACCTAACAGGTGACAGATTTTATGCAAAACAAATGTAATAAATTGTATTTTATGACAGTAGTTTGTGTATAAGTGAAGTGAGTAAAAGAAATGATACAATGGATGCATTAGGAATATATATTTTTTATTACTATTAGGTACTTATACTACCTGTGAAGTATCATATTTTTTTTACTTGAAAGTAGACATAAGTTATTTGTAAATGCATATTTTAAATTCTAGAGCAACCACTGGGGATAAAAAGAGAAGTATAAATTGATGAACTAGGAAATGAGAGAAAATCAAATCATATAAAGTGGTCAATACACTTCAATCAAAAATGGATAGATAGATCCATCAGGCAGAAAATAGTAAGGACATAGTTGAACTCAAAAGCATCATCATTCAACTGGATATAATGACATTTATAGACTGCTTCGGAGAAGGCAATGGCACCCCACTTCCAGTACTCTTGCCTGGAAAATCCCATGGATGGAGGAGCCTGGTAGGCTGCAGTCCATGGGGTTGCACAGAGTCAGACACGACTGAGCGACTTCACTTTCACTTTTTACTTTAATGCATTGGAGAAGGAAATGGCAACCCACTCAAGTGTTCTTGCCTGGAGAATCCCAGGGACGGGGAAGCCTGGTGGGCTGCTGTCTATGGGGTCGCACAGAGTCAGACATGACTGAAGTGACTTAGCAGCAGACTGCTTCATTTAGCAACAGTAGAATAAACATTTTTCTCAAGTTCATGTAGAACATCACCAAGGGAAGTCACAGTCTGGGTCATAAAACATAACATGTTAAAAAAAAAAATAGGAATCATACAATGTATCCTCTCAGACCACAGTGGAATTAAACTAGAAATAAATAACAGAAGACACCTGGGAAATCTCAATATTCATTGAACATAGACAGTATAAATCTAGATATTATATTGATCAAAAAGAAATCGCAAGAGAAATTTAAATATATTTTGAACTAAATGATAATAGAACTTATAAAAAATTACAAAATGCAGCAGAAACAGTGCATTTAGGGATATTTATAGCTTTGAATGCATATGTTACAAAAGAAGAAAGATTTAAAGTCAATGATCTAAGCTACCACTTTGGAAAACTGGAAAAAAATAAAGCAAATTAAATCTAAAGTAAGCAGACAAAAAAAATAATAAAAATTAGAGCATAAACTACTGACATGAAAAACTGGAAATCAACAGAGACAATGAAAAAAACCAAAAGCTCTTTCCATGAAAAGATTGATAAAATTGGTAAATTTTTAACCATGTTTACAAAGACAAAACTTAACAATACAAAAAAAAAAAAAAAACAAATAGGGGAAAAAAAGGCAGAGAGGATAGAAATTACTAATATTAGAAATGAAAGAAAGGCCATCATTACAGATCCTATGGATGTTTAAAGGCTAATAAAGGAATATTTCAAACAATGCTGTGCCCATAGATTTGATAACCTAGATGAAATGGACCTATTATAGAAGGCTCAATCTACTGAAGATCATACAAAAATAAATAAGCAATCTGTATAAGCTTGCATTTATTAAAGAAATTAAGTCAATAGTTAATAACCTTCCCCAAAAAAGGGAAAGTCCTAAATGAGTTGGTAAATTTGATAAGCTCTACTAAACATTTAAGGAAGGAATGATACCAATTTTCTATAATCTCAAGAAGATAGAAGCAGAAGGAATATTAATCAACTCATTCTATGATTTCAGCATTACCCTAATACCAAAACTTGTTTAAAGGTTTATTAGGAAAGAAAATTATAGAACACTATCTCTCATGAGCATAGATACAAAATGCTTAACAAAATCACAGTAAATTGAATACAATGTATGAAAAGAATTATACCTAATGAGGAAAAAAAACCAAACACCTGTCCTGGAAACTGTAAGATCTGATGAAAGAAACTGAAGATGACACAGACAGACAGAAGGATACAGTGTGTTCTTGGGTTGGCAGAATCAATATTGCCGAAATGCACTACCCAAGGCAATCTACAGTTTCAATGCATATCCAAATACCAATGACATTTTTCACAGAACTAGAAAACAAATTTTAAAAGTCTGTAAGGAAACATTAAAGACTCTGAATAGCCAAAGCAATCCTATCACTCCTTTCAACGTCATACTGAAGTGCTAGTTAGTGCAACAATATATGAAAAAAAAATAAAAGGTAAACAGGCTAGGAAGGAAAAAAATGAAATGAAAAAATAAGACTGTCTCTGTTTACAGATGATATTGTACAAAAATAAATTACTTTCCTATATACAGCAAAGAGTAAGTAGAATTTACAATTAAATACTTACTGCCATTTACACTAGCAAAAAAAAAAAAAAACAAAAAACAAAACAACAATTAAGTAAATAGGTGTGAAAGTGAAAGTCACCCGGTCATGTCCGACTCTTTGCAACCTCATGGACTATACAGTCCATGGAATTCTCTAGGCCAGGATACTGGAGTGGGTAGCCTTTCCCTTCTCCAGGGAATCTTCTCAACCCAGGGATCGAACACAGGTCTCCCACATTGCAGGCAGATTCTTGACCAGCTGAGCCACAGGGGAAGCACTTAGGTATATATTCAACAAAATATGTACAGGATCTACATGAGGAAAAGCTACAAAATTGATGAATGAAATAAAATCACTAAATAAATGGAGAGGTGTTCCATGCTTATGAGCAGGAAGACTCAGTGTTGTCAGTTTTTCCCACTTGATCTATAGACTCAATACAATCCCAATCAAAACACCAACAAGTTATTTTTGTGCATATTGACAAGCTGATTCTAAAGTTTATATGCAAAGGTAAAAGACTCATAATAGCCAAAGATAATATTGAAAGAGAACAAAGTGACCCTAACTTATTTCAAGAATTACCATTGAACTACAATAACTCAGTCAGTATGATAATGGTGAAAGAATATGCAAATAGATCAATGGAACAGAATAGAGAACCTACAAATAGATCCATATAAACATAGTCAACTTATTTTTGATGAAGGTGCAAAGACATGCCTTGGAAAAAAGATAGTTTGTACCTGGGTTTGATCCCTGGATTGGGAAGTTCCCCTGGAGACGGGAACAGCTACCCACTCCAGGATTCTGGCCTGGAGAACTCCATGGACAGAAGAGCCTGGGAGGCCACAGTCCATGCGTTCGCAAAGAGTCGGACACAACTGAGTGACTGTCTCTTTTCACTTTAATACATGGTGCTAGAGTGACTGTACATACACATGCCAAAAAAAAAGAAAAAAAGGATCAAGATAGATTTTATATTTTTCACAAAGATGAACTCAAAATGGATCAAAGATCTAAATGTAAAAAACTCTTTTAAACTATAAAACTCTTGGAAGAAAACATAGGAGAAAATCTAGATGCCCTAGATATGGAGATGATTTTTGTTAGATACACATCCAAGGTATGAGCTGTGAAAGAAAGAAATGATAAGGTAAACTTCATTAGACTTAAAAACTTCCACTCTGCCAAAATACTGCCAAGAGAAGGAAAAGACCTTGAAAGACCATTTAGTTTCTTAAAGACAAAACTATACTCTTACCCTTCGATCCAGCAGTTGTGTTCCTTGGTATTTACTTATTTGAATTGAAAACATATGTCCATAGAAACCCGCGCACAGATGTTTACAGCAACTTTTTTCATAATTACCAAAACTTGGAAGCAACCAAGATGTCCTTCAGTAGGTGAACGGATAAACAAACTGTGGTATATTAAGACAATGGGATATTATTCGGCGTTAAAAATAAATGTGGTACCAAGCCACAAGAGACATGGAGGAGACTTTAATACATTTTAATAAGTAAAATAAACTAATCTGAAAAAATACTATATTATTAATAATATATGACATTCTGGAAAAGACAAAGCTATGGAGATGATAAAAAAAAATCAGTGGTTGTCAGGTGTTGAAGGGGAAGAGGGATGAACAGGTAGAGTACAGAAGATTTTTAGGGCTGTGAAACTAGACTGTACAATACCAGAATGGTAAATCTGTGTCACTATACATTTGTCAAAACATCAAGAAAAAGCTCAATGTAAATTTTGGAATTTAGGTGAGAATGGTGTATGTATGTAGGTCCATTGATTGTAATGATTGTACCATTCAGTTGCAGTACCTTGATAATCAGGGAGAATGTGTGTGGGGTGGGGCAAGAATTTTATGGGAACTGTCTTTTCTGCTCAATTTTTTGTGAACCTAAATTTTCTGTAAAACATTAAGTCTATTAAAAGAAAATCTATTGCCTTGCGGAGGTGGCCAAAGAACTTGATCTAGAGGATCTCAATATTTTACTAAGCACTCAGACCTAAAACTTAAAAAAAACACAACTTCAAAGTACTTGAAACCACAGAGTTTTGTAGAACATGTTAATTAAGAATAGACTGGATAACATTGAACACTGAATACTACAATAGTATTTGGGATCTCCAGTTCCAAACAAAAGGTATGATAACTTTTTGAATAATAGAATCCTAATTAAGAGATGTACAGATGTGCTCGTGGCTTATTATTGCACTTGTGGCTCATTGTAAATGTATTTTATAATGAAAATAAAATAGCCACAATGCAAATATCATTGGACAAATTTTAGTCCATGTAGGGAAAAACATGAAAAGCCAGAACTCATGTCATCAACATACTAGATTTCCATCAAGTTGAACTGTCATAAATGTGTATACATTGGTCATGTATATATTACATTTTTGGCAGTACAGTTCCATTAGTTTATGAGATGCCTTTCTGAGTCAGAGTTATCTGTAAATAGGGCCACTTTCATATATAATTTTCAGCAGTGATTCAATCAGTAAAAACTGATTTTGATAGAATTTTTCATTCAAGTTTCATGTGTGTTATTTATGCATAAACTGCTAAAGCCAAGCTATGAAATGGTCTAGAGAAAAAGTTTTATGCCTCTTTGTGAGAAATAATACTGTATTTTTTCTCGACAGGGAAATCTTACAAAGTATTAAAACAGTAAGGAGTATCCTGGTTTTTTTGAAATGATTAGGTTTTATGGTTCACTTGATGATGTAGATTCCACTTAGCACAAAACATATCATGAGTTGTAATGAGGATGAAATGTGACTCATATATTAGATGTGCTACCTTGATTTTCCTTGATGGCCTTTCTACTTCAGTTAAATATGGACAAATGTGTTTCATGGCACTTTTTCCAAGATAGAAACTTTGATTTTTTTTTTCTTCTGTAAACAAGACCTATTACTTTTGGCAATAAAATGTAGAGGGGTGTGATGGGGTGGGAGGAGGTTCAAGAGGAAGGTGATATACGTATACCTGTGACTGATTCATTTTGATGTATGGCAGAAACCAACACAATATTGTAAAGCAATTATCTGCCAATTAAAAACAAATAAATTGTTTAAAAATATAACCAAAAAATGGACTATGATTTGGAAACAGGTATTCAATTTTTAATAACTTAAAATCTAGAATTCTTCACAACACATTTTGGGGAAAAAAAATCTATGCAGTAGGTTAAATGATCTTTTTTCAAAACAGATCTTATTGTGTGAAGTAAAATCCCATTTTCAAAAGTTGTACTCAGTGCCCTGATTGTGAAAAATACCTAACCTATTCCAAGAAGATAGACTGACCAGAAATGCTAGGGTACTATGACAAGTGAGTATAGAGAAGGCAGGTCTAAATAGAACACCAGGAAGAAGAAGAAATAAGGGCAGAACTGGGCATCATTATCTTATCTCAGTGTCTCTGGTTTTAAATTGAATTTCCACTCTACTTGCCTTATAAGTTCACATGGAGTTCTAATCAGTCCAGGAATAAAAAGTGACTTGAATAGACAGAAATAAAATACATATATACATATATTTATAAAATTTTGAAAGACTATGACACCCTACTTCTGAATCCCAGAAGATGAAGTTTGGAAATTATGTGAATCATTTTTTATATTTCCTTGAGAATAAAGCCGAAATAATAGTAATAAACTCAGGGATGCTACAGCTGAGAGTAATAGAAGTAAACTCACCATGACAAGGGATACATTTTAGATCATGACACTTTTATAATGCAAAGTTTATATTGTTTCTGACAGGAGGAAATCCAACCTCTTTAGCTCATCTCAGTTTCTTTTCAAGCTAGACATTTAATTAATTAAATGGTTTTTGGTTTAGCATTAATGATGTCTAGCTTCCTGCTACCTATCTAGCATATTTGAATTCCACTTGCATGTAATAATCATTCCCTAGTCTGAATTTCCAGTAATACCTCATCTCTGCCCATAAATGAACTCTTAACTCCTCCTATCCTAGTATTATAAGTCTTTGTTAATTTGATTTATTTTCTCTTTGCTTTTAATAAGCCTGTTTTGGCATGATGGAAATTACAGCTCGATTACCTGTTGTTCCCATGCTTCCATTTTCTGCAAACTATGTAAAGAAAGCTTTCTATAAACTGTGAACTCAAACCTAGAGAATCTTGTTTTGTGTGTTTGTTAAAAGGATTTGGTGGCTAAGTACTGTTTTAATAGCTAATTGAGAGCACAGTAGATAAGGATTTTGGTAACTTAGAATAGCTTTGAAAAGAACAAACAAATAAAGATAAAGAAGCTGGTATCTGAAGGAAATGGATGGTTTCTGTTATGCAAAGAAATAAGATTGATAGGTTTACAATTAAGGAAGAAAAATAAGAAAAAGTTTCTCTCTATTATGTTTTTTATCAAGTAGTTTTTAGGAAATCACAACATGTATAGCATAAAGAAAAAAATAGTGGAAAGAAAATAGATCATAGTATTGTTTCAGTAATACTCTTTTTAACAGAATTTTTTTTTTTAATTCTGTACATATTATTCTGCAATTTGCTGTGTTTGTTCAACATTATTGAATACTTTATAATTGTTTATTTTATGGTAGTATTACAGTGTATTTAACTGCCTGTTTATTGACAGACATGTAAGCTATTTCCCCCAAATCACTATTATAAACCATTGAAAAAGTATGTCTATCATTTGATTGTTTGCCTGCTCTCTATCTATCTAACTATTTATTGATGCATTTATGTTCATGTTTTCCCTGAAGTGGAATTACTTGGTATAACGTTTAAAAAAGTTAATAGATATTGACAAAGTATCCTGTAATAAAGATGTAGATTTTTATCTATATGGATGTAGTTATGAATATAGATTTTTATAAAACTGCTGTGTGGCTCTATATAGGGATAAGATTTTTATCAAGAGTGTATGTGACTACCTATTTTTCCCAAGTCTTTGCAAAAACTAGATATTATCATTATACCCATTTATTACAGGTTATCCATCTCATTGCCATAAAGTTGCTTGTGGTAGTCTCTTATGATCCCTTATATTTCTGTGATGTTAGTTGTAATTTCTCATTTTTCATTTCTAATTTTACTGATTTGAGACTCTCATACAGAGTGAAGTAAATCATAAAGAGAAAAACAAATATCATATATTAACATATATATGTGAAACCTAGAAAAATCTTACAGATGAACTTATTTACAAAGCAGAAATAGAGACAGACCAGACTTAGAAAACAAATGTATAGACACCAAGTGGGTAAGAGGGGGTAGGATAAATTGGGAGATTGATATTGACATATATATCTATATATCTATCTATCTATATATATATATCTATCTCAGAGAAGGCAATGGCACCCCACTCCAGTACTCTTGCTTGGAAAATCCCATGGACGGAGGAGCCTGTTAGGCTGCAATCCATGGGGTCGCTAAGAGTCGGACACGACTGAGCGACTTCACTTTCACTTTCCACTTTCATGCATTGGAGAAGGAAATGGCAACCCACTCCAGTGTTCTTGCCTGGAGAATCCCAGGGATGGGGGAGCCTGGTGGGCTGCCGTCTATGGGGTCACACAGAGTCAGACACGACTGAAGTGACTTAGCATAGCATAGTGTATATATATATATATATATATATACACACACACTATGATATATAAAATAGATAAAAAATGAAAATGTAATATATAGCATGGGGCTGGGGTGGAAGAAGGTGTAGTCAGTTTGTAGTACATAAGTTAAACCTTAAAAATGCATTCCAGTATACGTTGTAGTCAATCATTCAGTCGTGTCCTACTCTTTGTGACCACATGGACTGTAGCCCACAAGGCTCCTCTGTCTATGGGATATTTCAGGCAAGAATACTATAGTGAGTTGCCATTTCCCCTCCTGGGGGATCTTCCCGATCCAGGGATTGAACCCACATTTTCTGCATCTCCTACATTGCAGGAGGATTTTTTCCCTGCTAAGCCATCAGAGAGGCTCTGCAGTAAACATTAAGTGCAGACAAATACTGTTTGTTTCCGCTTCTGTGAGGTTCCTAGAATAGTCAAATTCATAGTCAGAAATTACATTGCTAGATGCCAGTGACCTGAGGGTGGGGTGGGGTAGGAAGCGGGGATGGGGACTTAGTGTTTACTGGGGACAGAGTTTTAGTTTAGGAAGTTGAAAAATTCGAGAGATGGATGATGATGAGAGTTGCACAGCAGTGTGAATGTACTTAGTGCCACTGAACTGTGCAGTTAAATATGGTTAAAATGGTATGTTTTATATTATGTGACCTTTACCACAATAATAAAGCATCAAAACAAAACCAAAAGCATTATGCCCATATGATGTACATCAATTAAAAGTTCTATTTATTTGACATTTAGTAGTTGCCATTTCCTTCTCCAATGCATGAAAGCGAAAAGTGAAAGTGAAGTTGCTCAGTCGTGCCCGACTCCTAGCGACCTCATGGACTGTGGCCTACCAGGCTCCTCCATCCATGGGATTTTCCAGGCAAGAGTACTGGAGTGGGGTGCCATTGCCTTCTCCAAAAGTTGAACATTTTTTCATGTATATATCACTTAATGAAGCAGCATTGGAATGAATGTAATAATTATTTTTGAGCACTCGGGGACATCTCTTTCAATAGGGTTTGTCCTAAGTTAAGCTGCCAATTATAAATAGCTCTATCTGTTCACTATCAATGCATTCATGATGACTTTGAAATGTCATCTTGTTCTATCCTTTTTACGAATGCTTGGTTTTTGGCTTCAGGATTTGGAGCGTATAAAGTGTTCTAACAGTTCAATGGGTACAGTTCACATAGAGTAAATTTAATAAGCGTCATAAAGAAGAGGCAGGATAAAATTATGAAAACACATTTAAAAGAGACAGTGTTCTCTCATTTAATAGGAAATTGTAGTTTTCAAAGTGTCTACAAAAGTGACTCATTTACTTAGTCTGTGCAGATGAGAATCCAACTCATATGTGACTCATGTGAGGCCTTGGCTACTTACCCTTCCTCTATCCCTCATATCTGGAGCCACCAAATCCATCCATGTAAGGAAAAGGTGGTCAAGAACATGGTCTCTAGAGTGGAACTGCCTAGGTCTGAATTCTGTCTTCCCTCATCAGCTTTGTCATTATGGGCAAATTATTTCACTTCTTGTGCTTTGGATTCCTAATTTGAAGAAAAACAGAAATGGGAGTAAGCCAGAAAGAAAAACACCAATACAGTATACTAACGCATATATATGGAATTTAGAAAGATGGTAACAATAACCCTGTGTACGAGACAGCAAAAGAGACACTGATGTATAGATCAGTCTTATGGACTCTGTGAGAGAGGGAGAAGGTGGGGAGATTTGGGAGAATGGCATTGAAACATGTATAATATCATGTATGAAATGAGTCACCAGTCCAGGTTCGATGCAGGATACGGGCTGCTTGGGGCTGGTGCACTGGGACGACCCAGAGGGAGGGTATGGGGAGGGAGGAGGGAGGAGGGTTCAGGATGGGGAACACAGGTATACCTGTGGCGGATTCATTTCGATATTTGGCAAAACTAATACAATATTGTAAAGTTTAAAAATAAAATAAAATTAAAAAAAAAAAAAAGAAATGGGAAAATAGTATCCACCTTGTAGGGTTGCTGTGAGGACTACAAGAGTTAGTACATATGTAAAGAGTTGAGGTAGTGTAAACAAGCCTCATGTGGTTGTTATAGGCATTATTTTAATCAAGCAGTCGTTTAGAAGAGAGGAAAGGCCACTTCAGTTACAGCAATTAACTTATTTACTGAAAATATATAGAAACAAATGAAATGTGAGATGATAAAAGAATAAATCATATTTAAAAATTTACTATAAAACTCTGTACACAGAATTAAAAAGGATATTCTTCCTTGCCTTCTTCCTCCTGAATCATATAGGATGCAGGAGACAGAACACAGACTTTTATTGTTAATATTCACCTACTGTGTTAGGGTTAATAGATGAGAAGGCTGCCCTCGGATTATAATCCTTATTTGCAATCTTCAATGAAAAAAATAAATGGGTTCCATATTCAAACAACTGATTTGCAAAAGGTCTTTTGGAAAACCACATGTTCAATTAAAAATCAGCTTGTGTAAGAGTTTTTAAACTACGCCACAGAAGTTAGAGCTGGAAATCCTAATATTCTAATATTTTTACTAATTATCATCTTATACTTAAAATATTTATAGACCCGTGGATATAGTTATATGGTTACTATATACTACTTTTGGTAAAATGAAATTGGGTAAGTATCTTCTAATATTAAATTTTTCCAGATGGAAGTGCTATCACTAATATAATGAGAAAGAGGCTTATCAAAACATTGATCTAGAGAAACAAACAAACAAAACATATGTTTAAGAAATCAATGTGTAAAGACATATTTAAATACCTTCTACCCATAATCCCACCAGCCTTTTCAAGTCATAGTACTTATTTTCCCAAGTTCTCAAAAAGATATTCTTATAGACTGGCCTGACATGTTTTAAAGAAGAGATTACTTAACTCCAAGATGGAATTGATAGTAAGCTTGGTGAGAAAAATCTCAGCTTTTTTTTTGAAGTTAACCCTGGAATGAGAATATATCGTACCAAGCAGACTTGAGGATGCCTTCCCTTTGGGCTTCCATTTAGGCTTTAAATGTCTCTGGCAGAATACTTATTATATTTTCACAGCCTATGGTGACTTCCCTGGTGGCTCAGATGGTAAAGCATCTGTCCACATTGCGGGAGACCCAGGTTCGATCCCTGGGTCAGGAAAATTCCCCTGGAGAAGGAAATAGCAACCCACTCCAGTACTCTTGCCTGGAAAATCCCAGGGAGGAAGGAGCCTGGTAGGCTATAGTCCATGGGGTCGCAAAGAGTCGGACACGACTGAGCTACTTCCCTTCACTTACTTATTGCTAAATCTGAGTCACTACTATAATGTTCGTTTAAAATCCCTCTATCTCAAGTACCTAGTAAAGTGCTTGACCAATGATAGGAATGCAGTAAATATTTAATGAGTAAATTATTAAATGAAGGAACTTTCAGGTATACAGATAAAAGTGAGAAATGGTCCTAAATTTTTGGATGTCCAAACATATTGGCTTTAAACATTTTATGTCCTTGAGATATAGTTACGTTTGGGATGATCTTAGCTGCAAGAGAAAGCTATATAATAATTTAGAAATGTTTTCCTGTTAACATTAATAGTGTTATTAAGAATATAGATGCTGGTACTTAAGAACTGATATGAGAATATCATAGTGCAAATATCAGTTATTGTAATCATTAATTTAGCATTTTTGCAGTGTATTCCATTTCATCCCAGAATTAAGGCATTGACAGAAGACAGACTTTCAAGATGAGGAGAGCTGAGATCAGACTCCATCTCTAGGACTTGTTAGATGCTTCTGTTTTGAAGTTTCCTCGCCCATTTTAGACTCAGTTTCCTAATTTTTAGATAGATTGACAACAAATTACTTGTGTGTTTTCTTAATAAATTGCATTATCTATAATCTTTAGCTATGGTCTGGTATATAGTAAGAATTTCACAAATTTTAGCTGTTGGTGCTACTCGTGTCATTATTTAACAATAATCTAATAGAGGTAGTGGAAACCTGATACACCCATATTGTTATGCAAGCTTTTAAAATTCTTTCAGCTGAATCTCCAGCTGGTGATGTGAATCACTTTCATGAAATAATTTGCACATTCATTATATAAGTGTCAGATACAATTTAGCCAAGATTCCCAAGATTACTAAGATAAAAGATAGACATTCTTTTAAATTTTTTAGTATAACTGGTGCTGCTTCATTTTAATCCACATTTTTTCTTCAATTCCTTAAGGGTATAGTAAAGAAGTTAAGCAGTACATTCCATCAGTGATTAAGACATAAGGTTTTGCTTGCACATGTAGGAAAGAGTTTATAGGGAGGAAAAAAAGTCAATTTTTAATCTCATGCAGTAAAGGTCAATGGTGGCCTCAAGTGCATTTCCTGGGATGTGGGAAAGAATGAAAAAACCTACATTACATGTATACTTTTGTTTACTCCATGCAAAGGGTTGTGAGATATCTATTCATTAGAAGGAAAGATAGATCAGAAGACTAAGGAATTTGCCAGAGCAAGTGGCAACAGAATGGGATGGAATGGGGAGATGGAAATTCCAAAGACAAAACATATCTGTCTTCCTTTTTTATAGTTTTGATAAAATCTCCCATAGAAACAACTTTGACAAATATTTGCAAAACTCTTCATGAAGAGAAAACAAAATGCTGTAGATATAGACGTGAACAATTTTTCCTGGTGGGAAATGATGAACCAGGGCAAAGACAATGGCAGTAGGTAGAGATGGAAGGATAAAAATAAACAAATGACAAGTCAGAGAATTGGGTTTGATGACTAATTGACTGAAGGAGGAGGGCTGGAAAGAAAGTCCATCTTGAACAGTGAGTGGATGGCACTGGCCATGAATGATCCTATCTTATCTTGATATATGTTGTATTAGTTTTCTGTTGCTACACAGGAAAGTAAATTTAGCAGTTTTAAGCAATACAGCACATTTTTAATCTCACAGTTTCTGTGAGTCAGGAGTCTCAGCTCAGTCTAGGTGGGTCTTCTCAGGGTCACCTGTGTATGTGTGTGTGCTCAGTCATGTCCAGCTCTTTGTGATCCCATTGACGGTAGGCCACCAGGCTCTTCTGTCCATGAGATTTTCCAGGCAAGAATACTGGAGTGGGTTGCCATTTCCTCCTCCAGGGGATCTTCCTGACCCAGAGATCAAACCCTTGTCCCCTGCATCTTCTGCATTGGCAGGAGAATATTTTCACCACTGTGCCACCTGGGAAGCCCCAAAGACTGCAGCAAAAGTGTTGGCTGGCCTGAGCTCTTAATCTGGAGGCTCAGTTGGGGTAGATCTACATCTATGCTCACTCAGTTGGCTGACAGAGTCATTTTCTTGTAGTTGTTGGACTGAGGGCCCTGGCTTTTTGCTGGCTGTAACTGGAGACCATCCTAAGCCTCTGTCAACTGCCTTCGGCTCCTGAAGTCTGTTTCTTATTTCCTAAACACTGTCCACAGTTTCTTACCATGTGGGCTTCCCTAATAGAACTGCATACTTGTCAAGCAGCAAGGACTACTGCAGATTAGAGGCAATCCGCTACAAGATCCAGGCTTATATAATTGTGGAAGAGACATGACATATTCTGTCAATTTGACTCAAATCATAAGTCTTATTCACAGTCAACAGAAGGGGAGTTTGCAGGGACATAAACACTAGCTGATGAGGATCAAGGGTGGGCACCCTGGAGTTGGTCCCTTATACACACGGAAAAATCAACATCAACTAATAGGATAAAGAGATGCAGATAAAGCATTATGGGAAATGTATGGGCACCGATTTTTGCATAATGATATTAATTAAACTACAAAACAGAACCTCAAATACAGCTTTAGTGAGTTACATGAACAGTATCATGGAGGTGAACCCCACTACATTTCCCTTTTATTCTGCTCACTTGGTAGTTTATACGTTATTATATATGCCTGCCTGTACTTAGCTGTGTTGACAATAAATTAATGTGGTAATTAGTTCTCATTGTTTAAATGAGTTTATTTTTAAATGAGGAACATACCTTTTGGGCTTTTGAATAGCAAATACACCTGCATCCTTCCTCGGGCAATTTCCCTGAGTGAAACCATGTCACCCGAAGCAGTGACGCGTCTCCATTTAAAGCAGTGTGGTTACAGATAATGTTGACAGCAGGAGATTTTAGGTCTAGAAAAGCCTGAGGCGAATAGATTATGTTTAGGCACTGGGAAAAAAAAAACAAAAACAAAAAACCACAGGCACATTATTCAGTTTGTGCCCAAGCAAACTAGTGTATGCCAAACTTGTGCAGCTTTGTTTTCATAACTTCTGGGCTTGTTCTTCGCTCAGTGCATGTTTGTCTGAGAAGTCTTTTCTTCTAAGTGCTCCTTTTTTGTCACGACAAATGCTATTTAGGGGACCAATGAGCTGAGATCATAAAGTGAATTCTTAAGGGAGTCTAATAGGGTCATTGTGATACACTCTTGCAGTGGTAATGCATTTCTGCCTCACAGTGTTTAGCCTGCAGCAACTGTGTATGTGAAGGTTCTGTTTTTACCATATGTGTAATTATGGGAATGAGCCTTCAACTGTTTGAAGAGAGAAGGGTTTAGTTCAGAACTTCAAGAGCATATTTAAAGATAACTGAATTTTTTGCAAGGTTTCAAACCATTTACTTTTTTCCCATGCCTTATGCACCTGACACTTCTTTCTCCTTTTTCCTGTTCACCAAGTCCATTCTGATGACTGTAAGTTGGCAGCTTTTCAATTTGTGGATTTTTGGCAGCATCATTATATCGTATTACAATAAAAATATGCTCTTGTATAACCCTGTTTTCAGGGAATAAGAAAATAGAGTTGGCTTCAGAATATTGAATCATAGTCAGACCTTGTACATTTCCACTAAAACAAGCAAACCAAAGCAAACAAACATAATTATTAGTTCATTTGCATATATAGTAGTTTAGTTTGAGCCTGCATTGATTTATTGAGTACCCATGTGTGAAGAGTCAGACACGACTGAAACGACTTAGCATGCACACACGCATGTGCAAAGAGCACGTAGAGATACATGTGACAGAGTGAGCAGCAAACACATTGTGAAATAAGACAGGTCTGAGATGGAGAAAGAGAAAGGAAGAGAGAGGATGAATGACCTGTATGTGTTCACTCAATGAGTAACGAGGAGGGCTGAGTCTAGTGAACAATTCCCCCCTCCTTACCTCCCCACCCTCTCTCTTTCTATTTCAGAAGACATACTATAGAAGAGCCTCTGACATACTATTCATTATAGCCTCTGTTTCTTATAATTTCTACCCTTGGCATTTTATAAATGACTAAAGGGTTTCACTTAGCATGACTGTTTCAGTATTTAATTTGAAAATTCAAAACATAACACTTAAAATTAACTTGAGGTCAACCTTAGTTATTATGGAAATGAAACTCTGTTCTTATAAAAGGAGGACAGCATATTCAGGAATATAAAAAATGCCTCCCTCTCTAGTACACCATCATTCGTATTTCTTCCCTGTGTAAAGGCTGTGCTTAGCCTCAAATATGAGTTGACAAATTGTCTAGGGTAGGAATAAATCAGTGTTTCCTCACCTATATAATTTACCTACTTTCCACAGTTTGTGGGTTTTGACGTTTCCTTTTAATCAGTTTTTTTTTTTTTTCATCGTGGCCCAGGTTTGTATTTTTGTCACCTCCCTTACTTCTCCTTTCCTGAATATGGTTAGTAATATAAATACCTTGGCCTTCCCAGGGGCACTAGTGCTAAAGAGCCTGCCTGCCAATGCAGGAGCCGCACAGAGGTTCCATCTCTGGGTTGGAAAGATCCACTGTGGAAGGGGATGGCAATCCACTCCAGTATTCTTGCATGGAGAATCCCAAGGGTAGAGGAGCCTGGCAGGCTATAGTCCCGAGGGTCGCACAGAGTAGGACACTCCTGAAGCAACTTTGCACACATGCATGCACATAAATACCTTGAAAAGAAGTGCCATTGTTTACCTCTGTTACACTGAATGTTTATTACAGGTGTTGCAAAAAAAATTGAAAAGAGAGATCTTTTAGAGATAGTATTGAATTCAACATGAATTCCACTGTTTTTAGATTGTATCCTCAAAGGACTATGAGTGTCTAGACACTCGCATCAGTGGAGATGATTATTAAAATCTGTTCCGGTATAATCTGAGCTGAGGAAAACAAAAAAGGCTGAAATGAATATTCCAGCAAGATTAACTTATCAGACAAAAATGTTCAGTGTGTATGGAACTGAAATTGGTGGTTTGTTCCTGTCTCTAGAAACTAGTAAAGGATAGGATTAGGTCTGCTGCTGCTGCTGCTGCTGCTGCTGCTAAGTCGCATCAGTCATGTCCAACTCTGTGCAACCCCACAGACGGCAGCCCACCAGGCTCCTCTGTCCCTGGGATTCTCCAGGCAAGAATACTGGAGTGGGTTGCCGTTTCCTTCTCCAGGATTAGGTCTAGAGGTTGGCTATTCATAATAGATATAAACATAGTCCAATATCAAAGGACAGATGTTTTGTTTGCTGTTTATACATCTATATAGTTTGAAAACAGTCCCAAGATTGTACTCTATCAAATGAAACCTTACCTGAGATCTTTGAATATTGATTCAAATTTTCTACCTGGTACTTTAACCAAACATTTGTACTGTTGGTATACAGGCCACTTTGAGCTCTTAAAAGCCAAAAGAATTCAGTTTTCCGTTTTAATGAGCTCTTTTGCACTGTAGTAATTTTAATATGGTGGTTTAATCAATAATATGTATAGTAGCAGAGCCTTTGGGCATTTAAAATGTCAGCTGTTTAATTTTGAAAAATGGATGCTAGCCTTACAAAATCATCTCATCAAGCATTTGCATTATATTATGCTTAGCACAGAGACTTACATTGTACTTAGAATGTCTTCATCAGTTATAGCAGGACGATGTAAGGCTTGGGGATCTTTATGTGTGATATCCAATTACCAGATCTTAAGGCCTAATTAATTTTCCCAATTTCTTTTCTATACAGTAAAACAAAATGGCCAGAAAGAAAAAAAAGTAAGCTGCTATCAAACTGTCCAATTTATACTGTTAGAACTTTTGATTATTGATTCTCTTTCCACAGTACCCTTCCCCAGAGACACATCACATACATGCATATGCAGACAAAACATTATGCAGCCACACAATGCAGCCACACAACACCTGAGTTGATGTATTCTAGAATGCACGCATGACTTTTAGGACTGACTCTACAGGTAATGGTGCAAGTGAGTGGTCATAATAAAATATGAGAAACGAAAAGGAAATCAGTATGCATAGACATACACAGACACACACACACTCTCTCTCTCATAACATAAAAATAAATAGCAAATTCAGTTCAGTTCAGTCGTGTCTGACTCTTTGCGACCCCATGAATTGCAGCACGCCAGGCCTCCCTGTCCGTCACCAACTCCCGGAGTTCACTCAGACTCACATCCATCGAGTCAGTGATGCCATCCAGCCATCTCATCCTCTGTCGTCCCCTTCTCCTCCTGCCCCCAATCCCTCCCAGCATCAGAGTCTTTTCCAATGAGTCAACTCTTCGCATGAGGTGGCCAAATACTGGAGTTTCAGCTTCAGCATCATTCTCTCCAAAGAAATCCTAGGGCTGATCTCCTTCAGAATGGACTGGTTGGATCTCCTTGTAGTCCAAGGGACTCTCAAGAGTCTTCTCCAACACCACAGTTCAAAAGCATCAATTCTTCGGCGCTCAGCCTTCTTCACAGTCCAGCTCTCACATCCATACATGACCACAGGAAAAACCATAGCCTTGACTAGACGGACCTTTGTTGGCAAAGTAATGTCTCTGCTTTTGAATATGCTGTCTAGGTTGGTCATAACTTTCCTTCCAAGGAGTAAGTGTCTTTTAATTTCATGCCTGCAATCACCAAGGCATCTTTGGAATCTGAATAGATAGCTAGTGGGAACCTGCTGTATAGCACAGGGAGCTCAGCTCAATGCTCTGTGAGGACCTAGCGGGGTGGAATTGAGAGGGAAGGGGTTGGAGGGAGGTCCAGAGGGAGGGCATATATGTATACATATAGATGATTCACTTCGCTATACAGCAGAAAATAAACAACATTGTAAAGCAACTATACCCCAATTAAAAGAAAAAGAATATAAAGAAAGGTAAAAATACAAAATTCACTTTCAGGTGTGCTAAGGAGTACCTCAAGGACAAGAGCATCATTCTCCAAAATGACTAAATTTAAAAATAATGAAAGATCAATTATTATCAAAGAGAGTTATGATATAATTCCAAAAAATAGAGAAATCTAATAGACTTGAAATAAAAGCCTTAAATGGAAAGTTAAAAAATCACAGATTTTTCTCATGAGTAACTCTCTGTGTAATTCTTATAAAAGTAGAAATTTATTTAATGACAACTGAAGGTTCTCCTGGGAAGGACTTTCATTTTTTATGTTATTGTAATAGTAAGTAATAAATAAAGCTGTCAACTGAGCACTTGCTATTTACCAACCACTGTGCTTTCACTTTGCATAAATTAACTCCTATTTTATAGCATAATTCCTCACTTGAAGATGAAGATTTCATGACTCACCGAGGTTAAATACCTTGCCAAAATTGCATAGCCTGAAAATGGTAGAGACTCCAACTGAAGTCTGACTCTGACAGTTATTCTCCTCACTACTCTAAGGACGGTAACTGCTACCTCTCTAGATTAGAGGATTTGAAGGAACCAGAGGGGAAAATATATTTGAAGAGAATAGTCAGATTAAAATATAATGATACAAGAATGAAAAAGATAAACTTTAAAATCTGGTATAATACACTAGATATTTTAAAATTTCTTCTATTCATAAAAGAGGGATACAGTAACTTAAGGAATAGATATTAAATTGGTTTAAAATTGTAATGGCCAAAAAATGAGAAGAGGAGAACCAAAAATTTAATAAATCCTTGTGAGTAAGAGGACAAGTTGAGTAGGAGTACATAATGACAAATGTGTTATTCAACCTTATGTGAGAATTGGCTTTAGAGAGGGGGAAAAGGAAAGGGAAAAGGAAATACATGAATATTTAATGAGCATCTACTATGTACTAAGCACTTGTTTCTCCCAGGCTGTCTTTACAGAAAACAGAGGAGTTAGACATGATTGCCACAAAGCAGATGCTGAATGAATGAATAAAACTTCCCTTATAAAGCTTGATTGCATCCTACCTCACACTTTTCCTTATGGTTGTATAAGTACATTATAAATAGGATTATTTCATTAACAAACAATTGTCGAGTCCTGACTATATGCTAAGCCCTGGGACAGGAGCATGGTAAGTTATAGCTTGTGATCAACAGTTCAATAGTATATAAACAATTACAATGTGATGGGATGAATGTAATGATAGAGGCTTGCACCAAATTGCTTGAGGCATAGAGGAAGGAATGGTCAATATTTTTATTGCTTGAGGTAAGGGACTTAGGAGTTTGACTTAAGGATGATACTTAGGGCAGTTTTAAAAAAATGCTTGGGCTTCCCTGGTTGCTCAGCAGTAAAGAATCCACCTGCCAATACAGGAGATGCAGGTTCAATCTCTGGATCAGGAATATTCCTTGGAGGAAGAAATGGCAACCCACTCCAGTATTCTTGCCTGGAAAATCTCATACACAGAGGAATCTGGTGGGCTACTGTTCTTGGGGTCTCAAAGAGTTGGACACGACTTAGTGATTGAATAACAATGACCTTTCCATGAAAAAAGAGCGAAAGGGCGTGGAAGATGCATAGTGCAAAACCAGACAGATGTCAAAGACGTGCCCATCTAGCTTTTGGTATGTAGTTGACAGGGACATGACAGCCACAAAACCTGACTAAAAATTTAGGAGGCTCATTTGCCTTGCTAGTGGTGATTACCTGGAACCTAGAGAGGGCTTATAAGGCCAGAAATGCCTTTCAGTCAGTCCTGAGATTAAATTAATCTCAATAAGACAAGGTACCAGTGCACTGGTTTAAAATGAAGTATTGGTACGACAGTGGGCGAAGTGTTGGCTATAACAACAAAGTGTCGGATGTAACATGGTTGTTCAGTCGCTAAGTCGTGTCTGATACTTTGCAACTCCACAGACTGCAGCACGCCAGGCTTTCTTATCCTTCACTGTCTCCCAAACTCATGTCTATTGAGTCAGTGGTGTCATCCAACCATCTCATCCTCTGTCACCTGGTTCTCCTCCTGCCCTCAATCTTTCCAGCATCAGGGTCTTTTCTAGTGAGTTGGCTTTTCACATCAGGTAGCCAAAATATTGGAGCTTCAGTAGTAGTCCACTCAATGAATATTCAGGGTTGATTTCCCTTAAGATTGACTGGTGTGATCTCCTTGTTATCCAAGGGACTCAAATGAGTCTTCTCTAGCCCCACAAATCGAAAGCATCAGTTCTTTGGTACTCAGCCTTCTTTATGTCCCAACTCTCACATGCAGACATGGCTACTGGAAAAACCATAGCTTTCTCTATACAAAGCTTTGTATACAAAGCTATACAAAGCTTTGACCTTTGTGGGCAAATAGATGAATGCTAGGAAATATATAAATAATTACTGTAAATACTGGGTCAAGCCAAAGGGACTTTTACAGAAGACATGTTTAAAAACTGAAGTAGGGATTTGGAACCTTTGAATTCAATCCTGCCTATATCTTTTGATTTGAATAACTACTATACTAAGGTCATTTTCAGTTTCATGATTTAAAAAAATAAAGTATAATCATCGTTTACAAAAGAAAAATGTCAGGATTAGAGTATAGTGTGTTTAACTATTGGGATAAATTCTTTCTGTTAGTATCTCAGGCCAGAGGGAGGTACTCAAAATCATTTGATACTCAAATCATTCTTTCTAGCTATTCTCCAGTTTTTAATCACTTGACCACCTAATTGCATAACTTATATCAGAGAATATGTGTTTTGCCACCCTTATTCAAAGGCATCTCCCTGCAACAGCTTTAATTAAAATTTAAGTTTTTTTTTTTTTTTCCTGTTGGGCTTCCCTGGTGGCTCAGAGGTTAAAGCGTCTGCCTGGAATGTGAGAGACCTGGGTTCGATCCCTGGGTCTGGAAGATCCCCTGGAGAAGGAAATGGCAACCCATTCCAGCACTCTTCCCTGGAGAATCCTATGGAGGGAGGAGCCTGGTAGGCTACAGTCCATGGGGTCACAAAGAGTCAGACACTACTGAGTGACTTCACTTTCACTTTAGTTTCTGTGTTTTTAAAATAATAAACACTGATCTGCTAAATAAATAGAACCAGCTTTCTATAATATAAGCATCTTCCTATATTCAAGTTATAAAAACTTATAGATATTTATAATTAATATATTAATAGTTTCATAAATCATTAATAGTTTATTAACTTCAAATCATATTGCTGAGAACACAGAATATAGACTCATGACTGTAGAATTATGTCAGTAACAGTAAAATTGTCTCATAAAGGTATCTGGCAAAATGAATAAGGATGTAAAGAAAAGTTTCAGGAAAATAAATTAAAACAACCTCAAGATCCCTAAGCAATATCCTTTTTTAATAAGAACTATGTAAAAAGCCTAAAGAATGACCTATAAAAATTGAATCTAGACTTAGATTATAACTCTATCATTAGTAGATTACTTTGTAAGAAGTGGAGATTTTTAGGGAAGGTTTGACAGGAGCACAGATGTGCAAGAAGACACAATCCACGGGATGTAGAACAAGTTCAGGAAAGGCCAGGGTACTTGGGTTTCATGAGTCCCTTTCCGCCTACCTTTACATCATTTCCAAGGCTATAATGATGTCCCAGTGTTCTGGGAACTGAGCAGCATCACTCAGAGAGGCTGTCATGAGTCCCCAGGCCCGTTTCTTATAAGGGACTACACCTCTCCTTTCCTGAGCAGCACATATGTTCAGGGATCAGCCGTTCTAGAAAAGGACAGGAAAAACTGACCCACCATGCCCAAGCACTGGCAACAGTGTAAGAGAGTGAAATAAGTCAGAGAACATACACTATAGAATCTGGATACCTACCATCTGCTCCCAGCTCTGCTCGCTGTTGGCAAGCCATTCAGTCCCTCTACATCTCTACTTCCTGGTTTGTTCAGATATGACTTGAAGTTAGACTATTTTATGGGTCCTTCTAGACTAAAATTATTTTATGGGTGAGTAAATCATAAACTTTATCTGAGAAGAGTCTATTTCTCTCTAGTCTGCACTCTATTTCCTAATCTCTACTAGATTTTTCTTTCAAAATTCTTCAGATGGTGCTTAGGCTAAACTAGTATAATTTAAAGGAATTCATTTTGGAAAGGTATTTGAATATGTTGTGGTCCTTCAGCAAGCATATGACTGTGGTTCAGGAGTTGATTCATCCAATGCAGGTTGAACCCTCTCTGTGTGGGTGGTCAGCTCCATCACCTAGACATGCCTTTCTCTATGCAAAAACATCCCAGCCATGACCACATCCCTCTCTTCTTCCTGCTTTCCATTTCCCCCTCCATTTCCCACTTTTCTCTCTTCTCCATTGGTCTCTCTACCACCTCTCTGAGGTGGTGGTGATAAGATACAGAGACTTTGCACGGCTGGCTGAAATGCCTATCACCACTGGCAGGGAGTGAATCCTGCTATGTTGCCCCTTTCGCAGAAGAAGTCATTGAAATGAACCGTCCCTTACAACTGTATGGTTACCAGCTTTTCATCTTCTTTGTTAGAAAAAGCAGTGATTACAGAGAAAGAGAGACTGAGCACAGCAAGCTTAGGTTTGGAGCAGAAAGCACAAGGTTCAAATCCTGGGTTTGCTCCTTATTATCTAAATAATGTAGGGAGGTTTACTTTGAATTCTGAGCCCAGGTGTCTCCTTTTTGGTAACTTTTAGTATCATGATATCTACTTAATAGGTTCATCAATAGGCGAGGTATAGAGTATCTGGTTCACAGCTACACATTAGAACAAGATTGAAATTCTCCCACATGCAACTTACGTATGATAAAGGAGACTTTCTGATGCATCTGAAACGGCTGAGTTGGTGATCTGTGAATTTTTCCAGGGCAGCAGCTTTCCCTATTTTTTTTTTTTTTTCCTTCTGTCTCAGTCCCTTCCCAAGGTATTTGTTTAATAAATGTAGAGTGAATAAGTGAATTGTTGAACAACACTGTTCAATATTTTCTCAGTATCTTATAAAAGGAACACAATTTTTTGCAGAAGAAGCTAGAATTGATCCATGATTCACATTGTCTTCAGGGGCTTAGTTATTAAGTTACACACAATAATACCTCTGTCCTGGTATTAGAGAAGGAAACTGAAGGTTCAACACAAACATTGTCAACAGAGTGTTTGCCAAGATGAGTCAATATCTCTAAGACATTAACAGACCAAATGAGTGTGTCTAAGAAAGCAAAAAAAGCAGATCAACAGGACTTGGCATGCATACGTTCCTTTTATACTTTTATCTGCAAATCTATATCAAAATAGAGGTTACCAGGATTGTGAGCTCGAGGGTTTTTTTTTTTTTTTTTAAAGATATCTAGTCATATTTTCTTTTCTGAGGAGGAGGGTAGCAATAATTTTCTGAAAAGCATCTACATCCTTGTTGGTTATATTATTAGCAGGTTTAAAACAACTTAAGGAGATCAGAACCAAATGTGGAAGATGAATTATGTGGGAAAGTGGGCTTTAAGGTTTTTGATGTACTCTAGTCCTCAAGACGGAGAAGGCAATGGCACTCCACTCCAGTACTCTTGCCTGGAAAATCCCATGGATGGAGGAGCCTGGAAGGCTGCAGTCCATGGGGTCGCTGAGGGTCAGACACGACTGAGCGACTTCACTTTCACTTTTCACTTTCATGCATTGGAGAAGGAAATGGCAACCCACTCCAGTGTTCTTGCCTGGAGAATCCCAGGGACGGGGGAGCCTGGTAGGCTGCCGTCTATGGGGTTGCACAGAGTTGGACACGACTGAAGTGACTTAGCAGTAGCAGCAGTCCTGAAGAACTGTATTGGAACTTTGACAATGGTAGAGATTTTTGTTTGTGTGTGTGTTTGTTTTTAACTCAGAAATACTGTATCAGAATTTTATTCCTGAGAGTCATCAAATTTCTTGTATCTGCTAAAAAGCAATCATGACAGAAATGAAAGGGGATGAAACAACCTCCCTTTTTTTTTTTTCAGGTGTTTTAATCATTCTTCAATACATTTGAATTGTGAAAGAGTTGTATAGATATAAATAAGGTTTCTTTAGATCTAGTCAGCTTTCCAAACAAGTGAAACCATCACATATTATCCCAAGTCTATATTGTATAATTTCATGGACAGCAAAGTCCCACCTGCCCAAAGATGCTTGATCCATATTCTTTCCTTTTTAAAAATTCTTTCTTTTGTGCATTTATAGATTCGTGTATTTATTCAACTGATTCATTCGATATGTATTTGTATTGAGCTCTTTCTAAGTTAAGCACTGTTAGAAGCACCAAGTTTATGGTGGTAAGAATATTACCATGGTTGCTGATTTCCTCAGGTTTGTGTGTTTATGAGAAAATAATCAAATAAGTACACAGATAATTACAATTTCACTGAACAATGATAGCTCACATTTATTGGGTACTTAATGTGGGCAATGTTATAATAATTATTGGGCACTATTCTCAGTGTTTGCATGTATTAACTCAGTTCTCATGACTCACTTTAGGTAGATAATATTGCATCTCATTTTATAAATAAAGAAAGTGGAGCATAGAAAAAATAAGCAGCTTCTCCAGTGTCATGCAGACTAGCAACTATGCATTCAGGATTCAGTCAAGGAGTCTGGGTATAAATCTTGTACTCAAACCCACTACTTATTCTGAGAAATGACAGGGAAGAAGACTTGAGGAAGCCATAATAGAGTATGAAAGTTTTCCCATTTAGCATAAGGCATACATTTGGAAATGACATTTAAGCTGACCTAAAAAGCAAATGGCTAGTTAGAGTGGGGAGAGGACAGCTCTAACAGAGGAACAGGCCATGTGCAGGCTTTGCAACTGCAAGGGGCCAAACTTTCAGCACAGATATAGCCTGGTGAGTGCTGAAGTTAGACTGGAGGGTTCAACTGTGGCTAGAAAGATAAAAAGACAGAGGGCAGGAGGCAAAGAGAGAGACTGGAAGAAAATGAAAAATATAAAATCTCCAAAGTGCAAAGGGAAGTCATTTATGGAGAGATGTGATCCAGTTGATCTTTTAAGATAATTCTGATTGTGATATAGAGATTACATTGGGAGGGCAAGAGGATAAGTAGGAAAACTGATTAGGAAGCCCTGAGAGTAATCCGAGAGATAGATAATAAAGGTGACAGCATGTCAATGAATTTAGAATGCACCTGAGCAGGCAAGAGAGGAAGAGCCCAGGATAACATTAACAATGGCGTATGGTTTTCTGGGTTTGGATTTTTGACCTGTGGTATTATTGCCTGATGTTCTCAACATTAGGACACTATCCTGAATTATGACATTTTCTTTCAAAAGCCTCAGTTAAAGTGTACAAATAGTAACTGGAATCACACTGGATTTTTTTCACTCATTTGTTAAATAAATGCAGTGTAGAACAAGAATTTAATAAATAGGAATTGAGGCAGTTGTAAGTGGAACATAAGTGACTAGGACTCAAGAGAAGATGTGAAAGTGTTGCATGGTGGAGTTGAGGGCGAGGAATGAAAACTGTGAACCCAATGAAGATGTATCCTGAATCCAGGCTAGTCTACATGTTTATTGTGTTTGGAACTGGCACTTCCATTTCGGGTTTGCACAAATGCCAGTGCTCACATGGGCATCTTGATTTATTTGTTAATACACTCAAATATTTTTTGGATACTGGTTTACTATGTATTTGATAATCTACCATGTGAGTGTCTGGTGAACTAAGTAGGAATGAACGATGCCTTCAGAGAGATTTATCTCTGTTATTGTTTTTTAAATTAATTAATTTTTATTGAAGGATAATTCCTTTACAAAATTTTGTTGTTTTCTGTCAAACCTCAATGTGAATCAGCCATAGGTATACATATATCCCCTCCCTTTTGAACGTGCCTCCAATCTCCCTCCCTATCCCACCCCTCTACGTTGATACAGAGTCCCTGTTTGAGTTTCCCGAGCTTTACAGCAAATTCCCGTTGGCTATCTATTATACATATGGTAATGTAAGTTTCCATGTTACTCTTTCCATACATCTCACTCTCTCCTCCCCTCTCCCCATGTCCATAAGTCTATTCTTTATGTCTGTTTCTCTACTATTGCCCTGTAAATAAATTCTTCAGTACTATTTTTCTAGATTCCGTATATATGCATTAGAATATTATACTTATCTTTCTCTTTCTGACTTACTTTACTGTGTATGATACGTTCTAGGTTCATCCACCTCATCAGAACTGACTCAAATGTGTTCTTTTTTTATGGCTGAATAATATTCCTTTGTGCTTCCCTGGTGGCTCAGAGGTTAAAACGTCTGCCTGCAATGCAGGAAACCTAAGTTCGATCCCTGGGTCAGGAAGATCCCCTGGAGAAGGAAATGGCAACCCACTCCAGTATTCTTGCCTGGAGAATCCCATGGATGGAGGAGCCTGGTGGGCTGTAGTCCATGGGGTCGCAAAGAGTCGGACACGACTGAGTGACTTCACTTTCACTTTCAATATTCCTTTGTGTATATGTACCACACCTTCTTTATCCATTCATCTGTAGATGGACATCTAGGTTGCTTCCGTGTTCTAGCTATGATAAATACTGCTGCAGTGAACAATAGATACATGTGTCTTTTTCAGTTTTGGTTTCCTCAAGGTCTATGCCTAGGAGTGGGATCACTGGGTCATATGGTGATTGTATTCCCAGCTTCTTAAGGAATCTCCATACCTTCTTTCATTTGGCTGTATCAATTTACATTCCCACCAACAGTGCAAGAGCATTCCCTTTTCTCCACACCCTCTCCAGCATTTATTATTGGTAGACTTTTTGATGATGGTCATTCTGACCGGTGTGAGGTGATATCTCATTGTGGTTTTAATTTGCATTTCTCTAATAATGAGAGATGTTGGGCATCTTTTCATGTGATTGTTGGCCATCTTATGTCTTCTTTGAAGAAATGTCTGTTTAGGTCTTTTTCCCACTTTTTGATTGGGTTGTTTGTTTTTCTGGCATTGATTTATATGAGCTACTTGTATATTGTGGAAATTAATCCTTCATCAGCTGCTTCATTTGCTATTATTTTCTCCCATTCAGAGGGTTGTCTTTTCACCTTGCTTATAGTTTCCTTTGCTGTGCAAAAGCTTTTAAGTTTAATCAAGTCCCACTTGTTTACTTTTATTTTTATTTCCTTTACTCTAGGAGGTGGATCATAGAGTATCTTGCTTCGATTTATGTAATCGACTGTTCTGCCTATGTTTTCCTCTAGGAGCTTTATAGTTTCTTGTCTTACATGTAGGTCTTTAATCCATTTGAGTTTATCTTTGTGTATGGTGTTAGGAAGTGTTCTAATTTCATTCTTTTACATGTAGCTGTCCAGTTCTCCCAGCATCATTTATTGAAGAGACTGTCTTTGCCCCATTGTATATTGCCTACTTTGTCAAAAAATAATGTACCCATAGGTGCATGGGTTTATTTCTGGGCTTTCTATCTTGTTCCATTGGTCTTTATTTCTGTTTTTGTGCCAGTACCATACTGTCTTGGTGACTAGCTTTGTAGTATTACCTGAAGTCAGGAAGGTTGGTTCCTCCAGCTCCATTCTTCTTTCTCAAGACTGCTTTGGCTATTTGTGGTCTTTTGTGTTTCCATATGAATTGTGAAATTTTTTCTTCTACTTCTGTGAAAAATGCCATTGGTGATTTGATAGGGAAGGCAATGGCACCCCACTCCAGCACTTTTGCCTGGAAAATCCCATGGACGGAGGAGCCTGGTAGGCTGCAGTCCATGGGGTCGCTAAGAGCGGGACAGGACTCAGTGACTTCACTTTGACTTTTCACTTTCATGCATTAGAGAAGGAAATGGCAACCCACTCCACTGTTCTTGCCTGGAGAATCCCAGGGACAGGGGAGCCTCGTGGGCTGCCGTCTGTGGGGTCGCACAGAGTCGGACACGACTAAAGCGACTTAGCAGCAGCAGCAGCAGCAGCATGACAACTCAAAACCTATGACATGTAGCAAAAGCAAAAGAGGGAAATTTATAGCAATACAATCCTACCTCAAGAAACAAGAAAAACATGGACTAGACAACCTTACACCTACAACAACTGGAAAAAGAAGAACAACAAAAAAAATACCCAAAAATTAATAGAAGGAAAGAAATCATAAGATCTGAGTAGAAATAAATGAAAAAGAAATGAAAGAAACAATATTAAAGATTAAGAAAACTAAAAGCTGGTTCTTTGAGAAGATAAACAAAATTGACAAGCCTTTAGACTCATCAAGAAAAAAAGAGAGAAGAATCAAATCAGCAAAATTAGAAATGAAAAAGGAGAGGTTACAATAGACAATATGGAAATACAAAGGATTATAAGAGACTATTATGAACAACTGTATGGCAATAAAGGAGATAACCTGGAAGAAATGTACAGATTCTTAGAAAAGTTGAATCTTCTAAGACTGAACCAGGAAGAAATAGAAATTATGAACTACCCAATCACAAACACTGAAATTGAAGCTGTGATCCAAAATATCCCCCAAAACAGAAGCCCAGGACCAGATGGCTTCACAGGAGAATTTTATTAAACACTTAGAGAAGAGCTAATGCTATCATTCTAAAACTCTTTCAAAAAACTGCAGAGGAAGGAATACTTCCAAACTCATTGTATGAGGCCACCATCACCCTGATACCAAAACCAGACAAGGATGACACACAAAAAGAAAACTATAGGCCAATATCACTGATGAACATAGATGCAAAAGTCTTCAATAAAATTTTAGCAAACATAATTCAGCAAATATCATGCAGCTCATACACCATGATCAAGTTGGGTTTATTCCAGGGATGCAAGTATTCTTCAATATATGCAAATCAATCAATGTGATACACCATATTAACAAATTGAAAGATAAAAACCTTGTGATCATCTCAATAGATGCAGAAAAAGCCTTTGACAGCATCAACACCCATTTATGATTAAAACTCTTCAAAAAATGGGCATAGAAGGAACCTACCTCAAATATTAAAGGCCATATATGATAAGCCTACAGCAAACATTATTCTCAATGGTGAGAAACTGAAAGCCTTCCCCCTAATATCAGGAACAAGAAAAGGGTGTCCCCTTTCACCACTATTATTCAACATAGCTCTGGAAGTCCTCGCTGCAGCAATCAGAGAAGAAAAAGAAATAAAAGGAATCCCGATCAAAAAGAAGAAGTAAAGCTATCACTCTTTGCAAATAACATGATACTGTACATTGAAAACCCTAGTGTCAGAAAATTACTAGAGGTAATCAGTGAATTTAGCAAAGTTGCAGGATACAAAATCAATACACAGAAATCACTTGCATTTCTATACACTAACAATGAAAAATCAGAAAGAGAAATTAAGGAATCAATCCCCTTCACCAATGTAACAAAAAGAATTGCACATCTAGAAATAAACTTACCTAAGGAGACAAAAGAGCTGTACACATAAAATTATAAGACACTAATGAAAGAAATCAAAGACAGCATAAACATATGGAGAGATATTCCATGATCCTGGGTAGGAAGAATCAATATTGTGAAAATGACTATACTACCAAATGCAATCTGCAGATTCAATGTGATCCCTAGCTCTATTATTTTTCACAGAACTATTTCTGCCACCTTAAAATTACTTCTGTGGCTTGATATTTATGATTACATGTGGTTTTAGATGGTTAAGACTTTTTTTGTATATGCTGTTATCAAAATGCCATTACTAATATCTTCTAATCAGAGATGTATTATTGTTAACAGCTCATCTCTGGGGTCATTCTGCCTTGGTTTAAATTCCAGTTCTGTTAGTCACTTCGTTACTTAATCTCTCAGTGCCTCAATTTTCCATCTTTCAATTGAGAAAAATAGTATTATTTTATTCTTGTGGGAATTAAGTGAGCAAATAGATGTAAAGTACCTAGTGCCTGGCATATGATAAGCTTTAAGGGTATATCAGTTATTATTATTATATTAATGTGTACAAAGCACAAAATTGTTTTATATGTATGTGTGTATATGTTAAAGAAATAGATTTTTTTAATATGTTTTAATAGCCAATGAAATACATAGTTCACTTGCAAAATTTGTAGGTGCAGTAGAATTTCAACTTTTTAAAAGTTGAAGCACAATGAAAACTTTTGACTTGATTGACCTAATAAAAAGATAACAGCGTATTTCTTTCACTCTTGGGTTTTGAAAGATTAAAGCAAATAAAGTACCAGTATCTCTGCCATGTACATCTCTAAGAAAGTCAAGAATAAAGGAAATGTAAACCACCAAAGCAATCCAGATTCAAGTCCTTGTCATTCTGCTGAGAGCCACCAAACAAAGCAGATGTAAGCAAGGCAACTTAAAAAGGAATCAAAATTCCTTATTTTATTATTATTTTTCTATATGAAGAACAGGCAATGTGCATTTCATGCTCAAATAAATTTACTGTACTCTAAGGGCAGAATTCTCTTTGGGCATGCTCTAGGGAAGCATGCTATAAGTGGAATCTCTGTGGAGTGATTCAATCAAGTAATACTGTCATTTAACTTGAAAAAACAATGTTAAATTTAATATTAAAAATTTCTAGTGAATGCAAGACTCAGTGAATGAATTACTCAGTGGACGCATTTCTCCTTTTCCCTTCTAAAAACCCTCAGGTGCTCTAGAAAATAGTATAGCCTATTTACTATATTATAGAATTATGAATTATATAGCCTCACTCAGTTTTAGCAGAGCTATTTTATGATATTAAAATTAAGATTTATGCAGCTACTTTGTTATATTCAAATTAAGATTAAATGGATGGTATATTATATTTTTTCAATGCTAATGGAAAAGTAATGTTGAATAAATTTATGTTCCCAGGGAATGTTATTTATGTTATCTAATTTGTTAAGAATATCGTATTATTACTTAAGCAAGTTAGTTTTTATTTTCACACAAATACACCTTTATAAGGTATTGGGTATTGTACTTTTATAAATCTTAATAAAAATTTCAAGTAAGTCCAAAATTTGACATTAATTATAAAACAGATTTATTACATTTTAATAACCATTTTTTGAAACAGTGGCCAAAAATACACAAAAGAAGGAAAAGCTTTTATTCCGACTTTCATTTTCATGTAACAATCCTGAAATGTTGACGATACAACACTTAACTCATCCAGTTCTGGCCTACTACACTCATTACAGGTTTCGAGTTTTATTAAGCACCATTGCATTCAGTTTAACGTTTGTTCTAACCAGTCCCATGACCAAAGGTATCCATAGCTAGTGCTTGGAAGGGAGTGTTACATAACGGAAAGGTCTGTGATCTTGAAAAAAATTATTGTGTCATTTTCTAAGCCTCAGTTCTGTATTTTTTAATTATATTTTTTAGTTGGAGGATAATTGCTTTATGACGTTGTGTTGGTTTCTGGTGTACAACAAGTGAATCACCTATACATACAGGTTTACATATATCCCCTCCCTCTTAAACCTCGATCCCACCCCTCCCTTCCCACCCAAGTCATCACAGTTATGCATTTTTAAAGAGAGAGTAGTATCTATCTCACATGATTTATTTTATGATGATTAAATTAAATAATCTCTTTAAGCCATCCATATCCAGGCACATAGTAGGCATGTTATTTCACCTTTTCCTTCTATTCTAATGTTGTGTTTGTTGTGCTTAGTCACTCAGTTTTGTCTAACTCTTTGAGATTCCATGGACTGCAACCCTCCAGGCTCCTCTGTCCGTGGAATTTCCCAGGCAAAAATACTGGAGTGAGTTGACATTTCCTTCACCAGGGGATCTTCCTGACCCAGGGATCAAACCCGTATCTCTTGTGTCTGCTACATTGGTATGTGGCTTCTTTACCACTGAGCCACCAGGAAACCCCATATGTTTAAATAAAGGTTCTTAAATACATCAATTGAGAATTAGGTTGCATAGAGCCCACAGACTATTGTATACTAAGTGTTAATGCTGCTGCTACTGCTGCTGCTGCTGCTAAGTCGATTCAGTCGTGTCCGACTCTGTGCGACCCCATAGATGGCAGCCCATCAGGTCCCACGGTCCCTGGGATTCTCCAGGCAAGAACACTGGAGTGGGTTGCCATTTCCTCTTCCAATGCATGAAAGTGAAAAGTGAAAGTGAAGTCGCCCAGTCATGTCCGACTCTTAGCGACCCCATGGACTGCAGCCTACCAGGCTCCTCCGTCCATGGGATTCTCCAGGCAAGAGTACTGGAGTGGGTTGCCATTACCTTCTCCAAAGTGTTAATAATAGTGGATAAAAAATTCTGTGAGAGAACTACTTTACATTTAGGAGAAGATGCCATATACATACTACATATTTCCTTGGTGGGGGTGGGGATCTCTGTTTTCCCTCACTTTGAAATAAAGTATAAGAATCACTAGAAAATGTTGTGGAAAACGAGAGAAGAATGGTAAAATTGTCTACCTTTTTATTTAAAGCAGAGATTTTTCTGACTTTTCCTCTTAAACACTTATGAAGGTAGAGATATAAATTCCTAACAAAATGGTATTCGTATCTATAAATATTCACTGTGTAGGAATGTTTTCCCTCTAAAATAGCATTGAAGGTTCAGGAAGATGGCTGTTTTTCCCCTTGTTTTCAAATACTCCTTAAAGTATATTCTTCCCTCTGTTTGAATCAATTTAAAATATTATTATATTGTTTAAAGAAGTAAATAAAAGAGTGGTTCTTTTATAATTTATAATGATATATGTCTAACCTTGGAATTAAAGTCACTTTTGTTTGAATAGGGGTTAAGTCAGCCCTGGTTGTATGTTAAAAATATTAATCCACCTAAAATTGGTGTTATAGTATGTTCATTGATCCCTTGAATATTTTTTTTTCTCCTTACCACTGTATCATCCTCTTATTAATATTTTTTCTCATTTTGTAGATAATAATAACAGCTACCATTTAATCACACACCAAGTGCTGGGGACTGTGGTAAATTCACTATATGTTCATCCCCACATCAACCCAGTGCTGTCCTTACAGTCCTCATGTGCTTAGTATTATACACATTTGGGATTCAATTGTAATAGAGACTCCTTTGTGGTGCTAGTGGTAAAGAACTCACCTGCCAATGCAAGAGACATAAGAAACATGGGTTCAGTCCTTGGGAGGATCCCCTGGAGGAGGAAATGGCAACCCACTCCAGTGTTCTTGCCTGGAGAATCCCATGGACAGAGGAGCCTGGCAGGCTATGGTCCATAGGGTCGCAAAGACTCGGACAGGACTGAAGCGACTTAACACGCACACATCTAATATAGGAGATGGTAAATAAGGCAAACAATATCACTTAATGAAAAGGGAACTGACTTGGAAGCCAGAAGACTTAAAATATTGTCGTATATTTATGTCATAACTACTCATGTGATCTTGGGGGGAAACACATAATTTTTGTACACCTATGGTAAAAAATTACGTTTAAATTTTATGTACCTTTTCCAAGTTGGTACTCAGGATTCTATTAGGTAAATTGCCAGCTATAAGTGTGACTTTATTGAACAATCTAAGCATGTAAACAGATTCTTCTTTATTTTTTACTTGGCTTGGGCTATCTTCTGTTTACTAAATACTTGCAGATGCGCATTCATCAAGTCCCCTTTTCTTGTGTGCTAGGCATTATCACCCCACTCCAGTACTCTTGCCTGGAAAATTCCATGGATGGAGGAGCCTGGTAGGCTGCAGTCCATAGGGTCGCGAAGAGTCAGACAAGACTGAGCAACTTCCGTTTCACTTTTCACTTTCATGCATTGGAGAAGGAAATGGCAACCCACTCCAGTGTTCTTGCCTGGAGAATCCCAGGGACAGGGGAATCTGGTGGGCTGCCGTCTATGGGGTCTCAGAGAGTCGGACACGACTGAAGCAACTTGGTAGCAGCAGCAGCAGGCATTATCACTTATCTCAAATTGTGTGCCTCACTCAAAATGTTGAGGGTATATTTCCTCAAATTCTTTGTTCTGAGCTATTCTAGCTCAGCCAAGCTACACTGATCATTTTTTATGAAACTGACTTTTCATTCCTTGCCTCTGCTTCCTGTGAGCAGTATTTACTCTGTTACTACTATTTTCCTGCTACTTTCCTAGATCCCTTTGTTGTGAAGTTTAATTCAGTCACTCAGTCATGTCTGACTCTTTGCGGCCCCATGGACTGCAGCACACCAGGCGTCCCTGTCCATCACCAACTCCTGGAGCCTACTCAAACTCATGTCCATGGCGTTATGATACCATCCAATCATCTCATCCTCTGTTATCCCCTTCTCCTCCCACCTCAGTCTTTCCCAGCATCAGGATCTTTTCCAATGAGTCAGTTCTTCGCATTAGGTGGCCAAAGTATTGGAGTTTCAGCTTCAGTATCTGTCCTTCCAGTGAATATTAAGGACTGATTTTCTTTAGAATGGACTGGCTGGATCTCCTTGCAGTCCAAGGGACTCTCAAGAGTCTTCCTCAACACCACAGTTCAAAAGCATCAATTCTTTGGTGCTCAGTTTTCTTTATAGTCCAATTCTCACAACCATATGTGACTACTGGAAAAAAAAAAGATCTCCTCAATTTAAGAGGAATGAGTCACATGATCTAGGACCACATCTGGACCTGACTTCTTACCTTATCCATTACATTTTATCCAGAAGGTGATCTGTATCAAAGATCAGATTCTTGACCCCATTATTATAACCATTGATTTCATTTTTAGGAATTATAGCTTTAATTTTTTCTTCAGTATTCCATGAATAACCCAGGAAACTCAGAAGGAATTTCTCTTTAGATAGCTGTACTCCTTCAACTCCCACCAAAAGAAATACACACAGATACACATACTTTTTTGGGTTTTATCAAGACATTTCCCCCATCTTCTGTATCCACTACCTTACCTGACCCAACCATTGTTTTCTTTCTTTCCTTTTTTTTTCATTTAACAAAATAATCTCTTTCGTTCTTTATAGTTGGCTACTTCTTTTGCATATATGCCATTTACTTTGCTGTTAGAGCTTATTTTATATCTTTCTTAAACAGTATTTGATCTTAACTAAATTGTCTTCTCCAAGCAACATTAGGAAATCCTGATATAATACACATTCTTATTTCATTAAAGATGTCATATTTTTAGATATGATCATAAGAAAATGACTTGTGATATTCCAGGATCACCTCCCTACTCCACTGAAACATTAAAATATGTTTCAATTAACTAAACGGTAGATTTTATTTGATAGCTTTCACATTCCATATATATTTGTAATTATTCGATAAACACTTTAGACATTAAAAAATATTTTAAGTGACTTAATGATATAAAACAAAACTTATAATTAGTTGCAGGTAGCACTTTATTTTATGGAACATGCAAATTCCAATTTAGTGACTTTATGCTGAGACATATAATATAGGACAGTGGCGGCTGTCTGCAAAGTATGGCACTGTGTGTATCTTTACTGATTAAATGAGATCACCATATGAAAATACCTATTACAGCACTTGTCACAGAGACCGTTCAATAAAGGTTCAGAATTGTTTAGATATGAATAGCAAAATGAGATCCAGCCAGTCAGTTGTTAACACAGAGTTAGAAAGTGATGAGGCACTGGACTAGCTGATGTGTTTTTAGGAAAGCAGGAGAATTCTACAGGACATCCAGAAACTTCTAAAACGCTGTGCAGTCATTTTTGGCATTTCAGTAGTTTTTGCCTAGCGTCCCATTATTATGACGTTTAGAGTGTTCTCTTTCTCACCAAAAGTGTTTAACATTTTCTTTCAAAGTTTGTTTCTCTCTAATGTAAATGTAGCTTCTGATGTCTTTCTGGATTCTAACCCAACGTGTTATTCACTATACAGAATTTATTTGTCTGGAAAGCATTTTTCTTCAAAGTGAGTTCTAATACTCAAGAGCAGACAAAAGAAATGAAAGAGCACGTAGTGAGGGAACTAGTAAAAAATTATATATGTATATATATGCTATATATTATATGCAAATACCTATATATTTGTGTAAACATATAAGTATTAAGTGTATATAGATATTTGCTATCTATATTGGGGCTTCCTAGGTGGCGCTAGTGGAAAAGAACCCTCTTCCCAATTCAGGAGATGTAAGAGATGTGGATTTGGCCCCTGGGTTGTGAAGATCCCTTGGAGGAGGGCATGACAACCCACTCCAGTATCCTTGCTTGGAGAATCCCATGAACAGAGGAGCCTGGCAGGCTATACGGTCCATAGGATTGCAAAGAGTATCTATAGATACTGAGCATCTATATATACTAAATAGATGAACTGAGTGACTAATCCACACAGACACACACACACACAGTTTCTGATAGCAGCTTTTAGAAACACTGAGTTAGTAATGTAATTTATATGAATCCAGCCCTTAAAACATGAACTTATATGACCCTCTTACAATGGGATAAGAAGATGCTCGTTTATTTCCGTTCAAATGTGCCGCACATCCCTTGACAAAGTTATACTTCCGAGTTAGAAACACCATTTCCCCCACTGTCTCTGTTCCTACTCTCATCTTCTTTGCCACTTACTGGATTAGAGTTTCAGAAAGGGGTGGGAGGTAGAATGTCCATGATGCTGCTTTATTGAGGGCATGCCTGAGACTTGGATTCGTGCCTGAGGACTATGCATTAGGTTTGGATTGAGGGAGATGTAGGAGAGGGATGGAATATAGTCCCATTCTATACAAACAGTATTATTAATTTATGAACTCTGTATAGTATAGAGCTTCTCTCATAGCTCAGTTGGTAAAGAATCTGCCTACAACGCAGAAGACCCTGGTTCGATTCCTGGGTTGGGAAGATCCCCTGGAGAAGGAAATGGCAACCCACTCCAGTATTCTTGCCTGGAAAATCCCATGGACAGAGGAGCCTGGCAGGCTACAGTCCATGGGGTCACAAGAGTCAGACACAACTTAGCAACTAAAGAGAAAGAGAGAGAGATAGTATATATTGTCTAGAAGTAGAAGCCACCTACATGCCTACATATTATATATCAGCATATCAAACTTATAACTATTATTTTCCACATTTTATGAATCTTCTCCAGGAAAATTATGAAACAAAGTAAAAATACTTGCTTAAATCTTGCAAGGAAGTCAATAGTAAAAAGAGACAAGGAGCCAACAGCCCATAATACTTATAACTCAGTGCTATAACCAGAAAAGTATTTATATTGGTAATGTGTACATAATAAGAAAACATTTCCATTATAAATGCTTTAGTTTTCATACTTCAACTGCCTTTCCCAGTAAAATAAGATGGGATTGAATAGTTTTTATTTTTTGTAGTTTTGTAATCTGGAGCCTATTTGGTGCCTTGGAAGTCCCAGAAATTCATAACTTGCATTTCTATTTTGTGCATTTAACAAAATCTATGATAACAGCAATAAAGAGGGAGTTAATATTTAAATGGAGATAAGTGATAATAAACATTTAACAGCTAATCAGCATCACTCTACAGAGACATATATTGTTCTAAACGTTATCTTTCACCTTTTATTTATAGTAATTGAAGACTGCCACTGGGAAGCTGCATCATGAGCTACTTGGGCTTCTAAAGTGTCCAGTGGATTTTTCATCACATAAGGTAAATGCCAGATTTATTTTATTTGTATTTTCAGGATGTAATGAAATGCTATTTTTTGTATTAAGATTTATTCTCTTTATACTAAGAAGAAAGTAAATTTTCTTTTATTTGGTCATACATTTAATTAAGTAGTTCCTCTGGCTTGTTAGCTCTGAAGTGACTGGGGGAAGTTATTGACATATTGACAACCACTTCTAGGCTTATGCATTTTCCTCTGTAAAACTATCATATGTATTATGTGTTTCAGACAATCTGTTCTCTGTTTTTGTTTGCTTAATGTCATCTTGTCTCTTTAAATACTATGTTAACATGTTCACATGTTACACATAAAATTTAATGGCTAAAGATATTTTCTTTATTAGTATTTATGACTGAGGTCATTGTGTTGGAGGTAGATTATTATTAATTTAAAGTGGTAGTTGAGTTACATCTGGGCTTTTTTTTTTTTTTTCCATTAATTTTGGAGGGTATACCTAAATATACATTTGCTCACCCTATAGTTTATAAAATTACAGCTACAAAAGTAGAAACTACTTCAGTGGTTTGAGTATTTATAATGTGGATTACTTTCTTTTCCTTGGGAGATGTTATTAGTTTTTCTACTTTGTCTTTCTCTACTAGTGGTCCTTCTACAAGCATCACAATAATTTTATTTTTATTATTTGTTTTATTTTTGTTTTCAGTTGTAAGAGAGTAAAACATTTGCAATCACTGCTTTCTTTTCACCACCTGAGATTACAGAGAAAGGATTTAGAATTCCAGGGTGCCCAGGAAGACAAGGTTTGGCTAGTAACTATGAAGAAAACCTCATTTAATACATCTAAAGGGAGATACATGGGGCTGCTCACTTGTGTCCTCATGAAGACCAAGAAGTGAAGAAAAGAACATCTTCATCTGAAAAATGAGTTTCTAAGAAAGGAAATATGCCTGCTTCTAGCACTGTTTTGCATGTCTGTCAAACAAACAATAATAGTAAAGACAGAATGGCTTGTATGTAAATGGCTTGTCCAAGTACAAATGGCGGAAATAGACACAAACATAAACACATAAGTCTAGAATGGTGTTTTGGTTTCTAAATGAAACACATTTTCTATGCATTCAAATAGAAATTTAAATTAGAAATAGAAATACATTTCAAGGCATAATAGGAAAGAAATTAAATATACATAAAATAGACTAAATTGTTCAAATTTTAAATATCATGACATCTTGATAAAACTTAAATCATAAACTGCACGCTGAAGCACATGACTCAATGTTTTACGAGGGGCTCCATTATGTTAACTTGGATGAGCTAAGAGGCAAAGAATGAGCAGTCATGTGAAGAGAATTAGAGGAAATTGCTCATCTATTCAGCACAAAACTGTCCATCATTCACAGGGCCCTTCCAATCAAAGAGAACATTTAATGGCACTTATAATATGGTAAATTTGACGTGATTTGAAGACACTGTGAACTATTATTTCTTCCTTAAATATTTCTATAGTATAGCCTTTCATAGTTCCTTTGGTCAGTTCAAGTAATCCTGGTAAGTTCATATCTTGTTTTCTTGTTGAATTTATGTGAAAGTCTACCATCTATCCCTTCTTGTGAACCCAAAGAACACTGGCTGTCTTCAGATATACTTTGATAGTAGATAGAAGGTGGTTTTATTTTTTCAGCAAAAGAAGGAGAAATACATACAATTCATTTGTTATTAATATTTCATTTAATGTTGATGTGGTTTTTAAAAACATCCAAGCCATATGGAAATTTGCACTGAGAACTTTCATTTTAACAGAAGTTTAAAACAGGTATCATAAGCGGAATGAAAGGACAGAGCCCATATATTTTAGAGACTTTTTCTAACAAATAAGCTCACTTTCACCTCCATTTTCAGCTCCTTACTCCCAAACACTGACTCTTTTTCCTTTGCCCTCAATCTTCATCTAAAGTGACAGATGGAAATTTTAACTTTGCCCCACTCACTCCCACAGGTAATGAACTCTGCACCTATTTGTTATTGCTAATGTTCATTTCCTGAAAACTTTAGGTGAATTTTAAAAAATTATTTTCCTCATTCTAAATATCAGAATATGTATGTGTATGTATATCAGTATTGGTTAAGAGTGAGATGAATTATGAATATAGCAGAGATATTTTATGTTGTACAAAGAAGCATATATTCAAGTTTAGAAAGTAAATGTATCCCATGTGATAGCCAGCGTGCAGTTAGAATGTGAATGAAATGAATAGGCATATTGAACAGAGAAGGCTCTGTAAAATAGGTTAACTCAGAATGGGAATAGAAGACTCCCAACTGAGAACTGAATACACAAATTAAAGGACAGTGATAAACTCAAAGATAACTGCCCTGAGCAAATGTGATAATGAGGGAACCTATAATTTGAAAGAATTATATATTCCATTTTTTAAGAAGATATGGGAGTATTGTTTGATTTACAATGCTGTGTTAGTTTCAGGTATACAGCAAAGTGAATTAGTTATACATAGATATATATCTAGGGGCTTCCCAGGTGACGCTAGTGGTAAAGAACCTGCTTGCCAATGCAGGAGACTTAAGAGATGCAGGTTGGATCCCTGGGTTAGAGAGGTCCCCATGAGGAGGGCATGGCAATCCACTGCAGTATTTTTGCCTGGAGAATCCCAGAGACAGAGGAGCCTAGCAGGCTTCAGTCCATAGAGTCGCACAGAATTGGACACGACTGAAATGACTTAGCACACACACACGCACATACATATATCTGGGCTTTCTGGGTGGCTCAGTGGTAAAGAATCAGCCTGCCAGTGCGGGAGACAGGACAGAAGCCGCGGGCTTGATCCCTGGGTCATGAAGATCCTCTGGAGGAGGAAATGGCAACCTACACTAGTATGCCTTTCTGGAAAATCCTGAGGACAGAGGAGCCTGGCGGTTCACCAGTTCATGGGGTCACAGAGTCAGACATGACTTAGTGACTCAACAGCAACGGCAGCGGCATGCATATATCCTCTCTTCTTCACACTCTCCAGTTCTCAAAGGCTCTTGTTTTTGTTTTCATTTCATTAGTTTTTCTTTGTTGTACAAATCTTTTAAGTTTAATTAGGTTCCAGAGACTGATCCAAGAAAATATTGCTACAACTTATGTCAAAGAGTGGAGGGTTTTGCCTATGTTCTCTTCTGGAAGTTTTATGGTACTTTGTCTAACATTTAAGTCTTTAAACCATTTTAATTACATTTTTGTATATGATTTGAGGGAATGTTCTAATTTCATTATTTTACATGTGACTATCCAGCTTTCTAGTCATCACTTGTTGAAAAGACTGTTTTTCCTTTACTGCCTATTCTTGCCTTCCTCATCATAGATTAATTGACCATAGGTATGTGGGTTTATTTCTGGACTCTATTCTCTTACATTGATCTATTAATATATATCCATTCCCCCCCCAATACCACACTATTTTGAGTATAGCTTTGCAGTATTGTCTGACATCTTGGAGAGTTATACCTCCAGCTTTGTTCTTTTATCTCATGATTCCTTTTCAATTCTGATCCTTAGTGGTTCCTTATAAATTTTGGACTTTTTTTTATTTCTCTTAAAATATCCTGAGTATTTTGATAGGTATTGCATTAAATCTGTAGATTGCTTTGAGTAATACAGCTATATTAATAATATTGATTATTACAGTACAAGAACATAGTATATCTTTTCATTCTTCTGAATCATCTTCAGTTTCCCTCATCAGTGTTTTATAATTTTCAGCATATTGGCCTTTGCCCTACTTCATTCATTTTAATGCTGGATCTTTCTTGATATGTGATTTTAAGCAGGATTTTTTTCTTTTTCTTACTTTCTCATTCTGGTATTTCATTATTAGTATATAGGAACACAACATATTTCTGTGTATTAATCTTGTGTCCTGCAACCTTGCTTAATTTATTTATTAGTTCTACCAGTTTTTGAGTGGAGACTTTAGGATTCTCTATGTAGAGTATTATATCATCTGCAAATAGTAATTATTTTACCTATTCCCTTCTAATTTGGATACATTTTGTTTCTGTTTTCTTGTCTGATTACTGTGTCTAGGACTTCCAATACTATGTAAAAGAGAACTAGTGAGAGAGGCATCCTTGTCTTGTTTTTGAATTTATTGGGAAGCTTTCAACTTTTCCCCTTTGAGTGCTATGTTGGCTATAGGTTTGTCATAAATGGCCTTTATTATGTTGAGATATGTTCCCTCTATAGCCACTTTGATGGGAGTTTTTTGTCATGAATGACTGTTGAATTTGTCAAATGTTTATTCTGTATCTGTTGAGATGATCATGTGGTTTTTATCTTTCCTTTTGTTGATGTTGTGTATCACATTTATTGATTTTCTTTAAACTTTTTATTTTGTATTGGTATATAGCCAGTTAACAATGTTGTGACGATTTCAGGTGAACAGTGAAGCTATACATACACATGTATCCATTCTCCCCCAAGCTCCCCTCCCATCCAGGCCACCACACAACACTGAGCAGAGTTTCATGTGCTATACAGTATGTCCTTGTCAGCTATCCATTTTAAACTTAGCAGTATGTATATGTCCATCCCAAACTCCCCAGCTATCCCTTCTTCCATCCACCTCCAACAACCATAAGTTCATGCTCTAAGTCTGTGAGTATCTTTCTGTTTTGTGACTAAGCTCATTTGTTTCATCTCTTTTTAGATTCCACATATAAAGGGTGTCATATGGTATTTCTCCTTGTCTGTCTGACTTACTTCACTCAGGATGACAATCTCTAGGTGTATGTGTTGAGCCTTTCTTGTAACCCTGGAATAAATCCAACTTGATCATGTTGTATGATCGATTTTATGTATTGTTGGATTAGGTTTGCTAATGTTTGCTTAATTTAAGATGATTTTTATAAAGAAATTTTATTTAGAAAAAATGTAGAATTTCTTCAGGGATTTTTGGTTTAGGCTTTTCTCCCAGCGGTAGTAGTGCAACTTGGAGGATGTAGTCTTGGTCTGGGAATACTTTAATAATGAATTTTTCCAATGAGGCAGAGGGTGGAAGTGTTGGCTTTATTACTTTGAAGAAAGTGAAATAAGTAGGCTGTCTTCAGAGCTGAAGTTGAGAGAGAAATTCAGGAGTATGTGGGTTGAAATATTTAAGCCCTCATTTCCTTTCTGAGCAAGTTGAGGTTTAATCTGCCTGGAATAATTCTATTTTAGTAGAATAGGATATCAACTTTAAGTCAACTGTTTACTCAGTTTTAGTTCATCTATATTAGAATGAAAGTGAACCTCAAGATTCCTTTTAGCTCCCCAAATCTATGAATTTCACCTATCTGACATGTTTCCAATAGTGAAGCAGAATGTTTTAGTGGTTGCAATCTCAAACCCAGTGCAGCATTCCTGGTTTCCACTTACTGCATCTGTCACTTTGGGAATTTAGGGGAGGTTTCTGAGGCTTTAATAATCTATGAAAATAGGATGATGGAACTACTGCTTATGGTGTGATATTGTTATTGAGGTTCATGTATTAATGATGGTAAAAAGAATGACTTAACATCAACCATTGCTAACTATATGCTTTGCCATTTCACTGTTCTTGAGTTAGAGCCCAACAGTTAGTTCCCTAGGAGTACATTTTACAGAATGGATTAAAGTTGAATATTTTATGGGTACCTTGTTTATTATTTTTTTAAATAATTTAGGATTACGATTAGGATAAGGTGTTGACCTTTCAATAAGAAAGTTCATGTATTGGGTAATACCAGAGTTTTTCCTGGGGAAAGTCCAGATGTTGACTACAAATATTCCCTTTTGTACTTCTCTGCATAGGTACAGTGGTAGCCTGTCCACATAAGTATTCTGCCTTAGGCATCTAGTTCAGCTCAGTTCAGTTCAGTAGCTCAGTCTTGTCCGACTCTTTGTAACCCCATGAATCGCAATACGCCAGGCCTCCCTGTCCATCATCAACTCCCGGAGTTCACCCAAACTCATGTCCATCGAGTCAGTGATGCTATCCAGCCATCTTATCCTCTGTCATCCCCTTTTCCTCCTGCCCACAATCCCTCCCAGCATCAGAGTCTTTTCCAATGAGTCAACTCTTCGCATGAGGTGGCCAAAGTACTAGATGATGCCAAAATTATGCATGTTTTAAAACCTAAGGATTTGTTTTAATTAGTAACACCAAATGAGTACAATCTGTTACTTATCATACAATATATACACCACAATTTTTCCCAGCCAGTATTAATCAGCAAAGTAGTAGCAAGAAATAACATTGAAGGAGGATTGCCTGAATAATATGAATATTTTTCATTTGTAAATATAGCTGTAATTTTATCAGTGTATTAAATAAGACTGTTAAAATATTTGTATTCACTCTATAGAAGGTCACTAAATTCAATCAATACAATCAACCTATGCCGATTTGTGTTAATAGATGTCAGAAACCTATGTTTACATTTATTGTGGTAATGTTATTCATGGTATGGTTCTTCTTCATTCTGTGTAGAGTGTCTCCAATAAGGAGATGATGCAACACACTTCCCCCCAGTTTCAGCACTCCAAACTGGGAGGTGGGTTTCTCCTGGCAACTTGTTTATTTTTAGCTTATCATTCCAGTAGATCGTGTAATAGATTTATTTGAAGGTCCTTGTAGGATGCTGCTGCTGCTAAGTCATGTTAGTCATGTCTGACTCTGTGCTACCCCATAGACAGCATCCCATCAGGAAGCTTATAATTGATTCTGTTTCAGGTGTCAGTGAGTAAATAGAATTGAATGGCATAAATGATATTAAGCACAACTGCCTTTGATCAGTCTGAGCACGAATACCATGTGTTTTATTTGGTTCTAGGGTAGGTTTGGTCAGGATGCCATCTTGTCTTCTTTCAGTGTTTATCTTATGGTGGTGTTGTGAATGTTAACCAAGATAATCACTTAGTATATTAATACATATTTTTGGTAAATGTTAGCTATGGCTAATATTGATATAAGAAGTTCCCAAGAAGCAGCTCTTTTTCTGCTACCATTCTTGGCTTACCAACACATACACACACACGTTCATGAATGTATGCATTCAGTTAACATTTATTGAGTGCCTATCATGTTCACTTATAATTCCTATGTCTGTGAGTAAGCAATATAGATAAAGTGCTTGTCCTCACAGAGCTAATGTTCTCAATGGGTGTTGTAGGGTGTGGAGTTCATTAACAATAAAAATAGACAAAAGAAAATACTCAGTAATAAGGCACGCTAAGTTGGAAATAAAATAGGTTGAGAGCCTGAGGAGCTGCTTTGAATTGTGTTATCAGAAAAGACCTAATTATAGAGGTGATATTTTAAGCTGGGTACTGAATGAAAAGGAGTTACCTATGCAATATCTGTCAGAAGAGCTTTTTAAGGAGAAGGAATATGTAAGTAAGTCCCAAGAAGAGACAGTAATCTAAATGGCGATTCTAAGGGACTGTGGGATAGTCATTGATGAACATGTAGGTGTGTAGGCATGAGTCTGCCTTATCTGTATTTCACTGTAAAGGCTGAGGTCTTCCTACATGGAGAAGCTCAGTCATCTTATTAAGGCACTCTTCTACCTCATGGTTCAGATGGTAAAGAATCTGCCTGCAATGTGGGAGACCTGAGTTCGATCCCCGGGTTGGGAAGATCCCCTGCAGAAGGGAATGGCTACCCACTCCAGTATTCTGGCCTCGAGAATTCCATGGGCAGAGGCGCTGACAGGCTACAGTCCATGGGGTGGCAAAGAGTCAGACATGACTGAGCGACTTGCACTTCACTTCACTTCACTTCTCCTTTCTATCCTATCTCTCCACATGGTAAACTGACCAAGGACTTAATCCCTAGGCAGGTCCCTCTGATCTGTATTTTCCTTGAAGGCATCTGATCTGATCAGTGTCTACAATACAATTTGGTTTTGAATTCGAAGTAGAGTAGCAGAAATCTCTCAGACTTCTGATCCAAATCCTGGTTCCAGCACAGCTTATCACAGTTCTTCTTAGCATTTAGGTCCTAAACACTGGTAATAAGAAAGTGGAACTTTGCCCAGTTGCCTGTATTCCTTGTAGACAGTTCCTTTAAAAATGACATAGAAAGTAGCCCTGTGGTCTGAGAAAGAAGTCCAGTAGTCCTGGATTCCTCTAGACACTAGCTACTTGTTTTCAAGCAGGAACTAACTTTATCCCTAACATTATTGAACCCATCCATGTTAAAACAAGATATTTTTATCTTATACCAAAACAACTTAGCCATCTCAAATCCTCTTAGGAATAAGCAGAATGTAGCATATACTCTCAATGTAAGTATTTAATTTCTTTCTTCTGTTTTCCAAATATCTCATATTACCTAGTTATGGTAGCATTTTTGCTTCTTATGAATATCAGAGTCCCACTTATTTCAATAAGGTACTTCCATACCTCAGTTCTCTTAATGTTTATCGGTTCAGATTTAATCTCAAATGGATTCTTTCAGAAATACTGGTTCACTTTTGTGCTTATCTCAACCCTATACTGGTCTTCAGGTATCCTGTGTGTGCAATAGTTGATTCCTTCATGACTCAGTAGTTATCTTCAGTGAACAGCAGACAGGGGAAGAGGAAGGAACTAAATGTAAGAATCATCTTTTAAATGCTTTACATTTTCTTTCTGTACCCATATGTTTTGTCAATGATCAGTGTTTTATTGCAAAAACCTGAAAGTATTGGGTTTGGCCAAAAAGTCCGTATGGATTTTTCATTTTACAGAAAAACCTGGATGAACTTTTTGGCCAACCTAATATTAATAGCTGTTTTGGAGATTTGAAGAAGTGAAGTGAAGTCACTTAGTCATGTCCAACTCTTTGTGACCCCATGGACTGTAGCCCACCAGGCTCCTCCATCCATGGGATTTTCCAGGCAAGAATACTGGAGTGGGTTGCCATTTCCTTCTCTAGGAGATCTTCCCGACCCAGGGATTGAACCTGGGTCTCCCACATTGTAGGCAGACGCTTTACTGTCTGAGCCACCAGGGAAGTCTTTTAAAGGCCACCAGGGAAGAGATTTGAAGGCAAGGAACTTATTTCAGCATTTGATTTGCATCCTCTTCATGGCTCTTCCCAATCTTTTGATCCGAGTTGAGGTGCACTGAATCAGTTTTGCGTGTACTGCATGCCTTTCCCACAGGGCATGGTGAATAGCTAATCAAAAGACAACTGCACCTCCACATGCTTAGATCACCATCAGTTTGTCACCAGAAATGCTTAGTCACTCAGTAGTGTCTGACTGTTTACAACCCCACTGACTATAGCCCACCAGGACTGTCCATGAGGATTCTCCATGCAAGAATACTGGAATGTGTTGCCAATTCCCTTCTCCACACCAGAAAGGAGGCTTGCAATGAATTTAAGTCCTTGTATTTTCTGACTGATAGATATCATGTCTGCCCTATGTTTATCACCTTATCTTCCCAGCTACAGAAGATAATAGTGAAAATAGTAAGTGTCCTGGGAACCCTTACACACCTGCCCTCAATATGTGAAGTTCTGTTAGTATTTTTATACTCCAACTCCATGAAAACTGTCTTCCGAGGAAAACTCCATTTTCATTCAGAATGTTGGAAATCAAGATCTTCGTCCACCAAGTAAACCAATGTTTAAATGAAAATGGATGTCAGTGGAAATAAGAGAACATCATTTTTGTATCAGTATTTTTGCAACAGCCTCTATAACACTGTGCCAGACATTATTTTAAGTACTTTGTGTTTAATTTATTAATCCCCATAACAGCCTTATGAAAAAATATTATCATTAGCCTCATTCTGTAGATGGAAAAACTGAGTACTCAAAAGGTTAACTTGCTCACAAGCTCACGGGTGATAAATAAAATACAATATGTTACCTAACAAGATGCACTTCTCAGTAGAGGCCTACAACAAAAAACTACTTCTTGAGAGGTTATAGTTCGCAGTAATAATAATGTAGTCATTGCAGAATGAAAAATGGTTCTCTTGATGGTCTCTCCTCAAAATTTCCTGTCACTTGATAGAATGCATGAGGACAAATGACTTTAAAGATTGATAAGAAAAAGTTTACAATAAGAAGTTAAGTCCATATGAAGAAAACTTTAGAGAAAGTACTTTTTAAAAATACATTAATTCCTTTTGCTTGGAGACTAAATAATTTTACCACCCAAGTCTTAATTTCCCCCTAAGAAGTGAGCTTAATCTCAGCAAGTCTCTGGTAAACCTGTTTACACTGAGCCTCCCTTTGGATTCTCATTACATTTTGCCCTACTATTGTGTGACACTTAGCATCCTTGGAATCTTTTTATGACTCTGAGTGCATGCTCTACATGTAATTTACAATAGCATGAAAAAAAAAGTGCAAGACCTAATTAATTCACCAATCAGCTGTCAGAACCTGTGATCTTTTTTCCTAGTTTACTGTTGAGTTCCCTGTGGGAGAATCAGTATTCTGAAACTGCCATTTCCATTATGCTATGTGGTGTTAGAGAAAAGCACTGAGTTACGCTGCTCGTTCATGGAAAATGTGCCGTCCTCATGAGTGCCTTGATGACTTTGTTAAAAATACCTTCTGCCACCCCTGTGCTCTTGTTCTCATGAATATGGTGGCTCTGCCATACAGCTGGTTTTCACAGTGCCATAAGTTAAGAGAAGGGACATCAGCCTACCTCAACTTCAAACCTGTGCATTTTCCCTTGAGTTTTTCCATTTTCTTAAGAAACTTTATCCTATTTGATATACTTTTTAAAGTAGTTTAAAATACATCTACTCAGATTTGATCATTTTTGAGGACTTTTTTGTCTCAAATATTCCAAAATGGGGACATTTTATACATAATACAAATATCTGTTTCATGAATTTATACAATTATGATCCAGTAAATATGTTTTACAAGTACTTTCAGAAAAAAAGAAACATAGGAAAGAAATACAAAATGCTTGTAGAATTATAAATTAGTTTTTTTATGATTAATATCTTCTTTCATGATTGCATGATTGAGGTTTTTTTTTTTTTTTTTTTTTTTTTGCTGAGTAACAAACTACCCTCAAACTCACTTTCTTATTAACTTGATGATCATTTGATGTTTCTCACAGGACTTTTGGTCAGTGGGTAGTTTCGCTGATCCTGGGCTCAACTTATTTCAAATGAACCTGCTTATACAGAGGAGGGCAGCAGTGGGTAGACCACGCTGACTAGTCTAGGATGGCTTCCCTCACTGACTTTCACAGTTTTCTGGCTGAGGTGCTAGGTTGACTGGGCCACTTGTCGATTAGCTTGGATAAATTCACACAGTGGATGGCAGGGTGTTAATAGAAAGAAGCCTTCAAGGCATCTCAAGGCCAGTGCTTAACACTGGCCCAATATGGTTTTACTCTTGGCCAAAGCAAGTCATTAGGTCAGACCAGATACAAGGGGTGGACAAACGGATTCCACCTCTTGATGACAGTAGCTGTAAAATTACAATGCAAAGAGTGTGGATACAGGGAGGAGTGAGAAATTGAGGCATTTTTGCAATCTGCCATAGCTCAGCTATCTAGCAGAGCTTAATGGTTATCTAGACCTGACCTAGGTTTTTTGTTGGTTTGCTTGCACTGTTTCTAATCAGGCTGCTTCCCCAGTCAAAGATATTTCTTATCAATCTGACAGCTCAATCTAGCATCAGAAGAGTAATACAAAACATTCCATATCCATCCAGAGTCTTTTATTTCTGATGTTGCACCTTTACTTTTATTAAATAGAAATATGAAAAATGTTAATAATATATATGAGGTATAAAGAAAATGATAAAGTGTACAATGCTATGTTCACCATTCTGTATAAGAAAAATGTTAACGATATTCTAAAATAAGGCCTCTATTTTCCCCAATCCAATCTCTTTCCTTGTTTCCTCATAGATCACCTCTGTTCTGGATTTTTTTTTTTTTTTATCATAATTTTGCTTTTTATTATGGTTTTAGGATAAATTTTTATCAGTGTACACTTGTTGTGGGACACATATACATTTTTGATTATACAGAAATGGAATCATACTGCCTCATTGACACAGTTAGCCACTGTTTTGAATTTTGAATTTTATAATAGCTCAAGTATTTAGTCTATTTATACTAACACAAGTGTTAATTTTTTTTATATTTTCAACATTATTTTGAGTTTTTTCTACTTTCATGCTTTCTGTTTCTTATTTTAAATTGATTAGTTATTCTCATTTATCTTTCCCTTTATTAATAGGTGCATTCTCTTTTCTAGTCTTTAATGATTTAGAAATGTTAGTGTGAAGTTTGATCTTTATGTCTCAACAATATAACAGCTTGGAATAACATAACTACAATCAATCTCCTTTCATTTTATATGTAATTTTCATGGATTTTAGTTATATTGCAATTTTTAGTCCAAATGACAGTTTTATTTTTATTTCATATAGATAAGAATGTTGTTCACTTTGTTTGCATCTGTTCCTTCTTTCATCTGAGATCTTCTGAGATCACGTTATTCTGTTTGAAGAACTACATTCAGAGTGTCATTTAGTAATTATCTATTGATAACAAATGCTCAGGTTTTGTTTATAAATATATGCATTTCTTTCTCATCACTGAAAGATATCTTGGTCAATATATTGGTCTAAGTTGATAGTTATTTTGCCTTAGAATGTTTAATCTATTACTTTCTTGGTTTCTGGTATACACTTATTGTATACTTATTGTTATTATTTAGAAGTCAGTTTTCAAGCTAATTGGTTTTGTGAAGATGATCAATCTTTCCTTTCCACTACTTTTAATATTTTTTCCCTGTGTGTTTAGTGCCTGGCAGTTTTATTGTGACATGTCCCAGTTTTGACTTTTTTTGTTTGTCTTAGATTATTTAATCTTTGTATTTGTGTCTTTCATTAATTCTGAAAAATTGCCAGTAATTATTTATCTGTATACTCCCTCTCATCATTTTCTCTCTCCTTTCATTAAGGAAATCCAGAAAAGTAAAAATTAGCTTTATGCTTCATTCACATTTGGGATTCTAATATATCCTTAATTTTTGGTCTCTGAATTTCATTTTTTAGTCTTGTTTATATTGTGACATAATATCAGACAGGAATTTCCTGTGCTATTATTTTAGTTTTTCAACTGTTAGTGTGTTACCAAATTTGCACTGTAATCTCTCTCTCTCTTTCTGAAACATTTAAGGATGATTTGAAGTAAAAATACCTCTGAATCATAAAATGCTTCAATATAATTTTCCTATTTTGAAAACAAAACATCTTTTTCATAAGCATAGTATAATTATAAAAATCAGGAAATTAATATTGATATGATACTACTAATCTACAGATGTTATAGTTATCTATTGATGTGATTACTCCAAAATAGTAGCTTAAAACAACAAATACATGTAAACTCCCCAATCAAATGGTATATATTGACAAACTGAATTTTTAAAAAAGAAAGAATAAAAAACAATATCCAACTATATGTTTTCTCCAGGAGATCCACTTTAGATCTAAGGACATTCATGAGTTGAAAGTGAAATATTCCAAATCGTAACCAAAAGGGAGCAAGGATGGCTATGCTAATATCAGACAAAATGGATTTTAAGTAAAAGTTGTTGAAAGAGACATAAAGAAGACATTCTATAATGAAAACAAGTCAGTTCACCAAGAAGATACAGTAATTTTACAGATATATGCACCCAATATCAGAGCTCAATATATGAAGCAAACATGGACAGAACTGAAGGGAGAAATAGAAAGCACTAAAAGAATAGTAGGAGACTTCAATTCCCATTTTCAATAATGGGAGAAAAATATACATAAAATGAATAATGAAACAGAGGACCTGAACAATGCTCTTATCTGGTGTCATCTAACAGAAATGTACAGAACACTCTCCACTTAAAAACGGAAGGGTATGCAATATTCATATAGATCTTTCTCGAGGATAGGCCATATGTTAGGTCAAAAAACAAACATTGATAAGTTTTAGAAGATTAGAATCCTACAAAGTATGTTTTTCAACCATAGTGAAATGAAACTGGATATCAATATCAAAAGGAAAACTTAAAAGCCCACAAGTATGTGGAAATTAAATAAAACACTTTTAAATAACTCATAGGTCAAAGAAAAATTAGGAAATATCTTGAGACAAAAAAGAAAAGACCAAAATTTATGGAATGCCATGAAAGCAGTGTGAAGAAGGAACATAGCTTTAATATTGGCATTAAGAGAGAAGGAATATCTCAAATCAATAACCTAACTGTACACCTTAAAGAACTAGGAAAAGAACTAAGTAAACCCAAAGCTAGCAGAAGTAAGGAAATACTAAAGATTAGAACAGAGATAAAACATAGAATTGAAAAATAGTAGATAAAACCAACAAAATCAAAGTTGGTTCTTCAAAAAGATTAAGAAAATTGACAAACTTTTGGCCAGACTAAGAAAAAAGAAAATAATTATATAACTAAAGTCAGAAGTGAATGATGGGAATTATTGCTGATTTTAAAGAAATTTAAAAGATTTTATGTAAAGAGTTCTGTGAGCAATTATATGACAGCAAATTGGATAATTTTGATAAAATGGACAAATTCTAAGAAACATATAACCTATCAAGATTGAATCATGAAAAAGACAAAATCTAAATAGATCTAAAAGATTGAATCAGTAATCAAAAACCTCTCAAAAAAGAAAAGCCCAAGATTAGATGGTTTAACTGGTGCATCCTTCCAAGCATTTAAGAGTGGTTAACACCAATTCTTCTCAAATTGTTTCAAGAAATTAAAGCAGAGAAAATACTTTCAAATTTATTTTATAAATCCAGCATTACCCTAATCTCAAAGTCAGACAAAGACATTACCAAAAAAAAAAACAAGAAAGAAAGAGAACTATAGATCCATATGTCTAATGGATATTGAAACAAAAGTCCTCAAAAAATATCATCAATCAATTCAAAAACATAACATCAGGATTATATACCATGACCAAGTGGAATTTACTCCTGTAATGCAAGGATGCAACATAAGGATGGTTCAACGTTAGAAAATAAATCATGCTATATTAACAAAAGAAAGGGGAAGAAAAAAAAAAACACAACCTGATCATCTCAATTAATGCAGATAAATCCTTTAACAAAATTGCATACTCATCCTTGATAAAAATTTTAACAAACCATAAATAAAAGGAAACTACCTCAACATAATAAAGGCCATATATGAAAAACCTATAGCTAACATCATGCTCAGTGGTGAAAGATGGAAAGCTTTTCCCTGAAATCAGGAAGAAGATAAGGATGGCCAGTTTTTACTGCTTCTATTCAACATAGTACTAAAAGTCTTAACTAAAACAATAAGGCAAGAGAAATAATTAAAAAGCATCCAAACTGGAAAGGAAGGAGTAAAGTTATCTGTTCACAGGTAAGTAAGAAAAAAAAATCCTTATTTTTATGCATACACACACACACAACTGGTAGAGCTAATCAGTGATTTTTAAGTGAAGTTGTAGGATACAGTCAACACACAAATCAGTTGCATGTATATACACAGACAATGAAAATCAGAAAAGGAAACTGGGAAACAGCTTCATTTATAATATTAAAAAAATGCTTAGGAATGAATCTAATCAAGGAGTTAAGGAACTTTTGCACAGAAAACTATAAAATGTTGCTGAAAGAAATTAAAGAATGCAAAAATTAAACAGAAAGTCATTCTGTGTTCATTGGCTAGAAGATTTCATACTATTTATACCAGTACTATCCACTGAAATCTATATTTTCTATTCAATCCTTATCAAAATATCAACAATTTTTTTTGTAGAAATAGAAAGATCTATCCTAAAATGCATGTAGTGTCTCAGGGGACTCTTGATAGTCAAAAAGATCTTGGAAAATGAGAACAAAGGTGGAAGACATTTTTCCTGACTTTGAACTTTATTATAGAGCTACAGCACTCAAAACCCTGATAGTGGCTTATAAACAGGAAAATGCACCAATAATTTAGAATAGAATGTCCAAAAACAAACCTTCAAATATATGGTTAAATGCTTTTGGACAAGAGTGCCAAGACCATTCAATGGAGAAAAGACATTTTTTTCAACTAATTGTCTTGAGAAAACTGGATATCCATGTGCAAAAGAATATAGTGGGGCTCTTATTCTGTACCATATGCAAATGATAATCTGAATGGACCAATCACCTAAATGTAAGAGCTAAAACTATGTAACTCTTAGACAAATATATAGAACAGAAGCTTCACAGCATTTGGATTTGGCAATAATTTATTGGATAGGATATCAAAGCATAGCTAACAAAAAGACCAATTGACCACATAAAAATTGCAATCTGTTGTGTAGCAAAGGACCCTATTAACAGAATTGGCTCAAAGAGATATTTGCACACCCATGTTCATAGTAGCATTCCTAAATGCCCATTGATGGATGAAGGGGTACATAAATGTAGTATGTAATACAATGGATTATTCAGTCTTATAAAGGAAGGAAATTCTGACATGCTCAACATATGCTATACTATACTATACTAAGTCACTTCAGTCATGTCCGACTCTGTGCAACCCCATAGACGGCAGCCCACCAGGCTCCCCTGTCCCTGGGATTCTCCAGGCAAGAACACTGGAGTGGGTTGCCATTTCCTTCTCCAATGCATGAAAGTGAAAAGAGAAAGTGAATTCGCTCAGTCGTGTCCGACTCTTAGCGACCCCATGGACTACAGCCTACCAGGCTCCTCTGTCCATGGGATTTTCCAGGCAAGAGTACTGGAGTGGGGTGCCATTGCCTTCTCCGATGCTCAACATAAATGAACCTTAAAGACTTCATGCTAAGTGAAGTAAGCCAGACACAAAAGGGCAAATGCTATGAATCCACTGAAGTGAGATCCCTAGAATAGTGAGAGTCATAGACAGAGAAAATAGAATGAAGAATGTCAGGACTTTGTGGTAGGAGAAATGAGGAGTTATTATTTAATAGATATAGAATTTCAGTTGCACAAGTAAGATAAAGAGTTCCGTGGATGGTGGTTGTGGCAGCACAAGAATGTACCTGTAAACTAAACATTTCAGTTCAGTTCAGTTCAGTCGCTCAGTCGTGTTCGACTCTTTGCGACCCCATGAATCCCAGCATGCCAGGCTCCCTGTCCATCACCAACTCCCAGAGTTCACTCAGACTCACGTCCATCGAGTCAGTGACACCATCCAGCCATCTCATCCTCTGTCGTCCCCTTCTCCTCCTGCCCCCAATTCCTCCCAGCATCAGTCTTTTCCAATGAGTCAACTCTTTGCATGAGGTGGCCAAAGTACTGGAGTTTCAGCCTCAGCATCATTTCCTCCAAAGAAATCCCAGAGCTGATCTCCTTCAGAATGGACTGGTTGGATCTCCTTGCAGTCCAAGGGATTCTCAAGAGTCTTCTCCAACACCACAGTTCAAAAGCATCAATTCTTTGGTACTCAGCCTTCTTCACAGTCCAACTCTCACATCCATACATGACCACAGGAAAAACCATAGCCCTGACTAGACGGACCTTTGTTGGTAAAGTAATGTCTCTGCTTTTGAATATGCTGTCTAGGTTGGTCATAACTTTCCTTCCAAGGAGTAAGCGTCTTTTAATTTCATGGCTGCAGCCACCATCTGCAGTGATTTTAGAGCCCCCAAAAATAAAGGCTGACACTGTTTCCACTGTTTCCCCATCTCTTTCCCATGAAGTGGTGGGACCAGATGGTCTTCGTGTTCTGAATGTTGAGCTTTAACCCAACTTTTTCACTCTCCACTTTGACATTTAAAATGGCTTAAATGGTAAATTTTATGTTATATTTATATAACCATAATTGAACATGAACGAAACAGAAATCCACAGCACTTTCTATCTCACAGTTTCTGTGCGTCAGGAATCAGAAGTGACTGAGTTGGATGGTTTTGGATGAGTGTCTATGTAATTGTTGTCAAGTGCAGTCATTTAAAGGGTCTTGATGATTCATTTGCATGAAGACTCACTCACTCACAACACTGTTGGCTGGAGGCCTTGGTTCCTCACTATGTGGACCTATCCCTAGTGTTGCTTGGTGTCTTCATAATATAGTAGTTAATACCACTCCTCATAGTGAATGACCTCGGAGAGAGTGCGAGGAGGAAGCCGTGATGCCTTTTTTAAATCTTAGAAGTGATGTCTTTTTATTTCTACCAAATACTGTTTATTAGAAGTGAGTCACTAAGTATAGACAAGGAGAAAATAATTAGACGAGGAGGAGTATCAAAGATTTGTGAAAATATCTTAAAAGTACCACAGAAAAGTATTCAAGTTTTGCTCATTGTCCCAACTACGTCCTTTTATAGCAGTAGAAAGTATCTGATCACTGGTCTTTTCGTGTTCTTTAATTTCAGTCTTTGTCTTTAACGGTATTGGCATTTCAGAATACAGCCAATTCTGTACATTGTCTCTCATCAGTTTGAATGTCTGATGTTTCCTTGTGATTGGATTCAGCTCTGCATTTTGGTAGGAGTATTTCAAAGGTAATATTTTCATTGCCCCATACAAGGAGGCCCACGCTGTCAACTTTTCTCATTACTGGTGGCATTAAATTTAATCATCTGGTTAAGTTGGTGACTGCTGGTTTCTCTATCATATAATTACCATCTTTTTTGTCATTAATAAGATGCCCTTGAAATCCTGTTTGTTTTCCTTTGTAATCAATTAGACACATTGAGCCTATGTGAAATAGTCATTAAATTTTAACCCACTTGCTTTAGAATAAATTTTTTTGCAATTTCTTGCTGGATCATTAATGCATTTAAAAACATGTTTACTTTTGTGTTTTAATATTTTATCTAACATTTTAGGTTTTCTTCAGAATGAGAGTCAGTCTGGGTATCTTTTTCATCAACTGCTAGAAACCAAAACAGTGTTTCTTATGTAATACCTATTTGTACAGCCGATATTAAATTATTTAATTGCTTCTCTAAGCTTTGACTGCTGTCACTGGGCATCGTGGTTACTACCTACTTGTTAAAATTGGGAGGGACTTCTCTCTAATTAATCACATCATATGCATGCATGCATGCATGCTAAGTCACTTCAGTTGTGTCTGACTCTTTGTGACCCCATGGACTGCATGGGATAGACCCCATGGCTCGTCTATCCATGGGATTCTCCAGGGCAGAATACTGGAGTGGCTTGCCACTGCTTACTACAAGGATTCACATCATATGGTCCCCAGATTATCCTAAGCACCTGACGGTAAGGGTTCATAGCCTATTCCACCCTTTATCCTAATAGCAACTTGGTCAGTTGGATCACCATTACATAATAGCATTTTTACATAGCGATATATGTCTAATGATAATAATAGCTAATGGTCATTGAATGCTTGCTATATTTCAACATGCAAGATGCATTTGCAAGTATTAACTCATTTACTCATTTCAACATCTTGATTGGATGCTATTATTATCCATGTTTTAGTGACTCAGTTCAGTTCAGTCCCTCAGTCATGTCTGACTCTGCAACCCCATGGACTGCAGCACTCCAGGCTTCCCTGTCCATCACCAACTCCTGGATCTTGCTCAAACTCATGTCCATCAAGTCAGTGATGCCATCCTACCATCTCATCTTCTGTCATCTCCTTCTCCTCCTGCCTTTAATCTTTCCCAGCATCAGGGTCTTTTCCAAGGAGCTAGTTCTTTGCATCATGTGGCCGAAGTATTGGAGCTTCAATTTCAGCATCAGTTCTTCCAATGAATATTCAGGATTGATTTCCTTTAGGATTGACATGTTTGATCTCCTTGCAGCCCAAGGGACTCTCAAGAGTCTTCTCCAACACCACAGTTCAAAAGCATCATTTCTTTGGTGCTCAGCTAGAGAGAGTATAATATAGCTATTGAGTCGAACTCAGGCAGTCTGTCTCCAGAAGTTATACCCTTAATTGTTGTGCTGCCATAAAGAGGATTGCCTCCTGAAAACCTATGAGATATTTTTAAAACTATATAAATGTAGAATTTCCAAGGCATAGGAAGCTGAAGTTAGAAGATAAAAAGCATTCCTTTTTCTCCCCAGCTGTAGAAACTGAAGCTTAAAAAAAGTTAGCTTATTTACTACTTAGGGTAAAGTTGAGGCAAAATTTAGGCCTCCTGATGTCTAATAAATCCTGTTCACTTTCCATCATATCATACTATAAATGTCTGGTAAAATGAAAATAAGTATACTGCACTCCATTATTTCACCAGGGGCAATGATATAACTCTATGATATCAGTTTCAAAGTTGAATTCTAAAATAAATATGCTGCATATGCTGTACATTAATTAAACGTGAACTGCTTTAGCTTGCTTTCTTACAACATGAAAGGACGTTTGGAGGAATGATTTGGATGATCCATACATTTTTGCTCAGATAATCTGTTTAGTTCAAATATTTCTTTTGTCCTAAGTAAATATATTTGACATAATTATCTGCTCATTTGTTTAAAAGTAATCTTTGTAAATACAAATTTTAGACATACTGTGGAAAAAGTCTTTTCTGGTTATCAAGTAGATATACAACTGTAAATAACTATTGTATACATACCCATTGAACCAAACATTTGAGTTATTTATACTATTTAATATTGGTATAAGAAACTGACCAACTTATAAAGTGTATGGAGTTGACAGTATTCATTGACTCTTGATTTCCGTGAGTCCATTGCCATTATTTTTATTACAGTATTGTCATACGTTACAGTGATCATTTTAAAGTGGTTCTCAAGGCACCTACATATTTGATAGCTTCCTTATGACTTCCTTATGATATTCAGCTAAGAATGATTTTCACAATGGGTATGTCATGGGCTCTGATGAATCAGAAAGGGAACCAACCATTCAGAATACAAATCTGCCAAACTGCTCAGTGGTATCCAAGTCTGCGATCCCGTGGACTATACAGTACATGGAATTCTGCAGGCCAGAATACTGGAGTGGGTAGCCTTCTCCAGGGGTTCTTCCAAACCTAGGGATTGAACTCAGGTCTCCCACATTGCAGGTGAATTCTTTACCAGCTGAGCCACCAGGGAAGCCAGTTTAATTAAAATTAAAAAAAAAAAAAAATCAAGGGCTAGGTAAGTGTGCATTGTTCAGTTACCCTTGGACAATTGGACTGTATTTTTTAAAGGCCTTTTTTTAAATTTATTTTTAATTGAAGAAAAATTGCTTTACAATATTGTTTTGGTTTCTGCTGCACAACAAATCAGGCATAATTATGCATGTAGATTGGGCTTTAATACAAATAAATAAAAAAGTTCAAGACTATAGACCAGAAGATATAGGATATGATATGGGGTTGGTGAATTGTTAGAGGTTGGAAAGGCTTGAGACCTGAATGGATGTGTCTGTATGGAAATGGATAAATGCAGAGATGTAATTTAGAAACTTATCAGAAGTCAGCTAAAGATGAATCTGCCTTTGAAAGTAATGGCAGACAGGCCCATTATAAATTTTAGAATAGAAAAATGAAATGATGCAAAAAGACTTAGTTTTTGGAAAATTAAGTTTTACTAAAACATATCATTTAATATGGTCTAACTGGCCTTAGAAATTCAATTTTGCATCAGGGAGGGTTGAGTGGGGTCTGATAAGTAGGCTTGAGCCTTCAGAGAGCTCTGGAAAGAAGTGCAGTGGGTGGTAAGTTTAGTAGCATCTCCTTTTCTTGACTCTATTGATGGTAAGCACAGTGGAGCAGAGTAGAATCAGTAGAGGTCCTTAGAATAATTTAACTGGGACTCAGAAGCTGACAATCTGGTAGCTAGTCTTGTCCTTCTGTTTAATAATCACTTGACCCTTGCAGAGATAATCTCTAAACCTATTAAATTCCCTGCCCTGTCCTATTCAAAAAGCACTATAACAGTATACCCTTCATAACTGTTTTTAAATAACAGTATACCAGTTATATCCACGGGTGATCATCAGTACACTATGGTAAAGCTGTTAAAGTAGTCCTCTTTTGTACTGATACATGATTTTCAAATACAACCCATATTAGTAGAGCCTTTAAAATGGACTGATAAGCCAAAAAAGAACCCATTCTTTGCTTTCTCCATAAGATTAGTATTAAAAGGAAAATATAGTGACAGTGACTACCATGACTAGGGGAAATGTATTGATAACTCCTGTCTCCTACTTGGGCTTCCACGGTGGCTCAGTGATAAAGAATTCACCCTTGGCACAGGAGACGCGAGTTCAATCCCTGGATGGGGAAGATCCCCTGGAGGAGGGCGTGGCAGTGTACTCCAGTATTCCTGCCTGGATAATCCCGTGGACAGAGGAGCTTGGCAGGCTGCAGTCCATGGGTTTGCAAAGAGTTGGACATGACTGAAGTGACTTAGCATGCATGTACACACACCTCCTACTTATAAAATGTATGAATGTGCCAGTGGTATGTTTGTTTATTTCTTTAAGGTTATACAGAAGGGACTCACTGAGTAGACAAAACCAGAAAAAAGGAGACAATCAAGGAACCAAGGACGTCAGTGAAATAGAAATTTCAGCAGAAAGCAGGACCTCAGAGTAACTATCCAGTTCAGTTCAGTTGCTCAGTCATGTCCGACTCTTTGCAACCCCATGGACCGCAGCACCCTAGGCTTCCCTGTCCATCACAAACTCCCAGAGACTACTCAAACTCATGTCCATCGACTCGGTGACGCCATCCAACCATCTCATCCTCTGTTGTCCCCTTCTCTTCCTTCCTTCAATCTTTCCCAGCATTAGGGTCTTTTCCAAAAAGTCGGTTCTTCAGATCAGTGGGCCAAAGCATTGGATTTTCAGCTTCAACATCAGTCTCTCCAGTGAATATTCCGGACTGATTTCCCTTAGGATTGACTAACTGGATCTCCTTACAGTCCAAGGGACCCTCAAAAGTATTCTCCAACACCACAGTTCAAAAGCATCAATTTTTTGCACTGAGCTTTCTTTATAGTCCAACTCTCACATCCATACATGACTACTGGACAAACCATAGCTAGAGAGACCTTTGTTGGTAAAGTAATGTCTCTGCTTTTTAATATGCTATCTAGGTTGGTCATAGATTTTCTTCCAAGAGCAAGCATCTTTTAATTTCATGGCTGCAGTTACCATCTGCAGTGATTTTGGAGCCGGTTAAAATAAAGTCTTTCACTGTTTCCATTGTTTCTCCATCTATTTGCCAGTGATGGGACCAGATGCCATGATCTTACTTTTCTGAATGTTGACTTTTAAGCAACTTTTTCACATTCTTCTTTCACTTTCATCACTTTAGTTCTTCTTTGCTTTCTGCCATAAGGGTGGTGTCATCTCTGTATCTGAGGTTACTGATATTTCTCCTGGCAATCTTGATTCCAGCTTGGGCTTCATCAAGCCTGGCATTTCACATGATGTACTCTGCATATAAGTTAAATAAGCAGGGTGACAATATACAGCCTTGATGTACTCTTTTCCCGATTTGGAACCAGTCTGTTGTTCTATGTCCAGTTCTAACTGTTGCTTCTTGACCTGCATACAGATTCCTCAGGAGGTATGTGAGGTTGTCTGGTATTCCTATCTCTTTAAGAATTTTTCAGTTTATTGTGATCCACACAGACAAAGCCTTTGGCATGTTCAATAAAGCAGAAGTAGATGTTTTTCTGGAACTCTCTTGCTTTTTTGATGATCCAGCAGATGTTGGCAATTTGATCTCTGGTTCCTCTGCCTTTTCTAAATTCAGCCTGAACATCTGGAAGTTCACGTACTATTGAAGCCTGGCTTGGAGAATTTTGAGCGTTACTTTGCTAGCATGTGAGATGAGTGGAATTGTGTGGGAGTTTGAACATTCTTTGGCATTGCCTTTCTTTGGGATTGGAATGAAAACTGACCTTTTCCAGTTGTGGCCACTGCTGAGTTTTCCAGATTTGCTGGCATATTGAGTGCAGCACTTTCACAGCATCATCTTTTAGGATTTGAAATAGCTCAATTGGAATTCCATCACCTCCACTAGCTTTGTTCATAGTGATCCTTCCTAAGGCCCACTTGACTTTGCATTCCAGGATGTCTGGTTCTAGGTGAATGATCACACTATTGTAGTTATCTGGGTCATGAAGATATTTTTTGTATATTTCTTCTGTGTATTCTTGCCACTTCTTAATATCTTCTGTTTCTGTTAGGTCCATACCATTTCTGTCCTTTATTGTGCTCATCTTTGCATGAAGTTAAATGCAAAGGAGAAAAGGAAAGATATACCCATTTGAATGCAGATTTCCAAAGAATAGCAAGGAGAGATAAGAAAGCCTTCCTCAGAGATCAATGCAAAGAAATAAAGGAAAACAATAGAATGGCAAAGACTAGAGATCACTTCAAGAAAATTAGAGACACCAAGGGAACATTTCATGCAAAGATGAGCACAATAAAGGACAGAATAACTATAGAAGTGCACATTTGCAAAATTATTAGGGAAAGTGTTGATCTTCCTGCAGGGCTTTGGCTAGTGGGATGGAGACAATTTTCTTTAAATCTCAAAGGACATGGTGATCTTATCTAAAGTAGGGATTTCAGTCAGCCTTGGGGAATATTTATGGTTACTAAAGTATGAAAGAGGGAAATGTCAAACCCGATTGCCATGCAAACACCAGTACATTTGACAGTATGAAGGATTAAATCTTGGCATTAGTCCACAAATATTGTAACTGAGGTACCTGAATGACAGGCTAACAAGCAACCAACCTTAATCCTTCAGATTAGGAAATAGAAAATAGGCTCACCCTACACACTGCCCACTTGTCTTCTGACAGGTAGTTTATCACTGTTCTCTGGAATGTTATGTTGTTTGACTGTAATTTTCACATGTAATCATATATTAACAAATTTTAAAAAAGCAACTGCCCTCCTTCTTGCAGTGAAGTAGAATAATCACATCTCCCAAAACTTTGGTATTATTTGTCCAATAAATAAGTCCTCAATTGAAACATATAAACCAAACAAACAAACAAAAAAAAAAAAAACACAGAAATATCAGTACATGTGTGTGTATACACGCTAGTTATATGCAGAGAATTTACCAAATTCATTTTTTTTTTTTTTAGAGAAATAAGACCAGTGAGCAATGTGCAGAGTGAGGTTTTAAATTTTATTGATTTAAATTTTGTGTCAAAATAATGATTATGGAAAGAGGCAATGCATTCTCATGAAAGATTTAGAACAACTGTTGAGTCTGAATTATAAGGTGAATGGATTATATAGTGTGTTTTTTAAAAAGCATCATCTGGACTGAATTTACGGAGGATTTCTTTGCCTTCTCATGGAGACCAGTTTTCTCATCTTTATGTTTGAGAATAATGAATTATTGTTCTTAGAGTTAGCTTTCACAGATATGGTTCTGTGCTTTACCCATAATCCAGGATACTGTTGACTCCAGCTTGGCTTGTGCTCAGGCATTTTCCATCTGCAATCCTACCTTGTGTAACCTTTTGTTTGGAGTAAATGATTCTATATCTTGGTCTCATTTTATTTAAACACTCTGCTGTGATTAATTGGGAGAAGGCAATGGCACCCTACTCCAGTACTGTTGCCCGGAAAATCCCATGGATGGAGGAGCCTGGTAGGCTGCAGCCCATGGGGTCGCTAAGAGTCAGACACGATTGAGCGACTTCACTTTCACTTTCCACTTTCATGCACTGGAGAAGGAAGTGGCAACCCACTCCAGTGTTCTTGCCTGGAGAATCCCAGGGATGGGGGAGCCTGGTAGGCTGCAGTCCATGGGGTCGCACAGAGTTGGACACAACTGAAGCGACTTAGCAGCAGCAGCAGTAGCTGTGAGTAATTAACCATAAGCTATAACAGCAGTAAAAAGAAAGAAAAAGTAATAGCATCATATAGAATTATTGTCAATAGAAACTGACACAAGCTGAAGTAATAATAAAAATTAAATGGAGAGTATATCAAGTTAATGTATGGCATAATCCCAAACTCCATGGAAGGTTTGGTTTATTGCGATCTTAGGGGAAGCAAGCATAGCTTTGAAAGGCTAGCTATTTTTGAATTCCTGAAGGGCAAAGTAACCTTTATATAAATGCAACCTACTGAGCAACTAAGAAGAAATTTTAGTACATCTATGTAATTTTCTTTGTAATGATGTTCTAACATTTCACATTCTTTATAATAAATATGCACAAGTATAGATTCGGGAATAAAATGTGTCATTTTCTGCTATAGGAAGCTAGTAGAAAATAAAGTATGTTATCAAGCATTATTATAAAGCCATATCCAGAGACAGGGAGCAATTCTGGATTATTGACACTGATTATGTCCAGTCATTCACAAAGAAAAAAAATATTAGAACTGGCAGTATACCTGTTACATCTTGAAAAGTTAGTTAAAGGTAATAAAAGAATAAATTATTTTACTCAGTGGGGAAAACATAAGGAAACTATCATCCTAATAGTTAGAACAGCCACACAGGTGATTATGGGGAGTGATACGTTTTAGGATCCATCTTCTAATATTCTTAGTGTGATAGATTGAAGAGCAGCTGAGCATTCCCATACTATATCTCTAGTGGTATTAAAAGACCAAATGTGAATGGTGTTTGCATGTTCTAGGGCTTCTCAGGTGGCTCAAGTTGTAAAGAGTTTGCCTGCCAATGCAGGAGGCATAAGGGACAGGTGCAATCCCTGGGTCGGAAAGATCTCTGTAGGAGGAAATGGAAACCCACTCCAGTATTCTTGCTTGGAGAATCCCATAGACAGAGGAACCTGGCGGGCTGCAGTCCATGGAGTTGCAAAGAGCCAGAGTCCCCCTGTTCGTGGAATTTCCCAGAAAATAACCCTGGACTGAGACTGAGCACACACAGAAGCATCAGTAGTGCCAGTAGCAGTAGCAGCAGCACTGCTGGCCTCTCAGAGACAAACTTATACCTGGGCTATCTTTTCTCTTTTGGATGTTACGGTGAAGGGATGCCTCACTGTAGGAGACAGACTAGGCAGGACCTTTCTCAGTGGAGTCACCACCATTTGGAATTATGTCCCGCAACTTTCTGGAACCAGAAACAGTGTATTGTCGATACATTCAGTGATTAACTCATATTTATTAAACTTGCAGAAGTGTGGTACATAAACCATAAATACTAATTTATGAACAATAATTCTTTCCAGTGATTACAAAGTTTAAAACACTGTCAAGAGCAAACTATTCTCTCCTGCTGCTGCCGCTGCTGCTAAGTCGCTTCAGTCGTGTCCGACTCTGTGTGACCCCATAGACGGCAGCCCACCAGGCTCCCCCGTCCCTGGGATTCTCCAGGCAAGAACACTGGAGTGGGTTGCCATTTCCTTTTCCAATTCTCTCCTAGTAGCCAGCTATATAGGAAACTAATTCACCCAATAGAAAGCTACTGTCGTGGCATTAAAGAGCATCTAAGAATGGTTTAAATGTAATATTTTGTGAGAAATTATTTCTAATTTACATGGAGAACTGGAACTCCTGAAGCCTTCTAAATCTTTTGTCTTGAACAATGTCCCTTGAACAATGCTAAATGCTGTTGCTTGACACAACAGGACTTCTCTGGATTTCTTGGATCAACTTCTATCCGATCCTTTCTCTTGGTGTATATCACTTTTGGATCAATTTTTTAAATCAAAGTTTGTTAAAGATTGATTTGCTGATTTAAGATTCACTGTTTTCCTGTACTTTCTGAATTAGCCCAGCTCTCTGAGTTCTTCAAGTTTTTATTGTGCAGATTTCAACTTGCACAGTATGGAAGACTCCAAACTTACCACCCTCACTCACCTCCATCATGATGATATACATGTGTGCCATAGAATGACCATCCCAACGTCTCTGCTTAATTTCTCTAATCTCCAAAGTGGTTCCAGCCTGTAAATATCTGGAAAACAAGAGTTCTGGGTGATACAGATGGAGGGATGGACCTTTCCATGGACCTCTACTTTGAGGAAAATATGTAAGCATGGGGTCCTAGAGTGCTTCCCCGGAGTCCACGGAGATTCTTCTTGCAAAAAACAAAAATGCTAATAGCTACCATTTATAAGGGACCTGCTATGAGCCAGTCAATATTACTAGGCAATTTACCTACAGTTTCTAATTTGATCTTGACAACAATTGAATGTGATAGATGTTATTAAATTCATTTTAAAATTAATAAACTGAAGCTCAAGTAAATTAAGATAAATAGTTAAGGTTATTAAACTCAGTAAGTGAGAAATCTGTTATTAAAGTCCTGTCTGTCTCTAAAGCCTGACACTCTATCCAGTCTGCCCACACCTTCCAAGCTAGTTGCTAATGAGGCTAGAAGCATGGCTTCATTCTGAACTCTTGTAGTTACCTTGAGTTTGCCTTGGGTTTTCTCTACCCGCTCCCATACTTTCACCTGAGAAGATGATTATGATCTGATATCAGGCACTGTTTTCCCTAGATGACACTACCAAAGTATCATAGTATGGCTTCTTCACAGCAATTATCAGTTATAGCCATTCTCTCCACGTAATATGTCTCGAGGGTTGCTAAGTAATGAAGTCTTTGGTCTCAAACAATGAGCTGTTTAGCATATTTTTGCAGACCTTGAACTCTTTTGATAATAGTGATGTCATTCACAGTGAAATAATTTGAGCCCTTCCCTCCTATCAAATTGCCAACATTAGTAGGTCTGGATATTGTCCTGGCAGAAAAAAACAATTACACAATTGGACTTTGGTTTGGTTTGGAGCTTGATTATTTTTCCATGCTGTGGACTTGACTCTGAGATAAAGGCACCTCAAGTCCTTTCGTTAGTCTAATTAAAATGATGAATTATGTTTACATGAGTGACCTGCTCATAATCCATAATGGCTGATTACTTTGGGCTCACTTAGATAAGAGAGGTACTGGGTTATGTGCAGTTCTCAGTGCAGTAACTGTGATTCAGTCCCCTTTTCTCTCATCAGCTAACTATAGTAGAGACATGCTGAATTAAAGTGTAGGGTGTAGACCTAGAAAGGAGATTTTTGAACTATTAAGGGTATATAGGTGTATTAATTGTTGGCAAGATTGGTATCTAGGGTTTTCATTAACATAATAGATACTAGCCTCAGTTCAACATGTGTTATAAATTCATGCTACCTTCAAATTGGTCTCTAATTTAAAATCTTAGATGTAAACAAATTCCCATCCTTTTGTAACATATAACAGTTATTCTTCTTTTTTTAAAAAATCAAGAAATCTTTTGAGATGCTGAATATTCCCTTTAAAGATCAGTGATCTTTCATCAAGTAATTCTTTGTATACATGTGTATTAGTAGGTATAACTTTCAGCAACTTTTGTTTGAGACAGTACATCAGAACACAGAATCTGCCATGAATTCAGCAAATGGTTTTATATTCTTCTGGTCATGCCAACTATTTTATATATAGATGAAAGATTATAGACCGTATGTATACCAGATACATTTTTTTATATACCACTGTAATAAATATATGGAGTCACAGACCTCTTGTCATATTTCTCTGCCCCACCTCTATCTTCTTTAATCATGTCCAGAGTTTCCTTATGCAATGGGTTTTGTGATCATAGAATTATGATACTAGATTTTGACTATGCTGTGAAAATAAAGGAGAAATCACTCGAGACCAGTCACAATTCATGCCTGCATTGACAGTTATCTCCTTTCAGAGTTTCCTGGCAATCCAATGGTTAGGACTTCTTGTTCCTGTGCAGAGGGTTCAGGTTTGATCCCTTATCACAGATGTAGGATCCCATGTGCCTAATCACCAAAAAACTAAAACAACACAAACAAACAAAAAAGCAGAAACAGTATTATAACAGAATCAATAAAGATTTTAAAAATGGTCTATATCAAAACAAAATCTTAAAATGTTATCTGTTTATTTACTGTGGATAACTCTGAAAGAAGGAACTTAAAAGTAATTGCAACCCTTATTTCACATTTAATATTTTTTTATTATTCTTTTCATATGACAATATTGCTATTCTTGATCCTAGAAACATGTAATCAAACCAGCATGGTTGAATTTAGATGGCCTTAAAGGTGTGAATAGGGCCAATAGCTGAAATTAAACATGCCTGACATGATTTGAAAAATCTAGTTCTTCCCAGAAATTCAGCAGAATATAGCCAGCAGAATATGTGTTACTGAACTTTGGGATTTCCTAAGGATACATTTTTCACTTATTCTGAAAGCGAAGCTTTTCATTTTTCATAATCAACTTATGGCGTATTGAAGATATTTAATATGTGTTCACATGTCTGAATAAATGTGTTTATATATCAAAACTTGTTTAAATGTAAGGAAAAAGATCCACTCCAGCTAGCTCAAGAAAACAGGAGTTACTGTAAAAACACAAGTGGAGCATATGGGAGAAAACATTTCATGGCAACTATATAAGGCCCCAGCCGGCCAGGAATGAAGGGGCATTCTGGAATTTGTCTTTCTTTGCTCACTACCAGCTAAGTTTGACTCCTTATGCATAGTTTGCTTTCCCACATGGCTTGACCTAATCCATAACCATGATTTTGACTCTTCATAAAATTTCTTGCCCCAACTCAATCTGTTGGTATGTTTTATTTTCAACTCTACTAAGGACTGAAAAAGTGCCATTATATGACCCACTTTAAATACTTGTGAAATCAGATCAGATTTTCTTTTAGGCAAGAAGCAAAGGTCACTCATTCACTCAAATTAGGTTATCTTGAGTTAGAGGCCTTGTCTTTGTATGATCAACTATGGCAATGGGAAATTGTGGCACGTGAGGGTTTCTTTCTGTGGTGACTTTCTTGGGGCCCATTTTCTTTAGGAGGTGACGTGAATGATACACATTCTGTTATATCTCTAATTCAATATAATTTAAGTGTGAAAGATGTCTTAAGATACTTTTTAAAGCCTCTGAAATCTTTTAGAAGAATAACCATCTGAATAAGATTGCATTAAAGACAATATTTGGGGGAGTTGCCTGGTGGCTTAGCGGTTAGGATTCAGCGCTTTTACTGCCATGGCCCAAGTTCAATTCCTAATCAGAGAGAACTGACATTAGCCATATGGCATGGCCAAAAAAAAAAAAAAAAAATAGACAATATTTTGGTGGACTTTCTTTGTGGTTCTGTCACTTTTATCCTAAATGAATAGCTTTTGTTGTTGTTGCTGTCAGAGTATTTTGTACTTATATCATTTGGAAACCAAACTAAGTCTTATTCAGCCAATGTTTGTGCTTTTCATAATTAATAATTATGAATAACAATCAAGAAGGACTGATATTGAAGCTGAAACTCCCAATACTTGAGCCACCTGATGCGAAGAGCTGACTCATTGGAAAAGACCCCGATGCTGGGAAAGATTGAGGGCCGGAGGAGAAGGGGACGACAGAGGCTGAGATGGTTGGATGGCATCGCCGACTCGATGGACATGGGTTTGGGTGAACACCAGGAGTTGGTGATGGACAGGGATGCCTGGCTGCTGTGGTTCATGGGGTTGCGAAGAGTTGGACCTGACTGAGCGACTGAACTGAACTGAACTAAACTGAACAATCAAGAATCCCATATCTTAAGGGATTCTCTCCTACTTCAATTTCCATGTTCCTATTCTTCATCTCTGCTCTTCCTTTCAAAATACCATATTTAAAATGTTATTTTCTCTCTACATCTACTTACTCTGCACTGTTTCCACTCTAGTTTCGTTCATTTTACTCTACTAAGTTAGGTTAATTTCCTCTACACCCATATCATATTACTACACATTAACAAATATAAAATGCCACTTTTTTTCTGGACAACTTCCCAAACTCATAAATTAAAGTAGAATTCTACTTCTGTGTGTTGTGTTTTTTTTTTTTTTAACCAATTTATCCTTCCAATTGTAAGCACTACATTTTGAATTTTATTACAGTTTTTCTAACAAAAATTTTTTCTTTTGGTTACAAATGACAGACAACCCAATGTATAATTATGCATTGATTATACAGCAGAAAAGTTCAGTGGTGGATTAATCCAAATTTTCAAAAGTGGCATCAAGAAACTATTTCTTACCATCTATTTTGTTTTGGGTTCCTACTTCTAGCTTCCTTTTGGGGTACACTTTTTCTTCAGGGTGTCCCCTCAGCACTTCCAGGCTTATATCCTCAAATTTTGTTTTCTCTTCTCTAATAGTTTTAACTAGAGTTGCATAATTAATCTTCCTCCTTAGTTGGCCTTTCATCTCATATCAAAAACCAGTTATTGGTGCAAAGGGATGGAAAAGAGTGATTTACTATACACAAGCTTCAAGTCTGTCTTTAAGTAAAAAAAAAGGGGGGGGGATTAATTGCACCAATACTACTATGACTGAGAATGGACAAGAGGGTGATTTAAAAGGGAAAATCAAGATTCTGTTATTAGAAGAGGAGAGTAAAGAGTAAAACAGTGTATTTGTCAATCATAAATATAACATAGCAGGGACTGTGCTATGTATTTCAAGCCCTCCACAGCATCTATCATGCAATCTTGAATACATTTAAGTGCTTAATACATCAGATCAGATCAGTCGCTCAGTCGTGTCCGACTCTTTGCCACCCCATAAATCGCAGCACGCCAGGCCTCCCTGTCCATCACCAACTCCCGGAGTTCACTCAAACTCACATCCATCGAGTCAGTGATGCCATCCAGCCATCTCATCCTCTGTCGTCCCCTTCTCCTCCTGCCCCCAATCCCTCCCAGCATCAGAGTCTTTTCCAATGAGTCAACTCTTCGCATGAGGTGGCCAAAGTACTCGAGTTTCAGCTTTAGCATCATTCCTTCCAAAGAAATCCCAGGGCTGATCTCCTTCAGAATGGACTGGTTGGATCTCCTTGCAGTCCAAAGGACTCTCAAGAGTCTTCTCCAACACCACAGTTCAAAAGCATCAGTTCTTCAGCGCTCAGCCTTCTTCACAGTCCAACTCTCACATCCATACATGACCACAGGAAAAACCATAGCCTTGACTAGACGGACCTTTTTTGGCAAAGTAATGTCTCTGCTTTTGAATATGCTATCTAGGTTGGTCATAACTTTCCTTCCAAGGAGTAAGCGTCTTTTAATTTCATGGCTGCCGTCACCATCTGCAGTGATTTTGGAGCCCAGAAAAATAAAGTCTGACACTGTTTCCACTGTTTCCCCATCTATTTCCCATGAAGTGATGGGACCGGATGCCATGATCTTCATTTTCTGAATGTTGAGCTTTAAGCCAACTTTTTCACTCTCCACTTTCACCTTAATCATAGATGTAGAATATTTAGTCAGTTAAACAAAAATAATTTCATAGGGTAGAGTTAGATTTTGATGTTATTTGAGTATCTGTTTTTATGAAGAGAGGGAGGGCTGCAATCACCACTACTTGTCTTGTTTAATTGTGCCTCCCTTTTGGTTTTGACCAGAGTCCTCGGCCCCTCCTTAAGAATGGGTAGGAAACTTAATGAACCATAGCAGCTTAAAGTACTTCCTCTGTTTGGAGCCTTTTCAGTTCAGTTCAGTCGCTGAGTCATATCTGACTCTTTGCGACCCCATGGACTACAGCACGCCAGGCCTCCCTGTCCATCACCAACTCCTGGAGTTTACTCAAACTTATGTCCATTGAGAAAGTGATGCCATCCAGCCATCTCATCTTCTGTCATCCCCTTCTCCTCCCACCTTCAACGTTAGAGCCTTTTACAAAAACATAAATCAAAATTTTGAAGTAAACAATTCAACAATTTATTTATTTCAGAAATATTCATTGAGAACCAATGTGTTCCTGGCTCTCACCATACAAAGAAATAAACTGAAAATGGCTTACAGACTTAAACATAAGACATGACTCCATAAAGCTCCTGGAAGAAAACATAGACAAAAACATTCTCTGACATCAATCATGCCACTGATTTCTTAGATTAAAGGCAATATAAATAAGCGCAGAAATAAATAAATGGGACCTGATCAAACTTACAAGCTTTTGCAGAGCAAAGGAACCCACAACAACATGAAAACACAACCTCCAGAATGGAAGAAAATATTTGCGAATGATGCAACTGACAAGGGCTTAATTTCCAAAATATACAAATAGTTCATACAAACTAACAACAAAAAGAAAACAAACAAGCCAACTGAAAAATGGGCAGAAGACCTAAAGAGATATTTCTCCACAGAAGAAATACAAATGGTCAATAGGCACATGAAAAGATACTCCACATCACTATTTATTATAGAAATGCAAACTAAAACTACATTGAGGTACCACCTCACCCCAGTCAGAATCAGCATCATTAGAAGTCTACAATAATAAATGCTAGAGAGGATGTGGTAAAAAGGGAACCCTCCTACACTGTTGTTGGGAACATAAGTTCCCACTGTGGAAAATCCTATGAAAGTTCCTCAGAAAACTAAAAATAGAATTATCGTATGATCAAGCAGTCCCACTCCTGGGCATATATCCAGAAAAAAAAAAAACTATAATTCAAAAAGTTACATGCACCCTAGTGTTTATTGTAGTACTATTCACAATAACCAAGCCTTGGAAACAATCTACATATCCATTGACGAATGGATAAAGAAGTTGTGGTATATGTATGTATACACACACACATGCATATACACACACACACACACACACACACACACACACTGAAATACTACTAAACCATAAAAAGAACAAAATAATGCCATTTGTAGCAAAATGGATGGAACTAGAGATTATCATATTACTAAATGAAGTAAGTGAAAAAGAGAACAAATACCATATGATATCACTTATATATGGAATCTAAAATATGACAGAAATGAACCTATCTATGAAACATAAATAGAATCACAGACATAAAACACAGACTAATGGTTGGGGAAGGTTGGAGTTAGCAGATGCCAACTTTTATATATAGAATGGATGAGTGATAAGGTCCCACTGTATAGCACAGAGAACTGTATTCAGTATCTTATGATAAACCATAACGGAAAGGATTATATGTGACATAAGTATGTGTGTATATATATCTATATAGAAATAGATAGGTATAGCTGAATCATTTTGCTGTACATTAGTAATTAACACAACTTTGTAAATCAATTATACTTCAATAAAACAATCCAACCATTTATTTATTCCAGGAACATTCATTGAGCACCAGTGTTGCTTGGGATATTCCTGGATTGGGATATCTGTTTTCCTGGAACTACACTCAAGAGAAATTATATACCACAGTGATACATTAGGCTAAGCCAAGAAGGGAAAAGTATATTCTTAGTTTATTGTTGGAAAGAGTTTTATGGACTTGTGTTCTAAGTCACAGTCCAATTTCTTCAGAAGAGAGAATGAAGTGGGCTTGCTACTCACATCCCAGTCTTTTAAATGGATAGTTTTCTTTTAGAAATACACGTTATAGGAGAGACATAAATTCTTTTTTTAATATAAATTTATTTTTTTTAATTGGAGGTTAATTACTTTACAATATTGTATTGGTTTTGCCGTACATCAACATGAATCCACCACAGGTATACACGTGTTCCCCATCCCGAATCCCCCTCCCTCCCCCCTCCCCGTACCATCCCTCTGGGTCTTCCCAGTGCACCAGCCCCAAGCTACCGGTATCATGTATCAAACTTGGACTGGTGATTCATTTCATATATGGTATTATACATGTTTCAATGCCATTCTCCCAAATCATCATAAATTCTTTAAGTGCAATTTGAAAGTTGCTGCCTCAAAACCACCTCATATCTCAAAATCATTAATGTCTTTTTTATGCAAAATTCCTTCCTTGAACGTGGGAATTTATCAGTTTGATTGTGTGTGTGTGTGTGGAGCGTCATGCAGCAAATCCCATATATTTGGGCCACACTACATTTGCATCTCAGTTTCATTTTTCATGCCTGGAAACAGTATTCTCTTGATGAAAGGCAGCTTCTATTGCCCTTTTTCATGCTCCTTTTTTTTTTTCCCTGCTTATTCTGTGATCATCCTCTTACTCATCTTTAAGTCTGGATAAGGTGAGATTGAGCAAGCAGAACCCAGAACCCTCTCTCTGACACCCCAAACCGATAGCTCTAGTTTTCCTGCACAGAGATGTGACTGTCCATGTGTGATGACTGAGTCAACATGTTTCCTTCCTACCCTTGTTTCACTGCTCTCTTCCACCCCATTGTAAATTCTTAACACTCCCTTGAACTTGCTGTGTGATTAAATAAGTCAGTGCACTGTATGTGTTTTGTTCCTGTATCTTCTTGTCTGCTTGATTAGTTCTCATTCATCCTTTAAGGCACCACTCATACATCACTCTTTCTGTGACACCTTTTTCCTGTCTCTAAATATGATCATTTCCTTTACTCTCTCCTGCAACACTGCACATCAACCAACATTTGTCACTCTGCATGCCCCACATGTCTGTTTAATCAACTTGTAATCTCTAGGAGTTCATGGATTCCGTCTTACTATCTCATCATCTTCAACAATTAGAAATATTTCTGACACGTAGCAGTTGTTCAGCACATTTGTTGAAGGGATTAATTTCTGGGACCAAAAATTTTGCTTCTTAAGGTGCCTTCAGTTTATATTAATAGCTGCCTAGAGAAATGTCTCAAGAAGAATCATGAAACTGAGTCTGAATGAAGACCAAAATTCTGTTGTCACCCACCCGTGGATTTGGGGACATGGCAACATATGTGCTTCTATTCAGCATCCTTACCTGAAGACGACTCAAAACATGGGTGTACCTATGGCTGATTCTTGTCAATGTTTGACAGAAAACAACAAAATTCTGCAAAGCAATTAACCTTCAATTAAAAAAATTAATAAAAAGTCTAATCAGAAATAAGTATATTTATTGTCTCCCTTCCTATTAAAGTTTCAAGCATGTCTTCCAATATTCATTATTTTCCAAGCATAAGATAAATTTCCTTCCCATATGCTTATCATCCCATATTTCCCAAAAATATAGCATTCAGCATTGTTACGTGATTATATACATAGATATACATAAAATTATACATATGTATAAATTTATATATGTATCTATATTTCCTTCTAGCTATGATATATTGGTGTTCTGAAAGGCCTTGTTTGATGACACCAATGTATCTCAATGTCCTGGAAGAGTTCCTGGCATATTACAGTGTTAGTTACTCAATAAATGTTTGTCAAGTTTAGAATCAGCTTAAATTAAGGGGCAGAAAGAAATAAAAGCCTCATGATGGAGAGAGGAAGCCTAGAGAGTTAGTATGTTTATATGCGTAAGGGGAACAGTTGATGCAGAGTGAATAAGTAGGAATTATTATATAGAAAGCACAAAGATTCTCTCTGCAGTTTTATTTGAACTTCAGTTTTATTCCTTGTAAAATGAGGATGTTAATTTTGTAATTTCTGAGATAACTCTAGGTGTCTCTACTACTACTCAAATCCCCCCAAAATAAACCATATCTCAGTAGTTCTGTGTTTTTAGTAATATTGTTTAACCCATGAAAACAAATATATGCACTCCATAGCAAAAGAAAATGAAAAAAAAAGCACATAGTAGATGTTGAATAAATTATAATTGTGTATTCACCTCCCATTTATTGTTCAATAGCATTATATAATAGCCTACTTCAGTTGATAATGGATTGAAATAGCCAGAAAATGAGAATGCTGGAAGGATTTCTTTCTATGCCTTGTCTAAAGAGTCCTGTTTCTCATATAATGGAACATCCTTTACAGCAGATTGAAATAGAGTTTTAAACTGACTTCATTATAGCCATAATGTAAAATGTAAGTACATCTATTCTAAAAGTAGTGAAATGACTGCATTTTTTCCCTATGCTTTTCTGAAAGAGCCTAAATGTTTTCCACAATTTAAAATGTGATTAATATTAGTTGATTAAATATTATTGATTAAGATAAATGAATTAAAATATTATCATAATATACTATAATATTATATGGCATAAAATAAAATTTATTTTATAATCGCAGGGACAGAGGAGCCTGGTAGGAGGCCATCTATGGGGCCGCACAGAGTCGGACATGACTGAAGTGACTTAGCAGCATACATATATGTACACAAAACCTGAGTGTGTGTGTGTGTGTGTGTGTTCATCACTCAGTCATGTCCAACTCTTTGTGACCCCATGGACTGTAGCCTGTCAGGCTCCTCTGTCCATGGAATTCTCCAGGCAAGAATACTGGAGTAGGTTGCCATTTCCTTCTCCAGGGAGTGTGCATATGTGTGTATATATATATGTGTGTGTGTATATATACACCCACACGTATATACATACATACATACATACTTCTATACAATCAACTGAGGTTTTCTTGAAGTTTGAGAAGCACTACCAAGGCAGTAACTAAAAAATATACCTAGAGCTGGTGGCTCATCCTGAAGGTGATCAACAGCAAGAAAGTCAAGGAATGAAGTAGTTACATGATGATAACAAGCATTCTTGCATGTGTGCACACACACACACACACACACCCCTTTGCATAATTCAAGAACAGAAATGTGGTGATAACCCTTAGTTTTGAGGAGTGCCAATGTCCCCGTCTTGGTCTTTACCAGATAATTTATAGCTTTCTTAATTCTATCAGTAGAAATCATGATTTAATGGCTTCAAATGCTTAAAAACTATGTCATTAGAGTTTATGAGGCCTTTGGTATACCATTTGCAGTTTGAAGCTGTGAATTCCAGTTTACTGTGCTTCTTTCTTTCTACCTCCTTATCTGGTTTTTCCAGACACCAGGGTTGAATGGTGCCTGGCCTGTTAATCAGAAAGTGTACAAAGATTGTGTAATGGTGGATATGAATATATTCTATCATACAAGCATGCATAATTCATTCACCCATGCATCTATTTATTAAGTGCAACCATGGTCTGAGCTAATGGCAGACAACAAGAAGATTTAGAGGGCAGAAGGAAAGAAGCTGGAGTATTTTCCCCTCAACCTCTCCTCACCTGAGATGACATCTCAAGAAATGACCATGTTCCTTGGTCACAAAGATAAATTAAAGGAATGAATGGGTAGGTTCTATGTCATTTGTGAAAACACAATTTGACTGATAAAATTTAATATTATTTTCACTTACCAAAGCATCATGTTAAATGGTTATTCACTTTTTAGAATGGTGTCATGCATTGGTAACTAACTCCTGACTCCCTGAAGCTTGCTGCTGCTGCTGCTGCTAAGTCACTTCAGTCGTGTCCGACTCTGTGCGACCCCATGGACTGCAGCCTACCAGGCTTCTCTGTCCATGGGATTCTCCAGGCAAGAACACTGGAGTGGGTTGCCGTTTCCTTCTCCAATGCATGAAAGTGGAAAGGGAAAGTGAAGTCGCTCAGTCATGTCCGACTCTTAGCAACCCCATGGACTGCCACCTACCAGGCACCTCCATCCATGGGATTTTCCAGGCAACAGTACTGGAGTGGGGTGCCTTTGCCTTCTCCCCCTGAAGCTTGATATACCCCAAAAAAATACTCAAAAGAAAGAAGTAGATAAAGCCAGCTTAAAAGATCATTGCTACAAAACTGCCCAACTTAATAGGGTTCCAAATTGTCTGCCAATTCCAATGTCTCCATAATTCCTGACTACAGATGGGATTCAAGACCTAAGTCCCAGAATGGAATACATGTATCATTTCCTCTTAGAGATCTGAGTAAGATATGAACCAGTACACTCCAAGAGGTACACTGGCAACTTCACTGAGTGTGATAGACCCTGGAATTTTGAAGCTGAAAATGAAGAGCTCTAAGTTCATGGAAGTGACCTCCGCATTTTTAGGACATTACATTGTTCTCCATTCCCATACAGTTCTGCAATCTGGCTGTAAGCCTAGACTTTGCCAGTCACTTTGCCCTTGCCATCGAGGGTAAGCCCTTCAGAAAACAACCAGAGCACTCTAGTGAAGGAGAAAGGTAAGCAGTGCTCTTAAGATGCTGCCAAAAGAATAAAGTTAGCAAGAAATAAATCTCCCCTGGGATGTGCAGTAAGCAGTTCAAATAATATACTCACCCACAGGAAAAGAAAAGAATCAGTATTCTGTCCCCTATCACAACCGGATTCTGCTTTCAGAACCTACTATTTCTTACAGACAAAAAGGTGAGGGAAGAAGAACACTGTGGGTTTTTCTTTCTTTCTTTAATCACAGTTTCTTTCCTTAGTTAAATTTAGCGTTATCCTTGGAGAATTGGCAGCACATATTTTTAACTTTTGTTTGAAATGATTATAAATTTGCAGATTGTGGTTCCTTCCATGCATCACCTGGTTTTCCCCAATGGTAATATCTTTTCTAACTGCAGCATATTATCAAAACCTGCAATACTCTAGAAAGTGAACTAGAAAGTGATGGATAATTTACATATTTATATATTTTATATACTTATATATCTATTGTTTCCCTTTATGTGCTCCAAAATCTTCAGAGGCTCTTATGGCTCTGAAAATTACTAAAATTAGTCCATATACTATATATTTATAAATCAAGGGGAAAAAAAAAGATAATATCCTGATATGTAGACATGATGTAGATTTTAAACTTGGTAAGTGTCTGCTATGTCCATTGGAGCTCCACCATGCCCTTTCATTTACTTAGGGTCTTTGTCAATCAAAACATGATATTTTTAAGTGCATTTTTGGTAATTACAGCCATTTGATTAACGTCTTTCAAATATCTTTGCCAATTTTATTGGCATAACTAGCCATTGTTTAGTGGTTCAGGATTAGTTCTGAGTACATTAAAAGCCTCAGCATATATTAGAGTAGAACGCAAACATGTGGGTTGATGATTTGATAGATATTGATTGTGTTTAGTGGGATTTTCCTGTTTAGGAGCTTTTGTTGTATCATATCTGTTATTTCCAGAAGTACAGCAAATGTAGGGCCTTGCATGCAAAATACTCTGAACAAAAACTCGACAATGACAAACAGCTGAAATTATTCTCAGTCTGATCAATTTGTTGAGTGTATCTTCCACATTAGGACTAAATGTGTGCTCAGTGTCTGACTCTCTGTGACTCCATGGACTGTAGCCAGGCTCCTCTGTACATGGAATTGTTCAGGCAAGAATACTGGAGTGCGTTGCCATTTCCTACCCCAGGGGATCTTCCTGACCCAGGGATCAAACCTGTGTCTCTTGAGTCTCCTGCATTAGTGGCAGGTGCTTTGCCACTGAGCCACCAGGGAAGCCTAAATATTGGCGCTAATTAGAAGGATTAATAATAGAAAAGGAGATTAACCAATCAGAATAGAGTTAAAACATATAATATAAATGTGAAACACTTGTGGCTCCCAAAGTGTTCATTTCAGTACTGAACTTTTAGATAGCTTTCTAAGTTAATGACAGCATTTTCCAAAGTCCTGTTTCTCTGTGTTCATACCATTCTGTCCACCTGATAACACTGTCTCCCTCATGCGCTCTGTGAGTTAACTTACTATCATCACTGTGCCATTCATTTTAGGTGTAATTTTTTAAGAGCTTCCAAATTCACTAACAGAAAGGTTCTTATATTTTTATTTCTCTTTTCTGAGCCATAGTTTTCTCACGTTAAAATAAAAGGAAAAGTGTTATATTGCACCTACTGCCCCTATCTGCCAAAGCGCATGTATCCTGAACACAAGACTTGCATTGCATTTACTTTTATGGTCCAAACCAACAAATGCATTTTTTTAGATTTAAGCTCCTTGCTGAATGTGTGCCATTGAATTTAACTTCTTATTTTTTAATTAGCTATTTGGCTATCTTAGAACTACCATCTGAGCTATCAGGGAAGCCCCAGAAATAACATAAAGTGGGCTAAATGCACACTCTAGCATGAAACAGACCACGTGTACTGCCAAGAGAACCCACCTTCTTTCTCCTAAAAGGAGAGGAATATTTAACTATGCCAAGATGAAGTTTTTGATGCAAAGAGGAGGGAAGAGGAAAGGAGTTTGTTTGTTCTTCTAACTCCAGTGACACAAGCAAACTTACAGAGAATATTGTAAGGAACCTCAGCACTGTTTACCATTCATTCTCTGTAGCCCAGAAACTGGCAAGCAGTTCCCAGTTGATTTTCAAGATGGCTGCAGAATTTGTTGGGGTTTGAGCAGATGCTGAAACTGCTCCCCCTGCTTCCATATTAGCATGGCTACCAGTTCAGTGAAATCAGGCTACTCACACTCCCACCCCAGGGAGCACACATGAGCCTCTCATGATCTCATACTAGTTTAGCTTTGTGAGATTAGCTTAAAAGGTTTTTGTGACAGGGTATATGTAAAGCATTTGTATAATGCCCCAGTGTGTACATGCTCAGTTGTTCAGTTGTGTTGTGACTCTTTGCGACCCACCGGGCTTCTCGGTCCATGGGATTCTCTAGGCAAAAATACTGGAGTGGGTTGCCATTTCCTCCTCCAAGGGGTCTTTCTGACCCAGGGATCAAACCCATGTCTCCTGCATCTCCTGCATTGGCAGGTGAATTCTTTACCACTGAGCCCACCTAGGAAGCCCTGTATAATGCCTGCCCTATAGTAAATGTTTGATAAATGCTACTCATTGTATAAAATATGATAATGGATCTATGCTTCTATGAGTGGTAAATCTTTTGGGGGCTCTGGAAATCTTCAGAGATTGATCTACTAACCTGATGAGCTAGTTAAGAGTCTACACAAACTAATACCTTTTCAAGAGGTATTAGCTGATGCCATACTTTCAGCTATTAGTATAAAATCCCCATATTACTGCTGGCTCATCATTGCTGAGAAAGCTAATTACAGGCACTAATTTTATTGAGACAAACTTCATTGTGCAGAAATAAAATATTGAGCTGAGTTTATGAAGGCAGAAATCAAAAGACAGGGTGCAAGGGGATAAGGTAGATAAAATTAAGCCCTGATGCATTCATTTGTCATCACTCTGTCATTAAATGCCAATCATGCTCAAATGAATATATGTTTTGCATCCCCTACCCCCCAAACAATCTCACTCTTGATGGATCAACTACACTGCACACAGGAAATATGAGTTTGCAGAGTATAAGGTACTGAGAAACCATCTCTTTAAATCAGCACACTAGTGTGCTCTGAAATGCACAGTGCCAATGTTTTTTCTCTACAAGTAGCTTTTTTTTTTTTTTTTTTACCATTATGTGAATTTATTGCTTGCAAACTATGCCACAGCCCCAGAAACTGAACTCTTATATTTATCCATAGAAGAACATGGTGATAATCTCAACCCTGTCTTCAAAGATATATTGTATGCAGCTTTCTACAAAAGGAAGGGAATGCATTACTTTTTCTATGCTAGTTAAGCTTGGATCTTCCTGGTCTATAAAATGTCAGTAGCTATGAATTGTGCTGAAACTTGCTGCATGGTTTGAGACGATTCCTCTCTACACTGGGGATTTGGCTTCGAGCACAACATTCTTTTTCTGCTTGGGTGCCCAGCCTGCATTTTTCATAACTCTACAAACAAAAACTAGCATTGCAGCCATGAAAAAGGGAATTATTGAGATAGGAACAGAAAGCAGACAGTAATGATTTAAACCACACTAGTAAGTATGTATAAAAAGCTCTTTTTTAAAGCATGTGTAAAATTTTAAAACTTATCTTTCCAAGGTCAAATTTTAATGCCTAACAACAGTAGAGATAAAATGTGTGACACTTTACCTTAAAGTCAGCTTTTAGTATCATTTGCAATTTGGGTCAACATGTAGAATGACTAAAAGTTTTTTGTATATACTTTAAATTCTAGCATTATTTTATATACCCGGCAGACAATTTTGAAAAATGAGACATATGTAGCAATATAACTAGAAACTCCCCACTCTAGTCATGTCAATATAACTAAAACTAGTCTTGCCTTCCCTACATTAAAGCTAGAAAGCTGAACAAAGTATATGAAACATTTGACTGCAGACATTAGACATTAAGCAATAACAGACGGGTTCAGATGTTGGCAATTGTGGGACAAGTGGAATTCTCAGATGTTGCTACCAATCTGAAGACAGTTGGTATTTTTTTTTATAAAATTAAATGTCCACATATAGAATTTTCCTCCTTGGTATTTACACAAGAAAAATGAAAACATGTCCATGCAAAAATATGTACATGCATGTTCTTAATCAACCTTCTTTATCATTTAAAAAGACATGGAAATGCTCATCAACAGATAAATTATAGTATAACAATATAATAGAATATTACTCAGCAACAAAAACAAACAGACTACTAAATATGTAACAACTTTGATAAATCTCAGAGATTAGCTTAGCGAAAGGATGCCATGCAAACAACAACAACAGAAAGCAAAACTAGTGATGCTGATGCATCCTAGAAATGTAGTGGGTAAAAGAATCCATATATGAAAGTGTCTATACTACTCATATAAACACCCACTCCAGCGTTCTTGCCTGGAGAATCCCAGGCACGGGGGAGCCTGGTGGGCTGCCATCTATGGGGTCGCACAGAGTCGGACACGACTGAAGCGACTTAGCAGCAGTATAATTTATTGTAATAATGATTATATTATATATGATTAATACTGAATAACTATATATTTATAAGGATATCCAACCAGTCCATTCTGAAGGAGATCAGCCCTGGGATTTCTTTGGAAGGAATGATGCTAAAGCTGAAACTCCAGTACTTTGGCCACCTCATGCGAAGAGTTGACTCATTGGAAAAGACTCTGATGCTGGGAGGGATTGGGGGCAGGAGGAGAAGGGGACGACAGAGGATGAGATGGCTGGATGGCATCACTGACTCGATGGATGCGAGTCTCAGTGAACTCCGGGAGTTGGTGATGGACAGGGAGGCCTGGCGTGCTGCAATTCATGGGGTCACAGAGAGTCGGACACGACTAAGCAACTGATCTGATCTGATCTGATATATTTATACATCATTTTATGATAATATTTTATTTATACTTGAAATTTATGGAGAGTAGATCTTAAGCATTTTCACCATAGATACAAAAAATGTGAGGTAATGGAAATGTTAATTATCTTGATCCTGGTAGTCATCCCACAGTGTGTATGTATATTAAATGATCATGTTGTACACTTGAAAACATATGGATTATATTTTCAATTATTTCTCAATAAAGTTGGGAGGGGAAGAAAAGGAAAACTTTAGCCCCTGCCTTAAAAGTTAATTGATGCTATGTTACAAATTTCAACTGCCTCCTCAGGCCCTCTCTAGGGACACAGTGGTGGTGTGTGTGTCATTTTCAATGTAAATTCCTTTGTCTTATGCATTAGATCTGAGTGATGATATGCTGAAGAAGATTTGAAGCATAAATATGCTTCAAATTGAAAAGAGGAAAGGAGATAATGGAACCAGATGCCGAACAGAGTAGCTGGGAAAATGGACTGCTTTTTCAAATTACTGTTTAGGGACTGTTATTCTATCTCTGCTTTTGATGAACACATTTTGACTAAAACTTAGAAAAATGACACAGTTTACTTTTCTCTGTTTTCCATCGCGGAGTCTACCTTGCAACTTGAATCACCTGGGAAGAAAACAATGCAAAAGAGAGCATTTACCTTACTGAGGAGAATGCTGCATGTCGAGCTATTGAAAACTCTGCCTTCTTTCTCAGTGGAAAGACCACTGCTGCAGCTGAGTCCAGCAATTTGCTCATTTGGAATTGTGGTAGTGTGGTTATATGGTTGCACATGGACAACCCTCTGAAGCAGAAACATATTAAAGTTTCTAGAGTGAGTTTAATGGACCACAGAATGATGCAAGTTTGCTCTGTAGGCAGTGTTCTGTTTTCCAGTTTCCTTTGCAAGTGTATGGAAATAATAAGCGTATGCATTTTTTAATTCAAGAAACTAAACTACCAGTAAGACTGTTTCTCTTGTCATTCATGATTGGCTTTCCCCTTTAAGCCATCATTATTTATTTTATTATTCATTTTGGCTTTGTCTCTTCAAATTAAGTGCTGCCACTTACAAAGACTGTGTATTTACAGACAGCATCAGTAAGAAGCATCTATGAGAAAAAGCCTAGTAGACAGTCACATTGGCACATTCAGAGGCAGGATAAAGAAATGAAAGCATAAACGACAATAAAATTAGCCTAAGCACACATATTAATTCAAAAAAGAAGTCCAAATGCTGTTCCCAGGACTGTTTCTCAGTGACATACATGGAGAGGAAGTATTGTTAATTGGACACCAGTCACATTCCAAAACGTTGTGCTAGGTGAATTGTATTCACTGTCTTGTGTATCCTTCCTAACAGGTTTTTGAAGAAGTGACATGTGGAAGTTGGGGCTCAGTGCATATAAGTAATTGTCAAAGTCTCATCAGCAACCAAGTATAAATCTTAATCTTTTTAACTCTCAGTTTGCTTCTGCATACAAATCCTCCTAATTTACAGTCTCTTATGGTTTGGCAACCCACTCCAGTATTCTTGCCTGGAGAGCCCCAGGGACAGGGGAGCCTGGTGGGCTGCTGTCTATGGGGTCAACATGACTGAAGCATCTTAGCGGTAGCAGCACAGTTAGGAGAGGTAATACCACTCAGCTGCAAGTCCTCTCCAAATTCTTCATGTAATTTCTATCTAAACAGAAACAATGCCAATAGCTATCATTTATGAAGTCTTATTTTGCTCCAAGTATTGTGCTAAACATGGTATATATGTTGTCCCGTTTAATTTCTGTTTCAGTCCTGACAGGTAGGTAGAATTTTCTGCACTTTGAAATAACAGAGTCACTTTTCTTAAGTTCTTTCATTCATTCAACAGTATTGAAGGAACACATTTTATGTGCCAGGTACAAAAGTACAGAAGTGAGAAAAAACAGAAAAAATGATATAGGGTGGTCTGATGTTGAGTCATTCAGTTTTTCCTTGGAGTGGTGAAGGAATAGATCACCTTAAGCTGAAATTGAGGGACAGAAAGGAGGAGGAGGATCATAGATAGAACTCAGAAGGCCGGATCGTCATAGGGAAGGAGAAGGATATTATAGGAAGATGATGTAAGTAGGATGAGATCATATAGAGCTTTGTAAGCCTAGTTAAAAGATTTGGATATTTGACTTGTGATGGGGAATCATTGGATGGTTATAAGCAAAGGAGTAAATGACTTGATTTAATTAAAAAAAAAAAATCAACTCTGGATGCTGCATATAGAATGAATTGTATGGAGAAACTTCGAAAGTACTTGCGTGATCCAAACGATATATTGATGATGGTTTGAGAGTGGATGATAATGATAAAAAGCATTATTTATGAGGACACAGTATATATAATAAATTGCAACCCATTGGGCAAGCCTAGATTTAATTGATTAAAATGTATTATGTATCCTTATTTACAGTTTGGAGGGCATTCTAATCATGTTAAACCCTAATTTAAAAATTCTCCAGGCCAGAATACTGGAGTGGGTTGCCTTTCCCTTCTCCAGGGGATCTTTCCAGCCCAAGGATCGAACCCAGGTCTCCCTCATTCCAGGCGAATTCTTTACCAGCTGAGCAACCAGAGAAGTCCCGATTTAAAAATATTCACATGTTAAAAAATAAAAATAGTGGTAGAAATTGGAGACAGGAAGACATATATGAAGATGCTAGTGATTGAATGTGTGATGAGGGATAGAAAAAGATCAAGAATAGTTCTTAGATTTTTGTCTTGATTACTGGGTGGGTGATGGTCCACCTCAACACATACTTTGTTGATGTGGGGAAAACTAGAGAAGGATCAGACTGGGAATGAGGCAAGAAGAGTTATGTTGCAACCATGTCAACTTGGAAATGACTAACTTTCCCAGAGTCAGTCATGTGACTTCTCTAGGATATAAAGCCTATTTTGTCTGATACTGAAGTCTGAATTTTTATCCTACTAGATTGCCACTAACATCCCTCTCCTGAGAGTCCCAGTTTTGGAAGCCTTATTAACTCGATGATCATTTCATTTTGCTTGGTAAAGGCTTCAACTTCAATGATATCTTTATTTCATAATTAGAGAAATCTTCATAAATGAATATGTTTACCACCTTTTTTTTTTAACCTGTAAAAAATGAAATCCAAGAAGTAATTACAAAAGTGTAACATTAAAAAAGGGTGAGTAGATTTCTCATTTTATCCAACCTTAGCATATATTATGAGATACAACTGTCCTATTACAATCCTTGTTCAAATAAAAATTTTATGTAAGGCTATAATTATGGAAATTTTAAAAAATGTAAAGATGAAAATAGCAATGAGTTTGTTCTTTCTGGGTCAAAATAGAGGGAGGAACTTTATTGTTAAGAACATGTAAGAGTAGCTTCTGGATTATAAACGACTTCAGGAATAATTAATTAGAAATATGCTCTAGAAGAAGCTAGTGGGAAAAGAAGAAAAGTAGAAGGATTGGTAAACAGGACTTTTATATTCCATTATCATTTTGTAGTTTTGTATGTGTGTTGAAAGTGTCAGTTGCTCAGTCGTGTCCAACTCTTTGCAACCTATGGACTGTAGCCCTCCAGGGTCCTCTGTCCATGGAATTTTCCAGGCAAGAATGTTGGAGTGGGTAACCATTCCCTTCTCCAGGAGATCTTCCTGGCCCAGGGATTGAACCCTGGTCTCCTGCACTGCAGGAGGATTCTTTACCACTGAGTCATCAGAGAAACCCCATAGTTTTGTGTATTTTTATGCTACTATTTGAAACTAACCACTAATTTCCATCTTTAACAGAACAAAAGGTACAATATGCTATTAGTGAAACTCTGTAATTCTATTTTTCACTACTCTAAGGACTTACTTTTCATTTAATAGTCATGCCATGACCAATTTAATATTAAAACAGAAAATCGGAGGCTCATAGATACCAAGTTCCCACACTATAATTAAGGGAAAGTATCTCTTAAGTGGCAAATTGTCATGATTTTGGAAAAAATAATCAATCTATATTAAGACTGGCCTAGTTTTCATTCCATTAAAGTTGTGAAAGTGGCTTTTGGTGTCTGCAGATCCTTAGTTTAATTCTGTGTTTCTGGACTAGATGGCAGACGGTCAGACTGTCCAGTCCAAATGATTGACAGTGTCCACACAGCTAGGAGCAGTGTATGTGTTTGCAGTTCTATTTGTTTTCGTGTAGGGACAATAATCAATTCAGAGAGGTACATTTCTATTTATGCAAAGGGTGTTTATGGCCAGAGGGACTTCATTTCTGTGCCTTCATACCCATGGCTCTGACTTGCAGGAATACCTTGAAATTTTAATAATACAATGTGGCATTTCTGGTGCCTGGTGACGCAAAGGGTCTCTGTAAAGCCGTCTTCTGTCACCTTGAGACACATCACTTCAATCTGTTTTGATAACCGCTGATGGGGGTCAGAGAGAGCTCAAGGGAACTGACATTGAGTGGGAATCTCTTGTGAATGTGCTGCATGTATGTGTGTTTATACACACAGGCACAAGTACACAACCTCTGTTTATTATCCCCTTTTTAGAAACCATATTCTATTTCGGTGGTTACAAGACTATAATTTTATGTGAACTGTTTGTTTTAACCAGTTGAGGATATATCTTAATAAGCATTTGTTTTTGAATAAAAAGATTTTTTATGTATAACATGCACATAGAAAACTACAAAGATGAGTATACAGCTTTCACAAGTTGAATACTCCATATAAGCACAACCTGCTCAAGAAATAAGATCTTACTTGCAACGCAGTAGCCCCTCTTATGTGTTGTGGTATGCATCATCGCTCAGTTGTTTCTGACTCTTTGTGACCCCCATGGACTGTAGCCTGTCCTCTTGCCCATATTCTCTAGTATTCTTGCTTGGAGCATCCCCATGGACAGAGGAGCCTGGCGGGCTACAGTCCATGGGGTCACAAAGAGTTAGGCACGACTGAGCTACTAATCCCTCTCATCAGTTCAGTTCAGTCGCTCAGTCATGTCTGACTCTTTGCAACCCCATGAACCGCAGCACGCCAAGCCTTCCTGTCCATCACCAACTCCTGGAGTCTCCTCAAACTCTTCTCCATTGATTTGGTGAGATGCCATCCAACCATCTCATCCTCTGTCATCCCCTTCTCCTCCTGTCTTCAATCTTTCCCAGCATCAGGGTTTTTTCAAATGAGTCAGCTCTTCGTATCAGGTGGCCAAAATATTGGAGTTTCAGCTTCAACATCAGTCCTTCCAATGAACACTCAGGACAGATCTCCTTTAGGATGGGCTGGTTGGATCTCCTTGCAGTCCAAGGGAGTCTCAAGAGTCTTCTCCAACACCACAGTTCAAAAGCATCAATTCTTCACTAAATCAAATCCATTATGATTATTCAGTGAAAGTGAAAAAAAGACTTAAGGGACTAAATCTGATAGAGTGCCTGATGAACTATGGGCGGAAGTTCATGACATTGTACAGGAGACAGAAATCAAGACCGTCCCCAAGAAAAAGAAATGTAAAAAAGCAAAATGGCTGTCTGAGGAGGCCTTACAAATAGCTGTGAAAAGAAGAGAAGCGAAAAGCAAAGGAGAAAAGGAGAGATATATCCATTAGAATGCAGAATTCCAAAGAATAGCAAGGAGAGATAAGAAAGCCTTCCTCAGTGATCAGTGCAAAGAAATAGAGGAAAACAATAGAATGGGAAAGACTAGAGATCTCTTCAAGAAAATCAGAGATACCAAGGGAACATTTCATGGAAAGATGGGCTCAATAAAGGACAGAAATAGTATGGACCTAACAGAAGCAGAAAATATTAAGAAGAGGTGGCAAGAATACACAGAAGAACTGTACAAAAAAGACTTCATGACCCAAATAACTACTATGGTGTGATCACTCACCTACAGTCAGACATCCTGGAATGTGAAGTCAGGCGGGCCTTAGGAAGCATCACTATGAGCAAAGCTAGTGGAGGTGATGTAATTCCAGTTGAGCTATTTCAAATCCTAAAAGATGGTGCTGTGAAAGTGCTGCACTCAACATGTCAGCAAATCTGGAAAACTCAGCAGTGGCCACAGGACTGGAAAAAGTCAGTTTTCATTCCAATCCCTAAGAAAGGCAATGCCAAAAAATGTTCAAACTACCGCATGATGGCACTCATCTCACACGCTAGTAAAGTAATGCTCAAAATTCTCCAAGCCAGGCTTCAACAATACGTGAATCCCTCTCATAGCCCCTATTATTAAGCCCTTCACCCTGAACAGAACTTCCAGCATGACTCCTAACACCATACATTATTTTTATATGTTTCTGAATTTTATATAATGGAGTCATACATATTGTGTTCTCTTCTGCTTCCTTTTTTTTTTTTTTTTTTTGCTGTTCAACATGTTTCCAAGTTCTGTTCAGGTTGGTTAGTGAAATAGTCAATTTTTTTTTTTTTTTTTTTAACATTTTGGTGCCTCAGTAAAAATGCCTTCCAGTAAAGTTTTAGCAATTTATTCTTCCAATAATTGCCCAAAGAATGTGTTTTATACCTTCACCAACAGTTGGCAGGTTTCAGTGTTTTAAGAATACCAATCCTGTGGGCAAAACACAGAGCCATTAGTAGTTTTATTTTTTATTTTTTTATTAGCCATCTGTATGTCTATTGTTAATCACTTGTTACTATTCTTTGGCTTTTTTATATGGGATTTTGTTAATAATTGACGAAAAATTTTGTATATTATGGATTCAATGGTTTATATTCATTCAGAAAATATTGAGTACCTATTCTACTTTGTGTCAAGCCTGAGCAGGCCACTAGGAATAACATAATTATAAGGAAAACTAAGGCTGCTAGCCTCACAAAGCTTACATTTCAGCCCTTTTTCTTTTGGCTATAATGAACAGACACTTTGAATTATGAAACTGAAATTTATTTTGCTTACATAGAGATAAGGAATCTTGGTTTACTCCTTTATATCCAAGGTTTTCCATGAGGCTGAGATGCAGCATTTAAATCATCTTTAATCATGTAAGTGAATGTTCACACTGTACATAACATTAAATAGCCAAAAAGTAGTTTTAAAAAGTAACCAAATCTAATTACTTGGATGTTCTCAGATGGGCATCTTTTCCAATGAGCTGGCTCTTTACATCAGGTAGCCAAAGTACTGGAGTTTCAGCTTCAGCATCAGTAATATTGATTCAAGTTGATAGCACTTAAAGTCATGTTTATTCAGTGTTGAATGAACTCTATGAGGAGCCTATAGGGTTGGAAACTGCTAGAAGCCTTTATAACCTTCAACATAAAAAGCAGGTTAGTCCAGTACTTAAAAAAAATATTCATTGAACTGTACATTTTATCTATTTATGTATTTGACCACACTTTGCAGCATGTGGGATCTTAGATCCCCAACCAGGGATCAAACCCGTGCCTCCTGCTTTGAAAGTGCAGAGTCTTAAAGACTGGACTGGCAGAGAAGTCTCAGCTCAGACCTTTTGAGTCTGTAATTTTTGTAGGTTAAGGAAGGGTTGACCTCCAACTGAGTTAAAGCTCTGGCCTCACTATTAAAATATGTGCCCAGAAAATTATTTAGATTAGCATCATAATATGAAAAGTAAATCACTCCCAATGGCCAAGTCTTTACTATGCCCTGTATATTTCTATCATATCCAGATTTCCACCAGCCTAAGAAATTGGAGGTACAAATTAATGTACATTAACTATAGCTCCAAGTCTCTGGTACTTGTCTCTGCCTGCATATGGAATCTAGGTTCCTCTTTAAAGCCTACACATTTCATTCTGGATGTTACTTTTAATGGGCACATCTGAATTCATGGATATTCATGTACTTTTTATTCACTCATGACCACCTCTTTGGCAAACATTGGGGTATTATAGGAATAAGGTGAAAAGTTCTTACACACATTCCTTGTTCAGAAGCATCTTAGGCAGATCTTTTGTTTATGTTTTTCTATAATTAGGAAATTTTATTTAAAAGGACATAGTCATTTCAATTGATGCTTTCAAACTGTGGTGCTAGAGAAGACTCTTGAGAGTCCCTTGGACTGCAAAGAGATCCAACCTGTCAATCCTAAAGGAAATCAACCCTGAATATTCATTGGAAGGACTGGTGCTGAAGCTGAAGCTCCAATACTTTGGCCGCCTGATGCAAAGAGCTGACTCCTTGGAAGGAGGAGAAAGATTGAGGGCAGGAGGAGAAGGGAGCATGAGAGGAGAAGGGGGGCAGAGGATGAGATGGTTGGATGGCATCACTGACCCAATGGACATGAGTTTGAACAAACTCTGGGAGATGGTGAAGGACATGGAAACCTGGCATGCCTTTTGGGGTCAGACACAACTTAGCGACTGAACAACAAGAGTTTCAGTAGATGTGTGACTTTTGACCTTTGATGTTAACTATAATTTTCTCTAAAGAAAGGCTTCTTCATTTAGACTTATGACAGCAGCTCATATTTTTTCTGCCAATAAAACATAGATATTAGATTTAATTTCTATAATCTGTGATAAAAACTGATTTCATTACTGATATACTTGTTTCTATTCAGAAGATAAAAACTTCTGATCCAATATTTTAAAGATATAATAACTATTGAGGCATTCAAGCTTTCGAGACATCATATAGCCTCTTTGACTATACCTCAGAAATCTGAAATAATGGATGTCAAAAGCATTTCTCTTCATTATAAGTAATCTCGTCCAGCCATCAGTGAACTATAACCCACAGGCCGAAACTAGCTCACTGCTTTTTTTGAATAGCCCATGGGCTAAGAATGAATCTCATATTTGTAAATCAGGGAAAAAAGGAACAATATTCTGACATGTAGACATGATGTACGTTTCAGACTTTTTAAGTGTACACTGTGTCCAGTGAAGCTCCACCTTGCCCTCTCATTTACCTATTGTCTATGGCTATAGGCAGGTTTAACTGGCAGCACAAAGCAGTTGTGAAGTTGGGACAGAGGCTATCTGGCCAACAAAACCTAAAATATAGTAATATTTTGGCCCTTTATAGAACAAGGATCCATATCCTAATTTTAATAAATTGCTTTATCAAAGTAATCATTTTATCCCATTCTAACAAACAGCACTTGTCTTAGGCAGTACTGTGGATTTTATACAGTTGGCCTTCTATACCCCTCCCTACCTTACCCCTTTGTGTGGGTCGATTCCTCTCTATCTTCCCATCAATCATCCACTTAGTAATCCCTCATCCCACTAGAGATGGGCTGTGTCTTGAGATAGCTTTCCTGGTTGGAATCAGAGGGAAATGTGAGGATTGAAGAAGAGGCATAGACATTGTGATATGGCTGGCTTTGAACAAAGAAGAAAGGGACCACAAGCCAATGTGGAATGTTGGTGGCCTCTAGAAGCTCAAAAGGCAAGGAAACAGATTATCCTCTAGAACTACCAGAAAGAAATACAGTACTACTGCACTTTAATTTTACCCCAGTGAGAACTGTGTCAGACTTCTGACCTACAGAACTATATAATGTATTTGCTTTGTTTAAGCCACTAAATTTGTGGGAATTTATTATAGCACTCAGGAACTATAATTATGTAGCAAGATAGATATAGAATATTATATAGTATATATGTCTATGAGGCTTCCCTGGTGGCTCGGTGGTGAAGAATCTGCCTGTAACGCAAGAGACGTGGATTTGACTCCTGAGTTGGGATGATCCCTTGGAAGAGGAAATGGCAACCCACTCCAGTATTCTTGCCAGGGAAATCCCATGGACAGAGGAGCCTGGTGGGCTATGGTCCATAAGGTTGCAAAGGGTTGAACACAACTGAACACACACACACACAGCATATGTATATGATATATAATATTTAGATAGACATAGATAAATTTGGATAGATAGATGTCAGTTTGAATCTATCTCAATAGATTGTATTTTAAGGAAAATTTAGTGTTGCCTCTACCTTAGGTATTTTCATGTAGTCCCTTAGCTCTCATTTAAAATAAATAGCCTAGTTCATTTTAAAGATACTTTAACCTTCATCTAGTAATTTATTTGAGAGTGAAGGGTATAGAATTTTCCTCCAAAGAAACCTTGATCACACCTAATAGTGTTAGAATTTATTTCTGTTATGTTAGTTGGCATCATAGCAGATACCTAAAATAGTTTCACTAGCACATTTTTTTCTCAGATATTCACTCTATTTTGATCTGTAATTGGGCCATGTATGTTTATCTAGCATCTTATATTATGATACTATAACATAGCTTTTTAAAAGCTAGAAATTTGCCATCTATGGAAAAGGGTAAGCATTATTCAAGATTTGGGGAAATGATTCATTGATCAGCCCATGTTAGCGTTTATACATACAGCTTTATTGTCTCTACCTATCTTCTGCAATTTTATTTGTGCCTATGATCATCAGAGAAACGAAATATGTTTCTGTCAGTGTTTCAAAACAAAGGGAACTAGTTCAACACTGAGATACTAACCTGAGAAAGCCATACTCCTGCCTTCACTTATGACTTCATTTGTTCTTGACTATTCATGTTTTAAAAGCACATGTGACTATAACTAGCAGTAGAATTGCACCATTATTTTATGAAAAATATAAATACTCTTTTATTTCAAAAGTAAAAAATGTTTATTGTTTAAGATTCAAGCTGTTTGAAAATCATGTAATATAACTGAAACTTTCTTCTCAACATCAGTCTTTCCCTCCCCAGAGGTAGCCACTATTAACACTTTGGTACAGATCTTTAAAAAAAATCTAAAAATTGTTGTAAAAGTGATGGTTGTTTTATTCAGCTAATTTAAAGAACATTATTGTATAATATGGACATCCCTGGTGGCTCAAATGGTAAAAATCCACTTGCAATACAGGAGACTTGTGTTTGATCCCTGGGTCGGGAAGATCCACTGGAAGAGGGCATGGCAACCCATTCTAGTATTCTTTCCTGGAGAATCCCCATGGACAAAGCAGCCTGGCAGACTACTGTTCATGGGGTCACAAAGAGTCAGACACGACTGAACAACGAAGTGTGCATTGTATAATATATTGTTCTACATTTTGCTATTTTCATGTAACCATATATCATCTTTCGTTGCTGAGTTAGATAACTTTTCAAATGTTTATTGAACCTTTATATTCCTGCTTTTATGAATTGCCTACCTATATACTTTTTTCAACTGAGAAGCCTTAAGGATGTTTACTTTTTATTGTTGGTTCATATGAATTCTTTACATAGTATTTGGCACATTTATTGAATTAAAAATTTCTCCAGTTATCACACATCTTGGAACATTGTTTAAATTGTATTTTCTCCCAATTATATTATTACCAAATATCTCAGGCTTTTTTTTTTTTTTTTAAACTTTACAATATTGTATTAGTTTTGCTAAACATCAAAATGAATCCGCCACAGGTATACCCATGCTCCCCATCCTGAACCCTCCTCCCTCCTCCCTCCCCATACCCTCCCTCTGGGTCGTCCCAGTGCACCAGCCCCAAGCATCCAGTATCGTGCATCGAACCTGGACTGGCAACTCGTTTCATACATGATAGTATACATGTTTCAATGCCATTCTCCCAAATCTCCCCACCCTCTCCCTCTACCACAGAGTCCATAAGACTGTTCTATACATCAGTGTCTCTTTTGCTGTCTCATACACAGGGTTATTGTTACCATCTTTCTAAATTCCATATATATGTGTTAGTATACTGTATTGGTGTTTTTCTTTCTGGCTTACTTCACTCTGTATAATAGGTTCCAGTTTCATCCACCTTATTAGAACTGATTCAAATGTATTCTTTTTAATGGCTGAGTAATACTCCATTGCCTCAGGCTTTTATAATTCTGTATTTTGAATCTCCCTCGAAAGAACTTTCCTAATCAAAGATCCTAAAATAAGAATTATCTTTTAATTTTAAAAAATATTTTCACCTAATATATTTTTTTACAGTTCTGTACAAAATAACTCTTCAGTCAACCTGGACTTTCATATTTGTCTCTGGATGGCTATTTTACATGTTTTACCTTTCATAAAAGTGAAAAATAATATTCTGGGTTTGAAAACATATGTTATTACCTTGAATTCTGAAATAGCATCAAAGCTAACTATAGCTATTTTAATGATATATTCCTGGCCAAATACTTTAATAAAATCCAACCACCCGCCACCCCAAAAAACAAAAATGTGAAACAAAAAATACATTTCCCACTTTTTAAAAGAAACAGATGTGCCTATGAATTAAACTTTAAAATTAAATGTATAATCATACTTTATAAACTGCATATGCCTAATACCTACCAAGTTTTATAGCTTCTTCTATTTTTAAAAGAAAATAATGATTCACATGAAATATTGCTTATATTTATGGTTTCAAAGAAAAACTATCTGTGAAATATACTTCTTGCCAATCAAAATGATGCAGTTTGGTTTAGATTAGAGACAGTCAACCAAAGCTGATAGTTGTTTCATTTTTAGAAAGTCCTGTCCCACAATAATACTAGATCTTTCAGTTCCAGTTTCACTGAGATATAGTTGACATTCATCACTGAATAAGCTTAAGGTAGAGACCTTAGGATGTATAGTAAAATATATTGTGAAATGATTACCATTATCATGTCACACAATAATAATAAAACAAAAAAAAGGAAAGAAACAATTCTTTCCTTGAGATAAGAACTGATAGAATGTACTCTCTTCATGCTTTTAATGTATAGGAAGGAGTTTAACAAACATGAACTGAAAGAAACTATTAAATTTCAACAAACCTGGTTCCCAATGCATATATTTTAAAAAGTGGAATCTTCTGCTATTAACTCATATAATACCTGTGTAAATGCATGCAGTAAAGACTCTCCAGGGGATTTTAGAAAGACAGAACATGATTTGTATTTACTAGTTTAAAATTTTAACCTGGAAATTGTTTCCTTACTATACGTTATAGGAATGATCTTAGAAATGCAACTAGTCTGAAACACTAAATCTTTAAAACATCACCAGGATTATGGGAGACGATGGAGAGGACAAACATCAGAATCCTAGAATGTTAATAATCGACAGATTCATAGTTAGAAAGAACCTTATAGGAAAATGTGTGTCAGTGTATTCTAAATAAATCATCTTAAAAAAAGAATTTCATGAAAACAGTTCCTGTGTTAAAATATCCCCAAGCAGTCCACAGAACTCATGAGAATATCTGAAAGATAGTGCTATATCTTTCTTTCTTTCTTTAGAATGCTAGTAAGGGTGTAGTTAGTGAAAACAATATTACTCCAGTAGTTTGTGTATATAAATCCCCACTCCCAAATTCCTAATTTTGTGTGTATGCAACTTAGATTATTTACTGGATAAATACATGCAAAATTTTTTCTTCTGGATTTCTTCTATTTTTTACATCATGGTTTTTGACACAGACGCTGAAATACTGCTGGGGTATTTTATTTTCATACATTCTGAGATTCATTGGCAGCACCAGTTATTTTAACCAAATTAAAGTCAATAAATTCCTTCCATTAGATTTGATTTCCTATAAGAACCTTATAGGAAAATCTGTGTCAGTGTATTCTAAATAAATCATCTTAAAAAAAGAATTTCATGAAAACAGGTCCTATGTTGAAATATCCCCAATCAATCCACAGAACCAATGAGACTAGCTGAAAGATAGTGCTGTATCTTTATTGCTAAGCCTTTCTCACAGATCAGTGCAAAGAAATAGAGGAAACTAATAGAATGGGTAAGACTAGAGATCTCTTCAAGAAAATTAGAGATACCAAGGGAACATTTCATGCAAAGATGAGCACAATAAAGGACAGAAATGGTATGGAACTAACAGAAGCAGAAGATATTAAGAAGAACAGAAGCAGAAGATATTAAGAAGAGGTGGCAAGAATACACAGAAGAACTGTACAAAAAAGATCTTCATGACCCAGATAATCACAATGATGTGATCACTCACCTAGAGCCAGACATCCTGGAATGTGAAGTCAAGTAGGCCCTAGGAAGCAACACTATGAACAAAGCTAGTGGAGAGGATGGAATTCCAGTTGAGCTATTTCAAATCCTGGAAGATGATGCTGTGAAAGTGCTGCACTCAATCTGCCAGCAAATTTGCAAAACTCAGCCGTGGACACAGGAATGTAAAAGGTCAGTTTTCATTCCAATCCCAAAGAAAGGCAATGCCAAAGAACATTCAAGCTATTGCACAATTGCACTCGTCTTACATGCTAGCAAAGTAACGCTCAAAATTCTCCAAGGCAGATTTCAACAGTTCATGAACCCTGAACCTCTACATGCTAGCAAAGTAACGCTCAAAATTCTCCAAGGCAGATTTCAACAGTTCATGAACCCTGAACCTCCAGATGTTCAAGCTGCATTTAGAAAAGGCAGAGGAAAGTGAAGGTAGAAGTTAAAGTCGCTCAGTCCTGTCTGACTCTTTGCGACCCCATGGACTATGCAGTCCATGGAATTCTCCAGGCCAGAATACTGGAGTGGGTAGACTTTCCCTTCTCCAGGGGATCTTCCCAACCCAAGGATCAAACCCAGGTCTCCCACATTGCAGATAGATTCTTTACCAGCTGACCCACAAGGGAAGCTCAAGAATATTGGAGTGGGTAGCCTATCCCTTTTCCAGCGGATCTTTCCAACTCAGGAATTGAACTGGGGTCTCCTGCGTTGCAGGCAGGTTCTTTGCCAACTAAGCTATGAGGAATTTAGAAAAGGTGGAGGAAGCAGAGATCAAATTGCCAACATCTGTTGGATCATTGAAAAAGCAAGAGAGTTCCAGAAAAACATCTACTTCTGCTTTATTGACTATGCCAAAGCCTTTGACTGTGTGGGTCAAGCAAACTGTAGAGAATTCTTAAAGAGATGGGAATACCAGACCACCTTGCCTGCCTCCTGAGAAATCTGGGTGCAGGTCAAGAAACAATAGTTAGTACTGGACATGGAACAACAGACTGGTTCCAAATCGGGAAAGGAGTACTCAACGCTGTATATTATTACCTTGCTTATTTAACTTATATGCAGAGTACATCATGCAAAACGCTGGCCTGAATGAAGCAGAAGCTGCAATCAAGATTGCTGGGAGAAATATCAATAACCTAAGATATGCAGATGATTCCACCCTCATGGAAGAAAATGAAGAACTAAAGAGCCACTTGATGAAAGTGAAAGAGGAGAGTGAAAAGGCTGGCTTAAAACTCAGCATTCAGAAAACTAAGATCATTGCATCTGGTCACATCACTTCATGGCAAATAGATGGGGAAACAATGAAAACAGTGATAGACTTTATTTTCTTGGGCTCCAAAGTGACTGGAGATGGTAACTTCAGCCATGAAAGTAAAAGAAAAGCTTGGAAGAAAAGCTATGACCAACCTAGACAGCATATTAAAAAGCAGAGACATTACTTTGCCAACAAAGTTCTGTTTAGTCAAAGGTATGGTTTTTCCAGTAGTCATGTATGGATGTGAGAGTTGGAATATAAAGAAAGCAGAGCGCCAAAGAATTGATGCTTTTGAACTACTTTGTTGGAGAAGACTCTTGAGAGTCCCTTGGACTGTGAGGAGATCCAACCAGTCAATCATAAAGGAAATCAGTCCTGAATATTCATTGGAAGGACTGATGCTGAGGCTAAAACTCCAATACTTTGGCCACCTGATGTGAAGAGCTGACTCATTTGAAAAGACCCTGATGCTGGGAAAGATTGAAGGTGGGGGGAAAAGGGGATGACAGAGGATGAGATGGTTGGATGGCATCAACGAGTTGATGGACATGAGTTTGAGTAAACTCTGGGAATTGGTGATGGACAGGCAGGCCTGGTGTGCTGTAGTCCATGGGGTCGCGAAGAGTCACACATGACTGAGTGACTGAGCTGTACTGAATTAGATTTGATGCTTGGAAGGTTAGAACTTGTTGATTTCATTTTCTTTAGAATTGATGTCTAAAAGGTATGAGATTGATTGACCAGTGGGCATCTTTCTGATTGTGTGAACAAAGTTTGTCTAGAGCCCAAGAGAATGACGACAATTTAAAGAGACTAATAGTATTTACACTGTGGCCCTGTAAATACTCAGAGTAAGGAAACAAATACATTTATGCATTACATATAAACTCCAACCTATTGAAGTTTGATAAGGTGAATGTATGAATGAGGATACCACTGATCACATCTCCACATTGTGCAGCTCTCACATTTTCTTCATGATCACCTCTTCTTGTAAGTGACTGGTAGGAGAAGGCAATGGCAACCCACTCCAGTATTCTTGCCTGGAGAATTCCATGGACAGAGGAGCCTGGTGGGCTGCTGTCCATGGGGTTGCACAGAGTCGGATACAACTGAAGCAACTTAGTATGCATGCATGCATTGGAGAAGGCAATGGCAACCCACTCCAGTATTCTTGCCTGGAAAACCCCAGGGACAGAGGAGCCTGGTTGGCTGCCATCCAAGGGATTGTACAGAGTTGGACATGACTGAAGCGACATAGCAGCAGCAGCAGGAATGAAGCAAAGTGTCAGTTTCAATACATGTTTCATTATTAGTAAAGCTTAATCATGTTATTATCTTTTAGATGAAAGTTGAAGCTTTTTTCTTTGCACACAAATGGTTCATTTTGTGCGCCAACTTTGACAACCATTATTTAATAATGTATTTCCTTAGAATCTCAGAATTAAAAAATATATTTTTGTTTATCCATTTCCCTAAATGTGTTCCAGTTCTCCTTTAAGCACAATAAGTAGCCCCTAATAATGTAGTGTAAATATGCGTATTGAAAATACTCCAATTCATATTTTGTTTGTAAAAACCCTTCTCAGGACAAAATAGTTCATTGCTCAATTTTATAAAAATCTTTGACAATTCCTGTAATCCTCCTGTCTTGTTTCTTTGCTTTATGGTTCAGTTTTACATAAGTGAATGCATAGCACTTACCACAGTGGTGTTCACTATAAAGACGACATTTGAAACATTGATGATAGCTAGTTGTAGAAGTATCAATATGGATAAAATGTTGCTTGACCTTTTCCTGCTAACCTTGATGCAGAGTATTCCTTGTTTAAGAATAACTAATTTTACCTTATCTGCCACATCTAGGAAAATTGAAGTCAATGGATTATATCAATACAAACAAATGTGCTTAAATGAGAATTTCCCTCACTTATGCCCTTCAAATAACCCAGTTGGTACAAAAAAATAAAATAAAACACGCAAATAGCCTTGTATTGACAGGTCCCATTAGTAATGATATTATATCTCTATTGATTTCTTTACCCTTTCTTCTATAGTAAAGTGGCTTTAAAGAGCTCACTCCCAAGAACGTAAACATCCTTCATTTTCTCCACAGTGACTTTTCTGTCCTTGGAAGTATTACAGCAGCTATTTTGGACATGCTGTTTGTAAATCTTGAAATCCTGAACTCTCTAATCCTAAGCTGGTGACAAAATAGAGGACATATCAAAATTTCTTCTCAGCCCCAATATCTTAACAGAGAGATAATATCAAAGCCTTGTAAGAATTTCAGGGTTCTTATTCTAGAAGTGATTATTAAGATGTAATGGCACCCCACTCCAGTACTCTTGCCTGGAAAATCCCATGGGCAGAGAAGCCTGGTGGGCTGCAGTCCATGGGCCTCGAAGAGTCGGACACGACTTCACTTTCACTTTTCACTTTCATGCATTGGAGAAGGAAATGGCAACCCACTCCAGTGTTCTTGCCTGGAGAATCCCAGGGACGGGGGAGCCTGGTGGGTTGCCGTCTATGGGGTCGCACAGAGTCGGACACGACTGAAGTGACTTAGCAGCATCAAGAATCCATGAAACACAATGTGAAACAAATTAGAGTTTCAGATTGCTTTAAAAGGGTTTGTCATTTCATCAGGTTATAATGTTATTCTAATATGTTTGTTCCCTAAGATATAAGTTACCCAAAGATGGGATCAACTCTGAATGGTAGCATTACTTGCTTCTGGACTGGCAAGTGTTTTCCATAAAAGGCCTTTAAAGAAATATTCTTTAATATCTTTTGTTCCTTGGAAGGAAAGCTATGAAAAACCTAGACAGCATATTAAAAAGCAAAAACATCACTTTTCCAACAAAGGTCCGTATAGTCAAAACTATGTTTTGTTCCAGTAGTCATGTATGGATATGAGAGTTGGACAATAAAGAAGGCTGAGAGCTGAAGAATTGATGCTTTTGAACTGTGGTGGAGAAGACTCTTGAGGGTCCCTAGGACAGCAAGAAGATCTAACCATACAATTCTAAAGGAAATCAACCCTAAATATTCATTGGGAGAACTGATGCTTAAATTGGAGTTCCAATACTTTGGCCACCGAATGTGATGAGCTGAATCATTGGAAGAGACCCTGATGCTGGGAAAGATTGAAGGCAGGAGGAGAAGAGGGTGAGATGGTTAGATGTTATCATCAACTCAATGAGCATGAGTTTGAACAAACTCTGATAGAGATATTGGAGGAGAGGGAAGCCTGGCATGCTGCAACCATGGAGTCACAAAGAGACATGACTTAGCAACTAAATAGCAACAAGTAAATGTTTGAGATTTGTGGGTCATAGGTCTCTGGAACAACTACTCAATGGTATCTAAATGCACATACATGACTATGTTAGATAAAAATCATTTTTTATCTAACCTTTTAAATTAAAGGGAAACCTTTAATTTCATACCTTGTTGTTTTTTTCCTAATAGAATTTTTATGCTTCGTTAAAAAAAAAAAAATCATTTACGAAAAGATACAGTGGGTTGGATTTGGTCAAAAGCTGTAATTTTTCCACCCAGAGCACTGACAGAGGCATTTCTGGTTACATTCTAAGTGAGGAGGCATTATACAGGGCTTCCCAGGTAACTCAGTGGTAAAGAATCTGCCTGCCAAGGCAGGAGACACAGAAGATGCGGTTCAATCCCTGAATCAGGAAGATCTCCTGGAGAAGGCAATGGCAACCCACTGCAGTATTCTTTGCTGCAGAATTCCATGGACAGAGGAGCCTGGTGGGGCTTCAAGAGTAGCCCGTGGGGTCTCTAAGAGTCAGACACAACTGAGCTGCTAACACATTCACTTTCATGCCGACACATGTCAAGTGTCCTAGTGATAGCTAAGATGACTTATAACTGATAGATGAAAACTTTCTCTCATCGTTGCATATTGTTTCTCTTTGTGTATACATATACAGTTGGTTCATCAGAACTGTGAATGACATATGTACACGCTATTATCAGACTCGAGGCATTCAAGGATTTCATAGATACTTGCTTCAAAGAAATATTTCTTCATAAATGCTCACTGCAGATTAATTTTATAGCAAAAGTACAGAGTCAACGATACTAGATTTCAGATAAAATTATTTGCCTCTAAGTGCTATCATTGTTAAATAAAAATGCTTCCTACCCCTTTTAGTCTTCTGAAAATAAGTTAAATGTTAAAACCATGGTGTCCTTTATAATTATCTATTGAAAAATGCATGATTAGGAGTATAAAATGTCATTGTTTCTAATCTTAATTTAAAATAAAATGTCATTTTAACCTTCTTCAGGGGATTCATTTCCCTGAAAGATAATCCAAATTGATCAGGAACTCCTATGAAGAACAAAGAGTAGATTTCCTTAACTCATAAGAAACACAGTTGTTGGGGCACAGTTAATTTAGAAGGGGCTTTTGAATCTCAGGATTACCTGGGTACTTTATCTTTCAGTACCTCTGACACATAAATTTGGTTCCCTACTCTCAACTAACATTGTCGTGCATAAGCATACATTTGGAACAGGTGAGCTTTGCAGTGACCTGAATGAGTTTGATCGTTGCTTTGTTAAGCAGCCTGTCCTGCCACTAGGAATTCACTTAGTTGCATATGGAAAGTCATACTGGAAAGCATCACACAGAGCTTGCGTGGCTTAATATCCAGAAATGTAAATCTTGGGTGAAAACTCCAAGGATGAAATTTAGGGGTGGAGGGCGGAGATCAAATAAAGTAAAAGGAAGAGGTAGAAAAAAATGGAAAGAAGAAATAAACCCAGGGCCTTAGTAGGTAGTAGGTGCAGGTGATTATAAGCAAGCGGTCTCTGTTATAGACAACATTTCAATAAAATATAGACAACAGGACTTTTCAGTTTTGACATGTACGTTGCTGGGATATGTCAAAAATACTAGAAGCCAAATTATACCAAAAATACCAAATTTAAGTGACAAATTTAAATTACACTGTCCTGTGTTGTCTGAGTCTGATCCAAAATCGCTGGCATGTCTGCAGCACACAAAAGTCTGGGTTTAGTGAAGTCAATTTTGTGACATCCAAATTCCATCTTTAGTGTGTTCTGCTTTTTTTAATTTCTCCCTAAAGAGACAGTTGTAGAAGAGAATGCAAAATTTATAATTAGGCATATATGGCAATATGAATTCTATCTTTAAAAAATAATTACCATGCTAAAATATATTTCTCCCTTGGCCCAGTGGAGTCTTTTTATCAATGTGGTTGCAACTTCTAGTATTCTACAGAGGTAAGGGCAGAGGTCTCTATCATTCCTGGTATTATCTTTGGACAAGTGTTTCATGTTTGCATATTTCTTTATCTGTTCAAACAACAATCTTTCAACTAAATATATTCACAGAATGCCAATTGTGGGCACCAGTAGGGCTACATACTATGGAGACAAAGAAAGAGACAGTATTACTTTCTGGAGATTATTTATAAGTATATAAACAACTTTACATTACTGTTATTATTATTGAATGGTTACTTAAAATGTAGTCATCATTTTTTTTTAAATGTAGACTTTAATTTCATGTGGATTTTCATTATGAACTTGATGTCATAATGATACATGGTATGAGAATAATGGTATTTAAAATCTTTTTCCAGGTTACATAAAACGTGGCATCCTGTATTTTCATTTTAAGCCCATATTTATACAAGTGGAAACTTTAGCTTAACAGTGTGAGCCTGAAAAACTTGACTGTATTTGTTTTCAAGGGAATTATTGCTTCGGGACATTTTCTTCAACCAAAATTGTACAGACCTAGATTTTGTAAGAACAACTGTTTTCTCTGGTCTGTGTGCCAGTCTTTATTTGCATTTGTGAAGCAGAAAACCAGATCATATTTTGCTGTACTTGGCTTTCAGCTATAGAACTCTGATCAACAAACCTTTTAATCATTCCAGATGATGTGACTGTTTTCTGACAGAGATGTACAGTCATTAGGGATTAGGGTTTGTTGTTTTAAAATTGTCATTTCAACCCTCTGTATACTGATACAGTATTGCCTTCAAAAATCTAAATATGACTTTCTGAAAATACTGACAAATACGTTAGATAAGGAGACAACCTTTCCCTATACAACTCCCTAGAACCTCCAAATTTTTAAATGAAAAAAAAAAACCTATAACTAAAACCTTTATAAAGTATGCGTTAACTATATTTATTTACTCTTCACTGGCAAATTATTACCTCTAAGTATTGCTGCTGCTGCTGCTAAGTTGCTTCAGTCATGTCCAACTCTGTGCGACCCCATAGACGGAAGCCCACCAGGCTCCCCCGTCCCTGGGATTCTCCAGGCAAAAACACTGGAGTGGGTTGCCATTTCCTTCTCCAATGCATAAAGGTGAAAAATGAAAGTGAAGTCGTTCAGTCATGTCCGACTCTTAGCGACCCCATGGATTGCAGCCTACCAGGCTCCTCCGCCCATGGGGTCTTCCAGGCAAGAGTACTGGGGTGGGGTGCCATCACCTTCTCCGACCTCTAAGTATTAACATGTTTTAAATATATAGACAATTGAAAGACCACTCATTCACTTTAATTGTATGCATAGTTAAACTGTTAGAAAAAAGATGACCACATTATAAGTCTGCAACCTGATATATATATTTTAAAATATATAATATATATATTGTTTAAAGAGTATATATGTATATGAATGTGTGTGTTTGTGATCTCAGAAATTTAAGGAAAACATATCATAGCTTGTCTGAAAATACATTTGGATCTTGGTAAATGACCCTTTACCACATCAGGTTCTTTCTCATCAATAGCCAAATGTAACATTGGCTGAATCTATTTATGTTTTTGTTTTTAGTTTATATTTATTTACCATTTTATGTTAGACTCTAAATTTTTCAATATTTCATTTTTGACACTCTAGTGTTTTGTTTTGTTTTGTTTTTCCTTTGAGGGATGTTTGGGGTATAAAGAAGGCTTCCCTGGTGGCTCAGACGGTAAAGCGTCTGCCTGAAATTCGGGAGACCCAGGTTCGATTCCTGGGTTGGGAAGATCCCCTGGAGAAGGAAATGGCAATCCACTCCAGCACTCTTGCCAGGAAAATCCCATGGGTGGAGGAGCCTGATAGGCTACAGTCCATGGGGTCGCAAAGAGTTGGACACGACTGAGCGACTTCCCTTTCACTTTTCACTCTCATGCATTGGAGAAGGAAACGGCAACCCACTCCAGTGTTCTTGCCTGGAGAATCCCAGGAACAGAGGAGCCTGGTGGGCTTCCATCTATGGGGTCGCACAGAGTCGGACACAACTGATGCGACTTAGCAGCAGCAGCAGCAAGCAAAAATTATTGACCTCAGTGATTAGTAGAGACATTAAACACCTCAGGTATGTGGTGGTTGTTGCTCAGTCATGTCCACCTCTTTGCAACCCCATGGACTGCAGCACGCTGGGCTTCCCTGCCGTTCATTATTTCCCAGAGTTTGTTCAAACTCGTGTCCGTTGTGTCGGTGATGCCATCCAACCAGCTTATCTTCTGTCGCCCCCTTCTCCTACCCTCAATCTTTCCCAGCATCAGGTCTTTTCCAAGGAGTTGGCTCTTCGATCAGGTGTCCAAAATATTGGCACTTCAGCTTCAGCATCAGTCCTTCCAGTGGATATTCAGGATTGATTTCCTTTAGGATTGACTGGTTTGATCTCCTTGCTATTCAGGGCACTCTCAAGAGTCTTCTCCAGCACCACAGTTTCAAAAGCATTCATCAGTTTTTTGACAGTCAGCCTTCTTTATGGCCCTACTCTCACATCCATATATGACTGCTGGAAAAACCATAGCTTTGACTACAGGACTTTTGCTGGTCAAGTGATGTCTCTGCTTTTTAATGTGCTGTCTAGGTTTGTTATGGCCTTCCCTGGTGGCTCAGAGGTTAAAGCATCTGCCTGCAATGCGGGAGACCTGGGTTCAATCCCTGGGTCAGGAAGATCCCCTGGAGAAGGAAATGGCAACCCCACTCCAGTATTCTTGCCTGGAGAATCCCATGGATGGAGGAGCCTGGCGGCCTACAGTCCACGGAGTCGCAAAGAGTCAGACACAACTGAGCGACTTCACTCACTCACTCACTAAGTTTGTTATAGCTTGTCTTCCAAGGAGCAAGCACCTTTTAATCTCAGGCATGGGGAGGTGGATGTAATAGATGGCCTAACCGGACCCCCTTTTACTGGCACTGTGAGCCCAGCCTCCTGCTTCCTGTGCCATCTGTTGGAAAACAGAATATTTCCCCCTTTGTCGCCCAACCCTCTTGGCCCTCAACCAGTAAATAATCAATAAAGGAACAGCAACAAGAAAAACAATGCTTTTGGCCTTGCAATAGGACAATCTCTGAGGTGCAATATATTCTATGTACCTTCATGTGGAATAAAGCTGAGGCTGAGATTTTATGTGAAATTACACGTTTGCTTGGTTTTTTACACTTTCTGATTTGCTTCCCATTCTCCTTGTCTTTTCTTCATGAATTTCTTGCACTTTAATCCTTACTTTAGAACTTGTGTCTTAAGATTGCAACCTGAGAAAAACGTTTGCCTATAAAGTTCTTCTACATGAATTGTATTGCTAATTTGTCCCTTCCTAATCTGTTAACTGCCTTTTCCACTTGCCTTATTAAACCCATTCTAGGCTTTTCCATTTTGCTACTTCTAACCTAGTACAGGGAGCTTCCCTGGTAGCTCAGATAGTAAAGAATCTACCTGCAATGAAGGACACCCTGGTTTGATTCCTGGGTTGAGAAGATCCTCTGGAGAAGGGAATGGCTACCCACTCCAGTTTTCTTGTCTGGAAAATCCCATGGACAGAGGAGCCTGGTGGGCTACAGTACATAGGGTTGCAAAGAGTCAGACACGACTGCGTGACTAACAACTTCACTTTCATGGGTCAACCTGCGGCAGACTTGATAGATTTTTGGTGTAAAATTAGAATGAGGAGCTCTGAGTGAGTACTTGGATCTTTCACAGATACTTCCTCTTCTCAGCTGGAGTTGTCTCAGTTTTTCTGAGAAGTGACTTCCAAATCAATGAATGCCACATGAAGCCGCTAAAGAACACGAGGTGGTATGATAAAATATCAGATTATGCAGTACCAAAAAAGAAGAAAGCAAACACCATAATAAGATGCTAATTGTCATGCACACTGATTGAGTGACACTGATTGGAGAGCAAACACATCAAGCCCTATTCACCCCGAGGTGCTCCCCCACCTCCAGTCCCCATCATCCTACTGTTGAATGTGAATCAACATAGTTTTCAACAGGAGACCACAGAAGTAACTCAACTTGGCCAGAATTTTTAGGATCTCAGGATCTGTGGGCACCTGGCTACTTATTGTGTGGAGGAATCTCTGTTTCTTCCGGGAGTAAGCTTAAATATGAGGGCTTTGATCGTGTAGCACATGCTTGGTGATGTCTCTTTGGATGTCTTTTCACACCATGTTGCTATCACAAAAAAAGACTGTACGATGAATCTTGGCTTTCCACTCTTCCAGCTCTCTGAAGTGCTACAAAGCATATGGTTCAGTGCAGTAGGAGAAAATATGAAAATGTGTGCCCCCCTGCTCAAGGTGCTCCCTTGCAAGAATAAATAAAACGTACTCGAAAATGTCCTGCTGGGTGTGTCATGAAAATACTATGTGTATTTTCCTTTTCCACAGAGCTCAGCAGTCTCTGGGGGATCTCTTTGCAGAGAACAACCATGTTCTACTTTGGAACCCAAATTATTCACCTTTATTTATTTATTTATTCTTTTAAATTTTCCTATTTCCTTTATGGTAATCCATGGACTTAGGATCCACTCTGAAATGTGTGGCTTAAAGTCATGTTATCTTTATATCTGAAATGCTTCCTTTTTTCCAGGCAGAGTGTAAATTAGTGATACAAACAAGATTTGGGGAGGGGATCTTTAGACTAGTTAAGTGAATAGGCTGCTCTGGAGCCATTAAGCACTTCAAAAGCATGCTGCTGCTGCTAAGTCACTTCAGTCGTGTCCGACTCTGTGAAACCCCATAGATGGCAGCCTACCAGGCTGCCCCGTCCCTGGGATTCTCCAGGCAAGAACACTGGAGTGGGTTGCCATTTCCTTCTCCAGTGCATGAAAGTGGAAAGTGAAAGTGAAGTCGCTCAGTCGTGTCCGACTCTTAGCGACCCCATGGACTGCAGCCCACCAGGCTCCTCCGTCCATGGGATTTTCTAGGCAAGAGTACTGGAGTGGGGTGCCATCGCCTTCTCCGCTTCAAAAGCATATTTATCCACAAATGGCTAGTATGCTAATTATTGGTTGTTATTATTTAGGTCATTAAACCCACTTCCCTGGAGAACTGCATTAGACAGATCCTTGTTTTGTAGCCCACTTTGACCTACTGTATGTTCTTAAATGGGATCATTTTTTTTCTCAGGGAACACTATTTGCATGACTCTATTTTGTAATCAGACTGGCTTTCCTCCTAAATGATTTTCTCATGCTTCGGTGGCATCCACGTGACTGAGGAGATGGTGGCTGCTAATGTTTATTATAATAATGCTTGTGACATTCTCAATATCACAAACACACTGCTTTCTTTAGTTTCAAGGAAAGATAGTATTGTATCTTCACTCGATGTTGTGGATTCATTGATACAAATATATAGCAATGAGATGATGTAAATGATAACTTGTCTTGAATGCAATATTACCATGTCAAAATGGTAGGATAAAATATAATTTCATTTCTTGCTGACTCTGTTCTCATTACTAAGGAAAAACACAAGCAAACAGAAAAAGCTCCTTAAGCCACTATTTGATGTGTTTTGAAGAAATCTGCTTTCCTTAATCACCTTTTCACTATAAACTGATTCTTCATTCTATAGAGTTTCCTTGGCAAACCAAACGTCACTGTCATTCTTATTACGGAATGATCATCTTTTAAAGCAGCAATGATTTGGTGGAGCTGGGATCTCTCTCTGTAGTAGAATCTAAAGATACTTGGAGAAGGAAATGGCAACCCACCCCAGTACTCTTGCCTGGAGAATCGCATGGACAGAGGAGCCTGGTGGGCTACAGTCCATGGGGTCACAAAGAGTCGGACACAGCTGAGTGACTAATACATACACAAGGATACTTCATAGTTGTAGGCATTTTGCTATCTCAAAACATTTTGTATTAATTTAATTTACTGTGATTTATAATCCACTATATCAGGAAGTAGATTTGCTCCAACCCAACACAGGTATGCTTCAGTTCACCAACTTACAAAATTAGGTAATACATATTATTTCCCTTGTTTCCTTGACTGTCAGGAGTCTCCAAGCTAATCTTGTGTTTAATGGCTGAAATTATCCTTATTTAACATAGAAAGAAGCATTTCTATAAATCACTTGGTCTTGTCTTAATGGTCCAGTTAAATATGCTTTTTATAATTAATTAAAACAAATGTTTTGGGGACTAATCATAGAATAAATGATAAACAATTCCATCTAATTGTGGCCTGTCAAATAAGGAGAGAAAGATTATTACAGTTATTTAAAGAAAACTGCTTAAACAATAGGTTTCCTTTATTACCCAAATCGAATTTACTTCTGAAAACTTGTCAGATATTTCATTATTTAAAATAGATTAAATAACAAAAAAATCTGTTCTCCATTCACAAAAAGATACCAACCAACTTTTTTTTTGATGTGATTGTAAAACATTTTAAACATGTATTTAACAAGTCACCAAGGGTTTTTACACAATATAAAGCATTTAAAATGCCAGTTACCAAAACAATTTAATACTGATGAACTCATTGATGGGTTTGTTTTCACACACTTTGCAAAAGTACTATTTATTATTAGATACAGATTATACTTTGACACTGCAAGAAATGTGTTCTATATAGTGCAAATAAACAATGCAAGAATCACTTAGGTAATAAACTCAATTGCCTTTGTGATGAAGCAGTGGCACTGCCTGAGGGTCATGAGGGTTTGGAGAAGCTGCTGACAGAGGCCAAGGGTTAGGGCCTCAGACAAGTGTCAGGCAGGCTTATGAAACACAGGTACTTACGCACCTCATTGCAGAGATTTTGTTATCGCCTCTTCTAAAGAAGAAGGAAAACTTACAGCAACTTCAAATAAGCTAGCTGAGTAATTTCTATGTAACATAAAAAGTAGAGATGACTATTCACATACTAACATATCTGGCAATGATTTGTTGAAAAACTTAATGGTTGACAAGCTGTCCCTGTGCTTTGATGGCATGTCCTGTTCATAAAATATGTTTTTGAGGACAAATTTTGCTTTTGATTCTTTTAAGATCAAGGCTACAAATTGCTGTTTTTCTTATACATCATCATCTACACCACTGTGATGAGAAATACCAAAGAGGAATTCCTTTAAGCCTGGACTCAATGAAGAGAGACTGAATATTTTGCTCATTGAAGGCTAGGATAGCCAGGGATTGAATGATGCAGTCCTAGAGTCCACAGATGGGGCAGCCAAAGGCTCCACCATCTGGAAGAGGATGAGAACAGGGGTGGCTCGTACCAACAGCATGCGCCTGGCCACTGGGCTAAGCACCACGACGGAACTGGCAGCAGACTTACTCTGTCCTGCCTACTGCCTAGCTGCCCTGCTACGCTCCTGCCAGGCTCCTGGGCACCTTTTATTTTCCACTGAGATGATTTTAAGTCATCTTTTAAATTAAGCCATGTTACTATTTACCTTGTTTGTTTGATAAAACTTTTGTTTTAGTTCTGTCTTTACCCAAGGTGAACACATCTCTCCATCAATGCATAAATCCTTCTGAGTTCTCTTTTTTCAAGTGATAATACTTGAAGTCAGAGTATGTTAGTTTTCAGAGGAAAAAGTATGAATGGATATAAGCTGTATATAAGAACTTTTCTTTGCAGTCTTTTCTTGATGATATTTACCACCTTTTGAATCTGTTTGTTCTTAACTAAAAAGCTGTTAAAAAATCTAATTTTACAATTTCCAAGCCCCAGCAAACTAGCTTTTGGAAACAATGCTTCTGTGACTATGCAATATCTCATTGTTTAGGCAAAGGTATTTCACTGTGTGGTTTTGAATTTGGGCTTCTTGATAAATAACTGCATCTCATACCAGTGACAAGGAACCAGAAGAGTTCTCAGAACTAACCTCTGAGCCTAGTTTTGCTTTTGATGCCTAGCTTTGTTTAAGGTGAAATCCATCTGTGGCCTTGATTAATATTTGGTCTGGGTTTTGCATAGACTCCCACATGTCCAGTTGGGAGTTTGGCTTTTATGATGGCATTAGGTCCCTAAGACATAAGGTTTCAATGATTGTCCAAACCTTACATTTCCTGATTCTTGCATTTTCTGATTACTTTCCCAGTTAACAAAATCCATTGCAGTGATTGAATCTGAATTTGAGACTCTCAAACTATTGTATGAATTTGTATTCTAATTTCTCAGGCTTTTTTCTCCACTAAGCCATACTATCAAAGCCAGTGAATGCTTTGTCCTTTGCTTACAAATGAAATTTGTCTCCAAACATTGGCTTCCACACCTCCGGTGGGTGCTGTTCACAATACCAGGGAACATCGCCTATCTTATGTCTGCTGCTAAGTCGCTTCAGTCGTGTCCAACTCTGTGTGACCCCATAGACGGCAGCCCACCAGGCTCCCCCGTCCCTGAGATTCTCCAGGCAAGAACACTGGAGTGGGTTGCCATTTCCTTCTCCAATGCATGAAAGTGGAAAGTGAAAGTGAAGTCGCTCAGTCGTGTCCGACTCTTAGCGACCCCATGGACTGCAGCCCACCAGGCTCCTCCGTCCATGGGATTTTCTAGGCAAGAGTACTGGCGTGGGGTGCCATTGCCTTCTCCATGTCAGCCTTCTGTAATTCAGTAAATTCAGCCCTTCTGTGTATGTCAGATATCTTTGTCACATACATTTATGCATCAAAGTGGTGCCATCAGTTGTTGATTATAAAGGATTTGCAGGTGCCTGTGCATAATGCTAGTGTAGATGGTCATTTTTTGTCACTTTAAGAAATATAAATGGGATACGTGTGACTTTGGGCCCAAGTGACCCACCCACACTGGAGGCTGGCTGGTTTATAAGGTGCTAGAATAGGACAGAACTGCTCAGTTCCCCTGCTTCTTGATCTTACTTGCCTAGAAAGGAGCAGTTTTTTTTCATTTGGAAACTGTAATTGATGAGTGGTTGAGACAATACTATGAGACGATAGCTTTCAGGTAATGGATATATGTTACGTGTTAATCAAGGAAAATGATAGTTTTATACTGAAGGCATTGGTGTCATGTAGTCCTAAGGATAATTAATTTTTAGAGTGGTTTTACAACCCTGGATTTATAATTAGTTCAGAAATATAGTTGAATTTTTTTATTTGTAATCTATCACTAAAGCCTACAATGAAATTTTTAGATAATCTTTATGATTAGATGAAAGGCATTGTTGGCTGGTTCATGCTTCTGTTACAGAATATATTCTAATAGGAACTGATTTTTCTTATTTTTCAGCATGGGAAAAATCAAAATACTGGGAAAAAGTCAGTATTTTGATTTTGTAAGAAGTATATAAGTAAAACATTGGTTTATGATTTGGCAAAAAGTGAAACTCTTTATTGCATCTCATATGTAAAAAAGGGAACAACTTTCATATTCATGCAAATACATTTAGTCCATTTTATTGACTAGAACTAAGTCACTTGCTTGTGCTCACTGGGACCCTATGACCAAGACAAGAGTTAGGTTATATTCTTTCACTCTACAGAAATTCCAGCTCAGTGTTGTGATATAAGCCTCTGTACCAAAGATCAGATGTGAAAAAAGAAATAGCCAAGTTCAGGACTCAGTAAGATAGCATTTTAACATCCTTTCCTTGCAAATCTATGCTGTCTTCAGGACCTCACCAAAAGTCATGATAACACATTTAAAAGTATCATTAACTTTTCTGTTTCCTTGAGTTATCTATGCAATGCAGTATTTTGGATTTAGTGTTTACAGTAATCACAATATACAATGCAAATACATAACTAATTATGTGCAAACAGAACATACATAAAATTCTTTGTTTTTATAAAGCATTATGCTGTTCCCTTATGTGAAATAAACCATTGTAGCTAATATCTTAATGTATACTGGTCTCAATATCTACAAATACCATGTTGTACCATTAGCTATGGTCTGGTTACGAGAACTTATACAAACACATAAACACATAAATATGACAGTACAACTCTCTCTCTGGTTCCCCTGCAATGTACCTACTTCCCTAGTTTCTACTTCAACCTCTGGGTCCTTGAAATAGAATTGATAGATGAGATTATTGAAGTAAACTAGTGTCATCTGTTTTCATACCACATGAAAGATTGCTTGTTTCCCTGAAGATAAATCTTACTTGTTTTGTTTTTTTTCCCCTCATAACCAACACGCAATTACTGAATGCCCACTGTTGACATTTAGTGTGACAAGTGCTGCAAATACTATGAAGTGTAAGATTATAGAGCAAAGACCACAGACTGAAACTGATTCTGTAAACCCTGAGACATTAACAACTTTTAAATATTAATAAGACGGCCAGACTGGGAAAAAGTTTGAATTCAGCCAGAAACATTTGCAATGATGGGAAGAAGAAAATGCATCTTAGTGAAGCAGTTTACTTAGTGAAGTTATTCAGAAAGCTATCCAGATAAACACACGATGGATGTGGAAGTGGGATGAGTGAAAAATGAGTGTTAGATTGAGAAGGCTGAGTTCAATATATACTCTAGGAAAACAGTGAAGAGTCCTATTCTGCGTTCCTTTCTCAAAATGGGTCCATCCCTTTATTATGGCACAGCACTGACTTAACTCCCCATGGTTTTTTTCCTATACATTGAGTTTTTCTCATCTATGCTAATTGATAAATATGAAGCCTGAGGCCAAGTGAGTATTGGCAGGTAACAGTGGGGTGATTGATTTCTTAGACCCCATAGTGACTGAATGCCTACAAATATGCATTCTGATCATAACGGAGTTCAGCGAGTTTTCAGGCAATGTCTCTGTGACTTTACCCATAGCAGTTCTTAATAGGGCCTTGTCACCTGAAACCATACATTTTCAAGAAAATAACTGGTTTCAAATGTCATTTCTGATTTGTAAACCACATCTTCAGTGCCATTTCACACATGAAAAATCAGTAATAGAATCATTTGGGGGATTATTTGTTAATACACATTTTAACTTCAAATCTTTTTCTTGGACAGATTTTGAAAATAGGATATAAAACTATCTTTCTGGAATAGTTGAGATGGAACTCTGATGGACTAGATAATCTCCATCCCTTTCAAACTGTGCTTTTTATACTGTGATCTCTCTTCCTAAGCCATTTAGGAAACTCATTAATTTAAGCTTTGGTTGGTGTAATTACCCAGTTTTGAAATAGTGAATCTTATGCACTGTTCTAAAAAGCCCTTGATGAAAGTGAAAGAGGAAAGTGAAAAAGTTGGCTTAAAGCTCAACATTCAGAAAAGTAAGATCATGGCATCTGGTCCCATCACTTCATGGGAAATAGATGGGGAAACAGTGGAAACAGTGTCAGACTTTATTTTGGGGGGCTCCAAAATCACTGCAGATGGTGACTGCAGCCATGAAATTAAAAGATGCTTACTTCTTGGAAGGAAAGTTATGACCAACCTAGATAGCATATTCAAAAGCAGAGACATTACTTTGCCAACAAAGGTCCATCTAGTCAAGGCTATGGTTTTTCCATTAGTCATGTATGGATGTGAGAGTTGGACTATGAAGAAAGCTGAGGACTGAAGAATTGATGCTTTTGAACTGTGGTGTTGGAGAAGACTCTTGAGAGTCCCTTGGACTGCAAGGAGATCTAACCAGTCCATTCTAAAGGAGATCAGTCCTGGGTGTTCATTGGAAGGACTGATGCTGAAGCTGAAACTCCAATACTTTGGCCACCTCATACAAAGAGTTGACTCACTGGAAAAGACTCTGATGCTGGGAGGGATTGGGGGCAGGAGGAGAAGGGGACGACAGAGGATGAGATGGCTGGATGGCATCACCGACTCGATGGATGTGAGTCTGAGTGAACTCCGGGAGTTGGTGATGGACAGGGAGGCCTGGCGTGCTGCGATTCATGGGGTCACAAAGAGTCGGACATGACTGAGTGACTGAACTGAACTGAACTGAATGCACTGTTCTGCTGTACTTTGTAAATAAGCCCTCTCTTTATCAAATAACTGAGAATGTATAACCATTACTTTAAAATCACAGTTACAGATCAAGGCAAGCTTAAGCACAAATGAAAAGTACAAATAGTCATTCCCTTTGTACAGATTTGTTGTAAAGTGTTTTTGCAAGCAGTTTGACTTAGTGGAGGATTAAAGAAAGAAAGAAGCTCTGAAACAAATGTGAAGATTTGAAGGTAATGAACTGTGATGGATGATACTTTTTAAAAAATAAATTCTAAGCTCCATACTTAGGTTAAATAAGAGTTGGTTAATTATGAATAGTTCACTATTTAGCAAAAGAACAGAAAAAAAAGATATTGTGCTCTTATCTAGAGAGCACCTTAAATGTCTTTTCAATATGTTTCTTTTAAATAATCTGTATTTTAGGTTATGAAATTGATTTTACTTTTTATACACACCCACAAACACAATTTCACTTCTACTTTATAGATATTATCTGTGTAATACTCTAACATGGGTATTTTTGTGCTATCTAATTTCTACCATGTTGGTTTTACTATTTTTTAACATTGAAATTTTAGAATTCATTGTTAATATCAACCATGCTAATTGATTTTTACATTAATTTTATGTGAATATAGTTAGTGTATAGTTGTGTTGGTTTCTGATGTACAAGAAAGTTGATCAACTATATGTATACTTATATCCCTTCTTTTTATACTTTCCTTCCCATGTAAGTCACCACATAATACTAAGTAGAGTTCCCTGAGCTATACAGGTTTTCTTTAGTTATCTATTTTATACATAGAATCAATAGTGTATATATGTCCATCCCAATCTCCCAATATATACAACCCCTCCTTTCCCCTCTTGGTGTCCAAATGTTTGTTCTCTACATCTGTGTCTCTTTTTGTGTTTGCAAATAAGATCATCTATACCATTTTTGCTAGATTCCACACATACGTATGAATATGCAGTATTTGTTTTTCTCTCTCTGACTTACTTCACTCTGTGTGACAGTCTCTAGGTCCATCCACGTCTCTGCATATGACTCAATTCTGTTCTTTTTTATGGCTGAATGATATTGTGTTGTATATAGGTACCGTAACTTCTTTATCCCATTCCTCGCCTGCAATGTGGGAGACCTGGGTTCGATCTCTGGGTTGGGAAGATCCCCTGGAGAAGGGAAAGGCTACCCACTCCAGTATTCTGGCCTGGAGAATTCCCTGGACTGTATAGTCCTAGGGGTCGCAAAGAGTCAGACCCGACTGAGTGACTTGCACTTGCCCTTTCTGTGGATGGACATCTAGGTTGTCTCCACGTCCTGCCTGTTATAAATACTGCATGTGTCTTTTTGAAATATGGTTTTCTCTGGGTATATGCCCAGTAAGGGGATTTCTAGGTCATATGGTAGTTCTATTTTTAGTTTTTTAGGGAAATTCCATACTGTTTTATAGATTGGCTATATTGTTTTACATTTCCACCAACAGTGTAAGAGGGTTCTCTTTTCCCAACACACTTTCCATCATTTATTGTTTGTAGATTTTTTAATGATGGCCATTATGACCACTGTGAAGTGATACCTCATTTTAATTTTGATTTACATTTCTCTTATAATTAGTGATCTTGAGCATCTTTTCATATGCTTTTTGGCCATCTATATGTTTTCTTTAGAGAAATGTCTTTTTAGGTCTTTTGCCCATCTTTTGATTGGGTTGTTTGTTTTTTTTTCATATTGAGCTGTATGGGCTATTTGTGTATTTTGGAGAGTAATCCTTTATCAGTCATTTCATTTGCAAATATTTTCTCCCATTCTGACAGTTGTCTTTTCATCTAAATCACTGTATCTGTGGTGATTCATATCCTCTGAAAACATAAATTTCTCAAAATATGAAAGTTATCTAGCAGCTGCTTATCTTTTTTTTTTAAATTTTACTTAAAAGTGTTATGTTCGTTGGGATTAAATATGTGAATTTTAAGAATTTCAGTTGCAGCATCTTTAAGTGAATATGTATTACAATTATACAACACTGGCTTTAGAGTCACATAGAACTGAGTTTATATATCCTGACCTATTACTTCTTTGTCATATGATCTTGAGCAAGTTAATTTTAGTTTTTAATTGAAAGATATGCATTCCTTTTAAGATGTGGCTTATAAGAGAAGTTTTCAAGGTTCAGAGTGTTGTATGGAACCTCATAGCAGTAGTCAGACTCCTTTACCAGAAAATGTGAAGACACTGGATATTTAGAAATTCAGGCAACTATGGTGGTATATCTATTCTATTCTTCTTTGTCTCCAGACCAATTTGGTCTATTTTGTAAAACAGATTTGGAGGACAAAAAAGGACCACCTAAAGTGAGTGAGAGGACAGTTAAAAATATCATTATAAGCTGGTAAGAAACATAAGAAAAAAAAAAAGAGTACTACATATAACCAGAGCATCCTTGTTTACCAATAGGGTAATAATATCTTCTCTGTAAGGCTGCACTGTATGGGGGGTAGTGATATTTATGAAGCAATTCTGAGTTGAACACATAGTAGGTGCTTAATGAATAATTAAGCCTTACTATCATTCTTATTCTTGACTAGGAAATAGAAGACCATCTGATTATTGCATAATCTGGCCTCAGAATTAACTGAATTCTTAATCTATGGAGAAAATGGGCAATCTAAGAGAAGTAATAGAAATTGGGCCTGAAGCAGAGAATATAATTAGTAGCTGTTAAGAACTATGGTTACCCATCCCTCCAAGCAAGTCAAACTACAAAAGATAAAAAAGATGCTAATGTTAATTGGAAGATCCAATTCTCACTTTAATCAAGCACAGTTCTCTTGGCATCTTCTGAGAGAATGGAGGGCACAGGGCCAAGATTCAAGGTACAAAGTTTGTTTCTGCGATGTGGAACATGTGGAAGAAGGATGTGCAGCTAGGAGATGGCACTTTTATTCTCATAAGATTTATAGAAATTATTTGACTACTTAAACACGACTCTTAAAAGAATGTTCATGTCTTACTCTGAGAAATATTAAAATCAATTTTAAAATTACAAGAAATTTCCCAAAGTGTTTCACACAAGTTATATTTTAACTTTTACCAGGAAACTCAATTTTAATTCCATTTTCAAGGGACTTTATAAAATGTCCATGGCTGCAGTTTAACAAGATCAGATATCCTGAAATACAAACCCTTTCTCTCCACAAAACACCTAAAGCTGAATAAATTGGAGCCAACAAACTTTGCAGAGCATTACTGAGTCACAAGAACATAAAATAAGTCCTTTAGGACTCACCACCGCAACAAAAGTCCTCATAAAGCACAGGCAAAAAATAAATAATACAATAAAAGTGGAAAACCCACTCAGAAGCCAAGACTGCCTTGGAAGTGTGTCTAACTCAGAAACTTCACACTTCACTGGCTCTCAGCCCCGCTATGGAATGGTATTTGAACTTGCCAACGATATGATCTGAAACTGGGACCCCCCTCCTCCCCTCCCACACACATTAAGGCAGATACTCAAAAATGACATTCTTCAACAGCTAGGAAGCCTGCCTGCCAAATGAACCAACCAAAAAAGCAATCTATCTCTATTGGAACTAGGATGGAAAAATTACTATTTCTAAAATGAATAATCTTTCCCAATAGTATCTCCAGCTCTCCTCTCATGGAGTCCTGGGATTTGAATAATACTGTACTCTCAATCTGTGAAACTCAGTCCAAGAAACTACATTAAAATGTTTCCCAGTTGGTCATGCTTATCAGGGGTGTCCCAGGTGACGCTAATGGTAAAGAATCTGCCTGCAATGCAGGAGACCTGGGTTCAATCCCTGGGTCAGGAAGGAGGAGGGCATGAAAACCCACCCCGGTATATTTGCCTGGAGAATCCCATGGACAGAGGAGACTGGCAGGCTGCATACAGTCCATAGGGTCGCAAAGTCAGACACTACTGAAGTGACTTAGCACACACACATGCTTACCAGGTCCGGTTGCCAGATTTAGCAAGTAGAGTATAGGATACCCTGTTAAATTAGAATTATCTCTAGTTTGCCTATGAATGTATACAGAGAGATTTTAAAATGTTGTATGGGACTTATTTCTATTGAGAATAGTATTTGTTGTTTAGCTGTATAGCTAAATGGCATACCGTCTGTAATATCATTTTCCTGAGTTCTGGCTTTTCTTAACAGTTCCATGTTTTGCACAATTTGCTTGAAAAATTTATTGCAATTAGTCAACCTTCTATTTACATTGTAACATGGCTCTATAGTAGTCACATGTAACTTATCTATTTTGTCCATTGATCATTCATTTATGATAAAATATTAATATTATGAGCCAGTAGACTGAACATTTATTTGCAGAGTTAACAACTCTGAGAATTATTCTTCAAATTTAATATTTTGAGGCACTAAATACCATCTTCATAACACAGCTTGCTTTTCTAGTCTGTTTGCAGTGATCAATGGCTTTTAAAAATGTGCTCCACAAACAGCAAAATAGCATTGTCATGAGTTTTTGTTTCTTTCTTCTTCGTTTCATTTCAGGCAGCCACGTGTTCTCATACTGGTGATTGATTAACAACATGCGTGTAAAAATTAAATTCTTCAGAGACTAAAATCTACTCTAAACAAAAATCATGGTGAGGGCCATAATAATTATTCATTACAGGTTGATTTTTTCCTGTTTGTAAGTAATAGTGTCAAGTGTCATATCACCCCTGACACTTAAAGGAATACACTTAAAAGAATTTTTATGAAATCTTTCTTTAATACATTCAACAAGTTCTTTTAAGCAACAGAATATATTAATAACTGTGATTTTATTTCAATTTACTAAAGAGATATTGAGAACTATGAACAAGAAATAAGTGGGCTTCACTCAATGGATTATTAAGCACGTTAACCAAAATTTGGAAGGCTCTTTTCTTCAGAACTAAAGTATGATTTTAGTGCTTCAAATAAATTGAAATGTTCCCAATTGCATTTGTTAAGAAGACCCAACAGGTTTTTTAATGTAGGAATTGAAGACTACAGAATATAAACAAAATCACAAAAAATCATCTAATTGCTGAATTTGAACAATGGAACAGTATAAATGATGAAGAGAACAGTTTCACCACAATTCAGTTCAGTTCAGTTCAGTCGCTCAGTTGTGTCTGACTCTTTGCGACCCCATGAATTGCAGCACGCCAGGCCTCCCTGTCCATCACCAACTCCCAGAGTTCACTCAGACTCACGTCCATCGAGTCAGTGATGCCATCCAGCCATCTCATCCTCTGTCGTCCCCTTCTCCTCCTGTCCCCAATCCCTCCCACAATTAGTTCAGTATCAATAGGAAGAACACTGATACTGTTTCAGCAGTATAACACAGAACATAAGGACAGCCAGCATCATCCATAAAATCATTCATATTTTGGTTTACATTTGAGTAAATGTCTGTACCTTTACATAATCACCCAAAGTCTTGTATTTGGATTCTATCCAACAAAAGAGCACATTTTTTTTTTAATTAACTTCTAATTCAATAAAAGATTCTCTGCAAAAATTTTACTATTTTTCTGTGGTCTCATCTGGAAGAGTTTTCCTTTCAATATAGGCTTATGTGTGCCAGTCGCTCAGTCATATCCGACTCTTGCGACCCCATGGACTGTAGCCAACCAGGCTCCTCTGTCCAAGGGATTCTCCAGGCAAGAGTACTGGAGAGGGTTGCTATTTCCTTCTCCAGGGGATCTTCCCGACCCAGGGATCGAACCCACATTTCCTGCATTGCAGGTGGATTCTTTACTGTCTGAGCCACCAGGGAAGTCCCCTCAGTTTTCAGATATTATAAAAATTCTGTTGTCGTTAGGGAGGAAACTGAGGCACATTGACCCCCCACCCCAGGCCTCTATTTGCTAGTCCAAGGTCTAGCGTACACCCTCCTGCTCTCCACCCTTAGCAGAATGAGCTGCACATAGGCAGCCTTTTGCCGTGTGTGGTGGGGGAGGGTCTCAGAAGCCCATCTGGTGGCCTGTGTAGGGGGAGGCTGGCCAGGGTCAAGGGCTGTCGGTGGGGGAGCAGGAGGATGGGTGTGGTTGGAGGAGCAGCTGCTGTGTGTGTGCGTGGGGGGCGGTCAGCGCTGAATAGGGTACCCCAGCTAGGGTTCCATAATGATATCAATGGGGGACAGGCAGAGCCCTCTGCTGTCCAGATGGGGAAACTGAGGCGGAGTCTCCTCCCATCTTTGAGAGGGGGGCCTGCCATCAGCTAGTGAGGGTCATTCCTCTTCCCCAGGAAGGCACCGCAGCCCAGGAGCGGCAGTGCCTTGTCAGCGGTCACTCAAGGAGACACAGAGGGACAGCAGCTGGGTCACCTGACCGCACAGACCCCTCCACTCCAGCCACGTGGAGGGGTACCCTCCCCCACCTCAGCTGCTGGGAGGAGGAGTGCCCGGCTCGGGCGCCTGCTTTCCCCTGCTCACGTGCCCCAGAAAGGCTCATTTTTAGCACCTGGCCTCTTTTCTCTGCCTGGAGGGAGCTCAAGGGACAGAGTAGGGAAGAAAGCAGCCAAGGGGGACAGGAAGATTATAAGCAAGGCTTTTTCAGGAGAAAAATATTACAGAAGCAAAAGGGAATTTTTTCTGTATTGGATAATTAGTAACCATGGCTATAACAGGAAAACGTGAGACATTTAGATCTTTGATAAATTCTATAAAAGTGAATGGAACTGTTGCATATTTTACTTGTGTAGATTTCCTTTTGATGCTTGAAAATTTTCTTGCAATTTTGGAATCAGAAAATTCCAAAGAGGTGGCACAGTGGTAAAGAATCTACCTGCCAACACAGGAAACGTGGGTTTGACCCCTGAGTCCAGAAGATCCCCTGAAGAAGGAGAAGGAAATGGCAACCTACTCCAATATTCTTGCCAGTAAAATCCAGTCAGTAGAGGATCGTGGTGGTCTACAGTCCATGAGTTTGCAAAAAGTCAGACACAACTGAGTGCGCGCGCACACACACACACACACACACACACACACACACACAGCAGGATATGCAGTCATTTGAGCTGTAAAACTGATGGTAAACTAATGAATGGCCTGTACAACTTCTGCTGATATTACTTTATCTTCTGAATTTTATTAATTGGTTTTCTTCAGTGCTAGTTGAGGAAAACATCCTGTACAAACATATTTTAAAATTATTTTTCTTCATTTAAGTAGTTGTCCAGTGCTTCAGATATTCATCATGAACTCCATGCTTGCATTTTGACAAGTTTTTCTTGTTTGTATATACACAAATAAAAATTAGATGGTATCATCCACTATAAAAATTGAAGGATTGAATATGATAATTTTGTGTCAGTGTCATTTTGCCAGTAACTCGAGTCCAGTTCAAAACTAACCATAAAAACCAGTGAATCATTGAAAGAACTGTGAACTAATAATGATAAGTGAACTTATTGGGTGATGCAGACTTCTGATTGACTGCAAAGGAGAGCTGTATTCTTAAGGCACAATCTCTGGTAATGATGCCAGATTGATTTTACATAAATATTTTGGAAACCTGGTGCTCAGGGGTTGCGAGTCTTTCAGAAGATGGAGTGTTTAGGGATTGGGGGAGTTTAGCTGTCATGCTGACATCACTGGATTAAGCTCTGTGGACTGCTGACTTTCAGAAGCATGACCACCAGGAGGCTGTCCTGGCTGGCTGAGGTTCGCAGCATGTGAGAGCTGACCAGGTGTTATTATCTCTGACTAGGGATTTTGGAGGAGAAGGCAATGGCACCCCACTCCAGTACTCTTGCCTGGAAAAATCCCATGGATGGAGGAGCCTGGTGGGCTGCAGTCCATGGGGTCGCTAAGAGTCCGACGCGACTGAGCGACTTCACTTTCACTTTTTGCTTTCACACAATGGAGAAGGCAATGGCAACTCACTCCAGTGTTCTTGCCTGGAGAATCCCAGGGACGGCAGAGCCTGGTGGGCTGCCATCTCTGGGGTCGCACAGAGTCGGACACGACTGAAGCAACTTAGCAGCAGCAGCAGCAGGGATTTTGGGCAAACAAGAGTCATTTTAGTCTTTTTCCTCTTCAATATGAAAACTACATACTTTTAGTTTGCAGGCTTCTCTTTTGGTCTTCTCTCAAGCTATTAACCTTACCCAGATCTTTACTTGTGGAGATGTAATTCTCAGGTAGTGTTGTCATTTGTCATTTAAGCACTTCTAAAGGTATTTTAAGATTTCTTTATATTTTAGCATTGTTTAATGAAAAGGCTGAATATAGGACATTTAGGGTATCCTGATAAATTCCCTAAAGAGTGCCGGACAAAATCATTAAATATAGAACATGTCTAGCAACCCAAGAAATAGGTGCAATATGAAGATGATGTTCTGTGTATTTACAATCATGTAATGGAAAGATTATAAAGATTAGCTAAGTGGTGGGAAGTAGCACAATGATTAGGACACACTTAAAATGAATGGTTGTTAAAAATAAACAAACAAGCATTCTGCAAACCAGCTCTCAGAAATAAGATTAAGTAAATTAATACTTGTTAAGTATTATCACTAGAAGGAAAACTTCCCTTGAAATTATAGGAAACCTCTGTGTCTTAGTTGGCAGAATAGATGTACACATTCTTATTTGTGTGTGTGTGTGTGTGTTTACATTATAATTAGCATCTAACACAGGAATCCCTGCAGCATATAATGCAACAATATGAAAACTGGCATACCTAATAATTGACATACATTAAAATGATTATAGATAAACTTTCCTTTGAGGTCCATCTGCATGTTACTTTCAATGTGTGTATGATTTCACGTACTATGTATTTGTATAAATACTGGGTTTAGGCTTTTGAATTTTCCTTTTTACCTTGTGAGTGACCGGATCTTTAAAAAGTTTTAAAGAAAAAAAGGTAAAAATAGTGGAGTCAGACATTGTGTACCCACAGGTATTCCAGTTTCTCCTACAAAATTTTTACTGATAGGATGTGGGTTTGACTCTCATGTGAGATTCAGTGGTGAAGGAGTCAGTTCTTGGTGAACACACGCACACAGAATATTTCCTCACTCAAGGAAACTCAGAATATATCTATTGGGTAGAAGTTTCTGTGTAACAAAATGATTAACATTCACTCCAAGAACTCATCAGCAAATGCCTGCTGCCCAAGGTCCCTCCTTCTTTCTCCTGCCTTACTAGGTACATGACCCTGCCTTCAATACCACTCTTCCAATTTTTAAGAACAGAGGAGCTATGTTGCTGTCATTTGTCTCTCCCAATTCAACATTTGAAGTGGTTTATTTACCTATTTAGAATGTCTTAGAGGCAGCAGAATTTTATTTTGTTTAAGAGGAAAATAATGTTTACTTTATAAAAGGTTAAAATGTCACTCCAGGAGCATCCTTATACATGGCTGCTGAGTGAAAAATACCAGTATTTGGAGTGTCAAAGCGAGTAATGGCTCAGTTTTGTTTTTTGAAATCCCAAATTGGTTTCTTTTACTGCCCAGAGGTTGCTGAATTTTGATCATCAAAATATAATAAAGATATATCTTCCTGTATCCTCTCATAAAGGACTATTTGAATGTCTTAGTTCTGGGCATTCTTGATCTTCTACAGGCTGGACACCTCCGTGGATTTAGCAGACTGTATAACCACAGCATTCTCTTTCTTCAGTTAATGTGTCACTTTTCTCCTATGATAGCAGAGATTTTTATACCCAAAATGGCAAGTGGTTAAGAACTAAAATAGACTTACCAGCATGGTCCTTCTCTAGAGATCTCTGACATGAAGGATATCTATGCCATGATGTGTGGCAGAGAGGAGGTTGTGGTGGCCAATGGTAACTGGTGTAAAAGGATTGAGTAAGTGAATGTTAGTTGCTCAGTCATGTCTGACGCCTTGCTACCTCATGGAATGTAGCCTTCCAGGTTCCTTTGTCTATGGGATTCTCCAGGCAAGAATACTGGAGTGGATTGCCATTCCCTTCTCCAGGGAAACTTCCCAATGCAGGGATTGAACCCAGTTCTCCCACATTGCAGGCAGATTCTTCATCACCTGAGCCACCAGGGAAGTCAAAGGATTGCATACATTTAAAAAATGGAGATATTATTGCTGTAACTTTTAAGGCTTTGCTAACATTGTAGTAAGGGCTTATTTCATGGTGTTTTTGTCTGTGACTTGGAGGATAATTATAAAGAGAGTGGCTGTTCTTCACAGATGGTAACATTAAAGTAATAGTCAGAAATGTTGGATTTACCCCTCACTGTCTTCACATATTTTAAAGAATTGAATTCTCTGCTAGAACACAATGTTCCACCCACCTCAAAACCCCTCTCCCCTATTACTAGGTTCATGAAAGCAGAGAAACATGGTTTGACAAATGATTCTATTCCGTGTGATTCATAGACTCACCCACATTGTGTATTGCTTCTTTTGAGATGGCAATTAGACCATGGGTTTTCATATGTTGATCTATCTTATGAAAGCCAAGACCAGCTCCACAAATCCCGTGTGAGTTAGAGTAATTGACTGCCTGCTCAGCTTCATAGAAGTGAATTTTGGGTGATGCATGATCATATTTATAATGTGCACTTCACTCTCAGGCTTAGAAGACTGAGTGATTTCTCAATAGGAGTATGCTTGATATTTCTTGACTCTTTATCTCCTGCCATATCATTCTCTCCCAAATCAATTGTTTATGGAAAGCCATTATTTATGGAAAAAAGATGTCAGGGAATCCAATATATAATAGTTCAGCAAAATTTGAAGGCCCATTCAAATCGGCCTCAAGGATAGTCAACAGTGAATAACTAGGTACACTGATGTTCTTGGAAACACATTGCTCTCACTTTATAGCGTTTATGTTTTTGTTACTATTTGATTCATTAAAATATATTAACTCAGTTAATTGGGGAGATTGTGTAACATTGTTTGCAAGAAAACATAGCCATTAAAAATCTCTGAACTCTTTTCCAAACCTTGTTTCCAGCTGTACCCCACAAATGTGACTTGTAGATGTTATTTGCTATGTATTCTCAAAAGTTTCCTTTCATAGGTTGACAGTTTAGTATAGAAAAAATTAACACTAAAGTGTTGTGTCAGTGATTAATGGCCAATATGAGCTTCCCTGGTGGCTCAGTGGTAAAGAATTCACCTGCCAATGCAGGAAACCTGTGTTCAATCTCTAGGTTGGGAAGATCCCCTGGAGAAGGAAATGGTGATCCACTGCAGTATTCTTGCCTGGGAAATGCCATGGACAGAGGAGCCTGGCAGGCTACAGTCCAGGAGGTCACAAAAGAGTTGTATACAACTTAGGGGCTAAACAACAACAACAAAGACCAATATGGTTTCATTAACACTAATGAAAAATGGGTATGGTTTTACTCTTCTCTCAGAAATTTATCTTCTTAAACCACTCCAGAAAAATATGTATTTTTCTCATGGGCTAAGGAAGTGGGGCCAATGATGAAAGCATCAAGTAGAAGCCAGGAATCAGCAAAAAGAAGCCTCACAATAGATGATGCTAATTCTCAGAATTCTCACTTTGTCCAGGCCCTTGACTTAATGTCCAATGTGATATGTCCATAAAGGATGGCTAATCAAATTGAAGCCTTTAAATGCTATGGGACCTACTAAGAGGAGTTTTTATTACTTAAACATTGACTTTTATTAAGGTGGAGTAAACACACCCTAATAAAATAAATCCCACACTACCTTTGTTTCAGCTTATCTTAAATCTGCATTCTCAGATGCTATTTAGAAGTAATACCATAACTGGGAAACAAACAACTCCTTAATATCCAAGATCCAAGCTGGAGATCTCAGCTTAACCTATTTTACTCACTTTTTAAAAATAGGCTATGTCTGCATTTAAACAAAGTGTGGATTTGTACGTATTTTTCCTAAAAGAGCTTGTTGACCTTCAAGGAGAACCAGCAAGTCACAGTTAAGGTTATACTGAGAAATGTTAATTAGCATTCACCAAGAAACCTAAGGAAGACAAAGATTGATCTTTGTACTTACAGTGGTGTAGTTGGTTTTAACGGAATTTACAACTATAATGTCTGATAACAAAAGGACATTCTTCTAATTTAAGTTAAAATGGTTTCTTTTGCAGTTAGGAGGATGCAGCAGCCATTTAAAAGTAAAGAAATTGTTTTCCCTAGTTACCAATACTGCGTATAAATTGGGTTTTGGGAGGAAAGTTTTATTTGTGATCAGTAATTATACTACAAAATAAACAGAAAAACAAAGCGTAGAAAAATTTCTATGATAACATTGCTGCTAAGTCACTTCAGTCATGTCTGACTCTGTGCGACCCCATAGACGGCAGCCCACCAGGCTCCCCCGTCCCTGGGATTCCCCAGGCAAGAACACTGGAGTGGGTTGCCATTTCCTTCTCCAATGCATGAAAGTGAAAAGTGAAAGTGAAGTCGCCCAGTCATGTCCGACTCTTCTCGATCCCATGGACTGCAGCCTACCAGGCTCCTCCATCCATAGGATTTTTCCAGGCAAGAGCACTGAAGTGGGTTGCTATTGCCTTCTCCGCATGATAATATTAAGTGATGCTTAACCTCTAAATATAAAGCCAGTGTACAATGCTCATACTCTGAAATTAAAAAAAAAAAAAAAATTACCCAAAAGCTAAGATTAATTAGACAAATTGAATCCAGTTCTTAAACCAAACTGAGAAATATAAGAACTGTTGAGATCCTGGAGCAAGCAGAGTCTGAATTTGCTAACATCCTTACCCATCCCCAGCCTCCACTCAAATGACCATGTACTTTGGGCATACTCCTTTAAGAATGTAGCTCAAAACCAAAACCTGGAAGCAAAGTGCTCTTCATTCCTATGTAGATTATCTTTATAAGCCCCACCCTGCCTCCTTATTGAGTACCATCTCCTGAATGTAGAGGAGACCCCAAGGTATCTTGCTGCCCCTTTGTCTGCTATCTCCAACATCACAAATTCCTTTTCCCCCTTCACAAGAAGACTTTGTTTTTTTCCATAGGCTGTTATCACCTTCTCTGTAAAGTCTTAAACAGATTCGCCATTCAAAATTAGGTGCCATTTTCTTTGTGTTTGCTTAGCAGTTGGATGAAAATCTGTTCACAAGTTTATCTCCTGAAACAGACCACAAATTCCTCAAAAGGAACCCTTGATAATCATTGTCTCCATATTGCCCTGTGTTACTTGACATTTGTTGCTTCTGTTTTACTTTGAGGAAGGAATATTGCACATAGTTTAGCTTGTTTTCTAAATGATGTTCTTTATCTATGTGCAATGTTTAATCATGAAAATATTTTATAACAGTCCAAAAATATTAGAAAAGTCTTGGGACTCAATTCTTTAACTTCGCTGTTGATATATTGGGTGGTTTTGAAGTGTCATTTAAAAAGACTTTATGCTCATTATACAAAATGCTGGGCTGGATGAAGCACAAGTTAGAATCAAGATTGCTGAGAGAAGTATCAATAACTTCAGATACCCAGATGACACCACCCTTATGGAAGAAAGCAAAGAACTAAAGAGCCTCTTGATGAAACTGAAAGAAGACAGTGAAAAAGCTGGCTTAAAACTCAACATTCAGAAAGCTAAGATCATGGCATCTGGTCCCATCACTTCATGGGAAATAGATGGGGAAACAATGGAAACAGTGAGATTTTCTTTTGGGGGGCTCCAGAATCGCTGCAGATGGTGACTGCAGCCTTGAAATTAAAAGCTGCTTGTTCCTTGGAAGAAAAGCTATGACCAACCTAGATAGCATATTAAAAAGCAGAGACATTACTTTACAACAAAGGTCTGTCTAGTCAAAGCTATGGTTTTTCTAGTAGTCATGTACGGATATGAGAGTTGGGCTATAAAGAAAGCTGAGCGCTGAAGAATCAATGCTTTTGAATTATGGTGCTGGAGAAGACTCTTGAGAGTCCCTTGGACTGCAAGGGAATCCAGCCTGTCAATCCTAAAGGAAATCAGTCCTGAATATTCATTGGAAGGATTGATGCTGAAACTCCAATACTTTGGCCACCTGATGCAAAGAACCGACTCATTGGGAAAGACCCTGATGCTGGGAAAGATTGAAAGCAGGAGGAGAAGGGGTTGACAGAGGATAAGATGGTTGGATGACATCATGGACTCAGTGAACATGAGTTTGAATAGGCTCTGGGAGTTGGTGATGGACAGGGAAGCCTGGCGTGCTGCAGTCCATGGGGTCACAAAGAGTTGGACACAACTGAGTGATCAACTGAACTGAAATGAACTTATACTCATTCTATTGTATTTTTCTCTAGCATATTGAGGTATAATTAACAAATAACATTGTGTAAGTTGAAGGTATATAGTATTATGAGTCTATTACATGTATATATTTTGAAAAGATTACCAAAATAATAGGTTAGTTAACACATCTATCACTTCTCATAATTACTATAATATGTGTATGTGTGTATGTAGTGAGAATGAGAAAGCAAGGATGTTGAGCAAATTGCCTTATGTTCCTCAAGTAGAGAGATTGAGCTGGGATTTGAATTCAGGTGTTATGATTCCTGCTGCTGCTGCTGCTAAGTTGCCTCAGTCGTGTCCGACTCTGTGCGACCCCATAGAGGGCAGCCCACTAGGCTTCTCTGTCCCTGGGATTCTCCAGGCAAGAATACTGGAGTGGGTTGCCATTTCCTTCTCCAACGCATGAAAGTGAAAAGTGAAAGTGAAGTCGCTCAGTCGTGCCTGACTCTTAGTGACCCCATGGACTGGAGCCTATCAGTCTCCTCCATCCATGGGATTTTCCAGGCAAGAGTACTGGAGTGGGGTGCCATTGCCTTCTCCGCTAGCCCAGAGTTATATTAGATCTTTATTAGGAAAAGCTTGGTGAATTCACCTTACCATGTCCTATAACTCAGTATCTGCCTATGTAGTGAATAGGTCTAGAATAGTCACCTGAGAGGGAAAAAATACTGGATAAAAGGTTGGATTCTCCTCATGGTGATTTCCCAAGAATGTTTCAGTTCAGTTCAGTTGCTCAGTCCTGTCCAACTCTTTGCAACACGTCAGGCCTCCCTGTCCATCACCAACTCCCAGAGCTTACTCAAACTCATGTCCTTGGGATCAGTGATGCCATCCAACCATCTCATCCTCTGTCACCTCCTTCTCCTCCTGCCTTCAATCTTTTCCAGTATAAGGGTCTTTTCCAGTGAGTCAGTTCTTCGCATCAGGTGGCCAAAGTATTGGAGTTTCAGCTTCAACATCAGTCGATCCAGTGAATATTCAGGACTGATTTCATTAGAATTGACTGGTTGGATCTCCTTCATCCAATTTTTCAGTGCATCATTAGCTTTGATAAAATGTACACATTCATTGGTTCAATAACTAGGAATCAAAAACCACAAGCAGCAGCCACCATTGAACACAAAACATGCTGTAGTCAGAATTAGATCTTAGCCTGCAAAGAGCAGTGACTCTCTTAGGAGATGTCCTGACATATTCTACTATAACTTTGATGTATAAAAACAACAGGCTAGATGTAAAGAGATTTCTAGCCATTTGAGAAAGTCATAAGTTCCATTTAGGATCTGATGAAAACTATATACCTTTTCTCAGACCTAAAATTACTGTTGGAATTCACATAGTTATACAAGTGAAATTTATCACATAATTGATAGGGTAGGTCTACCCTATAAAGCACATCCAGAGTGAGCCTCATTTTCTCTCTCTCTCTCCCCCTCTCTCCCTCCCTCCCTCCCTCCCTCCCTCTCTCTCTCTCACACACACTCTCACTCATTCATTTATTTACTCACAGGTACATATTCATTTTGTGACCATAGGTTAAGCTTAAAAGTATATAGTGAAAGCTACCTCATATTCTGTCTGTATCTGCCTCTGACTTTTATATAAAGATCAGATTTTTCACTAAATATCGATCAAAGGGGCTTTAAGTCTATGAAGATAATCATTTTAATTTTTAAGTCAATCATGATTTTAAGAAATTAGCTATTGGGGGAAATAGCTATTTCTCTTTGAAATTGAATCTTCATTTTCACAAATTATCTATAGTGCACATTTCTTATTTTGTTCTACTCATGAAAAATTGTTGGCTGTTAATGTAATATTTTAACATCAAAAGTATATATTTATAAAGGTTTTCAGTCTATTATTTATTTTCATGTTTTATTTGTCAAGAAAATGGTTCATCTATTTTCTCACTGTTAGAATATAGGTAGGAATTGCTTATTATTCTTGAGAAAAACAAATAGTAAAATACCAAAAAATATATCTCTGCCACAGTAATTTGTGGCTGTAAAACTAGCTTACACATCATGTTAGCATCTAGCAGAAAACAATTATGTGACAAAAAGTTTCAAACGCATAAGGCCTGTGACATTTTACATTATAGTGTTACTGGGAAATAAACGTGTTTCTGCAGTATATTTGGGAATGGATGTTGGCAAAGTCTTGTGAAACTTAAATCCTGAATAATTAGAAACTTACTTGCAGTGTTTGAAGTCTGTTTGAATTAAATTTTGAGGCAGCACAGCTGTACTATAAAGTTTCCTTGGTGGACCTCTAAAATCTTGGTCTGAAGGTTTTCTTCGTGAATTTTAATTGGAAGGTTTCCAAAATGGGGTAGAATTGGTGTATGTATGTAAATAATTTCATTTGGCAGATGATAAATAGTCAATCTGAAGGAAATTCCATTTATAGGTCCATTATCTAGATTTTTTTCTGGGTTGCCTTGATTTCAATAAGCTTAATTAAGATTGTTTAGCTTTTATTGTGTCATTATTCTTTCACTTGAAACAATCTATTCAGTTACTTCTTCAGTTCAGTTCAGTTCAGTTGTTCAGTCGTGTCCGACTCTTTGTGACCCCATGAATCGCAGTACGCCAGGCCTCCCTGTCCATCACCAACTCCCAGAGTTCACTCAGACTCATGTTCATCGAGTCAGTGATGCCATCCAGCCATCTCATCCTCTGTCGTCCCCTTCTCCTCCTGCCCCCAATCCCTCCCAGCATCAGAGTCTTTTCCAATGAGTCAACTCTTCTCATGAGGTGGCCAAAGTACTGGAGTTTCAGCTTCAGCTTCATTCCTTCCAAAGAAATCCCAGGGCTGATCTCCTTCAGAATGGACTGGTTGCATGTCCTTGCAGTCCAAGGGACTCTCAAGAGTCTTCTCCAACACCACAGTTCAAAAGTATCAATTCTTCAGCACTCAGCTTTCTTCACAGTCCAACTCTCACATCCATACATGACCACAGGAAAAACCATAGCCTTGACTAGACGGACCTTTGTTGGCAAAGTAATGCTTTTGCATTACTGCTTTTGAATATGCTGTCTAGCTTGGTCATAACTTTCCTTCCAAGGAGTAAGCGTCTTTTAATTTCATGGCTGCAGTCACCATCTGCAGTGATTTTGGAGCCCCCAAAAATAAAGTCTGACACTGTTTCCCCATCTTTTTCCCATGAAATGATGGGACCAGATGCCATGATCTTCGTTTTCTGAATGTTGAGCTTTAAGCCAATTTTTTCACTCTGCACTTTCACTTTCATCAAGAGGCTTTTGAGTTCCTCTTCACTTTCTGCCATAAGGGTGGTATCATCTGCATATCTGAGGTTATTGATATTTGTCCCAGCAATCTTGATTCCAGCTTGTGCTTCTTCCAGCCCAGTGTTTCTCATGATGTACTCTGCATATAAGTTAAATAAGCAGGGTGACAATATACAGCCTTGATGTACTCCTTTTCCTATTTGGAACCAGTCTGTTGTTCCATGTCCAGTTCTAACTGTTGCTTCCTGACCTGCATATACGTTTCTCAAGAGGCAGGTCAGGTGATCTGGTATTCCCATCTCTTTCAGAATTTTCCACAGTTTATTGTGATCCACACAGTCAAAGCCTTTGACTGTGTGGATCACAATAAACAGTTACTTCTTAGGAATAGGAAAATAAATTCCTGCAACTATTTTACCAGCAAATATTGAAAAAATTGATATGGAATATACTTGTAGGATATGAAAACTGTGAAATATGCAGAATGAGATAAAATACAATGACTTTGTCTTGAATTGTGGCCGAGGAAGTTTAGTTACTTAGGCAGTAAAATAGCATCTTTATCAAGTAACCTTACTTCCAAGGATATCTCCAGTCATAAACTTGAAAGGGCAGTGATATACTGAGTTTCTGGTGTTCCTTGAATAAAGGTAATATACTTTTCTTATAGAAGTTACCGGAATTCAATTATTGTACTATGTATTAGGGTATTAGTTATGCAAAGTAGTTCTCAGGGACCTGTGGATTGAAGTTATCCACAGGTATATATCAGAGAGCTCTGTCCACAGAGAAGGATGAATCACAGAATATTTTGCTATTATATTTAAGAATAATGGTAGAAAGATATCTCCATTTTCCCTTAAAGCTTTCAATTTTGAATTTGGCTGAAGGTCGTCTGATATATAATCATAGCTAATTGAGGTTATCACATCTGTTGCTTTGTGCCTTAGAATGCTAGACTTAAAAATAAAAAATAATGCCAGGTTATATTACCCTGCCTTTGATGACTTTCCCCTGTATTACAAAGTTGTATACTATATATATATTGCAACGCTATAAGAATCAAGGCAGTATGATATTGGCATTAAAATAGACTCCTAGTTCATGAAACAGAATATAGAGTCCAGAAATAATAAACCCATGCATATATGGTCAATTACTTTGCAGTGAAGGAGCCAAGACTATACAATGGGAAAAGAAAAGGCCATCTCTTCAATAAATAGTGTTGGAAAGACTGAACAGCCATGTTTAAAGAATGAACCTATACTACTTATTGTCTTATATCATACACAAAACTTATCTCAAAATGGATTAAAGTCTTGACTGTTAGACCCAAAACCATAAAGCTTCCAGAAGGAAACATAAGTAGTCAGCTCCTTGACAGTGGTTTGGAAGATGAAAAGCAAAGGCAACAAGAGCAAAAATAAATAAGTGAGGCTACATTAAACTAAGCCTCAGATAGTGCCGGGGACCAGCCCCGGCTGATCCAGGGTATTCGAAGGAGAGACGGCATAGGCGAAGATCAGGAAACAGTTGCTTAATTAAACGTTAATTAAGGATATAAAGGGTAATAGAATAAGGATAGCTCAGTGAGGAAATTCAGTAGAGAAAAGAGGCTGAAATAAGGATAGCTCAGTGAGGAAATTCAGTGGAGAAAAGAGGCTGAATAATTCAGCCAGAAGGTAAGAGAAAGAACAACATGGTGAGACCAAGTTTCGGTGAACAAAGCCCACACTTTATTTTCCAAAGTAGTTTTTATACCTTAAGTTATGCATAGAGGATAATGGGGGAAGGGGTAGAGTCATGCAGCAAGCCAGGCTTTCTTCCTGCAAACTTATCATATGCAAAAGCTTAGGTGATTTGCATCATCTTCTGGCCCAGAGGCCTGTTAACATTTTAAGACCCTTTCTTCAGAAAACTTATTTTTCTCTAAAGGTGATTGGTCAGGAGCCACCCTCCAAAAGCATTAGATAAAGTTGCATTCCTACAGAGCAAAGGTGTGGTGGGCTATAACAAGAAAAAGAATTAACTCAAGGGTCCCAGGTTACAAACATTAAAGCTACTACTTACACCAATTATATTAATCAATACACTGCCAGGGACACAGCAGGTAAGGGATATGGAAACTTAGCAGCAAACATTGGCCCAACAAGTGAAAATCCCTTCACCAATACAATTTCTAATCAATCTTTTAACTACTCAAAAGAATCTGTGTTTAGACAGTTTAGAACATCACCTGCCTCTCACAGTTGGGAGGCTCTGAACAATCACATGTGGCCGGAAAAACCTATTCAGGCAGGCTAGAGGATTTCCAAAGGAGTTTGTAGGTTGAAACACTGTCACACCTAGGAATTATTAACTGGAGCTGTAAGCTAACTCTTTTTTCAGAGAGAGGTAGTGGGGGACAGCCCCCATAAAGTCAGAGGTGTAGGTGAAAGCACAAAGCAGAAAGTAGGCAGACTCTGGTTTTGGGGGTAGATGGGGGACTCCTGAGGCTCGATCCCGCCTTTGCGTATGCCGAGCCTCCTTCCTCATGACCTTTGTCATGGGCGGAGTTCCTCATGCTGGCTCCGGCAGTGATAGAATTCCAGTTGAGCTATTCCAGAAACTGAAAGATGATGCTGTGGAAAGTGCTGCACTCAATATGCAATATGCACTCAATATGCAATATGCCGGCTCCCGGCAAGATAGCTTCTACACAGTGAAGGAAACAGTCAACAAAATGAAAAGGCAGCCTATACAATGGGAAAAAATATTTGCCAGTAATATAACAAGTGGTTAATAACCAAAATATATAAAGAACTCATACAACTCAATAGCAAAAAAGGAAACAACAACAACAAAACTTCTGGCTAGTAAATGGGTAGAAGATCTGAACAAACTTGTTTTCTGATGACACATGCATGACCAAAAAAATATATGGAAAGATTCTCAACATCAGTTATCACCAGGGAAATGCAAATCAAAACCTCAGAGATATCCCCTTCACACTATCAGAATGGCTCTTATCAAAAAGATAAGGAATAAGTTTTGGCAAAAATACGGAGAAAAGGGAAGGGTTGTGTAATATTGGTGGGATGTAAATTGCTACAGTCACTGTGGAAAACAGGATGGAGTTACCTCAAAAAAAAAAAAAAAGAGAGAGAGAGAACTATCATATGATCCAGCAATTAATTCTACTTGTGAATATTTATCCCAAGAAAATGACAACACTAACTCCTTAAGATACACGTGTCCCCTAGTACATTGCAGCGTTATTTGCAACAGCCAAGACATAGAAACAACCTATTCATCCATCAGTGAATAACTGGATAATGAAAGCAATACTATGGAATACTGTTAGCTACAACAATATGGATGAACCCTGAGGGTATTATTTTCAGTGAAATAAGTCCAATGGAGAATGACAAATTTCATATGACCTCACTTAAATGTGGAACCTAAAACAAACAAAAACTAAGCTCTTAGATACAGAGAGCAGATTGATGGTTGCCAGAGGCAGAAGTTGGGAGGTAAGAAAAAGGGATGAAGGTGGTTAAAAGGTACAAAGTTAGCGTTATAAAACAATTAATTTGCAGCATGATGGCTACAGTCAACAATATTGCGCTGTTCAGTCGCTCAGTCATGTCCAACTCTTTGCAACCCCATGCACTGCAGCAGGCCAGGCTTCAGCTTCAGCATCAATCCTTCTAATGAGTATTCAGGGTTGATTTGTTTTACTGCATTGCATACTTAAAAGTTGCTAAGAGAGTTTTGTCATCTCTTGGCATCCACAAAGAATTTGTTCCAGGACCTCCTGCAGGTACCAAAATCCACAGATCTCAAGCCCTTTATACATATGAAATGGAATGGGATAGCTAGCCTTTCATATTTCTAGATGCAGGAGCTCTGAATATGGGGGGTCATTTTGAAAGGGTCATCTTAAGAGTCCTTGTCATTAGAAAAAAAAAGTTATAACTGTGTATGGTGAAGGATGTTCACTAAATATTGTGATTATCATTTTGTGATATATACAAATATCAAATTATTAGTTGTGTAGCTGAAGCAAATATAACATTGCATGTCAATTATACCTCAAAAATATTAATGATAGACTGTGTGACCCTGCTTTTGATGGCCGTTGACTGTGGAAGAGGAACTGTGTGCATGCAAGTTTGTCAGGAAATCTTTATGCATCCATATATTATCCCTAAATATGGCCTTTTATATATCAATTCCTTTTGATGAAATAAAGATTGCCTTGAGAGATACAACCCAAGGATAATGGCAAGTTATTTGTGTTTTATATAAACTAAAACTTAATTAGATGTTTTCCTTGTATAGTTAAGAACTAGGAAGAGAGAAGAGAGAACACTGTGTATCAAGTCTGGAGACAAAAACAATTTTGGAAAATGAAAGCTGAAGGAGGGACCTACATGCAAAGAATAGAGTTTATACAGGTGACCGACAAGGCAGTCAGTCTGGCTCACATAGCCTTCTTGTAATTTTCAAATTACAAGTGAGGGACCACTGTGATCCTAATACTCTTACATGCCAAGCTCTCACACCATGAACAATCTTGTAGTTCACTGTACAAAGCAAAAATTTTAAAGTAAATCCAAAGTGGGAGCAAATTAGCTTACTATGGCCAGTATGCTGACCTTGTCCTTTATGAGTAATGACTTCATTCTTGATTCATGATGTTGTGGACGTTGTCTTGATTGCTGCTGTGCTCTCAAAATAGAACAATGTCACAGCATGAAGAGTTTTAAATATTTCATGAATGATAAGACTAACACACCATAAATAAAATAATGGCATTTTCTAATCTCTGCCTGTGCAAAGTGTTCATCTATATGGAGTCGATAATCAAAACCCGTATGTAGTATGTGGTTTAAATCTTGTGGTATGTGGTTTAAATGATGGCATGAAATTACACAATTCATTTAACATCCCTGAGTCTCCATTTCTTCATTTATATAATGTGACTGGTGATCATTCCCATTTTACAGAATCATTTTATGAATTAGAGATTATGAGTCTAAAGTGTCTGCTGTAAATGGGCTCTCAGCATGTGGCAGTGATTATCCTTATGTGTCTGAGTTTATAAAGTGTTTCTTACTAGCAAATTTCGGTATCAGGAGCATTTTGCTCTGTATAAATAACCAAGCCAGTGTAGGGAAGACAAGTAATTAAAACCATCTTTTTTACTAAATTTTCATCCTGTTCATTCTGGAAAAGAGAACCTTGAAGGAGTACTTTTACTTTTATGTCAACAGCTGTTAGGAAACTAACTGATCTTGTGAACTTATAGTTTTTTGAAAAGATATTTATTTCTCTCACCCCTCCTCCCCAAAAGGAAAATAGTCTAACATATAAATATAGTCTAACAAATAGTCATGGGAGTGTTTCTTTATGATACCTTGAATGGATTCAGCTTCTTTCTTCCAAGTTGCTCAGATAACTCCAACCATCTCATCTCATTTATTTCTCTCATAGTCTCACATTCCAATGACACATTCTGGTTTATCTGGATTTATGCGTCTAATATGCTCAATTCTTATTTTTTCCATTTACTTTATAATTTTGAATTTATTTTTCCTATTCTCTTTTTTTCAATTAAATGTCACTAGAACTTTTTCTTCAGCTGGTTAGATACTACAACTTAAAATTAAGAATCTTGTTAAGCACGAATATCATTCACAGTCATGTCTACATAGTAAGAACCTAGGCAACCTTTCCAAAAAATAGCTCTGCTATGAATGAAAACCTGGCTTTATGACCTGAAAAACAATTCAGAAATATTTTAAATGTCTGTCCTAATGTTAGCCAAATCCAATGTTAAATCATACTGTTTTTAATGCTAAACTATGAAAAACCTGACTAGTAGATGCAGTTTTGTTTTTGTGGTAGATATGCTAAGGCAGAGAGGGCATTCTTATAACAAGAAGCCCCATTACTAATCCCCAAGCATAAACTCAGTCTCTTATCCCATGTGGAGTTTTGCATAAACTTGCTTCCGTGGCCTAGGCTGATTCAAAGAAGTACTAAGCACTATAGGCTGAATGTTTGTGTCTCTCTAAAATTCATGTTGAAACCAAATCCCCAATGAACATGGCAGTGGCCTTTAGGGTAGGATTGAGACCTTTATAAAAGAAACTCCAGAGAGCTCCCTCACCCCTTCCACCACGTGAGGACACAGTGGGACAACCACTGTCTTTGAAACAGGAAGAGAGTCCTCACCAGACATCGGCTCTACCAGTGACATGATCTTGGACTTCCCAGCCTCCAGAATTGTGAGATGTTAATGCTGGTTGTTCAAGTCATCCCATCCATGCTATTTTTTAATAGCAGCTTAAACACTAAGACACATACTTCTTTCTTTCTCTATTATTATTATTTTTTTAATCTTTGTACCCAAGCACTGTCTTCCTTCTTTACCACATAATTCAAGAAATATTAAAGAGGTTTCGTACCATAGGTCTACTTAATACTCATGTTTAGCTTGCAGTGCCAATGTCTTTAATAACACATTTGAGGAAAAAGTAATATTAGCATCTCAAACAGAGTTGCATAATAGCTGTGATGTGGTCTAATGATCTAAGTCACCTCCTGTTTGTCCAGTTATGAGAAATGGTTCAGTTCAGCTCAGTCACTCAGTCATGTCCAACTCTTTGCGAACCCATGAATCGCAGCACGCCAGGCCTCCCTGTCCATCACCGACTCCCGGAGTTCACTCAGACTCACGTTCATCGAGTCAGTGATGCCATCCAGCCATCTCATCCTCTGTCGTCCCCTTCTCCTCCTGCCCCCAATCCCTCCCAGCATCAGAGTCTTTTCCAATGAGTCAACTCTTGGCATGAGGTGGCCAAAGTACTGGAGTTTCAGCTTTAGCATCATTCCTTCCAAAGAACACCCAGGACTGATCTCCTTTAGGATGGAGTGGTTGGATCTCCTTGCAGTCCCAGGGACTCTCAAGAGTGTTCTCCAACACCACAGTTCAAAAGCATCCATTCTTCGGCGCTCAGCTTTCTTCACCGTCCAACTCTCACATCCATACATGAACACTGGAAAAACCATAGCCTTGACTAGAAGTGGTAGGTGATAGTAAAATCAATTCTAAGATTTTGTATCTATCATTATGCTGTCCTGTAAGTCAATGATGCCCACAGGAGCTGTCAAAATGTTTATGACTCTCTGTTCCTTTACTCCATGGCCTTGGGTATCAGTGTTTTGAGTTTTCTCTGCTTGCCGTGTCCTCCCTTTGTTCCACTTTCTCCATCGCTATTGGTTTATTGACTGTTCCCACTACACCGTTTCACTGGCTGGTTTGTAGCAGTCCTCCACTCACTTGTGATTTTCTGAAGCATCTATTTTGTGAGATGAGAAATCAGCTTTACTTGTTAAAATTGACTATAAAATAGTAATTAAGTAGATTTGGAATAAGAACTAGGTGACCAGGGAAGAGTAAATGTTTGTATTCTACAAACAATGACTCTTCTAAATGACAAAGAATACTGAATATAACATGACTACTGGTTTATAGACAGCTTTACAGATCAGTTGCGTTTATTGTTTTCTGTGAGGGGTTACTTCCTATCATTTATAAAGAAAAATCGATAAAGAAGTAATGCATTTAATTACAAAGTGAACATTATTTAAGACTGTATGATTAGCACCAAAAGGGATATTATCAGCTATTGGTTTTGTACAACTATGGTTTTCCATTTTTAAACAGTCATAACTCTTTAAATGCTGGCAGTGACAAGCTATCAAAGAATTTTTATACAAAAGCATGCTATTTCTATATAAAAATCAGGCATTTTATTTTAGGTGCAAGATGTTTTTATTGAAAGAAATGAAGTGATTTCACCCATTTATGTTAAAAGTTGTGCAAGGCATGCCATATCCTTTGTTTATTTGTTACAAACTACTTTCATTTTATTAGCCAATCAGCCAGGTTGGAACATAATTTTTTAGAATTGCACTCCTTGCAGGCACTTCTGAAAATAAAAGTGTCAGCTTATTAAGATTTTTAGGCCTAAAGCATCAATTACCCCAAATACAACATCTAAGGAACAGTTTTCTAGAATGTTATAATCTGTACACAAATGCATGTGACATTATAGCAAGGTTTAAGATCACACGTCTATTTAGCAGTTGAAAGGATTTTGTGTCTGTGTCGCAGAAGGTGGGTGTCTCATGTAACACAGTGGATATGTTCCTGAAAAGTTGTACTGAAATTGACTTATGGCAAATTCTACTAACGATGTGATCCTGGGAAGATTACGTCCCCAGAACTGTTCACTAAGCTCAGATAAACTCCCAAAGCACCGCTGTCCTGGTGGAAAGAGGCTTTTAAGCCTCTAAACCTCTCCCCCAATATTTTCCTGGCTCTCCAAGTTTTTTGTAAAAGTCCTGGATCTACCCAAGATTTAGACCCAGTTCTGGTGCTAAGAACGGTTCCATTCTCATAGGTTGATGCCAGAGTCCTTGTTACATAGTTTGACTATCTCCTCAGCTTGCACCATCTCAGGTCCTCAGTTTCTGTCTTATAAATGAAAAAGCTGGGCAAGATGGTATTTTCTTTCATTGCAAAAAAATGATGTTCAAAATGTGAACTATATTTTGTTATTTAGAAATACGTATTGAGTGCCTATAAGGCACAGGCTCTCTGAGAAGAGAACAAAACTCTATGGTTGCCCTACCCCCCGCCTCTTCCTCCTTCTCTGTCTCCCTGTCTCTCTCTCTCTCTCTCTGTTTTTCCTTCTCCCTCTTTCCAAATTAGTAAGAAAATAATAATTTTTCCTAAATTTCTTTAAAGCAGCAATGTCAGATTTAGTATGTGACTGTTATAAACAAAATGCAAAAGATCAAAACGGGTGATCGTTTCTGACTGGAACATATAAGGGAGGGAGTAGAATGCAATAAATAAAATGCAATCTGAACCTTAAAGGTATATGAGATTTAGGAATATAAATTGGAAGAGTGGATAAGAAGTCAGAGCTTTTCCACTTGGAGGGGATGGTTTGTACTGAAACTTGCAGGCAGATTTGTACATTGGGATTTAGAGGCTAAGTAATAGAACTCTGCATTGATGGACAGTTCCCTATGTCTAAGATAATAGCCCCTAGCCACAAGTGGCTGCTCAGGATTAAAATATGGCTAGCGCAGTAGAGGAACCAAATTTTTAATTTTACTTAATTTAAATTTAGGCTTGAAATACGGCTATTGGCCGCTATATTAGATAGTGCAAGTTTATTAGTAGGAGCTTGTGTTAGGAAGGGATGGAAAAAAATTCCCAGAAAAAAAAATACATTGGAGCAATAATATCATTTGTGTAAAAAAATATTTTAAAGTAAAGAGTGCTTTTTAGGAGACTCTGGTTGTGGCCTGAATGGGACACTGTGAGAGAGGAGGGTGAGAGATAGGAATTGGTAGTTACAGTCCAGGACAGAAGTAGAAGGGGTGGTTCTAGTCAACCTGGACAAGTGTCACATGTCAGATGGAGTATTTATTATAAGAAAGTGAATGTGTTTATCAAGGATTATCTCCTCCCTGTTTCATTAATTTTGCAAATCTAGATTGCTCTATATTTTCTGTGTATACCTGTGATCTTGGGAAACTGTCTAAAGTGACTTAAAAATTCTTCATGGTATAGGATGCTCCAATAATATAACTATGTTTTCCCTACGTGTTCAAGACTATTGCTCTGTGAACCAACAGAAGACAATCAATTATTTTACCCTCCCCCATTTTCCTTCATTGTTTGTATGACGGTGACCCTGTGTTAAGCGCCTAAAATAAAGTTCTGAATAGTCATGGCATCTCATAAACCAGTTTTTTATCACTGTAATTGATATCACATTCGCACACAGAGACTGGTTCTGTTCATCACTGCATCTGTTTGCCGTGTGTGTCACTGCATTCATCAATGCTCAGGCCCTAGCTCATTCTGGGCTCACTGTCATGCTCATGGTAGAGGAGTTCTGGCCACCTCGAAAACTTGTTGGCAGAGACACCACAGATTAGGCAGGAAACAACCAAGGGATGGTTTGTGCGGCTCAGCACCAGCAGTTCTGGGGTCAGCAGCCTAATATGTCAGCCAGACTATCTGACGGAGCGTCATGGTCTCCACAAAGATATCATTTAGGTGGGATTTCAGGAGGACCAATGTCAGAGAATCTGAGCAGTTCTCAGGAGTCCCAGCAGAGAAACCACTCATCAGTTAAGAGAATTATAAAGACAGCCAGTTGCCAACATGTACATTTTTATTTTCTCTTCCAAGGATTTGTTCTTTTGCATATTTACATTTGCATAGAACTGCAGAAAACAAAGAAAGTTGATTTGAGATTACAGGTGTTTCTATTTTTGTAGTGTAAGCGAATTGGACTGCATTTTTTTCCTTGCCAAAATTTGCCTTTAGAGGGGATTATTCTTTTATTGTCCAGAATAGCTTTTGGATTTAGGCATAAACAGAAAGCTTTATCATTTCTGGTCACTAAGTATAGAAACTCTCATATTCTAGATGTGTTGTTCCAATTGAGAATGCTTTAAGCACCCTGTTTTAAGTTAATGATAATTCCTGAGAAGATATAGTATAGAAAAGTAAACAGTAAGCAGAGACATTACTTTGCCAACAAAGTCCGTCTAGTCAAGGCTACGGTTTTTCCAGTGGTCAGTATGGATGTGAGAGTTGGACTGTGAAGAAGGCTGAGTGCCGAAGAATTGATTCTTTTGAACTGTGGTGTTGGAGAAGACTCTTGAAAGTCCCTTGGACTGCAAGGAGATCCAGCCAGTCCAATCTGAAGTAGATCAGCCTTGGGATTTCTTTGGAAGGAATGAAGCTAAAGCTGAAACTCCAGTACTTTGGCCACCTCATGCGAAGAGTTGACTCATTGGAAAAGACTCTGATGCTGGGAGGGATTGAGGGCAGGAGGAGAAGGGGACGACAGAGGATGAGATGGCTGGATGGTATCACTGACTCGATGGACGTGAGTCTGAGTGAACTCCGGGAGTTGGTGATGGACAGGGAGGCCTGGTGTGCTGCAATTCATGGGGGTCGCAAAGAGTCGGACACAACTGAGCAACTGAACTGAACTGAACTGAATAGATCTGGTTTAATTCCCAACTCTCTTCCTTACCAGTTATGGGATCTTGGACAAAGTATTATGGGGTCGCACAGAGTCGGACACGACTGAAGCGACTTAGCAGCAGCAGCAGCAATGGCTCAGATGGGAAGGAATCAGCCTGCAATGAGGGAGACCTGGATTCGATCCCTGGGTTGGGAAGATCCCCTGGAGAAGGCATGGCAACCAACTCTAGTATTCTTGCCTGGAGTATTCCCATGGACAGAGGAGCCTGGCAGAATCTCACTGACCCTTAGTTTCCTTATCTCTAAAATGAGGAAAAGAAGTTTTACACAGCCACGGTATTGCAGTGACTAAATGTGGTAACTATATGTCAAATATAGTAAGAACTAGTTTCCTTTTGTCATACCAGAAGAATTCACAATCCGCTCTTAAAAGGCTGATCTTTCAGCAAGATGGGAGGGTGAGGAATGAAAAAGCACCTTTACAACATCAAAAAGAGACTCACCTCATTATAAAGACATATACCCTTGCAACTCTAACATTGTAAACCTTATAACCTCATCGATAACCGTTTTAGCATGACACAGAAAAGCTTTGAGGAAATTTATCTTTCCATATCTCAGTGAGAGAAAGATACATTTTCTTGGTGAAATTTGATTAGTGGGAGCCAATTTCCTTCCTTTTTTAAAAGTAAATGCTCATTTCCTTTTTGACCATTTTGAGCATTTCCATATTGCTCATTTCCTGTTGGAGATTATTGAATTCTTGGAGAGCATTCCTTTTGACTTTATATATTATAAGGGTTTAGATAGGTTAGGTTGAAGTATTGTAAAACTTTAGGGATCAGGAAGGCTTTAGCTGCCTGAGAATAATTCACCAGAAGAAAAAAGAATGAGATTTTCTGATCTTTGATGGTTATTGTTTCACTACATAGAGTTCTTTCCCCAAAGAATCATCTAAATAACTGAATAACAAGTAAAAAAAACTTAAAATCTATACCAGTAAGAAGAATACTCAGCTTGTCTTTGTTTGTTATTAGAGCATTTGAGCTCACTGTTTAACACACCCTGTGTATCCTTTTTGTATTTCCTTTGCAGTCTGTACTGACTATACCGCCCACTTTATGGGATCATTTGCTAATGTCCCAGAAAAGTTCAATGCAGCTATTGCAGATACCGCAAGGAAAAAGGATGAGGGTATCTTAATTAGTTTGCAGTTTAAAAAAAAAAACAAAAATGCTCTAAATAAATTCAGCGAGTGCAAATTGAAAAGTAGACAGCTGGAAGTCTCATTAAGTGCATATTAGCTGGTATTAGCACACTGCAAAGCTGCCTTCAGTGCTTCCTTCTCGCTGTTTGAAGATGTGTCTGCAGGAGCAGAAAGCCCAAATCATTCAGCCTCCTTCTCTGGATTCTGTTATACCTCGATTAGCCATATATATATATATATATATATATATATATATATATATATATGTATATAATTAGCCATATGTATATATATAATTCTTAATTTATAAAACTGATTACTAACATATACCATATATTTTCCTGTAAACCTATTATAGAAACATGGACAGATCTCCTTCAGTAAATTAAAGTGATTATTAGAGGCACCCCAACACTTTATTATTTTTGCTGCTGTAAGTGTTTGTTCCATGGACTCCCTGTATTACTCTGGTCCATAGCTTGTAATAGAGCTATTTCTTTTCAAATGACTGTGAATAGCACTGAGTGGTGTTTTTTGTTTTTTTGGTTTTTTTTAATAATAATTCTACCTAAGTTTTAGACTAGCTGGATGTCATCAGAATTTAAACTTATTTTCTATAGGCTGGTTGGGAGATGCAGGCAGACACGAGTTTGATCCTTGAATCAGAAAGAAACCCTGAAGGAGGGCATGGCAACCCACTCCATATTCTTGCCTGGAGAATCTCATGGACAGAGGAGCCTGGTGGGCTACAGTCCACAGGGTCACAAAGAGTCGGACACAACGGAAGCGACTAAACATTCATGCACATACACACATGTATTGAGAGAGAGAGAGAGATTGACTGATTTTAAGGAATTGGCTTTCATGATTATGGAATATGGGAAGTCCAAAATTAGTGTAGGCCAGCAGTCTGGAGACCCAAGAAAGAGCCCATTTTGTGATTCAGGTCTAAAGGCTACCAGGCTGGAGAATTTCCTCTTGCTCAATGGAGGTCAGTCTTTAGTTCTGTAGTTCTAGTCAGGCTTACAACTGATTGGACGAGATCTATCCATGTAATGGAAAGTGATTTACTTTATCCTAAGTGTACCAATTTAAGTGTAAATCTCACCCAAAAAACATCCTCACAGAAACATTCAGAATTAATATTTGACCAACTTCTGAGCACTGTGGCCCAGCCAAGTTGATTCATAGAATTAACCATACCGGGCCTCAAAAGTTGAGGAAAATGGAGAAAAGGTAAAGGTAACTTCACTGGTAGTTGTGAGCATTTTTTTTTACTCCACTTACATTCAGATCACCTGCAATTCAGTATACCTGGGTTCGATCCCTGGGTGAGGAAGATCCCCTGGAGAAGGAAATGGCAACCCACTCCAGTATTCTTGCCTGGAAAATTCCATGGACAGAGGAGCCTGACAGGCAGTCCATGGCATCACAGAGAGTTGGACACGACTGAGCACACATGCACACACTGGTATTTATATGAAACCTCTCTGTACAATGATTTTTTATTGCTATTTCTTGATTTTGGGGAGTGTATACTGACTTTTTATTTGGGGCAGATACAAATTGAGGTCTCTTTTAACACCAACCTGACAGGTCTTAGCCCCTGATACACATGCATGTTTCCCTTCTTGTCTTCTCATTATTATCATGTCATATTATTGATTGAGTCAATAATCAATTGTGAAGTTTATATATAAACTTGTGAAGTTGATATAAACAGTATACATAGCACAGAAATGTCAGCTATTATGATTACTCTTCCTTGTGTGCGAATATTGGTCCTTTTTCTTTTTTTTTGGCTTATTGTGGTAAGATTTTTAATTGTATTTTTTGTGCTGCTATTATTTTCTTTTCTTTTTTTTGGAGGTTCTTTTGTTTGTTTTGTTTTGTTTTCATTTTTTTATTTTTATTTTTTTAAATTTTATTTTATTTTTAAACTTTACAATATTGTATTACTTTTGCCAAATATCGAAATGAATACGCCACAGGTATACCTGTATTCCCCATCCCGAACCCTCCTCCCTCCTTCCTCCCCATACCCTCCCTCTGGGTCATCCCAGTGCACCAGCCCCAAGCATCCAGTATTGTGCATCGAACCTGGACTGGCGACTCATTTCATACGTGATATTATACATGTTTCAATGCCATTTTCCCAAATCTCCCCACCCTCTCCCTCTCCCATAGAGTCCAAAGACTGATCTATACATCAGTGTCTCTTTTGCTGTCTCATACACAGGGTTATTGTTACCATCTTTCTAAATTCCATATATATGTGTTAGTATACTGTATTGGTGTTTTTCTTTCTGGCTTACTTCACTCTGTATAATAGGCTCCAGTTTCATCCACATCATTAGAACTGATTCAAATGTGTTCTTTTTAATGGCTGAGTAATACTCCATTGTGTATATGTACCACTGCTTTCTTATCCATTCATCTGCTGATGGGCATCTAGGTTGCTTCCATGTCCTGGCTATTATAAACAGTGCTGCGATGAACATTGGGGTACACGTGTCTCTTTCCCTTCTGGTTTCCTCAGTGTGTATGCCCAGCAGTGGGATTGCTGGATCATAAGGCAGTTCTATTTCCAGTTTTTTAAGGAATCTCCACACTGTTCTCCATAGTGGCTGTACTAGTTTGCATTCCCACCAACAGTGTAAGAGGGTTCCCTTTTCTCCACACCCTCTCCAGCATTTATTATTTGTAGACTTTTGGATCACAGCCATTCTGACTGGTGTGAAATGGTACCTCATAGTGGTTTTGATTTGCATTTCTCTGATAATGAGTGATGTTGAGCATCTTTTCATGTGTTTGTTAGCCATCTGTATGTCTTCTTTGGAGAAATGTCTATTTAGTTCTTTGGCCCATTTTTTGATTGGGTCATTTATTTTTCTGGAGTTGAGCTGTAGGAGTTGCTTGTATATTTTTGAGATTAGTTGTTTGTCAGTTGCTTCATTTGCTATTATTTTCTCCCATTCTGAAGGCTGCCTTTTCACCTTGTTAATAGTTTCCTTTGTTGTGCAGAAGCTTTTAAGTTTAATTAGGTCCCATTTGTTTATTTTTGCTTTTATTTCCAATATTCTGGGAGGTGGGTCATAGAGGATCCTGCTGTGATGTATGTCGGAGAGTGTTTTGCCTATGTTCTTCTCTAGGAGTTTTATGGTTTCTGGTCTTACGTTGAGATCTTTAATCCATTTTGAGTTTATTTTTGTGTATGGTGTTAGAAAGTGTTCTAGTTTCATTCTTTTACAAGTGGTTGACCAGTTTTCTCAGCACCACTTGTTAAAGAGATTGTTTTTAATCCATTGTATATTCTTGCCTCTTTTGTAAAAGATAAGGTGTCCATATGTGCGTGGATTTATCTCTGGGCTTTCTATTTTGTTCCATTGATCAATATTTCTGTCTTTGTGCCAGTACCATACTGTCTTGATAACTGTGGCTTTGTAATAGAGCCTGAAGTCAGGCAGGTTGATTCCTCCAGTTCCATTCTTCTTTCTCAAGATAGCTTTGGCTATTCGAGGTTTTTTGTATTTCCATACAAATTGTGAAATTATTTGTTCTAGCTCTGTGAAGAATACCGTTGGTAGCTTGATAGGGATTGCATTGAATCTATAAATTGCTTTGGGTAGTATACTCATTTTCACTACATTGATTCTTCCAATCCATGAACATGGTATATTTTTCCATCTATTAATGTCCTCTTTGATTTCTTTCACCAGTGTTTTATAGTTTTCTATATATAGGTCTTTAGTTTCTTTAGGTAGAGCTTCTGTTTCTTTATCCTACCTCCACAAGTATATAACTCTTTTTAATACACTTAAATATGCAACACACAGTAAATGTACCTTGTTAAAGACATCTCTATCCATGACAATCAGTTCAGTTCAGTTCAGTCGGTCAGTCGTGTCCAACTCTTTGCGACCCCATGACTCGCAGCACGCCAGGCCTCCCTGTCCATCACCAACTCCCGGAGTTCACTCAGACTCACGTCCATCGAGTCAGTGATGCCATCCAGCCATCTCATCCTCTGTTGTCACCTTCTCCTCCTGCCCCCAATCCCTCCCAGCATCAGAGTCCTTTCCAATGAGTCAACTCTTCGCATGAGGTGGCCAAAGTACTGGAGTTTCAGCTTTAGCATCATTCCTTCCAAAGAAATCCCAGGGCTGATCTCCTTCAGATTGGGCTGGTTGGATCTCCTTGCATTCCAAGGGACTCTCAAGAGTCTTCTCCAACACCACAGTTCAAAAGCATCAATTCTTCGGTGTTCAGCTTTCTTCACAGTCCAACTCTCACATCCATACATGACCACTGGTCTGCTCCAAATGGTTCTTGGTGTATTCTTAAATCTCCAAACCTGCTCCCCAGCTATCATGTCCTGATTGGTCATTCTCTCCACCTTTCTTCTATGTTGGATCCCTGTTTCCTGGATCTTCTAATTTTTTGGTTTACTCCCTCATTTTAATGGGAAACCTCTTGAAGTAGATTTCTGAAAATTAGTGCGTGGGAAATACAAGTCTTTCTGTGTACACTCACATAGAACTGACCATAGACTGCTAGGTTGTAACTCCTATTGTTTCATCAGACACACAAAGAGTTGGTCCTGTTGTTTTCTGTGAATAGCTTCCGGTATTGCTAGTCTTACTATATTATTTCACATGAATATTCCCTAAAAGGCTGAAAATCTTTCCTTTATTCCCTGAGTACTACCTTTTCTCGATGTACCTCATATGTGTCTATTTCTGTCCATAGTACTGGGAACATGGTGGGTCTATTCAATATGAAAACATGTGTTCTTCCTTTCTGGGAAATTTTCATGATTTTCTATCCTAAATTTTCTATTATTCCTTTTTACTTCTGGCATCTATTTTTTTTAAGATGTTAGCTCTACTGGTTCTTGGCTCTCCATTTTTTCCCTCTTTTTCTTTTCCTAATTTCCATCTCTGAAATTTTGCTTTTCATTCTACAATAGCTTCTCAAATTTCTCCCCTAAAATTTTTATTGAATTTTTTCACTTATACTATCATGTTTCTATTTCCAACATTAAAAAAAAAAAATCTGCTCTTATTTCAAGGATACAAAACCTCCTATCTTTGAGGATATTAATCACGTATACTACATTTTATTTTTGTGCATAATCTTTTCTTTTTCTCTAAATTATTTTTTTCTGTTTTTTAGTCTCTTTGATAAAAGATGATCTCTTCAAGTATTTAATAATTCTTGGGTTTGTGCTAATATGTGAAGAGTGGGTCTTGTTAACCCCAGAGTTTTCATTGTGATCTCTGATTTGATTCTGGTTGAGGAATTCCTACTGTCATTTTTGTTAGACCTTTTTCCTTGGATGGGACAGATTCCCTAGAGAAGGCTCTTTCCTTCTCCTGTCTAGACATTGTGTGGCTGCCAGGGTGCTTACAAGGATCTAAGTTGGAGGAGGGAGTCAGGAAGGGGGAGGTGTCTCACACTTAGTGTGCTGATCTCTCTGTGCAGTTTCACTCTGTTGTCCTGGTTTCTTCCAGGTCAGAGAACCTTGGTTTTTTCCTTTCTGGGTAATGAACCTCTTCTGTTCTACCAGAGGACTGAGGAGCAGTGACCTCATTTTGAAGTACAAGGAAAGAGATACAGCAGCCTAACTGTTCAAAAAGAACTTTAAGCCAATCTTGAGTTTCCAGTCATAGTTTTTTCTCTACTGCCAGAAGTACCTGGGACCAGTACTAAATTTTGAGGGGTATTGTGATGAAAATCGGGGTGCTTCTTCTCTTTCTACACTGTTACTTTGGCAAAACAAACAAAACACTGACTCTTAGTTATCTGCTTTCTAAAAGGTGGCAATTCTGACTCCTTCCTCTCTCTTTTCCATTATGGGTCCATATGTCTTTACCTTTTACTGCTTTCTTGCATCATTAAAAATGAAATAATCCATAAAGCCTCCACATAAATTAAATAAAATCCATTTGATGATGATTTGAATGGTAAACAATGCCTCAAAATAAAGAGAGGTAAAGAAATAAGTAAGTAATGCATTTGCCAACTCTCATGAAAATAATGCATTGACTTTTTTTTAGGGGGATATAATAATTCAGGTTCAGTTCAGTTCAGTTCAGTCACTCAGTCGTGTCCGGCTCCTTGTGACCCCATGAATCACAGCATGCCAGGCCTCCCTGTCCATCACTAACTTCCAGAGTTCACTCAGACTCACATCCATCGAGTCAGTGATGCCATCCAGCCATCTCATCCTCTGTTGTCCCCTTCTCCTTCTGCCGCCAATCCCTCCCAGCATCAGAGTCTTTTCCAATGAGTCAACTCTTCGCATGGGTGGTCAAAGTATTGGAGTTTCAGCTTCAGCATTAGTCCTTCCAATGAACACCCAGGACTGATCTCCTTTAGAATGGACTGGTTGGATCTCCTTGCCAGTCCAAGGGACTCTCAAGAGTCTTCTCCAACACCACAATTCAAAAGCATCAATTCTTCGGTGCTCAGCTTTCTTCACAGTCCAACTCTCACATCCACACATGACCACTGGAAAAACCATAACCTTGACTAGACGAACCTTTGTTGGCAAAGTAATATCTCTGCTTTTCAATATGCTATCTAGGTTGGTCATAACTTTCCTTCCAAGGAGTAAGTGTATTTGAATTTCATGGCTGCAATCACCATCTGCAGTGATTTTGGAGCCAAAAAAAATAAAGTCTGACACTGTTTCCACTGTTTCCCCATCTATTTCCCATGAAGTGATGGGACCAGATGCCATGATCTTACTTTTCTGAATGTTGAGCTTCAAGCCAACCTTTTCACTCTCCTCTTTCACTTTCATCAAGAGGCTTTTTAGTTCCTCTTCACTTTCTGCCATAAGGGTGGTGTCATCTGCATATCTGCAGTTATTGATATTTCTCCTGACAATGTTGATTCTAGTTAACTACTCTTAAATATGTGAATTGGTAATATTCATTAGGCTTCCTGGTGACTCAGTGGTAAAGAATCCACCTGCCACTGAAGGAAACACAGGTTTAATCCTTGGATTGGAATGACCCCCTGGAGAAGGAAATGTCAACCCTCTCCAATATTCTTGCCTGGGAAATTCCATGGACAGAGGAGCCTGGTGGGCTAAAGTCCATGGGGTTGCAAAAGAGTTGAACATGACCTGGCTACTAAACAACAGCAGCAATATTCGTTAAGTCATTTACTTCCTTAGGATGCATGTATATATTCACTTTGCAGTGAGACCAGTTATTAGAGCTATCATCAAGTAAACACACACTGTCATCATTTTCTTGGAGGAGTTGCCAGTATTTGGTCTGACAGTTTACAAACATTCTCTGGAAAAAAAGACATTTGTTTTTTTCAGTTTTTAATCCACAATCATTGCTCAAAGTCTCAATACGAAGATTCAGATCTTTACTTGGGAAAGTCCTCAAATGCAGCCTGTGGATATATATTCCATTTTGCCCAGTAGAATGTTACTTCCAGGCAGGAACCATGCATTTTGTTTTGTCTATAATCCAGCGGTATCACGTGTAGAAATTCATGCATAATAGGCTATTGCCTGTGTTTTTTGTTGTCTGTAAATCACGTAACTTGTAGTAATCTCTTCCAACCTCAGGTTCCAGAATTCTATAGAACATGACCACTAAAGTACCTTATGTGTGTATGCGATAAGTTGCTTCAGTCATGTCTGACTCTTTGCGACCCTATGGACTGTAGCCCTCCAGGCTCCTCTGTCCATGGGATTCTCCAGGCAAGAATACTGGAGTGGGTTGCCCTGGCCTCCTCCAGGGAATCTTCCTGACCCAGGGATCAAACCCACACAGGCAGGTGCTTTACCATCAGGAAACCTGGGAAGCCCCAAAGTACCCAATTGTTTTTAGTATATACTGTGAAATAATGAAGTTTCTTGACTAAACATTCTGTAGTAACTTTTACTACCTCCTTCCAATGCATGTAACTTATATAAGAAATAAAGACAAAACTGTCCTTCTTTTGTTAGTCACAAAATTTTTATGTGTCAGTGCTCTTCCCTTTTCTTCATTTTTCTGTTAAATTACTAGTACTTTTGTTATGTGCAACATCGTCTTTTTATGTTTGTAAGCATTTCTAAGTTTTTTAGGGGGAAAGTATTTACATCTCCAGGAAGATTCTCTTTTCCAGAAAAAGTGAAGGCACTTCAGTTGGATCCAAGGCTAGAATCTGGGAGAAATTGAATAATCCAAGGAATTATTTTCACCAGTTAAAAAGAAAGTATGAGATCATTCCCTCTACTCTCCAGCACCTGTACATACAGTAGGGATAGCAATGAGGACTGAGAAAGCATGAACAAGCTCGTGTACCAACCTACTCAAAGCTGCCTTTGGTCTTCCTGCCTGCATCTCCCAAGCTAGCCAGCCACAGTTAGAAAAAAACCCCGATGATCTGAGTGTGGTGGTGGTGATTTAACCACTAAGTCGTGCCCATAGATTCTTCACCACTGCACTGAGAAGCCCAGATAAATATCAGTAGAATCATGTAAACTATTCAAAAGCAGTTACCTCTGGAAAATAGACTATGTTGTGGTAGACTCTGGCTTTTTTATATAATTATGTAACTTTTTAAACAAAGTGCATCTAATTTTGATAAAACTTTAAAATAGAAACTATTTTGATCTTCCCTGGTGGCTCAGACAGTAAAGCATCTGCCTACAATGCCTACCATGTGGGAGACTCGGGTTCAATCCCTGGGTCAGGAAGATCTGCTGGAGAAGGAAATGGCACCCCACTCCAGTACTCTTGCCTGGGAAATCCCATGGATGGTGGAACCTGGTAGGCTACAGTCCATGGGGTCGCAAAGAGTCGGACACAACTGAGAGACTTCACTTTTATACATGTTAAAAATCACCTAGAACTCCATTTCTGTTAAACCATAGATAATACTTTAGTTTGTTTATTTCTAACTTGATATAGTTATAGATAACTAGATATGTAACTAATCATAAATTAATACTGCATAATATATCATGTAGAGGAATTTATTGATATAAGATCATTAATAATTATTCTAAAATTAACAAATCATTAATCTTGACAATTGATAATGGTATTCACTGATTTGTATATATTAAGTTCTAATGGAATATACTAAGTATATTAATACTAAGTATATTAATAATAGTATATTAAGTTCTAATGGAATAGTTGGGACTATTTCAGGTATTCTAGTTTTATTTTATTCATCTACTTAATGATAAAAACATTAACAAAAGTCACTTTAATGATTATCTCATTATATTGGGTTATATTTGGAAAAGAAGCTCTTTAATCAATGAATTTATTGCCTTTCTGTTACTATAAAACATTTCTAACACGCTGAAATGAAAGGAGAACACTGTATTGAACATATGTGTACTCTGAAGATTTTGAATAATTGCAGACTATTTTTAGATTCCTGTGTGTTCATCATGAATTTCATTCTACTTCCTCTTCCTCAGAGGTAACTACTGATTTGGGTTCTTATCACTTTGATGTATGTGCTTAAATTTTATTACATGAACATGTAATCCTAAAGAATAGCATTAGTTCACATTAATGTGTATTATTTATTAACATTTTAAATTTCTGTAGTTGATGCCATACTGTATTTTTTAATTAATTAATTTTTTTTAATTGAAGGATAATTGCTTTATAGAATTATGTTTTTTCTGTCAAACCTCAACCGGAATCAGTCATAGGTATATATATATATATATATATCCCCTCCCGTTTGAACTTCCCTCCCATCTCCCTCCCATCCCACCCCTAGAGGTTAATACAGAGCCCCTGTTTGAGTTTCCTGAGACATACAGCAAGTTCCCCTTGGCTATCTATTTTACATATGGCAGTGTGAGTTTCTATGTTACTCTCTCCATACGTCTCACCCTCTCCTCCCCTCTCCCCATGTCCCCAAGTCTACTTTCTATGTCTGTTTCTCCACTGCTGCCCTGTAAGTAAATTCTTCAATTTACTTCAATACCATTTTTCTAGATCTGTATATATGCATTAGAATACGACATTTATCTTTCTCTTTATAACTTATTTAACTCTAACTTATTTCACAATAGATTTTAGGTTGATCCACCTCAGTAGAATTGACTCAAAGGTGTTCCTCTTCATGGCTGAGTAATATTCCATTGTGTGTATGTACCAAAACTTCTTTATCCATTCATCTGTTGATGGACATCTAGGTTGCTTCCCTGTTCTAGCTATTGTAAATAGTGCTTCAGTGAACAATGGGATACATGTATCTTTTTCAATTTTGGTTTCTTCAGGGTATATGTCTAGGAGTGGAATTGCCGGGACACATGGTGATTTTCTTCCTATTTTTTAAGGGAATCTTCATATTGTCTTCTATAGTGGCCGTATCAATTTACATTGCCACCAACAGGGCAAGAGCGTTCCCTTTTCTCCACACTCTCTCCAGCATTTATTGTTTGTAGACTTTTTGATGATGGCCATTCTGATCAGTGTGAGGTGATATCTCATTGTAGTTTTGATTTGCATTTCTCTAATAATGAGTGATGCTGAGCATCTCTTCATGTGTTTGTTAGCCATCTGTATGTCTTCTTTGGAGAAATGTCTGTTTAGGTCTTTTTCCCACTTTTGATTGGATTGTTTGTTTTTCTGCTATTGAGTTGTATGAGCTGCTTGTATATTTTGGAAATTAATCCTTTTCAGTTGTTTCATTTGTTATTATTTTCTCCCATTCTGAGGGTTGCCTTTTCACCTTGCTTAAAGTTTCCTTTGCTCTGCAAAAGTTTTTAAGTTCAATCAGGTCCCACTTGTTTGCTTTTGTTTTTATTTCCATTATTCTAGGAGTTGGGTCATAGAGTATCTTGCTTTGATTTATGTCATCAACTGTTCTGCCTATGTTTTACTCTAAGAGTTTTATAGTTTCTGGTCTTATATTTAGATCTTTAATCCATTATGAGTTTATCTTTGTGTATGGTGTTCGAAGCATTCTAATTTCCTTCTTTTACATGTAGCTGTCCATTTTTCCCAGCACCATTTGTTGAAGAGGCTATCTTTGCCCAATTGTATATTCTTGCCTCCTTTGTCAAATATAAGGTACCCATAGGTGCATGGGTACCTTTATTTCTGGGTTTTCTATCTTGTTCCATTGATCTATGTTTCTGTTTTTTTGTGACAGTACCATACTCTCTTGATGACTGTAGCTTTGTAGTATAATCTGAAGTCAGGAAGGTTGATTCCTCCAGCTCCATTCTGCTTTCTCAAGACTGCTTTGGCTATTCAGGGTCATTTGTGTTTCCATAAGTATTGTGAAACTTTTTGATCTAGTTCTGTGAAAAATGTCATTGGTAATTTGATAGGGTATGCATCAAATATGTAGATTGCATTTGGTACTACAGTGATTTTCACAATATTGATTCTTCGCACCCAGAAACATGGAATATCTCTCCATCTGTTTATGTCATCTTTGATTTCTTTCATTAGTGTCTTATAACTTTCTGTGTACAATTCTTTTGTCTCCTTTGGTAAGTTTATTCCTAGGTATTGAATTCTTTTTGTTGCAATGGTGAATGGAATTGCCTCCTTAATATCTTTTTCTGATTTTTCATTGCTAGTATATAGAAATGCAAGGGATTTCTGTGCATGGATTTTGTATCCTGCAACTTTGTTATATTCACTGATTATCTCTAGTTGTTTTCTAATACTATCTTTAGAGTTTTCTATGTACAGGATCATGTCATCTGCAAACTGAGAGCTTTACTTCTTTTCCGATCTGGATTCCTTTTATTTCTTTTTTTCTCTGTTTGCTGTAGTTAGGACGTCCAGGATTATGTTGATTAATAGTGGTGAAAGTGGACATCCTCGTCTTGTTCCTGATCTTAGGGGGCACCCTTTTGGTTTTTTGCCATTGAGAATAATGTTTGCTGTAGGCTTATCATATATGGCCTTTACTATGTTGAGGTAGGTTCCTTCTATGACCATTTTTGGAAAAGTTTTAATCATAAATAGGTGCTGAATTTTGTCAAAGGCTTTTTCTGCATCTATTGAGATCATCATATGGTTTTTATCTTTAAGTTTGTTAATATGGTGTATCATGTTGATTGATTTGCATACATTGAAGAATCCTTGCACTCCTGGAATAAACTCAACTTCATCATTGTGAATGAGCTTTTTGATTTGTTCCTGAATTCTATTTGCTAAAATTTTGTGGAGGATTTTTGCATCTATGTTCATTGGTGATATTGGCCTGTAGTTTTCTTTTTTTGTGTTGTCTTTGGTTTTGATATCAGGGTGATGGTAGCCTCACAGAATGAGTTTGACAGTGTTCCTTCCTCTGAAATTTTTTGCAAGAGTTTCAGAATGATAGCATTAGCTCTTCTCTAAATGTTTGATAGCATTCTCCTAAGAAGCCATCTGGTCCTGGGCTTTAGTTTTTTGGGAAAATTTTGATCACAACTTCAATTTCAGTGGTTGTAATTGGGTTGTTCATAATTTCTGTTTCTTCCTGGTTCAATCTTGGAAGATTGAACTTTTCTAAGAATCTGTCCTTTTCTTCCAGGTTATCCATTTTATTTCCATATAGTTGCTCATAATAGTCTCTTATAATCTTTTGTATTTCTGCATTGTCTGTTGTAAACTCTCCTTTTTCATTTCTAATTTTGTTGATTTGATTATTCTCTCTTTTTTTCTTGATGAGTTTGGCCAAAGCTTTGTCAATTTTGTTTATTTTCTCAAAGAACCAGCTTTTAGTTTTCTTAATCTTTACTATTGTTTCTTTCATTTCTTTTTCATTTCTTTCTACTCAGATATTTATGATTTCTTTCCTTCTACTAATTTTTTTGTTGTTCTTCTTCTTTTTCCAGTTGTTTTAAGTGTAAAGTTAAGTTCTCTATTCAATGTTTTTCTTATTTCTTGAGGTAGGATTGTATTGCTATAAACTTGCGTCTTAGAACTGCTTTTGCTGCATCCCATAGTTTTGAGTTATCATGCTTTCATTGTCATCTGTTTCTAGAAATTTTATTTCCCTTTTTATTTCTTCAGTAACCTGTTGGTTATTTAGAAATGTGTTGTTTAATCTCATGTGTTTGTGTTTCTTACAGTTTTTTCTTATAATTGATATATAGTCTCATAGTGTTGTGGTCAGAGAAGATGCTTGATATGATTTCACCATTTTTTTAAATTTAATTTTATTTTTAAACTTTACATAATTTGATTTCACCTTTTTAAATTTATTGAGGTTTGATTTGTGACCCAAGATTGTCATCTATCCTGGAGAATGTTCCATGTGCACTTGGGATGATGTATTCTTCTGCATTTGGATGGAACCTCCTGAAGATATCAGTGAGATCCATCTCATCTAATGTATCATTTAATACTTGTGTTTCCTTATTAATTTTCTGTTTTGATGGTCTGTCCATTGGTGTGAGTGGGATGTTAAAGTCTCCTACTATTACTGTGTTACTGTCAATTTCACCTTTTATGTCTGTTCATGTTTGTCTTATGTACTGAGGTGCTCCTGTGTTGGGTGCATAGATATTTACAATTGTTATGTCTTCCTCTTGGATTGATCCCTTGATCATTATGTAGTGTCCTTCCTTATCTCTTCTAATCTTCTTTATTTTAAATGTATGGGGTTTGCCTTGTATTGTTAGTTGTTGCTTTTCCCTTGTTGCTTTTAATATTCCTTCTTTGTGTTTAGTCTTTGTTAGGTTGATTAGTATGTGTCTTGGCATGTTTCTCCTTGGGCTTATCCTGTATAGGACTCTTTGTGCCTTTTGGACTTGATTGACTATTTCCTTTTCCATGTTGGGGAAATTTTCAACTATAATCTCTTCAAAAATTTTCTCATGCCCTTTCTTTTTCTCTTCTTCTGGGACCTCTATAATTCAGATGTTGGTGCATTTGATATTGTCCTAGAGGTCTCTGAGTCTATCCTCAGTTCTTTTTATTCTTTTTCTTTTATTCTATTCTTCAGAAGTTTTTTCCTACCATTTTATCTTCCAGCTCACTGATTCATTCTTCTTCTTCAGATATTCTGCAATTGATTTCTTCCAGACTATATTTCATTTCATTAATTGTGTTGTTTGTCTCTGTATGTTTATTCTTTTATTCTTCTAGTTCGTTCAGTCAGTTCAGTCACTCAGTTGTGTCCTACTCTTTGCAACCACATAGACTGCAGCACACCAGGCCTACCTGTCAATCACCAACTCCCAGAATTTACTCAAACTCATGTCCATTGAGTCAGTGATTCCATCCAACGATCTCATCCTCTGTCATCCCTTTCTCCTCCTGCCTTCAATCTTTCCCAACATCAGGGTCTTTTCAAATGAGTCAGTTCTCTGCATCAGATGGCCAGAGTATTGGAGTTTCAGCCTCAGTATTAGCCCTTCTAATGAATATTCAGGACTGATTTCCTTTAGGATGGACTGGTTGCATCTCCTAGCTGTCCAAGGGACTCTCAAGAGTCTTCTCCACACCACAGTTCAAAAGCATCAATTCTTAGGTGCTCAGCTTTCTGTATAGTCCAACTCTCAGATCCATACACGACTACTGGAAAAACCATAGCTTTGACTACATGGACCTTTGTTGCCAAAGTAATGTCTCTTCTTTATAATATGGTGTCTATGTTGGCCATAACTTTTCTTCCAAGGAGCAAGAGTCTTTTAATTTCATGGCTGCAGTCACCATCTGCAGTGATTTTGGAGCCCAAAAAAAGTCACTGTTTCCACTGTTTCCCCATCTATTTGCCATGAAGTGATGGGACTGGATGCCATGATCTTAGCTTTCTGAATGTTGAGTTTTAAGCCAGTTTTTCACTCTCCTCTTTCACTTTCTTCAAGAGGCTCTTTAGTTCTTCTTTGCTTTCTGCCATAAGGGTGGTATCATCTGCATATCTGAGGTTATTGATATTTCTCCTGGCAATCTTTATTCCAGCTTGTGTTTCATCTAGTCCAGCATTTCTCATGTTGTACTCTGCATATAAGTTAAATAAGCAGGGTGACAACATACAGCCTTGACAAACTCCTTTCCTGATTGGAACCAGTCTGTTTTCCATGTACAGTTCTAACTGTTGCTTCTTGACCTGCATACAGATTTCTTAGGAGGCAGGTCAGGTTATCTGGTATTCCTAACTCTTTAAGAATTTTTCACAGTTTGTTGTGATCCCCACAGTCAAAGAGTTTGGCATAGTCAATAAAGCAGAAGTAGATGTTTTTCTGGAACTCTCTCACTTTTTCGATCATCCAGTAGATGTTGGCAATTTGATCTCTGATTCCTCTGCCTTTTCTAAATCCAGGTTGAACATCTGGAAATTCACTGTTCACATACTTTTGAAGCCTGGCTCTAGGTCTTTGTTAATTGATTCTTGCATTTTCTCCATTTTGTTTTCAAGGTTTTTGATTATTTTCATCATTTTACTATCATTATTCTGAATTCTTTTTCAGGTAGTTTGCCTATTTACTCTTCATTTATTTGGACTTCTGTGTTTCTAATATGTTCCTTCATTTGTGTAGTATTTCTCTGCCTTTTCGTTTATATATATATATATATATATATATATATATATATATATATATATATTTCTAACTTATTGTGTTTGAGCTCTCCTTTCCCCAGGCTTCAAGGTTGAATTCTTTCTTCCTTTTAGTTTCTGCCCTCCTAAGGTTGGTCCAGGGGTTTGTGTAGGGTGAGATTTGCGCTGAGTTTTTTTGTTTGTTGTTTTCACTCTGATGGGCAAGGCTGAGTCGGGCGGGAACCCTGTTGCTGAGGAGAGTTTGTATTTTGCTTTGTATGTTGTTTAGATGAGATGTCCTGCCCAGGGTTGTGCTGGTGGTCGTGTGATGCCGGGTCTTGTGTTCAAGTGGTTTGATATCCTTTGTGTGATTTCTCACTATTTGATACTCCCTAGGGTTAGTTCTCTGGTAGTCTTGGAGTCAGTGCTGCTGCTGCTAATTTGCTTCAGTCGTGTCTGACTCTGTGCGACCACATAGATGGCAGCCCACCAGGCTCCCGTGTCCCTGGGATTCTCCAGGCAAGGGTACTGGAGTGGGTTGCCGTTGCCTTCTCCTTGGAGTCAGTGCTCCCACTCAAAAGGCTCAGGGCTTGATCTCTGGTCAGGAATGAAGATTCCACAAGTGGTTTGTTATGGCATTAAGTGAGAGTAAAAAAAAATACCCAAAAATAAGAAACCAAAGATGAACTCCAGATAAATGGCATTTACAAAATCAGGCAAATAATAATTAAAATAATGGAATATTCGCATATACATATACACCCATGAACAATGTCAAAACAATCCAACTAAAATAAAGTACAATAGATTGACCCAGCAAAGAAAGGAAATAAAAAATTATGTTTACCAGTTAAGAACAAAACTAACTAAAGCACAAACTGGATAACAAACAAAACTAAAGCAAGGTGCCAAGTGGGGAATAAAGCAATGAAAATGAAACTAACAAATATGTTGAGAGGAAAGGAAAGGAAAGAAAGAAGAGATATGCAAAGTTAAATAGGGGTAGATAGAGAAGATTTATATACATTAAAGTTTAGGTGCAAGGGGAAAAGTACAGTAGGAAAAGCAAACAAAATAATAAATATAAAAAAAATAATAGGTTTAAAAATTAAAATTAAAAAAAGAGAAAAGAAAGAATAAAAGGAAAACTTCACGGAACTGCAAATCCCCAACGTAGAGGCAGAGGTTTATAACAACAATAAAAAATGTGACTTAGAGAAAAAAAAAGCTCAAAAGCCTAATTAGATTTTCATAGTACGAATAAAATCAACAGCTGCAACAGAGGGAGGAAAAAAAAAAGAATAAAAGGAAAAAAAAATCCAAAAGAATCTACAGAACAAGTCAAAACATAAGGATAATAAATGTTTAAATGTTTTCTTGAATCACTGCTGTCAGAGTTCTTCCCCTCTCTGGGAGTCACAGCCCACCTCACCTCCCTAGGATGCACTGTGCTGATCTCTGACCTGCTGTGGGGGCAGCTCAGGTTCTAACCTGGTCCTGCTCCTGTGTGTTCTTGCCTCCAGTGTCCACAGCTGTCAGAACTAGTGTGTTTTCTTTTGTGGGAGCTCTCAATGTCCTTTTATATATTCCATAGACACAGCATCTGCCTAGTTGATTATGTGCATTTAATCTGCAGCTTATACAGCTGTTGGGAAGGTTTGAGTCTTTTTCTTCAGCCACAGTGTCCCTGGTTTTTAATTGTGGTTTTATTCCCACCTCTGCATGTGGGTTGGCCCTTGGGGGTTGCTCCTAAGGCTGCCCTGGAGCACTTGGGTCTGCCCCTGTGGGGGCCAGGTGTGGAGGTGTTGCAGCTGCTTGGGTTGCAGGGGTTCTGGCAGCGTCAGGTGCTCTGGGGGGTTGGCAGCTAGAGCAGCAGGAAATATAGTGTTCTAGAAGGGTATGGCAACCAGTATTGGCCAATATGCTCCAGTATTCTTGCCTGCAGAACTCCCCCTGACACAGAAGCCTGGCAGGCCACAGTCTACAGGGTTGCAGAGTTGGACGTAACTTAAGTGACCCTGCACACATAGAAACAAAATTTTTTTTGTCTGTGGCAGCTTTGCCCCCATGAGAGTGGAATGTGAAGGTGGCACAGCTGCTTGGCTTGTGGGGACCCTGGCAGCACAAAGTGTTCAGGGACACAGACTGCATCCGCCCCAGGAGTTATGGCCCTATCAGAGTGTTGTTGTTGTTTTTTTTTTTGAGTCTCTTGTAGCTGGCAATCAGAAGGCCTCTTTGGCCAGTCTCCCTGCTGCTGCTGCTAAGTCGCTTCGGTTGTGTCCGACTCTGTGCGACCCCATAGACGGCAGCCCACCAGGCTCTGCTGTCCCTGGGATTCTCCAGGCAAGAACACTGGAGTGGGTTGCCATTTCCTTCTCCAATGCAGGAAAGTGAAGTCACTCAGTTGCAACCCCACGGACTGCAGCCCACCAGGCTCCTCCATCCATGGGGTTTTCCAGGCAAGAACACTGGAGTGGGGTGCCATTTCCTTCTCCATTGCATGAAAGTGAAAAGGGAAAGTGAAGTCGCTCAGTCGCGACCCCATGAACTACAGCCTACCAGGCTCCTCCGTCCATGGGCCAGTCTCCCTAGCTCTGCCCATTCAGACACTTAGAGGGGCCCCTCTGGCTGGGGTCCTACTCTGTAGATGGTGTTTACTGGTGTTTACTACTCTGTAGATCAGCATGTCAGGCACTTAAAGGGAACACCCTGGGTGGGGTCCTACTCTGTAGTTCAGTGTTTGATGGGGCAGCCTGTCTATTGTGCAGCTACCAATGCCGGTACTTGGGGAGAGAAAAGCTGTGGTGATGGCTCCACCCGCTACACGTGACTCAGCAGTATCGCCTTTTTTCCATGGCTGCCCGGCTTTCCTCCACAGGCATTTCCCACCACAATTTCCTCCTTCACATCCCTCGATCAGTCTCTCCGAAGTCAACAGCAGCCCTTGCCCTGGGATTGCTCCGTAGTCCCTAAACTCCAGTTCCCAGCTGCTCACCTTCCAGGGGACCTGCATCTCTGTCCGGGATATGTATGGCTGCGGCAAGGACTGTCTGATTCTCATTCCATTTAGGCTGCCACAGGTCAGCTGTTTCACTCTCAGCCTTAAATGTTTCTCCTCTCACTCAGAGTTGCCCCCGTGTGGGGATCAGATCCTGCTTCAGTTCCCCCACCCGCTGAGGGCAGGTCCTGTCCTACTAACACTCCTGTTTGTCCCCCTAGCACCCACATCCTACCAAGTTTTGCATGGTTCTGTATATTCTTTTCTGCTGGTCAGGTACTCCTGTCTGCTCTCAGCTGGTGTTTTGCATGCATTTCTGTGTCTGAAGATGTATTCCTGATGTATCCATGGAGAGAGATGTGCTCCGCGTCCACCTACTCCTCTGCCATCTTGTTCTCTTCCCATACTGTATTTTTTAGTTAAAAAAAATACTAGATTCTTAGTTAAAAGAATCTAGTAAAACATTATTTTATATAGAGCTCTCAGTGTGGATACACATAACTTTAGTTCACTTATTTTTCACTGGTGGTTACTGCTCCAGTTAATGAAAAGTCTGGTGTTTGCTACTCTAGTTTATGAAAAACGACAAAAAAAATACTATTTTTCTATTGATAAACATTTTGCCTCTGATTTTAAGTGTTGCAATAATCATTCTTATAAATGTTTCTCATATATAAGAAACATAATTTCCATGTTTAGGAAGCTTAAATTCCAAATAGCATTTTATGACCCCTATTCCTACATATATCTACTGGCCATTTGTTAATACCATACTTCAGTATTTTTCTCTGATGATGTTGAATAGAATATCCCATCTAATGACAGAATATCACATTTATTAAAATTAAAGTGTAATTTTACATTTTTCACAGAATAATTGTCTATTATTAACTTTTACACATTTTTCTTCTGAATTATGGTTCTTAGTCTATTTTTAAGTTTTTACATCTTTTTTAATACTAATATACAAAAGTATATAGCATATTTTAAAAATGTCTTCTCATTTTTTTTGCCATTTTTAGTTATGCATTTTAAATAATACAAATATAAATACAAGTATTAATTTTTAAGCAGATCCACTTTATTGATCTTTTCCTTTATTATCTTTTTTTGTATATTTTTAAAGAAATTTCACTCTCCCCCAGGTTCATAAGCATTATCTAAAACTATATAGTTTTCTATGTCTTGGTAATCTTGATACTGGTTTTGGGCAGTGTATTAAGCAAATGTGAATCACATTTTATATTTTTTTCTCACATGCTTTCAGAATCATTGAATATTCTATCATTCCCAAGAAGCTTCTGTTATTTGCCTCCATTTATGTATATGTCTATTTCTAAGCTCTTCTTTCTTCTTTTGTGTTCTATTTGAACTATCCATGCAGGATGTGTTGATTAGGATAATTCTGTAATAACTCTTATTGCATCTTTCCTATAGGTAGGCAAGCAGGAAGTAAGAAAAACTAAAACGGCCTCAATATCTGTCAATATATATGTTCAGAGTCATGCAATGAAATTCTACTTAGTATTTAAGATGAATGAATCATAACTACATGAGTACTAACATGACTCAGTCAAGTATGCTATTGCATGATAAAAACCAGTTGGTGATAGACACTGTGAGTATGATAATATGTATGCAAATTTAGAACACACAACAATGATATACGGTATTTCTAGATATCTGGAAATGTGTAAATTATTCAGAATGATGCATAGGAATAGTAAAAAACACCTTCAGGAAAATGATTACCTCTGGAGTGGAAGGAAAGAGGAATGGTTTAATTATATCTGAATCCTTTTTCTTTAAAGTTAAAATCTAAAGAACTATAGTGTTGGGTTAACATTGTGCATGATAAAATATTGGTTACATCTAGATAGTAAAAACAGGTGTTTACTGTCTTCTGACCTTTTCTACACTTTTGGAATATTACCTAAGTTATACAAAATAGATGTGTAGACTCAATAAATGCATTTTAAATTGTAGTCAGTATTCCTTGGTTGCCGTTGTTCAGGCACTAAGTCGTGTCCACCTCTTTGTGACACCTTGGACTGCAGCATGTCAGGCTCCCTTGTCCTTCGCTGTTTCCAAGAGTTTGTTCAGATTCATGCCCATTGAGTCAGTGATGCTATATAACCATCTCAACCTCTGCTGGCCTCTTCTCCTTTTGCCTTCAACCTTTTCCAGCATCAGGGTCTTTTCCAATAAGTCGGCTCTTCCCATCAGGTGGTCAGAGTATTGGAACGTCAGCATCAGTCCTTCCAATGAGTATTCAGGGTTGATTTCCTTTAGGATTGACTGGTTTGATATCCTTGCAGCCCAAGGGACTCTCAAGAGTTTTCTCCAGCACTGCAATTCACAAACATCAGTTAATTCAAAATAGGTAGACTGTATCACAGTCAGTATTCCTTGGGTGAAAATATTAAAAGAGATGGTAACAATTCCAAGTTTACATTTTTACAGTGATTTTGTCAGGTCTGTAGTTTGCAATAACACATAATCATGTTTTTTTCTGTCTTAGCACTGCAGATAATTAGTTTATTCTTGAATCAGAAGTCCACTGTAATGTTCAGATGCCTTTTAAAAATAGCAATTACATTTACTGTAAAAATTATTAGCTCAAAATCTTATCTTAGAAATTTCTTCTCAAATAGTAGACCCTAGTTGCCTTATCTGTCCCAGAAGACAGTCCTCTGCTCAAAGCTGACTGGTCAGAAGATGAACCCCTAACTGAGATTTAAAATTTGGTTTTGAGGGGTAAAAAGAGCTGTAATTTTTGAATCTCTAACAAGCTGATCATGATTCTTTAAATTTTCAATTAGCATCTTTAGTGAGAACCTATGAGGTCCCTACGTTACACGCTTTTCTGATGGTTTGCTTGGGTGGCTTTTCCTTGTCTTCTGCAGTACAGCTTGTCTTCTTCTAATAAATTTCCTGTTTGGCTTGAATTGTCCTCAGGCTGATTTTGTTATTGTTACCCAAAATAACTGTAACATACTATTAATATAGAGCATTTTACTCAGATTTATATATCAACTTAGAAATTTAGTGGCTCTAGTCCTATAATTTTCTTCGAAAGGCAATACAGATCAATCTATTGATTTTGGCTTGTTTTTCTCACTACTTACTTTATATATATCAGCAGTGTTTTCTTTTTCTTTTTTAACCTTCTTTTCTGTGTGTGAAATCCAGTTGCCTCCCCTTTACCTGTTTATTATGAATACTATTCCATAGCCTCCGTGTAAATTCTTGTTAGTATTGTATTGGTATTGTATTTCATTCCTTGCAATCCTTTGTCTATTTAATAGTTCAGTTCAGTTCAGTTGCTCAGTCATGTCCGACTCTTTGCGACCCCATGAATCGCACCACACCAGGCCTCCCTGTCCATCACCAACTCCTGGAGTTCACCCAAACTCATGTCCATTGAGTCAGTGATGCCATCCAGCCATCTCATCCTCTGTTGTCCCCTTCTCCTCCTGCCCCCAATCCCTCCCAGCATCAGAGTCTTTTCCAATGAGTCAACTCCTTGCATGAGGTGGCCAAAGTACTGGAGTTTCAGCTTTAGCATCAGTCCTTCCAATGAACATCCAGGACTGATCTCCTTTAGAATGGACTGGTCGGACCTCCTTGCAGTCAAAGGGACTCTCAAGAGTGTTCTCCAACACCGCAGTTCAAAAGCATCATTTCTTCGGTGCTCAGCTTTCTTCACAGTCCAACTCTCACATCCATACATGATCACTGGAAAAACCATAGCCTTGGCTAGACAGACCTTTGTTGGCAAAGTAATGTCTCTGCTTTTCAATATGCTGTCTAGGTTGGTCATAACTTTCCTTCCAAGGAGTGTGTCTTTTAATTTCATGGCTGCAGTCACCATCTGTAGTGATTTTGGAGCCCCCAAAAAAATTCTGACACTGTTTCCACTGTTTCCCCATCTATGTGCCATGAAGTGATGGGACCAGATGCCATGATCTTCATTTTCTGAATGTTGAGCTTTAAGCCAACTTTTTCACTCTCCTCTTTCACTTTCATTAAGAGGCTTTTTAGTTCCTCTTCACCCTCTGCCATAAGGGTGATATCATCTGCATATCTGAGGTTATTGATATTTCTCCCGGCAATCTTGATTCCAGCTTGTGCTTCTTCCAGCCCAGTGTTTCTCATGATGTACTCTGCATAGAAGTTAAATAAGCAGGGTGACAATATACAGTCTTGACATACTCCTTTTCCTATTTGGAACCAGTCTGTTGTTCCACGTCCAGTTCTAACTGTTGCTTCCTGATCTGAATATAGGTTTCTCAAGAGGCAGGTCAGGTGGTCTGGTATTCCCATCTCTTTCAGAATTTCCCACAGTTTATTGTGATCCACACAGTCAAAGGCTTTGGCATAGTCAATAAAGCAGAAATACATGTTTTTCTGGAACTCTCTTGCTTTTTCCATGGTCCAGCAGATGTTGGCAATTTGATCTCTGGTTCCTCTGCCTTTTCTAAAATCAGCTTGAACATCTGGAAGTTCACGGTTCACATATTGCTGAAGCCTGGCTTGGAGAATTTTGAGCATTACTTTACTAGTGTGTGAGATGAGTGTAATTGTGCGGTAGTTTGAGCATTTTTGGCATTGCCTTTCTTTGGGATTGGAATTAAAACTAAACTTTTCCAGTCCTGTGGGCACTGCTGAGTTTTCCAAATTTAATAGTAGGCTCTTCTTAATTTCCATGTGTCATTTAAAGCAAATAAAAATAACATATACTCATTTAAAAAATAAAAGAGTCTTCATCCTTTCTTAAAGAAGCTAAGATTGTTTCTGTGGTTTAGTTTTGAAAGCAGTAATTTAATGTTTCCATTAAGAGTAAATTTCCTGTCTCTAGTTAATGGCAGTTTTTGTTTCCTCTTTTTGATGGAAGTCTGACTTTGAAATTTATATCAGAGAAATGGAAATGCAACATTCAACAGAATCTCTTCCCAAAGTGTTTTCATTAGATGATTACTAAACTTTTTCACATAATTTCTGTAACTTAGCAAAACTTGTGAAAGAGGAAGAAAAAAAAAGGAATGTTATAGAATAAATATATGCCTCATTTGTACATTATTCACATAGTGATTAGATAGAGAAAACACTTGATTTTGTACATAAACTAATTGGAAACCAGTTTACCACTCAACTCTGGGCTCTAGCAATAAGCAGTAGGATATGTAAAGACAATGGATGCATGTTTATTATCAAAGGATCACACCATCTATTTTTATTTTTCTAGCAAGGCTCACTCAGATTTATTTGATAGATTTGGTTTGCACCACCAGATTTTCCAAGTTGGGTTCCCTGCAGTTTTGAGATATTTGATGGAGATTCAAGGGTAAGGTTCTAAATGCAATTTAGGATGACTATAAAACTTCTTGAGGGTTTGAATGCAGATATTTGACCTCATTATAATTCTGCTTACCTACACTGAACTGATCTATCAAAGACATATTTATGTTAAATGAAAAGTAATGGGTCTGCAGGTCTTTTCCCTTTTCACATTTCCCTTAATTTATCAAGGTATTTCACTCTCTCTCGGTTAAGAGCAAATTGGTCTATTTTGATGGATTAAAATTACATGTTTCACTATTTCTATCTGCTTACCCTTAAACTCATTGTGTAGACATTAGTGCTCATTTTCTTATCTGTAAACTTATGAGAATAAAATTAGCTCATATGTGAAAAGTACTTATAGTAATGGTGATTTCTAGTAAGTATTGGTTTGGCCAAAAAGTTCATCCAAGTTTTTGTATAGTGTCTTATGGAAAAGCCCAAAGGAACTTTTTGGCCAACCCAGTACGTAACCCTAGGTTGGTTATTATAATTAACATTTTAATCAAATACACCTTCTTTTTTTGGTCTCATAATCACTGCTGCTGCTGCTGCTGCTTCGTCACTTCAGTCATGTCCAACTCTGTGTGACCCCATAGGTGGCAGCCCACCAGGCTCCCCTGTCCCTGGGATTCTACTGGAGTGGGTTACCATTTCCTTCTCCAATGCATGAAAGTGAAAAGTGAAAGGGAAGTCGCTCAGTCATGTCTGACTCTTCGAGACCCCATAATCACTACCTAACTGTATTTCTTCACTCAATCTTTGACCAGTTGCAGAAGTCCCCTACACCACAACCTGGATCTTTTATTTCTTATAGAAAACATTTTGGGTTATATGGATTATTTGTCAACTCAGACAGACACAAGTGAATTTTGGCTTCCTCATTCGTTACCTCCCTCGTGCCACTGGGGAAGTTGTTTATCTCCAATTAATTGCAGATTTGTCCAATACAGATTCAACAAATCTATGAAGTATAAGGGTTCTTATGAAGACCTAACATACAGAATGCATACCTACACAGAGTTAAGAGAATCTTTGGCAAATCTCAAAGTGTATTTTTCTAATTAAGATTTTCTATTAAGATCTTTCTAAAAATTGTTTATGTATCTATTTATTTTTGGCTGTGCTAGGTCTTTGTTCCTGTGTGCAGACTTTCTCTAGTTGCAGCGAGTGGGGGCTGCTCTTTAGCTTCAGTGTGTGGGCTTCTAATCGCAGTGGCCACTCTCTAGTTGTGGAATGTAGGCTCTAGGCACACAGGCTTCAGTAGATAAGGCACAGTAGCTTAGCTGTCACGTGGCATGTGGCATCATCCTGGACCAGGGATGAAACCCATGTCCCTACATTGGCAAGCAGATTCTTAACCATTGGACCACCAGGGAGGTCCTCTAAGTATGTTTCTTTCTCACGCTGGCTGGCATTTAAGGACTACTACCAAGACTTGTTTTTTTTCATTTTCCACTCTCCCTCAACTTTCACTGCCCAGTCTTCCCTCCCTATGTATAGTAAGTAAAACATTCTTTAATATGTTTAAATCAACCAATCCCAGATATTTTTAAAAATCTTGTTTATCTTTTTACTGTGCTTTCCTGCATATTGTACTGCCTCTATCCCAAGCCCAGATACTGCCTTTCCTTCCTTTCAGAACTTGCAAATTGGTAACCCTCTGGCAGATATGCTTTATTGGGGCAGTCCAATTTTTTTAATTGAATGGGAATGCCTTTAGGTAAAGTAAGAAATCCACAGTGCCCTGTAATAGCCATGATTTCTTCACATACTTAGGCCTCCTGCCTGGCCCCTGAAGTCACTGGGTTTATCACTAGAACTCCTTCCCTTAATTAAAGTTAGCCTAAAAGAATCACTACCTTGTCTGCCTCCCCTCAATTCAATTAAAATTTTATTGGTCCCTTTATACTATCTGACATAGGCAGAAAAAGTGAGTTTGGGAGTAAGACAGAATTGATTTTAATCTCTGCAGCTAATAATTGGATGACTTATAGCAAGACTCCTTACTTATTATAAAGCGAAGAAAGCAATTCTCATATGCAAATCACAATTCTCTTTGGTTTGTTTTGAGAACTACATAAAGAACATAATATCTAAGATAACCAGCATAGCACCTGGTCCCAAAGAAGTAATCTAGACCCTCTGAATCTGTTTGCTAATTTATTACATGTGGACATTGAAATTAGGTAATCATCCATATCCTCTTTCTAGCTCAAAAACAGTAGGAGACCATGGAATTCCCAATGTTACATTTAAGTATTATATCTCTTGTGATTTTTTCTCAATATAATAGAGTAAATCTAATGTAATACTCTTTGTTCCTGAATATTATAATTCAGTGTACACCTGCATACTACCTTGACATTTCGGATGCTATACTGATAGTATAGTTTGCTACTTTGTGTGTGTGTGTGTGTGGAAGTTTTCCTTTTAGTAGACTAGAGATTACAGTTTTTGATTGAGACCTAGCTTTTGATTGAAACTCACTCTGATTGAGTTTTAGTGACTCTAAGAGAGAACTTGCCTGGAGAGTTCTATGGACAGAGGAGCCTGGCAGGCTGCAGTCCATGGGGTTGCAAAGAGACGGACACAATTGAGCAATTAACATGGCCAGGGTCAGAGCAGATATTATTAATAGGCCAGGTGAGAGGATCCCATCTAGTGATATTGTGAGTAGACAGAACAGGACCGAACTCTCTTTCTTCTAAAAGAAATTTCCTAGGGGCTATCCAGTCAGAGCCTTGGAGTAGAGAAATCCACCAAAGTAATTAGAAGTGTTAGATACTGGTACGGAGAAGGCAATGGCACCCCACTCCAGTACTCTTGCCTAGAAAATCCCATGGATGGAGGAGCCTGGTAGGCTGCAGTCCATGGGGTCACAAAGAGTCGGACACGACTGAGCGACTTGACTTTCACTTTTCACTTTCATGCGGAGAAGGAAATGGCAACCCACTCCAGTGTTCTTGCCTGGAGAATCCCAGGGATGGCGGAGCCTGGTGGGCTGCTGTCTATGGGGTCGCAAAGAGTCGGACATGATTGAAGTGACTTAGCAATAGCAGCAGCAGCAGATACTGGTAACTAGCAAACCCAACAATTGGGTTGATTTTTAAAACTAGCATAGGAATGTGTCCATGATAGAAAACATTTGATTTATATGCAGATGTCCAAGAAGTCAAGAAATCATTATAAATGATCATACAAATCGGGTCCAAGATCTTGGGCAGGCTGTCTACTCCTGATGTTGTCTCCTTCTTGTCCTGGTGTGAGTGTAGCTCTTCCTCTATTTGAGCATTGTTTTAAAGTGAGTTTGAGATCAGCAGTCCCCTCTGTAGTCCAGTCTGGTGCAGGGGTCCTTTTTAAGTGAGAAATATGAATCCTTTCAGTATCAGTGTACATGAGCTAGCCAAGAGTACCTGATAAAAAGTCCTTCCATCCAGGTTGGAGATAGTCCCTTAAATTATGTCTTTTTCCAATCCAGGTTGTAGGTCATTAGTCATCTGATCTTTGTCCAAAGATAGATTAGTGAGATAAGCTTCAGAAACAGAGTGTCCTTAAATAATTCAATTACATTTTATAATGATATAGCAAAGTAGCAAAGAGCTATTCAGAAAATGAGTCTTAGTTGATACAGATCTTCATTAATAAAACTGGGATTTAACATTCATCTTGCTCTAACAGTTTCTGGCTCTTTTGTGGAGAGCAAGAGAGAAGGATACTACCATGGTGAGAGTGCCCACTGTAGACTCCCTGGTGGGTCCTTGCAAACACCACTGACTCCTGTTGATGGAAGGACCAGCCGATGGAACAGAACAAGTGGCTGGTCTACTTCAGAGAGGGTTCAATATACCTGGAATATCAGTCAGTGAAGTTTACAGAGATCAGTGCAGGGATTCTGTGAACCCAACACTTACTAAATACAAGTCACTCAACAGAGCTCCCTCTGCTTAGATCTAAGGTTCCCAGATACAGCCATTTTTTATCTGTGAAGTTGCTCAATAAGAGCAGGTGACAGTATCTGATAAAAATGAGCTCATCAAACCTAAGCCCTTATCACCAATTGTTAAAGTTTCTTTTTGCAGGGATCATCATTGTTTGTTTTTATGATTTAACAAAGGATTCAAGATCATGTTGACATGAAGTATGTCCCTAGGTGCCGTCTCATCCCCTCTGCCTAAGTTCTAATGTGTGAATGACTAGTTTGAAATTGTTGAAGCAACACTGAGTTTTACATTATTGATTAAAAGCAAGAAAACATATTTTATTTAAAATGAACTGTTCTGCATTCTCTCAAGCATTTTTAATGCTTTGCATGCAGTGTTAAATAAAAAGCATGTAGACTTATGCTAAAAATGGAAGAATTAAATAGGAGATTTTATGGATTCATATATCTACATTTTTTGTTGTTAATACGTTTTTGTCACCATTTCTGGGTTTAAACTAAAATATCCATAACAATTCTGAAGCATTCTGAAAATGAGTGTTGCTCAGTTCCAAGTGGCCTCGATTCATTAAATTATTCAGTGCTCTACATAAATGTGTCAAATTTATTCACAGGGCATAAATGAAGAGATCTAGTTCTTGATAATCCAGAACTGCTTTTTAAATAGTGAATAAAATAATTTAAAGACATTGAAAGAAGGATAACAAGTAGCCCTTAAAACTTTCTCTTGGACCCAGAACTGTACTGTTCTGGGTTAAATATCAACATAAAGGAGATTTATAAGAATTTGATTATAAGCTAAATAAAGCATAGGTTTAAACAGGCATTAGACTGATCGAGTTGTAAGTGGGACATTCAGAGGCTTGTTAAATCTGTTAAAGACCCCTGGATAACTTTGATACTTGAAAGTCTCATATTTCTTTTCTGTTTTTATATGCAGTTGTCATTTCTTCATGTAGCATATATATCATTTGACATCTTATTTGCATTTTAGAAAGGTCTGCTCCCTTCTTCCGCCAAATTTATCTACCCTGGAATATTTGGCAAAAGACATATTTTCTTTTCTTTTTTGCAACTACATATATTTTTTATTGAAGATATGCATTTTATGTTAATTTCAGGTGCCCAACATAGTGATCCAGTAATCAAATATATTAACAATGGCCATCACAAGTCCACTAAAACCTGCCACTGCATAAAATAATCACAGTGTGTGCTCAGTCACTTCCAACTCTTGGCAACCCCACAGACTAGAGCCCACCAGGTTCTTCTGTCCATGGGATTTCCCAAACAAGAACAGTAGAGTGGGTTGCCATTTCCTCCTCCAAGGGAGTTTCCTGACCCAGGGATCAAACTCGCGTCTCCTGCATTGGCAGGCAAATTCTTTACCACTGAGCCACCTGGGAATCCCAAAATAATTATAGTAATATTGACTATATTCTTATGTTGTGTATTGTTTTCCCACGAGTCATTTATCTTGTAACTCGGAATTCACATTTTCTTGTATTTGTCCCTGGAGCCTGCTTCTCCCCTGGTATTCGCTTCATGCCCACTGTTTTTGTGCTCTTCATTTGCCTTCTCTTTCTCCTCCTTTGTGCACTTTCCTCGAATGCCCTCTACTTTCTAAGTACGGGACTTTTGAATGAAGTGGAGTCTACTGAAGCTTTAGGGATGTTTTTTCAAGTGTTTTTCTCACCCACAGCAATACTGCTGAAATGCAAAAATCCTAACCCCTGAACTCAAGGCTGCTTCCAAGAATTAATCCTTGGGGATTCTAGCTAATGGCTTCCCAGGTGGTTCAACTATAAACAATCCTCCTGCTAATGCAGGAGATGCAGGAGATGTGGGTTCAATCCCTGGGTCAGGGAAATGCCCTGGAGTAGGAAATGACAACCCATTCCAGTATTCTTATTTGGGAAATCCTATGGACAGAGGAACTTGGGGCAGGCTACAGTCCATGGGGTCACAAAGAGTCAGACAGGAGTGAGTGACCGAGGATCATACACCCATGATCCTAGCTAATAATCTGTATTTGCAACAGGTGCCTTAGATGATTCTTAATCATACTAAAGAACTCTTTGAGGTCAATCAGAGGTGAAGGCAGAAAGGATCATTTGTCTAAATGAGCATAAAATGTAAAACATTGAAATTTGATTCTTGGGCATCCTTGTGTGGATGCTTTCTGGGCATCCAGGGCACAAGAATGTCTCAGAGAGCCATTTTCTCTTTAGGGTTCTTTGGTAGATGTGGAGATGTGCTGCCCAGGTTCTGCTTCAAGGAAGGCCTTGCTGTCCAGCTGCAAGAAGAGCTATCAGCACACGCCTTGCAGCTGCGTGTGCTTCAGGCTCCACTCTAATTGGAGAGGGTGCCTCACTCCACCTCTTGTGCTTCCAGCAGCTGGTTTCTGAGCAAGCCAGAAACGACCATTTCAGCCTGTTGCGAATCAACGTTCTCAGACCGTTTCCACTCTAGAGTTCCCCGCCTGAGGTTTTGCTTCCGGCATCACATTTTGGCTTCTTTCCTTGCCTAATCCTGATTTTTACCTTTCTTTTCATAGATGTTAATACCTAGTGAACCTCTTGCACTGAAAACACCATTTTAGCATCTGCTAGAGAACCTGATATGTAACAGTCTTCATCAAGAGTAACACTGTAGCAGCTTTTTCTCTCCTCTGAAAATACCTTATCTTAGGTCCCTGGGCCTCTCTCACCAAGAAGATAGGTTTCTAATATTTATTTTCCTTTAGAATATGCAGTTCTTCTAAATTTTAAGTTGAAAAATTCAGCACTGGTACTGATTTTCCATATTGAAGAACCCAATGGGCGGGTTCTATTTTTATAATCCAAACTTGGCCAGCTACTCCTTGCAGTGATTTTTGCTGTCCACAAAGGAGATGCCATCAATGTGCATTTCTGGGCATTTGTGTCAGAGAAATGAGAGCATGTTTGTTGCCTCACCAGACTCTTTTACTTTGTTTTATGTATAATTAATAAGCATGGCTTCTGAGACCTCTGATTCTGAAAATTAAGTAACCAAACATGAAATTTTCTTCCCTATCTGGAAAGTTGACTCTTCTCCTTGTTTTTCTATCCATGATGCTGTCTTGAGAATTTGTTCTTCTGCTGGTAGATGTTATTCTGAAAGCGGAGTTTCTGATTAATTAAGCCATTCTCATCAGGACCACTTAACTTCACCAAATTACATAAACCTGTGTTAGAAAAGTGCCCCTCCTCCTTAGGAGAAGCACCTGTTTTTAACTTCACTGTTTTGCGTGTGCTAAGTGACTTCAGTTTATGTCTGACTCTTTCCAACCTTGTGGACTGTAGCCTGCCAGTCTCCTCTGTCCATGAGATTCTCCAGGCAAGAATAATGGAGTGGGTTGCCATGCCCACCTCCAGGAATTTCACTGCTGAGCCAAAGCTATTCTCCATCTTGAAAAAAATCACAGAGTTTGTTTCAGTATTCTGAGGTAAGTTAACTACTAAATTCCTCCACTGACTTCTGGACATTATCTTAGATAACAGGATGAAATGGTTTTCTGCTGGGAAATATTGCATAGCTTCAGTTGTTTTTACCTTTCTTTTGGTATGAACTTGCCTCTTAGGTAGGTAGGAAAATAAAGCCACAAGAAATAAAAGACTCTTTTTAATGGAAACATGAGAAAAACTAAAGTTTATAAGGATTCAGAGCTCAGAGCAATAGGTTAAGTAAATATCCACCTGGGCAAGATCCCAGCCAATGACATTGTGATGACAAGGTGCAGACTGGAACACTTTCTGATGGCAAAACAAATCTCATCTTGCTGAGACATAGCGTTTTTTTTTTTAAATATATATTTATTTTTGACTATGCTGGGTCTTCATTTCTGCGCCCAGACTTCTCCTTGCAGTGGGTTTTCTTGTTGCAGAGCACGGGTTCTAGGGTGAGTAGGCTCCGTAGTTGTGGCACCAGGCCCATTTGTTCCACAGCATGTGGGATCTTCCTGGACCAGGGATCAAACTCTGTCCCCTGCGTTGACAGGTAGATTCCCAACCACTGGGCCACCAAGGAAGTCCCTCAGATATAGATTTAACCTAATTTTTAAACTGTTGGCTTAGTGGGGTGATGATGGCACCTACACACTTTTATTACCTAAGTCCTAGTGACTGAGATCATTCCTTGATTAAACAGATATAAAATTGTTACTGATGTGATTGTTTTTCTATTTCGTGCAGAAGATAATGGCAAAGAGGCCTGAGAAATGGTATGAAAAGTGAGTTCCTCATGGCTGTAGCCACATGTGATAGTTCTGGAAAAGGCAATAAGGCAAGGGTTTGCTTTTTCAGACTTGTGTTATTTCATTTGGATTTGAAATCACTCCCTCCATCCACAGATCATAATCCAAGCTTTCTTTCTAGAAATGCTTGTCAAATTTTGCAGCATCACTGGATAAGAGAAAAGGATGAGATAAAAATGAGTCAGGCATCCTGTTGAAGTGTATCCAGCTAGTGAAGCCTGTGGGATCTCATATTGTTTACCAGCTGCTTCCGCATTCTCTACTGAATCTGGACTCATTTTACAGCTAGAGTTGAAATTAGCAATTCACATTGCATGCTCACCAGATGCTACTGAGCAATGTGAAGGAGACAGCCACATAATCACATTGAAAACAGAATTTGAAGATCACCTTGTCCTGTTAGCATCCGGGACTCGGTGAAACAAGATGACTGATTTATCTGTGCACCCCATACCTTTATTAAATAAGCAGAGATGAGAACACAAGCATGATATTACACAACAGTGTCATTGGTATGAGTCACAGTACCTGTAATTTAGCATTACATTGTCTAGCTCCAACAGGTGGCACAGTCTGGCAGATGGTATGAGGATTTATTTACAAGGTTCACTGTTTCTTGCAAACTGCTTGCCTTTGTTTCTTCTAAAATTTCATGTGTGTGTATGCTCATATCCAATTGTATTCATATATTAAAAATATAAGGAGTGCTTATTTATTTTTTGAGGCTGTTAATGCCATATAGATTCAGAATGGTACTAACTCTCTGATACTTTTTTCTATTAATATTCATTCAACATTCACTCAAACATTTCTGAACACATATGTGCCAGGTACTACTTATTATAGATTTAAACTTAGGATATATTGATTAATGCCATAGAAAAATTTCATCATTATGTTGCTTACATGAAGATAAAGTAAACCACTCTAAAATAGATCTTACTTAAAATCAATGTTGTCTCAATATTGCACCATACCTTTTTTAGAATGGTATTACCTGATTTGTTTTCTTTTGCTGTCTTTCACTTCAAACTTCCTCAAGGAAACTATGTTTGGGTGTGTCTCCTATAAACATAGCTTTAAAAAAAGACATTTGAAAAATCTCTGACTTAAAACTGGGAAGTTTTATCCATCCACCACATTTTTTTGAGAATAATGACTTATTTGGATATGTTGCCTTATTTTGTGTGTATTTTTTCCTATTCTATTCTTTCTTTGATTTTAAAAATTATTTTCTCTTTCTTTTTTTGAGTTTTTTTCTTGATACTCCTTTATACCCTGTTTAATTTGAAGTTCTTATCCTATTTGTATTCTTTTAGTGAGAGTCTTAAATCTAATGATTTAATACTTAAGAAATGCTTGTCCTAACCGTTTCTAAAATTAACAGATATCGACCTTGTCCTCCTCCAAATACAAAGACCTTAGAATCTTTTCAATCAATCGTCTCTCCCATTTTTCATGTCGGGTGTGTGGGTGTGTGTGTGGGTGGGTGGGTGGACTGGGAGAAGGGGCAGGAGATGGGAAAGGGAGACTTCTGTCCAAACGCCAATTTCCCCCCTCCCAGCCACCCCACCCCACCTCACCACACCCCCCACTACTGACATTCAACCAGGCAAGAATTTTATAGAAAGAGGGAGGGGCCTACATTTAGAAACAGCACCATCAGCTCTGTCCTATCTCTATTTTGAATATAAGCCCTTAAACTGAGTCATTATTTTCAATCCTTTTTATAACCAATACATTCATTAACTTATTTGCTTGTTATTGTATTTTATACTCAGCATTTTCTTCTGAGTTAAACTTTATTTTGTTGAAGTGCTTCTGGTAGCACTTCATTCAGTAAGATCTGTGAGTGCTACTTTCTCTGCATTTGACTGAAAATGTCTATTTTGACCTCACTCTTGATGGAAAGTCCAACTGGATATACAATTGTAGAGTGACAGATCTTTTCCTTTTACACATTAAATGTATGCTTTCCCTGTCTTCTCTCCTCTATTGAGGTTGATTGTAGGACTGTTTCAATATAGTAGTCATTATTTTTTAGGAATTTTAGGGGTTTTGATATTTAGGAAGTTTCTTAATGAAATGTTGAAGTATGGGTTTGTCCTTCATTCATCACGTTTGATACTCATTGCTTTGCTTCAACACTCATGCCTTTCTTCAATTATGGATAATTTTGAATCCTTTGCACTTTGTTTTTTTAAATAAATTTATTATTTTAATTATTTGTTTGGCTGCACCAGGTCTTAGTTCTGGCACACATGATCTTTTATCTTCGGTGCCTCTTATGGGATCTAGTTCCCTGACCATGGATCGAACCTGGGCCCCCTGCATTGGGAGCACAGACTCAGCCAGTGGACCACCGGGAAGTTCCCATTTGCACTTTTAATATTGCTTCTCCCTCTCCTCTTCTGTCTGTTCCCTTATTGAATTAATGTTGTACATGCATTATTACTTTTCATCATATCCTTCCCTTCAAGTGTTAACTTCAGTTATCCCTAAATGATTCTCTGAGCTGAATTCCAGGTAATACCCTCAGTTCTATTTTTAGTTTACTAATTTCTCTTCAGCTCTGACTAACTTGTATTTCTTTTCAATTTAACTGTTTTAAAATATTTTTTGCACTTATTTTATCCAGCATTCCTCTATGTTCATAGAAGGAGGTGGTTTTGAGTAACCTAGACTACCATAGTGCTGGAAGTTCATGACCATTTTTCCAAATAAATTATATTAGTTTTTGGAAGGCCTCAAAAATAATCAAAATTACTTGGTATTCTACATATGAAAAGAATCAATATGCAGATAATACTAATGAAAGGGAATGAGAAAAGAGGAGACTGTGTTAGTTTACTAGGCCTGACATAATAAAGTACCACAAGCCAGGTGGTTTAAACTTTGGAAATTCAGTGTCTCAAAGTCTGCAGACCAGGAGTTCAGAGTCAAGGTATCTGCAGCATTGGCTCCTTCTGAGGTATGTGAGGGAAAATCTGTCCCAGTCTTTCTCCTGGCTTCTGGTGGTTTGCTGGCAATCTTTGGCATTCCTTGGCTTCTGCTCCATCACCCACTTTCTGCCTCCAACTTCATGTGGCATTTCCTATGTGTATGTGTATGTCCATATTTTACCTTTTTGTAAGGATATTTTTCCTGTTGGATTAGGGGCCCATCCTTATCAGGTATGATCTCATCTTAAGGAATTATATCTTTAATAACCTGGCTTCCAGATAGCTCAGATACTTGGGGCTAGGACTTTAACATGAATCTGGGGGGCGGGGGAGGACACAAGTCGACCTACAACAGAGACATTGTTGGAAGTAGGTGTCTTAAATTTAGAGTCTGAGAGATCTCAATTTGAGGTCAGTCTCTGCTAGTTACTAGCATCAATGATTTCTCCTTTTTCGTTATCTGTTAAAAGAAGGAAACAATGATTATACTGAGAACTAGTCAAATGTATATGATACACAATACATCACATTTCATGTATCTACCACAAGTCACTTCCTCAATGAACAGTAGCTATTTTCATCCTTTCTTGGTGAGAGACGTGTCCCTATTATCTGTTGAAGTTCTGCCTGCTCACATCAGACATTGTGGGAATTCATGTGCTTACACATGAAAGGAATAAGGAATATTTTAGCAGTGACTAGGCGAAGACTGATGTGGTACAGTGAGGGAAGTTATGAGAACTCATTTGAAGAGAGCTCACATTATGAGTAATTATTGTATCCAACCCTACACAAAGCCCTTTTGCACGTTTTCTCTTTTAATCATCAACAGAAATTGACAAAGAGGATGGTGCTCCCATTTTACAGATGAGGAAACCGACTCTCCAATAAGTGAAGTAACTTGTCCGGAGTTCCACTGCCACTAAGAGTTGAAGAATGGATTAAACTTTGGTCGGCTTGACTCCAGAACCCATAGTGTTATAACGCTATCGAGTGAAAAGGCTGATTCTAAACCAGATATAAGAATTAGCCTTGTAACCCTAGAAAGTATTTCTGTTCCTTCTCACATTTCCACAGCTCCCTAAAGTTTTTAAATCACACTGGTAGCACATCTGTAGCAGTCAGTTATCACTTCGCCATTAAAGTTATGTGGTACCAAGTACCATATTTTATAACTCGGTGTGGTTACTGTGGCACATGGGTCTGTTCAAATTCTGTCAAGCTGGTTGCTTATTGATGCGTTCTTGAGTAGATTCTTGACTTGGAGTTACATTTATCATGGTTTTTTTATGGAATTAGAACACACTGAATATATTCAGCATTGAAGGCACTTTCAGCGATCCATTCAACCACCTCTGTCCACCTTTGTTTCTTGCGCATGACTGGCTTATTCAAGGTTCTCCCACATGACTGGCTTGGGGCAAGTGGAGGTATTCTATTCATTCGTGCGTTGCTGCTCAACTCTGCTAGATGCACAGTGGCAGTTATATTTTTTCAGTGACCTTACTTTTCCTCTTAACTGGAAAATATTGAAAAATTGCCTGGATAAAACTGTGACTACACTTAAAATAGTTGAGGCAATACAGAGTTTATTTTTTTAAGGACTAAGAATCCCTAACCAGTGAACATATGTGTTCACTTTTGAGTTATTTGAGGGAAGGAAGGAGTGGAAGGAATTCTAGAAAAATAAAAATCATGTAAAATTGGATATCATGTGTGTAGTTTCCCTACCATACTTAGGCACAGAGAATTAAAAATCTGTTATTGGCAGTGCGTATCTTCAGTCTCTGTGGTTTCCCAGGTGGCTCAGTGGTAAAGAATCTGCCTGGCAATGCAGAAGATGCGGGTTCAATCTCTGGGTCAGAGATTGACCCAGATTCCCTGGAGGTGGAAATGGCAACCCACTCCAGTATTCTTGCCTGGGAAATCCCATGGACAGAGGGACTTGGCGGGCTACAGTCTATAGTCCATAGGTTGCAAAGAATCGGACATGACTCAGCCACTGAGCATGGATGAACACGTACATCTTCAGTCTCTGGTACCTGTTCTTTCAGATGAGAGTCCATACCCTTTACCTAAATTTGTCTATAGTCTAGAACACTCAAACTGCTGAATCTTGAGTGACCAGACACCATCAAAAATCAGTATTGTCTCATTATTAAAAACAAAATAATAAAATATGCAAAATGCCATCATAGTTCTTGGCCAAGAAAACTTCATTTGTGTAGGAGTCTCAGGTCCAGCTCTCTGGCTTAGCTGAGGCCAGAGGTCACATCATCTATCACCAAGAGCATTTAAAGCCCAGGACTGGAATCGTCCTTGAAACTTCAGCCATCGTGATATCAGTGACACTTCCTGTTGTGGATTCGGCTACTCCCTTTGTTTTCATACCTGCAGATGTGGAAATGCAGCTCTCTGACTTGGCTCTGTGAGTGTGTGTATGCACGTGTGCGTATGGATTCGGTATTACTCACCGTATCTCTGTGTTTGTGGCAAAACTTTTCCCCACTTGCTATTGAAGTTCCCAAATATTTTCAAAGTGTATGAAAACTTTTTTTGTAAATAAAAAATAGATACAATTCTTTCCCTTTTTCTTTTTCTTCTTTCTTTTTAATCATCTCAATATTTATCAGGCTTTCTTTATCCAACATGTCAAAAATGCCAAAAATTCATACTCCCAGCCCCAGTTGCATGCCATTTTGTTGTTTGTGTACATGAGTGCATTTCTGTAGGTGGGAGGTTTATAGCTTTTATCAGAATGTCAGTATAATCTGCGACTCCTGTGAAAATCTAAGGCACATTAAATATAATTTTGAAAATATTTTACCCTTATGCAAATTATATTATGCCCATTGCCCACTTAACATTCTCATAAAGCATGATTCAAAATAACCTAGTTATCCATTTTATGAACATGATGAAATTTATATGAAATTCCTGAATTGTTGGACTCTAGATATTTTTCCATATGGGTTACTATAATGAAAAATGCAGTGAACATTCTCAAAAGCAAATACACGAACTAAATATCTAACCATTTCCCTGAAGTAATTTCTTTGGAGTGGAGTTTTGGGGTCAAGTAGAAAAGTCACTGTTAAAATTACAGATAATATACTGTCTTTTCCTGTTACATTTATGCTTTTAAAAATGTATGTATACAATTTAAAAAATTTTACTCAACCATTTTAAAATAAAGGAACAGCTTTTTAATTTTTTTTTGGCAAAACACCAGAATAATGTACCTTGAATAATAAGTAAAGTTTTAAATTCAGCTGCATTCCTGCTGCCATACAGGCAAGATTTAAGTATACAGATATTTTTCTGTGATTTTACAATGTTAATTTCTATTCCTTTGCTCTAAGTTTCTATATTTAATTCAGTAGAATAATTTAATAGCTATTTAGTTTGCTGATTTTTCAGAATGTATGGGCTTTTTTAAGGGAAGCAAACATTTTAAGTAAGCAGTGTTGTATATAAAGTAAGACAGGAAATTAAACCAATTTCTTAGAAAGAATGGAAAATAAGAATAACAAGATTATGGAGTGTTAGTGAGAAATGGAAAACTCAAGGTAGAATTGCTATAATACAAGATATTGTTGTCAAATAGAAGAAAGAAAAATTCCAGAAGGCCCAGAAAAGATTCCATTCCATGACCTTAACATGTTATCAATAAAGTCAATGACCTCTTGTATTATCAAAGCAAGAAACTGTATAGTATTTAATAGTTTGAATGCTTGGATCTAAGTCTTCCTCCCTCCCTGCATCTACATTCTTGCCATGACTTATCCTGGGAAAAGTGAATTCTTCTCTCCTTGACTTTGGGCTTAGCCACGTGACTTGTTTGGCCAATGGTATGTAGATAGAAGGGCTTCCCTGGTGGCTCAATCAGTAAAGATTCTGCCTGCAATGCAGGAGATGTGAGTTCGATCCCTGGGTTGGAAAGATCCCCTGGAGAAAGAAATAACAACCCACCTAGTATTCTTGCCTGGAGAGTCCCATGGACAGAGAAGCCTGGCAAGCAACAGTCTATGAGATCACAAGAGTCAGACATGACTTAGCAACAAAACCACTACCACCACCATGTAGATAGAAACAGCAGTTTACCAGGCTTAAAGCCTTCAAGAGAGCTTGCACGTTTCTACTTTTCTCTTAGGCCTCTGCCTTCACATAAAGTAAATATGCCCCACTAGCCTACTGGTTCTTGGGAGATGATGCTAAACACATGGAGGAAAGGCAACCTTCCAACAGGCAACATGTAGAACTGCTCCAAATACTGTAGCCTGAAGCGTAGGCACCCCAGCTGATCTACAAACTCATGAACAAGAAATATATGCTCATTTATTGTGTAGTACTTATAATTTGTAGTTGTTTGCTTTATAGCAGCAGTATGCCAATATTTAATTAATACAGAGACTCAGATTTTCTTTACAGAGCTAATGTTGCAAGTACCAGTTTCCTATGGGTTCACCTAAACCAGAAGAACATGCATTGTTATCAAAGAAATCATCAAGGACAGAAAGCAATAGATTCAGCATAGCATTCTGGAAAGCAAAATAGAACAGCAGTAACAAGCTGGAATGCTGTGAACTGGATAAAGATCTTCAACTGCATTAGCCTCAGTGATTCAGTGTTGTTGACAATTTTGTTGTTGTTGGTTTGTCAACAGAATTAGTTGACAACGTTAGAAAACTTTGAAGGAGTCAAAAATCCAGTCCATGGAAAGGTCAAAAGCAATAGCAAAACTAGGAATATTGTCCCTTCATGCAAAAATTGAATGGAGTTGAACAGATGCTGCCATCTCAGCATGGCCTAAGTTCTTCTGTTTACCCGGACCCACCTAACACATCCCCATCAGTGAGCCATTGTGGCTTTGTGCGAATGAAAATAGGATTCTTATCAACAAAGCTGGGGCAAAGAATGTACTCATTACCAGTATCAATAAATGGTGATGCACTTACTCATTAACAGTACCAAAAAATGGTGAGTCACTTAATCGTAGCAATTTATATAGTATATTTCTTGTGACATACTTTTTAATCAATGGAAATTCATCTTTTAAATCCTCTATGAATCCCTGAATTGTATCTAAGTATCAACTGGTCAAAAAGAACAGAATGGTATCTCATGAAAACTAGGTGATATTGAACTGTGAACCCACTTAAGGTGTCTCCTTAACTAATGTGATATGAAGGAAATAAATTGCTAATCATATTTTCAATTACTTACACCAATTGGTTCACAACCCTTCATTAAGTGAAAGAGCCTAACTACAGTAATATATTTGGAGAAGGCAATGGCACCCCACTCCAGTACTCTTGCCTGGAGAATCCCATGGACGGAGGAGCCTGGTAGGCTGTAGTTCATGGGGTCACTAAGAGTCAGACACGACTGAGCGACTTCACTTTCACTTTTCACTTTCCTGCATTGGAGAAGGAAATGGCAACCCACTCCAGTGTTCTTGCCTGGAGAGTCCCAGGGAGGGGGGAGCCTGGTGGGCTGCTGTCTATGGGGTCTCACAGAGTCGGACACGACTGAAGTGACTTAGCAGTAGCATGGTAATATATTAGATTTGTTTAGCAGCTAGACTCACAGAGGAGCTTCATTTTTATTATGTAACTTCATCTTTTAAATGGAATTCCAATGTCCAATAGATATTTAAGTTTGAAATAAATAATACCACTCCTCAAACAAAAAAAAAAAATGCCATCATGTTTAATCTAATTACTTTCACCAATTCATCAAATATTTCATGAGTATCTCTTAATTCAGGTACTTTTCTAGGTGCTGGAAATACTGAAGTAAAATATTAGCTACCATTTACTAATCTCTCATTGTATTACAATGGCAACCCACTCCAATACTCTTGCCTGGAAAATCCCATGGACGGAGGAGCCTGGTAGGCTGCAGTCCATGGGGTCGGTAAGAGTCTGACATGACTGAGAGACTTCACTTTCACTTTTCACTTTCATGCATTGGAGAAGGAAATGGCAACCCACTCTGGTGTTCTTGCCTGGAGAATCCCAGGGATGGCAGAGCCTGGTGGGCTGCCGTCTCTGGGGTCACACAGAGTCGGACACGACTGAAGTGACTTAGCGGCAGCAGCAGCAGCAGCAGCAGCATTGTATTACAGACCTTCTTTTATTTAAAGGAAAACAAAACCAATTCTTGTTCTAAGCATAGTTTTTCTCAAAGGCACAATTTAGTGACAAAACAGGATATGTACAATCTGCAGTCACTTTCAGACCTCAGCACTGCCAGATAATGCAGGTAACTCATTCACTGCTGCTACTGCTAAGTCGCTTCAGTCGTGTCCGACTCTGTGCGACCCCATAGACGGCAGCCCACCAGGCTCCCCGGTCCCTGGGATTCTCAAGGCAAGAACACTGGAGTGGGTTGCCATTTCCTTCTCCAATGCATGAAAGTGAAAAGTGAAAGTGAAGTCACTCAGTCCTGTCCAACTCTTATCGACCCCATGGACTGCAGCCTACCAGGCTCCTCCGTCCATGGGATTTTCCAGGCAAGAGTACTGGAGTTGGGTGCCATTGCCTTCTCCAACTCATTCATTACCTGTTGTAATTAAACAACCTAAGTTTGAGATTCTCAACTCAATCAGGATTGCAATGACATGTTTATGTCCTAAGTCCTTCCTTCTGTGATGACAAGTTTCATGAACAGGGCCCAAGGTATTGCCTTGCCAAGACTGACAAAGCGCAGGCTGGATTTCGTCCATTGGAGGCATTAAACATCATTAGAAATGTATGATGGAGGAAGTTTTATTCATAAGAACTCTCGGGGAGAGTCTGCATATTTGGAAGTTTTCTGATGCTGTCCTCTGGCCTCTATAGTCAGCCTTGCAAGTGTGGGCTGTTAGGGTCAACTCTCCTGTCTTGAGCTGAGTTCAGAGCTGAACTGTTTGGAGATCTGGATGTGGGGATCAAACTTTGAGTATAATTGGAGATCCTACCTTTTTTCTTTCTTGTTAGTTTCACCTCTCCACCAAATGTTGAATAAATATACAATGAATGTTTAAGAAATGTCAACTTGAAGAAGTATCTTCATTCCCAAGGCAGGTTCAAAGCCTTTGTTTTGTTTCCTAATGTAACAAATGGAAGTGTCTAAAGCCTGCTTTTTCCTGGGGGAAAAGTGCATTTAGGAAGAAACATCTGAGGTGTAATCTTGAGAATTAAAAAAAAAAAATCATCAACAGCAAAAAGATTGTTTTGGCATTTTTAAATCTCATCATCTCCTTCAGCTGAATATGAGAAATTATTTAAAGCAGGATCTGATACTGATTTGTTGAACTCAAACCTCCCTCTCTTCCTCTTTTTTCAATCTCTCATTCCCCTCGCCTTTCCACTCAGCCTGCATTCACTCCTCCAGCCTCCCTTCTGGAAAATGAGTGGTGTAAGTTCCTCTGCTATAGGTAAAATGTGGACCCAGAGACAAAGAGATTAAATAGGGAATGTCTGTTCCACTTTTCTTTCCCTCAACCCAAGCTCTCTGAAAAGATATTATCCCTACTTTTCAGATGAGAAAGCACAGTTAGGAAACCTCTATTAAGTATCATCTGACTTCTGCTTTTATAAGAAATGAGAATGAGAGACTCTGCTCTTGGTTCAGTATCTTGCCACTTATACTTGCCTCATTTTTGTAAATCTGAATGACTCTTCTTGAAACATTACCAGTTTGTAAAATAAGGTAGAAAGCTCTCATAGCAGTTTAAAATTCATTTTTATGTCTTTAGATACCAATACTACAATTTTAGCATACTATTTTATTTATTAAGCTGTTAGTCCATAATTTTCTCCAAATAAAAATGAATAATTCATTGCTGCTTAAAGTTTTGTGTTGGAAATGCTCCAGAATTTTCACACACAAAAAAGCTATTTTTTTTTTTTCAGTCTTTGAAGACTTAAACTAAATTTCCTTTATACCACTCTGTAAATTTCAAGAGCTGGTCCTTAGTGTATGGCAAAATCAGTGGTTTGCATAATGTTTCCACATTAGTGAAAATAAAGTGAATAGCATTTGGAAATTAAATATATACCCTAATGGCAATTTGCTGATAGTACATTTATATAAACATGTTTGATTTTATCTCTTGTCTTCGTATTTTGACTGAGTCAAAGAAAACTATAGATGTCTAACAAAGATAACTTACAAAATGTATGCAAAAATCTAGGAGAGTATATGCAAATTTTATTCGGTCTATATTTTGAAAAGAATATGAAATCTGACAATGCAAATTGTTAGGCTAAATTAAAAAGAGAGAACACTGATGTTTAGCAAAGGGGAAAAAGTAAATAAAGCATAATAGAGCAATATAGTCTCAAAACTCAGTCAATCAAAGGACAGTAGCAAAGATAGCCATAGCCTTAGAACTTCTAGGATTATGTGGGATGGAAGGGGCAAAGGTTGCCATAAAAGAGGCTGTGAGTATCCACTTTGATGAGGCATTACTGTATGGGGAACTAATAATATATCATTTTGAATTTTGTGGAGAAGGCTTAAGAAATATTTGCTCAGAAATGATTTTTGTTCATCAATCATTTCAGTCACAGGTAGGGTTGCCAGATCAAGTCCATGATGTTGAGTTATATATATTAGAGATAAACAGTATGCAAGTTATGTCCTAAATATTATATGGGGGACACTTTTCTAAAAATACTTTTATTGTTTATCTGAAGTTTCACTTGGCATTCTAAGTTTTTTATTTGCTGAATCTGGCAAGCCTAGTTACTGCATCTCTGAGAATATGGCAAGACTTAGCATATGGGAATTGTGAAGCATGGTATGACACATTAGGAAAAAGGACTAGGTGCAAAAGATGATGCTTTTTAATATGCACTTAATATCTTCTGGGGTGGCACAGGGTAAAGAACCTGCCTGCCAATGAAGGAGCTGCAGGAGCTCCAGAAGACTCGGGTTTGATCCTTGGGTCAGGAAGTTCCCCTTGAGTAGGAAATGGCAACCAACTCCAGTATTCTTGCCTGAAAAAATCCCATGGACAAAGGGACCTGGTGGGCTATGGTGCACGGGTTCTCAAACTGACAGATATGAATGAGTGTGTATGCATACTTGCACTATGCAGTAAAATAGACATATGTATAAATATTGAAATTTTGGAGAAGGGAAACCCTGAGAAATATATCATGATCAGAAGATGACAGATGAAAGTCAGATGTCAAAATGTCAATAATACTCATTCAAAATATCTTATCAATGTCTTTATGTAATATGTTACTGATTTTTATTTAGTGATTAAAACCAGACCTGATAGGTCTATTCTTACAGATCTAATCCTATTTCTCCATGAAATCTCAAATCCTCCCAGGTTTCTTTTTTTCATAGAGTGTTTTTAGGGGAGATACTTTCTAAAGTTTGAAGGAAACAGTGGTATGGTGTTAATTGGGTCAACCTGTGCATAGGGCCTTTATGTTAACGCTGCTAGGAAATGGGCAAATTAACATATTAATGAAGACCTCGCGCTCCTTTTCTTCTGTTGTTGCTGGGGCAAAGGCATTCCAGTTGTAGATGGTTTTATTTGAGCAAAATGTATTGTACATTTTGCATAAACTCTGGCAGTTATTGCCTGAGGAGTGATTTGCTTAAAATGGAATGGCAGATGGTGCATTGTGATGTATTGCTATAATCTCAACTATTTTGCATCATCCTCCTCATCACCATTATCATGCTTTTAAATTTGTCTAGAAGCCTCTGATCAAGAGCCATTGCTTACAAGTATTTTCTCATCTGGGTTGCCTTCTTTACCTCTTTTACCAGCCTGAACTCAACTCATCTTTTAATGTTCATTCCAAAGGCTTTGTGGACCCTCTTTCACTCCCCAAATTTCCAGTCATTGCTACTGATTACTTTAGACCTAATCACAGAATGATAGAGTTGGAAAACACCATGTCAGATTTAATCTGCTTATTTTAAAGAGGAAGAAATTGATGCCCAGAGAGGTTAGCAAGTAGAGTTAGAGGAAGAAGGAAACAAGTAGAATTTTTAAAAACATGTTTTTTTAAGAGCCCTTTCCACTCTTGCATCCTCTTTAAGTTTACCATATAAATTACTCCTTTGAACTTATAATTATAGACTTATAAACCTCAAAGAAGCTGGTCTTCAACCTCACACTACTCATTATTTTATATTTAAGTTATTTGTCTAACTAACCAGATTCAAGATTTTTACAGAAAACCTTGTGTTTCAAACTTGTTTATATCTCCCAGAGCAGTAAACTGAGTAGCTAAAACAGGGATGGCAAATTTAAAAAAAAAAAAAAAATTGCATTTGATCCTAATAGTTGCCTGAAGGGATAGTTTAGGTAGGACTTTGAAGCCTCAGGGAAGCTTGCCATTTTGAATTAGAGATGGCTACCGTAACTGTTCACTACGACATTGTACACTGTTGGTTGTGAAGAATGAACTAAGGACTAAAGTACATTAAACTATTAATGTGTGAAAACCAGTGTTTTAGACTCTTGGCATGTATCATATTTAAAATGCAAAATTGTTTATGCGTAAGCTGAGCCTTAAATCAGTAATACAACTAATATGTAGAAGAATAGGGATTTAATCCTAATCTTTCTAATGTTAAATTCCATTCTAGATAAATTATTATTTTCTTAAATTTAATTTTTATTGTATATTGGAGTACAGTTGATTTACAATGTTAGGAGTTTGGGTTTAATATATACACACTAATATATAAAATAGACAATCAACAAGACTTACAGTATGGCACAGGGATCTCTACTCAATATTATGTGGCAACCTAAATGGGAAAAAAAAATCTGAAAAATAATGGATATATTTATATGTATAAATGAATCACTTGCTGTATACCCGAAGCTAATACAACATTGTAAATCAAGTATACTCCAATATAAGTAAAATTACATTAAAAATATTTCTTCATCATCAAGATAGATTTACTTTAATTACGCCTTGAAGGCAATGGCACCCCACTCCAGTACTCTTGCCTGGAAAATTCCATGGATGGGGAGCCTGGTAGGCTGCAGTCCATGGGGTTGCTAAGAGTCGGGCACGACTGAGCAACTTCATTTTCACTTTTCGCTTTCATGCATTGGAGAAGGAAATGGCAACCCACTCCAGTGCTCTTGCCTGGAGAATCCCAGGGACAGGGGAGCCTGGTGGGCTGCCATCTATGGGGTTGCACAGAGTTGGACACGACTGAAGTGACTTAGCAGCAGCAGTGTGTTTATATGCTTTCCCATAATTCCACTTGTGATATTGAAAGGAGACTGACCAGTATAGTGTTGAAAGTGGCCTTAAACATCTTAGTGACCAGTTGGGAGCCTGATGTGTTCAACCTGGAATTCCTGAAGAAAAGGAGGAAACAAGATTAACTTTCAAAAACTATTCCTCTGATTTAGAATTACTCTGAATGATACTCATGTGAACCCCAGCAAGAAGGTCACGGGTCTATTTATGCTAATAATTGGAACAACACCTAATGCTTAATGATGGAGAAAAATGAAAGTTTGTTGTATTATAAATAATGCATTCACTTGTTTGAGAAAATGATGATTTTTTTTTTCATGAAAAGACCAAATAATATCATTGCCTCAAATACTAGATTGAGTATTGACATTCTTTTTCTTAGTATTTAGATAGTAGGCCAATTTTAGTGTCTCCTGTGGAGTTATTTGTAATACAACTCAAAGACAATTATGTTGTACAACCCCCATAGCTTCCTTCAATGCAGAGACATCCTGGAGTGTTTTCCCATTCCCAGCACAAAGTATAAGCAGTGTTCAATTAGAGAGCATGCCCCAGTAAAAAGATAAAAGTTTAGATCTGAATGAGTCTATTGACTCTACGATATCAGATTCCAGCTGAGAAAGAATTATAAATTGGCCTGTGTAATAACTAAACTGGAATGTGTAGAGTTTTTTATTTCATTGAGGATTTGGTTGTTACGGTTTTCTGTTTCTGAAAGTAGATCGCAGACCTTTGTCCCTTAATCACAGACAAGAGTTCAACTCTGAAAAATACCTTCTGGCAAGCATCCAAGTTCTAAATCATGGATTTCTTTAGCTGCAAGTCATCATGTGGCAATTTTTAAATCAGCTTGGCATTTAACAGAAAACCAGAGTAATTTTATCAGAAGTTTGATGAAGCCTATCTCTTGTGTGTTAAAATTCCAGCATCAGCATTTTATCCTAGTTGGTCAGATGAGAGGGTTGTGTATATATGAGCTGTCCATTGCTGAGAGACATGTACAGAGTACGTGACATCAGCTGACCCTTGAATAGCATGGGTTTTATGAGCACCCACCCTCTAAACAGTAGCAATATAGTATAACTTACGATCAGCCCTCTATATATATGTGGTTCATCTATATCCATGATTTCTCATTATTTGTGATCCAGCATCCATGTATTCAACCATATAGTTACTATATTATAGTTACTATAGTAACTATATTATACTATTGTTACTATGTTATAGTTACTATAGTTACTATATTCAACCGCATAGTTACTATAGCATAGTAACTATAGTGTGTTTGTTTCTGTTTAGTCACTGAGTTGCATCTGAATCTTTGTGACCCCCATGGAAACTGTAGCCTGCCAGGCTTCTGTGTCCATGAGATTTCCCGAGAAAGAATGCTGGAACGGGTTGCCATTTCCTTCTCCATGTGATCCCTCTGATTCAGAGAGCGAACGTGTCTCCTGCACTGGCAGGCAGATTCTTTACCACTGAGCCACCAGGAAAGCCCCGTTGTTGTTGTTGTTACGGTAGTGTTTACTATCACACACACACAAAATCCCCTGTAAGTGTACTCACCACAGTTGAAACTTGTGTTGTCCCAAGGTCAACTGTAGTCCTAGAAGTACATTGGATATTTTCAACATTATTTATTAATGATTAGTTTGGAGCTAGTAAGGTACAAGTAATCCTACCAGAGGGGCTTCCCTGGTAGCTCAGCTAGTAAAGAATCCACCTGCAATGCAGGAGACCCCGGCTCTCCTGCAATTACTGGGTAGGGAAGTTCCCTTGGAGAAGGGATAGGCTACCCACTCCAGTATCTTGGGGCCTTCCTGGTGGCTTAGATGGTAAAGAATCTGCCTGCAATGTGGGAGACCTGGGTTCAATTCCTGGGTTGGGAAGATTCCCTGGAAGAGAGCACAGTGTTCTGTCCTGGAGAATCCCCATAGACAGAGAAGTCTAGTGGGCTACTGTCCATGGGGTCACAAAGAGTCGGACACAACTGAGCAACTAAGCATGCAGCATAGCAACTCTACCAGGAGAAATTAATTTCTTTAAACTCATTGACAGTGAGATGTAAATGGTTCATATAAGACCTTATGTTTATGCAGTCATTCTCAATTTAGACAACAGCAAATATTTAGTGAGCATTCATTCTGTTCCAGGTACTATGCAGATACTAGAGATATTGGAACAAACAGAGCACTAGGAGGCCTCAAGGAGGCCATAGTTTAAGAGGAAGGAATAACAAGGATGTAGACGAATATCTTTCCAAGTTGTGATGCTCTGACAGAGGTAAGCATACTGTGCTAAGGAAGCACAAAGCAAGGGCATGTAGCCCAGACTGGGGCAGTGAGGGATGCAGGGAAGGCTTCCCGAAGAATTTGCCTCAGGCTTATAGCTCAGAATAGGAATGCCCTCGGTCTCTGAAGAAAGTGGAGCTTGGGAAGATAATGGTGCAGTGAAGAGTCATGGGTGGGTCTTTCAGTGAATCTTTGCAAAAGCCATGTGTGATCAAGAAATAGTGACTCCCAGAGGACATGGATCTTACCTGTCTTCTTTACCTCACGTTTCCTGAATTGCAAAGACTAGCTAGGACAGAGTGGTGCATATCTGTGAAATGAATACAATAAGGAAATGTTTACAAGTACAGATCTAAACAAGAAAGGAGGTTATATAAGGAATGTCAAATGAGACAACCAAAATCCTAGAATCTGGTCCCAGCCCTACAATTATGTGATTGTCATTAATTCTCCAAGGGGCCAAATTCACTCACTTGGACAATGAAAAGTTTAGATGACATAATCTCTAAGGTCCCTTGATATCTGGAATGCATAACATGACTCTACTTCTGTGGGGGGAAAAAAAAACCTGGATTCTTACTATTTTTCTAGAAAATGATTTCTAAGTGATTTTACTGAGCAGTTTAGAGTTGACTGTTCTACTCTACATGATCTCAATATAATATAAAATTTAACAAAGTAAGATAGAAGGTGGTTTGTTTTTCAAACTGCCTTATATAGTAGATATGTATTTTGAATGCTCCCAAGAGACAAAAATTTATTTTAATTGTTAGGAAAGTTGCTATAATCTTTTAAAGAAATAAATAATTCATTTAGAAGATACAATGACAAGCTCAGAAATGTTTGTTACATTATAAAATAAATAATAAATCTAACTGGAAAGGTTGACTCAGACAACTCAGATATTGTCCGAGATGGATTCAACAAATGAAAAATCCAGGGTCTGTCTGTCCACAGTGGTAGGAGGTCATTTGGCCCTTGGGTCTGCTCTTAGTAACACAGGTATCCTCTGCATCTATTACCTTAATATTATTAGAAGACCCTAAATTCATTGAGGTTTATCTAGAATACCAGTTTTGATAGCAGTGGATTCAGGAAAGCTAATAAATGATCTACGGTTTGGTGGAGAGAACATGGACACTACACTGAGTGCTTTGTAGTTGCTGCTTTGCTCTTTCATAGATGTTGCTGTTAAGAAACCTGTTACCAGTTAGATATTTGATCCATTGTAAAGCAGTTATTTTTTCCTGAATGGGTGCTCAAAGAATTATTCCTTTATTTTTAATGTCTAGTAATTTTATCATCAAATATATATCTTGATGTTTGAGTCATTTTTCTCCATAATATGGTGTGCCTTTCCAGTATCACATTTTAAAATTCAGTGTTGTGTTATTTATTTTGCTATTTTAACAGCTTTATTATGATGTAATTTATAATCAGTGATGTTTACCAGTTAAAAGAGGACAATTCAATGGCTTTTAAAAAATATTAAGAGTTTAGAATATATTAAAGACATGTCAGAGGACCTTCAATGGAATATTGCTTATCACAACAAATAATTCAGAGAATTAATAGTCTTTCAAATTTTAGGCTTTATTAGACATAGCTCTCAAAGGAGAGGCAAGGTCATTCATTTAGAATTAATTTGAATTTAGAGGTGTAAAGATTTTCCATACATCCAGCCATTGGGAATGGAAATGCTGGAAATCCAAAATGCACAGGTCAAAAGGAATCAAAGGGTGACTTAGCCACTATTTTGTGAAATGCCTTGACAGCTAACATTTTGTATGGTATTGTTTGTGCTCTTAGAGTTCAAGTAAAGGAAATTTAATGGGAAAAGTTGAAAAATATTTATTTCTCTATGGTTTTGATTGCCAGATATAAAAATATACTATATACCATTTCCTTTGTATAGGAGTTGTGTCAGTCTAATTAGATTCCTAATCATTGGTGGAATGCTGTAATTTATTAATTCTGCAGATATTTATTGAATGTCTCTTAAGTACTAGACACTCTTCTAGATGTCAGGGTTAACTGTTGTGAATAAGAGAAATCAAATACCTACCTTCAGGGAACTTGAATGCAAGTGGGTGAGATAGACAAGAAACAAGTAAATATTTTTTGCTTAATTTATTTAAACAATAAATATTAAAATATCCACTAATAATTGAGGCTTTATAAAAGAATAGTGAAGTGAATAAGGTTTGAAAATCTAATTTATAAAATAATGGATATAGTTGATAACACTATTGTATAATGGAAATTTTCTAGGAGAGTAGAACTTAAGTTTTAACATACACACACATGTGTATGGGTATGTTAACTAGGTGACAATTCTTTTACAATATATATGTTATCAAATAATCATGATATATACTTAAAATACCTTACAATTTTGTCAGTTATACTTCAAGAATTCCAGAAAAAGAATATCCAAGAAACTGAAAAAGAAATTTAAGGACAAAGGAGTGACAGGAGAGTATTTTAACTAGGGTGGTTATAGACGACCTTTGCAAGGGGTAGCAATTAAACAGTAACTGAATGATGTACAAAAAGAACTAGGCAAAGATTTGGAAAAGAAACATTATTAGTCCAGGGTAATATTCTAAAAGGTAATAAGAATGCCAAGACTGTTGGAATGAATTCTCTGATGATAGTGGTGAGACCTGTTAAGTCTTCTAGGGCCATTGTAAGTGTGCGTGCATGCTGAGTCACTTCAGTCATGTCTGACTCACTGCGACACTATGGACTGTAGCCCGCCAGGTTCTTCTGTACATGGGATTCTCCACACAAGAATACTGGAGTGGGTTGCCATGCCCTCCTCCAGGGGATCTTCCTGACCTAGGGATCAAACCCATTTCTCTCATATCTCTTTCACTGGCAGGCATGGTGTATATATGTACATGCACACACACACACACACATACACACATATAATGGATTATTATTCTACCATAAAAAAGAATGAAATATTGCCATTTGCAGCAACCTGGATGAACCTAAGATTATTATACTAAGTGAAGTAAGTCAGGCAGAGAAAGACAAATATATATCATTTATATATGAAATCTAACATAAAAAAAACAAACCACAAGTCAACTTATTTGTAAAACAGAAACAGACTCATAGAGATAGAACACACACAGTTACCAAAGGGGAAAGAGGTGGGGATGAATAAATTAGGAGTTTGGGATTAAAAAATACATACTATATATATGGTGTGTATATATACACACACACACATATAATGCTATACACACACACACACACACACACACACATATATATATAAAATAACCAATGACCTACTATATAGCAAAGGGAACTATATTCAATATCTTGTAATAGCCTATAATGGAAAAGAATCTGAAGTTGTACACCTAACACAATAGTCAGGTTTCGACAGCTGAAACTAACACAATATCATAGATCAATTCTAGTTAAATAAAGAAAAAAATTGAAAGTCATCTAAGCCTAATATGGTTAAAACATGACTTTTGACCTAACATTCTAGTCCACATCATTGTCTTCTGTTTAGCTTCCTACAGTAGCGTCCTAACCAGCCTCCCTGATTCCACCGTTGTCCCCTATACTCTATCTCTTATCTAGCAGCCACAGAAATCATATTACATCATACTCCTATTTAAAACTATCCAAGAAGTTTCTGTCATACTTAAGGTAAATCCACAGAACCCATCAGCCAATGCAGGACATTTAAGAGACGCAAGTTATTAAAGACACAAATTATGAAGATGCAAGATATAAGAGATTCCAGTATTCTTGCCTGGAGAATCCCATGGACAGAGGAACCTGGTGGGCTATATGTAGTCCATAGGGTTACAGAGTCAGACACGACTGACGTGACTTAACACCCGCATGTATATACACACACACAATGCACACACATATACATGCATCAGATCCGATCAGATCAGTCGCTCAGTCGTGTCCAACTCTTTGCGACCCCATGAATCGCAGCACGCCAGGCCTCCCTGTCCATCACCAACTCCTGGAGTTCACTCAGACTCACGTCCATCGAGTCAGTGATGCCATCCAGCCATCTCATCCTCTGTCGTCCCCTTCTCCTCCTGCCCCCAATCCCTCCCAGCATCAGGGTCTTTTCCAATGAGTCAACTCTTCGCATGAGGTGGCCAAAGTACTGGAGTTTCAGCTTTAGCTTCATTCCCTCCAAAGAAATCCCAGGGCTGATCTCCTTCAGAATGGACTGGTTGGATCTCCTTGCAGTCCAAGGGACTCTGAAGGGTCTTCTCCAACACCACAGTTCAAAAGCATCAATTCTTCGGCACTCAGCCTTCTTCACAGTCCAACTCTCACATCCATACATGACCACAGGAAAAACCATAGCCTTGACTAGACGGACCTTTGCTGGCAAAGTAATGTCTCTGCTTTTGAATATGCTATCTAGGTTGGTCATAACTTTCCTTCCAAGGAGTAAGCGCCTTTTAATTTCACGGCTGCAGTCACCATCTGTAGTGATTTTGGAGCCCAGAAAAATAAAGTCTGACACTGCTTCCACTGTTTCCCCATCTATTTCCCATGAAGTGATGGGACCAGATGCCACATCTTTATTCATTCATCTCTCGATGGACACTTACATTGCTTCTATGTGTTGGCTATTGTAAGCAGCACTGCTATGACATTGAGGTACATGTATCTTTTCAAATTAGAGCTTTCATTTTTCTGTATATATACCCAGGAGTGGGATTGCTCTATCCTATGATAACTCTATTTTTAATTTTTAAGAAATGTCTGGGACAGGGGAGCCTGGTTGGCTGCCGTCTATGGGGTCGCACAGAGTCGGACACGACTGAAGCGACTTAGCAGCAGCAGCAGCAGCATACTATTCGCCTTAGTGGCTGCACCAATTTACATTCCCACCAACAAAGGTTTCTGTGTTCTCTGCATCCTTTTCAGCAAATTTGTAGACTTTTTGAAGATGGCCAATCAGACTGGTATGTGGTGAAACGTCATTGTAGTTTTGATTTGCACTTCTTTAATAATGAGGGACATGGAACATCTTTTCATGTTCCTGTTGGCAACCATCTGTATGTCTTCGTTGGAGAACTGTCTGTTTAGGTCCTCTGCACACTTTCTGATTGGTTTGTTTTTTGGATATTGAGTGGTATGAGCTGTCTGTACATTTTGGAAATAAAGCCTTTGTCAGTCTCATCATTTGCAAAACGTTTATCCCATTCTGTAGGTTGTGTTTTCATTTTTGTTGATGGTTTCCTTTGCTTTCCAAAGCTTCTAAGTTTAATTATGTCCCATTTGTTTAGTTTTGTTTTTCTTTCTTTTGCCTTGGGAGACTGATTTAAAAAAACCTTAACTATAATACATGTCTGACAATATTTAACCTATGTTCTCTTCTAGGAGTTTTGGGGTGTCATGTCTTATATACTAGTGTTTAAGGCATTTTGAATTTATTTTTATGTATGATGTGAGGGAATATTCTACCTTCACTACTTTATGTGAGTCTGTCCATCTTTCCCAACACCTCTTGCTGAAGAGACTGTCTTTTCTCTATTGTATATTTTTGCCCGTTTGTTGAAGATTATTAACCATACACGTATGGGTTTATTTCTGAGATCTCTATTCTGTTGCATTGATCCATATATCTGTTTTTGTGCCAATACCACACTGTTGTCATTACTGTAGCTTTGTAGTATGTACACTCTGGGAGAGTTATGCCTCCAGCTTAGTTCTTTTTCCTCACAATCACTTTGGCAATTCTAAGTCTTTTGAGTGTATATATGAATTTTAGGATTATGTTTTCTAGCTCTGTGGATAATGTCATGGGGTAACTTCATAGGGATCACATTAAATGTATAGGTTGCTGTGGTAAGTATAGCTAGCCATTTTAACAGTATTAATTCTTCCAATCCAAGGCTGTGTAATATCTTTCCATTTCTTGCTATCATCTTTAGTTGATTTCATCAATGTTTTATAGTTCTTAGCATATAGATCCTTCACCTCCTTGGTTAGGTTGATTTCTAGGTATCTATTTGACATGCTTTTAAACAGGAGTTTTTGTTAACATTCTCTTTCTGATATTTCATTGATGTAAAGAAACACAGCAGATTTCTATATATGGATCTTGCATCCTGCTACCTTGCTGGATTTATTTATTAGTTTCAGTGGTTTTTGTGTGGGATGACTGTTAGATGTTAAAGTGGATATCCAGAAACAAATAGTGTATAAATTATTCAAGAGGTAAGAGGAGAAAAAATAGGGATATAATATTGACAGAATATATTATATGTGTGTGTTTATATACACACACTGTATTATATAATTTATTTTAGAATTGTACATTATAGTATATATAGTATGCATTATTTAATATATACTATATTTATATATTATATAATATGTATATATAGAAAATTCATGGCTCTGTGGGATAGCATAGGTAATTACAGAGAAAGAGGAAACATATTTGAGGAGCACTGGGACACTCCAATTATTAAAATTTAATAGAAAGTTGAGCCAGGCAAGGAAATTGCATCTAGGCCATTCACTCAGAGATAAATAAGAAGGGTAGACTATCCTGAAAAACAAGGAAAGAAATACATCAGCAAGTAGAAAATGATCACTTCTGTCAGCTACTGCTGAGATGAAAACTGACCATTAGATTTGTCAGGATGGATGTTTTACTGGTGACTCTGCCAAGAAGTTTCCTGCGAAGATGAAAGCCTAATTAGAGTGAGCTAAAGACAGCATAGGAGTATGCAGGGCAAGATGTCAAGTATGTTTTGATGGACTTTCTTGGATCTAGTATGTAGCAAAATTTGATAAAATCTGAAGGGAGAAAGCAAAGACATAGCTGGATTATAAAAACACAAACAAACCAAACAGAAAACCTCCATGAATTAGAAAAGTAACAAAGTGGTGATTGAAAAGCTGTCCAGACACTTGGGGTGGAAACTGGTAATGGCATATTATGGCTCACCTCCTGTGGACTTGGAGGGAACTGAAACATTCCAGTCCTGATTCTTTGTTGAAAAACATGGAGTTAGGGAGATTGGAAATGGAGTGACAGCTTGTTCACCAGACTAGTTAGCTGGGTACCCAAAGGGCGAGGTGAAGGTACTGATACATTTGTTAGGGAGAAAGGATGGATAAAGAGGAATAGAGAGAGAATAATAAAAATGTCTACTACAAAATCAAACTTGTAAGTAAAAATCATTATTTCAAATGTGGATTTACTGCCAGTGAACTTAATTATGTGAAAGACTCTAACAAAGACTTAAAACTAAGGATGCTTAGTGTGCTCAAAGTTAAAATAATTTTATAATTTAAAATATAAGAGTAAGAAAATATAACAGTAAGAAAAACCAAATGGATAGATAAATATAGAATAAGACCAATCAGAAATTTTGGAAATTGAATCTGAATAGCTGCCAGAAAGGATGGACAGAATATTTTCATTTTGATGGCAGTAGACTTGTAACTATGGATCTTTCACCAGTAGCAGAAAATGAAGGATCAATATCTTCAGTGGGCTTAGGGAAAGAAAAAAACAAATAAAATTGTATACCCAGCTAAGCACTTTATGAGATTAAGCCAAAAAAAGATATTTTCAAATATATGATATTTAAGAGTTTGCCACTCAGATCTTTATTAAACAGGCTTTAACAGTATCCTAAATATATGTATGTGTGTGTATGTGTGTATATAGGAATAGAAAATAAAAGCAAGAGAGATTTGTTCTTGAGTGGCAAAAATGAATCATCATAGAAAATCCCTTAACAGATTAAAGGAATGGAACCATATCTGTTCCATCAGTTCAGTTAAGTTCAGTCACTCAGTTGTGTCCGACTCTTTGCGACCCCATGGACTGTAGCACACCAGGCCTCCCTGTCCATCACCAGCTCCTGAAGTTTACTATACACAGACAATATTTGATAAAATCCAATAAATATTCAAAACAGATTTTTTATAGACTAGTAAAAGAGAATTGCTTTATCTATAAAAACCTATATTATAATGATTAATAATAAAATGTAAGAAAAATTCTTAAAGGCAGGAAAGGACCCACATGGACATCTGCCATTTCTGTTTCTATTCAGTATTCTGTTGAAGATTCTAGCAAAGCAATAGGAAAATAGAAGAGGTACAAGAATTAAGAAGGTGGGAAAAACTACCTTTTTTCTTATAATGTGGTGTGTATATTGAAAATCCAAAAGAATTTACATATAAACTCTTAGGCCTAATAAAAATATCGTGAATACAAAACATTAAAATCAATAGCATTCTTATACATAGTTTAAAAAAAACAACTGGAAAATGAAGCTTGACCTAAACCTTACAGTATAAACAAAAAATAAATTTGTAAATAGAAAACCTGAGGTCAACATACACACACACACACACACACACACACACACACTAGGAAAAAATGTTCAGGATCCAATCTTAGGCAAAATGTTCTGTGACTTGACACCAAAAGCATGTTCCGTCAACCCTGATCAATTTGAATCCATCAAAATTAAAATCTACTTCTCTGCATAAAAGTCAAGTGAAGAGGATGAAAAGAAAATCCACAGACTTAGCTTATAGATAGTTTTCCTTCATGAAAATCTTAAGTAGAGTGAAGGATGCAGAATACAAGTAACATTTCTTATCTGGAAGATCTGTCATTCTACAACTTCATTTATGCTGCTGTAACTTTTTGTAGCATCTTGAGTTTCCATAAACGTGATACAGAAGTTTGATGGTAGCAACCACAGTACATGAGAAACAAATGATTTGTTAAGTAGAGCAGGGAGTGTTCTATAAATACTTTGACATCTTAGGAGTTAGGCACAGCTCAGCATTTCCAAACAAACAGGGTCCAAACTGAGTAACAATGTCAGTGGCACTAGCTCTTTATTTACTTCAGCAGTTTACTGAAGAGATGAGGAAAATAAAAGTGAAAAAGAAAAGACCTTGTGATAACAGATGTTCTTTAAACAGGCAAAATGTTTATAGGATTCAATAGTATAAAAAAAGTAGAAAGTGTAACACAAATTAATCCAATGTGTGTGATTCATTCATTACTGGTGGAAAAAAAAAAAAGTGTACACATGCACAATGATCTTCGTCGTTTTTTTGGAATGGTGAAGAGGAACAAACTGTGCTGGAAATCAGGAAACCTGTTTTCTTCTTGGTTTGTTTTGACTGTTCAGTTCAGTCGCTCGGTCATGTCCAACTCTTTGCAACCCCATGAACCGCAGCATGCCAGGCCTCCCTGTCCATTACCAACTACTGGAGTCCACCCAAACCCATGTCCATTGTGTCGGTGATGCCATCCAACCATCTCATCCTCTGTCGTCGCCTTCTCCTCCTGCCCTCAATCTTTCCCAGCATCAGGGTCTGAAGCCAGAATTAATTAACTACATCTCTCAAATTCATTTTTCCCTTTCAAAAAGGTAGAGGCAAGTTCTGGGGGCCCTTTGAGATCCTTTCTGAGCCTGACTCTCTCTGAGGGTCTCCTGCTGGCTGTAGAGGTGAAATGGTTCTGCCCCCACTGTTTATGCCAGTGACTCACTGCCAAGGGTAATGCTGAGTGACACACAAATAAGATCCCAGAATCCAATTTGCTTTGCTTTCCTTATTTCCAGAGTGCTATGTTCTAACAAATGTAAAAGTTCTTCAATTTATAAATTCTACCCTTGAAGCAAAGTGAATCAAAGCACTTGTGGCATTTGAATCTCTGTACCTTGGGAATGATTTATTGTGTTTGAATTTTTATTGTGTTTCTATTGGAGGAAATAGGCTGCTGGGTAAAGTAAACATTTCCTCAGTGTGAAAATATGCTCTAAGCATCCCCAAGTATGTGCCAAGAAGTTCTAATGTTGCTTGACAATTATTATTGCTCCATTAAGGATTTCTGAATATTCAATATAACCATGTGATTAATTTATACCTCCTCAATTCTAGATGACTGCTTTCCAAATGCTCCTTAACTTTAATACATTTACAAAAACAATTAAAATGCAATTTACCAGGTTTTAAGAGTGTTTGCCAATAGATGTTCATAAATGTTTCAGGTAACACTACTTTCTGGGTGTTTTCCTAATGGTGTCTTCCTCCCCTCCAATCCTTTTAATTCAACACTTAACAGGTAGAGCAATTCTCATGAATAAACATGTGAATTGATTGAAACAAGTGATTAAATGGCATTCAGAGGTTAGTGCTCTAGCGTTTATTTCCTAGAAAGTCTGTTAAATGTTTTCAATTAAAAAGAAAGAGGGAAATGTCTCACCTCTGAAATGAGGGGCTTTGAATTAGTGTTCTGTTAACCGTCTGGCTCTCTTAGAAGGGGTCCTGGCTGTGGTGGGGGGGTTGAAGGGAAAGAAAGTGAAGAGACACATTAAGTTACAACACTTAAATTCCTTCATCTGTGGTAGAGACCTTTCCATCTGATTAAGTGGAGATAGATGAATGAAGAATCACAGTGTTCTTCCTTAATCAGCTTAATCACCTTGAAAAATTGAGGTGGTTATTCTGCCTACCAGGCGTGAAGGGCCTAAGTGATATTTGCCAAGCTGTTTCAACACCTTGATTATCAAGTTGTACATATCACCATAGATTCAGGCTGACAGCACAAGCCCCTACCATACTTTACTTTGGAATTGCTCTGAATTGGCATTGTTACTAAAACTTAAGAAAGGAACAATGACCTCGGAACAGGTCTTACTGGTTTTAGTATTTTCAAATACCTTTTAGAATCTGACAGAGAAAGAGGATGCTGACATGAGATCTGATCCAGGTTCTAAACCTGAGAAAGTGTTAGCTGCTCAGTCATGTCTGACTCTCTGCTGCCCCATAGATTGTAGCCCACCAGGCTCTTCTGTCCATGGAATTTTCCAGGAAAGAATAATGGAATGGGTTGCCATGCCCTTCTTCAGGGGATCTTCCTGACCCAGGGATTGAACTTGGGTGTCCTGAATTGCAGGCAGATTCTTTACCAGCTAAGCCACCAGGGAAGCCTAACAGAGAAGACTCTTAAAGCTGAGCTCTTAATGCTTGGGATAGAATGTTTTTTGTTTTGTTTTGTTTCAACAGAAAGTGGAAGAAATTAGTGTCCATAACAAGTTAATGGTGAGGGTGTCAGATATTCCTCAATGGTTTTTACTCATTGACTTTTAAAAAAATTCTTATTCATTTCTATGCAGTAAATACTATAGTTATACCATATTAGATTTGATGATGCACCTTGCAAAATTTAAGTTCCTTCCCCAGGGTCTCAGCTAGGAAAAAATGGAGCCATGAGGAATGCACACCGAGGCCCTGTACCTTTTGAAGCAGCTGTGGCTCCATCACAACCTAAGACATGGCTGAGTCCATAGGACATTGTATCCCTCTCTTATTTCCAAAACCATCAATTGAAACATAGTCAAGTATAATCAAATCATTTTGATATGATCCTACCTATATTAGAAGCTCCCCCCACTTTGGGAATGAAGCAATAAACATGTGAATTTTACTATACCCGCATTTACAAAGTTGTTATGTCCCTTTATAACCATTTTATATTTGATCACCTTCTAGTTTTTCCCAAAATACTTCATTGGCTATCCCTTCCCAAAATATTTGTAACATAAGCATAATATGCACATAGGGAAGAAAAATAGACTATTTTCATGTAAATTTTATGGAAGATTTTCAGAGTTTACAAAACAATGTTGGCAAAAGTAGAAACATCAGTGTTTTTGTGTAACAATGCCCAAATATTATAAGAAAAAAAAGTTTAAGGAAATATCTCGTTGTAGAACTCAAATGACAAAAAAGCGTAGATGAAAATATTTACTCAAATATTTCTTTACATTGAATAAAAACACAAATTATAGTGAAAGTGCATTTTCTGTAATTTTGTATTTTGCATACACTTAGATATAAACCCCTGCAGAAGGCAATGGCAACCCACTCCAGTATTCTTGTCAGGAAAATCCCATGGACAGAGGAGCCTGGTGGGCTATAGTCAGTGAGGTCACAGAGAGTCCAACATCACTGGCCACAGACACACACACAGATATAAACAGGAAGATCACAGACAAATCCAGAAGCTAAGAATATAGGGGAACACCCTGAAAATCATGAGCTTTGCCATTTTTTGTAAACACTGAATTTGAAGCACTGTACTGCTGCTGCTGCTGCTAAGTCGCTTCAGTAGTGTCCGACTCTGTGCGACCCCATAGATGGCAGCCCACAAGGCTCCCCCGTCCCTGAGATTCTCCAGGCAAGAACACTGGAATGGGTTGCCATTGCCTTCTCCAATGCAGGAAAGTGAAAAGTGAAAGCGAAGTTGCTGAGTCTTGTCTGACTCTTAGCGACCCCGTGGACTGCGGCCCACCAGGCTCCTCCATCCATGGGATTTTCCAGGCAAGAGTGCTGGAGTGGGGTGCCATTGCCTTCTCCAAAAGCACTGTACTAAGTACATTTCAATTTTAAAAATATTTATTGTGAGACATTGTAATAATTTAACCTGGAGTTAACCCATAATATGTTTTACATAAATACAAATTGACGATTGATAGGCAGACAACATGGGAATACCTACATATGCCAACTTTCATTTGTCTGCTTGCCAAAAAAAAAAAAAAAAGTTTGCATATGGGGATAACTGCTAGACTATTTCACTAGTTATATACAATAATAACTATATTGAAGAAATTATTTTAGTGAATTCAATCAATAGCATGTCTCAGTTTCCACAAATGTATTTAATGTTTCACATTTCCAAGCCATAATAAATAGTCGGGCACTATAAAGTATAGGGCTGTAATCTGCCTGAGGACAAGAGTCTTCTATCACAGTGAAAAATGAGCAAATGTCCCTATGTTAATATCGATTCATGAAATGCTATAATTATTGTAAACTGATCGAAGGGCTACTTGTTTTATTTCTCTGCAAAAGTACTTAGGTTTGGTTGAAATAGCAGAATAACTGAAACCTAGACTGCATGTGTATTAGCCTGCCAGGGCTGCCATAACAAAATACAGCAGCACTGGGTGGCTTAACTCACAGGCATTTGTTTCTCTCAGCTCTGGAGGCTAGACATCCAAGATGAAGTTTGCTGTCAGAGTTGGCTTCTGGCATGTTCTTCCTGGCTTGTAGATATGTCTTCACTGTATCTTCACATGGCTTCTTCTCTGTGTCCAGGAGGACACTGCTTCCTCTTATAAGGACACCAGTCCTACCAGTCCTCACCATTATGACCTCGCTTAACATTTATTACCTCCATAGGTTCTGTCTTATCAGGGATGTGAAGTCTTCAACATCTGAGTGTGGGGGAGGGGCCCAATTCATTTTATAATAAATACATGGGAAGCCATGTTTTCTCTTAAGCACCTTCAGTGGAGACAATGGTTATAATACACTAACTGGAAAAATGTCCAGCCAGAAAAAATATTTCAGGCAGAGATTTAAAACAGTGATCAACAGTCAGATCTTGAATTAAAAGGCAACAAGCCGACAGGAGGTGCAGTAGTAGGAAGTAGTTTTAAGCCATAAGGATTGTGGTAGAATGGCCACACTTCATTATGTAAAGTGCTTTCTGTAAAAGAGGAGTGAAAACCTCAATTTCAGGGGCAGTAGCTTAATGGAAGGGTAACCAGGGGAAAGTAAGCTTGACTCAGCTTTTAGGAGTGGTATGCAAAGTAGAAAGAATCTCACTCAGGGGAGCAAGCAAGAGCCTGAGATGAAATTATAGGTAGAGTGAGACTAATTTAGACCAGAACTGTTAAGTTCTAGGTTGGGGGAAGTACAGCTACAGTATCACAGCCTCTCTGCTAGATTCTTGGCACATTATTTCATGTAGTCACACAACTATTCCATAAAGTTCTCATTTACGTACTACAGATGGTGACATCTATGCTCAGGTAAGGTAAGATACTAACCCGAAGGGCATATGCAAAGATAAGGAGCAAACATTGTTTTCTCTCTGTTAATATTTCGTTATCTTTCTACTCTCAAAATGCGGTTTTCTATATTATATACAACAAGAAAGACATAGAATGTTTTGCAGATATTACCCTCCACCCCCAAGAAAAATACTCAAATAGCCAACCTTCTACATACTAGTCAAGGAGAGGAAATATTCTGGAACACAAGATGAAATGTAGGGGTTAATAGAAGCCAAATTCCAGTATTCAGTTAAATATAAGTGCAAAAAAGTCAGAAAAATCATTCCACATAAAAGCTAGACTTAAAAAAAAAAATCCATTAGCAAAGAAAGAGAGTACAAAGGGAGAGAAAGATGGAGGGTAAACGGAATAATAAGATGGTTGGATGGCATCACCGACTCAGTGGACATGAGCTTGAGCAAGCTCCGTGAGACGGTGAAGGACAGGGAAGCCTGGCGAGCTGCACTCCATGGGGATACAAAGCATCAGACATGACTGAGGGACTGAACTGAAACAAAGAAGATGGCAGAAAACAGAAAGAGCTTTAGTTCTCCAGTTTCCTTTAGTACTTTGTACATGCCTGAAGGTGACATCTTAAAGTACTGCTACAAGTCATCCGAGTAAAAGATCACTCAACTATTGAGCCCTGGAGAATAACACATGCAAATGAACACTTTCTGATGTTCATAATGATATATTAAAGCTATATTCTGCTGGCAAATGAATGTAACAAAATTCTTGAACTTGAATAAACGGACAAGCAAGAACTAAAGTAACAAGAGGGGAAATATGTGTATTGATGGTTTTATGTCAATAGTATTTAAATTCATACGTTAGTGCTTTAAGAAAGCCAAGTATACTTTTGTAGTTCTAAATCATTTACAAGAATTAGAATGAGTTCCATTAATAATACATTAGAATTTAATCTTAAAATTGAAGATGCTGAATACAGGCTAATATTCACACCTAATGAATGAACACAGTAAGCCTCTGGGTTTTGAGTTTACCTAAAGTACCTTTGTTACTAAAGTATAGAAAGTGAAAGTGAAGTCGCTCAGTGCTCTTTGCAACCCCATGAATCACAGCATGTCAGGCAAGGAGGAGGAAAGGAAAAACATCTTTTTTTTTTTATTTCCTGCATTCCTTAGTCTTAGTCACATAAAATGTTTTGGGTTTTTTTTTTTTTTTCCCTTTAAGCCTGTTGCTGATGATTACACAACAAAACAACTCAGCTTAAACTCTGTACTAAGGATTATATAATAACAATGTATCCTGCTTGAGGACAGTTGCTCTCCTTGAAAACCTTCTGACTAATCCTGTTATCTTAGAATGTATATTATGGGAGAAGCTCTGGTAAAATCTTTTTATTCTTTGTTCTAATCTTGTCATCTTAACATGTAGATTGTGGGAGTGGGTCTAGTAAGACCTTAATAACCTTGAGACATTCTTTTCATTTATTGTTAATAACCAATTAAAAAAGTATACAACTCCTTTGCTAACACTAGCAAGGGGGGCACTCTCTGACCCCCTTCTATCAGAAGCTTTCTCTGTCCCTTGTTCAGTTCAGTTCAGTTCAGTCGCTCAGTCGTGTCCAACTCTTTGCAACCCCATGAATCGCAGCATGCCAGGCCTCCCTGTCCATCACCAACTCCCGGAGTTCACTCAGACTCACGTCCATCAAGTCAATGATGCCATCCAGCCATCTCATCCTCTGTCATCCCCTTCTCCTCCTGCCCCCAATCCCTCCCAGCATCAGAGTCTTGTCCAATGAGTCAACTCTTCGTGTGAGGTGGCCAAAGTACTGGAGTTTCAGCTTTAGCATCATTCCTTCCAAAGAAATCCCAGGGCTGATCTCCTTTAGAATGGACTGGTTGGATCTCCTTGCAGTCCCAGGGACTCTCAAGAGTCTTCTCCAACACCACAGTTCAAAAGCATCAATTCTTCAGTGCTCAGCTTTCTTCACAGTCCAACTCTCACATCCATACATGACCACTGGAAAAACCATAGCCTTGACTAGACGGGCCTTTGTTGGCAAAATAATGTCTCTGCTTTTAATTATGCTACCTAGGTTGGTCATAACTTTTCTTCCAAGGAGTAAGCGCCTTTTAATTTCATGTCTCTTGTTATACTTTAATAAAACACTGCTGCACAAAAGCTCTCGAGTGATCAAGCCTGTTCCCTGGTCCCAAAGCTAAATCTTCTTCAGAGATAACGAATCAGACACTGTTCATGGTAAGCTATTAAAACTATACCTTTTCCCTATTACTAACCCAAAGAGCTAAAATTGGAAGGTATACAGTTCATTAACCAATATGTGGTTACATTACATGCTAGCAAAGTAATGCTCAAAATTCTCCAAGCCAGGTTTCAACAGTATGTGAACTGTGAACTTCCAGACGTTCAAGCTAGATTTAGAAAAGGCAGAGGAGCCAAAGATCAAATTGCCAACATCCACTGGATTATCAAAAAATCAAGAAAGTTCCAGAAAAACATGCACTTTTGCTTTATTGACTACACCAAAACTTTTGACTGTGTGGATCACAACAAACTGTGGAAAATTCTGAAAGAGATGGGAAGACAAGACCACCTGACCTGCCTCCTGAGACAGCTGTATGCAGGTCAAGGAGCAACAGTTAGAACTGGACATGGAACAACAGACTGGTTCCAAATTGGGAAAGGAGTATGTCAAGGCTGTATATTGTCACTGTGATTATTTAGCTTATATACAGAGTACATCATGCAAAATGCTGAGCTGAATGAAGCACAAGCTGGAATCAAGATTGCCGGGAGAAATACCAATAAACTCAGATACGCAGATGACATCACCCTTATGGCAGAAAGTGAAGAAGAACTAAAGAGCCTCTTGATGAAAGTGAAAGAGAAGAGTTAAAAAGCTGGCTTAAAACTCAACCTTCAGAAAACTAAGATCATGGTATCCAGTCCCATCAGTTCATGGCAAATAGATGGGGAAACAGTGGGAATAGTGATAGACTTTATTTTGGGGGGGCTCCAAAATCACTGCAGATGGTGACTGCAGCCATGAAATTAGAAGAAGCCTACTCCTTGGAAGAAAAGTTATGTTCAACCTAGACAGAATATTGAAAAGCAGAGACATTACTTTGCCAGCAAAGGTCCGTCTAGTCAAAACTATGGTTTTTCCACTAGTCATGTATGGATGTGGGAGTTGCACCATGAAGAGAGAATTGCGAAAGAATTGATGCTTTTGAACTGTGGTGTTGGAGAAGACTCAAGAGTCCCTTGGACTGCAAGGAGATCCAACCAGTCCATCCGAAAGGAAATCAATCCTAAATATTCATTGGGAGGACAGATGCTGAAGCTGAAACTCCAATACTCTGGCCACCTTATGGGAATAACTAACTCATTGAAAAAGACCCTGATGCTGGGAGAGATTGAAGGCGGGAAGAGAAGAGGACAACAGAGGATGAGATGGCTGGATGGCATCACCGACGCAGTGGACATGAGTTTGAGCAAACTCTTGAGAGTTGGGGATGGACAGGAAAGATTGGTGTCCTACACTCCATGGGGTCACAAGAAGTCAGAGATGACTGAGTGACTGAACTGAACTAGACTGAATGCAAGAGTAAGTTAAATGGAAATCACAAGAGTCAATAGATAAAGAATCTGAAAATTATGTTAGGTTGATTTTTCCTAATATTAGGTTCAGAATTAGGGTTTATTAAAGAGTAGTATTGGGCTTCCCTCATGGCTTAGAGCGGAGAAGGCAATGGCACCCCACTCCAGTACTCTTGCCTCGAAAATCCCATGGACGGAGGAGCCTAGTGGGCTGCAGTCCATGGGGTCTCGAAGAGTCGGACACGACTAAGTGACTTCACTTTCACTTTTCACTTTCATGCACTGGAGAAGGAAATGGCAGCCCACTCCAGTGTTCTTGCCTGGAGAATCCCAGGGATGGGGAGCCTGGTGGGCTGCCGTCTCTGGGGTTGCACAGAGTCAGACACGACTGAAGTGACTTAGCAGCATGGCTTAGAGGGTAAAGCGTCCACCTGCAATGGGGGATACCCGGGTTCAATCCCTGAGTAGGGAAGATCCCCTGGAGAAGGAAGTGTTAACCCACTCTAGTACTCTTGCCTGGAAAATCCCATGGACAGAGGAGCCTGGGAAGCTGCAATCCATGGGGTGGCAAAAGAGTATTAGTTGCTAAATGTAATCAGTTAACCTAAGGTCATAAAAGATACTATAAAGGTCCCCTGGGGAGCAAAAGGCTTATTTCTATTGAATATTCTTTTATAATGTATAATGACTTATTTCTAAAAAAGTATATGAATTGGCTTATAATAAAAGTGTAAGACCTTCCTATTCAGTGTGCCATGGGTCACTATTTAAGACCTTAACTAAACAGACGTTTAGCTTACCAAAACCTGAAAAAATGTTATGGTGTTATAAATTATATCCAGCAAAATTTCCACAATTTTCTTAACTCTTGCTTTACTAAACCTTAATGTTTTCCACAGAAATTAAATCAAAGATGCAGAAGAACATTTGTTTACTGTTTGCCTTTGGCCCCACCTGAAAGACTTCTGAGTTTTGAGGATCTCTTTTGTTCCATTAAAAACTGCCTCATGTTTCCCCTTCGGTTTACCCTTCCTAGAATCTTTCCAGTGATAATTGCTTTTTAAACATCAGATAATTTGCTCAATATGTATGACCAAATTATTACAACTGCTTAATGTTTTAACCTTAATCTTTTAAATTAAAAGACGCTTACTCCTTGGAAGGAAAGTTATGACCAACCTAGACAGCATATTAAAAACCAGAGACATTACCTTGCCAACAAAGTCTAGTCAAGACTGTGGTTTTTCAGTATTCATATATGGATGTGAGAGTTGGACTATAAAGAAAGCTGAGCACTGAAAAATTGATGCTTTTGAACTGTGGTGTTGAAGAAAACTCTTGAGAGTCCCTTGGACTGCAAGGAGATCCAACCAGCCCATCCTAAAGAAAATCAGTCCTGAGTATTAGGTTGCCATTAACCCCACCATAGAGGTGCCAGAACTTACACAGGGCTGGGAAAAAGACTCTTGGAGGGCACAAACAGAACCTTGTGCACCAGGCCCCAGGAGAAGAGAGCAGTGACCCCATGGGAAACTGACCCAGACTTGCCTGTGAGTGTCCAGGAGTCTACAGCAGAGGCGTGAGTTGGTGGTGCCCTGCTGCAGGATTGGGGGCACTGAGTGTAGCGGTACATGCATGGGATTCTTTAAAGGGGGGTCACCATTATCTTCGTTACATCCACCATAGTTTGGCCCCAGGTAAATAGCAGGGAGGTAACACAGCTCCACGCATCAGCAGAAAATTAGATTATAGATTTACCAAGCTTGGCCCAGCCCATCAGAACAAGACCCACATTACAACCAGTCAGTCTCTCCCATCAGGAAGCTTCCATAAGCCTCTTATACTTCTCCATCAGAGAGCAGACACAGTGAAAACCACAGTCACAGAAACCTAACCTATCTAATCACATGGACCACAGCCTTGTCTAAATCATCGAAACAATGAGCCCATGCCCTGTACAGCCACCCAAGAGGGACAGGTCATGGTGGAGAGTTCTGACAAAATGCAGTCCACTGGAGAAGGAAATGGCAAACCACTGCAGTACTCTTGCCTTGAGAACCCCATGAACAGTAAGAAAAAGCAAAAAGATAGGACACCGAAAGATGAACTCCGCAGGTCGGTAGATGCCCAATATGCTACTGGAGATCAGTGGAAAAATAACTCCAGAAAGAATGAAGGGATGGAGCCAAAGCAAAAATAATTCCAAGTTGTGGATGTGACTGGTGATAGAAGCAAGATCCGATGCTGTAAACAGCAATATTGCATAGAAACCTGGAATGTTAGGTCCATGAACCAAGGCAAATTGGAAGTGGTCAAACAGGGGATAGGAAGAGTGAACGTTGACATTCTAGGAATCAGTGAACTAAAATGTACAGGAATGGGTGAATTTAACTCAGATGACAATTATATCTACTACTGTTGGCAGGAATCCCTTAGAAGGAATGGAGTAGCTATCATAGTCAACAAAGACTCTGAAATGCAGTACTTGGATGCAAGCTCAAAAACGACAAAATGATCTCTGTTCATTTCTAAGGCAAACCATTCAGTATCACAGTAATCCAAGTCTATGCCCCAACCAGTAACGCTGAAGAAGCTGAAGTTGAACGGTTCTATGAAGACCTATAAGACCTTTTAGAACTAACACCCAAAAACGATGTCCTTTTCATTACGGGGGACTGGAATGCAAAAGTAGAAAGTCAAGAAACACCTAGAGTAACAGGCAAATTTGGCCTTGGAGTACAGAATGAAGCAGGTCAAAGACTAATAGAGTTTTGCCAGTAGAACACACTGGTCATAGCAAACTTCCAGTTCCAATAGCACAGTAGAAGACTCTACACATGGACATCACTAGATGCTCAATAATGAAATCAGATTGATTATATTCTTTGCAGCCAAAGATGGAGAATCTCTAAACAGTCAGCAAAAACAAGACTGGGAGCTAATTGTGGCTCAGATAATGAACTCCTTATTGCCAAATTCAGACTTAAATTGAAGAAAGTAGGGAAAACCACTAGGCCATTCAGGTATGACCTAAATCAAATCCCTTACAATTATACAGTGGAAGTGAGAAATAGATTCAAGGGACTAGATCTGATACACAGAGTGCCTGATGAACTATGGATGGAGGTTCATGACATTATACAGGAGACAGGGATCAAGACCATCCCCAAGAAAAAGAAATGAAAAAAAGCAAAATAACTTTCTGAGGAGGCCTTACAAATAGCTTTGAAAAAAAGAGAAGCAAAAGACAAAGGTGCAAAGGAAAGATATACCCATGTGAATGCAGATTCCAAAGAATACAAGGAGAGATAAGAAAGCCTTCCTCAGTAATCAATGCAAAGAAATAGAGGAAAACAATAGAATGGTAGAGACTAGAGATCTTTTCAAGAAAATGAGAGATACCAAGGGAAAATTTCATGGAAAAGACAGAAATGGTAGGGACCTAACAGAAGCCGAAGATATTAAGAAGAGGTGGCAAGAATACACAGAAGAACTGTACAAAAAAGGTCTTCATGACCCAGATAACCACAATGGTGTGATCACTCACCGAGAGCCAGACATCCTGGAAAGTGAAGTCAAGTGGGCCTTAGGAAGCATTACTACGAACAAAGCTAAAGGAGGTGATGGAATTCCAGTTGAGGTATTTCAAATCCTGGAAGATGATGCTGTGAAAGTGCTGCACTCAATATGCCAGCAAATCTGGAAAAGTCAGCAGTGGCCACAGCACTGGAAAAGTTGCTTTCATTCCAATCCCTAAGAAAGGCAATGCCAAAGAATGCTCAAACTACCACACAATTGCACTCATCTCACACACTAGGAAAATAGAGCCCCAAATTCTCCAAGCCATGCTTCAACAATATGTGAACTTTGAACTTCTGTATGTTCAAGCTGGTTTTAGAAAAGGCAAAGGAAACAGAAATCAAATTGCCAACATCAGTTGGATCATCGAAAAAGCAAGAGAGTCCAGAAAGAACATCTACTTCTGCTTTATTGACTATGCCAAAGCCTTTGACTGTGTGGATCACAACAAACTGTGGAAAATTCTTCAAGATATGGGAATACCAGATCACCTGACATGCCTCTTGAGAAACCTATATGCAGGTCAGGAAGGAACAGTTACAACTGGACATGGAACAACAGACTGGTTCCAAATAGGAAGCAGAGTATGTCCAGGCTATATCTTGTCACACTCTTATTTAACTTATATGCAGAATACATCATGAGAAACGCTGGGCTGATGAAGCACAAGCTGGAATCAAGATTGCTGGGAGAAATATCAATAACCTCAGACATGCAGATGACACCACCCCTATGGCAGAAAGTGAAGAAGAACTAAAGAGCCTCTTGATGAACGTGAAAGAAGAGAGTGAAAAAGTTGGCTTAAAGCTCAACATTCATAAAACTCAGATCATGTCATCTGGTTCCATCACTTCATGGCAAATAGATGGGGAAACAGTGGCAGACTATTTTTCTGGGCTCCAAAATCACTACAAATGGTGATTGCAGCCATGAAATTAAAAAACTATTACTGCTTAGAAGGAAAGTTATGACCATCCTAGACAGCATATTAAAAAGCAGAGACATTATTTTCCCAACAAAGGTCCATCTAGTCAAATCTATGATTTTTTCCAGTAGTCATGTATGGATGTGAGACTTGGAATATAAAGAAAGGTGATCACTGGAGAATTGATGCTTTTGAATTGTGGTGTTGGGGAAGACTCTTGAAGGTCCCTTGGACTTCAAGAAGATCCAACCAGAGGGAGGAGCTAAGATGGCAGAGGAGTAGGACGGGGAGAACACTTTCTCCCCCACAAATTCATCAAAAGAACATTTAAACGCCAAGTAAATTCCACAAAACAACTGAATGCTGGCAGAGGGCATCAGGTACCCAGAAAAGCAACCCAAGTCTTCGAAAGGAAAGAGAAGAAATACCGCTCCACCCACCAGAACACCGACACAAGCTTCCCTAACCAAGAACCTTGACAAGCCACCTGTACAAACCCACACAGAGCAAGGAAACGCCACAATAAAGAGAACTCCACAAAGTGCCAGAATACAGAAAGGACACCCCAAATTCAGCAATTTAAACAAGATGAAGAGACAGCGGAATACCCAGCAGATAAAGAAACAGGATAAATGTGCACCAAACCAAACAAAAGAGGAAGAGATAGGGAATCTACCTGATAAAGAATTCCAAATAATGATAGTGAAATTGATCCAAAATCTTGAAATCAAAATGGAATCACAGATAAATAGCTTGGAGACAAAGATTGAGAAGATGCAAGAAAGGTTTAACAAAGACCTAGAAGAAATAAAAGAGAGTCAATATAAAATGAATAATGCAATAAATGAAATTAAAAACACTCTGGAGGCAACAAATAGTAGAATAACAGAGGCAGAAGATAGGATTAGTGAAGTAGAAGATAGAATGGTAGAAATAAATGTATCAGAGAGGATAAAAGAAAAACGAATTAAAAGAAATGAGGACAATCTCAGAGACCTCCAGGACAATATTAAACGCTACAACATTCAAATCATAGGGGTCCCAGAAGAAAAAGACAAAAAGAAAGACCATGAGAAAATACTTGAAGAGATAATAGTTGAAAACTTCCCTAAAATGGGGAGGGAGATAATCACCCAAGTCCAAGAAACCCAGAGAGTCCCAAACAGGATAAACCCAAGGTGAAACACCCCAAGACACATATTAATCAAATTAACAAAGATCAAACACAAAGAACAAATATTAAAAGCAGCAAGGGAAAAACAACAAATAACACACAAGGGAATTCCCATAAGGATAACAGCTGATCTTTCAATAGAAACTCTTCAAGCCAGGAGGGAATGGCAAGACATACTTAAAGTGATGAAAGAAAATAACCTACAGCCCAGATTATTGTACCCAGCAAGGATCTCATTCAAATATGAAGGAGAAATCAAAAGCTTCTCAGACAAGCAAAAGCTGAGAGAATTCAGCACCACCAAACCAGCTCTCCAACAAATACTAAAGGATATTCTCTAGACAGGAAACACAAAAACGGTGTATAAACTCGAACCCAAAACAATAAAGTAAATGGCAACGGGATCATACTTATCAGTAATTACCTTAAATATAAATGGGTTGAATGCCCCAACCAAAAGACAAAGACTGGCTGAATGGATACAAAAACAAGACCCCTACATATGTTGTCTACAAGAGACCCACCTCAAAACAGGAGACACATACAGACTCAAAGTGAAGGGCTGGAAAAAGATTTTCCATGCAAATAGGGACCAAAAGAAAGCAGGAGTAGCGATACTTATATCAGATAAAATGGACTTTAAAATAAAGGCTGTGAAAAGAGACAAAGATGGTCACTTCCTAATGATCAAAGGATCAATCCAAGAAGAAGATATAACAATTATAAATATATATGCACCCAACACGGGAGCGCCACAATATGTAAGACAAATGCTAACAAGTATAAAAGGAGAAATTAACAATAACACAATAATAGTGGGAGACTTTAATACCCCACTCACACCTATGGATAGATCAACTAAACAGAAAATTAACAAGGAAACACAAACGTTAAACAATACAATAGACCAGTTAGACCTAATTGATATCTATAGGACATTTCATCCCCAAATAATGAATTTCACTTTTTTCTCAAGCGCACATGGAACCTTCTCCAGGATAGATCACATCCTGGGCCATAAAGCTAGCCTTGGTAAACTCAAAACAATAGAAATCATTCCAAGCATCTTTTCTGACCACAGTGCAGTAAGATTAGATCTCAATTACAGGAGAAAAACTATTAAAAATTCCAACATATGGAGGCTGAAAAACACGCTGCTGAATAACCAACAAATAAAAGAAATCAAAAAAGAAATCAAAATTTGCATAGAAACTAATGAAAATGAAAACACAGCAACTCAAAACTTGTGGGACACTTTAAAAGCAGTCCTAAGGGGAAAGTTCATAGCAATACAGGCACATCTCAAGAAACAAGAAAAAAGTCAAATAAATAACCTAACCCTACACCTAAAGCAACTAGAAAAGGAAGAAATGAAGAACCCCAGGGTTAGTAGAAGGAAAGAAATCTTAAAAATTAGGGCAGAAATAAATGCAAAAGAAACAAAAGAGACCATAGCAAAAATCAACAAAACCAAAAGCTGGTTCTTTGAAAGGATAAATAAAATTGACAAACCATTAGCCAGACTCATCAAGAAACAAAGGGAGAAAAATCAAATCAATAAAATTAGAAATGAAAATGGAGAGATCACAACAGACAACACAGAAATACAAAGGATCATAAGAGACTACTATCAACAATTATATGCCAATAAAATGGACAACGTGGAAGAAGTGGACAAATTCTTAGAAAAGTACAACTTTCCAAAACTAGACCAGGAAGAAATAGAAAATCTTAACAGACCCGTCACAAGCATGGAAATTGAAACTGTAATCAAAAATCTTCCAGCAAACAAAAGCCCAGGTCCAGATGGCTTCCCAGCTGAATTCTACCAAAAATTTAGAGAAAAGCTAACACCCATCCTACTCAAACTCTTCCAGAAAATTGCAGAGGAAGGTAAACTTCCAAACTCATTCTATGAGGCCACCATCACCCTAATACCAAAACCTGACAAAGATGCCACAAAAAAAGAAAACTACAGGCCAATATCACTGATGAACATAGATGCAAAAATCCTTAACAAAATTCTAGCAATCAGAATCCAACAACACATTAAAAAGATCATACACCATGACCAAGTGGGCTTTATCCCAGGGATGCAAAGATTCTTCAATATCCGCAAATCAATCAATGTTATACACCACATTAAGAAATTGAAAAATAAAAACCATATGATTATCTCAATAGATGCAGAGAAAGCCTTTGACAAAATTCAACATCCATTTATGATAAGAACTCTCCAGAAAGCAGGAATAGAAGGAACATACCTCAACATAATAAAAGCTATATATGACAAACCCACAGCAAACATTATCCTCAATGGTGAAAAATTGAAAGCATTTCCTCTAAAGTCAGGAACAAGACAAGGGTGCCCACTTTCACCATTACTATTCAACATAGTTTTGAAAGTTTTGGCCACAGCAATCAGAGCAGAAAAAGAAATAAAAGGAATCCAAGTTGGAAAAGAAGAAGTAAAACTCTCACTGTTTGCAGATGACATGATCCTCTACATAGAAAACCCTAAAGATTCCACCAGAAAATTACTAGAACTAATCAATGAATGTAGTAAAGTTGCAGGATATAAAATCAACACACAGAAATCCCTTGCATTCCTATACACTAATAATGAGAAAACAGAAAGAGAAATTAAGGAAACAATTCCATTCACCATTGCAACGGAAAGAATAAAATACTTAGGAATATATCTACCTAAAGAAACTAAAGACCTATATATAGAAAACTATAAAACACTGGTGAAAGAAATCAAAGAGGACACTAATAGATGGAGAAATATACCATGTTCATGGATTGGAAGAATCAATATAGTGAAAATGAGTATACTACCCAAAGCAATTTATAGATTCAATGCAATCCCTATCAAGCTACCAACGGTATTCTTCACAGAGCTAGAACAAATAATTTCACAATTTGTATGGAAATACAGAAAACCTCGAATAGCCAAAGCTATCTTGAGAAAGAAGAATGGAACTGGAGGAATCAACCTGCCTGACTTCAGGCTCTATTACAAAGCCACAGTTATCAAGACAGTATGGTACTGGCACAAAGACAGAAATATTGATCAATGGAACAAAATAGAAAGCCCAGAGATAAATCCATGCACATATGGACACCTTATCTTTGACAAAGGAGGCAAAAATATACAATGGATTAAAGACAATCTCTTTAACAAGTGGTGCTGGGAAAACTGGTCAACCACTTGTAAAAGAATGAAACTAGAACACTTTCTAACACCATACACAAAAATAAACTCAAAATGGATTAAAGATCTAAACGTAAGACCAGAAACTATAAAACTCCTAGAGGAGAACATAGGCAAAACACTCTCTGACATACATCACAGCAGGATCCTCTATGACCCACCTCCCAGAATATTGGAAATAAAAGCAAAAATAAACAAATGGGACCTAATTAAACTTAAAAGCTTCTGCACAACAAAGGAAACTATTAGCAAGGTGAAAAGGCAGCCTTCAGAATGGGACAAAATAATAGCAAATGAAGCAACTGACAAACAACTAATCTCAAAAATATACAAGCAACTCCTACAGCTCAACTCCAGAAAAATAAATGACCCAATCAAAAAATGGGCCGAAGAACTAAATAGACATTTCTCCAAAAAAGACATACAGATGGCTAACAAACACATGAAAAGATGCTCAACATCACTCATTATCAGAGAAATGCAAATCAAAACCACTATGAGGTACCATTTCACGCCAGTCAGAATGGCTGCAATCCATAAGTCTACAAGCAATAAATGCTGGAGAGGGTGTGGAGAAAAAGGAACCCTCTTACACTGTTGGTGGGAATGCAAACTAGTACAGCCACTATGGAGAACAGTGTGGAAATTCCTTAAAAAACTGGAAATAGAACTGCCTTATGATCCAGCAATCCCACTGCTGGGCATACACACTGAGGAAACCAGAAGGGAAAGAGACACGTGTACCCCAATGTTCATCGCAGCACTGTTTATAATAGCCAGGACATGGAAGCAACCTAGATGCCCATCAGCAGATGAATGGATAAGAAAGCAGTGGTACATATACACAATGGAGTATTACTCAGCCATTAAAAAGAATACATTTGAATCAGTTCTAATGAGATGGATGAAACTGGAACCTATTATACAGAGTGAAGTAAGCCAAAAAGAAAAACACCAATACAGTATACTAACGCATATATATGGAATTTAGAAAGATGGTAACAATAACCCTGTGTACGAGACAGCAAAAGAGACACTGATGTATAGATCAGTCTTATGGACTCTGTGGGAGAGGGAGAGGGTGGGGAGATTTGGGAGAATAGCATTGAAACATGTATAATATCATGTATGAAACGAGTCACCAGTCCAGGTTCGATGCACGATACTGGATGCTTGGGGCTGGAGCACTGGGACAACCCAGAGGGTATGGGGACGGAGGAGGGAGGAGGGTTCAGGATGGGAAACACAGGTATACGTGTGGCGGATTCATTTTGATATTTGGCAGAATGAATACAGTATTGTAAAGTTTAAAAATAAAATAAAATAAAAAAAGAAAAGAAGATCCAACCAGTACATCCTAAAGGAGATCAGTCCTGATTGTTCATTGGAAGGATTGATGTTGAAGCTGACACTCTAATACTTTGGCCAGTTTCTGGGAGGAGCTGACTCATTTGAAAAGACCCTGATGCTAGGAAAGATTGAAGGTGGTAGAAGAAGGAGATGACAGAGGATGAGATGATTGGATGGCATCTCTGACTAAATGGACATGGATTTGAGTAAACTCTGGGAGTTGGTGATGGACAGGGAGGCCTGGCGTGCTACAGTCCATGGGGTCACAAAGAGTTGGACACAACTGAGTGACTGTACTGACTGACTAATGTTTTAACCAGTATCATTAAAACATTCCCTTTCTTTCTGCTGTCACTAGGATTGTTTTATGTTTTCATTATGGTATTCTAGGATTAGTCACTCAGTCATGTCTGACTCTTTGTGAACCCAGGGACTGTAGCCTGCAAGCTTCCTCTGTCCTTGGGATTTTCCAGATAGGAATACTGCAGTGGATTGCCATTTCCTTTTCAGGCGTTTTTCTCCACCCTGGGATTGAATCTGGGTCTCCTGCATTGCCAACAGACTCTTTACCAACTGAGCCAATAGTGAAGCCTGTTGATATTCTAAGTTCTTCTTAAATTGACTCACATCTAGTTAAATAATATGGTTTGCCATCTTTCCCTAACTTGGAATCCTTCACTCCGTTCCTTTTGGTCTTCCTGGTGTCCTTTTATGCTCACGAGCTTTCCACTACTTATAAAGGCTCCCCACTTCTTCTTTCAAGCCATACTTCCGGAGTATACTTCTCTGTGAAGCCTTGCTAATTTCACTTGAGTTTATACCACTTAATTTTTTCATCAAGTACACCTTTCCTCTTTACAGCTTCCTCATTTCTGAATTTGTTTCTCAGCTAAGTGATAAACTGAGTTAGGATACTGAAAATGGAATTTTTTTCCCCCTTAACTATTTCTAGCATCTAGGCCATATTAGATGCATAATTTGTGAAAAACATTAATGTTTTATCATTTCCATGATGTAACTAAATGCATTTTCTTTAGGAAAAAATACAGTAAAAATCCAGAAGCAAAAGAACAATGAGACTAGAAACGAGTGAAAGAACACTTTACAAACAACCACATTAAAACTGTCTCACTGTAAATATGACACATTAGGGACTTATTTTTTCTCTTCCCAGTTTATAAGCCTTATGTCTGCGCTGGTAACTTCTATGCTTCTTTTGAAATAGGCCTCTTGTGAAATATTATGCCATACCATGTCTCATATATTATAAAAAGTTTTGTTTTCCTACCAATATTACTATATATTTGAAAATTGCAATGTAAGTATATGTAAATTAAAAATACTAGTGAGAATGGGACAGCCATTTGGAAATCTAACATGTTTTAAATGTTAAAAAAAATACTATGGAGACTAAATACATAAGTATATAGGAAAATATAGGTAAGAAATGGAAGAAATAAATTTTTTTTACATTATTCTATCTAGAACATTTTCTTAGCTTTTTAAACTCGAGTAAGAATTATACAGAGTGAAGTAAGCCAGAAAGAAAAACACCAATACAGTATACTAATGCATATATATGGAATTTAGAAAGATGGTAACAATAACCTTGTATACAAGACAGCAAAAGAGACACTGATGTATAGAACAGTCTTTTGGACTCTGTGGGAGAGGGAGAGGGTGGGATGATTTGGGAGAATGGCATTGAAACATGTATAATATCATATATGAAATGAGTTGCCAGTCCAGGTTCGACACACGATACTGGATGCTTGGGGCTGGTGCACTGGGACACCCCGAGAGGGATAGTACAGGGAGGGAGGAGGGAGGAGGGTTCAGGACAGGGAACATGTGTGTACCTGTGGCGGATTCATGTTGATATATGGCAAAACCAATACAATATTGTAAAGTTAAAAAATAAAATAAATAAATAAATAAAATAAATTTTAAAAAAAGAAGAAAATAAACTTTTTCTGAAACTATTTTGACTATAATTGTTAAACTGTAACTGTTAAAATCAAAATAAATCATTAGACTGTATGCACTGTTCATCTTACCTTGATGATAATTTTTCTGTTGCATAGAGTCTTACCCTGTTTCCCACTTTTGAAGTCTGGAATCCAGAGGTAGTAAGTGAACTCTCCAATAAATTTCAGGAGAACTCCCAGTGTTACTTTTACACCCAAGCCATCTGTTCTTGTTCTGCCTTTCCTATTGTCTTATGTATTGGTTAGCCTTTCTGACTTTTTTTCATTTTCCCTTTGTTTTTTTTGTTTGTTTGTTTTTCCTTCTATTGCCAGGTCAAAATCTAATGTCTAAGATTCCTTTATCTTACATAAAAGTAAATATTAATCCATTTTATATGACATTTAAGTTTTATCCTCTCTGTGGAAAGCCAATTTTTAGAAAATCATAAATTTATTTACCTCAGATTTCTTACCATAAAGTCTGTTCCCATAAATATGATGGTAATAATGAATAAAACTTTTGACTTTAAATAGACATGTATCATATATTTCAATATGCCATCACCCTAGAGGTGGTACCAGGTAGACCATTATACATAATAGCTAAAGGTTGTTTCAGATGGAAACATCATCAATAATCTTTTTTAAAGTATGCTGATTTTAGGATTGCCTTCATCAATTATTGTGACAGCTTCTAAATTATGTATTTTATGGAATTCTTCATTTTTATGTACAGTTAATATATTTTTATAAAGTATTTATGAAATTTTATATTGATTAGCTCATTTTGGAGACATACTAAATTTATTATCCAAGCTGCTTAGAGGTGACTTTAATGGACCTGAAGGTAATACAAGAGGTGTTTTTTTTTCATATTGGTTAACAATAACAGCTTGTTGTGCAAGTTAAATTCATAAAAAATTACACCTTAATATGCAAATCCTTTTTTCATTACTAATGCAGAGCAAGGCCAAGCCAACAGAATAGCAAACACTAACATTTTGCCTCTAAGTGCTCATGGACATAAAATAAATGAGGCATGGCTATTGATTGTCTTTGGCCTACATTATCTGCACAGGAACTATTAAGGAGGCTTTTCCATCTTCCTTTCATGGCTCATTTTCTCATACTATCTAATGAAGAGCTTCACTTAAACTATAATGTGCTACTCTCCCAAAAGTACAATTTTATGGCACTGAAAAGCAATACTTGTGTATCAAAGACTGTTTTTACTGCTACATTTATTGGCTTGTTGTACTATATAAAATTATAAAATATTCTAGAGCTGGGTGACATTATTAGTTCTTTTAATTATTTTCTGATTTAAGATTTTATTTTGTCAAACCTGCTGAATAACAAATATCACTATAATATTCACATCATCGGACACATTTTTAAATCCTCTAAAATACTTATAATTTATTATTATATATAACTTTAAGATGGGGTTGCTGTGAGAGTCAAGCAAAAGTATAACACATATTTTTGAACATTCTGAATTTAGTTAGGGTCTCTTTCAAATATTAATGAGTGAGCATTTGGATGGAAAAATTAGAATTTCATCAAGAAGATTTGGAAATAATGTGTCTTCAGTTGTTGAAACCACAGGAATGAATGAAACTGTTTGGGAAGATGGTGTGGCAGGAAAACAGTCAAAGGTGGAATTTAGAAAATTTTGATATTTAAGGAGTGGAGAATAAGCAAGTGCCTATGAGATCAGATAGGTAAAGAAGGACACATACAGACCAGCAGACAGTGGTGTCATGGAAATCTAATGAGGAAAATCCATGGAAAGTGAGTGTCAGATGCCAGAGAAAATTATGCTTTATTGCCGTTGCTTCTCTCATCTTGAGACCTGGAAATCAAAGATAGGGAGATTATTATCAACTCTTCCTTTCCTTTTCCTTCTATCCTTCTTCCCTCCCTCCCTGCAGGATGGGTATGGATACATACATCTCTCAGGTGTATCTCTTGTAAACAGGTTGTGGGTAGACAGTTGAATTTTCTTGTCTCTGCCTTTCCTCCCCAACATTATTAGTCTCTGGCTTTTAATGGTGGTTCAGCAGTAAAATAATCTTCCTGCCAATGCAGGAGACACAGGTTCGCAGGTTCAATACCTGGGTCAGGAAAATCTCCTGGAGAAGGAAATGGCAACCCAATCCATCCAGTATCCTTGAATGTAAAATCCCATAGACGGAGGAGCCTGGTAGGCTACAGTCCATGGAGTCACAAACAGTCAGACACAGCTTGATGACTGAACAAACACAAAAATTGAAAATAATATGATATTGGTCACTGATATTTTTGGACTTACTTTTAGCACCTTCAGTTCAGTACCAGTCACTCAGTCGTGTCCGACTCTGCGACCCCATGAATCACAGCACGCCAGGCCTCCCTGTCCATCACCAACTCCCGGAGTTCACTGAGACTCACATCCATCGAGTCAGTGATGCCATCCAGCCATCTCATCCTCTGTCATCCCCTTCTCTTCCTGCCCCCAAACCCTCCCAGCATCAGAGTCTTTTCCAATGAGTCAACTCTTCGCATGAGGTGGCCAAAGTACTGGAGTTTCAGCTTTAGCATCATTCCTTCCAAAGAAATCCCAGGGCTGATCTCCTTCAGAATGGACTGGTTGGATCTCCTTGCAGTCCAAGGGACTCTCAAGAGTCTTCTACAACACCACAGTTCAAAAGCATCAATTCTTCAGCGCTCAGCCTTCTTCACAGTCCAACTCTCACATCCATACATGACCACAGGAGAAAACATAGCCTTGACTAGACGGACCTTTGTTGGCACAGTAATGTCTCTGCTTTTGAATATGCTATCTAGGTTGGTCATAACTTTCCTTCCAAGGAGTAAGCGCCTTTTAATTTCATGGCTGCAGTCACCATCTGCAGTGATTTTGGAGCCCCAAAAAATAAAGTCTGACACTGTTTCCCCATCTATTTCCCATGAAGTGATGGGACCGGATGCCATGATCTTTGTTTTCTGAATGTTGAGCTTTAAGCCAACTTTTTCACTCTCCTTTTTCACTTTCATCAAGAGGCTTTTTAGTTCCTCTTCACTTTCTGCCATAAGGGTGGTGTCATCTGCATATCTGAGGTTATTGATATTTCTCCCGGCAATCTTGATTCCAGCTTGTGCTTCTTCCAGTCCAGCGTTTCTCATGACGTACTCTGCATATAAGTTAAATAAGCAGGGTGACAACATACAGCCTTGACGTACTCCTTTCCCTATTTAGCACCTTAGCTTAGGTTATTTTTTTGCTTTTGCTTGTTAGACTTTTTTATGTTTTCTCTTGTCTTTATTGAAAGAATAGGGCGTTCTTTGCCCTGTTTCACTATTTTTATTGGTTCACAATTTATTCATCCTGTTTTGGCTCTTCAGTTGTAATGATTCTTAAGATTTTGCTAAACTTTGAAAAGTTTTATTTTTCTACCAACATCTGGAAGGAATTAATTAGTATCTATAATCGCATTCAAACAAATCAAGTAATTCAGCATGACTTCTCTTTAACCTGTCCCTCCCTTATCCATAGTCTAAATAAATAGTTCCTGATTGCTAACCAGTTGTGTGTGATGCTTCAATTATGTTTTCATACCAGCATAATGATGAAAAATTTGCTCCAAATTTACATTATAACAAAATATATATTCAGGAGTATATATATATTTTTTCAATTTGCTATGGTACATACTTTGGAAAAAAAAATTTTTTTTTCTGTTGCTAAATAGAACGTTACCAAATACCTTTCATTAGCTCTACTTACTACCTGCTATTTTGCTAAATATGGGATCAAGTTTTTTAAGACATTGTCCTATCACCCATCATCCACTGTAACTTCTAAAATATCATAACCTGATTCTCATATCTTTGAATATAGTGGAGGGTTTTTTGGGTTTTTTTGGTGTGTGTGTGTAGCTTTTTATTATTTGGTTTCTGAAATATGGTCACATTTCTCCATTTCTAGCTTTCTGTGTAATCCCCTTACCCCAGTAATCTCCTTTCCATTTGCAGAAAATATATTTTGTTCAATTTGGGGATTTTTTTTTTTTCTATTTTATTTAAAAAACTATTTTCTCCACATCATCTATAATACTCCTCTGAAAAAATATTGAAACATTCTTCCTCTTAAATCTTCTGTTTTACATTTCAATTATTTATCTTTTTGTAATACAGTTCTCAAGATATATATTGCCTCAAATTTCAGAAAATTTGACTTCAGTTCAGTTCAGTCACTCAGTCGTGTCCGACTCTTTGAGACCCCATGGACAGCAACACACCAGGCTTCAATGTCCATCACCAACTCCCAGAGCTTATTCAAACTCATGTCCATCGTGTCAGTGATGCCATACAACCATCTCATCCTCTCTCATCCCCTTCTCCCACCTTCAATCTTTCCCAGCATCAGGGCTTTTGTAATGAGTCAGTTCTTTGCATCAGGTGGACAAAGTATTGGAGTTTCAGCTTCAGAATCCATCCTTCCAGTGAATATTAAGGACCGATTTTCTTTAGGATGGACTGGTTGGATCTCCTTGCTGTCCAAGGGACTCTCAAGAGTCTTCTACAACACCACAGCTGAAAAGCGTCAATTCTTCAGCATTCAGCTTTCTATATAATCCAAATCTCACATCCATACATGACTACTGGAACAACCATAGCTTTGCCTAGATGGACCTTTGTTGGCAAAGTAATGTCTCTTCAGTTCAGTTCAGTTTAGTTGCTCAGTCATGTCTGACTCTCTGCGACCCCATGAACCGCAGCATGCCAGGCCTCCCTGTCCATCACCAACTCCCGGAGTCCACCAAAACCCGTGTCCATCAAGTCGATGATGCCATCCAACCATCTTATCCTCTGCCGTCCCCTTCTCCTCCTGCCCTCAATCTTTCTCAGCATCAGGATCTTTTCCAATGAGTCAGCTCTTCACATCAGGTAGCCAAAGTATTGGAGTTTCACCTTCAAAATCAGTCCTTCCAATGAATACCCAGGACTGATCTCCTTTAGGATGGACTGGCTGGATCTCCTTGTAGTCCAAGGGACTCTCAAGAATCTTCTCCAACACCACACAGTTCAAAAGCATCAATTCTTTGGCGTTCAGCTTTCTTTATACTCCAGCTCTCACATCCATACATGATCACTGGAAAAGCCATAGCCTTGACTAGACAGATATTTGTTGGCAAAGTAATGTCTCTGCTTAATATGCTGTCTAGGCTGGTCATAACTTTCCTTCCAAGGAGTAGCGTCTTTTAATTTCATGGCTGCAATCACCATCTGCAGTGATTTTGGAGCCCAGAAAAATAAAGTCAGCCACTATTTCCACTGTTTCCCCATCTATTTGACATGAAGTGATGGGACCAGATGCCATGATCTTAGTTTTCTGAATGTTGAGTTTTAAGCCAACTTGTTCACTCTCCTCTTTCACTTTCATCAAGAGACTCTTTAGTTCTTCTTCACTTTCTGCTATAAGGGTGGTGTCATCAGCATATCTGAAGCTATTGATATTTCTCCCGGCAATCTTGATTCCAGCTTGTGCTTCTTCCAGCCCAGCGTTTCTCATGATATGTTCTGCATATAAGTTAAATAAGCAGGGTGACATGATACAGCCTTGACGTATTCCTTTTCCTATTTGGAACCAGTCTGTTGTTCCATGTCCAGTTCTAACTGTTGCTTCCTGACCTGCATACAGGTTTCTCAAGAGGAAGGTCAGGTGGTCTGGTATTCCCATGTTTCAGAATTTTCCAGAGTTTATTGTGATCCACACAGTCAAAGACTTTGACATAGTCAATAAAGCAGAAATAGATGTTTTTCTGAAAGTCTCTTGTTTTTATTATGATCCAGCAGATTTTGGCAATTTGATCTCTGGTTCCTCTGCCTTTTCTAAAACCAGCTTGAATATCTGGAGGTTCACGGTTCTTGTATTGCTGAAGCCTGGCTTGGAGAATTTTAAGCATCACTTTACTAGTGTGTGGGATGAGTGCAATTGTGCAGTAGTTTGAGCGTTCTTTGCCATTGCCTTTCTATCTATACAAGAATGTAGATTGTGATTATTGGGGCTTCTGCTCAGTAGTTAGGAAAGAGCACAGGATGTTTAGTATGATGAGACATGTCAGTAGTGGATTCTTGGTCTGCAGGCACTGATGTTTACTTGACTCTATGAATTGCCTGAGGCACAATTCTATTTCTTCAACCCTAGCTCCAGTTCTAGTAGCCTTCCAAGTCAAACACCTTCCTGATGATTCCACTCAGGGATTCATCCTGGGTCTAAAAGAGTAAGGATGATGTTAGAACAAAACAGGAATAGGAGCAATATATCCTGCTCTTGCTTGGAGTGAGAAGTTACCAGTTAAGGTGAAAAGAAACACTAAGGAAACTCTCTGGGATCACAGTTTGCCTTCAAGATTGGCATTATTTTCATTCATTGTCAACAAAAGAAGTTTCTAGAAGGCAACATACTTTCTGTCATCTTTGTGGTTGTGCAAGTAATGACCCCAGTAGGGACATCCAGGAAGTTAGGCATTACCCTCTGACTAATCTAGAAAGACTGAATCAAAGAAATGGGATTTTAGGAGAGAGATCTTTTACAAGTATCTGTGGAAATGCCCTGGCTGTAAAGTGATGGCTTTTCAATGAGAGAAAGGTGAAAAAATGCCATTTGTTTAGCAACTAATATGGCTGTGTATTATGCTAGGTGTCTGTATGTATGTCATATCATTTAATTTTCAGAAATTTACCTTCATCACTTTATACTTGAAGAAAATCAGGATTAGTAAATTTAAGTAAGTTACTCAAAGTCATTCAGCCAGTAAATGATAAGTCTTGGTTTGAACCTGTTAATGTTGAAATAAAATAGAGGTAATTGGTCCCAGGCAGTTGAATTGAACTCACTGAAATAGAACAAAAAATTTGCTTCCATTTTTTTATGAGCAAAAGATAGGAGAAGCATATTAACTGGCCGGCTTTCCCAAGGACTATGATCACCCAGGACTTTATCATGTACATTCATGTATACATATTACATAATAAGATAAAAAGCCCCAGGTAAGACAGAGATCTTTCTACTTCTTGATACAGCATGTTCTAGACTGAGTACTTTTGAAAATAGGCAAGCCATTTCTCTTTCACACCAAAGCTAGGCAATGTCATTCTCAATTTTTCCTCTGCATTTCCAGCTGATCCTCCCTTGTCCCTATGACTTAGGGAAAAAAATTAAAAAGATGACAATTGTAGCAGCTATAAAATGTTGGAGGTGAGCAAATTCTTTTTGTGGTGCTCGTGCTCAGTCACTCAGTCATGTTCTGGCTCTTTTGCAACCGCATGGACTATCACCTGTCAAGGTATTCTGTCCATGGATTTTTCCAGGGAAGAATACTGAAGTGGGTTGCCATTTCCTACTCCAGGGGATCTTCTTAACCCAGGTATTGAACCCACATTTTCCATATTGGCAAGCAGATTCTTTTCCACTGTGCCACCTGAGAAGTCCCCTTGTCTCTAGAATATGGAACCAAGGCTAGTTTCTTGTGAGAGATATATACAAACACTATAAATATAGGTTAAGTCCATGTAGGTTAGTCTTCTTTCTGAGATTTAATGATCAAAAAAAAAAAAAAAAGAAGAAGAAGAAGAAAGAACAACATATCTCCAAAAGACTTTGAGCAAAAAATATGTGTCCTGGGGTCTTGACTATTTCTGAGTGTTTCCCTTAATCTCAGTCCCACAGAGGTTAGTATTCTTTTATTCTATCATTGTCATACACCTATATGCTTTTATATCTGCCATGTATAGACACATACGTCATGTCAGTCTAAATGTCTGTTAATAGTCATTCTAAATTAAATGCTCTATTAACTCATAATTTTAGAATTTAATAGACAGGCTGTATATATGTTGACTTTTTTTTTTTTTTTTTCGGGGGGGTGGGGTGTAGGTTCTAAAAGGTCTTGTAGGTCTTCATAGAACCGTTCAACTTCAGCTTCTTCAGCCTTACTGGTTGGGGCATAGGCTTGGATTACTGTGATATTGAATGGTTTGCCTTGGAAACGAACAGAGATCATTCTGTCATTTTTGAGATTGCATCCAAGTACTGTATTTCACTCTTTTGTTGACCATGATGGCCATTCCATTTCGTCTGAGGGATTCCTGCCCTCAGTAGTAGATATAATGGTCATCTGAGTTAAATTCACCCATTCCAGTCCATTTCAGTTCGCTGATTCCTAGAATGTCAACATTCACTCTTGCCATCTCTTGTTTGACCATTTCCAATTTGCCTTGGTTCATGGACCTAACATTCCAGGTTCCTATGCAGTATTGCTCTTTACAGCATCGGACCTTGCTTCTGTCACCAGTCACATCCACAACTGGGTATTCTTTTTGCTTTGGCTCCATCCCTTCATTCTTTCTGGAGTTATTTCTCCCCTGATCTCCAGGTAGCATTGGACACCTACCGACCTGGGGAGTTCCTCTTTCAGTATCCTATCATTTTGCCTTTTCATACTGTTCATGGGATTCTCAAGGCAAGAATACTGAAGTAGTTTCCCATTCCCTTCTCCAGTGGACCACATTCTCTCAGACCTCTCCACCATGACCTGCCTGTCTTGGGTGGCCCTGCACAGCATGGCTTAGTTTCATTGAGTTAGACAAGGCTGTGGTCCGTGTAATTAGACTGACTAATTTTCTGTGATCATGGTTTCAGTGTGTCTGCCCTCTGATGCCCTATCACAAAACCTACTGCATGAAATTAAAAGATGCTTACTCCTTGGAAGGAAAGTTATGACCAACCTAGATAGCATATTCAAAAGCAGAGACATTACTTTGCCAACAAAGGTCCATCTAGTCAAGGCTATGGTTTTTTGAGTGGTCATGTATGAATGTGAGAGTTGGACTGTGAAGAAAGCTGAGCATTGAAGAATTGATGCTTATGAACTGTGGTGTTGGAGAACACTCTTGAGAGTCCCTTGGACTACAAGGAGTTCCAACCAGTCCATTCTGAAGGAGATTAGCCCTGGGTATTCTTTGGAAGGAATGATGCTAAAGCTGAAACTCCAATACTTTGGCCACCTTATGCGAAGAGTTGACTCATTGGAAAAGACCCTGATGCTGGGAGGGATTGGGGGCAGCAGGAAAAGGGGATGACAGAGGGTGAGATGGCTGGATGGCATCACCGAATTGATGGACATAAGTTTAGATGAACTCTGGGAGTTGGTGATGGACAGGGAGGCCTGGCGTGCTGCAATTCATGGGGTCGCAAAGAGTTGGACACGACTGAGCAACTGAACTAAACTGATATATGTTGACAGTGATTTTTCAAATAAATCACATATTTATATTAATAACTTTACTTCAAGATAGCTGGGGAACTTGTGAAGAGATAGAGCGAGTAGATACCACATTTACCAGTATAGCTCCCCAAATTTATTATTATATCTTCATTAGATGGCTGTGGTATGCTTAGCTAAATGCTTACCCAATAGCCACACTCATTTGACTACAGTATTGATTTTGGAAGCAATTTGTCAGCTATACATTCTTTCCCTGGATCCTCTGGCATTGAAAGGTGACCATGTATTACATTCCACTGAAAGAAATGTAGGTAGAAATACTAACAGAGGGGTTATTTTCATTAAAAAAAAAAAAAAAAGACAATGCCTCATTAAATAGAAGCCCTTTGTCCTTCTTTCTCTGACACTTCCCTTTCTGGATACCTGAAAGTGCAAATTGTTGCATAGAAATATAATAGGATAAAGTCTGCAACTAAGGACTATGGATCAGGAGAAATGAGAACTCTTTTGTTCTTAACAACATACATTTTTTCCAAAAAGACGTACATTTTTAAACATGTCAACCAGCCCAGGAATTTCAGACAAATAAACCCCTCTCTGATAGAGTTGTATGGATTTTCTGTTATTGGTAGCTAGACCAATAAAATTGGTTACTAGGAGGTAAACTTTTAAAACCAAGGAAACTACCAGTGTTTTTTAGGATGATTCCTCAATGTTGAAGTAGTTTAACACATGTTTTTTAGGAGTTCCTGACAGTTTAGCACTTATTTTCTTCTTCTCTCCAGGATGGGCAGAAGATCTTCCTAAGTATTCTGTATAGTAGCGATGTTTCACAGTCCTTCTGGGTCTGTTCCCTTGAACTGAAGCTATTCCATGCATCTTTTCAAAGGATGGGATAATTAACAGCTTTTGGAAGGGACCCAAAAATATTTTTAAAGCTATGGTTTTAAAGAAAACAACAAAATCGGGCTTGACGGAACTGTATGGTTTTTTCTTGCAACCTGAAGCTGTGTTCTGCAGCTCCAGACTGCCTATAGCATATCCTTAACTACAGCAGTGACAGCATTTCTATTACACCCTCACTTTGCAGTGATTTTGGGGTCTTTCTGGAAATGTGCTCCAGGCTAGCACAAAGCTTTCAAGTTCTCAGCATATGAGTTAATGCTGTATGTTGTTTATTTGTTTGGCATAGAGAGCTTTCCCTCAGGACACTAGAACTGGGAGATGGGATAGTTCAGGTGGATTGATCAGACATTTTCCCTGTATCCCACTTATATTCATTGGCACTTACAAGATGCATAGCACCTGATGGAATTCAACTCTGTGTAAAAAATTTCTGTCCACATCTCTCTGCTAAAGGGCATAGCTGAGAGGGCTGAAACCAAATTTTTGAAGGCTGATGTAAATTATTTTCCAAAGATATATTTGCAACAATACCAAATGATCCCATACCATGATGCACATGAGAAATTTTCCATAGAGCTTAGTACCATAAAAATCTGTCTCTTCCTGGTGATTGATACATTTCCTCATTTGCCAACAACAGGAATAAGGTGACCTTTCTTTCTTCAGGTTTTTTTTTTTTTTTTTTATGCTTTAGTTGTCAGGAGGAAACCCAGAGCCAAGATTCATTCCCAATCAAAGTAAGTAATTTTAACTTATAGCAGTCAGTATTCTCTTTATCTTGTTATTGTAGCTCTAATAACTTTTAAAATTTTTATGAATTTTAGTGCAGGTACCTGTTTTATAACTGCCTGAATGGTGATGGACAGGGAGGCCTGGCGTGCTGTGATTCATGGGCTCGCAAAGAGTTGGACACGACTGAGCAACTGAACTGAACTGAACTGAAATCCACTTTAGATCAAAGTGAAGTATAAATACCTCATACTTTAAGAATAAATTGTTGTTCTTCTGGTTGGTTTAGATGTATCATAGTTTTCTCAGAATTACACAGGTTTCTATTTTGAACGTTTGCCCAGCTTTGATTTTAAAGTTGGTATGTAAACATGATTAAAATAAACAAACAACCCAATCAAAAAGTGGGCATAAGACCTAAGCAGATATTTCTCCAAGAAGACATACAGATGTCTAATAAACACATGAAAAGATGCTCAGCATTGCTCATTATTAGAGAAATGCAAATCAAAACTACAATGAGGTATCATCTCATACCAGTAAGAATGGCCATCATCAAGAAAAAGTCTACAAACAAATGTTGGGAGTATGTGGAGAAATAGGAACTGTCTTGCACTGTTGGTGGGAATGCACTTTGATATAGCCACTATGGAAAACAGTATAGCGATTCCTTAAAAAACTAGGAATAAAACTACCATATGACCCAGCAATCCCACTATGGGCATATACCTCAAGGAAACCATCTTTGAAAAAGACACATGCACACCACTGTTCATTGCAGCGCTGTTTACAATAGCTAGGACATGGAGGCAACCTAGATATCCATCAACAGATGAATGGATAAGTTCTGAGACATATATGCAAGGGAATATTACCCAGCCATAAAAAGGAATGCATTTGAGTCCGTTCTAATGAGATGGATGAACCTAGAGCCTATTTTCGGAGAAGGCAATGGCACCTCACTCCAGTACCCTTGCCTGGAAAATCCCATGGACGGGGAAGCGTGATGGCCTGCAGTCCATGGAGTCACAAAGAGTCCGACACGACTGAGCGACTTGACTTTCACTTTTCACTTTCATGCATTGGAGAAGGAAATGGCAACCCACTCCAGTGTTCTTGCTTGGAGAATCCCAAGGACGGGGGAGCCTGGTGGGCTGCCGTCTACAGGGTCGCACAGAGTCGGACACGACTGAAGCGACTTAGCAGCAGCAGCAGCAGAGCCTATTATACAGAATGAAGTTAGAAAAGGACACATCTCACATATTAATGCATATATATGGAATCTAGATATATAGTACTCATGATCCTACTTTTAAGGCAGCAAAGGAGACACAGACATAAAAAACAGACTTTTGGACACAGTGAGGGAAGAAGAGGGTGGCATGATTTGAAAGAGTAGCATTGAAACATATAAATTCCCATATGTAAAATAGGTAATCAGTGGGAGTTTGCTGTGTGACACAGGGAACCCAAAGCCATTGCTCTGTGATAACCTAGAGGGGTGCAATGGGGAGGCAAGTGGGAAGGAGGCTCAAGAGGGAAGGGACACATGTATGTATACCTATGGCTGATTCATGGCAGAAACCATCAAAATATTATAAAGTAATTATCCTCTAATTAAAAATTAAAAAGTCATAATTTAAAAGAACACATAATAAAAAGTACCTTCACATCCTTCCTGTGATAGAATATTGCCTCCCTCTCCCCCAGTAGTAATCTCTTAGTCACCAGAATTGGTAAATATTACCTTACTTGGTAAATGACTTTGTAGGTAGACTAATCAAGGATTTTGTATCTCCCCATAGGTGGACTCAGTGTAATGACAAGGATCCTCCTAAGGGAAATGAAGGAAGATTAGACAGATGAGAAAGCAAGGTGACTAAGGAAGCAGAGGTTTGAGTAATGTGACGGTAGGCCAAAGTGTGCCAGTAGCTTCTAGAAGCTCAAGATAAAAGCAATAAGTTTGCCCCTGGAGCCTCCAACAGGAACCAGCTGTGTTTCCAACTTTTAGCCCCATAAGACTAATTTCAGACTTCTTAACTCCAGAATTTTAGAGAATAAATTTCTGTTGTTTTAAGCCACAAAGGTTGTGGTAATTTGTTACACTGGCAACAGGAAATTAATACATACCCCTATATCCCACTGTATCCACACACCCCCCCCCCAAATTAACCACTAAGAATTTCTCATGTATCCTTCAGGGAATTTTCATTACATGTATCACCATATTCACATCATAAACAAATGAAATGATACTATATATATTATTTTCTATTTAGGTGGATTTGTATGTTTATTCAGATTTTTGTAGTCACAAAAATTTTTATCTTTTTATATGTCTTTGAATATATGACAGGCATATCTATAGAATGATTTTCTTAATGTAGAATTATTAGGTTATAGTTTATGATCAATAATCTGATAGCTTTAGTAGACCTTGAAAAATTGTCCTTCAGAAAGGTTGAACTAATTTATACAACCTCAGGGTTGTATAGGAATGCCATTTCTCCCCACCCTTACTGACACCATCAAGGTATTGATCTTGAAAGTGTAAGTTTTATAGTGGCTATAGTTTGAGCTCCTTAATTTAGTCCAAGAGTATTTCTTTGTGTCTATTGTCTTACAAATAAATAGACTGAATTAATTCCAGATTACATTTAGGGCATCTGTTGTGATCAAAGAAGCCCTGGGAAAATGGTTTTTCCTTGTTCTGGCATTTTCACTCACTGAACGTAGGACTCTGCGCAAAGTGCTTAACCCCAGTTGCTCACAAACCTACCTTCCTAGCAGCTTTACCTGGGGGTAAAACACACATTTCTAGTTCACTCGCCTTTACTTAATTGGAACTTTCTGGAGTGGAGAATAAAAAATCTGTTTTTTAACAAGCTCTTGATCAGATTTTTGTATCTCCACTAAGGAGCAGGCTCTTGACTGTATTTGAGAACAACTGCCTTAATATTTTGGAGAAGTCAATGGCACCCCACTCCAATACTCTTGCCTGGAAAATCCCATGGACGGAGGAGCCTGGTAGGCTGAAGTCCATGGGGTCGCTAAGAGTCGGACACGACTGAGCGACTTCACTTTGACTTTTCACTTTCGTGCATTGGAGGAGGAAATGGCAACCCACTCCAGTGTTCTTGCCTGGAGAATCCCAGGGATGGGGGAGCCTGGTGGGCTGTCGTCTATGGGGTCACACAGAGTTGGACACGACTGAAGCGACTTAGCAGCAGCAGCAGCAGCCTTAATATTTGAGTATTGAGCCTGAGTATTGTTTCCTTTTCTTAAATTCCTGCAATATAAGGTTGGCTTAACCTTCATGTTATAATGGGGCCTGGGTATTAGACATTCCCTTGAGTCTGCTTTCTATATGGAATCTTCAGTTGTCTTAGGATTTGAACGTAGCATACCATGTACACCACTATACTAATCTGGAACTTCGCTGACTGCTTTGATGCTATTAGAAGACTTAATTCAGTGCTTGCTTGTTTGTTGTGCTTGTTGATACTATTAACAGTCATTATCTTGCCATATTTGTGAATATTAGTGGTATGGGAGGAATTTGGTCAATCCAAAAATGGCCAAAATGGTGACCCAATTAACTTGTTTCTCTACGGGATTTCTCAGAGAACTGAACAGACAAAAAACAAAGTCTATTCTACTTTATTACCAACTTTAGGTCCAGACGCAAGAAGAACTCTCTCAACAGCTGACCTAGTAACCCTCTAACATGCTCACTAGAATAGTTAAATTGTCTGTTTCTTCTGTAAAACACACTTGCTGATGCTCTGGGCACAGCCAGACGTCACTGTCTAACACACACAAGCATTTTTGCTCCCACCAAGAGTCTATTATCTGCTTGTCAATTTAAAATCTTAAATGTTAACTGTTTTTATTACCAACATTGCATAATTTGCATAATGTTTCTATAAATTAGTGAAGTATAGATGGAGGGAAAACTCTGATTATTAAAACTAAGTTGAATGCTTTAAAAGTTTATTTGCTTTTGTCCAATACATTTTGCAAGGAATACCTCAAAGGGTGACTTAAGGCAGAAAGAGGAATGTAATATGTGCTCAAAAGAGTTCTAAATTTTTGTCAGTAGTCCATTCCTTAACCTAAGATTTTAAAATATTCTTCAATTTAGCCATCCTTTTGTCCATGAACATGCACTAGTACAACTAACATATTTAATTCAGAAATTCCCTGTCTTCATGTTGAGCTTGGTCCCCAAAGCTTAGAGAAAGAGAGGTTTTTTGTTGTTGTTATTACCAAAACTCCTCCCCAGAAACTCTGGATATCACCACACATCTTCAAATTCCCTTTGTAATGATTTTTCAAAATTTTAGGGGCACTCCCAAATACTTGTCAAATTTTTAAAAGCACAAGAAATTAAGAATCCATACTGATTGTGATTCTCACCCTCATGTCCTATGTAGCTTTTGTTACACAAGACAATCTCTTTGGCAAAAGTAGAAGAAAGTTTTATCCTAGTAAATGATTGTTATTTGGTTTGATAGGGAAGAATATGTACATGTGCAAAATAGATGTGTGCAGGGCCATATTTAAGGGTACGGAACCATTAAGTAGGAGCAATTGGTTTTTTCCCTCTGTTTTATGTAGTTTTTTGATCTATACACTGTGGGTCATATTAATAGCTGAGAAGCCTTATCAAATAGCTAACCTTTATTGACTGAGACCAGCTTGGTAATTAAGCTGAAAATATATTCCATCATCTCCATCCCTAATTAAGGAGTTTGGGTTAATGTCTGCAACAGCAGTATTTAACATATATGCCACATCAGTAGTAAATGAGGATCAAATCTGAATGCAGCTCACTGCATTCCCAGACCTGAGATGTCACAGGACAGAAAATATTAAGACTTATGTTGCTTATATTTATCTTTCTTGTTGGTATGGAGGAAGCTCTTGCTGGGTTGGAGGAAGCACAAGCTGGAATCAAGATTGCCAGGAGAAATATCAATAACCTCAGATATGCAGATGACACCACCCTTCTGGCAGAAAGTGAAGAGGAACTAAAAAGCCTCTTGATGAAAGTGAAAGAGGAGAGTGAACAAGTTGGCTTAAAGCTCAACATTCAGAAAACTAAGATCATGGCATCCAGTCCCATCACGTCATGGCAAATAGATGGGGAAACAGTGGAAACAGTGGCTGACTTTATTTTGGGGGGGCTCCAAAATCACTGCAGATGGTGACTGCAGCCATGAAATTAAAAGACGCTTACTCCTTGGAAGGAAAGTTATGACCAACTTAGACAGCATATTAAAAAGCAGAGACATTACTTTGTCAACAAAGGTCCATCTAGTCAAGGCTATGGTTTTTCCAGTGGTCATGTATGGATGTGAGAGTTGGACTATAAAGAAAGCTGAGCACTGAAGAATTGATGCTTTTGAACTGTGGTGTTGGAGAACACTCTTGAGAGTCCCTTGGACTGCAAGGAGATCCAACCAGTCCATCCTAAAGGAGATCAGTCCTGGGTGTTCATTGGAAGGACTGATTTTGAAGCTGAAACTCCAATACTTTGGCCACCTGATGCGAAGAGCTGACTCATTGGAAAAGACCCTGATGCTGGGAAAGATTGAGGGCAGGAGAAGGGGACGACAGAGGATGAGATGCTTGGATGGCATCACTGACTCAGTGGACATGAGGTTTGAGTGGACTCCAGGAGTTAGTGATGGACAGGGAGGCCTGGAGTGCTGCAGTTCATGGGGTCACAAAGAGTAGGATTCGACTAAGCGACTGAACTGAACTGTGGGTATATTATGGGTGTTTGTGTACACTTTACTCAATCTTCCACTGGGCAACTTGGTATTTCACACATATTCTAGGTGGGTTGAGTAGGAGCAGAGATTGTTTAATAGGAGGATTGATTATGTTGAATTAGCTCTGGTAAATTTGGCTTTCAAATACTTTTAGACAAATTTCCTTAAATTTTTCAATATGAGAATTATCATGCCTATGACCCAAACTCTATTTAGTGGCTTCTAAAATAGTCATATGAGACCTGTCAAAATGGGATCAACTTATGCTAAACCACACTATCTGTAGTCCAGAAATACTATAATGTATTCTCCAAACTGGCCTTCCCTAGTAGCTCAGCTGGTAAAGAATCTGCCTGCAATGCAGGAGACCCCAGTTTGATTCCTGGGTCAAGAAGATCCCCTGAAGAAGGGATAGGCTACCCACTCTAGTATTCTCGGGCTTTCCTTGTAGCTCAGGTGGTAAAGAATCTGCCCATAATGCGAGAGACCTGGGTTTGATCCCTGGATTGGGAAGATGGCCTGGAAGAGGGCATGACATCCCACTCCAGTATTCTTGTCTGGAGAATCCTTATGGACAGAGGAGCCTGGTGGGCTACAGTCCATCGGGTTGCAAAGAGTCAGAGATGACTGAATGACTAAGCACAGAACAACACATTCTCCAAATTGTAGTGGTGAAAGAAGCATACCAAAAAATATTTATCAAAAGATTCCACTGTTCTATGCACTCTTAGAAGATAGGTTGCTTCTGAAAAGGCACAGAGGATGAAACAAGGCAAGTTCCCTATAACAAAGGGACCAGTGTTTGGACTTCCCTGGTGGTCCAGTGGTTAAGAATCCACCTGCCAATGAAGGAGACATGGGTTTGATCTCTTCCGGGAAGGTTCCACATGTTTTGGGGTAACTAAGCCCATGCACAATTATTGAGCCCATGCTCTGCAATAAGAGAAGCTACCAGATGAGAAGCCGACACACCACGATGAGAAAGTAGATCCTGCTCGCTGCAACTAGAGAAAGCCCGCATGCAACAACAAAGACCCAGCACAGCCAAAAGTAAATAAATTTGATAAAAGAAGGGAACCAGTGTTTGTTGCCACAATTTTATCTCCTAGGTCACTGAGTAACTTTGGGCTTTCTTTCATACAAAGCAGAAGTCTACTTTTTTTTCTGTAATTCACTGTGTGTGTGTGTGTGTGTGTGTGTATTTATATATAATATATTTGTTGTCCTGTCACTAAGTCATGTCTAACTCCTTGCGAGCCCATAGTCTGCAGCACACCAGGCTTCCCTGTCCTTCATTAGCTCCCAGAGTTTACTCAAATGCATGTCCTTTGAGTCAGTGATATCATCCAGTCTCTGATATCATCTGATATCATCCATCCTCTGTTCCCTTCTTTTCCTGCCTTCAGTCTTTCCCAGCATCAGGGTCTTGTCCAATGACAGTTGATGTTTTCCATCCTCTACCTTTCTATCACACTAACTTGATGCCATCTTCCTCTGGAACTGCTCCTGCCTTCTCTCCTTGGCACTGAGCATGTTGAATAGTTTCTTTGTGTGTCTCAACTAAGTCAGTTCCCTCAGTACAAAGAATACTAGCACCTTCTAAAAGGGAGTGCGGCACTCTGCAAAGACTATCCAAGAAATCTGTTAATAAGTGAGGGTAAGAATCTAAAGTTGGACTCGTCAACAGCACACAAAGCAACACTGCAATCATGCAGAGATGGCCACCATTGCCTCAGTGGGAGGAAAAAATAAATAAATAAAAGGGAGTCTGGCTCTATATTTCAGCTCTTCAGGGAATGACTATAAACTCTGTCTCTTGTCCACAGATTAATATTTTATATTATTATTTTCATTCTTTTAAAAATTCCACTTATTTTGTTCCTTGGAACTTGAGATGGCTTTCATGAGTTAAATATGAGCTAAAGATAAAGACAGTATATTTTTGTAAGATGAGAGGAGTATTTATTTGGGGCCCTAATATGATCAGCACACTGTTCCTTGTAAAAGGAGAAAAATTTTTCCTTGCATGAAGGAATACCTTTTGAAAAGAGAAATTAAAACAGCAGGAAAGAGTACAACACAGGCACCTATGTACACACGAGGACATACATACGTGCCTATGTCTCTGTGTGTATTTTCTTTTAGGGAGAGAAGGAGTTGGGAAAATTTTCCAGGGATAATTTCTTGATTGTGATAAATTCATTTTTTCCTCCAAGTGACATAATGAAATTCTAGTTTCTATGAACCTCACTCAGTAGATATTTACTGAGCACCTGTTACTTTGCTCCAGCCATTTGTGATGCACAAATGCCAGGCACTCTCATTCTGATAATGGGTCTACATTTACTTCACTTGAGTGTAAGAAACTGGTGCACAAAACCTTTTACTTGTCTCCTCTGTGCCAAGTGAGCTAGTGCTACCTTCAAGGAGATTGTTGGAAGAGGTCAGCAGCCAGACCCAACAGGTCAGTTCTGCTGGATCCCTAATCAGGCATCAGAAGGCTATCTTCAGCTCTCCCCATCCGTAGGAAACTGATCCTGAAGGCTTGTGCCTTTGCTCCTATCACAGAATCGATCATCAAGACCTGTGTCACTTGGCCCCATCATTAAAGTCATGGGATGTCTGCTGTACCAGTTGGAGAGGTTGCTGAAAATAATGATTTGCAGTAGCCAAGCTTTTGGAGTCACTTCCTCCAAAGCCAGTTGACAAAGTCAAGTTCTTTTATTTTCAAATATGTGTCTATGGGATATATATGTGTGTGTATGCATATATATACACACACACACACACAGACAATGCCACTCTCAATTCATTCCCACCCTCTCCTTACTCCACTGTGTCCACAAATCCATTTTCTATGTCTGTGTCTGTACTCCTGCAAATAAGTTCACCAATACCATTTTTCTAGATTCCATGTATATGGAATGTGTTAATATGTTTGCATTAATATGTTTGTTTTTCTCTTTATGACTTAGTTATTCTGTATAATGTACTCTAGGTTCAGAGCCTGTTATCTTGAGATGTTCTCTTCAATTCTACCTAACTCACCAGTGTGTGAAGCTTTTCCTATAAAAGTGAAAAACTATAGTTCTTTAGAGGTATATATAGTTTATACATATATATATAGTTTATTAATATATTTATAGTCAAACCCCAAAAGGCGATATCGGATGCCCTCTTGTTTTTGTATCTTGATTTTTTTTTTTTTTTTACTTATGATGCTGCACAGACCCTTATAGGGATTTTAAAACCATGTAGTTGATGGTTATATCTTTTTAACTAAGCAGAGTGGGATGTTGTATATACAAGGAGTTGCTAAAATCCAGTATTTATATTTGGATCCTTATCCAGTTGTTCCATGTTTCAGAGCTGTTATGTGCAGTTGTCACACAGTTTCTAGATCAATAGAGGGCTCTTTAAAAGCTTGATCACTCTGACTAGGCTGTAAGTACTCCTTTCTCCCAGTTCATCAAGTGCCCTGTCTCCTTCCATCGCCTTCATGAAATCCTTTCCATCTTCTTAGGCCATGTTGATGTTTCCCTACTCTGAATTCCATTACCATTTATTGCTATCAACATTTGACATTCGTATTTTTACTGCTTTAAATATAATAACTAGACTGTTACATACTGTAAATACTAGATGGTTTCTCTTGTAAATTCAAGAGAAAGAGCTGCAATTATGTTTTCTTTGTATCATCCATATTGCCAAGCACTGTGATAGGTTCACATATGCATGAAAGTAAGTTGCTAGGTGAACCAACAAATTAATACTTGAATCATAATATGATGAGAACTGGCAAAACATTTTCTCAGATTTTATTGAAGATGAAACTTTACATCTGGGCTAAATTAAAACCAAAGATATGACTCTTGACAAGAAATTTTGAAATGCTGAAATTTCTTATCAGAACAAATTATAGTTTACCTAGAATCTTAGAGATATTTAATTCATTTGATGACTGTGTTAGAGTTCTCTAAAGAAACAGTACCAATAATATATATATAGATAGATAGATAGATAGATAGATAGATTTATTACAAGGAATTGGTTCAGGCAATTATAGAGGTTGGAAGTCTCAAGATCTGGTTTCTGTGAGCTGGGAGACCAAGGAAAACCAGTGGTGTAGTTCAGTGTGGGTCTGAAAGCCAGGAAGTCAGGAGTATCAGGGGTAGGAATAGATCTATGTCTCATCTCAAGCAATTAGACAGAAAGGGCTAACTTGTTCCTCCAACTTTTTCTGCTATTCAGGCCCTCAACACATTGGGTGATGTCCACTCCATGGAAGAGGGCAAACCACTTTATCAGATCCAACAATTCAAATGCTAATTTCACCAGAAATACCCTCACAGACACACCTACAAACATTTGTTAGCCAAATATCTGGGCACCCCGTGATCCAGTCAGATTGACAGCGAAAATCACCAGTATAGTACCGGATAAACTTGAAACCATGTATGTTAGCAACTTGTCCAAGGTGACTTAGCTGGAGAATCATGACCCAGGTCATTTGTCTTAGGAGGAGTCCAATATTTGGGGGATTTAGCAAACAGTATGGGCAATCTAATGAGTCTTGCCTGTGGGTGGGTTGCAGGCATACACTATAGACAACATTCTCTCAGATACCACTCTAACATCAGCAAGCTTAGAGGTGAATTTTTGATCTATTAATATTCTAACGGTTAGTTCTCTCTCTGTCTACTTTTGAAAAGTGGAAATTTTCTTTAAATTTAGGTCTCGTCACTCTTCACAGATGAGAGAAATTTACTGTTATTCTCAGGGCATTCCATTTCTGCTGGAAGCTTCAGAAATGTCATAGGATGTTCGAGACATTTTAAAAGGAGACATTGACAAATGGAAGTACATCCAAAAGAAGGTGACCAGACTGGTGAAATGTCTGGAAGCATGTCATGTGAGGAATGTGTCTGTCATTTTGTGTTTGGAAAGTAGTGATGTTGAGTCAGAAAGATGCTCCAGTTCCCTGCAGGGCGATGACAACTTCCTTCAATTATCTGAAGACCTGCCATGTGAAACTCGAATTCTATATTTTCTGAATAGTTCCAGAGGGCAGAATTTGGACCAGTGTATGGCAGGTACAAGGACAATAATTTGAGTTGTTGTTTCAACTCCTTTTTTTCATACCATTGGAGCTGTACTGGGGAACCTTGTCAGCAAAAGCGAGTATCCCAATATTAAATGGGAGAAAGCCGGGATGACCCGAGTTACTTCTGACTTCAAGACTGTGTGGTTATCTGTCTCTAAGTTGTATCCAAATTATGACATCCAAACCTCATTCAGTTCTCTCGCTCATCTCACTCAAATGAAGAGCATTTTAGGAGACATGATGCATTAGAAGCCATAGCTGACACCAGGAGGCTTCCCTGGTGGCTCAGATGGTAAAGAATCTTCCTGCAATGCAGGAGACCAGGGATCAATCCCTGGATCAGGGACATCCCCTGGAGAATGGAATAGCTACCTGTTACAGTATTCTTGTCTGGAGAATCCCATGGAGCCTAGTGATTAATTGCTGAGGATGTAGATAGAATAGAGCCTGTTATCTTTTCTAAAAATATATATTTTTTAATAGGAGGATAATTGCTTTACAATATTGTGTTGACTTCTGCTGCACAACACTGTGAATCAGCTATAAGTATACATGTATCTCCTCCCTCTAGAGCCTTCCACCCACCTGACCATCATCCCAGCCTTCATCACAGAGCACCAGGCTGAGCTCCCTGTGCTATGCAGCAGCTTCCCAGTAGCTCTCTCTTTTACACATGATCGTGTATATGTCAGTCCCACTCTGTCAACTTGTCCTACCCTCTCCTTCCCCCATTGTGTCCACAAGTTTGTTTTCTATGTCTCCCTCTCTATTCCTGCCCTGTGAATAGATTCATCAGTACCATTTTTCTAGATTATATACATATGCATTAATATATGATCATTGCTTTTCTCTTTCTGACGTCTGTATAATATACTCTAGGTTGGGAGCCTGTTATCCTGAGATGTTTTCTTCCATTCTACTTAACTCACCAGTGTGTGAACCTTTTCCTATAACAGTGAAACAGTATAGCTCTTTAGGCGGCTGTCTGCATTGATCTACACGAAGGAAGGAGAATGTATTTAAAATAAATCCTTGTCCCCTCAATCTTTGTAGGTCAACAGTAGATATTCAGAGCAGCTTATATAAAACAAGTGTAATTTAATGAAATACAGCTTTGAAAGTGTTAGAGAATGAATCAAACTGTAAAATGTGCCAGAGGTTTTAAAGTAAAATCATATTTCAAATCGTACTGAAATAATGTTCACTGTGAGGCAACATATATAAAGCAATATTCTTTCACTTCTCACCTTCATTAGAATAGAAGGTACATATTTAACAATTAATTTGAGATTTGAATGTGACTCAAACTACCATTCCAGTTATAGTTCGTCTTTTATCCTTTTTTTTTTAAATTTCACTTAAGCTGCAGTCAAAGCTCATATGTAGGTTTAATACAGATTTCACTGAACACACAAGTTCCATGATGGAACTCATTTTATTAGACCCTGCACTCAATACAAACATCAATTGCAGAGGGTCACGCTGCATCTTTCTAGCTGTCACACCAATATCTTGCTAAATGCCATCTGCAAGGTCTCAGATTCTGTATTTATACTGGAACTCATTTAGTTTGATCCGAGAGCTATTTCCAAAATGCCTGCGGTATACAGAAAAGCACTTTATCGATAGTCCATTGCTGTGGAGATAGAAACAGCAGTGAAATTCTCTATGGTATAGATGTTTAGATAAATGATGATAATAAATTTAAAGAGAAGCAATTCTAAGAAAAGTTCTATTATAGTAAATGAACCTACCTGTCCTAAACTTGTGTAGCTCTAAGGAGATTTGGATACTTCAAAACTCTTAGGTTTTGAAATGTAAAGCTGATATTGTTGTTGTTTAGTCACCAAGTTGTGTCCACCTCTTTTGAGACCCCACGGACTATAGTCCATCAGGCTTCTCTATCAGTGAGGTTTCCCAGGCAAGAATACTGGATTGGGTTACCGTTTCCTTCTTTGGGGGATCTTCCTGATGCAGGTATCGAACCCACGTTCCCTGCATTGGCAGGAGGATTCTTTACCACTGAGCCACCAGGGGAACCCATTGGAAGCTGGTTAATTCTTCTTACTTGATGTATCTGTAAACTTAGGAAGCTACTACCAGATGATAGAATTATCTTGGCAGAGTTCCATGGACTAGGTAAAAATCTTTCTCAAACTGCACCTGATAGATCTCTATAACCTCTGATAGGCATGAACTCTCACTCTGACACCTCACTATCTTTTCAGGTGAAGAATAGCACAAGTCTGTATTCAGAGAAAGGAAAATAAAGTATTTCAAAAAGTGATTAATCATTCAGTTCGATGTCAAAAACATTGTGTGCGGTGTGGACTCCGGGTAAAAGATGGAAACCTGGTTTCCACCGTTTATCAGCTTAACCAAAGACTCAAGGCAGTTACAACATCTCTGTGTTTCAGGAGTCTCACTTCACAGATTTACTTTAAGAATGAAATTGCTCACAGTGGTGAAGATCTTTGAAGTTTGCAAAGCACGTCTGCATTATGCATTTGCAGAAATGAATCTGAAAAGGTCAAAGATAGTTGAAGTCTTTGAGCCCAGACTTAGGAGTTTGAAATAGGCTTCATTTTCCCCTTTTATTCTGCAGAGAACGGGGAGCCTTAAAAACATTTTGGGAAAGGATTGACAGGATTCTGGCTTTGATTTAGAGAACTTAATCTGGTGAAATTGGCTGAGGATTTGATACAGGGAAAGAGAGAAACACTATTGTTGAGGCAATTGACTCAGCTAAAAATCGGATACAGTAATAAAGGTGAGGAGGTGGGAGCTGTAATCCTTTGGCATTATGGATTAAAGGATGGCAGCAACATCCTTTGTTTCTTCAGAAAAGTCCATCTGCCTTCTTTCAAATTGTAGATTATAGAAGAACATCAAGGCCTGACATATGAGTTTGGACATTAAAAATACATAATAGGAAAATTAATAGAAGAATATTGGTTAGGAACTATGGAAGCATTTGAGGAGTATGTAGATTGAACAGTTAAGTGGCTGAAATCTAAGAGGCCTGTTGTTCAGTCACTCAGTTGGTCTGACTTTGTGACCCCATGGACTGCAGCACGCCAGGCTTCCCTGTCCTTCACCATCTCTTGAAGCCTACTAAAACTCATGTCCATTGAGTTGGTGATACCATCCAACCATCTCATCCTCTGTTATCCATTTCTGCTAATCTATTCTCCTATCCATTTCTCCTAAGAGCTAATATATCAGCTCTTCACATCAGGTGGCCAAAGAAGCCTGTTAGGAGGTGGTCAGAAATTCTACTGTTAACCCAAGGATATTAAAATTCTTGGATTCTTCCTCCTAACAGTACTTTCTCCTAGATATTGAACCTTACTCCACCCCAACAACACATTTATATATACAATTTTTTTTCCTACTCTTTGAAGTTTATCTAAACAATTGCTATTTTTATCCCTGTACTTGGGTACACCAGGAATTTCCTGAATGATTCCACAACTGCTTTCAAAGGAATAACTTCTGAATAATTGATTTGGAAATAAAATCAGAATCATGGTGCCCAGTATTATGGAGGCGCTGATCTGCTTCTTTACAAAGAGTTTGTTGAAGAAAGCATTTGAAGATACAGGCAAAGAAGATGAGAGGCTGGCTCTCAGAACTAATGAAGAAAATGAAAACTGGCCAGTTCTTAAACTTATTTTAGAAATGAGCCTTATTACTGTATCAGGCAGAGACCATGCCTTTTCTATGTTAGAAGTTTTTGATTTGGTAGTGAATGTAAGAGAAACCATTATAACTTACACTTATTATAATATCAACTCTTTGGAACTTTAAGAGAACCTCACGTGAAATCATTGGCAGTACATCATCTTTCAAACTGCTGCTGCCGCTGCTAAGTCACTTCAGTTATGTCCAACTCTGCACGACCCCATAGATGGCAGCCCACCAGGCTCCTCCATCCCTGGGATTCTCCAGGGAAGAATACTGGAGTGGGTTGCCATTTCCTTCACCAATGCATGCATGCATGCATGCTAAGTCACTTCAGTCATGTCCGACTCTATGCGACCCTATGGACAGCAACCCACCAGGCTCCTCCGTCCACAAGATTCTCTAGGCAAGAATAGTGGAGTGGGTTGCCATTTCCTTCTCCAATTTTTCAAACTAGATATGAATAATTTATTATTGATATTAAAATTATGTTTTGGAAGTACTCCTATTAAAGTTTTTCCAAAATACAATACTCATAATTTCAAAAAAATTACCTCATATGGTTATATGTGTGTGCATGTGTATGTGTGTATGAGTGTATGATTCCATAGGTAAAATATGCTTCAATAATGGTACTTAAAATGGGAGAAATGGTGATTGTAGGTATACCCAATAATCGCTATTTCTTTAGTGGAATTTGGAGACCTGCTTATGGAATATATTGCTACTTGGAAATTAGCTGAAAAGGTCAGAAATAAGCATATCCTTGTTATATGTATACACGACTATTGAATTTCTATCTTTCAATATCTAGTTATGTTTCTTCATCCCTTCAACAGTGATAAAATCATACTTTTAGGAAGTCATCATAAGTAATAAATTAATGTTTAGCAATGAAAAAATCTCTTGCTAAGCTTTGGAGATGAGGACTAGAATCAGTATTCTGTAAAGTTTATAATGACTTTTCCTGTGCTCTTGCAAATACTTCTTATTTTAATGTAAACATTTTCTTTTAATAAAGCATGTAATATAGAGGTTGAGTCCTATGTTTACTACTGCAATACTATTGGCTGCTAAAATATTTTCCATCAGGGAAGATATTTACTTGATTCTTCAAAAAATATCAATTTTTACTTTATTATAAGAATAAAATCTAACATACTTAAATTTGAATCTCAGTTTTACTACTTTTAGGTCATATGATCTTGAACTAATTTCTGTATCTTAAAAACTCAACATAGTAATAGCTTATTTTAAAGAGGATTAAGTGAATCAATACATGTAAAACATTAGAATGGTACATGGCTATTGCGTGCACTCTAAGTCTCTTCAGTCATGTCCAAATCTCTGTGATCCTCTGGACTGTACCCTGCTAGGCTCTTCTGTCCATGGGATTCTCTGTGCAAGAATACTGGACTAGATTGCCATGCCCTTCTACAAGGGATCTTCCCAACCCAGAGGTAGAACCCAGGTCTCCTGGATTTCGGGCAGATTTTTTACCATCTGAGCCACTAGTAAATACCTAAAAATTATAACTGTGATTATTAACATTACTTAATAAATTTATGAATTAAATAAGATATCACATTTTTATATGAAATTATATAAACACATATACCTAGCATGGTGTACTACAGGGCTAAATTAATGGTAGCTAAAATCTGTAAGATAAAAATATTGGAAATATAGAAAAAAGTAGAGTAGAAAGTAAAAATTATTAATACTAAAAACTTCTGTTCAGTTCAGTCACTCAGTTGTGTCCAACTCTTTGCGACCCCATGAATTGCAGCACACCAGGCCTCTCTGTCCATCACCAACTCCCTGAGTTCACCCAGACTCACGTCCATTGAGTCAGTGATGCCATCCAGCCAGCTCATCCTCTGTCGTCCCTTTCTCCTCCTGCCCCCAATCCCTCCCAGCATCAGAGACTTTTCCAATGAGTCAACTCCTTGCATGAGGTGGCCAAAGTACTGGAGATTCCGCTTTAGCATCATTCCTTCCATAGAACACCCAGGACTGATCTTCTTTAGAATGGACTGGTTGGATCTCCTTGCAGTCCAAGAGACTCTCAAGAGTCTTCTCCAACACCACAGTTCAAAAGCATCAATTCTTTGGTGCTCAGCCTTCTTCACAGTCCAACTCTCACATCCATACGTGACCACTGGAAAAACCATAGCCTTGACTAGATGGACCTTTGTTGGCAAAGTAATGTCTCTGCTTTTCAATATGCTATCTAGGTTGGTCATAACTTTCCTTCCAAGGAGTAAGCGTCTTTTAATTTCATGGCTGCAGTCACCATCTGCAGTGATTTTGGAGCCCCAAAAAATAAAGTCTGACACTTTCCACTATTTCCCCATCTAAAATCTTAACCAGTGACAAAAAGGCAGTATTTTATTTATTTTGTTATATATTGTTGAATTCAAGGGAGCCTGCACTAGGTGAGATCACATTTTTCAAAGCAAGGAAAATGTTTATTTATTCATAATTATTAATAAATTACAAAATAAAGTAGAAATATGTGAAGTTTGCTATATGCTTATTTAATATTGTTAAGCTCACAGTAATGGCACTTTTTAAAAAAGGAAAATGTAAATTTAAAACCCATTATTAGTAGTTATGGGTTTCCTTGGTAGCTCAAATGATAAAGAATCTGCCTGCAATGCAGGAGACATGGGTTCATCCATGGGCAGGAAGATCCCCTGGAGAAGGGAATGGCTGCTCACTCTAGTATTCTTGCCTGGAAAATTCCATGGACAGAGGAGCTTGGAAGGCTACAGTCCATGGGCTCCCAAATAATTGGGTATGATTGAGCAACTAACACTTTCACTTTTCACTTTCATTTATTTTGTAATATTTTTGCACATGGATAGTATACACACATATATACACAACTTGAATTTTAAATCATTTGGAGCTATCATCTGAATCTGACCCAATATGTAGTCAGTGGATGAGCACCATCAGCATAACCTAAGCCTGTGATAAATATTGACTCTTGAGTGTCCAACTCTCACATCTATACATGACTACTGGAAAAACCATAGCCTTGACCAAACGGACCTTTGTTGGCAAAGTAATGTCTCTGCTTTTGAATATGCTGTCTAGGTTGGTGGTAACTTTCCTTCCAAGGAGTAAATAAGCATCTTTTAATTTCATGGCTGCAGTCACCATCTGCAGTGATTTTGGAGCCCCAAAAAATAAAGTCTGACACTGTTTCCACTGTTTCCCCATCTATTCGCCATGAAGGGATGGGACTAGATGCCATGATCTTATTTTTCTGAATGTTGAGCTTTAGGCCAACTTTTTCACTCTCCTCTTTCACTTTCATCAAGAGGCTTTTTAGTTCCTCCTCTTTGCTTTCTGACATAAGGGTGGTGTCATCTGCATATCTGAGGTTTTTGATATTTCTCCTGGTAATCTTGATTCCAGCTTGTGGTCCCTCCAGCCCAGCGTTTCTCATGATGTACTCTGCATGTAAGTTAAATAAGCAGGGTAACAATATACAACCTTGACATACTTCTTTTCCTATTTGGAACCAGTCTATTGTTCCATGTCCAGTTCTAACTGTTGCTTCCTGACCTGCATACAGGTCATACAGGGAAAGGGTCAAATCCTACTTTATTGACTATTAGCAGTGACTCTTTATTAATTTACTAAATCTGAGCCTGAGTTCTCTCATCTTTAAAATATAGAGAGGTTAATGTTACCTACCTTATAGGGCTGTTGTAAATATTAAATTTACAACAATTTACAATTTAAAGAGTTTTGCCAAGAAAATGCACTGGTCATAACAAACACCCTCTTCCAAAAACACAAGAGAAGACTCTATACATGGACATCACCAGATGGTCAACACCGAAATCAGATTGATTATATTCTTTGCAGCCAAAGATGGAGAAGGTCTATACAGTCAGCAAAAACAAGACCAGGAGCTGACTGTGGCTCAGACCATGAACTCCTTATTGCCAAATTCAGACTGAAATTGAAGAAAGTAGGGAAAACCACTAGACCATTCAGGTATGACCTAAATCAAATCCCTTATGGTTATACAGTGGAAGTGAGAAATAGATTTAAGGGCCTAGATCTGATAGATAGAGTGCCTGATGAACTATGGAATGAGGTTCATGACATTGTACAGGAGACAGGGATCAAGACCATCCCCATGGAAAAGAAAAGCAAAATGGCTGTCTGGGGAGGCCTTACAAATAGCTGTGAAAAGAAGAGAAGTGAAAAGCAAAGGAGAAAAGGAAAGATATAAACATCTGAATGCAGAGTTCCAAAGAATAGCAAGAAGAGATAAGAAAGCCTTCTTCAGCAATCAATGCAAAGAAATAAAGGAAAACAACAGAATGGGAAAGACTAGAGATCTCTTCAAGAAAATCAGAGATATCAAAGTAACATTTCATGCAAAGATGGGCTCGATAAAGGACAGAAATGGTATGGACCTAACAGAAGCAGAAGATATTAATAAGAAATGGCAATAATACACAGAAGAACTGTACAAAAAAGATCTTCACGACCCAGATAATCACGATGGTGTGATCACTGACCTAGAGCCAGACATCCTGGAATGTGAAGTCAAGTGGGCCTTAGAACGCATCACTACGAACAAAGCTAGTGGAGGTGATAGAATTCCAGTTGAGCTATTCCAAATCCTGAAAGATGATGCTGTGAAAGTGCTGCACTCAATATGCCAGCACATTTGGAAAACTCAGCAGTGGCCACAGGACTAGAAAAGGTCAGTTTTCATTCCAATCCCAAAGAAAGGCAATGCCAAAGAATGCTCAAACTACCACACAATTGCACTCATCTCACACGCTAGTAAAGTAATGCTCCAAATTCTCCAAGCCAGGCTTCAGCAATATGTGAACCGTGAACTTCCTGATGTTCAAGCTGGTTTTAGAAAAGGCAGAGAAACCAGAGATCAAATTGCCAACATCCGCTGGATCATGGAAAAAGCAAGAGAGTTCCAGAAAAACATCTCTTTCTGCTTTCTTGACTATGCCAAAGCCTTTGACTGTGTGGATCACAAGAAACTGTGGAAAATTCTGAAAGAGATGGGAATACCAGACCACCTGATTTGCCTCTTGAGAAATTTGTATGCAGGTCAGGAAGCAACAGTTAGAACTGGACATGGAACAACAGACTGGTTCCAAATAGGAAAAGGAGTGCGTCAAGGCTGTATATTGTCACCCTGTTTATTTAACTTCTATGCAGAGTACATCATGAGAAATGCTGGGCTGGAAGAAGCCCAAGCTGGAATCAAGATTGCCAGGGGAAATATCAATAACCTCAGATATGCGGATGACACCACCCTTATGGCAGAAAGTGAAGAGGAACTAAAAAGCCTCTTGATGAAGGTAAAAGTGGAGAGTGAAAAAGTTGGCTTAAAGCTCAACATTCAGAAATGAGGATCATGGCATCCGGTCCCATCACTTTATGGGAAATAGATGGGGAAACAGTGGAAACAGTGTCAGACTTTATTTTTCTGGGCTCCAAAATCACTACAGATGGTGACTGCAGCCATGAAATTAAAAGATGCTTACTCCTTGGACGGAAAGTTATGACCAACCTAGATAGCATATTCAAAAGCAGAGACATTACTTTACCAACAAAGGTTTGTCTAGTCAAGGCTATGGTTTTTCCTGTGGTCATGTATGGATATGAGAGTTGGACTGTGAAGAAGGCTGAGCACCGAATAATTGATGCTTTTGAACTGTGGTGTTGGAGAAAACTCTTGAGAGTCCCTGGGACTGCAAGGAGATCCAACCAGTCCATTCTAAAGGAGATCAGCCCTGGGATTTCTTTGGAAGGAATGATGCTAAAGCTGAATCTCCAGTACTTTGGCCACCTCATGCAAGGAGTTGACTCATTGGAAAAGACTCTGATGCTGGGAGGGTTTGGGGGCAAGAGGAGAAGGGGACGACAGAGGATGAGATGGCTGGATGGCATCACTGACTCGATGGACATGAGTCTAAGTGAACTCCGGGAGTTGGTGATGGACAGGGAGGCCTGGCGTGCTGTGATTCGTGGGGTTGCAAAGAGTCGGATACGACTGAGCGACTTATCTGATCTGAAATATTAAATTAGACAATTCCTATAAACTGATAAATGGAATTCCTGATACATTGTAAGCAAAAAAATTGTAATCATCACCATTATGCTATGATATGACTATTATTATTGGTCAAAAAAGTCACAATATCAAAGAGACAATGGTATAAAATATGAGTTAGAAGACCAGTGATTAATTATTTTAAGAAACAGTTCATCTCATTACACTTATTTTTGAGTTAATAAACACTACCCTAGGATAGCATTTACTGTTTTTTTTTTTTTTTTGTCAACTAATCTTTCTTTTCTTTATCCTTCTGTGTTTTTGTGGATTGCAGAGTAGAGTTGAGCAGAGTTGGGAAGTAGCATTAGGACAATGGGAAAGACATTCTGAATCTAAAAAGAACATTTTATTTCCCTTTTTCAAATGTATAGTTACTCCAAAAGTAAATTCACACTTAGAATTCATTGTATTTAAATTTCCTGTATAAATATATAGTAATTATTTTTGATAATAGATTTTTAGTTTCATTCAATAATTATTAAATACTGAAACTATACAGAATAATCTGTGTCTTGCATGTTGACCTCATTGTCAAATTTTATCCTTTGAAATGTCAGGTTTATTGGCATAGCAAAAAATACTTTCTCCTTCAGGTTTATTTTCTTCTTCTTTTCAGACAAGTGCATTATAACAAAATACCATTTTGCCTCTGAAGTGGAAGATTGAAAATCTTCAAATATATTAATTATTTGAACATAAGTTTCCTTCTTTCAACTATTTAACAAAAAAAAAAAAAGAAAGAATTTAATGAATGGCTAGATGATAGATACTTTGTCCTGTTCTGAGAATTCCAGGGTAAAGCATGATACTATTTTTGCTTTCAGGATGCAAAACACCAAACATGTGAAAAGGTTAATCCCTATTGTGTTTCTTTAAATGTTTTATAAAACATGCTATGTAAATTTGAATTATTATTCTGGCCACTAACATATGGAAATCCTTCCAGAAGCAAATATTATTTTTCTTTTTGCATGTTTTGGCAGCCTTGAAGCAAGGTTATGAAAGAGACTTAGAGCACTATACTAAAAACACCCCAGCATGAGGAGATCAACGAGTCAAACTGGTAAGTGACAGAGATGGTTCATGGGTGTCTCTTTTATGCATTATTAAGTCTGTTCATGCCATTTCTTACACAAAATATCCTCAGAGCTTATAAATAAAAATGAGAATGCTTCTAAAATATTGCCTATGAAATTTATTCTCATTACTTAGAATACCTTAGGGAGATGGTATTAGGTGGGAAAAGTCACCAATTCCGTTATAGACAGACAGGGATTTAAAGTAGCTTTGTGACTTTGTGAAAGTTCCTTAATTCTTTCAGTCTTATTTTCTAATTTTAAAATGTAGATTATGGTTGTTTCCTTGTTGTATTTTCCTACAAATTAAGTAAGAAATTGCCTATGAACAGTTGAGCATTTCCTTAGCAAAGAAGAGGAGATAAAAGATATGACTAATATTTATTGAATGCATTCCATGTGTCACATACTAAATACTAAATGCTGCATTACTTTATTGAATATCACAACAACCCTTAAGTTTGAAGCTATTATTACTCTCATTTTGCTGATGGAGAAACTGTGCTTTTGAAAGATGTGTGGCCTGTGTTAAATCACACATTGCTCCTGTGACAATTGAATGTAGTTCTGTCTGATGCCTGAGTTTCTGTTCTTATGTTTATGCATAAAGCCAACAGACATGTATTAGGCATCTAATAAATACCAAGCTTCTTTTAGCTAAGATACTGTGCTGTTTCCCAAGTGATTGTTACTTAGAATATAACAGCCATATACTTATATGAAGTCTTATGTTGTTCAGTTGCTCAGATGCGTCTGACTCTTTGTGACGCCATGGTCTGTAGCACTCCAGGCTTCCCTGTCTTTCACTATCTCCCAGAGTTCACTCAAACTCATGTCCCTTGAGTCGGTGATGCCACCTAATCATCTCATCCTCTGTTGCCCCCTTCTCCTCATGCCTTCAGTCTTTCCCAGCATCGGGGTCTTTTCCAATGAGACAGCTCTTCATGTTAGAGCTTATAAATAATTTATGAATAAGTAATTCTGTCTAGTTTCCGTATAATCTCTATGGAAGACAAAGTCGGGATCTTTTCTCATATTTTTAGAGATGGAGAAATTGAGGTCCAGCATGTCGAATACATTCCGTGTGCATATAGCTCTGTGCTTCTCAGACCCTGTGGTTAAGGGTCAGTCACTGTTAATTCATTTAAATCCATTATAGACTGAATGCTTTTATAAAATTGCTAAAAAAAATTATTACTAGGAAATGACTAAAAGGCGTATAAATATAATATGCTAAAATATACAAATCCACATATTTATTATCATTTGTCATTATCTTACAGACATAAAATTACTAAATGTCTATAAAAGTTTCTAATGCTTGTCCTCTGTTTCCACACTTCTCCTGATACAGACCAATTAGCATGTGGAGATTGGCACCAACCTGTAAACCAGACGGTAAATCTACATTCAGGCTCCTAGTCCATGTCTTTTCATAGTGCTCCTATTGCCTCAACATACAGCAAGAAGCTTGTTTTATAATCTAAGGGACAAAAGATTGAATTCCAAATTGTTCACAATCATTGAAAGAGAATTGACCATAACAAAGTATCTTAAAAGTTATATAAAACAATTAACATGAAAAAAAAAAAGTTGAGAGTTTATAGGGGTGATTTCTTTTTATTTATAAGAAACCAAGACTTAAAAAAAAACATTTGCGTTGCGGTAGCTGCAGGGGCGGCGGCGGCGACGGCGGCGGCTTGGCCGGGCGTCCGCGGGCCGTGGGGGATGGGGGCGGCGAGCTCCAGCCCTCGGCGGCGGCGGCCGTGAGTAACAAAAAAAAAAAAAAAAAAACATTTGATATGCTGCTGATTTTCTCATGATATGTTTCTTCCCCTTCTTTTTTCATTTTATTTATTCTTTGAAAAGTGAAGTTAAGTTGTATTTAGAAGGCTGGGCCTTGTCACTTCCTGAACAGTGTATAGACCTTGTATAATTCTAAGAAATAAAGTCGATCTGGGCCAGCTATGAAATGTAAATGAATTCTTCTCCCCACTACACTACAAAAGTCTGAAAATAAATGTTACTTGTTTATTTCAAAAAGTACCAAAGAAGATTACAACACTTTGGGGGCAAAGTAAAATGAACACTGAGTCAGCAATGAAAATTTACTTCATAAGACAGTTTTGTGGCTTTCTCAGTTCTACTGAAATGGATCCAAATATTTACATGTGCTTGTTATTAATAACTATTTTGCCATCTGTGTCAAAGTAATATTGCACAGATGTTCAGGAATAACTTTTGGTTGTGAGTAAATATTAGAGGAAGATTGAATTTTTCTCCAAATGATGCTGAGGGGTTGGTTTTTTAATCACAGTTTAAGATGTCAGTTGTTGGTTGGAAGTTCTACCAGATTAATAGTCTTTAATGCAACTTAAACTGGCTATAAGGGCACAGATAAAGATGAAAAATTCATGACAAAATTCAAAACTGAGACTTTCAACCAATCTATTTTTAGCTTCTGGGAAGACTCCATTTGGCAAAACTAATACAATTATGTAAAGTTTAAAAATAAAATAAAATTAATTAAAAAAAAAAAATTTGCAATCTGAAGTAGAGGAAGCCCATGGCCTTAAGTAATAGAGAGCGAGACTCTGTGTTCCTCACTTACTTTCTGCCTGCTAACTCAGAAATCCATGATTGGTATGACTTAAAGAGTTAAGCTGCCGTATCTTGGCACCTCCCTCAATCAGTGCCTTCATATCTGTATCCATTTTAGGATTATCTTTCCTGATCCCTCTGAAAAGGGTAGAAAGGAAGGAATGACTTATGGAAATACATTGTAACCAAAGAGAAAGATAGGTTTTGCAGATGTGGTGATAATGGGATTAGTGACGACAGTAATAGTACTGTGTATGTGTGTGATCAGAGAACGACAGAGTGTGGAGAGAGGATGGTACACTAGCATTCTAACAGAGGCTTTGAATGTCTGATACTCATTGGAATTTAAGCCTGAGGTTGTTCACAGTCTACTCAACTGTGAAGCTTAGAGGCTTTATACAGAAAAATCAAGTTGTCAGTAGGACCAAGGGCTAATGGTCAGTCTTACGCCTTGTCTGTTGAGAAATACTACCCTTCAATGGATTTTTCTCACATTCTCAAATACAGAAGCAATAGCAACAACACAATCAAAGTCAACCATGATCTTGATAATGATTACTTTAATGTGGGGAATGAAAACCTGAGGTAAAGCATATGTGGATCAATGAGTTAATATGAAAACCAGAATGATATCTTAGAAAATTATATTTTATCCTTTTAACATATGCATTGATTAACTTAGAAATACAAGCCATTAACATTGAGAAAGTTGAAATGCAAAGGATTGAAAGGAAACAGAAAATATAATAGAAGAATTAAATTGGCCTTCATAGGCAAGGGACTTCCCTGGTAGCTCAGCTGGTAAAGAATCTGACTGCAATGCCAGAGACCCCAGTTCAATTCCTGGGTCAGAAAGATCTGCTCTGGAGAAGGAACAAGCTACCCACTCCAATATTCTTGGGCTTCCCTGGTGGCTCAGTTGGTAAAGAATCCACCTGCAATGTGGGAGATCTGGGTTTGATTCCTGGGTTGGGAAAATCCCTTGGAGAAGGGAACAGCTACCCACTCCAGTCTTCTGGCCTGGAGAATTCCATGGGGTCGCAAAGAAACAGACATGACTGAGCAACTTTCACTCACTTTTGTAGGCAACAACTAACATAATTAGATTTATGGAAAGCAGACTGAAGAAGCACTTTTAGAATGCAGAAGATAAGGACAATGATGAAAATTATGAGGAAAAAAATAATGACCAATATGGCAAACAAATAAAACATGGTAATTATTCATGAAAAGAGAGGAAACAAATAAATAAAAAGAAGTCCTAATCAACAAATCACAAGGGAAAGAAGTGTTGCTCAAGGAAAAAAAAAATGAAAAGCATGTCTTATCCCTCTCAAATTTACTTGCTAAGATAGATATTTTTAATATTGTGTGGAAATTCCATATTTTTTAAAAGTTAGGAAAATTTAGTGGTAAATTAATGTGAAAGGTTATTGGAACTGGTAGATTATTTTTTAATGTTTAATGCTTCCAGGACTATAGAAGCTTGGTCTACTCAGATTTTCTTATTTTTGTTAAACAATTTTGATAATTTCTGTTAGAAAAACTATAAATGCTAAGTAAGTGCCAATGTATGAATATTCATATAGAAAAAAAAGACTTGAAGTCTATGCATCAGTGGAATAATGAAGTGCTTTTTATTTTTCTATTTTAATATCATATATGTTATCTGGCATATGGTATAATCATATATAATTGATTAATTAAAGATTTTTGTTAAATATGCTTAGTGCACAAATTATAGGTGAACAGCTCAATAAATTATCACAAAACCAACAGACATGTGTGTTAACCACTCAAATTAAGAAATAGTACTAAATCAGTGTAGTTGAAGGTGCTCTTTTTCTTCCAAAATTATAAATCCCAATCCTCAATAAGATAGCAGTTTTCCTAAATTCAAATGCCATTAGTTATTTCACCTTTCTTTGAGTTTTACATAAACAGAATGATAGAATTTGTACATGTTTTTTTGTGTGGCCTGTTGTCAATATTACTTATGTGAGACTTCTATGTGTAGCAGTAATAATTTACCTTTCAATGCTATATACTATTTTATCATGGCCACTTTGGGCTCTTACATTCTTGTCTTTGGGAACATGGATATGCACATTTCTCTTGGATATGTTATTAATTATACGTTGCATATATGTTCATTTTTAGTAGATACTGCAACTTTCCCAAACTGGTTGTGCTAATTTGCTTTCCCACCGACAGCGTATAAGAGTCCTACTTGCTTCACCTCTTTACCAACACTTGAAATTACAAGAAATTTTTATTTTAGCACTCTAGTGAATGTGTTGTGCTATCTAATTATAGTTTTAATTAGCATTTCCATGGTGACTGAGAAGAGTGTCTTTGCTACCTCAGATGAACAATCCCCTAGATACCCCAAAATTAAAAGGCAAGTGGAAATTTAGAGGAAGTATAAAGAAAGGTGGTAACTTTATTAACCTTCACTGAATGAACATTCAGTCTAAAGGGATCTAAAATTCCTCTTTAGAGAATGAAAAACTGTATAAAAACATGTCTTTAAATGCATGCATCCCTGACAATATCATCCAGTGTTAAAATTCAGCTTATTGAGAGATTGACCAAGATGGCAGAGTAGCAAGACTCTAAGCTCACCTCTCCAGAGCACACCAAAAAACAACTATTTGCAGAACAACCTTCAGTTAAAAAGGCCAGGAAAAAAAGTGAAAGTGTTAGTCACTCAGTGTTGTCCAATTCTTTGAGACCCTACTGCCTGTAGCCTTCCAGGCTCCTCTGTCCATGGGATTCTCTGGGTGAGAATACTGGAGTGGATAGCCATTCCCTTCTCTAGGGGATCTTCCTGACTCAGGGATCAAACCCAGGTCTCCTGCATTGCAAGCAGATTCTTTACTGTCTGAGCCACCAGGGAAGCCAGAATCTACCAGAAAAAATCTTCTAAAACTAAAAACATGGAACTACAATGAGATAATAGGAGAGGTGAACTTGCCATATAGTCAAGCCCCATGGCAATGGCTAGATGAACCACAAACTGGAGAATAATTATGCTACAGTGGTTCTCCCAAAGGGGTGAGAGTTCTGAACCTCACATCAGGTTCCCCTGCCTAGGAGTCCTGCACTGGGAAGATGAGCCCTCAGAGCATTTGGCTTGGAAGGCCAGTGGTACTTAATTTGGGGAATCCCACAAGACTGAGGGAAATAGAGAGTTCACTCTTAAAGGGAGCATACAAAACCACACAGAACTACTACTGTCTTGGAGAGACTCCTGAAGAGGCAGGGGCAATGGCAGGTGTGACATAGACACTGGCGGCAATTTTTAGAGTTTCTTCTGCCACGTGGACACTGGTGTTGACAGGCACCATTGTTGACAGCTAGGGGATCCTCCCACTAGCTCCTTAGCACCAAAACATGGGCCCACCCAATAGCCAGTAGGTGGTAGTACTAGAGCCTCTCAGGCCAAGCAACACATCAGATGAGGTCACAGCCCCACCCATCAGCCAGCAGTCTGCCTAAAGTCTTCCTGAGCCCATTGCAACCTGGAGCATGATCCTGCCTATCAGAGGGCCCAGGAACAAGCTCCATCCATGAGCAGGCAGAGATCAGTCCCAGAATCACTTGGGCTCTGATTCTGCTCTCAGGAAGCCTGCTCGAGACTTGACTAGCCTCACATACTAAGAGGTAGACTCCACGTGCAGGAAAACTAAATCATATAACCCGTGGACTCATCCTGTCCTCAGCATGCCAGACCATGCCCTGGGAATATCTGGGGCCTGCCCTGCCCACTAGCAGGCCAACACAAACTTCAGGACAAGAGCTTTGGGCCCTGCAAACACATTTCAGGTCATTGTGCTGCCTGCCAGAAGTGCAGCACTAACCCCAGAACCTGGCATAATCTACCAGCGAGTGGAAAAGAGCCATGGATCTTCCAGACCCCGAATCCATCCAGCAGTCAGCCAACAGTAACCCATGGGGGCCACTGGGGTTCTGTAGTCAGCTTCCCATGACCAAGTGGTACCAACCAGTAGCCAATAGCCTTCACACACGGCAGGGCCTAGCAACAAACCAAACCAGGAATAAGTCAAGCCTACCAGACTGCTGACATAGTCTGCTCACCACAACAGGACTCAGACAGCCCTCAGGAGGGGAGACTCCAGAGCATACATTTTGTGTGGCAAGAGAGAAGTGTGCTGCTGGGATGCATGGAATGTTTCCTACATTATGCTATTTCTCCAAGATTGGGAAATATATCTAACCTACCAAATACATAAAGATACAAACAGCAACTTAGGCAAAATGAAGTGGCAGAGGAACATGTTCCACATAAGGACCAGATAAAACCCAAGAAGAACTAAGTAAAGTGAACGTAAGCAATCTACCTGAAAAGGAGTCCAGAATAATGATCATGAAGATGATCCATTCTTCTCTCTCAGAAGAGGAAGAAATGGATGCAGAGTGAGAAGTTAAACATTATTCACAAAGAGTTAGAAAATGTAAAGAACCAAACAGAGGTGAAGAGTACAATAAATAAATGAAAACATACTCTAGAAGGATGAATAGTAAGTAGATTAAATGATACAGAGGAATGGATCAGCCAGCTGAAAACAGAGAAGTGGAAATCACTGAAGCAGAACAGAAGAAAGAAAAAAGAATTAAAAGAAATGAGAATAGTTTTAAGAGACCTCTGGGTCAAGCACACTAATATCCTCACTACAGGAGTCTCAGAAGGAGAATAGGGAGAGAGGGCAACTGAGAAACTATTTGAAGGAAATAGTCATCCTATTTCAAGAAGGACAGAGAGTTCCATGGAGTATTTACTGAAAGAGGAAGAAATGAAGGCAGATTGTAATTAAAATAGCATACATTGGAAAGAAAATACTAAAAGCAGCAAGTGTAAGGTAACAAGTAACATAAAAGGAACTCTTATAAGGCAATCAGCTGACTTTTGAGCAGAAACTGCAGGCTAGAAGGGAATGACGTGAGATATTTAAAGTGATGAAAGGGAATATATATATATATATATATATATATATCAGTTCAGTCACTCATTCGTGTCCCACTCTTTGCGACCCTATGGACTGCAGTACACCAGATTTCCCTGCCCATCACCAACTCCTGGAGCTTGCACAAACTCATGTCCACTGAGTTGCTGATGCCATCCAACCATCTCTTCTGTCGTCCCTTTCTCCTCCTGCCTTCAATCTTTCCCAGCATTAGGGTCTTTTCCAATGAGTCAATTCTTTGCATTGGGTAGCCAGAATATTGGAGTTTCAGCTTCAGCATCAGTCCTTCCAGTGAATAGTCAGGACTGATTTCTTTTAGGGTTGACTGGTTGGATCTCCTTGCAGTCCAAGGGACTCTCGATATATCTATAACCAAAAATACTCTACCCAGCAAGGCTTTCTTTCATATTTGATGGAGAGAATAGAAGTGTTACAGACTAGAAGAAGGTAAAAGAGTATAGCACAACGAAACCAACTTTACAACAAAATACTAAAGGAACTCGTCTAGGCAGAAAAGAAAAGGCCGCAAATAGACACACGAAAATTACAAAAGTAAAAACGTCATTGGTTAAAGCAAACATACAGTAAAAGGAGGAAATCATTGGCAGTGAGGTTAAAAGACAATAGTGAAATTCTCTATCCACAGTTAGCAATTAAGGGATACAAAAAACAATTAGATGCAAAACACAATATCGAAAACAGTAATTATGAGAGGAGAGTACAAATGCAGAGTTGTTCAAATGCATTTGAAACTAAGAAATCAGAAATGTAAAACAATAGCATGTATATATAAGTGCTATTTATTTGCAGGCTGATCTGCCAAGCCACCAGGGAAGCCTCATCAGTGGTATTAGGCTGTAATTTTGTTTTTTTCCCTGATATTTTTGTCTTGTTTTAGTATCACAGTGATATTAAGGACTTGAACTGTTCCTTCCTCTACAATTCTTTGGGATAGTTTGAGAATAGGTGCTAACTTCTCTAAATGTTTGGTAGAATTCCCTTGTGAAGTCATCTGGTCCTGGACTTTTGTTTGTTGGGAATTTTTTAATTACTGATTCAATTTAATTACTGGTAATTTGTCTGTTCAGATTGTCTAGTTCTTCCTTGTTCACTCCTGGGAAATAGTACATGACTAAGAATGTATCCGTTTCTTCTGAGTTGTCTGTTTTATTGACATGTAGGTCATAGTCGTCTTTTATGGTCTTTCGTATCTCTGTAGTGTCAGTTGTAACTTGTCCTGTTCATTTCTGAATTTATTGATTTGGGTCCTCTCCCTTTTTTTTTTTTCTTGATGAGTCAGGTTAAAGGATTATCAATTTTGTTTGTCTTTTTAAAGAACAAGATTTTAGTTTCATTGATCTTTTCTGTCTTTTTAAAAATCTCTATTTCATGTATTTCTGCTCTTTATGATTTCTTTCCTTCTACTAACTTGGGGCATTTGTTCTTCTTTCTTGCTTCCCTTAGGTATAAGGATAGGTTGCTTATTTTGCAATTTTTCTTGTTTTCTGAGATAAGCTTGTATCACCATAAACTTCTCTCTTAGAACTGCTTTTACTGTATTCCATAGGTTTTGGATCATCACATCTTTGTTTTCATTTGTCTGTAGGTATTTTTTTATTTCCTTTTTGATGTTTTTAGTCATCCATTATTGTTTAATAGGTATTACTTAACCTCCACATTTTTTTTTTTATTTTTTCAGCTTTTTCTTGTAATTGATTTCTAGTCTCATAATGTGATATGATTTAAATTATTAACCCACTCTCTCCTTCTTTCCTTTACCCTCCCTCCCTCTTTCTCTTTCTCTCTCTACACACACACACACATACACACACACACAAACACACACACACATACACAAATACAAGGGCTTGCCAGGTGGCTTAGTGGTAAAAAATCCACTTGCCAATGCAGGAGATGTGCGTTCATTTCTTAGGTTGGGAAGATACCCTGGAGAATGAAATGGCAACCCATTCCAATATTCTTGCCTGGGAAATCCCATGGACAGAGGAGCCTGGCAGGCTGTGTTGCATGGTATTGCAAAAGAGTTGAACACGACTTAGCAACTAAATAACAACAAAATATTACGGAAGAACATGGTGTAAAAATCCTCATCCAAATATTAGCAATCCAAATCCAACAATATGTTAAAAGGCTCATACACCACGATCAAGTTGCATTTATCCCAAGGATGCAAAGACTTCAATATGGCAAATTGATCAGTGAGATTTACCACTTTAATAAATTGAACAATAAAAGCAATATGACATTTCAAGAGAAGGGTAAAATTCTTTTGACAAAATTCAGCATCCATTTATGGTCCAAAAAAAAAAAAAGAAAGAAAGAAAGACACCTCTTCATTAAATGGGCATAGAGGAAAAATACCTCAGCATAATAAAGGCCATATATGATAGACCACAGCTCACATCATGCTCTATGGTGAAAACCTGAAAGCATTTCCCCTAAGATCAGAAAAAAAGATAAGGATGTTCACCCTTGCCACTTTTATTCAGCATAGTATTACAATTCCTGTCCACAGGAATCATACAAAAAAGAAGAGGAATCCAAATTGGAAAGGAAGAATTAAAATTGTCAGTGTTTGCAGGTGACATATACTACACTTAGAAAATTCTAGAAATACCACCAGAAAACTACTAGAGCCAATCAATGTATTTAATTAGATTTAGGATACAAAATTAATACACAGACATTTGTTCTCATATTTGGTGTTGGCCTCTAGTTCTAATTTTCATTTAGAATTCTTATTGTCTTAAGTAAGAATTGTGTGCATTAGCTACCTCCCTAGCTTTCTTCATCCATGATGACATTCTCAGAATAGGGATTTTGACAAACAGAACTGTGCTGTTTATATAGTTTACTTGTAAATAAAGGAGTCTGAAATTGCCTGTATTTTTACATCTGATGCAGACCCCAATTTACTTGAGTTGTTGTCAGGATCAGTTATGAAACTGCAATTTTGTGCCTCCTCTGAATCATGTTTTCTCCTTGTAACAATTGTGTGTAATGTCATTAAAATTTTAAAATATTCCTTACACATTTCCATGCCCTAACAATGAACTGTCAGAAAGATAAGGAAATGATTCCATTTATCATTCCATCAAAAAGAGTAAGATACCTAGCCATAAAACCTGCCTCAGCAGATAAAAGACCTGCACTTGGTAAGTTGTGTCAAAATGATGAAAGAAACTGAAGATGATACCAACAGATAGAAAGCATGCTGCTGGATTGGAAAAATTACTATTGTTAAAATGATCATAGTTCTCAATGCTATCAACAGATACAAGGCAGTCTCCACCAATATATCAATGGAATTTTTCACAAAACTAGAACAAATTATTCTAAAAATTGACTGAAAACACAAAAGATCCCAAGTAGCCAACAGTCTTCAGAAAGAACCGAGCCAGAGGAATCAGAGTTCCTGGCTTCAGATTATACTACGAAGTTACAGAAATCAAAATAGTAGGGTAATGGCACAAAAACAGATATATAGATAAATGGAACAGAATAGAGAACTAAGAAATAAACCCATTCAATTCTTATCATTTATTCTAAGACAAGGGAGACAGAATTTATTTTAGGGAAAACAAGTCTCCTCAGCAAGAGGTGTTGGAAAAGCTGGACATCATCATACAAATCAATGAATTTAGAATGTTCTCTAATACCATATACAAAAATAAAGTAAAAATGAATTAAAAATATAAATGCAATACAGGATTCTATAAAACGCCTAGTAGAAAACATAGGCAGCACACTCTTTGACATAAATCATAGCACTATTTTTTGATCTGCCTCCTAAAGCAAAGGAAATAAAAGCAAAAATGAGACCTAATTAAACTTAAAAACTTTTGTACAGCAAAGGGAACTATCAATAAATTGAAAATACAGCCTACTGAATGGATAAAATATTTGCAAATGATATGATTGATAAGGGGTTAACATTCAGCATGTATAAACAGCTCATACAACTAACTTAATGTAAAAAAATAGCCAAAAGAAGACCTGAATAGACATTTTTCCAAAGCAGAAATGCAGGTGGCCAATGGGCACTTAAAAAGATGCTCAACAACACTAATCATCAGGGATTTGCAAATCAAAACCACAGTGAGACATCACCTCACACTCATCAGACTGGCTACCATCAAAAGAGCACAAATAACAACTGCTGATGAGGATATGGAATAAACAGAAACTTCATACACTGCTGGTGAGAATGTAAATTGGTACAGCTGCCAGGTAAAACAGTATGGAGCTTTCTCAAAAATGGAAAACTAGAACTATAATATAAACCAGCAATTGTACTCCTGGGTATATATCCAAAATAAACAAACAAGCAAATACTCCCAGAAAAGCCAACTACTTCAAAAAGATACATCACCCCAATGTTCATAGAAGCATTATTTAGAAGTTCCAAGATATGGAAGCAACCTAAGTGTGTGTGTGTGTGTGTGTGTGTGATATTGTGGAATACTGGAATACCACCTAGCCATAAAAATAATGAAAAATTTCCACTTGCAACATTAGGGAAAGGCTTGGAGTATATTATTCTAAGGGAAATAAATCAGACATAGAAAGACAAATACTGTATGATATCACTTATATGTGGAATCTAAAAAAATACAACAAACCAGTGAATATAACAAAAATGAAACCAACTCACAGATACAGAAAACAAACTACAAACTAATGGTTACCAGTGGGGAGAGGGATAGCGGAGAGGAATAAAGGCATTAAGAGGCACAAATTCCTATATACAAGATAAGCTACAAGGATGTTATATAACACAGGGGATATAGTCAATACTTTATAATAATTATAAATTTAAAAATTGTGGATCACTCTATTGTATCCCTGTAACTTGGGCTTCCCCAGTGGCTCAGTGGTAAAGAATCTGCCTGCAGTGAGAAGCTGTAGGAGACAAGTTCGATCCCTGGGTTGGGAAGATCTCCTGGAGGAGGGCATGGAAACCCACTCCACTGTTCTTGCCTGGAGAATCCTGTGGACAGAGGAGCCTGGCAGGCAACAGTCCATGGGGTCACAAAGAGTCAGACACAACTGAAGTGACAACACCCATGCACACATACCTATAACTTATCATATAGCAACTATGCTTCAATAAAAAGGGAGAGTTTGTACCTTTTCTTTTCAACAAGAAACAGCATTTTTTCTAGTTGTTGCAAAAAACGACTCCAGGTGAATGAGGCGTTGTTGTTTAATGGGTTTAGGAGTTCATTCCAAGATAAAAAGAGTTCTGCAGATACACGGTGGTGATGGCTTCACAGCAATGCGAATGTAGTTAATGCCACTAGTGACTTAAAAATGAACTGTAGACCAAATGGTTAAGATGATCATGTTTATTTCATGGGTATTTTTTCCATAATTAAGAATAATAGTTAAAAAAAGAAACAAGCATAATTTTATATTGCAGTTTTTCATTGCTGGATGGTCCTCTTTTTCCCACTTCTCTACATTCTTCCTCCTCCCTTTTTTATAAACCTGTTTTAAGATAAAAGATTAAAATTTTGACCTCTAGGATATTATTTCTAATAACAATTATCTGCTGATGAAAATTGAACCTATCAATTTTGCCCAACTTTTAATTTCCCATTAGCCAATTAAAGGATTACCATCTATCCATTTTGTCTGGTTTCATTGGATACAAAGCAATCTTATGACTGTAGAATCACAGCTAAATCGTGCTGTTTAGAATTTATTGCAGAGGAATGATTGCACTGTCCATTTCTGAGTTGGGAAAACTATCTGTCCAGCCATTTGAAACTGGAGATGGCAGTGGGTAGTAGGCATGAGAGTGATCCAGGAGGGCAGCAGGATTTGGACAAAGTGCCTACGGCTCTCACCCACGCAGCCTGTGTGAAGCTCCATCACTCCACCAGCCATTTCCTCTGGTGGGCTGTGTCATGGTTCCTTTGCTTCCACTAGTATTAGTTTCCAAACTGTGTGAGAGCTTGGCTGTTCCATTGTTGAGACAATTTGGAAGTGCATAGTTTGATACTGTGTTGTCAAGTGGCATGCTTTGGTAAAATGAAGCCATGTTATCAGAAATTAGCTGGATCAGATGTGTGGTTCCCAGAGGAGGAAGGAAGGAGAAGAGGATGAAGGTGGTCAAAGGTACAAACTTCCAAGTACAAAAGAAATAAGGTCAAGATTTAAAAAACTCACCAGTTTAACCTTTTGTAATGGGGTGTATTTCTGTTTCTTTAAAGGCCTGTGGTCTTTTGTTGAAAATCAGGCATTTGTAAAAGAAGTCATCTTCTGTCCCAGTGATCGCAGGCTGTCTCTGTACAAAAGACCATCACTAATAAGCCCAGTAAAAGGTTGAGACCTTCTCAGGCCTTTTCTGAGCATGTGTCCTGTCTGGGTATTTGTGTATATACTTTCTTCCCTACGGTAGTCTGTCCAAACTGTAGATCTTTGATTTGTCTTTAGGACTTTCATAAAACTATCTTCATCAATATATAGTTGATGTAATATTCCTGTAGGGGAATAAGAGCCTGGAGCTTCCTAGTCCAGTAATTTGCTGATGTTAGTCACTGTTTTCAAGGCCTTAATTTCCCAAAGAGGCTTATTCCAGCTTCTTCTCAATGTCTTAGATATCCTATGATATTTTTCTGCCTGTCACCTTACCTTAGGCTTCTGTGAAACTGCAGGGCCCCTGCGGTTTTATAGGCCTGCCATGCTTCACATGGCTTCCGACCTGAAATCTAAACTTTGCTGCTCTTCCCCAGCTCTGAGTCAGGTGAGACAGAAATTATTTTGTCAGAGTGCAGACAGGTTAGAACTTTGCAAATATATTCTACTCTGCTCATTCTAGCTTGAGGCAGGGAACTAGGAATCGGGTCACTTCTCCCTGACTATGTAAGGCTATACCCATGAGGGAATGGGACAAGGGTGAGTAAAACACCACAAAATTCCCTACTGTTTTGAATGTGCCTTTTCTTGATTGAGCTTGGACGGTAAAGCGTCTGCCTACAATGTGGGAGACCCAGGTTCGATCCCTGGGTCGGGAAGATCCCCTGGAGAAGGAAATGGCAACCCACTCCAGTATTCATGCTTGGAAAATCCCATGGGCCGAGGAGCCTGGTGGGCTACAGTCAATGTGGTCGCAAAGAGTCAGACACAACTGAGCGACTTCTCTTCACTTCACTTCTTCACTGTCTTGATTGAGCATTTGCTTGGTTACTGTATCATTGATTTCCAGAGTTTTCATAAGATTCTTTCAAGTAATGTGTAATTATGTTATTTCTTCTTGTGAAGAAATAGAAACTTGGAACTTCCTAGCTTCCTGTTATAACATGATCCTCTACATAGAAAACCCTAAAGACTCCACCAGAAAATTACTAGAACTAATCAATGACTATAGTAAAGTTGCAGGATATAAAATCAACACACAGAAATCCCTTGCATTCCTATACACTAATAATGAGAAAACAGAAAGAGAAATTAAGGAAACAATTCCATTCACCATTGCAACGGAAAGAATAAAATACTTAGGAATATATCTACCTAAAGAAACTAAAGACCTATATATAGAAAACTATAAAACACTGGTGAAAGAAATCAAAGAGGACACTAATAGATGGAGAAATATACCATGTTCATGGATTGGAAGAATCAATATAGTGAAAATGAGTATACTACCCAAAGCAATTTATAGATTCAATGCAATCCCTATCAAGCTACCAACAGTATTCTTCACAGAGCTAGAACAAATAATTACACCATTTGTATGATTTTTTTTTAACTTTTGATCCAAATGCTTTTTGAATATAATACAAGATTGCCATTCCAAAGTAAAAAAACTAACTTACTACATGACTTTTATTTGTATTATATGATGCCAGTAAGTACCTTGTTGAACTAGTCTTTTAAAAAAGTTTCGGTAGATCAGCCAATTTCTACTCATTAAAAATAATAATATCAAATAATATTGTTTACTTCAATTTCATTCTGGTTTTATTCACTTCTTTATTCAAACTAAGAGCAGTGATATCACCTCACTTTTGAGGTAGTGAGTGCACTTTATGGTATTTAGGGAATTATGCTTTGTTTTGAATATGATTTCAGCATTGATATAGAAGACTTCAATGACTTAAAAATTTGTTCTGAGTCTGTCATCGTAGAGAAGCCAGAGTCAGCAAAGTCTTCATATCAACAGTGTTCCTTCTACGTTGTTTGAGAGTTTAATATATAATTGAAGGGAGAGAGTGCTGAGATTGAGTCTGTTATTGTTAAATCAAATCCACCTATTTTGTTTCTGTGTCTTAGTACCAGAGTTAGTTTGGAATTAATTATGTATAAGTAAAAGTTTTAGTAATGTTTGATCAATGTGTAGCACCATTCCAACAGTTAAGTAACAGTTAAGTAACATGCATGAAAAACAGAAGTGTTCATGTGATTTTATAAATGCCTTTTTTAGATTTAATAAAAAAAAAAAAAGAAAACATGAAGTTTAAGTAACAATTACAGTGAAATCAATGCTCTACTGAAAATCTTAAGGTAGTGAGCTATTAATTTTCTAGCTACATCCCTCACCATAAAATAAAAAGCTGATGATGACCTTCACCGAGAAGGAGGAGGTCACTTATCTTCCAAGGATCAAGTGTCTTTTAATTTCATGGCTGCAGTCACCATCTACAGTGATTTTGGAGCCCCCCAAAATAAAGTTTCTCACTGTTTCCATTGTTTCCCCATCTATTTGCCATGAAGTGATGGGACCAGATGCCATGATCTTAGTTTTTTGAATGTTGAGTTTTAAGCCAACTTTTTCACTCTCCTTTTTCATTTTTATTAAGAGGCTTTTTGTTCTTCTTCACTTTCTGCTATAAGGGTGGTGTCATCTGCATATCTGAGGTTATTGATATTTCTCCCGGCAATCTTGATTCCAGCTTGTGCTTCATCCATCCTGGCATTTTGCATGATGTACTCTGAATGTAAGTTAAATAAGCAGGGTGAAAATATGCAGCCTTGACACACTCCTTTCCCAATTAGGAACCAGTCTGTTGTTCCATGTCCAGTCTAACTGTGGCTTTTTGACCTGTATACAGATTTCTCAGAAGGAAAGTGAGGTGGGCTAGTATTCCCATCTCTTAAAAATTTTCCAGCTTGTTGTGATCCACACAGTCAAAGGCTTTGGCATAGTCAATAAAGCAGAAGTAGATGCTTTTCTGGAACTCTCTTGCTTTTTCAATGATCCAGCTGGTGTTGGCAGTTTGATCTCTAGTTCCTCTGCCTTTTCTAAATCCAGCTTGAAGTTCTTGGTTCACGTACTATTGAAGCGTGGCTGGAGAATTTTGAGCATTACTTTGCTAGCATGTGAGATGGGTGCAATTGTGCAGTAACTTGAGCATTCTTTGGCATTGCCATTCTTTGGGATTGGAGTGAAAACTGACTTTTTCCAGTCCTGTGACCACTGCTGAGTTTTCCAGATTTACTAGCATATTGAGTGCAGCACTTTCACAATATCATCTTTTAGGATTTGAAATAACTCAAGTGGAATTCCATCACCTCCATCATAGTGATGTTTCCTAAGGCCCACTTGACTTCACATTCGAGGATGTCTGGCTTTAGGTGAGTGATCACACCATTGTGATTGTCTGAGTCATGAAGATCTTTTTTGTACAGTTCTTCTGTGTATTTTTGCCACCTCTTCTTAATATCTTCTGCTTCTGTTAGGTCCATACCATTTCTGTCCTTTATCGAGCCCATCTTTGCATGAAGTGTTTCCTTTGTATCTCTGATTTTCTTGAAGAGATCTCTAGTCTTCCCCATTCTATTGTTTTCCTCTATTTCTTTGCATTGATCACTGAAGAAGGCTTTCTTATCTCTCCTTGCTATTCTTTGGAACTCCGCATTCAAATGGGTATATCTTTCCTTTTCTGCTTTGCCATTTGCTTCTCTTCTTTTCACAGCTATTTGTAAGACCTCCTCAGACAACCATTTTGCTTTTTTGCATTTCTTTTTCTTGGAGATGGTCTTGATCCCTGCCTCCTCTACAATGTCATGAACCTCCATCCATAGTTCTTCAGACACTCTACCTATCAGATCCAATCCCTTGAATCTATTTCTCACTTCCACTATATAAGTGTAAGGGATTTTATTTACGTCATACCTGAGTGGTCTGGTGGTTTTCCCTACTTTCTTCAATTTAAGTCTGAATTTGCCAATAAGAGGTTCATGATCTGAGCCACAGTCAGCTCCCAGTCTTGTTTTTGGTGACGGTATAGAGCTTCTCCATCTTTGGCTGAAAAGAATATAATCAATCTGATTTTATTATTGAGCATCTAGTGATGTCCATGTGTAAAGTCTCCTATTGTGCTGTTGGAAGAGGGTGTTTGCTATGACTAGTGTCTTCTCTTGGCAAAACTCGGTTAAACTTTGCTCTGCTTCATTTTGTACTCCATGGCCAAATTTTCCTGTTACTCCAGGTATCTCTTGACTTCCCACCTTTCCAGTCCAGTCCCTTAAAATGAAAAGAACATCTTTTTTGGATGTTAGTTCTAGAGGGTCTTGTAGTTCTTCATAGAACCATTCAACATCAGCTTCTTCATCATTACTGTTTGGGGCATAGACTTGGAATACTGTGATATTGAATGATATGCCTTGGAAATAACAGAAATCATTCTGTCATTTTTGAGATTGCATCCAAATACTGCATTTCGGACTCTTTCTTGACTCTGAGGGCTACTCCACTTCTTCTAAGGATTCGTGCTCACAGTAGTAGATATAATGGTCATCTGAGTTAAATTCACCCATCCCAGTCCATTTTAGTTCACCGATTCCTAAAATGTTGGTGTTCATACTTGCTATTTCCTGTTTGACCACCTCCAATTTTCCTTGATTCATGAACCTAACCTTCCAGGTACCTATGCAATATTGCTCTTTACAACATTGGACTTTATTTCCATAACCAGTCCCATCCATAACTGGGTGTTGTTTTTGCTTTGGCTCTGTCTTCTCATTCTTTTTTTTTTTTTTTAAACTTTACATAATTGTATTAGTTTTGCCAAATATCAAAATGAATCTGCCACAGGCATACCTGTGTTCCCCATCCTGAACCCTCCTCCCTCCTCCCTCCCTGTACCATCCCTCTGGGTCGTCCCAGTGCACTAGCCCCAAGCATCCAGTATCGTGCATCGAACCTGGACTGGCAACTCGTTTCATACATGATATTTTACATGTTTCAATGCCATTCTCCCAAATCTTCCCACCCTCTCCCTCTCCCACAGAGTCCATAAGACTGTTCTGTACATCAGTGTCTCTTTTGCTGTCTCATACAGAGGATTATTGTTACCATCTTTCTAAATTGCATATATATGCGTTAGTATACTGTATTGGTGTTTTTCTTTCTGGCTTACTTCACTCTGTATAATAGGCTCCAGTTTCATCCACCTCATTAGAACTGATTCAAATGTATTCTTTTTAATGGCTGAGTAATACTCCATTGTGTATATGTACCACAGCTTTCTTATCCATTCATCTGCTGATGGACATCTAGGTTGCTTCCATGACCTGGCTATTATAAACAGTGCTGCAGTGAACATTGGGGTACACGTGTCTCTTTCCCTTCTGGTTTCCTCAGTGTGTATGCCCAGCAGTGGGATTGCTGGATCATAAGGCAGTTTTTTAAGGAATCTCCAGACTGTTCTCCATAGTGGCTGTACTACTTTGCATTCCCACCAACAGTGTAAGAGGGTTCCCTTTTCTCCACACCCTCTCCAGCATTTATTATTTGTAGACTTTTGGATTGCAGCCATTCTGACTGGTGTGAGATGGTACCTTATTGTGGTTTTGATTTGCATTTCTCGGATAATGAGTGATGTTGAGCATCTTTTCATGTGTTTGTTAGCCATCTGTATGTCTTCTTTAGAGAAATGTCTGTTTAGTTCTTTGGCCCATTTTTTGATTAGGTCATTTATTTTTCTGGAGTTGACCTGTAGGAGTTGCTTGTATATTTTTAAGATTAGTTGTTTGTCAGTTGCTTCATTTGCTATTATTTTCTCCCATTCTGAAGGCTGTCTTTTCACCTTGCTAATGGTTTCCTTTGATGTGCAGAAGCTTTTAAGGTTAATTATGTCCCATTTGTTTATTTTTGCTTTTATTTCCAATATTCTGGGAGGTGGGTCATAGAGGATCCTGCTGTGATGTATGTCAGAGAGTGTTTTGCCTATGTTTTCCTCTAGGAGTTTTATAGTTTCTGGTCTTACATTGAGATCTTTAATCCATTTTGAGTTTATTTTTGTGTATGGTGTTAGAAAGTGTTCTAGTTTCATTCTTTTACAAGTGGTTGACCAGTTTTCCCAGCACCACTTGTTAAAGAGATTGTCTTTAATCCATTGTATATTCTTGCCTCCTTTGTCAAAGATAAGGTGTCCATATGTGCGTGGATTTATCTCTGGGCTTTCTATTTTGTTCCATTGATCTATATTTCTGTCTTTGTGCCAGTACCATACTGTCTTGATAACTGTGGCTTTGTAATAGAGCCTGAAGTCAGGTAGGTTGATTCCGCCAGTTCCATTCTTCTTTCTCAAGATTGCTTTGGCTATTCGAGGTCTTCTGTATTTCCATACAAATTGTGAAATTATTTGTTCTAGCTCTGTGAAGAATACTATTGGTAGCTTGATAGGGATTGCATTGAATCTATAAATTGCTTTGGGTAGTATACTCATTTTCACTATATTGATTCTTCCAATCCATGAACATGGTATATTTCTCCATCTATTAGTGTCCTCTTTGATTTCTTTCACTAGTGTTTTATAGTTTTCTATGCATAGGTCTTTAGTTTCTTTAGATACATATATATTCCTAAGTATTTTATTCTTTCCGTTGCAATGGTGAATGGAATTGTTTCCTTAATTTCTCTTTCTGTTTTCTCATTATTAGTGTATAGGAATGCAAGGGATTTCTGTGTGTTGATTTTATATCCTGCAACTTTACTATAGTCATTGATTAGTTCTAGTAATTTTCTGGTGGAGTCTTTAGGGTTTTCTATGTAGAGGATCATGTCATCTGCAAACAGAGTTTTACTTCTTCTTTTCCAATTTGGATTCCTTTTATTTCTTTTTCTGCTCTGATTGCTGTGGCCAAACCTTCCAAAACTATGTTGAATAGTAATGGTGAAAGTGGGCACTCTTGTCTTGTTCCCGTCTTTAGAGGAAATGCTTTCAATTTTTCACCATTGAGGATAATGTTTGCTGTGGGTTTGTCATATATAGCTTTTATTATGTTGAGGTATGTTCCTTCTATTCCTGCTTTCTGGAGAGTTTTTATCATAAATGGATGTTGAATTTTGTCAAAGGCTTTCTCTGCATCTATTGAGATAATCATATGGTTTTTATTTTTCTATTTCTTAATGTGGTGTATTACATTGATTGATTTGCAGATATTGAAGAATCCTTGCATCCCTGGGATAAAGCCCACTTGGTCATGGTGTATGATCTTTTTAATGTGTTGTTGGATTCTGATTGCTAGAATTTTGTTAAGGATTTTTGCATCTATGTTCATCAGTGATATTGGCCTGTAGTTTTCTTTTTTTGTGGCATCTTTGTCAGGTTTTGGTATTAGGGTGATGGTGGCCTCATAGAATGAGTTTGGAAGTTTACCTTCCTCTGCAATTTTCTGGAAGAGTTTGAGCAGGATAGGTTTTAGCTCTTCTCTAAATTTTTGGTAGAATTCAGCTGTGAAGCCGTCTGGACCTGGGCTTTTGTTTGCTGGAAGATTTCTGATTAGAGTTTCAATTTCCGTGCTTGTGATGGGTCTGTTAAGATTTTCTATTTCTTCCTGGTCCAGTTTGGGAAAGTTGTACTTTTCTAAGAATTTGTCCATTTCTTCCACGTTGTCCATTTTATTGGCATATAATTGCTTATAGTAGTCTCTTACGATCCTTTGTATTTCTGTGTTGTCTGTTGTGATCTCTCCATTTTCATTTCTAATTTTATTGATTTGATTTTTCTCCCTTTGTTTCTTGATGAGTCTGGCTAATGGTTTGTCAATTTTATTTATCCTTTCAAAGAACCAGCTTTTGGCTTTGTTGATTTTTGCTATGGTCTCTTTTGTTTCTTTTGCATTTATTTCTGCCCTAATTTTTAAGATTTCTTTCCTTCTACTAACCCTGGGGTTCTTCATTTCTTCCTTTTCTAGTTGCTTTAGGTGTAGGGTTAGGTTATTTATTTGACTTTTTTCTTGTTTCTTGAGGTGTGCCTGTATTGCTATGAACTTTCCTCTTAGGACTGCTTTTACCGTGTCCCACAGGTTTTGGGTTGTTGTGTTTTCATTTTCATTCGTTTCTATGCAAATTTTGATTTCTTTTTTGATTTCTTCTGTGATTTGTTGGTTATTCAGCAGCGTGTTGTTCAGCCTCCATATGTTGGAATTTTTAATAGTTTTTCTCCTGTAATTGAGATCTAATCTTACTGCATTGTGGTCAGAAAAGATGCTTGGAATGATTTCTATTTTTTTGAATTTACCAAGGCTAGCTTTATGGCCCAAGATGTGATCTATCCTGGAGAAGGTTCCATGTGCGCTTGAGAAAAAGGTGAAATTCATTGTTTTGGGATGAAATGTCCTATAGATATCAATTAGGTCTAACTGGTCTATTGTATTGTTTAAAGTTTGTGTTTCCTTGTTAATTTTCTGTTTAGTTGATCTATCCATAGGTGTGAGTGGGGTATTAAAGTCTCCCACTATTATTGTGTTATTGTTAATTTCTCCTTTTATACTTGTTAGCATTTGTCTTACATACTGCGGTGCTCCCGTGTTGGGTGCATATATATTTATAATTGTTATATCATCTTCTTGGATTGATCCTTTGATCATTATGTAGTGACCTTCTTTGTCTCTTTTCACAGCCTTTGTTTTAAAGTCTATTTTATCTGATATGAGTATCGCTACTCCTGCTTTCTTTTGGTCCCTATTTGCATGGAAAATCTTTTTCCAGCCCTTCACTTTGAGTCTGTATGTGTCCCCTGTTTTGAGGTGGGTCTCTTGTAGACAACATATGTAGGGGTCTTGTTTTTGTATCCATTCAGCCAGTCTTTGTCTTTTGGTTGGGGCATTCAACCCATTTACGTTTAAGGTAATTACTGATAAGTATGATCCCGTTGCCATTTACTTTATTGTTTTGGGCTTGAATTTATACCCCGTTTTTGTGTTTCCTGTCTAGAGAATATCCTTTAGTATTTGTTGGAGAGCTGGTTTGGTGGTGCAGTATTCTCTCAGCTTTTGCTTGTCTGAAAAGCTTTTGATTTCTCCTTCATACTTGAATGAGATCCTGGCTGGGTACAATAATCTGGGCTGTAGGTTATTTTCTTTCATCATTTTAAGTATGTCTTGCTATTCCCTCCTGGCTTGAAGAGTTTCTATTGAAAGATCAGCTGTTATCCTTATGGGAATTCCCTTGTGTGTTATTTGTTGTTTTTCCCTTGCTGCTTTTAATATTTGTTCTTTGTGTTTGATCTTTGTTAATTTGATTAATATGTGTCTTGGGGTGTTTCGCCTTGGGTTTATCCTGTTTGGGACTCTCTGGGTTTCTTGGACTTGGGTGATTATTTCCTTCCCCATTTTAGGGAAGTTTTCAACTATTATCTCCTCAAGTATTTTCTTATGGTCTTTCTTTTTGTCTTCTTCTTCTGGGACCCCTATGATTGGAATGTTGTAGCGTTTAATATTGCCCTGGAGGTCTCTGAGATTGTCCTCATTTCTTTTAATTCGTTTTTCTTTTATCCTCTCTGATTCATTTATTTCTACCATTCTATCTTCTAATTCACTAATCCTATCTTCTGCCTCTGTTATTCTACTATTTGTTGCCTCCAGAGTGTTTTTAATTTCATTTATTGCATTATTCATTATATATTGACTCTTTTTTATTTCTTCTAGGTCCTTGTTAAACCTTTCTTGCATTTTCTAAATCCTTGTCTCCAGGCTATTTATCTGTGATTCCATTTTAATTTCAAGATTTTGGATCAATTTTGCTATCATTATTCAGAATTCTTTATCAGGTAGATTCCCTATCTCTTCCTCTTTTGTTTGGTTTGGTGGGCATTTATCCTGTTCCTTTATCTGCTGGGTATTCCTCTGTCTCTTCATCTTGTTTAAATTGCTGAGTTTGGGGTGTCCTTTCTGTATTCTGGCAGTTTGTGGAGTTCTCTTTATTATGGCATTTCCTCGCTGTGTGTGGGTTTGTACAGGTGGCTTGTCAAGGTTTCCTGGTTAGGGAAGCTTGTGTCGGTGTTCTGGTGGGTGGAGCTGTATTTCTTCTCTCTGTTCAGCCACGCTCCTTTCGAAGAGTTGGGTTGCTTTTCTGGGTGCCTGATGTCCTCTGCTGGCATTCAGAAGTTGTTTTGTGGAATTTACTCGATGTTTAAATGCTGTTTTGATGAATTTGTGGGGGAGAAAGTGTTCTCCCCGTCCTACTCCTCCGCCATCTTGGCTCCTCCTGTCTTCTCATTCTTTATGGAGTTATTTCTCTACCTGTCTGCAGTAGTATATTGGGTACCTACCAACCTGGGAAATTAATCTTTCAGTGTCCTATCTTTTTGCCTTTTCATACTGTTCATGGGGCTCTTAAGGCATGAATATTGAAGTGGTTTGCCATTCCCTTTTCCAGGGAATGTGCCATTCCCTTGACCACATTTTTGTCAGTACTCTTCACCATGACCCATCTGTCTTTGGTGGCCCTACAGGGCATGACTCATAGTTTCATTGAGTTAAACAAAGCTGTGGTCCATGTGGTCGTATTGATTAGTTTTCTGTGATTGTGGTTTGCATTCTGTCTGACATCTAATGGATAAGGATAAAAGGAAACTCTAAGCAAGGTGAAAAGACAACCCTCAGAATGGGATAAAATTACAGCCAACAAAACATCTGACAATGGATTAATTTCCAAAATATGGAAGCAGCTCATAGAACTCAATTCCAGAAAAACAAACAACTCAATCAAAAAGTGGTGAAAATACCTAAATAGACATTTCTGCAAAGAAGAGATACAGATGGCTAACAGACTCATTAAAAGATGCTCAACATCACTATTAGAGGAAATACAAATCAAAATTACAATAAGATTTCACCTCACACTGGTCTGAATGGCCACCATCAAAGAGTCTATAAGCAATAAATTCTGGAGACAGTGTGGAGAAAAGGGAATGCTCTTACACTCTTGGTGGGAGTGTAAATTGATACAGCCACTATGGAAGATGGTATGGAGATTCCGTAAAAAACTAGGGATAAAACCACCAGATGATCTAGCAAACCCAATCCTAGGTATATACCCTGAGGAAACCAATATTGAAAAAGACACATGTATCCCACTGTTCATTGCAGCGCTATTTACAATAGCTAGAACATGGAAGCAACCTAGATGTCCATCAACAGACAAATGGATAAAGAAGTTTGGTACATATGCACAATGGAATATTACTCAGTCATAAAAAGGAACATATTTGAGTCAGTTCTGATGAGGTGGATTAACCTAGAACCTATTATACAGAGTGAAATAAGTCAGAAAAAAAAAGATATATATCGTATTCTAATTCATATATGCGGAATCTAGAAAAACGGTAGTGAAGAATTTATTTACTGGGCAACAATGGAGAAACACAAAGAATAGACTTATGGACATGGGGAGAGGGGAGGAGAGGCTGAGATGTATGGAAAGAATAACATGGATACTTACATTACCATATGTAAAATAGATAGCCCACGGGAATGTGCTAAATGTTTCAGGAAAGTCAAACAGGGGCTCTGTATCAACCTAGAGGGGTGGGATGGGGAGGGAGATGAGAGGGAGGTTCAAAAGGGAGGGTATATATGTATACTTATGGGTGATTCATGTTGAGGTTTGCCAGAAAACAACAGAATTCTGTAAGGCAATTATCCTTCAATGAAAAATAAATAAAACAAAGCGTGTACAAACACACAATAGTGTACAAGAATCTATACATTCCAGTTGTTATTTTTAAAACAATATAAATGTAAGAAAAATATACAGCATGCACCCCCCAAAAAAGATCAAGTCTGTACATTCTGAAATAAAATTTATGGTTTTAATTTTTTTAAAAAAGTGCATGGAGATAATGGTGTAAACTAGGACTCTCCCTGGCAAACTGAAATGCATGGTTCCCTAACCTAAAATGTGATCTTCTAGCTCTAGGTTGCTTTGTCTACAGTATTCAGCCCTACATGTGGTTTCCACAATTTGCAGACAAATGCTGTCTTGTATAACTTCAGATCAAAACAAATGCATGATATTGCTCAGTGAGTTGTCCCTGAGAGGGCATAGAAATCCTAGGGTAGGGAATTTTCCAAATCTAAACAGAGAGGATGTGGTATTAGTATAGTATATGGCTATTATGGTATGTAGTCCCTTGAAAAAATGCACAGAACTTGATTTCTCCTCCTCAAAAACCAAGTTACTCTATGCATCTACATTACTTCATTGTGCTTCTATTTCCTGATCTATAGTGGGAAAGAGTAATTCAAATAGATAATTCTGTTCTAAAGGTACTTCAAGCACAAACATTCTGAGTCTGAGCAACAGTTCTAAAAGACTTTCATGCTTCTAATAAATAACAGCACAAACTAAAGTCATTTATATACAAATGATGTGAATTTTTAGGCCTCTCTTACAATGGTTGAAGAGAAAGGTTATAGAAACCTGCACCACCCTTCTCCCCCTATTTATTGTCTGTTGTTCATGCACCAAGTATGCTTGATCTCTTTTCAAAATAACACATCATCGAAAACTCCGGTATAAGATTTTTTGCTTAGAGGATGATAAATGTTAGAGGAGCATATGACCCCTTTTATTGATCATGAAATGAAAATAAGGGCACCAGGGTTTTTATTCATTCCTAAAGCATTATTTAAACCATATTATCTGTAGGATTCTGTGCTATTTGCACTGAAAGAAGAATATCACCCTGGGGACCCTAGCATGCTTTCTGGCAGTAATAATGGAAGCTCTAGAATTGTTCTCTCTTTGCCAGTGCAGTGATGGATAGTGTTAGGCCTGGGAAGTCCATATACTTGTCTGATTCTATTATTGGAAGGTTATATGACTTAGGATGAAGGTTAAGCTAAGATAAAGATTAGTATTACGATGAAGGATAACTTTGGAAGAAAAACAATACGTTTCTGCTTATAAATATGTAAAATGCATATATATTTAGAGTGGAACTAATATATTTAAAACAATTAGAAATAGTTCAGTTCAGTCACTCAGTTGAGTCCAACTCTTTGTGACCCCATGAACCACAGCATGACAGGCCTCCCTGTCCATCACCAACTCCAGGAGTTCACCCAAACCCATGTCCATTGAGTTGGTGATACCATCCAACCATCTCATCCTCTGTCGTCCCCTTCTCCTCCTGCCCTCAATCTTTCCCAGCATCAGGGTATTTTCAAATGAGTCAGCTCTTCGCATCAGGTGGCCAAACTATTGGAGTTTCAGCTTCAACATCAGACCTACCAATGAAAACCCAGGACTCATCTCCTTTAGGATGGACTGGTTGGATCTCCTTGTGGTCCAAGGGACTCTCAAGAGTCTTCTCCAACACCACAGTTCAAAAGCAGAAATTCTTCGGCACTCAGTTTTCCTTCAGAGAAGGCACTGGTGAGCCACTCCTGTATTCTTGCCTGGAAAATCCCATGGACGGAGGAGCCTGGTAGGCTGCAGTTCATGCGGTCACTAAGAGTCGGACATGACTGAGCGACTTCACTTTCACTTTTCACTTTCATGCATTGGAGAAGGAAATGGCAACCCACTCCAGTGTTCTTGCCTGGAGAATCCCAGGGACGGGAAAGCCTGGTGAGCTGCCGTCTATGGGGTCGCACAGAGTCGGACACGACTGAAGGGACTTAGCAGCAGCAGCAGCAGTTTTCTTTACATTCCGACTCTCACATCGATACATGACCACTGGAAAAACCATAGCCTCGACTAACATGGACCTGTGTTGACAAAGTAGTGTCTCTGCTTTTCAATATGCTGTCTAGGTTGGTCATAAATTTCCTTCCAAGGAGTAAGCGTCTTTTAATTTCATGTCTGCAGTCATCATCTGCAGTGATTTTGGAACCCCGAAAAATAAGGTCAGCCACTGTTTCCACTGTTTCCCCATCTATTTGACATGAAGTGATGGGACCAGATGCCATACTCTTAGTTTTCTGAATGTTGAGCTTTAAACCACCTTTTTCACTCATCTTTTACTTTCATCAAGAGGCTCTTTAGTTCCTCTTCACTTTCTGCCACATGGGTGGAATCATCTGCATATCTGAGGTTATTGATATTTCTCCCCGCAATCTTGATTCCAGCTTGTGCTTCTTCCAGTCCAGCGTTTCTCATGATGTACTCTGCATATAAGTTAAATAAGCAGGGTGACAATATACAGCCTTGATACGCCTTTTCCTATTTGGAAGCAGTCTGTTGTTCTATGTCCAGTTCTAACTGTTGCTTCCTGACCTGCATACAGATTTCTCAAAAGGGAGGTCAGGTGGTCTCATATTCCCATCTGTTTCAGAATTTTCCATGTTTCATTGTGATCAATACAATCAAAGGTTTTGGAATAGTTAATAAAGCAGAAATGGATGTTTTTCTGGAACTCTGTTACCTTTTTCCAATGATCCAGCGGGTATTGGCAATTTGATCTCTGGTTCCTCTGCGTTTTCTAAACCTAGCTTGAACATCTGGAAGTTCACAGTTCACGTATTGCTGAAGCCTGGCTTGGAGAATTTTGAGCATTACTTTACTAGCATGTGAGATGAGTGCAATTGTGCAGTAGTTTGATCATTCTTTGGCATTGCCTTTCTTTGGGATTGGAATGAAAACTGACCTTTCCCAGTCCTGTGGCCACTGCTGAGTTTGCCAAATGTGCTGGCATATTGAGTGCAGCACTTTCACAGCATCATCTTTCAGGATTTGGAATAGTTCAACTTTAATTCTATCACCTCCACTAGCTTTGTTCGTAAGGATGCTTCATAAGGCTCACTTAATGTCACATTGCAGGATGTCTGGCTCTAGGTGAGTGATCACACCATCATGATTATCTGGGTCGTAAAGATCTTTTTTTACAGTCTTCTGTGTATTTTTGCCACCTTTTCTTAATATCTTCTGCTTCTGTTAAGTCCCTACCATTTCTGTCCTTTATCGAGCCCATCTTTGCATGGAATGTTCCCTTGGTGTCTCTGATTTTCTTGAAGAGATCTCTAGTCTTTCCTATTCTGTTGTTTTCCTTGATTTCTTTGCATTGATCACTGAGGAAGGCTTTCTTATCTCTCCTTGCTATTCTTTGGAACTCTGCATTCAAATGGTTATATCTTTCCTTTTCTCCTTTGCTTTTCACTTACCTTCTTTTCACAGCTATTTGTATGACTTCCTCAGACAGCTATTTTGCTTTTTTGCATTTCTTTTTCTTAGGGATGGTCTTGATCCCTGTTTCCTGTATAATCATGAACCTCCATCCATAGTTCATCAATCACTCTGTCTATCAGATCTAGTCCCTTAAATCTATTTCTCACTTCCACTGTATAATCATAAGGGATTTGATTTAGGTCATACCTGAATGGTCTAGTGGTTTTCTCCACTTTCTTCAATTTCAGTCTGAATTTGCAATAAGGAGTTCATGATCTGAGCCACAGTCAGCTCCTGGTCTTGTTTTGGCTGGCTGTATAGAGCTTCTCCATTTATGGCTACAAAGAATATAATCAATCCGATTTCGGTTTTGACCATCTGGTAATGTCCACGTATAGAGTCTTCTCTTATGTTGTTGGAAGAAGGTGTTTGCTATGACCAATGTGTTCTCTTGGCAGAACTCTATTAGCCTTTGCCCTTCTTCATTCTGTACTCCAGGGCCAAATTTGCCTGTTACTCCAGGTGTTTCTTGACTTCCTACTTTTGCATTCCAGTACCCTATAATGAAAAGGACATCTTTTTTGGGTGTTAGTTCTAGATGGTCTGATAGGTCTTCATAAAACTGTTCAACTTCAGCTTCTTCAGTGTTACTGGTTGGGGCATAGACTTGGATTACCATGATATTGAATGGTTTGCATTGGAAACGAACAGAGATCATTCTGTCGTTTTTGAGATTGCATCCAAGTACTGCATTTCACACTTTTTTTTGACTATGATGGCTACTCCATTTCTTCTAAGGGATTCCTGCCCACAGTAGTAGATATAATGGTCATCTGAGTTAAATTCACCCATTCCAGTCCATCTTAGTTCACTAATTCCTAGAGTGTTGATATTCACTCTTGCCATCTTCTGTTTAACCACTTCCAATTTGCCTTGATTCATGGACCTAACATTCCAGGTTCCTATGCAATATGCTCTTTACATCATCGAACCTTTCTTCTGTCACCCGTCCCAACCACAACTGGGTGTTGTTTTTGCTTTGGCTCCATCCCTTCGTTCTTTCTGGAGTTATTTCTCCACTAATCTCCAGTAGCATATTGAGCACCTCCTGACCTGGGGAGTTCATCCTTTAGTGTTCTATCTTTTTGCCTTTTCATACTATTCATGGGGTTCTCAAGGCAAGAATACTGAAGTGGTTTGCTCTTCCCTTCTCCAGTGGACCACATTCTGGCAGAAATAGATCATAGTTCAAATCTCAGCTCTACTGGTAATAGTTTTATGATTTTAGACCAAGGTACTTATTCTCTGAGACTTAGTTATCTCATTTATAGAATGGACTATTAATTCTAACTCAAAGAATAGTTGCAAAAATTAAGTAAGTAGAGCTCCAGCAGTCACTGTAGTGTCACAGATCTCGTACCAATTACTTTTTCTTGACTGAGAATCTTAGACCACTTGCATCAGGAAGATCCCCTGGAGGAGGAATTGGCAACCTACTCCAGTATTCCTCCTGGAGAATCCCATGGACAGAAGAGCCTGGCAGGCTACAGTCCATGGGTTCAAAAGAGTCAGACACAAAGTGTTGTTGTTGTTGTTTCCTAAACCTTGTTTTTTATTAGGCTTGCATAAACTAACACATGCCATCTCTCCCTATACCCTGTGATCCCAGATGTAAGCATTAATAACTAATTCACAAGCTGTGCTAATTCAGAAGATAGGGACTATCTTTTTGGACACCAGTGCCAAATGTTCAATACTCATTAGAGCAATTGTTTTGCATATTTTGAGAATACACTATTCCTTTCTATTATTTTTAAGTTTATAATTGTTTTTGAATCTGGAGAAAAGGCTATATGCCCAGCCTGGTCATGAGCACTTTATTTGACATAAAATGTGTTACTATCTTTGACAGAATAAATGAAAAAATTTAGGACGCCCTACACGGCTGGAACATACTATGTTCCAGAAGTCCTCCAAACAACTGACCATGAGGGATAAACGAGTGGGAGAGACATTAGATTGTGAAAAGAGGGCTTGTGTAGCACATTAGGCTCCTGCTGAGGTAGATCAAGAAGTGTCTTACCATCTCGAGATTGTGTAATACATTTCAAAATGCCCATCTGGAGCATCGTTTTGATTTGTATTCCTATAAGTAAACTTCAATTTCCAGTACTATCTTCTGTCATTTTCTGTTATACAGTGAATCAAACATTTATGGCTGACTATAGATTTCTCTTGAAAAAAAAAAAAAAAAAGTGAAGGAAGATGATGAGGAGGAGGAAGGAGAAGCAAAATGGATTTGTTCCTAGGTGTTTAGGATCCTATTGTAGTTGCAATGGTGTTTAGGTGCTTTTAACCTCCAGACTTTAATTTTTAAAATTCATTAATTTTCTCAATTAACTTTTTTAAAAAAGTGAACTTGAGGAAAAGAAACATAGGGTTGTAGACATTTTTAATCTTGTATTATGAAGTTGAGATCTTACTCATTTATCTTTTCTTAACTTACCCCCAACATGTCCTCCAGGCTGGGAGAAATATATTCTCATGGAATACTATCCAGTTTACAACCTCTTTCCAAATACCCATATACTAAAGGGATTAATTCCCAACAAGAGAAGTAAAATTTACAGTTAAAAATATACTGAATTTAACATAATATCTTCTGATTGAAAGAATATTTGTCTAGCTCCCTGGCCTGGAGTTTTTCAGTTCCTCATTTTTTCCCTACTTTTTTCTATTCTAGTGACACCCATCATTTTTAGCAAGCAATCTATAATCTGGATTTTTAAAGCCTTGCTCTACTGAAAGGCTGAGTGTTCAGTATTGAGAAATATGTATTAGTGAGCATAGACTGTATTTTTCTAATAGTTCTCTGGTAGTTTTCCAAACACATCAATCTTTCACTTATTTTTAAGTCATTGATTTTTGGACCTAAGATTCTAAAAGGATTATGAAATTAAAAACAGATATCATACCTCTAGTGGGTTTTTGCCCATAATACATTTGCTCTTATATTCAGCATAATTCCAACTGGCTCTATTGTCTGTTTTCCTAGACTACAAAGAGGCAGTTCAGTTCAGTTGCTCAGTCGTGTCTAACTCTGCGACCCCATGGACTGCAGCACGCCAGGCCTCCCTGTCCATCACCAACTCTCAGAGTTTACTCAAGCTCACGTCCATTGAGCTGGTGATGCCATCCAACCATCTTATCCTGTCAGCCCCTTCTCCAGCCTTCAATCTTTCCCAGCATCAGAGTCTTTTCAAATGAATCAGTTCTTCACATCAGGTGGCCAAAGTATTGGAGTTTCAGCTTCAGCATCAGTCCATTTAAATCAGGTCTACTGGCAGTGTCCAAAATGGAGAGCAGACAGAATAGCAATTGATAGAGTAAGAAACACACTCAAATGTACAGATTAAAGAATTTACAAAAAATGAAATTATTGTTGACATTGAAGTAAATTCCTTATACTCAGAAAAATAAATTTATGTTCAGTTTATTATGCTTAAGATATGAATGCCTTACGTGATAAATTTTAAAAATGAACTTTGTCAGTCACTTGCTGGTTTCTACTGGATATATTTTTTCATGTTTATAAATTCTCTGGTGTGACTTCAGATATTTTCTTCAGTAGTAACAACATGCAAACGTATTTTCTTCACTGCAAATTAGAAAGCACATTAAGTAGTATTATGATAATGATATAGACATTTTAAGTCTTTAAATATTTCCAGGCAACCCTCTTTCAAGAACATCACATGATAATGTTTCCTTTGATAAATACAGTATTTCCTTAACATCTATTATGTGGGTCGGGAATATTGTCTAAAACTGAGTGCAACTGTAAATAAGACATTAACACTAACCTGGAAGAACAAAAGTCTACATAGGACCTAGGTCCCCACTGGTAGTCACACTGAATGTCCTTTTGCCCACTTAAAACCACTAAATGAGATAATACAGGTGGAATTTTGTGGCACCTGAGAGAGACTCAATCAATGTTTGTTGATATCGATTCCCACTCACAGTTCCATTTTTTCTTCTCAACAACCCAATGAGGCAAAAATTACCACCATCCATCCCTGTTGACCTTCAACATGTTGCTAAATCTCTTAAAGTCAGATTCATTAACTGTAAGATAGATATACAGATACCTAACTTATGGAGTTATTGTGAAGATTCAGTAAAAAGTGAAATACATAGCACACAGTTTGTGTTGAATATTCTTTCCTATCCTTTTAAATGTGTAATTCCAGAGCTTCAGATGAAAGAGCCAGAACATCATGTTGGAATCTGTTTGGTTTGCTCTTTAGAGTTTAGTTAAGTCATTTTCATATTTTAAGCATCATTTTTTATTTTTTTGCAAATTAATGCAAAATAATCTTGCAGTGTCCTGTTGGGAACATTGGAATAGAACAAGTGCCCAGTGGTGCTAGGATTTTATTTTGCTGATGCTTATTTAAAAAAAAAAAAAAATCCAGGTTGTCGCATTGGATTTCTATAAAGCAGAATCATAATTCACATTTGGGCTCTATATTGTGCCAGCTTGCCTCTGTATCCAGAGTCCCCTAATGTAGGTACATGGGCATCCCTGGGGTCTCAATGATTTAAAAAAAAAAAAAAAAATCTGCCTGCAAAGCAGGAGACAAGGGTTTGATCCCTGGCTTTGGAAGATCCCCTGGAGAAGGAAATGACAACCCACTTCAGTATTCTTGCCTAAGAATTCCCATGGACAGAGGAGCCTGGCAGGCTATAGTACACGGGGAAGCAAAGAGTCAAACATGACCTAGTGACTAAACACAAGAGTACACAAAGTAGGCATGTGCCATTTTAGACACTTCATAGTTTCTTTTGGCTTTTGCTCTTCTCCAGTTTTTAAAGTATCTAGTTGGGGTGTAACATTCAAGATAAACCACGTGGTTAGTGTGTGTGGCCAGGGCAGACTTTTCAAGAGTGTGTAGTTGATCAAGGAGAAGTTCAAGAGTAGGATGGAGAATCTAAAAAAAATATTGTACAAATGAACTTTACAAAATAGAAATAGATGTAGAAAACAAACTTATGGTTACCAAGGGGTAATGCTGGGGAAAGGGGAGAGAGATAAATTGGAAACTGGGGACTGACATAAACACATTACTATATATAAAATAAATAACTAATAAAATCCTACTGTGCAGCACAGGAAACTCTATTCAGTACTCTAGTAGAATTTCTACTCTGGGAAAAGAATATTAAAAAGAGTATATATATATGTATATGTATAAATTATTCATTTTACTTACACCTCATACTAACACAGCATTTAAGTCAAGTATACTCCAATGAAAAATTAATGTAAAATAAAACATCAAAAACACAATTAAAAGGCAAACTACCATCAGGAAAAGCATTTGCAATATGGAAGAGATATCTTGATATATGAAGAGCCCTAGGAAAAATAAAATTGATAATCAGTTCAGTTCAGTCACTCAGTCGTGTCCAGCTCTTTGCGATCCTATGGACTATAGCACACCAGGCTTCCTTGTCCATCACCAACTCCTGGAGCTTGATCAAACATAAGCAATTAACTGAAGAAAAAATACAAATGCCAAAAAAGAGAAAATACTGAACTTTGCTATCAATCAAAGAAATAAAACAATTTACCATTAAAAATTAAAAAAAAAAAAAAGAATAGGATGGAGGAGAATGTGAGGGTTTGTCTGAAGTTTGGTGAGCCTAGAAGTTGTCATCAAACAAGTACCAGGAAGCACAGATCAGAAAACAGCTAACAAGAGCTATATACAGGAAAATGGATTTTGGAGAGGGAAGTTCAGATCCTAAGAGTATCACGGGAGTAATAGAGTTTTAGTTACAAAGTTTCTCAAATCTTGGTGATATTTCTAGATATGACAAGAACAGAACACTACAGCTGTATTAACAGCGATTTAGTTAATATAACTGAAATGCAGGACATTTCTCATGATGAGTAAGATAAGAGTTTTCCCAGGACAAATAACAAGGCTGAAATAAAAGAATAGACAAGTTAATCAGCAAGTGGTTTTTGAGTTCTAAACATGTATTTCACACTATATTAGGCCCAGGAAGCTACAATAATGTAGTAGAATATTGACTTCTTAAACTAGCATTTAGGTAAAAATGTTCTTCATGACTTGGTGACAATATTGAGGATTTAAGATTGTGATATAGCATTTAGTCTCATTAACATATCTGAAGACTTCACTGTGCTTTACCATCATTTTAGTTCTCTTTAAAACACCTTTCTTTCATTTTACTATGTGATGAGATATATAACTTGACCTGGTCAAATAAAAGTTTCAGTTTTCATGCAAGAGAACTATCATACACAGGGACCATGTTGTTCAGTTGCTCAGTCGTATCTGACTCTTTGTGACCCCATGGACTGCAGCACACCAGGCTTCCCTGTCTTTCACTATCTCCCAGAGCTAGTTCAAACTCATGTCCATTAAATCAGTGATGCCATCCAACCATCTCATCCTTTGTTGTCCCCTTCTCCTCCTGTCTTCATTATTTCCCAGCATCAGGGTCTTTTCCAGTGAGTCGGCTCTTTGCATCAGGTGGCCAAAGTATTGGAGTTTCAGCTTCAACATCAGTCCTTCCAATCAAACATTCAGGACTGATTTCTTTTAGGATTAACTGGTTTGATCTCCTTGCAGTCCAAGGGACTGTCTTCTCCAACACCACAACTCAAAAGTATCAGTTCTTCAGCACTCAGCCTTCTTTATGGTCAAACTTTCACATCCATACACGACTACTGGAAAAACCATAGCTTTGATTAGACAGACCTCTGTTGGCACAGTAATGTCTCTGCTTTTTAATATGCTGTCTAGGCTTGTCATAGCTTTTCTTCAAGGAGTAAGTGTCTTTTGATTTCATGGCTGCAGTCACCCTCTGCAGTGATTTTGGAGCCCAAGAATACAAAGCCTGTCCCTGTTTTCATTGTTTCCCCATCTATTTGCCATGAAGTGATGGAACTGGATGCCATCATTTTTTTTTAATTTATTTTAATTGGAAGCTAATTACTTTACAATATTTCGTGTTTTTTTTTTTTTTTTTACCATACATTGACATGAATCAGTCACAGGTGTGATGAATCACTCCCGTCCCAAAACCCCATCCCATCCCTCTGCATTGTCCCAGTGCACCAGCATTTAGTGCCCTGTTTCATCGGGAGTTGGTGATGGACAGGGAAGCCTGGTGTGCTGCGATTCATGGGGTCGCAAAGAGTCAGACACGACTGAGCAACTGATCTGATCTGATCTGATCTTCATGCATCAAACTTGGACTGGTCATCTATTTCAAATGTGGTAATATACGTTTCGATGCTATTCTCTCAAATTATCCCACCCTTAACTTCTCCCACAGAGTCCAGAAAGTCTGTTCTTTATATCTGTGTCTCTTTTGCTGTCTTGCATATAGGGTTGTTGTTACCATCTTTCTAAATTCCATGTATATGCATTTATATACTATATTGGTGTTTTTCTTTCTGACTTACTTCACTCTGTATAATAGGCTTCAGTTTCATCTACCTTATTAAAATGGACTCAAATGCATTTTTTATAGCTGAGTAATATTCCATTGTTTATATGTACCATGGCTTTCTTATCTGTTTGTCTGCTGATGGACATCTAGGTTGCTTCCATGTCCTGGCTATTGTAAACAGTGCTGCGATGAACACTGGGGTACACGTGTCTCTTTCAATTCTGGTCTTTGGTGTGTATGCCCAGCAGTGGGATTGCTGGGCCATATGGGAGTTCTTTTTCTATTTTTTTAAGGAATCTCCATATTGTTCCAAAGAAGGCAATGGCACCCCACTCCAGTACTCTTGCCTGAAAATTCCATGGATGGAGGAGCCTGGTAGGCTGCAGTCCACGGAGTCGCTAAGAGTCAGACACGACTGAGTGATTTTACTTTCACTTTTCACTTTCACGCATTGGAGAAGGCAATGGCAACCCATTCCAGTGTTCTTGCCTGGAGAATCCCAGGGACAGGGGAGCCTGGTGTGCTGCCATCTATGGCATCGCACAGAGTCAGACACGACTGAAGCGACTTAGCAGCAGCAGCAGCAGCCACACTGTTCTCCATAGTGGCTGTACTATGTTGGTTTGCATTCCCACCAACACAGTAAGAGGGTTACCTTTTCTCCACACCCTCTCCAGCATTTATTGTTTGTAGACTTTTTGATAGCAGCCATTTGGACCGGCATAAGATGGTACCTCATTGTGATTTTGATTTGCATTTCTCTGATAATGAGTGATGTTGAGCATCTTTTCATGAGATTGTAGGCATCTGTATATTTTCTTTCGAGAAATGTCTGTTTAGTTCTTTGGCCCATTTTTTGATTGGGTCATTTATTTTTCTGGTATTGAGCTGCTTGTTTATTTTGGAGATTAATTCTTTGTCAGTTGTTTTGTTTGCTATTATTTTCTCCCAATCTGAAGGCTACCTTTTCACTTTGCTTATAGTCTCCTTTGTTGTACAGAAGCTTTGAAGTTTAAGTAGGTCCCGTTTGTTTATTTTTGCTTTATTTCCGTTACTCTGGGAGGTGGGTCATAGAGGATCTTGCTGTGATTTATGTCAGAGACTGTTCTGCCTATGTTTTCCTCCAGGAGAGTTATAGTTTCTAGTCTTACATTTGTATCTTTAATCCACTTTGAGTTTATTTTTGTGTAAGGTGTTAGAAAGTGTTCTAGGTTCATTCTTTTACAGGTGGTTAATCAGTTTTCCCAGCATCATTTGTTAAAAGAGATTGTCTTTTCTCTATTGTATATTTTTGCCTCCTTTGTCAAAAGTAAGATGTCCATAGGTACATGGATTCATCTCTGGGATTTCTATTTTGTTCCATTAATATATTTCTGTCTTTATGCCAGTACAGTACTGTCTTGATGACTGTAGCTTTGTAGTGTAGTCTGAAGTCAGGCAGGTTGATTCCTTCATTTCCACTCTTCTTTCTCAAGATTGCTTTGGCTATTCGAGGTTTTTTGTGTTTCCATACAAATTGTGAAATTTTTTGTTCTGGTTCTGTGAAAAATACCGTTTGTAGCTTGATAGGGATTGCATTGAATCTATAGATTGCTTTGGATACTATACTCATTTTCACTATATTAATTCTTGCAACCCATGAACATGGTATACTTTTCCATCTATTTGTATCATCTTTGATTTCTTTCATCAATGTTTTATACTTTTCTATATATAGGTCTTTTGTTTCTCTAGGTAAAGTTATTACTGTTTTATTCTTTTTGTTGCAATGGTGAATGGAATTGTTTCCTTAATTTCTCTTTCTGTTTTCTCATTGTTAGTGTTAGGATTGTTATCTCATTGTTAGGATACAAGGGATTTCTGTGTATTAATTTTGTATCCTGCAACTTTACTATGTTCATTGATTAACTTTAGTAATTTTCTGCTGGTGTCTTTAGGGTTTTGTACATAGACGATCATGTCATCTGCAAACAGTGAGAGTTTTACTTCTTCTTTTCCAATCTGGATTCCTTTTATTTCTTTTTCTTCTCTGATTGCTATGGCTAAGACTTCCAAAACTACGTTGAATACTAGTGATGAGAATTGGCACTCTTGTCTTGTTTCTGACTTTAGAGGAAATGCTTTCAATTTTTCACCATTGAGGATAATGTTTGCTGTGGGTTTATCATAAATGGCTTTTATTATATTGAAGTATGTTCCTTCTATGCCTTCTTTCTGGAGAGTTTTTTTTTTTTTTTTTTAATCATAAATGGGTGTTGAATTTTGTCAAAGGCTTTCTCTGCATCTATTGAGATGATCATATGGTTTTTATCTTTCAATTTGTTAATATGGTGTATCACATTGATGGATTTGTGAATACTGATGAATTCTTGCATCCCTGGGATAAAGCCCACTTGGCCATGATGTATGATCTTTTTAATATGCTCTTGGATTCTGTTTGCTAGAATTTTGTTGAAAATTTTTGCGTCTATGTTCTTCAGTGATATTGGCCTGTAGTTTTCTGTTTTTGTGACATCTTTTTCTGGTTTTAGTATTAGGGTGATGGTGGCCTCATAGAATGAGTTTGAGAGTTTACATTCCTCTGCAATTTTCTGGAAGAGTATGAGTAGGATAGGTGTTAGCTCTTCTCTAATTTTCGGTAGAATTCACCTGTGAAGCCATCTGGTCCTGGTATTTTTTTGTTGTTGGAAGATTTTTGATTACAGTTTTGATTTATGTTCTTGTGATTGGTCTGCTAAGAGTTTCTATTTCTTCCAGGTTTAGTTTTGGAAGGTTATACTTTTCTAAGTATTTGTCCTTTTCTTTTAGGTGTCCATTTTATTGGCATATAGTTGCTGATAGTAGTCTCTTATGATCCTTTGTATTTCTGTGTTGTCTGTTATGATTTCTCCATTTTTATTTCTAATTTTATTGATTTGATTCTTCTCCCTTTTTTTCTTTATGAGTCTGGCTAATGGTTTCTATATTTTATCTATCTTCTCAAAGAACCAGCTTTTAGTTTTGTTGATTTTTGCTAGTTCCTTTGTTTCTTTTCCACTTATTTCTGCCCTGATTTTTATGATTTCTTTCCTTCTACTAATGTTGGGGTTCTTCATTTCTTCCTTTTCTAGTTGCTTTATGTGTAAAATTAGTTATTTATTTGTTGTTTCTCTTGTTTCTTGAGGTAAGTTTGTTTTGCTATGAACCATCCTCTTAGCACTGCTTTTACTGAATCCCATAGGCTTTGGGTTGTCTTTTTTCATTTTTTTTCTATACAAATTTTGATTTCCTTTTTTATTTCTTCTGTGATCTATTGATTATTCAGAAAGGTATTTTTTAGCCTCAATATATTTGTATTTTTAGTAGTTTTATCCTGTATTTGACATCTAATCTTACCTCATTGTGATCAGAAAAATGCTTGAAATGATTTTAGTTTTTTTTGAATTTACCAAGACTAGATTTATGGCCCAAGGATATGCTCTATCCTGGAGAATGTTCTGTGTGCCTTTGAGAAAAAAAGTGAAATTCATTGTTTTGGGATGAAATACCATATAGATATCAACTAGGTCTAACTGGTCCTTGTATCATTTAAGGCTTGTGTTTCCTTGCTAATTTTACATTGCCTTGATCTATCCATAGGTGTGAGTGGAGTATTAAAGTTTCCCACTATTATTGTGTTACTTTTAATTTCCCCTTACATACTTCTTAGCATTTTCCTTACCTGCTCCTATGTTGGGTGCACATATTTATAATTGTTATATCTTCTTGGATTAATCCTTTGATCATTATGTAGTATCCTTCTTTGTCTCTTTTCACAGTCTTTATTTCAAAGTATATTTTATCTGATATGATTACTACTCCTGCTTTCTTCTGGTCTCCATGTGTATGAATAAGTTTTCCAGCCCTTCACTTTCAGTTTGTATGTGCTTGGTTTGAGGTGGGTCTCTTGTAGACAGCATATTTAAGGGTTTAAGCACTACCAATGGTGACTGCAGCCATGAAATTAAAAGACGCCTACTCCTTGGAAGGAAAGTTATGACCAACCTAGATAGCATATTCAAAAGCAGAGACATTACTTTGCCAACAAAGGTTCGTCTAGTCAAGGCTATGGTTTTTCCTGTGGTCATGTATGGATGTGAGATTTGGACTGTGAAGAAGGCTGAGCACTGAAGAATTGATGCTTTTGAACTGTGGTGTTGGAGAAGACTCTTGAGAGTCCCTTGGACTTCAAGGAGATCCAACCAGTCCATTCTGAAGGAGATCAGCCCTGGGATTTCTTTGGAAGGAATGATGCTAAAGCTGAAACTCCAGTACTTTGGCTACCTCATGCAAAGAGTTGACTCATTGGAAAAGACTCTGATGCTGGCAGGGATTGGGGGCAAGAGGAGAAGGGGACGACAGAGGATGAGATGGCTGGATGGCATCACTGACCCGATGGATGTGAGTCTGAGTGAACTCCGGGAGTTGGTGATGGACAGGGAGGCCTGGCGTGCTGGGATTCATGGGTCTCAAAGAGTCGGACATGACTGAGCGACTGATCTGATCTGATCTGATCTGATATATGCTATATATCGGAGAAGGCAATGGCACCCCACTCCAGTATTCTTGCCTGGAAAATCCCGTGGATGGAGGAGCCTGTTGGGCTGCAGTCCATGGGGTCGCTAAGAGTTGGACACGACTGAGCGACTTCACTTTCACTTTTCACTTTCATGCATTGGAGAAGGAAATGGCAAGTCACTCCGATGTTCTTACCTGGAGAATCCCAGGGATGGGGGAGCCTGGTGGGCTGCTGTCTATGGGGTCACACAGAGTCGGACATGACAGAAGTAACTTAGCAGCATATATGCTATATGTAGCAAATCTTTTAAACAGTATGTGAACCATGAACCTTCAGATGTTCCAACTCGATTTAGAAGAGGAAGAGGAAACCAGATATCAAGTTGCCAACATCTGTTGGATCATTGTAAAAGCAAGAGAGTTCTAGAAAAACATATACTTCTGCTTTATTGACTATACCAAAGCATTTGCCTGTGGATCACAACAAACTGGAAAATTTTTAAAGAGATTGAAATAACAAGACCACTTGACCTGCCTCTTGAGAAATCTGTATGCAGGTCATGAAGCAACAGTTAGAACTGAACATGGAATAACAGAATGGTTCCAAATCAGGAAAGGAGTACATCAAGGCTGTAAATTGTCACCCTGATTATTTAACTTATATAAATCAGGAGACACGCTGGGCTGGATGAAAGACAAGCTGGAATCAAGATTGCCAGGAGAAATATCAATAACCTCAGATATGTAGATGACACCACCCTTATGACAGAAAGCAAAGAAGAACTAAAGAGCCTCTTGATCAAAGTGAAAGTGGAGAGTGAAAAAGTTGGCTTAAAACTCAACATTCAGAAAACTAAGATCATGGCATCTGGTCCCATCACTTTATGGAAAATTGGTGGGGAACTACTGAGAAACTTTATTTTTGGGGTCTCCAAAATCACTGAAGATGGTGACTGCAGCCATGAAATTAAGATGAACTTGCTCCTTGGAAGAAAATCTATAACCAGCCTAGACAGCATACTAAAAAGCAAAGACATTACTTTGCCAACACAGGTCCATCTAGTCAAAGCTATGGTTTTTCCATTAGTCATGTATGGATGTGAGAGTTGAACTATAAAGAAAGCTATAAAAGAGAACCAAAAAATTGATGCTTTTGAACTGTGGTGTTGGAGAAGATTCTTGAGAGTCCCTTGGACTGCAAGGAGATCCAACCAGTCCATCCTAAAGGAAATCAGTCTTGAGTATTCATTGGAAGGACTGATTTTGAAGTTTTAACTCCAATCCTTTGGCCACCTGATGTGAAAAGCTGACTCATTTGAAAAGACCCTGATGCTGAGAAAGGTTGAAGGCAAGAGGAGAAGGGGGCGACAGAGGATGAGATGATTGTATGGCATCACCAACTCAATGGACATGAGCTTGAGTAAACTCCAGGAGTTGGTGATGAACAGGGAGGCCTGGCGTCCTGCAATCCATGGGGTCGCAAAGAGTCAGACGTGAATGATTGACTGAACTAAACTGAACTGGGGTGTTTGCCTTGGATTTATCCTGTTTGGGATTCTCTGGGTTTCTTAGACTTGGGTGGCTATTTCCTTCCCCATTTTAGGGAAATTTTCATCTTTTATCTCCTCAAGTACTTTCTCATGCCCTTTCTCTTTGCATCCTTCTTCTGGGACATCTATGCTTCGAATGTTGAGGCATTTAACATTGGCCCAGAGGTCTCAGGTTGTCCTCATTTCTTTTAATTCTTCCCCCCACCCCTTTCTGCTTCATTTATTTCCTCCATTCTATCTTCTACCTCACTTATCCTCTCTTCTGCCTCAATTTTTTTACTGTTTGTTCCCTCTAGAATGCTTTTTTATCTCAGTTATTGCATTATTCATTATTGACTGACTCTTCTTTATTTCTTATAGGCCCTTGTTAAACACTTCTTGCATCTTCCCAGTCCTTGTTATTAGTCCATTTATATGTAACTCCATTTTATTTTCAAGATTTTGGATCATCTTTACTATCATTATTCTGAATTTTTTTTCAGCTAGAATCCCTATGTCCTCCTCTTTGGTTTGGTTTGGTGGGCCTTTATCATGTTCCCTTTACCTGCTGAATATTTCTCTGCCTTTTCATTTTGTTTAGATTAGTGTTTTGGGGGTGCCCTTTCTATAGGCTGGAAGTTCATGGTTCCTCTTAATAGTGGAAATCTGCTCCCTGTGGGTAGGGTTGAACTAGTGGCTTGTCAAGGTTTCCTGGTTGGGGGAGCTTGCATCTGTGTTCTGGTGGGTGAAGCTGGATTTCTTCTCTCCGGAGTGCAATGAAGTGTCCAGTAGTGAGTTTTGGAGTGTCTATGGGTTTAGCATGGCTTTGGGTACCCTGTCTTTTAATGCTCAGGGTTGTGTTCCTGTTTGCTGGAGAATTAGCACGGTATGTCTTGCTCTGGAACTTGACTCTTGGATGGAGTTTGGTTTCAGTGTAAGTATGAAGACTTTTGGGTGAGCTCTTATCTATTAATGTTCACTGGAATCAGGAGTTCTCTGATGTTCTCCTGCCTCTGACTTTCAGTCCTTCTCTTACAGTAGCCTCAAGACTGCTGCTGCTGCTGCTAAGTCACTTCAGTCATGTCTGACTCTGTGCGACCCCATGGACGGCAGTCCACCAGGCTTCCCTGTCGCTGGGATTCTCCCGGAAAGAATACTAGAGTGGGTTGCCATTTCCTTCTCTGATGCACGCATGCATGCTAAGTCACTTCAGTCATGTCTGACTCTGTGTGACCCTATGGACAGCAGCCCACCAGGTTCCTCTGTCCACGGGATTCTCTAGGCAAGAATACTGGAGTGGGTTGCCATTTCCTTCTCCAAGCCTCAAGACTTCTCCATCCACACAGCACAGTTGATAAGATGTCTAGGTTAATGTTGAAACAGTTCTCCACAGCGAGGAATATGCAGCGAGATTCAGAGAGTTACAGAGAGGACAGAAGAGAAGAAGGAGAGGGAGATAGAGGGGACCAGGTGGAGAAGGCAGAGAGTCAAAAGGGGAAAGAGCAATCTAGCCAGTAATCAGTTCACTAAGTGTTCTCCACAGCCCGGAAATGCTCAGAGATTCACAGAGTTAAGTTGACAAGAGAAGGGAGAGGAGGAGATAGAGGTGACCTGGGGGAGAAAAGGGAGAGTCAGAAGGCGAGAGAGCAATCAAGCCAGTAACCAAATCCCTAAGTGAAAATGGATACTGAAGATTAGTTCTTAAAAGTACAAAATTGATAACAAATACCAAAAAACAAAGATTAAAAATCTAGAACAGAGGTTAGACTTTCAAAAATACAATATTAAAAATACAAAACAAAATAAATCACAAAAAATATGTACATATGAAATTTTCTTTAAAAAATAGTGGGGTTTTGTGCAAAGTAATAGTAGGTCATAAAAATGAAAATTAAAGGAGTAATAAAGAGCTTAATTTTTTTTAATTAAAAAGTAATAATAGTAAAAATATATCTAGGAATATCTCTGGTGCTGTTGTGGGCAGTGTGGGGTCAGTTCAGTGTTGGACAGCTCCTTGTTCCAGTTTATACTTGTACTCAAGGCCTCTTCCAATGCACAGTCAGTATTAATTGCAGGGTTTTAATAAACAAAAGGATTTTTTAAATTAATTTATTTTTTATTGAAGGATAATTGCTTTACAGAAGTTTGCTGTTTTCTGTCAAACCTCAACCTGAATCAGCCATAGGTATACATATATCCCCTCCCATTTGAACTTCCCTCCCATTTCCCTCCCCATCCCACCCCTCTAGGTTGATATAGAGTCCCTGTTTAAGTTTCCATACAGCAAACTCCCGTTGGCTATCTATTTTACATATGACAGTGTAAGTTTCCATGTTACTCTTTCCATACATCTCACCCTCTCTTCCCTCTCCCCATGTCCTTAAATCTATTCTCTATGTCTGTTTCTCCATTGCTGCCAAGTAAATAAATTCTTCAGTACCATTTTTCTGGATTCTGTATATATGCATTAGAATATGATATTTATCTTTCTCTTTCTGACTTACTTCACTCTGTATAACAGGTTCTAGGTTCATCCACCTCATCAGAACTGACTCAAATGTATTCCTTTTTATGGCTGAATAATATTCCATTGTGTATATGTACCACAGCTTCTTTAACCATTTCATCTATTGATAGATTTCTTAAAAAACTAGGACTAAAACCACCATATGACCCAACAATCTCACTCCTAGGCATATACCCTGAGGAAACCAAAATTGAAAAAGACACATGTATCCCATTGTTCATTTCCACACTATTTACAATAGCTAGAACATGGAAGAAGCCTAGATGTCCAGCAACAGTTGAATGTTGAGTTTTAAGCCAGGTTTTTCCCTCTCCTATTCCACCTTCATCAAAAGGCGCTTTAGTTCCTCTTCCTTTCTGCCATAAGGGTGGTGTCATCTGCATATCTGAGGTTATTTATATTTCTCCCCAAAATCTTGATTCTAGCTTGTATTTCATTCAGCCCTGCATTTCTCATGATGTACCCTGCATATAAGTTAAATCACCAGGGTGACAATATTCAGCTTTGACGTAATCCTTTCCCAATTTGGAACCAGTCCGTTGTTCCATGTCCAATTCTACTATTGCTTCTTGACCTGCATACAGGTTTTGCCAGAGGCATATAAGGTAGTATGGAATTCCCATCTGTTTAAGAATTTTCCACAATTTGTTGTGATCCACATAATCAAAGGCTTTAGCATAGTCAATGAAGCAGAAGTAAATGTATTTCTGGAATTCACTAGACTAGAGATCTCTTCAAGAAAATTAGATACCAAGGGAACATTTCATGCAAAGATGGGCCCAAAAAAGGACAGAAACTGTATTGACCTAACAGAAGCAGAATATATTAAGAAGAGGTGGCAAGAATACACAGAACTACACACAAAAGATCTTAATGACCCAGATAACCATGATAGTGTGAGCACTCATGTAGAGCCAGACATCTTGGAGTGTGAAGTCAAGTGGACCTTAGGAAGCATCTCTATGAACAAAGCTAGTGAAGGTGATGGAATTGCAGCTGAGCTATTTCAAATCCTATAAGATGATGCTATGAAAGTGCTGCACTCAATATGCCAGCCAATTTGGAAAACTTAGCAGTGGCCACAGGACTGGAAAAAGTCAGCTTTCATTCCAGTCCCAGAGAAGGGCAATGCCAAAGAATGTTCAAACTACTATACAGTTGCACTCATTTCACATGCTAGCAAAGTAATGCTCAAAATTCTCCAAGCCAGCCTTCAGCAATACATGAACTGAGAACTTCCAGATGTTCATGCTGGATTTAGAAAAGGCAGAGGAACCAGAGATCAAATTGCCAACATCTGTCACCTCATAGAAAAAGCAAGAGAGTACCAGAAAAAAGAGATCATCAGCACTTTTTTAATCACTGCAACAGGTCAAGGTTTCTTCCTGATCTCTCTAGAGTTTTGTGTTTCCATAATGGAGTACTTGACTGTTTTGCATCTGGAATTAGCTGTGAGATAGATTATGTTCACTTATGATTTTAAGTAGCTACTGGCGTCTCTGATGGTAAAGGCCAATGCAGGAGACGCAAGTTTGATCCCTGGATCAGGAAGATCCCCTGGAGAAAGAAATGGAAACCCACTCCAGTCTTCTTGCCTGGGAAATTCTATGGACAGAGGAGACAGGCAGACTACAGTTTATGGGATTGAAAAAGAGCTGGACACAACTTACCAACTAAACAACAACAAAAAGCTACATAACAGCACTTCAGCAATTTCAGGCCAGTGCCCTCTCCTTATTATAGACTGTAGAATATGATTCCTACTCCCAAAGTTCTGGAAGATCCCAAACTCAGGAAGTGATGACAAGACTTTTAGAGTAGAAAGAGTTCAAATTATTTTGAATAAATACCCATGAGGAATGGATGCAAGAGGGTTCATAAAAGTTATGTATAAAGACTGCTGATCCTTCATAATGGAAAAGCCTGCTCCCAGATCATTGCTTATATTTTTCACAGACATTCCTTGAATTAGAAGCTTTAGATGAATGAATATTACCTATATCTCTATGTCCAGTTTGTGTCATGCATATCAGAGAGAAGAATCTTCATGGGTCTCCATAGTGACAGTTTGAGGCAGAGAAGAAAGAAGGCCCAAAGATGGCCCTGGTTCCAATGTGTGCATCACTGGACAGTTTCTCACAAAACTTCTAAAACACTCACTTGTCCATATAGTACTCTGGAAAGGGAGCAATCAGAATTGAGCAAGCATCTGACATGAAAGGAGATTTCAGAAAGTCCAAATTTCTCCTTTGGTGTTCTCCATATTTTTGATTTATTTCTCTCCTTCCTCATTTTATGCATTTGGAAGTTATATTACCATGCCTCTGAGGTAGTAGATACAGAGAAGATGGAGACTCCCAGCAAAGTCTGGGGGAGCTGTAAGTGAGGCAGCCTACTATAGAAGTGATGCTTGGATTAGGGGTAGAAGTAAATAAACTGAGGAGCAGGGCCAGCTTCTGTGACCACGTGTGGACTGAATCTTAACACCAATCAGCATGTGACTTCAGTTATTGATATTTTTATTTGCTCATCTGTAAAATAGTACTTACTTTATCAGTAATTACTTTACTTTATCAGTAGTAGTACTTACTTTAAGAAAGTTGATGTGGCAATTGAAAAGCATGATGTTTGTGAAGCACTTAATACAGCGCCCATTGTAAAAGAAACACTCAAAAATTACTAACCATTATCCCATAAATGAAATGTACTAACAAATGTTCATTATTATTTGAGAACAGAATTTGAGGATAAAAATGAAAGGGAAGAAAATGCATGGGGAATATGGGATGTGGAAGGACTAATACGTTGAGATGAGTCTTTAAGGATTAATACGTACGTCTGGCACCGGAGAATACAGGGGACTTCCAGATACTGGGTCAGCATGAGCAGAGAGAATAGCGTACGGATAAAGGATTCCATGGTGTGGGTAGGGAACCACAAAATGGTTAGTATTGCAAGAGTGTACTGTGCAAGGCAGGGGGAGGTGGGAGATGAGATTTCAGAACTAGGTAAAGGCTGTCTCAAGAATGCTCTAATATTTTGTGTAAGAAATTTGTACCTGCCCCTTTGTACATTAGAATAACACTGATGGATTGTAATCAAGAAAGTAGCATGCCCTTTTCTCCTAGACTGTAATGAGAGCAAAGATTTAAATAATAAATCTGTTACTCTTCTTATAGTTCCTTCTTGAAACACTTTTATTGTGCTATTACTATTATTTTCCACTTTGGTATTTACACCCCCTTTCCCCTTTGGCTCCTGACTTTAATTGCATCCTGTACTCATGTGTTGGTTTTGATTGTCTTTGTTATTTGTCATTTGATAACAGACTTGTTTGGGTTGCTTCTTATATAATTTTCCTTAAGCACATTAGAGAAAGGGTAGCTTTGTCCTCACACAAGCATTTAGATAGGAAATCATGCTCATGTTCAAATGACTTTGTGAATAATTTTTTAAATAAAAATACATTAGATTTATATTAGAAGTGTATCCACTTTTACCAATAGTGTCTATCAGTTAGGACAAAGAAAGAACTCCTTTGATAGACCAGTATACAACAGCAGACATACAAGCCTCATATTCTGGAAAAAATGTTAATGTCTTTTGTCCCTAAACTAATGTCCCCTCATGACTATTTTTATAACTCATATTCTCTCCATGTGACAAGCATTATGGTTTTCTATAAGCCAAATAAACATGAATTTAATTTTAAACTTCAGGGAATGGAAAAGCAATAGAGTTAGTGAAGGGGTTGGAAAGTATACTAGGGACAGCAAGGATAAAAACGAAATGATTTCAGGAAATCCTTAGTTCTTATTCTTAATACTAATGCTTGCATTCTGAAATTCAGTTAAGCAAGCTGAGAGGTATTGAAAACATTCCACATTGTGTTCTAGCAGATGGTTAAGTAGTGTTTTTTGTTAACTCATTCTTCTAAAGCTCCTTCATCTGTATTAAAATTGTCCCAAAGGGAAAAGAGTAGTTTCAGAAATGTTTTTGATCCTTTATTATGGGGGAAAAAATCCATTTTCTATGATTTCTGTCAAGTGTATAAACCTATTTAAAGGAATTAGCCATGATAATTCACTGCTTTGAATTCATTCCTTTTGCAGTATTGCTTCCCACACTTTCATTTTATCTCATGCAATACAAGTGTCTTTATCTTGAAGTTTCATGATCAGAAATCTACACTAAGTATTGTGTGTGTGTACACAAGAATGATTTCTACAAGTGTTATGAAGAGCTTAGTTCCAAGCTCTTAGTCCATCTTAGTCTTCTCAGTCCTCTAATTTTATCCACGCTGCCATGAATACAGGCAGACTGTGGGATAGCTAGAGTAAAGATTGAAGGCATTGGTCAATATTTATATCTGCATTGGTCAGAAAAGTCATCTGAAGGATTAAAAAAAAAAATGGTGCACACACACACACACAAACCCTCTAATCTCACTGATGCTCAACACAGAATTAGGAAGTTATTTAAATAATGTGCCATGAGCTCTGAAGTTAGATACCAAAGAGGAGTTCAAAAAATATCTTGAGTAACAGGAATATCAGTAAAATAGAGGACTCAACATACATTTGAATAAATCTATTCTAGCATTAGCAAGAAATCTGGTATGATTGCCTAGAAATATGGATGGGACCTTTTTACTTTCTGGAAAAAAAAAAATCAAGCTTCTCCGAACTATATAGTGATTTTAAACTTTTTAAAAGTAAAATCCTTTGTAGAAGTAAAAATCTGAAATCAAAGAAACATAAATGAAATTTCTTTGTCTTGGAATTAAAATTGCATCTGAATGTTCCATTCAATTTGTAATTTAATAGGCTGGATCCAAAATGTGGGGCTTCCCTGGTGGCTCAGTGGTAAAGAACCCACCTGTCAAAGTAGGAGACATGTGTTCCATCTCTGGGTTGGCAAGATCCCTCTGGAGAAGGAAATGGTAACCCACTCTAGTATTCTTACCTGGGAAATCCCATGGACAAAGGAGCCTGGTGGGCTACAGTCCATTTTGTTGCAAAGAGTTGGACATGACTTAGCAACTAAACAACAACAATTCAAAATTTTACTTTCAAGCATTACCAAAAATTCACAGATAGACCAAAAATTCACATCTATTCATCCATTTCATCTATCTTATTTGTTGTGATTGTATTTGAAACAGTAGAAATAAACACTGGATAAATTAGTAATTAAATGAAGCATGTAAATAAAATGAAAATACAGATTAAATACAGGGTTCAGCACTCATCGTATGGTTATGTTCTAGTGTTAACAAGAAATCTGGTATGGATTTCTAAAATGTGAATTGGACCATTTTACTTATCTGAAAACAATTTCAGAGTTTCCCCTATAATTTATGTGTTTGTATTTTTCTCTTCTACCTTTCTAGAAGTTACTGTTTTTCATCTGTTAAATTTCACCATTTCAGTATATTTTTATAATTACAGAAATGTAAAGGTTTAAACTAAATGAATTAGGTTTTTATATATAGTGGGTTACCATTTCCTTCTCCAGGGGATATTACTGACCCAGGGATCAAACCCAGGTCTCCTATATTGCAGGCAGACGCTTTACCCTCTGAGCCACCAGGGAAGCCCTAAAATATTTAATCTTTAAAATTGCTTAATGTTGTTTATTATTTTGGACATTTTCAGTTTTAATTCTATAGAACAAGGCCTAATTATTTAAAACTATAGTTAAACCTATATTTATTATATTTGAGAGCATCAGTTCAGTTCAGTTCAGTCGCTCAGTCATGTCCGACTCTTTGAGACCCCATGGACTGCAGCACGCCAGGCCTCCCTGTCCATCACCAAGCCCCAGAGTTGACCCAAACCCATGTCCATTGAGTTGGTAATGCCATCCAACCATCTCATCCTGTATTGTCCCCTTCTCCTCCTGCCCTCAATCTTTCCCAGCATCAGGGTCTTTTCAAATGAGTCAGCTCTTTGCATCAGGTGGCCAAAGTATTGGAGTTTCAGCTTCAACATCAGTCCTTCCAATGAAGGATTTGAAAGCATAGATGTTTCTGAATTCACACTCTAAAAGAAGTCTCTTTATAGTATGTGACATAACAACAGAATATTCATACAAATGAACAGCAAAATTCTGCCAAGGTGAAAACAGAAACACATTTATATTTACCTGTCTTCCATTCTGAGAGATCATCCATATTGCTCACGAAGGTCTATTGTCATATGTATTTAATGAGCATCAGGTTTAAAATAGACTGAGACCTTTCCTCCCCAAAACTAACACTGTTGGTGGCAAAAATGAAGATTTTAATATTAACAAAAACTTGAGTTTGTCTATTTGGTGAATATTAAGTAATCAGAAGGAATGTCTCTGGTGGTTTTATTGAATTCACTAGTTCATTCAATTAAAACAAATAAAATTTTGGCAAAATTATTTGTGTAGACATTCTATCCCACCTTTTAAACATATTTTCCTGTAGTGAGTTAGACTGTAGCCTGGGATGTCAGAGAAGCATTCCATTATCACTTCTCTTCTTTTTTACCCTAAATAGTATAATTGTTTTTCTTGAGTTATTACTTTAAAATACTGAGGGAAAATAATTTTGACAGCAGTGTCCAAAGGAACATGATCATATGGATCACTGAAACCTCATTCCAAAGTAGCGTACTTATGAAACATAGAGGAGCATTAAAGACCTGGAACTAATGATTGATCCTTATTGGTTAGGTGCATGCATCCTTATTTTTATTAAGCAATTTGATACAATTTCACACTTCCATTTGAAATTTGTGTCTCTTTTCACTTTGAAGTTGTACTTGTCTCCTAAACTACACTCCAGATGCCCTATTCAACACATGACAATTTCATAAGACCATTTCTATTCAAAATGAAGGATAAGACTTGGGCTTATTCATGCTACTCACTGCAGTTAAGTGATAGAATCAGTGAGAAGACTGGACTATTTAAATATAGGTATTAATCATTTATTTTTATATGGCTTAACTTTTTAAATTTTTATTTATTTATTTGGCTCTGCTGGGTCCTCACTGTGGCAGGCAGGACCTTTTAGTTGAGGCATGTGGGATATAGTCTTGAACCAGGTATTGAACTCAGGCCCCCTGCATTGGGAGTGTGAAGTCTTAGCCACCGGATCACCAGGGAATTCCCTAATGTTTTTTGTCAGTAATGCCTAATGCAGCTCCCAATTTTTTATAACATAAAAAGAGTATAAAATAAAAACATCCAGAATATCTTCTAGCAGAGTTGTTATACATAAACATTCATGAAAACATAAAAGTTGTGCGTTTTTTTTATAATAGCATTTCAACTGACAGCCCTCACTGTGCTATGCACATAATATATGGATTTATGATAGCAAAAAGATAATGTTCTTGAAAGAAGACAATCAAATAGTCAACAGGTACATGAAAAGTGCTCGGCATTACTAATCATCACAAATCAAAACCACAATGAAATATAATCATCCCACACCTGTTAGAATAACTATTATAAAAACAAAAAAAGGGTTACAAGTACCGGTGAGGATGTGGAGAAAAGGGAACCTTCATGCACTGTTGGTGGAAATGTAAATTGGTGCAGCTTCCATAGAAAATGGTATACAGGTGTCAGTGTAATGCACAGGTGTGATGCACAAGTGATGCGGAATGGGGGTCGCTGTGTGTCTAAAGATTTAAAAAACAGTCCCACCCTTCCTCCTTCAACCCAGTGACCAGAGGTAAGGAAAAGAGGTTCAGCCACAGCCAGCTTTCTAAGACAGGTAGAAACTGATAGGCACTTCAGCTGGTTATATAATTTAATTTATTTTCTATAGTCAATCTCAGAATTGAGACTTCTCTCATTCAAAATTATAGCTCTAAAATATGTAGCAAGACTTTAACACTTCAAATATGTATACATTTATATCTATCTATTTAAAACCACCATTGCCTGTAAAATAAGCTCTAGTTCTTTGACATGCCACTAATGATTTTCACTACCAGTGATGTTGCTTTTCTCGCTTCTCTTGCCACTTCCTTTCACTTGCCCTGCATTTCAGTGGAACTGGACTATTCACTGTTCCCATAATCACTGTAGTTACTACCGGAGCCATGCTTTTCTCACACTCTTCCTTCCATCTGATAATACTATTCCCTCCATGTCTGATACTACCAGTCATTCAGAGCATAAGTTAAAGCCACCTCCACCTGGAAGTCATCTATTCTTCATGATCAGAAGGAAGTAAATCTCCTTCTTTTCAATATCAGCATGTTTAGCATTCCCTTCTTTTCTCATTCTCTTTTCTCATATATGTTATGTTTATCTGCATTTGGATCCTCTCCTGTTCGAAACTGTAAATTTCTTGGAATCAAGAATGATGTCTTTCCCCTCTTAAAGTTCCCCTTAGTGCATAAGTTTATATGTATGGTTAGTTTGCAATAATTTTTAATGGATATCCTCCTTCTTCAGTAAGTATTTTAATAAAAAGACTTTAAGAGAGTGAGACTTGAAACTGTATAGGCAAAATGTTTTCCAACTCTGTACATGCTTATATGTCTATTAATAAATCTAAAATTTTGTTGTGATAGTTTTAAAATGATATTTTATATATATATATATATATATATATATATATAGTGGCTGCTATTGTTTAACTGTGAAGCTGAGGCTTTTGAAAAAGGATGAATTTGGAAGGGTGAAAAAGAGTCAGGTTTGTCAGTCTTTCCTTTCTTTGTTTTAATTTTTAACGAAATGCCTATTGGAAAAATTAATTTTCCTTGTGTTAGCAGCTGGGGTTCCCTTGGAGTTCAGTCAGTAAAGAATCTGCCTGCAACACAGGAGGCCTGGGTTTGACCCCTGGGTTGGAAAGATCCCCTAGAGGAGGAAATGGCAACCCACTCCAGTATTCTTGCCAGGAAAATCCCATGGAAGAGGAGCCTCGCATGCTACAGTCCATGGGGTCGCAAGAGTTGGACATGACTTAGCCACTAAACCACCACCACCATCACATCATTAATCAATAAAAGCTGTAGGTTTTATCCTAATACCAGCTTCTGTTTACCCAGGAAAGTCCTCCCTGTTTTGTATTTGTACAGTTTTCAAACCCATGCAGCATTTTAATGCTGTTTTTAATTGTCATTTTATTCTATCCTTTCAAGTTATTTTTGGATGTTAATCAGTTCTGCCAGTAAACATATTAACTATCTCCCTCCCTTCCCCCACTCTCTCATCCTTAGCTCCAAGTAATAATCTCACAGGAGAAGCTTAGTTTCTCTGTCTTTAAGGAATTCATTAATAAAAATGAATAGAAAAGGAACTATAATAGAGAACTCTCTTTTGATTGGCATCAGTTGAAATCAGCACATTCTGAATCCTCCAATATGACCATAATCCTCTATCTTATCCACAAAAATATCATGAGAGCTCTTCACTGTTTTACTGTAATCAATGTGTATTCTTTTTATTTTTCTCAAAGTGATACAACAATAAAAAGGATTTAGTAGACCAATCAAGTAACTTAAAGCCAATATAGAAGGCCCTGTTAATCCTTTCAAAAATAGTAAAAACTGATAGTTTTTATCTAATATGCTAGGTTTATACCAAATAAGTGACTATCCTCTAAATATTTATTTTAAATTTTTATTGGAGTATATTTGATTTAAAATGTTGTGTTGGTTTAAAGTGTACAGCAAAGTAAATCATTGATATATATATATATATATATATATATATATATATATATACACACACACACACACACATACACACACATCATTGTAGTTTGAATTTGTATTTCTCTAATAATTAGTGATGTTGAGCATGTTTTTATGTGTTTTTTGGCCATCTATATGTCTTCTTTGGAGAAATATCTATTTAGATCCTCTGCCTATATTTTGATTGGGTTGTTTGGGTATTTTTTTTTTTTTTTTTGAGCTACATGAGTTCTTTGTGTATTTTGGAGATTAATCCTTTGTTGGTACTTTGTCTGCAAATATTTTCTCCCATCCTGAAAGTTGTCTTTTTGTCTTGTTTATGGTTTCCTTTGCTATGCAAATGCTATTAAGTTTAGTTAGATCCCATTTGCTTATTTATTTATTTTTTTAAATTTTCATTACTCTAGGGAGTGGATCCAAAAAGATCTTGCAGTAATTTATATCAAAAAGTGTTCTGCTATGTTTTCCTCTAAGAGTTTTATAGTATCTGGCCTTACATTTAGTACTTTTATCCATTTTTAGTTTATTTATATGTGTGGTATTAGGGAATATTCTAATTTCATTCTTTTACATGTAACTGTGTAGTTTTCCTAGAACCATTTATTGAAGAGACTGTCTTTTCCCCATTATATGTTCTTGCCTTTTTTATCATAGATTAGGTAACAATAGCTGTGTGGACTTATCTCTGGATATTTTTATCTTGTTCCATTGACCTGTATTTCTGTTTTTGTGCCAATACCATACTGTCTTGATGACTGTAGCTTTGCAGTATTGTCTGAAGTCAGGGAGCCTGATTCCTCCAGCTGCAATTTTTCTTTCTCAAGATTGCTTTGATTATTTGGAGTCTTCTGACAAATTGTAAAAATATTCTATTCTAGTTCTGTGAAAAATGCCATTGGTAATTTGATAGGGATTGTGTTGAATCTATAGATTGCTTTGAGTGATATAGTCATTTTCACAATAATGATTCTTCCAATCCAAGAACATGGTATATCTGTCCATCTGTTTGTGTCATCTCTGATTTCTTTCATCCATACCTTATAGTTTTCTGAGTAAAGGTCTTTTGCCTCCTTAGATAGGTTTATCCCCAAGTATTTTATTCTTCTTGTGATGATACATAAGATTATTTCCTTAATTTATCTTTCTAATCTTCCATTGCTAGTATATGCTTCTAAGTATTTAAAGTAATTCATTCGGTCTTTTTTGTCCGTAATTTTAATTATTATTACCAAAAAAAGTAAAAATAAATAAACAATATAAGCTGTATCATCACAGGAACTGACAGATATAAGATGATACTGATGAACCTATTTGCAGGGCAGCAATGGAGACACAGACATGGAGAACAGACTCGTGGACACAGTAGGGGAAGGAGAGGGCCAGATGAATTGCACGTAGCATGGAAACATATACATTACCATTTGTAAAATAGGTAACCAGTTGCAATTTCCTGTGTGACACAGGGATCTCAACCCAGTGCTCTGTGCCAACCTAGAAGGGGGAGATGGGAGGGGGTTCAGGAGGGAGGGAACATGTGTATACCTGATTCATGTTGATATATGGCAGAAACCAGCATAATATTGTAAAGCAATTATCCTCCCGTATTTTTTTTTAAACCTATCAAGTTAAAAAGCAAACATGATGGTGTTTACTGTTTGAAAGACACTATGCTTTCTGCATTAGGGATGATATCTCATCAATCTTCATTAAACTCTTATGAAATAAACATACTTATTATCCCATTGCACAGAAGGGAATCTGAGGGTCAGAGTTCCACTTATATACTCAACAATTATTGACCAACTGCCTGTTCTGTCTCTTGCAGAGATGATTCGTATGGTCCATTGAATCTGTGTTTCGATGGGGTATGGGATTTCCATTAATTCACTGGTGAAATCCTGTGCAGCTGATTCAGGAACAAATCAGTTGGTCACAACTGTGGCAAGTGGTACAGAGAAATTCCAGAGCAGTATGAAATTATAAAGTACACTGATCTAAAACGGAAGTTTAGGAGTCCTGAAGAACTTGACAGCCAAGGAGAGGCTGGCAATGGGGTGGGGCAGGTGAGGACAGAATCAGAAAGAGAATCATAATGTCTGCAAAGGTCCTGACCTGGGAAAGGAGTCTGACACATTTTAGAAAAATCATAGATGGCTCATGTGATTGCGGTACAAGGAAAAAGGAGTAGAGAAAGGAGACTCTGGCCCTTGCTCGGCCTTCTTTCAGACCACCTATTAATTTTAGATTTTAGCCTAAAGAAAATGGGAAAACAAAAGTGTTATTTGATTATTTGTATTTTAACTAGTGAACTAGAATCAGATTCGTACTGTAAAAAGGTCACTTTGGTTGCTCTTTCGGTACTGGACTAGAAAACAACACAAGAGGATGGATAGGTATCAGTTAGGATGCTTCTGTAGGAGTGAAGGAGAAAGATCCAAGTGCCTTGGAGCAGGTAATGACACAGAGGACAGAGACAAGTGAATAGGGTCGAGAAGTTTAGGAAATAGAACTGGCAAGACTTAGTAATGGATTGAGTGAGACGATTAGAAAAAAGAAAAAAGTCAAGGCTTGTTCAACTGGGTGGATGGATGTTAATTAAATAGTTGCCTAAGGACAAACAGCTAATGAGCATTAGGGATTTGGACCTTGTTCAAAATGTGGGTTTTCAACATTATGATCCTCTGCAACACAGCTTAAAATGGTCAAACATTTCAGTATTTGAAATTCTGAAGTATATATTCCACAATATAAATACTTGCACATGTGAGATAACATACCAGAGAGACGTGTACAATGCAAAATGGACTGTGGAACAGGTTCAGTTTCTGTGGTTCAAAATTTGCTCTTCTGACTCTTTAGCTGCAAAATATGAGGCTCCATCACTTGTGTTTCATTCTGTAGCCTGGTGCTAGCACTAATAATCATAATGAGTTTACTCAAGATAAAATGAAAAGTATGCATTCCCTAGGATCCTTACATGAAAGAAAAAGTTTTTCCCCAAATCACGTATTTTTCATGTTATTTCATATATTACTCTGTCTTATTGAATAATACAAAAGTTTCAGTGTCTCTTCTCAAGTGCTATATGTTTGTGCAGATCAGGAGAATTAGGCATATCTGAGATCAGGTAGAATCTCTCTTTTTTTGAATATAAATACCTTTAGAAATATGAAGTAATAAATCATAATCCTTAATCATGGTCTTTTCCCTTTTGGGTGAAAAGATAATCAAGGAATTAATTATAACCATAGGATTTCATCTTAAAAACTGTTGCCACCAGGAGATAACTTTGTGATTAGGTTGGCGCATTTTTTTTTTCCCTTCCTATCCTTAAATTTTTGTTTGAGATTTGCCTTCCAAAAGTGAATTTCATGTTTCTTTGACAGCTCAGGATACTATGTGATGTATTATATTTTTTTAGATTTAACTGCATGTAACACTGCACACTTTACTAAGATGAAATGAGTGAGTAATAAAATAATTATCTTAAATGTTTCTAGAGCACCACAGATGGTGACATGGTTTTGTCTCCTTTACAAGCCTACTATGGTGTACATAGCTATTTCTCCAGTTATTTCCTTTTCCAAAAGAGGCAAATCCAAGCTATACCATGTTATGCTGGGTCTGTGGAGGATAGCTCAATCTGTGGCTTTAACTGCAATCCTCAGAATGGTCAGGATAAGGTGCATAGGCCATGAATTTCCATCCTTGGGGGACATTGGGCAGAAGGTGGTAAATACCAGTTAGGAAATTGTTGTTTTGCAGAACAGAAACTTCATCATCCCTGTAGACAAGGGGCTCAAAATTGAGTGAATCAAGAACTAATGATAGTTTCTGAGAGTAAACGCTAAGAAGCAGCATTTTCAGAGCACATATTATTATTAATAACATTATCACCATGGAGTGATTAAGAGCACAGGCTCTGAACCCTCACCTCTAGAGACATAACTTACTACCTTTGTAATCGTGGCTAAGTTACTTAACTTCAGTGAGTTAATCACGGGGTGGTGGGAGGCTTAATGACATGACACATAAAGAGCTCAGTGCACTGGAGAAATGTTAGTGGTTATCATTATTATTGCTACTTTAATGCACTTACCCAGTTAGATCCTTTAATAAGCAGTGATAAGTGCTTAGTTTGCTATGACCAGTGCATTTTCTTGGCAAAACTCTATGAGTCTTTGCCCTGCTTCATTTCGTATTCCAAGGCCAAATTTGCCTGTTACTCCAGGTGTTTCTTAACTTCCTACTTTTGCATTCCAGTCCCCTATACTGAAAAGGACATCTTTTTGGGGTGTTAGTTCTTCATAGAACCGTTCAACTTCAGCTTCTTCAACGTTACTGGTTGGGGCATGGACTTGGATTACTGTGATATTGAATGGTTTGCCTTGGAAATAAACAGAGATCATTCTGTCATTTTTGAGATTGCATCCAAGTACTGCATTTTGGACTCTTTTGTTGACCATGATGGCGACTCCATTTCTTCTGAGGGATTCCTGCCCGCAGTAGTAGATATAATGGTCATCTGAGTTAAATTCACCCATTCCAGACCATTTCAGTTCACTGATTCCTAGAATGTCAACATTCACTCTTGCCATCTCTTGTTTGACTACTTCCAGTTTGCCTTGATTCATGGACCTGACATTCCAGGTTCCTATGCAGTATTGCTCTTTACAGCATCGGACCTTGCTTCTACCACCAGTCACATCCACAGCTGGGTATTGTTTTTGCTTTGGCTCCATCCCTTCATTCTTTGTGGACTTATTTCTCCACTGATCTCCAGTAGCATATTGGGCACCTACTGACCTGGGGAGTTCCTCTTTCAGTATCCTATCATTTTGCCTTTTCATACTGTTCGTGGGGTTCTCAAGGCAAGAATACTGAAGTGGTTTGCCATTCCCTTTTCCAGTGGACCACATTCTGTCAGATCTAATGCTCAAAATTCTCCAAGCCAGGCTTCAGCAATACGTGAACCGTGAACTTCCTGATATTCAAGCTGGTTTTAGAAAAGGCAGAGGAACCAGAGATCAAATTGCCAACATCCGCTGGATCATGGAAAAAACAAGACAGTTCCAGAAAAACATCTATTTCTGCTTTATTAACTATGCCAAAGCCTTTGACTGTGTGGATCACAATAAACTGTGGAAAATTCTGAAAGAGATGGGAATACCAGACCACCTGACCTGCCTCTTGAGAAACCTGTATGCAGGTCAGGAAGCAACAGTTAGAACTGGACATGGAACAACAGACTGGTTCCAAATTGGGAAAAGAGTACATCAAGGCTGTATATTGTCACCCTGCTTATTTAACTTATATGCAGAGTACATCATGAGAAACGCTGGACTGGAAGAAACACAAGCTGGAATCAAGATTGCTGGGAAAAATATCAATAACCTCAGATATGCAGATGATACCACCCTTATGGCAGAAAGTGAAGAGGAACTCAAAAGCCTCTTGATGAAAGTGAAAGAGGAGAATTAAAAAGTTGACTTAAAGCTCAACATTCAGAAAATGAAGATCATGGCATCCAGTCCCATCACTTCATGGCAAATAGATGGGGAAACAGTGTCAGACTTTATTTTTTTGGGCTCCAAAATCACTGCAGATGGTGACTGCAACCATGAAATTAAAAGACGCCTACTCCTTGGAAGGAAAGTTATGACCAACCTAGATAGCATATTCAAAAGCAGAGACATTACTTTGCCAACAAAGATCCGTCTAGTCAAGGCTATGGTTTTTCCTGTGGTCGTGTATGGATGTGAGAGTTGGACTGTGAAGAAGGCTGAGTGCCAAAGAATTGATGCTTTTGAACTGTGGTGTTGGAGAAGACTCTTGAGAGTCCCTTGGACTGCAAGGAGATCCAACAGTCCATTCTGAAGGAGATCAGCCCTGGGATTTCTTTGAAAGGAATGATGCTAAAGCTGAAACTCCAGTACTTTGGCCACCTCATACGAAGAGTTGACTCATTGGAAAAGACTCTGATGCTGGGAGGGATTGAAGGCAGGGGGAGAAGGGGAAGACAGAGGATGAGATGGCTGGATGGCATCACTGACTTGATGGACATGAGTCTGAGTGAACTCCGGGAGTTGGTGATGGACAGGGAGGCCTGGTGTGCTGTGATTCATGGGGTTGCAAAGAGTCGGACAGGACTGAGTGACTGAACTGAACTGAAGTGCTTAGTAGAAGAAATAGGACAACTGGTATAAGAGCAAACCTTGTTCACACTTTGTCATTCTGTCCCTTCTCTTTCATATATACACCCATTGTCTATTTGACTCATTAACACAGTATTCTTTCCTTTTCTACATGTGTATATGCCATGATCCATCTAAAATTATAACCGAGGTAGTCCTGACTTTGAAGCTTATCAGAACATGCATGTTGGGATCACTCCTGTAGAAATCCTCATTTGTTAAAAACTACATTGTTCAGGTTCATCATTTTAATTTCAAGTATATTGAGAATATATACCATGTAATGAAGCTCCACCAAAGGAAGCAAATTCTCTACCACAAGATTCATCATACCTTTAAAATCATGGGATTATATGTGAATATATCACTGACACAAGAATGTACATAAGCGTGACAGTGATCAAGACTTTAAAGAAGTATAGATGAGCCTGATCACTCTCAGCAGAGGACCCTGGCTCCCTGAACAAAATCTCTTGGTTGTCTTTGTAAGAAGAGTGTATGTTTAAAGAAAGGAAAGAATGTAAATGCATCTAACTGCAGCATTTGCTTCTTTGGTTCTAAAAACAGGGAGCTGGCAATGATATGGAGAAAGAAGGACCTTGTGCCTGGTTGTAAAACTACTGTATAATCTAGCAATCCCACTTCTGGCATATAACCAAAAGAAATGAAATCACTACCTCTAAGAGATATCTATACTTATGTTTTCCTTGTAACATTATTCCCAATTGCCAAGACATGAAAGCAGCCTATGTGTCCATCAACAGATAAATAGATGATACAAGTGTGATATGTGTGTGTGTGTTGTGTATTGTGTGTGATGAAATATTATTCAGTCATATAAAAGAAAGAAATCTTTCCATTTGTACAGTGTAGATGGACCTTGAGGCATTGTGATACGTGAAATTAGTCAAAGAGAGAAAGATAAACCCTGTATGATCTCACTTATATGAGGAATCTAAAAACATCAGACTCAGAAACAGAGAATAGGTTTCCAGGGGCTGGAGGTGGTGGGAGAAAGTGGGACATATTGGTCAGTGGATACAAATGTACACTTATAAGAAGAAGAAGTCCCAGGTATCTAATGTAGACTGTAGCATAATGATTAGGGCTAGCAAAAGTTCTGTGAGAATAGATCTTAACTGTTCTCACCATAACAGTAACAAATAAAAGGTAATAAACTTGAGATGAAGGATGTTTAACTAACCTTGTTGTGGTAAACGTTTTGCAGTCTATACATGTATCAGATCATCACAGATATATACCTTAAACTTATACAGTCCTATAGGTCAGTTATAGCTCAATCAGCTTAGAAGCAGCAAAACAATAGAACAGGGAAGATGAAATAGAGGAATAGGTGGTGAGCATTGAAGAAGGAAACAGGTTAATAGGGAAAAAAGCAGGTTGCATAACAGATGATTGATGTTTGTTTTTATTACTTTTTTCCTCTAGTTTTATTGAGATATAATTGACGTACAGGACAAGGTGCATAGCGTAATGATCTGAGTATACATAGTGAAAGGATTACCATAATAAGTTTTGTGAACATCTATCACCTAATGTAGATGCAACATTAAAGAAATAGAAAATGTTTTTTCCTTGTGATGAGAACTCTTAGGATTTACTCTCTCACTGACTTTCATATGTAACAGACAATAGTGTTAATTATATTTATCATGATTTTTAATGTTTTTTTTTCTTTTTTATTTTTAATTTAATTTTATTTTTAAACTTTACATAATTGTATTAGTTTTGCCAAATATCGAAATGAATCCACCACAGGTATACCCGCGTTCCCCATCCTGAACCCTCCACCCTCCTCCCTACCCTCCCCTCCCCTCCCGTCCCTCTGGGTCGTCCCAGTGCACCAGCCCCAAGCATCCAGTACCGTGCATCGAACCTGGACTGGCGACTCATTTCATACATGATATTATACATGTTTCAATGCTATTTTCCCAAATCTCCCCACCCTCTCCCTCTCTCACAGAGTCCATAAGACTGATCTATACATCGATGTCTCTTTTGCTGTCTCGTACACAGGGTTATTGTTTCCATCTTTCTAAATACCATATATATGCGTTAGTATACTGTATTGGTGTTTTTCTTTCTGGCTTACAATTATATGCACATAGGATAAAAAATTATAAAAGCATACAAAGCCAAAATTTAATAGTAGTTGTATCTCAGTGGAAGGATTTGGGGGTAGTCATTCATTTATTCATTTTTTGCCATTTTTCAATTATTACACCATGTATTTCTTATGTTTTTAAAGAAGAAACAAACAGAAATGCAAAGTAAGCTGACCAAAAGACAATTAGTAAGGTCCATTTATTTTTGTAATTTGTACAACTGAACAATATTTTTATATGTTCAGGAAATGTCTCAGAGGTTCCCAGGGAAAATAAAAGAGCTTATAGGATTCATACAAGTCAAGTAGAGATACACTTACAAAGGCATTGCCAGTGGTGAGAAAGTTTTTATAAAAAAATAATAAAATAGTCTAATCAATGTAAAGTCTGAAAATTATTCTCAATGAGAAACAGTGGATGAAATTAGGGGTGTCTGTGTTCAGTGAAGTCAGATACAATTAACACAGTGTTAAATACAGCAAGTTACCAGTCTAATTTTCACAGTCACAGAATTTCTGAGAAGTTATTTGCTTGTAAAAAATGTCCAATAATATGTGACTTGAATAGTAAATGGTTTACTCATTTAATAAAAAATGAATGATTTACTTTTCATCAAGGAAAATAAATCAGTGGGATAATATGTTCCTTTCTCCTTTGTTGTTAGAGAAGAGAATTTTATAGAAAGCATGTTAACTAAAAATGTGTGATGCAAATGGACAAAATCAATGTCCAATACCTTTGTAAGGGCTGTCTTGGCTATGTTTCTCAATGGTCAATGACTAGGCTTGCATCAGAAATAATCTGATCAATTTGACCTCTGACCACCAAATCAAGCTCTTTGGAGTCACAGAGGAGTCTGAATTTTTAATAAGTGCCCAAGGTAAATTTGACGTTCATGAGGTTTGAGAACATTAAGGTGAACTCCATCAATCATTAGCAAAGATTTCACATTTCTGTTTAAAAGCAAAAAGCTTCTTTATTTAACTGAACATTGTTTTAATGGTAAACTTTCTGACGAGGATGGACTAATATAGCACAAAAGGCCAATGAGTTTATAATTCTGTGCGTATATATGGACTTTTTGAGATATGCCTCGAGGTCATTTTCATTCAAATTATTTCATATATTCTGAATTAATATGTGAACTGGGAAAGCCTTAAAATACCTGGTCCTCAATTTGCATAACTGATAGAAATAAAATATTCTTTAATCACTGAGGCATATGTAGTATGTTTCAGCTGACTAATTTTACTTTAATGTGATTCCTGTGTGTTTCTTCACTCCATCGAACACTCATAGTTGAAACAGAGAACATTCTCTGAGATATTTATGTCCGTTTAGTTATTATATCCAAAGTTAAATTACTTTTACTCTCAGGGTTTTTTGTTTGTTTGTGTTCTTGTTTTCCTTCCTATAGTATTTCTAAAAGACATAATTTCAACTTAGGAAAAAAAAAAAAAAACTCTAGACGGTTTAAGAAACAAAATAAATAAATAAAGAACTCATGAAACCAATAATATGGGAATATCAGAAGTAACCTTTCAACCTCATAATTTAGGGAATTATTTTTCAGAGTGGGAATATTTCCAAATTCTTCTGAGGAGCTATAAGACATCTATCTAAAAGCACATGTTTAAGGAATGTCCTTGTGTGCTCTATTGGTAGCATTCCTGTTACTTTGTATAATTACACTATTCACACAATTTTTGTATCTTTGACTTGTGAAAATATAAATAATCATTAGTATGAGCTTTAATTCAAGTTATTGAGCCTATCCTAATCATATATCAGAAATCTATATTGCCTAGTTATTTTACTTTAAAAAAAATAGATGGCCTTGCAGTAGTTCATCATGATGCTGGATGCTGGGGTGACTGGGCCAGAGGATGGTATGGGGAAAGGAGGGTTCGATGGGACCTGTATACTGTGCGATCATTTGATATTGCCCCTTAGTGTAAGTTTAAATAAATAAATTAGGAAAAAAAAAAAATAAGAAAAACCAGAGTTTGGAGAAAATCAGAGTATCATTGTATACAAAGAAGATATTAGTGGTGTAAATTAATTTCCTGAGAATTGTGTCAATTTTTATGGGCTATGTTATGCCATGGTCACATATAACACCGAATTTCAGAGTTTTGAAAACAGGTGAGATGTATTGCTTGCTGATGGCATATTTCAGTCAAGTTATATTCAGTTCAGGATCCTGGCTGTAGAGGAGTCACTATCTGAACATTGCTTAATACTGTGATAGAGAGAAGGAGCTAAAAATATGAACCAGGCATTGGATTTTAAAGTTTCCTCCCATAATCAATACTTGTTATTGGACAAAGCAAATTGCATGACCATACCAAACCACAATGGACAAGAAGGTGCAATGACACCACATTCTAGGAGAACCACAAATATCTGACCAACAGCACAATGACTACCCCAAGGAGTCTCGCTTACTGGGCATGGCTCACAGGGCATTTGTATGACAGTCTTCTTTCTTTTATCCCAGTCATCAAAACTATCTTCCATACCTGGGTTTTTGAAATATCAGGCAAAGGTGTTATGCTTTTATAAGCTTCAAAGGCATTAGTGAAGATTTGCAAGTTTATATCATTAGCACTATTTGCTGATAGCTGGTTTGGGAGAGAAAAAGAGTAGCTAAGTGATACCATCTTTCAATAGCTCTAGAGGCCAATATGATGGGAGAGGGGACATGATGAAAGACCTAGGCTTTGGTGAACAAGGAAAGGAGAAAACTAGATTAATGGAACCAAAGTCAATATTTCCAACTTTATAATATTCCTGAATCAATTCTTTTAATTCTTGTATGAAAAAAAGACATTTTTCATTATATTAAATATATTTGAGAGAGGAGAAAATAGCTCTACAGTGATAGCAATGAAAATTTAAACTCTTAAAAATGAATTTGCCTGCCAGAGTTTACCCTGCTGCTTTAACAAATTATGAAAGGATCTTCTGTGCCAAATATGCTGTGTTTGTCCTCCAGAACCCCCTCTTTATCACTGAGAGCTTCCCAGGTGGCTCAGTGGTAAAGAATCTGCCAGCCAAGTAGGAGACATGGGTTTGACCTCTGGGTCAGGAATATTCCTCTGGAGCAAGAAATGGCAATCCACTTCAGTACTCTTGCCTGGAAAATACTATGGACTAAGGAGCCTGGTGGGCTACAGTCCATGGGGTCACAAAGAGTCGGACACGACTGAGTGACTGAGTATGCAAGCACCTTTATATAGTCCTAGAAGGCTGGCATGTGTGGTTTGCTTGTTTTTGGCTTTCTGAGTTTAGATAATGAAGACACTGTCAAGATATGAACAGCGGGGAGATGGATGAGGTTCACTTTCTGCCAGGTCTTCACAGAATGGACTTGTCTCTTTACTAAAGGCTACAGCTCCTGTCAGGTGGCCCTGTTCACACAGGCACCTTGCTTTCAACGTCTCAATGACCATTTCCTTTGGGTAAAGCCATGTGGTAGTAAGGACTTCCTGCTCTTGCTATTCTGGAAGTGTTGCAATATCCTGTTTCTTTCTCACACCTTGTCTACCTTTATAAATTTTTTTTTTTCTTATTCATCTCTCCCATCAAACAATCATGCCTGTTTCCCACCATGGTCTTGACTAATCCAGTAACTATCCAGGTGTTTTGATATGTGTTTAGATCCAAGGTCAATAATTAGAATGACAAGATTACAAAGATCTTGGCAGAAAATAATCTCCATTAATATTTCATATTCCTAGGCTCCCAAAAGTTCCTAAAGAGATCAAGATGATAGTAGGGGGATAATCATCACTATTACTTGAAGAGTGAATTTAAGTCCTGACTTTTATCAAGTTAAAAAAAATATCTGAAGTCCTTGTAATTGCATGTTATTGCTCTGGATAATTCATTCAAATGTTTCTGAGATACTATAAAGCAGGCTATTGATTATGTTAAGAACAGAAAGTGGAACTGCTGCTGCTGCTGCTGCTGCTGCTAAGTTGCTTCAGTCGTGTCTGACTCTGTGTGACCCCAGAGACGACAGCCCACCAGGCTCCCCCGTAAACTCCAGGTTGAAAACCTTGGTAACTGCTCTTTACTGTGGATCACTGCTGACAGACAGAGACAGTATACCTAAGAGTAAAATAAATGAAAAGAGTGTTAACCAGCCTGTCAGTCACTACATATTTACTCCTCTAAAACCTCACCTGCTCCCAAGTCCACTATTTCTATAGATTTATCCAGTACTTTTTCAAGTTTTGTTCCATTATCTTTTATATTGATTTTATTACTCTCTTTTGACCCTATATGGATCCTCTATGGACTTCCCTGGTAGCTCAGATGGTAAAGCATCTGCCTACAATTGTGGGAGACCTGAGTTCAATCCCTGGGTCGGGAAGATCTCCTGGAGAAGGAAATGGCAACCCACTCCAGTATTTTTGCCTGGAAAATCCTAGGATGGAGGAACCTGATAGGCTACAGTCCCTCAGGTCACAAAGAGTTGGACACGACTGAGTAATTTCACTCTCACTTTATTGACCCTATTGTACATAATAACTGCAATATTACTGGTTTTTTGTTTTATGGCTTTCCTCCCTAGTCTGATGCTCCATTCTTCAAGAAGAGAGCTGTTTCATGCACAAAGATAGAGAATATATTCTCATTATAATCCTATAAATTAAGAATAAAGATCAAGATTTAGATATATAAGCCTACATTCCAGCAACCAGTTTACACTGTCTTCTGTTACATTCTTATTCTGTGTTCGTTAGTCTTCTGCAGAAATCTTGAAGTGAGATGGAATGACAGTAGGGAATCAAACTTCATGACTGAGCTCATCATAACTTTTGTGGGCAGCCCCTATATTATTTGTTGTCTTATTTAGCATTTCTTAGACTTGGAAGATGAAGCATCACAACTTTTGCTAATTTAGGGATCGTCTTCACTAGCAAAGCACAATAGTGCTTCTTTTTATGCTTAATGACATCCCTGCCATAGATGTGATAGATATAATTCTTAGGTTATGTCATTTTAAATCTTCAAGATCACCAAATTACAATACATTTAAAATAATTTATGATAAACTATAACTGAGTTATTTTACAATAAAATTAAGTTTTTATTTTAATTAAGAGTTCTTAGTGCTTATACCCTGTAGCATTTGGTCTCTAGTGCCTAACTCTTTTCCTTCGTGTCTTTGTTTTAATATTTATGCATTGAATGTTCACTCTGTGTTTTTTATGATAAACAAATCTACATGTGATATACTTCTTTTTCCCAAAAGTTATATCTGCTGAAGGAGAAACAAAAAGTAGGCATTTATAAAGGGAAATATTTGTTAAGTGAATGGAAATATAAGAAGAGAAAAATATAGAGGTCACATTGGCTCAGGAAAGAGTGTGGGTTGAGTCTAAGCTGTCTATCTATAAAATATATTCTTGGTAGGTTTGCTCAATGGGTTTTCCCTCTTTTTCTTTTTCTTTTTTGTATAAATGTTCTATTCCTTATAGAACATTTGCATAGAAAAAAGCTATTAAATAATTCAAAAAGGGAAAAAAAGAAAGGATATCAAAGCTATGAATGAAAGTAGAGAATAAAATAGAGGTGAGTTTAAATGATGGATTAGAGAAGGAAGAGAAAAGAAAGTTCGTATCTGTTTATTTCAGTCTTCTTATTTGAAGAAATGATGATGATTTTGGACCAAAGAGAAGAGAATAAAACATTTATGGAGAATGTTGAAACAGAAGACCTCCAGCTTGAAGAAACCTAATACAGGGGGAAAAATGGCATTTCTCAAGTTTCTATTTGAGATTTACCTACCCCGCCCTTTAGAAATAGGGCTTCCCTGGTTAGCAACCCCATGGACTGCAGCCCACCAGGCTCCTCCATCCATGGGATTTTCCAGGCAAGAGTACTGGAGTGGGGTGCCATTGCCTTCTCTGTCATCAACATGATTCCAGATTTAATGAGATCTGTCTTCTCTTACTGGGTCATAAGGCCTTAGCTAAAAGGACTATTTTTAATTTATCTGATTTTCTTGTCTATAGAAGATTTGCAAATGTTATCTGTGAAATGATTAAGAAAGGAAATGCCTTTATAGACTGGTCTCTATTCAGTGTTCTGAATCTTCCCTTTAATATAGGCAAGGAGTATGGTGGCTGAGAAAAGAGGAGACAGATTACCAGCCTGGCTTTTTTAATTGAGGAAGTCTGTCCACTAGATCATATTTTATACACTTTCTCAACTCTAAGTTGTATGCAATGATGTCTTCCCAACAAACCATACCCCCTCTTTCCTATCCCACCTTTTTATAATCTACTTCTTTTCCAAGAGTTGATAGCCATTTTGAATGCTAAAATGCATATTTTAATTGGGCAAATGCATGTCATTTCACACTCATTCTAGTTCTCAATTAAAATAAGACTTCATATAACATTTGTTTTCTCTGAATGGAACTGTGTTTAATTTTCAGTATATTTGATTCATAATAAATTGAAAATATAGTTAAGCTGAAGTTAATGTTTCTTTTAGTTGCAATGTTCTATTATGGAAATTAATCAAAATTAAATACAAACATCAGAATCCTTTATCTTGAAAGTACAATTAATATAGTCAAACTGTATCTTATAACAACATTTTTTTTCCTATTCTAATTTAATGATTAATGTGACCATAAAAGCAAAGAAAATTGAAACAGAATTCAGATCTGAAAGTGTTCAAACTGCCCTTTGTTAATTCTGAAGCTGCAATCAAATTAACTCGTGTGAATAAATGTATTGTTTGTACATTTAAATTGCCACGAAATCAATCACAGTTAAGCTGAACTGGAAACTATTACAGTTGCCTCTCTGAGCAGTAACAGGAATAGTTTTGCTTTGTGATTCTTCCATCATTAGTTCCTTTTCTTTTTCTTGAAATTGCAGTTGAAATGCTCCTAATTTATTTTTTTATTAAAAAAATAAATTGATGCTCATTAGGACAGAATAATTTATTGAAATCCTGTACAACTTCATATCAAATAAAGTCTTTTAATGTCAAAGAGGGCTTTTACTAGAATTAAATAAGTTTCAAGAAGTTTGACCCATAACTAAACTACCTACCATAACATAACATAACATAACTACCTCCTATAACTGGTTTCTTTTAAGGAATATATCAAACCATTGTGTACACTGAATTTCATCATTAAAAGTCTATAGCATAACTCATGGAGAAGGCAATGGCACCCCACTCCAGTACTCTTGCCTGGAAAATCCCATGGACAGAGGAGCCTGGTGCGCTGCAGTCCATGGGGTCGCTAAGAGTCGGACACAACTGAGCGACTTCACTTTCACTTCTCACTTTCATGCATTGGAGTAGGAAATGGCAACGCGCTCCAGTGTTCTTGCCTGGAGAATCCCAGGGACGGGGGAGCCTGGTGGGCTGCCGTCTATGGGGTCGAACAGAGTCGGACACGACTGAATTGACTTAGCAGCAGCAGCAGCATAACTCATCTATTCCTTCTGATCTCTTCCAGACAAAGCCGAGCCCTCTTTTCCTATGACCCTACAATATTTTCTTTATTACATTCACATTATAGTTTATTCACATTATATAATTGTTATTTCACATTATATTTTGATTATTTGATTGCATGCATATCTGGATGTACATATGCTGGATTCTGAGAGTAGGCACCAGATTTTAATCACTTGTGTTTTCCTATCACCTACATGTTTATGGAGAGAGTGAAAGAGGAAGGGAGGGATGGACTGAGAGCTATATTTCAAAGGGAAAAACGTCATATCAAGTATTTTAAATCGAGAGACTTGACATTTCTCCATTTATAATTTGAAGAGAAATCAGCCTAAATTAGAGTTCACTTTCGATATAGCACTTAAGAAAACCCATTTAAGATAATTGAACTTCTGTTTATTACATAAAACTGCATCCATAAATGTCAGTGTTTCAGCCACAGGGCCTTTTGGTCATAAAATATACTACAAGGAACCTCCATGAACCAGGAAAATGAATATAATTAGTCTTTATATTTCTAAATTCAGAGATTCTTTTCCAGATCTATATAGCAGTTCTAAACTACAAATTCTTTTTTTGCTAAATGGCATAATCAAAGGCCATAATGCTAGAAAGTCTATGTAATTTCAGTCTTGGCTAAGATATTCAAATTGTGTTTCTCTCTCCTGAACAATAGTTTTATAGATTGGTCATTTCCAGTTGCTGCTGCTGCTGCTGCTGCTAAGTCGCTTCAGTCGTGTCCGACTTTGTGAGACCCCATAGACGGCAGCCCACCAGGGTCCCCCGTCCCTGGGATTCTCCAGGCAAGAACACTGGAGTGGGTTGCCATTTCCTTCTCCAATGCATGAAAGTGAAAATGAAGTTGCTCAGTCGTGTCCGACTCTCAGTGACCCCATGGACTGCAGCCCACCAGGCTTCTCCGTCCATGGGAGTTTCTAGGCAAGAGTACTGGAGTGGGTCGCCAGTGCCTTTTCCTTCCAGTTGTTAAGGGACTTAATTTATGATTTGACTTTGATGGCTCTTACCTTCTCTTTCTCCTCCTTCCTTTCTTCATTGTTTACTGTGCCAAACATTAGACAGGTGCTAGGAAAATACAGAGCAATATTTTGGTTTCAACCCAGTTAGGGAAAATACTGAATGTGATAGACTGACTCTGTGATGATTTGTAGTGATTCCTGATACAATTTTCATGCCTTTGTGGAATCTCTTCCCCATCAGTGTGGGTTGAACTTATTGGACTTGCTTCAAATAAATAACATTTGACGAATATGATGAGTGCCACTTTTGAGACTAGTTATTTAAAAAGACTGTGGCTACGGCCTTGGCATTTCTTTATTTCTCTCACACTATTTGTTCTGAGCTAAGCAAGTTGCCAGCTGTGAGAAGCCCTATAGAGAGGTTCACTGTTATGGTGGAGAACCAGGGCCCTCGGTCCAATAACCGAAACTAAGGCTTGACAACAACCATATGAGTTGCTTGGGAGTGAACTTTCAGCTTCCGTTAAGTCTGGCAATGACAGTAATCCCAGTTGACACCTTGACCACAAGCTAATGAGTCACCTTTATCCAGAGCCATCAACTGAGACAGTCCTAAACTACTGACATAAAGAACAGTTGTTGTTATTTTAGACTATTAAGTTTTAGGGCGATCTGTTGCCCAGAAATAGATCACTAATATGATAATGAGTGTAAAACAAACCCCTTTATTATATCTGTATGCTGAAGTCCTCTTGTAGGATAATGTGGGGAGACAAAAGAAGTCAGATCTACTTAGGATGGAAATGATGTCAGAAGTCTTTTGAGTTCAAACTTGAAAGAGATTTTCCCTAAGAGAAAGATCTTGAAATGGAAGTAAATTATTCCAGGAAAAGGGAGTTGTATAAATAGAGGTTCAAAAATGTGGAACAGCATGGCAGGTAGAGTAACCAAGCACTTGGTCATCCTTGTGTACGGTACCGGAACACGGGATGCAATATGGAATATGCATCTTTTATGTCGTACTAGTAAGCCTGAATTTTATCCTGTAGGCCCTGGGATCATACACTGAAAACACAATTTTCTCCTTTCACCCACCTTGTTCATATCACTGACCCTCTGACCTGGCCCCTCTTCTGTCAAACCTACAAACAACCTCAGGGCTCTCTTTTACACTGTGTTCCAGGCAGCTGTTATCCATTGATCAGCACTGGAATAAAATATATGCATATGAGTCTTTGAGAATTAAACTACCTAAAATCACACACACACACACACACACACACACACACACACACACACACACTGTAGGAAACCATCTTCCCTCCTCTCCTGCCTTGGAGATAACTTACTCAGACCTTTGTAGTGGCTTTTGGAAATCAGACATATGTAACCAACTCAGTGTGTGAACAATTTGGAGCTATATCTACCTCATTTTGTAGGTACCTCAGGAGGTTGAAAAAGCAGTGATTCAATACCTAGTTGTTGAACCGAACCACAAATCTTGTTCAACACCTTCTGGGCGATCCTCAATTTTTTGCCTCTCTTCCTCTTTATTTCTCTTCTCAACTTAAATGCATGAACTCAGGGACAATTGAACACCATGGGTAGCATCTTTGCTAAGGTTAAGAAGCCACCAAAAAACAGACTGAGAGAAGATAAAGTCAAAGGCCTTTAGTGGTGGTGGGACTAGTCATTACTGAGTTTTGTCTAAGGAACTTGAAGACTATTTTTACCACTATTTTCTACTAAAGGATTCCTTGTGTGTGTGTGCGTGTGTATGTGTGCTCAGTTGTATTCTAGTCTTTGTAATCCTATGGACTGTAGCCTGCCAGACTCCTCTGTCCATGAAATTTTCCAGGCAAGAATCCTTGCTGCTGCTGCTGCTAAGTTGCTTCAGTCGTGTCTGACTCTGTGCGACCCCATAGACGGCAGCCCACCAGGCTCCCCCGTCCCTGGGATTCTCCAGGCAAAAACACTGGAGTGGGTTGCCATTTCCTTCTCCAATGCATGAAAGTGAAAAGTGAAAGTGAAGTTGCTCAGTCGTGTCCGACTCTTCGCAACCCCATGGACTGCAGCCTACCAGGCTCCTCTGTCCATGGGATTTTCCAGGCAAGAGTACTGGAGTGGGGTGCCATGTTGTTGCAAATTTCTAGCATTTCAAAGCTCCCAATTGCAAAAGGTAGGGGACACTGACTTATTGAACATCCCCAAATAATGTTATCAGTTATGCAGAGCTCCATAGTATTAGTTTGCCACTGCATATTATGGAATAGTTAAGGGAATGTGGACCTCATCCACTTGAGTAAGAATGTTTCTTGATGCAACTTCTTAATCTGACTCGTAACCCAAAGTCATGTGTTTGGAACTAATATGTAGCCTTTAGGCCATGGTGGGAAGAAAGGGCTTTATTATAACTATCGCTTTTTTGGTCTAACTTTAAATCTTTTGTGAGATTTTGGGAAGAAAAAGTCCAGGGTACACAATGGATTCTTGATGCACAGTGCCTTTGCAGTGTGCTCTGCAAGCTTGCAGAGGTAGAATAATAGCAGAATACTCTATCTCATTTTTCTTTAAACAGATAAAAGTGCTAAGGCAACATTAAAACCTTACTGAGCTGCTAAGATGATTTATTAGAATAGTGCTGTTTCCATTTTCCACTGCTGTGATACAATTGTCAGAGAAGTATATACGTAAATAGTGTGCTTTATTTCCACCAAAGTTATTTAACAAGCTAGACAGAAAGTTAAGGCAAGATGAAGAGTCATGTTCTCTCCAGCTACCTGTTCATATTGCTAGGATTGCCTTTTGATTGCAAAGATAATAGAACAGAACTAGGAGGTACTAATAGTTAACTATTTAATACTACTTTATGTTCTCCCTACATTCAGTAGATATTAATTTCATTAGTGTATAGACGAGGGTACATATCCTTGAAAGAGTCAAGTCAGTTGTCAGAAATCATTCATAGATGACAGGTGTGCATGGGTGCTCAGTCGTGTCTGACTCTTTGTGACCCCGTGGACTGTAGCCTGACAGGCTCCTCTGTCCATGGGATTTTCTAGACAAGAATATTGGAACAAGTTGCCATTTCCTTCTCCAGGGAATCTTCCCAACCCAGAGTTTGAACCTGAATCTCCACATCTCCTGGATTGCTGGCCAATTCTTTACCACTGAACCATCAGGGAAGCCTTCATAAATGACAGAAGTAGTTTCAAATTCACATCTTATTCCAAAGATTGTGTTCGTTCTACTATAATCCATGGCAACTCCATTTGAGTCCACTGTAACCCCAATGAAAAGCAGAGTCAAGTTTTATAATAGCCTCACTGATCTGATTAAAGCTAAATAATCGTCCATTTTTTGAGTCAATTGAGGTTGATAATGGAAAACCCCACTGCATTGTCAAGTAGTTGATAAGGCCGAGTCGCTTTGATCAGATGACTTTCTCAGCAGTCAACCATTTGGCTGAACCAGAGAATTGATTAGACACTAAAATAACCTTCTTTGGGGAAATGAGAACGCTGAAACAACCCCATAGCTTCCTTCTTCTATAGAGAAGCAGTCATGCTGCTTTATCAAGCAGAGGGTGAAGGCAGACACGATCCCCATTCTGCCCTCACTTATTATTCACATTGTGACTTCCTTAAACACTTTTCTCAAAGATTGCCCAAAGAATCCTCTCACATATCAGAAACCCTTGTTCCTGATCGACATATGAAATATAAAAACCAAATAGATGGCTGTTTTGTTTATTGTTCTGTGAAATTACATTATTAGGAGAGGCATCATTTTAAATTAGGAAGTGATGCATGGCTATAACTGGTTTCAACCTGCTACCTTTTTATGATTAAGGAATATTTCACCATGTTAGGAGATCCTGGGGAAACGCACATACACATTTCATGCTGTTCCTGTCCTGATTGTATTACATCCTCAGAGTCAGTGCAGAGGGAGCATAGAAGTGATATTATTTGGGGCGTGTAGAATATAGTCTAGAATGTATTATTAAGCTACTTATCTTGGACTGATTTTACATTCACGTAAAACAATCTATGGAATAGAATCATGATATGCATGGCAAGAAAGCATTTTTAGGGTAGAAACTCACAATTGAGGCTTTTAGAATGAAACAAACATTTTCAGAATCAATCTCTGTCACTTATTACTTATATGAATTTGTGCAAATGATTTAACCTTCCTAAATAAGCAGTCTTTGTTTCATAAAAGGCAAAATGAAGATTATTACTTCATAGGGTTATGGTGAGGGTTAAGAAGAGAATCTGCATCAAATGCAAAGGATAATTCAATAAATACTAGTAGCTCTGTGCCTGAGTGAAGAGATCTTATTCACTCATATCAGCTTCTGTATCTCCTAAGAAGGAACACTTAGAGTAGCAGCTGGGTTATCTGACTTGTGAGAAACCCACCCAAGGTTCCTGCTATTCATCTACATCAGAGCCCTGAGAAGAAGAGAGTACTTAGTGAGTTTGTCTTCTCTGGTCTGTCTTTTGGTATCTTCAGTATCTAGCACAGTGTCTGGCATACAGGAAGGATCCTTCTGTAGTGTTTTTAATGTGCTTTTAATTGTGGTAGGGGCTTCCCCGATGGTTCGGTGGGTAAAGAATCCTCCTGCCAATGCAGGAGATGCAGGTGAAGCCAGTTTGATCCCAGGGTCAGGAAGATTCCCCTGGAGTAAGATATAGCAAGCCACTCCTGTATTCTTGCATGGGAAATCTCATGGACAGAGGAGCCTGGCAGGCTAGAGTCCAAAGAGTTGCAAAGAGCTGGACATGACTAAGCAACTAACCATATACACACAATTATGATAAAAGTCACACAATATAAAACATACTATTTCACTGATATTTAACTATGCATTTCAGTGGCACTAAGTACATGCACACTGCTGTGAAACTCTCACCATCATCTGTCTCCTAAATTTTTCACCTTCTTAAGCTGAAACTCCGTCCTTATTAAACACTAACTCCCCATTCTCACTCCCCACCCCCCACCCCTGGCAGCTACCAATGTACTTTCTGACTCTGAATTTGACTGCTCTAGGTACCTCATATAAGTGGAATCACAGTATTTGTCTGCACCTACTGTATACCGGAATGCATTTTTTAGGTTAACTTATATCCCACAAACAGATTGTACCTTCTTCCCCCCCACCACCCTGTGCTATGCAGTAGCTTCTCATTGATTATCTATTTTATACATAGTAATGTGAATATGTTAATCCCAGTCTTTCAATTTATCTCCCTCTTTCCCTCTTTGATGTCCATAGATTTGTTCTGTATATCTGTGTCTCTATTTCTGCTTTGCAAATAGGTTCATCTGGGCTATTCTTTTCCTAATTCTACATATATGCATCTTTTATGTTTTTTTTTAATGAAAGAAAAATAAATAGAAAAATGAAAGATTTCTTTGAAATCTAAAGCATGTGAGACATAAGGAATCACTGAGCATGTTTTCTAAAATGCCCCTGTGTCCCAGCCTTTGGTTACTTATCGCAGTATTTGACTGTTCAAAAGATTGCTAATAGGCTATTCTTGACTCCCCTCCCCTGCAGACACAGCATACATTGACGTGTCCCTGGGAGTCTTTACCGGAAAATGTTGTTGTGATGAATGATGGAGAGAGGAAGACTTTACACTCACTTGCTGTTATTCTCTGTCTCCACCTCCTGGGATCACATAAACTGATGTTCCATTCTGTAGATCTGTCAACCATGCAGCATTGTCTTCCGAGCTTTATTCAGTCTTTATGCAGCGTTTATTGAGGTCCTGCTACCTCAATACCTGTGTAAAAATAATAGGTATGGCATTCACTCAGTGCTTCAGCCATGGTGATTTTTTTTCCTATTTTCTAATTTGCTCTAGGACACCAACAAGCCTATAAACACACTTTTGCCTCCTATTCATCTCATTAACCTCGCATGAAGTGCCTTGTCCTCTAAGAAACCTTTGTTTAACTCCCTAGCTTTATTTTAAGGGTTCTCCCTACATGACCTCATACCACTTTATTTCTCATAGCTTATATAAGGCAATATGGTTATCATATATGTACCGCTCAGTGTTCCCAACTAAATACTATGGCTGTTGACAGTAGAAATTGTGATTGGTATCTTAATTTTTTTGTATAATTAGTCATTGGTATCATATCTGGCTTATATTAGGTACACATCTATTTGTTGAATAAATGGATGAATGAATGAGATGAAAATTTAATGACCTTTCCCTTTGAAAGGATACCAATATGGCACAGAAAGTGAGAGCGAGAGAGAGGATACCTTTTAAAAGAAAATTACAGTAAAATATAATAAGAGTCACAATAAAAATCTGAACCATGTACCATTAGGTTCTAGAGGAGAGAAAGGAAGAAGTAACATCTGAACTGGATCTTCATTGTCAAAGAAGAGTTTGATGAGTGGATGATAGTCTGTGTGCTTTTTGCTGCGGTGAACAGAAACAGTGCAGGGATGAAAGCACGAAGATGCTTGGGACATTTCCTCTCATTCAGATACCTTCGATAATATGTATTGAGCCTCATCCTTTCCAAGGGATCTTCACTGATGGTCTATGTGTTTCTTGCTGCAATTAACAGAAACAGTTCAGGAATAAAAACAAAAAGATGCTTGGGGCATTTTCCTCTCATTCAAACGCCTTCAGACAATATCTACTGAGCCTCATCCTTTCCAGTGGACCTTAAACCTCCATTTTAAGCCCTCTACTTCTCAGGAGCAGCATCTCTGCTCTCATCTTTTATAAATACGGCAAGGGATATAAAAACATCATTACAATATACTACATATTCTATTTTTTTAAAGATTTATTTTTATGTGGACCATTTTTAATGAATGGTCATTTTTAATGACTATTATTTTCAGTTTTTATTGACTTTATGACAACATTGCTTTTGTTTTATGTTTTGTTTTGGTCCCAAGACACATGGGTTCTTAGCTCCCCAACCAGACATCAAATCCCCACCTCCTGCATTGAAAGCTGAAGTCTTAACCACTGGACCCCCAGGGAAGTTCCAGCAATATACTATATATTTTAAAACCTCTATTGATAGTGTTTCTCCAAAGCTGAACACAGAATTATACAAAGCCAAATGTTATATGAAATTGTTTTTCTCTCAATGGTGGTAGAATTGTGCTATTCCATACGAAGTTTTGCCATCCTTCCCACTTTCCAAATTAATACGGCTGTAAATACAAGCTTTGAGTCACTGAACATACTATTTTATTTAAAAACATCAGTTAAATAATTATTTTTCAGATATTTAAGATCAGTTCTAGTATTATAAATCCCCTGTATATTTCAAATGACAGCATTTTTCTAGTAAGCTAGGCAGTTACTTATCCTCTGGAAATATAAAGAAAATAGACTGTATTCTTGGATTTCAAAACTGTCACCTATGTGATTTCTAATATGCCTCACACACCTCTCTTATTGATTGTCTGAATTTAATGAACAACTGTGTTCATTTTCCTAAGTTCAGTTTTTTAAATTAGGAGGAGGTACTTTAAATTCCTGACTTGAGGCAGCTTTTCAGGTATATTTTCTATTTATCTAGCTAGTGACCCGTCCACTATTTTATAATAACTATTCACATACATGACAAAGATGTCATGTGTTCATATATAGCCATATATGTATAGACATTTGGGGACATGTTTTATTTAGTTTTTATAAATATTTGATAGGATATATTTTTATTATTGCATTATAATGTTTGTGTATTCATCTTCCATTTGACCTTCATAATGGCAACAAGAAGAATTTTAAGTAGTTGATTCAGTGATACAATTCAAAGTATCTTAAATGTGTTCAACTTCAAAAAGAATGACTTTACTCTTCTAAAGTAAAGCAATTTCTAGTTACAGATAAATTTAATCTTGAAATGAAAATATGGCAAAAGTGGATCTCAAAAAGAAACAGGCTGAATAGGGATCTCAAAAAGAAGGTGATTTATCTGCATTTAGCAGTAACAAAAACCCATAGTCAGACTCTGACTCATGTCAATGTATGGCAAATACTACATATTTGCCACTACAATATTGTAAAGTAAATAGCCTCCAATTAAACTAAATAAATTAATTTAAAAGAAAAAAAAAAAAGAAATTGCTCTTTGAAGGAGTTCCTGTTTTGACATTTCTGTCCAGCCTTCATGTTATGAAACTGCATTTGATTCGCAGGTGATAGGTAGCTGGTGCACTGGGTATTAAGACATAGTTCCTGGAGAAGATGTCTTAGTAAACACAATTTCTGATTTTATTGGTTTGAATCATTAAACACAGTTTTCCTTTTGACTTGATTCTGAGTAGAAAAAAACAAATAAGAAGGCTCTAATGTTGGTTTAGACCCATATCAATGTGATCGTGTGATGGAAATGTTCCAGATCATGATAAAAGTAGAAGACCGGCAGCCTCATGCAGTATTGAAAGCATAAACAATAGTTTCTTTCACATAGCGAGCTCTATAAGTTTCTTTTTCATTACAAAGTTACAGAATATAAAGGCATTAAAAGATAAGCTATGGGAATTAAAGGAGTTGGAATTATATATTAATCAAAAACATCAATGTTACTGCAGTGTGCTACAAATTTTAAAAATAAGTATCCATTGAATGCCTACTGCACATGAGAGATTAAGTATGCTATTTTCTCCCTACTATAGCTTTATAAGGGAGATGTTATTATACTTATTTTCCAAGAAAAAATGGAGAAATTTATCCATTTGTCTAAAATCAAAGAACCAGTATGTGGTGGGAAGGGCTCAGAGAAAATCTGTGTAGTGCTAGGACCTGACCACTTAACTACTGTATGAGGCTGCCTCTTGTGTAAGCCCAATCTTTACATGTTGAACACAGTAACATGAGTATAGGTGTATTTAGCCCCATATTTTACAAAGCATATGAAAGAGAAATCTAGCCTGATTGTAATTATAGAGATACTAGTTATGGTACAAAAATATAAATAACTAGTGTGCTGGTAGTGCTAAAATGGCATGATGTTAAGGATCACTTGTTGCTCCATAAAATATTACTCCAAAATCTTGTGGCAACAGCAACTACCATTTATGTAGTTCACAATTCTGTGTGGTTCTTCTCATCTTGGCTGGGCTCTGCTGATCTTGTGTATAGTCAATCAGTATGATAAATGGGGGCTTATCATTCTCATTCACGTGGTTGATAGTTAACTGGCTGTTGGCTGGGGGGCCTTGGTTCTCTTCCACTTGGTCTCTTTTCTATCATCTAACTTGGGCTTATTCACATGGTGGCAGCAATATAAGAAAGGGCTGTTGAGGACTAGGGTAAGGATTTGCACAGCCTCACTTTCTTCGCTGTCTTTTAGACAAAAGTAAGTTTCAAAGCCAGGCCAATTTCAATGGTAGGATGAGATATTCCTCTTCTTGATAAGAGGAGCTGTATAAAATATTGTCATTCTTTTTGCCATCTGACCATGGATTATCTGGAAGTGATGATACCAAGTGGCTTAATTTCCTTAGAAATTAGCATGACAGGCAATGTAAAAAAGAAAACGGCTGATGAAAATTAATAGCATGAGTCCATGATACCAACCTTAACTCTACTCAGAAAGGAAAAGTTTTACAAAGATTTTATGGATTGCTATATCATCTCCAAATTTTTTTTAAAGTCTGCACTTTTCTATAACTGTAATTACCTTTACTCCATAGTGATCAGGAAAATTGGAGCAGGAGAAAGGCCGTTTGGTATTTACCCTGAGAAATCTTAAATTTTAATTTGTTGATGCATAGCACCACCGACTATATTATCTTCAATCATTACAGAACGTTTAAAATACACTTAGTGTTTTTAGTCATTTTCTAAATGTTTTTAGTCATTTAGTCATTTTAACATTCATATCTCAAAGTCTTAAGTCACAGAGACTTTATATACCAGATGGAAAAATTCAATCCTTTTCAATATGGCCATAAAGTAAAGATGAATACAGGAAAAGATAGTCCAAATCAATTACCCATAAATTTCACACTGTAGGGCTGTTGTACTTCACAACCAGGCTATGAGTTTGACACAAAGAGAGCAAAGGGGTAAGGGTAAAATTTCCTGAGCTCTAGTAAAGTTTTCTCTTTCTTGCATTGGAGAAGGAAATGGCAACCCGCTCCAGTGTTCTTGCCTGGAGAATCCCAGGGACAGGGGAGCCTGGTGGGCTGCCGTCTATGGGGTCGCACAGGGTCGGACATGACTGAAGTGACTTAGTAGCTTAGCAGCAATAAAGTTTTAAGGACTTCCTGCATGACTCAGTGGTAAAGAATTTGCCTGCCAATGCAGGAGACACAGGTTCTATCTGTGGGTCAGGAAGATCCCCTGGAGAAGCAAATGGCAACCCACTCTAGTATTCTTGCCTGGGAAATCCCATGAACAAAGGAGCCTGGTGGGCTACAGTCCATGGGCTTGCAAGAGTTGGACATAAAAAACTAAACAACAACTTAGCAACTAAACAAAAACAACAAAGTAAAGTTTTATACCTACTCCCTTTGAATATGGTTTATATGTCCTTCAGAGAGAACATGTCAGGCTTCCCTGAGCTCAGTTGGTAAAGAATCCTCCTGCAGTGCAGAAGACCCTGGTTTGATTCCTGGTTCAGGAAGATCTGCTGGAGAAGGGATAGGCTACCCATTCCAGTATTCTTAGGCTTCCAAGGTGGCTCAGCTGGTAAAGAATCCGCCTGCAATGTGAGAGACATGGGTTCGATCTCTGGGTTGGGAAAATCCCCTGGAGAAGGAAAGGGCTACCCACTCCAGTATTCTGGCCTAGAGAATTCCATGGACTGTATAGTCCATGGGGTCGCAAAGAGTCGGACACAACTGACTGACTTTCACTTTCGTAGAGAACAAGGACACTGTGGTCCAGTCTTGTGACCCATAGCCCATCAGTAATTCCGGCCCCAGCCCCAGGAATGGCAGTGAATGTAAATAATTCCCTTGCTGTCCCTCATTCTGTCTCCTCTACAAACTGTGACACACATGTGCTAAGCAGGAATCAATATGTAGAAAAATACATCATTGTCTAATAGATGAAGCAAGGCTTTATAGCTAGCTAATAAATTAGTTTAAATTGAAAATTGTTTAACCATGATGAAATAGTCCTATGGTAACTATACAATAGTGTTGTTAATTATCAAGAAGAAAATGTCACCTATGCTTCCTAAGACGGACTTTGTAATGAAAAAGAGCCCTATTAGTGGGTAGACCTAAATAAGAAGTTTGACAGTTTTAAGAAATAGAGGATTACTTCCAGAGTATTTGGCCACTGTCTGATTTGTATTTTCGTGTCATTTTATTTGGATATTTTGGGGCTGTAATTTTATTTGGCCAGTGAGATTTTCTTTGTGTTGTTGTTCAGTCGCTAAGTCACATCTGACTCCTTGTGACCCCATGGACTGCAGCATGCCAGGCTTCTCTATCCTTCACTGTCTCCCAGAGTTGGCTCAAACTCATGTCCATTGAGTTGGTGATGCCATACAACCATCTCATCCTCTGTTGTCCCCTCGTCCTCCTACCTTCAATCTTCCCCAGCATCAGGGTCTTTTCCAATGAGTTGGCTCTTGACATCAGATGGCCAAAGTATTGGAGCTTCACCTTCAGCATCAGTCCTTCCAATGTAAGACTGATGCTTTCCTTTAGGACTGACTGGTTTTATCTCCTTGCAGTCCAAGGGACTTTCAAGAGTCTTCTCCAGCACCACAAATCAAAAGCATCAATTTTTCATTGCTCATTCTTCTTTATGGTCCAACTCTCACACCTTTACATGACTACTGGAAAAAACATAGTTTTGACTATACGGACCTTTGTCAGCAAAGTGATGTCTCTGCTTTTTAATATGCTATCTAGATTTGTCATAGCTTTTCTTCCAAGGAGCAAGCATCTTTTAATTTTGTGGCTGCAGTCACCATTTGCAGTGATTTTGGAGCCCAAGAAAATACAATCTGACATTGATCCCATTTCCTCCCCCATCTATTTGCCATGAAATGATGGGACTGGATGCCGTAATCTTGATTTCCTGAACGTTGAGTTTTAAGCCAACTTTTTCATTCTTTTATTTCACCTTCATCAAGAGACTCTTTAGTTCCTGTGCTTTCTACCAGTAGAGTGGTACAATCTGCGTGTCTGAGGTTTCTCTGTGAGGTTACAAATATGAGAACTATAGTAAATGACCAAAGGACTGAACTATATACCCTCCCAGTTTGAGGCCAGGGACTCCCTAACTTTTGCTGCTTCCATTGCCAAACTTGCAAATGTATCATTTGATGGTGATGATATTTTAAATTTTTCCTTTATAATTTTTCTATAATATAATTACTTTATATATATATTTTAAAGTATGACTTGTGAACTTATTATATATTGATGGCCCACTTATTACTTTTTATTATTCATTTCCTTTTTCCATCCCATATTTCAATAAATTTTGAAAGCAATTTTATATGTATATATGACATTTGTTTATTTACTTTTGTTCTCTTATAATATTGATTTGATTTGCAATGTTGCAAATTTAGTTTCTTTAGAATATAAATTTTATTTATTTTTTTTCAAGTATACATTGAGATTTATATTCAAATTTAATAAAAATCAGTCACCCCTTTAACCTTTATGTGTCTGAAACAATAAGGAATATAAATTTTAAAACTGCTAAAATTGTTTCCTGAATATCATTTTAAAATAGCTGCATTTACCCTTTTTACTAAATTTCATTTATTTCAGAATTATAAGACTGCAAACTGATATTTCTTTCCCATCTATCTCCACATTTTAATTTTTGTTTTTATGGCGAAGGAAATGACAACCCACTCCAGTATTCTTGCCTGGAAAAGTCCATGGACAGAGGAGCCTGGCGGGCTACAGTCCATGGGATTACATGACTGAGCATGTGTGCATGAGGGTGGAGGGTGATGGATTGGTAGCAATAAACTGGTAGAACTAAATATACATATATATATATATATATACACACACACACACACATATATATATATATATATATATATTATTCTTATTCTACTTTGCATTGTGTGATTAGCTATAGGATGTCTTAATGCTATAGCTGTAGGATTAGCTATAGGATGTCTTAATGGAGTCAGATTTTCAACAGTCCAGTTTAGGCCAATAACCTCTCTGAATATATTTCCACATCAAAGAAATGAGGCTAGTGATAATAAATATAATATACTTACTAACTATAAATGAGTATTACAAAAATGAAATAATATATATGAAAAGTCTATCAGTAAATGTTTAATAAATATGCATTTCTTTAGAAATAAATAAATTTGGAAAAAACAAGAAGTCATGAATAAGGTTTTTAAAATAAGCAAAACACGAGAAGCAAATAGTTTTTATACCATTGGCTAATCAGAGACAAAGATGGAATCTCTTCTGTTCATTTCAGTAACCCTAATACCAAAACAACCTAACCTCTAAAAATAACACAAAAGGAGACAATAAAATAATAAGGCAATAATATTAATTCAGCAATTTTATAAAACAATACTGTACTTTAATCATGAAGAATTTACTCTGTAAATGTTGAGTTGATTAAAATTAGGAAATAACTTGTGTAAATTAATCGCATTTGTAGATAAAAGGAAAAATGCATGTGAATATTTGTGTTGGTGCTAAGAATGCATTTGTTGAAATCAACAATATTCATTCTAGAATTTTAAAAGATAATTTAGCATTTAACATGACAGAAAAAGGTTTGTATGATGGAACAGTACAGGCATTTTCTCTTATAATCAGAGATTCCTTTGTAATCAAGACATTGGCATTAAAACCAAAAATTTGTAGACTCTATTTACATTTATTAAATATTTTCTATATGCTAAGTACTGAAACTAAGTGCTCTGTTTTAACCCTCTCACATAATTTGGAAGGGTAAGTACTGTTTCTGTCCTTGTTTTGCAGGTGAGAAAATGAGGCAAGTATGTCTTAGAGAAATAAAATAAATTTTCGAATAAATGGGAAAGTTAGGACTCAAGTCCTAAATTTAGGACCATTCTCTTTAATGCTCAGGGCTTTCATACCCAACAAGAACACTAGATGGATGTTTATAACACGAGAAAATGGATGTTTAGGGCACTAATGGATGTTTAGGAACATCAAATACATTGTTGAAAGAATTTGATAGTTGAAAGAATTTGAAAGAATTTGCCAGTTTAAAATAGTAAGCATGATGAGGGAAAAGTGGGAACCCTATTAGGCATTCTTAGAATGATGGTTCAGTATAGTTTTCAGTGCTTTAAGTCAAAGGTTATAATTCAGTCCCCTTGCTCCTGCTCTGAGTATTAACAAGTACACTTATCTAAGAAGACAAATATAAATTCATATGTGTTCATTCACAAACATCCATTCAGAATCTACCTTATGTTACATGTTTTCTTCAGGATGAGGGATACAGAGACAAATACAACTGAGCCTTTCCTCTTTAAGATGCTCACAGTGTAGAGGGCTAAATAGGACTGTAAACAACATGCAGTATGATCCGTGCAACAGTGGAAATCATATATGATACACAGTATCACAAAAATTGATAAAGCATCTGAAAGTGAGGGTATGGATTGGTTACTTTAAGGAATTCTTGAAGTTGGTATTGGAGTAGGGTTTTGAGAGGTCAGTTAGAGTTTACCATGAAACTTGAAATAGTTTAACATGTTTTTCAGGGAATTATAAACCATAAATTACATAATTAAGGGATTTTTTTCTTTACAAAATCATCATCCCTTAATAATTCTGTAATATATACATTTCTATATTATTAAATAATCATTTTCAGGCCACATTTTGGACGTCATTAATTATCACTGCTCTAAAACACAAATAAAATGTGTTAAAGAACTTTTATTTTATTCATTGTGACATTTAACTATAGCACCACACTTAAAAACATGTTCTACCATATTATATATAAATAACTAGATAAGTGACTATATGTCTTCAATTGCCACTGAATATAATTATTGAAATTAAGATTTGTAAGGGATATAGAAAGATGTCATTCATTTCCTTCATTATGGGTAAATAAGAAGTTGCTAAAGGTCATTCAATTAAGAAATAAGCAGAGGAATTTGAAGTCAAATCTTCTTGTTCCTTTTAATCTCTTCCTTATCTTCTTCCACAACACCTAACCCTAGCTATTACATTTTTTTAAATTTAGAATTGTAATATATAAGAATATTATAAAAACATAATCCAATAAGAAAATGATGTAGAATGCTTTTAAAATACATATATATGTGATTAATATCTCACATATATGTGATTAATAGTCCCTTGGACTGCAAGGAGATCCAATTAGTCCATCCTAAAGGAAATCAGTCCTGAACGTTCATTGGAAGGACTGATGCTGAAGCTGAAACTCCAATACTTTGGCCACCTGATGTGAAGAACTGACTCATTTGAAAAGACCCTGATGCTGGGAGAGATTGAAGCCAGGAGGAGAAGGGGACAACAGAGGATGAGATGGTTGGATAGCATCACCAACTCAATGGACATGAATTTAATTAAACTCCAGGAGTTGGTGATGGACAGGGAGGCCTGGCGTGCTGTGGTTCATGGGGTCACAAAGAGTCGGACGTGACTTAACTGAATTGAACTGATATCATTTTATGTTAAGGAGGGAATATTTAGCAAGCTACAAATTTGACAGTCTGTAATCGTAGAGATGAGTTTCCCCTTACCAGTGTTTGCCACTAAACTATTACACTTAGAAAAGCTAAGTGAAGGAAGATAGCAGTGTTTAAGTGTGATCTGCGGACCACTACATGAGAATCACCTGAGTTGATGTCTGTCGTACTCAGGGTCCACTTAATAATAACTTTTAGAATGGAACCTGAGGATTTAATCTCTACAGAATCATCAGCATCTATCTTTCTTTGAAATCTTCATTTTCTTTAGTTTTCTTGTGTAGTCTGTATGTAACTGCAATTGTATCAAATTCCCTATTGTACATTTCTGTTTGAAGGCATCGAGCCATTTATTATACATAATAAATAGTCATTAAAAGGATGGTGAGGAGGACTGTATCTCTGGAGCCTTCCATTTTATTTCTTTTTTTTCTGTCTAGTCCACAAATGAACTAATCCACTATCAGAACATTACTCGTGCTTTCTTCCATGTGGAACTTGAAAGAAGTACTGTTTTCTTTTTCAATTTCTCTTGTGGCTAATTTTAAAATTAATCTGAATATTTATTCGCCCCCATTTGTTTTGATATCTTTTTGTCAATTAACCACATCTTCTACTTGGGAAAGAAAGAAAAAGAGAGGGGAAGGAAATACATGAAAAGCATGAATGCCAGAAATCTCTGCATGTTGATGATTCAGCTACTTCTTAGATCAATATAGGAACTTTAGATCTGAAATTTTTAATTTAGAGTCAAAGTCTTAAAATACCAGCTATATTTTATTTATTCTCTCATATGGTACCAAACTCCAAAATAACTGAGTTGAGTGTTAGCTCACTGTCATTCATTCATAAACCACTATCAGGTCTTGAAGATGTCAGTGAGGACGCTGTGACAATTCTGTGAGCTCCATGACCATGTGAGTGAGCTATCTAAAAATTTTTAAATTTCTTTACTAATGGTGACATCCAAAGAAGAGGAAAGATACAAAAGCATCATATCAGAAATTTTATTTTTTTCTCTTTCATTCTTAGAATCACTAAAAAGGAGTAGCATCCCAGTCCTTTGCAGTCCTTCAGTAACTTTCTTCATTCCTTGGAATGAATGCTGAGAAAGTGGAAGCATTTCTTCACCAGTGTGTAATTGCATGGATACACTTTTCTAACACCTCAACTAATACCATTCGTCCCTTTAAGGACCTTACATAAATAACTTTATGCAGAGCAACCCCACGGGAACAAATTAACTCTTTTGTCTCTCCAAGTGTTGATAGCTTTCTTTTTAGTTCTAAATTTATCCCTGAAATTCATCTTTCCAGACTAAACTCCAGATTTCAATTTACTACCTCATTGTGTGATGCCCTACATTATAATAATCTTTTCTTACTTACAGCTCTTCCTCTGAGATCGGAAATTCCTACAGACCAGAATTGGGCACTTATGTGTCCCTATATACCATAGCCTAGCCCCGTGTTGATTTTTGTGGTTTGTGTTTTAATGGAGTGTAACCAAACTCCATGGAGCTACAGCCATTCCTAATAGAGCTTAGTTTAGCCCGCTCCACTGACCTGAACTTTCCTTCCCTAACCATTCCTTGCCCTAGAAAATGAAGGACAATTTGGCCTTGCCAAAGTCCTTCATAGACTAACCATTTTCTTAACTGACTCTTTTCTCTAAGTCTTACATCAGTACATAACTGAAACAGTCTGTTGATACTTGAAATAAATTTGTAAAGAGTTGGGGTATATAAAATCCATATGTGTATGTCCATGTATTTCTTTTATCTAATTGAGTACAACTAATTGAGTGCATGCATATAATTGAATATGTACATATAATCCTAATCTCTGAATGTATAGTAGGAAAAGTTAAATTTGCAAAGAACTTTATGATATACTACTGCATTTATCTTAACATTCACAGCTTAAATATAGTCTAATAAAAGCAACTTCTTAGACTGCAGTCCTCTCAGCAAAACCACTCCACTGTCCATTGCTTTCCAGATGGGTCTGACCTTGTCTAAGATACTTGATGTGAAGAGATAATGTCAAAATTTTTTTTCTTGATAGACGTTTTGAGGGTCTCGCATATGGGATTCAGAGCTGCATATGCTGGGATGGGAGACAACCACTCATTGTAGTTCATCTGGAGCACTTTATAATCTTGAGTTTCCCTATCTCTCTTTAAAAATAATTAATACTTCACAAAAGGTAATATCTCTTGAAGCAAATTTAATTTAAAAATCTGTTTTAAGTGATAGTGAGGAGATGACATATTTTAGTAAGTGGTGCATGTTCAAAATATTCTGAGAAACAAGATGTCTCAGTGTGTGTGTGTGTGTGTGTGTGTGTGTGTGTAAATGTTTTAAATTCAGAAGCAACCATAAAGGGGAGTAACCATAGTAATTCTGTTCTTTTTCAAGAATGCTGTTGATTATAGTGATAACTCCTATCCAAGCTTATTAATCTAGAATCTTTAATTAAAGTGGATAATGATGATGTGTATTTATTTAACAGGAAATGTTTAATTTTACTAAAAAGAATATAATTTTATGGCTTTAGTTTGGCAAACAGAGAAGCCAGATTGTTTATATATCTGCTGTAGCTCCTGAGATCACTATGATAAGCATTTGGCCTAAGATTTGGATACACTCATTGAATAATGTGAAAAACCCTCAATATTTAAAATCACTTTTGGATAAAGTAAAAGCTATACAGGTAAATGGAGCTAATTTTGTTCAAAACGTTGACTTATTGTATTCTACAAAAATTAAAACCTGAACAGTCTTGAACTATGGTTGATCTTCCTGATTGTAATAGAGGTCATAACCACAATTTATGTGACTTTACCAAAAATGATAAGGTTTTTGTTCATGCATTCACGTAACAGTTATTTTGAGCACCAACTATGTGCCATCCGTGGTAAATGTGGAACAGGTAAGATTACAACACTCACAGAATTTATTGTCTGATACTTTTTCTCCAAAGGCTAGACAGACAAATAAAACTAATAAAATTGTTGCTACAGAAAGTGATGTAGGCTATAGAATGGCCTACTTTAGCTGAGATTGTGAGTGTATTTGAGGAAATATCATTTAAGCTGGCACTTGAAAAATGAGAAACTGGAGAGTATTACAAGGAAAAGGACATCATATTCAGAGACCCTGAGTTGGGGGAAATCTTGGGAGAGTGTTAATGTGACAGTGGTTGAGGAGTTTCAGGGAGAACATCATGAAATGAGAGAGCAGGCAGGTGCGGTGGTGTTTCACGCAGGGCCTTGCGGGCCATGTTAAATTTGATGGGATTTACCGTCAATGGAATGGGATGCCATTCTGGGAAGTGTTAACATTCAAATTTCAGTTTAAATGCATCATCCTGGCTGGCTGTCTTCAAAAAAAGTTTTTAGTATGTCCAAGTAGAAACAGACAGGCGGGGACCTGAAAACAGAATTAGCATTTGAGTTGATTTATATTCTAAATGAATTTTGAAGAATTTGCTATTATGAGGGATTTGGGTGCATATCAATATTTTCTTCTGTTCTAATGTTTATTGCTTCTTCCTGATAATATAGTGTGCTGTTGACACTTTAGAGTATAGTTAATGTCTAACCTCCCATATCATTAAATGCTATCCTACAGTGTCATATTTAAAATGCAGAATTTCACTGTTTAGACATGCTATGCATTTATTTAAATAGTTCCTTATTTTTGGACTCTGGAGTTATTTTCAAAGCTATTGTGTAATAAATAACTTTTCAATAATTCTCTACTTGCAAATCTTAATACATATCTTTAATGACTTTCTAAAGATATATTATTGGTGTAAAACCATCAGTTTCTCAGAGACAAGCATTCGTCATTTCTGTGGCAAACCCACAAAACAGTGAAGCTGAGCAGCGATTAAGCTATAGTAAGTCAGCGTGGTTCACTCCTTAGTAAATGATTCATTGCCCTGTATCAGGAATGCCCCCCCTTCCCTTATCTGTCCATCAGAAGATGGCTCAAAATCAACAGTCTAATAGATTATTACATGTCAGGCACTTGCAGGGTTTTTAGCAAAGACAACTGTAAATATTAAATCCACGATTTTTAAGGTATAATTTCTCTAATCTCCTTATTCTATACCAGCTCATGGTTTGGAAAACCATTACCAAACACCAGCCCCTTCAAACTGTTGCCATTCACTGAATGTTATATCCTCCGTCAAATTCATATGTTGAAACTCTAATCCCAATATGATACTATTTGGAGGTGGGATTTTGTGGGGAGTAATTAGATCATGATGATGGTGCCCTCATGAATAGGATTAGTGTCTGTGTAAGCAGAAACCAGAGAGCTTACTAGCACTTTCTGCACCATGTTGGACACAGCAAGGAGACACTCCTCTATAAACTAGAAATTGGTCATTAACTAAGAACTTGACCAAGATGGCCCCCTGAACTTGGATTTCTACCTTCAAGAACTATGAGAAATAAATATTTGTTTTTAAACCACCCAACCTCTAGTAAATGGTTAGAGTAGCCCAAACTAAGATAATTGCAGCAGATTTTAAAAGCTAGGAAGCACTTGGTAAGGGAATCTATTCTGAAACATTTCTATATCTTTATATTCATGCATGCATGCTCAGCTGCTAAGTCATGTCTGTCTCTGAGCAACCCCATGGACAGGCTCCTCTGTCCATGGGATTGTCCAAGCAAGAATACTGAACTGGGTTGCCATTTCCTTCTCCAGGGGATCTTCCTGACCCAGGGATCAAGCTTGCATCTCTTGTGTCTCCTGCATTAGCAGGTGGATTCTTTAGCACTGAGCTACTTGGGAAGCCTATCTGTATAATATGCATGTATGTTTAAATAAGCATACACATGCATGCTGCTGTTGCTGCTAAGTCGCTTCAGTCATGTCCAACTCTGTGCGACCCCATAGACGGAAGCCCACCAGGCTCCCCCGTCCCTGGGATTCTCTAGGCAAGAACACTGGAGTGGGCCGCCATTTCCTTCTCCAATGCGTGAAAGGGAAAAGTGAAAGTGAAGTCCCTCAGCCGTGTCCGACTCTTAGCGACCCCATGGACTGCAGCCTACCAGGCTCCACCATCCATGGGATTTTCCAGGCAAGAGTACTGGAGTGGGGTGCCATTGCCTTCTCCAATACACATGCATACACATCTGTTATACATATAATATTTTTCAGCTCATCAATAGTTTTATGTGTTTCTATCTCCTTCAAGGGCCAGATCAGAATAAATAGGAGTGAATCAAACCATCTTATGGACTTTAGACATTAATAAAATTCTGGAAAAATGTAGGGACTCTCTCTACCCCCAAAACAAAAGCAAAGCATAGTTTTTAAAGACATTATTTTTATATTTGATAGCTGGAAGTCTAGAATGGGAAACCATGGGTAAAATTTGTGAAGTCTGTTCCCTTCACTTGTCAAAAATACTTGTAAAAAAGAAGAAAAGTTGCTGCTTTGCTTATGTGCGACTCTGATCCCATGCTAATATACGTCTTGGAAGAGACAGTTTTATAATTCACTTTATTAAGAGACTCTTTTAATATTGGATTCAAATTATTATTAAGTTAATGCTGATTAAATTATAATATTAATACCTCTTACATTTTTAAAAGCCTCTTTTCAAAGTGCTAGTCTTTTTGATCATCGTAATAATCAACAGTGGCAGAATCCTGACTTCAAATGAATCTTATAATTGAGTATCAATTATAATACAGACATAAGCTTAGACTCTACAATGAAGTCCATGGAAATAAGAACGGCTGGTCCACTCTCTACCTGCAGAGCAACTGCCACCCCAGACTTACTCATAACTGAGCCCCCAGTTCTCAATTATTGTCCCTCAAGTATCTTCTGAACCATTCAGCAGTGTTGCATAGCTTGTAAAACACTGTAGCGATCTGTGCAGGCCAGATTAAATAAATAGAGTCCCCTCTGTGTTTTCTCTGGATAAGGAAAATCAAACCCAGTGAGAGCAATGATTTATCCATTACCAGAGAGCTATGAGAAGGAGGGCTAAAAGGAAAGAGGGTTTAAGCCTAATTGAGTTCTTTGTCTACTCTTCCTCAATTACGTTTATATGCAGTTGTATATGTAAATTTTATGCAAAGGGAAGCAGATAGCATAGAATATGAATAAAACCCTAGCTGTGAAGACTTGGGCAAGTCACTTTCCAATTATAAAATGGAAGCTTAAATTGCAGAGAAACCCCCAACATATTGAAAATTAAATTATCGTATTTATCATTTTAAGAAAAAGACAAAAATGAATTAAAAATTTATTATGAATGTTATATTTTAAATGACAATTCAAATTTTCTAATGCATAGGTTGATATTATTTCCTCAGTTTTGCCTCCAAATATACTTTTTTTTTTTAAACTTTACATAATTGTATTAGTTTTGCCAAATATCAAAATGAATCTGCCACAGGTATACATGTGTTCCCCATCCTGAACCCTCCTCCCTCCTCCCTCCCCATACCATCCCTCTGGGTCCTTAAAAGGCCAAAATGCTATTTTCTTAATTTCTTTTTCAGAGTGTTTGTCGTTATAATATAGAAATGTAACTGATTTTTTGGTGTGTTGACTTTGTATCCTGTGGCTTTGCTGAATTCACTTATTAGTTCTAAGAGTTTTTGTGGAGTCTCTAGGGTTTTCTACATATAAAGTATCACCATAAATTCATGAGTAGATATAATTTTACTTCTTCCTTTCCAATTTGGATTTTTTTTTTCTTTTCTTTTTTGTCTGGTTGCTCTGGCTAGGACATCAATACTTTGCTGAAAATAAGTGGCTAAATTGAGCATCCTTTCCTTTTGCTTGATCTTAGAGGAAAAGCATTCAGTCCCTCATCATTGAGAGGTTATTTGCTGTGTTTTTCTTATTATATTTCTTATATTTAATAATTTCTTATTCTATTTCTTTATTATATTGAGGTAGTTTCTCCTTTACTTACTGTGTTGGGTATATTTTACATGAAAGGGTATTAAACATGTCAAATGCTTTTTCTGCAGCAGTTGAAATTATTATAATCTGTTTTTCCTTCTTTCTGTCAATGTGGATTTTTGTGCTAAATTTTTTCATATTTTGAACCATTCTTGAATTCCAGGGATAAAGACACTTGGTCATGGTGTGTAATCCTTTTAATATGCTACTGAATTCAGTTTTCTTGAGGATTTTGCATTGATGTTTGTAAAGGATATTGTCTATAATTTTATTTTCTCATAGTATCTTTGTCTGGCTATGACATCAGGGAAAAGGCTGAGCTCATGGAATATGTTAGGGAATGTTCTTTTCATTTCTGTGGGGAAAAGTCTGAGAAAGATTGATGTTAGTTATTCTTTTTTTATTTTTTAACTTTACAATATTGTATTGGTTTTGCCATATAACAACATGAATCCACCACAGGTATACACGTGTTCCCCATCCTGAACCCTCCTCACTCCTCCCTCCCCGTACCATCCCTCTATTCTTTAAGTGTTTAGAAAATTCAACAATGAAGCCATCAGGTCCAAGGCTTTCCTTTTTGGGGCAGATTTCTGTTTACCAGTTAAGGAAGCAGTTTATTATTATTCATGTATAATAGCATATTTATATAGATTATATTAAATATATTTATTATATTTAATCTATTAAATATAATATATAATATATTATAAATGTAATATATATTTATAATATAATTTAAAATATAATATATTATAATATTTATAATATAGTATACTATAAATATATATTATAAATATAATATATTATATAAATATAATCTATTTATATATTTATTTATAATCTATAAATTTATACTTTATATAGATTATAAATAAATTTATAATCTATATAAATTATATATTATATAATATATATTATATATGTAATTAATAATATATATAATTGTATATATAAATTATATAGATATAATTAAAAGTTATAATCTATAATTTATAATCCATAAATATAATCTATAATTTATAATCCATATAGTCTATTTATATATATTTAAATCTAAATATAATCTAAATATAAATATAATCTATTAAATATAATATAATATGTTAAAAATATTTACCTATATTTAATAGAATAATATATTTATTATTCATTTATAATAGCATCCAAAATATTACTTAGAAATTAACAAAGGAAGAAAGACTTGTACAATTATAAATACAAAGCAGGGACTTCCCTGGCAGTCAAGTGGTTAAGACTCCATACTTCCACTGTAAGGGGCACAGGTTTGATCCTTGGTCAGATCCTTTGAGGGTCATAAGATCCCTCATGCAGCAATGGTGTGGCCAAAAAACAAAGAAACAAAAAAAAAGAATTGCAAAGCATTTCTAAAGTAAGGAAGATGAAATTATTTAAAGGGTACTGACTTTCCATTTGGAAAGAAAATATGTGGGGATGAACAGCGATGATAGTTGCACGACTATGTGCATGTGCTTATTGCCATTGAATTGTGCTCTTAAAAATGATAAAATGATAACTGTTAAGTTAAATATTGATACAAATATTGATCTATTTTATCAACATTAAAAAGTTTTTTAAAAAGCAAATAAATAAATGTAAAGGTATTCCATGTTCATGGATTGCAAGAATTATCCCAATAGCACATTTTGCACAAACTTAAAAATTCATCCTAAAATTTATATGGAATTTCAAGGGATTTCAAATAGCCCAAACAATGTTGAGAAACAAGAACAAATTTGGAGGACTCACACTTCCTCATTTCAAAACTTACTGCAACTGTAGTAATCAAAACGGTGGTACTGGCATAAAGACAGACATTTATACAGATGGAATAGAACAGAGACTCCAGAAATAAGCCCTGGCATATATGGCCACACGATTTTTGACAAAGATGCTAAGACCAATCAATAGGGAAAGGACAATCTTTTCCACAAGGGTGTTGATAAAATTGTGTATCCATATATAGAAGAATGAAGTTGGACCCACCAAACACCATATGAAAAAATTAACTAAGGTTGAATCAGGAACCTAAATGTAAGACCTAAACACAAAACTCATAGAAGAAAACATAAGATTAAAACCTTTACAACATTGAATTTGACAATGATTTCTTGGATGTGACCAATAAAATCATAAGTAACAAGAGAAAAAAAAATATATATGTATAAATTGGATTTCAGGAGAATTTAAGAACAAATTGTGCCCCCCCCAAGGCTACTAAGGCAAGCCACAGAATAGGGAAAAATATTTGCAAATCACATATCTGATAAGGGATTATTATACCAAATATATAGAATATTCCTAAAACTCAACAACAAAAAATCAACCTGATTCCAAAATGGTCAAAGGACCATCGTGATGGTTTCATGGGCATATAACAACTCACTGAGTTGTATACATTGAATATATACAGCACTTTACATATCAATCATACCTCAAGTGGTTTTTAAAATGCCTAAGATGGTCAATTTTATGTTATATGATTTCTATCACAGTGAAAAACTGGGGCAAAAGAAAGCCAAGCAGAAAATTCTTTGGCCCCTTTGGGTCGTTGTTAGATTTTTGCCATAAAGCCTAAGACAGAATATGTAATTCATTAAATTTCATTTTTTTCAGGAAAATCTGGTCTGTAAATTACTGATTTGAGCTTGTTTTTATATAGCCAGCTATAAATTCATGCTTTTTTTTTTTTTAAATGCTCTCCCTGAACACCTGATTCATCATAATGTTCTGGCATATTTAAAGGAATAAAGAAAATTCCTAGATATGAACAGCTTGCATTGAGAATTTGTTCTTGCAGCTAGCAGCCTTCAGAGGTGTGTGCCTGTGAACTCTTAGCAGCTTCTTGAATCTCAGCCAGTGTTTGGGTCCCCTGCGTGTGACCCTGGGGGGAAAGCTATTTGTAAGAGCACCAGACCTGTTTCAGCAATTAATTTACTGTGAAGCAGTGGACATTTACTTCATTTTCAGAAGTGTTCTAAGACACATGTTGAAACTGTTGCCCAACAATTGACTTTTCAGATTGATATCAGAAGAAAAAATAATTGGAGTTTCAAGCTATCTGAGTAAACTGTCAGAGTTTATGTTGTGAGAAAAAGCAAATAAAATATACACCACACATTTCCCACTTACCGTGCTTGTTGTTCAGAATTTTCTAGTATAAATTCTAATCAAACTTCCCCTTACTATATCTTTTGGGTCTTCATCTTGGAAATAATGAGCCACTGGCAGTCCTGAAGCAGCAGCTTCGTGTTCTCATTAACGCCAGGGCTTAAGTCATAGAAAATCTCATGGGACTCAGCTCTGACACTCTTTGTTTTGTTTTTTATAGTGTGCTTGTTTTCTTAGTTGAACAAAAAAATCTAAGTAGCCTTTTAGCTGGTTTGGGGGGACATTCTTATCTTTAGGCCTGTGCAGTCCTGCTAATGACTCTTAGCACTTTTAATATGAGCAGTATCTTGTTATTTTTTTAAATCAGTAACCCCATAAAACAAAAAAAAACTATTCAACTCTGAGTGGTCCTTATAGCTCCTAGCTTATTTGCTTAATAATTTGATTATATCCATATCATAAAATAAAATGAAGAATAAATTTTTAAGACAGCTGAATTGAATTTTAACTTTTTGTGCTCTATATTCTTTCTCCCTTCCGTCCTCCCCACCCTCTTCCTGCCCCTCCTCCTTTCTTTCCTCTCCTCATCCTCCTCCTCTTTCTCTCTCTCTCTTCCCTTCTCTCAATAGCAAAATGTATATTTTTCATCTCCCTGGGTGTGCTTCACCATTAGTGGAATAACATTAATGGACCAGATGAAATCTGACATCCATTCCACTCTGGCATGCGATGACTCTGTTTCTAGTGGCCACTAGGAGCAGGATAACAACCATACCAGCATGCTCTTTTTCATGGTATCTTGGGCACTCTTACCGCGTGATCATTGGTGCTGTTTCTGTTTACAATGGCTTTAAAATATCATATACCTGTGCATGCACACACACACACACACACACACTTGCATATCTGTCAAGTCAGTTTTGAAATAAGAAATCTGCATTTTAAGCCTTCATCAAAATCTGAATGCTATATTTCAGAATCTCAATTAGGAAATATATTTAACCATTTAACACTGTTGAAGAAAGCCACATCAGGTTCAAGTCAAGTCATTCAGGAACTCCACTATCAACAGCAAAGTTCAAAATGAATACATCAATAATAAATTAATGGAAAAAAAAAAGAAAAAAAAGAGAAATGAATGGGATGGGTCTGATGTTTTCTTCCCAAAAGGAAAGCTGATATTAAAAATTATGTTGGCCTGTTTTTCTGAAAGATGGCCTTGGCTGAACTCTGTGTAAGTCCTTTGAGTGAGAACTTGGACAAGGAAATTATCTCATAGCAGAAGCACAGAAAATAAGTACCATCAGTAACTGCACACACATAAACTTTTCCTATTTGTTCTCAGAAAGTATTAATTTGAACACATGAACCATGATTTCTAGAAAAATTGCAACATGAAAAGAATTTTATAAACAGGTACCCAGTGGGAGTTAAGATCATATGAGAGAGGGGCTGGTCATTGGAAATCTGTCTTGTGTTCCTCATATCATTCAGTAATGAGCAAGATATGACATTCAAGACAATGAAATTAATTTCTAATAATGTTTACAGAATCTTTTGGAGAAAATGTTAGAAATTCAGTCACCACCTAGGATGCAAATATTCTAAATTCTTTATTTATGAGTTTCAGAGCAGGCATTCTTTTGTCACATACAGGGGCTATGGGCTGTGGAATGAAAGGCCATCTTCCTATTTGGATGGCTTTCAGAAAGTTGGAAAACATCTGTGAGCCCAAGTCCTCACCTTCTATAATGAAGGCTTTTCCAAATCTTCCGATCTATATTCCAAGTAATAATAATGATGATACTCAAGATGTTTCGAGTGCTTCTGATTTGTTATACAGGAGCTGCGGGGTTCAATCTCTGGGTTAGGAAGATCCCTTGGAGGAGGAAATGGCAACCCACTCCAGCATTCTTGCCTGGAAAATTCCATGGACAGAGGAGCCTGGCGGGCTATAGTCCATGGGGTCACAAAGAGTAGGACACAACTGAGCGACTGAGTACACACTCTAACAGTGTACAAAATGCTTGATAAAGTGATCTCACCATAGGTAAATATTAATAATATTCCCTTCCTTTACACATGAATAAACTAAAAATGAAGGAGGATAAATGATGTATCCAAAGTCTCCCCATGAGTTCCTAACCAGACCTGATGAATGCAGGCCGTATAGTTCCAAAGACAAATGCCTTACCAAAAGTCACGCAGCACTGCTGCCCTTACGTACCACAGAGCTGCTGAACGAAGTGTAAGCACGGTAGTGAAATAATCAGGTTACTTCTCTTTCCTGTCTTTCTCCCCTTTCTGCCCTACTTTTGTGTCTCCCACTACTCCATCCTGATTTATTTTGCCAAATAAATTATGTTATTTATTTTATTTATAAACAAAATTTTTGTAATGTAGAGGACTGGCTGCCTCTACACTAAATCAAATGCACATTGATTTCCAAGTTGTTGTTTTGTTAGGATGCCTTGGCCAACGAAGAAGGCTTCTTTAGAGTGAATCGTGTGGTCTTCTTGCTTCTGCGGGGGGTTATGGCTGAAACTCAGACACACATTTATTTGTTGGATTGACCAAAAAGTTCACTCTGGTTTTTCCAGAAGAGTTTATGGAAAAACCCAAACAAACCTTTTGGACAACCCAGGAGTAAAAATAAAAAAAGTAGTAGAATTAAAAAGTTATTTTGGGGGGCTCCAAAATCACTGCAGATGGTGACTGCAGCCATGAAATTAAAAGACACTTGCTCCTTGGAAGAAAAGCTGTGGTCAACCTAGACAGCTTATTAGAAAGCAAGACATTAGTTTGCTGACAAAGGTCCATCTAGTCAAAGCTATGGTTTCTCCAGTAGTCATGTATGGATGTGAGAGTTGGAGTATAAAGGAAGCTGAGTGCCGAAGAATTGATGTTTTTGAACTGTGGTGTTGGAGAAGACTCTTGAGAGTCCCTTGGACTGCAAGGAGATCCAGCCAGTCCATCCTAAAGGAAATCAGTCCTGAGTGTTCACTGGGAGGACTGATGCTGAAGCTGAAACTCCAAAACTTTAGCTACCTGATGTGAAGAACTGACTTATTTGAAAAGGCCCTGATGCTGGGGAAGATTGAGGAGGAGAAGGGGATGATAGAGGATGAGATGGTTGGATGGCATCACCAGCTCAATGGACATGAGTTTGAGCAAGTCCTGAAGTTGGTGATGGACAGGGAAGCCTGGTGTGCTGCAGTCCATGGGGTCAAAGGGTTGGACATGACTGAGCAACTGAACTGAACTGAGTAGTAAACAATAATGTAAGGAAAAAGGCTAACAGTTAATTATAAAGACATGAAGCATCCTCTTAAAATAGCATGCTTCCTTTTCCTCTACTTCCTCTCTCCCAGCTTCCACCCTTCCCTCTAGCATATGTCATTTCACACTTTCACACTTGTTTGTTATCTGCTGCAAATTAGCAGGAACCCTTAAGAAAATTTGCAAGTATTGGCACCAAATCCAAATTTCATTTCTCAAGTTGTTTGTGGCCTTAGAAACCTCTCCTCTCTGATGGTCCGTCCCAGTATAGGGAACTGGGTGAGCTGCAGAACCTGAGTCCTACTCTTTAATTCTGTTAACCATCTGTCCCCAGATAGAGGCATTCGTTAACGAGTAATCATAGCTTTTGAATAGCACCTTTATGCATGGTTGCTTCTCCTTTCTGCAACAACTTGCTGAGTTACAAGGAAATTGATTTTCTATATCATAAATGATTAGTTTTATAACCTGACTTTGGCTGTTACTCTTTTTTTTTTTTATATATATTTGCCTCAATTTTTATTCCTTTTATCACTCCTCTTTATTTTTTCTTTCATTTTCCTTCTCTTCTGTCCTGTTCTTCCTTCTTTCTTTACTATTTTCCTAATCCTGATAGTTTATAAATCATTACTAACTGTTGTCTAAAAAATACCCTGAAAGTAGAGGCTGTTTTATTTGATGGGAATGTTAGGACTTCAAGCCCAGGAGGCAGCATCTCAGGTAGCCCTGAGAAACTGCTTTGAGGAGGCAGAGGATAGAGTCAGGATATACAGGAGTTTGTAACAAAGGGGAGCAAGCAGTGTGAACATCAGATTACCATTAATTAAGGAAAAATAGACATCTCAAGTTAAGGAATTCAGTGCTCTTCTATGTATGGGAAGATACAAGAGTCTGGGATTATTGAAGTCATTCCTTTCATATGCATCTCTGCTATCCAAGGCCAGCATCCTGTGTGTTTTTGATTTTTCACATTCTCTGAACTTCCTCAGAGCTCCTCAGCAATTGCTGGGGATCACAGGCTTTGTTTTCCCTTTTGAGGGCCCTCATTCCCATTTTGAGGCCCCAAGTCACTGATGGCTGTTACATCTTTGTTTATTGATATATCCCATTCCACAAAACCATCACAAATACATTTTAGAACATGTGTGTGTGTGTGTGTGTGTGTTTGTATGTATGTACACGTGTATATATACGTCCCTAGAAATAAACAAACAAAACAAAACAAGGTAAGAGGTACCATATCCTCTTATAATACTTAGCCCCTGTAACCAGAGATTAATTGAGTAACCTGGCAACCCACTCCAGTGTTCTTGCCTGGAGAATCCCAGGGACGGGGGAGCCTGGTGGGCTGCCGTGACTGGGGTCGCACAGAATCGGACATGACTGAAGTGACTTAGCAGCAGCACTCAATGCAGAGATGAAGAGATTAGATAAGGTTTTTGCTAGTGGCGATTCTGATTGTTTGGATTATAGAGTCATCATGAACTCTAAAAGACAAGTTTCAATAGGACAATGCAGTTGGAGATTCATTATTCTGACCAGTCTGGTATCTTTCCTCAAGATTGATGTTCTTGGGAAGAAAGGATTAAAATGGCTCCTTCTCAATTCCTTTTCATGTGAAAGCATGTTTATACTGGTTGACTATTTAATTCAGACCTTAAAGAATAAATAGGACATTAAAAGAAGAACAGTTTGCTTAGGATATGTTGCATATAGCCTCCTGTTTTTTGAGAAATCCTAAAGCAAATTTTCTAAAGTATAAAGAGAGTAAGAATCTGAGTGAAGTTAGATTAGAGAGTGTTGTTTTCACCTGTAGTTTTAATTGATTTGAAAAATATGGTTTTATTGTTCAAGAGGCAAGAAGATAAAGAATGTATGCAGAAAATAGCAAGCTAATATACCTGGCTAGTAATAATCATAGATTAAGTACAGTTGGCAATCGTGGAAGGCAAAGTTGGACAGGTAGCTAGTAGAAGTCTAATTTACATATGAGAAATCTTGAATGTAAATCAAAACTGATGGGCAATCATGGTACATCACTGAAATTTTGGAAACAAAGAGATAAAAAAGATAAGGATTTTAATGCATTGCTACTGCAGGAGGAAGTAGAGCTACAGAGATTAATTAGGAAGCTCTTGGCATATTAGAAATTAAAGTACCACAGTGCCTTGCCAATAGCTGTCACTTAATAGATTCTTTTAGGTTAAATGAGTAAAGGAATGAACTAGCCTTTAATCTCCACATTGTTGGTGAAAAATGAAATGGAAGGAAGAGAGATCATATAACCAAATGAGGGAGAAACCAAATGAGGGAGATTTAAATATTGATAGAGAAGGAGGTCTGAAATAGCCTAGAATTCAATGGCTGAAAACTTAATAGAAAGAAATAGCTTGTATTCCAAAAAAATTGTCTCTAAAGCTGTTTTCCATGGATAATTAAAACAAGTACAATTGCTTTGCCAACAAAGGTCTGTCTAGTCAAGGCTATGGTTTTTCCAGTAGTCATGTATGGATGTGAGAGTTGGACTATAAAGAAAGCTGAGCACCAAAGAATTGATGGTTTTGAACTGTGGTGTTGAAGAAGATTCTTGAGAGTCCCTTGTCCTGCAAGGAGATCCAACCAGTGCATTCTGAAGGAGATCAGCCCTGGGATTTCTTTGGAAGGAATGATGCTAAAGCTGAAACTCCAGTACTTTGGCCACCTCATGTGAAGAGCTGACTCATTGGAAAAGACTCTGATGCTGGGAGGGACTGGGGGCAGGAGGAGAAGGGGATGACAGAGGATGAGATGGCTGGATGGCATCACTGACTCGATGGATGTGAATCTGAATGAACTCCGGGAGTTGGTGATGGACAGGGAGGCCTGGCGTGCTGTGATTCATGGGGTTGCAAATATCAGACACAACTGAGTAACTGAACTGAACCGAACTGAACCATGATGCAGTAATTGTACTTTATTTTACCCTCTTGAATGAAAGAGTTTGTGTTTCTACTGTCATCAATGCTGTAAAGCTAATTGTAATAGTTGTTGTTTGTTATTCAGTGGCTAAACTGTGTCTGACTCTTTGCAACCCAATGGACAGCAGCATACCAGGCTTCCCTGTCCTTCACCATCTCCTGAAGTTTGCTCAAACTCCTGTCCATGAATCGAAGATGCCATCCAACCATCTCATCCTTGGTTGTCGCCTTCTTCTCCCTTTAGTCTTCCCCAGCATCAGGGTTTTTCCCAATGAGTCAGCTCTTCGCATCAGGTGCCAAAGTACTGGAACTTCAGCGTCAGCATCAGTCCTTCCAATGAATATTTAGTGTTGATTTCCTTTATTGACTGCTTTGATCTCTTTGCAGTCCAAGGGACTCTGATAGATATAAAATTAATAGATTTTCAATTAAGAATTGAGGAAAATCTGTTCAACGAAGGAGCTGGTGAGCATGGTACTAGAAATACCGAGTTAAACAGAGGTGGAGGTGATAGCTCTGAATTCCCCAGGGGGAAAAAAAAAAAAAAGAATGGAGACTCAGCTTTAGAGTTAAATACAATAGGTATTTCAAAAGAATAGCTCTTTTTGAAGAATCTGATTGTATTTCAATTAAGGAGACACCTACTTATATAGCAATGTTGAATAATAATGCAGTGTTTCAAAAGCCCGAGGGAGAATAAAAATAAAATAGTTTAAATTAAATTGCAAGTTACTTTAATATACATTGATGTTCTTACAAAGGTTTAAGCCCGTATGATATTAAAGTATCAACAAACTTAACCAAGAGCTTCTGTATTAACCAAGTTCTTAATTAACTAAGTTCTTATTCTTAACCAAGTTTCCTAGGCAGGGATTTGTTTCGAAGAACCTTTTTATGCCTCCTGAAGAGAAAGGCACATTCCTCCTGGTTGAGTTAATCTCTTAATCTAATTGAAAATTCAATCTCCTCTGACCTGCTCCATATGAAATTCCTCAGTTCAAGGGTTGCTATGCCGAATTGAAAGGTGTGGGCCTCCTGGAATTTTGCAGTGAAAACTAGGGCAGCTCCATTTCTTGTATTAACAGATATGCTCCTGCATACCTTTCAACAGCTATAACTTCCTCCTCCAGAGGTCACTGAAAGTCACTGTGGATGAAATGATTCAGCCTTGTCATATTTACAGTGGCAAAATGTCAATACACAAAGTGAGATGATGATAAACAGCTGATTGTCAAAGTTTAGCCTGAATGCAGGCACTCAAATGAAACAAAATCCCCTGGATTATTTCAAAAGAATTAGGTCCTTTCTAATTATGCATCCCAAGATGGCAACATTTAGCTTCTCAAGCCAAGTTTGAAATAACTCAACATGGTAGTATCATTTGTTCTTATACTTAATATCTTTTATTTTTTCCTTTAAATGTAGTTTCATTCATTTCATTGTGACTGACAACTGTAAAATAATATTTTGTAGGAATTTGTTCTTAACACTTTGAATAGTCTTTTCAGTAACACAATTTAGAGGAAATATCAATAAAATCTGCAATATTCCTGCATGCTCAGTCATGTCCAACTCTCTGTGACCCTTTTGGACTGTAGCCAGCCAGGCTCCTCTGTCCATGGGAGTTTTCAAGACATAAATACTGGAGTGGGTTGCCGTTTCCAACTCCAGGGGATCCTTCCAACCCAGAGATCAAACCTGCATCTTCTGTATTAGCAGGCAGATTCTTTACCCCTGAGCCTCTGGGGAATCCCCTATGATATTCTTAGTTTCAAAATATTTGAAATAGAGTACATATTAGGCTTAATATATTTTTAAAAAATAAAAAATTTGTTAGTAAGTGAGCTGATTTGTCCTTTAAATTCCTATCACAAATCGTTTGGAGAATATATGTATTCCTTTGTGATACAAAAGAGCAATGTATTATTTGCTTAATATAAAAAATTAAAACGAACATTCAAGCAATGAAAGAAAGTTCAGTTATTATTGTGGTCTGAACGAAAAAAGAAAAAATGATGCAAGAATCTATACTGAGTAATATAAAGAGTAGTATGAGCACTTTTTTAAGAAATGTAGTGGGCATAATTATGACCGTTAACTAGAAAGAAAAAAATATTCCTTCATGAGTATTGCCCATATTCACTTTTTCTTTAACGGGGAAAAATGCTGGCCCATTGGATCAGCTTCTGCACTCTCCTTTATCCATCTGTATCTATATCTATCTATCCATCCAAATCTAGGTAAAAGAATTATCAGATAAATGGAGAAAGCAGGAAGTGTAAATTAATCTCTGCATACAAAGCTAGGGGGAGAAAAGAGCTCATGCCCAGAAAAATATTCAATTTAATTTATAAAGTCTTACCTTCACACTCTGTGTGTAAATCACTGTGCCAAGTGCTTAGAGGGTGTAAAATTGAGTAATGCCCAGTCCCTCATCTCCAACAGGCTCACAGTTTTATAGGCAGGAATCTCATCACTATTATGCAAACTCTGCTACTTGCCAAAATAGATTAAAATACAAGCATATTGCTTTGGGATTTCAGGAGAATTCTAAGGTCACTCTTTTTTCTCTTTATAAAGCAGTGGCGGTTTTGGAATAATTTCTCAAAATTTTTGCCATATCATTTTTGTTTAAAGATAAAGTAGGGCTTCAGTTTGTTTTGAAGAGTTTAAATAATGGCATTTTAGGCTTCCCACATAGCTCAGTAGTAAAGAATCTACCTGCAATGCAGGAGACACGGGTTTGGTTCATGGGTTAGGAAGACGCCCTGGAAAAGGAAATGGCAACCCACTCCAGTATTCTTGCCTGGAGAATTCTATGGACAGAGGAGCCTGGCAGGCTATAGTCCATGGGGTTGCAAGAGTCTGACATGACTGAGTGACTAAACCACAACAACATTTTAAGCCAAACCAAGACCATCATTATTACTGTATCAGTCAGAATCCTGGTAGGACAAGAGGTACTATCCCTCTTTTCACATATTTTATAACTTTTTTTTTTCAATAAACAGTAGGGGGAGAAAGAATTAAAAATAATAGAATTTTGTCATGGTTTTATAATGCTGCTGTCAGTTTTTATTTTTCTTTGGTTGTATGGTAATCAGTTCAGTTCAGTTGCTCAGTCACGTCCAACTCCTTGTGACCCCATGAGCTGCAGCACGCTGGGCCTCCCTGTCCTTCACCAACTCCTGCAGTTTACCCAAACTCATGTCCATTGAGTCAGTGATGCCGTCCAACCATCTCATCCTCTGTTGTCCCCTTCTCCTGCCCTCAATCTTTCCCAGCATCAGGGCTTTTTCAAATGAGTCAGCTCTTCACATCAGTTGGCCAAAGTTTTGGAGTTTCAACTTCAACATCAGTCCTTCCAGTGAACACCCAGGACTGATCTCCTTTAGGATGGACTGGTTGGACCTCCTTGCAGTCCAAGGGACTCTCCAGAGTCTTCTCCAACACCACAGTTCAAAAGCATCAATTCTTTGGCGCTCAGCTTTCTTTATAGTCCAACTCTCACATCCATACATGACCACAGGAAAAACCATAGCCTTTAGACAGACCTTTGTTGGCAAAGTAATGTCTCTGCTTTTTAATATGCAGTCTAGGTTGGTCATAAATTTCCTTCCAAGGAGTAAGCATCTTTTAATTTCATGGCTACAGTCACCATCTGCAGTGATTTTGGAGCCGAAAAAGATAAAGTCTGCCACTGTTTCTACTGTTTCCCCATCTATTTGCCATGAAGCAATGAGACCACATGCCATGATCTGTTTTCTGAATGTTGAGTTTTAAGCCAACATTTTGACTCTCCTTTTTCACCTTCATCAAGAGGCTCTTTAGTTCTTCTTCACTTTCTGCCATAAGGGTTGTGTTATCTACATACCCGAGGTTATTGATATTTCTGCTGGCAATCTTGATTCCAGCTTGTGCTTCATCCAGTCCAGCGTTTCTCATGATGTACTCTGCATATAAGTTAAATAAACAGGGTGACAATATACAGCCCTGATGTCCTCCTTTTTCTGTTCGGAACCATTTCCAGTTCTAACTGTTGTTTCCTGACCTGCATACAGATTTCTCAAGAGGCAGGTCAGGTGGTCTGGTATTCCCATCTCTTTCAGTATTTTCCAGTTTGTTGTGATCCACGCAGTCAAAGGCTTTAGCACATTCAATGAAGCAGAAATAGATGTTTTTCTGGAAGGTGCTCGTAAAATGAGAAAATAGACAAGGTGGCGTGACACTGACTCCATCCATGTAGGTGGGATTTTAGAATTACTTATGCCTGGTAGCTCTGATGGTAAAGAATCTGCCTGCAATGCAGGAGACCCAGGTTCAATCCTTGGGTCCAGAAGATCCCCTGGAGAAAGAAATGGCTACCTATTCCAGTATTCTTGCCCGGGGAATCCCATGGACAGAAGAGCCTGACAGGTTACAGTTCATAGGGTTACAAAGAGTTGGACATGACTGAGCTACTAACCGACTATGCTCTAGTGAGGCCTTTGATACCTTAATTGCACAAAAACTTGTCTTCCCCTTCAAACCTCACTATATTTTTTCTTAGTTCAAAGAACACTTTACAGTCTTACATTTGTCACTACATTCCCTTTACATGCAGAATTATTAACACAATAGCCCAATAGAATATTTTATCTTTTCATGTCTAAACAATGTGTACATTTTTGTTCATAAACACATTTTGTGTATTTATTTTATTGGTAAGAGCAGTCACATTGATTCAATATCAGTGAAAGAAATAGAAAGGAAAAAATTATTTCAGGAGATCTCATCTGACCTTTCTAGAACATTAAATAATATATCTTTTATATTGTTTGCAGTTCTGCCTAAAATTTAATTACTATCATAGTTTGGCCTGATTTCTTTTTCAGAATGTTCCCTTTATCTAATTCAGAATTCAGATTGTTCTTTTACCTTTCATCTTCTGTTCATGTTTTCCTGCACCCCCACAAAGTTTTAAGTTCTAGAAAGCCTATTTCAGTGTCATTAGTTACCTTCTTCTCTCAATTATTTCTTTTTTTCCCAATAGAAGTAAAGGATGTTGTTGTTAACTCTTTGTTCTGGATTTAAGCTATCAAAGCACGATGCATAGAGGAATACTATTAACAAAAGCTCCCAATTCATGCTGTTTTACAAGGTGCTTTTAAATCCCTTAGTCACATTATCTTTAAATACCTTTTATTGAGGTAACATTGGTGTATAGTATTATATTGGTTTTAAGTGTATAATATTATATTTCTACATCTGTATTCACTGCACTATACTCACCATCAAAAAGTTTGTTTCCATCAGTCACCATGTAATTGGCCTCTTTACTCATTTTGCTCTCCCCCACCCCTCTTCTCTCTGGTAACCACTGCTCTGGTCATTTGTGACAATAAGCCTTGAGGATATGATACTAAGTGAGGCTGAGAAAGTCACATATGATTTCATTTATGTGTGGAATATAAAAAAAATGAATAAACAAAATAAATGGACAAACTAAACAAGCATGTAAATACAAAGACCAGAGTGGCCATTCATAATTATTCAAAAACCCATTGTTTAAACCAGCGATGTACTGGCAATGTCTTACAACCAACTCGTTTGGGTGGGAGGAGCCCTGGTTTATGATTTTTGCTCGTTCCATGATACAAGCACACCCATCATGCTTAATTTCAGACTTCTAATGTAGCATCACTGAACACTGACCTGGGAGGAGGTATTCATGATTGGCTCCACAAGCCTGTATGAGTCAGATTCTGCACACCACCGGCACTGAAATTCAGGAAAATTCATGAGTTTTATAAGCTCTCACAGATGATGGCTCAGAGGTTAAAGTGTCTGCCTCCAATGTGGGAGACCCGGGTTCAATCCCTAGATTGGGAAGATCCCCTGCAGAAGGAAATGGTGAACCACTCCAGTATTCTTGTCTGGAGAATCCCATGGACGGAGAAACCTGGTAGGCTACAGTCCATGGGATCACAAAGAGTCGGACATGACTGAGCGACTTCACCTTCACCTTCACAGATGATAAATGGCAGATCTGACCTTTGGATCCACGTCTTCTGACTCCAGATAAATTCTCTTCCTCAAAATAGAGTGCCATGCAAAGATATGATTGTATCTTAGGTTGGTCTTTCTGCTGCCAGAGGGTTAAAATAAAGCCAGTCTGTTTTAGCTTCCTCCATGGCATTCTGAAGTCTAGCTGTTGTGTCCACGTGGATGGACCTGCCACCGCTACTCACTTCCAACAGAATAAGGCTGCGTAATTAAACAAACAGCTTTTTGTTGAGCCATAGACCATTTCTTTCCATTTTATAAACTAAATTCTAGTCCAGGAATGGTATTGGCTAATCATTACCTATAATAATGACTCTTCAATAAATACTATTAATATGTTCATTAGATAGTATTTTTAAAACATTCCCACAGCAAATATATCTAAAGAAGTCTTTTAGCATTCTGGAAACAGAGTGAATCTTAAGTGCCTTTAGGTCAAATTCCATAATTCAATGTACTAATTAGCATAATTCCCTACTCTGCCTCACTGGAAATTCTTCTAATGTTCCAGGTCAGTTCTAATCACAAAGCTTTCCTGCCCGTCACAGGAAACACTAAACCTTTGGTATCATATAGTCTATATCGGGATGGAAATGATATCACTTTTGGTTTAAATGTACATTTCAGACATGTTATTTTCTGGTCATTGGTATCTTTCTTCTTTAATAAGGTTTTCAAATTATATTTTACCCCATATTTCTATTTGTAATTGTTCTCAGCAGTTATGGGAATTTTTCTTTTATTGATTGCATTATATTTCATTTCCCCTGGAGAAGGAAAGGGCAACCCACCCCAGTATTCTTGGCTGGAAAATTCCATAGACAGAGGAGCCTAGCGGGCTATAGTCCATGGGGTCACAAAGAGTCAGACACGACTGAGCGACTAACACACACACACACACGTTTCATAATGAAAGTCTGTAAGTCAGCCATAACTTATTTAACCAGTTTACAACTGTCAATATTTATATTCTTTCCAGTTTTTCACTTTCACAGTTAATGCTGTGATAAAAAATGTGCACATTTATTTTATTATTTCTCCAGGATAAATTCCTAGAATTTTACTTGGGTCAAATGTTGTATAAACATCTAAGGCTGTTGCTTTATATTGCACAAGTTTCCAACTTATGTGTCCACTTTCTTGGGCTCCTCATCTTTGAAGAAGAATATATATGTAGTCACTGTTTTGGGTCCAGTCTTGCAGAACTTCACTTTGACAGAGATTCTTCTTGGGGAGCATATCTAAATGACCTAATCCTGTTGACAATGAAGGAGGTGAGAAAAGATGCTACCAAACTCTCCAGAGTTCAGGCAAATGCCTTTGAACAATAAATCCCATTTCCTGTCCAAGAATAGAAATATCTCTATGATTGCTGCTTTGAATGCTGGACCATGACTGAAAGAGCCGAGATGAAATTAGAATTTTGAATTTTGTGTTTTAGGGAAATTGAATGTGAGATAGGAGTTTTACAAGTAATAGCACCATGATCTGATCATCAGAACATTGGAAGTGACAGTTCTTGAGATATTTAACTTAATCAATCTCCTAAATACCATTTGCATGCCTTCTTCAAGAAAGAAATTTCCTAAATGAATAAAAATATAAAGAAAACCCAGGTTATAGAAGCAGAGGATTATGCAAGGTACATAGCCTCTCCTTAGGCCTTCTCTCTATGTCTGGTCCTCACTCACCTTCTTACCTGTTCTAATAAACTGACAGTGTAGATTTCTGCTGCTCAGCTTGCTCTGTGGTTTTATAATAGTCTATTGGCTCTATTTGCATATTGAAAACACTTCACTTTCTTTCTACCTTTATAGCTTAGCTCTTTTCTGAATAGATTTTAATCCCTATTAGCAAATTACCTTACTTTTCCTTTTAGCCAAACTATACCTGAGTCAGTTCTTACTCCCAATTATCTAAGCCAATTTCTAGAAAAAAGAACCAAAGCAAGGAAATGACTACAGATTTATTCATAATGAAATTAAGAAAAGGATTTCTTAAACTTGTACTAGAAAGTAAAATGAATGGATTTGGATATTAAAGTGCCATTAGCACTTGACAACTGATAAAATCAACCCTTTTATTAAACACCTTCTAAATCCAAGTACTAGTGAGCTAGATAACTCAGTCCCTGGAATTATCACCTGTCCCTAATATGCTATAGATTCAGTAGTCTGACCTCCGCTGGTCTTACCCGACTGTCACTCAGCACTTTATAGACCACAGAGCTGTTGAAAGAATTTTAAGTAAGGTAGTAAAATAATCCGAGCGCTACTCTTTCCTGTCTTCCTCCTCCTTTTCCCCTACTACTACGTTTCCCACTACTCCATCATGATTTATTTTTCCCAGTTGAGGAGTGGCTGTCTGTACATTATTTCAAATATATGTGTGTATATGTATACACACACACACACACACATCCAGGAGCAGGCTAGACTGGAAGAATACTTGCAAAATCAGTTTGGAAGGATGGTAAATCATTCTGTTTCCACCAACTATGAAGTAAACCCAAACTGTTTTCCTCTCTGATGTCATCTCCTACTCCTGTAGTCTCTGCTTGCTGATCTCTTCACCAACTTCTCTCTGGAAAGCTGGCCAGCTTACTAGTTCTCTACCGCTCTAGCATATTTTTCATCTCAGAGCCTCTGCACTTGCTGATCTGTCTGCTTGAAGCATTGTTCTCCCATAAAGTTACATGGATGGCCCTTTAATTTAGTCAGGACTATTCAAATGTCACTTTTTAATGTAGTCAACTCCAAATGTATCATATAAAATATTAAGTAAGAGAATAACATATCCTGACCAGACTCTCTAGAATAGTTTACTCCTCTCTCTCTTTCCTTCCTTGGATTTACTTTGCACATTATTCGTGGCACTTATAACTCAGACATTTGCCATAAGATTAAATGAGTCAATTCGTGCAAACTGCTTAGAGTGGCACTTGGCCTGCAGTAATTTCTATGTGTCTTTTGAATAAATAATCTACCACATTTTGCAGAGAGGAAATGGAGAGTCAAAAGTGAAGTGCCGTATACCTAGTTGGAAGGGATCCTCAGTTTTCTGTTATATTATCAAGGGCTCAGTGTGAATGGTGGTTGTGAACTGACCCTTTCCTGTCTCCTGTTGCCCAATGAACATTTTAAGTTTTTAGTATGTTTTTTAACTGAGACAAACTGATAGGAATGTGATATAGGGCACATTTCCAGCTTTACCAAATGAATCTAAATATCAAAGACCAAAGAGCCAAATTTAAGATCTAATATTAATTTTTTATGTGCCAAGAGGGAATGTTTGCTGGAATTCCTACAACCACTACTAACCAAACTTAATAAGTGCTTTTCAGAATTTTCCATAAAAATATCCTCAATGCCAGAGTCATGAACTTGGCCAACAGAGGTTTGGGCAACAAACTAAATGGATCATCTGCAATCAAAAGACTTAACTGAATGCTAATATTTTATCTCAAGAAGTTATACAGTCAGCTTTTTGCATTCAACCTTACCTTGTATCTATATGATTTTTTTTGCATGGAAAAATTTAATTGAATTGAGTTCATTATAACAGCTATTTTTTTTTTTTTTTCTGCAGCCTGGTTTACCATAACAATAAATTTGTATCAGAAGTAGAGTGTGCCATAATATGTGTCAATTTATTTTTTTATATAAATAATACTTTGATTTACCTACCCCTGAACTGGAGCCATGTACCATTTTTGTCCATTGGCTTGGTATGAATCCTGCCATACTGATGTACACAAAGCGGGCCAGGCTTCCCACTCTGAGCAGTATGAACCTAAATATCGTTTCACTTCTGTTATTGTAGAAGTGGCTTTACTTCTGTGTGTTTGGCTTTTACTTCAATATCACAGTTGAAATGCCTTTGAAATATACTTTATACAATATCCACATTCTTGGCAATGAACACCTGTTCTTTCTTGTAAACATCTAATATGTTGGCATTGAAAAAGAGAATGCCAATTTGAAGTAATATCACAATTAAGAAAGTGATATTTTCCAACATACCTCACCTTGAATTTCTTGAATGAAGTTGGTTATTGATAAATTATTTACATAGTTTTCTTGTATCACCTGTACTTCTTGTAAGCACATAACTGACCAAGGTTAATTAGTGATTATCACGCTTACTTTAGGGAGTAGAATGAAGGGCTTTCATCTGTTGGTTTCAAGTGTGGACAGTTACCAGTTGTGATGATGACATGGGACTGACTTACGAGCAGGACCTTTATGAAGGACAGGTTAATATTGTTTCCTGTGTCAATGATTCTATGTGTTTTAATAAAATAAGGAAGTCTTTCTCTTCCCAAGTGCCAAGATAGGTAGTTGTTTGAGCTCTGAGAATTTAATAAATGAGATAGCAATAGCCTCATGCCAAACAGGAGTTAGATACAAAAAGATAAGGTGAATTTAGTTCTTCTATCTTATAATGAAATTAATACATTCTCTACCTGTGTTCATTTTACTAAAGGCAATGACAAGGGGTTTAGGCTGAGAATTCTATTGTTAATTCTGTTCTTTCTCTTAGCTGTGCTGTGCTCATTTGGAAAATGAAATGGATTATTTCCTTCACAGAGGATTTTCTTTCTTAATAAGAATCTATGTGTATTGTATTGGATAATAAAAAAGAGCTCCAGGTACAGCTCAAGACTAATAATATTTTTTTTCTTACTTAGTACCTCTACCTACCTCCATAAATCTTCAGAGAGTTTTAGAAAACAAAAGATATCAAGGGAGAAAAGATAATAACAGTTACTTTGTATCTCCCTACTTTCTTAACTAAAGAAACGTCTCTTTTCAAAAAAGCTATGATTTAGGTAAGATTATATATTCTGTAGGAAGAAAGGAAGGAAATAGTAAAATTAGGGAGGAAGTGATGGAAGGAGGCAGAAAGAGGTGGAGAAGAGAGAGGAAAACATTGGTGGGGGGCAGTGGGGGAAAAGGGAGGGTGGGCATTCTTCACTGTGATATGATTCTGTTTTGGTGGTGGAGGAATCAATTGCTATTTGATTTGTAAGCAAAACCACATTTCATATCCTGACAGCATTCAGAATTAGAGAATATTGCAGTGAATTCCTCAAAGGGAAATTTCATCGATTCTGTGCAGAATGAAACACTCCAGGAGATTTTTGGATTTATCAGGATGGCTTTGATACTCATCCATTAATTCTAGGGCTACTGGCTGGGTGCCCTCACTTTTGTGAATCAATTGATAGACTTGCCTCGGTCCCCCCAAGCAGAGCGTCCAGTACAAAGGGAATGTATTCAGGAGTTAATCCTAAGAATCGTTGGTGGGGAGTGAGACAAGGAGTAAAAAGGAGCCAGTAAAGGATGTGACCTCAATCAACTTAGCCCTCCTGTAGTGTTAGTCACTCAGTCATGTCCGATTCTCTGTGACCCCATGGACTGCAGCCCACCAGGTTCCTCTGTCCATGAGATTTTCCAGTCAAGAATACTGAAGTGGGTAGCCATTGCCTTCTCCAGGGGTTCCAGACCCAGGGAATGAACCCGAGCGTCCTTTGGTAAAGAAGGCTCAGATGGTAAAGAATCTAAAGGCAGATTCTTTACCATCTGAGCCACCAGGGAAGCCCAGCTCTCCTGTAACTGGAACCTAATTCGATGAGCTGAACTCTGGCAGCCAGCATAGGAAGATTTTTTTTCTCAGAGTTTACACCTAAGGAGCAAAGAATATACATTTACCAACTCCTGTTAGTCATTATCCTATGGTTGCTTGAAAGGATTTTAGTGTGAATTCTCTGGTATCTCTGGCCTTCCTGCTACCCTGGGGCCCTGCAATCTCTATATAAAGCCATTGAGGGATGGAAGCTGCTAGAAGATGGAAGTCACGCTGTTGTGTTCTACATGGTAAGGCTCTATGTTAGCATCTGACAGTCGATCTTGCTTTGCATTTGACTCTATAGCTATTTATTAACATCTGTCTTTTGTTACCAACCACCACCCACTCCTGTCTTCCTGATAAATGGTCTTGCCTTGTATTTCATTCTATTGATGTTAGTATGATCACCACATCTTCTACCTTAAGGATGAAATTTGAAGGTTTCATTGATTGGGCAGTCAGCAAAACATCAGGTTTGAGTCAGAAGGTGTAGGCTCCAGTCTTAGCTGATCAGCTTCAGTTCCCATGTCTATGAAAAGAGAATGATGTCATTTGCAAGCTGGACTCCCAGGGTACTGTAAGGACATGATGAGCTAACAGAAAGTGTGCTCTACCAGATGCTGGTAAACATCAGTTTTCTTATCGCATGTTCTAGGATGTGAGCTTTGTGTTTGGCTGTGTGTGAGGGCAGTGTTCATGCTTCGTTCACTATGTTCCCAGTGCCTGGAAAAGTACGTAGTAGATGGTGCAGTGCAGCTATTAGAAATACTCATTTAAAGAAGGTAAACACTGGAGTAGATTGTCTTGAATTCAAATGTAAAGTCATCTATTTGCTGGCTGCTCGATTTCAGGCAAATTTTTATCTAAGAGACTTTTTTTTTTTTTCTGAAACTCACCACTCAGATAGCTTTCTCACAAGGTTGTCTTAATTAAGATTGGCTCTAATGATAGATTCTCCCTCAATAAGATTCACAATTTCACCCTTGGGGTGAGTATACCCTCCAGCTAGAGCTGAAAAAAAAAACCCATAACTTGTTAAACAACTCATTTAAATTCTAATAGTCAGATCCACATTTTATCATTGAAAACAGTTGCAGTCATTCTATTGTGTGGATATTCTGCTCTGAATTAATAGAAAATAACTCATTATAGAATTTTGTATTTGATTCCTAAATTTACATTTTTGGAACAAAGCTTCAAATAATTAAAAATTTATTAGATTAGGCTTATCTGTGGCTACTTTTGAAATATTCTCAAATTAATATGCATCAAGTAACTCACCTAGTACTATGCATACAGTAGAAACTTAGTGATAGTAATGAATAAGACTGGTAAAAGCTGAGGGTTTTATTTTTTATAGCCACATAATTATGGATTCAACATAAGTTAAGATCTGCTTATTAAAATCTTTTTTCACCCTTAGATCTCCAGTACAACGCAATCTACCCGTCTATGGTAGGTACGTAGTAAATGTTGTTTAAATGAATTAGCTGTCTATTAGTACATTCAAAGATCATTTTTGAGCACTATCTTTTGCCAGGAAAGTGTCAGGCATCATTAAGAACATATCAACAATAGAAAAAGAAAAAAACATGATTCTTAATATTGGAAGGTTTCAAGTCCAGTGAGTGGTAGAAACATTAAATAAACACACCACACACTCTTACATACATACACAAATAGAGAGTTATTAATTGTAATAAAAAGTATAAAAGAAAAAACAAGGTGCAATAGGAGAGAAAAATAAGGCTGATAGAGTAGGGAAGGCCTTTCTGAGGAAATGATAATTCATAAATAATAGGATAACAGATATGATCCCCCGCTGCCCTAATCCTCATCCCCCAGGCAGAAATCCAGGATCTGGATTTTTTTTTTAATCCAAGATAATAGCATCTATTTAAGCATAGATCTGATTTCTAATGATTTAAAACTGGGTCTATGCAAAGAAGCATGAGAGACATTTCTGAGGAGATGGAAACATCTTTTGTCTTGATCAGTGTGGTAGTTATTATTTGAATTTCTAAATTTGTCACAGCTCATTAATTTTCACAGTCAAACTGTGTGAATTGTATTACACATACATTATACCAATATAAAGTTGATTTTAAAATAAAACTGGATATAAGTTAATGGGTCAATAAGCAAGCAAATGAAAGATGAATTAAAATTACTCTGACAGTTACCCATATCTGTGTTTTAGTGGTTTCACGTGTCTTAGAGTAGTATATTGTTGGACCCATACCTGCATATAGATTACTTTTCTGTCTGTAACAATAGTTCTTTCTGACTTGTCAAGTAATTCAAGCATCTTTTAAACTAATGCTGCTAAGATAGAAGAGGAAAGAAGAAAAGCTTTTTCACTGATGTTCTAGGTTGGATCAGTTTTATACTTTAGCTACATTTGGTAGGTTTTCTTATACCATGAGTGAATAATAGCAAGAGCATCAATGGCAATGCCTTTTGTTTATAAAATTCTCAGCTCTGAAGAATTAAATTGCTTTGCATTCGTGTCTTCATTAAATCCTCTCTACCCGAGAGAATGCAAACATGCATATCCCCCTTTTACAGACAACTGGGGCACAGGAACATTTAGGAGATGGCAGATATATGTATATATCAAGGTCTACCAGACTATGATTATAAGCTCCTTTGTGAATATTTTTTTTTAATTTATATGGCATTCAAAGGAAACCTTTTTCTGTTCTGCTGTGCATATATCAATCTTTTAATAGCAGGAGACCAATGGAAGCTGTTCATGAACACCAAAGCTGGAAAAATCTGCTGTGCCATTTTTTACTCCATACTTGGTAGATTAATATATAAAGTGAATTAACTAGATAATTGTTTAATTATATACAGCTTTAGAATAAATAGCTACTATGTATGGATATGAATTAAGATTTCATAGTAAAAAGGTTCTTCCCATTGTTATTTGCCAAACAACTTGAAACCTGTTTGTGCTGAAAAAGATAATTTGATTTTGTAGTCACCTGCTGGATTTGAACAATGAGGGCGTTATTTTCTCATGATGTGTGGCAGGTGGTAGAGGGTAAGGCAGAGACTGTGGAAGAATACAGCTCAGGCATTTACTAACCTAAGTGATCTTGGGCCATCATGGAAAGCTATAATGGTTAAAATGTGTATAAGACCCTAACATATTGTCTGGCAGATAGTAGACACTCAAAAAAATTGGTAGCTACTATTAGTTAAGTGGTTTATCAAGCTAGAAAACCTGAGCTTGATTCTAATAAAAATAGATTGCTTGGTTACAAGAGATGCAAATTTTTCCAGACCCCTAAAATATTTTGATTAACTGATCAAATTAACTCAGGGTCTTTTAGTACTGTTCCAAATCCTGACAAAGGAAGAGAGAAAGGGGAATATGAAATGTGGAACATGATGCCAGGGATAGATTAAGACTTTATTTCATCTCAACCTAGAAACATCTAGTGCCCTCCATAGGTAATTCCAAAATAAAATTTTTATTCCACTGCACAATGAAATCTTAGATTTCTGTTGAATTTAAAAGTTTCTAGATGTTTCTAATGGCAAAGTTCTGAATGAATTGATCACAGGGTTGTTGTTTGTTTGTTTGTTGGAGTTGAGATTCTTGTCTAGAAAGATGAATAGGCTCCTTGTTGGAGGATACATCATTATGTGGAGTTGACTGTGAAATTTTCTAGGAGATGGATTAAAAGTTTTGGGGTGCTGAGGTCTGGAAGTCCTGAGTAAATGAAAATGATGCCTCTGTGTCATGGTTGTCATGCCCAGGAATCTGGTAACTTAAAGGGCTGTGCCCTTGATTTCATGTAAGTTACTAATAGATTATCTACACTCTAGAGAGTAGCAAGAATAATAGCCATCCTTGAAGCTTGACTTTCAGTGTAGGAAAAAAAAAAAATCCCTGAGAAATTTGATAACCATAAGCAGGTCCTCATGTGTGAATTCATTCTTCTTGGGGGTTCCCAACAAGCCCTCAAACCTAATCTTTAGCCTCAAGGTGCTAAGCTTGATAAAGCTTTTATGTGAATGGAAGGAAAGAAATGCAAATTATATTTGGGTGAATCCACATTTGGCTCAGGCATCAAGAAATTACTACATCAAAGAATTACTCAAGGAATGTGAGATCAGAGTTAAAAAAAAAATCACAAAGCACACAATACCAAAAAAGTCATTTATAGATAAGAAGTCGTGTATCATCAACCTCATTAGTAGCCAAAAAATATACATTAAAATCAAGAGTAAGATACATGATTGGCAAACACTAAAAGGCATGGAATGAACAGAATATTTAAAAGTCCATGGTTCAAGTTAACAGATTTAGAAAACAGTCTTGCATATCATAGTGAATGTGAACACAGGCATTCCTATTGTTTGGCAACTCTGCTGCTGCTGCTACTGCTGCTAAGTCGCTTCAGTCATGTCCGACTCTGTGTGACCCCATAGACGGAAGCCCACCAGGCTCCCCTGTCCCTGGGATTCTCCAGGCAAGAACACTGGAGTGGGTTGCCATTTCCTTCTCCAATGCATGAAAGTGAAAAGTGAAAGTGAAGTCGCTCAGTTGTGTCTGACTTAGTGACCCCATGGACTGCAGCCTACCAGGCTCCTCCGTCCATGGGATTTTCCAGGCAAGAGTACTGGAGTGGGGTGCCATTGCCTTCTGAGAAGCTCTTCTTTATGTGTCCCAGGATGCCCAAACCTGATATTCCTGCATGAATATTAAAAGTGGCAATGTTTTTAACAGCAAAATGCTGGGGAAATCTCAAATGTCCCTCAACAGTGGGCAGAGGGGGAAATGTGGTATATTCACATAATATAATACTCTCCAGCAATAAGAGTGAATAAAATAAGCTGCACAACATGAATCAATCTTAGGGACATAATCCTGAGGGGGGAAAAAAAATCAAGTCTAGTTCCATAAGCTTGAAAGACATGAAAACCAGGATACTATGTTTAGTGATATTGACCAGTATGGTAAACTGTGAAGGAGAGTGAGGGAATAGCAAAACATAAATTTGGTGTTTGCAGTTACCTTTGGGGTCAGGGAGGACAGTCACTGGTGTCAGTGATGGACATGTGAGAGCCTTCAAGGTCAAGGATGTGTCCTATTGCTTATACTGGGTGGTAGGTACACAGTCCTTACTAAATCATAAATCTTTATTTCTAACACAGTGTTTATAAACATGATTTTAATTAATTGTATTGGAGTATAATTCTTTACCATGTTATATTAGTTTCTGCTGTACAGCAAAGTGAATCAGTTATAGATAGATAGATTCCCCCCCTTTTTTTAATTTCCTTCCCATTTAGGTCACCATAGATCATTGAGTAGGATTCCCTGAGCTATAAGGTAGGTTCTCATTAGTTATCTACTTTGTACATATCAACAGTGTATATATGTCAATCCCAACCTCCCAATTCAACTCACTCCTCCTTTCCCCCTTTTTGTCCGTACGTTTGTCCCCTGTATCTATGTCTCTATTTATGTTTTACAAACAAGAACAGTTTTCTAGATTCCATATATTTGTGTTATATATGATATTTGTTACTATATATTTAATACTTTTTTTTTTTTAATTTTAAACTCTGTAGAGAACCTATAGTTCATTTATCTATTGATGGACATCCAGATTGCTTCAATGAAAATTGGATTACATGTGTCTTTTCCAGTTTTGGTTTCCTCAGGGTATATGCCTAGTAGTGGGATTGCTGGGTCGTATGGTGTTTTTATTCCTAGTTTTTCAAGGAATGTCCATACCATCTTCCATAGTGGCTGAATCAATTTGCATTCCCACCAGCAGTGCAAGAAGGTTCTCTTTTCTCCACACCCTCTCCAGCATTTATTGTTTGTGGACTTTTTGATGATGGCCAGTCTGATCAGTGTGGGGTGATATCTCATGGCTGTTTTGATTTGCATTTCTTTAATAATGAGCGATATTGAGCATCTTTTTATGTGTTTATTAGCCATCTGAATGTCTTCTTTGGACAAATGTCTATTTAGGTCTTTTTCCCACTTTTTGGTTGGGTTGTTTGTTTTTCTGGTATTGGCTGTATGAGTTGCTTGTACATCTTGGAAATTAATCCTTTGTCAGTTGGGTGAAGTAAGTCAGAAAGAGAAAAACAAATATCATATACTAATGCATGTATATGGAATCTAAAAAGGTGGTACTGATGAAATTATTTGCAGGGCAGCAATGGAGACACAGACATAGAGAGCAGACTTCTGGACCCGGTGGGTGGGGAGGAAGGAGAGGGTGGGATGTATGGCGAGAGTAGCATGGAAACTTAATTACCATATGTAAATTAGATAGCCAATGGGGATGTGCTGTATGGATCAGGGAACTCAAACTGGAGCTCTGTAACAATCTAGAGGGGTGAGATGGGGAGGGAGGTGAGAGGGAAATTCAAGAGGGATGGGACATATGTGTACCTATCGCTGATTCATGGTGATGCTTGACAGAAACCAACACAATATTGTAAAGTAATCGTCCTTCAATTAAAAATAAATAAATTAAAAAAAAAAAAGAAAGAAAGAAAAAGAGTCCCCAAAGAGTTCCTTCACACTGGGACAACCACCATTTTTGAAACAGGAAGAGGGCCTCACCAGACATCGCAGCTCCCAGTGACATAATCTTGGGCTTCCCAGCCTTCTAAAATGTGAGATATTAATGCTGGTTGTTCAAGTCATCCCGTCTATGGTATTTTTGTATTAGTAGCTTAAACACCAAGACACATGCTTCTTTCTTTATTTATTTTTTATCTTTGTACCCAAGCATTTTCCTCCTTCTTTATCACATAATTCAAGAAATGTTAAGGAGGTCTCATACTATAGGTCTACAATGCCAATGTCTTTAATAACATATTTGAGGAAATGTTAGCGTCTTATACAGACTTCCATAATAGCTGTGATGTGGTGGAAATGATCTAAGCCACCTCCTGTTTGTCAAGTTACGATAAATGGTAGATGACAATAAAGTCAATGCTAAGATTTTGTGTCTGTCACTATGCTGTCTTGTGAGTCAGTGATGCCCACAGGAGCTGTCAAAATGTTTATGACTCTCTCTTCCTTTACTCAGTGGCCTTGGGTATCGGTGTTTTGAGTGTTTAGTTTCTCTGCTTGCTGTGGCCTCCCTTTGTTCAATTTTCTCCATCGCCATTGGTTTATTGACTGTTCCCACTACCCCGTTTCACTGGCTGGTCTGTAGGAGTCCTCCACTCACTTGTGATTTTCCAAAGCATCCATTTTGTGAGATGAGAAATCAGCTTTACTTATTAAAACTGACTATAAAATAGTAGTAAGTAGATTCAGGGTAAGAATTAGGTGACCAGGGAAAAGTAAAACCCAGATGCGTCCCAAACAAACACTTAATGGCTCTTTTTAAATGGCAAAGAATATCGAATATAAAATGACTGCTGGAATGTAGACAACTTTTATGTTTATTGTTTGGCAGAAATCAACACAATAGTGTAAAGCAATTATGCTTCAATTAAAAATAAAGTTTTTAAAAAGTAAAAAAAAAAATATATATATATATATATATTTTTTTTTTTCTTGTGTTTCAATAGAGGACAGCCACCCAGAATTATTGTAGATGGGCCTCTCTGTATACTCTTGGACCCTGGTGCCTAACTTACTGTATCACATAGTAACTACTTAGTAAATATTAACTGAATGAAGAAAGAATGAATAAAAGAAACAAAAATCAGACCAACTTCAGACTTTTCATATGCAACATTTAATGCCAGAAAACACTGGAGTGCATTTAAAGTATTAAAAGCACAGAAAACATAATATTTCATAGCCAGCTGTTATTTAAATGAGAGGATGATATTCTCTAACATACAAAGCCTCTGAAACTTTGCTAAAGACCCATGCCAGGAACAGTTTGCATAAATATTTAAGTAAGAAAGTAGATAAATCTTAGGTGATGTTTTAAGAAATATATGGTATTTTAAAAGTTTTTATTCTTTGTTAAAAATTATAGTTTTAAAACTTGCCAAGAGAAAAGAACAAGAATAAACATATGTAAGCTGATACAAAATTAAAATTCTGGTTATGAAAATACCATCAGTTCAGTCACTCAGTCATGTCCTACTCTTTGTGACCCCATGAATCGCAGCACGCCAGGCCTCCCTGTCCATCACCAGCTCCCGGAGTTCACTCAGACTCACGTCCGTCAAGTCGGTGATGCCATCCAGCCATCTCATCCTCTGTTGTCCCCTTTTCCTCCTGCCCCCAATCCCTCCCAGCATCAGTCTTTTCCAATGAGTTAACTCTTTACATGAGGGTCCAGAATGATAATATCAGACATATTTGGGGAGTAGAGGTCAGTGAATGTGATATGTACTGAAGTGTTTATTTCTAAAATAATGGGAAAAAAAATAAATGGAGAGGATAATTATTTTTTAAAGAATAGGAAAGAAGATCAAGTTGAAATGATATGTGACAGCCGGTTCAAATATATAAATAACTATCATAAAAATTTAACTGAAAAAGAAACAAGATAAAATAATTAGATACAACATGTTTTAAGTTAAAAACATCATAAACATACACATATATAAACACCTTTTTAAATAAATAATTATAGATGCAGTCAAACTGTAAAATAGGAAAGAAAGATAATAATAAATGTGAACTTCAAAATGCTGATTGCCTGAAGGGATGGGTTCATATGTTTGGGGTTTAGGAAGAGCATACTGTCAATTTTCTAGTTTTTATGTTGACAGGACGTTTGCTTATTACTACTAAAAATGACTAATTATTAATACCTAAATATAGCTTTTGAATTATCTAACTACTGTTAGTTCCATCACTTCATGGGAAATAGATTGGAAAACAGTGGAAACAGTGTCAGACTTTATTTTTGGAGGCTCCAAAATCCCTGCAGATGGTGGTTGCAGCCATGAAATTAAAAGACGCTTACTCCTTGGAAGGAAAGTTATGACCAACCTAGATAGCCTATTCAAAAGCAGAGACATTACTTTGCCAACAAAGGTCCATCTAGTCAAAGCTATGGTTTTTCCAGTGGTCATGTATGGATGTGAGAGTTGGACTGTGAAGAAAGCTGAGTGCCGAAGAATTGATGCTTTTGAACTGTGGTGTTGGAGAAGACTCTTGAGAGTCCCTTGGACTGCAAGGAGATCCAACCAGTCCATCCTAAAGGAGATCAGTCCTGGGTGTTCTTTGGAAGGAATGATGCTAAAGCTGAAACTCCAGTATTTTGGCCACCTCATGCAAAGAGTTGACTCACTGGAAAAGACTCTGATGCTGGGAGTGATTGGTGGCAGGAGGAGAAGGGGATGACAGAGGCCGAGATGGCTGGATGGCATCCCCGACTCAATGGCCATGAGTTTGGGTGAACTCCGGGAGTTGGTGATGGACAGGGAGGCCTGGCATGATGCGATTCATGGGGTCCCAAAGAGTCAGACAAGACTGAGCGACTGAACTGAACTGAACTGAACTACCATTTGCAGTAGAAATCAGTAGTTCAGTACTCTCAGTTTCAGTTCAGTCCCTCAGTCGTGTCCGACTCTTTGTGACCCCATGGACCTCAGCACCCCAGGCCTTCCTGTCCGTCACCAACTCCCAGAGCATACTCAAACTCATGTCCATTACTACTAATTTAATATTTGTAAATTTCCACATGTCATATTGTATAATGTTTTAGTGAATATGAAATATATGAGAAGGATTTAATAGATGCAGTAATTTTCTGCGTTAGCATAAGATCATAGAATTTTCTACCCCAAATTCTTCTCCCATGAGAATTATAGGTAAACCTAAATACTGCAGGTGAGGTGAAAGAAAATGTTTATACAAACCAGATGTATTTTCCAATTCAGAGCATCCTTATATTAAAGTCCCTGTTTAATTAATTTCACACAATATTATCTGGTTGACTTACTCCCTCTCTCTAAAAACCTCTGGGAATATCTGAGCTATTGTACAGATGCTCTTACAGAGAATTACATTGCTAAGTGTCATTAGCATAAATCAAGATTCAACATTAATTTAATGGCTGGGGCTTGGAGCTGACAACCCCCTTTTATTCCCTCAATTCCAAATTCCTGTCTATGTTAATGGCTTCACTCACTGAGAGATTCTCAGTAGGGACCACCTCCTTCCAAGTGAGGAGCTTGTCTTCCCACTGTCTGGAAGTCACAAGCCTTCCCACCAGTTTCTTTTTTTTTTCCTTTTATTTTTATTTATTTATTTTTAAATTTTATTTAACTTTACAATATTGTATTGGTTTTGCCATATATCAAAATGAATCTGCCACAGGTATACATGTGTTTCCCCATCCTGAACCCTCCTCCCTCCTCCCTCCGCATACCAACCCTCTGGGTCGTCCCAGTGCTTCAGCCCCAAGCATCCAGTATCGTGCATTGAACCTGGAATGGCGACTCGTTTTATATATGATATTATATATATTTCAGTGCCATTCCCCCAAATCATCCCACCCTCTCCCTCTCCCACAGAGTCCAAAAGACTGTTCTATACATCAGTGTCTCTTTTGCTGTCTCATATACAGGGTTATTGTTACCATCTTTCTAAATTCCATATATATGCATTAGTATACTGTATTGGTGTTTTTTCTTCTGGCTTACTTCACTATGTATAATAGGCTCCAGTTTCATCCACCTCATTAGAACTGATTCAAATGTATTCTTTTTAGTGGCTGAGTAATATTGTGTATATGTACCACAGCTTTCTTATCCATTCATCTGCTGATGGACATCTAGGTTGTTTCCATGTCCTGGCTATTATAAACAGTGCTGCGATGAACATTGGGGTACGCGTGTCTCTTTCAATTCTGGTTTCCTCAGTGTGCATGCCCAGCAGTGGGATTCGTGGGTCATAAGGCAGTTCTATTTCCAGTTTTTTAAGGAATCTCCACACTGTTCTCCATAGTGGTTGTACTAGTTTGCATTCCCACCAACAGTGTAAGAGGGTTTCCTTTTCTCCACACCCTCTCCAGCATTTATTGCTTGTAGACTTTTGGATTGCAGCCATTCTGACTGGCATGAAATGGTACCTCATAGTGGTTTTGACGGAGAAGGCAATGGCACCCCACTCCAGTACTCTTGCCTGGAAAATCCCATGGATAGAGGAGCCTGGTGGGCTGCAGTCCATGGGGTCGCAAAGGGTCAGACACGACTAAGCGATTTCACTTTGACTTTTCACTTTCATGCATTGGAGAAGGAAATGGCAACCCACTCCAGTGTTCTTGCCTGGAGAATCCCAGGGACGGGGGAGCCTGGTGGGCTGCCGTCTATGGGGTCACACAAAGTCGGACACGACTGAAGTGACTTAGCAGCAGCAGCAGTGGTTTTGATTTGCATTTCTCTAATAATGAGTGATGTTGAGCATCTTTTCATGTGTTTGTTAGCCATCTGTATGTCTTCTTTGGAGAAATGTCTATTTAGTTCTTTGGCCCATTTTTTGATTGGGTCATTTATTTTTCTGGAATTGAGCTGTAGGAGTTGGCTTGTTCCCACCAGTTTCCACTGTTTTGAATATGTTGTCCTTTTCTGAAAACCTTCTTCCAAGAAGTCCACATACTTCCTTTCCTAATAAGCCTTTCCCATACTCTACGGTCATTTTTGGGAGATTAAGGAAGGGAAGAAAAAGCATTCCAGGTAGAAAAGGGGCTATACAGAAAGATAAGATGAAGCCCAGAAATCTCTGCTCTTATGCACAGAAAAGCCTGAAGGCCTATAGTACTTCAGCTTAAAGGCTGAGTACTTCCTGTAAGATGGACAGAGGCCAGCCCACCAACGGCCTGAAGCGCACACTTGAGTGTCTTCATGTAAGTCTTCATCTTACAGGGCACGTGTGTGTGCGACAGTCTTAGTCGCTCAGTCATGTCTGACTCTTTGCGACCCCATGGACTGCATCCTGCCAGGCTCCTCTGTCCATGGAATTCTCTAGGCAAGAATACTGGAGTTGGTAGCCATTTCCTCCTCCAGGGGATCTTCCCATCCCAGAGTCTGAACCTTAGTCTCCCGCACTGCAGGCAGATTCTGTACCATCTAAGCCACCAGGCAGGTGCAAATTAAGATTTTTAACCAGGAATGGTTCTAAATTGGGCTTGAGGAAGGGTAGAAAACCCTGCCTCTACACCTATGACCTTTTACCACAGGATTCCCCCTTTTTTTTTTTTTTTTTGTCTTTCTTCTAATTGTTATGTATGATATAAATCTCCACAAACCTTGTTTGGGAAAAAAAAAGTATGAAAGAAACTATGATAGTATTTATTTGGTGATTCCAAAGTATCAAACACATTAATTGCTGTTCATCATTTAATCCTTACTGGAGTCCAGTGAGATAGATGCTCTTTTATTACCACTCCCATTTTACAGATCAAGATCACAAGCATAGGAATTAAGTAATTTGTCAAAGATCACACAGTAAGTTGACGAGCATGAGGAGGCTGTCTCAAAGCAGAGCGAGTGTTATTAGCCACTGCTTTAGTGCTTTCCATTGAAATGTGCACGTGGCTTGCAGAACTTAATTATAATATTCCTATATGAGGTTTCCAGCCATTGAGGAGCCAGAGATCGCACATGAATGAGCCCTGTGAGATTCAGGGCTTTGCTCTGAATACTGCTGATGTACAGCAAAGGACATATTAAATGTGTTTACTTGGCTTTCAACTAACTCTCTCTATGGATATTATTTGTGTCCTTAATATAAATGAACACCTATTAATGGTCTGCTGTGTGTTCTAGGTAGTTGGCTAAACTCATTTAATATATAATTTATTGATGTGATTGTTTTACAGAGACATATATAAAGAGTTTTTCATGTGAATCTTTGCATGTGAATCATTTCATGTGAGAATATCTGGACTCTAGACATTTGAGATATTCTAATAATATTTTTATATTTTGAATGACACAGATGATAAATACAATCAACTGATAGTTTAATACTTCAGTAATATTATCAAAGAAGAAAAGGAGCTAATACTTACTTTATGTCTAATAAATGCTGGGCACTATCAGTGTGCTCTGCTTAGTGTCTCAGTCGTGTCCAGCTCTTGCTACCCCATGAACTGCAGGCCACCAGGCTCCTCTGTCCTAGAGGCTTCTCCAGGCAAGAATACTGGAGTGAGTTGCCATCCTCTTCTCCAGGGGATCGTCCCAACCCAGGGATCAAACCGAGGTCTCTTGTACTGCAGGTGGATTCTTTACCGATTGAGCCACCAGGGAAGCCCACTATCTGTATAGCATCTCAGTATTTCTCAAAACAAATCTTGAGGTAGGTAAATCACTCAGTCCTCTCCGACTCTTGGTGACCCCATGGACTTCAGCACACCAGGCTTCCTTGTCTTTCACCATCTCCCAGAGTTTGCTCAAACTCATGTGCATTGAGTCGATGATGCCATCCAACCATATCATCCTCTATCGTCCCCTTCTCCTCCTGCCTTCAATCTTGCCCAGCATCAGGGTCTTTTCCAATGAGTCGGCCCTTTGCATTAGGTGACCAGAGTATTGGAGCTTCAGCTTCAGCATCAGTCCTTCCAGTGAATATTCAGGACTCATTTCCTTAAGGATTGACTTATTTGATCTCCTTGCTGTACAAGGGAGTCTCAAGGGTCTTCTCCAACACCACAATTTGAAAGCATCAATTCTTCAATTCTCAGTCTTCTTTAAGGTCCGACTCTCACATCCTCATGTGACTATTGGAAAAAAACCATAGCTTTGACTATACGGACCTTTGTTGGCAAAGTGATGTCTCTGCTTTTTAATATGCTGTCTTGGTTTGTCATAGCTTTTCTTCCAGGGGACAAGTATCTTTTAATTATTGCCATTTTATAGATAAGGAAACTGAGGTTCAGAGAAGTTATGGAACTTGCCCAGTATTTCCCTGTAAATATGTATTGATGCTGGAATCCAACCTAGGTGTGTCTGAGCCCAAAGATTCTGCTGTTTTTACTGTGACCTACTCAATACATGATCACTACGTGCATTAAAAGTATGTATACATTTTTGGATATGTAAACAGGAAAAAAAAAAACACTTAAGATACAAAATTTGAATGATGTTCTGAGTCTGTTGATCCACAAGGCAACATTCTAGTGATGTGGTCAATAGTCTTCCCCAAACTGGCAGTTGTGGGCTTCTTCTCAGTACAATAGGATGGTTAGGTTAGAAATGCAATATAAATGACCATCTAAATGATTTCCTCAGTTGTCAGTACAGGGTCAACTTTCTCTACACTAAACACTTTAATCAGACACAATTGAGTGGACTCTGGGCGGAAGGTAAAGATTTTCCTTTAAAGTCATGGTTATAGTCTAAAACTAATGAGGACCTTAAAGTATCTGACCTTCTTTGAAAAGATCATTGCCTTTTTTTTTTTTTTTCCTTCTTGATGATAATCATTTAGACATTAAGTATGGTCTTGTATATTCAATATACATGTCAAGTCCAAATTGAAAAGGGCAGTTATAATTATTCCCTGAGAAGTGCTTATATTTCCTGAGATTTGCTACCTATATGCAAAGCCACACACAGCTCCACATTATATATCATATCAACAGCCTCAAACTCACCAACCAGTGGGGCCTGGAATTATTCTCACTGCCCTTGGCACACAAATATCCAGAGACACATCTTTTCCCTTTTTCTATCATGTTAATTAAAACTCTACAGTCGAATTTCCAGCTTTTCTTTTTTGTGCTTGGAGTTTTTGTTTTTTGGGTTTTCAGTTCAGTTCAGTCGCTCAGTCATGTCCAACTCTTTGCGACCCCATGAATCGCAGCACGCCAGGCCTCCCTGTCCATCACCAACTCCCGGAGTTCACCCAAACTCCTTTCCATCAAGTCAGTGATGCCATCCAGCCATCTTATCCTCTGTCATCCCCTTCTCCTCCTTCCCCCAACCCCTCCCAGCATCAGAGTCTTTTCCAATGAGTCAACTCTTCACATGAGGTGGCCAAAGTATTGGAGTTTCAGCCTCAGCATCAGTCCTTCCAAAGAACACCCAGGACTGATCTCCTTTAGAATGGACTGGTTGGATCTCCTTGCAGTCCAAGGGACTCAAGAGTCTTCTCCAACACCACAGTTCAAAAGCATCAATTCTTCGGTGCTCAGCTTTCTTCACAGTCCAACTTTCACATGCATACATGACCACTGGAAAAACCATAGCCTTGACTAGACAGAACTTTGTTGGCAAAGTAATGTCTCTGCTTTTGAATATGCTGTCTAGGTTGGTCATAACTTTCCTTCCAAGGAGTAAGCGTCTTTTAATTTCATGTCTGCAATCACCATCTGCAGTGATTTTGAAGCCCCCAAAAATAAAGTATGACACTGTTTCCACTATTTCCCCATCTATTTGCCATGAAGTGATGGGACCAGATCCCATGATCCTAGTTTTATGAATGTTGAGCTTTAAGCCAACCTTTTCACTCTCCTCTTTCACTTTCATCAAGAGGGTTTTTAGCTCCTCTTCACTTTCTGCCATAAGGGCGGTCTCATCTGCATATCTGAGGTTATTGATATTTCTCCCGGCAATCTTGATTCCAGCTTGTGCTTCATCCAGCCCAGCATTTCTCATGATGTACTCTGCATATAAGTTAATTAAACAGGGTGACAATATACAGCCTTGATGTACTCCTTTTCCTGTTTGGAACCAGTCTGTTGTTCCATGTCCAGTTCTAACTGTTGCTTCCTGACCTGCATATAGGTTTCTCAAGAAGCAGGTCAGGTGCTCTGGTATTCCCATCTCTTGGAGAATTTTCCACAGTTTATTGTGATCCACACAGTCAAAGGCTTTGCCATAGTCAATAAAGCAGAAATAGATGTTTTTCTGGAACTCTCTTGCTTTTTCCATGATCCAGCAGATGTTGGCAATTTGATCTCTGGTTCCTCTGCCTTTTCTAAAACCCGCTTGAACATCTGGGAGTTCATGGTTCATGTATTGCTGAAACCTGGCTTGGAGAATTTTGAGCATTACTTTACTATCGTGTGAGATGAGTGCAATTGTGCAGGAGTTTGAGCATTCTTGGCATTGCCTTTCTTTGGGATTGGAATGAAAACTGACCTTTTCCAGTCCTGTGGCCACTCCTGAGTTTTCCAGATTTGCTGGCATATTGAGTGCAGCACTTTCACAGCATCATCTTCCAGGATTTGAAATAGCTCCACTGGAATTCCATCCCCTCCACTAGCTTTGTTCATAGTGATGCTTTCTAAGGCCCACTTGATTTCACACTCCAGGATGTCTGGCTCTAGGTGAGTAGGGGACTGTTTTGTTTGTTTGTTTGCTCTGTGTTTTGTTTTCAGGCTTGATACAATCCACTTCTCAGTTGTTCATTAACTGCTAACTTGCTTCAGTCATGTCCAACTCTGTGCAACCCCATAGACAGCAGCCCATCAGGCTCCCCCATCCCTGGGATTCTCCAGGCAAGAACACTGGAGTGAATTGCCATTTCCTTCTCCAATGCATGAAAGTGAAAAATGAAAGTGAAGTCGCTCAGTCGTGTCTGACTCTTTGCAACCCCATGGACTGCAGCCTACCAGGCTCCTCTGTGCATGCTAGGCAAGAGTACTGGAGTGGCGTGCCATTGCCTTCTCTGGTTCATTAACTAGGGCCCTGGAAAAGATGATGGCTTCCTCTCTGAAAGTCCAAACACTTTCTATTAGTCATCATCACTGTCAGGGATCCTGTTCTGAACGGCATTATTTTCTACCCATCATGCTGGACTTTCTTGAATATTGACTCCAAGCACAGTAGAGTTTACCATGTTCCTTTGGGCCATGGACAGTGGACTTTTCTGGCTCTGGGAAGAAATAATACATGTCCAGGGGCAGAACCCTAGTCACACCCAGCTCCTGCTCTTATTTTTTTTTCCTAATGAGCCTGAGTTGCTGTGGACCCAACATGCTCCATACATATGAAATACACATGCATTCCTGCTTCTTTCTTCCCATCCAGGTTTTAGTATTTTGTGCTTATTTTAAGCCTGTACTGCGACTGTTCTGTATTTCACCTCCAATCCATGCTACATATCTATGTCAAATTGATCTCCCCAGAGTTTCACTTTCTTTATACTACCCTTTTCAAAAATACTTTATAGCTTCCTGTTGTCTGAAATAAGCTGAAAAATTGTTAAGCCTGACAAAGAATATCTTTCACATACAGTGTTTTGGTCTATCCAGACATATGTCCTCTGTACTCACTCTACCCCATATACTGATATAACTTTACTGGTCTTTATTCTCTGATCATTTACCTTGACTCTTCCCCGTAACTGAAGGAACCCCAAGCTCCCTATTTCTTCATCTGTTTTCATTTGCCTGCTTTTTAAGACTTTTTCCTCCATGACAATTCCCCTTTTAAAGAATTTCACAGTTGAAAGAAACCTTTGAAGGCACTGAGGTCAATCATAGATTTTTGTGATCTGCTCCTCTCCAAAATATGCTTTGTTGACGGTCACATAATTTATGTCTGGTGGCAGGGACATTAGTACAGGGCTAAAACTGTGTCTTACCTGTGTATTGTCAGGGTATGATCCATTTTAGAAACAGTATATTTTCTTGAAATATCTTTGCTAAATGAATGAATAAATGAATGAGTGACTCTTTCTTGAGGCAGGTGCCAGCAAACATTTCCTGTAAATGGTCACGTAAATGAATTTGGCTTTGTGGGGTGTATGATCTCTGTCACAACTCCTCGCATCTGCTACTGTAGCAGTAAAGCAGACAAAAACAATGTGTTTTTAATGTCTCTAAATAAAGAGCATAGAATTGGTGGCAAGATTTGGCAGTCTGTAATTCACCAACTTTTGTCTTAAGGCACAAACCATCTCTAAACAGTTTTTAGTATTCTTCCTTAGTTACTTCAAATATCTCTAGGGAAAATTTTATAATGTTTTCTCTGATGTTCCAAAACAGCTCACATGCTTCCTGTGCTCACGTTCAATTCTTTCAGTGATTTCTTGTATTAATGTTATTTTGATTTTCTTTACTAACTTAGCCTTTCTCCTATATTATGTCCCATTTGTTTGTGGATTTTTCAAAACAAAAAGCAGTACTCCATATTGATATGACTACTGAAAGGCAATTCAAGCTCATTCCCTACCTTACTCTATATGGGACAGATGTAATAGTAAAACTTGCCATGGCATTTGTAGGGGAGAACTTATGCTGTAGCTAGTTCAGAACTCTCATAGTGCAGCTCTATACTCTTATCTAAACTATGGGTTCTCCACCTCTCAGATCCCATGTCTGATGATCTGAAGTGTAGTAATAATAGAAATAAAGTTCACAATAAATGTAATGCAGTGGAATCATTCCAAAACCATCCCCACCTCTCTGGTCCGTGGAAAAATTGTCTTCCATGAAATTGTCCCCTGTGGCCAAAACGGTTGGAGACTTCTAAATTCTAAACCATTCTATATTATGTAGTGTTTGGTGGTAGAGAGGAGTGGAGACTGAATAGAGAGTCTCATAGTTTTACTATATGGCTTTCTTATTTTATTTTGAAAGACTGATATGAAAGACTAGTTTATAAATAATATCTGTAATCTCATTTGCTAAGCCACTTAGGTTGTGTCCAACTCTTTGCAACCCTATGGACCATAGCCTTCCAGGCTCCCCTGTCTATGGGATTGTCCAGGCAAGAATACTGGAATGGGCTGCCATTCCCTCCTCCAGGGGATCTTCCCAACCCAGGAACTGAACCCTGGTCTCTTAGTCTTCGCATTGGCAGGCGGGTTCTTTACCACTAGATAATGATTCTCACCAAATGCATTGTGTTACCTTTATTTCATCACTCAGTCACTTGTGATCTTTGTCCCATCCGTTCTCTCCCTTTTATTTTATCTTCCCATATACATATTCAGTTAATCACACCAAGATATTTATCAAGTATTTACCACGTTGCTGGTTACAGTGCCAGGTACCAGCAACTGGTAGGCTCTTCCTCAATGGATAACAACTATTTTCTGCCTCACTGTGGCAAGTTTCATTCTTATCTCAGTTTATCAGATTTTGTCTTGTGTTTATTTATCATGCTAAGCCCTTAGTGCAGCATTTCTATGGAATCACATGAGTAAACCAAGAATACCACGTATGTTTAAATAGAAGAGTACGATAATGTCACCCAGAGTTAAGAGTGGGCAAATGAAATAAAGGAATTAATGATCTGGAATTTCTTTAGAAACAGCTTAAAGCAATATAATTCCAGACAAGAGATTACAGAAAGATGATGACTGCTGAGTTGAACTGTTCGCTGGTTGTAAAATCCTAACTGCAGTCTCTCAAAATTACACAGAATTAGGTAACAGGATTCTGTGTTCCGATTGTAAAGCCTGCCTGAAGTAATATTTTACCGGACCATAAGTTGTTCAGACTACATTTCATGCCTGATAAAATCCTTACATTTATGGTAGAAAATTTAAGCCTTTGTTCTGTAACTAATCTTTTAAGTTTTCCAAAACCGAGCAGTTCGGGAATTTTTTTTTTTTTTTTTCCCCTAGAAAATGGCATGACTAAAAGAATACTGTTCTTCAAAAATAGACTAGCATAATTAGGAATTTTTCTCAAATTATCTTTGAAATTAGTCTTGAATTATATTTTGTAGGTTTTCTAGACAAGAGGACTGGAGTGGGTTGCCATTTCCTTCTCCAGGGGTTCTTCCCAACCCAGGGATTGAACCTGGGTTCCCCGGCATTGGGGGCAGACGTACCATCTGAGCCACCAGGGAAACCCTATATATGCACAGATATATACACATATGTGCATATACATTTTAATATAATGTTATAAATTCATAAATGTAGATATACAGATAGAGATTTCTGTATCTACTAATTTATCTCAGTCTGGAATTTAAGAGACATAAATAGATTAGATTAATATTCCTACAGCAGTATAATTGTAGTCATTGGGTAACACTGAAGAATGCTTTCTAATTTACAGGTTTAAACGTATCCTTATCAACTGTGTTTACTGCCTAGATAAAAATATGTTGAAAATTAGATTAAACTGTTCTCTGTGGAAGATGGGAAGATCAAATGAATAGGATATGGACTTTAGATCCAGTCATATCTGTGTTCAATTCTCAGTTCCATGTATTCTGAATTTGTATTCTTGCTTTAGGTCAGTTTTCCAAAGAAACAGACTCTGAGGTGGAGGTTTTGATGTAGGAAGTTTGTTGAAGAGTGTATTTGTGTTTAATTATAGGTGTCCCAGAAGGCCAAAGAGGGGCCTGGCCTTTCTACCCATATGAGTGAAAGAAAGTGAAAGCATTAGTCTCTCAGTCAAAGCACTTAGCAGGGCACTTTGCAATCCCATGGACTGTAGCCCACCAGGCTCCTCTGTCCATGGCATTATCCAGGCAAGAATACTGATGTGAGTTGCCATTCCCTTCTCCAGGGGATCTTCCCAACCCAGGAATCAAACCCAGGTCTCTTGCATTGCAGGCAGATTCTTTACCATATGAGCCACCAGGGAAGCCCTTGTATCTGTATAAGGATCAGTCATTAGAAGTGAGCTGCCTGTGGGAAGGTGAATGATCTTGGGTCAAGCACTTCCCTTTGGTGGAATGAGGAAAATCCCCAGAGAAAGAGTCACTGTGAGCCACCAGGAACCAGTACTTCCGGCAGCTGGGGGATGAGTGCCTTGTCCTGAGGGAGATCTGGATTCTGTCCTGCAGCATCTACCATGTGCATTCCTGTGACTCTTGGCTCTTTATGCTTCATGTATTACATTTATCACATCTTGGAACAGCCCCTTCAGCATTCTGGTAAGTCTCCTTTCCTGGCAAAGCCCCTAAGTGGAAGGTTAGAACTCCAGCCCGTGCCAGTGCAGCTAGTTTCAAGGACACAGCTGAAAACTACTCTCCCTTTATTCTTTTCTCTCTTCTACTAACTGTCCTAGGGTATCCTTACCCAGCACTTCTACTGATCCATATGGCTTACCTTGGGGGTGGAACAGGCCATTACTGAGGGGTCTGAACCCCTCCTCACAAGTCCCTTCTTAGGCCATGGCTGCTGCACTTGTCCATTTATTATCAAAAACAAGGAAATACCAAGAAATTCCCATTGAATCACCTGAAGACTACAAATTCTTCCCTGCCCTTGTTATCCGACAGTAGCCCTCTTCCTGATGCTGACCACTTATCCCTAATAGTACGACTCCTCTCTTTGTGCTAGTCTCCTAGCACAAGGAACCCAAAGTACTTGGATATGAGGTATATCCTAAAGTTCAGTGAGACTCCTCCCGTGTCCTCTCATGAAGCGTGTGCGTGTGCTTAGTCACTCGGTCATGTCCGACTCTTGCAGCCCCATATGCTGCAGCCCGCCAGGCTTCTCTGTCCATGGCATACTCCAGGAAAGAATACTGGAATGGGTTGTCATTTCCTTCTCCAGGGGATCTTCCCAACCCAGGAAACAAACCCGGGTCTTCTGCATTGCGGGCAGACCCTGTACTGACTGAGCTATGAGGAAAGGCCCTCGTGAAGCATACTCCCTCTGAAAACCAGGATCTCTAGATGCAGAGAGTCTAAATTTGTGGGTTAGAAAGCACAGATTCCCCATTTAGGCCACTGGGAGTGATGTCAGTTTTGACTACTTCTACTTCCTCCCCTGGTTTCCTAGACCCATGTAATCTGTCTACTGGAGTGTGTGCATGCGAGCATGCTCAGTCATGTCCAACTTTTTTGGAACCCATGACTATAGTCTGCTAGGTTCCTCTGTCCATGAAATTTTCCAGACAAGAGTACTGGAGTGGTTGCCACTCCCCATTCCAGGGCATCTCCCTGATGCAGGGATTGGTCTTCTACATCTCCCACATTGGCAGGTAGATTCTTTACCACTGCATCATCTGGGAAGCCCTATCTATTGGAGATGAAATACCAAAGAATGGTCATGGGTTAGTGTGTTTCCCACATCCTTTACATGGCACCCATCATCACAGGACATCATTTCCAAGCTGGTGCCACAGCTGCCCCTCCAGAAGGCTATTCCATATGTCTGTCATGCCAGCAGTTTCTAGCTCATGCCGTATGTATCAGGATAGGTGGATCCCATGATTATATATACACTGCTGACTTCCACTGTATTTCCATTGGTGAGAGGTAATATTATGCCATGTTGTGTACTGATGAATCAGGTACTCTATAGGCGCTTGGATAACAGTGATGAATAAGGCTCTGCGGGCAGATAAGCAAACCCTTATTTAGAACTGGTTTTAGTTCAGGTCAAAATGAATCACTGTTCTTAAGGTGGCAGGAATCCAATGTCATAATCAGCTTTCTATCACGTGGCTGGTTGGTCTCCCTATGGATGGTGCTGAAATTGAAGCTCAGCACAGATCCCTGTTACTGCCAAGGTAGGCAGCTCATCAGCCTTTATGAGGCTGTGGGGAAATAGAAATATATATTGTGTGGCCTGAATCAAATAGATGGCTTCCACCAAGACAGCAAAGGGAAGGTTATTCTAAGGCCTAAAAAAGAAATATAAGAGGAAAATGGAACTTCTTGGGCAAGGATCAGAAACAGGAATCAGAAGCTAACAGAAGACCAAGACTAGATCCCAGAATTGTTTAAGCTGCATAAGATGGTGTTAAGCCAGTGGCTAGAATGTGGTCTACTAACATCTCACTAATTTATGTACTTATTATTCTTTCTTTTTTAATTTCCTGTTTTGTTTGCCCTTAATTCCCATGGTTCCATTTCATCTTCATTACTTTTTGGTGGACTACTTGATTTTCCAAGTTAAAAGAACAGAGACCAACTTGGAAAATTTGGGCAAATTAATCACTTCAGATATGATTCATTTTCCTTATTAAGAAAATCACAGTGAAAATATTTGCCTGAAGAGTTATGGGATATAAAAGCATATCTACAAAGTACTGTGTATGGTAGCTCCTCAATCACTTCTTATTAATTTTGAAAAACTCCTAAACAACTGCTGCTGAATTCCTAAGGAGGAAATGATAGGCCTCCCCTCTTTGTTCGGGGCACTGGTTGTAGAGATCTGGCAAAGTAGGAATAAGTCAGAGAAATGAGATGAGTTAGTAGAGATCCACTTCCCATGTTCCTAGGAGCTCACGTAATCAGATTCAGTGATTGGCCATGAATTTTATTTTTTGAAATAGTATAATTTTTGTGTTAACTTTGGGATGTTCTTGATTTACTAGCTCTGTGATGTTAAGTAAATTCTTCAATACTTGTGGACCCTAGAAAATTTTAATAAAAATGTTAGTTACCTCATGGGCTTGGTAGGTAGGGTAAATGAGAAATGTGTGTAATTCACATATAACTGTACATAATATCCCATATGTCATATGCATGGCAGCCTGATTGTGTCATGTCTACCACATAACAAATGCTATTATTATTATGGTTTCCCAGAATACATATCTGAGATCCCAAAAGGATGTTTTATTTCAGCGTTTTTCCCTCACCTCCCCATTCCTCAAAGAGAACAATGACTACAGAACATCAGTTGGGTAAATAGTGCATTATCATAATTACAATTTCCCTGAGAAAAGTGGCTTGCAGTTTGAATATTCAGTGTCACAATTGCAATTTCCATAAGGAATGTAGAACAGTTATTATAAACAACACAATGACCACTTGGTCCATAAGGGAGAACAGATTATCGGGGGAGTGAGAAGAGACGGGTAGCACGAGCCTGTGTTCTAATTAGCATTCAAGGGTAGAAACACAGGACCCGAGAATAAGTTGTAATAGCCTCTTAAAGCACTTTTGTCTGAATTTATCAAACAGTCTTCTCATGATGCAGGATTCCTAGGTTGATTAAGTCCTGCCTATGTAATTTTTCCTTATATCTAATCATTTTTAGTAAACATCCTCCCTGTATCTTTCCTCATTGTCATTCATGATTGCTATGCCCCTAAGAAATTTTAAAAAGCAAACTAACAAAATACGAAAAGCACAAAATGTTTTAAAAAATAGATTAAGGGGAGAAAAAGTTTCATCAGAGGGTTTCTCTCTTCACAGTTAAATGTGTCTCCTTTGTCAAGGGAAAAATGCTAAAAGTTTTTTTTTAACAAATGCTCTTTTTACTTCTGTTGCCTTAATTGGTTTCACTTAAATTTCCTTTTTTTTCCCCCTGTCTTTTTTATTTTTTGCAGGTGATATGAGAAAAACAGAATGCAGCTTTCAAGGTTGGTACTTTTCATGATGTTTTAACACCTCTTATTAATATGAAACAGAGTATGAAAGAAGTAGAGTGTCGTTAGTTTTTCACAGCTAGTGATTAGAAGCCATTATGCTTTTATTTTTTTCACTCGTGGATGGAGAAGTACAACATAAATTGTTACAAAGTACAATGTAGCAATTGAATATAATCTGATAAAATCCTTGGCAAAATTGTGAAATTTGAAATATTCAATGGTTTTCTACTCTATTCATGCATCATGCCATCCATCCACCATTCATATTTTTTTTTCAGTGAATACTTATTACATACATACTGTGTACAAGGCCCTGTGGTCTGATTTTCCTCTATTCATACCGTGTTTGGCTCAGTTCAGTTCAGTCGCTCAGTCGTGTCCAACTCTTTTCGACCCCATGAATCAGAGCACGCCAAGCCTTCCTGTCCATTACCAACTCCCGGAGTTCACTCAGACTCAACGTCCATCGAGTCAGTGATGCCATCCAGCCATCTCATCCTCTGTCGTCCCCTTCTCCTCCTGCCCCCAATCCCTCCCAGCATCAGAGTCTTTTCCAATGAGTCAACTCTTCGCATGAGGTGGCCAAAGTACTGGAGTTTCAGCTTTAGCATCATTCCTTTCAAAGAACACCCAGGGCTGATCTCCTTCAGAATGGACTGGTTGGATCTCCTTGCAGTCCAAGGGGGACTCTCAAGAGTCTTCTCCAACACCACAGTTCAAAAGCATCAATTCTTCAGGGCTCAGCTTTCTTCACAGTCCAACTCTCACATCCATGCATGACCACTGGAAACTGACCTTCACCATATTCCCAATCCCACACATTTTTCCAATGTTCCTTGATATCTCTGACAATAAACCTTCATCTGTTATCACAGATCTTCAATTTAACTTACTATATCTGATACACGAGCAGTGTTTCCAGCACATTGCTCAGTTATGCACTCAGATATGTCCCAAATAATTGAGATAAAACCATTATGGTGGAGAGAAAACCATTAGTGTGACAATGAGCAAATGACTCCTCTCTTCATACTAATAAACTGTATGATGCTTTTTACTATTATGTGAGATGCATTGCTATTTGTAGATTACTATAACATAGTTTAGGTGGACTTCCCTGGTGGCTCAGATGGTAAAGCGTCTGCCTACAATGTGGGAGCACCCCACTCCAATACTCTTGCCTGGAAAATCCCATGGATGGAAGAGCCTGCTAGGCTACAGTCCATGGGGTTGCAAAGAGTCGGACATGACTGAGTGACTTTCTTCTTCTTTCTTATAACATAGTTTAGTAGTAATCTATTTAGTGTAATCTATAATATCAGTTATCTTTTCTCAAAAGTCTGGCTATAGGCCTTCTTTCCCTATACAATTTAAGCAATCTTAAGACTTTCAGGAACAAATGTGTTATTACATTGTATTTGAAAACAAGCAAGGCATTCAAAATACACATGAAATGGCTCCTTTGTAAGAATGGCAGTGGTAGATTGAACCAAACTTCTTGGGAAACAGAGACTGAAAGTTTTCTGCTTATTTTTTTCTGCTAAATCAGCAGTGGTTAGTGAATAGAAATTTATAAACTTATGCGCTAAATATTGTTTTAATTTTGAGGGAATGTTCCTATTGTTTTATTATCATGAACATTATTATATTTACTTAAAAGAGGCTTTCTAATTTTCCTTACTAAAATTGATTTCCTGTAAAGCATTAAAAGAAAAAGAAAAAAAAAAAACTAAAGTCTTGAGGTCCTCAACAGAAAATTCTGCTGCCAGAGGTTTTCACAAACATAACTTTCATAATTGGAAGGGACTCTAGTGACTATCTGCCAATCTAATTTAACTCATTTAATCTAAAGAAGTCTAAATTATCTCAGCCATCAATCTATGTAATTATAATACTTACTGGGAAGTGCTGAGTAGTGGTTGAGAAGTTGGTCTCTCAAATCAGCGTGCCTGAGTTTGAATGTTATTTACCCATATATTTTTTGCATATTGAGCCAGCTTATTAACATCTCTTGTCCCTGCTTTCTTCAGTTGTAAAATGAAAGAAATGAGACTACATTCTTCATAAGGTTGTTAGAGAATAAATGAGACTGTGTGTTTACAAATCACTTTGACATATTGTAAGAATACAGTAAATGATTGTTGCCATTATTATTACTTTTCTATGATTACTGTTATTACAAAGCATTATTACAAAGCAGGCAGCATCTTCACTTCTCTGAAATAAACTTCTCTATGGATGTGATCTTTCATTTTCCCCATCAGAGATGTATGTATTCACCTTATGGTCACATTTGGTTGCCTGTGAAATTATAGATAACCTGGGACTGTCTATCAAGTTAGGACATCTTCTGGTAGCAAACAGTATCTACTTTTTTTTTTTCTAAATATAAGATTTGATAAACATCACCAAGGTGAGAAAAGTAAGCAATCTGAGTGATTGCTGGGGGTGGGGTAGGAGTGGAGAACAGAATGAGTGATAGCAAGAAGGAAGTCATTGGAAGGAGAGATTTGGTGCCAACTTCCAAATCTCACTCGGACAGAAACTAGCATTGTCTGTGCCTTTGTGTGCAGAGAGCCCCTTCATTCATGGTGATGTGAGGCCTGATAGATGGATGGGAGGCTGATGAAGATTGGTGGAAGAGAGGAAACCTGCAGGAAAGATTGGAAGTTATTATTCCATGGCAATAAAAATGGCAAAGTGGAAGAACCATATAAAAGAATGCAACTAGAGCCCCTTTCTCTTGGTGAGACCTGCAGAGTGTTTTATGTAGCTGGCATCCAGGCATATTAGAGGAAAGCCATCCCTCCCTCAGTGGAGACTGGTCACTGACCCCAGACCGTGTCACCAACATGCAAAGGCCATCCAACAGGAGCCTCTTGGTGCCGGGGCTCAGGGTAAGCCCAAATGCAAGAGGTTGGAGTGAACAGATCCTACTCTGTTCAGCCTCTCTTGGTGAGGCAACAGACACCCCAGGGTCCACCAGACTGATGGCATAAGAAGGGGAGATTTGTCAGCTCCCCACATAAATCTTTGGATTCATCTTGACACATGTTCTGGCAAGTATGTATACATGTTAAACTTTGACCTTTTATAGAGAAAGAGCCTCCTTTGATCCAACAGGAAAAATGGCACCTCTAATTCAGTGTCATAGAAACTGCCAGGTATTTCATAATCCAAGTAAAGCAGGAGAGTACTGAAATGTCTTCATCTGGCCTCTGAGTTAGCAAGACTCAAAACCTAATTTATAAACACACATGGGTAAAGCTCTGTAGCACAGCTCTGTAGTCTCAAGTAGTCTCATCCATCAGCATCTGAAACATCACTGGGTGACACCAGTTATGGTCTTCACACTGACTCCACTGCTGCTGCTGCTGCGTCTCTTCAGTCGTGTCCGACTCTGTGTGACCCCATAGACGGCAGCCCACCAGGCTCCCCCGTCCCTGGGATTCTCCAGGCAAGAACACTGAAATGGGTTGCCATTTCCTTCTCCAATGCATGAAAGTGAAACATGAAAGTGAAGTCGCTCAGTCATGTCTGACCCTCAGCAACCCCATGGACTGCAGCCTTCCAGGCTCCTCCATCCATGGGATTTTCTGCAGGAGTACTGGAGTGGGGTGCCATTGCCTTCTCCGACTGACCACAGTACATGATAAAACAATTATCTCTAATCCTGTGAAAACTACAGTGGTCAAGGAGGAATTGAAAGAAAAAAATCATGATGGTCCCAGACCCACCTCTGGGAAATACTGACATTTTGATTGAACCTGCCTGTGACATCTAGTCTATCCCGACATTACCCCTGAGCACTCTGTCCCTTATATACACAGGCGTTTCTGATGACTGGTGTGAACCCCTGTGATCCCCTGATCCCCTGAGCAGTAGGTCTGCTCATGCCCTTCTCATGAAAGGGAATCCATTACAGACTTGTGTATCTAAAAAGTACTTTAAACTAGTGTTCATTTTAGCCTTTTTTCCCCTCAAATAATGAAATTCAGGCGCACAGAAGTTAACTATCCTAAGTCATGATAGTACTAGTACATGTGTACTAGTACACTAGTGTCCAAATAAGGACCACAATCACATTGCCTTACTCACTCCTGAACCTCAACCACCAAGCAGTCCTTCACCAAGACAGGAAGGTCTTGTTTGGAATGGAAACTATTTCTGAAACACTGCATTCTATAGCATGCTGGGGCCTGAAATTGTCATTCATCTTCTGTTGTTAAGCCCTTCTCAAATGGTCTTACTTCCCTGACTATATCAAGAGTTCCGTAAGGGTAGAGCTCATCGCTACAATTTCTGTGCATTTTTACCATATTTAAAAGTTCTAAATCAGTAAATATTGTACAGCTTATTTTGATCTAAGCCTTGTCAAGAGCACTGAACCCTTACCTCTTCCAACTCGGTGAGTTCTATTTACATTACTTATAGAAGACCCTCCCCCTGAAGGTGACCAAAAAGCAAACACGTACGATTAGGCTTTTGTTTTGCTCTGGGGTTGTCTGGGGGTTGCTTTGTTTTCAACTTTACCATGGGATTAGACAAAGAATGAACATATCAAAAAATTAACTCATTGAAATAGTCTCTGCTGGCATAAATGTATATTTTAGGACAAGAGTATAGGGAAGGTAGTCAAAAAGAAATGTTTAATCCAGTCCATTGAGCTGAATTACTTGGGCTTAGTGACTTACAAGCTGAATCATTAGAGCGAATGGTAAAGATAGAGAAGGCCTTTGGAAAATGTGAATGTATCTTTGAGCAGATAGCAAGAAGGGTCCATCCATGTTCGGTCGCTCAGTCGTGTCTGACTCTTTGCAACCCCATAGACTGTAACCCACCAGACTCCTCTGTCCATGGGATTTCCCAGGCAAAAATACTGGAGTGTGTTGCCATTTCCTTCTCCAAAGAAGAGTACAGAGACTGAATGTTATTAGAATGAAAAGTCTCCATATTTTTCTAATATAGAAGAAAGATTGCAAATAAAAAAAAAAACACAAATTTCCTTTTTATTACAGAGTCTAAATCTAATTTTTCTTTGTCCTTCTGTGTATGTGAAAATAGGATGTAGGTCTTATTTCCATGTCAGGACTCTTTAGTACTAGGATTCTTTCACACCAGGAACATTGTGTTTAGATTTGAGTACCACAAATCTAGATGACTATAAAAAATATATTTTTTTTCCTTGCTTTTAAATAGAGTGTTATTCAAAAAGCACAGCTTAGATAATGATTATTAATTAAAGAGAATTCTGATATTCACTTGACTCTTTCATAGATCATTTAAGATGATCAAATTAACAACTCCTTTTCCCATCTCTCCTTTATTTACAACAGGCAATATTTTGAATGTTTTCACAAATCAAAATATTAAACCCCTCTTATGCCCCAGTTCTCACAATTTTGTTGTGTATATCTCTCTCTCCTCTTCCAACATTTGATTATGTTGTTCAACCTGGATTCTCTGCCTAAACCTTCTTTCTGTCTCTCCCATCAGTCTGATTTTATCTTGGCACATTATCCAGATTTTTCAGTGAGAGAAATTAAAATCAAGACAGACTCTGGAAATACTAAGGGTAGTCACATGTTAGTAAATCTTGTCTCAGCCATTTATATTCTGTATATTAGTATACATTTATATACATATAAGTGCATGTATACTTATATGCATGTACAGTAAGGAGTATGGTGATGGACTCAGAATTGCACTGTTAGTAGCAGTAGAGGAAGCATGTGTAGTGGGCAGAGAAATGGATTCACTTCTAATTGAATCCATTGGTGAGGTATTATTAGTGTAATACTATTGTATCATTATAGCACTGCTAAATTTAAATGTATTTTTGATACAACTAATTGTGTAATTTACTCTAGCATTAAATCTTGCTCTTACCTTGGGATTAATTTCTCTTTTCTTCTTATTTTTTCCTGGCTTGTTTGCTTATTTATTGATTTTCATGTTGATCTTCATCATAAAGAAGCCAAGTCAGGTGAATGATCCCAGCTTAATATGTGACAGAAAGCTCACAGAGTCGGACATGACTGAAGTGACTTAGCAGTAGCAGCAGGTGGAAGAGAGATCTGATTAAGCCTATGGTACCAAGTGATAAAGTAAGGAGCCAGAAGGATCACGGAAACATATCCAGCTCAATATAAGGAGGAACATTACTATAAAACATGCTGTACCCAAGGCACGGGTAACTTGTGAGTTCCTCCATGGTAGTCTTTCCAACATAGCCTCAGGATCATGAACAGGGGTGAAGTATAGAGGAAACGCTAACACTAGGGGGTCAACCAGTTAATGTTCTCCATTCTTTCCTCCATGGCCCTGATGATGCTATGTCCTGTGTTCACTCTGCAAATGCAGAGACCAGCAGGGAGCTGGGGTATAGCTCTTTTAGTACAGTGGTTGCAGAGATTTAAGAGAAAGCAATAGGCTTTGATTGCTTTCAGCATTAAGAAAAAGGTAAAAAAAAAAAAAAAAAACCCAGAATTGCAACCATCTCAGCCAAATGTAACCCTAGATTTAACACTGAAAAAGTTTGAAGACTCCCATAAACTTCAAGGGCAGACTTCTAACATCTCACTTGAAAGCAGTGCAGCTCTCTTGGGAAAGGACAGACCCAGCGCTCCTTTGCTATGAAATCCATCCTCATCACACATACAAGCAGAAACTGATTTGTTTAATTCCTCCACCTGGACACACCCTTCTTTTCTCTCCTCTCTCTGCTGTAAGGCTTCTGCGTGCATGCTAAGTCGCTTCAGCCGTGTTCGACTCTTTGTGACCCTATGGACTTCAGCCCACCAGGCTCCCCTGTCTATGGGATTCTCCAGGCAAAAATACTCGTGTGGGTTTCCCTGTCTTTCTTCAGGGGATCTTCTTGATCCAGGGATCGAATCTGCATCTCTTAAGTCTCCTGTATTGGCAGGTGGGTTCTTTACCACTAGCACCACCTGGGAAGCCCTCTAAGGCTCCTGGGTTAGTCTCAAACTAGGTACACTTTCCATAGGCTGAGGAGGAGGGAAAAACTGGGCTCCTGACTGTTGGGGACTTTGCTCTTAGCTCTTGTTCTGATTCTTTAACACTGAAAGAGAAGGTTAAACTCCCACCCTACCCCAAACCACTCTTTGCTTTCTGTGGCCTCGTCTTTTTCTGGCCCTCCCTGGCTTAACTTTCTCCCAATTTCCTTCAGTTGCCCTCCTCTTCCCATGCTGCTGCTGCTGCTTCCCTCACTCAGGCCAGCCAGAGACCCTTTTAGACAGCAGTATGGCTCCAGGATCTTGTGTCATAGGATGTTGCAGATTTGCCATCTAGTAATGGCCCTTCTTGTTCTGCTATGAAGCCTGTTTCAAGATGGAGCTTCCCAAGTAGTGCTAGTGATGAAGAACCTGCCTGCCAGTACAGGAGATATAAGAGACAAAGGTTCAGTCCCTGGGTTGGGAAGATCCTCTAGCGGAGGAAATCGCAGCTCACTCCAGTGTTCTCGCCTAGAGAATCCCATGGACAGAGGAGCCTGGTGCACTACAGTCCCATGGGGTCACAGAGAGTCGGACATGACTGAAGCGACTTATTATGCACTGCTTGAAGATACGGACCACCTCTGTAGCTCAGATCCAGTTCTTACCTTTTAGCCATATTTACATTGGCCATCCCTTCCCTAGGCAGTTAATTCCAATTGATTAATTCCAATTAATTTTTCACATTGTGATCTAAGTGGCATTCCAGTCTTCTGTCCTGTTCTCCTACCAAGCTACTTTGTTCCAGACACACTAAGCTATTAAGAATGCCCTTCCACCTTATCTTCTCACAGACACACACTGGCTAAATGGAACTCAAATAATTCTTCCTCCTCTGTGAAATCTCCTACTTTCCTATTCAAGCTTGATCAGGAATCCTTGTGTGTTCCTAGGACATTAGGCTCATACTCACATTGTAACACTTAATGTGTTGTGTTACAATTTATCTTTTTGTAAGTTTATCTTCCCTATTTGTTTGCTCAAGTAAAAGTATCCTTTTTCTTTTTGGTATTCACAGTACCTAGCCTAGTGTGTGATTCATAGCAAGAACTCCATAGATGTTATTTGAATGAATGAAATAAATAAGTAAATGAATGAGGATATATACTATAATATGTGCCTTTTTAAACAACTGATCTAGAGAATTAGCTGTTAAACAGAGAAAGCTTCAGTAGGCATCTTGAACATCTGGACAATTGTAATGCAAAATACTTACTCAGAAGGCAAAGAGATGGTCTCTTTTCCTATGAAAATATAAAAGCACTTTTGTTTCAAGGAAAATTACATTGGAAAAAAAAAAAAAACTGTCTACAGTAGAAGAGACTAAGTTCGTCTCTTCAGAGACATTCCCTTGTCTTTTTATATTACAAGAGTGAACAAGATTTAAACCATGCAGTCAGTGTAATGATGTTGCCAGACAGCTAATAAAGAGGAAGATTAGAGAGTTGTATAAAATGGCAGGTGCCTCGGCCGATTCCCCGTCTTAGACATTAAACACAAAATAAAGTGCTGCTGTTTCCCGTGGATCACCAAAAGTGCTTGATGTCAGCTTCAGCAGCATGGTGCCATTTTGACTGTGGTGTTCATCTTACCTAGTATCCCAGTTTGAAAGCAATATAGAGCAAAAATAAAGCAAACAGCAGTAGATGGTTCTCAGAGCAGAGAGATAGCATCTGAAAACAACCAAACTCTTGCACAAAAGAATGAAAAAATATTTCTACTCAGTCATGGATGGTACATCCTTTGCTCTCATAGAATAGACTATAATATCTAATCATGCAAAGCATCTCAGTGAGTCAGAGGGAGTCTAGGGGGACTGCATTCTATAGTTCACAGTATATTTCAGTCTCTCAGGAAGCTTAGAATAACTACTATTTTAAAACAGATGAGAAGTAAAGTGGTAATATTTCTCCTCACATGACCAAGAGCAAACAGAAAAAACACGTATTTGTACCTAACAAACATAATTACAACACATATTTCCTCTTCTGAGCTTTCTTTAACAAAAAAGCAATTTCAAAGCAATCTCCTGTTTGGGGATAAAGGCAGTGCTGGAAACATAGTGTGACTATGGGCTTGGAAGAAGAACAAAGCAAAGATACAGACACAGGTCATACAATGGAGAAGGGTTTGGGTTTAGAAAGGAAGAAAGGAGAGAAGCATTTCTTAGCACTTAGTAAGTACTGAGCATTGTGCTAAGGACTTTGCAAAGAATATATCTTCGTGTACGTTTGTCTAATGGGTATAATACAAATGTAACAACACAGCAGGGTATATAGTATAAAAGGTTATTGTAGGAAAAACTGATCTTATATATAAAGCATTAATACACGTAGAAGAGTTTTTCAGTTTATACCCAAGAAACTCAGACAACACATCATACAATTTTGGACGTATTTTCAGGTCTTAGACATGGGAGCCAAATCCAGGAGTCCAATTCTTTATAGGAAAGGAAGCTGAGTTTACAAAGGGTGCAAAACTCCTTAAGCCTTCAAAATATAGGTATGGATGTAGATATATAGTATGGCATGTATATAATTGCATACAATATTTCAATCGTATGTTATTTATCATTTAACAAAATATCTCTACACAAAAATCATTGTCAGCCTAAAGATATCTAATGAATATAGAACAGAAGTTTCAGAAATTAATCATGAAGACACTAGTAGAATTTTTTTTTTAAATACAGTTTGTCTGAAATAAAGAATTTTTTCAAGTGAACATACCCACGTAGTCTCATCTAACTAGCTAATACTAGTGAATTGAATGGGGGTGATTAATATGTGACCCAATGAAAGGACAAATAAAAATAAATCTGTATGTTCTACATTTTAGAACTTATTAAACTGAGTTTTTTCATATTTCTCAAGAAACTCAGGCCTCTGTTAGTATGGGTATTACCTAAACACTTGTCACTGGGAGCCAGAGATAATCCAGGACTTGGAAGACATGTCTACATGTCCTGTATTGGGTCAAATCAAATTGTACCCCAGCACAGGTTCTTAGCTGGCACTAGTGGTAAAGAAAGTGAAAGAAAGTGAAGTCGCTCAGTCGTGTCTGACTCTTTGCGACCCGTGGACTGTAGCCCACCAAACTCCTCCGTCCATGGGATTCTCCAGGCAAGAATACTGGAGTGGGTTGCCATTGTCCTCTCCAGGGGATCTTCCCCACCCAGGGATCGAACCCAGGTCTCCCACATTGCAGGCAGACGCTTTGGTAAAGAATCTGCCTGCAATGCAGGAGACATAAGAGACTCAAGTTCGATCCCTGGGTCCAGAAGATCCCTTGGAGGAGCGCATGGCAACCCACCCTGGTATTCTTACCTGGAGAATCCCATGTACAGTCCATGTGATCGCACAGAGTGGAACACGACTGAAGTGACTTAGCATGCACGCACACACGAGTGCACACACATGGGGGCTATGCACTGCCCCCTCCTGGTAAATAATGGCTGATTCAGCCTGATTTTCTGATGTTCTCACACACTGTTCCTCTTCTCTATTTTCTCATCTTTGCTTTCACTCTCCTTCTCAAAGGACTGATGCATGTGTGTCCTGGTTATTTCACTTACCGTTTTTCTGAGAGTCAGCAGAATATAAGCTCTAGAGATGAAGTAGCTGGGCTTGAGTCCCAGTTTTTTCACTTACTTTGTATGTCTTTGGATAAATTGATGAAAATCTCTAAACTTTAGTTTCCTTATCCATAAAGTTGAAAATGCATCCTAACAATTTTATGAATATGAAATATAAAAATCTATTTATCATGCTTATTGTGCATAGATACTCAGTTGGTACTGATATTATAATTTTGTTAATGCTAGGAGTAGTGTCCAAACTTGTAGACTTCCTCAGCACCCATATGTTTAAGTACTTCCTTCAGTTCTGACTTAGAACATGAAATGTAGCAGACATCTTTTCTTTTGCTCAGATGCTGGAAGAATTAGAACCAAAATAATACTGTCAGAATAAAAAATATATATATATGCATATATATATGTGTGTGTGTGTATATATATATATATATATATATAAAATATTTTTAGAGCACTTTTAATTTATCTTAGCTGCTAGAAGAATTCAAGTCCAATTCAAAGCCAAGTGACTTTCCTGACAGGCTTGGTTTTTGTGTTCTGGTTCTTTTTAGTCAGCCTTCGTACTTGGTTTATTCATAATTTGTACATGTTCGGTTGTATTTGACTTCTTGTTGTCAGTCTCTAACTTGTGTCTGACTCTTTGCAGCCTCATGAACTGCAGCATGCCAGGCTTCCCTGTACTTCACTATCTCTCTGAGTTTGCTCAAACTCATGTCCATTAAGTCAATGATGCTATCCAACCATCTTATCTGTCGCCCTCTTCTCCTCTTGCTCTCAGTCTTTCCCATCAGGGTCTATTCCAGTGAGTCAACTCTTGGTATCATGTGTCGAAAGTATTGGAGCTGTGTTCCCTCACATCCTTTTGAAACAAAACAACAAAATCCTTACTGAAGCCCCAATAAGTTATCTGTCTCTCTGTCTCTCTCTCTCTCTGTCTCTCTCTCTCTCTCTCTAGTGAGAATATACACTTAGTTCGATCTATACCAGTTCTGGACCATTTTGAAATTACATATTCGCATGCCCAGCTCTAGAGATTCTGCTTCTGTATGAAGGGGAACCAGAAATCTGTATTTTTAGCACATAGTATTTACTTAGGAAATTGAGATTTAAGTGGTACTCTATTGCTCTTGGAGAAGCAAATAGAGAAGAGATGAACGAGAGTCTGGATTCTAAAGCAGAGCCAATCACGAGATATGTGACCTTCAGAAATCACTCAACCTAAAATTCAGTTTCTTCATCTTTACAAGAAGTCTATAAAAGTCTGTTTTACTGAACTCATAAAGTTACTGTTAAAAAATGCATGAAATAATGTGTGCAACAGAAAGGAAAAAAAATTATAAAATGGTTAAATAACCATCTAGTTTCACAGTCTAGGAAAGGAGCAAAAGAGCTTTGCTGAAGCAGATAGCTTTTTCTGGTTTGAAAAATCAAGGCCCTAAGCTGTGACCCGGAGAAGGCAATGGCACCCCACTCCAGTACTCTTACCTGGCAAATCCCATGGATGGAGGAGCCTGGTAGGCTGCAGTCCATGGGGTCGCCAAGAGTCGGACACGACTGAGCGACTTCACTTTCACTTTTCACTTTCATGCATTGGAGAAGGAAATGGCAACCCACTCCAGTGTTCTTGCCTAGAGAATCCCAGGGACGGGGGAGCCTGGTGGGCTGCCGTCTATGGGGTTGCACAGAGTCAGACACGACTGAAGTGACTTAGCAGTAGCAAGCTGTGACCTTGACTGCTCTAAATAGAATAGATACAGGGGATCTAGAACAGTGCCTTAGTCATGGCTCATGATTCATTATAGTATTATGAAATCAGTTTAGTGATGGCTCCAGCATTTTTTATTTTTTTAAATTAAAACAGTGGTAGAATATTTAAATATTGCTTTCCATTTACAATCATTACAGAATATCTATCCCCCCATGTTGCACAATACATCAGTAAGTCTTTCTTAGATCCAGTGGTTTGTACCTTCCATTCCTCACTCCTATATCCCTTCCCACCCTGTCTCCCCACTGGTAACCACTCGTTTGTTCTCTGTGAGTCTGCTTCTTTTTTCTTATATTCACTAGTTTTCTGTATTTTTAGACTCCACAAGTAAGTGATATCATACAGAATTTTTCTTTATCTCATTCACTTAGCATGCTGCTGCTGCTAAGTTGCTTTAGTCGTGTCCGGCTCTGTGCGACCCCATGGACAGCAGCCCACTAGGCTCCCCTGTCCCTGGGATTCTCCAGGCAACTTAGCATAATGCCCTCCAAATCCATATGTTAGTGCAAATGGCAAAATTTCATTCTCTTTAATAGCTGAGAAGTATTCCACTGTGTGCATGTGTGTGTGTGTGTGTGTGTGTGTGTGTGTGAGTGTGAGAGAGAGTGTGTGTGACATCTTATTTATCCATTCATCTGTTGATGGACCCTTAAGTTGCTTCTGTATCTTGGCAAATGTAAATAATGCTGCTATGAACATTGCCAGGGTGGAGGCATATATTTTTTCAAATTAATGTTTTCAGTTTTTTCAGATATATACGCAATTATACAAATGCTGGGTCATGTGATAGTTCTATTTTTAGTTTTTTGAGAAACTTCCACACTGTTTTCTACAGTGGCTTTACCAATTTACATTCCCACCAACAAAGTATGAGGGGTTCCCTTTCTCCATTTCTTTGTAATATTAGCCATCCTGACTGGAATGAAATGGATATGATAGGATAAGACAGGGCAGAACAGGATAAGCTAGGATAGGATAGGGTAGGACAGACTACAGGATAGAAAATACCATAGCACATCACTTATAGGAAAAAAGAGTTTAAAATATGTTGTCTAATATTTACATATGATTGTTTTCATGCTATCCTATATCTCTGCCTCCAATGCCCTCTCAGTTTATCCCTATATATTTCTGATTGTGTTTGGAAATCATACATAGGAATGAAGAAGATGAGGTAGTGACAAGCATGGTGAGAGAGAAGGAGAAGCAAGATAGCAAGCAGGCAGCATCCTTGGGTGCCAATGCAAGAGACGTAAGAGACTCGGGTTTGATCCCTGGGCTGGGAAAATCACCTGGAGGAGGGCACAGTATTCTTGCCTGGAGAATCCCATGGCAGAGGAGTCTGGTGGGCTAAGGTCCCATAGGGTTACAAAGAGTAGGACATGACTGAAGCAACTTAGCATGCACATATTGCCCTACTTAGTAGCTAGTTATAGTTAAAATCCTAAGTTGTATCCGCTGTTTAGTGGTTACGTTAACGATCACCATTTTGTGAGCTCATACCAAGTTCTAAATTTTGTGCTAAGTAGATTACAATGACATTCTCTTCTAGAGTTCTAGGAGAAATTTTGTAGTGTGTATGCTTTATAGATGATACTCCTGAAGATTAGAAAAATTAAATAGTTAATTTCAACCCAGACGGGTAGCAAATAACAAAAGCACAATTCATGCCTAAGTTATCTGCAGTGATGCACCTCACTGCCTCCGTTCCTAGAGTGAACCAGTGCTTGTGGGCCAGTTTTGGGAGGTCAGCACCATAGAGAACATTGATTCTGAGTAGCAAGTGTGTCTGTGAAGTCAAGCGATGAGGCTAAACCAGTGTTGTGCATTACCCTGTCAGCCTTTGCCAAAAAGTCTTAGTGTCTCTATGTCTTCATTTGATAACTACATGCATTGTAAATGCATTATGGCTTTTCCTTTGTAGATCCTAAAGGGACTTGTGGGGGGTGGGTAAAAGCAACTGCATATTATTTCTCTTTTAGATATTAAATTTGCAGCATGTCCCATCAATCTGTTTGCGTTCTGTCACTCACATGGCAGTGATTGAGATGAAAAGAGTATCATGCTAAAGATGTATTTCTGATTTTATAGGGAATATAGTTAGAAAATGAATTGTTCCATGTATTTTTGGAATCTCAGAGCCAGGGTTAGGGCAGGTGTGGGTGAGTCAAGGGAAGGAGGTGTTACTCTGGGATCAGTGTGTTGTCCGTTTTGTATTTGGCAATCCTGAGAGTCAATGTTAATTTGATCCAGAAATTATACAATGTGGAAGGAGGTATCTTTTGGAGAAAGACTAGTTTCCTGTGGACAGCTTATGCCCAGAATCTGTTTGCTGTGTGCATTCTTATGAGGGCTGAGATGAAAGAATGAGGCAGCTGTGACTGGCTTTCAAAACTGCAAGGATCTGAAGGACTTGCTCACCAATTGTCCCTGACAGTAGAGGGCAGAGGAGGGCAATTGCTCACTCCCTACTCAAAACCCAGAAAGATGCAGGAGACAGCCTCTCTCAGTCCCTGTTTCTAGAAGTGGAGTTTGGGGTTTGGTAGAGGATACAGTCAACAGAAGGGCTTCCCTGGTGGCTCAGACTATAAAGAATCTGCCTGCAGTTCAGGAGACCTGGGTTCACTCCCTGGGTTGGGAGATTCCCCTGGAGAAGGGAATAGCGACCCACTCCAATATTCTTGCCTGGGGAATTCCATGGACAGAGGAGCCTGGCGGGCTACAGTCACTGGGGTCTCAGAGTCGTACATGACTGAGCGACTAACACTTTCACAGAAACAGAATTACTGACTTTCAAGGGCATCTAGCATATGAAAATTTGCATTCTGTGATCCGCCTCTCTCTCCCTAGTGTCTCAGAACAATCTGAAATTAGCAAGCCTTGACAACAGCTAATGAATATGAACAGACTTACACAGATTCCCCTTTTACAGTATTGGATTCAGTCTCTTACAAGACAGGCAAATCAGCCCAAGTAACCTCTTTTTTGGATGGATGAAAAAATTTCCTAGCCTTGAGCAGTTGTGTACTCAGAAGAGAGTCAGCTGAAAAAGTTGGGCTATAGTAATGATAATAATATAGTAAGTCCTTTATATACATACAAACAAGTTCTGTTCTGAGAGCATGTTCGTTAAGTCCAATGAACTTAGGTATGCAACTAACACAATTAGCTATATAGTACTGTACTCTAATAGGTTTGTAATTTCACACAAATAATAAATAAAAAATCAAACACCAAAAATAAAGAAAACATTTTTAACTTTACAGTCGCTTGAAAAGTTCACTGGTAAAGTACAACAGCGGGCATCCAGGGTCTGGCATCCAGGGAACAGGTAAGAAGAGTTACTGACTAGAGGAGGGAGAGGAGGTGGGAAATGGTAGAGCTGAAGGATCATCAGCAATAGGAGATGGAGGGCAAGCTGCAACTTCATGCATGCCTGACGTTGATGGCACAGGTTCTGGTTCCTTGCTGGAACCAGATGCACGTTCACAGCAGACTTACTGTACGTAGGATCCATAGAGTGTGTACTTTTGTACCAGACATGTCTTCTTCACATCAGTCCAGTGGCATGGACATCACCACCACCACCACCTTGGTCAGCATCTTCCTCAACTTATAAATTAGGAAACTAACAGGCAGAGAAGTTACATTTTCTACCAGTGGCCCGTGTCCCTGCTCCAGGGATATGGTTCCCCCTGCTGTATCTCTCTCCTGTCCGGGTATGAACTGCAAGGCTCCTTTTTGAATTCCAAGTTGCTTCACTGAAGGGTTCTCATCCTGAAACCCATGGGAAAAGGTTTGGTTACATTTCATCACACATTGCTATAGTATCTGGTGAACTATTCTTTCCAGGCATGACTGAGCAGTTGAAAAATAATGATTTAGAATCTACCATGAGCTAGGTACTATCCTAGATGACAGGAGATATTGTTTTGTGACCTAAGTAAACCTGCGGATCGACTTCCTGAATTAGAATCCACTTCCTAGTTGTGACCCTGGAAAAAGTGATTTAACTTCATATGCCTTGGTTTTCTCATCTACAATTGAAGATAATAATAATACCTCCCTGGAAGGGCTGTTGTGGCAACTAAATGAGTTAATTAATGCAAATCAATTAAAATAGTGCCTGGCACAAAGAGCTGAAGAACTTTTCTTGTTATAGTTATTATAATTTATTCTGTTTTTCAAGCTAAAAAGAAGAAAATGGTTTTGAAGTAGTTTTAATAGTCTAAATGGAGAGAGAAAATAATTACTCTGAATCTCTCCTTTTAATTAAATTAGTTGAGATTTTAAAGCACTAATAAAAATATCTCCAATTGTTAAAGGCTTTAATTAAGTTACTCTTTTGCATCCAAGAAATGCATGAATAATATACTTTAATTTCTTAGTTTATTTACTTGATACACATAATCTAATCAATATAGCTAACATATATTGATTCCGTAATAGATGTTGGGAATAGTTGGTGAAAAAATTTTGCACAGGATTTGTAGAATCCTTGCTCCATGCATACTTTCCTACTCTTTTCCACTTGATATCTTTTAAAAATATTATGTGAAATTTTAATTAGCACTTAAACTGTGTATGAGTGATGCTGTAAAATACAAAACAAATAGTACTTTATTATTGATTGAAATATATTTGTTGAGTAAAAAATCATCTAAAATGAAAATGTTGCTATTGGTTATCTGCATTCCAATTCTTGCTTATATTAAATGCTTTATAATATTTATAATCAAAGAGATGTCTCACTGCAAAAACAGCACATTTAAGATTCTATTTGAGAGTGAATACTTTTTATATATAAAAACCAACCTGTCTGGGATCAATGTTGCACATAAAGCTTCTGATACTTAATATTTGCTCTTTAAATTCACCACAGGGTACACCATGTAATGAAGTTATATCATTGAGAAGACCAAAGAATAGCTGTCCCTCGATGTAAAATATTGATTTATTGATTTGTTTTGCTTTATTTCTGTAACTGAAGAACTTCTAGATTTTTCACTAGTAAAAAAAAAAAATCTGTGTTTTTTAATTATCCCCATTTTACACACTATTCACTTAAAACCTGTGAGATAAGTAAGTTTTAACTCACTTTACAAGCATGAAAGAGGCTTAATGTACTTCATCTATTTTAACTATCGGGTTAGCCAAAAGTTTGTTCAGGTTTTTTGGTAGCATTTTATGGAAAACGCTCAAACAAACTTTTTGGCCAACCCAAAGCTAAGGGAGACTAATTACATAGGAGCCTATGGATATTTAAAAAATTAATGAACAGTTTGTCTTTGAAGTTAGCTTATAGCACTTTAAAAAATCTTGGAGTAGTTTTTATCCCCTCCTTCTCTATTTCTGTTCCAAGAAGTAATGTCATCACTTAGTTGAAGAGAAAGTAAATGTGTCTGTTGTTTCTTCAGAGGTTAGAAATACGGTCGAATACGAAGGGCTTTTGGGAGGAAGATTTCAGGTCAATAGGAGAATGAGCTTTCTAATAATTAAAGCTGTCTCTAAGTACATTCTACTATTAGATATAATCAGAATGTGTTTTATTTTTTGGGAATTTTTGTCACAGAGACAAAGATATTGCTGTTTAAAATATGGTTGAAGAAATTCTTCAGCCATTTTAAAAAAGTCTGCCATGGTCCTAAGCTATTCTTATTTCTCTGTATTCCTAAATCAACTATAAAATTGCTTTTATAATATCCAAATTATATGTTGGCACAATGACTGTTATTGTCTACTTCTGCTTTATTGACTATGTCAAAGCCTTTGACTGTAGGGACCACAATAAACTCTGGAAAATTCTTAAAGAGATGGGAATACCAGACCACCTGATCTGCCTCTTGAGAAATCTATATGCAGGTCAGGAAGCAACAGTTAGAACTGGACATGGGACAACAGACTGGTTCCAAATAGGAAAAAGAGTACATAAAGGCTATATATTGTCACCCTGCTTATTTAACTTATATGCAGAGTACATCATGAGAAATGCTGGACTGGATGAAGCACAAGCTGGAATCAAGATTGCTGGGAGAAATATCAATAACCTCAGATATGCAGATGACACCTCCCTTATGGCAGAAAGTGAAGAAGAACTAAAGAACCTCTTGATGAACGTGAAAGACGAGAGTGCAAAAGTTGGCCTAAAGCTCACTTTAATGTTCACTGGCCTAAACATTCAGAAAACTAAGATCACGGAGTCTGGTCTCATCACTTTATGGGAAATAGATGGGGAAACAGTGTAAACAGTGATAGACTTTATTTTGGGGGGCTCCAAAATCACTGCAGATGGTGACTGCAGCCATGAAATTAAAGGACGCTTGCTCCTTGCACTGAAAGTTATGACCAACCTAGACAGCATATTAAAAAACAGAGACATCACTTTTCTAACAAAGGTCCATCTAGTCAAAGCTATGGTTTTTCCAATAGTCATATATGGATGTGAGAGTTGGACCATAAAGAAAGCTGAACACCAAAAAATTGATGCTTTTAAACAGTGGTGTTGGAGAAGACTCTTGAGAGTCCCTTGGACTGCAAGGAGGTCCAGCCAGTCTGTCGTAAAGGAAATCAGTCCTGAATATTCATTGGAAGGATTGATGATGAAGCTGAAACTCCAATACTTTGGCCACCTGATGTGAAGAACTGACTGGAAAAGACCCTGATGCTGGAAAAGATGTAAGGAGGGAGAAGAAGGGGACAACAGAGGATGAGATGGTTGGATGGCATCACCAACTCAATGGAAATCAGTTTGAGTAAACTCCAGGAGTTGATGATGGACAGGGAGGCCTGGCATGCTGCATTCCATGGGGTCTCAAGGAGTCGGACACGACTGAGCCACTGAACTGAACTGAACTGAACTATAGGTCAAATTTGGAAATACCAATAGTAAAATTTGGAGGCTTTGTTGTTTTGGAAAATATGGTTTTCTAATGAATGGACATGGTATGTCCCATCAAAACAACAGCAAAAAACAAAAACTGACCAACAGTGGAGTAATGACCACCTGTCACTGGGATCATTCAGGCAGAGACTGGGTGATCATTACTTAAGGATGTGGCACAGGGATATCTCTAGTGGTAGGCCATTTGATTAAGAGGGAGAGGGTGGGAAGATTTGGGCAAATGACATTGAAACATGTATAATATCATGTATGAAACGAGTTGCCAGTCCAGGTTCGATGCACGATACTGGATGCTTGGGGCTGGTGCACTGGGACGACCCAGAGGGATGGTATGGGGAGGGAGGAGGGAGGAGGGTTCAGGATGGGGAACACATGTATACCTGTGGCGAATTCATTTCGATATTTGACAAAACTAATACAATATTGTAAAGTTTAAAAATAAAATAAAATAATTTTTTAAAAAATAAATAAATAAATTGTCTTACAACTCTAGCAATTTCCTTTTAAATGTGGAAGCTCTTGTCTAGCTTTAAATTATTTTCCTTGAAACAGTTGCATAATGTAGTAGATAAAAACATCAATTTTATGATGAAACAGGTAGACCTGGGATTTGGTCTTTGCTGCCAACAACCAAGCTGTGTGACTGATTCAGCTTATCCAACTTTCTCATGAACAGCTTGTATCGCTGCAGAAGAACCATCTCTAATCAGTGACTGGTATGGACTGAGGGCATGCCTGTTAAAGTTCCTCATGTGGATCAAGTGTTCATAATGTGCCCTAGTCCTGGGTCTAAGGACCTGGGAGGCTGTGTCTTTCAAAGGACTTAGAGAGAAATGATTGAGAAAGGAACTCTGATGGGAACTAGGGAAATAAGTATGATATGCCATAGTTTGTGTTAACTTTTAAATCTGTAGTATCACTGAACCGCTTTTATGCATATTTAGTTTATATTAGCCGGAAACAAATATCTTTGTGACTGATGTGTTACAGTTAAGACACTTTCACCACTACAAGGATGAGGGGTTTATAATTGTTTGCTTTTTTTCAGAGATGACTCCATCCATCATCTCTGGCTACATTCATAGCTCTTTATAGATGCTAAAAGTGATTGAACATCTAAACACTAGAACTGCAGTTTCCTGTAAATCTGCTTTCTATCATATAATCTCTCAGTTCATATTTAGCACTCTCTGCCAGGCCAAGTTCACTTGACCAGTAAAAGATTTTCTTGCAGATTTGTGTTACATAATGGTAGTTAGCCTGTGGCATACATCAAATCAGTGGTAATAGATGTTTTCTCTTCATGCACACACATACATGCCATTATGGAGACCACATTCCTCAAAGAGTATAGTGTGAGTCTTATATGCTGAAACTGCACAAAACTAGTCTTTCTTAGCCTACAGTTTTGATCCTTCACTGAGAACCCTCCTAGAGCTGGCTAATCAGCATGCAGAACTAAGTTCCAGAGGAGTCCACAGAGCTCTCTAGGGACCTACACCCATCTGTGTGGAGAGAAAGGGTCCATATGTAATTTTTCAGACCTGTCTTCACTTATTCTCCTCAAGAAACCTTTTGTTGCTTCAGAAGTAGAAATGAATGTGTGTTTCAGCTGGCTTCCAGTACACCTAGGAAGAGAATGCAAAAATATATAGCAGTTTATTTAGGGCCAAATGTTATTCTGGAAATGGTAACTTTTCCAAAACAACACACACCCACCTGTTCTCTCTGTGTGTAGACATTTGAGGTTTGGGTTTTCTAATGAATCCTAGAATAATGAGAGAAAAAATAGATGAAATATAAAGACAGGCAAGAAGAATAGTAGATGTCTATCCATTAGACTGATGTGTTTAAAAGGTCAGCATCCGCTAGGCTAAAGTTAGAATGAATTTCTCTATTAGAGGTAGCTTCAGCATTTCTTGGGAAAGTCTATTGGCACCTTATCCTGCTCAATGTTATGTGGCAGCTTGGATGGGAGGGGAGTTTGGGGAAGAATGGATACATGCGTATATGTGTGGCTGAGTCCTTTCTCTGTTCACTTGAAACAATCACAGGATTGTTAATCGGCTATACCCCAATATGAAATAAAAACTGAAAAAAAAATCATTAATAGATGCAAAAATATTCTACTTTTGGGTTGTACTATGTTTTATTTAATCAATTTTAATTGTTAGACATTAAACTACTTTTCATTTCTCCTACTACAAGTCACTATGTAATAAAAAGGCAGCATAACCAAGCAATTATCTGATATTTTCCTGGGAAAGATTCTTAAAGTCAACCTACTTTAAGGAATACATGTATTAGAAACTATATATTGCCAATTTTCTTCCAGAAAAGTTTTATAAACTTTGTTAGCAGGTGGTCCCAAGAATATTTAATAGTAATTCAATCTTTCCTCACTTGTTTGGGATGTTACTTTTACCATACTATATATAGTTTATATTTATTTAGTTCTTTGAATTTTGTATTATTTTCCAGGAATCTCTTTGTCTATGATGAATTCAGTACTATGACCGATCATTATTTTTCCTTTAAAACATATTTCAATATATAGTAGATCCAACTAATCCCCCAAGTCATTTTATTATTATATTCTTGACTAATCTCATCTCTCATGTATTTGATCTATAAATTTACCTCCCTCACCACCAACATCCCTCATTAAAATACTTTTAGGATCTTAGTTGCAATTGAATAGCATTTATGTATTAATTTTGGGAGAGACAGCTGTGTAAAATGGAGTGCTCATTCACAGAAAGTTCTTAAGTATGTTCACTGATTTTATTTTGATGTTTCTTTTACCATTTTTAAATGTATATATCCTATTAAGTTTAATAAAGCATTTGTATTTTGTTTTTATTACGAAGATAATTTTTAAATATACTTTAAAGCGTACCTGGATAAAATTAATGCATGGGAAAATCTATTATAAAACTTTTAAACAATTTATCTTGCTGGACTGCTGTTTCAGCATTTATACCTCTTATTTATTATCATAATGCATACTAAATAATAAAACTAGTATCAAGATTCCTTGTCTTATTCTGGAATGTATCTTGTATTTCATTATTAAAAATACTTCAGCAGTTGGTTTTAGATAAATACTTTTCAATTTAATTAAAGTTTCTATTTATGTTATTAAAGTTTTCAAATTTTATTAGTTACTGAAAGGATATTGAACCTTTTCAAATGTTTTAGGAATATCAATAAAGATTATGTTTATCTCTTTGCCTTTTTAATATGAAGAGTTACTAATGTAATAGATCTTTTAAGAGAAATTGTCTTTGTCTTGCTAGGATTAATCCTACTAATCAATGTATTATTCTTTTAATATATTACTGGATTATACTTGTTAATTTTCAATTAAGATTTTTGCTTATGTAATCCCAAATGAGATTAATATTATTGCTTTTGTGATTGATCATGATCAAATTTTAGTTGCTGATTTTATATGACCTTTATAAAATGAATTAGGCAATCTTTATCTCTTTTTTTTAACTTAAAAAAAAATTTTATATTGGGGCATAGTCTATTAGCAGTGTTGTTAGTTTCATATGTCCAACAAAGTGATTCAGTTATACCTATACATGTATACATTCTTTTTCAAATTCATTTCCTGTTTAGCTTATCACAGAATCCTGAGCAGAATTATCTATCTCTTTATGCTAGGGCAAGAATTGGCAAATTATAACCTACAGGATAACATCTGCCTGCCATCTGCTTTGTAAATAAAGTTGTATTAAAACACAGTCATGCTCATTGAATCGCATGTTATCTGTTTAGGCTTGCATTTAACCTATGGCAGGAGAGTTCAGTAATTGCAACAGAGACTTCCTGGTCCTCAAAGCTACTGTAATTTATTATTTGACCTTTTAAAGAAAAAGCTGCTCTAATATAATTGAAGTTGCCCAGGACTTCTCCATCCGTTGAAAGTTTTACAGAAAAATTAACTGGGCCTTTACCTAATTGTCTTGTGAGAGGATCGGTTTTGAGTGTTCATTCTTTTTTGTAATGTTTATTTATCTCATTGACATTTTAACTGGAACTTCTTGACATTTTATAATTCAGTTTTTTCATGAGTAACACAATTTTCCAGATTTTAGTATTAGTGAAGATTGAATGTATTCTAATAAAGCTTAATTTTTATATTTTGCTTCTTCCTTTTTGAATGATACATGTTTAAATATTCTTTTATATTTTATTCAATATTATGGAGAGTGTCTATTTTGCTGTCCTTTAAAAAAACAATTTTGTTGGTTATCAAGTCTACTTTTGTCCATTTTATCTGTTTAATCTATTTATATAATTATACTTTATTAATTCCTTCTTAAATACATTTTTACATTTTTAAAGTACTTCATTGTCATTTCTTGAATTTCTTAAGCTTAGTAAATGATTAGTTGGGGACTTAAAATTTTTCTTATTTAAACACAAATGCATTTAGGATTATATATAAATTTTTCAAGTACCACTTTGAATTATCCCATTTTCATTGTGATAAACTTTTGTTGTTGTTGTTGTTCAGTCACTAAGTCATGTACAACTCTGTCACCCCATGAACTATAGGACACCAGGTTCCTGTGCCCTCCACTATCTCCCTGAGTTTGCTCAAATTCATGTCCATTGAGTCAGTGATATCATCCAATCATCTCATCCTCTGTTGTACCTTTCTCCTCCTGTGTTCAGTCTTTCCCACCATCAGGGTCTTTTCCAGTGAGTCAGCTCTTCACATCAAGTGGCCAAAGTATTGGAGTTTCAGCTTCAGCATCAGTCCTTCAATGAATAGTCAGCATTGATTTCCTTTAGGACTAATTGGTTTGATCTCTTTTCAGAGCAAGGGACTCTCAAGAGTCTTCTCCAGCACTGCAGTTCAAAAGCATCAATTTTTCAGTGTTCAGCCTTCTTTATGGTCCAACTCTCACATCCATACATGACTACTGGAAAAACCATAGCTTTGACTATATGGACCTTTGTCAGCCAAATGATGTCTCTGCTTTTTAACACCCTGTCTAGGTTTGTCATAGCTTTCTTTTCAAGGACCAAGCGTCTTTTAATTTCATGAATGCAGTCACTGTCCACAGTGATTTTGGAATCTAAGAAAACAAAATCTGTCACTGCTTTCACTTGTTCCCCCTCTATTTGCCATGAAGTGATGGGACTGGATGCCATGAACTTAGTTTTTTGAATGTTGAGTTTTAAGCCAACTTTTTCACTCTCCTCTTTCACCCTCATCAAGAGGCTGTTTTGTTCCTCTTCAATTTCTGTAATTAGAGTGGTATCATCTGCATATCTGAGGTTGTTGATATTTCTCCCAGAAATCTTGATTCCAGCTGTGATCTCAGCCTAGTGTTTTGCATTAAATAAGCAGAGTGACAATATATAGCCTTGTTTTACTCATTTCCCAATTTTGAACCAGCCCATTATTCCATGTCCAGTTCTAACTGTTGCTCCTTTACCCACATACAAATTTCTCAGGAGATAGATAAAGTGGTCTGGTATTCCCCTCTCTAAGAATTTTCCAGTTTGTTATGATCCACACAGTCAAAAGCTTTAGCATAGTCAGTGATGCAGAGATGTTTTTTCTGCCAAAGAATGTTTAAACTACTGTACAATTGCGCTCATTTCACATCCTAACAAGGTTATGCTCAAAATCCTTCAAGCTAGGCTTCAGCAGTACATGAACTGAGAACTTCCATAGGGACAAGCTGGGTTTAGAAAAGGCAGAGGAACCAGGGATCAAATTGCCAACATTTGTTGAATCATGAAGAAAGCCACGGAGTTCCAGAAAAACACCTATTTGCTTCTTTTCTTTTCACAGCTATTTGTAAGGCCTCCTCAGACAGCCATTTTGACTTTTTTCATTTCTTTTTATTGGGGATGGTCTTGCTCCCTGTCTCCTGTACAATGTCACGAACCTCCATCCACAGTTTACCAGGCACTCTATCAGATCTAATCTCTTAAATCTATTTCCCACTTCCACTGGATAATCGTAAGGGATTTGATTTAGATCATACCTGAATGGTCTAGTGGTTTTCCCTACTTTCTTCAATGTAAGTCTGAATTTAGCAATAAGGAGTTCATGATCTGAGCCACAGTCAGCTCCCAGTCTTGTTTTTGCTGACTTTATAGAGCTTCTCCATCTTTGGCTGCAAATAATATAATCAATCTGATTTCGTTGTTGGCCATCTGCTGATCTCCATGTGTAGAGTCTTCTCCTGTGTTGTTGGAAGATGGTGTTGGCTATGATTGATCTGTTCTCTTGGCAAAGCTCTATGAGCCTGTGCCCTGCTTCATTCTGTACTCCAAGTCCAAATTTGCCTGTTACCCCAGGTGTTTCTTGACTTCCTATTTTTACATTCCAGTCCCCTATAATGAAAAGGACATCTTTTTTGGGTGTTAGTTCTAAACGATCTTGTAAGTCTTCATAGAACCATTCAACTTCAGCTTCCTCAGCGTTACTGGTTGGGGCATAGACTTGGATTACTGTAATATTGAATGGTTTGCCTTGGAAACAAATGGAGATCATTCTGTCATTTTTGAGATTGCATCCTAGTACTGCATTTCAGACTCTCTTGTTGACTATGATGGCTACTCCATTTCTTCTAAGGGATTCCTGCCCACAGTAGTAGATATAATGGTCACCTGAGTTGATTTCACCCATTCCACTCCATTGTAGTTCGCTGATTCCTAGAATGTCAACGTTCACTCTTGCCATCTCCTGTTTGATCACTTCCAATTTGCCTTGATTCATGAACCTAACATTCCAGGTTCCTATGCAATATTAGTCTTTATAGAATCAGACTTTGCTTCTATCACATCACATCCACAACTGGGTGTTGTTTTTCCTTTGGCTCCATCTCCTCATTCTTTCTGGAGTCATTTCTTCACTAATCTCCAGTAGCATGTTGGGCACCTGCAGACCTGGGGAATTCATCTTTCAGTATCCTATTTTCCTTTTTTTAAAGTATTATTAATTGTTTTCTTGTATTACCAATGATATTAAATTTGATTTTATTATTTTTTTTATTTTTAGGCCTAATGCAATTAATAATTTTATACATATACTATACATATGTGTGTGTGTGTGTGTGTGTGTGTGTGTGTGTATGTGTATGGAACAAAGTGTATAGTCGTTGTTTATAGGGTTCATGTTTCAACATACAGTACTAAATCAAGCTTGTTAGATACTGTGCCTCCCAGTTTATGTTTTGAATAATTGATCTGTTTGTCTTAAAATTCTGTGTTAAACTCCCCTTACAAATTTAATTTTATGTTTTTCTAGATATCATCTAAATAATTTTTAACATTTTATGTGTTTCTGCCATGTGCATAAAGGTCCATGGCTTGCATTTGTATTCTTGTGTATAGAGTTTACAATAGAATGCAAAATCTTAGTTGTGAGTTCCGTTTTCAGATATTAATATTGTTCACTTTTTGCTTTGCATTTGACTAACATATATATCTACATCTTTACTCTTACTCTTCTCAAAATACTATTTTGTTTTAGTGTGATTCTTGCTAATATCAAATAGCTAACATTTCTTTTGATCATAAACTAAATTTTTCTTTTAAAGGAAAATGTAAGCTAGTCAACCTGTATTGGAATAACTGATTTTCTGATCTCATTTTTTTAATCTAGTTTAATGTTATTTATTTTTATGATTTCTTAGGGTTTTCTTCTTTTGATGTCCTAACCTTTCCTATGATGGCCAAGTATTCTTGGTCTTTAATGACCTCCAGCTATTATCCTGCTGGCCCCATGACTTGCAGATTTTACATTCTAATTCTATTCTTTATACCATTAATTTTAAATGTTTAAATACACACACACACACACACACACACACACACATGTATATTCCCTTATTAACTTCCAGAAAAAAAAATGTTGTCAGGGGATTCCTTCTTTGTAAGGTGAATATTTTAGCAAGCTAATACCTTCCCATCTTCCCATGTATCATTGAAATTACCTGAAAATGTTGTGCTTTTGTTCTTTTTTACATACCCATCTCCTTCAGGAATTATGTCTTTATATGCACATTAGGTTCAAACACCACGTTAGTAACTGTGTGTGTATGCTTTATGGATTTAAGTATTATGTATTGAGTGTTTTCTATGTACCAGGCAGTAGACATTTCTAATTATTATTGGTTTTGTTTTCTCATCATTGTATGTGGTATCTTCCCTTTCCTGCACCTTGCTTTCACTGATTGGTTGATCAGAATACCTTTCCAAGTGGGTTTGATTTTCATCAAAAGGACACATGAGGAATACATCATCTGAATGCTGTAAATCTGAAAATGCCTTCCTTTCCCTCTCTCAAATGAATCCCACTTTTTCCTCTCCCTCTCTCAAATGAATCGCACCAGTAGGACTGGTGCCCAGTAGTTTACAGAGCTGAGAATAGGGCTATGGGCAGAAAGAGATATTAGTGGTGGTTAGAGAACTTTTTCCCCCAGGGAAAATTTCTCTTTGAAATTTTCATCCTTGGCTGACAGTTTTGGAAAATTTGCAATTTTTAGTGTTGACTACCTTAAGATGCTTGAGTCAGAAATGCTTATTCCTCCTTGATCCCTGATAGACACATTTTATTTATAACATCCTCTGGTTAGTTTGCCAGACAGTTCTTAGAACCTACAGACTCAGTATTGGCTGTGAGTCTCTCGGTGCCTCCCATCCCCAACAGGTAATGGCAGCAGGTGGAAACTCTTTGTGTTCTGCAGAATCAGTGGGAGGCCGAGGCCCAAACTCCCTCCACTTGTTTCTCGCCTTCACCCTTTCTTATCTAATGTCTCAAGGAGAAAGATATATAAGAAAGATCTTTACCTGGTTTTCAGCAAGTATATGGATTTTTTCGGAGAAGGCAATGGCACCCCACTCCAGTACTCTTGCTTGGAAAATTCCATGGACGGAGGAGCCTGTTAGGCTGCAATCCATGGGGTCACTAAGAGTTGGACACAACTGAGCGACTTCACTTTCACTTTTCACTTTTCACTTTCATGCATTGGAGAAGGAAATGGCAACCCACTCCAGTGTTCTTGCCTAGAGAATCCCAGGGATGGGGGAGCCTGGTGGGCTGCTGTCTATGGGGTCGCACAGAGTCAGACACGACTGAAGTGACTTAGCATAGCATATGGGGTTTGTTTGTTTATTATATCGATGGAGTCATTCTAATGAGAAACTGGACAGAGTTTAGGATATCCCGAGTCTCAAACATGATTTTAAATCCTCATGTCTCCCCCAAGGTTTTTTTTTGGGGGGGGGGGAATCTTGCTGATAAATAATTATGTGTACAAGACAATTTCTATTTCTTCAGTTTTTTTAATTTGCCAGAGACCTCAAAATTTTTTATCTCAGACCTTCTTGTCAACCCTACTCTTTATGCTATTTCCATTACATAGTAAGCAAAACTAGAGCTCTGCAGTCCAAGAAATGGAAGATATGTGCCTGGTTTTTGTTTGTTTGAGGTGTGTGTGTGTGTGTGTGTATGTTCCATCAACAGTATTTGCTATTATTGGCACTTTGTCTACTGACTATAAGTAAAATGGATTTAACTTGTCATTATCTCATTATATGCCTTCATTACATGCCCTGTTACACTGACTACCCCGATGGTGTTCTGAATTTCCAAACAGACAATATTTATCTGTTTTATCTCATGCTTGACTCCATGCTTCCTTATTTCCTAAGTCCTAATTCGACCCCTGGGTTGGGAAGACCCCCTGAAGAAGGGAAAGGCTACCTACTGCAGTATTCTGGCCTGGAGAATTCCATGGACTATACAGTCCTTGGGATTGCAAAGAGCCAGACATGACTGAGCAGCTTTCACTTTCTGTGGGAAACTCTAATGAAAGTGATTGTCATATGATTTATAAAATGACCATATGGAGATTCTGTGTTGTGAGTACAGCACAATATTAAATCCATTCTGCAATCCCTTGGAAATCTCCATCCACCCAGCAAAAGCCTTTTGCTGTCATCCAGTGTCCTTAATAAAACCACTTGCCTGAAACAAATGGAAGGATTTGATAGCCTGGAATAGCAAGATCAGTTCTAGCTAGTTTTTTGTTTTTGCTTTTTTTTTGTGGGGAGTTGCGGGGGGAAGGTTTCTGGTTTTAATGAGGAGAAAATGCTCACTCACGGGGCTTCTTTCTAGTCCCTTCTCTTTAAAAATAAAAACAGAGTATGTTTAAAACAAATAGAATCATGTTTTAAGCATGCAGGATCCTTTGCAAATGAAATTAATTCTATTTAAACTATGTTTGTGAGTCCTTTATTCTCACAGCCTCTGGAGGATATGCTTTAATTAGTAACAGTTTTTTTCTCCTGGTATATAGTATTTACCTGAAGTTATTTTGTTACGGAAAAAACGTTTTGATATCATAGAATTGAACTCTAAAGTTTTAAGTGAGAAGTCAAACAGGGAGAAAGGAAGGACTTTTACCAAAAGCCTAAAATTCAAAAGCAGCCAAGAGGGAACCTGACTGCAGATTTGAGATTCTAGTACCACCAATTGGTGATGGTCACTGTTGTGTAGCTGAGGTCAGAGTTATGTATCTGGTTGGGGAGGGCATGGGAATCTGGGAGTAGCACACAGTACTGCTGTTTTCATGTTTGCTGTACTATATAGGTAAGATTTATACATATATGTAAGATTCAAGACAACTTACAGTAGAAATAACCTTTTTGACAATGGGAATATAAGCATTAAAAGGTAAAGGACAAGTGAAACTGTAGATCAGAAGATGAAGTTAAAACCAGCAAGAGAGCGTAGACAAGCCAGCAGGGTAGAGATTCAGTCGTGTGGCAGATTTTGCCTTTCAGAGCCTTGAAATTTAGAAATGGAAGACTCATCATTTCTATAATTAGCATTTTTTCAGAGGGAAGGAATTAATATTCCATTTCTCAGGTGAGACAGAGTTTTTCCTTTTAGTTTTAAGGAACACGTTTCCTTCCTTTTGGGGTAGTTGGAGCTGTGTTGCAGAGGAGACTTATGGCTTTTGTGCTTGTTCGTGATTCATCCTGACTCTGTCCCACAGGGAAGAAAAAGAGAGAGAGAGGGAATGATGAATGTATGTCACAGAGAGAGTCTGAGGTTGGCAAAAACTTAAAGGTGTCATTCCATCATGGGTGTACGGGACACGTTCTACAATTTAGCACTGATGGGATACTTAAGTTGACCCATTTCTGTGAATTTGATTGTAGGGTGGAGACCTCTATGGATTTGTGGTTGGGAAACCAGTCTGAGGTATTTGTCTACTGTGTAAGCCTGAGAGGAAGCTACAAACACTATAGGGTTTGCACATTGTTTAAATATGGTTATATTTTGAAAAGAGTTTTGTAAAGTGTAAAGCATTATATACCTCATAATTATTAACCTTTCAGATGATGGATATACTTTTCAGAAAACAGCAAATGCTATGCAGTCACATCTTTCCTGAGTATATTTATTTTCAACATGTTTTCATTGTTGTATTTTTCCAACTGTTTTATTAGCTACTTACCATGGAGAAATGACTCCTCCACACTATGGAGTGTGTCTTTTCTCAGTTAATGTTCTGTCTGCACTGTGTTTTAGAAGTCACCGTCACTAATATTTCATGGAACAATATTATTGCAACAATAAAGAGTTGATTTAAGTGAGTCTGAATACCAAAATATAGCAGCAACACATGATGAAAATGATTGGTAACATATATAGCAGTAACATTTGACAGAAATAATGGGTAATGTAGGAGATAGAAATAAATACCCACTGTCTTCTATTAGGTTGCCAATACTTTTTCTAGTTATATCTGCTGTCAGCATATTTTACAAAAGTAAAGTTGCAATTTTAGTTTTGCGTATGTGATAGAGGTGAATTTTAAATAGCCCAGGCATATCTATTGTAGTGGGCAAAGATATATCTCAGTTGAAAACTTGCTTGTTCTACTTTATGAACTTTCTTTGTTCATTACACAATCTAGATAACAGTAGGTAATGAGAAATTAGTCTTTGCTCTCCTTAGTTTTTTAATTCCCAATGTATTTTTCTCTAGGGACTCATTAGGTTATTTTATTGCTGTGCATTATATTTGCCCTTTAAAGAAAGAAGAAAAAGCCTTCATGTTTCTGTTGTTTGTAGCTAGATTCTTTAAAAAGCAAAACGGCATGATGAAATGATTCGATTACTAAAATATCCTTGTGATTACTTCATCTATTACAGTACTGAGTGACCTAATAACAATTTTTTTGATTAAAATGTTCTCACTACTTCACCTATTTTCTATAATGAGCATCAGAAACCCATGACTCTTCTTTATGTTCTGAATACAAGTTGCTATTCCATAGAGTATTTTTTTCCTTGAATTATTTTGTACTGCTTAGAAATTAGCCACATTCTTCTCAGCTATATCCACTATTTGAGTTTAAATAAGCCAACAAAGCAAAGCCATTTACTAGGTCACTCCTGTTCAGAAAGTTTGTAAAGAAAGATAGTAAAAAAAAGATGTCTTTTCTTCACAGGTTTCCTCTTTCCACTCAATAGAATTCCAAAATAACCATTGCTCTATTTCTTTCAGTGTGATGTACGTTGGAATAATACCATTCTGACTTCAAATCAATTTTCATATATTTATAAATACTTTATACTCCATTCAGGGAGTATATAATGTGTTTTCAAGTATTGTGCAATTCATGAAGCATATGTCCTGCTGAGTTTGTTCCTGTTTTTATGAGTATAAAATCAGCTACTCGATTGAGGGCTTATTACATCCCAGACATTGTGTTTGAGAGCTTTGCATAATTTGTCTCATTGAATCTTCACACTAACCCTATGAGTGAAGAATTATCCACCTTATATTCATAAAGGAACTGAGACTCAGATGGATTGTTGTAGGTATCCCCATGGTCACAGAGTGAGTGTCAGAATTCAACCCTAGGTCTCCCTGTCATCAGGATTTGTGCTCATCACTAGCATGCTGTTTTGCCTGGTGTAAATCAGTGTGCAGCTGTAGTGTTTTCCTGTTTTACTGAGCTGCGGATTTACAGACCATGTCTTTTTTGAAGCAGAGTCCAGCCAGGGAAGAAGCTGATTGAGCTCAAATGGCCAGGCTTTTGGAGGCTGTTTGAGGCAAAGTAGAGCCTGTAGGGACCTGAGGCTAGACAGGCTATAGGAACTGAGGGGAGAGCTTAGGTCCAGTGGCTCCACTGAACAGAGTTGCCCAGTGTAGAACCTTTCACTGCAGTGAGCAGAGCTTCCCATCTCTGACAGGTAGGGAGATGAGGTTCTTGTATTCAGTTCTTACATTGTTCCAATGATTGCCTAGAAACAATAAATATTCACTACCATTTTTCAGGTGCTTGCAGATTTTATTATAGTAATTAAAAGGCAAATTTATTTTAAAGCATCATTGAATTCAGAGCTTTGCCTTGAAATAGTCTCTCAGTTGATAGATGCTAAAATTGTTATTTAACGGGCCTAAGTAAAATTAGGTTCAGAAAATGTGTTAATATTAAAATGTGTTCCCACAGTCAACATGTTTGCAGCTACAGCACTTCTGTACTTACGTAGCCATGAATACTTACTGAGGGCTTACTATTTTGCCTGTCATTTCAGTAAACATTTTAAATGCATAATTTCATTTAACCTCATAATGGTTATATGGTGAGTTCTACTACTGTCCCATTTTTCAGATGTAGAAACTAATGCATGGTTTCCAATTTCCGAATACTACCTACCATAAATAGTTTTCAGGAAATTAAAATGGATAATGAATTAAAAATAGTACAGACTAAGTCTAAGGCAATAATGTTAACTAATTTTTATTAGTAGTTGTAATAATGGTTTGTAATTAATACTATATAGTGGTTTATTATTTTTTTCTATTTTTTTCTTTTTTTAATTTAAATTTATTTATTTTAATTGGAGGCTAATTAATTTACAGTATTGTATTGGTTCTGCCATACTTCAACATGAATCCACCACGGGCATACACGTGTTCCCCATCTTGAACCCCCCTCCCACCTCCCTCCCTGTACCATCTCTCCAGGTCATCCCACTGCACCAACCCAGAGCATCCTGCATCAAACCTGGACTGGTGATTCGTTTCTTATATGATATTATACATGTTTCAATGCCATTCCCCCAAATCATCCCACCCTCTCCCTCTCCCACAGAGTCCAAAAGACTGTTCTATACATCTGTGTCTCTTTTGCTGTCTCGCATACAGGGTTATTGTTACCATCTTTCTAAATTCCATATATATGTGTTAGTAAACGGTGTTGGTGTTTTTCCTTCTGGCTTACTTCACTCTCTATAATAGGCTCCAGTTTCATCTACCTCATTAGAACTGATTCAAATGTATTCTTTTTAATGGCTGAGTAATATTCCATTGTGTATATGTACCACTCTTTCTTATCCATTCATCTGCTGATGGACATCTAGGTTGCTTCCACATCCTGGCTATTATAAACAGTGCTGTGATGAACATTGGTGTACACGTGTCTCTTTCAATTCTGGTTTCCTCAGTGTGTATGCCCAGCAGTGGGATTGCTGGGTCATAAGGCAGTTCTATTTCCAGTTTTTAAGGAATCTCCACACTGTTCTCCATAGTGGCTGTACTAGTTTGCACTCCCACCAACAGTGTAAGAAGGTTCCCTTTTCTTCACACCCTCTCCAGCATTTATTGCTTGTAGACTTTTGGATCGCAGCCATTCTGACTGGCGTGAAACGGCACCTCATTGTGGTTTTGACTTACATTTCCCTGATAATGAGTGATGATAAGCATCTTTTCATGTGTTTATTAGCCATCTGTATGTCTTCTTTGGAGAAATGTCTGTTTAGTTCTTTGGCCCATTTTTTGATTGGGTCATTTATTTTTCTGGAATTGAGCTACAGGAGTTGCTTGTATATTTTTGAGATTAGTTGTTTGTCAGTTGCTTTATTTGCTATTATTTTCTCCCATTCTGAAGGCTGTCTTTTCACTTTGCTTATAGTTTCCTTTGTTGTGCAGAAGCTTTTAATTTTAATTAGGTCCCATTTATTTATTTTTGCTTTTATTTCCAATATTCTGGGAGGTGGGTCATAGAGGATCCTGCTGTGATTTACGTTGGAGAGTGTTTTGCCTATGTTCTCCTTTAAGAATTTTATAGTTTCTGGTCTTATGTTTACATCTTTAATCCATTTTGAGTTTATTTTTGAGTATGGTGTTAGAAAGTGTTCTAGTTTCATTCTTTTACAAGCAGTTGACCAGTTTTCCCAGCACCACTTGTTAAAGAGATTGTCTTTTCTCCATTGTATATTCTGGCCTCCTTTGTCAAAGATAAGGTGTCCATAGGTGCGTGGATTTATCTCTAGGCTTTCTATTTTGTTCCATTGACCTAAATTTCTGTCTTTGTGCCAGTACCATACTGTCTTGATGACTGTGGCTTTGTAGTAGAGCCTGAAGTCAGGCAGGTTGATTCCTCCAGTTCCATTCTTCTTTCTCAAGATTGCTTTGGCTATTCGAGGTTTTTTATATTTCCATAAAAATTGTGTAATTATTTGTTCTAGCTCTGTGAAAAATACTGTTGGTAGCTTGATAGGGATTGCATTGAATCTATGGATTGCTTTGGGTAGTATACTCATTTTCACTATATTGATTCTTCTGATCCATGAACATGGTATATTTCTCCATCTATTATTGTCCTTTTTGACTTCTTTCACCAGTGTTTTACAGTTTTATATATATAGGTCTTTAGTTTCTTTAGGTAGATATATTCCTAAGTATTTTATTCTTTTCGTTGCAATGGTGAATGGAATTGTTTCCTTAATTTTTCTTTCTATTTTCTCATTATTAGTGTATAGGAACGCAAGGGATTTCTGTGTGTTGATTTTATATCCTGCAACTTTACTATATTCATTGATTAGCTCTAGTAATTTTCTGGTGGAGTCTTTAGGGTTTTCTTTGTAGAGGATCATGTCATCTGCAAACAGCGAGAGTTTTACTTCTTCTTTTCCAAGTTGGATTCCTTTTATTTCTTTTTCTGTTCTGATTGCTGTGGCCAAAACTTCCAAAACTATGTTGAATAGTAGTGGTGAAAGTGGGCACCCTTGTCTTGTTCCTGACTTTAGGGGAAATCCTTCCAATTTTTCACCATTGAGGATAATGTTTGCTGTGGGTTTGTCATCTATAGCTTTTATTGTGTTGAGGTATGTTCCTTCTATTCCTGCTTTCTGGAGAGTTTTTATCATAAATGGATGTTGAATTTTGTCAAAGGCTTTCTCTGCATCTATTGAGATGATCATATGGCTTTTATTTTTCAATGTGTTAATGTGGTGTATTACATTGATTGATTTGCGGATATTGAAGAATCCTTGCATCCCTGGGATAAAGCCCACTTGGTCATGGTGTATGATCTTTTTAATGTGTTGTTGGATTCTGATTGCTAGAATTTTGTTAAGGATTTTTACGTCTATGTTCATCAGTGATATTGGCCTGTAGTTTTCTTTTTTCGTGGCATCTTTGTCAGGTTTTGGTATTAGGGTGATGGTGGCCTCATAGAATAAGTTTGGAAGTTTACCTTCCTCTGCAATTTTCTGGAAGAGTTTGAGCAGGATAGGTGTTAGCTCTTCTCTAAATTTTTGGTAGAATTCAGCTGGGAAGCCATCTGGACCTGGGCTTTTGTTTGCTGGAAGATTTCTGATTACAGTTTAAATTTCCGTGCTTGTGATGGGTCTGTTAAGATTTTCTATTTCTTCCTGGCTCAGTTTTGGAAAGTTGTACTTTTCTAAGAATTTGTCCATTTCTTCCACGTTGTCCATTTTATTGATATATAATTGCTGATAGTAGTCTCTTATGATCCTTTGTGTTTCTGTGTTGTCTGTTGTGATCTCTCCATTTTCATTTCTAATTTTATTTTTAGATTTTTAGATTTTAGATTTTAGATTTGATTTTTCTCCTTTTGTTTCTTGATGAGTCTGGCTAATGGTTTGTCAATTTCATTTATCCTTTCAAAGAACCAGCTTTTGGCTTTGTTGATTTTTGCTATGGTCTCTTTTGTTTCTTTTGCATTTATTTCTGCCCTAATTTTTAAGATTTCTTTCCTTCTACTAACCCTGGGGTTTTTCATTTCTTCCTTTTCTAGTTGCTTTAGGTGTAGAGTTAGGTTATTTATTTGACTTCTTTCTTGTTTATTGAGGTATGCATGCATTGCTATAAACTTTCCCCTTAGCACTGTTTTTACAGTGTCCCACAGGCTTTGGGTTGTTGTGTTTTCATTTTCTTTCATTTCTATGCATATTTTTATTTCTTTTTTGGTTTCTTCTGTGATTTGTTGGTTATTCAGCAGCGTGTTGTTCAGCCTCCATATGTTGGAATTTTTAATAGTTTTTCTACTGCAATTGAGATCTGATCTTACTGCATTGTGGTCAGAAAAGATGCTTGGAATGATTTCAATTTTTTTTGAATTTACCAAGGCTAGATTTATGGCCCAGGGTGTAATCTATCCTGGAGAAGGTTCTGTGTGCGCTTGAGAAAAAGGTGAAATTCATTGTTTTGGGGTGAAATGTCCTATAGATATCAATTAGGTCTAACTGGTCTATTGTATCATTTAAAGTTTGTGTTTCCTTGTTAATTTTCTGTTTAGTTGCTCTCTCCATAGGTGTGAGTGGGGTATTAAAGTCTCCCACTATTATTGTGTTATTGTTAATTTCCCTTTTCATACTTGTTAGCATTTGTCTTACATATTGCGGTGCTCCTATGTTGGGTGCATATATATTTATAATTGTTGTATCTTCTTCTTGGATTGATCCTTTGATCATTATGTAATGACCTTCTTTGTCCCTTTTCACAGCCTTTGTTTTAAAGTCTATTTTATCTGATATAAGTATTGCTATTCCTGCTTTCTTTTGGTCTCTATTTGCATGGAATATCTTTTTCCAGCCCTTCACTTTCAGTCTGTATGTGTCCCCTGTTTTGAGGTGGGTCTCGTAGACAACATATATAGGCATCTTGTTTTCGTATCCATTCAGCCAGTTGGGGCATTTTTTTGGTTGGGGCATTCAACCCATTTACGTTTAACGTAAGTATTGATAAGTATGATCCCATTGCCATTTACTTCACTTTCAGTCTGTATGTGTCCCCTGTTTTGAGGTGGGTCTCGTAGACAACATATACAGGGGTCTTGTTTTGTATCCATTCAGCCAGTTGGGGCATTCTTTTGGTTCGGGCATTCAACCCATTTACGTTTAGGGTAAGTATTGGTAAGTATGATCCCGTTGCCATTTACTTTATTGTTTTGGGTTTGAGTTTATACACCCTTTTTGTGTTTTCTGTCTAGAGAAGATCCTTTAGCATTTGTTGGAGAGCTGGTTTGGTGGTGGTGAATTCTCTCAGCTTTTGCTTGTCTGTAAAGCTTTTGATTTCTCCTTCATATTTGAATGAGATCCTTTCTGGGTACAGTAATCTGGGTTGTAGGTTATTTTCTTTCATCACTTTAAGTATGTCTTGCCATTCCCTCCTGGTCTGAAGAGTTTCTGTGAAAGATCAGCTGTTATCCTTATGGGAATCTACTTATGTGTTATTTGTTGTTTTTCCCTTGAATATTTGTTCTTTGTGTTTGATCTTTGTTAATTTGATTAATATGTGTCTTGGGGTGTTTTGCCTTGGGTTTATCTTGTTTGGGACTCTCTGGGTTTCTTGGACTTGGGTGATTATTTTCTTCCCCATTTTAGGGAAGTTTTCAACTATTATCTCCTCAAGTATTTTCTCATGGTCTTTCTTTTTGTCTTCTTCTGGGACTCATATGATTCAAATGTTGGGGCGTTTAACACTGTCCCGGAGGTCTCTGAGATTGTCCTCATTTCTTTTAATTTGTTTTTCTTTTTTCCTCTCTGATTCATTTATTTCTGCCATTCTATCTTCTACTTCACTAATCCTATCTTCTGCTTCCGTTATTCTACTATTTGTTGCCTCCAGAGTGTTTTTGATCTCATATATTGCATTATTCATTATATATTGACTCTTTTTTTATTTCTTCTAGGTCCTTGTTAAACCTTTCTTGCATCTTCTCAGTCCTTGCCTCCAGGCTATTTATCTGTGATTCCATTTTGATTTCAAGATTTTGGATCATTTTCACTATCATTATTCAGAGTACTTTATCAGGTAGATTCCCTATCTCTTCTGCTTTTGTTTGGTTTGGTGGGCATTTATCCTGTTTCTTTACCTTGTGGGTATTCCTCTGTCTCTTCATCTTGTTTATATTGCTGTGATTGGGGTGGCCTTTCTATATTCTGGCAGTTGGTGGAGTTCTCTTTATTGTGGAGTTCCCTTGCTGTGGGTGGGGTTGTATGGGTGGCTTGTTAAGGTTTCCTGGTTAGGGAAGATTGTGTCGGTGTTCTGGTGGGTGGAGCTGGATTTCTTCTCTCTGGAGTGCAATGAAGTGTCCAGTAATGAGTTATGAGATGTCAATGGGTTTGGATTAACTTTGGGCAGCCTGTATATTGAAGCTCAGGGCTGTGTTCCTGTGTTTTGATAATTTGCATGGTATGTCTTGCTCTGGAACTTGTTGGCCTTTGGGTGGTGCTTGGTTTCAGTGTAGGTACAGAGGCATTTGATGAGCTCCTATCTATTAATGTTCCCTGGAGTCAGGAGTTCTCTGGTGTTCTCAGGATTTGGACTTAAGCCTCCTGCTTCTGGTTTCCAGCCTTATTTTTACAGTAGTCTCAAGACTTCTCCATCTATACAGCACCATTGATAAAACATCTAGGTTGAAGATGAAAAGTTTCTCCACAGTGAGGGACACCCAGAGCGGTTCACAGAGTTGCATGGAGAAGAGAAGAGGGAGGAGGCAGTTAGAGGTGACCAGAATGAGATGAGGTGGAATCAAAAGAGGAGAGAGCAAGCTAGCCAGTAATCACTTCCTTATGTGTGCTCCACAGACTGGACTGCTCAGAGATGTTCATGGAGTTATACAGAGAAGAGAAGAGGGAGGAAGGAGACAGAGGTGGCCAGGAGGATAAAGGGGGGGAATCAAAAGGAGAGAGACAGGATCCAGCCAGTAATCAGTTCCCTAAGTGTTCTCCACCATCTGGAACACACAAAGAGATTCACAGAGTTGGGTAGAGAAGAGAAGGGGGAGGGAGGAGATAGAGGTGACCTGGTGGAGAAAAAGGAGAGTCCAAAGGTGGAGAGAGCAGTCAAGCCAGTAATCTTGCTCCCAAGTAAAAATGGGTACTGAAGATTGAGTTCTTAGAGGTACAAAACTGATAACAAATACCAAAAAGCAAAGATTAAAAATCTAGAGTAGAGGTTAGATTTTCAAAAATACAATATTAAAGAAAAGAAAAGAAAAAAGTCACAAATTTTATAAATACATATATATATATATATATATATATATGTATGTATATATATGAAGTTTGCTTTAAAAATAGGGTCTCTCTTTTTTTTTTTTTTCAAAGTAATAGTAGGTTATAAAAATGAAAATTAAAGTAGTAATAGAGGACTTAAAATGTTTTAAAATTTTTTTTAAAAAGAATGATAGTAAAAATAGTAAAAATATATCTAGGACTTTCTCTGGTGGTATTGTGGGCACCGTGGGGTCAGTTCATTTTCGGATAGTTCCTTGGTCCGGCTTATATTTCTCAAGATCTATAGGCCTCTTCCTATGTAGTTGGTACTAACTACAGGGTTTTAATCTATTGCACCTGTCACTTCCAAGATGGTTCCCTCAGTTTTAGTTTCTTCTCTTTACTGGTCTCTTCGGTGTCTGATTTCTGCCCTGACACAAGGGGGCGGTGGTGGACACTTTTTAGGCTCACTTTTTCAGTCACCCTGTGGGGAGGGAGGGACGCTGCAAACAAATAACACTGGTGCGTGCTTGCAGTGTCTCAGCCACACTGGGCCTGCCCCTGCTGACGGCGCGTGTGCCCACCCTGCCCACACTGCTCAGTCTCTAGGTTGCTCCACCAGGAACTGTCCGCTGCCTGCCCTGGGCTGCATGCACTTCCCAAGTCTAAGCTGCTCAGGTTCAGGCACTCTGGTAGTCCTCAGAGGCACAGACTCGGTTGGGCCTGTGTTTTGTGCCCTTCCCAGCTCTGAGCAGCTCAGGTGATGAGGTGTTCGGCGAGTGCAGTCGCTGCAACTTATCGCCTCCCCCGTCCTTGCCACTCGGTTTTCAGGGTGTACAACTGGCGCACCTTCTCAGGTGGATGTTGATCGTCCAGAACCCCTAGAAGTCTTAGTAAAGAAACCTGCTTGCAGTTTGGTAGATAATATCTCTCTGGGGCTGCAATTGCCTCCTTTTGGCTCTGGCTGTCTGTCACCAGAGGGGGATTGGCCTTTGTTCTGTGAGCGGGCCTGGCAGTATCTTAGGTTAGGGCTTTTTGCGTGGTAGCTATCCCACAGTCTGATTTGCAAGCCCAGGTTAGTTCCCTCAGATTTCCCTCGGGGCATTCAGGCCCAGTCCTTACTCTAAGCAATGCAGCCAGCGCATCCCTGCCCAGGCCCCACTTGCTAGTGGTGGGTGCAGGCATCTGTGCTGCTTCTCCACTGGGGGAATTACCACTGGGAACGTAATCTGTGTGTTTTAATTATTTATTTATTTTTCTTCCCAGTGATGTTGCCCTCTGTTGTTCCAAGGGTCATTACAGACACGGCAGTGTTTCCTGGTGTTTGGAAACTTCTCTCTTTTTAAGACTCCCTTCCCGGGACAGAGCTCCTTCCCTACCTCTTTTGTCTCTTTTTTTGTCTTATATTTTTTTTCCTACCTCCTTTCAAAGACACTGGGCTGCTTTTCTGGGTGCCTGATGTCCTCTGCCAGCATTCAGAAGTTGTTTTGTGGAATTTACTTAGCGTTCAAATGTTCTTTTGATGAATTTATGGGGGAGAAAGTGGTCTCCCTGTCCTATTCCTCCGCCATCTTCAGTGGTTTATTATTAACACTAGTTTCATTGAAGTCAAAATCCATTAATTTTTTTTTTTTGTAAAATTGATTGATAATGTATACTTTACTATTCCAAAAAAGAGGTTAAGTCAGCAAAAGGTCAAAATAGGACATCTTATTAATGGGACATCTTGTTGTTATCAAGAGAGTAAATGGAATATCATTATATAGATTTTAGAAAGAAACAAAAGACTTGAAAGAAATTTGACACTTATAGAGTATGTTTTAGGTCAGGCTCCAAGACCTGTTTACTCCTGTCTGGCATCATTTTAATGATTTTTAGTTTTGTTTGTTTGTATATGTATGTGGGGGTGGGAAGGAAATGTCTGTCAAAATTAAAGTCATGGGAACTGAAAGTATATAATTGAAATGTAATACATGGAGAAATATTTCTTATTAGGTTCAGTTCAGTTCAGTCACTCAATCATGTTCAACTCTTTGCGACCCCATGAATCGCAGCATGCCAGGCTTCCCTGTCCATCACCATCTCCTAGAGTTCATTCAAACTCAAATCCATCGAGTCAGTGATGCCATCCAGCCATCTCATCCTCTGTCGTCCCCTTCTCCTCCTGCCCCCAATCCCTCCCAGCATCAGGGTCTTTTCCAATGAGTCAGCTCTTTGCATCAAGTGGCCAAAGTACTGGAGTTTCAGCTTTAGCATCATTCTTCCAAAGTACACCCAGGGCTGACCTCCTTCAGAATGGACTGGTTGGATCTCCTTGCAGTCCAAGGGACTCTCAAGAGTCTTCTCCAACACCACAGTTCAAAAGCATCAATTCTTCAGGGCTCAGCCTTCTTCACAGTCCAACTCTCACATCCATACATGACTACTGGAAAAACCATAGCCTTGACTAGACGAACCTTTGTTGGCAAAGTAATGTCTCTGCTTTTCAATATACTATCTAGGTTGGTCATAACTTTCCTTCCAAGGAGTAAAGCGCCTTTTAATTTCATGGCTGCAGTCACCACCTGCAGTGATTTTGGAACCCAGAAAAATAAAGTCTGACACTGTTTCCACTGGCTCCCCATCTATTTCCCATGAAGTGATGGGACCGGATGCCATGATCTTCGTTTTCTGAATGTTGAGCTTTAAGCCAACTTTTTCACTCTCCACTTTCACTTTCATCAAGAGGCTTTTGAGTTCCTCTTCACTTTCTGCCATAAGGGTGGTGTCATCTACATATCTGAGGTTATTGATATTTCTCCTGGCATTCTTGATTCCAGCTTGTGCTTCTTCCAGCCCAGTGTTTCTCATGATATACTCTATATATAGATATAGTCAGCAATTAAAACTTATGAATTAATGTTAATTTGATTAACATGTTTTTACTGTTTCATGGAGGGTAGATATAGTCACTAGCTAACAGGATTCAAACACTTAAGAATTATCATGAATAGAGGCTTAACAGAAAATAATATGAATGTTGACCTTCAGTATTTTCTAAATGATTTGTTAATAGCCACATACAGACACTAACGGCTACATACAAAACTGTAGTTTCCACTTGTCCTTTCAATGGTTTTCTTCCAGTGTAGTTTTAAATACTTATCTTCAATCCCTAAACAAAAATCGAAAGGGAAAAATATCACTCTGAATTTACAGTGAAGAACCCGCTTAGTTTGGAACCTCTCATAAATATCAGGCCTTCACAACTTTTGTCCCATAGAACCCAAGGAAATGCCTTTTGTGAAGCTCAACCATGACTTTCCACTTGAGTTTTTGCCATGTTTGGAATATTTTGTTTATGTTTTTCAGCTTGTTATCTGTTAGCATGTACTGTTTCTAAAATCTTAAAAATCATTAATGAGTATTCTTAAGAGAAAAACAAAACATGCTTCTCAAACTGAAATAAGATTGCTATTAACGGAACCCCACCACCATGGGCCAAGCAGCAGACAAACCTACAGGATAAGCATGTTTTCCTGGAAATCAGTTTAACTTGAGAATCTGGGATAGTAGGTATGTGGGAGTAGCTTAATTTTCACATTAAACAGGCATGAATATTTTGTGTAGCAGAATGTAAGATTCACATATATATTAGGAAACATGATTAATAATTAAAGAACTGTCTTGCTTAAAGTCCCTCAGAGCTACATGCCCAGATCTCTGGGGGTTTTTTTGTACACTTCAAGGTAAGAGGAACCCAAGTAAGATGGTAGGTGTTGCAAGAGGGCATCAGAGGGCAAACACACTGAACCATACTCACAGAAAACTAGTCAATCTAATCACACTAGGACCACAGCCTTGTCTAACTCAATGAAACTAAGCCATGCCCGTGGGGCAACCCAAGACGGGCGGGTCATGGTGGAGAGATTTGACAGAATGTCGTCCACTGGAGAAGGGATGGCAAACCACTTCAGTATTCTTGCCTTGAGAACCCCATGAACAGTATGAAAATGCAAAATGATAGGATGCTGAAAGAGAAACTCCCCAGGTCAGTAGGTGCCCAATATGCTACTGGAGATCACTGGAGAAATAACTCCAGAAAGAATGAAGGGATGGAGCCAAAGCAAAAACAATATCCAGCTGTGAATGTGACTGGTGATAGAAGCAAGGTCCGATGCTGTAAAGAGCAATATTTCATAGGAACCTGGAATGTCAGGTCCATGAATCAAGGCAAATTGGAAGTGATCAAATAAGAGATGGCAAGAGTGAATGTCGACATTCTAGGAATCAGCAAACTGAAATGGACTGGAATGTGTGAATGTAACTCAGATGACCATTATATCTACTACTGCGGGCAAGAATCCCTCAGAAGAAATGGAGTGGCCATCATGGTCAACAAAAGAGTCCGAAATGCAGTACTTGGACGCAATCTCAAAAACGACAGAATGATCTCCGTTCATTTCCAAGGCAAACCATTCAATATCACAGTAATCCAAGTCTGTGCCCCAACCAGTAACACTGAAGAAGCTGAAGTTGAACGGCTCTATGAAGACCTACAAGATCTTTTAGAACTAACCCAAAAAAGATGTCCTTTTCATTATAGGGGACTGGAATGCAAAAGTAGGAAGTCAAGAAACACCTGGAGTAACAGGCAAATTTGGCCTTGGAATACGGAATGAAGCAGGGCAAAGACTAATAGAGTTCTGCCAAGAAAATGCACTGGTCATAGCAAACACCCTCTTCCAACAACACAAGAGAAGGCTGTATACATGGACATCACCAGATGGTCAACACTGAAATCAGATTGATTTTATTATTTGCAGCCAAAGATGGAGAAGCTCTATATAGTCAGCAAAAACAAGACCAGGAGCTGACTGTGGCTCAAAGCATGAACTCCTTATTGCCAAATTCAGACTTAAATTGAAGAAAGTAGGGAAAACCACTAGACCATTCAGGTATGACCTAAATCAAAGCCCTTATGATTATACAGTGGAAGTGAGAAATAGATTTAAGGGCCTAGATCTGATAGATAGAGTGCCTGATGAACTATGGATGCAGGTTCGTGGCATTGTACAGGAGACAGGGATCAAGACCATCCCCATGGAAAAGAAATGCAAAAAAGCAAAATGGCTGTCTAGGGAGGGCTTACAAATAGCTGTGAAAAGAAGAGAAGTGAAAAACAAAGGAGAAAAGGAAAGACATAAACATCTGAATGTTCCAAAGAATAGCAAGAAGTGATAAGGAAGCCTTCTTCAGTGATCAATGCAAAGAAATAGAGGGAAACAACAGAATGGGAAAGACTAGGGATCTCTTCAAGAAAATCAGAGATACCAAAGGAACATTTCATGCAAAGATGAGCTCGATAAAGGACAAAAGTGGTATGGACCTAACAGAAGCAGAAGATATTAAGAAGAAATGGCAAGAATACACAGAAGAACTCTACAAAAAAGATCTTCACGACCCAAATAATCATGATGGTGTGATCACTGACCTAGAGCCAGACATCCTGGAATGTGAAGTCAAGTGGGCCTTAGAAAGCAGCACTACAAACAAAGCTAGTGGAGGTGATGGAATTCCAGTTGAACTACTCCAAATTCTGAAAGATGATGCTGTGAAAGTGCTGCACTCAATATGCCAGCAAATTTGGAAAACTCAGCAGTGGCCACAGGACTGGAAAAGGTCCATTTTCATTCCAATCCCAAAGAAAGGCAATGCCAAAGAATGCTCAAACTACCGCACAATTGCACTCATCTTACACGCTAGTAAAGTAATGCTCAAAATTCTCCAAGCCAGGCTTCAGCAGTATGTGAACCGTGAACTTTCTGATGTTGAAGCTGGTTTTAGAAAAGGCAGAGGAACCAGAGATGAAATTGCCAACATCCGCTGGATCATAGAAAAAGCAAGAGAGTTCCAGAAAAACATCTATTTCTGCTTTATTGACTATGCCAAATCCTTTGACAGTGTGGATCACAATAACTGTGGAAAATTCTGAAAGAGATGGGAATACCAGACCACCTGATCTGCCTCTTGAGAAATTTGTATGCAGGTCAGGAAGCAACAGTTAGAAGTGGACATGGAACAACAGACTGTTTCCAAATAGGAAAAGGAGTTTGTCAAGGCTGTATATTGTCACCCTGTTTATTTAACTTATATGCAGAGTACATCATGAGAAACGCTGGGCTGGAAGAAACACAAACTGGAATCAAGATTGCCGGGAGAAATATCAATAACCTCAGATATGCAGATGACACCACCCTTATGGCAGAGAGGGAAGAGGAACTCAAAAGCCTCTTGATGAAAGTGAAAGTGAAGAGTGAAAAAGTTGGCTTAAAGCTCAATATTCAGAAAACGAAGATCATGGCATCCGGTCCCACCACTTTATGGGATATAGATGGGGAAACAGTGTCAGGCTTTATTTTTCTGGGTTCCAAAATCACTACAGATGATGACTGCAGCCATGAAATTAAAAGACGCTTACTCCTTGGAAGAAAAGTTATGACCAACCTAGATAGTATATTGAAAAGCAGAGACATTACTTTGCCAACAAAGGTTCGTCTAGTCAAGGTTATGGTTTTTCCAGTAGTCATGTATGGATGTGAGAGTTGGACTGTGAAGAAGGCTGAGCCCTGAAGAATTGATGCTTTTGAACTGTGGTGTTGGAGAAGACTCTTGAGAGTCCCTTGGACTGCAAGGAGATCCAACCAGTCCATTCTGAAGGAGATCAGCCCTGGGATTTCTTTGGAAGGAATGATGCTGAGGCTGAAATTCCAGTACTTTGGCCACCTCATGCGAAGAATTGACTCACTGGAAAAGACCCTGATGCTGGGAGGGATTGGGGGCAGGAGGAGAAGGGGACGACAGAGGATGAGATGGCTGGATGGCATCACTGACTCGATGGATGTGAGTCTGAGTGATCTCCGGGAGTTGGTGATGGACAGGGAGGCCTGGCGTGCTGCGATTCATGGGGTCGCAAAGAGTCGGACACAACTGAGCCACTGATCTGATCTGATCTGATGTTCAGTTTTCTCTCAGATAAGAAGATGTAGGGGGGGGAAAAAGAAGAACTCCATTAACACAAATATGTATAGAACTTAATGATGCCTTAAATGCTAGACTTCTGTGGTGTGTCTCTGGCATTTGGCATGCATTGTGATGTGATACCAACTCCGCCTCCTAGACCTCAGCAAAAGTCCTCTGTCTTGAAAGTCCTTGTGAGCACAGATCAGAGTTGGTGACTAGCTAAAGGGAAAGAAAGATAATAAAAATAATAATAGTTTTAGTAGATCTAAAACTCACTCTACCAACAGAGATAGGCACAAAATATATATTTCTTTACTATCTCTAAATAATTTATACTCCTAGCCTTTATCTCACTGGCTTGATAGGCAATTTTGATGCAGTCATTCCTGGAGTTCCTCTACCAAGGTCCGTATCCACCCACTAAAACCACTCCTATTCTGTCTTGGTACCTGAATTCTGGTGTTTTAAATAGTGTCAAAGCCTCAAGTTGATGATAGCGTCACCGACTCAGTAGACGTGAGTTTGAGCAAACTCCAGGAGATGGTGAAGGATAGGGGAGCCTGGTGTGCTGCAGTCCATGGATTGCAAAGAGTCAGACACCACTTAGTGACTGAACAACAAGAAGGCCTGGAGGAGGTCCTTCCTTCATAGCTGGGTGTTATCATTGTGTCCACTGCACTAATGTTCAAGATTCTTTCATAGCCTCAGTGCTCCTTTACCTGCCCTGGGCATAGAAAGATCAAGCCCAGCTCCTTGGGGCTTTATTTCATTTCCTTTGAGATTCACAACAGCTTCATGCCTTCAGAAAGCCAGGCAAAGGATTCCACAGACAGTTCCCACTCAACCACTGTACCTCACAACCCCAGCCCAAGCCCATTCTCTAAGAAAAATGCTCATTTAAAATATACTGTATACCAGATATTATATATAAGTGCCTTAGAAGTAGTTAAGTCACAAAAACTCTATGTAGTAGATACCATTATTATCCCATTTCCTGGATTAGAGAGCAAGCCCAGACAGTGGTCAAGTATATAATTCTAGATAAAGAAACTTATACTGTTTCATTGAATGGTATCTTGTGAATATTTTTCCTGTTATGTTTGTTAAATACTCCTTATTTGAGAAATGTACATTTTAATTGGTCAAATACTATTTATTTTATAGTTGGTTTAGTTTGTTAATTATCAAAAGAAATAGAAATATGGATTTAGGTTGTAAAAATAGAGGTTGTTCAGTCATACGATGATTTTTTAGCTTATGCATCTTATTTTCCTAATAAGATTGAAGGCTCTTAGGTGATTCTATTTCTTATGCTCTATTTAACTTCTTGAAGTACTTAACATACATGTGTATCCACAACATTCATCTGCTAGAGAAAGTACTTTGTGTTCAGAAAAGGCTTCAGGGAAAAAACAGCTCCTGCTTTTGCAAGAAAGCAAATCCAGCAGCACAAGGGGAAGCCTATAATCATTTCTTCAAATCTTCAAACCTGAAATATAAATCAACATTACATAAATTCTTGATAATTTTTCTAATGTTACTGTGCTCCAGTATTATGGCTCTTTCTTTTATGAAACAGCTGACAAAATTATATAATGAGGTCATTTGTAAGCAATATTTTCATTTCCTTTGCTTTTTTTCAAATGGATATAATGTTAGGTTTAATGCACTGAGAGGATGTCTGCTCATGTACACTTTTTAAACAATTTGCAGTGAGAATGAAATTCTTTTACAGTGTCTTACATAGCATTTGTATGGGTTTTAAAGAGCTATATATACAGAAACCAAAGGATACGGCAAGACCTTGAAATGACAACATTTTGAAAGTTCATTAACAATATCCTTAGAGTACATCATAGCCTTAATATGCACACTTGAGAACTGGCTGGTTTTCAATTTAGTTTAATTTCCTGAAGAGCAATGTACATTTTTCATTTGATGTACTTTGAAAACCAAGAGTATGTTAGCATTGGACTGGAAAGAAAAAAGTCTCTTATCTGCTCTATCAGATTACCATTGTGGCTTGACTTTTCCAGGCAGCTATCCTAAATGTCTTAGTGTTTTACATTTGAATGTACCTTAGCCGCCCACATAGATTAACCTTATACAAAACTGCCCTTTAAAAATCTCTCTTGTGTCCTTGTAGAATTGCTGATTGACCTAGATTACCCTTACCCTGAAAGGTCTCATTCTTCTAAAGAAGCTATGCAGCAGCTGTATTTTTTTCTATTAAATCAAAGGGTCTTCCTGTTTAATCATATGTGTTCCAAAATAGAAGTCCTTGCTTTCAATAGTTGAAATACAAAGGCCTGGTCATGATGTTTACCTAAGTTAATCACTCTTATTTTCCTGTGACTCCTGACTTGTTAGAAACCCCATATTATAAGGGGTGACTAAGACGGCAAAGTAGGAAGACCCCAAACTCACCTCCCAGGGGCATGCTGAAATTACAACTACTTATGAAGCAACTATCTATGAGAATGTCCTGAAACTAGTGGAAAAGATTCTTCTTAAAATTATAGAGAAGGAGCTATGATAAAGCATGTAGGAGGGACAAAGAAGAGGTATAATCAGGAACCATACCCCTGGGTCAGAAACTCATAACCACGTAGCCAGTCTTTTAGGGACACAGCACCATCTATCAGCAGGCCAAACAGCAAACCACATTGGAAGCCTGCCCTGTCCTCTATGAGGCCCACAGCCAGTGCACAAGGTAGGCCTCATAGCTAAGCAGACTGGAGGCCAGTCTCACCGGCCAGTTCTACTGCTGGTGCTGTCAGTCAGCGCACCCTCTCTGTCCCTACCACTCGAGAAGGGTGCACTCATAGAACATTGAGTTCTGGATAAGAGGAGAGTGTGCTGCTGGGCCACATAGGCTGCCTCCTCCATAAGGCCAGTTCTCTAAGATTAGGAAACATGACCAACCAATGTAACACACGAAATAAAGAGAAACAAAGGAACGAGACAGGACCTCAGAAAAAGGACTAAATGAGCTGGAGAAAAGCAGTCTACCTGATAATGAGTTCAAGGTAATGATCATAAAGATGCTTACCAAATTCAGAAGAATGAATGAACATGGTGAGGATTTCAACAAAGAGTTAGAAAATATAAAGAAGAACCCAGCAGAGCTGAAACATACAATAATTTTATTTCAAAAAGTTTACTAGAAAGAATCAGCAGATTAGATGATGCAGAGGAATGGATGAATGGTTTGGAATAGTGGAAATCCCCCAAACTGACTAGAAAAAAGAACAAAGAAGTCTAAAAATTAAGGACAATTTAAGAGTCCTCTGGAGCAGCACCAAGAATACTAATATTTGTACTATAGGAGTCTCATAAACAGAAGAAAAGGGAGAGACAGAGAACATATTTGAAGAAATAAAAGCTAAAAGCTTTACTAACCTGAGCAAAGAAACAGACATCTAGGTCCAGGAAACAGTGAGTACCAAACATGAATCCCAAAGATGAACTTACAGAGGTCATCTTTAAGATGACAACAAACTATAACTAAAATGGCAAAAAAAAAAAAAAAAGGTGGGGGGTGGTGTAAAGAGAGAATCTTAAAAATAACAAGAGAAAAACAACTAGTTATGTACAAGTGGACCCCAAAAGGCTATCAGCTGATTTTTCAGCAGAAACCCTGAGAGCCAGAAGGGACTGGCATGGTATATTCAAAGTGATAAAAAGAAAAAGAATCTACCGCCAAGAATACTTTACTTGGGAAGTTAGAGTATTCAGGGGTCTCTACCTCCAATACTATACCTTGGAATAAATCTAACCAAGGAGGTAAAAGAATTTTACTTAGAGAAATATATTGATGAAAGAAACTGAAGATGACACAAACAGATGGAAAGGTATACAGTGCTCATGGATTGTAACAGATAATGTCCTTAAAATGACCATATTATCCAAGGCAATCTACATACTCAGTGCTATCCCTGTCAAGAGCAATGGCATTTTTTCAGAGAACTAGGAAAAATAACTCTAAAATATGCAAAGAAACACAAACAATGCCAAATAGCCAAAGAAATCTTGAGAGTTAATAACAAAAATAGAGGTATCACAGTCCCTAATTCCAAATTATTCTAGAAAACTACAGTATTCAAAACAATATGGAACTGGCACAAAAACAGACACATAGATCAATGGGACAGAAAAGAGAGTCCAGAAGCAAACCCACACTTACACGGTTCATTAATCTATTATCAAATAGGCAACAATATACAGTGAAGCAAAGACAGCCTCTTTAATAAATGGTGTTGGGAGACTGAACAGCTGCATACAAAATAAAGAATTTGAACTAATTTTTTTATATCATATGCAAAAAAAAATAGATTAAAGACATAAATACCTGAAACCATAAAACTTCTAGAGAGAAGTATAAGCAGATAAAGTATGATGCTCTTTGACATCAAATTTTTTTTTCCTCTTTCTCCTCAGGCAAGGGAAACAAGAAAAACAAACAAATGGGTACTATATCAAATGAAACCATCAATAAAACATAAAGTCAGCCCACTGAATGGGAAAAGATATATACAAATGATATAACTAATATGACAAAACATCAAAAAAAAACCCAATTAAAAAATGGACAGAGAATTGGAATATAATTTTTTTTTCCAAAGAAGGCATACAGATGGCCAACAAACACACAAAAAGATGCACAACATCACTAATCATCAGGGAAATGCAAATAAAAACCTTAGTCAGATACCACTTCATATCTATCAGAATGGCTGTCATCAACAAGATAATAGTAAATTCAGCATCACTGTGGAAAACAGTATGAAAGTTCCTCAAAAACTCAAAATAGACCTTCTGTATGAATGGATAAAGAACAAGTACTATACACAAACACACACACACACACGTGCATACACATGCGCACACACACACACACACACACACACACACACACCATGGAATATTATTCAGCCATAAACAGGAATGAAATCTTATAGATGGAGCTAGAGGATATTATGCCAAATGGAATAAGTAAAACAGAGAAAAGAAATGCCATATTAAAAAAAAAAAAAAGAAGTGAAAACAGACTCATAGAAAAGAGAACAAGTGGGTGGTTACCAGAGGGAAGGGGGTTGGGTGAAATAAGTGTAGGAGATTAACAGGTAAAAATCTCCAGCTGTAAAATAAATAATCCCCAGGGATATAATATACAGCATAAGAAGATGGTCAATAATATTATAATAAATTTGTATGGGGGCACATGGTTACTAGATTTACTGTGGTAATTTATCTTGTAATGTATAAAAATGACAAATCACTCAGCAGTGCACCTGAAACTAACATAATATTGTATATCAACTCTATTTCAATGATAATAAAAAGAAAGCTCTTATTTAATAATTTCCTATAGACAGGCTTCTACTTCTCACTGGCTGATTTTTTAAGAGACCAGCTGGATTCTAATCAGTAAAACTGCACAAATTAAAGATAAGTATCTCTGTATCATAACATTTTCATTTTCCTGCTAAAAAAGCTAACTTTAAACATCAGGGGTGAGACCATCTACCTGATCCTCATTTCCCCCTTATGATTATACTTGCTCATCAGACCACAGAGCTCAGAAACAAAGCAAGAGGTCTGCGAATCAGCCCTTCCCCCAGGCTAATATGTGCTTTCACAGTTCACTTCCTATGGGCTTTCTTGGGCCAGAATTACCCAGGTTTCTCTTAGACATTCATTTAGGGATTTAAATATTCCTTCTGGTGTGATGTACTTCCTTTTGATTAAGCAAGGTTCTTGCTTCAGTCAAAATCCATGCAATTTCTTTTTGTTTTATTCTCTTTGGACTGAAGAAACCAGTGAGATTTTTATAAGAACGTGTCTTGATATTGAGGTTGGCAGTTACCATGCATGTTCCCCATCCCCTTTCCTTGCGGTACTTAATTTTTATCCCATTTTAAGAGTGCCAACTTAGATAATACCATGGTAGGATGGTATGAGAAGTACCCTTTTAAGAGATTTCTACCACTAACAACGTAATCTATTTCCGCGTCTGCTGCTGCTAAGTCACTTCAGTCGTGTCCGACTCTGTGCGACCCCATAGATGGCAGCCCATGAGGCTCCTCCATCCCCCGGATTCTCATGTCTAGAGAATCCCAAATGTGAGTCAAGGGAGGTTTGAAGAGGAAGCTCAGTGTAGTGGCTTAAACTAGAAACTATAACCAAAGCCAGTTTGCAGCCTACTGACCATGTAGTAGCAGACAAGTTCTTAAGGTCTAAATTTCTGTTTCCTCAAAACAAAAATGCTCTATGTGATTCATTACTTTTTTAGTGTAATATTTTATGAACATTTCCAAAATGTATTTGTTAGTGCTTTTTAAAGACTTTATTCTTTAGTTTTAGGTTCACAGCAAAACTGAGGTGGGAGGTATGGAGATTTCCTATATGCCCTTTCCTCCACATATACAGGGCTTCCCTGATAGCTCTGCTGGTAAAGAATCTGCCTGCAATGCAGGAGACCTGGGTGTGATCCCTGGGTTGGGAAGAACCCCTAGAGAAGGGAAAGGCTACCCACCCCAATATTCTGGCCTGGAGAAATCTATGGACTATAAAGTCCATGGGGTTGCAAAGAGACGATGCCACATGTACATGGCCTCCCCAGTTATTGGCAGTCTCACCAAGTGTAGGACTTTCGTTACAATTTGTACACCTACACTGACACGTTATCATCACTCCAGTTCATGCATTAGTATAGCATTCACTCTTTGATGTTGTGCCTCTATGACTTTAGAAAAATGTATAATGACGTGTATCTACCATTATAATGTCAAAAACAGTTTCGTTGTCCTAAAAATCCTTTCTGCTTTACCTATTATCTCTTTTTCTCCTTCCCTACCTCTTGGAAATCACTGATCTTTTTACTATCTCCTTATTTTTGCCTTTTTCAGAATGTCATCTAGCCCCCTTCAGATATTTGAGTTCACATTAGACTTTACAAGCTCTGGAAAGGCCTACAATAATAAAATCTACTTAATCTTACTTAATGTAGCAGCTTTCATTTTGTTTCTCAGCATTTTTAACCTTCCCTAAAACTTCAAATACTGACACTGGAAACCTGACCTGAGTTAAAGAAAGAAAATGTAGTATGTCAGACAGTGTGGCTCTGAATCCTACATCATTTCAGTGTCAAGAAAGAACTAGATTATTTAGTCAGTTATATTGTGGAAGACTCATTTTAAAGAGATATTTCATTAGACCTCATGGTTAATTGTGTTGATGCAATTTTAAAAAGCCATCTCATTAGGTGGCTCCTTAAATGGTAAGAAATATTTTTATCACTGGTAAAACCCACATTATTGACATAATCACTAAATGTTCAGATTATTATATACCCTGTGCTCAGCTGTGTCCAACTCTTTTGTGACTCCATGGACTTTAGCCTAACAGACTCCTCTGTCCGTGGGATTCTCTGGGCAAGAATACTGGAGTGGTTGCCATTCCTCCTCCAGGGGATCTTCCCAGAGCCAAGGGGATCTTCTTTTCTTCCGTCTCCTGCATTGGCAGGCAAATTCTTTACTACTAGAGCAACCTGGGAAGCCCATTATATATCCTGCCTTCTTCCAAGAAGAGCCTTTCTGAAAAAGAGGGCCATTGTGCTACTCAGATTACATTTTGTAATGATCCAATCAACAATAATTGTATAAGAGTTGCTTACTTTGTTCAAGGCTCTGTGCTTTTCTCATATTCCAGAGCTGAAAGTAAAATGCTACAGTACAGTCATGAACATGTTAACAGGCATTCTTCCAGAACCTTCCAGAAGTAACTGTCTGTAGTGGTCTGTAATGCTTATCATCACTCTTAATCTTGTGTTTGCAAGTCAGTCTTGGTTTGCTGTCTGACAAAGAAGAAGAAACCCTCTAAGCTCTCCCTGGGCCCATGATGCAATGATTTGGGGAGCAGTGGGAAGAAAAGGTGACAGAAGAAAAAAAAAAATACAGTTTAAGTCTTAAGCAGGGGATGCTGAGAGGAGAGAAACCTAAAAGAGGATTGGAGATAAGATCAGGAGCCTACCCGGTCTGGATACTCCTTGAAAACTCTGTCTTATTTTTCTGAATGAGGTAGACTTCATTATGAGAGTTCATATCTAAAGCTTACCTAAATTACTTTATACTACCAAATTTGTTCTCAATATTGTAACAATTAGTGAAATTTGAATACTTATTGTCTTTGGTGGTGATGATGGGAGAGGAGCATACTGCAAGGCATGGCATAACAGAGGACCTTAAGTGATGCTTGAAGTCAGGCTCCAGTGTAGATCTGTTTTACCCACCACATCCAGGGTGGTGACAGAGGCAAGATAATCGCAATTCACAACGATAGATCACATTTTGGCTAAGTCGTATGTATCAGAGACATTCATTCTTTTGGTTTTTCATTGTTTTAATAAAAATTGGCACCTACAATGTATCAAGCACAACCATAGGAACTAGATATGGAGATTAAAAAAATTACCATCTGAAACTAATTACTATTAGCTCATCGATGGTAACAAATGTATCATCTAATATATGGTGTTTTAATTAGAAAAACTTGTGGGGGGTTGATGAGAGGGAATTTAGAAAGTCTCTATACTTTCTACTGAATTTTTCTATAAATCTAAAATTTCTCTATCTTAGTCAGCCCTGGTTGCCGTAACAAAATACCATACTAGGTAGTTTAAACAAAAGAAATTTATCTTCCACAGTTCTGGAGGCTGGGAAATCTAAGATCAAGGTGCTAAGTTTCATCCTGAGGTCTCTTCTCTTGGCTTAAAGGTGACATCATCTCAGTGTGTGGTCACATGACCTCGTGTGTGTGTGTGTGTGTGTGTGGAGAGAGAGGGAGAGGAGGAGAGCAAATTATCTCATGTGTCATCTTAAAAGAGCACTAATCCCATAACAAGAACTTCACTCTCATGGCTTTCAGTTCAGTTCAGTTGCTCAGTCATGTCCAGTTCTTTGTGACCCCATGAACTGCAGCACACCAGGCCTCCCTGTCCATCACCAACTCCCAGGATCCACCCAAACCCATGTCCATTGAGTCAGTGATGCCATCCAACCATCTCATCCTCTGTCGTCCCATTCTCCTTCTGCCCTCAATCTTTTCCAACATCAGGGTCTTTTCCAATGAGTCAGCTCTTCGCATCATGTGGCCAAAGTATTGGAGTTTCAGCTTCAACATCAGTCCTTCCAATGAACATCCAGGACTGATCTCCTTTAGGATGGACTGGTTGGATCTCCTTGCAGTCCAAGGGACTCTCAAGAGTCTTCTCCAACACCACAGTTCAAAAGCATCAATTCTTCAGCACTCAGCTTTCTTAGTCTAACCCTAATTACCTCCCAAAGATCTCATCTCCAAAAGCATTACATGGGAAGTTAAGGATTCAGCATATACATTTGGAGGAGACACAATTCAGTTCATGGAATGCTAAAAGTAAAGTCTATTTAAAAATATATAAAAATTATAAAATATGATTATCTAATGGAAAAGCTAAATATATAAATAGATAATAATAACAGTAGAGATATACATAGGATGTTATAGGATCACAGAGACAGTATATCTAATTTTGGAAAATGCCATGAGTCTATGAAGTCTTGAAGGATAAGCTAGAATTAGCCAAAGGATGTGTGAATGTTAGTGGGGGCAGTAGTGAGGGAGAGGAGAGGAGGGTAGGGAAAGGGGCTATTTCAGAAAGAAAGAATAGCAATAACAATGGTACAGAGGCTTTGTGTGTGTGCTAGCACATCCAGGCTCGAACCCAAGATCTGCCTCAGACATGTCTGTACATATGTATTACGTCAGGGAATGAGGGGTTAGGATTGGAAAAGAGCCAAAATTTAGATGTCAGAAATAATGACTCAGCTGAAGAGATAGAATGATACTTGTCCCTAACTCAGCCCCACTCCCTCAAGTCTGAGCCCAGTGAAGAGAAAGGGGTTCAGTAAGAAGCAAAAGGGACTGCCTTCAAGAGGGTCTTTATGAGACATAAGGAAGTAAGAAATTGCTTTGGACCATCAGGCAGAATTCTCATAAGAGGAGAAGAGGGCTGTCCTTACTTTTGGGCAAAACCAAAATGACTTTAGCACAAATGAAACCATAAGGAAATCTGGAATTCTTTGGCAAGTGGGGACTTGCTTTTTTGGGAGCCCTTTTTGTAACTTAGCAAGTGCCCAGAGAAAATAAATATAGGAAAATATTCATGGGCATGAGTGAAACACCAAAGGAATATTTGTGGTATGATTTTGTAAGGGTTAAGGCCTAAGAAATAGATGGGAACTAGAGCCTGAGAAGTTTTAGGCAAGACCAGTGTTGTTCATTTGCTAAGTCATTTCCAACTCTTTGCGACCCCATGGACTGCAGCACACCAGGCTTCCCAGTCCCTCACTATCTCTGGAGTTTGCTCAGATTCATGTCCATTGAGTCCATGATGCTATCTAACCATCATCCTCTGCCACTCTCTTCCCCTTTTGCTTTCAATCTTTCCCAGCATCAGTTTCTTTTCCAATGAGATGACCGTTCACATCAGGTGGCCAAAGTATTTCAACTTTAGCTTCAGCCTCAGTCCTTCCAATGAATATTCAGGGTTGATTTCCTTTAGGATTAACTAATTTGATCTCCTTGCAGTCCAGGGGACTCTCAAGAGTCTTCTCCAGCATCACAATTCAAAGACATCAATTCTTCTTAGGCATTCAGCCTTCTTTATGGTCCAGCACTCACATCCATAAATGACTACTGAACCATTAATTTCATTCTATTAGTATTCACTAACTGGTGCGATCAGGCTACCTGGGTCAACAAAGTAAAGGATTTTTATTAGATATTTTGTTTTGTGAAATGGCACCAGTGTTGATCCCAGGGGGACATTGTTCACCATTTTTTTGTAGTCTGACAACAAACCCTGGGCCATGACTTACCTATCACTTAGTAACCTGATCAGTGTGTGATATTAAGATGATATTCTTAGCTTACTAAAAAGTTAATAGAATACTGCAATGTATTTGAGTTCTGAAAGATTACATATGGTGTTTTTTATGTGCAGCACATTACTTCCTTAATGAAGAAAATTAAAGAGATCTGGCATAATATGATTTTCCTAATGTTGTGCTTAGTGACTTAAGGTCTTAATGATTTGTTTTAATGCCATTCCCATGACTGAAATTAAGGTTAGTATTCTAATAACTGCTATCACTATGCCATTTTTTTGTTTTTCTGTTTTTTCATTTCCAAAGATGACTTTGTGTCCTTTTTTAATCTCTGGAAGTGTCTTCTGCCCTCCATGGTTCTCAAAATAATAGCCAGCTCCTTAGTGATAAAAGTCACGTATTTCATGAGAATTCTGAAGGCCTGTGTTTGGTTGTGAAAGTACCTCATCATGTCCTTTGTTATTTATTTAGTGTTGTCCCTGCTTCACAAGGAACTCTTTAGTTATCAGAAAACATTAGACTTGTCCATACTAATTGGCTTACATAGTATCACTGACGGCCTTTTCCTTTCTTGATGCTGTGTTGTTAATATTCTTTCTCTACCTATCAAAAGGCAAATAACTGCTTTTTTTGAACTTTCATTTCATGCTTGCCTGAGAACTATTGTCTTGCTCCTGTTGCTCATCTTATGAACTCTAGAGCCTTTTCGCAGTGATTTCTCCTGGTTCCCCAACATAATTTTCCCCTTTCTTCAAGATCTTCCATTATGATACTTCCTACTTCACATTTTTTATTATTCTCCTGGTAAGAACTTTTTGATGCGCATATGAATAGAATCGGAAAGTTTGAAAGGAATATCTAGGACCCTAGAGAGTGTATGTTGTATATTTATCTAACTCTCTTTACAAGTGATTTTGGCATTGTCATCGTGTTTTAAAAGAACACATTCTGGTACATTTTATCAGATATAATTAAAAGTAACCAATTATTTTATTATAATACAAACCCCATACCTGTCTAATATCAGTGAAGACTTAACCTAAGGATGGCAGAAGCAGGAGTGCTTATTTCTATTTTTGAAAAGCAGACATAAAATTCTGAGAGAGTTTGCTAGTTTGACTATAAAAGGAATTATAGCATGTTATTATTAAACTCTAGGGAAAAAAAATCTTTCAGCCTCAGGACCTCCCTCTGAGTGAGAAGTGGTATTAGACTATGCTAGACAGGAGACAAAAATGAGAGTGATTTTCCATCTTAGCTCACAAAATAAGCTTGGAAAAGCACTTCCTCAGGCCTGAAAGTGAGCTTCCTGGGTGCGTCAGTGGTAAAGAATCTGCCTGAAATGCTGAATTTGTTCGCTGGGCTGGAAAGATACTCTGGAAAAGGAAATGACAACCTACTCTAGTATTCTTACCTGGGAAATCCCATGGCCAGTGAGCCTGCAGGGCTACAGTCCATGGGGTCACAAAAGAGTTGGACACAACTTAGCGACTGAACAACAACAGCAGGCCTGAAACCGCCGCGTTGCATGCAGGTCCTGAGCTTCCTCCTCACTTAATTACAGCTGTGAGTGGGGATGGAGGCAGTTGGCTAAGGAGTGTGGAGAGCTAAATGAGGTCCTTCCCTTGGTGTCTTTCTCAGAATTGGCATCTATGTGCCCAGGGATGAAATATGCAACCATCATGTCAAAATCATCACATATGTTACATATTGTGCCAATATGCTTCTGAATATGATCCTCAAAGGAATGTTAAACCTTCCTAATATTAGTAAATCAAAGAGACTCTAACTTAGGATTAGAAAATATACTCTTGATATGTTTTATTCAGTCATTTTTTTTTTTAATGTCCAGTGTTTGTTTACTTATTTTTTGGTCACACCACACTGCATTGCAGAATCTTAGTTCCCTGACCAGGAATTAAACTTGTGCCCCTGCAGTGGAAGCATGGAATCATACCACTGGACTGCTAGGGAAGTCCTCAGTCATTTTTTCAAACACATTTATTGAGTGTGCACTGTGTGTTAGGATGTCATGAGGAAGTTCTGAGGATTAAAAAAAAAAAAAATGAACAATTCAAATATGGCTCCTGATCCCATGGAATGTACAGTCTAATGCAAGAACCAGGCAATAAATAGATGAACAACAACAAATAAAGTGTTACTAATTGTAGTCAAAAGCTGTATAAGAAACAAACAAAGTACAGTGATACAGAAGGGTAAATGTTTATAGATAAGAATATCAAAGAAAGTCAGATTTTAATGAACACAGAAGGGAAATGAAGAATTGGGGAGGGCAGAACAGCAAAGCTAAAGAGTCTGAGGAAAGAAAGACATTAATATGCACTAGAACTAAATGCTTTATCTGCCACACCATACAAATCATTTCTATGTATGTATTAGACATGAATTTGAGCAAACTCAGAAGATAGTGAAGGACAGGGAAGCCTGGCATGCTGCAGTTCATAGGGTCGCAAAGAATCAGACATGACTTAGCAATTGAACAACACCAGCAACAGCTGTCAAAGAAAAGTTGCACTGGATGGAGCCAAACCAGCAGGATGATTTATTCCAAACTATTGCAATAGAGGAGAAAGACCGACTCAACGCATTGAAACAAAAGGTGTAGGATTTTGTAAGCCCTAAGGTGAGCTGGTGGAAAAGTACTGGAGGACATGCTGGTGGCTGGTCTGAGTGATCAAGTCATGTGTGTTTGCTCACTGGTGCTTGTTAGGCTTCCACCCTCCCATGTAGACTGGGAGCTAGGGGCACAATTTTCCTTGATGATTACATTTCAAAAGGTAACTTCCAGGTCCTAGAGAAAGACTTCACTGAGTTATAAAACTGACAAGAGGCTGGGAGAAGATTTACATCTCATAGGAGCAGAGAAGGAATTTATAATTTTTCTAAAGTAAATGCTCTAGCAAAAGAGGGGTCAGGAATCTATAGTCAGGAAGTAATTGACTGTATAAAGTTTAGTCAAGCAGAGGGGAAATGTAAAGCTGCCTTGGTAAGTACGAGAGAGATAAAGAGAGGGAAGGGATAGAGTGAGAAGCAAAGACATGGAGAAACAAAGACAGGAGGAAGATTGAGAGAGAAAACAAAAAAAAGAAGAGGCAAGAGCTGGAAAAAACTGTGTGTCAGAGAATTGGAAAAAGAACTAAGAAAGAGAGTGGGAGGGAAAGAGAAAGAAAAATCATTGAGAGAGAGAGAGATTTGAGGGGGACAGGAAATACAGTGTTTAGAGAGAAAATAGAATAGAGAGAAAGATATTGATAAGAAGTGTGAGAGACATATGAAATTCAACTACTCCTTCATACTCATACTGATACTAATAAATATGCCAGATTCTGTCATGATTAGAAACTCAGTACTGAAACCAGAGACAGATTCAGGTTTATGGGGTCTGAAGCTTATAAAATGTGCAGAGGTAGCAGTGGTGGTGCTATTAACAAGAAAATTCATGAAAAATTACTAATACAAAATTAGGAATTCATGTTGACAGGGCCCCATGCTAGTGAAAGGCTTAGAACCCTAAATTTCCTTAGTTTGATAGTTAATATCCTTTGCCCCTAATTATTTGTCTCCATCTAAAGTTTTGTTTTTAAAGTTTCTGCAGTATATCACACCAGTGCTTTTGATTATATAAGTGTTCATGGCTTTTTATACAATATACAAAGGAAGGAAAATACTTAAAAATGTATTTGTATCACTCAGCTTTCTGGTTCACTTCATTAACCTATCTGTCTGCTTTCATCACCAGTTAGTATTTTAGTAGTAAACACACATGCACATACACATATGTGTTTTTTTTAATAATGCTGTGCATTATTTCTATCAGTTTCTTTACAAAGTATGTGTCCAATTATTCCTTCTCGTCCTCTTATTCTGATGTATGGTGCTATTACTCTTCTATTTTTTAAAGCAGATAATGATGATTCATTGTGACTGGTTACTGCCCTGCATCTGTCAGCCTAAAAATGTTCTGCCATAGTTCTCTGAAAGCATATTTGCTTTGATGCTGCTCTGGAGTATTTACAGCTTATTTCAAGACCCAAGTTTTGGGTCTTTGAGGCTTGCTTCCTATATATTTTTTGTCAGAGTGAATATAGTTCTATCAAAAGACATAGAATTTGCTTACAGAGTATGCGATTTACAGATGATGCTGAATACCATTAGGCCCACCCATTTTAAATGATAAATTCTTTTAGGCTGTATCCAGAATTCCACACATTTTTCTTTATATATATAAGCATATAAAAAGTATCTTTTAGAGGTTATAACAATAGCCCACTCTTAGTACTGTATAGTACTGATATACATCAAATTTTAATAGATTGGAGCCCAAAAATACATAAGCACATGTGTACAGGTTAACCTCCTTCAGGGCACAGTTATAGTAAAGTATTTCCTCTCATATCACTAATTGATGAATATCCTGAGATTTCAAGGAGGTCAGTTTTTAAAAGTTCACCATTTGCCACTATATATGCATAAACTTGGATTTTTCTCAACATATACAACCAGAATAAGTCTTTAAAATGTGTTTCACAGGACAACATTATGATTTCCACTGGTTGATTTCATAATAAGTAAATATTATATCTTTTAACATAGGAAAGGAGCAAATGATTAAGGTTGTACATATGATTTTATTTAGAGAAGAAAAAAAAGATTATGGTGCTAGAGAACTGGGAAATTATTTTTCTGTCCAGTGACTCACCTCAAGTCACACAGCTAATGGTACACAATCAGTATACACCAGCATTTAAGAGCCTGGCTTGGATCTAGATAGATGGATCTGACTTTGAATGATGCTGTACGTAAATTTATGGCATGCAAATTTATTATCTTTTGTAAATTTGATTTCCTCTTCTATAGAGTAAAAATAGTAAGGCCTATTGCATATATTTATTGTGAGAACTGTTCATAAAGTAAATATATTCTGAGTACCTACTAGATCTAGAAACTGTCCAGTATGCAAAGAGGTTTCCTATTCTCATGGACTCCTTGGATTTAGTTGGAAACAAACAAAAAATCTATATTTTAAAGCAGTGAATAAAAGAAGTGTGGTATGATGGAAAGTTACTGATTAATTTTAAGTTGGATAGTCAGGGAAGACTTCTCTGAGGAGAAGGCATTTGAGCTGAGGTCCAAAACACAAGAAGGATTCACCCATGAAAAGTAAAGCAGGAAAAACATTCCAGGGAAATGGGACAGTTGGTAGGCCCAAGAACAGAATGAGCCTGGTGTTTCTAAAGAAGAGGAAAAAGGCCAGTGTTTGTCAAGATTAGTGAGGAAAAAGAGACTCCTACAAGACAAAATGGGAGAGGAGCTTGGTAAACCAATGGAAATAAGTTGGATTAGTCTAAGTAGAATCCACTTCTTCTTAGAATCTAGGAAGAATCTACTTCTTAGATTCTAGGAAGATTCTACTTCTTAGATTCTAAGTTGAATCTACTTCTAAGTAAAAGTGGTCAAACAGATGATGGCAAGAGTCAATGTTGACATTTTAGGAATCACTGAACTAAAATGGGCTGTAAATGGATGGATTTAACTCAGATGACCATCATACCTGCTACTGTTGGCAACAATCCCTTAGAAGAAATGGAGTAGCCGTCATAGTCAACAAAAGAGTCTGAAATGCAGTACTTGGAAGCAGTCTCAAAAACGACACAATGATCTCTGTTTGTTTGCAAGGCAAACCATTCAATATCACAGTAACCCAAGTCTATGCCCTGACCAATAATACGGAAGAAGCTGAAGTTGAACAGTTCTATGAAGACCTACAAGACCTTTTAGAACTAACACCCAAAAAAGATGTCCTTTTCATTATAGGGGATTGGAATGCAAAAGTAGGAAGTCAAGAAACACCTGAAGTAACAGGCAAATTTGGCCTTGGAATACAGAATGAAGCAGGGCAAAGACTAGTAGAGTTTTGCCAAGAGAATGCACTAATCATAGCAAACACATTCTTCCAACAACACGAGAGAAGACGCTACACATGGACATCACCAGATGGTCAACACCGAAATCAGATTGATTATACTCTTTGCAGCCAAAGATGGAGAAGCTCTAGACAGTCAGCAAAAACAAGACCAGGAGCTGACTGTGGCTCAGATCATGAACTCCTTATTGCTAAATTCAGACTTACATTAAAGAAAGTAGGGAAAACCATAAGACCATTCAGGTATGACCTAAATCAAATCCTTTACGATTATCCACTGGAAGTGGGAAATAGATTTAAGGGACTAGATCTGATATACAGAGTGCCTAATGAACTATGCATGCAGGTTCATGACATTGTACAGGAAACAGAGATCAAGACCATCCCCAAGAAAAAGAAATGTAAAAACACAAAATGGCTGTCTGACGAGGCCTTACAAATAGCTGTGAAGAGAAGAGAAGCAAAAAACAAAGGAGAAAAGAAAAGATATACCCACCCATTTGAATACAGAGTTCCAGAGAATAGCAGGAGAGATAAGAGAGTGCAAAGTGATCATTGCAAAGAAATAGAGGAAAACAATAGAATGGAAAAGACTAGAGATCTCTTTAAGAAAATGAGAGTTACCAAGGGTACATTTCATGCAAAGATAGGCTCAATAAAGGACAGAAATGATATGGACCTAACAGAAGCAGAAGGTATTAAGAAGAGGTGGCAAGAATACACAGAAGAACTGTACAAAAAAAAAATCTGCAGTACCCAGATGATCATGATGGTGTGATCACTCACCTAGAGCCAGACATCCTGGAATGTGAAGTCAAGTTGGCCTTAGAAAGCATCACTATTAACAAAGCTAGTGGAGGGGATGGAATTCCAGTTGAGCTATTTCAAATCCTAAAAGATGATGCTGTGAAAGTGCTGCATTCAATATGCCAGCAAATTTGGAAAACTCAGCAATGGCCACAGGACTGGAAAAGGTCAGTTTTCATTCCAATCCCTAAGAATGGCAATGCCAAAGAATGCTCAAACTATCACACAACTGCACTCATCTCACATGCTAATAAAGTAATGCTCAAAATTCTCCAAGCCAGGCTTCAGCAATACATGAACCGTGAACTTCTAGACGTTCAAGCTGGTTTTAGAAAAGGCAGAGGAACCAGAGATCAAATTGCCAACATCTACTGGATCATCAAAAAAGCAAGAGAGTTCCAGAAAATTTTCCATTTCTGCTTTATTGACTGGCAAAGCCTTTGACTGTGTGGATCACAATAAACTGTGGAAAATTCTTCAAGAGATGAGAAAACCAGACCATCTGACCTGCCTCTTGAGAAACCTGTATGCAGGTCAAGAAGCAACAGGTAGAATTGGACATGGGACAACAGACTCTGGTTCCAAATAGGAAAAGGAGTACATCAAGGCTGTATATTGTCACTGTGATTATTTAACATATATGCAGAGTACATCAAGCACACACTGGAATCAAGATTGCCAGGAGAAATATCAGTAACCTCAGATATGCAGATGATACCACCCTTATGGTAGAAAGTGAAGAACTAAAAAGCCTCTTGATGAAAGTGAAAGAGGAGAGTCAAAAAGTTGGCTTAGCATCCGGTCCTATCACTTCATGGCAAATAGATGGAGAAAAAGTGGAAGCAGTGGCAGACTTTTAATTTTTTGGGCTCCGAAATCACTGCAGATGGTGACTGCAGCCATGAAATTTAAAGATGCTTACTTCTTGGAAGGAAAGTTATGACCAACCTAGACAGCATATTAAAAAGCAGAGACATTACTTTGCCAACAAAGGTCTGTCTAATCAAGGCTATGGGTTTTCCAGTAGTCATGTATGGATGTGAGAGTTGGACTATAATGAAAGCTGAGCACTGAAGAATTGATGCTTTTGAACTGTGGTGTTGGAGAAGACTTTTGAGAGTCCCTTGGACTGTAGGAGATCCAACCAGTCCATTCTGAAAGAGATCAGCCCTGGGATTTCTTTGGAAGGAATGATGCGAAAGCTGAAACTCCAGTACTCTGGTTACCTCATGCAAAGAGTTGACTCATTGGAAAAGACTCTGATGCTGGGAGGGATTGGGGGCAGGAGGAGAAGGGGACGGCAGAGGATGAGATGGCTGGATGGCATCACTGACTCGATGGACGTGAGTTTGACTGAACTCCGGGAGTTGGTGATGGACAGGGAGGCCTGGCATGCTGTGATTCATGGGGTCGCAAAGAGTCAGACACGACTGAGCGACTGAACTGAACTGACTGAACTTTCAGTCTCTATCAAACTAGCTTCTATATGTATTTTAGGTAGTTTCTTCTTGGCTATCAGCAGTTGGTTTTCTCTACTTAGAACACATTAGGCTTTTGGGTTGTGTGTGCTTAGTTGCTCGGTTGTGTCCGACTCTTTGAGACCCCATGGACTGGCCCACCAGGCTTGTATGTCCATGGCAATTCTCCAGGCAAGAATACTGGAGTAGGTTGCCATGCCCTTCTCCAGGGGATCTTCACAACCCAGGGATTGAACCCAGGTCTCCTGCATTATAAGCAATTTCTTTACCAATGAACTGCCAAGGAAGCCTGCTATTGCTTACTGTGACAACATGTTTGCCAAATGTTTCACTTCCCAAGCAAATCTCAGATTTTTTATTCTAAAATTTCAGTAGGCAATTTGCTTGGGTGTTTTCTCAGGACAGATATAAACAAACACATGGAATAATTCATGTTCAACTCTTGGTTAAGCATTTCTTTAATCAAAGTGAATGTTTTAGTTTGAGTGGGAGAAGGGTATGAATGAGTGCAAATGCATGGATTTTTTAAATTATTAAAATTGGCTTTAAAGTAGTAAAAATTAAAGCAACCTAAACTCATTCATCCTAAGAAATGTGATTAAATGAGCTTTTATGCCACAGATTGGCAGCTGCAAGACAAAGTACATCTCATTATTGATGCCGTCAATCAGATCATACTATAATCATACTATAATCAGATCATACTATAATCATACTATAATGTAAAAATCTGTTTATTACTTGAAGCTAGCTGAAAGTACTCCCTGAGTTTCAATGTCCTGCCATGATGAAACAGGATTTTTAACCACAAGAAACAGAAGGGGAACAGATGTTTGAAGGACTTGGTAGGTAAACAAGCCCTATTCTCAGTCTCGATTAAGAGTCCTCTGTTGAATTGCATCTTTGAGAAGAGGTATTTTGAAGACAACAAACTGCCATTCATGCAGTGATCTGGCTCTCCTCATTAAACTATGCAATATAGCACTGTCTCTGCCTTTTCAATTTCTGTGCTCTGTGCCAAAGCTACTGTCCCCAACCTATTCCTATAACACTTTGGTAAAGCCAACACCAAAAGTTTGACTGAGTCCTAAGTCTAACGCTAACATTATTCCTCCAAGGTCCAAGAGCAGTGAAAGTGAAAGTGTTAGCTGCTCAGTCATGCCCAACTCTTTGTGATCTCATGGGCTACAGCCCATCAGGCTCCTCTGTCCATGGCATTTTCCGGCAAAGATACTGGAGTGGTTTGCCATTTCCTTCTCCAAGGGACCTTTCCAACCAAGGGCTCGAACCCAGGTCTCCTGCCCTGCAAGCAGATTCTTTACCAACTGAGCTACCAGGGAAGCCCCAAGAGCAGTACACATATCTTAAAAAGTAAAGGTAACTGCTAAAATTGTTTCCAATTGTGTGTGCTAACTCCAATGCCATTCACAATGTGTTTAATTGCACAGGTATCTCATTAATGCTTAAATATAGGGATTGACAGAAACAATTACAATTTCTCTTAGATCTGTATGCATCCTTTAGTTCACTGAAAGAGTATTAGACTGGAGCTAGGAGACCTGAATTCTACTTCTGGCTCTCAAACTAATGAGATACGTGACCTCAAGCAAATTATTCGATCTCACTGGCTTTTTCTTCTTTAAAAATTATGGGAATAGGCTATGTGACCTTTGAAATTGATGACAGTTATGTATCGAATCCCAGAATGGAACAACTGATAATATGATGGGATTTTTTCCTGGGTATAATATATTTTGCCTCCTAAAATGTTGACATAATTGAAGTTCCATGGGAACAATGTTTGAAATCAGAAAATATCTAGGAGAATGTTTGAAATCAGGAAAATCTCTGAAAATTAGGGACCTGGTCTCACTATATTAATAAAATTACCCTATAATTCTAAAATTCTAGCATCTCGATATTTAAAATGCCTTGGTGAAGCAATAGTATATTTTTCTTTTCTTAATTTTTTTGAATCATGTTTATTACAGTATGATTTACATACAGTAAAATTTTAGAGTTCAGTTCTGTGAATTTTGACAAATGTGTTTAGTAGTATAACTACCACCACAAGAAAGATCCAAGATGTTTCCATCGCTCCAAAAGTTGCCTCAAGATGCTTTGTAGTGAATCTTCTCCTCTCATCCTCAGTCCCTAGAAACCACTGATTTGTTTTCTGCATCTATACTTTTGCCTTTTCCACATATCATGTAAATGGAATCATGCGATATGTTGCATTTTCATTTAGGGTAATAATTTGAGATTCATCTGTGTTGTATCAGTATAGGCATATGATAGGCAGAAAAATACACACCCTTCTATGCCCCAGAGATTTCCACACCCTAATCCCTGAAACCCATGAATATTTTTCCTTATATGGCATAGCAATTTTGCTGATATGTTTAATACAACAAGCCTTGACATGTGATATTATCCTTTTCCCAGCTATAGCAGGGAGATGAGATGCAGGAAGGAGGAGAGATTAGAACCGTAAGATAGACTCAATCCACCATTGCTGGATCTGAGGTCAGAGAAGAAGAGGACCCAAGGAAGGTGGCTGGCCATCCCTATTCTTTCAAAATCCATATAGAAGTCACAGTTCACCAGTTATACATCATATTATGTTAAATTTGAATTCATCTGTGTCTGTTGCTTTAAATGTTTCTTAGTCTCCGTGTCATTGCTGTTGTTTAGTTACTAAGTCATGCCTGACTTATTACTAAGTCATATAATGACATGTAGCCCACCAGGCTCCTCTGGCCATGGGATTTCCCAGGCAAGAATACTAGAGCGGGTTGCCATTTCCTTTTCCAGGAGATCTTCCTGACTGAGGGATCAAACTCAGGATCAAACCGAGGGATCTCCTGTTTTGGCAGATGGTTGGTTTCTTTACCACTGAGACACCAGGGAAAACTCCTACACTCTGTCTCTTTGTCAGTTAATACTTTCTAATCAATAGGCGATGGCAAGAGTGAACGTCGACATTCTAGGAATCAGTGAACTAAAATGGACTAGAATGGGTGAATTTAACTCAGATGATCATTGTATCTACTACTGTGGGCAGGAATCCCTTAGGAGAAATGGAGTAGCCATCATGGTCAACAAAAGAGTCCAAAATGCAGTACTTGGATGCAATCCCCAAAATGACAGAATGATCTTTGTTCATTTCCAAGGCAAACCATTCAATATCATGGTAATCCAAGCCTATGCCCCAAACAGTAACACTGAAGAAGCTGAAGTTGAACAGTTCCTTGAAGACCTACAAGACCTTTTAGAACTAACACCCCCAAAAGATGTCCTTTTCATTATAGGGGACTGGAATGCAAAAGTAGGAAGTCAAGAAACACCTGGAGTAACAGGCAAATTTGGCCTTGGAGTACAGAATGAAGCAGGGCAAACACTAGTAGAGTTTTACCAAGAGAATGCACTAATCATAGCAAAACCTTCTTCCAACACAAGAGAAGATTCTACACATGGACATCACCAGATGGTCAATACTGAAATCAGATTGATTATACTCTTTGCAGCCAAAGATGGGGAAGCTCTATACAGTCAGCAAAAACAAGACCAGGAGCTGACTGTGGCTCAGATCATGAGCTCCTTATTGCCAAATTCAGACTTACATTGAAGAAAGTAGGGAAAACCACAAGACCATTCAGGTATGACCTAATCAAATCCCTTATGATTATACAGTGGAAGTGAGAAATAGATTTAAGGGACTAGATCTGATAGAGTGCCTAATGAACTATGGACCAAGGTTCGTGACATTGTACAGGAGACAGGGATCAAGACCATCCCCAAGAAAAAGAAAGGCAAAAAAGCAAAATGGCTGTCTGAGGAAGCCTTACAAATAGCTGTGAAAATAAGAGAAGTGAAAAGCAAAGGAGAAAAGAAAAGATATAAGCATCTGAATGCAGAGTTCCAAAGAATAGCAAGGAGAGATAAGAAAGCCTTCCTCAGTGATCAACGCAAAGAAATAGCAAAACAACAAAATGGGAAAGACTAGAGATCTCTTCAAGAAAATTAGAGATACCAAGGGAACGTTTCATGCAAAGATGGGCTCGATAAAGGACAGAAATAGTAAGGACCTAACATAAGCAGAAAATATTAAGAAGAGGTGGCAAGAATACACAGAAGAACTGTACAAAAAAGATCTTCATGACCCAGATAATCACGATGGTGTGATTACTCACCTAGAGCCAGACATCCTGGCATGTGAAGTCAAGTGGGCCTTAGAAAGCATCAGTACAAACAAAACTAGTGGAGGTGATGCTATTTCAAATCCTGAAAGATGATGCTGTGAAAGTGCTGCACTCAATATGCCAACAAATTTGGAAAACTCAGCAGTGGCCACAGGACTGGAAAAGATCAGTTTTCATTCCAAAAACCAAAGAAAGGCAATGCCAAAGAATGCTCAAACTACCGCACAATTGCACTCATCTCACATGCTAGTAAAGTAATGCTCAAAATTCTCCAAGCCAGACTTCAGCAATATGTGAACCGTGAACTTCCTGATGTTCAAGCTGGTTTTAGAAAAGGCAGAGGAACCATGGATCAAATTGCCAACATCCGCTGGATCATGGAAAAAGCAAGAGAGTTCCAGAAAAACATCTATTTCTGCTTTCTTGACTATGGCAAAGCCTTTGACTGTGTGGATCACAATAAACTGTGGAAATTCTGAAAGAGATGGGAATACCAGACCACCTGACCTTCTCAAGAGGCATCTTGAGAAACCTGTATGCAGGTCAGGAAGCAACAGTTAAAACTGGACATGGAAGAACAGACTGGTTCCAAATAGGAAAGGGATATTGTCACCCTTCTTATTTAACTTGTATGCAGAGTACATCATGAGAAATGCTGGGCTGGAAGAAGCACAACCTGGAATCAAGATTGCCAGGAGAAATATCAATAACTTCAGATATGCAGATGACACCACTCTAATGACAGAAAGTGAAGAGGAACTAAAAAGCCTCTTGTTGAAAGTGAAAGAGGAAAGTGAAAAAGTTGGCTTAAAGCTCAACATTCAGAAAACTAAGATCATGGCATCTGGTCCCATCACTTCATGGCAAATAGATGGGGAAACAGTGGAAACAGTGGCTGACTTTATTTTTTGGGGCTCCAAAATCACTGCAGATGGTGATTGCAGCCATGAAATTAAAAGATGCTTACTCCTTGGTAGGAAAGTTATGACCAACCCAGATAGCATATTAAAAAACAGAGACATTACTTTACTAACAAAGGTCCGTCTAGTCAAAGCTATAGTTTTTCCAGTAGTCATGTATGGATGTGAGAGTTGGACTGTGAAGAAAGCTGAGCACTGAAGAACTGATGATTTTGAACTGTGGTGTTGGAGAAGACTCTTGAGAGTGCCTTGGACTGCAAGGAGATCCAACCAGTCCATTCTAAAGGAGATCTGTCCTGGGTGTTCATTGGAAGGACTGATGCTAAAGCTGAAACTCCAGTACTTTGGCCACCTCATGCGAAGAGTTGACTCATTGGAAGAGACTCTGATGCTGGGAGGGGTTGGGGGCAGGAGGAGAAGGGGACAACAGAGGATGAGATGGCTGGATTGCATCACCGACTCGATGGACATGAGTTTGAGTAGACTCTGGGAGTTGTTGATGGACAAGGAGGCCTGACGTGCTGCGATTCATGGGTTCACAAAGAGTCGGACATGACTGAGCGACTCAGCAGAACTGAACTGAGTCAATCTTAATAAATACAAAAGGTAAATTGTCACTCAGTGTAAGGAATTTTTCATTATTCACTAAAGGAATGTGCTTCTAAGTTTTTAGTACTAAGGCTGTTTCTGTCGTTCACTGGTCATACGAACATGGCAAGTTGCTCAACTTCTAAGTGTTTAATTTGTAGAAGGTGGAAAATAATAAGGCTTCTTATCAAGGTTTAGTGAAATCATGTATTCTTAAGTGTTTATTTGGAACAGTTCCTGGATTACAAAAAGCATTCAAGAAATGATGGTTTTATTATTATTACAGTTTTTAGTAACATGAACATTTCCAAAGGTAGCTTTTTATGACCTCATGTTCTCAAATATTAGGCTCTCTTGTGGGATACACCTACTAATTAAACACCACATCAACAATAATGCCAGACATAGTCTCATCACTAGAACAGTTAAACTTTTGCCCTTTGAAGCATCTAACTAAACAGATAATTTTGACTATACTTGTAGAGAAGCCTGAGCTTTAGCTCCTGCCAAACAAGTGTCATAATCTGCTGCTGATTGTTGGAAGTCCTATGACTTTGGGCATGTCGTTTTATCTCTTTGAACTTGGTAAAAATAATCTCTGGCTCCCAAAGTTATGGTGAGGCTTCTACCAAGATGACCATGGTACATACTTTGCAAATATTTATTTTCTCCTCCAAAGAAGAAATTTTGAGATTTAGACAACAATGTGTTACATGATCATGAATAAATCAATAGCATAAATAGAAATATGTGTCTGATTTGATGTTCATACTCTGTGCTTAACTATTTTCAAGTGCTAATTTGCATTGCAGAGTTCTGACTCAGTTTATGGTGTCCTGAGTATAGGGATATTAAAGATTTTTTTTTTCTTTGCATCTGTTAGGAGTTTTATGAGGGTTGAAGTGCTTTGAGTCTTTGTTGTTCTGATTGTAAATCAAATTAGTCTAGTTGTAGCAGGGTATTAATTCACTGAACCTTGAAAGGACATGGGAATCTTGGGCTGAAGGGCCACATGCCTGTTTCAACTCCTGCTGCTTCTTATATGACTGCAGCATATGTGCATTACTTGCTGATGGGCTTTTAATGTGACTCAGTGCACAGATGTCTGAGAGACTGGCCATTCAAGCTGCCTCTTTATCTCTTCGTGTTTTGATATGCTTAGGCCTACACAGGCTGGAGCTTGATTTGATGGGCTGCATTATTGAGGCTCTGAAAGTTGGCCCACACTCTATGTGGCAGACAAAAATGTGACTTCAATTAGTAGACTGGGAAATTTTGGAAAGTTGCTGCTGCTGCTGCTGCTGCTAAGTCGCTTCAGTCGTGTCCGACTCTGTGCAACCCCATAGACAGCAGCCCATGAGGCTCCCCCGTCCCTGGGATTCTCCAGGCAAGAACACTGGAGTGGGCTGCCATTTCCTTCTCCAGTGCATGAAAGTGAAAAGTGAAAGTAAAGTCACTCAGTCGTGTCCAACTCTTCGTGACCCCATGGACTGCAGCCCACCAGGCTCCTCCGTCCATGGGATTTTCCAGGCAACAGTACTGGAGTGGGGTGCCCTCGCCCTCTCCTTTTGGAAAGTTAGTAACTGCTAATACAGCTAGTTGTTCTTGTACTGTGTGTGCATTAAGATAGTATTTCATCGCTACCATCAACCCATTTATATGTGAATAAGGACAGCAGAGAGGGAGAAGGCAAATATTATTAGTGCCTGTTGAAAACATTTCTTTTTCAAAAGTTCTGTTTTTTAGAGTAATGAAACGGCAGTTCAATCCATTGAAATTTCAACCTCACGATATTAAAATTTGAAATTATGTTTCATAGAACTCTCATGGGCTACCTCAACCTTATCTCACCTAGAATAGTCCTACTTTTAACTATTTGACACATTTTACCTTGATGGATCTTTGGCCTTCCCTCATGGCTCAGACAGTAAAGAATCTGTCTGTGTTGCAGGAAACCCAGATTTGATCCCTGAATCGAGAGCATCTCCTGGAGAAGGGAATGGCTAACCATTCCAGTATTCTTGCTTGGAGAATTCCATGGACAAAGGAGCGGAGCCTGGAAGGCTACAGTCCATGGGGTCATAAAGAGTCAGACACAGCTTACCAACTGAACACACAAGCACAATGGTCTGTAAAAATTTTACTAATAAAAGAAAGTTACAAAACAACATGTGTAATCTAAGGTGGAAACATTTTTCAGCCACTTTTAAGTCTTCCTTGGACACTATTGTTGACTTCCGTAAGACCTTAAACCCCTAAAAGACAAAGTTTGTGTCTTACTAATTGTGAATTCCCTCCAGTTCTAATATAGAACTTAATTCAATAGATGTTCAGTTTTAACATAAATACATATTGTCTTACCTGTGTAGGCTTGCAGATTGGTTATTCAGACTGCACTGCAAAGAATCTGCCTGCAATGCAGGAGCCACAGGTTTGATCCCTGAATCGAGATGATCCCCTGGAGAAGGGAATGGCTATCCACTCTAGTATTCTTGCCTGGAGAATTCAATGGACAGAGGAGCCTGGAGGGCTATAGTCCATGGGTTGCAAAGAGTCAGACATGACTGAGCAACTAACACTTTCACTTTCACTTATCTATTTACATCTCTATATATATTTAATTGTTTACATTTATAAAAATTTAAAAGTTTTTATACTATTTACAAAGTATGTATGCATAGCAGTTATTGCTCTTGGTAACTAATATTTATCAGATATTTATTACTTGCCAAGTGCTATACTACATAATTCATATGTATTTACTCACTTAAAGTTTATGGTGATCCTATAAAATGAGAAATATTATTATGTACTATCACCAGTATTTTCAGATAAGGAATTTGAGGCAAAGAAAGGTTTATAAATTTAGCCAAGTATCACACAGGCAAGTGGTAAGTGACAGAGCTATTTTAAACTTTAGATTCATCCTGGCCCTGGCAACTTTACACTTAACCCATAAACTACTCTACATGTTTATGACTCATTTACCTTTATTATATCCTATAAAGAGAATTAGGTATTTTGAAGCTAACACATATACATAAAATAGAAATTAGAAAAGGATCAAATTTAAAAATATAAATGAAGTTCTAAAATCTTCTTGCTGATCTCCAGTAAGCATTCTCATACACTCTGGGGAGTGACACAGTCCAGTTTGATAGTATTGATACTGATAAGATGATATAAACCTGTAAACAATCAAACAACACTAGCTAAGTTCTCCTAATGCTGAAATTAAGCATTCTATTTTCTTTTTGTTAAAACCTAGACATTATAAATATATCTTTTCAAGTGATAAAGATAGTTTACACCCTTTCAGGGAAAAAAAAAAATGAAAACAGGTGGTCAGTCAGGAATTTTTGAGAAATAAAAGAGGCACAGGAAATAAATTTAGAAGGTAAATGTTTGTTCTATGAAAAGTTATACACCAAAACTCTATTATATACATCAGATCAAGAGTGTATCTCTATTGATCTGTCTCAGGTTGTGTTGTCACTGGTTGTTTGGAAATTATTTGAATATCATAAACTATTCTTTTCTTTCCTAACATATTTCTATATTTTAATCTTTGCTGCTGTTTTATATCGAGGTTCATAAATTCTAATTTTTAATGTAACAGAGGATGAGATGATTATATAGTATCACTGACTCAATGGACATAAATTTGAGTCAACTCTAGGAGACGTGGAGGACAGAGGAGCCTGGCATGCTATAGTCCACGGGGTTGCAAAGGGTTGGACACAACAGCGATTAAACAACAACACGACATATCCAAACAAGAACAGACTGTCAAACTAAATTTTGTGATGGTCATCAAGACATGCCCAGCTCAGACAGATTGCTTTGGGGGAACAATTTTATCTTTTTCAATATCAGTTTCTTTAGCTGTAAAATGAAGTCAGTGGCTTGAATATATAACGTACTCAATTACTTCTTAAGAAAGGAACAGGAGAAAGGTGGAAGGGAGGAGTTAAAGTATATAATTAGGGTTCTTAGCTGTTCTAAAATCCAGTGACTCTGATGTCTAAAATTTTGTTTTGAGTTTCAAGTTGGAAGGTTGCAATCAACTTTTTGCTCACTGTAAACCATAGCTCTTGCTGCATTCAAGTGTAAAATTCCCTCCTGGAATGTTATTATAGGATATAAGATTAAAAGTGATTTCTCACTGGTCACACTGTTTAAAGTTCTCATGATACTTGGCATCTAAGTCTCTCTATCCATTTTATAAGGCCCTCTTCAAACAAGACCCATTCACATGCACATACAAAATGCCATCAAGCTGACTGATATTACAGAGAGAACTTTTAGTTAAATATTCATTGGTGCTCCTTACAGTCTCCTAATTCTCAATTTGCATTTGGGAAAATATATATTACTTGACACTGATTTTATTTAAAAGCTTGAATTTGAGAAGCAACTTTCCTCAAAATAGGATTTGAAATAAAAAATGTTTGAAAGTGTTTCCAAGAGTGTGCAGCTTCTGAGCTTGACAGTCTAAGAATGAACTGCCTTAAAGATGATGATAGCAATGATTGGCAGATTTCAGTTTCTTCTAGTCTTTGCATGTGCAACATTAGGAATTTGAATCATCCTTAGGAAAATCAATATTGTCTACTTTTTCCAAAATTTAATAAACCTTTTAGAGTCAAAGCTTAGCAAATGCTTCCTTCACAAAGCATCGTATATACTGTCTTTTTTGACTGACTTTATTTTTCCATTGTCAGTGTATAGAAATACAACAGGTTCTGTGTATTAATTTTGTATCTGCAACTTTACTGAATTCATTTATGAGCTCTAGTAGTTTTCTGGTGTCATCTTTAGGATTTTCTATGTATAGTATCACATCATCTGCAAATAGTGACAGTTTTATTTCTTCTTTTCCAATTTGAATTCCTTTTATTTGCTTTTCTTCTCTGATTGCCATGGCTAGCACTTCCAAAACTGTACTGAATAAAAGTGACAAGAGAGGGCATCCTTGTCTTATTCCTAATCTTAGAGAAAATGCTTTTAGCTTTTCACTGTTGGTATGGTGTTAGCTATCAGTTTGTCATATGTGGCCTTTATTTTGTTGAGCTATGTTTTCTCTATGTCCACTTTCTAGAGAGTTTTATCATAAATGGATGTTGAATTTTGTCAGAAGACTTTTCTCCATCTGTTGATATGATCATATGGTTTTTATTCTTCATTTTTTGATGTCACACTGATTTGCATATATTGAAAAATCCTTGTATCCCTGGGGTAAATTCAACTTGATCATGGGTTATGACCCTTTTAATGTGTTATTGAGTTTGGTTTGCTAGTATTTTGTTGAGTACTTTTGTGTCTACATTTGTTCTGCTGAAAGATTCATGATCTGCTGAAAGACTTTCATTTTCAAGTTCAGGGGATTCACTAGCTAAATAACTTTACACTTTAGTAAATGAGAAATAAGGAAGTTTATTCTGTTAATAGTAAATTACAGTATGAGGACAAGTAATATAGTAAGTGATATAGCAGAGGAACCAGTTATCAAATTGTGTATATATATATATATGCAGAAGAATGAGTGATCAAATTGCCAACATCCTTTGAATCATACAAAGAGCAAGAGAACTCCAGAAAAACATCTACTTCTGCTTCATTAACTATGCTAAAGCCTTTGACTGTGTAGATCACAATAAACTGTCGAAAGTCTTATAGAGATGGGAATACCAGACCACCTTACCTGCCTCCTGAGAAATCTGTATGCAGGTCAGGAAGCAACAGTTAGAACTGGACATGGAACAAAAGACTGGTTCCAAATTGGGAAAGGAGTACATCAAGGCTGTATATTGTCACCCTGTTTATTAAACTTATATGCAGAGTACATTATGCGAAATGCCAGGCTGGATGAAGCATGATATGGAATCAAGAATTCTGGGAGAAATATCAGTAACCTAATGTATGCAGATGACACCACCCTTATGGCAGAAAGTGAAGAGGAACTAAAGAGCCTCTTGATGAAGGTGAAAGAGGAGAGTAAAAAAGCTGACTTAAAACTCAACATTCAAAAAACTAAGATCATGGCATCTGGTCACATCACTTCATGGCAAATAGAGGGGGAAACAGTGGAAACAGTTAAAAACTTTATTTTGAGGGGCTTTAAAATCACTATGGCCAGTGACTACAGCCATGAAATTAAAAGACACTTGCCCCTGGGAAGAAAAGCTATGACAAATTTAGTGTATGAAAAAACAGAGACATTACACTGCCAACAATGGTCCATATAATCAAACTATGGTTTTTCTAGTAGTCATGTATGGATGTGAGAGTTGGACCATAAAGAAGCCTGAGCACAGAAGAATTGATCTTTTGCACTGTGGTGTTGGAGAAGACTCTTGAGAGTCCCTTGGACTGCAAGGAGATCCAACCAGTCCATCCTAAAGGAAATCAGCCCTGAATATTCATTGGAAGGACTGATGCTGAAGCTGAAGCTCCAATATTTTAGCCACCTGACATGATGAACTGACTCATTATAAAAGATCCTGATGCTGGGAAAGACTGAAGGCAGGAGGAGAAGGGGATGACAGAGAATGAGATGGTTATATGGCATCACTAACTTAATGGACATCAGTTTGAACAAGCTCTGGGAGATGGTGAAAGACAGGGAAGCCTGGCATGCTTCAGTCCATGGGGTCACAAAGAGTCAGACATGGTTGAGCGACTGTACAACAACAACAAATTTTATATATATATATATATGTGTGTATATATATATGTATATATATATGTATATGTGTATATATATACACACACACACATATATAGACACTATAGATATATTTACACACATTGCCAAATTGGAAAAATAGTTCCCAATATGCAACTAGAATATCAAGAAACAGATTTATGTATCACCAAACTGGGGAAACACATACAGATTCAAACTTGAGTTTCCAATTAAAAGATACATAAGCAACACACCAAGAAATCAAAGGCACATCACCAAATTGGAGGAACATGTATACCCTGGTTTAAGAAATGCTGGGAGATCCCTCAAATAGCAACATGGAGTTCCCAATTAGAAAATCCTGGACAGTGCTTCCATCCCATGGGTGAGACCCAGAGTGCCATTCAGAGGAATCCTGCTTTTATAGCCAAGCTGCAAGCTGATAATCATCAGCTTACATGCAAAGATGCAGCTCTGGCTATTATGCTAAATGCTTGTATCTCTAGTTCAAAGTCTCAGAATGTTTGCTAATCTCAGGAACTAGCCAAATTCTCAAGGACCAGAAAGCTCCATGACTTACTCCCTTCCCTGTGACTTACTCCCTTCCTTGTGTGTTGGTTCCCAAGACCTAGTTTTCCCATTTTTGCTGGTCAGCAGCTTAGCATGTAACTCCTTTCAGGGTCTCTGTTCAGTCAAAAGCCCATCGTTGCCTCTGAAGCCTGAACAAGACTATTTCTATTAATTTCCTCAACAGTGTTCAACGGTGATATTGGCCTATAATTTATTGTTTTGTTGTATCTGTTAGGTTTTGTTATCAGGGTGATGATGCCTCATAGAATGAGTTTGGGAGTATTCCTTCCTCTGAATTTTTTTGGAATAATTTCAGAAAAATAGGTAGTTTCAGAAGGATAGGAATCCACTCTTTTCTAAATGTATGATAGAATTTTTCTATGAAGCCATGTGCTCCTGGACTTTTGTTTGCTGGGAGTTTTAAAATCATTTTCAACTTTAGTACTCATGGTTGATCTGTTCATATTTTCTCTTTCTTCTTGGTTCATACTTAGGAGATTGTACCTTTCTAAGAATCTGTCAATTTATCCTAGGTTGTTCATTTTATTAGCATATGATTTCTTGTAGTAGTCTCTTATGATCCTTTGTATTTCTGTGGAGCCCATTGTAACTTCTCCTTTTATATTGTTAAGTATATTAATTTGAGCCCTCTCCTCCTTTTTTTTTTTGATGATGAATTTCATCAAAATTAATACACAGAAATCTGTTGCATTTCTATACACTAATAACTAAAGATCAGACAGGAAAAAAAATTTTTTACCATTGCATCAAAAAGAATAATTGCTTTCCAGGTGGCTCAGTGGCAAAAGAATCCACCTGCCAAGGCAGGAGATGCGGGTTTGATCTGTAGGTCAGGAAGATAACACTGGAGGAGGAAATGGCAACCCCCTCCTGTGTTTTGGCTTGGGAAATCCCATGGACAGAGGAGCCTGGTGGGCTAGAGTCCCAGGGTTTGCAAAGATTTAGACAAAACTGAGCATGTATGCACACAATATAAAAAGGATAAAATACTTAGGAATAAACCTACCTATGGAAGCACAGTTCATATCAGTCAGTTCAGTTCAGTCACTCAGTCTTATCTGACTCTTTGCAACCCCATGGACTGCAGCACGCCAGGCTTCCCTGTCCATCACCAACTCCCGGAGCTTGCTCAAACTCATGTCCATAGAGTCAGTGATGCCATCCAACCATCTCATCCTCTGTCATCCCCTTCTCCTCTTGCCTTCAGTCTTTCCCAGCATCAGAATCTTTTCCGGTGAGTCAGTTCTTCGCATCAGGTGGCCAAAGTATTGGAGCTCCAGCTCTAGTAACTGTCCTTCCAATGAATATTAAGGACTGATTTCCTTTAGGATGGACTGGTTTGATCTTCTTGCAGCCCAAGGGACTCTTAAGAGTCTTCTCCAACATCACAGTTCAAAAGCATCAATTCTTCAGTGCTCAGCTTTCTTTATAGTCCAACTCTTGAGATCTATACATGACTACTGGAAAAACCATGAGTTTGAGTAGCTGGACCTTTGTAGGCAAAGTAATGTCTCTCCTTTTTAATAAGCTGTCAAAGTTGGTCATAGCTTTTCTTCCAAGGAGCAAGTGTCTATTAATTTCATGGCTGCAGTCACCACCTGCAGTGATTTTGGAGTCCAAAAAGTGAAGTCTGTCACTGTTTCCTTTTTTTCCCCATCTATTTGCCATGGGACTGGAAGTGATGAGACTGGATGCCATGATCTTCATTTCTTGAATGTTGAGATATGGCTCAGTATAAAAAAAAAAATCCAATCAAAAAATGAACAGAAGACCTAAATAGACATTTCTCCAAAACAGACAAACAGATGACCAAGGGACACATGAAAAGATGCTAACATTGCTAATTATCCAAAAATGCAAATCAAAACTACCATGAGATATCACTTCACACCAGTCAGAATGGCCATCATCAAAAAGTCTACAAATAATAAATGTTGGAGAAAGCGTAGAGAAAAAGGATCCCTCCTATGCTGTAGATGGGAATGTAAATTGGTACAGCTACTATGGAGAACAGTATGGAGGTTCCTTATAAAACTAAAAATAGAGCTACCATATGATCCAGCAATCCCAATCCTGGGTATATATCCAGATAAAAAAGTTTGAAAGGATGTATGTACCCCAATGTTCATGGCAGTACTGTTTATAATAGGCAAGACATGGGAGCAGAGCAACCTAAATGTCCATCAGCAGACAAATGGATAAAGAAGATGTGATACATATATACACTATAGTGGAATATTACTCTGCCATTAAAAAAGAATGAAATATGCCATTTGTAGCACCATGAATGGACCTGGAGATTATCATAAGTGAAGTAAGTCAGACAAAGATATCATATGTTACCGCTTATGTGTAGACTCTTAAAAAAAAAAAAAACATACAAACGATCTTTTATTCACAAAATAGAAACAGACTCTCAGAGAATGAAACTTACAGTTAGCACAGGGGAGTAGGGGTGGGACAGATAGATTGGGTGTTTGAGATTGACATATACACATTGCTAATTTTTAAAATAGATAACCAACAAGGATCTACTGAATAGCACAGGGAACTCTGCTCAGTATTCTGCAGTAATCTAAATGGGAAAAGAATTTATATAAGCATAGATACATGTACAACTGAGTCACTTTGTTATACGCCTGAAACTAACACAACCTTGTTAATCAACTATGTGCGTGCATGCTAAGTCATTCAAGTTGTGTCTGACTCTGTGCGACCCTATGGACTGTAGCCCACCAAGCTCCTCTCTCCATGGGATTCTCCAGGCATGAATACCAGAGTGAGTTGCCGTGCCCTCCTCCAGCAGATCTTCCCAACCCAGGGATCGAACTCCTGTATCTTATGTCTCCTGCATTGGCAGGCAGTTCTTTACGACTAGCACCACCTGGGGAGCCCAAATCAACTACAATCCAGTATAAAATAAATTTTAAAAAATTATTGTTACATAAAGTAAAATAGTTTATTGGGGCTTTTAGATATTTCTTAAATTGAATCTATGATATTAAATCTGTAAATAGGAATCCAGAGTCCCCCTTGTTAAATATATCTATTTTGTGTGTGAAAAGTATCCTCTTGAAATGATTGTTTCCTAGTTTAGCAGTTATGCTTCCAGATATAATTATGTATTAGCCAAGGATATGAATTCTCTCACGTGTAATCATGTGGTCTCATTAGGAAACTGGCTGTGCCATAGGAAATCAGTGATTAAACTTCCACTCAGTGTAGTTTCTTCATCAGTCCTCGGGACAGGTGTCAGGATTATTCTCTATTGGTATTTTGCTTGGTACCTGGACTATTAATCTATTTGTATGAAAAGTTTGGATGATATATTGTCTCTGCCTTAAATCCTTTATATTTTGTGAGTTGCTGTGGCATTTAATGTAATGGATAACTCCCTTTGGGTCATTAAAAACAGGAAGGCCAGATTTTCCGTTTTCCTGACACAGCAGAGCTCTGATTAACTGTAAAGGCACAAGGTGATATCTTCCACTTTGAAACTTCCTATGGGATGAGAGTAATGTAAGTGATTATTTCAAGTGGAAACAGCAACAGCAATAAGCCACATGTGAGCTTATTTCACATTAGCATGTTAAGAAAACTATCAACGTTTTCTTGGAACTACAGTAATTGTATTCAGTCTTGTATGAAGGCAGAAATATGTTTTTGGTGGAAAGGAGAGAAGGATTTATAGGAACCTAGTAATTTTAAAAATAACACAAAGTCCCCTAATCAGAATAGGACATTATAACACTACACAGTACCCTATGTATGTTAATAAATTTATTCCTGTAATCCTCTTATGCAGATACTCTTCAAGTTTACCATCAACTTCAAAATCTAATTCATAATCATATGCTTTAATTTCATAGCTGAAAAGTTTCTCCTTCATAGCCCTTCAAATTTCATTGTTTCTACTCATCATTTTCCCATTTTCTTGGACAAGCCTCTCCTCCACTATCCCGTCCACCTCCTTCCCTCCTTATCATTTTTATTTTCATGATTTGAAACTTAAAAATAAAAACAAATTAATCAAATCTGTTAAGGCCCTATATCACAATTTTATTTCAAAATCTGCAAAGGGAAGGGACAAAACTGACCAATTGAAAGAATAGTCATTCTAGGAAAATATACTTTTACAGTAAAATAATTGATTAGGTAATTATCACTATATGGATATAAAGAAAAAGAATATCCAGATAAAGAATATTATACACCTGATTGATAGCCAATGAGCTGGCTACTTAATTTCAAAAGAGGCCTTATTGTACATAGAAAACCCTAAAGATAGTATCAGAAAATTGTTAGAGCTAATGAGTGAATTTAGCAAAGTTGCAGGATGCAAAATCAATACACAGAAATCATTTGCATTTCTATATACTAACAATGAAAAATCAGAAAGAGAAATTAAGGAATCAGTCCCATTCACCTTTGTAACAAAAAAAATTAAATATCTAGGAATAAACTTACCTAAGGAGACAAAAGAACTGCACACAGAAAATTATAAGACACTAATGAAAGAAATCAAAGACAACATAAACAGATGGAGAGATATTCCATGTTCCTGGGTAGGAAGAATCAATATTGTGAAAATGACTATACTACCAAATGCAATCTACAAATTCAGTGTGATCCCTATCAAATTACCAACATCACAGACATTTTTCACAGAACTAGAACAAAAAAATTTCATAATTCATATGGAAACACAAAAGACCCCTAATAGCCAAAGCGGTCCTGAGAAAGAAGAATGGAGCTGGAGGAATCAACCTTTCTGACTTCAGATTACTACAAAGCTATGATCATCAAGACAGTATGGTACTGGCACAAAAACAGAAGCATAGACCAGTGGAACAAGATAGAAAACCCAGAAATAAATCCATGCACCTATGGGTACCTTATTTTTTTACAAAGTGAAGTCACTCAGTCATGTCCGACTCTTTGCGACCCCATGAACTGTAGCCTACCAGGCTCCTCCTATGGGATTTTCCAGGCAAGAGTACTGGAATGGGTTGCCATTTCCTTCTCCAGAGGATCTTCCCCACCCAGGGATCAAACCCAGGTCTCATGCATTGTAGGCAGATGCTTTACCATCTGAGCCACCAGGGAAGTCTTTTTTTTTTTTTTTTTTTTACAAAGGAGGCAAAAATATACAATGGGGCAAAGATAGCCTTTTCAATAAGTGGTGCTGGGAAAACTGGACAGCTACATGTAAAAGAATGAAATTAGAACACTTCCTAACACCATACACAAAGATCAACTCAAAATGGATTAAGACCTCCATGTAAGCCCAGAAACTGTAAAACTTTAGAGGAAGACTTGGGCAGAACACTTAATGACATAAATCAAAGCAAGATCCTTTATGATCCACCTCCTAGAGTAATGGAAATAAAAACAAAAGTAAACAAGTGGGACTTGATTAAACTTAAAAGCTTTTGCACAGCACAGAAAACTATAAGCAAGGTGAAAAGACAACCCTCAGAATGGAGGAAAATAATAGCAAATGAAACAACTGACAAAGGATTAATTTCCACAATATATAAGCAGCTCATACAACTCAATGCCAGAAAAACAAACAACCCAATCAAAAAGTGGGGAAAAGACCTAGACAAACATTTCTCCAAAGAAGACACACAGATGGCTAACAAACACATGAAAGGATGCTCAACATCACTCATTATTAGAGAAATGCAAATCAAAACTACAAAGAGATATCACCTCACACCGTTCAGAATGGCCATCATCAAAAATCTACAATCGCAGCACTGTTTATAATAGCCAAGACATGGAAGCAACCTAGATGTCCATCAGCAGATGAATGGATAAGAAAGCTGTGGTACATATACACAATGGAGTATTACTCAGCCATTAAAAAGAATACATTTGAATCAGTTCTAATGAGGTGGATGAAACTGGAGCCTATTATACAGAGTGAAGTAAGCCAGAAGGAAAAACATAAATACAGTATACTAACGCATATATATGGAATTTAGAAAGATGGTAACAATAACCCGGTGTACGAGACAGCAAAAGAGACACTGATGTATAGAACAGTCTTATGGACTCTGAGGGAGAGGGAGAGGGTGGGAAGATTTGGGAGAATGACAATGAAACATGTAAAATATCATGTAGGAAACGAGTTGCCAGTCCAGGTTCGATGCACGATGCTGGATGCTTGGGGATGGTGCACTGGGACGACCCAGAGGGATGGTATGGGGAGGGAGGAGGGAGGAGGGTTCGGGATGGGGAACACATGTATACCTGTGGCGGATTCATTTTGATATTTGGCAAAACTAATACAATTATGTAAAGTTTAAAAATAAAATAAAATTAGAAAAAATAAAAATAAAATAAAATTAAAAAAAAATCTACAAACAATAAATGCTGGAGAGGGTGTGGAGAAAAGGGAACACTCTTGCACTGTTGGTGGGAATTTAAATTGATACAGCCACTATGGAAGACGGTATGGAGATACCTTAAGAAACTAGGAATATAACCACCATATGACCCAGCAATCCCACTCCTAGGCATATACCCTGAGGAAACCAAAATTGAAAATGACACATGTATCCCATCGTTCATTGCAGCACTATTTACAATAGCTAGAATACGGAAACAACCTATTGTATTTGATGTGATTGTGATTGTTTTCTTTATTTCTTTTCCAGATATTTTCTTGTTAGTGTGTAGAATTGCGGGGATAAACCCAACTTAATATTGATGTCTTACATATATTATATATATATATCAGGCAATCAGTTCAGTTGCTCAGTTGTGTCTGAATCTTTGCTACCCCATGGGCTGCAGCACGCCAGGCTTCCTTGTCTATCACCAACTCCCAAGGCTTATTCAAACTCATGTTCTTCGAGTTGGTGATTCCACCCAACCATCTCTATCACCATCAACAGCCCCCGTTATATGGTACATTTGTTACAAATGATGACAGCCATTGACACATCATAATCACCCAAAGTGCATAATTTACATTAGAGTTCACTCTTGATATTGTACAATTTCTGGGTTTGGGCAAATGTATAATGACCTGTACCCACCATTATGTAATCATATAGAGCTGTTTCACTGCCCTGAAAATCAACTGTGCTGCACGTGTTCCTTCCTTCTTTCCTTCCTGGTGACCACTGATCTTCTTACTGCCTCTATAGTTTCACCTTTTCAGAATGTCATATAGTTGGAATCATATAGTATATAACCTTTTAAAATTGCCCTCTCTCACTTAGAAATACGCATTTAAGTTTCTTTCATGTCTCTTTAATGCTTGATAATTTTGGTTTTGTTTTGTAGTGCTGAACCGTAGGACTTCATTTTAGTGCTGATCTTCCATTGAATAGATATGTTGCACTGTATTTATGCATTCACCTAATGAAGAGCCTCTTTGTTGCTTCCATATTTTGGCAAATATGAACCAAGATATGCTATAAATATTCACATGCAGGTTTTTGTGGGAATATGTCTTCACTGCATTTGATAAATAACAAAGAAACCAACTGCTAGATCATATGGGAAGACTATGTTTAGTTGGCAAGAACTGCCAAACTACCTTCCAAAGTAACTGTACCATCCAGCATTCCCACCATCAATTAACAAAGTTCTGTTCTGTCATAGCCTAACCTAACCTAAGCATATGTATTATGTTCTTATATGGTTTTTATTTGATTTGCTAAAATTTTGGATGTGAACTATGCTGTCCCCCAAATTTCTGTCCCAATCAGGTCTGAAACAGATTTTCTTCTGTTTCAAGTTTTATCATATTAAATGTGATAGTTATTTCCTATCTTTTTTTTAATTATGGGAATACCTCTCTCTCAGTCTCATTTTCTCTGTCTTCTCCTCCTCTAATACTTGTAACTATTTATTTCTTCCACACTGCAATTATTGTGTACTTATTACTGGCGATCTCAGTGCTGTTTTTAAAGATGAACATTGCCTAGAATCCTTGATATTAAGGAGGCCTAGTCTACTGGGGAGAAATGGACATTTTACAAATGATTCAGGTTCAACCTGGTGACTGAGTATGATAGGTTACTACAGGAATCCTTGTGTGTGCATGTATGTGTGTGTGTTCTCAGTCACGTCTGACTTTGGGGTTCCTTGGACTGTCACCTACCAGGCTCCTCTGTCCATTGAATTTTCCAGGCAAGAATACGGGAGTGGGTTGCCATTTTACTCCAGAGGATCTTCCCAACCCAGAGATCAAACCTGTGTCTCTTGCATCTCCTGCTCTGACAGGAAAATTCTTTGACACTAGCACTGCCTGGGAAGCCCCGGGAATTCCTTTAGTCAAAGATGTAATGCTGGAGCTAAGGCTAGTTTGCCAGATAAACAAAGCAAGGCAAGTTTTCAAAGAGAAAGTAGCCTATCAAAATCAGGTCAACAAAGGACAGCATGTCGTGTTTTGGAAGTTACCAGGGTATGTTAGATGATGAACGGATTTCATAAAATAAAGGATGGTATGTCATAGTCAAGAAATTTTGATTTTATCATATTGGTGATGATGGTGAGATTTATATTTCAAAGAGCAATTGCTTAGAGAAAGCTGGATTTGGGCTGGAATACCACTTTGGAAGTAGTTTTAGCAGTCTAAAGAGACAAGGGGATGAGTTCAAAGATATTTAAGAGTTACAGCAAACATGACCTATTGCTGACTAGGTATGGGAGTAAGGAAGGAGGAGGAATAAAAGGTAATTTCCATTGTTTCATGTGTTTCTCAATGTTGTTTTTTGTTCTTACCTGTTTTGTTGGTTTCTGCATCTGTGTGGCTAGCAACACCATTCATTGACATGAATGTAAAATATAAAAAAGAAGAGACATCTCATAAAGGGAGTTATTTAGTTTAATTGTGAATCGCCTGAAGCCGAGGTGCTTGTCTCATAGCCAGGGAACATGAAGGATAGGCGGGCGGAAGTAAAGGTCTGAAGTCCAAAAGGGATTGGATGTCCAGAGTTACAGATCTGTGAGTTACTAGTGCTGTATCTGAGTTGGGAGAATATTTAAAGTGCATCAGATCCAACCACAAATATCACTGCTTCACACAGCTCTGCAGATCTGAATGTACATTAAAGTAAAGGCCATACCCGAAGCAGAGAAGTGTCCATGTGGATAAGATCAGAAGTGCAGTGATTGATCGCTCCCTGTGAGATAAGCATTAAACATCACTGTACGGCAGCAGTCATCGGCTGTTGGTAATATGTAGGTATAGATCCTTTGTGCAGAATGACAAATGCCAGGAAAACTTGGAACTTCACAGAGAAGATATCTCATTTTGATAATTATATAGAAATCATATTTTTCTTATGTGGGAAAGATATCAAATAGATACAAAAAATTTTTTTTAAGTCAATATAGATTGTTTGTGTGAACTCAAATTGTGGAAATTGTGAGTCAAAAGGAAAGAGTAGTTTTTGAAAGAAAGATTTCAAGCAAACATAAAAAAATCTAAATAGTGAAACATAGCCTGTAAATCCACCTCTACCCAGTTTAACAATTTTTGTCATTTTGTCATACTTAGTTCAGTTTTGTTGTTTTCATTTTTGTTGTGTCAGAAGCAGATCTTTATAGATGATGCTGAATCTTCCTTTGCAGTCATTTCTGCTTCCTGCCCTTCGTGTAACCAGTGACCTACATTTGCTGTGTATCTCTTATGTCTATATTTTCACTCTATATGCTTTGTTGAAATTATTGATGGTATCATTGTGGATGCATTTCTAGATTTTCTATTCTTTTCAGTTGATCCATTTGTGTATCATTGTATCAGTAACCCACATCTTAATTACTGTGACTTTATAGGAAGACTTGAAGCCAAATACAGTAAATTACCTAATTTTAATTCTTTTTTATTTATTTTGGCTTTGCCTATATCCTTTATATTTTTGTATAAATTAAAGAATTAGCTTCACAATTTCTATTTTGTTTACAAGCCTGCTGGGATTGTGATTATATTGTATTGACTTTATAAATCAGCTCAAAGGGTCTTAGTGTCTTAAAAACATTGAGTCTTCTAACGCATAGACATAGTGTATCTCTCTGTTTATTTAAATTCTCTTTAATTTTCTTACAATATTTTGTTGTTTTCAGTGTAGAGACATTATAGGTTGTATTAGTTTTCTACTGATGCTTTAAAAATCACCACAAATTGAATGGCTTAAAGCAACATCCATTTAATATCTCACAATTTCTATAGGTCTGGAGTCTAGACTTAGTGTAGTTGAGTCCTTTGCCTAAGCTCTCAGAGCTTGGAAATCATGTATCAGACATCTCTGAGATCATTTCTGAAACTCAGGTTTTTGGTTTTTTTTCCCCTCAAGCTCAGATGGCTATTGGCAGACTTCATTTCCTTGGACTGTAGAACTCCTGGGTGCTATACCTTCAAGGCCAACTAAAGGCATCTCTCTGAAACTGCCCCTTCTTTTAAAGGCTTACCTGACTAGGTCATGCCCAACCAGGATGATCTTCCTTTTGCTTAACTCAATGGCAACTGACTAGTAATCTAATCATAAGCAACAACTCATTTTCACAGGTCTCTCCCACATTCAAAGGGAGGGGACTGTATCAACATTTACCCCCAAGAGGCACAAACCATGGAGGCTGGGTTAGAATTCTGCCTGATTATACACATTTTTTGATGAATTTCTTTATGTACTATATTTTGTGATACAATAATATATTATTTTAAAATTTTATTTTTAATTGGAGGATAATTAATTTACAATATTGTGATGGTTTCTGCAATATATCAGCATGAATCAGCCATAGGTATACATATCTCCCCTCCTTCTTAAACCTCTTCCCCACCTCCCTCCCCATCCCATCCCTCTAGGTTGTCACAGAGCCCCAGACTAGCTATGTACTTTACATATGGTAATGTGTATGTTTCATCCTGACTATCTCAAATAATCCCACCCTTCTCTCTCCCTCACTGAGTCCAAAAGTCTGTTCTCTATGTCTGCATCTCCATTGCTGCCCTCTAGACAGTTTCATCAGTACCATCATTATTTAAATTTCATTTTCCATTTGTTTGTGAAGCAAATCACTTTAAATTTAATGTATCTTTATTGAATAGTTGTGCGAGCTATCTAATTGTATCTGGAAGTCATTCTCAACATTCTCCTTAAAACATTGATTTGAAATTTACCAGACACCGTCTTTCTGGCTTTTGTTTTTGTACTTGTTTTTGGTAATTTTTCTAAATACATCATAACTTCAGCCACAGTCTCTCTATTCAGTATTTTTTTCCCCCTGATTTTCTTTCCTCTTTGTTATTCTCTTTGACATGCTTCATATTACTTTGGGTCAGTCTCCTAGCTGAGTCCTAGCAGATTTCTTATCAATTTTAAAAAACAAAATTCTGTGTCAGTCAGGATTTTTAGTTACAAGTATTGGAAAATAATGCTGGCTCTCTTAAACATTAAAATGAACTTAGCCAAAGGAGATTCAGACTTTACAAAATAGGCATGTGGAAAAGAACGTGGAAGGGAAGGTAGAAGCTGAAAAAATAAACATTGTCACATTTCAGGAAAACCTACTCTTTTAGTCACTTTATATATATATATATATATATATATATATATATATGTATGTATGTATGTATATATATATAAAACACATATGTGTGTACACTTGCTTAGTCATGTCTAACTCTTTGTGACCCCGTGGATTGTAGCCTGCCAGGATCCTCTGTCCATGAGGCTTTCCAGGCAAGAATGCTTGAGTGAGTTGCCATTTCCTCCTCCAGGGGATCTTCCTGACCCAGGGATCCAGCCCTCGTCTCCTGTGTCTCCTGCATTGGCAGGCAGATTCTTTACCATACACACACACACACATATAATATATATATGTAGCTATATATATAATATGTGTATATATGTCATATATTTATTTATGTATCATTCCCTTAAGCATCCAAGTTTATATCACATCTGTGCTCCCCTCATTCCCCGGCAGCAATAGAAAGAAGGCTTCCCCTTCCCTTCAAGATTATCCTTATGTTAATAATGCAGAATACAATAATAATACAGCATTCAAGCTCTGTCCTACTTTCCTAACAAAAATCAGGGACCTAATTGGAAGAGGAATGTGTTGGTTCCTGGACAGCCAAAAACAAACAAACAAACATGGCATTCTCTCTCTCGTATTTTATGTGTATATACCTGATGTTGGGCAAAGTGTTCAGAAAAGGGAAAGTCTAGAAATACAAATAAAAGAGAGAAATGGTCTACCTGGGTTTATTCTTGAAGTGATTATAAAAGCAAATTCATAGGACAATCTATAACATATTCTATTAGAACAAAACATGGCTGATGCCACTAAGAAGTCAGAAGTGTAAATTCTGCTTCTCCCTCTTGGCTTTTTGACCCTAGGCAAGCTGTTTATCCTCAGTGATTCTAGGTTTTCTCGGTCACCAGGCAGGAATAATCACATCTGTCTCCTAGGTTTGCTGTAATGATGAAATGAACACATGAGTAAAGCATCCACCACAACACATTAATTCACAGTGGTTGCCTGCCAATTATGTGTTCTTTTCCTAACCCTTCTTTCTCAAATGCTCTCTAACTCCTGAAATACCCTACAACCACCACCACCACTCCTCTGAAAGGAGCTGTGGCATCTCAAAAGTGCTGAGTGCATCCCATCAGGAAGTGAATGTGATCCCCTCAGTAATCGCTGTCAGACTCCTGCCGTCTGTGGACTGTTATTGAGGGTGGTCATGTAGAGAGAATAAACTTCTCCTCCATGAAAGGGAAGTTGTCCTGAGATCACTATGCTCCCTTCATTTCTTATTTCCCATTGTAGGTACAGTGCTGCCTTATACCAAAGAGAACTTGATTCCTCCTTCCTTATTATGACTAATCTGTACTATCCACAATGATTCCAGATGCCGATAATGGTTTCTATCCTTAGGAAGTCTTTTTAGTTATCAAAAATTAAAGTTATATTAAATAAGAAGAGTGATGAAGATTGCACACATATGGAACATTAAAATACATTTTTTTTAATATTTGAAGAAAAAGGGTGGATCTTTAAAGGAAATTTCTCAATTTATTCAATTCAAGGAAGAATATTTTTTCCAAAATAGATGTATTTATTTGAAAGTAAAAGAGAAATAGATGTTATAAATTAAAACTTGTGGGACCATATTTAGAAATGCCCAAAACAGGCTTTGTTCTATAATAGTGATTCTTAAACACTAATAGTGATTCTTAAACACTAATAGTGATTCTTAAATCACCAATAATGATTCTTAAACACTAATGCATCTTTGTACAATCTAGGGAACTGTCATTTGCAGAATTTCCAATTTCACTCCAAAAATGGAGTTTCATTCTGGAGTGGTGCCCAGGAATCTACAGTATGAAATGCAGTTTTTGATGATTTTAACAAGCTAATACAAAGGACTTTTTTCCTCCACTAGAAAGATTTCTTGAGAAATCTTTACCTACCATGGATTTTTCCAATAGGTGGGGAAATGGGACCAACATGTAGACAGCAATGGGCAGTGACTCTTCAATAGTTGTAAAGCAGCATCTTAAACTGGTGACAAGTGACCAAAACCTGTTAACAAGAGTGTTCTCTCTGGAAAAGCAGTGTTTAGTATGTTTATGATGCTCTTAGGCTAAGCTTGCTTTCTTCACTTCACCATTGACTGTCCATTTGGCTTCTGCTTGTAGTCAACCAAGCTGTGTTCATCTTTGAGTCATGTGACTGACTCTGAGACATTTGATTGTAAGGCCTGAGTATTTGTAAGATCCCTTCCTAAGCTACAGAAAGCTCAGTGTGTTAGGTACTCTGTCTTGTCTGACTCTGCGACACCATGGACTATGGCCTGCCAGGTTCCTCTGTCCATGGGATTTTCCAGGCAAGAATACTGGAGTGTGTTGCCATTTCCATCTCCAGGGGATCTTCCTGACCCATGAATCAAACTCGGATCTCCCACACTACAGGCAGACTCTTTACCATCTGAGCTACCAGGGAAATACAGAAAACTCAGAATGTGAGGTATTTGGGAACTTTCGGGTTCAGTTTTGTTTGTAAGTTCTCACTTGACCAGACCAAGCCACCTAGAGTCAAGATATGCACTGTTTTTCTACTCTAGGCTGACATATTCTGGAAAAGTTAATACAGGCTTGATCCCTGCCCCTCTTCCATAATAAATCAGCTTACTTCTCTGTCCGTCCTAGTAGACTATGGGCAATACCTGGGTAGTACATGAATCTTTTATTTTTTTTATCTTTTATCTTTTTATGCTTTCTTTTTTAAATTTAAATTAATTATTTTATTTAGTTTCCCAATCTTATTTACTTTTAATTGAAGGAAAATTGCTTCACAATATTGTATTGACCTGTGCCGTACATCACCGTGAATCAGCCATAGCTATACATGTGTCCCCTCCCTCTTGAACTGAATCTGTACTTGCCTTATCCTCAGAGCCTAGCACATTACTAGAACTTAACAGGTTCTTAAAACTCTGTTGAGCTGAAAAGACAAAGAGGGAGGAAACCAAAGGAAGGACTGAAGGAAGTATGGAAGAAAAAAAGGAAGAGAAGATAGTGAAGGAACAGAAAAGGAGAAGAGGGGAAGGAAGGAATGGAGAAAAGTGAGAACAGGAAAGGAGTGAAAAAGAATGGAGACATGTTTCATTTGTGGAGAATTTGTGAGTGTAATAGAATCCCTCCTTTAAAAAAAATCAAGGAAGAATGTGGACATTCTTAATTGCCATTTTCTAGGTCATAATCAATTCAGAATTAGGTGTCTTTGAGCAGACACAAAGAACTGTTTGTGTATCAGGCACTGGTTTCTCAGATGTAGATTGAATTACCCTAGATTTTGTTTTATGTCACTTAAGAGGCTGCCTGCTGGGCTTCTGAAATAAAAACATTAACTGGATATCTTAGAATATTATTTTAAGCATGCAATTACTAATAACAGAGCTAAACATACCAAATGGGCATCAGCAAAACACCACTGTGTTATTTATAGTTCAATCTAATCATACACTTTGTCACAATCCATCAACACACTCTTCTCCTGGTGTCTATATATTTTTTCCTTTGGGAAATAAATTGGCTCAAGAGAGAGAGAACAATATCATTTGTTGATTTCAGAAACTTAAGCTCTGTTAAAACTGAGTACTCAGAAATCCTGTTATTTTGTTTATTGGCTTTGGCATCTTCTTTCTAAAATAAAACCTACCCCAAACATGGTTCTTTAAACACAACTGAATTGGAGATCTATAAAGTTGTTTAGACACCATGTGTAGAAAGCTGGGTAAGAGAGTGGTGTATTAGAAAGACAGGGACATCATGAGTTTGAGTATTCATCCAGACCTGCTATGATCTTATGATCTCTGAGATGTCACTTCATTTCCCAGACACTCAGATTTTCATCAGTAGATTGAGAAAATCTCTCAAATTCAGTTTATAAGAATTTAAAACTGACAGTACCATAGTATCAATTAACTGCACACCCAGCTCTCTTTTTCAGAAGCTCTATGCCCTTGAGCAATCATTTAAAATCTCTGATCTTTATTTTCACCACCATAAGTTGGACATTATTGTAATACTTACTTCACATGGTTTTTGAGACAATTAAATGAGAAACTATATATAAAGCAGATAGCAGTTAACAGTGATTTTTGTTAATTACCCACCCCTGCCTGCTGGGAAATAATCTATAATGTTTACATTTGACTAAATGAAGAAAAAGAAAAGAAGCTAGAAGCAATGAATCTGTTACTTAAAAAAATAGTGGCATCTTTCCTTTTCCAATATCACTGATCAAAGGGTACAGATTTGAAATACATAAGGCCAAAAGCTTCATAACTTTAATCACTGATAACCTACCTATTCCCACATTCTTGATGCTTGTATTCTTGAGGTTTATGCAGGAAAATGAGTGACTTAGATACAAGGCTTGCAAAATGTACCAAACAGGCATTTAACAAATGCACTGAGCTCATAGAATGCTGAGCATTCCTATGGTTTCGTTGGATACCAGAGGGCTTTGCAACGTGTCCATGGTGGTCATGAAGCACATCCCTGAGATAAAGTTTAAAAAGCATCATATCAACAAGTACAAATCAATGTCTTATGAAATATGTGCCTCAGTGCTAGAGGGATCCTGGGGAAAGCTTTCTTCCAAGCAATAAGATAAACTAGAAGGACAGGAATAGTATGCATAAAGAAAGACAAAGAAGACCAAAATTCAACTACAGAGCACTTAAGGCCAGACCAAGAAACAAGAAAGTAGGGTCTGTGAATGTTGAATTTCTTCTACTTTATAAAAAATTGATTGGAGACTTGTTTTAGATTCAAATACAACAGTATTTTGTCAATAGGTTCTGTATCTCATGCCCCTATCTAGAACCTCCCTGAACATGATAAAAAATGCATTTAAAAGTTGTAAGTCAACATTATTGAGGTATAAATTATATACGATATAATATACTCATTCAAAATTATTTTTAAAGAATACAAATCTCTCAAAAATAAGAATAACATTTATTTTTAAAAGTGTTTTCAAACTAGTTTCAGTATAAGCAGAGATCCAAAAAACAAAAGATGAGAAAATAGAGGAAAATGGAACCATTTGGAAGCCATTGATTTTAGTAAAATGTCTTTATTTTTTTCCTTAACTTCTAAAGAGCATTTTTAGAAGTATAATCTGTGTCTTTTGTTTCCATATTCCTATTCAGTATCATATCTGAAGGGAGGAAAGTGAAAAGTTTTGTATTTTTTTCACTCTAAAAATTGGTCTTGAAAATTCAAGTCAATGTTGTGGAATTAGCATTTCTTATGAACATCTCATGAACTTCTCTTTGAGGAAAATACATGCATTTAATGCGATATATCCTCTTTGAGAAAATAATATTACAAACATCATGTGAAGCAATGTGTTGTGTAACAGTACCTGCACCGAAATCTGTTGACTTGTGACACAGGCCACATAAGATTGTACTGCAACGCCTAATACACACATGCGGGAGGCACTGACTCTGTGCTGGATGCCAGAAATGTCAATGTACTGTCAGAACCTAATTGGTTGGATTTTTTGAATCATCATGACTCACTCAGTTAGTGGGCTTGAGAGTGACACAGAACCATCACATCCGGTACAAACTGTATACAAGTTGACTGGGTAAGTCAGTCGTTTTGTGTTGTAGCCCTTGGTCTATAATGGTTTGCTCACTGGCAAACTTAATAACCCCTTTGTCTGATCATATAGTGGCTGGCATATAAAATAAAACCAATTATTTTAATTTGGTCTAATGTTGCTGCCTTTCTTGGGTACCAGTATATGTCAGCAAATCAGAATAGAATAAATAGTAAATTTTTTATGGGAAGAATAAGTGTGTTTTCATTGTGTATTTGGGTACCTAACCCCTTAGGTGGCACAACTGAAGTGCTCAGTTAAAATCTGTGGAAAGAATAAGTGGGTTAATGAATAAATTAGAGGTCAATGGTCAGTAGAAAATCTTTTCATTACTTAAAACATACACAGAAAACCTATCCATTCAAAGAAGGGATCAATAACATCATTTATGTATGGTGAGATAAAGCCATTTTAGAAAGCAAATAGTTACGCTGATTTACTTAGTTTCACTCTTATATAGTAAGTGGCAGAACTAAAGTTTTAGGAATCACATTAGGTCACAGGTGGGTCCTTCCAAACCAACTAGCTTTCAAAGATCCCTCACTTCAAAGTCAGTTTGGTAGCTTGAAGATGATGTTTAATTTCCACTTGCCTGACATTTAGCCTACCTGTATATGACTTCTTCTAATACCCTGATTCTCCCGCAAGAGACAGGAAAGGATTACTACTCATGGAAACAGATCTGTTTTATAAAAGACTTGATTTTATAACTCTTAGAGTATCCTCTAAGAAGAAAAGTAAAATAATTTAGAGCATTTGTGTCCAGAAGTTAACTAAAATTTTAGCTTCATCAATACCAGAGCTTGGATCAGTAGCTTTGACAATTTCAACTGTTATGTGTATGTATGGGTATTTATGTTTGATATGAATAGCATCAACATAGCACTTGAATTTTGAATTGCACAATGGTCACTTAATGTCCAGGTACACATGTCTTGATTTTTAAGGACTTACTTTGAAGTGTTGCATTTTATTCTGATGTATGCATTTGACTTTAACCCCTTGCTATCTTGGGCTTCCCTGGTGGCTCAGCCGGTAAAGCGTCTGCCCGCAATGCGGGAGACCTGGGTTCGATTCCTGGGTCGGGAAGATCCCCTGGAAAAGGAAATGGCAATCCACTCCAGCACTCTCGCCTGGAAAAATCCCATGGATGGAGGAGCCTGATAGGCTACAGTCCACGGGGTCGCAAAGAATCAGACATGACCATTCTTGCTGAAATGGCACAAATATAGGAGATCTCACTACCGTGTCTTCTAGTGAAGTTTCCACATGGACTTCTGGGAATATTAGTTGTAGTTCTAATTACAAATCCATAAGGATATATAATTCTGTATCTTGTTAAAGCCAGTCTTTGCACCTGTGTTCATTAATCTGCCACACATAACCATTCACATGAGTCCCCTTACCAGCTTAGAACAACCTCTCAACCATTTCTGCTGCACCATTTAGAAAATAAAATAATAATAAATGTTTTAGTATATACATAGCTAAATATGGTTGTGGTAGCTAAAAAAATATCTAGTCATTCTTAAAGCCTACCCTGGGAAGACCAATAAAGAAATCTATCCATTTAGAATCCTTCTAAATTTCTATGGAACACAGTTATTTGTGTGCCAGGTATCCACGCAATCGTACAATCAGGAGTTGTTGATTATACATGGAGTTTTATCTCCTTAAATGGAAGCTAACGATGCTTATGAAGATTAAATACCATATTTACTCATATGAGTATAAATAGTTTAAGCATTAAATGTGTGGTAGATTGCCCCAATATTAGTTATCTAATTACTTTCCTGGTTTCTGGTCGTTCCTTTGTGTACAGACTGTGGCTACCGCATGTTTGTGTTGGTGACTGTCTGGTGTGGTCTATCTTGATTTGGATCATGGAGGGTGCTGAATTTGAAGGCCCTTATATATGTTCATCAGAGGTGTTCCTCATACACTATCATGCAGACATGTTTTAATTTTTATGTTGGGAATATTGAAGTGGAATGTCGGAACTCACAGATGTAAGTGTCCTTGATCTAGGTCATTATGTGGATTTTCTTCTAGCTGTTGATGAGTTTTGTCCTGTTGAACCTCATTACCAGTTACCCTGAGAATATTATGAATAGAGTCAGAAAAATACTTTTGAGTACTCCAAGTGGTCACCTACATGAAGGAGAAGAGGTATGCACTATAAAATGTGTGAGTTTTAGTATCAATAATATTTATTTACACCGACAGCTTAAATAGATCTATAGTAACATGAAGAGGAACATGCACTCTTGCCAAAACACCTTCTGTAGCACATAAATGTTGGTCTATTGGCTTTAATGTTTATCAGCATCTTGAGTGGCATTTATTGCTCCTCATACACTCCTTTATGATTCCCTTATTGATCAAGTAGTGATGCCTCCTGGACCAAGGACATGGTTCCCTATTTTTCAGTTAGATGAAAAAAATGCCTTGTTTGTTGCAGGTTTGTTTCAAGGAGATGACATGTGGGATTCTGAGAGATGCTGCTGCCCATGACGTGTTGGAATTATCATGATCTACTACCCAGTTTGGATTTCATCCAGTGGTCAAGAGCTTTGCATGGTAGACAGCAAGGGTCGGATTTCTAAAAAGAGTAAACCAGGTAAGATTTGAGGGAGTCATCTGATCATTTATCATTTGTTTAGGCATTTCTAAGGGCTTTAGAGTGCTGCCAAGGTGTATTGAATAATGCGTAACTTCTCTGTTTGCTTTCTAAGTCCACTCAACAGGTTGTTGAAGAATGGTGCTCCCTTGAATTCAGGAGAATGGATATAGTAATGATTGAGTTCTTTTTTCTCAAGAGGAGGGGAGGAGTTAAGATAACGTAAAGCAGACACAAGATACTATGGATGATGGTTTAATGCAATAGCCCCAAATTGCAAGCTAAGGCAGTTTCCTCTTTAAGGAACTACTCTGAACTATAATGGAATAAGCAGTTGTACTTTTTGAAGGTTGAGTAGGGAAAGTGTTGCAGTTTACAGCATATGATCTTACATATATGCTTCAAAGTTATTCCAGTTTAGAAGGTATACCATTATTTTGCCTTTTATTTTTTGAAAGTATTTATCATTCTAAATTCTGTTCATCTAAGTATGATTTGATATGGTAACATAATGACCTAGTCCATTGTGGCTTTTGGAATTTAAAATGTAACACATGCTCTTATTCAACTTGTCTCTGGGACTTTTGTCTGTTTCATTCTGGAACCTCTTTTCAACTATCAGATCTGATCTTTCTCTTTAACATTCTTCCTCCTCTATAACATAATTAAAATTTGTTAGTAACAGTTACTTGGGGCAACTACATTATTCCTATCTTCTGATTTTAAGACTATCAGAGCTCTTATATCAAAATTTTATGAATCCCAAATCAAGATTTCCTTTAAGCTCAATTATCAAAACAGAAAATATATGTAAAATTTAATCATTTAGAAAACTTGAACTCTTTCAGTTGGAGTTTTTGTTTGTTTTTTTTAAAATACAGCTTTTTTATTTTCTGAAAATAAAGCAAATGGAACTCAGTTAATAAATTATAGGCTAAGATAATTATTTGGATATAAGAATTTTGATAGTGCTTGAAAATAATTGACTTTCTAAAGTTTAATACGTATGTCTTCTCAATCTCCTAGTAACTTGTCTATAAGATGATATCCTGAGAGTCTGAAATTCAAATTAGTCATGGCTTTTGAATTTGTTAGAAATAGTATAGATCACCAAACTCATGGCACAAATCCTTATTTGATGAACTGGGTTAGTGGGTAACTATTTATCCTGTTTTGTGGCATATTGGGTTAGCCATATTTGGAAGAGTTCTGAGAGTCTGTAAATAAAAGAGACATCAACAAGAAGGATGCATTTGTGGGATAAACCTCAACTAGTTTCATGCTTCATTACATTGTTATCTAGCAAAAAATTACAGCAAGAACACTTCATGATAGGCTTCCATATTCTTAAGCTTATTAGTCCAAAATAAATTTGATCATAATTATGTTTATTTCAATATTTTCATTAAAACTGGGTTGTATGTTAAAACATCAGACTTAGAAGAAAGACACAAAGGGGAGGGATGCAATTAAATCTATTTTTAAGGCCAATAATCATGTGTTAATGTAATTATTAAAGAAAGAGCTCTTCTCTATTTGTGAGACAAGTGTTTTTATTCTTTAGAATATTTTTTGAAATAAGTTATCAATATATAGAGAGAAGTGTACAGCAATACTTTTGATCTAAGAATCATAAAGAAACATAACTTCTCTTAGAGAGTCCTTAAAAGTGAGTCCTGTTGATTAGGATATACAGATAATAAATTCCACTGTTCTATATAAAAATGAAAACTTTGGAAGGGGCCTCTGGACATAAAAGATTTGACAGTGAATTCAAATATTTTCTCAGTTAAAGGTTGACTCTTTTATTTATTTATTTTTTTAGGTTGTTTTTTTTTTAATTTTATTTTATTTTTAAACTTTGCATAATTGTATTAGTTTTGCCAAATATCAAAATGAATCCGCCACAGGTATACATGTGTTCCCCATCCTGAACCCTCTTCCCTCCTCCTTCCCCATACCATCCCTCTGGGTCGTCCCAGTGCACTAGCCCCAAGCATCCAGTATCATGCATCGAACCTGGACTGGCATCTCGTTTCATACATGATATTTTACATGTTTCAATGCCATTCTCCCAAATCTTCCCACCCTCTCCCTCTCCCACAGAGTCCATAAGACTGTTCTATACATCATTGACTCTTTTGCTGTCTCGTACACAGGGTTATTGTTACCATCTTTCTAAATTCCATATATATGCGTTAGTATACTGTTTTGGTGTTTTTCCTTCTGGCTTACTTCACTCTGTATAATAGGCTCCAGTTTCATCCACCTCATTAGAACTGATTCAAATGTTTTCTTTTTAATGGCTGAGTAATACTCCATTGTGTATATGTACCATAGCTTTCTTATCCATTCATGACTCTTTTAAAATGAACAGAAACTGTATACATTATGGATTTATACTTATATTAGTTTGAAATTTGTTTTTGTTCTCTGTTGTAAGAATGGCAGTTGCATTTTTTTTTTTTTTTTATGGTGATGCATGTCACCTTCTCCATAAAGTTAAAAGAATGTCAAGTCATGAATTCTGTTCTCGGAAGTTTGTAAAAAATCATAAAAATTTGCACTGTTCCTTAGCCTAAAAGGAATTTTTCCTTCTTAAAGCATTTTTAAAGTAAAAGTTTATCTAATCTCAATGTTACATTACTGAATGCTTGTACAGAGAAGCAATATTAAGCTATAAAGACAGGCTATAAAAGGTCAGATTTTGCAAAGCACTTCTGATAATAGGATGCCCCCTGTAATGGAATTTGTAGTCTCCAAGGTGGTTCATGGAAAGCATTTAAGTCCTACCTGTGTAGGCAGTGTCTCCTTTACCCTCTGCAGAGAGTGTGGACATTCTCACCTGTGCCACCATTCTTATTCTGAGGTCTTCTGAAAATAAAATTTTAAGAATTCAGGGCGGCCGCTGTTTCCATCATGAAAAGCCTCATATGAATGTTACATATTTTTTGCTACAAGTTTACTTACCCTCTGAGCATGTTTTGAGTGTCAAATGAAAGCATTAGGCACTCAGTCATGTCTGAATCTTTTCAACCCCATTAACTGTAGCCCACCAGGGTCCTCTGTCCATGGAATTCTCCAGGCAAGAATACTAGAGTGGGTAGCCATTCCCTCCTCCAGGGGATCATCCCAGCCCAGGGATTGAACCCAGGTCTCCCTCATTACAGTCTGAGCCACCTGGAAGCCCTTTGAACCTCAATCACACGTAAAACAGTATGAGGCCAGAAACAAATCAGTGATCCTCCCAGCCCTGTCCTCAAATAGTTCACACAGAGTAAAACAGACACTAAATGGCTCACTCCAGGCAAAAGGAACTAAAAAGTTTAATGGTGCATTTCAAGCAAAATTCTCTGGAAACTGAAATGAAGGATTGTTTAAAACTGATAGGAGTATTAAAAGGTCTTCGAGGCTTAAGAGATACTTCAGCTGCACAGTTGAAAAGTGAGGAGAATTTTAATTGATAGGAAATGTGTATGAAGGCATTCTAGGGGCAACTGTGGCAAAGTCACCATGGTGTAAAAATCAATGTTATGCTTGGAGAATGGAAGTTGGATACCGGAGGACAGGGATGAATCAAAACAGAGGTGGGACATACAGTTTGGGGCTGGACTGTAGTGTTTTGAATGCATGGTTATCTTGGATAAAAATATGAAAGTAATGTATAATGCAATCTATAAGAAAAGAATTCTGATAGAGTGTAGGGGAACAAGCAGGGAAAGTATGTGCAGAGAAAAGAGATAAACTGAAACCATTGAGCTCCCTGAGTGCAGAAAGTTGTGGTTTCAAGTCTGCTGTATCACCAGAGCCGTTCCTGCCATTCATTGATTCTGTTAGTCTCTATTAAATGCTGACTAAATGAACGCCTCTCGCTGATAATCCATAAACCTCTAACTTTGCAATTTTTCCTCCTTTAAAAATGGTATGAGAACTCTTCATAAAAGGATGAAAAGCATTTAACTTACATGGTTTTCATCACATGCAAGAGTACACACACACTCTCTCTCTCTCCACTCCCCGCAATATGCGCTTGAAATTAAACCTCAGATCCTGTTCCTGAAATTTATGCTTCAATTAAGATGGGGGCAGCTGCTTCCCTCTTTTATTTCCCTTTTGAGACTTTTATCTCTCAGGCTTTATCCTTCCCTTCCTCGTTTTATCATCATATCCATCACTGTTTCACTCCTTGGGAACACAGCATGCATGGCAGGCACATTTTTATGGCTAGAAAGCAAACCTAACCTACTTGGCCCAGACTGCTTTCTTAAACCTAATTAAGTAATTCTGCTGAAAGTCTCACGTCCTTTCCATCACAGGGCACCTTTGGTCAAAATAATAGGGGACACTTTAATGCCATGGAAAATAACTGGGGAAGGGAGCCTGAAGAAGACACAAAGTGAGTGAAAAGAAGCTGCAGCCCAGCAGTCTTTGACACAACGCTTTAATGAGCCTGGGTGCATTAACACCTCTGCTGTAGGAAACCCCTAACTCATAGCATCACTTTCAGGCCAATTATTTTACATAACATTACCGTTGTTATACAGCTCCCCAATCATACACCAAATTCAGTGCATTTTGTATGACTGAATTATCTATCTTTCAAAGAAGTTCTCTTATGGTCTGGGGGAAAAAAATCAAGAATGTCTTTCCAAATATGCCTACTTAATGAGGCATATGATTCACTAAGACATTATATTCTTGTTACTAGGGTCTTTGTCTTTTTTCTATAGGATCTTATTTCCAGAGCCACATACTAATTCAATAAACTTATCTGCTGAGTGAATGACCGAATATCAAAACTTGGACTTCAAATCAAATTCATTACTTCAGTGTCTTTACGAGTTGGAAATCTCTCTCTCTTGTTAGTGGGACCATTGGTATTTGAGGTTTTTGTCCACTGTTACATCAAGGGCATCTTAGTGTTTCATGTTTTTAATACTGCCATTATTTAGTAACAGATCTTTTTCAATCACACAATGACATATAATAGTACCCAAAGTCGAGGGGTTTGGAGGGTTTAGTCTGACAGTAAGAAGCAAGAAAAAAAGAGAAAAACATTTACTAAATATCTCATTGCCTTTATAAATGAAGTATGGTTCTCTTTTACAAACTTATCACAGACTTTGCATTTTTATTTTTATGGATTTCAAATGGTAGGGAGAAAGAAGTAAGCTCTTTCTGTGCTCTTGGGTGTGGACTTCTCTGGGTAGAAATCACTGAAAAACTGCCATGCTAGCAAGCTACCCTCTTCTACTTTGAGGAGGCAGATTATAGCTACTTGTGTCTGTAAATATTCTATCATATTTATCGGCATTGGCTTTAATTAAGAGCTGGGTTTGAATCTGAACTCTGACACTTAACAGTTATATCACCCTCGACAGGTTATTTGTTATCTCAGAACTTTGATTTCCAATAGGAAGTATAAAGTTATCAGTAGGGGTTCCATGGGCTATCATGAGGATTAAATGAGATCATGCTCTAAGACACTCTGCAGAATATTTGATACATTGTAAATATGCTAATAATGCTATAGCTCTAATTGAGGATACTCCCACATGGCGCTAGTGATAAAGAACCCGCTTGCCAACTCTGGAGATGAAAGAGACAAGGCTTCGATCCCTGGGTTGGGACGATCCCCTCGAGGAGGGCATGGCAACTCACTCCAGTATTCTTGCCTGGAGAATCCCATGGACAGAGGAGCCTGTCGGGCTGTAGTCCATAGGGTTGCACAGAGTTGGACACAACTGAAGTGACTTAGCACATAATGTTCTAATTATTTTATCACTATTGTTCTAATTATTATTATTATTTGCAATCTATATGTGTAGCAGTTCTGTCTAGAAATCCACTTGTTTTCAGCAAAATGTCAGAATATTTTACCCACTTTTCCCAGAAGTAAATGAGATGTAAAGGTGCTTAGCAGAATACCTGATACCTATAAGTACTCAGTACGTATTGTGGTGGTGGTGGTCATTATTATTTATTTATATATGCATTTCTCTTCCTTAGGCTTTTTGAAGAGATCTAGGTCTAATTATAGTAACAAGGTCCTTCTTAGAAGGTCTATGAGTATCGTTCGTGTTTGAGATAAAATCCTGTTTATCACTCTGTTATTGGTCATTTTGTAATCATGTTGCTGATATTGAAGTAAATATCATTTTCTTTTTAACCAAAGATCACCAAAGTGATTTTCCATACCAAATTATAGTCTTTAAAATTAAAAAAAAAGAAAAAGCACATTGAAAATGAGGACACTGTCTACTCCCAACGGATAAAAACATCCACAGATGCTAAATATCCTTTGGGCTTCCCTGGTGACTCAGACGGTAAAGAATCTGCCTGCAATTCAGAAGACCTGGGTTCCATCCCTGGATCAGGAAGATACTGTGGAGAAAGAAACGGCAACCCACTCCAGTATTCTTGCCTGGAGAATTCCATGGACAGAGGAGCCTGATGGGCTACAGTCCATGGGGTTACAAAGAGTCAAACATGACTGATCAACTAACACACACAAAGTCCTTTGTATAAGTGGTGTAGTACAGTGAAATGTCACCCACTACTGATTGGATCCATATCCAGTGGAATATGGATCCAATTGGAAGTAGTGGAAGGCCTATAGTATCCTACAATAGCAAACTGATCGTCCTTATCTGTTGACATGATTCTCTATTTGGGAATACTTCTTTAATACACACTCATAGAGACTGTCTTTAGAGGACCCTGCCATTAACCAAGTGGTATATGTAATTATGCCTTTAACCTCTACTTTATTACATGAGTTTTATAAGAGAGACAACCATGAATTTTGAAATGAAAATTTAGAATTAAAACTACATTTTATACAGTACAATAATACTTCAAAGCTTAATTATCAAGATTAATCTTACAACCAGACTAGGTGATTAGTGGGGATAAATGCTAGGCAATTTCATGAATTTCTGGTCAGTGCTTTGTAGGCCGTTGGTTTTGAGTGGCCCTGGCCATGTCAGTAAAAGGCAGAATCCAGATCATCAGCTGAGGCATGAAGGAAGACAGTGTAGATGAGAAAGCAGCAGTGGGATGTGGAAAAGGAATCAACCAAGGGCAAATAAAACCAGGCTTTGGCAGAAGGGCCTTTTAAGATTGGATGGTGGGTGTCGGCAGCAAGCCAGGACTGGAGAGCAGCTCATTTTCCATCAGCAGCTCTCTGTTGCCCTCAGAGAGGCACAGAGGAAGTCCATGGTGGAAAGAGAAGGAATTTAGGGAGGCACTGTGGTGACGGAAGTAGCAACGGAGTTAACTGGCAGGTTGAGGGGAGTCCTGCCAGGAGTTAACAGCTTGACAAAATGACAAGGGTTTGGACTGAGTGGTAGGAAATCCCTGAGTGTTGGCGGGGGGGCGTGGGGGGGATCATTTCATTAGAAAGGATTTATTCATCCTGAGTATAAGATTTAGCATGAAATTAAGATGCTGCTGGAGACAATCTTTACAAAGTCCCTTCTGCAGAAGTGGGAACGGAAGGATAACCAAGACTCAGATATATCATGTCTCATCCTGTTGAATCCGGCAGTGACAATGGCAATGAAATAATGACAACCACCCTAAGTTGAATGTTTAGATCAATACAGGTAATTCATATCAGTAACCCTGCAGTGTAGACAAAATTACATGTATATTCAAGACAAAAAAACTGAGACTTAGGAAGGTTAGTAATTTACCCAAGCTCACACAGCTAATGTGTGTCAGGGTGAGTTTTTCTTCCAAGATCTCCTCTTTATAAACATTAGTGAGTTTTCCATTATATTATTATCCCAATTTTCAGTTCTTTAGCACTCCAATCCCTGTGCCTTTATACATAGCTGCGAATTTGCTCTAGTGTATAATAAATTTTTATAACATTGTCTAATTTCCTTCTTGTTACATGTGTGTGTATTTTGCTTGTCCATGAATTTGAAAGTGATCTGAGAGGTAGAACCCATAGTGTTTCATTTTACAGAGGGCCTGTTACTACTGGTGCTATGACAGGCCCTGATTCTGAACGAATATTTGCTGATGATAATGTCAATAACAAACTGCCCCTTTTCAACAAAGGTGAATATATGTACACACTTCATATATATTTCTTGGTATAGATGTTGTATATATAAAGTCGTATACCTATAACTTATTGAATGACTAGATTAAAATCATTTGAATAATATTCGTTTCATCTATATAAGATTTTCTTTCCCATAACAGAGCATTTACATGGATTGATTTAAATGGATTGTTTTCTAACATGTATTCTATGGAAAACTGGCCTGGAGGTGTGTGTTCCTTGTGTGAAGAGTTTTGTAGCCAAAGGCATTTGCAGGCGTCTTATTTGTGATAAGACCTGGCTCGAAGAGAAAGAGTTTAGGTTTGCCTACCACGTGGGCCACATTTTTCCTTGAATGCAGGATTATTGATACGCAGAGGAAAGTGAATGGTTTTGAGCCACCTTTCCCCCAGATGCCATTTCTGGCGTTAGGAACACAGACCTTGGACACATGAATGCTCATTCTCCATCTTTTTCTCTTCCTCTTTTTTCTCTTCTTTTCCTCTTCCTTTTTTCCCCTTTCCTCTCTCCTTCCACTTTCTCTTTCTTTTCCTTTCTCCTCTTCTCCTCCTCCACTCCTCACATTCTCATATTCACTTCTCTCCTCTCTATCCCCCTTGCCTAAAGAACATGCTAACATTTCTTTCTTTGGGTTTCTTCACATTTCAATTAAAGCAGATCATTATGTCCAGTAGCATCCCTTCTCTAGATATGTTGTGTGTGCGTGGGTGTTAGTCACTCAGTCGTGTCTGACTCTATGTGACCTCCTGGACTATATAGCCCACCAGACTTCTCTGACCTTGGGATTCTCCAGGCAAGAATACTGGAGTGGTGTGCCATGCCGTCCTTCAGGAGATCTTCCCAACCCGGGGATCGAACCTGGGTCTCCTGCATTGCAGGTGGACTCTACCATCTGAGCCCAAGGGAAGCCTAGATATGTTACTCCCATCATTGAAGTTATCATTTTTTTTCATCTGTTCAAGCAAAACCTGGACATGTTCTCCCTCTCCTTGCTAATGATAAGAGAGACATTATAATTTTAAGGCAACTCCTATAGACAGAGTGCTTTTTACCGGGAAATTACTTTTTCTAGGGTAACCTCACTTTCACACTCTTGGTAGTAGATAGAATTCCAGGCACAGGCTATATTTTACACATTCAAAATGCAGCCTAATTATGAAGCCAAAGGCAATTATTGTCATACTCCATTATTAGCACCATCAGTAGGAGATTTTTGCTAGTCTTTTCTGCAGGGGCACTGGGCCTGGTGAAGCAGTCTCAATTTCAGTCGCTTTCCTTTCCACATATGTTACAGACTGTCTCTACCCAATTTCTTTAAATGTCATAGCTTAATGGCTTACAGCCTCAACTTCCGTTAGTATCTTGTAATACTCTATAATGGAGAATAATCTGAAAACTTATATATATACCATATATATGGGCTTCCCTGGTAGCTCAGATGGTAAAGAATCTGCCTGCAATGCAGGAGACCCAGGTTTGATCCCTGGGTCAGGAAGATCCCCTGGAGAAAGAAATGGCAACCCACTCCCGCATTCTTGCCTGGAGAATCCCATGAACAGAGGAGCCTGGCAGGCTAAAGTCCATGGGGTTGCAAAGAGTCGGACTTGACTGAACGACTGAAAAACAATAACATATAAGTTTTTAGATTATTTTCCATTATAGGTTATACAGATATATATAACTGAATCACTTTGCTATACATCTGAAACTAAATGCAGTGTTGTAAATCTCAACTCTTAAATGTTAGCTTTGTCTTCAAGGAGTTTATGATGCCAGTGACAAGCAGAGCAGATATGCAGTATTATCAGAAAAGGAAAAAAGCCAGTACTTTTAAGTGTCAGGCAAGAACTTGGGTGGATGAGAAGAACTGCAGAGATTCAGAGGAAGAAAGTCATGGTGGACCTGAAACCTCGGGGAAGTTTCATGAAGGAGATGAACCAGAGCTGAGCCTCAGAGAAAGAGTAGGAATTCTCTTACTAAAAGCAAAGCTGAAGCTGAAGTTCCAGTACTTTGGAAGACCCTGATGCTGGGAAAGATTGAGGGCAAGATGAAAAGGGGGTGACAGAAAATGAGATGATTGGATGACATCACGGACTCAATGGACATGAGTTTGAGCAAACTCAGGGAGATAGTGAAGGTCAGAGAAACCTAGTGTGCTGTAGTTCGTGGAGTCTGAACAGAAACAACAGCAAAAGCAGGGACTTCCCTGGCAGCCCAGTGGTTAAGGCTCTGTGCTTCTAATGCAAGGGGTGTGGGTTCAATCTCTGGCCAAGAAACTAAGATCCCACATGTGGTGAGGTCAAAAATAGATAAATAAATAAAGATGCACATGATTTGTGTTGGCCAGATGAGGAGGGGGCATCTAAGCAATAAAGTGTAGGTAGTTCACTAACTAAAAATCTCTCTGGTATTTGGCCTCCTTAAAAAAAAAAAAAAGCAAAAGCAAGCATCAACGTGTTTTTCCCATACCCTTTATCATATACTGGGAAGTTCTCTGTGATCAGACTTCTTATCTTGCGAGATTCACACTTTGTATGCATCACACTTCCTTCCTTATTTGACCTCACAGCTGAGCACACTATTTTTCATCCCCTATTGTGTATAACTCCTAAAACATACTTCTATGACACCTGTTTCTCTCACTAGAATGTAAGTTCTGTAAGGCAGAGACCAGGTCTTATTCATCATCTTTGTTTTCTCAGAATGTCTTTATCTCACAGAGGTGACATGTAGGCATGAACATATGCCTTTTCTTATCAGTTATGTCAGGACTTACTCACTTAATGCTTTGTCAGTTTTGAAGACTGGAAATCACATTCTAGACTCCCCTTTGCCTTTATTTTGTTGAAATGCCATCATGGCATGGTCAAAAAGAACAGCGAGTTCTAGAATATCTAGTAAAAATGATGTGGGCTGACAAATATTATGTAAATTATTGGGATTGAAAACAAAAATCCTACCTCCAGCACTGGAAATATTACAGATGGTATTGAAATGTGACTCGAAAATGTGATTTCATAAGAGTGATGGTATTTACATGAACAATTCAAAGGAGATGGAAAACTAATTTTGATAGAAAAGTTTTAAGAGTTTAAATGCTTTTTATGATTCTACTTTATTGGAATTCACCTAGGCTCTAAAGCTCAGTAACCTTCCCTCTGTCTATCGTACACCCTTCACAATGTTAGATATACCTATGAACACTTTTGTTCTCATTTCATGCCTTAAGTAAAGTGTACCTGAAATCTTGGATTTCAACTTTTTTTTTCCCAATTACATAATTTACCTACTATTGCAACGCAAGTAAGAAACTATAATAAATGGAATCACAAGAAGAACAAAAACAATCTGTACGCAATAACTGAGGTACAAATGAGTACATATATTCTTTGAGTTCCTAAGAGTTAGATTTTAAAAACTGAAAATGATACACGTTGCTCAGATCAGATCAGATCAGTCGCTCAGTCATGTCCGACTCTTTGCGACCCAATGAATTGCAGCACACCAGGCCTCCCTGTCCATCACCAACTCCCGGAGTTCACTCAGACTCACGTCCATCGAGTCAGTGATGCCATCCAGCTATCTCATCCTCTGTCGTCCCCTTCTCCTCCTGCCCCCAATCCCTCCCAGCATCAGGGTCTTTTCCAATGAGTCAACTCTTCTCATGAGGTGGCCAAAGTACTGGAGTTTCAGCTTCAGCATCATTCCTTCCAAAGAAATCCCAGGGCTGATCTCCTTCAGAATGGACTGGTTGGATCTCCTTGCAGTCCAAGGGACTCTAAAGAGTCTTCTCCAACACCACAGTTCAAAAGCATCAATTCTTTGGCGCTCAGCCTTCTTCACAGTCCAACTCTCACATCCATACATGACCACAGGAAAAACCATAGCCTTGACTAGATGAACCTTTGTTGGCAAACTGATGTCTCTGCTTTTGAATATGCTATCTAAGTCGGTCATAACTTTCCTTCCAAGGAGTACACGTCTTTTAATTTCATGGCTGCAGTCACCATCTGTAGTGATTTTGGAGCCCAGAAAAATAAAGTCTGACACTGTTTCCACTGTTTCCCCATCTATTTCCCATGAAGTGGTGGGACCGGATGCCATGATCTTGGTTTTCTGAATGTTGAGCTGTAAGCCAACTTTTTCACTCTCCACTTTCACTTTCATCAAGAGGCTTTTTAGTTCCTCTTCACTTTCTGCCATAAGGGTGGTGTCATCTGCATATCTGAGGTTATTGATATTTCTCCTGGCAATCTTGATTCCAGTTTGTGTTTCTTCCAGTCCAACGTTTCTCATGATGTACTCTGCATAGAAGTTAAATAAACAGGGTGACAATATACAGCCTTGACAAACTCCTTTTCCTATTTGGAACCAGTCTTTTGTTCCATGTCCAGTTCTAACTGTTGCTTCCTGACATGCATACAAATTTCTCAAGAGGCAGATCAGGTGGTCTGATATTCCCATCTCTTTCAGAATTTTCCACAGTTTATTGTGATCCACACAGTCAAAGGCTTTGGCATAGTCAATAAAGCAGAAATAGATGTTTTTCTGGAACTCTCTTGCTTTTTCGATGATCCAGCGGATGTTGGCAATTTGATCTCTGGTTCCTCTGCCTTTTCTAAAACCAGCTTGAACATCTGGAAGTTTACAGTTCACATATTGCTGAAGCCTGGCTTGGAGAATTTTGAGCATTACTTTACTAGTGTGTAAGATGAGTGCAATTGTGTGGTAGTTTGGGCATTCTTTGGCATTGCCTTTCTTTGGGATTAGAATGAAAACTGACCTTTTCCAGTCCTGTGGCCACTGCTGAGTTTTCCAAATTTGCTGGCATATTGAGTGCAGCACTTTCACAGCATCATCTTTCAGGATTTGGAGTAGTTCAACTGGAATTCCATCACCTCCACTAGCTTTGTTCATAGTGATGCTTTCTAAGGCCCACTTGACTTCACATGCCAGGATGTCTGGCTCTAGGTCAGTGATCACACCATCGTGATTATCTGGGTCGTGAAGATGTTTTTTGTACAGTTCTTCTGTGTATTCTTGCCATTTCTTCTTAATATCTTCTGCTTCTGTTAGGTCCATACCATTTCTGTCCTTTATCGAGCTCATCTTTGCATGAAATGTTCCCTTGGTATCTCTGATTTTCTTGAAGAGATCCCTAGTCTTTCCCATTCTGTTGTGTTCCTCTATTTCTTTGCATTGATTGCTGAAGAAGGCTTTCTCATCTCTTTTTGCTATTCTTTGGAACTCTGCATTCAGATGTTTATATCTTTCCTTTTCTCCTTTGCTTTTCACTTCTCTTCTTTTCACAGCTATTTGTAAGGCCTCCCCAGACAGCCATTTTGCTTTTTTTGCATTTCTTTTCTATGGGAATGGTCTTGATCCCTGTCTCCTGTACAATGTCACGAACCTCATTCCATAGTTCATCAGTCACTCTATCTATTAGATCTAGGCCCTTAAATCTATTTCTCACTTCCACTGTATAATCATAAGGGATTTGATTTAGGTCATACCTGCATGGTCTAGTGGTTTTCCCTACTTTCTTCAATGTAAGTCTCAATTTGGCAATAAGGAGCTCATGATCTGAGCCACAGTCAGCTCCTGGTCTTGTTTTTGCTGACTGTATAGAGCTTCTCCATCTTTGGCTGCAAAGAATATAATCAATCTGATTTCGGTGTTGACCATCTGGTGATGTCCATGTATAGAGTCTTCTCTTGTGTTGTTGGAAGAGGGTGTTTGTTATGACCAGTGCATTTTCTTGGCAAAACTCTATTAGTCTTCATTCCATATTCCAAGGCCAAATTTGCCTGTTACTCCAGGTGTTTCTTGACTTCATACTTTGCATTCCAGTCCCCTATAATGAAAAGGACATCTTTTTTGGGTGTTAGTTCTAAAAGGTCTTGTAGGTCTTCATAGAACTGTTCAACTTTAGCTTCTTCAGTGTTACTGGTTGGGGCATAGACTTGGATTACTGTGATATTGAATGGTTTGCCTTGGAAATGAACAGAGATCATTCTGTTGTTTTTGAGATTGCATCCAAGTACTGCATTTCGGACTCTTCTGTTGACCATGATGGCCACTCCATTTCTTCTGAGGGATTCCTGCCTGCAATAGTAGATATAATGGTCATCTGAGTTACATTCACCCATTCCAGTCCATTTCAGTTCACTGATTCCTAGGATGTCGACATTCACTCTTGCCATCTCTTGTTTGACCACTTCCAATTTGCCTTGATTCATGGACCTGACATTCCAGGTTCCTATGCAATATTGCTCTTTACAGCATCAGACCTTGCTTGTATCACCAGTCACATCCACAGCTGGGTATTGTTTTTGCTTTGGCTCCATCCCTTCATTCTTTCTGGAGTTATTTCTCCACTGATCTCCAGTAGCATATTGGGTACCTACTGACCTGGGGAGTTTCTCTTTCAGTATCCTATCATTTTGCCTTTTCATACTGTTCATGAGGTTCTCAAGGCAAGAATACTGAAGTGGTTTGCCATTCCCTTCTCCAGTGGACGACATTCTGTCAAATCTCTCCACCATGACCCGCCCGTCTTGGGTTGCCCCACGGGCATGGCTTAGTTTCATTGAGTTAGACAAGGCTGTGGTCCTAGTGTGATTAGATTGACTAGTCGCTATGGGTATGCAAAAGTGAATGTATTGCACATAGGTTTTATAGCTGGTGGCTGGCAAATGAGAAACACTGTAAGAGGCATCAGAGAATTTCCTAGCCCCAAATCCTAAAATTCTCAAATCTAATAGAAAGTCTCCTATTCTATTCCCAAGCATCTCCTGGACATAGCTAAGGCAAATCTGATTATCAAATCAGATCCGATATAAGCCAAACAAGTACAGTTATTATAGTACAGTATCTCAGCTAACATAATAATTTTTATTTGAAAAATAACATTTGTTTCCTGGCATGAGTTTGTAGTAGAATGAAAACACGCTTCACCAGCAGAAAGGGTAGTGTTTTCTCCATCTGATCTTTCATCAAATAGAATTCTTAATCAAGCTGGAACCTTCTGAAATACATGATTTGGAGACTTTCCAAAAAAACCTGTCATGAGAGGATGATAAATTACAGTTTGATCTCATTTGTCCTAAATTCTGTACATCATTCACCTATGAGTTATATTTCTCTCACCCTGGTGAGATGTGTCCCATAACTCATTCTCATCAATATGATATATTTACTACTAAAAGATTCATATCTTAGAAATAGTTTGACTGTTTCAAACTATGGTCTCTAATTAATCAGAAGGTAATTGCAGTAAGTACCATTCTAGTTGCCAAGTCTAATCATATTCCACCCAGGTGAGTCTTTGACTGGCCTCTGGATCTGACATGCTTTCTGAAATTTAATCAGGGTCATGCTTTATTTATTTATTTTTTTTAATTAAATGAATAATTGGTATTTTTATTGAAATATTTACAATAAATTCTTTTTCTTGTCTGATCCCTGACTACCCCAGTGTGAATAAATGGAACCCTGTGACTAGACATTGATGTTTTCCCAAATGCTTGGATTTTAAAGATCAAGAGGAAATTCAGCTTGCCTTTTCCACAAGGCATTTGTTTCCTGTTTAGAAACAGTTATAGGTTCAAATGTACATTTTTTTTTTTTTTTACCTGCAGAAATCCAGTAACTGTGGTTTGAATAGACCAGGAAGGCACTTGCAATTTAAGTCTAGAAACAAGTGTGTCACAAATCAAAATCAAGTCATGTAGATCTGGCTTAGCATGGTGTGATTCACTTAGCAACAGAGCATCTTTTTGATATTACTTTCTTGGTATTAAAGGCTGTCCACATCTTTTTTCCCATCTTCACCAGACTATATGCATCCTAGGTTGGGCACTGGTCTTTTACTGTAGTAAATTCACTCATGAAAACAAAAACAAAACAATCTAGTATCTAATAGTCCCTTAATGTGTATAGTGTATTTATAAATGAATGAATTGATGAACTGAGAAAATAACATGCATATGGCATTTTACTACACTGAAAATGTTTAGTGGTCAATATAGGCTTTCAATGGTTAAAACAAAAAAATATGCAGTCTCTTATTTACTTTGTTGTGGTGGTTCAGTCACTAAGTCCTGTCCAACTCTTTGTGACCCCATGGACTGCAGCATGCCAGGCTTCTCTTTGCTACACTATATCCCAGATTTTGCTCAGATTTGGGTACATGGAGTCAGTGATTGATGCTCTATAACCATATCATCCTCTGCCACCTCCTTCTCCTTTTGCCTTCAATCTTTCTCTGCATCAGGGTCTTTTCCAGTGAGTCAGCTCTCCACATAACGTGGCCAAGGAATTGAATCTTCAGCCTCAGCATCAATCCTTGCAATGAATATTCAGCATTGATTTCCTTTAGGGTTTACTGGTTTGATCTCCTTGCAATCCAAGGACTCTCAAGAGTCTTCTCCAACACCACAGTTCAAAAGCATCAGTTCTTTGGCACTCAGCCTTCTTTATGATCCAACTCTCACATCCGTACATGACTCCCAGAAAAACCATAGGTTTGACTATACAGACCTTTGTTGGCAAAATAAAGTCTCTTCTTTTTAATATGCTGTCTAGGTTTGTCATACTTTTCCTTCCAAGGAGCAAGCATCTTTTAATTTCATGGCTGCAGTCATGGTTTGCAGTGATTCTGGAGCCCAAGAAAAGAAAATGTCATAGCTTCCACTTTTTCCCCTTCTATTTGCCATGAAGTGAGGGGACCAGATGCCGTGAACTTAGTTTTTTGAATATTGAGTTTCAAGCTAGCATTTTTACTCTCCTCTTTCACCCTCATGAAGAGACTCTTTAGTTCCTCTTCACTTTCTGCCATTATAGTGGTATCATACGCGTATCTAAGGTTGTTGATATTTCTCCCTGCATCTTGATTCCAGCTTGTGATTCACCCAGCCTGGCATTTCACATAATGTACTCTGCTTAGAAGGTAAGTAAGCAAGGTGACAATATACAGCCTTGACATACTCATTTCCTGGTTTTGAACCAGTCAGCTGTTCCACGTCCAGTCCTAACTGTTGTTTCTTCACCAGCATATAGGTTTCTCGGCAGACAAGCAAGGTGGTCTAGTACCCCCATCTCTTTAAAATGGGAATGCCATCTCTTATTTATTGTAGAAATCAAGCTGAAAATTCAAATTTGAAATTGCATTTCAAACATTAGGGTAAAATTCCTATATTTTTCAATTAAATACTCTATTATTTTAAAAATAATATTATCTTCTTACAGGTAAGAAGTGACTTTTGTAGTGTTCTTTAGTTGTTTGTACAAATCACCCAGTTGTGCCCTTGTGTCTACACTAACTTTATGTTCTTTTTCTAGTAAGGCTCCCCATGTCTGATAATAAATCTAGACAGCTACTCCTCAGAGGTGGCAGGTCAAATTAGATGCTTCTGTATTGGAATGAAATTCTTAAAAAGGACTACTGCAGATATTTATCCCTTCCCTTTGCCCACATGCTTAATCATGTCCGACTCTTTGGGATCCCATGGACTGTAGCCCACCAGGCTCCTCTGTCCATGAGATTTTCCAGACAATAATACTGGAGTGGGTTGCCATTTCCTTCTCCAGAGGATCTTCCTGACCCAGGGATTGAATCTGCGTCTCTCACATCTCCTGCCTTGGCAGGATTTTTTACCACTGTACCACCCGGGAAACCCACAGACAATTATAATAAACGTCATATTATGTCTGTTACTGTCATTAATGAAAATAAGGAAATAAGTATTAGGGTTATTGCACATAAAGTAATCACTGGGTTTTAATATTCTAATCTGAGTCAACTTAGGTTCTGTCCTGAGAAGAATCAGTGGCTTTTAGAGAAACATGTCATGGTTGTTTGATAGAAGAGTCACTTTGTAAAAGTGGGCACTGACCTGGAGCATTGCATCTAACTACTCACCACTGCTTGTCTTGTGCAGGGAGAATGACCCAGTTCTTTCATTCTCTGTGATGTGGGTGAGATTGCCATGCATAGTTACTGCTGGGTACATAAGGACTTGCCCCCAGAGCATTACCAAACCCTGAGTTCATCCTGCTATTTAAATAGCTTCCTGTTGTTTTATTTCCACTCTGAACCCTCTGCCTGGAAGAAGAGAAAAGGAAGTTTGTCTTTATTGGAACTAAACTTGAAAGAGAAGTCACACATAAGTGATCATACATCAGGTGATCTGAGTTAATCAGTAGTTCCCAGTGTTTATTTTAAGAATCAAATTTCACTAACTTCTAACATTCTTGGGCTTCTTTGCATGTTTGTATTCTCATATTACCCTAAATTTGTACCTGTTGTGAATCAAGATTGCTGGAAGAAATATCAATAACCTCAGATATGCAGATGACACCACCCTATGGCAGAGAGTGAAGAGGAACTAAAAAGCCACTTGATGAAAGTGAAAGAGGAGAGGGAAAAAGTTGGCTTAAAGCTCAACATTCAGAAAACGGAGATCATGGCATCTGGTCCCATCACTTCATGGGAAATAGATGGGGAAACAGTGGAAACAGTATCAGACTTTACTTTTTTGGGCTCCAAAATCACTGCAAATGGTGATTGCAGCCAGGAAACTAAAAGACACTTACTCCTTGGAAGGAAAGTTATGACCAACCTAGATAGCATATTGAAAAGCAGAGACATTACCTTGCCAACAATGGTCTGTCTAGTCAAGGCTATGGTTTTTCCAGTAGTCATGTATGGATGTGAGAGTTGGACTGTGAAGAAAGCTGAGCGCCAAAGAATTGATGCTTTTGAACTGTGGTGTTTGAGAAGACTCTTGAGAGTCCCTTGGACTGCAAGGAGATCCAACCAGTCCATTCTGAAGGAGATCAGTCCTGGGATTTCTTTGGAAGGAATGATGCTAAAGCTGAAACTCCAGTACTTTGGCCACCTAATACGAAGAGTTGACTCATTGGAAAAGACTCTGATGCTGGGAGGGATTGGGGGCAGGAGGAGAAGGGGACGACAGAGGATGAGATGGCTGGATGGCATCACTGACTCGATGGACATGAGTTTGGGTGAACTCTGGGAGTTGGTGATGGACAGGGAAGCCTGGCGTGCTGCAATTCATGGGGTCGCAAAGAGTCAGACACGACTGAGTGACTGAACTGAACTGATATATGTTGACAGAGTGATTTTTCAAATAAATCTCATATTTATATTAATAACTTTACTTCAAAATAGCTAGGGAACTCTTGAAGAGAGCTGAACTTAACTGAACTGATGATCACTAAAGCAGTGTTATACTTTGGAACATATTTAACTCCTTCATTGGAGAAGGAAATGGCAACTGACTCCAGTATTCTTGCCTGGGAAATCCCATAGACAGAGGAGTCTGGTGGGCTGCAGTCCATGGGGTCACAAAAGAGTTGGACACGACTTAGTGATTAAACAGCAACAACTCCTTTTTTAGACTGAGGGCTCCTTATAGTGCTGGTGTATCTCTTGTCCATTGCAGTCCAGTGCCTGCTGAAGTGTTGAATATTTAGTAGCTCCTCAATAAATGCTGAATTAAGTAATGAGAGTTTTCTGCATCATCTTCAAATATTTTTTTCTTTGACTTTCATCTACATCTTGAAATAACTGTGAGATTCTATTAAACATTTCTTCAAAATTCACAAAGACATGTATTAATATCTATGATGTCATGACATAGTACTTTGCTTCTAAGGGCTTTTCATACTCCCTTCACTGCCCTGAAAGGACTTATGGTCTAGATGCAGAGAGGAGATAAAAGCCACACACAAAGGTTAAATTACAAAATGAAGGAGTAAATTATTAATTTCATAAATGATATGAATGTAGTGTGTTTTAAGATCATGCCTAATTTAGAGCCATTCAGCAGATTCTTACCTGAAAATATGAGATTCTTTAGGGGCAGCAGCCAGAGTTGGTGGTTTTGAAGGATTGAGGGGCCTCCTGGAAGGATACAATTTAAACAAAGAGAATCAGTAGAGAAATCTGACCCAGTAAGTAAATCTTAGTCATCAGAGGTGAGGCATGATGTGATGAGTGACTTGAATGAGTCCCTAACATAACATTTCCTTTCACCACTGACTCATATGAGAATTTTGTTTCAAGGAGAAACAAAGAACAGTGACATAGAACTGAAATTACTGTGTAAGATATTACTATTCATGAGATGTCAATCCTGTAAGTTATTGGGCAAAAGCTTTCATCCTTTAATGTGTGTGGTAAGTTGCTTCAGTCATATCTGAGTCTTTGTGACCCTGTGGACATTAACCCATGAGGCTCCTCTGTCCATGGGATTCTCCAGGCAAGAATACTGGAGTGGGTTGCTGTGCCCTCCTCCAGGGGATCTTCCCAACCCAGGGATGGAACCCGTGTCCCTTACATCTACCTGCATTGGCAGGTTCTTTACCACTAGTGCCACCAGAGAAGCCCTTTATCCTTTAATAGAAGATAAGAAAAAGGATGGAAGTCTTATCTTTGACTCTGCCTTGGGAATATTGTCCAGTGTGGGAACTGAAGGGTGCAGTTAACCTCTGGATAATATGGTAGCCAGATTCTTGCATAACCACTGGATAATATGATACCTAGATGCTTATCTGGAAGCATCACAGGTGTCTTACAGAGGCATCAGTAACCAGTGGAGGTGGGCATTGCTAATTGAACTCTCAGTGTTATTAACAAAGAGGAAGGAGGGACAGAAGATGATAGTAGTGACTAGACATATCTTTGAATCCATGTTGATTCCCTTTGGTGATACTCAAAATACTCAATGCATGAGTATTGCATTGAGTGTCTGACTCTCTGCGACCCCATGGACTATATAGCCCACCAGGCTCCTCTTTCCATGGAATTCTCCAGGCAGGAATACTGGTATGGGCTGCTATTTCCTTCCCCACAAAATACCTGAAGAAAGACTCAACATAGGGTAAAGCAAGTGATAGGTTTGTTGTTGTTTAGTCTCTAACTATGTCCAACTCTTTTTGACCTATGGACTGTAACCTTCCAGGTTCTTATGTCCATGGGATTTCCCAGGCAAGAACACTGGAGTGAGTTGCCATTTCCTTCTCCAGGGTATCTTTCTGACAGGTTACATGTTTAACAGATATTTACAGGAAGGTGAGTTAACTGAACTGCAGTACAATCTGGGAATTCTTCATAAAGCAGGAAGCACTAGATCTAGACATAGAAGGAGGGAAGGTAGTGGGGAGTGGCAGGATAGAAAGATGAAGATAAGCAAAGTCAAAGAAGAAATATCTCTGGTTTGTGGTTCTTGGGAGACCACGAACATAGAACTGTGACTGACTATAGCTCTGTTTACATTAGGGGATAGTGAGCAGAGGCACTATAAATGGATACTGGGGTCAAAATTTAAGACACCTGTATCTCCATCATCTCAAAAATCTAAAAATAGTAGGCTCCTGATATGAAGATTTCAGAATTTTTCAGATAGTAATAACCCCATGACCCACAGCCACGCTATAAGCACTTTGGATATTTTATTTTTAATTTCAAAAAGCTTTTTGAGGAAGTGTTATTATGGTTGTTTTCCTTAAATCAAGATTGAGACTCAGAGTTTAAGTAACTTGCCCAACGTGACTCAGTAACAGTTGAGCCAGGATTTGAGACTAGATGTGTGTGGTTCACAAACTACTTCAACACTTCACCTTTCCTAATTTTGTTTTAGTCAGTGACCTGATCACATTGGGGTCAGGTTCCCATGGTATTTTCCCCTCTCTTGTTTATTTCCTTGGATAAAATAATGTTGGTTTTGTATTAAATAAAGATAGAACATTAATGGTGATCTTTCACTTCTCAAAATTAGTTCTTTTAATGATATTCAATTTACCTTTATATTTTTGAAGACCCTGGCCTGGAATTTTCTATTTTTTTTGTCTTATTTTGTTAGTTTTTGATGAATCTGCCAATATCATATATACTTGCATGGCTCACCTTTTTGTGTTAATGCTATGGGAGATGATGGGCATTGTACTTTAACAATGACACATCCTTGTGCCTTCTGTGACCTAAGAGTTTAAGTGTTAAGGAGATAAGAAGGGAGAAAGGAAATAGGTTTTATAAAGGAGGATGAGGCTAGCAAAGGAAGTTCTGATGGCAGATGAGACTGGGGTGATTAGGCTTGACTTGGTTTACTTACAAAATGGACTTCAGAGTAGACAAGACCAGCCTCCTGGACTTGGAATCGACATGACTTGGGGCTTAGAGGTAAAGGTATCCCCCTGACAGGAAATCAATAAAGGTTTTCTCTACTACTGAAAGAGGAGGAATCTTCTTTCTAGTCTAAATACTTGTAAGCACCTAACTTAATTAGTTTCAGAGAGTCTGTTAAAATTTCCATGAAGGCAGTGGAGAAGTGCCAAGGGCATAAGCTACTGTTGTAATGACCCAAACAGAGAAAGGATCACAGTAGTGATGGGGAAAGCCTTATTCCTGAGGTTAGTTGGAAGACAGAAGCACCTGTCTGTGTTGGGAGTTGTTAAAGGGGGGCACTTATGAAGAAGCAAGCTTGTTGCTACCCCTTCTCACTGCTTCATGTAAAACATAAATTTAACTTCACTTCATCTTCCTGAGTCAGTTTGACTTAGCAAGAATAGCCCCCAAAAGAAATCACATTCTAATAAAAATATGTATGAATTTGGGGGAGTTGAAATAATTGGTATATAAATACAATTTTAAGAGGTAAATGAAAGAAAATCTTCAAGTTGTACAGTTCAGATAGCAAATTAAACATGATGGGGTCTTCTCCTAATGGAAACTGGGGGAAATTTTCCAAGTTATTTATGGAATCAGTGAAAAAAATTAGACTGTGCTATCACATATACTTTGATGTCAGTTTTAACCCAAACATTAGTCATGCATTTTCAGATCTCCAGAAGAAAAAAAAATCCTCATAAATGCGACATTAGTCCTTCTTTTAAATGTCCTTTCAGAAATGGGCTTTGGAATAACACAATAGAGATTTGATAAAGTACAGTGGTAGAACAGAGGAATGATTGAAAATAAACGAGTCTCCCAGAAATAATATTTTATATTTACAATTGGAACTATTTTTTTATACTTAGGTCACTGAAGTTATATTGTAACATGAATTCTATAGGTATGTTCAGGTATTCCATCATTTGCAGTAAGTATTAACTGTAACTCCATTATAGCTCTCAAATTTATCCAATTCTCCCCATCTTTTCTGTCCCTGATTTGATGTCATGGATTCTTTTTTTTTTTTTATTTTATTTTATTTTTAAACTTTACATAATTGTATTAGTTTTGCCAAATATCAAAATGAATCCACCACAAGATGTCATGGATTCTTAACTGTTCTCTGAAACTCAGGTCTGGGCCCTGCTCAGTCTGTTTGCCATCAGGTGGGGTTTAGGATCTGAAGGAAAGTGGACTTCACCTTTTGTCCATTGCTCTCTACGTGGGGGGTTAATAGCTATGCCTGGTACATTTGCTAAGGAAATTAGTTCTAACCCTGGTGTCTAGGTTTATTGGTCTAAATATTAGCATGTTGGAAGAGCATGGCTTTCTGTCAGGCTTACTCCGTTAATAGGGATGCCAGGAACTACTCCCTGAGGCGCAGCTGCTGCCAAGGGATTAAGACCTAGTGTTGGCATTTGTATTTCCTCCCTTCCCTGGATCTAGGTTACCCAAAGTCATAACAACTCCAATCTCTTCTTGTAGAGAAATAATTAATTAGATGAAATAGTAGAGAGCAAAGCAAAACAGACACAATATGGCAGAATTCAGGCTGAGGTGCTCTGATGGGTAGCTTAGAAACTTTTGTGTTGGGGTTCTCTGAATTCCCTGCATTCTGGTGTATTTGGGGGCTTGTGAAATAGCGCTTACTGTTAGGAGCTTAGTTTCCAATACACAAAGCAATCTTTTTCTTCTTGAATGAAAGACTCCAGAGAATTTTGTGGCTTCCCTTTTTCAGGTGTGGTCAATTTTAGCCCAGTTTCATTTGTCTATACAAAAACACCACTCTGCTTTTTCCACTGACAATATTAGGTGATAACTAAGACAGTTAAACCAGTGCAAATAGTATCATGAAGAGCGTCACTTACTAGAGCTGCATTCAAGAGCAAGATAACTAGTGGGTATGAAATAAATCTTTTCCAAGGAAGGAGGTCAAAGAGGAAGAGGACATGTGGTCAGCTCACATGACAGACAAAAACCAGTGATACTGAGAGTCCAGGACGAGTTGGTGTCCCTTTTGAAATAAAAGTCATCCCACAAATATGGATTGAGCCACTACCATGTGAGAGGCATTATCCTAAGTTCTGATGATGGTGGAGAACTGGAAAGATCAAGAGTAATGAAAAGGGCCATAATTCTAATAGGAGAAGGCATCTAACAAAACTTCAAAAGAAGCTAACTTAAGCAACTCAAAGAGACGTCAAAGGCTTTATTCAAGTGATGTGCTCAGGTAGCACCTGAAGACCAGGTGACTCTCCTAGTTGAAGCAGGGTTGGGATTCTACAGGATGAGAAAAGGAGAGGGTACCAATCCTAATGGTCTGACTCAAGTACACTTCCCACCTTCAGTTGCCGTAACTCTTGTTGGAATAACAGAAGGGTTTTTTGGTCCTTGGGTCACTTACTCAGTGTCATTGTTGTAATATCATCCAAAAAATGGCCAGAACATTTCTTCTGAAACCAGTTTTTATAAACTTTGTGATTTGTTGTTAGTCAAGGTTCGGAGGCGGGGGCCATAAGAATACAAAGGAGAAAGAATAAAAACTGAGAGAGGCGATTGTCAAAGGCTGTCCTCATTCTTTTTACATAAAGTATTTGTTCTTCAAGTCATTAAGTTATGTCTGACCCTTTGTGACCCCATGGATTGTAGCATGCCAGTCTTCCCTGTCCTTCACTATCTTTCAGAGTTTACTCAAACTCATGTCCACCGAGTGATGTCTCTGTTGTCCCTTTCTCCTCCTGCCTTCAACCTTTCCCAGCATCAGGGTCTTTTCCAATGAGTCATTTCTTCACATCAGGTGGCCTAAGTATTGGAGCTTCAGCTTCAGCATCAGTCCTTCCAATGGCAGTAAGTCTACCAATAAATAAAGTGTCTTCAGTGTTTGTAAGTTGAATCAAGAAAGTAAATTCAGAAAAGTGTGGTTGTTAGGAAGACATCTCTTAGAAGAAGACATTCAAGTTGAAACTTGACCTGTGAGAAAGAGAAACCCATGAAAGATTCGAGAGGTTTGGCAGCTACAGAGGCTGGAAAGTAGGAGTGAGCTGAGCATGTTCGCAGAGAAGAAAGCAGAGAGCTACGGGAGACAAGGTCCAGCTAGAGGGTTTGTAGGGTTTGTAGGGCAGGCTTTGGTATTTGATGACATGGTGGGTGGGGAGGAGAAGTAGGGTTGCAGGGACGTTCACACCTGATTGCAGTTGTTTTGAGCTGGCACCAGCCCTCGCTTCCTCTCCCAGGTGCTGAGAGTAGATTCTGTTGGCGTGTTTGGAGTGGTGGTTCTCAAACATCACTGTGCTTAGAAATCATTTGGGTGCTCATTTGTGTCTGACTCTTTGTGACCCATGGACTGTAGCCCATCAGACTGCTCTGTCCGTGGGGTTCTCCAGGCAAGAATACTAGAGGAGGTTGCCATTTCCTTCTCCAGGAGATCTTCCCAACCCAGGGGTTAAACCTGCATCTCTTGTGTCTCCTGTGTTTGCAGGTGGATTCTTTACCACTGAATCACCAGGGAAGCACCCATTAGGTTAAAATGCAGATTCTAGTTCAAAAGCCCTGAAATAGGGCCTGTGATTCTCTTGTCTAATGAACTCCTGGGTCATGCTGATGATGCTTGAGCACCCTGAGCAGAAACGTTTCAGGGGCTTCTTGGAGACCCTCTCTCCTCTCCAACTCCCTCCAGTACTTAAAGCCTCAGAATGAGTGCATCCTTGTTTGAGTTTCTTTCTTTTTTGCCATTCACAGTACCAAGGGAAGCCTTTTCCTCGGTCTGTTAGCCCACTTGCCACTCTTGCTGTCTCCTTAGAGAGCTGGTTCTTGTTAGATTTCCAATTCAAATAGAAAAAAGTGGTAAACGCTAGTTAAATCACCTTCCCTTCAGGTATGTTAATTTTTTGAAGTTATTCTATCATACCCTACTTACACATTCTATGTTGTCTCTGAAGAACAGTAATAATTGTTAAATGAAAAATACCTGATTTCTTATTTACTTATAGAGCTGTGTTTTTCTTCACTTGGGAGCCCGTTAGACTGCAGACTACAGACATTGAGAGTATTTGTCCCCCATTAGGCATGGGGAATTCTAAATTTTGCTAAATAATTTAAAACTGATTTGTTAGTGGGAAAAAAGGGTATTTTCAAGTGCATCTATGTAAAGGTGGTAATTTGACTAAAACACTGCCTAAGCAAACTGGCAGGAACTGGGAAAATGTTATTCCTCTGTGCTTAATTATCTTAGAAGTCCTAAATACTTTTTGTTCTCTCCTGCAAATACAAAAGTAAGGGGGAATGACTCCAGGTCAAGAGCATTATGCTGTTGAATTGCAAAAACATCACACAGATTTATAGGTTGCTTAGTACTTCATGATAGGGAATAATATCTATGCTTCTGACAATCCTACCTTAATATTTTCCTTAATTTTAAGGAAAGCATATTGTTTAAGGGCTTCCCTGTGAATCTAGTGGTAAAGAACCCACCTGCCAATGCAGGAGACATAAGAGATACAGGTTTGATCCCTTGGTCAGGAAGATCCCTGGAGGAGGGCATGGCAACCCACTCCAGTATTCTTGCCTGGAGAATCCCCATAGACAGAGGACCCTGACAGGCTACAGTCCATAAGGTTGTAAAGAGTCAGACATGATTGAAGCGACTTAGCACACACTCACATATTGTTTAAGAGCAACAGATTTAAGATATTAATGGTCACAGGGTCTGCTCAGCTAGTTACGGCACCTGTGAAATTTGGCAAATTGGTTTGACCCTTCCGAGCCCCAGACTCCCTAGATGAAAGTCTAGATTATCATAGTACTTTCTCTTTGTGTCATTAAATAGGCATGCATGTAAATTGTAAGCCTAGTGTCTGGTACGCAGTAAGTTTTCAATAGACATTAGGCATCAATATTAGTAATATGATCACTAATTATTATCTTCCCCACCAGAACAAACCCAATTCAGGAAGGAACGGTTGGCAGAGCCTTCAAAACATGTTCGTGATCTGACGCTCACGTACCAGCCTCTAATTTGCTTGTTTATTTCACTTGGTTTTCCTGAGCTGCACAGAAGGGAGGTGGGTGGCAGAAGCTTAATTTATTTGTTCCTTTTTTTTTTTTCTGAAAATGTGGGTTTTGGCTCTCACGCTATTTTGAGGCATGGCCTTCCCATGGCATTGTGGAGAGGCACGCTTGAGAGAGGTAGGAGGATTCTGTAGCTCTTCTGGTGGTGATAGCATCTTTCTTTCCCCAAGTGATCAGCATAGGTGCTAGATTGCCAGTGCTGCCAGCCAAAGGCCTCTCCTCCCACAGACCTGGAAGCACATGAAAAGAGCCATGACTCACGGGCTACAACTTTTTCAGCTGCTTGATAAGAGCACTCATAGGCTCAGCTCCCATGTTGCCATCACCCTGCAGGCTGGCTGAAGGGGAAAGGCCTCTCAGGTTTTCAAATAAAGTGCTCCCCAGCGATCACTGAGAACAACTGAGAGAGACGGTGCAAAGGTTAGGATGCGGTTCATGGTCCTTGGCTGAAATCAGTGGAAAGGATGACTTGGCATGACACCAGGGTTTCTTCAGACCCTGAGAGGTATGGCTTATGAAATAGTCTCAAATTTCTCTTTAAAAACTCTCCCAGTCTCTGCTTTTCCTGCACTTCACCCATTGTACCCGGCACACTTCTCCAGTAGCACTTACCTCATTGTGAAATCTGTGGTGATTTTTATGGGCCTGTCTCTCTTCTGCCTGCTGTGTGCTATGTAAAGACAGGTCCTCTGCCTTTTTAATCGTTGGATCTCCAGTCCTGAGTGCAGTGCCTGGTAGGCTGTGTTTACATAGCAATTGTTGGCTACATGGGTAGATGGACTGGTGAATGGGTTCATGAAAGGACGAATGGGAGAAGAAAAAAAATACTCCAGTACCATAGATGGCGGTGCATATGGGAACACACTTTGGCTATCAGCTATTTGGCGGGAGGAATTGTTGACTAGAGAAGGTTCTCAAGTTCTGAAAACCTGCTTTGCTATCAAACTTCAGGTCATAATATTAAGTTTGAGAGCTGCTACTTTGTCCCTAAAACCCCCAAGTAATTTTGTGGAGAATTTAGAATGAAAAAAAAGAAAGCATCCTCAGAAGTATATATGAACATTTGTGACTTTCTAAATGGACATAAGACAGATCTGGTTTATGTAAAGGTAAGGTAGTTTGAATATATAGGGGATTTACATACACACGGAACTTAAAATTCCACTGAGAAAAAGTGATAGGAGTTTATCTATGAATTCACTGAAACAGTATTTAGTAAAGACATACTTTGTCCTGTACACAAGGGATTAAGGGATGAATTGGTCCATGACTCAGTCTTCTGGGGCTTCATAGTTAGATCAAGAAAAAAACATGTAAATTAGTAATTATAGTAGGAGGAAAACAGTGGTATGATCTTGGCACTGTCAAGAGATGAACATGGTCAACTTTGCTCCAAAAAATCTAGAGGGAGAAAACATTATACCTGAATTGAAATTTGAAGGATGTGTGAGAGTTGACTATGGCAGGAGGGAAAAAGAGGTTTTATCTGTGCGGAGATAGAAGGGCCAGGAAGAGCCGGTAGGTTCTGAAGAGTGCAGGTCTTCTGTATGACCACTACATTGCCCTGTGGGTGAGGGAAGTGAGTAGTTGAGATCAGAAAGACAAGTGAGAAAACCCAAAGGACTTGTACACCAACTCTGGATTCAGAATTTATTATTCCATGGAGATTATGCATAACTGAAGAATATAGTAATCAGTGCTACTTTTCCAAATAGTGAGGTAGAATGCCCAAAGAGTCCTTTGTCATTCTATTTTGACAGCTGGGAAAAATGTGTGTTGTGTGTTTATGTAGTCCTGACCTCATGTATTTTCATTCTTTTGGTAAAGGCAATTGATGAAAAACATAATGTAATTTAACTTTATACCCTTGTGTCAATTTGGTCTGTATTTTTTACAAACTGTAAAAAAGCATCCTGGAAAGATATATCACCATGTTTTATTTTAGGCAACAAAGGAAATTTTTATACTCAAAATGGATTCATTGATAAGATCAGAGATAAAATATAGGACCCCTGGTTTCTTGCACACTGGCTTTCATATGAGACCACCCAGCTTAATAAATGCAATAGGCTTCTAAGCTGGAAGGTGATGGTTTATCTTCTTTGCTATGTCATGCAAACTCTTTTTGAGGGTTGTATGTCATCAACTTCTCCTACATGACTTTGAATATCTTACAAATAGGAGATTTTGCATTCCTTAACTCAGCTTCACAGATTGATCTTTTTGCAGTTTAAACTTTTATTTATCTTTGAAAGTGAAAGTGAAAATGAAGTCGCTCAGTCGTATCCAACTCTTTGCGACCCCATGGACTGTAGCCTACTAGGCTTCTCTGTCCATGGGATTTTCTAGGCAAGAGTACTGAAGTGGGTTGCCATTTCCTTCTCCAGGGGATCTTCTCGACCCAGGGATTGAACCCAGGTCTCCCGCATTGTAGGCAGATGCTTTACCCTCTGAGCAACCCACCCCCGAAAACCATTAACTGGAAATCATCCACTAAAAATCAGTTCACCTCAATCTGTCACTTCTTTAGAAGAATTTCTGTATAAAGTCAAGAACACATCTTCAAAATCTACCTTGATTCATTTTATATTATTTTGACCCATATTTTTAGAGTACCAATATTCAAAACACTATGTATCTGCTCGTGTGGAGGAGTATATGCCAGTAATACTCATATTGGTAGATACTCACATGACAGATACTATGCTGCAAAGCATGAGTCCAGGTGCTTTTTATAATATCAACACATTTAGTTTTTGTCTATACAAGGTGGGTACCTTTTTAAATACCTGTTTTATAGATGAGAAAGCTGAGGCTCCCAGAGATTAATAAGTAATTTGCTCAGATCATGAGCCAGGAAATGGAGGAGTCAAGAATTGGACTTTTATTGTCTGGCTGTAGACTCCAGGTCCTGGAAGGAAACTAGGATCCCCTTGCCCATGATGGGAAGAAAGGGCAGGTAGTCATGTGAAAACTACTCAGAGATACAGAAGAGGGGAAAATTGTATGCCTGGGGTAACCGTGACGTGTTCATAAAAGGAAAGACATTGAAACTGAGCCTAAGGATTAGTGGGCTTTTCTCAGGTGGATGTTTAAATGACACTGCAGACATGTGATTGCCATCAACAAAGATAGCAGGATGGAAGAGTACATGGTGTGTTTGGAAGAGAACATGTGAGGCAGTGTGTCAGGAGTGGAGTGGAGAGTCATGGAAAAGGACAGGAAGAAAGTTATTAGAAGGAAAGTTATAGCAATTTCTAGAGAAGTTTAAAGCCCAGATAAAAGTTTGAAATGTCTTCTGTATGTGAAGGTCTGTGTTTTTATTATTATTTAGTTATTTTTTATTTTTATTTATTTTTTTAATTTTATTTTTAAACTTTACAATATTGTATTAGTTTTGCCAAATATCAAAATGAATCCGCCACAGATATACATGTGTTCCCCATCCTGAACCCTCCTCCCTCCTCCCTCCCCATACCCTCCCTCTGGGTCGTCCCAGTGCACCAGCCCCAAGCATCCAGTATCGTGCATCAAACCTGGACTGGCAACTCATTTCATACATGATATTATACATGTTTCAATGCCATTCTCCCAAATCTTCCCACACTCTCCCTTTCCAACACTGCACTGTTTATAATAGCCAGGACATGGAAGCAACCTAGATGTCCATCAGCAGATGAATGGATAAGAAAGCTATGGTACATATTTAGTTATTTTTTAAAGCAAAGGAGTAAAATGAAGGAAGATAAATTAAGCAGGTTTGTGTAAAATTGATTAGACAGAGAATGCATGCATGAGTGCTCAGTCATGTCCAATTCTTTGCAAGCCCATGGACTGTAACCTGCCAGGCTTCTCTGTGCCTATGATCCTCCAGGCAAGAATACTAGAGGGGGTTGCCATGCCCTCCTCCAGGGGATCTTCCTGGCCCAGGGATTGACCATATCTCTTGCATCTCCTGAATTGGCAGGCAGATTTTTTTTTAACCACTGAGCCACCTGGGAAGCGCCAGACAGGGAATGAGAAAGATTTAAATGGAGAAATGGTTAGTATTCTAATGGATAAACCCTTTTGCAAGAACAGAAAAAACAAAATTAAACAAAAACAGAGACTTGTGAAGCATCTTAACTCTGAAGTTGAAACTGAGACAGGCAGGACTTGTGCTACAGCAGAAAAGGTATGGTTATGAAGTCATCTGGACTCCTCTACACAAACAGGACTTTTTCTACCATCTGGAGCTCTGGAAGAAGAATTCATTCTTTAGTTCCTCCTTGTACTCTGAAGTTAAAGACTGTTAACTTTTAACTTTTCCTCTGTACTTTGGTGAAAGGTTTGCCCAATATAGATGTACAGGAAGTACAGCACATTCAGATGTCCGTGGCTGTCTTGGGGTGTGGAACAATGATGTGTCTGCTACTCTGAGATGGGCATTAAGAATGGCCATGGCTTACTCAGGGCACAGGAACTAGGAATGACTAAGCAGGGAAAGGTTTTCAGCCAGTTATAGACATACTTACCCAAGTTCCTATAGTTCCTGAAGAAGCATAATAAAGCAAGGTTCTGAACCTGATTTGGGTTTTATCTTTCCATTTGAGCTACCTGTGCCTCATGAGGACACAGCCCTCAGATATCAAGAAAAAGAGAAGAACCCGTGAGATGGATGGACATCCAGACAGAATTCTGAAGTAAACAAGAGACAAGGCAAATCCCTGTTAGTTTTGTTAACTTGACTTGAAATCGTAGGGTGTGTAATCAAATGCATGTTATCTAGGAAGCTCAGTTTTGAAAGATCTTGGAGATTCCAGGTTAGCTCTGAAAACAGCAGGGTCTGCATAGCATTGCCTTTCCATTGTTGTTCAGTCGCTAAGTCATGTCCTACTCTTTTGCGACCATATGGACTGCACCCCGTCAGGCCCCTCTGTCCTCCACTGTCTCTTGGAGTTTGCTCAAATTCGTGTCCATTGAGTCTTTCCACTAGGTGGGTCCCTATTAGTTGCTTCAGAGAAAACAACAGGACAGCTTGTCTGGAAGTTGTAAAACTTCTTGTAGTAGTCCTCTGAGTAATGTTCATTCTTCACGAGACACGTTACAGTTGAAGTGATGTACTGCATTTATGACCACCTCCTTACAGTGCCCCAAAGTAAATGGCCCCAGGGGGTGATTCCATCAAACGGGTCCTTTTGGGTAATCTTGGTGCCTCATTTCATTCAAGACAAAGTTTTAATGAGCTAGAACTTAAGAAGCATCTTGAAATGATACATAAATGGCAAGTATGTTAAAGAAAAGACATTTTTTATAATAAACTACATCCAGTCTTAAACCTAATATTAAATCATTTCACATATGAGAACATAAGCTAGTGATGGAAGAATGACCACATGTTTCTTCATCTTCAACCTCCATTATGGTCATCCCGTATGCTCCCCCGCTCTTTCCACTTGGAATGTAACACTGTCTCAGCCAGTGTTGGAGGAACAGGATTGTTGGTGAGCCGGACAGACTCAAGCCTTTAAACTTAGCCAAAAGGTATTGTCAACTGGGGATTCCCGAGTGGCGCTAGTGGTAAAGAACCTGCCTGCCAATGCAGAAGTAACAGACATGGGTTCAATTCCTGCATCAGGAAGATCCTCTGGAGAAGGGGCATGGCAACCCACTCCAGTGTTCTTATCTGGAGAATCCCATGGACAGAGGAAGCTTGTGGGCTGCAGTCTGTGGGGTCACAAAGAGTCATACACGACTGACCACACACAAACATGTTGTCAGCTACCAATTAGTTCAGGTGCCCTGAAAGGGGTGCTAATCACTCCACAGTTTTGGTTTGGGTCCCTCTATGAAAATTCTGAAAGAGATGAGAATACCAGACCACCTGACCTGCCTCTTGAGAAACCTATGTGCAGGTCAGGAAGCAACAGTTAGAACTGGACATGGAACAACAGACTGATTCCAAATAGGAAAAGGAGTACGTCAAGACTGTATATTGTCACCCTGCTTATTTAACTTCTATGCAGAGTACATCATGAGAAACGCTGGGCTGGAAGAAGCACAAGCTGGAATCAAGATTGCGGGGAGAAATACCAATAACTTCAGATATGCAGATAACACCACCCTTATGGCAGAAAGTGAAGAGGAACTAAAAAGCCTCTTGATGAAAGTGAAAGAGGAGAGTGAAAAAGTTGGCTTACAGCTCAACATTCAGAAAACGAAGATCATGGCATCCGGTCCCATCACTTCATGGGAAATAGATGGGGAAACAGTGGAAACAGTGGCTGACTTTATTTTTCTGGGCTCCAAAATCACTGCAGATGGTGACTGCAGCCATGAAATTAAAAGACACTTACTCCTTGGAAGGAAAGTTATAACCAACCTAGATAGCATATTGAAAAGCAGAGACATTACTTTGCCAACAAAGGTCCATCTAGTTGAGGCTATGGTTTATCCAGTCATGTATGGATGTGACAGTTGGACTGTGAAGAAAGCTGAGTGCCAAAGAATTGGCTCTCAACTGATGCTAAAGCTGAAACTCCAATACTTTGGCCACCTCATGCGAACAGTTTACACACTGGAAAAGACTATGATGCTGGGAGGGATTGGGGGCAGGAGGAGAAGGGGATGACAGAGGATGAGATGGCTGGATGGCATCACCAACTCGATGGACGTGAGTCTGAGTGAACTCCGGGAGTTGGTGGTGGACAGGGAGGCCTGGCGTGCTGCGATTCATGGGTCACAGAGAGTCGGACACGACTGAGCGACTGAACTGAGCTGAACTGATGCCATTTTCCTCTTTTTTTTTGCATTTTCAAAGTTTTTGTTTTAACATTATCTTAAACATACAGAAAAGTTATAAGAATAAAACAAAGAGTTTCTCTGTCCTCTTTACCCAGAATCAGCAGCAATCATTAACATTTTCGGTACTTGCTTTATGATTATCTGTTTTTTTTTTACAAGTTTTCTGGACCCATTTGAGAGTAGGTTTCTTATGTCATACCCCATTTCCCTTTATGTACTTTAGTGTGTATTTCCTAAAAATTAGAATATTCTCTTACGTAAATGCAGTGCATTTATGAAGTGTGATACTTTTATCTACTTTTACCTAATCTACATTCCATATCAAATTTGTCAGTTGACTTAATCATACTATTTACAGAACCAGATCCAAGCTAGGATCAGATGTTCTTTTTATTGTATTAGAACTTTGACTAGAAGGGAGGCTCCAGGGAGATACTTTTCAGATAATGTTTGGGAAGGGGCCATTGAGGAGTCAGATGTATAGAGTACCTTTGTATCCTTAGAAGAGCTATTCCTGTGAGACAGTCTATCAATCACAGTTCTCCAGGAAGACAACACCAATACATCATCCCTTAGAAGAGAAAGAGAACAATAACAATTCAAATATTATTATAAACAATGAAAACCACATGAGCTTTCATAGAAACTTATGAGGCCACTGTTCCCAATGGCATTTAAGCACAATTGACAAGAAAATGATATAATTTATTGTTGCCCACATTTTTTAATCCCTTTATATAAATGTGTATAGTCGCTCAATGGTGTCTAACTCTCTGTGACCCCATGGACTGTAAGCCTGCCAGGATCCTCTGTCCTTGGAATTCTCTAGTCTAGAATACTGGGGTGGGTTGCCATTCCCTTCTCCAGGGGACTTCCCAATGAGGGGTCAACTTGGGTCTCCTGCATTGAAGATGGATTCTTTATCATCTGAGCCCACCAGGGAAGCCCCATATATATGTGTATGTAAGTATATATTTGTGTGTATATATATTATACATATATACATATACAAATAATTATATGGATGGAGAGAGAAAGAGAGAGAGTGAATGAGTTAGTGGCAGGCAAGTTAAAAACCAGGAGGGCAGGCCAGCAGACTGGAAACTTTGCTGGGACTTTATTGTAGTCTTGAGTCTGTCTGAAATCTGTAGAATACACCAGTAGGCTTACCCCTCAGCAGGAGCTGATGCTGTGTTCTTGAACATCAACACACATTTTTAAGGTAATCTACTTAAAGCCAACTGACTACAGATGCTAGCCACATCTGTGAAATATCTTCATATCAACATCTGGATTAGTGTTTAATCGAATATCTGGCTTAACTGTGTTAACACAGAGAACTATCAGAGGTGGAGATCACCACTCATGTTTTACATGGGGGAATCTAAGGCTTCAGATCAGATCAGATCAGATCAGTCGCTCAGTCATGTCCGACTCTTTGCAACCCCATGAATCACAGCACGCCAGGCCTCCCTGTCCATCACCAACTCCCGGAGTTCACTGAGACTCACGTCCATCGAGTCAGTGATGCCATCCAGCCATTTCATCCTCTATCGTCCCCTTCTCCTCCTGCCCCCAATCCCTCCCAGCATCAGAGTCTTTTCCAATGAGTCAAGTCTTCACATGAGGTGGCCAAAGTACTGGAGTTGCTTAGCACCACTGTTTTTATGGAGGACACTCAATGTGTATGACTGAGCCAGAATATGAACCCAGGGTGCCCTACACCCCAAACCTGTGCTACTTCCACTGCATTCCTCGTGGAGAGGGCATGGCAACCCACTCCAGTATTTTTACCTGGGGAATCCCATGGATAGAGGAGCCTGGCGGGCTACAGTCCATAGGGTCGGAAAAAGTTGGACATGACTGAAGCGACTTGGCACACATGCAAATTTCCAGTTTCGTATGATGGTATGAAAATATAATCTGAATGGCTTGCTAGCGAGAATGTTCAGAAATGACTCAAACCTTAAGTAAAAGCCTCTACTAGATGGTTTTTAAAATTTTGTTGGCCATTATGAATCCATATCAAGTTTTTTTAAATGTATTTTAGGGTTTTTGCCTTCTTATTGGAGCATAGCATTTTTATGCACATATACCTTCACATCCAATTAGTAGCTCTAATCAGAACAGACAGGTAAATTGTACCTCTCTTTTTTCCCCCTGGAGCCTACATTATTTCTAGTTTTCAAAACATCATTTCAAACTAGTTCTACTATTTGGCAGATCTGTTAAGAGGTCCCTGAGAAAAATATGAGACTTCAGAGAAAAGCCGTACAGTTGGAAAGCAATTGCAAAGGACTTTTATGTAAATATAACTTTTTAAAAAATGTAACTCTATGTATTTCAATAAGTCATTTGTTTCCTTATACTCTTATTCCAAGGATGACTTCATGGCTCATTTTTTTTTTCTCTTTTTTACCTTACAGTAAAATTGGAATCAAATCCCATGGTTTTTCTTGACAATTATCCTCAACATTAGAAAAAAACTTCATCCTTTGTAGGGCATTATAAGTAGTAAATGATAATCATATAAGTAATTGCTAAGCATCATTAGGTATCAGATACTTTTCTAAGTGATTTATAAACATATCAAGTTATTCCTCTTAACAACTCAAAGTACATATTATAATTGTATCCATTTTAAGAAAATGGAGCAAGCACAGGAAGATGAAATAGTCCTAAAAGTAAGATCCTGCACAGATGATGTATAGCTGGATATTTTGTTTTCTGATTTTTGCTTAGTATCTTCACATAAATGGATTTGTTTTATATACAATTCATACTGCCCTTTAAAAATCTGAGTATATATATTTCAACATATGAAGGAGCAAAGTAATTAAATGTCTTGCCCTTGATCACTAGCAAAATGGTTGCCAAATTAGAAAATTAATTTATACCTTTTAGGGGCCAAAGTTTGTCCATTAAATTACGTCTTCTCACAATAAAACCCACTGTTAATGACAGCTTAACATATCAAATATTCTACTTTTTAATAAGTACTAATTTTCTATATTGCAGTCTATAATCACCATCACTGGGCAGTGGCCTGGTCCTTTGCTTCAGTAACATGGTGTCATTCAATTTTGAGGCAGGTTATTTTTTCTCTAGGCATGTTTTTCACTTGGTAAGAAATGAATGTCAATTCCTTAGTCTGAAAAAACTGAAATCTAAAGAAATCCTCTGGGGAACATGGAAAGGACCGTCCAGATTTTTTTTTTTCCAGAGTTAGCTATCAGTGAGATTTTATGGATATAAATCTTCTACACAGTGGAGGCAAGTCCTATTGTATTCAAATCCAAAGATAGATGTGATGACTCAAATATAATTGTAAATATGATAGAAATCCTATGAGCTTTCTTATTGACTTGTGATGTCACTGTTCTTGGTAGGATTTAAGCATGGCTGGAAAGAGTGAAATTGAATTTATCTTTGCTTAGAAGACTTTAAAAATCTCTCCCAATTTAGATAATTTTAAATGCCAATTTTCATTTTTAAGCAATATACACTCCCTTATTGCATTTACCATTGTGAACAAGTATAACTTGCATTTCCTAAATTACTTGCATTTCCTAAATTAACATGAGGATAAAATTGTATGAAATTCTTACTGTTTCCATAGAAGAATCTAGTCTCAGAGTTGTCAAGTTATACATAATGGAGTGTTAAATACAGTGCCACTGATAAAGCAGGCTGTTGTAGGGCATCATGTTGCATATTTACATGTGATACTCAGATGGGTGCATTAAATCCTTAAACAAACAGACCTAGGATTTCCGATGGTGACATAGGATTTTTGATGGTGCCACAAGAGTATTACTAAATTCTGTTCAGACAGCATTCAATGTGGAATTTCTTTTTGAACGTTGAACTCCCAGTTGCTTTATGAAACCCCAGACATCAGCAACATTCCAGAGAAAACAGAACATAAGACTAAGAGAGAAGCTGCCCTGAGATAAGGCATCAGTTGCTTTCAGAGAATTCATTAGAGGAGAGAAACTCAAGAAATAAATCCACCTATGCCACAGCTTGTGGGTAGACAGGCAGCGAGAGAGAGGACTCTGTGGTCCAGACCTGTTGGATGGGTATTACTACCACCAGGATGTAAACCTGTGTACTTCTCTCAGGTCTGCATCCTGGCGTGAGGACATGGAAGTCCTGATGATTTGCAAAACACTGTGAGTTCAAAGAGTCAGTCTCACAAGACTGTGATAAGACTCTGCTCTTAAAGTGGATCAGAATGTCTTCAGTTCAGTTGCTCAGTTGTGTCCAACCCTTTGCAACCCCATGGACTGCAGCACACCAGGCCTTCCTATCCATCACCAACTCCTAGAGTTTACTGAAACTCATGTCCATTGAGTCGGTGATGCCCTCCAACCATCTCATCCTCTGTTGTCCCCTTCTTTTCCCTCCTTCAATCCTTCCCAGCTTCGGGGTCTTTTCAAATGTAACCAGGGTCTTTTCAGCTCTTCACATCAGGTGACCAAAGTATTGGAGTTTCATCTTCAACATCACTCCTTCCAATGAACACCCAGGACTGATCTGCTTTAGGATAGACTGGTTGGATTTCCTTGCAGTCCAAAGGACTCTCAAGAGTCTTCTCCAAACCACAGTTCAAGGGCATCAATTCTTTGGTGCTCAGCTTTCTTTATAGTCGAACCATCACATCCATACATGACTGCTGGAAAAACCATAGCATTGATTAGATGGACCTTTGTTGGCAAAATACTATCCCTGCTTTTTAATATGCTATCTAGGTTGGTCATAACTTTCCTTCTAAGGAGTAAGCATCTTTTAATTTCATGGCTGCAATCACCATCTGCAGTGATTTTGGAGCCCCCCCAAAAATAAAATCTGCCACTGTTTCCACTGTTTCTCCATCTATTTGCCATGAGGTGATGGGACTGGATGCCATGATCTTAGTTTTCTGAATGTTGAGCTTTAAGCCAACTTTTTCACTTTCCTCAAGAGGCTCTTTAGTTCTTCTTCACTTTCTGCCATAAGGGTGATGTCATCTGCATATCTGAGGTTATTGATATTTCTCCTGGCGATCTTGATTCCAGCATGTGCTTCATCCAGTCCAGCATTTCTCATGGTGTACTCTGCATATGTTAAATAAGCAGGGTGACAATATAGAGCCTTGATGTACCCCTTTCCCAATTTGTAACCAGTCTGTTTTTCCATGTCCACTTCTAACTGTTGGTTCTTGACCTACATACAGATTTCTCAAAAGGCAGGTCAGGTGGTCTGGTATTCCTATCTCTTGAAGATTTTCCACAGTTTGTTGTGATCCATGAAGTCAAAGGCTTTGGCATAGTCAATAAAGCAGAAATAGGTGTTTTTCTAGAACTCTCTTGCTTTTTCCAGCAAATGTTGGCAATTTGATCTCTGGTTCCTCTGCCTTTTCTAAAATGAACTTGAACATCCGGAAGTTCACAGTTCACGTATTGCTGAAGCCTGGCTTGGAGAATTTTGAGCATTACTTTATTAGCATGTGAGATAAGTGCAATTGTGTGATAGTTTGAGCATTCTTTGGCATTGCCATTCTTAGGGATTGGAATGAAAACTGACCTTGTCCAGTCCTGTGGCCACTGCTGAGTTTTCCAAATTTGCTGGCATATCAAATGCGGCACTTTCACAGCATCATCTTTCAGGATTTGAAATAGCTTAACTGGAATTCCATCCCCTTCACTAGCTTTGTTCATAGCGATGCTTCCTCAGGCCCACTTGACTTCACATTCCAGGATGTCTGGCTCTAGGTCAGTGATCACACCATTGTGATTATCTGGATTGGGAAGATCTTTTTTGTACATTTCTTCTGTGTATTCTTGCCACCCCTTCTTAATATCTTCTGCTTCTGTTAGGTCCATACCATTTCTGTCCTTTATTGAGCCCATCTTTGCATGAAATGTTCCCTTGTTATCTCTAATTTTCTTGAAGAGATCTCTAGTCCTTCCCAGTCTGTTGTTTTCCTCTATTTCTTTGCACTAATTACTAAGGTAGGCTTTCTTATCTCTCCTTGCTATTCTTTAGAACTCTGCATTCAAATGGGTATATCTTTCCTTTTCTCCTTTGCTTTACGCTTCTCTTCTTTCACAGCTATTTGTAAGGCCTCCTCAGATGGCCATTTTGCTTTTTTGCGTATCTGTTTCTTGGGGATGGTCTTGATCCCTGTCTCATGTACAATGTCATGACCCTCCATCCATAGTTCATCAGGCACTCTGTCCATCAGATCTAGTCCCTGAACTCTATTTCATACTTCCACTGTATAATCACAATGGATTTGATTTAGGTCATACCTGAATGGTCTAGTGGTTTTCCCTACTTTCTTCAATTTAAGTATGAATTTGACGATAAGGAGGTCATGATTTTTAGCCACAGTCAGCTCCCGGTCTTGTTTTGCTGACAGTGTTGAGCTTCTCCATCTTTGGCTGCAAAGAGTATAATCAATCTGATTTTGGTATTGACCATCTGGTCATGCCCATGTGTACAGTCTTCTCTTATCTTGTTGGAAGAGGGTGTTTGTTATGACCAGTGTGTTCTCTTGGCAAAACTCTGTTAGCCTTTGTCCTGCTTCATTCTATATTCCAAGGACAAATTTGCCTGTTACTCCAGGTGTTTCTTGACTTCCTACTTTTGCATTCCAGTCCCCTATAATGAAAATGACATCTTTTTTGGGTGTTAATTCTAAAAGGTCTTATAGGTCTTCCTAGAACCATTCAACTTCAGCTTCTTCAGCATTACTGGTTGCGGCATAGACTTGGATTACTGTGATATTGAGTGGTTTGCCTTGGAAACGAACAGAGATCATTCTGTTGTTTTTGAGATCCCATCCAAGTACTCCATTTCGGACTCTTTTGTTAACCATGATGGCTACTCCATTTCTTCTAAGGGATTCTTGCCTGCAGTAGTAGATATAATGGTCATCTGAGTTAAATTCACCCATTCCACCCCTTTTAGTTCACTGATTCCTAAAACGTCAACTTTCATTCTTGCCATCTCTGGTGAGACCACTTCCAATTTGCCTTTATTAATGAACCTAACATCCCAGGTTCTTTTTGCAATATTGCTCTTTGCAACATCGGACCTTGCTTCCATCACCAGTCATATCCACTACTGTGTGTTGTTTTTGCTTTGGCTTCATCTCTTCACTCTTTCTGGAGTTATTTCTCCACTGATCTCCAGTAGCATATTGGGCACCTGCCGACCTGGGGAGTTCATCTTTCAGTGTCCTATATTTTTGCCTTTTCTTACTGTACATGGGGTTCTCAAGGCTAGAATACTGAAGTGGTTTGCCATTCCCTTCTCCAGTGGATCACATTTTGTCAGAACTCTCCACCATGACCCGTCCATCTTGGGTGTCCCTATACAGCATGGCTCATAGCTTCATTGAGTGTCTTAGAGGCTAAGAAATCTCTGAAGTTAGTGTGAAAAGATATAATTCAGTCACCATTCTGACACAGAGCAGGATAGGGTTTGAAACATGGAACAGAGGAAAGATTTAGCTGATGATACAAAGAAGTTTCAAGAACAAAAGTAGTTCTCACAGGCAGTTCAGCCTGTTTTACCAGTTGCCAAGTGTGAATAATTTATTTTTAAGTTGCCATCTGACCCACTCTGAATAGTGTATGTCATCTTTATGTGTGTGATCATACATACATTCACTCTTTAGGACAGTTAACATATCATTATCCGTTGAGTTTATCATCATCTTCTCTGAGTTTATGGAGCCTGGAATTTTTTCAAATCTGGTCCATCTCACATTTAGTATCGGTGGGTGTGAGGGGCCCCTGCTCAATCTTGCTCTTACAAGTGTCTGAGGTGTCTTAAAAATATGATGCCCACATCAGATGATATTGCTGATATGCTGCTAAACTCTGTAGCAAAAACAACCATCATTTTTGCTGGATAGTCAGGTTGTGAGATGTTAGTTCCAGATGCAGATGGGAGGGTTAACTGTCCAAGGCTTTGGGGTCAGGAAAGGGAGAGTCTAGCTGTAATCAGGGTTGGACGTGGATGCATACTGGCCGAGCTACTGTGCGGTTTCTAGACCTTCAGATAATGTCTCTTTCAATGTTCTTTTTTGAACTTCACTCACCAGCCTTCCTTTTTTCTTTCATAAACAATTCCTCTGGGATCTTTGGGGCCAATTTATATCCTTTCCTACCCATCTACCTCAAATGGTTTCCTTTTAATCTGAGAAAAAAAGCCTTTTTTTTTTTTTTTCTTTCAATGAGTCTGTCTCTCTTTTCCCTCTCCCCATTCCTTCTCTCTCATCTTCTTCTTTTCTCTCTCTCCTCCCTTTTTTCTTCTTCTTCTCTCTCTTTCCCTCTATCTCTTCCTTCTCTCACAAACCTGTTTTCTTATAGACCTTATATGACCTCTAAACCCAGATTCCAAAATATTAGCAAGCAAAATTATCATTCCTTCTGATAGAGGGCTGGGAGAAATTCATCCCCAAACCTTTCCAGGATGTGAAGAAAAATACTTCTTCCAGTACCTTCCTTCCTATATGACATAGAAAAAGAAGAAAAAGAAAATTGAATTAAGACTCTGAATGTATTTGTATATCCTACCACAATCATGTATTTTGGGTAAAATTAATCTCAGCAAGGTCTCATTTTATTCTGATTGTCACACATTTGTCTTTTTTCTTCAAATTTTAAACTTTTTATTTTGTATTGGGGTATATAGTTCAGTTGGTAAAGAATCTGCCTACAATCCAGGAGACCCCGGTTCCATTCCTGGGTCAGGAAGATCTGCTGGAGAAGGAATAGGCTACCTACTCCAGTATTCTTGGACTTCCCTTGTGGCCCAGCTGGTAAAGAATCTGCTTGCAATGCAGGAGACCTGGGTTCGATTCCTGGGTCAGGAAGATCTGATGGAGAAGGAATAGGCTACCCATTCCAGAATTCTTGGACTTCCCTTGTGGCCCAGCTGGTAAAGAATCTGCCTGCAATGTGGGAGACCTGGGTTCAATCCCTGGGTTGGGAAGATCCCCTGGACAAGAGAAAGGCTACCTACTCCAGTATTCTAGCCTGGAGAATTCCATGGGCTGTATAGTCTATGGGTTCCCAAAGAGTTGGACATGACTGAGCAACTTTCAGTTTTGCTTTCATAGCCAATTAACAATGTTGTGGTAATTTCGCATGAACAATGAAGGAATTCAACCATACATATACATGAATCCATTCTCCCCCCAACCCCACTTCCATCCAGGCTGCCACATTACATTGAGTAGAGTTCCATGTGCTATACAACAAGTCCTTGTTGGTTTTACATTTTGAAGATAGCAGTGTGTACATGGATTGTCACATAATTATAATGCCCATTGGTGGGCATTATAAAGGAGAAATTATGTGTATTCTCAATGGCAGAGTCTATTAAATATCAGAATCCTGGTACCAAGACTAGGGGGACCAGGAAACAACACTCACAGGCTAGTACTTGGACAAAGCTTTTTCTCACCAGGACATGCTGTGCTTTGCACATGTGTACAGACAAATTCTAAAAAAGCACAAGCATTTTAAATAATAAAATGAAAACAAAACCCATTCATATATACCCAAAAGACAAATAAAGGTGATCCGGGACCAATCCTCCTGCGATTTTCTTTAAATTTCTTATCTTATGAAATATTCACTGCCTTGTTTGAAAAGTTAAAGCCATGCATGCCTAAACTTCCAGGCTTCAGAAGAAAAAAGTAATTCCTCTTGGATATGACTTCTACACATGGTAAAAGCTTTGGTATGGTTGGCAAGTCAGTGAACATACAGATGAGAGGAGGAAAAATAAATACCCCAATGGCTGTGAAAGATGTTCTGTGGTATAGTTCACAGCTTCCATCGTGCTATGGAATTCAGATTTATTTCTAAACCTCTCTGGGAGAGTTCTCTGGTGGGATAGTTGTTAGTCTCAAAAGACTGGGAAGAAATTCCTAGAAGATATTTTTAATGAAGCATGCATAAGAAGCCCAAGTTGAACAGAATATTAAAAAAAAAAAGAGTCTTGGGGTGTGTGTGTGTTTGTTTTCAATGATTTTTAGGTCGACACAGTTTTCTGTAATGGTCTTTTAATATGTTTATATGAAAATAAGTTGTCTAATTTGTCTTCAGATGTATTTATCCTAGTACCTGTACATGTCTTGCTCAGTTCTCACCCTTGGCAAAAAACAAGGGCAGAGTGACAGAGGTAGTTCTCTCTAAGGATGGAAGTGAGATATTTTTCTCTTACAACCCTTAGTTAGAAATATATTTTTCAGGAACATTTTTATTCCAGTCAGCATAGCAGCCTTACTCAGTATTTTTATAGCCTTTGTATTTGTGAAGTGCTTTAAAATGAGCTTGATTAGACACATACTTCATCATCTAAGGAAAAAATCAATACAAGGCATCATTCCCACTTGACAGAGAACATAGATGCATCACCATAAGAGTATATTTCTTAGGAAGGAGGTTAAGTTGCCTATTCAAGTTGGTCTTCCAAATCAATGGAAGACAAGTGGATCAAATCTGGTGTTCTTTAACTTCTAGAGTACTGCCTTGGTTGCTTAGCTATGTGTCTGTTTCCATGCATTAATCAATAACACCATAATTATCAGGAATGACAATTGCACATCAATGATTCATCCTCCACTGTAAGTACAAAAAAGGATTAATATTACATTGGCTCTAGAATATAGAGAAGGAAAGGTCACTAAATGACGTATTAGAACCACCATGATAGCAGACCAACAAATTAAACCCAACAGGAAAAATCAACATTTGTTGGCTAAACCTAATAAAATCTTGCAGTTTATTGATGTTGTTCCTCCAGTGGGCAGAAATAGCTCTAGGATAAGTTAGAAAGACAATAAATAAGCATGTGGATCAGAAAGAGTCGGTGAAACACATGTGGAGATCAAGGTAGCTCAAAATAAAGCTGTAAGTACAAATTTCAATAGATCCATCATTGCTAAAATGTTATCTTACCTTTAGAATTATTTTCTGTTACTGAACTGTAAAGAAACTAAGATTTTTTTCTAAATCCTGAGTCAAAGACTTCTGGTAGCCATAATTTTAGTGAGTCTCTGGGAGGTCATTTCACTAGTGATCTCTTGTAAATCACAGAATCCTTTCTTCTTTAAAGACCACTGTCCTGCAGATTAGAATGGTCTTGTGTGTTGATGAATTCTTTAAAAGACCAGTGGGCATACAAATGTATATACATGACAGATAGACAAAATAATACGTTTTAAAAAGTCTCTTTAAAAGATTTTGTTTTATATTAAATGTGTATTGAGTCTAATGAGACTAAGACAGGCTCTTTAGTATTTTAATGTTAAAGATCAAAATGAATCTTACTTCCAACTTCCAAGAAACTATATAAAATTGTGACAAAGATATTTTCATAAAAATACTGATTACAGAATTTCTTATGGAGCAAATAAATAAATAGAAAAATAAAATAAAAACAACCTAAAGATCCAACATGGATGGTTGATTACATAAAAGACACTGCTTTTGTGTGAGGGAATAACATGCAGCCCCTATAAACTATGTCTATGAATTACTTTAATGACTGAATAGATTAGGTCCTCCTAATCAATTAAGTTTTGAAAAAAGGTAGAATAAAAATTATACACAGTAGGGTATTTTATGCTTTTCCCTTTTCTATGTATCTAAAAATTCTTGAAAGATATATACCCAAATATGAAAACTTTTTAAATAGTTTATGTAAAATGTTTATTTTTATATTTTGCTGTATGTTCCAAATTTTCTACAATAAAAATTTCATATTGCTTAATTAACCTAAAAGAATTAAGATTTTTACTCTATTAGTTTCATTTTAATGAATTGTTTTAGTTTCTCAAGTGTATCATGTTCTTTGATGCTTGTTCTTCCTTCTGTCTGGAATGTTCTTTTCCTATCCTTGTGGCTGGCTGCTTTATATCATTTTATATTTATGCTCAAACATCATTTCCTCAGTGAAACTTTCCAAAAGTACCCCATTAAATGTACAGCCCCCTCCCCCATATTTCATCATTCTTATCCCATTATTGTTGCTTCCTTTTCTTCATGATACTACCTGAAATTACATTATTAACCTATTATTTCATCTATTTATTTGTTAATTTCAGCCTATTACATTACTAAAGAAATCTGCATGAGAAAACTTGCCTACTTTAAGTTCCCACGTCCTAGAACTCTACCTTGCATTAAGGAGGCAACAGATTCCTGTCTGTAACACCTGTACAGATGCCACTTTAAATCTAGAAATAGCTAAGTAATCTCGAGTGCCTCTAAAACAAGACCAAAAAATTTCATTAGTTTCCTTGGGCTGTATATAAACCTATTTTCACAACTATTTTGACATAAAATTGAGAGGAAGAAGTATCATTGTCCAGGACAAATAATGGAGTGTAGTCGGTGGCAAACTGTAGAAGTTAGGTTCTACATGAACGTATGTATTAGACTTGGTGTTCCTATTGGTTGTTTGTAAAGTTGTTGTTTGAGTGGCAGCCTTCAGGGAACGTTATCTTCTAGCCAAAAGTAAAATTGTCCTTCAGTAAAAGGGCAGATTTCCTGGAACCTTTATAGATAAGTTACAAGGTGGGTATGTTGGAAGTGAGCCCTCTCATGGGATTTAAAGTGTTGCTGAAAGTCATCAATTGCTACAAACTCTATGATTTTTCTTCATTGAGTGTCATGATGATATATTCTTTGTACTAGATGTGAAATAAATACATGTGTCTGCCGGGGTCCAGCCCCGGCTGATCCAGGGTATTTGAAGGAGAGACGGCATAGGCGACCTATTTATTTAAATATTTATCAAAGATATAAAGAGCAATAGAATGAGGATAGCTCAGTGAGGAAATTCAGTGGAGAAAAGAGGCTGAGTAGCTTGGTTTACGCGGGAGACCAATAAAACTTCAAGACAAGAAGTTTGCACCACTTACGTAGGCCGCAGGCGTCCTTCCATTCTCCCAAAGGAGAAGAGACACTGAGGCCTCCCTGGTCAGATCTTAGAAGCTCAGGCATAATTAGTAAGCATGGTGGGTTCCGTGCTCCAGATGGAGACTCAGCCAGAGTGAGAGAGAGAGCGACATGGGGAGACCAAGTTTCAGTGAACAAGGCCCGCACTTTATTTTCCAAAGTAGTTTTTATACCTTAAGTTGTGCATAGAGGATAATGGGAGAAGGGGTAGAGTCATGCAGTAAGCCAGGCTTTCTTCCTGCAAACTTATCATATGCAAAAGTTTAGGTGATTTGCATCATCTTCTGGCCCGGAGGCCTGTTAACATTTTAAGAAACTTATTTTTCTCTAAAGGTGATTATTCTAAAGTCAGGCGCCAGCCTCCAAAAAGCACTGGACAAAGCTGTATTCTTATAGGGCAAAGGTGAGGTGGGCTCAATCAAGAAAAGAATTAACTCAAGGGTCCAAGGTTACAAACATTGAGGCTACTACTTACATTTCTATACACCCATTATATCAATCAATACACTGCCAAGGACACAGTAGGTAAGGGGTATGGAGACTTAGCAGCAAACATTGGCCCAATAAGTGAAAAACCCTTCACCAATACAATTTCTAATCAATCTTTTAACTACTCAAAAGAATCTGTGTTTAGACAGTTTAGAACATCTCCTGCCTCTCACAGTTGGGAGGCTCTGAACAATCACATGTGGCCGGAAAAACCTATTCAGGCAGGCTAGAGGATTTCCAAAGGAGTTTGTAGGTTGAAACACTGTCACACCCAGGAATTATTAACTGGAGTTGTAAGCTAACTCTTTTTTCAGAGAGAGGTAGTGGGGGACAGCCCCCCATAAAGTCAGAGGTGTAGGTGAAAGCACAAAGCAGAAAGTAGGCAGACTCTGGTTTTGGGGGTAGATGCTCAAGAATTTCCAGGGGGACTCCTGAGGCTCAATCCCGCCTTTGTGTATGCCGAGCCTCCTTCCTCATGACCTTTGCCACGGGTGGAGTGCCTCACACTGGCTCCCGGCAGTGATAGAATTCTAGTTGAGCTATTCCAGATCCTGAAAGATGATGCTGTGGAAAGTGCTGCACTCAATATGCAATATGCACTCAATATGCAGTATGCCAGCTCCCGGCATGTGTCTATATTTTATCTAGGCAGATAAAACAAGGGACCTGAAAGTAGTCTCTTTATTCTGAAAAACTGGATATAGTGTATTAAGAAGGTGTTGAGAAAATAGGGAAACATTTCTGCATATTTTAGGGTTTTTTTAATCCCATTTTATTGTCATATTCCAATAGTACAGTGGAAACCATACCTAAATATAAATGTTCCTTATTATAGTCTGCCAAATTTTATAAATAACAGTCGTATTGTTATTATTAATTTTAATGATGCCTAAAATTTACTAAGCAACTATTATGTACTAGGTAGTATACTAAACACTTTAATATGTAATTATGTATAATTCACTTTTTACAATAATGCTCTTAGGTTGGCCTTTTATGAGCCTGGTTTAAGAAATGAGGAAAATGAGATCTGAGATCAGAGGGGATGTTAGGTTCCCCAGGCTACATGGTGAAAATGGTGAAAATGCCATTCGGCCCCAAGTTGGACTGCTTCCAAACCCTGGGATTTTTAATTCCTGCCATCTTAATTGATTCTGTTGTTTGAATTTGAGAAGAGACTTTCTTCATTTAACATTTATTTAATTTCCAGGAGGAACTACTAAAAACATGGTTACAAGAATATAATGCAAGTAAGAGGAATCGTTTAACTTACTGCTGAGAATAGCTAGGAATATATTTACCTCTTGACTGAGTGAAGGAAATAATAATGTTTCTTTGCTCACCTACTACAACAGATTATCTTAAATTCTAAAGTATGCGCGAGTCTTTGTTTTTAATTTCCATAAACCCAAGGGCCATGCCTTGCATATGCACAAGTCTTTGTTTTTAATTTCCATAAACCCAAGGGCCATGCCTTGCATTTCTTTTGTGACGTCTCATTGTGTTTAGTATAGTGCCCTGCAGAGTTAAGTGGTCAAAAAACGCTTGTTGACAGAATTTCTCATTGGGCATTTGTCAATATCCTACAGTGTACTTTTAAGATTTAATGAAACTGTACTCTCAAAGAAAGAAATGTGCATCTGTTCTAATGCCCCATGAAAATCAATATATGTACTATAATGACTTGAAACATCCATTTATTTTTTTCTGCTTTATTTTTTCCACCTATTTATAGAGGAAAATAATAACTATGTATTCTTTTTTTTTTTTAGCAAGTTGAAACATGAGGAAGTTAGGTTTGATAGTTGTTCTGAAAATACTTACTTGTTACTTACTTTTCATGCTAACACATAGCTTATAGAACTTTTATTTTTAAATGCCAGCTTCTTTTGTTTAATTATTTTGAATACAGGGAACGTGGCACCATTTATTTAAGTTACTCTAAATTAACACCCAATACACATCTTGAAATTAAAAGACGCTTACTCCTTGGAAGGAAAGTTTTGACCAACCTAGATAGCATATTGAAAAGCAGAGACATTACTTTGGCAACAAGGTCCGTCTAGTCAAGGCTATGGTTTTTCCTGTGGTCATGTATGGATGTGAGAGTTGGACTGTGAAGAAGGCTGAACGCCAAAGAATTGATGCTTTTGAACTGTGGTGTTGGAGAAGACTCTTGAGAGTCCCTTGGACTGCAAGGAGATCCAACCAGTCCATTCTGAAGGAGATCCACCCTGGGATTTCTTTGGAAGGAATGATGCTGAAGCTGAAACTCCAGTACTTTGACCACCTCATGCGAAGAGTTGACTCATTGGAAAAGACTCTGATGCTGGGAGGGATTGGGGGCAGGAGGAGAAGGGGACGACAGAGGATGAGATGGCTGGATGGCATCACTGACTTGATGGATGTGAGTTTGGGTGAACTCCGGGAATTGGTGATGGACAGGGCGGCCTGGCATGCTGCGATTCATGGGGTCGCAAACAGTCGGACACGACTGAGTGACTGAACTGATACATCTTGAGGGCTTCTCCGATGGCTCAGTGGTAAAGACCTGCCTGCAGTGCAGGAGAACCAGGAGGCGCAGGTTCAATCCCTGAATTGGGAAGATTCCCTGGAGGAGGAAATGGCAATCCATTCCAGTATTCTTGCCTGGACAATCCCATGAACAGAGGAGCCTAATGGGCTACAATCCATATAGTCACAAAGAGTCAGAAATGACTGACCACAGCATAGCAGCAGCTACATCTTGACTTGACCATATTCCTGACAGACTCTTGATGAAAGTGAAAGAGGATAGTGAACAAATTGGCTTAAAAGTCAACATTCAGGAAACTAAGATCATGGCATCTGGTCCCATCACTTCATGGCAAATAGACAGGGAAACAATAGAAACAGTGACAGACTTTATTTTGGGGGGCTCCAAAATCACTGCAGATGATGACTGTAGCCATGAAATTAAAAGACGCTTGCTCCTTGGAATAAAAGTTATGACCCACCTAGACAGCATATTCAAAAGCAGAGACATTACTTTGCCAACAAAGGTCTACCTAGTAAAAGTCATGGTTGTTCCAGTAGTTGTATATGGATGAGAGAGTTGGACTATAAAGAAAGCTGAGCACTGAAGTATTGATGCTTTTGAACTGTTACGTTGGAGGAGACTCTTGAGAGTCCCCAGACTGCAAAGAGATCCAACCAGTCCATACTAAAGGAAATCAGTCCTGAATGTTCATTGGAAGGACTGATGTGGAAGCTGAAACTCCAATACTTTGGCTACCTGATGCAAAGAACTGACTCATTTGAAAAGACCCTGTTGCTGGGAAAGATTGAAGGTGAAAGAAGGGGACGACAGAGGATGAGATGGTTGGATGGCATCACCGACTCAGTGGGCATGAGTTTGAGTAAACTCCAGGAGTTGATGATGGACAGGGAGGCCTGGCGTCTGCAGTCCATGGGGTTGCAAAGAATCAGACACGACTGGGTGACTGAACTGATATGGATGTAATGAAATACCAAGATCCCCCTCATTTTGTATATTGCTCACTATGTCACTCAAATGCTGTTATTAATCTCCTCACTGGTATAAAGTAGGTGTTGAATGAAATTATTTATAAAATTTTTAAAGTATTTTGGCCCATTTATTCATTTAACTTATTGGCCGTGGGGCATGTGGAATCTTATTTCCCAACCAGGGATTGAACTTGTTCCTCCTGCAGCAGAAGCACTAAGTCTTAACCACTGGACCAGCAGGGAAGTTCCTCTAAGGTTTTTAATAGAGTAGCATTTTCTGATACTATTATATTGCATAATATGTATCTACTATGATATATATATATTATGGCATAATATACGTCTGTGAGTACATACATACTATATATAATGCTATATGTAGTAAAATAGAACATGTATTTTCACTGATTGCTCTAATTTGACTGGATTTTTCTTGAAATATAACTCATGATTCAAGGTCAGAATAATGTTGGCTTAGAATGGAAGTACAATCTGCTGATTTCTCTCAACCATAGTTCCCATTTTAAAAATAATTTACTATTCATATGTGAATTTTGGCATTATGCTCAGGGTGTTCTTTAGTATATGCTAAGGCCATTTCAAAAGTGGTATGCTATTTTCAGAGTAAGATATTTACAATGTGGTTTGTTTCAAAACTTGTTGACTATGATTTCTTAACTTCCATTCCATCTATATTATTATCTCTGTATAAACCATTTCCAAAATTCTTTTAAGAATGTAAAAAAAAACTACTTTAAAAACTCTCATTATAAGTATTTGTGCTTGTTCTCAAAATTATCCATTTCCAGAACACACAAAATTACATGATCTCAGAGAGATCTAAAATTTTAGACTGGAAAGAAACTTGTGAGTCATCTATGTAACTGTAGATTTTACCAAAAATGCAGAAACTGAGGTTCAGAAAGATAAGCGAATTGTCCAAGCTTATTTATCACATAGCTATTTAGTGATAGAACTTACATATGAATCAAGATCTCCTCTTGCTTTAACATTCCATCCTCTCTTCCACTCTTTTTTCTGGTCTGTTATTTCTTCAATGAGATCAACTTCAGATATACAATCTTACCCATAATCTCTGTGCTTTTCTGCAGTTCTGTTATTTGTTATAGGGCTTCTCAGGTGGCTCAGTGGTAAAGAATCAGCCTGCCAATGCAGGAGACACAGGAGATTCAGGTTCAGTCCCTGGGTTGGGAGGATCCCCTGGGGAAGGGAATGACAACCCACTCCAGTATCCTTGCCTGAAAAAATGCCATGGACAAAGGATCCTGGTGGGCTACAGTCCATAGGGTTGCAAAAAGTCAGACACGACTGAGCATGCACGCATAGGTAGGCACTTTTCAGATTGCTACACCTTCTTGAAGAACTGACCCTTTTATCATTATATATCCCTCTCTGTCTCTGATTTATTTTTAAATTTTGAGATTTATTTTCCCTGTTATTAATATATATTAGTGTGCTGTTATATTACTTTATTTTATAGATAATACATTAACTTATTTATTGTAGGGGAGGAAAATTTTCCTCTACCCTTCTAGGTTCTTTTGGTTGGTCTGTTAGTTAAATTGACCTAAGAGTAACGAAAAGAAAAAATGATGTATGTACAGGAAATCCACAGAGACAATGAGAGGTTCCCTAACAGGCAAGCAGTTGAGGCTCATATGCCATTCTGAGCTAAGGAAAAAGGGGTGGGAGTGTGTAGTTTCAAGAGAAAGGAAGACAATTCACAAAAAGATGGAAAGAGCAAATATTTGGTAAACAAATGCTCACCTTGCCATTCAGAGACAGTAGACACAGAGAGGACTTTGAACAAATAGGCCCTGCTGGCTTCCCCCTAGCTTACCACACCTGGCCCATGTTTTTTTTAATCTCTTGTGATAGTTTTCTCCCTGTACCAGGTCATCTATCTAAATTATTTTAGCCAGTTAAGGCGAAGGTGAAAAACAAAACAAAACACCTTTTTCCTGAGTCTTTGTCAATGTCAACTTTGTCAGTCTTTGTCAACTTCAGGTCAGTGTAATTCGTATGCAAAAGGGACACTCGGGAGGAGGATTGCTCTGAGCCCCTTCAACATCAGGATGTTAGCAGAATCATTTTTACTCTTAGTAAAATATAATCAATAATAAAATATTCTGCCAACCCAGAAAAAATTCTCCCCAAAGAGAGACGAGACAACAGTTTTGTCACTGAATAATTGAAACCAGACTGTGATGCGTATCACAGGCAATCTTCTGAGACTGCAAAAACAGAAAGAAATCTCAGCCTTTTGTATAACCAGGAGATACAATCCATAGCCTGCATGTTTTCAGGATAAATGATAACCAGTTCTCACATAAGAGGACTTAATATCTGTCACACAGAGTTCATCCTACATCGGCCTGATAACTAGGGTGACAATCTGTGTTTCCTAAGTGCCTTTATCCAAATGAGAATTAAACTTCTCATATCTATAGGACAGGAGGTAGCTTTGCACCATCCTGAGAAATTCAGGCTTCTGTCCTTCTATGGAAATTGGGGATAGAGATGTTATCTTCTTTGATGATTTAGTTTCAAAGAGAGGGCAGCCAGGTCCTTGTGAAAAAAAGTTCCTAGGTTCTTCAACACTGGCAAGAGGCTTATTTAGCTTTCAAAAAGATGTACATATTGCTCAAAGGGGCAGGAAAAGTATCACAAATAAAAGTTTTCTAAAGCAAATTCTCTAAGCAAGGGGAGGGGAATGGAAAAGTCTCCCTTTTTGCGCCAGGCAAAATTCCTTTTTTTTTTTTTTTAATCTGTGTTTACCCTTAGAGAAAGGGAGAAGGCACCTTATTACTTCTACGTGGAGGTGACCTCTAGGCATATATTCACTGGGTAGGGAGGTTCCTCCCCTGTAGATGGAGATGGGCGTTCCTGTTCCCCACTTGTTCTCCACTGACACCATGGTAGGCATGGCTTCACCACCACTGGTTAATGGTAGATGTCCTGACTCTCCCCAGTCCTCCTCTGACAACCCCTCAAAGGGGAGAAGCACCTCATTACTTCCCAGTGTGGGTGGAAGAACCAACTCCTCACAGGGTCTCCACTGGCCTCTCCTTACTGACTGATAGAGATGGGGTCAGCTCCCTGTCTGACTCCTCTCTGGGGAGGGTGTTGGCTTTGTTACAGTCCCTCTGGGCTAGCCGCCTGGCCTCCGCATTCAGCCCTTGCTGGCATGAGTACAGATGGGGCCAGAGGTTTTTCCGTAGTCTTTGCCTGGAGCAGAACCATTATTTTCTTCAAATTTCCTGTCTTGCTCAGCTGCTCCTTGCCTGGCCCTTTCACTGGAGGGCAAACTTTTAAAAAGGAAATATTTAATTTATTTGCCTGGATTGGGTCCTAGTTGTGGCAGGCGGGATCTTTCACTACAGCACACAGCCTCTCTAGTTGTGGCTCACTGGCTTAGTTTCTCCTTGACATATGGGATCTTAGTTCCCTGGCCAGGGATCAAACCTGTGTCCCCTGCATCCCTGAGGGGAGGCTTCTGTTGGCACTATTTTGGTCTGTACCTGTTGTTGGTGTTCCCATGCTACTGGGTTCTTCAGCTCCAAATGTGCATATATTAGGGAAAAGAAAACCCATCTTGCCCTTCAAAATTTTGTGTTCACTTTGTGTATACGCTATGGGATTTTAGTTGCACTTAGTGAGAGAAACAGGAGAAAGTACGTCCATTCCATCTTCCCAGAAACCAACGTCTCTCTGCATATTTTGAAAATAGTAGCATGGAAGTCACTGTGTCATGAGAACTCAAAAAGATGTTACCAACATGCCAAACCCTTTACTTTCCTAACCACAAGTTTGTAAGGTCCATGAGGACAGGGGCTTCAAGTAGTACTCACTTTTAGTCAACTTCCATTTCTTCCCACAGTGAGAAAACAGAACATTTTTTTTCCCCCTTGTCTTTATAGTCAGATTTTTTCATGTCTGAAAGTGAATGTTAAATTGAAGCATAATAGTCACGGCACCCAAACACTGCCCTTCCCATCAGGATAATTTGTAGCACTTTTGTCAAAAACTTAAGATAATTGTTAGATCAAAGAAAAAGTGCCCCCTTTTGTTTGATTCAAATTGCCTATTCCTTCTTTTACTTCAAGAAAGAATTTTAAAGGATTTCTTCTCTAAATTATAAAACAAGTCAAGTTAATGGTAATGATAGGGAAAGAATTTTTATTTCTGACTAAAAGAATGATAACTCATTTTTTTTCTTTAATGAGAACAGTAAGTAAAAGTAATTATTCTTGCATGCTTGCTATCTCATTTAGCATTGATACAAAATTCTCTTCAATAAACTCAAGTGGGTTTTTGTTTTTTTTTTTTTGCAAAGTTGGGCTTTAGCAGGTTTATTATTTCCATTAGGCTGTGGAATTTGATTATTCAATCAACCTACTTCAATCTAGAAAAATCTCTTATGGCCCATTATTTTAAGGAATCTTCTTTTGTAAAGCACATGATTGTGAAAAAAAAGAAGAAAAAAAGAAAGACTATCCTCTTACTTTCCTTCTTCTTTTATTTTTAGTTTTAAATAATTCTTGTTGCAGTTCATGTGTAGTAAGCCTATTAAACACATTTATAGCCACAGTTATTCTAAGAAACTTGAAAAATAAAGATTAACATCTGATCCAAACTCAATCACTGGTCTGAGTATATCAAATACATTAAACTTCCTTTTCAGCATAGGAAAATATACTTTCACCAGAAGAAGTATACATCTTCAGGTCGAATTACTCTAGAGGGTTTTGGGTAAAACTTCAAAGATTTTTCCTATGAATAAATAGCCACATGAATCAAATTGAGTTTAGGAAGATAGATAGGTAGATAGGTACAATGTTGCAAAGGTATTTTCTAAAGTAAAATGTACTCTGCACCTTATTTTTCCTAAAAAATATCTTCCCACAAATCATATTATATATGTATAATATATGTAATATGTTATATGTTGATATATGTTAATATATGTTAACATGTATGTGTTAATATATGTAATTGTGCACATTTGTATGTGTACATGTTGAAGCAACAGTTAGAACCAGACATGGAACAATGGACTAGTTCCAAATTGGGAAAGCAGTATGTCGAGGCTGTATATTGTCACTCTGCTTATTTAACTTATATTCAGAGTACATCATGCAAAATGCCAGGCTGGATGAAGCACAAGCAGGAATCCAGATTGCCGGGAGAAATATCAATAACTTCAGATATGCAGATGACACCACTCTTATGGCAGAAAAGGAAGAACTAAAGAGCCTCTTGATGAAGGCAAAAGAGGAGAGTGAAAAAGCTAGCTTAAAACTAAACATTCAAAAAACTAAGATCATAGCATCTGGTCCCCTCACTTCATGGCAAAAGGGAAAAAGTGGAAGCTGTGACAGGTTTTCTTTTCTTGGGCTCTGGTCCCATCACTTCATGGCATATGGATGGGAAACAATGACAGACTTTATTTTCTTGGGCTCCAAAATCACGGCAGATGGTGACTGCAGCCACGAAATTAAAAGATGCTTGTTCCTTGGAAGAAAAGCTATGACCAACCTAGATAGCATATTAAAAAGCAGAGACATTACTTTACCAACAAAGGTCCATCTAGTCAAAGCTATGGTTTTTCCAATAGTCATTTATGTATGTGAGAGTTGGGCCATAAAGAAGACTGAGCACTAAAGAATTGATATTTTTGGAATGTGGTGTTGGAGAAGACCCTTGAGAGTTCCATGGACTGCAAGGCGATCAAACCAGTCAATCATAAAGGAAATCAGTCCAGAATATTCATTGGAAGGAATGATGCTGGACATGAACCCCCAGTATTTTGTCACCTATTACAAAGGACTGACTCATTAGAAAAGACCCTGATGCTGGGAAAGATTGAAGGCAGGATAAGAAGGGGACGATAGAGGACGAGATGGTTGGATGGCATCACCGACTCAATGAACATAAGTTTGAGCAAGCTCTGGAAGATGGTGAAGGAAAGGGAAGCCTGGAATGCTAAGAGTCCATGGGGTCACAAAGAGTTGGACACAACTGAATTACTGAACAACAAATATTTTGGCTGAGGGGAGGAGGTGTTCTAAGTAACACCATGGTCTAGAGTAGCTCTAGAAAGCTTATTATTTGGCTTTTTCTTTTCGATGATTAATAACTATCTCCCAGGTTGGTATTCCAAAGCTGATTGTGTCCTGATCTCTAATTCTAGTTTGTTTATAAAAATTGCTTTCTCAACACTAGCATTGTTAAATAAAAAACCTACCTTCACTGACTGAATCAGCACAGGAACTTTTAATATGCATTAAATGGAAGTAACCCTGCAGGTCAAACTTATACTCACCCAACTATTCTATAGTGATACCTATCATTTTGGTTTTCCTTTTTAATCAAGTCAGGCTTTTATATATGTGTTGATTACATGATTTCCCACAGGATTGTTTTTTAAAGAGTTGAAAATTGTATTTTCACATTTCACAATACAAATGAAAATTACTTTTTTTTGGGGGGGTCGCATTACTTCCCTCCAAAACTACTCTCATTTTGATAGGAAGGGGGAACACGTTTTCCTTGTTATTCTCTTAGGAAACACCCCAAGTCACAGCACCATGATCTTCTGATGAAGATCATGCTTTACATAAAGCAAGTAATGTAAAATTGATATGAAGAGGCTCTCCAATCTCTTTATCTTTCTAGTCAGGTCTTTCCTCACCAGGTGGGCACCATGATGAGACAGGCAGAAGGTCTCATCACTGGGGGTCCAGGCATCATGGGTATGTGGCCTCCCATAGGCAGCCTCATTCTAGGAGCAGGTCCCACTGGCATGATCCCAGGAGGAGGAGGGCTCATCATTGGCATCATGGGAGGGACCCCCATGTGGGGTGCTAGCTTCATCCCTGGGCAGGAGGTCCTGGGAGACTGGGGGGAGGTGGGATCATTGCCCCTGCAGGAGGAGGAGCAGAGAATGGAATAAAAGGTATCTTTCCTTGTTGAAATAGCTGTTGTTTTTATCAATCAGGCTCTGAGCCTGCCCTTCTATGCATTTCTGATAGTAGTCCTTCACATTCTCTTCGTGCTTCCTACCACTGCAGTGTGTCTTTCTCACAGAGGCAGAATCGTGGGTGAGGAATGGATCACAGTAGTCACAATAAAACAGGCATGTTGCTCCGCAGGCCGTTGGCAGCTCTGTTCCCCATAGGATTGTATGTTGGGTGTTTTAGGGAGTGCCTTTCCTCTGCCCCAGATATACTTAAACTTCTGATAATGTAACTTAAGACTCTAATGGCCTCTATAGTATAAAAATTCTGTGAATAGGAAGTAGAATATGTTTAGCTGCCCAAACTCACTTTAGCTCAAGTTTGTTCAGTCGGGTTGTCTATCATTTTTTTCTTAACAAGGGATGAAGTAGAGGACAAAGATATATATGTTGTTTAGAGTATACATGTCGTTTATATTAATGGAGATATGAAACATACATACTTAAGCTGTCACAGTATCTGTCTTAAGAGAAGTATGCTGCTACTTGGTCATTCAGTCATCTACAACTCTTTGCAACCCCATGGACTGTAGCTCCCCAGGCTCCTCTGCCCGTGGGGATTCTCCAGGCAAGAATACTGGAGTGGGTTGCCATGCCTTTCTCCAGGGGATCTTCCCAACCCAGGGATTGAACCCAGGTTTCCTGCATTGCAGTGAATTCTTTACCATCTGAGCCACCAGGGAAGCCCCAGCCCTTAATTTGTTCTAAAAGACTAAAGAGATCATTCCAGATTTGGATGACCCTAAGATATTTTCCATTGAAATGGGAGGCTTGTTATTAATATTCACAGCAATGCAATTGGCATGACCTTCTTTCCAAATAATGCAATTTTTCAGCTTTTTTCCATGCCGAGTTCCATGAAAAAGATGTCATATATAAGAGATAGTTATATAGACATTATTAGCATGGGGTTTGAATTTGACAGTATAAGGATGGTTTTGTACTAAATTTTTTTCATGAAATATAAACCTTAAATACTAACACTGAAAATATTAGAGAACATTTTAGTATAAAGGATAGTGCTAGACATATAACTAAAGCAAGAGAAGCATCCTCTTGATAAGATGCCTAGAATTCAGAATGTGCCTTTTCATCATAATCATGCTAAGGGTCATTGGAATTGAGTGTCTTGATGGTATCATCTGTAAAATGGAGTTAATGGCCCCTTTTCCTTACTTATCTCACAGAATATGGTGAAAGATAATAGAACTTTGCAAGTAGCCTTACAAAGTCATTACACAAATAGAAAGTTTTACTATACCTATGTGGGAATATGTCCTTTGAAACACATTAAGGAAGAGAGTACCATATCTTAGAACTGAGGATACCATTTTATGCAGGTTTCCAAATGTATGATATGGCTGAAAATATTAATCTTATTTGTTATTTAATTTTGTAAGTGAGAATAATTTCTCACTTCTTTCTCATGAAAATATGTAAAATCCCTTTAACATTTCAGAAAATTTAAGTATTTATAATTTTTAATTTCAATAGAAACATTAATTTTTCCACATCGTTCCTCTAAAAGTTCAGTTTTACTTGGAATTGTTTATCAGTGAATGACTTCTTTACAGGGAAAATTTCTCTCCTACACATACTACTTTTAAGCACATTTTCTGAAGTCCATCAACTTGCAGGCCCCCTTCACCCTCTAATTCGATGATATCCTGGCAGACCTTTACCATTTTTCTCTGATCATAGAGAGAACATTTTTCTCTCCAAGGCTAATCTCTTGATCTTGTTACTCTCTATCCTCAAGCTTTCCACTGTTCAATCCTGATCAAAGCTTTTCCAATGGTATATTGAGATCTCCGTGTTATGTGTTTTCATTATCTTCTATGATAGGAATTTAAGAAATGTGATGAGTAAATAATGGCCAAACTTGAAATTCTGATACTTGTCAAAAATATATATATATGATTTGTTTCACTAGTAAAGTTGCTTTATTATCTTTTTGATTTGTTAGTCTAACCCTACATACCATTAAAAATAAGCAAGAAATTGTGATGGGAAAAATTTTGATGTCAAAATGTGTAACGCATACTTAAGGGTTAACTGTAGTAAGAAATATGTGAATGTTATAGGGAAAGAACAAAGCATTTTTGTTAAATGTACAAGAAGGTGGAAATAAACTGGTACTCAAATTAATTTCCTGTGTGGAAAGATGAACTTTACAAATGTAAATTATTTTATATATTTATTGCACAGTTAAAATCTCAATAAATATTGAGGTTTTCAATAATTTAAAATTAAAATTTACTAAAAATAAAAGCTGGATGGTCATATTCAATGTATTTTAAGTTGTTAAGGTGGGGATTTACCCTGCTGTTTGGTCGCTAAGTCATGTCTGACCCTTTTGTGACCCCGTAGTCTATAGCCCGCCAGGCTCTTCTGTCCATTGGATTTCTCTGGCTAGAGTACTGGAGTGGGTTGCCATTTCCTTCTCCAAGGGATCTTCTGGACCCAGGGATCAAACCTGTGTCTCCTGCATTGGCAGGCAACTTCTTTACTACTGAGCCATCAGGGAAGCCCAGGGATTTACCCTATCAAATATCAAATAACATTATAAAGCCACTGTAATTGAAATATGAGATATTAGGTTATAAAAGACATTAGACCTCAGAAATAGAACTAATAATTTCATATATGACAGAGATGAGATCTATTCCCTTTTCCTTTCTAACGTTAGAAACCTATCTACACTTTTAATTTTTGAGTAGCTTCCGTCGTGGAGATTACCCGTTTTAGTTTTATTTTTTTGAAGAGTCAATTTTTAATTAATTTATGAATTCAACCTTTTTCACATTTAAATTAATTGATTTCTGTGTATATATAAATATAAATAATTTTTAATCTTCTTTCATTGAATCTGTTGAATAAATTGTTTGCAAATTCTCTAATATAAAGTTTAGTTTCCTTTATTCCTTTTATTATATTGTCTGTTAAAAAGCTTTTAAAGGTATAAATGTGAAACTGAGAGTATATTTGGTTAATATCTCGTTTTTCTAAGAGATATTTTAATTGGTTTCACTTCTAATACAACCTGCAGTTGTGCAACTGTAGTTTTGATTTTCGCTTTAAGCCTAAGAGAATTGAGAAGTAATTTTTGTCTGTTGTTGGAATTTTTGTTATTTTTCTTTGATTGCCTTTTTTTGATCATTTGTCTGTACAAGATGTTCTTTTATGGAAGTCAATTAAATTATAATTATTTCTGTTATCAGTTTTTATTAATGAACTATGAAAACATGAAAAGAGATGAATTATCTATTAGGGTGGTATGTGGTTCAATGTTTACTTTATTAATCTTGTTTAAATTCCTATAACTTAATTTTTGATTTTTATTTTTACTTTGTCTATTAAAAAACTGAGAAAGAATGTGTTGAGTTTTCCTACTAATGACGTATTTCTGTTTGATCATCATTGTATTTTTCAGTTTCATTGTGTACACTTTGATGTTAAGTTATTCAGTTCTCAAGTTCTGTGACTGTGTTACTGGATATTTTATGTTTACTAAGATAGACTTTTTTGTGTGTGTTCACAACGTGTCTGATTTTCTGTCTAAAATTAGTACTCTCGTTCCTGGAATTTTTGTTCTTCTTTGCTACTCTAATATTTGTTTCTACTTTTATTTTAAGTGATTTTCTTGTAAACCATATATATTAGAATTTTATTTTTCCTTGTAAAGTTATCAGAGACTTTTTACTGGAAATGTACCATGTATTTATTGCTATAACCCAAGATTATTTGCTTTATTTTCAACATTTTGGGAAATATGTGTACACAGTTTGAACTTGGCCACTTTTTTTAAATCACCTCTTTAATGAAATAAGAACAAAATTATATGTTTTAACTTTCTCCATAGTTAGGAGGAGAAATTTTGCCTACTTTTATTTTCCCCATTCTTTTCTTTTTAAATAAGTGTATATAGAACTCTAAAATATTTTAAAATCATATTCTATTCTATATCTTACTCTAGTTTAAGAATAATTTTTCACACTTTTAATGCTGTCAACACATCTTCAGCTATTTTTTTAGATTTAACTTTATAACTAAGCAATTTTGATATTTATCATAAGTTTGCAACCTAGCTCCCCACTCTTGAAACTTAAATACCAAGCTACTTAAACATAGATGCAGATAGTATTTTAAAGAATGACACATAGATTTAATATTTTCTGAACTTTGACTTTTTCTCTGAATATCACTGTGTTGCTTGTTAATAGAAACAATAATGGCCTAGGTATAAAATTTTAAATCCTAACGTTTTCCCCTGAGGAATAAGAAATATTTAAACCAAAAGAAGGACTATATGTGTGGAGTGAAGTCATGATATTGTTGTGTGCTAAAGGGATCAGAGTGAGTCCGTGTAATTCCACAGGGCAAAACCAAGATCAAAGGTAGAAGCTATATAGAAAGTTGGATGAATAAAAAAGTTGATCTCTTTAACACAGAGAGTGTTCTAAAGATAGAGGCAGAGCTGCCTTACAAAATCATAAAATGTAGTACAAGTTTTCCTCCAGTGACTTTGTGCCTCCTTCGTAAGATATTGTGCAGAGGGAATTTATACTAGATTGTTTTAAGAGTAGGGAACATTCCCTTAGGTAGGTACCTGCCTCAAAACTAGAGGATCCATCTCTTACTAAGGCTGGTACATTGTTTAGTGAATTGTAAATAGATGGAACCATTAAGATGAGACTTTACATAAACTGTGCTTTTATTTATTTATTTTTGAGAAAAAAAATAAAGCCTTGTTTACGTTGGTTAATTAATTAATATCCTGTTGCCATCATAGTGTCTCATGCTTTTGCTGCATGATGGATGGTGGAGGGGGCGTGGCTTGGGGAGGCGTGGCTTGCATTTCAGCTATTCAGTAGACGTGGCTCCTTTGCAACCGTCTTTCTGTAGCCCTCCTTTGAATACCAGTCAGATGTACATATACACAATGGAGTATTACTCAGCCATTAAAAAGAATACATTTGAATCAGTTCTAATGAGGTGAATGAAACTGGAGCCTATTATACAGAGTGAAGTAAGACAGAAGGAAAAACACCAATACAGTATACTAACGCATATATATGGAATTTAGAAAGATGGTAACAATAACCCTGTGTACGAGACAGCAAAAGAGACACTGATGTATAGAACAGTCTTATGGACTCTGTGGGAGAGGGAGAGGGTGGGAAGATTTGGGAGAATGGCATTGAAACATGTAAAATATCATGTATGAAAGGAGATGCCAGTCCAGGTTCGATGCACGATACTGGATGCTTGGGGCTGGTGCACTGGGACGACCCAGAGGGATGGTATGGGGAGGGAGGAGGGAGGAGAGTTCAGGATGGGGAACACATGTATACCTGTGGCAGATTCATTTTGATATTTGGCAAAACTAATACAATTATGTAAAGCTTAAAAATAAAATAAAATTTAAATTTAAAAAACAAAAACAAACAAACAAAAAAAACTAAGCATCCATACTGCTCACACTGAAATCCGCGAAAGAATTTGTAACCAGAGCAAAAGCCCTCTAGTGGAAGATCTGTTTGTAACTCTATTACATAGTATGTGACTATTAACTAGAGGGATTCTAAATAGTTCTTTTAGGAACCTTTTAATGTTTTTTTTTTTTTTAATTGCTGAGTTCCAAATAATACTTGGTGGGTAGTCTAAATATTTAATGTTAACATAACAAAAAAGAACACCGCTTTTATTGTTAAACAACACATACCAACTACATAGAAGGGAACAACAGAACAACTGTATCTGAATTTCCATTTTAGAAAACTATCACTAAATGTGTAAACGTGCCATTCTCACTTAACTTATAGCTGAACCAGATAACGTGAAAGAACTTAGAGGAAAACAGCAAAGAAAAGCTGAACTTCTGTTTTATCCTTTACATGGGCTCCTATTCTATGCACAGCAGGGTGATCATAGTTCATAAAGCAGGACCAAAAGCTTACTAGGGTTTAAATATAGCCTGTGACCTCAGGGAATTTCTGGATTTTAGTTCTTGTTCTGCCAGCTCCTGTTAGTTCTTTGTCAATTACCAGAGCTTCAAATTCCTTATCTGAAATTGGAAGGGCTATTGCATGTAATAATAATACCCATTGCTATATTGAGTACTTGCTATGTGCCACACATTGTGCTAAGCACTTTATATGTATTATTTCATTTAATCTTCACAACAACCCATATGTTAGAGATGTGACCCAACTGATTCTACCATTAGAATGTTGGTCTGCCGGACAGCAAATCTATATACCTGAAAACAATATAAATCTTAAAAACCAAATCTAGGTCTAAAATTTTATGAGAAATTGGCCTTGGACTAACTAATGTCAATTACACATTGAATTCTCTGTTTCTGATGAAAACCACCAATGAGTTAATTAACCATACTGTTCCTGGGTCATTTGATTTAATTCTGGTCCTTAGGTTTAGTCTCCTCCCTCATTCCTCTTTCTGTGGCTGCCTATTTTGCTTTCTCTTATTAAGAAATTTTCATTTTCACTGCATTTAAACTGTCAGTATTATCCTTTATCTGGTTTTATGTTTAGCAAGTTAAACTATCCTCATAATTTTATCAAATTTCTAGAAAAGTCCTGTTGGTATTTGATCTGCATTGCATTTTAACATACACTGTAGTTTGAAGAAATTTGACATCTATAGCTATTCTTTAAATATTCAGTCTCATGGCACAGGAGTGCAATATATCTCTGTAATTATGTTGTTTTTTAAAGTAGTTCCCAATAATATTTGATATCCTTCAGTATATGTTTCAGTTCAGTTCAGTTGCTCAGTCATGTCCGACTCTGCAACCCCATGAACTGTAGCACCCTAGGCCTCCCTGTCCATCACCAACTCCTGGAGTCCACCCAAACCCATGTCCATTGAGTCGGTGATGCCATCCAACCATCTCATCCTGCGTCATCCCCTTCTCCTCAGGCCCTCAATCTTTCCAAGCATCAGGGTCTTTTCAAATGAGTCAGCTCTTCGCATCAGGTGGCCAAAGTATTGGGGTTTCAGCTTCAACATTAGTCCTTCCAACCAACACCCAGGACTGATCTCCTTTAGGATGGACTGCTTGGATCTCCTTGCAGTCCAAGGGACTCTCAAGAGTCTTCTCCAACACCACAGTTCAAAAGCGTCTAACATATTCCTTCTTAATTTGTAGGTATCTTCTTTTTCTTTGCTACTTTCTTTCTCATTTATTGGCCCTTCTCTTTTCTTGATCTTCTCCCTATCCCATCAAAAGTAGATGTTAAAACACTTTTATCTTATAAAACCCTAGGTATAGGATTTCCTGTACCCTAATTGTGCTGTCTCATCTATCCCAATGATTGCAACTACCACCTGTACATAGATGACTTCCACATTTATATGTTAATCCAATCTATGTCTATAATTCCTTGTACTCTTCTCTACCAGGTACCATTAGCAATCCCAAACTCAAAATATCCAGAACCAAACTCATTATCTTATTTCTGAGGATAAATTCATACATTTGAATTCCATATTTTGCTTAATAGTATTACAATATGTATCCAAATTCAGAGTATTAGAGCCAGCTTCTTTCTCTCTCTTTTTCTATATACAATCTGCAGCCAGGTCTTAATGCTTTAAGTTCTGTGAAGTTTCCAGCATCCATCCCCTTTTCTCCACTGTCATAACCACTGTCAGAGTTCATGCTCTCCTGAAATCTTGTCTGGATTATTGCTTTGATCTTTAAACCTTTCTTTTTGTTTCCATCTTCTTTCCTGCCATCCCATCTAGCCTGATAACCATCCTGTTCTTCTTTCTATTGCACAGCATCATTTCAGTCTGTCCTGTAGTCAGGATGCTGCAATAGTCCACAGTAGCTCCTTGCCTAACTCAGTACAAGTTCCTCAAATTAGAATTTAAGACCCTCTTACTCCAGTTTCTTTGCATTCTTCCTTTCAGGTGATTCTAGTCCTCAAGCCATCACACTATCCTGCAACTGAACTGTTCACTTCTTTAGAAATACCTGATAATTTTATTCATCTAGCCAAATTGGTCATACTGCAGCTGTTCCCCTGAATACCTCCTTGGTCACCTCTACCTAGTGAAGCCTATATACTTTAAAAGTATATGATATCTCCCTCACCTCATACCTTAATTTTGGTAACTTGTCATGGTATAAAGGAATATTATGCTGTTTATGTACATGACTTTTCTTCATTTCTAGATTTTTCAGCTCTTTAACTGCAGGGATTGATCTTACTCATCTTTCATTCTACTCAGTCTTTTGTGCACATATAGACTTCTCTAAATATTTATTAAAACAAATTATCAGTTCAGTGAGTTCAGTCACTCAGTCATGTCCAACTGCGACCCCATGAACGGCAGCACGCTAGGCCAAACTATCCATCACCAACTCCCGGAGTCCACCCAAACCCATGTCCATTAAGTCAGTGCTGCCATCCAACCATCTTATCCCCTGTTATCCCCTTCTCTTCCTGCCCTCAATCTTTCCCAGCATCAGGGTCTTTTCCAATGAGTCAGCTCTTCACATCAGGTTGCCAAAGTACTGGAGTTTCAGCTTCAACATCAGTCCTTCCAGTGAACACTCAGGACTGATCTCCTTTAGGATAGATTGGTTGGATCTCCTTGCAGTCCAAGTTACTCTCAAGAGTCTTATCCAACACCACAGTTCAAAAGCATCAGTTCTTCAGCGCTCAGCTTTCTTTATAGTCCAACTCTCACATCCATACATGACCACTGGAAAAACCATAGCCTTGACTAGACAGACCTTTGTTGATAAAATAATGTCTCTGCTTTTCAATGCTGTCTAGATTGGTCATAACTTTCCTTCCAAGGAGTAAGCGTCTTTAATTTCATGGCTGCAGTCACCATCTACAGTAATTTTGGAACCCAGAAAAATAAAGTCAGCCACTGTTTCTGCTGTATCTTCATGTATTTGTCATGAGGTGATGGGTTCCGGATGCCATGATCTTAGTTTTCTGAATGTTGAGTTTTAAGCCAACTTTTTCACTCTCCTCTTTCACTTTCATCAAGAGGCTTTTTAGTTCCTCTTCACTTTTCTGCCATAAGGGTGGTGTCATCTGCATATCTGAGGTTATTGATATTTCTCCCGGCAATCTTGATTCCAGCTTGTGTTTCTTCCAATCCAGCGTTTCTCCTGATGTACACTGCATATAAGTTAAATAAGCAGGGTGACAATATACAGCCTTGACATACTCCTTTTCCTATTTGGAGCCAGTCTTTTGTTCCATGTCCAGTTCTAACTGTTGCTTCCTGACCTGCATACAGGTTTCTCAAGAGGCAGGTCAGGTGGTCTGGTATTCCCATCTCTTTCAGAATTTTCCACAGTTTATTGTGATCCACACAAAGGCTTTGGCATAGTCAATAAAGCAGAAATAGATGTTTTTCTGGAACTCTCTTGCTTTTTCAATGATCCAGCAGATGTTGGCAATTTGATCTCTGGTTCCTCTGCCTTTTCTAAATCCAACTTGAACATCTGGAAGTTCATGGTTCACGTATTGCTGAAGCCTGGCTTGAAGAATTTTGAGCATTACTTTACTAGCATGTGAGATGAGTGCAATTGTGGGGTAGTTTGAGCATTCTTTGGCATTGCCTTTCTTTGGGATTGGAATGAAAACTGAACTTTTCCAGTCCTGTGGCCACTGCTGAGCTTTTCAAATTTGCTGGCATATTGAGTGCAGCACTTTCACAGCATCATCTTTCAGGATTTGAAATAGCTCAACTGAAATTCTATCACCTCCATTAGCTTTGTTCATAGTGATGCCTTCTAAGACCCACTTGACTTCACGTTTGAGGATGTCTGGCTCTAGGTGAGTGATCACACCATCATGATTATCTGGGTCGTGAAGATCTTTTTTGTACAGTTCTTCTGTGTATTCTTGCCACCTCTTCTTAATATCTTCTGCTTCTATTAGGTCCCTACCATTTCTATCCTTTACTGAGCACATCTTTGCATGAAATGTTCCCTTGGTATCTCTAATTTTCTTGAAGAGATCTCTAATCTTTCCTGTTCTATTATTTTCCTCTATTTCTTTGCATTGATCACTGAGGAGCTGAGAAAGGCTTTCTTATCTCTCCTTGCTATTCTTTGGAACTCTGCATTCAGATGCTTATATCTTTCCTTTTCTCCTTTGCTCTTCTCTTCTCTTCTTTCACAGCTATTTGTAAGGCCTCCTCAAACAAATTAAATGGACCCCAATTATAGGAATTGCTGGTTCAGACAAAGAAACAAACACCTAATTTTAATTAGATTCAGAAGGTGCCTTGTTTAAAATAAAACCTGAGGTATGCTGATTTCTTCATTTTGTCCTTACCTGACTCAAATTTTAATTTTAAGGTGAACAGCTGAGAACCTCTGATTGCAAAATCCTGCATGTCAATGGGTTTTTCATTGTTAAAATGAGTTATTTGCTAGAAATGCCTCATTGCACCTAGGTATTTGATTCAAAGGCTGTGATTTATGACTTAGACTGGAATTTTATAGGAACAATGTCATATTACACCTGAAAATGTCATTTATTTTAATGCTGTATTTAAATTACACTTATACCAAGTTACAGCAATATTTAAAAAGTAATATTCAGTGCTTCCTTACATTTACCACGTTTTTTAATCAGAGTAGAACTGGGTTCAAAGTTACTGAATGGGGAAACAATTCTGCCACAAAAATGTAACTGTTGAATAATTAATCAAAGAAGAAATGTGTTCAGGTATATGGTTTTGTCTTTCTTTGTTGTGAGAATTTCATTTTTATTTTTGAAATGAATATATTCATGCCCCTGGATTTTCCCTTTTGAAGTGGGATTCATAGCATATCTCAAAACTAAACCCATAGTACATTTTACAGAAGGTAATACAGATACAATTTTCTGATGAATGTGAAGTGTATTTTTCCAAAATGTATTTAAACTAGAATGTTTGGAAGTGGGTATGCTTTAGTGTATTCTGGAGGAAATAAGCAATCATTTAAAATAGTGGATAACTGGGTATAGTAGTGAGTGTAAAATAAAGTTGAGATAATCAAAGTGCTTCCTGACTCTATAAGAATGATCAGGGATTAATTTTCAGCATTTATTCATTTTTTTTTTAATGTTGTGAGACAAAGCATTGAATATGTTAGTTTCACCCTTTGTCCAGAAATAGCTGTAGTTCACATTGCCTGCATTTTTTAATTCAGATCAATAAGTGGGAATTTTAATATCCCCCTTTATTACTAGTAATTTTTTAAATTCCCTGAGTATTTCTCACTTGACTGCAAACCACAAAATAATATGCTTTCTTCATAGATTGTGTCTCTGATCCCCACATTTCTACCCACTCCCAGTCAGAGATGACGGAAGCAACTTAGCAGGCACACACACCAATTAGGAGAAACAAATGTGTCATAATGCATAATTTTTGTTTGTTTCTGGGAGGTCTTTTTCCTTTGAAGTGGCAGCATACTTGTTTGTCTTATTTGTTTTGCAATAGAGGTATAGATTTAGCGAGGAAGCAGTGGTATTCACCTCTATTTTCCTGGAGATCAGTTGTAGGTGTTTATGAGGTATGTGATGGTGATTTTATGGGTCAGAAATCTAGGATTTAGATACCTTATAGACAGGAGCAATCTAACCAACCCATGTAGGAACTGAACTTATAACCAACAAAACAAACGGGTGAACAAGCAATAAAAAGATCGAGTTGGTTTGAAAAGTAAAAGCTTCAACTCTTTTTAGGTCACGTTCAGAGCTTCTAGTCAAAACCATTTCTGAACACAACTCCAAATAAGTCTAGTGTTTTTAAAATATTCATAGTAGTATTTTATTCACTAATTTGTACCTATTGGGATGAGTACGTGCTTTGTATTACTGATGCCAAGAGTGCCTTGTCCCAGAGAATTTCATTTTGTATGACAGAAGACAAATGAACAGCAAAATGATTTTACATGGTTTACTATTCTGAAAAGCAGTGTTACATTTTTTTTAAAGTATTCCGTAGCTAAATAAGTCTGGAAAACATTGTGTTAACATTCAGTCAGGCTTCTTTTTTTCTTCTTCCTTACAAAAGTACTTAGATTTCAACATTTTAATCTTTTTTTTTTAACATCTTCATTTTATTTATTTTTGTAATTTTTTTTAACTTATCTGCCTATTGGGTCTTAGTTGTGGCACATGGAATCCAGTTCTCTCACCAGGAATGGAGCTTGTGCCCCTACATTGGGAGCACTGAGTCTTAACCACCCGTCTGCCAGGAAGTCCCTAATATTTTAATCTGCATTGTGAATCTATTAGAGGAAAATATGGTGTGTGGCCTTTCATAATCTAATTAGTCTATGAAAACTTTGTACACAGTACGTATCAGCTCCATTTGTTCTATAGAACACAGTTTGAGACGGATTATCTATAATATGCATGTGTGTGTGAGTTGCTTAGCCGTGTCCAACTGTTTGCAACCCCATAGACTGTAGCCCACCAGGCTCCTCTGTCCTCCACTATCTCCCAAATTCATGTCCATTGAGTTAGTGATGCTGTCTAACCATCTCATCTTGTACCAACCCCTTCACCTTTTGCCCTCGATCTTTCCCAGGATCAAGGTCTTTTCCAGTGAGTCAGTTCTTCATATCAGGGGGCCAAAGTATTGGAGCTTCAGCTTCAGCATCAGTCTTTCCAGTGAATATTCAGGGTTGATTTCCTTTAGAATTGACTGGTTTGATCTCCTTGCAGTCCAAGGGACTCTCAAGAGTATTCTCCAACACCACAGTTCAAAAGCATCAATTCTTTAGTGCTCAACCTTCTTTACTGTCCAACTCTCATACTCATACATGACTACTGGAAAAACCACAGCTTTGACTAGATGGGCCTTTGTTGGCAAAGTGATGTCTCTGCTTTTTAATATGCTGTCTAGGTTTTTGTCATAGCTTTCTTTCCCAGGAGCAAGCATCTTTTAATTTCATGGCTGCAATCACTCTCCACAGTGATTCTGGAGCCCAAGGAAATAACTCTGTCACTGCTTCCACTTTTTCCCCTTCTACTTGCCATAAAGTGATGGGACCAGATGTCATGATCTTAGTTTTTTAAGTGTCAAATTTTAAGCTAGCTTTCTCACCCTCCCCTTTTATCCCTGTCAAGAGGCTCCTTAGCTCCTCTTCACTTTCTGCCATTAGAGTGGTATTATCTGTATATCTGAGGTTGATATTTCTCCCATGAATCAGACTCTTGAGAGTCCCTTGGACTGCAAGGAGATCCAACCAGTCCATCCTAATGGAAATCAGTCCTGAATATTCATTGGAAGGACTGATGCTGAAGCTGAAACTCCAATACTTTGGCCACCTAATTAGAAGAACTGACTCATTGAAAAGACCCTGATGCTGGGAAAGATTGAAGGCAGGAGGAGAAAGGGATGACAGAGGATAAGATGGTTAGATGGCATCACCAACTCGATGGACATGAGTTTGAGCAAGCTCCAGGAGTTGGTGATGGACAGGGAAGCCTGGCGTGCTATAGTCCATGGGGTTGCGAAGAGTTGGACACAACTGAGTGACTGAACTGAACTGAACTGAACCTTGATTCCAGCTTGTGCTTCATAAAGCCCAGCATTTCTCATGATATGCTCTGCATAGAAGTTAAATCAGCAGGGTGACAATACACAGCATTGTTGTACTCCTTTCCCAATTTTGAACCAGTCCCTTGTTCCATGTCCAGTTCTAAGTGTTGCTTCTTGACCCACATACAGTTTCTCAGGATACAGGTAAGATGGTCTGGTATGATCATATCTTTAAGACTATAAAAAGTATAAACACAAAATTCATAAGAAAAGCCACATATCTAGACTATGTTTCATGATAGATTTTTGAAGCATGTTAAACTTATTTGCCAAAACAGAACCATAATATAATCTTGATAAAGGTCTATGTGACAGGTTTCCTGTAGGAAAATTTTAATTTAAGGAATATGTTTTCACATTGCCTCCAACAAGAAAAATAAATATATTGACAATTTGACAGTGATAATATGAAATTTTACTTGGTACTATTTTTCCTATTATGAGACCTTAAAAAAAGAAACTCTAAAATAAGGAGTAAGGCAAGCCTATTTATCATTTTGAAATATAAAGGAGTATAACCTGAGCCCCAAGTTAAACATCCATTCTTTATGTAGGCTGAAGAAAGAGGAAGTGTGAGGAAAACAGCTAGTGGTTCTGAGTATTAAGCTTCTTGAAGGCACAGATTATTTATTTTCTACTTCCCTTCTATATGCCCAGGGCCTACGAAGGTACCTGGTGCATATAAAGTCATCCAAAATATTACTTTTATACTTCAGTGGAATTTCAAGAATTGTCCTGGGGTACTTAATAAGATGGGGCCACTGACTTGCCAGTAGCCCTTGGGTCAGGTCATCTTAACTCTGCAAAAGCCAATCCATTGTAGATGCCACCAGGAGACCTGAGTGTCTGCCTGCTTGACTCCAATGGCATTCAGAGAGGTAAATGATTAGAACTCTGGTAAATGGTCACCAGTGAAGAAAAGTTTCAGGTTGTCCAAGCCAATGTGCAAAGTGTAGTCAAAGGATATTTGAAATAAGTAACAATCAGAAGTAGAAACCTGATCCTGTATCTGTAATGATAAATGATCTACCTGTGAAGTGATGGAGGCTCAAGGCAGACTTCAGCCTGCAAAAGGGAAAGAGAGGACATTAATCTATCAGGATCTTATAGTCCTCACCCAAGGTCCTGGAGAAGGTAGAGTTGTGGCCAAAGGTATCAGGGTATGAAATGATAGTAGAAAACTAGAGGACATTCTTATTTATCTCTGTTCTTCATGGCGGTGTATGTGCAACTCAGTTCAGAACAGCCTTGGTTTTGATGACCTTGGGAGAGCAGATTTTCCAGCTGGGAAGCTGATTGGCCCCTATTGTCAGATTGGGTTCCAGGAAGATTCAGTCTGCATTATAAGTGCATACCTAATCAGCTTTAGTACTTCAGTTTTCTTTGAGTCAGCCTGGTCCACTATTATAATGGAAAAAACTGAAAATTCCAGATTAAATTATTAACTTTGCATAGGGTTAGATATCATATTGGAGAAGGCAGTGGCACCCCACTCCAGTACTCTTGCCTGGAAAATCCCATGGACGGAGGAGCCTGGAAGGCTGCAGTCCATGGAGTCGCGAACAGTCAGACATGAATGAGTGACTTCACTTTCACTTTCCTGCATTGGAGAAGGAAATGGCAACCCACTCCAGTGTTCTTGCCTGGAGAATCCCAGGGACAGGGGAGCCTGGTGGGCTGCCATCTATGGGGTCGCACAGAGTCGGACATGACTGAAGCGACTTAGCAACAGCAACAATAGATATCATATATCAGAACCAGAGCCCAGACTCTAGTCTTCAGATATAGATATACATACTTATAACTCTGCCTTCACCTTTGTCCCTTTCCACATTAGCTCTTATGTATAGTCTCTATTTTAGACTGCTTTAAGAATAGATCTCCTTCCTCTTTTTCCACACCATTTCATTAGGATATGTAGTTTACTCATCACCTCAGTCTCATAATAAATAGATAATTATCTTATTTTTTTCACATGTGTACCTTATACAAAAAGTAACAAAAAGACCAGCACAAAATAAGATAACCCATCTTTCAGTGGTCACATATTCTCTTTTTCCTTGTTAATCTCACACATTGAAAAGAAGTTCCTGTTTCACATAGTCATGTATTTTTCTTGGTATCTGAGAGCTGAAATATTAGAAGGCGGTCTTTTGGTCCAAGATCCATTATTATCACCAAATATATTTTAGGATTCAAAAAATGTGAAGGCTCTTTTGGACATCAGGGCAATAAAGGAGATTATAAAATGTAGTTTGAGAAAATAAGGACACTAAAAGAAGGAAAATATCTCAAGAAAAACTGTCCCCAGGACTTTGTTTTAAAATACTGATTTTCCTATGGTGGTGTTTGCTCATATAGAGGAAAAATGCGAAAAGTATTCTGTGCAAAAGTATATGAACCAAACTGTTACATTTGGAAAATGTGCACAAACATTTTCACCTTTCATTTGCCATTTTCTTTTTAAATCTCAAATTTTCTTTTAAAATTTTTTAATAGTATACCCGAGTATTACTCCAGATAGACATAGGAACTATTTCACTTAGTGTTAGCTTAGTGTTATCAATTTTACTGGGATTTCCTATTTCAGAAGTTTACCCAAAATAAGGTGTTGTGGTTTTAAAAATAATTGTATAAAAACAATACATCACTCAATTCATTTATATTATGTACTATATATAGTAGATATGTATTATATGTACTATATATGTATATTATGATAAATTTAAGGACATCAGCACCAATGATTCGTGTAACTGTATTAATATCTATTTATTTGGCCCTTCTCATTAATCAAGCCAGGGATCAAACCTGGGTCTCCTGTGTTGTAGACAGATTCTTTAGTATCCGAGCCACTAGGGAAGCCCAGAACAATCATATTGTATTTTTAATACCATTCTCTGTTTATAAAATGCAAAAAAAAATCATATGAATTCTTCCAAATATCTTTTTCTCTTTCGTATTTTGGAAAATTTCTCATTTTTTGATCCACCTGTTCAGAATGAATGATGTGTTATTTTAAAGGTGGCAAACTATGAAATACAGCAACTTTCATAATGATCATAAATAAGCCATTTGAGTTCTAAAAATATTGCTGCCAGTGGAATACTTTATTGGGGTTTAATTTTAAAATCCCCATAGAAAATATGCTGTATTCCATAAAAACTAAAAAAATGAATGTTTAAATATATATGCAGGTAATTTTTTTCTTTTAATTTTGCATTCTGAACCCACATAGCTATCCTAGCTCTTCAATTTCTGTTCAGGAGAAGTTCATCTGTAGGAGTGTTTATGTTGTCAACGCAGCAATCATATTGAAGAAAGACATTTTACAATGCAATCACCTTTGCAATTGCCATTTCTGCAGTGATGGCTATCTAAGCGAATTATGTCACAGTCTTTTTTCTTCCCTTTCTTCATTTAACTACTTGATAGCACTTTTCTACTAAACCCCTCCTTCTAGAATAATTGAAATAATATGCCAAGAACATTAGAAATCCCCACAAAAATTCCAAATTTTATTTTTAAAGGTCTGAAATGTCATCCTAATAGAAAATGTCATCTGCAGAATCCTGAATTAGAGAAGCCATCCATGGGTTGTGGACTATGGGGCCACATTTATTTATTTTGACTGTTATGGATATAATAAATCATTCTAAAATAATGTTGACATTTGTGCATTCTGCTAACATGGCAGTTTAACAGCCTGCTCCATATACTGCTGCTTGAGTTAAGGATTTGCTATCACATTTTCCAGCTTAGTTCTCCCAATCTTAACACAGCAGACAGTGGTAATGTCAACTGCAGAAGTGCCAAGAGAGAAAAAGATGGATAATGTATTCATATTTATGGGCGATTTTAAACTTCATGCCATTGAGCACATTTCTCTGAATGGCTCTTCTAGCTCACAGCTTTTGCTTCTTTTCTCTGTCTTTGGGCTACATGAAGGCTTTTTTCGCTTTAGGTATGGCTTTCACTTTGATTTAATCCTGCTCTCTCTGCCCACCAACAGGAACACAGAATGCATTAGCAAGAAAGATATCATAATTGAAATCAATACCATGACTTTGAAGAGTGTTTCCATGATGAGTTCTGGTCCTGTGTATTTTATATGCTGCCATAACCATGTTGATGTAATGGATTAGACATTTCCATCAATTCAGTCCATACCACCCCCTCCCCTCCACATACACAGACACACTAGCACAATGCTTAGAAACATTTCTTTTAGACTGAATTTATTGTTCAGCTCTTGGACTGCCAGTTGTTTGATTAGACTGAACCATTCAATACATAAAAAGAAGAGATGTACTTGTTCTTCAGGTCAAAAATGTGATTCAAGCACCACGATGAACACTTTGTCTGCCTTCACTATAAAAGTGCTAATTCAGATGTGCAAATGAGCATATATTTCCATTTCTGATTGCTATTTGCATGACATTTCCCCCCTTGACTTCTAATCATTGTTGACTCCTGAAACCTTCTTGGCCGTACTTGACTGCCCATATTTTCCTCCACTAATTCATTAGGTGAGCTTTTTCTAGCACTTTGCCATTCTACCATGTGCTGATCACTCAAACACAAACTTTGAAATTTTGCAGGTGTGGAATGAATTGGGGTGATGACCTCTGTGTGTCTTGTTTTCCTGTAGAAAACATGTGTATGAAATTCTAAAGAAGGACCTTAATACTGAATACCAAAGCCAGACAACCCACCTCTGAAATTGTCTTCTGTGAGTTTTTCTAGTAACATCCTGGCCTTGGTAGTGGAGAAGCAGCCATAGTAGCCACACTTAGGATGTCCTAACTTTCTTACAAACAAGCATGATAAGAATTTGGCATTTCCTGCAGAAGAAAGAGAATTTTTGCTTTAAAAATTTTTTGCTTAGAAAATTCTCCATAAAAAGTACAGTAGTGATGCATACCAGATCCCTCTGGTGCTCACATTTTTTTTTTTTTTAATTTTCTGTGCTGGGTCTTCTTTTTGTGACCTTTGATTGTCCATGACTTCCTTGAATACCTGCAAAACTTCAACAATTGTCAGATGTCATAAGAGTAGATTTCTAGACAAAGGGAATGTCATAAGCCATTAGCATTTTTTAATCCATTGATTTTATGCATGTGAATATAAAGGAAACCTTAATCAAGATGAGTTTATTTGCTACTATGGATACCAGTGAGCTTCCCAAGTGACGCTAATGGTAGAGAACCCACCTGCGAATACAGGAGATGTAAGAAGACATAGATTCAATCCCTGGGTCGGGCAGATCCCCTGGAGGAGGGCATGGCAACCCACTCTAGTATTCTTGCCTGAAGAAACCCATGGACACAGAAGCCTGGCACACTACAGTCCATATGATTACAAAGAGTGGAACACAAGTCAAGTGACTTAGCACACACGCATGCAAGGATACCAACATATTTTTCTTAAACTTCTATCTTTAGCTCTTGCTTTCTCTAAATTAACATTTGTATTCTGTCTAATATCTCAAAGTTCTGTTGAAATTAGGAAAAATATTTATTTTTTTCTTTTTGTTCATTTTGCTTTTCTGAATATAAATGTCAAGCATAATCTTTCAATCTCTCACAAGCACATTTTAAGTGTATACCTATAACAAATCGTAAAATGCTGTCCTTTTTTTTTTCAGTCTTTATGACGTTTTAATTTTAAAGATGAAATTTATTTCAAAAGTTCTTATATAAACCAATCATGAATAAACTTTTATAATGAACTTCTCAAATCTTTTTACTATCTACCTTTCTGGCTCAGCTGGTAAAGAATACGCCTGCAATGTGGGAGACCTGGATTCGATCCCTGGGTTGGGATGATCCCCTGGAGAAGGGAAAGGCTCCCTACTCCAGTATTTCTGGCCTGGAGAATTCCATGGGACTGTATAGTCCATGGGGTCACAAAGAGTCAGACTTAACTGAGTGACTTTGACTTTCTTCTTGGGATAGCTTTGTTATAATACTATTACATTTCCTTTTTTATTCAAATGAACTGTTTTCAAGATTAATGATTATTAGCAAATCTTGATGCAAGATAAACATGATACTATAAAATTACCATTTCCTATCAACTATCTAAAGTAAAAAAGTATTTGGTACTGAGTGTTCTTATGTTCAAATTCTAAAAGTAATTTTTAGTCCCAAGGGAACTTGGTACTCCAAGACTTAAAAAAAAAATTTTAATGATATTTACATAATATATATATTTTTAATCACTAAGTTCCTCCTCATCACTGAAGTATGTGCTTTTCTTTATCCTTGGGCATCTTGAATCATCTGATGTTGAAGGACCTCCTGAACTGGGTTTCCATTTTTTTTGTTCTTCTTCAATTTTGGCTTGCTGGAAAGCTATGGCCTGACTGAGGCTGTCAAGAGCAGGATCTTCCCCTTCATCTTCACTTTCTTCTACTTCTTCAATTTCTTCTTCTGGCTCAGGAATTTTCTTTTTTTTCTTTTTCTCTTTCTTCTTTGGAGGTTCTTGTTCTCCAAGCATATTTTTAGGACAGGCATAACTTAAGTGTCCACTTTCCCCACATTCATAACACTTAGATTTATCAAAGTAGTTTCGTCTTCGGATGAGCTCAGCTGCTCTTCCATTGTCAATAGCAATGCTTGCTTTTATCACTCTACCAAATAACTGTTTGTTGTTTATTGCCCGGGTACAGTTTTGTGCAGAGTCTTTATCCAAAAATAAAATAAATGCAACCCCTTTACTCCTTCTGGTATCTTTATCTTTCATTATAGTAACCTTTACAACTTTGCCATACTTGGAAAATATCCGATATAAGTCATTGTTGGTCAGGGAAAAGGGCAGATTGGATACATACACTGTGCTTTTACTTGGGGCCAATCCACCACTCATTTCTTCAAGTGGGGTGGGCCCAGGGGGAGGGCCAGAAAAGCACGAGCCCTCAGCTCACTTGGGGCTCAACCCCCAGCGTTCGTCGCTCCTTGCAGCTGGCATCACGGGTCCTGGGAGGGGTCAGGCGCAGGAGACGAGAACTGTCCTTTTTTTTTAAGTATAGGCATTAAAGGTTGAATCAGGAAATGTTGCATATTTAGAATGTTTTTGATAATCACAAAATGCAAGCTAGAGGATATCTATTTTTTCCATTAAGGTTTCCCTGGTGGCTCAAGGGTAAAGAATCTGCCTGCCAATCCGGGAGATGTGGGTTCAATCTCTGGGTTGGGAAGATCTCCTAGAGAAGGAAATGGCAACCAACTCCAGTATTCTTGCCTGATAAATGTCATGGGCAGAGGAACCTGGTAGGCTACAGTCCATGAGGGTTGCAAAAGGATTGGACATGACTTAGCGACTAAACAACAATAACGTAATGGGGATATTGTTTCCACACACTCACCCTGCAGTGTTGATGGTAGGATTATTTAAAAGCCATTGTCGAGAGGTAAATGATTCCAGTACTACACAGATAATAAATGCATGCATGCAATGCTTAAAATAAATGAACAACTCTAGAAGATACTTAATATAAGTGGTTCCTAGGAGAAGGCAATGGCACCCCACTCCAGTACTCTTGCCTGGACAATCCTATGGACTGAGGAGCCTGGTGGGCTGCAGTCCATGGGGTCGCACAGAGTCGGACACGACTGAAGCAACTTAGCAGCAGCAGCAGCAGAGATGTTAATTTTTACTAAGTAATTGAAAAGTGGGTGTTTCTAAACTGAGGTAATAATTTTACTTTTATTGACAAACAGAAACAAGAGGAAGTTTGTGTTTGTTACACAAATAGCCTCTGCTGCCTTTAAACAGAAAAAACCCAAACTACAGCAACAACAAGTAGAACCCAGGAACAAACAATGTATGTGTTTCTTAATAAGTCACTTTTCTGTCACTAGCTGCTATATAAATTCTCAGGAAACCAGGCAGAATAAAGTATGCTGATTCATTTCATTTTTTTGTGCTTATCTGTTTATTTTCCTGAAGTTGTTTGATCACTCTGGCTTTTCATTTTCCATATCTTTATGGCTGTATGGACTATTTCTGAAGATTGGCTCAATATATCAGAACGCCATCTCTCCTGCCTTGTTAAGTTTCCTCCAGAAAAACAGTTCTTAAATAGCTTCCCTTCCCCCTTTATTGAAGCTTATCCAACAATTGAACTCTCTAGGAACTTTGAAAAAATGAAGCTGATTAAATGTTTCTGCAGTTTCACAGGCCTGTCTGTATCTTGAAATGTTCAAGATGAGAATCTGTTGACATGGATAACTAATAACATATAAGCGTATCTTCTGCGCTTTGCTTAAACATGTTGTTGCACAGGCAAAGCTTTTCATGCAGCATCAGATTCAGTTTAACCATGAAGGAAAATATTGCAGAATGAATGTTCAATGTCTGTATTTTGTTTGCACAGCCATGAGTCTACAGATATATATGTGTATATGTTAGGATGTGACACAAGAGTTTTCTAGTTAAGTGTCTTCTGTGATTTGTGAATAGACAAACTCTTTAATAAACAAATTTGTTCATATTCCCATTGAAATTCATTTAGTTCAATGCTGCCCAATAGACCTTTCTGCAGTGATGAAATTATTCTGTATTTGTACTGTTCATTGCAGTAGCCACTAGCTCCATGTGGCTTGTGCACGTGGCTTGTGACTAGTGTGACTGAAGATCTGTATTTTTAAATTTTATTTTATTGAGTTAAATTTAAATAGCCACTTATAAAGGTAGCTGTTGCTTTGGACAACTCAGAGCTAGTTGATATATGAATTCAACTTGACATGATTAAATCATTATTTTGTTCAGAGTGTACATGTAGTCAAGTACCTTCAGCACCTCAGAGCTAAAAGAGGATACACGACTTCTCCCCTAAATCCAGTTCATGAACACATTGTGCATGAACAGAATGAAGCTAGTTATATTAATAAAGGGAACGTACAGGAGACCATACCAGAGAGTAGTTCAGGGTATGCACCTTAGAGTATGACAGACTTGAGTTCAAATCCTGTCTCTGACCTGCACTTGCCCTATTATCTTAGAGAAGACATTTAAAGGTCTCTGAGCTTCCATTTTCTAAGTTATAATTGGAGCTAATAATAATGAAATCAAGTCTATACAAAACTTAACACTCAACACAGAGAAGTGACGATGGTAAAGGTGATCCTGTTCATGATAGTGTCCCCTTCATACATTCAGACTTATTTAATCCCATTACTTCTATTCAAATACGTCTACATTTCTCAGATGAGACAACTAAAACTCAAAGTCACTATATTCAAAATCACTTAACTAATCCAAAATTTAAATTATAAGTCTAATTCTAAAGACCTCATTCTACTACTTACTTCTTTTTAGTTCAGTTCAGTCACTCAGTCGTGTCTGACTTTTTGCAACCCCACGGACTGCAGCACGCCGGGCCTCCTTGTCTATCACCAACTCCCGGAGCTTGCTCAACCTCATGTCCATCGAGTCAATGATGCCATCCAAACATCTCATCCTTTGTCGTCCCCTTTTTCTCCTGCCTTCCAGCTTTCCCACCATCAGGGTCTTTTCCAATGAGTCAGTTTTTCGCATCAGGTGGCCAAAGTATTGGAGTTTCAGCTTTAGTAACAGTCCTTGCAATGAATATTCAGGACTGGTTTCCTTTAGGATTGATTAGTTTGATCTCCTTGCAGTCCAAGGGACTCTCAAGAGTCTTCTCCAATATCAACAGTTCAAAATCATCAATTCTTCAGCACTCAGCTTTCTTTATAGTCCAACTCTCACATCCGTACACGACTACTGAAAAAACCATAGCTTTGACTAGATGGACCTTTGTGGGCAAAGTAATGTCTCTGCTTTTTTATATACTATCTAGGTCTTTCATAGCTTTTCTTCCAAGGAACAAGCATCTTTTCCAATTAGACCTTCCTGCCAAAAGTCTAAACTTTTATTCTTAACTACAGGTTTGTCACCCTGAAGGTGATCTAAGTCACATTTAGGGATGAGAATACTAAGTAGGTTGTTGACCTCAGCCTTTAAAATAGGATTACCAAGGAAGCAAAAAAGGAAGAAAAGACTAAAGCAAACAACAAAGAAATATGGGGGAGTAACTCTCTCTGAATCTATATTTGAAGAATATACATTTCCTACCTTCTGAAAGAAGGTGGATGGCAGAGAGAAAAAAGAGAATATAAGTCACACAAATATGAATGACTTGTCCTTAGGGTTCAAGCCCTACCTGGCTCTACTTACCTATTTCAAACAATAAATGCAACAAAAGTTTCATAAAATATGGGTTCCCACCTTTCAAAAAGCATAACTCTAACTGATATGTTCATTACCATCATTTTATCAGGCTAGACTAATCAAATTAACAACTTTTTCTTTGCTGGAGTAGGGATAGGGAGACAAAAACCTGACTGCAAAAGAGACCAACAGTTCCCTTTTCCTATGTTTAAGTATGGCAGAAAGACTTTGAAAGCACACCTTCAAAATTATTCTACTACCTGAGTGGTAGACCCTTTGATAGATGCTCCCTAGAGGTGAAGGAGATTTGTGTTATGACTCAATGCCAGGAAATACAACTGCCTTCAAACTAAAAAAAAGAAAAAAACAGAGATGGAATTGACATTTTCCTGGTAAATCCAAATAATCTAGGTCATGATTCCTAACTGGTGAGTAACTGACTCCTGCTGGGATATAGTAATTAATTGCGAGAACCCATTGATTAATCTATATTTGTAGAGACTTGATTGGTAGACAGAATAAATAAATATTATATAAGCTGCATATACATGTTGCAAGGTTTAAAAATATACATATGTGGTTTAATTGCAAAGATGGATTGATTTTAAACAGGAAATTCAGAGTGCTTGTGAAATTATGCATTTTCTCAACCACCATCAGAGAAATACAAGCAGTGGCATCTTGGGAGAATCTATATTATTCAAAGTCTGTCATGAAAATAATACCATACTGAAGCTCAGTTCCTGGCTCCATATGGCCTTCCCGAGACCTTCTGGGAATGATGCTTCTTTCTTGGTTATGTGATATTTACTCTTGCATTTAAACTCTCTAACTGGATAGAAGCCTCATAAAGAAATGAATTTTTTTTTTAAATTTTTGTTCCAATACCAAAAAATAGTCACAGAAACAGTATCTAGAACACAGAGATGAGTTCATAAAACCCTACCAATTCTAGAGCTACTGATTCATTTGTCTACTCAAATTTTATAGAAGTGTGGAAGCTTGAATTCAATTTTATTAAGGACATACATACAGTCCTTCCACTTAAAGTACTATGGGTCTTTATTTTTTTCTTTAGAAGAGTTTTATAAAACTTGCTGTTGATTATAGTATCACAAAACATCTATTGTATCTCTCAGCTTATTAGCTCATATGGATAACATCTATTATAAAGAAACCCAATTTTTAAAATTCTTTCAACTAATTTCCATGAATTAACAATATCCCATTAAACTGATAGAATTCAAGGATAGAAAATAACACAATTCCCAATTACTCTATTAAGTTCTACTTTAGAAATCTGTGGTCCAGTGACTACTAAAGTGTAGGGAAATTGTTCAAATTGTTGTCTTCAGCTTTTTTGTTTATTTATAATCTACTGATTCAATGCCTAAAGTCACTGAGAAACACAGCTGGAGATGTAGCCACCACCAAGAACCCAAAGCCATTAGAACTTGAAAAAACATTGAAATAATTGGGCCTTGAGTTTAGTACAAACAAGTTAATGTGATCTCATGCCATACAGAACATGGATTGTTTCTGACTTTATAGAAGGAACAAAATTCATTCAGGATTTCTTTTTGTTTGATTAAAATAGCTTTAGAGTAAGCTCACTGGAAGTTCTTTTGAATTATTTATGCTTATAGCCCTAAAGCTAAGTAGATAAGTTGTTGGAATTTTTTTTTTTAATGTGAATAGCTTTATAGCTTGTCTTCCCATGATTATAAGCCTGAGAGGATGAATCTGTTTTCTTATCAGTTGAAGTAAAATATAAAATACACCAAGGTGTTCATTTACTAAAATATTTCCATTACTTATTAATCAAGCCACACCATTATTTCACCATACTCCTGAAATGTTCTAGAATTGTTCTGATTCTCTATAAATGTACTCTTTCTGAACAGTAAATTTATTAACTATGAACTTATACCTTAAGTTTCTCCAAGACAAAGATATCTTTATTTTTTCATTTTAGCTTAATGTTGGCCTATAATTCAAAAGTTTTATTAAACTGAACTATTACTAACAGTGATTTGATTTTTATACTTTAAAATAAATCCACAAGTCAGGACACAAAAATTCTTTGTAAGACCATCAGGCAATACATCCTGACTTTTAGTTCAGAAAATATGAGCACTATAACCAGGAAGTACCAACAATGTCATGAGACCAATTGCAGTATGAACAGAAATTCCCAAAGGAAGCTGAAGCTAAGAGCTACTAGAAAGAGTTCTTTAGATTTATAAGCTCCAGACAGATGACACCAACAGAGTGAGACAGAAAGAATAAGATATACAGTGAGTCTAACAGAGTATTTCCAGCACCAAACCATGTATCACATATATCAGGTATTCAATGTATGTTTGATATATGAAAATCTCTAATGTATTAAAACTAAAATCAACATCATCAGGAAATGTTTAGAAGGTAGGTATATAAGATCTATGAGAGAAAGCTTTAAAAAATGTCAGTATAGTCTGTGGAGATTGGCAGCACAATTTCATAACTGCTTTCAAGCTTACATAAGCTTATTAAGAGTTTTGCACTCTGTGATAAATGGATTAAGAAGAAAGTTGGCATATGGAACACATCCATTTATCTTTCCTCCCTCTTAAAACTTCATTAATTTAGCTATACAGGAACAAACCCAGAAACGACAAAGAAAAGGAAAGAGGCTATAACAGCAGAAAAGTGATAATCAATAAAATGGTAGGAAATGGAAAGTAGATGACCAAGTGCTAAAGACTTAGTAGAACAGACTATGGACTAAGGACTAAGGATTCGCTCAGTTGTGTCTGACTGTTTGTGACCCTGTGGACTGTAGCCCAGCAGGCTCCTCCATCCATGGGATTCTAGGAACAGCCTAAATACCTGCAGGAGGCAGAAGGTGATAGCCATGTGAAGTGAGCTGACTCAAGTCTACACAAATGCTCAGGAATTATAGACATCATGTACCTCTGAACACTTGGGTGAGTGAGTATAAAAACTGCCATATCATTTGAAAACCTGTACAAAAAGCATCCAGAAGCCCCCATCTCTTCACTCAACTGTAATAGACAGGAGCCTTATACTCTCTAGAAATTAAATTAGGAAAGTTCTCCAAGAAACCAGATAAAATAAATGGGAAAAAAATAGGTACAATTTTGTACACAGGAAATGAGAATTAGCTATGAATCTCCCCAACTTTACACATGAGTCTACCCCCTGGCTACCCGCACCAGAACTTTGCAATAGAAGGCTCATAATTCCAGGCTCCTCTTACCTCCTTTCTATGGAGAAATGGGCACATTGGATAAAGAAGATTCACCACAAGATATATCATCATAAAATACTTTATACAGGCTTAACAGAGTGTTGTCTGTATCAAAATGTGAAGAAAATGTGAAGAGTTGCATATGAGCTCCCCCTTCCCCCCAGGAGCTGTAGTAGCAGAGGTCTGTTGTTTTTGGCTCTAAGGCTTGTGGGGATTTTTAAACTCAAACTTAAAATTCTAAACATAAAAGTCTCTTTTAATTGCATTAGGATATAAATGGGCAATTATGTATTTATAAACACTAAACATTTTAGAAACAACTGTAAGAATTCTTATATTAGTTTTAATAAAAAGTAAGCTAGGGCCAAAATAATAGCTCAGTAATGTCCAACTCTTTGCGACCCCATGGAGTGTAGCCCACTTAAGCTCCTCTGCCCATGGGATTCTCCAGGCAACAATACTGGAGTGGGTAGCCATTCCTTTCTCCAGGGGATTTTCCTGACCCAGGAATTGAACCCAGGTCTCCTGCAGTGCAGGCAGATTCTTTACTGTCTGAGCCACCAGGGAAGCCCAAAATAATGAACACAAGTCCAATATTTGGTATAAAAGGAACTGTATTTTGAGATGGGCTTGGAAACCAAAACCAATTGATAACATTCACTTAAGCCAAAAGGCAGATCTTAAATTTCCAACCTACTTACTTAGGCTCCATGTGAACAGAAGGAACAGCCAGATCAGATCAGATCAGTTGCTCAGTCGTGTCTGACTCTTTGTGACCCCATGAATCGCAGCACGCCAGGCCTCCCTGTCCATCACCAACTCCTGGAGTTCACTGAGACTCACGTTCATCGAGTCAGTGATGCCATCCAGCCATCTCATCCTCTGTCGTCCCCTTCTCCTCTTGCCCCCAATCCCTCCCAGCATCAGAGTCTTTTCCAATGAGTCAACTCTTCACATGAGGTGGCCAAAGTATTGGAGTTTCAGCTTTAGCATCAGTCCTTCCAAAGAACACCCAGGACTGATCTCCTTTAGAATGGACTGGTTGGATCTCCTTGCAGTCCAAGGGACCCTCAAGAGTCTTCTCCAACATCACAGTTCAAAAGCATCAATTCTTCGGTGCTCAGCTTTCTTCACAGTCCAACTCTCACATCCATACATGACCACAGGAAAAACCATAGCCTTGACTAGACGAACCTTTGTTGGCAAAGTAATGTCTCTGCTTTTGAATATGCTATCTAGGTTGGTCATAACTTTCCTTCCAAGGAGTAAAGCGCCTTTTAATTTCATGGCTGCAGTCACCATCTGTAGTGATTTTGGAGCCCAGAAAAATAAAGTCTGACACTGTTTCCACTGTTTCCCCATCTATTTCCCATGAAGTGGTGGGACCAGATGCCATGATCTTTGTTTTCTGAATGTTGAGCTTTAAGCCAACTTTTTCACTCTCCACTTTCACTTTCATCAAGAGGCTTTTTAGTTCCTCTTCACTTTCTGCCATAAGGGTGGTGTCATCTGCATATCTGAGGTGATTGATATTTTTCCAGGCAATCTTGATTCCAGCTTGTGTTTCTTCCAGTCCAGCGTTTCTCATGATGTACTCTGCATAGAAGTTAAATAAACAGGGTGACAATATACAGCCTTGACGAACTCCTTTTCCTATTTGGAACCAGTCTGTTGTTCCATGTCCAGTTCTAACTGTTGCTTCCTGACATGCATACAAATTTCTCAAGAGGCAGATCAGGTGGTCTGGTATTCCCATCTTTCAGAATTTTCCACAGTTTATTGTGATCCACACAGTCAAAGGCTTTGGCATAGTCAATAAAGCAGAAATAGATGCTTTTCTGGAACTCTCTTGCTTTTTCCATGATCCAGCGGATGTTGGCAATTTGATCTCTGGTTCCTCTGCCTTTTCTAAAACCAGCTTGAACATCTGGAAGTTCATGGTTCACATATTGCTGAAGCCTGGCTTGGAGAATTTTGAGCATTACTTTACTAGCGTGTGAGATGAATGCAATTGTATGGTAGTTTGAGCATTCTTTGGCATTGCCTTTCTTTGGGATTGGAATGAAAACTGACCTTTTCCAGTCCTGCGGCCACTGCTGAGTTTTCCAAATTTGCTGGCATATTGAGTGCAGCACTTTCACAGCATCCTCTTTCAGGATTTGGAATAGCTCAACTGGAATTCCATCACCTCCACTAGCTTTGTTCATAGTGATGCTTTCTAAGGCCCACTTGACTTCACATTCCAGGATGTCTGGCTCTAGATGAGTGATCACACCATCGTGATTATCTGGGTCGTGAAGATGTTTTTTGTACAGTTCTTCTGTTTATTCTTGCCATCTCTTCTTAATATCTTCTGCTTCTGTTAGATCCACACCATTTCTGTCCTTTATCGAGCCAAGTTTCATTTAAAAAACAAAAAAGTCAAGTTTCTCCTTCAGGTCTCAGAATGTTGGCAGACAGTGGAATTCTATTTTTGGAATTAAACATAGCTAATTATTTTTAGGCATGGCACCAAAAGCTTATGTCTTCAGATTCAGCAGTTTCCAAAATTTCTTTCTGGACTTTTCTCTTGGGTCCCTATAATTCATATTCCAGAGTTGAGATAACGTATATAAACTACAAATATGAGAACATCCTTTACTCTTAATGAATCAGGTTGAGGATTGAGAAAAAGAAATATGGTATAGAATGTAGGAGATCTTTTGTGTTTTTAGATACTGGAGGTGAGAGGAGAGGGTTTATTCTCCTAATGAGGAATGTATTAGTCAGATATATTTTATTTTCATGACAAATGCCTCCTCATCACAAGAAATCAAACAGATTCTTAAGAAAGGAATAGAATTTGAAGAAAGATTTTTTTAAACTCATGAGTCAACTTATCTGAAATCCTTATAAATCCTTTACAATTTATGTAAAGTAACTAAAAATTATGAAATTGTTTTTTAAGAATCCTAAATGATATTAAATGGTCTTTAATCCTATTTAACAGGATTTGATTCCTCCAATTGACATATTTACAGTGGAAAATTGGTAAATATACTGCATTTGACATGAAATTCAGTGCTAACCTGAAAGAACATTTATGAATAATGTTTGTTTACAGGTGATCATATTTAAAAGAATTGCATTTAAGCAGAGTGAAAAATAAGTCATCAGTAACTGTAAATATGTAAGGCAGAGGACTTAAATCAGACCCTGTGGTTAAACATTAAATATATTAATTTTCCTGAGAGCAATTTCATTTTAAGTAATTCAATTAGCCTAAATAATATTTGATGAAGAAAATGTCAATCCAGATTTTGGCGCTTAGGGATGGTCATTTAGTGTTACTCTCGTATACTGGCCACATGTAGTATGGCAGTTGTGACACAAGCTTTTGTAAGAAGAAGTTTAGTAACAATTAACTTCAGAGCATGATGTGAATAAGAAATCATAGAGCTGTAATGGAAAAGATGATACAAAAGCAAAGGAAAGTATATTTGCTAATAATACAAATGGAGAAAGAGCATTACTATTTCACAATTTGTCTGAATGGGTCTTTTAGTTAGAACACTAATAAGCATTATTTATTTAGATAACTAATAATAAATTCTTTCCACAGAGAATTCCACGGAAGATTCATAATGTCTTACAGGAAATGAATACAATAAAATAAGATGTGTATGTGTTTTGTGACACATATATGTATGTACACATATACCAAAAAAAGTTTATATAGAGAGATATACATATGTATGCCCCAAAGATATAAATACAGATATATAGAGAGATGTGAATGAAGTCGAAAAATACAACTGAGTAAAAATAGTTGCTACAGTGACATTGTAACCTGGCTTTGACTATCCTGGAAGCCAAGATTAAAAGGTGTTCCATGGGACACTAGTCCCTCATGACATTCAGTGAATAAACATGTTTGGTATCAAGTAAGTTTGAAAAGGTTATATACTGTATACATTCCGTGACCCTTTTTGGAGACTTGGAGTACAAGTCTCGGAGTACAAGAGACCAAAATAGTACAGGCTCTGATGAACCACAGAAAAACCAAATTGTGGAGTTTTGTAGCCCATTATTTCCCAAATGTTTTGGTCACATAATCCCTTTTCCTATGTTTGCTTCATTTTACACCCATTATATCCCCATGAAACAGCATTCCACTGAATACTCTGGAATTCAGTCTTTGTGCTGTTTGCTTTCAGGAAGCTTATAACAAGTGTTCTAACTATAATATTTTGTGATGCATGTGTTATCTATTTTATTTATTCCATTGATGCTAATACTTTGTATGACATGGCATTTTTTCCTGATTCTACTTATTGTTTTATTATTGTCTTATTTTTCAGTATATATTCCCTGTGAGTCCATTCATTCATTATAGAAACTTTAATAAGGTTTCCAATTATCACAATTCAGCCCTTGATTTTTTTTTTTTTTCAGAAGTCTTCCATGTATCATTCCAGTTTCCTCACTCTTTACATGACTCACCACCTTCCCCTCTTCAGAGCCTAAGCCAGAGGGATACCTCTTCTTGTAACAGCCCACAAGACGGGGCACTGCTAGGACTGTCACACTTGGAATCCATCTATATGCTATCCAAACCAATTCCAAGGGGTTTATCGCAAGAAAATAATGCTTACCAACAATACCAAAGCATTGCTCAAAAGAGTGAATATTACAGAAAAACCAAAATCCTCCCCCCTCCAAAAAAAAAAGATTAAATTATGATACCTAAACACACTGAAATACTATGCTGTCATTTAAAATTATCTTTTATGAAAATACTTAATGTCATGTAATTTTTTTCACTCTGTATTATTTTATAAAATATAGCCTTAATCATTATACATGGGAGGTTATACTTTTTTTGTAATTTGAAGAATGGAATTATGTCTGGCTTTTTGTTTCACTAATTACCTAAATGTATTCAATTATTTACTGAGCCCCCACTAAATAATGCTACAGTATGTGCTAAGGTGACAGCAATGGCCAAAACCAAGCCCCCAATTTACAGAGTTTATGTCCTAGTACACCAAGCATGCACGGTTTTGTGCAATAAAATCAACTAAGAATTATTTTTTTTTTTTAATTTATTTTTATTTGTTTATTTGGCTGCCCCAGGTCTTAGTTGCAGCATTCTGGATCTTCAATATTCATTGCAGCACATGGATTCTTTTCGTTCCAGTGTGCAAACTCTTAGTTGTGGCATGTGGGATCTAGTTCCCTGACCAGGGATTGAACCCAGGCCCCCTGCTTTGTCAGTATAGAGTCTTAGACACTGGCCCTTCAGGAAAGTCCCCAAAGTAAGAATCATTTTGGATGACTTTTCTCATATTCTGTTAACGAAATGTTTAAATGGAGAATATTTATCTGAGAAGTGTCTATTCCTATAGGTACTCCAAGAATATTATTTTGTGCCATGCCATGACCCAAGCTTAGGGTGAAGAGTGCTAGCTACCATTTATTAAGAATTTATTTTGTGCCAGACACAAAGTTAGAAATTTTACTATATTTCTCCCAACTCGGATTATCCCTATTATGCATTTGTGAAAATAGAGTCTCACAAAAATTAGGTTACTTGCCCAAGATAATACACTAATGAATGAGGAAGTCATAGGAACAGCACTTGAGTCAGGATTTTCTGCACTGAAAGTCCGTCTTTTGTTTTGCTTCTAAACAGTATATATGACTCTAAAGGAAATGTTAGTGCAAAGCTTTTCAAGTGGGAAAAGTCAGAAGAAACATTGCTACCACCTCCAGGAGAGAATCACTACCCTAAAAATGAATAAGTCAACTTTTGCTTCTGAGTCTTTTCAGTGATTTTCAAAAAATAATTAGCTATTACCTCTTGCATCCAAATTTCCAGATATATTTGTTGAAGATATAGTCTGCTGGTTGTCACCTCAGACTTACTGAATCAAGCTTTCAAAAGGGGAGTTATGGATAGAAGTGTGTCCCCCTGCCCCAAATTCATGTTTTGAAGTTCTAGTCCTCTGTATCTCCGGATGTGATCCATCTCAGAAATGGGATCATTGCAGATGTGATTAGTCAAGCTAAGATGAAGTCATTGTAATAGAGTGTATGAACGGTGTCCTTATAAAAAGGAGAATTTTAACACTCATACACAGAAATAATGCCTTGTGAAAATGAAGGCAGTTATCCACAATGCAAGGAACATGCAAAGCAGCAGAAGCTATTAGGGAAATGGGGAACAGATCCTCTCTGTGAGGATCCTCTCTCAAAGACTTCAGAAGGAACCAACCCTGTGAACAACTTGATTTTGTACATTCAGCCTCCAAACTTGTAAGACAATAAATATCTGGGTTTTAAACCATCCACTCCAAGGTTCTTTGCTACAATGACCCTAGAAAACTGAACTGTAGGGGCACCTGCATTTAAAGGGAGTATCCCAGATGATTCTGATGAACTCTCAAGTCTGAGAACTGAAGAATTAGTACCAACCCATGAGATAGACAGGAGGACCATCGGAGTAGCAGTCATTGTCAGGGCTTGTGCTATGGCTTTTTCTAAGGTAACGGGAGAATCTTGAAAGAGGGGAAAGATGAGGAGTAGGAGGAGACTAGGGGTGAGGAAAGAAAAAAAGAGGGTTGTGGGGTGGGGAGGAGCACACCATCAGAGGGCGACTTGGCTCTTGTGGCACAATTTCCTCCTTAGGAAAGAAAAAATGACAACAGAGACTTCAGAATCTCAATGATAGTAGTATGATTTGGAATTCAGGAAGTAATAGGGGGGAAAAGAACCCCTCAAAACATGAATCTTCCAGCCCAATAATTAAAGCTGGTAACCAGGTCAGGGTTTTCTCACAGTGACTTATTTATTTTATATATATATAAAATAAATATATTTTATTTTATTATATATTATATTATATATATATATATATATCTGGAGAATATATATATCTGATATCTGGAGAATCACCTTAATATTTAAATACATCAAAATCAATCCATTATTTTTAACCAAAGTCACTTTGAATAACTTTCATGTTATTTTTTGATATTTTACCATGGGAATTTTTAAATGCTGATATTATTCAGCATACAGAAATTTGTAGTACAAAATAGATACTTGGAGGATATTTGCTTATGTATCATTTCTATCCTTTCTATATTAAATAGATCTATTGCAATTAAATTTGACTTCACAAAGCAACTAAAGTTACATGCTGACTTTTTATCAAGAACATCTTTCACAATGTGAATCATATCTTTGTTGACAGTGTATTCTGACTAAATCCTGAATTTTTAGAAGCGACTGTATTTTTGAAGCTATATGTAAATATTTGATTTTTCCCTAAGAAAACTGTCTCTACTTTGGTAAAATTATTGCTCTAATCTCCATGACCTAGTTCTCTTTTATTCAATGAGAATAAAGTCAGTGTGTTTCCTCTCAAAAACATAGAGAAATTTCTTCTAGATTTGGAGGTCTTTTTTTCTCTTTCATGAAGCACTAAAATCATGAAACTGAAAGGAAGTTTGAGAAGTGGTGGTGTTCACTCACTCAGTCGTGTCCAACTCTACAACCCCGAGGACTGCAGCACGCCAGGCCTCCCTATCCTTCACCATCTACCAGAGCCTTCTCAAACCCGTGTCCATTGAGTTGGTGATGTATTCCAACAATCTCATCCTCTATCATCCCCTTCTCCTCTTGCCTTCAATCTTTCCCAGAATCAGGGCCTTTTCTAATGAGTCAGCTATTCGCATCAGGTGGCCAGCGTTGGAGCTTCAGCTTCAGCATCAGCCCTTCCAATGAATATTCAGGATTGATTTCCTTCAGGATTGACTGGTTTGATCTACTTGCAGTCCAAGGGACTCTCAGGAGTCTTCTCCAACACCACAGTTCAAAAACATCAATTCTGTGGTGCTCAGCCTTCTTTATGGTACAACTTTCACATCCACACAATCACACATAGCTTTGACTATATGGATCTTTGTTGGCAAAGAAATGTCTCTGCTTTTTAATACACTGTTTAGGTTTGTCATAGCTTTTCTTCCAAGGAGCAAGCATATTTTAATTACATGGCTGCAGTCACCATCTGCATTGATTTTGGAGCCCAAGAAAATAAAGTCTGTCACTGTTTCCATTGTTTCCACGTCTATTTGCCATGAAGTGATGGGACCAGATGCCATGAAACTGAAAGGTGGAGAAGTCGTTTGAGTCCAACTCAAACCTAGACACGAGCACTATTGTTTTGCTTAAGATAACTCTAGAAATGTCACTGTTTTGCAGTTGAAAACCCTTATTGGCAGGAACTACAATAGCTTAGACATTTATTGCATCATATATCCCATAATAGCTATGTGTTACTTGTGAAAGAATATTTTTTCTTTTGGAAAGAGTGTTTTGTTGTGATTGTTGTTTGCTTATTTTATACTTAAATTTCATTTTACATAGGAAGTCTTTTTCCCTAACTTCCATTCACCTGATACTTAAAACTGAATTTCAACTCACACAAAATAACCATGAAGGTCTTTGCTTGGTTATCTTTTTGTCTGTACATCTGGAAGTCATAACTATGTAATTGTTACTGTCATTATTATCATTGGTGTAATGTCAGTTTGAGAATAGGAAATTTACTAGATATCAGTTAATTCAGATTAGCAGAGACAGATATTGACAGGAAGAGAGACATTCTTTTGAATTGTAAGAATCAAACTGAATTACCTCAAAAAGAACAAAGATAGCCCATCACCTTCCAAAGTACTGAACATATTGAAAAAAATAACCTTTAGATTTATTGACTAACATACCTTCATCTCAAAGTATTCATTAGCCACCTATTATGTTCTAGGCAATGTACTAAGTAGGCATGGGAATAAATATATGTAACAGTCTTGGAGGGATGTTGGATAAATCAGTAGGAGTTTGCAGTGCTATGTAATATGAGATATGGTATGTGTATACACAGGGGTAGTGTTCTAACAAAATTGAGCTTCACAGAGAGGCAAGATTGTATATGGTGACTATTTTTTTTCCAACTGTACATGGAAAAGAAATTATCTAGTATATCTTCATAATATTCTGAGGAAATATTTTAATAAAATTTATAAATATGACAGAGAAAATTTCAAAACTTTCATATTTTTTGACCGAAGCTGAGCCACTTGTCAGGAAATCATTAAAGAGACAGCATTAGACATGACATTTAAGGTCCATTTTGATCTGAGATCCTATGAAATGATGAGATTATATCTGACATAATGACAAACTGGCCCTAAATTTACTAAGCTGGGATTTGGAAATGCAGCAAACAGTAGGGTCATTATTTTTGTTAGCTCCTATCTTCCAAGAGTATAACATGTCTCATTGACAGTTGTTATCAGTAAAAAAAAAAATATAATGAAAAAAAATGATTATTTTTATTGGTGATTAAGACCTCTTAGCAGCTAGAAGTTTCTCAAGACATTTTCAGTTTAAAAAGACAATTGACATATTAAAAAAAAAAAAAGGACAAAATGGCAAAATGAGTTGAAAAACAGGAATATTTTCTCCATTTTTACATGGGTATTCATTTACATAGTAAAAATTTTGAAAAGCACAAATACATGGCTAGTGAAAAGTAAATTCACTTTTGTCTCCTTTGCTACTCTTACACAGAAAGCGACTTCTGTTACCAACTTCTTGTATATCATCCAAAGATAGTTTATGCATATCCAAGCATGTGGTGTAAGGATATACATGCACATTTATATCTAATAAAAGTGGTAAAATACTGTATACATCTTTCTGTAACATGTATTCAAAAATCTTTTTACATTTTGTATATATAGGATTCACTTTTTTTTTTTAATTTGAAGTATGGTTGATTAACAATATTGTGTTAGTTTCAGTTGTACAAAATTGATTCTGTTATGCATATACATGAATCTATTCTTTTTCAAAATTTTTCCCCAGCTAGGTTGTTGCATAATATTGAGCAGACCTCCCCTGTGCTATGCAATAGGTCTTCGTTGTTTATCTATTTTAAATGTTATCGCTGTGTGCATGTCAATCTCAAACTCCCTACCTGTCCCTCAGCCCCACCTTCCCCCTTGGTAGCCATCAGCACCTTCTCAAAGTCTGTGAATCTGTTTCTGTTTTGTAAGTAAGTGCATTTGTGTCATTTTTTAGGCATCGCATATATGCAGTTGTTGTTTAGTCGCTAAGTGACGTCCGACTCTTTCTGATCCCATGGACTGTAGCCCGCCAGGCTCTTCTGACCATGGGATTTCCCAGGCCAAAATACTGAAGTGGGTTGCCATTTCCTTCTCCAGGGATCTTCCCAACCAAGGGATCGAACCCACATCTCCTGCTTAGCAAGAGTATTCTTTACCACTGAGCCACTTGGGAAGCCCCAGTTTTACGACATAAGCAACATCATATGATATTTCTCTTTCTCTGATTTAGTTCACTCAGTATAACAATCTCTAGGTCCATCCATGTAGAACTCAGACTTTATTTTAAACAAAACATACTAATTTACTTTGAGATACCACTATTGATGGATAGTTAGATTCTTCCCATTATTTCTCTGTGTTATTCCTCGAATATAAATCTGTGGGATAAACTCGTAAGAAGTAAAATGCTTGTGTGAAAGTCTGTCTACATCTAATTTTGATAGGCATGCCAAATTGCCATCCCAAAATTTTAATCAAATTCCCTTCCCATTTACACGTCTACCAACACTTTTATCATGATAGTATATTGTTAAACTTTTCTCATTTTTCCCCAGTATATTAAGCAAAAACATTGTGTCTCACTGTAGATTAACTTTTCATTTCTCTTGTAAAGAACGAGGATGATCAATAACCTACTGTGCTTTCTTTTATGACAATTATCTGTTTCTAGAAAATTTGAAAGAGGTCTTTAAGGTAATTAGTCCTTTGTGGACTGAATTCCAAATACAGTGAGTCCCCTCCATACTAAGTTCCATTCCAATAGTGTGTTTGTAAGTCCAACAAAGTTAGCCTAGGCACCCAACTCACACAATTGGCTATATAGTACTGTACTGTACTATACTGTAATTGGTTTATAATACTTTTCACACAAATAATACATACATAAAAAACACAAAAAATAAAACATATAATCTTACAGTACAGTACCTTGAAAAGCACAGTAGTACAGGGCAGCAGCCCCAACATATAGGGGCTGGCATGCATATTCACATCTTTGACAGTTTGCAGCTTGAAGGTTCATATGTAGAAGACCCACTGTATGTTTTTTCTGGCTTGTCATTTATTTTTTGACAATTTTTATGCCATGCAAATTCCCTTGAATATTTATACATTGAATTTACACATTTTTTTCCTTTTAATAGTTTCAGTATTGAATAATATTTAGAAAAAGCTTCACAACTCTAAACTAATTATTTATAAAAAAAATCATGTATTCATTTATTTTTGGAGAGGGGAGATATTAGTGCAAGTTTTTGAGATCAGTTCTGTCTGAAAAAAAGTGAAGTTGCTCAGTCGTGTCTGACTCTTTGTGACCCTGTGGACTGTAGCCCACCAGGCTCCTCCTCTGTCCATGGGATTTTCCAGGCAAGCGTACTGAAGTGGATTGCCATTTTCTTCTCCAGGGGATCTTCCCAACCCAGGGGTCAAACTCAGGTCTCCCATATTTCAGGCAGACTCTTTACCCTCTGAGCCACCATCGCAGTAAACTAGTTCTGTTTACTACAATAATTCATATATTCTGGTAAGATTATTTTGCTAGAGAATTATCTATTTCACCCAAACTCTCAGATTTGTCTAGAGTTGATAAAAGTAGTATTTTCAGAGTCTTTCAACATTGTGTTTCTTTTGCTATTTTTCTACTATCATTTCTTATATTTCTCATATAATTATACTTATTATCTATTTTTCTAGAATTAGATTATAATGGTCTACCTATTTTGTCGCTAACAATATTGTTATCCAAAGATATATTTCTCAATTTTTTTTACTACTTTCATAATATATTAAGATGGGAAAAATAAACAGGGATAGAGATGACCTAATCATCAAGATTATTTAAGTTACATCCAACCGATAGCTATCAAATGTCATACATTTTTTTGGAATCTTTGCGTTAACTGGTACTCATACATTTGATCTGTAGTGTGTTCAGAACTATTTTCTAAATATTCTGTCATTCATTTACATTTTGCCTCAAAAGTTATCTAAGACAGTATGTTTTTTCTCTTTATTTCCTGAAAGCAAATATTTGTGTTTTTGTTTACTTTTCCCTGGTATTCATGATCTCTACTTTTTTTATTTCAGTCCATTTTCTCTGTCAAGGATGAAAAGAGGAATAAATAGTATTTTAAGGATGAAGAGTAATTCTGCTATATATGTGTTTCAGTTGATTACTTCATATACATCTATAGTTTGCTTTATGAACATAAATGTTATATTGTTGGGCACATAGATGTGAGCAATTTTTAGATCTCTGAGGATTCTACCCTCATTATGGTTTCGCTTTTGTTTGAGTTTTTGCTTTGAATTAAATGTAGTTAAAGGTTCATTGTAGCTGTTTCTTTCGGCAGGTATGTTTTCCCCTTTCTTTTCATTCCTTAATTTCAGTTGCACTTTGTTTTACATATATTTTTCAGGTACATTTAATTGAAGTTTACCTTTTTATGAATCTGGGAGATTTTCCTCCTAACTACTGAATTTAGCCACTTTTTATTACATTAGTCTTAATTCTGTTCTTAAGAGACAATTATGATTAAAACATTGAGAGAATACACTCCGGAGAGGACTCCTGTCTTCAGATCCCGGTTCAACAATCAATTAGCTGTAGAGACATTGACAATTTATTTTCTCTCTCTTGCCTCAATTCTTTCATCCATAAAATGGTGATATTACTATCATCTTTCTTAGGATTTTGTGAGAATTAATTAGGTTAATATTTGTAAGGAATTTAGATACATACTTGGCACGTAGTGTTGGCTACTATTCATTTCAGTTCAGTTCAGTCGCTCAGTCATGTCCGACTCTTTGCGACCCCATGAATCGCAGCACGCCAGGCCTCCCTGTCCATCACCAACTCCTGGAGTTCACTAAAACTCACATCCATCGAGTCGGTGATGCAATCCAGCCATCTCATCCTCTGTCGTCCCCTTCTCCTTCTGCCCCCAATCCCTCCCAGCATCAGAGTCTTTTCCCATCAGTCAACTCTTCTCATGAGGTGGCCAAAGTATTGGAGTTTCAGCTTTAGCGTCAGTCTTTCCAATAAACACCCAGGACTGATCTCCTTTAGAATGGACTGGTTGGATCTCCTTGCAGTCCAAGGGACTCTCAAGAGTCTTCTCCAACACCACAGTTCAAAAGCATCAATTCTTTGATGCTCAGCTTTCTTCACAGTCCAACTCTGACATCCATACATGACCACAGGAAAAACCATAGCCTTAACTAGACGGACCTTTGTTGGCAAAGTAATGTCTCTGCTTTTGAATATGCTGTCTAGGTTGGTCATAACTTTCCTTCCAAGGAATAAGCATCTTTTAATTTCATGGCTGCAGTCACCATCTATAATGATTATGGAGCCCCAAAAAATAAAGTCTGACACTGTTTCCACTGTTTCCCCATCTATTTCCCATGAAGTGATGGGACCAGATGCCATGATCTTTGTTTTCTGAATGTTGAGCTTTAAGTCAACTTTTTCACTCTCCTCTTTCACTTCCATCAAGAGGCTTTTTAGTTCCTCTTCACTTTCTGCCATAAGAGTGGTGTCATCTGCATATCTGAGGTTATTGGTATTTCTCCTGGCATTCTTGATTCCAGTTTGTGCTTTTTACAGCCCAGCGTTTCTCATGATGTATTCTGCATAGAAGTTAAATAAGCAGGGTGACAATATACAGCCTTGACATACTCCTTTTCCTATTTGGAACCAGTCTGTTGTTCCATGTCCAGTTCTAACTGTTGCTTCCTGACCTATATATAGGTTTCTTAAGAGGCAGGTCAGGTGGTCTGGTATTCCCATCTCTTTCAGAATTTTCCACAGTTTATTGTGATCCACACAGTCAAAGGCTTTGGCATAGTCAATAAAGCAGAAATAGATGTTTTTCTGGAACTCTCTTGCTTTTTCGATGATCCAGCGGATGTTGGCAATTTGATCTCTGGTTCCTCTGCCTTTTCTAAAACCAGCTTGAACATCTGGAAGTTCACGATTCACATATTGCTGAAGCCTGGCTTGGAGAATTTTGAGCATTGCTTTACTAGCGTGTAAGATGAGTGCAATTGTGCGGTAGTTTGAGCATTCTTTGGCATTGCCTTTCTTTGGGATTGAAATGAAAACTGACCTTTTCCAGTCCTGTGGCCACTGCTGAGTTTCCCAAATTTTCTGGCAAATCAAGTGCAGCACTTTCACAGCCTCATCTTTCAGGATTTGGAATAGCTCAACTGGAATTCCATCACCTCCACTAGCTTTGTTCGTAGTGATGCTTTCTAAGGCCCACTTGACTTCACATTCCAGGATGTCTGGCTCTAGGTCAGTGATCACACCATCATGATTATCTGGGTGAAGATCTTTTTTGTACAGTTCTTCTGTTTATTCTTGCCCCCTCTTCTTAAAATCTGCTGCTTCTGTTAGGTCTATACCATTTCTGTCCTTTATCAAGCCCATCTTTGCATGAAAAGTTCCCTTGGTATCTCTAATTTTCTTGAAGAGATCTCTAGTCTTTCCCATTCTGTTGTTTTCCTCTATTTCTTTGCACTGATCACTGAGGAAGGCTTTCTTATCTCTCCTTGCTATTCTTTGGAACTCTGCATTCAGATGCTTATATCTTTCCTTTTCTCCTTTGCTTTTCGCTTCTCTTCTTTTCACAGCTATTTGTAAGCTGCTATTACTATATTTTAAGTCAAATTTCATAGTCTGTATTCCATTTCCTTTGTTATTATGTCTTCTGATAGAATAGAAAGTGTGACAGATCATCTTCTCTATCAATGGCCACAACAATATCTTTCATTCCATCTGGTCTTACTACTGAATTTTGACAATCCCATTTTGGGAAAATGGAGTACCTACATGTCTACTTCCTTTAAGTCCGGAGTGGGCTTCGTTTACCTTGATCAATAAATTAATGTACAAAAAGATGCTATATGATTTCCAAAGCAAATTCATAAAAATTCCACACACTTCCACTCTACTCTCTTGGGCTGTTCACTCTGGAAAAAGGCAGCTGCCATGTAAAATTCTGGGTGCACTGAGACCACCCTGATGTAAGGAGACCAACTAACTTACAGAAAGCATGCAGAGAGCTGGACACCTGCACAATCCCTACTCACTCTAGCCCTTCATTCTTCAAACTCCAGCTTCCATATGATAGGAATCACATAAGGGACTTTGAACAGAACTGCTGGCAAGTCATTTCCAAATATCCCACCTACAGAACAGAAATGGTAAAATGATTGTTACTGTTGTAAGCCAATGAATTTCAAAATGATTTGTTATACAGCAATAACTTACCAGAACAAATGGTTTGTATTTTAGTTCTAGTGGTTAATTTAGAACAATAATTTTATATAATACTTTTAATTTTATATTTCTTGAAACAGTATCTATTGGCCCTTTATGAATCTTGATGTAATTAATGTATTTCCACTTTCTCCCTTCCCTCATTGTCCAGTTATAGAATATATGTTTACTTAGTGCTTACTTTATAAAGTTCAAACTCTTTACATTTTTCTCTTTTGATATTTCCTTAAATATGTCTTAACCCTATTATTGGAGAAGACAATGGCACCCCACTCCAGTACTCTTGCCTGGAAAATCCCATGGACGGAGGAGCCTGCTGGGCTGCAGTCCATGGGGTCACTAAGAGGCAGACATGACTTCCCTTTCACTTTTCACTTTCATGCATTGGAGAAGGAAATGGCACCCCACTCCAGTGTTCTTGCCTGGAGAATCCCAGGGACGGGGGCGCCTGGTGGGCTGCCGTCTATGGGGTCGCACAGAGTCGGACACGACTGAAGCGACTTAGCAGCAACCCTATTATACCACAAAGTGTGGCACCACTTTGTGAGGTGTGCTGGTAAGGTATTAAGCTGCAGTTACCTGCTAAATCATGGTTCTTTAACAACCTGCTCATTATATATATGTATGTCTCAGTAATAAATTCCTTCATTGTTGAAAAGCTGAAAAGTAGAGATCATGTAAGTAAAACGTTTTTTTTTTTTAATTTTTCTATCGATAGCAGTGAACATTAAAGACAGCATTGTCTACTTAAAATACATTTTGAGTGTCTAATCATTCAAGTAAATATATCTTTTGTCTCTATATATTTTTAATATTTAAAAAATCTTAGGAGACATTAAGTCATTTTTCATACATTTCAAGTAACTTAGCTAAGAAAATTGAATAGTGACACGGTGAGTTTGAACTAGAAATTTCTAATTAATCATATTTTCCATTAAAATAGCATGGTAAATGGAAGATACCCTTTATATCTGTAAATCTATCTGTTACATTAAAAATGAATGGGACTATTCTGAGAAAAAGCAATGGGGTAGAAACCATATTTATAATAATATTGTTAGTCATAGCATAAAAAGTTTCACAAACCATTTGAACTTCCAGCATAAATTTTTGAGAGTATCAGGGTAATCTATCTTTGCATCTCAACTCCTCCAGGAATAAATTAAATTTCTACTAAGTCAGTAATCATCAAATATGAGCAATTCAGCAGCATATATTATGACAACTAGTTAGATTCTTTTCTGTCTCCTAATTATCTCTCGCCCTTAATGTATTTAGTATGTGGCTCAATGGGTACAGTTGAAATTGTTAATTTTTTTTTTTAATACCACATGGGAAGGAAGCAACAGCTTCAAAGACAAAACTGTATAATAGAAAAGCACATTTTCAAAATGATACAACCAAAAGCATATATAAAATATTGTTCTATATGCATTGTGTCAAAAGAGAACCCAGTTTGGCCACTCTTATAAAATGATTAATCAGAAATAAAACCAGTAATATGCATAAACATTTAGTGTTTTAAACTTTTTTGACCCACAGATTCTTGCAATAGTAACATTTATTTATGTAGAAACAAACTGACTTTAGGTTCTCATCTATATGTAGAAGATACAGGTCACTGTAAGCCAGTTCAAGAATTATGGCATACCATACCAGAGACAAAAAAATGGAGCGTGGGCAGGAGGCTCCAAGGAAACAGGCAGGAACCATGACCACTGATAAGCAGGGAGTCATGTAGGTGAATATCTACAAAGGAAAGGTCCCAGTGATTTGGAATTTATTCTGAAGGTTGTTTATGTTCAAGACTTATAAGTAATTATTTCAATGTACATTTGCTGAGTCCCTATTTGATATACTTGGGGAATATGAAAAAAATACTAAAATATTAGCTCTATTTATATATATATATGTGTGTGTGTGTGTATTGTGTATATACATGTAATATACACATCTGTGTAGCATATTTATATATATATGAATATGTGCATTCAGTCACTCCAGTGGTGTCTGACTCTTTGTGACACTATGGACTGTAGCCCACCAGGCTTCTCTGCCCATGGGATTCTCCAGGCAAGAATATTGAAGTGGGTTGCAATGCCCTCCTCCAGAGGATCTTCCTGATCCAGGGATTAAACCTGCATCTCCTGCATTGGCAGGCAGATCCTTTACCCACTGAGCCACCTGGGAAGCCCCATACATGAATATATATATAAACATATGTGGGGCTTCCCAAGTGGCATTAGTAGTAAAGAACCCACCTGCCAATGAAGGAGATGTAAGAGACACTGGTTCGATCCCTGGGTTGGGAAGATGCCCCGGAGGAGAACATGGCAACCCAACTCCAGTATTCTTGCCTGGAGAATCCCATGAACAGAGGAGCCTGGAAGGCTACAATGGGGTTGCACAGAGTCAGACACGACTGAAGTGACTTAGTAAGCACACATACACATATACACAAATACACATCCATTTGAGAGATAACTTCTACATTCCAAACTTGAACAATTGGAAAATGGTGGTGCTGTTTATTATGATTAGGAAGAATGAGGAAGAGGCAATAGGAGTTTAGGTTTGATCGTATGAAAACTGAGATTCCTTTTAGATATATTCAGATATCAAGTAGGCAGTCAGATATACAAATCTACTACTCAGTGGAGAGTCCAAGAATACATATGAAAATTTGAGAGTCATCAGATGGTATATAAAGCCCAAGGAGTAGAGGAGATAGCTGGATAGAAAACAGAAGGTGCCCTAGGACATGCACTTGAACAATATTTAGTGGTCAGGTAAGGGATGAAGACCCAGAAAATTAGTTTTAAAGTAGCTAGTGAATTAGAGGAAAATCAGGTCATTGTAATTTTATGAAAGTCAGAAGACAATGCTGTTTCACAAAAGAGGTAGTAGTTATATTAAATCTTTCAATGCTGCTGAGAGGTCAAGAAAGATGAAGATATAGATGTTACCGTTAGCTTCATCATATGGGTTATTAGTGATATTTATGCATTCCACATTGTTTTCCTAAGCTCATATCATGTTTCTGGTATTGAGCATGTATATAATAAATGCTCATTAAATATTTGTAGAGGGGAAGGAAAGAAAAAGAAAGACATGGACAGAGGCAGAGAAAGAAGGAGGAAAGAGAGAAAAATAAGGAAGGAATGGCTAGATAAATAAACTGAAAATGATAAATTATATTTTTGTGGCCTAGGCAAAAACTGATACTTGATTTTGTGAGATGTTGGTTGGGGCATGAAATCATAGGTAGCAGGCATGAGGTGAGGTCACGTAGCAGCATGTGTAAAGAATCCTAGTTTAGCAACAGATCTGTACTTTTGCTTTATGAACTATATTATAAGTGTAAGTTTATATAGCTTTTCAATAAATAGTCAGACATTTTGAAAAAAGTGGAAGTCTGCACACTTGATTTTAGAACACCTCCTTCCTTTACCACAATGCTCAGGAGTTATTTCATTCATTTATCTATTTTTACACAGAGATGTCTCCTTGGCAGACAGCCCAGCCTTGCATGGCTACAGCAAGTAAGCCATGGACCTTTCTCACGTGTTCTCTTAACCTTTGTTCAGGGGGCTGTGATTGGAGACTGGCCAATCATTTTAAAGAAATTAAGAAAGAAATAAAGATTGAACAGCTGCTTTGATGCTTAAGACGGGCTGCCTTCAGATGCTAGTTGGCATCTGGCTGGCAAAGAGCAAGATAATTCAGTCCATCTGCTTATGCAACTGCAGATTATTTGGTCAATGCAGAGCTAAACAGCAAGAGCAGATATCTGTTTGGTACTTTAGTTATTAAATTCTCATGGTTTTTAGTATCATTCTATAACTATTTGGATACTTCTTTAGCACAAGTGTGTGTTATCAGTTAAGTTGTCCTTATTTGGTTTCAGTTCAGTACAGTTCAGTCGCTCAGTCGTGTCCGACTCTTTGTAACCCATGAATTGCAGCATGCCAGGCCTCCCTGCCTATCACTAACTCCCAGAGTTCACTCAAACTCACGTCCATCGAGTCAGTGATGCCATCCAGCCATCTCATCCTCTGTCATCCGCTTCTCCTCCTGCCCCCAATCTCTCCCAGCATCAGAGTCTTTTGCAATGAGTCAACTCTTCGCATGAGGTGGCCAAAGTACTGGAGTTTCAGCTTTACCATCATTCCTTCCAAAGAACACCCAGGACTGATCTTCTTTAGAATGGACTGGTTGGATCTCCTTGCAGTCCAAGGGACTGGCAAGAGTCTTCTCCAACACCACAGTTCAAAAGCATCAATTCTTCGGCACTCAGCTTTCTTCACAGTCCAACTCTCACATCCATACATGACCTACTGAAAAAACCATAGCCTTGACTAGACAGACTTTTGTTGGCAAAGTAATGTCTCTGCTTTTGAATACGCTGTCTAGGTTGATCATAACTTTCCTTCCAAGGAGTAAGCGTCTTTTAATTTCATGGCTGCAGACACCATCTGCAGTGATTTTGGAGCCCCCAAAAATAAAGTCTGACACTGTTTCCACTGTTTCCCCATCTATTTCCCATGAAGTGATGGGACCGGATGCCATGATCTTCGTTTTCTGAATGTTGAGCTTTAAGCCAACTTTTTCACTCTCCTCTTTCACTTTCATCAAGAGGCCTTTTAGTTCCTCTTCACTTTCTGCCATAAGGGTGGTGCCATCTGCATATCTGAGGTTATTGATATTTCTCCTGGCAATCTTGATTCCAGCCTGTGCTTCTTCCAGCCCAGCATTTCTCATGATGTACTCTGCATAGAAATTAAATAAGCAGGGTGACAATATACAGCCTTGACGTACTCCTTTTCCTATTTGGAACCAGTCTGTTGTTCCATGTCCAGTTCTAACTGTTGCTTCCTGACCTGCATACAGGTTTCTCAAGAGGCAGGTCAGATGGTCTGGGATTCCCGTCTCTTTCAGAATTTTCCACAGTTTATTTGGTTTGCCCTTCCCCAACTCCTTGTGATGAATGGCTTCCCTTCACCTGCAGATTGAATTAATAGAAAAACTGCAAATACCAGCAGCTTTGATTTCCTTCACTCAGTTATTTTTTTGTGGTGGTTTCTGTTTTTAGCATATTAGGGAGGTTGTGGAACCCCATGAGATGCTGCATAAGCTATGGATCTCCTCCTAAGGAAAAGGCATATACATCCCAAATTTTACAGTCTGGGGTGTTTATTAACACTAATTATAGACAGATCAGCTCAGAAATTCTGATGGTATAGGCAAGATGTAATGTGGCATCATATTCATTGTGGACTTGGAGAGACGATTGAAAACATGATATCTTTGCTCATACTGAATCAGAATTTCTAAGTTTGTTAAAGATGTGGAAAATTTGTAATGCTACAGTCTGAGACACTGCTTAAGGGGTCCATGGACAGTAGGCTAAGAGAGCTTTGGTTCATAGCACCCTCTCTAAGCAGGCTTTTCTTAATAATAGAGAATACTGTTTCACTTATTTTCTTTTCCTCAACTCTTCACTCTGTTTTTCCCTCATGACCACCCACCACTCTTTTTACGCACACCATGTGAGAGTTCATACACACCACACAACAGGATTGGCTGACTTGATCACAACACCTTTTAAGCTTTCTGTTATCCATGGAATGTTAGGCACTTGTTGAGGCATTAAAATTTAATCACCTTTTAACTTTTGCTTCTTTCACTCCTAATTAACATTAGAAAAATGACTGGTGCTCTGGTTATCTTTCACTTTGTGTGGCTTGGGAAGATACTTAAGAGTAATCTCAGGAAATTTGTTCTGAACCTGCAGGACAGCCTACAGCTAATACAAAAATTGGCCTCAGAATGTGAACTTTCTAGGACAAAGCCTCTAAACTTTGCCATGATTCTCTGTTTAACTGATACAAACCTTCAGACCCATTTTTTTAAATCTTTTCCTATTCCCCTTTCCCAATCTTAAACAATTTCTTAAGACATATTCTTTTTTTTCCTTATAAGAAACTAAGGGTGGATCGCATTCCAAAAATCAGTTTGAAAGTCCTTTGTTCTAAGTTTGGCACGAATTTTGCCATGGTAAGCATACCTAAATGAGAGTGGCACCTTTCCAGCCTAGAAAATCCCTTTGACATTATTTCTGAATTCTAGGAATAGAGAATCATATGCTATTGATATGGTGACTGTTGCTGCATTTTCCTTGGCTTCTCCCCTTTTCCAAACATTATTCTTAGAAACCATCAGGAATGCTAGGAAATTCCTGTTATCTTAACAGTGGTAGGAAAAAAAAAAAAAAATCACTCCTCTCAAGTTTTGGTTACAGAGAAAAAGACAATAGTAAATTTTGCTTTCCTGGAGCAGAGTTTTTCCCAGGCAAATTTATAGGAAACATGGGAGCCTCGAATCTCTTGCCTCTGGCCTCGTCGCACCTCACACTACAGCGCTTCTCCTCTAGGAGCCGGTGGTGAGAGAGTGTAGCCACTAACAAAAAGGGGCTGTTTATAAATGTGATGTTGACAAATCAGGAGATGATGCCCCTGAGAGAAGGAAACAATTTCTCTTTTAAAAGACATGCCATATGTCATTTGTTATTAGAAGGAATTATCTGAACAATGAAACAAACGGTTATTCAGATGTTCACTCACACACAAAGAGAAACTCTGAGTGACCAAGTGAAAATCAGCAATGACTTTAGCCTAGCTCATTAGAAAAGCCCTTCAGCCATTCATTTCCACTCAAACATTTCAAGCTTTCAGCAGTAGAAGAAACCATTTGACCTGACATTGGGCCAAGTAGAAACATTTAAAGTCAATAGCAAATAGCAGAGAAAAATTTAAAAGGATTAATGAACCCATTTTAAAGAGCAACTAATTACAAGCTTGGCTAGCTGAGACTGGAAGCTATGAAAGTGTCTTAGGTGACGTACAAGGGAAAAGATAAGGAAGCAACTCACAGTTTAGAATTATAAGACAATTACTGAATACTTTGGAGAAGGAAATGGCAACCCGTTCCAGTATTCTTGCCTGGAGAATTCCATGCACAGAGGAGCCTGGTGGGCTACAGTCCATGGGATCTCAAAGAGTCAGACACAACTGAGCGACTAACACACACACACACACACACACTGAATACTTATAGGTCTTGAGGCCTTACTATATTTTTTACTAGTTTTAGCATAAAATTAAATCAGAATTTTATACTATGGAAAAGGCTTGGAGATAGGGCTGTCACATGTGTTAAGGAGTAATCAGTTATGCACCATTGTGTAAATTAGCAAGTATGCATGCATTTGTGGAACACAAAAAATAAATAACTCCTTTTCTCTCTCTTTAATTTTAGAACAGTTACACCCACCTCAGATCTTTACCATGAACTCTAGGATAAAGTAAGCATCACAGACCTAAAATGTCAGAAACTGATCTCCTGATCTTCACCGAGACCTCCCCTTTAATTTATTCTTCCTCCACTCTTTCCCTTCTTGGTTAATGACAGTCCTCCCCATATAACAGTACAAGCCCAAAACTTTGGAGTCCTCTCTGAATTCTGTTTATCTTCTCTCTTTATGCATCAGGAGTTCCTGATAGAAGATAAATAGATACTAGAACAGTAGCTCTATTTGTAGTATCTTGTTATAGGCTTCGCAGGCAGCACAGTGGTAAAGAATCCAGATTCCTCACCAGTCCTTAGAATAACTGATCCAGAGCAATGTCAACAAAACTGTTTTGTAAAAGTCTCCCAGGTAATTCAGAATTACCATGGACAGAGGAGCCTGGGGGACTACAGTTCAAAGGGTCTCAGAGAGTCAGACATGACTGAATGAGTAAGCATGCACACACAGGGAATTCTAATGGGCCATAAAGTCATAGGCATGCTTGTAGCCATCAAAGCTTCAGATTAAGAAGAAAAATCTGTAAATGGAAAGAAGAGCTAGGGATTATATTATGATAGTCCAACTTCCAGGACTGTATATCAGTTTTCTAATGCATGCTAATAGTGGGGAGTAGGAGTAAAGACTCTTGGACATATACATTTGGGCAAAAATTAGTTAAATCCCATTACTGTAGGGCTTCACAGAGCCATCTATGGCTTGTTACTGATTGCCATATATTTATGAAGGGAATAAAATAGGTAACATTTTCTACACTTTTTTTTTTTTTTACCATTCTACCTGTTAATCAAAGAAAATTATGCGGAATGAGTATTCTGGGAAACACATCTGATTAACACTGGCATAGTGTTATGGTCTCTATAAGACAGAATTTGGTGCAATTGTAAAGGAAGTAAGGATGGTTCAGGTGTTTTGCATTGTGTATAATTCTGGAAAAATCAAAATTTATGTGGCAAGACATTACAGCTCACCCTTTGTCATTCAATCACTGGTGATTTTTTTTTTAATTATTTACATTAAAAAATCAGTCGAGAAGCGGGCAATGCTTAGATCAAAGGAATAATTTTCAAAAGATGCTGTTTTAGGAAAACTGGCCCCTATGATGAGTGCTGTTCAGAGTAGCTGGGCCTTCCTGACAGTTCTTACCTCTCCATAAAATCTACCTCTGATCCTGTCTCTCCAGAGTTTGGGGAGAGTTTATTTTTTAACTCCTCCTGTCTATCATCAGCCACCACACTGTTAGTATGCTCTCCAGAGAATGAAGGATTTGTACGTGAATATTTGTCTTGTCTCCTGGGTACGACGAGGCAGCAGCTGTTTTCTTGTGCTGTGTATAAGAGGCTACGTTTATTGTGGGCCTTTTCCATCTTGCTTACTTAGTGAAAGGTTGATGTTAAAGGTCTTTGTCGTTGTTTACTTTCTCATTTTAGAGGAAATATGCACATACTTTCTGAACTGTGTTCCCAGCCAGTCTCTCTCTACCTTTCTCTGTCTCTGTCGGTCTGCTCTTATCATCGAACTATCTGCCTCTGTCACTCTGAGTCCTTAATTCAGATATACCATACCGTCAAGTTCATTTTCAGATGTGAAATTTAAGAATAGTGCAGCCTTAGGCAAACCAGTATAGTGGTAGAAGCTGTAGCAGAAAACAATGGGCTTTAGTGTCAGATTGGATGTGCTCCATTGTATTACTGACTGGCTGTGTTACCTCCCTCCAGCAAGTTACTCAAGAGCTAGGGGTAGCCTGAAAGAGGGTGGTATCTAAGTCGTGGGAGCAGAGAGAGGATTATGGAAACAGTGTATATGAAAGTGCCTGGAATTTGCTTTCCCTTCTATCTCCTCTTTCCTTATTAACAGTCTTCATAGGTGATCTCTCCTCCCTGAGAACCCTCCTGGGTTACCCCAAATTTCCCCACATGAGGTCTAGAGAGCACTTCATGGCAGCCCTTACCAATTTTATCCTTTAATCCAAGAATCCAGGAATCCAGGAATAAGTTCCTCTAAAGCACCAGCTCCAGAAATCCATAGTGGCTGTCTAGAGACTGTATAGAAAACAGTCATAAGGTCCAGTTAGGGCTCTGAGAATAGGAGCATTAAGATTGGTTGGTTATGTCTGTCTTTTGCATGAGAAGTTAAGTTGCAACATACGTATTTGCCAGTCCTATTCCAAACCTCTTTCCTCTCTTTTCTTTCCCAACCAGTTTTTACCAAGCTAGACTCATCTTCATGGGTTTTTGCTATAGCCTTCTGAAATAGCCCAATTTTTATATATTCATTCCCAAAAAGACAACAGTTTTGGCTGATGGTACTCTATAATCATTGTAGGGACACTTAACATATTTATAGACTAGGTATAAATCTAATAGTGGAATTTCATGCAGTGTTCTTGCAACTTTTCTCATCACATTATGCAACTCTCCTCACCTGTTACAAGGTCTCTGCAACAGCTTCTCATCTCTGCCCTTGCTCTGTGAAAGCATAGACACTAAGTATAATAAATAAATGGGTGTGTTCCAATAAAACTTTATTTACAAAAACATACGGTGAACTCAATATCACCCATGAGTCATGGTTGCTAAGCCCTGTGTAAAGGCTACATTTCTGTGTACACTACTCACCAATGATTCTAGACACTGAGACACAAGAATTGGCCCTGCTGTTGGCACTCAATAAATCTGAACAGACCTTATGTTCTGTGACTTGCAATGAGTTATAAGTGGGACTCGGCCCTGGATATTAGTTTCAAAATTTTCACTGAACTTCATAAAACTGCCTATGCTGATGATTCTCAAACTAGAATGTACATCAGAATCATCTAGAGAGCCAGACCATAAATTGCTGGGTCTGCCATTAGCATTTCTGTAATAGTCCACTAGGTCTGGAGTATGGCCTGATAATTTACATTTCTAAAAATTTACATATCTAACATCCATGTGGATGCAAATGGCTTGGAGAATCATACTTTGAGAATGAATGGCCTAAGCGATCCCGTTTGCCTAGAAAATCTAAGGTGCTCGATGAGATAACATTACTCAAGCAGCAGTGGATTTGGTTGGTCCTCCAATTCCTGATCATAGAAAACTTATCGCACATCTCTACTTGATTAACTAATATATGCCTCCTGTTGGCAAGTTACCTGCCTATTGCAGGCAGCTCAGAAAATATAACCTGAGGTCCATGGATGTGCTGGTTGGTGGTAAGAACTGTAGCTCAGAGGAGCCCCAGACCAGCAGGCTCCCTTCCTGTGCCTATTGCCTTCCTGCAGGCCCAGTATCTCTGCTGGCCATTGGTGACAATTTACCTTAGCCTCTAGAGCAGAGGTTTAGGCAAGTGAGTCTCTCCCTGAATCTGATAAAAATCAAACAATAGATCTCCTCGCCTATTAAGATGATCTTAATTTCCTGTGTGATTTTGTTTCCATGAAAGTACATAGGAGACTGCATCAGCATATACCCTCCAATATGACCACATTAGCTAGACTAGTGAACAATCAATTGCTTATCCATTTCCTATGCAAATAGTGCACACCCTGTTTGTGTGTGTGTCAGTATGTGTGTGTTTAATATATGGGATACTCCTAGGGTTCTCTTTCTTGGGAGAGGAAAGAATGAAAGTGATATTTATCAAATAAGTGGAATTGGTAGCCATCCTTGTTTCCTCCAAAAAAGCTTTTGCTCACCAGCTATTGCCTGAATCTTGTCTTTGGTGCCATGTTTTTTGTCTGAAAAAGCAGACTTTTAAGCTGTTAGCAATCATTTATACCTGGGGCTTCCCTAGTGGTTCAGATGGTAAAGAATCCACCTACAATGAGTGTTCAATCCCTGGGTTGGGAAGATCCCCTGGAGAAGGGAATAGAAACCCACTCCAGTATTCTTGCCTGGGAAATCCCATAGACAGAGGAACGTGGCTATGGTACATGGGGTCGCAAAAGAGTCGGACACGACTTAGTGACTAAACAGTAACAACAACTCCAACCATATAATAGATACTTGGAAATTTAAAATCCACAAAATAGGTTCACACCAGAGTACAGGACAGATGCTCCAGCAAAGTGCTGCAGAGTTCACTGGGGATCTTCCTTATCTCTGAAGATATACCTGGACACAAAGCCGCTGAAATAAAGTTCCCCAGAGGGAGTCAGGACATGGGATGGAGGCGGCCCAGTGGCCACTGATAAAACAGACTCTTCCCTGCTATCCCAGTGCTTTTCCTCCTTTGAAGTGCTGTCTGTGGTTATACAAAAATTATCTGCTTTCAGTTCCCTAATCCACACTGAAGCACCAAAAGAATGCTCCTTGCCCAAGGTCCCATAGTGAGTGGCAGATCAATGACATGGACAGAAAATAGAGATATGAGGGCTAATGTTGTTATGGACTTTGGATGCCACAAGTATCTTAGTTGTACCTAGAAGAAGAAGAAAATAGTTGATTCACTTCAAAGGTTTATTTTAGGAGTTATTTGATTTTTTTTTTTTTTTCAAATTCAATGTACCAAAGAGTCCTAGCTGTGAATGCCTGTCAGATAATTACTCTTAGTAAGGAGTTTTTCTAGTAAGGAGAAAAGTAAGAAAGAGAAAACAGAATGATTAAGACATTGTAAGCTTAGGATTCTGTGTGTTTTCTGTAGTGAGTATTTAAGGAAAAATACCATGCATTTGTTATATGATATAAAAGGAAATGAGTTAAAACTGAATACTTCCCCAAACACAGTAGTCTAGCTCTAATATTCTATCGGCAATGCTATAAATCCTTTCAAGTATCAGTTTCTGATAAAATATGGAAGACCTTTAAATAAGTGGCTCTAACAGACACCAATTCCATGTATTAAAAAAAAAAAAATTAACACTGCTCCAAGCTGCTATTCAATTCATTTCAGTGGGCTTTATTATATCCTCAAAAACTATATTATCCTTTGAATCTCAATTTATCTCCTTTCAAATCTATTTGGTTGATGTTAAAGGTGAAAACTGATATGGCCCAATGGAGCATGGATTCAGAAAAACTGAAAATGGAGTATGTACCATTTCCAACTTAAAAAGAAGCTAATAGAAGTTATTTTGCTATTCTATTCACTTGACTCCTCTTTCCCATTGGAAAGTTTCTTGGACTGAACACCCTCCAGCTATCAATGATAATGTCTATGATATGCATTTGACTAGAGTCAATTATATTGTAATAGCTAAAATAAAAACACAAGAATCAAGCTATGAAAAAAGCACTTCTATAGAAGAAAATTCAGTCTAAAGGGAACATAACTTTTAGTGTCAACTCTGACTTGTGAAAATGAAGAGCAAAATGTTCCCTGAACACTGAGAAGATAATTTCCTCTTATCACCAAAGCTTTGTTCCTGTTCCTTCTCTGGTTATCAAATCATATTTCCATAATGAATATTAATGCTTGTAGCACTTTAAAACCCAAACACCTGTGGTATCTAAATTAACTGAGATCCTTTATCCATATTTAATATTTTGCAAGTTTTTGCAGAAGAATCTATTGCCATTTTGTTATATATTTTGAATGCATATTTTATTCATGTGAAGTGGTTTGCCTTGCAAGTTCAGTGAGACTGTAAGTTGTGGTTTCAAGTTTCCTCTCACTGTATGTAAGAGCCCAGGCATTTCATACAGTGTCTTCTCTGAATTGTAATTTAAGTTTTATCACAACCCTGCGGGAGCCACTAGTATCTGCAGCTTGATTTCACCCCATGGTTTAATACCCTGAAGTGTCAGGCTGATAGCCAATGCTGTGCCAATCAGTTTCCACCCAGTAAAGCTCAGAGAGTAAGGCAGAGATAAAGTGATGGAAGGCTGATAGTTGATGATGATTTACAAGTGGGCTTCATAGCTCTTAGGACTTCAGGGTCCCTCCAGAGGGCATTAAAAGGAAAAAAACATCTCCATTTGCATAGTTTTTTGCATGACTTCAAAATAACAGGTGGAGAGTGGGAAGTCTAAAACAGATGCCCCGTGTAAAGAAGACTAAAAAGGCAAAGAGTAAGCAGTTGACTGTACAATAGTGAATTACTGGCAGTGTCACCTATGAGAGATAATAGTGCCTGAGTAAGACTCCAAATTGGGGCTTCCCAGTTGGCTCAGTGGTAAAGAACCCACCTGCCAATGCAGGAGATGCAGGAGATGTGGATTCAATCCCTGGGAAGGAATCCCTGGAAATGGCAACTCACTCCAGTATTCTTGCCTGGGAAACCCCCATAAACAGAGAAGTCTGCAGATATAATCCATAGGGTCACAAAGAGTCAGACATAACTTAGAGACTAAACGATAGGAAAGACCTCCAAATCACCCACTGTTTAGACTGGAGTTTCCTTGTCTATAAAGTGGAGATGCTATAGAAACTGACTTCAGAGTTTTTGTAAAAAAGAAATGATATGTCAAGCAGGGTGCCTGGTTCCTTGGCATTATGAACCCATTCCCTTTATGTTGCTCTCTTTATGTTATTTTATTCCCACTATAGGGTATCATAACAGTATTAATTGGACATTGAATATGTTTCAGGCACTGTGCTAAGCTTTACCTTCTCCATCATATGGCATTCATGAAAGAACCCTAGGAGAAGAGTACTTCTTTTATTTCCGCTTTATGGAAGAAGATGCCAGTGCTCAGAGAGGTGCATAAAGATCAATACTGGACTGGAGATTTGAACATGTGTCCATTAACCTAGAAGGACTTCCTTGGTGGCTTAGCAGTAAAGAATCTGCCTGCAGTGCAGGAGTGGCAGGAGACCTGAATTCAATTCCTGGGTCGGGAAGATTTCCCAGGAAGAGGGCATGGCAATCCACTCCAGTATTCTTGCCTGGACAATCCCATGGACAGAGAAGCCTGGTGAGCTACAATCCATAAGGTTGAAAAGAGTTGGACACAACTGAAGTGCATTAACATGCAGAGCACATGCCATTGATCAAGAAGTTCCTGACGCAACTGACTTGGGAAACTAGAAGGCATAAATACTAATTCCTCTAGGAATATTCAACGTGTCTGGGCTGCAGAGTGACAGTCTTTTAGAACTCAGGCCAGTTTTTATTCACAACCTTTTTGTATGCCACATTTCAGCAAAATAGTCATACTCAAGGTTTTCTGGCCTGTCTCTATTCATATGTATACTCAAATATTCCATCCTTTACCAAAATTATAGGCAACCAAAGTTGCCTATAATTTTATCTAAATAAACAGCAAAGTAGGAAAATCTTATCAGATGACAACAGAGGGAATCTTTCATGTTGAAATAAGAAACACATTCTGTAGCTGCATCCCCATCTTTTTACAATGGCATTTGCATTTATACAGCCCCTAAATTTTAAGGGATGCCTAAAACTTGGTAAATGCTATTTCAATCTTATCAGGATTCAGGAGACTTGACAAGTGCATCAGTGTTATGATACTAACTTTACAGGAAAGGTAACCAAGATGAGGTCAAAAGCGTAGATTAAGTCATATTTGTGTAGGAAGTTGTAATAAAAGATTGAAAATATGAGTCTTGGGTTTTGAATGATTGAACCACATATAGAAAGTACAGGCTGCTGACACCAAGTTCAGCAATGAAGACTGTGAGTTTTTGTTTTCTGTAAAAGCACAGGGAACTGTGAGCAATTGTCTGCATTGAGCCATCCATCAAAGAGTATTGATGGTGAGTGTTTGGTGTGCTGAGCAGATTCTAAATAACCTGCTGCTTTAATTTCCTCATCTAGAATATAGAAATAATAAAGATATCTGCCTCATTGGGTTGTTATAAGAATTAAGTGAAATAATGCATGTGGAAGTATTTTGTAAACTGAAGTATTACATGTGTCAGACTTTTATTCATTTCAGGCAATTAAAACTTTATTGAGCGTAATCCACTTGGTGATAAAAATCTAAAGACTAAATTGTAGGTTATTTTACTCTCAAGGATATAACTACCTAACAGGATATGTATCTTATCTACACAATTAAAATTCAGTGTGAAAACTGCTACTAAAATGTATAGACAATGCACACGGGTGTTGTAGAAATAAGGATCACAATTAATTCAGGGCAAAGAGACCGTATTTTAGAGACTTTTCAGGCTAGAGTGATATATTGTGCTTTCTCTGAAAGTTGTGAGGGGAGTGTTTGGGTTTTTTTGAAATGGAAAAAATGGATATTTTTGTTTGTTTGTTTTTAAATTTTTGTAATGTGTTTATTTCTGCCACACAACAACGCAAATCAGCCATAATTATACATACATCCCTTCTCACCCAAATCTCCCTCCGTTCCCCCCACTCCATCCCTCCAAGTCATCACAGAGGGCCAGACTGGGCTCTGTGAAGGGAATTTTTAAGGATAAAAGTATTCTAGATAAGAACATCCCAGGTAGAAGGGACTGTGTGAGCATCAGCACAAAAGCATAACAAAGTAGTCTCAGTCAAAAACATGTGAGAAGATGAATTCAAAAGATAGGTTGGAAGGATGTGGGTAAAGACTTTTGAATGCAGTGCTTAAGAGTTGGAGTTTTATCTTGAATAACATGAGTTGCCGTGGGTGGAACTATTTTCAGGAGGAATGTAACATATATCATGTTTGTTTGTTTTTGGAAGAGAGGTAAGAGTGGAAGTGATGTCATCCCTGCCCTTAAGATGTTTCTTTTGGACTAAAGAGGTCATATCAGTGTATACACAGGCATGTCAGTTCCTTAACCTTCACCATTAGGAGCAGAATCTAGGCTGGGACCAGAATAAGCGCGTGATCCAGTATAGCCTAGAATTGCTGGAGCTAATACAGGTCATCTCTATGTGTGTTAGTCACTAAGTCGTGTCCGACTCTTTGCAACCCCATGGACTGTAGCCCACCAGGCTCCTCTGTCCATGGGATTCTCCAAGCAACAATACTGGAGTGGGTTACCATTCCCTTCTCCAGGGGATCTTCCTGACCCAGGAATTGAACCTGGGTCTCCTGAATTACAGGCATGTTCTTTACTGTCTGAGCCACCAGGGAAGCTCACAGGTCAGCTACAAACCAAAAATCTCATGGTGTTTGGGAGGTTTGAGCACAAACATCTTAATAAGCGTGAACTAGACCTGGATGCTCTGTTATCTTGCGGACCAGGTATAACTGAGTATTGGCCCTAATGACTTGCCACATGTGGTCCAGAAGTGCACTCCCGGGTGGGCGGGGGCACTGAGCCTGTTTCAGGACAAGAATTATATGTCATAGTCACACCATTCTAGAACAGAGTTCCAAATATTTTGTATGGGCTTTCCACGTAGTGCTTAGTAGTAAAGAACCCACCTGCCAACGCAGGAGACATAAATAAGAGACACGGGTTTGATCCCTGGGTCAGGAAGATCCCCTGGAGGAGGGCTTACTAAACCACTCCAGTATTCTTGCCTGGAGAATCTCATAGACAGAGGAGCCTGGCAGGCTGTAGTCGCTGGGGTCGCACAGAGTTGGACACAACTGAAACAGCTTACTTGCATGCGTGCATATTTGATATATCACTATATTATGTGAATAAGAACAAAATTCTTCTAACAATGAGACATCACTCATTAGGTTACCAGTGGTACACTGAAGATGATGTGTTTAATTGTCTGACTCACAGAGAGGTTAAAACTACAATTCTGAGAACTTCCCTCTCCCACGGTTCCATGTCAGTGTCTGAAAATGAGGGGAATTTATGAGCTTTAGAAGGAAGAAGAGAAAATGTGGGGGTAGCCTTCTCTGGAGTTGTGGTTAGTCCCCTGAGCAGGTGTAGAGTTGGAAGTGGCTTCCAGATGTATCTTGAAGATCGTCTGCATGAGGCTGCAGACTGAGATGGTTGCTGGGTGCCTCCAGAAGTTCTTGGGGTGACCCACTGAGAACCATGGGCTTTGTTGCTGCAAGCTGAAATTCTGGGTGAAGGTTGTCCTCAACTTTGCTTTCCTGGTAATGCCAGTGATTATGGAAGCCAGCCTCCCTCCCTTTCCCTGTGTTAAAACCTTTTATGTATGGAATACATAAAGTAGACTGCATTTTTCTCAGTCAACACTGACTGATTCAGATGTGGTCATATACAATACTTATCTGGTAGAAAACAACCTGCCAGTATGTATATATATGAAAGATATGTGTCTATTTACATGGTACATTTAAGAAATGGCAATATTGGTCATACATATTAGAAATCATTTTAAAAATTCACTAAAATCTCATGCTGAGTTGCTTTGGTCATGTCTGACTCTTTGCGGTCCTATGGACTGTAGCCCTCCAGGCTCCTCTGTCCATGGCAAGAATACTGCAGTGGGTTGCCGTTTGCTTTTCCAGGGGATCTTCCTGGCCTAGAGATCAAACCTGTGTCTCTTGTGTCTCCTGTATTGGCAGGCTGATTCTTTACCACTAGAGCCAACTGGGAAGCCCTATGTGTGTGTGTATGTGTTTGTATATATATATATGTATTTATACATGCTCTGACCAAGAAATCCAGCTTCTAACAATTTATCCCAATGATATAATGAAAAAAGTATGCAAAGTTATTTGCCACACATTAATAAATACTCTCTTTTCGTTCAGTGTTGTGCCAGCCTCTTGGGACAAAGATGAATAAGACTCGCTTTCTGTCTTCATATCTCAAACTCAGTCAGATGTAACTCACTGCTCTTCAAGGCTAATCAGCCATACCCACCACTATCAAACCTCAGGTACCCTTAGGCAGTCTTAGACCTCATTCTTCCTCAATCCTCACTCTCTGCCCAGGTTTAGTTAGTTCTTTTATTGTCCTCATGTCTTCATCTCTGCTCCCATATCCTTCCTTACCCTGTTCCATCTTCCTGTTATTTCATGTTGGCCCCTTGTTATATATATATAACAAAATCAGTTTATGCCTCAAGAGATCCACGAACATCAGTTTATTACTATTAACTAAACTCTAGCCTGCTTTCCACTAGTTTTTTCATTAATACCCTTTTTCTGTTCCAAGATCAAATCCAGAATTATGATTTTCTCTTTATGGTTTGAAAATAAAACTGTAAGTATACATCAGTTCGGGTAGTTCAGTTCACTCTCAGTCGTATCCGAATCTTTGTGACCCCATGGAATGCAGCACGCCAGGCCTCCCTGTCCATCGCCAACTCCTGGAGTTTACTCAAACTCATGTCCATTGATCGGTGATCCCATCCAACCATCTCATCCTCTGTCTATCCCCTTCTCCTACTCCCCTCAATCTTTCCCAGCATCAGGATCTTTTCCAGTGAGTCAGTTCTTCACATCAGGTGGACAAAGTATTGAAGTTTCAGGTTCAGCATCAGTCCTTCCAATGAGTATTCAGGACCGATTTCCTTTAGATGGACTGGTTGGATTTCCTTGCTGTCCAAGGAACTCTCAAGAGTCTTCTCCAACACAACAGTTCAAAAACATCAATTCTTTGGTGCTCAGCTTTCTTTATAGTCCACTCTCATGTCAATACATGACCACTGGAAAAACCATAGCCTTGACTAGACAGACCTTTGTTGGCAAAGTAATGTCTCTGCTTTTTAACACACTGTCTAGGTTGGTCATAACTTTCTTCCAAGGAGCAAGCGTCTTTTAATTTCATGGCTGCAGTCACCATCTGCAGTGATTTTGGAGCCCCAAAACATAAAATCTGCTAGTTTCCACTGTTTCTCCATCTATTTCCCATGAAGTGATGGGACCAGATGCCTGATCTTTGTTTTCTGAATACTGAGCTTTAAGCAAACTTCTTCACTCTCCTCTTTCACTTTCATCAAGAGGCTCTTTAGTTATTCACTTTCTGCCATAAGGGTGGTGTCATCTGAGGTTATTGATATTTCTCCTGGCAATCTTGATTCCAGCTTGTGCTTCTTCCAGCCCAGCGTTTCTCATGATGTACTCTGTATATAAGTTAAATAAGCAGAGTGACAATATACAGCCTTGACGTACTCCTTTTCCCCAGCAATCTTAATTCCAGCTCGTGTTGTATCCAGCCCAGCATTTCTCATGATGTACTCTGCATATAAGTTAAATAAGCAGGGTGACAATATACAGCCTTGATGTACTGACAAAACATGGTCCACTGGAGAAGGGAATGGCAAACTACCTCAGTGTTCTTACCTTGAGAACCCCATGAACAGTATGAAAAGGCACAAAGATAGGACACTGAAAGATGAACTTGCAGGTTGGTAGGTGCCCAATATGCTACTGGAGATCAGTGGAGAATTAACTCCAGAAAGAATGAAGTGTACATCAGATCATCTTAATGACCACATTATAACAAAGTCTCAGTGCTTGATTTTGATGACCATGTTTGAATTTACAATAATGCCAAATAGTACTAATTTTATTGTCCTGACTAATGAGTAAAGGACAGAAAGTTACTGAATAGGAAAATGAAGCACCATCACTGAGTAAATGTCAAATGATATCACTGCCTCCGCAGCAACTGTACAGAAATTTAAAGAGAAAAGCACAAAATTTATTCCTTTATTTATTGTACAAGTTTTTATCAAACACTTACCTTGTGTAGGCATCTTACATTGGGGACAGAGTGATTAACAAAATAGACAAAGAGTCTCTCTCTCTCCCCTCCCATCCTCCTTCCCTATTTCCCTTCCCCTCCCCACACTCTCAGTGTCTCTTTTCCCCCCTGAGTTTACATTACATAAGACGTAAGAGTACATGCACATCAAAAATGGAAGAATCTTCCCTAGGCATGACTTTCATGTTCTAGGTACAAATGGTAGTTGTGCTTTCAAAAAAGCAACATCATTCATTATACTTATTTGTTAATTCTAATTTTTCAGTCTTATTTGCATTTAATTTTTAAATTTACTTTTCTTTTTGTGGCATAAGGACTTCAAACATTAAAAATTAACACTCTGAGTAAGTAATGGTATAAATTGATAGACTTTAGACTGCATAATATTTTTCCTTAAAAAATTCTGAATTTGGAAAATATTGTGTAATGCATCATATATATCCCTCATGTGGCATAATTAATAATTCAGCATATTCTGTCCTCAATAAAACCTTTTAGATTTCTAACAATAACAGGAAATGTAGGACAATTTATATATTTCTATTTGGCTTTCCATTTCAGAAGCTACTGTTTGGAGGGCTTCTCATTTGTTTAGCTGTTAATATAGAAGTTTGAATGACAAGACAGAAGGTTGCACTGTCAGAATTCCCAGCTGAAAACACAGATGGGCAGACCATTATAGACATTACTTTCATGAACTCACCCTAGGTCTTTCTAGGTCTTGCTGTCTATTTTGCAGGCCCAGGAATCTGATTTGTAAGTGTATAGAAAGTAGGGGTGAAGTGTGTTTGCTTTCTCTCTCTCTCTCTCTCTCTGCCTCTCCTGGGACAGTTGCTCATTGTAACACCCCATACGAGATATATATTCAGAAGTTTGCTTTGGGGCACCTGGGAAACAGATCCAAAAGAGGTTTTGTTTTTTTTTTTGTCTGTTTGTTTTTACACAATTGAAATATCTAGTAACATCAGGCTTGGGTTGCCTGACACACTCATTTCAGTAATGAGCATGCATCTTCTGTCAGACCAGCAGAACTGGAGCCTTGGTAAGGGTGCTTCTTCTAAAAGCAGTTGCAAGGCCACTACTACCCTTTGTCTCTATGACAATCAGCTTTCTATCATTGACCAACATACCCTTGACTGATTGGCACATGGTGTCATTAAACACGTTCATCAGTTCAATAAACTCCATTATAGACTACAAGTCATTCTTTGCAAGCTCTTTCACTGAAGCATTAATTTCATTAAACATTTATTGAATACCTTTCATGGAGCAGCAACTGAATTTAGGAGTATAACAGATATTGTTCCCACTCTCGCAGAGTTTATCATCTATCAGGAGATACAAAAAAGTGTTCAGATGACCGCCACAAGCATGATGTGTGTTGTAATGGGAGTAGAGGAAGCAATGATAGAAGCTAGGAGAAGCACATGATGGACTTGAGTCCGTGCCATCTCCCTATATTAGGTTATGTCTAAATGCATTGGAGAAGGAAATGGCAACCCACTCCAGTGTTCTTGCCTGGAGAATCCCAGGGACGGGGGAGCCCGGTGGGCTGCCGTCTATGGGGTTGCACAGAGTCGGACACGACTGAAGCGATTTAGCAGCAGCAGCAGCAAACTGAAATATGAAAGTTGAGCAATGACTAGTTGGAAGAAGTGCATATGTTTATGTAGAGTGTGTGTGTGAGAGAGACAGAGAAAGCAAGAGAGGTTTTCAGGTGAAAAATGAAACAGCGTGAACAAGTATCATGAGTAAGTGGGTATTTTATAAACTGAAAGTGAGTATTTTCACATAGCACTGTTCTGACCCATGATATGTTGATATCATGGTTTCCATCTCCATCTTCAAGAGGGAAATGTTTCTTTTATTGCACATTTACAATTAATGCAAGGAACGAGGTTTTATAATTCTGATGGGGATCTCATTTTAGAAATGTCATGGATCACACCAAGCAGCTGTCACCCTCACTAAGCCAAATTCTCTACTGAGCAAGCAGTCTTTAGAATAGCTTGATAGAAATATGGCTTGTGTAGTTTTTTCATTGTTCTGTTCCCCTGCAAAAAGTCAGCCTTGGTAAGCCCTTTCTTAATGCATCCACAGTGATACCTCAGCAGGTATTTATTTTATTATCTTCTAAGTGAAAAGATCTCAACTTTGTATAGTATGCAGGCGTGCATGCTAAGTCCCTTTAGTCATGTCTGATTCTTTGAGACCCCATAGACTGTAGCCCACCAGGCTACTCTGTCCATGGAATTTCCAGGCAAAAATACTGGAGTGGGTAGTCATTCCCTTCTCCATTTATATAGTATAGATTTCTTCAATTTGAATATCATTTCCTTAGCTATGTAGACTATAAAGAATAAAATTCAGTCAAATTTACTTCAATAAAAAGCATTTTAAAAATAAAGAATACTTTTGTATCAATTAAAAAAAAGTTAACAGAATTAAGCAAAGTTGGCAGTATCCAGCCACTTTCAATACCATGTTCATATTTTAGCCATTGAAAAAGTAGGTGGATGAGGAAGTCAATGTTTTCTGACTTTAAATGAATAATTTATATCCTCCATTATACAAAAATTTACCCAGTGGCTAAACAAGATAAAATGTATCCAGGACAGTATATATCAGACTCTAGGGTGATGGGGGCTAAATAAGGGCTTCCCAGGTATCTCAGTGGTAAAGAATCTGCCTGCCAATGCAAGAGATACTGGAGACACAGGCTCGATCCCCGGGTCCGGAAGATCCCCTGGAGAAGAAAATGGCAACCCACTCCTGTATTATTGCTGGGAAATACCCATGGACAGAGGATCCTGTCCATGGGGTTGCAAAGAGTTGAGCACAACTGAGCAACTAAGTATAGCACACAGGCTAAATAAATCGATGAAAAATATTTCTTCATTTGTTATACATTCAGTAAAACTGAAACATTCTGATAGTCATTCTGTGATTAAAGGGACTACGTGGCAGAACATTTACATTGTATGGCATTTCTAGAGCTGAACTGAAACTTTATGGTTTCTCTATAAGAGCATATTCACCAAAAGTTGAAGTGGATGATGGTCATATCCCCAGTAGGACAGCCTCTTCCTTGGAAATGCACCTTCTGTTTATCTGGTGGTAGATGAATCGCTTCTCTTATAGTCTTCCACTTTTCCATGTATAACTCAGAAAGTTGGTTCTTTTCCTGTAAGCCTCAATAAAGAATTTCTTCCTCAATTATTTTTCTCCTGTTATATCTCACTTTTCAATTTGCTACTCCCCTAGAATTCAGCTGTCTGCCTCACAGTATCAAGTCCTGCTGTAGAAGAGAGCGAATGGCAGATATAAATGCATTTTAAGGAGAGTGATCTGCCAGGTCTTTTTGAAACTGAAGGTGCAGGATGTGGGGAAAATGAAGCAGGGATTTAGGCAGAGTATTATTAGATACTTAATTGTTGTTTTCCACTTCTAATTCACTGATAAGCTCCAGTAATCCTAAAGCATCTCATTTTTTATAGAAAAAGAAAGAAGACACTTGAAATCTTAAGTTGTCTTTAAAACTATAATCAAAGAGAGTATTCTGAAGAGGAAACTGCCTCTGTTGAATTGGGGCGTTCAGACTGCACAATTTTAAAACAGTTGAGCACCCAGGAGCTGAATGAAACAGCCAAAGAGAATAGTTTCAATAAGTTCATAATTATATGTGCTGGATTCCAGGGGAGATCAGCCTGAGTGCTGGAGGGTTAAGACTTGTGCATGCATATAAGTAATAGCCCATAGGCAAAAGGCAATATTTCAATCTGTACTCTTTTCCTTGGCATTCATTTGTAGAAGGCAAAAAGTGCAAAATTTCTGTCAATAGCCTTCTCCCCCGCTCCCTGAAAAAAAAAGAAACAAACTAGGGAAAAGAGCTTTGGGATTCTTTTTTAAGGATATCCTGCTGAAAGGTGATGAATGGAAGCCAGACCGTAAGTCTCAGCCCTGAGAACTCTTAACAATGCTGCTTCCATTCTCCCTTGAGTTTTCCCTTCAAAGCTCCTTTTCCATATAAGTCTTCATAAGAGTTTGATTATGGATTTACTATTCAAGGATGACTATGTTTTAATCACAAAATATCTAACATGTAAGTGAAGATTCAGTTCAGTTCTGTTCAGTCGCTCAGTCGTGTCCGACTCTTTGTGACCCCATGAATCGCAGCACGCCAGGCCTCGCTGTCCATCACCAACTCCTGGAGTTTACCCAAACTCATGTCCATCGAATCAGTGATGCCATCCAGCCACCTCTGTCGTCCCCTTCTCCTCCTGCCCCCAATCCCTCCCAGCATCAGAGTCTCTTCCAATGAGTCAACTCTTTGCATGAGGTAGCCAAAATATTGGAGTTTCAGCTTCAGCATCAGTCCTTCCAACGAACACCCAGGATGGATCTCCTTTAGGATGGACTGGTTGGATCTCCTTGCAGTCCAAGGGACTCTCAAGAGTCTTCTCCAACACCACAGTTCAAAAGCATCAATTCTTGGGTGTCAGGTTACTTCACAGTCCAACTCGCACATCCATACATGACCACTGGAAAAACCATAGCCTTGACTAGACCCATGTTGAAATGTTCACAGTGAAGATGATGCTTCCACTCTGTAGGGTTCTTATACAGACCCAGTGAGATAATGCATGGAAAGTGCTAGTATAGTGCTGGTGAATCCTCTGTCGCATTAGCTATAGCAGCAGCTGCTGCTGCAGTGCTAGGAAATGATGCTTTTATTATATTTCAGCCATGAGGGCTTCCCAGGATCCAGAGGTCCATTTCTTCAGTCACAGTACAATGTTGTATTTGGGAGGGGAAATAATGACAACAAATTATTGAGCAAAGAAAACCCCAATACATATTTGGATGGCATGCAAGTCCTACTGTCCTGGATTTGGGGATTTCTGTCCATACCCCAAAAGACTTTACCTTTTCAGTTTTTTGGGGAGCCACTCACCCTCTGTGATGCCTGCATTAACTGCTGTCCACAATGTGATGGGGTTTTAGCACTGGTAAAAGTCCTTTCAGGTACAACATCCACCCTGCTCAAGCATGGCAGTAATTCAAACTAGTCTAGTTGCAAGAAACCGGAGTTTTAAGGCTAGATTTTGTAAGAGGTTGTTAACAAAAGACATCCTAAAATTCTGTTTCCCTCTACGAGTTTGTTCATTCTCCTGCCTGCAGACTGAGATTTTTTGTTTCCTTGTCATGTCTACCCCTAACCCGTCTCTCCAGTTGCAGGTTGCACTTGATTTGATTCACTGTGAAGACTGTGGCCCTGTTTCTGTAAAAAGTTTTAATGTCTGGCCCGGTGGCTTACCCTAGTGTCTTAATAAGAAACAACTTGATTGACTTGGCTTAGATTGACTGCCCACCCTCTACTCTATAAGCTGCTGTGGAATGGAGGTCATAGTGCCTGTAGTTATCTTTGGGCAGAACAGTGGCCTCCCAAGGAAGATCCCCTGGAGTAAGGGAATGGCTACCCACTCTAGTATTCTCGCCTGGAGAATTCCATGGACAGAGAAGCCTGGTGGGTTACAGTCCATGGGATCACAAAGAATCAGACTTGAATGAATGACTGACACAAGGAATTCCATTTCATAATCCCCAGAATCTCTGAATATGTTACCTTAATCAGCATAATGGACTTTACAGATGCCATTGAAGCAAAGATCTTAAAATATACAGATTACCCTGGATTATCCAGGTCAATAAACTCACAAGAGCACTTAGAAAAGAGGGGGGGAAGAGAGTCGGAATCAGAGATGGAGATGTGATGAGGTAAACATTTTGGAGTGATGTGGAGCTGTAAACCAATGAAGGCAGGAAGTCTCTTGGGGCCAGAAAATCAAGGAAATGGATTCTCCCCTAAAGCCTCCAGAAGAAATGCAGCCCTGAGACCCATTTTAGACATTCGATCTCCAGAACTGTAAGAGAATAAACCTGTGTTGTTAAACCTGTGTTGTTCTATGCCACTAAATGTGCTGTAATTTGTTAGAGTAACAATAGAAAACTAACACATGACCTCTTTGGAAGCAGGGGCAGCTGCTAAAGGAAAACTCACCTTCTCTCTGATTCCCAGACCTCAGAGAACTCAAAAGTAGCTTCTCAAAGTTTAGGGACTGCTTGCCTTAACATTTTCAAGTTTTTTCTACCTCTGAGTTCTAACCTAACCACTAGTTCCTGTTATGAGTCAGTAGAAGCTGTCTTTATTTCCTGAAGGTAATAATAATAACTACTTCGTGGGAATTTTGGTGAGTACTAATTTAGATAACTTATGTGGATAAAGTTGCTTATAGCAATATCGGGCACAAAGTAAATGCCTATTATTATGAACCCTACTAATAAGATATGAAACCTTGATGATTGTCATTGACACGAATAACTAGATTGAATGAAGTTGAAAGGCCCTTTACTTATTGCCCAATCTTCATGGCTCAAATATTTTCCTATTTATTTAGGCTTTATAACAGCAGGATAGGATTATTATCTCCAATTTATAGGTGAGAAAACTGAGTCTCAGAGAATGTAAATAACTTGCCCTAAAGTGGGAGTGTCATAGCTAGAATTCAAATATAGGTCATTTGGCTTGAACAGGAAGCCTTTTTCTAGGTCATTGTGTGGACTCTTAGTGCAACAAACCAAAGACACTGGGCTCCAAAGCGCTGCCCCCATTTCTAATGTGTGAAATAGAAGGTGGTAATGGGTATGAAAAGCTTGGCAACATTTTAACCTGCAAGCACTGGATGTGTGAACACTGTCAAAGTTTCAACAAGCATGCTTATTGCTGTAGACTGAATTGATCCCTCTAAAATTCATAAGTTGAAACTCTAGCCCCCAGAATGACTATATTTAGGGATCAGGCCTGTGGGGCTATAATAAAGATTAAATTAAGTCATAAAGGTGGAACCTGGTAGGCTACAGTCCATGGAATTGCAAAAGAGTTGGACATGACTGAGCCCCTAAAAACACAAACGATAGGGTGGATCCCTAACCCAATAGGGTTGGTGCCCTTATTAAAAAAAAAAAAAAAAAAAAACAGAAGAAACACCAAAGTTCTCTATCTCTCCACCATATGAGGACATGGTGAATAAGCAACTGGCTTCAAGCTAGGAAGAAAATCCTTATCAGAAAGCAAATCAGCCAACACCTTGATCTTGGACCAACCAGCCTTCAGAACTATGCACAAATATATTTCTGTAATTTAAGACCCCCAGTCTACGGTACTTTTGTTATGGCAGAGAAGTCTAAGACAAATATACAGAAGTGGCATCCCTCTCTTCCTCTTGGTACTGTTATTCTGGTTTTTTTTTTTTTTTACAACTCCAGATGTTTCAGGATCTGTTCCTATACATATGAAACACTGTTCTTCACTTCCTGTCTAACCTACATGCATTCATTTTGCTGACATTTTGGAGAGTAGAACCTGTGTTGTGTGATAGAGATGAAAAATCAGGAAGGACAGACCCTAATTTTATGGTGGAGCTTCCAACATAAAAAATGTATGACATGGTGTGTGTCAATGTATATGCACATGCCTATGTGTATGTATGCATGCAGCGTGCATGTGTGTGAGATGTATATTAAGACATGAAGAGAAGAAAGAGAAAAAGATAACGAAAGTAGCAGAATTAGAACTATAGATTGAATCGAATACAAGTCTGTATTTCAGTCCTAATGAAAAACACCATGCATTTGGGTGAAGTCAAGGGAAAAATAAGAATTGTCTTCAGAGAAGACAGTAAGAAGAAAGGTCCTTAAAGATGTCTTCTGTCTTTCTGGACTTTTTTTTTTTTTTTTCTTAGACTAACACCTGATATCTTAGCTGGTCCTGATGGTGGATACAACAGATCTGGGGTTCCTCCCTGATTTTATCCTTGAAGTCCCATACATAGACAGTGATCTTTTGAGGAGCACTGTCGATTTGTAGGTACTTAAAGACAAACAGATAGAAAGGTTCAGCTATGAAATTTTTCTAGGAGTTAATTTTAACTTTGCAAACAACATATTTGACCACTGAAGGGCAGGGAAGGATTCTTCGTTCCTTCTTTCCTGAACTACAGATTCTTGCTCTGTCCTAAGGAAGGCCATGCACTGATTGTCAAACCTCCCAAATCTGTCTGCTTCTTTCCATCCTTAATGCCACTCTGTAGGTTTAATCTAGCATCATCTAATGCTAAAAGATAATTGATGCTAATATCCACATTCCTATCATTGTCTCCAACGCCACACATGTGATCTTGTGATTCCCTGTGTAAAACTGTTTAGTGATTTTCCCTTGCCCTTTGCATCACATCCAGTGTCTTCAGAGATCATCAAAGACCCCGTACGCTTCAGCTACCCATACGCTTCAGCTATAGTAGTACTGTTAGTCACTCAGTCCTTTCCAACTCTATGTGATCCCACGGTCCATGGAATTCTCCAGGCAAGAACACCGGAGTGGATTGTCTTTCCCTTCTCCAGGGGATTTTCCTGACCCAGGGATCAACAGGGTCTCCTGCATTGCAGGTGGATTTTTTTCTGTCAGAGCTACAGGGAAGCCCCCTTTGAGCTTCAGCTATACTAAGGTATTTACAATTCCCAGCAGGCGGCAAGCTCTTTCTTATCATCCATTATTTTGTACACACCATTCTCTCTACCTAAAAAGGATTTCTCCCTTTTCTTTGACTGGATAACCCTATATTCAAGCTTTCATGTAGATATCAACCATTAAGGAAAGAATCACCTGGGCTGCTTTTTCATCCATAGGACGCCAATTTGAGTAATGTCTGCTTCAGTCATAATGGAGTGAGCTAGGACAAGACTTATTCTCTCACCATAATCAAATAGAAAAATGGACAAATATATAAAATAACTGTTTTCAGAAATTAGACAACATCAGAGGAAGACTGTGCTCCTTACAAAGGAGAAACAAGCGAGATGAGTCCTATGATGACCCAGGATTTATGGGGATCTTTGCAGATCACAGTGCAAAACGGACCATTCCCAGCAGACCATGAGGGCCTTAAGGTCTTAAAACGTTGAGTAGATGTGGATCAGAGGTTGAGGGAGCTAAGGTTTCCGAAACTTATAACATGAAGAACTGGAGAAGGAGGAGCCATATTAAGGAAAGCTCTGAGAATTTGCATATCGTTTCCTTGAACCTCTTCCTGAGTGATAAACTATGTACACACAGGTTGAGATTCCACAGGCTAGAGAAAAGCCAACTAGGAAGCTTTATTACAGACAGGTCTCATATTCACAGAGAATTGAGAGAAGTTTGAGTTCTGGCTGGATGGAGATGTGAGTCCTCACTGATTGTTCATGGCATTTAGCAGACCCCAAGCTTCCTTGGTGGCACAGATGGTAAAGAATCTGCCTGCAGTGTGGGAGACCCAGGTTCGATCCCTGGGTAGAGAAGATCCTCTGGAGCAGGACATGGCAACCCACTCCAGTACTCTTGCCTGGAGAGAGGAGCCTGGCGGGCTACAGTCCATAGGGTCACAAAGATTCAGACAGGACTGAGTGACTAACACTTTCACAAACGAGTCACACCTGAGTAGGTAATTCAACTAGCATGAATAATATGATTAGAAGTAGTGGCTGATCTTAATTTAGACAGGAGTTGCTAGACTCACAGGCCTGTTTTTTTCCTCCAAGATACAAGGACGAGATACCAGAATTATTTTTTTTTGGTGGGGGATAAATATACATATATGTATATACACATATAATTGATAACACCATGGATTAGAGAAAGCCCCATTACATATTTGTCCAGCGTCAAATTTTACAGTCCTGGAAGGTAACACTTCTTCCATTTTTTAAAGTTTTAAAAAATATTCTACATTTAATTTGTATTCTTCTTTTCCTGCCCCCTACATCATCTCTATTATTTACAATTTTAATTTTTCCTTTACTGTCTGTCCTTAAAGCCATCAAGTCTTCTTGAGCATCCTTCTGCTGCTGCTGCTGCTGCTGCTAAGTCACTTCAGTCATGTCCGACTCTGTGAGACCCCATAGATGGCAGCCCATCAGGTTCCATGGTCCCTGGGATTCTCCAGGCAAGAACACTGGAGTGGGTTGCCATTTCCTTCTCCAATGCATGAAAGTGAAAAGTGAAAGTGAAGTCGCTCAGTCCTGTCCGACTCTTAGGGACCCCATGGACTGCAGCCCACCAGGCTCCTCCGTCCACGGGATTTTCCAGGCAAGAGTACTGGAGTGGGGTGTCATTGCCTTCTCTGGAGCATCCTTCTAATACCAAACAAAAAGAGATCATTCCTTCTTTGAACCTTTTTATTTGCTTGTTCCGTGGCTTCCAAACCTTCATGAGTGCAAATGAGAGTCTTTTAGTATCATGAGGTACACCGTAAGCCTATTGCTTAATCACTGTGAAATCGTTACTGCACCAAGCACAGGTGAACCGCATCTCATTTAACCTTGACAACAAACACATGGGATAGGAGCTCTTAACGCCCCTCAGCCCTTTCTCTACTGAGGAAGTTGAGGCTTAGCGCGCTGGTAAGTAGCAAAACCGGGAGTTGAACCCGAGCAGCTTGGCTCCAGAAAACAAGTTCTTCAGCCCCACCGCAGAGAAACTGTAAGTCTTTTGTCTATTTTTCTTTGATTAGAAGCTCCTTGTAGACGAACTGTGTCTTTTTTGTCTTCATATTTAATAGTATGTTGTCGGTAGTTGGTTACTGGAAGATATTTGTTGAGTGAATAAATGCATGCATGGAAATTTTAAGTATCTTTTGAGAGATGATAATGTTGCAATCCATAGGAGGTATAAGTTATGCCTGCAGGGTAGGGGGTGTATTATTGATGTCTTTGGTGCTTTTCTGTTTTGTAAGTATCAGCTTTGTGACATTGTTTTTGATTTTTTAAAGATTATCTATTTTCTGTGCTAAGATTTTGAAACAAAATATACTCTTTTGATACATGAAATAGATTATTTTCAAAGCTGGTAAATTTAGTGATCAATATTCTAATCATTGAACATGAAACTGTTTTATAGAGTAAGATTTGGTAAATTGAGCAGGAGGAAAATAAAGTCATTGAAAAGAAACCTCCCTCACCTACTTTAGAGGGAAAAAAAACAGCTCAGGAGGAATGAGGGATAAAAGGAAGACAATTACAGGCGCAACCACAAGTTTAATAGGCTCAAAGGTTTTTCTTTTTCAGATTTCATTCTCTTGTATTTATTTTTCCTTATTTTAAAGCTGAAAATAAATGGGGAATGGCATGGTAATAATGAACTTGAAATTGTGAGTTATTTTCGGCTAAACTGCTATATAACTTGGACAGAGAAAACTAGGCATCTTTAGTGTAAAAACCTCCGAGTGAGTAGTGGAAGGAAAGCGATAAATTATCCTGTGTCCTTTTCTACCTCACCTCCTTCCATAGTTAGACTTCAGACTTCTGGTCCTGAATCTCCCCAGTGTGTCCGAGGGTCTGTGCAATCAAGTGCAGCAAAGTAACACAATTTAGTGTACCATTAACAAAAGTTTAACATGAAAAGGACCAATAAAACACTATTGATCCACTTCTAGTTTGAACAAATGATGTACAATGAACCATAAAAACTCTTGTTCTTTAGAGACCTTGTTAATTTTGTGATTCTGCTCTTGTCCTTATTTTAGAAGTCTGAGTTTGCATTTAAAGTGTCTTTGTAAGAATTAGAAACACAGTTAAAAATTAAGAGGCCCGTACCTGTAGTTTTCACATTTTAGAGATTCACGGGGAAAAAGGGCCCAACCTGAAAGTTGCCCAGAGATGAGTCTGTTGTTTCACTGCATGAAAGAGCCGTAGTGACTGGAGGCAGAGCTTGCCCAAGGGCTGGGTGGGAGTCATAGTTAAGTTGAAAAGTGAAAACTGTAAGGAAGGAGAAATGTTCAGCAATAATTCAGTGTGATGAACGGGAGCTTCTATCAGTATGCCAGACAGGAGACAAGGAGCAGAGGAAACAGGAGATAGGAACTTTCCAGGAAAGTGCACAAGAATTGAAGGAGTAGATCAAGACTTGGGGCTAAAACTCATATCAAGAGCTTACCCTGATGAAGTACTGCTAGTCACGTGTATGGGAGTGGACCAGCCATCTCAAAGGCATAAACTAGTACCAATATTCTGCATACGTTGCTTCCTCTAATGGCTTTTTGGATCTCCTAATATCCGAGATAGCCTTTGCTTCTATTGTATTCTTCAAGACCTTTGTCTTTAACGTTCCAATGTTATTCACCTTTTACCATAGAAGGGTGCTAGGAACAGATAACTTGTCTCCAAATCTTAGCTTCAGTGCTGTTTTAGCCATGTATCTATGAACAAATTATTTAATTTCTCTATGCTTCTCTATTTTCTCATTTCTAAAATGGAGTTCATAAACGTTTCCAGACTTCATAACATTTTAAGAATATTTAATAAGTGGAAAATTCTTAGAAAAGTTAACACTAGAAATTATATTTTATTAATATATTCATTATCATCTTATATGTCTACAATAGTGTCTACAATAGTGCCTGACACAATTTCCATGATCTGTGAATATCTGGTGAATTAGTGAATGAAAGATCATGAATCCTAAATTTGTAACGTACCTGCAGAGGTCAAAATAGTCACCTCCAGTTGGGATAAAAGTGAACAATATAGATAGACACCACCCCATCTTTTTTTAAAAATTAAGTGTTAACTCCAATCTATGATAGGGCTGGTGGAATATTTTTTACTGCATTTACTCAAAGGATAATCTCTAACATTTAAAGAAAGTGTTTTTCCTGATTTTGACATTTTTGACTTTAGATAAAAGAATAGGAAGAATCATTTCCTGAACCAGTATGTGCTGACCTACTTACTTGCACCTTGATTAGTGTTATAAGCAGGGCCAAAAGACCTCTTAATTTACGACTGCGGTGGAAAAATGTACCGTTAAGCATTAATAGAATTTGAATGAAGTCCAGTGAATTTTAAGTAGGCAAGCTGGAGCCTGCTGAGGCAGAAAACTGTGCTTGTAGGTTTGTGGTGTGTGTGATGGCGATTAGTGAAGTGGGCAGATTCCACAGTCCACCAAGAAGGAAGAGGAACTTGGCATCATGATCTTAATGTTGTTGGTAGATCTTTGAACATGTATTATTATTTTATTTATTTTTGTCTTTGCTTAAGAACAAGTAAGAAAGTTACTGAAAGACACAGCATATAGTATCATGACACATTACTCTTAGGCCTTCTGATTCAATTTTTCCATATCTTTCCATCTGAATTCATGTTATTGTGTGTGCATTTTGGAATCCCTTTATGAAGTTTCAAACCACTGGATTATTTCAAATATTGTTACAGTGTATTAAAAGACAGGGAGACTTAGCATTTGTATCACATTGATTTTAGATTACCATGCAGTACCTACAAGAGGTCCCTTCTCTTAGCATGGACCCAGTAGCTCCTATTCAGCCTCCCTTACCTTGGTTCCCTCTTACTCAAGCCCACTTAACTCCACATTCTGTTGATGCCTCCTTTTAAATGTCTCTCAGATCAAGATGTAGCCAACCCTCTTGTCTAGCATATTTATAATAGACTAATAAAGTGGTGGTTCTGCCTCTGGTTTCTTGCTCCTTTGACTGATCTTTCACACTCCTTCAAGAAGTTATTTACTAAAACACAGATGAGAATGTAACTTTCTCCAGCTTTAAATTTTCTAACTTATTCCTGTTGCCAAAGGAATAAAATCTAAACGCTTCAACCTGTTTACTCAGAGTCTCTCTCAGCTCTTGGTTTCCCATGAGCAACGCCCCCACCCCCCCGCCCCGTTCTCATTCTCATTCTCACCAGTGTTTACCAGTGCACTCCCCCATATCCCCATGAGAGTGTTCACTATGCTCTAATGCATTATGGTTGTGCTAACATGAATGAACAATCACATCAAAATTAAGACTCCTGTAAGTGATTGCCTCTACTGCTGTATACTGGGATCCGAGAACCCCATCAAGACTGCCACTGTTGAGTCTTGTCCAGAACAGAGTAGTTCACAAGAAGATAAAATAATGCAGAAAAACATGCAGAGTGCATTCCTAAAACACAAATTTTAACCTGCAGTAAATACATTTACATATTTTTCAGTAGTGTCATAGAATTGCTCTTTGGTCTCGTTAGCATTTCTTTCTTGAGTGGGGAAAGGCTTACAACTTTGTGGAAGCAGTGTTTTTCTCAGAAGCCTTCCATATTACACTGTATTTCTGCATCGTTAGCTTCGGGTGGTTGGCCTAGTATGTATCTCACCTAAGCCAGGTGAGTCAGTCTTTTCTTATGATTTTTCAACTGTGCTGGTATATGAAATACATCCAGTGGTATTGAAATATACGTGATAGATACGTATGCACATAAATGCAGAGAAGGGAAGGGAGGCACTTAATTTATTCAAGCACCTGCATAGTAATGAAGATTTTCTTTTTGTCTGAATTAGTTTGATCTTGGTTTCTATCATGTCACAAAAAAAAAGGTGCAGGAAAAAAGCATAAATGTATTGTGGAATTAGATTCAAACTGTTTTTGAAATTGTAGGATCTGAGATAAAACTAGAAAGAAATTTTGAATTCACAGCAGATGACTCAGTTCTTCCTAGATTTCTCAGAATATGACTTCAACTTTACTACTTTTCTATTACTAGAATAGAAATAGAACTATTAATAGAAATAGAATAGGATAGTTGTTGCTGCTCATGTTGTTGGAGCATGTTTTTACCCCACTGATATTAAAGTATACTTGACAAATCAAAGTTGTGTGTATTTAAGGTATACAGGTGATATTTGGATGTACATGTACACTGTGAGATATTACCACAGTCAAGCTAAGTAACATGTCCATTATTTCACATAGTAACCATCATCGTACTCTGATTTTATAAGTGAGACTTTTGTAGATTCTGTGTACGAGTGAGACCATTCTGTATTTGTTTTTCTGTGTCTGGCTTATTTCACTTAGCATCATGTTCTCCAGGTTCATCCATGTTGTTGTACATTCCAAGATTTCTTTCTTTTTGTTAAGGCTGAACAATATTCCACTGCGTGTGTATACATATAGGTACCTATGGATAAACACACATACATTTACACACATTCTTTATCCGTTCATGCACCGATGGACACTGAGGTTGTTTCCACACCTTGTCTGTTATGAATGATAATGCAGTGAGCATGGCGGTACAGAGACCACTTCAAAATACTGAACTAATTACCTTGAGGTGTTTTTCCAGAAGTGAGATTATTGGGTCATAGGCAGTTATTTTTCTAAATTTTGAGGGACCTTGCCAACACTTACTTTTGTTGTTTTGATGATACATTCTAACATACTTCAGTGAAATGCTTTTATTGCACTTTGGGAAAACCATTACTACTTGTTGACCAGTAGTTAACTGAAAAGAATGGATTTTAGTATTATTAAATCAATTTTAAATGTAAATCTTTATAGGAATGTAATAAAATGGTCAAAATAGCTAGTGATAAAAAGTTCTGAATTATCATTTTTAATATTCTCACAGACTTTGACTAAGATATAAGTGCATCTCACTGGATAACTTATCCTCTATACTAGCTGGCTCCTGTATATATGAATCCTTCTCACTCCATTTGCAATATGAATAGAGATGGGAAATTGTAATAACTGGTTTCCTTTCTAGCTTTAGGAAGGTCACTCAATTTGTCTTTTATTTTTTAATCAACAAAAATGAGGCAAATACTATCTTTTAGTTTATACTGGTACTAAGTAATTTTTAGTGAGTTTGTGTATAAAATATATACTTCTGTCACTTGTTGAAAAATCATAGTTATATTTATTATATACTTTGTACATTAATTGGAAAAATAACTGTAGATAATAATATTAAAGTGCACTGCAAACATTTTTTTCTTCTTAATTATATTCTTAACATCACGCACCCCAATCTTTTTCCCTTACTTGCTATAAGATTATTTTTCAAGTGGTTCTGGTATTCTAAGGTACAATTGACTGTACTAGAGAAGTGGTACCAACAGTTAATTGTTATAATTAAAAACAAAGATATATTTATAAAACTTAGAGCCTAATAGAAATTACTTCATTTTATAAAGGTATTATGTATTTATATTACTAATCTTGCCCTCTGTTTTTAATCTCTGTCCAGAACATTAGTCTAGCTATAGATGTAATGACTGTGATTTTGGGGATCCAGGGCTGGTTGGGGAAGTCCCCACCTAAAGACACTAGAAAGAAAGGAACTTAAAGATTGAATAATATCAGACACTGTGCAGGGACATGGATGTTCATGATGCTAGTCAGGGAATCAGGAAGGATAGTGGAATCCTGACAGATCAATGGGAATGTGCAGCCAAAAGCCAACAATCAGTATGGTGCCTGGTAATCGGTTCATTCATTCATTCATTCAGTAACTACTGTGCGATACTGTCAAGCACTATTCCTGCAACTGAACGTAGAGTAACGAACAAAACAGGAACAGCGTACTTCTCTTTAGGAGCTTATCATTAAATATTCAGGGAATAAATGAATGGATGTAGAAGGATGAACGCATTAACAATGCACATTTGCAGAGTATCAAATTGCAGAGATGAAGAGCTGGAGCAGAAGAGGAGGTTCTGACTTTTGTCTTTAACAGGACAATCTAGAAATGTGAGTTTGAGTGGAGCCTGATATAAAGCCACAGAAAGGTAGTAGATAATTAGGATGACATGTTGTCCATATCCCTGGATGTAGGTCAGGGAGTAAATAATTTGGCAGCCAGAATTTTTTTCATTTCAGTTTTTCTTCATCTTTTTCATTTATTTTTTAATAGGATAGGTCTGAGGGAGTCAGCATTCCTTCTAATGAGAGGGCCTCTCAGAAAATCACTGGAAGCCTCTCACAACATCACACAAGATGGAGATGACTTCTGTTAGATTCCACTAGAATACAGTCAGTAGAAGCAACATACTGACACGCTCAGTTTGGCATATCTTCCATGCTTCTTAGACAGTGAGCCTATTAACTCTTCACAACTGATGTGTGTATGTTAGTCACGAAGTCGTGTCCAACTCTTTGTGACCCATGGACTGTAGCACACCAGGCTCCTCTGTCCATGGAATTCTCCAGGCAAGAATCCTGGAGTGGGTTGCCATTTCCTCTAGAGGATCTTCCTGACCCAGGGATTGAACCTGCATCTCCTGCATTGGCAAGAGGATTCTTTACCACTGAGCCACCAGGTAAGGCCCTACACACATATCCATAAATATGTGAGTGTGTGTGTATGTATATATATACACATTGCAAGCAAAATAAGGTGACAGGAATATAATTACTTATATCAAATGTTTTTAGTTTCCTGAAGCTTATCTGAAATCATTTTTATTGTCTTTATTTAGCAGATCAAGCAGAAATGATTTTTTTCAGATTTATAAATAATTCCAGGAAATCCTAGAATGTCATAAAGAAATTTAAAAGCGTATTTGTATTTTTAAATTAGTATTTTTCCTAATGTTCAGATGTGAAAATAAACAAAATTTATAGCAGAGAAAATGTTCATGAATTAATTATCTAAGAATAAAGAAAATCTGCCTTTATGCCTATAAAAACCTGTCTGAAACAAAGAATTAGTTACCTTTTTGTTATTATTCTTGAGCTATGGGAACTTTCCCTTTAAAATGCACCACAGCATTATTTCAATATTTTAACTCTCTATGAATTCACCTCAGACATTTTCACACTTGTAATACTTATGGGAACATACTGTGTGGATCACTTTTTAAATAATTCATAAAACAAGTAAAATATTTTCCATTATATGCCAATTTATAGTCCAGGTAACAAAATAAGAAAATATTTGCAATCACCATTTTTATGTGTGTGTGAAGTAGTTTGTTACACCTTTAAATCAAGCGTGAAAATAATGAATTTTTTTGAGAATTAAGTGATTATTCAAGTCTGTCCTTATACATGTGCCTATGTGTGACTTTCTTTTAGCTGTTTTATTGTTTTACTCTTATTTTTCTCTGTGCTCAAGCTTTTTCTTAATTTATATAGCATTCGGTTGGTGGCTCAGTGGTAAAGAATCCACCTGCCAATACAGGATACATGGGCTTGATCCCTGGGTCAGGAAGATCCCCTGGAGATGGTAATGGCAACCCACTCCAGTACTCTTGCCTGGGAAATCCCATGGACAGAGGAGCCTGGCAGGCTATGGTCCATGGTGTCACAAGAGTCAGACATGACTTAGAGACTAAACCACCACCACCACCACAGCATTCTATTGCATATGTACTCTGCAAGCAAAATAAAGGAATGCAGAATAATCTAAATAAATAAAGGCATGTTTGTGATGCTAGCCCTTAATAAGTGTTCACAGTGAAAGTGAATATTGGAGCTAGTCAGGTCCTCTTTAATGGATACTTGGTTAAGGATGATTCCTTGGCTGTACTGTAACCGCACCATCAGATTATTTCCCCTGTGAAACTCATTGCTCAGGGCATTCTTGGGAATTGCTGTATCCCATGCTGAGGAGCTCTAAGTGGGAACAGCAGTTGGAGGCAATCTCCTTTTGTCGATGCCCAGGTTGGCCCTTCCTTGTCACCCCCAGAGGGATCCTAATAGAAGCCTCCCTCCCACTCCCAGCCTTCTCATTAGTCATGGTCTGCTGAGCCCTGAGGTGGTTTTAATCCAGTTTTGAAAGATAAGGAACAGACAAGCTAGAGAAAAGGCATGAGGTGGAGGAAGGAAATGGATGGGGAGAGACAAGACCTGCTTTCCTGTCTTCCCTAACCCACCTGAAGGGCCCTCCTGTCTCGAACTCTGTGTTGGTGCCTTTTCTCTCACTCAAGAACTCTTCATTGGCACGTCAGAGACTTTGCTTTTATTAGCAACAACTCCTCTGAGAAAATTCCTGTGAAGAAACTTGGCAGGAGTGTGGGGCACTTCATTGGAAGCCTTCCCGTTGTGTCAGCAGACTGTGAAAAAACCAGTGTTGATAAACTACCAAGAGTTGCAGAAAGAGACAATCAAAGTTGTTGGGATTCGCGCGAAGGCGGTGTTTCTGTTTCTAAGCTTTTCGGTCACAGAAAAAAAATTTTTTTTTAAATTTTCATTTGCTCACGGAGTAATGAGTCAGAGGGAAATAAGAGTCAAAGATAATTAAATTTACTTTGGGTGATTAGTAAAATTAACAAGATCACTCCATTCAGGTACAGTATGTGTGACTACCTTCAAAAAGCTCAAATCTTCATGATCTAGGCTAGTATCTTGGCTAAGTTTGGGAAACCAAAAGTCTAACCAGGAGCTTGCCAGGTCAGCACAGGATTAGGGCAAGGACATGGGTTTGGGGCAGTTAGGCAGTTGTTGAGGCAGTATTCATGCCAGAGTAAAGAACAGGGGTTTGGAATCACAGGAGCCTCATAGCTCAGTTGGTAAAGAATCTGCCTGCAATTCAGGAGACCTGGGTTCAATTCCTGGGTTGGGAAGATCCCCTGGAGAAGGAAATGGCAATCCACTCCAGTATTCTTGCCTGGAAAATCCCATGGACAGAGGAGCCTGGTGGACTAGAGTCTATGGGGTTGCAAGAGTCGGACACAACTTAGCGACTAAACCACCAGCCTCAATCCAGAGGTTTTGTTCCTCAAAGAAATTATTTACACTATAATGAGCACCAGTTTTCTAATCTTAAAAAAATGAATAAGAATACATGCTACATAGAGTTGCAAAATTTAAATAATGCATACAGCATAGCCCAACATTTAATTTTTAGAAAGTGCTCAGTAAATTACAATATAATCTAGCATTATCAGCATCATCAGGAGTATGATTCATCCAAGCAGGTACATCCTTGCTTCATTAAAGAGTTTATTCTTTAGCAATTGGTATGCTCAAGTTCACCTGATGCAGTGGATATTTATATAAATAAAGATATTATATATATACTAGATATTATTGGCTGAATACTAATAAATTATTCTTGTCTCATCTTCATCTTCCTAGACTCAAAGCAAAGTAACTTTTTTTTGCTTTATGATATTCCAAAAAAAACCTTTTAAAAATTATATTTTCATCTGCCTGAGATTTGCCAGATGTCTTATTATCACTGGAAAGATTCAGTCTCTCCAAATTTCATTTGCAAAATTGGAATTAAAATGCCTGTGTGATAAGATGGATGTAAATGTTTGAGGATTGAATGAGAGCATGTATTTTTAAATGCCTAGTACACTGCCTGGTACATAGGGGTTTTTTTTTTTTAACAGTGTTAATGGAGCTACTGCATATTTCAAAACATTCCTTGGAGTGGTTACTCTCACTGAATTAAAGTTACTCCTGTTAATTTCTGCTGAAGGGAATAGTATTTTTTTTTTTACTTGTCTCCAGTTTAGGGAGGATATTCTCTACTTTGAAGTCTGATATATAATTAAGAGATATGTAAGAGGAAATGGGAGAAAAACCTTTAGACTCAAAAAGGAAGGATAGAATCCCCAAATCTTCATAGATATTTGTTCAATGAAGATATTTTCTGTTTTAATAAATGACTCCTTAGGAAAAAGGGCTTCAAATCAGTAGTGGTTAGTCACCTGGACAAACTTTCTTGTTTCATCTAGTTCCTCAAATCCAGAGTCGATTCTGTCTTTTAATTATAAGTAGATATATATTTGCAATTTTATATTTATTTTGTCATTTCAATGGAGCTTATTTTACAGAAAAAAGTAATTCATCTCCACAGATAGATGTTGGGCATATCCAATTGCACATGTTTTACACCAGAAGTAGCATAAACAGTATTGTGTTTTAAAAAGACCATTCTGACTATTGGGTAGACACCAAAGAAAAATAGAGTAGGCATAAGGAAATAGGACTTGTTAAGACTATGTGCAAAGATGAAAACTACAATTAAGTAGAAAGATATGGGACCCTTTTCAAGGCATAACTTTTCATGTCTGATCTTTTGTGTTGCATGTGACATCTCCTTCCTGTTGCTTCTGGATTTCCAGCTCCAGGTTATTGAATTTGCTGGAAATCTAAGCATAGAGCAACTGGATTCTTATAGTAAATTTATGATATTATCAAGATAAATGTGTTTCCCCAAAGCTGGAAACCATCTTATGTCCATGGATTACATATTTTTCTTAAATGAAGTTTAAGGCTTCCCTAGTGGCTCAGATGGTAAAGAATCTGCCTGCAATGCAGGAGCCCTCGGTTTGATCCCTGGGTCAGGAAGATCCTTTGAAGAAGGGAATGGCTACCCAGTCCAGTATTCTTGCCTGAAGAATTCCATGGACAGAAGCGCCTGACAGGCTACGGTCCACAGGGTCGCAAAGAGCCAGACATGACTGAGCGACTAACACACACACACACACACACACACACACACACACACACACACACACACACAAATAAGAATTTCTGATTGGAATTCACAGAGGAGGATTAAAATTCAATAGCATTTGTAATATATTTTCACTTCTGCCTCCTAACAACTAGAGATTCAGTGATGAACAAGTAAATTATTTCTAAAACTTCTCCTTACAGTAAGAAATGAAGCAAGTGAAGTTTTCTGTGTTTTGTTTTTGTTTTTTCAATTTTCTTCTTTGGAAAAAATCTGTGTTTCATTCCAACCTGATACTATGTTCTTCCTTGTAATCCAATATTAGGGCATTATTAGGATGATATTTTAATCTCTGTAAGTGTAGTTGGAACACATATTGAAAATCTGTAGGTGTTTGAAAAGGGAATGCTGCGAAGTGGAAATTCATAACCTTTGATTATAAATTGCACAGTATCATTCATTAAAGCACAGAGGCTTTCTTTTCATCATGGAAACACAGGGATTTAATACAGGTAGAAAGTAATTTTGATACCCAGGAATATAATACTCTATGAATAAACCCTGTGAATTTCCCCCATAACAGAAAAATAATAATCTATCTCGTGTCTTTATAAATAAAAACCCATTTATAGGCATGTATCCAAGCAGACCAAACAATACAGAAATGGAAATACCATATTTTTTCCTGAAATGTCTTTATATTTGGACCAGTGTGCGTTCATCTTTAATTTATAACCTTTACAAATTGAAGTTTGGCCCCATGGAAGAGGAGTGGAGCTTTATTTTGAGTAGAAAAACACTGCCTTAGTAGTTTGACCCAAAGTCTCATTTTTTCTTTATGGGTGAAAAAAAAAATATTACAAGTAAACAAATAATTCTGGTCGTAACTTGTAGGTTATACGATTATGTTGTAGATAGAAATTTGAACTTCCCCTTCCGGTGCTCTGCCTTCCCTCTTACGTCTCCACCAAAAAGATCCATCTCCACGCCTAGAAGCACCTGCTACATGGTGGTATTTGTCATAGCGCTAGGGCTTCCCAGGTGCTGCTGGGGAAAAGAACCTGCCTGCCAGTGCAGGAGACGTAAGAGACGCGGGTTCAATCCCTGAATCAGGAAGATTCCTTGGAGGAGGGCATGGCAACCCACTCTAGTATTCTTGCCTGGACAATCCCATGGACAGAGGAGCCTGGTGGGCTACAGTCCATAGGACCACACAGACAGACACAACTGAAGTGACTTAGCACACAGAAATAGAATGAAGTAATTAAAGCAACTTCAAGTGTTAATTTTCTGTGACTGATTATGGATTCTTTATTCTTTTTGAACATTCTTCTCATCCGTAAAAGACAAGTCATAATATGAGAATTAAGTGAATGTGTGTGAAGGTGCTTGGTCAATGCCCACTCAAGAAATCTTATCTTCATCATATTTGCTTTTTTTTAATGAAAATTTCTTAAGCATCCTCTTTTTTTCCCCCTTCCAAGAATATAACATTGTTCTGTAATACAGGGTCCCACTATCTGATGCTAATTTAATCACAACAAATTTAAGTTTAGGTGGCACCAAATAGTGTAGCTCCAGTATAGAGGAATAGAGAAGCACTCTCTGCTGTTAATATTTTAATCATAGATGATTGCATGTTTATTATTAAAATGTGAAAATTTTAGACATTGACAAATTAGAAAGTGAAAATATCTTAAAGACTACTATATTACTTTTAATGAGATAAACTTTTTATACAAATATTTTACATTGCATGCCATTTATAATTTACTTTTAACATATAACACATTTGTTAATTTGACATGCAAACATTTACTGAACATCAATGTTCTGGGTTATAGCAAAAATAATCTAGACAAGGCCTATGTTCTATAATTATACAATATATAATTCTAATATACATAGTATATACTAGAATTATTATTGTTTCCACACATGGAAAACTATCTCCATGTATAGTGATATACCATAACATATATATGCAACCCTCACAAATGGGCATTCAGGCTGTTTCCAGTGTGACAATTGGCAAGGGGGAGGGGGGCAGAAATGTTTTTCTGATTGGGTCCAAATATTTACTAAGTGAATTGCTAGGTCAAAATTATTAATATTTATTTTACTAGATATTACCAGATATCCTTGTAGGAGAGTGTGCTAATTTAAACTCCCAGAAGCAATAAATGTCTTATCATATGACACAGTGAGCTCTCTGATTAAGGTTTTATAGCTCCCTTAATAATCTTGAGCATTGTACATTATAATCCTTTTCCTCATTGATACTTAGGCATTTTATATATTATGGATATTGGTCCTTTGGTTTCTATTGAAATCAGTTATATTGAAGTCAATTTCTTCTCAAGTTGTTGTTTAAAGTAAGCTAATAGGTAATTTTTGTTTTTCTTTAAATTATCAGTGGTTTTGTCATATTTTAAACATTTCCTATCAGCAGTTATATCCACTTAAATTTTCTCCTAGAATTTTTGTATTTTAATTTTTTACCTTTAAATATTTGATCCGCTCTGAATTTTGTGTAAGAAACAAAGGCCCTAACTTTGTTTCAAATAGCTTCCGCTCATCCCATTGACAGTTAATAGCTTAAGAGCTATGAAATTAAGATGTCATTTTTATACACATTAAATTCCTACATATACTTGGGTTTGTTTTGGAGCTCTCTCTTCTCTTCCACTAATCTATTTTCTAATCGATGCCATACTCTATTGGGGACTTGTCTGGTAGCTCAGATGATAAAGAATCTGCCTGCAATGCAGACCTGGGTTCAATCCCTGGGTCAGAAAGATCCCCTGGAGAAGGGAATGGCAACCCACTCCATTATTCTTGTCTGGAGAATTCCATGGACAGAAGAGTCTGGCAGGCCATAATCCACTGGGTCTCAAAGAGTCGAATGTAACTAAACGACTAACACTTTCATTTCATTTTCATACTCCTAGAATGATCAATAGTCTTTATACTTGATAGATTTATTTAGTCCTGATTACACTTAAAATTTATCTGTGCATCATTCTATATTTATTCTTCCAAATCAATCCTAAAATAATTTTGTTGGTATTTTAATGGGAGGGCAGTGTCTCATTTCTAGATGCATGTAGGAAACATAAATAGCTTTACAACACTGAATTATCTGGTTCAAGAACAAAATATGTTTCCTGTTCAGGTCTTCATTAGTTCATAATTTCTACAACCTCTATATTTCTTAAGTTAATTCTCCACAATTTTTGTGGTTTTATTTGTCATAGAAATTAGGATTTTGTTTCATTAAATTTTCTTCTGTTTAGAATATAAAACATTTTCAGTAAGTTCTCTTGTTAAATTCAAAATTATTTTATTTGGGTTTTGTACTAAAAATCATATCAACTTTTAATGGTTATAGTATTTTCTTATTTATTTAAATATTCATAGTACTAGTGTCCAACTTTTCAGTACCTCCAGAATATTAATAAACAGCTTTAATGATAAGTTACTCTTAATTTGATCATGACTTTATTTGCAGCACTTCCAGAATGTCACCATCAAGTCTAAATATCAAACATATATTTAGTGTGCATGCCGGTACATGTGTGCATGCGTCGATATAAATTCATGTTAAAGCATCACATAATCCTCATTTATTAAGGAAATTTTGGCTTCCATCAAATACCTCTTAAGCATCTAGTAAAGGGATTATATGATCTTTTCCTGTTGATCAGTTCTAATAGTCATTTACAATTATTGCTATGCTACTGCTGAAATATCCTGGATTTCCAACAATAAATTAAACTTGGTCATACTGAATTATTCTCAATATACTGCTGGATTTTGTTTAGTTATCCCCCCCCCATTAATCATAATAAGTGAAATTAGTGTAATTTTGTCACTTGGATGTGTTAACTTTCTCGTGATTTGGTATAAATGTTACTCTGGGTTTATAAAACAGGAATCTTCCTTTATTTTATTGTATTTTGTTATATTCTGACTTACCTTAACTATCATAGGAATTACTTTTTAAAATTAATTTTGAAACCATGTTTGGCACTACTTCAAGAAGTAGCTCTTTGAAAACATTCTTAATATCCTCCATGATTGTTGACCTGTTTAGGATTTTCATTACTTCTTAAGTCAATTTTCATAGCTTGTTTTCCTAGAAAATCAATCGTTTTATCTAGGTTTTCAAACATTTAATTTCCTCTATAGCTATGATTCTTTTCCCTTATCAAAACACAATCAGTATTTGTACTTTCTGTATCTTTGTTCTTAGGCTAACTAGTGGTTATTCATTTTATTAGTTTCTCTTAAAGCACAAACTCTAGAGTTTTTACTGCTAACTTATTCTTGCTTTTAATTTTTCTTTCCTCTCTTTTCATCAAGTCTTCAGGAGAGAGCGTCTCATATCTTTCACCTGCCAATAGGTGAGAACAAGATAAGTCTAAGAGTTCTTGTTGCTTTAGTAAAGTTACAATTTAATCCATAGCAAAGACAAAGGATTTTTAGAAGGAATTTTCTAGACATTAGTCTGATCCTCCTGGTATTACAACTTCACCAAAAGGCTGCCACCAGTGACCTTTTTCAGAATTTCAGCACCTGTCTTCTTATCTACCCTATTGCCTCTTGTTATCTAGAGTTGGCTTATAGTTTAGCCCTAACTGCATATTCTAGAGATGAATAAATTATAAGCATAGAAAACAGAAAAGAATCTGCAAAATATTTATTAATTTGATTTGATTCACATGGTTTTTCTGAAAATTAAATTACCTGTTCTTTTGGGTAAAAGACTTAATTTCCATCTTCTGGAAACCTTACTATCTGTATGATGTTGAGTAAATTGTTTAACTTCTCTATATGTTGGTGTCCTCATCTGTAAACTGGTCATAATTATGGTAGCTACTCCTATAGTTCTTCTGAGGATCGAATGGATCGGGTGAGTCAGTATTGCCAAACTGCTCTGAAGAGGGCCTGGCATATCACATACAGTGAGCACTGTTCATGTGTTCATTTCTGAAAATGTTGAGATTACCGTGGGTGGCAGTCAGGTCAGATGGTTATGTAATAATTGCTTTGGCTTCTCTCCTTCTGAATTCTGACACATCCTAAAGGTAGAGCTTGTTGCAAAGAGGAACCCAGTGAGAACTACTGCTCTGTGGATTATTGAGGAAGTTTAGGACCCACTGCTAGCTCTTGACCTGTGGGCGGTTACATCTGAAGGGGGCTGATTGTGGACCAGCTGGTAGTTCATAAATGATGAGGACTGTGTGCTCCTATGTGATTGCTGCCATATGGGGGGCTAAATGGGTGTGAAACTTGCTCTCAAGATGCTATTTAAAAATAAAAAGTGGAATTTTATTCAATCCTTTTTGGCACTGCCATCCAACTTTACCCCTTCCTATATGTCTGTTCAACAAAGACATGGAAATCAGGATTAACCATGTAGTGGTGGTTTAGTAGCTAAGTCGTGCCTGAACCCATGGACTATAGTCCACCAGGCTCCTCTGTCCATGGGATTTCTCAGGCAAGAATACTGGAGTGGGTTGCCATTTCTTTCTCCAGGGGATCTTCCTGACCCAGGGATCAAACCCACATCTTCTGCATGGTAGGCAGATTCTTTACAGACTGAACCATAGCACTGAGCAAATCAGCCAAAGGGGCTCAGGCTCAGATAGCTTGGGGGAGAAAGAGAGAGAGAGCCCTTGTTAGAAAGAATTCTAATCAAGGAATCTTAGGGTATTGAGTCTGGGAGAGAAACGTGACGTTAATGCCATTTTAGTTGAAGCTATTCATTGGTAGGTACAGGGGGAGGAGGGTGAAGGTGTTGCCAAATATTGACTCTCTCTGCTCCAATGCCAAACAAAAATACGGAGACAGAGCCATAGAGAAAGAAAGAACGGCTTTATTACTGTGTCAGGCAAAGTGGGGACACGATAGGCTAATGCCTCAAGACTGTGCCCTGCTCCCTGTGAGTAGGGAGAGATTAAATGGTCAGGCAGGGTATAAGATAAGGATCAAGGCAGTAACAGTCCTGCATTCTTGTTCTGCAAAATTTCAAAAGGGTGGGGCTGCCGACAAGATTAGGGTGCATGCAGGGTCTAAGGTGGTCGGGTCCCCTAACCTCTCTGATCCCTTTAGTCTTGCCTCAGGTGGTTTCCTGGCTGCTCCTCTCTTGATTACCAACTGTTCTACCCTTTGGAACTCAGAGAAGGTCATTTCCTTGCCTAAAGGAAATGGGAGACAAAAAGGCCTCCATACACAGCAGCCCCACAGGGCACTTCTTGACATCAAAAGGAAGAAATTTTTAAATATAAAATGTGTTTTAAAATTGTTTCAAGAATGCATAAAACTGGGAACTTCAAGACCTTCTGTTCAAATCTCACATTTGCTGAGGCAAGAGAGGAAATGTGTGGAGGAGGAGGAAGAAAAGAAATTAACACATAGTTTGCTCAAACATGGAGCAAATGTTTTCCAAGTGTTCACAACAGTAGGTCAGAAACACATCCTGAAACTAAATTGAGTGCTGATACCAAGTTCTGACTCTAGCTATAAATCAATTTTTTTTTTAAGATGATAATGTGGTAGTCTTGAGAAACCAATTTGACAGTCTTAGAGGATACTGTATAAACACATAATTTTGTAGGCTGCTTCATTCTCTGCAGTATTACAGAGTTGCTTAAAATATCTACAGTCTGCAAATAAATCCCTAGTACCTCCTAGTTTAGACTGAAAATTGAGTTTATTAAACTCTCTGTGGGCTTCCCAGGTGGCACTAGTGGTTAAAAAAAAAAAAAAAAAAAACAACCCACATGCCAATGCAGTAGACATAAGAGACACAAGTTCAATCCCTGGGTTGGGAAGATCCCTGGAGGAGGGTATGGCAATCCACTCCAGTATATGTGCCTGGAGAATTCCATGGACAGAGGAGCCTGGCAGGCTACAGTCCATAGGGTCTCAAAGAGCTGGACATGACTTAAGTAACTTAACACAAACTCTCTGTAGTTATCATTGAGTCATCTGCTCTCAGCCGTCACCTTCTTTCCTACCCACCCCCAGTATCCTCCAGTAATCACTGGGGATTCCTCATATGCCCCCATCTTGAAACCATGTAAGGGCACAGCATTTCTTTCTACGGCCTAATAATACTGATTGGGAGAACACTATAACAAAACAGTGAAGGACAGAGAAGAGAAGCAAAGGTTCTATGTTGCTTTGCTTCATTGGCCTCCTTCGTGACTTGATGGCTTCCTACACTTAATCCTGCCTCTGTTCTTCACTGTGTTCATTTCTTTGAGTAGGGTGAATACCCAGGTGTTGCAATGTTACCTTTCAAAAGTTTGTATTGCAAAAATCCTCTCTGGACGAAATTAGCTACAGGAATCCATCAGTCTCTTACCTGTGATTCAAATCAAGTCCATACTGATATCATTATGCTGACCTAAACCAATAAAACAGCTAGTTATTTTACCAGCAAAATGGGTTTATTTCCTAACAGCAAAGATTTGTGATCTGGGGCATGCAATCTGTGGTGACCACAGACAAGGCTAGAGAAAAGAAAGAGGAATACTGTGCTACAGAGTAGAGGAGGAGTTCAGACAGGCTATTATATACAAAGAGTCCAGTGGAAGGTAGTAACTAGGAGCTTGAAGTGTACTTGCATTTCACTGGCTAAGCTGTGACAGTCTCTCATTGTCTGGGCTGTTACCAGGTGAGGAGAATACCTCCTGCTCGGTAGTAAAGTGGTCTTTGGCAATGGAAAGTACCTTCCTTCCTGTTGGTAATTCTGTTGACTTTGAGTGGTAGGTCACTTGATGTTTCTGTTCATCAATTTCCACAATTTCTTCTTACATTATTGTTGTACTTCCTCAATTTCCAAATGCTTTATCATATACTGCCTTACATAAGATTTGATTTGTCTTTGTTATTCGTTTGCCAAACCAGACTATAAGCTCTCTGTAGGCAGGAGTCTTGTCCTTCGGTGGTGGTGTTTGGTATCTCTCTACCTCCTTTTACCCTGCCCCATCCTCTAGCACTTAAGCAGAGGTTTAAATATAGTCAGTAGGCCTTAGGCCATTCAAAGGAAACTGAACTGAATATATACCCAGCAGATAAAGTCTACCACTTACTATCCCAGTTTCCCCAAAACTGAGATTGACTCTTAGAAAAAGCTTTCATATTGAAACTCATTCTCCTGTATTTATGGATGCTGTTACACTGAATCCTGGAACCATACGAATCTCAATGGTGCTTTTTAAAACTTCCTATTCTCAGACTCCTGCCCTGATAGACTTCTGTTTCCTGTGAGGGAGTTGGTATAGATCCTGGGAATTTGTTCCTTTAACAAGTATCCCAGGAATACTGATTTCTAGCCAAGTGTGAGAAACACTGTGCTAACTAAGATAAGCCTGTATCTGGGAAACCCTGGAAAAAAAATGTGTATTTCTATCATTCAAAATACTTTATATCATTCACAATAAAGCTTAGAGGAAATAGCAGATCTTACTATAACACAAGACACTTAATGCAATTGTTAAAGAATTTTAAAAATCAATTAATTTTTAGAGGGTTTAAGCTAATTTTATCTTTTCATTTGGTTTTCTGTTCACTCTTACATCTATGTCCATAATTTTATCTGACTACCTAAACACCTATCTACATCCTATGTTTCTATTACTAACATTGTCAACTTAAGACATTTCTGGATGAATAGTTAGTATCCTTTCTAAGTTAAGTATATGCTACAACAAAAATCAAAACCAAAATTTTTATAAAAACTACTTTGACCTAAAAGATTTAAGAATTACTTTGACTTTAACTGAGTTTTTCCTTTGGACTGAAATAGCTCTTGAAAACATCTCCCGGGAATTCAAGTTGTTGGTTGCCTTCTCTTATGAGTGATTTACGCAGGAGCAGTAGTTGTCCTCAGTGACTCGGCAGTAAAGAATCCTCCTGTAATGCAGGAGATGCAGGCAGGAGACTCAGGTTCAATCCCCTGGAGAAAGAAAATGGCAAGCCACTCCAGTATTCTTGCCTGGAAAATCCCAGTTCATGGAATCCAGAAAAGACTTGAACACAACTGGGCAACTGAGCAACAACAAAAAAAAGTAGTAGTCGTAATTTGTTAGGCAGTGCTTGCAATTAGAAATATTTACTTGCTATTGATTCCAAAACTTCATTTTCTCATTTTTATCACTGAGCCTTCTATTTATGTGCTTTTGTTCTATGCAAAATACCTCCTCTTTCCCCTTGGCATTTGTCTTTCACACCTAAAACTAAACTGAAAACTTCCTTCTTCTTAGTCGTTGCTCAGTCCATCCTGAAAATGTTGAACAACTTGATTCACTAGTTATCTCTCTAATTCCTGAACCCTTTTAAGTTTTTTGGCTCATTTGCCTACTCCTTCCAACATATGTTGGGCTTCCCTGATAACTGAGATGGTAGGTAATTCGCCTGCAATACAGGAGACCCCGGGTCAATTCCTGGTTCAGGAAGATCCACTGGAGAAGGGGTAGGCCACCCACTGCTGTATTGGGCTTCCCTGGTGGATCAGCCATAAAGAATCCGCCTGCACTGCGGGAGACCTGCATTCAATCCCTGGGTTGGGAAGATCCCCAGGAGAAGGGAAAGTCTACCCACTCCAGTATTCCATGAGGTTCCAAAGAGTTGGACACGACTGAGCAACTGTTACTTTCCAACATATTTTACAACTCTGATCCTCTGCTACTTGAAAGTGAAAAGAGGTGTGATTTTATTGGGCTTCCATAGAGCTTTAAAATCCATAGGGTTGTAAAGAGCCAGACATGACTGGAGACTCAGCACACATGCTCAAATGAAAGGGATTATCCACTTCAAGATGTGAAGTATCTATGTGAAATCAAAATAGCACTTCTTGTTTCTCTATCTAAAGTGTTTGGCCGGCTCTTCACTTTTCAATCATCCAAATCTGTGTTCGACTTATCGGTTTTGCTGTTTTGTTTTTGATTCTCTAGGACACTAAACTTGAATATTCCATTGGTGTACAAAGCTAAAGGATCTAATATAATTACCCAGGGATTTTTCTCCATATTTTCTGTTTGTTGCTGCAGTTATAGAAAATGCAAGTTGATTTCTGAATAGGAGTCACTTACCAGTCAGTGGGGATCTGGTGGGATCTGTACAAATAGCCAATTGAGAGTATTTATTCCAGAAATACAGTTTTCCCCATATATATGGAATTGGTCAAATTGAAATCTATTTAAGTAAGTTTCAGTAACAAAACTACATATAAACCAAATAGACAGTTATTAATCCATAATGAGAATTAAGACTGCCAACTAAATCACAGTTCTTAGATCATCTGGTCAGTTAGGAAAACCAGTATGAAAAGACAAAGTAGAAATTTACTTAGTATGAAGGGAACCATATAAATGGGATTATTGGTGATCTAAAGGGGCAAGTGTCCTTAACTCATCAGATGGAATTATTAATACTTTATGATATTGCTGCCAATTAAACCAAAATCTTTAGGATAGGTGCTTTGAGTCTTCTTTCCTCAAATTAATGCCCCTGCTGCTGCTGCTAAGTCGCTTCAGTCGTGTCCGACTCTGTGTGACCCCATAGACGGCCTCCTACCAGGCTCCTCTGTCCCTGGGGTTCTCCAGGCAAGAACACTGGAGTGGGTTGCCATTGCCTTCTCCAATGCAGGAAAGTGAAAAGTGAAAGTGAAGTCACTCAGTCGTGTCCGACTCTTAGCGACCCCATGGACTGCAGCCTACCAGGCTCCTCCATCCATGGGATTTTCCAGGCAAGAGTACTGGAGTGGGGTGCCATTGCCTTCTCTGCAAATTAATGCTAGCTATTCACTAATAAATGGATACCCTTCATTTCATTAGCCTAGTCTTTCTTCAGATGTTTAAAACTATTGATAAAGTGTTTGTTTTCTTTGACATTATTCATCTTATCCGCCATTTTTCTGATCCAGATCCTTTGTTATATTTATGAAATATGTTGTAGCTAGAATTCAAACTCAGATCTATCAATAAAGCCCATGCCTAATTTCTTTCTCTATTTAATATACTTATTTTAAGGACACACTACACATATCTGATTTCAGATGTTAGCTTTATTGCTTTCCCTCTTAGAGGATAAAATTATTAGGGATTTCTGGAAACATCATTAGCCATGTACGTCAATAATGTATGGTATGTAACTTTAATTGCCACAGAGAGAGGAAGTAAACCTTGATCAATTTCAAAGGAAACTGGTCTTTGAAGTATTCAAGCAAAGGAAGAAAATTGGGCAACAAAAGTAGTTTCTATTAGTAATTCATCCATGAAATTCTTGTTTTCAGAGCAACCTGGAAATGTGCTGAAGAAGGGTTATCTATTTTTTTTTTCTTACAATTTTCCAATAAAGCTTCTATTTGGTTAACAATTCTAAGAACTGTGTGTGACAATGAAATGTCATTACATGCATAGACTAACATGAGATTGGAATGTATCCCATGGTATAATAAAATCTGCAGAAGTTAGTAATTCAAATTTATACAAAATAACTCTTGTATCACTTGTATTACATAATGAAGCATTTTGGTTTTGGGGGGGACATTTTTTTTTTTAATGTAGGTTTTCCCAAGCATTACAAGGTATAATCTCCTGGCAGCTAAATGCCACTAGGATCCTCCAATGTTGTGACAACCAGTGTCCCTACACCACATTTGCAAATATCCCTCCTGGGGCTGATGATTCTGCTCCCAGTTGACAACCACTGAAAGGAACCAAGAGTAGTTAGTAAAGGGCATATTTCTAAAAATTCTAAAGTGAGTGCCAAGCCCATTATTTCAGAAATATTGGTAAATGAAAACTTGTTCTAGATCTCAATTCCGGCTAATACCATGACAGAAATAATTTCTCTAATCAGCTAACAAGAACTTCCTTCTTTCATTCATGTTGAATAGCTAAGGCAATTTTCAGCATTAGGGATCTCAATCAGATGTTAATTTGAACATTATTGGTTTGGACTCAATCATATGTTTCCAATATGAACTTAATTTTTTGTTGTTGATTAAGGCTTATATTAGGTACACTATGGAATAAAGAAATGGTCAAAGAATATTTTTCAGTTATTTAGAAAAAAAAAATCTTGATTTTTCTACTATGTGTCAAGCCATATAATAGGCATTAGAGGTACATTCATGTTTGAGAATGGCCCTGTCATTGTGGAGCATATAATTTAGTATGGAAGGCATATTAACCAGTTACCAGATAGTTTCTTAAGTAACTTAGAAAATGTATGTATAAAATGCTATAATAAAATTCAGGGAGCAGTAGAAAGATGAATTTGACTTTCAGGTATGAGTAGAAGTTTCCCGGAGAGACAATGGTTTGCGGTGAGAATTTTATGGGCAAAGATCCAGCTGTATTATGTAGCAATAGCTCAGTGAGGATAGAATAGAAAGAAATGGCAGGAAATGAGATTTAAGCTATGTGTGCGTGTGAGTGTGTGTGTATTTGGTTGTGTCCGACTACGAATCCATCAACTGACTAGACTTCTCAGTCAAGAATACTAGAGTGGGTTGCCATTTCCTCCTTCAGGGGATCTTCCCAACCCGGTAATTGAACCTGAATCTTTTGTGTCTCCTGCACTGGCAGACAGGTTCTTTACCACTGGTGCCACCTGGAAAGCCTTTAAGCGGTATGTGTGCATTCAAAGATTATGTGGTAAGAAGTATGGTTCCTCTTTTTTGGTAAATATAATATCTGCTGAGGAATTGTAAGTGTCAGGGACAAGTGATTTAATAAGTATGCAGGCTTTAAATCATGCTATCATATGCATATCATATATAATACCTGATCCACCCAGTAAACATCTCTGAGTTTGTGTTACAAATCAAACTTTTCAGGTTTTAGAAATTTGGAGGGAAAGGTGCTTCTCATTGTCTGGCTTCCCTTGGCTCTATGTCTATGGAAAATATTCATGAACTTTTCACAATAACCCAGAAGTTTTATTTTCTTTTTCTTGAGATATCTGCTTGTTTTTAAGTCCAACTCTTTAGATCTTCAAGATTTAGATTTTCTTAGATGGAACATTAAGATTTTGTTTTGCTTGAGGGACCAAGGTTACCTTGAAATTATTGTCTATATCTGCATGTATACCATTCTCATATAAAAATAATTTTTATTCAAAGATACTTCAAGGAATTCAAGAGAAGTGCTTGTAAGATAAATTGAAAATATGACATAAATATTTTCAATTAATAATCATGAGATGAAATGTTATCTAAGTTCATTAATATGAATTCAGTGGTACTTTTGGATTATTCAGAATTATCCAATTGGGCTTTTTACCTCCAAGATGAAAGCATAGATTTCTCTGTGCTTATGCTTATAATGTTCATTGTGTTTTCTCTCATTTTTTTTTAATTTTATGATACCTTTCTTAATTTCCAATATGCACATCTCAATGTATTTTGTAAGCAATTTCTATAAACCTTTCCAGCAGTAAAATTCCCTTATGTTTTAAATTAAATTTAACAGTAGGAAGAAAAAAATTCAGTGAAGAGAGTCAAGAATCTAAGCATTTCTATTGTTAACCATGAAAAATGCTTCACTTTCTGCCCTTTAATTAAAATCTACATTCCTCTTATCAGTTTTGCTTTCTCCTTTGGTGCCCCAGCGAATATCCAGTTTTGTAGCTGATATACCAGACTGGTATAATAATTGGATAACAAGAAAAGGGAACAAATTAAAAAGGATATATTCACTCACATAATTTGAGTTAAGGAGACCTTATTCTGTATGCATATGTACCCACCGTGTGTGTATGTGTGTATGTATATGTATATATATAGTATAAATAAGTGTATGTAACCTGCATTTTAACCAACTCCAGAAAGCTGTTAGAAGCTAAGGTTGCTTTTGCCAAAAGCAAAAGCTAATGGCCAAGGTTATAACTCTAGTGACTTTTTCTTTTTAGTTAGTAACTGAGATACCAATATAGTTATTGCTAAGGTCCAGACCCTGCATCACTGAGTTAGACAACTCTGACTCTCACTCTGAGGGAGCAGATAATGATATACTCAAGAGGGCTACTCCAAGATTTTTGATACTTAACTAACCTGAAAAATAGCTTCAGGCATGACTGACCAGACCACTCCCTCTTTAAAAAGCCAGGCCTTTTTAAGGGTCACTGATAATTGAAAGGACAAACTTTCAAGGGAAAAAGTAATCCACTCTTTTCTTGGGCGAATAATGATTCTTTCATACTGGTTATGGGGCAATACTTTTCTCACCTTCCTTATCCCTTGATTTTTCATTTATGGAATGTAGGAGAAGGTTTGCATTTTTGGAATTCTAGTCTTTTGCAGACTTACTGATTTATATGTGTTAAATTGACCCTGGATATACTCATTTATATAAATTCTTTAGGATTGATTATTATGACACCTATTTTATATGCTCATTAATATAGCATTATTAACCTTTTATATGATGTTCTCAGAAGAGGTCAAGGATGTAAGTACTATCATAAAAGGAAACAGAATAAAGTTCATGATTAGTTTAATGAGTCACTGAAAAAGTCTGCTTTTCAAAGCAAGGCTGTGAGTTCTTTAATCAAAGACTGAGGGCAATGAAAGAAAATTACATTATGTCACTACATCACTTATCTTGAATTCAAATGTGAAAAATAGCCCGTGGGGAAAAAAAAAGGATCAATCTACATTTGAAGAGATGAACAGAATTTTTAAAAATTTAATTCCCAGTTCTGTCATTGACTAATTGTATTGGAAAGGCATCTTTCTTTGTCTCTCATATAGTATACATGTAGACAAAGCACATTTTATAATCTTCAGCTATGTATTTTAATAGATTTATAAATTATTACAGATGCTATTGCATTAAAAGCAAAAGAAAGAATCAGAGGAGTCCAAGGAGAGAAATTGAGCCATGTTCTGGGTTAATTGAAAACTGGAGAAAGAAATGGCAACCAACTCCAGTATTCTTGTCTAGAAAATCCCATGGATGGAGGAGCCTGGCAGGCACATACCATGGGGTTGGGGTTGCAAAGAGTCAGACATGACTGAGCGACTTCATTTTCTTTTTTTCTTTTGATCTTTAATCTTTGGAGAAAGTCACTAAAGTAAGATAGTCTTGAGTTCAGTTCAGTTCAGTCACTCAGTCGTGTCTGACTCTCTGCAACCCCATGAATCCCAGCACACCAGGCCTCCCTGTCGATCACCAACTCCTGGAGTTCACTCAGACTCACGTCCATCGAGTCAGTGATGCCATCCAGCCATCTCAACCTCTGTCGTTCCCTTCTCCTCCTGCCCCCAATCCCTCCCAGCATCAGAGTCTTTTCCAATGTGTCAACTCTTCGCATGAGGTGGCCAAAGTACTGGAGTTTCAGCTTTAGCATCATTCCTTCCAAAGAAATCCCAGGGCTGATCTCCTTCAGAATGGACTGGTTGGATCTCCTTGCAGTCCAAGGGACTCTCAAGAGTCTTCTCCAACACCACAGTTCAAAAGCATCAATTCTTTTGCGCTCAGCCTTCTTCACAGTCCAACTCTCACATCCATACATGACCACAGGAAAAACCATAGCCTTGACTAGAGGGACCTTTGTTGGCAAAGTAGGGCTAAGATCAGACATTAGTCACTGGGGACTTTGATTTTGGTGTTACAGTTATCTTTAGCACGTTTATTAACTTTTCAAAGATTTATTATCATTGCCTATAAGATTAGGATTATATCTACTTTCTGGGTTTAAGGATAAACTTGATAACATAAAGTAGTTAGGAGTAAAGCTATTAGTAGCTATGTATCTTAGAGGAATTTTATTTCTATTTCCTGAAAGTGTGTAATTCCTGAACTGAACAGAAATATACTCTCACATTGAGTTTCTTTTGCTCAGCTTGTCTAATTATCCAGGTGTGAGTGATTTACTTTGCATAAATTCTCTAGAAACTCTTCTGTCCTCATGGAACAAAAGATATACTGGAATATTTTTTAAAGGAAAAGTAAACAATGTTATCATTACATAAAGTTTGCTATATCGGTTTTATTGCTATTGAAATGACTAAAATCTTAAGAGGTACTGGGCCTATCATTATAAGAAGAAAAAACTATAATAGTTTTCACTTATTATAAGAGCAAGTGAGCAAATAAGACTTTAGAAAAATGTTTTTCCATCAAATAGCTATTGGATTTTTTTATGTTGAAAAATTCCAGTAAAGCTATCCATAAAAATATACTTAAAATCAGGAAAAAATATATGCTGCAGCCTAAATTATACCAGAAAACTTCTAGACCTCTGGCTCATTCAAACCCAGTATTCCAGACCCTAAATATGAGTCACAAGGACACAAGAACAATCATAAACCAGCTTTCTGGGGAGAAGATTAGGGAAGGGAATTCTGAAGGGCTGTCTTTAATTAAAATTCCTATAAGAGTGGAGTTGTTGGCAAGATTTCTGCAACCACTTTAACTATTAAGCACTTTTGCTTCCTCCCCAATATTTTCAAGACTTACATTAATATTAATGTATGTTTAATTAGATATTGCAACTGACACTCAACTTACATACAATTACGTTAAATTTTATTTAATTATGTTGAGTATGTGTTATGATTCTCCAAGAAACAGAACCAATAAAATATAGTAAAAATATAGAATCTCTCTGTGGACTTCATATGTATAAGTATGATGTCTGTGTATATGTGGGTGTGTGTAGTAATAAGGAGTTGGGTCATGCAATTATGGAGACTGAGAAGTCCCAAGAACCACAGTAGGCAAGCTGAAGACCCAGAAACCAATAGTATAGTTTCAGTCTGAGTCTGGAGGCATGAGAAGTAGGAGAGCTAATGATGTAAATGATGTAACGTCTAGTTGGAGTCCAAGTCAGAAGACAGAAGAAAAATATCCCTGCTCATGAGGTAATAATTGAGCAGAGGGAGTAAATTCTCCCTTACTCAGCTTTTTCATTCTCTTTAGGCCTTCAAGGGGCTTCCCTGATAGCTCAGTTGGTAAAGAATCCGTCTGCAATGCAGGAGACCCAGGTTCAATTCTTGGGTTGGAAAGATCCGCTGGAGAAGGATAGGCTATCCACTCTAGTACTCTTGGGCTTCCCTTGTGGCTCAGCTGGTAAAGAATCTGCCTGCACTGTGGGAGACCTGGGTTCGATCCCTGGGTTGGGAAGATCCCCTGGAGAAGGAAAAGGCTACCCACTCCAGTATTCTGACCTGGAGAATTCCCAGGGACTATATGGGATCACGGAGAAGGCAATGGTGACCCACTCCAGTACTCTTGCCTGGAAAATCCCATGGACAGAGAAGCCTGGTAGGCTGCAATCCATGGGATCGCTAGGAGTCGGATACGACTGAGCGACTTCACTTTGACTTTTCACTTTCATGCATTGGAGAAGGAAATGGCAACCCACTCCAGTGTTCTTGCCTGGAGAATCCCGGGGACAGGGGAGCCTGGTGGGCTGCCATCTATGGGGTTGCACAGAGTCGGACACGACTGAACCGACTTAGCAGCATATGGGGTCATAAAGAGTAGTGAAAGTGAGGGACTTTCACTTTCAGGCCTTCAAGAAATGGGATAAGGCCCATCCACATTGGGGAGGGCAATCTATTTTACTTGTCTACTGATAAAAAGATTAATCTCATCCAGAAATACCCTCACAGACATATTCATAATGTTTAATCTTTAACCAAATATCTGACCTCCCCATGGCCCGATCAAGTTAACAGATAAAATTAACCATCACAAGTCCACCCCTTGCTGACTTGATATCCATATACATCTTTAATCATACTTAATCTCCAAGACTATAAAAAGATCATAGCTCTGCCTATCATGATATAACTATTTTGCATATAACCCAAAACACACTACTTTTCCAGAAGAGTGTGTGTAATACACACATACACATTCATAACAAAATAAGGGTGTGAGGGAATCATCTTATAGTCTTTGTTTCTGTAACTGGTCATGTCTGGTATTTATAATTTCCTTCTGCTACTCTTTGTGTATATCCTTTGCCTTGAGCAAGCATCTAAGCCATTCTTGGTTCTTTAACTGGTCGGGTGATCCAAATCTGCATTTCTCAAGGTTCTGGGCCATTTGTAATCCTGCCTAGGTTGGGTTGTTGTAATTTTCCATTGACCTAAATTTCAGGGCATAGTAATGCTGAGAGACTGTGGGATCTTCTGTATTCCAGACGTAGTCTTCCTTATCTCCATTGTTGAGTAGCATGCCAATCTGCCCTTGGGATTCAGGATTCTTTGCCCCAGGTCCTGCAGTAACTCCTTTCTTTCCCTATTGATTAACAGGCACGAGGAGTCCAAAGTAACTGGATAGAAATCTTAACTTCCAGTTTAATGGAAATGTTGTGATTTCTCTTGGTAAAAGCATTCCTCGTTTGGGAACTAAAGTCTCCAGGCCAGCAAGCTTGAGGTCACAGGAACAGGAAGCAAAATGTTGCTAGTGGGTCACTAAGGCAGTAGTGAACAGTGCCTATTTCTACCCCTTGATTCATGGACCTGTGGATTCTGGCTATGGGAGAAACAGCACCATGTATTGGACACCTTCTAGAGAACCTCGTCCCAGTCCTGCAAGATATCGCTGACTAGCTGGCACTGTTACAGAGTTTCCAAAAGGTCATTCTACCATTCTTTCAAATTATCTGCTTCTGAATCATGGAGGATGTGGTAAGTTCACTGACTTCCATGAGCACAGGCCCATTGTCATACTTCTTTTGCTATGAAGTGAGTTATTTAACCAGAAGCAGTGCTATGTGAAATACTGCTGATGACAGATAAGGCATTCTGTGAGTCTACAGATGGTACTTTTGACACAAGTATAGCATGGCGGGGAAGCAAATCTGTATCCAGAGTGTGCATTCCATTATGAAAAAAAAAAAAATGCTGCTCCTTCCATGGTGGAAGTGGTAATTAACTGGCCATCAAGTAGCTGGATGATTACCTTACCCTAAGAAATGGTGCCTATGAGGGCACTTGGTCTCTGCTGCTGGTAGATTGGGCACTCAGCAATAGGTGTAACCAAGTCACCCTTGGGAAATGGAAATTTGTGCTGTTAATCCTGTGCATTGCCTCCATCCCTGCAACCATGGCCATTTTTTCTCATAAACCCATTGGATGATGATAGAATTGGCTGAATAAAAGCTGACTGGTGTGCACAGAGCATGTCATTCACTTGATTATTAAAATCCTCCTCTTTTGAGGTCAGCCTTTGATGAACATTCACATAGAACACAAGTATCTTCATGTTCTTTGCCCATCCAAAGAGGTCTATCTACATACGTGTTCTTTAAATTTCCTTGTCATCAATTTTTCAGCCATATTTTTTTCAAGACCCTGAACTTCCAGCCAAATCATTGACCCACAGCCCATGAATTAGTATTAGTATGTAATTGCTATCTTGCCATTTCTCATTCCAAGCAAAGTGAAAAACCAGAGCTCAAAGGTCTGCCATCTGGGAGGACTGTCCTTCTATCCTTTGGGGATGTCCTAGAAAAGGTCTATGGTGTAATAACTATCCACTGTGGGATGGTGCCTTCATATCGTGCATGCTGCTGCTGCTAAGTTGCTTCAGTCCTGTCCAGCTCTGTGTGACCCCATAGATGGTAGCCCACCAGGCTCCCCCATTCCTAGGATTCTCCAGGCAAGAACACTGGAGTGGGTTGCCATTTCCTTCTCTAATGCATTAAAGTGAAAAGTGAAAGTGAAGTTGCTCAGTCATGTCCGACACTCAGTGACCCCATGGACTGCAGCCCACCAGGCTCCTCCATCCATGGGATTTTCCAGGCAAGAGTACTGGAGTGGGGTGCCATTGCCTTCTCCGTCATATTGTGCATAGCCATCTGCAAATCAGGCCTATGTCTTCTCTGCTAACTGGTCTTAGAGAACTCATCATGAGGCCATAGATGCTGGTGGGGAGAGAGAAGGCAGTGGAGCAGGAGTGGCCTGAGCATTTGGGCCACCTCATTATGTAAATTACTCATGCATTCAGAGCCTTCCTGGGCCTGGTCATGTATATACTGATTCCACTTGATGAAATGTTGCTATGCATACCCAGCTTTCTGGTTTGGGAGTGTCAGAAAACATCCAGTTCATGATGGACAGCTCAGGTTGCATGGAAATTTGGTGGCCACTAACCTGAAAGATGATGCTGTGAAAGTGCTACACTCAATATGCCAGCAAATTTGGAAAACTCAGCAGTGGACACAGGACTGGAAAAGGTCAGTTTTCATTCCAATCCCAAAGAAAGGCAATGCCAAAGAATGCTCAAACTACCACACGATTTCACTCATCTCACATGTTGATAAAGTAATGCTCAAAATTCTCCAAGCCAGGCTTCAGCAATATGTGAACTGTGAACTTCTAGATGTTCAAGCTGGTTTTAGAAAAGGCAGAGGAACAAGAGATCAAATTGCCAACATCCGCTGGATCATCGAAAAAGCAAGAGAGTTCCAGAAAAACATCTATTTCTGCTTTATTGACTATGTCAAAGCCTTTGACTGTGTGGATCACAATAAACTGTGGAAAATTCTGAAAGAGATGGGAATACCAGACTACCTGACCTGCCTTTTGAGAAACCTATATGCAGGTCAGGAAGCAACAGTTAGAACTGGACATGGAACAACAGACTGGTTCCAAATAGGAAAAGGAGTACGTCAAGGCTGTATATTGTCACCCTGCTTATTTAACTTCTATGCAGAGGACATCATGAGAAATGCTGGGCTGGAAGAAACACAAGCTGGAATGAAGATTGCCAGAGAAATGTTAATAACCTCAGATATGCAGATGACATCACCCTTATGGCAGAAAGTGAAGAGGAACTAAAAAGCCTCTTGATGAAAGTGAAAGAGGAGAGTGAAAAAGTTGGCTTAAAGCTCAACATTCAGAAAACGAAGATCATGGCATCTGGTCCCATCACTTCATGGCAAATAGATGGGGAAACAGTGGAAACAGTGTCAGACTTTATTTTTTCGGGCTCCAAAATCACTGCAGATGGTGACTGCAGCCATGAAATTAAAAGACGCTTACTCCTTGGAAAGAAAGTTATGACCAACCTAGATAGCATATTCAAAAGCAGAGATATTACTTTGCCAACAGAGGTCCGTCTAGTCAAGGCTCTGGTTTTTCCAGTGGTCATGTATGGATGTGAGAGTTGGACTGTGAAGAAAGCTGAGTGCCAAAGAATTGATGCTTTTGAACTGTGGTGTTGGAGAAGACTCTTGAGATTTCTTTGGACTGCAAGGAGATCCAACCAGTCCATCCTAAAGGAGATCAGTCCTGGGTGTTCTTTGGAAGGACTGATGCTAAAGCTGAAACTCCAATACTTTGGCCACCTCATGCAAAGAGTTGACTCATTGGAAAAGACTCTGATGCTAGGAGGGATTGGAGGCAGGAGGAGAAGGGGACGATAGAGGATGAGATGGCTGGATGGCATCACTGACTCGATGGACATGAGTTTGAGTGAACCCCGGGAGTTGGTGATGAACAGGGACACCTGGCGTGCTGTGATTCATGGGGTCGCAAAGAGTCAGACACGACTGAGCTACTGAACTGAACTGATCTGATGGTTAATGGTAGTTTCTGTTAAGGCCCAATAACAGGCCAAGAGCTGTGTTTCAAAAGGAGAATGGTTTTCTGTAATGGATGGCAGGACTTTGTTCTAGAATCCTAAGAGCTTTCACTGTGATTCACCTATAGAGGCCTGTCAAAATCTCCAAACACCATCCCTGTCTGCCACTTACCTCATTTACAATTGCATCTGTTGTGTTACATAGCTCAAGTAACAGGGCTTGCACAGCATCCCGGACCTGTTGTAGAACCTTTTCTTATTCTATCCCCACTGAAAACTAGCAGTTTTTTGGGGTCTGGTAAATGCACCAGAGTAACATGTCCAAATGAGGAATATATTGCCTCCAAAACCCGAAAAGGCTCACCCAGTATTTTGCCTGTGTTTGTTTGTTTGTTTTTGTTGGTTGAGGCAGGAAACAGATACAACAACTAATCTTTCAGTTTTGAATGGATTCTCAGTATACCCCATGCACCTAGATTCCTAGAAATTTTACTCAAAGAGGAGTCCCTTGAATTTTTGTTGCCTTTATTTTCCATCCTCTAACACACAAATTACTTATCAACAAGTTTAGAGGAATTGCTGCTTCTTGCTCACTAGATCCAATTTGCATAATGTCATCAGTATAAGGAATCAGAGTGATATCTTGTAGAAAGGATATCTATGACTTGGTTGAAGAGTCAATATATCCATGGTGTAGGATAGTGAAGTTATATTGCTGGCTTTGCCAACTGAAACCAAACTGCTTCTGTTGGGCTTTATCAACAGGTATGGCAGAAAAAAGCATTTGCCAGATCAATAACTACATAACAGTTACCAGGGGATGTGTTAATTTTCTCAAGCAATAAAACCGACTCTGGTATAGCCAGGCTGCCATTGGAGTCATCACCAGGTTAAGTTTGCGATAACCCACCATCAGTCTCCAAGATCCATCTGTCTCCTGCACAGACCAAGTAGAGGTGAATGGGGATGTAGTGGTAATAACCACCTGTGCATTCTTCAAGTTCTTGATAGTGACACTAAAAATAAAGTATTACTTTTGGTTTGTTTTTTTCCTAGCTAGAGGTAGTGCTAGTGGAATCTGCTTGACCTTCACACAATAGCCCTCACTCCATAGGTCAGGGAACCAATGTGGGGATTCTGCTGTCTGCTAAATATCTATGTTCCCATTGTACATTCTGGAACTGGAGAAATAACCACAGAATGGTTTGGGAGACCCAATGGGGCTCACTGTGAAATGGATGTAAACTAAAATCTCATTGATCACCTGAGCTCCATAAGACGCTACTCTGATGGACTACAGTGATGTTTCAGGTCATCTGAAATCAGTGTCAGTTTAAAACCAGTATCCAATAGTCCCCAAAAGATCTGATCATTTTCTTTTCCCCAGTGCATAGTTACCTTGGGGAAAAAAGGCTGTAAATCCCCCCCTTTTGAAAATAATTTTATTTATTTTTATTTCTGTCTGAGTCTTCCTTGCTTTGCTCGGGCTTTCTCAGGTCATGACGAGTGGGGGCGAGTCTGCTGTGATACAGGCTTCTCATTGTGGTGGCTTCTCCTGTTGCAGAGCACAGGCTCTCGATGTGCAGACTTCAGTAGTTGCAGCTCACAGGCTCTAGAGCAAGGGCTCAGTAGTTCTGGTGCATGGGCTTAGTTGCTCCTCGGCAAGTAGAATCTTCCCGGACCAGGGATCAAACCCATCTCCCCTACATTGACATGTGGATTCTTCACTGTGCCACCAGGGAAGTCCTGTAGGTCCCTTTGGCGAAGGTCCTGAAAAGACTGACAGTATAAAATTTGGGCAGTGTACCTGGATCCTTCCTCAAGAGGACCTATTCTCCCCTTTACTCAAAGACTTTTGAGTCTGCAAACCGGCTCAATACTGGCAATTTAGGGGGCTTGAGTTTCAGTTTTCATGATTCAGGTTAGACTTGTTCACTTGATATAGAACTTGTCTGCTTATAAAGGTCAATTGAGAATTATAATAGGTTTTCTATCCATTTCACTCCTAGGAACAGCATAACCCACCAGCCAGTGCTGTAAGCCTGGCTTGCTCTTTGACTGCTGTCCATGACACTAACTATGTGCACCTTTCTTGAGGCAGCTGAATGCTGTCATCTGTCCCTGCCACCCCAGGATCCAGTTACTACCATTGAATTTAAATATCCTAGTTAGTGACAGTAGTTTTCATTGTACTTGGAAATTTTCACTATTCTCCACTGACCTACAGAGAACAGTGATCATAAATCTCTTCAAAAATGCCAGAGCTCTGCTCACAAATTTCTGTCTCACAGTAATGGTGAAAAGTATGTCTTCTGGACCTTCCCAATGTGGGTGAGTATGTCTTAAATAACATCCACTCCAACATCTAATCTCCATAAACCTTTGAATCCCTCCCTTTATATTAAGGTTTCCCAGGTGGTAAAGAATCCATCTGCTAATACAGGAGATGCAAGAGATGCAGGTTGATTCCTGGGTCGGGAAGATCGCTTGGAGAAGGAAATGGCAATCCACTCCAGTATCCTTGGCTGGGAAATCCCCATGGACAGAGGAATCTGGTGGGCTACAGTCCGTGGGGTCACAAAAAGTTGGAAAGGACTGAGAGTGTACACACTCACACACACACACACACGCACGCACGCACACAACACACACACGCACGCGCTCTCTCTCTCTGTCTCTCTCTCTGTATTAAACCAAGTCAGACCAGGAACTTGTCATTTACTCACTAAGGAACACCTTTCTGGTCCCTCTTTCAGCCAACCGCCCAACCTGTTTGAGCCCTTTCTGACTCCTTGAACTACAACATTATATTTAGAATCTCAGCTTGATGAGCCTGTATCAATAAATTCATCCTAATTCAGCATTGTTTCTTCAAGCATTATACCACAACCTTAGTGTCTATTCCAACACGTGTTCCCCAGGTCCGTCTTTATAAGCTTGAAAACTCAAATAGTAGTGGAGAGCACCTCCTCACTCACCTTTAGAGGCCTGCTGGGACTTGAATCCGGGTATAAGTCTAGATTCAAAAATGGGTGGTGTATCCAGAGGAGAATCAGCATTGTTTTGGTTGACAACTCACTCAGAGGAGACCATTACTGTTTCCTCCAGCAGTGAAAATTAATCCCATTAAAAGGAAATGCAGAGGCTGTTTATTACCCTGAGGTTGGGGAGGCTACTTCTACTGGAAGTGAGCAGGCTACTCCCACTGCAGCTGGGAAAGCATCTTTGGCAAAGAAGATGCATCAGACTTAAAAGACTCAATGTCTCCACTTTCATCAGGGTCTTCCCATTTGTCCCCAATTTATAGGATCCCATCCTTTTTCAATCAAGGCTATTATTAAGTACCCTAAAAGACTGGAAATTCAGGTTTCTTTGTAATTCAGTCAGTCACAGAATGAGATTCTGCTTTTGATTTTCAAGAATTTCAGCCCTAAGGCTGTAGGAAACAAAGGTCTCCTTCAGGACACACAAAAAGGCTTCAGATTTTGTGTGTGTGTGCAGTGCTTAAATTGGGAGTTGGAATCCCTGATCTCATCTTTTTATTTCTCCACTTTGTCCAGTGACATTGGGACAACAAGCTAATCTCATTAAGTCATTGCTCTTCTTAAAATGTTCAAAAGTGTCATGTACCCAGTAACTCAGCACAGCATTTCTTAATAAATGGTTGATGAAGAGGGTCTAGGGCTTCTCAGGTGGCGCTAGGGGTAAAGAACCTGCCTGCCAATGCAGGAGACTTAAGAGATGCAGGGTTGATCCCTTGATCAGGAAGATCCCCCAGAAGAGGGCATAGCAACCCACTCCAGTATTCTTGCCTGGAGAATCCACAGGGACAGAGGAGCCTGGCAGGCTAGAGTCCATGGGGTCACAGAGTTGGACACAACTCAAGTGACTCAGTCTGGGCTTCCTGGTGGCTCAGAGGTTAAAGCGTCTGCCTATGTCTGCCTGCAATGCAGGAGACCTGTGTTTGATTCCTGGTTCGGGAAGATCCCCTGGAGAAGGAAATGGCAACCCACTCCAGTATTCTTGCCTGGAGAATCCCATGGACAGAGGAGCCTGGTGGGCTGCAGTACATGGGGTTGCAAAGAGTCAGACATGACTGAGAGACTTCACTTTCACTTTCATTTTCAAGTGACTCAGCAAAGAGGATTAATGGAGATTTTTGGCATACCCAGGTGTCAGATCATGCTGTGTATTATCAGTGGTCTCTTTACTATGGGAAATGTCTTTAATCAGATTAGAGAGTCAATTCGAGAAATCCCGGTACCAATTCAGAAAACAAACCTAAATATTCTGTTCCTCTAGAACCATTCTCAGTACCCAAATCTATACTACTCATAGTCTTCCAGGTAAACATGAACCAGTACGATGGATGGATAAATGAATATATAGCTATATAGATTGATGTGCTGTGCTTAGTTGCTTAGTTGTGATGTGACCCATGTAGCCCACCAGGCTCCTCTTGTCAATGGGATTTTTGGGGCAAGGATATTGGAGTGAGTTGCCAGTTCCTCCTCCAGGGGATCCTCCAGATCCAGGGATTGAACCTGTGTCTCCTATGTCTCCTTCTCCTCCATTATAGGCAGATATTTTACCTGCTGAGCCACTGGGGGAGCCCATAGATTGATATGTAAATATACAAAGTTAATAACTAGCTTGATAATTCAAGGTGTGCGAAGACCTAGAAGTTTGTTGTGTGTTTTTGGTGGATTCTGTCATCCTCTACAAAGTGAAGTGCTAGATGTTAGTACTAGCACATTGACACTAGAAGAAACCCTAGAAATAAACTATTTCTCCTTCCTTTAGTCATCAGACTCTATCAAGTAGTAACTGTGTGCTAGGTGCTTGACTATAAAGGCCTCTGTTCTTGGGAAACTTACGTTTCTGTGAAGGGAGGAAAACAACATCTAAATAAATAATGTAATTAATGAGATAATTATGGTTATGATAGGCTAGGGAAGAAACAGTAAGATGGAAGAGAATACCTTAGTGACATGATGGACAAAAGCCTTTTTGTAACAGTATGTTAAGACTCAGCTGTAGGAAATTCTGAAGAACCATGTTTGAAGTTGATGGAACAATATAAGTAAAAGGTCATCAGTATGGCTGAATGAGAGCTGGGGAAAACTTGAAATATGTAGGAGTAGAAGCCAGTGATGCAAGACAGGCCATGGGGCAAAATGTAAATTTCATTCTAAAATCTGTTAGTGGCTATTGGAAGGTTTGAAGAATGGCAGTGATACAATTTTGTTGTTGCTGTTTGGAATTTTACTTCTGAATAGATAATAGAGCCATAGAGTTCATAAATGAAATAGTGCCAGAGGATTTTGTTTGTGCTTTCCCCATTTTTGTCCTGAGTCTATTTTTCTGTTTTCCATTGTATCTGTTTTCTCATGTTCTTCCCTTAAACTTGCCTTTTTATTTTTTCTAGTAATTTTACTTCTTTCTCAGGAAAGAATTTTCTCTCGGATTCCACCAGTTCATATTTCATCTCTTCTCATTGTCCTAACATCTTTTCCTTGAGTTCTTATATTTCTTCTTTAAGAGCTTCTGTTCTTGGCAATCACTTCATACATTTGTGTGTAGTGAAATAAAAACATTTTTTTACTGTGCTCCATTGTGAATCTTTTGAGTACATTCCAAAATGGTACATTTTGCTGCTTTTTACCACCTTCTTCATAGAGTATCTTTTTCTCAGTTATCTGCTTTATTTTTCTCTTTTTAAAAATATTTACTCATTTGGGTGCAGTGGCTCTCGAGTGGTGTCACTGGGCCTCTCGTTGTGGCTCACGGGCTCCAGAGCACATGGGCTCAGAAGTTGCATCACATGGGCTTAGTTGCTCTACAACACGTGGGATCTTAATTCCCCGACCAGAGATTAAACCCACATCTCCCAGACTGTAAGGTGGACTCTTAACCACTGTCGCACCTGGCAAGTCCCTCCGTTGACTATCTTGATAACTAAGCTGTATAACTATGTTCGGTGCTGTTTTGTTACTTGTCATTGAATCAGCTATTTGGAAGAGGTTCCTGTTTGGTGGTACAGGTAGCTTTCTAATCAAAGGGCTCCCCCTTCTTCTTTTTGATGTAGACTGTTTCTTCCCTGTGTAGCCAACTTCCTTTTGGCCCTCAAAGCTTAAGACATCCAGTAGTTTCTGCTGCCAGATCTGCATACCCTTGTCCCGGTTCCTTCACCACTCACAGGCATTAAGGGAAACACCCCTGTGGTCCAAGGCAATCTTCAATTGTAGGTGGTGTTTTCAGTGGCACTGTCTTTGATACTCCACTACTATTAGATATATCACCTTGACAGCCGCTGTCAAAGGCCAGCCTCCCTAGAGTTCAGTCCTGTTTATTGTAGCTCCAATGTCAACTTTAAAATTTACATTTTAAGAAAGTCCTCATACTTAGTGGGTGTATGTGTGCTGTGCTTTTTGGAATCTGTTACCTCTGAGACTCTAGGCACTTTGCACTCAGTTGCCTACACTTCCAGGTGGTTCTGCAAGATCTTAGCAGCAATAAAATATTACTTGGAGTTGTAGCTTCTGTTTCCTCGTACTTCTGGAAAAACAGCAATTGAGTAATTTTGGATTTGGGGTTTTTTTTAATGTATGTCTATTTCTTTGTTCTCCTAATGCTTAATGGTCTCCAAGAAGTGATAAGTTGTTTTTAGGTAAACGATAACTATATGAGCTCTATAATCACATTATATTGATTTTCTTTCTCATTCTTTCTTTTTTAATGATCCATGTGGCTGCCAAGTGAAAAATGAATTGTGGGAGACAAGAGTAGAAATAAGGAAAAGAATTTGAAATTACTTCAGTAGTCCAGGCTACAATAATTGTGGCTAAGTCAACAGCATGGAAGCTAGATGATAGATAAGTCATTGGATTAGAGCTGTATTTCAGATCCAATAGGACGTGGTAGATTGGAGTGGTATGTAGAAGAGAAAAGGTAATCCAGGAACACTCCTTTTTTTTTTTTAATTTGGAGGGACTGAGATAGAAGGTTTTTTTTGGACACACCATTTTAGTATATTGAATAATATTTTAAGGTATCTGAGAAGAAATGGGAAAATCTGAAACTAAAGTAATAGCTGTGGACTGGAAGTGTTAACTTGATTATCAGTACATTACAGATGGCATTTTCAATACAAAATTTGATGGAATCATATTTGGAGAGTTTAATGACTATAAAGTTCCCCAAACCAAACCCTAAAGGGCACCAACATTTAAAAATAAATAAGACAAAGGAGCCAGCAAAGGAGATTGAGAAGTGGCATTCAAGTGGACAGAAAGCCTCATTTCACTCAAACAGACCTGCGTTCTCTGATTCATGCCTCCAAGTTGTCCTTCAGTGCTCTCTGAGCTTGTCTCTCAACTTTTCAGTGATCTAAGATAATTAATACTTCAGAAATTCATTCTTAGTGTGCAGGTTTACCTGACAAGTAACGTTAGAGTTAATTTCAAAAACTACCTGTATGTTGTTAACTTCAGTTTCGTATATCTGGTACAGAATCTTCTCAGAGATCATATATCATTCTTCTAATTGACAGCTCTACTTGAGTATCTAATAGGATTTGTATTTCCATGATTATAGAGTAGACATTTGCTATGGAAAAATAAATAATTGTTTTCTAGCTTTTGATGATATACCATAGTAATAAATCCCTTCCCCAATCTAAGTATAAAATAAATCATAGTTGCATAATGTGCTATTTATATATCTTGTATTTCCTTAATAGTTATACATATTCAAGAATAACACAATTAAATACTTCATATCCTTTTTTGTTCTTTTGTCTTCTTAATCTCTTCAAAGGTTACTTGTGAATAGGATAGTCTAAGCTTTCCTGAACAGTTTTGATCAAATAATCCTCTTCTTAGTAAATGTCAGCTGCTTTGTGGTTTGATATAATGAGGCAGATACCTATTTCTGCCTGCCTCTCTATTTTGTGACTTGTAAGTTGCTTATTCTTTGGGCATTTATGTTTCTTAAAAACTGTGTGCACTAAAAGCCTGACCCACAGCTCACTGATTTTTCTTTATGAATGTGGAGATTGCCTTCTGATGGACAGGAGTGTCTGCTCACATTGACGTGATGTCTGTCTGGAACAAGTTTCTGCTGTTTATATTCACAAAAGTGCCCACTGCAAGCAAACGGGTCAAGGTCAGCTTTGTTTTCCCCTTGAAAAGCGTATCATCCAAAGGAAGGGCATGAGAAGCTCTGGGATCTTAAAAACACAAAGTACTTTCCCCTTCATGGAACAACAGACTTCAACTCAGTCTCTTCATTGAGTCAAAACACAAAACTGAAAGCATTTGTGTTTTTATTACATGTGAAAAACCTGATTTATTAAAATGATAGACTGAAATAAAGGAATAAAAATGATGAAAGAAGTTACTAGATAACTTAAGTTGTACTTGAAAATTTACTGTGTAACTTCAGGAAATCTAAAGAACTGGCCATAGAAATGAAAGTGGTCTAGTTGAAATACATGAAATGGTTACCACTCTGACAGCCATAACCCATGGCATCTGCCTTCTTGATTTAGAATGTCTCTTTAAATCATACTTTTGATGGGAAGATATAATAGGGCTTGGGAAAATCACATTTATTAAACTCTGTGAACGATTTTTTTAAAAAGACATTATCCCATTTTATTTTCCAATAGCTCTACAAACAGATATAACTTGGTTTGTATATTTATAGCCCATTTATGTTGGGCTATAATTTTGAGATGCTTTTTAATAGTTCGATCAATAAACTAGAAAACAAAATCAGGGTCAGAGGAAACATAGATGGTAAATATATAACACAGGAAAAGATCATATATACACAGGCAAACTTTACAGTTATATTTGCAATCTAATATTATCTTTGCAGTCTAATGTTAGTAAATAAGTTACTAACATTGGACTGATTATTTTTGAGCTTTTTGGCTCTAGTATAACCATGTTTCTTTTACAGTGGTTGAGACTGAAGTTCAGAGAAGTTACCTAGTTCGCCCAAGGACACAATGATTGAATGGCAGAGCTCAGTAATAGGGCTAAGATCTGATATTGGATTTCAAGCCTTCGTCCCTCAAATCTATGCCCTTTCTCTCCTCCTTGAGGAGTTTTCATCCTAGGTCTATCTTTCTTTCTTTGCTCAATTCCTTTTCACTCCCCAAATGCAAATTTCCCTGAAAGCCTCTTGGAGGTGTGATTCACTTAACAAATTTTGTTGCTTTTGACTCTTTCCAATAGAAGGACTCATCCCCCAGAGGGTGGGTCATCTACCGACTATCACTGGAATCTGTGAATGAGGTTGTGTTTAAGGACTTCTGCCCTCCAGCATCTGATTATTATGTGAACAGACCAATGTACATGAAACCATTTTAGAACAATTACCAGCTGAACTATTTTGTTTATGCTTCTATAAGTATAATCCATCTGTCATTTGCTTTTTCAGCCTTAGATCCTCCTCCTTGCCTATATTATATTTAGTTCATGAAATATTTGTTAAGCATATACTTACTATACTTACTGTGCTAGCATTTGGGGGAGATAAAAAAGAGATATTGAGTGAGATAGTCTTTTGAAGGAGTATGAGTCTATTTAGTCAGTGATGAGCCAACTGCAAGCGTATCAAATGGGAGATTAAGTGAATAAAATAAATAGAAAATGCGGTAGAAATTTTAAGGAAGAAAATGTTCAGAAGAAGAAGAATGCAGATGGTTACTTTTTCTAGACCTTAAACAACAGTGTGGGCAAAATAAAGAGCATCTGGACCACTACTCTCAAGGTCACACCTTGGTCACTAATCAATCGTGGATTTTTTTTTTTTTTCTGAATCTGAAAGTGACTTGAAAATCTTTGCCTATACATTAATCTCCCCAAACTCTGTCAATTTACTAGAGTTGGCAACAGAGAGCAAAACTCTTTTGCTTTTTTTAATCTTCATTATGAGGAGAGATGGAGAAAGGTAGGGATGGGTGGGACAATCAGGATGGAAGAAGATAAGGAAGAAACATCAATCAATGTAAAGATGGGAAAGCATAGACATACTGTGGAATTCTAAATATACAAGGCTGGCTATTGTACAGGTTCTAATTGGAAAGAAAGAATCAAAACAAATATAGATATAGGCCATGTTTTGGAAGTCACTGCATAGGGACATGTATGCATAAACTTTTTCCTGAAGCCAAACTGAACTGCTTCTCAGAATCTGAACTTTTCCCATCTCTGAACATTTAGTCTAGTGTATCTGCCAACAGGAATGTCTTACTTACTCTGCTGCATTAGCCCAAGTACTGGCTAAATTAGCTTTAAGATCAAGCTCCCTTCCTCTTAAGTTAACCCTCCCATTTTTTAATTTCCATACAGTAGCACAAACTATGATTTTTTTTAGTGATTGTTATTATGTACTCTCTGATAGTGTTGGTTTTATTAGCATGTGTACGTGGCCTGTTTTTCCAGCTAGACTGAAACTCCTAGGGGTAGGAACAATACCCTATTTTTACAAATACTTCTAAAAGATTATTGTTATTGGACACATGGGGAGAGATTCACAAAAACTTGAATTTAGATCAGGAAGAAAAAGAACTAAAGTTTAGCAAATCTGGAAATGCCTCCTAACATATACCCTCCATGTGGAGGCTTAAATACCTTCTACAGTCTCACAGTCAGAGGGAGAATCAAATAGCAGACTTATCGGTAGTTGACCTTCTTGAATCCGAAAGTTACACAGTCACAGCTGAACAAATGCAGTTGAATCAGAAAATACGCAGCAAGTTTCAGAAATCTGATGAGGAGTCTTAAGATCTATTTTAGAGGGTCTGAAGTTCAAACCAGCACCTAAAATGGAGACTTTTCTAAATCTAGAAAAGTCCTCTATTGCGCATGGGAATCAAGGTTAGAACTGACAAAATCCCCAAGAGTTTAGCTGAAGATCAATAAATATATTTATGGGCCCCTGAAACATGTGAAAGAGTCTGAAGAGTTTATTCTGTGATTTCTTACATTTTAAGGGGAAAAAAAAGTCTACTAAGAAGTCCGCAGGAATGTGAGTATTTTATACTGGAAAGGTTCCTATGTTCTGGGTTAAATTAAAAATCTCTTTTATTTTTCACTCTGTAAAACGCAAAGCACATTTTTCTCTTATCTGCTTTTTTATTTTCCAAGTATTCAACATTTTTCAATTTTATAAACCAAAAATAGAATAAAAATAAAAACTTATGCAGTGTATTTTTCAATTACCAGAAATATCTGTACACCAAATACCTGTATGTTTGATCAAAGAAAATTTCCAAATTTACAATTGGACAACTAATAGAAACTAATTGGCTATTTAAATTTTTCTTTTGCCCCATATAGCCTTAGTTCAGGCAGTTGAGTCATAGCTTACCAGAAGATGGCTACAGTGCATATGGGAACAGTTGGGTCAATGGACCAGATCTGTTCACCTAGGGAGGATCTGTCCTATTTGGAGGACTACAGGAGGGAGAGGATTGGATTAGCTGTTCTAAGCATCTGACCAAGAGTGTCCCCTTGGGAATCTCTCATTAGAGGTGCGCCTGGACACCGTTCCAGAAATCAGGACACTTGGAGGAGAGGCAGAGCCCAAGCTTCTGGGAGTGCTCAGTTACACAATGGAACAAAAACTACAGAAAGGGAATTCTGCCATCGGGCTTGTCTTGCTGATGGTGAGAGCGGTATGTCACCAGGGTTCACGGTCAGCACTGGCCCAGACCGAAGGTCAGAGACTAGTAGAGGATGGGTCCAAGAGCCAGATTTGGAGCTCCACATCCTAAGCAGACTAAACCACTCTAAAAGACCTTTGCCCAGCTTTGGCTGAGAATTTATAAATATTTACTCCTTAAGTTAGGTCTACTCTTAGAACTATGTCCTATAGTAAGTTTTAGAATGAAGAAAAATAAAGGCAGGGGAAGTATAATGGGGCTGATATTTACCTCCTATACACACAAGAGAAATGCTAGTTTGATTTATTTATTTGAACCTGTGTGGTGTTGGGTGATAAGCTTTAATTTGGGTGCATTACTAATCACTGATACAAATCAGTGCTATTTCAAGTTAGTTTCTTTTTTCACCTGAGAAAAACTTCTGGTCAAAAGACACTTACTGAGGAGTCAGAAAACCTTGGTCTTGGTATCTGTTGTGTCACTCACAAGCTGGGTCTCCTTGCACAAGTTCTCGTCCCTCTCTGATCTTCCTTTACCTGTGAAATAAAAGGGTGGAGCCAAATAAGCTCCATGGGTATTTTTTCATCAATCACCCTATGAATCCATGAAGCAAGACTGACATGTGACTGGAGCTTCCTAGGAAGTTCACTAATGCACTGCCTACTTGGATTTTACATGTGGAGATTAGGGAAAGTATAAATCTGATTAGATTGTTTAAATGGAGACCCTCAATGAAAATGCTGTATGACTGAATTCACCTCTTGACTTTTGAAGAATCATGCTTTCTTCTTTATTCCAGCCTTATTGTCTGATCCAGGTTTCTTCACTCTCTTCCCGTCTAGGATTTTTTTTCTTTCAGCTCCTAATGTATCACCTCTAATTTTGGTTCAGAGTTACAGGAGCATGAACAATACATAATAATAACAATTGCTTGGAGATATATGCACATACACTCATAGGCAATCTCTTTTAATCTTCACAAGAACACCACAGGTCAGACGTTATCACCTCTGTTTTCTCCATAGAAGTCAGAGAGAGAAAGGAACTTTCTAAGGTCACAGAGTGACTCAATGGTGAATCACTATTCCGACCAGGACTTTCTAACTCCAAACTCTGCAGCAACTCAGAAAAAGTACAGCAGAACTGTTATTGTACATGCCAGTTTTATCTCCATTCTGTGGAATGGCTTTAGATATGGTCAAGGACATGGGCAGAGGCCACCAGAGAGAGAAGGCTCTCCACATCCCAGAGCTTGTATTCCTTACCCTTAGATTTCTTATCTGGTCTTCCCTCCGGGCTTCCCAGTTGGCACTGGTGGTCATGAACCCAGCTGCTAATGCAGGAGATGTAAGAGGCATGGGTTCAATCCATGGGTTGGGAGATCCCCTGGAGTAGGAAATGGCAACCCATTCCAGTATTCTAGCCTGGACAATCCCATGGACAGAGGAGCCTGGCGAGCTACAGTCCATGGGGTCCCAAAGAGTTGGACACGACTGAAGCGATTTAGCAGCAGATCTTCCCTCTGTCCCCTAACTCTTGTGTTTTGGGGATTGCAACTATTAAGTACTTTTTTGTGCATTTTCTACATCTCCTCTCCAAAGAAAGTTCTTCAGGGTAGTATATAGTGTGGCTTTTGAAAATCAAGTGTTACGTTTTCAGTTACAGAAGTTGAACTCTTGCTATAGCTACTTTTTTCAGTTGACTGAATTCCAGTATCATTACCAAGAAAGTCCTGACAATACAGCTTAAGAATTGAGAATGAGGCTCTGAACTCTGGGTGCAGCGTTTTGATCTTGGATGTACAACTTTCTAGCTGCCAAGCACATTTCTGTGCGTCCCTTTCCTTACCTGTAAAACAGGGGTTAAAAGCAGTACCCACCTCACAGGGTTGTTTGGAGGATAAATGCTTCAAAATGATGCCAGGCACTTTGTAATTACTCAGTGCATTCTTGCTTAACATGACAAGAACCTTTAGATGGTTCTTTTCCACTGCTACATGCTGAGTACCCCTTTGACTCAGCCTAAAGTTTCCTTACTGAATTCATAGTTAAAGTGTAGATAAAAGGAAGTGAGTACCACAAAAGAAGAAACAGAGTTTTGTCATCTTTTTCAGTTATCTATTATTGTATAACAGACCCCTCCAAAACTTAGAGCTTAGAACAACAGCGTCCATTTTTTTGCCCCTAATTCAGCAAGCTGGTCAGGGCTTAATGAGAATAGTTTATCTCTGCTTCATATGGTAAGGGTTCTGGCAGCTTGACTGAGGCTGTGCAGTCTCTCATCTCCAGGAATTCTCTCTTCAACAGCAGAATTATACTTTATATCGTGACTGTCTTCTGAGAGACTGTCTTCTGAGAGAAACAACCTCTTGAAGCTTGACCTCCAAAATCCCAGTATATATTATACATAGATTCTGTTGGCCAAAGCTGTCACTAAGCCATCCCAGATTCAAGGGAGGAGACAGTAGTCTCCACTTCTAGATCAAAGCTGTGGCAGGTACATAGAGTGAAGGAAGGAGTTGTTAGTGGCCAGTCTTGTAGACAGAATCAGGCAGGCCTGAGCTCCAATTCAACTTCTCCCACCTAGTACTTAAGGAACTTCGGTGAGTCTCCATTTCCTCTTTATTGTTTTTTATTTGGAGTATAATTGCTTTACAATGTTGTGTTAGTTTCTGCTGTACAATAATGTGAATCAGCTAGAAGTATACATATATTTTCTCCCTCTTATATCTCCCTTCCGCCTCCTGTATCCCACCCCTCTAGGTTATCACAGAGCATCAAACTGAGCATCATGTGCTATATAGCAGATTCCCACTAGCTGTCTACTTTACACATGGCAGTGTATGTATATCATTGCCACTCTCTCAATTCATCCCACCCTCTCCCCCCAACCTCAAGATGTTGGGAGAAAATATTTGCAAAAGAAGCAACCCACAAAGGATTAATCTCCAAAATATACAAGAACTCATGCAGCTCAATTGGAGAAGGAAATGGCAACTCACTCCAGTAATCCCATGGACAGAGGAGCCTGGTTGGCTATAGTCGATGAGGCCACTGCAGAGCTGGAAATGACTTAGTGACTAAAACAGCAACAACAAACAATGCAAGTCAATATCAAAAAAAAAACCAAGCAATCTAATCATCTTTAAAATAGCCTTTGCTAAGAGAGTACAGACTAATATATAAAGGATGCATGTGAAGTATCTAAAACAGTACTTCATTCACAAAAAAAAAAAACAAAAAAAATGCCAAAGACCTATTTCCTTTTCTTTTCCCTTTGTACCCTGCCCCTAAGAACAAACCAAAATAAAGGTAGAGAGCATCCTTTCTATAAAAGAGAGTAATATCTTATTCCTCACCACTGTTGTCCAGTTGAAGAGCAATTAACCATACTGACAAATTTAACACCCCAAAAAACTAGTACTAATACTCTGATTTTTGATTTGTCACTTCCCTTTCAAATTGATGTTTGTTTGCTCTGTGACCTGTGAATGCCTATGGCAAGTCTCCACGCACTGAGCATCCCAAGCCTCTAACTGTGTGACTGCCTCTTGCTTTGAGGCACCCCCAGGTAACCCCAAAGTGAACTTAATCTCTGCCTACTAGCCTGTAGTTTAAGTCAAACCATCTCAAACATGTAATTCATATTTAGGAATATCATGTAATAGTGTTTTCACATGGACATGGAAATAAAGGGACAGAAACATATTTAAGGGAGATTCCCTGTAAGATGGTAAAGAGCTTACAGTGGTTTATCTCAATCTACCTGATTAGTCAGGCTGGTATTTCACTCCTCCTTATAGCCATCATTTTTGGCTATGTTCTTTTGATTGGACCTCCTCCAAATAGCCTGACAGATAGGACTGTTCTGTGGTCATTCCAGGTCATTTATAAGGTAGCCACAGCTCATAAAATATAGGTATTTAGAATTTTTAATCTTTAGAAATGAATTTTTACTGTAACTCATTTTGTTGAGATACAGTACATAATATGATAACTTCACATACTTTGGCTACAAAAAATGACAAGAGGAATTAATATCACATGCTGTTGCAGAGGAGATTCTTCTGGCCCTTCATCAGAATTTTTCTTCTTGAGGTTATTAAGCTACTTAATACTTAAGGCACTTAATTTAGGTCAGCCATGCTCAGATTAATTTGAATGATTAGAATTTAAGATCCTATTGGTATGGAGAACAGGGATAATTTGGTGGGTACTCAATTTTCACTGGAGAATATTTATCAGAAATGATGGAATAAGTGTGCTGGTAATTAGAGACATTTGGGGAATGTAAAAACTGAACCTCTGGAAGTGGGTTTGGAAGTAACTGCTCTGTGGTCAGTGATTGATCAGCCTCGGGCAATATTATTGTCTTTCATTAATGTCACAATTTAGTTTCATGGGTTCAACCCAACATCCTCTTGTTTAAACACACACACACACACACACACACACACACACAGGTCACTCCTCAGTTTCTTCTTCTGTATTTCTTTTCTTATTTTCCAAGTCCTGGGCTTGGAAATCTAAGTGTACCTTAAGGATCTGTAACTGAAACATCTTCTGTCCCAGGGACAAAATTCTGAGAAAGCTCTATAGTCACCAGCATATGGTTATAAGGCTGGGTCTAATTTGGCTCCAAAAAAGTACTAGGGGAACCATAGACCCAGCTTCAGCACTTGGGCAGACATTTCGACCATAATCGATTTCCAGACGGCCACTGTAATATTCAGCATGTAAGTTGCTAAGAAGAGTTCTTATATGTGTTACATTTGAGTTGTTCTGTTTACAAACCCTCTCACGTTTGTAAATACATGAAATAGCTATTGGTCTGAGCCATCTATTACATATCTTTAGTTGTGGCAGAAACCACATGCCCCACATTTTCTTTTAAACCAATGCATTTGCATGTTTCTTGGGCTTTTGAAAGGTCGTAAGGAATTTATTGGGCTTCCCTGATGGCTAAGCAAGTAAAGAATCTGCTGGCAATGCAGGAGACACAGGAGACGCAGGTTCAATCCCTGGTCCGAAAAGATCCCCTGGAGGAGGAGATGGCAACCCATTCCAGCATTCTTGCCTGGGAAATCCCATGGACAGAGGAGCCTGGCGGGCTATGTCCATGGGGTCACAAAGAGTTGGACACGATTTACTGATTAAGCAAGGAATTTATTGCCCCAGTTCCCCTCTGGCACCAAGAAGCTTAAATAGCCTGTGGATATACACATTTTTCTTCCTTCTCTACTCTCTCCAGTATTTTTGCTGAAAAATATATATGTACTCGACTGTGTCTTCTGGCTCCAGAGTTCTGGATGATCTACCAGAAGTACAACTCCCTCTGACACTGAGAGATTTGAAATGGCCTTCCAGAGACTGCTCCCTGCCAACCCTCCTTCTTTGTGGGTATCTATCTCATCCTGTAGGACTAGTGAATAATACACAGCCCTCTGTTTTATGACACAACATGTCATCATCTTTTGAGCAATTGTCACTTAAAATATTACTGGTATTCTATTTTTTTCACTACAGATTGCTTGAATTGAATAAAAAGCCAAGATAGGACCACAGAAGGAAGGCAGCTACTTTCTGCTGTTCTTGTTTGTTTGTTTGCTTTGCTTTTGTTTTTCCTTTTCTTATTTTAACTTTCTTTTTTATACTGGAGTATATTTATGGTAGTTCAGGTGCATAGCAGAGCAACTCAGACATACGTATACATGTGTCCATTCTCTCCCAAATTTCCCTCCCATCCCAGGCTGCCACATAACACTGAACAGAGATCTCTGTGCTATACAGTAGGTCCTTATCAGTTACCCATTTTAAATATAGCAGTGTGTACATATCCATCCCAAACTCCCTAACTATCCCTTCCCTCCACCCTTTCCTCCAGGAACCATGAATTTGTTCTCTGTCTGTTTCTGTTTTGTAAATAGGTTAATTTGTATCATTTCTTTTTAGATCCCACACATAAGAGATATCACAGGATATTTCTTTCTCTGACTTACTTCACTCAGTATAACAATCTCTAGGTCCATTCATGTTGCTACAAAAGGCATTATTTCATTCTTTTTAATAGCTGAGCAATATTTCTCCTGTTTTTTCATTCCTGCATATGCTCTACCTTGTTCTAACAGCTGGTGTGTGTCCCAGCACATCCATCGCTAATGCATGTTAGCAGCTGCCTAGGTAGTGATCCCATTTCTCTGATAGCCAAAGGGGTATTAGCAATGAGGCTAGGATTTTAACTCATAAGAGGAAAGAAGTTTGAGCTCTGTTTACTCAAAGGTAAATGAAAAATTATATCTGGACCATATGTGTGAAACTGTTCAAAAGAGAAGGAAAAAACAAGATAAATATAGTTTGTCCCCAAGGTCCTTTTTTCTCTTTTAATAGGAACGTGCAGATGGTATACTGTGTACCATTATATATGTAATATGTCTGTGCTCAAGAAAAACTTTCTTTCTTTGCAACTGTTTGACTCTGAGATTACCAGGGATGGTAAACAATTGAAGTGCAATCTTTTATGCCTATAAAAAGAAATTAAACTAGTTCTCCCAAAGTTTTATCTTAAATCTTATTCCTAAACTTTAGTGCATGATTTTAATAGGCTAAATCAAACATAGTTCTTAAAGTAATACAGTGGAATCAGATTTCTGGAATCCAGATGGGGTAAGAACTGTCAATTATGACCAAGGTTAACGGCTGCTAAGCCATAAGACCAAAGACTCTTAGCAAGAAAATGCTTCAAGGAATAGGCCCTTGGGTCAGGAAGATCCTTTGGAGAAGGACATGGCAACCTACTACAGTATTCTTGCCTGGGAAATCCCATGGACAGAGGAACCCGGTGGGCTACAGTCCATGTGGTCGCAGAAGAGTCACACACAACTTAGCAACTAAACAACAACTAGAAAGTCATGCCTTGAGAGAATCCACGGTAATATGCCAACTATGAATGACATCTCATCATAATGGGGATTTCTACTGCCAGAAATACACTAAGACAAGGCCCATCCCGTAAAATATCCCATAATTTTATTGTGCCTTTTCCATGCTAAGACTTGTAGTTTTTTAAACGCCATTTTGGGGAGTCTCAAAGGACACTTATCCTACTTTTATAAAAAGGTTCACAGTTTGTTTAATTTTAGTAACAAGGTCAATTACAAAAGCATTTTGTGTGCCAAGTGTGTGCTAGACACCACACTCTGTGCCCTGAGGACTACATAAGTGAGTGTATTCTTGACTCAAAATAGGCCTTTTATCTTCAAAAGGTATCCTTTGTCCCAGAAGGTGCAGGTTTGGAAAGCATATGCCTGCAACAGAGATAATAGAGAGAGGAGACATTGCTGATCATGCAGATCACTGGAGACAATGCCAGAACGAAGTGTATGTTGCCCTCATATTCACATAGAAGTAAACCTAAGCTTTTTAATCAGTCTTTATTGAAGTGTAATTGACAAATACAGATGTAAAATATATAAGTACAGCATAGTAAATTGGTGTACATATGTATTATGGAAAGATTCTCCCATTCAATCAATACATCCATCTCCTCACATATCATTTGCTGGTTTTGGTGAGAACATTTAATTTCTACTCTCTTACAAACTTCAATTATACAAGACACTGCTATCAACTATAATCACCATATTTTACATTAGATCCTCAAATCTTAATCCTCTTATAGATCCTCAAATCTTAATCCTCAAATCTACCTTCCCCTGATCTTCTGCACTCCCCAGCCCCTGACAGTGTCTTTTCTACTGTGACTTTTTTTTTTTTCAGATTTGAAATATAAATGCAGAATTTCCTTCTTTCTGGCTGAATAATATTGCATTGTGAATTAATATTTCTTCCCATCCCACATCTTCTTTATTCATTCATTCATTCATTGATGGAAAGCTAGATTATTTCCATATTTGGCTATTGTGAATAATGCTGCAATATAAATCTAAGTTTATACTCCATTTAAAAAATATTTATTGACCTGGCTATGTGGAGTCTTAGTCACAGCATGTGGGACCTTCAGTCTTCGTTGAAGTATTCAGAATTTTATCATACAAAGTCTTCGTTGCAGTACATGGGATCTAGTTCCCTGATGAGGGATCAAACCCGGGCCCCCTGCAATGGGAACATGGAGTCTTAGCCACTGGATCACCAGGGAAGTCCATGTAGTCCATTTTTTTAAGCTGTTTACTTCTGCATATTTTGTTAATTAAATTGATTTCCTTTTTGAAACATGAATATGATCTCCTAATTGGGCTTCCCTAGTGGCTCTGATGGTAAAGAATCTGCCTGCATTGTAGGAGACCTGGGTTCCTTCCCTGGGTCGGCAAGATTCCCTGGACAAGAGAATGGCTACCCACTCCAGTGTTCTTGCCTGGAGAATTCCATGAAGAGAGGAGCCTGGTGGGCTACAGTCCATGGGTACAACTGAGCAATTAACATGTTCTTTCACTTTCAAGATTACCTCTTTGAAGCTAGAAGAAATAGTACTCTTTTTTAGTTGCAATTTTAAACAGCCTAACAACTGTGAAGTGGTGTCTTCCCTCTCTTCAGTGTTATATAAGCCTCTTCAACTATTTGATTCAACTTTGGTCCCAATTTAAAAAAAAAAGAAAAAAAAAAAACAAGCTCAAGAATGAAAAAAGAAAATATTGATGAGTAACTTAGTATTTTTTAAATGGTGAGTATGTGATCCAAAGGGTTAAAAAAACCAGAAAATAAATTGTTTATATGCCATATATATATATATATATTCTGACTGATGGAATATTTCTAATCCTAGCATCAGAAAACACAGACACCAGAAGGCAAGTATTCTCCACACCTCCTTCATAACAAATTTCTCAGGAGTAAAGAATTATAACAGTTGCAAATAGAACTCTCAAAAGCACATGAGATAAGCTACATACATTATAAAACATAACCTGTGTTTTGTTAATACTGCGATGGTACTGTGGAAGTGGAAAAGTCAAGAAGAAGGCCAAGTTGCCATCATTTGGGAATGGCTTGCTTTTATTCCCAAGAAGTCCAGAAGGAGGAATGATTGCACAATTTTCATAATGAAATACATTAAGTCCCTCTTTTGTAGCATGGTGGGAAAATAAGGGTTTAGGAACCGAATATGTCTGATTCTAACTCCATTTAGGCCTCTATGTCTCTGGGCAGCTTAGAGAAAAATTCTGAGTCCCCGTTTTCTCCTTTATAAAATAATAATGGTGAAATCCATCCTACAAATGCATGTTTCAGTGAGATTTTCTATTTATCTGAAACAAAGCAGACACTAAATATTTGTTATTTTCCTTCTCTTAATCCTCATGTTTGTATATATAGCTCACTATAAATTCTTAACACATCTTCACATATTTTCTCAAAAAAACCTTTGTAGTGCTAATAATAATGCATTAGAACTTGCATTTATCTTTCCTAACAATTATTTTTAATGGCTTTTCAAACTAGCATACGTACCACTGAGTGTTTTTGTATTAAGCTCTCTTATATCTTATCTCAAGATATTTGAAGATACTGAATTTAAGAAAGTAAGTAAAGAGAAGTATCATTTGCTAGTTTTATGAGACCAAGAATTCTGTCCTCTCCTAGCTGTGATTTTTTTTTTCCAGGTAAGTCCATTCATTTATTAGTTTATCTTCTCTTGTATATAAAATGAGAATGGTGGCATTTATTTTGGCAACGCTGTGAATTTTTTAATCCGTATCAACTTAAAAGAGCATTAAGTATTACATTTTCTGAGATATTTATTTTTAATAGCACAAAGGCTGTATATATAATTCAGTAGTTCTGAAGTTTTCATGCTTCTTTTCACTGATTCATATTCTAGTGGAGTAATGACAAGAAATTGGATTTTTTAAGTGCCCAGTTTTTCTTTATGCACTAGTCTTTAGACAAGCTTTTTTTTTTTACCCTTTAAATAAAACAATCTTCTCAAAGATATATTTCATAAACCTTGGAGTATTTCTCTGGGAGCGTTCTTGTAAGAGACATATTTTGGATTCTATTGTCCCATTGTCGTTGTGGCTTACTGCCAAGAGACCCAGCTGATTTCATTTAGATTGCCTATCTACTAGCTGCAGAAGCTCCAAGCACAAAAAGGACAGGTCCTTTTGTTTTCCGGAAGGGTCCATGGGAGTGCTACCAAGTCCAACAACAAAAAAGACAGAAATACGGAAGGAAGTAAGGGTAATCAAAGATAAAGGATTTAAACTTGGAGGAGGTTAAACTCCTTTGTGAGAACAGGAAAAGAGCAAAAGCCCTAAAAGAGCATCTTAGGGTTGTTGCCCTCCATGTGGGTGAAATAAAATCAAAGACATTTACTAATATTCAAAAGCTACTTTCAGTTTAGTTACAACGATGTAAATTTATCGAAAAATCTATATGCCCCTAGGGAAAAAAAGCCTCTGCACTAAGACAGATTATAGCCTGTACACATACTCTTTCTAGCACTTTATCCTCATATTTCTTTTCATTTTATTCTTATTTCTTTATAGTTTATTTTACGGAATGCTTTTGTCATAAATTTACAGTCTGAATTCTATTTTGGCCAGGGGACTGCAAACTTGTGTGTTAATGTACCTAAAATATTTAATTTTAGGAAAAATAAGACAAAAAATTCAAGTTGAAACAGTCTAAATAAATTGATATAGAATGGATCTTTTCGAATATACTGATACGAGGCTTGGTTTCTTTTTTAAAAATCCAGGCAGGTTTGCTTCTTGCGTTTTCTTCCATTCCACACAAAATACTCACTCTTGTGAGGCATTAAAGAATACCTCACAAAAGCACCTACATAAAGCTCTCTGGTCTGGGCAAGAAAATCTTCTAAATTGAAAGAGTAGGCTTTTCCCCATAAGCTGATTTGAGCTGTCAGAAAAATAGTGATGGGTTGCTTCCAGTGGAATTGAACAAAGACTTACACTCATTATTTTTTTTCCATATTAAATCTAAGATTGCTGTGACTGATAATCACTGTATTACTGCATCAGCTGAAAATCAAACTGCTATTTGGTTCAGCATTTGAATCCCATGGAGCAAAGGAGGGAGCTTACAATTTGACTTTAAATTGCAAGCCCCAAAACAGGACCCTCAAACGCTAAAAAGCTCCAACAAATCCTGTGTTCCCAAGTTTTGCCCCTCTAGGTAGCCAGTTTTCTTTGGCATTCAGCCACGAGAAATTAAGACCCAGTTTCCCTGGCAACAATAACAGTGCACAAGTCTTCACAAGAGCTCTCCCATTCAGATTGTTAACTATACAAATAAAGTTGCACAAAGAGATTGCCTGAGCGTAAAGGAATAAGAGAAAGACCATCACCATCTATTGTGACAGGCGTTAAGGTATTATTCACAGTACCTCCAATTGGACAATGTGTTTTTGTGATGAACTGAATTACCTTAGATTGGTTTTCCACATCTTTTTTTGTCCTTGGGATAGCAGCCTAGACTTTTATAGTGTATTTAGTTCCCTCCTCAGTTCCATTAGCATAAATTCTATTTTTTTCCAGCTTGTTTTAGGGGAAATTTACTTGTTAAATTGCCATATTACCTTTTAAGGAGCCACTCCCCACTGAAATTTAAGTATAGCTCAAATCTTTCAAATTTAAGCTGCATTTTAAAAATGTCTTCCACTTTCCCCCTATCTTTTCTTCTCCACAATATGTATATGGGACGAAAGGAAACACAGTATTTTAACTGGGAGTTTGAGCTGTAAAATAAATGAATTGAGGTTATCTTGGTTCAAAGAAATCTAGACCCTATATTCGAGACAGCAGAAGCAACACAAATATAAAGAACAGACTTTGGGACTCTGTGGGAGAAGATGAGGGTGGGATGATTTGAGAGAATAGCACTGAAACATGTACATTACCATATGTGAAATAGATGACAGTCCAAATTCGATGCATGAAACAGGGCTCAAAGCCAGTGCACGGGGACAACCCAGAGGGATCAGATGGGGAGGGAGGTGGGAGCGGGGTTCAGGACGAGAGGACACATGTACACCCGTGGGTGATTCATGTCAATGTATGGCAAAAACCACAATATTGTAAAGTAATTAGCCTCCAATTAAAACAGAGAAATTAATTTTTTTTAATAATTAAAAAAAAAAACTAGGGCATTTTTTGCTTGTTTCCCACAGCTCATTTGCTCATATTTCTAGGGGCAAAATAATAGAGGTGATTGGTTTAAAATTTTACTAGAGATAACTTGACAAATATATTTTAGACTTTTAATTAATCAAGTCCTCTATGTTTACCCCCAAAAGCAAGACTATACATCTGAAGTTCTCTAAAATTAATAAATTCAGGGGGTAAGTAATTCATGGTTCTTAGAAGGAAGAATTAAATATCAGGTACAAGGTATGATAAAATTTACTACTCATTGAGTGTTACTCTGTGCCAGCCACCATGCCAAATACTTTCCTTAGATACCTTATTTAATCATCACCACATCCCTATAAATCATATATCTATCATTATTATAGTCACCTTAGTTATATAAACCTACTCAAGATTACACATATTTTAAGTAGTAAAGCTATGATTCAATTCCACAGAGTTAAGTTCTAGAGCCTATGCTTTTAAAGTACTTCATTATGACTAAGTATTATATTTTTAAGAAATTTTTCAGTTAAGAAAGATATTTTTAGTTAACCTGTGTGAATACTTTCTTGTTTTCTTTCTGAGAATGAGCCCAGCTGGTGATAGTAGCTCATGCATTCAAACAATCTAATATGAACAACTTGCATATAGTTTGAACCCCTAACCCCAGCCTTTTCAACATGAGTCTCTAACTCTTTGAGGCAACACAGTACTGCATTTTATACAGACAATGACTAATGCATTCACCTTGGAGTTCCAAGATAGGTCCAGGGGGATTGACTGATAAACTGAGAACTTAATCCTGTAAAATTTTCCAGTTAATCATTTGCATTCATTCCATAGGAGTTCAGCTCATTCAGGCTGAGAAATTCAAATTTGTTTAGTAAATAAATTATTTCTAAGCCTTTAATGTGTACAAAGACTTAGACTTATGGGCATGCTAGAATGGTCCAAATGTGGCTCTGGCCTTCAAGGGGGCAACATTTAGAGCTTTTTTAAAAAAAGCTTTGGCTGTGCCGGGTCTTCGTTGCTGCTTCAGCTTTCCTCTAGTTGCTGTGAGGGGGGTTATTCTTCCTTGTGGTGTGCTGTGAGGGGGGTATTCTTCTCATGGTTATTCTTCTCTTGTTGCAGAGCATGGGCTCTAGGGTGTGCAGGCTTCAGTAGCTGTAGTGTAGCACGTGGGCCCAGTAGTTGCAGCTCCTAGACTCTAAAGCACAGGCTCAGTAGCTGTGGTGCACAGGCTTAGTTACTCTGTGGCATATAGGGTCTTCACATATCAGGGATCAGACTAATGTCTCTGAACTGGCAAATGGATTCTTTACCACTGAGCTACCAGGGAAGCCCCAACCCTTAGGACTTTTGAGTGACACAGAACACAAGGGGAAAAGAACTGAAGTACATCTGGGTGGATGTTAAATCTATCTTGACACTAACTACCTGGGTGAGCTTATGTTATGGCTGTTGGACCTCAGTTTTCTCATCTATAATGAGATTTTCTGACTTCTTTTTCTCTGACAGCCTCTGGTTCTAGTGTTTTATGATTCAGAGTTTTCTAGGTTAGCAGCCTGACTAGGTTATCAGGTTTTGTGGTTGCTGTCCTAGGTGCTGAAATCTTTTGATTGACTTGTGGTTCCTTTTCAAAACTCAGACTTTGCTAGAATTTATTCAAAGTATGTTCTGTTATCACAGGCTCACAGAAGAAATAAGCCTCTTAAATACACACACATACTATTTTTTACTTTATTGCCAAAAGTGAAATGCTTTAACCAAGATTTTCTTTAATTCAGGGTAGTAAAAATTCAAGGATCAAGGGTAAATTATTTTCAAATTAATTTCAAAGCCCTCACGATAAATATATAACATTAAGTTTTATATAAGATGGCAAATAATTGAGAACTTTTTGCCTTAGGTTGCTAAACAAAAGATTCTTTTCCTGTTAAGATCCCAGACTCATGAGAAGGATGGTTTCTGTCTTGCAAAACATTCATCATACATTTGTAATTTGTGCTGTACTTGATGTATACTTCATATATTTTTGTAAGAGCTTCACATGATACATTTGACTTAAATCTTCAAAAACTCAGAACAAAAATAATGATTACTTATGTAGGGGTATAAATCTTTGATGGTACCATAAAAATTAACTGTGTATGTGTAATGCAATTAGAACTTATGCCTATTTTGGTTTTCTATGAAGATAATATCTTGATTACTAAACCTTCCAAAAATAATGAAACATCTTCTCATCATGCATGTGTGTGTGCTAAGTCGCTTCAGTCATGTCCTACTCTTTGTGACCCCATGGGCTGTAGCCTGTCAGGCTTCTCTGTCCACAGGATTCTCTAGGCAAGAACACTGGAGTGAGTTTCCCTGTCCTTCCCCAGGGAATTTTCCTGAACCAGAGATCAAACCCATGTCTCTTACATCTCCTGCATTGGCAGGCAGGAGTGCCACCTGGGAAGCCCAGTTCTCATCCTGCCCACTGTCAAACTTTCCAATTCTATACACCCACACTGTATCTACTTGCCACCCCCCAAACTGGGTAGCTTATTGAGTGTTTCTATACTGTTACTTTCACATTTCACTTTCATGCATTGGAGAAGGAAATGGCAACCCACTCCAATGTTCTTGCCTGGAGAATCCCAGGGACGGGGGAGCCTGGTGAGTTTCCGTCTATGGGGTTACACAGAGAGCCAGACACGACTGAAGCGACTTAGCATACTGTTAAAAACACCGCCTTATCTTTATTAAACTAGCATTATGCTTTTAATTTAATTTTGATGGGAAAACATCATTAAGGTTTCTGGAGAAGGGGTAGGCTTACCAACTCTAATATTCTTGGGCTTCCCTTGTGGCTCAGCTGGTAAAGAATCCGCCTGAAGTGCAGGAGACCTGGGTTCGATCCCTGGGTTGGGAAGATCCCCTGGAAAAGGGAAAGGCTACCCACTCCAGTATTCTGGCCTGGAGAATTCCATGGACTGTATAGTCCATGGGGTTGCAAAGAGTCGGACACAACTGAGTGACTTTCACTTTCAAGGTTTCTGAAAATTGAGACAATTTGATACTTTGCATTGTATGTATTATATGACATTCAAGTACGTTCAAGTCACTCTAAGTCAAATCTGCTATTCAGAGAAGTAAGACCTGCAGTATTTTCCTGCCAGTCCTACACACTCAGCCTACACTCATTCATTCTCTTGACACTTTGATTCTTCACACCTTTATTCTTATAGTTCCCGTGTGTTGTTATTGTTATACTTTTCAGCCTGGTCTTATAAACACTTACTCATCCTGTAAGATGTGGCTTAAATATCACCTTCATATATCATGACTTCTCCAGGAATTATTTATCCCTCCCCTCTATATGCCTCTAAAAATCCGTGAATATCTCTATTGCAGCATTCTTTCCTATTTTTGAAAATGAAAGATAGCTACACTTCATTGAACAATTAACATGGAAGCCCTTTACATGTTACCTTATTAAATTATGTTGATTGCACTATAATTATCTTTTTCCGATCTCCCCCATTTCTAGTAGATTTTAAGCTCCTTGAGGAAGAGGACAAATATTTGTTGAATGAATAAATGAATAATTAGAAGAACAATTACTCTGAACCAGCTACATTCATTCTAATTATTCCCTTCCTAAAATATGATTATAAGTTAATGAGACAGCTGGTCAGAGTTAAAAGTTCCCTAGAGCCATTTTTTCCCTTGTGATTCCTGTAAGTTCACAGAAGGAGAAATTCATGATCTTGGCCCTCTTTTCTGTTTTTTTTTGTTTGTTTGTTTGTTTGTTTTTTAAACAGCATAGAGTGGGAGACAAAGCATGGGCTTAAGATGGGATGACTTTGAAGCTGATCCCCAAGTGTGACCCTTAGCACATTAGTGTATCTTGCTATGACTCAGTTTCCTAGTCTCTATTTAAAAAAAATAAGTAAGGTAGCTATCTCACAGAGTTGATGCATTAAATGGGAAAATCCAATAAAGTGCTTAGAATGCTCTTGACACTTAGCAAGTATTCAAGGACTATTAGTTTTCATCCTTTGAGACTCTTGATGCCAGAAGCTAACAGAGTCAGGTGGCAGTCTATACTATTTTTTTTTTCCATTCCTAACAAACCTAACAGGAGAAGTAACTTGGGCAGCACTGAGAAGCCTATGGTTCCAAAAACTTACACTCCTGAGTAAGTCTGATGCTTCTTTCTCTCCCTTCCCTCTTGGCTGGGTTGACATGACTAGCAGACATTTCTAAATGAGATGAAGGTGCCATGACGTGTATATAAAAGTTCAGGGCCAGTGCATGGAGAAAGGAATTTTCCGCTGTGCCCTCCTTACGTGGGAGTGTACCAGAGCATTAAATCATTGCATCAGGTGTGACATGCTGTTTAATAGTGGGAGCACACTTGGCTGCCTGAGACTCTTCAAAGGTAATTTTACCTGAGACGAGAGAGTTGGCTTATATACCCCTTTCCTCCAGCCTTTTCATAAGGGAAACAACCTAATTACAACTTTAAAGGGACCTCAGAGTCTGTGTTCCCTTTCAAAGATGGCATTTGGTATTGAGTAGCTGGGTATTGTAGCCGCAAGAGAGCTTTCAGAGTCGCGGGCAAAGGGAAGGCTCGTTCAGGGAAAGCTTTAAGGCCTCTATCTGCACCCGTTTGAACGAGGCTCCGGCAGTGCCACTGGCTTTTTGCTCGCATCTGTGTCTGAGCATCAGTGGACGCGCACTGCTCTTATTCTCATACCTGTGTTCCTTTTAGAGCAACTCGCACAGACTCGACTTTAGGCTCTTCAGTTCTGTGTCCTGAAACATGAAGTGGGTTTCTAAAATGGATACCTTTTTCTGAGAAGGGCTGAGTGTAGGGGGGGTTGCAGGAGCTGTGAATTTTAGGCTTTTATGACTTGCCTATTTTCAAAAGTGGTCAAGCATATGGGATGTTTCATATCTAGGGGGAAAAAATGCACGTATTGCCCCTAAAAATGAAGCACGAATAAGGCTGAACAAACCCACTGACTGAAGTTTACATCTGAGATTCTCTTGGTGAATTAGCACTGGTCCTTCTTGCTTTGTTCTCTAGGCGGCTAGGAAAAGGTTTAGGTTTTCAAATAACTGTTAAGGAACACTCTGTCCTGTAACTACTGGGGGTAAGTGGGCAAACACAGGGAGTAAAGTAGAAGGAATTATTGGAACAAATGGGATGGGGTGGCTCAGGAATATGCAAAGTAAAGATACTCATAGATTTGTAGCTGCAGAAGAAAACTTGGTTATTATTAACCAAAGCCCATGATTTACAGACTAAAAATAATCAAGACACAAAGTTAAGTAGCTTTCCCAAGGTCACATTATATTCTTACATATGACATTTCAATAGGCAATTTTGAAGAAAATTATTAAAATGAAGGTTTTTACATTTTTTTGTCACTTTTCCGTACTAGTAACAGTGATACGTGCTATGGATATAATAGGGAACAAAACAAATATAATTCTGGCCTTCGTAAAAATTTGACTCTTGGGTGACAGATACTGAACAATCAAACAAGTGTGAAGACAGCTCTGATGAGTGAGAGGTGCCTGGTGTTAGGAGGACCTACAACAGAGGAGCCAAGTGAGACCTGAAAAACCACATAGCGTTCACGAGGCAGAGGGATTAGGGAGTGGAGGAGAGGCACATGGAATATCCCAGATAAAGAAAGGCCTTTTGCAAACACCGTGAGGAAGCCTAGGCTCTTTTGCTTGTGTAGGACCAGTTGCATAAGCGTGAGAGACTAGACTAAGATAGGAAGGGAGAAATAACAGTAAATAAAATAGCACTCAGTTTTCCATGTCTATTCCTCAGTGAGCTAACTATTCTTTCCACAATTTATAGATAAAAGAATTAAGATCTATACAGTTTAAATAACTGGCAAAGTCTTCGCAGATAGTGAACAGAACTGTTTCACTATCGAATTTCAGATTACATTGTGGTTCCTCTAGGGATGGGGAGGGGGAAGAGAGTGGGCAAGTTGGGAAGAGATGAAGGAAGAAGTAAGTTAAATATGAGCAATGAATTGGGCATGTGGATGTGAATCGGGAATATACACATCACTCTGTAGTCATGTAGCCTCTACAGTAAATTCCTAGGTCAGAAGTGAGAGGAAATAAGGAGTTGTCTGTCTACTCAGACTTCTTTATTCTCTCACAGTATTCATTTGAAGAAGGGTGGAGTGCACTGGGCCAGGAGAAGACAATTAAACATTTTCAAATTTATAGTAAGAGCAACTGCCAGGTTGAATCCTTTGTGTCTTTGTGTCAACTTAGAAAAAAATAAGAGTTATAAGGAATCTCTTTAAAATTGTGTGAGCTTGCCTCTTGTCTCAGTCTGCTTGAGTTGCCATAACAAAACATCACCAGTTGAATCTAAAAAGGCCTGACTCTTAGAAATGAAGGCTAGAATTATGATTACCAGGGACTAGGGGTGGGGGATAGGGAGATAGTGGTCAAAGTGCAGAAACTCCAGTTGTAATATGAGTAAGTTCTTGGGATGTAATGTATGTCCCAAGCATGGTGATTATGGTTACTCATTCTGTATTATATGCTTGAAGGTTAAGAGTAGGTTTTCAGTCTTCTCACCAGAAGAAAAAAAATAGACATGCTAATTATATGACCTGATGGAGGTAGTTGCTAACTAATACTCTGATGGTCATCATTTTGCAATATAGAAGTATATCAAATCAACATGTCATGCACCTTAAAATTATACAATGTTGCGTCATAATGTTGACTGAGATATCAATTTTATCTCACTAAAACTGGAAAAACAGTGCCATAGACTGGGTGGCTCAAACAACAGAAATTTATTTTCCCACAGTTCTTGAGGTTTGAAGTCCATGATGAAGCTTCCAACCTTACGGGCAGAGCCATTCCCCAGTCTGTGCACTCGGTGGGGGATAAGAGGGAGAGACCGAGATCCTTCTCTTCTGCACAGAGGTCCCCAGCCTCTGGGCCATCTCTACCCACTGTCAGATCAGTGCCAGCATTAGATTAAAAAGAAAACGTACAGTAGTAATGGGCTGGAATCATCCTGAAATCATCCCCCCAACCCCAGTCCATGGAATAATTGTCTTCCACCAGACTGGTCCCTGGTCCCAAAAAGTTTGGGGACTGTGGTTATAAGGACATCAATCCTGTCAGATTAGGGCCCCATCCTTAGGACCTCTCCTAACCTTAACCCCCTTATTCTAAAGCCTATCTCCCAAAACAATCACATTAGTGGGTTAAGACACACGAATTTAGGGGAGACATAATTCAGCCCAAAGCACCTCTCCATTTTTTCTTTATTTAATCACCCTGTTGGATTTTCTGTAAATCATTAGTTAGTATTTTTCTTATTTGTCTATTTGTCTTTGGTTTTTATTATTTTATCTTCATAGACTAAAATATAAGCTTCATCAGAGCACTATTTTGCCTTGTTCATCGTGATACTCTCAGAGCATAGAATAGTGCCTGGCACAAACAGGAGACCAGAGAATATTTGCCAAATAAGAAAAAGAGCTTATATTCTATGAGAGCTTCACTGGCATTTTCTGAACACTTCCTAATAATGTGACTTCTCATCAGTACAAGAAAAATCACCTGCTGGTGTTTCAGAACAGTTCTTGAGAGGGTAAACAGAAGTAGAGTATTTTTGTCTTCAGCTGTTCATGCATATTCTCACCTTTCCTCTAGATATCCATTACTGCATACCCACAGAATAAAGTGTGCCAATCTGACTTCCTCACTCTAATTGCAATCATGTTGAAATGATGAGTCAAGTCTGGGTCCCCATGCCTCAGAGGATATGCATACAGCAAATTGATCAATGCCTAAAAGAAGATGTTTTCAATTATATAGCAAACCCAGCAGTTAACATATTATTAGCACATTCATTTTTCTATTGGGGGGAGGAAGAATTCTACCTTTCTTTTCACCATACTGTATTTTATCTTTTAATTATGAAGAACATATTTCGAGAATAAAATTAGAACATTTCCTTCATTTCTTTTGAATGACACTTGTTGATCAGACTGGCATTACCAAAGAAGGAAGAACAACATTAGTGAAAATGAATCAGAGCTCAATTATAGTAAACGCAGGAAGAAATGTACAAGTCCTGTGGAAAGAGGCAGAAAGAAAGCAGACAGAACTACAGAATGATTGTCATTATTTTTAGCACAAAGGAGAAGTTAGAGTGCTCTGTCTTATCATAGTGACATTGTAATTGAAAAGAAAGTAAGTCAGAGATGTTCATTGAGATAGTGCTCTGAGTGGGCTGTACGTTAGGAGAAGGTCTGGAACAGCGATCTGGATGAGTTTGTGCCTCAAACCAAAAATGAGGACCTAAGACAGAGAATTTGAGTTATTTATAAAGGAGGTAATTTTAATCTCTCTCCTAGAGGGTGTCTCTGATAACTGCAGACCCAACAGTTCATCTGTTTGATGAACAAACATCTCTGTTTCTTGGGGTTGTTGGCTGTTGGATGCATGAGAGCAAGTTGACCAAGTATTTCTCATTATTCAAGAAGCTAATCTGGGCTTGATGGCATGATGGCTCAGGGTTATAAGATAGAGCAGATGCAGGCAAAACTTCTTGGGACCCAGACTGAGAACTCAGACAGCCTCATTTCCACCACAGTCCTTTGACCTCAATAAGACAAAAGTTAACCCACTTGAGAGATAGAGATCTAAAGACTCCACCTCTTGGTAAGAGGAGCTGCAAAGAGACATGACCATTTTTATAATCTGTCACAATCCATATGAACAAAAATACAGAAACTTTTCTTTTTACTTTTTAACTTAATTATGTTTTTCAACTGTCCATTAAAATTCAAGGAATCTTAAACATTATTTTTATAGATCACATACCTTCATTTTCAAACACTCTGTTAACAGAAATATGTACCAAGAAATTCTCCTGAACTCATGACTAATTTAAATTAGGAAGAATGCTAATGGCCTAGATATAAGCATATTTTAAATTGAACTCAGTAGAAAAATATGGCAAAACAAAGGAGTATCTTGAATTCACTATGGATCCCTTGGAGGATTCCAAGCAGAGATCTTCAGAATGATCACCCTGAAACACACTGCTTGTACAGTTCTCCAACTTCCAAATCTGTTTTCTGGTAAATACCAGACTACTAGCTTTCCACAGAAGGGTGTCCCTTAGGTTTTCCTGCATCCCATTTGTAAAGTAATCATAAAAGCTATAAGCTATTATGAATAAAAGCTTAGAAAACTAGTTGCTCAGTCATGTCTGACTCTTTGCAACCCCATGGACTGTAGCCCACCAGGCTCCTCTGTCCATGGAATTCTCCAGACAAGAGTACTGGAGTGGGTAGTCACTCGCTTCTCCAGGGGATCTTCCCAACCCAAGGATCTAACTCGGGTCTCCTGCATTACAGGTGGATTCATAAACATCTGTGCCACCAGGGAAGCCCAGAAAACATGCTGGTGAATATTTTTTTCATTCATATGAGAGAGAAAAAGGGATCAAAGTTGTATGTCTCTTTATAGTTTTAGATTTCCAATTTATCACTGAGGCTGTGGGTTTTAAGTGTCTGTCAAATATGAACTGAGCTTATTTTTAAGCTGCTCATTAAAAAAAAAAAATTGACCCCTTTACCTTCCCAGCTATAGTCTCTCACATTAATCCTTGTTTTGAAACAAATTAAACACATACAGCATATTTAAAATAACATTGTTGATCTATTTGCCCTCTTCTCCCATCTGTAATACCTTGCAGATATTCTCTTGCTTAAGGCAGATTTGGGTTTTAGAAAATAAAGATCTCTTAAATGAATTCATTTTTTTTTACTTCATTCCTGGAAGCTTGGGATCCCCTTCTCTGGCTTGTGCTTTTCGATCAGAATTAATACTTGAATTTAAAATATTGTTATTTCTACCACAATCTTCCTCACTGCCAGTGTCTCACATGGGGTGTTTGGATCTTTCATTCAAGCATGTATCCAGTTTAAAATTGAAAGCTGTCTTTTCCCTTAGTCCCACCAGAAATATTTTATAGAAAAAAATACAACCTTTCCCAGGGCTTCATCTAAGCTGATTTTAATTAACTGCTCCAGCCCAGGGACAGAGCAAAACCATTGTGATTCCAGCACGGTCTCTGTGGCAGCCCACTAAAGCATTCCAAACACTCAGTGGGAGGGATCAAGGTGAGTTGGAGGCAAAGTTGATGGAAAATTGGAAAGCAGAGGCTTGTATTTGTCATACCATTCTACAGTGGCTTTTCACCAGGGTTTATATTCCTGGCGCATAATCCTAAATGTCAAAATAAATTATCCCAGGGAAAACAAGTGAGTTATCAAGGTTGACTGTTCTTGACTTCCTGACTTTTCACAAACTCTCTTCCAAAACTAAATTTATCGTTAGTTCAGTTCCGATGGCAGGGTAATATAAGCTGTGCTCGGCTTTGTAGCAGTGTGTGCTGATAAGGGACCGTCACTGAGAGATTCAGCACATACAGGGATAGCCAGGACAGACTTATTAACATAGTTTAACTCTCCTAGAGACAAAAATTCCCTTGTCAGTGGGCATTCTTGCAACCACTACCCAGGAGATTTAATTGAAAAGCTTAAAACACATAGAAGCAGTAGGGGAAATCTCCAGGAACTTAGGAATGATGAAAAAGTTTAATCTTTGTCAATGAAAAGTTGTTCTAATTTACTCTGCACACTGTGAAGTATTGGACTGTGCAGCACTTACAATAGCAAGCAATTAGAAGCCTTTTTCTCCCCTTAGCCATAGCCTTGAAGTGACCTAGTTAAAATCATGTTTATAGTTTATTTTGAAGTGCAGTCTTATTTTAATTTTGTGGAATAACATTTGGTTGCTCTGTTAGTAGAAATGCATAGCCTCTAGCAAATTCAGGACTGATGAATCAAAAGCTGAAAACCATATCTGTACTCAAGATTTGCATCTAGGATGAATCCTGCATAATGGCATAGACGGATACCCCACCGCTGATGCGGGCAAGGACTATCAATAGAAAGGATTAGTCCAGAGGTGAGAGGGGAGTAGTACTGGTATTAGATTAGAGAGGGAGCTAGTATTTATAAAAAATGAGCATCATTGTACTGCTTTCTCTCCTTGTCTCATTGCCTCAGTTTTATGATGCCTCCAGTAACTTCTTTTTACCCTTTTTTGTAAAACAATCATATTTGAACATAAATATTACTACCGCCACCTTTAAAAAAAAAAAAAAAAAACAACTGTGTAATTGTGGAAAGTATTCAAGAACAGTTGCTGCCTCAGTCTCCTCTCACCTCATCCCCGGCTCCAGGTCTTTACTCACTCATATATTGGCTGAGGCATTGGCTCTAAAATGCTGTCAAAATGGACTTTCCAGGTGTGGGGGGAGAGAGCAGCATAACTTAGACTGAAGGAAATCCTAAGCAAAGCTCAATCCCAGTAGAGCCCTCAATGTTAGGTATGAGTTATTGAAGGAGTTGATGGGATGGGAGTTGAGTCAACTCACTGGAGACAAAAGATGTGAGAGTGGAGGATGAGAGGTGATGTCCCCTGGGTTAAGGAAGGTAACTGTAGCCTCATTTCCACAGGGGTCCACTTGCTTTGGTTCTATATTGATGAGGAGCCATTAATGGCCACAGACAAGTGAGATAGCAGTTTTGGCTGATGAGACTTGACTTCTTCTGAACACTGAATACTCTGTTAATTTTCTTTGCAAGACTCAGACGTGACTACGGTTTACATCCTTGCAGAAGAGTGAACTCCAGTTCCTTGTTCAGCACATGTTCATTTCTCTGCGGTCCACCCAGTATTGTTCACATCTTCATGTTAGCATTAACTACATTATACTCTGTCTTCTCCATTTACTACTGCTTCTGCCTAACCCCCACTAAACTGGAGTTAGCTATTGGAAAGCAGGGAGCATTGCCTTTCTCTGTGTAAATAGTGCCTGACCCACCCTGAGACCCCATAGTAAGAATCCTGTGTTCTATGCTGAGTGATCCAGCTAGTAGTATATGAAGAGAGGCTCTCGTTAAGGCATGCACTCTTTACTGATTTTTTAGAAAATATTTTATTTACTTATTTGGCTTTGCTGGATCTTGGTTGTGGCATGTGGGATCTGGTTTGCTGACCAGGCATCGAATGTTGCTCCTTTGCACTGGCAGCATGGACTCTTAGCCACTGGACTACCAGGGAAGTGAAGTCCCTCTTAACTGATTTTATTCATTCCCTCACTTGTCAAATAAGTTTTGAACTCCTATTATGTTTTAAGTATAATGCTAAGTGTGAAACAAAACCATGAGTAATGAAGTCCTCCTTCCTGCAGTTTACAGTCTAACAAAAAAATAAATAAAACAAGTTATTCCACAAATATATTTTGAATTTAATTGTGTTAAGTGCTAAAAGGAGAATTACATGGAGTTATGAGAAGTACCATAGATTCTGAGGCCAAGAATGTGTGCTTTGTGGAAGTGATAGGGCCACATTTGAAGAATACACAATGGTTGGCCAAGTGAGGAAATAGTAACAATATTCCAGACAGAGGGATCAGTGTGAGGGAAGGGCCTACGCTGGACGAGAGAATAGGAAGGGCGAGACCATAGTGACTTCAAGGGAGAAGGTTTGCTAGAATTGGATTATTCTTGGCCTCAAAAGCCACTTTATCCACATAAGTCAGTATCCCAACAGGATAGTTAGGGTTTTAGAGTGTTAAATAGAATCTTATTTTAATTCTTAAGGTCATGCTGGAGAGTGGAGCAAAAAGACATGTGAGGTGACAGGTAGGTGACATCCAGTGGTACTTTGAGCCAGGGTGGTGGCAGTTAAGATGGAGAGAATGGACAGTAACATATGCCAGTGGGTGAAATCAGCAAGACATATCCACTGATTAAATGTAGGAGTTAAGGGAGAGGATGGAATGTAGTGTCTTCTATTCTTCATCCACACAGTATGTGAGCCTCTCTCATGGAATTCACAAGAAAATAAAACAAAAAAAGCAAGAAATCTCAGATAAACTGCACAAATACTTTACAAAAATAAGTCTTTTTGTTTACTGAGACTTTGTTGTAATGTTTCAAATGCCGTTTTAAAATCATTGCTATTATTTTGCCCCACTGATATTCTTAATCTCAGAACATATGATTGTATTGAAGAGGTAACAAGATAACCAAAATAATCACCTTGACCTTTCAAAGATCAATTTGAAGAATCCATGTGTGTATATTCTGTAATTTAACTAGTAATACTGTTACTACTGCTACTGCCCTGCCTAGTACATATGATCTTTTTATAGTCTGAGCATAATGGTTTGATTTCCAAGTAAGTGTGACCTATAGTTTCTATGGCTTTTTAAAAATATTTTGTGTGCACTAGTATCATTGTAGCATGAGATATATACCCTTAGCATGAAAGTTATATAAAACAGTCCATCATACAAACATCTTTGCCATTTCTTCCCATCACAGTATCATCTCGTTATTGAAACATTCTGTGTCCCAAATGAGCTACGGACCCTTGTCAATATGGTGCAATCTTTGGCTGCCTGTGTTGTTGCCATGATCCTCGTTTTTTGAATGTTGAGTTTTAAGCTGGCTTTCTTCCATCTGCTCTTTCACCTTCATCAAGAAGCTCTTTAGTTCCTTTTCCCTTCTGCCATAGTGGTGATGTCTGCATATCTGAGTTTACTGATATTTCTCCCAACAATCTTGATTCCAGCTTGTGCTTCATCCAGCCCGGCATTTTGCATGATGTACTCTGCATGTAAGTTGAATAAACAGGGTGACAATATACAGCCTTGACATACTCCTTTCCCAATTTTGAAACAGTCTGTTGTTCCATGTCTGGTTCTAACTGTTGCTTCTTGACCTGCATACAGGTTTCTCAGGAGGCAGGTCAGGTGGTATTCCCATCTCTTGAAGAATTTTCCACAGTTTGTTGTGATCCACACAGTTAAAGACTTTGGCCATAGTCAATGAAGCAGATGTAGATTTTTTTTTCTGGAATTCTCTTGCTTTTTCAATGATCCAACAGATGGTAGCAATTTGATCTCTGGTTCCTCTGCCTTTTCTAAATCTAGCTTTAACATCTGGAAGTTCACAGTTCACATACTTTTGAAGCCTAGCTTGGAGAATTTTCAGCATTACTTTGCTCACATGTGAAATGAGTGCAATTGTGCGGTAGTTTGAGCATTCTTTGGCATTGCCCTTCTTTAGTATTGGAATGAAAACTGACCTTTTCCAGTCCTGTGGCCACTGCTGAGTTTTTCAAATTTGCTGGCATATTGAGTGCAGCACTTTAACAGCATCATCTTTTAGATTTGAAATAACTCCGCTGGAATTCCATCACCTCCCCTAGCTTTGTTCACAGTGATGCTTCCTGAGGCCCACTCGACTCTTCGCACTCAGAACTCAGAGGTGTTTTGTTTTGTGTATTCACTGAGGGCTCTGCCCCAGAACTGCAGTACTGTTTCTTGACTGCTCCTCCTTTGTTTCTGCATCCCATCCCTTCCCTGAGAAGCAACTATTTGAATATGCTCTTTGATACTGAGGGAAGTTCAAGGAGGCTAAATTAAGACTATTTCCTGAAAACAAGAAACACAGGGCATAGGAAGGATTTGTACCCAAGAGGAACCCACAGGGTTTTGCTCTATTTCACAGTTTCCCACATAAAAATACCAAAATTACAGGAGGACATTAAACACACAGAGGAAAAAGGACCCATGCTCTAAGCGTATAATTACATCGTATCAGGAAAGGCTGGGTGCTAAGAAGTGTATATAATCCAACACAAGGGCACCATGCAGGGTTGACAGAATCTGGTGAAGTACACGCCAAACCAGTGGGGCAAATTTAAGAAAACAGGGACAAAGAAGTGTGGAACATAACAGACTTTTAAAAATACATTTTAGAACAAATGAAAAATTGACCAAAGCCTGTTTGTAGATATTCCTTAAACTCAATGTCCAGCACATCTCACCACCTTCCAGGCAGCTCCCCCGAGTTTTAAACCTACTTTGGTAGCTGGGAGGGAGCAGATCCTTCCCATTGTGCTAACTGAGTTGTAAAGGTGGAAGATTTCAGTGATTGTGGGGCCCTGCTGGAGGTTGTATAGATTCTTATGCTAATGTATGTATATTTGTTTTCAAGGGTTTTGTAGGTACAGTGAAAGTATTATTATTCTTCCAAAAATATGAACGGGAAATTTCTAGAGTTCAGATATAGTGTAAATGCTAAACTTTTAATTGTAAAATTCTAATTAGAGTGTTATTAAATTTTTAAAATATCATGTTATTGGTTTAGATATGTCTGATTATCTTCTAATTACTTCCAAAATGGGTTTTATGCAACTAGTGTCCACCTATGTCCTATCTCCTATTCCTACTAAGAGACCACTTAGGGCACGTTATGCTTCCAAACAACCTTAATTTAAGTGGAAGGACTTCCGCTACTGTACTGTACTATGAACTTCACAATGAACTTTGAGAGCCTAATAGAATGGGAGAACAGTGTGGTACAGGGGAGTCCTACTTTTCACTATTGTTTCAACTGAAATGTTAATGAAAGACATGAAAACTAAGCACTATTTTAATATGTAGCTTATAATTGGAGAAGGAAATGGCAACCCACTCCAGTATCCTTGCCCGGAAAATCCCATGGATGGAGGAGCCTGGTAGGTTACAGTCCATGGGGTCGCAAAGAGTTGAACACGACCGAGCTTTCACTTTTTTATTGAATGTATTAGGGTGCCTAATGGAAAAATTTATCAATATTCATCTTTAGCACACATAAGTCCCTTCCCTTAGGTAATTAGATACATGGAATCACATTTTTAGAACAGATTTTCCTAGTCTAAAACGTATAAATAAAATGAAAGATTTGTTTTTCCCCCTTTTCTCTCTTTGTTGCTCCATCATGCAAAAAGCGATGTAGACTTAAAAAAACAGTCACAGCCTAAAAGCTGAGAGCTCCGTTTAATTCGGTGGGAATTTTTAGGACTTCAAGCACAGGAGACAGCATCTCAAGTAACCCTGAGAGAAGTGGTCCAAGGAGGTGGCAGGGGATGGGGGAGTGAGGGGGTGGGGTGGGAAGGAGTAAGGTTATATAGAGGTTTAAAAAAAGGACAGGCAGTCTGAACATCAAAAATATTTTTGTGAATTAAAACCAGATACCCCAAGTTAAGGAATTTAGCACTTTTCTCTGTATGGGAAGATGCAAGAGACTGGGCTCACTGAAATAATTCCTGTCATATGCATCGCAGCTATCTGGGCAAGTGTCCTGTGTTTTTCGCATCCTGAGTTACTCAGTGTTCAACACAGGAATTGGCTACAGCCTCACGGCTGCCCGGTCACAGGTATTATTCTCCTTCCTGGGTGCCCTTAGGGCTCAGAAATTCACACCTAGGGCCAGAACAACTAATGCCATGATATCCTTGTTTACTGGCCTGGCAGGAAATACTCCATTTCTCAACAGCTTGATAGGTATTCACCAAACTGAGAGGATATGGTCAAGCTGTCTTTCATATAGTGTAAGCTCTGACATATAATATCCTGTGGGAGATTCTGGGTGGTGGAGGTGGGGGAGGGTTCTTACAAAGATATAGACACATTACTTCCTATTACTTCTTATAGCTTATTAAAATGTGAGCAATAGTAGGGAAGTATTCACTTGGCAACATTTAGCTAACATTGTTTTCAGCATCTTATCTAGGTACTTGTTAAAATTAAGTTACTTTTCCTCCATTGGTAGTCAATTTATGTATTTCTCAGACATTTTCTTCCCTAAGTGGGTCACATCCATTATACCAAATTTTTGGAAAATAATTGTAGTTCAGAAGAGATATTTCAGACTAATTATAAATAACCATAGCCAGTTGATCTTTTCTAAGAACTCCTAGTTCAAAACTTACTTATTGAGTATTTACGGTGTACGAGGTCCTCTGCTGGGTACCAGATCCAAAATACATTAGAGAATTCAGAATTTTCTTCCCCAAGCATATATCTTTATTACAAGCTCCTAAAAAGTGCCTCTGACTGGATCTTCCAAATTATGCATGGTTGTAGACGGTCAAATAAAAAATGTCTAGCTCCTGGGAAAGGCACTCACATTTCAAGATCTTCCCAGGACGTGGTCAGCAGCCCTTGCTTTCTCTTCTGGCTCAGTCTGCCAACACTAATGCTCCGGGTTGAGAGTGTAAAAATGATGGTCTAATGGAAAGCGATTATTTAGGCTAGCAACATATCCTGTATTTTCAGCCTAGAAGCTTTTAACATACTATTTTCCTGGAGCAAAAGGGTTTCTACAGTGTTGAAAAGTGTCATAACGTGACTGACACTAATATTTAATTGGAAAAATATTACAAGTTTTGGCAAAAGTGATAGTTGAAGAAAATGGATGTTTAATGAGTACTTACTATGTGATAATTACTGCAGTAAACACAGCTCGTGAATAACTTCTTTTAAGTCTCACAGTGACCCTAAGATCTTGGTATACTGAAAGCAAGCCACATTGCAATGTCATAGTCTGCCTCACCCAAAAGCCCATCTCTGTCATTATCAGAACAAAGAAACCTTTGCTTCTTGTCGAGATTGCCACTAATGCTCCTGGTAATGACCAGGGATTTTTTTCCACAGAGGTGTCTGCAGCACTGTGACAAGGAAATGAGTCCTTTCATTCTGGAAGAAAATGTACTGTATAAATTGCCTCTTACGTGCCTATCTCTTAGGCAGCAGAGTCTTTGAATTCATCTCAGAATTCACAGAAAGGCAGAGCCGCAGCCCCACTGCACACTGCGGCCAGGGTAACTAGCCGAGAGATGAAGAGCAAGTGCTTGGAGGTCTAACTACTCGAGTTTTAAATCTTACTGCTATCACAAACTACCTCTGTGACCCTGGACAAGTTACTTAGCCTCTCTTGGCATCGCTTACCCCTCCATAAAATGGAAATGGTGGGAGCACTTAACTCATAAAGTTGTGATACAAATTAAAGCATATAAAGCACTTAGTCCCATGTCTGGTACATGACAAGGGCTCAATAAACTAACTATTTTTATTACCCTCTGTTATAAACTGTTCACTATCATTAAAGGATGTGACATCCTTATTATTAACTCACGCAAGTAAGAAAAGAAGCTGCTTGGTCTTAGTCAAAACTGCCTTCCAGTTTCTTCCAGATTTGATCTTAATTCCATACTAAGGGCATTATTTGTATGGCCATTACCATGCTCCACACTACATTTATCAATACCCAGAGAACTTAGACATAGAGGTGCCAGAATTTCATCCATGGACCACAAGGTGGAGAGTGGGGACAGGAAGCCAGAACCAGTTTTGTTGTTCAGTTGCTCAGGCATGTCTGACTCCTTGTGACCTATGGACTGCAGCATCCCAGGTACATCTGTCCTCCACTATCTCCTGAAGTTTGCTCAAATTCATGTCCATTGAGTCGATGATGCTATCTAACCATCTCACCCTCTGCCACCCCCTTCTCCTTTTGCCTTCATTCTTTCTCAGCATCATGGTCTTTTCCAGTAAGTCAGGTCTTTGCATCAGGTGGCCAGAGTCTTGGAGCTTCAGCTTCAGTATCTGTCCGTCCAATGAATATTCAGGGTAGATTGAGTCCAGCTTGATTCATCCAACCTCATATTTCACATGATGTACTCTGCATAAAAGTTAAATAACTAGGATGCCAATACACAGCCTTGTCATGCTCCTTTCCCAGTTTTGAATCAGTCAATTGTTCCATGTCCAGTTCTAACTGTTACTTCTTGACCCACATACAGGTTTCTCAGGAGACAGGAAAGGTGGTCTGGTACTCTCATCTCTTTCAGAATTTTCCACAGTTTGTTGTGATCTCACACAGTCAAAGGATTTAACATAGTCAATGAAGCACAAGTAGATGTTTTTCTGGAATTCCCTTGCTTTAGCCATGATCCAATGAATGTTGACAATGTGATCCACTGTAGTCCTGCTGCCATTTCTAAATCCAGTTGTATATTTGGAAGTTCTCAGCTTACATACTGCTGAAGCCTGGCTGGAAGGAGTTTGAGCACACCCTTATTAATATGTGAAATGAGTGCAATTGTACAGTAGTTTGGACATTCTTTGGCATTGCCCTTCTTTGGGATTGGAATGAAAACTGACCTTGTCCAGTCCTATGGCCAGAACCAGATGGAACACTGATTACTATAGCATTTGTAAAGATAAAGTTTGTAGCTAAATATTCTTATAGTAGCTTGACAGTGAGAGTCAGAATCTGTAGGGCATAGAAGTTTCAGCTAGGGTCTAGAAGTCTAGAAGCAGGTGCAGTATTTTGCTAGAATTTATCTGAACTTCAGGGGTCATCTCTGTTGCTATTATTGAACCCTTAATTATATTAAATGAGTTTACATACATTTGACCCTTGAGCAAGGTTGTGGGGAGAGGATGGTAGTGTGTTGACCCTCTGACAGTTGTAAATCTGTAACTTATAGTCAACACCCATATCTCTGGTTCACCCACATCTCTGATTCAACAAACCACAGATCATGTAGTGTAATAGCATTTACTAGTGAAAAAACTCCACGTGTAAGCGGACCTACTCTGGTTCAAACTAGGTTGTTTAAAGGCCAACTGTATATATATTTAAAAGAAAATCTTCTACAGACTATTAATCCGGTAGGCTGCTGTTGCTGCTAAGTCGCTTCAGTCATGTCTGACTCTGTGTGACCCCATAGACGGCAGCCCACCAGGCTCTCCCGTCCCTGGGATTCTCCAGGCAAGAATACTGGAGTGGGTTGCCATTTCCTTCTCCAATGCATGTAAGTGAAAAGTGAAAGGGAAGTCGCTCAGTCATGTCCGACTCTTAGCGACCCCATGGACTGCAGCCCACCAGGCTCCTCTGTCCATGGGATTTTCCAGGCAAGAGTACTGGAGTGGGGTGCCATTGCCTTCTCCAATCTGGTAGGCTGGTATTCAGCAAGTCATGAATTGAATTCTTTGCTGAGCAGACAAGATGATTAGTTCTTTTCTAGAGCCAACATAGAATGTCGGTTAAGCTCTGGTTTGCAGATGTCTGGATAGCCCGTACGCCACTGGGACTGCTGCAACCAAAAGGCTCCTCCCACTGGTATTTACAGCTAGACACTCATGTCACAGATCTGGAAACATGAACTGATAAGATGCCCTTTCAGATGTGATTGTCTCAGGAAGTATGTAGAGGCCCTCTTAAAGGCTGTCTGTGTACTTGGCTCAAAGCTGCTGACAAAGACATAGGAATAGGTGGGGGGAAGGAGACAAAGATGTATGTTGGATCCTTGGCTCCTCCTGTGTCTGAGTCCTGGACTTTACATATAGGGATGTATAGTGCATAGTCATTCCAGGAAAAGGATCACCAAAGAGGACCAAGACTGAATATTTAGAGAATGGAAGAATACGACTTTAATTGACAGGTAACCTTTCAAACTTAGGGAAGCCAAGAGAAAAATAACTTTCTCCTAAATGTATTCCACTTACATGTAGGGTATGTGTGTGCTCAGTCGCTTCAGTCATGTCTAACTCTTTGCAACTCCATGGACTGTAGCCCACCAGGCTCCTCTGTCCATGGGATTCTCCAGGCAAGATCACTGGAGTGGATTGCCACGCCCTCGTCCAGGGGATCTTCCCAACCTAGGGATTGAACCTGCATCTCTTATGTCTCCTGCATTGGCAAGTGGGTTCTTTTCCACTGGAACCACCTAGAAAGCCCCATTCCATTTATAATTCTGCTTAGAAATGCTATTTTTCTTGAATAGAAATATTCATAAAAGCGATAAGTAAAACAAATGCTAGTACAACACAAAAAAGCTTTTAACTGCCTTGTTTCCTTACTGTATAATTTATGCCTTGTCGCAATAATCCTGTATAACAAACAATTCACAACTAAATGATTTAAAACAATAACTGGCTATTATTATTCATAAGCCCATGGGCACTTCTGATGACCTATCCTGGCCTCAGTTAATCTGTGTATCTCAGCAGATATGCATTAATATACAGTATTTGTTTTTCTCTTTCTGACTTCACTGTGTATGAAAGTCTCTACATCCATCCATGTCTCCACAAATGACCCATTTTTGTTACTTTTTATGGCTAAGTAATATTCCATTGTGTCTGTGTGTATCTGTGTGTGTGTGTGTGTGTGTACACACACATCACCTTTTCTTTATCCATTCCTCTGTTGATGGATATTTAGGTTGCTTCCATGTCCTGGCTATTGTGAATAGGGGAAAGTAGACTTTTAATGAGAGGAAATTAAAAGTTACGGGCTTCCCTGCTAGCTCAGTTGGTAAAGAATCAGCCTGCAATGCAGGAGTCCCTGGCTTGATTCCTGGGTCAGGAAGATCCACTGTAGAAGGGATAGGCTACCCACTCCAGTATTCTGGCCTGGAGAAGTCCATGGGCTGTATAGTCCATGGGGTCACAAAGAGTTTGACACAACTGAGCAACTTTCTTTTTCACTTAAAAGTCATATCACAAGGATTATGGATACAGGGAGAGAAAGAATTGGAGCCATTTTTGCAATCAATTTAGCACACTTGCTATTTAAATTTTCCCTGTACTGAAGGAAACTTCAGTAAGATGATGACCTGGAGGTAGATGATATGAAGACTGAATATAGTGATGCCACGCAAGTCTCAGAAGCATGTGGCTAAGGTAGGACTTGAGTCTTCACTCTCCCCACATTCAGGCCTGGCTATACTGTTCATGATCCTATTTGTGATTTTTTTTTTTTTAAATTATCATCAGGCTCACTTTGAACATATATAAATTCAAAATTGTTAACTTCAAGATAAAGTATATCTGAACTCGCTTTAAAGTCTCTTTACTTTTTATTAGGCTGGAGAAATGATATTGGGACCTAATCAAGCTCAACTTGCACGTATACGAATGTCCATAAATCTATTCTTTGATTCAAATGAGAGAAAGTGATGGAGGTGTTTGAGAAGGCAAAGCTGAATTTTCAAGTTAGTTATATTGGCTGCCTGTCTTGTAAAGATTGCAATTCAGGACACATGGCTTTGAGTGAAGCAGTAGAATGCAGGCTGCTTCTCCTCTCTCTAGTTTCTGAGTTTTATCTTCTTTTTTGAATCTAAACCAGCATCATCTTTTCATCCTGAAAAGAGTGTAGCATTTCTCCAGGGTGTTTGTTTTTTTGTTTTGGCTCAGAAACATCTGTGCACATAAACACATAGATGCTTTATTTTATTATTAAAAATATTTATTTTCAAATAAGGTAGTGTGTGCTTGTTGTCGGACATAAAATGGTTTTAGTGAAAAGCAATTCCCCCTCCACACTGCTCTCCACCGGCCCCTTGTCCAGATGTAAATGGGACATATCCCTTCAGAGCTGTCCTGTGCATATAGCATGTATATAGTACATAAGCAAAAGCAAATATTTTATACAGCTGTTTACATCTCTTATTTTAATATAAATCTGAATGCACTGCACATGTACATTTTTTAAACTTGTTTCACTAATTTGTCTTAGAGATTTTCTCATCTCAGCGCAGAGAGAGAAGCTTCATTTTGAGCAAGTTCGTGTGTCTGACACAGTGAAGCCAAACTGAAACGTTGGAGTTTGGAGGAGAGAGAGGTTTATTGTAGAGCCATGCAAGGAGATGGGTGGCTCATGCTCTAAAAGCCTGGAGCTCCCTGAGGATTTTGGCAAAGCACTTTTAAAAGCCAGATGAGGGAAGGGGTTGTCACAGGGTCTGTGATCAGCTTGTTCACAGCTCTCTGATTGGCCAATGGTGAAGTAACAGGGCAGTGTCACAGGGGATATTGTTATCAGTCAGGAGCTCCAGGAGGCCTGGGGCTATGTGCTCATGGTCATCAAGTAGTTCTTCCATTTGGTAGGGGGTTTTCTCATCTGCAAAACAGCTCAAGACATGTGCATCGAATACTATCATCTAGACACTTCAGAGAGGAGCTAAAGAGCGGATTCAGGGAAAGACCTCCCCCTTCCTCATCAAAGCTCTGTGAGGTCCTGCTCAGTTACATCGTTTTACTTATAAGCACGTCTCATTTTCTAAGTTTCCTGCTGCCTGGTGACAAATTTGCTAGGTGCTCCTTACTTCATCTCTCTTTTCTTGTTGTCCAAATGCTGTTCTAGGGGATTTCTATTTCCATACTAGGGACTTTATCTGTCCTAAATGGATCCTGCCATCTTGATAAATCACATGGGGTAGCAAGATATCCATCCTTCTTGCCAGGTCCCTCTTTCTGGGAGAGTTGAAATGACATGGGGCTACTCTGTCTCAGTGTTACGTCTGAGTCTGAATCTGACCAGCACTGGTTCCAGAAATGCAGAGATCTCTCACACTGGACAATCTTGCTTCTCCATTTCTGACCCAGTACGATTTCTCATTTTGTTTTTGATACATCAGAAATGTATTTCATCAGTGCTAAATTATTTTCTAACTCTGCTGGCTTATTAAAGCCAGACTGTGACAGCTCTAGTTCCTCAGATTCCCTCAGAAAAGATGCTGTTTAAGATGGAGATGTCAAAGGCATACCTCCTCCATTCTTGTGTATCGCAAAGAGTTCCAGAAAAACATCTATTTCTGCTTTATTGACTATGCCAAAGCCTTTGACTGTGTGGATCACAATAAACTGTGGAAAATTCTGAAAGAGATGGGCATACCAGACCACCTGACCTGCCTCTTGAGAAATCTGTATGCAGGTCAGGAAGCAACAGTTAGAACTGGACATGGAACAACAGATTGGTTCCAAATAGGAAAAGGAGTACGTCAAGGCTGTATATTGTCACCCTGCTTATTTAACTTATGTGCAGAATACATCATGAGAAACGCTGGGCTGGAAGAAGCACAAGCTGGAATCAAGATTGCCAGGAGAAATATCAATAACCTCAGACACGCAGATGACACCACCCTTATGGCAGAAAGTGAAGAGGAACTAAAAAGCCTCTTGATGACACCACCCTTATGGCAGAAAGTGAAGAGGAACTAAAAAGCCTCTTGATGAAAGTGAAAGTGGAGAGTGAAAAAGTTGGCTTAAAGCTCAACATTCAGAAAACGAAGATCATGGCATCCAGTCCCATCACTTCGTGGGAAATAGATGGGGAAACAGTGGCTGACTTTATTTTTTGGGGCTCCAAAATCACTGCAGATGGTGACTGCAGCCATGAAATTAAAAGGCACTTACTCCTTGGAAGGAAAGTTATGACCAACCTAGATAGCATATTGAAAAGCAGAGACATTACTTTGACAACAAAGGTCCGTCTAGTCAAGGCTATGGTTTTTCCTGTGGTCATGTATGGATGTGAGGGTTGGACTGTGAAGAAAGCTGAGCACCGAAGAATTGATGCTTTTGAACTGTGGTGTTGGAGAAGACTCTTGAGAGTCCCTTGGACTGCAAGGAGATCCAACCAGTCCATTCTGAAAGAGGTCAGCCCTGGGATTTCTTTGGAAGGAATGATGCTAAAGCTGAAACTCCAGTACTTTGGCCACCTCATGCGAAGAGTTGACTCATTGGAAAATACTCTGATGCTGGGAGGCAATGGGGGCAGGAGGAGAAGGGGACAATAGAGGATGAGATAGCTGGATGGCATCACTGACTCGATGGGCATGAGTCTGAGTGAACTCTGGGAGTTGGTGATGGACAGGGAGGCCTGGCATGCTGCGATTCATGGGGTCACAAAGAGTCAGACACGACTGAGCAACTGAACTGAACTGAACTGAGGATGGGTCAGTTAGAAGGTACCCTTCTCCTATTGTTGTCATGGTCTGGGAGCTCCAGATAAAATAAGACTTCTAGGGTATGACATTTACATCTCAATGCAATAAAATTTTTGGTAAGCATTATATATTGTAGACGGAGAAGGCAATGGCACCCCACTCCAGTACTCTTGCCTGGAAAATCCCATGGACAGAGGAGCCTGGTGGGCTGCAGTCCATGGGGTCGCTAAGAGTCGGACACGACTGAGTGACTTCACTTTCTCTTTTCACTTTCCTGCATTGGAGAAGGAAATGGCAACCCACTCCAATGTTCTTGCCTGGAGAATCCCAGGGACGGGGGAGACTGGTGGACTGCCATCTATGGGGTCGCACAGAGTTGGACACAACTGAAGTGACTTAGCATAGCATATATTGTAGAATATAGTGTAATGTTAATTTTAAACTCTAGTACAATGTTCATGAGCATAAAATTCAGGGTCAGCTGGACCCTGGGTGACCTAAGTCGTTATCTGACTGTTCTAAGTCTCTAAGTACTCATTTGTAAAAATTATTAGTAGTACTTCCTAGCACAAGGGCTAGTTTGAAGATTAAATGAGATATTGTGTGTAAAATGGTAACAGAGTGTCTGATACTACAGTCAGTTGGTAGTTATAACCTTGAGTCAATGCCAGTGTACCAGCTCCTGCAAAAAATGCTTTCATATCTTCATCCCCCACAGACTCGCAGCTATTTGAAATCCATCCTAACCCTGACTTTCTTCATTCTGAAAGGAATTATATATCCAGACTCTGACTCAGAGACCTCAACAATGCCCAGTAGTCCTAGACAAAGCATCTATAATGTGCAAGGCAATTCTTTGGCATTACACGACTAACCAAGAGTTTCAAAAAAAATTTTTAGGTCAAAGACCATAGTATAAACATAATTTGGCATTGGGAGGTTTAGATTTCATCTCTTTCATCTATTACTGTGTAACACTGGGCAAAATGAGCCTTAGTTTCCTCGTGTGTTCAATAGGAATAAGAACGTCTACCTCATATGTTTTTAATAAAATATATTAGTTAGGTTGATGAATTAAATAATACTGATGAGTACCTGGCACTTATTACCTGCCTGTTAACCGATCATTTCCTTCCTTCACTTTAGCATGTGTGATTGATATCTATGTGGTTAGTTTGTTGAAATGGAGAGATAGCCTGTTTGTAGTTGCTTAGCTGCTAAGTTGAGTCTGACTCTTGTGCAACCCCATGGACTGTAGCCTGCCAAGATCCTCTGTCCATGGGATTTCCCAGGCAAGAATACAGGAATGGGTTGCCATTTCCTTCTCCAGGGGATCTTCCCTGACCCAGGGATCTAACCCACATCTCCTGTATTGGCAGGCAGATTCTTTACTGCTGAACCCCCAGGTAAGCCCATCTGCTTATTACAGACATTTTACTTATCATCTATCCTCCTGCCTTAAGTTGTCTGGTGAGTGTTCAGCACTTGAAGGTGTATAATAGATGTGAGGTCATTGATACTTCTAAATTTTTTTGAAAAGACAGAGAAAACAAAAAGTTAAACTAAAATGATTCTGGTACTAACAAAGGTTGTCTCTTTTAGAAAAAAATGTAACCCAAACCAGACTGTAACAAAAAATTACTTAAGTCAGTATGCTATGGGGTCTGTGTGTATAGCCATACCCTCTTTCTCCCCACCCTCTCCTTTCAGAATGCACCAATTCTCTTTTAATTAATATTTCATCAGATAGTGCTCTAAGATCCAAGAAGGTCTGGGCAGATAGACACAATGGAGTAAAAATGACACCATAATCTTGATTAGTTAATTAAAAACTGGATCCTAATCTTGATGTGACACTGAGTACAATTCTTCATATTATATGAATTTCCCAACACATGTGTCATCTTAACTGTGCTTTATTCACTTCCTCACTTTCAATTCCAGGCTTTGCCATTATCATAGTTAATACTTCTAAAGAAAAAGTGATCACTATGGATTTAAAAAAAAAAAAGCCTGATGTCCTTCTCAAGGTAATACATTCATTTCATTTGGTATGTATGCTTTTAATGTGACAGTAGTATCTAACACTGAGAGAGAAAAAGACCTCAGATTGGTTAGTTACTGCATATGAGGCATTGTGCCTGATATTTCATATGTGTTACTTTATATTTTATCTTCAGAGGCCAACACTAACCTGGAACTGGTAAAAGAAGTGAAGTCACTCAGTCGTGTCCAACTCTTTGGGACCCCATGGACTGTAGCCTACCAGGCTCCTCCCTAGATGGGATTCTCCAGGCAAGAGTACTGGAGTGGGTTTCCATTTCCTTCTCCAGGGGATCTTCCTGACCCAGGGATTGAACCGAGGTCTCCCACGTTCCAAGCAGACGCTTTAACCTCTGAGCCACCAGGGAGTGGTAAAGCGAAGTGTAATTTCAGGCTTTCCGTTTGTGACGCAAAGGAAATTTTATAATGGCATAACAATGATGTCAATTCAGTAATAAACAGACTGCAATAGTCAAGTATGAGGAGGAAGTGGCATCTTTTCTTGAAATCTGACCACTCTGGAGGAGAGTCTTTTCATAAACAGAGTGGAAACATCTTCTAGAAGTAGGTTCTAACCACCAACCAGTGGCTCAGCCATCTGAGAGCACTGACCACTCAAAGCATCCAAACGTGGTCTATGAAACCAGAAGGGGATGGAGGCCAAGCCAGGGATTATAAAGCCCCATAGGGCTAAATTTGAGCAAGTACTAGTCTGATACTCGTTCTCAGACTTCTTACCCACAGGGAAGTCCTTGTGCTCACCAAAACATGCCCTGTTAAGAGAATCTTGCTTACAGATGTGATGGTTAAAAAAACGTGCAAGTATAATCCTACCATTAAAGATGGGCACTGAAACCTGAGAGATGCTTTTTTATATATATATATATATATTTTTTTTTTTTTTGCTCTATTTTTTCTCTCTTTTTTCTTTTTTGTTGTTGTTGTTGTTGTTGACTGCACTGGGTCTTCATTCCTCCTCATGGGCTTTCTCTAGTTGCAGTGAGCCAGCGGGTTGAAGGATACTCTTCATTGCAGTGCTCAGGCTTTTCATTGTGGTGGCTTCTTTTGTTATAGCAGATGGTCTCTAGGTGTGCGGGTTTCAGTAGCTGTAGCAAACAGGCTCAGTAGTTGTGATGCATGGGCCCAGGTGCTCAAAGGCATGTGGGATACTCCCCAACCAGGAATTGAACCCATGTCCCCTGGACTAGCAGTCAGATTCCTAACCTCAGGACCACTAGGAAAGTCACTCAGAGGTGCTTTTAAATGAGTGGGGAAACCGACATGGAAGGGTAAAGTTACAATATTGATATCATGGGTCAGGATCAAGACAAGGGAACCACAAGGTGCTTTTGGAGCACACAGCATACCTGGAGGTGGGGACAATAAGTGAAAAATTAAGTTATCGTGATGATTCCACAGGGAAGATTGGAGCCCACTAACTGAGGCCATATAAGTTTGCACAGTTGCTAAAAGGGCATCTGGAATTCTGTCTCTGGTTTTCCTGGCTGAAGGATGATGAGATGGTAGGACTAGGACGATCCATACAAAGAGGATACCTGCCTGCCGATGCAGGAGACACAAGAGACACAAGTCTGATCCCTGGTCAGGAAGATCCCCTGGAGGAGAGCACGGCAACCCACTCAAGTATTTTTGCCTGGAGAATCCCATGGACAGAGGAGCCTGGCGGGCTATAGTCCAGAGGGTCTCCGAGAGTCGGACATGATTGAAGTGACTTAGCACTAAGAGTCAGAAAAATTCAGAGTGAGAGGAAGAGATCCAGGGAGGGAGGGAGGGACAGAGTGATAGAGTGGAGGTGAGAGGAGAGAAAGCGAGAACTTTTCCTTTTCTTAACTGGAATGTTCCCTACTGTGACAAGGAGGCTAGAAAAGAAATAATAAAGCTCAGATTAGAAAATTTTAAAAAAACACAGGCTTTGATTGCCCATTTTAAAGCTTTCAAATCTCTTATTATTTGCCACTTATCTCCTGAAATTTTCAAAATGTTTCTTTGGAAAGCCCCACCCAAATGTTATGTCCATGTTTTATAGCTGGAAGGCATATCCACTCACTGTAAGAAAAGAGAAGTTTTGTTAAGATGTGACTTATGTTTGTGCTGAACCACTAAGGCTTGATCTTAAATCAGACAACCAACAGTAAGTTCTGTGTTGTTGTTGTTGTTATTATTTTTAATCTGACACTTCCTAATCATACTGAAGGTTTTGTACTGTTTGGGTGTAAATTGGTTATTGTGCTTGTGTGCATGTGGCATGATACTCTGCTGTCAATTTGAGATGAAGTCTTTCAAAATCAGCAATTGAAGATGATAGCCTTAATCAGAAGATGATTTTCTATTTTATTCACCTTTGATGTGCTTCAAAAGCCAAGGTGACATAGGAACATCCCCACTTACTTCTTGCAGGAAGACATACCTCAACCAACTGAAATTATTAAATCAGAATTTGAAAGTGTTATAGCACATGTCAAGCATAAAGAGCAGAGCTAATTAAGAAGGTGTCTATGATCAAGAAGTCCAATGTGTAATCAGCAAGCAGTGCCTTCATTGATACTTGACTCCTGTCAAATTCTATTTGTAGGGGAATGATAAAGACATTTTCAGTGCATATCGATTCTGTTCCAGTGTACACATTTATATTTGCTACTTTTGTATGGCAGGAAAACTGCACTTACTTTGCAGGGGAAAATTGCCACCATTCAAAGAGAATGTGTTCTGTGCTATATACTCAGCCAGGTCGTTTTCAGGCATTACTTCATGTAATCTTTACAAGACTTCTAAAAGAAAGGGATGATATTTCCCATTGTACAGAGAAGGAAACTGATGTTCAATTCCATTAAGCAGATTCACCTAAAGTCACATGGCTAGCAAGTAGCAGAGCTGACGATCAAAGCAGCTGTCTCCATCTGTGTATTCTATATGTTCTCTATTCAGAACTTCTCTGAGCTTTGTATTTGAAATGACCATGAATTGTCATTGAATAAAATACCCTTTTTAAGTTCTGAGTGTTAGTTACAGTTGAGCCTGAACTAACATTCCCATTACATACCATCATAAAAGCCATCGCCAACTCTAAAATTCAGATATGTTTTCTTTTATTTTATTTTTGAGGATTTTGCAATGGTCCATCATAAGAAGTGATTTCTTCCAAATAATTTTGTGTATTAGCTAGATGTAAATAAAATACCAATGTCAAAAAAAAACCACTCCTTTACAGCGTGAAGCTCCATTAGAGATAATTTGCCTCTCCTCTCTTCTGGGCCAGTTTTGGTTTCCACAACTGGAAAGTTGTGGTTGAAGCTGATGGGCAGAGGCCAGGGATGCTGTTATACACCCTACAATGTCCAGAATAGCCCCCATGACCAAGAACTATCCAGTTCAAAATAACAATAAGAAAACATCCACTTAAAAACCTTGAAGCAGAGAATTCCAGGCAAAGGGAACAGTCTGAAGCAGGAATAAATCTGTAGTGTTCTAAGAACAGAAGCAGATCTGGTGTGATTTGATTCTGATGAAGAAGTGAGAGCGAGAGAAAAAGCAGCTGAAAACAAGCCACCAGGCCAGACCATGTAGGGGCTCTTGTGCCTTGACAGAAATTGAGATAGTCTTTTCATCGCAATAAAAACTTGTTAGATGATTTCAAACAGGGATATAAGAAGATCTGATGTGTGCTTTGAAAGATAGCTTTGGTTACATTTTGGAGAAGTTTCTAAGGGAGGTGTAAATGGAATTGGAGAGAGAGACACATAGAAGGTTTTGGAAATAAGGGAAGATTTATGGGTTTAGACTATGGCATTTCTGTGAAGATGGACAGAATTGATTGCTATCATAAATTACTCTGGAGGTAGAGCTGACAGACTTGATGATGAGCAGGTTGGAAGGAGAGGATGATCTATCAAAGGTGATAACTGGGTGCACGATTGGGTGGAGGATGATGCTATCCACTGAGATGCGTACCCTGACAGCCAAACAGAAGAGAGGGAAAGATCACATGATGTGTTTGGAGCTGTGTTATGTCTAATGTGACATTCACGTGAAGATGTCAAGGATTCAGGATATGTGAATCTGAAGATCAATGAAGAGGTCAGAGATGGAGGTGTAATTATGGGTATCGTGATCATGAAAATGCCATTTAAAACTGATCAGAATTATCTGGGGAGCATATGTTTATAGAGAAAAGAAAGGGACTTAGAAAGAAACTTGAGAAAATCCAGCCTCCAGGAGCTGACATTTATTCTTGATAAAAAGGGTGCAAGTATTAACAAGTAGACATGTGGAATTAGGTGGAGCAGAGGAGCTTTGGAAAAATTTTATGCTTTAGTGTGCACTGAACCAAACAAGAAAGAGTGTGTGTGTGTAGGGAGAGGGGGGGACGTTTTAAGAACATAAAGTAGTATAATCCATAACAGCATTTTTGTACTTTTAGAGTAACTGAGAGGAAGAGTATAGGAAACCTGAAATAAAAGGAAATACCTGAACGTGCCTTTGAAGAGTTTAACTTGTACTGACAGAGTCCTTCTTGGGGTCTTTTTGATGCAGACAGTAGAACTGAATTTTATCATCACATTCTTGCATTGAATACACACTCCAAACACTTTGGTGTTTTCACCTTCTAAACTGATAAATTTTACTAAGTCATGCTTATATTCAAGTGTTACACTTCCCAATTATCTGTATTTAATTTCATCTTTCCAGTCTGTTCAGGGTGGGTTTTTTTTTTTATTCTGCCATAAAAGATATTAGTATTTTTTCCAGTTTGTTACTTGCAAATTTAACTCATGTTTCTTAACCCAAGCCTTACTAAAAATGTTGATCAGACAAGGACCTGAAGGGCTTTACCATTTCACCAGGGATTTCCCTCCTTTTAGATATTACAACATGTTTTGATTACTGTTCATTATGTATCCACCAAGTGTTGAACTATATTTTCATCTTTATTCTGTCCCCTTTAAAACAAACTCTCTGCCTGAAGTATGTTCCCCATCTATCTATAAGATGTCACTAGTAGAAGCATTTAGAGATTTTTACTTCCCAATCAAGCAAGGTAAGTTATAATTTATTAGAGAATATTGATCAGCTCCTATGATTTCTATTTCTAATTACTCACAAAATTCTTTTTTAAATAGTCTATTTTAAAATCATATTGAGACGTTTTATTAAGTTTTTTTTGAAATCAAGATACTGTCCCATTCAGTCCTTTAATACCTATTCTCTACATATTTCTCAAATATTGCTGTCAGCAATGTTGCAATCTCACCCCAATTCCATCTGGGAAGGAGACACTCACTTCTTGACAATTATCTCACCCTGATTGGACTTCCATAATCTCACACTAAAGTGTGGCCCTCTCTTACCAGCCTGACCATCCTTCTCATTGTTACAGATGATGGACCCAAAGTAGAAGTAAGGGAGTTAAGTTTTCCTCTCCCAACATATCACCAGCATAGGCAGGCACCATATTTGTTTTTTTTATTTGTTATGCTTTAAGTTCTGAAAAATACATTCTTTTAACCACCACTTAACTATAATGATACATGTGACATAAATTGCAATTACTTCATTCTCTAAAGCTTAGGCTTAATCATAATCAAATTAGGCCTGTTCTTTCAAAGAAATGGTAGGATAAATTGACTTGACAAAGGGAAGTACCTGAAATTTGAAACTGAGTTTATCATCAGATTGAGGATACTTTCTTCATTTTCTGAAGATATCTCCCTTCCTACCTCCCTCCCTTCTTTCTTTCCTTCCTTTCTTCTGGAAATTATATCAAAGAATATAGCAAAGCCTTGTGAAAATATCTGGGTAGCATTGGAGTGAGTTTAAGTTATTAGTTTTTGTAACTCATTTACTCAATTTAGCTGGCATTTTAATGAAACTATTTTCCCCCAGTGGTGCTTAAATAGCACACTTATGTTGTGATTCATACATAGTCTAAGAGGTTTCTGTTTGCTCTTTCTGTGAAAAAATAAGGGAATGGCTTTGATTAATTTAATTGAATAGCAACATGGATTCCCAGAACACAGAAGACCTTAGTATTTTTGAGTGAATGAATAAATCCATGAGTGAATAAATATAGCTAGTAAAATTTGAAAAATATATAACTTATATACAAATTCTTCAGCTGTCTAACACATATCCTTTACTATGGTGGTGGTGGTTTAGTCACTAAGTCGTGTCTGACTCTTGCGACTCCCTGGGGTATAGCCTGCCAGGCTCCTCTGTCCATAGGGATTCTCCAGGCATGAATACTGGAGTGGGTTGCCATTTCCTTCTCCAGGGAATCCTCCCGACCCAGAAATCGAACCCAGGTCTCCTGCACTGCAGGAAGATTCTTTACTGACTGAGCTATGAGAAAAGCCCATCCTTTAAGATAGTATTAAAAAATGAATATATTTTATTAAAGTTCATTTGAGCAGATAAAAACATATTTTATATGTAATTTTTAGAAATCAGTCATACTCAATGCACTCCATCTCTTTATTTTGACTTAACTGTTTTTTCTTATAGAACACGTTGACGTATTTAAGCTGAATATTCCTTCATTTACTCTACAAATGAGCAGTAAGTCTATACCAGTTAGTGGGAACCCATCTTAGTGTTCCACGGACTGTCAGTGCTCATGTTAATTTCAGACTTTTCTGGTAATATGTCTACATCAGCAAGTGATTTTGTCTTAGATTGACTCATTATAGTTCTGTTATGAGATAAAACCCTCTGAGCTCTGCAGTCACACTTTATTCAGTCATGTGAAAAATGTTAGTGAAAAGTGTTCCTACTCGCCATGGTCGCTGAATAACTCCTATTTCCAAATATACTACAATACTTTAGTGTCTTTTGTTGAAGATCAAAATGAGAGAGCAGAGTTTAGAATTTCAAGGAGAGACTCCTTTGTTTAGCCCTCAAAAGCAACCAGAGAGAAAACTTGGTTCCTATAGCATCTGCAACGAGTTTTTACAGGTAACTTTTCAGCAGAAGTTGTGGAATCCAGATGATGATTGTGGAATAAATCCTTAATGGATACAAATGAGAATTGTCAATCTAAAGTTTTAAACCCAGTGGAACTGTCTTTTCAAGAACCAGAATAAAATTAATGCAATGATAGAAAATTTTAAAAATTAAAGTTTGCCAACAAGAGATGTATGCTTCCAAAAAATGTATTTCTTTGAAATATATATTACAGAAAGATACCAGAGTAAAATCTGAGATAAAAAAAGGAAAATGAGCAAATAAAATGACATGTATGTTGGTAGATTTAAGTAAATATCCTTTGAAAAAATGAACATAATGTAAATTTCCAGAACTACAAATAAAATTTTTTTTTTTATTAAAGGATAATTGCTTTACAGAATTTTGTTGTTTTCTGTCAAACCTCAACAGGAATATATACCTATGGCTGATTTGTGGTATATATATAGGTATATATAAGAATATATATATCCCCTCCCTTTTGAACCTCCCTCCCATCTCCCTCCCCAGCCCTCCCCTAGAGGTTGATACAGAGCCCCTGTTTGAGTTTCTGAGCCATACAGCAAATTCCCTTTGGCTATCTATTTTACATATGGTTAGGGTTGTGTAATGGAGAAGGCAATGGCACCCCACTCCAGTACTCTTGCCTGGCAAATCCCATGGATGGAGGAGCCTGGTAGGCTGCAGTCCATGGGGTCGCTGAGGGTCAGACACGACTGAGTGATTTCACTTTCACTTTTCACTTTCATGCATTGGAGAAGGAAATGGCAACCCACTCCAGTGTTCTTGCCTGGAGAATCCCAGGGACGGAGAGCCTGGTGGGCTGCCGTTGTATGGGGTCGCACAGAGTCCCATACGACTGAAGCGACTTAGCAGTAGCAGCAGGATTGTGTAAGTTTCCATGTTACTCTCTCCGTACACCTCACCCTCTCCTCCCCTCTCCCCATGTCCATAAATCTATTCTCTATGTCTGTTTCTCCATTGCTGCCCTGAAAATAAATTCTTCAGTACCATTTTTCTAGGTTCTGTATATGTGTATTAGAATACGATATTTATCTTTCTCTTTCTGACTCACTTCACTCTGTATAATAGGTTCTGGTTCATCAACCTTATCAGAACTGACTCAAATGCATTCCTTTTTATGGCTGAATAATAGTCCATTGTGTATATATACCACAACTTTTTTATCCATTCATCTGTCAATGGACATCTAGCTTGCTTCCATCATCTAGCTATTGTAAATAGTGCTGCAATTTTAAAGAAAGTTTAAGGTAAACTGTTGAGAAGCAATTTAATGTAATCCAGGAGAGGGTTAGGAATTTAAAGTACTCTAAGATCTTTTTATTATTTGAGAGGTTAAAGACACTGATTAATATTAGACTTTTAAGTATTCTTAGGCTCCCCTGGTGGCTCAAACAGTAAAGAATCTGCAATGTGGGAGGCCCAGGTTCTATCCCCGGGTGGGGAAGATCCCCTAAAGAAGGGAATGGCTACCCACTCCAGTTTTCTTGCCTGGAGAATTCCATGGACAAAAGAGCCTGGTGGGCTACAGTCCATGGGGTGGCGAAGAGTCAGACATGACTGAGATACTAACACTTTCACTTTCACTTCATTCATATTCATACTTTAATAGGGTCAATTAACAGAATGAAATTAATGAATACAATTTTAAACCATTAGAAGGAAAAACTGGAATGAGAAAAAAATCTGATTAATCAAATTCATTTCCAAGTTAATCCTAATATAATTGTAAAGGTATATAGAAGAACAAAGGATCAGTGAAAGTTAATTCATGAAGAAGAAAGTGCAGGATTAGTTGTAGTACTAAGTATCAAAACTTGATTAGAAAAAATATGATTTAGGACATGACACACAGGTGAGTGAGTATGCAAACAGGCCATAGAATAATATGAGAGACATAATATTGCAGACCACTAGGCAAAAGATTAGTTATTCAGGCAATATTACTGGAGCAATTGTTAATTTCTATGGGGGGAAAAAAAACCTAGGTATTTCCCTCAAACTAACACATAATGCAAAAATCAGAAATCATAAAAGAAAATATATTTTACTATCTTAGAATTATAAACTATTTATCAAAAGATATATAAAAAATGTGTAGCCACAGAATGATAGATGATATTTATAATATGTAAAACCAAAAAGGAATTAATATCTATGATACATGAAGAGCTTTTTCAAATTAATAAGAAAAAGACAAACTACTTAAAAGAAAAACACTTAAAGGCAAAAGAACAAACAAGTATTTCACAGAAGAGAAAACAGAACATTCCAATAAATACATTAAAGGATATCGTCTCATTTTTAACCAAGAAAATGCAGATTAATACCACAATGGGCTACTGTTAGATGCACCAAATTGAAAAAAGTTTTAAAGGAGGATAACAGGTCTCGATGGGCAGTGGAGAAAGGAGATTTTTCTTGTTTCTGGTATATGTATAAATTATCCAGTAAGGTTGCTGATGTGGGCCTTCAGTGACCCAGAAATTATTTTCCTCTATATTTAAGCTAGAAAGAGTTCTACATGTGTACAACAGAATAAATGTACAGCATTGATTATAATACTAAGAACTGGAACCAACAAATGTCTATCAATAGAATGAATAGAAAAAATTTGGTTCAGTGTTAACTAAACAGCAGTGAAATGAATGAAACAGCTCATTTTATCAGCATGAATCTCATCAACATAATGTTGAACAGAAAAAAAATTGTTGTGAGAATAATACATATGCTTCAATACCCCTCATATAACATTTAAAAATATGTAAAATTAAACAGTATTTCAGGATACATACATATGTATAACAGCTATGAAGAAATGTCCAGGGAATGATAAAAGTTCAGAATGCTGATGACTTATTAGGGGAAGAGAGGAGAACAGCCCTTTAAGAGGCTTCAAGGATAAATGAAATACCCTATTTCTTAATGTGGGTGTTCTTTTAGCACTTTTCGTGGCTTTTATACATAATACATTATAGCTATAATTTCTTAAGTATATATTTTTCTGTAATTAAAAAATAAAATTACATAATTTAGAAGAATTTTTCAAAAGGTTAAATGACTCATACTGTACCCTATCACTTATCTATATATAAAATAAACCACCAAAATAAAATGAATTCATTACAAATCTTCTTTTAGTTAAATTTAGTAAAATCAGTAGTGTTCATCTTTTTCACTAATATGGGTTCCTAAATTATTCCAGGACCAGAAAAACACTCCAACATACTGTACATACAACTATCATGATTTTTGCTATGTTTCAGTTGTGTCCGACTCTTTGCAACCCTATGTACTGCAGCCCACCAGGCTCCTCTGTCCATAGGATTCTCCAGGCAAGGATACTGGAGAGGGTTGCCATGTCCTTTTACAGGGGATCTTCCTGACCCAGAGATGAAGCCTGCGTCTTATGTCTCCTGCATTGGCATTTGGATTCTTTACCACTAGCCCCTCCTGGGAAGCCCATTCATTGTTTAGTAAATGTGGCTGACCTTGGTAAGGTACTGTTTTCTCAGTTTCTTCATCTCTAAACTGAGGAGCTTGGATCAACAGACTACTCCAGGAGTAGTCCTACAGTAAGTTTCTATGTACCATCCTGGTCTATAACTTGAATGCCCTCTCCATGGGACAGGAGCACTTATTACAAGCTGTGGTTTCTGAAAGGCAAAACCTGTGTCTTCTAAGGGCATAACTTCAGGGTGTAGGTGTGGATTATCTGACATATGGTAGATGACCAAATAAAGGTCAGTGGAATAAAGGATTCTGGCATGACATGCCAGTGAATGAATGTTGGGCATGCTAAAATCTCCTCATATCCTGAAGTCACTGCAAAACCAGTTGGATGGTTTTACACCACCACTGCAAGCATCATGGATAATAAAGGATCAAAAAGACGAGACATCCATCAATTTTCACATTTTGTTTTCTCTAAAATCGAGGTAGATCTCGTAATAGATACCTTTTTCAACTGTTGTCAGCTAGGTGGCACTTATGATCACTTGTCATTGATTATAAACTTTGTTACCCTGGTGGTGTGATACACAACAGAACTCCTTTGTTTCTGTTAGTAAATCATTTAAGGAAAGAATGAGTCCTTCTTGTCCTTTCTTCCATTGAAACAATCTGATACAATTAAGAAAACCCAGCTTCAGAAATAGTAAAAATAGATATGCTGATATTTTAGAAGAAAATCTTGGGAAAAGCGGTAAAGCTTTTAAGGAAAATCTCCATCAAAAAATGATCTTGATAGCACAGAAAATGAGACTGATTTGAAAAACAGATAAAGAAATCTGAGTTGAAAATAATCAATAATTCAGAAGAGTTGCACTCTAAATGTGAATAGATTTTAGGAAAACCGTAACCAATGAGTGTAACATACTATATATATATATATTTAAACAAGGTGTAATAAAAAAAAAAAAAAAAAACTTTCTCCTGTCACGGATGCTATTCACTGGTCTATTCACTGATGCTATCAAAATATAAAGGGTTAATCCCCACCCCCACCCCCGTTAAATCTTAGTGATGGAAACTGGGAACCAGGAGAGGGCAGCAGAGAACAAACCAGAAAATTTTTTTGTTGATATGTTTTAACTGTAGAAAGGGCACTTCATATTTTATGAAGCTCTTTCACATATATCAATTTATAGAATCCCTGCAACATGGCTGGGGCAGGCCAGTTATTCCCATTCTCATTAAATAGACAAACGGAGGCTGGGAAAAATTAAAGCATTTCTTTGAGGTGACCCAGCTTCCCATATAGTGCCAGTGGTAAAGAAGTGAAAGTGAAATGCACTCAGTGGTGGCCGACTCTTTGTGATCCCATGCACTATACAGTCCATGGAATTCTCCAGGCCAGAATACTGGAGTTAGTAGCTATTCCCTTCTCCAGGGCATCTTCCCAACCCAGGGATTGAACCCAGGTCTCCCACATTGCAGGCAGATTCTTTACCAGCTGAGCCACCAGGGAAGCCTGTGGTAAAGAATCTGCCTGCCAAAATAGGAGATGCAAGAGACACAGGTTCTATCCCTTGGTCACGAAGAGGAAATAGCAACCCACTCCGTTATTCTTGCCTGGGAAATCCCACGTTCAGAGGAGCCTGTCAGGCTATAGTCTATGGGGCCACAGAGTAGGACACGACTGAGCACGCATGCAGCTGACTAGCTTAACAGACGGCCTTTGATTTTAAGGAGTTTCACTTCATGTGCATTCCACTCCTTCAAATACTGGTAGAACCACTGAGAAGCCAAGTGGCTGGTCCGAAGGAGAGTTAGACCTAGGATCTGCTGAAATCCAGATCCAGTAAGCTCAGGCCCAGGGTGTGTAAGGAAGATACCATGAATCAGGATGTAGACATGAACTAAGAAGTCCAACCAAAGACCAAGGGAGTTTAAGTAAATTCCAAACCAGTCCATGGTTACTGGAGAGTGGAGACTGGTCTGAACCACCAAACATAGATCGGAGACAGACAGGAAATCCCAGATGGCATCTTGTGTTGTCAGAGGTCCGTGAGTCCTGGTAGGTCTCAATCCCTGCCCTTTCTGGTCTTTAAGTGAACTAGTCTCGGATATTTAAACAACAGAGCAGCTCCTGGCCCCTCAGCAGCAATATCTGAGCAAAACTCCAGGGTGTCTGTACTGGTGAAGTTACAGATGAAATGAACAAAAAAATATTTACTCTGTTCCTGCCTCACTTCCTAGCAATTAAAAACCAACAACAGCAATGAAGAATCTAGAGGGAGAGTTTCTGCTTCATTTATCAAGTGGTTATTGTTTAAAAGCTCAAATCAAAAAGTGGAATATATTGAAGCCCTGCTGGGAAGGCATATATGATTTCACATGCAAAGAAATTGCACTAAACCTTTTGGCCTGATGGTATAGCCTAGTGAAGTATTACTTTGTGTTGTCAGGATTCATTTCTTTACCAAGCAGTCACTACATAAAGTGAGCTATGTGGTTGAGATTTTGAAAATTTTTATTTATCGGCTGAAACTCAGAGATGGGAAATGTTCTTAGGCCAAGAGGTGTAATCTCTGCTTAATATTCTCCTGCATGACCATCTCTTTGGAATCGCTCCAAAGAGAAAGGTTGGGAGGTGTGCCTACAGCTGTGTTTTCTTAGGGAAGATGGTTCTCAGAATGCAGAATAGAAAAGGTAGTGTCCAGACTCTGTCCACAGTGTGTGCAAGACATCAACCATGGGTGTTAATAACAAATAATAAACTAGTCACCCTCCAAGAAACCACAAGAGCAGGAAAATAGAAGAATTTGGCAATCTTTATGACTCACTTAAATAAATCATGCTTTGTGCTGGTGGATGGAAGAGAGGATATTTGTAAGGAAGCACTTCCATGTAGGAGGGTAATGAAGATAGGGTGGGCATTTCTTTTTACAACTTTATTTATTTATTTATTGGCTGGGCACGGGTTTTCTATAGCGGTGGTGAGTGAAGGCTACTCTCCAGTTGCGATGCACGGGCTTCTCATTGTGGTGGCTTCTCTGCTTGTGGAGCATTGGCTCTAGAGCATGCAGGCTTCAGTAGCTGCAGCACGTGGGCTCAATTGTCGCAGGGCCCCATGGCTTGTGGAATCTTCCTGGACCAGGGGTGTCATCCACGTCCCCTGTATTGGCAGGCAGATTCTTAGCTACTGGACCACCAGGGAAATCCAGGATGGGCATTTCTTGTTCCAACAAAATCTGTGCTTTATCTTGACTGTTACGTGCACATTTTATGAGGGCTTATGCAGCCTATGATAGGATGCAAAGACTGAGAGAGCAGAATGATTCAAAGTCATATGTTGCTGTTCAGTCACTAAGTCATGGCTGCCTCTTTGCAACCCCTTTGACTGTGGCATGCCGGGCCCCTCTGTCCTCCGCTATCTCCCAAAGTATGCTCAAATTCATGTCCATTGAGTCAGTGATGCTATCTAACCATCTCATCCTCTGCCGCCCCCTTCTCCTTTTGCCTTGAATCTTTCCCAGCATCAAGATCTTTTCCAGTGAGTCAACTCTTCACATCAGGTGGCCAAAGTATTGGAGCTACAGTATCAGTCCTTCCAATGACTATTCAGGGTTGATTTCCTTCAGGGTTGACTGGTTTGATTCCCCTTGATGTCCAAGGTACTCTCAAAAATCTTCTCCAGCACCACAATTTGAAAGCATCAAGTCTTTGGTGCTCAACCTTCTTTATGGTCCAACTGTTACATTTATACATGACTACTGGAAAAACCATAGCTTTGACTATATGGACCTTTGTCGGCAAATCATACAGTCATTTTATGACATGATCTGTCTTTGACTCTCTCTTTGTATTCCCTCTGGGATAACAATTCCTAAATATATTTTTATATCTATATTTATATTTCTTCCCAGAGTAAAGAGTAGGAACTGAAGCTTTAGAATCAGATGGATGTGGATATGTAATATATATATTAATTTTTCATCATTCATTTATTAGTTGATTTTGGGTGAGGTATACAATATCTTTGAGCCTTAATTTCCTTATCTGTCAAGTAGAGACACAAATTCCCACATTATATTGTTTTCAAGTGAAGTGAATAAGTATATATTCTCTGTGATCTTTAGGTTAAACGCAACCAATCTTTTCTTTCCATGGAAGCTCCAGGGTGCCACTCATATTCTATGCTTGCAGCTCTCCTTTACTAATTTAATCAGTTGAGCACTTTTTAAATGCCAGCAACTGTCCTAGACCCTTAATATAAGGGACAAAACCCCTTTCCTCAGGGAATTGATAGTCCAGTGGGCCCTCTATTCTCTTTTTCCTGCTCACTTACATCTTTATCCACTTATCCTCCAAACTTCACTTCGTCAGCTTCCCATTCTGTGGAGAAACGTTCTGAGATTTTCCTACAGGAAGCTGGTCTTTAGAGCTTTGCAACTCCGTAACGTTTTCCTACCTTCGCTGCTCACATGGCTCTTTGCCTCCTGCTTCCCTATGCTGTAGGTTTTTGTTCACATGTACTTTCAAACTGCATTCCGGGGGTAAAAGTTCTAGATATAAGCTTAAAAGGACAGTGTGATGCCGTGTGTTTTATTCACTGGGTATCCCCAGGAACTGTAGTGGGAAAATAGCAGATTTTCTATAAATATTTTGTATGAATGAATGCTTTTGTATCTTTCCCATTACCTTGCTATGTTATATGTGGAGAATTAGATTTACATTCCAAATTCCTGGGTTTAAAACCCAGCTGAAAAGTTAACTTTCTCTCTCTGAGACTTGGCTTCCTGATATGGAAGATAGAAATACAATAGTTGTTATGACTAACCTTGTAATGAATGAGCAAATGAATGAATACATGCGCTATACAGACTATAAAGGTTTGTGTCCCTACAAAATTCATATGTTAAAGCCCTAACCCCCAGTGTGATGGTATTTGGAGATGGGGTCTTTGGGAGATAATTAGGTTTAGATGAGGTCATGAGATGTGATTACTCCCTTGGAAGACGAGCACCACCACCTCACCTCACGCTCCTGTGGGCACAAAGATGTGAACACACAGCAAGATGGCAGCCACCTGCAAGCCAACAAAAAGGGCTCAGATTGAAATCTGCTTTGCTGGCGTTTCAATCTTCGACTTCCCAGCCTCCAAAACCGCGATAAATTTCTTTTGTTTAAGCCATCCAGTCTAAAGTATTTTGTCATGGCAGCCTGACATGCATGTGTAAATGAATGAATGAATGATAAGAAAAAATAGGGTTCTCTAAAGTTTGAACAATTTGGCGATTCAATCAAGAGGTAAATAAAGGTACTCTAGAGGAGACAAAGTCTTCAGTCAGTCCAGAGAATTACTTGATGCTTAAAAGTGCTGTGCTGTAACTTTGCTTAGTATCTTTCCTGAGACCAGCCTTACTCCTAAGTTTAGGACATAAGGGAGAGAAATAACCCATGTGTTAAGAGACAGAGGTCTCAGTAAGTGTCACCTTAACTCTCTGATCCTCTGTTGCGTGTAAAATGGAGATTTGAAAGCCCAACATATCTACCTACTAGCATTGTTGAAATGATCAAAGAAGTTTATGCATTAATAAATGACTTTTAAACTATCAATTGCCCATAAAACGAGAGATGCTAGCAATAGTATCGTGTCATTAAAGACTCATGGTTTGTGCCACATCCTTTGCTTCTCAAAATTAAACTTTTTACCCAAGATTTGCTTATAATCTAGGAATTCTTAGCATCCTGGCATTTATTGAGAGTGCTAAGGTTTGGATCCACACAAACCTGTAAGCCATATTTTGTAGGAAGAAAGTGGCCCATTAAGGCAAAGTGAATTTTCCAGGGTCACTGGCTTGTTGATGGCATGACTGGACTCCCAACACCCATTCAGTAACTCCAGATTTGCAACTTTTTCCAAGAAAGGACAAAAATCTGAGCGCTCTTGTTTTCAAATACTTTTTTTTTGTCAATGAGACCTAATAGTCCTTAGTATCACATTGAATCCAGTAAAGGTAACAGCTGAGATTTTTGTGGAATTTTCTAGTACCTTTAAGTTTTGGTAAATGTGCAGTATTCTTACCGGTAACTTACTTTTTCATGGTGCAATTTAATGGTGAATCCCTAGATATCCGATTGGCAGTTGCTGACATTTAATTTTTCACAAAGATTTTTAAATGGCCCGGTACTGTGAAAATATTTTATGCTTGTAAATATTTTTTTAAGTGTATGATCCTGAATATTTTAAAACTGAGTGCTGGCATAAAATAAGATGACTGAGGTCATAGTCCATATCTACAGATATTAGTTATTAAACAAGAGACAAGATGGGTGGAGAGGTCTAAGTTGTATTTAAACTTCTGGAGGAAGGATGATAACGAGGTGCAGAACTTTACAATAGCCTTTTGACTCTAGCCTGTAACTAGGCATATGATAGGAGTTAAAAAGAAATTGCTTCACTAAGCACCATTATCCTGAAGAATGGTAAGAATAGCAAGCAAAGACACTGATGACCTCAGAGAAACATGAATAACACATTATGGCTCAGATTATATTGACAGCCTAGCCTGACTCCCAGGAATTTAGAGCAAATTTGGCATTCAGAAGCCAGATGGGTTTCTTTAAGACCCATTCTATTTTTTAAAGATCTTGTTAAGTCAGCCTTGAAGGAAGAACAGAAGATAATTTTATTCTGGAGAAAAATACATTTCTTCCCTCTAAATCTTATCATTCAATGGCAGTTTAATAAAGACTAAGCCCAGGATTTTGAACCTCATATGGAAGGACACCTGGCTCTATCCTCAGGAGTATTCCTATTCTCCTAGCTAAGGTTTCTGCCTAGGAAGCCCCAAAGGGGCTGAGGTCATGATACAATTTCAGGACCAGGAGGAGCTTGGCTGAGAAGCTGTTCCTCTAAGCATGCGCTCATGACCTCTTATTGGGATTGCCATGGTGCCACTCCTGAACATAGATTTAGTCATGCATGGGTGATTAATCACTCAGTCATGTCTGACACTTGGTGCCTGCCATGCTAGGCTTCTCTGTCCCTGGAATTAGACATGGCAAGAATACTGGAGTGTGTTGCCATATCCTCCTCCAGGGGATCTTCCTTAGCCAGGGATCAAACCTGCATCTCCTGCATTGGCAGGTGGATTCTTTAATGCAAAGCCATCAGGGAAGTCCCTTAAATGGTCATGCCACACACACAAATACAAACCAGGATCTGAGTACTCCTTTGACCCAGTGAAACATAAGCAACCACTGACAATTCCCAAGCTTTGTTCTCTGCTCAGTTCAGTTCAGTCGCTCAGTCGTGTCTGACTCTTTGTGACCCCATGAATCACAGCATGCCAGGCATCCCTGTCCATCACCAACTCCCAGAGTTCACTCAGACTCAGGTCCATCGAGTCGGTGATGCCATCCAGCCATCTCATCCTCTGTCGTCCCCTTCTCCTCCTGCCCCCAATCCCTCCCAGCATCAGAATCTTTTTCCAATGAGTCAACTCTTCGCATGAGGTGGCCAAAGTACTGGAGTTTCAGCTTTAGCATCATTCCTTCCAAAGAAATCCCAGGACTGATCTCCTTTAGGATAGACTGGTTGGATCTCCTTGCAGTCCAAGGGACTCTCAAGAGTCTTCTCCAACACCACAGTTCAAAAGCATCAATTCTTTTGCGCTCAGCTTTCTTCACAGTCCAACTCTCACATCCATACATGACTGCTGGAAAAACCATAGCCTTGACTAGACGAACCTTTGTTGGCAAAGTAATGTCTCTGCTTTTCAATATGCTATCTAGGTTGGTCATAACTTTCCTTCCAAGGAGTGAGCATCTTTTAATTACCACAAAAATTCAGAGACTATGATACATGCCAGCTGATCTAACAATCAAAATCTTGAGAAAAAATCCAGACTCTCTTTGGTGTCCCCAAGTCAGTAGGTTTCTTTGCTTAAAGATAAAGTGAAAAAGGGGAACAGGGTGCTGATTCTGCCCCACTTAAGATTTACAGGGCTTTTGCACGAATCAGACTGTAGTACCTTTGTACAAGCCACATCACTCTAATATGCTATTTTGGACATGTGCTATGCTAAGTCACTTCAGTCGTGTCTGACTCTGTGCGACCCCATAGATGGCAGCCCACCAGCCTCCCCCATCCCTGGGATTCTCCAGGCAAGAACACTGGAGTGGGTTGCCATTTCCTTCTCCAATGCAGGAAAGTGAAAAGTAAAAGTGAAGTCGCTCAGTCGTGTCCGACTCTTAGCAACTGCATGGACTGCAGCCTACCAGGCTCCTCTGTCCATGGGATTTTCCAGGCAAGAGTACTGGAGTGGGATGCCATTGCCTTCTCCGATTTTGGACATGGCAGGAGCCATAAGGGAAACTCTTTGATTTTATTGTTGGTTTGTTGTCTAAATTTATATTGAGAATATTATCTGCATGTATGTGTGCATATGTGTCTGCATATATAACACTCCATCAAAGTTCTTTCTTATACCTACGAACAACTGAATGTTGCTGCATGTCATTTATAAGGTACTGTCATAATTTTTTTCTCATCAGAATCAAAATGTTATTATCATCATCATCATTAACAGTTATTGAGCCCTTTGAAAAGTGTTAGTCAGTCAGTCATGTCTGAGTCTTCTTCAACCCCATGGACTGTAGCTCTCTAGGTTCCTCTGTCCATGAATAAAAGTAGGTGATGTTCAGTTCAGTTCAGTCACTCAGTTGTGTCCGACTCTTTGTGACCCCATGAATCGCAGCACCCCAGGCCTCCCTGTCCATCACAAACTCCCGGAGTTCACTCAGACTCAAGTCCATCGAGTCAGTGATGCCATCCAGCTATCTCATCCTCTGGTGTCCCCTTCTCCTCCTGCCCCCAGTCCCTCCCAGTATCAGAGTCTTTTCCAATGAGTCAGCTCTTTGCATGAGGTGGCCAAAATACCGGAGTTTCAGCTTCAGCATCAGTCCCTCCAAAGAAATCCCAGGGCTGATCCTTCAGAATGGACTGTTAGCCCCTTTTTATTATAGGTGAGGAAACTATACTCTGGGACGCTTAAATAATTTTAAAATCTACGTAGCAAAATTTTGGCAAAGTCAGTTGTCAAAATCAGGGCCTATGGCTCCAAAAGTGCTATCTTTTACATCATACTATGCTGAATCTAGCACATGTTCTCCCCTATCCCAGGAAGACGTAGAATCTGAGGACTAACAGAGGAGGTTTGCTTATTTCAGTAACCAATATCCTGAATCTGACTCTCTTAGATGTTTAGAAATTGTATACTTTGAAAAGTTAATACAGATATCATATATATCTATATATACACACACAATTAAAGTTGATAAACCCAACACAATATAGTGTATGTAATGATTTGCCCTTTTTTTTTTTAACCAGGCACCACTTAAATACGGGCTTTTGGATAATTGCTGCCCAATTCCTCCAGCCCTTATTCACAGTAGCCTCTCTTTAGGCCATTCACACATTTATACAATGAGCAATTTTTTTTAAAACACTTGCTTTAATATGGAGCATTGCTGTAGGGACTTGGAATAGAGCGATGGCAAAAGAAATACAACTTTCATCAGAATACAAAATAAAAATGTGCTTATTAAGATTGATCTTGAGACAGTGGTTGGTTAATTTTTTTTAATGTAGAGTCAAAATATCAACAGTTTTATCACTTCCAATCTTGCTCTTAAAAAAAACTACACCCACGAGTCAGGCTTTATAGATCCTGTGTGGAGGATCTTATACTAATTTCTATGGAGCCGTCAGAGAGAAGAAAACATGTCTTATCCTCAAATAACAAGGGCAGGCAGGGAGGCTGTTCTTCTAAGAATTTGGATTTTTCCAAGACTCTGTCTAGGACTCATTCTCCATAATACATCCTCTCTTTAATAAATTCACTGTACCCTGTGTGTTTTCCAAGTGTTTTATGGTGTAAGTCTTCAGGGATTAGTCATTTCCACTTGCCAGTGCCTTGCCTAGCAAGATCTGATGCAAAAACCATTTCTCCATCATGCCAGTTGGCAGAGGCTTGGGGCTGAGTTTTGTTCGGCAAACAGATGAGCCCTCTAAGGGTTAATTAGGAAGCAAGCCCCTTTCAGGGCCTGGGATTGTTTACTTCAATCGTTTTTACATGCAAACTGCCATGTTTCACTTGGGTACTAATTGTGCCTGATGGACCCATTATTTTGTAATCAGAGCAGTGTCTTGGCTAGCTCTCTGGGGGTTAATTAAATGGATGAGGTAGTGCCCCGGATATTACCAGCAGACAGGACCCTTGAATTTCTCACCAACCTTATTGGAGAACCTCCTGTTACTATGAACAACTGGGTTTCTCAGCACCAGCGGTGTCTTGCACAGTTTAAGTTTATTAGGTTACTGTACCAAGACAAGCCCGGCTGATCCATCCACGCAGTCTTGCCTGGCTTGGCCCTCTCCACTCACAGAGGACTTGTACCAGTGGGCTCTGGAAACCCCATCTGCATAGAGGCAGCGCTGTTTACTGCAGAAGATGATTCCTGCCCCGGGTTAAATGTGTACACCTCCTGGAAATGTCAGTGTCTTTAAGCCAAAGGCACTCAGAAGCTAGAAGAGCAGCAGTCTACTTGGAACACACTGTATTAACACAGCAAGAGCCCACAATGATTGGTAAGGTGATCAGACGTTTCTCTGATACTGTTATGTCACTGTGGCTGCTAATGGGGGCTGACCTTGTAATCTGCCGGTTCTTTCCCCCTCATTTCTTTCCTCTCCCCATGCTGAATTTCTAACTCCAGGCTGTGTAAAATGACTACACATTATTTTCTCTTATTTTTTTTTTTTATTTTGCAACAAGCTTCACTGGGATTTAATAACCAGGAGAGAGAATTGTGTATTGAGGTGTGAATGAGGAGAATGGTAGACACTAGATCTCAAATGCCTAAGCTCTTCTGTATTTGGGGCCACTTGGGGAACCAGCAACTCAGGAAAAGGGATTTTTTTTTAACTAGATGCTATAGCCTCAGTTCCATATTATCAATTACAGTGAAGCATTTCTGTTGCATACAGAATTGTCTGAACTGTAATCATAGGTAACTTTAAAAAATAATCTTGGAGAAGTATAAATTGCTTTTATCGACTTAATTCTTGCACAAATTCTTTTTATCAGAAGGACTGGTTGTCTCAGGGTGGAAAATGTAACATGCTGGAAAGTACACATGATGGAGAGTAAAGACCTAAATTCAGTTCTTATTTCTTCCATGAACAAGCTGTGTAACTTGGGGCAGCTCACTTTGCTTCTGTGAGTCTCAATTTTCTTATCTTTAAAATGGGAATAATATTACTGACCTACTTTCTGGATTGTTTTAAAAATCAAACATAGTGCCTGGCATATAATATGTGAAAAACTAGCTGGATACAATTAAAAAAATATTCCAGGAAAATGTTCCAAAGGTATTGTTTATAATCATGTATAAGGCTTAAAAACAAAAATAGGATATTTTATGAATATTTGATATTTTATTAAATATTTTATTTGAAAACAAAAACTGATATTTTTTTACATTCCTCCATTTCCATACACACAAACAATTATGACCTGTTACTAGCTATATTCTTCAACTTTGAATTGTTCTAGAAACTAGCTGGATACTGAGGGCTTCCTGTCGTAGGTCAGTACTTTCTTTCTGTCAGGGCAAGAGAATGCCAGAGCAAAGTTACATCCTTCTGAACTGGGGTAGAATTTTGCAGAATAAGGAGTAAACACAGTACTAAAAATACATTAGGTCTGCTGCTGCTGCTGCTAACTCGCTTCAGTCGTGTCCGACTCTGTGAGACCCCATAGACGGCAGCCCATCAGGCTCCCCCGTCCCTGGGATTCTCCAGGCAAGAACACTGGAGTGGGTTGCCATTTCCTTCTCCAGTGCAGGAAACTGAAAAGTGAAAGTGAAGTTGCTCAGTTGTGTCCGACCCTCAGCAACCCCATGGACTGCAGCCTTCCAGGCTCCTCCGTCCATGGGATTTTCCAGGCAAGAGTACTGGAGTGGGGTGCCATTGCCTTCTCCTACATTAGGTATATACCATGTCCAGAAGAGGCAAGTCTACAGAGACAGAGAAACTCCAATACTTTGGCCATCTGATGTGAAGAGCTGACTCATTTGAAAAGACCCTGATGCTGGGAAAGATTGAGGGTAGGAGGAGAAGGGGACAACAGGATGAGATAGCTGGATGGCATCACTGACTCAATGGACATGGGTTTGAGTGAACTCCGGGAGTTGGTAATGGACAGGGAGGCCTGGCGTGCTGCGGTTCATGGGGTCGCAAAGAGTCGGACATGACTGAGCGACTGAACTGAACTGACAGAGACAGAAAGTAGATTCATGTTTGCCTAGGGCTGTGGGTGGGAAAAGTGAAGAGGAATGATTGCTAATGAGTACAAGACTTTTCGGGGAATTGTTGAAAATATGCTCACGGTTACACAACTCTATGGATATACTGAAAACCATTGAATTATACATTTTATGTATACGGTTTGTTTTAAATGTGAATTATGTCTTGGTAGCTGTTATTCTAAAAAGGTACATTTAGAAATTATATTATACTTTCATACATATCTTAGGGAATACAGTGCTAGAACTGAATAGATATTGATGACTGTTTGGCCCTAAAGTGGAAAATACAGATTCCTCAGTTAAGTGTTCTAGTAGGAAAAAAAGAAGCAATCAGAAGGTAGTCCCCAGTCTTGTGGGCAGGACAGATCAATGCTGAGGAGGATGCTTTCCATGAAAATTGGATAAAGTGTATTAGCTTCAGATCTCAGTCTGAAGTTGCACCATCTCCCACTTCTTTTTCAGTCTTGACTTATTTTTTTTCTATCTGTTTCTGCACTTAAATATGTGGACTCATCAAGCCTGTGCCTCTGAGAAGATTAGGCAAAGCATTGGCCTAAAGATTACTCACAATGAGACAGAATCCCTTTCCTATCTCACACCATCCCATTTTTCCCTAGTGCTTAAGAAATATATATATTAATAACACGTCTCATAAATAATATGCTTTATTTCAATATATAATGACTAGTGTATATATATAATTACTACACACCTAGAAAATAATGTGTTAAATAGTAGACTAGATTTGTTGGGTAAGCTATATTACCAATGTCTTAGCAATTGCAATATCTTTATCCCATCATCTACTAATCTCAGCTAATCTACTATAAGAATTAAGTTCATGTTTCAAAATTTCTTGATCAACTGGTAATTTTATGAGATTCTTTTCCCCTAATTAGATTGTTACTGTGTTTACCTTTTAAATCGGCCTAAAGTTTATACTAGAAATTGGAGGAAAGTCAATTCTGGTGGCTCAGAAGGTAAAGCATCTGTGTGCAGTACGGGAGCCCCAGATTCAATCCCTGAGTTGGGAAGATTCCCTGGAGAAGGAAATGGCAACCCACTCCAGTACTCTTGCCTGGAAAATCCCATGAACGGAGGAGCCTGGTTGGCTACAGTCCGTGGGGTCTGCAAAGAGTCAGACAGGATTGAGCGACTTCACTTTCGCTTTCTTCTTATAGTTCATTTGTGCTTATGTAATTTGCATTTTTGATTTATCTTCAAACTGTGGTTTGCTTGCAAGGAATTTTTTTAAAGTCATTTGTCTACTTTTTGACATAATTACTTAGTTTAAGCCTAGTAACAGAAATTGAAATTTAACTTAAAAAATTGCAGTATGTTGAAAAACAAGGAATGAATTAGGTCTTTTAAAACTATTTTTATACCTGTGTATGATAGCACTTCCTCTCTTGACTAAAAATAACTTGGATACCTTTTGCAATATCTCATCACATATGAGTGATGAGAATGTTATGTATCCATAGAGATTAAAAGTTTTTTTCTTGATTATAGCACACACACATATAATCATAATAGGTTATCTTTTGTGCATGGCATTGATCTTATTATACCTCCCCTGCTACACTCCCTAGTAGTGAGAGCATCCTTTCTTGAAGACTACAGGAATTAATTTTGATGATGATATCATCAAGTATTTTGACCATTTAAACCTTTCCTATCAACTAGCAGCTGGAGTTATCCACTGGCAAGCATAAGCAGCTAAGAGGGATCACTTTCTGACTGGCACCACCACTCACTGAGAACTTACTAAATGTCAAGCACTGTGCTTTGTCTGTAGAGATATAAAAATGGCTAAATCATATTGTGGCTCTAAAGTAGCTCAAAGTTTAACAGGGGAAATTAATCAATAAAAGAGAGTTATGGTGTAGTGTGATCTATGCTATGATGTAACAGAACACAGGAACAAAGAGGACATTAGGGAAGATGGCAAGATTTAGCTAGTTTTTTTTTTTGTTGTTTTTTTTAAAGAATAAGGTGGAGATTTCCCTGGTGGCTCAAAGGGTAAAGTGTCTGTCTACAATGTGGGAGACCTGGGTTCAATCCCTGGGTCGGGAAGTTCCCTGGAGAAGGAAAAGGCAACCTACTCCAGTACTCTTGCCTAGAAAATCCCATGGATGGAGAAGCCTGGTGTCCATGGGGTCGCAAAGAGCCAGATACGACTGAGCAACTTCACTTCACTTTCACTTTAAGAATAAAGAGTTAACTAGAAGGATAGCCTGGGGCTTCCCAGGTAGCTCTGTGGTTAAGAACCCTCCTGCTAATGCACGAGATGTGGGTTCAATCCCTGGGTCAGAAGATCTCCTGGAGGAAAACATGGCAACCCACTCGTGTTCTTGCCTGGGAAATCCCTTGGACAGAGGACCCTGGTGGGGAACAGACCATAGGGTCACAAAGAGTTGGACATGACTGAGTGAGTGAGCACACATGCATGCAAAAGGGTAACCTAGACACAGAGAAGACCCTGTCTGACTTTTACTAAAATCTTAGGCGGTAACAGGCTTAAAGACCAGTTAATAAGTAGAACTTCTATTCAAATCTCTGTACTCTTGATTCTCCAGCATGGTGACTTATAAAATGCGTAAAACGAGAGATCCCTTCTGTACCTGAATAGTTGTTCTAATATGTATTAGCAACTGGCAGGCATTATCAGTTCAGTTCAGTCTCTTAGTCGTGTCCAGCTCTTTGCGACCCCGTAGACTACAGCACACCGAGCTTCCCTGTCTATCACCAACTCTCAGAGCCGACTCAAACTCATGTCCATCCCATCATTGATGCCATCCCACCATCTCATCCTCTGTCATCCCCTTTTCCTCCTGCCTTCAACTTTCCTAGCATCAAGGTCTTTTCAAATAAGTCAGTTCTTCACATCTGGTGGCAGAAATATTGGAGTTTCAGCTTCAACATCAGTCCTTCCAATGAAGATTCAGGACTGATTTCCTTTAGGATGGAATAGTTGGATCTCCTTGCAGTCCAAGGGATTCTCAAGAGTCTTCTCCAACTCCACTGTTCAAAAGCATCAATTCTTTGGTGCTCAGCTTTCTTTAGAGTTCAACTCTCACATCCATACATGACTACTGGAAAAACCATAGCTTTGACTAGATGGATCTTTGTCAGCAAACTCATGTCTCTGCTTTTTAATATGCCATCTAGGTTGGTCATAGTTTTTCTTCCAAGGAGCAATCGTCTTTTAATTTCATGACTGCAATCACTATCTGCAGTGATTTTAGAGCCAAAAAAATAAAATAAAATAAAGTCTGTCACTGTTTCCCCTGTTTTCTTATCTATTTGCCATGAAGTGATGGGACCAGATGCCATGATCTTAGTTTTCTGAATGTTGAGTTTTAAGCCAAATTTTTCACCCTCCTCTTTCACTTTCATCAAGAGGCTCTTTAGTTCTTCTTCACTTTCTGCCGTAAGGGTGGTGTCATCTATGTATCTGAGGTTATTGATATTTCTCCTGGCAATCTTGACTCCAGCCTGTGCCTCATCTGGCCTAGCATTTTGCACGATGTATTCTGCATATAAGTTAAATAAGCAGGGTGACAATATACAGCATTGACGTATTCCTTTCCCGATTTGGTACTAGTCTGTTGTTCCATGTCCAGTTCTAACTGTTGCTTCTTGACCTGCATACAGATTTCTCAGGAGGCAGGTAAAGTGGTCTGGTATTCCCATCTCTTTCGGAATTTTCTACAGTTTGTTGTGATCCACACAGTCAAAGGCTTTGGTGTAGTCAATAAAGCCTTTTTTTGGATATTTTTCTGGAACTCTCTTGCTTTTTTGATGATCCAGCAGATGTTGGCAATTTGATCTCTGGTTCCTCTGCCTTTTCTAAATCTAGCTTAAACATCTGGAAGTTCACAGTTCAGGTACTATTGAAGCCTGGTTTGGAGAATTTTGAGCATTTGTTAGTGTGTGAGATGAGTGCAATTGTGCGGTAATTTGAACATCTTTTGGCATTCCCTTTCTTTAGGATTGGAATGAAAACTGACCTTTTCCAGTCCTGTAGCCACTGCTGAGTTTTCCAGTTTGCTGGCATATTGAGTGCCGCACTTTAACAGCATCATCTTTTACGATTTGAGATAGCTCAACTGGAATTCCATCACCTCCACTAGTTTTGTTCATAGTGGTGCTTCCTAAATCCACTTGACTTTGCATTCCAGGATGTCTGACTCTAGGTCAGTGATCACACCATTGTGGTTATCTGGGTAATGAAAATCTTTTTTGTATAGTTCTTCTGTGTATTCTTGCCACCTCTTCTTAATATCTTCTGCTTTTGTTAGGTCCATACCATTTCTGTCCTTTATTGTGCTCCGTGGAAGAAAAGTTATGACCAACCCAGATAGCATATTGAAAAGCAGAGACATTACTTTGCCAACAAAGGTCCGTCTAGTCAAGGCTGTGGTTTTTCCAGTGGTCATGTATGGATGTGAGAGTTGGACTGTGAAGAAAGCTGAGCGCAAAAGAATTGATGCTTTTGAACTGTGGTGTTGGAGAAGACTCTTGAGAGTCCCTTGGACTGCAAGGAGATCCAACCAGTCCATTCTGAAAGAGATCAGCCCTAGGATTTCTTTGGAAGGAATGATGCTAAAGCTGAACCTCCAGTACTTTGGCCACCTCATGCGAAGAGCTAACTCATTGGAAAAGACTCTGATGCTGGGAGGGATTGGGGGCAGGAGGAGAAGGGGACGACAGAGGGTGAGATGACATCACTGACTCGATGGTCGTGAATCTGGGTGAATTCCAGGTGTTGGTGATGGACAGGGAGGCCTGGCGTGCTGTGATTCATGGGGTTGCAAAGAGTCGGACATGGCTGAGCAACTGAACTGAAAAAGAAAGATCCCTTCTGTACTTGGATAGTTATTTTAACATGTATTAGCAACTGGCAAGCACTATACACAGGCTCAATTTAACAGCATAGATTGGAATTTCCCAAAATGTATCTTATAGAACACTCATTCCTGAAAATGTTTAGTAGTAAATGGTTCCATGGTTAAATAAGCTTGCTGCTGCTGCTGCTAAGTCGCTTCAGTCGTGTCCAACTCTGTGCGACCCCAGAGACGGCAGCCCACAAAAGGCTAAATATTCTGTTTCCCTCATGTAGATTTAAAACACACGTTAACATAGAGTTCTATGAAGACCTGCAGTTTAAAAACAACAAATTTTGTTTAACTTAGTGGTTCCAAAATGAGTTGAGGCATGGGATATGAAGGGAAGTGAAGTGAAAGTCACTCAGTCATGTCCAACTATTTGGGACCCCATGGACTGTCATGGAAATCTCCAGGCCAGAATCCTGGAGTGGCTAGCCTTTCCCTTCTCCAGGAGATCTTCCCAACCCAGAGATTGAACCCAGTTCTCCTGCATTGCAGTCAGAGTCTTTACCAGCTGAGCCACAAGGGAATCTTTCACCCCAAATAAATTGAAATAAAATGATTACAACTAATAATTTATCAGGTAAACAAGACAAACTGGCTTGGGTTAGTTCACATTTTTTGGTGGATCGTCAGTAACCTCATTCACAAATGTAACAGCTTCTATCTCAAAATACAAATAACAAACATTATATCATCATATAGATTTTTATTTTATTTCATGATGTTCTTCAGTCAATTTATATAGCACCATCTGTGGAAAGTACTTCTGAGATTAACCTAAATTAAGGTAATCCCTTAAAATCTAATACCATATTTTTGTTAAAATTGTATAATATTCTAATATAAGGTCATATCCATTCTATCATTCTTAAAAGAACGGGACTGAGTGAGTGCATATGTCAAATACACTATGACACTTCATTGTAAAACCGGTGCTAGCACCCCGACTTCGCTCTGTATAGACTGAGATCCTCTGGAAGTGGCACAAATGCAACTTGTGTAAGCTTAAGCCATGGGTTCTTCTCCTTCATATACCAACAGAATGTCTGGTGTCAGCACCAAGGTCATTCTTAGGACTGCAGATCCCCAAGTGTGTCTGCCCTGATAGCTCCTGCATGGCGTGATTGGCTTGGGTGACTCACTGTGCCAGGAATGGACTACTTAGGCCTGGGTCATCTACAAATCACTGGAGCATCACTGGAATATGAAGGGGTGGGTTGTGGAGTGGATCAGATGAACCACACGAATGTAATTTATTAAAGACGGTGGGAATGGATGCTTTCCCATGGAAAGGGTACTAAGACGGGAACAAAAGCATACACTGTGAAAAAACTAGTACAGAAGATCTTATATATAAAGCAGAAATAGAGACACTGGCTTAGAGAACAAATGTGTGAATACCTAGGTGGAAAGGTGAGGGTGGGATAAATGGGGAGATTGGGATATATACACATACACATACATATGCACTATTGATGCTAGGTATAAACTAGATAGCCAATAAGAGCCTACTGTATTGCTCAGGGAACCCGCCTCTGTGTTCTGTGATGACCTGAACCGGAAAGAAATCTAAAACAGGGGGGGTATATGTATACATATAGGTGATTCACTTTGCTGTACAGTAAAAACCAACACAACATTATAAAACAACTGCATTCCAATAAAAGTTAAAAAATTTAACATTTGCCATACACGTAGCATGTAGACTAAGTAAAACTTAGTCTTGAGTAGTTTAAGTGGTGAAAGTACAGCTTAAATAGTTGAAAAGGCTTTATTTTTACACTTAGTTTTTCTAAATAAAATTATATCCAAAGGCTGCAAATGGAACTAAAGAAAGCTATTTACATTTCTAAGAGAAACAGGAATTTTGAGTATATATCTTTAAAGAAAGACAATTAAAAATCTGAAGTAACATAGCAGATGGTTAACAAAAAAATTTTCCTAAGTTTTTCCTTCCATAAAAAACCTAACTTAAACTCAAAAGCAAGGCTACTTTTTTATACAAGTTCATGAATAGATGAAAAATTATGAGAAAAATTTGCTGAAATCTTATCATCCCAATAAAGAGTCCCATTCAAAACGGAAGCCACAAAATGACTTCATAGTTTACTAAAGTGGGGCTCCATTCCCCCTGTTGTTAATGCTAAGTCACTTCAGTCGTGTCCGACTCTGTGTGACCCCATAGACGGCAGCCCACCAGGCTCCCCCGTCCCTGGGATTCTCCAGGCAAGAACACTGCAGTGGGTTGCCATTTCCTTCTCCAATGCATGAAAGTTCCCCCTATTACATAAGTTCAAATGCTTTATGCAAGCAGTCTTGCTGCAAATGCTCTTATACAACAGAGATGCGTTATTGAACATGGCGAAAGTGGGCAGTGCCTACAATGGCCTGACCCTTTAGAGTCCATGGCTGGGACTTGTTCATTGAGAAGCTCTTTCCTCACCACCTGTGTCTGCTCTCTCAAGACACTGTACAGCCATTTAAAAACAGAGGAGAAGACCATACTTGTGCAAGGAAAAGGAAAATAATTTGAGGCCTTCTTGGGCTTCCCTGGTGGCTCAGAGGTTAAAGCGGCTGCCCGCAATGCGGGAGACCTGGGTTCGATCCCTGGGTTGGGAAGATCCCCTGGAGAAGGAAATGGCAACCCACTCTGGTATTCTTGCCTGGAGTATCCCATGGACGGAGGAGCCTGGTGGGCTATGGTCCTGGGGTCGAAAAGAGTTCGACACGACTGAGCGACTTCACTTTCACTTTATTCATGAGGAGCTAAGTCTGCAGGAATGTAAGAAGTTAATTCATGCATGAAGATACATCACAAGGAAAAGATGGAAAGAATTTTCAGCATTTTGCTTTAAAACACACTATGATTTCTGGAAATTCTTGATTGAAATCTAGGTTCCCTTTTGAGAGTTGTGTATTTTATTGGAGGTGTGTGTGTGTGTTTGTATTTTGGGTTTGTTCTAATCAGAAAGCAAATTATGTTTTGATAAAGCCCACATAAGGAAATTTACATTTTTAGAGAAAACGAGAAAACATGTTCATTTATATAGCACTGAAGTATAAGGCCTGCAAAAAAATGGAGGAACATTTGAAAATAGAGCTTAAACAGTTAAAAAGGCTGTATTTCTAAAATAACAGTACAAAAATCCAAAGCTTAGGCTTAGTATGAAAACTTAAGGTTATAGCGAAAATTAAAAATCTTTGGATAATATATTCTGTGATGTGATCATCTCTAATTAAAATTCAATACCCACAGATAATATCAATATTATGCCTTTGGTTTTTATGTATAAAACTATTTACTATACTTTTTAAGAAATTAGTTTATAAAGCAATAAAACCTGTTCACCAAAGGGAAGACAAATTCAAATTAATGCCTGTTCCTTGTCTTAATTTATTTTAGAGGTAGGAAGAAAAGTGGGGTGATAAACAAATTTATTGTTTCTAAAATTTTGATACATATAGATTGTGAAACTTCACACTTTAGTCAATAAATATATATTACTTCTCTAAAACCCATAATAGATGCTATATTAATTAAGGTATAGATAGGAAAAAGATTCTACATACTTATATGGGTGTGGCAGTAACACATGGAACCTAAGGCAGGTCTTTTCAAACATAGCTTTTATCGACTACTAATTTTATCAACTACTAATTTTATCAACTACTATTGATCTTTCTACATGCTCTGTAGACTCTGGAAGTGTTAAAAATAGCCAAACCAATAAAAATGTTAAGTCACAAGGAAAGACTGGCAACCACAGCTCCTCTAGCTCAACTTAGTGAAAGAAAGAGAAGGTTCCTGGTCCTCTAGGAATTTGTCTGTCTGGCCCTCTTTCTTTTCTTGTGGCCATTACTTTTTTTGCTATGCTAATGATGAGTACATGAAGGGCCCAGGTTCCCAATGATCCTCTCAGCATGGACATCTTGAGTTCTGCTCCAGGTACCCTCCATTTCACTCCAGAGTCCTGCCTCCCCATCACACCTCTGCACAGCTCTATTCTACCAAAAAGTCCCACTCCCGGGATTTCATTTCTGTCAATTGTGCTACAAACCTTCCCCTTCACAGGTTTCTGGGTCAGTGGGAGAAGGTGGGCTCAGAGGTGTCTGTAATGAGGGTACACTTTGAATGGTACCATTAGCTAGTAGAGGGGATAAAGTTTTCACCAAAGTGACAAATGGGTCAGCATTCCCCATGGCCCTGAAAGACAAGGTATCTAAGGGAGTCATTTTCCATAGAGTGACCTGGACAAATCTCATGAACATGGTGTAATAGAATCAGTTTTTGGAGCTTTGTCTTGAGTCAACAATTTTGTGACCTCCCCAAATAAGAAACTTTGAGCTTCATTTTCCTCATCTCTGCAATACAAATTAACTTACTCATTCAGTATGTATTTATTCAGCACTTGTGACACATCTTGTGCTAAGAGAAGGACTTAGAACATACCCTTAGTTACCGGTAACTGATATTTAGCACAGACTAGGTAGTAATCACCCCTCCTTTCTCCCCCATGGCTATTGTTCATCAATAGTTGTTTATATTTTATTGAACATTTGTTCTGTGGCTAGTTGTAGAAAAATGACCACAATAATTATAACAAAAGGCAGAAGCCATAGTCCCCAGTTGCAAACAGCTCATGGTCTGAGAAGACACAGTCAGCTCTGAAAGTGGAGAGTAGCTCAGATTTTTTCCTGCCTTTGGCATCTAAATCTATATTCTTTAAAAGTACCAATATCCACTTCCAACATAGACCTATTATTAAATCAGAATCTCATATTGTCTTTGCCTGTTGTTGCTGCTGCTGGATCCACTCTCTTCCCATCCCTGTCATCTAATTCCTGCCCCTTTTCCTGCACTTAGTGTAGAAGTCACTTGCTCTAAGTGCTTCCTGACTCCACATTGTGTTAGGAAGCCTCCCTGGGACTCCCATTACACCTTACATTTTCCCTCTCTAAGACTTATCACATGGTCTTGCTTATGTATCATTCTGTATTCCTCTCTGGACTCTCCAGTTCAGTTCAGTCTCTCAGTCGTGTCCAACTCTTTATGACCCCATGGACTGCAGCATGCCAGACCTCCCTGGCCATCACCAACTCCCAGAGCCTACTCAAACTCATGTCCATCCGGTCACTGATGCCATCCAACCATCTCATCCTCTGTTGTCCCCTTCTCCTCCTACCTTCAATCTTTCCCACCATCAGAGTCTTTTCAAATGAGTCAGCTCTTCACATCAGGTGTCCAAAGTATTGGAGTTTCAACTTCAGCATCAGTCCTTCCAGTGAACATTCAGGACTGATTTCCTTTAGGATGGACTGGTTGGATCTCCTTGCAGTCCAAGGGACTCTCAAGAGTCTTCTCCAACACCACAGTTCAAAAACATCAATTCTTCAGCGCTCACTTTCTTTAGAGTCCAATTCTCATATCCATACATGACCACTGGAAAAACCATAGCTTTGACTAGATGGACTTTTGTTGGTAAAGTAACATCTCTGCTTTTTAATATTCTATATAGGCTGGTCATAGCTTTTCTTCTAAGAAACAAGCGTATTTTAATTTTATGGTTGCAGTCACCATCTGCAGTGATTCTGGAGCCCCCAAAGATAAAGTCTGTCACTGTTTCCACTGTTTCCCCATCTATTTGCCATGAAGTGATGGGGCCAGATGCCATGATCATAGTTTTCTGCATGTTGAGTTTTAAGCCAACTTTTTCACTCTCCTCTTTCACTTTCACAAGAGGTTCTTTAGTTCTTCGCTTTCTGCCATAAGGGTGGTGTCATCTGCATGTCTGAGGTTATTGATATTTCTCCTTGAAATCTTGACTCCAGCTTGTGCTTCATCCAGCCTGGCATTTCACATGATGTACTCTGCATATAAGTTAAACAAGCAGGATGACAGTATACAGCCTTGACATACTCCTTTCCTGATTTGGAACCAGTCTCTAATTCCATGTCCAGTTGTAACTGTTGCTTCTTGACCTGCATACATATTTCTCAGGCAGGTAAAATGGTCTGATATTCCCATCTCTTTAAGAATTTTCTACAGTTTGTTGTTATCCACACAGTCAAAGGCTTTGGTGTAGTCAATAAAGCAAAAGTAGATGTTTTTCTGGAACTCTCTTGCTTTTTCTATGATCCAGCTGATGTTGGCAATATGATCTGTTTCCTCTGCCTTTTCTAAATCCAACTTGAACATCTGGAAGTTCATGATTCCCGTACTGTTGAAGCCTAGCTTGGATAATTTTTAGCACTACTTTGCTAGCGTGTGAGATCAGTGCAATTCTGCAGTAGTTTGAATATTCTTTAGCATTGCCCTTCTTCGGGATTAGAATGAAAACTGACCTTTTCCAGTTCTGTGGCCGCTGCTGAGTTTTCCAAATTTTGCTGGCATATTGAATGCAAGCACTTTCACAGCATCATCTTTTAGGATTTGAAATAGCTCAACTGGAATTCTATCACCTCCATGAGCTTTGTTCATAGTGATGCTTCCTAAGGCCCACTTGACCTCGTATTCTAGGATGTCTGACTCTAGGTGAGTGATCACACCATCGTGGTTATCTGGGTAATGATCTTTTTTGTATAGTTCTTCCATGTATTCTTGCCACCTCTTCTTAATATCTGCTGCTTTTGTTAGGTCCATACCATTTCTGTCCTTTATTGTGCTCATCTTTGCAGGAAATGTTCCCTTGGTTCTCTCACTTTCTTGAAGAGACCTCTAGTCTTTCCTAGTCTATTGTTTTCCTCTGTTTCTTTTCCATGATCTCTGGACTATAAGTTTCATGCGAACAGGATGCACAACTCTCTTACCATTTTTATCTCCATTTTCTACATAGTGCCAAGCACATAGTAGATGCTTAGTAAATATCTGTTGACTTCAATTTACATGAATACATATGTTTATTTATGCTGAAACACTATAAGTAAACTGTGGTATCTACTATCTAGCACTTGCAAGCGTGAATTACTGTCACATAAAATTTCCATATAACTGATATTTTCCTCTGAGGAAACCCTTTCATGCCAATTTCACACATTTGAGAATTAATGGACCAATCTCTTCTTTCCCACTTACCTTGGCCTTTGGGGGGCTTTAATTATTATCTGTTATTGTAGGGCCCTTCCTGTCAGACAGCTTGGGAGTAAATAGCAGAGGCTTTTGCCAGCTGAAAGAGCTTTAATTTCTCAGTCCCACCCTGGAGGATGCATGCCATAACTTCACAAAAGAAATTTATGCTGTACAATTAGGTGTCTGCTCTTGGGATTGGCGGGGGCTTTCCTGGTGGCTCAGTGGAAAAGAATCCACCTGCCAATGAAGGAGACACAGCTTCAATCCCTGGGTAGGGAAGATCCATTGGAAAAGGAAATGGCAACCCTCTCCAGTATTCTTGCCTAGGAAATCCCATGGACAGAGGAGCCTGGTGAACACAGTCCATGGGGTCACAAAGAGTCAGACAGGCTGAGTGACGAAACAACAAATTGTGATTGGTAAAGGACTTCCTGGGCAGTATCCTGTCTTCTCTGGCAGATGGTGCTAAAGCCAGTCCTGGAGTATCTCAGAAACTGTTGTGCTCAGTAGTGAAAACCAGAGGTCCCCAAACTAATCTCTTCTTGGAAGCGCCCATGTTCCCTATGCATGAGATGTGAGCAATGTGGTTTGTGTTGAAGTGGAAATAGTGTTGTTCAAATGATAGCCTAATAAACAAGTGATTACTTCTAATTGCTGGCATTAGGACTTCACATTTCCATTCTCCAGGATTATTGTTTTTGTTATTAAACAGCCCTCCCACTTGCAACACTTTCCAACTTTGTCAAAGATCAAGTTGCCATAGGAATAAATTGGGGTTTGTCTTTTTCAGAATTTATACTTTTATTTGCTCAATTGACTATGGAGAACCGCATGCTTCTTTAATGAATTAAAATTTAAATCTGGATCACTGACTGGGCCCAGTTCACCCACTACTGATGCAAAGCTCCTTAGCATTTCAGAGTGAGCACGGAGCAGGAAACAGCCCTAACTGTGTAATGAGAGGGAGGACATGTGGAATTTGAGGCAACGCCTGTGGTGCCCAGTGTAACCATGATTTTGAATACTCTATGCTTATTTTTATTGTTAGGTACAAGAAATTACAACACTTTTCTGCATGAGCTTTGTCCCCAAGACCCCTTGCATAATTTTAGACAGACTGTGTATATCCTATTTTTTTAAATTTGGTTTCTATGAAAAGTCTCAATTTGTTCTTGATCAGCTCTTTGTTTAACTGTTTGTTGTTGAAGTCAGTCGTGAAGTCACATCTGACTTTCTGTGACCCCATGAACTGCCACATGCCAGGCTCCTCTGTCCTCCGCTTTCTCTCAGAGTCTGCTCAAATTCAAGTCCATGGAGTCAGTGATGCTGTCTAACCATCTCATCATCTGCTGCAAATTCTTCAGATTCCAATGATGCTGAATTATTGGAAAGAAGGGTGATATAGAAGGAAAATGGTACTTTGGAATTTGAAAGAGTAGACTTGGAATTCAACTATAGCATTAGGCAAGGTTCGAAATCTCACCAAAACTCCCTTTCAGGTATAGTGCAAAGATTAAATGAAATCATAAATGACAGTTGAATGAGATCATTGGGATGTATTCAGTTACAAGAGGCAGAGGCTTATATCTGTTCACTGCTGTGTCTCCAGTGCCTGGAATAGAGACTTGTACATAGTAATAAATTTGGGATAAATTAATATCATATATGCAAAATACCAGCCATAGTTCTTAGTAGGTAGGAGTATTCAATAAATGGAATTTGCTAGGATTGATTCCAGACAGACAAGATTTCAGGTTGTAGAATGCTTTAGAGAGACACTTTGAAAATGGGTTAACATTTCTGCAGGAGGTATTTGTCATATGTGTTATGAAATTATCCCAATGATATATCTGAGTGTATCCTTCTTTTTTATGGCCTCAGCCTTCCCACTGGAGAAAACAAAATTATACCAGCTGATTGTGCAGAGTTATGACATCAAAGGTGTCTGTTTCCATGATAACCTGGAATATGGCTCACCTAACTGTCAAAGCCAGAACTCTTGCAGAGTAAAGGTTTTCACAGTGTCATGTGTAGGAAAATGAAACCATGGAGAAAATCTTGGAAGAAGAGTTTACCTAAACAACTTTGTGTCATCCTTCTTAAATTTCTTCTACACTTGTTACTGATTTAGACTTTTATATGCTATCATATTTGATGATTTTAGTTGAAGGGAGAAAGACTAATAAAATGAATGTAAAATAAATTTAAAATTACAGATTTGAACATTTTGTCACATTCACACTTGTGCTCTCTACATATATATTCATATAATATATACATATATATTCATATAATATCTGTATATGTGATACATATCATATGAAATGCAAAAATATTTTAAATAGCATAAATGTTTGTAAGTAAGTTATGGACATTATGACATATTACCCTAACTATTTAACTACTTCAGCATCTATTTCTGAATACCTAGAACTCTCCTCTACATAACCATAATAACTTTAGTATCCTGAAGACATTTAACAATGATATGATAGTATTATTTGATTTGTTTACTCAAATTTTCCCAGTTATTATGTTAATATCCTTTTAACTATTCCTTGGCAGTGGGGGTCATTAGTATCCAACCAACAACCAGTGATCATACCTAGCATTTAATTTTCATGCCTCTTTAGTGTCCTTCGACATTGAACTTGTTCCCTTTTTAAAACATCTTTCACAATATTAATACTTATGAAGAGTCAGATTGTCTTGCAGAATATTTCCTAATTGGGATTTGTCTGATCATTTCCTTGTGAAATAATTCCTTTATTTCCATCACAATTAGATATGTAATTGTTTTTGTTAAGAATCCAGATAGTTGGCTGTATACAACAAAACTGTATTTCCTTCATCTGTATTTTTATGTCTTTCCTGACAGAAAGTGAGCTCTTTACAGAGAGGGGTCTTGTCTTGTTCATCTTGGTAACCTCAGAACTCAGCAGTGCTTGGTCTTTGCAGGCACTCAGTCACTCATTATCTTCCTCAGCCTGCTCCTCCTTTTTATTTTTCATTTTAGTTGCTGTATCACCATCCACTTAACCACCCATTCTAAACAGCTAGCTATGTTGACACCTCACTTTCCTCTCATTTTTCTCCCACCTCTAAATAGTCACAAAGTCCTACCTGTTACACCTGCTGACTATTTCTCCAAACTTCCCTTCACTTCCATTCCCCATATTAGGCCTTCAGCATCCTCTCCAGAATTATTAAAGCAACCCACTACGTGTCCTTCTTACTGTAGGTCTCCACCCCATCAAATCTAACTTCTAGTCAGTTTTCAGAGTGACCCATTTAAAAAGCAAACCTAACTGTGTTGTTTTCCTAATTAAAATCCGTCAGAGGCGTCAGCAATTTATGGCGTGAGGTCCAGGCTTTTTAGTCCGATGAAGAAGCCCTCTATGATCTGAGTGTCTCCTGTCTCACCCTGCCTTGTACCTGTCGGTCCAGGGACACTGAAGCCCTTGAAACAGCACTTCATCTGTTGAGGGCCAGCTCCTTGTCAGGCACTTGAGAGCTTCCTTTACATACACAGTCTCCTCTAATCCTTATGTCAGTGTGTGAGGTAGGTGGAGTTATTTGCATTTTATATGAGGAAATGATTTGCATTACCCAGTCAATAATGGTAGAAACAGGTCTTAAACATACCCTGAAGGCTTTGCCTTTTCTACCCTGCAAAGGTCATCTCTCGGAGAAGGCAATGGCACCCCACTCCAGTACTCTTGCCTGGAAAATCCCACGGACGGAGGAGCCTGGTAGGCTGCAGTCCATGGGGTCGCTAGAGTCGGACATGACTGAGCGACTTCCCTTTCACTTTTCACTTTCATGCACTGGAGAAGGAAATGGCAACCCACTCCAGTGTTCTTGCCTGGAGAATCCCAGGGATGGGGGAAGCCTGGTGGGCCACCATCTATGGGGTCACACAGAGTCGGACACGACTGAAGCGACTTAGCAGCAGTAACAGCAGCAAGGTCATCTCTACTCACCATGCTATTTCTCACCTTCCTGCCTGCTCTCTGCATCTTTCCACCAGCCACTTGCCATGTTGGTAACTCGACTAATTCTGTAGAACTCAGAGCTAGTATCCTTTATTACCACTTGTGATGGGTTGGATACCTCCTTGGTATTTTTTAAATAGCCTGGTATAACTCGAGTGCTATACCTACATTATAATTTTTTCAACTCATTTTTTATTGAAGCATAGTTGCTTTGGGCTTCGCTTGTGGCTCAGATGATAAAGAATCCACCTGCAATGCAGGAGACTGGGTTCCATCCCTGGGTTGGGAAGATCCCCTAGAGAAGGGAATGGCTACCCACTCCAATATTCTTGCCTGGAGAAGTCCATGGACAGAGGAGTCTGATGGATGACAATCCATGGGGTTGCAAAGAGTCAGACATAACTGAACTGCTAATTTTTTCACGTTTTTCATAGTTGCTTTATAATGTTGTTGTTAGTTTCTACTGCATAGCAAAGTGAATCAGCTGTACATATACATTTATCTCCTCTGTTTTTGGATTTCCTTCCCAGTTAGGTCACCACAGAGCACTGAGTAGAGTTTCCTGAAATACAGTAGATTTTCATTAGTTATCTATTTTATACCTAGTACCACTAGTGTGTGTGTGTATATATACACACACATATATATATATACGTATGTGTATATATGTGTGTGTGTGTATATATATATATCTCAATCCCAATTTCCCAGCTTATTTCAGCCCTCCTTTCCCCACTTGGTGTACATACATTAGAGAGTGTCATGCAGAGTGAAGTAAGTTAGATAGAGAAAAACAAATATCGTACATTAACACATATGTGTGAAATCTAGAAAAATGGTATAGATGATCTTATTTGCAAAACCGATGTAGAAACACATACATAGAGAACCTACGTTAGAATTTAATGATCACTTTATATGTCTGATGGAGAAGGAAATGGCAATCCACTCCAGTACTATTGCTTGGAAAATCCCCTGGACACAGGAGCCTGGTAGGCTACAGTCCATGGGGTCACAAAGAGTTGGACACGACTGAGCAAAGGCAATTATATGTCTGTATGTCTGTCTGTCCCATTCCACCATCAAAGCTGAGACCATATTGTGTCTTTACTATTTATTCAGAGTAGAATCAAAGTAACAGTAAATATTTGCTGGGTCAACGTGAAGGAGGGCATGGCAACCCAATCCAGTTTTCTTGCCTGGAGAATCCCATGGACAGTGGCGTCTCACAGGCTAAAGTCCATGTGGTTGCAAGGAGTCGGACACGACTGAGCAGCAGGGTCAGCGTGTAGGTGATGGGAGAGCACAGAGCTCTCGATGCTGCCGAGTTGCACATTGCTGACTTGTGTAAAGACTTTGTGTACACTATTTTCAGACACAAATTTTCAGTTGAAAGAGATAGCTAAATTGTGTGACAGAGCCTAAACTTTTCATTTGTACTGGAAACAGGATGTAAAACTTTTCAAGAGTAATGCTTAAATAAGTGATAATTTAGAATTAAAATAATGCTTCTCTAATACTGTTTGTCCTTTATGCATTTTACCTACACCCACATTTACTTTGTTACATTCAGGATAAAATACATCCTGTGTGCATGTAAAATGTGAAAAGAAGAAAGCATACATGAGCTATTTTCATTAATGATAGTGTTTGAAACATGTCTGTATAATTGTTCATGTCTTCATAATTATCATTTTAATTACTATGTAATATTTTGCTGAATTGATTTTTATTAAATCTCTTTCTCTAATCTTGGACATTTATGCTTTTTTCAGTCCTTTGGAATCATACATAGCTATTCTGTGTATATGTTTTTGTCATTAAGAGAAATTCTGGAGTCTAAAATTTGGATCAGATTATATACATCTTTATTATTCTTAATATACTGCCTTCCATAAAAGGATATACCAATTAAATGATCATTATAAGTAAGTGAAAACAATAGATTCCTTAAACGTTAACCAGCAATAAATACCATTTTAAACATTTATTAGCTATTTATATAGGTGCTTGAAGGTATCTTCAGGCTTCATTAAGGATGGTCTTCTGTATTTCTTTATAACTTATATGTCTCTATGTAATTTTTGTATTGTTATGGCTTATTTGATTTTTGGGTTCTCGAGGTTTTCCTTCAGAATTGACTGTACTCTTCTTATAAATGTTCATTTGTCTGACATTTTCAGTGCAAGTATTTTTCTGACTCAGTTCTTTTTATATGACAGAATGCAATCTGCATCATTTTCTCCTTATAGTCTTTGAGCTTCTGTATTTTCAGTTGTGGCAGCACACCCCTCTGTTTCCTCTGTGGATTCTTATGTAAGGTGCACTTTGGTTTTCTAAATTGTTGTATTTTACCTTAATACAACTTATTAAATCAGTCTTTTTTTGCCCCTCCATTTGGGAAAACTGACTTCACTTTCTGCATACATTTTGGGTTTATTTCTGATGTCTCCACTTTTTCTAATTGGTGTGTCTTTCCGTGTTTGTGCCAATACCACAGTTTTAAGTTTTAATGCTTTCGTATAAGTTTAAGTCTGGTATGACTAGATTTCCTTCTCTCTTCTCCTTTTCAGATTGTCTGACAGTGTTTCACCTCTTCTCATTTTTTTCATGTAAATTTTGTTGCCATTTAAAAAATCCTATCATCATTTTGATTGAAAGTGTGTGAAGTCTGTAAATCTCCATGGATTGAACAGATAGATTGATAATTTCCAGTCTCACCAAGGCAAAAATTATAATTACTTTAATTTTTTAGAAATTTCTAATAAGGCTTTGTAGTTTTCCATAAAGACTTTTGCTTTTACTTTGTACAGTATAAACCTTACCTGGGATGATAGAGAATCCACCTTCTGTGTAGGATAGCTGGGTTCAATCCCTGGGCTGGGAAGATCCCTTGAAGAAAGGAATGGTCACCCACTCCAGTATTCTTGCCTGGGGAATTCCACGGACAGAGGAGTTACAATCCATGGGGTCACGAAGAGTCGAACACAACTGGGTGACTAACAGTGTTTTGAGTTGCTTTTAATAAAATAATAATGGCTAACATTTACTAAGCATGTAACATGCATGGGACATTATGCTAAGTGTTTTGTATGTAGTATCTCCTGAAAGACCACTGTGAGGTAGCTGCTGTTACCACCATGCCTATGAGGAAGCTGAGGTTTAGGCTGGTCACATAATTTGTTGATGGCCACATAGCTGTTAGACAAAAGAGCTATGATTTGCAACCAGGACAGTCTGACTTCAAAAGCAGTGCAACTAACCACCATCCTACACTTTGTAAACTGAAATTATGCTCTACTGAGATAATGAAATAAAATAATAAAATAAAAGCAAGAATAAAATAAAAACCAGAATAAAAGCAAAATTCTTGTGCCAAGGTCAATATTTCAAATGGATAAGGAAAGATACCTGTTCAGAATGTAAAAATAGAGTCCAGGTCTTCTACCGAGTATCAGCTAATAAAGTGGTATTATTGCTCTAGACAAAGTAATAAAACCCAGTTCTTTGTTCATGGATATATGATGCAGCTTATGGAAAGGAGATAGTACCAGTGGATCAGCATCTAAAATATTGTGTTCTCAGCCCCCTGTTTTGAGAGTGGTCTTTATAACCAGATGCTTCATCAGAGGATGATAACATGGTAGATAAAGAGGAATTATGTAGAATAAACAGCTAAAGGATGGAAACTTTCAGCTTGGTTAAGAGAAGATATTGGAGGAGTTGTTTAGTGCAGAAAGGAATATACACATAGTGAACAAAGATTTTAAGGAGACAGACTTTGGCTCCAGTAAATTCTTATAAAATTAGCCTGTGTAATAGGGAAACTGGCTTCCTTGCAGTTCAGTGAGTGTATCATCCTTTGAATTATTTGAGCAGATAACAAAGATTACAGAAAAGTGATTCCTAAATTGCAAAAGAAGTTGATGTATATTAATGGCTTTTCAAGTGCATGTCCATAAACAGTAGCATCAGTCAGAAACCAAGGTTGTTATAAATGCAAATTAGAGGACCCCACCCCAGACTAAGAAGTCAGAAATGAGGCAGCAATCTGTTTTAACCAGCCATCCAGGTGATCCCTGATGCATGCTAAAATTTGAGAACTGCTAACCTAGGTAAATTCTGTTTGTGTGTGTTTTACTCACTCAGTCTTGTCTGACTCTTTGCAACCCCATGGGGGCTGTAGCTTGCCAGGCTCCTCTGTCCATGGCATTCTCCAGGCAAGAATACTAGAGTGGGTAGCCGTTCTCTAGATCTTCCCAACCCAGGGCTTGAACCCAGGTCTTCTGCATTGCAGGTGAATTCTTTACCATCTGAGCCACCAGGCAAGCCCAGATAAAGTCTGATATTTTGTTTTGTTTTTAAACTCCAAAGTTTAGATCTTCTTATATTTGTCATGCGGTACACTTTTACATATCAATGCGATACCAACCATGTACTACATCTAAGGGAAGTTCATTGTTGAAATAAAAAAGGAACCTCATTATAAAGTGGTTTCATCCAACAGATGACTTCATGATGTCAACTGTGAGACAGTGCTGCAGCTGAATTTCAAGTATTCCAATAAATATTTGCAAGTGTCTCATATATACACACCACGCTGTGTCCACTAGTGAACGTGTGGCATATCCTTATTATATGTGTATTTTTCCCCAAATGATAGATGTATAAATGCAAATTAGCATACTAGTTTTATGCCTTTATTTCCATCATCAACCTAAAGTCCTCTGGAGGTGATTTGGAGTTTATGGGAAAAACTGAAATTTCTTATAGCTGGGGAACAATGGATGTTGAATTCCCTTTGCCACTTATCTGTCTGTCTGTCCCACCATGCTGTGCGTTCCTTTGGCATTGGAGCCATATCTTATCCATCGTTGTATTCCCCATGGTGATTAGTGCCATGCCTGTGAAACATTAGTGCTCGATCATTGCTTATTTAACATAATGGATTTCAGACAATAAGTTTTGCAGTTTGGAAAATATGCTTTTCATACAAAGTATTATGATTAAATAAGACAGAGAAGACCAGCACCCTAGGCTGCCCAAATCAAATACAACTACTATTTACTTTTTGTGATTGGTACACATTTGTTTGTACAGATTACATCTGTAATGACTCTCTTCTCCCATTTTTTCTGAAGCTTTGTTTTATATGATTATAATCATACTTTGAATTCTGCTCTTTTCCCTTTTCATTGTGGATTAGGGAATCAGAACATGATACACTTACACGTGCAGAGAGAATACAGCTTTTTAAATTTCTGGAGCCAACTTGATCTTTCTCATCAATCTAGTAGGTAAATGGAAAAGCTGACAATTGATGATAGCTTGGTCTTCTACAACTAAACAGTCTGTATGTGTGAAATAGTAAATTCAACTCTGCCTGTCACGGTTGGGTTTAATAATTCCATGGATGACTGAGTTTATTAAAGATAAATGCTCAGTGTTTTAGAGCTCTGTTCCTCCCCTGCCTTCCTTCCAAGATGGCATCTGAGAGGGGTTTTGGGGAGTAAATGGCTTATGTGAGATCATGGTACTGAGGGAAGAGGTCTCGGATGTTTTCATTTACTCCAATGCCTGGCTTCTGCTGGTTCACTGACCTTCTCAGAAACCCCACATCCACTCTTCTGAGCCCACTGAGACATTGAGGCCCCCAGAATGGAGCATACATGCAGTATTCAGAGGGAGTCAGAACTGTTTTAAGGTCATCTATCTAGCCATCTTCATCAACCAGTTTTATACCATCTTTCCTGTATTACTTGGGATGTGGTACTGAGTTGAAGTGAGATTGTTTCAAATGGAAAAAAAGCAACACTGTCTCTTCAACCTATAGGAGAGTCTCCCCAGCCTTTAAAATATCTGCCTCAGAGAAGTCAAGACACAAAAGCATCCCACCTTCCTCAAATTCTTCTCCCTTCTTCTTTGTGGATAGAATGATCCTTTCCTCTTCCTGTCTGGGTAGAACTACCATATCATGTTGCCTATTTTGTATTTTCTGTGCACTTAAAAAACTGAAACCAAACCAAACAGAGATACTTGGATACGGCCAAACTCTTGATATGAAAAAAAGGAAACTTTGAAATGTAGAAACCCGTGCTGTTGCTCCACACACTTGGCTTTCGGATTGTCCCTGTTCTTAGGAAAGTCTGTTGTGACACTGAAGGCTGACCCCTGATGCCACAATGTCTGGGGCAATCTCCATTCTCTGTTTCCCTGAAGCACCAACTGCTCAGCTACAATTTAACATGATTTTAGGAGGAAATAAAATGTCTGGGCTTCCCTGGTAGCTCAGTGGTAAAGAATCTGCCTGCCAATGCAGGGTATGTGGGTTCAATCCCTGGGTCAGGAAGATTAACTGGAGGAAGAAATGGCAACCCACTCCAGTATTCTTACCTGGAGAATTCCTGCCAGAGGAGCCTGGCAGGCTCTGGTCCATAGGGCCGCAAAGACTTGGACACAACTTAGTGGCTAAATAACAACAGAAACATGCCCGTTAACATTTTGTATGTATTATACATATTAAAAGGAGAAGGCAATGGCACCCCACTCCAGTACTCTTGCCTGGAAAATCCCATGGATGGAGGAGCCTGGTAGGCTGCAGTCCATGGGGTCGCTAAGAGTCGGACACGACTGAGCGACTTCACTTTCTCTTTTCACTTTCCTGCACTGGAGAAGGAAATGGCAACCCACTCCAGTGTTCTTGCCTGGAGAATTCCAGGGACAGGGGAGCCTGGTGGGCTGACGTCTATGGGGTCACACAGAGTCGGACACGACTGAAGTGACTTAGCATAGCATACATATTAAAATGATGCTCTGGTGTTATGTAACTAACACTGTGATTGGAGATATAAGTATATGTTGAGTTTGATTAATTTAATTGTTTTTCTCATTTTACAAACAGATACATGGAGGATAAATATAACCTGCCCTAGGTTTCACAGGGAGGGCACTCTTTCAACTACACTGTGCACAATAGCTAACCAAATGCATACACCACTTTTTATTTAACCATTCCTCCATATTGAGATATTGAAGTTGCCACAGGTTGTTTTAAAGGCAGATTTGCACCTCCTAGTGCAAGGATCTGGAGTTTAGAATTCAGAAGCTACTTCAAACCAAATGGGGAAAACTTACAGATTAAAAGGAAAATAAAATATATATCCACAACCAATTACAATGCCAGAATCTTAGGTGAATCCTGATCCAAATGCGGTGTAACAACAACAAAAAGAATACACTGAGAGAATTAAAACACTCACTAAATGGATATTTGATGATAATAAAGAATTATTTATTTTGTACATAACATTGGCTCTTAAAGAGTTACATATTTATTATATACATATATTAGATACACACTGAAGTACTACAGAGGAAATAATATCAAGATTGCTTTAATATAGTACAAAGGAAGAGGATTGGGTGGAGATGGAGAGGATAGAGGAAATGAAATTGGCCATAATTTGATCATTGTTGAAACTAGAAGATGGGTACCTGAGGGCCCATTATCCCATTCTTTTCTACATGTTGAAACTTTTCATAAAGAAGTGTGTGTGTTTTTTTTTTAATATGGAATAGGACTCCCTATGCTTTCTGGATTTTAAGCAAGGAAGTGTTCTTTTTGTAATATTATGAAGCAAGTATGCATTTGCATGATTTTAGTTGCGGTCTCTAAATCCCCAGCCCCTCTCCCCCAACCACATTCCTTTTACATATTATATATCACTTGCCAAATTTCTCTTGGATGAGCCTTGTCAGATGAAAATCCTTCTCCACTGTGGCATAAAAAGAGGTAGCCAATGCTCTTGAGTGATTGTGTGTGTGTGCGTGTGTGTGTGTAGAAGGCACACAGTCAGTGCCGCTGGTGAGCACGACCATTCTCTGAAACAGTCCTTGCCAGAGTCTCGTTATCCCACCCCATGCTGCAGTTTTATCATGTGTCTGAGAAAGTGTTTCCTCTGCCAGGTGGGAAGGAAATTTGAAAATAAGTGCCAGCTTCGAATGCCTGGGGGGAAGGGATACACTGACATCTCTTTGTCTGGTTGGTGAAGCCAGGGTGTCCTGCAGAGTGTCTCATTAACATCAGGGGCTTGGCCAGGCCGGGTGCCCCAATTTGAGCATGCGTGCTATCTGGGCACAGTTTTGATTCAATTTATGAAATGTACTAAAGTCACATTGCATTAGACCCCAGATGTGTACTTGCTTTCTGTAGAAATGTTTATAGTATTTCCTCTCCTCACCCCTCCCCATGCTACTAAACCAGGTACCTGGCAATTTCCATCTCTACTGATGTGAGAGGAGGTAAGATTTCATTCATCACTCTTCCCATCTCAATATTATTCAGAATTGTCATTCACATATTTATTAATATCTGTTACATGGAAAAAGGAAAGGGGGCAAAGATGACATACCTGGGAAGAAGGGGAGGGGCGGTAAACAATGTGAGATATTGTTCATCACAGAATATGAATGAAGAGCGTGCTATCTTGAGATTCTGGTGAGATTCTGAAATGAAGACAAAACACTGAAAAATAGATTAAAGATGTGTAGTTTTCTCTAAGGCAAACAATGAAATGTAATGTGTAGGAAAAAGACTCGCTTGAATTTTATAGCTTCCCTTCATACCTGTATAAGCTAATGCCAGGATTCAAGGGTGGAACGATGGTAGCCTTTGGTTATGTCCCTTTCTTTACTGTAACATCTCTACAAAATTCAAAGAAACCAGGAAAATTGCATTAAAAAGATTCCCATGACAGTCAAAGACATATCTCATCATCAAACTCCCAGTGTGTACCAGTGACTTTTTCATACTTTTTCTCCCAAAACCCTATCATTGGCCTTCACAGTTTTATGCAAATTGACAGTTCAATAAGGAGCGTAATGATTTCTGTAGAGAACAGACAAAGGGGCAAGTTGTAGGTTGTGATTCTGGTGGAGACTAAAAGGTATTAATGAAGTGAATTTTCTATTTTCATTATTTGAAGAACAACCATTATCAGGAAATACTTCAGAGTTTTTAATTGAAAACAAATGGAAGAAAAGGAAATATGAAATACTCAGACACCGACTCGTTTATTTTTTGCTATAATTTTCACTGTATTAGGTTTATTAATTTGTATCTTTTTTGATTAATTTTTATTGGGGTATAGTTGGTTTACAATATCGTGTTAGTTTCAGCACGTGTGCATGCTAAGTCGTTTCAGTCGTGTCCAACTCTTTGCAACCCTATGGACTGTAGCCCAACAGGCTCTATGTCCATGGGATTCTCCAGGCGAGAATACTGGAGTGGGTTGCCATTCCCTCCTCCAGGGGATCTTCCTGATCCAGGAATAGAACCTGCATCTCTTATGTCTCCATGTACATGTACAGTGTTAGTTTCTACTGTACAGAAAAATGAATCAGCTATACATATATCCTATCTCTTTTGGACTTCTTCCCCATTTAGGTCACCATAGTGCATTAAATAGAGTTCCCTTGTGCTATACAGTAGGTTTTCATTAGTTATCTATTTTATTCATAGTATCAGTAATGTATACTGTCAGTCCCATCTCCCACTTCCTCCCATGCTCTTTTCTACCCTTGGTGTCCTTATGTTTGTTCTCTGTGTCTATATCTCTATTTCTGCTTTGCAAATAGGATCATCAGTACCATGTTTCAGGATTCCTCACATATGTATTAGTATATAATATTTGTTTTTCTCTTTCTGACTTACTTCACTCTGTGTGACAATCTCTAGGTCCATCCACATCTCTGCAAAGGAACCAATTTCGTTGCTTTTTGTGGCTACTATTCTATTGTATATATGTACCACATCTTATTCCTCTGTTGATGGACATTTAGGTTGCTTCATTGCCCTAGCTATTGTAAATACTGTTGCTATGAACATTTCTTAATTCATTTGTATCCACCATTTTTTTTTATAACAGAAGTATTTTTATTTTTTTACTTTACAATATTGTATTGGTTTTGCCATACATCAACATGAATCCACCATGGGTGTACACGTGTTCCCCATCCTGAACCCCCCTCCCACCTTCCTCCCCATACCATCCCTCTGGGTCATCCCAGTGCACCAGCCCCGAGCATCCTATATTCTGCATTGAACCTGGACTGGTGATTCATTTCACATATGATATTATATATGTTTCAATGCCATTCTCCCAAATCATCCCACCCTCTCCCTCTCCCACGGAGTCCAACAGACTGTTCTATACATCTGTGTCTTTTTTGCTGTCTCGCATATAGGGTTATCATAACCATCTTTCTAAATTCCATATATGCGTTAGTATACTGTATTGGTGTTTTTCTTTCTGGCTTACTTCACTCTAATAGGCTCCAGTTTCATCCACCTCATTACCATTTTTACTGGTCTTAGGCAGTATCTAACATTTGTACCAGCACTAAGCTGGGTAGGTAATTCACACACTTTAGTTAGTTAAACCTTTAAAAGCATGTATAGAGGTACATTTCACTCTCCCCACTATGCATATGAGGGAACACAGTTTAGAGAAGTTCAGTTGTTGTTCAGCCTCTAAGTCTAGTCTGACTGTCTGCGATGCCATGGACTGCAGCATGCCAGGCTCCCCTGTACTTTACTATTTCCTGAAGTTTGCTCAAACTCATGTCTCTTGAGTTGGCAATGCCATCCAACCGTCTCATCCTCTGTTTTCCCCTTCTCCTTTTGCCTCCAATCTTTCCCAGCTTCAGAGTCTTCCAGTGAGTCAGCTCTTTGCATCAGGTGGCCAAAGTATTGGAGCTTCAGCATCAAGTCTTCCCAATAAAAATTCAAGGATGATTTCCTTTAGGATTGACTGATTTGATGTCTTAGCAGTCCAAGGGACTCTCAAGAGCCTTCTCCAGCACCACAATTCAAAAGCATCAGTTCTTTGGTGCTTAGCCTTCTTTATGGTCCAACTCACATCCCTACATGACTACTGGAAAAATCATAGCTTTGTCTATATGGAAGTATGTCAACAAAGTGATGTCTCTGATTTTTAATTTTAGAGAACTTCAGCAAGTTACCCAAAATCGTAACAACTAGGAAGTTGCAGAGCTAAGCTTCTAACCCACCTCTGTCTGAATATAACACCTGTTTCCTTTCTACTGTCCTTCATTGACTGTTACTGCAAAGGAGATGGTCCTAAAGTAATTTGCCGTTTTTAGAAGAATGTTCCAAAATGTCTGTTCTTTTTACTTATGGTTAATGCCTATTGGATTATATATCTTACACCTGGCATTTGGGAGTGGTAAACATTTCCATATTGCAATAATTTTAACAGCAAACTTGTATGTTGTAGGATAAGGCTCCATGGAGAAGGAAAAAGTTCATAAATTACAGTCTGTCAGTAGTTATTTGTGTGGCCTTGAGCAAATGCCTAAATCCTCTGGGCCCAAGTCATCACTACCAAATAGAACCTATTTGGTTTGGTTAAGTCTAAATTACCTTTTCCTTCTGTGATTCTCTTTTCGTGGTTGATGGACTGTAAGTTTCAGTAAATCAGAATTGAGATTTTTTTTTAATGTGAATGCTCATTTGGGATGGATTTTTAAAAATCTTAAAATGACTTTCCATTTTATTCACAGCCAATTTCTCTTACCGTCTCTTAGTCTCTCTCTCACATGTACTACATACATGTACACATAGACGCCCAGCACACCCTATATTATTAGCATTATTAGTTTTCCTCAAGGAAGGGCACTTCAGAGTAGATTTCAGATGCAAAGCACACAGATAAAGAGGGCTTGCAGGCACTTCAGTTATTCAAGTTGAACATTAAGACAACAGTCCATCTGTCCATCCCACTGTCCCCCATCACCCCTTGTGAACTCACGGGAGGTTGCTGATCTGGACCCAAGTCAGGAATTCTGGGTGCTTTGGTATGAGTCTTTATTGGCCTCACCTACCTCCAAACTCTGAGAAAGTCATTAATGAGGTGCAGTCTGAAGAAACAGATGTTAGATCCAAACACAGCAGGTCTTGGATATCTTTGGAGAGGATATTTTTTCAGCTGTCCGCAGTGGAAACTTTTTGATATTTCACTCTCTATAGGCTTTGGGTTCTCTGGAAGAAATGTCACCAGCAGCGCTGTGGTATGATTACACCTGGTGAGGGAATGAGATTCTTTGCCTGATGAAGTCTTCTTGCCACAGACACTGTCAGTGTGTGAATTTCTTCCCTGCTAAACTGATCATTTCTTAAGGGCCCACTATCCCTTTATTGCTACAGCATCCACCTCAGTGCCTGAAATGTAGTGGCAGTATATCAAGAAAAGGGCAGTGTGTATTTTGTGGTGGGGGGAAAAAAATGAAGTTTTGGAGCCAAGCATTCCTGTGTTCAAAGTTCTTGTTCTGCTAATTAGTTTTTGTGTTTGGGGAAAAGTTGGTTAGATTCTCTGAGCTTCTGTTTTCTTATCAGTAAAATGGAATGAATAAAACTTCTTGAAATGTTTAAGATTTAGAGACAGTATAGTCAAAGGAGCTATTGAATTGTGGGTACTTAGCAGTAGCTAAACAGCAGTGATGTTGGAGGTAGGCAGGCGTCTTTAAATGTTAGAACAATAGAATTGTTATCTATAGCTGCATTATAAACCACTTTGTCATATTAGAGAAAGAAATTGCCATGAACCAAAATAGGAGAAAGAAATTTTTTTTTTCATTTGAAGTACAAAGAAAAGTGCTTTAATAATTGAGGGATCCGTCTTACGAGATGCCGGCCCTATCCTAGCCCACCCCGCCAAAAGGAGAAAGACTTCAAGCAGTCTTTAAACCAGTAAAAGTTGGAAAGGAAGTTACACTGAGCTATTGCTAAGAAACTTCCTATTCAGCAGTTTCTGATATCCAGGTTTGTTTTTGGTTCTGAAGACTTCCCAGTCAAACACGAAGCCATATTGTTCAAGACAAATGATTAGTTATGTGCCTTTGCTGCAATAGCAATAAATTCTTTGGTGAGGAATTGAAAAGATCACAACTCACTTTTAATGAAGCAATCTGTTTTGCTAACATCAACAAAAAAATAACAGGAGAGAAGGCAAAATGTAGTTTGGAAGGAAGGGAGAGATAATCATTCAATATTTGATTTATACTGTAAATGCAAGGAATAGAGAAAAGTGGTTTTGAAAAATCTCCCAGGACCAAAATAAAATAGCTCACCTTATCTCGTGCTGATGAGCGCATAGCTCGGGCTTGGCATATGTTTTCATAAAGTCCCCATTTTCTGGGAGTGCAGCAAACGTGTGAAGATGAGCAAATCTGCAACCCCATGGAGCTGATGTTTAGCAGAAGGCACAAAGCTGAGGGTCAGAGAGGGTATTTCTGGAGAGAAAAGACAGCAGAAAGGCACCTCCTCTTGGGCCTCACTGCCAGATAGACGGGCACTGGCATTTGTGTATATTAAGGACCAAAATTTTAATTAGGACACTATTGAAAGACTATATTCTCATTCGTTATCTATTTCACGTGTGCTATACTGGGCTAAGTTGCTTCAATCATGTCTGACTCTCTGCAACCTATGGATTGTAGCCTGCCAGGCTCCTCTGTCCATGGGATTTCTCAGGCAAATATACTGGGGTGGATAGCCATTCCCTTCTCCAGGAGAGCGTCTGACCCAGGTATTGAACTCACATCTCTTATGTCTCCTGTACTGGCAGGTGGATTCTTCACCACTCGCGCCATCCATGCTTAGTATCGACAGTGCATATGTGTCAGTCCCAGTTCCTCTCACCACCCCTTCCCCCGTGGTAGCCACACATTTGTTCTCTATGTCTGTGTCTTTATTTCTACTCTGCAAATAAGATTGTTTATACATTTTTTCTAGATTCCACATATAATGAACTCTACTTAATGTTGTGTGGTGATTTGAATGGGAGGAAGTCCAAAAGGGAAAGGATATATGTATATATACAGATGATTCATTTTGCTGTACACTAGAAACTAACACAGCATTGTAAAGCAACTGTACTCCAAAAAGATTAATTGAAAATAATAATAAATAAATTACCTAGCCCATAAAAGCTAACAACCTCAGGGCTGCTCTCTAAGCAGGTCCACATTCTGCCTGTGGAATGTGTAGTTGATAAGTTGTGTCTGACTCTTTGCAACCTGATGAACAGTAGCCTGCCAGGCTCCCCTGTCCATAATATTCTCCAGGCAAGAATCCTGAAGTTGGTTGCCATTTCCTCCTCTAGGATTAACTTAATACATAAAGATAAATATTGCTCTTGAAAGAGCAAATTATTTTCCTACTTAGAATTTTTTGCTAAAGATCTACTATAAAAATAATTTCTTCTCTATTTCCCTGACATGATAATGATAAAATACATCTATAGTCTCCTCAAACCTCAAGTGTTAAGAGCATATTATCCCATTTGAGTTGGAACACTGCTTCACATAGTCAACATGTTTTTTTTAAGGAACTCTAAGAACTCTCAAGGACAGTAAAAGGAAAACATTCCTGTTGCCTATAGATCTTTCAGGTATATTTTCCCTCAAAGTTTTCTAAATTAAATGATGTGATAATTGGTTTTTATTTGGCTATGGAATATATGTCTGTAAATAAACTTGCTGTGAAAAGAAAGGAAGGAAAGAAATAAAGACTACATTGAGGTATCTGATCAAGTGACATCAGGAATTGAGGACTTGTGGTGACTGAGTTAGCCCTCACACACTCATATAGTATATGCCAGGAACTCACAAATACTCTCATCCGTTCCACTTCTGGTGAAAAGCAGGTCCACCCAGATGAGAGACTGTTTACCAAAGAGTTCTAAATTCTTAAATGTAATCAGTAGAATCGTAAAGGACTCCACTTTCAATCTTTTATTATGCCCTAGCAGTAAAGAATCCCACCTGCAATACAGGAGACTTGAAGGAGACGAGAGTTCGATCCCTGAGTCAGGAAGATCCCCTGGAGAAGGAAATAGAAACCCACTTCAATATTCTTGCCTGGGAAATGCCATCGGCAGAGGGGCCTGGTGGGCTACAGTCCATAGGCTCGCAAGAGACGGACATGACTGAGCACACATGCACGCACCGATACTTTTACACACACACATGCACACACGCACGCCCCCCTGATGCTTAAAGCTAGCCTAGAAGGCACAACCTCTGGTAAACTATTACTGCCCCTCCCCCTCACCACCTTTAATTGTGTTCCTATTATAACTTAGAATGTGTATTTAGTAATATGTTTTCTTGCATTTTGCCTAAACGAAAATCTGATGTTCTCCTTACATTTTTATGTAGAGCTTTAAAAACTTTTTAAATGGAAATATCAAGCTTATTAATCATTTTTTGTTGTTGTTATTAGCCTCATTTCTTGAAATTAAGGGCACAGCCTTATTCCTTTGAGAAACATGTATAGACAGTTATATTTCATCAATGTCCAGTTGGCAGAGGCCCATGGGCAGGTAGCTTAGACTTGTATTTCAGTTCTGAGAAGGGGAGAAACAATCATTAATATATAGAAGTCCTCTTTCCTTATCCTGCTGAAAGGCTGTGCCCTAAATGTTTCCCCCTACCTTGCCTTCTTTCAGTGTCAGGCTCCTTTTTTGGGGTTTCAGGGTGCAGGATCATGGAGAATAGTGGAACAGGAAAAAGAAATTCAGAAAGTTCATTCAGAAGAGATTTAAAGACAAATGCTAGGAAGCAGGCAACCATGATGTCTAAGAGAAGTGAATACAGAAAACAACTAGGAGCTTTAATATATCGCTGTGGTTTGTGAATATCCTTCACAGTGTTTAAGAAATACAAGCCAAAAAAAAAAAAAAAAACGTGTATTTTGGAAATAGATTTTGTTTGATGGAGTGTTTTCCTGTGATCTCAGCAGTCCTCTGTACTACCACATGTATTATAATTTTATAAACATAGCTTTTAAAATTCATGAACACAGACATATGCACATCTCTGCAATTCTCTATAATGTATGTTCCCAATGTCTCAGATTCTTGGTTTCCCACATCCCTCTCTTTTTCTCATTAGAGGCCCCCTCTGGTCTCATAGTGGTTTCCTTTTCCCCGGCCACTTAATGAACAGTTACTTAAATGAACCATGATAAATGTCTGTCCTGGCATGGTCTCAAGTTAAATTCATTATAAATGTTGGGTCACTTAGGCTAAAATGCCTCTTATCATCTTAGAAAATGAAATTGCAGGCTCATTTTCCAGAAGTAGCTAAAGGAAGCCTGCATTCATCAGTCCTCTCACTGTTGAGGTAGTACAGCCTAGCGGTTAAGAGTTCAGCTCTGAAACTCGTCCTCCTGCTTCAGTTCTAGTCCAGCTGATGTCTGTGAGTGCATGTGCTAAGTCATTCAGTCGTGTCCAGCTCGTTGCAACCTTATGGACATGGACTGTAGCCTGCCTGGCTCCTCTGTCCAAGGGATTCTCTAGGCAAGAATACTGGACTGGGTTACCATGCCCTCCCCCAGGGCATCTTCCTGACCCAGGGATCAAACCTTATGTCTCTCTTATGTCTTATGTCTCCTGCATTGGCAAGCATCTTTTATGTCTCCTGCATTAGTAAGTATCTCTTATGTCTCCTGCATTAGTAAGTATCTCTTATGTCTCCTGCATTAGTAAGTATCTCTTATGTCTCCTGCATTAGTAAGTATCTCTTATGTCTCCTGCATTAGTAAGTATCTCTTATGTCTCCTGCATTGGCAGGCGGGTCCTTTACCACTAGTGCCACATGGGAAGATACTGTCTGTGTTAATCTCAGAAAAGTTACTTTGTCTTGTCATGCCTTGGTTTGTTCACCTAAAAGGAAAATATTGATAACGCTATCCTCACAAGGTTGTGGTGACCCTATAAATGAAGGTGTTCATGTAAATAACTTAGAGTACCTGGCACTTAGTAAAATAACTGCCCACCCATTCACAAAAGAATGTAGTTTAAGAAGTTGTCCTGGTAACCAAAGGGAAAAGAGGGGAGGGATAAATAAGGGAGGGGGGATAAATAAGGAGGGTGGGATTAGTATATACACACGACTGTATTAAATACATAAGCAACAAGGACCCACTGTATAGCACAGGGAACTACACTCAATATTTTGTAATAATAAGGGAAATGAATCTGAAAAAGAATATATATATATATATATATATATATATATACACACACGCACACTGAATCATTTCTCTGCACACCTGAAACTAACACCATATTGTAAATCAATAATATTTGAATAAAAAATAAAATTTTAAAAAGGAGTTGCCCAGCAGATGTTTCATGAAAAGTTGATAGAATTGAAGGTGACCCTGTTTGGTGATTTGTATTTGAGTTCCTGGGTTCTAATATATCCATTCACTCACTAAAAGGTGATTCACTGAGCCCTAGCCGTGATAGTTGTGGCATATGTCAGCAATCATGGCACAGGTGTTGCCCCCAAAGAGTCCCCAGACCACAGAGGGAATGAGCATGTAACAGACAAAATGGACTGGGAAAATGCAAGAATGTTTTTTAAAAGCCTGTAAGGTACAAAGCTCATGCAAAATAAAGACTAGTTAAGATTGTCCAGGAACTCTAGGAAGGCTTCCTAAAGGAGGTGAAATGTTAGCTGACTTGTTGAAGGGTGAACAGGCACCCACCAGGCAAATGATTCAGAGAAATCAATTCCAGGCAAAGTAAATAGCAAACAAAGTTATGAAGTAGCAAGCAATTTAGTTTTACTAGAATATAACATGTGAGTCAAGAAATGGGAAGAAAGGGAGCTAGAGCAGTGGCTTGGAGCCATGAAGACCTCCCAGCCTTGTTAAGTTGGATCTAATTCAGAGAGGCCTCCTATTTATTGCAAATCTTGTGTTTATTTAACTAGGGCCCCAACTCACAGTTGCTTCCATACACTGAGTCAGCAGACATGACCAAAAAGTTATTTCGTTCCACCCACCTCAGCATTTTCCTACATTCAGTTCAGTTTAGTCGCTCAGTCGTGTCTGACTCCGCGACCCCATGAATCGCAGCACACCAGGCATCCCTGTCCATCACCAACTCCCGGAGTTCACTCAGACTCACGTCCATCGAGTCAGTGATGCCATCCAGCCATCTCATCCTCTGTCATCCCCTTCTCCTCCTGCCCCCAATCCCTCCCAGCATCAGAGTCTTTTCCAATGAGTCAACTATTCGCATGAGGTGGCCAAAGTACCGGAGTTTCAGCTTTAGCATCATTCCTTCCAAAGAAATCCCAGGGCGGATCTCCTTCAGAAAGGACTGGTTGGATCTCCTTGCAGTCCAAGGGACTCTCAAGAGTCTTCTCCAACACCACAGTTCAAAAGCATCAATTCTTTGGTGCTCAGCTTTCTTCACAGTCCAACTCTTCACATCCATACATGACCACTGGAAAAACCATAGCCTTGACTAGACGGACCTTTGTTGGCAAAGTGATGTCTCTGCTTTTGAATATGCTATCTAGGTTGGACATAACTTTCCTTCCAAGGAGTAAGTGTCTTTTAATTTCATGGCTGCAGTCACCATCTGCAGTGATTTTGAAGCCCCCAAAAATACAGTCTGACACTGTTTCCCCATCTATTTCCCATGAAATAATGGGACCGGATACCATGATCTTCGTTTTCTGAATGTTGAGCTTTAAGCCAACTTTTTCACTCTCCTCTTTCACTTTCATCAAGAGGCTTTTTAGTTCTTCTTCACTTTCTGCCATAAGGGTGGTGTCATCTGTATATCTGAGGTTATTGATATTTCTCCCGGCAATCTTGATTCCAGCTTGTGTTTCTTCCAGTCCAGCATTTCTCATGATGTACTCTGCATAGAAGTTAAATAAGCAGGGTGACAATATACAGCCTTGACGTACTCCTTTTCCTATCTGGAACCAGTCTGTTGTTCCATGTCTGGTTCTAACTGTTGCTTCCTGACCTGCATACAGGTTTCTCAAGAGGCAGATCAGGTGGTCTGGTATGCCCATCTCTTTCAGAATGTTCCACAGTTTATTGTGATGCACACAGTCAAAGGCTTTGGCATAGTCAATAAAGCAGAAATAGATGTTTTTTCTGGAACTCTCTTGCTTTTTCCATGATTCAGAGGATGTTGGCAATTTGATCTCTGGTTCCTCTGCCTTTTCTAAAACCAGCTTGAACATCAGGAAGTTCACAGTTCACATATTGCTGAAGCCTGGCTTGGAGAATTTCCTACATAGCACCATTTGAATGGAGTGCTTGAATTTGGAAACTTGAAAATTCTAGGAATTCACCTACAATAAGAAAAGCAGCAGCTTGAATAAAATATAAATAGGTCTATCAAGATGTGGGCAGAGACCCTGATAGAACTATTTGCAGTGAGCACTATAACTTTCTCATTAAACACCAATTCTTCATTTGCAGAGATTGACACTTTTATGACTTATGGGTTCAATTTTTCCTTAGAACCTCTTGTCCAGACTAAGCTAGTCATCACTTCCTATTTCTAGAAATATTCTGGCTTCTCATCCTTCTTCTGAATTTTTTTAAACTAACTTGTTAAGGAGCCTTTCCCCTACCTTGTCTTTCATCTTACACACCTGTCTATTTGCATTTTTCCGTTCATGCTATTTCAGTACAGTCTGAAAGGGGACTACTTTCCTCCGTCTAATTAAGTACTTAGAAGCCGTCTCAGCATGGCTTAGGTTGCACCAGTCTTTGGGCTAATGCATTCTCACTTCACTTATCTTTCTTCACAGCTTTCCCAAAGTGTCACCTTTGGGCACTTTTCTAATAAAAATGAGTTTTTGCCAAAAGGTTATCATCTCCATTGATTACCAACTCTATCCTCAGCCATAGGTCTACAGAACTAGATTAATAATTTCAGTCTTCCTGGTTTTCCTGACAACCATGCTTTGGCTAACCAGGAGCCCAGTCAAGAATCTGGCTACCAGGCTAAAACTGCTTACACCCTAGACATCACATCTGTCCAGCCTGTTCTAATGGATCCTCTTCTTTCCCATGACCTGGGACCCTCCTATATCTTTCTGTTTGGGGTAAAAAGGAATAATTAATCAGTCAGTTGCTGATAAGAGGAATTGTCTGCCTCAGAACTGCATATCATTTCTATAGAATCTTTGTCTGTTTTCCCTTTCAAAAATTTCCCTTTTGCCCACCAAACAAAATTAAAGTGTTAGTTACTCAGTCATATCTGACTCTTTGTGACCCCATGCAGTGTAACCCACCAGGCTCCTCTGCCCATGGAATTCTCCAAGCAAGAATGCTGGAGTGGGTAGCCATTCCCTTCTCTGTGGATCTCCCCAACACAGGGATAGATCCTATGTCTCTTGCATTGCAAGAGGATTCTTTGCCATCTGAGGCACCAGGGAAGCCCTACCAAACAAAATAGTCTTGTTTAATATGTGGTGCTTTGGCTTCTCTTATAATTGCTGCCTCCTCAATAGAAAAATCCCATTGGGGCTCATTTAAATTCTTTAACTCTTTCCTGACATGCAGCAGAGAGGTTTCCTAAGTCTCAAAGCACTTTACTAAATAAATAAATTACATTCCTATCTTTGGCATTGTTCCAACAATAATCAATTTTCAAAATTGAAAGATATGTATCAAATAGCCAAATCCCCATAGTATATGCATATATTGGCTCAGTCTCTGTGGGGTCTCTGGGTCCTGGTGCACATAAGGTTATGTTTGAGAAAAGAAGGGATGCTAAAGGATCATTGAAAAAGCAAGAGAGTTCTAGAAAAAACATCTATTTCTGCTTTATTGACTATGCCAAAACCTTTGACTGTGTGGATCACAATAAACTGTGGAAAATTCTGAAAGAGATGGGAATCCCAGACCACCTGACCTGCCTCTTGAGAAACCTGTATGCAGGTCAGGAAGCAACAGTTAGAACTGGACATGGAACAACACACTGGTTCCAAATAGGAAAAGGAGTACGTCAAGGCTGTATACTGTCACCCTGCTTATTTAACTTAGATGCAGAGTGCATCATGAGAAATGCTGAGCTGCAGGAAGCACAAGCTTGAATCAAGATTGCTGGGAGAAATATCAATAACCTCAGATATGCAAATGACACCACCCTTATGGCAGAAAGTGAAGAGGAATTAAAGAGCCTCTTGATGAAAGTGAAAGAGGAGAGTGAAAAAGTTGGCTTAAAGCTCAACATTCAGAAAACTAAGATCATGGTATCTGGTCCCATCACTTCATGGCAAATAGATGGGGAAATAGTGAAAACAGTGGCTGACTTTATGTTTCTAGGCTCCAAGATTGCTGCAGATGGTGATTGCAGCCATGAAATTAAAAGACACTTACTCCTTGGAAGCAAAGTTACGACCAACCTAGACAGCATATTAAAAAGCAGAGACATTACTTTGCCAACAAAGGTCCATCTAGTCAAGGCTGGTTTTTCCATTGGTCATGTATGGATGTGAGAGTTGGACTATAAAGAAAGCTGAGTGCCGAAAGAATTGATGCTTTCGAACTGTGGTGTTGGAGAAGACTCTAGAGAGTCCCTTGGACTGCAAGGAGATCCAACCAGTCCTTCCTAAAGGAGATCATCCCTGAGTGTTCATTGGAAGGACTGATGTTGAAGCTGAAACTCCCTGATGCAAAGAGCTGACTCATTTGGAAAGACCATGATGCTGGGAAAGACTGAGGGCAGGAGGAGAAGGGGATGACAGAGGATTAGATGATTGGATGGCATCACCGACTCAATGGACATGGGTTTGGGTGGACTCTGAGAGTTGGTGATGGACAGGGAGGCCTGGCGTGCTGCGGTTCATGGTGTCGCATAGGACATGACTGAGCAACTGAACTGAAAGACAAAGGAGAAAAGGAAGCAATAGCCACTTGAGTGCAGAGTTCCAAAGAAGAGCAAGGAGAGATAAGAAAGCCTTCCTCGGTGATCAATGCAAAGAAACAGAGGGAAACAATAGAACGGGAAAGACTAGAGATCTCTTCAAGAAAATTAGAGATACCAAGGGAACATTTCATGCAAAGATGGGCTCAATAAAGGACAGAAATGGTATGGACCTAACAGAAGCAGAAGATATTAAGAAGAGGTGGCAAGAATACACAGAAGAACTATACAAAAAACCATCTTCATGACACAGATAACCATGATGGTGTGATCACTCACCTAGAGCCAGATATCCTGGAATGTCGAGTCAAGTAGGCCCTTGGAAACAACACTACAAACAAAGCTAGTGGAGGTGATGGAATTCCAGTTGAGCTATTTCAAATCCTGAAAGATGATGCTGTGAAAGTGCTGCACTCAATACGCCAGCAAATTTGGAAAACTCAGCAGTGGCCACAGAACTGGAAAAGGTCAGTTTTCATTCCAGTCCCAAAGAAGGGCAATGCCAAAGAATGTTCAAACTACCACACAATTGCACTCATCTCACATGCTCAACATTCTCCAAGCCAGACATTCAAGCTGGATTTAGAAAAGGCAGAGGAACCAGAGATCAAATTGCCAACATCCGCTGGATCATGGAAAAAGCAAGAGAGTTCCAGAAAAACATCTACTTCTGCTTTATTCATTATGCCAAAGCCTTTGACTGTAAGATCACAACAAACTGTGGAAATTCTTCAAGAGATGGGAATACCAGACCACCTGACCTTCCCCCTGAGAAATCTGTATTCAGGTCAAGAAGCAACAGTTAGAACTAGACATGAAACAACAGACTGGTTCCAGATAGGAAAAGGAGTACGTCAAGGCTGTATATTTTCACCCTGCTCATTTAAATTATATGCAGAGTACCTTATGCGAAAGATTAGGCTGAAGCACAAGCTGGAATCAAGATTGCTAGGGAAAATATCAATAACTTCAAATACACAGATGGCACCACCCTTATGGCAGAAAGTGAAGAGGAAGTAAAGAGCCTCTTGATGAAGGTGAAAGAGGAGAGTGAAAAAGCTGGCTTAAAACTCAACATTCAAAACTAAGATCATGGCATCTGGTCCCATTGCTTCATGGCAAATAGATGGGGAAACAATGGAAATAGTGAGACTTTTATTTTCTTGGGCTCCAAAATCATTGCAGATGCTGACTGCAGCCATGAAATTAAAAGCTGCTGGCTCCTTGGAAGAAAAGTTGTGACCAACCTAGACAGCATATTAAAAGCAGAGATATTACTTTGCTGACAAAGGTCCATCTAGTCAAAGCTATGGTTTTTCCAGTAGTCATGTATGGATGTGAGAGCTGGACCATAAAGAAAGCTGAGTGCCAAAGAATTGAAGCTTTTGAACTGTGGTGTTGGAGAAGACTCTTGAGAGTCCCTTGGACTACAAGGAGATCCAACAAGTCAATCCTAAAGGAAATAAATCCTGAATATTCATTCGAAGGAGTGATGCTGAAGCTGAAATTCCAATGCTTTGGCCATTTGATGTGAAGAACTGACTCATTGAAAAAGACCCTGATTCTGGGAAAGATTGAAGGCAGGAGGAGAAAGGGATGACAGAGGATGAGATGGTTGGATGGCATCACCAAGTCAATGGACTTGAGTCTGAGCAAGCTCTGAGAGTTGGTGGTGGACAGGGAAGCCTGGCATGCTGCAGTCCACGGGGTTGCAAAGAGTCAGACACAACTGAACAACTGCACTAAACTGATGCATATATTGTATAGTTTTGCTGTTTCTGTTTTTTCATTACTTAAATAATAAGGAAACCAAAGCAAGAGGATTTATAAAAGCTGATAAGGAGAAGCTTTTACATTCATATAGACACTCCTGACTCTAAACAAATAATACATTTTCAATAAACATATCCCTATTGTGATGTCAGCTCTGTACATTGGAAAGATTGGTTTCACTTCAGTTTTTGTATCCTAACACAGACTTAGAATTTTAAATAATATTGTTGTCCCCAAAATACATGTAATTATTCAGAGTAGACCCACTAAGATGTTTAAATGCTTCAACTGAAGACAACCCTGTAGAATTTTCATTAATTATGTGAATGGGTAATGTATAATAGCATGTGTGGTTAATTATCAACTTATGTTGAATTTAACAGAAATTCTGCCCTTCTAGTTCATAGTTACTAACAATAGATTCCTTTACATGCTGATGCATACCAGAAACACTATGACAATTGTCTGAGGAAGTCCTATTAACTGTGAAAGGCCTTCATAAAAGAAACTCTGCCCTTGACATTATTTATTGAATTGTTTTGAGAAAGGCTGATAGCCACAGTGAGAACACAGGTTGTGAATTCAAAGTAATGTCATTTAAAATATGACCTGTAAGAAAATTTATGGCTTTATCCACTTTGCCTATACAAATGCCTCAAGTATAAATCATAAAACAGAAAGAACACGTATCAAGTGTGTGTCGGTAAGCTGACAAGAACTAGGAAAATGAAAGCACCTTTAGGCCATTGTACCCAAAGACCCGAGGGTTGAATTTCCTGGAGGGCAGGTGCTGTAATCTAATATATGATTGTTGCTTCTTTAGAAAATATTTCAATATCCAAGCAGGCGCTGGGGTTGCATGGATATTGTTCGGTCTGTGGTTTGCAGTATCTGTGGATTGGGAAGGGACTCTGGAGCTCACACCTAGCCACAGTCTGCGCCTGCTGCTTATTCGCCACTTCTAACTGATCCATCTGAAACGCTAGCTGGGTTCTGGTTTTGTGTGTGTGTGTGTGTCCAATTGCTCTACCATATTGTGTTGGTTTCTGTCATGCATCAACAAGAATCAGCCACAGGTATAGGTACGTCCCCTCCCTCCTGAAGCCCCCTCCTATCTCCTTCACCATCCCACCCCTCTAGGCTGTCACGGAGCACTGGGCTGAGTTCCTCGTGCAGCACTTTTTACAGTAGCTAGGACTTGGAAGCAACCTAGATGGTCATTGACTGACGAATGGATACAGACATTGTGGTACATATATATAATGGAATATTACTCAGCTATTCAAAAATAATGCATTTGAGTCCGTCCTAATGAGGTAGATGAACCTAGAGCCTGTTATACAGAGTGAAATAAGTCAGAAAGACAGAGACAGATATTGTATGTTAACACATGCACATGGAACCTAGAAAGATGGTACAAATGAACCTATTTGCAGGGCAGCAGGGACACTGCTTTTAAAGACTGGAACCAAACAAGTCAGAGGGAAAAATGAGTCTCTGAAAAATAGAAGATAGCAGTTCTTACTTAACCATTGTTTTTCACCTCCTAAGAGAAAAATGACAGGTCACTGGCTATTATCCCCTAGAACTTGTCCCAGGAGATAAATCCTTGTTCTCCAAGCCAGAACGAGATGAATTCTCTGTTCTATAGCCAAGAGATACTATCATTGTTTTAGGCTAGTTTGCAAAGCCAGGGGGTAGCATGGCAAACCACTCCCAATATTCTTGCCTGAAGAATCCCATGTACAGAGGAGTCTGGCAGGCTACAGTCCATGGGGTCACAAAGAGTTAGACGTGACTGAAGCGACTCCATGCACGCATCCTTCAAGGATCATACATTAGGGTACTTGAGTTCCTTGTGAGTTGGTAAAATTCTAGGCTCTTAGGGTACAAAGAAGAGGCAGGCTGAGCTTAGTTAACAAGATCCAGGTAAAACCTCCAACCAACTGCCTGGAATATATACATTTTGGAAAATTGACAGAAAATGCTCCCTAGCAAGAGTGCTAAGTGGAATGGGCTTCTGGGGGAACATTCTAAATAGGAACAGGATCCCCAAGCAGAATTTCCAAAGGAAAGAAAATGAATAATCAGCTTTCTTCTTCCTTTCACATCTGCCTTTCTCCTTATTCAACAACCAGCAAAGGAGCTGTGTTGTTACAAGATGCACACCAGGGAATGGAGCAGCAGCTGGTGTGCAGGCAGCTGAACGCCTGGGCAAGCCCTGGCCCCGGGAAACAAACGCCTCCCAGGTTTAAGGTGGAGCAACAGGGGAAATGAAGCTGGTTCACTTAGGAAGAGGCGCCTAGACTGTGGGGAGGGCCCCCAGACCTCCAGAGCAAATGAAGCCTCACTAAGGCATTTCACAGAAGGAAAACCAACAAAAGTTCATAAAAATGAACTGCCCTTTTTAAAGAGACTGGTATTTAAAATTGTGTTTATAAGAATAGAATCCATAACGGCCCAGAGGAAAGTGGTGGATGGGGCAACGGGGTAGGAGGAGAGTGGCAGTGAAATCATGATATGCTAAACAAACATCTTTCAAAGAGAGAGGACTTGGGCCAAATTCACACTAAGCTCTAATTTACTGTACTCAGCAAAGTCTTCTGCCCTCTTCCTAATAGATTTAGCAGATGATCCTGGTTATTTCTCGGGGTTCCCAAGTGGCTCAGAGGTAAAGAAGCTGCCTGCCAAAGCAGGAGACATGTTTGATCCCTGGGTCAGGAAGATCCCCTGGAGAAGGAAATGGCAACTCACTCCAGAATTCTTGCCTGGAAAATCCCATGGACAGAGGAGCCTGGCGAGCTGCAGTCCACAGGGTCACAAAGGAGTTGGCCACGATTTAGCAACTAAACAACAACCTGGTTATTTCTTTACACTTATTAGTATTTCACAGATGAAACAGGCTCATACAGAACGGTACTAATCCCCAGTGAAATAGAAGCACTTAAAAAATTTCATGTCATGGTTGGGATTTTGCCAGTATGGAAGGAATCCATTCTCAAAATACACAAAACTAGGAGGAAAAAAGTCATTCCATGATTGTTACTGAATCAAGTCTGGCTGCTTGCCACTGAAAAAATCAATATGAGACAGGGAGATGTTGGGAGAGGGAAAGGTTTCTTTAATCAGAATGTTAGCAATCTGGGGAGATGGTGGACTCAGTGTTCCCCCTAAAATCACCTCCAAAGATTCTGTTTGGCCATGGAAGTTTTAAGAGGAAGAAGAGAGTTAACCTCAGTTAGTCACTGAGATGGGGAGTCAGAGTCGTGTCCGTCCCCCACTGCGTGGAGGCTCATCAGCTTCTTGTAATTGTCCTTTAGGTGTTATCTCGTTTATACAGTTTAGTCACACAGTTTCTTCATGAAATTACGGGAGGGGAAGCTAGGAAAGAGATCTGGTCATCTGTTATTTATTCTTCCTATCAACTTCTTTGATCTACAGAAAGAGCCAACAACTTAGGCAAGCTATTGTGTGACTAAAAGATTTGCAATGTGTGCTTAGGCCAGAGTTGATCAGAGTATGGGGGTGCCTGGTTTAAAAGTTCATCGCAATAGAGCTTTGCTGAAGTGACAAGAAAGGGGGCTTCCTCATGAGGGCAGTTTCCTGTAAAGAGCTGCCTATGTGATGAAATTACATAATTGATATCTTGATGGATTTGCTGTCTAGAAGCCTTTGAAATTGTTACATGGCAATTTACACCCCTAGTTCTATGTCTGTTACTACCATTGACTGAAGTATGGCAAAGCAGTGAGGGGGTGCAGGTGGGCAAGAGCCTTGGATGACTCCTGAGATCTTCCTCCTAGAATTTCCAGTGTCCCCAAAACTCTCCCATTTCAGAGGGCACAGACTCTTGACCCATCTCCTCCTCCGCATCATATCTGAGATTCTTCAACTATAAGAATCTAATAAATATACTCCTGAGGATGCATTAAAAATTCAGTGAGCATTTTTTTAGAAAGAATGAACGAACAGCTGTTTAGTGTAACACGCTGGGCTGGGCCCAGTGGACATGGGCAGGGGGAGTGGAGACACATCTACTCTCACACAATAGAAGCCGCAACAATAACTCAGGGGACTGTGGAAGCAAATGCTGAAGAGGGCAGGCTCTGTAGTATCAGATGCAGTAGACCTGGCTTCTGTAGATGCCTTGTTTTCTAGTTTCCTAGCACATTCATTGCTCATCCCAGGGGCGAACTGCAGGAATTTCATTTGGAAAAATAATCAGAGAAAGCAAGAGGCTACCAAGGGTGCTCTATCCTGAAATGTTCAGGCTTAGATTGTTTTTTCACCCAAGAGAAGGTGAAGCTTGATAGAAGGCTCTGGCTTTTTTGTTCATTTGTCTTTGGTTTCACTTTTTTAATCAGAGAATAATTGCTTTACAGTGTTGTGTTAGTTTCTGCTGTTCAGCAGCATGAATCAGCTCTAAGCATACCAATGTCCCCTCCCACTTGAGCCTCCCTCCCTCCCTCCCGCCCCTGATTCCCACCTCTCTAGGTCATCACAGACCGCCAAGCTGAGCGCCCTGTGCTATACAGCTATCTATTTGAGCTCCCTGCGCCATGTATTAGCTATCTACTCTATACATGGTAGAGAAGGTGGGACAAATTAAAGTCATGTATTCAAGCTGCATCCTTTGTGTTCCACACTGCTCCCCTCGTGTCACTGACATTTTGGGCTGGATGATTAAACCAAAGTAGAGTGTTCGGACAGCACAGTGTTTCTTCATCCTTACACTGTAGGTGTGTGTTTTCTGGCAAGATCTGCCTATGTCAGTGTGGATTCTGTAGTGGGTTGTAGGTTCTTTTTCCAGGATTCCAGATCTGTCACCCACTAGTGCTGTGACCTTGGGTGGGCTGCTTGACCACTGAGGGTCTCAGCATTTTCACCTGTAAAAGAGGTTAAGAAAATCCATATGCCTGCTTCAGCAAGCTACTTTAAAGACCCAGTGAGAATGCCTGAAGGCAATGAGGGATGGAAGATATTGCTGTGACCTGCCTCTGAGTTATAACTGAATTCACAAAGAGCCGAGTGCCTGGAATCCAGAGGGGTGAGCACTTAGTTATGTGAATCACACATTTAATTGTCCACAGGGCAGCCTCTTTCTCTGCTTCCCCAGGGGGAGCTTTTCTGTGGTCAACATTGCTGTGGTCCCAGAGGCTGAAGTGGGGCTGGGCAGGGATTAGCGAGGGCCATGTGTGCCCTTTTATGATAGAAATAGACCAACAAATGCCTCCTCAGGCGGAGTAGCAAGAGGAGGTCTGCACCTGGCCCTGGGTTTTTATCATGTTTCCTTTTATTTTTCCCTGAAGAATTGGATTAGACTCTGTGTGGAATTGTGAATACCCACACCTACTTCATGACGGGACAGCAGAGCAATCTGTTTTCAAAGGCCAAATCTGTTTTGCTTTTTTTTTTTTTTCGTACCCTATGCTCTGTGGTTTTTCTCTCCTCTCCTCATCCCAGTGAGGGTTTTTTTTTTCTTCATCATTTTGAGTCAGCAACTTACCAGTAACAAAGGTACCCAGCTGTTCTCTGAGTTCTAATCTCTAAACAACTTTTAATAGGTCCTGCCTGCCTTCCACGCTGTGGGCTGCCACAATAACACACCAGATTGCAGGTATTTTAAGGAGGGTTCTGAGGATTATGGCCAAGTGTGGTTTTGCCCAGTAGATTTAGGAACAGAATCTCTAATATATCCCTATAATCTTTTGTTTTCCTTTGATAGATAGGTTTGAACAGTTTGCTATGATGCAGACTTGAGAGGGAGCTGACAGGGCTCTCCCGACTGTACCCGTGAAACCCTGGACGAACGATAATCGTAGCTGACACCCACAGAGCAGATTATAATTATCTCAAGTAATCCCACCCCAACAAGAATGCTGTGTCGCAGATACTTCATTGCCCCCATTGCATAGATGAGGAAACGGAGCTCTGCAGAGGTTAAGTAACTAAAGTCACACAGCAAGGACATGGCAGACCCCAGGTTCCAAGGAAGGCAATCTGACTCCATCAGAATCCATTTGCTTCTGCTGAAGTGTGGGTAGAAGCACAGACCAATTTCTCAATTCATGCAAAACACAGAAAGTAAAACATGGTGCGATGGTCCCATTTTATTTAGTGCATGTCTCCAATATCCAGGACAAGCCCACCACTGAAATCACACCTGCATACAATCCCAGTCTTCAGGGAGACTTCATTTTTTTTTTTTTTTCCATTTTAAAGACTCATTAGCCAAGAAGGAGCTTGACTATGTGGAAAACTTGACCTAGCACTATAAAGCCTCACTAAACTAGATTCTTTAATTACTACCATAGAATCAAACATCAGACTCAAAAAAAAAAAAAAAATATATATATATATATATGGAAGGGATTGTATGAATTAAATCATTGTTCTCAAAAAGACACCTCTTTCTCTCTCCTTCCTCCTTACTCTCAAGTGCACTGTGGCCCTGGGAAGTTCAGCTTGTCAAAAACGCACACGTAGATCCAGGATTCAGAATGTCTACGTTATCAGGACAGGGTGGCCGAAGTTTAGCTTTGTACCAACTAGAAAGTAATGTTTACTAAGCAAAATGATATTGGAAACACACTTGCAATGGACTATTTAAGCTAGTCAAGAGAATAAATTGCTTCCAAGCTTACATTCACATGGAAATGATTGAAATACTAATTATAAGCCATTCTTACCTTTTCATTAAAGCCTGTTCCCTGAGGCCTCTGTTAGGTACAACTTTATTAAGTCACCATTCCTGACTATTTAGAATAGCATCTCTTTCTTAGAAAAACAAACTATCTTAATTCAGATTTTTCTTTGGCTCAGATAGACATCTGGCCCTCCTACCCCTAAACCTGATAAATATTTCACCAAGAAATAATTATTGAGTGCATCCTACATGTCAGGCCCTGTGGTAGGCCCTGGCAATCCAAGGGTGGATAAGATTTTATTTCTATTTCGAAAAGGTCCATATAGCTTTAATTTTGTTCTTCTCAAGAGTTCAGAAGCTTTCCATTCATGAATATTTAAGACCACGTGGGCAGCAATGATGTGGGGAGAGAGGATTAAAGAATCACCAGATGATACTTCATTTCCTCTGAATAATATGATCCCAGATTCACCTCTGCTTGTGGACCAAATAGATTTGTCAACTGCCACATGTTAGTATTTGTTGGTGTTTAGGCTCTCAGTCGTGTCCAGCTCTTTGCAACCCCATGGACTGCAGCACTCCAGACTTCCCTGTTCTTCACCATCTCCCAGAGTTTGCTCAAACTCATATCCATTGAGTCAGTGATGCCATCCCACCGTCTCATCCTCTGTTGCCCCCTTCTCCTCCTTCCTTCAATCTTTCCCAGGATCAGGGTCTTTTCCAAGGAGTCAGCTCTTTGCATCAGATGGCCAGAGTATTGCTTCAGCTTCAGCATCAGTCCTTCCAATGAACATTCAGGGTTGATTTCCTTTAGGATTCCCTGGTTTCATCTCCTTGCTGTCCAAATGTTAGTATTATTATATATTAAGAAGTTGAATTTGAATTTCGATCATTGATATTGCAATGTAATAGAAGGTAGAAGGACCCAGTAGTTCCTAACAGAACTTGATTTTGAAAGACAGCAACGTCTCTTCTGTTCAGTATCTTTAGAGATAGATGGATCCTGTGACCATTTTCCAACTCACTGAATCCATAACCACTGAAGCCCCAAACTTAGTTTTCTAGTATCCATTCTAAATTGAAATCTTTTTCAGTGGATAAAGTCCAGTTGCATGCACTATTGAATAGAAAGCATTACTGACTTCTATCCTTTTGGTTATTTGGTCTGGGATCCATCTTGGGTTCTTCGTTCTTCCCCCAGTGCTTATCAGGTCTCCCTCATTATATATTCAGCATTCAGCCTCTTCTTACCTTGACCTCCACATGCTGGTGCAAGCCTTGTCGTCTCGCATCAGCTTCATTCTGGTAATCTTCTGAAGCTCCCTGTTTCTGTGCTTCCACCTTAGAATCTCTTGTGATCCTTTAAAATTATAAGGCCTGCCAAATTCTGCAATGGTTTTTCATCCATCACAGATCACATGGCCTAAGGAGACCTTCATGATTTGGCTCATTTCACTCCCCTATCTCCCTCTGTCTAGTTCTCACCACCCCCTAAGTTGCTTGCATGCTCAGTCTTGTCCAACTCTTGCGACCCTATGGACTGTAGCCCACCAGGCTACTCTGTCCATAGGATTTTCCAGGCAGGAGTACTGGAGTGGGTTGCCATTTCGCTGCCCTCTGCTATTTCTTAAATAGGCCAGACATGTCTCCATCGTGGGCACCTGCTGTGCCCTCTGTCAGGAATACTCTTCCTCTGAATACACCGTAGTTGCTGCCTCACTGCCATCATGTCTTTCCTCAAATGTCATTTCATACAAGGCCCTTAGCCTCCATTTCAAATTGCAACCTCCCCACCTGACACTGCCTTTCCTTTTTCCCTGCTTGATTTTTACTGTGAAACTTTTCTATGCGTCTTAATCACTTTGATTTCCCCTGACACGTGCACCAGAATGGAAGCACAATGAGGGCCAGGATTTTTCCTGTTGTTCACTTCAGTATTCCCTGCCAGGAGAAGAGTGCCTAGCACATCAGTATGCACTTAATAGCAGCCTATGTAAGTAACTAATCTGTGAATGAGTAGCATCATTACCAACCCTTAGCTGAGGCCCTACCTGTACCTAAAGATGTATATCAGAGTCTGCAGGTACAAAGGAAGCATGTATAGTTTGCCAACAAAGGAATGATACAGTCCATTGCTTTGATTTGTTTCCACATTTGTAAAAGGACATGAATTTATAACATTTTAGAAATAGAACTAAATGGCTTCACTGTGTCATTTTGAATCCTTGTCTGCCTTTTACAGATTGTCTGTTTCTTCCATCATTAATGGACCAGTCCTCATCACTTTTTGCTCTTACCAGCACCACCTTCTCAAACTACATCCTGGCCTGTTGTTCATAATGTATGGTAGCATCAGAACATGTTAGAATTTGCCCTCAAATACTACCAATTAGTTTCAGAGAAAAATCTGAGTGACTTGAGACTGAAGCGATGGTACATTTCTGCTTGGTCACTGTGATACCAACACTTTGCACACTTAATATATGCTGTTAGATGCTTAATGCACATCGGCTACTCAGTGCTTTATTTATATTGTGTTTCCAACCCATTTTACCTATTTGCGATTGCCTGATATTCGGCTCATAAGGGAGGGGAGTTTTTCTGGGCCAGTTGTTTTTTGTTTCTTTTTTCTTTTTTTTATCTTGGGTGCAGTCGTAAGATTTTTCTATTTCTCAGAAGTTTTGTAAAGACTTTTTCTAAATTAGTTCCTTAAATAACAGTGTGTCTGTTGGTTTATGGTGTTATACTTACTAGTCACTATGTAAATATCAAGTCTATTAATTAAAATTCCACATTATTTGATAAAAGGAAATTAAGATAAAGTAAATATGCACTTTCTATAATGTATAACTAAAGACCTTCTTGATGAGAGTGAAAGAGCTAGCTTAAAACTTAACATTCAAAAAACTAAGGTCATGGCATCTGGTCCCATCACTTCACAGCAAATGGATGGGGAAAAAGTGAAAACAGTGACAGATTTTATTTTCTTGGGCTCCAGAATCACTGTAGATGGTGACTACAGCCAAGAAGTTAAAAGACACTTGCTCCTTGGAAAGAAAGCTATGGCAAACCTAGACAGCATGTTAAAAAACAGAGACATCACATTGCCAACAAAGGTCTGCATAGTCAAAGCCATGGCTTTTCCATAGTCATGTATGGATATGAGAGTTGGACCATAAAGAAGACTGAGTGCCGAAGAATTGATGTTTTCAAACTGTGGTGTTGGAGAAGACTCTTGAGAGTCCTTTGGACAGCAAGGAGATGAAACCAGTCAATCCTAAAGGAAATCAACCCTGAATATTTATTGCAAGGACTGACACTGATGCTGAAACTCCAATACTTTGGCCACGTGATCCAAAGAGCCGACTCATTGGAAAAGACTCTGATGCTGGGAAAGATTGAGGGCAGGAGGAGAAGGTGACAAGAGAGGATGAGATGGTTGGATGGCATCACTGACTCAATGGACATGAGTGTGAGCAAACTCTGGGACATAGTGAAGGACAGGAAAACCGGGCATGCTGCCGTCAATGGGGTCGCAAAGAGCTGTACACCACTTAGTGACTGATAATACTTCCAAATCTCAGAAGCAGCCTCATCCAAGGAAGACCATTTTCTCATGTCTCTCTTTGTGTTGAACATGAATTATTCAAGGCCAAGTTCACACCTACCACTAGTACTACTACTACTAAGTCGCTTCAGTTGTGTCCGACTCTGTGCAACCCCACAGACAGCAGCCCACCAGGCTCCACCGTCCCTGGGATTCTCCAGGCAAGAACACTGGAGTGGGTTGCCATTTCCTTCTCCAATGCAGGAAAGTGAAAAGTGAAAGTGAAGTTGCTCAGTCATGTCCGACTCTTCGCGACCCCATGGACTGCAGCCTACCAGGCTCCTCCGTCCATGGGATTTTCCAGGCAAAAGTACTGGAGTGGGGTGCCGTTGCCTTCTCCGACCACTAGTGCTACTTCCCCATAATTTCTGGCCTTACCTGCAGCTTCAGTGACAGCCAGATATGGCCTGAAGTATAAGGAAGATTTTAACAGGTCAGAACACTGTCTCCTTAGAGATCAGCTTTATGTCTGTCTTCTGCTCTGTGGTGGCCTTGAGTCATCCTCTCTGATTTCTGGGATTCCAGATTCATTTTCTTACGCTCATCACTGGAAATCTGTCCTTTCCTTCAAAAGGAACCTTGCTTCTTCTCTAGGGGCTGCAGAACTATTGTGCCTTTATGCTTTGCTCTCTGGCTTACACCTTTGATCCATCTAACAGGAAATGCTAAGCCACATAATTGCACATTAATAATAAATAATAATGAATGCCTTTTTATTCTACTTGACAGAGACTCTAAGATCCTCCTACATGTTAGTATATTTAATCTTCACAGTACCCCCATGAAAGTTATCTTTAATGTTTAAAATAGCTAGTAGCTCCCATCAGCTAGTGATGAAATTAATGCAGAACATATATAGACATGCATATGTGGGTATGTGTCTGTGGGCAGGGGGAAGTTTTATTTGAACCACAGGGGGGAAAATGTTTTCAAGTAGGAAAATAACCATTCAGAGAAGTTTATAACATAATTATAATCAAAATAATCTGCTATTTAATTATTATAAGCTTTGACTATGCTTTTAAAATGTATCTTTTATTCTTGCCTGTCTCGGGTCACTTTCCCTATCTCCTATTACCATTTCCTTCTTCTTATTTCTGACTCTTCTCTGTGTTACAGATGTGGTTCCTTTCATAGCTCCTCCTGGTGCTGGCACTCTGTGTGCTAAATTTCTCTACCTTCCTTTCAGTTTCAAAGCACTCTTCACCATTTCTATCACCATAGATCCACAAACCTTGCATCTTTCTGCTCTTTGTCTTTTGAATAGCTCTGAGGAGTACCCTGCCTGTGTTTAATTTACACCTTAGTGATTCTCAATGTGTTGGCCATGGATCAAAGGCATAATAACAGTTGGGATGCTCGTTAAGATTCAGATTCCTGGATCCCAACCTCAAGAAATGATGACTTGGTGGGTCTCACCTTGCAATCTTGCAATAGTCTAGTGATAGTAATACATAATAAAATTTGAAAATCACTGTTCTAGATTTTTAAAATTGTTTTACCATTTGATTCTTTAAGAGGCCTTGTTTTTTGGACATTTTAAATCGTGAAACAAAATAAGAATTAAGCAGCTGTCTTCAGAGGGAGGAGTTCCCTCCATAGTGGACCTTTTACATACTCACTCTCATCCAGGCCTAACAGTCCCATTTCTGAAAGCTTTTGTGAGCCTTCCTAGTAAGCATCTAACAAGTACTTCTCTGTGAAGTATTTGATGGTTGCCTTGGGGCCTGATGCACCAAGATTCCATTGTCCCCATAGGCTCAGAAGAGGTAAATTTTGGATTACAAATAAGTGCTGAGTGTGTATCTGTAGTTCACCCATGCATAGAAATATACATGTATAGATATTTCTTATATTGATAATGCACTGGTAAAGTCTTCTGTGGGTACTTGTATATACATTGGTATATGGTAAGTATAATACATAGAGTAATTCAACCCCTACTTCTAGCCTTTTATATTTTAAATGTGCCTAGTATCCTATCAACCACCATGATATAACTCTGTTGCTATGATAGGTAGAGAAGCTTAGATAGTTGAGGCAGTAGAAGATGAAAATGGATGAAGTCTAGAGTTTATATGGCTGTGTTGTACTTACCTAAGTGAAGGTCTATGTTAAACTTCCACCAAAGCCTTCCAGCTTCATTCATATGCAAGTTCTTTGACATGTTTCCTCTGAGCCAAAACTCAGCAAAAAGAATCATTCTTAATATTCTCATTCACATAAGTATCCTTGATCATTCTCAAGGGTGTCTATGCCAGAAGATCGACTATAGCATGAGTGATAAAAACAGTTTGGAGAGAAGAGACACAAACACTATTTTCTTTTTTCTGTTAATTTTTTTATTTATTTGTTTAGCTGTGTCAGGTCTTAACTGCCATGCAGGATCCTTCCTTGGGGTGCATGGACTCTAGCTGTAGCATGCAGGCTCAGCAGTTATGACTTAGGCTCTAGAACACATGGGCTGCAGCGGTGGCAGCACACGGGCTCTCTAGCTACGGCACACAGGCTCCGGAGCACACGGCTCAGAAGCTGCAGTGCAGGCTTAGTTGTTCCACAACATGTGGAATCTTAGTTCCCCGACCAGGGATCAAACCCACGTCCTCTACCCTGTAAGGCAGATTCCCAACCACCGGATCACCAGGGAAGTCCTTATTTTCTTTTTTCTGAATTCTGGGTGCTTAGCAATTTCTAACACCTCGGCACTCAATAACTATTAAGTGGATGGTTTAAAAAAATTAAAAAAAAACACTTTATTGGTGAATAATTTTATCACTTTTAAATTTGATTCCCTCACTAACTGGATGCTACCCGCCCTTGCTGTATAGCTTCTGGGGCCTACCCTAGACATAACGGTGTTCTGTGTTGGATATGTTGTGGCCACTCTTTATAGTAGCTAAATTCTTAATTCAAGAGGATCACTCTCAATTCCTGCCTCCTGGATATACAGGAAACTGCTCAAGGGCAGGGCCAGGATGTTAGCTACCATCTCGTAAAGAGGTGCTGTGTGTTGGTCTGGTGCTAAGGTTTTCACACACATTCTTCACGTTTAACCCTCGTGGATACTTTGTGGAATGGAATTTACTTTCTCCATTTGAAAGAGGAGGAACAGACTCAAAAAGACTAAATAGCTCCCCCAAGCTCACAAGGCACAGAAAGCGGTGGAATGTGGGTTGTCTGACTCCATCTGTGGTACCAGGCTGCCTCTCACCTTATTCCCTGTGTCCCATTCATGCTTGATTCCCCAGAATGTCTTAGTTCCCTGCACATAATAAATTATTTTTCTGTGATTATATGTATCTCTAACTGGCACCAACATATTCTGTATTCTGGCAGTCCACATAATTTTAGGCATCATTTGGACTACTAAAGTGGGTTTGATCCCTGGGTTGGGGAGATCCCCTGGAGAAGGGAAGGACTACCCACTCCAGTATTCTGGCCTGGAGAATTCCATGGACTTGTATAATGCATGGGGTCACAAAGAGCCGGACACAACTGAGTGACTTTCACTTTCACTTTTCTGTTCTCTATAGCATGGTAGGTAAGATCATGAACTTTGATCACCAAATGTCTGGATTTGAATCCTGGAGTCACCACATGTAAGACCTTGGACTCATGACTTGACTTCTCTGTGCCTCAATTTTCTTATATATAAAATGGGGGTGCTTGTTACAAGGATTAAATAAACTGATATGTATAAAGTGATTAAAAGAGATCTGGCTTAGAGTAACACAGGTTAAGTGCCTTCTAGGATTGTTGTGTTCTACAGAAGGAAAAGGCTGGTGTTCAGCGACCTTTCTGTTCAGTAATGTTTTATGATGCAACAAATAATTGGTAGGGTCAAGTGTACATTAGTTAGACAAGGCTAGCATGGTGCTTGCTTCCACGAAGCTGATAGCCTGTCAAGAACGATAGGCAATACGGTAAATGCTATGGGAAGTCTTTTGTTGAATTGGGGCAGGTGGGCAAGAAGTCCAGATAGTGAAAAACCGTGAATCCTGATCTCTCCAGGAAGATTTTAGATCAAGGCAGGGATGATCATGATAGCCTCTGATGCACTCAATACTGGCAGTAAAGTCAATGAGGGATTCAAAGGCCAGGCAGCGGGGCCAAGAAAATGATTAGGATATGGTTATACTGGGCTGAGGGCTTCCTAGGTGGCTCAGTGGTATAGAATTCACCTTCCAATGCAGGAGATGTGGGTTCAGTCCATGGGTTGGGAAGATCCCCTAGAGGAGGAAATGGCAACCCACTCCACTATTCTTGCCTGGAGAATCCCATGGACAGAGGAGTCTAGCAGGCTACAGTCCACGGGGTCTTAAAGAGTCAGACACAACTGAGCATGCATAGGGAGCAGTGTAATAGTCCAAAGGTCAGATTATACTGTCCCAATGTAGAAGGGGAGGAAGAGAGCTGTGAAGGGGATCCTGCAAAGGAAGAAGCAAAAGGATTAACTGATTTAGGAACAAAATATAAGGGACTGCTTCAGGACCTCCAGCTGGTTAGTTGCAGAGATGGATCCAAAATGCACATCTCCTCACTCAGGGTTTCCCATAGTAAGGATGCACTTGTGGAAAAAGTGAAGTGTTAGTTGCTCTGTTGCTGCTGCTAAGTCATCTTCAGTCATGTCCGACTTTGTGTGACCCCACAGACAGCAGCCCACCAGGCTCCCCCATCCTGGGATTCTCCAGGCAAGAACACTGGAGTGGGTTGTCATTTCCTTCTCCAATGCATGAAAGTGAAAAGTGAAAGTGAAGTCGCTCAGTCGTGTCTGACTCTTAGCGACCCCATGGACTGCAGCCTACCAGGCTCCCCCATCCCTGGGATTTTCCAGGCAAGAGTACTGGAGTGGGGTGCCATTGCCTTCTCCAGTTAGTTGCTCAGTCATGTCCAAATCTTTGTGACCAAATGGACTGTAGCCCACCAGGTTCTTCTGTCCATGGATTTTCTCCAGGCAAGAATACTGGAGTAGGTTGCCATTCCCTTCTCCAGGGAATCTTCCTGACCCAGGGATCAAACCCAAATCTCCCACATTGCATGCAGATTCTTTACCATCTGAGCTATCAGGGAAGCCCACATTTGTGGAAGGGCTTCCCTATACTGTGTGGTTCTCAAAGTGCTGTTCCAGCACCATCCAGGAACTTATTAGAAATGCAAAGTCTTGGGTCCCACCCCCATGCATCAGAACTAGTAGGGGCCAGGCAATCTGCCTTAACCAGCTGCCCAGATGATCCTGATGTCCTAAAAGTTTGAGAACCACTGCCTTTATTCATCTGAGTCGTGAAGATCTTTTTTGTACAGTTCTTCTGTGTATTCTTGCCACCTCTTCTTAATATCTTCTGCTTCTGTTAGGTCCGTACCATGTCTGTCCTTTATTGAGCCCATCTTTGCATGAAATGTTCTCTTGGTATCTCTCATTTTCTTGAAGAGATCTCTAGTCTTTCCCATTCTGTTGTTTTCCTCTATTTCTTTGCATTGATCGCTGAGAAAGGCTTTCTTATCTCTCCTTGCTATTCTTGGAACTCTGCATTCAGATGCTTATATCTTTCCTTTTCTCCTTTGTTTTTCATGTTCTGTCTTTTCACAGCTATTTCTAAGGCCTCCTCAGACAGCCATTTTGCTTTTTTGCATTTCTTTTTCTTGGGGATGGTCTTGATTCCTGTCTCCTGTACAATGTCACAAGCCTCCATCCATAATTCATCAGGCACTCTATCTATCAGATCTAGTCCCTTAAATCTATTTCTCACTTCCACTGTGTAGTCATAGGGACGACAGAGGATGAGATGGTTGGATGGCATCATTGACTCGATAGACATGGGTTTGGGTGAACGCCGGGAGTTGGTGATGGACAGGGAGGCCTGGCATGCTGCAGTCCATGGGGTCACAAAGAGTCGGACACGACTGAGCGACTGAACTGAATTGAACTGCCCTTATTCATTTATTCCTACAGCAACTATTTTATCAGAGATTATACCCTCAGAGGCTACATCTGTGAATCAGAGTCCAGGTGCCCTTGGAGTTTACAGTCCTTAAGGACACCCCTCAAAATTTCAAATAATCAAACAATTACAGGGGTTTCCCGGGTGACTCAGCCATAAAGAATCTGCCTGCAACGCAGGAGACGATCTCTGGGTTGGGAAGATCCCCTGGAGAAGGAAATGGCAACTGACTTTAGTATTCTTGCCTGAAGAATCCCTTGGACAGAGGAGCCTGGCAGGCTACAGTCCATAGGGTTGCAGAGAGTCCGGCAAGACTTAGTGACCAAACAACAAGGACACCCCCAAATTTCAAATAATCAAACAATTACAGGAGCAGAATTGTGCATGGGCACATTTAACAGGAGGACTTAAACTTGCCAGAGTAAATAGGAATTTTTCCTTACGATGAAATTTTGCAGAGAGAGCAAGAGTTTTTGGATTAAAGCCTGCAGTTATAGACAAAATGAAAGAAGGCCTGAGTAGCTGCAGCATAGTTATGAAGGGCAGGGGGAAGCTTGCTGAGGACGAAGCATAAGCAGAGACCTGAACATGCAGGCTTGTTGGCCTTGGGACGAAGCCCTACGAAATGGAAAACCCTGGGAGAGGAGGAGCTTGATGAGATTTGCGCTTTTAAAAGACCACTCCGACTCTCCTTGTGTGCTGCTAAGTCTGCTAAGTCACTTCAGTTGTGTCCGACTCTGTGCGACCCCATAGACGGCAGCCCACCAGGCTCCCCTGTCCCTGGGATTCTCCAGGCAAGAACACTGGAGTGGGTTGCCATTTCCTTCTCCACCCTCCTTGTGTAGCTTATACTTAATACCATTGTAATCTTCACAGGTATAAATTCAGCCATCCTGAGCAGTTCCCCTGAAACCCATAGGAGTCTCCAATTTGTCCAGCCTTCTGCCTTCTGCATGGGAAGCCCAGCCCTGATGCTTCCCTTCAAATCCGTGTACTTTCTGACCCTAAAATTCTCCCAACTAGTTCAAAAGCAGCCATTAAGTTAGAGTTTTCAACTGGCCTCCAGCCATGAAACCACCAAGAGTTTCAATTTAATTTTCCTTTCATGCCCATTCACACCTTGACTCCTTTTGAGAAAAACCAACTATTAGTACTGATAATAAACTCATTTTATGCTTTGGAAGGAAAGAAAATGCTCAACTGAATTCACCATTAAATACATTCCTCTCATGATGGAGCCTACATTTAAGTCAGGCTCCTATTAGTTGAGAAAAGAGTGTCCACTGAGGTATGAAATGTTTATTGTAGCTGGTTCCTGCAAGCGCTGCCAAGAGAAAGATAGTATTTTCAATGACCAAAAGCCGCAATGCACAGGACATGAATTATGTATGCCTGTCTCTTTAAAACAAATCAGCATAAATTATCCCATAGGGCAGACTGCAGGAATTGAGGGCCCCTGAGAGATATATGTTGTCTTGGTCTTGGTGTCAGAAACCTTGGGATGAGAGAGTAGTGACTGAATGAGATTCCAAATCACAACCTTATGATGTTTAAGGCAGGGAGGTGGTTAGGAATGAGCAGCACCCTGCATTTCTGAGCATTATCTGTCAAGGAATGAGTAATCAACATGTCATTATTATTCTCATCAGCCCAAAGCATGAGAGTAAATTGAGTGGAAAAATCTTCACATTATGTGAAATGATTACTGCCTTGGAGCCATGATAAACAATGATCTTGCCCTAGTGCTAGGCAGCAAAACAAATGAGAGCTGCCCACTGCTGGTGCAGTACCATATTCATTATTAGATTTTATACCACCAACCCCAGCCATCTTGCAAGGGCCTGATTTAATGATTAGGGCTGGGAGAGTATTGCTCAACCCCCCTGTTAGGTGCAACCTTTGGCTCCATGTTGGGGACATTGGCTGACTTGCACAAGCCTTCTCTCTTCCACTCAAGTTTATATGCACCACTTGGCTCCCCAGAACAATGAGGAAGTCCATAAAAGGGCTATGACTATGGAACATGGGTACATACTTGTTGCTTTCAAATGTTAGCTAATCAACCAGGCTCCAGGCAGGCAAGAAGCAGCAGGAGACACAATAAAAATGAAGGCATAGTCAGAGGCTCTGACCTTCCCAGGGAGCAAGGCTAGAAATTAGTGAAGCGTGTGCACAGGCTCTGTGCTGGTGGTCTAGTTCTATCAAATCCTCATCAGGGTGAGAGATTCTGAGGGTAGGTCTGGATGTACCCAGCAAACCAGGCTGGGAAGAGCCACTAGACACTTTTGTAGGATGGCGATAATTGGCAAGTTCAGGCTTAGATCTCTCTTGCTGTCAGCCCACAGGGCACCTCTGTACAAGTTAAATGCCATCCTTTCTTGCCTCCTAGGATGGATGTCCTTGTTTAGAGTGCACAGTTCACAACTGTAGACAGTAGTGCTTAAAACACTTCAATGTTTAAAATCATGTAGTTTTGCTCATAAGGTATTACTGGTGCAGATATACCCAGCAATCTTGATTCCAGCTTGAGCTTCATGCTGCCTGGCATTTTGCATGATGTATTCTGCATATAAATTAAATAACCAGGGTGACAATATACAGCCTTGATGTACTCTTTTCCCAATTTGGAACCAGTCCATTGTTCCATGTCCAGTTCTTATTGTTGCTTCTTGACCTGCATACAGGTTTCTCAGGTGGCAGGTAAGGTGGTCTGGTATTCTCATCTACTGAAGAATTTTCCAGTTTGTTGTGATCCACACAGTCAAAGGCTTTAGGGTAGTCAATAAAGCAGACATAGATGTTTTTCTGGAATCCTTTTGCTTTTTCTATGATCCAACAGATGTTGGCAATTTGATCTCTGGTTCCTCCATTTTTTCTGAAGCCAGCTTATACATCTGGAAGTTCTTGGTTCACAAACTGTTGAAGCCTCACTTGAAGGATTTTGAGCATTACCTTGCTAGCATGTGAAATGAGTGCTGTTGTGTGGTAGTTTGAACATTCATTGGCATTGCCCTTCTTTGGGATCAGAATGAAAACTGACTTTTTCCAATCTTGTGACCGCTTATGAGTTTTCCAATTTACTGCCATATTGAGTGCAGCACTTTAACAGCATCATCGCTTAGGATTTGAAACTGCTCAGCTGGAATTTAGTAGACTGGACACAGCCAAAGAAATAATCAATGCACTTAAAGATTTGATTGGACTTAAAGATTTGAAGTCCATAATAATGTAAGTTTTTACAAAATGTTTATTATTTTTGTATTGTTAGAGAAAAATAATTTATGGAAGAAAACTTAGAAAGTATAGACAAGCAAAAAATAGATAAATTAGAAACCTGTCAAAACTCTACCACATCAATATAAACACTTTTTTTTTTTTTTTTTAACTTTCTAAGCACTGTTGCTGGGATTCCTTTGGCATTCAGATTAAATATGTCTGATTATATTATTTGTCATTCATAATATTCTTTGTCATTGCCTTCAGCTTGTTTAATAGATGAGTTTTGTATTTCACCAAAAAGAGTAGAAAGGACCAAATCAAGGTTCTGTTTTTCCTCTGTCTCCTCCTATAGTTCTTTTTTTTAATTAATGTATTTGTTTTAATTGGAGGCTAATTACTTTACAATATTGTAGTGGTTTTTGCCATACATTCACATGAATCAGCCACGGGTGTACATGTGTTCCCCATCCTGAACCCTCCTCCCACCTCCCTCCCCACCCCATCCCTCAGGGTCATCCCAGTGCACCGCCCTGAGTACCCTGTCTCATGCATGGAACCTGGTCTGGCAATCTCTTTCACATATGGTAATATACATGTTTCAAGGCTATTCTCTCACATCATCCCACCCTCGCCTCCCATAGTCCTTTACCTTTATCCTTTAGCCATACTGAGCTTTGGTTTGCTCATCCATTGCTAGATAATGGAAAAAGTAATTTCCCTGGGTTTCATAAGATGGAGACTGATATTTTTCAATAGAACTACTGCCTCTGATTGGAAATGTCATGTTTATCAGATACACATCACGTTCTTTCTGTTCCCAGATAACACGTCTAAGAATTAAACCTTTCTTTCAGAGCATCAAAGCAGCCTAGGGGATGAGAGTGTTTGCATCTCACATTGGACCTCAGATAATCTGGTGTAAATATTGCTCAATAGTGGGAACTCATCAGAAATCTTGAAGGTAATGGCAAGCTTTTTCTCACCGTGCTGCCTAAGCCCCGACCATTGGTTCTACTGACAGGTTTTAATATACTTTTAGATCCCATTTGTAACCTAAAGCAGTAACCCTAAGCTTATTATTCATAGATGTTAGCAGGAATGCTAAGAAAACAGGAAATTGGAATGAGGAAATGAAGGTCATTGGTCACAAAATTAAGTTCAAATGTTACTTCCCTGAGGAAGCCTTCTCTGAACTTCAGAAAAAAATATATTCCCCTGAAATATCCCTGATGTCTTTTGGCGGAGGTAGTGGAGGGGTTCTTTTCTTTTCCCTTGAAAATGGCTAACACAATTTCTACTTAAATATTTGTGTGATTATTTGGCTTATTCTATTGTGATTATTGGACTTCTTCAGAGTTCAGTTCGCTCACCATTGAATCCCAAACACTCAGTTTGTGCTCTGTAGTTGGATCCAATGTATATTTGTTAACGGAAGTAATGAATGAATGAAAACTAAAAGATCAAGATTTCTTCACATCTCCTCTCTCATCCTAGCATATTTTTGGAAGTTGGGCTCATCATCTAAATGACAGCTCCTCTTGAAAATAGAAAAGGTACTAAAACAGCTCAAGTTTTGTGATTATTGCTGTGAAATTGCATATTATTTGTGAAAATGCCTAATCTGACTTACTCTGTTGATTAAAAGCAAAGCTACTCTACTCTGCCCTCTCATGGTCATGATCTCTGGTGGCAAAAAATTGTTCAGTATAAAATTTTCAATACATTATTGCCTCACTTGTCCTACATACTTTTATAATTAAAAATTTAAATAATTCTCCATTAAAAATTGTGGACTCCAAGTGTACACATAGTTCTATGAATATTAACACACGCAACAAATACAACCACCATCACAGACAAAAGTATGTCATGGGGATTTTTCAGTCAGACTTTCTCAACACATACAATTACCATCTGATCCAACAATCCAATGTCTAAGAATTTATTATGGGCTTCCCTGGTGGCACAAATGGTAAAGAATCTGCCTACAATACAGTAGATCCAGGTTCGATCCAGAGAAATGAAAATTTATGTTGACATAAAAACTAGTACTCAAATGTTTGTAGCAGCATCATTCATAATCCTCAGAAACTTTAAAAAGTAAAATATTACCATAAAGTAAATGTTACCTATGTTATATTCTACTTCTTTTCTATCCCAGCATAAAACTAGAATATTCACTAGAATGTTAGTTAGAAGTGACTTTATCATTTCTCATTCTCCCAGCTTTTGCTAACAGTAGGATGGTTAGGCATGCCATTAAATTGATGTAATTCAAGGCACTTGAGTGCAGTTAAATAATATTCTGATATTCTTCTGTGCTCCACTCTGGGTGCCTGAACATGTATGAAGGGGACTAATGGATCAGTGGCAGAAATCCTCAAAGCACTAAGTGGCACTTGTATCAAGAGACTATTATGCAATTATAATTAAAAACCATTCGTCATTGGAATTTTTGTCACTTTTTCCCTCTTTCATGAGTGTTCTTTATTTTCTTCTAGCTCAATAGACTAATTGTAAAGAATAATTTAATTTTTCAAATGCTCAGGGACACCAACTGTGTTCATGTGCTTTTACAAATGATTTAATAAAGACTTTAGATTATTTTGCTATAATTTCTGGGTGGCAACTACATCCTACATGGAAGTGGTGTGTTGAGGTCCTTTTAATGGACTAGAACTTGGTGGTCCGGAGTTGACGATAAGAAAGTAAAGGAGAGAAAGAAGCTGATATTCCTTGGTTTACACAGAAAGCCAATAAAGCCCCTGCACAGGGCTTGCTCTGTTCACGAAGGCCTTGAGCGCCCTCTTGATGGGGTGAAGGCGCACAGCACCTTCTCAAGACGGTCTTAGAAACCTGGGCAGGAAAGTGAACTCAGAGAGCCTCTGCGTTCCAGGGGATCAGCCTGAAAAAGAGAAAGAGAAAGAAAGACAGACACGGGGACCAGAGCTCTGATGGAGCAAGGGTGTTTTAATCAACATGGTGTGGGCATATATACTGTCTTACAAAGTAGTTATTCTCAGCAAAGATAAAGATTAAAATTCCAGACTTACAAAACATAGGCAATCCATATTAAAGAGAGAGATTTGTAAACAATCACTTTTACCGTTTGTTTCACAAGAAGGAAGAGGGTACTTATCACCATATAGAAACGCTAATGAAGGAAATGCCTGGATTCCTCAGTCCCGGGAGAGGCTTGCCTCTCCTCTTAATTCCTGAATATTCAGGAATTAATAAGGAGCAGAGAATTCCTGACAGATCCAAAACAGCACACAGGAAACCTCCTGTTAAATGCTTCCTGACAGTGGTGAGGAAGTCACACGTTCTAGAAATGATGACTAACATGAGCTTGCAAGAAGTCAAGGCATGAAATCTTCACTGCAGAAATAGCAGGGCAGAATACCAGCATGTGTACCTCTTTACAGCGTGTGTACCTCTTTACAGCAGTGTAACTAGTTTCAGTTCCTCCTGGGAATTGAAAAAAGAATTGAAAAGAAAAGGGCAGTGAATATCCCAGTCTTTAGCTAGAAATATTCTTGAGTATGTGTGCTAAGTTGCTTTAGTTGTGTCTGAGCTAAGTTACTTCAATCGTGTCTGACTCTTTGAGATCCTAAGGGCTGTAGCCCACCAGGCTCCTCTGTCCATGGGATTCTTTAGGCAAGAATACTGCAGTGGGTTGCCATGCCCTCCTTCAGGGGATCTTCCCAACCCAGGGATCGAACCCACATCTCTTGTCTTCTGCATTGGCAGGTAGGTTTTTGAGTGCTTGAGGATGTGCAGGCCAACTCAAGAATAAACTGCATGAGGAGGCTCTAGAAGCTTCACCCGCATTTGAACCAGGAAACTGAGTTTTTCTCTGCTTTCTACATTGCGCTTCCATGTCAGATTTTACTCAAAATGTTTTGCTGAGTTGCTGACTCAGTACAGTTACAGCTCAGACAAACTACCTCCCTACAAGTCATGTATGCTTGACTTTTTAAAATATTAGAACAATTTGGTCAATTGTTGAATATACATACACTAAGTGAACAACTCAGTGTTTTTAGAATATTCATAGAGCTGTCTAGTCATCACCACGATCAATTTTAAAACATTTATCATCCCCATGGGACTTCCTAGGTGGTGCTAGTGGTTAAGAACCTGTCTGCCAATGCCAGAGACATAGGAGATGTGGGTTTGAGACCTGGGACAGGAAGATGACCTGGAGAAGGAAATGACAACCCACTATTCATGCTTAGAGAATCCCATGGACAGAGAAGCCTGGCGGTCTGTGTTCCATAGGGTCACAAAGAGCCTGACATGACTGAAGCAACTTAGCATTTCACCCCCCAAGGAAACACAGTACACTTTGGCTCTCATCCTCCTATTTATTCCCCTCATGCCTCAGCCCGCTTTCAGCCAAAACTTACTTTCTGCCACTGTTAGACATTTTATATACAAGGAATACATGATCTTTTGTGATTAATTTATGTCACATTTACAAGGTTTATCCATGTTGTAACATAGATCAAAATTTCATCTATCTTTATCACCAAAAATAATTTTTATATAGATATATTATATTTTTTCATTCATCAGTTCATGGGTATTTGGGTTTCTGCCTTTCTACTTTCAGTACAGTTCAGTCACTCAGTCGTGTCTGACTCTTTCCAACCCCATGAACCACAGCATGCCAGGCCTCCCTGTCCATCACCAACTCCCGGGGTCTACCCAAACCCATGTCCATCAAGTCAGTGATGCCATCCAACCATCTCATCCTCTGTTGTCCCCTTCTCCTCCTGCCCTCAATTCCTCCCAGCATCAGGGTCTTTTCCAATGAGTTAGCTCTTCGCATCAGGTGGCCAAAATATTGGAGTTTCAGCCGCAACATCAGTCTTTCCAATGAACACCCAGGACTGATCTCCTTTAGGATGGACTGCTTAGATCTTCTTGTAGTCCAAGGAACTCTCAAGAGTCTTCTCCAACACCACAGTTCAAAAGCATCAATTCTTCAGCACTCAGCTTTCTTCACAGTCCAACTCTCACATCCATACATGACCACTGGAAAAACCATAGCCTTGACTAGATGGACCTTTATTGGCAATGTCTCTGATTTTTAATATGGTGTCTAGGCTGGTCATAACTTTCCTCCAAAGGAGTAAGCATCTTTTAATTTCATGGCTGCAATAACCATCTGCAGCAATCTTGGAGCCCCCCAAAATAAAGGCAGTTACTGTTTCCACTGTTTCCCCATCTATTTGCCATGAAGTGATGGGACATGGAACAATAGACTGGTTCCAAATAGGAAAAGGAGTACTTCAAGGCTGTATATTGTCACCCTGTTTATTTAATTAATATGCAGAGTACATCATGGGAAACATTGGGCTGGAAGAAGCACAAGCTGGAATCAAGATTGCCAGGAGAAATATCAATAACCTCAGATATGCAGATGGCACCACCCTTATGGGAGAAACTGAAGAGGAACTAAAAAGCCTCTTGATGAATGTGAAAGAGGAGAGAGAAAAAGTTGGCTTAAAGCTCAACATTCAGAAAACGAAGATCATGGCATCTGGTCCCATCACTTTATGGGAAATAGGTGGAGAAACAGTGTAAACAGTGTCAGACTTTATTTTTTGGGGCTCCAAAATCACTGCAGATGGTGACTGCAGCCATGAAATTAAAAGACGCTTACTCCTTGGAAAAGTTATGACCAACCTAGATAGCATATTGAAAACCAGAGACATTACTTTGCCAACAAAGGTCCGTCTAGTCAAGGCTATGGTTTTTCCAGTGGTCATGTATGGATGTGAGAGTTGGACTGTGAAGAAAGCTGAGCACCAAAGAATTGATGCTTTTGAACTGTGGTGTTGGAGAAGACTCTTGAGAGTCCCTTGGACTGCAAGGAGATCCAACCAGTTCATCCTAAAGGAGACAAGTCCTGGGTGTTCATAGGATGGACTGATGTTGAGGCTGAAACTCCAATACTTTGGCCACCTCGTATGAGGAGTTGACTAATTGGAAAAGACCCTGATGCTGGGAGGGACTGGGGGCAGGAGAAGAAGGGGACAACCGAGGATGAGATGGCTGGATGGCATCACCGACTCGATGCACATGAGTTAGGGTGAACTCCAGGAGTTGGTGATGGACAGGGAGGCCTGGTGTGCTGTGATTCATGGGGTCGCAAAGAGTCAGACACGACTGAGGGACTGAACTGAACTGATGGGACTGGATGCCATGATCTTAATTTTCTGAATGTTGAGTTTTAAGCCAACTTTTTCACTCTCCTTTTTCACTTTCATCAAGAGGCTCTTTATTTCTTCTTCACTTTCTGCCATAAGGGTGGTATCATCTGCATATCTGAGGTTATTGATATTTCTCCTGGCAATCTTGATTCCAGCTTGTGCTTCCTCCAGTCCAGCATTTCTCATGATGTTCTCTGCATAGAAGTTAAATAAGCAGAGTGACAATATACAGCCTTGACATACTCCTTTTCCTATTTGGAACCAGTCTGTTGTTCCATGTCCAGTTCTAACTGTTGCTTCCTGACCTGTTTACTAGCATGTAAGATGAGTACAATTGTGTGTAGTTTGAGCATTCTTTAGCATTGCCTTTCTTTGGGATTGGAATGAAAACTGACATTTCCAGTCCTGTGGCCACTGCTGAGTTTTCCAAATTTGCTGGCATATTGAGTGCAGCACTTTCACAGTGTCCTCTTTCAGGATTTGAAATAGCTCAACTGGAATTCCATCACCTCCACTAGCTTTGTTCGTAGTGATAGTTTCTAAGGCCCACTTGACTTCGCATTCCAGGATGTCCAGCTCTAGGTGAGTGATCACACCATCGTGATTATCTGGTCATGAGGCTCTTTTTTGTACAGTTCTTCTGTGTATTCTTGCCACCTCTTCTTCTTCTGTCAGGTCCATACCATTTCTGTTCTTTATTGAGCCATTTTTGCATGAAATGTTCCCTTAGTATCTCTAATTTTCTTGAAGAGATCTCTAGTCTTTCCCACTATGTCGTTTTCCTCTATTTCTTTGCATTGATCACAGAGGAAGGCTTTCTTATCTCTCCTTGCTATTCTTTGGAACTCTGCATTCAAATGGGTGTATCTTTCCTTTTCTCCTGTGCTTTTCACTTCTCTTCTTCTCCCAACTATTTGTAAGGCCTCCTCCGACAGCCATTTTGCTTTTTTGCTTTTCTTTTTCTTGGGGATGGTCTTGATTCCTGTTTCTACTTTTGACTACCATGAATACTGGTAGTATGAATATTTACATACATGTTTTTGCATGGAAAGATATTTTCTCTTGAGTATAGCCCTAGGAATGGAATTTCTGAATCATATGGTATGTCTATATAACAGCAACCCTTTGAAGAACTGCTTAACTATTTTCCAAAGAATCTGCACTATTGTATATCCTCCCCAACTATGTATGAGAGCTTCCATATCTACACATCATTGCCCATTTTTATTGTCTGTCTTTATTATTATAGCCATCCCAGTGGGTGTGAAGTGGTATTTCATTATGATTTTTATTTGTCTTTCCTGATGGCTAATGATGTTGAGCATTCTTTCATATACATAGTGGTCATTTTTATATCTTCTTGTAGAAGTATCTGTTAAAATTGTTTGCCCATTTTTAATTGGGTTATTTATCTTTGATTAATAAGTTATGAGAGTTCTCTATATAGTCTAGATTAAATACATATTAGATACATATGATTTATAAATGTTTTCACCCATTCTTTGGGTTGCCTTTTCACTTTCTTCATGGATATTATTTGTGGCACAAAAGTTTTTCATTTAAATGGAGTACAATTTATGTTTTTCATCACTTTTGCTTTTAAAGTTCAGTTCAGTCGCTCAGTCGTGTCCGACTCTTTGTGACCCCATGAATCGCAGCACGCCATTCCTCCTTGTCCATCACCAACTCCTGTCCATCGAGTTGGACAGTTGTATATAAGAAGGCTTTATTTAACCCAGGATCATTATGATTTAATCCTATGTTTTCTTCTAAGAGTTTTATAGTTTTAGAACTTAAACTTAGATCTATGATCCATTTGAGTTAACTTCTGCATATGGCTATCCAATTATGCCAGGATTATTTGTTGAAAAATCTATTATTGCTCCTTTGAATTGTCTTGGCCCTTTGTAAAAAATTGGTAACTGTAGATCAAGGATTTATTTTTGGACTCTCAACACTATGGCATTGGTCTGTCTGTCTGACTTAATGTGAGTACCACGATGCTTTGTCTCCTTTTGGTTTTAAAATCAGGAAGTAAGTCTTCAAACTTTATTGTTCTTTTTCAAGGTTAGTTTGGCTACTTGTGCCCCTTGAATTTTAAGATCAACTTTTCTATTATTATATTCTTAATGGTCTTTCAAATGGAATTTTTCTTAACTCCATTTCCAGATTTTTACTGCTAATGCATAAAAATATAACTGATATAGACGGAAAGAAAGAAAGAAGGAATATCCTTAATCCTTGATGAACTCATTTATTAATTCTAGTATTTTAAGTGAATTTCCTTAGGTTTGCTATATGCAAGATCATATCTTTGACAAAGAGAGGTTTACTTCTTCTTTTGTATTCTATATGCTTTTGTTTCTTTTTCTTGTCTAATTGCCCTAGGTAGAAAGTCCAGTACAATTTGAATAGTAGTGCAAGTCAAATTATACTTAACTGTGATATGTTTACTGTGATTTAGTATGTATACATATATTTGATATGTATACTATGCCCTTCTGGTTATATTTGCATAGATTACATTATATGTGTTCAATTGCTCAGTCATGTCTGGTCTGACTCTGCAACCCCATGAACCATAGCCCACCAGACTCCTCTGTCCATGGGATTTCTCAGACAAGAATACTGGAGTGGGTTGCCATTTTCTTCTCCAGGGAGGTTACATTATATACTAGACATATTATTTGTCACCTATATGCATAAGATTGAAAGACGCATATTTTGTAAAAGCAGGTAAGTTATGGCTACAGGGTCAGTGAATAGCAGAACACTGAGAAGTACTGTAAGGAAATTAGGTTAATTTTAATATTTTCCATCATTTCACAACTCAAAATAATCCTTTTGAGCTTCTCCCTGCTTTGTTGCTTTTTGCAGAAAGTATGCCCACTTCTGCAGGCCTCTGTTGAGAGTAGGGTGGGATAATTTTCCTGACAGATGTCAGGAAAGCTGGGAGCAGTGTTAAAATATATAATAAAAGACCTTGATTTCAAAATAAAAATGGTTATTCAATAAACATGCGTTGAGCATGTGCACTGTCCAAGCTCCTAGGAATACACTGCATGAATGTTATCATAAGCAGAGAAAGAGTCCACCTGCTGAGCCTTTTGGACCTTAGCCTGCTGTTGATACAATGGAGGGAAGACCAAACCAGGAGCCAGAAAACCTGGTCTATAATCTTGATTTGTTTTGACTTTTTACTTAAAGGTTCCTCTCACCCATAGACCAGAAATTGATGTAGTTGTCCATCCAACCATCAGAGGGTCATTGTGAAAGTAAGACGTGATCATTCTTATACTCAGGAAATATTTAGGAAACCACACATTTCTCTGCAACTTCCATGTATGCAGTTTCAGTTGTACAGACTCTTAATAGGTATGAGTTAATTTGTGGGAACTTAACTGCAAAAACGATAAAATCATTTACTTTCTCTTTTTTTTTCCCAACACATTTTTTGTTCTATTCATAAGGGTAGCCAGTGACAGAGAGAGAGTCCACCCAGGACATTTCAGTTTAACCCTCAATAGAGCCATTTCAGTGGTCCAGGAAAAAAGATAAGTGGGGTTATTTTGGGGGGAGGGGGAAAGGATTCAAAGGACAGTCAGGTTTGCTCCTCATTTTGGGTGTAGTGGTCTCAAGGCTATTTGCTAGTAGACAGTTTCTTTGCTTTTCTCATACATGGATTTTTTTGCCTTTCTGGTCTACCTCTTCTACCAATGCAATTGTTTTCAATTCTTCTATAAGCATTTTCTTAGGTTCCAGTTATTGCTGTGCATGTCAGTATTTCCTGGCTTTCAGGCCTCATTGTGATGAAGACAATGAGACCCAGGACCAGAGACTCTAGATTTCACATCTATTTTTAGGTTAAGGAGTTAGGCTAGATGACCTGCTTCCAAGATTTTTTTCTAAGACCCCTTCAATCTATAAGAGTCTGTTATTCTCTGTGTGAATTTGTTTGAAAAAGGAGTTCTTGGTTTTGAAGAAGAATTTAACTGCAAACCAGCAGAGTAGTGAAATTCAAGTTTGCTATACAAGTCACAAGAGGGCAGGTGTCTTGTCTGTTCGTTCACTTCATCATCCCTAGCACTTAGTCCGGTGCCTGACACATAGCAGGTGTTCAATAAATAATTATTGCAATGAATGAATGAGTGGATGAATGAAATGAATGAGACCAGCTCAGTAGCTCAGCAGGATCAGTGGCTCTCTAAATTTGCTCAATCCTAAATACTAAATACTCAATCCTAAATACTAAATCCTTAATCCTAAATAGACTTTGCCATCAGTTTCAGTGGAAGGCACTTCTGAGACATAGAACTATGGAGGATGATGGTGATAAACCATTTTAGCCTTCTTTGGTCTGCTAGTTATCTCCTGAACTGAGTTTATCTCCTGATGCCTTGAAATTTTCATTTCAGACAAGATGCCCTAAAGAAATAATACATAGTAGCAATGTTCCCTAAGAGAGTTTTCATCTTTGAGAAATCAGTGTAGACCTACTGGGGCAAAAGAGACTGTCATTAGAAGGATCTGTTGGCATTCAGATACATCATCAATTTCATGATTAAATTGCATTTCATGGACAACTTGTATTTCCTACTAAAACTGAAATCTCACTGGGCCTGGAGTTGAGCTTATGTTCTATTTTTTAGACTTCTGATCTAATGCAGCCCATTTTCTACAGTTCTATAAATTTTTCATCTCGGCATTCAATGGCAGACTATAAGCCGTATAAATTATTTCAATCCCAAATCATTTGTAAAAGCAATCTCCTCACAATTCCTCTGTTTCATAGCCTCTCTTTATTTTGATCTCTGGTAAAGATTATTTTTTTAATCTTAGGTAAGAATTTCTTCCTTTTAATTCTCAAAAGGTCCATGTTTTCTGTGCCTTTTCCCCCCATTTAAAATTGATTCTGTGACTGTGTTTCAATTGTGCAATCAGTTTCCTGTTTTGATTAATAAATGTTTGCAAAGAATATAATCTGTCCTTATGCTTTTCGCCTCCCTTTACTCTCCCAGAAGAAGCTTTGCATGGCTAGCAAAACTCTCCAGATAACACTGGAAATAAATCTTAATGTCTTTGCCCGTGATAGTCCTAGACCTTATCATCCTTTTTTCTTTTTAACCCCAGTGATGATTGCTTATCAGTACATGTAGTCCCTATTCATATGGTTCTGATGCTACCGGAGTTTACATCTCTAGGAAGACAGACAGGAAGTGAAGTCCACTGAATCCATTCTTAATAGCTTTAACAGAAATCTGACAAAGAAGGCGTAGTGGGCTGGACTGGCTATCTCAGAATGATAAGGCCGTCTATGCATTTTGGATGCTTTTTCAAGATGTGTTTTCCTCTTTTTTGACTTGTCTGCCCTGGAGAGGTGGGGATTTACAAAATGTATTTCTGTCAAAGCTACAATCAAAATAAAAGATGATGTATTAAAAATATATCAAAAATAAGGTATTCAAAATATATCCAACTTGCTGTCATTTTACTCCCCTCAGTAGCTGAAGAGAATCTCAGATAAAAATCACCCAAACATAACACATGCAAAATATACAGGCCTACAACCCAGTGGGACACTTGGGAGCAGCCACAGTCTTGGAGGACTTCCTAGGTGGTGCTAGTGGTAATGTATCCACCTGCAACGCAGCAGACTTACGGTAGGGAAGACTCCCTGGAGAAGGAAATGGCAACTGGCTTCAGTGTTCTTGCCTGGAGAATTCCATAGACAGAGGAGCCTGGTGAGCTACAGTCCATGGGGTCACCGAGAAGGACACAACTGAGCAACCAAATACACACCTTCTTTAAATAAAACTTTGGGAAGAAGTAAATACTGAACTTCCTATGTACAAAATAAGTACACCAATTTGGGACACTGGATATCACATATCCAAGGACATATGGTGAAACAGATAAAAACTCTGGGTAATAAAGGAGATGGAATACAGAATTGCAAGAGAAAGGGAGAGAGAAGATAAAGGAGGACCTGAGGAACATTCTAGAACCTTCCATTTGTTCTGACATCACCTCAGAGAAGTTGAGAAGCACAGGATATGATTATTCCCTCACCAGGCCAGGATTAAAAAGCACAGCAATCAAATTGCCTTAGGTTGAAATGGCTACATATTTTCCAAACATCTAATATGTCCATGGTGGACACAGAACTTTATAAACCAGTGGGAAATGCCTTACCTGCCTATCTTACTGACTATTGAATTTGTATGATCTTAGGTTTTTACTTTTGGGAAAGTGAAAAAATTTACCCAGGTGAAAGTCATGCTATTGAAAAGTGAAAGTGTTAGTGGCTCAGTCATGTTCAACTCTTGTGACCCCATGGACTGTAGCCCACCAGGTCATCTGTCATGGAATTCTCCAGGCAAGAATACTGGAGTGGGTAGCCATTCCCTTCTCCAGGGGATCTTCCTGAGCCAGGGATTGAACCTGAGTCTCACGCATTGCAGGCAGAGCCACAGTGGCTTTACGAGCCAGGGAAGTCCCTTGTGCTATTGGGCAAATGGTTAAACTTTTTCTTTTTCCAGGGGAGGGAACCACAGCACGCAGTAACTGGCCACTTTCAGAAACACTGCCTATTTGTGTGCATCACGGAAATTCGCTCTTACACGGCAAAGACAGCCTAACTGCCTGTGTCTAAGAACACAAGCCTCCCGTATCCGTGCCTACTCAGTATTTTTGGACTTCTTGATGGTTTCAGAAATCAAGTCAGATAAAAACCCCAACCTGTTTTCAGAAAGAACTCCTGGTATGTACATACCTGGTCCTAAGACTCAGAGGCCCCTGATGATTAAGCATGATTCCTTAGGGATCACCCCTAATCTTTCTACCCCTACCTGAACCCCAGTGCAAGCCATCATCCTACCTGGTGTCCTTTCCTCATCCTGCTGGTGTCTCAGTTCTTTCACCTGTCTTCAAAACTCAGCTCCAATTCTGCTTTCCTTTGGATTTCAGTAATCTGTTCAACTGCCTTTCTTGAATATGCACCATGGACCAGAGACTGTACCAAACTCTAGGGATAAAATAATACACAAAAATGAAGCGCCTGCTCCCATGGCCATCACAGACTCAGGGGAAGATGCTATAATCAGGTAACCACACAAATATACGAAAACAGATGGTGATGGAGTTACGAGGAAGTCAGTCCTCTGAGGGGATACATCAGGGGCCCTGGGTTTAATTTGGAATTCTTTTCTGAACTGGGTATTATATAATATACACTCTCTATAAAGTAAACGAATATGCAGAAACTCAAACTGAATTTAAACAAAGTGACAGAATATAAAAGGCCAAGTGATCCAAATCCTTGTGGAGTCAGAAATCAGTTAATTGATTTAATCCGTGACTGAAATGGCAAAATTACTCAAGGTAATAGATTTTTCAGATTTGAGTGTATATATTTCTACCAATGAAGCTGAATGGCGCATGCCCTAAATGACTCCTGAAAACTTAGGTTGCAAATAGGCTTAGTTTTATCAGGTAGATATGTCTCCTGGTAACTGATTATTTTGAAGCTAAGATCAATTTAGTTCAGTGAACTTTTATGGATCATATACTATTTGTATATCCTTGTGCTGGAAATTGTGAAGACAAGAGAAATGAACCAGACAAAAATCCCTACCCTTAAGAAATGAATCGACATTTGTCTATTCACAAATATGCTGTATTTAAGTAATACCCTTTAACTCTGTCTGGCATTTTAAAGTATATAAAACAACACAAAGGTTTCAAGAACCCATCATAGGAAGTGATTTAAAGAGGATTAGGTTAGTGCTTCATTTTTAAAAACAATACACTGTATCAAAAAGCTAGGTTAATAAAAAGCAAGTGATTCCAGTATTCTAAGAGGGATATCATACAAGTTGTATTTCTCAAACTGAAGGTTAATGCAGTCATTTTCCTTTAAAAGAAAACATTACATTTTGGTTAAATTACCCATGTAATGGGCTCAAATTCTCCCTTTATTCAGGTGGGCAATTTAAAAAAAAGTTTGAAATCAGCAACATTTGCATTTCCTCACTGTTTGATATGTTGTAGTTTTGTTGTTTAGTCACAAAGTCATGCCCTACTCTTTGCAACCCCATGGACTGTGGCCCACCAGGCTCCTCTGTCCATGGGATTCTCCCAGCAAGAATTCTGGAGTGGGTTGCCATTTCCTTCTCCAGGGAATCTTCCTGACCCAGGGATAAAACCCATGTTTCCCGCATTGGCAGGCAGATCCGTATTACTGAGTTACCAAGGAAGTCCAGTGTTTGATATAGTGAGATTCAAAGAATCTTGGTTCCAACCAAGATTACTAGTTTTCATGTCCTTCTACCTCCCCATCACATGTGCTGGCTTTGTTTACCCTGATAAGGAGACTAGGTAGCCACATAGACAGATGCTTACATTATGCAAAGTGATCAAAATAGAAAGCAAAATTATATGACACATCAAGATTTCAATTATTTTAGAAATACCTAAGAATGTAAACACAGACTGAATGCAAACATGGACAAATGCGAGCAGTTCTAATGCAAAGATGAGAAGGATTTTTTTCCTCTTTGAAAAATTCCCCTTAATATAGTGTTTTTTTAATGGAGTATAATTGCTTTACAGTGTTGTGTTAGTGGGTTTTAACAGAAGAAAAATAAATGAATTGGCACAGTTAGAAAGTCCATTTCCGCTTTCTCAGTTGTGCTTTCTAGATTAGAACTGTTTGCTAATGGATGACTTTTATAGACATGAGTATGCCATTCTCTTAAATGTGATAGAAATATGAATCCAAATGGTTACTAAAGATTAGGGGGAAATATGGAGTTTCTATCTAGTTAATCTAAACACATATACAACTTATTTCTCATATGTTGAAATAAGTTGAATTATGAAAGAAAAAGAAAAGGAATGAAGGGAGGATAGGGAAGAGAGAATTTACATGTACTGAGCTCTGTGAGTTCAAGTTGGGTAAAAAACAATATTGGTACATCCAGCTGCCTATACCACACGCTCCCAAGAATGATTTATCTGTGTTCATGGGTTGCCCATGTTGGTGGTGCTCACACTGTAATATTCAATCTGATGGATGGGCCAGCTGTGCCCCAGCTCAGCTCTGCATCCTGCAAAGCAACGAGCACCCGCTACCAAAGTGTATGAAAATTTTACTAGGGAAAGTAAACAAGCTTTTATAAGTGCGATTGTTGTTGGCTGAGGGTCTAACTTTCATCTGTAACCTCTGTGATTATGGAGCAGCAATTTTTTGTCACTCATTTGTGTAACTTTCAATTTATCAATCAATATTTTTGTAAACTTCTTATCACTTGGATCAGTCTTCTCAGAACATTTACAGAAGTCATAGAGATTATTTTTTTAACCTCTTTTTTATCTAAATAAATTGGAAGCCTCTTATAGACAGTGATTCAATTGCTCCCTGTTTTGTCTGTAAGACGAACTAGTAAGGTATAGGATCCATTTATCCATTCTTGTTCTGCCTGTCTCAAACTTCCTCTTCTTGGCTAGATCGTGTCTCTACTTTAAATAATTCCTTTCCAAATGATCCTACCACTTTCCCTGTACATAGTGCCTCCAAAAGAGTTGCAAATAAGAAGAATGTCTGACATAGAGCAACAGTCCTAATTTTTAACCCTGTGTCTGCCACTAAGTAGCAATGTGCGTGACACTGGTGGCGTGGATGGTGAAGGGTCCTGGGATTTTGCAAACTTTCTGGGCCTCAGTTTTGTTATTTGTGAATGGAGGGGGGCAAACCAGTTGAGCTCCAAAACTCTTATTGCTCTGCTATTCTGTCATTTTTTAAAAAAGTAGTTGGAGTACAGTTGCTTTACAATGTGGTGTTAGTCTCGGGTGTACAGCAAAGTCAGTTATGCATATGCATATGACCACTTTTCTTTAGATTCTTTCCCATATAGGCCACTATTGAATACTGAGTAGAATTCCCAGTGGTATACAATAGGCCCTTATTAATGATCTGTTTTGTATATAGTAGCGTGTACATGTCAATCCCAGTCTCCCAGTATTATCCCTTCTCCCCTTCCCTCCAGTAACCACAAGTTTGTTTTATCTATATTTTCTATTTCAATTTTGTAGACAAGTTCATTTGTACCCTTTTACAGATTCCACCTAAAAGTAATATCATACAATATTTGCTTTTCTCTGTCTCACCTCATTTAGTATTCTGTCATTTGTGATCATCTCTAAGAGATCTTCTGACCTAGACGTTCTACGAATCTCTAGCTCTCTTAGATTAGTAACTGTTCACAACTGCTCTGTGTGGTCCTGGGAGTTATGTGGAGGTGCTCCTATGGCCTCGGGAAGATGGGGAGGGGAATCTAGCAGTCTGTTTCAGACAGCTCACTTTGATATATTTCAGAGGTGGGCCTTCCTGAATAAGATTTCAACTGACAAAGGGTTCTATGTTTTTTTATTTTTATTTTTTTATTGAAAACCTTACATAGTAGATTAAGAAACTTTCTATAAAATTGTGTAAACATACATTGACGGTTACAGTCTAGAATTAAAGACTGAATTGCTGCGTAACGATCAATCTAAAATATCTTAGGAAAGTCATTTAGTACTGTCTTGCAGGGGACATCAGCTTCAGTCACTGTCCAATTGAGAATTAAGCTGACACATCAGGAGAAAATGATTAGGCAGGTGGGAATATGTTTTATATGAATTTTAGGTACTACATAGTACAGTGACTTCTACTTGAGAGTCTGAGTAAAGTTCCTTCCAGGCTGCAGTGAAGAATAATTATGAGGACAGGTAGCAGTTGTTTTATATCTGCTTTCTCGGCAAATAAAAACACTTGTCAACTTTAATGATAGTTTCCCTACTTTGGGGGCTTCCCTGTGGCTCAGCTGGTGAAGAATCCATCTGCAATGCGAGAGACCTGGGTTTGATCCCTGGGTTGGGAAGATCCCCTGGAGAAGGGAAAGGCTACCCACTCCAGTATTCTGGCCTGGAGAATTCCATGGACTGTGTAGTCCGTGGGGTTGCAAAGAGTCCGACACAAATGAGTGACTTTCACACTCATACTCACGACTTACAGAATTCTACTACTTCTACTAATGTCAGAACTATTGCTTTATGGCACTTAAAGCACTAGGCTTTCAGGTGGTACTCAATAGACGCTTGACTGATTGAATAGGGTGTCAAGAATGCAGAAGCTGTATTCTAGCAAATCCAGTTAGCCATATGATAAACAAAGAACCATCCAAAAGTCCCATGTCTCAAGAAAAGATTTTCCACAATATTGTTATTAAGGCATTTGCTTGAACCCCACTGACTCAGATTTGTTAAATTTATAATGAAGGAGCCAAAAGGAAGCTAACACCAAATCTTCATTCTCTTTCTTCTTCTTTTAGGCCTATTAATACCACTGTTTGGCTCCATAATATGTACAGACTGTTTACTGAAGGCTGCTCAATAAAACTAACGATTCTTTATAACGCCATTTGAGATAAAAACCTATTACAAGTTAGAAAGGAAACTTACATGTTACTTTTGGAATAATGCCATTCTGCCCTACCTCTCAGGCCATAATACCCCTCCAGAGCACTTCTTCAGTGAACGGTGGTGTTCAGGCTCTCCTTGGTTCATGCCTGGTCTTTTCACTGAGCTTATCCTGTTAAGTATCTAAAATCAATATCACATCATTGTTATATATCTAAGAAAGAAGTTCTGGAAAACAATCCTCTCAAAAGCTCATTTCAAGCAGCGTAACAATTATTTGATATCACCTATAAAGGATCTGCTGGAGAAGGAAATGGAAACCCATTCCAGTCTTCTTGCCTGGAGAATCCCATGGACAGAAGAGCCTGGTGGGCTACGGTCTATGGGGTCCCAGAGAGTCGGATACGACTGAAGTGACTTGGTACACATGCACGCCCATAGAGGATCTCCTATTGAGAGGAGAATTTTATCATTTAAAATCCATTCTGCCCACTCTTTGTGTACATTTTCCTTTAGAGCTGTGTTAAATAACATGTGTCTGACCGTTCTCAAATCCTAGGAATCAGTATCTTTTCTCATGCTCTAACATTCCTTAGGACAGTCCTTCTTTTATTAGACTTAAAGATATCCATTATCACGTCCACTGACTTCTCAAGATTTCAGACAAAGACTCCTAGCAGGGCATCCCAGCAGCCTGTATGGAAGTCTCTTCCAGGGAGACACCAGAGGAAACTAATCACTCACCCATAAATCTATTGCTTCCAGGGCAGAAAACCCAATGAGTTTCTTCCTTTTCAGGTCTCTCACACCCCCACATACGTACATGCACACACTCTCACAATTAGACACTGCAGTTAAGCTGAAGGGGCCTGTGAACTCAGATTGTCAGTTACCTAAGGGGTTCTACCTACACACAAAGCATAATTGCTTTCTCTCTTCCATCATCCTCTCATCCAGGCATTCTTCCATGCTAGTTTATGAGGTTTATGACTTCTGGTTAATGGCCTTCCTAATCCATTTTAGATTCTCTGTCTTGGTATTTTGTTCGCTTAATTTCCAGCCACATGCACTAATTTGGAACCTGAGGTCCCAGACACAATGTCTTTCTTTCTCTCAGTATATTTGAGTTTGGTCTCCATAGACCTTTTGACTCTTGATTCTGCACTCTAAGTGTGCTTGGATGCTCTACTCTACCAACATTTAACTAGCACAAAAAATAAAATAAGAGGAAATTCTGGGCTGCCCCTAATCTGAACCCTCTAGTAGAATCAAATGCATGTAGGGCATGTAAGGAATACATTTCTATCCACTATGGTCTCTTGAGCTGACTGTATTTATCTAGAGTGATGTAGTGGCTTAAAGTAATAATTTACTCTTCTCTCTCATGCATTGGTAGTTCTAGCCTCAGCTGGGCAGTACTCGCTTGAGTCCTTGTATACTTGCAGTCAGATTCTGGCTGAAGTGGAGTTGTCTGAAGACGTCCTTACTGGTGCTCAGGCTGCACTGGCTGGACCAGTGGAGACCTGATTGGTCATCTCTGCATGAAACTTCTCCACAAGGCTAGCTTGGGCTTCTCCACAGCATAGTGGTCTAAGAGCAGCTGGGCTTCTTACATGGCAGCTGGCCTCCCCAAAGTGAGCATTCCAAAGGCCTCAGGTGGAAGTAGAAAAGCTTCATATGACCTAGACTCAGAAGTCACATGGCACCACTTGCTCTACATTGTGTTGGTCAGAGTAGTTATGAACCAGCCCAGATTCAAGCAGGAAGAGGAGCAGACCTTCCCTTTCTAGGGAAGTGGGTACAGGGACAAAAGGTAGTGATGGCTATCATCGTGGAGACAGGCTACCACAGTGGGTATCAAGTAAAGTGTATCATAGAAAACTAACACATTATAATTTTTTAAATAGCAACTAAATCATAGACTGATGTCCACTTCAGAAAAAAAAATTTTAAAAGCTTGTGTGAGCTCATTTTCTTAAATCCACTTAGAATAAACACCTTTAAAACCTAACCTTTGGAAGGAGTATCAGCTGCTCCACTGAACACTGTTTAAGGATGAATGACTTGCTTAGTGACTGGAAAATGGCTGCATTAAAGGAGCATCCAACTTATTTTAGATTTTGAAGAGAGAACAAGATACTGGCTGGTCAGTAGCTTTCAGACAGGGCAAGCACATATATTTTAGCAAATATATCTTCATTGTGGTTAAACACAGTTTCAGCCTGATACATAGTGCAAACCCATAAAAATGCATTGCCTCACACATAATAAGTGCACAATAAAAATTAGGTCTAGGTATTCAGCTAAGTAATAGTGAATCATAGTCTGAGCAAAGACAGTACTTAGTGATCCATTAGTAAAACAACTTTGTGTTCTAGGCAGGGGTCTGAGGCTCTGCAGGGGCTTCCCTGATAGCTCAGTAGTAAAGAATCCATCTACAATGCAGGAGACACAGAAGACGTGGGTTGGGATGATCCCCTGGAAGAAGAAATAGCAAGCCACTCTGGTATTCTTGCTTGGAAAAATCCATGAACAGAGGAGCCTGGTAGGTTATAGTCCATAGGGTCACAAACAGTCTGACAGACTGAGTGACTGAGCAGGAGCATGACCTGAGGCTCCACAAGGGAAAGGGAACTGCGCAAGGTCACACAGCTTGTAGGAACAGAGCCAGATTGGAGCTCACCTGGATGCAAATTCTCTCTTACTACAGAGACTGCTGCTGCTGCTGCTAAGTCGCTTCAGTCGTGTCCGACTCTGTGCGACCCCATAGACGGCAGCCCACCAGGCTCCCCCGTCCCTGGGATTCTCCAGGCAAGAACACTGGAGTGGGTTGCCATTTCCTTCTCCAACACATGAAAGTGAAAAGTGAAAGTGAAGTCGCTCAGTCATGTCCGACTCTCAGCAACCCCATGGACGGCAGCCTACCAGGCTCCTCCATCCATGGGATTTTCCAGGCAAGAATACTGGAGTGGGGTGCCATTGCCTTCTCCACTACAGAGACTATCGATTCTCAAAGTGCTTAATGACCTGGGAACTTGACTTTAAAATGAATACCCTTATATTTCAGCTGGAGTTTTGCCGAATTCTGCAGAGAACAGCATGCCCCTCCATTAATGAACAAATGCTCATCTTAAAGACTTTCACATCTGCCAGGCTTCCCCTATGGGGCAGTGGTAAAGAATCTGCCTGCCAATGCAGGAGACATGTGTTCAATCCCTGGGTCAGGAAGATTCCCCTGGAGAAAGAAATGGTTATCCACTCCAGTATTCTTGCCTGGGAGACTCCATGGACAGGGAAGGCTGATGGACTAGAGTCTATGGGGTCACAAAGAGTCTCTGAGCACAGCACACAGGTGGGTGCAAATGTGGATAATTAGGCTTGACCTTGAGTAGCCTCTGTAGTTCACCCAGTTATAGATGTTGCAGCAAGTTGTCCTGCACTAGGATAAAATTTACTATAAAACCAGCAGGAACCACTATGTTTTGGAAGTAACTGATGGTTTTGCAAGGAATCTGGCCGGTTGTGTGTATGTGGATATTAAATTCCACTTTGGGAAATTAAAAGTTCAATTGCACATATCCCTATACAAGAGGATTTCTGAAAGCTGTGTCCACTAGAGCTGAAAGTAATAGATATGTATGTGTGTGTTATGAAAGTATAAATCACTCTTTTTTTTAAATAAAATAAGCATTTTTAAGCTCTTTATATTCTTTTAGCCCTAAGCTAGGTACTAAGGGTAAGTGATATGAAATAAAATTACCTCACCTTAAGAAATTTATAATTAGGTATAATGGTGAAGACTAGTACATATAAATATTTAGATATTAAGAAACAATTAATTATTAACCTATGTTTAAAGAAATAGGAATTAAATAAGGAAAAAGAGCTCCCACTTAGAATTTGTTGTTGACAGAAAAGATTTCACTGGAGTGCAGCTTGATATGGATTTTTAATGATAAATAGTACAATTTGAGCAGGAAGAAATCAGAGTTAATATTAACATATTATTCGTGAGGAACCAAGGATAATACTCAAATGATCCACAATCCAGGCTCAAAATGCTAGCTACCAAAAAAGCAAACTATTTCCTAACCTAGGATACTTTTAAATTGTCCCAAGAAAAGAGGAATAAATCATCAAATAAAATGTATGGCATTATACATAAAAATATATATTAATATAAATTAAACTATAATTCAAATGCTAATCCTACCTCCAGAAAACTGGGCAAATATTAGCATCATGCATAAATTTATCACATTAGTCATTAAATCCCTCACATTAACCATGGTTGAGCAGTTAATGCCTTTTATCCAGAGAATTATTGATTCTACAGCTGACTTCCTGCCTAATGACAACATACGCCAGCTAATATAAGGAGAAAATAGTTGCTGTAGTTCTCACATGGGGCCTTTTCAGTGACACTAAGATGGACCCACATATCAGATTCACATGCCTATTACAGGAAGTCTGTGAATTTGTTTTTGTGCCACCTCTTATTTAGACAAGATCCATTTTAGAAAGCGATGCTTCACACAGGGCTCCATTCCCTGGTAGCTCAGTTGGTAAAGAATCTGCCTGCAGTGCAGGAAACCCAGACTCGATCCCTGGATTGGGAAGGTCCCCTGGAGAAAGAAATGGCAACCTACTCCAATATTCTTGCCTGGGAAATCCCATGGACAGAGGAGCCTACCAGGCTACACTCCATGGGATCGCAAGGGTCAGACATGACTTAGCGACTAAACCACTACCAAATTGTCATTTATTACAAAAAATTAAAGAGAAAGCAAAGCAAAACATAACCCTACCACTAGAAATCTACCACTTTAACCCAATAATTTCATCTTCCCTCATTGCCTTCACCTTCCCCTACTCACCCAAACGTCATGTGTGTCCATAGCATTAATTCAAGTTTATTTATTCACTATACATTATATCATTAAACTCTTTCCTAGAGCTACATGAGCTTCTATAATGCCTAGTTTTCTAGTCATTGTAGTTTTCTAACTGAATTGATTGCTCCCTCCTCTATTCTTGTAAAGCATACTATTTTCACCTATATTTAATTTTTTTATTTTAATTTTATTGGAGCATAGTTGATTTAAATGTTGCTAGTTTCAGAGGTACAACAACATGATTCAGTTATACATATACATATATCCATTCATTTTTAGACTCTTCTCTCCTATCAGATAAGATAAAATATCACTCAGTCCTATCCAACTCTTTGCGACCCCATGGACTGTAGCCTCCAAGGCCCCTCTATCCATGGGATTTCCCAGGCAAGAATACTGGAGTGGGTTGCCATTCCCTTCTCCAGGGGATCTTCCTGACCCAGGGATCAAACCCAGGTCTCCCTGCAGTGCAGGCAGATTCTTTACTGTCTGAGCCACCAGGGAAGCCCCTTTCTCATATAGGTTATCACAGAACATGGAGTAGCGTTCCCTGTGCTATACCTCATCTGTTGCTGTTGTTTAGTCACTAAGTCACGTCCGACCCTTTGCAACCCGATGGACCGCAACATGCCAGGCGTCTCTGTCCTTCATTATCTCCCGGAGTTTGCTCAGCCTCACGTCCACTGAGTCAGTTATGCCATCCAACCATCTCATCCTCTATTGCCCCCTTATCCATCTGCCCTCAACCTCTCCCAGCATCAGGGTCTTTTCCAATGAGTTGGCTCTTCATATTGGGTGGCCAAAGTGTTGGAGCTTCAGCTTTAGCATCCGTCCTTCCAACGAATATTCAGGGTTGATTTCCCTTAGGATTGACTGGTTGATCTCCTTATTGGTTATCTATCTTATATATAGTACTGTGTTTACATTCATCCCAAGGTCCTGATTTATCCCTCTGCCCGACATGTTTCCCCTTTGGTAACCATGCGTTTGTTTTGGATATCTGTCAGTCTGTTTCTGTTTGGTAAATAAGTTCATTTGTATCATTTTTTAAAACCTTAGATTGTGCATGAGTGATATCATATATTTGTCTTTCCCTGACTTACTTCACTTAGTATAATCACCTGTAGATCCATCCATGTTGCTGCAAATAGCATTACTTTGTTCTTTTTTATGGATGAGTAATATTCCATTGTATACACGTACCATATTTTTTTATCCATCCATCTGCTGACGGGTATTTTGGTTACTACAAGTTCTGGTCTCACTTCTATTTTAACACTTACTGTAGTAGTTATTTTATAACTACTACCCTTTTTTTTTTTTTTTGCTTGCTTGCTGCTTTTCCCTATCTACTAGGCTATTTCCACCAAGAGACAGTTTCTTTTGCCTTTGCTCTAGCAATGTGTACAGGGTTTGGCACCTAGATTCAATAAATAATTGTTAAGTAAACGGCCTTGAGCAAACTCCAGGAGATAGCGAAGGACAGGGAAGCCTGGTGTGATGTAGTCCATGGGGTCGCAGATAGTCTGGCATAACTGAGCAACTGAACAACAAAGTAAATGAATGAAAGTGCATATATGACTTTGAGCCTGTGTATCATAATTTATATAACCCCTGCTACTGTGGCTGGGATGCTTTCTTATTTTTTCAAATATATATCACCCCCTTTGGGATTCATTGGGATTCAAATTTTACGGGAAAAAAATAAGGATTTGAGATAGTGTGTAAAGATGAGAGCATTGTCAGTAATAGATTAGGGCAAAAGACTGGAAGAATGTTTGTCAATCAAAATTTATCAAACTGATGGGGAGTTACTTGGCACCACAGCCAACTGCACCTTTGCAAGTAACTTGAAAGAAGCAAAAAAGTAATAGAAATGAATCTGAATATCCAGGGTGGGGATTTCCCATAATCAAGGTGTGAGTTTAGCTGGAGAAAGCAGTGGAAATGAGTGTATGGTTTTCTTTTTTTTTATTTTATTTTTTAACTTTACAATATTGTATTGGTTTTGCCATATATTGAAATGAATATAGCTGAAATCTTGTGAAAATCAAGAGACAGATGAAAGAAGATGGGGAGCAAGAACACATTTTTGAAATGAAAGACAGCTCAGCTGACTCATGGCAGGCATCGCAACGCATAATATTCTAATATGATGGTCTATTTGCAACAGAATATTGCATATAGCTCCTGGGACTTCTGACACAAAGAAAACCATATTCCTCCATTTTTTTTCTTCAGAAATGCTCTACTGTCCATAGGCCTCCTGTGGGGTGGGAAAGACAGCTAGGCTGCGAAAAATGAAGTTACATAATCATTGTGTTTGCATCACCAACATTTGAGTTGTGTTCATAAGTGTTCAAAGTTACCCCTCATCTTGTCTTCTCCTTTCTGTCTGTTTGTATCTTTTTCACGGGCAGCCAACTCTAGTATTCCACAAATAAGAATGCTCCAAAACCTGGCATCTGCCTGGCTTAAGAGGACAGAACTAATTATGGTGGCCAGAGAAAAGGAGCCCAAATGAAAGCCTCCACTATCTTTGTTTTGATTTATCATCTGAGCACAGATCTTGAGGGCTTATGGGATAACCTTCAAGGTCACCTCGTCCATTTGCTTGTTCTGAGGTAGAAAGACCAAAACCGCAAGTGAATCATCCCAGAGAGGAAGAATTAGCATCTCTCTTAGCTCTGTAGAGAAAGCAATAGATACCATCAATGAGCAGAAATTCTTCCACTTGTTCATTTTGCTTCACCAAATTTCTTAGGCAATGTGGTGAGCTCCTTACTATAAGCACTTTGAAAAAGAAAAACAGAACTTAAAGTAAGAATCTGGACTCATAAAAATCTTTACCTGAAAACTGACTATCCGAAGGCCTGTTTTTCTGTTTTTTTTCCAGAGCACAGAGTGCCTTATTTTTTGTCTCCACCCTCAACTCCTTTCAAGGGGTTCTTGAAGGTCATCATCTTGTAGCGGTCATGATTTAATCTTTGTAGAGGCAGCTGGCACAGGCCAACTTTCAGTCAGCAGGGCCCCTTCATAGCCACATATTTGACCATGTTTGGGGGGCATTTCATGGTCATTGTGTCCTGCGGCGCTGGGAAGCCTCATTCCCAGGTCTAACAAAGATTCCATTGACAGGCCACTCAATATGCTGTCACTACACCAGGCCTTGTAAGTAGCAAAACTCTCTGGACCAAAGCTGTCTTACTAGCCTCTTGGTCCAGGAAAATATTTCCTCTTGTTGCTTCTTCCCATATCTAGAGTTCAGTTCAGCTCAGTTCAGTCGCTCAGTCATATCTGACTCTTTGCAACCCCATGGACCGCAGCACGCCAGGCCTCCCTGTATATCACCAACTCCCGGAGTTTACTCAAACTCATGTCCATTGAGTTGGTGATGCCATCCAACCATCTCATCCTCTGTCATCCCCTTCTCCTCCTGCCTTCAATCTTTCCCAGCATCAGGGTCTTTTCTAATGAGTCAGTTCTTTGCATCAGGTGGCTGAAGTATTGGAGTTCCAGCTTCAACATCAGTCCTTCCAATGAACACCCAGGACTGATCTCCTTTAGGATGGACTGGTTGGATCTCCTTGCAGTCCAAGGGACTCTCAAGAGTCTTCTCCAACACCAGAGTTCAAAAGCATCAATTCTTCAGCACTCAGCTTTCTTTATAGTCCAGCTCTCACATCCATACATTATTACAATCTTTGATCTCATATGGAACTGCATATCACCATTTTATCACAGGCTCAGTCACACACTTGGTAACGAAAGAAATAATCTTCGGAAACAAACTATATAGAAAATAATATAGCTAGCAGTTATTAGTAATGTCATAAGCAAGAATTTAAGTCAAGAACTTTCATTGGGTATAGCTCGGTATACCCCAGGTCATCTGACTCAGTTAAATGATTATAGCCAAGTGTTAATCTCCTGGTTATACATCATGGAGCATCTGACCTTTATCCAAAGATTGGTTACTGAGATAAGCTTTAGAAACAATTTTAGTGTTCTTTTTAATAACTTAATTAAACCTTTCAGCAATATAATAAGGAACTATCTCAGAAGTGAGTTTTAGTAAGCACAGACCTTAATTAACAAAACTAGAACTTAATATTCAGTGAAACATAATTTTTTTCTTTTTCTTCTTCTTTTTTTTTTTGGAGAACTCATTGTGAGGGCATTAAAACTGTAGCCAGGGAAGGCTTTAACCCATCAAATAAAAAATGAGGTCTGTCAGGGAGCCAGGAAAAGCCAAGCAGCTGTCTTGGATTTCCCATAGCCCTGGCTCTTTGATTTTTAGCTGTTGTTTATCCATTTTTAATTTCCTGATTTAGGAGCAGACTATTGCCATGTTTTAAGGACTTCAGGATAACAAAGGTCTAACCATGAGGGGTTATTTTTTTGTAGAAACAAAATGAGCTTTGTCTACATGTACCATAATTTGAAATAATGTTTTATTTACTTTACCAAAGTAACAAAAAGATTTTAAAAACAAATATAAATCACTTAAAGACAAACTCATAATTTGTTATCGAAAGCTGCATTCTAAGAAAACTTTGTTCTCTAAACAGAGAGAAGACCAAATTCCAGTCTGGTACCAGCTTACTGTTAATAACAAAATTTGTTTATCTGCTTAATCTTAGAAAGTCTTTTCCATAAATATTGAAGAACTAGCAATATTCTTCTAAAGGCATGAGAGTAAAACCATAGAAGGACTGTTTAAAATCTGATTCTATTGCAATTGACAAAGAAACTTGGTCATAACACTTTAATATGATAACTAGAATTATAATTGACCATATTTTATCAGGGCATATCAGATCTATATGAATTTCACATAATTTTAGGATATCTATATTAGTAACATCAACCATACAGTATAACCTGAAAAGATTTTTCACCCCTTCAACACTACTTCTCATGTAATTCAACATGTCCAATGAACCCAGGTAGCTTAACAGCTCTCTGGGATGTTCCAGGGGCCCTCTGAAGCATCCCAAAGATAACTAAAAGTCAAGTTATTTAGGAAGTTTTGTTGATAAATACCAAAAGGGTTTATAACACTCAATCAGGTAGGAGCATATAAGTCATTGTGAGATAATAGTTATTTACTTAGTCAAAGTTAACAAAAGATTTCAAAGGTAAATATAGAACAGATCAATTAAGAGGTAAAGAAACTTAAATCTAATATTAAAGGCAGTTTAACATCTGAAGAAAATATGACCTCTTAACAGAGAGAAAGATTGAATTTAAGTTTTTACACCAACTTACTTTAAACTCATTTAGGTAAACTTAATTTATTTTAAACTTTGTCCATCTTAACCAAAACTTTTTCTTCAGGGTCACTTTCCACAAACCTTCTAATAACTTTTTGTAACAGCCACCTGTAGGTCAGACCTACTTTCTTTTCCCTTTATAAAATGTAATTTTATTTTTACACCTCTTTTTATTAAAAACAACATCCTACTTTCCTTACTAGATTAGCAAACAAACATTAATACTAGATACTTAATATTGAATATTTCCCAGTTCACATGAATCTGAAATTTATTTAGGTTAATTTTTCTTGTATTTGGAATTGTTTGATTTGTAAGCAGTTACTTTTTTAGGCCAATAAAATTAGAACTTATTTACAACTTTAACAATATTATCAGAAAAAACAAAAGGCATACGCAAACATACATACATAGAGACAGAGATCTTATAGTTTTCTTTTTGAGATTTAAAAATCTTTTTGACCCCTCTTTTTTTTTCCTTTGCTTTAAGTTCTAATTTGCCCAAAGCTGAGGTCTCAGGCAAAGTGGGCTGTGTATTTCAAGGACATGTAAAGGGTTAACTTCAAGCCTTTCCCTAGGCAGGCCTTTTAACAAACTAGTTGTTTTTAATTGCATATGCAAAAAGAATTGGTTTTGCAGTTCCAAAAAGAAAAATTTCTCTCACTCTATTCAATCAGCAATTACACACTCGCAGTCATTCAGAGGCTATCACAATGCCTCCCTTCTCCAGAGTCCCCAGGGCTCCTTAACTGTTGCTCCCTTCCCAGGAGCTCCAAGGAGGTTATCAGTCACAATGCCTCCTTTCTCCTGAGTCCCCAGTTCTCCCTATATGATTCTCCCTTCCTGGGAGCTCCAAGGAGGTGATCAGTCTCTTCTACCCGTTGGGGTAGGACCTGACTAGAGACTAGCCCCGTGGCCTTACCTGATCCTGTGGCCATTCCTGGTGAGTTGTTCCGTCCCTCCAATGAGTCCAGTCGGGGCTTGGCCGTCTGGAAAGTCAGAACACTGGTCTGAAAGAGAACCCAGAATACCATCAGGTGGCATGACTCCTCGTCTCAGGGTTCCTTCTCTCCAGCCTGGCCAAGCCACCAGTCTGACGTCTCAGGGGACCGGCATGGTTGGAATCTCACTGGGGCCTCCAGAAATGTCGCAGAAACCAGTAATCAAGAAACCAAACACCACACTCAAAGAGTTGGAGAACTCAGGTTTATTACATTGGCGGGCCCAGAGGAGTTAACACTTCAAGCTCTGAGCCCCAGACAAAAGGGTTACAGAGTTTTTATAGACAGACTATAGTGGGTAACACTAGCTGCTAATAGGTTGGCTTAAACCAAGGGGTTTCATGAGCTTGGGAACAGCAGTCAAGACGGGAAGGGGGGGATGCCTGACCTTTACATGGACAGGCATGATTAAGTAGGTTTGCAGGAGCTGGGCAATTGCAAACAGCAGGACAAGGGCGAGTGAGATAAGCTCCAGTTACTAGTATTGTTAAGTCCCCACTTTCTAAGACAATATGACCTATGTGATCCAGACTTTGTAAGGAGCAAACTGAGTTACATAGGCAGAACGAGCAGGAGGTTATGTAAAATTTTAACTTTTCCTCTTCATCATCAGTAAAAGTGGGAGAATGCATGTACTATTTTCTAAATGAACCTTATCAACAATTCATTTAAAAGACTGACTACTTAATACATGCTGGAGCAACAGGGGTAGATTTATGCAGAAATGGGTTGAAGCCTCTCGAGCTGGGATTCCTATTCATTCTCTTTCTCTCCTCCTCTTTCATCCTAATGAGCTTTCCTAACTTTGGTAGCAATGTAAAAACAACAAGAGAATATTGTCCATAATATCATAATAACGTTGTATGGTGTATGTGATGTATAAAAATATTGAATCACTATGTTGTACTCCTGAAACTAATAGAATTAAGTCAACTATATGTCAACAAAAGGAAAATGAAGCAATAGGAGGAAAAACAATAGGTTCAAAGTTGTAAAACTTGGGTTCAAATCCTGGCTTTACCACTTTCTTGAATGAATTTGGTTAAGTGATTTTACCTTTTTAGGTCTCTCTTTCTTCATCTGGCCTAGATGGAAAAAAGGTCAGTCTTGTTGGGGTGAGAACTAAATGAGATAGTATATATGAAAGAGTGCAGAACACTGTTTAACTCACAGTTATCTGTGTACGTTTGTTCTGGTCATGGGACTTTGGTTCCAGCAACACATAATGATAGTATAATTGCCACGTGAATGATGTTGATGACATTCTGGAGTGCCTCATACCTGCCCAAAGCATCCCATCCTCCAGTGCTTGCCAGAACCTTCCATTTATTGTGTAGTTTCTTCTGTAGTTTCTGTACACACACACACACACACACACACACACACACACACGTTCAGTAGGTTATTTAAAGTGCTTACTGAAAACACACCGTATACTCTGAGGACAAAGCAATGGATAAGATAGAGTCTCTGCCTGAATGGAGCTTACATTCCACTGGGAAACTAGATGATCATAAATGAACAAATAATACATTTCCAGGGAGTGAGAGAGGCTCTGGACAACAACAAATAAGGGTGAGAGAAAAGGATAATGAATGGACCCTTGATAGGAATCCTGAACTTAGTCAAGGAGCAAGCCAGGCAAAGATCCAGGAAAGAGTTTTCCAGACAGAAGAAGAAAGAGATTACAAATGTCTTAAGGTGGGAAAGATCTGGCAACATTCAAAAATATCAATAAAGTTAGTGTAGCTATAGAAGAGGGAACAGAAAAAATGGCAATATAAACCTTGTAAACCTGGTTTTAAAAAGAGTTTCGTGGTAATTTCCTGGTGGTCCAGTGGTTAAGACTCGAGCTTCCAATGCAGAATTTGTGGGTTCTATCCTGGACTAGGGAACTAAGATCCCACATGCTATGCAACATGGCCAAAATACTAAATGACAACCCATTCCAGTACTCTTGCCTGGAAAATCCCACAGATGGAGGAGCCTGGCAGGCTACAGTCCATGGTGTCACAAAGACTCAGACATGACTAGGGACTTCACTCACTCTCTACTGCTACTCTAAGCTCTTCATATGGGCTTCCCTGGTGGCTCAGCAGTAAAGAATCTGTCTGCAATGCCGAGACACAGGTTCAATCCCTGGGTTGGGAAAATATCCAGGAGAAGGAAATGGAAACCCACTCCAGTATTCTTGCCTGGGAAATCCCATGAATGGAGAAGCCTGGCTGGCTACAGTCCATGGGGTCGCAAGAGTTGGATACGACAGATGGTATGGCATGGCATCCTTTTAGATGCTAGGAGAACATTCCAGTAACCCAATGCCACACATTTTCCACCTTTTTACAATGCTCCCCATCCTCAAGCTCCTTTCACCGTGGACTTAAAAATTATCACATCACATACTGTCTTAAGAGATTGATTTTCAGCATATATGATTCTACCTACATCAGCTGGAGAATGGTTTTAGAGCCTCTGGGGAGATAGTACTCAAGGAAGTCTCCTTGCTGCCCCAGCTGTGATCAGCTTGCACCTCCCTCCCCTCCTTTCCCCTGCCTTCAGAGTCAGGCCTGTACTTCTTTCCTTGGTTTCTTGAGGCATAGATGACCCCAGCCTTCCTGCTCTTTGTAGGTCCCTAGTAAATATTGTTGAATGAATGAATGCAACCAGGAAGATACCTCTTGTAAGCACTCTGGTTAAATTGTACTCAAACAGCCAATGTATAGCCTGAGATTATGAAACTGACTCTCATAATGGCTGTGAATGGCTTACTTCCTCCTGCCTCTCCACTTGTCCATGAATCCTGGATGCTGACTTCAAGAGTACTCTTCCCCTTTGCCCCAGGCATGTCAGTGTGTATTAAGTCGCTTCAGTCGTATGGTACACTTTGCGATCCCTTGGATCGTAGCCTGCCAGGCCTCTCTGTCCATCACCTCCACACATTTTCTTCTGCCCTTTTGTTTTTGGGGGCTTCTCCAGGCAAGCATACACGAGTGGGTTGCCTTACCCTCTTCTAGGGGATCTTCCCAACCCAGGGGTCAGACTCACATCTCTTATGTCTCCTACATTGGTAGGTGTTTTCTTTACCACTAGTGCCACCAGGAAGCCCCAGGCAATCATTTCTAGATTTGGGGTGATTTTTTCCTTCCTTCCTTCCCCCCACCTTTTTTTTTTTTTTTTGGAGAATGTACTGAAGATTGTGTGAGAGGAAAGATATCACTAGGAGCTGTCAGAGCAGGCTGGCTTCTGTCTTGTCCCTCTGTCTGTTTCTTCTCTCCCTCCAGAATCCAGTTGCAACCCAGGGTTTGTACAGAGTAATTCTGCCAAACCAGGCATCTCAATGCCTCACCCAGCAAAATACTTTCCCCTAAATGCAATTCCTTTTCTGAGAGGAATTTCTGAGAATAGCATCATCTTTCCTCTGTTCTAAACTTCCCCAGTGGGAAGAAGGTTCTCAAGGTGGAGAGAGAATTGAAAATCTGTGATCCCAGCCAGTCAAAATGACAGAAGGACATGTTTAATTCCTCTCCTCACAGCCTCTCACCATTGCAGTGGTCACCTCAGGACACTCTGCACTGGATCTCTTATCTACTTTTCTTCCCCTCTGTTTACTGGAATATGCAGGGGGGTGTTGGAAAACTATAGGGAGGTTTTGTATATATTTTGTATTACAGACAGTAAAGAATCTGCCTGCAGTGCAGGAGAACCAGGTTTGATCCCTGGGTCAGGAAGATCCTCTGGAGAAGGGAATGGCAACCCACTCCAGTATTCCCTACCTGGGAAATCCCATGGACAGAGGGGCCTGGCAGGCTACATTCATGGGGTCATACAGAGTCGGACATGACTGAGTGACTCATACTTTTGTATATATAGACTACTTTCTTTCCCCAATACAATAGTTGTAAAATAATAAAAATCATAAATTATAATAACAAAAAACACTAGTTGGGAAACACAAATATTTTACTATGTACCTTACTTACATTGTGCTAAATGTTTTCTCATGTTTTACGAATTAATAGCAGTGACACTCCTGAGAGTTAAGTATTATTACCCTCAATTTACAGATGAGGAAACAGAAACTCAGAGAGTTGGCATCATTAATGGATTAAAAGATTGCACAGTTAACTGTTCAGGGCAGGATTCAAGTCTAGGACTTCCAGAATCAAACTACAGTAGCTTGGCTATATATAGGAACAAGAGGGAAAAACTGGGATTATTATAACTTTTCATGTCAAATGTATCCTGTGAATTGCATGCCTGATACCTTGCTATGGACTTGCTAAATTGTTTAGAGAGAAAAATAATTTATGCATCCATCCATCTAGCCTTCTTGAGGTATATATAACTAGTACGCAAAAAACTTCACACGATTAATGTACACACAGTGTTAGGACATACATATGTCCGCTTGTGTTACCATCACCACAACCCAGGTAACAAACATGTCCATCACCTCCATACATTTCCTTCTGTCCTTTTGTTCTTTGTTTTGTGGTAAGAACACTTACCCCCTGAGATCTACCCTCTGAACATATTTTTAAGTGCACAGGAATATACTGTTGAGTGCAGGCACTATTGTGTACAGCAGAACCCTGCACAACTATAAATTTTGAATGATTATTTTGACTAACTAAAATGATCACATGTTCACATAAAAGCAGATTCAGAACCAAAAAGAAGTGGGAGAAAAAATAAACACATGTTGTGTATACAGAACGCACAGAGCTGATGTGTTATGACACCCATCCTCAGAAATGAGAATCTACTGATAGATACACCTCCCTCCTCACTTGGAAAGAAGGATGTCGTAACAGTTGTGTTGTCTCATTTTCGTGTATTTATATCACTCCTACACTGTCAAGCTAAAATAATTCAGAGAGTCAAGAGGTACATACAATTAATTTCTTTTTTTAAACACAAGTGCTTAAAAAAGCCTCTCCTCCAAGACACCATTGTTTACAGCTTTTACCCTATCATTAAATATCCCATTCCTTTTTTTAAGGGAAGTAGATTTTTAAATTTTTTTGTTTTTCGCCATGCTGGGTCTTTGTTGCTGCATGTGGGCTTTCTCTAGTTGTGGCAAGTGGTGGCTACTCTTCAGGTGTGGTGCATGGGCTTCTCATTATGATGTCTTTGCTCGTTGCGGAGCTCAGGCTCTAGGGCTTATGGGCTTCAGTAGTTACAACTGTCAGACTCTGGAGCGTGGGCTCAGTAGTTCTGATGCATGGGCTTAGTTGCTCTGTGGCACATGGGATCTTCCCGGACCAGGGACCAAACCCATGTCCTTTGTATTAGCAGGCAGACTCTTTACCACTGGGCCACCAAGAAAGTCCAAATCGCCCATTCCCTGCTCCTCCCCAATGTCTACTATGATAATTTCAACTTAAGCAGATCATTAAAGATCTCTAAGTCTTTCCTCATTTGTAAAATGGAAATACTATTAATACCACCACATATCACCACATACATGATGGTACTAAAATCTGGTAAGGATTTTAAAAATAGAGGATGCATATAAAGCAGTAGTTCTCAGTTAATGCCATTTTCCTCACCCTACTCAGCTTTTAGAATGTAAACTTTTAGAGCAAGAGTTAACTATGGTGTCTAATTCAGAGCTAGAAGCACAGAAAGTGGATTAACTATGATGTAGATTTTGTCAGTGCCCTGTAGTGGATTTCTGTCTCCTTAGCCCAGAAGAGAACAATGCTCTTTCTTTTTTTAAACTGAGGCATAACTGATGTGCAATGTGTTATGTTTCAGGTGTACAACACAGTGATTCACCATTTTTAAAGATTATATCCCATTGATCGTTATTATAAACGATCAGCTATACTCCCCACATTGTACATATATCCTTGTAGCTTACGTAGAGAACAGCCCATTGGTGGGGAAAGCAGAGGGGGACCTAATACAGGTAGGGGGATTGAGAGAGAAAAATTTCTACATATGAAATAAGCAATGCTCTTTATATACTCCTCCCAGACCTTAAGCCAGAGCCCAAGTGCAGGCCTATGAACTGTTAGTTTCTACCACCAGGTGGCATGAAAGTGAAATTGTGTGTTTTCCTTGTACTTAGAGCTTTGAAGGAAGTTTTGAAGTAGGAACATTTGTACTTAACAAGACAATTGTTCCAAAGACTCGATTCCATTTCCTGACACCATTTCCCCTGGTAGATTTCAGCAGATGTGTTGCAGCTCATTGCTCACCTATTAAAGCCTGGTTGGCTCTCACATTCGAGATGCGCTGGGAAGGTCCACACGCAGCCTTCCACTGCTAATAAGATGAAGGCAATAGCTGTTCAAGGCTCATAAACCTGTGACCTTCATAAATCAATTTCAGAGCAATATTGTGCTTAAATGAACACAGTCCCCACAACCAAGAAAAATTTTAAAACAACTCGAACTAGCATTACTCAATATTATGAAGGGGACAGGAAATCCCCTAGCAATAAATTTTAAAATCCCTTTTTAGGTTCTTCCCAATCCACTGTGCTTCTCAAACCAGTGAGAACTTAAAGTTCATGTTTTTTCTTCCCCTCATTCTCCTCTTTCCTGCCTGCTTTTCTCTTTCCTCCATTGTACAGGCCCAAGAACTGTCCAAGACTACATCTTTCAGGGGAACAGAAGGGTCGGCCCTAATGTAGACCTTACCAGGCACCACGAGTGGTTAGCCCAGAAAACACTCTGGGAAAACTCAAAAATTAATCACTTACAGTTCATTAAAATTGGATTAAAGCCTTTTGTCAGATATATAGTTGCAAAAATTATCCAGTCTGTGGCTTATCTTTTTTTTAAATTATTCCTTTCAAAGAGTAGTCATGTTTAATCTTGGGCGAAAAAGAAATGGCTATAGCCATCAAAGGTAAACCATAGCAGAATATGAAAAAACTTAATCACTTGTATCTTGGCATATCGTACCCAAACTTAAGAAATACAACAAATGGGGCTGCAAAGTGCAGAAGAAATAATGAGATCCAGTTGCAGAAAACACTGAATTAGAAATCTAAAGTTTTATTCCAATTAATTGTACGAACTCTAAAGGGTAACTTTACTTCTGATTACTTACTACTTGCTTCCTTGTATTGATATGAAAACCAGGACTCTTCTTAGTAAGATGGAAAGACTGGGATAAGGGCACATGGGTCAGTAGGTGAGCCGGAGTTTCAGAAAGGCAAAAAACATGTCTCTATGTGCTTTTGTGTCTCTAGTACCTACTTGACAGGGCCTGGCGCCTATAAACACTCAGTGGCTTTTGGATGGATGCAAGATTTGTACCTATGCTTCTGAATCCAGAGTCAATGCCTAACCCACTTGATATCTCACTTCCTCATTGCACCTCTGTTCTGTTAAAGTCCCACCCCCTTTCAAATGATTGACAGGCACTTCTAGTCTATGCACTCACTAATGGTACAGAATACCAGTCCTAATCCATGTTATTACTTTTATGATGGTAATATCTCTATTTTTTTTTTGGCTGCACCGAGCAGCATGTGGGATCTTAAGTTTCCCAAGCTGGGATCCAACCCATGCCCCTGTATTGGGAGTATGGAGTCTTAACTACTGGGCCATCAGGGAAGCTGCAATATCTCTAATATTAACTAATATTCTTTTGAGTTAACATTTAGATCTACGGGACTTTGAGTTGCATGTATTTTTCATAACCAGATGGCACAATTTGTTCCCACTGCTGTAACATTATTTCCCCATTTTCTCTGTGACAAAATGATGCATCCTGACACTAATTAATTGTTAACATCATGATTTAGGAAGATATTTGGAGGTCTGCTTAGACATATTTAATTAGAAATTACCACTTTAAGTATTATGTGTTTTTATGCACCCAGTGCATTATGGGATGGAGTCAGGGCAATACAGAACAAAGCAGGAAGGACACAGGTGTGTTGTGTGCTGTATCCACAATTGATGGAGGACATGTATGTAGCACTTTACAGATTGCAAAACATGCTTATTTTAACTCCTCTGAATGATCATGAAGGGTAGGCATTATTGTTAGCCAGTTTACAGATAGGAAGCTGAGGCTGTAAGCATCATGTAAGCATCTTGTTCAAGATCACACAGCTGGGTCTGAGATGCCCAGCTTTGCTTGCAGGAAAAATTCTGAGCCAGGATAGTGGGACAACTGAGGGTATCATCTTTGGCTAGATTGCTTAGTATTAATATCCCAGTTTTGCTACTTACTAGCTTTGTGAGCTAAGTAAGACAAGTCACTTAACCTTTTTGTGCATTAGTTTGCCATGCGTAAAATGGGAAGAAAATAGAACCTACCACATTGGGTTTCAGGGGAGTTAGGCTAATGGACATAGTTTTCTCAGAATAGAACCAGCTTATTAGGACATACTTAATAGGGGTGTGTGTGTGTGTTTTCACTAGAGAACTGTTTCCCACATTTCTGGAAATCCCTCACACATTAGCTCCTGAAATACATTTCCTTTCTTAAAAAAAAAAAAAACCTGATTCTTGGCAGCAGCCTGATTATAAACTATGTGTAGTATGTTTATGAGGAGACTGTGCATCAGGGCACCCATTTGGGAACAGGGCACCAACATGTAGAAAATGAACAGAAACAAAACCCTGACCTCTGATGCAATCTTCATTAAGGCGCTTCTCAAATAAAATTCCTGTGCTTCAGGAGCTGATGGCCACAGTGACCCCACAGCCCACAGAACATAACAGCAAGTGCTAATTTAAAATTTCATGCAGGAAGGAAAAGTTACAGTTTTCACAGAGTCTGTAGATCAAACACAAGATGAGAACTAAGTGTCTGCCCAGTGAATCAAGCGTGGAAGCGGGCAGCATGGCTTTTGCGTTCTTTCCTAGTCAATTTTATTGATTAAACCTCAAATTCTCTAACGTGGTGTTGCATGGATGTCTAAAAGCAGCCTTTGAACAAAGTGAGGCGACTCAATCTGAACAGTCAGGAAGTAAAGATACTGTTCAAAAATACTGTGGTGTTTGCTTTAGAGCCAGTAAAAACCAAGAGACCAAAGTGACTCTCGAAAGGTTTAGGGTCACATGTGCTAAATTCTGCCACTTGAGGTAGAGGTGCCATGTTTGACTTGCTGGCCCTTCACTAAGCTAGATGGACAGGAAACTGCTTTTTGGACAGACAGGAGCAGCATCCCAAGGCCCTCCTGGGTGGGTTAGGACACCTCCTACGCTGCCTGGTTGGGTGCATTCCCTTTTTGGCCTCATCATTTATAATTCTCATTATCTTCATTCAAATTAGGCCATGCTACAAAACTACCCTCATTCTGCCTCTGGGAGACTATATGAGGTTGCAGAAATCACATAAACTTCAGGGTCAGAAAAAAACAAATCTGTTTGAGTCCATGTTTTACTTTTTATTACCTGTGTGGTAAAGGGCAAGTCACTTACCCTCTCTCTGCTTCAGTATCTGTAGCTGTAAATGGAGATAAAAATAGTAATTTCAACATCATCAGGAGGATTAAATGAGACAATAGATGGGAAAGTGTTCAGCACATATCAGCTAGTTAAATGTCAGTTCAGGGAGAGAGAAACAAAAGGCAGAAGTATTAACTTGCTTTTAGAGAGAGAAAACTTCCAGAAACATAGAGATGCGTGTATGACTTGTTAATAAAATTTTAACCTGACTGAGATCAATGAAATGTTCCGTGTTGACTGCAAATGCATACTCATCATCAGCAATCCCAAGGAAAATCTATCAGGATTATTTCCTTCCCTTAAAGAGCAATATAAATATTGATCCACTTTCCTAATTGGCCTGTGCCTTGCCTTCATACATCACACTTCTGTTCTGCACACAGGGCACAAATCTTCCAATTACCTTTAGTTCATGATTCATTATGTCACATTAGAAGCTAAACATGAACGCAGGGTCCTCATCAAGAAAGAGTACCACTTGAGGAGCACTTCCTCTGTTGCTTTTTATTCTCTAAAGATACCTGAGCCGCCTCATAGTTGATGTGTGCAAGAATATCTTCACCCTCCCCAGGTAGGCCAACCTGTTAGATCAAAATCGAAGCAACTGCGTGGTGGGGTCAAGAGATGGCTAGCCCTCCTACTCAGGACCGGAAAGGAACAGCACACCAGCTCATTAAGAAGGAATTGTTAGGCTTGATGACACAAGGAGGGCTGGAAAAATGCCAAAGCAAACATCTGGTGTTTCATAAAGATGGCAAAAGGCATGCTAATCATCTTGTTAATGGTGGTTAAAACACTGAAGATCTTCCCTTTACGGGCAAAGGCAATGCATCCTGTCTTTTGGACACAGAAGCAAAAATAATGAGAATAGAATACAATACTGGATGCCCAGAATCCTGAATGATTATCCAGTAATAGCTATCTCTCTAGAAATCTGAGTGCCTCAGACTTAACCAGCAAAATAGATGGTTCACTAAGGAATTTTCTGGCTAGTTTATTGGCAAGAAAGTGAATGAATCAATGGCCTAGAAAGGTACCGGGTGTCCTGCAAGTTTGAGGACATTATAGCCAGAGGTGTGCCTTTCTCTACCTCTGTTTGGGACGGGGTTTATTACTATACATTGTTTTGTTTCTTCTGACAGAACAGCAATCCTTCCTTTGCACCTTTGTCTCTTGTTCAGTTGCTCAGTTGTGTGCAACTCTTTGTGACTCCAGGGGCTGCAGCACACCAGCCTTCCCTGTCCTTCACTAGAGTTTGCTCAAATTCATGTCCACTGAGTCAGTGATGCCATCCTGACTCATCCAACCATCTCATCCTCTGTCAGCTCAAAACAAAATTCCCGCCACCAAATGAAATAGACACGAAAGCACTCTGAATAGCTCCTGTTGGAAACAGGCGCTGTGTACCTTGGGCCCTGTCCCCTTCATATGCCAACACTGGATGGAACTGGAATTCAGCTCCCTTAATTAGCAAGAGAGGATGACTGCCCGCATGAAGTGTGATCCTTCCTCTCAGGAAGTACACGTTTATGGACATAAAACAACACTGGTTTTCAATAGGTTCTCACATTTAGTTTGCTTAATTCTGAGAAAGAATTGGTTTTACTTTTTTCCTTTGTAAGCCTCTGTTCTTTCATATGTGATAATAGAAGTTTTCCACTTGTTACGATAGGATATCTTTCATTTTCTTATTGTCTTAATACCAAAGGATCCCAGTACAGTGTTTTCCCAAATTGTTGTGGCATTGCAGAATTAAGCTGAAGGGGAAGTAAATGTAGGATTCTACTTTTTTATTAGATAAAATACATCATCTCTCTTTTCCTTTCCCATTGAGGTAGATTACTAGCAAGAAGAGAACATAAAACAAAATAAAACAAACTTCACAAGATAATTCAAAAATGGCTTAGCTGACATGGTAATTTTTAACAGCTAAATTTATACCTAAATCCTAAAGACCATCCAGATCAATTTCTTCAGCACATATGTGAGAAACAGAGACAGCAAGTGACCACTCCCAGATCAATGAGTGAAAGAGTGACCCAGGAGTATGCAAAGGCCAGGTCTTCTGACTTCATTATTTCCTTCCCATGCTTGTTGAACTCATTGTTATTCAGTCCCTAAGTCGTGTCCAATTCTTGTGACCCATGATGTGTAGCTCCCCACTCCCCGAGCCTCCTCTATCCTCTACTATCTCCTGGAGTTTGCTCAAATTCATGTCCATTGAGTTGGTGATGCTATCTAATTATCTCATCCTCTGGTGCCCTCTTCTCCTTTTGCCTTCAGTCTTTCCCAGCATCAGGGTCTTTTCCAATAAGTTGGTTCTTCACATTAGGTGGTCAGAGTATTGCAGTTAAACTCATAGGAAGCCAAAATAGGACATTAAGATCAGTGACTTGAAGGACAGTAAAATGGAAATGAAGATGGCAAGTCCCCGCACAAGAGTTCCACTAATCTGGCACTGCTAATTGATCTCATCTTCTTTCCTGGTAGGGGCTTCCCTGATGGCTCAGATGGTAAAGAATCCACCTGCAATGAGAGAGACATGGGTTTGATCCCTGGGTCGGGAGATCCCCTGGAGAAGGGAATGGTTACCCACTCCAATATTCTTGCCTGGGAAGTCCCATGGACAGACGGGCCTGGTGAGCTAGTCCATGGGGTCACAAAGAGTCAGACACGACTGAGCTATATCTGATTTATCTATCTTCCCTGGTAAGTGCACACACACACAATCCTGTGCTTCGGGTAACCATCCCCATGGATTAGATTTCTTATACACTGTGAAGCATATTTGTTCTTTCTGGTTTCGCAATTAAGTGCATGCACCTTGGAATAGGGTTGGTCAGTGTTCAAATTCCAATTCCACCTTTTAGCAGCTGTGTGACCTTGAACCAGTAACTTGACTTCTCTGAGCCTTGAGTTCTATAAATCGAAGGTAGTGTTCCTTTTGGGGTTGGTAAATGGTGAATAAAGTGCTTGACGCAGTGCATGGCATATACTATGCTCTCAATCAATGATACTTATTATTATCCAAAAGAATTAACCACTTTTCTGTGTTTTCTACGTTTCAACTTTGAGGCATTAGATTTATCAAAATGTGTGTGAGGGGAGTTTTATGGGGCTGTTCAGTGGTGTCTTAGGTCTTTTTGCTAGATTCTATATTGACAATAATAAGTAATTCTAGGAGAGACTCCATTTAGAAGTAAATTCTAACAGGTAGAACCTGTTTGTCTATTTTTAGCCACGTGCTCCGTGTCGCTCCAGAGTATCTGTTGCATTGAACTGCAGTTCAGCTCAAGACTGCTCATTTAGAGGCTCGAGAAGCCTGGAAAGATTTTAGAATTCAGGTTGGAATCAATGTCAAAGCTGAATCTGGAGATGAGGTGTTCTTACATGCCATCCCAGAAGCAAAGGGTACAGAGACAAAAGAGTGTAGCCAGGTGGGAGAAGCTCTTTGATGAGATGTCCTTTCTGTAGACACTCTCCAGGAAGAGAGAGCTAAAGAACAGTCAAGTACGCACTTGACGCCCACTGGGGCTTGTTTGCAGAGCCTGAATCTGGGGCAAACAGCTTGCCGCATGTCTTAATGCCTAGCCTCAGCACTTATTTAATTTGAGATGCATTTATTTCCTGTTAAAAACTGTTGCAGTCACTCTTTGGCATCAACTGTTTGCTGGAAAGCAAGGTGAGACTGTCAGATGGTTGTATTGGCTGGTGACATATTCAGGCTCTCATGTGATAGGGTAGCCATTCAGATAATCACTTTAAATATTTCACTAACACAGTAGTAAATTTTTTAAAAGTATACAGTGATAGTGCTTCTGTTCGTCATATTCACACTGCCTTTTTATTTCTAATAAACTTTGTCTTCTGAGGATATGTTGTTGAGAGCTCTCCCTAGAATATTATCATTTGTAATAGATGCTCCCGAATAGTTTATTTTTATTTATACTAATAGCCAGGGAGTCATGGTAACACCTGGGAAAGTGCAAAAGCAAAACGGAATTTTCTTTGGAGGAGATAAGAGGAAGCCGCAGAGAAAAAACTGTTGGGCGCCCTTCGAGTCCTTATCTCCTGAAGTAATGAATTAGTCATCCAGAGGGGCAGGAATATTCCCAGAAGGAAGCTTCCCTGGTTGTCTGGGAGGTTTAATTCTCACTAACCATTAGGAGTGACTGTGAATGCCACCTCCCCGTCCTTGTGTCTATGACGAGGCTGTGAGCACTGTACTCCCATCTGGGCGTCTGCTTTATTGCAAAGAAAAGAATGCAGACAAAGTCTGAATTTTTGCACAATGCCTAGAGTCTATTTCCACGAATGTTGCATTAATTACTGAGTGAGAGTGTCTCTTATGAATTTTCAGGTGTGTGCTTGCAATTCATTTTTTTTCCCATTTACATAAAAAGTCGATTGGAACAGGAGTCTTTGTTGCTGCCTCAGTGGGATCTTCTCAGGGGATTTTTCACAGAGATTTATGTGCTTGAAACCAAACTTAGATCAAAAAATATACTGAAGGTTCTTCGAATTACCATGGGAATGGTTCAGCTCTTAGTGTATTCCTGTCACACAGAGAATTTTCCAGCTAGGCTGACTCCTGGCCCAGCCTCTGCTCTCTTGGGAACTGTAGAGAGGGTATAACATTTAGATTCGCACCTTCATCCAGCCTAATGAATCTTCTTCCTACAACTTAAATCCTTTAAAAAAAAAAAAAATGAAGATAAAACATGTGAATAGACTTTTAGAAAGAGGGGGCTATACAGTGCAGTGGGTAAAAACAGAGACGAGAGCCAGACCTGCTATGATCATGCGACATCAAGTCCATTTCCTAAGGGCTCTGAGATTGGATCATGTCATCAGCTAAACAGATGGCAGTGGTATCTCTCTCGTACAGTTGTGGGGAGTGAATGAGATGACCCAAAGAGCATCCAGCACAGTGCCTAGCATATACATTCTCGCTATGATTTTATTATTCAGAAGTTTTCTTAATTCAAGTCATTTTGGCCTCAGAAATCATTCCATGCAAATATAAACTCTGGATGTGCCTACCTAGAAAAGCGGGAGTTTAAGTCATGATGTAACATAACAGTTCTGTTGAAAAGAAGGGACTGGGCTCAAAACTGGAGAAGAACTGAATGTCTTATGAGAACAAGTCCACCTTCCTTCCCAGAAGGCAGGCTTGAGGCAGAGATGTTGAGGAAAGTGCCCTTGGTGGGGAAGTCAAGCACATCTCCACGTGACATTCAAACTCAGGTACCAGCCTCATCTGCTGTCACCAAAGGACAGCGAGGCAGGTGGCGAGCCAGGAAGGAAAACCCCTTCCTGCCTTGTTCTCTCTCACTGCTCAAGCCATCACTTCAGTTCAGTTCAGTTCAGTTCAGTTCAGTCACTCATTCGTGTCTGACTCTTTGCAGGCCCATGGACTGCAGCACACCAGGCTTCCCTGTCCATCACCAACTCCCAGAGCTTGCCTGAGTGCCATCACGATTACCAAGGCAACTACATAGATAGTCTAGAAATCTACCACAAGGACTCTGATTCAGCAGGCGCTACTGTAGATTCTGATTTAGTGTGCTTTGGATAAAACCCACAGATCTGTATTATGTATACAAACATATAATATTTAATTTATAATATTTATAGTACATATTTTACAATTGAACTTTTATTATCATTCACAATTCAAAATGGACAAGCGTAGAGATAATAAACATCCTCTCTCCTGCCCCAGCTCCCTTCCCTGGAAATAACCAATGTTATCTTTGTATTCTTCCAGAACTGTTTTATTCATATACAAAGATACATTTATTTTCTCATATTTTACATAAATGTGGATCAGCATCTTACAGTTTTCAGAGTACAAGTCTTTTGCCTCCTTAGATAGGTTTGTTCCTAGGTATTTCATTCTTTTTGATGCAATGGTAAATGGGATTGTTCCTTTAATTTCTCTTGCTGATGTTTTGATGTTAGTGTATAGGAATGCAAGAGATTTCTGTGTATTAATTTTGTGTCCTGCAACTTTACCAAATTCACTGATGAGCTCTAGTAGTTTTCTTGTAGCACTTTGGGGATTTTCTATGTATAGTATCATGTCATCTACAAACAGTGACAGTTTTGTACTTCTTTTCCAATCTGAATTCATTTCTTTCTCTTCTTTGATCTCCATGGTTAGGACTTCCAAAACTATTTTTAATAAAAAGTGGCATGAGTGGATATCCTTGTCTTGTGATCTTAGATGAGACACTTGCTGATTTTCACTATTGAGAAGAATGTTAGCTATCGGTTTGTCATGTATGGTCTTTGTTACATTGAGGTAGGGCTTCCCTTGTGGCTCAGCTGGTAAAGAATCTGCCTGCAATGCGGGAGACCTGGGTTCAATCCCTGGGTTGGGAAGATCCCCTGGAGAAGGGAAAGGCTACCCACTCCAGTGTTCTGGCCTGGAGAGTTCCATGGACTGTACAGTACATGGGGTCGCAAAGAGTCAGACACAATTGAGCAACTTTCACATTGCTGTAGGTTCCCTCTGTACCCACATTCTGCAGAGTTTTTATCATAAATGGGTGTTAAATGTTGTCAAAAGCTTTTTCTGAATCTGAGATAATCATATGTTTTTATTCTTCAGTTGTTTAATGTGGTGTATCACATTGATTGATTTAAGATTTTGAAAACTTCCTGCATCCCTGGGATAAATCCCACATGATCATGGTGCATTATCCTTTTAATGTATTGTTAGATTCTCTTTGCTAGTATTTAGTAAAATACTAAATATTTCATTGTCAAGGATTTTTGCATCTATATTCATCAACTGGCCTGTAATTTTGTATTTTTGGTATCTTTGTCTGGTTTTGGTATCAGGGGATGGTGGCCTCATACAAAAGGTTTGGGAGTGTTTCTCCCTCTGCAATATTTTGAAAGAGTTTGAGGAGAGGTGTTAACTCTTTTCTAAATCCTTGATAGGATTTGCCTGTAAAGTCATCTGACCCTAAACTTTTGTTTGTTGGAAAGTTTTCCACCACAATTGCAAATTTTTGTGATTGGTCTGTTCATATTTTCTATTCCTTCCTGGCTCAGTCATGGGAGATTGTACCTTTCTAAGCATTTGTCCATTTCTTCCAGGGTGTCCATTTTATTGGTGTAGAGTTGCTTATAGTAGTCTCTTGTGATCCTTTGTATTTCTGTGGTATCTGTTGTAACTTCTTTTTCATTTCTAATTTTTTTGATTTGAGTGCTTTCCCTTTTTTTCATAATGAGTCTGGCTAAAGGTTTATCAATTTTATCTTTTTAAAGGACTAGCTTTCATTTTCATGGATCGTTTCTATTTTTTCTTTGTCTCTATTTCTGCTCTGTTTGATTTCTTTCCTCCTCCTAGTTTTGGGTTTGGTTGTTCTGCTTTCTCTAGTTGCTTTAGGTGTAGGCTAGGTTGTTCACCTGAGATTATTCTTACTTCTGGAGGTAACACTGTATTGCTATAAATGTCCCTCTTAGGATTGCTTTTGCTGCATCCCACAGGTTTTAAATCGTTGTGCTTTTGTTTCATTTAATTTCTTTTGTGATTTGATGACTATCTTTACTATTGTTTCAACTGCTTTTCTTTCTTGTCTGTATATCTGTTGTAGATTTTTGCTTTGCAGTTACCATGAGGTTTTGATATAGCACTCTCTCTCTATACATGATTGTTTTAAGTTGCTGGTCTCTTACTTTCAAATGTGTTCCCAGTATCTTGCATTTGCACTCTCTTCTCACAACTGCTGGTTTTGATATCATAGTTGTGTGTAGATGACATCCTACCTTTACTGTATATTTGCCTTTATCAGTGAGCAAAATTACAGAGAGTACTTGTAAGTTTCTTGTTCCTAGTTATGCCTTTTTCTTTTTTTTTTAATTTTATTTTATTTTTAAACTTTACAAATTGTATTAGTTTTGCCAAATATCAAAATGAATCCGCCACAGGTATACATGTGTTCCCCATCCTGAACCCTCCTCCCTCCTCCCTCCCCATACCATCCCTCTGGGTCGTCCCAGTGCACTAGCCCCAAGCATCCAGTATCGTGCATCGAACCTGGACTGGCAACTCGTTTCATACATGATATTATACATGTTTCAATGCCATTCTCCCAAATCTTCCCACCCTCACCCTCTCCCACAGAGTTCAAAGGACTGTTCTATACATCAGTGTCTCTTTTGCTGTCTCATACACAGGGTTATTGTTAGCATCTTTCTAAATTCCATATATATGTGTTAGTATACTGTATTGGTGTTTTTCTCTCTGGCTTAATTTGTATGGAAATACAAAAAACCTCGAATAGCCAAAGCTATCTTGAGAAAGAAGAATGGAACTGGAGGAATCAACCTACCTGACTTCAGGCTCTACTACAAAGCCTTTTTCTTTTCTGCTTTGAGAAGCATTTGTTGAAGAGCTGTTCTGGTGGTGCTGAATTTCTTAGTTTTTGCTTGTCTATAAAGTTTTTGATTTCTCTTTCGAGTCTGAACGAGTCCTGCTGGGTAGAGTATTCTTCGTTGTAGGCTTTTCCCTTTCATCCCTTTAAATATATCATGCCACTCCGTTCTGGCTTGCAGAGTTCCTGCTGAAAAATCAGCTGATAACCTTATGGGGATTCCCTTTATCTTTATTTATTGCTTTTGCCTTGTTGTTGTAGTCTTTTCTCCTTGGCTTTAATTTTTGTCCATTTGATTAATATGTGTCTCAGCATGCTGGACTTGGGCTTATCCTGTATTGGACTTTTTGCACTTCCTGGACTTGAGAGTGTTTCCTTTCCCATGTTAGGGAAGTTTTTGACGATTATCTATTCAAATATGTTCTCAGGCCCTCTCCCCCGCCCCCCCACTTCTGGGACTCCTATAATGCAAATGTTGTTGTGTTTAATATTTTCCCAGAGGTCTCTGAGACTGTCCTTTTTTTCACTCTTTTTTTTCTTTATTTTGTTCCACAGCAGTTATTTCCACCATTCTGTCTTCCAGGTGACTTATTCGTTCTTTGGCCTCATTTACTCTGATGTTGATTCCTTCCAGTATATTTTTTCATTTCAGGGATTGTAGTGTTCATCTCCTTTTGTTTGTTCTTTAAATCTTTTAGCTTATCATTAAGCATTTTTTGATACCTTCTCAGTCTGTGCCTCAATTCTTTTTCCAAAATCTTGGATCATCTTTATCGTCATTGCTCTGATTTATTTTTCAGGTAGATCGCCTATCTCCACATCACTTAGTTGTTGTTCTGGGATTTTATCCTGTTCCTTCATCTGGGAGATTTTCTCTCCTGTCTCATTTTGTCTTACTCTGTTTATGGTCTTTCTGCAGGCTGCAGAGTCGTAGTTCCTCTTTCTTCTGTTGTCTGCCCCCTAGTGGGTGAATCTGGGTGTAGCCCCACTAGTAAACAGGGTCACGTCAAGCGGTGTGTTTAGAGGCCCCTGCGGACTCAGGATGACTTTAGGAAGCCTGTTTGCTGACAGGTGGGGCTGTGTTCCCACTGTTGGTCGTTTTAACTGAAGTGTTCCAACACTGGAGCCTGCAGGCTATTGGGTGAGATCTGGGCTTCCATGATAGCTCAGTTGGTAAAGAATCTGTCTGCAATGCACAAGACCCCAGTTCAATTCCTGGGCTGGGAAGATCTGGTGGAGAAGGCATAGGCTACCCACTCCAGTATTCTTGGGCTTCCCTTGTGGCTCAGCTGGTAAAGAGTCCGTCTCCAATGCAGGAGACCTGGATTCGATCCCTGGGTTGGGAAGATCCGCTGGAGACAGGAAAGGCTACCGACTCCAGTATTCTGGCCTGGAGAATTCCATGGACTGTATAATCAATGGGGTCGCAAACAGTTGGACATGACTGAGTGACTTTCACTTCAGGTCACCAAAATGGCAACCTCTGGGAGAGTTCATGTTGATGGATATTCCCTGGGGCTCTGCCACCAATGTCCTTGTCCCTACCTGTGGTTTGAGCCACAGCCATCCTCCGCCTCCTCAGGAGTCTGGCACAGTTTCCTAGGAGTCACGGCCTTGCCCTGAGTCCCAGTGCAGGAGAAACCTTGTGTGTGCCCTCCAAGAATGGAGTTTCTGTCTCTGTCAGTCCTCCAGAGTGTCTGCACTCAAACCCCACTAGCCTTCAAAGCCAGAGGGTGCTCCTCCTAATGCCAGCCCTCCAGCTGGGAAGCTGGAGTGGGACTCAGAACTCTCACTCCTGTGGGAGAACCTCTATGATATAGTTATTTTCCAGTTTGTGGGTCACCCATCCAGTGGAGAAAGAATTTGATTATCTCGCTAAAACACCCCTCCCGCTGTCTCAATGTGGCTTCTTCTTTGGATGTAGAATATCTTTTTTGGTAGGTTCCAGTCTTGTCAATAGTTGTTCAGCAGTTATGATTTTGGTGATTTTGTGAGAGGAGATGAGCTCAAGTTCTACTCCATCTTGTCCCTTCGCCCTCCAATCAGTAACAATTTTTTTTTAATACAAGGAATTTGTTGCCACATTTGATCACACACAGTTTATATACAAAATTATATTCTATATATAAAATACTGCCCTATTAGTGTATATGAAATTATTTAATTCAAAGCAGTAGGATTTGGTTACTACTATGTCGGATGCAAATTGTACCAGCTTTGCAAGAGACAATATGCTGATATAAATGTGCTGATATTATGTCAAGGAGGTATGGGATTTAGTGGGAGTATTTGCATCATAGAAATCAGCAATCACTGGAAAACAGGAGAAAACTGGTTGTTAAACATTTACCAACACAGCACTGTTTCTGTAGGTCAGGTATCCCAAACCAAACACACACATTGTCCTTAACGGGCACAACTACAGAGACTGAGCAGGCAGGCAGGCACTGCTAAAAAGAAAGATATTTTATTAAATAGAACATTACTAAGACTGGCACATTAAGTAGAAAGTTAATCACAGTACTGACTTCTTAGCTTTAATCACTGAATTCTTGCCAGTAACCAAAAATGTGGATTAGACACACAGGATTTCTCTCTCATCCCTTTGCTATTAAGTATCTAAATAATTATTTCTGTAGTCAGAGTCTCCAAAGCTAAACACATGATGAAGAAAAAATGACCCCAGGTCCTTACTCTTATAGTCCTAGAATGCAAATCAGAAGTCTAGATATTCAATAACTTCTCTGGCAACAAAATGAAGCATGTGGAGAATATCTCGGGCACATTTGATAGGTTATCACACTGTTTCTAAATCTCCTATCTTTGACTCCTATAGCAAATGTTTCCAAAAATCAAGTAGCATTTCGAGATTTTCTAGCATTAAATAGCCTTGGAATGCCCCACTTAAGTTGAGGAACAGTATTCATGTATTTGTCCTATTAACCCTTTTCTCCCCTAGAGTGCTAAGCAAGAAATTAGCTCTCTTCCCTCACCTTACTGATGGCTGCACTTTCAACTTATGAGTAAATCAAAGGCATGACATGCTGTTTTAATTACCTACTTCTTGTTTGTGAAACCCAACTATTGGTCAAAAATGACATTCCGTAAACAGGAAGAACAATGCTGTTCCTCTGGGAACTTTTAGTGCTCTGATAATCCCAAATAAAAGCATGCAATACTATGTGGCAAGGAACAGTCACTGGCCTTGTGCGGATTGTGCTGCAGGTTGGTCAAGGGCTTTCCCATTGTCCCAGTAAACAGTACCTGCAGGCCTTTGGTGACTTAATAGCAAGCTGACTCTGCCCTATGTTTCCATATATTCCTCTCCGTCTACAAACTGCACAGGGCCCCGCACTCAACACCCACCCAAAAGCTTTATCTAAAGAACTGTGATGACTCCTAATAAAAGAATGCAGAGAAATAAAAGATTTGACCTCAATCCTAGGAAGACTGGAAAGGGACCCAGAGGAATGTCATAGAGGACTGCAGCTCAAAGCATCTTCTCTCCGGCATTGCACCATGCAGCCCAGGACCTTCCTTCTCACTGGTCCAGAAAGTGCAAACTCAACTCTTTCATCTAGAATACCCCCAAATTTCTACTTGCATGACAGATAATAAAGCCTGTAAATTGACCTCACTGGTGAAGAGATTGTGGATTGGTGGTGGTGATGCATGGGAGCATGCTAAAGTTGCTTCAGTCATGTCTGACTCTTTGCAACTCTATGGACAAAAGCCTGCCAGGCTCCTCTGTCCATGGGATTCTCCTGGCAAGAATTCTGGGGTGGGTTGCCATCTCCTCCAGGGGGTCTTCTCTACCCAGGGATCAAACCAGAGTCTCTTGCATCTGCTGTACTGGCAGGCGGGTTCTTCACCACTAGCACCAGCTGGAAAGCCTGTGGCCTCCCAAGGGTTCTCTCATTGGACAGGTCAGCATTATACCAGACTCTGTACCGTGGAGCACTGACATGTTCAGGACAGACAGAGGTGGTTAGAGGACTCTTAGGAGGGCTTCTGGGAAGACAGAGAAAAGAGGATTAAACTTTTCTTCATTAAATAAACTTGAAGAAAGCCTGTCTTTCTCATGTCCCAGGTTTTCTAAATGTTGCTATTCTCTTCTGACAATTTTATCTAATTAACATCTATTTTTCACTTCTTTATGCAGTAATCAGAGTTCAATTACCGGAACCCAGCTGCTGATGCTAAAAAGTACTGGAAAATTATATTCATACAATAAATCCTCAGATGCCCTCACCATCTCCTAAAGCAAGACAAAGGAGTTTGATTCCTCAACTCTATTACCTACATACCTTCATTCCCCTTTTATAAATTCTTCTGTGACTTTGGTTCCATTTCAGGACCATTATTGAAGGCCCACAGGGAGAGGGTCAAAGAAAGGAATAAAAATAAACATGAACACTAACACAGAAGTTTCCATCTAAGGATAGTAAAGGACTTACAACATATGTACATATTCCAACATTTTTGTTTTTAAGGAATCAAACGAAATTTGAAGAGCATTTTACCTGAAGTTAATATTCATGTATCTGGTACAGAGAATTTTGTTTTCCGCATGGAAAAATTCACGCCTCAGTTTGTATATTCTTTAAGTGTTAGCCTTATGAGAGAGGTGGTCATTGAAATCCATCCCTGAAGGTCTTATAAACAAACTTATGATTAATTAAACAGTTAATTTTGATAATGATTAATTTTTAGAAGTTTCTAATTCCATCAAATTGTTTTGTGTATGCAGGAGGTTACATTTTATAATATTTTGGTCATCTTAAGTCTTTGTTTGAATAAGAGGGGAAGGAGGTAAGGGAGAGAAGGAGGAAAATGGAATAAGAAAGAAGGAAGGAAAACGGAGGGAGGAAAGGAAAAGAAAAGAAAAATTCTGAACTTTTTAGATGATTATGAAAAATGCAAAGTCTTGTTACAGAACTTGGGGTGTTCCTTTGCTATTTTAAGTAAAAAGAGGAAAGAACCAAGATTTGCTATGGGGCTTCCTGTCTGTCAACTACTCCATGTACTTAATTCACTTAAAAATCTCAATAAATAGTTGGTAGATAGAGGTATTATCCTTGACATTATGAAACTGACAATTCTTGAGTTTACATGCTATGGTTAAGGAGTCAGATAAGATTGTCCAAACCTTCCTGTTCCCTTTCCATGTTATCTGTTTTCATGATGTGTCTATTTCCTGGCATATCATCATGCCTGATTTCTTGATAACTGGTTGGCCATTCCAAGTCTTTGAACTCAGCTTCCCATTATAAGACTGTTGGTAGAAAGTAGGACGGAGAAGGCAATGGCACCCAGTTCCAGTACTCTTGCCTGGAAAATCCCATGGACGGAGGGCCTCGTGGGCTGCAGTCCACGGGGTCGCTAAGAGTCGGACATGACTGAGCGACTTCACTTTCACTTTTCACTTTCCTGCATTGGAGAAGGAAATGGCAACCCACTCCAGTGTTCTTGCCTGGAGGATCCCAGGGACGGGGGAGCCTGGTGGGCTGCCGTCTATGGGGTCGCACAGAGTCGGTCAGGACTAAAGCGACTTAGCAGCAGCAGCAGAAAGTGGGACAGTCCACTGCACAGAATTTCTCACACTGAACTTCAGGACAAGAATTGAGAGTCAAAAGCAAAATTTCCTTGGGATTTAATAGAATTCATAAGCATCACTCTTCCCATAGCACAAGCAGAACACAACAACCAATGTTGTTCACTTAGAGTAACTTCTTACTGTTCTGGTCCTCTGGCCGTTAAGATATCCCAGCCCTCAAATATTAAAATTTGCTCAGTTCTAATCCCCAGACTACTTACTTGATCTTTGACTTTTTTCTAAAACTAGATTCATCAACATCAAAGAATGTGTGTGTTCTTCATATTTGTATTGAAAGAACTCAGTTTTGAGATAAGCATCCAGAAGACTAGTTAGAACCCCTGAACCAAGAGAAACATGTGCAGGACCATCAGGAGGGAAATCTACATGCTCCCAGGGCAGTGGCCATCTTTGACTGGGACAGCTCAGGTTTTTCTCCTGTTGCCTAGGATATTATATGCATAGTGCCCCCATCCCTTCACAGGACAGTCCCAGTTTGGGTGGCGTCCTCTGTGGTCATTCTACCTGTATAATGTAAAACCTAGATCACCAGAGTAGACACAGGTGGATTTCCCTCCTACCTTGAGTTTTGCTCTGGTGAGAACATGCAATATTAATAAAACATTATGAGGCCTTAGTGAAGCTAAAACCAACTATATAACAAATGCTGCTTATGTAACTCATAACATATGTTGAGAGAAGCTGTTTGTTTCTCTGCTGTGGCAGACCTATGTTTTCACAGAGATGGGCGGAGGAAGCTCAGCTGGCTTTGGAGTCGATGACAGAGCTGGGTTAGAATCCTTGCCCTGCCACTTGTTACAACAATGACCTTGACCTGGCAGCTCTGCTCTCCCTAAGGCTCAACTGTATATTCTAAGAGAATAGGCATAATACCACCTACCACCCAAGGCTGCTTTTACCAGAATAACAAGGGCTTTAGAGCCACAGACACCTCTGTTTAAATACCACTTGTACTACTTCTTGGCTGAATGACCCTGGCATTAAATTTGACCTAGAGACTCAGTTTCCTTATCTACAGAAAATCATAACAAGTACAGTTCCTATCTCAGAGATTATTTTGAGGACTAAATAATATAATGCATATAAAGTAAGCATGTAATACTCTGTCATCATTTTGAAATATAATATGGGGATATACTTAAGGCCTATAAATAATTTGTACCAGAAATTGTTAAGATTGCCTTCTCTCTCAGTTCAGTTGCTCAGTCGTGTCCAACTCTTTGCGACCCCATGAATCGCAGCACGCCAGGCATCCCTGTCCATCACCAACTCCCAGAGTTCACTCAGACTCACATCCATTGAGTCAGTGATGCCATCCAGCCATCTCATCCTCTGGCGTCCCCTTCTCCTCCTGCCCCCAATCCCTCCCAGCATCAGAGTCTTTTCCAATGAGTCAGCTCTTGGCATGAGGTGGCCAAAGTACTGGAGTTTGAGCTTTAGCATCATTCCTTCCAAAGAAATCCCAGGGCTGATCTCCTTCAGAATGGACTGGTTGGATCTCCTTGCAATCCAAGAGACTCTCAAGAGTCTTCTCCAACACCACAGTTCAAAAGCATCAATTCTTCGGCACTCAGCCTTCTTCACAGTCCAACTCTCACATCCATACATGCTACTGCTGCTAGGTCGCTTCAGTCGTGTCTGACTCTGTGCGACCCCATAGATGGCAGCCCACCAGGCTCCCCCATCCCTGGGATTCTCCAGGCAAGAATACTGGAGTGGGTTGCCATTTCCTTCTCCAATGCATGAAAATGAAAAGTGAAAGTGAAGTCGCTCAGTCGTGTCCAACTCTTAGCAACCCCATGGACTGCAGCCTACCAGGCTCCTCCATCCATGGGATTTTCCAGGCAAGAGTACTGGAGTGGGGTGCCATTGCCTTCTCCATCCATACATGACCACTGGAAAAACCATAGCCTTGACTAGATGGACCTTTGTCGGCAAAGTAATGTCTCTGCTTTTCAATATGCTATCTAGGTTGGTCATACCTTTCCTTCCAAGGAGTAAGCGTCTTTTAATTTCATGGCTGCAGTCACCATCTGCAGTGATTTTGGAGCCCAAAAAAATAAAGTCTGACACTGTTACCACTGTTTCCCCATCTATTTCCCATAAAGTGATGGGACCGGATGCCATGATCTTCGTTTTCTGAATGAGTTTTAAGCCAACTGTTTCACTCTCCATTTTCACTTTCATCAAGAGGCACTTTAGTTCCTCTTCACTTTTTGCCATAAGGGTGGTGTCATCTGCATATTTGAGGTTATTGATATTTCTCCTGGCAATCTTGATTCCAGCTTGTGCTTCTTCCAGCCCAGCATTTCTCATGATGCACTCTGCATATAAGTTAAATAAGCAGGGTGACAATAGACAGCCTTGACGTACTCCTTTTCCTATTTGGAACCAGTCTGTTGTTCCGTGCCCAGTTCTACCTGTTGCTTCCTGACCTGCATACAGATTTCTCAAGAGGCAGGTCAGGTGGTCTGGTATTCCCATCTCTTTCAGAATTTTCCACAGTTTATTGTAATCCACACAGTCAAAGGCTTTGGCATAGTCAATAAAGCAGAAATGGATGTTTTTCTGGAACGCCCTTGCTTTTTCGATGATCCAGCGGATGTTGGCAATTTGGTCTCTGGTTCCTCTGCCTTTTCTAAAACCAGCTTGAACAACTGGAAGTTCACGGTTCATGTATTGCTGAAGCCTGACCACACATTATTAGGTACTAACTGGTCTAGCTTAAATCACAGTAATATTATCTGAGAATCAATTAAGATTTCACCTGGTTTTAAATACTCAACCAGAGGTTCACATAAATATACCCTATGAATTATACCCCTGAATTGGATGAATTAAAACCTCAAATGACATTGTTTTCCATGAAACAAATTTAAATTGCTAGAATTATTTCCTTATATATGCCGTTTTATACTCCAAGCTCTTTCGTACTTTTTCACCTTCATTCTTAGTCATAAAAATCTCATTTTCTGAGCCATTTATTGGTTTTCTTTTGAGACAGTTTATCCAAATGCAGCATGTATATCGCATAAAGGTAAACATAATATGTGATTCCCTAGAGATTTTTACTAAAATATAAACTAGCAAATATATGTAAGCCTTCCTAGTATGTGTATCTAAATATCCATACATAGACAGACACTCACATACATTGTATATGTGGTGTGTATATATAAACAACGTGTATGTATAGTCTCCAAGGAGATACATAGTTAACCAACCCAATCTAAAACACACATATGTATATATAAATGACAGTTTTCAGCCGTATTTATATATTTCAATGGAAATTGAGATGTGATTTCTGTATTCCCTCGTTGGAAATAACTCAATTGAACGACAGATTATTCATGAATACTCTATTGGCAGCAAAATGAAAAGAGATGCCCAGTACTGCGTGGAGAGGAGAGGGTGTTAGAGGCTGTTGGGAGTATAGACAGAAGCCTGGGTGCAAGTCCCTCTTCCAGCACTTGTCAGGTATCTGGCATTATGAAGTTATCCTTCTGTGTCATTGCTCCTCTAGAATTCTGACAACTGAAAATATCAGAAGTGAAAAGCTCGTTGCCTAAGCCTTTCATGTATTTCCCAAAGTATGGGATGCATTCCAATGTGATCGCCTCATTTTAGGAGGTACAAAATGTTTAGTAACCCTGAATTAATGAAGATGAAGCTACTCTCTTTTAAGTGTACTGTCAATCCTCTAATTATACGGAAGAAGACTTGGTTTTAACACCTGTCTATCGCTGACCATTATCCACATGGAGATCAGGTCTCTGGCACATAGCCTGGGAAGACAAGAAATTATAACTAGAATGTGATATTATTCTGTTTCCATTGTTTATATTTTTAAAATTAATTTCCATTTACTGTTTTCCATTCTGGTTTTCCATCTAAAATTGTACAGTGAATTCTTACCTTTAGGGTATTTAAGTTTTAAAAATGAGGTGATTGAAATAATCAGTGCACCTACCACACTGGCTCAACACGAATCACGCCATGGTAACCAAGGCCTGGTATCTAGAAACATCGTGTTCCTGTTCCTAGTACCCAGTATTAAAGGTTGCCATGCTTTGTACAAGACACTGCTGGGCATAAGCACACTGCACTGACTTTCCTTCAGGACAAGAATAAGCACGTTCATATATGAACAGAGCTACCGCACAGACCACATAGGCTGAGGCTTATGTGTCATTCCCTTTCTGGCATCCATGACTTGAATCCTTGCTTTCCCACTGACCCTATGCTTGTGGTCTGGAGGCACCATGGCTGAAGCTGCTATTCCATTAACACACTTGGATGTCAAGTCAATAAGCCAAGAGTCCAGTAGGGAAGACACAACATGTACAAAAATAATACATGGTAGGAAATCATTAGGTAGTCATAGGGCAGTAGAATATTGACAGGGAAATAGAAATAGTAACCAGAACTGGTACCTACCTTCTACTCCGTAATGTGGGCTCATTAAGTGCATTATGAATGAAAGGTGCATTAGTTCATGTCTGTGTATCAGTTAGTCATGGCAGCAGAGGCTTACTGTGATTGCATTTTAAAGTGCTTTCATTATATTTTTATGTTCTATCTTTTCAAAAGTAACGTAATGCGTGTTGAAAACATTTTTTAAACAAAAACAATTGATAGTGTTGCTGGATATTTATTCTAACACTTTGTTGTATTTCTTTACAATCTTTTGTTTGATGCATAAGGATATTTCCCCTTTATTATATTCACACTATAGGTATAAATTTATATCCCACTTTTTTCACTTAACATTTCTGCATGTAAACATTTTCCAAGTTATTAAATATCTCCCATAACCATGATTTTAATTCCTATATAATAGTCAATTTAAGGAGATGAATCACAGATAATGTAATTACTTCTCCATGACTAGACATTGTTTTATGCAATATTCCAGCATATTAAATAATACAGTAAAATGCATCTTTGATGTTATATTGTAATTTGATTCCAATTTGAGAAAATTGAATCATTAATTTGTTTACTGGACAGTTTCCCTACTAGACTATTAACTGAGAACAAGAATCACATTTACTCAACTCTACATCCATAGCTCTCTGCCTTGAACATAGAAGGTACGTGTGATATGTTTACTGAGCTGAAATGAATATACTTTCTTTTTTGATAGTCTTCCACTCTTTTCTGGAGAAAATTCAAGAAATCATTTGGCAGTCATCAGTTTTAGTTCAGTCGCTCAGTCACGTCCGATTCTTTGTGACCCCATAGACTGCAGCATGCCAGGCTTCCCTGTCCTTCACCATCTCACAGAGCTTACTCAAACCCATGTCCATCGAGTCAGTGATGCCATCCAACCATCTCATCCTCTGTCATCCCCTTCTCCTCCTGCTTTCAATCTTTCCCAGCATCAGGGTCTTTTCAAATGAGTCAGTTCTTCGCATCAGTCATCAGTTAATTGCTAAAATAAAGGAAAATCCCCAAGTGTCTACTAAAATTAGAGGCAAATCTATTGTCTTGGGATATAAAAATTATGCATTCTTAGTTAGCTTTTTTGCCATATGGCTTGAAAATAAAATCATTTGCTTTCATTTTCTCATCTACAAAGTCACTAAAAAAAATGATAAAATTCCTATCACCCAGGAATCAAAAAATGACTGAGTTTTACCTAGATATATTAAGTCATTATTAGTAATATGACTTAATGTTCTTAACAGAATAGGCACATAAATGGAAATTTTAGGTGCAATTCTCTATCTGGCAATGATAGTTATATCAATAAGCACCAGATTTGAACCATAATGTGGCAAGATATTTTTTTTTTTTACATTTGGAGAAATACAAGCAAAATCACTGAATGTAAAACTGCAATGATATTTTAAACATAATTTTCCAGATGCCTACAGCCTTTCAAGAATTAACTTATAAATAAACAATAGAAGCTTAAAATATATCCATGCATACTACTGCTACTGCTAAGTCACTTCAGTCATGTCCGACTCTGTGCGACCCCATAGACGGCAGCCACCAGGCTCCCCATCCCTGGGATTCTCCAGGCAAGAGCACTGGAGTGGGTTGCCATTTCCTTCTCCAATGCATGAAAGTGAAAAGTGAAAGTGAAGTCGCTCAGTCCTGTCCGACTCTTAGGGACCCCATGGACTGCAGCCCACCAGGCTCCTCCGTCCATGGGATTTTCCAGGCAAGAATACTGGAGTGGGGTGCCATCGCATTCTCTGCCATGCATACTAAATTGCTACTTAATATCTATATCTCTATATATTGGCAGAGAATAGCTAGCTACTTACCAAGCCTGCTTCCTCTTCCTCACAGGCACATAGCTAAACTTCCTTTCCCAGACTCCCATGCATAGGTGTACCCACATGACTGAATTCTCGTGAGTGAAATGACAGCAAAAATGATGAGTGCTATTGTCAGGTTTGGTTCATGAAAACCTCTTACCCAGAATCCTCTTGGTCTTTCTCCATCTGAAAATGGAGCATGGCAAGGACTTAAACGGTACAAGTCCCTTAGTGTTTTCTTGAACCAGAACTAATAAACTACTGGTTTAAACTACTGTGTTAGAACAGCTAGAAGAAATTTATATTTGTTCATTTCCAGAGTGTTCCATATGGGATTTGAGACAGCTATCTTGTCTGAGGAGCTTTCAAAAAGGTCTTGGTGACTGCAGCACCAACTAATTAAAACCAGGTAATCTCCAGAGGGAGTCCCTTCATCCAGGAATACCCACACTTCAAAGAGTCCAGTTTTTCATGGAACAATAGATAAGTAGTTTCCCCTTCAGATCCTTAAATCTTAAGATCAAATAGAGAAGAATTGTGTTATTTTCCCAAGTAAAATTTCTTAATAATAAGAAATGGGCCCCTGTGGTCACATATTTCATAGGGATTGGCCTAGGTGGATCCTGAGGGATAATTACCACAGAAAGGCAGCCAACCGTTTTTTCATTCCATAGGGAGGCATTTATTTTATAGCTCTTCCTAACTCTATTGTCAGAGGGGTTGAAGTAACTTATTAATAGGAATTTTTGCCCAAGATTGTGGTCACCTCAGTTTGCTCATTTGTAATATGAGATACTTAACAGACATGAATGTCTACCTTAATAAACTAATCCAGTGCTTTCAGATTGCATGTCCCTGAAGGCAACTCTTCACTGGGGAAATGTTTGTAAGTACTCTCTTCAGGTGAGAGTTTACATGTCTAGGAGATATCACTTAATAATGTTTCTCTTTCTCTGAATAATAACAATAATATTAGTTAACGTGTATGGAGTGCCGACTTCGTATACACTCTCACTTTTTACTGTTACGATAACCTACTAGGTTACCAGGGAAGCCCGTTTAGTTACAATTATTCCCATTTTAGAGGTAAGAAAACTGAGACTAAGAAAGGGCTAAGGTATAAACACATTTTTATTATTGCATTCCTAGGTTCTTAGCCATTAACTTATACTGCCGTATAGATTTGAAGCACTTCATAATATATTTCTGAGACCATCAGGCATCTTGAGCCAACTACCCTACATTTAATAATATCAATTTCAAAGAGATACATCTCAAAGCTACACAAAAACCATTTTCATCTCTCAAAGGTTTAAGTAGAACAGGCATCTTCTTTATGTCCAAGTATTTCTATGTAGGCCAAAAGGAGACTCAGAACTACAGCAGAAGAGCAAATGATTTGCATTTCAAAGAGATCAAAATAAATACAAGAACAGAGGGCTCTCTGGTTGCAGGAAAGATTAAACAGAAACTATTAATTGATGACTTAGGACAAGCTTTGCTAATTGTTTACTAGTCACTTGAATACAAAATGAACTCATGTTTTGAAGTAGATACAGTCCAGTGGAAAGCTGTTTCAGAACCATGAAAAACGATACCAAAGCATAGCCCAGAGGGAAGATGAGGGAATTTTGTGGTTTTCTCTGTTGTTAAAAGGAAGTGTTACTATTAAATTTTTTTGTAACAAAAATACTTACAGTTGCTATTTCTTTGAGATGAATTGTATACAGTGAAAATGTGTGAGAAAGGATGGAAGAAGTACAGGGTAAAGGTTGAGAACTCTGACTTTGAAGTAAAAAGTGCACAGAAATACTGACTCCATAACTGTACATACATGGTAAATTGCTCCAGTTGTGTCTGACTCTCTGCGGCCCTCTGGACCATAATCTGCTAGGCTCCTCTATGGGATTCTCCAGGCCAGAATACTGGAGTGGGTTGCCATGCCCTCCTCCAGGGGATCTTCCCACCCCAGGGAGAGAACCCATGCCTCTTAAGTCTCCTGCATTGGCAGGTGGGTTCTTTACCACTCACGCCACCTGCACTGTTAGGCAAATAACTCGCAAGCAAGAAGGGTGCTTACCCTTTCTTCACAGGTCAGGAGGTAAGTGCTTCAACAGGCTCTGCTGGAATCCTTCAGTCTTCCACTGTAGCTAAGGGCACACCACAACTTTGGTCTGACTTCTTCCTAAGAAATCTAGAGGATAATTGTTAGGCTTGATTGTCTCTCTGTGATACAGGAAAGGAAGCTGCTGCTGTACTGCGGTTTCTCTACATTGATGGGTTTTTACCCATCATTTTTACAAATGAATTTTCCCCATGCCAATGAGGGCAACAGGCATGAGAAAGCCAGTATGGATGTTATATTAGTCCTTTACTATCATGTCATCTGGGAGGCTCATGGGCCCTCAGGCAGTCAGTTCAGTCACTCAGTCGTGTCTGACTCTTTGCAACCCCATGGACCGCACCATGCCAGGCCTCCCTGTCCATCACCAACTCCCAGAGTTCACTCAAACTCATGTCCATAAAGTCAGTGATGCCATCCAACCATCTTGTCCTCTGTCGTCCCCTTCTCCTTTTGCCTTCATACCTCTCCTGAATTAATTATAAAGGGAAAACGGGGGGGGGGGGGGGGGGTAATTTAAGGTACTATGCAACTACATCCATGAGTCCTGCTTGTCCAGTTTACTAACTGTATGATTTCCCATAAATTTCATTGCATGAACTCATATTAACAGCTAATTTTCATATATAGAGAGAGACTTTAAATCAAGTGGTAACTGCAAGCAGCCAACAGTCTCCATTCAAATGACTCAAGATCAAAGTTTTACTTTTAGCTATTTACAGAATTGATCGTCTGCATATGATTAATATCTACAATGGTAGATAACTGTTCACCTACCTGCATAAACCACTGAGCAATTTTATCACCCCATTTGTAATTTATCACCCCATTTTGTTTAGAAAATATAAGACACATCAGATATCCTCCAAACTTGGCTTTCATGTTGGCCGTTTCCACTTCCTCCTTGAATATTAAAAGAAGAGTCTTGATGTTGAAAGTTTCCATTTCCTCCCTATCAAAAATACGTTGAGAGAAAAAAGGTAAAAATACTTTGGAGGGTAACTAGAAATCACACAGAAGGATAATTTTCATTTTGCAGAAAAACAGTTCAAGTCCAGTGTTCCCCACCAGGTTGGGGACTTTGGGGTTCAATCTCAAGTTCACTCAGGTCCTTCAAAGAACTTAGGTAACCCTGGTGACTTTCACAACTTACGCTAAAATTGATTTCTCTTGGTTTTCAAGTGTTTTATACAACTGTCACAACTCTTCAGTATCTGATTTGGACACAGACCAGTATTTATGAATTTATGGTTTTAGACACCAGGAAGTTATCTCGTATATTTTGGACACTTTTTTTATTATTATTAAATCCTTTACATTCCTTTCTTCCCCCACCTCCCTCCCTCTTCACCCACCCCTCTCCACTTGGGAAATAGGTTCATTTATTTATTTCCAGTAAAGCTATAGTTTGTTTGTGTGAAGGTTTAAAGAGCTTTCGGTGCCATCCATTTATTGCTGTGTGCCCTTGTTCAGATGCCAGTCAGGAAACTAAATTAATCATAGAATTCTCAGGATAAGAAGTTTCTCATCACCTTAGCATCTGTCAAAGTAGCTGTCTCTCTTCTAGGTTTTCTTTTTAAACAACACACAGCCATCATCATCTCTTTCTCTTCTCCTTTATGTTCTTTAAAATGATAGCTATTGGAAACTCCTTTTTTTCTCTTTATAACTGTATCATCCTTTAGAGGATTTCCTTGTTCAGTATCTTCCAAATCTGTCTTCAGAGGAAATCCATGTCTCCTTGGCAACGCTTTATGTTCTGACAGATACTGTTTCAACAAACCATTCTCCCATTAAAATAATTATGGCAGTCACCTTACACACACCACCTTTAATCATCACATTTATCCTGCTTTATGACCGCAAATTAGCATATGAAATACTGAGAATCATAGATATTGTATCAGCTTACCCACATCCCACAGCTAACAGGCGTCAAACTCAGAGTTACATATTGCACTCAAATATCGTTTCTGTTTTTCCATTGTGAAGTCCTTTGGTTTTGTTTGTTTCGTGCTTTAATACAATGAGTTGCAAAATATACTCAGCACACAAAAAATATAAGCAAGAAAATATCCCAACTTCGTACACTAGGTTTAAAAAGGCACTTATCATTGAGCCAAAAATCAAATCAGCCTTTGATCAGAATTAATGGAAAGGCCCTAGCTGGCTTCCTGCGGATTTTAGTCTCCTGCTCTACTCTTAATGAAATGAAGTTCATCTTATCAGACCATGGTCACAGTCAGACATTGAGCGCAAGCTTTGATTGTAAGACTTCCGCTGACAGTGGAAGCTAAGTGGAGTCAGCAGTTTGTCCTTCTAGACTAAACCTAAGAAGTATTGTGATAAGAATAATAAAGCACAACCTTCCTGCACAGCTTCCAAACTATATACATCAAAGAGCTGCGATGAGATACGGCCTCATATTATCTACTTCTGCTTAGCTGAAAGACAGAAGTAGAAGGGAGGAGCTGCCCACAAGTGAAAGGAGCTTATCTGCTGCCTGCTTGCTGAGCACTTATCCATCCTTCTTTGTGATGGTCCTTCACTTTGGAACCAAAAGAACAAATTTTTAAGGAAAATGATACTCAACGCTATGTACCTTCGTTGAACTCCTTTCTGGTTGAGTTGCAGCCATGGTTAAATAAGATATTGTCATTTCCATGTTGGACACAGAGCCTGATTAAGGGATCCAAACAATGAAATAACATTTTCCCAAATCATTACTGAAATAAACCAAAAATAGGATGCCAGTTATCTCCTTATCTAACTGGTGATGATACATAGATCATGCAACTCTAGCAGACAAAACTACACTCAGCAGTGGAATTTATATGGCTCATTCTTTATCATAAATCAAAATGAAAAGTACAAAGTGTGAAATAAAACTTCTATCCTGAACATAAAATCTGTAATAAAATGTACATTTTCCCAGCCCTACCAAAGAAATGCCCCCAAAAGTATCTGAAAAATTTTACTTTCAAAGAGTGGAAAATCCTTCGGCCCACATATCTTGACCCAGTGACAGACACATTTGAGAAACTTGAATTCCTCATCTTGTTACTGCTAAACTTGCCATCTCAGTGAATGACACCAGGTCCCATCCAGTTGTCAGAAGGCTAGAACTCATCTTTGCCTCTTCTCCTCCACCCCTCACAGTCAATTCATAAAGAAAACATTTCTATTCGGCCTCAAAACACCTCTTGAACCTGTCCACTTACTGAAGACTACTCCTGTGAACCTGCTTTGTTCTGGTTTGAATAATGCAACAGCCTCCTGAGTTTCCAGCTTCAAGGTTTCTCCTCCTGCAAGTCTATTTTTCATGGCGGTCAGATTAATCTTCCCCAAATGTAAATCTGCTCATATCACTCCTTAGCATAAACCACTTTAATGGCTTGCCACTGCCCTCAGGATAAAGTGCAAACAGCTTATCACAGTTTACAAGCCCCTTGTAAATCATTCCTCTAATTACCTCTCAGCCTCTTTTCCCCTCCATTTCTCTTCCGGTTTTGCTCAAACCATTCTGGACTACATATTTTAATTCCCCAATCACAGGGCGTTCTCCATTGTTCTCATGCCTCTGCACATACTGTTCCTTTTGTCTGGAACTCACTATACCTTTTGTGAATGAAAATATACTGTTGCAAGTCTACTATATATTTTACCTGAAGCAATTCACTAAAAAGTATAAATTGTGGTAAATGAAAGATGTATACTCTAATTCAGACAGCAACAAATAAAAAATAATGTAAATAAATACAGAAAGAAGAATTGCAATGCACACTTAAAAACTACACTTGATCTCAGCCAAAAGGCCCAGAAACAAACATGCGTTTTAAAACCTAATTCATTTTGATGTTTGGCAAAACTAATACAATTATGTAAATTTTAAAAATAAAATAAAATTAGAAAAAATAAATAAAACCTAATTGTTTAAAACAGAAGATAGGAGATTGAGAGAAACAAAGGAATTCAAGAGACAAATGGCCAACATATAACAAAATGGCATGCTTAAATGCAGCCATATAGTAATTATATTCTATTTAAATGGAGTTAGCAACCTAACAAAAGGCAGAGATGCTCTTTAACTACAGAGATACCAATATGTTGAAAGTTTCATATGGAAAAATATATACCATGGAAACATTAAGCTTGAAAAGCTAGAGTTGCTGTGTTCATCATTCAAAATGACTTAAAGACAAAAAGTATTACTAGAGACAAAGATGGACTATTCATGATAAAAGAAAAATCACTAAATCAGAAATTAAACATCTGCTTAATATCAGAATTTCAAAATATGTAGGGGAAAAAAGCTACAGAACTAAGGGAGATATAGACAAATTCATAGCTGGAGATTTTAACACATATTTCTGTCACTGATATATAGAATAACTTAGAAAAAGTGAAGATTTTTGCAATCCTTATTAACATAAGCAACCATATTAATTTTCACAGTTTTTGTGGCCCACTACACCACCAAACAGCAAATACACATTTAAGTACACACGGGATGGTCAGAGATTGATCCCGTGCTGGTCCATAAGACAATCTCAGTAGATTTCAGAAGGCTGACATTTATTGGTAAAAATACATAACTCAGCATCTAGAAGGCAATGGCACCCCACTCCAGCACTCTTGCCTGGAAAATCCATGGACACCAGAGCCTGGTGAGCTGCAGTCCATGGGGTCGCTAAGAGTCGGAAACGACTGAGCAACTTCACTTTCACTTTCCTGCATTGGAGAAGGAAATGGCAATCCACTCCAGTGTTCTTGCCTGGAGAATCCCAGGGGCGGGGGGGCCTGGTGGGCTGCCGTCTCTGGGGTCACACAGAGTCGGACACGACTGAAGTGACTTAGCAGCAGCATCTAGAAAAGACCTACATATTTGGAAGTTAACTCAAAATTACACTGTCCATAGGTCAAAGATGGGAACAGAAAAATAATTTTGAAAAAAATTTTGACTGATGTCTTTTAAAATATATTAAAGTTTATGAAAGGATATAAAACGCATGAAGGAATAGTTATAATTTTAAAAACTTATATTAGAGGAGGAAAAAGGCCCCAAATTAGTGATCTAAGTTTCTACCCTAGGAAACTTAAAAAAAAAAAAAAAAGTTCAATAAAATTGACAAAATTCTAGCAAAGCTTATCAAGAAAAAGGAAATGTACAACTTACCAATATCCAGAGTAAAAGCAATGACCTACAGAGCTTGAAAGAATAGGGAAACTTTGACTTCAGCCAAATAAATTCATATCTTGATGAAACAGACAAATTCCTTAAACACATTACCAAAATTGACACAAAAAAGAAATAGAAAATCTAAATATTTCAATATCTACAAAGGAAATTGACTTACACTTCAAAACATTCCCACAAAGAAAACTCTTGGTTTCACAGGTAAATTCTATTACGTATTTTAGAAAGAAATAACAATCCTATACCAACCCTTCAAAATACAGAGGCCAAAGAAACATTTTCCAACTGATTTTATGAGGTCTCTATTACTCTGATACTAATACTACATAAACATATCACAAGAGATGTAAAAAACCAATATTACATAAACATATCATGAGAGATGTAAAAGACAGAGAAAAGATTCTCATGAAAAATTATTTACCAAATACTAGCAAAACAAACCTAATATAAGTGTGTATGTACACAGACTTCATACAAAGTGGGGTTTATACCAGGAGTTCAAAAGTGGTTTAACATTCAAAAAAAGTAATATTATTTGCCATGTTGAAATAATAATACAGAAAAATAATAAGACCATTTCAATAAATGCAGAAAAGCATCTTTCAACATTCAACAACTCATTTATGGTTAAAAAAAAAAAAAAAAATTCTAGTTACCTAGGAAGAGAAGAGAACTTCCTCAATCTAATGAAGGGCATCTATTTAAAAAAAAAAAAAAAAAAAACACTAAAACATAGCCAACATCAAACTTAATGGTGAAAAAAAAAAATGATTTATCTTAAGATTGGGAACAAAATAAGGCAGACAGCTTTCAGCACTTCTATTCAACATCATCTTAGAGGTAATAGCGAACACAGAAAGGTACAAAAATAAAGACATAGAAGTTAAAAAGGAAGAAACATTTGCTGAAAGAAATTGAAGAGAAAGTGAAGTCGCTCAGTTGTGTCTGACTCTGCAACCCCATGGATGGTAGCCTACCAGGCTCCGCTGTCCATGGGATTTTTCCAGGCAAGAATACTGGAGTGGGCTACCATTTCCTTCTCCAGGGGATCTTCCCAACCCAGGGATCGAACCCGGGTCTCCTGCATTGCAGACAGATGCTTTACCGTCTGAGCCACCAGGGAAGCCTGAAGGAAATTAAAGACCTAAGTAAATTGAGAGTACCATTATATTCAAAAACTGAACATTGTCACACTATCAGTTCTCCACAAAAAACTATAGATTCAATACAATTCTTATCAATATCCCAGCAAACTTTTAGAATTGGCAAGCTGATGCTAAGACTTTTTTGAAAGCTCAAATAATCTTTAGAAATGTCAACACAAATTTGATCCCTTATTGTTAAATGTATCTATGACTTTTTACATGTGAAAACAACTTCAAAAATCAAAAGTTTTATTTTCTAATTATAAAAGTAATACAAGTTATATTGTGGGGAAAATAGAATGCATGCAAATTTATAAGAAAATGGAGGGATTAGAGGTGATTTCCATCTCAAAATAATTACTATTGTCAACATTGTCATTATATACTCCTAGTTTTGTTCTTGCCTATATATATGACTCTGCTCAGATGCCCAGTTGTTTCTGATTCTTTGCAACCCCATAGGCTGTAGTCTGCCAGGGTCTCTGTCCATGGGATTCTCCCAGCAAAAATACTGGAAAAGTGAAAGTCATATCCAACTCTTTGCGAATTCTCCAGGCCAGAATACTGGAGTGGGTAGCCTCTCCATTCTTTAGCAGATCTTCCTGATCCAGGAATCGAACCAGGGTCTCCTGCCCTGCAGGCAGATTCTGATCGGGATGCCATTTCTTCCTCCAGGGGATCTTCCCAACCCAAGAATCAAACCTATGTCTCATGTCTCCTGCATTGGTGAGTGGATTCTTTACCACTAGCACCACCTGGGAAACCCCATATATATAACTATATTCCTATATATATCTATATAAAAATTAAGAAATATATATTCCTTTTTGTGTATGAATATATATAAATGTATATATTAATGTATTAATACTTATATATTATGAATTACATTATATATAGAGTGTATTATAAATAATATATTAATATTTATATATTTCTATATAGGAATATATATTTATATATAATATACTGTAATATATTTATATTACATATATTCCTATATGTAAATTCCTATATTATATATACTATAATGTTACATATTTTCTATATCCCTATATAAAAACATGCATTTATATATTATATATATTAAATATATATTAATATTTATATTATACACATATATTCCTATATATAGGAATATAAAATTCCTAATATAGGAATATACATAGAAATACACGTTTGTATATACTCATGCACACAAAAAGGGGTATATATGTATTCATCTTTCCATGTTAACAAGTACAGACCTAAGTCTTCAATGTTATTGGCTACATATTCCCTCATAGCTCAGCTGGTAAAGAATCTGCCTGCAATGCAGGAGACCTGGGTTCGATTTCTGGGTTGGGAAGATCCCCTGGAGAAGGAAATGGCACCCCACTCCAGTATTCTTGCCTGGAGAGTCCCATGGACAGAGGAGCCTGGAAGGCTATAGTCCATGGGGTCGCAAGAGTCAGACACGACTTAGCGACTACACCACCACCACCACATATTCTGTAGTATGATTGTATCTTAACATATAACTAAGATCCTAATATTACATATTTCCAGGTTTCCTATATTATAGACAAGCCTGCACCAAATATCTATGCACATGAGTTAAATTATTTCCCTATGATACATTTCTAGGAAAGAAGAGAAGGTCCACCCTCTTTTGGAGATGGTACACATGTTTATGGTATAGATTGTGGTGATGATTTCCCAGATACGTACTTATCTCCAAACTCAAATTGTATACATCAAGTATGTACCGTTTGCACAGTTTCTGTATGGCAATCATTACTCAGTAAAGTGGTTTTGAAGATGTTTTAAGAAAATGGTTTAAAGGGATGAACGTATTAAACTTAAATGCATCATTTAACCCCCTCATTGTCATACCTCTATCTCCTGATGGTTACACCAGTTTATATTTCTTATTTCAGTTTCTTCAGTCACTAACCTTTGTCAATCTGAGGGGCAAAGGCGTTTTACCCCTGTTTAAGTGAAGTTGGTCAGCTTTTCATATATTAGCTGCTTTTAGCTTTTATTACACTCATTGCCAGGCTTTCTATTGACATCCACCTCTTGTCCTTATGGATTAATAAGAACTGTTTGCTTAGTACTGTGCTTAATCCCTTATCTATTAGAAGCCTAAAAGATAATCTCCATTTTAGCAATTGCCTTTGTGTGTGTGTTTACTTGCTTGTTATACTAAATTTTTTTCAAATGCACACAGTTGAATAGATTATTCTTTTCTTTCAGGCGTGCTAGCTTTCGTCATAGAAAAGGCTTTTCAATTCTATTATTATAAAATTAAAGAATTTTCTTCTGGTATATTATTTGTTCTTTCATTTTAATCCCTCATCTGGAATTTATTTTATTGGAACCAGTGAAGTTGATGTACAACTTTTCCCACTAAATTCCTAGTTATTTGTATTTTTCTCACTGGATTAAAATGCCACTTTTCATGTATGCTAACTTCTCAAATCTATTTAGATAAAATTCTTTACTGTATGTTTCATTCACTGTGTATTTTCATGCCAGCATGATGCTCATTTTTATCATAGTTTTGTAATTTATGTTTAAATTTTTCAAAAGAGTGTTTTTAGTACTAATTTTTTATGTTTCTGATTAGTCTCATATTTATATTCTTCCAAATTAACCTGAGAATTTTTCAAATCCAAAAATATTCTTTGAACTGTATGTATTTATTGAGAATTATCTTTATAATTTTAAATCTTTCTATTGAAATATATACTATATCCCTCTTTTTAGTAAGTTTTGTTTCCTCATTAGGGCTGAATGGTTGTAATACTCTGTGTATTTCTTATTTAGTTTATTCTAAAGATTTGACTTTTTCAGAATTGCTATGACTGGAATCATCTTATACAGTAATATTTTCTAAATGATTTATATGATTCTAAATAATTTATATATACACATTATTTTTATTATATAATATGTTAATTTACTTATTCTCTTTGTTCTAATAATTTCTCAGTCGATTTCTTTTGGTTTTCAAGACAGACTTTAGTTTGATCTACAAAGAAATATTGGAAAAGATGTGGCAAAATTAAATCTTATCTCACCTCTAATTGATTTTACTAGCACTTTCTGCATTTTTGCTTTTGTCTTACATTTAGAGGCCATTTTTTCTAGAGATTCATTCACTTTCAGTTTGTTCTTACTTGTCATTTTTATGGATAGATGTGTTTAGATATAGACATAGTTATATATACATAGACATATGTAAACACTGATTGAAGATTTATACTCTTAAACGATTCAGCAGTGAATGCTGAAGTTTTATCAAATACCTTTATATCTAAAAATATTACTTTAAATTACTTGCCCTTGAGTATACATGGTGTCCATGGATGAAGCACACCCCTGGGGATCTCAGGTTCATACTTCTCCGTAACATACTTTTCACTATTCAGTTGCGCAGTAAGTTCAGCGTCTGCTTAATGACATACATTTAAAACATAGTCAGTTCCAATCTTGTTTGATATCTATTTAATTTCAGCTTAACAGGTTTAATGGGTTTGAATTTGAATACGAAAAAAATGATGTTCATTTATTATTTAAAGACTTTTTTTCTTAAAATAATGACTCTTCCCACTGTTACATATTTAACCCAAAAATCTCAAAGAATTTTCATCTTCATAGCCACTATGATGCCTCATACCTATGATAAACATGAAGAGGTCAGGGAGATTTTGAGGATTTTTTTTGATTTCCTCCAAAAAGAAAAACCCTCTATAAATCAAAATTTGCTGAATTCTGAAAGAGGTACACCTTCTAGTTAAAAGGGACTTTGGTAGCTCAGATGGTAAAGCATCTGCCTGCAACGCGGGAGACCCGGGTTCGATCCCTGGGCCTGGAAGATTCCCTGGAGAAGGAACTGGCAACCCACTCCAGTATTCTTGCCTGGAAAATTCCATGGATGTAGCCTGGTGGGCTACAGTCAATGTGGTGGCAAAGAGTGACATGACTGAATGACTAACACTTTCACTTTAACAGAATATTTACATATGAAGGTAAAACATCTCAACCTCTTTCACTGAATGTAACTTTGTTTTGTACTTGGAACGCAAGGTTCCTAATGTTCAGTGAAGCTTCTATTAGCTTCATTTTGAAGAGGATGACATCAAAACATCAGAGATACAGACACTGATTCAAACTGCATAAAGCCACTGACCTCGGCTTCTGTCCTTTAAGTTCAAAATAAAGCCTTTTGCGAAATGCATGGTTTTGCACCAGTCTGTGCCAGACACTGTAATAGTCTTTCGAGAACTCCATGGACAGAAGAGCCTGGAGGGCTGCAGTCCATGGAGTCGCAGAGAGTTGAACACAATATGCCTGGAAAATCCCATGGACAGAGGAGCCTGGTGGGCTGCAGTCCATGGGGTCGTGAAGAGTCGGGCACAACTGAGCGACTTGACTTTCACTTTTCACTTTCATGCATTGGAGAAGGAAATGGCAACCCACTCCAGTGTTCTTGCCTGGAGAATCCCAGGGACGGGGGAGCCTGGTGGGCTGCCGTCTATGGGGTCATGCAGAGTCGGACACGACTGAAGAGACTTAGCAGCAGCAGCAGCACACATACAGAGTTGTTCAGTTCTGAAGCTGTCATAACTCTGGAAAGGTACTATTACTGTCCCTCTTATTTCCATTTTACAGCCAATAAAACTGAAGTACAGGGAGGTGAAATATTAATAACTTACCCACGATCATGTTAATGATGGCAGCTCTCAGGTTTAAAGGTCAGATCTGATCTGCAGCCCTCCAAATCTAGGGTCTTTTTCATTGTACTCACTGTCTCCTTTATGTCTCTTCGCCTATCTATTTCCTAACTCAGTTTTTCTTCCTCCCTTCTTTGGCCCCTTCTCCTGCAGGCCCGTGACCAAGGTGTAGACTAAGACGGGGAGTCATGCTTCACACGGCCTTATCATGTTGGCAGCCATTCCTGGGTCTGGCTGTGGTCTTAATCTTCATGGGATCCACCATTGGCTGCCCTGCTCGCTGTGAGTGCTCGGCCCAGAACAAATCTGTTAGCTGCCACAGGAGGAGGTTGATCGCCATCCCAGAGGGCATTCCCATCGAGACCAAAATCTTGGACCTCAGCAAGAACAGGCTTAAAAGCATCAACCCCGAAGAATTCATCTCTTACCCTCTGCTGGAGGAGATAGACTTGAGTGACAACATCATTGCCAATGTGGAGCCAGGAGCCTTTAACAATCTCTTCAACCTGCGTTCCCTCCGCCTGAAGGGCAATCGCCTAAAGTTGGTCCCTTTGGGGGTCTTCACGGGCCTCTCCAACCTCACCAAGCTTGACATTAGTGAGAATAAGATTGTCATTTTACTGGACTACATGTTCCAGGATTTGCATAACCTGAAGTCTCTGGAAGTGGGGGACAACGATTTGGTTTATATATCACACCGGGCCTTCAGTGGGCTGCTTAGCTTGGAGCAGCTCACACTGGAGAAATGTAACCTCACTGCAGTACCCACAGAAGCCCTCTCACACCTCCGCAGCCTCATCAGCCTGCACCTGAAGCATCTCAATATCAACAACATGCCCGTGTATGCCTTTAAAAGACTGTTCCACCTGAAACATCTCGAGATTGACTACTGGCCTTTACTGGATATGATGCCTGCCAATAGCCTCTACGGTCTCAACCTCACCTCCCTCTCCATCACCAACACCAACCTATCCACCATCCCCTTCCTTGCCTTTAAACACCTGGTCTACCTGACCCATCTGAACCTCTCCTACAATCCCATCAGCACTATTGAGGCAGGCATGTTCTCTGACCTGATCCGCCTCCAAGAGCTTCATATAGTGGGGGCCCAGCTCCGCACCATTGAGCCTCACTCCTTCCAAGGGCTCCGCTTCCTTCGTGTGCTCAACGTGTCTCAGAACCTTCTGGAAACTCTGGAAGAGAACGTCTTCTCCTCCCCGAGGGCTTTGGAGGTCCTGAGCATTAACAACAATCCTCTGACCTGCGACTGCCGTCTCCTATGGATCCTGCAGCGGCACCCAACCCTGCAGTTCGGTGGCCAGCAGCCCATGTGTGCTGGCCCAGACACTATCCGAGAGAGGTCATTCAAAGATTTCCACAGCACTGCCCTTTCTTTTTACTTCACCTGCAAAAAACCCAAAATCCGTGAAAAGAAGTTGCAGCACCTGCTTGTGGATGAGGGGCAGACGGTCCAGCTGGAATGCAATGCCGATGGAGACCCTCAGCCTGTGATCTCCTGGGTGACACCTCGAAGGCGGTTCATCACCACCAAGTCCAATGGAAGAGCCACCGTGCTGGGTGATGGCACCTTGGAGATCCGCTTCGCCCAGGATCAAGACAGCGGGATGTATGTCTGCATCGCTAGCAATGCTGCCGGGAACGACACCTTCACGGCCTCCTTAACTGTCAAAGGATTCGCTTCAGACCGCTTCCTTTATGCCAACAGGACCCCTATGTACATGACCGACTCCAATGACACCATTTCCAATGGCACCAACGCCAATACTTTCTCCCTGGACCTTAAGACAATACTGGTGTCGACAGCCATGGGCTGTTTCACCTTCCTGGGAGTGGTGTTATTTTGCTTTCTCCTCCTTTTTGTGTGGAGCCGAGGGAAAGGCAAACACAAAAACAGCATTGACCTTGAGTACGTGCCCCGAAAAAACAATGGTGCTGTCGTGGAAGGGGAGGTGGCTGGACCCAGGAGGTTCAACATGAAAATGATTTGAGGGTTGGCCGCTCCAACTATTGTTTCCGTGTCATTGTCTGTAACCAGTGAGATGGCCTGGCACAAGAAAAGTACTAGGTTAAAAGGCAGCTTAGTGCAGCTTCCCCTGTGTCAAAGCAGGGTCCGCAGAAGCAGGAGGACTTGTGATGGAGACGCTCCACCTAGAGGCAGGCAGGCATGTGTCAGAGCCCTTCACACAGTGGGGTACTAATTGTTTGCATTGCAAATACTGGCATTCTGGGGATCTCAGTAATGAACCTGAAGCTTCGGCTCATGCTCGTGGACAGTTACTCAACCTTTTCTACCACTGCAAAAACAAAAGAAGAAATCAAAAGGAACAACCTACAATGTAGGATTTACGTATTAAAAAGACGCATTTGTCTAAACCATACTCGACAGAAACATTTGTATCTATGATTCTCCTTTGTTAAAAGCCTTGCATCATCCCATATTGTTGGTTCAACACCACAAAGAAATCAGTATATTCTTTACTCTTCTCTTTTTTTTTGGAAACATATATGCTGTATATGTTTTAAAGCAATATGAATGAGAGGTTGTGCTTTTTAGTTACACACCACTATCAACCCAAGTGTGACTTCACCTTCCTTTACATAGAGATAACCCTGAGACTAGATCCCTGGAGTTATGGGTGGATATATGTGGAGAGATGAGTTTTGTCTGATGTAGGATGCCAAGAGATAGGACCCAAGGCAAAAATGCCCAACTCTGTTAACTTCTGTTACTATAAATAAAGGCATGTGCCTAGTTTTGATACAGAATGGAATATTTTTTATACTTGTGATATCACACTGGACCAGTTTACTGTAACAAAGCCTTTGGTTTCTCCAGAAAGTGGTGTGTCACTGTTTATATCTGTAAAATGCAAGGTAGGTGTCAGTAATGAAACTTATTCCTTTAACCACAGCTTGATTTTACTTTCATCAATTGCTACTAAGGGAAGAGGATGTGATGTTTATATCTACTCCTAGGGTAATATTCAGCTCATAGCTAAGATCAAAAAAATTCAGATGTGTAAAGCTCTCTGGATAATAAGTTCTTCTCAGATGCCAACAGAAACCAGGGCGATCCATACAACTAAGGATCTGTTTAAAAAACAGTGTTGTCTGAAGGCTGGGTCACTGCCAGTCTGAGGAATCATCTGGCTACTGCACCTCTGATGTTGTCTATTCAAATACTCTACACACAGTATCATCTTAAATGCACAACTCCAGGGTGTCTCTCTGCTTCCTTTCCGAGGAGATGTTGATTTTTATTTTGAAAGCTGTCTGGTGTAGACAAAGAAGACTCTGTCTTGTTTATAAAGAAGTGGCAAAAAATAAGGTGGATTTAAAAGCACTTACTATTTTTTTTTTCTCCACTGAGGAAAAGCTCATTTACTCCTATAAATAGGTTAACTATGCTGACACTTTCACCCCTCTGAATGAATTTGTCCAATTCAGTTTGTATTAATGATTGTTACTCAAGTGAAAATATTATCGTTCTTAAAAAATGGCATCATGCCATTCCCACCAGTGATCTGGTTCAAATGAGACATAATTCCATTTGGCTGAAGTCAGTGGTTTTCAAAGCAGATACAGCTGACCCTTGAACATGGGAGTTAGGGGGGGAATGACCTCCTGTGTGGTTGAAATCTTCATATAACTGATAATTGGCCCACAAGTCTGCATCCATGGATTCAACCAACCTCAGATCGCATAGTATCAATACTTGTAATATATATGGTTGAAAAAAAATGTGTGTATAAGTGGGCCTGCACAGTTCACGCCCAGGTTGTTCAAAGGTCAACTATAATCATATGATCTGGGAAAGCACTGATTATCGTGTATTCATGACATGTGATATAATGAATTAGCATAGAAGAGATAGATTTCTACACTTTTAACACTTTGAGAGGAACCTTAAAAACAGCACCCTTTGGTACAGTGCGTAAGCTGGAATAGAAGGTGTCTGGCATTTGTTTCTTGACATATCACATTGGAAGTTTAACTTTCAAAGAGCTGACTTTTTGCATATTTGAAATTTTGAGTGACTTCAGTAAAATAAAAGTGACCCCAATAAAAAAGTGACAGGTCCAAAAATTGTTTTGCCAACTGGAAGCAGCATGTTTAAACACATTTCTCCCTTAATAAAGGGTGGAAATGAGATAGAAAGATTGAAGAATGGACTGCCTGAGTAATTTTTCATTTGACTTTCCTGATGATTATCATAAACCATTTAGAAATTCATTTTCCTCTTATGGAAATTACCGTATTTATATCTAACAATGAGTCAAGACCTGCTATAAATTCTATCACAGTTCCAACTTGTATGGAAATGGAACAGAATCTTTCAAATTTAAAAATGAACAAAGTTAAAGTAGACAGAGTCTTCCAAAAGTTAGTGGAGAGTACTTTGTTTGGAATAAGTATTTAACTAATTGTCCAGCTGGAAAAAAAAAAAAAATAGAGAGAGAGAAACATTTAGCAGTTAATAACAGGGCTTTGAGATTCTGCTATTTTCTGTCAAAAGTGGACCAAAAAGCTTAGGCAAATGAAATTGGATTAAAGTCAACCCATCCATGAAAAGATTTAGTTATTATTCCACAGGAAGTAAAGAGACTGCACTCTCTTGGGGGTTTATATACTGTGATCCCTGGAACAAGTTATTTAGGATATTAATAAGTGTTCTTTCCAAAAAAGTCTCATAAACTAATAAGTTGGGGAAATGATGCATGCTATAACAACCTCTTAGAGGTTCAAAATATATTTGAGCCTAATAAATCTTCTAAGAAGTTCAATAAACATGAATGTTATTTAATTTTGCTTACCTTGAGGTTTCTCCAGCTTATTTGAGCATGAGGCACTTCTTTTCATGATATAACTGTTAAACATCTTGAAAAACTAGAGTTTCACAGAACCCAGTTCAGTTAACACTGGACTGGAATTGTACTCTTCTGAATTATTCCTAAACCCAATGTTTCCAAGAAGAATAAAATTACTATTTGAATTGGGTTCGAATGGATTACCAAAAAGTATGCCACTTGGATGAATGATCTGATCATACAAATGAACTGGCCAGAAAGTTCTAGGAGGAGCTGTGACTTTGTCTGAAGCATCATAGTAATGGATTTACAGGTAACTGAAATGGCCACTTGATTTTCTACATTCTATCTGTTCAGATCTTGGGTTCCTTTTTATAACTGTAAAGCTTTGATCTTAGGTTCCAATGACTAGAACTTTGAGGCTCTAGTATCAAACTTCACAAAGGGAATTTTCCCTTGTGACTTCAGCTTACCTCTTTATTAGATCCAACTAGACTGTGACAAACAATAATATCTTACATCAGCACATGGGACAAATTTTCCCCTAGTAGTCATCTAAGGGTCATCAATCTTCCCAGAGTATTTTTTTTTCAAACTATCCCAAGAAGAAATACAGTTGTTTGGCTCAGCATTTAATTCTAGGTTGACCAGTTCTCTGTGTATATTAAGCATCTTCAATGAAGTATACTCTCCAGGCATTAAATTTCAAGAAGAAAAATTCCCTGGCTAAAGACCTAATGGTCAGAGAATTGATTTATCTGTTAGAGTATGATAACTCAAATGATTTGGCCTAATGTGTTTCTGGCAAGTAATTTCTACTTTTCCAAATTCTCATGTTACTTTTTAAAAAATGTCATTGCATTTATGGGTTTTTCAAATATTCTCAAAGTTTGAAAATATAACCCTAGAATTGCCAAGACTTGTACTTCCTAGTCCCAGAGGACATTTTCATAACTCTAGCTTTGCTTAAGTTTCTCAGAAATTTTTCTTATCACCAACAACCCCACCCCCACCCCACCCAGTAGTATAAAGGCATTCAGGATTTGCTCTACAGTCTTCAAGGTTGATTCTTTTTCCATTGTTTGGTCAAATCTGTTCTCTTCAGTTCTCAGAGGAGAACTGAAGAAATTATAATCTTGCATGATTTTTTTTTAATCATTTAAATCTCACCTGCAAATCTTAAATTTTAAGCCTGACTTTTGTCACTTTCCATAACTCATTCAGAAACAAATATATAAGGTAGAAAAGAGAGGATGTGATCCTGGAGAAAAAAAATTTACTGGAGCCCCATGTAAATTTACTTACTCTTCCAGGACCTCCCTTTATTTCCACATCAAGACATTTGCTTTAACTTTAGTAACTTTTCTCAGAAGATATTCAGCATCACAGATATGTCTTGAAGCTTTCTAGAAAAAAAAAAAAAAAATCATTTTCAACTTAGAAGGCTAAGTCCTGACCAAAAAAAATATATATAAAAAAAGTCTAAAGAAAGGTTGGAGGGAGACATGTCAATCCATTTTAATCCTATTTCCTTTCTAATTTTTATAGTTATCTTCTTAACTGAAGAAGCATCTTCTTCAACTTTCATCAGTGTCTTTTTTTATCCCTATTACCTATGTCCAGGTCATGTTTATAGAACTCACATAAGCCATTCCAAATGGATTTTGTGCCACATGAACCTAGTAACAAAACATGTGGGGCCAAAGCCATTCACTCTACACAGTACTTAGGTAAAGATTTATCCCTTTATTCCTGGGAGTAAAGTCTTAGAAACATTCCCCATTAGACTAAGACATCAGGTGCCTGGTAATTTCCATTGACTTTCCACAGTTGGCTTTAAGAGTACTATCCTTTCTACTAAAATCCTTGCTATTTTCTGAAGGCGGAGTTCTGGAGTTATCCTTGCAATTGTTTATGGAAGGCCTTGAGGGATGAAGTATTGTCTGACTTGTTGATTTCTGAGTTCCACATTAGGTAGCAGAGTGTGCTTCCTAGTACTTTGGCAAACATTTGACATGAAACTCTATTACTCTTCCCCTAACTCCTTCAAAAACCATTCCATGGGGAGCCTTCTCAGTCTCACTCCAGCAAAAGTCCCGCTACAGGGAAGGACAGTTTCACAATGAACAAGATCAAAATGTGAACTGATTCACCACAATATTTAGCTAAATTACCTAGCAAAAAAGGTTGAGGAGCCATCGGCCTGGATTGGCAAGATTTAGCCAAGTAAACTGCGTTTTCCACTAACGATTAAAGATAGGTTTCCAAATCTGACGTTGGCTTTTCTGTTTTGATAGCAGTAAACCTAGCTGAATATTTTCTCAAAAAACATCAGAGAATGGAAACCGTGTTGTAAGTTTTTCAACAAGTTGTCTAGGATAAATGTTTGCACCCCCGCAAAAAAAAAAAAAGACAATTAGGAAGTTTGTAAAAGCTTTGATTTTCTAAAACAGGCCTGAACTGAAATTGATGTTCCTCTTCCAAAATATGGGAATATAATCAAGACAAACTTACATGTACCCCAGACTGCCCTTCTCCAGTTGGCCAAAGTCTTTAAGACCTCTTCTCCCTCCCCCTCCCCCACCTTCTCCCTAAGAACATACTGAATAGGAAGGAGGAAAAGAACATGGACCACTGAGTCCCCTGAGACAGCTCACGGAGACAGGAAAGCTTTGGTACCCCCACCCCCGATTCCTGCCTCCTTTCCTGATGCCACCACTGAAAGGATTCCGCATTCTCCAGCTCTCCCTGCCCCACCACTGTCATCTCCCAGCTGCTGTCACACCCTATCAATGAATGTTCTCTCCAGGGAAAAGTCTCCTTTCATTGGTACTCAGAAATTCCTAATTGTTAAACCGGAAATTCCTTTTTTTTCAAAAGCCCTCCACTTAAGCCCACAGAACACTTAAAAGTTAAGACTTACCATTCACATAATTACAAGGTGACAGCAATCTGCAGGTTGAATGATTCTAATTTTTTTTTTCTCTCTCTTTCAGAAGCAGGTGGGTTGATATAATGCCAGCCTTAAATAGAAGCTTTATTTATAGCCTTAACAGAATGAGCAAAGAGCTGGCATAATCAAGAGAGTACTGCATATTTTAAGGAAGGCTTTACCTTTAATATGCAAAATAGCCATTAGAAGACAACAAAATGCAAATGCACATTCTCCTAAATTGGTCAACTGTATTAATTCCAAAAAGTTCAAAAGATAACTTTCCGTACTACAAATGGGTCAGAGTCAAAGATGTATCTATCCTACAAGGACAAAACAGAAAACACCCCAAAAACAAAAAATCACCCCAGAAATTCAGTTGCCATGTTAGCTTTCTTCATTCACTGCAAACCTCCTATTCTAAATTACTTTAATATATTTGATCCCCACTACCATGAAATCAATACTGTAATGCAATGTAATCAACAAACAATGATTATGCAGGAGAGTAAATCAGACTTTCAACAAAAAAATTCAATCTTTACCACAATGTGTGTCCAGCAACACACTGAGTCAGACATACCTGTGTGATGGCAAGAGACAGAAGCCACGTCATGAACAAACTCTTTCCAGGCTGTTTGGAAAGAACCATGCTCTTCTCCTTCCCAGTTATAAAATCAGGTGTACCACACACAACACACTTGTGTGTTGCTTTGATACACAACTCAGTTGTCTTCTTATGCTTTATCCTTTTCCTTATAGTATGAAATGTCCCAGATAATAATTAACTTAAATACTATTGTTTATATATACATATATAAATATGAGGGGGAGGGTGATTTGATTTTTTTAAGTGTTTAAATAAAATGTAACTGTTTTAAAAGCTGATAAGCTTGAGCAGGAGAAAAAGATAAACAGAATGTGTGTGTGTGTTTTTCTTTAATGTCTTATCAAAGTCTTATTCTGGGAATATCCCATGATTGGAAGTTACTAACCAACAACCTTTAAAACTTTTTTTTTTTTCTTTAATGCCTGATAGCTTGTTTTTATTCTCAAAAAAAAGAAAAAGAAAAAAAATAGTGCTAATGACAGAAGTACCTTGATTTATATTTGTGTATCACTGACTATTATTATTGACTTATTGTAGGCATGTTTTATTTTTAACTTGTAAAAACAAGTTAACTTATTTTATTAACATGTAAAATAAGTTAAGAACACATGTTTTCTTTACTAATGTAAAGGGCTTAAGCATATGATATCTCAGTTAAAACCATTTGGCTATTATTAAGGGGAAAAAATGAAATGTAATAAAAAAACAATTGGAGTCATCTATCAGAAAATACTCCCTATTGAGAGAGGTCAATTATATGAGCCTTGCTCATGAGGAACATAAGGTTACTTAAATATCTTTACCTTTAATATTTAATACTTAAATATCTTTGTGATTAGATCAGATAATCTATAAATAAATAACTCCAGTCAGAGAAGCAGTAGGCCCAGGGGAATCAATCTACTGCTGGGATGAATGGAAACCACTCAGAGAGGACTCTGAGGCCAGGCTTTCAGATTCTTCATAAGCAAAATGTCCAAGAAGCCATGATTTGACCTGCTGAAAATCCAAATTTAGGTCATACCATGCATATTAGAGGGCTTCCCTGGTGGTTCAGCTAGTAAAGATTCTGCCAGCAATGCAGGAGACCTGAGTTCGAACCCTGGGTTGGGAAGATTCCCCTGGAGAAAGGAAAGGCTACCCACTCCAGTATTCTGGCTTGGAGAAGTCCATGGGCTGTATAGTCCATGAGGTCGCAAAGAGTCAGACACAACTGAGTGACTTTCACTTTCATGTATACTAGAAAAATACTCTACTTTACTGAAGATTAATCCTGTATCACTTGCAAAATCATCCCATCCATTACAGTTGGTTACAGAGGCAAGTAATGGCCATGACTTTAGGCATGAAATATATTTGAACAAGTACTGTAGGGTCCAGCAAGCCAAACACACAACATGACCATCTAGTCATCCTCAATGAGTCAGCTTTCACTCAGCCAACTATCTATGATTGAGACATTGTGTAAGATAGGAAGGCACAAAAAATTAAAACAGAGAAAAATCTTTTATCTTCAGGCATGTTGACAACAAAGGAAAGAAGACTGTCTAACATAAAACAGGAAAAGAACTGACAATGTAAAAACTGCCCTCGTGCAATCTTTCTTCTGAGAGCAAAAGTGTTCTCTCCTTACTTTTGGTGCTTAAGGGAACGGGCTTTGGGGAGGTATGCTCAGGTAGCTGTCATCCTGTGTTTTCATCTTCACCCCTAGAGCTCATGCTAGATGCCTTGCAGTGAAGAGGGAGTGAGTGGAGGAAGCAGACAGCTGGCAAGGATGGGACCTGGAAGCCATACTGATAAATGACAAAAAAGCCCAAGATCACCGCTAGGCAGCAGCAGGCACTCAGAAAAGGCCACCTTGCTATTCTTTAATTATAGGATGAAGAGCTTACCACCAGAAAGGGGTTTCCTTCTCCTGGAAGATTTTTTATACCACTAAACTAGCATGATCAAAACAAAAAATTGTTTCCATAAATAGTTAGGGATACATCTCTGTCAACTAATACATCAAGTTAGGTTGTCCAATAAACTCCCTGATCAGGGAGTAGATAGCCCTGATACTTCAGGACTTTTTCTTAAACAAGGATAAGAGGGAAGAAGACAATATAATGGAGTCAAAATTTTAAATAAGAACTAAATATACTCAACTCCAGAGAAGTAGGGTGATGGCACCCTACTCCAGTACTCTTGCCTGGAAAACCCCAGGGACAGAGGAGCCTGGAAGGCTGCAGTCCATGGGGTCGCGAAGAGTCGGACACGAATGAGCGACTTCACTTTCACCTTTCACTTTCAAGCATTGGAGAAGGAAATGGCAACCCACTCCAGTGTTGTTGCCTGGAGAATCCCAGGGACAGGGGAGCCTGGTGGTCTGCCGTCTATGGGATCACACAGAGTCAGACATGACTGAAGCGACTTAGCAGCATACTCAACTCAGCAGCCTGGCTTCTGGCTCTATCCTTATAAAGACATTCTGTCCATATGTTGCTTCATACATTTAGAAGCCCATCAGAGTTCTGAATTGGGATGGGAGTTGCTGGACTTTTTCTCCCTCTTATTTTCCTTGGTTATGAGTATATCACTCCAGGTGATTCCAGATGTCATTTGATACAGTTAATATAAGAGTTAAGAGTTCCTAGATACTCCCATTAAGGCAGATAAATATATTGTAGAACTCAATATTCTCTTCATAATCAGCTCATTGTCAGACCTAAAACACAAGATGTGAAGATTAATGTAGAATAAGACCAAGTTAAGGAGGGAACTGAAACACCTTAATGGGATTCCTGAGTGGAAATTCACCTGAGAATTCTGCCACTGATGGGTGGAAAAATTGAAAATGCTGGCTTGTAGGGCTCCTCACTCCCGTGCCTTTCATTAACTCTTATAAACACCTAAATGCAAAAACTATGACCCTCTATTATTGAGAAGAAAATCCCTTGTTATAGCTATACAGGCATTGTATCACTCCATAATACTCTGAACTATGTAATTCAGAATATTAGAATATGTCAATAAGGCTCTCTATATAGTACATGTCATTTAATGCCAGATACACACCCACATACTATTACTAAGAACCACACATACTAAGAACCATCTGGAGAAAGATAAAGGAAAAGAAAAGACAGATGGAAAATATATGGCTTATCTGAGAATTCCCATGATTCTGTTTGCTTCTAATAAGGAAAACTAAGAACAGAACTCAATCATTAAGAAGACAGGGTCTGAAAGATGAAAATCCAAGGAAAGTCTCTGTGAAAAACAGCATACTATTACATAGGTTATCTCTTTGCTTGAAAGACCTAAATCTTATATATGATTGTGAAAGTTAGTCATATATTGAATAATTTTGTTTGCTGTCACATTGGGAGATAAATTCATTTACCAGATACTCCTCATTTATATGAGCCTTTTCTATCCACAGCATTGCTCCTCATATTATTCTCAAGCACAAGAAATCAAGCATGCTGGTGCCATAGCACAGAGGCAATTCACTACCTTTAATCTACAGTATTCTTTTGCTCAGTCACTAAGTCTTATCTGACCCTTTGCAACCCCATGGACTGCAGCCTGCCAGGCTCCTTTGCCCATGGAATTTCTCACTCAAGAATACTGGAGTGGGTTGTCATTTCCTTCTCCAACAGTATTCTTTTATTCATGGGCTATTAGCTGGATGTATGAAAGTCTAAAAGATTACAAAGACCCCGGTTCAATTCCTAGGTGGGGAAGGTCCCCTGGAAAAGGGGTTGGCTACCCACTCCAATTTTCTTGGGCTTTCCTGGTGGCTCGGGTGGTATAGAATCTGCTTGCAATGTGGGAGAGCTGGCTTTGATCCTTGCGTTGGGAAGGTCCCCTGGAGAAGGGCATGGCAACCCACTCCAGTATTCTTGCCTGGAGAATCCCCATGGACAGAGGAGCTTGGTGGGCTACAGTCCATGAGGTCATAAAGAGTCAGACAGGACTGAGTGTCCAAGCACAGAACATTACATACATTCAGTGCTCTTGTGGAAGTTAATCACTTTTTAAAACACACACACACAAATCTACACCATGGTGTTCAGAGTTTCTTTAAGCCTGTGTATTACCATCAGTATAAACATCCTACTGGGAATTAATTTACTAAACAGAGAACAAATGTGAATGCAAAGAGATTACCAAGTCAACTCTACCATCTTGATTTACATAAGCTCTTCTATTTTAGCGACACTTGGAGAATCCAGTTGCCTCTACTTCAGTGGTCTCAAGAGCCTTCCATGGCACTACAATTATAAAAAGAAAAATTGCTGGTTTTAACACAGGGCTGGTTTTGATACACGGCAGCTGTTTTCTGAGTCTTCAGGAACAAAAAATTTTTTAAAAATGGGTTTACACAAATAGAAAGTAACCAAAAAGTGTCCCCTGGCTGGGGAGTTCAAGAGAGAAGTAGTTCATTGTTTTCAGTTCAATGTATTTTCAAAACAGGATTTGATAAGAACTGGAGAACACAAGTTTTTCAAATAAATGACAATGAAAAAATAGGTATACAAAACGGAATTTTCTTTTGAAGGTGAATGGATGATGTTTTTGTATGAGGCAATGCCTCTAATAGTAATCATTACAGTTTGGATTTGAAACCAGTAAGTACACAGATTATATATTAACAGTTATTTTAAATGTCTGTGTATCTATATCCTTTGAAATGCTGCCAGTATTAGCTCAAATACATGCCCACAGGAAATTTAGGAATCTACTTAACTCTTTCCTTCTCATTCTTGATTAGAAATTGGAATTCAGATTTCTCCAGTTCTAGTTTTAAAATGTGTACAAAATTTTCCACCTATACAAGCACAATCTCCCTTCATTCACTCATTTACTCATTCATCGATTTAATAATTTAACACCGACTGAGTAGCCACTATCATACTAACTTCACAGCACATCAATAAATAAAACTGCTATCAATTGCAATCCCAACTTTAATCCTGCATTTCTCCATATTAACTTCTTTGGCTTCCACGTTGACCATAACTGATTTCTCATTCCATCATCCAAATCATGTAGTTTAGAGATGGGCCTTAGTGTCCAAATGGCCAGGTACTAATCTGGCTTTAAGGACCTACCTGCTTTAACGATCCACTCTCAGGGAGTCCGTGTAGTTAAGTTCTAAAAAGACAAGGATCTGGAGTAAGAGTTCTAAGGGCTCTGTCACTGGGTTCATGCTTCTCAATGGGCAAGATACTTAGCATCTCTGCATCCCCATCTCTAGAAACGACCATAACACTACCTACCTCACAAGGGTGCTGTGAGGTTTACTGTGAAAGCATGAGGGAACGGTGTGGAGAACTGGGGCCCTAACACAAAGGGGCTACAGGATTTAGGGTGGCTAGATGAAGTCACTGCATATGAACCCTTTTCCCCAGGGAGGCCTAGGTCAGCTCCCTCTATACTTAGAATCTAAAATGGCATTGACCATCAATTGGCTTGGTTCATCTCTAATATGTGATGTCTAGGAGATCCATCACAAATTCCCCTCTTTTTGAGAGATTTTAGCTTGGAAAAATGATTAAACTAGTTTTTACAAAAGGTTATGCAATGATTCACTTCCAGGTGCTGGGGGTGGGGTAGTTATTCTAATATGAAACAAGAGTTTGAATGGCTATCTTCAAGGGGATGCATTTCATTGGCGCAATCTATTGCCTAGGGTTTTCTGTTGTTTTCAGTCTGACTCCCCAGCTTTCTGTACCATTGTTTTCACATACATCCCCTTCTTCCTTTTGTTGGAAGGCAAGCTATAATGCTCCTTTCATGATGATTCTTTTCATGCCGTCTGTTTTGCTCAAAGGACAATTCTTTTCAATAACCATTGTGATTATTTTCTTAAGAGGGCCAATTTTAATTGCCATATTGTTTAGCTAAGCCCTACTGTCTTGGTGTCCTTCAAAATTGTCAGTTGCTTTAAAATACAAGGGTGGGAGGGGAGAGCTGATAAGCACATTGTTGTAATTGATTTGTATGTTTGAATTGTCTTATCAGAAAACAAGGTTATGAATTTCATCTGTTGAGACACAAAAATAAAATACTTTTCCTAAAAAATGTATTTGGCTTTTGAATGTTGGCTTTTGAATGTTCTAAAATACCATTTATTCTTCTCTTCATCCTTTTAATATTTCATAATAGTATTGCATTACTAATCATATTTGAATCATAACTATAATTATAATAGAAGCTCAGCCTTCTCCTACACTCATTACTATAGCTCAATTATGAAATATCTACTTGGGAAATAGTAAAATAAAATTGTTCAAGATTTACAATTGAAAAAAAAATCTAGATGAACCCGTTCTGAGGGACCTACATTCAAGGCCAACCACAGAATCACTTAAGACAGATGGGTGTGAAGAAATAGGTTTTCCAAGGAGTATAGTAATATGACCTCTTTTCTTTTCAGCAAAAATTGTCACTGCTAAGTGATGGGAAATAGCCATGAGATATTATCTGTCAGTTGTTGAAACTTTAAGAAATGAGATGAAAACAATTAAACTTGGCTTTTGAAGTATTCCTGGGCCAAGATCTTGCTATAGTAATTTAGAAAAACTGTACCAAACAAAGCAAAAACATTGCTGATATCTTAGCTTGGACTTCCATAACAAAGGGGCTCAGTGGTAAAGAACCTGCCTGCAACATAGGAACCCCAAGAGACTCGGGTTCGACCCCTGGGTCAGGAAAATCCCCTGGAAGAGGAAATGACAACCCACTCCAGTATTCTTGCCTGGAGAATCCTACGGACAGAGGAGATTGGTGGACTACAGTCCATGGGGTCGCAGAGTCGCACATGAATGAAGTCACTTAGCATGCATGAACACCATAACAAAATACCATGAACTGGGTGACTGAAACAACAGAAATGTATTTCTCACTGTTCTGGAGGCTGGGAAGTCCAAGATCAAGGTGCCACAGGGTCTGTCTCTGATGAGAGCACTCTCCTTGGGTTACAGGCACCTGCTTTCTCACTGTGCCCGTACATGGCCTCTCCATGTACACACACATATAGAGAGGGAGATATCTCTTTCTCTGTCTCCTCATATTAGGCCCACCAACCCTATCTAATTAGCACCTCTCTCTTATAACCTTATTTAACCTTAATTTCTGTCTAAAAGCCCTATCTCCAAATACAATCACATTGGGGGTTAAGGCTTCAACATATGAATTGGGGGCGGGGAGACATAATTCTGTCCATGCGTGTATACGTGCATGCTCAGTTGTTGTGTCTGATCCTTCTGCGACCCCCACGGACTAGCCCACCAGACTCCTCTGTCCATGGGATTCTCCAGGCAAGGACACTGGAGTGGGTTGCCAGTTCCTTCTCCAGGGGATCTTCCCAACCCTAGGATTCCCTGTCTCCGGTATCTCCTACATTAGCAGATGGGTTCTTTACCACTGAGCCACGTGGGAAGCCCAATTCCATCCATAGCAATTGCTTTCTGCACATTAATCAAGTGTTCCATCACCTTTATTTACCACGAGCATGAGAGACAGTATATAATACTGAAACCATGGCCTATCCTGAAACGGTGCGCCATAGGGTTGACAGAAACTGGTGACTAACAAACTCCTGAGCTAGCCTTCCCGCTTGTTAAAAACCCATATGCTTGTAGAGCACCTTGATGGAGCAAGCTTGCCTTAGTTATTTTGTTGTCAACTGTCTACCCTACAACCTTCACCTAGTCCAAACAATAAAATGTTTGTCAGAATTGTTTTCAGGAACTTGGAGTCAGCTGTGTCTGCTTTAACTGGCTAAGACTGTTTGCGACAACCGACCCCAAAACTGGACCTGTGCAGGTGTCCAAGGAATGACCTTTTGACATCAGAGAGCCAAAAACTCCACCTTCAGATCGTGCTAAGCACCTCCATTTTAAACATACATCCCATAAAAATGCATGCAACTCAGATACTGCACAGAACATAGATTACCTTGGTTTTTCCCTACTTTCCATCACCTCTCTCTACTCCCAAGACCATCCTATTTCTTTATCCCATAAATATCCCAAGCCCCTTGCCTTTAGGGAGGTGGATCTGAGGGGATATAAGCCCTTTCTTTGCTGTGAATCTTGGAGTCTCAGGGTTTTGACTTGCTGGGCATGAGGCAAATGAACATGGTTTGGTAACAATAGTAGGAAGATAAGTTAGAGAAGTCAATATAAAAAATGAAAAAGGATTTCAACAACTACAAAAACCCTCTCCTTGTTTTCCCTTACTTTACTGCACCTTGACTCTTCAAGACTCTGGCCTAATTGTCATTCATTTTCTGCAATGACACATGACTTTTCATTCTGTTAAACCAAAGTTCTTAAAGAGCTGTGTCTTCTCTTTCTCACAACACATCTGCAGAGTTACAAGTCTGCAAAAATCTTAACCTCTTAAATTTCTTTCTCTCTTATGCAATATCATTATTTAACATACTCCTTTCTAGAACTAAAGAGCCTCTTGATGAAAGTGAAAGAGGAGAGTGACAAAGTTGGCTTAAAACTCAACATTCAGAAAACTAAGATCAAGGCATCTGGTCCCATCACTTCATGGCAAATACATGGGGAAACAGTGGAAACAGTAGCTGACTTTATTTTGGGGGCCTCCAAAATCACTGCAGATGGTGACTGCAGCCATGAAATAAAAGACGCTTACTCTTTGGAAGGAAAGTTATGACCAACCTAGACAGCATATTAAAAAGCAGAGACATTACTTTGTCAACAAAGGTCCATCTAGTCAAGGCTATGGTTTTTCCAGTGGTCATGTATGGATGTGAGAGTTGGACTATAAAGAAAGCTGAGCACCAAAGAATTGATGCTTTTGAACTGTGGTGTTGGAGAAGACTCTTGAGAGTCCCTTGGACTGCAAGGAGATCCAACCAATCCATCCTAAAGGAAATCAGTCCTGGGTATTCATTGGAAGGACTGATGTTGAAGCTGAAACTCCAATCCTTTGGCCACCTGATGCGAAGAGCTGACTCATTTGAAAAGACCCTGATGTTGGGAAAGATTGAAGGCAGGAGAAGAAGGGGATGACAGAGGATGAGATGGTTGGATGGCATCACTGACTCAATGGACATGAGTTTTGGTAAACTCCGGGAGTTGGTGATGGACAGGGAGGCCTGGCATGCTGCAGTGCATGGGGTCACAAAGAGTTGGACACGACTGAATGACTGAACTGAACCAATTTCTAGACGAGCCATCCTTCATCTGATGCTCCTCTCAAACATTCCAAGTTCTCTTTTGACTCTGCCCTTCTCCCCATCCACTAAAGAGAAAAATAAGATGATATTCCCTCATGATCCAAAATGTGCTCACATTCCAGGTCAGCTGTCCCATTTTCATGGCTTACCCATATTGGCTAAGTGACAGGCTATTAGCTTGTTCTCCATAGTTATTTTGGTGCAGAAATATCAATCAAAGTGTTTTTGTCTAAACAAGCACCACAGCGTTTGCTAGGACCATTTGCTTGACCTAAGGAGCCCCAAACCATCTGTCTGAAGAAGATAACAGCCTAAATTAAAACTCACTCACCGTGCCCACAAGCTTCCCTGTAGCTATTTCTCCCGGGTTTGCCGATAGGACAGAAACCAGGGCGCGAGGCCCCGTGTGATAAGCCAGCACTTGTCCCAAGTTATTCATGTTCACCGAGCTTCCCAGAGAACCAAAATTCAGTATCAGAGGATAGGCCATAAGACTTTGACTCACACTGGAACCAAATGCTCCAGAAATCAGGGCGGGACCAGGGAAAAAGAGTCAGAGTCCTCAAGTAAAACAACTTTTCTTTTTCTAAAATTAGAGGTGTATTTGGCAAAACTAATACAATTATGTAAAGTTTAAAACTAAAATAAAATTTAAAAAAAATAAAATAAAATAAAATTAGAGGTGTATTTATGAAACCAGATTCTTTTATAGAGGACACTCTGTCCTTGCCTTTTATAAGCTCTAAAGGAGTCTAGGGTCCTAGCCTCCTGGGCAGTGCTGATTTCTGAGGCTACAATTTGAATTTCTAAACTCCTCATGTCCTATTAGTGTACATGGGGCCATGAGTCAGCTAAGTTCCTCAAACATCACTCTTTGAAGCATCCAGAATGAGACATAGGACAATGAAGTAATTAATAAGGGGTTGTTTTAGCTTAGTTTTTCTAATTATAAAAGTACTATTAATATATGCTGACTCATTGTAAAAAAAAAAAAAAAAATGTATAGCACAGAGGACTCTACTCAATGCTCTGTGATGACCTAAATGGGAAGGAAATTCAAAAAGGAGGGGATATATGTTTATGTATGGTTGATTTACCTTGCTGTACAGCAGCAACTAACACAATATTATAAAGCAACTATACACCAATAGAAATTAAGAGAAAATGTAGAAAGTATCGAGAAGTCAGGGGGAAGAATCCTTTATCCTCCTATCTTTCAAACGTAATCACAGTTATTATTACAGTACAATTCTTACCATTCTTTTTAGCCTTCTTTACATAGTAAACTTTAGAGTGCACAGGTCTTGCTGCCACCACCACAGTCCATGCCTGACCCTGCTCCTCTTCCTCCCCCTCTTCCTGCTCCATCTCTCCATTCAGCTCTCCAGACCTCTGGTGAAGTGCCAACCAAAAAGCTCAGGAAGGAGAAATAACCTGCCTCCTCCATCATTCAGGATGCCAGAAAAGTGCCTGAGAAAACCCTATGTAGTGATCATGGTGGGAATGATCACTTAAAAGTATCCTTCAAAGTTCACATTCTTCTTCTCCAAAAAAAAAAAAAAAAAATTACTCAGTCCAATCTATATGATCCTCTGAAATTTATAGACACAAATAAGAGGCAATAATGGCTACCAATTACTAAGTACCTACTGTGTACCTGGATCTTTATAAAAACAAGCTCATTCATCTTCCCAGAAATCCGGAAGTGGTGGACACTATCTATTTTTTTAATCGAAGTATAGTTGATTTATAATATTCACTAGTTCCAGGTGTACAGCATAGTGCTTCAAGATTTTTAGAGATTATACTCCATTTACAGTTTTACAAAACAATGACTAGATTTTCCTGTGCTGTTCAATATATCCTTGTTGTTTATCTATTTTATACAGAGTAGTCTGTCTCTTAATCCCATACTCTATCTCGCCCCATCTTGTCCTTCCCTCTCCCCACTGGCAACCACTAGTTTTTCTCATTTTATAGCATTTCTACCCATTGCTGTCTAATTTCAACATCCTCCTGTTTCTACTCTACCATGCTACTCCTCAACTCTGAGACTGCCCTGCGTAGAACAAAACCTTATAATCATTTCATAAGGCGGCTTCCGTTTACTGCTGTTCTGCATGCGCCATTCAGTAGAGATTCATTTTTTTAGTGTGTGCCCCACCCCACCCTGCCGCCTGCAGCAGCTCTGAATCTCTTACTCAGTCCCCTGGTGTTCTTCACAATAATATCCATCCAGATGTACTCTCTCCCTGCTAATGGAGATCTAACTAGGGATGCTCTGAAAATATGACTGTAATTGGGTATTAATTAAAAACTAAATGAGAGGACAGTGTGGACTCTTTGGCGCCTGCTTGTAAAAGCTTGTTGACTATCTTAAAGGGCAAAGGGGCATTTTTCTTCCTTTGAAGTTATCACCCCATGATTGGGGTCACAGCCACCACAGGGAGAAAGCTTGCTGCTACTCATCACCTTCAAAACTCTCCCGCCTTCATGCCGATAAAGCCTCCTTCTATTAGCTGGTTTGGGAAATTTGTTATATAACCCACCTACAACAGAGTAGACTGGATTCTTTTTTCTGACACATTTTTCTTGATAAGAATGGGATTTTCCTGGGATTGAAATAAAACAGAAGACAAGACTAGACTGTGCCCCCCACAGGTAGAGGAAACTCCATGTGCTCTACAGAGGAGATCGTCTCTCTTTTGCAGACCTTCATTTCTTTTTTTTTTAATAGAAAGGACATAAGTCTTGGGGTATATGAAGCACATTTGCCAAATTTGGGAATATTGTGTATTAAGTACGGAGGAAATTTCTGCTAATTATTAAAGAAGAGAGGTGGAGACTGCACTCTTTTTAAAGGTTAATGATGCAGATGGACAATGTGTGGAGACTCTGGCCCAACCATATCCCCCAGGAAGATGAAAACTCCCTTCCAGCTACCAGGAGAGAAAAGAATCATTAACAGTGGTTGCCTGTAGGTGTTAAATAAAGCAATCTGAGCATGCCATGGAAATTCATCTCATTCAGGGACAGATAAGCCGGATGACAGAGAGTGATTCTAACACAGAAAGCTTAATTTATTATTTAGGTTTCCAATTAAATGCCTGCATGTTAAGCAGGGCCAGGCTGGTTGTCTGTGTTTTTGCAATCTTACTACGTAACATGTGCTATTCACACACCTTCTCATCTTGGTCATTTTGTCAAAGCATGCTTCCATTGGTCAGAGTTATTATTGTTGTTGTTTAGTTGCTAAGTCACGTCCGACTGTGACCCCATGGACTGTAGCCCATCAGACTCCTCTGTCCCTGGGATTCTCCAGGCAAGAATACTGGAGTAGGTTGCCATTTCCTTCTCTAGGGGATCTTCCTGACTCAGGGATCACATCCCGGTCTCCTGCACTGCAGGCAGATTCTTTATCACTGATCCACCAAGGAAGTACTCTTTCCAAATTCCTTACATTTTAACATGTCCCAAGTTGGTATAAAAAGGAAGAAGGAAAAAGGACCTTTGTCTAGGGTGCTTTCAGTGAGATTAGAAACACAGGCACTGACATCTGGACTCTTGGTAAATCACTCAAGTATTTATTGAGTGCTTACTCAGTGTCAGCTAATATTCAAGGGATTTCACTTTAAGTAAGAAACTGAGAAAAGGAGGTATCATATCACTGCTTGTCCTTCAGCTACTTCTCTGTGTGGAAGTCATTCAGCAAGGTGCCTTTTATTCCTGCCTCTTTACTGCTTATATGATAGAAGGCAAGGTAGGTATATTCAGTTCTGTCCTGGGAAGCTGGGCCCAGCAAACAGTCCAGTGACATGGTTAGGAGACAACCTCAGATACTGTTGCAGGTCAAAGGCTCCATTTTACTATCAAGGAGTAGTGCTTCCAGGCAAAAAAGTCTCAGTAGAGTGGGCTATCCAAAATGAAAAGCCTTGGGACTGGGCTAACACAGATACTTAATCATTTTGGGAATATCTTCAAGGAAAAGAGATAAATGGGTGTGGGGAAAAACTTCCCCTCTTCCAGGGAAATGCCTACAATGGTGGAAAAGTATTGTACGAAGTCATCAAACCCAAGTGAAGGGGCAACCTAATACAGAGTTTGGCATACAGTAGGTGCTCACTACATCGGAGAAGGCAATGGCACCCCACTCCAGTACTCTCACCTGGAAAATCCCATGGACGGAGGAGCCTGGTAGGCTGCAGTCCATGGGGTCGCTAAGAGTCAGACACGACTGAGCGACTTCTCTTTCACTTTTCACTTTCATGCATTGGAGAAGGAAACGGCAACCCACACCAGTGTTCTTGCCTGGAGAATCCCAGGGACGGGGGAGCCTGGTGGGCTGCCGTCTATGGGGTCGCACAGAGTCAGACACGACTGAAGTGACTTAGCAGCAGCAGGTGCTCACTAAGTGTATGTCAGATAAATGGGTGCATAACCCACAGACAGGTGACAGCATGGGGAAGCATACTCATAGGCAAACCTCTATGCATGAAACTCTCACAAATTCATTCTTTGTGGGGTTTGTTGTGTGTCAAGTGTGTTTGCACATAGCAAACGTTCCTTACAGAATCATTAAAAAACAGATAGGCAGGAGAAAACTTAAAATTTCCAGTCACTCTAAATGAAGAGATAACTACTGGTAATATTTAGGTGGTTAAGTCAACATAAGCATCAACCAATTTTACTATAGACTTATGTATTTTAGTGGGTACATATTGTTTCATAAACTTTTTTTTCACTTAGCATTTTATTGTGAATATCTTTCCATTTTAAATGGCTGCACAGAATTCCACTATCTAATTGGACTGTAATCTGTCTAACCAATGCCATATTGTTGGATATTTAAGTCGCTTCTAATTTTTTTCTCTTATTATCAATGATTGTACTGAGTGTCTTTGGAGCTAAATCTTTAGTTATGACCTTAATTACTTTTGTAAGCTATATTATCTGAAATGGGATTGCTGAGTCAAAAGTTAATGTAACTTCTTGAAGTTTTTGATACCTGGTGATACCAGAGAGGTGCCAGCTTACAGGTACAAGAGGGCTCTTTTCTCTGAATGCTTATGAACATTTTAGGTTTTGATAAGAGCATCTATAATATTGTCACTCTTTTTATATAAAGTATCAGATCCCACCTGATCCTGAATTACTGTCTTACCAACCTCACCTCTTTACAATATTTTCCACTTTCCTACATAGCTTTCTCTCACGCTCTCGCATTAACAGACATGTGCCTAACAGGTCCTTTTGAATTTGATAAGTGGTCAAATCTAAATGCCAGTATTCACTCGAGTACACTTTTTGATTTACTCAATAAATGCACAGTGACTACTATGTACCAAGTATTCATCTATTGTGCTATTAAAAACACTGAGTCAGAGAGGTAAAACCCCTAACCCCAAGGAGCTTGCATTTTGATAGAAGACATTTCAAATAAACAGACACTATAATACCAGGTAGCCATAAGTTTTATCTTGTATTCTAGAAAAGGTAGTCAGAGAAGTCCCTTCTGAGGAGACACCTGGATAAACTGACTGATCAAGCCATACTTACATCTGACATAAGACTGTCAAAAAAAAAAAAGGCAGAGCATGTACAAAGGTCCTGAAGAGGAAGTGAGTTTGACATGTCCAAGGAACAGGCACCCCAGTGTTGTTAGAGCAAAGTGGAAAAGACAGATGGGGATAAGAAATGAGATCAGAGAAGCGGCCAAATCAAGGAAGGCCCAGTTGGCCACTGAGAAGACTGAACTTCCTCCCCGATGATGGGAAGCATTTGAGAGTTGTACTCAACAGTAGAACGTGATCCCATTTATATTTCCTAAATACCACTTGGATGTTAAGTGGAGAATAGCCTGTGGGTCAGGAGTAAACACAGAGGGACAAGTTGCAAAGCTCTTAGAAGAGTTTTATCAACTCGGCATTTCAAGCTCTTGAATCCTAATTTTGGGAGGAGGCAAGAAACTAAAAAGTGATATGAATACTCATGGTTAAAAGCAGAATTCTGTCATTACATTACCTGGTTCAGTGACAAAACATGCCTGATCATCCTCACGTGAGCACTTCTACTGTTGGATTGGTTTCCACATGAAGGTGTCCACAGAGCAAGTTATGAGAGCTGCTTATCCACGAGGGAACTCTCAGCACAGACAATATGTGGCCCAGTATCTTTATGTCTGAACTATTACAAAAAGTCTGAGCTAACATATCCTCCTTAGAAGGAAGTCAAATAACTGGGAAGGACTCTACCGCAATTCTCAGCGGCCCTTTCCCTCAACCCTTGGACTGTCTTGCTATTGACCAAGCAGAGCTCTTGAACAAGAACTGAGTGGAAGGCAATGGCATTGCAAATATGAGAGGCCAGTGACTGAACTATTCATAATCAAATGTCTATTGGGATATATCATGGAAGTACTAAGTTAAAGGTACATGTCTGCTTCTAGAAACCTACTCACTGAGTATCATTTAAGCTTCTGAGTGGTAAAAACAGGATTAACTTTATCATTTTAAGGATCATTGGATTTTTCTAAATATATAAAAAGGGAACATCGTGTGCTTCTTTTAAAATCACACAAAAAATGAAAGGGACTTTTGAATCCACAAGGAGACTCACGTGGCAAAAATTTTAAGAAAACCAAAGTTACTGGTTTTCTGTATGCCTTTTTATTAATTTTTTTTTAATTTTTCCTTTTCATTCCCTCTGACACAAATGTGTAATTCTGAGAATCTATGCTAATGAAGAGTGTGTCCACGAGATGTATAATGCGTGCCTTTTAATTAGTTCTGCTGCTGTAATTGATTAACATTTTGCTTGTGCGGTACTTTTACAAAGAATGAGCAGTGGAACGCAGTCTGCAGCTAGTCCCTATAGTAAAAAGAGAAGGAAAAAAAGCACTGAACATTGCCATTGTTTAACATCTGCACCGCCAAAGCGAGCCTCCGCGTTCCTATTGAAAGTCTGTTGGGAGGCGCTTTGAACAGCCTAGAAAGAAGCAGAAGAAATAAAAGACAAAATGAAAGGGCCAAAGGCCCAGAGGAATGACTCTGGGAAACATTATAAGGGAGGGAAAGAGATCATGATGAATAAAAGGAGTATGAAAACAACCATTACTCCATAAGGAATCTAGGGCTGATGGAGGAGATGAAAGTAAAAGCTGAGAAAAGAAACTGCAAATTGTGTGTGTGTGTGTGTGTGTGTTCAGGAAGGCATGAGAGGGACATGCATATATATGTAACTGTGTGCAGAAAAACAAGGACAAAAGTTAGCTCTGGAAATATAAAGCTCCAGCACCAGCCCAGAGCTTGCTGACTCAGTTCCCAACCAGGGCCAGATCCACCTGACTTAGCATCTCTGGCAAATGGGCACCCCTCCCCTTCCTGGTAAAAGGTGAAAGGAAGGACCATTCGTCAATGGCTCCCCAGCCACTGAGAGAGCAGGAGCTCTGAATGAACGCTGTGCTGGGGAAACAGCACTAAAGCAGGCAAATTTCCTTGCTTCACGCTGCTTACAGTTCAGTGGCAGAGTCTACAAGTCAGCAGGGAGTTAGGATGGTCTGACCTCAGGACAGGAGAGCAGACAAACACAGACAACTGACACTAAGCCTGGGCAAGAGGAGGAAGGCTGTTCAGCCTCAGTGATTTCTACTCAGAGACAGTCCTGTGAAAAGTGGGTGGAGGAAAGGATGTTCAGGCTAAGAGAACACTCTGTAGCAAGGAATTGAGGAAAGAAGGGTTGGGGCCTTTCAAAGAAATATAAATAGTTCAGGAGAAATGGAGAGCGGGGCAGTAGGTTAGGAGACAGACAAGTAGCAGAGGCCTGATTATGAAGACCTCTAGGGGGCAGGGGGAGTTAGTTGAAACAAAATTTAACAAGTTTAATCATTTTAAGACTTCTCGCAGACACACAGTACAATGAAGGACATTGTGAGCTGCTATTTAAGGGAGAGAGTAGGCAGAATTCCTTAGGTTCCCCCCAACACACCCCCCTCCCCAACACCCACCACCCCCTCCCTGCAGTCCATGCTATTCTATTTTTGGAAAATGAGCTGTTCACACCTTAGGTATTTAACAAAAGACCTGTTCCATTCAGTCTGGGAATCACCTGCCTGAGTGAATTCATTTGAACTTACTTCTCCATCCTCTATAATCTACCCATCAGCCTATTTGTTCAGATGTATAAATTCATAATCACCAACACTGCCCAGCAGTCCTGCTCTGGTTCTTTTTTCCATTTATCATTATTTCCATACTTCACTTCCCCTAATAGCAATTTCAAAATTCCTCTTAAATCTCCAGTCTTTTCCCCATGGCTCCCCACTCTTGGCAGACAACTTCTACTTCACAGAAATGCAAAGCTATCAAGGGGGAATTCCTCGGTTTCCTGATATCAAATTCCTAGGACTCCTACATCTAAACTCTCTTCCCTCTTATCACAACAGAGGAACTGTCCGGCCCCCTTTTTCTCTGAATTCTATCTCGTTTATTTCAGCAAATTTACACTATCTCACTATTGTGAGAAAAGGTGTCCTCTCTCACAAAAGTCTCCTTTTAAAGCAACACTAGCCACTAACCCACATTCTTCCCTGACAACTGATTCCTCTCCTTGGCACAGAATCTCTGAAATAGTGTGAAATAGCCAATATCCCTTTGGCTCTATCTCTTCACTTCCCACTCTCTTCCACCTGCATCCATCCACCAAAATACCTCATGCTAAGGCTATGGTTTTTCCAGTGGTCACGTATGGATGTGAGAGTTGGACTGTGAAGAAGGCTGAGCACCGAAGAATTGATGCTTTTGAACTGTGGTGCTGGAGAAGACTCTTGAGAGTCCCTTGGACTGCAAGGAGATCCAACCAGTCCATCCTAAAGGAGACCTGTCCTGGGTGTTCATTAGGAAGGAATGATGCTGAGGCTGAAACTCCCATACTTTGGCCACCTCATGCAAAGAGTTGACTTAGCATGATGCTGGGAAAGATTGGGGGCAGGAGGAGAAGGGGATGACAGAGGATGAGATGGCTGGATGGCATCACCGACTCGATGGACCTGAGTTTGGGTGAACTCCAGGAGTTGGTGATGGACATGGAGGCCTGGTGTGCTACGATTCATGGGGTCGCAAAGAGTTGGACACAACTGAGTGACTGAACTGAACTGAAGTGAAGGATAATCAATGCCTCTCTGGCACTAAATCCAAAGGACATTTTTCATTTAACACCATTAATCAAATCCATCACTGACAAAGCTTTCCCCCCTCAGCTTCCATGGCAGAAATCTCCCCTAGTTTCCTCTGACCTCTGTGATGTTTTCATCAGCCTCCTATACAGCTGTACCCTCCTCAATTCCACTCTTAAAATGCTGTGGTTCCTCCAGTCTCAACCTCCCTCCTTTGGTCATGACTCTATACTCCCTCCTTGGGTAACTGCATCTTTCTACATCTTCAATTATATCCTGAAAATCTCTTGAATTCCATATACTAATCCCAGTCTTCATTGCCACCAATTTACCACCCTTTTTTTGATACTCTTGATGGGCCCTCCCACAACAGTCTTTGGGTATCCTTCCAGCACCCTTGCAATGTGTCCTCCATATTTCCATGCTACAGCTGGAGTGAAAGCTTTACAGAGCGAATCTGATTATATCAAAACTTTTCTACATGCAACATGTGCATGCAGGATGCAGGAATACACATACACACACATACATACCCTTAGAACAATTTTATAAATTTTTATTATGCTTAGGATAAATACCAAATACACTTAACCTGATCTCTAAGGCTCTGTATGCTCTGGCCCCACCTATATCTCCATCCTCATCTCCCTCATTTCATGCTCCTCTTTCATTCAGTCTGTGTGCTTCATTATCCTTGTATTTCCCTTTCGATTCCTCGGATGCACTATCCCTTCTCCCACCACAAGCCCTCTGCATACTCTATGCCCTCTGCCTGGAACACTCTTGCTCCTCAAGTGCCCTTGATTACATCTGAAATAAATACAAATCTTCTTATGGCAGTCCACAAAATACCAGGTCAGAAAAGGTGGTTTTCAATCTCAGTTCTTGAGCTCTCTCCCTCTCTCTAGCAAATGACTTCTCAGGACTTAACTCTCAGTTCAGCTGTAAACTCTTTAAAGAAGCCCTGTATGCTAACCAGGCTCCTCATCGTAAACCCTGTCTGAAGCCAGAAGTCTTAATATATTGTTCACCATCCCAAACTGGCTGATATTGAAAAATATTAAAATAGGTCATTGAAAATCAATATAATGCCAGATGGGAGAAAATATATTGTAGACTTGGAGTGATGTCTTAGAACATACATGTGCTGTGAGCTACATCGCTCCAGTCGTGTCTGACTCTTTGCGACCCCATGGACTGTAGCCCATCAGGCTCCTCCGTCCATGGGATTTTCCAGGCAAGAAAAATGGAGTGGGTTGCCATTTCCTCCTCCAGGGAATCTTCCAAACCCAGGGATCGAATCCGTGTCTCTTATATTTCCTGTATTGGCAGGCAGGTTCTTTACGACAAGTGCCACATATGCCTAAACTGGTGGCCAATATAATGTGTCTTTTCATCCACAACGCAATGAACACATCTGGGAACAAAACATTGGAAATGTGGATAGTACCTCTCGATGGTACATTTAATGGTCCACACTCAAAATATTTGTCTCTTGATCACATACTCAGCACTCTGCTGGTCCACAGGTTTAATACTTGTGTGAGGGACATTTCTACTTGAACATAGCTAATATTTCCATTATATAAAAGCTGAGTTTCAGTATGTACATTTGTTGCTCGTGTATTTTGTGCAAAAGAAGGAGGTCACGGGATTGGCTGAGGTGACTGACACTGACAATAACAGGAAATGTTGCTGTTGCAACACAGTAAGGACCATAAGGAGTTTAAACCCAAGTATACTGTAAACTACCTCCTGTTTCACTCTGTTAACATTAAAGGTAGACTCTCTCAAACTACACGTAATTTAGACCATCCCAAATCTTGTCTTCTCACAACATTTAGATTACCATATCAGGGAAGGAATTATGACTGTCTGAGATAATGGAGAGAGAAAAGGGGAATGTGAAATGGTTAATAATGGGAAACGAAAATAGCAAATGATAAGGAACAGTTGTGGCCTCATAATTGTAGAATTAAGATGGTGCCTCTCCTTGTGTGCCCCTGATTACTTCTCTTCCTCTCCTTTCCCTTGCTACTCATATTAGTCTCCTTTCCATTCGGTCTGTTAAGTTGCAGAATATTGAGGTGGATTCATGACAGAACAAAGAGGGTAAAAAGACATGACCTACAAATCCCAGATGTAAAGAACAGAGATACTATATTGCCTCTGCATGAGGTTTGGAGATGGACCGTTCTTGTACTTATCAGCTTATTGATTCAACAACATATCTAAAATAAAAACAAATCTGTTTATGCCAGTCCACAAAATGCTGTGTGAGAAAAAGGTGGTTTTCGATCTCAATTCTAGAGATCTCTCCAACAAGCTAGAGCAAGACTTGGCCCCGCCTGGGGTAGGGACACTTTATATTTACCATGCCCTTGCATAAGCAAGGACGAGAACCTCAGCAGCACATAATTACATTTCCTGTCTCTTAAATTACAACCATCTCTATGTGAGAGTCATACACTCTGTTTCAGTCCTTGCATGTTTTATAGTTTGTGATTATTTCTGTAAAGGAAGGTAGGCTGGTAAGCCTAAGATAAATTTCAACAAAATTTCTTGCATTTTTAATAACCAGCAAAGCTGAAATGCAGATGAAGACATGAGAAGGACCCATCAATATATCCCTGGACACACTGCTATATTTGCCATGTGTCTGGAGAAAATGCTATTTGGGTTACAGGATTTTCTGCATGAAAGCTTTATCCTTGTGAGCCAAATGTGGGTGGTTTTGTTGCTGTTTTATCTGGTGTTCTGACATTCCAGAGGAAAAAGTCTATGTCCTGCTGCTGCTGCTAAGTTGCTTCAGTCGTGTCCGAATCTGTGCAACCCCATAGACGGCAGCCCACCAGGCTCCCCCGTCCTTGGGATTCTCCAGGCAAGAACACTGGAGTGGGTTGCCATTTCCTTCTCCAATGCATGAAAGTGAAAAGTGAAAGTGAAGAAGCTACTATATTTAAAATGGATAAATGACAAGGACTTCCCGTATACCACATGGAACTCTGCTCAATGTTATGTGGCAGCTTAGATGGGAGGAGAGTCTGGGGGAGAATGGACACACATGTATGTACAGTTGAGTGCCTTCGCTGTTCACCCGAAACTATCACAATGTTGTCTGTTAACTGGCTATACCCCAATACAAATAAAAAGTAAAAAAAAAAAAGTGAAATAAGTCTTAAAAATCTAGGGATTCCAATTGCAGGAGTTAAAAACTGAACAGGATTCTAGAAAGGCAGCATATTACCCCACATAATGTCGCATCAATCTGCCAAGGTAAAAACCTCTGTGGTTCCTTTTATATTTGAAATTCCATTTCTTTCATATTTAGTTCAGTTATTCAGCCATGTCTGACTCTTTGTGACCCCATGGACTGCAGCACACCAGGCCCCCTGTCCATCACCAACTCCCAGAGCTTACTCAAACTCATGTCCATCGAGTCGGTGATGCCATCCAACCATCTTATCCCCTGTTGTCCCCTTCTCCCCCTGCCTTCAATCTTTCCCAGGATCAGGGTCTTTTCAAATAAGTCAGTTTTTTGCATCAGGTAGCCAAAGTGTTGGAGTTTTAGCTTCAGCATCAGTCCTTCCAATGAATATTCAGGACTGATTTCCTTTAGGATGGACTGGTTGGATCTCCTTGCAGTCTAAGGGATTCTCAAGAGTCTTCTCCAACACCACAGTTCAAAGCATCAATTTTTTGGTGTTCAGCTTTCTTTATAGTCCAACTCTCACATCCATACATGACCATAGGAAAAACCATAGCTTTTCATATTTCTCAAGGCTTATCCCTTTTGTCTCACCATAGTTCTCAAATATGAGAGAAAAAGGAAGAGTAAGGCATACAAGAGACCAAAATACTGCTTCCAATACTAAAAACACTGCAGATATGGCTTAAAATTCAAGGCAGAATTCAAAGACATTGATATTTACACACACACACACACCCACACCCACCCCAGAACTACAGCCTGGAGGAGTGATGAAATATGTACTCCCTGCAGACAGGAAGTTCCCTGAAGAAGGGCGAGAGGATGGGGCAGAGGTGCATGTGTCTGTTTGGCCTTCCAAGCTCACAAATCAGGTATGTCATTCCTACACCTCTTGGGAAGAATGAATGAGGTAGTAAAGAATGGCTTTGGCCACCTAATGCAAAGAACTGACTCATTAGAAAAGACCCTGATGCTCAGAAAGGGTGAAGGAAGCGGGAGAAGGGGACGACAGAGGATGAGATGGTTGGATGGCATTATCAACTTGATGGACATAATCTGAGAAAGCTCTGGGAGTTGGTGATGGATGGGGAAGCCTGATGTGCTGCAGTCCCTGGAGTTGCAAAGAGTCAAACAAGACTGAGCATCTGAATTGAACTGAACTGATAGTCTCACATTGGCATAAGTCCCTCCAACATGGGAGAAAAACATCACAATATAGAAGAGATAACCACTCTCTCCCAAGAGATAAGTCTTGGTGAATTGTTTGCAAGCATAACCACAGAGTAAATTCCTAGCAAAGGAAATTCTAGCTCATTTTTATCTTCATTAAATTGTTAGCTTTCCCTCCAAAAAATTCTCTCTCAGCAACAAAGTATGAAGATTCCCCTTATTCATGCTCTCACCACTAGCTCTGGACACAATCAAATATTTTATATTTTCCCATCCGATGTGCAAAAGGGGGAATGTATCTCGTTGTTGTTTTGATATGCATTTTCTTTATTGTGATGAAGTTGACCTTCATTTCATATTTTGAGTTTTTTTTGAATATGTGTGTTTATTTTTTTCTATAAGCTTATGTCTCTATGCTTTCCTCTTTTTTTTTTTTTTTTTTTTAAGGTTGTCACTCCTTTAGTGACTGGTTTGTATGAGCACTTAGTGAACTAAGGGAGTTATTCATGTGCCTTAGGTGTTGAAAATCTGTTTTCCTAGATTGTTATTCCCTTTTAGCTTTGTTTTTGCCATTAAACAATGTTAGACTATTACATGGGTAAATTTATCAATGCTTATATTGTAGTTCTTTATCCAGGTAAATTAGCATAATATAGTGTAGATTTGACTGAGTTTCTTTCCCAACCTTGACAACAAATTATATTTGCTATCCTTTTAGACGGTGTTTAAGGCTCCCATGGAGGGTAAAGAGTAGACCTTTAAGTCATTTACCTTACTTTACTTTACTCACCATTGTTTTACAGAGATGGTGCTGGAATTTTATCTGTTAATACTGTCTGTACAAAATTTTACTTTAAAAAGTGAGTGTAGCTAAATGGCGGGTGGTGGGAAGTTGGAACTCATGTCTCCATCAGGTTGGGATTTAGAAAAACCAAACACTGATACCCCCAATATATGCTGTACACGGAAGGTCTTTCTCCCTTTACTCTCTCCTTGCACCTCCTCCAGTCTCCTATTTCTAGCTCCAGCTAACATTCACTCCTCTGATGGAGGAGGGTACACTAACCCAAGCTTGTGCTTTACCCATTCATGTGCATATTATGTGTTACAACAAGTTTGATGAAACTGTCGAGACCATGGAGAACAGGACTGGAAGTGGAGAGAGCCAAGTGGTAATCTTTGGGCATCCGCCATTGAAAACGCTCCTCTGGCAGGCAAAAATGGCCGCAGGCACTCACAAGCCAGACACCTGGGCTGGAACTCTTCCCATGGCAGGAATGCCCAGCTGCTAGGGCACAACTCCTAACCTCCTAGAGACCAGCAACGGGAAGGTACTTCCTGCAATGACTGTGTTCCAGGGATCTCTTAAAAAAACCCTACATGTTAAATGCATTTGCGTGGGTCTTGACAATGAACTCAGCACTCCCGTGGGCAGATTTGCACCATGATGTAGTGATGATATCATTAGACCTGCAATCAGAAAATGTGACTTCTGCTCTAATACAGTGTGCCTCTTGGAGACAGGCATGTGTTTCTTCAACAGGACACAGAAATTAACCATAAAAGAAAAACTTCACTGAGATTTCATTAAGTTGAAATTATAATCAAAAGAAACCAAATTTCCCCTTACTTTCTTTAAAATACATATGGCTGCTTAAAGTAAAAAATATCATACAGTATCACGGTGGTAGAATGGGTTTTCGTGGAAATCAGAAGTTGGGTCTTTTCTATCAAGTGTCATGACCTTTTTAATTGGCCTGTTTTGACTATGTACATGTATTATAATTATCAATATCATTGGGTTTAAATCAACTGTCTTGTTATTTGCCTTCTATTTCTCCCTCTTTTTTTTCTTTTTGTTTCTTTTCTTCTATTTTACTGTTTTCTTTTGGGTTGTATACAATTCTATTTTTTCTTTGGGTTGTGTACAATTCTATTTTTTCCCATCACTCCCTAATTGGCCTTATATCTTTGCTTTATGTTTCAGTCATTATGCTACATTTTACAATATGCATCTTTAATATACTTCAGTTTTACTTCAAATGATATTATAATACATCATGTAAAATATATGACTGCTATGAGATTATAAATTCATCTGTACAATTCTTTGAACTACTGTCATATTTTACTTCTGCATATATCAGAAACCTCATGACAAACTGTTGTTATTTTGTTGAGCTATTCAATTATTTTAAAGCAGTTTTATAAATGAGAAAAATTTTATATTCAGGTATCCCAAAATCTTTTATATTTTCAACTCTAGAAATACATTAAAATGGTATTGCATCATTACCAAGGAGGATTTGCTCCAGAAATGATTGGTAGTTTTAACATTCAAAAATCTATAACTGTAATTCACCATATTAATAGAATAAGGAAAAATGCATACAGCTAACTCAAAAGATGTAGGAAAAACAGTGGCATGAATAGCTTAGTCCGTAAAGAATCTGCCTGCAATGCAGCATGCCTGGATCCAATTCCTAGGTCAGAAAGATTCCCTGGAAAAGAAAATGGTAACCCACTCCAGTATTCTTGCCTGGAGAATCCCATGGACAGAGAAGCCTGACAGGCTACAGTCCATGGGGTCGCAAGAGTCAGACACAACTGAGTGACTAACACTTTCACTTTCCAAAACAGAAACTTCTGAACAATTGGAAATACAAAAGAATTTCCTAAATCTCATGAAGGACATCCCTGATAAACCTAGAGCTAAAATCACATTTAAAGGTGAAACAGTTAAGGATTTTTCTGAAACTTAGAGTAACATAAGGTTAGCCACTCCTGATACATTTACTCAGTGCTTTCCTGGATGTCCTAGTACTACAGTTAGGCAAGAGAAAGAAAGAAAGACCATAAAAGAAGAGGGCAGCTATCTCTATTCACAGACTGCTTACGTGGCAAATTCTAAGGAATTTTTAAAACAACTATTAGAATGAACAACTAAACTTAGAAAGGTTGCAGGATATGTCAATATTTAAGGTCAATTATTTTTTTTTGAATACTAGTGGTATCAACTGGAAAATTAAAAGAAAAATTTCATTTATAAAGCATCAAAAATATAGCATACATACTAGGAAACAAATTTAACAAACCTCTTCGACTTCTGCAATGAAGATTCCAATACCCTGCTCAGAGTGACTAAAGAAGACCTAAACAAACAGAGAGAGATACTATATTTATGGATTGGGATATTCAACAGCGCTTAGATGTCAATTCTCACCAAAATAATCTATAAAGTCAATGCAATCCTAATTAGAATTCCACTAGGACTTTTGTAGAAATAGACAAGTCAACTTAAAAATTTACATGGAAATAGGAAATGGCATAGATGAGCAAAAGCAAGCTTGAAAAGAAAGAATAAAACTGGAACATAAAAACTGCCTGATGCTGACTTACTAAGAAGTTTCAGGAATATATGGTATTGGCATGGGATTGACCATGCAGTCAACAGAACTGAATAGAGAGTCTAGAGGTAGGCCCACCTTTATAAGACCCTTGGAATTTTTTCACACAGGCTCCAAAGAAATTCGTGAAGAAATCAAAGTGACAAATGATGTTAAACAACTGTATATTCATAAAGAAAAGATAAACTTTGACCACTATTTCATATCATATGCAAAAAATGGGGCTGTAATATATATCTAACTACAGATGCTAAAATTTGAAAGCATCTAAGAAACTGGGACTACCGCATGAAGTTAGGAAATATCAACAGCACACAGAGGGCAATAACCACAAAAGGAAAAAAACTGATGTTTTATATTTCATCAAAATTAGAAACATGTGCTCATCAAAGGACACCATTACAGGGATTTCCCTGCTGGTCCGGGGGCTGAGACTCTGTGCTCCCAATGTAGGGGGCCCGGGTTCAATCCCTGGTCAGGGAATTAGATCCCACATGCTGCAACTAAGACCTGGCACAGCCAAATAAGTAAATAAACAAACATTTTTTTAAAGACATTATTAAGTAAATAAATAGCCAAGCAACAAAGTGGGAAAAAATATTCACAAAATATGTACAGTATCTGACAAAGGATTGGTCTTGAGGATGCATGAGGAACTTCCACAACTCAGTAATAAAAGGCAAATAACCCAATTCAAAAATGAACAAAAGTCTTGAACAGAGACTTTGGAAAAGATACCAAGTGGGTAGAAAGCACCTAAAAACTGCTCCATATAATCATTCTTCATAGAAATGCATCTTAAAGCTGCAAATGAGGTATGACTACACATCCACCAAAAGAGCTAAAGGGCCAATACAGCAGTTGTTGAAAAGAAAGAACAGTAACTGTAATTCTTAAGAACTATAAGCACTTACCAAAGGTATATGAAAGCATTAAGTCTACAAAATGTCATGTAGAGGAAATTTCATAGATTCGTAATAGCCAACAACTGGAAACAATCCAGATGTTTATCAACAGGAGAATAGAGTTTTATAAAACACTGCCATATATTTAAATACAATGAAATACTACTCAGTGGTAACAATGTATCATCATGCTGAATGAAAGAATTCTCTCACAAAAAGAGTACATACCCTAGGCTTTGATATAAAATTCTAGAACAGGTAAAACTAAAATATGGTAACAAAACATCAATATAGGGATTGCCACTAGAGGTAAACTCAACACTAGAAAGGGGCATGAGGACACTTGCTAGGATTGTGGCAATGTTCTCTTTCTTGATTTGGTTTGGGCTATACAGGTGTCTGCATTTGTCAAAAGTCATAGACTAGTACAATTGGGATTTATACATTTCACTAAGTATATTTAACTATGTAAATTTTGCCTAATAAAAGCATGGCAAAAAATTAAGCTATAAGTAATTATATGGATGTGTGTGTGCTTCATCGCTCAGTCATGTCTGACTCTTTGTGACCCCATGGACTGCAGCCTGCCAGGCTCCTTTGTCCATGGGAATTCTCCAGACAAGAATACTGGAGTGGGTTGCCATGCCCTCCTCCAGTGGATCTTCGAAACCCAGGGATCGAACCCAGGTCTCCCACATTGCAGGCAGATTCTTTACTGTCTGAGCCACCAGGAAAGCCCATGAATACTGGAGTGGGTAGCCTATCTCTTCTCCAGAGGATCTTCCCAACCCAGGAATTGAACTAGGATCTCCTGCTTTGCAGGCAGATTCTTCACCAGCTGAGCTATCACAGAACATATTTATCCCCAACGTATTTAGGGATAAAATGTACTAATATCTATAACTTACATTATAATGTGTCAAAATTGATGGATAAATAGACATGTGATGAAGCAAGTTTAGTAAAATATTAATGGCAAAATTGGGGTGGTGTGTATAACCCTCCACAGTACTACCTCACTCAGTTCTTTACACTTTCTAACTCTCAGAGTTTAAGTGGCTAACTCCTACCAAAAGAAAAAAAAAACAAAAAACATTGATTAGCCAAGTAATGACGTGGTACTACCACAGCTTCTTAGAGGAAACTCTTGAGATAGAATGATGAAAATCAATACAAGAAAGATACAAGCCTATGCTCTACACTCAGTTGTGTCTGACTCTTTGTGACTCCATGGACTGTAGCCCACCAGGTTCCTCTGTCCATGGGACTTTTCAAGCTAGAATACTGGAGTGGATTGCCATTTCCTCCTCCAGGGGATCTTCCCGACCCAGGGATTGAACCCACGTCTCCTGCATCTCCTGTATTGCAGGCAGATTCTTTATGCGCTGAACCATCCCCTAAGATAATTATTTCCTAAAAGAACAGCAGAATGTGGACTGAAATATGTTTGGCTGCTTAAGCCAGGCTCTTCCTACAGTATTTCTAATTTCTACAATTACATTTGGTTCCTACTGTGTGTCACTTTATAAATATCTGTATTTACTGTATTTTAATACTCGCATTGTGAGATCAGTATTACTGTCCCCGTTTTACAAATGAGCATTAAGCTTCCTGAGGTGAACAGCTGTCATGGGGTAGAGCCAGGGTTTCAAATCAGGGCAGTCTGTCTCCCAAATCCATGCTGTCCACCGCTATGCTCCATTTACTGTCTTTAAACTTCCAGGAGCAGGAGAACTCAAATCATTGAGGTTAGCATGTTCCATTGCTGAACACTTCTGTCTCATCTATTTCTTTTCCTTGGTCTATAATTGGACTCTGAAACATCTGCAGAATACAGAGCCTACACTTTTGCCAAGGTGTCCTTCTTGTCACATTGAGCAAACTTTGTCCTTCCAAAGTTCTAGTTCTTTATGGACATCTTGAGAGAAAACTTGATGAAAAAGAGAAGACAAAGAGAGGGCTGGCAGAGAGACCCAAAGAGAAAGAGAGATGATCCTAATGTCAGGAGAAAGCAGGTGTCTAACTGTGGGCCAAAATGTTAAATTACTAGAGCAATTCAGTTTCCCAATTTGCCATGATGCCAGCCACACAGAAATAACAAAGACCTGCATCTATCAGCAAACAGCTGAAGATAATTTTCAGCAACACTGTGCCCAAAGCAAAGAAAGGCATTCGAAAGGTCTCATTAAACCTTTAGAGCCTGAATGATCAACTGATTTCATTGTAAGCCACAGACTTTGCCTCCTGCACTCTCCAAAGCATCTCTTAGCTCCACAGTTTCCTGGGAAAGTGATGTGTCACACTGAGCAAATCTACTTGGCAGGCATCATAAAACTGATCCATGCTATTCCTTGCTCAGAGATCTCAGAAACATTTCCTCTGTCTGTCCTGTTTGAGGCTTGGTGTTGTGTGTTGGAGGGTCTGCTCTTTCCAAAGGGCCAAAGTGTAAAAGATAAATCTTTGGATATGAGTGAAGTTTCTGATATGGCTTATCAATTGAGGCAATCAGTGAGAAAGATGTTTCTGAACCTTTCTGTAACATCAGTTTCCTACCTCTTTAATTAGGAATATCAATACCTTTTCGATGGACATAAATTTGAGCAAACTCCAGGAGACAGTGATGGACAGGGAAGCCTAGTGTGCTGCAGTCTATGGGGTCGCAAAGAGTCGGACACAACTAAGCAACTGAACAACAACAACTTTCCAGTGGCTTCTTGGGTAGCTCAGTGGTAAAGAATCTGCCTGCCAACATAAGAGACATGGGTTCAATCCCTTGGTCAGGAAGATCCCCTGGAGTAGGAAATGGCAACCCACTCACTATTCTTGCCTGGAGAATCCCATGGACAGAGGAGCCTGGTGGGCTACAGTCCATGGGGGTACAGAGAGTCAGACACGACCTAGCACTCACTCACTCATACCTTTTCAGAGTGATTTCATGTTTTAGAGAACCATCATGAACTTTTTAAAGAAAAAGAAATGCTTCTCACAAGTATTTGGGCTGACTGGGTACCATTCATTAAATGGTACATTGAACCTGTATTTTAAGAGGCCTGGTGGTGTTCCCTCTCAAAATTCCTTCACTGCATATCATAAAACACAAATTCTCTTTCTCTCTCTCTCTCTCTCTCTCAGACACATACACACACACATTTCAACACTTCTTCATCTCTAATCGAGTAACTGGGTTTAATGAATGTAAACTACTCTGAATTCCACCCTCCTACTGAGTGATCTTAGAGAAAGTGTCCAACCCAGGGACACTCATTTCCATGACTCCAAGACTCTAAACTCGATGGAACCACTCTTTTTTCCCTAGTTCTGCAGAGTTCAAATGGGACTAGGTTCCTCTTAAAGCTACTGTACTCTTATTCCAAATGTTAGTGGGAAGAGGGTAAGAATGCAGAAAACAGGAGAAATGTGAAGGAACTGCATTGAAAGACTGAGTTCCATCTGTGGACTTAAAAGTATCTTTTGATCTCCTACACTTAGCCCTCAGGTCAATAGATTACCATGTCTGCCTGCAATATGGCTAGATCTGCTTCTGCCTTCCACACCTGCAACCAGCTAATCTGAATGACAGACCAACTCCTTTCCCAGGTAACTCCTACCAGCCAACTGTTAGCTCTCAAGTGTCACATCAAATTTAGAAGACGAGATTTATGTATTAGTACACAAAGAAAGAAACCAGCCCCATAAAAAAAAAAAAAAAAAATTCTATCAAAGGAGAACAGCCCCAGCCCTGCTTTAAAAAAACAGAGACTAACAGTATCGATCTTGAATAGCATTTGAATGGCATTTGAAATAACAACAGAAGTCTTATTTCATAAGAAAAATTCTTATAATGAAAATCATCTCTGCCTTCCATCAACTCACTCATGGGATGGGAAACAGAAATTCTTAAAATTGGAATTTTTGTACTGTATGTATGTTTTTAGCTGTCTGGGGTTTTTAGTTGTTTTGGTTTTGTGTTTAGGTTTTTCACTATTCTTGCTCATTTTTGGCTTTTGTTTTTTTTCTTGCTTGCTGCACTTTTGCTGGGTTCACAGGCAATTAGTTCCTTTCACACTGGTGTCATCCTGATGCCACCTTTAAGACTATGCTTCCATAAAAGCAGAAAGATGGCAGGAAATGTCACACTGCATTTCTGAGCAAGCTTTGTTTACCAGCAAACTAACACAAGTTCACAGTAATACTATGAGTGCCCCCATCCGAGGTATTCTGACAGATCAGAAATTCAGCAACAAGAATCTTCAGCAAAACTTCTCTCCAAGTCATGGAGAAGGGAACGGCAACACACTCTAGTATTTTTGTCTGGGAAATCCCATGGATAGAGGAGTCTGGTGTACTGCAGTCCACAGGGAAATAAAGAGTTAGACACGACTTAGCAACTAAACCACAGTATCTTCAAGTCAAGACCAGTTTGTAAAGCACCAAAGAGTGATTTTTTTTTTTTCCTGAGTTGGCCTGAGGGTTGACTGAAACTACTAAATATCTCTATAGCTATATGGCTGCACGGGGAAACTAAAGAATTGCTTGAGTTATGCCTCCTATGTCTTTTAACTAGAGGGCAATATCATGTTCTCCTAAATTTAGAATTAGACCATTCAATGTAGTGGTAAGATTCCCATCAAAATAAGGCATTGAGAATGCCCTTAGTTTGGAATAGAAGGGAGAGTTTTGAAAGTCTTCATATTGGAAGAAAGATTAAATATTCGACTTTTCAAATTCATTTAGATAAGAGAAAGCATACCCTCTCAATTTAAAATAGCTGCCATAGCCTTGGCAGAGTGAGTGTTCTGTATATTCCGTCTAAAAATTATTTACAAGGCACCTTATCAAAGCTCAGCCTTATTTATTTCTGACAAGACAAATATCCAGAAATAAAAGACATCTTTTTATTCCTTCTGAATCTGTCAGTCTATTGCCTTCTATATCAGAAGCATGAATGATTGGGAACTTAATTCTGCGTGTGACGCAAGGAGGCTAATATAGTCAGTGATGGAAAATAAACGTAGAACATGATGGGAAATTGTCAGCTCCCCAAACAGTCCCCTTCTAAAGGGGAAGGGTGTGAATGGAAAGGCTCTGGATTGACGGGATTCAGTTTCAGATTCTGATTCAGGGTTGTGAATCTAAAGCAAATCACAGTACTTTTCTGGGTCGTAGTTTCTTTGTATACATAACAAAGTATATAAATTGGGCTCATTGTGCTTGTAAGTTATAGAAACTCAATTAAAAGTATTTTAGATTCTAAATTGGATTATCTCACATAATCAAAATTTCTAGATCACCTACTCCAGGAAAGGCTGCATCTCGGTGCTTAAGCAGGACACCACGGAACTGTCTCTCTTCACCCCTCACTCATCGTCCTACGTATGACCTTCCTTTTCAGAGAGGCCCTTCTCAACAGGATATAAAAACGGCCTTTGGAAACTTCAGCTGATATTCTACCTGCTATGTAACAATAGTGGAACGAGAGAACATTTCCCAGCAGTTTCGGCAAAGGTCCTAGAGCTGGCAATCCTAAGGTTTCACTCACCCAACCTGAACCCACATCAGCTCCTGAACCAACAACCATGACCAAGATGAGACACAGGAACTTTGGCTTCACTGAGTAACATGCTCACAAATACAACTCAAAGAAGTCCAGGTGCTATTAGAAGAGAAAATGCAAACATATGTTGGTGGGAAAAAAAAATAGATATTAACTACATGAAGGAGATGGATTAGAAGATACCAAAAGTTTCCCCACAAACCCTAATAATCTAAGAATCAGTCATTATAGAATCCTCCTAGCTTTTAAATACTTAAAAATAAGGGAGAGAAAAAAATTTTAACTTTATTACTTGCCCAAATTATTGTTAATCTCTATATATAATACATTACATGATTTATTCCAAACAAAATAACTGCATAAATAAAACACTATCCCCCAAATTGGGTGGTTGTGACTTATATAATTAACAAAAATTAAATAAAAAGAAAATTGATTTGGTGGAATTTATCAGATTTTTTCCCCATAGATCTCCTTGTAGAAAAACATGTGGTCACCACTAAAGGTCAGTCTTTTGCCATTTGATTCATTATGGTAAACAACTGGAAATAAAATAAAAGATGCTCATATATAAAAAATCATTAATTCTCAAATGGACTAGGTAAAACTTAGAAACACTCCAGGAACCATAGCCATAATTCTTAATAATTGTGGAAAAACCCATTCTGTTCTAGCTAGGAAGCATGTGAACAAACTTCTTGCATGAAAAGCATGATGAGAGGAGTTAACTGAGACTGCAAGTAGCTGAAGTTATAATTCTGCAGTTGCAGAAGACAATGGAAGAGACACTAACATTGCTACCAAGAGAAGAAAAACTAGCAGCCCCCACAGGAAGGGATTTCACGATTAGCATTTCAAGGATGGTGTTTAGGACAGTTAGTTTTATGTCAACTTGACGGGGCTAAGGAATGCCCAGATAGTTAGCAAAATGTGATTTCTGGAGGTTTGTGAGGGCATTTCTGGAAGAAATTGGCGCTTGAATCTACAAAATGAGTGAAGAAAATCTACCCTAAACAATGCAGACAGGTGTCATCCAATCCATTAAGGACTTGAACAAAAAGGCAGAGGAAAGGTGCATGCTCATTCTGCTGGAGCTGGGACATCCATCCTCTCCTGTCCCCACTCACGGGAACTCCTGGTTGATTTCAGGCCTTTGGATCCTGGCATTTACACCAACACCTGGCAATGTGCTCCCCTCCCTTCTCAAGCCTTCGGGCTTTCTCAGGGCTTCTCAGGCCTCAGACTGGGAGCTATATCATCATCTCCCCTGGTCTTTAGGCCTTTGAACTTGGGCTGAATTATACTGCAACTTTCCTGATTCTTCAGCTTGTAAATGGCAGGGCCACATCATGGCATATCTGGTGCCTCTGTAATTGCATAAGCAAATTTTCCCCCTGAAATCTCATCTTATATATCAATAACCTAGATTTTTATATCTATACCTATCTATATCCTTTTGGTTCTGTTGGGGTTCATATTTCATTTTCATTGGTTATTACATAAATGAAATTTCCAAAAGCTTTTTTTTATTAGAAATTATTCCATGAAAGTATGCAGTATACGTAGGCAGCATTGATCTTTTTTCCTTCCCCTTACGAATCATAGCCCCTTTTCTTTCCATTTACTGTGAATGTTTTTAACCCTGTGAAGTAGTCACTGCAGCCTTGTTTTTTCTCTATCAAGGTCATATTTGAAAGAAGCATCAGCTCTGTGGAATCCAAGACTTTTCCGCCCAACAGAGGCGATCACTCTAATACCTCAATGATGTCACCATTACGTATGCCACTAATGTATATAATGATTTTTTTCAGTGCTTTGGGGATGTTTAAAGGAATAGCAAGATAGCTTGTAAGAGATAATTGCTAGATTTTACACAGGCAAAGAAGACAGGATGGTCTTAAAATTCCTTTCAATATTGTTCAGGCTACATTACGTATGTATGTAATTCACTTTTTTATTGACATAAAACAGCCACAATCAGCAACTACAATCAAAGTTCACTTATTCATGTGAGTGATAATAACAGATGAAAGACTTCCAAGGAATGGAAGCATCTCCCAGAAAATACTCAGTCCAAACATTTTCCATTTATCACTTGCATAACATCAAGGTCTATAAAACATTCACAATCAAAGCTGTGGGATTTTGAAGAGAGCATTATTTTAGAGGGCAATATATGTTCTCACTCATATAGCTAGCCTTTTGTGTATCTGTATACATCTATGCATACAGCAAAAAAGCTGGCTTAAAACTCAACATTCAGATAACTAAGATCATGGCATTTGGTCCCATCAGTTCATGGCAAATAGATGGGGAAACAATGAAAACAGTGATAGACTTTATTTTCTTAGGCTGCAAAATCACTGCAGATGGCGACTGCAGCCATGAAATTAGAAGACACTTGCTCCTCGGAAGAAAAGCTATGACCAAACTAGAGAGCATATTAAAAAGTAGTGACACTACTTTGCCAACAAAGGTCTGTCTGGTCAAAGCTATGGTTTTTCCAGTAGTCATGTACAGATGGATGTGAGAGTTGGATCATAAAGAAAGCTGAGCGCCGAAGAACTTATGCTTTTAAACTGTGGTGTTAGAGCAGACTCTTGAGAGTCCCTTGGACTGCAGGGAGATCCAACCAGTCCATCCTAAAGGAAATCAGTCCTGAATATTCACTGGAAGGACTGATGCTGAGGCTGAAGCTCCAATACGTTAGCCACCTGATGTGAAGAGCTGACTCACTGGAAAAGACCCCAATGCTGGGAAAGACTGACGGCAGGAGGAGACGGGGACAACAGAGGATGAAATGGTTGCAGGAATCACTGACTCGATGGACATGAGTTTGAGCAAGCTCCAGGAGTTGCTGTTGGACCAGGAAGCCTGGTGTGCTACAGTCTATGGGGTTGCAGAGAGTCAGACATGACTGAGTACATCCATGTGACGATAAGTAGTAACTAAAATCCTTGAGCAATAAATTCCCTTGGTAGGTTGCTATGTCTGAGCAGAAGTTTTCTGTTCTTTAAAAGCTGAACTTGAAACGAGAACAGCAGAGACTGAGATCATTTCATAATTAGTATATACATGTGACCTCTCTGGGGCTTCCCAGGTGGCTCAGTGGTAAAGAATTTGCCTGCAATGCAGGAGACTCGGCTTTGGTCCCAAGATCAGGAGGATCCCCTGGAGGAGGAAATGGCGACCCACATCAGTATTCTTGCTGGGAAAATCCCATAGACAGAGGAACTTGGCGGCCTACAGTCCATGGGATCACAAAGAGTTGAACACGACTTAGTGATTGTGCATGCATGCACACAACATGACATGCGTGTCATGCATGATGAGAAACTGTATTTCAGTCAGTTCAGTTCAGTCGCTCAGTCGTGTCTGACTCTTTGCAACCCCATGAATCGCAGCACGCCAGGCCTTCCTGTCCATCACCAACTCCCCGAGTTCACTCAGACTCACGTCCATCGAGTCGGTGATGCCATCCAGCCATCTCATCTTCTGTCGTCCCCTTCTCCTCCTGCCCCCAATCCCTCCCAGCATCAGAGTCTTTTCCAATGAGTCAGCTCTTCACATGAGGTGGCCAAAGTACTGGATCTAGCAGTATGAAATATCACACTGCATGGATGCCAGTCAGGCTTCCCAGCTGGCACTAGTGGAAAAGGACCTACCTGCAAATGTAGGAGATGTAAGAGATGCAGGTTGGATCCCTGGGTTGGGAAGATCCCCTGGAATAGGGCATGGAAATCCACTCCAGTATTCTTGACTGGAGAATCCCATGGACAGAGGGGCCTGGTGGGTAACAGTCCATAGGGTTGCACAGTCGGACGTGGCTGAAGCGACTTAGCAAACATGCATGCATGGTATCAACCAATAAAGGCTAGATGATGCTACAGTAACAATCTCCCAATTCTTAATAGCTTGAAAAATGAAGATTCATTTCTCACACTACATATTCATCAAGGGTCTGCAAGGGGGATCTTTCCTCACTGACAGACATAGTCTGATGGAAAAATCATCTTGATGTTGCCAATCCAGTAGCCATCCCAAAGGGAAAAGAACACTGTAAAATTCCTTACAGGAAATCAGAAATTCCTCCTGGAAGTGGCACATGTCACTTCTCCTCCTTTGTCAGAATTGACCACGCTGTCCCTTTAAAGTCATCATGTCCCTACTAACCACAGAAGAGTTAAGAAGTACAATTCTATCATGTGTCTCAATGGAGGAAAGCTAGATATACTCGATGAGAAACATTGATGACTACCACGGAATTAGATTGCAATGGAGCAAAGCTCTGAAAAGTAGGATCAAGGTAGTGACTACATTGTAGTTTGCATAAAAATAGAGGGTTCCTTGAATCCTGGTAAGAAGGAAATGAGCAGCAATCTGGAAGTGAAGAGTAGTCCACATAACGATACATCATAAAATATTTATTTCCTGTTTAACAGGCACTGTTCATTCTGTAGGTTCTATTTCTTTCATATTATCTTGCTTTCTTTACAAAACCTTCAACAAAAAGAAATTCCATTGGTAATATTAAGCAAAGACATCTGAATTCCTGAACTGGCCAATATCCTTTCATATGATAATAGAAAAGGTTATTAATTTCTCCTACCTGACGATCTTGAATAACACAGATTCAAGCTATAATAGTATTGAATATGTGTGATGGACACCCCTTTCCAAGGCATACATAAAGCATGTCATTGCTTGTCTTCTTATTGTACAAATTATGAAATTATGTAATTTAGCTGGTGTCAAATATGTTTTAAGCATTGTAGGAATTTTTTTATGGCAACTTCTCGGACTACAATCTCAGATTTTATCCCTGATTTGAAGGATTTCACTGCAGAGCTAATTCACCTCGCTGCCTCCTCAGGTGCTCTGTCTCTGAACTGAGGGGGTGTATGTGCCCCTCTCGTGATTCATAGTTGGGAATGGTATTGATCAGAACATGCATCTTATTTTATGTAGCTTTTAAAACATTGCCACATAGGGACTTCCCTGGTTGTCTAGTGGTTGAAGCTTTGCCTTCCAATGCAGGAGGTGTGGGTTCAATCCCTAGGTGGGGAGCTAAGATCTCACATACCTCATGGCCAAAAAACCAAAACATAAAACCAAAACAATATTGTAACAAAAACAATAACGACTTTAAAAATGGCCCATGCCAAAAAAATCTTTAAAACAGAAAAAGAAACAAACAAAAAATAACCTTGCCACATTTACTCCATCCTGAGAATACAGGAAAACTCCCCTGTCAGCCACTCACTCCTCTCACAGACACATTTATTATAACAACATTTAGGTCTTGGCGTGACTATTTGAACGGTGCCAATTTTAGGAGTACTGGCAGGATATTTTGGTCTATGAAGTGAGGATGTGCTTATCTGGCCAACTTTATAGGACCTATTATGAAAAAAATAATGAAAAAATAATTATATAGCCCACTACTTTTTATAGAGAGAGATAAATGATACATAAGAAATGATATAATGGCCCTTTTTGCTTTCTGACTCCCTACTTGATTTAGGATATCTTAGTATATCTTCTTTGGCCCTGGGAATAGGATTTAAACTGGTGGTTCCCCTGATTCTTGTGCCTTCAAATTCACACTCAGACTAAACGACACCACCGACCTTCCTGAGTCTCCAAATGGCAGGGAGCAGATCATGGGACCTAGTCTCCAAAATCACCTACCTTTATGACTGAAGGTCACTTTTGTAGATTCCCTGTCTGCAGAGCCCTTCTTATTGGGTGGTTTCTTGTGAAGGGTTTAGACCACACATGTAGTGCCCCAACATTTAACACTGCCACCTAAAGGACAGGAACCCCAATCACCTAGGTCTGGAATTCAATGAGGCTTACATTCCAGAAATCCAACATGGCTATAGCAAACAATGAAGCAGTTGTTACATGAATACTCATCGAATCCATCCCCCAAGGCTCAGAGGTGACGGAGCAGGCACAGAATATCCATCTCCCAGCTTTTACCCTGGAAGGTGTTGGACTGCCTACTTTACAGCCTGAATTCTTGAAATTACTTTTTTATCAAGTAATGAATGGGTCATCTCATATATTCTTCAGCTTGGTAGAAAACACTTAACATATCACCATCCCTAGTGACCAAGGCTGGCCCCATAGCATCATCAACATATGCCCAGCTCTAGGAATTGGCAAATCTCCTAGCTGACCATGTGACTTGAATTTTACACCACATGTACATAAAACAGCAGCAGTACGTCCCACCTTCAGAATTTTCAAAAGTCGTCAGAACTTCCCCCAAAACATACAGTGCCATCACACTGCTCTCCCACACAGCACTCTCAACTGCATCCAAGGATACACCTCCAGACGCTAGTGTCCTCCACACTGCATTGATTACATTCTTGAAAGACCAAGTGTTAAGGACCGAAGGCAGAAGGCTTGAGATGTGCAAGAGGGCCAGAATGAGCAGAAGCAACACAAGAAGCAGAGGCGAGTTCAGCACCTGCAGCATGGCTCAGTGCCAGCAGTCAAGCTTGAGAAAGAGCACAGGCCCGTGCAACCAGCACACACCTGGCTGCTGCCCCTACTTTCATTTCTGATTTTAATAATTTGAGGCCTTTTTTTTTCCCTTAGTCTATGCTGCTAGCTCAATTTTGTTGAACTTTTGGAAGAACCAATTTTTCAGTGTCATTTTCTCTATTGTTTTCCTATCCTATATTTCATTTGTACCTCCTTTAATCTAATCTTTAATCTCTTCTTTAATTTGTATTAATATGTCCTTCCTTCTTCTAGTTTGTTCTATTCCCTTAAGTTGTAAAGTCAGGCTGTACGGTGTTGATTTAAGATCTCCCTTCGTTTCTAAGGCAAGGATTCACAACTATAAATCTACCCACCACCACCCCGCCCACTTAGCACTGTTTTCACAGTGTCCCCTAACTTTTGGTATATTTTTGCTTCATTTGTCTCAAGATACTTCCTAGTTTCTCTTGTGATTTTTTTCTTGATCAATTGGCTATCAAGACTGTGCTCAGACAGTAAAGAGTCTGCCTGCAATGTGGGAGACCTGGGTTCCATCCCTGGGTTGGGAAGATCCCCCGGAGAAGGAAATGGCTACCCATTCCAGTATTCTTGCCTGGAGAATTCTGTGGACAGAGAGGCCTGGTGGGCTGCAGTCCACAGGATACAAAGAGTCAGACATGACTGAGCGACTAACTTTCACTTTTTTTTTTCAGTGTATTTCCACATATGTGTGGATTTTCCAGTTTTCCTTCTATTATTGAAATCCAACTGTATCCTGTTGCAAGTCAGAGAAAATACTTGTATTAAATCTGTCTTTTTAAAATCTAATGAGACTAACAAATGGTCTCTCTTGAGTATGCCCATGTACACTTCGGAAGAATATATATTTTCTTGTTGTTGGGTTGAGTAGAGTGTTGGATCGAGTGTTCCTTAAAAGATAGATCTAATGGATTTATGGTGTTAAGTCCTATAATTCCTTACTTCTGTCTTCTATTTGGTTGTTCTATCCTTTATTGAGAGTGGGGTATTGAAATTTCCAACAGTTACTGTAGAACTGTCTATTTCTCCCCTCGATATTGTCCATTTTTGCTTCATATGTTTGGATGGTCGAGTTTTATTGTGCATAAATATCTATAATTGTTATATATTCTTGATGTATTGAAACTTGTATTTGTATATAATGTCTTCCTTTTTCCCCTGTAATCTTTTTATTTAAATCCTATTTTGTCTGATATTAATATATCCATCCCTGTCCCTTTCAGTTACTATGTGCATGAACTATGTTTTTTCGTCCTCTCACTTTCAACCTATTCATGTCTTCGGATCTAAAGTGAATCTCTTATAGACAGCATATAGTTGGGCCATGTAATTTTATCCATTTTATCCATCTTTGTCGTTGGAAAGTTTAATCTGTTTACATTTAAAATGATTTTGATAAGGAAAAACTTCTGTCCCTTTGTTTCCTATATGGCTTATAGCTTTTTGTCACTCATTTCCTGCATTACTACTTTCTTATTTGTGTGCTTATTTGTCTGTCGCTCTGACTCTGCAACTCAACAGACTGCAGCCTGCCAGGCTCCTCTGTCCATGGCATTTTCCAGGCAAGAATACTGGAACGAGTTGCCATTTCTTCCTCCAGGGGATCCTCCTCACCCAGGGATCAAACCCATGTCTCTTGTGTCTCCTGTATTGGCACACAGATTCTTTATCACTTGTGCCATCTTTCCTGTTTAGCTGGTTTTTATGTTTTCTGCAGTGAAACATTTTAATCCTCATTTCTTTTTGTGTACATTCTATTTTCTCTATGGTTACCATGGAGATTACATTTAACATCCTAACGTTACAATATTCTAATTTGAATTTATACCAGCTTAACTTTAACAATGGCACCCCACTCCAGTACTCCTGCCTGGAGGGTCCCATGGATGGGGGAGCCTGGTAGGCTGCAATCCATGGGGTCACTGAGGGTCGGACACAACTGAGCGACTTCACTTTCACTTTTCACTTTCATGCATTGGAGAAGGAAATGGCAACCCACTCCAGTGTTCTTGCCTGGAGAATCCCAGGGACGGGGGAGCCTGGTGGGCTGCCGTCTATGGGGTCACACAGAGTCGGACATGACTGAAGTGACTTAGCAGTAGCAGTAGCAGTAACTTTAACAACACACAAAATCTGTGCTCCTATACAGCTGTATCTCTACCCTCTTTCTGTTATTGTCGTGAATCTAAAAACATAAACTAATACTTTTTGTGCATTAATCTCTATAATATGTAGAGAAGAAAATGTAGAGTTACAAACCAAAGTTACAATAATGTTAACTTTTAGACTAATTTTTAAACACATTAGTCTCTTAAATCATGTAAAAAACAAAAAGTATAGTTAGCAAACAAAAGTTATAGTACCACTAATTTTTATAAATGCTCTTGCATTTAATTTCACTGAGCTCTTTATTTCTTCATACAGCTTCGAGTTACTGTCTTGCCTTTTCATTTCAATTTGTAGGGCTCATTTTATTATTTCTTGCGGGACAGGTCTAGTGGTAATGAACACATAATCAGCTTCCATTTATCTGCAAATGTCTTAATTTTTCCCTCACTTTGAGGGACAGTTTTGCCAGATTGAGGATTCTTGGTTGACAGATCTTTCTTTCAGTACTTTGAATATACCCACCCATTGCCTTCTGGTCTCCAAAGTTTCCAATGCAAAATATGCTATTTTTCTTACTGAGAAATCTTACATGTGAGGAAACACTTCTCTCCTCCTGCTTTCAAGATCCTCTCCATCTTGGGCTTTTAACAGGTTGGTTATATGTGCCTCAGTGCAGGTCTCCTCCTTTTCATCCCACTCAAGCTTAATTAAGCTTTTAGGTGTTTACATTCATGTCTTTACCATCATGGATTTCACAGGTAGTTTTCCATGCCATTTTAAAATATTTTTATGTTAATATATAACCATAAAGGAACATATAATGTTGTTTTTTACATGTGATATTAAACTGGTGGTTCAGATTGTAAAGATTCCGCCTGCAATGCGGGAGACCTGGGTTCGATCCATGGGTTGGGAAGATCCCCTGGAAGAGGGCATGGCAAAACCCACTCTAGTTTTCTTGCCTGGAGAATCCCCATGGACAGAGGAGGCTAGCAGGCTACAGTCCATGGGCTCGAAAAGAGTCGGACACGACTGAGCGACTGAGCACAGTACACACATTAAACACGAACATAAAATTATCATGCACAGCATGCTCTTGTGTAACCTGCTACTTTTACCCATTTTTTTTAAATCTGAACGCTATCTTCATTGATGATGTTTCCCTTATACTGTTTGTATGCTATTCCACCACATGAATTTACCACACATCATTTTTCATTCCATTTAACTTTCAAGTTGTTGTCCTTTTGCCTGTTAAAAACTGTGCTTTATTTAAAACATTGAGTCCACAATTTTTTATGGATATGTACAAAGGTTTCATTAGAGTTTATTCCTACAAGCAGAGTTGTTAGGTCATAATATATGAACATTTTCAAGTTTATAATATATTCAGTCTTGAACCATAACAAAAATAAGTGTTAGTTGCTCACTCGTGTCCAATTCTTTGTGACCCTATGGACTATAGCCCACCACATTCCTCTGTCCCTGAATTCTCCAAGCAAGAATACTGGAGTGGGTTGCCATTTCCTTCTCCACAAGATCTTCCCGACCCAGGGATCAAACCCACATCTTTTATGTCTCCTGCATTGCTAGGCAGGTTCTTTACCATTAGTGCCAGCTGGGAAGTCCAACAAAAATAAAGACCTGGACAAAAACCCAAAGCTTTAAATTAGAAGAAAATTTAGGAGAATGTCTTTGGGAGGGTATAATTAAACAAGACACAAAATGCACATATATTAAAACTCCTGAATTTGACCACGTTAAAACTAAAAACTCCCGTCCTCAGAGAAAGGTCATGCACATAATTAAAAGGAAATCAAGACATTGGGAGATGATATTTACAATACTTTTAAAAGAAAGCATTGTAACATATATATATATATATATATATATATAATAAACTAATTCTTTAAAGCAAACAAGATAAAATTATTTTTTAAAGCCAGGACATAAAAGACAAATCATAGAAGATGAAATCTGAACTAAAAATTAACAGATAAAAATGCTTTTCAGCTTCACTAGTAATTGAGCACATTCAAATTAAAACAGTGAATGCTATTTTTCAGCTATCAGGTTGACAATAACCAAAAAATCTGATAATTTCAATTACTGGGGAAGATGTAGAGAAACAGGACTTTTCACAACCTACTGAGAGTATAAGTTGATATATTCCCTTTTAAAAAACTTGAATGTATTGTAAATTTGAAAATGTATTATACACACTACAAAATTACAATATTTAAAACAATGAGCTACTATTAAGAATAAATCAATGAAAATTAATTGAAAGGCCAGATATATATGCCTGTTTTAATACAAGTGTGTATTAACACAAAAGTGGCATTCTCAATGAGTAAGGAAAACATGAGTGATTTACTCTGGCCACTGTGACTTCCTTTAAATGAGATATCTCCCTACTCTGTTCCCAAGTAGTTCTGGACAAGGAAAGTTACCACAAATAATCCCTTACTGCAGGGAAAACCACCTGAGGCTTACCTCATTGAACAAGCACAGCCTAATATTACAGTAGTTCTCTGATAAGGGAAGGTATAATTAGGGTGCCACGACATTGCTGGCATATATAACACAGATTATGGCTGAAGAGAGGTAGACCAGTGTTGACAATCCCAAAGGACGGCTCCTTCCAGCAAAAGCAGGGGTTCAATTGGCTTTTCTGTGGTATTTCTGGTGACAAAAGCCTGTGCTATGAAAACAATTTTTTATTCAGGAATGGTGAGTCACATGAGACTTAAATCCATGTAGGCTCAAGACACATTGTGGGATTTGGGGTTTCTGAGGGTCAATATTTCTTGCCACATTTATTGATTTTTCTTATATTTAAATAGATGAACTGCCTCACACTTTATGTCCTGGGTACTTCTGAGGCATGGAATTAATGTGGGTGTGTCAGACTCTCTGTTGAGAGATTTTTCTCAGGTGGAAGCTTGAGACAAATGAAGTACAACTCTACAAATATCCTAGTGGTTCAGAATACCAGTATTTCCTCCACACAAGCTGGACCTCGACTTGGCTGCTAAGGCAAACGGATTGAAAGAGCCAAGTTGCAGTCAAGAATATGTCCAAATTAGCTAAATGAAGACTTAATATGTCTTCTCAGCAGCAGCTTCAAACTGAATGTTCCTCTCCTCCTTTATTATAATGAGGAAGATAATAAAATTTGCTATGCTCACACTTTCAAATATGGGAAAAGTGAAAATCCTTTCTCAGGAAATCTTCCTTACCCTTCATCACACCCATCTCCAGTCTAGGGAAGGTAACCCTCTACTATACTCCCACAGACCCCTTATGTGCCCAATCATCACAACCTGAACAACATAATTGTCTGGAAGTTTACTATCTCACTAGACCATAAAGCCCATGAAGGGTATCTGTCTATTTCCAGCTCTACTCTCTGCATTTAGGATAGTCTCCAGAGCAGTGTTTAGCTATTAAATATCTACTGAATGGCAGTGAGTAAATATAGTTGGCACTTATACACATGTTGTAGTCTTGAATATAGCTATCTTTACTGTTGCTGCTGTTGTTCAGCGGCTAAGTTGTGTCCGACTCTTTGTGACCCCGTGCACTGCAGCACACCAGGATCCCCTGTCCTTCACTATTTCCCTGAGCTTGCTCAAACTCATGTCCATTGAGTCGGTGATGCCATCCAACCATCTCATCCTCTGTCGTCCTCTTCTCCTCCTGCCCTCAATCTTTCCCATCACTAGGGTCTTTTCTAATGAGTCAGTTCTTTGCTTCAGGTGGCCAAAGTATTGGAGTTTTAGCTTCAGCATTGGTCATTCCAGTGAATATTGAGGGTTGATTTCCTTCAGGACTGACTACTTTGATCTCTTTGCTGTCTAAGGGACTCTCAAGAGTTTTCTCCAGTGGCTCAATTCAAAGCTATCTGTACTATTACTCATATAAAGGACAGAGACCATACTAATGAAGTCACATTGTACAGGGACTAGGCAATGGGCTGTGCTCATTTGCTTTTTGATTCTATTTGATGTGTAAAGCAGGGGAGAAGTTGTATCAGAATCAGCGGGAGGAAGGAGGAGAAAGAGGGAAAAATAGAAAAAATTAGAAGGTAACTTCTGTACTGAATCTGCCAGATACTGAACTGTCTACACATATTTGAGGTTCAAATAGTTGAATATGTGTTAAAGACCTCTTGCATGAATCTCTCTCTCCTGGGGAGCTATTTGTCTTTCCCTAGCAGTGGCTGTTTCTCCTAAGCCATTTTTCAATGTCTGCAGTGGTCATAATAGCAATCTGTCAGCCCCCAAAACCTTTAGCAAGCAGGCAGAATAAAAGCCTGAGGAAATTCATTTAGCCAGCAGTAGTTTAAGTCATAGCTGTTATGAGCCCAGCTTGACCCTGCACACTCTTACACCCACATTGTTTTGACACCAGAAGAGTGTGTGTGTGTGTGTGTGTGTGTGTGTGTTCTTTAATGCAGTATATTTTCCCCCATGGGTGTTCAACACAGTGTTTTTCTTCCAAAGATCTGCAAATATTTTTAAAGTTGTATGGCTCTCAATATTCTATATACTAATAAAGAAAATCATTCCATACATGAAACTGTGAGACAAGCAATGTATTTTAAATTATGTTTACGATAAACAGTTATTAAACTATGTTAATGCTAATAATGAAATCCATTGCTAATTCAAGAACTAATTATACAGATAATGGTCCCTGCTTCTACTTGTCATTTAGCTACTTTAGAGCTTCCAACTTGTTTTACTTAGTGCTTAGAATAATCTAGGAATGGTACAGCACAAAATTAATGCATTAATACAAGTTGTAATTACATATAGTATCTGTATAGCACAGTTTATACAAATCATTATTACCAAGTTTCTCATTTATTATACTGCTTTGAACAAAACTATGACATTTTACTGTAGAGATAAGAAAACTAAGATTAAAACTTCTGAATTATTTCCAGGGGTATTATAGTCAATAAGTGACAAATGTAGGGCTTAAACAAAAGCTTCCTATTCAGTGTGTTTCTACTTTCTAAGGAAATCCTTGGGTGATTTTAAGAGTCTAAGATTTGCCTACTTCTTACTTGAGGATATGTCAGTGTTATGAGTTGAATTATAGTCCCTTGGACAGCAAGGAGACAAAACCAGTCAATTCTAAAGGAAATCAACCTTCAATATTCAATGGAAGGACTGATGCTAATGCTGAAGCTCCAATACTCTGGCCACCTGATGAGAAGAGCCAACTCACTGGAAAAGACCCTGATGCTGGGGAAGATTGAGGGCAGGAGAAGGGGGCAATAGAGGATCAGAGGGATGGATGGCATCATCGACTCAATGAACATGAGTTTGAGCAAGCTCCTGGAGATGGTGAAGGACAGGGAAGCCTGGCATGCTGCAGTCCATGGGGTTGCAAAGAGTCAGACACAGCTTAGCGACTGAACAGCAACAACATAGCCCTGAAAAAGATGTTGAGGTCCTTCCTATCTCTCAGCACCTGTGAATATGACCTTATTTGGAAATAGGTTTTTATAGAGGAGATAATCAAGTTAAGATGAGGTTATTAGAGTGGGCCCTATTCCCACGTGACTGTGTCTGAATAAAAAGGGAAAATTTGTACATAGAGGGAGACCTGGACAGAAAGAAGATGGTGTGAAGACACATGGAGAATCCATCTACAAACCAAGGGATCCCTGATACTGTCAGACACGAGGACGGGGTCGTGCAACATCCTCCCTCAAAGCCCTCACAAGGAACCAATCTTGCTAACGCTTGATATTGGAGTTTCGCTCTTGAGGAGTGTGAGAAACTGAAAGAACTGTAGGAAAACAAACCTCCGTTTTCTAAGCCACCTAGTTTTGGTATCTTGCGGAGGCGCTCCAGGGAAACTGTTACAGTCAACAACAGTCACTGATCTCTTTATATTCCACCTGCAACCTTGGATTGGATAGAGATTTTAAAAGCATATGACTCTGTACACTGTACTGCTTCTCACTTAAGGAATCCAGAACATAATTAGGGAAGTTCTTTTATTTTATTGAAACCCTTCCTGTATGGGAATTGAACCAATCCTGAGCAAGACACAGAGTTCAATAAACAGTTGATCACCATCAACAGAATTAATTTTATTGCCATGGCCCAGCATGACAAAGAATGCTTTGAATGCAAAGAACGTTTGTATGCTAACTAACCTCACCTACCAGAATGTATATCTGTAATGAACTGCTATCTGGCCTTAAAAACCTTTCTCACCATTTCAAAGCCTCTACCAACACAGGAATTAGAACTAGAGATGATACTCATCTGCCTGCCCTTCTCTAGGCTCTTGATCATGTGTTTACACATGTGTGCATGTATGCATGGGGAAGATGAAACCTAGCTTTGCATACCTATCCACAGCCACCCTTAAACTTTAACACTACACTTCTAAGTTCATCCCATATTACACATCCCACACTACACTGCTATGTTGGTTCCACCTCTAAACCCGAGTTTCTGACTCATTTTTTTCTCTGTACTTTGTCCCTGCTGGAAATTAGACTTTTCTCTTAACCAAAGCCCATGGTTTGGACTCCTGACACAACCTAGTTTTTGCCAATCTTTTCCCCAAACAGATGAGATGTTTCCACTGGAAGAAAATCTATTTTAAAATGAAAAACATACCAGAATGTTGATAGTGCTATGTCTTTTCTATTTAGTCATTGTTCCCGAATATTGCAATGGTGTGCCCCACTCATCCTTAGTTAAGACTGCCTACCTACTTCAGACCCAAACTCATTATGAAATGCAAGCGTGCTCAGTCGCTAAGTTGTATCCAACTCTTTTGCAGTCCCATGGACCATAGCCCACCAGGCTCCTCTGCCCATGGGATTTCCCATGCAAGAATACTGGAATGGGTTGCATTTCCTTCTTCAGAGGATCTTCCTGACCCAAGGATCGAGCCCACATCTCCTGAATTGGCAGGGCATCATGAAATCACTACCACTTATTGATACATTCTTATTAGTATGATAAATACATAATTCATGTATATCACAGGATAACCCTAAGAGACAGGCAGACTAGTATTCACATTTTGCAGAGAAAGAAACTTAAACTGTCAAACAAATGGATGATTTAAATACTGGTATTAATGTTGAGAAAATGAATGACTCTAATAATTGGATTTTTTTAATCCTATTATAAGTCAAGGAGTTGCCAATTCTTTGCCTTCAACTAGATTGACTGAAGGACTTATCAGTTGACAGCTGTTCCTAAAAAGTGTTTTTGAAGATTAATCATTATATGATTTTTGTCATGTATATCAAAAAGATTTTAAACTGAGTGACATTTCCATCACAAAACTCCTTCCATTCCCATTTACTTGTCAGTAAATAATATTCTTCAGACATCTATAAAAATGAAAAATAGGAATAGAATTGATATTGATCTTTATCTCATTTAGCAATAACATAAATTCATGAACTAATTGAAAATTAAAATGATCCCATCAAAAGATGCATCTCCAGAAAAATAATGACACTGGTATAGACACTGCTGTACTAAGTCGCTTCAGTCGTGTCTGACTCTGTGCGACCCCACAGACGGCAGCCCACCAGGCTCTCCCATCCCTGGGATTCTCCAGGCAAGAACACTGGAGTGGGTTACCATTTCCTTCTCCAACGCATGAAAGTGAAAAGTGAAAGCCAAGTCGTTCAGTCGTGTCTGACTCTTTGCGACCTGATGGACTGCAGCCTACCAGGCTCCTCAGTCCATGGGATTTTCCAGGCAAGAGTACTGGAGTGGGGTGCCATTGCCTTCTCTGGGTATAGACACTAATCAAGAAATCAAAGAGCTGGACTAGCTCTCAGTTACTGACAGGATCATTTTGAGTGACTCCAATGCCAGTCTTGGAAATCAACATGAAAGACCAGAACTGAGAATATTACATCTTAAAACCACAGAACAGCCTTCTTAGCCAGTTAGAGAAGTTTGATCAAGTCTGAGTAACTGACAGCCTCTGAGATAAACATGATTATTTCCATCAACTTAAATAAGGTTTAAATAGGTTAGTAATAATCATTATTTCTCTCCCACTAAAGTTCAGTAGGCCTGGGGTGGTAAAGAATTACCTGATGGCCCTCTGTGACAGTTTTCATGATCTTAGTTAAAACAATCTACTCAAATATACCAGTTCAGTGATACACCACAATTTTCTACTAGCAATCATATCAAGAATAGAACTGGGAACAAATAATTTAATCTCTGAGAATTTATCACAACACCTTAATAATGTGCCAAATTACAGATCGTTATGAGAATTAAAGCAATTATAATATGTAAAAGTGAAAGCGTTAATCACTCAGTTGTGCCAACTCTTTGTGACCCCATGGACTATAGCCTGCCAGGCTCCTCTGTCCATGAGATTTCCCAGGCAAGAATACTGGAATGAGTTGCCATTTCCTTCTCCAGAGGATGTTCCTGACCCTGGGACCGAACCCAGGTCTTCTCACATGGCAGGCAGATTCTTTACTGTCTGAGCCACCAGGAAAGCTCATGGTATTAAGTGAAGTACCTAGTGAAGTCGCTCAGTCGTGTCCGACTCTTTGCGACCCCATGGACTGTAGCTTACCATGCTCCTCCATCCAGGGGATTTTCCAGGCAAGAGTACTGGAGTGGGGTGCCATTTCTTGTTGGTGACTGACAACATAAATAAGTACTGATAAGATTTAATTTTAATAGCAGATCAAGTAGGGTCTAGGTTTGCTCCCTCCCATGATAATCCTGCTCTCTCCGGTACAGGCAGTACCAACACTAGTACAATCTACATTCATTATAAAAAGCATGGGGAAAAGAAGTATTTAAGTTTCGTCTTTGACTCAAGCCTTAGAGATGCCCCTTAAATAAACCTACTAAATGGGGACATGAAAGACATGTTTGTAATTCCATTCATTCATTCACAAAACATGTATTAGGCACTTGTATATACCAGGAAATAAGTCTGTAAACCTAAAGAGAAAAGTAACTTTAAGAGACTCTTGAATAACCATGAAAATTAAATACAATGCGATATAAAATGTGCTTTAATAAATGGATATATTATGGTAAGGGCTTTCCTGGTGGCTCAGACAGTAAAGAATCTGCCTGCAATGTGAGAAGACCTGGGTTTGATCCCTGCATCAGGAAGATCCCCTTGAGAAGGAAATGGCAACCCACTCCAGTATTCCTGTCTGGAGAATTCCATGGACAGAGGAGCCTGGCAGGCTAGAGTCCACGGGTTCACAAAGAGTTGGACATGACTGAGCAACTAACACTTTCACACTTCTCGCTTTCATGGTAAAGGGGATGATTAAAAGAAGTTAGTAGGATTACAAAAGAGGTGCTATTAGAGGTAAAATTTATAAAAGTCCTGGATTTTGCAAAAGGGGCAAGAAAAGAGACCATGGCTGTTATGATCACTACTGGCTGGCACATTGTTGGCACTCAATAATCATTTGTTGTCAATGAGTCACTTACTACTTTTCAGTCAATAAGTTAAAGGGTGTATGAAAAAGAAAGATCTGTATGCTTAGATCGTAATAAGTATGTTGATTGACTTCAGATGAGCTGCAAAACTATTTGGGTTTCTTTGGCACAGGTCTATCTAAGGGTACCCAGCATACCCTCTGGACCCATACAGAACAAACTCCTCTTTCACTGGGAAATGCTTGCACTATTTACATAATGAGCTCTAGTCTTCACTTCTCTGACTTAAATATTTCTAATACTTAACAAAGATTTTCATCTGATATGAATTCTAGCCTTTCCACTATAGCTGTCATTTTTCCTTAGATATACATCAATTTCTTAAATGTCCACAGTGAAACTGAGCGTCCGACATGCAAACATACGGTTACAAATACAAAAGAGAGTAGGGCAGGCGACAGTGGCTTCACCTACACGCTATTTTCCACTAGAATGTGTCCCATGGGGGAAAACAAAGATGTCAACACAGACTATCTGGGCAAGATCTTTTCTTGTCATGATTTATTAAGTATTGTTTCCTTTCTTCTACACTGCTTTCCTATCGCTAGGAGGAAAACCCAACCGGTATCCTGGAAATACATTTTTTCCCCCATTGGGATAACCCACTTATTGCTAACATGTAACTTTAAAAGCCAGAACATTCCTTAAACATTACCCAGAAGCCTAGCAACCTCAAAGTTTGTGCCCAGATAAGACTCAGAAGAAAGAAAACACCAAATTCACAAAAATGTCCTTATTTCACAATAATGATGTCTATTTTCCAGATGGCCCATTACCAGAGTCTCTTGATCTGGTCATAAGCATGTTCATAGCCATATGTGGAGATGCATCTAGACCCTTTAATTCTGAAGCCTTGTCTTCTTTTCTTTCCTTACTTTGGGCCATTCTAGAGTCCCAGATATTTTCTCCCTAAGAGGCTACAGTATTCTACCCTTTTGGGTATTAAGATAATCTGACATTTTTGTAAATATCACAAAGCACTACAACTTCTTACTTTTAAAACTCAGGAGCCAGGAAATATAAATCAAATCCACAATAAGATATCACCTCAGACTTGTCAGATGGCTCTCAAAAAGACAAAAATATTAGCAATTGTTGCTGAGGATGTAGAGAAAAGGGAGCATGGAGCACTCGTACACTTTTGGGTGGGAATGTAAATTGGTACAGCCAACTAGGGAAAACAGCATGGAGGTTCCATAAGAAATTAAAAATAGAACTACCGTATAACTTATCAATTTCAATCTTGGTTATTTATCCCAAGAAAATAAGAACACTGTTAGAAAAGATATATGTACTCCAATGTTCATGGCAGTATTATTTACAATAGCCAAGGTAATGGAAGCATCCTAAGGGCCTAGTCATAAACCAATGGATAAAGAAGATGTGGTACACATGTACAATGGACTAGTACTCAACCATAAAAAAGAATGAAATATTGCTCATTGCAGCAACATGGACAGAGGATATTATAGTTAGTGAAATAAGTCAGACGGAGAAAGACAAATACTGTATGTTTTCACTGATATGTGGAATCTAAAAAACAAATGAACAAACACAACAAAACAAAAACAAACTCAAAGATACAGAGAACAAACTGGTGGTATCTGGGGTGGGGGGCAGGGCGGTGGGTGTCGATGAGTGACATAGGTAAAGAGGAATAAGAGATGCAAACTACCAGTCATGAAACAAATAAGTTATCAGGATGTATTAAAAGATGCTTACTCCTTGGAAGGAAAGTTATAAAAAGTAATGTCTCTGCATATTAAAAAGCAGAGACATTACTTTGTCAACAAAGGTCCATCTAGTCAAGGCTATGGTTTTTCCAGTGGTCATGTATGGATGTGAGAGTTGGACTGTGAAGAAAGCTGAGCACCAAAGAATTGATGCTTTTGAACTGTGGTGTTGGAGAAGACTCTTGAGAGTCCCTCGGACTGCAAGGAGATCCAACCAGTCCATCCTAGGGGAGATCAGTCCTGGGTGTTCATTGGAAGGACTGATGTTGAAGCTGAAACTCCAATCCTTTGGCCACCTGATGCAAAGAGCTGATTCATTGGAAAAGACCCTGATTCTGGTAAAGATTGAGGGCATGAGGAAAAGGGGACGACAGAGCATGAGATGGTTGGATGGCATCACCAACTCAATGGACATGGGTTTGGGTGGATTCCAGGAGTTGGTGATGGACAGGGAGGCCTGGCATGCTACAGTTCATGGGGTTGCAAAGAGTCAGATACAACTGAGTGACTAAACAATTGAACTGAATATATAACATAGGAAATAACAGTTGGTGTTTTATAATTCTAATATATAATCTATAAAAATATCAAATCACTATGTTGCACACCTGAAACTAATAATAATATTTTAAGTCAACTATAGTTCAGTAAACTAAAAATAAATAAATAAAAGTAATATAGGGAGTTGCCACACAGCTCTGAAACAATGACTTCATATTAGCACATATGAGTTGTGGATCACTATGTGATTTTCTAATCTTATACACAGGCATGGTCACTCCTGGAGACTGCCATCAATTATCTGTTAAGGAGGCGAAGGCTTTTCTTCCCTTAAGCTTCCATCTCTACTGAAATTCAGGTAGTCTGGAATGTGCCCATAGAAGCCAGTCATCTCTTATAAACCATGGATGCCTGTTATTCTTTATTTCTCTTTTTTTTTTGCTCCCCAACTTTCAGATAACTCTTACACAAATAATGTAAACATCCCAACTTTGGCTTAATTATTAATAGAAGGACAGATTCCCTCTTAGACAAGAAAGTCCACAGGGAAACAATACCATACATCTACACCATCATCAAAATGGTGGCAACAGAAATTCCCAAGAAACACCTTCAAGAAAGGAAACAAAGTCTGGTTATAGATACAGAAATTCTCCCTTTGCTGCTGAATCTGAAGAATCTGGTTTCATTCAAGAAGATGTAAATGTATTTATGCATTTGTTTGAGATTCTAACCAACTCTAAGCCTGTGGGATCCAAGGTCTTCCCATTAGTGCCCACCACTGGTTCACAACTCTAGCTGGGTTTCTAGAACCCTCTCTGTAAGAGCTACCACACAACCCTCAGCACCCTATTGTCCTTCAGACCTCTAGAGCTATGAAAGAACTGTAAAAAGATGGATTCCCTAGATGATGACCTCAGAAATCCCCAAATCACATCCACTGAAATCCCCAGTCACATAACAAAATGGCCCAGAAAAGGCTTTTCCTGTACAGAAAGCTCAGTATCAAAGCAAATCCATATTCCACTTCAACACCTGGGCAATTAGAGAAGATCCCATTTGGGTCCCTGTTTATTTATCGCAATTGCTGGAATTAGCAGGCTGCTGTCTATGGGGTTGCACAGAGTCAGACAAAACTGAAGCTACTTAGCAGCAGCAGCAGCAGCATCGACCTGTCTTCCTGCCTCTCTCTCTCAGTGGGGGATGTTCAGGGAACATCCCTTCTGCTGATCACCAGGACAAAGGCTACTACCATGCTGAAACTTAAGAAAAGATTGAAACTTAAAAACAAATATTTCCCCTACTCCATTCAAGTTTAGATAAGAGTCTCAAACATTCTCTCAAGAATCAACAGTCCAGGGCAGAAAAGTATAGTGTAGCAAGAAAACAGAAATCACCACCCCATAAAATTTTGTCTGGTTCCTAGAAATCTCCTAGCAATTCTATATAGATTCAAAGAACTACTTAACTGTGTAGATTTCTAAATACCATACATTTAATATTATCCTCCCAAATGGTACAAAACTCATTAAAAAGCATGTGCTTCATTGCTTTCACACTTACAAGAGAAATGTCAATTTCTGGGTTGGGTTAGCCCCCACCTCATGTAATCTGAACAAGAACACCCCACAAGATCCCCATGTCTTGAGTATGTCAAGAATAGTGGATAACACTATCGTCCAATTTCTACCCTTCCACCATTTCCATATCATCTATAACAGGAAGTACATTTTAGATTTCCACACCCCGAAGACTTTGAAAGTAATTATAACTACTAGCTGAACTTCAAGAGATGTTTTGCTGAGATACACAGCTTGGTTTGCTTCACACCAGCTCCTCATCAGAACAATCATAATAGAAAAATAAAAAAGATTTGCAAGAAATATCTTAGTTGCTGGTCCTTAGGGCTTTAACTCTCTAAAGCCTCTTTCTTACCTTTAAAAAGCTTGGGGACTGTTCAGGTACCCAACTACAATATCATCTTTAATTCCATCACTTAATTATCTTGTGATAACATGCAGTGAATCAAATATGGGAGTGTCAAAAGATAAATAAATGTCTTTTAAAAGTTTTACAAGTGTAAGTTTTGAATAAGCTTTTTGTCTTCAGAAGAGCAGTGTTCAAAGGGCTAGATCAGCTGTAGGTCCTTAAGAGACCTAGCAAGAAAATAACAATTCCTCTACCTTCTCCATCTCTTCCAAACTCTATCATGAGACTGGACATGAGTTTTAGGTTCTCCCTCTCCCCCTTTACAGAGAAAGCTAAATTCAGGTCATCACCACTTCTGCCACAAAGAAGGATTCCAACCAGTACCTATAAGCTCTTGGATAGCTTCTCTGAGGGGCACAGATATACTGGGTTGGACAAAAATTTTGTTCAGGGGGAAACGCTGAATGAGCTTTTTGGCCAACACAATACTTCTTTTGATTCTGCTTCCAGGTCAGAGATCCACATGACTCTTAAAAGGTCAGAAAACCTGGGATTCCTTTTTTTCTCACGCAATCTCATTCTCACGTCTTGACCAAGTGGTTGCAATAATGTCTACATCTGGGTTACAATGTCAAAAACTGTATGAGAATTCTGTACTCTTATTGAACGGAGCAGCAAATGTCAGCGTTCACTTGTTTGAAATGTTGTTTTAGCTAAATGCTCATCTGGGACTTGACAGTGTTCACTGGCCTCCTGGGGATATGAGCACACTCTACCAATATAAATTAAACTCAGGCCACTGAAGATCTTCAGCCCCATTATTTTCAGATACGTAACAAAAACGTCACCTCTTCCACAGCACAGCTGCCTATCAGCAAAGAAAGAATTACTCTTCACTTCTTCAGGGCCCTCCCAGTGCCTGACTCTGAACTATAAATCAAAAAGGAGAAATGACCAACTGGAGTGGCTGTCCTATGAATTCTAAACACTGAGGTGAACCAAGAATTAGTACTTGATTTTTTGATCGGCACATCCAAGGAACACGTTTTTAGTTACAGTAATACAATTTAATAATTTAATAATAGAAATTTTCTAGATGAAAAAAAAAAAATCAGAGAAGGCAATGGCAACCCACTCCAGTACTCTTGCCTGAAAAATCCCATGGACGGAGGAGCCTGGTAGGCTGCAGTCCATGGGGTCGTGAAGAGTCGGGACACGACTGAGTGACTTCACTTTTACTTTTTACTTTCATGCATTGGAGAAGGAAATGGCAACCCACTCCAATGTTCTTGCCTGGAGAATCCCAGGGACGGGGGAGCCTGGTGGGCTGCCATATATGGGGTTGCACAGAGTTGGACACGACTGAAGCGACTTAGTAGTGGCAGATGAAAAATGTAGTCACTTTCCCAACCTTCCAAAAATACATTTAATTATTCTAAAAATGTATCCTCTTCTATAGATATTTGTCATTCAGTCAGTAAGTCATGTCTGACTCTTTGTGATCCCCATGGATTGCACCACACCAGGATCCCCTGTCCCAGAGTTTGTTCAAACTCATGTCCATTGAGTCAGTGATGCCATCCAACCATCTCATCCTCTGTCAGCCCCTTCTCCTCATGCCCTCAATCTTTCCCAGCATCCTGGTCTTTTCCAATGGCTCTTTGCCAAAGTGGCCAAAGTACTGGAGCTTCAGCTTCAACATCAGTCCTTCCAATGAATATCCAGGGTTGATTTCCTTTAGGATTGACTGGTTTGATTTCCTTGTAGTCTGAAAGTCTGAGAGACTTCTATGGATAAGTATATTCATATTGCTTGGTGTCTAGAGAAGTTTTAATTTAGCAGTCCAGGACAAAGCACTCAGGGCAGGTCCTGAGTCCCCATGGGCCTCACCCACTCCCTGAGCTCTGAGTTGACCTGAGGCAAGGGTTGGGGGTGGGGTGCTGTGGAAGAGTGGGGCCCAGATCTGTTCCATCTAAACAAACCAGAAGCAACAGATCAATGGCCACCTCACCCAGGCAGTGGAGAATTTTGGCAAGAAGAGAAGGCAGGAAGTGCTCTGGAGGCTGACCTCACCTCAGGCCCTCAGTGTGAACACAGGACACAGACGTGGACACAGACCGGTCAGGTCAGGCTCCTCCAGTACTTTTGTTTTGTAAGACACATCTTTTGCACACCAAAAAGCAAAAAATGCATTTAAAAAAACCCACTAAACTCATTCTCAATGTACTCAATGCTCAACTTGCACACTTAATTTTTTTTTTCGCATTTTGACAGTTAAATTGACACAAAATTTGAAACCACTTAAAATGAGTTCGGAGCAGTCTGCCCAGAAAATATATCTGTGTACCAAGAGATGCGGTCCCCGCAAAGTACCTAGTGATGAGTTTCCTGATCATTTGTCCTAAAGAAGATGGAGAGAGGCTCTCTGCTTATCTCCATGGTGACAACATTCAGATTGGAACAACTCCAGCTTCAAAAAGAACTATCTCACCATTAGCCACTACGAAGCAGAGTGCTGGAGATATGGTGATTTTTCAAAAGCACTCCACTCTTCCAAATATTTGAAACTCTTTTGCATGTACCTACACTGCTTCTAGACCCAAGATAAGTTGACAATTTTAGTCAATTTGTTATTTTTTTAATAAAAATGCACTTTGATATTGAAGAACACATCGACTTTTTAAAAGAATTTTAGCACTGTATTAAAATGTTACAATATGTGTTTAAGATAGCTTGCTTATAAGTATTGCCAAATATTTCTTACTCAAAATGAAAGCTGGGTAATAAGAGGAAGACAAAAGGTGGGCAAAGTACCATGTGACATCCATGTTTAAATAAGGAGAACATTTAAGAATGTTTCTTTGCTGAAACAGCCAGGCTGTTGGAAGGTCAACGTACATGACTCAGATAATGAAGAAGATCATGTGGCTGAACTATGAAGAGGCACCAAAAACCTTGATGATACATTTAAGCCTTCAATGCTTATGTTAGAAAAGGAGAAAAGTAAAAATTAATGTAACAAAGGAGAAGAAATGAATGAAACAAAGGAGATGAAAAAGTAAAGCCAACAATTATTTGGGAAAAAAAGTAGACAAATTTCTGAAGAGCATTATTACCAACTATTCACTAATTAATCTCTTGACCACTCAATTTCCATCAAAATACCAACAAGGACCTGCATGGAAGTTAAGAAGTCTACTATGAAATTTATATGGAACAGTAAAGGGTCAAGAATTGCCAACAGACCAACTCTTTTCTTTAGGGAGAGTATAGGGTGGAACTTACACTCTAGAGAGGAGAGTGGAATAAATCGCATGTGTGTATACATCTTGCACATCACAAAACCCATATGATGCTGTACATGTGGCGTGGTAAATCATCTCAGTCGTGTCTGACTCTGCAACCCCGTGGACTGCAACTCTGGAGGCTCCTCTGTCCATGGGATTCTCCAGGCAAGAGAATTGGAATGGGTTACCATGCCCTCCTCCAGGTGATTTTTCCAACCCAGGGATCAAACCTGAGTCTCCAATGTCTCCTGCACTGCACCATGGGTTCTTTACCTCTAGTACCACCTGCCAAGCCCATATAATGCTGAATCCTGATTAAAAATAAAAGTTAAAAAACCCCACTCAAGGCAAACTTGAACATGTGAAGAAATACGTTCAAGAATGTCCACAGCAACACTACCGGAATAACAACAACAAAAAGCTGCAAATATCTGCTGAGAAGAAAATGGACACAATGCATTGATCAAGAGGGACACTAGTCAGCAGAAGAAAACTACATTCATATCTCAAACATGAATTAATCTCAGAAACACATTAAATGAAAAATATAAGTTGGAGAAGAATACTCACACTACAATTGCATTTATATAGAAATTTGAAATCACTGCTAAGTAATTTATAGGTGCAAATTTGATAACAAAACTATAAAGAAAAATTTCTAAACCTATGGGAGGAGAAGAGAAGAAATAAAATGAAAACCTAATGGGAAAGCTACATAAAGGGCTTTAGAAATATTAGTAATCTATTCTTAAACTGGGTGGTAGGTATAGGCAGGGTTGATATTCAAAATATACAATAATCCAAACAGTCTAACTACCAACAAATCTAAAGGGAAAAATGCTATAGCGATGTGTCAGAGTCCACACAGTGCCTTGCTTTCCAGGCATTATATGTTTAAGACCTGAATCTTGGAGAAGTTCAGATCCAAAGAGATGGGGCAGTGGGGTAAGAGGTACTTGGAGGTTCACATCAGCAGCTACCTACCAGCCCGTATGGATAGCCTTCAACAGTCATTGCAGCCACACTAATGCTGACCATCTGAGTAAGAAACAGTCCTGGATATATGAGTGTTCTGTATTCCTTGTAACATATAGTATATATTTTATTTCTGTAGATACACAACAGCACTTTCAATAGTAATATATCGTATGCTACATGTGTAAGTCATATACATAATTTTGGATTTTCTGTTAAGCCCCATTTTTAAAAGTAAAATGGTTAAAACTAACTTTAATAAACATTTTGTTCAATTAAATATAACCAAAATATAATTTCAATAGGCAAGCAATATGGAAAAATTACTAATGGAATATTTCACATATCTTTGTCCTAAGTGTTCAAGTTTCAATATGTGTATTTTATATAGAGAGCACATGACAAGCTGAACTAGCCAATTTCAGGCAGAGGAGGCTAAGGTCCTGACCATCACAAATACAGAATAAGAATTTTATATGTGTAGATATGGATGGAAACATCTCAGACATATTACTGAATGAAAAAGAGATACAAAAGAGTATATACGATTCAATACATTTGAGTATATGGAAAATACACTTTTTTCTGGAAAACTATTAGTAGTGGTGTTTTCTTGAAGAGCTAGAGGACTCAATATTTTTCTGAATTCTAAAGCCTCTATGAACTTTAATTTTTTACAGCATGTATGTCTATTAGTCTTTAGGAAAAAAAAAAAGTTAATAATGAGGCATGTGAAAGTGAAAGTCGCTCAGTCGTATTCGACTCTTTGTGACCGCATGGACTATCCAGTCCGTGGAATTCTCCAGGCCAGAATACTGGAGTGGGTAGTCCTTCCCTTCTCCAGGGGATCTTCCCAACCCAGGGATCGAACCCAGGTCTCCCCCACTGCAGGCGGATTCTTTACCCACTGAGCCACTGGAAGCCCAAGAATACTGGAGGGGGTAGCCTATTCCTTTTCCAGCTGATCTTCCCAACCCAGGAATCAAACTGGGGATTACTGCATTGCATATAACAGTGAGAAAAATACTATGAAATAGAAATAGTTAATTTAAGGGAAGCCTCACTTACATTTCCTACCAAAACATCAAAATTATAGATTTTGTAATGATGTGGTGATTTGCCCTTCTCTGTCTGCTTTGACAGACAGGTAGCCCGGCCACACCACAGTGATCTTGTGCCCTGTGAACACTCTGCTTTTCTCTACATTGCAAGCCCTGATCTAACTGAAGATAGATGGAAGATTAGGAATTAAGCAAACCTAGAAGGAAAAATGTCTGAAACTTTAATGGCCTGTGGTTGTACAGATTTGAATTCAAATGCTTTGGGATATGCAAGATGCCCAAGATACCCTAACTCTCCCCTGGAATTGCTAATTATGTAGTCCTTTGAAAGAAGGAAGTGAACTTCTATCTGACCTAATTTGTTCCTGACACAGTCGTATTCATGATTAATGCTTCCTGTTAAGTGGGTCAAAAACAACTTTTATGAAGAATCTTATTAAATTTCTTCCTAGGGGCCCCATCAGCATTATTGAATTATATTCCAGAGTCTTCTACATTTCATTTTTGGAAAACCAAGATTACCTAGTTACATCTTTACTCTGACTCCTTTCTTGTTTTCTGCATATCCTTAAAATCATCAGCATTATTTAGGCTGCTGCTGCTGCTGCTAAGTCACTTCAGTCATGTCCGACTCTGTGCAACCCCAGAGATGGAATCCCTCATAAATTCTATCAGCATTCTTAAATAATTTAACACTGATCAAGAGAGTTGAATGCTTTGGGGGTGGCCCTGTTTTACTCCTTTAATAATACCAGTTGTGTGATCTTTACTGTGTAGTACATTTTTTTATGCAATCAAAATTTTAATAGCAAAGATATTATTTTTCAGTTCAGTTGCTCAGTTGTGTCCAACTCTTTGCAACCCCATAAACTGCAACAGGCCAGGCCTCCCTGTCCATCACCAACTCCCAGAGTCCACCCAAACCCATGTCCATTGAGTCGATGATGCTATCCAACCATCTCATCCTCTGTCGTCTCCTTCTCCTCCTGCCCTCAATCTTTCCCAGCATCAGGGTCTTTTCAAATGAATCAGCTCTTCGCATCAGGTAGCCAAAGGATTGGAGTTTCAGCTTCAACATCAGTCATTCTGATGAACACCCAGGACTGATCTCCCCTAGGATGGACTGGTTGGATGTCCTTGCAGTCCAAGGGACTCTCAAGAGTCTTCTCCAACACCACACTTCAAAAGCATCAATTCTTTGGTTCTCAGCCTTCTTTACAGTCCAACTCTCACAGCCATACATGACCACTGGAAAAACCATAGCCTTGACTAGACAGACCTTTGTTGGCAAAGTAATGTCTCTGCTGTTTAATACGCTGTCTAGGTTGGTCATAACTTTCCTTCCAAGGAAAGAAATTAATTTCACGGCTGTCTTTTAATTTCATGGCTGCAATCACCATCTGCAGTGATTTTGGAGCCCAGAAAAATAAACTCAGCCACTATTTCTACTGTTTCCCCATCTATTTGCCATGAAGTGATGGGACTGGATGCCATGATGTTCGTTTTCTGAATGTTGAGCTTTAAGCCAACTTTTTGACTCTCCTCTTTCACTTTCATCAAGAGGCTCTTTAGTTCTTCTTCACTTTCTGCCATAAGGGTGATGTCATCTGCATATCTGAGGTTATTGATATTTCTCCCACCAATCTTGATTCCAGCTGTGCTTCTTTCCACCCAGCGTTTCTCATGATATACTCTGCATAGAAGTTAAATAAGCAGGGTGACAATATACAGCCTTGACATACTCCTTTTCATATTTGGAACCAGTCTGTTGTTCCATGTCCAGTTCTAACTGTTGCTTCCTGACCTGCATACAGGTTTCTCAAGAGGCTGGTCAGGTCGTCTGGTATTCCCATCTCTTTCAGAATTTTCCAGTTTATTGTGATCCACACAGTCAAAGGCTTTGGCATAGTCAATAAAGCAGAAATAGATGTTTTTATGGAACTCTCTTGCTTTTTTGATGATCCAGCAGATGTTGGCAATTTGATCTCTGGTTCCTCTGCCTTTTCTGAAACCAGCTTGAACATCTAGAAGTTCACGGTTCACATATTGCTGAAGCCTGGCTTGGAGAATTTTAAGCATTACTTTACATGGTCAAATATACTCAGTTAAGTCCAGATTTAAAAAACAAAAATATCTGGCTGAACATTACAACCATAAGCTTTGTACAGAACATTCCATAGATCAAAAGAAAATGCATTTGAGCACAAAAATAAAAAATATTTATAGAGAATCTCTAAGAAGCATTTTATTTCTGCAGAACAAACATGTAGTACTGATTAAATATTTACAAGTGCTTTTCCTTTATAAAAATACATATATTCTTAATAGATAAAGTCATTAACAATGACCTGGTAATTCTTTCACTTCAGTTTGAATGATTTGTAAGCTAAATCTTGCAACCACAAAAAGGTTTTTATTTGTATTAATACATTAAGATATTACCACTTTTGACAAAAAGAAAGCTTAAAATACTCTATATTTCAAAGGAAAATTAGCAACATAACTGTACTATACAGTCTATGATGGTTTTAATGGGAAAAAAGATCTAGGATTTGAGTGACAAAGCCTCCATTTTATCATATGTTGATACTACACCACCATCCCCCAATGGTAAGCCTGTATATTGTTACCCTGCTTATTTAACTTTTATGCAGAGTACATCATGTGAAATGCCAGCCAGATGAAGCTCAAGTTGGAATCAAGAAAGTGAAAGTGAAGTCTCTCAGTCATGCCGGACTCTTTGTGACCCCATGGACTGTAGCCTACCAGGCTCTTCCCTCCATGGGATTCTCCAGGCAACAGTACTGGAGTGGGTTGCCATTTCCTTCTCCAGGGGATCTTCCCCACCCAGGGATCGAACCCGGGTCTCCCGCATTGCAGGCAGATGCTTTAACCTTTGAGCCACCAGGGAAGCCTAATTGATATTTGTCTCGGAATCAAGATTTCCGGGACAAATATCAATAACCAGAGATATGCAGATGACAACACCATATGGCAGAAAGTGAAGAACTAAAGAGCCTCTTGATGAAAGTGAAAGAGGAGAGTGAAAAAGTTGGCTTAAAGCTCAACATTCAGAAAACTAAGATCATGGCATCCAGTCCCATCACTTCATGGCAAATAGATGGGGAAACAGTGGAAATAGTGACAGACTTTATTTTCCTGGGCTCCAAAATCACTTCGGATGGTAACTGCAGCCATGAAATTAAAAGATGCTTGTTCCTTGGGAAAAAAGCTGTGACAAACCCAGACAGAGTATTAAAAAGCAGAGACATCACTTAGATGACAAAAGTCCATATAGTCAAAGCTACGTTCTATTCCAGTGTCCTTGAAATATAGGATCATGGAGGCCATCATCACCAATGAGCCATCCCAACAGTTTCTGATCCAAGACATCTAAAGTCAACCCCAGCAATTTGTATTTGATCAAACATACAAATTAGTTGACTAATTCATATTAAAGTTTGAGAACCATGTCTAATCCCTAATGAATTCCATACAGTTTATTTAACATTATTTTATCTTTTATGATGTATTATTACTATTGTTTATAGTCACTGACATTGGTAACTTTTATCTCCCATTAAAAATCCGCACCGCCCCCACATCCCCTGCCTTAGGGATCTCAGAGTCTTATTTTTTCTCATTTCCAAACCTACTTATGCAGATACTAACAATTTTAGAGGCAATAGAAAATAAAAAAAAGAAACATAATGAGTTTTGGAACCAGACAAACCTTTCCCAACCCTCAGTTTTTCTCAATAAAATGAAGATAATATATAATATAGGATTTCCCAGGTGGCTCAAGGGTAAAGAATTCACCTGCCAATGCAGAAGCCACAGGAGACTCCGCTTTGATCACTGGATTGGGAAGATCCCCTGGAGGAGGAAATGGCAACCCACTCCAGTATTCTTACCGGGATAATCCCATGGACAGAGGAGCCTGGCAGACTGCAGTCTATGGGATCACAGAGTTGGATATGACTGAAGCCACTGAGCATGAGTTCACAATACATAACAAAGTTGATATGAGGATTAGTGAGCTGATTTATCACTTGGTGTAGTGATAGAATAACCGTAGACTCAACAAATGTTAATTTTAGTCCTCCTACTATTCTTTACAGTAACTAGAGATACGTAATCCGCATGACCCCCCAGCACTCTTCTCCAACGGTTCGACTTTGAAGAACAATGACTCAGACCATCTTGCTGAGTATCACAGGTAGAGGAGCAAAGGGTACTAGCTCTGCCTGTGACATAGGTCTGAATGCAAAGGATAGGAAAAGAAAGTAGCAGATATCCCACTGCAAAATAATAAGCTCCAGTTTAAAAAAAAAAAAAGGATTTAGGTGAGCTGTAGACTTTAATAATTCTTAAGAACTAAAGAAATAAATATCAAATGGTATAATATTTCAACTCAACAAGTTATTCTACTTAAAATTTGTGTGCAAACTAAATAGTCTACAAAAAATGTTTCTACCACAATTTATTAGGGCTTCCCTGGTGGCTCAGTTGGTAAAGAATTTGCCTGCAATGCAGGAGACCCTGGGTTTGATCCATGGGTTGGGAAGATACACTGGAGAAGGAAATGGCACCCCACTTCAGTAATTTTGCCTGGAGAATCCCATGGACAGAGGAGCCTGGCAGGCTACAGTCCATGGATTAGCAGAGTCAGACACGACTGAGCAAATAAACCACCACTACCACCATGGTTTATTATCTATTTGTGAAAATGAAAGAACAAAATCAAGGTGAACATATTTTTGATACATATTGATTATTAAAATAACTGGCAAGCCATCATTATTTGTCATGGAAAGTGAAAGTGTTAGTCACTCAGTCATATTCCACTCTTGTGAACCTGCGGACCGTAGCCTGCCAGACTCCTCTGTCCATGGAATTCTCCAGGCAAGAATACTGGAGTGGGTAGCCATTCCCTTTTCCAGGGAACCTTCCCAATCCAGGGATCAAACCCATGTTTCCTGCATTAGCAGGCAGATTCTTGATGACTGAGCCGCCAGTGAAGCCCATTTGTCATGGAGGCAACCACTAAAACAAGCAACCAACCACAAGCCTGTATCAGTACTGGGTATGAAAAAGAAACCTAGTCCTTGGGAATTCCCTGGCAGTCCAGTGATTAGGACTCCGCACTTTCACTGCTGAAAGCACAGGCTCAATCCCTGGTTGGGGAACCGAGATCGTGTAAGCCCCAAGGTACAGCCAGAAAGACAGAAAGTAAAAGGAGAAAGACACATAGTCCAAATAAATAAGAAAGAAGTGTATATGGGGAAAGTAGATCACATATCAGAAGCCAAATTACTTACTCGTTATTCTGTGTAGTTTAGTGGAGTAGTTCAAATGAAAGTTAGAAGGAATTATTAATTTAGCTCAATGGCTATAGCTATAGGTAACTTCCAAATCTATAATTCCCTTACCTCCACAGACCTCTAATTGCAATGACAAAAAGAGTGAATAAAAGCCCTAGATAACTGAGCGCCGAAGAATTGATGCTTTTGAACTGTGGTGTTGGAGAAGACTCTTGAGAGTCCCTTGGACTGCAAGGAGATCCAGCCAGTCCATTCTGAAGGAGATCAGCCCTGGGATTCCTTTGGAAGGAATGATGCTAAAGCTGAAACTCCAGTACTTTGGCCACCTCATGCGAAGAGTTGACTCATTGGAAAAGACTCTGATGCTGGGAGGGATTGGGGGCAGGAGGAGAAGGGGCCGACAGAGGATGAGATGGCTGTGTGGCATCACCAACTCGATGGACATGAGTCTGAGTGAACTCCGGGAGTTGGTGATGGACAGGGAGGCCTGGCGTGCTGCAATTCATGGGGTAGCAAAGAGTCAGACACAACTGAACGACTGAACTGAACTGAACTACAGATGCAATTTTAGCAAGTTTATTTCAGAGTTGGAATTATTTTTTCAGATAAATATTCCAGACAGAAAAGTGATTAAAATTTCTCTGCATCACCCTATTACAGAGCATAAGGTGATGTCTCTTCTTGGGACCTCAGTTTCCTCATCTGTGAAGGGTTTACAAGTTTATTCAAACATCTCTAGCACATAAGTTAGTAACTAGCCCACTGTAAATCTATGTTGGGTCTCTTTCCAGAGATTCCTTTACATCACATAATGGCCCCTGTAATATAATATCTAAGTACAGATGTCAGTATTTATAATACTGTCTTCCTCTAAAGATTCTAAATAATATGTGGTAGAAGTGATTAATTTGTTTTGTATACTTCTTTAACACAGTAACAGAACGAGTGTTCAGGAGAGTATTAGTAGGTAATGAATTTTTCCACATAGAGATTTCCAGTAATTACCCCCTGTGCTTTCATCATAGATAAACCATATTTACTGAGTACCTGTAACTGGTTAGTTCCACTGACTAGATTGAAATACAGGAAGGTCAAAATCATGGAACTCATTAGGTACTGAAAAAAAGGCTCCTAGGCTATTGAGAAAAGGGAACACTTGCACATTATTGGTGGGAATATAAATTAAAACAGTTACTATGGAAAACAGTATTGAGGTCCCTCAAAAACTTAAAACACCATATGATCAAGTAATACCATTTCTAGAACTGAAATTAAGATTTTGAATGTGTATCTGCCTATTTTATTGCAGCAGTATTCACTATAGCCAAGATATGGAAAAAACCCAAATGTCCATGGACAGATGAATGGATAAAGAAAATATGGTGTGTGTATATATATACACACATATATATGTATATATACATATATACACACACATGTAATATATGTGTATATAATACATGTAATATATGTGTAACACCCCACACATAATGGAATATCATTCAGCCTGTAAAAGGAAGGAAATTCTAATATTTGCCAGCTAGAAAAAGAACCAAACAGAGACTTGAAAAACCACAGGAAAGGTCAATGACACTGAGAGCTGATTCTCTGAAAATATAAACAAAATTGATAAACCTTTAGCCAGACTCATCAAGTAAAAAAAGAGCGATAGCCCAAATCAATAAAGTCAGAAACGAAAAAGGAGAGGTTACAGCCAACACCAGAGGGATACAAAGGGCAGTCAAAGACCACTGAGAACAACTATATACCAGTGACTGGACAACCTAAAAGAAGTGGACAAATTCCTAGAAAAGTATAATCTCCCAAGACCGAACAAGGAAGAATTAGAAAATATGAACAGACCAATTACTAGTAATGAAATTGAATCAGTTTAATAAAAACAAAAACAAACTTCCCAACAACAAAAAGTTCACAACCAAATGCCTTCACAGGTGAATTCTACCAAATATTTAGAGAAAAGTTAACACCTATCCTTCTCAAAGATTTTTTTTTTTAATTGCAGGGGAAGGAGTGCTTCTGAACTCATTCTGCAAGGCCATTATCACCCTGATACCGAAAACAAAGATATCACAAAAAATGAAATTTAAAGGTCAATATCAACGATGAACATAGATGCCAAAATTCTCAACAAAATATCAGCAGACTGAATCAAATAAATGTATTAAAAGGATTATACATCATGATCAAGTGGGATTTATCTCAAAGATGCAAGATTTTTCAATAGCTGCAAACCATTTTATGTACCACATTAACAAATTGAATAAAAACCCCATAATCATCTCAATAGATGTAGAAAAAGCTTTTGGATGAAATTAAGCAACCATTTATAATTTTGTAAAAAAAAAACTCTACAGAAAGTGAGCATAGCAAAAACATACCTAAACATAATAAAAGCCATATATGAAAAGCCCACAGGGAATATCATATTCAAAGGTGAAAAGCTGAAAGCATTTATTCTAAGGTCAGGAACAAGGCATCAACGCCCACTCTCACCACTTTTTTTGAACAAAGTATTGGAAGTCCTAGCCACAAAAATCAGGCGAGAAAAAGAAATAAAAGAGAATCCAAATTGGAAAGGAAGAAATAAAACTGCCACTGTTCTCAGATGACATGATACTATACAAAGAAGGTCCTGAAGATGATACCAGAAAACTACAAGAGCTCATCAATGAATGTAGTAAAGTTCTAGGATACAAAACTAATATACCAAAACCTGCTGCATTTCTATACACTAAAATGCAAGATGAGAAAGGGAAATTAAGGAAACAATTTCATGTGTCTTAAAGAATAAAACACCATTTTCCTTTAGTGAAAGGAACTTCCCTTAATGTTTCTTGTAGTACAGGTCTGCTAACAATAAATGCTCTCAGATTCTGCTTGTCTAAAAATGTCCCTTTAGGTATGGAGAGAAGGGAGCTCTCCTATACTGTTGGTGGGAATGTAAATTGGTACAGCCACGAGGGAGAAAAGTATGGAGGTTTCTTAAAAGACTAAAAATAGAGCTACCATATGACCCTGCAGTCCCTGTCTTGGGCATGTATCTGGAGAAAAACATAGCCCTAAAAGATTCATGCGCCCTAATGTTCATTGCAGCACTGTTTACAACAGCCAAGAGATAGAAGTAACCTAAATGCCCATTGGCAGAGGAATGGATAAAGAAGATGTGGTATATATATACAAGGGAATGTTACTCAGCCATTAAAAAGAATAAAACAACGCGATTTTCAGCAACACAGATGGATCTAGAGAGTGTCAGAGTGAGTGAAGTAAGTGAAACAGAGAAGGAGAAATATCATATGATGTCCCTTATACGTGGAATCTAAAAAGAAATGATACGAATGAACTTACTTACAAAACAGAGACTCACAGACTTAGAAAATGAACTTATAGTTGCTGGGTTGAAGGATGGGGGATGAAGGGGTAGTTAGGGAGTTTGGGATTGACATGTACACACTGCTATTTTAAAATGGATAACCAAGGACCTACCGTCTGCAGTGTGGGACTCTGCTCAATGTTATGTGGCAGCCTAGACAGGATATGAGTTTGGGGAAGAAATGATACATGCATATGTATGGCTAGGTCCCTTTACTGTTCACCTGAAATTATCACAACATTGTTAATCAGCTATATATACCTCAATACAAAATAAAAAGTTTAAAAAATTAAAACGTCCCTTTATTTTTTTGCCTTGTTACCCATTTTTGCTGAATATACAATTCTACTTTTTTTTTTCCTTTCTTTGTGCTGAATATAATGAGACTGCTTTCTTTAGAGTTTTAAGTGTGTCCAAATCTGGTTCCCAGTCTTGAAGGGAATCAGAAGAGGAGCAGATAAGAGCCTGACTCCAGTTCAGTTGCCTCAGTTTAGTACACGTCATGCGGCTGCAGATGCTAAGTCGCTTCAGGCATGTCTGACTCTGTGCGACCCCATAGACGGCAGCCCACCAGGCTTCCCTGTCCTTGGGATTCTCCAGGCAAGAACACTGGAGTGGGTTGCCATTTCCTTCTCCAATGCATGAAAGTGAAAAGTGAAAGAGAAGTCACTCAGTCGTGTCCAACTCTTCGCGACCCCATGGACTGTAGCCCACCAGGCCCCTCCGTCCATGGGATTCTCCAGACAAGAGTACCGGAGTAGGTTGCCATGCCCTTCTCCAATGTCACAGTAGCAGTAATAAATGTAGAAGACAGACTCCACACTGGGTCTGGCCAGGTAAGAACTTCTAAGTTGGGCAGTCGTATTAATCAAGCTTATGAAGTTTCAACTCTCCATGGCCCTAAAGGATAAGGTTTGGTGGAGTCTAGAAGTGATTCTGTTGGTTTATAAATTCCTAAATCTTCTGTAGAGGTTAAGTATATAAATAAATCTTTTTTTTTCCCTTGCCAGAGAACTGTCCAATAGGCTTCCGAGGAGCCAAGATTCATCCATTTGAAAACGACATAAGACTGCCCCATCAGCTACCTCTTTTACTTGCACATGGTTCTTTCCTCTCCCTGGACCTAAGAAAACTTAATCATAAATGACATTAGAGACCCTACTGGTGAAGCATACATTTAGAAATATTTTTGCTTTCTATTGGTGTTTTAACACTAGAATAGCAATTTTATTTCTCTTTCCCAGCCATAAGTCCTGACCGGAGACACAAAGACCAGCCAAAAAGACTTGGTCTAACAAATAAGTTAGTGATTATTTTGGCTAATGAGATCCAAGAGAGAAGAATTGTAAACTAACTCTCTCCTTTGTTTGTGAATCTAACTTAGATATAAAGAAATACTTGACCATGAGTTGCCCTTGAAGATAAAAGTTTCACTAAAAATTTTCCCTCCTGTGTGCTTCGCTTTGGAGGTTCCTAAGAAATCTATCACCAGCCTATGAATAGCTGGCTTTCTTAGCATTTACTGGTTGCCTCAAAGGTGGTTCAGTAGTAAAGAATCCACCTGGCAATGCAGGAGACACGTGTTTGATCCCTGACCCCTGGAGGAGCCCACATGCCATGGAACAACTGAGCCCGGGCACCACAACTACTGAGTCTGTGCTCTAGAGCTCAGAAGCTGCAACTGCTGAGCCCACGTGCCACAACTACGGCTGCCCGAGCACCTGGAGCCCATGCCCCACAACGAGAGAAGCCACCACAATGAGGAGCCCATGCACTGCAACTAGAGAGGAGCCTCCGCTTGCCGCAACTAGAGAAAAGCCCACCAGCACCAAGACCCAGTACAGTCAAAAAGAAAAAAAAACTCGTCTGGCCAGCAGGGAGCAGAACAAACCAGAGATGAGCCCAGCGCTGGGCTTCCCTGGTGGCTCAGATGGTAAAGACTCAGCCTGCAATGCAGGAGACCCCAGTTCAATCCCTGGGTTGGGAAGGTCCCCTGGAGAAGGAAATGGCAACCCACTCTGTATTCTTGCCTGGAGAATTCCATGGACAGAGGAGCCTGGCATGCTGCAATCCATGGGGTTGCAAAGAGTCAGACACGACTAAGCAACACACTGGAGCTCAGTGACACACCTAAGGGCCTTACTGATCCCTAGAATGGACAGATGTTAAGTTTTCATTGTAACAGGTCAGGATATCAAAGGATGGTTGGCATAAATCTTCACCATTCTTGGTAAAACTAGAATCATATGTTCTACGGTCTATGATAGAGGGAAAAGTTCTACTGGATCTCACAGACCATAACTTCTTTCCAGAGTCACACTATTCTACAACAGTGAATCTTAACTTTGAGGGGGGGACATGGAACCCTTTGCGAATATCATGATAATATTTTGCCCTTTCAGAAAAAATCCTATTCTCTCTCTTGACACACACCATGAGAGAAGCATGCACTCCAGGCAACAAATTATTAATTCTTAACAAATTATTAATTAATAAGAATTAATTCCTAAAGTTAATCCTTACTAATTGATGATAATCACTACCAAAACATAATAGAACAGAATGTGATATTGATTCCCCTTCAACATTCTGACCCAAGAAAGAACAAGTGGTTCTCTTAATAACTCAATCTTAGCTGTAAAAAATCAAAGACTTCATGAAGGCTAAGGAATCTACAAACAGAAATAAATTATAACCAAATGACCTGATTTACCAGGCATGTCTGCCTTCTAAAGATACTGGTTCCATCACCTCAGCTCTACAAAGCCCAAACTAAACAAAGGGAGATTCCAAGAAAAAAAGAGAATCAGAATTGTAAGCTCTTGAGGGACAAAAAAGGAAAAGTCCAGCTTTATATTGCATTCTGTTCGATGAGTGCTAAGTCTCTTCAGTCATGTCCAACTCTTTGTGACCCCGTGGACTACAGCCCACCAGGCTCCTCTGTCCATGGGATTCTCCAAGCAAGAGTACTGGAGTGGGCTGCTGTGCCCTCCTCTAATGGATCTTCCCAACCCAGGGATCAAACCCACATCTCCTGTGGCTTCTGCATTGCAGGAGGATTCTTTACCGCTGAGCCTACAAATATGACACCTGATAGGCTTTCGTGTAATCTACAACCAAAATGAAGTCAGTTGTTCAAATGTGTGCAAAATTTCTATTCTTTCTAAATCAACAGTTGCAAAGACAGGCTATGCACTTAGACAAGAGGTGAATACAGGCTGAGATAAAAATCCCTGAGTGTAACTATAATAGGGAGTTCCTTTATCTTAAGATGACTTAGAAAGCAAAGTGAAAGTGAAAATCGCTCAGTCATTTCTGACTCTTTGAGATCCCATGGATATACAGTCCATGGAATTCTCCAGGCCAGAATACTGGAGTGGGTAGCCTTTCCCTTCTCCAGGGGATCTTCCCAACCCAGGGATCAAACCCAGGCCTCCTGCATTGCAGGCGGATTCTTTACCAGCTGAGCCACCAGGGGAGCAAAACCTTCCGTAATATTTCTAACACTTAGAGCAGGGGTCCCCAACCTCCAAGATCTAATGCCAGATGATCTGAGGTGGAGCTGATGTAATAACAGTAGAAATAAAGGATACTATAAAGGTGTAACCATCGTGAAACCATCCCCTCATTCTGGTCCTTCGAAAAACTACCTTCCACAAAACAGGTCCCTGGTGTCAAAAAGGTTTGGGACCACTGACTTAGAGGACTTATTTCGGGGAGTTTCTGAGAGATCTATGGCCAGATTGAAGAAAGTTATCTTTTTTGCACTGAAGGTTATCTATCGTACCTTGCTCTCCTTGTAGTAACAGAGGCTTCAAAGACACAAGAGAGTACAGCAAAAGGTGGTGGCCTTTCTGGGAAAGAGGAACTAACTTGTAGTGTGAATGAGTATAAGAACAATGGGTATTGACCAGTCAGACACCTAAAAGTGCAGGCAGGGTTATCTGGAAAGAGGATTTAGGAATCCGTTGCTTTATCTCACCCTTTTTCATATACTTTCAGTTGTAATAGGGTCCAAGATGTCATGAGAGTGAGTTAATTACAGCAGAAATAAACATGCTAAAGGACCAGGGCTCTGGGGTTGTCTCTATCACAACACCAGATCCAAGAGGACATGGATCCAGCTGTACCTAGCAGAAGGATGAGTTTATTAGTCTACCATGGGTTACAAATGTTGAGACGAAGGAGTCTGGAAGCCTGAGGGTCCCGTGAACCCAGAAACAAGAGAAAATTTAAATGAGATGGCAAAGAATAAAGCCATTTTTTTGTATAGAACTTCATCTTATTTCAGTATTCTTTGGACCTGGGAAAGAGTATAAGAGAATTGAGTAGATCAGTCAGTAGGCATGCATGAAGTGAAGCAATCTGAAGGGAGCCACCTGAGGAATCTCTGGGTATACAGGGAAGCATACGGTTCATGGCCACTTAAGGTGACTTAACTCATTTAATGAAAACCAGGGCTTAAAAAAAAAAAAACTGATTACAAATGCAGAAGATGTTCAGATAGTTGAGAGATGAGAGTGCTGCAGCCTGTAGGCACTTTCTGTGAAGAAAAGCCCACGGCTGACAAAAGCACCAGGGAGCCGGCTCAAACATGAATGTGTCAAGGTGACAGGCCCTGAATCTCCTACTGTGGATTCTTGAGAGAGACAGGCATGCATAAAACCATGTGTTCTTTCGCTCAGCGCTAAGGCAGTCCTTCAATCCTTCATCTTTTCAACTAGAAAGAAAACTTAAGCAGAGAATCACAGACTTGGAAGGGCCCTTAGAGATGATGTAGTCAAACTTTCATTTTACAGTTGAAGAAACTGAACGAGACCAGAGGAGGTAGAGTGATTTGCTCAAGGTCACACACATGGGTGGTTCATGACAGATCAGGAATTTAAGCCCTTAGGTCAACTCTTCTACTCTAATATTCTTTGCAAGACACTCTATTTTGATCTGTGCCACAAATTCATCTAACTACTATAAAGGTGAAACTTGAGACGCAAAGAAAATGGGTTATCATAGACAACGGGTTATCATAGACAACCTCCGTGTAGCTCCATCTGATCTCTTTAGCCTGTCAACGTCTGTCTGGCCCTGTTGTTGTTTTAGAAGCTAAGTTCTGTCTGACTCTTTGTGACCCCATGTATATTATGGCCCATTTAGGCTCCTCTGTCCATGAGATTTCCCAGGCAAGAATGCTACAATGGTTTCCCATTTCTTTCTCCAGGGGACCTTCCCAATCCAGGGATTGAATCCACATGTCCTACTTGGCAGGCAGATTCTTTACCACTGAGCACCTGGGAAGACTCTACCTGGCCTAAGAGCTAATAAAATCAATTAGTGATAAGGCATGTGATTGGGCATATCTAACTGTCATATGCAAATCACCTGCATATGACTAGTGCTACAAAATGGACTTTTTTTTTCTGTCCCAATAAAAGACTAACCATAGTAAAGATTACCAATATATGTAAGATTTTAAGCATTGTTAGGGTGTTGGCTTATGATTATAAGGAAGTTTTTAATGTGAGATATTTTACCATGCTAATTTTCCCTTTGGTATTTATCCATAAAAAGAAAAAGACAAATTCAACAGACATTTAAGTTTCTTCTCACATGAAGGCAAATTTTGACTTCTCATGGTTCCCAAAATATAGATCCTAAATATTTCATAAAACATCATGAACATATACACATGGCTATATATAACCAACAAGGAAACTATACTGAATATTTTATAATAACCTATAAAGGAAAAGAATTTGGAAAAGAATATATGTAACAATCGCTTTGCTGTATACCTGAAACTAATTCAACATTGTAAATCAACTATACTTCAATAAAAAACAAAAATAAAATAGAAAACATATTATGAACAGAACACAAGAACACAGACTTTTAAAACTTTGTAACAAGTGCTGTTAAAAATCACAGTGTAAGAAAGTGGGAGAAATTCTTCAAATCTTCATGTATGGACATTTCAAAAACTAGAATTTACTTTCCTCTTTCAGGATAGAGTTTGGGTCCTTCCTCCTTCCTGGAAGGTGACTTCTTGCTTTGAGTTTACCAAGGACAGTGATTTAATAGAGGGGATTCATCCCATTAGAGGAATCACAGCATTCTAAGCAAGGCAGAGTGGATCATTCCGTAGGACTACGTGCACCCCATCACTAACAGCTGCCAGACATACACACAGACTGAAAGGTATTCAGATTTGATTGGGAAGTATACTGGTGGTGACGGTGTGCTCAGTCACGTCCGACTCCTTTAGACCCCATGGACTGTAACCCACCAGGCTCCCCTGCCCTTAGAATTTTCTAGGCAAGAATACTGGCGTGGGTTGCCGTTTTCAGGGAATCTTCCTGACCCATGGATTGAATCTGCATTTCTTGTGTCTCCTGCATTATCAGGCAGATTCTAAACCACTAGCATCACCTGGGAAGCCCAGGCTATTATGATTGAGGGAGTTTACAAGGGCTAATATCCAGAATATGAAGAAGTATTGCCATACAGAACACAGCAGCAGGAGCTTGGTGACAAATCAGAATGAAACAAATGACCATTTTAATACAATCCGCCCTTGGCTCTTGTATGGTTATTTATGAGGAGAAGTGGATGGAACACTCCTGTAATTACAGATACAAGAGTAAAGGCAAAATAAACAGTATCACATACTCATTTGCAGGACGAGTGGTTATGAAGTTTTGGTTTTGTTGCTCTTCCCACTGCCTCTCCTGCACCTCTCACAGGATGACTGAAGATACCAGGACGGAGGGCTAAACACCCAGGAGGAGGAGCATCTTGGTCTTCCTGTGTGTACTAAGGAGCTGTGCTTATGGTGAATGGCAAAAGTAGCTCATCAGAGAGCACTCTTACCTCCTATTCATTTATCCGTCTGATTTCTGCTGCAACACCTTAGTTGAAACTGATTTTCTGAGTGTCTCTGGTGACTACTCAATTATATTTGATAGGTTCCTTTTAATAGGATCCTCCAAGTCATCTTTGATTCCCTTTGGCATCATTGACCTTCTACTTACTCTTGAAACTCTCTTGACTTGGGATGACATCAAGGTGATTCCCATCTGTGGCCAACCCCTCTCAGTTCTTTCACCAGCGATGCTCCCTCAGACCCATCAGTGCAGGCATTCCCTGACAATCCTTTTGCATCTCCTTGTACTTACTGTCTTGGCAATCCCATTAGTTCTCCTGTCACAAATTCACCATCAGCTCTCTCCATACAATTATACTTTGTCTTAGTCACTCAGTCATGTCCAATTCTTTATGACCCCATGGACTGGGGCCCACGAGGCTAGGCAAGAACACTGGTGTGGGTAGCCATTCCCTTCTCCAGGGGATCTTCCTGACCCAGGGATCAAACCCAGGTCTACCACATTGCAGGCAGATTCTTTACTGTTTGAGCCACTAGAAGTTTTCTAAAATGAACACAGCAATTCCTTTAATACTCCCAACAACCTACTTTTATTATGCTATGCTAAGTCACTTCAGTCGTGTCCAACTCTGTGCGACCCCATGGATGGCAGCCCACCAGGCTTCCATGTCCCTGGGATTCTCCAGGCAAGAACACTGGAGTGGGTTGCCATTTCCTTCTCCAATGCATGAAAATGCAAAGTGAAAGTGAAGTCGCTCAGTCGTGTCCGACTCTTCATGACCCCATGGACTGCAGCCTACCAGGCTCATCTGTCCATGGGATTTTCCAAGCAAGAGTACTGGGGTGGGGTGCCATAGAGAAGGAAACTGAGAGACTCAGAGAGGTGAAGTCAACTGCCTAGGGGTTCAAAGTCAGAAGGTCTATAAACTTAATCCGAGCTCTTAGGTCTAGTGCTTTTTCACCACACCATAAATGTAATGCCTCCAAACATTTCCAAATACATACACTAATGCCCCATCTTCTTCACCAAGTCCCAGACAAATAACACTTCACCCACTTAATAAGAAACTAGATCCAAATATCCTTATAACTTGCCATATTACCCAAGAGCTTCCTCTGTTAACCTCAGTTTTCTTAACTGAAATACAATTGACACGTAGCATTGTATTAGTTTCAGGTATACAACACAATGATTAGATATTTATATATATTGCAAATTTATGCAAGTCTAGATGCAAAGAACTGACTCATTTAAAAAGACTCCAATGCTGGAAAGATTGAAGATGGGAGGAGAAGGGGACGACAGAGGATGAGATGGTTGGATGGCATCACCGACTCAATGTACATGAGTTTGAGTAAACTCTGGGAGTTGGTGATGGACAGGGAGGCCTGGCGTACTACAGTCCATGGGGTCGAAAAGAGTCGGACACAACTGAGCGATTGAACTGACCTGAAGTCTAGCTAACATCTGTCATCATAGTTCTTTTTTTCTTGTGATGAGACTTTTTAAGATCTACTCTCTTAGTAACTTTCAAATTTACAATATAATTAACTATGGTCACCATGCCATATGTTACATCCCTAGGACTTATTTTAGAATCACAGGCTTATACTTTTTAACTCCTTTCACTTATTTCACTTACCCCCTGCCTCTGGCAACTGCCAATCTGTTCTCAGTATCCATGAGTTCAGTTTTGGGGATTTTCATTTGTTTTATTGATTTATATTCCACATGAAAGTGAGATCAGACAGAATTTGTCTTTCTCTGACTTATCCACTTAACATAATGCCTTCAAGGTCTATCCACATCATTGCAAATGGCAAGATTTCCTTCTTTTTAGGACTGGATACAGAGGATGAGATGATTGGATGGCATCACTAATTCAATGGACATGGGTTTGGGTGGACTCCGGGAGTTGGTGATGGACAGGGAGGCCTGGCGTGCTGCAGTTCATGGGATCGCAAACAGTCAGACATGACTGAGTGACTGAATTGAACTGAACTATTCCATTATATGTACATATTTGTGTGTGTATATATATTTATATGGACCACATTTTCCTTACCCATTCATCCATCAATAGACATTCTATTTTTTATAATGCAGTCAGTATATCCCTGGTTACAAGTACTTGGACATATCTTTAATGTTTCTATTTGCTACCAATCAGTTGCTACATTTGAGAAACTGCACCTTTAAATATCTCTTGTATCTCCCACCAACACTTTTTTTTAAATATAAATTTATTTATTTTAGTTGGAGGCTAATTACTTTACAATATTGTATTGGTTTTGCCATACATCAACATGAATCCACCACGGGTGTACACGTGTTCCCCATCTTGAACCCCCCTCCCACCTATATGCGAGACAGCAAAAGAGACACAGATGTATAGAACAGTCTTTTGGACTCTGTGGGAGAGGGCGAGGGTGGGATGATTTGGGAGAATGGCATTGAAACATGTATAATATCATATGTGAAACCACCCAACACTGTCAATGCACAGTGCTCCTGTCTTTGTTCTGGTTTGTAGATTGCTTTCCTAAAGATCTGTGCTAGTGGACTATTAACCTAATGTGTACTAATATATTAGTAACGTACCTATCTCCCGTCTCTCCTCTAATTTACTCTATGCCCTGCCTCTGAATTAATCTTCCTTCACTTGCTTTCAGTGGCTCTGCACTGCCTTTAGAAGAAAGTCCAAAGGCTCAAAGTCCCATATGATTAAGGCCCAAGTCTATCAAGAACTTTATCCACACTTCCTTATCTCATGCACTCTCCACTGAGCCACTCCAGACTATTTAGTGCTCACACAAAGATATTTTCTGATGGTAGGTGATCAAAAAATATTTGTTACATTATTGGGTTGACCACAAATTTCGTTCTGGTTTTTCCATAAAATGTTACAGAAAAAGCCAAATGAAATTTGTGGCCAACACAATAAATCAAACCTGTTTGGAATGAGTTGGTTTTATTTCACTATTTGACAGTCAAGAGATTCAAAATCACTTCCTTTTAAGCTGCCATTCTCACTAGGTAGCCCTTCTTTGGATAAGTGTCCTAAAGCTGTCTTCTTTCCCTTCTCCTAGACATCTGTATGTGCATATTTGCTTTCATCGCACAAATGAGTAACTTAAAAATTTGCAGACATCTGTTGTTGTACTTCAGCCAATACACTATATTGTATGCCAACCAAAATTATTAAAATGATACAAAATTGGTGATATATTCATTTTCCATGAAAAAAAATATTGTAAATGCTGAAAACTCATTGTAATAGCTTTTATTCTCTCCCAGCATGTAAAATAAATTATTCTCTTCTGTATAATAGCTAAAGTGCAGTTCTAGAAAACTTTGGATTTCAGAAATTTACGTGTAAAGTTAACAAAAATAATTTGTTAAATCTGCTCATATCAGACGCATTCTAATAATTACCAACTAGAATAAGTGGAGAGGCCTCAAGAGTCACACAATCTCTGAGTGAGATACAAAGTCTCTATGGTCTCTGAGACAGTTACCTAGATAGATACACTAAGAAATAAAATCCTGAAGAGGGATCAAAATAGTAAATTGACAGAATAAAGCCTCCATTTATGCTGTGTTATATCTTAAAATGTTAGTCTCAAAGTTCAGTTCAGTTCAGTCACTCAGTCGTGACTGCAGCACGCCAGGCCTCCCTGTTCATCACCAACTCCCAGAGTTCACTCAGACTCATGTCCATTGAGTTGGTGATGCCATCCAACCATCTCATCCTCTGTTGTCCCTTCTCCTCCTGCCATCAATCTCAAAAAATAGCATAATTGGCTGTAGCTCATTTGACTCAACATAGAGGTAAGGCAAGAACAGTGAAGGCAAACATCTCGCACTAGATGTCATTTACTTTAACAGCACTCAATAGTGGACATTCTATTCTGCCTAATGACTCTAAGAAAATTCATCTTATGCAATTAGAATATTAAGACTATCAAAAAAAAAAGGAATTTACTTAAAGATGCAAAAGAGCAATGGAATATTACTCAGCCATAAAATGAATGAAATAATACCATTAATACCAACATGGATGGACCATTGTCATCCATGTGAAGTTTGACTGAGTCAAACTCAGAGATTGTCATACTGAGTGAAGTCAAACAGAGAAAGACAAATATCACATGATAACTGCTTATATGCGGATTATATTTTGGGGGGCTCCAAAATCACTGCAGATGGTGACTGTAGCCATGAAATTAAAAGATGCTTGCTCCTTGGAAGGAAAGCTATGGTAAACCCAGACAGCATATTAAAAAACAGAGACATCACTTTTCTGACAAAAGTCTGCATCATGAAAGGATGGTCTTTCCAGTAGTCATGTATGGGTATGAGAGTTGTACCATAAAGAAGGCTGAGCACTGAAGAACTGAAGCTTTTGAATTGTGCTGCCGGAGAAGACTCTTGAGAGTCCCTTGGACAGCAAGGAGATCAAACCAGTCAATCCTAAAGGAAATCAACCCTGAATATTCATTGGAAGGACGGATGTTGAAGTTCCAATACTTTGTCCACCTGATGCAAATAGCAACTCATTTGAAAAGACCCTGATGCTGGGAAAGATTGAAAGCAATAGGAGAAGGAGCCAACAGAGGATTAGATGGTTGGACGTTATCACCAACTCAATGGACATGAGTTTGAGCAACCTTTGGGGGATAGTGGAGGACAGGGAAGCCTGGCATGCTGCAGACCATGGGATCTCAAAGAGGGACACAGCTTAGGGACTGAACAACAACAATATGTGGAATCTTTTTCTAAAAAGTGCTACAAATGAATTTATTTACAAAACAGAAACAGAGTCACAGATGTAGAAAACAAACATCGTTATGAGGGAGGAATAGGTGGGGAGGGATGAACTGGGAGATTGGGACTGACATACACCCACTACTATATATAAAATAGATAATAAGGACCTACTATATAGCAAAAGGAACTCTACTCAATACTCTATACTGGCCTACATGGGAAAAGAATCTAAAAAAGAGTGGATATATGTATAACTGAATCATTTTGCTGTATGCTAGAAACTAATGGAGAAGGCAATGGCACCCCACTCCAGTACTCTTACCTGGAAAATCCCATGGACGGAGGAGCCTGGTGGGCTGCAGTCCATGGGGTCGCAAAGAGTCGGACACAACTGAGCGACTTCACTTTGACTTTTCACTTTCATGCATTGGAGAAGGAAATGGCAACCCACTCCAGTGTTCTTGCCTGGAGAATCCCAGGGACGGGGGAGCCTGGTGGGCTGCAGTCTATGGGGTCGCACAGAGTCTGACAGAAACTAACACAACATTGTAAATGAACAGTACTCAAAAAAAAAAAAAGACAGATACAAAATAGCACTGTAAAACTGCTGCAGAGCTGTATTCCTCTACTCTGTTCAGGAGGACATCTCCAACTGTCTCATTTAAGGAGAAATTTCTGGGGACTGATCCACTCTGTTGCTTCTCCAAACAACTCCTTTGGGCCAAAGCTTCCAGTTGGAGTCTCAAGCTACCCATAGTCTTCCTGTAGCAGCGGGCAGGCCAGTCCATAGCCCAGCTCTATGCTTACACTACTTCCTCCATTCCCTCCTTTGGCTCTGCTCCCTTCTGTTTCTTTGTCCAGAGCCTTTTCAGGGAAAGACCATCACATACAAAAGTGAATTAGGAAGTTAGAATCATGGTCCTGACTTTACCCCTAACTAGCAGAGTGGCCTTAGCCAATTTCCTTATCTTTAAAAAAAAAAAAATTTAATGTGGACAATTTTTTAAGTCTTTATTGAATTTGTTACAGTATTGCTTCTGTTTTATGTTTTGCTTGCCTTTTTTTTTTTTTTTTTTTTCAGGCACTAGGCATGTCGGATCTTAGCTCCCCAATCAGGGATCAAACCCACACTTGTTCCATCTTTATTTTTCTTTCTTTATATGTAATAACTGGAAACACATTTCTCATTACTGTTGTGAGAATCCAATGAAATACAGTCCAGTAAACCATCTGGAAAAGAACACAAGTACCCATGTCTCTGGCCCACCATCTACAAACATCTATATTGACACTGTTCTGAACTTAAAAGAGTATACAAACTGAAGTGTGGAGAGTGACATTCCTAGCACCATATAAGAAAAAAAAAAAAATCAATCAATATAATTCCTGTTTTCTGATTTCAGATCTTGGTATTTTTTTTTAAAAGACCATGAAGGGCTTCTTAATTCCTCTGCCACTAAATCTTTTCACAGAAAGAGGTTTGCTGTTAGAAGTGGTCAAAGACTGTGACGAATTGGAGAGGAAGAGATTCAGAAGGCAAAGAGGTGTGTTCTGGCAATCAATTACTCTAAGGGATGAAAGCGGATTCCTGAAATTTTTGTGGAGGTACAAAATTAGACTTTAGGGTGTGAGAAAGGTAAAGGAACTATAAAAGAAAGAAAATGAATGTGGAAAATTACTAAAGGTTAAAGAGCTGCCTTAGATTTCATCATTGATCCTTTGGGGAAACAATGAAACATCCCACAAAAGGTCACAATATGGCCCTTTTCTAACACCTTTTCTTTGCACTTCATCTCATACACCCTCTACTGTAGCTGCCTTAACATCCCAGAGATCCCCAGAGGCAGCCAGTTTTCTCTCTATTCTCATGGCCTTTGACTGGCTTGAATCATCTTCCTGGAATTCCTTTTGTTTGATTCTTTTCCTAATTACAAAAGTTAAAAGCCTTGGTGCAGGGAAGGACTACACACTCCAAAAAAGTTGTTATCCCCCAATTTGCCTCTCGGAACCTTCAGCTACAGATAATAGATAACAACTGCCCCATTCTCTGGAGAAGGCAATGGCATCCCACTCCAGTACTCTTGCCTGGAAAATCCCATGGACGGAGGACCCTGGTAGGCTGCAGTCCATGGGGTCGCTACGAGTCAGACACGACTGAGCGACTTCTCTTTCACTTTTCACTTTCATGCATTGGAGAAGGAAATGGCAACCCACTCCAGTGTTCTTGCCTGGAGAATCCCAGGGATGGCAGAGCCTGGTGGGCTACCATCTATGGGGTCGCACAGAGTCAGACACTACTGACGCGACTTAGCAGCAGCAGCAGCAGCCCCATTCTCTAACAAGAGGTGCTAGACAAACTATGCTTGTTGTTTAGTCACTAAGTCATGTCCAATTCTTTTGCAACCCACCAGGCTCCTCTGTCCACGGGATTTCCCAGGCAAGAATATTGGAGTGGGTTGCCATTTCCTTCTCCAAGTTATCTTCCCGACCCAGGGAATGAACCCAAGTCTCCTGCACTGGCAGGCAGATTCTTTATCACTGAGCCATCAGGGAAGCTCAGACACCCTATAGGACTTGCCTATTAAAGACAGTGAAATGGGTTTGGGTACATTTATCCAACACACACATCGAAGAAGGCTACAGAATCACTGAGGAGAATAATCAGAGCAGATTTATTTGCGGTGATTTAGTTACTGACCTCGGAGGATGAGTCTAAGGCATTTTCCATCCCCTGTTCTCCTCTGCCTTGAGGTAAGTGAAAGGAGCATCAAAAGCAACACGGAGTGTAGGGGACAGGATGGGGGCTAGGAGAGTCCTTGCCAGAGGGCACCCTGCTTGCTCAGTGCCCCAGGCTAGAGGTTTGATGAGCTGAGCACATACACTCACTGGCCTGCCTGTCGGAGCTGAGGGAGAACAAGTTCTTTGAAGGAAGTCACCCTTCCTGAGTCTGGCAAGACAGGGAGGCAAATATTTCCTGCGGCCTCAGTAACACAGAAAATCACTGAGCCTGAGACATCTTGAAAGCTGATTGCTGAAGAGGATACCCAACTGAAAAGGTATCACAACCGAAAGACTGGTGGTTCCCAAAGGACAAGGGGGTGGGGAGGGATGAATTGGGAGTTTGGGATGAGCAGATGCAAACTATTACATATTGAATGAATGAACAAGGTCTGACTGTACAGCACAGAGATATAATCAATATCCTAGGATAAACCATACTGAAAAAGAATATTCTTTAAAATAATGTATATATAAGTATAACTGGATCAATCTGCTGTATAGCAGAAATGGATACAACATAGCAAATTAACTACACTTCAGTAAAAAGAAATAATAAAACTGAAAAAAATTCTGTGAGAAAGTATAAATGTTAAAACTAGAAAATAAAAGCTTAAAAAAAAAAAACAAAAAAGGATAAGTCCATCAGAAAGGAACATTTGAGGTTTTGTGGGGCCTGGCTGAAATACATATAGAATTTGGGGGAGTCTACTTTTATGTATATAAAACCAGCCACAAAATTAAAGGTTTATTTGGAATAAGAAAATAAGGAGGGCTTCCCTGGTGACTCAGTGTAAGGAATCCGCCTGCCAATGCGGAAGACATGGATTCGATCCCTGATACAGGAAGATCCCACATGCCTTGGAGCAACTAAGCCCACGTACCACAGCCATTGAGCCTGTGCTCCAGAGCCGGGGAGCCGCAACAACTGAGCCCACGTGCCACAACTACTGAAGCCCGAGCGCCCTACAGCCCGCGCTCTGCAACAAGAGAAGCCACCACAAAGACAACTGTGTGCATTGTAACTAGAAAGTAGCCTCTGCTCACCACAACCAGAGAAAAGACCTCACAGCAATGACGGCCCAGTGCAGCCAAAAAGTAACATTTTTTTTTTTTAAATTAGAAGGGGACGACCGAGAATGAGATGGCTGGATGGCATCACTGACTCAATGGACGTGACTCTGAGCGAACTCCGGCAGTTGGTGATGGACAGGGAGACCTGGCGTGCTGCAATTCATGAGGTCGCAAAGAGTCAGACACAACTGAGCGACTGAACTGAACTGAACTGAATGAAACACAAATTTGTAAAAGCTGGACAAATGCCTCCAACAGCATAAATCCATAAAATAATATTTTCATTAATAATCTGACATGTTTCCATAATAGTTTCTTCCCTAAAATTTCTTTCGGCTGCATACTTTCAAAACCTGCTCCCTATGAAACAAGAGAAGAATTGAAAGATCACTTAGTCTTACCTCAGGTATCATTGAATTGACTTTTTAAAACTGTGTATTGCTGAGACAGTTTCTTTCTGCTTTAAATATTATTTTATTGATGCAAAGTGAGTTTTTAAGATTATCAAGTTGGGGAAACTCTGAACAGTTTCTTTCATATCTGTAATATCTGGAAGGGTTTTTCACATACTACCTCGGAGCCTCCTATGTTTCAAATCCTGCTTCTTCTCCATGAGCCACATGCTTCAGTGGCCAGGTGCCATCAGACATAATGTTAGTAAAACCTCTGCCCCTGAAGCTTCCTGTGACAGTGACAACTGGAATATCTCTAGAAGCCTTTTCACATTGGATGGGGAACAAAATCTTGTGACTTTTGAACCACGCAAATATATCCCTCTCTACCCTAACTAAATAAATCTCAAATCAACTTCCTCTTCATCAGTTCCCTCAAGTTCCCATAAGCCCTCCCAGTTCACTAGCCACCAGGAGAAGTATTTGAGAGGGAAAACAAAGTCAACAGCTGTTTGTGTCAAAACAGCACCCTCTTCCACATTTTACAAAAGCACAGGACCCTGTGAACACACTGCTAGGACACTTTCCAGGGCCTTGACCAGAGCCTGTCCAGGTGAAGGGCTCGGAGGCAGAGTCATCATTAGCCTCTGGGTGCATCCACTTCCATATGTGGTCATGTAATTGGTGTAGGCACTGAGGAGACAGAAGATGTCAGCTCAGTAAGTTTAGTTCAGTTGCGTCCGAATGAACGCAGCACTGCAGCACGCTGGGCTTCCTGTCCATCACCAACTCCCAGAGCTTGCTCAAACTCATGTCCTTCGAGTCAGTGATGCCATCCAACCATTGCATCCTCTGTCATCCCATCTCCTCCTGCCTTCAATCTTTCCCAGCATGAGGGTCTTTTCCATGTCAGCTAGAGAATGTATAACGCACACCCGGGAACTGTCCATGGTTAAGGTCCAGAGGCTTTCCCAAAATCCACTAAGTTATCCCCTGAAAGAGCAGGCCAGTGTCTGTAATGACCAAGGGCATTAACAATCAAGAAACAAACCACACCAGCCAAGTAGAAGTCATGTCTGCCTCTCTCTGCCATTCCCTCTCCTTCCCAACCATGAAGCAACCAGAAAACAGCATCATGAATGGGAGACAAGGGGAAGGTAAGAAATGGGGGTAGAGGGTGGGGATTAAAACTACCAGCATGGCTGAGAGGAGGGTGAAGAAAGACAGCCACCCAGGAGTCAGATTGAAGGAGGGGCTCCTTTCAGTCCAAGCTCAGAGACCATACCTACCCTCCCCATTCCCCCCGCCGCCCCCGTCTCCTGCACCTAGGTCAGGTTTTAGCTGTGGTCAAGGGAAGATGTCCATAGGTGGAGGAATGGGACTTTTTCATTCACAGCACATGGGAGTTTCTAATGAGGTTCTGATCATTTATAACTGAAAGCAACAGAAAGCTGTGAAATCTTCCCAACTGAAGCAGAGAAACAGAGCAGATTTAGAGGACAATGGTGGAATTAAGCGTTTTCCTGATTGGACCCTAATGAGCACTTCCTGTTCAATCAACTGCCTACATGTAAAGAAAGAAGCAATTGCTCTTGCTGCAAACAGGGTAAGACCAAACTCCTCAGCCTGGCATGCAGAAGCATCCATCCTGTCCTCCCTGGCCTTCTCTGGTCTGGCCATCTCTTCACCACCGTGATACAACTCAGCACACCCCATCAGCACTGTCTCCCTGGACTTCTGACTCATGCCTTGAATACCCTTCCCCTCCTGCTATCTATCTCCTTTTCTACCTTCAGGGCAAGGTTAGATGCCATCTCCTCAAGAAAGCTATGCTTTACAGCCTCAGGCAAATGAGCAATTCCTTCCTCTGAGCTCCACCACATTCTTTATGGGCCCTTCTTAGGGCACTTAACACACTGCAGGATCTTCTATCTGTGTCTAGTTCTGGCTTTTCCCCTAGGTTGTCATACTCTTCCACATCGAGTGTTCTTTAGTCAAGCTTATACTACACTGTCTTTAATACATACTCCAGAACAAATGCTTTCAGTAAACGTTAGTTACATGAATGAACGCCTTCCTTTTTTTGCCTAATGTAAAAGAATTATATTGGTGGCTCAGTGGTAAAGAATCCGCCTGCCAATGCAGGAGATGCAGGTTTGATCTCTGAGTCAGGAAGATCCCCTGGAGAAAGAAATGGCAACCCACTCCAGTATTCTTGCCTGAGAAATCCCAATGGACAGAGGAGCCTGGTGGGCTACAGTCCACGAGGTCACAAAGGAGTCAGATATGACTTAGCAACTAAACAACAACAGAAGTGTTCAATTGGCTGCTAGTTCTGTGGAAAGAGGCTCCCTTTTCTTAGTGAACACATTCACCTGATTATTACTACTGTTTCAGAATGCTTGAGCCATCCATCCCCAGTTCAGTTCAATTGCTCAGTCCTGTGCAACTCTTTGTGACCCCATGAACCACAGCAGACCAGGCCTCCCTGTCCATCACCAACTCCCAGAGTTCACTGAAACTCATGTGCATCGAGTCAGTGATGCCATCCAGCCATCTCATCCTCTGTTGTCCCCTTCTCCTCTTGCCCCCAATCCCTCCCAGCATCAGAGTCTTTTCCAATGAATCAACTCTTTGCATGAGGTGGCCAAAGTACTGGACTTTCAGCTTCAGCATTAGTCCCTCCAATGAACATCCAGGACTGATCTCCCCTAGGATGGACTGGTTGGATCTCCCTGCAGTCCAAGGGACTCTCAAGAGTCTTCTCCAACACCACAGTTCAAAAGCATCAAAAGCGCTCAGCTTTCTTCACAGTCCAACTTTCACATCCATTCATGACCACTGGAAAAACCATAGGCTTGACTAGATGGACCTTTGTTGGCAAAGTAATGTTTCTGCTTTTGAATATGCTATCTAGGTTGGTCGTAACTTTCCTTCGATGGAGTAAGCGTCTTTTTTAATTTCATGGCTACAGTCACCATCTGCAGTGATTTTGGAGCCCAGAAAAATAAAAGTCTGACACTGTTTCCACTGTTTCCCCATCTGGTTGCCATGAAGTAATGGGACCAGATGCTATGATCTTCGTTTTCTAAATGTTGAGCTTTAAGCCAACTTTTTACTCTACTGTTTCACTTTTCTCAAGAGGCTTTTTAGTTCCTCTTCACTTTCTGCCATAAGGGTGGTGTCATCTGCATATCTGAGGTTATTGATATTTCTCCCGGCAATCTTGATTCTAGCTTGTGTTTCTTCCAGCCCAGCGTTTCTCATGATGCACTCTGCATAGAAGTTAAATAAACAGGGTGACAATACACAGCCTTGATGTACTCTTTTTCCTATTTGGAACCAGTCTGTTGTTCCATGTCCAATTCTAACTGTTGCTTCCTGACCTGCATATAGGTTTCTCAAGAGGTAGGTCAGGTGGTCTGGTATTCCCATCTCTTTCAGAATTTTCCACAGTTTATTATGATCCACACAGTCAAAGGCTTTGGCATAGTCAATAAAGCAGAAATAGATGTTTTTCTGGAACGCTCTTGCTTTTTCGATGATCCATCCCAGGAGATGTCATAATCGAGGGGGAAACCTGAAATAAACTCTTCCATTCGCAATTATTAAGTCATTTCAGTTTAGAAAATTGCCCAATCAGGCACAAATAACAAGCAATCCTCTTGGGTGAAATGATCAATATTTAAACAACATTACCAGAGAGCTCTGGTGATTTTATGAGCGGAAGAAAATGCTCTAAGGTTCAAAGATTTCAGACTCCCAGCAAGTAATAGCTAAGTTATTGATGACACACAACTTTCCCCAGGTCAATCTCCCTGAAAGTATTCTTCCTTCCCTTCCTTCTGCAACACAGCCAACTCCTCTGAGGTATCAGATCTTTGTTTTCACTAATAACCTAATTTACTGTTAATCAAAGTATCACAATCAGATAAACTGAGAAAGCGTACTCTAAGAATTGCTTGAGGTGGAGATGTGGATTGTTAAAGATATTCTGATTGCTGTACAATTCCATTGATTTTAAACCCTGGATGTTGCCTATCTCCCTTGAATCCTAAACATTTGAGCTCATCCTGGGTGTTTGAAAACCTCTGCCTTTATCAAGTTTCCAAATGACTTTAAGCCAGATGGACTTGTCATTCCTTGTATGAATCTGTCTTTAGAACAGGGTAATGTTCACGAGAAACATGTTTTCACAGCTTACTAGGCCAGAATAGCATTATGGATTCTCTTTTTTCAGAGTTTGAGAGTCATAACTAGAGGGTCATAACAATATTCCAGAAGCTTAACTTTGACATGTGTCATTTGTTAGGATTATACAACACAAATTACACAGCAATGAAATCTGGTAAGGCTTCCATTAGAGGCTTTAATGAATACAATAGAAAAAAATACTTTCCTGGAGTATGTTTTGATGTACATTTTATGTCTCCCTTAATAATTGAAACTATATTTGAGCAACAGACTTTTAAGTCACTAGGCTACTCTCCCTGGACACAGACCTAGGAGAGGCCAGCTTCTCTATCTAAAGTTCTGGAAAAGTATGGATAAGAAGGAAGGAGGGTGGGGATGGGATCCAAATGTAAGCAGTAATTGCTTGAGATAAAAGAACAACTCTAGCCCGCCATACTCCTAACTGCTACCAGGTTGAGATGACTGGTGAGGAGAGTTGGTAGAGGTATGGCTATGCCACCATATGCTGAATACGATTTGTTTGTGGCACAGAAGACAAGTCTTCCTCCTCCCGTTTTAAAACCTAAATAATACAGTATAATATTAATGCAGCAGAACCGCAGAATTCTGTTTCCCTGAAAGAGCACTGCTAGAAGGACAGCACTTCCCTTTATGCCCATCTACTGACCAGTCACAATACTGTTATTTCTCGTCCTCTCGCCGGCACCACTTCTCACGACAACCTCCATTTCATCGATTGCCGGTTTGACGGAAAACTACAGCCATCCTCAGAAGCACTCCTTGGCTTTTCAAAACTGACTTATATGTCCCTCCTCTGCTTCTATAGCATTCTGGCCAATCCTATCGGGACACATCGCCTCACACAATAAACCTGGTTTTCTTTTCTGGCCCCTTCTCTTGACTATGTGCTACTTAAGGAGGAGAACTGCATCTATGCAACTCTGTGTCCCCAAGGTCCAACGTAGTGAATGATAATAAATGAACACCTGACTTCCCTGGTGGTCCAGTGTCTAATGCTCCACACTCCCAGTGCAGGGCCCCCGGTTCAGTGTCTAATGCTCCACACTCCCAGTGCAGGGCCCCCGGTCCAGTGTCTAATACTCCACACTCCCAGTGCAGGGCCCCCGGTTCGATCCCTGGTCAGGAAACTAGATTCCACATGCCCTAACTGAGAGTTTGCATGTTGCAACGAAGATGGAAGATCTTGTGTGCCATGACTAAGGCTCAATCAAAGCAGTCAAATAAATAATTTTTTTAAAAAGAATGCTACAATATTATTAAATTAAAAAATTGATGAATCCACGAAAAGAACAAATGCATGTAGGAGTATCATAATAAATATACGTATACTCAATTCTGGAAGTCTGCTTGTCCTGAATCTTCCCTGTCAAGCAGATAACACAATACCCTCCAGTCTCCTTGAGGTCTGTGACATTTCTCACATGTCTGCTTTGAGTACCCTACTTGGAGTAAATTCCTTATCCTTTGCAATGAAAATGGGAAACAATGAAGAAGAGCTGTATCAGGCCTCACAGGCATTGGGCTTGCTACATCTGGGTACCCAAGATGCAAGTGGACCCTAACAAGACCAATGTCCACAGAGACCCAGGACTCACTGTCACTGAGTGAGGGAGTTTGTCATCAGGTTGAAAGAAACAGTGTGCCTGGGAAAGAATAAAATCTGATGACTCCACCCTTAGAAATGAAAGATGTGAGCAGGACCTCAAGAGAACTTCTGGGCATCCATGTGCAAAAAGTGAAAGCAAGGTTAAAGGCTACGGAAACTAAGATTTCTTAAATCTCTGCCACTTGCCATAATATATGATTTTTGGTTATTTTATGTCTTACTGCTAAAGCCAGGAAGTCAATAATCAAAAGGAAAACTCCCCAGAAAGAAAGAAGCTCAGGGTACATCACATCCTCAGTCAGGCCCCCTGCTCAACTGCCTAGCCTCATGCGACCCCTCCCTCAGTCAGCCTGACTCAGTCCCCAGGGAGGGACCCGCCTGCTTTTACCCTGTGTTATGGCTCCAGATTGACTTCCTCATTCCCCATCCCACAGTGCTCAGGACAACATACTGGTCTGTGATCAGTGCACCATATGCTGCTGCTGCTAAATCGCTCCAGTTGTGTCTGACTCTGTGTGACCCCACAGATGGCAGCCACCAGGCTCTGCCATCCCTGGGGTTCTCCAGGCAAGAACACTGGAGTGGGTTGCCATTTCCTTCTCCAATGCATGAAAGTGAAAAGTCAAAGTGAAGTCACTCAGTTGTGTCTGACTCTTTGTGACCCCATGGACTGCAGCCTACCAGCCTCCTCTGTCCATGGGATTTTCCAGGCAAGAGTACTGGAGTGGGATGCCATTGCCTTCTCAGTGCACCATATACATGCACTCTATCTTTTATCTCTTCCTATGAGGAGAAAGGAGAAGGCAATGGCACCCCACTCCAGTACTCTTGCCTGGAAAATCCCATGGACGGAGGACCCTGGAAGGCTGCAGTCCATGGGGTCGCTGAGGGTCGGACACGACTGAGCAACTTCACTTTCACTTTTTACTTTCATGCATTGGAGAAGGAAATGGCAACCCACTCCAGTGTTCTTGCCTGGAGAACCCCAGGGACGGGGGAGCCTGGTGGGCTGCCGTCTATGGGGTCGCCCAGAGTTGGACACGACTGAAGTGACTTAGCAGCAGCAGTAGCATGGGGAGAAAAACCTACAAACCCATCCTTTTACCTCCTAACTGAGGACATACCTGATTTATCATCTAAGATGAAACACTTTTGAAAGTGAAAGGGAACGCTAGTCATAATTATACTGGGATAGTAGTAAATTCTACCTCTCCTAGGCAAATCCAGAAGAATGCTCACCCAACTTGTAACACCAAAACAAAAGTAAACACTGACAGAACCAATGGAAGTGCAGTCAAGGAAAAAAACAGAGTCTCAAATTTAAAGAGGGAGAAAACCCCTTTTCTCATCCTCCTAAGGCCTGCTCTTTCATAATACATAAGAAACCACCTTCCATGGGGGCCCCATAGGCACAGCAATTTAAAGATAGAACAGCTACAGCAATATCATTCATAGTAACTTTTTCTGCCCTTGAGGATAGGGACACTTTCCTAATGCAGTCCCAGCCCAGAAGACCCCTCACAGCCCTCTCTTCTTGGGGGTGGGAGGTGGGGGGACAGAATATACTGGCCTCTCTTCTACCAAGTCATCTCTACAAATGTCCTCAAGGCTTCTCAGCCAATGGCTCAGGATCTTCTACTTTGGCTTTTTGCTGGTGAACAGAGAAACTTTTTGTTCATGTCTACAGATGGCAGCGCTCTAAGCAAAACTCAGAATTATGGAAGCCAAATAGTGGTGTATCCATTTGCTACTAAATATAAGCCCACGATTCAATAACCAGTCAGAGCTGACCATGAAAAGTAACATTAAATCAGAACCAGAGAAGTACTCTTTCGTGGAAAACCCCATGGATGGAGGAGCCTGGTAGGCTGCAGTCCATGGGGTCGCTAAGGGTTGGACACGACTGAGCGACTTCACTTTCACTTTTCACTTTCATGCATTGGAGAAGGCAATGGCAACCCACTCCAGTGTTTTTGCCTGGAGAATCCCAGGGACGGGGGAGCCTGGTGGGCTGCCGTCTATGGGGTCGCACAGAGTCAGACATGACTGAAGTGACTTAGCAGCACCAGCAGCAGCAGAGAAGGGTCTTATGTATCTATTCTGAATCAGTAGATCGCATCCTTTCAGTCTGAGTCATTTACCCTTTTTCAGGAGATAGTTTATACATCCCCACTTTCAAAAAGTGTTGAGGCAGCTGACACTAAACTATGAGCACATGTTCATAAGACAAAAAACTGACACCAGAAAATACAGAAAACAAAGATTCAGAAATAATACAAAGAAGAAGAGCATTATGTCAACAACAAGAAATTTACTCTTCAGTTTCTAGTTAGTTAGGAGACTTGAAAGAGGAATGGTTGATCTGTTGGAATTAAACTGTTCTATCAGAAAATACATTTTTACCTGGATGCTATAGGGAACTGTGCCCACGACTGATTGCTATTAAAGTTATATTTCAAAGAAACACAAAATACTCCTCCTTCTCCTTACCTCATTCCCCAAGTACAAAATTGTCCTCTCTTCTAATCTTTCACTCCTCCTAATTTTAGTCACAGTATCGATAGCACAGGAAATATATGATTTTCCAGAACACTCAGATAAGGCAATAGGCGATCCTATTTTGGAAAATGAGAGACCAGTGACATTGAAGTCTGTCTCCTAGCCACTGCCTCAGGAGTAGGGTAATTACCAGGAACACTGAAATGAATCCTTTAGAGAGGTACTATCTTGAGAGGCAGGAAATGAGAGGGCACGAGAAACACGAAACGTGTGCCTTTGAGCTGATACATTAGCAAATCTCTGATGGCAAAGGTTCACGGCTGCCAAGCTGGAGTGAGGAACAGGGAAGGAAGGGCAGCCCTGATCACTGATTGACACGAGTTCCCAGAGCAGAGCAGCGGGATTATTTCAAGGCACCTCAAGTGGGATTTGATTGCACATCCTAATGAAGCAGCAGTCTAAATGATTCCCATTTCCTGGTGGCCAGGGTGGTTACAGAACTGACCAGTAATCTGTTGCCTCAGAAGTTTTAACGTTTCTGAATTCAAAGCAGCATCTCCTGGTGAGTTGGAAGTCCTACATCTGATGAGTCCTGTAATTGAAGACCCACATCACCTTGCAGCAGCCACTTCAGGTCCACTGCATTTTGTGCTCAATTTACTTTTTCACTTGAGGTGAAAAATCTAATTATATGAACAACAAATAGTGTTATTTTTTTGCCTCTTAGCAAAAGCCCCATGTTAAGTGTCACCAATTATTTAGCTAATCATAACTCTGTGCATGGCACTGCTAATCCCTTAAGAGCATCAAACTATTCTGGGTCAAGTAGCTCACTCTCCCTTAGTTGCTAATGAATTTCTTTTCTTGGATTCATCAGGTACGACCCCAGAAGCACGTCAAGGAGCTCCTTTAGCATAAAAATTGTCACCTGGATAGACTACATACACTGTGGCAGGCAGAAGAAAGTTTCACATTAGACAGAACTGACTTCAAACCCAGTAGATTTACTTATTCACTAATTTAGTAACACACCATTTGAAAGTTGCTATTTAATGCCTACAAAGCTTACTATTCAAGATGATTAAATCTTGGAGATTTGCTGTAGAATGCTGTCCCCATAGTCACCAATGTTGTATATTAGACTTAAAACTTGTTAAGGGGGTAAATCTCATGCCAAGTGTCCTCATCACAAAAAAAAAAAAAAAATTCAGCAAATACTTATTGAGAGCCTACCATGTAGCCAGTGCTACCACTTACTAATTATGTAACATGAGAAAAATTACTTACTCTCACAATCCTTATTTTCTCTAAGTGCAAGGCAGACATCATAGTATTTCGATTGCATGGCTGTTTTAAGATCAAAAAAGACTGTAATAATTATAACTGATACAGTATGTTTAATGTATTTAGTGTTGACTCTGTGCTAAACACGTATGCCAAGCATTCCACACGTACGAACATAATATTTAGTTTATAGTAGCTATTCAACAACCTTCATTTATTTCTTCCTCTTCCTAAAGCACTCTGAAGAAATCACTTGCTTGACATTAGCACTGTTTGTCTCAATTTTTCAGAAAATCTTACGCTGCTCTGCTTCTTTGAGACAAAAATTTAATTCACGATTAGCATGGGAGGTGAAAAGGCCATCAGGAAGATATAAATATGCTGCAGTGCATGTATACCAGAGGAGTTGGATGACTTCAAAACGGTATTTCTAACTCCTTTTGCAGTCTGTTTATGAAATAAGGAGGTGATAGCAGTTTCCATTGTGAAGCTTGAAATCCATCAAACGAAAAAAATAAAAGGAGAAATGAGAAAAATATCTAACCCATCTTGCAGTTCATTTCCTTGCCATTTCTTATTTTTTTACCAAGAATATCCTCAGGGTGAACATTTCCCAGCAGGCAATCCCTCTTTTCACACAATCAGCTTACTTTGGAGATTTTCCCCTTACGTTCCTCTTGTTTCCTCATATTTTTCTGCGTGTCAGACTGTGACAAAGAACAACTCAGAAATACTCAGTTGGAGTAGTTGACATGGTAAACGACAGTCCACAGGCCAAATCCAGCCTTTTCCTGCCTCTGTACAGCCCATGAGCTAAGATCAGTTTTTACATTAACAAATGGTTAAAATAAATCAAAAGAATAATATTCAATAACAGAATACTATATACAAAAACCAAATTTTACTACCTATAAATAACAGGTGGCATCACCAAGATAAGTCTTTCCTGATTTCCTCTCCGCATCATAAGAATAAGTAACAACTACTATTGGACAATACATGGCTGAGAAAATCCTGCAACACAGGAGCAAGGCTGAAGCATATCCCTTCCACCACAGAGACCAAGACAGACCACATTAGAAAAGTAAAAGATCTGCCGACACAATGACCACAGGCGTCCCAAGGGGTAAATGGTAAAGAATCTGCCTGCCAAATGCAGCAGACACAAGAAACACAGGTTCGATCCCTCGGGTGGGAAGATCCCCTGGAACAGGAAATGGTGACCCACTCCAGTATCCTTGCCTGGAAAATTCTGTGAACAGAGAAGCCTGGTGAGCTACAGTCCATAGGGTTTCAAAGGGTTGGACACGACAGAGCGCATGCAGGAGCACGCACACACACACACACACACACACACACACACACACACACAATGACCACATTCCCCTCCCCCAGGTAGACATAATACCACACCAAGAGGTCTCCCTTGAGAACACAGTTCTTCATGAGGAAAACAGAGCCAAGGGCGGACCTGCAGCTCCTCCAGTGTTGTGAGTCACTTTGTGAGCTTCTCTAGTCAGGCTGGGCCACCCGGGGTCTCTGCAGAATCTGCAGGGTTTGACCAATGGGAATTTGATTGAGACAAAGAAGGGGGAAGGACTTTACAACAATCAGAACTTGGATCTTGGCAGACCACTTTCCCACCTGCAGTGTGGAAATAGTAGTACCAACCAGCAGCTTGGCTCACGTGCAGAGCTAAGAGTTTAGTTTCCTGTCTGACCAGGTAACGCAGCAGGATTCCTGATTCAGGCCCTTAAAGGAAGAACCTTTCCAGTCCTGGAGCCTGATCTGTCCCCGCCCAGAAAGAGGGGTTGAGTCATAGCCAGGTTCACAGCTAAGTGTAGTCCTTGGCCCTAACTAACCAGAAAGGTTAGCCACAACACCTAGAAGTAACTTAACCAGCAATGTCCAAGCAGAGAGTATAGTGGGCAGAACTCATCATCTAAGAGTAAAGCCAGGGGCACTACTCAGCCAGGAACTTGGAGAGCAGCTTGGCTTGAGTCAAGATCACAAAGAGCCTTTCCAGGCTTGAAGACCTCCTCTGCTCCACCTAGGCAGGGCACCTAATTCATAATCCCACCTACTGCTGAGTGTATTGTCTGGCTCCTCCCAACTAGAAAGTCTAAATAGGAACATCCAGAAGGCTCCTTGAAGTGGGCCTTCCATTCTTCACAGGCAGAGAAGCTAACTCACAGCCTAAAGCAGACTTGCTTTAGATTTAGAGACACACATAGGCTGAAAGTGAATGGTGGGAAAAGATATTTCAAATAAATGGCAAAAAAAAGCAGAGGTAACTCTACTTATATAGGACAAAACAGACTTTAAATATTGTAAAAAGAGACAAAGAAGTCTGTTATATAATGATAAAGGGGTCAATCCATCAAGAAGATATAACAACTGCAAACATTTATGCACCCAACATCAGAGCACAGAAATATATAAAGCAAAAGCTAACAGAGCTGAAAGGAGAAATAAACAGCAATACAAAAATGGCTGGGGACTTTATTACCCCCATTTTAAATAATAAATAGATCACCTAAAGAATCAATAAGGAAACAAGCAGGCTTGAACAACATTATTAAACAATACTATAGAAACACAAGAGTCAGACATGACTGAGCGACTGAACTGAACTGAACTGATAAACACAAAGGATTACGAGAATCTACTAAGAACAGCTACACTCTATCAAAACTGGCCAACCAAGAAGAAATAGAAAGATTCTTAGAAACATACAACCTACCAAGAGTGAATCAGTAAGGACTAGAAGTACCATCAGGCCAATTACTAGTAAGGAGACTGAATCAGGGATCGAAACTCTCCCAAGGGAACAGAGTTCAGGACCAGGTAGCCTCACTGGTGAGTTTTACTAAACAGTTAAGAAGAATTAATTCCAATCCTTTGCAAATGCTTTCAAAAAATCAAAGAGGGAACACTACAAGAAAAGAAAACTACAGGCCAATAGCCCTGGTGAATGTTGATGAAAAAAATCTCAATAAAATACCAGCGAACTGAATTTAGCAACACATTAAAACACATTATCAGGATCAAGTGCGATTTATCCCTCAGATGCAAGGGTGGTTCAATACACACAAATCAATCAATGTGATACATCACATCAATAGAATTAAAGAAAGAAATCTTACGATCACCTCAATAGACACAGAAGAAGCTTTAGAAAAAATTCAACATCCATTCATGATTAAAACAACAACAACAACAACCTCTTAACATGTCAGGTATAGAAGAAGTGTACCTCAACAAAATAAAGGCTATATGTGACATGCCCACAGCTAACGTCATACTCAATGACGAAAAGTTGAAGGCTTTTCCTCTAAGGCCAGGAGCAAGGGGAGGGTGCTCATTCACTGCTCCTACTCAACATGGTACTGGAAGACCGAACCAGAGTAATCAGACAAGAAAAGAAATAAAAGACTTCAGAATTGAAATTGTAAAACTGTCTTCATTTGCAGATGACATGATTTTTATATATAGAAAATCTTACAGACTCCTCAGAAAACTGTTAGATCTAATTTAAAAATTCAGTAAAGTTGTAGGATACATAATTAACATACAAAAATCAGTAGTATTTCTATACACGGACAAAAAATGATCTGAAAAAAAAATTTTTTTAATGATCCTATTTAAAATATCATCAAAAACAATAAAATACTTAGGAATAAATTTAACCAAGGAGGTTAAAGATACCTACACTGAAAGCTTCCCTGGTGGGCTTCCCTGGTGGCTCAGACAGTAAAGCGTCTGCCTGCAATGTGGGAGACCCAGGTTCGATCCCTGGATCAGGAAGATCCCCCGGAGAAGGAAATGGCAATCCACTCCAGCACTCTTGCCTGGAAAATCCCATAGACGGAGGAGCCTGATAGGCTACAGTCCACGGGGTCACAGAGTCGGACACGACTGAGCGACTTCACTTTCACTTTCACACTGAAAGCTATAACATTAATGAAAGAAATTTTTTAAAAGACACAAATAAATGAAAAGGTAGCTTGTGTTCACTAACTGGAAAAGTTAATATACTTAAAATGTCAAATATTACCCAAACGTCCATATTACCCAAAGCTATCTATAGATTCAATACAATCCTTATGAAAATTGCAATATCATTTTTTTAGAAGTAGAAAAAAATCCTAGAATTCATTAGGAACCACAAAAGACCTCTAATAGACAAACAAAGCTGAGAAAAAAAACAAAGTGGAAGGCATCAGGATTTCATGCTATGTTTTAAAACTATAGTAATCAAAGACAGCATAGTACTGGCATAAAAACAGACACATAGACCCCTCCCCCCAAAAATGGAAAAGAATCAAGAGCCCAGAAATAAACCTATGCAGTCATATATATGGTCAACTAATACTCAACAAGGTAATCAAGAATACTCAGTGGAGAAAAAACAGTCTCTTCAATAAATGGTACTAAGGAAATAGGATATTCACATAAAAAAGAATGAAACTGGAACCTTATTTTACATCACTCACAAAAACTAACTCAAAAATGTATTAAATATTTAAATATAAGCACGAAAACCATAAAACTCCTTGAAAGAAACTTAGGGAGAAAGTTCCTTGACATGGGTTTCAGCAATGATTTTTTGGATAAGACATCTAAAACCCAAGTAATACTATCAAAAATAAACAAGTGAGGTTACACCAAACTAGGAAGCTTCTGTATAGCAAAACAATAAATCAACAAAGTTAAAAGACAATCCAGAGAATGGGAAAAAATATTTGCAAACTGTCTATTTGATAAGAGCTTAATATCCAAAATACATAAGAATTCATGTAACTCATTAGCAAAATCATCATTATAATCCAGTCAGAAAATGAGCAAAACACTTGAACAGAAATTTTTGCAAAGATGATATACAAATGGCCAACAGATACATGAAAAGGGGCTCAAAATCACTAGTCACAAGGGAAATGCAAATCAAATCACAAGATATCTCCTGAGGTTTATCAGAATGACTATCATCAAACAAAAAGGGATATTCAATATTGAGCAGGATGTAGGAAAAAAGGGAACCCTTGTGAACTGTTGATGGGAATGTAAACTGGTACAATCACTATGGAAAAGAGTATGGAATTTTCTCAGAAATGAAAAAGAGAACTACTATACAATCAAGAATTCCACTTCTGGGACTCTACCTAACGTTGAAGAGGTATCCCCTGTGTTCATTGCCGCATGATTTACAACAGCCAGGATATGGAAACAACTGAAGTGTTCATTGAAGGATGAATGAACAAAATATCATTTGGCCAAAAAAAAGGAGAAGGATATCCTGCCATTTACATGGCTGGACCCTGAGAGCGCTAAGCTAAGAGAAGTTAGACAAGACAAATACCATATGCTCTCAGTTGTACATGGAATCTAAAAACAAACAAAAAAGCAAAAAGCAAACTTATAGGAAAAGAGATTAGACTGTGATCACAGAGGCTGAGGGTGGGGGTAGAGGGAATTGGTAAATAAGTACTAGTTATAAGGTAACGAGTTACAAGATTAAAAAGTACCAGGGACGCAATGTACAACATGCTGACTATAGTTATAATGCTGTGTGACATGTTTGAAAATTGATAAGAGAGTGGATCCTAAGAGTTCTCATAACAGGAATAAAACAAACATTTTTTTTCTATTTTTTTTTAAATCTATATGAGATGATGGATGTTCACTAAACTTACTGGGTCATTTCACAATAAATGCAAGTCAAGTCATTGTGCACTGTGTCTTAAACTTATACAGTATTATATGTCAGTTATAGCCTAATAAAAAGAAAAGAAAAAATAAAAATTGCCTTTATTATATCTCAAGATATAAATGTTCATATGTCTGTATGGAGATAAGTAATATTCATAAATAAAGTTTAATTAAGAAAACATTCTTGTTTTTTCACTTTCATATTATCTATGGGTTCCCAGGTGGTGCTAGTGGTAAAGAACCTGCCTCCAATGCAGGAGACATAAGAGATGTCAGTTCCATCCCTGGGTTGGGAAGATCCCCTGGAGGAGGGCACGGCAACCCACTCCAGTATTCTTGCCCAGAGAATCCCATGGACAGAGGAGCCTAGCAGGCTCCGATCCATGGGGTCACAAAGAGTCAGGACTAAGCGACTGAGCGCGCACACACACACACACATACTCACAGTCATTTTGCCAACAACAGTAGAGTTGAGTGGCTGCAACAAAAATTATACAACCAAGCTTAAAGATATTTACTATCTGACCCTAGATAACAGGCTGCCCACCCCTGAGTAAACAGTACAGGTTGAAAGATCACTGGACAGCAAGATCAAACCAGCCCATCCTAAAGGAAATCAGCCCTAACTATTCACTGGAAGGACTGATGCTGAAGCTGAACCTCCAATACTTTGGCCACCTGATTCGAAGAGCTGACTCACTGGGAAAGACCCTGATGCTGGAAAAGATTGAGGGCAGGAGAAGGGGGCGACAGAGGATTAGATGGTTAGATGTCATCACCATCTCAATGGATATGAGTTTGAACAGACTCTGGGAGATGGTGAAGGACAGGGAAGCCTGGTGTGCTGCCGTCCATGGGGTGGGAAAGAGTTGGACATGACTGAGTGGCTGAACAACAAAAATTAATTCATATATGAGGAAGACAAAACATGTATAGATTATCTCACTGAACAAAGGCAAAGGCCATGCTTTAAAAGCAACATTGCAGAAGGTCTGTGGAATGCAGCACTTTAACACACCTAATTGACTGAAATCTGCCAAGGAGGAGAGTTTATCCATTAGCAGTAGATAAGAGTTGTTGAGTGAGGCAATTTTCATTACTTCAGGGGTTTCTAGGAAACTGCTGTTTCAGGAATGTAACGCATCAGTCTTGGAGTTAGGGCTGCTGGTGACCCGTTGATGGGTTCAGTTAAGTTGGGTCCATACCACTTCCTTTGAATTTCTGTCTCCCCTTAAGTCTACTTCAGATTCCAGAAGAACTGAGTTGACCATGGGAATCTTGACTTTCTTCTTGATTCTGTATCACCAGCTGAATATCTGCTTAGGATATTGGCTGCACAGTAACATATAATTAACTATGTGTCAGACAGAGAAGAACGTCAAAAAGTGTGAGGGCAACCAAAAAGCCATCAGGAAAACTGAAACCCAGTTTGTGCGTAGTTTTCTTTTCAGTCGGCGTGCGTGCTAAGTCACTTCAGTCGTGTCCAACTCTTTGCAACCCTATGGGCTGTAGCCCACCAGGCTCCTCTGTTCATGGGATTCTACAGGCAAGAATATTGAAGTGGGTTGCCATGCCCTCCTCCAAGCTATCTTCCAACCCAAGGATCAAGTTAGTGTCTCTTAAGTCTCCTGCGTTGGCAGGCAGGTTCTTTACCACTAGCACCGCCTGGGAAGCCCAAGACCTAATCAAGGGAGTAAGTTCCATGGTTAACAGCAGTTAACTTTAAATAATCAAGAGGTCTTTCCTCTAAATTCATAATGGCTTTGTATTCCTCAAGTGTTTATCCAGGCACAACATGATATTTTAGACATTGTACAAGCTTTGCTGTGATTGGTTAGTAAATAGTTCAGAGAAAATCTATTATTCAGGACTATTGTTGCTGGCAGGGGCTTCCCTGGTAGCTCAGATGGTAAAGAATCCACCTGCAATGCAGCAGACTGAGGTTGAATCCCTGGTTGGGAAGATGACTTGGAGAAGGGAAGAGCTACCCACTCCAGTATTCTTGCCTGGAGAATTCCATGAACAAAGGAGCCTGGTGGGCTACAGTCCATGGGGTCACAGAGAGTCAGACATGACTGAGCGACTAACACACATGGTTGCTAGTTAGGTCTAAGTTGGACTACTGGGCTACTGTACCAGGTTAAGTATAAGTTAGGTTTCTAACTTAAGCTGATTCATTTGCTATCTGGGTCTTAGTCTTAAATTGAGGATCAGACATTCTAGTTTGGAAACTTCGAAACAAAGTAACCCTAACCCTAACCAAATACACTAGTAATATTCAATGTTACAGATACATCCTGGTTAATATCAGGCTCTAGATAAATTAGTACTAATTGAAGAGGAAGGGTGCCTTTGAATACATGAGAAAGTAAAATGGCCTTATCAAAAGTAGAGGTCATGTTTTGATGTGGCAAGCACAGGAGGGTCATCTGAACAACAGATCTAGTTACACACACACACACGCCCTGAGAGTTGCATCTGGAAGGTATACAAATGTGCTGTTTATGATAAATAGTTGCTATCCATCGCCTTGCTGATTTGACTATGGTACAGGACAAAAGCTGGTGAATTAAACAGATCTTGTAATGATCTCTGCGTAGCTTCATGAGAAATAACTGGACCACAGCTTGCATAATTCCAAGTCCATTTTAACCCCTTTCCTGTGAATTTCTTTGAGGATCTATAAGATATATTAATTATAGCAGTTAATTATTGTGGTTATATTTCTGTGTTGACTATAAAATGGAATGTGGATATATATGCATATGGCTATAAGAACTTTACAAGAGAAGTCTGGGGCCAGATGTCCACCCAAGAGCTGAAAATTTTGCTGTCAACCATTGAAATTGTTTGGAAATGATATAGTTAGGAAACTTGAAGAATTTAAGTGAAAGAACTTGATAGAAAGGGGGACAGAAAAGTATGATAAATGGCATAGTCAAGAATATTCATTTTTTTACTCTGAAATAAAACTAAGAAGACAATTCTTCAATTAGACTTAATACTAAACCTCCCCAGTGGGTTTTTTTTTTTTTAAACAAGCTGGATATCACTTACTATAATCTAACAATATTCATTAATTTGCAACTAAGTTTTTCTGTCCAAGTTACAACTTCAACAAGAGTCTAGAGCTTTCTTTAAAAGCCAGGACATTTAAAAGCATAGAAGTTAAATTCCTTTGTAGTCTAGGAATTTTTTAGTTATCTTATCCTGGGAGTATGGAAGTCCTATTAATAAACACTCCATAAGTCAATCGAAATAGGAACGCCTTTAAATACGAACCTTTATAATGTAATCTATTAATCCCCTCCCAAAAAGGTAAAAGTATTTCCACCTATTTGCTCAGAAAACCATGAACACTCACAAAGTAAAGGAATATTATCAGTATCCTGGTTAGATAGAGAAATTTGGAGGTCAATATTCTTTAGAGTAAAGTCATTTTCCCTGGTACTGATTCTTGGGCAGCTATCTTAATCTGGGAACAAAATTTCCTAAATCCAACATAAGGAGGTTATAGTTAGGGCCATTTCTCCCTATTTCATAGAAACTATCTTCTCTAACATTATTCCAATCGGACTATGCATTAAGATAGGGTCTGGACTCTAAGGGTTTTTTCCCCCTACTTTTTTCTAACCACTCAAAGGTTTTCTCCACATCTGATTTAGCTCATTTGTGAATTTCTTTAAAATTGTTCTATTACATTCAAGAGAGATGAAAAGTTTATGCACTCAGAGTGCTTCAGATTTTTCAGGTCTTAATGAAGGGCCATGAAACTCCGGAGAAACCAAAAGTAATACTTTCTATTCAACCAGCATTTTCTTTTCAACACATTTTCATTGCTTATTTTAGTGTAGTCCCATTGCTCATATATTTTATGTGAAGTAATTTGTATCTGTAATCCCATCTTCCTAATTTACCCCATATTTTTTATTCAAGCATTGTAAAACAAAAAAGGAAAACTCACTTGGAATTCAGAAATATTTGTTTTTCAATCTAAATAGAAATTAGATTGATTCTAAATTCTTTTCATCTTTGTATACAGTTCTCTTTCAATAGCACATACAACTCAAGAAGAGATTCCTGAAGCGCACAGAAATGACAGCTTGTAAATTCTAAAGGTTCTGGGGGAGAGAGAAAAAGAGTGCATGCCTGTACACAACTGAGACAGAAACAGAGATCTGGCCATAGATACAAAAGATGCTATAAATATGAAGAGACCATTGAAAAAAATCTTTTTTTATGAAAAAAAGGGCTTTTAAAGCTTTTTGTTTGTTTACAGACACATACAGAGAAAATCAGTAACTTCGGTTGCACATTTGTATCAAAATCAAGCACAGACACTGTAGGTCCATGACTTTACGTTGCCCTTGGAAATCTTCACGGACTTTCATTTGTAAACATTGCTTTCACGATGGGCCATCCTACCTAGGATTACAGCTCCGCCGGTGCTTCCAGGTGCTGGACGCCGAGAGTCCTAGAGAGCAGCAGTCCCCAGCCTCTCAGGCGCCAGGGACGACTTTCATGGAAGACAATTCTTCCACAGACCGGGGGTGGGGCTGGGGGGAGCGGATGGTTTGGGGATGATTCAAGCACATGACACTTATTGTGCACTTTATTTCTATTATTATTACATCAGCTCCACCTCAGATCCCGAGGTCGGGAAGATCTGCTGGAGAAGGGAATGGCAACCCACTTCCGTATCCTTGACTGGGAAATCCCATGGACAGAGGAGCCTGGTGGGCCGCAGTCCATGGGGTCGCAAAGAGTCAGACACAACTTAGCAACTAAATGTCAACAGAGAAAACTGGTAACTTCAGTTGCACATTTATATGCAAAGCACATCAGTGGACATTGTAGATCCATTGCTTTATTTTGCCTGAGGAAATTTCATAGACTTTCATATGTAAACATCAGTTTCACAGCTGGAGCATCCTATCTAGACACTACAGACAAAGAATTTGCCAAAAAGGGAAAAGCAAAGGAAATGACACAAGCAACTTAACCTCATGACTGAACTCACTAATCACTGGCCTGAGTAAATGCAGTCAGATTAATGGCAAAGAGACAGATGGCTTAGATGTCAAACGATACTAGAATCATCATGACGGACATGCAAGAATCCTAGCATCAAGAGACAGCCAGAGGACTCCCGACACTTAACAGATATCAGATTCCCTGTTGTTGGACCATGAAATTACAAAGACCAGATGAGCAGAGTAAAACAACCCTTTCCCTATTACTGCCACGAATAGAAGGAATGGAATGACCATGCAAAAATTATAACCGGGACAAAACTACACAGGGCCAGGAACCAAATCCCATGCATGCAGGTAAAAACTTACCTGCTAAATAGGCAGATTTCCTCAAGACAAAGAGGATGAAAAACAGAGCAATCAGTGGTAAGCCATGAACCTAGCAGTAGACAGTTAAATGCAATGGATAATGAGAGGCTGTTTAGTAATACCATTGCACTATAATTGCTAAATACATTTACAGAACTCATTTTATCTTAAGGCTCTAGAAAATGCTCTTTGATTAGAAAATGAGTCATTTGACTTAAAAATTGAAAAATAATTTGCTAATTATTTTACCATATACCAGGAAAATTTAAACTCCAATAAAAAAGTAACCAGGGTTTAGTAAAATGGTTAGATAAAATATATCAAAAATTATTTCATTTATATTAATAAGAATTTCATAAAAATTGTTATGAAGTACTGATATATGAAAATAAAAATATTAAAGGCTGATACACATATCAACGAACCACCTCAAACACAAAAATTTCAGTTGTGTCAAATGAAGTGCTGGATTAGAAGTTCTGCCAATTTCTTCCCTACACATACAAGTGTTGTTCAGTTTTTCTGCCATCAACATGTATTATTTAAATGTATGATGTATGTATGTATTAGCTCAGTTGCTAAGCTGTATCCAACTCTTTTGTGACCCCATGGACTGCAGCCCGCCAAGCCCCCCGTCCATGGACTTTCCCAGGCAAGAATACTGGAGTGGGTTGCCATTTCCTCCTCCAGGGGATCTTCCTGACCCAGGGATTGAACCCATGTCTCCTGCGTCTCCTGCACTGCAGGTGGGTTCTTTACCGCTGAGCCACCTTTTTAACCAGTGCTCTCCAAACTGAGCTCCAATCATCTGGGAAGAGGGCGGGAGGACAATGTCAGGGAAGCAGTGATGACTGTACTGGTATAAAATGGTACAAGTTGATATATCAGGTAACGAGAGAAAATTTGAGAACTTTGATTTATATATAAGGACTTCTTGTCCTTATTTTAGGGAAATGCTTATCACTTACAGCAAGCCAACTATCCTGGAAGTTCTACCACAAGGAGGGAACTTGTGGGTGACATCTTCAATCATTTGCTCACTTTTAATGGATTGTTTTACACTTCATTTCTGCCTCAATAAATGGATTTGAAGATTATATCATATCAACTGATAGAAGCAATGCAATACTTTGTAATGAGACAGTAAGTAATCATAACTTTGTTCTACACAGATATTTATTGTGTGGTGGCAAAGTTTGGTTTTTTTTAAGTAACAGACCTTAAAGATAAATTATACATTTTTCATTTGCCAAAATATTTTATAAAATAAAAAAAATTATCCTCAATTGGTCTTCTCTGTAATAAAAAGAGGTAGTCAGTGGTTTATGATCTATAGCTATTGAAAAAAAAAACACAAGTAGAATTTTTACTTTCAAGTTAAACATGACATTTTTAACATTAACATTTCCTGCTTTTAAAAAGAAACTTATAAAAGACATAGCATCTTTTGATTTGTTTGTAGGAACATCACTAATGTAAAACCAACATCAAAGATGGGAATTTATGAGCCAAATTTTGACAAAAATCTCTGCATAGTTGGTTGAAGAAGACTGTCCCAGAATCTAACATAGCATTTCCAAGTACCTGCCTGGCCCAAAGAAGCCTTTTAACAGATGTCTATTAAATAAGTGACATGCAGGCACAGAGAGTCTGTATTTCTATATTTCCTATAGTGTCTCAGGCCTGGCACATTACTCATTTTAAGTACCAATAAATTGCTAGAGTCAGGCGGTCAAAGATTACTAGAGTTGAATGGATTACAGGATTCTTTTTTTCAGATAAATTAAATGACTTTTTCAAGAACATAACTCTTCCACCTTGATTCTCACATAGCCCTGAGGAGTCTGGGTGTTAATTTCAAAATGCATAAATATTTTTCTATTCCCGCTTCCTCCTTGGAGAGACAATTTGATGTTCTGGAAGAGCACAGACTGACATCAAACTCCCAGCCTCAGTCCTCCATATCAGTTATCTGCTCTGCAACCTTCAGCAGGTCACTTAGCCTGTGAGCCTCAGTCTTCCCAACTGCTGAGACTGTCAGTGATCTGACACACATGCACACAGCAGATAGACTGCAAAGAGCAACGTCAGTTTTGCTTTTGCTTGTTGTTATTCCACAACTGTCTGCTGCCGTGGGATAGTCCCCAGATTATGCTCTGGGAAACTGGCAGCCCGAGTTAGGAAAGTACTGAGTTCCCTGGAGGGCAGCCTGGACTTGCCTGCAGCACTTCAGTCTCTATCTCTCTGTTCCATTCATCTTTCAGCTGTGAGTGGATTTTCTTCTCTTAATATTAGTTTGGCTATTTTACCATGGACAAATCCCCCAGCTACACCTGTGTGTATAACCTAGTCTCTCTCAAAAGAGAAAAAGTGCCCTTCCCCGACGAGAGAAAACACACTTTCAGAGCTGCTCTCAACTCGGTGTTATCACCTCCTGTCTCGTTTGCTCGATGGCAAAACCTAAAGGTGTCTCATTTTGATTTTTTTCTATTCTTTATCTCCCACCCAGAAAGAGCTCACCCAACACCTCCTGCTTCAGAAAAATTGCTTTCTGATTCTGTGAAAACATTTACTCTGCAGTACACACCTCAGTCCCTTCCTGTTTTTCTGAGAAGACAGTTCTCTTTGTTGCTTTTCAACTTTGGAGGAAAAATTCAGTGAATCTCAGCGAGCTGTAAATCCTGTCATTTGCGAATGTTTCCGATTGAGGTAAATGTAGAAGATGCTTATTGAGCACCCAATATATACCGAGTCCTATACTGAGCATTTAAAGATAAACAGATCACAGACCCTCGCTCTCAAGTTCATACAGGAGACCAAAGTGTTAACCATCACACGATGGTGCCAAGAAAGCCGTGGTAGAGAGATGGGTCTAATTTTTAGCCTTTTTATTTATTTCTATCCTGCTCTGCTTCAGAAAAGATTTACACTTTTTCAAAGTACATTTACTGCATTTTATGTAAAAAAAAAAAACTACATTTACTGTGTTACTTTAGCTTATGTTTTACCTGTCCAAGAGAGCAAGCACTGAACCAGAGTTAGCCAGAACACTGACAAAATGCAGTCATTCGATACCCATTTCCGAGAGAACATGAGGGAAGAAAGAACAATCCAGAAGAAACACCATGGCTGATAAGAACCTGCCAATAAGGTGACAGGATGGGAGCTGTTTCCACTGAAGACAATACTATGTGAACACGTGAGAGTTGGTGTGTTAGTTTTCTATCGTTACATAACCAATTACCACTGACTTTGCAGCTTTAAACAACAGCTGTTTATTATTACACTCTAAGTCAGAAGTCCATCCTGACTAAGCAGGTTTCTTTATTTAGGGTCTCACACTCAAGTTGTGAGATGGGTTGAGTTTCCTATTAGAAGCTCTGGGAGAAGAATCCACTTCTGAGCTCACTTGGTTGTTGACAGAATTCGTTCCTTGAGGCTGTGTGCCGGGGTTCCCATCTTCTGGCTGGCCACTGGCCTCAGATCCTTATGAGTCAACTCTGTCTAATTTAAAGCCAAGCAACAGACCATCTCTCTCTCCCATGGAATCCATCTCCTGCTTCAAACCTCAGACATCAGGAAGAGCCCAGTCCCTTTTTCCCTAATTCAGTGTATTTAAATTGAAGCACAGCTGATTCACAATGTTGTGTTAGTTACAGGTGTGCAGCACAGTGATTATGCACACACACACTCTTCAAATGTTTTTCCCTTATGCATTATTACAAACTACCATTGGTTCCTGTGCTACATAATCAGTCTTTGTTAGTTATCTACTCTATTTATATTAGCATGTATACATTAATCGCAACCTAATTTATCCCTCCCTGTTTTTCCCCTTTGGTAACCCATAAGTTTGTTTTCTATGTTTGTGGGTCTACTTCTGTTTCTAAATAAGTTCATCTGTATCTTTTTAAATTTTAGATTCCACATGTAAGTGATATCTGTCATTCTCTGACATACTTCACTTATTACGATAATCTCTAGGTCTATCCAAGTTACTGCAAATGGCATTATTTCATTCTTTATGGTTGAAGAATAATAGTCATACCACATCTTTTTTTTTTAACTGATCTCAGTATTTCTTTTTTTTTTAATTTTATTTTATTTTTAAACTTTACATAATTGTATTAGTTTTGCCAAATATCAAAATGAATCCGCCACAGGTATACATGTGTTCCCCATCCTGAACCCTCCTCCCTCCTCCCTCCCATACCATCCCTCTGAGTCATCTCAGTGCACTAGCCCCAAGCATCCAGCATCATGCATCGAACCTGGATTGGCAACTTGTTTCATCTGTCAATGGACATTTAGATTGCTTCCTTGTCTTAGCTATTGTAAACAGTACTGCAACAAACACTGAGATGCAGGTATCTTTTTGAATTATAGTTTCCTTCAGAGGTATGTCCAGGAGTGGGATTTCAAGACCATATGTGCTATGTGCTATGTTACTTAAGTCGTGTCTAACTCCGTGTGATCCTATGGACTATAGACAGCCAGGTTCCTGTGTCCACGGAATTCTCCAGACAAGAATAATGGAGTGGGTTGCTATTTCTTCTCCAGGGTATCTTCAGGACCCAGGGATCTAACCTGCATCTCTTAAGTCTCCTGCATTGGCATGCAGGTTCTTTACCACTAGCGCCACCTGGGAAGCCCGTTTGGTAGCTCCACTTTTAGTTTTTTCCAGTCCCTTTAAAGGAGTCATCAAATTATGGCATATTCACAAAAGGCAATCCCCCTTTCTTAAAGTCAACATGCCATATGACATAAACTCATCCTAGGAGTACTATCCCATCATATTCAGTCATATCCACACTCAAAATAAGAGGACTGTATAGCACACAGACACCAGGAGGAGGGAAAATTGAAGGCCATTTTAGCATGTCACCAACCACAGTTGGGTTCTTCTTCTGGTATTGAGAATGTCACACATCTTAAGGACTCTAGGTGAGGAAAGGCAGGTAATTGTGGACAGAAGACTGAATGGGTTATAGGGTCTGAGAGACAGAAAAACATACCAAGAAGAATAGTATAGGAAATCTATGCACTTTTCAGATCAGAGATTATGCTGTCAGAATGAGAGATTAAGTTCAAGCAAGTATTCTCAAATGAATTAGAGCTCTTGGAGATGCAGGTTCAACCCCTGGGTCAGGAAGATCCCCTGGAGAAGGAAATGACAACCCACTCCAGTATACTTGCCTGGGAAATCCCATGGACAGAGGAGCCTGGCAGGCTGCAGTCCATGGAGTCTCAAAGAGTAGGACACAACTAAAAACAGGCTTAACAGAAACTGAGCTCTCTTCGAAAGAAAAAGGCAAAACAGACTTTGGGGTCCCAATTCCAACAATCCACCAAGTGTCCTCACAAGATGTTGTATTCAATTTAAAGTTAGAAATAAACATATACCTAGCCTGGTGTCTAATCAGAAATGCACAAATTTAAGAAGAAACACTTGGAAAAAACCAAAAGGGGGGCAGGAGAGAAACCTTCATGTATTTGATAGGCCATTGCAGAGATGAGGAAGCAGATTTATCAGCTAGTTCCAGGGACAGTGGTGTGCCAGCAAAGACATGACAACCAGCTGCCCCAAGATTCCCTGATTAACAGTAGCCTTTATAGAGTCCCTTTTCATACTGTTCATGGGCTTCTCAAGGCAAGAATACTGAAGTGGTTTGCCAGTGGCTTCTACAGTGAGATAAAAAAGATAAGAAACAGAGATATAAGACAGCCTTCCTCACTGCTCAATGAAAAGAAACAGAGGGAAACAATAGAATGGGAAAGACCAGAGATTTCTTCAAGAAAATTAGTGATACCAAGGGAACATTTCATGTAAAGATGGGAACAATAAAGGACAGAAATGGTATGGACCTAATGGAAGCAGAAGATATTAAAAAGAAGTGGCAAGAATACACAGAAGAAACACAAAAAAAGATCTTTGTGACCCAGATGACCACAATGGAGTGATCACTCACCTGGAGCCAGACATCCTGGAATGTGAAGTCAAATGGGCCGTAGGAAGCATCACTACGAACAAAGCTAGTGGAGGTGATGGAATTCCAGTTGAGCTATTTCAAATCCTAAAAGATGATGCTGTGAAAGTGCTATACTCAATATGCCAGCAAATCTGAAAAACTCAGCAGTGGACACAGGACTGGAAAAGGTCAGTTTTCATTCCAATCCCAAAGAAAGGCAATGCCAAAGAATGCTCATTATCCCACATTTGCACTCATCTCACACACTAGCAAAGTAATGCTCAAAATTCTCCAAGCTAGGCATTAACAGTACATGAACCGTGAACTTCCAGATGTTCAAGTTGGATTTAGAAAAGGCAGAGGAACCAGAGATCATATTGCCAACATCTGCTGGATAATGGAAAAAGCAAGAGTTCCAGAAAAACATCTATTTCTGCTTTACTGTCCATGCCAAAGCCTTTGACTGTGTGGATCACAACAAATTGTGGAAAATTCTTCTGCAGATGTGAATACCAGACCACCTTACCTGTCTCCTGAAAAATCTGTATGAAATACAAGAGGCAACAGTTAGAACTGGACATGGAACAACAGACTGGTTCCAAATAGGAAAAGGAATACGTCAAGGCTGTATATTGTCACCCTGCTTATTTAACTTATACGCAGAGTATATCATGTGAAATGCAAGGCTGGATGAAGCACAAGCTGGAATCAAGACTGCTAGGAGAAATATTAATAACCTCAGATATGTAGATACACCACCCTTATGGCAGAAAGCGAAGAAGAACTAAAGAGCCTCTTGATGAAAGTGAAAGAGGAGAGTGAAAAACTTGGCTTAAAACTCAACATTCAGAAAACTAAGATCATGGTATCCGGACAGATCACTTCATGGCAAATAGATGGGGAAACAATGGAAACCATGAGCGACTTTATTTTCTTGGGCTCCAAAATCACTACAGATGGTGATTGCAACCATGAAATTAAAAGATGCTTGCTCCTTGGAAGGAAAGTTATGACCAACCTAGATAGCATATTGAAAAGCAGAGACATTACTTTTCCAACAAAGGTCCATCTAGTCAAAGCTATGGTTTTTCCAGTAGTCATTTATGGATGTGAGAGTTGGACCATAAAGAAAGCTGAGTGCTAAAGAACTGATGCTTTTGAACTGTGGTGTTAGAGAAGACTCTTGAGAGTCCCTTGGACTGCAAGGAGATCAAACCAGTCAATCCTAAAGGAAATCAGTCCTGAATATTCATTGTAAGGACTGATGCTGAAGCTGAAAAAAATCTAATACTTTGGCCACCTGATCCAAAGAACTGACTCATTTGAAAAGACCCTGATGCTGGGAAAGATTGAAGGCAGGAGGAGAAGGGGATGACAGAGGATGAGATGGTTGAATGGCATCACCAACTTGATGGACATGAGTTTGAGCAAGCTCCAGGAGTTGGTGATGGACAGGGAAGCCTGGCGTGCTGCAGTCCATGGGGTTGCCAAGAGTTGGACAAGACTGAGCAACTGAACTGAACTTATAGATTCCCTTTTCTTCTGAATAATCTCACTGTGGCAGATTTCAGCTCTAATCTGATGTCACACAGACTTATAAAGAGGGCAACTTCAGGGGGAAAAAAAAAAAAACTATGGAATCAGATTTTCACTGAGGCATTAAAAACATGGCAAAGCTGGGCAATGGAACTGATTCAAAAACTAGGAGTTGCCAGTATTCTGGGTAACTAGAGATCTTGATGCTGCCAGAGGTACCTGTAAAATGAAACCTAATATTGGAAGGTTATAAAGATAGGGTATGAAAATGGAAGGGTTAAAGGCATCTGGCAATTTCCTGGTCTCTCAATAGTATTTCCAGCAAGCTCTCTCTTACTTCCAGGTAAGACATTTTCCCATCACCAGCTGAGGCACGGAGTCTGCAGGACTCCCTTGGTTAACGATTAAGGGCCATGCTAGAAGGACATCTCTGCTCTTTGCTACATCTGAAACCTCTAAGCACTGTCACTTTTTCTGTTTCGACATTTTAGGCTGGAAATTTTCAAACTGTACTTTGTGAAAAATTACATTCTTGGCAATTTTCTTCACCACTGTCTCCCCAAGATTAGAACTATAAATAATAGAAAAACTTAATTACCGATGTCTTTCTTAAAAAGTGTTTAGAGATGTAGTGTTTAAATCTCCATAAAATTACACCTTTGAAATTGCTTAATTGTGTTTTTCCTGCCAATTTAAATTGCTCATAAAAGGACAGATTTTTAAATATATAGTTTCTAATTCTTTCCTTGACTCATCGCAGTAGCATTGCTTTTGCTTTAGAAGATAGCAGTGCTTGTACAAATACTGCCAACATCAGCAAATTGAGGTTAAGCCCACAGTGGTGTAGGAGGAAGAGGGAGGAAACACTTCAATCTCCTGGTTTGGTTTAATTTATGTCTAATGGATTTTAAAAAAAAAAGCCAACACCCACCTAAAAGTTTGGTTCTTACTCAGAATCTTGCAGTTAAGGCATGTAATAATAGTTATAAAAGGTTCATTAGATTTCCTTACAAAGATGTTGCTCTCTAAGGGCACTGGGACCTGGCTTTCTCTTTAATTGCAATTATTACTGTATTAGGCTTATTTATTTGTATAATAAAAATAATCATTTGCATTTATACAATTCCTTTCTTCCTAGGAGCTCATTCTAATGAAGCATATCTCATCTGCAAAAAAATATCTATCACCTGTACAGACTTATGAGCCAGCAGTCTGGTAGACTTGTAACATTATAAAAATGTTCATTGAGAATTCTTTCCTTGTGTGCCTAACAGCCCAATCTGCAAATAGACCAGCTTCAAAGATACATTAAGTGCTATCTGCTTTCACAAAAAGGCCACCTTCCCAGGTTCTGTGAGCTATCGTAACCAGTCAAGCAGTTGACTACATGAAACTTTACACACTTCTAGGGCAAGAAATGGAGAAGGCAATGGCACCCCACTCCAGTACTCTTGCCTGGAAAATCCCATGGATGGAGGAGCCTGGTGAGCTGCAATCCATGGGGTCGCTGGGAGTTGGACACAACTGAGCGACTTCACTTTCACTTTTCACTTTCATGCACTGGAGAAGGAAATGGCAACCCACTCCAGTGTTCTTGCCTGGAGAATCCCAGGGACGGGGGAGCCTGGTGGGCTGCCGTCTATGGTGTCGCACAGAGTCGGACACGACTGAAGCGACTCAGCAGCAGCAGGGCAAGAAAGCAATGGAATAACTAAGAAGTACCGGGTGCTTTAAGAATGAGAATTTGTGACTGAAAAGAAATGCTAAAAAGTCTTCAAAACTTACCCTCTGCTCCTCTGTGCAGGACATAAACTAGCAATTAGTATCTTGCTTGGTTTTAGTATATTACCTAAAGGGAGAAAACATATTCTGGTAGTTTTCAGACCTGGTTGCATTCTTTAGATGCACTTTGAAAAGACTCAGTGAGCTTTTTAAAAACCACAAATGCCTAGACCCAAAACCAAGAGATTGTGAATCAGTTGATCCTGATTTGTAAAACTACATCAGCATTTTTTTCAAACTCCACAGGTGTTTAATGTTCAGCTCAGTGTGGGGAATCATTGGTCAACTGGAAATAACACTGGATTGTTTTTGGTTGACCATTAACTAGCTATGTGATCTTAAGAGAAGCAGTATTTCTGGGCTATGGAATATTAGCCTGAAAAATTAGATATTTGGATCAGAAAGAATATTTTTTCACCCCTTGACATCTATGATTAAAAAATGAAGATGAACAGTTCTAAACATGAATTTTAATTCTCAATACATTTGCACTAAAGCATTTCCAGTAATAAAATACTACAGGGGAACAAATAGCCAAAGCAATCTTGAGAAAGAAGAATGGAGCTGGAGGAATCAAAATTCCTGACTTCAGACTATACTACAAAGCTACAGTCATCAAGACAGTATGGTACTGGCACAAAAACAAAAATATAGACCAGTTAGAACAAGACAGAAAGCCCAGAGATAAACCCATGCACCTATGGGTATACCTTACTTTTGACAAAGGAGGCAAGAATATTCAATGGGGCAAAGATAGTCTCTTCAATAAATGCTGCTGTGAAAACTGGATAGCTACATGTAAAAGAGTGAAATTAGAACACTTCCTAATACCATATACAAAGATAAACTCAAATGGATTAAAGACCTAACTGTAAGACCAGAAACTATAAAAGTCTTAGAGGAAAACATAGGCAAAACACACTATGAAATAAATTACAGTAAGAGCCTCTATGACCCACCTCCTAGAGTAATGGAAATAAAAACAAAAATAAATAATTGGGACCTAATTAAACCTAAAGACTTTTGCACAGATAATGAAACTATAAACAAGGTTAAAGACAACCCTCAGAATGGGAGAAAATAATAGCTAATGAAACAACTGACAATGGATTAATTTCAAAAATATATACCCAGCTCATGCAAAAAAATACCAGAAGAACAGCCCAATCGAAAAGTGGGGAAAAGACCTAAATAGACATTTCTCCCAAGAAGACATCAGTTCAGTTCAGTTGCTCAGTCATGTCCGACTCTTTGTGACCCCATGAACTGCAGCATGCCAGCCCTCCCTGTCCATCATCAACTCACGGAGTTTACCCAAACTCACGTCCATTGAGTTGGTGATGCCATCTGACCATCCCATCCTCTGTCGTCCCCTTCTCCCCCTGCCCTCAATCTTTACCAGCATCAGGGTCTTTTCAAATGTCAGTTCTTCACATCAGGTGGCCAAAGGATTGGAGTTTGAGCTTCAATATCAGTCCTTCCAATGAACACCCAGGACTGATCTCCCCTAGGATGGACTGGTTGGATCTCCTTGCAGTCCAAGGGACTCTCAAGAGTCTTCTCCAACACCACAGTTCAAAAGCATCAATTCTTTGGCTCTCAGCTTTCTTTATAGTCCAACTCTCACATCCATACAAGACTACTGGAAAAATGATAGCCTCGACTAGATGGACCTTTGTTGACAAAGTAATGTCTGTGCTTTTTAATATGCCATCGAGGTTGGTCATAACTTTTCTTCCAAGGAGTAAGCATCTTTTAATTTCATGGCTACAAATACAGATGGCTAATAAGCACATGAAAAGATGTTCAACATCACTCATAATTAGAGAAATGCAAATCAAAACTACAATGAGAAACTACCTCACACCAGTCAGAATGGCCATCACCAAAAAATCTATAAACAATAAAGGCTGGAGAGGATGTAGAGGAGAGGGAATCCTCTTGCACTATTGGTGGGAATGTAAATTGATACACACACTATGGAAGCCAAAAACTAGGAACAAAATCACCATGTGACCCAGCAATCCCACTACTATGAATATACCCTGAGGAAGCCAAAACTGAAAAACACACATGCACCCCAATGTTTACTGCAGCATTATTGACAATAGCTAGGACATGGAAGCAACCTAGATGTTCATCAACAGATGAATGGATAAAGAAGAAGTGGTATAATATAATGGAATATTACTCAATCATCAAAAGGTATGCATTTGAGTCAATCCTAATGGGGTGGATGAACCTATATACAGAGTGAAATAAGTCAGAAAGACAAAAACAAATATAGTATACTAATGCACATATATGGAATCTAGAAAGACAGTACTGATGAACCTATTTGCAGGGCAGCAATGGAGACACAGACATAGAGAACAGACTTACAGACACAGGGCAGGGGGTGGAGGAAGGAGAGGGTGGGATGTATGGAGAGAGCAACATAGAAATATACACTACTATATGCAAAATAGATAGCCAATGGGAATTTGCTTTATGCCTCAGGGAACTCAAACTGGGGCTCTGTAACAACCTAGAGGGATGGGATGGAGAGGGAAGAGTAGGAGGGAGGTTCAAGAGGGAAGGGACATAGGTATGTATACCTATGGCTGATTCATGTTGTTGTCTGGCAGAAACCAACACAATACTGTAAAGTGATTATTCTTCAATTAAAAATAAATAAATTTAATTTAAAAAGAAATGAAAGAGACTATTACAGAGGGCAAGTATATCACAGGGATTTTACTCTCAAAAAACAAACTATACAAGCTATGCGGGAGACCAAAAAATGTACTTTTTTATTTTTTTTAGAAAAGGCATTTTCTACTTTGAATTATGACTTTCTAAGTATGCATAAAGGATCCTTTTAATGCTGCCCATTTCTTTAAAACCAGGATTCTAGTATAAAAGAAAAACTGCACTGGCTCAGTTAAATAGTTCACGTCTGTTGAGTCACTCAGTCGTGTCTGACTCTTTGCAACCCCATGGACTGCAGCACGCCAGGCTTCTCTGTCCATCACCAACTCCCGGAGTTTACCCAAACTCATGTCCATCAAGTCGGTGATGCTATCCAGCCATCTCATCTTCTGTCATCCCCTTCTCCTCCTGCCTTCAATCTTTCCCAGCATCAGAGTCAGTTCTTTGTATGAGGTGGCCAAAGTATTGGGAGTTTCAACTTCAGCATTGGTCCTTCCAATGAATACTCAGGACTGATTTCTTTTAGGATTGACTGGTTGGATCTCCTTGCAGTCCAAGGGACACTCAAGAGTCTTCTCCAATACCACAGTTCAAAAGCATCAGTTCTCCAGTGCTTAGCTTTCTTTATGGTCCAACTCTCATGACTACTGGAAAAACCACAGCTTTGACTAGATGGACCTTTATCAGCAAAATAAAGTCTCTACCTTTTAATATACTGTCTAAGTGGGTCATAGCTTTTTCCCCAAGAAGCAAGCATCTTTTAATTTCATGGCTGCAGTCACTATCTACAAGGCAGCCTTTATTCAAGACTACTGCATAGAGGAGCAAGAGAAACAAACTCTGGTTATTTTTTTTTTTCATTTCTTACATGATATTTTACATGTTTCAATGTCATTCTCCCAAATCTTCCCACCCTCTCCCTCTCCCACAGAGTCCATAAGACTGTTCTATACATCAGTGTCTCTTTTGCTGTCTCGTACACAGGGTTATTGTTACCATCTTTCTAAATTCCATATATATGCATTAGTATACTGTATTTATGTTTTTCCTTCTGGCTTACTTCACCCTGTATAATAGGCTCCAGTTTCATCCACCTCATTAGAACTGATTCAAATGTATTCTTTTTAATGGCTGAGTAATACTCCGTTGTGTATATGTACCACTGCTTTCTTATCCATTCATCTGCTGATGGACATCTAGGTTGCTTCCATGTCCTGGCTATTATAAACAGTGCTGCGATGAACATTGGGGTACACATGTCTCTTTCCCTTCTGCTTTCCTCGGTGTGTATGCCCAGCAGTGGGATTGCTGGATCATAAGGCAGTTCTATTTCCAGTTTTTTAAGGAATCTCCACACTGTTCTCCATAGTGGCTGTACTAGTTTGCATTCCCACCAACAGTGTAAGATGGTTCCCTTTTCTCCACACCCTCTCCAGCACTTATTATTTGTAGACTTTTGGATCACAGCCATTCTGACTGGTGTGAAATGGTACCTCATAGTGGTTTTGATTTGCATTTCTCTGATAATGAGTGATGTTGAGCATCTTTTCATGTGTTTGTTAGCCATCTGTATGTCTTCTTTGGAGAAATGTCTATTTAGTTCTTTGGCCCATTTTTTGATTGGGTCGTTTATTTTTCTGGAGTTGAGCTGTAGGAGTTGCTTGTATATTTTTGAGATTAGTTGTTTGTCGGTTGCTTCATTTGCTATTATTTTCTCCCATTCTGAAGGCTGTCTTTTCACCTTGCTGATAGTTTCCTTTGATGTGCAGAAGCTTTTAAGGTTAATTAGGTCCCATTTGTTTATTTTTGCTTTTATTTCCAATATTCTGGGAGGTGGGTCATAGAGGATCCTGCTGTGATGTATGTCAGGGAGTGTTTTGCCTATGTTCTCCTCTAGGAGTTTTATAGTTTCTGGTCTTATGTTTAGATCTTTAATCCATTTTGAGTTTATTTTTGTGTATGGTGTTAGAAAGTGGTCTAGTTTCATTCTTTTACAAGTGGTTGACCAGATTTCCCAGCACCACTTGTTAAAGAGATTGTCTTTAATCCATTGTATATTCTTGCCTCCTTTGTCAAAGATAAGGTGTCCATATGTGCGTGGATTTATCTCTGGGCTTTCTATTTTATTCCATTGATCAATATTTCTGTCTTTGTGCCAGTACCATACTGTCTTGATAACTGTGGCTTTGTAGTAGAGCCTGAAGTCAGGTAGGTTGATTCCTCCAGTTCCATTCTTCTTTCTCAAGATCGCTTTGGCTATTCGAGGTTTTCTGTATTTCCATACAAATTGTGAAATTATTTGTTCTAGCTCTGTGAAGAATACTGTTGGTAGCTTGATAGGGATTGCGTTGAATCTATAAATTGCTTTGGGTAGTATACTCATTTTTACTATATTGATCAGGTTGGCTTTATCCCAGGGATGCAAGGATTCTTCAATATCCGCAAATCAATCAATGTAATACACCACATTAACAAATTGAAAAATAAAAACCATATGATTATCTCAATAGATGCAGAGAAAGCCTTTGACAAAATTCAACATCCATTTATGATAAAAACTCTCCAGAAAGCAGGAATAGAAGGAACATACCTCAACATAATAAAAGCTATATATGACAAACCCACAGCTAACATTATCCTCAATGGTGAAAAATTGAAAGCATTTCCTCTAAAGCCAGGAACAAGACAAGGGTGCCCACTTTCACCATTACTATTCAACATAGTTTTGGAAGTTTTGGCCACAGCAATCACAGCAGAAAAAGAAATAAAAGGAATCCAAATTGGAAAAGAAGAAGTAAAACTCTCACTATTTGCAGATGACATGATCCTCTACATAGAAAACCCTAAAGATTCCACCAGAAAATTACTAGAAATAATCAATGACTATAGTATAGTTGCAGGATATAAAATCAACACACAGAAATCCCTTGCATTCCTATACACTAATAATGAGAAAAAAGAAAGAGAAATTAAGGAAACAATTCCATTCACCATTGCAACGGAAAGAATAAAATACTTAGGAATATATCTACCTAAAGAAACTAAAGACCTATATGTAGAAAATTATAAAACACAGGTGAAAGAAATCAAAGAGGACACTAATAGATGGAGAAATATGCCATGTTCATGTATTGGTTATTTTTAAGATCTGGGATGAGCTAATGGAAACATACTGGAGTACTAGGCAGAGAGATTGGTCCACATAGTTAGGCCATCTGTGTTTGCTAACTGGCACCTATAGAATTTAGGCTCCCATCCTCTCAGAGAGACACAGAGATAGGGGTGCTGTCTCTTTCAAGAATTACATTTCAAAGAGATGGTCCTTAAGAAGACATTGATGAGTTGTACAAAATTCGCATCTCAAAGGATCAGAGAAAGAATTTGTAATTGCAATTTTCTATAGTACATGCACTAAGAAAAAGGAAGTCAGGGCCTAAAGTCATGAAGAAATCTATGTAAAGTTTAATCAAGCATAGAGGGATAGTAAGGTCTTCTTGTTTACCAGCTCACTGCTTCAATTCTTTCTTGTCAATGGAACTGAAATTCCCATAGCTGGATGGTCTTCTCACCTCTTGGCTGTTTAGGCAATGAGCTCTCATAGTTCATCAATTCTAAGTCACAGTTGTTGTTTTTTTTTTTCACATTTTTAACTTTTCCAAATTTGGGATATTGTTTTATCATCATTGTTGGCCAGTGGCAGGAATGACAAATCAAATGGCCTAACTTGCCTGTCTTCAAAAAGACTAAACTAAGTTGTTTACTGTTGAAACAGAATCATTTTGTTGAAGTGAGCCATAGCATGGAAATGAGGTATTATTTGGGAAGCAAATATTTCTTGTTAAACTGAAAATGCTAGTCACTCAGTCGAGTCTGACTCTTTGTGATCCCTAGACTGTAGCCCACCAGGCTCCTCTGTTCATGGAATTCTCCAGGCAAGAATCCTGAAGTTGGTAGCCATTACCTTCTCCAGGGGATCTTCCTGATCCAGGAATTCAATCTGGGTCTCTTGCACTGCAGGCAGATTCTTTACCACCTGAGTAATGATTGAAATTCCCCATTTTCTTACGTCAACTACAAATTGGCACTTGCAAAGAGCATTTTCCAGTGACTGAATGACAAGAGCATCTGTCATCTGCCTCTGAGGAACTGAATCCTGTGCTACGGCTGCTGACTTTCAGTATGGCCTGATGGGAATTCAGGGTGGAGAGTGAGGCACTCTGTGCTCTAAGGAAACTGGTGGACTAGGTCTTTAGATATTTTCAGGAACTGATTTCATGACCCCCTATCCTTGCATCTCCTCATATCTAGAAAAACTAAATCCCTTCATGGTGACATCAGCTCCTCATGACTAGCAGAAAACCTTTTGTAAAGTAAGTGCTTGACTGCATTGAACTCCTTCTTACCCAAAATCTTATATATCGACCTTCCCCCACTGCCTCTTTGGAGCAGTCCCTCAAAGCTACTTGAGGTGCTGTCTCCCCAGCTAGAGTCCTCATTCTGCCCCAAATAAAACTTAACTCACAACTCTCATGTTGTGTATCTTTTTAGTCAACATCTTACTAGACAACAAACATGTTCTTTGGATGGAGATAAAACCAAGATGTAGATTAAACTGTGTTATTGGTACACAGGCAAAAGACTGTGACTCCCAAGTGCCAAGCAATAAAATAGGAGGAGGAGAAATTCCCAAAACTATCAAAAAGACAAGACACAAGTCAAAGCTACAGAAGGCTAGCATTTTATTCTCTCAGTGATCTATTAACATAATATGGTGCATCTGAGAATCAATGAAGTCTTAGATTTAAGAAAATATGATAGCTTTTCTAGTTATAACTGCTCAGCCTAAACCAAGTGTGCAGTCCATTATATCTGCCCCTCCCCAAAAGCAAGATTATTGAAGCTGTATTCCTTTTGAACACAAGGTATCTTAAGCAACTGGAAAGAAGGTACAATTTAGAACAACATTCAAAGAAAAACATACCATCGCTGTGATTTCCAAGTGTTATTTATCCCTTCCTAGCCTTGCCCCTCTTTTTATCATTTTACTTTAAAGAGATTTGGTACCTCTGCCTCTCGAAGCGTTGAAAAAGGAGAAGCCCCACCACTGCTCTGCACCATGCCTTGTGGCCAGCTGTAATTTACCAGCGTGAGAGAGCTTTCTGTGCATTCTTCAGAACTCAAGGCTCAAAACTGCCTATGCCATCTTTTCATGAAAAAGAACTACTTCATGTGGGTTTATAGTGAGTAAAATGCATTGATTCAGCAAAGCCACAAGCAGATAATGACTTTAGTTTCCTTAACTTAATCCCAAAGGAAGGTGGTAAAAAGCAAGCTGAATTTTCTTTAAAAAATAAAAAAAATGCCCTGATTCAAATTCTAGTGAAATAATCCTTAAAGTGAAGTGAGGGACCCTAAGGGAATCATTAGCAACTTGTCAGTGGCTGCCTTAAGCAGAAAATGGTTGGAAATTGTCTGCTGCAACAGGGTTGCAAGCTCCCAAAGACCTTCAGAGGACATGGGCCTTTCTCCTCTGAGGAATGCCCCAGGATGAAAAGTATAACAGAGCCATGTAGCTGACTCTAACTCTGTACCCCCGACATCTGCTTCCCAGTGGATCAGTAGGTCAGACAGTGGCTACTGCAATATTGCGTCTCTCTGAAGTCTTAATACTTCCTTGGAACTGAATCTACGTTGAGTGGGGTCCACCATGATACACTTCTGCAGTCTACTAATCTTACAAACTCTAAAATGCTTGCTCTTGTATTCACGTGCAAGCTCTGAAAACAAGGCAAAAATCAATTCAGTGACAAGAGCACTCTGTTTGGAGACCAAACAGTTGGGTTCAAGTCCTGACTCTGTCACTACCTGAACTTGCTTAAATTCTCAGTTTCACTAAGTAAAAACTGGGAAAAGCTGTTCAGAGAATCAAATGTGATCAAATGGATAATGTACTTTATCAGCAATACAAGCATCTACCAACGTCCCATGCTGTAGAATTGTCACAGTGAACGCCATCATACTTTTCCTCACCTGAGCCACAATACCAGACATAAAGAGGTTAAATGTGTGCAATCGAAAAAGATGCTCTTTACAATAGAAATCACATCCTTTACGGTTAGTGTAATAGCCCACACCATCTTATGTTGGATTTCCTAAGAAAATCTTTCAAAAATTGTTAGAAGATACTGAGAGATTTAGTCAAAGACTTAGAGCTGTAAAGGAATAAATGGACAACAATGAACAGCTACTTCACAAAACGGAGATGTGGAGAGGACTGTTTACAGCATTGTGTTCCTGCTAAGATTATCTTAGAGTAACACTTGAATTGTTTGCTCACCCATTTTACATCATTACTGAACAGTTTGAGGCCGCGATTCCTGAGGGGCACTTAAACCATAAATGTCATGTTGTCAAAATCCTTAATGTAACCTAGTCCCTTAAATGTGTTTCCTTTCTTCTTGAGAAACTACTTGCATTATAAGTACTGATGCACTTCCAGTCTAGATAGGATGATTCCTGCATATTCTCTGGGACCCTAAGACCCAGGGTCTACCTCTTTTCTCTCTCTGAGACACTCCTGGCCCCTACTAGGGGACCATGGTGCTTACTTGTTTTCTCCAAAAAGAATGATAGTACCATTAGCAGAGGTACTATGTCCTGAGGACTGAGGATGGAAGCACTGGATCAAATGATATGATGTCCATAAACATGTTTTGCAAAGTTCTGGGTTAATAACAGCCAGCAGTTGTTATATTCTGACTGTTAGGCATTATACGAAGGTGCTTTAATGCATTATTTAACTCAAGCCTCATATGGAATGTTCATAACAGTATGATAACAATATAATACCCCAATAGTATTATTATGCTAATTTGACAGAAAAGACTGGTGAGGAATAGAGAACCTCAGTGAGTGGCCCACAGAAACAGACAAATTATTAAAGGAGAGAATTTCACTAAGGCAGTCAGCCTCAGAGTCCAAGGTCTCAAAAATCTTATGTTCTAAGAACAACTGGATGTTTCTCATGATAGAGCTCTTAGTGCAATTGTCTCTCTTGGTTGGACAATTCCTAAACATCCTGATGGTTTCGGCTTAATTGTGCCTTCCTGGAGGTTTTCCCCAGTCCCCCTGACAAGGACAAATCCTTCTTTTCTATACACTCTACTTCTCCATAGTATTTACACTGTATTTAACTAATTCTTGGCTAGCTCCATTTATATCTCATCCCACAAGTGGCTCCAAGACTGCAAGGTGGTGCTCCATCAGAATTAAAGAAGAGAGTCAGTCAGAAAGCTCTTAAGCTTCAAAAACTCCCTGGTTGCCACTGAAGCTTGAAAACTGGGAGAAACACAAAAAGACCATGGCAGAACCATCATTCTCCTGCATACAGATCAGGGGACCTGTTTCAGGAGGTTTAGGGGGCTTCACAGCACCTGTCCCAGCTAGATTTTCTTTTTTTTGTTCCCCAGCAAAACTAAAAAGTTATACAATCTCTGAAGATCCTGCCAGATTCAACTTTCTGTAAATCTACAGACATGAAAACCTCTTTGCCATGTGAAAGAAGAAAAGTGTGAAAACTTTTCTCTGTTCAGTTCAGTCGCTCAGTTGTGTCCGACTCTTCACGACCCCATGAATCGCAGCACGCCAGGCCTCCCTGTCCATCACCAACTCCCGGAGTTCACTCAGACTCACGCCCATCGAGTCAGTGATGCCATCCAGCCATCTCATCCTCTGTCGTCCCCTTCTCCTCCTGCCCCCAATCCCTCCTAGCATCAGAATCTTTTCCAATGAGTCAACTCTTCACATGTTAAACCAGTTCAAATTAATTCAAATTAGTGGAAAAACTCACAGATCAGAAGATGTTCACTGTTGGCTATAACTTATGAGTATAAAATCTTCTATTCCATGCACCTTGATCCAAACTATAAGCACTGAGAGCAGTCAGTTGAAGGTCAAAGAAAAACTGAAGCAAAATCTGAAACAGAAAAAAGTATGATGTAGTACATTAGAAATGTTATTTATCTAAGTTTCAAAAATTAAGAGCATTCCCCTTATATTCACAGCAGTACTATTTACAATATCCAAGACATGGAAACCACCTAAATGTCCACTGACAGATGAATGGATAAAGATATGGTACATATGCAAAACAGAATACTACTCAGCTATTAAAAAAGAATGGAATAATGCCATTGTCTGCAACATGGATGCAACAAGAGATTATCATACTGAGTGAAGTAAGTCTGAAAGAGAAAGAACTACATATACTTTTATATGTAGAATCTGAAATATGACACAAGTGAACCTGTCTATGAAACAGAAATAGAAACTCACAGAAACAGACTAACGGTTGCCAAGGGGAAGGGTAGGTGGGAGAAGGGAGGGTGGAAGTTTGAGATTAGCAGATGCAAATTATTATATACAAGATGAATAAATAACAAGGTCCTACCATATAGAACAGGGAACTATACTCAATATCCTGTGATACACCATAATAGAAAAGAATGGGGCTGGTGCACTGGGACGACCCAGAGGGAGGGTATGGGGAGGGAGGAGGGAGGAGGGTTCAGGAGCGGGAACACAGGTATACCTGTGGCGGATTCATTTCGATATTTGGCAAAACTAATACAATATTTTAAAGTTTAAAAATAAAATAAAATTTAAAAAAATAAAAATAAAAGAATATTTTAAAAAAGAATGTGTGTGTATATATACACACATACATATATATATACACACACACATATACACACACACACACACGTATGTATGTATAACAGAATCACTTTGCTGTATAGCATAAATGAACATGACATTGTAAATTAACTACAATTAAAATAAAAACTTCCCTTACTAACTCAGATGGTAAATAATCTACCTGCAATGCAGGAAACCCAGGTTCAGTTCCTGGGTCAAGAAGATTCCCTCTAGAAGGGAATGGCAACCCACTCAAATATTCTTGCCTGGAGAATTCCATGGACAGAGGAGCCTGGTAGGCTACAGTCCATGGGGTTGCAAAGAGTCGGACATGACTGAGCAACTAATGCTAATTAAAACTAAAAGAAAAACAACAACCTCTCAAACAAAAAGAAAAAAAATGAATACATACAATAAAGCTCCAGTTTAAACAACGGAAAGCTAGATAAACAACTAGAACCAGAGTAAAATTGGAAATGTTTAGCTAACATCAAGCAGGAAAGAAAAAATACTTTTAAACAATATTTGTAACAAACCTGTAGTCATATTCATGTAAGGTACTTCTCTCCTTAGTAAATTATGAACTAAGAAACACTATTAAATTTTGAATGGCTAAAAACCATGGGAGGAAATGGCTACAAAAAGCTTTAAAATATTTTATCCAGGTATTTTAATAAATTTCTTATTCTGAATGTAAAGAGAGGCATAGTTTTTATCAATATGTTCTCCTATATTACTAACTATATGTTGGTATTTAAAGAGTATTGCTTTAAGGATGCCAAATCATGAGACTGCTTCTGATGCAGTCACATCTAAGTTTCATTCTGCACATGTATATCTGAATACATACCCACAAGCACATGTTACAAAATTTTTAAGATTACTTTCAGTCTGCACCATTTTGATTTTTTGAAGCACAGCACCAACAAGACAGCAAAGTGGCTCTTCCTTAAGAGATATTCTGGCTTGACTGATAATAGGAAATGTCAAACCTTGGAAGTTAATCAGGTTATTCTGCTGTAAAAGTTTACAGCAGAATAGTTTGGGCTCAGATGAGCATCTCAGTGTTTAAGGTTTCAAGGTCCACATATTTATCACCTAGCCTCATTTTTCATTCATGGTAGAATGCTTTCAGAAGGCTTTAGAAATTCTCTCTAGTGGGAAGCAAGTAGTACCTCTGATCATCTTTTAGAAAACAAAACTCCCTTCTAAATAAAGTTACAAATCACCCTCAATAAGAGGTGCACAAATTCTTCAACTAAGATAACTCATATGCCAGATCCTGAACCCAGCTATAGGAATACTAATGATTGAGAACCATTTTCATGGGAAGCAAGGATCCTTAGAATTTCTGGAAATGTCAACTATTTTGTCATTCCTTGACTCATGTATTAAATGAAAAAAGAAGATGGATGGACAGAGAAGAGACGGAATGAAAGGACGAGGGAGATAAGAAGGGAAACAGGAAAAGGAAGGAAATACAACAGCAATGAAACCAAGAAGGAAGAAAAGGAGAGAAGGCAGACAGATATTTGGGTACACAGAAAAACAGTTTAAAATCTACTTGGTAAAAGTATGTTCAGAGAAAAAATATATATATTTACAAGGTCATCTAACAGTTCTCTTGAAAAAAATCTGGAGTTACTGCTTGTGAACTGGACCTATTTCAGTTATCATGGGAACCTGGTATCTGAATTTGGACTGATTTGGGACCTTAAAATTGAGAGTCAGGTTTTCAGAGAATCAGCATAAGCCCTTGTATTTCTAAAATATCATTGTAACAAGTGTGTTTATCCCACCTGCTTTTTCATCTCGCATGTCAGGACTCACTATGGATGAATATTTTCCTTCCCTTAAAGAAACTTGTACCACTGGGAATGATATGGCATCATAGTTAAAAGCCCAGGTTTTGGAGTCAAATAGAACATTGAAATATTGGGCCTCTCTTGATTTATCTTTCTGTGTTTTAGCTTCCATTTTGAGGATAAAAGAATGATAACTGATCTTAGGGATCTGTTGTGAAAATTAGATAAGATATATATTCAAAACTCTTAGCATGACATCTGGTACATAAACAAAGCTCAGTAAATGGTAGTTCTGCCAAAAAATATATGGCAGGTGGATATTTATTAGCATGGCATTTATTTATACATAGAAGAAACCAAAAATAACTTAGTAATCATTGTTACTTGCACTTAGCAAAAACAGAATCAGGATTCATACGAGAAAGAAGAAAGGGAGAAGGGAAACCCATAGACAGTTTAAAAACAGTAAATTTTGGATAAAGGGATAATTAGCTAAACAGGGGGGCTAATCAAGGTGTTCTGTTCTTTAGGTAGATGGATGTGCACCAAAGAAAATGTGAGTGTTTTAATAAGTTCTCCAGGAGAGCATAACTGTTTAGCTGTAGGCTGGGGATCAGGACACCTGAATGTATGACATCTGCTTGTGTCTTTTGTTAGTACCTTCATGTATGCTAGACCAGGTCTACACCACCTCCCTGACCAAAATCTTTCTCCCTGCTTTAAATCCTAGATGCAATCCTGTTATGCTAGCTTATGGTGCTCTGTGCTTTTCTTGGCAGTACTCAACTCTTTTTGTAATTATAAATTTGCTTTTTGGTTGATTAGGGGCTGGCTGTCTTTGCCCACATCCCCAAGAACATGGATCTTTCCTGCTTTATTTCTGGCCGCCGGCTCGGCATGTAGCACAGCATGTGAGACATAGTAGGTATACACAGTGAGGAAGGAAGGGAGGGAGGGAAACAACAGTTACGCGAACGAACAGGCAGGCACAATCTGCTGCAAGACAGGTGAAATAAAAGCGCTGTGATAACCCGGATTTTGTGAAAGGGAATTAAAGAAAGCTGCAAGGCAGAAGTGCCATTTTAGCTAAGCCTTCAAGCATGGGTAGAATTTAAACACTCCCACTGGGGAAGTATGGGACATGGCATAAAGTATGTCTCAGTTTCTCTAGAACATAAGGTCTCTGAGGGGTGATGTAAGAGTTGAGGCTGGAAAGGGGTGGCGGGCATGTCAGACCAAGCCATCTGACAGTGAGGAGCCCCTGGGGGGTTAGGGTTGGAGATGAGACACACTTGGATGTGTGCTTTAGAAATTCAAGTTTGGTAAAGCGTAAAAGCTGAACACGAGGGGGAAAAGAAATCTGACACAGGAAGGCAGCTTAATATGGACTAAGTTATTCTGTTATTTCTGTAACAGTAGAGTAGTTCTATTTGCACAGACAAATAGCCTACCAAACATTCTGAGTTTACTTGATTTAGACAAATGATGATGATGCTCAATTCTTTGAGGAATTTTCCATGAAACAAAATCACCAAGATGAATAATTAGAATATATTGAAAACTATTCAAGCCTTTTCTACACATGCATTTATCTATGTCTGGCTGGCATGCAAATGAGAACTTCTACTCAAAATATAGGGAATTAAATTATGGACTTCACAAAGAGCAGATACACCCCTAAAAGAGCCATGGAGGTCACGAATGTGCAGACCTCTTTATTTAAATTAGGAAGGCAGGTGAATCCTATTTTGATTTCCAACTTCATGAGTCTAATAATAGTAGCACTCACTATGTGGTTTGCATGCTCTAAGTCTGTGCATGCGTGCTCAGTCATGTCCAGCTTTTTGCAACCCCATGGACAAGCTATGGATACCTCTCACTCCCTGGAGGCAGAAAATACGACCTGGAAGGAGGAAATGGAGCTGAGGTGAGATGAGAGCCTAGTAGGTCGCCTGCCAGGCTCCTCTGCCCGCGGGATTTTCTAGGCAAGAACACTGGAGTGGGTTGCCATTTTCTTCTCCAGGGGGTCTTCCCGACCCAGGGATCGGCCACATCTCTCACGTCTCCTGCAGTTTTCAGGCAGATTCTTTACCACTGAACCCTCTGCTCTTGGAAGGGCACTGGATACATCAACTGTCATACAAGGGAGGGATATGAGTCAGGGTTCTCTAGGAAATAAACAACCTGCATATCTAAGGAATTGGCTTATAGGATAATGGAAGCTGAGAAGTCACACAACCTGCCCTCCACTAGTTGGAGACTCAGGAAAAGTGATGGTGAAGTTCAAGGGCAGAGAGCTGGTAGGCTCATGGCTCAAGTCCAGTCCAAGCCTGAAGCCCTGAGAACCAGGAGCGCTGACAGAGTGAGTCCCACTCAGGGCAGGAGATCCGAGGCTCAGATCACGCAGCAGGTGGGGAGAATTCAACTTTCTTCCCACCTTTCTCTCCTAGGTGGGCGCTCAGCAGGTGAAGTGATGCCCAATCACATTGGAGAGGGTCATCTGTTTTAGTCAGTTCGCCAGTTCAATGCTCATCGCTCCCAGAAACACCCTTGTAGACACCCAGAAAAATTGTTTAGCCAGATATCTGAGTATTCCATGGCCCAGTCAAGTTACTACATAAAATAAACCATCACAAAGTTTTGTTTTTTCCACCTTTCAGATGATTTGATGAGATTTTAGAGGTTACACAGCCTGTAATTGGTCATAAATGTGTAGACCTCTTCATCAGCAGGTCCAAGACTATAACTCAGTATTTCTAATATGCTCTTTACATCTTCCTTAGCCTAGAGGCTCTTTCGCTTGCCTGGTAAACAGCTCCTTTAATATTTTTTAAGTTGTTTTTTTTTTTTTTTTTCCAAAACCAGCCTGCCATGAATTCTCTTAAATTCACACACACACACACACACACACACACACACACACCCGTCCCCACCCCCACCTTCCCTGTCCCCACATCCATCTCTCCATCCCAGGTTGTGGTATCACCATCACCATCTTCCTCAGCTCCATTTCCTCTTTCCAAATGGCATCTTCTGACTCCAGGAGTCCCAGGTAGCCACAGCTTGCTGAGCTTCCTCATCCTGCCCATCCCTGATGTGGTTGCGCCCTGGACCGTCTGTCCTGTTCCCACCCCCACTTCCTGCTTCTCGATCTTCACTCCCACAAGCAGCTGGCTGCTTCACTGTCACCAGGGCAGACATGACAGTAGAACCTTGTCGCATCACCCTTCTACGCAAAAGGGTGTGATAGGGATGGGTGGCGGCGACAGACAATGAAGGCTCTGGAGGAACACCACAGAAGCCAAAGGAGGGCCAGGCTGCAGCTGCAACCAGGGAGGCGGCGGCCAAGATGGCGGCTGCAGAGGAAAAGGTGGCTGAGATGTTCCCACACTAAGTTCTGAGAGCATTCCTGCTCTAACGGGACTGACATTCTAGGGGAAAAGAAACAAGAGATTTATGTAAAATTTGTAGCAGTGTGCCTTAAGGCAATTTCACCCCAGTGTAGCGATGGGCCTCCTCCCACTGCAGAGGGTAGAGGGTTTGATGTAACTACACCAGGCAATAATTAAACCAAAATACTTTCAGACAAATGTAACACTGAGAAAATTCATGATCAGAAGATGTGGACTACAGAAATGTTAAGTTCCTCAGGCAGTAGGAATATGATATCAGGCAAAAGGTCTTCACATCTGCACAAAGAAAACAGGAGAGTTACAAAGGAAGCTTCTTAAAAAAGTAAAAATTCACTTGGCTTTAGCATTCGGGGATGAAAGTTGTTTTTCTTTTAATATTTCAGAGACTTTGTTCCATCGGCTTCCATGTGCACTTCCATTGTCTCTCACACACACACAAATACACACAGGCAAACACACAAAATTATATATACCACTGGTCCCAAGTCAGAGAGGAGTCTCCTAGTAGACTCATTGTTTTATGGCTGGTTATATAACTGTACATACTACAGCAAAATCATTTCATTTTAATGAAGAGGCGGAAATGCTTTAAATTGCTTTTGGTGCAATTAACAAAGAATGCTTATAAACAGAACAACTGACTTTCACTGGATGCATTTTAAACATCTCTGCAATCTGTACACATTATGCTGTGCATCCTACATGGAAGGTGGATACTATTATTAGTTCTGCTTTCAGCTGAGGAAGCTGAGTCTTTAGGTCAGTTTTCACTGACCTGTTGAAGTTTAAGCTGGCGTCAAGCCTGGATCTCTTTGGCTTCAAAGGACAAAGAGACAACAGCACTCAAATGCCCATGTGGTATTTAGCATTTCCCAGCCCTAGGTTCTTGTTTGTCCAAATTAAGATTTCTAATGTGTCCAAAGGGCCAGAAGTGGCACTATGTCTGACAAACTCAGGGGAGAATAAAAAGTAAAGACAGAGGCATTTACAGTTTCTGGGACTGCACCAAATGTGGGCCACATTTAGAAAATTTGATTAGATAAGCTCCTTCTGGAGAGATAATGCCTTCTACCAAATATAGCTCAAAAATTGGTAGCTGAATTGATGCTTTTGAACTGTAGTGTTGGAGAAGACTCTTGAGAGTCGCTTGGACTACAAGGAGGTCCAACCAGTCCATTCTAAAAGAGATCAGTCCTGGGTGTTCATTGGAAGGACTGATGCTGAGGCTGAAACTCCAATCAATACTTTGGCTGCCTCATGCAAAGAGCTGGCTCATTTGAAAAGACCCTGATGCTGGGAAAGATTGAGGGCAGGCGGAGAAGAGGATGACAGAGGATGAGATGGTTGGATGGCATCACCAACTCGATGGACATGTGTTTGGGTAAACTCCAGGAGTTAGTGATAGACAGGGAGGCCTGGCATGCTGTGGTCCATGGGGTTGCAGAGTCAGACACAATTGAGCGACTGAATTGAACTGAACTTCTATGGGTTACATTCATTTTACTTAATAAAGTCAACTCTAGAAAAATGTAGTCTTGAAAGACTGGATTATAAAAAGTTATTCTGATTGATTTGTTTCAACCAGAGACTACTGCTCTGTGTAATTTGATTTTTACACATCATAAGGGAAACATAAGAGCCAAGTCCAATGTGTTACATGTGTTACATGTCTGGACTTGTTCACATAGAACAACATGTTCACATAGAAAATGAGACAGTGAACCATGACTCAGGATAGGCTAACTGCTGTCAAAAAATATAAATAAAAATATGCAATTAAGCCCATTAGAAATGGATTTCTTGCTCAAGTAAGGTTTCCCAGAGAGAGAAACTGACTGGCAGAGCAGTCCTCCTCTGTGTAGACATTCTGGCATGTCAGGGAGTCTGACAGAGGCTTTCCTTTCATTCCTTTTAGAGCCTCTGTGGGAATCCCCACCATTCCAGGCAGCAGGAAGGAAACAAGAGCATAGAGCATCAGGGGAGTTCTTGGGGTCGGTCTTTTAAGTAGTATACATCACTTTCACTCATATGCCTTTGACTTAAACCCAGCCACATGGCCAAGTCTAGCTGCTAGAAAGTTCTGGAGATGTAATCAGTGGTGGCCAGGACTTCCCAGTGACAACTGTGTGCTACAGAGGGGAGCACAGCCGTCTAGTAGACAGTTCGCCATCTATGCCATAGCCCACAGCCAAGCTCTGTCAGCTGCAGTGGGGTTCCCCAGTCTCTGGGATCTACGGCCTAATGACATGAAGTGGAGCTGATATAGCTAGCATGCACTGTGTTCAGTTCCTGATCTATATCCTCTCAAAACTAGATTCTTCTTTTTTTAAATTAGCCCAGTGGGCAGTGAGAGGGTGGGGAGGAGGCAGCCAGCAGTTAGGGCTTGAGTAGTCAGGGGATCCCTCTGCTGCATACTTTAGGGCCATTCTCAATCTGGAAAACTGTGAGGTGGTCAACAACTGTCATCCTTACTGTCTAATGTGAGCCTCCCAATGGCATAGCAAAGCAGGTAAGAGTGCAAGGAGGTCAGAGGCTCCATCTAAGGTCCCCTGGACAGTGAGGACTAGATGCAATTCCTACCCTATGAGCTGTATCTAGTATCATTTCTCCGATGGCTCACTGCTCCCCTGGCACTTGTTGCTGAACTGCAGCTGTCCAAAGGGCATGGAAATGAAGACCTTTCCAAGAAAAGGGATTTCTTGATTTATGGCCAGTAGTAGTGTGTGTTTTGACTGCTACAGAAACTTTTTGTAGCATCACAGCTGAAAAACACACGCCTGCCAACCTTTATTGTGACAGCTGAGTGGAAGAAAAGACCTTTGAATTGAAGGTAATAGAGGAGCCAGGAAAATTTAAACTAGGATAAGTTAGTTTGCCGACATTCTGGAGACACTAGAGCATAAGCAGGATGCTGGAGAGAATGTTCCATTCTATTGGTTGGTCAAGTAGACAATGCCGTTCCATCCCCTCTGAGACATGGAGGCTGCAGAGACCCGTTCCCTGGAGGATGGCCAGGCCCACAAGCCCTGAAGCTAGAGGTGTACTTTCCTGTTCTATTGACCATGCAATGGACTCAAGGTCTTTCTGGTCTTCTTGAATTAGAATGAGACACACATCTTATTCTACTAAATCTTCTGACGAAAGAGGAACGTTCTTATGGTTACTAGGCCACCCCTGGCCAGGCTTTAAGTCACTTGGAAACACAAGTAATGCCCTCCATGAAGTACAGAGTAAATCAGAATCTTCCTTTATAAGATCTTACAGGTCTTTAAAAACCTCACAGTGAACATGTATATTACAGGTAACACAGTAGCTTGGGATAACATTTTCCTGACACTGATATAATTTAGCCTTTTTACACTGAATTACCTTTTTCAGCAAATAGTGCTAGAGTACCCGGATATCCATTGGCAAAAACAAATCTTAAAGATCAATTTTAACCTAAATCTTATATAAAAACTAACTCAAAACAGACCATAGATTTAGCAAGTCAATATAAAACTATGAAACAAACCAGAAAACAAAAGAGTAAATCAGAGGAAATCTTTGAGAAATAGGGCTATGCAGACTTGACATTAAGATTATGATCTATAAAAGGACAAATTGATCAACTGAGCCTCATCAAAATGAAACAATGTTTTTATTCTGTAGAAGCCCATACATTGAACATGAAGTGACAAGCTATAGAAAGAAAATATTTGCAGACGACATATGTGACAAAAGTATCCAAAATAAAGACTTCTCAAAAGTCAACAGAAAACAATACAATTAGACAATGTGCAGGAGACAAAGAAAATGAAGTGACAATTCGGTGGAAAAGATATGCAGATGGCAGATAAGCACATGAGAAGTTGTTCAACATTATCAACTGTTATAAACACAAACTGAAACCCCAATGAGGTCACATCACATATCTGTCAGAATGGCTACAATTAAAAAAAAAAAAAAAGTAACAACACCCAAATGCCAGCAGTGAAGCAGCAGGAATGGAAAATGATAAAACATTCGGGGCAGGGGGCAAGAAGTGTGACAGTGTCTTAAAAACTAAATATTCAATTACCTTATGACCCAGGAAAATCACCCCTGAGCATTTGTCCTAGGGAAATGAAAAGTTAAATCCATACAAGAAGCCTGCTACATAAATGTTTCTAGCAGCCTCATTTGTAATATCCCCAAACAGGAGTCAGCTCAAATGTCCTTTCAGAGAATGAAAGTTCAAATAAGCTATAGCATATATATATATACTGTGGAATATTAGTTAGCAATAAAAAGCAATGGACTACTGATACACACAGAAACTTGGATGAATCTCCAGAGAATTAGCAAAAAAAAACGGCCAATTTTGAAAGGTTACACAATGAATGATTCCATTTGTATGAGAGCTTTGAACTGACGAAATTTTAGAAATGAAAGATCGTGTGCATGCTGAGTCACTTCAGTCATGTCCAACTCTGGGTGACCCTTTGGGCTGTAGCCCACCAGGCTCCTCTGTCCACAGGATTCTCCAGGCAAGAATACTGGAGTGGGTTTCAATACCCTCCTCAAGGGGATGTTCCCAATCTAGGGATCGAACCCAAGTCTTCCACACCTCCTACATTGCAAGTGGATTCTTTACCCACTGAGCCGTCTGGGAAACCTTGAAAGACAGATTAGTAGCTGCCAAAGGTTCGAGACTAGAGGAGGTAGAGAATGGGAACAGGAGACAGTGTGGCCATAAAAGAGCAAGGGGAAGTAATTGCAGTTGATCAGTATCTTGACTGTGGTGCTGGACACACAAGTTTATACAGGTGACAAAATCGCATAGAATTTAATACACAGAGACAAAGAGAACAGAACACATACAAATAACAAGTGCAACTGGGGAAATCTGCAGATCAGTGGCTTAAACAAATTTGACTACCTTGGCTGTGATTTTATACTATAATTTTTCAAAATGTTATCACTGAGGAATAAAAGAAAAGTATACAAGTGATCACTATTTCCTATAATGGCATGTAAATCTGCAATTATTTCGATAAACAGAAACTTCAACTAAAAAAAATGTCTTTTGCAACCCACTCCCAATTTAGCTTCTTCTCACTTCTCCCATTACCCTGTAATTTAAAGAACCTCGCAAAGAAGTCAGAGGAGGAATATCCGATGTTTCTAAATGAGGGTCTGCTCATATTTGCAACTTCTTCTGGGTTCTTTATCATGTGATGCACAGCCTCTGCCAATTAGCAATTTAAATGCTTGCAGATGGACCCAAGGGCTTGCTATCTCAGCGCCGCGGGTATCACTTAAAGTCAAATGTGTCCTCCCTGGTACCTGGCACCCATAAGTCAAAGATGAGCTACAGACATCCCCATATGGCAAACGGGTGATTGTTTATAACCCAGTCACAAAGGGGCCTATAAAAATCCTTCAAGCCAAAAAGAATACAGGATGACAGCAGATGGCCCTATCCTAAAATGAAGAATTAAAGATGTTAAGCAGAGCAATCAAACAAAAGAACATAAGTGATCACAAAAGGGAAGCCAGCCTTTTACCTCTTCAGCTAGATAAGGGCATCGCTCACTTCAATTCCATTTGAGCCCAGCAACCACGTCAATCATAAGACAGGTTAGAGCTTCATACAAGACCTTAAAGAGATACTCCCAGGCTACTGGAGGGGAATCATGTATTTTGCTCAGTTCTCCATCCCCAACAAACAGAGGGATCACTATTTCCTACAATAGCATGTAAATCTGCAATTATTTTGATAAACAGAAACTTCAATTGAAAAAAAAATGTCTTTTGCAACCCGGAAAACAATGGAGTGTTCACAGGACCCAAAACCCTGAATTTACACGTGAAAATGAACTTGTAGATAGATGCCTGGTAGTTTGTTAGAGTTCCACTTGGACTTCTTTAGCAGCAAGATCAATAGCATTATGAGGGTGAGGAAGGTGGAGGTTTCATCCCAGTGTGTGGGCAAATGACGCCTCAGTGGCTCCAACCTCGTCTCCACCATAAGCACCACCAGATAGAACATGACCTCCATTACCACAGTATCTTGGTGGCCTCATCCACTGTCCCTGGGCTGCAACAGGTGAAGGACTAAGGACTTCAGATGCTAAATAAAATTTTGAAACTCTCTCCTCCCTAGGTTAAGGAGCCCAGCCCAGCTAGGAGGCTTTCACAGAGGTATGGGATAGTCTGAGCATCATTCAACCAGAATTTGGAGGACTGCATAAAACAGAGAGTATGCTTGGCAAAGAGCTTAAGACAGGATATTGTTCATAAGCAAGAGTCCAAAAGGTCAAAAAACACACAGCCCAAAAGAAACGGCGAGCACCACATAACAACGTCAGAAATCACAGTATCAGAGAGATGAACAGGAAGCAGTAGGCATGGTATAAATGACAGAGGGCCATGAGCTCTTAGTGGGAACTGACCTTCTAGACGGAGCCATCTTGGTGCCTGCAAATACACTGTGGGCGGAAAGACCAGCTGTAATACAGGACTAAGAAGGCAGGGGAAACATGGGAATAATTAAAACTAGGCAAAACACCTGTATGCAAAACACCAGTTCACCTGTTCACTGAACTGCGTACACCTGTGTGTTCAGTTCAACTAGTCATTGGGAAGTACCAGACTCAACAGTTTTAATCACTTAGGAACTCCAGCCATGGTCTCCTCCTAAATTCCACTGTGAGTTCCTAGACACAGCTAAGTCACAAGGGAACAAAAAGATTAAGACGGTTTCAACACATCCTCTCCAAATTAAGTGGCTTCTTGTAAAGAATCAGTTTTCAAATCTGCTATCAGGTTTGAGTGGGAGAGTAAATTCCCAGAAAATCATGTAAGTGGATGAGTATACGGTGACCCTGTGTGTGTGCTCATTCAATTGTACCTGACTCTTTGCGACCTCATGGACTGTAGCCCACCAGACTCCTCTGTCCATGGGATTTTCCATGCAAGAGTACTAAAGCTGGTTGCCATTTCCTACTCCAGGGGACCTTCCCGACCCAGGGGTTGAATCCGCATCTCCTGCATCTCCTCCACTGGCAGGTGGATTCTTTACCATGGAGCCACCTGGGAATCCCAACCATGACCCTACTAGATTGCAAAAACAGGTACACACAGAAAGTAATAATATTTGACCGGATAAGATCTGAATGTTAGAATGATATGGCTAGCAGTGAGTGGGCAGTAGGTGAAATGTTTGGCAGTCTGCACATAGCCAGGCTGGCAGAGGAGGCAGGCTCTAGGATGTTCTTGTCAGGACGCAGTTCTTCAAGGCAGATACTGGTGACTGAGGCAGTGGAAGAAGGCAGCATTAAAAGATTCCTACGTTTCTCTCACTGGCTCTTGGGACAGGCAAATATCTTCAAAACAATCATGGGTGACAAAATATTTCTATTCCCTGCAGACAGAGATTTAACCAATTCCAGAACAGATATTCCCCAAAGACAAGAAGTCTTAGCAGAGAGAAATTCAAAGCAAGGATATAATCCCATTGAGCACTCATGAAAAAAATACTAGTCACCTTATTGTTCCTTCTGGGTAGGTTTGATTCTCCAAGGATATCACCCTGTGCAATGAGGAAATTCATGTCTATTGTCATGGGACCTGAGGCTGAGTAATAAATGGCACAGTTACAATGAATCAAGCAAATGGGCACCACTTTAGAAAGAGATAAAGAAGTCAAGGATTACCAAAGAGTGTAAAAAGAGGTTTATCATTATCGTAGACTCTTAATTTTTATCAGCTCTCCTAATTCAGTGCTTTCTAAATCATTTTTAAAGAAACAGTAGTCTCTTCTGGGTCACATGAGGTGTTGATGCTCAAATTTAAAGCCATACTCTTTATCTAAGGAAAAGAAATAAATATAGGGTTGACCAAAAGGTCCGTTGGTGTTTTTCCATACAATGCAACAGAAAAATTCAAGCAAACCACTTGGCCAACTCAATACATTATAAATGAGCTGATTCAATCAAGGCATTACTACTCTCCCTTGAAGGAGCTGCTTAAACAGAAGAAGGTAACTGTTCCATTTCCTGTTTCACATTTAAATTGCTCTGCCTGACTGTCAAGGTCCCTTATTATTCTACTTCTTTCTAACTCTATTTCCTTATCCTCACTCATAGCTACCCATTCTGTGCTACCTGTTTTAGTCAAGTATGTGTGAGTAAAGAAAAACAGAAATATTGTCTGCTAGTTCTTCCAAATGAAAAAGGTTCTGTATACAGAAGACCATTTTCTTACACAGAGTAAGACATCCAACAGTAGAGTAGAAGGGACTCTGGAAGACAGGGCTGGCCACCGAAATCTGAAGAGCTGGGCCAATCACTGATCTCAGAATACATCACTCTTTTCCCATCAGCAAATCAATTGGTGCCAGGTGGCCATCATTCAGACATGGTGGACTAAGAAGTAATCCAACATGGAATATGGATTTTGAAATGTCGTAAGATATATACTACTATGAACTATTACATCATTTTTTCACTAAGCATATTCCATGGGATTTAAATCAGGATCAGTGAGGAAGAAGTACATGCTTGAATAAATTTTGGAAAAGCTAAATCAGACCATGCTGCAGCCAATGGGGTCGCAAAGATTCAGACGTGACTTAGTGACTGAACAACAGCAACAAAAATCAGACCAAAGTAAGTAAATTTCTCTCTTCAAGACTGCTCAGAGTTATTACTTTGTGAAAACAGACCGTGATTCTCCAGCATGGGAGGAGAGGGGAATAGCCATAAGCAGCAGTATGCTACATTTGCCACTCATGTCCAACTATGAAACCTTTGATATCCAAACATATCAACTATGAAACACTTTTGCTCTCTGAACATCAACAAGGACTACTGTTTCTTTAAAAATGATTTTGAACGCACTGAATTAAGGAGAGCTGATAAAAATTAAGAGTCTATGATAATGATGCTTGTCTCATGATCCTTGAGAAACCAGATCTGATAGAACCTGAAAGTCATACTTAAGCAAGCTGACCCTCACCAAAGTGGAAACCTACTGAGGGGCTACCCTGAAGATATATTAGACTGTCACAAAAGAACTAGGCTAAGGAAGAAGGCAAAGCCCGTGGAAACTTTCTGGAGAGCCAAAATTGGCAACTGTAAGGTCAGAACAAGGTGTAATAGAGGCAGTAGGAAAACCCACAGGAATTCAGATACGGGTGATTTTCCACTGATGTGGCTCTGGAAATCAAATGCAAAATGATAGCCCCTGATTCCATATATAATATGCTACCAGGGCTTCTTAACATGCCAGGTTTATCTGTAGAGTAATAAGGAGACCACTAAGCTAGCTATGAGAACTAGATTTTCAGCTGACCCAGAGGTCTGCTGGAGCCAGCTTGCACTAGCTCAACAAGAGCCAATCATGTGCCTCTTTTCTCAATTCCACATTGAGTAAAGTCAGGTTGGTAGCCATAATGAAAACACTTACACTACAGAAATCGTTACACTTTACAAATCAGGGCTTTCTTTACTCCCTCCCGCCACCCTCCACTTCTCTCTCCAATCCTCCACAGACAGCTGTTGATTAGACACCTACCAGGACACCACTGGCCATGACCTAGGTTTGTGAGATTGGATTTATCTGTCTTTAACTGTAAAGTCAAATGAATTCATTTTTCATCTTTTAGACTATAAGAACCCAATTAATTATGAACTAAAGTGAGGTATCAGACATATACATGATGAAGTTTGTATTCTCAGTACAAACTTTAAACATAAAAACAAATAGCTTTATAAATTAGATAATTCTTAAACACGTATTTTATCCATTGCAATAGCACCTGCATGTTTAACAACTACTAAATGAGGAAAAATGATATTTGATAAGAAAAAAAGGCAGCATTTAGAATAACTAAAACAATGACATATCTTTTGCACCCTTGGGAGTCATGGCCCACAACTGGGGAACCAGTGGGACCCCTGAGGATTCTCCAAAATGGCCAAGAGACAGAACACCAGAGATATTGTTTAAATTCAGCTTCCCAGGTATCATCCCAGAAACGCCTAATAAGAATCTCCTAATTTGGCCCACCCTTTCCTTCCTTAATAAACATAACCTACTAAATTTAAATATGGGAAAAGAACCTCTAAGGACAGGCTTAGAAATATGTATGCACAGCAAATTCTCTAGTGATTCTTATGTAAACATGCAACATAAGAGTTCACCATATTGCTATTCCTACTGGAATGAGCTTGATGGTATTGTATTTCATTCTATACAAACATTCTATAATTCTGAAAGCCTCTTCAATCCACTCTGAGTAGACCCCAACTGAATTATCATTTTTGTTTCCAGAGACTTGGGGGGTGGGGAGTTGGGGAATGGAAACATAGCAAGAGCAGAGAAACCAAGAGGTGAGAAATCTGCCAACTATGCCTCAGGAGAAATGATTAAAGAACTAGAAAAAAAAATTATGCTTAAAGGAAAAAAAGTTTGAAACAATAGATCAACAATGCTCCCTAATTGGTCCTCATTATTTATTTCACTTTCTGTTTCCACTTAGGGAACTAGTCCTCTGTAATCTTAGATATAACTGTCAAAGTATTCCTTATAACTAGACTGACCTTACAACTTGTCATTCAAACTGGTATACTTAGAGAAAGAAGGTGCTCTTTGTAACTATCTTGGGCAGCAGGCATAAAGCCATGAACTTGGGTTGCCTCAAGTAAACAGAGATGTAGCAATTCAATCTTACCTCTCAAGAATTTTTGCCCATTCACCCTACTTCTCCCTTTGAAGCCATAAACATCAGCCTAATTTCATTAGACACCCTTTGAAAAGAAACCATTATGACCTCCCTCCTGGCTCTTTAGCCATTTCTAACCTGGAATCTTAATATGTGAAACAGAAATCAAATGTGGTTGAAAGGGGTGATGATTCCAGACTCCACCTGACTACCTGCTGACCTCCCTTTGCCCCTTGGGATAGTGCACGAGCCACCTGCAACAGAACCCTAGGACTTAGTCATGCAAACTAAGCCAACCAGGTGGGCATCACCAGATGACCTTTCCATATTAAGTTTTGGAATCCTTGGATGACTCTGCATTTTGAATTCAGGAGTAGGATGCCAAGGGAGTAAATAATGCTCAGCAGGTTCATCGTTGTTGTTCAGTCTCTCAGTCGTGTCCAACACCACTTGGCATCCCCATGGACTGCAGCATGCCAGGCCTCCCTTTCCTTCACCATTTCCTGGAGTTTGCTCAAACTCATGTCCATTGAGTCGATGATGCCATCCAACCATCTCATCCTCTGTCACCCCCTTCTCCTTCGGCCCTCAATCTTTCCCAGCTATCACGGTCTTTTCCAGGATCACAGTTCTTACTTTTTCCATGTTAAAAAATTATATATTGAGTATATGTAAAATTGTTATATTGTAGAGTATAAAAAAATAACAATACAACTGACATTCAAGTAACCACTAACAAGTTAAAGAGAGAGAGTGTTAGCATAGTTTTGGAAAGTTCCTTTGGTTCTTCCCCTTCCCATGTCCCTTCTCTCACACAACCCCTCATCCCAAAATGTAACTACCACCTGGAATTTGTATAATTCCTTTCCCAGTTTGCTGGAGTATCTTGAGCTGAGGGCCAGGAATCTCTGGGTTAAGCAGGCAATGAGACTCCCACCAACACAGCGCAAGCAGCTCTCTGAACTGCAGAGCCTACCGTTGGCTGACAAGTCTTTGAGGCAATTTTCCTAGAACTGTCTGAATGGATGAATAAAGACCCTGGACTTGGCTATCTCCCAAGCTGATTTGATGTGGCTAATATAGAAATGCCAATTCCATACAGCTGTACAGAACGCTGAGCATTTTGACTAACAAACACGGGTGAATCTGGCACAGAAAACCTTCACAAACCAGCGATTGTCACACTGTTGTATGCTCATAAAACACATGTATACCTGTGGCGGATTCATTTCGATATTTGGCAAAACCAATACAATACTGTAAAGTTTAAAAATAAAATAAAATTAAAAAAAAACTGACTGTGATAGCCTTTTTAAAGAAAAACTGGGCTCGTTTAAATCAGGAAGCTAACTGGAAGCAGGAATTAACAAGAGAAGAAAATTGGAGAGAGAGAGAGAGAATTAAGGTATGGCCCTACCCCTTCAGTTGTGTTTTTTAAACATCCTGTTTTGTCTTAGCGTCTTTGCACACATGTTGCTTAGATGTTGTCTGAATAGAAGACAAATGCAGGGAATAAGCAAATTATGAACAAGGCAAGATGCTACTGAATTTCTTTATACCCAAGTGCTAACCTATGTACCACAGGCCATTGGAGAATAGCATAGTGCCATGTAATGAGGGAGTAACTATAAGGCTAAGTGAGTTAATACAAAAGACACTTGGAAAGGGAAAGATCACTTTGGCTGGCATCAGAGAAATCTTTGCAGAGGCAGCAACCTTGGAGCCAGGCCTTAAAGGCGGCGTAAGGTATGAGAAGATGGAGCGTGAAAGTGTGTTCACACTAATAATGAAAACAACTGGCATTCACTGAGCACCAGCTGCTCTGGTTAGCACTTTATGTGCGTTATCTCTTTTCCTCTCCTAACCACCCTCTGAGGGAATAATTATGCCCATTTGACAGACAGGGAAACTGAGAGTCAGAGCTAAAGTAACTTGTCCAAGGTCACAAAACTAGATGGTAGAATTCAAAGCCAGGATATATGACTGAATAGCCAACAGGATGCTTCACTGCCTAGGTAGAGGAACAGCAGAAGCGGAAGCCAAGACATCAAAGGAAACAGGCTAATTGTCAAGGAGTCAGCATGGATTGGTCATATTGAAGAGGTGACCAAGTGTGGGTGTTTGGTCAAGTCATTCCTCCCCTGATAAATCTTTAAATAGCTGCCCTATCCCTGGTGCCATGCACACAGAGATGCTCAAGACTGCTTGTTAAATTTAATTGGCAATGTAAACAAAGGACCCAGCATGAGAAGCCATGACATAATTGGGATTCTTTGCCTATTATATCTCCTACATGACTAATATTTTGAAATTTAACAGGGCATGAACAGGTTTATATGGGGTAAATGTCTTACATTTATCAATACAAGTTGGGAAAATATAGAATAACACAAGAATGAAGGTGTGCATAGACTCTTAAGAAAGTGTGAAGTCATCTTTTATTCCTTTTATTCATCTACTCATTCCATGCACATTTCCTGATGGGTCACTTTGTACGAGTCCCTGTGCTGGGGATATGGGCCCATCTGAAGGGGCAAAACAAAAGGATGCAGGCTTCCACTATGCTGTATAACTGACAAATGCTGTATAACCGACAAATGCTGTATAACCGACAAATGCTGTATAACTGACAAATGCTGTATAACCGACAAATGCTGTATAACAAATCAGAATTCAAGTCACCTCCCGTAGCATGTATGGAACAATGGGCATTTATCAAACCCCGATGATGTACTGGGTGCTCTAAGAGATGATAAATATGTGAATATAAATATATGTCCTCAAGTGTTTCCAAGGGACGATAAACAGAAGAACAAAAAATTGCAGCCCAATGCAATGAGTGCCACTTAAAGGGGGTTTATAAGCTAAAACAAAGATCTGTACCAAAGAAAAATATAAATTTCTGATCTGCATTTATTGAGTTCACTCAGAATAAGTTTAGAAGTTTCCTGTTGTTTTACTATGTTCACCTTGCTGAACTCCAAGGACCAGTCAGGTGACTTCACAGAAAACCTTACGGCTCTAGGATTCTGAGGCGGTACTCCCCCAGCTGTTGAGAAATCACGGCACAGAGGCCAGAAGAGGAAAGTAATACAAGAGTAACAGAACACAGCGGCAGCACTCAGCACTCAGACTTCCTAAGCAGACCAGGTAACGCTCACTAAGGGTTATCTTTTTTTTTTTTTTTTTTTTGGACAAGCCACCAAAATACAAAACATTCACTTATGCATAAGCAGGTTAAAATGCCAATTTCACAATACTAAGGTAATTGCTTTCACCTAATTGCTAACTTCCAGTATTGCCAGCAGTGGTCCACTGAAGGTCAGATTACATCTAGAAAATGTAAGCTCAAGTAGTTACGTCCCATTAGTTTGTTACAAAACATAAAATAAAAAAATAAAAAAACCCAGAAATTCCAATTGCAAGTATTTAGAAAAACAAACCAAAGCTCAGTGATCACATTCAGGGAGGACTATAACAGCAAAGATAATTGTTTCATTAAAATTGCCAAAAGAAGACTCTGGTCTTGGGCTGTAGCATACTTGGCCATGTGATGTTATGCCAAATCACTCTTCCTGGGCCTCGGTTTTGTCATATGTAAAAGAAGAAGACTGGACAAAAATATTCATCTTCACACTGGGATATAAAAGCCTAACAATTTACAATCACAGTCAGGGGACGGCAAATATTTTGGCCTTGAATGACACCTTCAGTGGATTGGTGTTATGAGCTGTCTGTGAATGGAGAAAGATTCTGAGGTCCAGGCCAACCTCAGAGGGAAGGATCCAAGGGCTTTAATACAGTCTGCATGGGACAAGTGGGATGAGGGTCACACAAGAGCCATTTCTTTTCTAATTGAATCCTCACTTTTTTTTCAAATGATTTCCCAAACTCATGTTATTGAGTAATTTTGCTCTGACAAAACTTTAGGGAAGTGTTATTACTAATTTAACCTCATAAGTTTATTTGCTTAAATCAAACATTTTCTACATAGCAGATCTGGAATTCAAATCCAGATCAGTTGGATGCTTTGAAATGCCACAAGAAACAGTGAAAAAAAAAAAATTCCTAAAATTCAAAGAAAAAGAGAGAGAGCACATCACATTCACAAAGTCAGCAACATTGTGCCTTTCTTCAAGGAAGATAATTCTATCACTCAGAATTTCTGGTTGTAGAGAAATCTGCTTTAAGTAGTACAATTATTCTTACTGAAGAGAAGAGAAGCCCATATTTTCTCACACCTTTTTTTACAGTAGAAAACTTGGACCTTTAGTGGTCTGGGGATATGCGATGGTTACAGAACAAATTAATAGATAACACAAATTTTAAGTCAAATTTTTATTACCTACATTAGTACTCGTTTTTAATATTTATAATCATTGTATCATCATTCATCTTGTATCCAAAAGAAATTACAGTGTCTCACAGAAGTGCATATAATGCAGTGAGATCAATGAATACAAAAATAAGACAAAAAGAAATCTATAATTTTATCATACTCAGTGTTATCAAATTGATTGCCTAGAGTATAATTTATTTCACATCACTATGCTTCTCAGTGATGCCCCAAAGTTATTATCCTTCCCTAACTGCCCTTCTAAATCTGTATTCCAACTGCACTGTTTTACAATTCCCCAGACACAGTACAGCACCTACCCATTTGGGAATGTCTGATCATCATGCAAGTCATCCCTCTTATCCAGGAACTTCTAAATCTTCCCCAGGACACTGTTTATGTGTGACTTCACTGTCCTAGCAGTAGTTCATGAAACGGACATAATGTAGGGCATGAAGATTCTCTTCAGTCAAAAAGTTGGGGTACCCATAGTCCACTCTGTGAATGAAGAAGCAAAGGAAGCAAGTTTGTTCAGAGACATGAACAAAGCAGTAGATAAAGAATTCTCTCTGTTCCTGAATTGTTTCCCAACTCTAGTTCCAATTCCTTCCTAAGACCTGGATGCATGTCTGCCTTTGAGTCCCCCACAAACACCCTTGAATCCTTAATTTCTGCCATTTCTTAAGCTTGCTCTAGATAACTACTCAGCATCTGTTTCTGTGGTTTATGCCTTAATCCACATCTTGCCTCAAGTCCCTGGTCAAGACCACTTCCTTCAGAAAGCTTCTTCAGATTCCCCCCAGACAGGAGCGATGTCTTCATCCTACAATTCCCAGTGTACTGACTCTATATATTTCTTATGACATATCTGCCTTAGAACACACTTTCATGATTATACATCCTGTTTTTATCATAATTTCTAAGTCTCTTATTGAGAAAGATCCATGCCTTATTCATTATGGTAATTCCCATACACCAAGAAGAATAGAAGTAAGTGACTATCAACCATTCTTTAAAAAAAAAAAAAAATTGGATGAACGAATGAACACTTTTTATTCATTCTCTACTGTTGAGCAAATCCCTAAACCTCTCTTTTTAAGGCTGATATTATAGAAGCAGAGATTTAACCAGCCAATTTACACAGCTAATATGAGCAATGTAGACAGACAAACAGAATCCTTGTGGGCCAGGAATCTACTCTGGAGGCAGAACAGTGCTGTCTTATTGTCAATATTGATCACGATTAATTAGAAAATTTACAGATCTCTGCTGTTCTTAGTGCTGTGTGGGCATCACCTGAAAGCAAAGGGATGACAAGGCATTCCGAGCATCTGCAGCCTTGATGTAATAAACGTCTTCATTTGCAAAAAATGTGTGCCTATTTCTGAGCAGGATTAGAGTCTTTTAGAATTTTGTCTTTTTCCCATACCAACTTTCTTCAGTGGTTAGGACCAAAGAACTATTAATGTATAATTCCTAGATATATTAAAATCATGTTAATTTATTTTAATTCACACCCTACAAATGAGCATTCAGAGTACGGTTGAAAACCAAGATGAGAGTTTAAGAAATAATCATTCCAGGAACAGAATGCAGTCAATTTAAGGTACCTTGTGACTCTGTGAAGTGGGTTATTAACCTGTCAGGGACCTAGGTCTGTTCCAAACACCTCTCTGGTCTTTCATGACCCTGTCAGAGCCCTTTCCAGATGGAAGCATAGCTGTAATCACTGGGCTTTATGCCCTACTTTCAGTTTCTCAAATGGCAGGTTACTCTCATGGTGTGACTTGCCATTTGATCTGTCTTGTATCTATGTTGATGCCCTATCAGAACTGGAAGAAGCTTGTCAGTAATCATTAAGATGGGTTACAGCAACAAACATGCAAATGTTCATTTTGCCAGTCTCTGTAATTTGAAATAGTCGTTCAGTGATAACCAATTTGCTCATCTCAGTGTACAGGCTTAAGCATGCGGCATTTGCATGGGGTTGCTGGTAAATAAATAAACCTCAAGGGTGGATCACTCCTTTATTATTATCAAGAATAAACACCAAGGATTAAGATTCAATATCTATGGCATTCTCTTATCTGTGCTTATCAACCAAGGGTATGCTTAAGTTATGAACCTATGAGAATTCATCTGTGTTTTGAAAAGGCATATTGTTAAAGCATCATTCAGTATCCCTAACACAAACAATTGATTGTCATATCTGTTGTAATCTGAAAGTCTCTTTTTACCTGGAAGGAAAAGAGTCTTGTAAAACTGGTAAAAGAGAGATTGGAAAGCAAAATCCTTCCTTAACCTGATACATTATTTTTCACTAGCTAGAATAGAAAGTGGAAGGTGCAAGAAAAAAATCACACACAACAAAAAATTTTTAAATCCCCATGATACTACTGTCCTAGAAGAACCAAGGTTAAAATTTTTGTTTCACAGTCTTTCAGTCATTTTAATATGCATAGGTAGACATATGAGTGTGATTAACATATTTAAAGTTAAAATGTTATGATACCATTTATACTATTTTATACTTTTTTCACCAATATAGCATAAACATTGATTGGATCCAAAGGTTGAAAAGTTTCTCTGTAAAGACTCAGAGAGTAAATATTTTAAGTTTTCTGGGCCACACAGTGTTTGGCACTGTTCAGTTCTACTTTTATAGCAAGAAAGCAACCTTTGACAATATATAAATGAATGGTCATGATTGTGCTCCAATAAAACTTCATTTACAAAAACAGGTAGCACACATATTGTGTTCATGGAATGAAAGACTCAACACAGCAAAGATCTCAATTCTCCCTAAATTGATACACATTTAACCTAACTCCTGTCATATTCTCAGCATTTTTTTGTAAATATGACAAGATCATTCCAAAATATATATGAAAAGGCAAGGGAACTAGAAGAGCTAAAACAATTTTCAGAGATAACTACAGTGGGAGGAATCCCTCTGTTGAATTTTAAGATGTACTTTATAGCTACAGAAATCAAGCCTGTGTGGTAGTACCAACCATATACTAACAAAGAACTTGCTGAACTAGATATTACTACAGACCCATTTGAACAGCTAAAACAAAAAATAATCACAGTACCCAATGCTGGCAAGGATGCAGGGCAACTACATCCCTTATGCATTGTTTAAGGGATTGTAAAACGATATAGCCACTCGGCAGATACATAGAAAGCTAAACATACACTTACCATCCAACTCAGCAATCACATTTCTATTTATCCCATAGAAATGAGAACCTGTGTCCACATCAAACACTATTCACAAAAGGTTACAGCAATTTTATATATAACAGCCAAAAAAAAGGAAACCATAACACCCCCTTCAATAGGTAGACAGTTAAATAAGATCTGATGGATCCTTACCATGGAAGATCACTCAGCACTGAAAAGAAGTAAACTATCGATATATTTCTAATTTAGATACATATCAAGGACATGACACAGAATGAGAAAAAAGAGCCAGTTTCAAAAGGTAATATATGATTCTATTTACATAATATTCCCAAAATAACAAAGCTACAGAAATGGAAAACATATTAATAACTGCCAAGGTCTAGACATGGCAAGGGAGAAGAAGTAGGTACAACGATCAAAGGATAACACAGAGATATCTTTGTGATGATGGAATAACCTGGACTGTGGCTGTAATTACAGAAATTCACACACACATTTTACTGATGTCAGCTTCCTGGTTTGATACTGTACTACAGCTATGTAAGATGTAACCATGGAATGACAGGAATGATACACAGGATGTTTCTATTCTATGTTTGCAACTTCCTGTGAATTCACAGTTATTTCAAAATAAAAAGTTTCTTTAAAAAGTAGTACTGTGTCATGCTGTGGTCATAGTTTGACTATAGTTTGCCAACCCCTGGTCTAGAAAATTAGATGTTTTGCAGATGATGGTTTTTTTTCTCACGATGGTCTGCGGATGCCACTGCGGGCAGTGCCGAAAATGCCAATGGCTCAGCTGATGCCAGGAGAAAAAAAAAAAAAGAAAATTAGATGTTTTGACAATATTTTCATTAGCTGTGTAGGATATCTTTCAGTATATATAGATTATTTAACCATTTATCTGTTGTTTCCAATTTTTCTCTTTATAAAACCAAAACCTAGGATATTTTATCTTTTTATACATCTATAATTATTTCCATAGAATAAGTATCTAAAATTACAGTATCAAAAAAATACAGTATGAAATGTACACATACCTTTAAATGTTGGCATAATATTGCCAAATTACCTTCTAAAAAACACATCAATTTATACTCCTATGAGCCCTGTATGGCTTCCCAGGAGGATGGCTTCCCAGCATCCCAGGAGGCTCAGTGGTAAAGAACCAGCCAGCCAATGCAGGAGACAGGGGTTGCGGCTTTAATCCCTATGTTGAGAAGATCTCCTGAAGAAGAGAATGGCAACCCACTCCAGTGTTCTTGCCTGGAAAAACCCATGGATGGAGGAGCCTGGTAGGCTATAGTCCATGGGACTGCAAAGAGTTGGACACGACTGAGCGCATATGCACACAGAGCCCTGGATGAGAGTATGTGCCCTTACACTCACCAACAATGTACATTATCTTCAAAAGGAAAAAAAAAACTTTCCACACTTGTGAACAAAGAATATCTCACTCTGTTTTTTCTTTAAGTGTATCTTGTCTTTTACTTTTAGATCTTTACTCACACCAGCCCCTCCCTGGGACATGTTCTGCCCCTTAGCTAGCTAAGGAATTCAACCAAGTCACAAGTAAAATACCACTTCCTACAGGAAGACTTCCCCAATCTCAGGTATGGATTACATGCCCCTCTTATTCACCTCCACAGCACCTTGTACCTCCTTTACCATATTGCTTACCCTCTGTGGTCATAGCTTATTTAATTTTGTATCTTCAATCTTCAGACCTTAATTTCTGTAGGGCTGCTACCTGTTTTGTTCCTCAAATCATACGTGTTCATTAAATACTGAACCAATGGATGAAAAAAGAATATGTCAACCATAAAGGAGATGTTCTGTCTTTTGAGCATTCACAATAAGATTCATATTTTTATTATGTTTAGGTATATAGATACAAATTTATAATACTGTTTCCAGAACCACTCAGGAAAAAGGATCTCTTGCCTATGAAACTAGGTCATGATGGAGCCTACTCCTATAGGAGGGAGACAGATTCATCAGATAATCACAGCTTGATGACACTGACTATAAAAATTATGCAAATAGCTTTCACTGTATACTCTATAAGCCACTTTTTAGTAATTTTGTGGTTTTTAGACATAGTTCATATACTAACCCACACTGAGAACATGTATGTACCATGCAAGCTTAAACTTCCTTGGGACAGAAGGCAGTCCTATGATGGCGGATGAATATGACAGGGAGACCACTTTCTCCCCTACAAATTCATCAAAAGATCATTTGAATGCTGAGCAACTTCCACAGAACAACTTCTGAACACTGGCGGAGGATACCAGGCACCCAGAAAGGCAGCCCATTCTCTTCAAAAGGAGGTAGGAAAAAATATAAGACAAAAACAGAGACAAAAGATTTAGGGACGGAGACCCATCCTTGGGAGGGAGTCGTGAAGGAGGAGAAGCCTCCACACGGTAGGAAACCCTCTCACAGGTGGGTCTGTGGGGAGCTTTGGAACCTCAGAGGGCAATATAACAGGGAGGGGAAAAAAAACCCACAGAATACACGCCTAACCATAACTGTCAGCAGTGAAATAGCCCAGAAGCTCATGTCCACCACCAGCAAGTGGGGGCTGGGCAGGGAGGTGCAGACTGCATCATTGGTCCTTAGGCTAAGGACTGGGCCTGAATGCCCTGAGGACAATCAGGGAGCTCTGATGCTGGGAGGGATTGGGGGCAGGAGGAGAAGGGGATGACAGAGGATGAGATGGCTGGATGGCATCACCAACTCGATGGACATGAGTTTGGGTGAACTCCAGGAGTTGGTGATGGACAGGGAGGCCTGGCGTGTTGCGATTCATGGAGTCACAAAGAGTCAGACACAACTGAGCGACTGAACTGAACTGAACGGAACTGAAGGAGCTAACATGAGATAGCAACTCAAACTGTGGGATAGCCAGAGAGAGAAAAAAAAGAGGGAGAAAGAGAGAACTTTCTCATGAAAAGCTCTAACCTAAGGCACAGCATGGGCTGCTCACAGAACAAAGGACTGAGCAAACACCAAAGGAGAGCTAGCCAGCTGCAGACCGGCCCCTCCCCGCTGCCAGAGGTAGAGAGGCAGGCGGGTGACAGCCAGAGCCAGAAGGCAAAGGGCAATCTCAGCCCCAGAGATGGCATCCTCCATCAAACTATGTGCAGGCTCCCAGTTGCTAACCAAGTCTTTCTGGGATCCTGGATGGTTGACATCTGCTAGGAGGGTAGCAGCCAGAGATCAGCTCCCCAGAGGAGACACACAGCACAGCTGAGACGGTGCTCTTGCAGCACACCCGGGAAACCAAGCAGCCGACCGGGGAGGTGAGTAAGACACGTGGCCCAGCTGGGACAGTGCACTCGCCAAGCACCTGGTCACCTGAGCTGCTCCGACCTGGGAAGGGCACAAAACGCACACCCAACCAACCCTGTGCCCTTGCGGAGTACCAGAGAACCTGAACCTGAGCAGCTTAGACCTAGGAAGGGCACGAAACACAGGGCCCACTTTAGACAGCACCCCTGCAGAGCAACCTGGAGCCTGAGCAGTGTAGACCGGGAAAGCACATGCCGCCATGAGCTGGGGCAAACCCAATATGTTCCATTCACTGTAAGCATGTCCCACACACGCCAATGATGTTTGTTTGCAGTGTTCCTCCCTCCCCACAACACAACTGAACAAGTGAGCCTAAATAAGTGACCACTTTCGCCCCCTTGCGTCAGAAATTAGACAATGAAGAGACTTGCAAACAGAGGAAGCCAAAATAAACAAAGAGGAAACTGCTCTGGAAATGACAGGTGCAACAGATTAAAATCCTGTACTTAACACTGACTAAGGATTGGAAGGGGCCTACAGACCTTGAGAAGCAGTATAAGCTGCAACAAGGAACTATCTGAAGCTGAACTGACCCCACACTGCCCTCAACAGCTCCAGAGAAATTCCTAGATATATTTTTACTATTATCATTTTTTTACTTTAATTTTTTTAATTTTTAAGTTCTTTTTACTCTTTTAATTTTCATTTTTATAACCTGCTGCTGCTGCTAAGTCGCTTCAGTCGTGTCCAACTCTGTGCGACTCCACAGACAGCAGCCCACCAGGCTCCTCTGTCCCTGGGATTCTCCAGGCAAGAACACTGGAGTGGGTTGCCATTTCCTTCTCCAATACATGAAAGTGAAAAGTGAAAGTGAATCACTCAGTCATGTCCAACTCCTAGTGACCGCATGGACTGCAGCCTACCAGGCTCCTCTGCCCATGGGAATCTCCAGGCAAGAGTACTGGAGTAGGTTGCCATTGCCTTCTCTAATAACCTACTATTATCTTGCAAAAAAAAAAGAGACCTTATTTTTAAAGCAAATTTCATATATATATTTTTTATAATTTTCATGATTGATTTTGTATTGTACTTTTGAGAGTCTAACCTCTACTCTAGATTTTTAATCTTTGCTTTTTGGTATTTGTCTTCAATTTTGTACCTTTAAGAATCTAATCTTCAGTACCCATTTTTACTTAGGGGTGTGATTACTGGCTTGATTGCTCTCTCCCCTTTTGACCCTCCCTTTTCTCCACTAGGTCACCTCTATCTCCTCCCTCCCCCTTCTCTTCCCTATTTAACTCTGTGAATCTCTCTGGGTGTTTCGGGTTGTGGAGAACACTTAGGGAACTGATTACTGGCTATATTGGCCTCTCCCCTGTTGACACCCCCTCTTCTCCTCCTGGTCACCTCTATCTCCCTCATCCCGCTTCTCTTCTCTGTGTAACTCCGTGAACTTCTCTGGGTGTTCCAGGCTGTGGCGAGCACATAAGGAATTGATTACTGGCTAGACTGCTCTCTCCCCTTTTGATTCCCCCTCTTCTCCTGGTCACCTCTGTCTCCCTCCTCCCTCTTCTCTTCTCCATGTAGCTTTGTGAACCTCTCTGGGTGTCCCTCACTGTGGAGAATCTTTTCACCATTAAACTATATGTTTTGTCATCTGTGGTGGAGAAGTCTTGAAGCTACTATAAGAATAAGACTGAAAGACAGAGGCAGGAGGCTTAAATCCAAAACTTGAGAACAGCAGAAAACTCCTGACTCCAGGGAATATTAATCGACAGGAGCTCATCCAAGAGCCTCCATACCTACACTGAAACCAAGCTCCACCCAAGACTGAACAAGTTCCAGAGCAAGACATAGCATGCTAATTCTCCAGCCACGCAGGAACACATCCCTGAGCATTAAAATACAGGCTGCCCAGAGTCACACCAAAACCATAGACACCCCAAAACTCAAACTGGGCACTTCATTGCACTCCAGAGAGAAGAGATCCAGCACCACCCATCAAAACACAGACACAAGCTTCCCTAACCAGGAAACCTTGACAAGCCACTAGTCCAACCCCACCCATAAGGAGCAATCTCCACAATAAAGAGGAACCACAAACTTCCAGCCGACAAAAAGGTCACCCCAAACACAGCAATCTAAACAAAATGATAAGGCAGAGAAATATTCAGCAGGTAAAGGAGCATGATAAATGCCCACATACCCAAACAAAAGAGGAGGATCTAGGGAGTTTACCTGAAAAAAATTCAAAATAGTGAAAGTAAAGATGATCCAATATCATGAAAACAAAATGCAGTTACAGATAAATAGACTAGAGACAAGGATTGAGAAGATGCAAGAAATGTTTAACAAGGACCTAGAAGAAAAAAGAGAGTCAATCAATAATGAATAATACAATAACTGAGATCAAAAGCACTCTAGAGGGAACCAACAGTGGAATAACTAAGGCAGAAGACAGGATAAGTGAGGTGAAAGATAGAATGGTGGAAACAAATGAAGCAGAGAGGAAAAAAGAAAAAAGCATTAAAAGAAATGAGGACAACCTCAGAGACCTCTGGGACAATGTTAAACACCCCACCATTCGAATAATAGGAGTCCCAGAAGAAGAAGACAAAAAGAAAGGGCATGAGAAAATACTTGAGGAGATAATAGTTGAAAGCTTCCCTAAAATGGGGAAGGAAATAGCCACCCAAGTCTAAGAAACCCAGAGTCCCAAACAGGATAAACCTAAGGCAAAACACCCCAAGACACATATTAATCAAATTTAAAAAGATCAAACACAAAAAGCCAAAATTAAAAGGAGCAAGGGAAAAGCAACAAATAACACACAAGGAAATTCCCATAAGGATAACAGCAGATCTTTCAATAGAAACTCTTCAAGCCAGAAGGGAATGGCAGGACATACTGAAAGTGATGAAAGAGAAAAACCTACAACCCAGATTACTATACCCAGCAAGGATCTCATTCAAATATGAAGGAGAAATCAAAAGCTTTACAGACAAGCAAAAGCTGAGAGAATTCAGCACCACCAAACCAGCTCTTCTACAAATGCTAAAGGATCTTCTCTAGACAGGAAACACAGAAAAGGTTTATAAACTAGAACCCAAAACAACAAAGTAAATGGTAACAGAATCATACTTATCAATAATTACCTTAAATGTAAATGCACTGAATGCCCCAACCAAAAAACAAAGGCTGGCTGAATGGATACAAAAACAAGATCCCTATAAATGCTGTCTACAAGATTCCCACCTTAAAACAAGGGACACATACAGACTGAAAGTGAAGGGCTGGAAAACGATATTTCATGCAAATGGAGACCAAAAGAAAGCAGGAGTAGCAATACTTATATCAGATAAAATAGACTTTGAAATAAAGGCCATGAAAAGAGACAAAGAAGGACACTACATAATAATCAAAGGATCAATCCAAAAAGAAGATATAACAATCATATATGCACCCAACATAGGAGCACCTCAATATGTAAGGCAAATGCTAAGAAGTATGAAAGGGGAAATTAACAGCAACACAATAATAGTGGGACTTTTATACCCCACTCACACCTATGAATAGATCAACCAAACAGAAAATTAGCAAGGAAACACAAACTTTAAATGATACAATGGACCAGTTAGACCTAATTGATATCTATAGGAAATCTCACCCCAAAACAATGAATTTCACCTTTTTCTCAAGTTCACACAGAACATTCTCCAGGATAGATCACATCCTGGGCCACAGATCTAGCCTTAGTAAATTAAAAAAAAATTTTAAATCATTTCAAGCATCTTTTCTGTTCACAATGTGGTAAGATTAGATGTCAACTACAGGGGAAAAACCTATTAAAAATACAAACATATGGAAGCTAAACAACATGCTTCTGAATAACCAACAAATCACAGAAGAAATCAAAAAAGAAATCAAAATATTCATAGAAATGAATTAAAATGAAAACACAACAACCCAAAACCTATGGGATTCAATAAAAGCAGTGCTAAGGGGAAGGTTCATAGCAATACAAGCTTACCTCAAGAAACGAGAAAAATCAAATAAATAACCTAACTTTACACCTAAAGCAACTAGGAAAAGAAGAAATGAAGAACCCCAAGGTTAGTAGAAGGAAAGAAATCAAAAATTAGGGCAGAAATAAATGAAAGAAAAACAAAGGAGACTATAGCAAAAATCAACAAAACTAAAAGCTGGTTCTTTGAGAAGATAAATAAAATAGACAAACCATTAGCCAGACTCATCAAGAAAAAAAGGAAAAGGGAGAAGAATCAAACCAACAAAATCGGAAATGAAAATGGAAACATCACAACAGACAGCACAGAAATACAAAGGATCATAAGAGACTATCAGCAACTATATGACAATAAAATTGACAATTTGGAAAAAACAGATGAATTCTTAGAAAAGTATAACCTTCCAAAACTGAACCAGGAATAAATAGAAAATCTTAACAGACCCACCACAAGCACAGAAATCAAAACTGTAATCAGAAATCAATACAGTATACTAACACATATATATGGAATTTAGAAAGATGGTAACAATAACCCTGTGTACGAGACAGCAAAAGAGACACTGATGTATAGATCAGTCTTATGGACTCTGTGGGAGAGGGAGAGGGTGGGAAGATTTGGGAGAATGACATTGAAACATGTATAATATCATATATGAAATGAGTCTCCAGTCCTGGTTTGATGCACGATACTGGATGCTTTGGGCTGGTGCACTGGGATGACCCAGAGGGAGGGTATGGTGAGGGAGGAGGGTTCAGGATGGGGAGCACGGGTATACCTGTGGCGGATTCATTTCGATGTTTGGCAAAACTAATACAATATTGTAAAGTTTAAAAATAAAATAAAATAAAAAAAGAAAAGAAAATGTTGCTAATAAAAAAAAAAAAAGAAATCTTCCAGCAAACAAAAGCCCAAGACCAGATGACCTCACAGGTGAATTCTACCAAAAATTTAGACAAGAGCTAACACCTATCCTACTCAAACTCTTCCAGAAAATCGCAGAGGAAGGTAAACTGCCAAACTCATTCTAAGAGGGCACTATCACCCTAATATGAAAACCAAAGATGCTATAAAAAAAAAAGAAAACTAGAGGTTAATATCACCAATGAACATAGATGCAAAAATCCTCAACAAAATTCTAGCAAACAGAATCCAACACTATATTAAAAAGATCATAGATCATGACCAAGTGGGCTTTATCCCAGGGATGCAAAGATTCTTCAATATTCACAAATCAATCAATGTGATACCCCACATGAACAAATTGAAAGATAAAACCATATGATTATCTCAATAGATGCAGAGAAAGCCTTTGACAAAATCCAACATCCATTTATGATAAAAACCCTCCAGAAAGCAGGAATAGAAGGAACATACCTCAACATAATAAAAGCCATATATGATAAACCGACATCAAACATTATCCTCAATGATGAAAAATTGAAAGCATTTCCCATGAAGTCAGAAACAAGACAAGGGTGCCCACTCTCACCACTACTATTCAACATCGTTTTGGAAGTTTTAGCCACAGCAATCAGAGCAGAAAAAGAAATAAAAGGAATCCAGATTGGAAAAGAAGTAAAACTCTCACTGTTGCACATGACATGATCCTCTACATAGAAAACCCTAAAGACACCACCAGAAAATTACTAGAGCTAATCAATGAATATAGTAAAGTTGCAGGATATAAAATTAACACACAGAAATCCCTTGCATTCCTACACACTAATAATGAGAAATTAAGGAAACAATTCCATTCACCATTGCAACGAAAAGAACAAAATACTTAGGAATAAATCTACCTGAAGAAACAAAAGACCTATATATAGAAAACTATAAAACACTAATGAAAGAAATCAAAGATGATACAAATAAATGGAGAAATATACCAAGGTCATGGATTGGAAGAATCAATATAGTGAAAATGATTATACTACCCAAAGCAAACTATAGACTCAATGCAATCCCTATCAAGCTACCAATGGTATTTTTCAAAGAACTAGAACAAATAACTTCACAATTTGGATGGAAATACAAAAAACCTCGAATAGCCAAAGCAATCTTGAGAAAGAAGAATGGGAAGGAGGAATCAACCTGCCTCACTTCAGACTCTACTACAAAGCTACAGTCATCAAGACAGTAAGGCACTGGCACAAAGACAGAAATATAGATCAATGGAACAAAATAGAAAGCCCAGAGATAAATCCATGCACCTATGGACACCTTATCTTTGACAAAGGAGGCAAGAATATACAATGGAAAAAAGACAATCTCTTTAACAAGTGGTCCCGGGAAAACTGGTCAACCACTTGTAAAACAATGAAACTAGAACACTTTCTAACACCATACACAAAAATAAACTCAAAATGGATTAAAGATCTAAAAGTAAGACCAGAAACTATAAAACTCCTAGAGGAGAACACAGGCAAAACACTCTCTGACATACATCACAGCAGGATCCTCTATGACCCACCTTCCAGAATACTGGAAATAAAAGCAAAAATAAACAAATGGGACCTAATTAAAATTAAAAGCTTCTGCACAACAAAGGAAACTATAAGCAAGGTGAAAAGACAGCCTTCAGAATGGGAGAAAATAATAGCAAACAAAGCCACTAACAAAGAATTAATCCCAAAAATATACAAGCAGCTCATGCAGCTCAATACCAGAAAAATAAATGACCCAATCAAAAAATGGGCCAAAGAACTAAACAGACGCTTCTCTGAGGAAGACATACAGAGGGCTAACAAACACATGAAAAGATGCTCAACATCACTCATTATCAGAGAAATGCAAATCAAAACCATAACAACATACCATCTAGTGCTGGGCAGAATGGCTGCTATCATAAAGTCTACAAACAATAAATACTGAAGAAGGTGCAGAGAAAAGGGAACCCTCTTACACTGGTGGTGAGAATGCACAATAGTACAGCCACTATGGAGAACAGTGTGGAGATTCCTTAAAAAACTGGAAATAGAACTCCCATACGACCCAGCAATCCCACTGCTCAGTATACACACTGAGGAAACCACAATTGAAAGAGATACATGTACCCCAATGTTCATCGCAGCACTGTTTATAATAGCCAGGACATGGAAGCAACCTAGATGTCCATCAGCAGATGAATGGATAAGAAAGCTGTGGTACATATACACAATGGAATATTACTCAGCCATTAAAAAGAATACATTTGAATCAGTTCTAATGAGGTGGATGAAAATAGAGCCTATTATACAGAGTGAAGTAAGCCAGAAAGAAAAACACCAATACAGTTTACTAACACATATATATAGAATTTAGAAAGATGGTAATGATAACCCTGTATGTGAGACAGCAAAAGAGACACAGATGTGTAGAACAGTCTTTAGGACTCTGTGGGAGTGGGCGAGAGTGGGATGATTTGGGAGGATGGCATTGAAACATGTATATTATCATATGTGAAATGGATCACCAGTCCACGTTCGATGCATGAGACAGGGTGCTCAGGGCTGGAGCAATGGGATGACCCAAAGGGATGGGATGGGGAGGGAGGTGGGAGTAGGGTTTAAGATGGGGAACACATGTACACCCGTGGTAGATTCATGTCAATGTATGGCAAAACCACTACAATATTGTAAAGTAATTAGCCTCCAATTAAAATAAATAAATTTATATTAAAAAAAAAAAAAGAAAGAGACACGTGTACCCCAATGTTTATCGCAGCACTGTTTACAATAGCTAGGACATGGAAGCAACCTAAATGTCCATCAGCAGATGAATGGATAAGAAAGCTATGGTACATATACACAATGAAATATTACTCAGCTATTAAAAAGAATGCATTTGAATCAGTTCTGATGATATGGATGAAACTGGAGCCTATTATACAGAATGCATTAAGTCAGAAAGAAAACACCAATACAGTATATTAATGCATATATATGGAATTTAGAAAGATGGCAATGATGACCCTATATGTGAGACAGCAAAAGAGACACAGATGAAAAGAACAGTCTTTTGGACTCTGTGGGAGAAGGCGAGGGTGGAATGATTTGAAAGAACAGCATGGAAACATGTATATTACCATATGTGAAATAGATCACCAGTCCAGGTTCGATGCATGAGACAGGGCACTCAAGGCCAGTGCACTGGGATGACCCTGAGGGATGGGATGGGGAGGGCAGTGGGAGGTGGTTCAGGATGAGGGACACATGTACACCCATGGCTGATTTGTGTCAATGTATGGCAAAAGCCACTACAATATTGTAATCAGCCTCCAATTAAATAAATTAATTTTTTTAAAGATGGTAAACAAAAAATTTTTAGTAAATAAAACATGAAAGTGAAAAAAAAACTTCCTTGGGACAATTACATTTTTTCACTAAAAATTAATAAAGTGACATCTGATCTGTGCGTTAGTTGCTTGTGGATTTTATTACTGTGAGTACATTCCCTGGGGTTCTGTAATCTCCCCTAGAAGGCAGCAATCATATCAGTATGCCCATTGACCTCCAGCCCCTCCAGGGACTGCCCTCCTGTTTGCTTTCTCAAACTATAACAGGCAGGACTTTTAAATCTCTGTGGATTTTATACCAAAGTATTTTTATTTCCTTTGCTGCTGCTGCTAAGTCACATCAGTCGTGTCCGACTCTGTGCGACCCCATGGACTGCAGCCTTCCAGGCTCCTCCGCCCATGGGATTTTCCAGGCAAGAGTACTGGAGCGGGGTGCCATTGCCTTCTCCGTTATTTCCTTTGACTTTGCTACAATTTCAAATTATCTTCTAAAACTCTTCATGAAGGCATTAATCAGCCTGTGTGCTTTTTCTGCACTAGCCAGAATACATTTTGTGATGGTAACTGGATTAGATCTAGATCTGGAAAAGTATCTTAATGTTCCTGCTCCTAATCAGATGGTTATGGTTCCTGTTTGGCAAGGGGTTTGAAATCAGATTTTCCTCTTTGTCAAAACTCCTTCTTTTTATCTATATGAATTTATTCCTCATGTATAAGGGGTTACTGCATTTAACACACCACTAATTTATCTAAGGCTGTCAGGTTCATTGCCGGTAGAGTGACCTTTAGAAAAGATCAAAAACTATGTTTAGTGGCTGAGATTTAAATATATGTAAAACATAATTTCTCATTTGAGAGTTATAGTCTGGATCACGAGCATTGTAACCGGTTGCTAAGGGAGACTATAGAATCGTGTGCAGCCTGACCTGGAAATAAAAGGAAAGTCTATAGGAGTAGGCAATGTATTACAGAGGAAATACACCAGAACCGTAATCCTGTTACTAACTTGCTGCAGGATTCTGGGTTAGCTACTTAAACTTTCTAAGCCTCATTTCCTCATCCATAAACCAAGGGAAGTGGACCAAAAAGAAGGCTAAATCCCCTTCCAGCTCAGTTCAAGTTCTGAGATTCTGTGAAACAACTGGTCTATCCCCTCAACATATAATCCCAATTAGTGAAATTTATTGGGGAAATCTATAATTTACAATCTAATCAGCATCCCCTGCCTTGTACATCAATCTATAATGTTCCCTTTTTAGCCCAGACACTTTCCACTGTCCTCTATACCTCACAGGTGCTTTCCAGGTGGTGCTAGTGGTAAAGAACCCGCCTGCCAATGCAGGAAACACAGGAGACACCGGTTTGGTACATGGGCCAGGAAGCTCCTCTGGAGAAGGTCACTCCAGTATTCTTGCCTGGAGAATCCCATGTACAGAGGAGCCTAGTGGGCTGTAGTCCATGGAGTTGCAAAGAGTCAGACACAACTGAAGCAACTTAGCATGCACACTATACCTCACAAGGACACCCACACCAGACTTCACTTCCACTGCTCCCCATGACTCCCTCTCCCTGATGACAAGCTTTCTCTTCCCATCCCTCACCTAATCAGCTCTCATTCTTACCTTCTCTAGGCTGGCTCTCTAATCCTATCTAAAGCAAACTTCAGACATGGAAGAAGCCCTAAGGCAACAGTCAAAATCTAACTCTCAAATATCATCCTGTGTGTATTAACACGAGCTTTTTCTTCTTGTAACTTGAAGGAGGGACCTTAACTGAAGCTAAGTGAAAGAAAACTAACGTCCATTAAATACCAGTTGTGAGTCACACCTCTACATATCACCTTTACTCCTTACAGTTCAGTGCAGTCACTCAGTCGTGTCCGACTCTTTGAGACCCCATGAACCACAGCACACCAGGCCTCCCTGTCCATCACCAACTCCCAGAGTTCACTCAAACTCACGTCCATCAAGTCGGTGATGCCATCCAGCCATCTCATCCTCTGTCATCCCCTTCTCCTCCTGCCCCCAATCCCTCCCAGCATCAGAGTGTTTTCCAATGAGTCATCTATTGGCATGAGGTGGCCAAAGTACTGGAGTTTTGGCTTCAGCATCAGTCCTTCCAAGGACTGATGGGAGACCCAGGACAGATCTCCTTTAGGATGGACTGGTTGGATCTCCTTGCAGTCCAAGGGACTCTCAGGAGTCTTCTCCAACACCACAGTTCAAAAGCATCAATTCTTCGGTGCTCAGCTTTCTTCACAGTCCAACTCTCACATCTATACATGACCTACTGAAAAAACCATAGCCTTGACTAGACGGACTTTTGTTGGCAAAGTAATGTCTCTGCTTTTGAATATGCTGTCTAGGTTGGTCATAACTTTCCTTCCAAGGAGTAAGCGTATTTTAATTTCATGGCTGCAGTCACCATCTGCAGTGATTTTGGAGCCCCCAAAAATAAAGTCTGACACTGTTTCCACTGTTTCCCCATCTATTTCCCATGAAGTGATGGGACCGGATGCCATGATCTTCATTTTCTGAATGTTGAGCTTTAAGCCAACTTTTTCACTCTCCTCTTTCACTTTCATCAACAGGCTTTTGAGTTCCTCTTCACTTTCTGCCATAAGGGTGGTGTCATCTGCATATCTGAGGTTATTGATATTTCTCCTGGCAATCTTGATTCCAGCTTGTGCTTCTTCCAGCCCAGCATTTCTCATGATGTACTCTGCATAGAAGTTAAATAAGCAGGATGACAATATACAGCCTTGACATACTACTTTTCCTATCTGGAACTAGTCTGTTGTTCCATGTCCACTTCTAACTGTTGCTTCCTGACCTGCATATAGGCTTCTCAAGAGGCAGGTCAGGTGATCTGGGATTCCCATCTCTTTCAGAATTTTCCACAGTTTCTTGTGATCCACACAGTCAAAGGCTTTGGTATAGTCAATAAAGCAGAAATAGATGTTTTTCTGGAACTCTCTTGCTTTTTTGATGATCCAGAGGATGTTGGCAATTTGGTCTCTGGTTCCTCTGCCTTTTCTAAAACCAGCTTGAACACCAGGAAATTCACAGTTCACGTACTGCTGAAGCCTGGCTTGGAGAATTTTGAGCATTACTTTACTAGTGTGTGAGATGGGTGCAATTGTGAGGCAGTTTGAGCATTCTTTGGCATTACCTTTCTTTGGGATTGGAATGAAAACGGACCTTTTCTAGTCCTGTGGCCACTGCTGAGTTTTCCAAATTTACTGGCATATTGAGTGCAGCACTTTCACAGCATCATCTTTTAGGATTTGAAATAGCTCAACTGGAATTCCATCACCTCCACTAGCTTTGTTCATAGTGATGCTTTCTAAGGCCCACTTGACTTCACATTCCAGGATGTCTGGCTCTAGGTGAGTAATCACACCATCCTGATTATCTGGGTGGCAAAGATCTTTTTTGTACAATTCTTCTGTGTATTCTTGCCACCTCTTCTTAATATCTTCTGCTTCTGTTAGGTCCATACCATTTCTGTCCTTTATCGAACCCATCTTTGCATGAAGTGTTCCCTTGGTATCTCTAATTTTCTTGAAGAGATCTCTAGTCTTTCCCATTCTGTTGTTTTCCTCTATTTCTTTGCATTGATCGCTGAGGAAGGCTTTATTATCTCTCCTTGCTATTCTTTGGAACTCTGCATTCAAATGGGTATATCCTTCCTTTTCTCCTTTGCTTTTCGCTTCTCTTCTTTTCACAGCTATTTGTAAGGCCTCCTCAGATAGCCATTTTGCTTCTTTGCATTTCTTTTCCATGGGGATGGTCTTGATCCCTGTCTCCTGTACAATGTCACGAACCTCCGTCCATAGTTCATCAGGCGCTTATCAGATCTAGGCCCTTAAATCTATTTCTCACTTCCACTGTATAATCATAAGGGATTTGATTAAGGTCATACCTGAATGGTCTACTGGTTTTCCCCACTTTCTTCGATTTAAATCTGAATTTGGCTATAAGGAGTTCATGATCTGACCACGGTCAGCTCCCGGTCTTGTTTTTGCTTACTGTATAGAGCTTCTCAATCTTTGGCTGCAAAGAATATAATCAATCTGATATCAGTGTTGACCATCTGGTGATGTCCATGCATAGTCTTCTCTTGTGTTGTTGGAAGAGAGTGTTTGTTATGACCAGTGTGTTCTCTTGGCAAAACTCTATTAGCCTTTTCCCTGCTTCATTCCGTACTCCATGGCCAAATTTGCCTGTTACTCCAGGTGTTACTCCTTACAACTAGCTCTTAAATACTGTTTGCCTTTTTTTTTTTTTTTTTTTTGAAGTTAAGAAAATAAATGTCCACGGAAATTAAATAAATTACAGAGATCAAGAGGTACCATCAGCAGAACTAGGACTCAAACTCCCAGTCCGTCTGACTTGAGAATTGCTCTCTCTCCACCAAATCATACAGTCCCAGTCTGGTCCACAAAGTCCCAGGGTTCTGGGGTACGATCTCAGGGCCCTCCAAGAAGAGAGGACACATATTAGACTCCATCCTTTTTTACTCTGAGGATATCCAGAATGTGCCCAAAGGTGTTTGTTTTGTAATGATTCCTATTTGATCTGAGGGAAAATAAAATATCCCACTGATTTAGAAATGTTTGCACAGCACTTGTTAAGAAAACAAACAAAGAGCTGATCCCCCCTAGAGTATCACCTTTTTGTACTCATAAACACTCATTTTCATAGACAATTCAGGTTACGGGCTTAGACTGAATAACCACTCTCACCAATTACCCATTCTCAGGGACAGTCTGAGAAATAAGGGAGCCATGATAGAGGCTCAACAATTGTTATTCTGTGCCACTCCTCCTCTGGCTGAATCTAACCTCAGCTACATCAAAGATGACTGCAGGGTAGTATACTAGAATCTCACAACACTCATCGTTTGTAAAAATTCCACAGATTCCATACACCTACAATTTTAATTTCATGGTTAACATGCTCAGGGTCACATCAAATCACACAACCATGTTTTTCTATTTTTTTTTTTTTTAATTCTCCTGCACCTGCATCAACCCTCTTCTTTTCTCTGAGCCAGTGGATTACAATGTGTGAAAACAGAAGTCTACATTGAGAGAGAGTGGATGGACTACAGGATGTACTGCCTGTGTGAGCAAATAGTAGATAACCACACATACTCCTGGCCAATGTTTTTTGAAGTAGAACGTTTGGCAACACTGCAGGCAGAGGAGGGATAATAACATCTGAAGTTAGCTACAGGGCTTAGAAGTGTCTGGCATCCGAAAGGTCAATGTGTGATCAACAGGTAAGGCAGGAGCCAAAAGAAAACAGCAGCAGGAGAAAGAGATAAGGAGCAAAAAGCATCAAATAAACAGCCTCAGACTTGAGAAACGGCCTCTGGGTGTTTACTGGGCTGGGAATCTGTGACACTGAGTTGGGGTGTTTCCGACCCTTTTATAATTGTGTCGTTCGTCAAAGAAGCCACACTGGAAATGGAGAGCTAGACTTGGTGATTTTCCTGCAGACTGCAAGCTACTTATAATTTGTCTGAGAAAGGTGGAGAGACAGAGATAAAGGCCTCCCAGTTCCTACATGGGACTGCTTTACACAGGTGGAAATGATCAACAGGCACCATTTCAATCCATGCAACCTCTGAAGTGGCAGTGGGCTAATGAAGAGACATCCCCAGACACTTAACTGAGGCTTCTGTCACCCAAGGCTAGTTCCCCTACAAGGACATGACATGCTATCGCAGGTATGGAACTACATCAAGTAAGATCACGTATGAAGGCAGCCTTCATATTGCAAGTGATGCATAATAGGTATTCTCTAAAGCAGCAGTCCCCAAGCTCTTTGGTACCAAGGACTGGTTTCATGGAAGACAATTTTTCCATGGACCAGGGTGGGGGCTGGTGGAGTGGGTGGTTTGGGGCTGATTCAAACGCATTACATATACTGTGCACTTTATTTCTATTGTTATTACACTGTGATATTTAATGAAATAATTATACAGCTCACGATAATGCAGAATCCCAGAAGTGGGAGCCCTGAGCTTGTTTTTCTGAGCTTAGGTGGTAATGCGAGTGATGGGGATCAGCTGTAAATATAGATGAAGCTTTGCTAACTTGCCTACCACTCATCTCCTGCTGTGAGGCCAGATTCCTAACAGGCCACAGAGTGTCCATGGCCCAGAGGCTGAGGAGCCCTGCTCTAAAAGTTAACATCTCCTCTGAATTAAATTCATTTTGCATACAGTAAATTTGAGATGCCTAGGGACTGTTATCAGAGAAGGCAATGGCACCCCACTCCAGTACTCTTGCCTGGAAAATCCCATGGAGAGAGGAGCCTGGTGGGCTGCAATCCATGGGGTCACTAAGAGTCGGACAGGACTGAGCGACTTCACTTTCACTTTTCACTTTCCTGCATTGGAGAAGGCAATGGCAACCCACTCCAGTGTTCTTGCCTGGAGAATCCCAGGGACGGGGGAGCCTGGTGGGCTGCCGTCTATGGGGTTGCACAGAGTCGGACACGACTAAAGCGACTTAGCAGCAGCAGCAGAGACTGTTACATGGAGATATTCGTATTCACTGGGACACTGTGAAGGTATGGTTCAAGTTTAAAACAGGCAGGTTTGTGAAAGTGAGAAGGGGTAGAAAGGAAAATGGGTCACTGGTAACTGCGCATCAGGGACAAGCATATCCTTTTCTGAGAAGCGAGCATCACCATGCATGTCTTCACCTTGTCACGTATACTTTGATCACTGGTTGGTCAATGACCCAACTTATACACTATGCTTATTCCATGCATCTCATGAGAAAACAAGTAGCTAAAAACTTTAAACACTGGGTGCAGTGTTAGAACAAGGAAATTTCTTGAATGACTTCCCCAGTCAGTGCCTGTGTGCCTTCCCATACATCCCAGACCTGAAATCTGAGCTCTGATAATTGCCTCGTCAACCATTCTCCACAAGCCAAAGTGCTGCTGGTTCAGGTCACGGCCTCTTTTCTTCTCTTTTTCTTGCAAAGAAGAGAAAAGCCACACAAATTTAAGATTTCAACTATGAGCTCTCCTACTTGACCCTGCTGGCTTTGAAACCATAAAACGATCCCTCTCTCTGCATTTCATATTTCTCCTTTTAGAAAGAGCAAGTGAGATTCAATTGGTAGGAACATGTGATGAAAAAAAATGGAGTGAAAACTCAAACTGCCTTAAACACCAGATGCCAAAAGAACAAACCTGGTTAATGATCTAACTTTTAAATATATTGTATGCAAAGAAAATAGCAGCAGGAAAACAGGAAACACAAAATGTGTCATAATGTCCACCCACTGAAAAACACTGCATTCTAATGGCGTAAGGGTGGGAGGAATGAGAGAAAGAGAAATGAAAGTAATAACATTTAAATTCCTACTATGTGCTGGGTACCTTGACATATAGTTTAAACATTATTTTTCTCTAACCTCCTCAGGACAATATTTGCAGTCTGAATGGAATTTAAATCTGTTCCAGTTTGAGCATTGGGACTTTTTAGTAGCCCACATTGAAAGACATTTTATCATTTTCTAAAAATCAAAAACAGAAATTCTGTTAAAGATGGTCTGTCAGTAGTCCCCAGAACTACCTCCTGTTCGCAGATTCACTAGGATACATGGAACTCATATACAGTTGTACTCATGTCTAAGATTTATTGTGTGAAAGTAGGAAGAATAAACAGCTGGATCATAGGTGGAAACAGGCAGGCAGAGTCTGCAGGAATCCACACACAGGCTTTCTTGGGCTCTCTCCCTCCCATGAGGGACCAAACAAAGCGTGTTATTCCCACAGGAACAAAAACACATTATATGTTGGCATTTTTCTGCCCAAGGAAGCCCCTAAGAGCCTCTGTGCATGCTCAGTCGTTCAGCTGTATCCAACTCTCTGCAATCACATGAATTTCAGCCCACCAGGCTCCTCTGTCCATGCGATTCTCCAGGCAAAAATACTGGAGTGGATTGCCATTTTTTCCCTCCAGGGGATCTTCCCCACCCAAGGATCAAACCCATGACTCCTGCATCTCCTGCACTGGCAGGCAGATTCTTTACCACTGAGCCACCTGGGAAGCCCAAGAGCCTCTGTGCCCAAGGTTTATATTGATGGCTAATCACATAGGCACTCTCTGCCTTGTACATACCAATATTCCAGACTCCAAGAAGGAATAAACATATTTAGCATAAATCATATTTGCATAATCTAAGCACACAAATCAACCTTATCAGTTAAGTGTTGACTATCAGGAATGCTCTAACAGCCCAGTTCCCAGCTGCCCGCCAAAGGCCACTCCACAGGAAGGCTTTTCTAAAGAAAACAGTCTTAGAGCGATGGTAGCTCTCTTCTGTACAAATGGTGGAGTCAGGGAATGCTTTCACGCAAATCTGTACCTGCTACTCCCATGCCCTGCCAAACACAGGGCAATGACAGCAAAATATGAACAGTATGAAAGAAAGGGCCGGGCTTGAAAAATAACCTTAGTTATAAAAAGAACCATGAAGTAGAGCTTTCAGTTTTTTGGGGGGAGCAGTGGGGGGTAAAGTTGCTTTACAATGTTGCATTAGTTTCTGCTATACAACAAAGTGAATCAGCTAGAGCGATACATGTATCCCCTACGTCTTAAGTTTCCCTCCCACCCACCCCCTATCCCAGCCTGTAGGTCATCACAGAGCCCTGAGCTGAGCTTCCTGCACTGTACAGCGGGTTCCCACCAGCTGCTTTACGCATGGCAGTGCACGTATGTCAACCCCAACCTCCCAATTCATCCCGCTTCCCCTTCTTCCAGTGTCTCCATGTCCATTCTCTACACCAGAGTCTCTATTCCTGTCCTGCAGATAGGTTCATCTGTACCATTTTTCTAGATTCAACACACATGTGTTAATTTATGACATTTGCTTTTTTTTTCTAACTTACTTCACTCTGTGTGACAGACTCTTGCCCATCCAGCACATAACTAGAATAAACCCTGAAGAATGCAACAGTATTGACTAGCTGCTGCTGCTGCTGCTAAGTCACTTCAGTCGTGTCCGACTCTGTGCGACCCCAGAGACGGCAGCCCACCAGGCTTCCCGTCCCTAGGATTCTACAGGCAAGAACACTGGAGTGGGTTGCCATTTCCTTCTCCAATGCATGAAAGTGAAAAGTGAAAGTGAAGTTGCTCAGTTGTGTCTGACTCTTAGCGACCCCATGGACTGCAGCCCACCAGGCTCCTCTCTCCATGGGATTTTCCAGGCAAGAGTACTGGAGTGGGGTGCCATTGCCTTCTCCAGTATTGACTAGACTAGAGCATAAAAGTTGGAAACTTATTTCTGGAATATTAGATCTACACTGGAAATCTGTCAGTTTTGGAAAATGGAAAAACGGGTACAATTCCAGCTGGAAATACTGGTTAGAACGGTTCACATTCATGAGGGCTATTTGCTCAGATTGAACCTAAGCAGAATTAAAGTAAAACTTTTAAACTCAACCAAGGCAACCAGATATACTTAATTTCAGAATCATTTACATTTAGTTCTCAAATGGTGGCAAGTGTCAGACAAGTAGCTCTGAATGCAGCCCTGGCCAGCAGAACTCTCTGTGATAACAGAAACGTTCTTGCTGCAAATTCTAGTAGCTACCAGCCCCATGTGGCTCTAGAGTACTTGACATGTGGACAGTACAACTGAGCAACTGGATTTTAACTTTATTTCAGCTGAATTAAATTTAAATGGTTTATATATGGCTAGTGATTTCTCTGCTCAAAAGCAGTTTCTAATGGCTTAGAGACATTACTTGGTCAACAAAGGTCTGTCTAGTCAAGGCTATGTTTTTTCCAGTGGTCATGTATGGATGTGAGAGTTGGACTGTGAAGAAAGCTGAGCGCCGAAGAATTGATGCTTTTGAACTGCGGTGTTGGAGAAGACTCTTGAGAGTCCCTTGGACTGCAAGGAGATCCAACCAGTCCATCCTAAAGGAGATAAGTCCTGGATGTTCATTGGAAGGACTGATGTTGAAGCTGAAACTCCAAACCTTTGGCCACCTGATGCAAAGAGCTGACTCACTGGAAAAGACCCTGATGCTGGGCACAATTGGGGGCAGGAGGAGAGGGGGACAACAGAGGATGAGATGGTTGGATGGCATCACCGCCTCGATGGACATGGGTTTGGGTGAACTCTGGGAGTTGGTGATGGACAGGGAAACCTGGCGTGCTGTGATTCATGGGGTTGCAAAGAGTCGGACACGACGGAGCGACTGCACTGAACTGAATGGGTTCACTGTCTTGTTTTTACTCTTACTACAGGTGCTTTCTTCAAAATGCATTGACAGAGCAGTGGATTTTGAGAGGGGGTGTGTGTGTGTGTGTGTGTGTGTGTGTGTGCACAGTTGATTTTGAGAGGGTGTGTGTGTGTGTTTATGTCTTTGGCCAGTGTCAGCAACACCCTTTATAAATACATATTCTTAATTATCAGAAAGAGAAATTCCAGGCCTGCTTTAGATCATCCAAGCTTAGTTCATCTCTAACATCTTCACATTTATAACTTGACTCTGTGGAAATCTGTAATAAAACCTCATGCATTTAAGTGGACAGGCCAGGTAAATCTCCTTGAATATTGAACTTCTCAAAAATCTCACTAAAGACATTAGTTTTTCTTTAAAAAAAGGAAAAACAGGATAGAGGCAGAGGAGGTAGTTGTGGTGTCTAGTAATGTCCAACAGAATCTGTATTATATATGAATAATGGGTTGTTATAGTTTTACTTATTGGGTTTGCATTTAAAAAAAAATATTTAAGTAGGGAAAGCATCATTTCCACTTTTCTGTAAGAATTTATACTGTTGTGAAACTAAAGATTCACCAAGACACCATGTGAATTATGAAAATAAAGTGGTGCTGCCATGCTGACACATTAGGCTTGGTTAGGATGAGTAAGCATCAGCCAGTGACACTCATCTGTTCATCAGTTGTATAATGTGGTCTGCATGTCTCTGGTGTACAAGGCACTGTACTAAGTACAATGGATTGAATAAAAATAAGTCCCAACCTCCAAGGGCTTCCCAGGTGGCACAGTGATAAAGAATCTGCCTGCCAATGCAGGAGACACAAGAGATGCAGGTTCGAGCCCTGGGTCAGGAAACTGCCCTGGAGTAGGAAATGGCAACTCATTCCAGTATTCTTGCCTGGAAAACTCCATGGACAGAGGAGCCTGGCGCGCTACAGTCCACAGGGTCGCAATCAATCAGACACCACTGACCACACATGCACACAACCACCTCCAGTCATTCTGATCAAGACCTGGCACCTGGACCGGATAAGTCTTTAAAGAGAAATGTCAACGCTGCACATTCCCTGACTGAATTTTACAACTGGTTTGCTTTAGCATACAATTTTGCTTATGACTATAGCCAGAGGATGATGGTCAGAAAATTATCAGTAACAGAAAGTCACAATATTCACCCTTCCATCTAAACAAGGGATACAAATGAAATGAAATATGGTGTCCTAAAATAGAAATAAGACCTAGTGCAGGGGTCTCCAGCCTCTGGGATCTAAGGCCTGATGATCTTAGGTGGAGCTGATATGCTAATAATAGAAATACAGTGCACAATTAATTTAATGTGCTTGAATCATCCTGAAAAAATACCCCTGCCCTAGTCTGTGGAAAAACTGTCTTCTGTGAAACCAAGCCCTAATGCCAGAAAGGTGGGGGACCGCAGTGAAAAACTGCCAACATCTGAATAAATCTGAAGTTCTGTAAATAGTGACTAACTTCTTAGTTTTTGATCCGTATATTATAGCAACGTTACAATTAGGGAAAACTGAGTGAAGAATGTGCAGAAATTCTTTGCACCGCTGTCTTAGTCTGTTCAGGCTGCTATAACAAAAAATACCATAGTCTAAATAACAGAACTCTATTTTTCACAGTTCTGGAGGCTGAGAAGTCTAAGATCAAGGTACTAAGAGACTCGTCGTCTAGTGAGGGCCTGCTTCCTGAGTCATAGGTGGGTCCTCTCTTCACTGAATCTTCACTTGGTGGAAGATGAGAGGGAGCTATTTTACAAGGGCAGGAATCCCATTCACCTCGTGCGTGCGTGCAGGCGTGCCTGCTAAGTCACTTTAGTCGTGTCTCTTTGTGATCCCGTGAACTGTAGCCCTCCAGGCTCCTCTCTCCCCGGGAGTCTCCAGGCAGAATACTGGGGTGGGTTGCCATGCCCTCTTTCAGGGCATCTTCCTGACCCAGGGATCAGACCCATTCCCTCTTCCATCTCCTGCACTGGTAGGTAGTTTCTTCACCTCTGGTGTCACCTGGGAAGCGACCCCCAACCCCGTTCACCTCACCCCCTCCCAAAGGCTCTGCCTCCAAACACCATCACGTTGGGGATTAGGTTTTAACATATAAATGTTGAGTTGTCACAAACATTCAGTCTAAAGCAGCTATCTTTGAAACTTTTCTATAAATGTAAAATTATCCAAAATTTGAAAGTATATAAAAAATATATGTGGAAGGACACACAGGAATGTCTAAGGCCCCCTTAGAGCTCTCTCTGAGATAGGTCCTGCCTTTCTTGTAGAAGGAGAGGCTAGACATGACTTCACCTTCCCCCAAGGTCTCCAATAAATCCTATGAACAACCAGCTCTAAAGCCCAGACTATTTGGCAGTGTATCTCGATCTCTGTCTCCAGCGGCAAGCTAGCCATCACACTTGCTCTGTAAAAATGTGCACCAAGGGGGGAAGGGTCCCTCCTAGATTCTATTCTCAGAACATGGCCAGCTATGCCCAGACATGCCATTTTGAGAGAACAGCAGACCCACCTACTTTCTAATTCTTCTTTCTGTGGAGTCCAGTATATACCATATTTGCACAAGCCCATTTCATGACTCAATTCAGTTCAGTTGCTCAGTCATGTCCAACTCTTTGTGACCCCATGGACTGCAGCACGCCAGGCCTCCCTGTCCATCACCAACTCCCAGAGTTTACTCAAACTCATGTCCATTGAGTCAGTGATGCCATCCAACCATCTCATCCTCTGTTGTCCCCTTCTCCTCCCACCTTCAATCTTACCCAGCAACAAGGTCTTTTCAAATGAGTCATCTCTTCGCATGAGGTGGCCAGAGTATTGGAGTTTCAGCTTCAACATCAGTCCTTTCAATGAATCAGTCCTTCCATTTCATGAATAATGCTATGGAAATGCCATCATACTTTATTTTTGAGTTTTCCTTATTGAATATTTCAATGTATTTCACCACCAACAACAACAACAAAAAAAGGTTTGAATAGCCTACCTTCTAAAAAAAAATACTTTTTACTGAATAGACTACTGTTTGAAAGTTAAGAATCAAAGCAAGTTGGGGGATGAGGAAAAAATAAAATATAGACTCAAACATAGTAAAGCTAAATCTGAAAGTATAGATCAGTTAGTGTTTCATCCCCAAACCAGCCTGTAAACTGTCATCCTAAGTTTGATCTATGCAGGATATGTACAAAGCAATGTTTCGAGTGTAACTATTTTTGTTGTTGTTCAGTTGCTGAGTCCTGTCTGACTCTTTGTGACCCATGGACTGTAGTCCACCAGGCTCCTCTGTTCATGGGATTTCCCAGGCAAGAAGGCTAGAGTGGGTTGTCATTTCATTCTCCAGGGAATATTCCCAACCCAGGGATTGAATCCATATCTCCTTCACTGGCAGGCAGATTCTTTACCACTGAGCCACCTTATTCAAAAAGCACTAACTTATATAAATAAAAAATTCCCACTAGCTTCCTAACTAATTTTAAATGTCTAGGAGGATTTTTTTTGTAAACAATTATTATAATTACGGGTAGAAGGTTAGGGTGATGTCACTTTAAATACAGAAAACTTCAGATTTTGGAGGATTTCTGTACAAAGTGTTCACTTTCCTCAGACATTAATCTGTTCACTTAATGAGGAACAGAACTTGTCTTCACAATTTCAGAGGCAGCTGGAGGTTTTTACACGTTGGTGCAGACAAGCCTATGCAAGACCTTCTCACATTGTGAAGAGGTTTTTAAATAATGTGTGAAAATTCTGTGGTGGTAATATAGTTAGTACTTTCACATGACAAAATAAGAGAAGAAAAATCAATTCCCACCCTAAGAATGAAAGAGTGGTCTAAGAGTGGTCTTGCAGGAGCAGTAAAGCAATTGAATGAACAGTTTCAAATTTGGACAACAGACTTCTGGGAAGAATAGATTTATATCCTCTGTGAACGTATGGGCTCAGTTTCTTTCAGTAGTTTTACAGGCAAAAACCAGTAAATTTCTTTGGACCAAGGGGAGGAAAAGAAGGAAAAGCAGCTACAGGCAAAGCTCTGCCTGAATCTTTTATATTCCCTTGTCCCTACGGCTTTCCACAGCCCATGTGACTATTATTTCTCTGGGTCCTCCCCCAGGCAGGAAGACTTCACCATTCTTAATGGTCCCATAACAATAAAGCATTCAGCCTGCCCCAGATGCTTTTCAAAAGACAGCAGAAATTCTCCTCCAACGTTGGAGGGAAAACTCCACTACGGCTTATATTACCTCTCACTGTAAGTAAAACTACTTAACAAAATACAGAAAACAACTACCTGAGGACCCTGAAAAGGAAAGAAAATACGGTGGATTGTGGAGGGAGTCAGAACTTAGGGAAGGAATCCACACAGAGGTTGAGCAGTAATTCAGGTGGCCAAAACGTCCGTGTAAACATCCTATTTCTGGCCAGAGGAATGTGGTAAAGGGCCTAGTAGGTTGAGAAGGTGGGGGAAATCTGACAGGCGAGGTATGGGATGACTCTTACTCTAAAGGTAAGTGTCAGCCTCACCCCCAAGACAGAACATGACAGACCCAAGCATGAGAGTTGAGGCTTCAAGAACTGACCTAAGGACTTCCTGGTGGTGCAGTGGTTAAGAGTCCACCTCCCATTGCAGGGGACATATGTTCGATCCCTGGTCCAGGAAGAGTCCACATGCCACGGGGCAACCAAGCCTGTGAGCTGCAACTACTGAAGCCTGAGTACCCAGAGCCCATGCTCTGCAACAAGAGCAGCCACAGCCATGAGAAGAACCTGAGCACCGCACCGAGAGAGTAGCCCCCGATGGCCACAGCTAGAGAAGCCCACACACAGCAACAGAGACCCAAAGCAGCAAGAAAGAAGGGAAGAAGCGAAAGAAAAGACCTAAGGTTCCAACCACAAGTCAGATCACAGAACATCTGAGAGGCACACATGCAGGACAGGATAGAACAGGACAAGCAGCACAGCAACAAAATGCGATTGGGAACACTGCCCGCAGAAGGTGAACGGAAACCTGTGATCTGAAAATGAACAGATTGATAACCTCCTAGAAACAGCAACAATCACAATCAATGTTCCCTGGAACAAGAAACATTACTGGGGATAAAAAGACACATCACATAATATAAAAAAATCAATTCTCCGAGAAAACATAACTAAACTTCTCTGCGCCTATCAGTAGAGCTTCAAAATACATGGAGCAAAAACTGACGGAAGAGAAAACGAAAATGCCACAGTTCTGATTAGAGACGTCAGCGCTCCTTTCCAAGCAATCAATGGAACAAGCTGACAGAAAATCAGTAAGGATACAGAAGACCTGAACAAAATTATCAACTATTTTGACTGACATTTATAGAACACTAGCAACAATGGCAGAATATACATTATTTTCAAGTTTACCTGAAACTTTCACCAACTGAAAGCCTTAGAGAAATGAAATCTTACAAATAGGGTCTTTGACTATAATGGAATTAAACTAGGAACCAATAACAGAAAGCTATCTGGAAAATCTTCAAATATTTGAAAACTAAACAACCCACTTCTAACAAAAATACATTACAAGGGAAATTAGAGAATATTTTAATTGAATGAAAGGTAAAATGGAACATAAAAATTTGTGAGATGCAGTTAAAACAGTGCTTCTAGTAAAATTTATATTAAATACTCCCATTAGTAAAGAAGATCTCAAACCACTTATTTAAGATTTCCCCTTAAGAAACTAGAAAATAGCAAAAAATTAAGCCCAGAATAAGTACATAAAAGTAAGTAATAGTGTAGAAATTAATGCATTGAAAAGGGAAAACTATAGTAGTCAATAAAACCAAAAGCTAGATTTTGAAAAAAAAATTACTAAAATTGATAGACTTCAAGCCAGAAATAAAGACAGATTACTGATATTAGAAATAAAAGAGGAAACAAAGACCCCCTACAGATGTTTAAAGGATAAGAAAATATTACAAATAACTTAATATGCATAAAGTTAACAATTTAAATGAAATGGGTAAATTCCTTTAAAGACATAAACTACTAATGCTCACTGAAGAAAAAACAAGATAATCTGAATAGCTTATATGTATTAAAGAAATTGAATTCATACTTAAAAATTACAACACAAAAAACTCCAAGTCAAATGGCTTCACTAATAAAGTCTGTCAAACATTTAAAGAAGAAACAATATGCCAGGAGGAGGAGGGAGACTTTATAGGGAGTTGCGGTGTCTTTCGAGCTTAGGCTTGCTGAGAAAAGTTGAATTATGAAATTTCTGAGGTCTTGTAGGACAAGCTGTCAACACCCCTCCCCTAGGCACCCTGGTTTCATTTCTTTATCACTTCATTTCAGTACCCCACCACCACCACCGCTGAGGGAGCCAGGTGTATAGATTTGCTGGAAGTACAAGGCAAAAACAGCTACCCTGGAGGAGAAGAGGAAGGAGAAGGCCGAGATCCATTATAGGAAGAAAAAACAGCTCACGAGGCCAAGGAAACAGGCCAAAAAGAACATGGAGAAAAAACTGACAAATATACAGGGACCCTCAAGACCCAGGGACTCCCGGTCTGAGCCTGATAAAATTGAGTGTTGATTTCTCAAGAAAAAAAGTAAGAAGAGATAATATCAATTCCATATAAACTCCTTCAGGGAGAAAAAAGGAGGAGCAAACCTCCCAGTTAGTTTATGAGCTAGTATTACACTGAAAGCATACTTAGGAGGAAACCATAGACCAATATTCCTCATGAATGAAAAATAATTCAGTAAAACATTAACAAAACAGATCTAGTGTTACATCAAAAAAGACAATAAATTATGACCAAGAGGGATTTGTCCCAGGAATGCAAGGTTGGTTTATCATTTGAAAATCAATCAATATAATTCACTATACCAATAAACTAAAGGAAAAAAAAAACAAAAACAAATTAACATAACCAAGCTAGTTAGCTATTAAAAACATAGAAGCAACAACAATGAAGACCCAGCACTAACTTACTATAGACTTCTCTACTATCTAATTTATAGGAAGTACCAAACACACTGTCAACACACGCTGAACTCTTTATTTAAAGTCTCACTAACTTCAGGGGATCAATAAATGATCAAAGAATGCATCTGACAGGTCTCGTACACAAATTCTCTTGTTACCTAGCAGAATTATCTTATTTTTGATGTCACTTTCTACCCATATCTCCCTCATGCATTTGTTGCCGTAAAATAAAAAAATACAAAGTAATGGAGCAATTACATTACTGTGATCACTTTCTGAATTGAATCATTCAAGACTTATAGGAGTACAGGCGGCTGCGACCTGCGCACTAAGCGCGGCCGAAAGGAGCTACCCCACGTCTGAGGTCAGGGGCAGAAGCTGAGAGGACCCGATGCCAGAGAGGCCGCGGCCAAGAGGCGTTACCCCATGTCGGAGGTCAGGGGCAGCAGCCGAGAGCTCCAGGCTGCGACGGTGCAGGAACGGCCAAGAGGAGCTACCCCACGTCCAACGTTAGGGACGGCAGCCGAGAGGAGTTACCACACGCCCGAGGCCAGGCGCGGTGACCAGGAGGAGCAAACCCACCTCCAAAGGAGCAGTGGCTGCGCAGGCACAGGAGGGCCTAGAGGAGCTATTCCACATTCAAGGTCAGAAGGGGCAGCGGTGAGGAGATACCCCTCCTCCAAGGTAAGGAGCAGCGGCTGCGCTTTGCTGAAACAGCCGTGAAGAGATACCCCACGTCCAAGGTAAGACAAACCCAAGTAAGATGGTAGGTGTTGCAAGAGGGCATCAGAGAGCAGACACACTGAAACCATACTCAAAGAAAACTAGTCAATCTAATCACACTAGGACCACAGCCTTGTCTAACTCAATGAAACTAAGCCATGCCCGTGGGGCTACCCAAAATGGCGGGTCATGGTGGAGAGGTCTGACAGAATATGGTCCACTGGAGAAGGGAATGGCAAACCACTTCAGTATTCTTGCCTTGAGAACCCCATGAACAGTATGAAAAGGACAAAATGATAGGATACTGAAAGAGGAACTCCCCAGGTCAGTAGGTGCCCAATATGCTACTGGAGATCAGTGGAGAAATAACTCCAGAAAGAATGAAGGGATGGAGCCAAAGCAAAAACAATACCCAGTTGTGGATGTGACTGGTGATAGAAGCAAGGTCCAATACTATAAAGAGAAATATTTCATAGGACCTAGAATGTCAGGTCCATGAATCAAGGCAAATTGGAAGTGGTCAAACAAGAGATGGCAAGAGTGAACGTCGACATGCTAGGAATCAGCGAACTGAAATGGACTGGAATGGGTGAACCATTATATCTGCTACTATGGGCAGGACTCCCTCAGAAGAAATGGAGTAGCCATCATGGTCAACAAAAGAGTTCAAAATGCAGTACTTGGATGCAATCTCAAAAATGACAGAATGATCTCTGTTCGTTTCCAAGGCAAACCATTCAATATCACAGTAATCCAAGTCTATGGCCCAACCAGTAACGCTGAAGCAGCAGAAGCTGAATGGTTCTATGAAGACCTACAAGACCTTTTAGAACTAACACCGAAAAAAGATGTCCTTTTCATTATAGGGGACTGGAATGCAAAAGTAGGAAGTCAAGAAACACCTGGAGTAACAGGCAAATTTGGCCTTGGAATACAGAATGAAGCAGGGCAAAGACTAATAGTGTTTTGCCAAGAAAATGCACTGGTCATAGCAAACACCCTCTTTCAACAACACAAGAGAAGATTCTACACATGGACATCACCAGATGGTCAACACCGAAATCAGATTGATTATATTCTTTGCAGCCAAAGATGGAGAAGCTCTATACAGTCAACAAAAAGAAGACCAGGAGCTGACTGTGGCTCAGACCATGAACTCCTTATTGCCAAATTCAGACTTAAATTGAAGAAAGTAGGGAAAAGCACTAGACCATTCAGGTATGACCTAAATCAAATCCCTTATGATTGATTATACAGTGAAAGTGAGAAATAGATTTAAGGGCCTAGATCTGATAGATAGGGTGCCTGATGAACTATGGACGGAGGTTCATGACATTGTACAGGAGACAGGGATCAAGACCATCCCCATGGAAAAGAAATGCAAAAAAGCAAAATGGCTGTCCTGGGGAGGCCTTACAAATAGCTGTGAAAAGAAGAGAAGCGAAAAGCAAAGGCGAAAAGGAAAGATATAAGCATCTGAATGCAGAGTTCCAAAGAATAGCAGGAAGAGATAAGAAAGCCTTCCTCAGTGATCAATACAAAGAAATAGAGGAAAATGACAGAATGGGAAAGACTAGAGATCTCCTCAAGAAAATTAGAGATACCAAGGGAACATTTCATGCAAAGACGGGCTCGATAAAGGACAGAAATGGTATGGACCTAACAGAAGCAGAAGATATTAAGAAGAGGTGGCAAGAATACACAGAAGAACTGTACAAAAAAGATCTTCGTGACCCATATAATCACGATGGTGTGATCACTCACCTAGAGCCAGACATCCTGGAATGTGAAGTCAGGTGGGCCTTAGAAAGCATCACTACAAACAAAGCTAGTGGAGGTGATGGAATTCCAGTGGAGCTATTTCAAATCCTGAAAGATGATGCTGTGAAAGTGCTACACTCAATATGCCAGCAAATTTGGAAAACTCAGCAGTGGCCACAGGACTGGAAAAGGTCAGTTTTCATTCCAATCCCAAAGAAAGGTAATGCCAAAGAATGCTCAAACTACCTCACAATTGCACTCATCTCACACACTAGTAAAGTAATGCTCAAAATTCTCCAAGCCAGGCTTCAGCAATACGTGAACCGTGAACTTCCAGATGTTCAAGCTGGTTTTAGAAAAGGCAGAGGAACCAGAGACCAAATTGCCAACATCCTCTGGATCATTGAAAAAGCAAGAAAGTTCCAGAAAAACATCTATTTCCGCTTTATTGACTATACCAAAGCCTTTGACTGTATGGATCACAATAAACTGTGGAAATTCTGAAAGAGATGGGAATACCAGACCACCTGACCTGCCTCTTGAGAAATCTGTATGCAGGTCAGGAAGCAACAGTTAGAACTGGACATGGAACAACATACTGGTTCCAAATCGGGAAAGGAGTACATCAAGGCTGTATATTGTCACCCTGCTTATTTAACTTCTAGGCAGAGTACATCATGAGAAACGCTGGGCTGGAAGAAGCACAAGCTGGAATCAAGATTGCTGGGAGAAATATCAAAAACCTCAGATGTGCAGATGATACCACCCTTATAGCAGAAAGTGAAGAGGAACTAAAAAGCCTCTTGATGAAGGTGAAAGAGGAGAGTGAAAAAGTTGGCTTAAAACTCAACATTCAGAAAATGAAGATCATGGCATCTGGTCCCATCACTTCATGGGAAATAGATGGGGAAACAGTGGAAACAGTGTCAGACTTTATTTTTCTGGGCTCCAAAATCACTGCAGATGGTGACTGCAGCCATGAAATTAAAAGACACTTACTCCTTGGAAGGACAGTTATGACCAACCTAGATAGCATATTCAAAAGCAGAGACATTACTTTGCCAACAAAGGTTCGTCTAGTCAAGGCTATGGTTTTTCCTGTGGTCATGTATGGATGTGAGAGTTGGACTGTGAAGAAAGCTGAGTGCCGAAGAACTGATGTTTTTGAACTGTGGTGTTGGAGAAGACTCTTGAGAGTCCCTTGGACTGCAAGGAGATCCAACCAGTCCATTCTGAAGGAGATCAGCCCTGGGATTTCTTTGGAAGGAATGATGCTAAAGGTGAAACTCCAGTACTGTGGCCACCTCATGAGAAGTGTTGACTCATTGGAAAAGACTCTGATGCTGGGAGGGATTAAGGGCAGGAGGAGGGGACGACAGAGAATGAGATGGCTGGATGGCATCACTAACTCGATGGACGTGATTCTGAGTGAGCTCTGGGAGTTGGTGATGAACAGGGAGGCCTGGCGTGCTGCGATTCATGGGGTCGCAAATAGTCGGACATGACTGAGTGACTGAACTGAACTGATGCTTGTTTGACCTTCTGGTTAACCATACTAGTATCACTCCAACCTCTAAGTGAAACCACTTCAGATATAAGATTTTCATTATTCAAATTGCCCCTCTGGAGAACAAACAAGAAAACACTTGAGATTGTTCAGTTATGTGAATTGCGTCATCATGCCATTAACCTCGGTCTCAGTCTGGTGGCTTCTGGCTGCTTTGAGCTCTACTGTAGCTCTGCTCCAGCTCTCAGGGAGCTGCCCCAGTGTGGCCTCAGTGATGCTGCCCTCACAGTGTGCAGCCCAGAGGCAGGTGCACGACCCTCCAAACTGTGCCCAAGAATATGGGATACGGAGAACAACCCTGGATTCATAAACATTTCTCATTTTCATTTTCCTCATAGACTACGGTATTTTGCATTTTTAAATAAGGGAATAGGGACTTCCCTGGTGGCGCAGTGAATAAGGAATCTGCCTGCCAATGCCGGGAACACAAGTTCGATCCTTCATCAGCGAAGATCCCACATACCTCAGAGAAACAAAGCCCGTGCTCCGCAACGAGAAGCCACCGCCTTGAGAAGCCCATGTACCACAACAAACAGTAGCCCGCACGCTGCAACAGGAGTCCAGTCTAGTCTACTCTCTTACTGCAACTAGAGAAAGCTGCGCACATCAATGAAGACCCAGCACAGCCAAAAATAAAGAAAATTTTAAAAATAAATAAAGGAAGGGGCTATTTGAAAACTTTATTTTCACAAATTGTCTTAGACTTTCAAGTAAATTTTTGCCTTAGGACATCATGTTCTTGTGACTTTTGATCAATGAGTGTTCCAAAATTCTCTGGAAAAAAAAATGAATACATTTATCTAAATGAAACTTATATCCATATTACATATAAACCATTCACCAGGTTCTGTAGTCCATAAGCTTTCTATGCAACAAAACAGACATACATTGGCACTATAAATTTCTAGAATAATTGTTCCTTTTGAAAGTTTACTGTATGAGGCTTTGAGGTTATGGAAAATAGCCTTTGTTGAACCTGATGATCTTTCCTCATGTATACAGACCTCTCCCCTGTCCCTGTTCACTTGGAAACTTACTCATACTCTGAGTCTTCTTTAGGGAACACCTTCCTGACATCACTCCCTCCTTCCGCTAGACCTTGCTGTACATCACTGGGGCATGTCCAGCATATACGCTCCTGCTAAATTCCCTGAAGGCAGCAAATATGTCTGTGCAGTTTACTCTTACTTTCACTGTCTAGCACGGTCCCCGGTATATAGAAGGAAACCATAAATATACTTGAATGGAGGAAAACCTAAGTGTGCTACTGCCACCAAGGGAAAACTACCCCCAAATCGCGTTTATGAGGAAGCAAAAAGAACCAGTGAGATGATAGTGGGCTTCCCTGGTGGCCCAGCAGTAAAGAATCCACCGCAACGCAGGAGGCCACCTGCAATGCAGGAGATGCAGGTTTGATCCCTGGGTCAGGAACATCCCCTAGAGAAGGAAACGGCTACCCACTCCAGTATTCTTGTCTGAGAAATCCCATGGACAGAGGAGCCTGGCGGGCTACAGTCCATGGGGTCACAAAGAGTCGGACTCGACTTAGCAACTAAACCAACACCACTAAGATGGAAATATTGATCACCTCCCTTGAAGAAACAGCCTTTTGTTCATAAGAAGAAGTATTTTTTGAAAAATATTTTCAACCCAAATTGTTAAAATGTAAGTTATGGAATATTAAGCATCCATTACTAAATCTGAAATAGTTATATAACTAGACATCCACGATATATGTTTAACTCAAAATACTATGTGTAATTTGATTATATTCTTACTGGGAAAATATAAATGCATACCGACACATATAATGGGATCTTACAGTTTTTCATTTTCTGCCATATATTTTATATTGAAAACTTTTTTAAACAATTTTGAAGTCAGAAAATAAAAACTAAAAACATTTGCCATTCTGTTCTAGCTCTTCTGCTAAGTGCCAATATGGCAAGAGTTTCAGTATCATATTAATAGTATATACATCATAAAATACCAAATTTTGCTGTAATAAGTATTTGTCCTTTTAAATTTTAAGGGAAACTTGAATACAGAAAATACAAATTGTAACTCTTCAGCTTATATTTCTGAGAGAAACTGAACTGTAATGTTCCTTCAAACATTCTCCTGCCCCATTATTTCCACCTTCTCCTTCTAGGATTTCTATTTCACGTACATAAATTTTTTTCACTAGAACAACATGTCTCATGCTTTTCCCCCCTGTATTTCCTGCCTTTTTTCTTTCTAAGCTTCAGTTTGTTTTCTTTCATTCTACTTTCACTATTCTGACCTTCTCTTGTGTGCACTGTTTTGTTTAAAATACCTCTCACTGACTTTTTAAGTTATTGTATTTTTCAATTCTAAAATTTCTACTTTATTCTTTTGTATATTCTAGCACTCTGGTGAAACCGTCCATGTTCTTATGTATTTCATTTATATTTCCCTCTATTTTGGTGGGGTATTACTTAAACAGTTATTTTAAAGCTATTATGTTAGTTCCAATAACTAAATCACCTGTTAAACTCTTTTTTAAAAAATCTTACATTTTAAGTTATAGCCTTGTATCTTGACATGCCTAGAAACATTTTATTGAACGTCAGGTATTCCCTGTAAAATATATATAGTCTCGATATATTATTTCCTTCAGAAAACGTTCACCCTTTCCTCTGAGGCTGAACTGAATCAGAACTGGGCAACACCCTGGTAAGTTTCCCTTTACCTCCAGTTCACCTCAGCTCCTGGGTGTAAGCCTCCAGGGTTTCATACTTGAGACTGGTGCACCTGGTGGGTCCTGAATCTATCCACATCAGTATCTTGAGGCTGATGAAATACCTGCCTGGTTTTTCACAGACCTTCTGCTTGGTTTTGTGGCCTGTTCAGAATTCTACCAGTATCTTGAAAAGGAAATCAGTTTGTGTTCTCTATACCACCCTTTTCACTGGATCTTGACCCCCAAAGTCTGCAATTATGTCTCTCCATTGGAGAAGGAAATGGCAACCCGCTCCAGTGTTCTTGCCTGGAGAATCCCAGGGACGGGGGAGCCTGGTGGGCTGCTGTCTATGGGGTCACACAGAGTCGGACACAACTGAAGTGACTTAGCAGCAGCAGCACTCCCATAAGATCCCAAACCTCTGTTGGTTACTTTGTCCTGCAACACAGCCCCTTTGCCTGGGAAACCCATGGATTCTTACAGCCTCTTGCCTTGTACTCACAATCAGCAAGTGCCTCCCCAATTAATGACACTGAAGAAGTTCAGCTCACCTCTCTGCAGTTACCCTTTTCCCACAATCTTGGCCCCTGTCGACCTGCTTACTCTAACAGATCTCTCATGTCTTTAAATAGTTTTTTTTTTTTTTTTAATTCAGCATTTTCATTGTCTTCAGTGATAGCAATGATCTCCAATGAGCTACTCCACCATAACTAGAAACAAATGTCTTGTGGAATTTTTTCACTATATCTTTAACTTGTTATAAAAACAAAAATATACAACTTTAAAAAAAAAAACAATAAGTGATGTGTAATCCAATGAAAGATAAAACAAGAGATATCTATCAATAAATTTCCTGTTGTTCATATGTATCTTTGATTACTAAAATTTTGTTGTGTTCAGTATATTTATTGAAGCTATCTGCAATGTAACAAACTGCCTGCAATGTGTTATTCAGAACCACAGGACCTCATACAGTTCTTTTCTTCCTATTGCATTCATAAATGTGGATTTTCTTAATTTTCTACCTTTTGCATGAATTCCAGGAGAGTCTTTTATATTTGCTTTTTCTTGGCTCCCTCAGCTCTAATTTTATGATACTTTATTCATTGATTTCATTATATCAATAATTCAGTGAGAATTTTGAACAGTCTCCACTGAAATTTCATCAGTGGCCCTTTTCTCCATTTTAAGAATAAAAGAATAATTGATTACTTAAGCAATAAAATAATGAAATATCACATGTACCATTGCAAGTTCATAAAAAATAATTAGGTATTTCTTCAGGTACTTATTACATTAGTAGGTACTTACTTTGAAGCACATGTTATTATTCTGTTTACATGCTTTATGCTGGGCAATAAACACAAATGCAGTCGATTTAAATTCTTCAGTGGCAATTTAACATAGAAATTGAGCTTAAATAGAACTTTATAAATAATAATGTTACTTCCTCTTTAGCACTGCCTTTCAGAGGAAACATTTTTTTTTTGCTTATAATTATTTGTAAACTAATAATAGTTTAAACATTAAGCATTGACCTACACTGCTGGTTAATAATTAACCCCAGACTCGTGTGAAATTCTCCAAAACATAATTAGATTGATATGCTGAAAAGACTGAGTTCTCTATTCACATAGAAGCTAATTATTTTTTTTTTATTGCCCATGTAATATGCATGAGCTAAAAAAAGACATATCTGGAAAACTCTTTCATCAAGGAAATAAAACAGCTCTTAGCCTCATATGACTACACATTCATAGAACCAGAAAGACTAACATAAACTAATTTTTACCAATTTCTCTCTTAAAAATCTAAGGGGGCACTCTTAAAGAACCCCTAAGACCATCACCAACCCTCACTCCCACTCACAAACAAAATTTCTGTAGCAGTAGGAACTAAAACTTTACGTGGAGCTGGTTAAAGCAAGACACTCAAAAGTGTTTTCTTAAAGTACTGGAAGAAACCAGGGAAATTAATGCCTTTTCCAAGTAATATTTCTCCCTAGCTTTGCATTTACCTGGATCTTTGTGAAGATAGAACAAATTTTTTCCAGAAAGGCTATGGGAAGACTTACAGCCTTAAACCATCAGGTGCTTTTATTCAAGTGGAGTCTTAGTGGGGGATCACATTGTTCTTCTTTTATTCAATCAAAGAATTCTAGTGTTAGAAGGAACCTTGCTAGTCGTCCACTTCAAACATCCATCTGGGGCTGAAATGCTCTCCTCAGCTTGCTCAACACATTTTTTCCACTGTTATTACATTCTTCCAGTGAACAGAAACTGATGTATCCCACACCCATCATTTAAAAGTGGATATTCAATTTCCAAATACATGGAATTTTTTAAGTATCTCTGATATTAATTTCTCATTTTGATACTAATTTCTTATTTAAATGCTTTCTTCTCTGCAGTCACCCTCTGTGTGTTTTGTCTTCTAACTTCATTGAGACTTTCAATGGCTAAATCAAAGATCCCATGGACTATAGTGCTAAGTCACTTCAGTCGTGTCCGACTCTGTGCGACCCCATAGACAGCAGCCTACCAGGCTCCCCCATCCCTGGGATTCTCCAGGCAAGAACAGTGGAATGGGTTGCCATTTCCTTTTCCAATGCATGAAAGTGAAAAGTGAGAGTGAAGTTGCTCAGTTGTCTGACTCTTCGAGACCTCATGGACTGCAGCCTACCAGGCTCCTCCATCCATGGGATTCTCCAGGCAAGAGTACTGGAGTGGGGTGCCATTGCCTTCTCCGATGGACTATACAGTCCATGGAATTCTTCAGGCCATTGCCTTCTTCAGGGGATCTTCCCAACCCAGGGATTGAACCCAGGTCTCCCGCATGACAGGCAGATTCTTTACCAGCTGAGCCACCAGGGAAGCCCCAAGTCAAAGATGTTTCTTGGTAAATGTCACATTGCACTTGAAAATACGTGGGTTATTTTCCAATATCTTTTGATATTGATTTTTAACATAATTTTAAGTGGTAAGAGGACAGACTGCAGGATTTCATACTTTTAGATCATGAAATTTTTGCACTTTGTTTTATGGCCCTGGATATGTTCCAGTGCCTCATGGCTTACAGTCTATAGGAACCTGAATAAAATCTATATCCTACTATTGTGTGAAAATTGTATAAATATTAATTATGTTGAGTTGGTTCTTGGTGATTTTCATGTCTACTATATCCTCCTACTTTTCTGTATATTTATTCTATTAATTTTTGAGAGTTTGATATTGACACTCCAACTAAAAATCTCAATTTATCTACTTTAAAAAAATAATTTTAATATATAGTGGGACTATATGTAACTTTGTTCTGTATATTCCAAGTCTCCTGTAAATGTGTTATCATACTTTCATATTTTAAAAAATAAAAAAGAAAGAGAAAAAAATAGAAATTGGTATATCCCAGAGCAGTTCCGGACCTTCTTAGATCATAAACTAAAATCCTCCTGGAGCTTCTCATTCATTGTGCAACCAAGCAGGACTCTATGGGGCCTTCCCCTAACAGACCTCCTACCCTATGTGTTCCACCTGCCTCTTGCCTGTAGAAAAAGCTTAGCCTTCTAGGGCCTTCTTTGATTTACAAAGAGTAAATTTAATCAGAGCTGTGAGGAAATTCAGAAAAGGAAAGAGTCAAGCAAGACACAATAATAATAATGTATCCATTAAACAAAGTCAAGAACCTTTAGTTCCTCCTCAAGGGATATAGGAGAAGGCAATGGCACCCCACTCCAGTACTCTTGCCTGGAAAATCCCCATGGACAGAGGAGCCTGGTGGGCTACAGTCCATGGGGTCGCTAAGAGTCTGACATGACTGATCGACTTCACTTTCACTTTTCACTTTCATGCATTGGAGAAGGAAATGGCATTCCACTCCAGTACTCTTGCCTGGAGAATCCCAGGGATGGGGAAGCCCGGTGGGCTGCCGTCTATGGGGTCACACAGAGTCAGACATGACTGAAGCGACTTAGCAGCAAGGGATATAGATAATATTCTGAACCATGTCTTTTGAGCTGTTTTGCAGATACTGAAAGACCCACCACATGGAAGAAGTCAACTATATGCTCCCCACAAGCACACAGATCCCAGACTGGTTGAAACCAGAAGGTTGATTATGTTAACTCCCGATTACCCTACTACTAACCAATCAGAAGAATATCCATGAGCTGATCACATACCCCACAACCCCCTTCTCTAACCCTGTCTTTAAAAACTTTTCCCTGGAAACCTTCAGGAGTTCAGGCCTTTGAGGCAATAGTTGCTCTGGGCTCCTTGCTTGGCCCCTGCAATAATTGCTATGCTTTCCTTCACCACAACCCTGGTGTCAGTAGATTGGCTTTACTTCCACAGGCAAATGGACCCAAACTTGGTTCAGTAATGAAACTAAACAAATAAATAAAGCAATATCCCCTGGGGGTGGAACAACATTAGTCACCTTTTTCATTAGCATACTTATAATTCCAAACACTTATATTCTGCTTTAAATAGCACACTCAATTTAAATTGTCTCACTTGATTGTCACAAAAGCCCTGTCGGGTATGCATAATAACTTTAAAAGGAACAAAGTAAAACTCAGAGTAAGATTCAGGCTTTTTAAACACTAGCTACCCGTATTCCTTGTTTGGCTCTTGCAATAAATGCTGCCCTTTCCTTCAACACAGCAGGCTGGCTTTACTGCACATGGACAAGTGGATGCAAGTTTGGTTTAGTAACAGCTGGTCCTCATTAAAGCACGTTCAACAATATAAAGTCTAATCTTTCTCCCAAATGCAATGGGAGACCTAAATATTTGAAGACCTCCTAGCTGTTGAACCTAAGCTTTCTCCTCTCTAAATATTCCCATCTCTTATAGTTTTGAGTTTTTCTCCCAAGTATTTATTTAGTGTCACTGAAGTAGAAAGTACTATGCTAGGAGCAGAGACATAGTAAAATAATTTTCTCATGTATTCTCCTTCTAAAGGAGGTTTAGGAAGCTTTTTCAGAGGAAAGGAAGTCCAGGTAAAAGTCCTAGTTGCTCAGTCGTGTCCGATTCTTTGTGACTCCACAGACAACAGCATGCTGGGCTCCTCCGTCCATGGAATTCTTCAGGCAAGAATACTGGAGTGGGCAGCCATTCCCGATCTTCCCAACCCATGAATCGAAGATGAGTCTCCTGCATTGCAAGCAGATTCTTTACCCTCTCTGCCACCATGAAAGCCCAAGTCTTAATGAGTGACTAGTAATTGTTCATTCATTCATACGTTCAACAACACAGGAGAGCACCTATTACATGCAAAACTCTGTGCAAGGTAATGGGAATCCAGAAATAAGATTTTTAAAAATCATTTATTGGATAAATAAATGAATGAATCAATGTATGGGTGAGATAAAGCACAAGCCCTCAGAAACTCACAGTCTAGTGAATGTCAATTCAATCTATTTCTGAATACTTTGTACACTTAAAATATTGTAAAACATTCATCACACAATGGTCTATAAGATTTTACATTTAATTCATTAGGTACATGTATGCTTTATTAGTTGCAAACTGAGGAAAATAAATTCTCAGATTAATTTAACCTTCTGGTAATCAGTTTACTGTGCTGTATACACCATTCATATATCTTCAAAAAAGACTAAAATGCTACTTATTACACCATATTTGAAATACAGTACTCAACATCTCTCAGAAGCTCCACATGCCTCCTATGAACAGTAGCTGTGTATTTGCATGGGGGTTATACGTGTATCTACAAATACTCCAAGTCATAACATAAATATGCTGAGTTTTTTTTTTTATAAGAAAAAAATCAGTGATGAAAACAAAACCTAGCATTCTTGAGGCTTCATCCATCATTCAACTCATCAACTCCAGCATTCTCTTTTCTTCTAGTATCCTAGGAAGACTTGAAATTAGTATGGATTGTTGTGTATTTGGGGAAAATGTGCAAGTAGTTGGTACTTTATCTTCAGGTTATTTGAAGTTTTGAAAGTGAAATTTTGTCAACTATCATGTTGGGCTAAATAACTCATTGAGAAGCAGTGTGCCAAGCAGTTAATATAAAGAATTTAATTTGTTTGCTTCTTCTGAGTTCTGCCATTGAGCTTTCGGTGGGAAAGCTTTCCCTAAAAACACACTTTATTGGCTCTAATTAAGAATGCATCCAGTAGTGTTCTCTCAGGCTTTGGATGCCTGCTGGCTTAATTTTTAAGCTTCTCCATTCTCAATAAAAGTGCTGAATTGAATTTAAAAGTCTATTCCTACAGAATTACCCCTTAGTGTGCACACCACTCACACTTCTGCAGAAAAGATTAAAATACTATTTACTACACAGAGCAGACATTGTTTTTTTGAAAATGAATGGAAAATGAGTCTGTAGTTCAGCAATAATTTTGAAATGAAAGGTTGTTTCAAACATACAGTTTTTGCTTTTTGGTTTACTTTTACCCCAAACCAAGACAGAAGTTATTCATGGAGCTGCAGAATATAATAAAGTATCTGTTTAAAGTCAGCAAACAGATTCATATCCTTCATTTTCAAAGGCTGGAAAAGTTCTAGTTATTTCTTTATAACCAAGGTATACATGACTAACTTTAGGATTTTCTCATAAGGAAAACCCAGTTACATTCTCTTTGATTAGACATCATGGGTATGTTTTCCTTTCATTAATGAAGAGACAACAATCTTTGGTACTCTGAGTAACTTGTCCTAAATGGACTGTTTTTCTTCTTCTTTTTAGGAAAAGATTCAACATCATGCTGACTGATCATATTCTCCCTACAACACAAGCATAAATTTGTACACCACATTGCTTAATTACTCTTCACACACATGCTGTATCCTACTATGATTTTGTGCCACACCATGTTAAGTTCAGTTCAGTCGCTCAGTCGTGTCCGACTCTTTGCGACCCCATGAATCGCAGCACGCCAGGTCTCCCTGTCCATCACCAACTCCCAGAGTTCACCCAAACTCATGTCCATCGAGTCGGTGATGCCATCCAGCCATCTCATCCTCTGTCGTCCCCTTCTCCTCCTGCCCCCAATCCCTCCCAGCATCAGAGTCTTTTCCAATGAGTCAACTCTTCGCATGAGGTCGCCAAAGTACTGGGGATATAAGGAGCCAACAGCCCAATGGAAGTTAAATGATAGATAAAATGTGTTGACAAAAGAATGAGGCAAATCCCATGAAGAGGTGAAAATCATGTATAGTGAGACACAAATGATCCAACAACCAACTCTGCCTGAGAGAATCATATTAGACGTGGAGGAGTTATTTCTTGCCAGAGGTCTGCAAGGCGAACTGAAGGCTGAGCGGTATAGTGGTGGGAAGATCTGTCAGGCTTTAGAGACTGTATGTAGATAGAGGTGCAGACATATGAAAAGGAAGAAACAATGGAAAGTTCAATGCAAGTTTTTATTAAATGTAATACTCTTCTCTATCAATTAAACTGAAATATCCAGAGTGATTATGGCCATCCCCAAAGGCATACGATGTGATCTTATTTCCATAAAATCTGTCTATGATGTTGAGAATGAGCAGCAGTGAGGAAAAATTAGAAAGGAAAAACCACTGAGGAAATCATTGCAATCATAGGAGAGAAGTGATGGTGAGCATTAACAGGACGCTATTAGTGGTGATGGCTAAAAGATATCATATTCAGGATATGATCTGGAGCTAGAGCTAATGGGATTTATTGACAAAGCAAAGGGATATAGTTTGTGAAGGAGAGAGAGGAATTAAACATGCCCCATGGCTGCTGGTCTTAGCACCTGGGGGAGTATGTGCCATACCTGAAATGAAGAAAGAATGCAGGAGTGTATATATGCATGTACATATGCACATGCTAAGATAAAAGAAAACCAATGGTGCTATTTGGCTGTGGTTAGTTTCATATGCACTTGGTGAACTGTCATTAAGCAGCTGTATGTAGGAATGTAGTGATCAGTGAGGAATCTACATGAAATCAGCTAAGGGGTTGGTGTAAATAGAGAAATATGAGGGCCTGAACCCCAAGGCATGCTAACATTCAAAGTTCAAAAAATGAAGGAGGATTTATAGTCATTCCTTCAGTATTTGTTGGGAACTGGTTTCAGGATTTCCATAGATTCATTGGAAAAGGCCCTGATGCTGGGGAAGATTGAAGGCGGGAGGCGAAAGGGACGACAGAGGATGAGATGGTTGGATGGCATCACTGACTTGACGGACATGAGTTTGAGCAAGCTCCGGGAGCTGGTGATGGACAGGGAAGCCTGGTGTGCTGCAGTCCATAGGGTCACAGAGTCGGACATGACTGAGCAACTGAACTGAACTGAACTGATAGATACCAAAATCTGAGAATGCTCAAGTCCCTTATATAAAATGGCATAGTATTTGCAAATAACCTGTACACATCCTCACGTATATTTTAAAACAGTGGTCCCCAACCAGGGACCAATTTCATGGAAGACAATTTTCCCACAGACCTGGGGAGGGGGATGGTTTCAGGATGCCTATGTATTTTATGTATTATGTATTTTTATGTATTATGTATTTTATTTCTAATTTAAAGCCATCACCGATCTGAGGGCAGGTACTAGTCTGCGGCCTGGAGGCTGGGGACCCCTGCTTTAAAGCATCTCTAGATTACTTATAATATAAATGCTCTGTAAAAACACAAATACAGTGTTAATGCTATGCAAATAGTTTGCTGGAAAATTCAAGTTTTCCATTCTGGAACTTTCTGGAATTAAAAATATATATATTTAGATCTGTGATTGGTTGAATATTTGAATGTGGAGGCCAGTGACACAGAGGGCCAACTATGCACACAGTGGAATACTATTCAGCTATAAACAAGGAGAAAATCCTGCCATTTGCAACAACATGGATGAACCTTGAGGGCATTATGCTACATGAAATAAGTCAGACAAAGGAAGGCAAACACTGCATGATCTCACTTATATGTGGAATGTAAAAAAGTCAAATTCAAAGAAAAAGATTGGCAATTGCCAGGAGCTCCAGGGTGGAAGAAATTGGGAGAACTTGGTCAGGAAATACAAACTTTCATTTATAAGACGAATAAATTCTGGGAATCTAATACCCAGCACCATGAATGTAGTCAACAATACTGTATCATACACTTCCCCTTTGCTAAGACAGCAGATCTAAAATATACTCACACACACCAAAAAAACGGTAACTGCATAAAGTGATGAATGTGTTCATTAACCTTACTGTGGTAATCATTTTGCAATATACATGTACATCACATCATCATGTTGTACACCTTAAACTTAAGATGAATATTATTTTTCTCAATGTTATTTTTCAATTATATCTCAGTAAAGCCAGGGAGAGGAAATGGAGGAGAAGCCACCAAAAGTGAAGGAGCGGGGGCAGCAGTGAGTATGGTGATTCTGAACCTAAGTGAAGGAAATGGTGAAAAGATAAGGGCATAGAAAACCATGTGAGACGTTGAGAGACGTGAGGACATCAAGGTATAAATGAGGCATTTTGCTTTAAAGGAGAGGATTAGATGGGGTGACAACTAGGGCAAATGTTAAGTCAAGACAGGGGCTTTATTTTAGAATGAAAAATAATTATTTATCATTATTTATTATGTAATTAAAATAAGAAATTTACCAGCTGATAAGAATAATCCAGTGGTAAGTGGGCACAGTTTGAATGCAGAAGAGATAATTTTAAGAGTCATGTCCCTGAGTAGACAGGGGAAGGATCCAGTGCCAAGTAGAGAGGTTGACCCTAGCTCGAACCAGGAATAATTCATCCACCTGATCAGCCAGGAAACTGGATAGATCAGCCAGTTTAAAAAAAAAAGAAAGAAAGTAAAAACAGAGGTAGTGGTAAAAAGGAAGACAGCACTAAATCTTCTATGAATGAGGAGAGTGACCTTGGATTGAGACATGATAGTAACAAGGAAGTGAGTATGGAGTATCATTTGACGGTGTCTTTAAAGGAGGAGTACCCAACCTCCTGAGCCATGGATCACCACTGGCCCATGACCTGTTAGGAACCAGGCTGCACAACAGGAGGTGAGCAGTGGGTAACTAAGCGAAGCTTCATCTGTATTTAGAGCCACTCCCCATGGGGAGCTGGGAAAAGCTGTCTCCCACGAAACCAGTCCATGGTGCTAAAAAGGTTGGGAACCACTGCTTTAAAGGAGATACTACACTGAGAAAGGAAGGAGGGAGAATGTAGTTTAGAAAGAAATAATAAGTAAGCAGTTAGTCCACTCCACTCTCCTCCATAACCAGGATATATTCTTATGAGACAAAAAATAATCACCACTTGAGAAGGAAGCACTATCTTTGGGGTAAGTCAGGTTCCGTGAGAATAAGGGGAAGACAACATTCTTCAAAGAGTTGAGGATATGGGCAGTTTTGCTCATGACACTGAGAGGTCAAGAGAGCAGGTGGAAAGGTTTGGGTGGACAGGGAGTAGTGTCAGAATCTCATTAAGATATTTAGAATGCCATACAAGGGAACCTCCCTGGTGGCCCAGTGGTTAAAAATTCACCTTCCAGTGCAGGAGATGCAGATTCGACCCCTGGTCAGAAAACTAAGATCCCATATGTGGTAGGGCAGCTAAGCCCACACGCCACAACTACTGAGCCCACACGCCACAAGTAGAAAAGCCCACATGCCACAACAAGAGATCCCGGGGGCTGCAACTAAGACCCAACACAGTCAGATGTATAACACTGCATGACACTCCTTATATGTGGAATCCAAACAGAAATGATACAAATGAACTTACTTACAAAACAGAAAGAGATTCAGGGAACAGCAGTGTCAGAGGGGAAAGGATAGTTAGGGATTTTGAGATGAATATGTACACACTGCTCTATTTAAAATAGATAACCAACAAAGACCTACTGTATAGCACAGGGAACTCTGCTCAATGTTATGTGGCAGCCTGGATGCCAGAGGAGTTTGAGGGAAAATGGATACATGAATATGTATGGCTGAGTTCCTTCTCTGTTAACCTGAAACTGTTACAATACTGTTAATTGACTATACCCCAAGACAAAATGTAAAGTTTAAAAATAATAATAAATAAGTAAAAAAGAATGCCATATGGGTGTTACATGTGGACAACAGAGGATGTGATATATACACATGCATGCTTACACACACAATGGAGCATTACTCAGCTATAAAAAAGAATGAAATTTTTGCCATTTGTTACAACATGGATGAACTTGGAAGGTATCATGCTTAGGGAAGTCAGACAGAGAAGACAAATACTGTACGATATCATGCACACATATAATCTAAAAAAATAAAACAAACTATAGAGAATATAACAGAAAAAAAAAAAGACTCACAGATATAGAGAGCAAACTAGTGGTTACCTATGGAAAGACGGAAGAGGGGAGGGTTAATATAGGGGCACAGCATTAAGAGTTACAAACTACTATGTAAAAAATAAACAGGCTACAAGGATATATTGTACAATGCAGGAAGTACAGCCAATATTTTATAATAACTGTAAATGGAATGTAACTTTTAAAAACTGTGAATCACTATATTATGTACCTGAAACTCACATAACATTAAACATCTGTTGTACTATACCTCAAAGAAAAAACAATAGGTTTCCTGAAGCTTAGGCTTTTGACTGTGTATGAGGCAAACAGGACTATAAAGCATATGATCAGGTCTGATAGAATGTGGATTCTAATGAGAGGGTTCTTTTCAGAATCCATCTCACAGTTGGTAAAGGAGTGGATGGTGTCATGGATGGCAGCGTGGGGTGCCAGCTGCTCTGATCCCCCTGCTCAAGGGAACCTTATTTTAACTCACAACCACCAGCTGCCCCGTCTTAGTGACCCACCGCAGTGTTCACCCCAAGACCACACTTTTGCTGGGTTCCTCCCAGCCAGACCAAGCAAGGGGGAAGTGCTAGAGAAAAGACCATTCCTGTCAACTGCAGGACTTCTCTTTGCCTAAGTCCCCACACTGCCCTTGTCAAGACCATCTCAGGGCCACCCTACAGTCTGAGGCTCTCCCTACCAATCTCCTTCCATCCCCCTCCTTTTCCTACAGATATCAAAACTGTTTCTAGGTCTGAGGTTTTCCTTGCCTGTGTCTGCCTATTCTCCCATCATCTCCCGTGGACATCTTCCACAATAAATCTCTCACACTTGTAACTCTGCCCTGGAGTCTGCTTCCAGGAGGACATGAGCTGACACACTTCGGGAGAGGTGAGGAGGCTATGGAGCTGAGGCAAAGCGTGCTGGATTTTACTAGGAAGTCACAGAGCTCTGAAGGCCTCCTGAATGTTATTGACATCTGATGATCAGGGATGAAGTGGTTCACTGGAAATAATGGAACCCCATGAATTTTCCTTATATCCTGCTATAAGTGGCACTAGCAGTCAGGATAATGGAAAAGCTTTTCTATCAATATGTACTTTATTGGCCTCCTTAGGTGGCAAAGAATCCAACTGCCAATACAGGAGATGCAAAAGATGTGGGTTTGATCCCTGGGTCGGGAAGATCCCCTGGAGTAGGAAATGGCAAACCACTCCAGTATTCTTGCCTGGGAAATCCCATGGACAGAGGAGCCTGGCTGGCTACAGTCCATGGGGTCACAAAGAGTCAGACACAAGTGAGCACAGCACATGTACTTTATTATCCTCCTTGTATGCCAAGTTGGGAATGCTACAAAATAGCGAGCAAGACCGTCAAAGAACTGTATTGAGGGCTTGCTCTGTAACAAGCTCTGGACTAGAGCCCCCATTCATTCAGAGCGTTTACTGAATACCCAGGTTCACAGGGCACCACCTCAAGTCAAAACACAGGTTAACACTTGTTTTTTTAAAAATCATTTACATCCTGCCTTGCTTAGGCAGCACTGTGTCTGTCCTAAACCAAACACATCCACAGGCTGCCATGTAATATAAATTCTCCTTGCTATCTTGCTGACTGGATGCTTCCTGCTTCTCCCAGCTGCATCTCAATTTTCCTCCTTAAATAGAGCAAACAAAGGCTCTCTTTCTTGCCATTGCATGTTGTGAATGCTTCAGAAATGACAACATGCCTCCAGGAGACTGGAACACTTGAAAATCAGTGCCTTCATAAAAGGATCTTCTTGTGTTGTCCACTTCAGGGGTTCCTGCCTGACAGGTATTAGTGCTGCTTTCCCAGTAGACAGCCCAGCCTGAGTGAAGGCAAAACAATGTTAGCCCCCAACTCAAGAGGAAACAGAGCTGTGGGCTTTGGGTTCCTTTGGACTCCTGGGTTACTTATTTGTCTGGTTTCTGTGCTTTTCTGAGATGGCGACTATTTAAAACCTCAAACCTCTATACCTTTTTATTCCTCCCCTGAGTGAAAGGCTTACAAAATATACCTTTGCATCATAAACACATTTTAGAAGTTAACCCAGAGTTCCCTGGGCCCAGCTAAATGCTAACTAAATGTGTTAAAATCAACAGTTTGATGTTGCCCAAAGAGACAGCTGGGGAGTGGGGGGGCGGGAGACGTAAGGGAGTGACTCACAGGTGGAGAAGCCAGCAGAAAATGATACTACCTGAGACCAAGCAAACAACAGGGGCTTCCCTGGTGGCTCAGAGGTAAAGAATCTGCCTGCAGTATAGGAGACCCAGGTTTGATCCCTGGGTCAGGAAGATCCCCTGGAGAAGGGAAAGGCTACCCACTCCAGTATTCTGGCCTGGAGAATTCCATGGACAGAGGAGCCTGGCAGGCTACAGTGCATGGGGTGGTAAAGAGTAGGACATGACCAAGAGACTAACACTTCATGGGAAACCAGCCCAAACAGGTCACGGAACTGGTGTGGTGATACAGCTCTCAGTTCAGTTCAGTCGCTCAGTCGTGTCTGACTCTTTGTGACCTCACGAATCGCAGCACGCCAGGCCTCCCTGTCCATGACCAACTCCCGAAGTTTATCCAAACTCATGTTCATTGAGTCAGTGATGCCATCCAAACATCTCAACCTCGGTCATCCCCCTTCTCCTCCTGCCCCTAATCCCTCCCAGCATCTGGGTCTTTTCCAATGAGGACACAGCTCTAGGTAGCTAAAATTAAAAATGATTACCCAGAATTGTTTAATTAGACCATTTCATTTCCTGAAATTAAATATAAAATCCACTAAGTGCTTACTATTCTAGCTCCTGTACATGTACATGTAGTGTTATTCAAAAGTTTAATAAACTCCCTCCTAAGCACTTAGCAGTCATCTACTCCACGCTTTAGCCATCACGTGGCAAGAGCTGGGGAGTCCTTAATGCCCTTTAACCTAGATGTGCCGTTCCTGGGAAGAGAGCACAAGAAAAGAGCATATGAATGAGGCACGTATTCACATTGCAATAACTCTAATAACAAAAGACTTTCAGACAATGGAAATTGTTTTAGAAATTAATCAATACAAACAAAAGAAAATATTATAAAGAATATTTGCATTGAGAAACTAAATCAGTCTTTTCCTGTTGTCTATTGCAATTCAATAGACTGTAAGTTAACACTAAGAAAAAATGCTAATTTCACACACTATATAAAATAGATAACTAATAAAAACCTACTGTATAGCACAGGGAACTCTATTCAATAGTCTGTAATAACCTATATGGGGCTAGAATCTAAAAAAAGAGTGGATATATGTATATTAATAACCAACTCACTTTGCTGTACAGCAGAAACATAACATTGCAAATCAACTACATTCCAATAAAAATTAATTTAAAAAATCACTTTGGCAGTGGTATGCTGAAGCCAGCTCACAAACTCCTAAGAGCCAACTGTTAACATTTCAGGAATTTTATGAGCTGATAATTATATATAACCACCTCTGAAATTTAAATTATATAAGCTTGTAACAAAATAAACTATATAATAAAGATCCATGCCTCATCACTTCCTTAAAAAAAGAATGTTAGTTTTATCATAATAAAAATAATAGAACTGCCCCCGGTGATTATTAATCCCAACACCTACCTAATTGTCTCAATAAGGGAAAACAAGAAATTCCAAGAGGCAATAGGAGAGAATTTGTAGGAGATTTTCCTGAGGTGAAAGTGCAATGGATTGTTTGTCCCTCCTCTATTTGGAGAGGATAGAGAATGCCTCCCCCCTCAGAAATTAAAAAAGAAAGGTCCAAAAAAGTGTCCACAGAGTGACAGCCTTGTGTGAAAGGAGGCTGGCCTTACTCAGGTCATCTAGATGTTTGCTGAGCTGCAGACACTTGGAGAACTAAACCAGTGCAGCCACCTGAATGAAGGGGGATAAAGAAGTTTTCATGAGACTTTGATATGTGTCCACTGAAATTTCACATCCACAGTAGATCTGCCTCTCATCTGGAGAATTCTGAAGGTAGGAGTCAGGCTGGAGAAGCCTTGATGGCATAGCAAAGACAGACTGCCCAGTAAGGCTGCATCAATTTCTTGAGAACGAAGTGGATGCCTTGGAAGATAAATGGGCCACCTTTTAAGTACTCTGGCCAGCAGTCCAAGATTTGGGTCGACCACCAGCAGTAGTAGAAGCCATAGGAAATCAGTTAGAAAGTGCACTGCCCTTACTGGGTGCACACAGTGGGTGGTCCAGTCAGCCTGCAGAATATCCATCAATGCCCAAGACAAAAAGAGCCAGCATTTAGACACCCATTGTGGAAAGCATAAATTACAATAAGGCATATGCAAGTAGCAATAAGACAAAGCAAAAGACTTTTGCCTTTTTTTTTCCTCCAGTCTTCTTTCTCCTTACTCCAAATCTATGAGACTTAAGATACACAAGAGAAATAATTGAACAGGAGATAGCAAAGAAGAACAATCACACCACATGTCCCATTAGAGGTCCCCTAGCCACACTCCAGCCTGCTGGAGAGAAGGGAGAAGGCTGAACTGGATGTGAGATTGAACCTGTGGTTTACATTACCCTAAATCAGATAAAAAATACATATATCAGTTCAGTTCAGTTGCTCAGTCGTGTCCGACTCTTTGCGACCCCATGAATCGCAGCACGCCAGGCTTCCCTGTCCATCAACAACTCCTGGAGTTCACTCAGACTCGCGTCCATCTAGTCAGTGATGCCATCCAGTCATCTCATCCTCTGTCGTCCCCTTCTCCTCCTGCCCCCAATCCCTCCCAGCATCAGAGTCTTTTCCAATGAGTCAACACTTCACATGAGGTGGCCAAAGTACTGGAGTTTCAGCTTTAGCATCATTCCTTCCAAAGAAATCCCAGGGCTGATCTCCTTCAGAATGGACTGGTTGGATCTCCTTGCAGTCCAAGGGACTCTCAAGAGTCTTCTCCAACACCACCGTTCAAAAGCATCAATTCTTCAGTGCTCAGCTTTCCTCACAGTCCATCTCTCATATCCATACATGAGTCTTAATTACCCTAAATGACACTACAATAATCTCTCCTTCTCCACAGGGGATACTCTCCAAGATCCTCAATGGATGCTTGCATCTGCAAATAGCACTGAACCCCATATCTACTATTGTTTTGCTATACATACATGCCAGTGGTAAGGTTTCGTTTATAGGCACAGTAAGAGAACATCTCATGCCAGCACCACTACTCTTGGCACTCTGGGGCTAAGTCACTTCAGTCGTGTCCAGCTCTTTGTGACCCTATGGACTGTAGCTCACCAGGCTCCTCTGTCCATGGAATCTTCCCGGCAAGAATACTGGAGTGGGTTGTCATGCCCTCCCCAGGGGATCTTCCCAAGGCAAGGATCGAACCCGTGTGCTTTGGGGCCATTATTAAATAAAATGAGTTACCTGAACACAAGCACTATGGTACCACGACAGTCAATCTGATAACTGAGATGGCTACTAAGTGAATAATGAGCAGGATGCTCTGGACAGAAAGATCATTCATGTCCTGGGCAGGACTGACCAGGACTGAGGGACAGTTCATCACGCTGCTCAGGATGTCATGCAATTTAAAACCTATGACTTGTTTATTTCTGGAATTTTCCATTTAATAACTTTAGAAGGCAGTTGGCCACAGGTAACTAAAACCACAGAGAGCCAAACTGTGAGTACAGGGAAACTACGGAACTTTCTAACTCAAAGTGCCTGGAAAGTTGTGTCTACACAAGACACAGTGAGAGGTGAGCGAATCAGCACTGCTCTTGCCCTTTTAAAGTCATCATTAAGGAAGTAAAATCTTCTCCACAGGTGTATCCTCATTAAGTTCATCTCATTTATTACATCAGTAACACAAAGCATTGTGTTCTTTAATACTTTTCAAGAAGGAATCCTACCTAGGCTATGCTTTTTGTGTTTTTGTAAATTCATGTTCTTTCGAGCCATCAGAAGGTCCACTGTTAGATTAAAAAGCAAGAAAATTTTGGTTTTAAAATATCAAAAATATAGAATTTCAAGGAGTATTTAGAATACAAGTAAAATATCCTAGAACAGTGCTTCCCAAAATGTGTTGCACCAAAAACTGTAAGATCCTCTGCTATAAAAAGGAGGGATATGCAATAAATTTGAGAAACTTGAATTTGTCATTTTTCTTCTTAAAAATTCACAATTCATATTACCATGTTCAAAAGTCTGAGAAATGCTCTAATTTTTTAAAATTACTAATGTTTAACCCGGCACACGTGATGTTCACCACCACCAGGTACTCAATTCCATGACAATATCCAACAATCGATCGTCTGTGGAGTAAATCTTTGTGGGAAGTGCCTTTGCCTACAAGTTCCCTCTGGACCAGAAGGCAGTAGGAAACACACTTTTCTGCCTCTTCCTCCTCTGGATGGTAAATGAAGTTCATACGAGAGTGAGAAGGAAAGAATGAGACTAATGCAGAGGACAGAACAGAAACTGTAAAGGATACACCATGGCGAGATATTGCAAGAAAGGTAGAAGGTACCTGATGCTGTTTCCTGAAGCAACACCTCAAAAGGTCAACAGGCAAGTGAAACTATGGCTTCAAAGGAGACTTTTGGCCCAGTTCAACCACTCACAAGGCCTCATTCCCCAAAAAAGATTTTTTCCCTTCTTTTTTAAACTTTTTCTTTTATATTGGAGTAAAACCAATTAGCAACACTATGATAGTTTTGGGGGGACAGCAAAGGAATTCAGCCATGTGTGTGCTCAGTCACTTCAATCGTGCCTGACTCTACGACCCCATGGATTGCAGCCCGCCAGGCTCCTCTGTCCATGGGATTCTCCAAGCAAGAATACTGGAGTGTGTTGCCATGCCCTCCTCCAGGGATTTTTCCCAACTTGGGGATCGAACCTGCATCTCCTGTGGCTCCTGCATCGCAGGTGGATTCTTTACTGTTGAGCCACTGGGAAAGCTCAGACCCAGCCATCCATATACATGTATCCATTCTAAACCAAAAAGATTTTGGCTAAAGAGATACCTGACCCAATGGTTGCAGTATGAAAGGTAAGCAGAAGGAAAAGCTATAAATATCTTTCAGGTAAATGGGGACATTACATATGTCTGGTTATGAAGAGGAAGGGAGAAGGATCTTAAAACTTTGCAGAAGAAAAATATTCTTAGTTTTCTCTCTGAGGAAGATAATTTCTGGCCTCAGTTGCAGGTAGTATGTAAAGTAGGAGTCTAAAATAGAACCAAGGAAAGAAACAGAAAATGCTCTAGGGTGGGTTGAAAAACGGCCACGCCAAGCTCCACAGTGCATCGGTATATCACATGAGCGTTCAGGTACGAGTCTGTCAATTGCACTCCCTTCAGGAGGAATGGGTTCTTAAAAATACATCTGTGCCATATTTAAACAAGGGAAACCTATCAGCCTCTCTTCAGAATTCACCGATGGAAAGCAGCAGAGGGTTTTCTTAGTGAAGATGACGAACAGCAGGGTTGGTCATGTGAGATAAGCCATTACCTAAATCTGACTGAAAGGAGAGTGACTTGCTACAATTAATTGACTCCACTTAAAGTCTGCTCTTATTTCCCCCAAACCACAAGAACCTCTCGCCTGCAATACTGCATATGGATTGCAGACCAAGAGGACAGAGGAGGGCTTCCTTTAGGTCTCCAGAGTGGCTGTGTTCCTCTCTCCTCCCGCCTCACAGTGAGCTGGGACAGAGCTTGTCTCTGACAAATGGAGATAGGGTTCATCTGCTCATAGGGACAAGGATTTTAACAACAACACAGATGGTTCCATCAAGCACTTAAATGTGCCAAAGACTGTCCTTAGGACCTAGCACCATTACAGCATTTGATCCTCAAAATAACCATATGTGAAGGTGGGCACTTTAATTACCCCTAACTTACAGAAGGATAAACAAGAACACAAAAGTAGAACTAAGAAAGGGAAACCAGAGAAACACACAAGGAACCATAGACAGTTGATTCTGGAAAGTACCATGGAAATTATTGAGGCCAGTGGTTCTCAGCCAGGGGCAGTTTCACACCACCCCCCAACTCGCCCTGGCTAGGACATTCAGCAAAGACTAGAGACATTTTTCTTTATCACAACTGGCCGAGGGAGGCAGAGGAGTTGTTGGCATCTGGTGGGTACAAGCCAAAAATACTGCTAAATGTCTAACAATATACAAGATAAATGCCATAACAAAGAATTATCTGGCCAAAATATCAATAGTGCTATGACTGAGAAACCTCAGGATAACTGAATGATGTTGCATGGGAAAACACTAAGACCCAAAGAGGCTAACGTCTCATCACCAGGTGGTTTAGAGCTTGGGCTCTGTCTTAGGCTGATGGGGTTGATACAACAAAATGCCACAAAATGGGTAGCTTCTAAACAACAGAGAGTTATTTCTCACAGTTCTGGAGGCTGGGGAGTCCAAGATCAAGATGTCTGAAAACTCGGGGTCCAGCAAGAGCCTACTTCCTGATTCACATGTGGCCATCTTTTTTGCCAAGTCCTCACACGACTAAAGGGTCACGAGCGCGTTCTCGGGTTTCTTTTATACAGGCACTAATTCCATTCACGAGGGCGCTACCGTCAGGATCTAATCACCTCCCAAGGGCCCCACCTTCAAATACCCTCACACCAGGGATGAGGTTTCAACATAAGAACTTTGTAGGAGACACAAACGTTCATTTTGATGACAGACTTCAGAATCTGACTTTCTAGAGTCAAATCTGTATGACCTTGGCAATCCCTCCGCTTCTTCAGGCTTCCTTTTTCCTAACTGTAAAGTGGACATAATAACGGCAAGCACTTCATTGGGCTGCTAGGTTAATCAAAATGCCATATGTAGACAGGTAATTCCAAGGCTGTCGTCAGCAGTGTCAAACGTCTGTCAGTGGGTGACTTACCCACTAGTGAGTCCTAACTTCCAGCCCAGATCCAACACATAGGACTTGGAGGGCGCCAAGCACAGAAGCTACGCTGAGATGCCCGCACCTTCTTTCTGTGTGTGTGTGTGTGTGTGTGTGTGTGTGTGTGTGTGCGCGCGCGCGCGCTTAGCAGTGTCCGACTCTTTGCAACCCCATGGACTGTAGCCCACCAGACCCTAGCCATGGAACTTTCCAGGCAAGAATACTGGGAAGGTTTGCCATTTCCTGCTCCAGGAGATCTTCCCAACCCAGGGATCAAACCCTATATCTCTGTGTATACCGCATTGGCAGGCAGATTCTTTACCTCTAGCACCCCCTGGGAAGCCCATTCTTTTGCTTTAGTCTTATTTTCCTCCATCAAGAAACAGAACAAAATAATACCTAGCCTGCTGAGCTGAATGACACTCAAGCAAAATCTGATATCCAAGCTAGACCAGTAGAGATCAAGAGAAATGGTGAGAGAGGAAAGGGTACAAAAGATGACCGAAAGGAAAGCGAAGAGGGAGGCAACATCCCAGAGGAATCAGAATCAGCGATAGAAAAAACCACCAGCTGAATCAGGTTAAGGCTCAGTTCAAGGCAGGGGGTGTCAGCACAAACACCAGGTGCCACCCCTGCTCGTTGTGGGCTTGGTGGAGCCCTTAATAGAATGGAAGGAGGCTCTGTGGATTTAGAAAGACAAAGCTGGAGACATCATGCAAATAGACACTCACCATTGGATCAAAGTTCTATTTACCATCCTTCCTGGAGAGAGAAAAAAAAATTCACTGAGGCCCCCTGGTGGGTGTGCTAAAGCAAATACCTGAGCAACTAACCACTCAGAAGAACACATTTGCTTTGATCACAGGATGAGGCTGGAAGCTGCATTTTTCTGGTTACACTGAATCTTATCCACTCCCTTGTTGATGCCAAACCACATTTCTTCTCTATTAGAATAGAGCCCGTTTTTTATTATTCTAGGCAGCTTTTCTAAAACTCGTTTTTTTCTTTTTCCTAACTAATGCTAATAATTTCTGATGGAAAGCCTGAAACTTCTGTCAGGGCTCTGCAGCTGGTAATCCTATGCTTCCCCACCCACCCACTCCACCCCACCCAGGCCCCAAAGCAGTGCTGAGCACAGTAATTTGAGCCAATAAAAAACTCCTTCCCAACAGTGCTAAGGATCTGATAAGTTTAGGGGAGTCTATCCAGAAAATAAGAATGTGTGTGTTTGTTGCTCAGTTGTATCTGACTCTGCAGTGCCATGGACTGTACTCCACCAGGCTCCACTGTCCATGGAATCAGGAATACTGGAGTGAGTTGACATTCCCTTCTCCAGAGGATCTTCCAGACCCAAGGATCGAACCTGGGTCTCCTACATTTTAGGCAGATTCTTTACCATCTGAGCCACCAAAAGAACAAAAATCTCTAAACCAAACCTAGGCAGATATTTAATTTGGCCCTTCTGGTGAAGTTTATTTTCAAAAGGTAATTATGCTTCTGAACTATCAACCGTTGTTTAGAATGCCATTTTCTGTGAAAGAGGGGGTAGGCGCTGCAGTGGAAAAGCGATAGCCGAACCTTTGCAGTAAAATCGATTTTTCAGAAGAAAGCTAAGCTATAAGGCAAGAGAACAGCACACACAACCACTAGTTGAAATGTCTGTCCCTACATGAATAAGAGATGAAAGATCAGAAAGTAACTCTATCAAGATGTCATGCCAGAAGCATGCCAATGCTGGTACCTTCAGGATTTCGGATTCCCAGGTAGAGATGTGAATAAAAAGAAACAAGCAAGTAGCTCTGACTTTAAGTATTTACAAGGAGCACCAGCCAACACTCGTACCGCATCAGCAATGAGCTGGACACCATCCACACTGAGCACTTTACATATACGTCACCCTTAATTCTCACAAGAGCTAAGTACTACTATTACCCGCATCTTAAATAAAAGGAAATAGGCACAAAAATTTTAAACAACGTGCCTCAAGTTTTACTGCTAGCAAGAAATTACAGAAGATCTGCTGCTGCTGCTGATGCTGCTGCTGCTAAATCGCTTCAGTTGTGTCTGACCGTGTACCCCATAGACGGCAGCCCACCAGGCTCCTCCACCCATGGGATTTTCCAGGCAAGAGTACTGGAGTGGGGTGCCACTGCCTTCTCCGGCAGAAGACCTGAGCTGTTTGCAAATACCTCTGATCTACTCAGAGCAGTGACAGAATTTAACGTGGCTTAAAACTCTATGGGGGCTTCCCAGGTGGCCCTACCAGTAAAGAACCCACCCGCCGATGGAGGAGAGGTAAGAGAGACAGGTTTGATCCCTGGGCTGGCAAGATCCCCTGGAGGAGGGCATGGCAACCCACTCCAATATTCTTGCCCAGGAAATCCCATGGACAGAGGAGCCTGGCAGGCTACATCCATAGGATCTCAGAGAGTCAGACACAACTGAAGCAACTGAGCACACACACGCTCACAGAACCTCTGTGAGCCAGGGTGTGATCTGCCAGGTTATCTGTGCCCTGGCTCGGTGATCACTGAGGAGGTACTGGGATGGAGCCTCCACTGGTCCACGTTTCTAAGTGACTATGATGCTTACAGGCCTCCTGCCAACCTCAGTGGGCCACTTACCATGAGCAAAAAACACACCTTTGCTGGGTGTATCAAGCCTCCACACAGTCTAGGGTTGTCTGTTAGTGACGCACACTCCAGCCTACCCTGCCTGATACAGCGGAAATGATGGTATCTGAACCCAGGCAGTCTACCTTCAGGGTCCGTGCTCTAAACCAGTATGCTACACTGCCTTCCAAGTATGAGGTATCACCTCTGCCTTTAAAGAACTTAAGTCTGTGGGGAAATGGGCATACACTGCAGAAGCAGCCACACGAGAGGACTAAGGAGTCCCTGATGGATTTAGACAATGAACAGCACAGACTAAGTGAATGGGAAGTTCAGAGAATGGCAAGATCAGTGTAGCCAGATGTTCTGGTCCAAGCCCACTGGGTCAGAAGGATGAGAAGCCCACTGTAATTTTAACTAGAGTCAGGTCAGATCAGATCAGATCAGTCGCTCAGTCGTGTCCGACTCTTTGCGACTCCATGAATCACAGCATGCCAGGCCTCCCTGTCCATCACCAACTCCCAGAGTTCACTGAGACTCATGTCCATCGAGTCAGTGATGCCATCCAGCCATCTCATCCTCTGTTGTCCCCTTCTCCTCTTGCCCCCAATCCCTCCCAGCATCAGAGTCTTTTCCAATGAGTCAACACTTCGCATGAGGTGGCCACAGTACTGGAGTTTCAGCTTTAGCATCATTCCTTCCAAAGAAATCCCAGGGCTGATCTCCTTCAGAATGGACTGGTTGGATCTCCTTGCAGTCCAAGGGACTCTCAAGAGTCTTCTCCAACACCACCGTTCAAAAGCATCAATTCTTCGGCACTCAGCCTTCTTCACAGTCCAACTCTCACATCCATACATGACCCCAGGAAAAACCATAGCCTTGACTAGACGAACCTTTGTTGGCAAAGTAATGTCTCTGCTTTTGAATATGCTATCTAGGTTGGTCATAACTTTCCTTCCAAGGAGTAAGCGTCTTTTAATTTCATGGCTGCAGTCACCATCTGCAGTGATCTTGGAGCCCAGAAAAATAAAGTCTGACACTGTTTCCACTGTTTCCCCATCCATTTCCCATGAAGTGATGAGACCGGATGCCATGATCTTCGTTTTCTGAATGTTGAGCTTTAAGCCAACTTTTTCCCTCTCCACTTTCACTTTCATCAACAGGCTCTTTAGGTCTTCACTTTCTGCCATAAGGGTGGTGTCATCTGCATATCTGAGGTTATTGATATTTCTCCCGGCAATCTTGATTCCAGCTTGTGTTTCTTCCAGTCCAGCATTTCTCATGTTGTACTCTGCATATAAGTTAAATAAACAGGGTGACAATATACAGCCTTGACGTACTCCTTTTCCTATTTGGAACCAGTCTGTTGTTCCATGTCCAGTTCTAACTGTTGCTTCCCGACCTGCATACAAATTTCTCAAGAGGCAGATCAGGTGGTCTTGTATTCCCATCTCTTTCAGAATTTTCCACACTAGAGTCAGAAAAAGAACTTAAATGACAAAATCTCTTGGAATCTCAACCAGGAAAATAAGAACTGAGCCTCCTATGAGCTGAAAAGATCTGAAAATTCAGTAATATTAAGTGCTCAGAGTTAGTAAAAATAGAGATTTTCAATCCATGATCTGAACTCCAAGCTCTACCTGAACTTAGACAAGTTACTTTACTTCCTGGAGTAAAAAACTAGATATACTAATACTTACATCATACATTTGGTGTAAAGGTTATGTGAACAAACACTTGTAAAGCTCTTAGTCCAATGGCATATTGTAGGTGTTAAGGATATTAGGTCTCTTCTTGGTCTCCTCTCTCCCTTGATGAGGATTCCCTCCGAGTGATGTCAAGTACCTGTGTGCCATACTGCGCTCTGGACAGATGGAGCAGCTGCAATATACACTGCTAAACAGAACCTCCAGGGCTAAACTGCACGCCACTCAGGCCTCAGTGGCCTCCGATCTCTCCAGAGATCGCATCTCACTGGTCAGCGACTGTGCCTCCTTGTTGCTCTGGAATAACACAAGGTCAGGGCAGGGCCCCCACACAATCGCATGTGACAGACTCTCCTCCGCACTGCAATTTGGCTCATTCCCTGTTGTGACAGTGATGGTAACAAGAACTGAAAATAGCACAATACAAATCCATTCTTGAGATCAAAAATGGTAATAAAAATGGGAAGTTTTACAGGAGCTGTTATCTCCAGAACAAGCTTCTCATTATAACTGTGTGGATATTTATTTTTCTTTATTTCTTGTTTCTTGCGCTCGGATTTGGTATTGGCAGTTAGAGAAGAGTGTCTGGGCGATCAGGACAACAATAATGTTCATCTAGTAACAAGGCTGCAAAAACTTGAAGGCAACCTGCTAAATGTAATAAATGCTAAAGATAGTTTCCTTTGCAGAATTAACCCTCCTACATTACACCTTTGACATAATAAGGAATAAAAACACTCAAACCAAGATCCCAGTAAATAAAATTTGCATCTCTTGAGACAGACATTCTGTTAAAGTAGTAATTTTTAAATGGGAACAAACACATACCCTATTCTCAAGGGGCATTTGGCAATATCTGCAGATACTTGTCATTGTCACAGATGGGATGGGGGTGCCAATGGCATCTAGTGGGCAGAGACCAGGCATGCTGATAAACCTCCTACAGTATGCAGGCGAGGCTCCCACAGCAAAGGATTATCCCACCCAGAAATGTCAATAGTGATGAGATAGAGAAACTTACATTAAAAGAACGGAAACCTCTTGCTCTGCTTTAATCCATACCTTAACATTTAATTATTAACTGTTTTTGCATCTCATTTCCTTGAAACTTACTAGACAAAAAAATTTTAAAAAGAAAACAGATAAAATGAAAACTTATAAAATAGGAACTAAAAAATAAATCTCAAAATTTTTAGAAGCCTATATGAGCCAATGTAAGTAAACATTATAACCTATAATAAACTATAAGGGAAAAGAATTTTAAAAACAATATACACATGTATATACATAAATATATGTGCAAGTGAATCACTTTGCTATACAGCTTAAACTAATACAACATTATAAATCAACTACTGTTGTCATTGTTTAGTCACTGAGTCGTGTCCAACTCTGCACCCCATGGACTGTAGCCCACCAGGTTCCTCTGTCCATGGGATTTCCCAAAGAAGAATACTGGAGTGGGGTGCCATTCCCTTCTCCAGGGGATCTTCCCGACTCAGAGATCAAACCTGGGTCTCCTGCATCAGCAGGTGGATTCTTTACCACTGAGCTGCCAGGGAAGCCTAAATCAACTGTATACAATTAAAAAATAAAAGTGTAACCAAGCAAGGCCCTGTGGGACCTTCCCAGAACAGGACTACCCTCATGTCCTATCCTTGTCTTTTGTCTGTAGGAAAACTTTGGTCAAAGAATAAGTTGAATCAGAGAAGTAAGGAAGTGCAGTTAGATAGGAAAACAGTCAAGCAAGACAAAATAACCATAGTTTAGCCATTATACACAGTCAGAGACTTCCAGTTCCTCCTCAAGGGCTACAGACAATATTCTGAACCATGTTCTTTGAGCTTTTTCACAGATACTGAAACCTACCCCCCACCCCCAGATGGAAGAAGTTAACTGTATGCTCCCCACAAGCACATAGACCCCAGACAGAGAGTTGATGATTTTGACCCCCGATTACCTCACCAACAACCAATCAGAAGAATGTCCACAAGCTGATCACCCATTTCACAACCCCATTCCCTCACCCTATCTTTATAAAACGTTTTCCTGAAAGCCTTCAGGGAGTTCAGATCTCTTAACCACTAGATGCCCTGGACTCCCTCCTTGCTAGAGAAGGCAATGGCACCCCACTCCAGTACTCTTGCCTGGAGAATCCCATGGATGGAGGAGCCTGGTAGGCTGCAGTCCATGGGGTCGCGAAGAGTCAGATACAACCGAGCGACTTCACTTTCACTTTACACTTTCATGCATTGGAGAAGGAAATGGCAACCCACTCCAGTGTTCTTGCCTGGAGAATCCCAGGGACGGGGGAGCCTGGTGGGCTGCCGTCTATGGGGTCGCACAGAGTCGGACACGACTGACACGACTTAGCAGCAGCAGCAGCAGCCCTCCTTGCTTGGCGCCCTGCAATAAATGATGCACTTTCCTTCACCACCATCTGGTGTCAGCAGACCACCAAGTGGACCCAAGTTTGGTTCAGTAATAAAATTAAATAAAATCAAGAGAGCAAGCAAGTAAGCAATACCCCTGGCAGGGAAGAAAAACCAACAACATTAGTCACCTTTTTCATTAGCATGCTCATAATTCCTAACACTTATATTCCACTTTAAGTAGCACACTCAATTTAAACTGTCTCATCTGACTGTCACAAAAGCCCTGTGGGGTATGTGTGATTATCTTCATCTTAAACAGAGTAAGACTCAGAGGGGTTACGTACTTGTTCAAGGAAACATGGATAACGAGAACAGCCTGGGACAATGGGAATGACAAATGTGTAGGATCAGAATTCTGATTTTCCTAAAGCCTATCTTTAGGCAGTTATGTTACTGCTCACCCTGAGTATTCCCAGCCATATAATGGGAGAGATGATGGCTAGCTCAGGGGGTCACCATAAGGACTGAATGAGGCCGTGGAGAGGAAATAAACACAGTAAGTGAAACAGACACAAAGGTGACAGGACAGCAGAGCCTGAGCCAGATATCATGACTCCAAATCCACCGTGACCTCTTCCGTCCCTCGAGGGCCCACCCAGGGTTTTTATCAGGCTGGACAAAAAGTTTTCTCTGTTTTTCTATAACCTGGGAATACCTAGACGAATTTTTTGGCCAGCCCAGTAACTCCACAGGCATTTGAGGTCACTGATTTCAGTAGCAAACGTGTATGCTAAGTCGCTTCAATCGTGTCCAACTCTGTGTGACCCCATAGACGGCAGCCCACCAAGCTCTGCCGTCCCTGGGATTCTCCAGGCAAGAACACTGGAGTGGGTTGCCATTTCCTTCTCCAATGCATGAAAGTGAAAAGTGAAAGTGAAGTCGCTCAGTCGTGTCCAACTCTTAGCGACCCCACGGACTGCAGCCTACCAGGCTCCCCCATCCATGGGATTTTCCAGGCAAGAGTACTGGAGTGGGGTGCCATTGCCTTCGCCGGCAAATGTGTACAGCATGCCCAAAGAGAAGAAAAAAAGAATCACCTTAAAATCACTTAGAACTCCTGTACTTTCAACTATAGTGTTCAAAACAGCCAGATTTCTTTCTTGGCCAAAACAAGATCAGCAGAAACTTCCCATTTTCTATGATGGAATCATGTGCGTTTTGGGGAGTGTTGGGGGGTAGGGGCCAGGGAGAATGAAAGCATCTCAAAACAATCCAAAGCAAAAGGGGATGTAATCATTGTTGCTGAAATGAAGAGAACATGTTTTAATAGATCCCCAAACAATCTCAGACCAAGAAAGCATATCTTTCTCAAGCATCCAGCAAATCTTTGGGGGTCTGAGTCAAGAAGAGAATGTTAAAAAGAAGCATTGACCTAGTAATTCCAATTCCACTTCTGGGAATTAATTTGAAGGAAAAAAAATACATATATACATATATATAAATGTACATCTAATATACAAATTGTAGTATCATCTATACAGTTCTAAAGTTACAGAACCTTTTGTAAATATTGAAACCAAACAAAATATCCAACAAAAGGAGAATGGTCACGCAGTCACTAAAAATTTTGGGTGTAAAGGACAGTTATAACAATACGATTAATGTCTGCTATAATAGTAGTCAGGAAAAAAGCAGAAACAAAATTACAGATATAAAATAAACTTAATTTTTGAAATTCAAATAAACTAGTAGAAAACAGTCCAAAATGTTATAATGGTAGGATTATGAGTAATTTTTCATCTTTCTCATTTTTTATTTTACCAACTTTAAAAGTGAGCATATATCAATGTTATAATAAAACAAAAATAAATATAATGATGAAATTAAGAGCACTTAAAAAAAAAGGAGTTATGTTGGAAGCGAACATAGAATTTTAGGTGGAGAATTTGCTGCTGCAAATAAGAGAGTTCAGTAAGGCAGGGGAAAGAATAACTTGATTGTTATACTATTGCAAAGCCCTTAAGACCAAATTCCTCTCAGCCCATCAATTTCACATTGATTTCATCTTGACATGTAACATGCCCCTCGGTTCTACAGTAAAAGAAACCACACAATATCAATGGTGACTTCTAGAGGACACATATACACATGTTGATTGAAGATTAATTTCTCAGCAGGGTTGCTCATCATCGATAGCCTGCCTTTACTGTGACATAGGTCAGATGACCTTAATGATTATTAAAGAAAACTACTTTGAGCTGGCTCTGGGTTTCCAGAAAATATGAGTTACTCCAAAATAAAAGCAAACAGGATGCTCTGGTTTGATAAAATATTTTACTTTGGAGCATCACAACTCAAGTAAGAGACTATCTGATGGTTTGACAAGCTATTGAAGGGTACCATTTGTATGAAGTTTGGTGATATCTGACTCTAAATAAAGGGGAATCTGTCTTCTGGCAGCATACTACCTGTTGGCTTGACCTGTGTCCCATGAAATACTGACTTTGCCCCTTTTATCTCTTCCTTTGCACACAATAGCCCAGCAAAACTTTCAATAGCATGTGACCTTTGGGGGGGAACAGATTGAAGAAATTATTTAATTAGATGATTCTCAGGGCTCCATCTAGAGTTCAGCATGTAAACAGCTCTGAGCTGAAAGCTCAATTTCAAAAGAATATAGATTCGTAGCAACAGAAGCACGAAGACCACCATGACAAGAACTGACTTAAAAGCCACTTTTTAATCAATATAATGAAAACATTTAGTTGGTCCAAAATACCTTTGTCATGAATGTGTGAAAGACTGCTTTGGGAAGTCACAACTCACTCTCTGACAGCTAGTTTGCCACCCAGAAAAGTCACTTCTATAATACGTAAGCTTTTAATGTTGTATTGCCACCCAACCATCTCATCCTCTGTTGGCAGGAAAAAAGGATGACAGAGGATGAGATGATTGGATGGCATCACCGATTTGATGGACATGAGTTTGAGCAAGATCTGGGAGCTGGTGATGGGCAGGGAAGCCTGGCGTGCTGCAGTCCATGGGGTTGCAAAGAGTCAGATATGACTGAGTTTCTGAACTGAACTGGCAATATGGAAGCTTACCTACTCACTTTCTCCACCCAGTTGTGCCCAGTTTTTTCAACCAAAGGTGAGCATCTGACCAAAGTTAAGTCAATCAGATATTCTTATCCCATGAATTTGGAATTGAGATTGCAAGCCTACCAGTCAGTTTTTGCAAGTGGCTTTGGAACTGAAGAATGTGAAACCATTCATCTCCCATGTTCATGAAAAAATCAGAAAAAGCTTAACTGAAGTAAATGAAAGAAGAGAGATGCAATGGAGTTGGAAAAGGCCCAATACAAAGATCCGTCTTCCCTGCCTGAGTTCTGAATCAAGGAGAAGACACAGGATATAGACTGAAATCAAAACGCCCCTTTATCTGTGATGCAGTTTAGCGACCGCAGCTTTAGGTATATGACCAAGTTGGCTTCCCAGTTCACAACTTCAGGTTGGGCAGAACCACCCTTCCAGTCACAGACAGTGCTGGACACCACAGCACTTCCCTAAAGCACCTTCCAGGCATCTTAAAACACACAGGATGAAGAAGCAGAGCAGAGTGTATGTTCTCAGCAAGCAGTAGATCCCCAAAAGAGGGTAAGCTAAATATGCCCAATGTATTCTTCCATATTCTCCAGTTAAATAAGTCACCCTTCCCCAAGGAGGAATAAGTGAAGGGGTGGGAAGTAGCCAAGAGTCCAATATTAACAGAGGTCTTCCCACATATGAGTATGCTAATTGGGGGAAAAAGTGGTTCTACCTAACATGATAATTGGTATAACAGCAGATGGGACTCCAACTGGGTTGCCCTTGGATTTCATGAGATACACAAGTATCCTTCTCATAAATTTCCCTTTTGCTTAGATTAACTTGAGTTGATTTCTATTACTTAACATCAGAATCACCCAAAGACAACTGTTGTGCTCAGCACTCCACACTGGACTGCAGAAGACAGCTGATGCCCAGCTACATGGTTGTTCTCTATTCACTCCACCTTTTCATTTTAAAGGTTAGAAGATTAAGACCTGAAGAGATAACACACATATGGCTCCAAAATCACTTGCTTTAGGCTTTAATTAGTGCCATCATTTGAAAGATGGAAACAATGTTGAATCTCTGAAAAACGCTCTCATTTATGGCCCATCAGTTGTGTTTCACTGGACAAGAACAGCCCCAGAAAGGAGTTGATGGGCCAGAAGCCCCGAGCAAAGATATCCAGTTATCAGCAGACTACAATGTGAGAGACCATCAAAGCTCCAACGGGGCCACGTAGGGGACACTGCTGAGCCACCCCATTGCTCCTTCAGGACCCAGACACTTATTCCTCAGCTGCTAGCAGTGTTGGCATCTGACAGCTCACAGCTGAGTCCCTTCCCTGGGACGCCCCCTTACAAGAAGAAATCTGTTTCCCCAAGGACATGCCCCTTCCTCAGGAGGAGAGTGGGTCAGCCAGTATCCAATGACTGTGGGAGAAGGGGAACAGAGGTTTGGCATGGTTGCCTCAATTTCAGGTATTTCCGAAGAGCCATCCCAGGTTCAGAGCTCTCCCTGAGATACACTGAGGCCCCCTCTGTGGCTGCTTCACAGTTTAGCCTCTCCCTTTGCTTAATCTTACTTCCCTCACTCCCAGATTGGTTCCCAAGACCACTCCTCAGTCAATTTCCTGAATGTAAATCTCCACCACCAAGTCCGTTTCCTGGGGGATTCAGTCTGTGACAGTCCAGATGTCAGAGATAAGAGTATCCAGGGCTTCACAGAACTACAGAACTTTCTGCAGTAACGCAATATGTCATAGCTAGCTGTCCAACGTGTAACTGTATGTGTCCACCGAGCACTTGAAGTGTGCCTACTGCTTAACTCTTAATTTAATTAATTCAAATTTTAACCATCTACATCTGGTTAGTGGCTACCATCCTGGACAGTACAGATCCAGAATGTCAGGATGAAAACTAGAAACTCATGGCATACCACAGTCATACCAAAAGTCTGTGAGAAATCAAACACGGTGGGAAAGGATAACGAGGTGCTGGACACAAAGGAGGCGAAGATGTAGGTTTTGAGGACAGATAATAATAAGCATAATAATAACTACTAAGCAACTTATGCTGGGTGTCCCAGGCGGCACTAGTGGTAAAGATTACGCCTGCCAATGAAGGAGACATAAGAGACACAGGTTCGATCCCTGAATTGGGAAGATCTCCTGGAGGAGGGCATGGCCACCCACTCCAGGATTCTTGCCTGGAGAATTCCATGGACAGAGCAGCCTGGAGGGCTACAGTCCATAGGGTCACAAGAGGTGACACCACTGAAGTGACTTAGCATGCAAGCATCTATGCTAGGTAACATTATCCCCATTTTTCAGATGAGGAAAATGTGGCTCAGAACTTGTGCAAGACCATACGAGTAATAAAGCCAGAATCTGATTCTAAAGTTTATGTTCTTTTTAAAATGTTCAAAATGGGATTTGTTGTTCAGTCACTAAGTCGTGTCTGACTCTTTGTGACCCCATGAACTGCAGCACACCCAGTTACCCTGTCCTTCACCATATCCCTGAGTTTACTCAAACGTATGTCTTTTGAGTCAGTGATGCCATCCAACCATCTCTTCCTCTGTTGCCCCCTTCTCCTCTTGCCTTCAGTCTTTCTCAGCATCAGGGTCTTTCCCAGTGAGTTGGCTCTTCGCATCAGGTGGCCAAAGTGTTGGAGCTTCAGCTTCAATATCAATCCTTCCAACCCTTCCAGGGTCGATTTCCTTTACAATTGACTGGCTTGATCTTGCTGTCCAAGGGTATCTGTAAGAGTCTTCTCCAGCTCCAGTTTGAAAGCAACAGTTTTTTGGCACTCAGCCTCCTTTTTATGGTCCAATTTTCACATCCATACATGACTACTGAAAAAACCACAGCTTTGACTGTATGGACCTTTGTCAAGGAAATGGAATATGTGAGAGCAAAAGCAGAAAACCCAGTCCATCAGTGGGCATGAAATGTCTGAATGTATCCTTAAGTTTTCTTAGCTTACTGATGATTCTTACTGTGTGTAACTGTGTAAGAGGAATTATGAAGGATGAGCTGTGGTCATCCAGTGAGTCCTTCCCCGTTACGTGTTGAAGAGCTACCATGGGCTGGCTGCCTAAGGCTGATAACCAGATAAATAAGATATCAAGACAATGACTCTAAGTGATGGTAAAGTATGCCTAGATTTGTGTTCTTCCTGTTGTCTATACCCACTGCAAAGCCCTGAGGCATAGTCACCCATCCAATACACTGCAGGTTACTGCCAATACTGCTAAGGCTATGGTTCTAAATCCCCATCCTCTCTCTAATCTTGGAGAACTGGCAGCCCCTTTGCACAGGAGTGACCACTGGTGGGGGAAGGCAAGTGTTCACAGAAGCAGCTCCAGGCACACCATTCACATTATATTCCATGTGACTGGTACCCCTGCCACTGCGATGAGCGGCCCTGCATGAGCCTCTCTTCCTGTCTGATTTTCCCAGGAACCCCGGAGGCTAATTACTTTACAATATTGTGGTGGTTTTTGCCATATGTTGACATGAATCAGCCATGGGTGTGTACATGTTTCCCCCATCCCGAACCACCCCCCCCAACTCCCTCCCCATCCCATCCCTCTGGGTTGTACCAGTGTACCGGCTTTGAGTGCCCTGCTTCATGCATCGAACTTGGACTGGTCATCTATTTCACATATGGTAATATACGTGTTTCAATGTTATTCTCTCAAATCATAACACCCTCGCCTTCTCCCACAGAGTCCAAAAGTCTGTTCTTCATATCTGTGTCTCTTTTGCTGTCTCGTGTATAGGGTCGTCATTACCATCTTTCTAAATTCCCTATATACGCATTAATATACAGTATTGGTGTTTTTTTCTGACTTACTTTACTCTGTATAATAGGCTCCAGTTTCATCCACCTCGTTAGAACTGAGTCAAATGCGTTCTTTTTAATAGCTGAGTAATACTCCATTGTGTATATGTACCACAATTTTCTTATCCATTCATCTGCCAGTGGACGTCTAGGTTGCTTCCATGTCCTAGCTATTGTAAACAGGGCTGCGATGAACATTGGGGTACACATGTCTCAATTCTGGAAGCCAGAGGTTTTAACTGCCTTGCTTCTGCCAGGGAATGCTTCCCTCCTTAGCATCATGGCTCTGAGCTTCCAGTTCAGGTGATTCTGGGTCAATGACACATACAACAGTCTGGATCTTCAAGGAGCTCATAGCCAAGTGAAGAAGACACAGCAGTAAATGATCACTCTGCAACGACAAGGTCTATGGAAAAGAGATGTACAGATGCTAAGAGGGAGCGTGAGGAGGGACCACTCAGAACTTCCCAGGTGCCGTCTGTTACAGCCTCATTTTCACTAAGGTGACAGAGTTAGATCTGAGAGCTACTGAACAACATCTTAGACTGCAGGCATGACCCATGGTGTGTTTGTAAGATGATCCCAGCCATCAACCCCAAAGAGGGGAATTAGCATTTCTCTAAGAGAGACCAGCCTGATCAATGAGTGCTTTGCTCTGAGTCAACATCTATTGATCAAGAGAAGGGAAAATTAGGTGTTGGTTTCAGGTTTCCATGCCATATCCAGGTGGATGTTGGAGGTCCATCTCTCCATTCTCCCAGCAGGTTAAGAATATGTGCAGAAGAAAAGATGGCCCAAAATGTACCACAAACCTCCTTCAAGCCATTAATCACAAACTCGGGCAATTCAGTGTTACACTGTCCAGATCATTTTCTACATTCATTATTCACAAGGAAAGACTTGAATATGGATTCCTGAGGGCAAAGAGGCCTCTATTCCTCACTGTATTATCAGTGCCTAGCACGCCCAGTAGGTGCTCACCATATATTAGCCCTTCTCCACTCAGTAGTTCAGTAATTTCAACAAACACAGAGGGCCTCTGTGTGCAGCTTCCTTCCAAGGACTGGGTAAAGAAGATAAATAAGACATGCTGGCCCTTTGCTCTTCATTGGCTTACAAACAGACTGAACTGCTGACTGAGTGGTTCAAGGGGATCAGGCTCAGAACCACAAATAAACTCTGAACAGAAGCCTCCAATCAACTGAACTCAAAACTGATTTGAGATATAACCAAAGGATATTGACCAGGCATATGGCTTGGATTTCTTAAGCACACTATGTGCACTGTCTCAGTGCCTATGATCATTGATTCCTTCATATACCCGCCCCTGCCCCGGCTCCTTTCCGACCAATAATGTTCAGGATGAAGCCGCTGTCTCTGGCCACAGGACCTATGGAAACATACAGGTCTACTAGGGCTTGAACAGACATCCTTCCTTAGAATTATGCTTTTACCTGCCCACTGCATATGTGCCAAAATGGATTTGCTATCATACTGACACAGCTTCATAGTAAGTTCTTCAATATAACAGAATTGTCCTTCCAACTTGAAGACAAATAACATTGAATGGACAACCTACCTTCTGCATTTCCTGATTTTGTGACTGCATGTATCCCTAAATGAACACTACAGAGGTTACAGAGCTTCCCCCCACCCCACTGGGCACTCTGGTCTATAAATCATGCTATTTATACTTGTTTCCCCCTAATTGTACAAAAGAAACTGTCCTTGTCACTGGAAAATAAGGATGAGTAGTCCTACGATGGCAGAACACAGGCAATCCCAAAGAGTCAGGGAAATAAAAACTAGCAACAAGATGGATGGACTGGAAGCAAGCGTTAACAAGAGAGGAGGCAGTGAGCATGGGCCATGCTTGCATCAGCCATGCAGCCAATGCCCCTCTGCGTGAATGCTCAGCGGGCTTCAGAGGGAATGCCAGAAACAGGTTCATACCTGAGGCAGAAGAGACTGTCAGTCAGCTAGAGGCCAGGATGAGAACAGGTGAGAGGGGTTGGAAGTGACTGGCGGAGATGCCAGGACAAGAACAGGTGAGAGGGGCTGGAAGTGATTGGTGGGGGCCTTGGCATTTGCTGCCCAGTCTCCTCAAGGACACAGGCCTCTGGACCACCAGCCAGAGTAGAAGGACCTTCCGGCTTGCCTGTCCCCTGTGCCTCCCACGTGCTGTGTGCTGTCACCGCAGTCGTGTCCAGCTCTTTGCAACCCCATCGACTGTAGCCTGCCAGGTTCCTCTCTGTCCATAGGATTCTCCAGACAAGAATACTGGAGTGGGTTGCCATGCCCTTCTCCAGGGTATCTTGTAGACCCAGGGATCAAACCCACATCTCTTGTGACTCCCACATTGGCAGGAGGGTTCTTTACCACTAGCGTTTCCTATGTCCTAGACTAAATGCAGAGACAGCATATGAAATAGATGAGCTAAAACTCAGGGCTCAGGGATACACATGACACACAATGGTAGGGGTTCCTGTGTTCCTGTCATTAGTTCCCTATACTGCCCCCCAAACTGCAGCTGCCAAAATTTAACTTGTTTTGAAGCTGGAGCAACTTTGATGTTTTCTTAGCACAGGCGGGCGCTTCATTAAAGTGCTGTGGAGGATACCAGCTATGTTTCCCCTGGGGTGGGCTGGATGAGATCCAAGCCAGGATACCAGACACACACAGGCAAAATTATACAGGCAGGGAAGCAAACCTCATTATCTTCCCAAGACACAATTTTACCTGCTTTAGTTAATTGTTGTGTTTGTGCAGGGAGGGGAGCGGCTTCATCAAAGATGTTTTCAGGAGACGTGTGTTGGTCCAGAGTCTGTGAGCTACTGAGCACATCAGAGGCTCGTGGTCTAACTGGAGGCCCAAGGGCAACATCCTGTGGGAAAATGCACTTCCTCCAACACAGGCAAAGGTCAGGGAGCAAATTCTGGGTTGGTGAAGGGAAAATTTGTGCTCCCAACAAACAGATCATGCAAAACTGATTCCTTTGAGAACTATAATTTGTCCTATTGGAATTAGAATTGTTTGACCTTAAGCTTGTTGGTGGTGAGAATAGAGGTGGAGGAGGAGAAAAATGCTTAGAAGTTATTGACAGGCTCCCAGGACTTTAAGCTGTTTCATATTTATATGAAGAGCTGAGTCTCTTCAAAAATGTTATGATTCCATACAACAATCCCCAGTTCGTTTGTTCACTCATTCATTCATTAATTCTTTCAAAAAGTACTTATTTCATATGTGCTAATCATTGTGCTAGGCTCTAGAGATATGGTAATAAACAAGACAAGTATGGTTCTCCTCCTTTTATAGCCTAACCTGTTGAACACATAATAAAGCATGATTTTTTTTTTAATGAAGGAGTGTGTGCAGGGAGCAATCATGTATGCAGATGAGAGACCTAACCTATTTAGTGGAATTTGGTGGCCTTCCCAAAAAAATGTGCCACAAAGCACCCTGGGTTCTGCTGTGGTAATTAACAACCCACAGTCTCAGAGAATTAAAACAACAGAAGTTTATTCCTTGCTAACCCTAGCTGTCCACTGCAGTTTACCAACGGCCTCTGCTAATCATGGTAACACAGGGACCCAGGTGATAAGACAGTCATCACCTCCAATGGCATCAAATGTTAAAAGCACGGGAACAAGGAGAACACCGAGAGCCTAACAGTGGCATCCAGTCCACCTGTATATCACCTGTCACTCTGCCTACTTCTCCTGAGCCAAGACAGATCATGTGACTGCACTCAACTAGGAAGTGCAGCCCTCCCAGGGGCTTAGTAATGGCTTGCAGAGCAAGTAACAACTTGATGCAACCATGAAATCAGGGTCCTAGTTAGTCCCATGAAGTGGAAGAGGAGGTCAGGGGCAAAGAATTCTAGGCATATTTCAAGACAGTAACATGTGTGAAGGCCACCTAATTTTTTTCTGGACTGGACTTCTGTGCATGCATGCAGGCATGCTCAGCCATATCCAACTCTTTCCAACCCCATGGACTGTAACCCACTGGGCTGCTCTGTGGATTCCTCATGGGATTTCTCAGGCAAGAATACTGGAGTGGGTTGCCATTTCCTCCTTCAGGGAAGCTTCCAAACCCAGGGATCAAACCTGTGTCTCCTGAATTGCAGGCAGATTCTTTACCGCTGAGCCCCCAGGGAATTAATTGTATGTCTGCCGCCAGACTAGACTGTAAGTTCCCAAATCCACACTTCCTAGCACGGTGCCTGGCATGGAACCCAGTACTGATTTGGAAATAAGGAAAACAAGATTTCCTTCTAGACTGGATGCAATAGATTAGCTCAGGAATATGCAAAGTTCCCTGCAGAGCCATAACCATCTCTAGGACTACAGAGACCTGCTTGAGGAAGCTCCTGCTCTGCCTCCATCCTATTCCCTCTCAGAGGGGACCTGCTCCCTTCTCCCTTCTTTCCCAACTATACACCGTACAAGTAAGTTCACAGGATCCATCCATGACACCCTTTTCCTGCCTGTGTTTGTCTCTCATCCTACCAGATATTGAGGGCACTGCCCATCTTATTTATCTGTGTCCCAGTGTCTGACATGTGGCAGGGTTCGATAAGTATCTATTGGGTAACTGAATGGATCTGAATTAAAAGGTGTCAATAGAAGGGTGTTGGCTAGCAATGGGAGAGTAGGAGAATGAGGGAAGTTAGATGCTGTCTGAGGGAGTTCGACAGACTGAAACAAACGCCCTAGCTCAGTTACAGGTATGTCTTCCCAGGAGAGGTGGGTGCTGCAAGTTATTGCGGCCGGTTTTGAAATGGATTTAAACCACCCTGGTAGCTTCCTCCACTCCAATGCTTGCACATGACATTCAAGACAGAACCTGCTGTCAGCTTACGTGTACATGCTGGTCTCTTCACCACACTTTTTTCTCCTCTCCTTGTCTGCCCAGACCCTTCTATTTTTCCAGGAGCAAATCCAGTGTTCACCAGAAGTGCATTCTTCTTGCCTTTGTGTTTAACACTTGAATTTCATAAAATGATTTCACGTTTCTCAGCCCACCATCCAGAAAGGTAACTTCTGTGGCATCCACCCATAAATAATGGTGTGTTGTCATTATCAATCAGAGGAACGGAAAAATAGAGTGTGCTCTTTCAGGTTTGATCTTTCAGAGTAGCTGAGATGTTGTTCTGGCTCCTCTCTCTCCCAGATCTATTGGCCTCGGTAACTGCCTGAAACAGCAGGGCTCCAAGTAAATATTCAGGCTGATGACCACAGCAATCTGAACAGAATGCTAATTTCCATGCATTCGAGGTGAAGCAGGCTCCTCCGGTTCTCAGTTGTATACTCTGCCAGGAGACCTGCCCCCATGGCAGCAGAAGCAGCTGTTTGTCACTGCAGTTGCTCAAGGAAGGGCTTGTGAGTTGCAATTTTTCACACCATTAATGCACTGTTTACACCAAGAAGCACAGCTGGCAATCCTAGGTTTGCATTAGAGGCTTTGGTGAGAAGCCTGAACACCTTTTATCAAGGAGAAAGTGAAAGGTGACCTCGGGGACTCTACTGCTAACTCTGCGGGGAACCACCACTAATTTATGTGTTTACCAGAACCACGCTTCTGACTGTAGTAGGGCCCCTGACAAACGGAGGGATTTTTGTATTGCTCCACTTCAGTAGAACTAATAGGATGTCAGAGCTGCTTTCAATGTCTTTCCTGATGACCCATGCATGATAGCCTCCTGTGCATATCCAGAACTCACTTTGCAACTGATACTTCCAAGTTTCTGAAAATGCTAGTCACTGGAAAACCCCATACACCCTAAATTTCTACCATGAACCCGACAGTATTATTAGTGGTTAAGAGGCTTTCCATTTCTGTTACACTGGATTCAAATCTTAGCTCCTCCACTTTCTAATTGTAACTTCAGACAAGTTACCCTCTCAAAGCCTCAGATTCCTTTGCTTTAAAATAAGGATCATAATAGTAACTACTTATGGTGACGATTAAATGAGAAAATGTATGTACAGTGGCAGGCACCATAAATTATTAAAAACAATTTTTTTTACTTGGCATTTTTGTCTAGGACCCATGCTAGGGTATCTCAAGACAGTAAAAAGATTAAGAGGTGGACATTACAGATTTCAGTAAGGTCCGTTACCAGGTGTCAGGTACTGCCCTGGAAGAAAAGGCATGCTTTCAACAAACACACATCAAGGACTTGATATATAAGAGCTACCAGACCCCAGGTAGATTAAGTTGTCTATCACTGTGTGTATTAAGTGTGTGATGGCAGGAGCCAGCAGAGGGCATCTTCCACCCCAGAAAAGCAAATGCAGCAAGTGGGCTAGTCCAGGGGAGAGAGAGTGTTAATCAGGTTTCTGGGCTGAATAATCAACTTGCACCCACTTGAATCGATGCAAAATTGCGTGTGGGCCCCTTCATTCCAATTGGTGTCTATATTAATAAAGAAAGATAAAAGAGAAAGGGGTGGAGAGAACAGCAGGAAAATTACATAACTGCCTATTCCAAATTGCTTGAAAGTCTTACCTGAAGACACATACATCATAATTAAGGCCTTCGGGCTCCATTTAAGAAAATGCTGGAACAGCTCAATTGCTTTGCTCACTGGTACTCTTTAGGGTTTTTTCTTGCTGTTACCATTATTATGTGACTGAGAAGTGTTCATCATGAGTGTTGGCTCTTTAGCATCACAACATGAAGGGAAACCACCTCAGCTCCTGGAGCTTCCTTTTCCATTTACATGGACTCTTGAAAGGAGAGGCGGGCACAGAAGGGGGGGTGGGGGGCAGGGGCGCTGAGGCACTGGGTAATCTACAAATCACACCTCCAAATCACAGTGAGCCACGCTGCAAGCGAACGAAACCCCCTTTCCATCTGATGAGTTCCCAACGCCCCCCCTTGAAGATATAGAGAAGCTGGGGAATGAGCAGTTGCTAGGCTGAGGAGGTGGTGAAGCAAGCTGACAGCCGAAGCAGAGCAGGCAGTTAGTGGGTGAGAACGTACCAGGGGAAGAAAACTGGCAAAGGAAGGAGAGACTGGAAAAGGCCCGCGAGTTGCATTCTGAGAAGGCAGCCCACCCCAGTAGGCACGCTACAATATGCTCCCAGATGTCTCCTTTGTGCTACTCATCTACAGTTCTCAAACTCGCGCATGCCTGGGTATCACCTGGAACTCTTGCTAAAATGCAGATCCAGGGACTCCCCTGGCGGTCCAGTGGTTAGAAGTCCGCCTGCCAATGCAGGGAACATCAGTTCGATCCCTGGTCTGGGAAGATTTCACATGCCGCGGAGCAACTAAGCCCTGTGCTGCAATTGCTGAAGCCCGTGTGCAGCTGGAGCCTGTGCTCCACAACAAGCGAAGTCACCGCAGTGAGCAGCCCGCACCCCGAGACTAGAGAGCAGCCACACTCGCACAGCCAGAGAAAGGCCGCAGGTAGCCAAAAACAAATACATAACATCCCCAGGACACCCTCCACATTCTCTTCCTTGTTCTCTGGAGAGTCACCAACACTCAGAGAACCCAGAACATTCATCAAAACACATTCGGGGAAGTAAGTGAGAAATCAGCTTCTATCTTTAAAAAGAAAAATTCCAATCCAGACAGTAGGTCTCGGTGGAGTCTAAGATTCTGCCTCTCTACTAAGCTCCCACCCAAGTGATGCTGACACTCGGTCTACAGAACACACTTTAAGTAGCCACGTACTGAATCAGGGGTTAGGAAGCTACTGCCTGATGGCTAAGTCTGGCCAGTTGCCTACTTTTGTAAGTGAAGTGTGGTTGAAATACAGCCACGCCCAGCAGTTTACACAGTCTAGAGTTAGCTTTGCACTACAGCACCAGAGTGGAATAGTTGTGACTGAGAACTTAAGGCCCATAAAGCCTAAAAAATATTTACTATCTGGCCCTTTACAGGAAAATGCTCTGATCCTTGTCCAAGAAGATACTAGTATTGAAACTAAGAAAAAAAGATGAAATGGTGTTGTACTGGGTTGAAGGAATCTGCATTATGAATTTCAACAAATAAAGATTCTCACTTTGATGACAACAAAAAAGATCCTTTTTACAAATACTTAGAGGAGATCTGTATTCTGTCAGTAAAGAAATTGCACAGAGATTCCAGAATTAAACAGTTCTAGAGGAAATACTCTAGTCCTTTAGAAATATTCTGTAGTCTTTTGGACTCTGTGGGAGAGGGAGAGGGTGGGATGATTGGGAGAATGGCATTTAAACATATATAATATCATATATGAAATGAATCACCAGTCCAGGTTCAATGCATGATACTGGATGCTTGAGGCTGGTGCACTGGGATGACCCAAAAGGATGGTACGGGGAGGGTGGAGGGAGAGGGGTTCAGGATGGGGAGCACGTGTACACCCGTGGCAGATTCATGATGATGTATGGCAAAACCAATACAATATTGTAAAGTAATTAGCCTCCAATTAAAATAAATAAATTTATATTTAAAAAAAAGAAATAATCTGTAGGATGGAAAGGAAGAAGTAGTAAAATTATGGGTGTTTTACAAAGTCAGTCATCAGTTAGCTTCAGAAACACGAAAGTTTATGAAACCATCTTAGATCAGCTGAAAATAACATGCTTCTACTCTTCACTATGTCATCATGGTTTTTTTTTTTCTTTTTCTTTTTTACTGAAGCATAGTTGACACTGAATATTATGTTAACTCTAGGTGTAAAATACAGTACATCATGGTATTTCTAGATGCTAAGAGAGTGCTTTTTCTTTAACAGGGAACCAATAGCAACAATTCAGCCTCAGTTTCACCTGACACAGCATCTGTTCAAAATTATTTTCACTTGTAATAGAACATGTGATCTTCACATTAATCCTCCTTATAGGTAAACGAGGGCTTCCCAGGGATGGCACTAGTGGTAAAGAACCCGCCTGCCAGTGCAGGAGACACAAGAGATGTGGGTTCGATCCCTAGGTCAGGAAGATCCCCCGGAGGAGGGCACAGCAACCCACTCCAGTATTCTTGTCTGGAGAATCCCATGCACAGAGGAGCCTGGCGGGCTATGGCCATTGCAAAGAGTCGGACGCAGATGAAGCGACAGCACAGCACGGCACATATAGGTAAACCAATTCAGTTTGATTAAAAGAAGCAGTGATGTAAAGTTTTCTCTCAGTGAGCTCATAGACAGTGGTGGAAGCAGACATCAACATGGTATAATAGGTGCTAGCAGAAGGGGCAGAGAAGGCGATGGCACCCCACTCCAGTACTCTTGCCTGGAAAATCCCATGGACAGAGGAGCCTGGTGGGCTGCAGTCCATGGGGTCGCTAAGAGTCAGGCACGACTGTGCGTCTTCACTTTCACTTTTCTCTTTCATGCATTGGAGAAGGAAATGGCAACCCATTCCAGTACTCTTGCCTGGAGAATCCCAGGGACAGAGGAGCCTAGTGGGCTGCCGTCTATGGGGTCGCACAGAGTCGGACACGACTGAAGTGACTTAGCAGCAGCAGCAGCAGAAGGGGAGAAGAGACAGAAAGAAGGGCATGGGCTACCGTGGGTCTGCCATTTCAGAACACATCTCATGGGTCTTGAAACTGAAGGAGGGAGGGACTTATAAGGAATGAGACGATTGTCATCACAAAAATAGAACAAAACAAAATCTGAAAAAATATAAAAAGTCAGTCATAGCATTATACAGATAATATCTTATGAGCTAGAAATTCTCCTCGTGGTAGATATAAGAAAATTGAGTCTCATAAATAATAGATTAATCAATTCTAATGAATAATTAGAAGGTAGAATTTATACTTCTACCTTCTAATCATTTCATTAGAAGGTAGAATTCATGCTGAAGTCTTCTAACTCCAAACATTGGTTCCTTCTACCGCTATATTAGCTTTTCAAAGAGTTTTTTCCCCCCAAAAGGTGGTGATGTAACATGGGATTATTAATAATAGTTACCATGATTATGACTAACATTTGCATGTGTTTTCTATGTGCCAAAACCCACCTTTCAAAGAACTAGCATCAAGAGATGGATGTTACATACGAACAGATTTTAGCTCAATGTAAATAAAATCTGTTAAATCTTTGGAGCTGCCCAGCAAAAGAAAAGGTTATATCATAAATAATGATCTGGCTCTTTCTTTAAAGAAGGGAAAGTGCCTGCAAGGAAAGGAAGCTGAATCTACAAGAGGCTCTGCCAGCAAAGATTCCTTTGTGTTGGCTAAAAAGTTTAGAATCCCCTCCAAATCTCTATCTCCTACCAAAAGGCAAAGGAATTTCCAAAGGCCGCACAGTTATTCAATGGCTAAGCCTAAAAGCTAGAGCCTATACATCCCAATTCTCCTTCCTCTACCTCCCTTGGGACTATTTTTAAAATTTTATTTTTCATTGGAGGATAATTGCTTTACAATATTGTACTGGATTCTGCCATACATCAACATGAATTAGCCAAAGGCATACACATGTCCCCTCCCTCTTAAATCTCCCTCCTACCTCCCTCCCCATCCCACCCGTCTAGGCTGTCTCAGAGCATAGGTTTGGGGTTCCCTGAAGCATACAACAAATTGCCACCAGCTATCCACTTTACATGGGCTTCCCTGGTGGCTCAGCAGTAAAGAATCTGTCTGCGTTGCAGGAGACCTGGGTTTGATCCCTGGGTCAGAAGATCCCCTGGAGGAGGGCATGGAAACTCACTCCAGTACTCTTGCCTGGAGAATCCCATGCACAGAGGAGCCTGATGGGGCTGCAGTCCATAGGGTTGCACAGAGTCGGACACTACTAAGCAAGTAAGCAGCAGCAGCAGCAGCCACTTTACATGTTGGTGATGTATATGTTTCAATACTACTTTCTCAAGTCATCCCATCCTCTCCCTCCCTCACCGTGACCCAGTCTGTTCTTACGTCTGTGTCTCCTTTGCTGCCCTGCAAATAGGATCATGGACACCATCTTTCTAGATTTCATATATATGTGTTAATATACAATATTTGTCTTTCTCTTTCTGATTTACTTCACTCTGTATTATAGGCTCTAGGTTCATCCACCTCATTAGAACTGACTCAAATGCATTCCTCTTTATGGCTGGGTAATATTTTCAATAGGACTATTAATGAGAGATGTAAGTGATGAGTTGACTAATGAAGAATCCAGCATTGTATTTCCAGAAGCAAAATGGAGGTCAGTACAGATGGCTCAGCGGTAAAGAATTTGCCTGCCAATGCAGGAGACACAGGAGACATGGGTTCCATCCCTGGGTCAGGAAGATCCCCTGGAATAGAAAATGGCAACCCACCCCAGGATTTTTGCCTGGGAAATTCCATGGACAGATGAGCCTGGTGGGCTACAGTCCATGGGATCACAAAGAGTTGGACACAACTGAGCATGCATGCATAGCCAATAATATATAAATAGTTGTAATTATCAGTGGAACCCTAATGATGGGTCTTATTGAGCCTCTGAGCAACTAGGAGATTTCCTAATTCTCTCAGTCATTAAGATAACAGTCTCCACTTACTTTTATGTTCCACTAAGAATTGTTCTTGAGTCTTCAGGCACCATTTGTACATTATGATACATCATACATACCACTCACACATAATGCTGAGAACATATTTGTTTGCTACTTTTTCCTAATTCAGATCCCATTACACATAGTTTCCTGTATCACAGCAATTTAGAGCTGGAATATGCATGAGGGAGCTGAGTGAGTACAAAATACCGTACAGTGAAACCCCAGGGAATGATGTGGTCTTTTACTTTACAGCATATTATAATATTTTACAATAACCATGGATTCAGTCACATGTTTTCTTTATGGAATGACTTACAAACCCAAGCCACTATCCAATGTAATTCCAAAAGCACTAACTGCACAGCCCAGGTCTGACCCTAGTTCCTCACTAGGCAGGTGCATAAAAGGGAAGTATTCTATAATGAGCTTGGTACTATAATCTCAGTGGGGTTTACACTCATGGAGGTTTATTTGCAAGCATGCAACCCAGTACTACAGAAAAATGTACAACAGCATCTTCTAAAATAGAGGGTCAAAAGATAGATAGGAAAATAAGTACCCCAGAAGGGGATATACGATTCAAAGGGAATTTTAATAACATTAATTTTCATGTTTCAGCTACCTTATGGATTGACTAGACTACCCCTGATAACCAATTGATTTCTTCTCTGTTGAGAGCCACATGTGGGTCCACCGTCAGCCCACATGATCAGACGACAAGAACCGTGTCCCACTGAAAGAGATTAGCTGATCGGCAGTGGCTACATTATGAATTCAGTCCCCGCTCCCTATAATGCTTCTGTAATGCAAAACCTAATGATTTTTATTTTCTTTAACCTGTGTAGTCTCTGGAGGTGGTACATCTGATTCAGCCTCTCAAGTAAGGTAAACAGCATGGTTTGGAGGTCAGCACAGCAGGTCAGAAAGCAACAGAAGCGGTGATACAGCCGAACAAAGTGCTTAAGATTCTTTTGAAACTGACTTGAGTTTTTAGTGCCTGGAAAAAAAACGAAATCAAAGGTACCGGTAGTCCTCACCCACCTGCTAAATATAGATTTTCCTAAGTTAGTCAAACATGGCTCTGAGAGCTGGTTTTATCTTGAGGTTACTCTCCGATGAGAAACTGATGTTTAATTAATTTTAGTCAAGAGGTGGCAGATACGCTTCTTTTTGTTTAATTAAAATCAAATCACAGAGAGGTCATTCATTCACTCTTTCACTCACTTAGTAAATATTTCTTTAACCATCTGAAGACTTAAAAAAAAAAAAAAACTAAAGCAAAATTCACTAGCAAATTCCATGCTGCATTAATTTTCTTCATTTTAAATATTTGCCTAATTCCACAGTGATATCACCCTTGCCTTGAGTATCAGAGGAAATTTACATCAAAAATATTTGCCCCCTGTAACCACTTTCTATTTAGAAACAATGCCAAAATCAGTGCCTCTGGAATTCTAAATGACTTTGACATAATGAAGCAGAATTATAGATTACTTTAATCTTTAGACTAGAAAACTTTCACCAACAAATGGGCTTTGTCCTTCAATTGGTAATTTAATCCTCATTACCGTCTTTTTTTTTTTTTTTTTTTTTGGTTACTCAAGATCACTGACTCTCAGCCTTGCCTGTACTATGAAATCACTTGAAGAAATTTAAACTTTAAATTTACTGATACCTCTTATACCCCAGACTCCTAGAGAGACTAATTTAATTGGTCTGGGGTCAGCCCAGATTTTAAGTACAGTACATGTTTCAACTGAGAACCACCACTCTAAATTATGATCCAGGGACTTCCCTGATATAAAGTCCAGAGATTAAGACCGCCTTACAATGCAGGGGTGCACGTCGGTTTCCCGGTTGGGTAACTAAGATCCCACACACTTTACAGCCAAGAAATCAAAATATTAAAAACCAAAAAAAGAAGCAGCAGCAATATTGTAACCAATTTAATACAGGCATTAAAAAATGGTCCACATAAAAAAATCTTTAAAAAATTTAAAATTTATTTTAAAAAAATTATGATTCAACAACCTTCATGGCTACTGAGTCAAGTTTAGAATCTCAAACGTGGTCATCTGTGGTTGCTCCCAGACACCCGGCCTCCATGTCTATCTCGGCCTCTTCCCCCAGCCCCTCAGCAGTGTGCTTCCCAAGGGGTAGGTCTTGTAACCGCCATTCAGTTCTTACACTGGTCTAGGACAAGCGTCAAGTTCCTTTGCTGGGACAGGCATCCCCTGCCTGTTCGTCTGGCCACTTTCTATTGGTTTTTAGTTTGGGTTGAAGTGTCACTTCCTTGTAAACACGTTGACCCCACGCCATGCATTTCATCCTAAAACAGGTTTCCCTGCCAAGCCTAACACCTGACTTGTTCATCATGGAAACTGTAGGGGCACTGAGGGCAGGAACCCTGTCAACATAGAGTCTGGTACATAACAGGAGCTCAGTAACTGTGTTACAGAATCAGTCAAGGTCCAGTCAGGAACAAGACATCACATCAGGAATTTGAACAGAAAAAAAATAATTTATACCAAAAAATTCTTAAATTCAAGGGGTGCGGTGGGCCAGAGCTGAGCTGCTGGAGTCATGTGGTGGGGTGTTGGTGAGGTTCAACTGAGGTGCCAAGGGGTGCAGCTGGTCCACTGGAAGGTACCCAAGGGAGTGCCGATAGATTGTAACTGGTCTGCACGAAGATTTCTACCAAGTGCTGGAGAATCTAACTGGAAATGAAAAGCCACTGGGCCACCCACTCACCACAAGCAACTGGTCAGCTGAAGGAAGAAGAGAAAAGTGCAGAGGAAAAGCTTTGTTCTTTGCTCTGCCGCAGTGTCTCTCTAGCCCCTTCTATTGACAAAACCTGACAGTAAAGCAACATTAGAAAATGAAGATCGTGGCATCTGGTCCCATTACTTCATGGCAAATAGAAGGGCAAAAAGTGGGAGCCATGACAGATTGTCTTTTCTTGGGCTCCAAAATCACTGCAGACTGTGACTGCAGCCATGAATTTAAAAGACACTTGGCTCCTTGGAAGGAAAGGTATGGCAAATCTAGACAGTATAAAAAGCAGACACATCACTTTGCCGACAAAAGTCCATATAGACAAAGCTGTGGTTTTTATAGTAGTCACACAAAGATGTGAGAGTTAGACCATAAAGAAGGCTGAACACTGAAAAAGTGATGCTTTCAAACTGTGGTGCTGGAGAAAATTCTTGAGAGTCCCTTGGACAGCAAGGAGATCAAACCAGTCAATCCTAAAGGAATCAAAGCTGAATATTCATTGGAAGAATTGATGCTGAAGCTGAAGCTCCAATACTTTGACCACTTGATGCAAAGAGCCGACTCACTGGAAAAGACCCTGATGCTGGGAGAGATTGAGGGTGAAAGGAGAAGGGGGTGGCAGAGGAGCGGATGGTTAGATACTATCACCAACTCAGTACACATGAATTTGAGCAAATTCCTGGAGATGGTGGAGGACAGAGGAGCCTGGCACGCTGCAGTCCATGGAGTCACAAAGAGTTGGATATGACTTAGCGACTGAAAAATATTGAACGTGCTCTCAAAGGTCAAGTGTCTGCAGTGTTCACCCCAAATCACAACTCACAAACAGAAGCAGACTTGGAGCAGAGAGGCAATCATTTGATACCTAGCACTGCTATTTATAAATGGATAGATAGATAGATAGGCATGCCCACATACATAGAAATACAAAGATAAAAATAAGTATCTCCAGTGAAAACAAAGTAAATATAAATCCCTTCACAAATGTAAGAGCCAACAGTATGCTCTAAAAGAAAGATAAGAGCTTCATATTCACTTTCTCTTATTACATTTCTTATTATTCCTTTTTCTCCTATTCACAATTCAAAGCCCATACCATATTGATGGTTGCCATTTCTTCTACCCTGATTAGAGTTGTACCTCTCTCTCCATAACGCTGAAAAGCCTTGTTACTTGGACGAAGGCAAACCTTAGATTAGAAATTTGGCGGTTTTGTTTATCTGCAAGATGATCATTAAATCCCTTCAATTTCACTTTTCAGGAGATTCTGGTAGCTATTTGAAAGCAGTGAGAACGTATAGACCAGAGAAAATAAATTAATCAGGATACTGCTTGCCATACTTTCATATCATTAAGGATGTTTGAATGCCAAATGAAGGCTTTGATGCAAAAATTAGAGCACAGAACTGCAAGATTCTTTTGATCCTTCATCAGTGCTTGTAACTGATGGAACATCAACTGTGGCAAAGAATCATTAGTCTTCTGCTATATTTAAACTTCTGCTTTATTTAATAAGCAAATAGTGAAAATAAAACGCACATAGCAGGAAGATGCTCTGTAGTTGGTGTCAGGGACTGAATAAACAGCCATCAATCCTGGCCTGTCCTTCCTTACAGCCAAGTACTTGACTCAGAATCAAGTGAATTTCTGAAAGCAATTAAAATTTCCTTTAAAATACTCATGCATTTCTAGAGGTACAATTAATGGCACATGCCTTTTGGAAAGCTTTCCAAAGAACAATTAAATGATATGCATAAATAAGGAAAGAACCTGATACATAGGAAAAGCTTTATTCTAAAGATATCTGTCACAGAGTATTTATAAGTTACTCCCATCCCAGCAAAGAAACCAAATGGCTAACAAGAGGAAAACTGTGGTACCATCTCATGATAAACAGTCATGCAGGCATTAAGAATGGTATGTAAAAGACTCTGAAACAACACAAAGAAATTATTGTTTCATAATAATCTTGTGTCAAATGACAAAATGTGGATACAAAACCACGTCCCATCACCACTAAAAACTACATAGGAGAAAGCATGGAAGGCCAGGATAATTTTCTTAAAATAGACATACCAGATAAAAAACTGAAATAAGTTAAAAATTGGGGGATCTTCCCTGGTGGTCCAGGGATAAAGACTAAGCCTGACAATGCAGGGGCCACAGGTTCGATCCCTGGTCTGAGATGATTCCACATGCCACAAGGAAAAACTAAGCCCGTGTGCCACAACTCTAGAGCCTGTGCTCCAGAGCCCAGGAGCCCCAACTACTGAAGCCCGAGCACTCCACAGCCCATGCTCTGCAACAGGAGAAGCCACCACAATGAGAAGGCCGTGTACTGCAAGGAAGGGCAGCCCGCTCACAGCAACTAGAGAAAGCCAACACACGACAAAGACCCAGAGCAGCCAAAGACAAATGTCAAAACATCTGGTAGGTTGCCAGACTCTCCTCCAAAAAGACATGCACAACATTTACTTTTCCACTAACACTGCATTTTCCATATTTTCTACATGTTCAGTGATAGGCATAAATAACATTTATACCAGGGAAAATCACTTCTGGATTTTGCTTTAACACTTTCTAAATCCAGTCTTAGAGATAGCACCAGTACTTAAATAAGGACAGAATAATTGTCTATTTTGTATATAGCTCCCATATTTCCTGAGAGTAAAAAAGCATGCTCAGGATGTCAAGCTGTATTTAATTCATCCAATCACCATATTTAGTTGAGCAAATGTATGTAGAAATTGCTAAATGAGACGCAGTGAGGGGCATAAAAATATATCAGAACTGAATTCTACCCTTAAACAACTTAACCGTCTCATACACATTAATAACTATGAAAGCAGATAGGTAAGTGTCACCGAGGAGGTGAGGAGCCTACAGGTGTTTATTATGATTTGGGAAGTGTCTCCATAAGCAGCGGCTGTAGCCATGGCAAGGCGATCCTGGAAAATCTCTTGCTAGAAATGCAAAGGAAATCATGGAGTATAGTCGTTTTACAGTGTTGTATTAGTCTCTACTGTACCACAGAATGAATCAGCTATAGGCATACATACAGCCTCTCTATTTTGGATTTCCCTCCCATTCAGGTTACCACAGTGCATTAAGTAGAGTTCCCTACACAGGAGGTTCTCATTACTTACCTATTTTAGACATAGTATCAATAGTATATATGTCAATCCCAATCTCCCAATTCATCCCACCCCCACCTCCCGCCTTGGGGTCCATATGTTTGATCTCTAATCTGTGACTCTGTTTCTGCTTTGCAAAGAAGTTCATTGAGAGCTACCATATGATGCCCTTTGTTTTTTAAAATGATAATCCTCCCCAGCCACACTCAAATTCTGGAATATTATTCATTGCCCACCTTTCAATCAGGACAACATAGGCTTCACAGGATTACATTTAATGAGTAACTACCAGACTCCAGGCAGGATACTTGATTCTAGGAATACACACATTAAATAAAAAGACAAAATAAGATTTAAAAAAAAGTTCCCAATCTTAAAAAGTGTTTACACTTACGTTCTAGTGAAAGAAAAAGTCAAATACTTAGAAATCAAAATGCAGTCTGGGTACATATGAGTAGCAGAGCTGAATTATATGGTAGATGTGGGTGTAACTTTTTAAAAAACATACAAATGGTTTTCTAATCACTGTGCAGTGATATCTCGCTTTGATTTAAACTTCCTCTAATGACCAATGATGCTAAGCATCTTCTCACATGCTTTTTAATGGACTTATTTATCATTTTCATATCTTATTCTGTTCAAATACTTTTCTCATTTCTTTATTGGTTTATTTTCCTACTACTGAGTTTTAAAGGGGTCTTTACATAGTCTGGATAAAAGTCCTCTCTCAGATACATGCATTGCAACTGTCTTCTCCTCATCTATGGATTGCCTTACCATTCTTCTAATTTGTACATGAATGTTCACAGCAGCTTTACTTAGAATATAAATACTACAAGTGGTCATTAACAGGCGAATGGATAAACAAATTGTGACATATTCATACAATGGAATACTCAGCAATAAAAAGTAATAAAACATTAATACAGACGACATTGATGAACCTCAAACTAATTATGTTGAGCAGAAGTCTTATACTCCACTGGGAGATCCGAGACACATAAGAAGGGACTAGAACAACTCTGGGACAGAATCAGAGAAGTTAAGCTCCCAGGCAGCACACCCTGGCCTGCCACATGATCCTTGCTGGCAATCTTATCTGGACAAACTGACTTCAAAATGGGAAATACAGGTTTCAAACTAAAAGAAAAAGCCAAATTATTATAAACAACAGTAACCCATAGCAAATGATTTTATTTATATAAAACTCTCAAAAAATCCATCTGGTCTTCAGTGACAGAAAGCAGATCAGTGTTTGCTTGGGGAGGGCGGGAGTAGGAGAGGGGTGGGGAGGAACTGCCAGGAGGGATCGCCAAGAGTGTAAGGACATTTAAGGAAGGAGTGAGTATATTGTCATACTTGATCTTAGCCGAAAGGCTGCAGAGTGATTAGGATATATTGCTAAACATAATGGTGGAGATGGTTTTACAGGTTATTCATCTGTTGAAACTTATCAGGTTGCACAAATTAAATATGGAGATCCATTGCTTCTCAATAACTATTAAAAAGCAATTTGGGAAATGTGGCGATATAGTCATCACAATTTGCTGAAGAAGCTCAGAGAAAGGCACCTACTCATAGGTCCTGGGAGGCTTTCTAGAAGGACACCCAGGCTGAGCCCTGAAGAAAAGAGTGGGATAGGAATGGTGCAAGCCACCCCCTCCAACATCCTGACCTCCAACAGACCTTATCTTCTTTCACGTGTAGCATGAGGCTGCCGCTACTGCTGTTGCTTCAGTCATGTCCAACTCTTAGCAACCCCATAGACAGCAGCTGACCAGGCTCCTCCCTCCATGGGATTTTCCAGGCAAGAACACTGGAGTGGGGTGCCAGTGCCTTCTCCAGTAGCATGAGGAGGGCTTATGAATTGGCTGAGAAAAGAAGAGAAGCTAAAGGCAAAAGAGAAAAGAAAAGATATACCCATTTGAATGCAGAGTTCCAAAGAATAGCAAGAAGAGATAACAAAGCCTTCTTCAGATCAACCCAAACAAATAGAGGAAAACAATAGAATGGGAAATGAGTAGAGATCGCTTCAAGAAAATTAGAGATACCAGGGGAATATTTCATGCAAAGATGGGCACAATAAATGACAGAAATGGTGTGGACCTAACAGAAGCAGAAGATATTAACAAGAGGTGTCAAGAACACACAGAAGAACTATACAAAAAAAAATCTTCAGATAATCACGATGGTGTGATCACTCACCTAGAGCCACATATCCTGGAATGCAAAGTCAAGTGGGCCTTCGGAAGCCCCACTATGAACAAAGCTAGTGGAGGTGATGGAATTCCAGTGGAGCTATTTCAAATCCTAAAAGATGATGCTGTGAAAGTGCTACACTCAAGATGCCAGCAAATTTGGAAAACTCAGCAGTGGCCACAGGACTGGAAAAGGTCAGTTTTCATTCTGATCCCAAAGAAAGGCAATGCCAAAGAATGCTCAAACTACCGCACAATTGCACTCATCTCACATGCTAGTAAAGTAATGCTCAAAATTCTCCAAGCCAGGCTTCAACAGAACGTGAACTGTGAACTTCCAGATGTTCAAGCTGGTTTTAGAAAAGGCAGAGGAACCAGAGATCAAATTGCCAACATCCGCTGGATCATCAAAAAAGCAAGAGAGTTCCAGAAAAACATCTATTTCTGCTTTATTGACTTTGCCAAGGCCTTTGATTGTATGGATCACAACAAACTATGGAAAATTCTCAAAGAGATGGGAATATCAGACCACCTGACCTGCCTTTTGAGAAATCTGTATGCAGGAAGCAACAGTTAGAACTAGACATGGAACAACAGACTGGTTCCAAATCGGGAAAGGAGTATGTCAAGGCTGTATATTGTCACCCTGCTTATTTAACTTACATTCAGAGTACATGATGCGAAATGCCAGGCTGGATGAAGCACAAGCTGGAATCAAGATTGCTGGGAGAAATATCAATAACCTCAGACATGCAGATGACACCACCCTTATGGCAGAAAGTGAAGAACTAAGGAGACTCAATGAAACTGAAAGGAGAGTGAAAAAGTTGGCTGAAAGCTCAACATTCAGAAACCTAAGATCATGGCATCTGGTCCCATCACTTCATGGCAAAAATGGGGAAACAATGGAAATAGTGAGAGACTTTATTTTGGGGGGCTCCAAAATCACTGCAGATGGTAACCACAGCCATGAAATTAAAAGACGCTTGCTCTTTGGAAGAAAAGCTATGACCAACCTAGACAGCGCATTAAAAAGCAGAGACATTACTTTGCCTACAAAGGTCTGTCTAGTCAAAGCTATGGTTTTTCCAGTAGTCATGTATGGATGTGAGAGTTGGACTACAAAGAAAGCTGAGTGTTGAAGAATTGATGCTTTTGAACTGTGGTATTTTAGAAGACTCTTTAGAGTCCCTGGGACTGAAAGAAGATCAAACAAGTCCATCCTAATGGAAATCAGTCCTGAATATTCATTGGAAGGACTCATGCTGAAGCTGAAACTCCAATACTTTGGCCACCTGACACGAAGGACTGACTCACTGCAAAAGACCCTGATGCTGGGAAAGATTTAAGGCAGGAGCAGAAGGGGATGACAGAGGATGAGATGGTTGGATGGCATCACCGACTCAATGGACATGAGTTTGAGCAAGCTCTGGGAGTTGGTGATGGACAGGGAAACCTGGTGTGCTGTAGTCCATAGGGTCTCAAAGAATCAGGCATGACTAAGCAACTGAACTGACTGACTCTGTCCCCTTGAGCCTCCCTGTCAAATCTCCAATAAAGTACCCTAAGTAGGCAACATCCATCTAACAGTATTGGGATGAGGGGCAAAATGCATTTGCCATCCCTGGAAGAGGAATTATTCTTGTAAAGAAGGAATTCAAGAATCTTAAAGTATTGTTTCAGTTCAGGCTCTCACTTTTCCCATCACAAAACTTCACCTGGTCAATCACAGGTTCACCATCACTCCTACGGCAACTCTCCACAGATAGCACCTCATCAGGTTGGATTTCCTGAAGACGCCTACAGCAGGAATTCTCAGGAGAGTGCCCTCAAAAGATGGCAAGGGCGGGACAGCAGCTGAAGCTTGGCGGGAGCTTCATATTAGCCTCACCCCACAGGGAACTCTGGACAAACACCGCTCAGCCAAGGCCCTGTTATCTCTGAATCCTGGGTTAACCAGTCATTGGCTGAGGGCTGAGGGGGATGTGTGTGTTGGGAGGTAACTTAGTCTGGAAGGGCAGTAACTTTCCCAACAAGGTGGTAGAAGTGAGAACGTGGAGTCTGTGAGCTGTTAGCAGCCAACATTCAGGGAAGCTGGAGATCTGGGCTGGAAATCAAGTTTTCCCCATAGAAATTCACTCTTTTCAACCTTTCTTCTCATATTCTCATCACTACATTTTAGAACAGGGAACCTAAGTTTAAATGCCTACAGGAAGAAGCATGGAAATGAAGGAGAAAGCCATAGGTACAGAGAAATATTTCTCTACTGTAAGAAAAAAAAAATACATTGCTGTCAGAAATGACTCCTGTGACCTTGGCATCAGGGAGAGAGCAGGGAGAGACAGAGATGGGCAAGCTGGAGGGCAAACTCAGCTGGCTTGTGTTTTCATGTGGGAATATGAACCTAGCATTGGTAGGTCCCTCAAATGTACGAAAAGCCAACAACCTTAATTTTAATGGATTGTTGCTATTCCAAGCAAGAATACTGGAGTGGGTTGCCATGCCCACCTCCAGGGGATCTTCCCAGCACATGAAACGAACCCAGATCTTCCATATTGCAGGTGGATGTTTTACTGACTGAGCCACCAGGGGAAGCCCAATTTTAATGGAAAAGGTTCTCAATTTTTGACGATTGGCCCCCATTAAGAAAAATTATAATCATCCTTAAAACATTGTTTGCAGGTCACAGTTGACCCATGGGTAACCAGTATACAACCTCAACTTTAGGAAAATGATAAAAAGATAAGTTACTCTCCACAAAAACTTTCCCACATTTTTGGAGTCCAAAATTAATAAGTTGGCAGCAACAAACAAGCATACTTATTACACTGCATTAGAGAAATCTAAACATCGAATATAATACAGAATATAAAATGGAGAGAAATAGTAGGAAGAAAGGACCCAAAACCCAAAAGACCCTATCTGTTCCCTCAAGGGAAAATCACAGAGCCATGCAAGATAACTTTCTGGGCGGTCATGAGACCTCTCCGAGAATCTGATTAAAGCCACAGACACTCCTTTCAGAAACATGTGAACATGCACACATACAAATGTGCCTGTAATTCCTGAGGGTCTGTGAAGCCCATGGGCAGAGCCCAACTTCAGAACTCCTGGTGTGAGGCAGGAAGGAATAGACAGAACAGACAGATCAAGATGAGTCACCAAGGAAAGAACTGCAGTTTCTTCTACTTCTCTCCACAAAGAAAAGCAAAAACAGCTGGTTTCTAAAAGCTTCCAGGAACGTAAGCCCCCTATGAGGACGCGTCGCAACTGGAGAAGATGCTAAGGAACGCAGACATTAAAGAACTGAGGCTGACGCACTCAGAAGGGGCCAGGGAGGATGATCCTAAGAGCCCCCGACTTCCAACCTCACCGGTGAAGGAAGGACATTCCCCGATGGCATTTTAGCAGCATGGTTCCACTTCCTTATCAAGTTGCTGACCTGATGCTTGCTTTATTTTCAAAAGTTAAATAAGTCAACTCAAATAACTGAGTTGTCATAGATATATTGCTATGAGCAAGGAGAGAGGAGTCTAGGAGAGTTCCAGGCATGTCTGTGATGTGACACCCGATGCTATACTCAGAGGCCAGGCTGGCCACCCTGCAAGAGCCACCAGTCAATACAGAACAGAGGATGCCACCAAGCCTGATTCCACAACCAAGAGCCTGCGTGCACCTTCCCTGGAGACAGAGGAGCAAAGCACATCTGATGCAAACTCTGCCACTCACTGGCCACGATTCTGGATTTTTCCGTGCCTCAACTTTCTACTCCGTAAAATGCAGCTTCAGGGAGTACAAGATAACAAGTGTTTATTCAATGCAAGGCACAGGACTCTGGAGGAAAGAAAGAGTGCTTTCCTTCTATGCCAAGGAATGTGCCAAGGCTTGATTGAATCCCCTGGGAAGGCGGTGCTGTGACCTGGCTCCTCCATAAACAGACTGCTGCCAGGGATGCTGGCTGGGGCATCGCATGGGTCAGGTTATCTCGCATCACCCCCTTCCCTTTAAATGTAGGAAGTAAAGCCCCGCTGCTTTTATTTTTAGAGAAACAAGAATCTTCCTTACTATTTGGTGTGTCCTCATGCAGACACAAACATATAGATTTCCTTGGGCTCTTTAATTGCGGAAGCAATTCTAAACTCGGTCAACAGTGGCCTTATTAACCCAGATGGTGTTAATTTGCACAGTCCTCTACTTAGCTTTGGTGTTTCCTTTGCATTAAGCAGGAGTTGATTCTTTATTCCAAGTCTCACCACAGTCCGTTCCGAAGACACACTTTGTACCAGCGACGACCTGCATGGTATGCAGATGAGCTCGTGGAGCCGAATTGAAATTCCCTCAGGAGGTGGAATAATGTAGTTGAAAGAAGCCTATATTCCACACATCTGCCTGCATTTAGAGGGCCAGAGCCATTAAGGAACACGCAACTCACACTGTGTTTCAATATTGCTGTGCTCCTAGACTGCTTCCCAATAAATACGACTCCTGGATGACAGTCACCTGTAATTGATTACCCTGCCTTGCCCAGCGGCTTCTGTTGTTTTTCTATATAATGAAACCGAGGACTCGATTCTCAGCAATCTCCCAGGTCTCTTAGAGCCTATTTCATAAAATTAAAGTTTTCTCCTACAAAAATCTTTTTCCCCCAAAGTGCGAAGGTTTGACTCAAGCCCAGCTTGGCAACTGACTGAGAGACACCGGGTTGCCTGCGTTCTGACTGCTTAATGAAGGAGTGAAGATAAAGCAACATTTCTTGAGCACTTACTATGGACAAGACCATGACCTTGGGGATATATACATGTGTATGAATGACCTTGTCCATTTTTATTCTCATAGCCAATCTCAGAAAAAGGTGCTGCCACCAACATCTCACAGCACAGTGAAAACAATTACCCGTCATTAAGCTAGTTAGAATGTGCCCACCAGTGCAGGAGATATAAGAGTTCAACGGTTCGATGGTTCGTGGGTTCGATCCCTGGGTCGGGAAGATCCTCTGGAGAAGGAAATGGCAACTCAATTCCAGTATTTTTGCCTGGGAAATTCCACGGACAGAGGAGCCTGGTGGGCTACAGTCCATGGATTGCAAAGCGTTGGACACGACTGAGTAACTGACCATACAAGTAGTTGGGAAGAGCAGAAGTGCAAGTGCAGGCTTATACCTTTGCTCTGCCTCTTACTCTGCATGTGACCTATTGCTGAGTCGGTTTCCTCACGTTTAATAAGGGGAAATGGAGGGTGCACTGCAGTAGGAATCGTTTCACTTATGAAGGCAGCAGCACGTGGTCAGGCACATAGAGTTCCTTTGTGAGCGATCTCCCTTTCTAGAACGCAGGGGCTGGGTACGTGTGCACACAGCACACGTGAGTCTGAGACTGCTGTGCAGAAAATTCTCACCCAAGACCGGCCAAAAATCTGAGACCCGCGCAGCTTCTTCTTTGGGTCTCCTTTCACTCTCTGTGACCACTTTGGAGCATACGTTTCTCTCTTGGCTCTCCTTCCGTAGTCTTACCCTTTCTTGCCCTGCCCTTTTCTCTCTCCTTGTATCTATCTTCTGCTTTCCTCCTTTCCCCACCGAATGCTTCCTCCTTCTGGATAAAGAGGCTTTGTGGACAAAGAACTCCCCCAAACTGGAGACTTTCCCCAAAGTATCTCAGGGACCTCCACAGTCCAGAGCCTGAAGGACCTCCTGCCATCATGACACCCATGAGAGGCTGGTGGACTTTGTGTAAGGCTGAACCACCTCTACATATGTAGACTTCCTGTCAAAGTGTCTGGCAGCATTTCTGTTCCTTGAAACCACTTCATCACACGTGCATAATAGTCCACTGAAGAATAGACCCTCCTGATTTGAGATGAAGATGTCATATCTACATGATCCCTCCTGGTCCATTCAAAGACTGTGAACACCAGCGCAGTCCTGTTCCCCTGAGGACAGCCAGTAATCACACATGTGACTTCATCTGGTTCCACTCAATTACTGCCAGTACCTTGTTGCTCTGAGTATTGACGTGCAATTTTCCATGCCTCTTTCCCTTTCTTGGTCTATGTCTACTTATTGGCTGGAAAATCGATGCATGCACTCTATTCTTGCACCTCATGAATCTGAGAAAATTGAGGGAACTAACACTTCAGTGGCACAATTCCCTGAAAAGCTGAAAGGCCTAGCTGCAATCAAAAACACACAGTTCATCACGGCCTCGTCTCCATTTCTCTCAAATGCACGTGTGGAGTGGTTTCTGCATGTCAGGGACTGGGCTAAGTTGTGTTCACAACCACCCTGAGAAGCTGAAAACATTACCCTTATTCTGTAGATGAGGAAACTGACACTAAGCCACTGAATCAAATCTCTTCTAAGGAGCAGATACATAAGATATTACTGTGGAAAGAAGATGGGCCTCAGACCAGAAGAACCCGAGTTTAAGTGTCAAGTACCCACCAACTGAATATTCAAGGAAGGTTGCTTCACCTGAAACTTAAGCCTCAGTTTTCTTATCTCTAAAATGGGAACAATAAATCCAATTACACAGGGATAGCTGCAGGAGTCACTGTGAGAATAAGTAAACTAATACATGGAACAGAGTCTGGACCATAATAAAACCTCTGCGAGTATGTATTACCTCCCTTCTCTCATGACGGCCATGAGCACACAGAGTGTGAGAGGCTGTATATGCATGATAAGTCGCTTTAGTTGTGTCCAATTATTTGTGACCCTGTGGACCGTAGCCCAGCAGGCTCCTTTGTCCATGGGATTCTCCAGGCAAAAATACTGAAGTGGATTGCCATGCCCTTCTCCAGGGGATCTTCCTGACCCAGGGATCAAACCCATACCTCTTAAGTCTCCATGAGACATATATATATACACATATATATACATATACATTTTGGCTTTGTTGTCACATAATCCAGCCAGCTGGCCTTCCAGACTAATGCTCATAGCCGTGTGCGACCCAATTTTTAAAATGTGTATTTATTACCCAGACACCCTCTAGGGTCATTACAGTCTCATGGAAATCTATCTCAGTTTACAGACCACTGGCCCAAATAATCATTAAAAGCTAGTAAGTGTGTTTTGTCAGTTCCGTTGTCATGCACGAGTACTACATCTTTGCACGACAAAATCCTTCTGCAACATTTTTTTTCCTAACTCGTTACATATTTCCGCAGTGGATTTTTAACGTACTTCTGTGGTGGTTTTTTAAGAGGGAGAGTGAGTCAACACAAGTAGCCCGTCTGCCCAGAGCTTCTGCCTGTCCGTCTGAGCCTATCCACTGCCCCACGTGTCCTGCTCTGTGGCGTCCCAGGGCTGAATCTGCAGGTCTCCGCACACTCACACCCTGGAAAATAAGGGCTTAAAACAGGAATGCTGACACCACCCTCATTCCAACAGCGCAAATGCAGGGCAGTAATTTTCTGTGCTACCTAATCTCCGGATACAACAACCTCTGTGGCTCAAGGGAATTCCTCATCCAGTCTGGGGGCGGGGTGGGAGGTGGGTAGAATATTCAAGGATGTAAGAAGTTAACCAACCAAATTAGCATGTAGTCGGGCTTTGTGGCTCTTACCAACCACATTAACCCCAAGGCGAATATCTTTAGTTGTGCTGTTTTTTGCTTGCTGTCTCCAGACCACTAACCTTATTTCTCTATGGGGGAATGGAAAGCTATGTTCTTTGCAAATCTCCCTCTGATTTCTGTTCTTTTTGGTGGAGCTAAGCCTTTGGTTTCCAAGGTCAAATGAGCTAAGCCCCTTCCAGGGGAGCTTACTTCTGACTGACACAATAAGGGGCTACTCTTCTTAGCAGACGCTTGCGCGGGCATCATTAAAACGCTTCTCCATCATTTGAAATGCAACTTTCTTCCCTGAGCCATCTTGTGGGCCTCAAAAGAGACACACATGGAGCAGCAGCGCCACCTGCTGGTCGTCTCTGCATCACTGTTACAGCAACGTTTGGGGTCTCCGCTTCTGCCTTAGAGAATGAGGTCTGCTCACTCTGGGACTCTGTCACCTACAAGAGGGTCAAAAGCGGGAATACCTTTAACAACTTTTTTTAGTCCCCTTCCGCATGAGATGCTGTATCTTTAGGGACTAAATTTTGAGATGGAAGGGGAGATGGGAAAGCCAAAATTGGAAATATACAGAATGCCTCTTGTTGATTCCTGATGGTACCTTCTCCAAGCCCCTGCGGGTGTCCTGTTCAACCTGATGTGTGTCATGCTGGCTAAGCAGGGGCCTATTTGCATAGTTGACACTGGCATATGGGAAGCCTTTGTTTCTGTGTCAGAGTGGGAAGACAATGGTCCAATAAATGATTTTTACCTGATGCAGGTAAATATGATATAAATATATCAAGACAAAAAATGCCTCCAAGTAAGAAATGCACGTGACACATTGGATGGCTTAGTGATCAACTGGACCAGTTAGCTGGTGCTGCCTAGGGGGCCAAAGTCACAAATTTAACCGCAAGGGCACGGGTAGAAAAGCTCTGCTTCGTTCTTTAAAGTTCTTCGAGAGAAAGAACTGACATTTATAGATGAAAATACCTTTGCGGACATATGCTGCCCCATTTAATTCCAGCAACTAATCAATGTGGTAGGCATCACTACCTCCATATATAGACGAGAAAACAGATTTCAGAGGTTGAACCCTTGCCCAAGGTAGCAAGCCAGCAAGAGCTGATCTTGGAATGTAATTCCCTGTCTGTCTAGATTCAAACCTTGTGTTCTCAAGAGCACAAATATGCCCTTGTCTTGGTTGGCTGTCTTGAAAATGGGTCCTCTAGTCACAAGAGGAGTCACATGAGGAGGGGTGATGCAGGTTTCAAAAGCCTTGTCTGGTTTTGCAAGAAAAAAACCCATGGACTTAACTTGATCCCCAGTGATAAACAGCATCACCTTCGTCAATAACAGAAAGTATTAAATGTCAGCTACAGCATAGGAAGTTATACTGTGCCTTTTCCAGAGGAGAAATTACAATGAACCCCAAGATTCACAATGAGGCCATTTTGCCCTACCCACTCTTATTCAGGGGACCTCACTATATGATTTTCATGTCCAGAAAGATAAAGAAAAAGATGTTCTACTACTAAGTCTTTGAAGGGGTTTATTGCTCTACAAGTCAATTATTTCTTGCAGACTATATATAAACTCAGGGCTTCCCAGGTGGCTCAATGGTAAAGAATCCACCTGCCAATGCAGGAGACGCGGGTTTCCTGCGTCAGGAAGATCCCCTGGAAGAGGAAATGCCAACCCATTCCAGTATTCTTGCTGGGAAAATCCCATGGTCAGAGGAGCCTGGCAGGCTACAGTCAATGCGGTGGCAAAGAGTCGGACATGACTGAGTGAGCGACAATATACAAACCCACTTGCTAATCAGAATTGTCCCCACCACTGCACTCAAACAACCATTTCAAAATCAACAAGGACCACCACCTGTCAGATATAAGGGTCAGGTCTCTGTCCCCAATAGCTCAGAGTGGAGAAGTGATCCCCAAGTCACAAAGGGCAAAGCCAGAACCAGGCCTCCCCTCCCCTGGCTTCTGTGACAGCATGCCAGCTTTTTGTACTCTCCCTATTATCTTTCAGATATATTTTCTGGCTTTCTACATTACAAAGTAATACACATATAAACGTTAAAATTGCATGCAGTAAAGGAGAAGGACAAACATAAGACCATCGATAATCCCACCACTCAGAGCTGACCACTCAAGAGCATTTTGGTGTATCTCCTTAGTGTGTCTATGGAGGGTACTGGTGAGAGAATATTTTCTATTTGTGATTTTACTCAAATGTTCAGGGGCTTCCCTGATGGTTCAGATGGTAAAGAATCTGCCTGCAATGAAGGAGACCTGAATTTGACCCCTGGGTCAGGAAGATCCCCCAGAGTAGGGATTCTTGCCTGGATAACCCCATGGACAGTTCATGGGGTTGCAGAATTGGATACAACTGAGTGAAGGCTGTATATTGTCACCCTGCTTATTTAACTTCTAGGCAGAGTACATCATGAGAAACGCTGGGGTGGAAGAAACACAAGCTGGAATCAAGATTTCCGGGAGAAATATTAATAACCTCAGATATGCAGATGATACCACCCTTATGGCAGAAAGTGAAGAGGAACTTTTTAAAAGCCTCTTGATGAAACTGAAAGAGGAGAGTGAAAAAGTTGGCTTAAAGCTCAACATTCAGAAAACGAAGATCATGGCATCTGGTCCCATCACTTCATGGGAAATAGATGGGGAAACAGTGGAAAACAGTGTCAGACTTTATTTTGGGGGGCCCCAAAATCACTGCAGATGGTGACTGCAGCCATGAAATTAAAAGACGCTTACTCCTTGGAAGAAAGTTATGACCAACCTAGATAGCATATTGAAAAGCAGAGACATTACTTTGCCAACAAAGGTCCGTCTAGTCAAGGCTATGGTTTTTCCTGTGGTCATGTATGGATGTGAGAGTTGGACTGTGAAGAAAGCTGAACGCCGAAGAATCGATGCTTTTGAACTGTGGTGTTGGAGAAGACTCTTGAGAGTCCCTTGGACTGCAAGGAGATCCAATCAGTCCATTCTAAAGGAGATCAGCCCTGGGTGTTCTTTGGAAGGATTGATGCTAAAGCTGAAACTCCAGTACTTTGGCCACCTCATGAGAAGAGTTGACTCATTGGAAAAGACTCTGATGCTGGGAGGGATTGAGGGGAGGAGGAAAAGGGGACGACAGAGGATGAGATGGCTGGATGGCATCACCGACTCGATGGACGTGAGTCTGAGTGAACTCCGGGAGATGGTGATGGACAGGGAGGCCTGGCGTGCTGTGATTCATGGGGTCGCAAAGAGTCGGACACGACTGAGCGACTGAACTGAACTGAGTGACCAACACTTCCACTCCAACTTTCACTTTCAAATGTTCAGAGCACATATATATATTCATATGATATCTATCATTATATTACATACCAACACGGAGACTGTTTTCATCTTAACAGCTAACAGGACAATATATGTCAAGGAAAGAAGAGACTTGGAAAAAACAAAACTCTGCTAAGTCCTCGGGAAGGAAGTCAGCTCCCACTCCCCCTACCCCAATTTGAACTAAGAACTAAGGGTTAGCTGACACCAATGCTCAGAGCGGGAAGGAAAATTGTAAAATAGAAGGCAGAACTTGAAGCTTCTGAAGGCAACTCAGCAGAGAGGCGATGGCAGGAAAAGATGGACCGGGAGAAGATAGGGACTCAATTTAAGGACAGAAAGCTGAAACATCCACCAAGATGAAGCAAAACTTTCTCCCAGAGTCTAGTAGACTCACTGGCAATTGCATGAGTTTGGGGATGAAAACGCAGAAGGGGATGACAAGACACACTTAATGAGTAGCAGAAATTCCAAGGGGGTTTAGGGACTTCCACTGTCTACGGCATGGGAGATGCAAGGCGAGTTAATTCAGATCACGAGAGTTACAGGAACTCCAACTAACATCTGAGTTACACAGGGCTGAGCGTATACAGTTTTCTTCAGGTTTTATGTGCTTTTATTTTCCAGTGTGCAGTGGTTGAATGCTATTTTTGCAAGGCCTGCCTTCACAAGCCTTCCTAGAGATTCTAAAGATTCTCCTACCTTGCTCCAGTTTCCTGAACAGAGGTCTGACAACTCTGGTCTAGGAGAGGGACCACTGGGGGTTGGCAGAGACCATGGGTGGGCTTGCATGAAGTGGTCATGTGCAGAACGGGGAGAATTGCACACTACCGTCCTCTGGCAGCTAAACTAACTGCAGCCGAGGGAAAGCTTTCCAAAATGTGGATACTTACTGTGTTAGATACAGTAAATTGGTGAGCCCAAGGTGTAGAAACTGCAAACCCAGAATTAAATCTATCAAAATCTCAGGAGAGATTCTTTTCCCATTCATCCTATGTGGGTTTGTGCAGCTGTGTGTCAGACAAGTCATTAACAAGTAGAAATTGATGTTAAGGGTCTAAGGGCCTCCTGCAATATTTCAAATGTGAGATATGAAGAGTTTGAGTTAGAATGTGCAATAGGGAAAAAAAAAGGTGTATATCAAAGAGGTTATAAAGGAAACAGAACTGTGTGAGTGACCATCTGTAGAATTATGGAAGAATGAGAAGTGAAATATGACTTCATATTTCTTACCTGGGAGCTTAGACTGAATAACAGAAGTAGGGAAGGAAGGGTGACTGGTTTGCACAGAGGGAGATAATAAGGGTGTTTTTATTACTGTTGAGGTTCCCAGCTAAGACATGTGGGGCCAGCAATCAGATAGAAGGGTAGGGTTGAAGTTGAGAAGGAAAGTCAGGGCCACAGCTATGGGTTCGGGAAACTCCCATGTGGGTCAACTGAAGTCAATCAGGTGGGTAAGCCCTCCAGGGGAGGGAGGGGAAGTCAATACCTCGGTAACACAGTTAGCCTCCCTGAAGAATTAATTCCTTTTCTCCTTTTCAAAGATGGTTGTCAGAAAATGCCATGGAGGGGCTTAGGAGATTTTCATTTCACTTCACATGAAAATGTCATGGATTTCTAGAGTGCATGTTGAGGGAACATAGATGATCTGACGAGAACTGCAGAAGGACAAAGGAAGGAATCTTTAAATTCAGAACCCTGGGCAAGCTTTCGATCTTTCACCCAAAAAAAAATGCCCTTTAGCAGAAGCTAAAAATGTCACTTGTTACCCTTGTTTTTGCCCTAACCTAAAGCAAGTCAAGTATTTAGAATGCTGGAAGGAAGGAAGGAAGTTCCTTTCCAGAACCCCAGAGTCCGCTCTCTTTGACCTACAAAAAAGGAGGATAAGTGAAAAGCACAGCAGAGATGGAAATGAAGAAGGCCGAGCATTACTGAAGCAAAGCTTTAGAGCTCATTGAGTATTAGGAAGACTCCTGAGAATATAAATTCAGAGCGCTTGCTTTGGACTTATGGGGGGTGGGGAACATAAATCTAAAAACAACAGCACATGCAACAGAGATTTCACCATTGATTTTCACAATGAACCTAAGGCTTATTTATTTTTCTATTTATAAATACCCTTCCTGAACTTTTCTTTCTTTCCTTAAAAACTGGCTCTGCTCCCCTAAACTATGTTCCAGTCACATTTCTCTCAATATAGATCCCCTGCATCAGAACCTTTGGGATGCTTATTAAAGATATGGATTCTTGTGGACTAGAGGGATCTACTCATTCTATTTTCAACAAACAATTCACAGGATCACATTTTACACATTCAAGTTCCAGGTACATTATATGAAAAAACTCTGGCCTTCCAGAAATTCTGACCCCCATATATATGAAGGGAAATCCACTTTTCCCCACCGTTTAAATCAAGCTGGAATAAATAGCAGCTACTCCCCACCCCAGCATCCTTGCCAGGAGAATCCCATGGACAGAGGAGCCTGGCAAGCTACAGTTCACAGGATTGCAAAGAGTTGGACATGACCCAGTCTGAGCACACAAACAATGCATCTCAATAGGCTAAGTTTCTTAGACTGGGTAGATAAAATTTTAGGTCTAGAAAAATTTTATAATCCTTTAGTTTGTCGGAGTGAGCCCTATTATGGGATGGGTCCTGCCAACAAAATTCTAGAAATAACTGATACTCTGTCCGTTAAATATATATACAGGTGCACACACATACACACAGAGAACAAAAACACATTCGGGAAGTTTCCTAAATGATGATGCTGCTGGGGGTGAGGGGACTGGGTCCATATGTGGTTTTGTTGCTAGTTTTAATAACATACAAGATACAACTTTACTTTTATACAAGTTTTTTTTACTGGAAAATTTCAAAAAGAGAAAACTTTGAGTAGGGGACACAGAAAAAAAATGGACAATGGATAAAGTTAAACTAAATATCCATCAGAATTAGATATTTTCAAACTTACATAGAAAAAAAAAAACAGTACAATGCAACCCTCTCATCCTGGCCATTTACATACACTAGGTAGGTTTGCTAAGGAATATCTGTTTCTATTTATTTCTATACTTACAAAGCTCACAGCCCCTTTTTATGTTACTTAAACTGAGGCTTTTTCCAAATAAGGCAGCTTTTCACAAACCTGTTTCCCCTCCTACATCTATGTTCCCAGTGTCAGCAAGCCATAGAGGCTGCTATTTTCTAGAACTGTCATTGTATTCTATGACAAAGCACCCTTCCCTTTAGCTGAGCTGAACACTAGAAATGCTTTCAAACTAAAGTTTTCAAAGACTCCAGGCATTTTCTTACCTTTAGCTGTGGGGTCTGACAAGCAATTTTCCTTCTTCCTCTTGATTGAAACTCATTTTAAGCTTAAAGAATATTAACTGTAATCCCAATTCTCCTTCAAAGGTCCTGCAAATGATTTTTTTTTTTTTAAAAAAGCATCACTTGGTCCTTGGGGTAATAATCCATATATATGTCTCAGGACATCAGTGGATACAGAGGCATCTGAGAGTCAAGAAAATCCAGTGACCATGAAATAAACAGTCGACTGATCAGCAGTAGAAACCTTAGGGTCTTCCACCAAAGGGATGCAGGAAACATTTTAACCAGGCTGCTTTATAAAGCAATACTATGGGCAACAGTAATCAGTTCTGGAAATCTGAGTCTCTTGACCCATGAACAATAGTGTGGTCCAAATTGCCTTAGAGGCTTTATAATCTCTTTCTTGCTTTCTCCTGAACCTGACCCCATGGTAGTTTCTAGAACTCAAACTTCTTTATCAAATCTCTACGAGTTGCTCATGCTGGTCTTTTTGTATGTATATTTAATTCTACAACAGAAACTTAGTACCTAATGATGTACCAGGCACTGGGCTAAGCATTAGGGATTGAAAGAAGGAGGAATAATGTGTCCTCAATAACTTGCAAGTTAGTGGGAAAACTAGAAACCTCTGTGTTATCCTCCAGCACTCAGCTCAGGCCTCACCCCTCAACAGTGTGGACCAAATTGCCATAGAGGCTTTATCTCTTTGATCTATACCCCTGTGGTCAGCCGAATTCTAAGACAGCCTTCAAGATCGCCAGTGTACACACCTTATATAAGCCATTTTCCTTGAGAATGGGCAGGACACACTCATGGATCATGAATGTAATGGAATCTCTCTCCTGTGATTAGGTTATACTATTTGGCAAGGTTGAAGGGATACTGCAGATGTAATCAAGGTCGCAAAGCAGTTGACCATGAATTAATCAAAAGGAAGGTTATCTTGGATGGGCCTGACTCAATCAGATCCACACCCTTAGAAAAGAGGGACTGTGCTTTCTGAATCTTCTTCTGATCTTGCAGAAGTAAGCTACTGTGTTATGAGAGGGTCAGACAGCAAGGGAGTAGCCTCTAGTTGCAGACAACCACAAGGAAACAGAACTTAATCCTTCAACCACAAGAAACTAAGCTATGGACAGGCGTGTAAACGGAACAGGATCCTGAGCTCCAGAAAGGAGCATAGCCCATCCTAAATCTTGATTACAGCCTTGGGAGACTCTGAGCAGAGGATCTAACCAAACCGTACTGAGACTGCTGGCCTCCAGAAACCATGAGACAATAACTGTGCATCACTCTAAGCCCTGAGTTTGCAGTAACCTGTCACCCAGAAATAGAAAACTAGTACAAAGTTCAAAACCAGTCGAAAAGTGTGCTATGAACAAGAATCAAAATGAAGAAGGTTAAGGCCATGGTGCGTGCAAGCTAAGTCGCTTCAATTGTATCTGACTCTTTGCGAGCCTATGGACTGTCGCCTGCCAGGCTTCTCTGTCCATGGGATTTTCCAGGCAAGAACACTGGAGTGGGTTGCCATGCCCTCCTCCAGAGGATCTGAATGCATCTCCTGCATTGGCAGGCATCTTCTTTACCACTAGTTCCACCTGGGAAGTCCTAATGAAAATAAAGAAAGATATGGTCATGGTGCAAGAGGAAGAAATACATATGGTGGAGAACATATTCACCAGCTATCGAGAGACCTCAGTTCTGGTCCCAGCTCTCCACTAACTCAGTGTATGACACTGGACAAATCACTTTATCTCTCTGGGTCCCACCCAGTTAACTTAAGTATAAAATAGAGGGTTGAACTAGATAAACTCTGTGTGTACACTCCATTGCTCCAGTCATGTCTGACTCTTTGTGACCCCATGGACTGTAGCTCACCAGGCTCCTCTGTCCATGGGATTTTCCAGGCAAGAACACTGGAGTGGGTTGCCATGCCCTCCTCCAGGGGATCTTCCTAACCCAGGGATTGAACCTGTGTCTCTTGTGTCTCCTGCATTGCAGGTGGGTTCTTTACCACTAAGCCACTGAGGAAGCCTCTCCAATCTCCAAGGTTCTTCAAGTCTATACAACTATGTCCCCTGCAGCATGGACTGCTAGCCTTCCATCCATACCACACCAAATGATAGCTGCCATGAGCCCCCAAGAAACAGGAACTTATGAAGAACATGCTTTGGAAGAGGAGAGGGAACCCTGCTGTCTTTCCTCTTCTTCTAAATGTCTTTACAGTGACATGAGCAATACAGAGATACCTCCAAACCTATACAACCTAGAAAGACTCATCATAAAACTACGCTCAACATCAAGACCTCAAAAAGGTCCCTGATCTCATGGTCCCTGATCTCATAGCCCTCGAGGAGCATCTGATCACAAGCATCTTGAAACATCACTTTTATGTATCAAATTGTACAACAGCTACCATGTATTGAACACCTGATACTAAAGCCCAATCTCAGATCTTTCTGTACCCCTTGTGGCACTGAAGGTTACACAGTCACTAAGCAGGGGTGACAATTCTAACCCAGGACTATCTCAGGCTAGAGCTTATGCTTCTTCCTTGTATGATACTTGCACTGGGGTCATGCCCTCACCACTCATTTATACATCACACCAGAGAGTGACCAATCATCCTAGTTTGCCCAGGGCTGAGAGGTTTCCCAGGATGCCAGACTTTCAGGGCTAAAACTGGGTATATATTCCAGGAAAACTAGGATGAGTCAGCCTCTCTAGCACCTGTGCCCAGGGCTGGGGATGCACAACTGGAGCCCAAAGGACATGTGCAGATACCAAGCACAAAACCTTCTCTGAGAGTTAAGACACGTTTCACTTCTTAGACACAATCCCATGGGAGGGACCCAAGTAGAGTCTGTCAATGTTGTCATTCAGTCACTAAGTCGTGTCTGCCTCTTTGTGACCCTATGGACTGCAGCACACCAGGCTTCCCTGTCCTTCACTATCTCCCAGAGTTTGTTCAAATTCATGTCCATTGAGTTGGTGATGCTACCCAACCGTCTCATCCTCTGCTACCTGCTTCTCCTTTTGCCTTCAATCTTTCCCAGTATGAGTCTTTTCCAATGAGTCAGCTGTTTGCATCAGGTGGCCAAAGTATTGGAGTTTCAGCTTCAGCATGAACCCTTCCAATAAATATTCACGACTGATTTCCTTTAGAAATGACTGGTTTGATCTCCTTGCAGTCCAAGGGACTCTCAAGAGTCTTCTCCAGCACCACAATTTGAAAGCATCAATTCTTCAGCACTCAGTCTTCTTTATGGTCCAACTCACATCCATACATGACTACTGGAAAAGCCATAGCTTTGACTAGATGGACTTCTGTCATATAAGCAGACACTACATACAGAGTCTGTCCTTGAAATCTCTTGAAAGAAACATGCTCATGATTCTAAGTTACAGGCCCATCTGTCTACTGAGAAGTCTTCCTACACTTGCATACCAGGGTTTCTCAGTCATCTGCCAACCCGCGGTCACTCAAACTAGTACACCGCCTACAATACCAGAGTGTATGAAGCTTACTCCTGGCGAACTCCAGGAGGTGGTAAAGGACAGGGAGGCCTGGCGTGTGGTCCATGGGGCTGCAAAGAGTCAGACACAACTTGGCGACTGAACAACCACAGCATGAAGCTTAACCATTCTCCCTGCAGCCAACACTGCTCTTCGATCTGTCTGATACCCAAATCCTCCAGGTGCAACTTAAACCTTTCCACAGGGCTACTGTTGCTCTGTTAGTGATTCCAATCTCAAACCCATTAAATCTCTTATAGATCTAATGACAAAACCTGAACTCACATACAGGGCTCTTGGACATCTCTTGGAACTTCCTAATTCTGTACACTGGAGACAAGGAAAACAGGCAGTGAAGTCTGTAGCTGGGGCCATATTTACTCTAAAAGCTATATCCATAGTCAAGTAAAACCTAAACCTGATCACTCTGTTTCTAACTTGGAACTGAACATAGGGGTCCAGGGTTGAAATGGACTGGACTTTGGGTCTTCAGCTCTGGTAGACTACAAAGCCAGCATCTCCCACTGACCTGGGCTCATTTCCGGTTCCAGTAGCTGAACCTCTTGATCACTTTTTAACAGAAGGAAGAGCTGAGTGTTCACAGTGCCAAAACCAAAATGCCTCTTTTGACCTGGATATTTAAGCATTCAAACAAGTTATACCAAGAGTTCCTATTACCAGATGACCCAAGCTGGGAGCTGAGGGTTCATACTGGAGGAGTCTCAGTCTGAGATTCAGCCTGTTCAAAACACAGTGAGATCTGGCAGCCACAGGGCAGCTGCCATGGACTCTGGGTGATGGGTGCCTCGTGCCTCAACTCACCTAGGCCAAAGCCATTACTTCTTAGTTTTAGGGTCTGAAATAATACCGGGCTTCCAGGTGATACAGTAGTAAAGAATCTGCCTGCCAATGCAGGAAACACAAGAGATGTGGGTTTAATCCCTGGGTCAGGAAAATCCCCTGGAGAAGGAAATGGCAACCCACTCCAGTATTCTTGTCTGGGGAACCCCATGGACTGAGGAGCCTGCTGGACTACAGTCCATAGGGTTGCAAAGATTCAGACACGCCGGAGCATGCAGCTTCAATAAATAATATTACAGCTTTTCCTCATTTGAACATTAAATAATTTGAAAAATGAAACTGGCAGATTGAGGTTCAAAATATCACTTTCATTACTGATAAAGGTCACACTGAAAGATGTGGCTTAGTGAGAAAGCCAATAGGCTGGGAAGTGAAACACAGAATTAGGCCAATTTGCACACACTTCTCAGTAGAAGTGGAGAAGACTTGCTCCTGGAAGAACAGTGGAGAAAACGATTCTCTGCAGTGAAGCATCCCAAGGCAGAGAGGAGGGTTTTGGGGGTAGGGAGAGCGAGGCTACTTGCACCTGATTTATTCTTCCTAAACTCACCAATCAGGTAAATCACTCCCTTCCCACATCTGTATGAATAAAGGGGCTGAAGGGTGGGTAGAAGTAATTGATCTTCCTCACCTTGAAGAAAACGACATGTCTGTACTAAGTTCAGAGCTCCGGGTTAGAAATGTCCTTGAGCCACTGAGACAAGAACGCTGATTAGGATTTTCAGAAAGGAAAAAAAAAAAAAAAAGTCAGGCTGAACTGGGTGGTAAAAACTGTTAAGTGCTCTGGGATGAAAAAGGAGGGAAGGGGAAGGGATGGTACTCAGGGCAGGCTTCTCCAGGTGGGGAGACCTCGGGTAGAATGAGAGAGGGAAAAATAATTTAAATAGCAAAAAGAGGAAGAGATGATATTCTTAACAAAGAAAAAGCCAACAAGAACAGAGAAGTGCAGTTTGAAGGACAGGGGGGAGTTAGAAGAGAAAGGAGATGGAAAGCTTCCACCAATCTGAGCAGCTAAGGGGTTAACGCTGGACACAACCGGAAGCTAGAGGGGTTCCTTAGCTGGAAGTAACAGGCATACACTGGAGTGAACGCATTTGGGAGCCAAAATTCCAGCTCCCTAAAATGCCTGTTTAAATACATAAAGTGAAAGTGAAAGTGTTAGAATGTTAGTGTGTTAATGTCAGAATGAGTCACGAGTGTCGGACTCATTGCAACCCTACGGGCTGTTGCCTACCAGGCTTCTCTGTCCATGGAATTCTCCAGGCAAGAATACTGGAGTGGGTTGCCATTCACTTCTCCAGGGCGTCTTCCTGACCCAGGAATCGAACCCAGGTCTCCTGCATTGTAGGCAGATTCCTTACTGTCTGAGATATCAGCTCCCTTAAATACACAATCATGCTTTATCACATGTAGAGTTCATACCTATACAAATCAAAATTATGACTCTACTATGTGTAAAAAGTAAAACTATAATTGTTAGAGGAAAAAAAAACCATTTATACAAGACATTTTTATTTTCCAAGGAAATGAACATTTTTGACAGGGCCAAGCTTTTACACTGGCTTTGGTGTGCAGTACGAGGTCACCGTGGGTGCTCAGCAGGTGTGCCTTGAGGAAAGTCCCTCTGGCAGAAGTTCAGAGTGGCTCCAATGAGAAGCAGAAGCAGGCAAAGAGCCATCTGCAAAGATACCTGAAGGTGCTCTCTGGGCCCAGGGTCCTTGAGAATCCCTTGGGAGATGCTTGAGGGTTGGCCAAAATCTCCCAGGCACAGTTTACAGGGCCAGGATTTCAGAGATAATCCCGAGGTGTGAAGTATTTTATAAATTCTACCTTCTTTAGTCAAACTTCTGGGAACTTTTTCAAGTTGGAGTGTAGCTACCTTCTCCCTCTAGCTGAGGCAATAGTGAGAGAAAAATAAGTCCTCAGAAGTCTCAATTGAGGACTTCCCTGATGGCGCAGTGGATAAGAATTCTCCTGCCAGTGCTGGGCACATGGGTTGGACTCCTGATCCAGGAGGATCCCGCATGCTGCAGAGCAACTAAGCCCGTGTGCTACAACCAGTGAGGCTGCTCTTGAAGCCTGGGAGCCACAGCTACAGAGCCCACATGCCGCAACTTCTGAAACCCACCTGCCCTAGAGCCCAGGCTCCAAAACAAGAGAAGCCAGGGCAACGTGAAGCCTGAGAACTGCAAGGAAGAGCAGACTCCACTTCCACAATTAAAGAAAAGCCTCAGCTCAGCAAGGAAGACCCAGAGCAGCCAAAAACAAATTGAAAATTCCCGTGGTGGATTCATGTTGATGTATGGCAAAACCAATACAATATTGTAAGGTAATTAGCCTCTAATTAAAATAAATAAATTTAAATTTAAAATTTTTTTAATTAATTTTTAAAAAAGTAAAAATTTTTAAAAAGAAGTCTTGATTGCTGCTGTCATCCCGCAGTCTAGTCCCTCCCCCACAGCTCCTCTTTTCAGGGTGGAGAATCAGCCCCCCTTTTCCCCATCTCTCCCCTTCATAACCTACTTTCAGCCCCTGGGAGTCTGGGGAGAGGAAGATTTCCGTAAAGAGCTTCCCAGAATCTCAGATGTCACCCCAGGATAATAATGTCCTGACCCCACGTTCGGCCTCCATTACTTTCCAGCACGCACAGGGCTTTGCATGCACCTGCTCCTTCCTGACCTTTCTGGCCATGCCACCAGAGGCTGTGTTTCTCTCCTCTGCCCCAGGGCAGGAACCTGCATCCCAGCAGGGCTGCAAGACGCTCCAGGGCCCTTCTGCTTTGATCTGCTGCTCACGGTCTGCATGAGTGCCCAAGGATACTTCTGGCCTGCAGGGCCCTTCTGCTTTGATCTGCTGCTCACGGTCTGCATGAGTGCCCAAGGATACTTCTGGCCTGCAGGGCTGCACTGGCAAGAGTCTCAGCCTTGACTGCTAGGAGCAAGATCACAGAGGGCGGGGAGCGAAGCGGGTGAACGCACTCTCCACGCGCACTCCAGGTGACTGCAGAGCCCCTGGGGACAGCTGCACCCTGGCACTCCAGCAACAAATCTAGCAAAGCGCCCAGTGAGATGGGCCATAAGACAGATCCTCCTTCAATTCCTTTGGACTATAGAATTGGAATAATAGGAGGGGCCTTGGAGGCCATCTGCCCAAATTCTTATCTATAATGGCGAACATCTTCCGATTCACATGACGGCCACTGGAATAGAACAGCCCATCTTTCCTAAGGAAAACTCCAGCTCTTCGACTGGTTCCTACAGTGAACACAAACTATAGACAGCAAACCTGAGACAAACTTCTATTCTCCTCGGAAAGTCCTTCCCCGGTCTGCACAATTCCTTCCTGACTGTTCCCACAAGCAGCATCAGCAGCTGCTGGTTGACTCACTCGCTCCTAACTAAGAAGGATTTCTTGGCTTTTTCTCCTCCCAGTTGCAAAGCTGGGGACACATTCTGGTGTCTCAGGGGCCCCTTAAAAGTGCAGTGATCATGTCCAGGGCACGGAGGGGCTCCTACTGTCCCTGAGCCACTGCTGTGCATCTCTCCTTGTGGCCAAGACAGGCAGGGACACCAACGGCTGACAGACTCACGGCCATGCACTAGGGCAGAGAACAAGGACTCTGGGTCAGACTGACCAGGTTCCAATACCAACTTTGTCAATTATTACCTGTGTGACCTTGAACAACTTACAGGACATTTCTAGTCCTGATTCATCCTGTGTGAAACTGGGATAATAATGCCCTCCTTATCAAGCTACTGTGAAATTAGGTGAGATGCTATATGTAAAAAGCACTGCACAGATTAAGAGAACAATTACTGGTTGCTATTACTGTTGTTAGGACTACACAGCGTCCATGGGTTAGATTGGACTAGGGGAAAACAAGGTCTGTATTGCTCTTTATGTTCTGCTATTGGTCTCTTCTTTCCAGCAGAGTCCTAGCCATCTGGACTGAAAGCTGTTCTCCCCATTTCCCCACTGGTGGGAAGGGAAAATAAACATCATTCCCCTGGTGCATTAGAATTATATCCTTGGAGAGCTTGGCTCCTGCCAGGAATGGGTCTGCTGCTCTGCAAGTTAGAGAGAACTTCTTGGTCGATGCCAGGACGCCAGTTGCATTCACAAGGGGGAGTGGGGTTCAGACACAACGCAGAGGGTAGTGGGACCAACCCTCAATGTTTCACTTCTGCTCTTCCGTATCCTCATAGATGGGGTCATCTCACAGCCTATCCTGTTGGTACCAGTGGAATTCCCACTCCTCATCTTTAGCCCCTCATGCCTAGTCTACAAGCCTCTGCTAATTGGTAGAAAGTGATGCTAGAAATCGTTTCCTGAAATCGATGGATATCACTGAGATGCTGGGGATGGATGCAGTTAGCGGTCCTCTGTTCCACGTGCTTTCTCAGGAACACAGGGCCCTTTGTGCAAAGCTCCAGAAGGAGCTCTTGCTTCCTGAATGCACACTGCTTTCCTCCTGCTGCTGCTGTTGAAACTGGCTGCCCAAAGGCTGCCACTCTACTATGCTGACAACCAAGTCCTGCCCTAAATGAAAAAGCACAGGCTTCGGGGGCTCTCACCAAGTCTGCAACTCACTTTTCTATGATGGGATTCAGTGGCCTAACTCAGGATATGGAGACTCAGCCACATGTGGCCTGTTTCCTGGCCACCCCCCCCCCATTTCCCACAGAAGGTCCACTCCCCTCCCCTGCATCCACTCTGGCCTCCCACCTACAGTTGACCTTGGTCCCATCTGTGATTGTCTCCATCAGAAGAACAAATTGTCTCCATCAGAAGAACAAATGGGTGCTAAGGATTTGCACAGGAGGGAAGAAGGGACTACCCCGGTGGTGGAGTAGCTAAGACTCCATGCTGCCGATGCAGGGGGCCCAGGTTTGATCCCTGGTTGGGGAACTAGATCCCGCCTAAGAGTTCAGATGCCACAATTAAAGATCCCCCATGCCACAGCAAAGACCTGAAGCAGCCAAATAAAGAAATAATTATTTTTCTTTAAAAAAAAAAAAAAGATATAAGAAGAAAGAAGAAAAAATAAGAAAACAAGTGTTTTCTTTTAAAGAGACAAAGGAGATCAGAGCCTATTTCTGAAGTGTTTCCTACTTTGGAGACCAGTATACATCACCTAGACCCCGCCTGCCAATGCAGAAGACATAAGAGATGCAGGTTTGATCCCTGAGTCAGGAAGATCCACGGCAACCCACTCTAGTATTTTTGCCTGGAGAACCCCATGGACAGAGGAGCCTGGCAGGCTGCACTCCATGGGGTCGCAAAGAGTCAGACACAACTGAAGCAACTTAGCACGCACGCATGTACATCAGCTAGAGCCCCAGCAGAACCCTAGACCCTAGGAGCTCTGGTGAAGAGATTTTTCAGGATTATAAACCACATGGCCTGGACCACAATCTTGCTGCACCATGAGACAGGGATGCTTGCTTTTTATGACTATTTCCATTTTCCCTGAACCTGAGCAATCAGGATTTCAGTGTTTTATGCTCCCGTGGGTGCCCGAATTTCACACACCCTCAGCCCCACTCACCAGGCCCTCAATTCCTCCCACCCCTTCTCTCCAGATCACTCCGCTGGCTCTCATATCTCCATTGTGCTTTATCCTGGGGTGTTAGAGACCTTCACAACCTCACCCAAAACCCGAGTCAAACTGCTTCCCAGTACGCCAGACCTCTGCCAGTCTTCCCTAAGCCATGCTTTTAATCAGAAAACACAACTAGAGGTGCCAGGCGCTGCTGGAGGCTGTCAGGCTGGCAGCAGAGCCTGGCAGAGTCAAGCAGCCACTGGGCAAGGAACTGGGGACTGACTTGCCCCAGACCAAAGACAGGAAGAGGAAGGACTTGTATGTTTTCTCCTACAAAATTTCGCTTTCTTTTGAGAAGTGAAGATATTGAACTAAATGATCTCTAATTACTCCTCCTCCGTGTTCCCCTAGTAGGCACACACACTGAAACACAGAAAGAGGAAGGGATCCATTTAAATGGACGTGTACTTACATGTGTACAACTGTGTACAGGGGATGCAGGGACCCTGCGGGGACAGATTACAGATGCAAGGCCCCGAGAGCCTACTTTGAGTCCTCAGAAAATATAATAGCTACAACGGTCCCCGCCACCATGCCCACCTGCCACGCTTCCCTTTTTCCCACACTGAGTGGCCTGGGTTCACACCAGAATCTTCCTGAACAGGGGTCAGCTCACTCCACCCCACTCACACCTGTTTAAGGTGACCAGTGCTGACCTCCAGGCCAGCTTCCCTCACCTCCTCTGCTTCCAGTTGCTTCTGCTTCTGACACCACTTCCTGGCTGGACTGGGCACCAGCCTTTCTTAGGCTTCTTAAGGCCGAGCCTTGCCCTTGAGCTGCTGTATTCTTTTAGCTCAGAGATATATTTGACCATGACCCCCCATAACTGGGATAACCAGAATTTGCAAAATCTCTCCAAGAATCTAAATTTTCATCAAGCCACAGCTAGCCTCCAATCTCGGTGCATTCTCAAGGATATTCAAGGTCAAACTCTAACCTCATCCACGATACTGTCCCCAGAGAAAGCTGACATCCAGCAGACCTGATATTTTCATCAGCATCTGCAAGAACAATCTTCACTTTTTCCACTGGAAAATTGCTCCTTGACCCACATTCAGTGTCTTTCTGCTGCAACTGCATTTCAACAAAAATATTATCTTGACTTTTCAAGAGATTTTTGTTTTTAACTCTCTGGAATTACCCTCAGTAACCCAGCCTCTTGCAAAACAAAAGAACAAGGAACTACTAAACAGAGTTAACAAAATCTCAATTAGGTCGGGTTTAACAGGAAGGAAGAATCACTAAAAGCCTTTATTCTTGTATCCAACCTCCACTTCCTCCTTAGCATGTCAAAAAAAAAAAAAAAATTCTAGAGTTGCACAGACATTGCAACTGTAGTAAAGAACATTGAAAAGATAAAAAACAAAATCACCTACATTCCCATCGCCCTCACAAAGTTTCTATTTTCATTCTTCTAATCTCTGCCTAACCATGAAAATAAATGCTACTCAGTTGGATATAGCTCTGACACGATATTTGTAGGTTTGCTTTCATTTTAGGTTATAAACAATTTTTTCCACTATTGCTGCAAACTCTTCAATTATAACTCTTAATGGTTACAGAACAGTCCGTTGATTTGATGAGCTTAACTTATTTCATGCTTTTCTAATATTGGACTTCTGGGCAATTTTCAGATTTTCTCTAAGACAGTGCTGCAACAAATATCATGGTGCATAAAGCTTTACCCCTTTATCAGATTATTTCTTTAAGAGCAATTTCTAGGAGAGAAATCCCTGTATCAAAGCATAAACCTTTCATGGCTCTGAAAATATTTTGTCCTATCCCATTCCAATCAAGCAATATTCTTGTTCCCCACCATTGGAATTTATAAGCACAGAGGAGGGGAATGTCTGGGCATGAATTTTTAAAACATGAAAAAACTATTTCAAAAAGTAACCAAACCTTCATACCCAAGCCCCATATGAAGAGGAAAATTCCAATCAATTTCCTCAGACTCCTTCCTGTCCTTACTGAGGCCAGATCATGACCTTCCCACATTACACTTCATGGGTCATTCCTATTCTTTCCCTCCAGGATCCAACAGCAAGAAGATAACACCCCCTCCCTCCGGCCACAGGCTGGACAATTCTGCCCAGCACTGAGGACAGATTTTTTTCTATGTCTGGGTCTTTTTCTCCTGACTTTTCATGCTACTACTGTTTACTTTCTGCTAGCATCAGTAGCAGAGGAGGCAATGGCACCCCACTCCAGTACTCTTGCCTGGAAAATCCCATGGACGCGGGAGCCTGGTGGGCTGCCATCTATGGGGTCGCACAGAGTCAGACACGACTGAAGCAACTTAGCAGTAGCAGCAGCAGCATCAGTAGATTCCTCTCCCTCCTTGTCCAAACCCAGCCTGTCCTTCCAGTTGCCCTGACAACTCCATCATTCCACTGAGCCCCTGATGTCCTAAACATGAAACCACTCTCTTTCTAGTTCCTTTAGTTTATTCAAGTCTCAATGTCTCTATCACTGTTATGTCATAGTTCTAACACTTAGTGGGGCATGGGGAGGGTGGACAATGACCTTTTCCAAAGGAAACAGAGGAGGAGACTATTATTCAAACTCTCAATAAAAGCATTAAGCATGAAAGGGCTGAGAGAAACAATAATAAAATGGATACCCTCCCAAGCCACCAGCCAGGAAAAAGAAATAAGATGCCTTTCTTCAACAAAATTATTAAGTTTGAAGATTTCTGTTTAGTAAATGCAAGTTTATGCAGCTGAAGCAACTCCAAGCTAGTGATGCTTGCCAGATCCCAGAAGTCCCAGAAACTGGGCAGCCTGAGAGAACTAGGCGGAACAGCGAGGCCACCTGAATTGAAATTCTCCACAAATATCTACCTTCATATCCTAGTTGAAGGACACTCACAAAGTCAATAACTTGCTGGTGTCAGAGAAGACATTTGGCACAAGCCAGTGCTTGGCAGTACTCAGGTTGAGGTAAAAATCAAAGTAGACTTCCAGACGATTCCATATCCCTGACAACACAGTGCCTAAGCTTCAGATCTCTAGACTGCGCCTACTCAGGCTTATACAAAAAAAAAAAACAACAACAATGGCTATCTATTTTTTCTTTTTAGTTCATCCATATTAAACATAATGTCATCTTTGGTAGGATTTGGTAAGAATGTGGATAAAACACACAGAAATTCATGTTCTAGGACTTGGAAGCAGAATAAGAAGATGTAGACAAATCTACAAAAGAAGGCAATCCCCAGTTAAGCATTACCACTCCCATCTGGCCCTGGCTCAATGGTATAGATTCTGCCTGAAATGCAGAAGAAGACCGAGGTTTGATCCCTGGGTCAGAAAGATCCCCTGGAAAAGGGAATGGCAACCCAATCCAGTATTCTTGCCTGGAGAATTCCATGGACAGAGGAGCCTGGCGGGCTATAGTCCATGGGGTTACATGGAGTCAGGCATGACTGAGCAACTAACACTTTCTAGCACTTTATGGACTCTGTGGGAGAGGGAGAGGGTGGGGACATTTGGGAGAATGGCATTGAAAAATGTATAATATCATGTATGAAACGAGTCGCCAGTCCAGGTTCGATGCACGATACTGGATGCTTGGGGCTGGTGCACTGGGACGACCCAGAGGGAGGGTATGGGGAGGGAGGAGGAAAGAGGGTTCAGGATGGGGAACACAGGTATACCTGTGGCGGATTCATTTCGATATTTGGCAAAACTAATACAATATTGTAAAGTTTAAAAATAAAATAAAATTTAAAAAAATAATAATAATAAAAAATAAAAATCTCAACTCACTGAACAAAGATACAAGATCAAGGTCAAATCTCTACCCTCTCAGAGCACAAAGTTCAGTTTACCTGATGTTTTACAGAAACACTAATATCTTTAATTGAAGACTAAAGAATTTCTGCTGGATCATTGAAAAAGCAAGAGAGTTCCAGAAAAACATCTATTTCTGCTTTATTGACTGTGCCAAAGCCTTTGACTGTGTGGATCACAATAAACTGTGGAAAATTCTGAAATAGATGGGAATACCAGACCACCTGACCTGCCTCTTGAGAAATCTGTATGCAGGTCAGGAAGCAATAGTTAGAACTGGATACAGAACAACAGACTGGTTCCAAATCTGGAAAGGAGTACGTCAAGGCTGTATATTGTCACCATGCTAGTTTAACTTATATGCAGAGAACATCATGAGAAATGCTTGGCTGGATGAAGCACAAGCTGGAATCAAGATTGCCGAGAGAAATATCAATAACCTGAGATATGTAGATGACACCACCCTTATGGCAGAAAGTGAAGAGGAACTAAAAAGCCTCTTGATGAAAGTGAAAGAGGAGAGTGAAAAAGTTGGCTTAAAGCTCAACATTCAGAAAACTAAGATCATAGCATCCGGTCCCATCACTTCATAGCAAATAGATGGAGAAACAGTGGAAACAGTGGCAGACTTTATTTTGGGGGGGCTCCAAAATCAGTGCAGATGGTGACTGCAGCCATGAAATTAAAAGACTTACTCTTTGTGTCTTTTAATTTCATGGCTGCAGTCACCATCTGCACTGATTTTGGAGCCCCCCAAAATAAAGTCTGCCACTGTTTCTGGGACGACCCAGAGGGATGGTATGGGGAGGGAGGAGGGAGGAGGGTTCAGGATGGGGAACACATGTATACCTGTGGCGGATTCATTTTGATATTTGGCAAAACTAATACAATTTTGTAAAGTTTAAAAATAAAATAAAATTAAAAAAAAAAAAAAAGAGACTTACTCTTTGAAAGGAAAGTTATGACCAACCTAGACAGCATATTAAAAAGCAGAGACATTACTTTGCCAACAAAGGTCCGTCTAGTGAAGGCTATGGTTTTTTCAGTGGTCATGTATGCATATGAGAATTGGACTATAAAGAAAGCTGAGCACCAAAAAATTGATGCTTTTGAACTGTGGTGTTGGAGAAGACTCTTGAGAGTCTCTTGGACTACAAGGAGATCCAACCAGTCCATCCTAAAGGAAATCAGTCCTGAATGTCCATTGGAAGGACTGATGTTGACGCTGAAACTCCAATACTTTGGCCACCTCATGCAAAGAGCTGACTCATTGGAAAAGACCCTGATGCTGGGAAACATTGAAGGCAGGAAGAGAAGGGGACAACAGAGGATAAGATGGTTGGATGGCATCACCGACTCAATGGACATGAGTTTGAGTAAACTCCAGGAGTTGGTGATGGACAGGGAGGCCTGGCGTGCTGCGATTCATGGGGTCGAAAAGAGTCGGACACGACTGAGTGACTCAACTGAACTGAAAGAATTTCCACAGTCTAGAAGCCTGCAGCTCTATTTGAGGAAAATTTCAGCAAGTTAGAAGTCAGTTTGGTAGAGAAGGGCTTCCCAGTTGTGGCACTAGTGGTAAAGAACCCAATGAAAGAGACGTAAGACATGGGAGTTCAAACCCTGAGTCAGAAAGATCCCCTGAAGAAGAGAATGGCAACCCACTCCAGTATTCTTACCTGGAGAATTCCATGGACAGAGGAGCCTGGTGGGCTACAGTCCATGGGGTTGCAAAGAGTCGGACACGACTGAGTGCCCAATGCTTTGGTAGGGAACGGTGAGGAAGTAAAGAAAAAGGAACGGGGGTGGGGGCAGCAGCATGATTCCCTACCATGGGTCAAGCATTTCACCTTTATCAGTTCACTACAAGGAAGCTGTTATTTTCGCCACTAGCAAATAAGGAAGCAAAACAGAAAGGATAAGTAAGTTGTTAAAACCAAGCAAAAATACGTGGCAGAACCACATCTGAACTCGGACCTGGTGCTTCCTCCTCCTTCCAGATCCCCACATAGCTGGATTCACACACCAGAAGTCCACTAAAGTCAACCCCTGCGGGAACTGCAGAAATTCTAGAACATAAACTCCACAGAAGCAGATAAGCCTCAGAAGAGAAAGGGCCACACACATGCTCAATAAATGTCAGCTGTCATTGTTAGCTCCATATGCTCACTCAGAAAGTAAATTTGGATCCCCAATTAGTTTCGCTCTGCTGTAATAATAGCTACTATTCATTTTGTGTTTACTCTCCATCGGGCACCATGGTAAGTGCTTGAAATGATTTATTTCATTTCCACAAGATTTCTCCGAAGTAAAATTTATTATTCCCATTTTACAAACGAGGAAATGGAGGCTCAGAAAGGAAAAACTCGTCTAACATTAGAAAACCAACATATGACAGAATTAGGTGTCAAACAGACCTGGGCCCCCATGGCCTGGTCTCTTCATCATTCCATTGTCCTGCCTTTCACCACTCCCCTCACCCCCAACCGCTAATGAAACTCAGTAGCTTTACAGACCATAAATCAGAACAGGTGATGTAGATAAAGGGGGGGGGGAGGGGAATGGGATGAACTTCTTCATATAAAGTGTATCTCGCAAAGCAGGGGCTTAGCAGAAGTTCTCAGAGATGAAAAGAGAATGAAATAAGCGTTCAAGGCAGGCAGACGAGCTATCACAGCCTGCGATGTGGCATGGCATTACTGTCCACAGGCAGACCAGCTATCACAGCCTGGCACGTGGCATGGCATTACTGTCCACAGCGCAAACCCGAACTGCTCTGGCATCCTCTGGTGCACTTCAAAGGCCACGTAAGCTCAGGAAGTGTGCAGTCCATGTTGTCAGAGAGGAACAGGAATTTGTCAAATCTGAAGGCAGAAAGCAGGATCAGTTGAAAAACATAATGTTCTTATAGAAGTTTTCAGATCCAGGTACAAAGTGACTACTTAGTCTCAAAGAAATGACGTCTTGAGTCCTGATGACAAATTGAAATTAAAATGGAGTGACCACAGTTCAGGCATACATGACTGCAGTCAGGCAGTAATCAAAGATCTGGTCTCTGACACATCCCTGTACCACTGAGAACCTGAACTTCTTTGAGCGGTACCTGACCCAAGGACATCACCAGCTGTGTTTAGAACAACATCCACTCTCCCCTTGTAACTATAGGGTCTCCCTTTGTAACTACGCAACCATTTCAGACCCCAACTAATCCTTACTTAACAAGCATCCTTACTTCTTCCCAGCTCCAATTATAATTCTTGACTTGAAAAGAAAATTTCATGTAACTAACTGTAACCTTGCAGTCTTTTGCCTTTGTGAGCCTCCTCCATTTTGCAGTGCTGCTGCTGCTAAGTCACTTCAGTCGTGTCCGATTCTGTGCGACCCCAGAGACGGCAGCCCACCAGGCTCCCCCGTCCCTAGGATTCTCCAGGCAAGAACACTGGAGTGGGTTGCCATTTCCTTCTCCAATGCGTGAAAGTGAAAAGTGAAAGTGAAGTCGTGTCCGACTCCTAGCGACCCCATGGACTGCAGCCTACCAGGCTCCTCCATCCATGGGATTCTCCAGGCAAGAGTGCTGGAGTGGGGTGCCATTGCACCTGAGCCAGTAGAACAGAAATTTCTCAAGCCACAAGGCATAGAGTAAATATGTAATGCTACAGGACACCATGGAGGAGTTTGCTAGAATCACTGCAAGCAGCACACACAGCCAGCCCAGCCACAGCAGAGCCATGACCATCTGGTGAGAATGAGAAGCTGGAAGAACGGATGAGCGGAGGACAGAGCAATGTCACAGACGTGCCTCTGACAGGCAGTGTCCTGGGGGAAGCCGGAGACCAAAGGAGAACACGTCATGGCTTCATGCCATGCACCCTCCAGCCCCAAGGTCCCATCATCACACCAAAGGATGGTATAAACACATGAAGCTCAGGACAGGTGTTCTTCTCCTTCAAAAGCGAGCTGAGGCATTTGACTGAGATATATAGAGATATATGCTTAAAAAAAAAAAAAAAAAGTAGCGTGCCATGACATTTAAATTTATTAGCTGACAAACACGGTGTTATACCATCTGCTGTTCTGTGCTAAACTTCCTGTAACTAAAGATGCACAAACCCTAGAGAATAAGCATTAGGTAAAATAGATTCATTTCATATAATTGAACATAATTGTGCATGTAATGTTTTAACGTAATATTACTCAACAGCTGTGCAAATAATAGAAGGGTTATTCCCCATAGACCATATGCTGGCGATGAGATAAAGGCAGCACTCTAACCGACCGGTGAACCCACAGCCTCGCTGGGATGACATGATGGCTTGCTTTAGAAAAAAGAGGCGGGGACAGGGGGAGGGGGCAAGTTAAAAGCAGAAATGGAAGCAGAGCACCAGAGAATTCAAAAGCCAAGGGGTGACATTATCCTCTGATGCCCAGTGCAGAGAAGGGACAGTGGCCTTGCATTTTGTCACCCTTAGCCCCTGTCACCCTCTGTTCTTCCCAAGGTTAACTTTGCGTGGCCTCTCTTCCTTCTCCATAATTTTTATGATGCTTTCAATATTCTCCTTTGATAACCACACGCTGACTAACCACAAGGAGACACATCTCTGCTTTTACATTCTGTTTTACAATAATATGACAAGTGAGCTCTGGAGCCAGAATCTCTGAATCCTTAAATGACTCTAGTTTTTGCCTTCTCAATAAACTTTTTCAGGGATCTTCATGTAAATCATAAACTTTCTCCATTCTATGGGTAGAATTCTTTATACCCATTTTAGAGATGAGAAAACTGAGGCTTAGTGTTTCAGTCAATCAACAAGTGTTTCCTTAGTACCTAGTATGGGCCAAATTTGTATAAGTCCTTTGCCTACAGTAGGACAAGCACAGAATGGCAAATCCAAGAATTAAGACGTAATGCTTTGTTCTTTACATTAGCTCTTTTAGTGCTTCACTGCTAAATGACTTTGGACAAGCTGCTTAATATGCCTAAAACTCATATTCAACGTTTATGAAAGAAGAAGAAAAAAATCAATTAATTGAAATGTGTCTACATGTACCCCTTTGATCAGATATAAAAAGCTTTAACTGAGTAAGCTTCAGGAGTTGGTGATGGACAGGGAAGCCTGGTGTGCGGCAGTCCATAGGGTCGCAAAGAGCTGGACACAACTGAGTGACTGATCTGAACTGAACTGAACATCTGACCAAAATCAGTCCATAAGCATCAAGTCAATGTAGTCTACCTCAGCCCCTGATTATTCTATTCATTCTATTCCACCCTTTCCTATAAAGCTTGTTACTATTTCTTTTCAAACGTGCTTGGCTATAGCGGCCATTTCAAGTCTGTGGAGTAAGATGAGATATATATTTTTTCTGATATCTTATGCTAAGAAGTGTCTTACCTGCAGGCTAACTATTGTAAATTGCCTCAATGTTCACTATATTATACATGTCACATTGTTCTGCCTATAATATTAAAACTTGGTCTCTTGGAAAATATTATAAAGGAATTTATACATAAATATTAATAGGTGCAATAAAATAAGAACAGCATAACAGTATTTCAGTACTAGAAGTTAAATGTGTTAGAGCCTAAGGAGAGTCTTTTACCCTTTTCCCTTTTGTTAAATGACTTTAAATTCACTTAAGATGATGAAATTATAAAAATGAAGATAAAATACAAAAATATATTTATTACAATATATCAAGGGGAAGAGTTAGTGGCTTAGAAAGCCCCAAAATGACAAAAGTACAATATTCTAGAATTGAAACAAGTCATCACAGTTACTCAAATACTGTTCTCCACCACAGAGTCATGACTTTGTTACTAACACTCAGATAAATATAATAATCTCAAACTATTTAAAGGCTGGGTGAAGGTTATGAGGAAAGAGTTACTGAAGCCAATAAATATCAGACTTGGAGCTGACATTTGGTCTCAAATTCCCAGTGTCTGCAAAAATTCCAGCACAGGTGTACCATCAGAGTATGTTCAAAATACAGACATCTGCAGACTCAGAACCAAGAGACTGGCAACTTAAATGTATGTTCTTCTGGGAGGGAGGGTAGTTATTCTCAAGTATAGTGAGAATTATTCAGCTTAAGCCTAATTCATTTGAAAAACTAAAGATGAACCCAATCTGTCAAATGGGAGTTCTAGTCATTGAGTTTCTTTTCTAAGCACATTCCAAAAGGATCTATGCAATTTGGATAAAGGGTTATGGTTAAAATATAATTAAATTTAAAAGATTTTGTAATCTCTGTTCTTCTGTTTTCATGAATTCAAGAAGTGGAGATGGGGTTATATCTCTACAGTGATTCTACAATTATCTGAAAACCATGAAAATCCAGACAGAATGTAATCCTTCCAAGGTCGTCTTCATTTTTATATCCACTTGGAAACAAATTTTGTGTTGTTGTTTGATCTCTAAGTCGTGTCTGACTCTTTGTGACCCCATGGATTGTAGCCGGCCAGCCTCCTCTGTCCATGGGACTTTCCAGACAAGAACACTGGAGTGAGCTGTCATTTCCATCTCCAGGGGATCTTCCCAATCCAGGAATCAAACACGTGTCTCCTGCATTGGTAGGCGGATTCTTTATTGCTGAGCCACCAGGGAAGCCCTGGAAACAAATATGTTGACTTAAAAAGTAAACTCTCAGAACTATCAAGCAATGAAAAGACATGGAGAAATCCTAAATCCATATTACTAAGTAAAAGAAGCCAATCTGGAAAGACTTCACACTGTCTGATTCCAAATATATTACTTTCTAGAAAGGTAAAAACTATAGAAACAGTTAAAAGATCAGTATTCGCCAAGAAGGAAAGACGAATAGGCAGAGCACAGAGGATTTTTAGGGCAGTGAAATTATTATGTTTAATGCTACAGTGGTGGATACATGTCAAAAAACGTGTCAAACATGTACAAACATGTACACTAAGAGTGAATCCTAACATAGCTATGAACTGGGTCAAAAAAACATCATTGGTAACAAATGTACCACCACATACAGCATGTTCACAGTGAGGGAGGCTGTACACGTGTGGGAGCAAGGAATACATGAAAATGCTATACTCTGCTCAATTTTGCTTTGAAAATTAAAACTTCTCTAAAAAAATAAAATTTATTTTAAAAAGACAAAAAAAAGTAAGATTTCAACTCCAGTGTCTGATCAGTTTCAGGGGACTCTGTCTCAGAAACAATTAGCAAAGCCTGTCGACTTTCAGAAATGTCCAAAGTCTGACCACATCTATCCACCTCCAGCACTATTACACTGGCCCAAATGACAGAAATGAGTAGATGTAAGAGGGTCTTCATGGCTCTCCCATTTCCATCACCACTTCCTGCAGTTCACTCTTCATAGAGCTCTAGAACCATCACAGTTACATCATACTTTTGGAGGAAGCTGCCCACCCATGACCCTCCGTGTCTTCACTCTACTCCTTCCTGGTTGATTGGACCCTTGATCCAGGTAAGGTCACTGAGATTCTGCATCCTGGAATCTCTATGAGGATTCACAGCACCAAGTCATTCTGTTGACCACTTTGCAAAGAGAAGATGCAGTAAATCTCTGAGAGAAATGGAGACAAAAGTCTGTGCCAAGAGAGAGAAGAAGAGATAGGAACAGACTGACAAGAGAATTAATTAGCACCTCGGATCCTGATGCCTTGCCAGTTGCTAACTGCAGGCACTTATTGGGGCCCATAGTTCCATTTAAAAAAAAAAAAACAAACAAACAAAAACAAAAAACCTCTGTATCCTTACAACAAATTCTCAAGACTTAGCAACAGCGACTTCAAACCTACCACTGGAGATGCAGGGCCAAGGGCCTTCCTTAGACTTCACCAGCTCCCATAATTGAGAAAGATTGAGTCCCTTTAGTGACTGATGTATTCCATGTCACTTACAGCTACTCTGCTTCCCTGATAAGACACTAACTGATACATAAAAAGCCTGCAATTAAACTATGTTTCCTGCGATGACTAGCTGAGTGACCTCAAGAAAGTCACTTTTCTAAGCTTCAGTTCAGTCATCTGTAAAATGGGGATAATTCCCTCCTTACGGGCCTCTTCAGAGTATTGAAGGAGTCTGCTCTGCTTAGTCACTCAGTAGTGTCCAACCATGACCCCATGGACTGTAGCCCACCAGGCTCCTCTGTCCATGGGGATTCTCCAGGCAAGAATACTGGAGTGGGTTGCCATGCCCTCCTCCAGGGGATCTTCCCAGCCCAGAGATCGAAAACAGGTCTCCTGCACTGCAGGCAGATTCTTTACCATCTGAGCCACCTGAGAAGTCCATTTGTTTCTGACGTAATATCAAATAGAGGCAACAGATTATTGAAGGAGTAGTTATGTGCAAAATGTTTAGCTTATAACCTTGTAAATAACTTTATCCTCATCATCACTATTATTATTCAAACAAGCCTATATGATAGGCTTCCCTCAGTAGAAGCCTGCAGTAAAGACAGTAAAGAATCTGCCTGCAATGCAGGAGAACCAGGTTTGATCTCCAGGTTGGGAAGATCCCCTGGAGGGGGGCATGGCAACCCACTCCAGTATTGTTGCCTAGAGAATCCCACGGACAGGTAAGCCTGGCGAACTACAGTCCATGGGGCCGCAAAGAATCAGACACAACTGAGCAACTAACACTTTTTCACTTTCACTATGTATTACAAGCTGAACTTATTAACTGCTGGTACGTTTTTCCGGTGGACATATTAGAGAACAGAATTTAAGAGCTATTGTTTTTGCTCTATCCTAATTCAGAGTCAGCTCGAGAAGTGATACAACCTTCTAACACAGCACCTTTTTTTTTACCTAATAGTGATTATGCTATACATAATTATCTCCAGCCTGCTTTTTTAATTTATTTTTGCTTATTCTTCTTATTTTTCTCTTTCTGGCATAGCACTGTGGCATCTGAACCAAAGGAGGCCATTACAATAAAAACAAAAAGTGCTGACAAGACACTCTTGGGTCTAAAGCAACAGCAGCTTTAGACTGTGTTTAGAGGGTTCAGCCAAAGGGCAATGCTCAGCCCAGGAAACGTGCTAATGGGTGGTCAAGACTCCACTGTCAGTGCCAGATGGCCCCAGGGGTTCTTAGACTCAACCTCTAAGGGAGTCAACAACACGTCCCAGGCTGCTCCTGCCAGCTCGGCCATGTTTGTGTATTCCCTTCTGGAGGAAAGTGTTAACTCTGGCACAGCTGCAACTCCACTGAGGATGTCCTCTATTTTCAAACTGATAAATTTCACTTTCCCAACCTGACACAAGGTTCTGTGTCGGATGACACATGGATGCAGGCTGATTCCACAGGAACCTTCAGAGAGACGAGTCTGTCTGCTCTTATTAGAGTTGATGGCTAGGCAAGACATATGCTGCTGATCTATAAAAGCTGTGAGGACAAGAAAGTTTTAAATTGGGTTAAGGTGACTGAAGGCAGAATTTGAGATGCCAGTTGCTTCAGAAATGAAATTGGGCTGACATTTCCTCCAAAGTCCCCTCCAGGGACAGCAGGGTAGCGGTTACTTGAACCACAGAGACACACTAGAGTGTCGTATCTGAAGACCATGCAGCAAAAAGAATCCAATGTAAAGAGAAGGGTCGGGAACATAGAGTGAGAAGGATGAGCAAAAACTGAAGGCCGATTCCCCTAAGAGAAAGGGAGCCTAAAGGGGACATGACACTCACCCCTGCCTTGGTCAAGCCCCCAAGCCACTTGAGACACAACTTGATGCAGGAGCATAACTCATGGATGCTACGAAGACAGGCAGAAAGAAAACGGCTTATTTACGCCATGTAACAAACACATACAGAAATCGTAGTACAAGTCAGCCTCATTGGGACCAACAAGATTAATGCTTCCTTAAATAACTGTGTCTCAGAGGGATCAAAATTAAGATCAAAGATCTGTTCAAGGAGAGAATTCTGAATCTTCTGGCAAGAAAGAAGTTGAGATTCTAAAATTTTATGCCATGTAACATAAAAGGGATAATTTAGATCTGAAATCACAAAGGGAAAGTTTAATAAATATACCATTTCTCTAAGAACTTAGTCCGGCCCTCATCATCATTACTATACAAATAGTTTATATTGTAAATCTACTGTGCATTGTAAGTTGAAGCTATTCATGAGAAGTTTTAGCTGTTGGTATCAGGTGGCACTAGTGGTCAAGAACCCGCCTGCCAATGGAAGAGAAAAAGGAGACACAGGTTCAATCCCTGGGTCAGGAAGACCCCTGGAGAAGGAAATGGCAATCCACTCCAGTATTCTTGCCTAGAAATTCCCATGGACAGAGGAGCCTGGCAGGCTAATTGCATGGGGTCATAAAGAGTCGGACATGACTGAAGAGACTTAGCACATGCACGCATGCTCTTCTGGAAAAAGTACTTGAAAAAAAAGAATTTAGGTGCTATTGTTTTATCCTAACACAGAGTCAGCCATATCCTTTGAAAGAGGTGAGACAAGATTCCAACAAGTGTTACTGATTGACTTAAGAGAGACTCCAACTCTGAGGATTTCTAATGCTAGTAAATACTTTAGTAGAAGTTTGTTCCTAGCGACCTTTTCTGCTAGTTGACATCAGCCATCACAGTGTTGACTGAGCTTTCTCTGAACCTCAATAATGGGGTGTGTCCAAGAGCAGTCAGCTCTGTGTGGTCTCCTTAACCTGCCTCCAAGGAGCCATGTATGCCAGGATGAACTGTGTGACCTTGAACCCACTAAGACTAGCATGGTTTCAGAACGCTTTCAGAAAATAATACTTCTGTATTATGCTGCTGCTGCTGCTAAGTCGCTTCAGTCGTGTCCGACTCTGTGCGACCCCATAGACAGCAGCCCACCAGGCTCCCCCATGCCTGGGATTCTCCAGGCAAGAACACTGGAGTGGGTTGCCATTTCCTTCTCCAATGCATGAAAGTGAAAAGTGAAAGTGAAGTTGCTCAGTCATGTCCAACTCTAGCGACCCCATGGACTGCAGCCTACCAGGCTCCTCCATCCGTGGGATTTTCCAGGCAAGAGTACTGAAGTGGGGTGCCATTGTCGGTATTATGAGCACATATCAAATAGCACTGCAGCAAGATAAAGAGCTAAAGCATTTCTCCATCCTTTACGACAAAATGTCTAAAGCTAAGTGAAGAGATCTTCTCCCCCCTCCTTGGTATGATCTTAAAGGGGATTCATTTTCCTGCAAGGTTTTTCTCCTAAACGTCAAGTCTCTCTTTAAAAAGTAAAGTTTTAAAGCTATTACTCCAATAAAAATTAATTTAAAAAAATTAAGTTTCTGTTTTCACAGTTAAAATATGATCATTGTTGGAATTTTTAAAAAATGGTTTCTCCATCCTAAAGCAATTGTTATAATGCATTTCTGTATTTCTCAGGAGTCTGTTACTACATACTCTGTTGTATGTATTTACCAAAGTTATTGCTTCTCGTGTGTATTTTTAGATCTGTTTTTATTTCACTTAAGATTGGATCAGAAGTAATTGACTCTGTCTACTTAACCTTCATTTGGATATTTTTTCAAGTCCTACATAATGTTCTATTGCTGCTGTCTATTTAGAGAACTCCTAAAAAGTCACTACAAAGAGATTTTTCTCTCCCTCTCCTTCACTTTCCTCTCTCTTAACAACTCAGGTTATTCTGTAGAGAAAGCAACCACTGTTGTAAGCATCTGGGACAGACTCACTGAAGCTCGGGCTCAAGACTAATGAGCTCTGTGATTTAAAAACACCAAATCTTTCCAACCTTTCATGATGTTGAAGAAATAACATGGATAAAGTGAAGTTGCTCAGTCATATCCAACTCTTCGTGACCCCGCGGACTGTAGCCCACCAGGCTTCTCTGTCCATGGGATTTTCCAGGCAAGAATACTGGAGTGGGTTGCCATTTCCTTCTCCAGAAACATGGATAACTCCAACATTAAATGTTTCTTTTAGCCCAAGTGGCACACTGAGGTGACAGATATCATTTACACTCTAAAGTTGGTGACATACCTTGTTGGGGCACAGAGAGAATTTCCTTTATGAAGTTTACCATTATTACCTTAAGACCGAAGCAATTTTTCCTTCCTTAATGTTTTAACTGTACTTTTATTTTTAGCCATCAAACATTCATCTTATTCTACTTACTTCTTCTATTATTTATATAGATGCTTCTTCCTAGATAATAAGAACCTTCAGTAGAGTCATTCATCCATAGAAGTATGGGGATGTATTATACTGACTTTATGCGTAAGACAAGGTGTCTGGTCAGAGTAAATGACCAATAAATTTTTAAATAAATTGTCAATAAACAAATGCTCATTGACTGTTCACTCGGTGTCTATTATATACCAGGTACTAGGAGAGGTACTAGAATTGTATCACATTTTATTCTTTCTCAAGGAAAATAATAGACTTAGTTCTTGCCAAATGCAAGGTAACAGATGTGAGCTTAAAAATCCAGCAGATCTTCTTAGTGGAAAAAAAAAAAAGCACTTACTTCAAAGCCTTCCCTAACTTGGTATCCATATCTAATGGAGCCAATAAATTAAGCCCTGTTGGTAAAATATCTTGAGCAAAATTCAGACTGGGGAGGTACTATTAAACAGAGAGCCATAAAATAAGTGTAAACCTGTTTATGAACTACCTTGGAAGTAATTTCAGGATAGGAGAGAAGGAACTGATTACCAGGAACAATAGCTGCCAAGATCTTTTACTCTGGTTCCTTATAAATGGGAGTCACCTTAGCAATCTTCAGCAGCCTCCCACTATGAAGAAAAGTAACTTGTATTTAAAGTTTCATAATATCTACTTAAAGGTGACCTGACATGGAATTTGCCTTTTTTTTTTTTTAACATCTAACTTCTCAACTGTGACACAGGGAATTCAACCAGCTAAGCTTAAACTGCCTTACAGACTGTACCAATAAATGGTCTTTCAGGTCTCAAGGCCAGTTCCAGTTAAAATCCCACTGCCTCTGTCCTTGACTATCAAGAAGGTTTCAGTTCAGTTCAGTTCAGTCGCTCAGTCGTGTCCGACTCTTTGCAACCCCATGAACCGCAGCATGCCAAGCCTCCCTGTCCATCACCAACTCCTGGAGTTCACCCAAACCCAAGAAGGTTTAGAGAGTATCTAAGACACACCCCAAGCCCTATGGATTTAGTTACCCATTTCAGAGTTAAGATGAAGATCTCAGTCGCATATAAGCCAATGCAGTGGGTCTGACAGCTAATAAATAGTTGTGAAGCTCCTCACAATGGCAACAGGATAGTGGCCCTCTTCTATGGAGAGGACTTCTCCATGGGGGGAGCTTCTGGCCAAGGTGAGTATCAGCGCCCCTTCTCAATTTCTTCAACTATAAAAAGAGAGGAGGACACAGTTTTCTGGTGTTATCCATAGCCAACCTTTCCAAGGTCTCTCCAGGTGGAAAAATATTCTCCAACATTCAGATGGTTTACAGCCAATAGCTAATTATTCTGTTTCCTCCAGATTCAACAAGATATACTATTCAATTAGACACCTTATTGATTGAGTTTTCTTCTTGTTTGTAATCATGGAAGAAAAATCGAAATACCTGTATGGGAAATTACATAAGATAAATACACTGTGATCATGCCATGATACAGAGCAAAACACTGGGACTCCATTACCTAGTCAAACTTCTGTGTTAAAGCACACACAGGGCCGTTTTCTGGGGAAGATTCTAGTCCAGATCATAGATGCTCTGAGGCCAGCTTTTAAACCTATGGGATGTGAGCACCCATTCAAGTGCACATCTTAGATTCCTGTTTTAGAGGGGAGGAGTTCTTATTTTCTACAGGATTTTTATTCTGTCTGCTGCACCACTCACTGTCCAAGTGTGGGAATCTGTCCTCCATAGTAGTCACCATAACCCAGGGGCTAGTAGCACTGATGACCCTGAACTGTGCTCTTCCATTCATCCCCAAATCTCAGCTACCCAAATTCATGTTTGTAAAGAAGCTAAAATATATTTCTGTATCCACTGCTCCAAATATTCCAAATATTCCAAAATTTGTCCAAAAGTCAATAGTTCTTTCTCTCATTAAAATGCAATTCAGAGTTGTTCCCTAATAAATAAAAGATGGGAAAGGAAGATTGAATGGAACCTGTCACTACTAATTATGCACATCCGGTGACTTTAACCTTCAGGGATCACTCCAGGCTACTCTGGCATTACAAAAAGCCCTATTAACAGGAATGGCCTAGTGGGTAAGCGGTAAAAATGGAAACGTGCACTTCAGAATGTTCTCTCACACCACTTCAGAATGTTCTCTCACACCACGGTTAGATTTTATGGCAGTATAATTTCCTGTTTATGTGACTTCTCTGAGTCTCACATTCTCCATCTGTAAAAGGAATATAATAAAACTTCCTCCTTGATTTCTGATGAGAATTAGAACACTGAGCCACAAGTACAACAGTTCTTACCTTTGTACTATATCTGGTGGTTTAGTTGCTAAGTCAGGTCCAACTCTTTCGACCCCATGGACGATAGCCTGCCAGGCTCCTCTGTCCATGGAATTTCCCAGGCAAGAATACTGGAGTGTGTTGCCATTTCCTTCTCCAAGGGATCTTCCCAACCCAGGGATCAAACCTGGGTGTCCTGCACTGCAGGCAGATTCTTTACTGACTGTACTATATCTAAGCCTGTTCTAATCACTAATCTCTAGATTATCTGTAATCAAAACACACTAATTTACTTATCAAATTTTTCAATTATACATTAATTTGTTTGTATACTTCTTTATTACCTACTGTCAAATTAGATTTTAAGCTCTGGGAGGGCATGCACCATATCCATTTCATTAACCACTACATACCTAGTGGGAGGAGGACGAGAAAGGGGTGTCAGAGGATAAGATGGTTAGATGGTATCATCAACTCAATGGATATGAGTTTGAGCAAACTGGGAGACAGTGAAAACCATGGAAGCCTGGTATGCTGCAGTCCATGGGATGGCAAAGAATCAGACATGACTGAGTGACTAAATAACAATAGACCTAGTGGCTATAATGTCCTCAATGATATTTAAATGACTGAACAACTGAATAAAAGAATAAATAAACAAGTGAATGAGTTAGGGTTTTATGCTAACTGCTTTAATTATTTTAGCGTTACAAAATTATGACATTTTGAATACTGTGAAAATTCTAGTGGTTTTGTTACTTGCTAAAATATCAAGCAGATCATTTGGAACATCATAATCAAATTCACCCATGTAATTGTTATGCATTTCAGAATTCTTCAGACTATCTTAGACTATTCAAATCTTTTGCATTAATACCACTTATATTAAAAAAAAAAACATGTTTACAAGACTTAGTGAAGTGATAAAATCAAATAAAATACCATATAAAATAACTCACTGGTTTTATATAAATATCTGATGCTGGGAGGGATTGGGGGCAGGAGGAGAAGGGGACAACAGAGGATGAGATGGCTGGATGGCATGACCGACTCGATGGACATGAGTCTGAGTGAACTATGGGAGTTGGTGATGGACAGGGAGGCCTGGCGTGCTGCGATTCATGGGGTTACAAAGAGTCGGACACAACTGAACTGACTGATACATGTTTATGGTGGCTCAGATGGTAAAGGATCTGACTGCAATATGGGAGACCCAGGTTCGATCCCTGGGTGGGGAAGAACCCCTGGAGAAAGAACTGGCAACTCACTACAGTCTTCTTGCCTGGAGAATCCCATGGACAGAGGAACCTGGAGGGTTATGGTCCATGGGGTCACAAAGAGTCGGACACAACTTAGCAACTAACACACACATATACTGTACAGATATTCTAGTTATTCAAAACATCACATGCCTACAATAAAATATCTACAGGGCTTATCTCCATCTCATCTTTGAGGCTTTTTCCTATTTTATTTATCTTCACTGACTTTTCTCCTATAACTACCAAGGACTACTTATATATTTAAATTTCAAAAATCCTAAATAAAAGGCATATATTAATTTAATTTTAAAATAGTTCAAATGAACACATTTTAGCATGCATTGTTTTGTATTTTTATTTTTTATTAGGGTATAGTTGCTCTCCTGGTGTATGTGCATGCATGCTCAGTTGCTAACTCATGTCCAACTCTTGTGACCCCAGGGACTGTAGCCCGCTAGCTTCCTCTGTCCATGGGATTTCCCAGGCAAAAATACAGGAGCAGGCTGCTATTCCTTCTCCAGGGGATCTTCCCACATTGGTGGGTGGATATGGCACAGGACTAAACAATCCACCTGCTAATGCAGGAGATGTGGGTTCGATCCCTTGGTCATGAAGATCCCCTGGAGGAGGGCATGGTAACCCACTTCAGTATTCTTGCCTGTGAAATCCCATGGACAGCAGCCTGGTGGGCTACAGTCCATGGGATTGCAAAAGAATAGGACACAACTTAGAGACTAAGCAATAACACGGTTGTTTTACAATGTTGTGTTAGTTTCTGCTGTACAGTGAAGTGAGTCAGCCGTATACACATACATCCCCTCCTTCTTGGACCTCCCTCCCACTCTCCACCCCACCCCTCTAGGTCATCACAGAGCACCAAGCTGAGCTCCCTGTGCTTTATAGCAGGTTCCCACTAGCTAGCTATTTTACACTATAACTGGGAGATGCTGCTGCTGCTGCTGCTAAGTCACGTCAGTCGCGTCCGACTCTGTGTGACCCCATAGATGGCAGCCCACCAGGCTCCCTCGTCCCTGGGATCCTCCAGGCAAGAACACTGGAGTGGGCAATTGGGAGATGAGCTTGCATTTAAAATTAATAAAATATTTCTTTGTAAGTGCATCTGTCTTTCTCTTAATTTATTTGGAAAATAAGGTTAAAACAACCAAAACAGTACCTCATTTAGTCTGTTTCCTCCACCCTGTGCGCAATATACTTCTTAGAAAGCAAAAACCACTTCAAAACATTACATTTTTGTAAAGATGCTGGATATATGTGAAAAGAGTCTATCCACTCAGAGCTCAAGAGTATAAGACATTCTGTGCAACTTTGTTTTATGCAGCCCCTCAAGTCACTGGTAGTCAGCTGGGCCAGGGAAGACCACAGGCACTTTGTCTGAATCACCTGGGGCAAGCTTCACACCACACTTGTGTCTGAAGTCCTGTTCCTACCTATTATTCTTCTCAAAGGTACTGGTATTTGAATATAAAAGTCTTCCTAGAAACGTGCTTCGGAGAAGGCAATGGCACCCCACTCCAGTACTCTTGCCTGGAGAACCCCAGGGACGGAGGAGCCTGGTGGGCTTCAGTCTATGGGGTCGCACAGAGTTGGACACGACTGAAGTGACTTAGCAGTAGCAGCAGAAACATGCTTAGCACAGTGACTAGGGAGATCATATAGTAGCAGGAGGAATATTGACAGGTAACCTTTTATTGAGTATTTACCATGTGCCACAGAAAATGGATTAACTCATTTAATCTTCAAAAAACAACAACAACAAAAAAAACCCTGTTTGGCAGATACAATTGTTATCTCCATTCACAGACAAGGGAAACTGAGGCCCAGAAACATGACCTTGCCCGAGGTTACACAGTTAGTAAGTGGTGGAGCCAGGACTGGGCTTCCCAGGTGGTGCTGGTGGTACAGAACCTTCCTGCCAACTCAGGAGATGTAAGCAATGCTGGTTCGATCCCTGGGTGGGGCAGATCTCCTGAAGGAGGGCATGGCAACCCACTCCAGTACTCTTGCCTAGAAAATCCCATGGACAGAGGAGCCTGGTGGGCTACAGTCCATGGGGTTGGAAAGGGTTGGACATGACTGAAGCAACTTAGCATGCATACACAGAGTCAGGATTAGAATGCGGGGGGTTCAGTCCATAACACACACCCTTTACTAACACTCTCTGCTGCTTTCCAACTTTACTGAAACCAACTTCACTGAAAATGCAAAGTACCTATGAAATATTTCCAAAGTTTCTGTATACCACTGAAGATTTCTCTTTTGCTTGGAAATGAGTACATTATATACACTCAGTATAGTTATTTCAACTGGATAACACCATGAAATCTTAACACATGACTGTTTCCCCCAGATTTTTCCCTTTCTCTTTCATATTGGTGACAATTCTACTTCCTCACTTCAGGAAGATAAAGGGTGTGAGTTTCTCAAAGATTCCCAAACAACCCTTCGAAGAGTTGCAGGAAAAAACACCAGTAATCTGTTATATTTAAATTCATATAAATGACAAATCATTTTTTACTATAAGTACATCCCATGCAAAATCTTAATCATATTTATATTTTAAATTATTCATAGTTTATCTGAAGTTCAAATTTAACTGGGTATCCTTTTAATTGCTAAACCTGTCAACCCTCTCCTTGGGAAAACTCAGATAGTTTAAGGAGGATGTAAAAGGTAAGAAAATTCACACAACAGGCAGAGTATCTTAGAAAAAGCAGGAGGGAGAGGGTCTAGGCAGATGAAACTTTTGTCAGTGAATTTGAGGTTCTTCACAAAAGAATTCGGAGATGAAATGATCAGTAAGTGGATTTCTTAGAGAGAAACACATTCAGACAGAATGTGGACCATCTCAGAAGGTGAAAGAGAGAGCCTCATAATATGGCATGGTAAGTGTATAGGCTAATTTCTTTGACTAATGAGTGGGAGGATCATTTCTATTATTGAGGGAAGGGGCAAAGATTTTCAGGAATTGGGCTACTGCCCACATTTTGGTTTTAGACAGTCGGCCTTGGAACCAACAAGACACAGTGGTTGTATCACTTAGCATGCTAGTATATCACAAGCAGTGTATGATGAGGCTCAGGGTCTGCTGCAAGTCAACTCTTCCACCATCTTGGACCTAGCTGGTTCTAACCAGTTTGTCATGTCCTATGGCCATGTCAGTCTTTTACAGGTTGTGCCCTGTCCCCTTCCCTCTTGTTTAAAAAGCATATGCAGTCCAGCAAAAGACTCCAGGGGCCAAGTGTAGCTAGGAAAGAGCAGGGGCTGCCAGTCCAAAGAGCAACGAGGACAGATGACCCTTGACCAGCTGCTTCCTACTCTCCCGTTGATGTCAGAGCTATGTTACAACTCCAAGTTATAAAACTAAGATACAACCTAAAAGCCCAATGCAGAAGGTTGGGCCAAAATGAAGGCACTGTGGATAAAGAGGAAAGCTATTAAACTGGGAAAATATGGATACCCACTGGCTTTTACTGAAGAAAATTAAAACTAATCTATTACAAGGAATAAGACAGCTTAATAGACTCTCTTCAGGCTTGACCATCCCAGAACCTGAAGCAGAATTACATCTGCAGCTTTTATCAGATCAGATTCTGAACAATGAATCTGAAATGCTCAGGGTCGTGTGCCCTGCTGTACTACAAACCAGAGACACTGAGATGAGAAACATATAACGCTCGCTTTTTAGGTAATAACCATCTGACATGTGAAATCAACAGGTAAAAAGCAATCTCAACTCTAGAGTCTTCCATACACAATGAAAGTCATTAGAAGAGGGTAGGATTGACTCTCTAGAAAGTGACAGGGAACACTTGACAAAGGAAACTGCTCCAGAGAAAGAGGACAGGATTGAGAAGGATGGTCCCTGTGAGGTATGTTTGGTATTTCTGGAATACACAATGGCTAGAAGGAGAAAGAGAGTAAAGTAGGCTGAAGACAGATTTTAACAGCCCTCTGACACATAAGTGCTTCCCAAACTGTATTACATGCACCAATTATCTAGGGGTCTTGTTAAAATGCAGTTCTGGTTGATGTGGTACGAAGTAGAGCCTTGGGGATTCTGCATTTCTAACTTAGCTGCCAAATGAGGCAAACGTGGCTAGTTAAGGCGTGAATAATTAAGGCTGTGTGCCACACTTTGGGCTTCCCTGGTGGCTCAGTGATAAAGAATTCACCTGCAATGCAGGGGACTTAGGACACGACTAAGTTCACACGGGTTCAATCCCTGGACGGGGAAGACTCCCTGGAGGAGGGCATGGCAACCCACTCCAGTATTCTTGCCTGGAGAATCCCATGGACATAGGAGCCTGGTGGGGTACAGTCCATGGTGTCATATGCACACCACACTTTAGGTGTTAAACCTTTTCCTGCAGGTGGTTTCTCTAGCCTGAGAGTGACTAGAATTCAAAAAAGCTACAAGCAGGTATGACTCTCCCTATGGTCCAGGTAAGAAATACCCAAACTGAAGACACTAAAGATAAAGAGAAGATGAATTGAGTCATTTGCAAAGGTAAATAACCAATCTTTTATAATAACCTTAAATGGAGTATAAGCTATTGATATAAAAATATCAAATCATTATGCTGTATACCTGAAACTAATAAAACATTTAACTCATCTTGACCTCAAAATTTTTTAGAAGGTAAAATTGACAAGCTGGTATTCAACGGAAGCACGGATAACAGAAACAGGTGATGGTATTTAATTTTTTTCACAATATGATATGATTTGAGATGTGTAATCTCATTTAACATTTAGGATGTCCTGTGCATGCATGCATGCTAAATCACTTCAGTTGTGTCCAACTCTTTGGGACCCCATAGACTGTAAACTGCCAGGCTCCTCTGTCCATGGGATGCTCCAGGCAAGAATACTGGAGTAGGTTGCCATTCCCTTTTCCAGGGGATCTTCCTGACTCAGGGACGGAACCCACATCTCTTAGGTCTCCTACACTGGCAGGCAGGTTCTTTATCTCTAGCATCACCTGAGAAGTCCTTAGGATATCTTACTATAATTAAATGTAACACCTTTTTAACCATAAGATATGACTCTAAACGAGGAGTTGGGTTTTAAATGCAGTATTTGGAGGATTCCGTCCCCTAACTTTAAGGTCACTAGTAATACATATCCAGTCTTTCTAGATAGACTGTAAAAGTCCTCTCTGGCAGGGATGGGCTTCAGTGTGTCCCCAGCCCTGAGCATGTGCCTGGTACACAAGGCTTCCTCTTTGATCATGGTTTTATGAATATGCAGACACGCCATTCCTGATCAGACACTGCTTCACAAACTTGAAAGCTTGAGAAGATTCCAAAGCATCAGTCCCCAGTGAGTTTCCTAATTTATTTTCCCCCTTCTCACTTTCAAAAATCTGAACTGGTAAGACATTTCAATGCCAATCCTGAAACTGAGAGCTCATGCATTTCTCAAGTTCCGGAATAACATACTGAGGTACCAATCCCAGCGGTCCTTCCTAAAGACTGATTAGAGTTCTTTTCTTTACCTCCTACAGCTGATTACTTGTTGTGATACCACAGATTGCTTAGCGGCTTGACTTAGCACCTGTGCTAATTGCTTTATCCTGTTAGAATCTGATTTTCAGTGTGTTGAAATGTTAACTTAAGCCAGTGGTTCTCAGGCCTGACTACACGTGAGAATCACCGAAGATCCTTTTTAAATGCTCAGGCTCCATCCCCAGGGATTGCAATTTAACTGCACTGAAGTGGGTCCCAGGTATCAGAAAGGTTTAAAAAACCTTCCCAGGCGAATCTAATGCACAGCCAAGACAAAGAAACACTGACGTGGCAAACTTATGTGGGGATTTTGTGTATGCAGCATCTGAGGCTGCCTCCCCATACCACAGTCCATCCAAGAAAAAACACCAATAAATGAAAACTCTGATAGTGTTCGTCCGAGTCTGTCTAAAGCAGTCTCACCTATCAAGACTCTTGAGAGTCCCTTGGACTGCAAAGAGATCAAACCAGTCAATCCTAACGGAAATCAACTCTGAATATTCCTTGGAAGGACTGATGCTGAAGCTCCAATACTTTGGCCATCTGAAGTGAAGAGTCGACTCATTGGAAAAGACCCTGATGCTGGGAAAGACTGAAGGTGGGAGGAGAAGGGGCCAACAAAGGTCAGATGTTGGATGCCATCACCAACTCAATGGACATGAGTTTGAGCAAACCCCAGGAGATACTGAAAGACAGAGAAGCCTGGCGTGCTGCAGTCCATGGGGTCGCAAAGAGTCAGACACGACTGAGCGACTGAACACCACCACCCCCATCAGGAATACCAACAGCATAAGGACAGTCTCCAAACCACCAAACCAGATGCTATGAAATCCATTCAGAAAGGACCTAAATTAGAAGGAGCTGAGACCTGATGGTTAGAAACAAAACAAAAAACAGGTCTCCTACTTTACTGGTTACATGACTTAAGTTATTTTCTGCATCTAGTTTTCTCATCCACCCACATAAATTGTCCCCATGAAGTGATACGTAGATTTAATAATATGGTAATGAAACAATTTATTCTCATGTTTCAACTTCTTTTGAGATTTTTTTTACATCACTCCAGGCATGCTATTTTTCTTCTTTGCCACATTCTTGGCATTTGAAAGATTATTTTAACCTGTTAAGCTAAAACTATTTGCAACTTAATTTTATTTTTCTGAATATTTATCAAATGTGTAACATAATAAAAATTATGGCATTGTTCTATACCTTTGTATCTTAATCTCATGTATATATATTTTTTTTAATGTTTTTTGCAAGGCCTCTACACCAACAAGGAAATGTTAACCAACAAAACAACCTGATATATCCAACTCTGGAGCCCAAATGCTATGGGCCACTGAACACCAAGAGGCAGCGGGCCGGCTGATCATTTGGCAAAGCGGCCTGATCTCATGGTTTTACCCCTAAGGAAGCCAGCATGTGGCTACTGACCCACCCACCACAGGAATCCAGGGGCTAAATGCCTAAGCCAACGGCCCAGGTTCTCAAGAGGCCAGGCAGGGTGAGGGACCACAATAATTCCTCAGCAGCAACCACTACCATGTTGTAAAATAACATAGCTTTGTGTTCCCCAATAAAATCATTAAATCGCATTCTTTGAAAGTTTTGTTTAGTCCTTTTATAAAAATATGAGGCGCGCCTGATTTTCATACCCACAAGCTCAGATCTGCAAATATTAGAGATTTTTTTTAATGTCATTTATTCGTACCATGAAATTTTTTTCCACAATTTCTTTTTTTTTTTTTTTTTCCCTTTAGTCATAGTTGCAGTTCATGGACTCTAGAGGGTGGGCTCAGTAGCTGAGGTGCCTGGGCTTTGCGGCATGTGGGATCTTAGTTCGCAGGCCAGGGATTGAACCCATATCCCCTGCACTGGTAGGTGGATTTGCAACCACTGGACCACCAGGCAAGTCCTGAGATTTTTCTTTATAACTGAAATAATTTCTATCACAAGCTCTGCATGTTTCCTGATAGAAAACTGAATCTGGGTACTTCTAAGTAAGCTCAACCATGTCAGTAATTTCTTAGTTGTATCTGTTTTATGTTCAATCACATTAGGGACTGCCTCCTTTTGTCTTCTCCCTGGGGCTGACTGTAACTCCACTGTTTACACAGTAATGCAATATCTATGAGAGAGTGTCTCTGTGTTTACGCAGTAACATTCGTTGATGTACATATAATCCTGTCTGGTTCTCTGTGTTGCCAACCTCCGTACAGGCCTCCACCCACCTGGTCCCACACTGCATGGCCCCTGCTGCCACTGACAGCTGCATCCCCTTGTCATGACCTTGAGACCCCTCTGAATACCTGGATTTCTCTCTCCACTAAAATAGACATTTTTATTCCAGAAGTGAGCAAGGTTCACTTGTTACCCCACATCTCCCCAGGGCAATGGGATACTTAGGATCTGTTCTCAAGCCCTCTCTACCTCTCACACCCATGCTGAATGACACGAGAATATTTGTGAATTCAGTCATCCAGATAGGAAACACAACACTTACTCTACTCAAGGTAGGGCAGGTTATGCTGTAGTAAAAATGCCCAAAAGATCAACAAAATGTCATTCCTCACTCAAAATCCATTGTGAGTCCAGAATACTCTCGCTGACAGCTGTCTTTGGCACATTGGCTCAGCCTTCCAGATTACAAAGAGAAGAAGCAAGCTGGAAAGTCTAGCACCAATAATTGGATGCTTCAACACAGAAGTGACCCATGTCATTTCCAGGAACAATGTATCAGCCAAAGCAACTCACAAGGTCACATCCAGCTCCGAGGCAGAGGGGAAATTTTTGGCCTTTAGTTGCTAAGTCATGTCCAACTCTTTTGTAACCCCATGGACTGTAGCCCACCAAGGCTCCTCTCTCCATGGGATTTCCCAGGCAAGAATACTGGAAAGGGTTGGCATTTCCTTCTCCAGGGTATCCTCCCAACCCAGGGATCAAGCCTGTGTCTCTTGCAATTCCTGCATTGGCAGGCAGAATCTTTGCTCTGAGCCATCTGGGAAGCCTAGACGAGAAATACAACGCCCCACGTGCCTAGAAGCACAGCGGGCCCAAACCTCTGCACAGTGTAGCGGTGTTCTCTGCAGTCCTGGCTCCCTCTGCCCTTACACTTGCTTGGTGTTTTATAGTCTCTTTGCCCACTATTTGGCTCATGAATTGGGACTTGGCTCAAACAGGGGGTTCAGCCCTAAAATTAATGTCTATCTCTCTTTATGAGCTTCCAACCTTCTTCCTTCAGTTGGCAGCACCTTTATCCAGTGAAGGAGTGGGGACAGGAAGGAGAGATTAAGGGAAAATATAGAAAGATGATTTAAGACTTGTAACTTTAACAGTCAGAAATTTGACATTTGAAAAGAGCGAAAATAGGAGTAAAAATGCATTCCTTTCAGACTAAGAAGGTCCACAGAAAACTTTTAAAAGTGGCACATTCTGAACAGCCTAATGTGTATGAGGCTCTGCTTCAGCAAATTGCAATGCCAAAGTCATTTCTCCTTAACTAATAAAGGTGGTTCAAGAGATGGGTTACCTGCCCCCCTGGAGAAGGCTCTTGAGGCTGAAGAACCTGTGCATTTAAAAATATATTTAATAGTATTTTAGTCACGCCTTCCCTAGACCTCTATTATTTATGAAACTTCAGTTTTGCCTCATGTGTGCTAAGTCGCTTCAGTTGCATCTGACTCTCTCTGACCCCATAAACCGTAGCTCACCAGGCTCCTCTGTCCATGGGATTCTCCAGGCAAGAATACTAGAGTGGGTTGCAAGGCCCTCCTCAATCCAGGGATCAAACCCACGTCTCTTTCAGTCTATGCACATTGGCAGGTGGGTTCTGTGCCACTAGTGCTACCTGTGAAGCCCTAAGTTTTGCCTGTAATGATACATTTCAGGATCACAAGCTCTGAGGTTAGGCAGGGTTTAAAGTCAGGTGGTTATGACAACTACTATACCCATGTTCTACTGCTATAATTAAAATGTGCAGCAGCCTCAAAACTTCAGGGCCACAAAACAATAAATGTTTTGTTCACATTCTTGAGGGCCAGCTGGGCATCACTCTAGTGATCTGGCAGAGAGAATTTACATATCTGGGGTCAGCTGGTTATTGTCTGATACGGGTTGGCCTCAACTGGGGTGACTGGAACATTCCACTCTAGCCCACGTCACCCTCCCTCCTCCTAGGATCTGCAGGCTAACCTGGGCATGTTCACACGGCATTAGCAGCACAGTCACCAACACAGTTTTCAAGGCTCTGCTTCCATCATATCTGCTCATATTCTATGGGCCAAAGCAAGTCACAAGACTACACCTGGAGTCAGGGCAAAGGATGGCTGTAAAGGACATGAAAAATCAAAGTCAAGGCATGCTGTTGACCACATCTAGGATTCTGTCTATCAAGGATGCCCGGGCAGGGCTCACTAGCAAAATGATGAATGAACTTAAAATGGGGACCGGGTCAGAGAGAGAAAAACAAATATCATATATCAATGCCTATACGTAGAATCCAGAAAAAACTGGTATAGATGATTTTATCTACAAAGCAGAAACAGAGACACAGACCTAAGAACAAACATATGGATACCAAGCGGGGAAAGGGGAGATGAACTGGGAGAATGGGATGGACATATATACACTATTGACACTATGTATAAAATAGATAAGTAATGAGAACCTGCTGTACAGCACAGGGAACTCTACTCAGTGCTCTGCGGTAACCTAAATAGGAAAGAGATTCAAAGAGGGGGTATATGCGTGGAGGTATAGCTAATTCACTTTGCTGTACGGCAGAAACTAACATGCGGAGAAGGCGATGGCACCCCACTCCAGTACTCTTGCCTGGAGAATCCCATGGATGGAGGAACCTGGTAGGCTGCAGTCCAGGGGTCGCTGAGGGTCAGACAGGACTGAGCGACTTCACTTTCACTTTCCACTTTCATGCATTGGAGAAGGAAATGGCAACCCACTCCAGTGTTATTGCCTGGAGAATCCCAGGGACGGGGGAGCCTGGTGGGCTGCCATCTCTTGGGTCGCCCAGAGTCAGACACGACTGAAGCGACTTAGCAGCAGCAGCAGCAGAAACTAACACAACACTGTAAAGCAGTAATACTCCAGTAAGATTTTTTTCTTTTTAAATAAAAATAAAGATGAGGTAACTGAGAAAAAAATGTCAGGACCAGGTCCTGAGTCTTCAACAAGAAAGAATGATAAGCAGAAATGGCACAGAGACGTATGAGGAGAAACAGGAATTCAAAATCCTATAATCATATTTAGAAATTACAAGACATATTAAGCACGATTGAGAATGACCAGAGTATGCCACAGTAATTCCTAGCATTATTTTGCCTGCAAAGACAGTACCTGCTATGTTACAGAAAGTGAAAGTGAAAGTCACTCAGTGGTGTCCGACTCTTTGTGACCCCATGGACTATACAGTCCATGGAATTCTTCAGGCCAGAATACTGGAGTGGGTAGCCTTTCCCTTCTCCAGGGGATCTTCCCAGACCAGGAATTGAACTGGGATCTCCGCATTGCAGGTGGATTCCTCACCAGCTGAGCTACAAGGGAAGCCCCAGTGTTACAGAGGGCTGTGTAATTAACAGTGTTTCACATCGTTCATCTCAACTGATGCTATCAATAGTTCCTGGGCAGTGCCCGGCGGGCATTGCTACTCCATTTTAAATGCAGGGCCATCCTGCAGGACTGAAGAAGAAAAGTGAGGTGCCCAGTGGAACAAGGCTAGTGAGTGATCCAGTTGAGACTCAAACCCAAGTCTAGTTTCTTTTTCCCAGTATATAATGAAAACTTTTGAAAAGTAAGCCTTGAAACAATAACATCGAAAATGTCTTCCCCATAAGAGTCTAGAATAAAGGCCAAAGAGTCCAGTGTCTCCCAGTTTAGAAAAGGATAAGCAAAGTGGTGATTGCTACGGAGGCACTTACGCACTTACTTGCTTGTGAAGATGGGGGTGATGCTGAAAGTTATTAAAAGTTAAAGGCAATCATGAGCCAACACTTACATGTTTTCTGAGTAGTGACAAAAACAACACAATTCACATCAAAGTGAGGGGAATAAATAGTTCCAAATGCTATTAGAAAAGGTAGAGGAGAGGAAATGCAATGGGAGAATCAGACTCAATCAGCCTTTTGATGGGAAAAGATCACTTTGAAAAATGGGATAAAATAAAACCTAAAAATCATGAATATAACACTTGTTAACAAGGAGGAAAATCAGAGATGACAAAACATAGGTACAAGAACTACAAGATTAAAAATAATGCAAAGGTGTAGATTATTACCAATCACAAAGAAGATTTTAAAAAATGCAGTATAACAACTGAAGAAAAAGCAAAGGCCATTGGTCATTTTTCTTCCAGAAATGAAAATACGTATACTTGAAGGATATTCTGCTGTCTTCAGATGCAGGCAGTACTGCAAATTTGCTGGAAGATAAACAGGAAGACTTGAGTCTGTTCCAAACTTAATAACAGAGTTCTGTAGGGGTTTTGTTTGTTTGTTTGTTTGTTTCTTAATAACTTGAAAACTTGAAGGGAAAAATTGGGGCTGATCTCATTTCTGTGACCTGATACTGCACAGAAGTCTGGTTTCTGAGAAATGGCTGGGGGATTCATGGGAGATGGGATATACTTCCAAAGAGTTACAAGAAGACACTGCTGAAGCTATGCATAAACAGATAAGCAATGAGACCCTGCTCTATGGCACAGGAAACGCGGCTTAGTGCACTGTGCTGAATGGGAACGGGAGTCCAAAAGGGAGGCGGGTTACTTATATGTATGACTGATTCGTTTTTCTGGACAGTAGGGAAAAAACAACATTGTAAAGCAGCTATACTCCAAAAAAATTAATTTTTTTAAAAAGTTACAAGAAGAAAACGACTCTCGGTTAATCATCAGGCCTTTGATGGAAGGGCCTGTGGAACACACCACACTGAGACACAGCCTCGTGTACAAAGCATGGTGAGTGTACTCTCGGAAATCTAGAATTAGAGACACAGCAAGGCTACCACTTGTTGAGAACAACAGATTATCTAGACTAACTCTTGAACTCCCAGGGAGCAATCTGAGGAGAAAAATAAATGCAAAAGATTTTCATAGCCATTAACCCTCCCCTGGGTCAGCCCTCATTTCAGCAATGATTTCAATAAAGATAAAGAGACAGTGCTCAATAGATCATTCTTTTTAAATATCGAATATGTTAACAGGGGTGCGCTAGTGCAAAGAAATGGCCCTGTGATAGACAGAACTGCTAAGAGGAAATTCAGCAGACATAAGCAAATAATGCTAAAGGTAAACCTAGGAAACTGGTTATACAAGTTAAGGAAAGAAAACTAAGAATGCTATGTGCTGAGTCGCTCAGTCGTGCCTGACTGTGCAACCCCGTGAACTGCCAGACTCCTCTGTCCATGGGGATTCTCCAGGCAAGAGTACTGGAGTGGGTAGCCTTTCCCTCCTCCAGGGGATCTTCCCAACCCGGGGATCGAACTGGGGTCTCCTGCATTGCAGGTGGATTCTTTACCAGCTGAGCTACCAAGCAAGCCCCTTAAGAGTGGTAGACAGCCTAGGAAAATGAACTTGGTGTTTGAATTGGCTACAAGCTCCATGTCAGTCTAGCTTTATTTACCACAATGGTTCATAACTTCTTTGGAGTCAAGGATTCCTTTGAGGGCATGATAAACATTAAGTACCTCAGCTTGGAAACAAGTACACTTTGCACTGAGTCGAGAAGCTCACAGAGAGCCCACAGGGCATCAGTGCTTTAGAACACGGGACTTGCTCTACGTGAGTCCACAGTCAGTCCAGGACTCAAGTCTTTCAAAAAGTAACACTACCGTCTCTTCACTCCGAGTTTCCTCACCTGTCAAGGGGTGATAACAACACCAGTACTTACCCCCACTCCAAGGTTACTGTAAGTAACCAGGAGTATTTTTGTTACATTTTTATTACTTTGGAAATATGGTAATACATGTTGCTACATGTATGTTTTATTATATGTATTGCATTGGCAAAGTCAGTTGCTACTTTGTGCAATTTCTCAGTAACTTTTAAGTTTAGGGTCCAAGGCAGAAGAGGGGATTGCTCCTCTGGGGTCGGTTGCCACTTGGAATAATTCCTGGAATCTTCAGTTCTGATTTGGGCCTCTCATGTTAAGAGAAAGGCCAGGTAGGGTGGTAAGGAAATGTGAAAACTGGCACAGGAAGACATATGAAAGAACTAATCATATTCAGCTCAGGAGGAAGAACTAAGGATATTTAGCCTAAAGAACAGATGGTTTAGTCAAATTCAAATACTGAAAAGATTGTATTGTTGTGGAAGAAAAGGAATTATTCTGAATAATTCCAGGGGTCAAATTTAGGCCAAGAGACAAAGAACTTTCAGGTGGTTAAAAATAAGAATGTCTTAGCAATTAAAAGCTGCTATTTCCTTATCAGTGAAAGGTCAATCTATTCCTTTATTCAGCAAACATTTATTGAGCATGTACTGTGCACCAGAGACCATGCAAGGTACTGGGAATACAAAATGACAAAGACACAGAGCTTGTTATTTGGAGGGAGAAACCAAGAAAACATGTAGTTGCAAGATAAACAGAGGCAGTAGTATTGCCTGGAGAACAAGGCAGGTCCACTCCTCAGCCTGAAAGAAGGGGCCTGATGGAGGTGGCACTAGAGCTGAGACATCTCGGATGAAGACGAACAAGCCAGGTGGCCAGGCACGCTGGGCAGATGGCACAGACACAAGTGAGGAAGAGCACAGCGTGTCCACGGAGTGCTGGCTGCGACGGACAAGGCAAAGCAGAGAGGGAGAAAAGAACTGCGATGTGACCCTTTGGACAAAGCCATTCAAGGATCGGAAGCACATACGTGACCTGGTCAGATCTGGGCTTTAGATGAAGACATGGTCATTACTAAAATGTTTGAGATGAGAGCTGGCGGTCCTATATTCCATACTTGTGATAGTTCCATATCTCCTCCAAGTAAGTGAAGAGCTTCATGATAGCTCAACATTTTTTAATGGGTTATTTAGTCTTCTATAATACAAGAATGTCTCAAACAAGATACTTGTTGGGAGTGTGGAAGCAAGACTGGAAATCTAAAGAAAAGCAAGAGACTGGGGTAAGAATCCAAGCAATGTGAGGGCCTGCGTTGGGTATGGGAGATGGAACTGGGGCACTCAAGGGCTTTTCAAAGTTCAGACTCTATGCAGTTTGGCCTTGAAACCATCACAGAATTCTACGATTGTAAAGGACATAGAGACCATCTCATGCAGCTCTTCCATTGTAGAAAGTAAACCCCAGGAAGAGACAGTAGTTTTATGACCTCCCCAAATAACTAGCTGATGAAAGAGTTAAGGATAGGATACAGAAACCTGAAAAACACCACATTTCAACCTTGACCCAGCTGGTGACCTTTGGTTTCACTGTACCGCTCAAATTTTATTAAACCATTTTTTGCAGCAAATACACTTTTTTACTGAAATACGGTTCCAAGACATAAGCTATTTATCAAAAGGAAATGAGCATAGAATTTATATATTGCCATGGATCATAGAAACCTTATGGAACAAAACGGATCTCCTATTTAAACCTTCCAAGGTGGAAGGAAGAGGACAGGCTGACCCAAAGCCAAGCTCCACACTTGCCAACAGAGTGATACTGAGGAAATTGCTTATCATCTGCAGTCTGGTTTCCTCATCTGTAAAGCAAAGAAATAATACTTATCTTAAGGAGTTTTAGGTATACAAAGTGCCTTCATGATACTGGGAGTTCAACACATGTTGAGAGTGAAAGTGAAAGTCACTCCGTAGTGTCAGACTCTTTGTGACCCCATGGACTATACAGTCCAGACTATTCTCCAGGCCAGAATGCTGGAGTGGATAGCCTTTCTCTACCCACTACCTAAGATTCTCCAGGAGATCTTCCCAACCCAGGGATCGAACCCAGGTCTCCCATATTGCAGGCAGATTCTTTACCAGCTGAGCCACAAGGGAAGCCCAAGAATACTGGAGCGGGTAGCCTATCCCTCCTCCAGCGGATCTTCCCAACCCAGGAATCGAACTGGGGTCTCCTGCATTGCAGGCAGATTCTTTACCAACTGAGCTTGGTATCAGGGAAGCCACATGTTAGGCAAGTCCTTTCTCTTTCTGTTCACCTTCCTGTCCCCTCCCCATTAAAACCCACAAGGAGAAGTTACCCTCCATCTTCTCCAGCCTACCAGAGACAGTAAGAGGTTAGAATTTGTTCACCAGTGTCAGGCCAACTAACTGATAATGCTTGGCCTTGTGTCAACTTGTACACATTTTTTAATCTCTCTGAGACCATTTATAAAACTATAATAATCCGAAGAAAACTATTCCTACCCTGTGGAGTTGTGAGGATTAAAAGAAGTGAAAGTGTCAGTGGCTCGGTCATATCCAACTCTTTGCGACCCCAGGGAGTGTAGTTCCCCAGGCTCCCCTGTCCAAGGCATTTCCCAGGCAAGATACTGGAGTGGGCTGCCATTTCCATAAGCAAAATACACGAAAGGTATTTAGAGCTGTGCCTGACATATAGTAAACACTCAAGCAACTGCTGTGATTATGTTGATTTTACATGCAGAGAACCAGATTACATTGATTGCAATTTCCTTTGTTTCCTTAACCTCCTTGTTAATGATCTCCTCATTCGTGCACAACTTCATCTTTTCAAGAAAATAGCTGCATGCATTTCTCTTCAGACATGGAAGAAACTGAAACATTTTCTCCCAAAAGCCATGAAGGTAAACATGATCAGTGGATCCAAATGACCATCAGAAATGGAATAGTGGAAACTTAGTATCATCAATTCAAGCTACTGAACACCCATCCATTGATTTGTTCCCTGTCTTTAATTACAATTCAATATCTCCCCATCCCTCATTCTGCAGGCCAGAGGGACTTCAAAGCACTTCCTATGGATTATGTGGTATGACATGCTCCTAGGAAGATAGCCAGGTGAGGGTTAGAATTGGCCTTTGAATCATCCTTAATGCCACAATGTAGTTCCTCAAAACATCAACTGACAAACCAATCATTCAGGCTCCCTTCGTTAAGTGCTGGGTCCTACAGGATTCATGCTAGGGACCACCTCACACTGCATTTGAGAGCACAAGACTGAAGGAGGTGGCAGATGCATTGAGTAAGAGATTGGGCTCCAGAGTGAGAATATTTGAATCCTGGAGCCACCATCTTTGTAATTTTAGGCATGTCACTTAACCTCACTACATCTCAGTTTCTTCCCCTGTAAAATGGGGAACATAATAGATGAACCTAACTAGTAGGGTTCTCATGAGATAAACTGAGATAATGCTTAAAAACAATTTAGCACAAGCAAGTGTTCAATAAATGAGGTGATGATTACTATTTCAGTTTAAAATATGACTAAGTGCTATTCAATGTTATACTGTTTATAATGCACAAATAAAAATTCATAAAAGGAGAGAGCCATGTGACACTAGATAGCGTATCGTATTCATCATCACTAAAGAAGATGTGTCTTGGTTCTGAGCCTAACCTTACAGAAAGAATTGCTTTAGATCTGCAAAGGGCATTTCCTACGGGAAAACAGCCAGAAGGCTATGGATCCCTGAATTCATAGAAGACACAGGAATAAATTAACTGCCTGAATTTTGAGCCACTGCCTAAGGAGGTAGAAAATGGAACATTTCTATGGCCAGTCTGGAAGTGGCAGGTGATTTCAGAAAAGACGAGCTACCTGATCAAAAACCATGGTGTGGGAGGTGAATGTAGATTTTAGTGGCAGAAAGACCTAGGTGAGAATCCTTAGACAAATAACCTAACATTTTTAAACCTCACTAGTCTTCTCTTTGCAAAGCTAAGAAAGTCTTATCTTTCACCTTCCTTGCAGAATTAGGAGAAGAATCAAATGAGTTATTAAAGTTAAAACAGCCATCTCAGCATCTGACTCTTAGCTAGTATGATTATCTGGTGATATTTCAAGAAAAACAAACACTAACAGGAGTGATATAAATTTCCCTGGACAAACACCTAACTTCAGGTGAATGAGGAAGAGCTTGCTTTCCTTTAGTGTCCTACATCTCATTTTTCTGTTGGAAATTTAATACCTACAATAAATGCCAGATATTATCATTATCATGGTATAACAAATACAGAGCTATCATGATCTCATTTAATGCTCATACAACTCTGGGACAAGGATCATTTTATTTGTCCATTTTACAAAACACTTTTTAAAAAGAGGTTTAGACATTCAACCATGTGAAAACATACATTCTATACTCCCAATTTTCCCTACCTTTTCTGTGATCCATGTGATTCCAAGTCTTATAACTAATGATTATATAAGTAAAGTCTTGTAATTTAAAAATTCAAATAAAAACAGGTTTAGAGAGATTAGTCACTTGTCCAAGCTCACCTACAGGAAGTGATGGAACCGAGATTTGAACCAGGGCAGTCTGGTTCCAAAGGCAGTGTGCTCTGTACACCTCTAGGGAATGCTAGCAGACCTCCCTGAGACCTGAAGACTTGTTCCCCCTGACCCAGACCTGCCAAGTCAGCATGAGCCTGCCACCTGCATTCAAGAAAGAAAAACAGCCCTACAGGGAAAAGTGGATATGATTAAGTACAGAGCTGGATCAAGTAGGCTCATGCAATTTTCATTTATTTCACTCTTTCTCTGTAATTTAATTCTCATTTTAATTCACAGCAAACAACCCCTTAGACTGAAGTATGCTGCAGACCTGGCCTTGCTGTCAGAAGTGCTTGTTGGCACTTCTGTCCTAAAACTGCAGAAACACAGAACACCTTCAAGAAACAGCATCCTCCTGAGACAGGTCTGGTCGTGCCAGGCAACATTAACTGCACACCCAGACAAGCTCTATCAATGGCCATCTTGTGTGCAAAAAGAGCTTGCTCCCACAGGTCGTACTTAGAAACAATTTGCTTCTTCTCTAGGCCAAAATAATTGAAAATCAAAGTCGAGAATGTTACAGAAAATCTGAAGAGGATTCAGTGTAAGAGTGAGAAGACGGTTAAAATATTAAACTATTGGTTCTCAATTTTGTTTTTCTTCTCAAGTATCTCCACTCATTCTCCCCAGGTCTCCTATCATAACCGATCTAACCTTCTGGTCCCTAATTTCCCAAAGGGAGGACAGGAAGAGAGAGGGAGTGAGAAGGAGGTAAAAGGGTAAGAGCAGGATCAGCAGGAAGGTGCAGAGGAAGAACGGGAAGGAGGATCAGGGAGTAGGGGTCTGCAGACTGGAGGTCTTCGTGAGGTCAAAGGAGAGCTGCAGCTGGGATAACCAAGGGAACACGGAATAAAGAAAGGTCTCAGGATTTTATCAGAGGAACATCCGTGTATACCGACAAGGCCTGAGAGAGTGAGTAGGTTTCAAGTGGGTTCAAGGGGAATTAGAAACAAAGAAGTGAAGAAATGTGGAGAGGAAATCACCCACTCTGTTAGTAACTAAGCATTTCCCAAGAAATCCCGTCCAATCCCAGCAGGCACGGAGGACATCCTGTGCTCCAGGCTCTTGAGCTGTTTGCAGCGGTGTCATGTAAGGGGAAGGCAGATCCACACAGTCCTGACCGCAGTGAAGTGGGTGTTTGCTTAGATGCTGGACTGAATGCCTTTGGAGCAGACACTATCTTCTATTCAGGTTGCATGTAGCTGGTACCTGGGCTTCCCCGATGGATCCGCAGTAAAGAAGCCGCCTGCAATGCAGGAGATGTGGGTTTGATCCCTGGGTCAGGGAGATCCCCTGGGGGAGGGCTTGACAAGCCACTCCAGTATTCTTGCCTGGAGGATCCCATGGACAAAGGAGCCTGGCGGGCTACAGTCCACAGGGTCACAAAGAGCTAGACACGGCTAAAGCAACTGAGCATGCGTAGTTGGTGTCTAATAAATGTTTGCTGGAAAGGAGGGAAGAAAACTAGGGGGAAGGGAGGGGAAAGAAGGAAGAAAGACAAGCAGACAGACATGCAGGAGTTAAGTCCTCTTCACCTTAATCAGATGGCGTCAGATGGTAGTTCTGGTCTCAAACCAGTCATTTCATCCTTTCACATGTAGCACAGACTTGCCCTGACAATTTGGAAGAAAGACAAAAGCCAGAGGGATTCACATTGCACCTCTTCACTAGAAAGTTTAAAAAATGCCAGAAGCCAAAACTGTGAATAACTAAAACTCAACGGTGAATATTAGGAACTTAATAAACCATAATCTCTAAAATAATTGTTCTGAATGAGCTTTTAAGAATGGTTTAATGCCTTTTGCACCCCCATACGGCCCATACTAAAGTACCCTCAACTCTTACATTGTGCCACTGAAAGATTAAAATATTCAGATCAATTACTAAAAAACAGAAAATGCAGTAGTAAGAAACACCTTATATTTTAGCCAGGTTCTTGCTTTTTCAAACTACTTATCTTTGGTCTCCTTTGATCATGACAGTATGATTCTGAGGTTGGTAGGAAAAGTATTCATGGTATCATCCCAGTCCATAAATGTGAAAACTGAGGAAAGGATCAGCATACAGGAGGTTCACGTCTGATCAAAACTGAAAGCCTAGGACTCTCGAGTCCATGCTTAGCTCTCTCCCTACAGCAATACTTAGACTTAGGCCAGTGCAGACTGTTCTCTGGGCGTGTCTTTTGAAGGAGAGAAACAAGTAAAAGACTTCTCAGTTTTTTTACATATCAAACATATTCTTACATGCACTATCTTTATTTTATAAAGTTGATTTTTACTTTTCTCATGCAGCTGTGGCCTTTAAACTTCTTTCAGCAGAAGTTTTTTTACCAAAAATGTTGATAAGTGTCATGCCAAAGCTCTCTATACCAAACAAATAAAAGTCTGAGGGGATGTGGAGAAAAGGGAACCCTCCTACACTGCTGGTGGGAGTGTAAATTGGTGCCGCCACTGTGGAGAACAGTCTGCAGTTTTCTTAAAAAACAAAACCAGAGCCACCATACAATCCAGCAATCCCACTCCGGGGCATGTATCCGGACAAAACTAATTTGAAAACATACACATATGCCTATATGTTCATAGCAGCACTACGCACAGCAGCGAAGACACGGAAATAACTTAAACATCTACTTACAGATGAATGGATAAAGAAGAAGTGGGACATATAGAAAATGGAATATCACTCAGCCGTAAAAAGAATGAAATAATGTCATTTGCAGCCACATGGATGGACTGCAGGATTATTATACTAAGCGAAGTCAGGGAAAGACAAATATGATATCGCTTTTATGTGGTTAAAAAACTGATACAGATGAACTTATTTACAGAACAGAGATAGACTCACAGACATGCAAAACAAACTTACAGTGACCAAAGGCAAAAGGCAGAGTGCAGGGTAAATTACGAATTTGGGTTTAACAGATACACGCTACTATTACATAAACTTATATAACCAACAAGGACCTACTGTATAGCATAGGGAACTATACTTAACATCTTATATACTAAGGCCAGTGTGAATCCAGCCCCGGGAGCTTGTAATCTGCATCTACTTCAGTTGTGCCCTGCTCTTTTCCAACCCCATGGACTGTAGCCCACCAGGGCTCCTCTGTCTGTGGGATTCTCCAGGCAAGAATACTGGAGTGAGTTGCCATGCCCTCCTCCAGGGGATCTTCCCAACCCAGGGATTGAACCCATGTCTCTTATGCCTCTTGCATTGGCAGGTGGGTTAACATTTTATAGTAACCTGTAATAGAATTTGAAAGACAAAAAATTATATATATATATATATATATATATATACACACATACACGAATCACTTTTCAGTAAACCTGAAAGAGTGTAATCAACTATACTCAATTAAAAACTAATAAAATAAAATAGATCAAAGCAGAGCTGCACTGGTTGAAGCAGAGCTGAGAGAGCCGTTAGGTTTGGGGACAGGGGCCACTGGCCTTACTCTCAAAGCCAAACGTGAAAAGTACCAGTATGCCACTGACTGAAGACCCTATCGCAGATTACGTCTGACTTAGTGTGGAGTAAGAAGGGCAAGCACTTCACAGTCCAACCGATTCTAATTTCAAGTCCATCAGTTGCTGGCCGCGTGCACTGGGGATATTATCCACATTTCTGAGCCTCGGTTGCTTGACCTGTGCAACAGTGATGGAACACCTGCCAGAGGAGTTAGGCACAATCAGGGAATCTTAGGACACCGTGCTCAGCACCCAGTAGGTACTCAAGCAGTTTCCTTCCAAAGGCCCTTGCCAGACCTGCATGCTTTTCTGATCAGAGATGTGTTCTTTTCTGCAAGGGTACAAATTCCATTTGTTTCCTGAAGTCCAGCTCATGCCTTTAGCACTGCTCGAGCTGCTCCCTCAAACATTTAGCATTTTCTATTCGGTTAGCGCAGCACTGAGACTTTAAAAGCAGCTTGAAAATAAACTTGATTCCAAATATGATTTATAACATCCCAAGCAACAGCTCACTTACCCAAGAAAGCTCCATCAACTATTGACAGATGTACCCTCAGAGGAGAAGTAGCATGAGAATTAGAAATGGAGGGAAAAGTATGTTCCAAGCCCTTAAGCCAATTATCCAAGGTGATTTTGAGCATTTAGTCTTTAGATATGCTTAATTTACTGTCCTTGCCTGCAAGCACAGAAAAGAGTTTAAAGAGCAGAAAAAAGTGCTAAGCAATTTAGGACTGCTTTTAAAAACAAAGAGAAAGAATAAGCATAGATGGGAAAAATACATAGGAGGCGGCATGTGGGTGTTGGACGCGTGTGGGCTTTATCGACTGAGCATCCCCAGCCCTCACCCACTTTGCCCTCTCATGGGAAAGCCAGCCACATCCCCACCTGTCTTTGTTCAGTACAGAAATAATTGCGCTTAACTGCCTCTGACCTAATAATTATAGCAGTGCCTGATTTTATTCTCAGCATGTTCATTGTGGTTGAATTTCTACGGTTTTCAGTGCAAAGGCCTTACTAAGGATGCTAGCGTTATTTGCTTGAACATCAAGCCAGTGACAAGGCTATGTAAGGTTTTGTAAAAAAGCCAAGAGGCCAGTGTGAATCCAGCCCCTGGGGGCTTGTAATCTGCATCTGACATGCAGATAGTAGAAAACCTTGGCAAGATTAGGAGGCGAGGGAAGAAAGAGAATGCATGAGGCCAGTAAATATGAGGATGTTAATTCATTTCTCTTTAGTTTTCTCAGAAGGAGAAAAATAGAAGAGAGAGGGTTTTTTTAAAAATCCAAATCATAAGGTAAATGGTGACCAATCATACCTGCTTGTCTTTAGTCTAGGGCTTCCTTGGTGAAGAATCCTCCTGCAATGCAGGAGAGCGGAGTTTGATCCCTGGGTCGGGAAAATCCCCTGGAGAAGGAAAAGGCAACTCACTCCAGTATTCTTGCCTGGAGAATTCCATGGACAAAGAAGCCTGGTGGGCTACAGTCCATTGGGTTGCAAAGAGTCAGACATAACTGAGCAACCAACACTTTAGGTTTAGTTTGCAGGTACTCTGAGTGTGTGTGTGTGTGTGTGTGTGTGTATGTGTACCCACATGCTTGCACATGTGTATAAACAAGCATGCACAAGTGCACTGCATGTATGCTATGGATGAACATGGGGAGATGGAAGCAAGGAATACTGGGGGCATGGAAAAGAGGTCTAACATACACACAAATTTTTGCATGATGAATTAAACATTTCTATATTGAAAAAATTAACCCTACCATAGGAGACCTGAAAAATTACTCCTCTGACTTAACGCAATCTAGGATTTAAAGTACAATTATACAATATTCTAAAATTACTTCCTTATACCTCATAACCTGGCAGAGTAATTATAGGCTAGATTCATTCATCTTTTTACATTTTTCACATTAAGATCTCTTAGAGACCACTGTATTGCATTATTAAAAGCCTGACCTGTTATAGCATATTTTTATCCCATTATGAAATTGTGTATATAAAATAGAGTAAGTTTTGACTTTTATAGCTTTTACTTTTAAATTTCAGATTTGTAAATCAACATCTGAGGACCAACTGGGTACCAAATAATGCACACGTGCTTTGAAAGGCACCCCTCGTTAGATCAACAACCAGTTTCCTAACCAGGTCTTCTGATTCTGACCTAGTATGCATCCCATGGATCACAGCCTTGTCATCAAGTCTCTGCGGATCAGATGGAAACATTGATCTGGCTCATTGGTGATGCACAGTGGCCTGGCACTGGCTTGCTGTTAGAGGCATGTGGTGTTCTTTTGGGGCATCCCATTTCTCTAAATGTGAAACTGAACAAAAACAGAGGATCTCCAATCAACTCACAAAAATGTGCACACTGCATCCTTTTGAAAAACAAAACCATCAGTGAATGTGTATCAAGGAGAAAGGGTGAGCTTTTAATGACTAGTGATTTTAACAAAGCTGCAACTGCTTCAAATCTTATGTTCGGGAAGAGGGGCAGTCTGGGGCCAGGGGAGTCCTCTTTGGGATTATCATCATTCTTAACATCCCTGAAGATTTATTTTGTCAGGGGTGGAAATTTTTTATCTTTAAAAGGATACTTGAAATAACCAAAACTAATTCAGAGCCAAGGATGATAAGTAAAGCAAAGGGTCAAACTGGATAATGCCATTTACTATCAACATATAAGATATCACTATGAAGTAGCTTATTACCTTGAGTAACCTGTAAGCTGTTTATGAACACAATGGCAAAGGAGAATTCCAAAATATTTCAGGTAACTGTACACACACATTTAAAGGTTCCTCAGAATGTGTAGATGTTCAAAACACAGAACAAATTTTAAAAACAAATTTCTCCCATTAAAGAGATGGAGAAACTGATTTGCAAAATAAGCCGCTGGCCTGGACTACACGTGTGGCCACATGTCTGTAAGTGCACACATGTGTGCCTGCACATATGAACATTTGAGTGGATACATACGCTTGCCACCCACAAGAGAAACTGCCTTCATTCTGTTAGAGCTGCGAGTTACCCAGTCTGTTCATCTGGGCCCCTGAATCTTGGGTACAGTTGTCATGCTTCCCTAGCGCAAGTTTACAGCTTCACATACTGGGAAGGATGCTATTCCTGACTAAGAAAAAAAAACCACCACCAACAACAAATATACCTAAAGGAATTAAGTGACAACCTCACCTTTTTAATTAGGACTAACATAAACTTTCTAAAACAGTAAAGTATGAACATACGTAAAAAACTATTTAAACTATTTATTAAATGCAATCTTTCCAAACTTCATTTCCAAACAAACTTACTGGATAAAAAGAGTATTTTTGAAGTTTTGAGGAAATGTAATAAACAAGGTAAAGCACCCTCTAGTTTGTGTGGGAATACTTTTTGCAAGTTTTCCTCCCTTGGAAAAAAAATAAAAGCTAAAATATAATAGCAGTGATCACAATTCAGATACTGATTTAACACAAAATGTATTATGGGTTTTTCAAATTGTGAACTAATACTGTACTCTAGTCAGCAAATTTGTTTCCCAGAGATATGAGCTATCAATTCTGAAACTACTTTATCTTCTAGTAGAGTTGAACAAAATAAGTGACTACATCGTAAATAATAAGGACCAAGTTTCTCATGTTCAGAAAAGAAGCTACAAATAAGGAGAAAAGGAAGCAAATGATACCCTGGTAGCAATGAGCACACTCATTACTCACAGTTTAGTTTCTAAAGGCCATTCGCTAATGAAAGAAACCAGAGTGTTTCTTTGAAGAAGTGGCGGATTCCAAAGCTGAGGCAGGAAAAATACTGAATGAGTCTGGAGCATCTCTTAATTCATAAAGGTAAACAAGTGCTCAGGAAGGATGGGGAGGGGGATGTGGAAAGGACACAGGAGCCGACCGGAAAGAGCTCACAATGGCCAAAAAATGAAACAATTTGAGCAAGAAAATAACGATAGCATTGTATTATGACCCACAGAATAAAGTAATTTGATATACATGGATCTGTACTGATATAAATACCTGCTTGAATAAACAAGCAAATGGAAGAGAAAAAATAACTCTTTTTTTTTTTCAGATGAATTCCAATTCATAAATGGGGGCGGGGAGTGGAATGAGGAAATAAAAAGTCACTCAAATTGCTGTAGGTAAGATCTACAGATGAATGCTAATACTAGCAGATGAAAGTGTGAGGGCTATCCACCCCAGCAGGGTGGACAGGACAGAGAAAAGAACTTACAAGGGTTTGGTGGAAACATACCCCACAGGAAGAGAGGTGAGGACATTATTAATTGCCCAGAAAGAAAGGGTGGAAAGGATGGTGCATTGCTGAATACCAGCTTCCTCTGCTTCACAGAGAACCATGGAAGCTGAGACTGAATCGAGAATGGAAAGATTTTGATGTAGCTGTCATCGCCGCCTGTGTCACAGAGATCTCACCAAGGATACTAACGTGAGGAATAATCATGACACAGAGTCAGTTTAGCCATAATCCTTATTCTTGTACTTCTTGTACTATTCTTTCTTGCTAGTAATTTTCGCATCCTTATACAGCAGCTTGGGAAAGCTACCCTACGCTGGGACAGACTGTATTCTAAAATTTTGATAACCTGTAAGTTCTAAGATGTCTTTTCTACCTCAATACAGGTAACTCATTAAGAATATATGTAGTTTGGATTTGAATGACTTGAATATACTTTAGTTCCACTTTTTGATTCGACCAAAAGAAGCCCAACAGGTCTCAAGGACGGCCTGTTTTAGAAGCTTGAAGATGAAACTCAATATCAAGAATTTGAAGCTAATCAACTTGTGTAGAAGGAATGTAAAGAAAACAATGGGTAGCTTAACCAGAGCATAATTAGAATAGCACATATGAACCACATTCTCTGGTTTTCAAATATCTGAACTGTAATAAAATTTTTGATGTGCTATTTCAATTTTCAGTTGGGCTTCCCTCATAGCTCAGTCAGTAAAAAATCTGCCTGCAATGCAGGAAACCTGGGTTTGATTCCTGGGTCGGAAAGGTCCCCTGGAGAAGGAAATGGCAACCCACTCCAGTATTCTTGCCTGGAGAATCCTATGGACAGAGAAGCCTGGCAGGCTACAGTCCACAGGGTCGCAAGAGTCAGATACAACTTAGTGGCTAAACCACGACCATATTTCAATTTTCAGTAGCAAAGAAATTTGTGTATAGAGAATCTAAAGTTTAAGACATATCTAAATATTTTTTAAAAAGAAAGAAAAAATACTTGCATGCCCTCTTTATCACCCATATTCTAGTCAACTTATGGAAGAAAATATGTTAAGAAAAAAATATCTGCCCTTGGCCTGGAGGAACCCTCTCTTGCTGGACTAATCCACACTTGGAAAATGAGTAATCACTGGTCGTCAAGCTGCATGTTCATTTCCTGGAGGAATGAAAGGTATGTTCCCAGGTTCCTCTATGTCTGTTCCAGTTGTGATAACAACCATGCTTCACATTTGTATAGAGCTTCTGCTTTATAAACTTGACTCACATACTGTACCGATCTTCGAAAATCACCCTTGGAGATTGGTTCATATATCAGTACTTATGAGGAACCTGCTCTGTGTCAGGCCCTCGGAAAGAAATAGCAAACAGGACAAATGATCTTTGCCTCCCACCCGAAGTTGAAACTACAGTGGGAAGGAAATACAACCAAAAAAAAAAAAAACCAGAGTGAACAAAGACCTTATGGTAAGTACAGAGGACCATATAAAGAGGAAAAAAACAAGAATACTATCAGTTCAGTTCAGTTCAGTTCAGTTGCTCAGTCATGTCTGACTCTTTGCGACCCCATGAATTGCAGCACACCAGGCCTCCCTGTCCATCACCAACTCCCGGAGTTCACCCAAACTCATGTCCATCGAGTCGGTAAGAATACTATAAAGCAAAGCAAATAAGTAGACATACACAGGGAGCCCTACTCTAGAGAGGGGATGAGTCAAGGCCCCTCTGAGGAGGTGCTGTTTGATGAGAAACAGACAACCCAGCGGAGGCTGGAGTAGCACCTCCCATTCAGAGAAATCAGCAAGAGTAAAGGTGATGTGTGCAAGGGGGCTGTACGGGGTGGACAAACAGCTTGGCATACTCTGGAAACTTTCAGAAGGTAAATTCCTCTGAAAAAACTAGGAAGGAAGCAGATAGAGGTCTGAAATGAGGTCACAGAGGAAAGCAGGGGAGAGATGGTGTTTAAAGCTGGGACTAACAGGCAATGTATGAAGGGTTTTAAGTTCAATGAAAGGGGTGACAACATTACTGTCACTTTACAGGTGAGTAAAACTAAGCTCAGAGACATTACATGCCTTCTCAGATTTCTTGTAGCTGGCAAGCATACAGTTCCATCCAGATCTTTCCATTCCTTCCTCCTTTCCACAAATGTAATAAGTGCATGCTAGATGCCAAGCACATTACTCCTTGCCAGATAAGATGCAGTTTTAATCTCAATTAGATTAAGCCCAGAACTGGGAAGTGGTCACTTGAAACAAATGTAAAAACATATGGTGGGCACTGTGTCCAGAGGTCTCTACAGAATATAGAGGGGACTTGAAGTAGGGGGAGTCAGGTCTATGTGGGCAGGGCAGGGAGAGTCAGAGCTCGGTTAGTACTGAGCTCAGTCTAGAGGATGCAGGTTTATAAGGAACATCAGGGTATGGGGGGTTAATCAAAATAGATAGAGCCAAGATACAGAGAAAGAAACAGTCAGACAGATGCTGGAAATAGCAAGTTGGAGTGGGGTGCAGGGCTTGAGGATGGGGTCAAAAAAAGAGAAATGGCCAAAGGCCAGACCATGAGCTCCTGACACAGCAAAGCAGTAAGATTGGTCTTCATTCTCTAAGCAATTGAAATTGGTCAGTAGTCAAGTAGGCGAGCAACCTGATCTGATTCGTTTCAGATAGATCACATTAACAGAACTACGGAGGTGAACTGCGGTGGTGGCAGGAGGGGCAGCGGTAATACTGAAAACAGGGAAACCAGTTAGAAGACCTGCAAAGTCTAGGCAGGAGGAAATGGAGGAAGTGGAGTTGCAGAGATGAGAAAGACTAAACAGATAGGAAGAAGACGTAGAACTTAACGACCCTGAGTGTGTGGGGTGAGCGAGATAGGGGACTGAGGGTGAATTCTGGGTTTTTAAGGCTCCCTGGTGGCTCAGACAGTAAAGAGTCTGCCTGCAATGCAGGAGACCTGGGTTCTGTCCATGGGTTGGGAAGATCCCCTGAATGAGGGCATGGCAAACCACTCCAGGATCCTTGCCTGGAGAATCTCCATGGACAGAGGAACCTAGCAGGCTACAGTCCATGGGGTCGCAAAGACTCGGACACAACTGAATGATTTCACTCTGGGTTTTTACGACTTTTGACTCTAGAGTCAGTACTTCTGACATGGAAAGGCTTTCCACCTCATATTAAAGAATGTCTTTTATTTATTGCAAACAGTTTAATATATCCTCTCTGCCAGCAAAGAAAAACTCACCTGAGATTCATATTTTAAGTTATTTTTAAAGAGAAAAATATTTTTTTCTGAAAAACTATTGTTTAAAAGACAGTGTTTTTGTTTTCTTCTTTACCCAAAATGATCAGCATAACATCCTCCACTAAGATAAAGAACAAATTCCCACATAGCTGCTGGCATGATGGATATCTAAGCAGAGAAGAATTTTTTTACTATGTAACTTTCTATCATGGGAAAAAGATTAGCACTCTATTTAAGAAGACAGTTCTCTGAGATTCTCAGAAAAGGTGAAACAATCATTTCTTTTATGTTCAGACCTGTCTTGACATGCCCTGCTACCACCATAAACACAGCACATTAGAAGTTCAATTTCTATTCTCAGATGCACAAGAAGTAACTTCAGATTCAAGACTGACATTTGACTTGAAAGATATGATGTTAACATGTCATAGACAGTGCCTGGAAAAAAAAGATTTTAAAAATATATTTAAAGACTTTTCAAAATAATTTGGCTCTAGGGGACAAACGACAGTGATATTTAAATGTCAGTGATATTTAAACGTCAGTGATTTAAGTTCCGAGAGCTTATACAGGATAGCTTCCATGTACAACCTGTCCTTGTCATGCGCCTTTCCTCTGTACATCCCTTCTCTCTTGTCTGTTTTATTTTGTCATCCTTTTTCTTTTGGGGAGGTATATAAAACTTTTAACTATGCTTAGGGGGAGAAATGAGCTGAGATTTCTATCTGCTTAAAATTTTACATAGAACGTGCTGTGTGCAGAGAACTAGAAAAGAACTTTGAATTGTCTTGATTGAAAGCACCACTACCGAGGGTCATTTGGGAGAACTGTGCCACGTACTTTAAAGATTCAAGGTATGTGACATTATCTCCACAGCAAAGATAAGAAAACTGAAGATCAGAGAAGCTAAGTAAGTCACTCAACCTCACAAAGTCAGTAAATGATGGAACTGGGATTCAAGCCCAGCTCTGTGACTTCAAAGCTAAGGAAATGAGTGTGTGTGGCCGGGTGTGTGTGTGTTAGTTGCTCAGTCGTGTCCAACTCTGTGACCCCACGGACTGTAGCCCACCAGGCTCCTTTGTCCATGGGATTCTCCAGGCAAGAATACTGGAGTGGGAAATGAGGAGCCAGTCTTAATCTAGTGAACCTCCCAACCCTACCCATTTTGTGGGAAATTTTACAAATGACCTCTACATCATTTTTCTCCCCACAAGCACAAATGTTGAAGAAAAATTTGATTCATATGCATGTATCCTTAATTGGCTGTCCTGCTTATTTATTTCAGAATGCAAAGGCACATTTCACTTATTAAACCTCTGGGTGTTTTCAAAAATTGGCAAAGGAAATGAAGTAATGGCTATAACACGCTTCCTGCAAGAGCCAGCAATTAATGGAAAGGGCTCTCATAGCTGTAGTTAACTCAGCTGTAAACTCATATTCTTCCCATCTAACTCCAGAAGCAAATTTCTGAGAAAACAAATGAGTTAATTTGCTCTCTGAGCTAGAGTGGACCAAGGAGAGGCAATTCTCTGTCGAGTAAGTAATGTTTGAGTTTGTTAATGACAACCTTGAAGTAGCCTAACATTATGGTCTCATATGACAAATTTCAGTTTTCTAAATCTAAATTGCATACCACTAAAAATCAATTGCTCAGGGGGAGGGAGGCTGTCAGCAGAAAGTATGAAGGTAGGAAAGAGATACTTAGCATGTTTTAAAAATAGATTTTGATGTAACTTCATCATTTTCTAGAGATACAGGTTACTTGGATTAGATAAGTGGTTTCCCCAACTACACTTTCTACCTGTGTAGACTCATTTTGTGTGAATCAAAGAAGTTATAGGCTATCACAGGTGTTACAAGAATCTTGTATGTATCCTAGAAGTTACAGGATACTAACGGTTGTTATACCAAATCACAGGGTGGACCAGGAGTTACAAGAATTGAATTTAAATGGCAAGGAACACATCACCAGGGAAGTATTGATAGATGAAATCTGACCAGTGGAAATGTTACCAAGTCCAAGCTTGCTCTGCTTGCCTCACTACAGGCCAATAAATCTGAGAGATGAGGTGCTGAAGAAAGGAATACGACTTGAAGAACCCAGTTAACAGACAAGATGGCAGACTAATGTCTCAAAATAACCAACTTATCAAGGTCTAGGTGCAGGTTCTTTTACAGAACACAGATGGAGGGGGTGAGGAAACAAAGTATTATAAAAAGGCCATTAATCTTGCAAATATCTCCTAGAACCACAGGCTAGAACCATGGGCAGGGGATGTGTTAAGTTCTTCCTTCCTGCCCTCCACAGGTAGACAGGGTCCTAAACAAAGGCAATTACTTTAACAGTCAGGCAGAGGGGCAGGATTCTCTGAAGCAGACCATTATGTATGACAATAATAACAAAAGTAACAGAAAGCAAGTCAAAGAAACAGTTTCAACATGGAGTCAGAATTGGCTTTTCCCTGCAACAGAAATACTAGACCTGTATCTGGGGATCTCTCAGTGATGGACATTGTTTTAGTCTCCCATTGAGGCAATCACAATTTATCACAGACTTAATGACCTAAAGCAATGGAAATATATTATTTTACAGCTTCTAAAGGTCAAAGGTCTAGGTGGACTGGGCTGGATCCTCTCCTGAGGGGCTCACAGTACCAAAATCAATGTGTTGGTAGGGTTGCTCCTTAGTCAAGGTGCTGGGGAAGAATCTGCTCCCAAGCACATTCACATTGTTGGCCAAATTCAGTTTCTTGCAGTTGCAGGACTGAGGTTCCCATTTCTTTTGTAATCCTGGGGACACAAGGAAGGGGGATAGCTTCTGCCCCTAACAGCTGCCCATTTCCTTTCTCTAGCTCTCCATGTGGTCTCCTCCAGCAACAGCAGTAGTCCTCCTGATGCTTTAAATGGGTCAGATTTCTTCTTATGCCATCTCTCTCTCTGACTCCAGCAAGTTTTCCAGAAAGTTTTCTACTTTCAAAGCCTTGTTCGATTACACTGAACCTGCCTGAACAATTGAGGATAACCTTCCTATCTTAAGATCTTAACTTGAACTACATCAGCAAAGCCCCTTTTGCCATTTAATGTAGCATAACCCAGAGCAGGCCATCAGAGGGTAGGGTTCACAGGAGGACAGGAGCAAATTTCTGCCTTCCATCAGCATTACTGTTTCCTGGGGCACCCGGGCTCACAAAGGTTCTTGAAAGAATGTGGCTTCCAAAACCAGCAGGCTATCTTCCAAACTATGAGCACAAAACAAAACAAACAAACAAACAAAAAAACCCTATGCAGCAATGCCTCTTTCCTCAAAAGGTAACCAAATCAATTTGGTTTACTTTACACCCAACTGTTTTGAACTGTTAAAGACAGAGAACTTCCTAGTGCACAAGTCAACAGAAAACACATCCTATTTTTAAGGCAAAGTCATCAAAAAACATTGACAGTAGGTTCAGTAATAATAATAGCTACTGTGTTGTGCCCAGCAGTTAACAATTTTGGGCAGTGGTAAACATCCCCTTTCTCAGTCCTTTGATGGAATGGGATACAATTGCTCCTTCTAGACAATGGATAAAAACATTTCAGTGCCAACAGGACTGTAATGAAATATGCAGAGCCAACACATTAATCCTTGTTAATATTTCCTGTGTTCATGAGAGCTCTCCATATATGACTACGTAAACTAAACTTACGTGTGCAAAACGTGGAATGAGATTGCATGGTTCACTGCTGCCACAGAATGGAGAGCAGTGCAATCCCCAACTGTTGTCACAAATCTCAAATCTGCTTTGACATCACAGTCTGCAAATTATAGTCCATCAGAGGACACAGCTCACTGGTCTCTGCACATTCATTTTCTTATGCAATAAAATCATTTCCCAGCAAGAATACAATTTCATGAGAGTGGCTTCACAGTGAGAATCATCCAGCATGGTAGTTAAATGCCAGGGGGTTATAAAAATACAAATAAAGTAAGAATGTTTAAAATCCTTTGAGTTGATATTATAAGAACAAGGGTGTTTAACATCTCTGGACAATCAAAATAGTAACTTGATAGGTACAGGAGTTCTTTAATCCTAAGGGCATTTAATACTGATCTTAATGACAATGATTTTAGACCTAAATCAATCCTGATAACAATAATTCCAATCATTCAGTTCAGTTCAGTTCAGTCATTCAGTCATGTCTGACTCTTTGCAACCCCACGGACTGCAGCATGCCAGGCCTCCCTGTCCCTCACCAACTCCTGGAGTTCACTCAAACTCATGTCCATTGAGTCGGTGATGCCATCCAACCATCTCATCCTCTGTTGTCCCCTTCTCCTCCTGCCCTCAATCCCTCCCAGCATCAGGGTGTTTTCCAATTAGTCAGCTCTTCACATCAGGTGGCCAAAGGATTGGAGTTTCAGCTTCAGCATCAATCCTACCAATGAACACTCAGGACAAATCTCCTCTAGGATGGACTGGTTGGATCTCCTTGCAGTCAAAGGGACTCTCAAGAGTCTTCTCCAACAACACAATTTAAAAGCATCAATTCTTCAGCACTCAGCTTTCTTTATAGTTCAACTCTCACATCCATACATGACTACTGGAAAAACCATAGCCTTCACTAGATGGACCTTTGTAGGCAAAGTAATGCTTCTGCTTTTTAATATGCTGTCTAGGTTGGTCATAACTTTTCTTCCAAGGAGTAAGCGTCTTTTAATTTCATGGCTGCAGTCACCATCTGCAGTGATTTTGGAGCTCAAAAAATAAAGTCAGCCACTGTTGCCACTGTTTCCCCGTCTATTTGCCATGAAGTGATGGGACCGGATGCCACAATCTTAGTTTTCTGAATGTTGAGCTTTAAGCCAACTTTTTCACTCTCCTCTTTAACTTTCATCAACAGGCTCTTTAGGTCTTCACTTTCTGCCATAAGGGTGGTGTCATCTGCATATCTGAGGTTATTGATATTTCTCCCGGCAATCTTGATTCCAGCTTGTGCTTCTTCCAGCCCAGCGTTTCTCATGATGTACTCTGCATAGAAGTTAAATAAGCAGGGTGACAATATGCAGCCTTGACGTACTCTTTTTCCTATTTGGAACCAATCTGTTGTTCCATGTCCAGTTCTAACTGTTGCTTCCTGACCTGCATACAGATTTCTCAAGAGGCAGGTCAGGTGGTCTGGTATTCCCATCTCTTTCAGAATTTTCCACAGTTTTTTGTGATCCACACAGTCAAAGGCTTTGGCATAGTCAAGAAAGCAGAAATAGATGTTTTTCTGGAACTCTCTTGCTTTTTCAATGATCCAGCAGATGTTGGCAATTTGGTCTCTGGTTCCTCTACCTTTTCTAAAACCAGCTTGAACATCTGAAGTTCACGGTTCACATATTGCTGAAGCCTGGCTTGGAGAATTTTGAGCATTACTTTACTAGCGTGTGAAATGAGTGCAATTGTGTGGTAGTTTGAGCGTTCTTTGGCATTGCCTTTCTTTGGGATTGGAATGAAAACTGATCTTTTCCAGTCCTGTGGCCACTGCTGAGTTTTCCAAATTTGCTGACATATTGAGTACAGCACTTTCACAGCATCATCTTTTAGGATTTGAAATAGCTCAACTGAAGTTCCATCACCTCCACTAGCTTTGTTCATAGTGATGCTTCCTAAGGCCCACTTGACTTCACATTCCAGGATGTCTGGCTCTATGTGAGTGATCACACCATCGTGATTGTCTCGGTCATGAACATCTTTTTTGTACAGTTCTTCTGTGTATTCTTGCCACCTCTTCTTAATATCTTCTGCTTCTCTTAGGTCCATACCATTTCTGTCTTTTATTGAGTCCATCTTTGCATGAAATGTTCCCTTGGTATCTCTCATTTTCCTGAAGAGATCTCTAGTCTTTCCTATTCTATTGTTTTCCTCTATTTCTTTGCACTGATCACCGAGGAAGGCTTTCTGATCTTTCCTTGCTATTTTTTGGATCTCTGCATTCAGGTGGGTATATCTTTCCTTTTCTCCTTTGCTTTTCGCTTCTCTTCTTTTCACAGCTATTTGTAGGGCCTCCTCAGACAATCATTTTGCTTTTTTGCATTTCTTTTTCTTGGGGATGGTCTTGATCCCTGTCTCCTCTACAATGTCACAAACTTCTGTCCATAGTTCACCAGGCACTCTGTCTATCAGATCTAGTCCCTTGAATCTATTTCTCACTTCCACTGTATAATCATAAAGGATTTGATTTAGGTCATACCTGAATGGTCTAGTTATTAACAAATGTATTTATCCCCCTTTGGAAATGAATTCAGACCATACTGAATTAAAACCAGCTGCAACTAAAAAAGCTCAAGTTATGTGGTCTGAAGTTACTACTTAACTTTGGTATAGACACTGCCTCTGACAATATTCCACCTTCCATTTAACTAAATTGTTAGAGAAGGGAAAACAGTAGTTATAATAAGCCAGTCTGTACTTTTCATGCTTTCTATTGTGTTCCTTGTACTTTTGGAGACTGATACTCATTGAACTTTAAATGAATTTGGAACATCTGTAAGTTTTATTACCAGTGGCTCAGAGGTAAAGGATCTGCCTGCAATGCAGGAGACCTGGGTTTAATCCCTGGGTCAGGAAGACCCCCTGTAGAAGGAAATGGCAACCCATTCCAGTATTCTTGCCTAGGAAATCCCATGGAGAGAGGAGCCTGGTGGGCCATGGTCCAGGGGGTCACAAAGACACAGCTTAATGACTAAATAACAACTTTCACTAATGTCCTTCAGAACATTTCCCTGTGCTACTGCTGCTGCTGCTAAGTCGCTTCAGTCGTGTCCGACTCTGCCACCCCATAAATGGCAGCCCACCAGGCTCCCCTGTTCCTGGGATTCTCCAGGCAAGAACACTGGAGTGGGTTGCCATTTCCTTTTCCAATCCATAAAAGTGAAAAGTGAAAGTGAAGACACTCAGCCGTGTCCAACTCTCAGCGACCCCATGGACTGCAGCCTGCCAGGCTCCTCTGTCCATGGGATTGTCCAGACAAGAGTACTGGAGTGGGTTGCCACTGCCTTTTCCTGCTACACTGTTCCTTAAAAAAGAAATAATTGATTAGAAGATTTAGGAGATCAAATACTAATGCAGCTTTCACACTGATCAAAATTAAGAAAAAAATAAAGATTTCATGATTTTTTCATCTGCCTACAGAGAGAAATACAAGACAAGCTTATTGACTAGCAAACTTAGCTTTAAATAATAGAAAAACCATGTCATTTTCATATCAAAAAACCACTTTTTTAAGGCACTTTACTATTTAAGTAAAAAATGAATTCAGTAAAATACAATCAAATTTTATATAAAATCTGCCAAATGGAAGCTCTTTACTGTATGACCTTTAGCATCATTTGACAACCTCCAATAAAATCTTATTTTCACCTTCTGTTCTAGACATTACTTCATGCATTATCGGCCCCAGAAAGTTTTCAGTGACAATAATTTCATTGAAAGTGTCTTAATATAACCTATATTCAAATTCACTGAATGCCATGTATCATTTGTACAGCCTATTTCTTGACATTATTTTCAAAATATTGCTTGCATCCAATTCTTTTTGTCTGCAAATATTCAAATTCATACTACGGCTGTTATAGAAACAGCTAATTTACATATAGATTAAAAATTACCTTGAAGCCCATTTACACCCTGATGAGTTAAAGACAAAGTAACCCAAAGCTGATAGCTGGCTTCCATTAAATCCAAGTATTATGACACATTAGACTAGTCAAAATACAGGCTCCAGGTTCATGGCTTGGATCCTAAAATGCTGGATGGGATGATGGCAATGTAGCAGACATGGCCAAAATTGAAGATATTTTCTTCAATACTATGCAGATTCTGAGACACTATTCCTTAAATTGACTCACCTCTGTGCTTACTCTTCATGCTTTATCCAATATGCATTATTGGTAGCTGTTTTAAGTCAAATCAGTTAGGAGGCCATTGGCAATCTAGCCAATTTTAATTAGACTTGAGGAAAGAATGTTCTTTCAAAATAACCACAAAGTTTACAGTATGACTAAGTGCATAGTTTGATGCTGCTGGTCTACTGGCCTGCCTGCTTTTCTTTCTACTGGAAGCATTAGATGACTGCTGCCTACTATGACAGGTTTTCCACCACTTTCAGTAAGTAGATGCTTATTCATACTGGACATATCATTCTGTTGTGCCAGCCATGCCCAAGTTTTCTTAAGTTCCCCCACTCCTGGTCCTTATTTAAAGGGGAAGGGCTAAGAACAGCTTAGAACTCTATGAGCTATCATAGCCATAGTACTGGACAAAAGATGGAGAGCTTTCTCTATGCCTGTTAACCTATTGGCCTCTCTGTTACCAATGGGATTCTCTCTCTTTATCTCTTGAGAATTTAAACTCTTAGACACATAGATTATTGTCAGGACAAGCTGAAAGACTATGTAGAGTTGAAATCAGAATTGGTATCAAAGAAAGCCTCATTAAAAAGGAGTAGAGGGAGTTTACTGGTGGTCCAGTGGCTAAAATGTTGCCTTCCAGTCCAGGGGGTGTAGGTTCGACCCCTGGCCAGGGAGTTAAGATTCCACATGCCTCACCACCAAAAAACCAGAACAGAGCAATATTGTAATAAGTTCAATAAAGCCTTTAAAAATGGTCCACATCAAAAAATATTTTTTTAAAAAAAGGAGTTGAGGCTATGGATCAGAAGTTCAAACCATCCAATAGAGGAGAGAATGAAGAAGACTTGCAGAGAATGAGAGCTGAAAGAACATACTGCACTATAATAGAGACACAGTGAAGGAGACAGACACAGAGTAAGATTCAGAGAATGGCAGCGTCAGAGACAGAACTCCTGAGTTCCCACTGGCTTTCCACCCCCTGGCCCAGTGCCCATGAAAATTGGCCATACTTCCTACCCTTAGTTTATATTTTTTCCATGTACATTTTTGCTTGAACTGATATGAGTAACTGTGAGTTTTAGGCATACAAATGCTGATTACAAAACCATGTTAAAAGATGCTTTCAAGCAGTAGATGGAACTACCTTATATCTGGATTTAAGAGAAGGAAAGAAAAAAATCTGTTTTGTAGAAAAAAGAACAATCCTTCTGATGTGGCAGGATTCTCTAACATCCAACATAATGTGCTTTTAAGAAACAAATGTACTGGGACTTCCCTGGCAGCCCAGTGGTAAACAATCTGCCTCCCAGTTGTAGGGGACATGGGTTCAATCCCTGGTCTGGGACGATCCCATACACCCTGGAGCAACCAAGCCTGTGCACCACAACTACTGAAGCCCAGGCTCTAGAACCCATGCTCTGCATCCAGAGAAGACAGCGCAGTGAGAAGCCTGCGCACCACAGGGAGAGAGCAACCCCCGATTGCTGCATCTAGAGAAAGCCTGCACAAAGCAGTGAAGACCCAGCACAGCCATAAAGAAAGAAAGAAAACCCTACGTCTGCTTTCTTTTCATAAGAAAGTACTATTTCCTAAAAGTTATCATCTCGGAGAATTTCTAAAGAACCCAGGGTAAAGTGACATGTTGGTATTTTGTCACTTTCCATATTTGAAAGATGGAAAGGTCTTGCATATACATGACTATGAAGTCTGTTCTGTTCAGCATTTACCCTTTGGTGTTTATTCAAGAGACTTAAGTCTCCCGCCTCTGTGCTCTTCTTAATCCTTTTGCCGACCAAGTCTTTCCACCCAACTCATTTGCTGATGATTCTGACACTCAACTGTCCCTCTGTCTCCAGTTCTTGTCTTTCTAAATTTTACCACAGAGAGTATTTCTTCTTTTCCCCTTATAAACTAAGACATGCTTTCAGTTTCCTGAAATAGAGGCAACACTACAAAAGAAATTGCAGTGGATCTGGACTACTTCCAGAGCCCAGCAAGTTAAACATCAACTAAAAAGAAAATTAGACAATGGCTCTTTTCTATCAGAATAACTTTGATCAACTAATTGTATTACAAATACGGAGGTATTTATTGGAGGCTAAAATAGACCAAATTACAAAAGATGCAAGCAAAATAAATAAAGAAATTTTAAACAGAAATGTTTAGCCAGCAATTCCACTCCATATATTTATAAAAACACATGTCCATACAATGTCTCACAGAAATGGTCATGAAAGCTTTATCCATGATAGCCAAAAGCTGGAAACAACCCAGAATTCCATCCATAACATAATATAGAAACAAACTATGGCATACCCACACAACAGATAATACTCAAGCAGTAAAAAGGAATGAAGTTCTGATCCAAGTAACAACAAATGAACATCAATATTATTATGCTGAAGAAAGAAGCCAGACACAAAAGAGAGTGTAAGATTCAGCCTGGATGAAATTCTAGAAAAGCAAAACTAATCTACAGTAACAGAAAGCAGACCAGTAGTTGACTGAGGGTACAGACAGGGGTAGTAGAGAGAACTGACTACACAGAGGCATGAGGCAGCTTCTTGGAATAATGAGAAGGTCTTTATTGAGATGGCAGACACGCAGCTGTGTACATTTGCAAAAGGTCACTGAACTGAACACTTTTAAAACTGGTACATTTTATTGCATATTAATTATACTGCAATAATGTCAGTTTTAAAACAATAAGATTATCATAAAGCTGGGCCCCTCCTAATCTTTATCATTACAGAGACATCATTGGCATTCAGTGAAATCACTATTTACCTAAATGTTCAAATTATTTTTTATTTTATTTATTTTATTTATTTTTTACTTATATTTAGCTGCATGAAAAAACATAGATTTTTCATGCAGCTACCTAAATTCACTTAGTCATCATTTAATAAATTCCAGTAATTTATTATACCCATATATCATAGTTAGTTGTATTAGGAAAACATTTCCCAATCTAAGATTGATCACTTTTACAGTTCTCAAGCAAGAAGGATAAAAGTTTGAGAGATCCTCAAGAGAGGGGGGAAAAGGCATAACTCGCTTGTTATTTTTCTTCTCGAATTTAAACTATTAAGCACTTCATAGGTGTACACACACTTTAGATATATTTTATTATTTACAACTTTTTGGGTGCTTAGTTATCTCTACTTGAAAGCCAATGACTCATTTTCAACAAGTAAAAGAATGCCCTTGAGGCCCCATCAACTCATTCTCTCTACCAGATAAAAATCACTGATGTGCATAATAGTGGAAGCAATCCCACATTCCATGACAAGAATCCCTTCCTGGCCTCCAGGAAACCTCCAAGAAACCATGATGACTCAATGATTCATCTATGGATGCCCAACACCACCATCCACACCACCTAATAAATGAATGAATCCACCTGGACAAAATGGTGGCTCTCGTGAAAGAAGCTCTTATTTGTGTCAAAGAGCTGCCTTCTCCCAAAGTCAAAAGCTTTGGGTCCTTTCTACTCTGATGCAAACTTTCTGTCCTTCTCATGATCTCTCTTACAGCACAAGGATTTTTCTTTATATTTTATAAGTATGTTATTTGTCATCACCCCCAGGTAATTGTTTCAACTGATGTTAATAATTACTTTGCCAACAAAGGTCTGTCTAGTCAAAGCTATGGTTTCTCCAGTAGTCACGTATGGATGTGAGAGTTGGAAAGAAAGTTGGATGTGAGAGTTGGAAAGAAAGCTGAGTGCCGAAAAACTGATACTTTTGAACTATGGTGTTGGAAAAGATTCTTGAGAGTCCTTTGGACTGCAAGGAGACCCAACCAGTCAATCCTAAAGGAGATCAGTCCTGAGTATTCATTGGAAGGACTGATGCTAAAGCTGAAACTCCAATACTTTGGCCACCTGACGTGAAGAACTGACTCATTGGAAAAGACCCTGATGCTGGGCAAGACTGAAGGCAGGAGGAGAAGGGGACAACAGAGGATGAGATGGTTGGATGGCATCACTGACTCAATGGACATGAGTTTGAGTGAACTCCAGGAGTTGGTGATGGACAGGGAAGCCTGGCGTGCTGCAGTCCATGGGGTCGCAGAGTTGGACACAACTGAGTGATTGAACTGAACTGAACTGAAGTTAATAAAATACTTCAGGAACACAGTATAATTATTGAATTTTTCCAGCTGGAATAAAGAATTCCTGCAGACTACCCACAGCCAGAACACTGCTGGCTTCTGAATGGCTGAATTCACCAATGGGCCAGGGACTGCAGTATCAGTCACTCACACACCTCCTCAAGAGTTCAGGTATGAAAAAGGCTCCTGCAGTGAAATAACACTGCTCTGTTTTATATAGTACCCAGCAGTTTTTGACTGTCCTGAGTGAACATCCAACAACATCCATCTAACAACATCAATGAGTGATGCTCCTTCAGTACAATGACTTCCCCTAAGATAGATTTTTTTAAAATACATACCAGGGTTCATAAAATTCAAGGCCCAAGTATCTTCTGCCTTAAATAGACCTAGCTAAAATAATATGAAGAACTTAGCCTGGCCCTCAAGCTGTCCCATTATTATTTCTGAGATATAGAAGAAGTCCTTCAAATGTATTCCAAGTTAGGATAGTCCCCACTCAGAGCCCAGACTCTCCTTTTCCAGTCCACTCCCCATCACCCACATCACGTTTCCAGAGTCAGCCAGAAAAACCTGACCACTCGCCTTAGCCATCCTGAGAACAGCACTGTCCACACAAATGATCATGTCTCTGGATATTCCCAGAGATTCCTATGAAAGAAGGCCAGAGTGCAGAAGAGACCGCTGTCTTCCTCACTGGTGATGCACGTGGTCACTGAATTTTGAGGGCTCATTGTGCTCAGAATCTCATGGAGCGAGCTCCTGACATTACTACCTTCATTCAGGGTGTTTCAAAACCAGTTCAAGAAGCCTGATCCTGGAAAAGTGCCATCTGTTCACAAGATTCTCCTAACCCTTCCACCCACCACCACCCAGGGTGATGTCTGAATGGTGGCAGGAATGAGGGTTTCTGCATTTAGCAACAAATCCTCTTACACCAATGTGAATGTTAATAGGCACAGAATCAAGGGAGACCCCTGGACTGTTCTTCTCAGTGTCTGGCTCCTGAAGACCTGCAAATGATGTAGGAGCTCCAGGTTAGACATTTACAACTGGCTGCCTGTTTGCATTTCATGGGACACGAAGAAGTGGGCTTCAGGCTAGATACTTCAAACTGTTAGCATTTCCTGAGACAAAAGATAGATGGGCTCAAGTTAAGGCATTTACAATCAGCCTCCCGTTTGCCCTCTGAAATGGAACTAACAGCAGAAACAGGGTAATAGCCAGTGTTTGTCTCTTGTAAACACCTTAAGGTAATAATCATGGCAATAGTCAAGGCAATAGTCATGGCTAGGACAAAGACAGGCAGAAGTCTGATTGAGTAAAGAATTAAAGCATCTCTGCTCTCAGTTTTTTTGGGACAAGGGAGATACTACACACGCATAGAAAGGCTCTTTGTGGGTCAAAAGGGATAACACGAGGCCATAATGAGTCCTGCTTCTCCCAGAAGCCTTCACTTTGAGATCCATCTTGGGTGAGGGGTATGTGAGCACCCAGAGGGTTCAAAGGTAGGTCAGGTGTGGAAAAAGAAGCCACATAATTGGCCTGAAGGAAGACAAAGACCCGGAAGAACTGCCCTGTATAAATGACTTAACCACCTCTTTACTGTGCTCCTCCTCGCCAGACGGAGAAGGCAATGGCACCCAACTCCAGTACTTTTGCCTAGAAAATTTCATGGATGGAGGAGCCTGGTAGGCTGCAGTCCATGGGGTCGCTAAGAGTCGGACACGACTGAGCAACTTCACTTTCACTTTCCACTTTCATACATTGGAGAAGGAAATGGCAACCCACTCCAGTGTTCTTGCCTGGAGAATCCCAGGGACGGGAAGCCTGGTGGGCTGCCGTCTATGGGGTCGCACAGAGTCGGACACGACTGAAGTGACTTGGCAGCCGAAGCACACCCCTTTCTTTCCGGGTTGCATCTCTGCCTTGCTTCTGTCTTAACTAAACAAACCATTCCTCCGTATGCTCTCCCACTTGCTGTTGTGCTACATCTCTAATAATAAACGTCGTACCTGCATTCACAGTTTCTGCCTCTGTGTTAAACACATTTTTCACTGGGGGCAAATTTCCAGGGAAAATAGCTTCTAGCCTCTAGCCCTTGCTGGTCTGGTGACGAGGATTTCTGGGTCTCATCCAAGCTACCCAGGTCCAATACCTGGGCAGGGAATGAAGATCTTGCTTCACATCACTGCTCACTGCTACCTCACCGAGATCACAAAGCACACCTTCATGCTTATCGATGATCTATATTCTTCCTCTAGATTTCAGTCCCCAAACGCTAAATCAAAAATCTGAAGGGATGAACAGATTCTGAATTTTTAAACAAGAGCATGAGATGATTTTGCATAGGTCTAGTACTGAGAACCATGGCTAGGTAGGCTAAGGTAAACACTAGCACAATTTAGATTTGTTGATATGCAAAATGTGGGTATTCTCATATATCCTGCTGGTCTTCCCTTAGAATAGATATGTGCCATAGCAGCAGTACTGACATTTATCTGAAATGTGGGTTGTGAAAGGCTGCAGGGCCTACAATAATGGAGACCATGAGGACACTGTCTAGATATCCAGTTTTCATGTGGATACTTGCACACATGTGAAAATGAAAGTGCTAAAAATTTCTGAAAGGATAATAAGGACAACAGGTATTTAAGTTTTGCTTTTAAGGGGAAAATATAGGAAGTTCAGAAAAAAATGAGATGTATGTTTAATCCTAATTTTAAAAGTACTCTATTGATGTAAAGACATCTGTTTGTTCAGGAAGATAAAGAATATGTTATGTTTAATTTGCTTTGCTTTGCTCTTAGAATTGCCATATTTGAAAGACTGAATTGAAGAGTACAATTTATATAAAGAATAATTATCCATTTACTCACTGAAATTACCATTAGATCATTTAGAAGTACCAGTATCTTATCTCCATCTCTTTTGGTTAATGAATAGCAGGCCAATATCTGAGAGACAAGAAGAACTAGTATTTACTGTCATTACCACCCACCAGTTCCTGTATTAAGCAGCATACAGGCCACGTATGAGAAAAGGGTGTGAAAAGTATTTGTTTAAACACAAAAGAAAAAGTTATGTTTTCAAAACTTGGGTAGCCCCCATGGTGTTAAGTGGGCTTCCTTGGTGGCTCAGACAGTAAAGAACCTGCCTGCAGTACAGGAGACCCAGGTTCCTTCCCTGGGTCAGGAAGATCCCCTGGGGAAGGGAATGGCAACCCACTCCAGTACTCTTGCCTGGAGAATTCCATGGACAGAGGAGAGTGGTGGGCTATACAGTTCACAGTGTTGCAGAGTCAGACACACCTGAGTGATTAACACTTTCACTACTTTTCACGGTGTTAAGAGTTACAGAAACCATTCATATTCTGAAAAGAAAATGTGGAGAGGTGGAGACAATCTACTGAATTCAACATTTGTCAACTGTAGCTTAATCTAACACAGTGGTTTAAAAACCAGATATGACTTCTGGCCCCCCTCCCTGGAGTTCCTGATTTTGAAGGTCTGAGGTGAGGCTAGAGTACTTTCATTTCTTAATTTCCAGGTGATACTGACGCACGATTAGAGAACAGCTGGTCTAAACAGTTTCATTTTCCAGCTGTGGCTGCTCCTGTACCCTGTCCCAGTGTTGCGGGAGGTATGTAATGGGCACACCACCAGATGCATCCTGGACCTAAGCCCAAATGTCTTTCTGTTTCTGGAACTGTTTTTATCCAGTTTTGACAAGAAAGGGAAAGGATTTCTGATTTCAAAAGTATATTTGTGTGTGTTAGAAATATTGGAGGAAAACAAAAAGAAAATGATCTTGTAAAAACTGGAAGTACCTTTCCAAAGCCGTCTTTAATGTGCGCTGGAATCCACTCAAATGGCTTTGGGCTTTGAATCCAATCAAATGCGGAGCCTGCTTTGCTCCTATTTGTGCTGTTGAAACTTGCCTACAAAGATTAGCAGAATCATAAAAATGGCTGACAATCAAATTTGCCTTGTTTCTTCATTTTGTTTTGTACTTTTCAATGAAAGATGCACCCTGAATCTCAAATATATCTTCCCCCTGGGCTACTTGGTTAAAAAAAAAAAATTATCTTAGTCAGCTGCGGTATGTCTTGAAGAAATTGGCATCACAACCCACAATGAGTTCAGGATTCATCACCCTCAAGTATCAGCCCTTACACTTCTGGAGACTTAAACATTCCCAATTATTAACGCTCTTAAAAAGTTTCACGGTTTTCTAGTAAAAAGGCTATTACCAATTCACAAACAAAGAATTTCAATCCAAACTTTACATCAGTGTATTGTTTCTTGTATCCTTTCTTTCCGGAAGGCAGCTGCTCTAAGAAAAAGATTCTTTGTCTTTCCTAAATTCTGCTCTCATCTCTAGATATTTTTAAGAGGGATTAGTACCATGACATCAGGGAGCAAAAGTGAGCCTTGGAATGCACAACTCTTTAGAGTCATAAAATAGGTGTCTGTCATGACTTCTCTTGTTGCATACATTTTATTTACACAATTAATCAACAAATAAACATGGCTGACCCTTAATATTCAAGGGATGTTACAATAATATTGGTGGCTGCTTTCATAAAGAAAAAAGCTGTCACTTTGTGTTAGAGAATTGTAACAATTAATAGAAACAAAAGCTTCCCTCCACCTCCAGGCAGTGTCCTTTTCTCATTTTCTTTTCCCTTTTTTTTGGAGTATAGCTGATTCACAAAGTTGTGTGAGTTGCAGGTGTACAGCAAAGTGATTCAGTTACACATATACATATATCCCCTTTTTTTACAAGAGTATTTCCCATATAGGCCATTAGAGTATTGAGTAGCATTCCCTGTGCTATACAGCACGTTCCTATTAGTTATCTATTTAATATATAGCAGAGTATATATGTCAATCCCAATCTCCCAATTTATCCCTACTCTTTCCTTATCCCCTGGTAACCATAAACTTGTTTTCCACATCTGTGACTCTACTTCTGTTCCGTAAATAAGTTCATTTGTATCCTTTTTCTTAGATTCCACAGATAAGCGATGTCATAAACTTGTCTTTCTGCGTCTGACTTACTCCACTCAGTATGACACTCTCTAGGTCCATCCGTGTCGCTGCAAATGGCATTACTTTCCTTTTTACGGCTGAGTAATATTCCACTGTATGTACACACCGCATCTTCTTTATCCATTCCTCTGCTGATGGACATTTAGGTTGCTTTTATATCCTGGCTATTGTAAACAGTGGTGCAATGAAAATTGGGGTGCATGTGTCTCTTTTAATTATGGTTTTCTCCAGGTATATGCCCAGGAATGGCATTACTGAATCATATGGTAGTCCTATTTTTAGATTTTTAAGGAACCTCCATATTGTTCTCCATAGTGGCTATACCAATTTACATTCCCATCAACATTTTCTCCACACCCTCTCCAACATTTATTGTTTGTAGATTTTTTATGATGTCCTCTGCAAACAGTGACAATTTCACTTCTTAACCAACTTGTATTCCTTTTATTTTTTTTTCTTTGCCAACTGCCATGGCTAGGATTTCCAAAACGGTCAAGTAATAGTGGTGAGAGTGGACATCTCATCTTATTCCTTATCTTAGAGGAAATGCTTACCATTTTTGACCATTAAGAATGATGTTTACTGTGGGTTTATCATTTATGGTCTTTATTATGCTGAGGTAAGTTCCCTCTCTGCCCACTTTCTGGGGTTTTTATCATAAATGGGTGTTGAATTTTGTCAAAAGCTTTTTCTGCATCTATTGAGATTATATAGTTTTCATTCTTCAATTGGGCTTCCCTGATAGCTCAGTTGGTAAAGAATCCTCCTGCAGGAGATCATGGGTTCAATTCCTGGGTCAGGAAGATCCCCCGGAGAAGGGAGAGGCTACCCACTCCAGTATTTTTAGGCTTCCCTGTAGCTCAGCTGGTAAAGAATCTGCCTGTTGTGTGTGTGTGTGTGTGTGTGTGTGTGTGTGTGTGTGTGTGTGTGTGTTTTAATTCTACAGTTTGTTGATGTGGTGTATCACACTGCTTGATTTTCAGATATTGAAAAATCCTTGTACCCCTGGGATAAATTCCACTAGATAATGGTTTATGATCCTTTTAATGTATTGTTAGATTCGGTTTGCTAGTATTTTGTTGAGGATTTTTGTGTTCATCTTTATCAGTGATACTGGCCTGTAATTTTTTGTTGTTGCTGTGATAAACTGGTCTGGTTTTGGTATCAGGATGGTGGCCTCATAGAATGAGTTTGACAGTGTTTCTTCCTCCACAGTTTTTTGAAAGAGTTTCCAAAGGATAGCTGCTAACTCTTCTCTAAGTGTTTGATAGAATTCACCTGTGAAGCCATCTGGTCCTGGACTTTTGTTTGCTGGAGGATTTTTAATCACAGTTTCAGTTTCATTACTTGTGTTTGGTCTGTTCATATTTTCTTCCTGGCTCAGTCTTGGAAGACTGTATCTTTATAAGAACTTGTCCATTTCTTGCAGGTTATCCATTTTATTGGCATATAGTTGCTTGTAGTAGTCTCTTATGATCCTTGGAACAAAAGCTTGATTAAAACACTTAATTTGAGGTGTCAGAGCCCAAGCAGAGTGAGGACAATCAGGTGTGACTCAGGCTGGATTGCTGAAGCATGTGGAAGTTGATGGGGGCACCCACGGTTTGGGAGGGGGGGTGTTGAGGTGGATAACAGCAGCCCAGCTAGGGATGTCAAAGCCTGTGTTGGGTAAGATGGGTATCTTCGTGCGGCAGTGTAGCAACAATGGAGATTGGTCACATATAGGATAACTGATCAGACAATACAGAAGGCTAATGGGAGCCAAGTTTCTCATTGTTGAAGGAAGGAGTTACAAATATGTAATGGGAAACAAAAAAAACTAGAATATGCTTTGTGGTAGTGGATTGAAATTGTAGGTATAGGTGAAAAGTCATGACTTCAATACAGATTTGGAAATGCGGATATACATATGAGGACAGATAGCTAGAAAGGTAAATATTCCCTAACTCTGACCACTCAGAGGGCCTCAGAACAACGCTTCACCATCAATGAGAACAACTAGGTTGCAGAATTCAGCTGTTTTATATCTTTCTCTGTTAGTCCAGGGCTCCTTGGAGTAATAGGTGATTTCAGCATTGGGGCAATAAAAGTACATGAGTCACAGAAACTCACTGTTCCCAAAAGTAAGGAAGCACTCAAAGAATGACAGAGATATGAGAAGACAAAAGCCATTCTGAAGGGATTTTCAATGACTAAATATGGGGAAATTTCAGCATCAAAATAAATAATTATAGTAGTAGATTATAACTCATTGAATTTAATCAAAACCTCTAAGTCCATACTAAATAAGTTGATTGATTGATTTTAAGTGAGAAGAGAAATGGGAGAGTTAAATAGTTTTAAAGTCACTCTCCACAAAACACTTATTAATTTCAAAAGGGAAAAGAGTAACTTTATAGTGGAGAAGCTCTAGGACACATTTAAGCCAAATAAATTTTTAAAAAAAGTCACCCAGTTGTGTCCAACTCTTTGCAACTCCATGGACTATACAGTCCATGGAATTCTCCAGGCTAGAATACTGGAGTGTATAGCCTTTCCCTTCTCCAGGGGATCTTCCCAACCCAGGGATCGAACCCAGGTCTCCTGCATTACAGGCGGGTTCTTTACCAGCTGAGCCACAAAGTAAACATAAATAAGGAGGCAAACTGAAATCACGAGCCACCAGACACAATGAGAACAATTCAAAATCGTATCTGTAATATTCTGGAAAAAGATCAACTGGATTATAAACATGATGGAATATCAAACAAACCCAAATTGAGGAGTAGTCTATGAAGTAATCCTTCAAAACATCAAGGTCATTGTACCAGACAGACCCTAAAATGAATACCAATAATCTCGGCTTCTTGGTGTTAATGCCTTTGTGCAATCCTATCTCTTGAGTTTGGGCAGGACCAAGAGGATACAGCAAAGGCTGATGAGATGTCCCTATCATGATTACATTACAGTATGTATAAGGCTCCATCACGCCAACAGAGTCTCAGCTTCTGTCCTTGAAGGAGGATTCTCCCATGAAGTGGTCATGTTGGAAAAAAACCCACATGGTAAGAAACTGCAGGAGCTAATGTAGTCTTTGGCAACAACCTTCCAGCAATCTGAAGGAGTTATGAAGCAGACCTTTCCGCATTCAAGCCTCTGATGAGACCACAGGTAAACTGCAGCCTGCTGAAACCCTGAAGCTAAGTCCTGTCTGGACTCCTGACTTCCAGAAACTGAGATAATAAATATGCACTGTTTAAAGCTGCTAAATTTATGTTAATTTTTTTATGCAGCACAGAAAACAGGGACAGTCATTAAAGTCAATAAAAGACTGAGAAACTCTTACAGACTAAAGGAGACAAAAGAAATATAAGAACCAAATGTAATGCACGATTCTGAACTGGATCCTTCTGGGCATTACTGAGACAACTGTAAAGACGTGAAGGTGGTTTGAGACTCAGAGGGTAGAAGTATATCAATGTTATCTTCCTAATTTTGATGAGGGTTTTACAGTTATTTAGGAGACCATCCTTGTTAGTAGAAATACTAATAATAAACAAACACATGAAGTATAAATATTTAAATACTTTGATTACTAAATACTCTGGACACTAAAGTATACAAAATATTTAAAGGTGATGATGGGGCATTAAGTTGGCAACTTACAAATAGTTCAGGGGGATAAGTTACTTATATTCACAACCATTTTGTAAACTGAAGACTGTTAAAGTATTTCAAAAACAAACCAAAAAACCTGTTCCAAACCTACTCTTTTCTATCTCAACAAATACCATTTCTATTTTCCCAGTTGCTTGAGTCAAGAACATCTATTGCCTGTTCTGTTTCAATAGACTCCTAACTGTTCTCCCCCTTGCTCTATAACACCCTCCTATCCCCCACCGCCACGTCAATTCTCTACACAGTAGCCAGAGTGATGTTTTAAAATTTAACTCAGATCCTGTCAAGCCCCTGCTCAAAATATCCAATGGCTGCCCTCAGCATTCCTTTACACGAACTATACCTCCTCGTGAGTTGGCCCCTGCTCACCTCTCTGGCTCACCTCTAACCATTCTCCTTCATCATTCCACTTCAGTCCTTAACACCCTTCTTGCTGCTTCTGGAGTTCAAGTTCCTGCCCTTCCTATTCTCTCTGTTTAGGTTCCCCCAGGCAGCAACATGGCTTACTTCTTTCCATCAATATGGCTTCCATCAAATGCCACATCCTTAGAGAACTCTTCTTTGAGCATTATATTAAAACTGTGTCCTCTTTCCCTTTTTTTTTTTTTTTTTTTGGCTTGGAAAGATTGAGTGCAGGATGAGAAGAGGGAGATAGAGGATGGGTCGGATGGCATCATAGACTCAATGGACATGAGTTTCAGCAAACTCTGGGAGATAGTGAAGGACAGGGAAGCCTGGCATGCTGCAGTCCATGGGGTCACAAAGAATCAGACACGACTTAGCAACTGAAAAACAACAACAACTTTCCCACCATAATGTACAATTATCCCTCACCCCACAGAGTCAGACACGACTGAAGTGACGCAGCAGCAGCAGCAGCCACTTTATTTTTCTTAATGGTACTTATTACAGCATGCATGCTAAGTCGCTTCAGTCGTGTCTGACTCTGTGAGACTGTATGGACCGTAGCCCACCAGGCTCCTCTGTCCATGGGATTCTCCAGGCAAGATACTAGAGTGGACTGCCATGCACTCCTCCAGGGGATCTTCCTGACCCAGGGACTGAACCCGTGACTCTCACATGCCCTGCACTGGCAGGCAGGTTCTTAACCACCAGCGCCACCTGGGAAGCCCATTTCTTTATTTACTTGTTTATTATCTGTCTTTTCTGTGAGGGCAAGTTCTCTTAATCTCCAAATCTCCAAGACTAGTCTGCTGCCTGATGAATGAATGAACACAGCCATATCAATATTTAGATGCTGAGGCATCAGCTAGGTTTATTCACTAGCTGCATGCTTTCACCCACAAGCCTTGCCGTAATTATGGCTCGAGTTCCTGTCTCAGAAAAATAAAATACTTCATGGGCAGAAACTCTAGGATCACACAAAATAGGCAGAACCATAACCCTTAAATTACAAGAGTCCTTTCAACTTCACCTGTCTCTATCCTAGAGAAAGCCGCTCACTTAACACAGACGTATTTTGACTCAGGTCTATCTCCCCTGTTTTATGAAATAGATCAGAGTTTCTAAACCTTGGCATTTTTGACATTTTGGGCCAGATCATAGATGTGGAGGGCTGTCCTATGCATTGTGACTCATGCGCTCAGCTGTGTCAAACTCTTTGCCACCCCATGGACAGTACTCTGCCAGGCTCCTCTATCCATGGAATTTTCCAGGCAAGAACACGGGGGTGGTTTGCCATTTCCTCCTCCAGGGGATCTTCCCAATCTGGGAATTGTACCCTTGTCTCTTGTGTCTCCTGCACTGGAGGCAGATTCTTTACCGCTGAGCCACCTGGGAAGTTCTGTGCACTACAAAATACTTAGCAGCAGTCCTGACTTCTACTTACTAGATGCCAGTAGCACCCTCCCAAGTTGTGACAACCAAAAATGTCTCCAGACATTGCCAAATGTCCCCAGGAGGGCAAAAGTCGCCCTTAATTGAGAGCCACTGATGGAACCCAAAATCACTGCGGACGGTGACTGCAGCCATGAAATTAAAAGTTGCTTAATCCTTGCAAGAAAAGTTATGACCATTCGGGGGTTTTTTGTATTTCCATACAAACTGTGAAATTATTTGTTCTAGTTCTCTGAAAAATACCATTGGTAGCTTGACCCTGGGGGATGGGATGGGGAGGGAGGTGGGAGGGGGGTCCTGGATGGGGAACACATGTGCACCCGTGGCTGATTCATGTCAATGTTTGGCAAAAACCACTACAATATTGTAAAGTAATTAGCCTCCAATTAAAATAAATAAATTGATTTTTAAAAAAAGGAAAAATTATAACCAACCTAGACAGCATATTAAAAAGCAGAGATATTACTTTGCCAAAAAAGGCCTGCCTAGTCAAGGCTATGGTTTTTCCAGTAGTCATGTATGGATGTGAGAGGTGGACTATAAAGAAAGCTGAGCACCGAAGAATTGATGCTTTTGAACTATGGTGTTGGAGAAGACTCTTGAGAGTCCCTTGGACTGCAAGGAGATCCAACCAGTCCATTCTAAAGGAGATCAGTCCTGGGTGTTCATTGGAAGGGCTGATGGTGAAGCTGAAACTCCAATACTTTGGTCACCTGATGAGAAGAGCTGACTCATTTGAAAAGACCCTGATGCTAGGAAAGATTGAGGGCAGAAGGATAAGGGGACGACAGAGGATGAGATGGTTGGATGGCATCACCGACTCAATGGATGTGCGTTTGGGTAAACTCTGGGAGTTGGTGATGGACAGGGAGGCCTGGCGTGCTGCAGTCCATGGGGTCGCAAAGAGTCAGACACAACTGAGTGACTGAACCGAACTGAACTGATAGAACCCTGGATGGAACTCAGGAACAGAACCTGAGTCTTTTATTTATTTGTTTGACTGCATTGGGTCTTAGTTGCAGGGCACAGGCTCAGCAGTGAGATTAGCTGCTCTGTGTCATGTCAGATCTTGGCTCCCTAAGGGATAGAACCCACTTCCCCTGCATTGCAAAGCAGATTTTCAACCACTGGACCACTAGAGAAGTCCCTGTGCGTGCTCAGTTGCTCAGTGGTTCTGACTCTGTGACTCCATGGACTGGAGCCTGCAAGATTCCTCTGTCCATGGGATTCCCAAGCACGAATACTAGAGGTTATTGCCATTTCCTTCTCCAGGGGACCTTCCTGACCCAGGAGTTGAACCCTGGTTTCCTGCGTCTCATACACTAGCAGGAGGATTCTTTACCACTGTAGCACCTGGGAAGTCTGGAGTTAGGCACTAGTATTTTATGAAGGCTTTTTACCTGTTTTTCATAAGCAACTAAGGCTGAGAACCACTGAGCCAGACTTTTCTTGCAGGGGAACGAATACCATATTTAAAAGGATCACTGTTAAAACCTGGGCAGGGCTCAGGGCTCAGTCTACAGAGGTGGATGAAATATCTTCAACTGTTGAAAAGCCTAGGTGACTAGGCTTGGTAGATCTTATTCACTCTCTCCAGTTTAATGTGTTTAACTGCAGTTTTTAGCAGTCTTAGGATTTTATGCTATGAGTATATTAGTAAGTTTGCAAGACAAGAAAAGGAACAGAAAAAAAGAATTGACAAATTGCAGAACTCCTGTTTGTTTGTTTTTTTAACTTTTCTTTCATTAACAAAAAAAAAAGAGGAAGTTTTCATTTGCTGGTTCCTTTTTCACTCTTTAAAAGCCTTATATTAATATTATGCTATCTTTTGAGATTGCCAGTTATCGCTTGGGAACATTAGCAGTTAGAGGGAGGACCTTTGTGGAGGTCCTTCAAATACCTGAAAACAGTACCATGCTTGCCTTTCCTAAATCCTATACAGAGTGGGCAGTGAAGAGTTACAGGTCAGCCTGCTGCCCTGCTCTGGAGTTCCCAGGCAGGCAAGCCTCTGCTTCTGCAAGCTCTTCTGAGAGAACCTAGAAGTATTCTAGAGCAGGTATCTGCAACCTTCGAGACCTAATGCCTGATGATACAAGGTGGAGCTGATATAATAATAATAGACATAGAGTACACAATAAATGTAATGCACTTGAATCATCCCGAAACCATCACCTCAACCCCAGTCTGTGGAAAAATTGTCCCTCCACAAAACCAGACCCTGGTGCCCAAAAGGTTGGGTACCACTGGGCTAGAGAAAGGCTTTTCTTGGCTTACTGGGCCTGATCTTCCCAAAAGGTTCTACAAGCATAAAACATCCCTCTGACTGTGCAAAGGGTATTTATGCTCAGAGTATTCAGAGTGCACACACAGATGGTACCAAGAGGGCCTTTAGCATTAGTGATGCTTACTAATGGCTGAGCTGCAGCCATGTTGATATCTGTCCTACAATATCTGAACAATCCTCATTTTTGTTATAATGTCACTACTTCCTGTTGAAATAAATGTTAGATAATGGAGTATGACTTCATAATGAGTGATGCTGTTGCTGCTAAGTCATTTCAGTTGTGTCCGACTCTTAGCGACCCCATGGACTGCAGCCTCCCAGGCTCCTCCACCCATAGGATTTTCCAGGCAAGAGTACTGGAGTGGGGTGCCATTGCCTTCTCTGTAATGAGTGATAGGCACTCATTATTAGGCCCACTGGTGTTCAAACTGGTCATCAGCCCTGCTGGACTGCTTACACTAGAGCTCTCAGGTGGACACTTGCATATGGACAATACCTCCCTTTCTCTTCTGCTCTCAAAACCTACAATATCCACCTTCATTCCACCACTGCAAAGAATTCTCAGACGAACACTTAGATTGCCAGGATCTTCTTGGGACTCCCTTGCTTTTCAATGAAATAAAAATAAGTGCAACAGAATAAGGAAGTGAATGCAGTGAGGTGGGAGCTGGCTGGCACGGAATGAGGGCAGCCCAGGGCACAGGGAGATGTCCTGAGGAAAGTCAGGACAGCAGAGATGCCAAGGCCCACTGCAAATGCCTGGTGTGCAGTCACACGAGAGTGTGGCAGGGGAGAGAAACTATGGAGAACAAAGAATGAGTGTATTATAAAAGTCAGGGAACAAATTCAATCATAAGGATTTGGAGTCAATGGGGCAAAGCCCAAGTAATAAAATACTGGAGATAAGCAGTAAGTGAGTCATATTCACTAGTACGAGGAAATGGGTTTCCTTAAATGCCTCCTCTCACTCTTTCTGGAACCCAGCACCTCTGTTACTAAGAGAATTAAGTGGGGACCATTTGTAATATAACTCAACCCTGAAGAAAACACTCCGTTAGCACAATGAGCTGGAGATTGCTCTTCATGGTCTAGAGAACTGGTGGTGTGTTAGATATTTCAATATTGCCCTGAAGCCCACAAGAGGTGTCACTCCGGTGGGCTCTGTGCTTTACACAGCCTGGCATATAGCAGATGAACAAATCAACTTATCAGGAGCATGCATGTGCCTCTGTCACTTGGGACCCAATGCTCAGCACCAGCACAGCATGACCAACAAGCACAAAATCTGTTTACACAACTCACACCCTTCAAGCCCCAGGGAAATGATTCTCCACGTATCTGGCCCTCTGACTTCAAAACCAAAGGCAAATACAAGTGAATTCTGTGAATTTTGTGGGTGGAAATCAGATACAAACACCAATTTAGATGAGGGAATGTTTGAATGGCAGAAGCACTTAGGTAAGAGAAAAGGCAAATTAATTATCTTGTCAACTCCTTCCTCTCAGATAAAGTGAATGCAATAGATTCCTGCATAATGAAATATAGCTCCCCAACTGTCATGCATCTATCTTTTTTGCTTCTCTTCATGTTTCAATTCATAGTTCCAAAGGTACTTATGAGCTAGATTAGTTTTTGAAAATTAAACATGGTTGCTTAAGAACATTTTGCAATATTGAGTATTTTATAGCAGCCTTAAATTTGTGTAAACATAGGCTTAGATGTAATGAGTTTTAAGTATTAGCAATTAGGTGGAAACTGAACATGAGAAGTGCAAAAACTTTTATGATTATGAAAATACTTAAGATTTAGTCAAATTTATAAAAATTAAACTAAAATAATTCAAAACTTTAAATAATTTTATTTAAAATTTTTATATTACAGTTTGTTTTCTTTTAATTATATTGTAAAATTTTGATAGTATTATCAAATATTTAATAAATATTACTAGAAAGGTTTTTAAAAGTAAAATTTTCAAAATTTTCCGTTTATTTTAACTTAAATTTTAGATGAAAATGTTTCTAAATTTCGTACACTGCAAATGAAGTTAACTGCGTTTGAGTGTTTGATCCTTTGCTCCTATAACAAATTACCACAGTTCAGTAATTTAAAACAATACAGATTTATTATAGGCCAGAAATTCAACAATGGTGGTTTGATCCCTGATTTGGGAAAGTCCCACATGCCACAGAAGAACTAAGTCCATGTGCCACGACCACCGAGTCCACATGCTCTGGAGTCCATGCGCCACTAGAGAAGCCACCACAAGAAGAAGCCTGTGCACCGCAGATACGGAGCACTCCCTACGCACCGCAACTGGAGAAAAGCCCACGCAGCAACAAAGACCCAGTACCGCCCAAACAAAATGCAGATTGATTCCTCACAGCACAGCTTTCCGCCATGAAAAAGGGTCCACGGTTTAGACACAGAGGTCTTAACGGGATAAGTATTCTGCCTACCATAGTCACTGCAAAGGAGTACAAGACTAGAATAGCAACAGAATATATGATCGTGAAACTCGAGAAGAAAACAGGCGAAGAGAAAGCTGGAACTCTTGAAAGAAACACCTGCTTATACTTACAAAAACTGAAAACAACGGGAGTGAACAAACATCTGTTGAGCATGATGCACTTAACAGCTGTGAAACTACAAATTTTGTTTATAATGGAGAGTTACTTATGATCAAAACATTCCAAATAAGCAATGAATTATTCACATTAAATTCATACCATGAAAAGGTCAGACAAAATTCCAACAACTTCATCAGATCAGATCAGTTGCTCAGTCATGTCCAACTCTTTGCAACCCCATGAATCGCAGCATGCCAGGCCTCCCTGTCCATCACCAACTCCTGGAGTTCACTCAGACTCACGTCCATCGAGTCAGTGATACCATCCAGCCATCTCATCCTCTGTCGTCCCCTTCTCCTCCTGCCCCCAATCCCTCCCAGCATCAGAGTCTTTTCCAATGAGTCAACTCTTCGCAGGAGGTGGCCAAAGTACTGGACTTTCAGCTTTAGCATCATTCCTTCCAAAGAAATCCCAGGGCTGATCTCCTTTAGAATGGACTGGTTGGATCTCCTTGCAGTCCAAGGGACTCTCAAGAGTCTTCTCCAACAACACAATTCAAAAGTATCAATTCTTCGGCACTCAGCCTTCTTCACATCCAACTCTCACATCCATACATGACCACAGGAAAAACCATTCTTAACTAAATGAAGACTAATTATCAATCCAAACAATGAGACTATAGGGGAGTCCCCATTTGCACTTTTGCCTGGAACCTAAAAATATCAGGGATAGGTTGGCTTCACCTTGAGGCCAGACCACAGAGTCAGCCCCATACCTCTCCTCTCCTTCACCCATAGGTCTGGGGCCTCATCAGAACTGGATTTGAGGAACACAAAACCTAGAGGAGGGAGCAAACAGTTGGAAAAGGAGCTGATAGGGAGAGAAAAATAGAGAGGATGCAAGAAAGAGGGTATTGAGGATAATTCTGCTCTTAATACCAGAGGCTGTGTGGTCCCTGAGATTCAGGAATAAGCTGAAGAGACCAGAGAATCCACACCCAAATCGAAGCTACTCTGGATTCTGGGTTGGTTAAGAAATCTCACCCACTCAAAGTCCTCTAGAATATTCTCTCTGATTCAACATAGGTGCCTAACCAATGAATGGCAAAGCCACTTTGTTTTAGACTGTACGACCTCCTGCTCCAAAACAAAGGGAGAAATGATGAGTTAATACTATGAATTTCCTACTTTATTAAACATGGGGAAGAGGAAATCTAAGTAAAGAGCTGAGATGATGACCAAATCATCCTTGTCCACAGAATGGTGACCAAGTCCTTGTCAAAGGATGAATGGTAAAGTTAGCTCACACTTCGTATAGGATGGGTCTACTCAGTTACACTTTTAAACACAGTGTTTATTAATTCTGATAATTATATACTTGTAGTGAAAAATGAGCCATTCTCAGGCAAATCACTTACTAAAAATTTTAAATAAGAATCATAAAAGGACAGTATAGCAAAAGTAGCTACATCGGCACTGGAATTCTAATCACCAGCTACTGACTAATCAATGCCCGGAAAAGGACAGTTCATCTTTTATTTTCATCAACATTAAAAGAAGCAGATGAAGTGCCTATTCAAAGCTTTAGATCATTTTCTCTTCAGTTGTGTCCTTTTTGTTGAGTTGTGAAAATTCTTTATATAATCTGAATGCAAGGCCTTCCCAGGTGGTATTAGAGGTAAAGAACCTGCCTGCCAATTCAGGAGATGTAGGAGACCTAGGTTCTATCCCTGGACTGGGAAGATATCCTGGAGTAGGAAATAGCAATCCACTCCAGTATTCTTACCTGGAGAATCCCATGGACAGAGGAGCCTGGCAGGCCACGGTCAGTTGGGTCCCAGAGTTAGACACGATCAAAGTGATTTAGCAACATGCATTCTGAATACAAAGCCTTATCAGATAAGCATTTTTGCAAGTATTTTTCTCTAAGTCTATAACTTATCTTTTTGTTTTCTTGATGCTCTATTTCAGAGCAAGTCTGTAATTCTTATGAAGTCCAATCTAACAACTTTTTCTTACATGGCTTTGTAGGGGTTTTTTATCCCAAGAAATCTTTACTTAGCTTTGCATATTAGCTCAGCTCAAAGCTAAGCAAACAGATCAAAAAGATTCTTATATTTACTTCTAGCAATTTTATACTTTTAGGCTTTGATTTTAGGTCTCTGATTCATTTCAGATGACAAATTAGCACATAAAAATATGTGTTCATCATCATCAGGCAATTAGGAAAATGCTTATCAAAACTGCAAGGAAATACCACTATATACTAAAATTAAGAAACAAAACAAAAAAGAATCCTGACCATACCAAATGCCGAAAAAGGAAGGGCTACTGAAATTCCCATACAGTGATGGTGAAAATGCAAAATGACATTACCACGTTGGAAAACATTTTGAAAGCAGCTATACTGACATGGTTTCCCTTAGAAATGAACAGAGATCATTCTGTCATTTTTGAATTGGATCCAAGTACTGCATTTCCGACTCTTTTGTTGGCCATGATGGCTACTCCATTTCTTCTAAGGGATTCCTGACCATAGTAGTAGATATAATGGTCATCTGAGTGAAATTTACTCATTCCAGTCCATTTTAGTTCGCTGATTCCTAGAATGTCGATGTTGACTCTTGCCATCTCCTGTTTGACCACTTCCAATTTGCCTTGATTCATGGACCTGACATTCCAGGTTCCTATGCAATATGCTCTTTACAGCATTGGACCTTGCTTCTATCACCAGTCACATCCACAGCTGGGTATTCTTTTTGATTTGGCTCCATCCCTTCATTCTTTCTGGAGTTATTTCTCCACTGATCTCCTGTAGCATATTGGGCACCTACAGACCTGGGGAGTTCCTCTTTCAGTATCCTATCATTTTGCCTTTACATACTGTTCATTGAAAAAGCAAGAGAGTTCCAGAAAAACATCTATTTCTGCTTTATTGACTATGCCAAAGCCTTTGACTGTGTGGATCACAACAAACTGTGGAAAATTCTGAAAGGGATGGGAATACCAGACCACCTGACCTGCCTCTTGGGAAAATTATATGCAAGTCAGGAAGCAACAGTTAGAACTGGATACGGAACAACAGACTGGTTCCAAATAGGAAAAGGAGTACGTCAAGGCTGTATATTGTTGCCCTGCTTATTTAACTTATATGCAGAGTACATCATGAGGAATGCTGGGCTGGAAGAAGCACAAGCTGGAATAAAGATTGCTGGGAGAAATATCAATAATCTCAGATATGCAGATGACACCACCCTTATGGCAGAAGTGAAGAGGAACTCAAAAGCCTGTTGATGAAAGTGAAAGAGGAGAGTGAAAAAGTTGGCTTAAAGCTCAACATTCAGAAAACTAAGATCATGGCATCTGGTCCCATCACTTCATGGGAAATAGATGGGGAAACAGTGGAAACAGTGTCAGACTTTATTTTTGGGGGCTCCAAAATCACTGGAGATGGTGATTGCAGCCATGAAATTAAAAGACGCTTACTCCTTGGGAGGAAAGTTATGACCAACCTAGACAGCATATTAAGAAGCAGAGACATTACTTTGTCAACAAAGGTTTGTCTAGTCAAGGCTATGGTTTTTCCAGTGGTCATGTATGGATGTGAGAATTGGACTATAAGGAAAGCTGAGCGCTTTTGAACTGTGGTGTTGGAGAAGACCCTTGCGAGTCCCTTGTACTGCAAGGATATACAACCAGTCCATCGTAAAGGAGACTAGTCCTGGGTGTTCACTGAAAGGACTGATGCTGAGGCTGAAACTCCAATACATTGGCCATCTCATGCGAAGAGCTGACTCATTTGAAAAGACCCTGATGCTGGGACAGATTGGGGGCAGGAGGAGAAGGGGATGACAGAAGATGAGATGGCTGGATGGCATCACCAACTCAATGCACATGAGTTTGGGTGAACTCCGGGAGTTGGTGATGGACAGGGAGGCCTGGCGTGCTGCGATTCATGGGGTCGCAAAGAGTTGGACACGACTCAGAGACTGAACTGAACTGAACTGATACTGACATGGAATTTTCAGTTGGAAAAATCTTAGGAAAAAATGTATTTTATCCCCTCACCATCTCTCCACCCTGAGGAACTTTGAGATGAGGAAAATTTGGCTCAAGGAGGAACTTGTCTGTTTCCTCTTGGAACTTTCCCATGACAATTACCTTGGTATCATAACCATGACCCTAATTATCATCGGTCTGGTATGGGCAATTTTCTCCCTTTATTGCTTTCTATAGGTGTCTCAAATGGTAAAGATTCGGCCTGCAATGCAGGAGACCTGGGTTCAATTCCTGGGTCAGGAAGATACACTAGAGAAGGGAATGGCAACCCACTCCACTATTTTTGCCAGGAAAATTCCATGGAGAGAGGAGTCTGGTGGGCTACAGTCCATAGGGTCACAAGAGTCGAACATGACTGAGAAACTAATATACATTATAAAATTATACATATATATATATATATATATATATATATTCAGTTCAGTTCAGTCACTCAGTCATGTCCGACACTTTGCGACCCCATGAACCGCAGTATGCCAGGCCTCCTTGTCTATCACCAACTCCCGGAGTCCACCCAAACCCATGTCCATTGAGTCGGTGATGCCACCCAGCCATCTCATCCTCTGCAATCTCCTTCTCCTCCAGCCCTCAATCTTTCCCAGCATCAGGGTCTTTTCAAATGAGTCAGCTCTTCTCATCATGTTGCCAAAGGACTGGAGTTTCAGCTTCAACATCAGGCCTTCCAATGAACAGCCAGGACTGACTTCCTTTAGGAAAGATTGGTTTGATCTCCTTGCAGTCCAAGGAGACTCACAAGAGTCTTCTCCAACACCACAGTTCAAAAGCATCAATTCTTCGGTGCTCAGCTTTCTTTATAGTCCAACTCTCACATCCATACACGACCACTGGAAAAACCATAGTCTTGACTAGACGAACCTTTGTTGACAAAGTAATGTCTCTGCTTCTTAATATGCTGCCTAGGTTGGTTATAACTTTCCTTCCAAGGAGTAAGCATCTTTTAATTTCATGGCTGCAATCACCATCTCCAGTGATTTTGGAGCCCCCCAAAATAAAGTCAGCCACTGTTTCCACTGTTTCCCCATCTATTTGCCATGAACTGATGTGACCGGATGTCATGATCTTAGTTTTCTGAATGTTGAGCTTTAAGCCAACTTTTCCACTATCTTCTTTCACTTTCATCACGAGGCTCCTTAGTTCTTCTTCACTTTCTGCCATAAGGGTGGTGTCATCTGCAAATCTGCAGCTATTCATATTTCTCCCGGCAATCTTGATTCTAGCTTGTGTTTCACCCAGCCCAGCCTTTCTCATGATGTACTCTGCATAGAAGTCAAATAAGCAGGGTGACAATCTACAGCCTTGACATATCTTTTCCTATTTGACCAGTCTGTTGTTCCATATCCAGTTCTAAATGTTGCTTCCTGACCTGCATACAGGTTTCTCAAGAGGCAGGTCAGGTGGTCTGGAATCCCTATCTCTTTCAGAATTTTCCACAGTTTGTTGTGATCCACACAGTCGAAGACTTTTGCATTGTCAATAAAGCAGAAATAGATGTTTTTCTGGAACTCTCTTGCTTTTTCGATGATCCAGCAGATGTTGGCAATGTGATCTCGGGTTCCTCTGCCTTTTCTAAAATCAGCTTGAGCATCTGGAAGGTCACAGTTCATGTATTCCTGAAACCCGGTTTGGATAATTTTGAGCATTACTTTACTAGTGTGTGAGACGAAGGCAATTGTGCAGTAGTTTGAGCATTCTTTGGCATTGCCTTTCTTTGAGATTGGAATGAAAACTGACCTTTTCCAGTCCTGTGGCCACTCCTGTGTTTTCCAAAGTTGCTGGCATATTGAGTGCAGCACTTTCACAGCATCATCTTTTAGGATTAGAAATAGCTCAATGGGAATTCCATCACCTCCACTAGCTTTGTTCATAGTGATGCTTCCTAAGGCCCACTTGACTTCACATTCCAGACTGTCTGGCTCTAGGTGAGTGATCACACCATTGTGATTATTGGGTTATGAAGATCTTTTTTGTACAGTTCTTCTGTATATTCTTGCCACCTCTTCTTAATATCTTCTGCTTCTCTTAGGTCCATACTATTTCTTTCTTTTATTGAGCCCATTTTGCATGAAATATTCCCTTGGTATCTTTCATTTTCTTGAAGAGATCTCTTGTATTTCCCATTCTATTGTTTTCCTCTCTTTCTTTGCAGTGATTACTGAAGAAGGCTTTCTTATCTCTCCTTGCTATTCTTTGGAACTCTCCATTCAGATGAGTATATCTTTCCTTTTCTCCTTTGCTTTTCACTTCTTTTCACAGCCATTTGTAAAGCCTCCTCAGACAGCCATTTTGCTTTTTTGCATTTCTTTTTCTTGGAGATGGTCTTGATCCCTGTCTCCTGTACAATGTCACGAACCTCCATCCATAGTTCATCAGGCACTCTATCTATCAGATCTAGGCCCTTAAATCTATTTCTCACTTCCACTGTATAATCATAAGGAATTTGATTTGGGTCATACCTGAATGGTCTAGTAGTTTTCCCTACTTTCTTCAATTTAAATATGAATTTGTCACTAAAGAGTTCATGATCTGAGGCACAGTCAGGTCCCGGTCTTATTTTTGTTGACTGTATGCAGCTGCTCCATCTTTGGCTGCAAAGAATATAATCAATCCGATTTCGGTGTTAACCATCTGGTGATGTCCATGTGTAGAGTCTTCTCTTGTGTTGTTGGAAGAGGGTGTTTGCTATGACCAGTGTGTTCTCTTGGCAGAATTCTATTAGCCTTTGCCCTGCTTCATTCTGTACTCCAAGGCCAAATTTGCCTGTTATTCCAGGTGTTTCTTGACTTCCTACTTTTGCATTCCAGGCCCCTATAATGAAAAAGACATCTTTTTTGGGTGTTAGTTCTAAATGATCTTGTAGGTCTTCATAGAACCATTCAACTTCAGCTTCTTCAGCGTTACTGGTCAGGCATAGACTTGGATTACCGTGCTATTGAATGGTTTGCCTTGGAAATGAACAAAGATCATTTTGTGGTTTCTGAGATTGCATCCAAGTACTGCATTTCAGACTCGTTTGTTGACTATGATGGCTACTCCATTTCTTCTAAGGGATTCCTGTCCATAGTAGTAGATATAATGGTCATCTGAGTGAAATTCATTCATTCCAGTCCATTTTAGTTCTCTGATTCCTAGAATGTCGGCGTTGACTCTTGCCATCTCCTGTTTGACCACTTCGAATTTGCCTTGATTCATGGACCTAACATTCCAGGTTCCTATGCAATATTGCTCTTTACAGCATCAGACCTTGCTTCTATCACCAGTCACATTCACAACTGGGTGTTGTTTTGGTTTGGCTCCATCCCTTCATTCTTTCTGGAGTTATTTCTCCACTGATCTCCAGTAGCATATTGGGCACTCACTGACCTGAGGAGTTCATCCTTCAGTGTCCTTTCTTTTTGCCTATCTTTTTGTCAGTTTTCATTCCAAGACCTAAGAAAGGCAGTACCAAAGATTGCTCCAACTACTGCACAGTTGCACTCATCTCACAGGCTAGTAAAGTAATGCTCAACATTCTCCAAGCCAGGCTTCAACAATACATGAACCGTGAACTGCCAGATGTTCAGGCTGGTTTTAGAAAAGGCAGCAGAACCAGAGACCACATTGCCAACATCTGCTGAATCATTGAAAAAGCAAGAGAGTTCCAAAAAAACATCTATTTCTGCTTTATTGACTATGCCAAAGTCTTTGACTGTGTGGATCACAACAAACTGTGGAAAATTCTGAAAGAGATGGGAATACCAGAGCACCTGACCTGCCTCTTGAGAAACCTGTATGCAGGTCAGGAAGCAACATTTAGAACTGGATATGGAACAACAGACTGGTTCCAAATAGGAAAAGGAGTACATCAAGGCTATATATTGTCACCCTGCTTATTTAACTTATACACAGAGTACATCATGAGAAACACTGAGCTGGAGGAAGCACAAGCTAGAATCAAGATTGCCGGGAGAAATACCAATAACCACAGATGTGCAGATGACACCACCCTTATGTCAGAAAGTGAAGAAGAACTAAAGAGCCCCTTGATGAAAGTGAAAGAGGAGAGTGAAAAAGTTGGCTTAACGCTAAACATTCAGAAAACTAAAATCATGGCATCCAGTCACATCACTTCATGGCAAACAGATGGGGAAACAGTGGAAACAGCAGCTGACTTTATTTTGGGGGCCTCCAAAAATCACTGGAGATGGTGATTGCAGCCATGAAATTAAAAGATGCTTACTCCTTGGAAGGAAAGTTATGACCAACCTAGATAGCATATTAAAAAGCAGAGACATTACTTTGTCAACAAAGGTTCGTCTAGTCAAGGCTAAGGTTTTTCCAGTAGTCATGTATGTGAGAGTTGGACTATAAAGAAAGCTGAGCACCAAAGAATTGATGCTTTTGAACTGTGGTGTTGGAGAAGACTCTTGAGAGTTTTGGACTGCAAGGAGATCCAACCAGTCCATCATAAAGGAGATCAGTCCTGGGTGTTCACTGGAAGGGCTGATGTTGGAGCTGAAACTCCAGTCCTTTGGCCACCTGATGAGAAGAGCTGACTCATTTGAAAAGACCCTGATGCTGGGAAAGATTGAGGGCAGGAGGAGAAGGGGACGAGAGAGGATGAGATGGTTCGATGGCATCACTGAGTCAATGGCCATGAGTTTGAAAAAACTCCGGGAGTTAATGATGGACAGGGAGGCCCGGCATGCTGTAGTCCATGGGGTCGCAAGGAGTTGGACACGACCGAGAGACTGAACTGAACTTAAATGAACTGAATTTCACTATAAATATTATTCTTTGACTTGTTTTTTCAATCAAATTACATGTCTTAGAGAAAAAAATGTATATATACATGAGTATATAAAATGATGCCTAAGGAGGAACATGTCTATAATCTCTAGTACATCTTCCTCTCTCTATATATATATATAAATTCATTCTTTATAAAAGTTGCAGAGTAATTGAAAACATCAATGGGCCATAACTTATTTAGTTATTCCCCTATTTACATGCATTTAGGCTTATTCTAACTTTTCATAATTAAAAAGTACACTTCAACTAACATATATACATCTTTGTCCATCTTTGCACAATATATATGATATTTTTTTAGTATGGGTTCCAAGAAGTTCTACTGCAAAGAGATCAAATGATTTTAATATTTTTATGTTTATATGTACAGTTTTCATTTAATAACTTACACAAAGGCTGTAACAGTTTACATTCACATCAACAGTGTAACAACCTATTTTACTGCTTCTTTGTTCTTGCTGGTTATGAGCAATAGTTTTTTATTGAAGTAGAAATGATTTATAATATATTAATTTCACATGTGAAATTAATTAAACAGTGATTTAATATTTTTCTAGATTGTACTACATTTAAACTTATAAAATATTGACTGTATTTCCTGTGCTGTATAACATGTACTTGTAGCTTATTTATGTGGTATACAGTACTTTGTACCTCTTAACCACCTACCTGTATGTTGTCTCACCCTTCCCTCTATACCTGGGAATCTGTTTCTGTTTTGTTATATTCATAAATTTGTTGTGTTATTTTCGATTTCATATATAAGTGATATCATAAAATATTTATCTTTTTCTGTCTGACTTATTTCACCATGCATAATATCCTCCAAGTCAATCCATGTGGTTGCAAACAGCAAAATTTTCATTCTTTTTTATGGCTGAGTAATATTCCACTGCATGTGTAACAATCACTTCTTTAATCATTAATCTGCTGCTGGACACAAGTTTCTTCTGTATCTCGGCTATGGAGAATAACACTGCTGTAAACACTGACATGCATGTATCTTTTTGAATTAGTGCTTTTGTTTTCTTCAGACATATACCCAGGAAAGGAATTGCTGGAACATGTCAGAGTTCTATTTTTAGTTTTCTGAGGCACCTCCATACTGTCTTCCACAGTGGCTGTGGAATTTTATCTTGTAAATTATTTTTCCACAGTGGCTGCTACCAACAGTGTATAAAATTTCCTTTTCTCCACATCCTTGCCAACATTTTTTATTTATAGTCTTTGGGATGATACCATTCTGATAGGTGTTAGGTGATATCTCATTGTTGTTTTGATTTGTATTTCTCTGATGATTCACAATGTTGACATTCTTTTCATGTGCCTAATGGCCATCTGTCTTTCTTTGGAGAAATGTCTATTCAGATCTTCTGCCCATTTTTTGATTAGTTTCTTTGTTTGAGGGTTTTTTCAGTATTGAAATTATATCGACTGTTTATGTATTTTGGACATTAGCCCCTATTGGTCAGATCATTTGAAAATATTTCCTTCCATTCAGTAGGTTGTCTTTTCATTTTTTCAATGATTTCCTTTGCTGCGCAAAAGCTTTTAAGTATAATTATGTCCCATTTGTTTATTTTTGCTTATATTTCTTTTGCCTAAGGCGATAGATCCAAAAAATGTTGCTACAATTTATGTCAGAATGTTCTGCCAATGTTCTCTTCTAGGAAACTTTTAATCACAAATTCATGATGATCTGTTTGTTACAAAACAGATTATTTCTTATTCAGTCTTGGCAGGCTGTATGTTTCTAGAAACTTGTCCAATTCTTCTAGATTGTTCAATTTGTTGGCATGTAACTGTTCATAGCATTCTCTTTTTTGTAACTCTGTAGTATTGCTTGTTATTTCTCCTCTTTCATTTATTTTATTTGAGTCCTCTCTCTTCTCTTCTTGGTGATCCTGGCTAAAGGTTTATCAATTTTTTTCTAATCTTTTAAAAAAACAGCTCTTGGTTCCATTGATCTTTTCCATTGTTTTTTATATCTTCTTATTTCCTCTCTTCTGCTGACTTTGGGCATCATTTATTCTTTTGTTTCTAATTTTTTATGTGGTGGGTCAGGCTGTTTATTTAAGATTTTTCTTGAAGGGCTATATTGCTATAAACTTCCCTCTTAGACTGCTTTTGCCACAGCCCACAGATTTTGGAATGCCGTGTTTCCATTTTTCACATGTCTTAAGGTATATTATGATTTCCTCTTTAATTCCTTCATTGATCCATTGGTTTTTCAGTAGCATGTAATTTATTCTCCATGTTTCTTCTTTTCCCATTTTTCTTTCCGTAACTGATTTCTAGTTTTATACCACTAGTTTCTAGTGGTCAGAAAAAATACTTGACGTAATTTCTATCATCTTAAATATGTTGAAAGGCCCACCACATGATCTCTCATGGAAAACATTCTATATCCACTTGAAAAGGATGAATATTCTGCTGTTTTGGGATGGAATGCCCTGTAGATATCTATTAAGGCCCATTGATCTATTTTGCCTTTTAAAAGCGCTGCTGCCTTTTTTATTTTCTGTCTAGATGATCTATCCATCAATGTAAATGGGGTGTCAAAGCCCCTAGTATTAGTGTATTATTGTCAATTTCTCCTTTTATGTCTGTTACTATTTGCTTTACATATTTAGGTGCTCCTACGGTGGGTGCATATATGCTAACAGGTACAATATCCTCTTTTGCATCGATCCCTTCATTGTATAATGTCTCTGTCTTTGGTTTAAAGTCTTTTCTGTCTGATGTGAGTGTTGCTGTCCCCATTTTCTTGTTTTTTCTGTTTTCATTAATATCTTTTTCCATCCCCTCACTCTCAGTCTTTGTGTGGGCTCACAGTCTTAGCTCTGAAGTGAGTCTCTTTTAGATAGTATATAGGACTCTGTTTAATCCTTTTTAGGTGATACTTAATCACTGGAGAATCTCAAAAAAAATCATTTTTAGGGAATTCCCTGGTGGTCCAGTGGTTAGAAGTCTGTGCTTTTAACTTCCAAGGATCTACGTTCGATCCTGGTTGGGAAACTAAGATCATGCAAGTTGTGTGGCGAAGCCAGAAAAAGAATCACTTTTAAAAGAATTCTTCAGGTTAATATCTAGTTTAAAGATGTTTCCTGGGTAGGAGAATGAGGTGGTTAACATTATTCAGGAACAGTGGACTGGGTGGACAGGCACTGGGTGAATGCAGAGCTCCACATACTGGGAGAGATTCCAGTTGGATATATTAGTAGTATGACTTTCCTGAAAGTCATCAAAGCAGACAACTGAAGACAAACTAGGGGAAACACCATCTGAGACAAGGCGGCAAAATACCGAAAGAGCTGAGCCCAATATGGTGATGGCCAATCTGTGAGTAGGTAGCCCCAAGAACAGGCAGGCGGTGCACTGGCAGCCACCATGAGGTGGGTGTGTACCCGGGGGCGGGGGGGTTAAGGCTACAGGCAGCCAGTAGGATGGAAAGAAAGGGAATGCATTTGCACAAGTGCTTCTCTACCATTCATGTATACAGGAGTCACCTGGAAATCTTGCCAAAATGCAGGTTTTGATTCAGGGAGTCTAAGGGGGGTACTTTAAGATTTTACATTTCCCAACAAAATCCCAGCTGATGCTGACACGACTGGTCCCGGAACCGCTCTAAGTGCTGGTTGCTCAGTCCTGTCCAGCTCTTGCGACTCCATGGGCTGTAGTCCAGGCTCCTCTGTCTCTGGGATTCTCTAGGCAAGAGTACTGAAGTGAGTTGCTATTTCCTCCACCAGGGTATCTTCCAGACCCAAGGAAAGAACCCGTGTCTCTTGCATTACAGGTGGATTCCTTAGCATTTGAACCACCAAGGAAGCCCTGAACCGTTCTAGAAGGCTTGTATCACTACGCACAGAAAAGCTCCACTTTTCCAATGAGTGACAAAACGGGTTAAGAATTTGAAGAGTAAAGTAATGCAGATGTCAGAGTATGTGGCAGCCACTTAGGTCCCTCCTGGCTATATTCAAGATGGCTTTCTAAGATGAGGGGGGAGCTGATCCTGCCTCTGGGAGTCAGGAGGCTTAGGTTATGCAAAGGGTAGGATTAGTGAGGCTGGGACATGGCCAGGAACTGGGCAGTGACTTCCTGCTGATTTTGAATTTGCACAAAACAAAGCAATAAACTGCTACACAGTTGTATTCTCAGCATCTAAAAGCTCTTTCACGTATCACTACTTCCATTAATAGGGCCCTTCACTATTTCTACTTTTCCCTCCAGCTATCCACATTTTGGTTTTTCATACCTCCATCAGAAGGTGGCCACAGAGGAAATAAAATGTACTGGAATGAAAACATGCTCATTTGTCTACTTGTATAGACAAGTACTAGCTGCCAAAAGTAGACAGGAAAGAAATTGAATGTATTTTTATGGGGAAGATTTTCAAACATTTTTTCAAACATTTTCCCAGCTCATTTGGGTAAACTAAGAGACCTAAGACCCACCTACAATTTGGGCTTCTACTTGTCAACAGGAAAAGAACTCAGCTTTTGTTTTGGGGGTTTTTTTTATAATTTAATTTAAAAGCAAAAAAGGCAAAAACAATCAAGAAGGTACACAGTACCAAATTTTTGTATCCTATAATAACTGGGATAGATCATGATTAAGCTTTTAGCCACATACCGGTGGCACTAGTGGTAAAGAATCCACCTGTCAATTCAGGAGATGCAGATTTGATCCCTGGGTCAGGAAGATCCCCTGAACTAGGAAATGACAACCCACTCCAGTATTCTCGCCTGAGAAATCCCATGGACAGAGGAGCCTGGCAGGCTACAGTCCATGGGGTCGCAAAGAGTCGGACATGACTAAGCACACACACACAGCATCATACAGGGAAGAAGAAAATCTACAGAAACGTGGATCATGTGCTTATGAAAACGATCACTTCACAGCCCACCAGGAGGAAGCCTACGGCCCACAGGAGCCTATGGATCACACACTTTGAGGACCCCTGGTCTGTGGTGGAGGCTTCAGAACTCTGAGAAGACTTGAGGCTCCTTGGAGGTTCCTTGCAGCCTAGAGAAGTAGGTGTATCCAGCTTCCAACCTCATTTTAAAGCAAAGCATCTCCCCTTTCATCAGGCTAATGCACAACATGGTGCTTCAGAACAGTTCCCAGGACTGGTGCAGTTTGACAATCACTGATTCAGAGTTACATTTGTGTATTTTCTCTGGGTTTGACTTATTCACGATATCCCATCACTCATAAATACAGAAATCCAGAGTTAACTATTTAAGTTTACATTGGGGATAGTCTCAAATTCCTTGATGAGATAAACTTCTGCAGCAAATTACTTGGATCAAAAACTAATACATTATCGCTGTGAGCTGTGTAATTGGGAATAAATACCCACTAATGAAGCATCTTGAAAGGGAAGAGCCTCAGGTATTCTGAGAAGTGAGGCACTGAAGTGTATCGCTCCTGGCTTTGATCATTATTTTTAAATACAGTTTCTTTGCTGTGCATCCATAAATCAGCATCCAGGAACCTGAAGTGGTGCTATAATAAGAAGGAGATGCTACAGATAATGGGATTAAATGGGACACTATAGATAATGGCATAGACGTTCACATATTATCATTCACGGGGAGAGACCAATAACACACTGTATAATATACTAGAGAAATGAGAATTATGGAATGTTTTCCAGACTTATATAATCAACCACAATGTCAAACAAAGGACAGGTTCAGATGATAAAATGATCAAAGTACAGTAATAACAAAGGTGAACCTTGAAGGGCCTTTTCTCCCCTTTTCTCTGCAGTAGAACCACCTGAATAGTCACTTTTGGCAGAAAGCTAGTGCTTAGGAGGCTCTCTTAAGGAGAAGGCAATGGCACCCCACTCCAGTACTTTTGCCTAGAAAATCCCATGGACGGAGGAGCCTGGTGGGCTGCAGTCCACAGGGTCGCTAGAGTCGGACACGACTGAGCGACTGCACTTTCACTTTTCACTTCCATGCATTGGAGGAGGAAATGGCAACCCACACCAGTGTTCTTGCCTGGAGAATCCCAGGGACGGTAAACCTGTTGGGCAGCCGTCTATGGGTCGCACAAAGTCGGACACGACTGAAGCGACTTAGCAGCAGCAGCAGCAGGAGGCTCTCTTAAAGTATCATTTTCCAACTAAAATTTATCTCACAAAAGCCCTACCTCCCCACCAGCCTACAGGGAGAACAGCTGATGCAGTCTCTGCTCCACTGGCAACAAGAAGTGGGTTCTCACTCTCAGAATCAGCCGAGCACTGCTGAGATAACTTTTGGGGGGCTTTACTTGCTGATCATTTGTTTCAGGCCTAGCTCCTCTTCACACTGTGAGTGTGAAGAGTAATGGACCAAATCAGTCTTCACCATTAAACACTCATTACCAACACAGGGCCTGGCACATGTCATTGAATCAGTATTAATATTTGTTGAGAGAATGAATGTCCTTACCAGGAGAACATTTGACATATAAGGCCAAGCTCAAGATCCCTAATAACTCCACCTGCTTCTCCTCGCAGTCCTCTATCATATACTTCTTTGGTTCGTGTTATCTGTGTTTCCTCTCCAACCTCAAGTTTGTTTGAGGGAAGGACCCCTTTTTTGTGGTACATAAGGTTTAAAGTACCTAAGATGGTACTTTGTATATTAATAGCATGATATGCATATGATACTTGGTAGGTTTTTTTTAATATACACATAATTGCTTTACAATGTTGTGTTAGTTTCTGCAGTACAATGAAGTGAATCAGCTCATGTATACATATATCCCCTCCTTCTTGGACCTCTCTCCCACCCCCCGCCACATCCCATCCCTCTAGGTCATCACAGAGCCCTGGGATAGGCTCCCTGTGCTATCCAGCAGCTTCCTGCTAGCTATCTTCAATAGATATTTATTAAATAAGCAAATGAGATTACTAGGTTTTCTAGGCTGTTCTGAAGATGTTTAACACATTATTTGATGATAAAACTACACTTAATTATGGAGTCCTGTGCAGAAACAGTTGTAGCTTTATTTTTATTAAGATAATAAGCATCTGTGTGTATTATCAGAGTGCTCAATTTATGGTATGAGGCTGTTTTGCTTCCCTGAACATAGACCACAGAGATCCTGAAAAATTAACTGCCACCCCAGAGCCAGTGCCTAACACAGGCATTTTTAATCCTTGAGGCTTTTGCAATAACTAAGCAACACTTTTTCAAATGTAGTAACACCAATATGCAGACATATTTATTGTCCATTCACAAAGCCATCCCTCAATATGATTACAATATGCCTCCCTGGATGTCATTAAAAACCAGGGTCTTATTTTTCTAGGATGAGTTAGCTGAGGTTCTGTATGAAAGAAGGTAATGGGAAATATGATTTATTGAGTGCCCTTCGGCCTTTTGCTTCTGTGCTACAACCTTGCGGTCCACTTCCAAAGTCCGGGTGTGCTTCTTGCAAAACTACATCTTTGGAGTAACTTGTTTTGTTCTTAATACATGCTCCCAGGAGCTTAATAAATATTATTTCTGCAACTTGCTTAGTGGCAAAATAATGAGTCCTTGGGGTACGCTTAGCCTCAGCTTTGCTACTAGAGTAGACAGATTCAGACTATTTTAACCGAAACTCAATTCAAGGGCAGAAATTAGTTCTAAGAACTATTAAAATTCAAATATTTGGTAACTGTTGTGCAGCATGTGTGTTCTAGAAAATGCTATCATTTTTAAAAGATAAGTTTTACCTTGTTGAGAAATTTCAAATATCAACTGAATATATTAATAACTGAAATGCTCCCAAGTAAACAAAGAGTTCTCAAAGAAATTGTGACCTTGTATAGACAAGTATCCATGGAGGAACAATTTTAAAACCATCTCTCTATTTCCTCATGGTATCTACAACAATGTGGGTGCATTGAAGTTGATGAATGGATAACACTGCAACCTTTCCAGCCTCTCTTGCCTTTCATTTGTCCATATTTCAAGCTTCACAGATATAGGGGATTTTAAATGGCAACCCACTCCAGTATTCTTGCCTGGAAAATCCCATGGACGGAGGAGCCTGGTTGGCTACTGTCCATGGGGTCACAAAGAGTCAGACACGACTGAGCGACTTCACTTAAGGGACTCACTTAAGTTTTACCTCATCATTGTCTGACTGCTTCCCATGGGCCCTCCCTCTCCTAGGAAATTTTGGTTTACTAGGTGGGAAAACCCACATCTTTGTATCCTGATATTTTAATCTCACATCATGTTACAGACTTTATTTCAAGTTGCTATAAAGTCATCAATTATCTTTTCAACAATTATAATCGATCATTTGAGTGCATCATCAATTATTTAACCATTCATCTCTTTGGACACTGTTGCCATTTTGAATAATGGCTCAATGAACAATGCTGTAAGTGTAACTTTTTTTCTGTCAAATTATATTTCCTAAGGATACATCCCAGGAGTGTAATTACTTCAAAAGGTAATTACTCAGAAGGGTAATTATTACTCATCCACAATCCTAATAAGTGAAAACAATTTTAAGTAGCCAATTTTCTTAACCCAATAAGATGTTTACATGTGGACTTAGAGATAACCTGGTGGTTCTAACTGCACCTAACTTTTTAACTAGCTAAGTGACTGCTTCAATCACCTAATTTCATGGAGCTTTACGCTCCTTTGTACTGGACAAGACTGGGTTGTGTGTGCCAGCTCTTCAGACTCAGATACCAATCAACACACTGCTGCTGCTGCTGCTGCTGCTAAGTCGCTTCAGTCATGTCCGACTCTGTGCGACCCCATAGACAGCAGCCCACCAGGCTCCCCCATCCCTGGGATTCTCCAGGCAAGAACACTGGAGTGGGTTGCCATTTCCTTCTCCAATGCATGAAAGTGAAAAGTGAAAGTGAAGTCGCTCAGTCGTGTCCGACTCTAGCGACCCCATGGACTGCAGCCCACCAAGCTCCTCCATCCATGCGATTTTCCAGGCAAGAGTACTGGAGTGGGGTGCCATTGCCTTCTCCAAATCAACACACTAGAAAAGTGAATTCACAAGTGTCCTCATGTATGCAGTGACCAGAGACCAACCTTGATGAACTCATGGAAGAAGTACAATGTATGTACAACATATGTTGGAAGAGCCATTGAAAGACCAGGGTCATCTGGCACTAAACAAGAGGACTAACGGGGAAAAAAGTTTACTGAAAGAACATATTTCAACACCCAAACACCTGGTGTCTGCTCAAATAAAGAGTCAGTTAACAGTCAATATTTGTAAAGGAGACGACAGCCCTGGTAGGGGCTAACCTTCTAGACTTTTCAGTGGCTGGAAGCAAATGGAATCAAGAAAGACTCCTTCAGTAAGATGCAGCTAGGATTCAGGTTTTTGGCCCCGAAGTAAATAACAACTCAAGAATAATTAAGAAAAAATGAGAAAGCACTGGTAAGAACTTACATTTCACAAGTCTGAAGAAAACGAATATTAGAGAAGCCTTACAGAAAACCAATATTTATATCAACTCAAGGGCATTGTACTGTGAGGCAAGGCACTCTGGTCCTGGCCACTTCACCTGTTTTGGTGCTAGGTCCACGAGATTCCATGTTAATCTTAAAATAAGAAGTGAGACTTCCCTGGCAGTCCAGTGATTTAGAGTCTGCCTGCCAATGCCAGGGACACGGGTTCAATCCCTGGTCCAGGAAGACTACATGTGCCATGGGCCGACTAAGCCCAAGTGCCACAACTGTGGGAGCCCACGCTCTAGAGCCTCTGTTCCACAAGAGGAGCCAGCACAGACACGAAGCCAGTGCGCTGCAACTGGAGAGCAGCCCCCACTCGAAGCAGAGAAAGCCCACACACAGCAACAAGGCCCAGCACAGCCAAAAAATAAGCAAATAAATAATAAATTAACTAAAACTTTCTAAAATATGGGGTACCTGGAAAACAACAATAATTGAAGTTGGTGGTTTAGTCACTAAGTCGTGTCCTACTCTTTGTAACCCCATGGACTGTAGCCCACCTCTGGGCTCCTCTGTCCCTGGAATTTCTCAGGCAAGAATGGTGGAGTGGATTGCCATTTCCTGGTCCAGGGGATCTTCCAAACCCAGGGATCAAATCTGTGTCTCCTGTTTGGCAGGCAGATTCTTTTATAACTGAACCACCTGGGAAGCCCCATAATTGAAGATATTCAAATCCAAATGAATATACTGGCAGTACAGTTCATTATGGAACATAACATAAAAATAAACATTGCTACCCTCCCCCAGCCAAACTTTCCTGAGGCCCTTACTATAGGAGACGGAATGTTACGGCAGTGAGAAAGGATAGACCTTGAGGAGACGGGAAGATAACGTGTGAGATCACCTGGAAAGTGAGACTTAAGATCTAGCTTGTTCCTGTACTGTCACCAGCCATCATAAAGTCAGTAAAATCTTCCAAGACCATTCAAGCCTGACTGATCTCTGTCTTCTCTATGCTATCCTCGGAGTGTAAGCTCTTCCATCTTTCATACTAGTATTTATCATCTACAATATGATATACTTATTATTTCAAGTATGATGACTCATCTCCCAAAGATACTGCAAATTCATGAGCTCAAGTTTGCGTATTTTATTCTTATCTGACTTAATCAGATTTTACAGAGTTAGACTCCCTGATTTCTCTAACAGTACTGCTTATCTTTGTGTATATCAAGAAATCTTTTTCTATCAAAGACAATATGAGGTAAATCAAACGAGAACCTGACTTCAAAATATCTAGAATGTAGAATGGCAACATCAGCGTTGGAAAACCCCACAGGAGGTGGCCAATACACACCTATTATTACAGGTACTGATGCTATAATTTACAATACAAAAACAAATGCCTCGGGACTTCGCTGGCGGTCCGCGGGTTAAGAATCCACATGCCAATGCAGGGGACATGGATTCGATCCCTACGCAGGGAACTAAGATCCCCCACGCCAAGGGGCAACAAAGCCTGTGGGCCACAGCTACTGAGCACACACACTGGAGCCCATGAGCCACAATTACTGAGCCACATGCTTCAACTACTGAAACCCACACACCCTGGAGCCTGTGCTCCGCAACAAGAGAAGCCTTCATAATGAGAAGCCTACATATAGCAAGAAAGACTCAGCAAGGCCAAAAATAAAGTTAAAAAAAAAAATCAAATAAATGCCTCTATTTGGAAAGTTGAATTAAGAGCAGAACACTCTTTGTAGGTCTCTTCATAGAAACTACTAAATTTGTATTTGTTTAAACCAGATCTCTTCAGTGGTCTTATTTCCTACTATCTTGGAGGAAATAAAATTGCTTAAAATATTCACAAAGACTACACTTCATACTTGTGCGGTACAGACAATACTTACATATTCACCAAAACGTCTTCTATGCTGCCTGGATACTTACGGAGATCTAATTTCCCTGCTCCCCTTCATTTAATGGAGCTGTTATGACAACATCTAGATAGGCAATGTGAGCAGAAGGAATCCATGCCACTTGCAGGCCTGGCTTAAAACAAAAAAAAAAAAAAACACTCCCTCAGGCATGATTCTCGTCTTTTTTCCCCTTCATGAGGAAGCTAGCGGCTATGTGGTAAGGATGGCTGGGTACCAAGTTTAAAAAGCATGCACTTCTGATTCACCATTTTAAGAAGTATTGACCAGGAGAACAGCCTGACCAGGAACGTCCGGATGCTATAAGAGCAAAAAATAAAGTTCTATTATATTGAGCCATTGAGATGTGTGTGTTCTGGTTATAGAAATTAGCATTAATTTTCCCGGTTAGTACAACTTCTTTGTATCCACCAGGTGAGAGAATAAAATACTGAATAAATGTGTTTTGAGTTTGTTACATTTTGCATATTCCAGTAGTTGCTAATTCCACTTGACCTCATTTCAATGGATGACCAAGGGCTAAAGCTACCCACCCAAGCCAAGCACCAAAATCACCTTTTGAAGATATAGCTTCAGAGATGTCACCCAACTGAGATGTAGACTCAGTGGGTTTTCAGATGGAGCCCTGGGACTTAACATTTTTTATAAAGCTTCCCATGTGATTCTGATGTATAGCCACCAAGTTTGCAAGAACCACTGACCTGGAGCTTTAGCAAGAGGAAAAGGCACCACCAAGGACAATGCCTTCAACATAGAAAACATTACACATTCAATAAGAGCTTGTAGAATGGTAGATCTACTAATAGATTCAGGAGCAAGCCTCAGGCAAAATAATGAGGGTGCCATTTTTTCACTGAAACAATATCCTATCTCCTTTATTCCTTCTGGTCTCCGGGGCTCTGTGGTTCCTTTTTCCTGCCCATATCAAAATCTACTCTCAGGGCCAAAAAAAAAACCTCATGCCACCTCTATATGCTAATGAATAAAACTGCTGCTGCTGCTGCTAAGTCGCTTCAGTCATGTCCGACTCTGTGTGACCCCATAGACAGCAGCCCACCGGGGTCCCTTGTCCCTGGGATTCTCCAGGCAAGAACACTGGAGTGGGTTGCCATTTCCTTCTCCAATGCATGAAAGTGAAAAGTGAAAGTGAAGTCGCTCAGTCGTGTCCGACTCCTAGCGACCCCATGGACTGCAGCCTTCCAGGCTCCTCCATCCATGGGATTTTCCAGGCAAGAGTACTGGAGTGGGGTGCCATTGCCTTCTCCAATGAATAAAACTAGTGTTTCTCAAATATCTATGACAAAGGACCCACTGAAGACCAGTACTTTCGTAAAACGCAATAAAAACAAATTACTAGAAAATGAAATTTAACAATCAAAGACATACAAAATACAAATCCTATTTTGTTTTTATTATTCGCTTTAAGAAACTTAAAATTACATTTCAAGTAATCGAATCAAGGCATACATAATGCAGGAAAAGATAATCATCACAAGGCTCATCTGCACACTATGCTTCACCACACACTAGCATAAAGAAGCAAGATCTTTCACCTGTGGGCATGTCCACTGCCATCGACAAAGACATGAATGAAAGGAGGGCTGCCCTTGACTCAGAGTGCCAGGCATCAGGTGGCCAGTATGTGTGCTTTGAAACTGGGGTGTTTTCTAGGCCCCTCAGAGTCAGCATGCACACGTCCAGGCCTGTGCTCTGGATCAGAGAGTGGGCCAGGCCATGGACAGCATGCACTGTCCTGAGAGAAAAAAGTCAACAGCAGAAGCTTGACAGAATTTTCACACTTCGGTCACAGCAAGCTCCCAAGCCCTTCATCTGAAGCCATGTGCGTCCTGACTTGTACCTTTGCTTCCATGGAATTAGTGTGATACTAAGACCTTGGGGCTTACTTGTAGCCACTTGGGGCTTCCCTAGTAGTTCAGCTGGTAAAGAATCTGCCTGCAATGCAGGAGACCCTGGTTCCATTCCTGGGTTGGGAAGATCTGCTGAAAAAGGGATAGGCTACCCACTCCAGTCCTCTTGGGCTTCCCTGATGGCTCAGCTGGTAAAGAATCTACCTGCAATGCAGGAGACCTGGGTTATATCCCTGGGTTGGGAAGATCCCCTGGAGAAGAGAACGGCTACCCACTCCAGTAGTCTGGCCTGGAGAATTCCATGGACTGCACAGTCCATGGGTCACAAAGAGTCGGACATGGCTGAGTGACTTTCACTTCACTAAGACCTTATTGTCAAAATTCTATTCACCTGTGAAGGTACCGAGGGTTTGGAATGTGAACATTTTTTAAAATGCAAACTTAAGCCCAGCTAAGCAATTCTGCTCAGTAGCAGATATATTTGCTATCATGTGGGGAGAAAAAGTAAATAGGGAACTAAGATTGATCTTACCAATAAGAAACAGAAACAAGACTTTAGAGTTAAATAAGTGGGTCATTTAGGAGCCCACTGACAGATTCTTAATAAAGATTGTAAGATGTGCTCACCATTAGGCTGTATGGAGATAACATTTGTAACTTTAATACGACAATTTTATGTGATGAGAAAAATCATGGACTTTGACTTACTGCTTATTAGCACAGTTCTAGAGTTATAACTCCAGCATTCTGTCTTTGAGACCTTTGCCTTCAATTAAATTGATGAGAGGGCTACAAATAACACACAACTGTACATTGTTCATGAGACTGTGGAACAGAAAAGGGGTGTCATCTCCTCCCGCTTCCCCCCATCCGAGCACCCCTGTCAGAGTCTGGAAGCATCCTCTACTTCAGGACCCCATCTGCTCCCTGGTCCTCTCTAGGGCTTCCTTCCCTTCCCTACAACCTTCCCTCCTTGCAGTTTTACAAGCTATTTCCATGCCAGTGATTTGGTTTCAGCTTGTAAAACTGTATCCTTGCCGTTATGGAACCAAACGGGAGAGCCTCTGAGTCACGGCTGGGTCCTGTGACCAGGAGACTCTTGTGAGTCTTTGGCCAGTCTCTGCCAGGAAAGTGAAAAAACAATGGGGACAACTATTCCACTGACTTCAGCTATAAATCCTGTTTTGCCTGAGTTGTTGGAGTGATGAGTATTCTGTGAAAATGCTGCTCTCTAGTGCAATGCAACTGCAAATAAAGCATATCTATTTCTTATAATCCCATTCGACACAGACGCCCTAAGTTTCAACTGTAACAAAACAGAGGTGATACGGTAATTGAATCATACTAGATGTACAGGAAAGAGGAGGGAAATTTTAAGCATGAGGACACTATAGTGGAAGTAAGTTTTACTTAAATGGGGGTCACAGATAAGAATGATATTCAGTTCAGTTCAGTTCAGTTGCTCAGTCATGTCCGACTCTTTGCAACCCCATGAATCACAGCACGCCAGGCCTCCCTGTCCATCACCAACTCCCGGAGTTCACTCAGGCTCACGTCCATAGAGTCAGTGATGCCATCCAGCCATCTCATCCTCTGTTGTCCCCTTCTCCTCCTGCCCCCAAATCCCTCCCAGCATCAGAGTCTTTTCCAATGAGTCAGCTCTTTGCATCAGGTGGCCAAAGCTTTAGCATCATTCCTTCCAAAGAAATCCCAGGGCTGATCTCCTTCAGAATGGACTGGTTGGATGTCCTTGCAGTCCAAGGGACTCTCCAGAGTCTTCTCCAACACCACAGTTCAAAAGCATTAATTCTTCGGCACTCAGCTTTCTTCACAGTCCGACTTTCACATCCATACATGACCACTGGAAAAACCATAGCCTTGACTAGACGGACCTTTGTTGGCAAAAATAACGTCTCTGCTTTTGAATATGCTATCTAGGTTAGTCATAACTTTCCTTGCAATGATATTACCAATCCATCAATAGGCAATTATTAACAGCTTACAGTCCACTCAGGAATGAAATACGAATACAGAAGAAGTATAAAATATAGCCTCCAATTCTAAGGACTGGTTTGCAGTTTGGTTCAAGTGAAAAGATATGAAATAAGAAAGAGCATGTTTGAGAGCTGGAGAATGTGGTGCGTGAGTGCTAAGTCATTTTAGTCATATCCGACTCTTTGCAACTCCTCTGTCCATGGGATTCTTCAGACAAGAACACTGGAGTGGGCTGCCATTCCCTCCTCCAGGAGATCCTCCTAACCCAGGGATCGAACGCACACCTCTTATGACTCCTGAATAGGCACATGGGTTCTTTACCACTAGTGCCACCTGTCGGAGCAGGGAATGGCACCCCACTCCAGTGTTCTTGCCTGAAGAATCCCAGGGACGGGGGAGCCTGGTGGGCTGCCGTCTATGGGGTCGCACAGAGTCGGACACGACTGAAGCGACTTAGCAGCAGCAGCAGCAGTACCACCTGTAGAATCTAGTACCAACTCTTAACCTGCCTGGTTCAATACAGCAGTCACTCACCACACTGAGCACCTGAAATGTAGTAGTCCAAACTGAGATGTGTTATAAGAATAAAATATAAATCAGATTTGTAAGGCTTAGGAAAAAATAAAGCTATCTCATTAATAATCTTAATTACAGACAGAAATGAAAATATTTTGGAAATATTACATTAAATAAGATATATTATTGAAATTCATTTTAGTTATTTCCAGAAAGTATAAAATTACATATAGGGTCTGTGTTTCATTTCTAGTCAATAGCACGGCTTTAAAAACTACTTCGGAGGAATGAGAACTTACAGAGAATGGAATAATCTGACACCCTTGGCAGAACTGGACCTGAATGAGGCTTGCTGAATTTGGAGAGGCAGAGAGAGTAAAAGAAAAGTCAGGTCTGGGAAATGGGTTTATGGAGTGAAAGTTTAGAGAGAAGGAAGAAAAGAAACAGGACGAGGAGAAGATGCAGTCTGGGAGAGATGACATAGAAAGCCTGATGAGGATGGAGGGGGAGGAAGACAGAGGGGATACAAAGACATTCAGTCTTTAAATCCAGGCAGAGGTTTTGTGTTCCTCAGAAATAAGGCAGCCCCCTTGGAAGAGTTAGAGTCAAGAAGACTGTGGATGAAAACTGAAATTAAGGAAGAAAATTCCAACAGCGAGTTACTCAAACCTCTCATCTTATTAGAAAATTTTCACATAATCATCAAATTCAGATTCCCAAAGAATGCCACAAAACTATAAAAGCTCAGCCACAAAATTCAATTAAAAAAAATAGCACATTTTCACACACCAACTTAACCTTGGCTTTTGTGCAGTGCTTAGTCACTCAGTCATGTCCGACTCTTCGTGACCCCATCAACAGTAGCCCACCAGGCTCCTCTGTCCATGGGATTTTCCAGGCAAGAATACTGGAGTAGATTGCCATTTCCTTCTCCAAACCTTGGCCTTTAGTCAAAGCTTCTTTGGTCATTTTCAAATCCAATCACACAGAGGTGCTGTGATTTCTAACAAGAAGCAGAAAAAGAAAATGGAAAGTGAAGTAAGCAGGAGGCGTGGAGAGCTTTCGGGTGATGCCATCTGAACTAACAGTCCCTTTTCATTGTCTGTAAAAGCAGCCTTCTCTTAAAGCCCTCTGAAATGATGAAGTGCTCGTCGATAAACATCGATTCCTTCTAAATCATAAAGTTTGCCAGTTTGTCTTCCTCTATCTCACCCTTTACATTTCCCCCAGAAAGTGACTGTCACAAATATCTGGGTGAACAAGATCGTGAAATGTAGTCATAAAACAAGCTATTATTTCTAAACTCATCTTTGTCACATTGTAACACTCCACAAAACACCTTCCCTCGGGCTATGACTCACATTAATTGATCCCATCAGCACCATAGCGGTGTCCTGAGTGACTTCACAACACCCTCTATTTCAGGAAAAGCCAATCAGGTTATGGGTTTGCTAGTAAGAAAAATTACCAGGGAGCAGTTTGTGGATGTAAGAGCAATGAAAATTCTAAAGAGAAGTAATCAGCAAAATAACGAGCATCTTTTCACTTCTTGGAAGTGAACAGTCCAAGCTCCCAGAAGCAACACTTAACCTATCGTATTAAATAGTAACGGACAAGTATTAGAAATGTCTATGTCAGCTCTGAGAATCTGTCAGCATCCAAACGTCATTTGAAAGTCCAGTTCTTCTAAGTATTCTTCGTCAAGCTTCTTTCTCCAGTGCTCTTTTCCTACTAGGACAAAGCCCTTCAAACCCAGAAGAATAATTCTGCTCTTGTTTTCATGATTTGTTTACTGGTTCATTTCAGAGGGCGAGCTAGCAGAAGCGGAAGTGTCCTAAGGAGTCTTTTATGTCTCATGATTTTCTACTGTGTCACTCCTGATAGTGCTGCCCTCTGCCAAAAACTATTTGAGGAGCCCACTGGGCAAGCTGCTGAGGAGACCCCAGCACTAACTGGGGCACAGGCTGCACACACGTCCCCTTTACCCCAGCAAGGAGCCCCTGCAAGTACTTGCTAAATCTTTACTGTACATCACAGAGTGAGGAAAGTGATAGAACAATCACAGTTACACCAGCAGCTCTTCTCTCTCTCAACAAGAAGAATCAGCTGGCCTGGAGGGTGAGTTCTTTTGGGAAAGAGGTGACAGAATCTGAAGAATGAGAGAGGGCTTTGCTCTAGCAGACCTCCTCAGGAGGGAAGGGCTTCCCTGGTGGCTCAGACAGTAAAGAATCTGCCTGCAATGCAGGAGACCCAGGTTCAATCCCTGGGTCGGGAAGATCCCATAGAGAAGGGCATGGCAACACACTCCAGTATTCTTGCCTGGAGAATCCCATGACGGAGGAGCCTGGTGGCCTACAATCCATGGAATTGCAAAGAGTAAGACACAACTGAGCAACTAACACTTTCACTTTTAGGACAGGAAATAGACTTAATGAGTGTGATTTATTTGAAGGGACCTTGGGGCCTCTTTTAAGAAAGCAGTTATGGCTGAAATAGAGGTATCCTGCAAGATGCAGATTCTGGCAAGCTGTGAGGGATTGGTGTGGAGGAGGCAGGAGTTAAGGGCTGTCAAATAGGCAGTATCAGCCTCTCGCGTCCCACACTTGGAGCAGACAGCCAGCCTTACTCAATCACAGCCCGTGATCACAACCCTTTTCCAAAAAGTGATCCAGGCACCACTGCCTATGAAAAGGCATTTGCACTTGAGAAGAATTCCATCTGCCATACTCGCTTGAATTTAGGCTTAAAAATAAGTCACCTGTTTTCTTCTGTAGCTTGATTTAGCCAATGTTGCTTAGAGAAAGAAAGAAGGCAAAGTTTCAGAAGAAAGCCAGGAAGAACACGTTCATAGACTAATACCAAGGACATAATTATAAAACTAGTGGTCAACTTCTGGGTCCCTACACTTAAAATGTGCCAGTTATTATGTGTCATTTCTAATCCTCATAACTCTTGCAGTGGGCATTAGTATCATTTCCCCTGCTGTTTTTTTTTTTCCTTTTGAGGAGACTGGTACTCAAAGAAGTTAAGTGATTTTTCCTAAATCAAAGAACCTGTAAGTAACCAAGCCAAGGTCCTTTGATTCACAAATCCCAAATTCACTCTTCTAAGCCATTTCCCAAAGTGGGAGATGGTTTTAAAGAAATGCCTTTATTTTTATATGTGACTTTCATTTATGAGAGGTGTCATGTTTTCGTATTTATAGAAGTGAAATAAAATCTTCCTTGAAAACAAGTTATATCTCAAAAACTAACACTGATTTAAAGAAAAACATTAAGAGAGTAATAGTCCGGAATTTATGAGAGTACAGCAAATGACAACTATTAAGATAGTCAAAGCGAAACAGCTTGAAATAAGTGATTTCTACTGACTTCTCCTCAAAGCTCAGGAAAAAGAGGTAGTACTCAAACTTAGAAGCAGGGAAACAACGAACCAGGCCTGTGGCTTCCTCTTCTGTGTTCTTCAAAACTCCCTCTACGTTAATCGAGCACGCACAGGCCTTGGGGGGAGTTTTCTGTTCTCAGAAAACTGAGACTGCAGCCAGGAAATTAAGAGGTGTCTATGCTGCACTTCATTCCCTTCAAGGTCAGGATCTGTGCTATCAATAGTGACAGTTAGCTAACACATAAAATTATGTTGTGCCAATGAACTAAGAGAAAGCTATGGGAGAAACCCAGGAGCCCATTTCCCTTCCCAGACATCTTACATAAACTTACTCAAGACAGACTCAAAACATGGGTGGTTCTTAAGCTGGCAGCAAGGCAGGGGAGACAAGACAAATGTCTGAGGGCAAGTGGTATTTGTATGGGGCTTTCCAGGTGGCGCTAGTGGTAAAGAACCCACCTGCCAATGAAGGAGTCACAAGAGATGCATGTACTATCCCTGGGTCAGGAAGATCCCCTGGAGGAGGAAACGGCAACCCACTCCAGTATTCTTGCCTGGAGAATCCTGTGGACAGAGGAACCTGGTGGGCTACAGCCCATGGGGTCACAAAGAATCAGACATGACTTAGCAACTGAGCATGCACGCTGAGTGTTTCTACAGAAATCCTGGAATGGCACTTTATACAAATGTCCCCATTACATCTAAATGGTGACTCATCTCTACCCTCAGTGGCAGCTGATGGACAGCAATATAAATTTCTAGAGTGACTTCGACTTTTTTTTCCCACTGTTTTGATTTTAAGAGAAAACCCTACCAATGTCAAACCACCTCTAGCCAGTATCATCTGCTGACAGCATCAGCAGACAGCACTACTATAATTCCTGAATTCCAAGATGCACTTTCCCACCAACACACACACGCCTCAGCACTGCTGACACTGAATGATACCTTCTACCCGACTGGTACATTCCATGTGGCCACTCTTTTTCCTTCTTCATTGCACCTCACACCTGAATTTCCCTTGCAATTGAGTAAACAGAATGTTCACATGGGTTCCCAGGAATTAGGGTCAGTCTTCATTTCAGAAGTATGTCACCAAATAGACACCTCTCTACATATTAGAGTTTTTAATATGGGTTTTTAAAAAATATTTATTTATTTGGCTGTGCCAAGTCGTAGTTGCAGCTCTTGAGATCTTCAATCTTCATTGCAGTATTTGCGATCTTTCAGTTGCAGTATGCGAACTCTTAGTTGTGACATGTGGGATCTAGTTCCCCAACCAGGGAAAACCCAGGCCCCATGCAATGACACTGTGGAGTCTTAGCCACTGGACCACCACGAGAGCCCCGTATTATTGGTTTTGAAGTCATTTCTCTTTTAAACTATTAAATATTAAGACATTTTGTTATGGAAAATTCATTTGAACAAAGTTGGTGGAAAGAAAAAACATGTAAATGATCAAAAGGATGCTACTATGTCCCTAAAGTTAGAGTCACCTTACTATCAAGAAAGTATAGAGCAAGGAGAACCAGCTAATTCACAAATAGAAAATTTTGGTGTTCATTCATCTTTGTTTTTAATAATTCCATTTGTGTTCACATGTTAGATCACAAGGTTGTGATGTTATTCTTCATGCTGATTTCTCATATAAATTACAAATACATCTTTCTGATGATGATTTATGGAGTTAGCTATTCATCTTCCCAACGGAGGTACCTACAAAGAAACAATTATTCTACCTCTGAGATGGTATATCATAGAAGGAACGGTACATTTCCAGATGCTTTGATTTAAAAAGGCTTCAAGAATATATGCAACATAAAATTCCAGAGCAGGCAAAACTAATCCTCCTGTTAGCAGTCAATGCAGAAGGTGGAGAGAGGGGGTTAGTGACCGAGAACAAGCTCACAAGTCCCTCCTGGGGTAGTGGAGGCTGGTAATATTCTTTTCCTTGACCCGGGTGGTGACTACACAGGTGTGTTTACTTTGTGATAATTCACTGAGCTGTGCACCTATGAACTATGCATATTTCTGAATATATGTTACATTCTTCCTTTTAAAAAGAAATGCACAAAATAAACTCAAAAGACACAGGATTTCCTATATTATTTGTTAACAACAACAAAATGGGGGGAGGGGGGCAGGAATTGATTTCTCCCTTCATGTAAGCTGTACTAGTGGCTTTAACATTACATTGACTAGAGAGGGGTAAATATTGACCCTAGAGCCATGAATCTTGATGTTCTTCCAAGTCATTCTCTGTTCTCTAGCATTATCTAAACAGAACACAGCTGTATATAAATGACAATTTCTGGTCATTCTCAAAGAATATCACTAAGCCTGAAAATCAGAAATACTGATCTTGTACAATGACATTTCTACTCCTGTGCAATAGTTTCTGTAAAATCGTAGACGTGCTGTCCTAACACACATAACTGGCCCTGGCAGGACTTAGAAGACAGCCACAACTGGGAATGACTTTCCTCAGTAATCAAGTTCCAACAGGACAGAGCAGGGGCATGGACGCTGGAGTCCTCTGTCTCAGCTTACCCTGGTTACTGGGGACCAGGAAAGGCTCCACCAGTGTGACACTCTTCTTGACGGCGAATGGGTGGGGCTTTGGGCGCAGGTGATGAGAAAGGGATGGGGAGCAAAAGGACGCATGTCCCTGGGAACCAGGCAGCATGGGAGCACCGACGACATCTGTGTGAAATTCTAGCACCCATCAGCATGTGTGTGGGACACTGAACTGACTCAGGTGTTAAATTTGCTTGTACCACCACTGACTTTAGGTGATGTCTGTTAAAGACCCAAACAAAGGCACACAGACCCCTCTAGCTCTCCCCACTGCCAGAGCAAGTACATTTCCGTCAGTGGGAAAGGGCTATTATTCCCCCAAAGGCTCTGTACTCCCGTCTGTACCCTGCATCTGCTGGGGACATGGAACAGTTCAGCCTTTCTCTCTCCCCTCTCCCTGCCCAACTGGGCCCTTGTCTCTTCAGCACCGGCTGAGACCCACGCATCTCCCTTACCCTAGATCACAACATAGAGTGTTTTGAAATAAGATAGGTGATCATCAGGAAAATACCAAAAACACAGTGAGACATCACCTCACGCCCATTAGGATGGCTACTATTCAAACAACACAAAGCAAAACAGAAAAGAAGACATGCTGGTGAAGATGTGGAGAAACTGAAACCGTTGTGCTCTACATGTGGGAATACAAAATGATGCAGCCACTGTGGGAAATAGTATGGCATTCCCTCACAAAGACTGAAAACAGAATTACGATACGATCCAGCAACTACACTTTTTGGTATTAAAAGCAAGGCCTCAAAGAGACATTTAGTACACCTCTTCTCCTAAGAGCATTTTTGTAATAGTCGAAATGTTAAAGCAACCCAAGTGTCTGTCAATGGATGGGTGGATAAACAAAATGTGATTTATACATCCAACGGAATATTACTCAGCCTTGAAAAGAAAGGCAACTCTGACACATGCAACAACACGCATGAACCTTGCACCCATTATGCTAAGTGAAACAAGTCAGTTATAAAAAGACAAGTACTGTATGACTCTCCATTTATATGAGCTATATAGAGCAAACAGATTGGTAGGAACAATTCACACTTATATGTGCAATTAGTCTACAACATAGCAGGCAAGAATATACAATGAGAAGGTATCTTCAATAAATAATGTTGGAAAACTGGATAACTACATGCAGATGAATGAGTATGGACTACTTTCTCATACCATGCACAAAAATAAATTCAAACTGGATTAAAGATTTAAATGTAAGACCCGAAACCATGAAACTTCTAGAGGAAAACACAGGCAGTACTCTCTTTGACATCTAAGATGTCAAGTAATCTTGTTTGGAAATGTCTCCTCAAGCAAGAGAAACAAAAGCAAAATTTGGAAATATGTCCTCAGGCAAGGGAAACAAGAGCAAAAATAAACAAATGGGACCACATCAAATTAAAAAGCTTTTGCACAGCAAAGGAAACTATTAGCAAAATGAAAAGGCCATTTAATGAATGGAGAAGATAGTAACATCTGCAAACAATATTTCTGATAAAGGGTCAATATCCCAGATATACAAGGAAATCATACAATGCAACATCAAAAACAGAGAGAACCTGATTTTAAAATGGGCAGAGAATCTGAACAGACATTTTTCCAAAGATTAAAAAATAGTCAACAGGTACATGAAAAGATACTCACCATCACTAATCACTAAGGAAATGCAAATCAAAACCTCAGTGAGATACCATCTCACTCCTGACAGAATGGCTATTATGAAAAAGACAAAAAATAACAAATGTTGGAGAAAAGGGAATCCTCCTGCACTATTAGTGAGAATATAAAGTGGTGCAGACACTATGGAAAATGTATGGCGATTCCTCAAAAAATTAAAACTACCATATGATCCAGAAATTCTAGTCTTGGATATTTGTCTAAAGAAAACAAAAACACTAATTAGAAAAGATATATGCACCCCAATGTTCATTGCATCATTATTTGCAATAGCCAAAATATGGAAGCAACCTATGTGCCTATCAACAGATGAATGGATAAGGAAGATATAGTACACATATACAATGGAATACTACTTAGCCATAAAAAAGAATGACCTCTTGCTGTTTGCAACAACATGGATGGACCTAGAGGGTATTATGAGATAAGTCAGATAAGATAAGTGAGATAAGTCAGACAGGAAAAGATAAATGCTGCATGATTTCAATTGTATGTGGAATCTAAAAAATAAATGAACAAACACAACAAAACAGAAACAAAGCTAGAGATACAGAGAACAAACAGGTGGTTACCAGAAGGAAATAGGTGAGGATGATTAAGAGGTACAAACCTCCAGCTGCAAAATAAATGAGTCATGAGTATAAAATAAACCAAGTGTGGGGAATCACGTCAATAAATAATACCTTTGTGATATAGCATAACTAAACATTGAAGTTATCATTTTGAAATGTCTGGGAAAAAATCACTATGCTGTATAACAGTAATTAACATACTGCTGTAAGTCAAACACACTTCAAAAACAAACAGGGACTTCCCTGGTGGTCCATTCGTAAGACTCTGAGCTTTCACTGCAGGCGGCATGGGTTTGATCCCTGGTCAGGGAACTAAGATCCTGCATGCCTCATGCCACAGTGAAAATTTTTTTTTTAATTAAAAAAAAAACCCTACAAACAAAGAAAAAGAGATCAGATTTGTAGTTACAGAGGTAGGGGAGTGGGAGGAAGGGGAATTGGATGAAGGCAGTCAAAAGATACAAACTACCAGCTATAAGATAAATAAGTACTAGGGATATAAGGTACAACATGATAAATTAACACTGCTATATGGACAGAGGAGCCTGACAGGGGATCGCAAGGAGTCAGACACGACTAAAGTGACTTAGTAGTTACATATAAAAATTAAGAAAGTAAATCCTAAGAGTTCTTACCACAAAGAAAACTTGTTTCTCCTTTTCCATTTCTTTAATTTTATATCTAAATGAGATGATGGATGCTCACTAAACATACTGTGATAATCGCTTCATGATGTATGTAAATCACATCATTGCACTGTACACGTTAAGCCTATACAGTGCTGTATATTAATAATGCCTCAATAAAAGTGGAAGAAAAAAATTAATAGAAACAGACAGCAGAATGGTGGTTGCCAGGAGCCTGGGAAGGGAATGGAAACTTGTGGGTTAATGGGTACACAGTTTCAGTTTTGCAAGATGAAAAAGTTCTGGAGATGGGGTGCACAACGACGTGGACACACTTAATACCAAACTGTATACTTCATGGTTACGATGGTAAATTTTATATTATGTGCATCTTACCACAATTAAAAGTAAAAATTTCCAAAGATATAAAATATACAGGCAAGTGCAGAGACTAAAACAACCACTTACCCAGACTGAAAGCTCCTCTCCCACCCTCCGCCTTCCTTTCCCCTCCATCTCCCAGAGCAGGTATGTTTTATTCTCCTGCTTTTACTTTCCTTCTCTCCATCCCCAAACAATACGTATTATCCTGACATATCGCAAAAATATATCTTGAGAGGGGAAAAAAGCAAATTGCAAAAAAAAAAAAATGCTACTAATTATAATTTCCATTTTAAAGGCATACAATCCCACAGCAGCTTCAAGCAGAAGTGAGGGTGTCCACATTTATAAGCTAGACTCTGCTAAAGCATGCTGGTCTCAGATTCAACTTGCTAAAACACTGGAAATAATCTGCCTGCTGTTTTGGTGAGCAGTGTCCTATACTTCAAAGTCCTATTTTTGTTTTCACTGGATGCCCCTCTCATTCAGCCTGGCTAAGACCTTAGTCCTCCTCCCAGTTCGGGCATCACCTCCTGGCCTGACCAACATGGTCACAGTAGACACCTTATCACAGATACAGCAGCCAGCCCCAAGATGCTCCTGCCTGTGTGTTCACTGCCACAGATGCCCCCATTCCTGGCCCACTGCAGCCTAACAGGTGTGCCCCAGAGACTTAGGGGATTACCAGATAGTTGTGAAAATATACAGTTTTATTTTTAGGCTTATGGTAAAACATAACCTTCTGCATCATGGAAATACATCAACAATTCAACTTTCAAAGAAAGAATCAAATAAAACACTGAAACTGAGACACAAAGCTGAGAATTTGAGTCTTTCTCATGTTAAGAAACTCCACAACAAAATTCCAATAAATGCCATTCTTTGAACTTAAATGTCTGAAAGTTATATTATATATAATGAGTTTTACATATAATTTCTTTCATACATCTTTGCACTTAAAGCATAACATAAGTTATCTGGTCAGTATTAACATTATTTTACTTTTTATGTTCACCCTCAAGTCAGTGTCACTTGGGTCACCCACTCCTAATAGAAAATTTATTTCATTTCTGCATAGGTTAGATCTTCAGTTTTAATAGAGGCAATCATAATCAAGTAATCTGACCTAAAAGCAGAGTGGAAAGCCCAAAAGATGTGACAAGGTTAAATGGCTTTCTCTTTACTTCTCTGCATAGATGAAGTTAATTTTTCTTGAGCGAATCACTTCACTTCTCTGAGGTTCAGTTTCTCACAGGCATGATGAGGATAATAAAACCACCTGACATGAAACTGGACAGATCAGAGGTAAACAAGTCAGAGGTGACTCGTGTGGTGCCTAGTACCGTGTCCGGCACCTCACTGTTAGGAACTAGGTTTAACAGAACTCTTTTTAAACTGTTTCATGAAGACCAAATGCAGGTTAAGGGGAAACACAAAGAAATCTGTTGATTTGGTTTTTGTTGGTTATATGTTTGTTCCTTGGCTTGCTTCTGGCTTTGCTAATCTGATCAGTTGTTTCTCTGAATTAAACAAATCAATATACTGGGTTAACTATAAATAGGTCACAGCTGTTTATAATCAATCTATATTTCTGGATTACTACTGGGTGATTTTCTGGGAAGGAAAGATGAAGCTACATCCCCACGTCACACTATACACGTGGATAAACTGCAAATGAATCAAAGACTGTACATGAAACATAAAGAACTACAAGAAATGGAAAATTTTTATGATCTTGGAGAAAGGAAGGCAATTCCAACTACGACTCATAATTCAGATGTCATAAAACAAAAAAAAAAAGATCAACTGATTCATTACATAAAAATACCAAAAAAAAAATTCTGTGACAAACTCAAAAGACAATAAAATACTAGAAATTTGATTTCAACACATGCTACAAAGGGCTTATCTCTATAATATATAGTAAATTGCTGGAAATAAAAAACACAGACCAACAATCCAATAGAAAAAATTGCCACGTATGAATGATCTTTAAATATATGAAAAGATTTCAATTGCAGTCACAGTAAAAGCAGTGCAAAAAGAAAATACTACACTAAGTTGCAATTTCCCACCTGTCAAGTTTGCAAAGATCCAAAAGTTTGATTAAACATTTGGTTGGCAAAGTTGTGAAGAAATATGGACTCTTCAGCACTATTGAAGGCAGTGAAAATCATTTAACACCAATGAAAGTAAATTCAGTAACAACTGTAATTATAAGTGCATTTATACTAGCAAGTCTATTTCTGGGGGGTTGCCTTAAAGGTATACCTACACACTTAGAAAATAACATATATTTATCACTGGTTATCCACCACAGAATTCTTTGTAATAGCAATAACCTAGAAGCAACTCACATATCCATCTAAAGGGAAGGAGTTCTCTAACTATGATTCAGCCACAAAATGGAATATTCTGTAGCCCAGAAAAAGAATAAGGAAGCCTTCTGTGTGTGTGTGTGTGTGTGTGTGTGTTGTGTGTGTGTGTGTCAGTATTAGTCACCCAGTCGTGTCTGACTCTGCGACCTCATGGACTGTAGCCCACCAGGCTCCTCTGTCCCTGGAATTCTCCAGACAAGAATACTGGAGTGGGTTGCCATTGCCTTCTCCAGGGGATCTTCCTGACCTAGGGATCGAAGCCAGGTCTGCCACATTGTGGGCAGATTCTTTACCGTCTGCATCACCAGGGAAGCCCAAGGAAGCCCTCTACACACTTACAAAGGACGGCAGATGGCTGAATAAAAAAAAGTATAAAACTGGCCACAGAGTCAGAGACGTTTTAATCAAAGAAAGGAAGGTAAAATGAACAGATATTTATATTTGCTTGCATTTACATAAAGAGGTGCTAGACACAAAACTGGAATAGAATAAAGTGGTTTCCTACCAAGGTAGGAAGAATAGAGTGAATGAGGATGAAGGTGGGAACTAGATTTCCTAGTGTATTCATTTTAAGATCATTTTGATTTTTTAACAGGTGACTGTGTTATCTATTCATAAAATTATACTTGATGTAATTACTGTTTACCTGCTAGGTAGAAAGCCCTGTGTTCAGCACTATAGTAACACTTTTAAACCAGCTACAATAATTAATTATGAGCATCAGTGTGCCTGACACAGTGTCTGAGTTGGTTGATGGGGGTTGAGGGAGGAAGGGAACTCATGGTGTATAAGTCATATTGGAGTAAAATCTCCATCTTTGACTTGTACTTCCCTGCCTCAGGGCCGAGCATGAATACGATTTAAGAGGAGACAAGACACACCTGGATAAAAAGATTCCTATCAATGGTGTACAATAGAGCTAAATCAATACTGAAGGAAATATACTTCTAGATCAGGAGAGAAAAGTCCTACTGCTGAACTCATCCAGAAAGGCTTCAGAGAAGGTAAAACTGGAGCTCAGTCTTGCTGCTGCTGCTGCTGCTGCTAAGTCGCTTCAGTCGTGTCCAACTCTGTGTGACCCCATAGACGGCAGCCCACCAGACTCCGCCGTCCCTGGGATTCTCCAGGCAAGAACACTGGAGTGGGTTGCCATCTCCTTCTCCAATGCATGAAAGTGGAAAGTGAAGTCGCTCAGTAGCTCAGTCGTGTCCAACTCTTAGCGACCCCATGGACTGCAGCCTACCAGGCTCCTCCGTCCATGGGATTTTCCAGGCAAGAGTACTGGAGTGGGTTGCCATTGCCTTCTTCTTCTTCTGCTCGGTCTTGGGTATCATACAAATTAAACCTTTTTCACAAAAAGTTCTTTCACGGAAAAAAAGTGAACTTTTTCTGTACAAATGCTTTTTTTTTTTTCCCCAGAACCGCCTTGATTATGTGATTTTTCTGAATGGGGGTTGAGGGTAAGGGAATGTAATGGGAAGGCAGGAAGGAGATGCTCCATCCTTTCTACTCAATTATCAAAAAGTGAATAATGTCACAAAATTAGGTTTTCCTGGTCATCTCAGTCCTTCCTTAAAATAAAAATAGTACACAGAAATCAGAGTCTGGACTGAAACAATTCACAAAGTTATACCACTGTATTTTATTGCTTTCTCACTTACAATTTCACATCGCCTCGGGAAGTTTTTCTCTTTGTCAGCTTTCACAGACAGTTCCTCTGCATGGGTTGGCCAGAATCAGGAGAGGAACAGCAAGTTTCTGTTCCTGTCCTACACTTACAAAGAGATTTCGCTTTGTAAGTGCTTATGCTGATGCAGGAGACGCAAGAGACACGGGTTTGATCTCTGGGTCAGGAAGATACTCTGGAGAAGGAAATGTCTACCCACTCTAGTATTCTTGCCTGGGAAACTCCATGGACAGGGGAGCAAAGAGTTGGGCAGGACTGAGGAGCAACTAAACACACACAATAGGGCTATAGCGATGGGAAGAGGGAACGCACCTGGGAGGGGTCATTGCCCTGATGCTCAGGATTGGAAATGCCCACCTGAATGGCCTCCTTGGCACAGGGAGCCCACCTTTGAACACTTCCTGTGATGGGAACTCACTACCACCGTCATCTGGATGCAAGCTTTTATGTTGAGATGGAAACTCTCTTATCTTCAAGCCCCTGGTTCTGAGGCTAGCCACAAATTTGCAGACAAGGCAAATTCATCTCACATGAGTTAAACTCGGCACACTAGAAGAACTGCTCTATGGCTTTTGTCAGGATGCAGGAGTGGGAAGGGGAAAGAGAATGAATGTTTTTGCTGGTTTTGGATTCTTTTTTTAAAACATTTAGTTGACAGTGCTGGGTCTTCGCTGTGGCACGCAGGATCCTTCCTTGTAGGATGCACACTCTTAGTTGCTGACCACGGGTGGAACCCAGGCCCCTGCTTTGGAAGCCTGGAGTCTTAGCCACTGGACCACCAGGGAAGTCCCTGTCGTTGGGTTCTAAACAAACACTGGTCACTTTTGCATTGAAAATAATTAGGTAACAGTGTTTAGATTAATTGCAAAATAGAAGCATACTATATTCAATGTACCATTTATCCTCTAATGGACCAAATTCACCTGAAAAGTAACATTTTTCGGGAGTGCATCTTAAGCATGTAAAATGACAAGTAGAATGCCGACCGTCTTCTAAGCATCACTCTGAAGCGTCCGAGGAGCCCCTACCACTCTAGGACCCAGGTGCTCAAAGCAACAAAATTCAGTAGTGACAAACAGGAGACAAGCCTACTTAGCCTCCACCAGGGTTATGGCCACCTAGAAATAAGGCGTTTGGAAAGCTTTTCCTGGAGAATAAGACTTATTTTGAATAAAGTGCTGTCACCTAAGTCAGTAATATCCCCAAGCAAGTTTTATGACCCTGTAAGGAAAGAATTAGCCTACTCATTTGGGAATTTAGTGGTGTTTGGAATGCAGAAAAGTGACAATGAGATTGGAAATGGATTGGCTTTGGGGCTTGTTCTGCTTTATAAATAATAATGAAGCTTTTCTAATAAGAACTAACGTGAAATGAGAAAAAAAAAAAGAAAATCTGTCCCTAGAGTATAAAATTACCTCATCACCCAATTTGCATTTCTCCACTCCAAGCACATTTTCTGTGAGTTCCACTTAGAGCGAGGAAGCTGCTGTATGATAATTAATTTTAACAAGCACTTGGCAGCCTGAGCTGGCCTGTAGACAAGCTGCCCTAGACCAACTATGAATTTGAAGTGCACTTTTTATGGTGTTTTTCCCACAATGACATTATTTAGGCATTTAAAAATCATCTGGACTGCAACTTTACTTTGTTCTTTTTTTCTTCTTCACTGGGATTTTTTTCATGTACTTGAATACACAAGCAGTTTGTAAAAACCGTTAGGAAATGTGGGAGATAATTGGATCTTGCTGTAGCAAAACTAGAAGGGGATTAGGTATTTGCGATTCATCAAAAGGGCCACTTGTTTTTCTTTTCTTTTTCCCCTGTGTTCAGAAAAGAAATATGCACGTCGCCTGACTTATATATAGTTCATTAGAGGAAAAAGTGCTTTAGAATTAGATCCTTTCGCGATTTCCCATGCAGCGTTTGCCTTCTTTTTTTTAGCACTACTGTAAAAGCAGGTGATAGTCCTGAGATGTGATGAGCAATGTCTGAGCACTATTTCTCTTTTATGTCGCTGCACATGGAGTATGGGCAAGCAAATAATGAGTCTTTCTGAGCAGGAAAATAAATCTAGAGAGAACTAATACTTGATTTCATAGTCATAACTTACCTCTCATCTATCGAGTTTATTGTTCTATACTAAATGATTTGCGCATGTCTGTATGTTTATAGTGTACATGAAAAGTTGCAAAATCTTAATTACGGCAAAAAAAAAGACATTCTGTAATTTCCCAGGCAAGCTACTTAAAAGATGAGTATCTCTCTACATTTTTTAAGATGAAAAACAATGACATGATAACTCATTCCTTTTTATGTTTTTAAAAACAGACTTACTGCCTGTGACTCAGTTACTTGCTCTCACAAAGAGTCCAAATTAACCTTCGTGATAACAACTTGTCAAATTCCATTACTTTCATAAAGGCAATTCTTTCTTATCTTTCATAACAAACGTTTAAACTGATGATTAACACCATGGGTACAACTGCCAGTTAAAAATAACATGCGGGAATTCCTCATCCTTTTCACTTAGTCGTGTGTGAAATGTTTATCTAGAAATCTTGATGCAAGTGGCCTGTGTCACCTAACCATGCAATAACATTTCAAGTTAAGCTTTTCTTTATTAAGATCATCTGTACTATATTTGGAGCTAAGCAAAATTCTCCAAAGTCAAATCTATGCACTGATTGGAGAAATTTTCTTTATTTATCCTCATTCCTGGTGGGAATTCTCTTAGGTTAAACTGCATTCACCATTTACTGAGACTCTAACCTGGGCAAGGCACTGAGCTTAGAGGCAAAGGGGCAGACAAAGGTGAATCAGAGAAGCCCCCTGTTCTCAGAAAGCTTAGTCTAGTGAGGAGATAAAACTTACGTTCACCTGAAGCTGATAATGCGCAAAGAGCTCACACCTTGTTAGCACACAAAGGTGCAGAATGTTCTGTATATATTTGTTCTAACATGTCATTTAAGGCTAATGTTTCCGTATTGATTTTCTGTGCAATGATGTATCTCTTGACGTAAATGGGGTGTGATCAGATCAGATCAGTCGCTCAGTCGTGTCCGACTCTTTGCGACCCCATGAATCGCAGCACGCCAGGCCTCCCTGTCCATCACCAACTCCCGGAGTTCACTCAGACTCACGTCCATCGAGTCGGTGATGCCATCCAGCCATCTCATCCTCTGTCGTTCCCTTCTCTTCCTGCCCCCAATCCCTCCCAGCATCAGAGTCTTTTCCAATGAGTCAGCTCTTCGCATGAGGTGGCCAAAGTACTGGAGTTTCAGCTTTAGCATCATTCCTTCCAAAGAAATCCCAGGGCTGATCTCCTTCAGAATGGACATCCGCTGCTATTATTGTGTTGCTAGCCATTTCTCCCTTTTAGTCTGTTAACATCTGCTTTAAATATTTAGGTGCTCCCATGTTCAGTGTATAAAACTTGTAAAATATTACATCCTCTTCTTGGATTGAGCCCTTTATCATCATGTAATGTCAGCTTTGTCTCTTATTAGTATTTATTATAACTAATAAATTCAGTAAAGCTGCAGGATACTAAATCAATACACAAAATCTGCTGCATTTCTATACACCAATAACTATCATAAAGAGAATAAAGAAAACAATCCCATTTATAATTGCATTACAAAGAATAAAATATCTAGTAATAAATTTAACCAAAAAAGTGAAAAAACTATACACTGAAAACTACAAGATATTAATGAAGGAAATTCAAGACATAAATAAATAGATATTCTGTGCTCATTACTCAGAATAATCAATATTGTTCAATGTCCACACTACCAAAGCAAGTTACAGATTCAATGTAATCCCTATCAAAATTCTAATGGCATTTTTCAAAGAAACAGAACAAATAATCTTAAAATGTGTGTGGAGTCACAAAAAAAGCCTTAATAGCCAAAGTAATTTGGATAAAGAAGAACAAACCTGGAGGTATCATGCTCTTTGATTTCAAAGTATTACAAAACTTTAGTAATTAAAATAGTATGATATTGACCTAAAAACAGACACACAGAGCAACTGAACAGAACAGAGAGCTCAGAAATAAACCCACACATGTATGGTCATTTAATTTACAACAAAGGAGCCAAGAAAACACAATGGGTAAAGAACAGTCTCTAATAAATGGTGTTGGGAAAACTGAAAAGGAATGAAACTTGACCACTATCCTATACCATACACAAAAATTAACTCAAAATGCATTAAAGATTTGATCACAGGAGCTGAAACCATAAAACTCCTACAAGGAAACACAAGTGGTAAGCTCCTTGACACAAGTCTTGGTGATGATTTTTTTTGAATCAGACACCAAAAAAGCAAAAGCAACAAAAGCAAAAATAAGTATGTGGAACCACATTATACTAAAAAGCCTCTGCATAGCAAAGGAAATCATGAACAGAAAAGGCAATCCAGTGAATGGAAGAAAATATTTGTAAATCATACATCTTAAAGGGGGCTAAAACATTCAAAATATATAAAGAACTCATATAACTCAACAGCAAAAAAAAAAAATCTGATTTAAAAAAATGGGCAGAAGATCTGAATAAACATTTTTTCAAATAATATATACAGATGGCCAACAGGTAGATGAAAAGATGCTCAGAGTAATTAATCATCAGGAAATGCAAATCAAAACCACAGTAGGATACCACCTCACAACTGTTTTGAATGGCTGTTATCAAAAAGGACATGAAATAAATGTTGGTGAGGATATGGAGAAAATGTACCCTTCTATGCTGTTGGTGGGAATGTTGACTGATGCAGCCACTATGGAAAACAGTATGGAGGTTCCTCAAAAAAAAAAAACAAAATAGAATCATCACATGATCCAATAATTCCACTTTTAGGTATTCATCCAAAGAAAATGAAAAGACTAAAGGACATCTGTACTCCCATGTTCATTGCAGTATTGTTTACAATAGCCAAAATATGGAAATAACCTGTGTCCATCAGTGGATGAATGGACAAAGAAATTGTGGCTCTACACAATGAAATAATTTAACTATAAAAAAGAGGAAATCTTGCCATCCGCAACAACATGGATGGACTTTGGGGCTTCCCTAGCAGTTCATCGGTAAAGAATCCGCCTGCGATGCAGGAGCCACGGGAGATGCAGGTTCAATCTCTGGGTCAGGAAGATCCCCTGGAGGAGGGCCTGGCAACCCACTCCAGTATTCTTGCCTGGAGAATCCCAAGGACAGAGGGGCCTAGCGGGCTACAGCCCATAGGGTCGCAAAGAGTTGGACACGACTGAAGCAACTTAGCACGCACGCACACAGATGGTCTTTGAGCGAATTACACTAAATGAAATGAGACAGAGCCGATTCATTGGAAAGACCCCAATGCTGGGAAAGATTGAAGGCAGGAGGAGAAGCAGACGACAGAGGATGAGACGGTTGGATGGCATCACCAACTCAATGGACGTGGGTTTGGGTGGACTCCGGGAGTTGGTGATGGACAGGGAGGCCTGGAGTGCTGCGATTCATGGGGTCGCAAAGAGTCAGACACGACTGAGTGACTGAACAATAAGACAGAGACAAATACTATATGATTTCTCTTACATGTGAAATATGGGAAAAAACAAACAAGTTCATGTAGATGTGAAGAACAGATATGTGGTTGCCAGAGGTAGTGAGTGAGGGAAGGTGGGAGAAATGGATGAAGTGGATCAAAGGTTAAAAATAATTTAAATACAGTGCATTACTAACAAACATCAGAAAACAGTGTACTATTACCTAGTAATCTGTTACCATCTCCTACAACAAATAAACAAGAAAACAATCTGTGTGTGTGTTGCTATATATACAGTATACTAACGCGTATATATGGAATTTAGAAAGACAATAATGATAACCCTGTATGCAAGAGAACAATTGAGACACAGATGTATACAACAGTCTTTTGGACTCTGTGGGAGAGGGAGAGGGCGGGATGATTTGGGAGAATGGCATTGAAACATGTATAATATCATATAAGAAACGAATCACCAGTCCAGGTTCGATGCAGGATACAGGATGCTGGGGCTGGTGCACTGGGATGACCCAGAGGGATGATATGGGGAGGGAGGAGGGAGGGGCGTTCAGGATGGGGAACACGTGTACACCCATGGTGGATTCATTGATGTATGGCAAAACCAATACAATATTGTAAAGTAATTAGCCTCCAATTAAAATAAATAAATTTAAATTAAAAAAACTGGAGAGGTCTGTAAAAAGGACAATGTCATCATCCTTGCTCTAGTGTCAGGTTCCACTTTTACAACCCAAGCAACCTACTCTTCTCCATACACACAAAAAATTACCATCACTTAAAATTTTGTTGTCGTTGTTCAGTGGCTAAGTCCTGTCCGACTCTTAGCAACCCCATGGCCTGCAGCATGCCACGAGAGAGTTGGCTCATCTCCCAGAGTTTGCTGAAATTCATGTCCATTGAGTCAGTGATGCTAACCATCTCATCACTTAAAATAGGTATACTTTAACAATGAAAATGCATCTTTGTCAAACTAAATATTACGTTGAAATATTTCACACATTTCCACAGAAGGGAGGGGAAGAATGACACTGAATTTACTTGCTTCTCTGTGGTATAGTCAGTGCATACATTAAGATTGGATGGTAGGACTTCCCTGGTGGTCCAGTGGTTAAGAATTCACCTTCCAATGCAGGGGACTCAGGGACTTGGGTTCGATCCCTGGTCAGGGAACTAAGATCCCACATGTTACAGGGCAATTAAGAGATATGGCTTTGTCAACAGGTACAGGTTTTTCCAACAATATTTTTGCAAAAATCCTATACCTGCTGACAAAGCCATAATATGCCATGGGGTAATTAAACCCATGCACCACACTAGAGAATCTGATTGCCTCAACAACAGAAAGCCCACATGCCACAACAAAGACCCAGAACAGCCAGAATTTTAAAAATTAAAAAAAAAAGCTATAAAAATTTTTTTAAAAAAAGATTGGATGGCATATCATTGCTTTAGGAGATAGACTGAAAAAGAAATTGTAATTTTTTTTGAAACATTATTGGAAAAACCTATACCTGTTGACAAAACCATAATATTTTATTTAGTAACTTACTTAATAAGATCTAATACATATAATGGAAAATTTACTTAAGTCTTTCTGGATCTCAAGAATTCTAACCATTTTAATGGTCCTTCGTTTCGGTTTGCTGATATTTACCAACATTCTGATTTATATTTATTTGTTGTTGTTCAGTTGCTCAGTCATGTCCAACTCTTTATGACCCCATGGCCTGCAGCACGCTGGGCTTCCCTATCCTTCACCATCTCCTGGAGCTTGCTCAAACTCATGTCCATTGAGTAGGGGATGCTATCCAACTCATTATCTCAAAATGTCCCATTTTCTCAAAAATAATTCTCTTTCCATCTCATTCTTTCTCCAAATCTCCCTCTCTCTCTCTCTCCTCTTTGTCACAAACAGACACACAGCCCTATACTTAGAAACAGTCTATTTTGTGGGAACATAACTGAATTTCTGTCTCTCTCACGCTACCTCAAAGTGGTAACGCAGTTATGAGTTGATCAAGATGGGAAGATGGCCTTCACGTTCACCTCAGCTTGTCTAAACCTCAGACTGGCTTCTCTCTGACTCTAGTCCCTATCACTCCTGCTTTAGAGTTTTTACCTTAGAAAACTTGTCAAGGTAAATTCCTTATCTTCCCTACAGAGATGTTAAATTTTTTAAAGTCTCTTGCAAGTTTTACAACCCAGGGATGTCTTTCTTGAGGACCTGGAATCACACCTTTGAAATATATGCATCAAGGAAGAGAGCAACCCCTCTCCCAATCTCCATGAGAGAGAAGGAGCCTACCTTCAGCATGCAGGCAGTCTTGCTCCAGGTTATAAAGCTATCTCCTGTTGTGAAGATAAGGAAAAGACTGCTTATCCTTTTCAGTTCAGTTCAGTTCAGTCATTCAGTCATGTCCAATTCTTTGCGATCCCACGGACTGCAGAACACCAGGCCTCCTTGTCTACCACCAACTCCTGGAGTCCACCCAAACTCATGTCCATTGAGTCAGTGCTGTCATCCAACCATCTCAATCCTCGGTAGTCCCCTTCTCCTCCTGCCCTCTATCTTTCCCAGCATCAGGGTCTTTCCCAATGAGTCAGCTCTTCACATCAGGTGGCCAAAGTACTGGAGTTTCAGCTTCAACATCAGTCCTTCCAATGAACATTCAGGACTGATTTCCTTTAGGATGGACTGGTTGGATCTTCTTGTAGTCTAAGGGACTCTCAAGAGTCTTCTCCAACACCACAGTTCAAAAGCATCAATTCTTCAATGCTCAGCTTTCTTTATAGTCCAACTCTCACATCCATATATGAGTACTGGAAAAACCATAGCCTTGACTAGATGAATCTTTGTTGACAAAGTAATGTCTCTGCTTTTGAATATGCTATCTAGGTTGGTCATAACTTTCCTTCCAAGGAGTAAGCGTCTTTTAATTTCATGGCTGCAGTCCCATCTGCAGTGATTTTGGAGCCCAAAAAAATAAAGTCTGACACTGTTGCCATTGTTTCCCCATCTATTTCCCATGAAGTGGTGGGACCGGATGCCATGATCTTCGTTTTCTGAATGTTGAGCTTTAAGCTAACTTTTTCACTCTCCTCTTTCACTTTCATCAAGAGGCTCTTTAGTTCTTCTTCACCTTCTGTCATAAGGGTGGTGTCATCTGCGTATCTGAGGTTAGTGATATTTCTCCCACCAATCTTGACTCCAGCTTGTGCTTTATCCAGCCTAGCGTTTCTCATGATGTTCTCTGCATATAAGTTAAATAAGCAGGGTGACAATATATAGCCTTGATGTACTCCTTTTCCTATTTGGAACCAGTCTGTTGTTCCATATCCAGTTCTAACTGTTGCTTCCTGACCTGCATACAGGTTTCTCAAGAGGCAGGTCAGGTGCTCTGGTATTCCCATCTCTTTCAGAATTTTCTACAGTTTGTTGTGATCCACACAGTCAAAGACTTTGGCATAGTCAATAAAGCAGAAATAGATGTTTTTTGGAACTCTCTTGCTTTTTCAATGATTTAGCAGATGTTGGCAATGTGGTCTCTGGTTCCGCTGCCTTTTCTAAAACCAGCTTGAACATCTGGAAGTTCACAGTTCACATATTACTGAAGCCTGGCTTGGAGAATTTTGAGCTTATTCTTTTGGCAATTAATAAATATAGATAACCTAAGATTCCCCCTTAGGGCTTAAAGATCTTAGCTCTTAAAAACTTTTCCAACTATTATTTCAATGGAGTTTTCTGTCTCTCTTCCCTGTCACAGTAGCTGTAGAAAGTCCTGCTTGCCTGTTTAACTTTGGCCAGTTTGCTGTTTCCTGGGACAGGGCCAAATTCATGATGTCAGGAAAAAATGCTTTTTTTTGTGATGTGGAATGATAAGGCAATTTCTTTTTCCTATTCTTAGTCTGTAAGCTCCTTATGAAACCCTTTATCGAAAAACAAAAGCAAAAAAAAAAAGATGTTACATAACTTACCCAAGGTTACAAAGTGGTTGGGCCGGGATTCAAGCCTCAGTTAATTCAAGTCTAAAAGCCGATACCTTTAAACCCTACATAGTGTTCCTGCAACCATTTCCAAAGGCTTCATAGGTGGCTCAGTGGTAAAGAATACGCCTGCTAATGCAGGAGACTCAAGAAACACGGGTTCGATCCCTGGGTCAGAAGATCCCCTGGAAGAGGAAGTGACAACCCACTGCAGTATTCTTGCCTGGAGAATCCCATGGACAGAGGAGCCTGGCAGGTCCACGGGGTCACAAAGAGTCAGACACAACTGGGCGACTGAGCACACACACAACCCTCTCCAAAAGATTCTAACCTCAATATTATTAAATAAGACCATTATTTGCCCTAAAAGTGAAAAGTATAAATGACAGAGAGTTTGGCTTTTATATTAATAGTGGAGATTAACGGTGCACAAGACACATTAATTCCGTCCTGCAGATGACACCACGTGGCTGCAGTTAACAAGATTTCTTTACACACAACCAGAAGGTAAGGTCATTCCAGGCTGAGATAACCCAATGGTTACAGAGCAGTGAACGCTGGTGGGTCAGAAAGCAACAGGGGAAAAGGCAAGAGGAATGAAGTCTTGCAAAGTCGACTGGAAGCAGATTCGGGAGAGCCTTGAGAGCCATTCTAAGGACCCTGGACACTATAAAGAACATAAGCAGCTGCTGAAAGTTAAGGGACATGAAAGTAAAATGATTAGTACCTTCTTGTCTGGGGCTTATTTCTTTGTTTTGTTGCTTTTAATTATTTATGTCAAAAAAGAAGATGAACATACAAAACGAGTATAACTGAATACTGCTGCTGCTACTGCTAAGTCGCTTCAGTTGTGTCCGACTCTGTGCGACCCCTCAGACAGCAGCCCATCAGGCTCCCCCGTTCCTGGGATTCTCCAGGAAAGAACACTGGAGTGGGTTGCCATTTCCTTCTCCAATGCATGAAAGTGAAAAGTGAAAGTGAAGTCGCTCAGTCATGTCCAACTCTTCGTGACCCCATGGACTGCAGCCCACCAGGCTCCTCCGTCCATGGGATTTTCCAGGCAAGAGTACTGGAGTGGGGTGCCATTCCCTTCTCCGTAACTGAATACTAGCAACAAATAATTTAAAATGTCATTTTTAGAAGAAATAATTTCAATGGCAACCTAATTAAAACATAACTCGGGAAAAACTCCCAGAAGATGCAAAGTGTCTTTTCTGAGAAAACTATAAAATCTAATTCATGAGTACAAGAGAAGTTGTTAAGTAGAGAAACAGACCATGCTCATAAATGGAAAGACAAGAAGCTGATCTATAAATTCAACACAAAACCAATAAAAATCTAAAAGGGTTATTTGTGGAAGTTCACAGGCCAGTTGGTCCTCATGTTCACAGAAGAAAAAGGGCCAAGTTGGTCAAGATGATTTTGAAGGAGGAGATATCAAAACTCCCCAGGTGTTAAAACATTTTAAAACTAAGTGACCTGACAGGCAGATACAGAGAACAAACTAGTGGTTACCAGGAGGGGAGAGTGAAGGGGGGAGGGGCAAGATAGGCGTAGAGGATTATGAGGTATAAACCATGATGTATAAAATAAGCCACAAGGATATATTGTACAACATGGGGAATGCAGCTAATATTTTATAATAACTATGATGATGTGATGTGCATGCTCAGTCATGTCTGACTCTTTGCAACCCCATGTACTGTAGCTCACCAGGCTCCTCTGTCCATGGAATTTTCCAGGCAAGAACACTGGAGCAGGTTGCCATTTCCTCCTCCAAGGGATCTATCAGGCCTAGGGAGTGTCTTGCACCTACTGCATTGGCAGGCAGATTCCTTACCACTGTGCCACCTGGGAAGCCCCTATAATAACTACAAATGAATTATAAGCTTTAAAAACTGTGAATCACTATATTGTATACCTGGGAACTAAAAAGCCTCTTGATGAAAGTGAAAGTGGAGAGTGAAAAAGTTGGCTTAAAGCTCAACATTCAGAAAACGAAGATCATAGCATCTGGTCCCATCACTTCATGGGAAATAGATGGGGAAACAGTGGAAATAGTGTCAGACTTTATTTTTTGGGGCTCCAAAATCACTGCAGATGGTGACTGCAGCCATGAAATTAAAATATGCTTACTCCTTGGAAGGAAAGTTATGACCAACCTAGATAGCATATTCAAAAGCAGAGACATTACTTTGCCAACAAAGGTCCGTCTAGTCAAGGCTATGGTTTTTCCTGTGGTCATATATGGATGTGAGAGTTGGACTGTGAAGAAGGCTGAGCGCCAGAGAATTAATGCTTTTGAACTGTGGTATTGGAGAAGACTCTTGAGAGTCCCTTGGACTGCAAGAAGATCCAACCAGTCCATTCTGAAGGAGATCAGCCCTGGGATTTCTTTGGAAGGAATGATGCTAAAGCTGAAACTCCAGTACTTTGGCCACCTCATGCAAAGAGTTGACTCATTGGAAAAGACTGATGCTGGGAGGGATTGGGGGCAGGAGGAGAAGGGGACAACAGAGGATGAGATGGCTGGATGGCATCACTGACTCGATGGACGTGAGTCTCAGTGAACTCCAGGAGTTGGTGATGGACAGGGAGGCCTGGTGTGCTGCAATTCATGGGGTCTCAAAGAGTCTGACACAACTGAGCGACTGAACTGAACTGTAACTTATTTTATTTTAAGAAGGATACTATTCTTTTAAAAAAATTTGTTTTAAGTGACCCAAGATTGGTCCAGAGTCATTAATTGGGCTTTTATATTTTTTTGCTTGGTTAAAGAAACTGTGAAGAAGGGAGATAGAAAAGATGACATGGATGACAAAAAGAGATGGTCTCCTTCACAGCTCCTCATCCACTTTAAATGAGAGGGACCCTGATACTCACACAGAGCAACCCTGACTCTTAAATAAAGACAAAAACTATTTTCAAAAGAAGCACTTACACCACAGGTGTCTGGTCTAAGGATAATGATAGTTGGAGTGAAATAGTTCAATCATCCATCTGGCATTTGCCAATCCAAAGAAAGGAGTCAGAAGACGAAACTGTAAGTACTCTGCCCTGGGTCTCAAATAGCCTGGGATAAAGTTAAGAGGCAGAAGACACACAGGAAATGAGGAACCTACTTACAAAGCAACATTCTATTAAGTACAATAAAGTACAAGTATAAACACAAAAGTGCTGAGAGTTGCGAGCAGAGAGGTAACCGTGGGCAGATGTGCTCAGGGAGGCGGGTCTGGAAAGCATAGGGTCAGTAAGGGAGTCACTGCCATTGAGCTTGCTGCCTTCAACCTGTTTCTGGTCCACTGCGATTCAGACATCAAGTAGGGCAGCACCAGACCCATCACTGTGCACTGTTGATTCCACCTAAATTCCATCAAAGTAGGATAAACTTTTCAAGCTAAAACTTCATATGAAGTTAATGAATGATCTTGTCTAAGAATTTAGAAAACGGGGGGCTTCCCTGGTGGTCCAGTGGTTAAGACTCCACACTCCAAATGCAGGGGGCATGGGTTCAACCCCTGGTCAGGGAACTAGGATCTGACATGCCGAACAGCATGCCAAGAACAGAGAAGGGTATGCCTGTTGTCCTGCTTCTTTCTGCCCTTCTTGTTGGGGGTTACATGAGACTGTAGTGAACTGAGAGTTTTCCCTCGGAGACTCTCATCTGGAGCCTTAGATCATTCACAACTTGTTTTCAGATCACCAATATGGAAGGAACGGAGGTTAATATCTGGCCAATGGTGTGATTCCTCCCACTAGAGGCTTAGTGACTTGCCTACAGAATGATAAGTCCCACGGAGGACCCAGAAAGAAACATATATTGGATCCTAATGATGTTCTCCTGCAGGGTCACTGCCTACATTGAGCATCATTAGAAGTAGAGACTGTGAGCTCCAAACATGGACCCACTAGAGCTTTCTCAACCGTGTATATCCACACTAACTCACAGAACTAAGTTGATATATCCAGGAATCAAGATTCCAACTGCAAGTACCTCATTTGGGGGTTGGCTCGCTCCTATTCCCACCAAACAGTAAACTAAACTACATATTGTTAAGTCTGCAATGGTTAAGGCAACCACATAAAATCTTTTTACTTGAAAGAAATTAAACTCACTGTGGTTTATTCAGCAATATTTCTCATCCATGTCCAACAGTGGAGTGCCCGCATCAGTCACAGCTGAATCTAATTTGCTGTGATCTTGGTAAATGGGAGGTAGTCAACAAGTCCCCAGCTCCAGCCCAGAAGCAGCACATAACACGTTTCTGAAATAAAGTAATAAACAGAAGATGGGAGAAAGGTTCCCTGACCATAACTGACATTTGTGATGTAGCAGGAAGGTCCCCTGGGTTCTGATTGCCTATTTATTGGAATTATAAATATGTACATTGTTGAAGAGATTGATGAGTCATTTGTTATTGCTTCTGTTACTGAGATTAGAGTCCCTATCTCTCGAGTATGCTAAATTCTTAGCTTGCTTGATCCTGGGGAAGCCTCACAGAACCCTTTGAGAACTTACTCTGCTTGCTATTTTGCAGCTGAGGAAACTGAGGCAAGAAAGTGAAGTACTGTTAAAAGTCTAATAATTAGCCAAAGGCAGAGACAGTACACCAGCTCTGATGCCAGAGCCCAAGCTCTTAGCCAGGTGCTTCATGGCTCCCTTGGTTGCAAAGCCTTTGTGTATAATTGCTCATTAGTTATATGTGGACTGGTGGTGAGCTCATGCATTTCTAAATAAGATTTTAGGGCTATCATTCTGGTTGGAAATGAGGAACTAGGGCTCTTGCTTGAAGATGTGTTTCAATAACAAAACCTACTTGCCCTTAAACAGTGTAGTTATTAATATTTAGGGTGGTTTATTTGGGTTAACAGAACTTGGAGGAATTAAGGGTTAAAGTCCTCCCAAGTCATCCTTTCCAGCTGCTAATACAGATCACATTACTGGAGAAGGGCATGGTAACCCACTGCAGTATTCTTGCCTGGAGAATACCATGGACAGAGGAGCCTGGCAGGCTATAGTCCATGGGGTCACAAAGAGTTGGACCCAACCTATCAACTAACACTTTCACTACATACTTAACTCCATTTTCTCTTTGGTTTGCTGAAGGATCAATATGCGTGAGGATACCTGTCTTCCTATTTTACACCTTGGAGCATGCAAATACCATGAACCACAATACTGTCACAACTGTTTTGTCCCTGCAACTGGATTTTTTTTTTTTGTTCTGATTCACTGAAAGACATATAAGCTACTGCTGCACAATGCCTACAGAAATTGTTCAATTAGATGTGAGGGGGAAAACTCACATTTACTAACTATAAAGCATCCTGCATACAGAGCCACTTTCATTATGTATCTTATTTCTCATGGCCATGCAGAATTTAGGCCTTGGTGTTTGATTATATCTCTCACAGGAAGCATAGTTGTTCTAGGGTTGATGTTGCATAAAGCCAGAAACAATTTCCATAGTCTCCAAGAGGAATTGGAGACAAGGGAAGTTATCTTGTCCTGAGGCAGAATGTTGAAGTAGGAAAAACTGCTCTTGGCACTGTATTCCTCTCTCAAGCACTTACTCTGAGTCCCAATCTTACTCTAAACTGCAAGTGTTGGTATTATCCCCCCTAGGTGTTATCTGAGAAAGACTGTCACCAACTCAGTATCAGCCTGGTATCCTCAGAACTCAGTGGGCGCTTAGAATTGCATAGAACTGGCCTGAATCCATTGGCCGGCTGGTTTGGGGTAATCTGTCTGAACCTTAGTCAAATCCTCTGTAAAACAAGGATGACGATATCTATATCCTAAACATGTTAGGAGGATTGGGCGTAATTCTTTATGTAGGCTGAGAAGCACACCACCAAAGACACAGTAGGAACTAGACAAATGATAGCTTTTCTGGTGTTTGATATAAGCATAAAACACAAAGGGGTCTATTTCCGCAAAGAGTATAGGTATGAGAGAATCATTTTGTGTATTTCTTCCTCTGAATGATGAAGATATGCTATTCGATATTTATAAAGATTTAAAACGTTAAGTGCTACTCATCTGCAGCAAATAACCTGAGTATACACATGTGCAGACCAAAAGGCTGATTTATCTCGAGGTTAAAAAAAAAAAAAATCTTACAACACATCAGAAAATAATATATTTTGAAAGGTTAGTGACACCCCCACTCATTCACATTGTGCAACTGGCTAATAGGATCTTTAAAGATGTGAAAATCATGGCTGAGAAAATGCTTATATGTAAAGAAGACAAAACTGCGGTCACTATATATTGTGGGAAAGGAAACTGCCTAAGGACACTTGGGGTGAAGTTACAGTACACAGAATTGTGTCATAAATAAAAGAAATCCACTCATTCATCAAGTACTTGTTGAACGCCCGCTACCTGCCAAACACAAACAAAACAATTCACAGCCATCAATTCGACTTTACTTTCTGGGGGCCCGGCAGCCCACTGGGTAAACTATAAAATCTTCGCTGCTAACTCCTTACACTAACTTTACGGAGCCCGTTTTTGAGCAAAGGGGATAGAACAAGAAGGCCCCGCCCCTCCTCTCGCCGGCCTCCTGCGTTTACGTAATCGTATTTCGAAAACGCCAAGACGTACCTACGGCGTCCCACGAGGAAATGCTACTGCTGCAACTTGTTCCGCCCGCGTGGAAGATGGCGCTTAATGCGTCAACCATCCCTGCTGCCCGGTTCCTTCCTTACGGGGGCGGGGCCCAGAGAGGACTGGTGTTTAGGAAGTGTGTGGTTTAGTTTTCCCCGCCCTTTCTCTCCTCCCTTTGCTCTCACTATATTCGCGGAGGGTGAACGAGCAAAGATCGGAAAACATTTAAACAGAAGAAGAGTACAAGGCGAGAAACGACCGTGGCGTGAAGCCAGTTCGGGAACGCGACGCTCACGGGGGCGGGGCAGGGGCGGGGCCAGAGCTACGGGGGCGGGGCTGCGGTTGCGGTCCATTTGCCCGCGGCGGCTGCGACGGCGAAGCAGCAGGCGGTGGCTAGTGGGTGAGTGAGAAGCCGGCGTGTAGGTGGCCGTTTGGGCTTCGGTTGCGGGGATCGGGCAAGGGCGGCGGCGGAGGCTCTCCCCAGGGCTCGGCTCCGCGGGTCTTCTCTTTACCCCTTTCTCCCCTGACCGAAAGCGGGCATCGGGTTTTCCAGCCCGGCGACTAGTGGAGTTGCCTGCATCCGGGCCCCGGACTTTCCGGCAGCCGGGGCGCAGAGATAGGGTCATAGGGTTCCGTCTCCTTTTCTGCTTTCCCGCCCGCAGTCCCCGAGCTGGCTCATTCCCGAGGTCCTGGCGTGAGATCCGAAGAGATCGATCCGTCGGATCCCTGTGCCGCGGGCTCCAGGGGAAGGAGCCTCGGGCACCAAGAGGCCTGGCCCGGGGAAGGCCAGAGAGCTGGCGGCGCGCGGCTGCTCCGGACCGAGTCGGGGTCCGAGAGAGGAAGAAGCGGGATGGGGTGGGCTGGGATCAAACTACTGGCTTACAGAATTGTCTCGGTTTCGAGGTTGCTAAGGATTGCTGATGCCCTGGAATTTGATGCAGCAGTTCTAGACTGGGTTTTGCTCCCGTTCTGTGGTTCATGACCTGTTTACTTCTCTTCTCCGAGATTGCACAGACTTAAAGGAAGTGACCATTATGATTTGGGCATCACTTGACTGATGGCATCAGTTTCAGAAAGAAGTGCCGTGATTAACGCGTCTGCTTTGACCACACAGTGTCTGGCCCTGGTGATCTCCACCAGGCTTCTGTATTCAGGAGACTGGGAGGTCATGCACTTGCCCCAGAGAGGTGGCCCTTTCCGAAACAATGGAGATTGTTAGGCTTTAGTGAAAACAGTCTGACTGTGGCCAATGGATAAATTCCGATTCAGACTATTCTCATCTTGTGATCCAAAGCAAAGGGGGTCAATCCATCTGTTATTTTAATTTGTACAAAGAGCTTGGCAAATACTGTTATATCTTACTGATGATCTTAGACGTTGGAAAACTTTTAACACGATTCGAACGTCACAGAAGCAGGAATGTAATGTATGGGAAATTAATAGCCTGGAGTCAGAATACTTGAAATACAATGGTGTTATGTGACACAGATAGTATTGCTGGCACCTTGTCAGTCTAGGAAAGCCCTGAATCGGTTGGAAACTAACATCATGATGAATGTACTCTATGAAATAAAAACAAGAGAAGTAGGTGATGGATTGTGCACTAGGCCAGCAGGGGACAATTACACAGGAGCTAAAGGGTTTTTTCCCCCCACCTTATAAAGTTAATAAAATAGTGTCATTTTTTTGTTTTTTGTTTTTTGTTTTGTTTTGTTTTTTCTGGCTCTGTTAGCAATCCAAATTAATTTTCAGAGAAAAAACCAAAGACTCCTATTTTTCAAGACTGCCCTTGGGCTCTGTTTTAATTAAGTAATTCTAGGGAGTAGTGGGTTAGCCTGCCTATTTGAGAAACTGGAGCTCTGAGAGATGGTCAGATAGGGCTATGGTGAACTACACCTCTGAGTCGTGGAAAGTGTTGCAAAGTCTTTTTTATCTGTCATTACAGGGAGTTTAGTGTCAATAAAATCTGTCCGGGCAGGTCCTATTTTGGAAGTAGGGCTATTTTATTAGGACCCTGCTTCTCTTAGGGCTGTGTGTGTGTGTGTGTGTGTGTGTGCGCGCGCGCGCATGCGCGCGCATTCCGTCACTCAGTTGTGTCTGACACTGTGACCCATGTACTATATAGCCCGCCAGGCTCCTCTCTCCATGGAATTTACCAGACTAGAATACTGGAGTGGGTTGCCATTTCTCCCTGCAGGGAGTCTTTCCAACCCAGGGATTGAACCCAAGTCTCTTGAGTCTCCTGCATTGCCAGACAGATTCTTTAGCACCTCGCCATCTGGGAAGCCCTCTCTTAGGATTGTGAAGTCACTCAGTCATGTCCGACTCTTTGTGACCCCGTGGACTGTAGACTACTAGGCTCTTCCATCCATGGTATTTTCCTGGCAAGGGTATTGGAGTGGGTTGCCATTTCCTTCTCCAGGGCATCTTCCCGCCCCAGGGATCGAACCCAGGTCTCCCGCATTGCAGGCAGATGCTTTACAGTCTGAATGACCAAGGAAGCCCCCTCTTTTAGGATTGGGAGGTAATAAACAGAAAGCATGGTTATGAGAAATGTGGGTCTAATGATGGTTGAGTTCTTATTTACAACAGCTGCTGTTGCTGCTGCTAAGTCGCTTCAGTCTTGTCCAACTCTGTGCGACCCCATAGACGGCAGCCCACCAGGCTCCTCTGTCCCTGGGATTCTCCAGGCAAGAACACTGGAGTGGGTTGCCATTTCCTTCTCCAATGCATGAAATTGAAAAGTAAAAGTGAAGTCGCTCAGTCGTGTCTGACTCTTCGCAACCCCATAGACTGCAGCCTACCAGGCTCCTCTGCCCATGGGATTTTCCAGGCAAGAGTACTGGAGTGGGGTGCCGAAGGGCCAACCAACTTTCTAAATATCAATCAGAGAAGAGATGACTGATTTTTAGCAGAGGTTTAAAAAAAGCAAAACTTTAAAACTTCCCCTGTGCTAACAGTTGTAACGTGTGGTAATTAATCTTTATGTCTGCATGTGTTGGGTTATTTTCAGCAAGTATATTGGGTACACCCTCATGAACCCTGTTGTTTGTTTACAGGAGTGTGGCAAGCCACTGTGTCACCCAATTTGGATCCTGGCTTACCTCAAAACTCTTGTTTCATAACTGTCTGGTGTAGCCAGCACTACATGTAAAAAGATATATTGATGAAAGACTCTTGATTTTGAGCCATTTCTGTATATATGGATTTTCTTTGCCAAAGATGATGACTTTAACTGTTAGTACATTCATTTTACGGCTCTCTTAACTATACTTCTCTGTGACTTTAATTTCTTAAGTTATTTCTTCTAGTAGGATTTAAAGTTAAACAATTCAACATAATCTTCATCCTTTATTTTCTTTCTGATGATACTAGCAGTAAAATTGAACATAGTTGCTGCTGCTGCTGCTGCTGCTGCCAAGTCGCGTCAGTCTGACTCTGTGCGACCCCATAGACGGCAGCCCACCAGGCTCCCCCATCCCTGGGATTCTCCAGGCAAGAACACTGGAATGGGTTGCCGTTTCCTTCTCCAATGCATGAAAGTGAAAAGTGAAAGGGAAGTCGCTCAGTCGTGTCCGACTCTTAGCGACCCCATGGACTGTAGCCCACCAGGCTCCTCCGTCCATGGGATTTTCCAGGCAAGAGTACTGGAGTAGGTTGCCGTTGCCTTCTCCTTTGAACATAGTTAGTAGCCTATAATAGAACAGTTTTCACAATTAGGTAAAAGGTTGTGCTATAATCTAACCAGATTTTGTTCCAGGGTTCAATTCCACTTAAGAAGTGTCTTTTATTTTCAATACAATGCTGAAATGTTTGAGTGGCAGTATTACCTTTATGATTATTCACCTTTTTTATCCAAAAAGAAAGAACAAAAGAATATGTTACAGTATACTGATATGGGTATGTGTTTACTTAATGCATCTCCTTGGCCTCTAAAGTTTGCTGTTATTAATTATCTTAGCATCATTACATTTTCTATTCATATTATATTCCTGTATTCTGTCATTGTAAAGTATTTAACTTGTATCTGTAACAATGGATTTTTTTTTTTTTCCAACTGAGTCATGTGGGCTGCAGGATCTTAGTTCCCTGACCAGGGATTGAACTCACACTCCCTGCATTGGGAGCGTGGTATCCTAACCACTGAACCACCAGGGAAGTCCCAACAGTGGATATTTTAAGCAAGCTATACAACTTATACTTAGTGTAGTCTCTAAAGTCTATTAAATCGAGACAGCACATTTAAAACTGTGAATATTTCCTAAATGAATTTCTAAAATAAAAAATACACAAGAACCGTCTTTGTGTTAAACCATTTCTGCACATACTTACAGTAAGGCATTTTGCCAAACGCTGTATATCCATTCTTGACATCATGATAAAAGTGCTCATACAACACTCTAAAATTAGAGTATTTTATTTTTTGCTTTTCCTTAGTCTCTGAGCTCTCCTGACAAGGTGTAGATAAAGTTCTTTATTTTAAGTAAAATGGTTTACTTTGACATGAATTTAGTTATAGATCAAATGTTATTTCTAAAGCAATCATACAGGCAAAGATAGATGTATCATAGCTCACCTATTAACTACTATCCTTTACCATTATAATGAATAGATTCCACAATTTTAGACTTGCCTAAATGAAATTGTCACTGAATACGCATAGGTATTCAATTTTAGTATTAGGCAGGAATGATTCATTTTGCATTCATACCTCATTGAATGTGGTATGAGTGGATTCATTGGTAGATTCATGTGGTAGAGTGATTCATTGGAATGGGTTTAGATGTAAAAATGGCACCCCACTCCAGTACTCTTGCCAGGAGAACCCCATGGACGGAGGAGCCTGGTAGGCTACAGTCCATGGGGTCACAAGGAGTTGGACAAGACTGAGCAACTTCACTTTCACTTTTCACTTTCATGCATTGGAGAAGGCAATGGCACCCCACTCCAGTACTCTTGCCTGGAAAATCCCATGGACGGAGGAGCCTGGTGGGCTGCAGTCCCTGGGGTCGCAAAGAGTGGGACACGACTGAGCGACTTCACTTTCACTTTTCACTTTCATGCATTGGAGAAGGCAATGGCACCCCACTCCAGTGTTCTTGCCTGGAGAATCCCAGGGACAGGGGAGCCTGGTGGGCTGCCGTCTGTGGAGTTGCACAGAGTCAGACATGACTGAAGTGACTTGGCAGCAGCAGCAAGATGTCAAAGAGACCTGGATTCTAGTTCGGCTCAGTGACCTTGGGCAGTTCACTCTTCTCTGTTTCTCAGTAGATTGAAAGGGCCTATCCAACCATTTAGTCCTCTACATGTTTTAAATAATTAAAGCTTTTTTATTTCAGCCATTTAGTATAGAAGCTTCTTTGTAATGATAAAATGCCATACTGCTTTCTTGAACAGCATATTAAATATATTTCCTATTTCTTAAATAGCATATTAAATATACTTAACCTCATTTTAAACACCTGTATTTGGCTTTAATACCCTTGATGCCCAAAGAATATGTTGAGAATAATCGTGTGCATCATGTTGCCTCATTTTCTCATATGGTTCCAGATTGTTGTGGTCTTACAATCTTTTGTCTTTCTTTTCTCTCCCCCCTCCCACCCCCGACTTCTTAGCAGCTTTTAAGGCTTTCTACTGCCAGGTATGGACTGCCGTAACAAAGTACCACAAACTGGGTGATGTAAAAATGTATCCTGTCTCAATTCTGAAAGCTAGAAGCCCAAAATAAGTGGTTGGCAGAGGCATGCTCCTCTAAATACTCCAGGAAAGACTCTCTCTTTGCCTCTGTTTAGCTTCTGGTAGTTACCAGCACACATACCTTGGCTTGGAGCCACATCACTCCAGTTTATCTTCATCTTCTCATGGCCCTGTTTCTGTCTGCTTGTCTCCAAAGCTTTCTCTCCTTGTCAGGACATCAGCCATTGTATTAGAACCATCCTGATCCAATATCACCTCATCCTAACTTGATTACACTTATTTCTAAATAAGATCACAGGGGGTTAGGACTTGAACATCTATTTGGGGTGGGGAAGGACACAGTTCAGCCCAGAGCAGGGGCCATGGTCTCTAGGTGAGCCCTCCCTTTCCCAATTGGCTTCTCTTTAATTCCTATGGTTCAGGAACCAAATAGCCAATCATATTAGAATTGCAAATAGTCTGGCTATTTAGAAACAGTGAGGTTTAGTATATAATAGTTATAGTCTTTATATAATATTTATATAAATACTATAATATTTATTAAAAAAAATACTATAATATTTATTAAAAAATATTTATTAAAAAATATTTATTAAAAAAAATACTATAATATTTATTAAAAAATATTTATTAAAAAATTTTTGACTGGAGAGGAGAAAACCACATATGTCTAAATCATTTAAGAATTTTTTATTTTTACACCTTAGAGTGCACATTTTTGTTTGTTTGTTTTTAATTTTTATTGAAGTATAGTTGATTTACAGTGTTGTGTTTCTGTTGTACAGCACATGCATATATCCACTCTTCACGTTATTTTCCCAGATAGGTCATTGCAGAGTATTGAGAAGAGTTTCCCGTGTTATACAGCAGGTCCTTATTAGTTATCCATTTTAAACACAGTAGTGTATATATATCAGTGGGCTTCCCAGGTGGCTCAATGTTAAAGAATCTGCCTACCAATGCAGGAGATGTGAGTTTGATCCCTGGGTTGGGAAGATCCCCTGGAGGAGGAAATGGCAACCCGCTCCAGTATTCTTCCCTGGAGAATCCCATGGACAGAGGAGCCTAGTGGGCTGCAGTCCATGGGATCACAAAGAGACGGACATGACTGAGTATGTGCACGCATGTAGATATCAATACCAACAATTGCGTTTTTGATGGATGACTTAAAAATCACTGAACTTGATCACTGGTTTTGTATGTCATTGTCCAGATATCCCTGGAGCTTTCAGATAATGTGACAGTTGGGATGCAGTGATGTCGACCCTCTGTCCACCACCATCTCCAGCTGTTGCCAAGACAGAGATTGCTTTAAGTGGTGAATCCCCTTTATTAGCAGCGACCTTCGCTTACTGGGACAATATTCTTGGTCCCAGAGTAAGGCACATCTGGGCTCCAAAGACAGAACAGGTACTTCTCAGCGACGGAGAAATAACTTTTCTTGCCAACCATACCCTCAACGGAGAAATCCTTCGAAATGCAGAGAGTGGGGCAATAGACGTGAAGTTCTTTGTCTTATCTGAGAAAGGAGTAATTATTGTTTCATTAATCTTCGACGGAAACTGGAATGGGGATAGAAGCACCTATGGACTATCGATTATACTTCCCCAGACAGAGCTGAGCTTCTACCTCCCACTTCACAGAGTGTGTGTGGATAGATTAACTCACATTATCCGGAAAGGGAGGATATGGATGCACAAGGTGAGTGGGTTTGGAACTTATTAAGCATGCTAACCTAGCCACTGACAGTTTACCTTCCACTACATTTATATCTGGCTTCCCAGGTGGCTCAGTGGTAAGAATCCGCCTGCCAATACAAGAGACTGGATTCAATCCTGGTTGGGGAGGATCTCCTGGAGAAGGAAATGGCAACCCACTCCAGTATTCCTGGCAAATTCCATGTTCAGAGGAGCCTCTCAGGCTACAGTCCATGAGGTCACAAAGAATCAGACACAACTGAGTGGGCACGCACGCACACTTATATCTAATTTTTAGAAATTATGTACAGTTAACTTCAAACAGGAGCTATTATCTGCTTCTACCATATTAGGTACAAATCAATCTAGGCTGGTATTTGTGGTCTTTTAACCCTGGAAGGTAGGAGATGATAGCTCCACATTGTAAACAGAAAACCAAAGCTTAGAGAAATTAAGAAACATAAGCTTCAGAGTCTGGATTTGTCTTGCGAAGTATTTGACTCTGAAAGCTTATTTTTGCGTTGCATGACCCTGTCTTTCACTTACTGTGTATAGTATAAGCAGCTCAGGACAATTGTTTCATAAGCCTTTGCCTGTATAACCTTTGGCCCCTTTAAGTTCTTTGCCAAGTTCGCAAATTTTTAAAATGAAGAAGTTGGACCAAATGGTATTCAGAAAATATTCCTTTCGATTTTGTAACTTGAGCTAGAGGAAATTATTGTTATCACCTAAATCCTATAGTTTAATAAACAGTGATATTTATATTTCCATATACTGTAATTCTGGCACATGAGAAGAACAGATTTCATTCTTTCTGCTTAGTTTCATAGTAACATGGAAATCCACTAAAGCATTACTGATTTTTGTAAGGCTTTTGCCAGATAGTAGGGGAAAGTAATATCTTTTAAAAGAGTTTTTTTTTTTTTAAGTATGTTTGCAGGCGTACCTCCTTAATGCTCACGTTTATAAAAATCATTTAAAATCTAGCTCGGTATTCCCTAGATTCATCTTGATCTTATCCAGTTTGAAAAGTACAAATCATTAGTTTCTTTTGTGAAACTTTGCAGATGTTAGTTACACTGACTGTTTTTCTGTCAAATTATATTTTTAACTGCCAACAAAAAGGGTGTTATTTTATTTCATATTGTCTATGAGAGCATGGATTTGTTGGGTGCTTCCCACCCACCCCTCTTTTTTGGACCCTAAAGTGGAAAGTATTTTCCCATGAACTAAATTACCCAGGAAGATGTCTGCCGTTTAACTGTATTGTGGAAAATGAACAAGTATCTAAAGGTTGTGGTTTATTAATTTTAATGAATTTTCTCTTGCTCAGGAGAGGCAAGAAAATGTCCAGAAAATCGTCTTGGAAGGCACAGAGAGAATGGAAGATCAGGTAAGGCGCAGATTTCTCATCCCCGGACACGGCCAGACCCACCACTAAGGGCTGCGTAAAGCTAAGGGGCGCTTCTGTTAAACTGCCCTGCTGGCTCAGATGGCAAAGAGTCTGCCTGCAATGCAGGAGACCCAGGTTCAATCCCTGGGTTGAGAGGATTCCCTGCAGACATTATTAGTTTGACAGAGCGAGCCTGAACGCAAACAGAACCTTCATGGAGATAAATGGAATAAACTGGATGAAAACTTCCATATCTTAGACCTGAAGAGTTAAATGAACGATAATAAGAACTGAATCTACAAATTAATATTTTGCTACCTTTTTTCCATTTGCGTAGGATAAGTTTTAGACAAGTTGCACATAGTAAAAATTTTAAGTGCTGTATATTATTTTTTTTAAGGTATTGCTTCTTAAGCATTTCTACAGAAGTAGTTGTAGCAGGAGAGTGAGTACCCCTAACATATCTGGGAGTACACACACAGATCTAGACATGATATTTCTTTGAAGTCTCATTTGTAGCTTTAAAACTCTCGCAATTTTTTTTTATTGGAGGATAATTGATTTACAGTCTTGTAGCAGTCTCTGCCGAACAACAACATGAATCAGGCAAAAGTTTATATATATGTATGTATATATATCCTATCCCCACCCCAATGCACCCTTCTAGGTCGTCACAGAGCACCAGGGTAGGCTCCCCGTATTAACGCAGCAGCTTCCCACTACTTACCTATTTTACACACAATAGTGTATGTCTATGTCAATGCTCCTTTCTCAATTTAAACCTCATGCCGTTTACATTTTATTCCGTGATATATCTATTTGTTTTAATATTACAGTTTGCCACTAGTATTCCTTACCTTCTTACCATCCTGGCTTCTCGTGGTATCAAGTCTCCAAGAAAACATGCCATGTTTATCCCATGGCTTTGAACATCCTTGGGGAGCAGGCACCAGGGTTTGAGAAGCATGATTGCAAGGGTATGGCTTCCCTCATGGAAACTAATTACAAAGCCTTTTTTACAACCCAGGGCAGAGATTTTCTGAAGGGAGATCCCCCCACAGAGAAACCGTTCTCTGCTTTTACTCTCATCGCCTCTGGGTCTCTGGCCACCCTCATTGCTCCTCTGGAAACTCCAGTGTAAACAAGCCTTCTCTCTGGTTCTCTTTGGGATGCCTGAGACAAACAGTATTTTAAACAATCGCTTTTTCTAGAAATTTGTCAGGATATAGGAATATAAGGCAAATACAAAATGCTATAAAATGATCTTTACAAAATTTATATATTTGTACTTTTGTAAATAATATTTACAAAAGTCAGAAGGAAGCATATACGGAGAAAGGTCTAAGACTTAACAAGAAAATATTTCCCTTTACTCACAGAAGCCCGGCTTTCCTTGCTAGGCAGTAAGAAGTGTGCCCAGGACTTTCACCAACCTCTAGATGTACCTTCTGGTTATGGAGGAACTAGTAGAGTTATGTCAACATAATGAAATTTAGAACCCAGTAAAATTCTACGTTTTCTGGGGGTTTTTCAAACCAGAAGTCTGTGCTTATAAAGTTAACAGCTATTAACGTTACAGTTTATTTCTCTTTTAAGCTCTCTTCTTAAAAATGTTATCCTCCCCTTTCTGTGTCAGGAGGAAATTATACTTGGGCTTCCCTGGTGGCTCAGACAGTAAAGAATCCACCTGCAGTGTGGGAAAACTGAGTTCGATCCCTGGGTTGGGAAGATCCCCTGGAGGAGGGCATGACAACCCACTCCAGTATTCTTGCCTAAAGAATCCCCATGGACAGAGGAGCCTGGCAGGCTACAGTCCATGGGGTCACAAAGAGTGGGACACGACTGAGTGACTAAGCACACACATACTTGAATAAACAGGAGGTTTTTAAAGGGGAACTGCTTTCCTGCTGAGAAATTCAAGACATTTTAGAGCCTCTTCTGTGGTCAGCCATCTAGTATTTGTTATTGTTAAGCTTCAGTGAGGATCTCCATTTGCTTATGATGATAAATGTCTGAGATGCTGTGTATAAATAGTATATATGCCTACACCATGGGGTCGAAAAGAGTCGGACACGACTGAGCGACTGGACTGAACTGAAAGGGAAGGTATGTGTTTAGTTGCTCAGTCATGTCCCACTCTTTGTGACCCCATGGACTGTAGCCTGCCAGGCTCCTCTGTCCATGGGGATTCTCCAGGCACGAGAGTGGGTTGCCTTGCCCTCCTGCAGGAGATCTTCCCAACCCAGGGATCAAACCCAGGTCTCCCGCATTGCAGGAGAGTTTTTTACCGTCTAAGCCACAAGGGAAGCCCAAGAAGACTCGAGTGGGTAGCCTGTCCCTTCTCCAGGGCATAATCCCAACCCAGGAATTGAACCGGGGTCTCCTGCATTGCAGGTGGATTCTCTCAAGGGAGCCCCAAAGGGACGGTATTCTCCCATAATTATCCTTTCTGAAAAGGAGTTGCCTGATAATTGAGTTCTTGCAAATCCCACATCATGTGGTTGCAGTGACTTTATTTTGAGCAATAAATACTGTTTGATGATGATATATAGTCTAAAACAAGTTTAATCATGCTAGTTTTAGTTGCTTGTAGCTGTCATATGGTAAAATTGTTTTACAAGGAAGCAAATTTAACACAACTTCAATCATTAGTCTTTGAATTCCATGTATTGATAGTTGTAATTATAAACTGACATTTAAAAAATTAAAAAGCAAAAACAATGAAGGTTTTGTATTCATAGGTTACTACAGGATCAAATTTTTTTTAATAATAAAACATCCTGAGAGATACAAGGGGGCCTATGCCTTAGGATACCATTTCCAGAGGCAGCATCACATTTAAATTCTAAAGCAACTTAACATGATATGGGGCTCTGAAAACTAAGTTAAGTCACTGAAGAAAAGGACTGGTCCTAGGAATGCAGAGTTTCTACTTCAAATATGCATGTAAGGAGTTTGAGTTCAGTTTAGTTGCTCAGTCATGTCTGACTCTTTGCGACCCCACGGACTGCAGCATGCCATCCAGCACTAACTCCCAGAGCTTGCTCAAACTCATGTCCATCGAGTCGGTGATGCCATCCAACCATCTCATCCTCTGTCGTCCCCTTTCTCCTGCCTTCAATCTTTCCCAGCATGAGGATCTTTTCCAGTGAGTCATCTCTTCATATCAGTTGGCCAAAGCATTGGAGTTTCAGCTTCAACATCAGTCCTTCCAATGAATATTCAGGACTGATTTCCTTTAGGATGGGCTGGTTGGATCTCCTTGCAGTCCAAGGAGCTCTCAAGAGTCTTCTCCAACACCACAGGTCAAAAGCATCAGTTCTTTGACGCTCAGCTTTCTTTATAGTCTAACTCTCACCTCCGTACATGACTACTGGAAAAACCATAGCTTTGACTAGACCAACCTTTGTGTGCAAAGTGATGTCTCTGCTTTTTAATATGTTGTTAGGTTGGTCATAACTTTTCTTCCAAGGAACAAGCATCTTTTAATTTCATGGCTGCAGTCACCATCTGCAGTGATTTGGAAGCCCAAGAAAATAAAGTCTGTCACTATTTCCATTGTTTCCCCATCTGTTTACCATGAAGTGATGGGACCGGATGCCATGATCTTAGTTTTCTGAATGTTGAGTTTTAAGCCAACTTTTTCACTCTCTTTCACTTTCATCAAGAGGTTCTTTAGTTCTTCTTCGCTTTCTGCCATAAGGATGGTGTTATTTCTGTATCTGAAGTTATTGATATTTCTCCCGGCAATCTTGATTCAAGCTTGTGCTTCATCCAGCCCGTCATTTTGCATGATGTACTCTGCATATAAGTTAAATAAGCAGGGTGACAATATACAGTCTTGATGTACTCCTTTCCTGAGTTGGAACCAGTCTGCTGTTCCATGTACAGTTCTAACTGTTGCTTCTTGACCCACATACAAATTTCTCAGGAGGCAGGTCAGGTGGTCTGATATTCCTGTCTCTTTGAGACTTACCACAGTTTGTTGTGATCCACACAGTCAGAGGCTTTGGCATGGTCAGTGAAGCAGAAGTAGATATTTTTCTGGAACTCTCTTGCTTTTTCTATGATCCAATGGATGGTGGCCATTTGATCTCTGGTTCCTCTGCCTTTTCTAAATCCAGCTTGAACATCTGGCAGTTCATGGTTCATGTACTGTTGAAGCCTGGCTTGGAGAATGTTGTGAGCATTGCTTTGCTAGCATGTGAGATGCGTAATTGTGCAATAGTTTGAACATTCTTTGGCATTGCATTTCTTTGGGATTGGAATGAAAACTGACCTTTTCTAGTCCTGTGGCCACTGCTGAGTTTTCCAAAGTTGCTCGCATATCGAGTGCAGCACTCACAGCATCATCTTTTAGGAGTTGAAGTAGCTCAACTGGAACTCCATCACCATGGGAAAGACTAGATACCTCTTCAAGAAAATTAGAGATACCAAGGGAACATTTCATGCAAAGATGGCCACAATAAACAGAACAGTATGGACCTAATAGAAGCAAAAGATATTAAGAAGAGGCAAACTGTACAAAAAAGATCTTCATGTTGAAGATCTTTTTAGTTCTTCTGTGTATTCTTGCCACCTCTTCTTAATATCTTCTGCTTCTATTAGGTCCATACTGTTCTGTTTATTGTGGCCATCTTTGCATGAAATGTTCCCTTGGTATCTCTAATTTTCTTGAAGAGGTATCTAGTCTTTCCCATTCTCTTGTTGTCCTCTATTTCTTTGCATTGATCACTTAGGAAAGTCTTCTTATCTCTCCTTGCTATTCCTTGGAATGCTGCATTCAAATGGGTATATCTTTCCTTTTCTCCGTTGCCTTTTGCTTTTCTTATCTCAGCTATTTGTAAGGCCTCGTCAGACAACCATTTTGCCTTTTTGCATTTCTTTTTCTTGAGGATGGTCTTGATCACTGCCTCCCTGTACAGTGTCACGAACCTCCATCCATAGTTCTTCAGGCACTCTGTCTATCAGATCTAATCTCTTGAATCTATTTGTTATTTCCACTGTATAATCGTAAGGGATTTGATTTAGGTCATATCTGAATAGTCTAGTGGTTTTCCCTACTTTCTTCAATTCAATGTAAGGAGTTTAAATATTGGAGAAGGCAATGGCACCCCACTCCAGTACTCTTGCCTGGAAAATCCCGTGGACGGAGGAGCTGGCAGGCTGCAGTCCATGAGGTCACTAAGAATCGGACACGACTGAGCGACTTCACTTTGACTTTTCACTTTCATGCATTGGAGAAGGAAATGGTAACCCACTCCAGTATTCTTGCCTGGAGAATCCCAGGGATGGCGGAGCCTGGTGGGCTGCCTTCTATGGGGTCGCACAGAGTCGGACACGACTGAAACAACTTAGCAGCAGCAGCAGCAGCAGTTTAAATATAATCATTTCCTGAAATGTGAATGAGGGGATAAGTTTTGTTCTTAGATTGATCTTAATACGTGATTTTAAAAACATGTTTAGCTAAAAATTGATAGACATATGACAGTTTCATCTGCCTCTTTAAAAGTCTGTGATTTCAGCATGGGCCACACATGTTGGGGAGTCACAGTGGCCATGAATGCATGCAGGAGCCACCCATACTTGAGGCGCTTCACACGTGCGGTGTTCTCTATTGAGTTTTCAACTTCCTTCTATAAACTGCAGATTTTAAAACTACATTTTTGAAATGTAAGCAGTCGTAGTATTACCTTGAAAGAACACTAAAGGAAACTTGTCGTCTTTGTTGATTCTTAAAAATACATGCTACGACTTTGATTTGGGTAGATTATACCTTATTATGAATATAGAGATTGAGTATTGACTCAAGCTTTACTACTGAGTTTTCTACTGAGAATTTTAAAGCCTTTTTACGCTTGTCTTTCCCCATTTTTAATATAAAATGCATCAATGACCTTTGATTATTTCTCACAATAAAATTACAGAGGAGATTCTTTTTAAATTTGGTGTGGTGATTTAATTATTGTGTGTAAATGATAAACCAATGATTCCATTCTGACTAAAGAAAATCATTCCTGGAAGAATGAAAAGGAGTTTTAAATAGCATATAAATCTTATAGAAATAGAAAGGTTTCAGAGTAGACACTGTTTGAGGCTGTGTTTGAATGTGTGCGCTCAGTTGCTCAGTCATATCCTACTCTTTGCGACCCCATGGACTGTAGCCCACCAGGCTCCTCTGTCCATGGAATTTTCCAGGCAGGAATACTGGAAGGGGTTGTTATTTCCTCCTCCAGTGTTTGAATAAATTATCAAGTATTTATGTGTTAAAGGGTGTTATTCTCTGCTTTCAGTTTTTGATTTGTTATCGCCAACTTCATCCTATAGTTTGTGATTTTCTTCACCTCATTTTACTTTTTTATGCAGGGTCAGAGTATTATTCCAATGCTTACTGGAGAAGTCATTCCTGTAATGGAACTGCTTTCATCTATGAAATCGCACAGTGTTCCAGAAGAAATAGATGTAAGTTCTCAGTTGTCATGTTAAATCGGAGCAATGGTACCGTTTATTAATTCCCCTAAGTTATATTACTACTACATATATTAGTAATGTTCTAATTTTAGTAGTACAAATTTTTATCATACATATCATTCATATGAATTATGAGCCACTTTAACAAACACATTTAAAATTCTGAATTTAATGACCAAGCAGAGACCTTTTGGTTAGTAATAGCAGTTATGATAAATTTAGTTAAATTCTCCACTCTTGTATTTCCTAGAAGTATGATAATTTCAGACCTTAGAGAGTCAATCAGTGTTCAGTGCAGTACTTCTTGTAACAAAGCAGTGTACAGATCATAGCTCTAGTGGACGTTCCCCTATCTTCACTAGTGTGATTTCCTTAATCACCCATTTGTTGAGGACATTAGGAATTACACACTATAGATGTGAAGAGAAATCTTCAGGCAACTAATTTAGCAGCTTCCTGACTTTGTAATTAAGATTTGTTTCCTGATTGTGACAGCTCAGAAGAGGAAGTAGCTCTTATAAAAATGGTTACTTAACCTGTCTCCCCAGCTTTCACATCACTTGTTCTGCAAGTTTATATTGGTGACACAGATTGTTTTATGGGGATTTGTGATGCTCAGAAATGAGGGCAATGTGTCTCATTGAACCTAGACTTCAGAAAACTTATGTATTAAAATTGTTATTTCAGCGTTTTGTTAACAGCCAGAATATTCTTTTTTTCCTTTTGGTGCGTTTTAGATAGCTGACACAGTTCTCAATGATGATGATATTGGTGACAGTTGCCATGAAGGCTTTCTTCTCAAGTAAGAATTTTGTTTCTTTTCATAAAAGCTGGATGAAGCAGATGCAGATTTTATGCTCACCTGTGACAAGATTGGGAAGGAAGAAAATAATAAGAGAATGCCTAACTAGATTATTCTAGGGTCAGCAATGCATGATTGAATTATTGCTTAGCTTTATGTTGCTTCTTTACTTGTTATTTACCTATGATACATTTGATGTGACTCTTCTTAATATTTAAAGAAGCTGAGTTTCCCATAGTGTTTAGATAAGAATTCTTAGAGCCTTGTCTGGTTCTGGTTTCTTGTTTTTCTTCTCATGAAAGCTGAAACAAAGAACCCTTTCTAATTAAGTTGTGTTATAGATGGACGCACTTAGGCCTAGGAAAGACAATTTTCGTATTTGTACTGATGCTTTCCTTGTTACAGTAGATTTTAGAACGTGGGCTCTAAAATCAGGCTTCCTGGCTCACTGCTGTGTGACCCTGAGCAAGCTGCAGGAGCTCTCCATGCCTGCATTTCCTCATCTGTAAGATGGGATAATATTACCTACTTCATAGGAGTGTTGTAAGATTCAGTGAGATGAATCGTATTAGGCATTTAAAACAGTGCATGGCACATATGGGCACATAATAATAGCAAATAGCTAACATTGTCTGTTTATTTATTCTAAGAAAAATGATAATAACAATGGCCAGTGTTTATTGAGTGCCTGCATATTAGTCCCCAAGTGCTCTGCCTGCATTTATAAGCTCATCTTCTACTTGAGTGTTTCTTTACAATTACAGATTATCATGAAATTTTGTTTTAAAAAATGAGGAATGAAAGGATAAAGTACTTGCTTTTATGTCTACAAGTCTTCTCCTTTAGGTTCATGATGGGGTCTTAAAGATATGTGTTTAACCTCAAAGCCTTACATGGCTTGAATCAGAAGCTCTTTAGTCCTGATTCTGCTCAGTGTCAGCCATTCATGAGGTTATTTTTAGCCCCATTTGACTTTAAACAAACCACTTTAACCTCTTTGTACCTCAATTTCTTCCACTGTAAAACTGTGATATTTTACTAACTGCATTGTTTTAAGGTTCAGATAGAATCTGTGAAAGTCAAGTGGTGGAAAATGCAGAGTACTATAGAAATAAAAGATGGCATTATGATCAGAACTTTGATGTTCATCATTTAAAGCTATTTAGAGTTTTTTGAAGTTCACTTGCCTTTTTTTTTTAGTTTGTGAAATTATTTTACAGTCAACATTTTTTTAATCTTTCTTTTTCAATTCACAGCGCTATCAGCTCACACCTGCAAACTTGTGGCTGCTCTGTTGTAGTAGGTAGCAGTGCAGAGAAAGTAAATAAGGTAATTTATTTTGTAATCCAGCAAATAATCTGATTTTTTAATGCTGCTAACATATGTGGATTGTAATTTAAAGGTTAGGTTGCAGTCAAGATGATCTTATAATTTTAGGAGGCAATGTAATCTGACCAAATTACTGGGACACCTTATGGCAAAAATAAGTTTAAACTATCTGAAATGGAAGTCATTTATCAATTTCATCATGATAATTTATAAATACTAGTCTCAGTATTGTATAAATGGTTTTGAGAATATTTTAAAATCAGATGTTTTTAAAAATACTTGTCTTCTATTTCCTGATGTTATCGTTAATGTATATGAAGATGGCCATGTTCTTTTGGTACTAATTCCAAGGAAACGGAATCTCATCATTCATCGTGATTTCATTACCTTGCTTTTCCCTCTAAATCTTTTCCTTTTAGGAACCTATTGCTACTAAGTGGTCATTGGAGGTTGTATGGCAACATTTGTGACCACCTCCTTCAGTGCTGTATGAGTTAAAAAAGAATTCATGAACCTTTCCAAGCATTAGGTAGTAAACTAAGGGATTTTGTACTTTTCTTCACTGATCACTAATTAGAAAGAGATAAGTATATGTATCTTATCAATTTAAGCAAACCTGATTTTTCAGGTTTTACACAAGAAGTATGTTAGGAATGATTATTTGCTTGACAAATAATTTCATTATTTTTTTTCTGTGATAAGCTTCCCTGTAGACTTACCCAACCCTTGATTTACCAAGATTATATTTCTGGTATAACCATTTATGACAGATTAACTTACCTGTTATTATATCTAGTGGCTTATTATTATTTCTGCTGCCCCAAAAGGTAGCTTTCAGTTCATGTCCTGCAGAGCTTTCAGATTCCTTAAGACCTTCCCAGTTGCTTCTTGGGGAGAAAAAGCCTCAGTGGTTGGGGTTCTGTATTTTGCATTTTTCTTATCTACCATCGTCTTTTAGCTTAATAGCTTCTCTTTTATCTTTTTAATTTGAGGGGAAAAAGGTTGCCACCATTAATTTAAAAACCACTATTTTAATATAAAAATTCTGAATGTAACCTGAATTCTGAGATAGTTACATGGCTTTTTATTTTTTCCTAATAGATCTATCACCAAATCTTGTCAGAATGATAGGTTTCTAAACTCTAACTTTTAAACAGAAGATATAATTCTGCCTAATTTAACTGCATTTAGTTTTATCATCCAAATTATTGCTGGGTGGATATATAATCAATAATTATATTAGGTCATCATTTCCTCATATAAGATTAGGAATAAGGTTTCCATGGTAAAATAAGTTTGAGAAAGTCTGCTTATTGTATCAGTCACCTAGAGAGTCATAGTGTGTATTCAAATGGTAATGGTTTTGAGATACCATACAGTTAACTTTACTAACATTTTCCAAGCTTATTTGGCCACAGAATACTTAGGTTAAGCAACAGCTGTTATATCCCACAGACTATTCCAGGTTACTGAGAAATACTTATTTTTCAGAATAGGTTTTATTGAAAGTAACACCTGAAATTTCTATTCAGGTCTCTTTCCTAAGCAAACTGGCCTTTTTATCCATATTTTAATGCTAAAATATTTTCATTTTACAGATAGTAAGAACATTATGCCTTTTTCTGACTCCAGCAGAGAGAAAATGCTCCAGATTGTGTGAAGCAGAATCATCATTTAAATATGAGTCAGGGCTCTTTGTACAAGGCCTACTAAAGGTACAGTTTCCATTTATCACAAGTGACACAAACTTTTTTAAAATCATCTTTGAGATTCTTTATAAATATATGTTGAACATTAGCATTTAACGTGTCTCGTGTTTGTATGGTAAGGAGCTTGACTTCCTTTTCACAGGTCTGAGGATGGAGTGAATATCTTATAAATTTATAGTTTGTATCAGGAAAACATCACAGAATAGCTTTCTTGGTGTTTCTGTTTGGTTTCCCACACCTATCTGGTCTCAGGATCTTTTTTTTTTTTTGATATGTGCTTGAATCAGTGTACACAACTAAAATGGGACTATTTCTTATTTACTGAACAGATTTGAATTCTTGTTACCATTTGATGTTTTATGTACCACATTCATTTACTGAAAAGGAAATGTTAAGCTGCTTCCTGTCTTGAAAAATTGTATAGGATTTGACCAGCTTCTATTTATCAGTGTGTATGTATATATAAGAAAAAATTTATTTTATACTTTTTCTTTATTTACTTGAGTCTGCTTTTCAAGGAGCAAAACAGATAAATATAAATTAACAATTATTTTCATTAATTATGGGGAATCCTTATTCACTTTATTGAATTCATTATTGATGTTTTGATTATCATCAGAGATATGAAGAAGTAGATTTCCTAATGATTGTCTGAGTCTTTCAGAGTGATTGCTTTCTTGAGGATGTAGGCATAGTAAAATGAAAGAAAAAAATACTAAAAATTGTTGCAAGTAAAAATTATATTCAGCTTTTACATTTTCAATAATATGCTTGCTCTGAGCTCAGAATAATATTGTTTAAATACAGAAACTACTTGAGAAACTCATTTTTTATTTGATATGTACAGATCTGAAAATTAGAACTTCTCCTATCAAAGGCATAATGAGGTACTTAGTACTTTAATTTCCTCAGCATCATCTCACTTAATGTATAATTTTATCCCTTAAAGGAACCTATACCAAATGCATAGCAGAGAATTTGAAACTATAATTTAATGAAAACATGTTTCTTAAGAATTTTCCATGCAAGTTTAAATTGTATAGCCTTTTAGAGCATACTTTGATATTATAACAGTAGGTACTTGTTATATGGCAACTGACTACCCAACTGACTGTACCTGGAAAGAAGTATACTTACTATAAAAATGAATATTCAACTGATACTTAACAGAACATGAATAACCAAGAATATAAAAACTCACTTGTAATCTCATAATCCATTGACTAGCCCCTATTAATATTTGGCTTATATCTTTCTGGTCTTTTTCTTCCTCTGTAATTTTTTCATATCTTTCCCTTCCCCCAGCCCAGAAAATTAGATTATACTCTTCATGTTTTAAGCTCCTTTTTTCATAATATATTATGAACATCTTTCAGTATCAACACATAAACATTGGCAACTTAATTTTTAGCAGCTAAACAATAAACGACTTTCATTTCTTTAAATGAATAAATATGTATTTCTCTTTTTGGACGCTCAGAGTGTTTCTGGTGTTTTACTGTTTAATCCAGTGCTGTAGCACACACGCCACTCAAACGTGACACACAACCATGATTCATTTTCTGGGATAAATTTCTAGAGCTGAGTTTGCTAAGTTAAAGCCAATTTTTTAAATTAAAAGATAATCTTCATATCTTTCAGTGTAAAAGACGGTTTTCTTTTCATTCTGACAGGATTCAACTGGAAGCTTTGTGCTTCCCTTCCGGCAAGTCATGTACGCGCCCTACCCCACCACACACATAGATGTGGACGTCAATACCGTCAAGCAGATGCCACCCTGTCACGAACACATTTATAATCAGCGTAGATACATGCGATCAGAGCTGGCAGCGTTCTGGCGAGCCACTTCAGAAGAAGATGTAGCTCAGGATACCTTCATCTACACAGATGAAAGCTTTACCCCGGACTTGTACGTCGTGCCCTGCTTTCTGATGTTGTCATTAAGCAGCATTAGGAAACTGTCTTTTATGAGTAGAAACAAACAATTCAGTGTTTAAAAGGGAAGACATATTAATTATGCTAGAAGAAATCTGTGGTGAATCAAGCATTGTTTTTCTTAAATGTCTATTTTTTTTAGTATGATTGTGTTTGCCATAAGTTAGATTAGTCCTTAAAAATAAGTACTTAAGTACTTAATTAACAGATATACATTGAGCCCCTAGTTACAAGGTGCTAAGGTTTGTTGTTGTTCAGTGGCCAAGTCGTGTCCGACTCTTTGCCACCCCATGGACTGCAGCACGCCAAGCCTCCCCTGTCCTTCACCATCTCCTGGAGTTCACCCAAGTTCACGCCCATTGAATCAGTGATGTTAAGGTTAATAGTGGCCAACCAGACAGCCCCAGACCCAGGTCCTTCCATTGCTTATAGACTAGTGTGTAAAGGTCATTAAGAAGCTTATTTATTAACTAAACCAAAGAGGGAATGGTATCTTTTTTTTTCCCTTGACATATAAATATAAAATACAGCAAAACTGTGAAAATACAGTAATAGAGCATCCTTTTATATTCTCTTGTGTTGTGTTCATTTCTTACCATAAGGTATGATCGGTAAATTAACAGAAAAAGTAATGATAATAAAATGTTGAATGTGGACCCAATTAAGAAAAAAAAAGAAATCTGAACTGTAAAACACTTAGTGTTCTGAAATCAGGAAAATAAATTGTCATATACTCTCATGGTTCTCTGTACCCGGCATATAGAATGTGCTCAGTAAATGTTGACTAGTAAATAATCCAGGTTTTAGTGGATAAGGCAGCAGTAAAATTGGAGCAAGAAACCCTATCCTGTGTCTTACAGAAAAATTTTGAGCTGAGGCAACAGACTTGTGAAGCGCCACTAGTCAGACAGCAGGTGTTGCCCACAAGCATAGCAAAGGAACACCATGTCCCAGGAATCCCCAGTCTCATGTGTCTCTAGGTACGGAAAGATGGCTTCATTAAGAACCAGCTTTTCCTGGCTGTCCATTGTTTCTGGTTTTTTGGTAGGTTGCTGGAGAGCTCTTTGAGGGGAATTTAGTGAACTTTATCTAAAGTTCTGGAATTTTTTTTTAGAGGAGATACATGTATGGTTTTAATATGTCTTACTCATTTTAGCCAGTTATGTTGGCTTCGCTGATTTGACAAACTGTGATGAGCCACCTATTCTTGTTTTCCTGATCATAACAAATAATGTCATGAACTTTTAAAATTTGTTTTCAGCTGTTAAGTAAATTTCCTAAACATAACATTATCCAAAGATAATATTTTCAGACTCTAGATTGATGTATTATTAACTTTTATGTTTTATGGACATATTTTACTTTTTAGTTTAAGCAATATTACTTATTTTTAAGATATTTTTAATTTTAACTCTTAAAAATAATTCCACTCACTACCTAAACATGAAAAATCAGTCACTGAAAATACTCTTTTTATGAAACTTTGCTTCATCTAATTCCCTTTTGACCAAGACAATCAAATTATAAAGCAGATATGTTCAGAACACTAGACTTAAATAGCTAAATTCTCTCTCCAAAGCCAGAAAGTGGGTGCTGTCAGTTCCCACTGGCCACCAGTTGAACAGCCAGTAATTGTGAAATGCTGATTTTTTTTTCCCCGTTTTCTGAGTTTCCTTCTTCTGTAGTTGGGAACACCCATTCCCTAAAACTAGGAAGTTTTAGGTACTTTGCTATTTACATCTGCACACACATCTCTTTCCTTGGTACTTCGATCAGGTATATGATGATCCCGACTATTTTCTTTCTTTTTAGTTAAAAATTGTTTACCTTAGTAAATGTTATGTTACCCTCTGACTTGAGTATAGCCTAGTATCCCAGTAAATTCCTTGGAGAAGGCAAGGAGAGGGAAGGAAGAAGAGAAAGACCAAAAGGGGTTGAGACCTGGGAAATAGACAGTCTTTTTAAAGTGCCTATAATATCTTACGGAGAAGGCAATGGCACCCCACTCCAGTACTCTTGCCTGGAAAATCCCGTGGACGGAGGAGCCTGGTAGGCTGCAGTCCATGGGGTCTCGAAGAGTCGGACACGACTGAGCGACTTCACTTTCACTTTTCACTTTCATGCATTGGAGAAGGAAATGGCAACCCACTCGTGTTCTTGCCTGGAGAATCCCAGGGACGGGGGAGCCTGGTGGGCTGCCGTCTCTGGGGTCGCACAGAGTCGGACACAACTGAAGCGACTTAGCAGCATAATATCTTAAGTTGTATGGTAGATGAACATTATCTCAAGTGTGAATTAGAACTTAATTTTGACTCTGCTCATTGCCGATGTAGCTAACGTTTTCTTAGGTAGCTGATTCATGTTACTCACCAGAGGATGGACTTGTGGATGCAAACCCAGTGGGCAAGACATTGGAGATAATCATCTGTGTGTGTTCCTTATTCCCACTTGAATGTTTCCTAACATTCATCCTCTTTTTTTTTCTTCCAAAACTGCTTATTAGGAGTTATTAGTACATGAAGTTAACCTTTTATTTTGTTTGGGTTTTTGATAGTAGTGGCGTATATTTATGTTTGTTGCTGTTTTATGTTTTTGCGATGACAGGAATTGGTAGTTGCATTTACCAACTGCCTAAGGCTCTCAATATTCTTTATAAGGTGAAGTATTAAAATACATTGATAGATACGTACATACCTTTCCTGGGACTGCTTATACTATTAAAAAGAAAATAATCACATTGTGGCCTGACAGACTCCAGTAATAGATAAATGTATACTTGAGTTAAAATGAGTGTATTAATCTATTTTATTGTATTTCCAAATCTATTTATTGTATTTTATTGTATTTATTTATGTAATTCTTATAAATATGTTTATAATCCCATTTCGAATAATTCAGTTTGGCTGGCATGAGAGGTTGTGGAAAACAGCTTTGTATAAGCCATGTCAACATTTGGTCTGTTTTCTTCGTAGGAATATTTTTCAAGATGTCTTACATAGAGACACTCTTGTGAAAGCCTTCCTGGATCAGGTAAGTATTAAACCTGAGATTGTCAGAGTGAATGATATGACATGTGTTCTGTTCCAGTATATCCCACAATGCCTGTAGAATTAGCTCCTTTTGTAGTTTTATCTCTGGTTTTTCTAAAGTGTCAAAATTATTTTTCTGCTGAATTATTTGTGGAAAGTAGTTTGTATGTTAACAATTGAAGATGCAGCATCCCCCAGTTCAAATAATAACTTCTAAGCACTAATTTATAACCCAAGGATGTTCTCTTTTAGTGAAGGGAAGTTTTGTACAAATGTTGTATATTTGCCTTAATTAAGCAAAAAATGTCTTTAAGACTTACTTAGATGATAGCGTCCTTACTGTCTCATTTCTTTGTAAAAGATCTATATTTTAAAGAAAATTTTAGATTATATGGGTCTTATTTCTTAAAATAGAGGGACTTTGTTATGATATCACTCTAGGGATCAGGCCAGGAAACAGTTGTCATGGATGTAGCTTTGAAATAATATAATCCTGAGGTTAACTAGAAATTTTGGATCCAGGTCTGTGTGATCTGTGACATGTTGCAAAGTTCAGGGATAATTCAAAGTCATGTAATTCCATGCTTCTCAAGCATAAATAAAATTGTTCTACCACTACCCATGCACCCCCCACCCCTCAAAATAGAAAAATATGAATATCTCAAAACCATAGTGAAAGCACAGTTCAACCTCTAGGAGCTCCAGTTTTATTTGAAGATATGGGCAGAGCTAAGTAACACAACCAGAAGTAACCTATATCATGATTTTTAATAACAAAATAAATATGACTGTAGTCTAAGGTAGAAGGACAATTTTGAGTCCATTCTTAAAAGAGGAAGCAGAACTGTCAGGCCGTTCCAGTATGTCCATCCCCTCCTGTCCACCAGGATGTATCCATCCATGGAGACCATTAGGGAGGGCTGCTCAAACGTGGGTTACCTGCCAGGCACTGTCAGCAGAAACATGCTGTGGATAAGCAGAACGGGAGCAAATTATTTATGAGCATGCTTCATTTTCCTGCAGGTCTTTCATTTGAAACCCGGTCTGTCTCTCAGGAGTACTTTCCTTGCACAGTTTCTGCTCGTCCTTCACAGAAAAGCCTTGACGCTAATAAAATATATAGAAGATGATACGTAAGTCAGACTCCTCCATGGAAGAAAAACCTTCATTAATTGCTTTCATTTTGAACCCTTTGGACCTCTTCTATCTTATAATTTCTCTTGTATCATTATTTGTAGGCAGAAGGGGAAAAAGCCCTTTAAATCGCTTCGGAACCTGAAGATAGACCTTGATTTAACAGCAGAGGGCGATCTTAACATTATAATGGCTCTGGCTGAGAAAATTAAGCCAGGCCTCCACTCCTTTATCTTTGGAAGACCTTTCTATACCAGTGTCCAAGAACGAGATGTTCTAATGACGTTTTAAATGTGTAACCTGTTAAGAATGTTTCGTCACAATCATAATTGCTGCTAACGTAGGTTGGTGATGTTGGGAAAGGAGACTCCCTCCAGTCATGCTCTAGAGCCCTACTTAGCAACGGCAGTTAGTTAGTTACACTACAGTTGTCACAAAAAGTTTGTAAGGGGATGTCAGGTGCACGGTTACAATAAATGCACCTTTTCCTGGATGTGCTGTCTTCGGAGACAGACTTATTATGTTTACAATTATAATAAATAGTATTGCTGTCTTTTAAAGATGTAGGATATAAACTTGACCACAACTGCTGTTTTTTGAAACTTACATGGTTTACAAGTATCAAAGTGATATCTGAGTTAGCTTTCACAGGCATAAGACTAGTTGACTTTCCATCTCTTGATGTTCCTTGGTATGTGGGGTTACTGAACTACTTTTACAATCAGCTACAAACCAGAGCATTTAGATTCTTTCAGCTCCACAGAAGGAAGGTAGCTTGAACATAGATTAAGTTTTAGAAAGAAAATATTGATCAAGCATACGTGTTGTTGAAATCAGTTATAAGATCCTACTTTGCAGACGTACTCCTCAGGATTCAGTCTGGGTAGAAACATCAGGCACTGTGTATAGTCCTGATGATGGTGAATCACAGTCAGGGTGTTTTTTTTCTGTTTGTTTGTTGAGCTCTGTCACAGAAAATACAGAGAATTGGATTTTAATGTTTCCATAGTTATTGCCAACTTTTCCAGTTACTTTTCATTATTTTTGAGCCAAACTGAAATGTGTACCTCCTGTGCCTTTTTTTTCCCCTTGGAAAATGTAATCACTTGGAAGAAGTTCAGATTTCCCTAGTCACTCATTTTTATCTTGTTTTCCTCTTGTATAGTCTTGCTCTGATTTAGTAATCATTATAACTCAGATTATTAAATGGAATAGAAAAATACTCACTAGTAAGATTTCTTTTCAAGACTGCGAATAATACCGTCTTCCTTACATTTCTGCCCATGTTTTGGAGTTGTTGCCATGTCTCTTTGCCTTCATCATACAAGGACTAGCAGGAGAAACTTTACTGACCTGCTGTTTTACTAGGTGCTACTTTGGCAGAACTAAGTGGTCAATTTCTTTTGTTTCCTTCCTGTGTTTGGACCATTGTGCTAGCTATAATATACCCAATTAACCTAATTCTGTGCTGAAACAGCATTGACGAGACAATATACGCAATCATAAAATACATTTTTATTTAAACTGTGAAAGTAACATAAAAGGGAAAGATATGTATAAGAAAGGGAGAAAAGTGGTAGAGCCCCTCCATCCTTGCCCACCGAATTTAACCAGAACCAACATAGGTCCTACCAGCCTTTCACATCACTAATAGGAAAGGTGTAGACATCTTGATTTTTAGACACACACTCAACCAGATGAGGGATGCTATGGCTCAGTCATGAAACAGTGTACAGATACCACCTTATTGAACCCCGTATTCAGTGCTATTTACTTGCTAGATTATTTAAGTGCTAATTATTTTCTTTGGCTCATTTATTGTACTATTGTTTGGGATGCAAGTTGTACAGTGAAATAAGTTATTAAAGCATGTGTGCACATTGTTATATGTCTTTGCTCCTAGATGGAGAATTTTGAATAAAATGTTGGAAATTTTGTCTCTTTCAGTTATTTGCTCAGAAAAGCAGTGCTATATGGAATGACTGATTGGCTTCCTTCTTAGCTGACAATCATCATGTATCTAAACAACTTTTATTTTACCGATACTCTCTTTTTATTTATTTATTATATTTATTTATTTATTTATTTATTATATTTATTATATTATATATTATATTATATTATTATTATTAATATATTATTATTATATTATATAATATTATATATATATTATATATATAATATAATATATTATATAAATATTATTATATATTTATTTATTTATTATATTTAAAGGTTCTATATGATGCTGGAATCATATGTGGTGGTTTTTTTTGTTCATTTGTTCGGTTGGTTTTGTCTATTAACTCCCAAGATCGCATTCTGATTTTTTAATTTATATACTAAAATAGCAGATATAAGATAATGATTGGGCAAATTCTTTTTTCTTAGTTACTATTATAATAATACAACCTAAGCTGAAGTTATTCCTTCCAGGTTGCCAGTATAGGTATACAATGTGAAAGTGTAAGAAATCTAAACCCTTCAGTCTAGAAAACAAATTACATTTTTACTCTGAGGAAAAAAATTCATTCATAAATATAACAGTTGAGTTGAAAGGTTTCTCTAGAAGAAGACTGATCATTACATTGCTAAATTCTCAAAGAGGAAACCTGAACTTCATATAATGCTGAAAATTAGAAATGAGACAGTTACCACTATGATCTGTTTCTGTAATGTTGCAAGTCAAAGAGGAAGATAGTGAACATCACATTTCTCTAACACTGTTTTGGTATTGACATGGAATTGTACAAATTGTTATTTCTTGTGTGATCTTCAGGGTACAGCTGAAAGTAACAACAGTTACCCACCCCCATTTAACATACAGGACCCACTGGACTTTCTGAATCTATCATCACAACAACACTGAGGCAGGCATTAGTTCCATTTTACAGACGAGGAAGCTAGAGAGTAAGTGGATGTAATACACAGACCATGGTCACTCAGATGGTTAAACTGGACTCCATCTCAAGCAGTTACAGAAGTTGTCATGTGGCACAGCTCCATGAAACAGGTACTCAGTGCTGCTGAAATGGAGGGAAGGGAATGAAGCAAGGATTATATGCTCATTAGCACTCTGAAGTGCCCTGCTGTGCTACTTGGAGAAGTTACTTAACCTCTCTGAGGCTCATTTTTTAAATATCTGAAATGAAGACATGATGATAACATCATGCTTATTAAAGAGGATTTCATGAGACTGTGTAAGCTACTTAGCTCAGTACCTGATGAGTGGTTTTATACCTCCTCTTACACAATCTGAAAATCATTACCTTTTAATCAGGGTGTTTGGAGCTTTTGCATTTAATGTGATTGTTGATATGTTTATGTTAAATATATCATCTTGCTGTTTCCATTTTTTCTTTGTTCTCTTTTTCTTCCTTTTCTGCTTTCTTTTGGATTGAGTATTTTTTATGATTGCATTTAATCTCTTTTGTTGGTTATTACTTACAACTCTTTGATTTCAGTGATTACTTTAGGGTTATAGTATGTACATCTTTAACATACCTGTCTACATTCAAGTGATCTCTTGACATATAGTTTAAGAAGCTGATAATGAAAAACTCATTTATCTCTTCTTGCCTTTGTGCTACTGTGGCCTCATGTTTTACTTCTGCATATAGTATAAGCTCCACACTTTGTTATTATTTTTGCTTAAACAGTCAATTATCTTTTGAAAAGAGTTAAATATAAATATTCTAAATACCCCAATTAAAAGGCAGAGATTGTCTAGATTGGATGAAAAAACAAGATCCAACTATATGCTACCAACAAAAAGCATATATTGAAAATAAAGGGCAAACAGATTAAAAAGGTAGAAAAAGATACACCATACTAACACTAATCAAAAGAAAGCAGGAGTGGCTATATTAATATCAGACCAAGTAGGTTTCCCAGCAAAGAATATTACCAAAGATAAAGAATATTTCATAATGCCAAATAAAGGGTCAATTCAGCAAGAAGACACAAAAATCCTAAATACTTATTTACATAACAGCTTCAAAATTCTTGAAGTAAAAGCTGGTAAAACTATAAGGAGAAATTAACAAATCTGCAATTATAATTGGAGATTTGAAAACTTCTTTCAATGTTAGAAGAAGAAGACAAATTCTAGAGCTAGATTATGCATAGGCTCAATTTTAATGAACGACTTAACAGAAAAAAAAAATCTAAACAGTAAGTATATAGAAGACTTGAGCAAAAACTAGCAATTTGATGCACGTGACATAGAATGCAGCAATACCCAACAATGGTAGAATACACATTCTTTCCAAGAGCACATGGAACATGTACTACGATGATCATATTCTGGGCCATAAAGCAAGTCTCCATAACAATAAAAGGATTCAAGTCATACAAAGTAAATGGAAATAAAAGTCAGTAACAGATATCTGGGAAAACCTAAATACTTGGAAAGTAAATAGCATTTTAAAGATTATAAATCTTATGTCTTGGGGACAAGAGGAAGTGAATTAGAGAACAGCCAGGGAGGTAGCAGAATGCTTTGGAATGATTTTTACGAAGATTGGAGCTGATCCTGCCTTTGATCTCCCCAACTGCAACCCAGTCTTCACACTGACAACAGCATGATCCTTATAAAATCAAATCTGATCATCACTTCTGTTTAATGGCTCCACATCACTCCCAAATTTAAGGCCAAAATCTTGAGACACAGTTTTTGTTCCTCCCTCTATCCTCACTATCTCACTTCTAATTTCCTGGTATTTTCTTTTGCTTTGTCTGTTACACCATTTCTTTGCTTCTCTTTATCCACTGCTAAAGTCTGGAGAAGGAAATGGCAGCCCACTCCAGTATTCTTGCCTGGAGAATCCCAGGGATGGAGGAGCCTGGTGGGCTGCCGTCTATGGGGTCGCATGGAGTCGGACATGACTTAGCAGCAGCAAGTCTGGACAAGATAGATGCCTTTTTCATTTTTGTATCTGTGTCTAGCATGGTGTCAGGTCAAAGGGCATGCTTCCAAAAAAGTTAGTTCAGTGAATACGAGTTTACTAAACATTATTTTCTTTGTCCTCTCCAAAAAAAATTAGTTCCTGCAAAAGAAATTACTTTCTTTATGTAATTGGAAGCATTCTCCCCCCACCAAGAAAGTCCATTAAACTGAGCCTATGCACAGCCTAGCTCTAAAATTTCAAAGATCTCAATGCAGTGATTTTCAGTCCCTTTAAAGTAGTAAGACCCTGTCATTTTCTGTTTCTGCATTTGTGTCTCACTACATCATCTCTTGCTGAAATGTCCTTTTTACATTAGTACCGTGATAAGTTGCTAAGCAGTTTTCATCAGACTCATTAGAACATTAGTAAGCATCCGTTTGTGGAGCATGGACATTGAAGAAATCTGATCTAGTATTGAGAAAATCATTCCTGAGCTCAGAATTGGCTCAAACTGGCACCTTCTGGCATTTGCTTGTGGGTGGGGAATGTGGAATGCTTTGAAAGCTGAATAGATTTGTCAAGTTTAAAAACTCCCTTATGGCTAAAGGAAAACAGCATTCATTGTTCGAAAACACCATTGTTTGTTTTTTCTGCTTTTCTGTTTTTTGGAAACTGAATCTGCCAAAACATTCACGCCCAGCATTTTGCTTCGTGTACCTCACTTATTTGGAGGAGGAACTGGCACCCCTCTCCAGTATTCCTGCCTGGAGAATCCCATGGACAGAATAGCCCGGTGGGCTACAGTCCACAGGATCGCAATGAGTCAGATGCAACTTAGCACCTCACTTACTACATTTCTGGAGGATGTGAGTGGCATGGAAACGTTTTTATTGTGGCTACAATGTTCAGAACAAATTGAAAATCCCCACTTTAGTGCTCGTACTGAATTTTACAGGAAAAGACACTATATCTGTCATTGTAGGAAAAGAGTAATTTTGATAGGAGTGTGAGTCCTGGAACGAGACTTCAAATCTGTTTTTCTACTTCTTGGCTGTGTGAGCTTGGACAAGGTATTGAACTTCTCTGTGCTATCTCAATATCCTCATCTATTCCACAGATATAATGGAACTTACATCATAAAGTCATTTTTTAAAAAAAGTAGGTTGATACACGCAGAACACGTGAAAGGGTAACGGGCGCAGAGTAAGTGAACAATAAGATTCAGTTACCACTGTTGTCAATGGTATCGGTGTCATTATCAGCATCATTAAGCAACTGAATATAGAGTTTCCCCATCTGATTATTAAGCCGCAGCAATTCTGCAGCCATGATTCTGAAGGATACCACCTCAGTAGCAAGGTGGTTTTATTAGTGTGAATCCGTCGCAGCCTGAGAGGTACTATCCAGAGGCTTCACCCTGTTTTTCAAATCTCTCTGCTCCAGCTTCATTGTCACTGCTAGGACTTCATCATCGCTCACCCACACTAACTCAACAGGTCCCCTCTCTGGTCTCTTCACCTACTAGGCACCACGCCCCTCCACCACCCCAATCCATTTTTCCACAGAAAGCAGAGCAATCTCTCTAATATCATCTCCTCTTTAACTTTACTCACTTACTTTAGAAAAAAAACCCTCAGTGACAACCTTTGACACAGTATAAAACCCACCATCCTTGGGCGAAGCACAGGGACCTGTGGGATCCGACCCAGCAAACTTCTCCACTCTGCTCTCACCACTCATCCCCAGGTAGAGATGGACTGTGTGTGCTTCCCCACCCACCTTGCTCTCATCACTGCTCACACTGCCTGGGATACTCACCCCCTTCACCTCGATGGACTTACTTCTCCATCAGGGTTTACTTGTGGCTGGTATCCTGCTCTTCCAGTCCCCTCCCTCAACTTTGGATTTAGAGCATCCAAACTTTAAGCTCCTTGAGGCAAGGACAATGTGCACTCAGTTCAGTTCAGTTCACTTCAGTCACTCAGTCGTGTCCGACTCTTTGCAACTCCATGAATCGCAGCACGCCAGGCCTCGCTGTCCATCACCAACTCCCGGAGTTCACCCAAACTCATGTCCATCGAGTTGGTGATGCCATTCAGCCATCTCATCCTCTGTTGTCCCCTTCTCCTCCTGCCCCCAATCCCTCCCAGAATCAGGGTCTTTTCTAGAGAGTCAGCTCTTCACATGAGGTGGCCAAAGTATTGGAGTTTCAGCTTTAGCATCAGTCCTTCCAAAGAACACCCAGGACTGATCTCCTTTAGGATAGACTGGTTGGATCTCCTTGCAGTCCAAGGGTCTCTCAAGAGTCTTCTCCAACACCACAGTTCAAAATCATCAATTCTTCGGCGCTCAGCTTTCTTCACAGTCCAACCCTCACATCCATACATGACCACTGGAAAAACCATAGCCTTGACTAGACGGACCTTTGTTGGCAAAGAAATGTCTCTGCTTTTGAATATGCTATCTAGGTTGGTCATAACTTTCCTTCCAAGGAGTAAGCGTCTTTTAATTTCATGGCTGAAATCACCATCTCCAGTGATTTTGGAGCCCCCCAAAATAGTCTGACACTGTTTCCACTGTTTCCCCATCTATTTGCCATGAAGTGATGGGACCAGATGCCATGATCTTCATTTTCTAAATGTTGAGCTTTAAGCCAACTTTTTCACTCTCCACTTTCACCCTCATCAAGAGGCTTTTTAGATCCTCTTCACTTTCTGCCATAAGGGTGGTGTCATCTGCATACCTGAGGTTATTGATATTTCTCCCAGCAATCTTGATTCCAGCTTGTGCTTCTTCCAACCCAGCGTTTCTCATGATGTACTCTGCATATAAGTTAAATAAGCAGGGTGACAATATACAGCCTTGACGTACTCCTTTTCCTATTTGGAACCAGTCTGTTGTTCCACGTGCACTAGCTTATACCTAATTGTCTAGCACATAATATGTTTATCAAATATGTGTTGAATTAACTACCCTTCATTCAGAGTTCTTAGAGGTTTCCATACTTACAGGCCCAGCATAACACTTAACTCATTATAATCACAGTTATTCTAGGTTTGTCTCCATTAAACTGCAGCCTTCACACACAAGGCTGGATCCTTGTCTTATGCACCACTGTGTCCCCATCTTCCAGTGTAGTTCCTGGAACTCAACAAGTTCCAAAAGAATGAATAGTATCCACATACCATTAATCTCAGTTTTGAAGCTTCCCCAAATTCTGAATCAATGGGATTTATGCCCCCATTCCCACCTTGGGAGTTCTTGGATATTATCCCAGTGATACCACTGACAAATGTTTGTATGTACATATACTTTTCTGAGTGGTGGAGCCATAGCTTTCATCAGATTCTCAGAGGGGTTTCTGATTTCCCCCAAAGGTAAGAATCTAGGTCCTAAAGAGTTATATTTAAAAACCAGTTGTGAAATAAAATGTTTGCAAGGAATCAAAACTCCTGGGTATGTACTACCTCTCACCAGTTAGAATCGCCATCTTTAAAAAGTCTACAGATAACAAATGATGGAGAGAGTGTGGTGAGAAGGGAACTCTTCAGCACTTGGTGGGAATGTGAACTGGTGCAGCCACAATGGAGAACAGTGTGCAGGTGCCTTAAAAATCTAAAAATAGAGTTGACATATGATGCTCCAATCCCACTACTGGCCATATATCTGAGACAAAACTATAAAAAGTTATATGCAGCCCTATGTAAACAGCAGTACTGTTCACAATAGCCAAGACATGCAAGCAACCTAAATGTCCACCAACAGATGCCTGAATAAAGATGTGCTGCTCATATTCAATCGAATACTACTCATCCATTAAAAAGAAAATGACATAATGCCATTTGCAGCAACATGAATGGACCTAGAGATTATCATACTAATTGAAAGAAGTCAGAGAAAGACAAGCACCTTACGATGTCACTTATATGTGGGATCTAAAAATGCCACAAACAACTACAAAAGAGAAATAGACACAGACACAGGTCAGACTTGAGGGTGCCCAGGGGGAGGGATGGACCGAGAGTTTGGGATTAGCAGATGCAAATGATTATATATAGGATGGATAAACAGGGTCCTACTGTATAGCACAGGGAAATATATTCAATACCCTGTGATAAACCATGATGGAAGAGAACATGAAAAAGAATATATGTATCACTTTGCTGTACAGCAGAAATTAATGCAACACTAAATCAATTATTTTTCAATAAAACATTTTTTTTAAAAAAAAGGAAATAAAAGCACACTCATACACACAAAAAAATTGTTTGCAAGGTAGTCTGGTGAATCAGCCCATTTGGCCCAGACGAGGTCGGGGTGTGTGTGGCCCTACAGCCTCCAGTGGTCTGCCTACTGGACTGTGGAGGAGCCAACTGACAACAGAAGGTATTTTTTTCCCAGTGACTATCCTGAAAGCCTCCTCCAGCATACCTGCAGGAGCAGTCTGAGACTCATTTGCAGGGCCTTCTTGGTTCTGGAAGCATCAAGGATTTCAGCCCTGGGACTAGCACCACTCAGTGTTAAGTCAGCATTCAGGGAGGAGAGAATTTTCTGTTCAAAACTGAGAACCTCCTTTGATCCACATTGGCTAGACATTTTTCCTGGCTTCGATCAATAGACCGCGTTTTTTTGTTTTGCTTTGTTTTTTTTCTGGCCTAGACCCACACAAACAAGAGACTACAGCGTCTCTAAAAAGCTAAGAAAAAGCACATTTTAAAAATAACTTGAGCAAATGAATTCATTCTGGCAAAAGCAGTCCAAGTACGTAAAATAAACTAGGGTTTCGCAATAGCAAGTCCTAAAAAACGTAAACAACCCCAGGGTCCACGTGAGCCAAGCCATTTGCTGAACAGAAAGTCCCTGGCCTAAATTCTGCCAGAATAAAGAACACCTTATAAAACTAGGAGTTGATTGCCATCATGTGAAAAGATGATGGGGAGGGGGGAGGAGGGGTGGGATCAACCCAAGGAAAATGAGAAAGTCTCCTGACTAGATACTCAAAGTGCTAGCTTTCCGAGCCAAAAGCTAGGCTGATGAGGGCCTAGGAGGCAGCTGTGGGTACAAGCTATGCCTCAGGCCCTTGCTCAGACCCCACCAGGCTTCTGCCTTCCCTAGGGAAAGTCAGCATCCACTCTCTCTCATGAAGTCCCAGGGAGCCCCTGCAGGTTTTACCATGTGTTTTCTTGACAGGATAATGGTTCCACTGAAATTATAATAACACACTTGGCCAAAGAAGCCCACACTGTTCTAGTAACTTCATAGCCAGCCTGAGTTTTCTGAGCATCATAGTAATACATTCTTTCTAATGAGACCCATACTGTTCTGATGAACTTCTGCACTGTTTCATCTCTATACCAGAACAATACTTGCTATAAATACTAAATATCATGATCATCATTTTATATTCGAATAGTTCCCCTTCCAAAAAAAAAATATAGAGTACTCTCTCATCTCTTAGTAGTAGGGAGGGCCTTTCTAGACTGAGAACACTGTGCTAGAATCCACATCTCAGAACAGACAAAACTTGGAGAAATTCAGAGAAAGCACACAGGAATCATTTTTAAAGACTAGATAGTGCAATTTATAGAAAAAGGTTGAAGAGCTTGCTATTGTTTATAGTAAGCCTTTATACTATATTTCACCCACTCGTGTTTTTGCCTGGAGAATCCCAGGGACGGGGCAGCCTGGTGGGCTGCCATCTATGGGGTCGCACAGAGTCGGACACGACTGAAGTGACTTATCAGTATACTATATTTCAGGCATACAAATAAGCCACATTTATGGAATAATGGCTATGTGCCATTTCTCATTTAACCCTCACAACAACCTCAGAAATTGAATACCCCCAGGGTACACAGTACTCTTGCCTGGAAAATCCCATGGACAGAGGAGCCTGGTGGGCTGCAGTCCATGGGGTCATGAAGAGTCGGACACAACTGAGCACCTTCACTTTCACTTTTCACTTTCATGCACTGGAGAAGGAAACGGCAACCCACTCCAGTGTTCTTGCCTGGAGAATCCCAGGGACGGCGGAGCCTGGTGGGCTGCCATCTATGGGGTCACACAGAATCGGACACCACTGAAGCGACTTAGCAGCAGCAGCATGGTACACCACAAAGACACTGAAACTCAGGTGGAAAGATTATCCAAACAGACATTTTTCGCAGGTGTTTTGCTTTTCGACCTCTCTCTTTTCTCTTACCTAAAAGTTGGATAGTACTTTGCGTTCACCTTGAGCAAGAGACATGGGTCGCTTTCAGATAGAATGAACAAAATCAGTGTGAGCTCTGCCTCTTTTGCACTCTGTCACAGCGACCATCAGCATTCTGGAAAGTGGCTGCTCCACAGCCTCAGTTTTGCTGTGGGAGCCTCGGAAGCACAACCTCCCCGACCCCCATCCACCAAATCCAAGCACGTCACGTGAGCAAGACATTAGCCTTAGGGGTTTCGGCCGCTGAATCTGGGAGATCGTTTCTGCAGCAAAACCAGTGAGACTTAGTCACCCAGCTGACTAGAACCTGACCTGCCTCTATGGCCCACAACTTACTTCAGCTAACACTCTGTGCTGCCTTCCAGGTAGAGAAGGATGGCTGTGTCTTGTTCCTTGCGTGAACAGCAGGGGGAAAATTCCCCAGGATGCAGTTAAGACTGATGGACAGGGTTTCTTCCTTGGTGGCTCAGTGGTAAAAACTCTGCTTACCAATGCAGGAGACACGAGTTTGATCCCCTGGTCCAGGAGGATCCCGCAGGCAGTGGAACAACTAAGCGCATGCGCCACAGCTATCGCGCCTGTGCACTAGAGCCCAGGAGCCGCAGCTCCCGAGTCCACCGTGCCGCAACTACCGAAGCCCACTGAGCGACTGATCTGATCTGATCTGAAGTACGGTAGAGCCTGTGCTCCACAGCGAGAGAAGCCACCACAACGAGAAGCCCCTGCTTGCCACAACTAGAGAAAAAAAACCTGAGAGCAGTAATGTGCTGAAGACCCAGCACAGCCCAAGAAATAAGTTTTAAAAATAGAAAGACTGACAGATAAGTGAGGATGACCAGGCGACTTCTATTGAAGATTTATTCAGAAGAGAAGAACAGTGACTGGATGTATTGTCTGCCACGCATGTTGAGTGAACATTTTGCATGTATTTTCTCAAAGAAAATTCTACTTAAGGGAAATTTTCTTAATAGAGTTCCTGGCTTGGAATTGTTTCCTCTGCTTCAGGGTTTCTCTCTGGGTTAGTCTATTTTCTTGCAGAACTCAGGACAATAACCTTCTCCCTTACTAATCAGCATGCAAGACGGTTTTCATTTCCAGTCCAGCAGGAACCCAAGGATTTCGGTTTGGATTCCCCTCAAATCAGAGCCTAAAACAAAGACTCCAGGACAATGAGTTTATTTGGGAGGTGATTATAAGAAGCTGGAGTTAGAGAGCAGGCTGACTAAAAGAAAAAAGAGGAAAAGCCACTATGAGGATGAAGCATACCTACCATCCAAGGTCATCGTGAGGATAAGAAGCGCTAATAGAAGTGAAAATGCCCAACACAGCCCCTAGCACATACCAGGCACTCAATAAATATGAATCCCCTGCCCTCCATCGCCTGGAAAATTCTGGAGCTGTACTAGACACTGAAGCAAATCAACTCTAATGTCCTTCCAGCTCTTCACTTGTGCTTTCTTTTGGGTTTCTGGTGAAGACTCTGCCCCAACTTGAGTAGCAATGAGAAACCACTTCAAGTGAAAACCTGATTTAGCATCTGCTGAGACAAACAAAAAAGAACCCAGGGAAGCGAAAAGCCATGGAAAGGGAATGGAAGTGTAATTCTATTTTTATAAAAAAGGAGATTTCTTCTTCTGGAATACTGGGTGGAAATCTTGATGAGGGACCTAGCTGTCATAAATCCTCTCTGAAACAAAGTAACAAAGGAAGGAAGGGAGAGAAAGAAAGGAGGAAGGGAAGACAGAGGGCTAATGGGAGGGAGGAGGAGAGAATAAATGAAAGAAGGAAGGAAGGAAATAATCCAATGGGGACTCTGCTGAGCAGACCGTAAGACCCAGGGACAGTTTAAAATGAAACTTCCCTGAAAACCTTTCAGAGAGCTGTACTTCTTCAGAAAAGCATCATCACAGCTGTTCAATGCCCAGGGCAAAGTCTTTTTCATATTATTGGACATGAAACAATATCACATTTGAGGTTGGCTGGAGGCCATTCAGAAATTCAATAATTATTCAACCCAAGGGGCTTTCCAAATGGTGATGTAGCTTCTTAGGAGGAAATTAATATTGAGCAGTATATCAAATCTAATTGGAATCTTGAGGAAAGAAGGTCCCGAGTAGGTGAAACAGCTGGGGACTAATGTAGAACAGGGTGAGTAATGGCCTCGCTTTTGTGTCTTGCCTTAATTATGATAGGAAAAGGAAAATCTTGTTTATTTTTTATGCTGGGAAGGCAGGGGTTGCTTGAGAGAAGTTCTTCCACGGCACCTTGAGTCTGACAGTAGTTTCTTTTGTTTCTTTGCACAGATATTCAAGGAGAACTGTATCTGCACAACTTCTTGGTTGGCCCTCCAAGGTAGGCAGGGGCTCATGACTGACTTATTGGCCACCCAGTGGGTAGGCACTGATCACAAAGGTATGGCAGTGTTTTCACCTCTTGAAGAGAAGGTCTATTTGATACCCATGTTATGTTCCTATTTGGAAGAAGGAAAGGGATGTAAGCAAGTTCGAAGCATCCATGACACACCAGCCTCTTCTCTATCTTCCTATGCCCTTCTGTATGAACTACTCTGAGAGCATGACTTCCCAAATCCATGAGCATACAATGGTCTAATTTTCCCACTTAAGAGAGGTGTTCAAGACTCACTCTTAAATTGATTTGGGGGAACTAGACTACCGGGTCTTTAAAGAAGACTACATTAGTTGTTGGTTCTCCTGGCAACCATCCCTCCTTGGATCATATCTAAGTTGATCTGTTTAATGGTGAGACAATTTCTCTCCGTTGTTCAAGTGCTGAGGCCAACCACAAGTGTGCCACACTCAGCTTGTGTCAGGCCCGAGCAAAAACAGGCTTATCTTCTGATGAGAAGAGTCGCCCGTTAAAGATTCAAATTATGTTAGAAACCCTAAATCCAGCCTAGTAGGGAAGAACTGGAATAACATTGGGTCACTATGAAAAGTGTAAACAGATCTTAAAAACAGAAAGAAGGCTCACAGTCTCCTTTCAATAAACGACTTAGGAAAGAATATTCATTCTATGCCTATAGAATTGAAGGCAGGTAATTATCCACTGTGATTCTAAATTGCACTTTTTTTGTTTTTTTTTTTAGCTGCTGCTAGAACTTTGAACAGTACCATAGAGTATCATTTCAGTGGAAATGACTATGGACATCCAGTGTCATTTTAAAAACAACATGGATACATGGAGTTTTGTCCTGGTTTGAAATTGCTTGATACACACACACACACACACACATATACACTTTTCTTTGAATTGCCATTATGTCAGTGCTTAGGGGGAAATATGTACATTTATTTCCAGAACCCAGAATTCACTAACATAAATGCTTGTATCACAGATCCCATAAAGCACTGAGACAATCCCTCCAAACTTGTGACTAGTCAGGATTTTGTAAACAAAATCAAAGTGGGTAAGCCCTTACTTTTGATTTGTTATGTAGACACTTAGCCTTGCAAATCATCATTGCTTGGGATCAAAGGAGAGACTCTGAGAACATCTACTATTTGTTAGCAAGCCGCCTGTGGTAATCAGTTTAGAGCACAATCACTCGGCCAAAATGAACAGAATTTTCACCAAATCTCACCTCTCACCAAACCGAACTGGAGTAGCCCTTGAACTCTGAGCACTGCTCTCCAGGGCAACGTAACTGTGAGCCTATGTTCATCAATGACAAGGCATACACGCTCTCTCCACTTTTACTCTGTTTCAGTCTGATTGTTATGATGTTGCTATGGTGATACCCTTCTGACATTCCTTTGCTCTTTTGGTGCCCTCTCAGAGGAATCTGTAATGAAGTGGTCTGGCCACAGAATCTTTCTGGGACTTTTCCCATACACCACTGAAGACCAGCATGACTTTCCTCTTCCAGGAAATGTATGTATAAAGCATGAACTGAAAATGATGAAAAATAATCTGCACTGACTTGACAAGAAATATGAATGTTATTCATTCTGTATCGACCTCACCAGAAACCTTCTCTTTTTGTTCCCAATCCCAGGAGACGTCACCCCAAGGGACAGTGGGTCTTCTGGATTCAGTGTGGAGTGTAACACGCACTGAGAGCTGGGACAGCTTACTCTCCCAGGGGAGGGGCTGTGTGAGGGTGGCTGAGAATGACTGGAAGGAGGAGGACACAGGTTTTTGAGCACTTACCTGATAGCACTTAAAATGACAGGTACTCTGCTAAGCACGTTACATGAAGCCCTCCATTGAGTCCGTACAATTACGTGTGTCATTTACCTCATTTTATGAAACGAAGTAAGCTGACTCAGAGAGACTAGACACAGCTAACGTCAGTCTTTCAGACTTCAAAGCCCATTCTCTTGATTACTATGAACCTTGTCTCTCTGTACTTCATCTTTCAGATAATTCTGGCTTCTCTCTGTTGCCTAGAAGAGCTTGGAAGTGAGATTCATGAGTAGCCACACCCAAATTCCTCAGATTTACCCCATAGGAACCTGGGATGTGAAAGAGCCTAAAAGCTGACAGCCTCCTCCTCTGGGACTAATACACCCTGTGGCCTTTTCCACTTATGTATCAGGACACACAGAACACTGATGGTCATGAGATCCAGATTCAGTGTCTCAATTTTAGTGGTTGTGTCCTCTGGGATGAATCACTTACTCCTTCCAGCCTTAGTTCGTTTATCTGTGAAGTGGAAGTGGTGAGACCATACTTGTGCAAAGGTTGGGAGGGGCCAGTCGTTCTCACTGTCCATATTTGCCCGCTTTTAGAAGCTTTGGAGCCTCCTATATTTGAGGCTGTGCCCTGAACTCGGATTTGCAGGTCCAGGATTGCCCTGCAAACAGTTAGCAGCTTCTGAACACAATTTATTCAACAAGATGTTCATTTTTCTCTACTGCTTGTTGCCTTTTGAGTTACAGCTTCAGACATTACTTTGGAAGCTCCTTGAGGTCATTTTTCTCCATTAAGAACTGTTAACAAAATCATTAAATCCCCCTGATCTCTAGCCTAGTTTTTGGGATCCCAGCCCTCATCCTCTAACTGCATGCATAGTCCCCATACCAACAAGATGAATCTGGGTTTCTGGAACACATTAGCATTTTTCTCCTTTCGGGTATCCTTACTCCTGTGGCTCCTTCTGCCTGAAACAGCCTTTCCATCCAACTCCACCAATGTCCACCATCTTAAGTGCAGCCCAAATGCCACATCCTCCCTAAAGTTGCCTATAATCAGCTCCAACCAGAATTAATCTATCCCATCACTATGCTCCACAAAAACATGCTGGCCTCTCCTACACTACACTCTATAGTCTTTGTGAGTGTGTGTTATTGCTTGTGTTTCTCTTATCATTTTTACTAGATTGGAAGAATCTTGAGGGCAAGATCCAGGTTTGCCCATTGCCATGCGATAGGGGCAGTGGAGTGTGAGGGTTAAGGCCATGGGCTTAAGTCATACTGTCCAGTCTAAAACCCACCTACATGATGTTCTAGCTGCATGACCCTAGGCAAGTTAATTTAACTTCCTAGTCTATAGTGTCTTCACCTGTACCTACCACATAGGGATCTTCTGAGAATTAAATGGGATACTTCATGTAAAGTACTTAGCAAGTGTGTGTGTGTGTGTTAGTCGCTCAGTCATGTCCAACTCTTTGCAACCCCATGGACTGCAGTCCACCAGGCTCCTCTGCCCATGGAATTCTCCAGGCAAGAATACTGGAGGGGTTGCCATGCCCTCCTCCAGGAGATCTTCCTGACCAGTGATCAAACCCTCATCTCCTTCATTTCCTGCATTGGCTGGTGGTTTCTTTACCCACTGAGCCACCTGGGAAGCACCGCCCCCCCCCCCCAACCATGCCCGTTCAGCTTATCTAACACTAATTACCTCCCAAAGGCCATATCTTCAAATACTGTCACATTGGGGATTAGGGTTTCAATATATGAATTGCAGCAGGGGAGGGGGCATGGAGTAGGGAACAAAAATTCAGTCCATAGCAAGTATCTACACATTTCCTATACTTTTATTGAGCTAGTCTAGGGACAGAGCAATAAACTGAATAGATAAAATCCTTGTCTCATGGAGTTATACCCTAGTGGGAAGAGTAACTAGGCAGCCTGTAGATGAAATAACTGCTTCTCTAGGCATCCACATCCTTATCTCCCTAACCTGTGAATATATTGCACCACAAAGGGGATTAGGTTGCAGATGGAATTAGCATTGCTAATCATCTGACTCTAACATAAGGAGATAATCCTGGATTTTCTGGTTGGCTTCAATGTCAATTTCCCATAAATAGAAGAGGGAAGCAGAAAAGGCCAGAGTGATGCAATATGAGAAAGATTTGACCTACCCTTGCTGATTTTGAAAATGGAGAAGGGGGGCTATGAGCCAAGGAATGTGGGTGGCCTCCAGAAGCTAGTAAAAACACGGAAACTGATTTTCCCCTATTGATTTAAAACAGGAATGCAGCCCTGCTGACATCTTGATTTTAGCCCAGTGAAACTTGTGTAGGACATCTAAGCTCCAGAACCATAAGATAATAATTTTGTATTACTTTAAGCCATTCAGTTTTGGGTAATTTATTATAGCATCCATAGAGAATGAATACAGGCATTGCTGCTGCTGCTAAGTTGCTTCAGTCGTGTCCGACTCTGTGCGACCGCATAGATGGCAGCCCACCAGGCTCCCTCGTCCCTGGCATTCTCCAGGCAAGAACCCTGGAGTGGGTTGCCATTTCCTTCTCCAATGCATGAAAGTGAAAAGTGAAAGTGAAGTCACTCATACAGGCATTAGACATGTGCTATTTTGTGCTAAGTTGCTTCAGTCATGTCCAACTCTTTGCAACCCCATGGACTGTAGCCTGCCAGGCTCCACTTTCCATGAAATTCTCCAGGCAAGAATACTGGAGTGGGTTGCCATTCCCTTCTCATGGGATCTTTCTGGCCCATGGATCAAACCCAGGTCTCCTGCACTGTAGGCAAATTCTTTACTGTCTGAGCCACTGGGGAAGTTTTACAGGCCGTATATATAATGTGGTGACCCAAGGACAAAAGAGCAGAAAAAGCCAAGGAGGGACTTGGAATGCAGGAATAGAAAAACCATACCCTTATCGTCCTTACTCCCCCATGTTGTAACTATTAACAGATTTCACGTCCTCCTGAGCAGTATAACCTGTCTCCCCTCCTACCCCATAGAGAGAAGATATTTACCTTACTCCCCCTGCCCCCACCCAGTATATGTGCCCCATCCAAGCAGCAAATGAACTGCAAAACCTCTATCCCACTTCTTGTACCCTGGGTATACAAGTGGACTAAGGACCCCTGTTCAACACCAGTTCTCCCTTGAGCTGGCCCACTGTTCTAACAGTGTCTCCCACTCTAATAAACTTTATTTCCCTCTCATTCTGTCTCACGTCTGGAAATTCTTTTCCAACCTGCGCCCGGACCACGACAGTTCTGGTGGCCCATATGGGGAACTTGGGGTCTCTTTCCCCACCTCCTCGCTTCTCCTTTCTCACAGGGACCCTGTGCGAACAGGTAAGTGCTATAGAAGCCACTGAGGAACTCTGGCCAGGGTTACCCTCTGGTGTGTTCCAAAGGCTGCACTGCTCACTGAGCCCCAGGAATTGCTGCCCGAAAGGGTGAGGGTCTCTCCTTTTTCTTCTCTCCTGAGGACTAGGCCAACCAATATTGTGTGGGCACAGGTCAAGCACTTAAAAATCATTAGGACGCCTGCCACATGAAGACACCTGTGTGAGGATAAGGCAGACACAGAACAGATCAGGCCACAAGGGCATCTGCCCCCAGCAAGACAACATCTGTGCACCGAGTCAGGCGCATAGTGGTTGAAGCAAAACAGAGGTCATTGTCCCCTGGCCACCGCCTCCCCAGTAGGATTGTAAGGCGGATTCCTCAGCCTTCTTCCCTGTCACTTTCACTTCTTTCCCTTTTGGTCCAGATTGATTTCCAGGAGCCTAGGTGTTGCCTCTGAGCCATCCCGGAGAAGGCGATGGCACCCCACTCCAGTACTATTGCCTGGAAAATCCCATGGACGGAGGAGCCTAGTAGGCTGCAGGGTCGGACACGACTGAGTGATTTCACTTTCACTTTTCACTTCCATGCATTGGAGAAGGAAATGGCGACCCACTCCAGGGTTCTTGCCTGGAGAATCCCAGGGACGGGGGAGCCTGGTGGGCTGCCGTCTATGGGGTCGCACAGAGTCGGACACGACTGAAGTGACTTAGCAGCAGCAGCAGGTGTTGCCTCTGAGCCATCCCAAAGGCGCCTTCTGCATTTCAGGGGATTGCCAAATGGTGACTCACCCCGTTGCTCCGGGTGAGAAATCTCTTTCTCTGCCTGGGGCACATGGTGCCTTAGCTCTGTCTTTCTTTACCCAGGTCACATGGTGCCTTAGCCGCTCGGTACTCAGAGATCACCTCTCACTGTCAGACGTGGCTTTTGGGAATGTCGGCCATTTTTGTGCCATTAGTTGCACGGAGACATCGCTGAGACAAAAAGGGACACCTTTTTGCCAGCCGGTGACTCTCAGTACCCCCCAGTTCCTTGGCATATAGGCTAAGGATGGGTTCTGATATGTCACAGGAGCCTCTCTCAGACTCACCTCTTGGCTACCTTCTCAGAAACTGGACAATTTTGACCCTGCAAAAGGCCTGGTCCCAATACAAACTGGGGGACCCAAAAAATGACTAAATGGCACACTAGCTTTTGCCAAAAGCAGGGAAAGGACTCAGAATTTCCTTACGTCAGTCCTTCATGGCCCTCAGTCAGAATCCGGGTTTGAGGGACTCATGCCGCATGTGTCTTTCTGTTGCCCCCCCCCCCCCCCCATCTCCTGTCCCCCTCTGTCTCTCTCATCAGACTTCCTAGACGACCCTTACTTGACGTTTCATATCCACATGAGCTCTAGGAAAGAATTCTGAGGTTCCTTTGGTTCAGGTCTTTCTCCTATTTTCAAAAGCCTGAGGGATCAAAAACTCTCTTAACATTCTAAAGAATTCCCTTCTAACTACTCCTGTTTCTCAGGGTGGAGAAAGACCAAGCTTTCCCCACTCCTGCAAATTCCCTTAACCCTTCAGATTTTTCTGATGGGACAAAGACCTCACTTCCCACCAGAGGGACAATCCAAGATTTTTATCAGCTGATCTGCCCCTGATATCAGAGTCAATTTGAGCACTATTTGCTCTGTATTTTAGCTATAAAACTATGACTACAGAAAGGAAAGATTACTTTTTGACACAGGATGGCCGTGATATTCTTTAGACTCCGGAGAAAACTGGTTAAAATGAATTTTTTTTTTTCTTGGAAACTGCAAAACCGGTTTCTTTTGCATATGCAATTACAAACAACTAGCTCTTTAAAAGGCCTGCCTAGGGAAAAGCTTGAAGTTAACCCTTTCCATGTCCTTGAAATATACGGCCCACTTTGCCTGAGACCTCAGCCTTGGGCAAATTAGAACTTCAAGCACAATAAAAAGAAAAAAGGGATGTGTCAAAAAGACATTTTAAATCTCAAGCAGAAAACTATGAGATCTCTTTCTGTCTCTCTGGATTTATGTATGTCTCAGTGTGTGTCTTTTTTTATTTTTTAATAATATTACTGAAGTTGTAAATGAGTTCTAATTTAATTGGCCTAAAGAAAAGTAAGCACTTACAAATCAAGCAATTCTAAATACAAGAGAAATTAACCTAAATAAATTTCAGATTCACGTGAACTGGGAAATTTTCAATATTATGTATCTAGTGTTAATGTTTGCTAATATAATATAGACATGTCTGTGCCGGCACCCCACTCCAGTACCCCTGCCTGGAAAATCCCATGGATGGAGGAGCCTGGTGGGCTGCAGTCCATGGGATCTCGAAGAGTCGGACACGACTGAGCGACTTCACTTTCACTTTTCACTTTCATGCATTGGAGAAGGAAATGGCAACCCACTCCAGTGTTCTTGCCTGGAGAATCCCAGGGACGGGGCAGTCTGGTGGGCTGCCGTCTATGGGGTCGCACAGAGTTGGACACGACTAAAAGCTACTTAGCAGCAGCAGCAGCAAGCTTCATTAACATTAAGCATAATATTTTCATTGTGCCTAGGTTTCAGTTCAGTTCATTTGCTCAGTTGTGTCTGACTCTTTGCAAACTCATGAACCACAGCATGCCAGGCTGCCCTGTCCATCACTAAGTCCCAGAGTCCACCCAAACCCATGTCCATCGAGTCAGTGATGCCATCCAACCATCTCATCCTCTGTCATCCCTGCCTCCTCCTGCCCTCAATCTTTTCAGCATCAAGGTCTTTTCCAATGAGTCAGCTCTTTGCATCAGGTGGCCAAGGGATTGGAGTTTCAGCTTCAACATCAGCCCTTCCAATGAATATCCAGGACTGATCTCCTTTAGGATGGACTGGTTGGATCTCCTTGCAGTCCAAGGGACTCTCAAGAGTCTTCTCCAATACCACAGTTCAAAAGCATCAATTCTTCCGCACTCAGCTTTCTTTATAGTCCAACTCTCACATCCATACATGACCACTGGAAAAACCATAGCCTTGACTAGACAGACCTTTGTTGGCAAAGTAATGTCTTTGCTTTTGAATATGCTGTCTAGGTTGGTCATAACTTTCCTTCCAAGGAGTAAGTGTATTTTAATTTCATGGCTGCAGTCACCATCTACAGTGATTTTGGAGCCCAGAAAAATAAAATCAGCCACTGTTCCCACTGTTTCCCCATCTATTTGCCATGAAGTGATGGGACCACGTGCCATGATCTTAATTTTCTGAATGTTGAGCTTTAAGCCAACTTTTTCAGTCTCCTCTTTCATGTCGAAGGTAAGGAGCAGCGGCTGCGCTTTGCTGGAACAGCCGTGAAGAGATATCCCACGTCCAAGGTAAGAGAAAACCAAGTAAGATAGTAGGCACTGAGAGAGGGCATCAGAGGGCAGACAGACTGAAACCACAATCACAGTCAACAGGCCAATCTGATCACACTGACCACAGCCTTGTCTGACTCAATGAAACTAAGCCATGTCGTGTGGGGCCACCCAAGATGGACAGGTCATGGTGGAGAGGGCTGACAGAATGTGGTCCACTGGAGAAGGGAATGGCAAACCACTTCAGTATTCTTGCCTTGAGAACCCCATGAACAGTATGAAAAGGCCTAGGTTAAGTATAAGTTAAATATTGTTATATTGTTATATACAAGTTTGTCAGCAAGGAAAGTACCTCAAATGAAGAAACTTCAAAAAAAAAATGTAAATGAGATATAAGCTTTTAGATAAACTCTATTAAGAATAATTATAATTTAGAAATGTCTGTCTAAAACAGTCTCTCCAGATTTTGGTAACCTGAGTTTCTAGGGTTGCTCTAAACTAAGTGACAGAAGTTTATTGAATAGCTAGGTAATTTCCAAATAAAATAAGATTCTGAAACTTCTATTACTGAACACTAATTTCCTCTTATAGAGAAACTAGAGATTTTGGACTATTAATGAATAATGTTTGATGCCATCCTGAGATGTTCTCTAGAATTTTTTTTAAAGAAGTTATCACTGGTATTTATGTTCATCAATCTATAGAATGTTAATATAAAAGTCATTTCTTGGTTGCTTAAGGAAAGTATGATGTGTGTTTTCAGTAAAGCAGGTATGAGGAATGAAATTATATTTTACGAAGGAAAAAGGAAGTAGGTCTGACTTACAGGGGGCTGTTTCAGGATTGGAGAACAAAGTAATGGGTACAGAAAGTGATAAGAAGGTTTTATGGAAAGTGGACCCCAAGGGAAGAGTTTTGTGCATAAATACAAGTTTTCTTGTGATGTTGAACTGCCTTTGATAATGGATTTTAAGTTTCTTTACCTCTGAAGTGATCTGTTCTATGTTTACCTTTGAAATCTTTTGTTAACTTTGGCTAAGTGAATAACTATTGTTTCACAGTGACTTATATGATCCTATCTGACTGAGTGTTATAAACCCTTTTGATATTTATTGAAAACACTTCCTAAATCATTTGACTTCTAGCTAACTTTGAGATGCTCCAGAGGGCTCCTGAAATATCCCAAAGAGAGATGTTAAACTATCTGAGTTCATTTGACATGTTACATTACATCGGAAGTGTTATTGGAGGAGTGATGAATCTTCTCAGGTTGTATGGTTGATGTCACTTATACAGATATCCTAGAAATTACAAAAAAAAAAAATCCCTCATGGTTAGACTTTTGCTATCCTGATGTCCTTACAAACATGGCAACAGTCTACTCCTAAATTGGGGAATTAAAAATGGGTGAACAATAGCTGTAAATCAAAGAGCAAGGGCTAGGAGAAATCCAAGATGGCCACTTGGCTTTTCCCGGCTCCCTGACAAACCTCGTTTTTATTTGATGGGCTAAAGCCTTCCCTGGCTACAGGGTTAATGCCCTCATAATGAAAAAAAATCATGTTTCACTGAGTATTAAGTTTTGTTAATTGTTAAACTGAGTTTCTAGTTTCATTAATTAAGGTCTAGTGTTTACTAAGACTCACTTCTGAGATAGTTCCTTGTTCTTATGTTATATCACTAAAATATTTAATTAAGTTATTAAAAAGGACACTCTAAGTTTGTTTCTAAAGCTTATCTCAGTAACCAATCTTCAGATAAAGATCAGATGCCCTGTGATGTACAATCAGGAGATTAACACGAGGCTATATGGTGGCACCCCACTCCAGTACTCTTGCCTGGAAAATCCCACGGACGGAGGAGCCTGGTGGGCTGTAGTCCATGGGGTCTCTGAGTCGGACACGACTGAGCGACTTCACTTTCACTTTTCATTTTCATGCACTGGAGAAGGCAATGGCAACCCACTCCAGTGCTCTTGCCTGGAGAATCCCAGGGACGGGGGAGCCTGGTGGGCTTCCATCTATGGGGTCACACAGAGTCGGACACGACTGAATCGACTTAGCAGCAGCAGCAGCAGAGTCATTTAACAAATAAAGTCAGATGACCTGGGTTATACTGGGCTCTACCTAATGAAAGTTCTTGACTTATAATTCTTACTTAAGATCTTACTAATAACTGCTAGCTATAACTATATTATTTTCTATGTCACTTGTTTCAGAAGATTATTTCTTTCGTTACCAAGTGTGTGACTGAGCCTGTGATAAAATGCTGATATGCAGTTCCATATGAGATCAATGATTGTAATAATGTAACTCTAGATACGGGAAGAAGCAACAAGAGGGAATATTTTCCTGGACCAAGAGGCTAGTAAAACAGGTATGGTCCAGAGATTTTTGCTACTGGCAAGGCCTGGTCCCATAACAGCACACTGAGTGGCCTGTCAATGGAATCTTCCCTAGATCTGGGAAGGACTCTTCCCAGCACCGCAGGACACAGTGGCCATGAAATGCCCCAAAAGCATGGTCAAATATGTGGCTATGAAGGGACCCTGCTGACTGGAAGTTGGCACTTGCCAGCTGCCTCTACAAAGATTACATTATAACCACTGCAAGCTGCTGACCTTCAACACCGCCTGAAAGGAGTTCACGATGCAGATCAGAAATAAGCATCCTGTGCTCTGGGAAAAACCCAGAAGAACCAGCCTTCAGATAGGTGTTTTCAGGTAAAGATTTTATGAGCCCAAATTCTTGCATCTTCTCATACCTAGAGAAACACTAATGACATGAACCAATGTCTGATCCTGGTTCTCCTGGCTAGGTCCTCAGAAGCTTTTCCACTTCTGTTCATCTCTGGGCCACGTACTTTTAACTTTCTTGTTAAGTTTGTTTCTTCTAGAATACAACAAATCTCTAAGTGATAGTATGATAAGAATATTCCCTGGCCAACACCCAGACAATGCTGAAACAAGTCGCCTTATCATTCCATGAATTCCCATCTCCCTCTGTAAATCGTAAATGCACCCTGGCAGAGAGCAGGCAAAGGGAACCCAGAGCCTCACGATGCCCCTGTACAGCCTGAAGAAGCCTGAGTGGTCATCACCCCTTTTCCTTTGAGACTGGGTTCCCAAATGTCTGAGAAGGGAAATAGGTAGATAGTTAGACACGAGCAGGGTATCCAAAGGGGCCAAAGAACTGGCCGTAAAAATAAAGAGAGGGAAGAATGTGGTGACCCAAGGGCGAAAGAGCAGGTAAAACCAAGGAGCATCTTGGAATGCAGGAACAGAAAAACCATACCCTTATCGTCCTTCCTTCCCCCATGTTGTAACTATTAACAGATTTCAGGTCCTCCTGAGCAGTATAACCTGTCTCCCCTCCTACCCCATAGAGAGAAGATATTTACCTTACTTCCCTCTCCCCCACCCAGTATATGTGCCTCATCCAAGCAGCAAATGAACTGCAAGACCCCTATCCCACTCCTTGTACCTAGGTATACAAGTGGACTAAGGACCCCTGTTCAACACCAGTTCTCCCTTGAGCTGGCCCGCTGTTCTAACAGTGTCTCCCACTCTAATAAACTTTATTTCCCTCTCATTCTGCCTCATGTCTGGAAATTCTTTTCCAACCCGCGCCCGGACCACGACATATAATGTATATCACATGGCAACAAATCCAATGGAGGAAACTGGAGAGGCGAATGGGAGTTGATTGTAATTTTAAACAGACTTGAAAGAGGAGGCTCCAGTGACTTTTGAGTAAGTGCTGAAGGAAATGAGGTAGCCACCCACTAAGTATCTGCTTGAAGAGTGTTCCTGGCAGAGGGCGCAGCAAGTGTTGAGGTAGAAGTTTACTTGGTATTTGGGGGAATCAAAGAGGGCAGTGTGGATGGAGCGGAATTTGTGATGGGGAAAGTAAGAGGAGACAAAGTCAGAGATGAAGGAATGCTGATTTGTGTTGGGTTTACTCTGAGTAAGACAGGAAGGCCCGGGAGGATTTTTGAGTAGCAGAGTGACAAAATGCAACACACATTTTAAAGGAATGACACCGGTGACATATGGGCAGGAAAGCAGATACAGGGTGGGCAGTAAGCAGAGGAACCAGTTCGCACGCTATTGCAGTATTCCAGGCTGCCTGTATCTGTGACTGGACCATGCTGGCAACTGTGGGGGTGGTGGGCTGAGATCTGCTTCTGGATATCTCTTGAAGATAAAAATCAGTGAGATTTTCAGATAGTGTAGAGGTGGAATAGAAAAGGAGAAAAGTCAAAGATGATTCCACGGGGCCCTTATGCAACTGACAGGTTGGAGCAGCCCTTCCCAGAGATAGGGAAGACAGCAGTGTGAGCGAGTCTGATGGGGAGGATCCAATGAGTGTGGGTGAACTTTGGGTATCTGAATCCTTCCCACTCCCCCATTCTTTGCATTTAGCTTACTTTTCCAAACAACCTAAGACACATATGCATAAGAAATAATAAATAGTCAGTGGGAAACAATAGCTGCTTCAATTCATGATGGGATTGGTTTTCTGTACAAAAAGGGTTCTGACAAAACCTGGATTGGAGAAGAGATGTAGCCCAAGATGCTCTACAGTGAATGCTTGTGTCGCCTCCAAACAAAATTCATACGTTTGAATGACAGCCCACAAAGTGATGGTGTTGAGAGGTGGGGCCTTTAGGAGGTGATTAGGTCACAAGGTTCTCAAGGCAAGAATACTGAAGTGGTTTGCCATTTCCTTCTCCAGTGGACCACATTCTGTCAGACGTCTCCACCATGATCCGCATGTCTTGGGTGACCCCACACGGCTGGCTTAGTGTCATGAGTTAGACAAGGCTGTGGTCCGTGTGATTAGATTGACTAGTTTTCTGTGATTATGGTTTCAGTGTGTCTGCCCTCTGATGCCCTCTCGCAACACCTACCGTCTTACTTGGGTTTCTCTTACCTTGGACGAGGGGTATCTCCTCACCGCTGTCCCTCCTGACCTTGAATGTAGAGTAGCTCCTCTCAGCCCTCCTGCACCAGCACAGCCACTGCTCCTTGGACCGCCCCATGAACAGTATGAAAAGGTAAAATGATAGGATACTGAAAGAGGAACTCCCCAGGTTGGTAGGTACCTAATATGCTACTGGAGATCAGTGGAGATAACTCCAGAAAGAATAAAAGGATGGAGCCAAAGCAAAAACAATACCCAGTTGTGTAGGTGACTGGTGATAGAAGCAAGGTCTGATGCTGTAAAGAGCAATATTGCATAGGAACGTGGAATGTTAGGTCCATGAATCAAGGCAAATTGGAAGTGGTCAAACAAGAGATGGCAAGAGTGAACGTCAACATTCTAGTAATCGGCAAACTAAAATGGACTGGAATGGGTGAATTTAACTCAGATGACCATTATATCTACTACTGTGGACAGGAATCCCTCAGAAGAAATGGAGTAGCCATCATGGTCAACAAAAGAGTCTAAAATGCAGTACTTGGATGCAATCTCAAAAACGACAGAATGATCTCAGTTTGTTTCCAAAGCAAACCATTCAATATCACAGTAATCCAAGTCTATGCCCCAACCAGTAACACTGAAGAAGCTGAACGGTTCTATGAAGACCTACAAGACCTTTTAGAACTAACACCCCAAAAAGATGTCCTTTTCATTATAGGAGACTGGAATGCAAAAGCAGGAAGTCAAGAAACATCTGGAGTAACAGGCAAATTTGGCCTTGGAGTACAGAATGAAGCAGGGCAAAGGCTAATAGAATTTTGCCAAGAGAAGTCACTGGTCATAGCAAACACCCTCTTCCAACAACACAAGAGAAGACTCTACACATGGACATCACCAGATGGTCAACACTGAAATCAGATTGATTATATTCTTTACAGCCAAAGACAGAGAAGCTCTATACAGTCAGCTAAAACAAGACCAGAAGCTGACTGTGGCTCAGATCATGAGCTCTTTATTGCCAAATTCAGACTTAAATAGAAGAAAGTAGGTGAAACCACTAGACCATTCAGGTATGACCTAAATCAAATACCTTATGATTATACAGTGGAAGTGAGAAATAGATTTACGGGCCTAGATCTGATAGATAGAGTGCCTGATGAACTATGGACAGAGGTTCGTGACATTGTACAGGAGACAGGGATCAAGACCATCCCCAAGAAAAAGAAATGCAGAAAAGCAAAATGGCTGTCTGAGGAGGCCTTACAAATAGCTGTGAAAAGAAGAGAAGTGAAAAGCAAAGGAGAAAAGGAAAGATATAAGCATCTGAATGCAGAGTTCCAAAGAATAGCAAGAAGAGATAAGAAAGCCTTCCTCAGAGATCAATGCAAAGAAATAGAGGAAAACAACAGAATGGGAAAGACTAGAGATCTCTTCAAGAAAATTAGAGATACCAAGGGAACATTTCATGCAAAGATGGGCTTGATAAAGGACAGAAATGGTATGGACCTACAGAAGCAGAAGATATTCAGAAGAGGTGGCAAGAATATACAGAAGAACTGTACAAAAAAGATCTTCATGACCCAGATAATCTCGATGGTGTGATCACTCACCTAGAGCCAGACATCCTGGAATGTGAAGTCAAGTGGGCCTTAGGAAGCATCACTATGAACAAAGCTAGTGGAGGTGATGGAATTCCAGTTGAGCTATTTCAAATCCTGGAAGATGATGCTGTGAAAGTGCTGCACTCAATATACCAGCAAATTTGGAAAACTCAGCAGTGGCCACAGGACTGGAAAAGGTCAGTTTTCATTCTAATCCCAAAGAAAGGCAATGCCAAAGAATGCTCAAACTACCACACAATTGCACTCATCTCACACGTTGGTAAAACAATGCTCAAAATTCTCCAAGCCAGTCTTCAGCAATACGTGAACCGTGAACTTCCAGATGTTCAAGCTGGTTTTAGAAAAGGCAGAGGAACCAGAGATCAAATTGCCAACTTCTGCTGGATCATCGAAAAGGCAAGAGAGTTCCAGAAAAACATCTATTTCTGCTTTCTTGACTATGCCAAAGCCTTTTACTGTGTGGTTCACAATAAACTGTGGAAAATTCTGAAAGAGATGGGAATACCAGACCACCTGACCTGCCTCTTGAGAAACCTGTATGCAGGTCAGGAAGCAACAGTTAGAACTAGACATGGAACAACAGACTGGTTCCAAATAGGAAAAGGAGTACGTCAAGGCTGTATATTGTCACCCTGCTTATTTAACTTCTATGCAGAGTATATCATAAGAAACGCTGGGCTGGAAGAAGCACAAGCTGGAATCAAGATTGCCGGGAGAAATAGCAAGAACCTCAGATATGCAGATGATACCACCTTTATGGCCAAAAGTGAAGAGGAACTCAAAAGCCTGTTGATGAAAGTGAAAGAGGAGAGTGAAAAATTTGGCTTAAAGCTCGACATTCAGAAAACTAAGATCATGGCATCCGGTCCCATCACTTCATGGGAAATAGATGGGGAAACAGTGGAAACAGTGTCAGACTTTATTTTGGGGGGCTCCAAAATCACTGCAGATGGTGACTGCAGCCATGAAATTAAAAGACGCTTACTCCTTGGAAGGAAAGTTATGACCAACCTAGAGAGCATATTCAAAAGCAGAGACATTACTTTGCCAACAAAGGTCCATCTAGTCAAGGCTATGGTTTTTCCAGTGGTCATGTATGGATGTGAGAGTTGGACTGTGAAGAAAGCTGAGAGCTGAAGAATTGATGCTTTTGAACTGTGGTATTGGAGAAGACTCTTGAGAGTCCGTTGGACTGTAAGGAGGTCCAACCAGTCCATTCTAAAGGAGATCAGTCCTGGGTGTTCTTTGGAAGGAATGATGCTAAAGCTGAAACTCCAGTACTTTGGCCACCTCATGCCAAGAGTTGACTCATTGGAAGAGACTCTGATGCTGGGAGGGATTGGGGGCAGGAGGAGAAGGGGACGACAGAGGATGAGATGGTTGGATGGCATCACTGACTCGATGGACGTGAGTCTGGGTGAACTCTGGGAGTTGGTGATGGACAGGGAGGCCTGGCATGCTGCGATTCATGGGGTCGCAAAGAGTCAGACACAACTGAGCGACTGAACTGAACTAGATCACAAGTCAGGGGCCCTTGTGAATAGAATTAGTGCCCTTATCAAAGAGGCCTGAGAGGACTTCCATGGTGGTTCAGTGGATAAGAATCTGCCTGCCAGTGTAGGAGACATAGGTTCTATTCCTGTTCCAGGAAGATTCCACACGCCTCATAGCATGTACCACAACTACTGAACCTGTGCTCTAGAGCCTGGGAGTTGCAACTGCTGAGCCCATATGCCATAACTCCTGAAGTCTGGAGCCTTAGGCCTGCATTCTGCAACAAGAGACACAACCAAATAAGAAGTTTGTGCACGATAACGAAAAGTAGCCCCCCACTTGCCACAACTAGAGAAAGCCTGTGTGCAGCAAAAATTAAATTATTAAAAACAACAACAACAAAAAACAACAAAGAGGCCTGAGAAAGCTTCCTTGCCCCCTTCTGCCATGTGAGGACACAGAGAAAAGATGTCAGTGAGGAAATGGGCCATCGTCAAACACCAAATCTGCCAGGGCACTCCTCTTGGACATCCCAGCCTCTAGAACTGTGAGAAGTCATTTCTGTTTATCAGCCGCCCAGTCTACAGTATTTGCTTTCACTAGCTTGAATAGACTAAGAAACTGGACCAAGGAGGGCTTGGATTGAAAATGCTGGCCTTTCAGGGCAGATTCTGAAGGTTGAGCCATCCTCTTCCAGTCACCAGCTCACAGGCAGGGAAGCTGGATCAGGAAGATGGGACGTGATTCATCATACTGACCCCACTCACCGGTGAAAGTTAGCCCAGGAAATAATGAAGTCTCCCCCCAAACCCACCAGCTTCACTGTTGCTCCCCATTGAAGGGGCCACTAAGGGAAGCAAGTGGGATGAGGCAAGGCTGAAACCCAAGCAGAGGGGCAGAGACAGTTCCATGAATGCTTATTGATTAGAATCCAGTGTTTTCTTTGCCCTACGCATACTCTGCCTGTCTGTGCCCTGGAGCTTGAGCCTTTTCTTCAAGGGCAGAAGTTGGCTCTTGATGTTCTTCTCTAGTTTCTGAGACAGAAAAACTTATTTTTCCTCTCTTCTTGACAGAACAGAAAAACTCTGTAATGAGAATTCTAGGGCAGGCAGCAGGCTCCTCCCGATTTGGGAAAAGGAGTGAAACAGAAGGACTACTGAAGGTAAACTAGAGTAATTAAGAGATACTTTCACCCTAATTGCTCTGGATGAGGAAGAAGAGTTGATTGCCATGAGGCCAAAGGACAGAAGGAGCTTTAAAGAAGTGAATGAGGTTTGAGACAGCTTAGAAATGAGATTGCATGAGTCAACAGTGACTCGAAACATTTCTTAGTTGGATGGGTTTTAGTACCTGACCATTTTTTCTTCTTGAGTTTGAGTTTTATACTCACAGTCTTCAGTATCTTTGCATTGCCAAATGACACAAAATTCAGTGGAATCCTTTAATTCAGGGTTGATATCATTAGACCATGACTATTAAATATTTCTTATAATATCAGACTTGATATTGTAAAGGTTGAGTGTGGGTTTAGAGGTTCTCACTTGGTAGTTGTGGAAACCGCTTTTGGGGGAGAGATGTTTCTCTGTGTAGTCTAGTTTCTACTTAATATGTTTCTAAACTTCTTTAAAGTGTGTACTGAGAATTAGAAAATGTAATACCTAGTCATTTGGTATACTTCGCAGTCGATGTGGACGAAGATGTTATTATACGAGGAATAAAAAAATATGGAAGACAATTACCCTCAGCTTATTCTAGTGAATTTGCTAGAATCTTGAAGTATTTTCCAATGATGACTGCTATTCTCTGTCCGGCAGTCCATAGCATTTTTCAAGTCAAAAAATCTTGGGAGAAGGTAAGCAATTTCCCCCTCTCTAGGTGCCTTGGATGTGACCATGGTGGATCCAGAACTCATTCTTTCTGATCTGATAGCTTTCTCCCCGCCCTGGCCAGAGGGTCAATGTTTTTTCCACAAGGCTGGGAGCCCGGCTCAGACGGTCCATTCCCCACCTCTTTCCGGAGGGACGATGACCTTAAGGCGACCTGACGTCTCTTCCCAAGGGAGCTGCCATTCCGAAGGCGGCCGCCAGGGGGTCCCCGCTCCGCTCGCGCCCTGGCAAAAGAGAGCCGTTCTGCGGGTGCCGGTGGGGGCTGCTCTGGAGCGGCGGCGGCGGCAGCTGGAGCCCGGTGCTCGCTCGCCCGCGCGCTTGCTGAGACCGCGCGCGCTGGCCCGGGAGCCCCTCACTGGATCCGCGAGCGTCGCCCCTCCTGCCCCGAGCTCACCCTCTTCCTCTCGCGCCGCCTGCAGCTGCCCCGGCGCGGCGAGCCGACAGGGCCCCGGGGCTGAAGGTAAAACCCCACGGTGAGTGAGAACTCGCTTCGAGCGAGGGGAGGTGGCGCAGCTCGCAGCCGCTCGCCCCGGGTCGCGCCCGGGCGGTTTAGAGGTGCGGGGCACACCTGGGGCGAGTGCAACAGGAGGGCGGGAGGCGGCGGACCCTGTTTCCCCGCCCGCCCTCCGCCTGCTTCCGGGGCTGGAATCCGCCTCAGACCCCTGCCCGCGTCTTGGCTTCTGGCAGCCTCCTCCCGCTCCCTTCCCGGGTTGGAACGAGAGTCCTCTCCGGGCTCCGGGGCCTTGATTTTTAAAGATCTATCAATGAACTCGTTCTTGTCTTGGGGAGGAGGGGGCGGGTACGACTCTGTCCCCGAATCCATCCCGGATCGCAGATGATTGCAGAGTGCATGCTGGACTGTGGGTGGCGGGAAGACAAACTTTTACCAAAGTGCGCCCGGGCAGGGGGACCACGTTTAGGGCGTCTTGGTATTGAAGGCGGAGGCTCGGCTCGGGACTCAGAAGGGGAAACTCCGCTGCGTCGGCCGGGTCGCCCCGGGGACTGCTGATGCTTCGCGAAGGGAGAGGGTGTGTAAAGGGCGTACAAATCCTTCGTAACCCCTGGGCCAACAACTGTCAAACATCTGGAATCCAGCCCCTCCCTTTCCCTGCACTCAGGAAGAAGGTGAAAACCCTTCAACTTTCCTCTGATTGCTCCTCCCGGCCTTTGGACCCCTCTGGAAGGGTACAGGGCCGACCTCCGGCGCCTGGCAAGTAAGTACCAGACCGACACCCCAGACTTCTCAAGATCCCCCCTCACCCACCTCCCTGACCCCTCCCAGACGTCCGTCCCGCAGGGACCACGCGACAGAGCCGATGGAGGTCGAGGCGAATGGCCTTTTGTTTCTCGGCGTTTCCCCTATTGTTCGCCTTTCTAACATCTGGCGGGGCTCGGGAGACAAGGAAGCCCCTCTCGTCCTCCTCCCCCGCCCCCCTACGCCAGCCTCCCGGCCAGCTTGCGCCGGGGAGCCTGCCTGGGGAAGGCGAGGAGCCCGACCCCTGCGGGGCCGCCCCTCCCGGGCCTTGCGGTGAGAGGGCGGAGGGAAAGTTGTTCCTTCCCCGCCTCCTCCGCTGCCTGTGGCCCCGGGCGCATTTCTCAGATCTTATCCCTAGCGCGCCGCGGAGCGCAGATCCAGAAGGTGCCGCTCGCGGGAGAGAGTGGAAGCGAGGTGCTGCCCCAATCCCGGGTGCCCTTTTCCTGTGAGTTCCGGTGGATTCCAATCTCCGCCTAAAGGCTTGTGGTTGGCCCGTTGAAAGGCGGTGGGACGGGATTAGGGCAGATCTGATAGGCAAATAGCTAAATCTAAGGCTCTGAGACTAAGGCTCTGAGTTTCCAAGGGCCGAAGGCCAGGCGAGTCGCCCTCCTTAAGGAGAGCGTGTGTACTGTGCTGTGCTCAGTCGTGTCCGACCCTTTTGCGACCCGGTGGACTGTAGTCCATGGAATTTCCCAGGCAAGAACACTGGAATGGGTTGTCATTTCCTTCTTCAGAGGATCTTCCCGACCCATGTCGGGAAGGGTCCCCTTCTGTAACTCGGGTCTCCTGACTCTGCTGCATTGTAGGCGGATTCTATACCGCCGAGCCACTAATGGAGATATAGAAATAACCTAGGAAGCCTCGAGACTTTGCTTAGAAATAGGAGTGAAGTGGCTCCCTCCAGAATGAACCTGGGGTCCTGACTTCGCACAGAGCTCCAGTTTAAAGCCCGGATACCCCCTCAACATTTGGTAAGAGCAGACCTGGAGGACTCAGCACTGACTGTGTAGACGTTTCTCAGTCCCTGCGAATCTGTAGCTGGGGACCGAATTCCCCTGTGAGTGCGCCGGTGAGGTTATAAGCTAAAGCTAAGCTAAGTTGCTTCAGTCGTGTCCGACTCTGTGCGACCCCATAGATGGCAGCCCACCAGGCTCCCCTGTCCCTGGGATTCTCCAGGCAAGAACACTGGAGTGGGTTGCCATTTCCTTCTCCAATGCATGAAAGTGAAAAGAGAAAGAAAGTGAAGTCTCTCAGACATGTCTGACTCTTAGCGACTCAAGGGATTGCAGGCTCCTACGTCCATGGAATTTTCCAGGCAAGAGTACTGGAGTGGGGTGCCATTGCCTTCTCCGGTGAGGTTATAGGGACCCTGTTATTACTCTGCCTTTCCGATCAAGTTGTGTGCTTAAACACGGTGCTTATTCTTAGTGACCGAGGATTATTAAAGACCTAGGACTTACACCTGAAACTAATATAATATTGTAAATCAACTATGCCTCGGAGGGTGGGGGGAATAGAATTTGGGCAAAAACGTAGTAGCCACTCTCAGAGGGCAGGGTCCCCAGATGGTGCTCCCAGAGTTGCTTAGCTGGTGAGGGGAGACTGTGTCTGTACACCTGTTGAAATGTATACCTGCACATAGCCTTACATATACTATTGTTAGCTTTTTCTGTCTGACATACAGTCAGTGCCTCTCCCAGGAAGGCTCAGGGAGGCTCTTATTTTTTTTTTTTATCCTTCACTTTTTGATCTGTGCCCCAAGCCAGGGGAGGGAGGAAGCTTCTGTATGAACACCTGTGACCTTGTACCCACTGGAAGGTTTTAAGTAGACACTGTGGCTCTGCACAGCTACAGGAGTTTGCCCTACCAGAGTGGGAACTTTTGAGCTTCCATTTAATAAAGAGGAACAAAGGAGACGAAGTCGGCAGAGAGGACACACACAACACATTCTCCAGTAATTTCTGGATGTTACCAGTGGGACCCACAGAAGACAGAAAGCAAAATCTTAGAAGCACCAGAAGGCACTTTACAAATACTGCATTATGAAAATGATCCCCACGGAAGGATTCCTTTGAAATTTAGCAGCAGCAGCACTAGAAAAGCAGGAAGTGCCTGGGTTGCTCAAGAAGTGTCTAAAAGCATCCTTAACAAAGTGAAAGGGCAATGTCTGTCCCAGTCTACTCCAGTAAGGAAAATAGGGTAATTATAGGGAAAGATAAGCTTGTACGACTTCTTTAATTTTAGGATTAGAAGAAGACCCTCCCCAGCATTGAAGAAAAAATAAAAAATACAGAGGTGAAAATTAAAACAGAAGGAGGAGGGATATTATAAATAAGGCTACATTGAACAATCTTATCCAATTGCTTACATGGAATAAATTTCTGGAGATAGGATAACTAGGTCTAAGGGGTTAATGTACTTTTTTTTATGACATTTAAGATAGCTATATTGTCCTGTAGGAAACTTGTGCCAGTTACCATTTCCCCATCAATACATAGGATTTTTTTCTTTTGTACCCTGCACTCCACTGATACTCTACATTACCACTCTTTTTTTTTTTTTTAATCTCTACCAGACTGATGAGAGGGGAGTATCTTATTACCTTCTTTTACATTTCTCTAATCACAAATGAGAATAAACATTTTTCATATTGTCTGTTAGTATTTCTTGTGATGTTACCAGTTTGTGTCCTTACCTATTTTTCAGTGAGAATATTCTCCTTTTTCTGACTAGTGGTGCTCTGAATAAAAGCATCCCGTTGTGACTTCCGCCCCTGCTGGTACAATCAGACGAGCTCTATTGACTAGAAGTGCTGATTTTCTTTCCTTCTGTATTATTGCAAACATTTGGCAAGACTGCAGCCATCAATTGCTAAAGTAACTGACATGGTCCCAGGAGAATCATTAAGGCGATCATGCAAAGGCATTATTAGAGAAATTCATGGAAAATATCAAATGTATACTTTCTGCCTTGTAGCTTGCATGTCCCAATTCCTTTATAGCTTGTAATGCTTTTTAAAAATTTACAACACTTACTGATGAGTTACTGTTACTAAATGGATGATATGAACTTGTTTTATTGTCTGATCCTTCTACTGGTAACCAGTACACTGTGATCCACAACTAGTTCTTGTTCTTTTAAACATTTCTTCTAACTTTTGAACTGAGTTTTGTTTTAATACTTTCTCAGTACAACTATGTTGGAGTTTAACTATCCAACTATTTAACTATGGATGAATCTTGAGTCTAAACCTTTTAGCAGCATGCTTTGAAAACAAATAGCAAGTAAAGGCCTTCCAGGAGTTGAACTGGATACTCTCTGTGATGCATTTGGGTAGCCACAATCTCTCTGTTAATTCTTGCCTGAAGGTAGATGATTCTGAAATGGGGTAGAAGGGAGAGAGAAAGGTAGAGAAAATTCAACTAGAAGGTGAATTAATACAAATGAAGGACCACACAAGAAAATTTAAGTAAATAATCTGGGTAATCTAGGTACAAAATAACTTTCAAAAAGATAAAGTATATTAAAGTGTCGTATATTAGTAAGAAGATTAGTTTATTTAACAAGCAGAAAGTGGCCTTCTAGTTGGGAAGACTCCAGTGTGAAATTCTTCCGTAGTCTAAGCATAGGTATTTCATTTCAGCTACAAAACAAACAAAAAAAAGACAGATATTAAACTTCTCTATAGCATTTTTCATGCTTTTAAGTGTCAAAATCGCATGATATGTATTGGGAATGACCAATGCTGTTTGTATTAGAATCATAAGCTCTTAAAAGTTGAATGAGACTTTAATGGTCATCTCATTCAACCATCTAATATCATTACAGATCTTCACTGTCTTGCAGTAATAAAATACCAACCCGCAAAGTTTCTATCATTTTAACCAAACCAGGCTGAGAAGCAAATGGGTCCAAAATTTCTATTTTTTTTTTTTAGAGTAGGGAACAGGAAAGGTTTTAATTCTATGGGGTCTTGTACAGGCTCTTGTAATGTGCTGAACTTTCCTAGAATAAACAATCTTGGCAGCAAGAGAGTTAAGCCATTGAGGTGTTAGATTTTGCAGTATTCTCTGAGCCATGTCCTCTGGCCATTGGTTTGAGGGAGTTCAAAAGCAACAAAGCAAGTACAAAAGAGCAAAAGGAAAGAGGAACAGAGAAAAGAGGATGGGAGGGCAAGTCTTCCTCTAAAACTGTCTTCAGGATTTCCTAACAAGACTCTTGATCACCCAGGGGGTGGTAGGCATCGCCTTGTTTAGAGAGGTGAATGTGGCCGATGCTGCCAGGCCAAACTGCAGAAAAAATGACCGTTACCCAAACCACCAATAATCCGGTCAAGGGGAGCCATGGCACGGCACAAGCCTTAAAAAGAAGATGAAGGAGGATGAGAAGGAAAACAAGATTGTGGGAGAAACAGAATTTTAATTCTTAGAATACATGAATACCTTATCTCCTCCTGAGTAATGCTGTGAGTTTCTGAAAGAAGTAGAAGCATCTTCTGATTTCCACTCGGACAATCTCCCAGGCGCAGTGACTGTGTTTCTTATCTTTGAGGAACCTGTCTATCCTGTTGAAATATCTCCTCAGATCTAGATTGCCCAGCTGGAGGACCGGAGCTCCTGAGGGTTTCCTGAGGGTCTCCTCTCCGGCTGAGAGAAGCTCTTCCCTCTCTCTTGTGTCTTCATTTTCCTCCTCCTCTTCTTCCAAGCATTGCTCCAGGTACTGCAGCTGGTGATCAAGTCCGATCTGGACTTGTCTCAGGTGTTTCTCTTCCCAAGTGGATTGGAAGGTGTCTTGAGTGAAGATGTGGAAGGCCTGTTTGGACATTTCATAGAAGGCCTCCTTGATGTTCTTCTGCAGAGGCTGGGTGTATGAGAGGATCTCTTGGGGCAACTCGAAAGCTTTTCTTTCTTGTAGACACTCTATAGGAAATGAATTGCTCATTGTGCTCAGAAGTTGCAGATTCTGCCAGGTGACTCTCCTCAGGCGAACATTCAGCGAGTTACAGTCCAGAGAGAGGATGCCAGTGATAAACAGACCCATGAGGCACGCCAGCCACACATACTTTCGAATCCCATCAGGCTTGGTGATCATTTTTTTCCCCTCGCCCATGGAGGTGAAAAATCCACAAGATTCAGAGGTTGACAATGAGGTTTTAGGTCTGAAGTATTCCTTTGTGTGCCTTTTATACACCTGGGTATCTTTGGTGAGGAGGAGTTTTTGCATTAATCATTTTATGATACTCAGCATTTCAGCTTCTTTGCCTCTGAGGCTTTTTAGATTTGGGGTGACTACGCTGACTTTGGAAGTGCTGTCTTTTTTTTTTTTTTTTTGAGAAAAGTGAGCAGAGCATTATGATTGTGTTATCATCGATGGCTGGATGATCCATCCCAGTCCTATATAATCGCCAGCACAGGACAGATGCAGACTGTTTCGGAAAGCCCTGAAAGCTATGATTCTATACACTTGCTCACCCAACACTGTTACATAAGAGAGAACGATCCTCCAAGAAAATATTTTTTTGTACCTGGCCCTATAACCAAACCTCTTCTCTCACGGAGTTAATCGTAGACGTTGACCAAATGACTATGATTATTTGATTGTAAGGCCACTAGAACATAACATGGTTGAGGTTTTTTTCCAGTCTTGTTAAACTTCTATATTTGGATATTTTCTCTTTTATTTGAGTTTTTTGCGTCTCAAGAAAGATGAAAAACAGAGTGGATCATTGAGCATGGCACTTATCGCATAGAAGACTAGACCAACTTAGTTTTGTATTGCCACTAGAAAATGTTGGAACTCTCCAACTGTCCTTTCCTGTAGTGAAACCTGAACCAGCACTTACCATCCCCACCTAGCATTTTGTATGCCTCTGATCTCTTTCTTAGAAATCCTCCAGGGGCTTGTATACTGGGGAATATTTTTCTGCCTCATTAACTTCTCTCTTATAGTATCTAAACTTTTAGATGTGGTTTAGTAGTATTTTAAAACTTTAGTTTAATTTTCTTGCTTGCTGAGAAGCTCTGTGTGCTGTAAAGATTTTTTGTTCTTATTTGTTTCTGAGGAGGTATGTGAGTAGGTGATCACCCACTTTAGCCAAACTAATTCACACCTGGACCAATATTCCTGGGGTGATGATGGCTGTCCACCATTTATGATTTTCACTTTCTTTGACCAGAAGGAAAGTTATGACAACCTAGATAGCATATTCAAAAGCAGAGACATTACTTTGCCAACAAAGGTCCATCTAGTCAAGGCTATGGTTTTTCCTGTGGTCATGTATGGATGTGAGAGTTGGACTGTGAAGAAGGCTGAGAGCCGAAGAATTGATGCTTTTGAACTGTGGTGTTGGAGAAGACTCTTGCGAGTCCCTTGGACTGCAAGGAGATCCAACCAGTTCATTCTGAAGGAGATCAGCCCTGGGATTTCTTTGGAAGAATGATGCTAAAGCTGAAGCTCCAGTACTTTGGCCACCTCATGCGAAGAGTTGACTCATTGGAAAAGACTCTGATGCTGGGAGGGATTGGGGGCAGGAGGAGAAGGGGACTACAGAGGATGAGATGGCTGGATGGCATCACTGACTCTATGGACGTGAGTCTGGGTGAACTCCGGGAGTTGGTGATGGACAGGGAGGCCTGGCGTGCTGCGATTCATGGGGTTGCAGGGAGTCGGACACGACTGAGCGACTGAACTGAACTGAACTGAGGCTTCTTCTGGTATGCCCAAAAAAAGTGGATTTTTTTCCTCCAGGAACCTGAAATGGGATGCCATTAAAGGAGGGGAGTTTTAATTACCACCTTAAAAAAAAAGAAATGCATTAATTTTTAATAAAGTCATTTTAGAATGGTGAGCAACCACCGTTCCTCAAGCATGGCAGACTTTGACTGGAAATTTGGCTTAAAATGTTCATGTCTAAATTAATTGGCTGCACCAAGGACTAATTGTAGACAAGTGAGATTTCTTAAAATCCTGGCTTTTTGGACTGATTTATTTTGAGAAGAAAACCTACTACATATGTTACTTTATACGCTCTCTCTGTATAAACTCTGATTTTGCAGAGATATTTTGTGCGATGACTAACTTAGAAAAATAATCGGGAAATGAGACCTTTTATACAGGATTATAAACTGACACAGACTTCTTTGAGAGCAAAATGGTGACATATATCAAAAGCCTTAAAAATGTACATGATCTTTGACTCAGAATTCTCCCTCTGGAAATTTATCTCTAAGAAATAATGATGAATGTCTCTAAGGACTTACCTGTCAGGAAGTTCATCACAGGAAAAACTGAAAACAATTAAAATGTTCAGCAGTAGGTACTTGGTTAAGTAAATCATCAGTAGAAAATGTCTGTGCAAGCATTCAAAATTATGCTGTGGGATTATACTTGGTTATTTAGATGGGCAAGCTTTACAGCTTAAAAGCAAGTTTACATGGTAGTATATAGAGTCTGTTAAATATAAACACATGCATACATGTACAGAAAAAAAATCTAGACGTATGTATGCTACAAACATTAAGAAAAATAATTAAGAAGTATGAACTATGCATTTATAAACTCTGTGTATGTATGCATAACAATAAATATATGTTTATAAAATGCCTAAGTCTTCTGAAGGCCAGACCTCCTTCCATACCTCATACTACTTCTTATTCCTAAAGCTTCTTGAATTGTCTCAGTCAGAACTGCTTGTTCCTCTTTGGGGCTTTTACAGTGCTTTGTCCTCCTTAATTCTGGCTTTTTAAAGTAAATAATTGTATAAGTGCTGAACTCCCAATTTTGTGTCCCCTCCACCTGTACTCACTCAGGGACCTTAGCATAGTTCCTGCTGCTTTGAGACAGTTTCGTTGTACTAACCAAGCTAAGAGTTTGTTCAGTTGAACTTCTATACTAATAGGTTCTACCAGTGGATGATGGAGGTGGCTGGAAATTTGGCTATCGTCCACCACCTTGAAGGTCCCTGTATTTTCCGTCAGGGACAGTTTTGTCATCTTATCCCCCTTACCTCAAATGTCTTCCCTTTATTGTCATTGCACATTTTATCCTCATTTATTCAAAACTGTATTTTTAGCATCTACTACATGCCAGTCACTGGGCTAGCTCTTGAAGAAGGATGGGTAAGATAAGTGCATGATCTCAAGGAGTCCGTGGTTGAAGAAGCAAGCATGTTCTGAGTGTTTTGGGTACAGGAGAAGTTCCTAGGTCTTTGGTATAGCATGCACCTCATTCCTCATGTGCTGATGATGTTGACAATATTCATGACAAGAAAGGAAAGATGATTGACAGGCATGTTGTCTACCTCTTCCACCATTAGAATTGCTTGATTTAACAAATAAAAGTACAGAACACCCATGCAATATTTGGGATGTACCTGTACTAAAAATCCTTCATTATTTATCTAAAATTTAAGTTTAACTGGGTGTCCTATATTTTATCTGGCAAGCCTATATACCATGCCAGCCCCACTGACCTCTTAGAGCAGAAGTGAAGTGAAGTGGCTCAGTCGTGTCCGACTCTGCAACCCCATGGACTGTAGCCTGCCAGGCTCCTCTGTCCATAGGATTTTCCAGGCAAGAATACTGGAGTGGGTTGCCATTTCCTTCTTTAGGGAATCTTCCTGACCCAGGGATCGAACCAGGGTCTCCCGTGTTGCAGGCAATGTCTTTACCATCTGAGCCTCCAGAGAAGCCCAACTCAGTCATGAAGGCCTCTGCAGGAAACTTTTCCTCTGCTAGCTGTCCACCTCATGCACAGGGGCATTCGATTGTGTTTCTCTGCGCTGGTTTTACTTGTGCACCCTTCCCTGACACCTGTGCACACTCTGAAGAGGGTACCTGCCATACGAAGACAAAAGAGTACACATACATAGTCACACATAACTGTCATGATCAGAAGCATTATTGGATGATCGGTGTTGGTCATGCCTCTCTTCTGTAAAAGCCATGCCATCTGACTCCATCTCAAAATATGAGAAAGTAAAAAAGAATGACAGTGTAAGGAAATGTTTTTATTCCAGAATTTGTGTGTCACAACTGCCCAGTCTGTCACCGTGGGCTATGTGTTCGCATGCTAACATTGTTCCATAGGGCTTCCTAGTTTGGAGCTAGTGGTAAAGAACCCATCTGCCAATGCGGAAGACATAAGAAATGAATGTTTGATTCCTGGGTGGGGAAGATCCCCTGGAGGAGGGCATGGCGACCCACTCCAGTATTCTTGTTTGGAGAATCTCATGGACAGAGGAGCCTGGCGGACTGCAGTCCATGGGGTCTCAAAGAGTTGGACAGATCTGAAGTGACTTAGCATGCATCGTTCCATGATATCTGCTCTCATTTCTCTAGATCGGGGGAAAGGTGATTATCAGGGATGTCCTGTTTTCAGTGGAACTGTGTGAATTTTACATGGGGATGACATGGTTATTGGTAATGGATGAGACACAATTTGACAAAGTGAAGATGAGACATCTAGGTCTAGACGAGATACCCATGACTCACTCGTGGGCATTTGGCATCGTATGGTGAGATTGATAGCACTCCAGGAAAAGGCAAGTTTTGAACCAGAGTGAGCCTAACATGTTGATCCTACACACGTTACGTTACTCAGTGCGTGTAAGTTAGTCATTGCATTTGTGGGGTCACTAGGTGATTGAGCCCAGTAGGGAGCTCGAAGATGGGAAGCCTGTTGTATCCATGCCCAGCACTGCTTTCCACGTGGCGTGCAGACCATGGCCACCACAAAGTCGTGTGGAACTGTTTTAGCCCAGACCAACCCTGACGCTGCGACAACTTGGTGTTTCACCCATTTCCACTGCCTCCCACGCTGGGGTCCACCCCTCCCCTGGTCCTTTCTTGGTTGTTCTTCTCTTGATGATGCACCTGATATAGAAACTTACAGTGACTCCACAGGAAATAGGTGGATGTGTTCGTATTGTAAACATTTAAACACTTCAGATAAAGTGAAAGCTGGCTTGCCAGCTCCGCTCCCCATCATGTCTCTCTCCCCTGCAGTAACCACAGCTATCAGTGTGGTAGGTCCTTGCTTGATATCTGTCTCCCCATCAAACACTAAGTTCTGTGAGCACACGTCCAACAGCTGGCTTGTCTGCTGCTCATTCTTGAATGCCTGCAGGGCCCACAGACATGCAGAGACACCTGGACCACTTCCTTGCAGATCTATAGCATGGGAGTAGGGAGACTTGCACGTATGTTTTGAAAATTACCATAACAGGATTATAAAGATTGTGATATGCCTTGAAATTTAAGCCTGGAACTTGTATCTCTGTGACTGTATATTTGATATCATTTGGATATGATATGATTTTTTAAATCTGTGTTATTATAAATCCTTAGTGAATATGAAGCCCAGGGTAAAATGGCTCACCAGACCTGGATCAGACAGGTCCAGGGCCTTTCACAGCGTCCTGCGCGTACTAAGTACTCAGTAATTATTTGTTGGATGACTGAGGGAAGATAATGAAGCTGTGTCTCAGTGACAGGGAAGTTATTTGGTGGTTTTAGTTCTGGTGTAGAGACACAGGGCGGGCAAAGTCAGGTGCTGGGGAGATTTGAGAAGTTCACAGAATGGTAGATGGCAGCCGAAGCATTCATTCAGCATCCCCTCCTCCTTCCATTGCTTTGTCTTTGGGATTCCCCGGGGCTGGTTAGGTCATGAACACCAACATACCTCCATGCAGGTAGTATCTCATAGTTCTGTGTTATTTGGTTGACTCATACATCTTTGCCTCCAGGCAAGACATATCTCTTACTCAGTTTTGTATGCATGGTACTTCTTCAATAAAGACATCGATGTTTGTTGAATAGAAGCCTGCCAGGTGACGTTTTTACGCTTCTTAAGTTTGGGTGTTAACTTGTGCTGAAGAAACTGCTGAGTGGTTCCAAAATCAGGACTTCCCCCCTCCCCCGAATGTTGTCACTTCTCCTATCATGTGCTTCCGGTGATCACCTTTGGGATTCCCCAGGGCTCCCTTAGGGAGGCTGAGTGGACAGACTTCCCGCTGTCTCTCTTTCACAGCCCAGCTTCAAATGATGCATACAGTAACTTCCTCCACAGGGCGACTTGGAGCTTTTAGAAAAGGATCCCTGATGAAAAGACACTTCACCTGGTGAAATAAGTATGTACGTAAATTAACATGCACCATCGGTAAAACCTACCCTCAGTTTGGGGTTCACCAGAACAGCTTCCATCCGAATTCTTGTTCCACTCGGTTCATTTTAACACTACTGGGGCTTTCACTTTTGAGGTGGTGGTAAGCATTTCAGATGAGAAGAGGTCACCTTCCAGAATAGCCCTCTCTTTTACTCACTGAATAGATGTGGATTTCTCCCCAGACCGTATCCAAATATGCCTGTGGTTTGGAAAATCAACGAGAGTGGACTGAGAGATAGACAGAGATGTCCTTTTGTCTTGGATAAAAATTTTAAAAGGAATTGCCATGGCAGAAACAAGGGTAGTGTCTTTTTAAAATTCCTGTCAGTTTGCATGTGGTCATAAGATTTCCTAACATTTATAAAGAACAAAGAAAGGCATTATTATGGAAAAATTTAAGTGGACTTTTCTTTGACAGAAAATTCACATGCTCCAAATTTTAGGCTTTTTTTTTCTTTTAGTGTCTGAGCAATGCCTGGTTTTGAGGATGGTGTCTAGAATAATCTAGTAGAGCCATGGGGTGCCATGCCGAGGGGGCTTTTTTCTTCCTGACAACTCTCCTCCCTCTAGCTAACCTGTGAAGTACAGACTCTAAATCCTAGAATTTAGGGTTGGAAGGGCACTGAAAGACAGACTTGGGGTTCGAGGGATAAAGTGACTTGCCCAAGGTCACAGTGGTACTTGGGGGTAAAGTCAGAGAGGGCAATTAATTCCTTTAAGCCTAAAATCAAAGCCTCTCCCTCGTCTTTTCCCTCGTTTGTGATCTTCCAGCATATGCCCCTCATGAAACATGCCAGATATGTATCCGTGAGTTCTTGGCAGATGTCAATGGGACTGAAAGTTGGCTTGGTTATTTCACTTCTGCCAGTTGGGGCTACAAGTGTTGGAGAATGTAGTATTGATAGTTTCCCAGGACTGCTGTAGTAAATTTCCATGAACAATGTGGCTTACAACAATAGAAGTTTATTCCCTGATAGTTCTGGAGTCTAGAAGTCCAAAATTAAAGTGTCATTAGGGCCGTGGTCCCACCAAACCTTCAAGGGAAGACTCTTGCCTCTTGTAGCTTCTGGTTAGTGCTGGAAATCCTCGGTGTTCCTTGCCTTGCAGACATATCGCTCGTCTCTGCTTCCACAGTCAGATGAAGTTGTCCGTGTTTTCGTGTGTCCCCATGTCTTCCAGACATTGCCTTTGGTATTCTTTGGTAACAGTCTGCATAGTTACTAATTACAGTAGAGATACTGTTTATGTAGTAGGTACTAAGTACCAACTCTTTAAGTAAATTATCTTTAAGTCTCATAGCCACTATACAATATATTAATAGATGTTATTCAATTCAGTTCAGTTGCTCAGTTGTGTCTGACTCTTTGCGACCCCATGGACTGCAGCATGCCAGGCCTCCCTGTCCATCACCAACTCCCAGAGCTTGCTCAAACTCATGTGCATCAAGTCAGTGATGCCGTCCAACCATCTCATTCTCTGTTGTCCCCTTCTCTTCCTGCCTTCAATCTTTCCCAGCATTACGGTCTTTTGCAATGAATCAGTTCTTCACATCAGGTGGCCAAAGAATTGGAGTTTCAGCTTCAGCATCAGTCCTTCCAATGAATATTCAGGACTGATTTCCTTTAGGATTGACTGATTGGATCTCCTTGCAGTCCAAGGGACTCTTAAGAGTCTTCTCCAACCCCACAGCTCAAAAGCATCAATTCTTTGGTTCTTGGCTTGCTTTATGGTTCAACTCTCACATCCATACATGACTACTGGAAAAACCATAGCTTTGACTATACGGACCTTTGTCGGCAAAGTAATGTCTCTGCTTTCTAATATGCTGTCTAGGTTGGTCATTGGAGAAGGCAATGGCACCCCAGTCCAGTACTCTTGCCTGGAAAATCCCATGGACGGAGGAGCCTAGTAGGCTGCAGTCCATGGGGTTGCAAAGAGTTGGACATGACTGAGTGACTTCACTTTCACTTTTCACTTTCATGCATTGGAGAAGGAAATGGCAACCCACTCCAGTGTTCTTGCCTGGAGAATCCCAGGGACTGGGGAGCCTGGTGGGCTGCCGTCTATGGGGTCGCACAGAGTCGGATAGGACTGAAGCGACTTAGCAGCAGTAGCAGCAGCAGATTAATAGTTATAGTTAATAGTCATAGTTAATAGATGTTATTACCCTCAGTTTAAAGAGAAGGAAATGGAAACTTGGAAGTATTAGGTGACTTGCCTGATATCACGTATCTGGAAATCCACAGGATTAGATTTCAAACCCAGGTCTGTCTGAGCCCAAATTGTATATTTGCAAGATGTAGGGGTTCTAAAGGTTTGGTATAAAATCCACTGTGTGTGTATTTCATTCCCAAAAGGATTTGAAGAAGCTTATAAATATATATATGGGTTTCTCAGGTAGATCAGTGGTAAAGAATCTGCCTGCCAATGCAGGAGATGTGTGTTCCATCCCTGGGTTGGGAAGATCCCCTGGAGGAGGAGATGGCAACCTGCTCCAGTATTCTTGCTTGGGAAATCCCATGGACACAGGAGCCTGGCATGCTACGGTCTGTGGGGTCACAAGAGTCAGATGCAACTGAGCCACTGAGCATACACACATAAATATATATATAACACAGGAGAATAAAAACAGTTAAAGAAATTAGAGTTGAGAGAAAACAAGAGCAAGAAAACAAGATGAAGTCAGGTGCAGTCTGAACATAAGTGTGCTTGTCATAATGTCTAGTGTCGTTATGGAAGAGAGATTGCAAATCTGTCTCTAGGCTTTCTAGAAGCAAGGCGGAACCCTGCCCTGCTTCCCTAGTATCTTAGATGGTAAAGCATCTGCCTGCAATGCAGGAGACCCGAGTTCAAACCCTGGGTCAGGAAGATTCCCTGGAGAAGGAAATGACAACCCATTCCAGTATTCTTGCCTGAAGAATTTCTCGGACAGAGGAGTCTGGCAGGCTACAGTCAGTGGGGTTGCAAAGAGTTGGACACGACTCAGTGACTAACACACACGCAAAGTAACCACAGTATCCAAGAGATAAAACAAACTAGCAGCAAAGCTAAATCCTCAGTAGAGGCAAAGCTCTTCTTTTTTTTCTTTTTTGTGTATGTGGCCATATCACATGGCATGTGGGATCTTAGTTCTCCAACTAGGGATCAAACCCTGATTCCCTGCATTGGGAGCTCATAATCTTAACTGCTAGACTACCACGGAAGTCCCAAAGCAAAGCTCTTCTTGGTGCTGAGTCCTGGGGGTAGTTTTTCCTGCAGTCTTTCTGAAAGAGAGTGCAGTAGGATTTTCTGGACAAAGACCCCAGCAACTTCCTTACAGGAGTAACTGTCACCACCATCACCACCATGTATTACAAGGCTGAATTTTTTTTTTCAAAAATTCATAATTAATTACTTTGGCTGTGCTGGGTCTTCGTTGCTGTGCATGGGCTTTCTTTAGTTGCAGCGAGCCAGGGCTAGTCTGTAGTTGCGGTACTTGGGTTTCTCCTTGCCATGGCTTCTCTTGAACTGGAGCACAGACTCAGTAGTTATGATGCACAGGCTTAGTTGCCCCATGGCATGTACAATCTTCCTGGACCAGGGATCTAACCCATGTCCCCTGCATTGTCAGGCGGATTCTTAACCACTGGACCACCAGGGAAGTCCCAAGGCTGAATCTTGTAACCTCCCTCGGTGCAGGTGGATGTTACATGGCCAGTGCAAAGTTTCTTGCAGGCTTTCTGCAGCAGCTTGTTGAGTTTTCTCCTGTTGAGCTGTGGAACGGAGTTCATGAATTCTGGATTGGGATAGCCTTTCTTCATCAGGGCTCCAAGTGTGGAAAAGTGTAGTCACATATGTTGGCATTTCCAGGACACTCAGTGTGGAGAAACTGCCCTGACATTTCCAGAGTCCCTGCCTAGATCCATTTCTGTGTTTCCTATTATACATACAGAGGAACTTCGGGGGAAATTGTTTGTAGGCATGACTCTCTTCTATTTAGCCAGAACTGGGAATACAGACTATTTTGTCATATTGACCCAGTGCCATCAGCAGAAGTGAAGTGTGTCTTGGACTTCCATGAAGTTGTGGGCTTGCTTTGCCACACTCCTCTAAGGGCGATAGCTCTGGATGTGGGAACTCAAGCAGGCAGCCTGTGGTTTGACTCTGCATCGAGGGGACTTTTGTCTCTTCTGAGAAAGATTTTTTGTAAGTTGGAGAGCTTAAAATTCAAAGGGAAGATAGCCTTGTGCCCCAAATATTGTAGATAATTAAATGTTAAGACATCCTCTTGGAACTATTAATTTTGTAAACTCAAACATTTTTTATATTAGAATAGAACCCATACATGGATGGCCTCAATGCTAAAACTTTGTATTTCCAGGAATACTGCACTTAAGGGAGACGAAATTGGCATTACCCTATAACCATCCCCACTGGTAGACGGCAGTAATACTCACTGCTAAATGTGATAAGACTGTTTCTTATGGAAGATCCATGGGACAATGAGTGCTAAAATGATCTGTTCCCTATAATTTTATCCATCCATCCATTCATTCTTCTTTGACGATATGATGCCTGAAACAAGACAGTGTAAAAGATAAAGAGGTGAAGAAGTTGGTGTCTTCATAGAGTGTCCAGATTTTCAGACAGTAAAGAATACAATTTCAGTAAATCTTTCATCCAATTGTTTGTTGATGGGCGGGGCTGTGTTCCCTCCTTGTTGTTTGCCCTGAGGCCAAACTGTGGTGGAGGTAATGAAGATAATGGTGACCTCCTTCAAAAGGTCCCATGCACACACCCTGCACTCAGTGCCCCCGACCCATGCCTCTGCCAGAGACTCTTGGATTAAAGATTTACTGAGCATGGCCCTGCCCATCAGAACAAGACCCAGTTTCCCCTTCAGTCAGTCTCTCCCATCAGGAAGCTGCCATAACCATCAGAGGGCAGAGAGAATGAAAACCATAATCACAGAAAACTAACCAACTGACCTAGAGCCAGACATCCTGGAATGTGAAGTCAAGTGGGCCTTAGGAAGCATCACAACGAACAAAGCTAGTGGAGGTGATGGAATTCCAGTTCAGCTATTTCAAATCCTAAAAGATGATGCTGTGAAAGTGATGCACTCAATATGCCAGCAAATTTGGAAAACTCAGCAGGGGCCACAGGACTGGAAAAGTTTTCTTTCCAATCCCAAAGAAAAGGCAATGCCAAAGAATGCTCAAACTACTGCACAATTGCACTCATCTCACACGCTAGCAAAGTAATGCTCAAATTCTCCAAGCCAGACTTCAACAGTATGTGAACTGTGAACTTTCAGATGTTCAAGCTGCATTTAGAAAAGGCAGAAGAACCAGAAATCAAATTGCCAACATCCACTGGATCATCGAAAAAGCAAGAGCGTTCCAGAAAAACATCAACTTTTGCTTTATTGACTATGCCAAAGCTTTTGACTGTGTGGACCACAACAAACTGTGAAAATTCTGAAAGAGATGGGACTACCAGACCACCTCACCTGCCTCTTGAGAAATCTGTATGCACGTCAAGAAGCAACAGTTAGAACTGGGCATGGAAAAACAGACAGGTTCCAAATCGGGAAATGAGTATGTCAAGGCTGTATATTGTCACCCTGCTTATTTAACTTCTATGCAGAATACATCATGAGAAATAATGGGCTGGATGAAGCACAAGCTGGAATCAAGATTGCTGGGAGAGATATCAATAACGTCAGATACGCCGATGACACCACCCTTATGGCAGAAAGCAAAGAACTAAAGAGCCTCTTGATGAAAGTGAAAGAGGATTCTGAAAAAGTTGGCTTAAAGCTCAACATTCAGAAAACTAAGATCATGGCATCTAGTCCCATCACTTCATGGCAAACAGATATGGAAACAATGGAAACAGTGACAGACTTTATTTTCTTAGGCTCCAAAATCATTGCAGATGGTGACTGCAGCCATGAAATTAAAAGACGCTTGCTCCTTGGAAGAAAAGCTATGACCAGCCTAAACAGCATATTAAAAAGCAGAGACATTACTTTGCAGACAAAGGTCCATATAGTCAAAGCTATCATTTTTCCAGTAGTCATGTACGGATGCTAGAGTTGGACTATAAAGAAAGCTGAGCACCAAAGAATTGATACTTTTGAATTGTGGTGTTGGAGAATACTCTTCAGAGTCCCTTGGACTTCAAGGAGACCAAACCAGTGAATCCTAAAGGAAATCAGTCCTGAATATTCATTGGAAGGACTGATGCTGAAGTGGAAACTCTAATACTTTGGCCACCTGATGAGAAGTGCTGACTCATTTGAAAAGACCCTGATACTGGGAAAGATTGAAGGCAGTAGGAGAAGGGGAGACAGAGGATGAGATGGTTGGATGGCATCACTGACTCAATGAACATAAGTTTGAGTAAGCTCTGGGAATTGGTGATGGATAGGGAAGCCTGGCGTGCTGCAGTCCATGGGGTCGCAAAGAGTCAGACACAACTGAACGATTGAACTGAACTGAACTGAACTGAAAGAATACAGGGTGTTACCGGTGTTATGAAGGAAATTAATAGGATAAGAGGGTAACTGCAGAGGTGATGGCTGAAATGAGACTTGAAGGATGAGGAAAAATCCACAGTGTTAAAATCTGGAGGGTGGGCATTTCAGGCAATGAGAAGAGTAGGTTCAAAAACTGTCATTGGAAAGAGCTTGGAATAATCCAAGAAACACAAAGGCGATTGGTTGTGTTGGAGTGAAGGGAGTGGGGTAATTGGTCCTAGGATACGTTGGGGTTGGATAGGGCATGGTAGGCTGTGACAGATTTCCAGTTTTATTCTAAGATTAGTGTAGATACATGAAAGAATTTTAAGCAAGAGCGTGGCATCGTGTGACTCGTGCTTTGAAGAGATCACTCTGGGGACTCCTTGCTGGGGGCTGTCTGGAGAAGGAGGAAGAATGGAAGCAGAGAGCCTAGGATGAGAGCAGATATTTCAGCAGGCCGGGTTAGAGTTATGGAGGCCTAGATAAAGGTGGAAGCAGTGGTGATGGAGGGAATAAGATGGTTTGAGAAAAGCTGTTTATGATGTATTTGGGTTCAGGCTAACACCTGTGATCACCAAAGGCAGTGTTCCAGAAACACTGTAGATATCCATTTGATTATAAGGTCATGTTTTGATAGCCAGTAAGTAATCTCATTTGGCATTACATCTTTAACTGGATGGCCTCAACTAGGGTAGGTCCCTTATACTTCAGACAACAAAATAAATAATTTACTTCATTAGACCTGGGTTGGGATTGAAGCTTGAATTTCCCAGGTTTAGCTTGAGGCTTAAATTTCTGAGTGTCCCCTGCTACACAGAAATAATGCATACCCCTGTATGCTTCAGCCTTTTTAAATTAAACCATGTGTCTCACGATCAATTTAAATCATGGATTACTATCTATAGTCAAATCATAATGGAATATATAATTACTATAATCATACAGTTCTGAAGTTAAGAAAGAGATTGTAATCTATTAATTACAAAATATAGATGAAAGCCTGTATATAGCTAACAACTCCAGTTTTCTCCAGTTTGGTTTTTCTAAAAAGTCTCAGAAATGTCTAATTGTCAGAAGTATCGGTCTGTACTCTGACACAAACTATACTACCATGAAACATAGGTATTTGACAGGCTGGGTCAAGATGTTCTTGTCACTAAAGTCAAGCAATGACAAACTTTTCTTGTGTTACAGAAACATTTTTAAATGAAATGATTATTTTTCATTTCAAGGTTTTCAGGAATGTTTTTCTTAAACTTCTGGCACTTCTGATGGTTTACCTGCAGTAGAAGCTAGGCTGCAATGTTATCTTAGTTCTAGATTACCAGCTACTTTTAAAATAATTACTTTTTGGATTTTTGTGTGCCCTAGGTCTTCGTTGCTGCACAAAGGCTTTCTCTGGTTACAGCAAGTGGGGGCTACTGTCTAATAGCAGTGCTCGGGCTTCTCATTGTGCTGGCTTCTCTGGTTGCAGAGCTTGGGCTCTAGGGTGCTTGGGGTTCAGTAAGTGTGGTGTGTGCGATCAGCAGTTGTGGTGCACAAGCTTAGTCGCCACATGGCATGTGAAATCTTCCCAGACCAGGGATCAAACATGTGTCCCCTGCATTGGCAGGTGGCTTCTTAACCACTGGACCACCACGGAGGTTCCTAGGCTAGCTAACTTAATAAAAAAAGTGAAGTCACTCAGTCGTGTCTGACTCTTTGTGACCCCGTGGACTATGGCCTAACAGGCTCCTCTGTCCATGGGATTTTCCAGGCAAGAGTACTGGAGTGGGTTGCCATTTCCTTCTCCAGTGGATCTTCTCAACCCAGGGATCGAACCAGGGTCTCCTGCATTGGAGGCAGACACTTTAACCTCTGAGCCACCAGGGGGCTAACTTAATAAGCACATCCAAAAACACAGAATAGCTCAAACCTGATTGGAGTATTTCTCACTCATATGTAGTTTGGAACTTGCAAGAAATCTATTTTTGTGGAAAGATAGTTTCAAAGTATACTTGAGTGAGAAATACTCATGCGCTGTGGTTGGCTTTTTTCCTCAAGAAGTGATCAGGCATCAGGCTTTTTCCATCTTGTGGTTCTGCTATCTCCCTTGTGGCTTCCAAGTTTTCCAAGCTTATTTTTATCAAGCTGGGGCAAATGGCAAGAGCTGGAGGGATGTGCATGGGAGCATTGTATGGCTTAGGCTTGAAAGGGCACACATACTTCCATTCACATCCCATTGGCAGGGACTCAGTCACATAGTCAGAGCTAAGAGTGAGGGCTGCCAGGAAATTCAATCTGGCCATGTGCCCAGGAAGATGAGGGACTGCCTTGGTGAACAGCTAGCCCATCTCTGCCATGCTTCTGATCCATTTGGAGAAAGTCTAGCCATCGGGATGTGTTGGCACTGGTTAGAGTTGGCTTGGGGATTGGCCTGGCATGCGGGGACACATTGTAGAGACCCAATAAAGTTTTTTTTTTTTAATACACTTGAAGATAATTGGAGTTGTCACCCACAGGTAGCCCTCTAGTAAGGTTACTTATTTATTTTCTGACAAGTAGAACAAGAGGTGTTGTTGAAATAGAAGATTCTTATTTTTTTTCCCCAAGGGCAATACAAATAAGAAGAGAAATGATTAATTTGTGTCTTTTTTTTTAAAGCATGTTTTCCTTGCAAGAAATCTATTTTTGTGGAAAGATGCTGTCATTTGCTTTTTTAAACAAAAAGAACCCATGGACCTTATTTCCCAGGGGGACCAACATGGAGAACACAATCCTTCAGTACCATCCATAGCTAATACTGCATTGTGTGTCAACCATTCATCAAGCATAGTATGACCAAGTTTGCAAACATTCTTTCACTTTAACACCAAAAGAATATGGCAAGATCCCATTTTATAGTTTTGAGGAACCAAGGCTGCAAAAAGTTACATAATTGGTAAAAGCTGCACAAAACTAAAGTCTGCCTGATTTTCTGTTAAACTGTACTTAAGTGAAAATAAGTGTCTTGAGTATACCATGTTTTTCCTTCCTTCTTTTCTTAAATGGAGAAGAAAATCTGTCACCTAATAACATCGTAGCCATAACTTCTCAGAAGCCTGACTTCTCATAAAATAGGTTGAACGCACTTGGGTCCTTTTTCCTGTCGGAACAGCAAGACAATTTCTGTCTCCCTGTAGTCAGTTTATATGCTGGAAGCTGTTTATGTCCAGCTTTGACTGGACATGAGGGACCAGACATGGAGGACCAGACAGACATAGGGACCAGACAGATTCCAGGGTGTGGCTGAAATTCATTTCTGGCTTCTGTGGCAGAGGGAGGCAAAAGCAGTGCTGGCCCTGTGAGAAGGGGCGAGAGCGGGGGCCTGCCAGGGCCTCTGCACCAGAGCGTCTCAGGGCTACTCCCAGTGAGCTAGTTCAGGTCAGCTTGGGGGATCCTGATGCAGAGACGGGCTGTGTGTCAGACCAGAGCCTCCTGCAGTTAGAAATGGGGTAATATCAGCACAGCATCTTCAGGTGCGGAAAGTACTCAGATCTGTCTTCCCTAAGTTGGTTTCATGAAACACTAATTTTGCAAGAAGTTCCGTGAAAAAAGCTTTTTGTGATTCAAGAAATTTAGAAAACTTTATATGTTCAGTGTAGACTCATGGTGTATATTAGCATATTATAAACCTCTAAAAGCTTACAGCAAGACACCTGTTAAGCTTGTTTAAACCATGATATGACAAGTTTATTTGACTATGTACTTTAAAATTTTTTATTTATTTATTTTATTGGCGATTCTTAACCACTGGACCACCAGGGAAGTCCAACCATGTACTTTTTAAAAAAAATCACATTTAGGAATATCCTGAGGAGCCAGCGTTTAGGGGAATGAGGAGTCAGAGCCTTTGTGAAAAACTGGTCTAAATGGGGCATAAAATGAAACTAAAGACTCCTCCCCGCCCTCATGCTACAACAAAGATCAAAGAGCCCACATGCCACAGCCAAGACCCAGCACAGCCAAATAAACAGTTATTTTAAAAATAATTAAAATAAAAACCACTTTATTATCATCAAATTGACATAAATTATCAATAAAAGTTTGATTAATAATTAAAATAATTTTATAAATAAATAAAAGAAGATAACATTAGAAAATATGTAAATCTAAGGCCCAAATATCAGTGCAACTTCATATCAGTGGAGGATTATGAAATTACTCTTTTATGAGGGCAACATAGGCTGTGACAGTGATGGAATTATAACCCCAGTGTTTTTTGTTTGTTTGTTTTAAACAGAAGAGAGATATGAAACACTCACAGCTTTTATATTGTAAAATGCCTTTTGCTCCTCTTACTTTTGTTTGGTTTTCTTCTCCCTTTTCTTTTTCCAATACCACATAAGCTTCTTGCTGCCATCAAGTCACTTGAAATTGTCATGTTTATTCTTTTCAGAAGATATGTTGAAATTCCACTGAAAGGAAGATAAAGATATTAGTAAAGTACGTATTGTACAAAAGATGCTTCATAAATTTATCGGGCTAATAATTTTATTTGATGTGTCTTTAAATTGGGGGAACTGGAAATACATCCTGCCTTCCTTCCTTCCTGCCTGCCTGCCTGTAGCCAATCTATGTTGACACCAAGACTTGGGATGAGAACTACAAAACTCAATGGTCAAGATGAAATAGGATGACCTGGCACAGTGCCTACCATGTGGCAGACATGCAGTAATTTTTTACTATTGTGATGATGGAAAATGTGATAGATGAAAAGAAGAGATCTCAGGCACATGGGGGAGGCACGTAGCCTGGTCTGGGCTTGGCATGTGTCCCAGTCCTCTTGGACAGATGATTTGTTCAGGTGAGTAACAGTTGAAAGGTAGCAATGGTTATAAAATGTGTGAAGTTTAAACGAAAGTGTCTTAATTAGAGCTATTGAAATAAGATTCCAAGATTCTAAGAGAAAATCAAATTAGTGGTCTCAAGTTTCTGTCTGATTCTCCTGTGCCTCCTTCAAAATTTCCAGTGATTCCTAAGAAACATTGCAGTGACTCAAACAGCCCAGGCAGCAGAGCTCCAGGACCACAGCCTAGAATACACCGATACTAAGGCAATGACCACCCTTCTCTCTGCTTTCATGATGACAACCCATTTGCCAAAAGGAGAAAATGTTTTAGTTTTCATGTGGCCATCTGCCCAAGTCTTTGATTTGACAAGTAAGAGAGGAAAGCAAAGACTATGAGTATATTTGGTGAAATGTTATTTCCTGATCCTTTTTTTCCCTTTTTTTTGTTTTTGTTTTTTTTAAAATATAGACAGCCTCGAGAATCACTGGTTTATTATTATTATTATATTTAATTACTCAGCCATAAAAAGGAATGAAATTGGGTCATTTGTAGAGAGGAGTCTGTCATACAGAGTGAAGTAAGTCAGAAAGAGAAAAATATCATACTTATTTTTTCCCTTTAGTTTTAAGAGCCAAAGTCAAGGACAGTGGAAAGAGAAAAACAACAAAATAAACAAAAGAAGAAGAAAAAAAAAACCCACTCAGCTCTCCAGGAAATGAGTCTCCAGGCAGAACTAGAGAATGTGTCCAATCACCTGCGTTGTGTGTTTAATCAGTAGACAGGTTCTAGGTTTGCCGACAAGCACCTGAGGGCTTCTGCAAGAGAAGAGCCTCTCCTCCACTGCCTCTCACAGCCCGAGGGCTCCAGAGTGAGGTTTCTAAAGGGAGCTGGAGAGAAGGACAGACTCCCTGTAGAGCTGTTTCCATGGCATTGACAGGGGCCAGAGGACAATCTAGTGCATTTTTCCCAAAGTGTTTCATGCAGTGTTATGTAAAAAATAAATGGATAAAACTCGAGGTTAAAACAAGTTAAAATTGTTTCCGGGCTTCTCAAGACCTCTGATTATGCCACTGTGAACTGTGAGCATCCAAGGAGGGAGAACGTGAATGCAGTTCTTTCCAGACTCCCTAGAAAGTGATACCTAGGGCCTAGTGTCTCGAGCAGCTCTTCAAGCAAAGCTGATTCAGGACCAAAACACCAGGCTAAGTCATTTCTTTGTTCTTGCCCTCTCCCAGAGGGTACAGCTCCAGACACAGATGTTTGCAGGCAGCTGGTGGCTCAAATGGTAAAGAATCTGCCTGCAGTGTGGGAACCTGGGTTTGATCCCTGGATTGGGAAGATGCCCGGGAGGAGGGTATGGCAACCCACTCCAGTATTCTTGCCTGGAGAATTCCATGGACAGAGGAGCCTGGTGGGCTACAGCCCATGGGACTGCAAAGAGTCAGACCCAACTGAGCAACTAACACTTTGCCTTTCCAGCAGCCAAATGGGATCACTGATCAGAAGAGCATCCATCATTTGGAAAAGCCTGATGGGGTGTGGTGGAGAAGGCAATGGCACCCCACTCCAGTACTCTTGCCTGGAAAATCCCATGGACGGAGGAGCCTGGTAGGCTGCAGTCCATGGGGTCGCTAGGAGTCGGACACAACTGAGCGACTTCCCTTTCACTTTTCACTTTCATGCATTGGAGAAGGCAATGGCAACCCACTCCAGTGTTCTTGCCTGGAGAATCCCAGGAACTGGGAAGCCTGGTGGGCTGCCATCTCTGGGGTCGCACAGAGTCGGACACGACTGAAGCGGCTTAGCAGCAGCAGCAGCAGCAGCAGATGGAGTGTGGCAGGCCAAATAATGGTCCGCTAAGAACATCCACATTCTAATCTCTAGAGCCAGTGAATATGTTACTTTACATGCGAAAAGGGCCTTTGCACATGTGGTTAAATTAAAGATAACGAGAAAGGGTATTATCCTGGATCATCAGGATGGGCCCAAGGTAATCACAGGAGGCTTTATAAGAAGAGGCTGAGAGCTGGCAGCCTCCATCACAACCTGCCACCATGGAAATAACTGCTGTAGCCCTAAGGGGATGTGGGCAGCACATTAGAGAGTCCACTAAATGATTAGGCTGTGATTCTGGTGCGGCCGGACAGCCAAACTTTGGAGGAGTCTGGTCACTATTTTTGGCCATGCTGAGATGGAAATCAGGGGCAAAGTAATCAGGAGGAAGAGACCAAAGCAAGGGAGAGCTCTCATGATGCTAAACCAAGGTCCGGACCACTGGAGAGAGAGGGCTGGGCCCCTTCTAAACTAGAAACCCCCCTCCCAGAGCTGGCAGAGCCTGAATTGCCTCCACTAGCGTTTTCATTTATGGTAACTTGCTAATTTGAGAGACACTGAAGGTCTTGCTACTTAGTCTTGTTTTGGCCTTGTAGGGCACTTGGACTCAGAATTGGAGCAGATGGAGAAAATGACAAAAACATGAAATAAAAAGTTGGTAGGTCTGACATTTTGTGGTCAGTTTTTCCTCTAGTAAAATATAGGTACCTTGTAAAGAAAAGATGAAATCTGTTCTACCCCCTGCCCCCCACCCCCAGCCTCCTCCCACACCCCCCTTCCCCTCCTTTTTCCTTTTGATTCTTAGGCCCCACATAGACATCATTTTGTCTCTCTTGTTTAGTCACCCCTAACTCTTTATTCTTAAACAATTGGATGCCTGGAGTCTGGCTCTTACTTCCTTGGATTAGGAAACAATGGGGTCAACACCTCTCATTCTCTGAAATAAGTGATCAGCTCACACTTATGGCTTTGGGACCCTCCCCCTTCCAAAAAAAAAAAGTCATCAGATCTCTGAGGGAGGCTGCTAAGAAACCAGCAGAGATGAGCAGGATAATAGAGGACTTTGTCACAAAGGGCTGTCAGCACGTTTTCCAGTTGCTGATCTCGATGCTTAGGCTTAAGTACAAGATTTTAAAAAACAATTTGTGTCTACCTCCTTGTAATGTTTTCTTTAGAAAGACTGAAGATGTTCTTACCTGTAACAAGAATTTAGTTTTTGCATTCCGGTAGACTGAAGGTTTCATGGCCACCAGACCAAGGCTTTTCATCTGGAGAACCAAGTCTGAGCCATTGGGAGTGGTGGTCTGGAGATGCTGAGTTAGAGAAGATTCTGAAAGAGCCTCTGTCTGATTGGCTGCTGGCTGCCCTGGCTGTGTACATGGGGAGGTGTGTGTTTGGCCATCTCTGGACTAGAGTTTCCACCAACAGTGTCCTCAGTTGGCTGAAGAGTGGTTATTCTGCTTGGTTTTTTTTTGTTTTTAGTGATACTCAATAGTTACCTTTAATCCAGTGGGATGTACTCTAGTTTTTGAGTTATTCAGAGGTGAAATGCTGAATGTCACATGATGAGTTAAAGAGGCCATTGTCTAGACTTTGGGGAAAAAGTGGAGGACAATTAAATTCCCACACAAGCATATTCTTGAATGAGAAAGAGACAGTGGAAGTAGAATATGTAAATATTCTTCTGTTTTGGTGTTGTGTAGGAGATACACACCAGTAACTCCACTGAGATAGGTCTGGGTCCTATATGGTTAGACCTGCTGATAAAAAGGTTGATTGGGGCTTGAAGTGGAACATTCTCTCATTACCTCATTTGACCTGATGGCAAGTAGCAAAGTATGAAAGGAGAAATCATATGTATTATAATACAGTGCTTAGCAAAGGATGACGGGAAACCAGAGATCTGACTTGGTGGGAAGGGATGGTGTGTGTTTGGAAGAAACGAGAGAGCTGAACTGGTGGCAGAAGAGTGGAAGACAAACAGGGTTAGATGCCAGACTTTGTCCTTTTGGTTGAGGGTGTGTTTTTCCTGAGAGAGCCTTAGGGACTAAAGGTAAAACTTGAATTGCAATTTTACAATTTCCTTTTGTTTGGCAACATCTCTTTTTATCAAAAAAAAAAAAAAAAAAAGGCTGTCCTAAAGTAGTCAATTATCTGACACTTTCCCTTGCTGGAAGTACTTTACTTCGCTCAACGTGGAGTCCTCTTTTCGTAATAGTGTCTTTTTAATAAAAACATCCTACTGCTGCAATTGGAGTTTTAAACGAGGACTCTTTTAAAGTGTCAGTAAGAGACTTTACTGTCTTGTGTTCAGTAAGACACCTGTTTGCACTTTCTGTTACTTGGATTGCATAAAAAGGTAGCTTTGCAAAGGAACTTGGCTTTCCTTGCGAGATACCTTATAGGTAGTCACAATTTTGTTCTCAGTGCAGGGAATTTGAGACACAGAATGGAAGAAACTAAAGTCAGTGAACCAGACTCAGTTAAAGCAAACTGGCACCTCACTTCTGGACTTCTGGTATACTCACTACAAGGGTGATTTTTCAATCATTGGAAGTTCTCCACAATACTGAGGTCAGGTCAACATGCCACAGCAATTCAGAACAAGATGAAGTTAAGTTAGGTGTAAGAAAGCAGAACTCCAACATGAGACTGTTTTAAAAGCTTGATTTCCAATGAAAAAATTCATCATGTTATAAATCATTTCAACAGCAAACTTAATGGCAAAATTAGAATTCTTTCCAAGCCAACAAGGTTCTGCAAGTTGCAAACAATATTTAATAAAAACTGAAGCCCCCACGTTGAGATCATTCGGTATTAGGCTACACGGTTTTCCTGTACTGACACCAACACACACACAATGAGCCAATCGTTTCCTGGTTCAACTTGTCCCTCGGAAGGTGGGATGGTGGCCCAGCATGACTCATTTCCCCCACAGACCGGACGTCGCCTTTCTAACAAAAAATGGCATGAGTGGAAGGCAAATTTCTAAATATTAAAGTGTTTGTCCTAGGAAGCTGAGGATGTTTATTAAATTGGGTAGTATTTGAGTTACTCATTTTAATACTCACTTTGGATTAGATATGATTAATATTCCAGTTATTAAAGACAGATAAAGATGTCTTAACCTGACACATTTCCTTTCCATGTGTTTTCAGTGAGGACCTGAGTTTGTCTTGCCAGCACAATTAGAAGAGTAATATGTTGACATGATGACTTGCTTCATGAACCTAGAGGGTTCGTAGGCTAGCTTTCTTACTCGCCTCTTTAGAGAAGGTTCTTAATTGATTGTTGAATTGTGAGGAGACAGGACTCCAGTCTTACCCCTTCATTTCTATGTGATTTCCCCCGCTCGGGGCTCTTAGTTTGCTGACCAGGGATCAAACTCGAGGCCCCTGCATCGGAAGGCAGTCTTAACCCCTGGACTGCCATCCTTTTTTTTCCCCCCAATACCTAAAAGAAAGAAGTCGTTAGTAACTCTGAGGTATAAAAATAAATGCATTTGCTCTCATAAGTTCTCGGGTAAAAAACATAAACTGTGAAACCCTAGTACATTATTCCAATTTTAATAAAAAGTGGAAAACACCCCAGAGAAATTTAGGAACTTGATTAGGGTAAGTTGGTCCAGCAGTTTAGACTTTAAATTCATGATTCTTTTCTAGTCTGTTCATTGACTGATCACTTATGCATATACAGAGAAATTTAGTCAACATGCATCTTAAAAATCCTATTTTAAGATCTTGTTCTCTGGAATCAGAGGTTGCACGCTGGCAGTCCACAGGCCTATTTTGGTCCTTAGAGATGTTTTGTTTGTGCATAGAAAGCATTGGTTTTTCTTTTTAGTTGTCAATCTGTAAAAAAAATACTCAGATTTCACATAAAATTTTGAATTTCCAGCTATTCTTAGGAAGTCTGAATACCCAGCATTTCTAGGTCTTTCTCCCCACAGTAGCCACTGCTGCTAGAGCGGAGTCCCTGGCCCTTTTTAAACGGTGCCTGTGTCCTGACACCTTGTGTCCTTGATCTATCCAATGGCTAAAAGCATTTGAGTATGAGACCCTGATTCTACAAATAACACTTTATTCTGTTGGCCTTGATGGACATTTTTCTAGCATTGAGAATAAAGAATTTAAGCATATTAAGTAGTATTTGTATTCAAAGAGATTGGGTACCAGAACAAAAATTTAGGGTCCTACTTAGGGTTTAAAAAAAAAAAAAACTTGAGTTTTTTTTCTTTAGCAAGAAGTGGATTCTCCTGTCCTACTTTCTATTAAGTTTGTCCCAAGGTGCACTTGCAAATGGTTTCCCAAGACCGTGGCCGAACCAGCCCTCCCCTCCCCAACGCACACGTCACACACTTCTTCCAACAAGTCTAATTAATGGTCTAGCAGAGCTCTTAAGATTCCCGAAGCTAATTAAACAGGGCTCACCCTTGTACCTCCCAGTAGGTTGGGGGGTAGCTTGGCAAATGCTGTGATTGATATGAAAAGTAGCAAGGTATTCTTAAGCACTTTTAGCAGTGTTGTTGCTCTGTGAAGCACAAGCTTTCAACACAGTGGCCTTTTCTCCTCTGTGCTTTTGGAGTGTGAGAACACCATGGAGGCTACATGCACCGCGGCTTACTTGTGGGCTGAGAATCAAGACTGGGAGTAGAGGGCAGCAGCAGGGGAGTGACTAGCTGGGAGAGGGGGCCCGGCAGCTGTCATCTGAATAGCTTCTCCCTCCTCCCATTAGCCTGTTGTCCTAAAGCTCCATCCATTCATATTCATGGTTTCCAACCCTCTGCATGCTGCCAAGGCCAGCTTCCTTTGCACATTTTGTTTCCTTGATCATCTTGGATTTTCATTTGAATTTACGAAGAATCATTGAACTGCTTCAGATAAAGGATGAACTATGAGAAATTGGAGCTAGTTCATAGAGAATCTACTGGGAGAAATTTATTTAAATATAAGAATTGAAGGCTAAATCTATAGTATAATACATTAACTTTATGTTCACTGACTTTTATTTATTTATATTTCCTCCTAGTGATTAATTTATTCCATATGTATTAGTAATTTATTCCATACGTATGATGAGAGAACAAATGAGGAAAACGTTTTATATTCTACTTACAATAGTAATATTTATTTAGTATAAATGTTAAACTACAAAAAAATTATGAAAATATAAAGAAATTTAAAATCACTCTGCTGCTGCTGCTAAGTCACTTCAGTCGTGTCCGACTCTGTGCGACCCCATGACAGCCCACCAGGCTCCCCTGTCCCTGGGATTCTCCAGGCAAGAACACTGGAGTGGCTTACCATTTCCTTCTCCAATGCATGAAAGTGAAAAGTGAAAATGAAGTCGCTCAGTCGTGTCCGACTCGTCTCGACCCCATGGACTGCAGGCTACCAGGCTCCTCTGTCTATGGGATTTTCCAGGCAAGAGTACTGGAGTGGGGTGCCATTGCCTTCTCAGAAAATCACTCTATCCTACTGTAATTATTATTAACTTTTGGATTTATTTTCAGTCATAGATGTATGTATATTAAGAAATTGAGATAATTCTAGACATGCTATTTCATTATCTGCTTGTTTATGTGTAATATTGCTGCTGCTGCTGCTAAGTCGCTTCAGTCGTGTCTGACTCTGTGTGACCCCATAGGCGGCAGCCCACTAGGTTCCTCTGTCCCTGGGATTCTCCAGGCAAGAACACTAGAGTGGGTTGCCATTTCCTTCTCCAATGCATGAAAGTGAAAAGTGAAAGTGAAGTCGCTCAGTCATGCCCCGACTCTTAGCGACCCCATGGACTGGAGCCTACCAGGCTCCCCTGTCCATGGGATTTTCCAGGCAAGAGTACTGGAGTGGGGTCATATATATTTTTCATATATTAAAGCTTTTAAAAAGTCTTTATAGAATTCCATTGTATGTGTCACATGAGTGTATGCGCTTCAGTTTTTGTCTAATCACAACAAAGATTTGGAGGGATGGACATTAAAGCTCCCTCTGCGTGTCACAGCTCTCGGGTCTTGAACCATGTTATAGCTCTCAGGTCTCGAACGGACCGTGTTATAGCTCTTAGACAAATCAATGTTACAGCTCAGTGTCACAGCTCTATTTTATTTAGAAGATAGCAGGAAAATCCATCTTCGAGGCATGAGGGCACGCTGATCCAAAGACTCGAAGAGAAGAGCACCCCGGGGCGCAGGGGGTTGGGGGAGAGAAGAGAGAGAGCCTTTTGGCTCCTCTTTTTATATGTTTTTTTCTTCTCCCTGGGTCTGCCCTATGCAAATTGGGCTTAGTCAGTAGTGCTGTTCTATCTGAAGTCCTCAGTCCTCTCCTCGGACCTTCCTTTGACCTTCCTCTGTTCTGTTTTCACAGGCTTTTCCCTTCCTTGTCTTTTAGCCACCGCCATTTTGGATGCCATTTTCCCTATTCTATTTACCTAACATATGGATTGGAGAAGGCAATGGCATCCCACTCCAGTACTCTTGCCTGGAAAATCCCATGGATGGAGGAGCCTGGTAGGCTGCAGTCCATAGGGTTGCTAAGAGTCGGACAAGACTCAGCGACTTCACTTTCACTTTTCACTTACATGCATTGGAGAAGGAAATGGCAACCCACTCCAGTGTTCTTGCCTGGAGAATCCCAGGGACGGGGGAGCCTGGTGGCTGCCGTCTATGGGGTCACACAGAGTCGGACACGACTGAAGTGACTTAGCATAGCATAGCAACATATGGATATCCTATGATCTATTTTTAGAAAGATAAGTTTTTCAAAGAGTTGACACTATTGGCAAACAGTGCTATGATACCGACATTCATAAGCTTTCACATCCAAACTGTCTGCACATCTGTAACTTTTTCCTCCGGAACATTACCCAGAAGTGACTTGTGAGTCAAAGAGTATATAGCTGGGCTAATTGTGACCTCCAGAAACGTTGTAGGCATTGAACCTCCTCTTGGCATATTTTTTCTAAAGATGTATTTATTTACTTAGTTTTGACTGTGCTGGGTCTTTGTTCCTGCGGGCAGGTTTCTCTAGTTGCCGCCAGCACAGGCTACTCTCTAGTTGTGGTGTTCAGGCTTCTCACCGCTGTGGCTTTGCTTGTTGGGGAGCATCGGCTGGCTCTAGGTGCAACGGGCTCAGTAGTTGTGGCCCACAGCCTTGGTTGCCCCGAGGCACGTGGGATCTTCCCAGGCCAGGGATGGAACCGATGTCCCTGCATTGGCAGGCAGATTCTTAACCACTGGACCACCAGGGAAGCCCTCCTCATGGCATTCTATGACAGCCCTAAATAGGGAGCTTTTCTCAGGATATCTTTTGGCTAAGCCACTCTGAATATTCTTTGACTGCTTTTACCTAGATATTTCTACCCCAAGAAGAAAAATAACCACTTAGGTTTCTCGGCTTACAGGAAGAGGAAAGTGGAATGCTGCCAGCTATGAAAATGTTTGGAAAGAGTCTGGGCCATCTTAACCATCATCCTAATTAACATTTGCTTTATATCATGCATGAGAAGCCAACTTTCCTGTCAGAAAATATAAATGTCTGCTGGGAAACATGTATTTGCTATGAGGAACTCTTGGGACCAAGAAAATAAAATGCTTAATAACAACAGCATAATGAGGTCACAGGGGTGCTGAAAGCATTAATTAAAGAATGATTTAAAAGTTCTCCAGACGCTTACGGAGAGGTGTGCTGTAGCCTCCCCAGGAGAAAGATTCGGTTCCAAATATGTGGATTCCTGTGCTGACAGAAACTAATATGTCTGACTACCTGGGCTGACTTGATTATATCAGAGCTAAATCTTAAAAACACACCTAATTACAGCTTTCCTTATTGTAAATGCAATGTGCCATATATATCGGAATCCTATTATTTTATTGAGAAGATGAGTCACAGCTCACCACACCTAATTGAAGATTTAGGTTGTAAAACTAAAATTTTAAACATATCTGTAAAGGTTTAGAAGTAGATATTGTACTGACTATATATATATAGATATATGCACAATGTCCTGATTTTGCAGCCAAAGAGCCATAAGAAGACAGGTCTGAACTGACCAATTGAGTTAGAATTTGAGGCTCTGATCAGAAAAAAAAAAAAAAGCCGTGTTACATAAATACATCAAATTTGGACAAGTGCTTCCTAGTATTGTCTAATGAAGCTTAAATTTTCAGTTGTCCTTCTGCTTTAATGAGGTTTCTAACTCCTAGCAAGAAAACCAGATTTTGCTATAGTAGCTTCCTTGGCAAATCTAACCTCTAATTGTCCGTGCAGTAAAATAATCCATGCAAAGACTGCATGACTTGACTGTACAAGCTGATGCTGATACGAAGCCCCAGTTGGAAGACTTATATTTTGTAAGCAAAGCAATGCAAGGTTTTTCTTTGCTTTTAGTGCTCCTTGATTACTTAGAAAACCTATAACCTGGTGTGAATGCTTAGTGGCTCAGTTGTGTCCGACTCTGTGACTTCTCCTAATTTTCTTTCCCATTTCCTCCCTGGACTGGCCTGAGTTGTTCCACACCTTTCTCCTTCCTCATGCAAATGTGTGCAGACAGATATGTGCATATACCAGGTTTTCAGTTTTACATGAAAGTAGCCTACAATTTGCCTTTGCCCTCATGGGCTTCTCTTCCTCTACTCTTTATCTCCTTTGCAAAGCTCTTTTTTTTTTCTTCCCTACAAGGATTCTCTATTTGAGCTGGGCCAGTGGTGGGCAAGGCGATGAGAAGGCTGTTTTCAGCTTAGCTATCTCAAGAGTTCAAGGACATATGCCTATAAAGATGGTAATGCAAAATCAAAGGTACTTACAAAGTATAAAAATGCTTATCTTGATCTTTAAGGAATTACCTTTCTAAGCTGGCATAAAGAAAAAAATGGTTGATCTTGATATGTCGTCCTCCCAAAAAAACTAAGCAGCTTGATGGACAGTGACTATTTTTAGAAAGAAAATATGTCTTATTCCAGCAGAATTATGTGGGGTCTAAAATGTCCTGTAAATGTTGTAGGAAGGGGGACCCATTCCAGGGCCCGAAACTGGGCTTTTGTCTAACACTTGGAAATGAATTGTCCAAGGAGACACATGTGTTGTCAAAGCAAGAGATTTTATTGGGCAAGGGCACCCGGGTGGAGAACAGTAGGGTAAGGGAACCCAGGAGAACAGCTCTGCCACATGGCTTGCAGTCTCGGGTTTTATGGTGATGGGATTAGTTTCCAGGTTGTCCTTAGCCAATCATTCTGACTCAGAGTCCTTCCTGCTGGTGCACACCTTGTTCAGCCAAGATGGATGCCAGAGAGAAAGATTCTGGGAGGTTGTCGGACAGGTGTTGTCTCCTTTTGACCTTTCCAGAACTCTTCTGGTTGGTGGAGGCTTATTAGTTCCCTGTTCCTTACCAGGACCTCCTGTCATAAAACAACTCATGCAAATGGTTACTATGGTTTCTGGCCAGGGTGGGCGGGTTTCAGTCTGTGTGCTTCCCCTAACAAAAGGATGCTGCCATCGTTTTTCTGAGCCTGTTGCTGTGCTCTCTTGCACAGCTTTATCATTTGAGAAGAAAACATTCTTTTCCTTGATAAACAGCATAAATGCACTTCTATTTTCAGTTTTTCTAACTTTCTGGATTACTTAGAGCTGGCACCAAATCTCTCAGCCTGAAGGCATCTATTTTATATATTTGACAGCAGCAACAGCCTCAGATGAACAGTTATAAATAGTATATCTTAGTTTTTAAATTATGGACCACATGTTAATCTTGTCCATACTGTATAATGATCTTATTCTTGTGATGAAATAATATACAGATATATATGAAGATTTTAGAAGTGTAAAGTACAAAGAATATTTGTTGCAGGTATTATTACTATTATTATCATTTTCTCTGCCCAAGTATTCTTTATTATCTAAATATAACAGGGGCTGACAATATGAAATACATTTTTCCTTATCTGATGTGGGGAGGTTCCCTTTCCAGGGCCTGTTCCCAGCTAGGGAAATCTGTGCTTTTACTTGCAACTCTGGTATCCTGCAAACCCCCCAACCTTCACCCCACCCACACACGCAGTTTGCATTTTTCTGCTGATTAGGGAAATCCATGCCTAGCCATCTCCAACATAAGCAGAGGTCTGTACCAGCAACATAGTCACTCTCTCTTCCGATGGTGAGAGAAGTGTGGTGCTTTTGGAAAGTTTCGAGGCCAGAGTGGCTTGAGCTCAAGATAAGAGAGTTAACCCCAACACACTTGGTTTTCATGTAAGTCCATTTTACTGCTTTTTAAAAAAGAGTGAGAACTCAGGATTAGCAGCTGCTGGTGTAGGTCTAAGGTCCAAACCAAGGCTTTGCTGGGGCACCTGCTGCTTTCAGAACTGCTTGGGAGGGAGAGGATCCCCTACACAAAAGGCTTCTGTTCGATTTCTGTGCATAGCTGAGAAAGCTTAAATGACAAGGGGAGAAAACCACAAGTGAAGGAGGAGGACAGACCAGGAGCAGTAAAAGGGAATACTGTTGACAAAAGGCTGTGCCAGGGCAAAAAGATACATGTGAGTGTGAAACAGCAGAGAAAAACTGAAGAACTCGCCCATAATGGCTGAAGAGAAAATCTGGTGGCAGCATCTAGACTTTTGAAAAGGAAGATGGGACTCAAAATTATCTAAACCCCCACAAGACAGTTGAAACGTCATGGTTCGCCTTTTAGTCTGTGTAGGTTACCTTTTTTTTTTTTTTCCCCCAGAATAAGTAGGAATGATTGAGTCCCTGCCATGGGATGGTTGTAACCCTAGGCCAGTCCTTCTCCTAACCCTGGCATGAGATAAGTGGACACAGGCAGCCTGGAAGTGTACATTCTGGAAGCCAGACTTCCCTCAGTGCTCTCATCATGATGTCATGCAGTTCTGTTGGGTATGCAAAGAGCACCCTGTGTGATTAAGTCAATGCATGAAGCCTCTGTAGGTGTGACTTACCCTGATATTGGCTGGGCTAAATGCTGAGCTGAGTTCGAGCTGGAATGGTTAGAGTTCTGAATCACCCTGCTCTAGAGGCTGTTACCATAGCTGCCTCCCTGTAAGAGCTACATCTTTCCAGGAAGATTTTGTCTTTGTTCCACGTGATGCTCCCCTTCCTCTGCCTCTCATGTTTACAACATAATAGGAGATCAGTTGGTAATGGAGTTTGGGAAAGTCGTTTGCAGGCTTCCAGCCCCAGGGGCAACACAGAGCAGAGAGTAGGAGGGCAGGTGTGAGGGGAGAGACAGCAGATCAATAGTCATCACCTGACTCAAGGGGAGCCAGTCTGCAAACTAACAGACCTATGGGCTTGCCTGGTTTGAAAATAAATCTCTATCCCATCAGAGACACGTTGTCACAATAGACTATTTTTCTCAGAAATTTGACATTGGGAGTGAAGATTATCAGATAGCAGTGAAAACTGAAAGGGTGCGTCTAAAAGGCCATAAGTAAACCAAGTTTGAGATGGCAGAAACATGATTGGGCAAAAACCATAATAAGGCAGGGAAAAGATGTATAGCATCGAAGTGTGAAAGATGCACACGGAGAACCTGTGGAAATAGTTGAGTTATTCATGGCAAATGCAAGAAAGGAGATCTTCCAACTAGTGCTCAGAAGGGTCAAGCAGTCCCTAAGTAGCAACCTAGAGAGAGAGGGAACTTAGCAGATCATAAGAACTTAGGTACCCACGGTTCAGCAGACAGCATGAACTTCCTGTTCACATCAGTCCCCCCTTTCCTCTCAAGTCCCATGGGGGTGTTGTGGCTGTGGGCCCGGGTGGGTGCTGTGCACAGGGGCCTGTTCCCAGCTCAGCAACACTGAGCTTAGGTACACTCCACCATCCCCCACCCCAACATCTTACAGGAGGACCTGCCCATCCTCCCTTCCAGACAGTCCCATTATCTTTATTACCCTGGAGTGTAGACAGATCTTCTCTGCGCTGGAGTTGGAGTTGTTCCCTGTCTTTACTCTGCTGATCAGGAATCAAATGTGCCTTTGGAGCAGGATACTGTCTCTTGCTTCCTACGCTGTTTGTTAAAGGAAACTTCCCAGAAAAGACAGTCTGGCAATCAGACTTGCAGAAACAACATGGAGAATTATCTCCCCACACTGAGGACTCTCGGGCTCCCTTGGCTCTCCTTCCGATTTAAACAGAGCAAGTCCTACGTATTTTTCTTATTGCTGTTATGTTCTTAAAAGCACCACTTTCCCCTTCTACTCGCCTGGATGGCTTTCTGCTACTTACTTTAAAGCTGCGGAATTGGCACAAAACTGTAAAACCTAGGCTGTGATCAGAATGTGGGAACTTGAATGACAGGTGAAAGTTATAATCAAACGTGAAACCCTGATACTTGGATGCCATGGTGCGTGCGTGCGTGCGTGCGTGCTACGTTGCTTCCGTCATGTCTGACTCTTGGCAACTCTGTGGTCCGTAGCTCACCAGGCTCCTCTGTCCATGGGATTCTCCAGATAAGAATACTGGAGTGGGTTGCCATGCCCTCCTCCAAGAGATCTTCCCAACGCAGGGATTGAACCCATGTCTCTTTACGTCTCCTGCCATGGCACTTGACCAATTATGCTTGGCCAAGTACCATTATACTTGGTTCAGTTATGCTTCTGTTCATTTGGGGCATGACTATCCAAGATACGGGAAATTATTTCTGTTCGTTGCCTCCAGGATACTTAATGGAGCATTGACTTGGAAACCAGAGTTCTGGGACCGGCGTCTGAACTAGCCCTTGTCCCACCGTCGTCTCTTGCAACACTTGCTCCGTCATTCTTAGCACACAGCACAATTTGTCCTTGCGTCTTGTGTGTATGTGTGTGACTTTGCCCTTACCAGACTATAAGCTCCATTAAGAATTATTTCTGTTTTGTTCACTACAGCAAACCTAGCCTGACCTAGCAGGTGCTTAAGAAATACTGATTGGACAAATTAAATATAGGTTTTGGACTCTTATTGTAAAGAGGCTTGAATAACATGTCAAGGAGTTTGTACTTTTGTGGCTAACAATAGTTAATAATATAGAGTAAAGAGTTAGTCACTCTGTTGTTTCTGACTCTTTGTGACCGCATGGACTGTAGCCTGCCAGGCTCCTCTGTCCATGGAAATTTACAGGCAAGAATACTGAAGTGGGTAGCCATTCCCTTCTCCAGAGTGTTTTCCTGACCCAGGGATAGAACTCAGGTCTCCTGCATTGCAGGCAGATTCTTTACCGTCTGAATCAGGAAAGTCCATCTACCATAGAATTTTTACTGATTACTAAACTATCTTTGTTATTTTCTTGTACAAGTGCTATCACCTAGCTGGAGGCCATAGATCTGCATATGCCTTGGGAAAACATCTTAGTGTGTGCCCAAGCAGCGTTCTGAACTTGCGCCGACCCAGCATTCCAAGGTCTACACTATATTTTTCCTTAGCTTAGCAGGGTATGCCGACCCCAGCTAATCAACCCGATGTACTTTTATTTGGGTTATGCTGTATTGCTATATTTTGCTTTTATTCTTTTCCCATGGTGATTTTCTCATGGCTTAGCCAGAGCAACAGGCGGCTGACTATTAACCCCTGCAGATGCCAATGAGACATCCCACAGAAATTGTCCACCTGGCAATGGAAAATGCTGATCTGGAAAATGCTGGAGCTTGGCTGAGTGGTCTGTTCAAAAACAGTTCGGTTCAGTTCAGTTCAGTCGCTCAGTCGTGTCCAACTCTTTGCTACCCCATGAATCACAGCACGCCAGGCCTCCCTGTCCATCACCAACTCCCAGAGTTCACTCAAACTCACGTCCATCAAGTCGGTGATGCCATCCAGCCATCTCATCCTCTGTCATCCCCTTCTCCTCCTGCCCCCAATCCCTCCCAGCATCAGAGTCTTTTCCAGTGAGTCAACTCTTCACATGAGGTGGCCAAAGTACTAGAGTTTCAGCTTTAGCATCATTCCTTCCAAAGAACACCCAGGACTGATCTCCTTTAGAATGGACTGGTTGGATCTCCTTGCAGTCCAAGGGACTCTCAAGAGTCTTCTCCAACACTACAGTTCAAAAGCATCAATTCTTCAGCACTCAGCTTTCTTCACAGTCCAACTCTCACATCCATACATGACTACTGGAAAAACCATAGCCTTGACTAGACGGACCTTTGTTGGCAAAGTACTGTCTCTGCTTTTGAATATGCTATCTAGGTTGGTCATAACTTTCCTTCCAAGGAGTAAGCGTCTTTTAATTTCATGGCTGCAGTCACCATCTGCAGTGATTTTGGAGCCCCCCAAAATAAAGTCTGACACTGTTTCCACTGTTTCCCCATCTATTTGCCATGAAGTGATGGGACCAGATGCCATGATCTTCGTTTTCTGAATGTTGAGCTTTAAGCTAACTTTTTCACTCTCCTCTTTCACTTTCATCAAGAAGCGTTTTAGTTCTTCTTCACTTTCTTCCATAAGGTGGTGTCATCTGCATATCTGAGGTTATTGATATTTCTCCCAGCAATCTTGATTCCAGCTTGTGCGTCTTCCAGCCCAGTGTTTCTTATGATGTACTCTGCATATAAGTTAAATAAGCAGGGTGACAATATACAGCCTTGATGTACTCCTTTTCCTATTTGGAACCAGTCTGTTGTTCCATGTCCAGTTCTAACTGTTGCTTCCTGACCTGCATACAGGTTTCTCAAGAGGCAGGTCAGGTGGTCTGGTATTCCCATTTCTTTCAGTGGTAGGGTCAATTTTCCAGGGTGGTTCTTGTATTGTTAATGGCTGAGTTAAGTTTTCATGAACTGAGGTATATGGTCCCTGTCACTGTATGTCTCAGAGTCCCAGGCTAGCCCCTCACTAAGGTGTGGATGTAGTTTACTGGCTGGTCCCCTGGTGAGCCCAATGCCTGGATGTGAGTGCCTGCAGACAAAGCCCCAGGTGTGTGGGATCCTGAGTTCTGAGAGAGTGAGAGGATGTGTTCAGAGGGGCCTAAGGGTTGATTTGTGCAGGCATCAAGCCCACGGGGCAGGGACAAGGCTCAGGAGATGGGCAGGCCTGAAATGCAGCAAGAACAACCCTCCTGGAATTCCTGCAGGGGAGCCTTCACGTGCACGTTAAGTTGCTTCAGTCAATCAGTTCAGTTGCTCAGTCGTGTCCAACTCTTTGCAACTCCATGGACTGCAGCACACCAGGCTTCCCTGTCCATCACCAACTCATGTCCATTGAGTCGGCAATGCCATCCAACCATCTCATCCTCTGTTGTCCCCTTCTCCTGCCTTCAATCTTTCCCAGCATCAAGTCTTCCAGTGAGTCAGTTCTTCTTATCAGGTGGTCAAAGTATCGGAGTTTCAGCTTCCAATGAATATTCAGGACTGATTTCCTTTGGGATTGACTGGCTTGATCTCCTTGCAGTTCAAGGGACTCTCAAGAATCTTCTCCAACACCACAGTTCAAAAGCATCAATTCTTCAGCACTCAGCTTTCTTTATAGTCCAACTCTCACATCCATACATGACTACTGGAAAAATCATAGCTTTGACTAGATGGACTTTTGTCAGCAAAGTAATGGTCTCTGCTTTTTAATATGCTGTCTAGGTTGGTCATAGCTTTTCTTCCAAGGAGCAAGCATCTTTTAATTTCATGGCTGCAGTCACCATCTGCAGTGATTTTGGAGCCCAAGAAAATAAAGCCTGTTACCATTTCCATTGTTTCTCCATCTATTTGCCATGAAGTGATGGGACCGGATGCCATGATCTTTTTTTTTTGAAAGTTGAGTTTTAAGTCAACTTTTTCACTCTCCTCTTTCACTTTCATCAAGAGGCTCTTTAGTTCCTCTTCACTTTCTTCCATAAGGGTGGTGTCATCTGTGTATCTGAGGTTACTGGTATTTCTCCTGGCAGTCTTTTTTTTTTTTTTTAATATTTATTTATTTGGCTGTGCCAGGAACTAGTTGTGGCACATGAACTCTTGGTTGCAGCATGCGAACCCTTGGTTGCAGCATGTGGGATCTAGCTCCCCAACCAGGGATTGAACTCAGGGCCTCTGCATTGGGAGCTCAGAATCCTAATCACTGGACCACCAGTGAAGTCCCTCTCCTGGCAGTGTTGATTCCAGCTTGTGCTTCATCCAGCCTGGCATTTCTCATGATGTACTCTGCATAGAAGTTAAATAAGCAGGGTGACAATATACAGCCTTGACGTACTCCTTTCCCAATTTGGAGCCACTCTGTTGTTCCATGTCTGGTTCTAACTGTTGTGTCCAACTCTTTGTGACTCTATAGACTTTAGCCTGCCAGGCTCCTCTGTCCATGGGATTCTCCAGGCAAGAATACTGGGTTGGGTTGCCATGCCTTCCTCCAGGGGATCTTCCTGACCCAGGGACTGATCCCACGTCTCTTATGTTTCCTGCATTAGCAGGTGGGTTCTTTATCACTAGTGCCATCTGGGAAGCCTGGGGAGACTTTGGGGTGGCTCTTTCATGTGGATGGATTAGAGCAGGGGTCCCCAGGTTACAGCACTGGTCCGTGGCCTGTTAGGAACCAGACCACACAGCAGGAGGTGAGTGGTAGGCAAGTGAGCCAAGCTTCATCTGTATTTACAGTCTCTCCCTATGACTTGTATTACCACCCGCACTCAGGAGAACAAGCTTAGGGCTCCCACTGCTTCTGCATTATGGTGGTATAATTATTTCATTATATATCACAATGTAATAATAATAGAAATAAAGTGCACAATAAATGTCATGTGCTTGAATCATCCCCGGACCATCCCCCCACCGCTTCTTGGTCCATGGGAAGATTGTCTTCTGTGGAACTGGTCCCTGGTGCCAAAAAGGTTGGGGACTCCTGGGTTAGAGTGAGTTCGAAATTGGAGGCTAACAGCTAATGGTTTTCAAGTTTTTTATGTTTTTATTTAAAGTAAAAATAAGCTCACAATAATGGTCTTTGCTCTGTTTTCTGCTTCCCACCCATCAGATTTGCACAGGGAGAAACGCGCACTTCCTATGGTTTCCTGCCCCACCCACGTTTTTGTTTTGTTCCATTCTGGGTCTGGTATTGGTCCATTCTAACTGGAAGCGTGGAGATCGCCTCCTCAACCCCCACCTGGTAGGCAGCAGGGGCCGTGGGAAACCTGGAAGACCTTGTGCAATCCAGGGCTTCTGCGACAGCACTTGGCTCACCCCCCTCCCCTTCTCTCCTCATTAACTTGAGTCTCTGAGACGGAGCCCATGTGAAGAACACCCAGTCACTTCTATTTTCAACCTGTCCTTAGCACCGGATGATCTTGACAAGTTGCCCTTTTTCAGAAAAACATCCGTCATGAAATGCAGGTATCAAGTCTCATTGAGGGCTCTTCTGCCCCACAAAGGCTTAGGGAAAACTTGACCTGAAACCCAGTTCCTGACACTGTGAGTTCAACATGGCCCCTGCTCCGGCCCCCTTCTCCTCTGCCCCCCTCACCCCTGCTCCGGCCCCCTTCTCCTCTGCCCCCCTCACCCCTGCTCCGGCCCCCTTCTCCTCTGCCCCCCTCACCCCTGCTCCGGCCCCCTTCTCCTCTGCCCCCCTCACCCCTGCTCCGGCCCCCTTCTCCTCTGCCCCCCTCACCCCTGCTCTGGCCCCCTTCTCCTCTGCCCCCCTCACCCCTGCTCTGGCCCCCTTCTCCTCTGCCCCCCTCACCCCTGCTCTGGCCCCCTGCTCCGGCCCCTTTCCTCTGCCTCCCTCACCCCTGCTCTGACCCCCTTCTCCTTCTCTGTCCCTGCTGCTGAATCATGCAGCCTCCTCACTTTTATTCAAAATCCAACTTGGACTCTGAGTCTTGTCCTTGTTCCATTTCTACAACAAATCCAGTGGAAATCAGCATTTTCCTGGGCCTCTAGTTTTATTAATGATTTTATGAGAGGTGGCGGTCAGAGCAGGGACCACTTCAGCCATAACCGGCCCTCTGCCATGCCCCCAGCACCTCTTCATGTCCCACCAGCCCTGTGTCCTGCCCCTCCTGCCCCCCACCTCCTGCTGTGCATGGGATGAGGCCTTCGTGACTTTCCAAGGCCCTCGGTCCTCTTCTGCCCACACACATGCCAAGCATGTCAACGTGTGCCCACACCGTTAAATGTAGTTTCTGCTGCAAGAAATGAAAAGCATTCTTATAATTTCGCTTTTGAGGTTGACTATAAGTAGCTCATTCAATTCATGATTGCTCTGATTTCCCAGGAGTTATTCATTCACCTGTTTTTAAAAAGTGAGACAATGTATTAATAATTTACCATATAGAGTAAAGTATCTTTGAATATTGGGCTTCCTGGGTGGTTCGTTGGTAAAGAATCCGCCTGCCAAAGATCCCCTGGAGGAGGAAATGGCAACCTGCTTCAGTATTCTTGCCTGGAAAATTCAATGGACAGAGGAGCCTGGTGGGCTGTAATTCATGGCATTGCAAACAGTTGGATATGACTGAGTGAGCACATCTTTGAATATAAGATTTGAAAGTTATCAAGTCAGCATTATATATTTATAAACATTTACTTATACATTTGTTAATTTTAAACCTTAGAGTATTTCGGTACAGAAATGTAAGTCTTAGAGTATTTAGCTACAATAGGCATTGTAGCTCTGCTTTCCAGTGGATGAGACAGCTTTGGCAGGAGGCGTGTCTACAAGCAAGAACCTTTAGGAATAGAATCCAGTCCCAACCATGGCTCATCCCTTGCCAAGAGCAGCCCCATCAAGCCAATCCATTTACTCTTATGTCTTCTGGAATGATGATGAACACAATTATGTTTGTGTCATTACACATATTTTTGCAGAGCCCGTGCTTGCGTGCTAAGTCGCTTCAGTCATGTCCACCTCTTTGTGACCCTATGAACCATAGCCCACCAGGCTCCTCTGTCCATGGGATTCTCCAGGCAAGACTACTGGAGTGGGTTGCCATGCCCTCCTCCAGGGGATCCCAACTAAGCTTTAAAATAGCCATGAAGTGCATTCCTCCTACAGGGATTTCATCAGGCACCTTAAGCAGCCTTTAAGAGAATATATCACTTGGGGGTCGGCTTGGTTTCAAGTGTGGAAGAGGAGACTACGGGCATCCTGGCAGGGGCAGTAGCCTGGGCAGAGGTGTGGAGGCAGGGGCTGCACTGAGCCAAGTCTGACCGCCATGGAAGCCATGCTGAACACTTGGGACCTTACTGCACAGGTCATGAGGAAGAAGTGACATTCCAGGAACTGGCTCAGTTGACAGACTGAGAGTCACATAGGGTGAACATCCTTAATTCTTTTTCTCAGCTTCCTCCCCTCTATCCTTTCAGGCATTTTTTTTTTTTTTGGTAAGGAGAGACTTTATTCAAAAGGATTATTGCACTTCAGGAAAGGGGCTTATTGCACTATTGGGAGGGGAGAGCATTATGGAGTGTGCTCCATTTGTAAGATCTGCAAGTTTTTGAAAGGTCAGGCAGAAAAGGGCCTTTTTGTCATGGAAGGAGTCAGCAAGGCTAGAAGGAGAGTGAGATGAGAGGCTGGCTTGACTCGACCAGGAAAAGTTTTCCTTGAGGTCCGTTGGAAAGGGACTTCTCCCCACCCCACCCCCATGCCAGGCTGCCTGCCGGATCTTAGCTCCCCAACCAGGGATGGAACCCATGCCCCGTAATGGAAGTGTGGAGTACTAATCACTGGACCACCAGGGAAGTCGCAGGAGTGGGCTTCTTGGTAGGAGCTCAAGGGTTTTTTAACATCACTGTTTTTATTAACAGGTAGATGAGTGCAGGTACCCAGTAAGCCCCACAGGAGACTTAGTGTAAGCAGAACTGATGGAATAAGCACCAGACATCATTTGGAGTTTTCAGTGACCACTGGTGCTCCATGTACTTTATGTTTGGATTATTCAGTGTTTTTCCCATCCTTTAATGTTAGGTCTCTTCAGCCAAATGATAAGGTTGAACAGGGTGGAAATTACAGGGTGTGGATCACAGCGGGTGTTTAGTAGAAGCCGTCACTTCCATTTGTGCTGCAAGGTCTCCCAGAGGTGGCTCTTTTTTCCTTTTGTTTTATGGGGGTTTTTCCCTCTGCATTTTATTTATCATGCTTTTTCTTTGCTTGCATGTTTCATTTTTGTCTCCTTTCTTCCATCCATGGAGTTGATAGGAGATTTTTTTCCCAGTGATTTTTTTTTTTTTTTTTTTTAGAAAAGTGGTAGCCTATGTTTAAAACTCAGATTCCTCATAAAACTCAGAAATCCCAGTTTTGTTTGCAAGTTGACACACAGGACCCTGGACAGTATTCCCATGGCAGAAGTCCATGAGCACTGCCTTCTTTGGATAGTTATTCTCTCACCAGTTTGCCCCAGGCCCCACTATGCTCTATTGTCTCTCCTACTCTGTAGAAGGATCAGTTATCCTTTCATTTGAGCTGTTGTTTTCCTATATCTGCTGTTTATTCATGTGTATGACTTTGCCGGCCCCAGAAGGTGTTTAAATTTGTTACCATATTTTAAGTGGAAAATTAAGTGGACTTACATTTGTTATCATGACTGATATATTTTAATTCCTGTCTGCCCGAGTCTTTGGTGCTCTCTGTTTGTCCCACAAGATCGGTTTCTTCTCTCCTTTCTTGTCTTCTTTTGGGTTGATTGAGTTTGTTGTCTCACTCCAATTTTTTCTTCCTGTACCACTCTGAAAATTATACTGGTTTTTATCAGTCTAAAAAACTGATCATGGTTAACTGTCAGTTTTTTATACTTTAAAAACTTTAGTGGTTAACCTAGTAATTGTGACTTTAACTCACCGAATTCTAAAGTGATCAATAGCTTTATTCTGAACAACATCCTCCCTTTTCTACCCTGCCCCCGCTTGGATGTTAGTGGTTTTATATATTTTAAGTCTATATATTTCTTTTCTTTTAGAATCTCATAAAGCATTACTTCTTTTATGCTTCTGTAGAGTCAATGCTTGTACTGATTTATCATTTTCAGAAAATATTCACCATTTTCTGTCTTCTTCATTCTTTCTTATAGTTTGGGATCTTATATCTTTTATCTTCTTGTATCCTCTCAATTCCTTCTTCTAGGTCCTTTTAGATGTCTTACATCTCTGTCAATTTCCTTGACTTGAACTATAGTCTTTAAATTTCCTTTAATGAATATCTGCCCATGGTAATTTTTTTTTTTTCTGATTTTATTTATCTTTTCACCTCTCATCTGAGTGTTCTTTTTTCCTTCTCCTCCCTGCTTTTACTTTGGAAAGTATACATTACATTTCTTCTTCCCATCTCCACTCTTATTTCCCTTAAAGTTATAATTAAAATTATAATGTGCATGCTTAGCTTTAAAAAACTTTTTAAAAAGTTTGTTTATTGCACTGGGTCCTCGTTGCTGTGTGCAGGCTTTCTCTAATTGCAGAGAGTGGAGGCTACTCCTGGTTGCGGTGTGCGGGCTTCTCTGGTTGCGGTGTGTGGGCCTTTCGTTGTGGTGGCTTCTCTCATTGCGGAGCTTGGGCTTTAGGCTTCACGGGCTTCAGTGGTTGCTGCATGTGGGTTCAGTAGTTGTGGTGCACAGGCTTAGTTGCCCTAAAGTACGTGGGATCTTCCTAAACCAGGGATAGAACCAGTGTCCTCTGCATTGCAAGGCAGATTCTTAACCACTGGACTACCAGGGAAGCCCCTAAAATCTCTTTAGAAATTCTTCAAAATAGATATTCTACCAAACAACACAAGGACATTAAAATACTTTAAGATAATCATACTTCCATATTATTGCTATCCAATATTTTAGTTCCAAGTCATTTATAATGTCTCCCCTCCATTAATCTTAAAAAAAACTTAAACAGCATGGTTATTTACAAACTGACTATCATCTCTATTATTGTCTTTGCTCATCATTGTTTATCTTACTTTTTTCTATGTTTAATTTACTTTAAATTGAAATATATTATTGTTATTCACTATTTTCTTTCAGGGAGCCTTGAATTGGGAATTCTTTTCTTTGTATAGATATGTCTATATTTTACTCCCATTTTTAAATAATTGTATTTATCTTTGAGTGTGCTGGGTCTTTGCTGCGTGGACTTCTCTCGAGCTGTGCAGAGTGAGGGCTCCTCTAGTTGCAGTGCGTGGGCTGCTCATTGTGGTGACTCCTCTTGTTGTGGAGCACAGGCTCCAGGGTGCGTGGGCTCAGTGGTTGCAGCTCCTGGGCTGTAGAGCACAGGCTGTAGGGCGCATGGGCTCAGTGGCTGCAGCTCCTGGGCTCTAGAGCACGGGCTCAGTAGTTGTGGTACATGGGCTTAGTTGCTCCGCAGCATGTGGGATCTTCTCAGATCACGTTTGAACTCATGTCTTCTGCATTGATAGATTCTTTACCACTGAGCCACCAGGGAAGCCCTCACCCACATTTCTGAGCAATAATTTAGTTAGATAGAGAATATTAGTTTGACACATTTATTTTTTTTACCACTTGAGTATGTTATTCCATTATCTTCTTGCTTCTGTGTCATTAATGAAAATTCTGGTCCTGATCTAATTGCCATTATTTGGTTGGTAACCTCTTTTTTCTATCTGATTGCTTCATGATTTTCTCTTTGGCCCTGGGGTGTGTGTGGTTCTTTTGAATCCTGCTTGGAACTTGTGATGATTGAAATAAACATCACAGGTAGCACTTTATTCTGTCAAATTCTCAGTAATTGTCTTTTTAATGTTTCCTCTTCTACATCTTTCTCCTGGAACTCCAATTAAAAGTATATTTTATTTTGTCAACACACTCTCCATGTCTTGTAACCTCTCTTTTACATTTTTCTATTTCTTTTTTTCTTTCTTGACTATATTATGAGTACTTTCTTTCCATCTTCCATGATACGGATTCTCTTTTTAGCTATATCTATTATTTAATGTAACACTGTATTTTTCACTTTAAAATTTCTACTTAGTTCTTTTTTTCTTTCCAAAGCTGTCATTTCTTTTTTCATAGAGGCTTGTTCTTTTATTATAGTTTTTATTCCTTCTTTTACATTAAAAATACCTTTAAACATACTTAGTTTATAGTTCCATCAGATTATTCTTTTTTTTTTAAATTTTTTGCTGTGCTGGGTCTTCATTGCTTTGGGCAGACTTTCTCTAGTTGTGGTGAGCAAGGGGCTACTCTTGCTTGTGGCCCATCAGATTATTCTATTACCATCAGTTCTTGAGGTGCTAATGCTTCTGCTTCCTATGCACATGGCCTCTCTGACTGGTTTGTTTCTTTGTCTGGTTTATTCATCAGGACTTGTTTATTCTGAGAGAGCCTTACATGAGTCTGGGCTATGAAAATATTTCTCCAGGGCATTTTGGTCCTGACTATATTTTTTTGGTAATTTATCAGCTCCGGATTCTTGCACAATTTAAACAGTGTAAATCTGGGTCACACACTTGTACAGGTCACAGGCTTGATGTTTTATTTTTTCATGAAATATATACAATTTTTTCATCTTGAGACTAGGATAGAATATACTCTGAGTGCCTAGGGAGTGGTAGTAGTTTGTCTAGTCCTACACTCATGTGGAGGGAGGTTTTCAAGAATTTTGACTGTATGTAGTTATGTTGGTTCCAGTCCCCTACCTTGCCTGGGTCTAGGCTACATCACCTCTCCTCACCTGAACATTAACATCCCAGTTCTAGGCCCCCATGCAACTGAATCCAGATTCAGCTAGTTTTGCAGCATTTTGCTCTCATGCCTCCTGCTTTGGGCTTTCTCTCTTCATTTGTGGCCTGTGTTTTTAAAAAGTTATATTTTATAGGTCTGTGAGGTATATTCTCAAGATGATCACATTGCTGCTGCTGCTGCTGCTAAGTTGCTTCAGTCATGTCCGACTCTGTGCGGCCCCATAGATGGCAGCCCACCAGGCTCCCTGTCCCTGGGATTCTTCAGGCAAGAACACTGGAATGGGTTGCCATTTCCTTCTCCAATTCATGAAAGTGAAAAGTGAAAGTGAAGTTGCTCAGTCGTGTCCGATTCTTCGAGACCCCATGGACTACAGCCCACCAGGCTCCTCCGTTCATGGGATTTTCCAGGCAAGAGTACTGGAGTGGGGTGCCATTGCCTTCTCCGATGATCATATTAGGTTATATTTTATGTTTGTTTGGAACTGAAAGAAGATCTAGGTGATTTTTATATGATGTTTTAAAATATATTAATATCTTTATAAACTTTTTATTGGCTACGTATTATGGGCCTTTTTTTTTCTTTTTTAAATTAGAGGATAATCGCTTTACAATGTTGTGTTGGTTTCTGCTGTACAACAACGTGAATTGGCCATATGTCCCCTCCCCCTTGAACCTTCCTCCCACTACCTACCCCATCCCACCCCTCTAGCTTGTCACAGAGTACTGGGTTGACCTCCCTGTGCTATATAATAACTTCCCATTAGCTATCTGTTTTACATAAGATAATGTATATGTTTCGATGCTACTCTCTCAATATGTCCCTCCCTCTTCTTCCCCTGGTGCTGGGGTACAATACTAAACAAAACAAGGTCTTTGTACAGTTTACATTCTCAAGAGGAAGACAAAACAAAGAATAAATAAAAGTGTAGTGTCAGGGGGAGCTATGAGGAAAGTCACAGCAGGCTAATGAGAGAGAGAGACTGGGTTGGTAGGGTGTGCTATATTTAGGACAGCAAAGGAAGCCTCTGTGAGGAGGTGATGTTTGAGCCGAGGTTCACGTGAAGTGATGCAGAGCCATGCTGACGCCTGGGGTGTCAGTCTGGGTCCTCCAAGGAGCAGACACCAAGGCAGGACTAGCCACACAAGAGATTTATGACGGCAACGCCTGTGAACAAGACAAGCGTCCAGTGCAAAGTGCAGGTGTGGGTCTCCTTTAGCAGAAATGACATATTCAAGTCAGGTACAGCAAAGCCTTCAGTCAAGTGCAGGGCCTTTCTGAGTGCTCTGCTCTGACTAGGAAAGGAAACAGGGAGGGAGCTGGTCGGAGCCTGGGAGAGCTGTCAGACTGTGACTTGAGTGAAGAGAGGGGAGGGCAGAGGCTGAGGGGAAGCATCCTGGAGTTCTAGCTGCTCTAAGAGAGTTTGGCAAAGTTGTTAAAAAGCCTTTGAGCCAAAGGCCCCTATTAGGTGAATTTTTCATCTCCCAAGAATAGGCTTGTCTTGGTCATCTTGCCCCACCCAGTCACTAACCTGGAGTAGCTTATGGAGGGTGTGACTTTATCACACATGCAGGGATGGATTTCAGAGCACAGTATCCATGACTCCCAGTTGCTTATGGGTCTTTGTTGTGGCACATGGGCTTTCTCTGGTTGCAGCATGCAGGAGCTTTTCTATTTGCAGCGTGCAGGCTTCTCTAGTTGTGGAACACGGGTTCTAGAGTGCCTGGGCTCAGTCGTTGCAGTGTGCAGGTTTAGGTGCCCTGTGGCATGTGGGATCTTAGTTCCCTGACCAGGGCTCACACCTGTGTCCCCTGCATTGGAAGGCAGATTCTTAACCACTGGACCCACTAGGGAAGTCCCCGTATTCTTTAAGCACCACTCTGGCTATGGTCTGGAAATACATTGCAGAAGAACAGAATTGGAAGCAGGGTAACAAATTAGGTCCATTGTAACTCCCCAGGAAAGAGGGGATGGTGGCTTGGCTGGGAGTAGTCACTGTGGAGGTGGTGAGAAGTGGGGGATGTGGTGATTTGAAGGTACACTGTATAATTTACTGATGGATTAGGTGAGCAGTTAGAGGAAAAGAGGAGAGTCAAGAATGATCTCTCTTTTCTGTCTTTTTTGTTTGTCTGTTTGCCTATAGCAACTAGATAACCACAGTTGTTATTTTCTGAGATGGGAACACTGTGTGAGGTGCTTATCTGGAGATTACAGAAATGAAAATCTATTGTAGACCTCTGCTGTGTTTTAGAAGTCTCACATGGTTTTGCAACTTGCTTTTTCATTTTTGTGGGCTTCTTTCCATTTCAATACAGATATATTGCCTCATTATATTTTAAGGGCTGCCCAGTATTTCTTGTCTGGATGTGTCATTCTTGATTGAACTAGCTCCCTCAGGATGGACTTTTGGGTTATTTCCATTTTTTTTTTTTTTTTGGTGTGATTGTAAACCATGATGCTTAAAAATGATATTCTTTATCCCTTGCCACATAACAAGACATCCCAAAACTTAGTGGCTTAAACACAACAACATGTAATATGTCTCAGTATCTCTGGGTCAGGAGTCAGAGCACAGCCTAGCTGAATTCTCCGGTTCAAGATCTCTCTCCAGGCTGAAGCCAAGGTGCAGGCTGGGGATACGGGGTGGAGGAATCTGCTTCTGAGTTGACTCAGTGGTTATGGGCTGGATTCAGTTGCTGATGGACTCTTGGCCCGAGGGCCTTCATTCCTCACCGGCTATTGACTCTCAGAGGGAGAACTCACAGCATGGCAGCTGACTTCATCAAAATGGACAGATGAGAGAGTGGAAGAATTTGTAAGCGCGACAAAAATCACAGTCTTTAAAATCTCAGAAACGCACCCCATCCCTTTTGCTGTATTCTATTCACTAGAAGTCAATCACTAGGTCCCTCACTCAGGCAGAGAGGATTACTCAAGTGCCATGGATACCTGAGGGCTTCCCAGGTAGCACTAGCGGTAAAGAAGCTGCCTGCCAATGCAGGAGCAGGAGACACGGGTTTGATCCTTGGGTCAGGAAGATCCCCTGGAGGAGAGCAGGAGACTGAGATCATTGAAGGCCATCTTAGAGGTCTGCCTATCACTATAGCCCTGTAGAGTTGTCTTTTGATAGATTATTAAAGGTGGATTTGCTGAAGGAAAGCATTAGTCGCTGAGTTGTGTCCAACTCTTTGCAACCCCATGGACTGTAGCCCACCAGGATCCTCTGTCCATGGGGATTCTCCAGAAAAGAATACTGAAGTGCATAACCATTCCCTTCTCCGAGGGATCTTCTTGACCCAGGGATCGAACCTGGGTCTCCTGCCTCCTGGCAGGCAGATTTTTTTTACCGTCTGAACCACGAGGGAACCCCCTAGCTAAAGGAAAAGGTGTGCATATTTAACAAGTTCAAGAAAGGGAGTTCCCTGGTGGCCTAGTGGTTAGGATTCTGGGCTTTCACTGCCGTGGCTCTGGTTCAATTCTTGGTCAGGGACCTGAGATCCTGCAAGCTGCACCGCAACGGCCAAAACAAGTATAAGTAAATAAAATCAAGTTTCAAGTATAACTATAAGATTTCTTTTCAAAAGTGTTACTGCAGCTTTCAAAGTTCATCTTGATAGGACTATTTGCTATTACCTGAGAGGAAGAGGTTGTAAATCCTCAAAGAGCCTTTGCCAGATTTTTTCAGGAGGCTCTCTTCCCCTCCTGTCTTTTTGTTCTCGCCCCTCCAAAATGTCCCAGAACCGGAAGTAGCTGTGCATCTTGCAACAGAAATGACAGGAAGTTTCTAACCAGCAGGTACGAGCCATTCCGTCATTGTGGCTACTAATCTAGGGTATGCTGATGTGGGTTGTGCCACTGAGAAGTGTTATTGCCTTTACTTGTTTGCTGGCTTGAGTGAGCTTTTTGCAGCCAGCTTTGGTGAGAGAGATGAAAAAGCAATTCATGGGGAGGGTAGATTGAGCAGATGAGAACTAGGAAACACCACTTGAATCACTTCTAAATCCTCTGTCCTCAGGAGTTTCTGGTAGAGGAAGGATGAGGTGTAGGTTTATTTCTTCATTAGAAAGAATCTTTACTTAAAAGTACCCTCTTGTTTACTTGGATAGGGTTGGATGAAATGAGAATTGCTTTATCTCCTTCCCACACACTTTTGGTGGTTTTATAAAATTATCCATAAGTACTTCCTAAACCTAGATTATTATAAAGACGAAGCAAGAGTGTTCCAAGTATATGGCTGCCCTCAGGTCGGGTGCCCCAGCGGAAAGCTTAGGCTCTCTCTGCAGCTTAGGTCCCTTCCTAAGGGAAAATGCACACCAAGATCCCTTCCTCCTGTGAGCAAGGTGGACAGGGCTGCAGAGCTGGGGAGAGTGCGCGATCCCTGATGGTGCTGAGGGAACATATTGATGGGGTTCCTGTTTGTGGCTAGCTTCTTGGGTGGAGGAGGGACTGGAATTCCCCATGCTCTGTCCCGACTTTCCACTTTCAGGTCCCTGCGTGGCCCCCAAGAGACCCGAGGCCCTTCTTGAATGTAGATCAGTTTAGTGTGCTAGCTCTCAGGGCAGCAGCTCCATCTCTGCTTGTGATGCCAGCTTGGAAAACTTCTTGAACTGGGCATCTCCAGGGCCAAGGCCAGGCCTCCTTGCTGTCTGGGCCCTGGTGTGAGCCTGGTGCTGCAGGAGCCAATCTGGAGCGGCTTCACTTGCCAGCGGGACCGGTCCCCCCACAACCCCCCCTCCCCACCCCCTCCCCCATCGGCTCTCACCCAGGGGCCTGTGCAGGTTGGGCTCACATTTCACAAGATGATTCTGCTAGATGAGAAAAACATGTGCTTGAATCCGGACAGTGAGCCCAGCCATGTGGATTGCACTCCCTGCAGAAATGAGAACCTGAGTGCAGTGACCTTTCAAACGGAAATAAATTAGGACTCCTTGGCCATCCTTGCCCTGCTCTGTCAGGTTTTGTCTTTTTCTAGAAACCACTCTGGGTTAGGCCAAATTAAAGGAGAGGAAATAAGGCCCAGCTCATTGCATAATCACCCTCAACTTCTAGGATGTGGGGCCAGCCATCTTGTGATTTCAAATATAAATATTTGCAAACGGTTTCTGTCTTGATCAGTTATGTAAAAATCTGCGTTTAAGATATGCCGAGGTGGCTGTTAAATGTGTTTCCTTTTTTAGTGGGCCAGTCTTCTTTCTATGGAACTTTGTTTTTCAATTGTCAGCTATATTAAAGCTTTTGTTTTGTTTTTTTTAATTGACTGACAATTGGTGGGAGAAATGTTTGTGGTTATGCTTATTGGAGTTTTTATAGATTCCTATATCATTTTCTTCCAAAAGGAATTTGAGTCATTTAAACTGTTTAAACTCACGTAGTTGCTTTTGGCTTTTTTTTTCTTCTTAAGAATAAAATGTAGTTTAAAGAAAATAAAATGCAGTTCAGATAGTATTAAACACCTGCTTTGGTCTCCTGAGTGGTAGGTGGTTGCTGTTTTCCTAGGAGTGGTGACTGTGTTTCTGTTTTTCCTCTTTTTTCTTCGAACAAATAGAGGAAATCTCTAATGGAGGCTTTCTCAACAAGACATATTGATGAATGTAGAATCTTAAATGAAAAAGAAGTCAGTGAATGTGGCTTCTTGGCCTCCGTGCTTGGACCAAAAATAAAGCGAGCTCTCACCACAGGCGTTTGGCACAAGGCTGTTGTTTTCCACCAGTTTCCTTGAGCAGCACACTTCTCCGGACGAAAATTCCCCAGCCTTGGGAGATTTTAAAGGGCCTCCCACCAACCTTGTTTCATTGTTTTTGAGAAAAGTAGTGTCACCCTCATTTGTCATTAAAGAATAGTGTGGGAAAAATAAATAAACCGACCCAAAGAATAAAACAGGAAAAACAAAAACCACTCCCCTAAATGAATGAAAAAATTTACACCCATCACCCTTTTGTGGATTAGCTCCTTCCATGCAAGTTGGTTTAGAAACTACAAGATTTTTTTTTTCTTTTGATCTTTTTTTAGGGGGGTGGGTGGGTTGTCTTCTGTTTTTAACATTATTGGCAAGTCTACCCATTGTGCTTACATAAGAAAATAAAAATTAAGGTTTTGGTATTAAAACAGCACCTCTGGACTCAGGATGAGTTTTTCTGGAACTGCCCTGAGAAAGCTTGATTTCCTGTCATAAGATAGTAGGCATAAATGTCCAATCAACACAGGCTTTCTAGCTGGCTTCTCTGAAGAAGCCTCCTAAACTGGGCTACTGCCCTCCTGAAAGGCTCCTCTGCCTAGTGGCAGGAGGGAGGTGTCAGAGCACCAGACTTGACCAGAAATTTCCTGCTGTTCCTCACTCCCAGGACTGGCCGAGGTGGGTCAGACTCTTGAAGAACCACTGCCTTACTGACTGCCTACTGTGTGCCAGACCCACTGTGGACCTCTTCTCATCTCCTGTCTTATTCCATCACTTTTTTATATTTTTCTATAATTTGGTCCTGCATAAGACATCATTTAGGGGAAAAAAAGACTATGTTGCTTTAAAGAAAAAAAAGAATAACCACAGGGGAATTAAAGAAAAATTGTAATATATAATATATATGTGTATATATATATGATATATACATAAAATATATGCATGTGTGTATATATATATATATTGTTGTTTGTTGTTTAGTCACTAAGTCATGTCTGACTCTTTTGAGACCCCAGGGACTACAGCCTGCCAGGCTCCTCTGTCCATGGGATTTCCAAGCAAGAATACTGGAGTGGGTTGCCATTTCCTTCTCCAGGGGATCTTCCGAACCCAGGGATCAAATCTGTGTCTTCTTCATTGGCAGGTGGATTCTTTACCTCTGAGCCACCAGGGAAGCCCCAATATATACATACATATATATATAGAGAGATTATGTATATATATATGCATATATATATATATATATATAGGCCTCCCAGGAGACATAAGAGACAGAAGTTCAATCCCAGGGTCAGGAAGATCCCCTGGAGAAGAAAATAGCAACACACTCCAGTATTCTTGCCTAGAGAATCCAATGGACAGTGGAGCCTGGTGGGCTATAGTCCATAGGGTCGCAAAGAGTCGGACACGACTGAAGCAACTTAGCATACACGCACACTGCTAAGTTAGGAGCAGTGACCCATCTTCTGCATTGGCAGGTGGATTCTTTACTACTGAGCCACCAGGGAAGCCCCAGTACGTATGTGTATAGCTTCAGTTGAAGTATTGAAAGTTATACTGAAGTTGCGGGCAGTTTTGAAGGGCAGCTAGGTATCACATTTGGGTAAACATTTAAGAGGTTTGTGGCTTAGTGGAAAGAGCACTGGCATCAAGGTTCAGACTTTGTTTCAGCTCCAATCCGGCCTAATTGTGGGCCTCACCTCATTTTTCTGGGGATTAGGTGTGTTTGTTTCTGGTTTTGTGTTGAGTACATTAAGAGGATGAATTAAGTGATTTTCTCAGGCTCTTCCTGCTGTGAAACCCTTCCCACAATGATCTTGCTCCCAGGCCTGCCCAGCATATCCATGGTACATGGATGGTAGGATCTTGGCTTGAGGAGAATGGGTTTAAGGTGTTCCGGGTGACATATGGAGACAGGTTAGGGGCCAGGATCCTTGCTGCCATGTCTCGCTGTGAAGGGCTGTGAAGGGTGGATCTGGCAGAGGTGGAAGCTGGACGTGGGCACCAATGTCACAGAAGTAAAGTTTGCACTAAAGAAGGTGATGTGATATGTTTTCTTCTTATATACATATATTTAAAAAAAAAAATTCTCCAAGCTGATTTCCCTCCTCTCTTCCCCATTATTTTTCCTTTGAGGTATATTTTTTAAACTTATTTTCTTCATTCATACATTTATTTAATATATATTTCAGTGTCTTTTTGGTTTGGACACAATGCTAAAAGTTAGAGCTCTAACTGTAAAACAAAAATGAGTAGACTTCATGGCCTCATGGATCTCACAGCTTAATTAAAATCAAGAAATTATTTCAGTAATACTAGATGCCAGAATAGATGGAACTATATCAAAGTTTTGAGTGACTATAGATTAGAAATCTAGCAAGTAGAACCAAAATGTCTTAAATTTTTTAGCTAAGCAAAAATGTATAACTTTTCTAAAATATATATTATATTATACATACTATTTATTTATATATGTGTACAAAGCTTTTCCAAATAGGTTCCAAATAGGAAAAGGAGTATGTCAAGGCTGTATATTGTCATCCTGCTTATTTAACTTATATGCAGAGTACATCATGAGAAACGCTGGGCTGGAAGAAGCACAAGCTGGAATCAAGATTGCCAGGAGAAATATCAATAACCTCAGATATGCAGATGACACCACCCTTATGGCAGAAAGTGAAGAGGAACTCAAAAGCCTCTTGATGAAATTGAAAGAGGAGAGTGAAAAAGTTAGCTTAAAGCTCAACATTCAGAAAACGAAGATCATGGCATCCGGTCCCATCACTTCATGGCAAATAGATGGGGAAACAGTGGAAACAGTGTCAGACTTTATTTTTGGGGGCTCCAAAATCACTGCAGATGGTGACTGCATCCATGAAATTAAAAGACGCTTACTCCTTGAAAGGAAAGTTATGACCAACCTAGATAGCGTATTCAAAAGCAGAGACAGTACTTTGCCAACAAAGGTTCGTCTAGTCAAGGCTATGGTTTTTCCTGTGGTCATGTATGGATGTGAGAGTTGGACTGTGAAGAAGGCTGAGCACCGAAGAATTGATGCTTCTGAACTGTGGTGTTGGAGAAGACTCTTGAGAGTCCCTTGGACTGCAAGGAGGTCCAACCAGTCCATCCTAAAGGAAATTAGCCCTGGGATTTCTTTGGAAGGAATGATGCTAAAGCTGAAACTCCAGTACTTTGGCCACCTCATGCAAAGAGTTGACTCATTGGAAAAGACTCTGATGCTGGGAGGGATTGGGGGCAGGAGGAGAAGGGGATGACAGAGGATGATATGGCTGGATGGCATCACCGATTCGATGGACGTGAGTCTGGGTGAACTCTGGGAGTTGGTGATGGACAGGGAGGCCTGGTGTGCTGCAATTCATGGGGTCGCAAAGAGTCGGACACGACTGAGCGACTGAACTAAACTGACAAAGCTTTTCTATTATACTTGATAAAGAACAATGATAAAAGAGATAGAGAAACTGGGAAACATAAACTAAATGAATTGGGAGCATTACTTATGAAATAGAAAAAGGGAAACAAACTTGATAAAAGATCATCATGTAATCCAGTTGTTTTTATTTTTTATTTTTTTTTAATTTATTTATTTTAATTGGAGGCTAATTACTTTACAATATTATAGTGGTTTTGCCATATATTGACATGATCCAGTTGTTTTTAAACATGGCTGCTCATTAGAATCATATCTGGTGCTTTGGAGAAAAACAATTCCTGGGCATTAAACTTATTTTTTAAACAAAATACAGAGGTTAGAGTTAGAGGCCTCTGTAGCATCATGCAAAGATGGCTACAAAGATCTACTGTGAGTTGTGAAACATTCTTTTAAGGCTGGGCATCCTTCCAAAGGAGCTGACTTGATGCTGGAAAATGAAAACGTGGATGCTGTTTAGATTGGCCTGGGGAACCGCAGGTCTAGTGGCTGCTGCTGATCTTTGCATGAAGTATCTCTGATTTCTGAAAAGGTTTCTTTTGTTGATCATCCTTTCCTCGTGATTCTGGGAGTGTGGCCCTCTCAGCTGGAGAAGGGACTGTTTTATCTGTGCAGCATTTGATTAGAAATGATCTAGATGTGCAATTCAGCCACACAGCTTCCTGTTCGTGCTGGGTCAGCACTGGTCCTCATGCTGCGATGCAGGCTAGGGTGGGATCCCAGGGCTCCGGGGGGAGAGATGGGCCAGACATGTGAGCACAGAGATGCAACACAGCGTGAGGTTACTGCATGAGTGTGAGAGAGCTGGGTACAAGCTGCAGGTATCACTGGACAAAGATGGTGAGCCATCCTGTCTCTTTTCCTTCCTCTTTTCTCTACCTCTTTCTCTTTCCTCTACCTCTGTCTCTGTCCTGCCAGAGGTTGAAGTTAACCCAGAGAGACACTTGAGGCTATGAGGCTGGGCAAGGGAGAGGCCTTATCTGGGGGACTCAGAGGCCTTATCTTATCATGGTTTAGATTCCATGTTTATATGCTATGGTCACAAGGCTGACCGTACCCTGTTTCTGGACAGTAGCCACCTGCAACCTGGGACTGTCAAGCCTTGAGCTCACTGACTGTTGTGGAATGTCCAGAGACACCTCACAGATGAAGGGCTCCTCCCTCTCTGCCTGTGGTGGCACAGTGACTGGGAGAGATGCTCCCCGTGATGGTCTCTGTTGTCTGAGTCAACCCTTAAGGAGACTATGCATGCCTGGTGTGGAGACACAGAGCTTTGGCAGATAAGTAAGTTATGATGTGTTAAGTAGGGCTATCCTTGGATTAATATACCAAAGCTCTGCTAGAAAACAGCTAAGTTTACATAGGCAAGCTTGTGTGCAAAACTGATATTAGCATCTCCAGGAGTTCAGTTCAGTCGCTCAGTCGTGTCCAACTCTTTGCGACCCCATGAACCGCAGCACGACAGGCCTCCCTGTCCATCACCAGCTCCTGGAGTCCACCCAAACCCATGTCCATTGAGTTGGTGATGCCATCCAACCATCTCATCCTCTGTCGTCCCTTCTCCTCCTGCACTCAATCTTTCCAGCATCAGGGTCTTTTCAAATGAGTCAGCTCTTCGTATCAGGTGGCCAAAGTATTGTTTGGCCAAGAGTTTCAGCTTCAACATCATTCCTTCCAATGAACACCCAGGACTGATCTCCTTTAGGATGGACTGGTTGGATCTCCTTGCAGTCCAAGGGACTCTCAAGAGTCTTCTCCAACACCACAGTTCAAAAGCATCAATTCTTCGGCACTTGGCTTTCTTTACAGTCCAACTCTCACATCCATACATGACTACTGGAAAAACCATAGCCTTGACTAGACGGACCTTTGTGGACAAAATAATGTCTCTGCTTTTTAATATGCTGTCTATGTTGGTCATAAATTTTCTTCCAAGGAGTAAGCGTCTTTTAATTTCATGGCTGCAGTCACCATCTGCAGTGATTTTGACGATATTGGTGTTAGTACAAAGACATAGTGTATAGCCCAGGGGAGTAAGTAGTTAAGGGGCAGAGTTTGGACTGAAGCCTACGTCTTTCTGACTCTGAAGGCAGAGCTCTGTCCAGTTTTCCAGGGGACCACATTGTTTACAATTACTTGTTTGATTTGGTTTTATTTCAAGCCTCTGTTTTAGTTGTTGTGGATGTGTTCAAGAACATAGAGAGGATAGCATTACTTAAATGATGGAGTGCTTACCTCTCGAGAACCTTGGAGTTATGCTCCTGTCCATCTGTTTCACCTGTTGCTGTTCAGTCCCAAGGAGTCGTGTCTGACTCCTTGCGACCCCATGGACGGCAGCACACCAGGCTTCCCTGTCCTTCACCATCTCCTGGAGTTTGCTCAAACTCATATCCATTGACTTGCTGATGCAACCATCTCACCCTCTGTCGCCCCCTTCTCCTGCCCTCCATCTTTCCCAGCATCAGGGTCTTTTCTAATGAGTCAGTTTCATCTACTCGAATTGAAAAGCTCGCTGGTGGATGTTTGTCTTTTCTCTCGTGAGAGTTTCTCGGGATGCAGCCTAAATCCTCCAGTGGGATCCCTGTGTTTGATAAGAGGGGTAACTTCCTAATCAGTTGAGAAAGTTATTCTGTTATCAGCACACAGAGATCATAGCTGAGTTAAATCCTAATGTGTTGTATTAAACTTAAAAGCATTTAAAATTTTTAAATGAGAAATTTTATATTTCATTCCAAAAAAGTGTTTGGGAGATTAATGGGAGGGCATGGGACATGTAATTTGTCCTGTTATTATCAAAATACATGAAATAATATTGTACTACATTTTATTACATGCAAAAATACTGGAACTCTTTCACAATATTAAGTGGGTTATAAATACTGTGGAATCTTGACTCATTGTCAAATCATTTAAATTAATATTATTTCCTTTTGTCTGAGAATTACAAGTCCATGCAAATGAAGCCAGAAGGAAGCATTTGATTTCTTACTTTCATCTCTCATTGCCACCCCTTCCCCTTACTCATTTAGTGGGTTATAAATACTGTGGAATCTTGACTCATTGTCAAATCATTTAAATTAATATTATTTCCTTTTGTCTGAGAATTACAAGTCCATGCAAATGAAGCCAGAAGGAAGTATTTGATTTCTTACTTTGATCCTCCCATTGCCACCCCTTCCCCTTACTCATTTGGAGAAGGCAATGACAACCCACTCCAGTACTCTTGCCTGGAAAATCCCACAGACAGAGGAGCCTGGTAGGCTGCAGTCCATGGGGTCGCTAAGAGTCGGGCACAACTGAGTGATTTCACTTTCACTTTCCCCTTACTCATAAACGCATAATATTAATCTAAGTGTTTGATAGTGAGTCAGTATTCCCCAATATTTATAACTCACTTAGCTTAACTGAATCATTTTCCATTACTCATATCATTTCTTGGTGTTATGCTGGAATTCGTAGTTCCCTTTGTTACCAGTCACCGTGTCAATAGGGCTTCCCCGGTGGCCGAGTGGTAAAGAATCTTCCTGTAGTGCAGGAGCCACAGGAGACGTGGATACAATTCCTGGGTCAGGTAGATCCCCTGCAGGAGGGCATGGCAACCCACTCCAGTATTCTTGTCTGGGAAATCCCATGAACAGAGGAGCCTGGCAGGCTACAGTCCATAGGGTCACAAAGTCCAACATGACTGAAGCACGCACGCACCCACCCTGTCAATAACAATATAATGATTTTCCATGGAAGAAGTGCATCCGCATGTGCTATCGCTTTTGCTTCTCATAGCAAAGCAATAACGAAAACCTTGAGAGGTAAGCATCATTATTTTTTAAAGGAAACAGAACTGAGGCGCATAAAAGGTGCCTTATTCAAAGATATAGCCATCAGAGTCATTGCTAGGTCCTGACTGCACACTGCAAAAGTTCAAGAAAGATGTGTCCCTAGGGGTGGCACACGACTGTGTACATAGCGCTAGGTCCGTGTTTCCCCCATCGTCTTCCATAACCCCCTTGGATGACTCCAGAAGTTCCTCTGGCTTTTTTTTTTTTTTTTTTGGTTGAACTACTTAACTGTTTAAGAGGCAGTCGTTTTCATTGTTTTTTTAAATTTAGTAACTTATTTATCCATTTATTTTTGGCTGTGCTGGGTCTTTGTTACTGCGCATGGCTTTTCAATAATTGTAGCTAGCGGAGGCTACTCTAGTGGTGCATGAGCTTCTCATTGTGATGGCTTCTCTTGTTGCAGAGCGTGGGCTCTAGGTCTTCTTAATTAGGGTTAAGAGTTTTGGATTCAGCTTGGCTACCTACTGTTCCCATGACCTGGGACAAGTTTTAATCTCACTGTGTCTCAAGTTTCTCTAAGGATAACCTGGGGATAGTAATACCCAATTCATAATTTTCTACTTAAATAAATAGTAAAATAAATGTTAGTTACTTGACTATTATATAACGAGATTGAGTAGAATTTTAACCATTGTAATATTCTAATTGGCTGTTTGCTTTCTCAAGAATCTGACTTGCTGTTAAAACTTGTATCAGGAGGGAGGCTCAAGAGGGAGGGGCTATTTATAGCTGATTCATGTTGTACAGCAGAAAGGAACACAACATTGTAAAGCAATTATACTCTAAAAAAAATTTTTTTTAATGGTACAAACTTTCAGTTGTAAGATTAAGCATAGAATATACAACCTGATAAATATAATTAACACAGCTGTGTGTTATATATGAAAATTAAGAGTAAATATTGAGTTCTTATCACAATGAAATATATATTTTTCTTTTATTTTGTATCTGAGGGGATGGATGTTCACTAAACTTATTGTGGTAATTATTTAATAATGTATATAAGTCAAATCATTACATTGCATACCTTAAACTTACACAGTGCTGTATGTCAATTATATCTCAATAAAATTGGAATAAAAAGACTTAACATCATATTATGATTCAAAGGATGGTGATGATAAAAGCAGCAACCATGTTATGCACTGCCTTCTGTGTTCCAAACATTTAACAAATATACCCTGTGGAATTCCCACAACCTTACAGATGGCTGTGTTCTTAGCCCTGGACTATATTAGCTCCAAATTTTGTCTGTCATTGCTGTCAATTCTACCCATCCCTCCCCCCTGCCCCTGCCAGCTTAAAATAGTAACCTTTTGAAAATTTGAAATGTATTTTCCAATTTCCAGTCTTCTAGCAAACTGTGTGTTCTCTGCCACCTTCAAAGGTCTCTTGCAGTGCTTCCAGACGTCATACATAAATTCCCATAGTGCCAGGGGTAAGAATTTTCCAGACCCTGAGACTCAAATCCACTTAGAGTGGCTAAAAGTAAGTAAGTCTGTTAATAGTTACAGAAACCAACTTCCTTGAATTTGAACATTTTTCCTTTAAAGCAAGACTTTTCCAAGAAAGAATTGGCATATCCTGTCTCAGAGAGAAAGAAGGAAATGGTAATTGACAATGACCTTTATCCCAGTATCCGATGGAGGTTCTCACTGGCATCGTACCAGCTGGTATAAACCTGCGCTTTGAAAAGTAAAAAAACATTTTTCACTTGCTGTAATTTTTTATTTCACCTGTTAAATTAGCTGTATCTGTACTTACCACCTCATCCTCCATTTCTCTACTACCATCTGCCTAGGTATTGTGGTCCCAACAAATCATGATTTTTTTTTTTTTTTTTAACTATAGGTGAAAGATTTGGGAATAGAGAGCAAGTTGCTTGCTAACTTGGAGAGGTTTTTTCCTTTTAAAAATTATTAAAATAATTAGGTTGCATTTCATAAATATTAAATGAGTCAACTGCACATTTATCTTACAATAATTTTACTTTCATTGTTTATTTTTGAAACTACGATAAGATTGGATCAACCCTGTGCAAGGTGGAACCAAAGATTTGCCATCTCCCTCATTACTGGGAATCTGAACCAGTCTCTACTGGGCTCAGGAAGGCCTTTATTTAAGAGAACTTTATTCTGTTTAAGAAAAAATATTTTTAAAAGTCTGTCTTTTCTTCAGCACAGTGTGAGTATATGGTAAATTGCATATCTGCAAGCCAAGTTGCTTCAGCTGTGTCCAACTCTCGTGACCTTACGGACTGTAGCTGCCAGGCTCCTCTGTCCGTGGGATTCTCCAGGCCAGGTTGCTTCTTTACCACTAGCACCACCTGGGAAGCCCATGTGGTAAATTAAACCACACCAAATAAATCCCCACTGTCTATCCTTCTATTCTTTTTAGTCTTTCTTACCACTAAGTGTCCTCTTCTGAATGGCGATGTTTCCGAGGCTGTGAAGTGGAGGATTCTTACGGGTCTCTGCTGTAAAACCCGTGCATTGACCTATCACTGCTGTTGCTGTCGCTGCAGTGTACAAGCTTGCATGCAATGTTTTTGTCTTTGGAAGGCTTATATTCTTAATGCTAGACTGCCCACACTGGTGATGGAAATATGCAAATAAGCAATGAGAAAGCAACTTAAATGAACACCGAAGAGCTAGAAATTAATGGGGAATATTGGTCATGTGACAGACTTCTGTGGGGCTGCACCTGTTTGTACTGAATTGATCTGTGTTCAGAAATAATCTGGGCATTTTAAAGCTCTGAAATCATACATGCCTTTGAAGATGAAAATGAGGCAGCACTGTTTTTCCCAACTAGTTTAAAATGCAACAATATGGCGGCTCAAAGATGAGGAGATAGATTAGTTGGATTAAAAAAAAAAAGCAAGATTGCTTCTTAGGCAGGAATCTCTGCAATCTGGGGACTGTTTTGTGAGCAAAGATAGCACCTAATGACTAGGCAGGAGTAAAACATTCCATAAAGGTCAATAGAGTCACATTTTTAGGTACACTCCTTCTATTGGAGCCTAAGAAGGTCAGATGATGTAGAAATTATTTGTGTGTGCACCCATGCACGTGTGCACATACACACACATACATACATACATTTCTCTAAAATAGAAACCTAATCTACTTTTATTCAATATTTGAGATGTTAAAGGAGGGTTCCATGGACTATTCTAGCCCTAAAGAGAAAAAATAAAGTGGAAAGGTAAGAAATCAGATGAGTCATTCTTTAATTTCAAAGACCTGCAATTTTAGGTAACTCATGGGAAAGGAGCAGCCCCTTTGAGAGAGAAGATGGACACATGTCTTGACCTCTCAGGAGAGGATGCCTCAGAACAGCCCAGCTGTTGGCAAAATCTGACCTCAGTGTGCTGGCAGTGAACTTGCAGCTTCAGGTCACATCCCTAAATAATGAAAGGAGAAAAACTGGTTTGGTTTCATTTTTGTCATTTCACTTTGATGCGAAGGGTTCTTCATTCACTGTCAATTATTCATTCATTCAGCAAACACTTAGTGAAGTTGGCTCTGTTCCAGGCATCATCCTAGCTCCTGGGGAGGCCCCCCACAAAGAAGACAGCACAGAAATTCCCTCATGTGAGGTCCTTCTGGGGCTCCCATGTTCCTAAGTCCTTCCTGTAGTGAATTGCCCTGCCAGCTGGCCCTGACAGAAGGAGTGCTTCATCCTACAGAGAAGACAGTAAGCTTCCTTCCCCTGGCTAATGTCACTGTGTCCCTCTGCTTTCTGTCCTGCCCAGCCTCTGTACTTCCAATTGCTAAAGAGGATGTGTCTCTCAGAAGTGGATGGGAGAGTTGTTTCTTTTCTCCCTTCTTCTTGGCCAGGACTCTGATTTTTCAACTAATTAAGTTAGAAGACATCAAGAGGAAAAGAAAAATAAGAACTTTCCTTGCCAGTGTTGCTTAGTTACCTCGACAACATTTTCTTGCTGCCCAGCTGAATGCTCTCTGCATATTTTTATAGCGCACATATTTTATTGCTATATTGATCTATTTAGCAGAAAATATGGAGAACACATTGAGCTCCTGTCAATTCTGCACTGTTTATTTGAATTTCCATTTTTCTCTTCATTGTCCTTTTCGTTCCTGACCTGAGTAATACTGTACAGGAATCCCATCATAATCCATGTGGGGGCATTTAACTTTGTAGCTAAAAAGGCAAAAGCCCAAGAACTGACCTTAAAATTAGACAACAAACTGTGGACTTTTCAAAGGCAGGGCCCGGATTTTAATTAGCTCTGCGTCCTAGAAAAGGTTTATTGGTGGCATGAGCAGTTGGCTTCAGACATGTATTAAGTACCAGCATTGTAGTAGGTGTTATTCATAACATAGAATTTGCTATAGGTTTTAGCCAGGGGGCAAAACTGGTGACTTGATCTTTTCTTTCTGGAGACCGGACACAGACAGAGAAAAATGGCTGTGTTGTTGCCTGTGCCACATTGTTTAGCCGAAGCAGCTTTCCTGCGTGCAGCCGTGGGAGCAGTAGAGGAGCCACAGCCCATCTGGCACTTACGAGAAGGTATTCACAGGGAACCTCCTGGATCCAGGGGCTGTGCTGTCTGAGTCAAGCCAGATCAAAAGACCTGGTCATTGTTACCATCTGTCAAGGCAATTGTATTCAAAACACTGAGTCTCTCCTCATTCTTTTTCTCAAACAGACACACACTCAGCTGAAAATGAGATTTGTTTTTTTAACTGGAGTCTAGTTGCTTTAAGCAAAATGGCCTTAAAAGCAAACAAACAAAAACCCAGTATGTTTAAATACATACAATGTCTGTAATGTGTTATGAAAATAGGTGTGATTTCTCTTGGTGAAAAAATACTGGAAATGTGATATTAAGATAATGTATAGTTTATAATTGAAAGAGTAAATTGAAGAGTTCAGTGGGAAAAAAATGAAAACTGGGTTTATGAAGCAAACTCTTGACCAAACAACACATGGAAGTGTATTAGTTCTCCCCTTTCCCAGCTCGTTCACCCAGTACTCTTCAAAGCATGTACTTCGGAGATTTTGTTAAAATGCAGGCTTAGATCTACTGGGTCTGGGGAGAGGCCCGAGAGTCTGCATTTCTAACAAGCCCTCTTAGATCAGACCTTGTTAGCTAAAGTGTCATCCATGAACTTAGAGATTTGGCATTACCCGGGAACTTGCTAGAAACATAAATTCTTAGATGCAGCCCAGACCTTCTGGACCAGAAGCTGCATTTTGACAAGATCCCATGTTCACATTCAAGAGATGCTGCTCTAACCACTTCATAAGCCTACAGTGTCCATTGTGGGTAAGCATCCTGATGGGGCCCTGTGTTAAAAGTTAGGTTGGATGGATTTCTTGGTGCCTTTTAATTTCAAAACTTTTTTGGGCACTTGCCTCAGTAGAGCATCTGACCCTCAGATAAAGACACGGACAGGTGCCTCTTTGTTCGTTCAGTGACATGATGAATTTGTTTTTATCTTTCTTGGAGTGCCCTTGTCTTTAAACATGGGGGCCCACTGACCAACCTATCCCTGTTCCAGAAAACTTTAGACAAAAAAGTTTGACTGGAGGACTTCCCTGGTAGTCCAGTGGCTAAGACCCTGTGCTCCCAAATGTAGGGGGCCCGGGTTCAATCCCAAGTCAGGGAACTAGATCCCATGCGCCACAGCTAAAGATCGCACGTGCCACAACTAAGACCTGGCACAGCCAAATAAATAAATATTAAAAAAAAAAGTGTGACCGGAAGAGACAACCTTACATCTGAATGATGTCAGAATGATGAACATGTTTCAAACAACACTAGGAGGTCAGAGTTTCTTCATCTGTAAAATGGCAATAAGAATACCACCTGTTCTAGCTTCCTTTATAGTCATGTTGTGAGGAGCTGGGAAATCTATATCTGAATGGGGCCTTGAAAACATAAAGATGGTCATGAGATTTAAAAACAACTTCAGTAAAAAAAAAAGTCCTATGTATTTCAGTGTCAGAGAGGTCTGGATTCAAAATTTAACCTTTTCCATCTACTAATTTTGTGATTTCTGCAAAATTATTTCATGTGGTTGAGTCTCAGTTTCTTTTTATATAAGATGATCATAAAATCATCTATCATGCAGTGTGCATGTGCTAGGTTGCTTCAGTCATGTCCAACTCTCCGTGACCTTATAGGCTGTAGCCCACCAGGCTCCTCTGTCCGTGGGATTCTCCAGGAAAGAATACTGGAGTGAGTTCCCATGCCCTCCTCCAGGGGATATTTCCGGCCCAGGAATCGAATCCGTGTCTCTCATGTCTCCTGCATTGGCTGGTGGGTTCTTTACCGTTAGTACCACCTGGGAAGCTTCCTGTCATGGAAGTGAGGGTTAAAATGTAAATAATATTTGTAAAAATCTGGTGCATAGTAGAGTTTAATAAAGGTAGCCAAGAGCAGCACATTAAATTACTTGGTTGAGAAATAATCCTCCAAAGATGATTTTTCCCTCAGTTAAGCCTGTAACACTGGGGCAAGGAAAAAAAAAAAAGAGGTTAAAGGTTTGAATGGGGCTTCCCTGGTGGCTCAGTGGTAAAGAATACGCCTGTAATGCAGGAGACCTGGATTCCATCCCTGAATTGGGAAGATCCCCTGAAGGAGGGCCCGGCTACCCACTCCAGTATTCTTGCCTGGAAAATCCCCATGGACAGAGGAGCCTGGCGGGCTACATCCACTGGGTAGCAAAAAGTCAAGACACAATTGAGAGATTAATACAAAGGTTTACATAACATTGATCTGGTTCAAGAGATTAACATCTTGAAGTTAGTTATGTGAGGGTCTGTCTGTGGAAGAAAAATCCCCAACCTCCAACAAGGGTTTAATATTTATTTAAACCTTAGTGAGCACCATGCACTGAGGGCTTTGTGATATGGAGGATTTGCTATGATTATTCTGTACATTCGCACGCTCTCAGCACAGGCACCAGAGGGACGGGATGGTGTCCACAACAGCCTGGTACGAAGGTAGTCTTCCACGCTGGTGTCCGTGCACAGACACTCCAGGGCATGGGGAAACAGCCGAATTAATGGCAACGAGGGTCATGTGAGGTGATGAGAGAAGATTGCTTTGCGGACCGTGGGAATGGATGGTCCCCTCATTATCAGAATAACAGAATAGCAAGTCTTATTTACTGGAGCCGTGAGGGGGCGGCTGTTGGGTTCTTGCTGCTTTACTGTCAGCAATTAAGCATTTGCAATACAGAAGGACTATTGTCTCTTTTAAGAGGAAATAAAAGCCCTCATCCTCCTCTATCTTCCCAACCTCTAGCTCCTGGTTTTATTTTGGAAATGCTCTTTGAAGGCCTTTGGTTTTCTTGTTTCTTTTCAGGCAGATACACCCTTTGGGAAGTTGTTGGTTTGTTTTTTTTTTTTTTTTGCAGACGAGATTGCCTCTTTCTTTCCCTAGAGTTTGCAGAGTTTTTGTGCTGATAACCTTCCTCGAGATGTTCCGAAGTGACCGGAAATGTGATTTCCCAGACAGCCAAAGGCAGGGTGCCACATGAACCACTTTTCCACACAGGTCTCCTTGTGGGGAGTGTGTATACTCAAGGCCAAGTGATGAGGGGAAGAAACACCTCACTGATACACGGTCTGGCAGTGAAAAGCTAATAGGAAGAGGGTGGGGTTTAGAGGGAGGAAGTAAACAGACTGAGGCTTCAGTTGCCAGAGGAGGCCTTTAACTGAATAATCTGAATATCAACGCTTCTGAACCAAGACCAGAGTCTATGAGAGGGAATCGGGGTGTCTTAGATGGTTTTGGGTTCTGTTTTTGTTTAGCCTGAATAACTTAAGTTTGAATGCATCACCAAACCCTGTTCGAGTGTGGCCTACTGGAACCCCTGCTTGGGAGGAAAATGGCAGATCAGTGGGATCGTGCCTCAAGTCCATCTCAGCAGATGCCATGATGGGCTCTTCTGGCTCTGGCCACAGCTGTGGGCTAATTTTGCTAGGGCGTGATCCATGGGCAGATCAATGGTCTCCTCTCTGTTTTCAGGCCACAGGACACAGTCTTCACTTCCAGCCAGTCAGTACGTGTGTTTTTAGAGGAATATGTGCATGGAAGCGCTAGGTAAGAGGCTTTATGAATGAACCAGTAGGAGAAACAGATTGAGGAGGATCACTTTTTAGAATGTAAGACTTTGTGGAAAGAGCATTTGCTGGGAGTGTAAAACCGAATCTCAATCCTAACCATGCCCCTACTCGATGTGGGGCCTTGTTTACAACTACTTTTATCTCTTGGATACTGTGGTTACTTTGTGTGTGTGTTAGTCGCTCAGTCGTGTCCGACTCTTTGCAGCCCCTCTTAGTCTGTCCATGAAATTCTCCAGTCAAGAATACTGGAGTGGGTTGCCATTTCCATCTTCAGGGGATCTTCTCAACCCAGGGTTTGAACCTGGGTCTCTTGTATTGCAGGCAGTTGCTTTACTGTCTGAGCTACTAGGAAAGCAGGTCTTGGAGACCCAGGGTTAATGATATCTACTACAAATCTACTACACCTGCTCGAAATCTACTCTGCTGCTGCTGCTGCTAAGTTGCTTCAGTCGTGTCCGACTCTGCGACCCCATGGACTGCAGCCTACCAGGCTCCTCCGTCCATGGGATTTTCCAGGCAAGAGTACTGGAGTCGGGTGCCATTGCCTTCTCCGTGAAATCTACTTTAGACCACACCAAAATTTTGAAAGGGTGAAATGAGGTGCCAGAGAAGAGAACATTGAAGACTTCAAAGCTGCAATGTCCAATATGACAATCACTAGCCACATATGGCTTTTGGGATTATTAGTTAATTATCAATTTTTTTAAATTAATTAAAATTAAATAAAATGAAAAATTTAGTTTCTGAGTCATACTAGCCAACTTTTTAGTTCTCAGTAGACACATGTGGCTAGTGGATACCATATTGGACAATAAATATATAGAACATCTGCATTATCACAAAGTTTTATGGGCAGCTCTGCCTCAAAGCACTATCTAGGATGTGATATTAAAGATGTCAAGGGTGGCATGTTTAGGGGTGATAAATACTGTCACAGGGGTTCTTAGAAAGAAACAACCCACCCAAGTTGGCTGGAGTAAAATGAGATATTTATATGACTAATTCAAGAAAAATACACGTGCCCCAAGGGATCTCTTGGGAGTCCCTTGGACAGCAAGGAGATCAAACCAGTCAATCCTAAAGAAAAACAGCCCTTTTCCTAAGGGAAATTGATCCCAAGGGTTGGAGATACAACCAGACTTCAAGAGGAATTGGAACCAGTTCGGAAGACTATGGAGAACACAAGAAGTATGGCTGAGTGCCTTCGATGTTTACCTAAAACTGTTGTATTTTTAATACAAAATAAAAAGTTAAAAACAAAAGAAGCTACTCTCTCCCCACTGCCTCTCCCTTTTCCTCTTGTTGTTCTCTCCCTGTGTCTCTTTTTCTCTGTCCATGGGATCTTCCTTCCTCTCCCCCTCCTTCACTTCTTTCTCTTCTTCTTTCTCTACCCCTTCCCTTCTCCTCTCTCCTCTCTACAAATCCAGGTTTCTCAACACTACTACCCATGGTCCAAAGAGGGCTCAACGGAATTCAGTTCTTAAAACTTCCTTTATTGCAGCGTCATCGATTTACAGTGCTGTGTTGGTTTCCAGGGTACAACAAAGTGATTCAGTTCTACATGTATATAATATTTTGCATCAGATCAGATCAGATCAGATCAGTCGCTCAGTCGTGTCCGACTCTTTGCGACCCCATGAATCGCAGCATGCCAGGCCTCCCTGTCCCTCACCAACTCCGCATCTGCTACTCCCAAACCCCAGTCCTCTCCCAACCCTCCTCCTTGGCAACCACCTGCTCTCTATGTCTGTGAGCCTGTTTCTGTTTTGTAAATAATTTCATTTGTGTCAGATTTTAGATTCCACATATAACTGATAGCATATGGTATTTGTCTCTCTCTGCCTGACTTACTTCATTGAGTATGGTAATCTGCAGGTCCATTTATGTTGCTGCAGATGGCATTATTTAATTCTTCTTATGGCTGAGTAATATTCCATTGTATATATATATATAACTACATCTTCTTTATCCATTCATCTGTCAATGAACAGTTACATTGTCTCCATGTCTTAGGTCTTCAGTTCAGTTCAGTCGCTCAGTCATGTCCAATTCTTTGTGACCCCATGGACGGCAGCATGCCAGGCTTCTCTGTCCATCACCAACTCCTGGAGCTTGCTCAAACTCATGCCCATCGAGTCGATGATGCCATCCAACCGTCTCATCTTCTGTCATCCCCTTCTCCTCCTGCCTTCAATCTTTCCCAGCATCAGGGTCTTTTCCAATGAGTCAGTTCTTTGCGTTAGGTGGCCAAATATTGGAGTTTCAGCATGAGTCCTTCCAATGAATATTCAGGACTGATTTCCTTTAAGATGGACTGGTTGGATCTCCTTGCAGTCCAAGGGACTCTCAAGAGTCTTTTCCAACATCACAGTTCAAAAACATCAATTCTTCAGCATTCAGCTTTCTTTATGGTCCAACTCTCACATCCATACATGACTACTGGGAAAACCATAGCTTTGACTAGATGGACCTTTGTTGGTAAAGTAATGTCTCTGCTTTTTAATATGCTGTCTAGGTTCGTCATAGCTTTTCTTCCAAGGAGCAAGTGTCTTTTAATTTCATGGCTGCAGTCACCATCTGCAATGATTTTGGAGCCCAGGAATATAAAGTCTCTCATTGTTTCCATTGTTTCCCCATCTATTTGCCATGAAGTGATGGGACCGGATGCCATGATCTTAATTTTCTGAATGTTGAGTTTTAAGCCAGCTTTTTCACTCTCCTCTTTAACTTTCATCAAGAGGCTCTTAGTTCTTCTTTGCTTTCTGCCATAAGGGTGGTGTTATCTGGGTACCTGAGGTTATTGATATTTCTCCTGGCAATCTTGATTCAAGCTTGTGCTTCATTCAGCCCAGCATTTCACATGATGTACTCTGCATATAAGTTAAATATGCAGGGTGACAATATACCCTGCATATTGACAAACTCCTTTCCAGATTTGGAACCAGTCTTTTGTTCTCCTGTCTTGGCTATTGTAAATAGTGTCAAGCAGACCCAGTTTTCATCACTTCTCAGGGATAATACAAAGGCTGGATCCTGATTCCAAGTTTCTAGGGAAATTTGCTCCAATCAGGTGTGTCCAAGAGGATGGGGGTCGTGTCCTCATGCTTACTCAAGGGTAGTGAAGGGTGGGACAGATAATCTAAAAAGGAGCATATGGGGATGTTATTGACTATCATGTTGATCCTTAACACCTTGGAGTGGCCCACTGAAACTATGACCATTTAGCGAAAAGTTGTCAGAGATTTGACTAAGGCCGTAAAGAAAAAGGGTGTGATACCTTTTCACCTGGGGTTATATGATTTGATCACCAATACAGATTCTCAAGGGTTTGGCTTGACTTCTACATTATTATACCTGGTTGTAAGTGGACACAGTCAGAAGTAAGGCGGAAATCGGGTCTAAGCCTTTGTCATTTCTTAAATACAAATGGAACACTAATGAGACCCTTTTCCTCTCCTACCTTTAGGAAGAAACATGAAGTTCCCCTGGAAATCATTCAAGAGAAAGATGGAAAGGGCTATCTAAAAGAGACTGAGAGCTGCAGATCACAAGACTGGGGCCAGAGGGCTGGCAGTGGAAACCCCTGTTGGGTTGCCATCTCTCACTGAAAAGTCCCAGTTGCCTTTTTACTTCCTGCCGAAGGAAGGGGGAAAAGGAGCAGACCATGTCCATAGCCTTGAAGCAGGTGTTCAACAAGGACAAGACCTTCCGGCCAAAGAGGAAATTTGAACCTGGCACGCAGAGGTTCGAACTCCACAAACGGGCTCAGGCCTCCCTCAACTCGGGCGTGGACCTGAAGGCAGCCGTGCAGCTGCCCAGTGGGGAGGACCAGAATGACTGGGTGGCGGTGCACGTGGTGGACTTCTTCAATCGCATCAACCTCATCTACGGCACCATCTGTGAGTTCTGCACCGAACGGACCTGCCCTGTGATGTCAGGGGGCCCCAAATACGAATACCGGTGGCAGGATGACCTCAAGTACAAGAAGCCGACTGCCCTGCCGGCCCCCCAGTACATGAACCTTCTCATGGATTGGATCGAGGTCCAGATCAACAATGAAGACATCTTTCCAACGTGTGTGGGTAAGTCCGTGACCAGCTGCCTGGTTATTTTGTCACATCCCACCCAAGCTTGGAAAGTTGGCAGAGGCTTCTTCTGAAGCGGCCTGCCTTTGAATGCTGGATAGCATCCATGTCACTGTTTCCCTAGGTCCCATCATTCACGTATCTGCAGTTTCTTTTTCCATATCTAAGGACCTTATGGAAAAAGAATCATGTGTGGACCACTTATAATTATTCTGTGGTCCTCAATAGTGGGGAACACTGGCTTGATGAAAAATTAAATTTGATCTTATTGACTTCCTTAGGATTAGACTCCAAACCCACCCAGAGTTCCTAGTGAAATTTTTAATTTGGAGCTAATTAACTGGTTAGTTATACTAACTCTAGTGCAAGGATTGGTAGTCATCTCTCAGGATGAGAAATCCTAATGTGAAAATCCATGGATTTGTTTGGGAGTTGAACAAACAGGTAGTTGGCATTTTGCAGAAACAAGATCCTGGCATTCTCTTCTTCCCTGATCATAGGTATTAATTCCTGGCTGTTCTATTAACTCTGGACCATTGTGGAGTGACTAGACCAACCCAGACACTTGGAATGTAAATGCTTTCATCTGCTTTGTACTAAAAGCCATGAAACTCCTCAAGGGGAAGGACCAGACCTTTTCCATGTCTTTTATTTCTTTATGCTGCTGATCATTGGGTCTGCCTGCCTGGCAGGATGAATTTACAATTCAGTTTTAGGGCCTTTGGGTCAATAGAGATGAACACTCTACTCCTTGCCTTGTTGTAACTCTGATGCCCAGTATGGTCCCCTGGAACCTTTTAGGCACTGAGAAACTATTTGTAGAATGATTGAAAAAATACTTATGCTGCTGCAAAATATTATTGAGAAGATCTGAGAAGGTTGGGGTATTAAAAAAAAAAAAAAGCATTTGAAACACATTGCTGAAATCACCTTTTATAGGGCATGTGTCCCCATGTGGCATATGGGAAGTTGAAGTGGGGTGTATGGAAGTAATTGCTTATGTAAAAATAAAACATATATAACTTGACCAGAGTAGTACATCCATCTTGAAATATTCAGCACACAAACCAATTTGCTCAGATTCCTCTTGTTACCTTGCCTTGCCTGATTTCCTCTTGCACTTTCTCTCTGCTGGCTCTTGTAGGGCAGGAGGTGGGGTTCATGATAACACAGTCCCCCTTGGTTGACTCGCCAGCATAGGAGGAAGAAGGCAGGTTTCAGAAACTCCCCTATCTGTATAACTGGTGCCTTGGAGGAGTAGCAATTTTGGCTCACGTCTTGCATTTTCATTGACTGTTGGAGGCTTCTTTTGGAGCTGGGAGGAATTTGTCTTTTCCGAAAGCATTACAAGCCACTGCCAAGGCTCTGTGCAGAACATGTGATAGCAATAAAGATAAATAAATCTGGGCAAGGATCCCTCCTCGTTGTCCTCCCCCTTCTGTTTCTGTTCTTTGATGCTTTGAACTCTGGGCACTGCTGTTCTCTCTGGCAGCTGTGGTTACCACACAAAGTTGCTGACCAGAAAGAACATCACGGAGCCTGGTGTGTTACTTAAGGGCGAGGAAGCTTCTGGCGGTCTCCTTGGAAAATAGGACATCATAGGTGATTTTAGATTTTGGAGGAAATCAGTGGATGCTGCTGGATCTCTCAGAGTAATTGACTTTGCTTTCTTTTTCTAAATGGTTTCTTTAGCCATTCACTATGCTTGGGGCATGCTCACTTGATCAGAATCCACTGTTTCAGCTCTTCCCAATATGGACTTCACGCTATGAAAGTGTTCTGAGAGATCTTAATAGGTGCGTATGTTTTGTCTTTTTTTTCCCCCCATGGAAAAATAAGTTTGGGAAATGTTTAGTGAAACTGATTTCTTTACTGAAGGACTTTATATTAATGTGCATTAAATCTCCAAGAAATCTCTTGAGAAATCTGTATGCAGGTCAGTAAGCAATGAACTGGACATGGAACAACAGACTGGTTCCAAATAGGAAAAGGAGTACATCAAGGCTGTATATTGTTACCCTGCATATTTAACTTATATGCAGAGTACATCATGAGAAATGCTGGGCTGGGTGAAGCACAAGCTGGAATCAAGATTGCCGGGAGAAGTATCAATAACCTCAGATAGGCAATTGATGCCACCCTCATGACAGAAAGTGAAGAATAACTAAAGAGCCTCTTGATGAAAGTGAAAGAGGAGAGTGAAAGAGTTGGCTTTTTTTAAAGCTCAACATTCAGAAAGCTAAGATTATGGCATCTGGTCCCATCACTTCATGGAAAATAGATGGGGAAACAGTGGAAACAGTGACAGACTTTATTTTTGGGGGCTCCAAAATCACTGCAGATGGTAACTGCAGCCATGAAATTAAAAGATGCTTACTCCATGGAAGGAAAGTTATGACCAACCTAGACATAATATTAAAAAGCAGAGACATTACTTTGCCAACAAAGGTCCGTCTAGTCAAGGCTATGGTTTTTCCAGTAGTTGTGTATAGAAGGCACTGGTGACCCACTCCAGTACTCTTGCCTGGAAAATCCCATGGATGGAGGAGCCTGGTAGGTTGCCGTGTAAGGGGTCCCACAGAGTCGGACACGACTGTCACGACTTAGCAGCAGCAGCAGCAGCAGCAGCAGCATGTATGAGAGAGGTGGATTATAAAGAAAGCTGAAAGCTGAAGAATTGATGCTTTTGAACTGTGGTGTTGGAGAAGACTCTTGAGAGTCCCTTGGACTGCAAAGAAATCAAACCAGTCAATCCTAAAGGAAATCAGTCCTGAATATTCATTGGAAGGACTGATGCTGAAGCTGAAACTCCAATACTTGGGTCACCTGATGCAAAGAACTGACTCATTTGAAAAGACCTTGATGCTGGGAAAGATTGAAGGCAGGAGGAGAAGGGGACAATAGAGGATGAGATGGTTGGATGGCATCACCAACTCAATGGACATGAGTTTGAGTAAACTCTGGGAGTTGGTGATGGACAGGGAGGCCTGGTGTGCTGTGGTCCATGGGGTTGCAAAAAGTCGGACACGACTGAGTGACTGAACTGAACTCAAATCTCCAAGAAAAGAATATGGTAGTATGTAGGGGCTTCCCTGGTGGCTCAGATAGTAAAAGAATCTGCCTGCTAATGCAGGACATGTGGGTTTGATCCCTGGGTCAGGAAAATCCCCTGGAGAAGGGAATGGCTACCCACTCCAGGATTCTTGCCTGGAGAATTCCATGGATAGAGGAGCCTGGCGGACTACAGCCCGTGGGGTTGCAAGGAGTTGGACACCACTGAGCGACTAACACTTTCACTTTCAGTGTATCCTAATTTGAACCTGGTACCTTCTTTCTTAATGGAATACTGTTAGCATCTTTCGAGAAATGTTCATCTGTATACATTAGAGTTGGCAAACTTTTGTATGTATCAGAATTACTTGGGTCTTCTTTTCAAAATGTAAATTCCTTGGTTTTCTCCCTCAACAACTAAATCAGAATCTCTTAGGTAAGGCCTAAGTATCTGTACTTTTAGTAAGCTCCCCCCACTCTTCTTGTTTATTGTAACCACCCAGAATACTTTCTGTCCCTTCCCCAGGAATTGTTTGTTTCTTATCTCTCTAGTTTTATCCATGTCATTCTCTCCTTTGAAATCCCCTAACATCTCTGTCTAGTGAATTCTCATGCATCCTTTATACCATCTCCTCTGTGAAGACTGTCATCTTTCAGAATGTAAACCCCTTAAAGTTATGGAATATGTCTTATTCAGTTGACTATTTGAGCACCAAGTCCAGTCCTGGTGCTTTACAAGTTGTTGGATGGATAGATGGATAGAAAAATAATCCTTATAAAATTCCAGCATGTGTATGGTATGGTGCTGGTGATCAGAGTAAGCAAATGTCTCTGAAACCCATTATCACCATTCCTGCGTATTTCCTGCACCTTGCCTTCCATGGGGTTTAGTTTTCTCTGTTTAACTTTTGCAAGATTAAAACATTGGTTGTTCAGTCGCTAAGTTGTGTCTGACTCTGCAACGCCATAGACTGCAGCACACCAAGCTCTTCTGTCCTTAAGTATCTCCCTGAGTTTGCTCAAATTCCTGTTCATTGAGTTGATAATGCCATCCAACCATCTCATCCTCTGTCGCCCCTGTCTCCTGCCCTTAATCTTTCCCAGCACCAGGGTCTTTCCCAATGAGCTGGCTCTTTGCATCCGGGATTTCTGCTTTGGCCCAGCTGCTTCATTCTTTCAGAGCTATTAGTATTATTAATTGCCCTTCCCTCTTCCCCAGGAGCATATTGGACACCTTCTGACCGGGGAGGCTTATCTTCTGATGTGATATCTTTTTGCCTTTCAAACTGTTCATGGGGTTCTTGCCGCAAGAATACTGGCATGGTTTGCCATTCTCTCTTCCAGCGGACCACATTTTGTCAGAACTCTCTACCGTGACCTGTCCATCTTGGCCCTGCATGGCATGGCTCATAGCTTTATTACGTTATACAAGCCCCTTTGCCACGAGACAAGGCTGTGATCCATAAAGAGGGTTAAAATGATAGGGGTTACTAAAAACCACCACCATCCACCACCACCCTGATGGTCTTCATTAGTATCCTGCTCACCTCTGCTGTTTGCCCTCCGATAACACTGTTGCTGTCTTTGCAAAAACTTGTCTTTTTAGAGCCACTTTCTCTATGAGAATTCATTTCCTCTGCTTCTTCCTCCCCCTGATTCTAGCCTACTTTCCTTCTTTTTGATCTTGGTGCTGCCATGAGTCATTATCATGAAAATGATCAAGGTGTCTGTCAGGATAAAGTGAAAGAGGAATTTCCAGCCAACAGCAGACCCTGGGCGGATGAGAAATTTGGGAGTTCTGCTTAGCATTATGGCTTTGAATCCTGGGCATATTTCTTGTCTTCTTGTCTGGGAATTGGGAGGAGTTCAAACTTTCCCTCCTCCCCACTGTGATTCGAGGAACCAGAACCGGAAAAATACAGACAGATGTGAAGGCTTCAGCCTCAGTTAGGTATTAAAGGATATAAACAGCTGTTGATCTCTACTGCTGAAAGAAAAACTCTCATCTGTTTCTGTATCCTGATTTAACTAGGATACCCGGGCTATTTCAGAAGTCAAGCCTTCTCAGTTGGGAGAATACCAAACAGATGTGGCTCCCTTGTGAACCAGAGTCTCCTTCCTCCACTCTCTTGATCCTCCCCAGTCTCCTTTGTTAAAAAGCCAACAGATGTTCCTGCAAAAGCTCCTAAAACAGCAGTAATTTCAGAAGCAAGGGCCACCTCCTCTTTGATTGTATCTCTTTTTTAACCACTTTTAGAGGTAACGAAAGAAAAATAGAAAGCCACAGCCACCCACTTTTTAAATTCCATTGCCTGGCTAATCACAATAATTTTTCTGTTCTAGCCCCCAGCTTCCCTGTTTTTCTGTTATATAATGGGACTTAAATCTCAGATCTGACACTTAGAAAAAAAGGGAGTTGAAAACTTAGCGCTACTCCAACTCATGTTTTTAAAATGTCTTTGAGCAGGAGGAATAAGAACATTTAAAAAATAATGACATAATCTCACCTACCTTTACAGTTTTAGAATAAATGGGTGTCAGAGAAGGAAAGAGCAAGGAAAGGGAGGGAACGTGCATATATTGAGTTTCCTAAGCATCAAGCACTAGACCTGGCACATAATCTTTCTTAATTCTTATAATAACTGAACGAATTAAATATGCCATTTTACCAATGAGGGAGCTGACATTGAAACAAGCCCAGGGGCTTTCTTAAGGTTGTACAGTTAATCAGTCATTTAGAAGTTAGGGTTTGAGCTCAAGAGTGTCTGGCCAAAAATCTCTGCTCTTGTCACCCATTACCATTTATATTATAGCATGAATCGTTATTCTGCAGATTTCCTTCACATGCTGAAAGACTTCTCAATCATGGTTTTAGGAGGTTACCTAGGAGGGAAAATTTTTTCAGAAAACCTGATTTTGGGTATAAGTTTTAAAGAAATGATTCTGGTTTTTTCGTTTGTTTGTTTCTGTTTTATTTTGTTTTGTTTTTGTTTGCCCCCGCTTTCAAAAATCACCCCTAAAATGCCTGAGCAGTATGTCAGACACTGTATCTGTTCCCATGTCACAAGACTGCGCAGAGGGTGACAGCCTTCGGAAGATGCTTCGTGGGCCGTGACTACCTGTTACAGCGTTTGGTCCTTCACTCACTCAGGAGATGTTTGTGGAATGCCTGTTCAGAAGCGGGTCCTATTTTAGGCTCCAAGAAGGAGCGAAGCAGACAGCTCGTGTCCTTGAGCAGTTTCCATAATGCCTAGAATGTCAAGTTGCTCCAAATTAATCTGCACATTCTTCCAAAATGAGTACTTTGCTCTGTGGACAAGTGCATTGTGGAATTGGCTGCCTCCCTCTGGCAACCTCTCTCATGAGACTATAGCTGAGTCTCATCCTCTTTGAAAATATTGTGGCAGGAAACATAAGGCTATAAAAATATCCATAGGGATGAACTTTTCAAACATGGGATGTTGGGGAACTGAGTTTAGAACTAGCCTTTAAATTTTAACTTTTATTTTCTATTGTCTCCCTCGTGGTTTTTAAATTTTGATATAAACCTAGATAATGCTGGTAAGACAGCATGTATGTCATCAAAATATACTTACAGTGTGGCAGGACTAGCACCGGGCTTGTAGACGGAGACCAGCTCTGCCGTTATAAAACGCTACAGGGGCTATAGGAAACACTATGCGCTGTGTGCTATCGGTAAACACGTAACCTCTGAGCTTACATCCCTCTGTGTGAAGATTCGCATTTCACAGGGCTGTTGCAAGGAATGAAGCAGTGTGAGTGAAAACACCCACCCCAGAGCCATAAGCCCCCGTGCTAAGTGCTAAGTCACTTCAGTTGCATCCGACTGTGTGTGACCCTGTGGACTGTAGCCCTCCAGGCTCCTCTGTCCATGGGGATTCTCCAGGCAAGATACTGGAGTGGGTTGCCATGCCCTCCTCCAGAAGATCTTCCCAACCCAGGGATCGAACCTGCATCTTTCACGTCTCCTACATTAGCGGGCAGGTTGTTCACCACTAGCGCCACCTAGGCCCTCACGCTGCTGCTGCAGCTAAGTCGCTTCAGTCGTGTCCGACTCTGTGTGACCCCACAGACGGCAGCCCACCAGGCTCCCCCGTCCCTGGGATTCTCCAGGCACGAACACTGGAGTGGCTTGCCATTTCCTTCTCCAATGCATGAAAGTGAAAAGTGAAAGTGAAGTCGCTCAGTCGTGTCCCTTTCCGACTCTTCGCGTAAGAGGTGCTAAAAAACAAATGTATGTCAGCTGCCTCTCTCTCTGCATACGTTTCTACGTAACTGTCAACCAAAACTCTTGAAGCCCACTTGATTTCTGATCAAGTGATTTTAGCCTCAGATAAAAGCAAAATGCACTGTAAGAGACTCAACATGATTTTTTAAAAATTAGCTGTCCTTTTTCTTGGATTGCTCTGTGATGTGGGGGTCATGTGAAAGTGAAGTGAAAGTGTTAGTTGCTCTGTGGTATCCAACTCTTTGTGACCCTATGGGACTGTAGCCACCAGGCTTCTCTGTCCATGGAATTATCCAGGCAAGAATAATGGAGTGGGTAGCTATTCCCTTCCCCAGGGGATCTTCCCGACCCAGGGATCGAACCCAGGTCTCTGGCATTGCAGGCAGATTCTTTACCGTCTGAGCCACCAGGGAAGCCCAATATGGAGGGGCTCATAAATATCCTCAAAGACTTTGGGAAATTTCAACGTTTCTTTAGGAGTCAGACCAACTCCTGTTGTTAGGGATGAGCACTTACCTCTTTAGAGAGAAAGCTACTGGGAAGGATCATCTCTCTTGGTTTTTAAAAGACTGAGTACTGGGGACTTCTTGGAGGTCCAGTGGTTGAGAATCTGCCTGCCAATGTAGGGGACATGGGTTTGATCCCTGGTCCAGGAGGATCCCGGATAAGGCAATGGCACCCCACTCCAGTACTCTTGCCTGGAAAATCCCACGGGCAGAGGAGCCTGGTAGGCTGCAGTCCATGTGGTCGTGAAAAGTGGGATACGACTGAGCGACTTCCCTTTCACTTTTCACTTCCATGCATTGGAGAAGGAAATGGCAACCCACTCCAGGGTTCTTGCCTGGAGAATCCCAGGAATGGGGGAGCCTGGTGGGCTGCCGTCTATGGGGTCGCACAGAGTCAGACACGACTGAAGCGACTTAGTAGTAAGTAGTAGTAGTTGTAGCCAGGAGGATCCCACATGCTGAAGGGCAGCTGAACCCACGCACTGAAACTCTGAAGCTGGTGCACCTAAGAGTCTGTGCTCAGCAATGAGAGAAGCTACCGGAACACCTCAGCTAGAGAGTAGCCCCCGCTCGCTGCAACTAGAAGAAAGCCTGTGTGCAGCAACAAAGACCCAGTGCGGCCAAAAAAATAAATCAAAAAAGAAAAAAGACGGAGTACAGAACCTGCCCGTGCTCATTTCAACCCAGCAGACTTCAGCAGAGACTGGGTGTAGGTTAGCTGGGAAAGTGGGGAGATAGCCAACTAGTCACGTTTGGGACAAGCCATTCACTAAAATTAGTGTTGGGTGAGCTGCCCTGGGTTTGATCTCTCAAGAGGAAGGGAAAAGGGTTTTCAGCACCAGGAATGGAGCCTCCAAGCTAGCCTTGTGAACTGGCGAGTTGTTCCTAAGGCTCTGGAAACATGTTTTGGCTTTGGGATCTGAAAAACTATTTGGCAGGGCACCCCTGGTGACTCAGATGGTAAAGAATCTGCCTGCAATGCAGGAGCCCCGGGTTCGATCTCTGGGTTGGGAAGATCCCCTGGAGAAGGAAATGGCAGTCCACTCCAGGATTCTTGCCTGGAGAATTCCATGAACAGAGGAGCCTGGCGGGCTATAGTCCATGGGGTCGCAAAGAGTCGGGCACGACTGAGCGACTAACACACATAAACTCTTTGGTGCCCTAAGAATTTACTCACTGGGAATGTGTCATAACAAAGCTGCAATTTTCTGAACACTTTACCTGCATCATGTCATTTAATCTGTAAAATGACCCCATAAGGCAGGTAGCATGTGGTCCATGTCACAGATGAAAAAGATTAAATCACTTGCCCAGGGTCACATGGACAGACCTAGGATTCAAACCCAAAGCAGCTCAGCTCTATAGCCCATGCTCTAAGATAATCCAACATCTCGTGTCTGTGGTGTTCTCACCCCAGGAACAGCATCACTCTTGTTTTAGCCCTCCCTGAGGCATCACATGTTAAATCCTCTCCAGGAAGGGTCCTGATGTAAGTCCACATTTATAGGGAAGGATGTGAAAACAGAAAGGGCCCTGCATCCGATGTAGATCATACTTGTTCCTTGCTGATCGTAACTCTTAAAGTTCTGCTCCTGGTGAGAACTGGCCTTCTCTAGATTTTGACCTCCCCTATTTTATTCAGTCATCTATTTATCCAGTCATCCAGTCATCTGTTCATGGAAACCACGCAGAAACAGCTCCACTCTTCCTCATCCCCACTGGCTGTGGGCAAATGGATGGTCTTTTGTGGATGGACCCAGTTCCCTGCTCCCACTTGTTACAGCAAGTGGACTCCATGTCACGGCAGTGACTCTGTGGCTGAGTTCTTGAGAACAATGGTAAATAACCACCCCCACTCAACAAACCCCAAGAGATACCTCTGGAAAATGGTGAGGACCACCAGTGTGCTAAGCAGCAGCACGGGGGAAAGGAGTAGAGAGGGGAGCCCAGAGGGCCTAGCGGTTGCCCTGTAAGTTAATGCTAATTACCTGCTGTCCCCCCTGCACTGAGTTTTCCCTTACCCGTGCTGTGCAATTTTAATGAGCGATATCTCAAGTGACAAGTCATTACATCTCAGCATCAGCTGGGAAGGGCTCCGGGCTATGTGATACTTAGTGGAAAACAAAGATGAAAAATAAAGGCTGCAATTGGGGTGGTGGTATCTGCTGCTTTTAGGGGCTTCCTAGTGACTCAATGTTAATGAATCCGCCTGCCACCGCAGGAGACGTGGGTCCAATCCCTGGGTTGGGAAGATCCCCTAGAAAAGGAAATGGCAACCCACGTCAGTATTCTTGCCTGGGAAATCTCATGGACAGAAGCAGCCTGGAGGGCTACAGTCCACGGGGTCACAAAGGAGTGGACCACGATTTAGCGCCTAAACAACAACAGTAACCTGCTGCTTTTCCGCGTTTGTGGTTGTAGACATGGCATCCCTCCTTAGTCAGTGAAGACTGCCTTGCGGAGGTCAGTGCTGCTTGGAGACACAGATCAACTCAGCACCAAGCTGTTTTTTTTGTTTTTTTTTTTTTTTAATTTAAATTTATTTATTTGGCTGCACTGTGTCTTCGTTGTGGCATGCAGGATCTTTAGTTGTAACATGCAAACTTGTAGTTGCGGTATGTGGGATCTAACATCCAGGGATCCAACCAGGGATTGAACCCAGGTCCCCTGCATTGGGAGCATGGAGTCTTGGACACTGGACCACGAGAAAAGTCCCAGCACCAAGCCTTAAGGGATGGGGAAATGTATCTGGAGATGGAATGGGATGGAAAAAACCAGCTAACTAGAACTCTAACCCAGAACAAAGATAGAATTGGAAGGAGCAGTTGTATAAGCCGCGTGAAGTGAGGACAAGATCCCCATAGCTTACTGGATTACCACTGATGAGCCAGCTGAGTGTTAATGAGCACAGGTTTTTGTTTATCTGAGCCGTACATACCTATCAGCAGGGCCCTGACACCAGAGTCTTTCTCTCTCTGCGCCCCCTCACAGGTCTCCGCCTCCCCTCTAGATGAAGAAGGTATCCTTACTCAGTGTCATTTTGAAGGGAGCCCAAGTTATTGTCCAGCCCTAGATCTCATATGTGGAGAGTGAGTCTCAAGCATTTCCTTCAAAAGACCTTTGTAGGTTTCAGGACATGTAGTGTCTATAACATAATAGAAGAAGGAGAAGGCGATGGCACCCCACTCCAGTACTCTTGCCTGGAAAATCCCATGGACGGAGGAACCTGGTAGGCTGCAGTCCATGGGGTCGCAGAGTTGGACACGACTGAGCAACTTCACTTTCACTTTTCACTTTCATGCACTAGAGAAGGAAATGGCAAGCCACTCCAGTGTTCTTGCCTGGAGAATCCCAGGGATGGGGGAGCCTGGTGGGCTGCTGTCTATGGGGTCGCACAGAGTCGGATATGATTGAAGTGACTTAGCAGCAGCAGCAGTGTCTATTCAGGCGTCTGCATATAAGAACTTTCTGGTGTTTCATTTTTAAAAACTCATGCTAAATTTATATTCTAAAGGCTAATTCTTTCCTTGTTCTCCTTCTCACAAGTCATGTCTTTCTCTTAAGTCTTCTGGTAAACTGGATGCTCTGGGAAGATGAACCAGTTTGGGAAGTTGGGGGTGGTGGCAAAAAGGAACAAAAGCATTAGTCTCTGTTAGACCTGAGTTTTAATCCCACTTATCAACCTTTATTAGAAAAATTTCACTCTCTGAGCTTGTGTCCTCATAATTGCATATGAAAGTGTCTACTTCATAGGACTGTTGAGATCATTAAATGACATGCTGCGTGTAAAACACTTAGCACAGTGTAGAGACACTGACTGGGCAGGCTTTCAGTGTTATCTCAATATCACACAGTATCAGTGTGAAGAATCAGACTTCTCAGGTGAATTCAGATAGGAAAAGAGAGAAGGTAAAATGAATCAGTAACCCTCATTTGGCTGTGGAGTTGATCCCACATTTTCCTCATCTTCTGCTGTATCTTATGGGTCCTTTGGAAGAAAAGGTAAGCGTCTGTGGGATATTTAGCTTGGCATTGATAGCCAGACCAGGTTGCGCCCCAGAGGAACTTGAGAAGATGTTCACGTGAATAGCATGTGAGGCCTCACAAAGCCAACCCTACCTTCTTGTTTCTGCTTCCTGCCGCTGCACCCAGCTTTACAGAAAGTAAAGCTACATGTGTCTGCGTGAAGTAGACACATGGTGAACTAAGTGCTACTATGATGGACAGGGAGGCCTGGTGTGCTGCGATTCATGGTGTTGCAAAGAGTCGGACATGACTGAGCGACTGAACTGAACTGAACTGAAGTGTAAATTGACTCATGCCATAGAGTTCATATTACAGGATAGAAAATTCCTGAAAATTGCAAGGCAGTTGAATTTTTGTCACTTGGCTGATATTTTCATTTCTCAGAGAGCATTTAGCATTTTAAGAAAGCTTGGCAAAGAATCCTTTTAGTGTGTGAATACATCCTTAGAGATGTGTCTAATTGATCCTTTGGAAGTTAAGTTTATCTTCATGGAGAGACAAACTGGAGTTTTTAGTTCTCTCTCAGGAAAAGGAAACATTCTTCAAATTAAGCAATAGGTTTTCAGTGTTTCTACATTGTCTGGCCCAGGATACCAGGACTCGAGGGCAGTGATGAATTAAGGGAGCAGCTCTAGCCAGTAGTCAAGTCAAGTGTTCATTTTGTTGTCTATGCCTGGGATTCAGCCTACGGTAGCTGGCTCCTGTCTGGCTTTTGGGCTAGCTGAAGTGAGGAGCCCTAATGCCTGTGTGGCACCGCAGTGAAAGCTCAGCATCTGAGAACCACCAAGAATTACTTGTGGGTAATTTCCTTCAACATCACTTGGTTGCCTAGCCCAGCCAGGGAATCCTACTCTGGCCTCCAGGAGTAGAGTGAAGAAACCTGTTGAATATTGGGGATTTACCTGATTCAGCCTTCAGATGAACTGTTCACATTTCACCATCCCAAAATGGGGAAGGAAAAGCCTGTGGTGTTGGAGAAGGCTCTTGAGAGTCCCTTGGACTGCAAAGAGATCCAACCAGTCCATCCTAAAGGAAATCAGTCCTGAATATTCATTGGAAGGACTGATGCTGAAGCTGAAACTCCAAAATTTTGGCCACCTGATGCAAAGACCTGACTCATTTGAAAAGACCCTGATTCTGGGAAAGATTGAGGGCAGGAGGAGAAGGGGACGACAGAGGATGAGATTGGTTGGATGGCATCACCGACTCAATGGACATGGCTTTGGGTGGACTCCAGGAGTTGGTGATGGACAGGGAGGCCTGGCGTGCTGTGCTTCATGGGGTCACAAAAAGTCAGACACGACTGAGTAACTGAACTGAACTGAGGGCATCTGTCTTTCTGTGTCTGTGAATTGTGAGCAAATATGTTAATGATATATACTAAGTCCCCTAGGAAATTATCTGTGAGCAATAGTTGTCATAACACATGGGTTGTGTTATGATGGCTTTATTTTGTTTTCCAAAAACAGTAATGTTTCATCATCGGTCCAGGTTCAAATCTGTTCCTCTCATGGGCTTTGTGACTTTGGCAAGCCCTGACTGTCTCTGAGCCTGTCTCCTTATCTGAAAAGTAGGGGTATTAAGGGGTATTAATATTAATAATTATACCCACTTCATAAGCTTATGAGAATTCAGTGTCAAACTGCATATAAGGCTTTTAGTGAGTTCCTGGTAGAGAACTAAGTGATGAATACATCTGGGCTTTATTTCTTTTCATGGTGGTATAAAAAGGAAAGACCAGTGATTTATTGTAGTTTGTAATGCTTGATTATATAAGAGAATTTCTCCTGCAGTATTTGATGTATGTTTCTTTTCCAACGGAAATAAAAATTGAGAAAAGCTATTGATCGTGATATAATCACAATAGTTACCTTGGAAAAAGAGTAATTTTCCACATCCATTAGAATACTGGTTAAATAATCCAGACATGAATACATTGCTGAAATCAGTAGATTCCATTTTTTTGTCAGGTGCTAATTCCAAAGTTTAAAGTACAGAAATAATAATACTAGTTGACATTTATTACCTGTTCTGGGCTCAACAGCATGCGAGTTTCTTTATGTGTTTTTTTTGTTTTTTTCCTTTTGGCCTCCACGCATGACTTGGGAGATCTTAGTTTCCTGACCAGTGGTTGCATCTTGGGCTCGTGCAGTGAAACCCCTGAGTCCTAACCATTGGACCACCAGGGAATTCCCTGTGTGTATTTTTTTTTTCCCCTCTATTCTCAAAGCAGCCCCAGTTGACATTATCCTTATCCCTATTCTCAAATGAAGAAACTGAGATAAATTTCTTTCCCTAAAGTGTGGGGAGAGTTGAAATGTCAAACTGGGGTGGTGAAGCACTCAGGTAATCACAAGAACTGTAAGCTCCTACACCCTAGGATTGGACAGAACAAGCAAGGAGAGGGGATGGCTAGCACCTGGGAGCCAAGGCTGCTCAGCACGAGCTGGGAGCATTGCCCTTTCTGTAGAACTGGAACCAACGAGAAGATGCCGCCCTGCTGGAGGCCGAGGAGAACTCAGGAGAAATATGGGCTCCTGTGTCCTCCTCCAGTCCCCTGCCGGGGCTGCCAGGACGTCCATGATCTTGGGTAAAGGGGTCTGGGAAACATGTGTAGGGAATGTATCTGTGAGCAAATAAGCAAAAGACTGGCATACAGAGAAAACAGATAAATAACAAACATGAGATAATTTTAGATAGTGATGAGTTCTATAAAGACAAAGTTGGCAAAGGGAATTGGGATGCTGTAAGATTTCAGTATAGGGCTTCCTTGGTGGCTCAGACGATAAAAAAAAAATCTGCCTGCAATGCGGGAGAACTGGGTTCAATCCGTGGGTCAGGAAGGTCCCCTGGAGAAGGGCATAGCTACCAGTATACCACTCCAGTATTCTTGCCTGGAGAATTCCATGAACTGGAAGAGCTTGGCAGGCTATAGTCCATAGATAATATAGATGTATAACAGAATAGTGGCCTCAAACTTTTTAGGTCTTGGAACTCCTTCAGACTCTTAAAAATTATTGAGAGTCCTAAAATTCTTTAATTTTTAACAACTATCAATTGTTATCATATTAGAAATTAAAACAAAATTTTTAGATTTTTAAAATTTTTTTTAATTCATTGAAAAATAACAATAACAAATGCATCACATATTAATGTAAATAACATTTTAAAGAAAAGTAGCTGCATTGCTCAAACCCCCCAAAAAAATTAGTAAGAAGAGTGGCATTGTTTAACTTTTTGTAAATCTCTTTAATGTCTGATTTCACAGAAAACAACTGGACTCTCTTATCTGCTTCTGCATTCCAGTCTATAGTTCAAGTCCAGCTTTGCAGGGATATGTAGTTGGAAAGGGGAGAACTTTGTGTACCTGTGAAAGGAGCCCTGGGGATCCATACGACCCTTTGAGAGCCGCTGCTATAGATAAAGCAATGAGGAAGCCAGTCCTTTGCACCTTGTAGGCACTTGATGATTTTGGTTGAATGAACATAAATTAAGATTGCATTGAGGGTTTCACAGTGTCTCATGATAAATGGTGACATTGGTGACATGGTGATAGTATAAACCAGTTAGACAAGATTCTTAGGGGCCATTTATCTGCAGGACATGTGCTGTGTGGTATTTACCCAGCAATCCTGATGACTTTTCACCTTAGTGTTCAGAGTCCTGCAGGTTCCCTGTCACGGACTTTAGTAGGACCACCAAAAGAAAGATGCTAATTAGTCTAGTCTCTGAAAAAAATACACACTCTCTCCATACAAATAGGTAACTAACTCTACTTAATACTCTGTAACAACCCATACGGGAAAAGAATCCAAAAAAGAGTGGATATATGTGTATGTATAACTGAATCACCTTGCTGTACACCTGAAACTAGCACAACATTGTATATCAACTATACTCCAATAAAAATCAAATTAAAAACATACGCCCTCTGGTCTCCGTAACACTATGTCCACACTAGCATAATGCGCTAGTTCAGAAGAGATTAGTTCACTGGTGGTGCTAGGTGTGTGCATGTTGTGGTGGTGTAGTTGCCAGGTTGTGGTGGACTCTTTTGAGACCCCATGGACTGCAGCCCACCAGACTCCCCTGTCCATGGGAGGCCAGAATGCTGGAGAGGGTTGCCATTTTCTTCTCCAGGGGATCTTCCTGATCCAGGCATTGAACCCATGTCTCCTGTATAACAGATGGATCATTTACCCTGAGCCACTGGGGAGCCCCTGGTGTATACATAGGAAGTATTTATTTATTTATTTATGGCTGTCCTGGGTCTTCTTTGCTGTGCAAGGGCTTTCTCTTATTGCAGAGAATGGGGGCTACTCTAGCTTCATCACATGGGCTTCTCATTGCAGTGACTTGTCTTGCTGCGGAGCACAGGCTTTAGGGTGCGTGGGCTTCGGTAGTTATGGTGTGTGGGGTCTAGAGCTTGGGTTCAGTCGTTGTGGCACACAGGCTTAGTTGCTCCTCTGTATGTGGGATCTTCCTGAACCAGGGATCAAACCAATGTCCCCTGCATTGCAAGGGGGACTCTTAACCACTGAATCACCAGGGAAGCCCCATAGGAAGTATTTCAAAATTTAAATGGAATTTTTATGATATAATTACAACAATGTGCTGTACAATACAGAGTGGTAAATCACCACCAGGGACACACCTTGAAAATTTTATGCAACAGTATTCAACTTTCTATCTGGGTGAGAGAGGTTATGAGTGTTTTTCTCACCATCAACTAATATTCATTCTTATAGATTGCTGACATTAGCCAAGATCTAAATAATACAGTAAAGTAGCTGTTACGAAGGCAATGGCACCCCACTCCAGTACTCTTGCCTGGAAAATCCCATGGACGGAGGAGCCTGGTAGGCTGCAGTCCATGGGGTCACTAGGAGTCGGTCACAACTGAGCGACTTCACTTTCACTTTTCACTTTCATGCATTGGAGAAGGCAATGGCAACCCACTCCAGTGTTCTTGCCAGGAGAGTCCCAGGGACCAGGGAGCCTGGTGGGCTGCGGTCTATGGGGTTGCACAGAGTCGGACATGACTGAAGCGACTTAGCAGCAGCCGCAGCAGCTGTTATGAAAAACAAATCGAATGATTTAGACACTTATTTGCTCTTTTGGATTATCTGGATCCTGCTCTTTCTATGGACACAGATCACTGAATTCAGCATTAATTGAAAGCCATGAAAAGGACATTATGATGGAGATGACCATTGATCAGCTTTAGATGAGCTTGACCACATTTCTTCAACCCCCAATAGGCAGATTTGAGTAACCCTTTGTGGACCAACTAGTTTTCAAATGGGGTATATACAACATTTTAGGCCAAATGAAATGTACTTTTAGTGCTGGTATCAGAGGCAAATCTCATACTTCTTTTCCTAGCAGATGACATTGTATCTTGCTTTGATGTTATGCAGTTGATGTAATAATGATGTCTACCATATACAGAGTGTCTATAGTAGGTTAGGTGGGTTTTCCTGATGGCTCAGCAGGTAAAGAATCCGCCTGCATTGTAGGAGACACAGGAGACATGGGTTTGATCCCTGGAGATCCCCTGGAGAAGGAAATGGCAACCCACTCCATTATTCTTGCCTGTGAAATCCCATGGACAGAGGAACCTGGCTAGCTTCAGTCCATGGGGTTGCAAAGAGTCGGACACAACAGAGTGACTACGGACATGGTAGGTGAGGTGCTTTATAACCACTTTACTAAGCTGTTTTTTGCCTCTTTTCAGCCCAGGTTACATGGCTTATAAAGGCCTGTAACAATTCTCTCTTACTGCACTGTGATTTTCCCTACACCAGGGGCCTCTGAGAGATATATAGTCTAGGCATGTGCATGCATGTCTTTGCATAAACACAAAGACAGAAAGGTATTCAAAGATTGAATGAGAGAGGAGAAAAGCGAAAGGCTAAATTGGAAGAGGGAAAGTTTGGCTTCTCTGTGACACCAAAGCATGAGACCTTTGCAGAAGAAATCCTGCCTGGATGAAATAAGATATTTCAAGTCAGGGCTTTGTTCCTTTCTCACTGTGTCTTAGATACGTGGATTTGACTCATGGTCTGCTGAATGTAGAGAGAGTGGCTAGCGGGACAAACCTCCCATTAATAGGGTGAGACACGTGAGGTGGTTCAGTAATCTTCATGTGTATAGTAAGGCCTGATTGTGTGTGTGTGTGTGTGTGTCTTTTCAAGGTAAAAATATCAATGGTTAGGAAGAAAAGGAAGAAAAAATAAAAGAATATGGGGATATGCCAGCTAGCTACCTATAGTGCCCTGTGGTTCCACATCGAGGAAATGAGCAGACTAATAGAATTGAGTTTTTACCTTTCACTGCAGTATGCAGTGGCAACCCACTCCAGTGTTCTTGCCTGGAGAATCCCAGGGACAGGGGAGCCTGGTGGACTGCCGTCTATGGGGGTCGCACAGAGTCGGACACGACTGAAGTGACTTAGCAGCAGCAGTATGCAAAGTCCCTCTGATTCTTTTTACTGCCTTTCCTTTTGACTCCTTGGTCTGTTAACCCTATTTCTCTGCTATGAACCCTATTTCTCATAACACCAGGAGACCTAGGTCATAACGTTGCTGTGAGGACTTAAGAAGATAATACATGGGGCTTGGCAGGCCAAAAATATTTGATATCTGTCAGCTCACATGATTACTAGCAGTATTGTCAGGACTGTATTTCTGCGTAGTACTTGTACGTTTTTCTCCAGTGTGAGAAGCTGCACATCGCAGTGGTGGAGGCTTCCAGAAATTAGGACCCTGGAGGCCCATGAGGCCTCGACAGGCAGAGGCAGGTTTCTGGACGCCCCGCCCAGGCTGGACTTTTCAGCCATGGCCTCGGTGCCGCCCCTCAGACAGTGAACACCTTGGGGCCCAGGAAATATTTTTTCAGCCCTAAAACATTTTGACTCTTAAAATGGCCGTGGAGTCTGGCTGCCTCTGTCAGGCTGTGGCGGCTCGTGGGGCTGCCTGGGCTCAGTGTGACTTCAGGTGCCACAGGCGTGCATTGTAACTCCTCTCCGCCATGCTGTCCCGCAGCTGGCCTGAGGAAGGCCCGGGGGGCACTGTCAGCCCAGGAGAAACACAGCCAGACTCGGAGCTCAAGTGTTTCAGGTAAAACGGCGCTGCTTTTTCCAGGACAGTTTGAAAAGGGGATGCTATCAAAGTGAACCTTTTAGATGACCCAGTTAAATAGAGCCACGAGGGTTGGTTCCTTGGAACAGCTGTGCTTCAGAGTTAAGTTTGGGGTTATAATTAAACAGCTGTTTAATTAACATATTTATTTATGGCTGTCCTGGGTCTTCCTTGCTCTGCGGGCTTTTCTCTACCAGAGAGCGGTGAGCAGAGGCTACGCTCTAGTTGCGGCGCTCGGGCTGCCCATTGCGGTGGCTTCTCTTTCTTTTTTTTTGACACTGGAAACATGCATTTTGTTTTATATAAATTTATTTAATTGGATGCTAATTACTTTACAATATTGCGGTGGCTTCTCTTGTTGCGGAGCACAGGCTCTAGGGCTCCCGGGCTCTAGAGCACAGGCTCAGCAGTTGTAGTGCATGGGCTTCGTTAATCCACAGCACATGGGATCTTCCCGGATGAGTAATCCGTGTCCCCTGCGTTGGCAGGCCACTGAGCCCACCAGAGAAAGTGAAAGTGAAAGTGAAATCGCTCAGTCGTGTCCAACTCTTTGTGACCCCATGGACTGTAGCCTACCAGGCTCCTCGGTCCATGGAATTTTCCAGGCAAGAGTACTGGAGTGGGTTGCCATTTCCTTCTCCAGGGGATCTTCCCAACCCAGGGATCGAACCCCAGTCTCCCACATTGCCGGCAGGTGCTTTACCATCTGAGCCACCAGGGAAGACCCCAACAACTATTTATGAAGCATCTACTTATTCCAAGTGTTGTATTAGGGGGTGGTCTGCTGGTCGGCCTGGTCCTTGTGCCCACCCCTGGGGAGTCTCCCTCAGAATGCTGTATGCCCACAGCTGGAGCATTTAACTCTGTCCTTAGGCTCAAACCCACCAGGAGGCTCTGACCATCTTCTCAGGCTTTAGTGACAAGGTGGACTCTCCCAGTATTACTTACTGGGCCAACCCCATATCCCAGATTCCAAGACTGGGAAGTGGATTCCTGCCTAGGGCTCTACCTGGTACCCAGTCACTGTACACTGGTGCTCCACCTTGGCTGCCTGGTTGGGCTGTATTAGAGTCATGCTGATGGTGTTCAGACCAGTGACAGGGTTCCCACTGTTTGATCAGCCCCTACCATGCAGACCACTGGCAATCCCTAATTCCTCTTCCAGTCCCCCTCTTACCCCAGCACTCTGCCATCCTCCCGGGCTCCCTGAGTTGCCTCCTACTGACTTTGCCCCAAGCACCTGCCTCATCCCCGTGGGTCCATCAGGGGTCCTCGGCTCCTCCCACTGAAGCGGGCCTCCTGCCATCAGCTCAGCAGCATGAGTTCTGAAGCCATAAGCTTGGCCCAGGAGGCTTTCAGTTGCGAGTGAGGACTCCTAGATTCCAGCACAAACGGGGCTCTGAATCAAGTGCCCTTCTAGCCGCTAATGCCCTAAGCCTTCTGCTTAGGCTTTTTCTAAGGTTAGTGCTCTGCTCCTTTGCAGTGTCAAAAGACGGAGAGACTAAGAATAGCCCCTTCCTTAAAAGAATTCTCAGTGCCCTTGGCTATGTGCACTGTTACTGCTGTCTGTGGATGTGGCTTCTAAAAGGTAAGCTGGCTTGCATCACAATATCTTAACGGTGCTGCTTCTAAATAAGAAAAAGGAGAATGCCAGCTGGTATATTTTATTTCTTCTCAAGGGCCCCTATTCATCTGGTCCAGCATGCTATCTCCTTAATTTAAGAGATAGCAATGTGGCTTCTGGCATTCCCTGGTGGCTCAGGCAGTAAAGTATCCACCTGCAATGCAGGAGACCTAAGTTCAAGCTCTGGGTTGGGAAGATCCCATGGAGAGGGGAATGGCAACCCACTTCAGTATTCTTGCCTGGAAAATTCCGTGGACACAGGAGCCTGGCAGGCTACAGTCCACAGGGTTGTAAAGAGTCGGACGTGACTGAGTGACTAAGCACCCACACAGTGTGGCTTCTGTTAGTCCATAGCTTCTAGATGTGTTTTCATTTCCGGTAGGATTTAGCAAAGTCATTACCCCATGCTTTAAGAAGGCTCCAGGCCCAAAACACCTCAATACATTTTTTAAATGACATAATGAGAGAAGAAAGTCGTCTTTTTTCCTTGGAGAGAAGAGGTTTCAAATATAAGACAGGCTGATGCGTCCCTAAGAATAAGTCTCAGTTCTGTTGCATAGCTCACTGCTCACAAATAATGAGCTCACAAACGGGAGATGCATCGGTGAATTTCGAAAGAAGGGCTTTGGTGACGATGTTACCCACTTTGTAGTGGTCGAAGGGAGATGTTTATCAGAGATGAGCCTACTCATGTTTTTTTTTAATGTCCATCAAATGGATTATATTCATCAGTGATCAGTAAATATAAAAAAACAGGTCTCATGTTAATAAATAAATTTGATAAGAGTTTTGGCCCCTAAAGGAAACAGGTCACTTGTTCCCTTACTGGTGGTGAGGACTTAAAACTCACCAGAAAAGACTAAACTCAACATATTTCATATTTAATTAGGTACTAACCCCAAATGAAGTCAGGTTTTTGAACAGCAAAACAATTTTATTTTTTCCTATAGCAGTCTTTGGTCTTATAAGAGGTCTTAATGCCAAGAGGGTCAAAATTATTTAGTCTATTCTTCTCACAGCAGATGGTCATTTTCTTAAAAACCATAAATCAGATCATGTTTATTCTCTGCTTTAAAAACCCCAATATCTCCCCACTGAAACCACAAGAGAGTCCTAAACTCTTGCCTGGGCCTGTTGCCCACTTGGTGAGCAAGCCCCTGGCCACCTCCTCCTGTCCCCTGGACTCTAGCCATCTGAGCCTTCTCTGTGCTTCTCAAACAGCCCCCTTCCTGCTAGTTGTTCCCCCTACTCCTACCTCCAAGCCTTTGCACTTTCTTTGTCAGAACCATCCACCCTGGATTTTTGCATAGCTGTCTCCTTCCTGTTATTCAGATCTCCGCTTAAATTTTCCTCTCCTTGGCAAAGACTTTTCTAATCATTCAGTATAATATGACATAGGTCCCTTTGGTCTGTCTTTATCAGACCATCCCATCCAATTTTCTTAATATTATTTTCATCCTGAAATCGTTTGTCTTTTTCATTTATTCATTTATGTTGGTTAGCAGGAATAAGAGAATAATTCCTCACTAAAAATCAAGTGGTTCATTGAAAACCATCATGCTAAATCTGAAACATTACCTTTTTCTAAGGACACAGTTGCCTGAATGAATTTGTGTAATTCAACATGCTTCTGCTTACTATGTGTCCAGTACAATAGGAACTTCAGGAGACCAATCAGACAGCCAGGAAATAAATGTTTACTGAATATTCCCATGACAACATGCTAGTGTGCTGAACACTGGGATACAGTGGCCAGCAAAACAAGCATGACCTTCTCCTTGAGGAACTGAAATCAAATAGTGGAGGGAGAGAAATGTTACAAAGGATGAAAACTCCCTGAGTGCAGGAACGTCTCCCTTCCGATGCTGCAATCCCCGTGTCTACAGCAGTGCCTGGCACAAGCAGGGGTTCTTGATGAACGAAAAGTGAAATTAATCATTGTCAGTGTGAAGTTTGGCCGAGGGAAATGCCATGGACTCCAGCCAGATATATAAAATACAAATACTCTCAAACATACACACAACATCAGGGTGAGGGAGGGGGTGTTTAAGATGAGACTGGAAGGAGTAGGACTCACCAGGTGGAAAGGGCACGTAGGGCGATGGTGTGGGTAGGAGGAGAGAGCAGCGCATACAAAGGCCCTGAGGTGAGAGAAGTCCGGCATCTCTGGAGAACGAAAAGAAGGCAGCTGTGAGGGCTGCCTAGTGAGTGAGGCAGGAGTGACACCTGATGAGTTCACAGGGGTAGCAGGGTCCTGGAGACCTTGCAAGAAATCAGGGAGGTCCTGAGAAGAACTCTGCGTTTCATTCCACTTTTGTAAATAGCCTCTGAAAGCAGCTGAGCGATGTGGGAAGACTCGAGTGTTCAAAGTGGTGCTCTGGCCACAGAGCAGGGACGGGCAGAATGGATGCAGAGGGCCCAGCTCAGAGCCCATTGCAGTGGACCAGATAAGAGATGGTGAGACCTTAAACACAAGTGTGGAGTTATGAATCCAGAGGTTTAAGGGGGAGACTAGGTGATGAAATCTATGAGGAAGCAGGAAACAGTAGGGTGTAACTCCTAGGTTTCTGGCTTGAGCAACTAAATGGAGCCATTCACTGAGCCGAGAATATTGGATGAGGAGGTTGTTTGTTTTCCCTAATATTTGTTTATTTGGCTGCATTGGGTCTTGGTTACGGCATGTCGGATCCTCACTGCATCATGGGGGATCTTTCATCGAGGCATGAGGGCTTAGCTGCCCCTAGTTGTCATGTAGGATCCAGTTCTTCAAGCAGGGATGGAACCCATGTCCCCCCAGCTGCAAGGCAGATCCTTAACCACTGCACCCCCAGGGAAGTCCCTTGGCTGAGGACTTTTGAGGGGCTGGGAAGTTTGGCTCAGTCGATTTTGAGGTGCCTCTGAGACATCCAAATAGGAATACGGACTGGGCAAGTGCGTATACAGGTCTGGGACTCAGGAAAGAGGTGAAATAGGTGAAGGGCACTGAAGCCATAAGTGTGGCTGAGACCACTTTGGGAGGGAGTCTTAAAGGGCAAAGATCTAGGACACAGCCTGGAGGGACCCCACACTCCAGGGTGGGGCAGAGTGGGGCATGTGGATAAAGGAGCTTGAGGAGAAGTCAGCATTATGAGGGGAATCGGGAGAGAGTGGTGTTACTGGAGCAGAGGGAAGAGAGGGCTGCAAAGAGCCAAGTGAGTGGAGCGCAGGAAAGACAAGCACTTGGTAGGTCAGCGTGGTGAGTGAAAGTGAAAGTCACTCAGTCGTGTCTGACTCTTTGTGACCCCATGGACTATACAGTCCATGGAATTCTCCAGGCCAGAATGCTGGAGTGGGTAGCCTTTCCCTTCTCCAGGGGATCTTCCCAACCCAGGGATTGAAGCCTGGTCTCCCACCTTGCAGGCAGATTCAGCTGAGCTACGAGAGTTGAGAGGCTCAGGCAACAGTCCAGGGGAGGCAGAAAGCCTTTTGAGGCCGCTCTGTCCTCCCGGAGACATTGACCCACATCAGTGCCTGGTAGAGCCCAGCCCGCCCCGTGAGTCCTAGTTCCCAAAGCAGAGAAGGTCGGTGTTAATGAGAAATTTGATCAGCCCATCTAAGAAAGAAATAGAAAATTTTATTGGAATCAAGTTGGAGATTATAACTCAGGAACAGCTTCTCAGAAAGTCCTGAAGACTCTTCCACCTGTTAGAGGTCAAAGCACAGTTAGTTATATAGGTTTTTAAGATAGAGGTGGTTGTTTTTTAGTTGCTCAGTTGTATCTGAGCAACTAAACTTAAGCTTTGTGGTCCCATGGACTGTAGACTGCCAGGCTCCTCTGTCCATGCAATATCCCAGGTAAGAATACTGGAGTGGGTTGCTAGTTACTCCTCCAAGGGATCTTCCCAACCCAAGGATTGAACTTGCGTCTTCTGCGTTGGCAGGTGGATTCTTTACCTCTGAGCCACCAAGGAAGCCCACTTGAGCCAGAGGGCTGTGCTTTAAATGACGTAGATAGTTTGCACAATCCAGATCTATGTGTACAAAGTGGGCAGTGAGTCATGGATCATTACAAGATTATAGAAGAAGGTTATCGCCTAAGGTGTTATCTTGGTGGTGGAAGGAGAATGTTGCTCTGTGTGGTTGAGCAGGTATTTCTACCTGGGGAGGTCTGGTCCATGCATAATACAGAAACACATTACACGGTAAAGGGGAGAGGGATGGCCAGAGGGTGGGGAAACATCTTTATGTTTACATTTTCCTTGACTTGCCTTAGCATAGGAATTTTTATCTCATCATCCGTGTGCAGAAGGAGAAGGAGGGAGCAGACAAGAGGCTGCCGTGCATCTTCAGAGAGGGTGGACTAGTACCATGGGCCTTGACATGCCAGTTCCATGGCCATCCTCTCATGACGCTGGACCACATTTCCTGTCCTTGTTTCCTTCCATCCAATTGCCTGCCTTAGCAGACACTCATTCAAGTGGTTTTCTTTTGTGTTCAACTGAAAGAGCCTTGGGTAAGCCACGAACTCTTTGACTCACAGAGAAAAGGCTGCTTGACCTCTGCAGGCTGCATTAGAGGTCACCCTTGGCAGTGATTCAGTAGCTTAGCAGGTTTATGGCTGCAGGACAGCCCGCAACTCCTAAACTATAAATTAAGAATCCTGTGCACCTTCAGTATGCACGGAACAGCCTCATTCTCTCCTGTAAATCACAGGAATTCTAAAGTCCTTGACAATTCATAGTGCAACCTCCGTTAGTTGTTCTGCTTCCAGGAATTTTTTCAGACTTGATTAACTGGAAGGGCGGAGATGGGGCTTTACAGGCTCATTTTTGTTATCATTGGCTATATGATGAAGTGAGAGGAATAATTCTCTTTTTTAAAGCAGAAGGCCTGAGGTTGGTTTTTCTGACAGACTTTTTGCATCCTCATTCCAGATTCAATGGAGACTTTAAAAATGGTTCACATATAAAAAATCTTTAAAGAACAATAAAAAATAAATCAAAGCTTTACCAACATGACAATACTATATAGAACTTTCCAGTTCTATATTTTAATAATCATGATTATTACAATATTATTAATATGATTACAATATTATTATGATTATTCTAATATATCATGAAACAATAATCCAATTACTACTATCTCTACCTGGAGAAGGGAATGGCAGTCCATTCCAGTATTCTTGCCTGGAGAATCCCACGGACAGAGGAGCCTGGCAGGCTACAGTCCATGGGATTGAAAAGAGTTGGACACGAGAGAAGCGACTCACACACTATCTCTATAGGGAAAGAAATCAGTTCACAGAAAGAAAGAAAGCTGATAGAATTGCTAAAGAAGGAAGACTCCTATCTAGATGAATGATTAAAATCAGTTTTATAGAAATGACTGGGAGTAAAACGCTGCTTTTTCTGGTGCCCTTTTTATGAATAGACTGCCTTCCTCCCTTTAATTAATTTCTCTCTTAGCTGTGCCAGTCCCAGCATTATTTTTCTGAAAATGGCAGATGATTGCCTGATGTCTTTTGCTTTTATGAAGCATATTACCTAATGGATGTTGGACTGCTCCTAATGTTACCTTTTTTTTTTTATCCAGGCTAGGGCTCATTTATTCCAGCACTAAAAAGTTGATTTAGCTCCCCTTTAAACTGCCCTGCACTGTGATACCTAAAGACTCAACTCATCTATTCTGTGCGTGCAGCATAAGCCTGGTACCCTAGAAAGCTTGGAAGAATTTTTTGCATGTTTTGGGTCTCTGGGTACATGGAGCTGTGTTTATCTCTCATGTTGATCAGCTGTGTACAGTTTTTAATGGGAAAAGCATGACTTTACTGACCTTTTACGAGCAAATAAATTGACATCAGGCTGCTTGGTGTCATTTGGAAAAGAATGTTTTTTCTCTTCCTCTGGGGCTGCCTCCAGAGTATTTGCATTTCAAAATCACTGTATTCCCAGCTTCACACCTCCCCAGTCACCTCCACCAGCCCCACAACTTTAAAAGCAGGCCTGAGAGAAGATGGAGGTGGAAAGGGGAGACCCAGGGCTTGCGAGGCTGTCCGTCATTTGTGCTGTGTAATACTTTGGTTCGCAAGGAAGATTTACATCAAATAGTCTTCATGTTCTCCCCATGCTCCTGTTGCCTCTTGAGGTCAAGCTCTGCTTCCAAAGGGAGGTCTTGTTTTTCTATAGAGTTCTTTCCTCTTTATAGGGTTGGACTTCTTTGGAATTCTGTGAAGACTGAAGAAGGAGCAAACAGGAAGATCAATCTGTTCCCTTCCCTGTCTCCATTTTCTTTCCGGAATCTCACTTCAAATACAGTGATTTAATCACTTAGATCTCTAAGGAGATCAGGAGTCTGATTTAACAACTAAAATAAAACCACATATCTCTCATTAAGTGAGGGAAATAATGTTGTTTGTTTGACTTTTGATTCTTTGGATGTAATTCCTGGCATTTGTTTATTTTTTCATCGTAGGGTGATCCAGCATCTCCTCTTTTGGGAATATAATTTCCTTTCCAGGGTGGAAAAATCATTTAAAAAAATGAAGAATTCTCCCTTTAAAAAAAATGTTGAGTTTCCCCCTCATCCTGTAAGTCATCCTGTAAGTTTCTCTAGCCATGCACAAAGTCCCGGCCAGTTACAAGTGGAGAAACCTGTTGAAAGAACGGCTGCTGAATTAGCAGTGGCCAAATTCTTGGGGCTTAAGAGTCTCAGAGGAAATCTGATCTTTGGGATTTTTTCTTTTTTTTGACCTGGCAGGCAGGACTACAGCTTAACAAACTGTGGAATAGAATCCATGTGATTAATGTTCTGAAGAGGGGGATGGTTCAGAAAGTTAACATTATCGTGGCAAGAACCAGGAATCATTATGTCTGCTTTCACACAAAATACTTAAAAACAGCTACTGCAGAACCCCTCTCTTAATAGGTAAAATAAGTGGCCCAATGAGCTTTTCTATTTCCTAATGACCTCTTGTAGGAATTTTCCATCTCCTTTGAATTCCACCTGGACCCACTTGGCTTTTATCTTGGCTTCAACCTTTTAGTTGTTTGCACTACAGAAAGTACTGTGTGATGTTATTTTTCTATTATTTACTTATTTTTGGTTGCCCTGGGTCTTCATCACTGGGGCTTTCTCTAGTTGAGGTACCCGGGCTTCTCGTCAAGGTGGTTTCTCTTGTTGTAGAGCACAGATTCCAGGCACACAGACTTGAGTAGTTGCGGTACATGTGCTTAGTTGCTCCGAAGCACGTGGGATCTTCCTGGACCAGGGGCTGAACCCCTGCCCCCTGCATTGGCAGGCAGATTCCTATCCACTGTACCACCAGGGAAGTCCTGGTCTGGTCATGTTGTTGATACAGACACACTGTTTTTCTTTGGCTTCAGACCTTTTTATATTTTTCAAACCAACCAACCAACCAACCAAAGGCATGAAACCTTAAATGAAATGAGGTAAAATCAGATCTGTACTGGCTGCAGTGGTAGGGGGAAGGCTCAGAGTCAACCCCACTCCTCCAAGATGAAGTAGCTTCCCTCACTTGTGAAGTAGAACCTTGAAGCTTCGAAAAACACAGTTGGAAATGCTCCCTAAACATTTGTCACCTGTCATTTCCCCTGAGGTCTGCTTTCCTTCTTGTTGTTCGGGAGTCAGGAGGGAGTCACAGAAAGTAGTCACAGACCAAATGAGGCTGCCTGAGAAGGAGAGAAGAGGCTGGGAGGCTCAGATCCAGCTTCTCAAGGTCTTGTGGTCTCAGCACGTTCACCACATCTTGTGGTCTACCTGGAGGAGGGGTGCCTGGCTGAAGATGAGGATGGTGCGAACCAGGGAGCAAGGCTGTCTCCCCACATCCAGGAAGGTTGATCAGGTGGGGTGGTGTAAGAAACAGGTCTGTGGGGCTCCTGCAAGGCAGATGCCACTCTTGTGGCTCATCAGGGAATTCTGTTGCAGCGAAAGGGCTCTGGAGAGCTTTGTTGTCTTCACTTCTGAGCTGCAAGCACTGATTTTGCTGCCTCAGTAGTCATCTTAAATCTTCTGGCCCTCAACACACCCTCCTCCTCCCTGTTAGCCTGGTTTGACAGTAACTCTTAAAACCCTCATCTCTCCTTTTGCCTGGAGATGGTGCTTATTCCTTCAACGGCAACCTTAAAACTCATGCTCAGGCTTCCCTGGTGGTCCAGTGGTTAAGAATCCACCTGCCAGTGCAGGAGCCGAGGCTTCAGTCCCTGGTTTGGGAAGATTCCACATGCGTGGGGTAGCCGGGCCCACGCTCCACAAGAGGAGCCACTGCCATGAGAAGCCCATGCTCTGCAACCAGAGAGTAGCCTGCACTCACCGCACGTAGAGAAAGCCCTCACACAGCAACGAAGACCCGCTTACCGCAGCCAAAAATAAATAAATAATTTAAAATAAATAAATAAGAGGGGGAAAAGAGTAATAAAAATTGCTTACTATTTAAAACAAGACACTCATGCTCATGAAACTTCACACTCATGACCTTGAATATATGTGTGTGTGTGTTCACTCTGTATGTCCAACTCTTTGTGGCTCCATAGACTGTAGCCCACCAGGCTTCTCTGTCCATGGAATTTTTCAGGCAAGAATACTGGAGCCGGGTGCCATTTCCTACTCTAGGGGATCTTCCTGACGCAGGACTGAACCCGCATCTCTTGCGTCTCCTGCATTGGCAGGCAGATTCTTTACCACTGTGCCACCTGGGAAGCCCTGTGACCTTGAATAGTGAACTTGAAACTGGGTGACCTTCCACCTGCACCATTGCTGAGCTGCTTAACCTTACATCTGTGCAACAGTCCCTGCATCCATCTGATGCTCCTTTCCCCAGATTCCTAACTGTGATGCCCAGCTCAGCTTCCTCCTCCTGCCATTAACAGACTGCCACAGCAGGAAGGTGGGCTCCTGCAAGCTGAGCTCAGATACAGCAGATGGCCGCCTGGCCTCCCACAGGATGGGGATGAGGGGGTGATACGCCCAGCTTTAGGTCTAAAAGAGAGTGGCGTTCAAAACTCAGGTCACTTGTTCAGACAACAGAGCAGGTGTAGACCAAGTCCTAAAGCGTGACAGAAAACGACCTAGGAAACTTGGGTTTTTGAAGTACATTTCTAATGTTTCATGTTGTTAACATCTTGAAAATTTGTTAAATGTCGAAAATCTTATTACTATTTTCAGATCCTTTCAATAAACAGACTTGTTTAAACAAAAGACACATGAAAACCAACTGCCACGGAAAACTGAGATAATGGATCCTGTCCTGTCTTCCAAGAGTATTTTTTATGATTATTTTCATTGTTTTACAATGTATTTTTTTCTCATACTAGATCCCATCCTGAATTGCTCTGAGCAGGCTTAGAATATTAGAAAACAAGTTTTCCCCCCTTATTTTCCATTCTTAGGACTTCAGAGACCAGGTTTCAGCTGATATCTGCAGTGACCAGAATGACTTATATCTGGTCATATCACCTCTTCCCAGGGGATATTTCCAAAGATCACACATCTCATCACAGGCCTGTGTAGTTCATTGATTTATTGATCACTGTCTCGAACTGGGCTTTCCAAGTGGTTCCTTTTAGATCATTTTCCTGAAGTTGTAAATTCAACCAAGACCTGTTAGTTGAGGTCAGTGTAGCAAAGGTGTTCCTTGGGCAGATGCACAGCACACAGGCTGTTACTTTGTTCATATTTCCCTTCTGCCCTGGGATCCAGAGTGTCTCCTGAAGGCTTCTGGTGTCACCCACAGATTAAACCATTTTGAATTCCTTAAACTTCTGAAGTGTGCATGAATCAGCAACACATACTTGAGCATGAATGAAATATCAGTGGAATGTCGTGTCAATTTTCCTTTAATTTTATCTGAGTGCAGTCCTGTTCTATCACGTGGTGGGAAACCCAGCCTTAGGCATTCTTGAGGTTTGCTGTCCTACCTTAGAGTCTGACAGAGTTTCCAGGATTTGACTCAGTGCGCAAACCAGCCTAGCCAGTCCTTCATCTATACTGGCTACACCCAGATGCCTGTTGTCCCAACCCATGTGGTGCCTCAAGGGCGTTGCATTTGTGTCAGTCTTGGGGCACAGGAATCCTTGGCAGGGTCCAGAGCTCTGGCACCTCCCATCCAGTCATTTTAGATATGCTCTGAAGCCATCACCTTTGATAGGTTATCATTTCCTTTGGCAATAAGTCATATCAATAAATCATCTTGAGAGCTTTCTGTTCAGGCCTTGGGACTACAGTAAATTGAACATTTTTAGTTTATCTTTTTCCTCTGCCACCCTCTCACTTCCCCACATGGACCAAACCCATCTATTCAGCTACAGTATCACTGGCCACGTTAGAGGGTTCCACATGGGCACCTTCTCTGCCTGCCCATTCACTCTTCTGTAATCTTGTATCCCAAATATGATTTGCTTTGATATGAGGTGGAAACTGTTAAAAATTCAGCATCTTATTCCCCATCCCATATCAGATTGCTGGAACAGAATCTTCATTTTCACAACATCCCACATGGCTCATGGGCACGTCAAAAGGTAAGAGGCACAGACCTCCTGGATCACGAGCTCCTTGATCACAAGGAAATTGTCTTTTCATCACCACGTCCCCTTTCAGGGTGCCTACTCCATGGCAGCCCCCCAGTACATAGCTGCTGAAGGCATGGATAGCCCTTAAGAAGGATAGAGATCAAGCATTCAGTTTGCGGTGGCTGCTATTAAAGGATGGATTGTACCTAAAGCGTGACATGGAGCTACTGAGCTGGACTAAGCTGGAGATGGAGGTGGTTGGGTCATGACTTGGTGGAGCCGGCTGGGTGGCCAGGCCCACAGATGTAATAACCGGCTTAATAGGCCAGGTGGGCTAGGTTGGAGAGCCCACTTGGGGCAGTCTGATGTAGGTGGGAGGACAAAGGCTGATTTCCCTGGTGGCTTAGTCAGAAAAAAGTCTGCCTGCAATGTGGGAGACCTGGGTTCAATCCCTGGATGGGAAGGAGTTCCTAGAAGGAAATGGCAGCCTACTCCAGTATTCTTGCCTGGAGAATTCCATGGACAGAGGAGCCTACAGTCCATGGGGTCACAAAGAGTTGGACACGACTGAGTGACTCACTTTTTTTTCTTAATGAAGCAGAAGAGTGGGTGGGGAAGCTTCTGTGAGTGTTCCTGAGGGGCATGATAGGAAATAGGTTTGGACAGGTAGATTGAAATTCCAGCGGCATTCATTTCTCACCTAATACTGGAACACAGACTCTCAACTAGATCACAAGGCAAAAAATATGAACAGAATCTTTATTGTTCTTTGCTTTCCTTTTACAAATTTGAACTTGAGGGTAGGGGGATAAGAGCCAACAGGTGGATTCGATTCATCTCTCAACTTAGTTAGAAAAGCTGAGATTTTAGTAGTGACTTTTACACACCTAATAATGGCAAAGACATGACCCCCAGACTGACATGAAGGCACCATTTGGGGAGCTAAGACAGAGAGGCAGCTGCCTATGAATGGATTGTGCTTGGCTGTGTAGACACCACTCTTCAAATCAGTCACCCTGAGGGATTGTCTGACGTTGGCCACCTGGGAATTGTCTGGCAGGTGATGTGTTTGCTCTGACTGGCATTTTCTTTTTTCCTAGGAGATAACTCAGGTGCTCTCTGGGGCCTCTGGCACATTGGTTCCTTATCAGTTACTGAGATTTCTCCTTTTGGGGGACATAAACTCTGTTGGCTTAGTTGCTAAGTCATGTCCAACTCCTTCTCTGGGAGATCTTCTGGACCCAGGAATTGAACCTGGGTCTCCTGCATTGTAGGTGGATTCTTGACCAACTGACCTACAAGGGAAACCCCTAAACTCTGTGGATTGTACCAAAGAGGCTTAGCATTGGATCCAGGGTAGAGGAAAAAGAAGAGAAAGCAGCAATGTGGGCTGCAACAAGGGACCTTGAACTCCACCACAGATGGGCAAGAAATCAAGCCCTGGATGCTGTCTGTGCTCCCTGCCCTGGAATGCCCAGATTTGCTTTTGGGGGAACATGTAGCACCCATTCTGTCCTTGCCTGTGGCAAATTTGGATGCCCTCTGTTGAAATTGGCACCTGGGATAATCCCGCACGCGCTTGCAAATTCCATCTTGCCTACACAGGCATGGGATTCTGCAAGAAAGATCAAGAGTCCCTGCCCATTCCCCTCCACCTCTCTGAGCTTACAATGAACTTGAAGAGCTGGCTTCCAGAGCACCCCTGGGGGAGGGGAGACTCTTGCGGTTGAAGCCAGTCCTCCCTTCTAGGTGTGGGAGGCTGCAGAAGAGGAAATAGTACAGGCGGGGAAGAGAGTCTTGGGGATCCCAGAGCAACTCATTTCCCCCTTGAATTCTAAGTTGGGAGCAGAAAGTGTCATGTATTATTCTGAGATCAGAATTCAGCTGAGCCTGGATTTCTTTTGAAGCAGCAGCTGCTGCTGCCTAGATATGAACTAGAGGTCCGTGACAGACAAGGGCATTGATGTTCTCAAGTCAGCTTCACAAACGCCCCAGAGGAGTGGAATTATATGTTCCACTGAGAGATTCATTTCACAACAGCCTGGTCATCTGCCTGAATCTCTTTGCACACAAGCTTTGCCAATGTATGTGGTATCTCAGCCGTGAGGGTTTGAAAAGCTGTATTTCTCCCCAAGATTCCTCCCCACCTATCAATATGCACAAACCTTTCCAAGCAAAAATGAAAATGAAACAAAAAGCAACAACAACAACAAAGCGTAGGGCCCTTCTTTCCTTCCTAAGTGAAGCTTGTAACTGAAGAAAATGGGTTTGAGTTTGGCTGCAATGCAGGAGATCTGAGTTTGATCCATGGTCAGGAAGATCCCCTGGAAGAAGGCATGGTTACCTACTCCAGTATTCTTGCCTGGAGAATTCCATGGACAGAGGAGCCTGGTGGGCTACAGTCCACGGGGTTTCGAAGAGTTGGACTGAGCGTAGCTCACTTCTTCATTGTAGCTGGTGTTATGTATACCAAGTTAGATAGATGATGAGTGTGGGCTCTGGTGTCCACACAATCTAGGCTGGAATCCCAGTCCTGCCACTTATAGGCAAGTTTCTTAACCTTACTGAGTTGCTGTGTCCTTGTAGATCAAACGAGGGTGATAATGGCACCTACCCGCTAAAGTTAACTGAGAGGATGAAATGAGACTTTAAGGGGTTAGCACGGTCATTTGCTACAGTAAGCACTGTGTAAATATCAGACGTTTTACAAATGTTCAAAAAGTAACAGATCCACCCTTTCCCCCTGCTGGACGCATCTATCCTCTGCCGTCTAATGCACAAGTCAGGGTTCCGTGTCTTCCTTACTCACGCTGCGCCTTTCCTGGTCCCACATATTGAGCGCTCTGTGGGTTGATTGATGAAGAGATGGTAAGATGTATGCTTGGAATCCATTAAGTTTGAGACTACCTTACGGGAGAGGACACTGAGGAAAGAGAAATGAAGTGAGGAGAGGACTGATGAAAAAGCCCACAGGCTTTCTGATGGACACATTGAACTTTATCTTCTACCCACCCAGGTTTATAAAACCCACTGTATGAGGACTTCGGGTTATAAATATGGGTCTGATTCCATTCTGGAATCCAGAAAAGGTCTGAAAACCACATGTGTTTTCATCTGGCAGGAGGCTATTTATATTCTTTATTTATTTAACTTAGTATGAACAGTCTTATGTTTCACTGAGAAGATATTAATGTGTTTGATTCCAGAATGCTGTTCCTGGGCCTGCTGGGGAGGGGGGTGTTTTGTACTGTGTTACCATTCTAAATTCTGAAAACTGTTGACCTCTAAAACCAAATCTGTCTCCAGTGACTTTGAATAGGACATTTTTTTTTTTTAACAACAACAACAACAAAAAACTAACCTGAAGTAGATTAAGCCAACAAACAATAAATTTGAGGTGGTGAGGGGAAAATTTATTTCAAGGCTTTTAAGCAGAAGCTTAGGCTTCCCTGGTGGCTCAGACGGTATGCAATGCGGGAGACGCAGGTTCGATCCCCGGGTTGGGAAGAACCCCTGGAGAAGGAAATGGCAACCCACTCCAGTATTCTTGCCTGGAGAATGCCCACGGACAGAGGAGCCTGGTGGGCCACAGTTCATGGGGTTGCAAAGAGCAGGACACGACTGAACCCCTTTCGCTACTACTATTAAACAGAAGCTCAGGGAAGCTGTAGTGAGAAGGCACTAAAAGCAGGCCTGGGAGGCCCCAGATGCCCTCTCCCGAGTTCTGGTTCTTATGGGCATCAACATGGGTGGTTGTCATGGATGCACTGGTTATAACCCTGGAGGCCCAGTCTGGAGCAAGTGGTAGGAACTTCATATGTACGCATCGGTTCACAAATTGGCTTTCCAGTCTGATACAGTCCTTGCTTGGTGGCCAACACAAAGTGTACCTTTATACTCAGTCCATCAACAGAATTTGACTTTGTAAGGTTTCCGTATGATGACCTTCCAAGGCTCTGCTCTGCTCCCAGGCTTCTGAGCCACAGTCTTGGATCCCAAAGCAGTTTGTGACTAGTCCCTTGGTGGTTCCTTCTGTAGGTTTGGCAATGGCAACAATCATTCACCTTTTGATCTTACTTAGAGTTGTGGGATTTGATTCACATAAGAATCTATGAGAAATGAAGCAACATGGGAGAAGGATGGAATAAAGGACCCACTCAGGACTTAACATGTTCCTGTGTATTTTTCCGGACCTTCAGTTTAAGCTCAGCCCACATTAGTTCTCTTTCCCTGTCCCTCACATCCTAGAACCTGGCTTTACTTAGTCATGATTGTTTGGGATGAATCTCTAAATCAGTCTAACATTTTCCTTCTAAATGCACTGTCTTTGGTCTTAGTGTCTTTTTTTTGTTTTGTTTTGTTTACTTACTTAGTTGGCTGCTCCAGGTCTCAGTTGCAGCACTCAAGGTCTTTGATCATCGTTGCAGTATGTGAAATCTCTAGTTGTGGCATGAGGGATCTAGTTCATTGACCAGGGTTCAAACCCAGGCCCCCTGCATTAGGAGCAGGGAGTCTGAGCCACTGGGCCACCAGGGAAGTTCCAGCCTTAGTGTCTCTAATAAGCCACAGGAACCTCTCTAAATGTTCTTTTCTTATTTTCCTTCTCTTATCTAATAGGACCTTCATACATAGGCTCAGAGGATTCAAGAGGCTGAATCGCTATGGGTGAGATCACGTATCAGGAAGCTGGAGCTTTGAGACACATACACAGTATCCACAGACATTCACCCTGTGTTAGTGCAGTGACTGAAGCATATAGACTCTGGAACCAGCCTTCTAGATCTATGTCCTAGTTTTATCACTAGCTATAGGACCCTCGGAGAGTTCCTTAATTTCTATGGGTCCTCCTTTTTTCACCTATAAGGAAGGAATCCTGGTATCTACTCTATGTATTTGTTGTAAGGATTAAATGAGCTACTATTTGCAAAGACACTTAGAAAGTAGGTAGCATGTTATAAATTCTACATTAATATTTGATACTTTCCTTTTATAAGCACAGAGTCTGAGTTAGATTCTTATTCATTCAATAAACAAATATGTATCTTGTGTCTACCATGTGAAGGCATCATGTTTGAGCTGGTGAACAATTCGTGTACCTCCTAGTCTTATGGTGAAGACAGGCATTAAATAAGATCTTACACATGTGATGAGTATTATTATGACCCAAGTGTTATGCTTTCTAAAAGGATGAATGGAAATCAGATAATAATAAATCCAACTTTATTGTCTTTTCTCTTTGAATCTGCATACTAAATACTTCATATATTCTGCAAAGATCAGGACATAAATAGAGATGAGAGTGTCCTTAAGCAATAGTCAGACCAATTGTTGCTTGCTTGGAACATGAAGTGACTTCAGTTTTGGATAAACTGAAAAAAAAGTTATCGCCCTTACTAGATTATGCATGGGAGCTAAATTTATCACAGAACAAGTGAAATTGTTGTATTTGTTTGTGATAATAGTAACAACTAGAAGATCTGTCATGCAGAGCAGTTCATCCTTCACCTGTGATTCTCACAGCTATGATATAAAGTCAGTAGGGTAGGATTTGTGCCCAATTTACAGATGAGGAGACTGCCCAAAGCAGTGAAATGACTGATCCCCCCTGTCACAGGCAGGGCTGATGCCCGACACATGTTAGCTCTGGTAATACTTGTTGGATTGAAAGGCATCCAGACTTTCTGACTTCCTATGTTGTATTCTCTGTGGTTCTCTACACAGAACACAAGCAAAACCTCAACCATGTCGTATTTTCAGATGTCATGCTTATTGCATATTATTAGGCTTATTTATACTCTTCTTTGCAGATGGTAATTGAACAGCGCTGTCTTCTTGACTCTATCAACACCCAAGAGCTATATATATATACACCTTTATATTTTTTCTATCTAGGGATTCAAGACTTAGAAAGCTAGTTTTCAAGATACATTGTTTAAAATTTTGTAAGTACGTTTAATATTTTTAAAAATCATGTACAATGTTTCTTGACAAATTGTTTCTGTAGCTGCAATTTACAGGCAAAATAGAATTAGTGGTATACATGCTTCAACCTGTTCTAGGATTACTTCTTCCAGACCCAATCTTTTTAAAGCCATTAATATTCATTAGAGGCTGATCTCACAAGGACTGTCATACAAAGAGCTTAAGAAATGCATCACTCCCCCTGAATTTTTTTTTTTTTTTTGGTAAAATATAAAACTACATGTTGCAAAAGCCTGAAAACGGAGAGAGAAAAATCTGTCTTCAGCTGTCTTGTTTAGATATGATGCCTTGGTTCTATTCTAGCAATATCCTTAACTTCTCAGGGTGCCTAATTGTAACCTGGGTCAGACTACATCAGCAGAATTAGAGAAATGACACCAAGCTAGGCGTGCAGCATATTTCACACTCACCAAATACCTCTGTTGTAAAAGGCTCCTCTGTAAGTAAGCAGTCGAGTTGGACTGAATTTACTTTATGTGTGAAATGGCGGGCACTTGATTTATTTTAATGCAGAGAAGATTAAATGAATGAACTCAGGAAATGCTGGGTAATGAAAGCTAAGTATAAATTGCTCAGCCAGCCATCTCTTTGGAGAGTAGGCTCAGCCCTTGATTTGTCAGCTGAATTGAATATTTAGTCGCCACCATTTTCCATTTGTAGGGGCTTCTCCCGTATCTCAGTGGTAAAGAATCTGCCTTCAATGCAGGAGACACAGGAGACAGGGGTTCAATCCCTAGGTCGGGAAGATCCCCTGGGGGAGGGCCTGGCAACCCACTCCAGTATTCTTGCCTGCAGAATCCCATGAACAGAAGAGCCTGGCGGGCTACAGTCCATGGGGTCGCAAAGAATTGGCCACAACTAAGCGGCTAATACACACAAAGGGTTTTAAGCAGAGATGTGATGTAATCTCCCTTGCCTTTTGAAAGAACCACTCCAGCTGCTGTGGGGGGAAGAGCGTGTTTTGAGAGGAGCAGTGGGTGTGAGCAAAAAGCTTTCTCTGCATGATTCCTGCCTCTCTCAACTAGTCCTTTGCAAGCTGAACTCCTCACTTGTGAAACGGAGCTGAGAACACCTCTAGTCCCCTGTGAGGGGACGGTTACCCCTGTGTATGATGAAGGCCTCCCAGGATAGATGAGACTATTACTGTTGTCAGGCTCTGGGTCAATTGTGTCTGTTGTTCACTTTCCTGTTTTCTCACCCCAGAGGATCAGTGCAAAGAGCGCAGGAGATCATATGCACAGTGCTGGCTGGAGCTCAGTACACATTCACCCTTCACCATCTCTTTACTATTGGAGTCCAGACTACTGGCTTCTTTCTCCTTGAGGACCATGAGCAGGAGTTTAAAGGCTTAGGGGTCTTTTGTAAACTCCCAAGGAAAAGAGCTGTTGGTTCCTGGAGCCTGGAATAGAAGGCTCTGAGCAGACGAGCTGCAATCAATCACTCAAACCTTATATTTCATTTTCAAGAGGGTCTCTCTCCCTCCCTTCACCCCTCCTTCCCTGCTTCCCTCCTTCATTTCCTGCTTTTGTGTTTCAAAAGTAATATATCCTGATACTAATAACTTAATTAATACCAGTGTCTAAAGTCCCACTAAAATTGTTTTTCACTCTCCACCCCACCCCAGTCCTAAACTCCAGATGTAACTAAAGATAACAATTCAGTGAATATATTTCTTTAGTTTTCCCTTGCCTATTAAATCGTCAACACGGTTATGGATCTATGGTGGTGTTTGTCTTTTGTTTTGCAAAAATTAAGAAAAAAGAGACTCTACAGTTTCCACAAAGCCCTCCAAATTATATTAAAGTGTTTAAAAATGCATTTTCTAGGTAGAATAGCTATAGTTTTATCAGATTGTCAAAGGAGTCTGGTGCCCTACCCCAACTCCAAATTCTAAGTATTAGTTGTTTAAGCTACCTAAAACCCCCAAACATGGAATTTATGAGTTTATGTGCTCAGTCATGTCCGACTCTTTATGAGCCCATGGACTGTAGCCCACTAGGCTCCTCTATCCATGGGATTCTCCAGGCAAGAATATTGGAGTGGGTTGTCAGGCCCTCCTCCAGGGGATCTTCCCAACCTAGGGATTGAAGCCGTGTTTCCTGTGTCTCCTGCATTGCAGGCAGATTCTTTACCCGCTGAGCCACCCAAACATGGGACTTAAATCAGATGTTCTCTGAGGCCTCTCTATTATTGTCATTTCACTAAATTTGCTCCTATTCAAGTCCAAGAAAAGCTTTTTTCTCTAATATGCCACTTACTGAATTCCTTTTATTAACTGATCCTTAACCATACCTAAAGTAAGTCTTGAGATCTTTCAAGATCATGAAGGGAAATCTTAATGCTTAATAGAAATTCTTGATTGTTTTTCTATGAGTGAAAGTGAAAGTCGCTCAGTCGTGTCCCACTCTTTGCAGCCCCATGGACTATAGAGCATAGACACTGTTTCCTGTGTCTCCTGCATTGCAGGCAGATTTTTTACCAGCTGAGCCACAAGGGAAGCCCAGGAATACTGGAGCAGGTAGCCTATCCCTTCTCCAGCGGACCTTCCCAACCCAGGGATCGAACCGGGGTCTCCTGCATTCCAGGCGGCTTCTTTACCAACTGAGCTATCAGAGATGCCTCTATGAGTATAGTTTATTAAAGTTAATTATTCATAATCCAATAGTACTTGTATATTCTACATAATAGTTTTATCAATCAGAATAGTGTATTAATTCAAAATACAGTTTTTTCATATAATTAGAGGATTAAAACATATTGCAAGTCCAAACATCAACTAAGTTTAAATATAGATAACTCAGTGGTGATAGTATGTGAAAACTAAATCTAATCCTATATTTGCATCATGAGTTAGCTAAATAAGTGCAATAAACCAAAGATTAAAGTCTATATGAGTGATGGAATCCACTCACCTTGCGATTTAGAACCACATGTGATGAAATTGTATTTTTTTCCGCAAGGCAGCACTTCAGTAAAGCAGACACACATCTGTTTGGTTGTCCCCAGAGGATGCAGTGGTTTTCAGATCTAAAGCCAAATCCATTTGAATCAGCCAGGACCGTTTCCATTTTTCCAAGTGAAAAATTAGGTTCTTTCTTAACACAGTGAGCTGATGGTGCTCGGCTAGCATGTTGGGTCAATTATTGCAAACTTCAGACTGACATAAAATGTACATGCCCCCCTCATTTATTTTTTTCATGATCCATCCAAAGGTGGTCATATATAAATCTATATTTATCAATGGGATGGAACACTTTTAGAGAAAAGTCATGGATGGAAAAATTCAGAGACCACAGAACTGGACTTCCCTGGTGGTACAGTAGATAAGAAACTGCCTGCCAATGCAGGGGACAAGCGTTCAATCCCTGGTCTGGGAAGATCCCACGTGCTGTGGGGCAACTAAGCCCGTGAGTCACAACTACTGAGCTCGCACACCCTGGAGCCCATGCTCCACGACAAAAGACGCCACCGCCACGAGAAGCCTGCACATTGAAACTGGAGTAAGCCCTGCTCGCCGCAACCAGAGACATCCCACACGCAACAAAACAGACACAGCACAGCCGAATAAACAAAAACAAAATAACGACAAACAAAAAGAGACCACAGAACCGAGTCCTAATTTTAAACATTTATTTTCTAATTTGAACTTATTTTAGACTTACAGATGAGTTGCAAACATAGTAAGTAGCCTGTCCATGTTGCCATTCATCCAGCTTCTCCTAACGCTGACATATTACATAACCTTAGAGCAGTTTTCAAACCAAGCAAGTTGATGTTGCTGAAGTCATAATTTTTAATAGTTTTTCTGAAAGCAAACGGTAAAATTTCACTCCTTGCCTAGGTTTGAGAAGGAATTGGTATTTTGTCTTTACAGACTGTACACACACATAAAGCAGTCTTATGAAAATGCCTTCATTCTAAAGGACTTAAAAAGCCAAATTAGAGGGCTGTTCAGTGAAGATCTCCTGCAGGTTTTTTCCCTCATTTTGGTTGAGGAGTTTTAAATTTCTGAACAACAGTTCCTACAAACAGCTGCTTGGAAGGCCTACATGCATTTGACTTACTGAGGAGGGAAAAAAAACACTTGTGACCGAGTCATCTCGTGCTTATGTTGCTGATTTAAGTAGTGAGGCAGCACTTTGAAAATCACACCATGTGTAGCTGGCTCTTTGTCACCAAATCCAAGGCCACAGGGAGTATAACCTCAGTAGCTGGAGCCAAGAAAAACTACCCTTGGTTCAAGATTCGGGCATTTTAAACCTAATCCCCATGTTAGTTTTGCTGGGACAGGAGGTGGATCTTGCCTCATGTGAGGATTCCTCAGTGTCATCCCACTGCCCAGACCTAGATGAATGGAGGCCACGAGGCCAGTTTTGGAGTGGACCCTCAGCAGCTGCAAACATCTGTAACAATCTGGTGTTAAGATGAATGAGCCCCACGGGCTCCTAGCCACTTGCATCCACCAAGATTTTGTAGCTTTAGACAGATGTTTCTGCTCTAAACACTGGGAAGTGAATGAACAGTTTCACTGCCTGCTGCCAGGGATGAAGGTTTTTCCCAGCCACACGCTGAGGTCCTCTGAAGCCATTAAGTGGTACCTGTAGAAGTTGGCGTCTGTTGACAAGAGAAGGCTGACATCTGATGCTTTGAAAAGCCAAGGCTTCCCTTGGGAAGCAGCAGCAAGAGAGATGGTATGTATTTCTCCATCAGAACCCGATCCAGACGTACAGAGTGAGGGAGGGTGCAGAGGTGTCACAGTGTACTCTGGGGCTCCCCAGCTAAATGAAAGCTTGACTCTAGCAACATGTGTGTCAGTTCTGAAAATACAGCTCAGCTTCCAGCATTGGCCTTCTGTTCATTGAGACACCTCAAAGAAACCAAAGCTCTTTGGAAGGCTGTTCTAAAATCGCTTCAGCAACTTGCCAAAGTTTGGATTAGTTAGGGGGGACCCCCTCTCCTCTCTGTGCCAAGCCTGCTTCTCCTGCAGGGTTCTCCAGCTCACAGTTCAGCCAAGATCTTCTTCCCAGCTGCTCAGAAACCTCGACAAATTCTTGATGCCTCCTTTTCTTTGCTCCTGCTTTCACTCTATCCTCAAATCCTACTGTTTATACCTTCTGATGTATATTGGGTTTCTTTATTTCTTTTCAGTGCCATTTCTATAATCATTTCTCAACTGGAATACTGCATGCCCTCCAATTTTAAGTCTCCCACTTCACTCCAATTTTGATGTTGGAGAAGACTTTGGAGAGTCCCTTGGATTGCAAGGAAATCAAACCCATCAATCCTAAAGGAAATCAACCCTAATATTCTTTGGGAGGACTGATTGGAGTTGAAACTCCAATACTTTGACCACCTGATGTGAAGAGCTGACTCAGTGGAAAAGACCCTCATGCTGGGAAAGTTTGAAGGCAAAAGAAGAAGAGGGTAGCAGAGGATGAGATGGTAAGATAGCATCACTGACTCAATGGACATGAATTTAAGCAAATTCCGGGAGATAGTAGAGGACAGAGGAGCCTGGTGTGCTGCAGTTCCTGGGGTCTCAAAGAATAAGACACGACTTAGGAGCTGAACAACAAACTTGACTCTTGCCATCTCTCAAATCCATTATTTTCAAAATAGCCAAGCGTAAGCTTTTAAAACAAGCCAAGCCAGGTACCTAACTGGGTCATTCATTAGTGGGTATAACTAGTGCTTCAATCCAGATGTAACTTTATTCTTTCTCTCTGACTGCCCCTTTAAAAAAAATGAATTCAGTGTAGTGAGCCTCTCATTGTTCCCTGATAAAATTCTTTCTGTCTCTCTTAGGTGATAACAATTTTACATCAGTTTAGAACAAAAAATGCCCCAATTCTGTAGTGAGAATGAGCTCAAGATAAACATAACATTCAAAGACAAGACTCTTGCCCCTAGCTGTGCCCTCACCTCTCTGGCTAAGATTTGGGCTGTTTGCCTCAGGGGAGTGGATCAATAGAGATATGGCACAATTCCGCTCATGGTTGAGGATTTCCTGCTTTTCTTACTGTTGTTGTCGTTGTTCAGTCTCTAAGTCTTGTCCAGCTCTTTGTGACCCCATGGACTATAGCACACCAGGCCTCCCTGTCCATCACCAACTCCCCGAGTTCACCCAGACTCATGTCCATCGAGTCAGTGATGCCATCCAGCCATCTCATCCTCTGTCGTCCCCTTCTCCTCCTGCCCCCAATCCCTCCCAGCATCAGAGTCTTTTCCAATGAGTCAACTCTTCGCATGAGGTGGCCCAAGTACTGGAGTTTCAGCTTTAGCATCATTCCTTCCAAAGAACACCCAGGACTGATCCCCTTTAGAATGGACTGGTTGGATCTCCTTGCAGTCCAAAGGACTCTCAAGAGTCTTCAACACCACAGTTCAAAAGCATCAATTCTTTGGCGCTCAGCTTTCTTCACAGTCCAACTCTCACATCCATACATGACCACGGGAAAAACCATAGCCTTGACTAGATGGACTTTTGTTGGCAAAGTAATGTCTCTGCTTTTCAATATGCTATCTAATTTGGTCATAACTTTTCTTCCAATGAGTAAGTGTCTTTTAATTTCATGGCTGCAGTCACCATCTGCAGTGATTTTGGAGCCCCAAAAAATAAAGTCTGACACTGTTTCCACTGTTTCCCCATCTATTTCCCATGAAGTGATGGGACCGGATGCCATGTCTTCGTTTTCTGAATGTTGAGCTTTAAGCCAACTTTTTCACTCTCCACTTTCACTTTCATCAAGAGGCTTTTTAGTTCCTCTTCACTTTCTGCCATAAGGGTGGTGTCATCTGCATATCTGAGGTTATTGATATTTCTCCCGGCAATCTTGATTCCAGCTTGTGCTTCTTCCAGTCCAGCGTTTCTCATGATGTACTCTGCATACAAGTTAAATAAGAAGGGTGACAATATACAGCCTTTTATCCCTTAGTTAATAAGACTATCTTCTAGAGCCGTTTTAGGCTCACAGAAAATTAAGCAGATTAATACAGAGCGTCCTGGTCTGCCCTTTTCCCCACCCCTTACAATTTCTCCAGTTGTTAATATTCGTCATTAGTGTGGTACGTTTGTTACAACTGATGACCCAAAACTATTCTGTTATTGGGACTTCCCTGGTGTCCAGTGGTTGAGACTCTTTGCTCCCAATGCAGGGGTCCTGAGTTTTGATCCCTGGTCAGGGAACTAGATCCCACATGCTACCACTAAGAGTGGTAGAACTAAGACCTGGAGCAGCCAAGTAATTTTAAAGAAAATTTTTAAATAAAATAAATAATTTAAAAAATCGATTCGTTATTGTTCATGAAAGTCCATAGTTTATGCTGGGGTTCACCCTGCTATGGTTCTGTGGTTTTTGATATGTGCATGATGCCGTGTGTCTAGCATTACTGTAGCAAGGAGAATAGTTTCACTGCCCTGAAATGCCCCTGTACTCTGGCTTTTCACCCTTCTTTTCCGTCCTTACTGACTTAACAGTTGTCACACCTCAAGAGTGAGCAAGACCCCTCCTGTGGGTTCATTTAATGCAACTGGCATCGCTTCAAACTTTTAAAAGACTGTGCCAGATGCTCAGGGTGATGAGCAAGGAAATCCACACAGACCATTGAAAAGTCTAAAAATAGGTACAGTGTGTATTCTGAGAATGGCTTTTCCTGTTCCTCTAGGCTCCCCTGCCCATTCAAGGCCTCACCCTGGCTTCTGGTCTCCACATTGTAATCCCTTAAGGTTAGTTCAAATCTGCAAGCGCTTTGCTAGAAAAATTAAGAGAGCACTGATTCACTACTTAAATGCTCTTTCCTAGAAACTCTGAACCTTCTCTGGACCAAGAAAGAGCTGAATTTCTCTGGTGCAACAGCAGCCCTCCAAGCTAGAGGCTTTCTTTAAAATAAGCTATTATGGGTTTTGTTTTTTTCCTGGTTACAAATTAGTGATGCTCATCTTAGAAAATTTGAAAACATTTGTGTGTTATTTCTAGATGTGCCTACCAAGGAACTGTGGAGGTGCAAACCTGGGGTCAGAGTGTTAACCCCCGAGTAGTCAAATTGCCTGTGCTTATTTCCAGAAAGATGCAATATATGCATTTACCACAAGACCAAATGTGCTCTTAGAAAAAGAAAGAATTTCCAGAAATTCAAGGCAGAAATCTTTCCTAAGCAACAGCCTAGCCAGGTGCCTCTAACCCCTTTCTTTCTTTCTTTTTTTTTTTTTTTAATGTGGACCATTTTTAAAGTTGGTATTGAATTTCTTACAGTATTGTTTCTGTTTTACGTTTTGGCTCTTTGGTCATGAGGTGTGTGGAATCTTGGGCTTTCCAAGTGGTGCTAGTGGTAAAGAATCCACCTGCTGATGCAGGAGACGCAAGAAGACACGAGTTCAATCCCTGGGTTGACAAGATCCCCAGGAGGAGGGCATGGCAACCCACTCCAGTATTCTTGCCTGGGAAATCCCATGGACAGAGGAGCCTGGTGGGCTACAGTCCATGGGGTCACAAAGAGTTGGACACGACGGAGCAACTGAGCACGTGCATGTGGGATTTTAGCTCCCTGACCAGGGATCAAACCCACACTGCCTGCATTAGAAGGCAGAGTTTTAACTGCTGGACTGCTAGGGAAGTCCCTAGAAACTCTTTTGAACTGGATGACTTGAGTTTGCCGGTTCTAGTATTCCTGTCTTGTCATTTTTACCAAGCTGTATTTATTACATTTGCACTATACTGCCTATACATTCAGGGATAAATAACTCCTGTTGGAATAAAGGTAAGGCCTTGTTGGAAGCTGACATCCTTTCTTCCCTAAGTGTCTTGGGGTAAAAGTGTTTGTTCACTTTGAAATCAAATGACAAAATGAAGAAGCACATGTGCCAGACCCTGACAACCCCTAATAACTGGCTGCTGACTTTTTGTTCTTGGGCAGATTTCCTTTATGATTAAATTTTGTAAAAAATTATGTTTCTTTTATTGTGGTAAAATAACATAAAATTTACCATTTTCACTACTTACACATATAAAAATCAGTGCATTCACTGTGTTGTGCATTCACAGAGTGGTTCAACCGTTACCACTGTCCATTTCCAGAACTTTTAGTTACCCTAAACATAAACTCTGTTAATTCATTGAACACTGACTTTCCATTCCTCCCTGCCCTCAACCACTGGCAACTTCTCCTATTCTACTTTCTGTCTCTATGAAGTGACCAATTCTAGGTACCTCATATGGGCTTCCCAGGTGGCTCAGTGGTGAAGTATCCACCAGCCAAGGCAGGAGGTGCAGGTTTGATCCCTGGATTGGGAAGATTCCCCTGAAGAAAGACATGGCAACCTACTCCAGTATTCTTGCCTGGAGTGTCCCATGGATAGAGAAGCCTGGTGGGCTACAGTCCAGATCAGATCAGATCAGTCACTCAGTCGTGTCCGACTCTTTGCAACCCCATGAATTGCAGCACACCAGGCCTCCCTGTCCATCACCAACTCCCCAAGTTCACCCAGACTCATTGTCCATCGAGTCAGTGATGCCATCCAGCCGTCTCATCCTCTGTCGTCCCCTTCTCCTCCTGCCCCCAATCCCTCCCAGCATCAGAGTCTTTTCCGATGAGTCAGCTCTTCACATGAGGTGGCCAAAGTACTGGAGTTTCAGCTTTAGCATCATTCCTTCCAAAGAAATCCCAGGGCTGATCTCCTTCAGAATGGAATGGTTGGATCTCCTTGCAGTCCAAGGGACTCTCAAGAGTCTTCTCCAACACCACAGTTCAAAAGCATCAATTCTTCGGCACTCAGCTTTCTTCACAGTCCAACTCTCACATCCTTACATGACCACTGGAAAGACCATAGCCTTGACTAGACGAACCTTTGTTGGCAAAGTAATGTCTCTGCTTTTGAATATGCTATCTAGGTTGGTCATAACTTTCCTTCCAAGGAGTAAGCTACAGTCCAAGGGGTCGCAAAAAGCCGGACATGACTGAGCATGCATGTGGGCATCTGGTGTGCAAGTATCTGTCCAAGTCCTTGCTTTTAATCCTTTGGAATTGCTGGACTATGTCATAATTCTGTCTAACTTTTGAGAACTACTACACTCTTCCACAGTGGCTGCACCATGTTCTATTTCCACTAGCGGGGCACAAGGGTTCCAATTTCCCTCCATCCTCACCAATACTTGTCGTCCCCCTTGTTTTTGATGATAGCCTTTTAATGGGTGTGATGGTATCCTAATGGATATCTCATCATGGTTATGATCAAACCTTTTAAAGCTCATCTTTCTGTGTGGTTGTGACCATCTCTGAACTGGTGTCATATAATTTTACCTCTGACTCCAGCTCTGCAGTCAAACAGCTTTGCCCATAAGCTCCAGGAAGAAAGGAATTTTAGGCTGTTTTGTTTGCTAATGTAGCCCCGATCTCTAGAATAGCACATAATAAGAGCTTAATATTATCTGTTGAATGGATGAATTCTACCTCCATCACTTACTAGCAAGGTGACCTGACTGAAGTCAATAACTGGAATCTCTGTTTCCTCAACGATAATGTGGGAAGAAAGATCGTGCCCTCTGCTAGGGCTATGTGAGGGTTAAGTGCAGCAGTGCCCAGAGAACACTTGCACATTGCCTAGCACATAGTAGGCACTCTGTAAATAGTAGTATTAACTTGTTATGATTATGCAGGGGGCTTCATAGGTAGACCAGTGCCGAGCACTCTTTGCAGCATGATAGTGAGTTTGGAGAGGCAAGTATGGTGCCCTGAGCTCAGAGATCTGGATAGCTTTCATGCTAAGCCAGGGCTTTAGAGCAGGAAGGAAGGGGAGTGCTTGCAAAAATCCATTAAACCCAGAGCTCCCCAGAGCAAATGTGTCACCTGGCAATGATGCCGGTGGGGCCAGGGAGAGGGAGAAGAACCGGGAGGTATCCTGTCTGTGGGCCCATCCAGCAGGATGGTAAGCTAGAGCAAGCACAGTGAGGTTACAGCGGAGCACTCAGTGGGGACTAATGACCAGTGATTGATGGTGGGTCTTGTAGCTACAGCTCCCACATTCTTTCAAGATGCATAATAACACATTGGGAAGTGTAGCTTCATGCAACCTAATGCTAATGGAATCCTAACGTCCCAGGTCCACGAGGAAGTACACTGAAAGAGGGGAAAGCTGGGTATTTCCCCTTTTGCTCAGGTGTTGATAGCAAATGCATCTCCTATCTGGGTGTAAAATGTAGATTCCTGGGAATTCAGGCAGGCTTTCTGCCTCCTGTTTATTCTGTTACCTGTCTAATGAATGGATGCTGGGTAGTATCAGCAGATTTCTCTTAGGAAGAGAATAACTTTTGGCTCACCCCTGCTCTACCCCCAGCGTGGTTTGTCTGTCTTATCAACTTAGAGCCTGCTAGGATGTTTCAAAGGTGATGCAAGTATTAATGCCAGCGGCTGAGTCACCTCTGTATTATTCTGAACAGCTCTCTTGGGGTAATAGATGGTCACCAGGTCCTACTCTGTGCATACCACATTCTCTCAGAAGCTCAGACCCAAGCCTGCTGTGTAAACCCTAACCAGAGATGGCCTGGATGCCCTGGGGCCCTGGTGAACTGTTAGCGTTTCAGGCCCCACGCTCAGTGCCCAGAAACAGCCTCTAGAGTATATGTATGGCTGGGTCCCTCTGCTGTCCACCTGAAATTCTCACAACATTGTTAATTGGCTATACTCCAATACAAAATAAAAAGGTTTTTTTTTTTTTTTTTTTTTTTAAAGAAAGAAAGAAAGAAACAGCCTGTAGACATTGGGAGGTCTGTGAGGATTCAGCAATGACACCAACCAGGGCAGGTAGGACCAGGGCTTGGAGCCCCGGAGCCAGAGATAACTATGACTGGTTGTCAAAGAATATCGAGCTCATGTTTCAAAATCAGAGCCGAAAAGTGAGAGAAAAGGCAAGGAAAGAAATTGAGAGCAAGCAATATTGGGAGCAAATAAACATCCCCCAAATCCCAGTGTCTTGAGTCCCTGAGGCCTTTCCCCACATTCCCATTGCCAAGTCAGTTCCTGGGCCGGGCACTTGATCACTTCTGGTTTCATGCTCTGTGAGGGAGGGGAAAGCGACCTGGAGAGGCAGGAAGTCTGCCAAGGGGGAGAGCTGGCCCAGGAGGAGCAGAAGGTTTCCTCAGCTCCTCCACCCCAGCACTTCTCCAAGAAGAGGGAAAGACAGGGCAGAACAGCAGCCTTCCCGCCCTCCAGGAGCTCAGAGCTCCCCAGGCCTCCCCGGGCCCCGGCTTGGCCCGTGTCCAGGGACCGCTGGAATTCCAGTGAGCAGGGAGTGTGAGAGTCACTCCACACCTCTCAGGGAGTTGTTTCCTCTTCCTTTGATGGACGACTCAGACCCTCTCTATAACCAAACAAAACCCATCATTATAAACCTGTGGTAATGCTTCTGTAAACAGTAGCTTGAGCTGAAAAGACCAGCTCCTGAATCGTGAGAAATGGCAGCAGCCCTCTGCCTTCTCTGGGCAGGGTTCCCGGATGCTCTAGGCTGTTTTCTCAACTTGGATGGTGAAATGCCAGGCACTTAGTCTTTCCCCAATCTGCCAGACGACACAGAGCTCGGGCCAGGCAGTAAGCGTGTTGGAGAACGGTTGAGATAACGTGGGTGTACTTGTCTTCGCAGACCTGGACCATTCTTTCCTTCTTCCCTTCTCCCCATGCCTGTGTATCTGTGATTTCCTGAAAGTTAAATAATTGAAAGTGACTGATTTTCTTCCAAATGTATAGTAACTACATTCTATCTTGTGTTTTTTTCCCTCCTTTATTTGTTGTCAAACCAGAAAGAGCACTCCCCTCTTCTAAAAGTTACTTCGTTCTAAAATCCAAAGACATAACTTGACATTTTAAAGGCAGATGTATGGCTGGGTAAAGTCTTTTTTTTTTTTTCCACTGTAGCTAGTTTTCTTTTCTTTTCCCTTCCTTCCTTTTCTCCCTCCCTCCCTATCTACCTTTCTTTCTTTTTGATCAGTTCAGGCTCTTTCTTACTCTCTTGATTGTCACTAAGCCCAGATACCAGATCTTTATGTTTTTCTTCCAGACTATTCTCCTAATTTGTTCTCCTCTGCTGCTGCTGCTAAGTCACTTCAGTCGTGTCCGACTCTGTGTGACCCCATAGACAGCAGCCCACCAGGCTCCCCCGTCCCTGGGATTCTCCAGGCAAGAACATTGGAGTGGGTTGTCATTTCCTTCTCCAATGGATGAAAGTGAAAAGTGAAAGGGAAGTCGCTCAGTCGTATCCGACTCTTAGCGACCCCATGAACTGCAGCCTACCAGGCTCCTCTGTCCCTGGGATTTGCCAGGCAAGAGTACTGGTGTGGGGTGCCATTGCCTTCTCCATTGTTCTCTTCTAGAGAAAATTAAATGTTTGATGAGAGGTTCAGGGAATCAACTAAGCATGTTCTTTGGACCAAAACCGCATTAAATAGCATGAGCGATACAGAGTGCCTTGGCTGGGGCTGCGGTGGGGGGTGGGGGGTATGCCGCAGGGGTCGTCCTCTACTCACAATGGCTTATCGCACAGTTGTGAACTGTCAGCTGACTCTGGGCAGACTAAAGCCAGCAGGCTTCTGGAAACTACGCATGGCAGCCCTAAATTTTCCTGGTTTGTTAGACTGCGGCTCAGCATTTTGCCTCTCTCACTGCCTGGGAGGCCCATGAGGCCAAGTGAATGCTGACGGTGTCCACATTCCAAAGAGCCTGCTGGAAAGGTGAAAATGAAGGCTAACCACTCGATGTTTTGTCATGACAACAACCAATATTCTGCTTCATAGCAGATTTAATTGATTGTCTCCTTGGACTTTCTATATTTAAACCTGAAATTCATTTGCTGATTCACTCATTCATTCCTTTAATAAACATTTATCATGTTCCTACTGTATGCCAGGCAATGGAATAAAGGACTGTATAGTCCCACATAGATGCAGTCCAGAAGAGCTATATCTTCCATATCATCTTCCCCATCATTATCAGTATTCACTCATATGAAAAAGAAGGTACAACACCTACTGTCTGGCAAGTTCTTATGTGGGAAGCAAGATGGGCAGAGTCCACACTCTCAAGGAGCTCATAGTTTAATGTTGGAAACATACCAGTGCAAAATAATTATGAAAAGTGAACAGTGCATTCCCTTTTCCAGGGGATCTTCCTGACCCAGTGATCTAACCCAGGTCTCCTGCATTGCAGGCTGATTCTTTACCATCTGAGCCACAGGGAAGCCCACAATACAGGAAGCATATAATATCAATTTGACCTACCAAAATGTCAACATCATATGATTCAACATAATGCTGTTTATTGATTGTTGCCCATATATCAAGCATAGGAAGATGTACTTTATAGGCATGAACATTAATGTTCAAAAGAAACCTGCAAGGTAGGTTTTATTATATCCATTTTATAGATGGAGATACTGACCCCAGACGTTAGATGATTTTCTCTCGGTCACAAATGCTAAGCAAGAGAACTCTGTCTGATTCTAGTTTTTGTGTTCTGTTCTTTATGGTACAGAAATATCTATACATTGTGTACCGGGCCATTGGAGGGGTTGGTATAATGTCCATCTGTTACATGGAATAATGGATGGAATAAAGTTTAGCAATCATTGCGGTTGCTATGTTTCAAAATCTGCTATCAGATATGAGATAGAGTGCTAAATTCACCACGTGTTTTTAACTTTTGGCTTACCAGTGTGTTTTTCTTTCCTTGCTTTGATGTTCCTTTAATGGTTTTAATTCCTCATTATCGTGTTAGGAGGATTTAGCATTTGGCAGCAAGATGGTCTCTGTCTGGCACTGTGGATGCAGGTAGAGCAAGGAGCTGACAGAGGTACCGGAGATGACCGATGAGACGGAAAGGTGCAGAATAAGAGCGGGGCAGGGGATATCTACCTTTGGAGGTGGTTGTAATGCCTGTGACCCTTCTCAGATCATTCATCCCTATTCACCGCCCCAGATGAGAGGGTATCTGCCCATGTGATTCCTGTCCCTTCTTGACACAGGGGATTGGAGCTGGAAGGACACCTGACCTGAGCCTGTGTGACTTGTGTGCCACCCAAAAGGAGAGCTGGGCCAGCTAGAGCTCTCTCTCATGACTTCATGCTCTTAAAAGATAAACTGAGGTACTAGAAATTGGAAGAGTTTATTTGACCAAAAATCATTCTAGTCAGACCATACGAAACTGAAAGTGGCTAAAAGCACTCCCCCAGTAGGAGCCGGCAGGGAAATAAGAGGCATAATCAAAGCAAGGTGGTGCTTTGATTGGCTCTAGCTTGGTGGTTACCTTATTTGGGAAAGCTTGTTGGCTCTTTGTGGCTGGTCGTCCTTAGGTTTTGATTTCTTTACCTTAAGGCATTTCAGGATTAGGTTTTGGTTTGCTTACATAGGCTACTGAGTCATTATAACCACCTCAGTCCAATGGCCCCTTGTTTAATTAATTTAATAGCACTGAGGAAAGCCGTTAGTCAGAGTCCTTGAATTGAAAACTCAGGGAGGGCAGCCTAAGGTGGCCATTTTGGGCTCATGTGCTTGTCAAACGAAGCTGGAGTCAAGTCTCACAGGAGTCTAGAAAGAAAATGACTCCAGGGATACAGTGAGACCGAGAAGTGAGACCACATGGCCCCTGAGAGAAGGGCACCCAGCCCCCCCCCCCCTTCAATTACTGGCACAGGTCCATCCCTGAGCTTCGTCACCTTCCTTTGGGCACCATGCTGTAACATGGTAAATCCCTCACTGACTTAAGTAGCTTGGGTAGGTTTCCATTCCTTGTAACAAACAGGTCAAAAACACAAGTTCTCAGGGGCTTCTCTGGAGGTCCAGTTAAGACTCTATGGTTAAGAGTTAAGACTCTATGGTTCCTAAGCAGGGGACACAGTTTTGAACCCTGGTTGGGAACTAAAATCCCACATGCCATGGGGTATGGCCAAAACAATTAACAACAACAACAACAACAAAACAGAAAGAGAACCTCCAGAAGTTCTCAAAGCAGGTAAAATAATTTGTTCCACAGCTAAAGGGGACAGTCTGACTTCTAGGTCTCAGACACATCTGCCCTGTCTCCAGAAGGCTAAGCTAGATATTCTATGTTATTATATCCTTAAAGAAACACTGAAAGAGGGAATAGAAAGAGTATAAGAAGAACTGCCCCCTTTAAGTATGTTTAATGTGCCACCAGAAGAACCATCGTTATGCTCACGCCACTGGCCCGCCTTTTCCATGGACTTTTGCAAACTCAGGCTCCGTGCCAGATCCTGGGTAGATGAAGCTGAATAACACAGCACCCATTCTTGCAGTGTTCACAAGGCCATGGAGAGAACAGCAAGCAGATACATCATCATACAGTGTAGGGGCTACTATAGCAGAGACATAAAGGTCTTCCTCTGAAAAAGGAATGACTAATTTCATGTGAGGATTTTGGAGAAGGTTCATCTAGGAGGTGAATTTTGAACTGAGTCTTGAAAGATGAGTAACTATTTGTCTGTCATTTCAGCAAGGCAAGAGGAGGGTAGGCAGGCATTCTGGGCTGTGGGAACAGAATGTGCAAAGTCAGGGAGTGGAAAAATGGTCTGTTGAGTTCATGGAGCTAGGAGAAGTCTGTACAGTTGGGAAAATGAATGTTTGGGGTGAGCAGCAGGAATAAGGTTAGGTCGGGGGGAGATTTTGGATATCTGTGTCTGTAATGGACAGTGTAATGCAGTGGTCCCCAACCTTTTTGGTACCAGGGACCAGCTTCATGGAAGGTAGTTTTTCCATAGGCTGGGGGCACGAGGGCTTGGGGTTGGTTTTGGGATGATTCAAGCACATTATATTTATTGTGCACTTTATTTCTAGTATTATTACGTCAGCTTCATCTCAGATCATCAGGCATTAGATACTGGAGGCTGGGGACTCTTGATGTAATTAATGATTATTATAAGTGTTAGTCATTTATTCAGAGCTTCCCGGGTGGCACTAGTGGTAAAGAATCTGTCTGCCAGTGCAGGAGGCATGAGAGACTCAGGTTCAATCCTAGGGTCAGGAAGATCCCCTGGAGGAGGAAATGGCAACCCACTCCATTGTTCTTACCTGGAGAATCCCATGGGCAGAGGAACCTGGAGGGCTACAGTCCATGGAGCTGCAAAGAGTCGGACACGACTGAGCAACTGAGCACACACAGCACACATTCATTTGTTTTCTACCAGAGACAAAGTCAGTCATTTATATATTATTCTCATTTAGTTAAAAGCCAAGGAAATGCATTATGGACAATGTCCAACCATTGTAAAGTTTTTAAGGCTCATTTTTGGAAGTGAGGACTCAAGGCAATTTGGAAGAGGGGCTGATGTGAGGGAATATGAAGAACCAAGAGGGTGGGCAGGAGGTAGCTGTAGTTGTCCAGGCGAGAAAAAAATACCTGATCCAAGATGGTGGCTGTGGGATCCAGAGGAGCAGCTGAGCCTGAGCTCAGATGGAGTGAATTTTTTAATGGAGGCAAAATTTTTTAAATGTGTGGGGAGAATTTATGCTTTTGAATTGTGATACTGGAGAAGATTCCTGAGGGTCCCTTAGAATGCAAGATCAAACCAGTCAATCCTAAAGGAAATCAACCCTGAATACTCACTGGAAGGACTGATGCTAAAGCTGAAGCTCCAACACTTTGGCCACCTGATATGAATAGCTGACTTATTGGAAAAGACCCTGATGCTGGGAAAAATTGAGGGCAGGAGAAAAAAGGGGCAGCAGAGGATGAGATGGTTAGATAGCATCACCAACTCAATGGACATGAATTTGAGCAAACTCCAGGAGATAGTGAAAGACAGGGAAGCCTAATGTGCTGCAATCCATGGGGTATCAAAGAGCTGGACACGACTTAGCAACTAAACAACAATAGGGAGAATGAAAAAGAACCTGGAGCTAGATTTGCAAGTTTTCATCTTTAGAGATGGAGTCAGTAGTGATAGCACTAATCAAGATAGATGATACAGGAGCCGAATGGGCAAGAGGGCATGATTTCATCTAGGGACATATTCAACTTCAGATCCTGATACAAGATCAAAATCAAGGTGAAGACCTGTAGGCAGATGAGGAAATCTGAGGCTTGGGAAAGGGATTAGGATGGAATAGAAATATAGATTTGAGTTTCTATCACTCTGTCCTTCTGACTGGTGGAAGAGTTCAGACAGTTCTCAAGACTTGTAATAATGGGAGGGTCTCCAGGCCACATCAGTCAAGTTACCATTGGCATATCCAATACTCTGAAACAGCCATCGAGCGACTTGCCTCCCTCAGCCATCTCCCTAGAACTCTAAACCTACTTTCCATCACTTTCATCCTACTTTCTACTCCTTTGTGGGCAATCTGGTGGGTGTGGGCTGGGGGTGGGAGGTGCTCTAACCCCAAACCCATGATAGTCTGAACTGCATTTCCATCTACCATTTTGTGTTGTGTGACACTGTCCCTTGTCCTGCCTTCTCTTATATGTCCTAGCCTAGTAACAGTTTCAGATGAGTTCTCCCTGCTCCCTCCAATTAATTCATAGCCCTTCTGGGGTTTGGGAATAAGCACCTGCCCCTTTTGCTGAAGACCGTTTTGGAAGTTCTCTGAATTAGTGTCTTGGGTTTATGAAAGGAAGTTGGGGAAGAATAGAAATTTCACCCATAATAGAAGTACATCTCATGTGGGCTTGGCTTCTTCACAATTTTCTAAGCATAACCAAGAATGAATTCTTTGACTCTCCTTGAGAACCTAACATTTTAGGTATTTGAAAGAGACTGTCTCCCCTTCTCCCCAAATTTAGACTGATTCCTAAGAAAGTGCCATTTGCAGATAGAAAATAGTCGAATATCAGCAATTTCCATATGGTTCAAGCTACTAGGGTCAAGGGATGGGGATGGTGAAGTGAAAATACGAAAAATTTTATGTGCTTTTAGAGTCATTTGCCCCAACAGTCACAGATGTCTCTTTTCCTTAATTTAGATCGCAATGATTTTAAAAGCCATCAAAGTATTTGGTGACATGTAATAATTTATTTGTAGAAAGGCTTGGCTGTGAGTATTTTGGCTTCAAAGATGTCTTCTGCCTCTCAGACATGTAGAGCTTCCTCGTTCACCTGAATCCATGGGGAGGTGAGGCCCACGTGTGCCCTTGTGCCCAGCTCATCTAGTCTCCATCATGGCTTCCAAACTGGACCATGTGGTGGCCTTGATTTGACATTTCCCATGAAGACGGAATGAAAGAGCTAGCATTTGTTATGCACAACAGCTGTGTACGAGAGTCTGTCCTAAATGCTTTATGTGGGCTATTTTCTTTAATTCTGGGCAACAGCCTTGAGAAGTAGGAATTACTATCTTTGTTCATACTATCTAGGAGTGAAAAAAGTAAGGTTCTAAGAACTTAGATACCACGTGTGATAGTCAGATGTGTCCACCTCTTTGTGACCCCATGGACTGTAGCCTGCCAGGCTCCTCTGACCGTGGATTCTCCAGGCAAGAATACTAGAGTGGGTTGCCATTTCCTTCTCCAGGAGATCTTCCTGACTCAGGGATCAAACCTGAGTCTCTTGCATTGCAGGAAGATTCTTTACTATCTTAGCCACGAGGGAAGCCCAAGAACTTAGATGACTTGCCCCAGATTACCTAGGACTTGATTCTGTTGTTAGTTCTTGTTTTGAGCTATTAAATTCTCCAGTGCAATTTTTACCTCCCCAAGGAGAGAAAGCAATAGGTGAGGTGATGATCTGATCACTCTGCCCATATTAGTGGGGAGGATATACATTGTAGGAGACACTTCATGTCCCTGTCTCATTGTATGACTTTAGATCCTGTTTCTCAACAATGAATTGAAGATAACACATCAACTCCTCCCAGGGATGCTGTGTGATTAAATATAAAATTGCTTTAGTTTATGCTCAGATAACCCAGAAGGGTAATCTTCAAGTTGAGGGGGGGGGGGTGCCATAAAATTTATCTTTGGATCATCTATCAAAAAAAGGCAGAGGTTAGTAAGCAATAGAGGAATAGCCTAAAGCAGAAGTTCTCATCTGGGAGTGATTCTGAACCCCAGGGGACAGTTAGCAGTGTCTAGTCACATCTGGGAAACTGTTCCTGGCATTTAGTGGATGGATTCTACTAAGCGCCCTCTACAATGCACACAACAGCTTATTGCTACAATTATCCAACCCTAAATGTGGATGGCGCTGAGTTTGAGAAACTCTGGTATAAAATGCACCTTCTGGGGGAAATGTCTCATCTGCTTTAAAAGAGCAAGTTGATCTTATTAACTGTCATGTGTTTTGGAAGTCCTTACCTGCTCAGAGAGAATTACTGTCAATTATAAATTACAAAATATCTGGTCATAAAAACAATTCTCAGGAGGGACTTCTATTATTACTATTATCGTTATTATTATTTTCTTCTGAGGGTTCCATGAACTTTTTAAAAAATGTATTTTAATAAAAAAAAAGAGATGTAGTCAAATTTCACAGACTTACACTCATCAGAGTAAGGAGGGGAGGTAATACTCAGAATTAGTGAAAAATCAAAATATCGAGGCATTATTAGTTTATTCCTTGGTAATGTATTGCTTTATATAAAAATCAGTGAAAACCTTATTGACTTTCATTTATTTGATTATTGCTTTCTATGTATATATTGCATACAATTGTGCCATGTTTCAATGGAAGAAAAGCCTTGAATTAAGTGATATATTGTTAATATATCAATCTTTACCTCCTTTTTTGTGGGGAGAGGAACTAGGTAATTCTATAAAACTCGTAATCATAGTGTCTCATCCTAGCCTCAGTTCAGTTCAGTCATTCAGTCATGTCTGACTCTTTGTGACCCCATGGACTGCAGCAGGCCAGGCTTCCCTGTCCATCAGCAACTGTCGGAGCTTGCCCAAACTCATGTCCATTGAGTTGGTGATGCCATCCAACTGTCTCATCTTCTGTCGTCCCCTTTTCCTCCTGCCTTCAGTCTTTCCCAGCTTCAGGGTCTTTTCTAGTGTGTCAGTTCTTCGCCTCAGGTGGCTAGAGTATTGGAGTTTCAGCTTCCCTATCAGACCTTCCAATGAATATTCAGGACTGATTTCCTTTTGGATTGACTGGTTTGATCTCCTTGCAGCCCAAGAGACTCTCAAGAGTCTTCTCCAACACCACAGTTCAAAAGCATCAATTCTTTGACACTCAGCTTTTTAGTTCTCTCACATCCATACATGACTACTGGAAAAGCCATAGCTTTGACTAGATGGATCTTTGTCAACAAAGTAATGTCTTTGCTATTTAATATGCTGTCTAGGCTGGTTATAGCTTTTCTTCCAAGAAGCAAGTGTCTTTTAATTTCATGCCTGCAGTCACCATCCACAGTGATTTTGGAGCCCAAGAAAATAAAGTCTGTCACTGTTTCCATTGTTTCCCCATCTATTTGCCATGAAGTGATGGGACCGGATGCCATGATCTTAGTTTTTTGAATGTTGAGGTTTGTTTTCTTTTTCATCTTTGAGTGTTTTCCTTCGACGTGTCTTTTTTTTTTTTTAATTTATGTATCTTTTACTGAAGGATAATTGCTTTACAGAATTTTGCTGTTTTCTCTCAAACCTCAACATGAATCAGCCATGAAGTGAAGTAAAGTGAAGTCGCTCAGTCCTGTCCTACTCTTTGCGACCCCATGGACTGTAGCCTACCATGCTCCTCCATCCATCGCATTTTCCAGGCAAGAGTACTGGAGTGGATTGCCATTTCCTTCTCTAGAGGACCTTCCCGACCCAGGGATCGAACCCAGGTCTCCTGCATTGTAGGCAGATGCTTTACCGTCTGAGCCACAAGGGAAGTCAGGTATACATATATCCCCTCCCGTTTGAACCTCCCTCCCATCTCCTCCCCAGCCCACCCCTCTAGGTTGATACAGAGCCCCTGTTTGAGTTTCCTGAGCCATACAGCAAATTCCAGCTGGCTATCTATTTTGATGCTGCTGCTGCTAAGTCTCTTCAGTTGTGTCCGACTGAATTTTCCGTGTTACTCTTTCCATACATCTCACCCTCTTCTCCCCATGTGAATGTTGAGTTTTAAGCCAGCTTTTTCACTCTCCTCTTTCACTTTCATCAAGAGGCTTTTTAGTTCCTCTTCACTTTCTGCCCTAAGGGTGGTATCATCTGCGTATCTGAGTTTATTGATATTTCTCCTGGCAATCTTGATTCCAGCTTGTGCTTCACCCAGCCCAGCATTTATTTTCACTTTAGAAAGGATATGAAATTGAAGAGGTCAGGAACTATGTCTTGAACAGAGGAAAAGAAATCTATCTCTAAGCTGGAAAATGTGAAAAAAGATTACTCTCTTTTATTTGATGATATTCTTCCTTCAGTTGAATAGGTGGCATTGAGTAGGATGTTATGGAAAGTACTCAGGTAGATACTGAAGTGTTTGCGGATCTTCAGAACCCAGCTGTATATTCTTGAGAATCAGAGGAAATGAATGCACCAGGCATTCTGCACATTTTAAAGACCATTTGTAACTGATATAGGCTTATTATAAATTTCATTTGTTGTAAATTTAGTAAATTTATTATAAATGTAGTATATTTATTATAAAGTTAGTAAATTGTATTTATTATAAATTTACTGCATAATAAATTTAATAAGTTAATGAACTTACTAAATAACAGGACTATGGAAATTCCAGCTATTGAATAAGCAGGCTTGAGTACCAGGAGAGTTTAGTGGAGAAATGGTTCAGTGGGATTCTTTGTGTTTACCTGTTGGCTGTAGCTGTTTGCTCTTCTGTGCTGAGAAGACCCTGGGACTCTGGCCTAGGTGGAAATGAGCACTGTGGTCAGTTGGTGCTGTTTGCTTTGGAAGTGTCATGGGAGCCTGGTGACATGTGAGGCATGTCTTTGACAGCCAGCCTTGATTTATGTGTTTAACAGTAAATCATAACCTCTCAGAGCCCTGAATGTAAAAGTTCTCTGAGTTAGATCCTGTGATAAAAAATTCAGAAAGTTATATCTACCCCACCTTTTGTCTATTACAACTGTCTTGTACATTTAATTTTGTGGTTGAAGTCAAGGGTGCAGATCTAATTTCATTCATTTTTAGGCTAATTAACACTCTAGATGCTATGGTGATCAAACTTCTGTCTGGAAAATATCTGCAACAGAGCAAATTTTTAGATCATAGAAATTTAAAAATATGTATCATCTCCATGTGCCCTGAGTGTTCATACTTCAGTGTTCATACAATGACTTTTCTGTAGTGTTATCTAACAAAATTTTGGACAACTATGCATGTATTATGCAAAGCATTTCTAAAGCCTGTGTATATCCTATATCCCTTCCCATATCCTTCACTTAATCATCCAGGGAGTTTTAGGAGACTCTGATTATTTGGTCCATGGATATAAAAGAAAATTAAATAGTTTTGTATATTAATTTGACATAAAGAACTCTTATTGGCTCATTGATTTAGGCCCATTATGCAATACGTATTTTTGTGTGTGTGAAGAACCCTCAAATTTAAAACAGCTCACTGCACATAAAAGTTCACAATGTGTGAAGTGGCAGGCAACTTGGAATGACTCCTTTTTGGAGGGTCCTACACCTCCCGGTGGAAGAAATCGTTATCAGGCATTTTTCTGTAATGCCCCCCTGTCCTTCTTCCTGCATTCCTTTCTTCCCCAACTTCCTTCTGTTTTGAACCATTCTTAGATGTCATTATGAGACTCTCTTGTAGATATCATTGTGCTGGGACAAAGGCCTTTTCTACTTCACAAAGAAAATTTGTTTGGATTGGACCCAAAATAGTAATTCTTTGCCCAGTGAGATGACAATAGTACCTTACCAAGTATGGGGAGACTGCATTCTAACCTTTCCTCTATCTGGCAGTTTGGTCTTGCACAAGTCATTAAAAGTCTCTCTTCCTTCTTTCCCTTCTATGTAAAGTGAATAGAGCAGATGGCCGCTACTTCTCCTCATGCCTTACCCTTCTAAGATGATGATAAGTGAGTCTTAGGGTACTTAGGATGCTAACATTAACATCTTATGCAAAAAAAAAAAAAAATCAGATTTGCTTGAAGGTAGCTGAATTTCACGGAGACCCTATGCTAGTTAAGAGGAAGGCTGGACTTAGAAGAGGGGTCATGCTGTCCTTGTCACAGAATGGATTAAATGCTGCCACGTTCAGTGCAGAAGGAGCTAAGTTTGGTGGTAGACAGACAAGGAGACGTATGGGAAACCATCCATGAAGTAGAAAGGATACCTGCGTAGAAAGGTAGAAAAAACAAGATAGCTGTCAGTTAGGGCCTCACCGACTCAATGGACAGGAATCTGAGCAAGCTCCGGGAGATGGTGAAGGACGGGGAAGACTGGCGTGCTGCAGTCCATGGGGTTGCGAAGAGTCGGACACAACTGAGTGACTGAACAAGAAGGGCCCTTGAGTTGCAAGCAACAGAAGCTGACTCTGGTGACTTCCCTGGTGGTCCAGTGGCTAAGACTCTGTGCTCCCAATGTGGGGGCCTGGGTTTGATCCCTGGTCAGGAAAATAGATGCCACAGGCTGCACAATCATTCAGTTGAGAGAAACTGACTCTGAGAAACCAGAGCAGGAAAAAGGATTTATCAGAAAACAAGAGACCTTAGTGTCAAATGATGATTCTGTAGGTGTGTTGGTTGGGGTGGGTAAGGATGGAGTCAGGGGGATAACAGATTGACAGACTCACCAGAACCCCAATAACTGAGGGGAGAGCAGTTCTCCCAGGGAGGAAAGCTAGGGAAAGAGAAGGAGAGAAAGGAATGCTAATTCTCAAAAATAGTATAAGAAAGATAGATATTCCTAGAACAAATAAAAAAAGAGAGAATTGCATACTTCAACCAGCTATCAGTGATACATTGGTTTGAATCAAGGGAAAACATGATTCACTATTTTGGAGAAGAAAAAAAAAAAATAGGGAGAGTATACCAGGAAATGAAATAAATCTAACCAAATTAATTTCTGCTTGAGCCTCTTTGGGCCCCTCCCTGCAACCTTGGGTGCCCAGGCACCAGTCCTCAAAGAACTCCCAGTTCTGCAATGCAGTGAGGTGAATCCCTCATTTATTGATGGCTCACTGGCTACCAAGCTTCTTGATGAGAGCTGTAAAGGCATAGCTCCTTTAACTCTCTACACGATCTTTGAAGAATCGCAGGTTATTGCAATACACTCACATTATTTTGCCTTCTCTCTCAGAGTATCAGTGAAGTGTACAGACTCTGACACCAGAATGCCTGCTTTGAAGCCTGGCTCTGCCACTTACAATCTACGTAACTTTAGGCAATTTCCTCATCTGTGAAATGGGTATAATAACAGTGTCTGTGCATGTGAAGATTAGTGACATGTTGCACATAAAGTGCTTCATTCAGTGCCTGATACATTAAAAAACCCTAAAAAATGTTTATCATCATCATCATTATTATACGGGGATACCATGAAGAAACATGGAAATCATGGAAAATTAGACAGTAAAATAGTTATTTTAAAGAAAAAAATTTCCATTTCATATGAATACTCCCTATAATTAAACTCAGTGTCAAATTGTGACTTCCTTATCTTGAATTATAATAGTCATCATTTATTGAGCAACTACGTGTGCAAAGCACTGTGTTATTTACTATATGCATTTATGTTTAAGACACGGTGCCACCTCCAAAGTTTCAGTTATGCATGATGAGTAAGTTCCAGACAACACAGGCCCCGTAGTTAACAACACGGTATTGTATACTTAAAATTTTGCTAAGAAGGTAGATATTAAGCCAAGTGATCTTACCACAAAGGAAAACAATTTTAAGTGAAAAAAGAAATAGCAGGGGCAGGAGGTAATTTTTGGAAGTGATGGGTAAATTTATGGCCTTAATTATAGTGATAGTTTTATAGTATATTCATAACATATTTATCTCCAAACTCATCAAGTATTAAACATTAAATATGTAAGAAAATCCTCCAAGTGCTCTTGGAAGCTGGTCCTATTGTTACCTGCATTGTGTAGATGCCCCTAAGACGAGTAAGCGGACCAGCCTAAAGCTAGGCAGCAGGCAGGGCGCAGCCGTGTTCAGCGTTGCCCAGTTTGCCTAGAAGGCCTGGACTCCTTTTCCGAGTCTGTGTTACCTGCCTTAGCAGATAGAAGAGGAGAAAGACAGAGGAAGACCAAAGGGGAGGATCAGCTCCACCCTTGGTATCTCTGGTTATTAACTAGTTCACTGAGCTGTTGTAATGTTTAGGAAGTCGGCTCAGGTTCGCTTCCTATTGAAGCCCGCCATCAATGATTAAGGACAGCCACGCACAGCCTGTGCACAGTATTGGGCTGGCTGCCATTCCGGAGCGGGAATGGCTCTGGGGCAGACCAACCAGCCAGCAGCCTTTCTGTGCTGAGCTTCCACGAGATGACATCCTGACTTACTAATTCCACAGATGACCTTTTCCCCCCCAAACCAAGTTCAGATTTCAAGTCTAAAATTTCCTAAGCCGGGATAAAAATAGGATTGTCTCTTCTGGGTTGCCCCTGTTTATCAGCAGTGAATGGAATGTTCAGTGATTATTTATATTTTTAGTCTAGGGAAACCACTGACTCTTAATCACCACAAGTGTCAAAGTATGGCCCCCAAAACATGAAACGTGAAACTTAAGGTGACGTGACTCTTTCCCCTTTATTTATTTATACTGTTTTTCCTTTAAAAGAATGTTTACTTTTATAATTTAAAAAAAATCCATTTGTTAAGAAAAATGCCTGATATGCTAGTTCAGTTCAGTTCAGTCGCTCATTCATGTCTGACTCTTTGCAACCCCATGGACCGCAGCACTCCAGGCCTCCCTATCCATCACCAACTCCTGGAGTTTACTGAAACTCATATCCAAAAAAGGGTTAATCTAAAATTCATCACTTTTCTGCCACCTGTACCATTCCTTATAAAGGATTCTATTGGAGGTGCTGGAAATATAAATGTGACTGTTCTGAATCTAAATAACCAAGAGAAAGAAAGCCCCCTCATATGAGATGAAGCCTGGGATGTCACGCTTCCTTTCCTTGTCATCATTCCCACTGCCCTTTGGTGGCCTTTGAACCTTTTCATTGACACGCTTTCTGGCCAGAGTTTATTCCGTGGCTGGTACAGCTTGGAGGTATCGGCCTTTACAGTCCACTTGGGGCCACTTCTGTTGATCGTTGCATCTCTTGGAACTCTAGGCCTCTGCCTCTGTTTTCTTTTCCTTTCATAAGTCATTGAAATCCAGAGTGTTGGCAGTGACCTTTGGAGATGTTTTTACAGCTTCCAGAGACTTCCTGACATGTTTTATTAGCCCTTGGTGGTAGCTCATAAAGTGAGTCTCAGCAAAGCTGTGCACTGTGACAGATGAGAGCCGCTTCCAAAATGACCCACACCAGCATGGCTGGGAGGAGGCTTGACCACAGGATATTGGGTACCACCCTCTGTCCAATTCAGCAGGGCAGAAGTGATTACTTCTCGAAGAAAAAGAAGTCATCCCTTTAGGAAATATAGGGACCAACTTATTCTGCAAGAGGCTCAAGAATGGGAGCCCCCTTGCATGGAAAACAGAGACATCATTATTTTGGGGATTGAGCTATTCCAAAAGGCTTTTGTATTCTAGTTTCATAGAGGTAAGCCATAAGCCTGAGCTGGTGAGCTCTCTTTTTGTTTTTAATTTTAATTGGAGGATAATTGCTTTACCATGTTGCATTCGTTTCTGTTGTACGACAAAGTGAATCAGCCATAAGTATACATGTATCCCCTACCTCTTGAGCCTCCCTCCCACCCCGCCCCCCAGCCCACCCATCTAGGTCATCACAGAGCACCGAGCTGAGCTCCCTGTGTTATACAGCAACTTCCCATCAGCTATTTTATTCTTGTGTGTATATGTCAGTGCTAACCTCCCAATTGTTCCACCCTCTCTCTCCCAACTGTGTCCAAGGGTCTGTTCGCTACATCTGTATCTCTATTCCTGTCCTGCAAATAGGTTCATCTGTACCATTTTTCTAGATTCCAACTTCCTTTTAAGAGGAAAGAAGAGAAAGCAACCCTCTTTTCAGATTTATAAGTGTAGAGCAAGATCTCCATACTCTGTTTTCTCCTACCTGGAGAGGCGGTTTAGCAAAGTGGCCTGGAGTTTAGGCTCTGGATTTCCATGGACATAAACTCCAAGTCTTCCTCTGCCATTGAGCTAGCTAGATGGGTGATTGTGGGCCAGAGACCACTTAAGACTTAGTTTCCGCACAGAGAAAGTGGAGATCATAATTGTAGAGTTCTCATGAGAGATAAAGTGCGACAATGCAGATCAAGTGCTTAGCACCATGCTTGACAGGTAAGCACTCAAAGAGTGTTAGCTGTGAAACTATTAAATTCTTTGGAGAGCTATGTATGAGCTGTTGATGGAACAATATTTGTGTGTCTCCCCCAGTCTGGGCCTGTCATTTTGCACAACCTCTTGGGATGTGATTGACAATGGACATCATTTATATAGGATACGTCGTGACTGGGATCCTGGAGTCATGCAACATAGCAGCCCTCCTTCTCACCTTCCACTTCTCTCTCTCTCTCTCTCTCTCTCTCTCTCTCTCTCTCACACACACACACACACACACACACACGTACACACACATCTCTGCACATTTTACAGTCACATAGCCTATATTTGCTTTGGGGAAATAATTTACTCCTAAGCAGGCATAACAGAAAAAAGCAAGAAGACAATTCAAAGATGTTCGGCAGGGAGTTATTTGCATTTTGTGACAAACTAGGCAGAGAACTGTGGTTTCAGATCATTGGTGACCGTCAAGTACCGAGGATCTGTCTAAAGTGAACTTCTATCAGAATCAAAAGCAAGAGAAGCTAAAAAAGAAAAATGGGACATAAAAGCTGGGAACAATTAGTGAAGCAACCCTTCTTCCTTCTTTTTATCTCAAGCAAGTCTTTATCTCAGTCTTTTTATCTCACATCCAGCAAAATCCGTGGTAGCTGGCAAAGCCATAAGAAGAGAAAGCCAAGGAAGGAGGACAGCTTTGAGTCCCTTCCGTGTGACGGCTGATTAGGTCAGTAATGATCACAGTGATGTTTATCTTTGTTTTACAGATTAAAACAAACTGGTCATGCAAGTGACACCCAAATCACACAGCTAGCAAGGGGCAGCAGAGAAGGCAATGGCACCCCACTCCAGTACTGTTGCCTGGAAAATCCCATGGACGGAGGAGCCTGGTAGGCTGCAGTCCATGGGGTCGCTGAGTTGGACACGACTGAGCGACTTCACTTTCACTTTTCCCTTTCATGCATTGCAGAAGGAAATGGCAACCCACTCCAGTGTTCTTGCCTGGAGAATCCCAGGGACCCGGGAGCCTGGTGGACTGCCGTCTATGGAGTCATACAGAGTCGGACCGGACTGAAGTGACTTAGCAGCAGCAGCAGCAAGGGGCAGAGCTTAGAACTGATATTTGTCTTTACGAAACTCTGGTGCCTCCACTGCCCGAGAGCTTCCCAAATGCCTTTGCCAGTATCATTGCTCCTGTGACAAAAGGAGAATGAGGAAAATAAAGACATCACATCAAATGCCTCATACTCCTAAATGTATTCTATGTAAAGGACTGTCCATTATTCTGATGATTCCGCCTTTCCTGCTTATTTCCTTTCTGGTGTTAAAAATGCCTTTTCTGGGACTTCCCTGGTGGTCCAGTGGTTAAGAAGGCAACCTGCCTAATCACATGGGTTGGATCCCTGGTCTGGGAAGATCCCTCATGTCACGGAACAACTTAGCCGGTGCACTGCAGCAAGAGAAGGCACTGAAATGAGAAGACCTCGCACTGTAACTGGAGAGCAGCCCTTCCTCGCTGCAACAAGAGAAAGCTCGTGTGCAGCCATGAAGACCCAGCACAGCCAAAAATAAATACATAAGTAAACAATGTTTTAAAAACGCCTTTTATGAAAGTACTGCGTTGGTGAAGCTTTTTATTTATTCTTTCTTTTTGATGATTCATGGCTGTGCTGAGTCTTCGTTGATGCACACATCTCTCGTTTTGGGCGAGCGGGAGTTATTCTTTGCTGTGAGGCACGGGCATCGCGTGGCGGTGGCTTCTCTTGTGGAGCACGGGCTCTAGAGTGCTTGGCCTCGGGAGATGTGGCACACGGCCTCAGCTGCTTCATGGCATGTGGGATCTTCCCAGACCAGAGATCGAACCCGTGTCCCCTGCACTGGCAGGCATTCTTAACCGCTGGACCACCAGGGAAGTCCTGGTGAGGCTTTTTAAATTGCCTTGTTGATAAAATAAAGGAGACCATTGATGTAGATTCCCCTTGCCTAGTTTTTAAGTTTTTGCTGGATTTTTGCAACCCAGAAGTTTCGCTAAACTATTTTGCTTCCTTAAAGTAAAACATGCAAGTGTTTTAAATGCCTCTGTTTGCACCCTGTGATATTCCTTATAGTCTGTGGGTCATTAGGCCATATGTGGTTCTGGCCGATGTAGCTCATCAAGCTGTGATGATGTTCAAGGATTGCCTGCTCCAGATATGATAAGGGAATATTTCCTGTTGTTCAGATTCTACCAAAAATGGTTTCTATTAAGAATTCTTTGGGAAACGTTAAAATTTCCGATTTCGGAGCCCAGCCCTGAGAGATTGATCAGTAGTGCTGGCCAGGCCCCAAAGTTGGGCTTTGAGCAGCCTTTGAGAGGATGCTACCTCTGCTCATCTGGGAATAATACTTTCAGGAACTCTCACAGAAAGACACTGGATCATACGAAATTATCTCTTCTCTGCACTGAGAATTCTTTGTTCTTTCCATCAAGATATGGCATCATGTCAAGCTCAATTTTGTGAGTTATAGGGGATTTCTACATTCATTTCTGATTACAGTATTGGAGAAGAACCATCTGATTTGCTTCAAGCACTTCCTTCCAAAATCAATTTAAGTAAAATTAATCTTTTTTTTTTTTTAAGAGACTCATTTCCTAAATTTGAAATCACTTTTATGCCTAACTAAACATATGATATGTCCAAGTCGAATCCTGGGCCTGATGGAAAGTCTCCATCCTGTATGTGACATCCATCACTTACCATGGAACGAGGTTTTAAATTCCACTTCTCGACAGATTTTTCTTTCGTGCAAATCAGCTGAGAAATTCTTTTTTTTTTTTTGGATTACACTCAGAGAGGATACTTAGTATAAACTTACTTTTATTAAAACACTTTAATAATTTATGGTTTCCAAATGTTTTTCTGCCATCCCTGTTTTCATATGAACAGCCTGCTTCCAATAATAATGTAGTTCATTACATGAAGGGATTACTGGCCCAGAAGAGATGAGTCAGATGAGCTGGGACTCGATTGTAGCTAAAAAAGCCCTGCCCCCTTCCCCAGGAGAAGTCATTAGCACTACCCACCATACCCCAGCATATATGTATTCAAATACGCTTTCTCGAGAGCATGTGTCCTGTCAAGAGTTGAAAAAGATCACTATTAAAGAACCGGCTGAGATGAGAGCAGATCACAGCAGCGGCTCTGAATAGAACACACTCAACCACTTGTCTTGCTGTGAACTGAGCACATGTCCCCAGAGCTCTCTTCCTCCCAGTTCAGACCTCTTCTAGGAAAAGAAGCAGGTGTGAATACAGGGTGAGTCTCTGCTTCCCTGCTTCTTTGTTTTCCACAAAGTGGAGCCTTCGACTCTCTCATGCTTCAGAACTCCTCCTGGACTCCCTCGGACACCTGTATCTTAACCCGGGTGCAGTGCTTGCCCTCAGATCTGTATGGTGTACCATGCCCTGAACTGTATATTATGCTCCCACTCCAGTCTTCTTGCCTGGAGAATTCCATGGACAAAGGAGCCCGGCGGGCTGCAGTCCATGGGGTCACAGAGGCGGACTCGACCTCACAACTAAACGAGGACAGTGACAGGGTCCAGCGATGAGTCCAGGCGTCACAGTCAGACTGTCCTGAGGTTAAAGCCCCTCTTTACCACTTACTGTGGGAACTTGGGCATAAGACATTATCTTGCAACTCAATTTTAGCATCTGTAAGTGGGAATAATAATTACTCTACATAGTGTTCATGTGACTTAGATAATGTTTGTGAAATATCACAGTGTCTGGCACATAAATGGTACCAGTGATTAAATTATTTGAAATATTATTTAGAGAAATGATACACTTTTCTCTTCCACTTCCACTGCAAATAACAACTTTGATTTTTTTCCCTTAGTGGGTGCTTAGAGTGAGGGGCAGAGAAGGCAATAGCACCCCAGTCCAGTACTCTTGCCTGGAAAATCCCATGGATGGAGGAGCCTAGTAGGCTGCAGTCCATGAGGTCGCTAAGAGTCAGACACGACTGAAGTGACTTAGCAGCAGCAGCAGCAGCAGCAGAGTGAAGGGTCATGAAAAGTTCTGAGGCCACATCCAGGTGTAAGGGGGAAAGATTGTAGAGACCAGATAGCCACGTCTGCCTCATTCAAACAGTGGAGTGAGGAGAGATGCCATGTTATTTCCTTTTCCAGTAATCTACTGGAGGGCTTTCCAGGTGGCTCAGTGGTAAAGAATCCACCTGCCAATGCAGGAGATACAAGTTCAATCCCTAGGTCAGGAAGATCCCCTGGAGAAGGAAATGCAAGCCACTCCAGTATTCTTGCCTGGGAAATCCCATGGACAGAGGAGCCTGATGGGCTGCAGTCCATGGGGTCGCAAAGAGTTGGACAAGACTTCATGATTAAACAGCGACAACAGCTCTGCTAGAAGGACCTTAAGGGTGATAATGCATGCAAGTCCTTAATGTAGTGATCGTCTCCTATGTACCAAGCACTGCAGTGTCCATCGTGTGTACATTAACAAGCGAATACAGACATGCCCTGGGAGGCTTCAGACGAGTGGAGGAACCAGATAAAAACAAGTAAACCAGAAAATAAAGGTAAAAAAAAAAAGCAGTGATAGTGCTGGGAAGAAAACCTTCAGATCCTAGCTACAGAGAATTAAAGGTGAAAACAGAACTCTTCATTAGAAAGAGTGGTCAGAGGAAATATCTGAGAAGGAGTTATGAAAAGAGGGATGGGACATGTGTTCCAGGCAGCAGGAGCAGGACCTGAAGTAGAAAAGATCTTGACACTGTCAAGGAATTGACAAGATGCTTGATGGAGTGTAATCAGGAAGTAAAGCAAACAAGTTGAGGTGGGAGAGGTAGGCAGGAGCCGATCACATAGAGTTGCTGCTGCTGCTGCTGCTGCTGCTGCTAATTCATTCAGTTGTGTCCAACTCTGTGCGACCCCATAGATGGCAGCCCACCAGGCTCCTCTGTCCCTGGGATTCTCCAGGCAAGAATATTGGAGTGGGTTGCCATTTCCTTCTCCAAAGCATGCATGCATGCATGCTAAGTTGCTTCAGTCGTGTCCGACTCTGTGCAACCCCGTGGACAGCAGCCCACCAGGCTCCCCTGTCCATGGGACTCCCCAGGCAAGAATACTGGAGTGGGTTGCCGTTTCCTTCTACCTCACATAGAGCACTGGTTCTCAAACTCCAGTTGCCCAGACAGCTTGTTAAAACTCTGATTTCAGGGTCCCACCCCCAGAGTTTCTGATCCAGTAGGTCTGGAGTGGCACCTGGGAATGTGCATTTCTGAACAAGTTCCAGGTGCTGATGCTGCTGGTCTGGGGACCACTCTTTGAGAACCCCTCCCTTATAGGAGGCTTCTTCAGGCCACGGTCAGGGTTTTGAATTTTATTTAAAGCATTAATGGTAAGCTATCAAAGGGTGTCAAGAGTCTTAGACTTTAATTATCATTTTAAAAATGATTACTCAGACCATTGTATGGAGGATTAATTAGAAATTGTCAAAAATGAAAATTAGGAGGCCATGGAGACAGTTATTCACAGGGGTCAGGCAAGGGCTGTGGCAGTCGAGAGGGGAGGAAGCACTCAAGATCTGTCTAGGGGTCTTCCCTGGGGGCCCAGTGGTTAAGACTTCAGCTTCCAGTGCAGGGGCTGTGAGTTTGATCCCTGGTCAGGGAGGTAAGATCCTGCACACCTCGCAGCCAAAAAACCAAAACATGAAATGGAAGCAGTATTGTAACAGATTCAATAAAGACTTAAAAATGATTCACATCACACACACAAAAAAGATAAGAAATTAAAAGGATCTATGTAGAGGTGGCAGCAGATGGGTGAGGGAAGGAGAAGTGGTGAGTGCTGCTTGGGTTTCTGGCCAGCCAAGACATTTACTGAAATGGGTTAAGATTGAGGCAGGAGCATGTTTGGAAGGAGAGGAAAGGAGCTCATTGGACATGCTTTAGACATGTTAAATTTGGAAAAGAACCACTCTGAAGGCTCAAACTAGCATGTGCAGATGCTTCGGTGCTTGAACTAAAAGTACTGAAGGTAACAGCACTGGTCAGTGCTAAAACGAAAGCTCCATGGGTGCCCGGGGACCCGGCCCAGTCCTCAGTCTTCTCTGTGCATGACCCAGGAGTGCTCGGCAATAAATTACTCCTGCACTGTAGGAGTAGCATCCCCCGAAAGTCACTGTGAACTACATCAGGTAACTTTGTAAACTAGATTAGTTTCGGTGTAGCTGAAGGTTAACACTGTATCCAATCAAAGTGGAAGCTTCCAGTCTACCCAAGATTTGCCTTAGCACAGGGTTTCTCTGGCGACTATTGACATTTGAGTTGGATCATTTTTTGCTGGGGCAGTGTAGGGTGTTTATCAGCATCTCTGGCCTCCCCCAGTGATGACAACCCAAAATGCCTTCAGCCATTGCCAGATGTCCCGTGAGGTGAACTATCACCTCCAGTTAAGAAGCACTGCCCTTAGAGGGCATATTCTTCAACATATTAACCCCATTGTGGGACCTCTTGCCACAAGACGAACTGTATTCCCTTGCTAAGTTGCTTCAGCTGTGTCCAGCTCTTTGTGACCCCACGGAACTATAACCCCCGGCTCCTCTGGCCATGGAACTTTTCAGGCAAGAATACTGGAGTGGGTTGCCATGCCCTCCTCCAGGGGATCTTCCTGGCCCAGGGATCGAAACTATGTCCCTTACATCTCCTGCCTTGGCAGGCGGTTGTTGTTGTTGTTGTGTTTTTTTGCCACTACTGCCACCTGGGAAGCACGTATTCCCCACTGACTATACCTTTTTCTATCCCAGCCTCTCAGACTCACTGTCTTTCAAGGTGACTTTCAGTCAATCTGAAATGTTAATATGGTCATTGATTAAACACATGCTATAATCATCTTCTGGAGAATGATCTGAGGCTTCGAGTGTTCCTATTAATGTTGTTGATAGGCAGCCTGTAGGAGGAAGAATGGGAGAGTCTGATGAAAATTATGATAATGATAAATCTAATGGTAATAGCTGCTGCTAACATATATGTGCCATAGACATAGATAGAAATACTTCAAAAATATTAACTCATTTAATCCTCACAGCAGCATTGTGACTTTGGTAGCATTATTATCATTCCCATTATACAGATGAGGAAACTGTGGTGTAGAGACTTAGCCAAGATCACACAATAGTTAAGTAACAGCTGGATTCAGATCCAGGAACTCTAACCACCCACCCCTCCTCCCACCCCCATGTCCAGCCTCATAACTTCACTGTTTTTCCAAAGGATGGTGGGGGGGAGGACTCTGATGGGAGAGAATATGGTGGGTGTAAAATGCTCTGCCTGCTAAGATGCATCACCTTTAATCTTCAGAATTAATTATATGTCTAAATTTATAAAATCTCTTCAGTAGAAAATTCCCACAAGTTTAAGATATTTGAGACATTGTGATTTCCACTCATGATAAATCATTGTAAATAATAAATATCAAATAAACAATCATTGATTTATTCATCCATTTACCCCCTCTCATTCTGTTTAAAGGAGGCATCTAACTTCAGTGTTCTTAGCAAGTGCACTTTTAGGCCACAAATTTCATTCAGTCACAGGGATTCATTTTCACAGCCATGTAACTCTATTTTTGGTACCCAGAAGCAGCCCTGCCACTTTTTGTCGCTATTTCCAAGTTGCGGAGAGAAGCCAATGTAACCATTTCCATCACTGTGGCAACTGCAGGCAGCTGTGAAATTACAGGTGTGCCTAGTTTTGTGATTTAGGAGGGTGGAATGCTCATACCCTTTCCCCAAACTCCTCCAGGAGCGGATCAGTTGAAGAGGGAACTGTGCTTAGATGAAGGATGGACGATGAGACTCGACGAGCTGATTCATCCGATGCTGCCTTGGCCCCTGGGGAGATAAGCTCATGACATTTCCCTTCAAAACGTGTTCTGAAATGCAATTCCTGTAGCTGATGAAATACCAGTGAAACTCAGGCCGACTGGGCCTTCAGGGCTGTCAAGAATGTGATGACAGTTGATACAGGGTTATACCTGACCCCATTTGTGCTGCATTGGTAGATTCTGAAATTCCTTGGGAAAGCTTCCATCTGGTGAATTTCTCCAAGGAGAGAAGTTTCTTGCATTGATGCATCCTATGATCCAAAAAAAAAAAAAAAAATCTGCTGTGCTTGTGAAAATAGAAAATTGCCATCAGCACAATAGTTGCTTCAGCCTGCTCTTGTGTTTATTTTGATGAGCTTTGGTTCCAGATCCAGTCCATCCAGTTCTGGTGGTGAAGGGACATTTCCTTGGGCTTTGTTAAGCCGATCCTCTCAGAGGTATCACTAGTATTGATAATAATACTAAAAATGGCCAAGAAGTATCAGGTACTTGCTTGCTAAGTCACTTCAGTCGTGCCCAATTCTTTGCATCCCATGGAACGTGTAGCCTGCCAGACTCCTCTGTCCATGGGATTCTCTAGGCAAGAATACTGGAGTGGGTTGCCATGCCCTCCTCCAGGGGATCTTCCCCACCCAGGGATCAAATCCAAGTCTCTTATGTCTCCGTTGGCAGGCGGTTCTTTACCACTAGTGCCGTGTAGGAAGTCCTATCGGGTATTTAGTTACTGTGTTATCACTTTATATGGGTCCTATCGGGTATTTAGTTACTGTGTTATCACTTTATATGGATAATTCAATGCCTCAATCCCATGAGATGGGAACAGTCACTGCCCCCTGATTTATGGTTGAGAAAATATAGGCTTAAAGTGAGAAGTCACCTGCCCCAGATCACAAATGAGGCAGCAGCAGGCCCAGGACTTGAACTTTGAGTACATTCTTAGACCCCCAGCGCCTGCTATGTGCTGCCTCCCACACATGACCATCACGTGCCTAAGGAAATGCAGCAGCTGGATAGACTGTCCGTGTTTGTCTTGGGCCCATCTGTACAACAGTTAGGTGTAGGGAGCTTGCAAGGTTGAAAACCTTTTTAGGCCCAGAGGCCCCTTCCCCAGATGATTGGCACCAGAAGCAGCCAAACCTTCAGGTGCCTGGGGCCTATCCTGACAGCTGCCGCAGCAAACTGTCTATGGAACAAGCAGATGCTTGAGGCGCAGGCCTGGCCAGCCAGAGCTTGAGCTTACTTAGAGCTCTCAGCAAACAATGAGCCATAAGTGCATCTCCTCTGCCAGAACCCGTTAGGGCCATCAATATCGGCATCTGTCTTTGCGTGCTTAGTAGGAGTCAGGTTCCTGGACCGGTCCTGCCTAAAGGACCTTCACAGCCTCCCAAGGGTTTGTCAACATCAGGAAACGAAGTCTCCCAACAGCTCTTCCTGCCAAGAAACATAGAGAACAGATCAAAGTAGAGCTGCCTGATTTGGCAGGGAGGGGATGAACGAAGGAGAGGGCGGCTGAGCCAGAAAGAACCCTATTTCTCAGCCTGTCACCCCTGCACACCCCTTTGCAGCCCCTCAGGCACCATTGTAACACCTGCAGGATACAGTTTCAAAACCACGGTCAGTCCCATCCTACTTCCTTGATCTTATTAACTCCATACTGACACTGTCTTACAGTCCCTAGCACAGAGCCTGACACACTGGAAGTGGTGAATACATTTTTTATTGAGTTAACATGAATCAGGGGAGAAAATGTCACTGTTCTTTTGAATCTTCTACTTTGCTTTTAAAAATGTTATGTGAATATAATAAGTCAGGGGAGTGTGGTAAATCCTATGGAGGAAACTCTACTAGAAAACACCTTTAGGGAAATATATTGTGCACTCTCATTTTCTCCCTTTTCCTCCTCTTTGTGTCCTGCTTTCTGCCCTGCCGTGAGTCTCCTCAACAGTAATTAAATTGTCTTGAAAATGAAAGTAAAATTCACTCGGTCGTGTCCGACTCTTTACGACCCTATAGGCTGTAGCTTGCCAGGCTCCTTTGTCCATGGGATTCTCCAGACAAGAATACTGGAGTGGATTGCCATTCCCTTCTACAGGGGATCTTCCCAACCCAGGGATCAAACCCAGGTCACCCGTATTGCAGGCAGACTTTACCATCTGAGCCACCAGGGAAGCCCCCAGACCATCTTGGCTTGATGCATATTTCTAGGCAAGATGCCTGTCTTCATTCTTAGCTGTCTACAGATCCTCATCCTGCTTGCTCTTGACAAGGGCTGCCTGATCAACCTTCGTTTCTTGCGAGACATGATCTCACAGAGGGGCTGGAAGCAGGGGCTGCTGGCTGAGAACTAGGCTCAGCCTCTCTCCTTCACCCTAGTGAAGGAACAGGCTGTGTCACGAAGGAACACACCCAGGAACAGGCTGTGTCATGTGGCCAGGACGCACCTCTGCTTCAGATGCTGCTGCCAGGCAGGGCAGTGTGGGGGCTGCAGTAGGGGGATCTTGGCAAGCCTGGGGGAAGCTTCCGTCCACACTCAGATGTGCCAGGGTAATGCTGGAGGAAGGTGTTGATGGAGAGAGCGTGGCTGTGAGTTCCTGGCCTAAAGCGTGTTGGCCTTCACTGGTTTTTCCTATGGAAGAATGCAGAACAGTTGTCTCAGTGGGAGTGATTTTATTGCCAAGTCACCAGGTTTTTTTTTTTTTTTTCATCAGTCCAGTTAGGTGTGAGCAGCTAGTTGCCAAGATGAATGGACCGAGATCGCTCGGGTTGTTAAGCTCTGAAAGAACAGGATCTCCGTGTTCCATTCCTGGAACTAACCCTGAGTGCCGGCATGTCAGCTGCTGGTCTATGTCTTAGCTCAGGCAGGGTGTCAACATCCATGATAAATGATACAGCTTGTTTCTATCTTTATAGGTTTTTAAAAAGTTAGTGAAATTAGACCTAGTCTCTTTTCTACTCCCAACCAGCTCTGTGGTTTTGGCCAAGTCACTGATTTCTAATATTTGGGCTTCCCTGGTAGCTTAGCTGGTAAAGAATCTGTCGGCAATGCGGAAGACCTGGTTTGACTCCTGGATCTGCAAGATCCCCTGGAGAAGGGATAGGCTACCCACTCCAGTATTCTTGGGCTTCCCTGGTGGCTCAGACAGTAAAGAATCTGTCTGCAATGCGGGAGACTGGGGTTCGAGCTCTGAGTTGGGAAGGTCACCTGGAGGAGGGCATGGCAACCCACTCCAGTATTCTTGCTTAGGGAATCCGCATGGACAGAAGAGCCTGGTGGGCTGCAGCTCGTGGGTCACAAAGAGTCAGACAGGACCGAGAGACTAAGCACAGCACAGCACACAGACTTAAGAAATGAAAAGCAAAAAACCCCATAATGTCTGGGATGGTAGCTTTTCCAGAGCGGTGTTTTGGAAATTTGAGTGTTCTTATTTTGGAAACAGGCTTGGGCTTCTGTTGGTGGTCCTGCCACCTACCAGGTGAGTTTCTATTTTCTCATCTGGGAAGTGGGAATAATTATTCCCTGCTTGCAGGCAAGTCAAAATTTAATTGAGCATTTTCAATATTCCCCAAAGCTTCTATTATATAGGAAAGGGTTCTGTGGCCAATTAGGTTTAGGAAGCCCTAAATTAAAAATAGCAGGTTTCTTTAGTGTTGAATTTCTCAGAGCCTTTATAATGCTTATATACATCAGAAAATTTCCTGTAAAGGAATGGAGTGAACAACATTTTCTTTAACTCTGGCACCCTTTAAATTATTTTAAGGAACATCTAACTATATGAGGACAAACTTTAGGGCACACTGGATGATATATGTAAATTTAAGCCCAGGCCAGTATATGGTAAAAAGTATGAGTAATTGTAACCATTTATTGGGTGCCCACTATGTTTTGGGTAGAGTAGGTAGCACTAGTGGTAAAGAACCCACCTGCCAAAGCAGGAGATGTAAGAGACCCAAGTTTGATCCCTGGGTCAGGAGAATCCCCTGGAGGAGGAAATGGCAACCCACTCCAGTATTCTTGCCTTGGGAACCCCATGGACAGAGGAGCCTGGCAGGCTACAGCCCGTATGGTTGCAAAGAGTCAGACACAACCGAAGCAACTTAGCACAGTATAAGTAACAAATCAAGAATGCAATCTGCCAGGACGTGAGCAAGAGATGTATTTATGCACCTATTTCCCAGATACTCTTTATTTTTTAAAGCATACTCTTTAAAAAAACACACATTTATTTATTTATGGCTATGGTGGGTCTTTGTTGCTGCACACAGGCTTTGTCTCGCTGTGGTGGACAGGCTTCTCTTGTTGTTCGGGCTTGAGTAGTTGTGGCACACAGACAACCCCAGATACTCATTAAAGGTACCAGCTAGTATACTAGCTTTACAGAAGCGCTCTGTCCTGATTTAAAAGGAAAATAATCGACTTCCACAGTGAGGTGTCCTCCTACACCCACACCCACGTATAAACAACCTGCTCACCCTCCTGGACTTGACTCTAGAGGCTCCACGGCCTGTCCTGTCCACCCCTTTGAAAGGCTATCCCACTCCTCTCATGCAACCTCTATCAATCACTGTTTTTTGTCTAATGACTTGGAATCACTGGAGTCCGAGTTTGAATCCCCAAACCTCCACGTACTGCCCCTGTGACCCTAGATACATTATCTGTGTTGCAGTTTCCCCAACTGTAAACCTTGGACTCCACCCACCTCATAAAGATCAAAATGAGATGGAGAGATGAAATGAGAAAGCTTAGTCACCAGGCTCTATAGTGAAAGCACCAGCGTATATGAATTTCTTTCATCCTTATGGAGTCCTGTGGGGGAAGTTCTCTAATTACCTCCAGAGCACCACGTGCCCACATGTGGGCGGATATGAATGTGGGCCGGCTGGGTTCTGGATCCAGGCTCTTGCTGCTTCTCCTTCCTGTGCTTTCCTGTAAAGGACCTGAGTGGTGCCTGACACATGGTGGGTGAAATTGATGCACTTTCTTCTCCCTCCACATGTGTTTCATCTGCTCAACTGTTACCTCTTATCATATTAATCAATGTATTCTCCCCTCCCCCTGGACCTTGCATAATAAAGTTTTACTCATTTAATAGTATGCTTAACACATAAAGACCACAGGGCACCAAGTTCTGGAAGTTCATGATATTGTCATGGAGCTCTGAATAGGATTGGGGGGGTGGGTAATGGGGGTCACTGGTCATGTCAAATCCCTGGGGAACTGCAGGAAGCACCCTGTTTCTGCCAGTTCTGCTCTGTAGTGAATAACATTATAAGTGGGCCCTGCATATGGTGCCTGGATTCAGGATTTGAGCCATTGCGGAAAATAAAGTTGCCGTTAATTGAAATGAGAGGACTGTTTTCAGAGATGTCTGGGATTCCATTGTTTCTGTGGACAATAGGAAGGTGTTGGTCCAAAGAAATATCTCCCAGCAATAAAGGAAATTTTTGTTGGAAAAAAAAAAGTGACCCCTGATATCCCTTCATCTCTTTGGCACTCTGGAGAACCACAGATCACTACAGGTTCGCACATGTCAGGTTCGTATTATGTCCTGGGAGGGCAGGGTCCAGGGAATTCTTGATCTTGTCTTTTCTCAGCTCAGGGAGGAGCCAAGGAGCTCTGCGTGTGAATCAACTTGAAGGAACTCTTAATGGGCCAGGTTCTTCTGTCCATGGGACTTGGACAGAGGAGGGTGGGGGACTTGGGGAATGGTTGGCCTTGATCTTCTGAACAATATACAGGCTTTCCAGCTTCCAGGTGCAAAGAGTGAATCAGGGCACTGGGACTAGCATTTGAATCTGTGCCGTGTGTTATGGGGAGCCTGGGAATTTAAGCAGAGAAGCCCTTGTAGATAGAGAATTGATTTGCTGTCTTTTTATTTATTTGGCTGCACTGGGTCTTAGTTGCGGCATGCAGAATCTTCCATTGCAGCACTCGGAGTCTCCAGTTTGGCTCATGCCCTCCAGAGTGCAAGGACTCAGTAGTTGTGGCCCACAGTCTTAGTTGCCCCACAGCATGTGGGATCTTAGTTCCCTGACAGAGATCGAACCTGCATCCCCTACATTGCAAAGCAGATTCTTAACCACTGGACCACCAGGGAAGTCCCTTGATTTGCTATCTTAAGCAGTGGGTATCCAACCACACAGCTAGGTAACTTTGAGCCCCTTAACTTTTTTTGGCTTGTTTTATTCATCACATTTTAAGGCAGGCCAGACATTGATGTGGTATTAATACAAAGTGGGAGCAGTAATAACAAATAAGAACATTTAGAGTGCCAGTCACTCCACCAAACTATCAGATTGCCCAATTAACCTATGAAAAAGTTGAGATTCAGAAAGATGAAGTCATGGGATCAAGGCCACGGGGCTGGGACAAAGGGCATCAAAACTATGAACTCAGGGTTTTCTGACCCCAAGGCTTCAGACTGGAGAACACCAACTCCTATCAGATTATGTCCAACCCTCACCAGTTTCACATGATCTTCTCATGGACCTGGAACATTCTGGGGCCATAGCTAAAAGGCAAACATCTTTAATTCCATCACAAACCAGGCAGTGCCATGAGGGGCCCAGCCTGGGTTCTGCTGCTTGAAGTGGCTGTTCTGCCCAGACGCCAGCTGTCTGCATCCAGCTCGGTTTGCAGAGGCACTTGGTAGGGATGTCAAGGACCTGTCTCATGCCAGAATGTGCAGAGAATGAGGCAGCTTCCCAGTCACTCAGCAGGGACAGACTTAGAGTCCCAGGCCTCTGGGGAAGAGGTATCAGCCTGTTAGTAGTCTTTGGATCAGCGTGGGTTGGGGAAGCAACCCTAAGAGGAGACAGCCGTCTATTTCACTGGGAAATAGCATCTCGGAACAATAGAATGTTACATCTGGAAAGAAACTTAAAAGTCGCCCAGTTTGGGCAAGTGAAATAGATGGATAGATGGGAGAAGAGATCTCTCATTCCTCCCACTAGCCCAGTGGTGCCTCAGCCCTTCCCATGAGGAGTCTGAGACACTCTGATCTCAGCTACACCTCGTGGATATTCACTGAGGAGCCTGAAACCTACACAAGTTCATCAGGCTTCTCCGAAGTTTACCCTGATTGATTGTGACCCTGGTGAGAGGTTGTGTCCTGGCTTCCCAGGTGATTTCTGGGTTTATAATGTTGACATTGGCGCCACCTCTTCCCAACCCCAGATTGAATTGAGCTTCCTTAAGGCAGAGTGGAGAAGGCAATGGCAACCCACTCCAGTACTCTTGCCTGGAAAATCCCATGGGCAGAGGAGCCTGGTGGGCTGCAGTCCATGGGGTCACCAAGAATTGGACAGAACTGAGCGACTTCACTTTCACTTTTCACTTTCATGCATTGGAGAAGGAAATGGCAACCCACTCCAGTGTTCTTGCCTGGAAAATCCCACGGACGGAGGGGCCTGTCGGGCTGCCGTCTATGGGGTCGAACAGAGTCGACTACTACTGAAGCGACTTAGCAGCAGCAGCAGCAGCAAGGCAGAGGGAAAAGCCCCAGACATCTGTACTGGTTGACTTCATTCAAGCTGTTGCAACTCTTTCCTGTGATTTTTATTTATGTATTTTTAAAAGTTTTATTTGTCTTATTCATTCATTTCTCTTCGTTGCTGTACACAGGCCCTCTCTAGTTTCGGTGAGCAGGGGCTCCTCTCTCGTTGCGGTGCTTGGGTTCTTATTGCTGTGGCTTCTCTTGTTGAGGAGTGTGGGTCCTAGCGCGTGTGTGTGGACTAAGCACACAGGCGTAGCTGCCCCAGAGCATGTGGAATCTTCCTGGACTAGGCATCGAACCTGTGTCGCCTGCCTTAGCAGGCGGATTTTTAACACAGGGAAGTCCCTTTCTGTGATTTTTTAACCAGTCTCACAAAAGGTTAGGAACCTTGAGAGAAAGGATCATTAAAAAGCGATAAGAGCTTAAGGACCTTGGACTGGAAGCAAGAACAAGAGTGGTTATCTATTCTGGGGGTACTAGGGTGCTGAGAAGACCACGTCCACTCCTCTAGATATTTTGCCCAGAGTCAGCCTTAATAAGAGGCTTATTTAGTAGAGCGCTTACCCAGGAAATCCTCAGGGAGTTCAGCACACAGAATACATAGATCCCATGTGCTAAGACTGCAGAGACCCAGAGGGAGGAAATAGACCATACGTGATCGAGCAAGTGTCTGCACTGAAGTTGCACTCCTGGTACGTGGCCTCCAGAGTACGTGGTGGGTGAGGATCTGGACAAGGTAGAGCAGGTGATCCAGCTTTTCCCAGAAAGGTGTGGGTGGGCTCGGTTGAATTAGCACATCAGGAGTTTCACTGGGGTTAATGTTTTAACTGAGTGTCAATATACTTAATGTAGTTTTGTTTGAACATTCCATGACTCAATAAAACCATTTTTAATGAGCGTGGTTTGTTTTGGTTTGTTTTTGAATGAAGGAATGGCAGTGGGAATTACTGGGGTGAATTCGTGCCGTGTTGAAAACTTCAGATTTTAAAAACCGAATATAATACGTGTAGGCCAAAGAAATCTCGACTTTATACCATGGGAGTTTTGTGACACTTTCAGTCCTCATAGTCATTTCGTGGTTGAGAATCTAGTTCCCTTTTTGTTGTTGCTGTTAAGTTTTGTATTTATTTGACTGTGTTGGGTCTTAGTGGCGACATTCAGGCTCTCTAGTCATGGCGCACGGGCTTAGTTGCTCTGTAGCGTGTGGGATCTTAGTTCCCTACCAGGAGTCAAACCCGAACCTCCTGCATCACAAGGTGGATTCTTAACCATTGGACCAGCGGGGAAGTCCTTACTTCACTTCTTGGTGAGTTCTGTGCTGTGGAATTTTTGTGACTTGGGAGATCAACTGCTGGTGGGTTTTATTCAGAACCTCCCTAGGACTGGATGGCTTTGAATCGGGTCATGTTTGGTTCCTTCTCCTGATGAGGAGTAAAGGTCTACAGCCAGCCTGCCTGGACTCAGGTCCCAGCTCCTTCACCTCCTTGTGGTATGACTGTGGACAGGGAACTTAGTCTTCCTCATCTGTGAAATGGGCACGGTGGCGGCGCCTGCCTTGTGGAGTAGTTGGTGAGATGATGCACTAGCTCTGGACCAGGGTAAACACTTAGCTGCTTTCGTTGTCACTGGTAACACCAGCACTGACATCCCACAGCTGGCCCTCTCTTACACTGCGGTTGCTGTGGCCATAGAATCTCAGATTTGGACAACCCAATGATTCCCAAAACCTGCATTAGAATCTCCAAAGGTACTTTTAAAAATTAGCTAGTCCTGAGATGCCTGCGAGACCCAGAGAGTAGGAAAGGGGACTGGGAATCTGTCCTGTTAACAAATGCAGGTGACTGTCATATGCAGCCAGTGGTGGAAACCACCTTCTCTTACCTGGGTCCTGTCTTTAACACTAGCACATGGCCTCTGCTTGAACATCTCCCTTCGTGGGGAACTCACCACCACCCTGGACCATGAATCCCACTTTTGGACATCTCTGACAATACAACGATTTGTCCTCCCATTGATCTAAAGAAGGAAGGACTGCCTCCAGCCACAGAAAGAGACAGCATAAAGTGGTGGAAAGAGAACAGACTTTGAAGTCAGAAAGAAATTCTTGAATTCTTCTCCCACACCTGTAAGCTTTGTGGCCCAGGGTGACTGGTTTGCTGTTTTATTCTCCCTTTCGTTTTCCAAATGACAGGTTTTCAGTGTTTGAATATGATGTTTCCAGTTTTCTTCTGGCCTCCAGACATGATTAAGACCTCAGTTTCCATTATCACTTTATGATCAGGCTCTGTTCCTGCCCAGTCATATAATCCCCAAAGAGGCATATGGTTCTCTGGGTGTGGTTCTGGGTCAGGGAGTGAATTAGGGCTGGTAGGGGCTGGGAGGGGCTGGAATTTATTTCCAATAGTTCTTTCCCAATACATGTTTTGATATATGTTTTGTTGTTGTTCAGTAGCTCAGTCGTGTCTGACTCTTTGCGACCCCATGGACTGCAGCACATCAGGCTTCCCTGTCCTTCAGCATCTCCCAGAGATTGCTCAAAATCATGTCCATTGAGTCAGTGATGCTATCTAACCATCTCATCCTCTGTCACCCCGTTCTTCTCCTGCCCTCAGTCTTTTCCAGCATCAGGGTCTTTTCCAACGAGTCAGTTCTTTGCATCAGGTGGCCAAAGTATTGGAGCTTCAGCTTCAGCATCAGTCCTTCCAATGAGTATTCAGGGTTGATTTCATACTGAACCACCAGGGAAATCTAGAATGAATTACTTTTGCTATCTTCTCTCTCTCTCCTCTTCCTCCTTCAATCATGTATCTCAGGATATTTTATCAATCAATCCTGGCTTATTTCAAATTTTAGTAACTCTGGAAAATGACCTGATAGTTTTCTATTTATATGAAAATAGACTTTTCAATATAAATATTAAATACAATTTGAGGAGATTCTTCTTTCCTGGTATGAGTAAGAAGCAAGAGAAAGATGCATCAGAGGTCTGCCATATGTGAAGAGTTAAATAGGTATTAATTTTCACTGCAGCCTTATGGCCTTGGACACATCAAGGTTAAACATGGGCTTACAGCATTTCCCTGGGGAATCTTCCCATAGAACAATGGTTTTCAGAATGTGACTCAAAGGCTATTGCCTCGGAATGGGAGAAGAAGGGGAACCCAAGCAGGCGAGGCTCCACCTCTACATTCTGTGGTCATTTGTTCACTTATTCACTCAACAAACACTCACTGAAAACCCCCATATTCTTTTTTTTGACTTTTTATTTTATATTGGAGTATAGCCAATTAACAGTGCTGTGGTAGTTTCAGGTGAACAGTGAAGGGACTCAGCCAGGTATATACATGTATCCATTCTCCCCTGAATTCTCCCATCCAGGCTGCCACATAACACTGAACCGAGTTCCCTGTGCTATTCAGTAGGTTCTTGCTGATTATCCACTTTAAATATAGTAGTGTGTACATGTCCATCCCAAACTCCCTAACTATCCCTACCCCCTTTCATCCCCGCTGGCAGCCATAAGTTCGAGAGAATCCCCGTTTTCTGGCGTGTGTTTGATGCCAGGGATATAACTGTGAACAGGAAGTGATATTCCTTGACATTTCAAAATTTTCATTCTAATGGGAGACCAAAAAAGGGACAATTACAAGACAATGGTAAGTGTAATCCTGGGAAAAGTACAGGGTATTATAATTTGCCTAACTAGAACTAAAGGTGAGGAGAACAACCCAAAGAAAGTGATAACTTACTTGAGTCTTGAATGACAAATGAGAGTTAGCCACACAAAAAGGGGAAGCTGAGGAGGAGGGTTTCCATCTACCAGCTCTACAATATGTGCCAATGCCCAGAAGTGCGGGAATGGATTTTAGCTCTGGAGGGCTGGGTATTAGATGCAAGTTGGGAGGATCCAGAGGTAATAATGGAGACATGCAGACTTATAAAACCAGAGAGTGTCTTGCCTGCCGTGTTAAATAGCTCTGATTTTACCCTGTGGCAGTTTTTTGTTTTAGTTGCTAAGTTGTATACGATTCTTCTCTCTTGAAGCAGTAGGAAGGTGTTGTAGAGTTTTGTGTGGAAAGAAGACATCCTGGTTAGACTTGTGTTTGAGGAAGATCCTCCATCTGCCTGGTGGAGACTGGAGCACTCCAAGAGTAGAGGAAGGAAACCCCGCTAAGGGAGAGCCACAGTAAACCAGGCAGGAGGTGTTGGTGGTTGGAGCCAGGGAAGTGGCAGTGGGGTTGGAGAGAAGTTTATAGGTTAGAAACTGTTTGGACACGATTTGGTATTTTGTGTATATGTGTGTGGGTGTGGGGTGTGTGTGTTGTCTCTGCGTTTTTTAAAAATTTAACTATAGTTATTGTTGATAACGATATCAATAAACAATGTTGTGTTCGTTTCAGATGTACAGCTTCAACTTCTTTTCCATGATAGGATGTTAGAAGATATTGAATATAGATCCCAGTGCTATACAGTAAATCCTTGTTGTGTATCTATTACATATGTAGTGGTGTGTATCTGATAATCCCATATTCCTAATTTATCCCTCCCCTACTTTCTCCCCTTTAATAACTATAAGTTTGTTTTCTATGTCTGTGAGTCTGTTTCTGTTTTGTAAAGTTGATTTGTGTTATTTTTTAGATTCCACATATAAGTGGTATCATATGGTGTTTGTCTTTCTCTGTCTGACTTTCTTCACTTAGTGTGATCATCTCTAGGTCTATCATGTTGCTGCTGCATTATTTCATTCATTTTTAATGGCTGAGTAGTATTCCATTGTATGTGTATATGTGTGTGTGTGTGTGTGTGTGTACATGCCTAGTCTCTCAGTTGTTTCCAACTCTTTGCAACCCCATGGACTGTAGCCACCAGGCTCCTCTGTCCATGGCATTTTCTAGGCAAGAATACTGGAGTGAGTAGCCATTCCCTTCTCCAGGGGATCTTCCTGACCTGTGTCTTGAACTGAACCTGTGTCTCCTGCATTGGCAGGCAGGTTCTTTACCACTGTGCCACCTGGGAAGCCGATAGATAGATAGATAAATAGATAGATGTAGATCAGACAAGACTGGGTACTCATTGCCCTGTGTGTAATGGAAGAGAGATTCTGCTGGTGGATAAAGAGAGGTTGTATTTTGAAAACATAAGTCATTTTCAGTTTCTGACTGGGGCTCATGATCAAAATATTGGTGCTTCTGTCTAACTTTCCAGTTCTAATGAGGCTCATTAACATCATGTTCTCAGTTCACTCTCTCATTTGGGCCATTTGATTTTTGGCAGGTCTGAACTTGTAAGAACTTGTCTCTGATGGCTTTTATTGCCAGCCCATAGTGAACGAATGCCTTTCTGAGGTCCTCTTGGGTCTATCTTGGTCTATGTCCACTTGTACACAGACAAAGCGGGCGGAGCCACCAGCCAGTCTAGAGATGGGGATGTGGATAAAGAAGATCTTCCAGCAACAGAGAAGTGGTGCTGGGGGAGGGGAGGGGCGGGTGCCAGGCAGGCACCTTTGGATGGCTGAAACAGCACTTCCTCTGCCTGGCAAATGGCACGTCTGAAAGAATTAACAATCTGTTTAGAACGTATGATCACTTGCTCTTCTATTTTCCTTTCTCTGTTCCAGCCACTATGATAATAGGTACCAGAGTAACTCAGGGCAGGAGTCAGGCAGGCTAGGCTGGGACCAGGCAGAGGGAGTTGGGGAAGAGAGTAGTAGCCAGTTTATTTCTAACCATTTGCAGCTGTCAGCTTGTTTGGGGCCATTTTTTCTTTTTTTTTTTTCTCAGGCAGAGGAACAAAGTCTTGCTACACGGGATTGTTTTCCTTGGCACAGCGTACAGACACTTTCTTGAGGAACGCACTGAGATAACACAAAACATCTGCTTAGAGGAATCGGCCTTCCAGAGTTGAGTTTTCATCAGCAAGATCAGGAGGCTTCTTCAGATAAATATATATAATTCTGCAGGAGGCAGGAGAATATGGATGGAATGGGCAGGAGAATAGCGTATTGGGGGGAATTTTTCAGAAATTGGTCTATGTTGTTAGGGTTGCTTTTCTGTCTTTCTTCCTTTTTTGTCTCCTTGTGATCCGATCGCGTTTTGTTTTGCAAGTATTTTGGAAATGGTATGTTCTCAGCCATGCTGCCAGAGGCTTGTTTTCTTTTCCCACGTGTGTGGGATGTTGTTTTTATCCATGAGCTATTGAGAATGAGTAGTTTTTATGACTTGGAGAGGGATTTTCACATGTGCACTCCTGGTCCTGGCCCCCGGAGACCCAAAGGACAGCATATAGATGCTCTCAACAGGAGAGGCAGTGGTGGGAGCAGGGGCAGCACTTCTGGTCGTTGTTACTGATATGCAGGGCTTCCCTGGTGGCTCAGTGGTCAAGAACCTGCCTGCAGGAGACATGGGTTCAGTTCAAGACATGGGTCAAGAAGACCCCCTGGAGAAGGAAACGGCAACCCACTCCAGTATTCTTGCCTGGGAAATCCCATGGAAAGGAGCTTGGCGGGCCACAGTCCACGGGGTTGCAAAAGAGTCTGACAGGACTTAGCAACTAGACAACAACTGACATGCCACTGCGTGTGCTGTTCTAAGTCGTTTCAGTCATGTCTGCTCTGTGACCCCGTGAACTTTAGCCCCCAGGCTCCTCTGTCCATGGGATTTTCCAGGCAAGAATACTGGAGTGGGTTGCCATTTCCACCTCCAGGGAATCTTCCTGACCCAGGGATCCAACCCAGGTCTCTTAAGTCTCCTGCATTGAAAGGCAAATTCTTTACTAACTAGTGCCACCTAGGAAGCCACCGGGGTCCCCCAAGGATTGGCCAACGCATTAGGCTTCATCCTGGGTCGTGTGGAAGCCCCTCGGACAGTTTGCACGGTGTTTCCATGGATCACCTCGGGTCCAGATCTGCTTTCCAGGCAGAGCTAGTCCTTTGGAGAATAGGGAGCTCTATCCGTGAGGCTTCCTGTGCCTCCTCCATCCTGGACTTTGACAAGGAAGAGCCACCTTCACAGCAGTAGTAACATCAGTGGCCTTTTGCTGAATGCCTCTGAGAGACTGCTGGCCCTGTGCTTCTTGTTTCATCCTCAAAATCTCACAAAATACTAGGTGTGATTATCCTCATTCCACAGATAAGGAAACCGAGCCTGTTAGGAGTTAGCGAACTCACCCTTGGGCAAGTGGCAGGGAAGTTCCACAGCTGGACTCTGAAACCAGAGATTGACGCCAGAGCCAGACGCTTAACCAGAACAGTCAACCACGAATGACACATGCCTCTGGGGAAGTAAGAGCCAATACGCCCTTTTCCACCTTCATTTTTTAACAAATCTGGCTCCTTTGACTCTGCCAATTGGGTTGGCATGAGATGAAACAAACCGTAAGAATCCCATCCACTTTCCCAGCAGAGTGAAAGAGCCTAACAGGCTCTGGAGTCACACAGACTTGAATTCAGACCCCTTTGCATCACACACTATAGCGCTCAACCTCAAGCCAGTCAGTCCTCGTGCATTTCTGAGCTCTGATTCTGGTGTAAGCAGATGGCGTAAGAGCTCAACCCTCAAGCCAGCAGCCGGCAAGGATGTATCACACACCCACCCGCTCCAGGCTCCACACTGGGCCCAGGGGATCCATCTGTGACAAGCTCCTCCAGGAGCCTACAGTCTGGAGGGGGTCGCAGACACGAGTCAGGATGAACGCACCTCAGAGTGGAATTAGCGTCTGGGAACCGTGCTCAGATGGTTGGACGGCATCACTGACTCAATGGACATGAGTTTGAGCAAGCTCTGGAAGATGGTGATGGACAGGGAAGCCTGGCGTGCTGCAGTCCATGGGGTCGCAAAGAGTCGGACACGACCGAGCAACTGAAAAACAATGTCAGTGCTCAGGAGTGTATCAGGAGCAGATGGAAGATGCCAGGGAACCTGAGTCTGGGGATGAGGGAAGGCTTTGAGCTGAACTCTAAAGAAGGGAGCGGCATTAACGACTGGATGGAATATCTGCCAGCTGCTTGTGGAACTTTGGATGTGCAGGGACATTCTCTCGTGTCCCTTTGAACCCTGACTCTCCAACCCTCCACCGCCCAGCTTCAACCAAGCGCTGTCACAGGCCAGGGGTCTCAGCTCCAAGCATCTGGCTTTCTCTCCAGAAGAAAAGAGTGGAAAAAGCATGAAAGCTAGAATGGGTAGCATCTACCTCAGAAATTGCCATCTGGGTCTTGTCTGACTCTGGGACCGCAGTCTCCCCTCTGTGGCCCTATCATAGCATCTCTGCATTCCCTGAGGGACTCTCTCCTTTTGCAGCTTCCATAATAGGATAAAAGAAAAAAGACACAAGTCATTTAAACAACTTGCTTTTTTTTTCCCCCAGAGGTGCCTGAAGAGGATGGATTGAATGGGGCATTTGGTGACTTAGCAAAAGGGAGGGGAAAAGGGGGGATGAGGAAGGAAGAAAATGGACTAAAGCTCAGAAATTACTGGAATTTTTATTCAATTTTGTTTGGGAGAAAGGAGATTTACTGAGTCAGAGATAAAAGGCAAATCCGAGTAGAGCCCCAGAGAAATTATTGTATTCCATGCTCGATTTAGCTCTCTAGCTCAACATGGCTTGGAGATCATAAGTTCTGTGGTTAGACACATTCATAAACTCAGTAGGGCTCCGTCAGATGCTGGGTCCCTGCCGAGTACCAGGTCCCCACCAGCATCAGAAGCAGAATGTGAGGCTGCCTAGTCAGACCTTCAAGAGGGGCTCCCAGCCCGGCGGGCTCACCGCACCCTCTGCCTTCATGCCAACTCTCTGGCCAGCCTCCTCCTTGGCCTGACCACTCAGCAAACTCTTGTCTTGCTTTGAGTCTAGTTGTTGAGCAAATTCCTGCTGGAACCACATGTGAGTGATCGGTTTGGGATTCTGATTTCCACCCAGGCATCCTGCCTGGGCTGACTCAGAATCCAAGCTCAGCCTGGTTTTGTGTTGTTGCTGCTGCTGCTAAGTCGCTTCAGTCGTGTCTGACTCTGTGTGACCCCATAGATTGCAGCCCATCAGGCTCCCCCGTCCCTGGGATTCTCCAGGCAAGAACACTGGAGTAGGTTTCCATTTCCTCCTCCAATGCATGAAAGTGAAAAGTGAAAGTGAAGTGGCTCAGTCATGTCCGACTCGTAGCGACCCCATGGACTGCAGCCTACCAGGCTCCTCCATCCATGGGATTTTCCAGACAAGAGTACTGGAGTGGGGTGCCATTGCCTTCTCCGGGTTCTGTGTTAGGCTCACTAATTCTGTTTGCAGAGGTCAAGCCACACCACTTGCCCCAAGGCCATCCTTGTCCTTCCCCAGACAGCTAGATGTCTATCACCTTTTTGCAGAACTCATCTGAATGCATCTTGTTTCTAGCCAGTTTTTAGGAATCTGACATTTCCCAGCTTGAATCTGAGACTCAGGGGAGGCGCTGAGATTAGTTCATGCTTACGAATCATTTAGAGACCTATAGGTCAAAGGTTGTTTGCTATGATCCATGTGTACCTGTCCAAGATTATTGTTGGAAGATTTGTCTGGGTTATTATAAGACTAGTCAAACTTTAACTCCAAATCTATGTAGTCTATTCCGGTTGAGACCGCTGGTTAATATTGTCTGGTATTAACTTTCTAATTGAGTACAGTGACTGAAATTTAACTATCACCCCCCACCCCTGAAACAACTATATGGAAAGGTAAAGAAGGGAGGTTTTCATGATGAAAGGAGGTGTTGTGGAGTTTTTCTTCCCACCCTCTAGGCTAGATCAAAATGTTCTTCATCTCAGAGCCCTCCTCCCTAGAAGATCATTGTGCAGCCTTCCATGTGAGGACCCGATCAGGTCTCTGGGAGAAAGCTATCATTTCTGCTGTAGGCTTTTTTCCTCCCCCAAATAGGAGATGATGGATTCACATCTCGACTAAATAAGACCACTGCTGTCTTGTGGCTCAGTTTTGATTGATGAGTATTCCCTATCTAGCCTTGTGCCAGGTGCTTTAAAACATAGAATCAAAGTATAAGACAGCCTCTTTGTTCAGAGAACTTACAGTAATACAAGACATAAATATGAGAAATATGTAGAAAATAATGCAAGGCTGAATATAATCCAGGGCCTAATCGAGTGCCTACTACTCTAGTTCTTTGCAAAATGATGCATTAATACCAAGACTGCCCTCCTGAAAATACATGTGCAGGAAGAATTTAATCCAAAAGTATGTTACAAAGACTGTTTGGTCCATGCAATACTAAAACTTAACCGTTCACGAGAGTGCTTCCTGTCTGCAGAGTATTAGCAAAGCCTTTTCCGTGTGTGGATTTAATCCTCACAACAACCACCTGAGCTACAGATAATATTCACATCCCTGTTTCTTTCACGATGGGGAAACTGTGGGTTAGACATACTAAGTTGTTTGGATGTCACTGTCTTGTTACTGGATAATAGAGCCGGAAATGGAACCTAGGAAGTCTGGTTACAGACTTTTAAACCAGTTGCTATTATAGGTAAAAGGAAGTTCCAGAGTTAAATAGGACTTTTGACTACAGGCATTCTCAGATCTTTTACTATGGTTAGGTATATTGCAAAGTTTTATAAAAAGCATTTTTAATAAATATAAGGTCAAGTATAGCTTCTAACCAAGGATCTCCCAGAATTAGTCTTTTTTAAGACAGACCTTGGGAAACACGAAAGTGGAGGGTCCCCAGTATCTTATGTACTAAGAGAAGCTGAAGGAACAAAAGGAGGCGGTTGGGTACAGTGCTGAGTGAGTCAGTGGTGCCCCATGGAACACACAGGCTGCCCTCTGCCCAGAGCCTTGCACAGCCTCCTCAGCTTCCGGCTGACATGGTAACAAGCCCAGTGTTCATGTGAAATGGTTCATTAGCCTTTCATTCTTCCTACTGCCAGCTTGCATTCATTTAAGACAAGCAAACCTTTTTTGAGCTCCTTCTACAACCCAGGTACTGAGCTAAGTGGAGGTCAAAAAATGATCGTCTCAACAGTGAGGGTCCCTATGCCACGGAGCTGTAGTAGATGGATGCCAAAGAAAGAGCCTGAGTCTCGTTCAGAGCCAAACTCCTCCTCTACCTCCTGGGCCAGGCAAACACTTTAACTGAGCTAAGCCACAGTTACATTAAACAGACAAACACAACACTGAAATATCACTGCCCAGGGTTTCACTGGGAATACATCACAACACACATACACATATCAAGACCCTCTCAGAGTTCAGTTTTGTGTGGCTGTTTCGTGGGAATTGGGGTTTCCTGGTGGCTCAGCGGTAAAGAGTCCGCCTGCAGTGCAGGAGACACGGGTTTGATCCCCAGGTTGGGAAGATCCCCTGGCGAAGAAGATGGCAACCCACTCTAGTATTTTTGCCTGGGAAATCCCACGGACAGAGGGACCTGGTGGGCTGCAGTCCATGGGGTCGCGAAAGAGTAGGGCATGACTTAGCAGCTAAACAACAAAAAGACAAACTGGCACAGCTGAAACCTCCCGCCCCCGGCCATGTCCCCTAGCAGCTGGTGAAGGGAAAGGTAAGTGCACCTGAGGAGGCTCAGGCTACTCGGGGAGGAAGGGCTTGGGAGCTGGAGGCGTGTGCAGAACCCCAGAGCAACAACTCCCGATTTCAGGGTGCTGGGTCCTCATAGACAATCCTGGATCCAAAGCCCTCCATTCTCCACTGGCTCTGTGACCTGGGGCAGCCACTTAATTTTCCAAGTCGGTTTCCTCATTTGCGAGATGGTAACAATATCAGTACCTGGACTTGTTAAGTGTTAGTCGCTCTGTCGTGTCCAACTCTTGGTGACCTCATGGACTGTAGCCTGCCGGGCTTCTCTGTCCATGGAATTCTCCAGGCAAGAATACTGGAGTGGGTTGCCATTTCCTTCTCCAGGGGATCTTCCCAACCCAGGGATCAAACCTGCATTGCCTGCATTGCACAGACTCTTTATGGTCTGAGCCACCAGGGAAGCCCAAGACTTCAGCGCTCAGTAAATGTTGGCTTTTACTCTCAGTCCCAGATCCATGATCTAAGGCACTGGCCAAGGAAACGCATCTTTCTCGGGGCAGCAGAGTATTAGCTGACCTCTTAGTACCTCGGAGCTGTGGCTCCAGAGGGAGTGGATTTTTTCACCCTTCTCTCCTCACCCCTTTCCTTTTTAAAAAATTATATATCTGCACCACCAAAAAGTAACCTTGAGATGCCTTGTTACATTTAGCCTTTAAGCTGTGCTTTTATCCTTGGCAGAGAGTCACATGCCAGACATAACCAGATCTGTTAGATTTTATTTATTTATTTGGTTGCGTGGGTCTTTGTTGCAGCATGCAGGATCTTCATTGTGGCACACAGACTCTTTAGTTGTGGTTCATGGGCTTAGTTGCTCCGAGGCATGTGGGATCTTCCCAGACCAGGGATCGAACCTGCATTCCGCTGTATTGCAAGGCAGATTCTTAACCACTGGACCCACTTGGCAAGTCCTAGATCAGTTGTATTTTAGAATCAGACTGACTTGGTCCGAATCCCAGCCCTGCCACTGTTTACCTAAGTGGCCTGGAGCACGTTCATCTGTGTTGGTGTTATTCACCGGTGATGCAGGACTAGTAAACCCTACATCACAGACACGTTGCCAAGGTAACCCATGTCAACCCCTGATATTGTCTCAGTGTTGTTAAAGGACTCCCCTTCTGTTGGGAATATTCTTGAACGTGGATGAAGGGAGAGTCCATCATCTCTAGGCCTCGGGCCTCTTTGAAGGCTCCAGATCCTCCCCGAGCCTGGCAGCAGTGGTCTTCACCAGCCCCTTTTCATCAGAGGAAGCCATCCATCAGCTCTGGGAGGGGCTGCCCTCCATCTTGTCCCAGCTTTGCCTCACCCCACCCCTAAATACCAGCATCTGTTGCCCAGACAGTCAGCTGCCAAGCTGTGCCCCAGTCTCTCCCTGTGGTTCATTTGATATGTTGCCATTTTGTTCTAGAAGAAAAAGCCAGTATCAGTGCCGGGTAATGGGGAGGCAGACCCTGCCTCGGCCAACTGCCAGCTGTGTTTCATCTCTCATCCCCACCCAGGGGTCCCAGGCGATCCCATTACTGATGTCTCTCACCAGACAGCTGCAGTTAGGACCCAGCAGAGGCACGGACAGCAGAACTCCAGGCTTCCTGGGGACGAGGGACATGCCCTGAGCACCGCTCTACAATTCTGCTGAAAAGCAGGTGGTCATGTCTACCTTTTCCTGATAAGGACTCCCTTATAACAACAGCTAGATGGTCCAGATTTTAAAAAGCAGAGAGATTCGCGGGGTGGTGCTTGTCATTTCCATTTAGCAAGCTCTTACCACGTGCTAGGCACTGTAGGAGGATTTTAGACATGTTGACACTCTCCTGGCTATTTAAGAAAGGTTCTATTTTCTGGGTATTGCTTCTAATCCTTACAACAGTTGGTATTTTCACCCTACCTATGGAAAAACTGAAGCTCAGAGAGGTTAAATAACTTGCCTGTAGTCATACAGCTGGAAAAGGAGCAATATAGGAATTTAAAGGCTATCTGACTTCAGAATCTATGATGTCACTACCTAAGAACTGTGTAAATAACGAGAGCTTAAGCAGTGTTTGAGATGGAGAAAGAAAGTGGGCTTGGGATGCTGCTATTTGTTGCTCTGACCAAGCTGGGAGTGGTGGTCATCAGACAGGAAACCTGCATGATTCCTTTGACCACCCACCCAGTCTGTGTTATGAACAACAACCTCCAACTCTCACCTTCCTCAAGGATAGGAGGTGACAGTAACTGTCAGGCAAAGTTTCCATGAAGTTTTGTTGCATTTTCACACCCCAGAAACAGTGGATCTCAGGAAAAGTTTAGATCAGAATTTGCAAACTGGTAGTTTTCAGGACAAGTTATCCCTGGTAAGATGTTTTGTCTTGACCTGTGGTATATTTTTTTAACTTCAGGTTAATTGCTATCATTTTACTATGATTATTATTATTATTGTTCCCTTTGGCTGCAAGGCATGTGGGATGGCCAAGGAATGAATCTGCAGCCCCTGCAGTGGAAGCTCAGAATCCTAACCCCTGGATTGCCAGGAAAGTCTCGATATCATTTTTAAAAACAGAAAACCAGATAATTCACATAGAACCCCAGATTTCCAAATCATCTTGAAGAACCAGAAGATCTAGCAGCCCCAGGCCCCTGTCCCCACATGGCCACCACTGGCTGAGTTGTGCACTGACTGCTTCCTTTGATGAGAAGGGGCTTTCGGATTTCTGCAGCCCCCACCCCTCCCTGATACTCGGTGTCAGGAATGCCAGTCTCCCTGGAGCATCACCCTCCTCCTGCCAGTTTTCCTACATTAAAGAAGAGGAAAAAGAACTTTCCTGGGCTCTATGAAGTGGGAAAAGTAAAAAAGAATACATGTTTCAAACTAAAAATCATTAATTGTGCATGTCTGTGTGTACCAAAAAGATACCACCAAAGAAGGAAACCTGACCCTCTTCCTTCATTTGTTTCTTTTTCCTGATCGTTGGCATTTGAATTTAACACCATTTTGGCCACCTTTTCAGGCCGTGTCCAGTGCAGTTGCCCACGTGGGGCGCATCTGCAGGCTGGCCCGGGAGACTAGTCCTGGGCTGGTCTCCCGCCTGAAGCATGTGCTCGGGGCCCGCCAGAGCATCCCCATCATGGTTTTGTTCCCTCTTCCCTTCTCTAGGTGTTCCCTTCCCAAAGAACTTCCTGCAGATCTGCAAGAAGATCCTGTGCCGCCTCTTCCGGGTCTTCGTCCACGTCTACATCCACCACTTCGACCGGGTCATTGTGATGGGTGCCGAGGCCCACGTCAACACCTGCTACAAACACTTCTATTACTTCGTCACAGAGATGAACCTCATAGATCGCAAGGAGCTGGAGCCCTTGGTAAGTGTCCCCGTGTAGTGGCCACACCCAGGTCACCCCAGGAGGTTGACCATTTGTCACAGAACACTGCCATGCCCCTGCTCTGATGGCTGGCTGCTAACTGGAAGATTGCAGAATTGGGCAGGATTTAGGGGTCAGGTAAAGGTCAGGATATGCCAAGATGTGCACAGCATTCAGGGGCTGAGATTGTCATGGTTTGGGCCAGAGGGAGTAGCTTTTTAAAAAATAAAAAAAACAACTTTTTCTTTTTGAATATTTATTTGGCTCCGTCTGGTTTTAGTTGCAGCATGCAGGCTTAGTTGCCCATGGATGCAGCATCTTAGTTCCCTGACCAGGGATCAAACCCTCATCCCATGTGTTAGAAGGTGTATTCTTAACCACTGGACCACCAGGGAAGTCCCAAGAGTACCTTTAATTCTCTCTTACTTATTTAACCCCGTAAATGGGCATTTTGAGTTCTGTGTCATCTGCTACGGAGGTTTCCAAAGAAGGTAATAAACATTTCTTCAGTTGGTGAATAAATATTTAGCACCTACTGGGTGGCAGCTGCGAGACACACACAGTTAAGTTAAGCTGTCTTTGAGTAGCTTTTACTCCAGGGAGAAAGAGAGGGGAGCCCAAGATGAGAATACAGTGTCGTGGGGACTTGGCTTTTTATCCTGAACCTCTTGCAATGCAGTTTTAATGGAATATGTGAGAATTGAGAACACTTGGTTGAAAACACTTTACTCTTATTGTTTAGGCGAATGAGGAGTTCTTTTCTTTATAAGCCATCTTTACAGCTGGACTCAAACTGTGCTTTAGAAGTCAAGGCCCCTGAAAAACCCTGCATCTTTTGTAACATGTATCATACTATGGATACCCTCATCACAGCTATCTTTAACAGCTCTATTGAGTGCTGTCTTAGCCAGTATAATTACTGTGCTTTATGGAAAAATCATGCTTTTTCTCTAAAACAGTTCAAAGTGGCAGTTTTGGTAAACATAACTGACAGAGTAACTAACTTTGATCCAAGTCCGCTTGAACAATGGCCAGAGTGCAGGGGCCAGGCTAGTCTTTTGCTGGCCTGTCTTCCTTATTCTTTATGTACATTTTATTTGTTTGTTTTCTCAAAGATTGATTGACTGATGGATCTAATTTTTTGACTGTGCTGGATCTTCATTGCTGCACTGGGGTTTTCTCTAGCTATGACAAGTGGGGGCTACTGCCTAATTCTGGTGCATGGGCTTCTCACGTTGCAGACTACAGGCTCTAGGCATGCGAGCTTCAGTGGTTGTGGCCAATGGGCTCATTAGTTGTGGCTCTCGGACTCTAGAACATGGACTCAGCTGCTCCCCAGCATGTGGGATCTTCCTGGAGTAGGGATTGAACCTATGTCCCCTGCTTTAGCAGGTGGATTCTTAACCACTGGCCCACCAGGGAAGTCTCACATGTTCTTAAAATATAGGTTATAATTTATGTCTGGTGAGGCCAGCAGATCAAGAGATGATGCCATTAAAAAAATAGTTTGTTTTACTCACAGATCCCCAAAGAAGGGGGCACACCACGGCATGAGAGCCAGACAGGAAGGACACAGGTTGGAGGGAAAACACGGCGCCTTTGTAGTCGTTTCCCTGGGAAGGAATGGGCAAGGCAGGGTAACAAGGCTAAACATGGACTGATTTGAATCATTTCAGAAGGTTCTGGGGCAAAGGGGCTGCCCCAAGCTGTTCACCTGGCCCTAGGGTGATGAGAGAAAAGGAATTTTAGCCCTAAGTGTGAGCAGCCATAGAGGAGGTGGTTTGGGGAGTGGGCCCTGGATTGGTTAGTTTGTATTGACTGGTGAGTAAACAGCTCAAGGATGAGTTGGTTACTATCTCTAGAAATTGGTGAGTCCTGATCAGGGCCATCCCTCCATTTTTAGCAAGGCCCCGGATATTAAAGAATCAAAATACAAAAACCAGAAGGCATGTTTAATGCATGTTTAGAGTTCCTGTATCTGGCAAAGAAGACATTAGGGAATGAACAGATGTTTTATACATCACTTTTAGAGTTTCTCAACTTGAAATCTATTATTAATATTGTGCTTCAGTACAGTTCTGGAACAAAGTAAGACTTACTGGGTCTTGTGTTATATCACTGGCTAAAGCATTCACTTTCTTCATTTTCTTTCACAACCACTTTCTAGAAAGCTCTTGGAAGGAACTAAATTGTCTCCAAATTCAGTTGGACATGTGGTGTGGAAAGAAGCTAAAACATATCATGATGGAGTTTTGCTCATTTGTAGAAAGGCTATTTTGAGTAAACAGAAAAGGTTGTGCAAATAGCAAAGGGAGTTAAAAGCCTGGAAGGAATTGATAAAGCTAGTTTCAGGAAATGTCTAGGACAGAATGGACAGGGGTGGGTGAATGAAGAGACTAGAGCAAGCACTCTCATCTCCAAAACATAGGTCTGCTTCCTGGGAGTTTGGTTCACTTTTGTTCAGCTGATGTGTTCAGGTGGAGGGGGACACCTTCCCTAAAGGTGCTCTTAGAGGAAGAGATTCTTCCCAACACCCATGTTTGGGTTTCTCTGAGCCAAAGGAGCAGAAACAGCATTTGGAGAGAGGAGAATGTTAATTTCTTCTTTACATATGGAAATATGAAGGTCGTTGTAAGATAGAATTGAGTGTAAGCTAATAAGTAGAGGGAATTACACCTGACAGTTCAGCGGTTAGGACTCGGTGATTTCACTGCCAGGGCCCAGGTTCATTTCCTGCTCAGGTGCTAGGAACCCTCATTGCCAGGTCTGGTGAAGATTTCAACAATAGGCCACCCCATGTGCTGTTATTGAACTCAGCCTCATTCAGTTCAGTATAGTCACTCAGTTGTGTCTCTTTGCAAGTCCATGGACTGCAGCAAGCCTGGCCTCCCTGTCCTTCACCAACTCCAGGAGCTTGCTCAAACTCCTGTCCGTTGAGTCAGTGATGCCACCCAACCATCTCATCCTCTGTCATCCCCTTCTCCTCCTGCCTTCAATCTTTCTCAGTATCAGGGTCTTTTCCAATGAGTCAATTCTTCACCTCAGGTGGCCAAATTATTGGAGTTTTAGTTTAAGCATCAGTCCTTCCAATGAATATTTAAGACTGATTTCCTTTAGGATTGACTGGTTGGATCTCCTTGCAGTCCAAGGGACTCTCAAGAGTCCTCTCCAACACCACAGTTCAAAAGCATCAGTTCTTGAATGATCAGCTTTCTTTATAGTCCAACTCTCACATCCATACATGACTACTGGAAAAACCATAGCTTTGACTAGACTTACTTTTGTCGGCAAAGTTATCTCTGCTTTTTAATATGCTGTCTAGGTTGGTCATAGCTTTTCTTCCAAGGAGCAAGCGTCTTTTAATTTCATGCCTGCAGTCACCATCCACAGTGATTTTGGAGCCCAAGAAAATAAAGTCTGTCACTGTTTCCATCGTTTCCCCATCTATTTGCCATCAAGTGGTGGGATTGAATGCCATGATCTTAGTTTTTGAATGTTGAGTTTTAAGCCAGCTTTTTCACTTCCTCTTTCAGTTTCATCAGGAGGCTCTTTAGTTCCTCTTTGCTTTCTGCCATAAGGGTGGTGTCATCTGCATATCTGAGGTTATTGATATTTCTCCCAGCAATCGTGATTCCAGCTTATGTTTCTTCCAGCCCAGCATTTCTCATGATGTACTCTGCATATAAGCTAAATAAGCAGGGTGACAATATACAACCTTGCTGCTGCTGCTAAGTCACTTCAGTCGTGTCCGACTCTGTGTGACCCCATAGATGGCAGCCCACCAGGCTCCCCCGTCCCTGGGATTCTCCAGGCAATATACAACCTTGATGTACTCCTTTCCCAATTTGGAACCAGTCCGTTGGTCCATGTTCAGTTATAACTATGACTTCTTGACTTGCATACAGATTTCCCAGGAGGCAGGTCAGGTGGTCTGATATTCCCATCTCTTTAAGAATTTTCCACAGTTTGTTGTGATCCACACAGTTAAAGGCTTTGGCATAGTCAATAAAGCAAAAGTAAATTTTTTCTGAGATATTTGATCTCTGGTTCCTCTGCCTTTTCTAAATCCAGCTTGAACATCTGGTAGTTCCCAGTTCACATAGGGAAGCCTGGCTTGGAGAATTTTGAGCATTACTTTGCTGGTGTGTGAGATGAGTGCAATTGCGCAATAGTTTGAGCATTCTTTGGCATTGCCTTTCTTTGGGATTGGAATGAAAACTGACCTTTTCCAGTCCTGTGGCCACTGCTGAGTTTTCCAAATTTGCTGGCATATTGAGTGCAGCACTTTCACAGCATCATCTTTTAGGATGTAAAATAGCTCAATTGGAATTCCATCCCTTCCACTAGCTTTGTTCATACTGATGCTTCCTAAGGCCCATTTGACTTCGCATTCCAGGATGTCTGGCTCTAGGTGAATGATCACACCATCATGGTTGTTTGAGTCATGAAGATCTTTTTTGTACAGTTCTTCTGTGTATTGACACCTGTTTTTAGTATCTTCTGCTTTTGTTAGGTCCATGCCATTTCTTTTCTTTATTGTGCCCATCTTTGCATGCAATGTTCACTTGGTTTCTCTAAGTTTCCTGACGAGAGCTCTAGTCTTTCCCTTTCTATTGTTTCATTAACAGTGCCCCAAAGTCTCTGAACCACCTGTCTTACTAGTCTCTTATGGTCCAGGAAAATATCCCCTCATAGTGTGTCTTCCCATATCTAGAGTTACACTAGTACCATCATTGATCTCTTATAGAACTATATATCATCATTATACCAGACATTCAGTTACACATATGGTAATGCAAGAAACAACAATTTTGTAAAGCAGGCAATATAAAAAATAAGTTAGCAGATGAGTGAGGTCATAAGTAAAAATATAAGTCAAGAACTTTGCTCCCCAGAAATAAAACAAACCAAAAAAAAAAACAAGCAAGTAGAGAAAACTTTCCTTTGCATCAGAACACTCTCAGTTACAGCAGACCCTTGAACAACACAAGTTCAAACTGCATATAAAGTCCACTTATACGCAGGCTTTCCTGGTGGCTCAGATGTTAAAGAATCTGCTTGCAGTGTGGGAGACCTGGGATCGATCCCTGGGTGGGAAGATCCCCTGGAGAAGGGAATGGCACCCCACTCCAGTATTCTTGCCTGGAGAATCCCATGGACAGGGGATCCTGGTGGGCTACAGTCCATGGAGTCACAAAGAGTTGGACACGGCTGAGAAACTAACACTAACTATACCTGATATACTATATTACTGCACCATCCAAGGTTGGTTGAATCTGTGGATGCAGACCCATAGATACAGAGGAAACTTGGTCATGGAGGGCCTAACTATACACGAGACTCAGATTTTCAACAGCACAAAGGGTTGGGTCCCCTTACCCTCACATTGTTCAAGGGTCAACTGTATTTTCTACAACTGAAGAAGGGCCCCAGGGATTCGAACACCCAACAGTGCCAGGTGCTTGAAATCTGAGTCACAGAAAGGCCTGGGACAACCCAGTGTTCTAGAGAAGAGCCTCTTTGGGGGCATGGGGAACAAAGAGTGATTGGATTGGCCAGGAATTATTAACAGTGGTTGTGAGCAAGAAGGAACACCAGTTTTCTTCCCAGAAGTTTATAGTTCTTTAAATTCTGCTTGAAACAGTAGCCTTCTTACCTGTTTTGTTAATTTTAATTACAGGGAGATTAATTGCAATGCTTGTACATATTGATAACAAGTGCTTTTAATGCTTAACTGTTTGAAATTAGGTATTCATTTCCCACAAACCAAAACCTGCAAAGTAACAGAAAATGATATTGAGGGTGTTTCTAAAGACAGTCATTATATATTTTCAGTCTGGATACTTAGCACAGTTCAGGATCCATTAAGAATACTGCACCGTGGATTGTTATTACTGAAACGAGCACTTTCAATAATTGACAGTGCTTGAACATGAACTTCCAATTCTACTATTGCCAGTTATTAATTTAATATTAATTATTAACTTAATATTTAATAATTTTATGATTTAATATGTTGACAGTAAAATCAGTCATATCAAATGAACACATTTTATTCAATTTGCATATATCAATTACCCTAGATATGCAAAGCAAGTTACCCAGATGTTCTCATTGTATAAAAAAGATAAGTTTTTGAGAATTGACAAATGCAGTCTAAAAAATACAATGAATCTCACTCATTTTTGGCCCTTAAAGGATTATGAAGGAGTCAGGCATTTGGCTTCCTGTTCTAGTGCATTCTTTAGAATCGAATGCAGCTAGAGGCCAGAAGGGCAGCACTTCTCCGGCCAGTTTCCTTTTGAATATCAGCAGTCCCAGAGTTCCCACACCTCCAGTGGGACATTCCTAATGTCGTGCCTTGGGATTCCACAGTGTAGAACACTTAAACCCCACCTCGTGTTTCTTTCTGCCATGTTTCCGCCACGCACAGCCACACTTCCTCTGCACCCAGAGCCCACTGTGTTGCTTTGTCTGCTGTGGGCCAGCTACCCCGCACGGGTTATGTTGAGGGCCCAGCACCCCACAATGGTAGGAGGTTCAGTCTCAGACTGCTTAAAGACAAGGATCAGACTCTCTGGGTTCAAGCCCTGAACCATTCATTCACCAACTTGCAATCTTGAGCAAGGCTTTTCAAAGCCTCATTTTACTCATTTGAAAAATAGGTATATATTAATAGAATTGCTGATTCAGATGGTAAAGAATCTGCCTGCAATGTGGGAAACCCCAGTTCGACCCCTGGGTTGAGAAGATGCCCTGGAGGAGGAAATGGCAACCCATTCCAGTATTCTTGCCTGGAAAATTCCATGGATGGAGGAGCCTGGCGGTCTACAGTCCATGTGATCAAAAAGAGTTGGACACAACTGAGCGACTACACTTTCACTTTCAAAATTTAAACAGGTTAGGTGCTTAAGAAACTTGATAGGTGCTTAAGAAATATTGGCTGTTGAATGAAATAATGAATGTACAGTAACAATAATGGTAAGTTGCTCAGTCGTGTCCGACTCTTTGCGACCCTATGGACTATAGCCTACCAGGCTCCTCCCTCCATGGAATTCTCCAGGCAAGAGTACTGGAGTGGGTTGCCATTTCCTTCTCCAGGGGATCTTCCTGACCTGGGGATTGAACCCAGGTCTCCTGCATTCCAGGCAGATGCTTTAACCTCTGAGCCACCAGGGAAGCCAGTGACCAGCATATAGTAAGCAGAGTTACCCTAATTCTACCTTCCCCGGCTCACATGGCCTTTTGCCATCCTGGGGATCTCCTCAGTAGCCTTGTAACAGATACAGTTCATTGTATTTGTATCAGCGTCTTCCGTGGGTCGTCAACTCTTTGAGTTGATGTTGCCAAGTACATAATAGATGTTTAATGTGGCTTTTTTTCTCTTTTTTATTTTTAAATTATGATAGTATGATAACACATTTACAGGAGACTTGGAAAATACAGAACAAGGTTACATTTAGTTCCACTAAATATTACAATTATTTTTTTAAGTAGATAAATTAAGATTTTTGGTTGGAGTTTTAATATCAAACTCTTGAAAATTAATAGAATGAATATACAGTGAAGTGGAAGGCTATAGTAGACCTGAAAAGCACCATGAGCCACTTCAACATAATTAAGATTTATACAATTTTCACACAACAATAGGATACAAATTCTACTCAAGTTCCCATAGGCTGTAATCTAGGACACACTGGAACATATCCAGGTACATAAAACAAGGTGCAAAAATTTCATAGTCTAGTGGTATTGAAAAGTAGAGACATCATTTTGCCAACAAAGATCCATAGCATCAAAGCTATGGTTTTCCAGTAGTCAGGTCCAGATATGAGAGGTGAACCGTAAAGAAGTCTAAGCGCCAAAGAATTGATGCTTTCGAACTGTGGTCCTGGAGAAGACTCGAGAGACACTTGGACAGCAAGGAGAGCAAACCAGTCAATCCTAAAGGAAATCAATATTCATTGAAAGGATTGTTGCTGAAGCTCCAACAGTTTGGTCACCTGATGCCAAGAGCCAACACATTAGAAAAGACCCTGATGCTGAGAAAGATTGAGGGCAAGAGAAGAAGGGAGCAACAGAGGATGAGATGGTTGGATGGCATCACTGACTCACTGGGCATGAGTTTGAGCAAATCCAGGAGATAGTGAAGGACAGTGAAGCCTAGTGTGCTGCAGTTCATGAGGTGGCAAAGATTCAGACACAACTTAGTGACTGAACAACAACAAAAACAGAAGTATTGGAATCATACAGAGTCTTTTCACTTATCACTGTGGAATTATTAATATGTTAGAAATCAATATCAAAAGATGTTTGAAAATAACCAGTTTATTTTCAAGTGCCATTTTCCAAGAGAGATCTTTGACTTAGCCACTGAAGATGCTTAATGTGGTTTTGAATCAGGAAGAGTCCCTGGAGGATGAGGCCCCTCCGTTTAAAGGGGTTACACACCATCATTCCTTCTCTGGTGCCACCCTCATCTCAGAACATGCCTGCAGACCTCCACTTATCCACTGTTGGAAATAAAGCTTCATCCTACCGAGTTAGTAGTTGAGATTAAAAGCAAAATGAAGTGTAGAGCACTGAAGAGATAGATGCGAATCCTTAGTATCAGGTCTGCCAGAGAACGATGGAACCTCAATTCCCAGTCAGTTCTCTGATCTAGACCCCAATTATAGCTCCTGGGAGGATGTCAAACGCTCTCGCACTGTGTGTCCTGGTGGGCCAGGTCTACGGTGATGCAGTCTCCTGGGTTTATCACAAAAAATCCCATCTCCTGGGAAAACCCTCCATCCCTGGTGAGGGGGGACAGTAGGCCACTCTGTCAGGCCTCCGAGTGGGAATACAATTGGGATTCAGAAGCAGGGAAGAGGTCACCCTGGCAGCCCAGTGAGGAAGGCCAGCACGTCCGTCTGTGCACAGGGTCTGCCTCACGGCTCCCGTTGGGACCCGCTGGTCAGCAGCAGCCTGGGAACCGGAGACACACGGGATTTCATTGAGTCTCCAGCAGGGAGGGGAGGCTGGAGCATTGACAGATGTGACAAATGATTCTGTTCTCCTGTAAAGGCAACAGCTGAAGATGATTTGAACTCGAGCAAGTTCACAGTCAAGGAAACGAGCCTAAATGATGCTGGTAATTAGCAAATGGGCCAGGCGCTGATTGAATAAGCAGGCTGCTGGCTGGCCGGGCTGCCTGGGAGTCAGCTGACAGAATGGCGCTAATCAGGCACAGTCATTAGCCAGCACCGGGAGCAACAGTGTTTTGTTAGCTTTTCACTAAAGACAAAAGCAGACTCAGAGAGGGCTGTTAGCCATGCAGAAGCTGGTGAATAAAGAACAGAGGAGGGCGGAGGAGGAGAGAGGTTGGCGAGGCAGGCAGGAAAGACAGGAGTGTTCTTGTTCATCGTGATGACCTGCTCACCCCTGGGTGACCTTGGTCCAGCACTTTCACCATCTCTCTCCAGGGCTCCACTGCCTTATTTCTAACAATGATTATACCGTCATGTATCTTGTAGAGGTGCTGCCACGAAACCAAGAGTTAGCACAGGGCTGTTCTGTTACTTTATAGCAGAGCTTCCCAGGTGAGGCTAGTGGTAAAGAATCTGCCTGCCAATGCAGGAGACACAAGAGATGCACTGATCCCTGGGTCGGGAAGATCCCCTGGAGGAGGAAATGACAACCCACTCCAGTATTCTTGCCTGGGAAATCCCATGGATGGAGGAGCCTGGAGGGCTACAAGCCATGGGGCTGCAAAGCGTCAGACATGACTGAGCGCCTGAGAACACTTGGGCCATGAGTCTGCATGCGTGCCAAGTCACTTCAGTTGTGTCTGACTCTGTGTAACCTTATGGACAACAGCCTGCCAGGCTCCTCTGTCCATGGGCCATAGGAACTTTTACATTAAGTCAGTGTTTCTCAATAGGAGTCCACACACGGCTGCATCAGAATTTCTTGGAGGTGTTATTTTAAAATGGACTTACCCAAGCCTCACCCCAGATACACCAAAACAGAATCATTGAGGTTAGTGCCCAGGACCAAGCACCCCAGGTCTCCACCGCAAACTTTTGAAAAATAGCTAGCCATGTATTTATCTGGCTGTGCTGGGTCTTAGTTGCTGCACATGGAATCTTTAGTTGCAGCATGCAAAGTCTCAGCTGTAGCATGTGGGATCTAGTTCCCTGAGCAGGGATCAAACCCGGGTCCCCTGCACTGGGAGCTCAAGGGTCGTAGCCACTGGAATCCCAGGGAAGTTCCTCCCTCTCAAATACAATGTGCATATGAATCAACTGGGCATCTCACCACAGTGTAGATTCTGATTCTGTGCCCCTGATAAACACTCGGTTCATTTTGCCCGCAGGTGATCTCAGTGCTCCTCTGAGGGGGGCAAGACTCTAGATGACAATTACTCTCAAATTAGGAAATTTCTCTTGTTAGCACATCATCTCTTCTTCTCCTCGAGGATGGGGGTGGTTAGCTCAGTGAGGTGGGAAAGTCAAGCCAAGAAGAAAAATCTAAGGATCTGTTTTGGCCAAGAATATTCCTCAGGATGTTGATCCCAAGAACTGATCAGTGAAAAATGGATTTTCTTTTCTTGATCAAATGAGTTTCCAAAATGCTGTATCACCCCCACCCTTTGAAGACCCAAGATTTACAGAGCAAAGGCCTTGCGAACTCATCCAGTGAAGAAACTGGTTCGGTTTTCTGTAGCACCATCTCCACTCCCAATTTAATTGCATTTGGCTGCTGAAATTTTTTTTTCCCTAATATTTATTATTTGGCTGCATCAGGCCTTAGTTGGAGCACTGAGGATCTTCGCTGTGTGTCATGGGGGATCTTTCGTTGTGGCGCACAGGACTCTCTAGTCGTGGTATGCTCCAGGGCGCTAGGGCTCAGTAGCTGTGGCCTGTGGGCTCAGTTGCTCCACGGCATGTGCGATCTTAGTTCCCAGACCAGGGATTGAACCCACGTCCCTTGCATTGCAAGGCAGATTCTTAACCACTGGACCACCAGGGAAGTCCTGGAAATTTTCTGTTATTACTCATTAACATCTCATGGACGTCGTGACCCAAGGAACGAACTGGGGGCAACACTGTTCCTTGGTGATGTATTTCTCGATTTTGAGTGTTCTCTCCTTGCCTCCACCCTGCCCCAAGCCCGCCCCCACCACTGCTGATGGGGTGAGGAAGAAAGAAGACTTAGAGAGGGAGATGGGAAGTAAATAAAGGTCCTCATACAGGAGGGCCTCAGGGGAAAAAAGTGACTCAGCCTCATCCCTTCTCACTCCTCAGCCCTCCCACTTCACCGTGTGACACGGTGCCACTATGTGCCTGGCACACATGCATTTTCAAGAAATAAACAATAGCTCCGTTTCTTGAGTTCCACATGTTTCGCTACACTCTTGACATGTGTTATTCCATCTGCTTCCTATACTCGTTATCTTTACTTCAAACAGGCGTGGTGGGCGATTTCTCAACATCCAACCCATGTTCCTCTCCATCCGTCATTACTCTCCTTACTGCCATCTTATCACCCCCAAGCTTCCCCAACTCTCCCAGTTTGTAGGCAGTGACTCTTGGCTGACGATTGAGATTCATGCACCAAGTGATTTTAGGCTTCAGCCACCAACACTGCTTGAAAAATGGGTGCTTTAGGACCAGATGGAAGAACAGCAGTTTGCAGACCAAAGACTTGGAAAGCCTTGTCTCATACAGACCCAGCACGCCTCATCTCAGCCCAGACACGCAATGACCTTGTGTTCCCCTAAGAGGTGGCCAGGGCATGCCCATGCACGCCTGGGGGACACTTGGTGGGTGCAGTAGCCAAGGCTGGCCTGAAATGGCAAGATCAGGTCAGGACTGTGAAAAGAAGCAGAGCCTCTCACATGCGCCAGAGCCACTACCTCAAACAGCTAGCAAGGAAGAGCCATTGTGAGGCTTCTGAAAGGGCCTTTTGTTTGGCAGCATCATCTGTGCAGAGGCCTGAGGGTTGCTTCTTGTCAGGCGGGTTCTCTCACTTCCAGCCAAATGGTCCCAGCATGGACACAGGCATTGGAGAAGAAAGAGCCTGAGCCGGCGAGTCTGGCCGTTTGGCCTTGACAAGCATGCTTCCACGATAATGTTGCCGCAGTCGTTGTCTGATGCTGAGCAAGGCATTTAATGTCTCTGGGGCTGTTGTCTGTATGTGAACGCAATCATACCAAGAGTCCCCCCAGCATGACTTACGGAGAGTATCATCTTCGACACAGTGTGTCTCCAGCCTTATTGTCTCTGGTCCAATGTGACCTTTCCTTTTTGCCTAATGAAGTCTTCGTGAGTTAAGACTTCCCTGGTGGCTCAGATGGTAACGTGTCTGCCTGCAATGCCGGAGACCCAGGCTCAATCCTCGAATCAGGAAGATCCCCTGGAGAAGGAAATGGCAACCCACTCCAGTACTCTTGCCTGGAAAATTCCATGGGTGGAGGAGCCTGGTAGGCTACAGTCCATGGGGTCGCAAAGAGTCAGACACGACTGAGCGACTTCACTTTCTTTCTTTCATGAATTAAAGCCCAGCATGCCAGCAGAGCGGGTATACCTGGCATGGAGAGTAGCTGGAGATTTGCATTTGTGGGACTTGATCAGTTTAGATGGAATGTGCGTGTCTGTGTGTCCAGCATGGCATCAGCTAGGGGTGGTTGTTCAGGGCAACCCAAATGCCCACAGCTGAGTGGAAGAGCCTACCAGAGACCATTTTAGGAGCTTTGGCAGACATGTTCTAAAGTGTCAATTTGAAAAATAGCACAGGAATGTGGGATTATTTTCAATGAACTGCATTGTGCCGAGTTAGTGGGCTCAATGGGGCAAAACCTGCCATATGTCTTTGTTAGTCCCGTTTATTCATCCTTTGCTGATGTCCAGTAAGCTTTTGCTTCTGGTTTATGGGATGGAAAATAGTTGGTTTGGGGTTTTTTGTTTTCTTTTTGTTTTTTAACTAGGTCAGGGTGAGATATGGTTTGCTTTATTTCAGGGCCTCTAATATAATCAATTAGAGTTGAATACGATGCCCATGGGAAAATCTCAGCACATAATATTAAGTAATAAAATCAAAATTCAAAACTGTATTGGAAAATCACTCTAATCATATGTTTCTACTAGGGTGGCAAGTAGTCATCTAATCATAGATGAGAAAGGAAATATGGCAAATACATGCCTATTGAACTTTTCAAGTTTTCTATCACAAGCATGTATCACTTTTATAATAAGCAGAAAAATCAAACATTATGCTTTAAAAAGCCTGACCAACAAAGACCAAAGGTGAACATGACAAGCAGGCTGTGGACCCAGGGCCAAGGGCTCTGAGTGAGCTCTCTCTGTCTCTGGTCCTGCCCTCTGCACCCCCTTCTCAGACACGCGGTGATGGAGACATTCAGAGAGGCAAGGTGGTCTGCAGGCAACAGTGACGCTGAGAGGAGTGGCCAGTGGTGGTACTTGCCCTTTCTGGATGCAGTTGGAGGGGGGTGTGCACAGTCACGTGGACTAAACAATTTCCCAGGATATGGGGTGGTCCCTCCTGGAGTGGGGAATTCAGCCGTCTTTGTGAACACTGAGGTGGTATCTTTATAGTGCCTGCGTGCTTAGTCACTTCAGTCTTGTCCAACTCTTTGTGACCCATGGACTATAGCCCACCAGACTCCTCTGTCCATGGGATTCTCCAGGCAAGAATACTTGAGTTGTTTGCCATGCCCTCCTCCAGGGGATCATCTCAACCCAGGGATCATACCCAGGCTCCTGTATTGGCAGGCAGGTTCTTGACCACTAGTGCCACCTGGGAAGCCCCATGTTTAGAGTAGGCATACACTTTTCACGTTAAAGCCCCTTTTCTAAGTGAGAAGATCTAGAGCACATGATGAAATCTACAGATCACCCACATGTAACGTGTTCAGCCCTGCAGGGACAGGCTTTGTCTGGGCACCTCACTGCAGAGGGTACCATGCATGACTGATGGTTTTGATTGGAATTTCTCCCATCCAAATTCCTCTGCTTAACTAGATCTAAGAGATTTTTGTTTCTAAGTTCAAGTTTCAGAAGAGATTTGTTGCAAAGAGATTAATCCATACTGTGGACTGGTCTATATATAGATTAGTAAATGTAATCATAAGTGTATGTATTTACAATAACTACAAACAAATTTTAGCTGAAACTATGTTGTGGATCTAGAGTTAATTCCAATCCTTTCTTACTAAGGCATTAGCAAAACTCAAGACTGTAAGTGACTAACCTGGTCTCAATCAGGTTCTTGTTTTGTCTTTTGTGCACATTTTTCTTCTCAGAGAGGACCTTTTTCTTTTCCTGTCTTTCAGTTCAGTTCAGTCGCTCAGTCGTGTCTGACTCTTTGCGACCCCGTGGACTGCAGCATGCCAAACCTCCCTGTCCATCACCAACTCCCAGAGTTCACTCAAACTCATGTCCATTGAGTCGGTGATGCCATTTAACCATCTCATCCTCAGTCATCCCCTTCTCCTCCTGCCTTCAATCTTTCCCAGCATCAGGGTCTTTTCCAGTGAGTCAGTTCTTCACATCAGGTAGCCAAAGTATTAGAGTTTCAGATTGAACATCAGTCCTTCCAATGAACAGTCAGTACTGATTTCCTTTAGGATGGACTGGTTGGATCTCCTTGCAGTCCAAGGGACTCTCAAGAGTCTTCTCCAACACCACAGTTCAAAAGCATCAATTCTTCACCACTCAGCTTTCTTTATAGTCCAACTCTCACATCCATACATGACTACTGGAAAAACCATAGCCTTGACTAGACAGACGTTTGTTGGTAAAGTAATGTCTCTGCTTTTTAATATGCTGTCTAGGTTGGTCATAACTTTTCTTCCAAGGAGTAAGCGTCTTTTTATTTCATGGCTGCAGTCACCATCTGCAGTGATTTAGGAGCCCAAGAAAATAAAGTCTGCCACTGTTTCCACTGTTTCTCCATCTATTTGCCATAAATTACTCTCCATCTATTTTGCCATCTATTACTCCATCTATTTGAAGTAATGGGACCAGATGCCATGATCTTAGTTTTCTGAATGTTGAGCTTTAAGCCAACTTTTTCACTCTCTTTCACTTTCATCAAGAGGCTCTTTAGGTCTTCACTTTCTGCCATAAGGGTGATGTCATCTGCATATCTGAGGTTATTGATATTTCTCCCACCAATCTTGATTCCAGCTTGTGCTTCATCCAGCCCAGCGTTTCTCATGATGTACTCTGCATATAAGTTAAATAAGCAGGGTGACAATATACAGCCTTGATGTACTCCTTTTCCTGTTTGGAACCAGTCTGTTGTTCCATGTCCAGTTCTGTTGCTTCCTGACCTGCATACAGATTTCTCAGGAGGCAGGTCAGGTGGTCTGGTATTCCCACCACTTTCAGAATTTTCCACAGTTTATTGTGATCCACACAGTCAAAGGCTTTGGCATAGTCAATAAAACAGAAATAGATGTTTTTCTGGAACTCTCTTGCTTTTTCGATGATCCAGGACCCATGTTTCATCCTTGTTCACACCATCTGTATCTCTGGATTGATCATTCCTTTGTAAATGGGTTGATATTCTAATCATTCAACAATTTGCTGCCTGCTTTAAATTTTTTAAGTACAGAATCTTGAAGCATTAGCATATATTAATAACTCATATTATTTCTGTTCTAATTTGCTATTACATACTTCTGTCTAATTCATATGTCAGATCATCTTCTAGTTCGGCAGGTACACCCAATATAGTCAGGTGAAGAATACCAAGACCTCCCAGCCACACTCTGCCTTCTTTCTTTACCTTTGCTGAGTGGGAATGGTTTATAGATAACTTCTGATTTTAATTGGAAGAGAGTCATTTCTAGTGCACATGCATGCTCAGTTGTCTGACTCTTTGTGAGCCCATGGACTATAGCCTGCCAGGCTCAACTGTGCATGGGATTTCCCAGGCAAGAATACTTGAGTGGGTTGCCATTTCCTTCTCCAGGGGATCTTCCTGACCTAGGGATCAAACCCACGTCTCCTGCATGGGTGGATCCTTTACTACTGCCCCACCTGGGAAGCCCATCATTTCCAGACCATTCAGTAGGTATTTATTACCTTCTGACCATGTACTAGAAATTGGGGTCACTGCTTTTCAAGGAATTCACTGGAAGTCTTCCTCCTATCCTGTCATTATATTGACATCCTCCAAAGTATTTCTCCCAGAATCTACTAGTTCTAAGAGATGTCAGAGGTATTATGTGAAAAGGGGGGTTGCATGGTCCAATAACTATGGGAAACAGTGAAATAATAAAACTATTCTGGTTTCATTAATACCCTAATATGGATCCTAATCCCCCAAGCAAGATAGAGAACATACAGATATATGTGACCAGGGAATTCTTTCTCTCCAGAGTACTTTGTGGATCTAAGGCTTTGAAATACCCTTTGGGAAATTCTACAGTCACCTTTTGTATTACAAAGCCAGTCCTCTTCTGGCTGCTGAGGGTCTGTTAATAAGCATTTATTGAAAACCTACTATATGTCAGAGACTGTGCTGAGTGCCAGAGTGACCGTCAAAGACACATCTCCATTCTTTAAGGAGCTCATGGTTTTAAAGAATCATAGCTTTCAACCCACATTAATTAGAATTGCACTGTCGAATACACTAGCCACTGGCCACTTGTGGCTATTTACATTTAAATTAATTAAATAAAAATTAAAATTAGTTTCTTAATCTTACTAGCCACATTTCAAGTGCTTAGAAGCCACATATCATGTCTAGTGGGTATTGTGTTGGATAGTGATTATCTCCATCATCGTGGAACGTTCTTTTGCTGCTGCTGCTGCTAAGTCACTTCAGTCGTGTCTGACTCTGTGCGACCCCAAAGACGGCAGCCCACCAGGCTCCCCCATCCCTGGGACTCTCCAGGCAAGAATACTGGAGTGGGTTGCCATTTCCCTCTCCAATGAATGAAAGTGAAAAGTGAAAGTGAAGTCGCTCAGTCGTGTCCGACTCTTAGTGACCCCATGGACTGCAGCCTACCAGGCTCCTCCATCCATGGGATTTTCCAGGCAAGAGTACTGGAGTGGGGTGCCACTTTCTTTTGGACACTACTAATTAAGAGAGTCTAGCCTCAAGCATTACTTCCTACAATATTAATACCCTGTCCAATTGCCAGTGAATGCCAGATGTGTTCAAAACTGTCCCCATGCTGCTTCAATGAGGCATTGCTGTTTAGTTCTTAGAACATATACTATGGTCTGCTTCTCTTTACTGGACACTTACTTCTCCCCCAGCTTGCAGATGAAGACTGGATAGAACTCAAAACCATCTGCTCACTGTTTCTCTCTAGGTCTCGTGTCAGAATCTCCATCACAGGGAGCTGCTTATTTCCTCAGGAAGGCTCATAAATTACAAATTAATTACAAATAGTAATTATACTTTACTGTGTCTGCATTTTTGGAAATTGCTGCAGAATGTCAGTCACAGCAGAAATTAATTCATCTTCATGAGCATTTGTATGAAAGTGTGTGAATAGTCACTGTGGCTTGATGCCCATATATTCAATATAAGTCTGCCAAATTTTTGTCTGCTATGTGTGGTCTAGACTAGTTCAAATTTCCCAGCAGACAAGAGTAGATTCTTTGTCAAATGAATTTGCTTGGGATTTGAATGCAGGAAGGTTTTACTTATTGAAATCTAGCAATATATCTTCTCTCACCACTCACCTGTCTGACCACAATAAAAGCATGAGGATAAGGTTATAGACTGTTCTTACCCTAGGGACTTGTGTGGTCCCTGTGTGGTCCTCGGGACACCTCCCACCTTGAATTAATATTTTTTTTTTTGGCCTCACCCTGTGGCATGTGGTGTCTTAGTTCCCCGACCAGGGATGGAACCTGGACCCCCTTCAGTAGAAGCTCAGAGTCCTAACCACTGGACTGCCAGGGAAGTCCTTACCATGAAGTAATTTTGTAGATAAAGGTCAGCTATCCAGGCCATCAGCAAGGCCAGTTAAGCCATAATGTCGTACTGGAACATGGTAGTAATCACTATGAATTTCATGAGATTCCTATGATGTTGTGAATCTGAGTGGAACTGGACCAGTAATTTAGAATAAATGCATACTGGTAGATCTGGATGAAGAAAGAGAGATGCAGACGGCTCCCAAAGAGAACTTCCTAGAGTTCCTTGAATGAGCCATGTCCCCTCAGCTCCAGGCCATAAGTACATGCGAGTCCCTCGGCTCCACATGTCCTGTGTCCTGCTCATCCTGCGAGTCTCCCTCAGAGAAGAGGGCTCTTCACTCTTCACCATGTTAGGTCCCCGCCAGCTGCTCCCAGAGCCCACTGACCCCAAAGAGGGTAACCACAATGAAAGCCACAGCATCTCCAAGGACTAGCGTCAGAAGTGACCAGCCACCCTCCACCGCTTTCACTCGTCAGCAGTGAGTCACCAAGTCCGGCCAGCTCTGAAGGGGAAGAGAACTAAGCTCGCTCTCGCTCTCTCTCTCTCTCTCTCTCTCAAAGAGGAGGAGCTGAGAATTTTTAGACATTTTTTTAGACCACCGCAGAGACCAACGTTTTTTAAACTGGTGATGTTTGTCTTTGGCCCCTATATTTGCTTCCCTTTCTTCTCTTACTTGCCACATCCTAAGCTCAGCTCTGCCATCTCCCCAGCATGCTCCTTCCTGCAGAAATCACCTGCCTCGGTGAAAACTCCCCTTACCTCAGTTTGGTCACTTCCTTCTCGCCTTGCTGGCCAAGTTCTTTGAAGAAGGCCATCTAGCCAATTGTCTTACTTTCTCACTTCCCTTTCACTTCATTCCAGAAACCAGCTCTTTTCTCTGGAAGTGGTACCCAGAAGGCCTGTGCACTTACTTTTGAAACAGAGAAGAAACATGAACAGTATAATTCATGCTATGGATAATTCTTAAAAACATAGTGCTGAGCAAAAGAAATCAGATATAGAAAGTTCATACAGTTTGATCCCATTTATATCAAATTCTAGAACAGTCTAAACTAATCCACTATGTCAGAAAGCAGATCAGTGGTTGCCTGGGCAAAGGGTAGGGGTAGGGGATTGACTGCAAAGGAGTAAAGAGGGAATTTTCTCAGACGTGGTAGAAATATTATGTATCTCAATTGTGGTGGTTACCTGGGAGCATATATCCCTCAAAGCTCATCAAACTGTGCATTTATTTATTTTTTAATGGTTTTTTTTATTTGTTTATTTTTGCCTGTGCTGGGTCTTCACTTCTGCTTGGGCCTTTCTCTAGTTGTGGCCAGCAGGGGCTACTCTGGTTGCAGTGCACGAGCCTCTCATTGCAGTGGCTTATCTTGTTGCAGAGCCCAGGCTCTAGAGTGCCCGGGCTTCAGTAGCTGCAGCATGCAGTAGTTTATGGCACCCAGGCTCTAGAGCACTGGCTCAAGAGTTGTGGCACGCGGGCTTAGTTGCCCTGCAGCATGTGGGATCTTCCCAGATCAGGGATGGAACCCATGTCTCCTACACTGGCAGGCAGATTTTTTACCACTGAATCACCAGGGAAGCCCAAACTGCATTTAAATAGAAGCATTTTGTTAAAAACCAAGTATACCTCAATCAACTTTATTTTAAAGTATGCTTTGTAAATGTATCCAACACATTTTTTTATTTTATATTGGATTATAGTTGATTAATAATTTGTCATAATTCCAGCTGTACAGCAAAGTGATTCAGTTATACATATACACGGATCCTTTTTCAAATTCTTTTCCCATTTAGGCTGTTACATAATATTGAGCCAAGTTCCCTGTGCTGTATACAGTAGGTTCTTGGGCATCCAACCCATTTAGAAAGCAACTTCAGTATTCACAAAAGGCTTTTGACAAGGCTTTGCTGAAAACGTTTGTCTTTCTACTGCCTAGGTGGCTAGAGACAAACCGAAAGGAAAAGTAGCAGCTTATCTCTAAGGGCCAATTAGAATATCTGCATTTTCAGTTGGTTATAATAGAAGTAATTCATGAAATTGGAGACTCCCCTTCCCCTCTGGCAGCGAGTTATGAATGAATGTAAACCATTCTGCCCTACAACACTGGGGGAGATTTTGGAAAGCATCTCAGTTCTCAGGTCCCAGTCCAGACCTATTAAATCAGAATCTCTAAGGGTAGGGCCCAAGCAAAGTAAAGCTCTCCAGATGGCTCCTGGTGACATCATGGTTGAGCCCCGGAGAGATGAAATATGGTGCTTCTCAAACTTTTTTCTGCACAAGAACATCTGGGAAGCTCGTGGAGAATGTAAATGTATGGATTCTACTACTGGAGATTCTAATTGAATAATTCTGGTGTGGGGCTCATGAATTTGCACTTGCAGTAGGCTCCCTGGTAGTTCTGATGTAAGTGGTCTGGGCACCACACTTTGAAACTAAACTAATTATCCTTTCCCAAATTTCTGGGCAGAATTGGAGTTCAACAGAATGCCTGGGGTGAAAAGTGGCTCATTCATCTTGATATTTTTAGATGGTGAAAGTAAAAGTGAAGTTGCCCAGTTGTATCTGACTCTTTGCGACCCCATGGACTGTAGCCTGCCAGCCTCCTCCATCCATGGAATTTTCCAGGCAAGAGTACTGGAGTGGGTTGCCATTTCCTTCTCCAGTTTTTAGATGGTATCCAGCCCTAATAGCGATATTTTTGTTTGCTTAATTCAGGCTTCCTTATCCTCACCCCATCACTTCCCCAAGAATCAACCCCATACCCAGGACCATATCTAGACTGTAATGGCATTTTTCTCTCCCATAATGACAACAGTCATTACCATACCCTAGAAGCCCATCCCCTCAGACTTTTGCAGCCTGGCACCTCCCCTGTGTTAGAGCCCCCATCACACAAGTCTTAGAGCTGCTAGGGTCCTGAGTTCCAGGTACATGGTTGGATGCTGGGGATACAGCAACAGTTCGGTCTTAGTCCTTGGCATGAACCTTCTTATCCTTGTAGAGATATGAATGGTCTTAATCTTTCCCACTGTCAAAGGAGAGTGCTTAGCCAAGATCAGGGGTCCTTAGCAACAGCTTCTGAGAACATGCTGGGTGAAGCCAGAGCCCAGTTCTGGGACCTCACCTCCTCTTCAGCCAAAGCTGCCACATTGCTCTCGTTCATGGCTTTGGTGTAAGACTGCATTCAAAGAAATGGTTTCTGCTGCTAAAATAAGTTGTTAAATCCACTGGATTAGGGAAGGCTTAGCTTTCCTTCCAGTTCTGGCAGCTTGTGGATCCAGAGTGGCATAGATTGTCACTGCCTTTCCTTCTACTTCATATCTTTCTAAGAGTATAATTATTTCAAACAGAGATTTATGGTAGTGATTTATGTCTATGTCTTATGCAAGTCCGTGGGGGTTGCAAAGAGTTGGACATGACTTGGCGACTGGACAACAACCTATGAAAGTATTTCAGCTTAGAAGAATGCTGTAAATGGCCTGTAATAACTATGTACTTTTAAAATTTGGTATGTTCAGCTTCCAAGGATATAATAACAAGGAAATATTTTGAGTAAAGGTGCTGTAGGAGATATGTTTATGTATTACTTCATTTAATCTGCACACAGACCTCTGAGATAAATCCTGTTTTCATCTCCACTTGAGAGAGAAAGAACGTCAGACAGGGAGGTGAAACAGCTTGTCCAGGGTCACACAGATCTGTGGAAGCAGGGCTTGAACACATGCAGTCTGACTCCCAACCCCAGACACAGCCTCTCGTAAGGAAATCCATGTGAGGTGGACTTTGCTGAAGGACTTACTAACTCAAATGGGTCCTGAGGATCTAAAGCAGATGAATGATTCCCAAGCTTCTGTCCGTCTCCCAACAGCATCCAGCTGTGAGGTCATGTCCATGTCAGCTCTCTGAGCCCATGGAACATGCATCAGTGGACGACTCAAATGAGATGACAGTGTGTAAAGAGCTGGGCTGAGCCTGGGGCAGCTCAAAAGATACCACCCTCACCCCCGGAGGTTGAAGATCTACGCATATGTTGTGCTGTGCTGCTGCAGTCATGTCCAACTCTTTGCGACCCTGTGGACAGCAGCCCACCAGGCTTCTCTGCCCATGGGATCCTTCAGGCAAGAATACTGGAGTGGGTTGCCATTTCTTCCTCCAGGGGAGCTTCCCAACCCAGGGATCGAACCCAAGTCTCTTATGTCTCCTGCATTGCAGGTGGGTTCTTTACCACTAGGGCCACCCTAGATTTGAATGAGTGTCTATAGGTGACCTGAACTCAGACCCTACAGAGGCCAGGCAGGTAGCAAATGTGAGTTAGTAAGCAGGTAGTGGGAAAAAGCAAGTTTTGGGAGGAGTAGCCTTGCAATGCAAGTTAATGGTTTCCTGGAGGGAGGAGGGAGCCTGGGTCTTCAAATCAAAGGAAACTGGAGCCCTAACATTTTATGTGAACTTGCCAGGATTTTAAAAGGTGGCAACTGATTAGAACAGTTCTTGTCTTTTATTTTATGTATTTTTATATCGACAGACCTAACTATTTCTAGGGGTGTCATTTGCCAGGGGCCCATTGTGTTGCACACCTGCCTTATATAGAGCCTGCAGTGGGCAGGAGGGGGCCCATCAACCTGCAATGCATCTACAGTGTCTGTACTTACAGCATTTTTAGAGCTTCCAAGGTGGCACAGTGGTAAAGAATCTGCCTATCAATGCAGGAGATGCAGGTTTGATCTCTGGGTCGGGAATATCCCCTGGAGGAGGGCATGGCAACCTACTCCAGTATCTTGCCTGGAGAATCCCATGACAGAGGAGCCTGGAGAACTACAGTCCACGGGGTGGCAAAGAGTCAGACACGACTGTGCAACTGAGCATGCGCTTATCTCAAAAACCCAGTGCCTCCAAGCACAGGAAGCAAAACATCAGTCTGCATGTGTATGTCGCATGTGTGTGTGTGTGTGTGTTGGGAGGGTGTGTACAGGGTTTGTCTGAAGCAGACAAGACAGTGGGCATTTGATTGAGTCGGTGTCAGCGTCACACCATGCCGCCCCGAGCTCCATCGCCACGGCGGCTCTGCCCTGACTGCATTGCTGCAGGCCCCGAGGACACAGAGCTCATCTGTTCCTTTGTTGCTGGCTTCACCCGACAACGACCAGTGTCATCTCCAGTTGTCGTTTAGCTGGTTGACTCCATCGCGGCCAGGCCCCGGCCATGAGCAGCTGTTGTTGTTGGGTTATATATGCTCATTCCAAACAGTGGAGCCTTCAGAAACCTCAGCATGCACCCGCTCTGCTCGGGGAACTGGCACACAGTCCCCCAGCACTCCCAGCACACACTCAAGGGACTTTATCGTATTCATCTCTGAAAAACATCGGCAAATGGACAGAAGTCAACTACGATGTTTGCCCACATCTAATATGGTCTGGTTTTAGTTTTACGACCTAATGATTGAAGAGGAAGTCTTTTTATTAGGTTGGCACTTCTGCTCAGATCTCAATTCCACTTTTAGGATAAGGTTTCTGTTGTGGTTTGCTTTTTTTTTTTTGGTGCTCACTCTTTCCCAGGCAGTCACAACAACTTCTGTACAGACAGACTATAGCCCACCAGGCTCCTCTATCCATGGAATTTTCCAGGCAAGAATACTGGAGGAGGTTGCCATGCCCTCCTCCAATAGATGCTACAGAGGAATCCTAATAGGTGTTCACTGGATGTTGTTTTTTCCCTTTGGTGTAATTGGTGAAAGATGTTAGAGTTCTAAGAGGTTTCCAGACATAGTTAGCACTTACTTTGATTTCTGTTGCTGTGCAAAGGTACTTGGTATTTTGCATTGACAGATTGAGATTATTCTATATAGAAGGACTCTTGTAAACACTTTAATTTACAATATTGCTGGTAGTAACAGAGGGAATATAATTAATTGGACATAATTTGTGTTCTCTTTTTAATTTATCTTTTTTATTTTATTTATTTATTTTAATTTATCTTTTATTGATAAAATAAATGATTTTATATTGATAAAATAAAAGATGATTTACACTGTTGTGTTAGTTTCTGGTATACAGCAAAAGGATTCAGTTATTTAAATATTTATATATATTCTTTTTTTACCACCGGGAAAATACAATTCCCTGTGCCATACAGTAGGATCTTGTTCTTTATCGATTTTATATATAGTAATTTGTATCTGCCAATCCCAAACTCCTAATTTATCCCTCCCCCTCTTTCCCTTTGGGAACCATAGTTTTCTTTGCTATATTTGTGAGTCTGTTTCTGTTTCATAAACAGGTTCATTGGTGTCATATTCTAGATCCCACACATAGGTGGTATCATATGGTATTTGTCTTTCTCTGTCTAGCTTACGTCACTTAGTGTGATGATCTGTAGATCCATCCATGTTGCTGTGCGTGGCATTACTTCATTCATTTTTATGGCTGAGAGGTATCCATTATATATGTGCCACAGCTTCTTTATTCCTTTATCTGCTGATGAACACTTAGTTTGCTTCCATGTCTCCACAATTGTAAATAGTGCTGCTATGAATACCAGCGTACCTATATCCGTTCAAATCATAGTTTTCTCCGTGTGTATGCCCCCAAGAGTTGGGTTGCTAGCAGCCTATTTTTTTTTCTTTTGGTTGCACTGGGTCTTCACGTCTGCATGCAGGCTTTCCCTAGTTGCGGTACATAGGCCTCTCATTGTGGTGGTTTCTCTTGTTGCAGAGCACAGGCTCTAGGCGCTCAGGCTTCAGTAGGTATGGTGCGCAGGCTCAGTAGTTTTGGCTCGTGGGCTTAGTTGTTATGCAGCTTTTGGGATCTGCCCAGACCAGGGATCGAACTTGTGTCCCCTGCATTGGCCGGTGGATTCTTATCCACTGTACCAACAAGGAAGTCCTGTTTTTGTTTTTTAGGGGAACCATTGTATTTTTTTCCATAGTGGCTGCAACAGTTTATATCCCCACCAACAATGCAGAAGGCTTCCCTTTTCTCCATACCATCTCCAGCATTTGGTATTTGTAGACATTTTAATGATGGCCATTATGACTGGTGTCAAGTGGCACCTCTACTTGTTTTGATTTGCCTTTTCCTAATAATTATTCATGATCATCTTTTGACATGAATATTTTCTTGAAAGCACACACATACACATAAGTGCACACATGCACACGTGCCCAAGCACACACACAAAGACACACTGATGGTCTTTTTTTTTCCTCTGAAAAAGCTTCAGCTCTTTCAAAAGCCCTTCCCTGAAATTTTTATTTTCCATTTTCCTAATGGTGTGTGTATTAGTCACTCAGTTGTGTCTGACTCTTTGTGACTCCCTGGACTATATAGCCTACCAAGGCTCCTCTGTCCATGGAATTCTCTAGGTAGGAATACTGCTGTGGGTTGCCATTCCCTTCTCAACTCAGGGGATCTTCTCAACTCAGGAATCAAACCTGGGTCTCCAGCAGAGCAGGCAGATTCTTTACCGACTGAGCCACCAGGGAAACCCATTAATGGAATTATATATAAAAATCTTCCTCAAAGCTTTTGAAATTGTTTTTTCCCCAAACCGATACCTTTGGGGTCTTTTGTTGTTATTGTTTGGTTGGTTTTACTTTAAATTATGGTGTGTTGTTGTTTTAGTCACTCAGTCATATCCAACTCTTTGCAACTCCATGGACCGCCAGTCTCCTCTGTCCATGGGATTATCCTGGAAAGAATACTTGAGTGGGTTGCCATTTCCTCTTTCAGAGGATCTTTTGCCCTGAGGACTGAACCTGAGTCTCCTGCTTAGCAGGCAGATTCTTTACTGCTGAGCCACCAGCTGCTGCTGCTGCTGAGTCACTTCAGTCATGTCCAACTCTGTGCAACCCCATAGATGGCAGCCCACCAGGCTCCCCTGGGCCTTGGATCTTCCAGACAAGAATACTGGAGTGGGTTGCCATTTCCTTCTTCAGCTGAGCCACCAGGGAAGCCCTTAAATTCTGTTAAAATACAGATAATATAAAGTTAAGCATTGTAACTGTCTTCAAGTGTACAGTTCATGGGCTTTAAGTAGCCCACATTGTTGTGCAACCATCACCATCACCCATCTCCAGAACTCTTCATTGCGATAGGTATGGTTTTAAATTCTGTTTCACATGTGAGCCAGGTCTTTAGAATGTGCAATAGAGGTCAGAAAGGAGAACAAAGAGTATGCAAAGGAAGACAGTATCTCCTTTCATTTCTCCTTAGCTGAAGGAGTGTGGCCACCACCTTTTAATACATTGGGTGATTTCCCTCTTATACTGAGAACAATGACCTCTGTTGCTAAAAAGGTCTAGAATTGCACCTTCATAATAAAACATTAAAGAACAAGTGAAGAAGGAGCCCTAACGAGTAAAAATTACTTTAGTCCTATAAAGTACATTCTCTTTATGTAAAATTCATCTTGTTTTCATGGTTCATTAATTGGGAATCCAAGAATAAGAAAAAAAGTCTTTGCCTCCTCTTGTACTCTGGTTATTCAGTTGCTCTGTAATGTCCAACTCTTTGCAACTCCATGGACTGCAGCACACCAGGCCCCCTCCTTCACTATCTCCTGGAGTTTGCTCAAACTCATGTCCATTGAGTTCATGATGCCATCCAACCATCTCATCCTCTGTCGTCCCCTTCTCCTCCTGCCCTCAATCTTTCCCAGCATCAGGGTCTTTCCCAGTGAGTCGGCTCTTCACGTCAGGTGGCCAAAGTATTGGAGCTTCAGCATCAGTCCTTCCAGTGAATAATCAGAGTTGATTTCTTTTAGGATTGACTGGTTTGATCTCCCTGCTGTCCAAGGGACTCTCAAGAGTCTTCTCCAGCACTACAATTCGAAAGCATCAATTCTTTGATGCTCAGCCTTCCTTATGGTCGAACTCTCACATCCATACACAGCTACTGCAAAAACCATAGCACTGACTATAGGGATGTTTGTCAGGAAAGCAATGTACTCTAAAAGTCATCAAAGTTTAGCTATCAGGGAGGCAGGAACATAGAGTTTGTTCCGTTTTTATTTCACATGTGTTTTCTTCCTCATGTAGCATTACTGTTTCTCAAGATAGAGATATTGGACTTTTTATAGCTAGGTTTAATTTTGGAAAGAGGACCATTTATAATCACTTGGACTTTAAAACCATAGAGTCCCACTGCTGGAGGTACCAGTAGGGTGCAGAACAGTGCCGGCAAACTTTTTCTGAAAAGATCCAGATATTGAGTGTTTTGGCTTGTAGGGACATAAATGGTCTCTATCACAACTACTCAATGTGGGAAAGCAACCTGAGATGACACAAAAACAAAAGGTGTGACTGGGTTCCAATTTCACCTTTTAAATGTCATGTTTATGCATCAGGAAATATTCTTCTTGTGATTTTTTTCAACTGTTTAAAAACCATTCTTAGCTTATGTGCTATGTGCCATGCTAAGTCGCTTCAGGTGTGTCCGACTCTTTGCAACTGTCTGAACTGTAGCCCACCAGGCTCCTCTGTCCATGGGATTGTCCAGTCAAGAATACTGGAGTGGGCTGCCATGCCCTCCTCCAGGGGATCTTCCTGACCCAGAGATCGAACTTATCTCTTATGTCCATCTCTTATGCCCCCTGCATTGGCAGACACATTCTTTACCACTAGCACCACCTGGAAACAAAATAGGTGGGCTTCAATTTGGGCCAAGGGCTGCAAAAATAGGATTTCAAGGGCTGTGGACAAGATGCAGATGACAGATCCTGGTTCAAATTCTTGCTCTGTCAGGTATTAACCATATAACCTTGGGCACTCTGCCAGGTATTAACCATGTAATCCATGCAACCTTCCTCAAATTCAGTTCTCCACAGGGGAAGCACCATGACCCCACTACCATCATACAGATGAAAGTTACAAAGTGGGAATGGTGATCAGGCCCTAAACTCTGGGAAGGCTACTTTTCTCTTTTGGGGAGCTTGAGAACATGTTTCAATTGGTAAATTCCTAGCAATAGGCCTTATTTTATTAAAATGAAAATTCAGTTTGTTTCATGTTTATTTACCCTATCAACATAATACTTTGTGTCCACTGAAAGAATGAGATTGCTAAGAAACTATAAACGTCCTCAATTACAGGCCAACTGAGGAAGAAAAGTCTCTGTATGTTTTCATCAGACACACGATAGAGGTCTAATTATGTGATGACAAGCTGTGTCCTGTGCTGAATTCAGCCAGGCTGACCCTCTTCTATGGAGTCCTTTGTTTTCTCCTGGGGAGGTAAATTCTTCCTCCAGGGACCCATGCCCTTGAAGTTCAGGTCACACCCAGAATGACAAATCATGCTTCTTCAGGAATTTTTGAATGTCATCAAGAGCTAGATCCATTAAACTTCTCTCATTTCACAGGATGAATAAAAGTCTGAGTCTGCAGCCTAACCCACACTGGGAATGCTTTACCTCTGTACTTTTCCCTCTCCACCCCATCCACATGAAAAGGCCAGTGACAGGAGCAAATGGGGGAGAATTCCTTACTTGCCCTCCCATATACAGTCCTCAAAGAGCTGGCAACCCAACAGGAGGATACTGGGCCACACTAAAATCTGTTCCATCCCTCGGAGGGCGTGTGTGCATTCATTCGCCCTCAGTTCAGTTCAGTTCAGTCGCTCAGTCATGTCTGACTCTTTGTGACGCCATGGACGGCAGCACACCAGGCTTCCCTGTCCATCACCAATTCCTGGAGCTTGCTCAAACTCACATCCATCAAGTCAGTGATACCATCCAACCATCTCATCCTCAGTCATCCCCTTCTCCTGCCGTCAATCTTTCCCAGCATCAGGGTCTTTTCCAATGAGTCAGTTCTTTGTATCGGGTGGCCAAAATATTGGAACTTCAGCTTCATCATCAGTCCTTCCAATGAATATTCACGACTGATTTCCTTTGGGATTGACTGGCTTGATCTCCTTGCAGTCCAAGGGACTCTCAAGAGTCCTCTCCAACACCACAGTTTAAAAGCATCAATTTTTCAGTGCTTAGCTTTCTTTATGGTCCAACTCTCACATCCATACATGACTACTGGAAATCACAGCTTAGACTAGACCAACCTTTATCAGCAAAGTAATGTCTATGCTTTTTAATATGCTGTCTAGGTTGGTCATAGCTTTTCTTCCAAGGAACAAGCATCTTTTAATTTCATGGCTGAAGTCACCATCTGCAGTGATTTTAGAGCCCAAGAAAATAAAGTCTGTCAATGTTTCCATTGTTTCCCCATCTGTTTGCCATGGAGTGATGAGATTGGATGCCATGATCTTAGTTTTTTGAATGTTAAGTTTTAAGCCAACTTTTTCACAATCCTCTTTCATTTTCATCAAGAGGCTCTTTAATTCTTCTTAACTTTCTGCCATAAGGGTGGTGTCATCTGCGTATCTGAGGTTAGTGATATTTCTCCCTGCAATCTTGATTCCAGGTTGTGCTTCATCCAGCTTGGTATTTTGCATGATGTACTCTGCATATAAGTTAAATAATCATGGTGACAATATACAGCCTTGTCATACTCCTTTCCTGATTTGGAACCAGTCTGTTGTTCCATGTCTGGTTCTAACTATTGCTTCTTGACCTGCATACAGATTTCTCAGGATGCAGGTAAGGTGGTCTGGTATTCCCATCTCTTTAAGAATTTTCCACAATTTGTTGTGATTCACACAGTCAAAGGCTTTGGCATAGTCAATAAAGCAGAAGTAGATGTTTTTCTGGAACTCTCAGTCACCCTCAGCTCATCTCAAAACAAGGGGCTTAAGGAGCATCCGCTGTAAACGAATCCAGTTGTGCTGACCCACACAGAGTGTTGAAGGCAGGGAATCAGAACCCTTATAGCTGTGTGGACCTCATACTGGGCTGTGGAGGAGGTGAGGCAGGCAGAGATGGGAAGGAAGACAAAGGAGCAGCCAACCGCCAGAGAGACTGAGACTGTGCCTTGTTGGGTTATAGGTAGGATCACTTTGAGCAGAAATTAATCTGGATCCATGCACTGTCAGGGGCTTCCCAGGTGGCACTACTGGTAAAGAACCCCCCCGCCAATGCAGGATATGTTACAAGATACAGGTTCAATCCCTATATCAAGAAGAAGATCCTCTAGAGGAAGACATGGCAACCCACACCAGCATTCTTGCCTGGAGAATCCCTTGGACAGAGGAGCCTGGCAGGCTATGGTCCATGGGGTCACAAAGAATGGGCCACAACTGAAGCGACTTAGCTTGCATGCACGCTCTGTCATGGTCAAGTGCTAAGTAACAGTGCTGCAGCCAGAAGGATTGGGGGAGGAGGGGAGGGCATGTCAGCAGATCTGCAGAGTGAGTCAGAATGGTAAAAAGCATGGCGGCCTACAGGGGTCTGCTGAAAAGGTCTTGAGAAATGCAGTGATGATAAAGCTTTTTGTTTCTGTTTTTAAATTTTCCTGCCTTTGTTTCAGAGGAGTTGAGTTCAATCTATCTCCTGTTGCAAGAATCTTTTTAAACAAAAAAAAATCTATTGATTTGACTTCGATGGGTCTTAGTTGCATCATGTGGGATTTTTCTTGAAGCATGCCTACTCTCTAGATGTGGCGCACAGGCTCCAGAGTATGTACTAGGGCTTCAGTATTTGAAGTCTCATGGGCTCAGTTACTCCGCAGCGTGTGGGATCTTAGTTTCCCGATCAGGGAATCGAACCCACGTCCCCTGCACTGCCAGGTGGATTCTTAGACCATCAGGGAAGTCCTGATGACCAAGCGTTTTTGATTAATGCTCTTTCTTTCATGATACACGATGAGGCAGCCAGCCATGCCTCTGTAAGCCATCTCCTGTGGTTAAAGGCGAGAGCTTCAAAAATGTGCAGCTCTGCCCTTGTAAGAACTAGTGTAAATCAAGAGACTGGATGTGTTTACGTAAAGTGGCTTACTTTTAATGTTTGCAGGATTAGGGGACAGAATAGCAGTTTGATTCTCATATGAGTATGAATAAATATTCTCTGTGGGTGGCAGGTCTGTGTGTTTATCTGTGCATACATATGTATGCATGTACTTGGGGTCGTGCATATATGTGTACATATTCACACACACACACACACACACACCCAGGGGGACCGCCCTGTGTGCTAGTGATGTCGACTGCTGTTGAGGAACAGAATTAATCAAATAAATGTTGTTCTTTCCTATGTAGGAAGGTCTGGCCTGCCATGTTTCTATTTTTATTTCTTTTGGTTTATTTGCCATCCACATTCTGAAAAGAATGCGGAAAGAACATTTTAAATTCTTGTGTGATGGTTGGCTCACATGTATACCTAAAGTTGGGAGAATTTTTTTTAGGTGTTTGTAGTCTGGCTGCCCTGTCTGCCTTACAGGACTTCAGACTTGAGGATGCTAGCAAGGAAAGTCTGCAGCCCCCCACCCCACCCCACCCCACTGGTGGGGGTGCCCTTCATGACCTGGTTCCCAACCCCCTCCCCTCCGTGGCCACCGCTGGTTTTCTATGGCGACCGTCTCAAAGACTCAGCAGAAAGCACATACAGATATGAGTGAAGATCTGTTCAGAACAATGCTTTGTGCTAAGGTGGACTAGTTAGGAAGACAGATTTTCAAGTTTCAACCCTGGCTACCCTAATGAACTATGTGACTTCTACCAAGGTACATAACCTGTAGCCAGCTCTGCCATCTGTCAAATGAGGATAAAATCACTCACTCCAGAAGACTGCTGTAAGGACTGAATGCAGTAATAAGTGCAAAGCATTGAGCACAATATGGCTCAAAGAGAGAAGGGCCAAAAGTGTGGACGCTACTCTTCAGCAACACAATACACTTTTGTGGATCAGTTAAGGCTCAGAGACTACTGCTTATCTTGCTCATGCCATATTTTGTGATCTGGCGATACTTCATTCATTCATGCATCAACTTTTTAATATGTATAAAGCCTTGTTCCAAAAATCATTTAAGGTGACTGGTGTCAGTTTCCCCCTGGTATTCTTTCTTCATCTTTACAGACACAGTGACACTAAGAATACAGTGGAATATTACTCAGCCGTTAAAAAGAATGAGTTAATGCCACTTGTAGAAACATGGATGGACCTAGAGAGCGTCATACTGAGTGAAATAAGAGAGAAGGAGAAGTATCATATGACGTCCCTTATGTGTGGAATCCAAAAGGAAACGATGCAGATGAACTTACAAAACAGAAAGACACTCACAGACTTAGAGAACAAACTTATGGTTGCTGGTAGAAAGGGATAGTTAGGGAGTTTGGGATAAACATGTACACACTGCTATATTTAAAATGAATAACCAACAAGGACATACTGTATACCACACAGAACTCTGCTCAATGATATATGACAGCCTGGATGGGAGGGGAGTCTGGAGGAGAATGAATTGATGTATAGCTGAGTCCCTTCGTGTTCACCTGACACTTTCACAACATTTTTAATAGGCTATACCCCTATACAAAATAAAAAGTTCAAAGAAGAAAAAAAAGGGGGAAAATAGCTTTTAAGAAGTGTCCGAGCCCGGAACTTGAGTCTGGCCCAAGGCACCTGCTCTTTACTCTGTGGTAAGTTTGCCCTAAAGGAGAGAAACTTCCGGCCCAGAAATCCCGCCCACAGGACCACTGGGAGGCGGTGCATCCTCACGGCCTCAAGGCCCTCAGCGCAGAAGAAAGTGCGCTTAGCCCAGGGGGCGGGGCCACAGGGACTCGTGGGCGGCTCCCAGTGCTCGGACCTCCTGCAGACCCAGATCTCGGGAACCGCTCTGAGTGGTCCACTTCACCCGGGAGACCCAATAGGTCGCACTGGCGAGCGCACTGAGAGGCCCTATTGCAGCGAAGGCCAAGTCATCCTCAGCGGTTCGGTCCTGCACCTTGGGCAGAACAGAGGCTTTTTACGGAGCCCCCCAGAACTGTCAAGGTCATTGTCATTTCCTGCCATACATGCTATTTGGATTCTAGAAACCAAGAGGAGAAACCCTCTGGCAGGGAGGGCCGGGTGGCTCTGGTCCTGAGCTGCGCAGCCGCCCTGTGTCTGGAGGTGGAGCTGCCCGTGCCCTTGTTTCCACCTTCTGAAGACCAGCTGTCCCCACAGGGACAGGCCAGAGAGTGGCTGAGGGTGTTTTGTATTTTCTTGTTTGCTTTTATTTTCTCCTCCTCTCTCTCGTTCCAGGGATTTCACTGCAGCCTGATATTTTCCTGGGTTCCTCCTTGAAATGAAACACTGCCCTTCTGAGGTGAGGGAGTACTGTCTGAGGGAGTGGTGGCTGCCAGAGCACCTTGTTAGAAGCCAGCTCTGGGGCCCGCCCAATCCTCCTTCTCTCTTCCCTCAGCCCTTAGAGTCCTGTTCCCTTTCCCTAAAAGCTCTGCCTCCCATCTGGAGACACTTAGGCAGGGCTTGAATGGAAGAACAGGTGACTGACTCAGGAAATAGGGCTCTTCTTGCAGAAACAAACAGAAGCAAGGTGTATGCCAGGCTGGAGAGAGGAGGGGGGCAGGTCCTGAAATTCTGCAGTCACCTGAACTTGCTGAGACTATCTGGTAGGGGATGAAGAGAAATCAGTTCAGTTCAGTTCAGTCGCTCAGTCGTGTCCAACTCTTTGTGACCCCATGGACTGCAGCATACCAGGCTTCCCTGTCCATCACCAACTCCAGGAGCTTATTCAAACTCATGTCCATAGAGTTGGTGATGCCATCCAACCATCTCATCCTCTGTCAGCCCCGTCTCCTCTGACTTTCAATCTTTCCCAGCATCAGGGTCTTTTCCAATGAGTCAGTTCTAAGCATCAGGTGGCCAGAGTATTGGAGTTTCAGCTTCAGCATCAGTCCTCCCAATGAACACTCAGGACTGATTTCCTTTAGGATGGACTGGTTGGATCTCCTTGCAGTCCAAGGGACTCTCAAGAGTCTTCTCCAACACCACAGTTCAAAAGCATCAATTCTTTGGCACTCAGCTTTCCTTATGGTTCAACTCTCACATCCATACATGACTACTGGAAAAACCATAGTTTTGACTATACGGACCTTTATAGGTAAACTAATGTCTCTGCTTTTTAATATGCTATCTAAATTGGTCATAGCTTTTCTTCCAAGGAGCAAATGTCTTTTAATTTTATGGCTGTGGTCACCATCTGCAGTGATTTTGGAGCCCCCAAAAATAAAGTCTCTCACTGTTTCCATTGTTTCTCCATCTATTTGCCATGAAGTGATGGGACTGGATGCCGTGATCTTAGTTTTCTGAATGTTGAGTTTTAAACCAACTTTTTCACTCCCTCTTTCACTTTCATCAAGAGGCTCTTTAGTTCTTCTTCACTTTCTGCCATAAGGGTGGTGTCATCTGCATATCTGAGGTTAGTGATTTTTCTCCCTGCAATCTTGATTCCAGCTTGTGCTTCATCCAGCCTGGCATTTTGCATGATGTACTTTGCATAGAAGTTAAATAAGCAGGGTGACAATATACAGCCTTGACGTACTCCTTTCCCGATTTGGAACCAGTCTGTTGTTCCATGTCCAGTTCTAACTGTTGCTTCTTGACCTGAATACAGATTTCTCAAGATGCAGGTAAGGTGGTCTGGTATTCCCATCTCTTTAAAAAGTTTTCATAGTTTGTTGTGATCCACACAGTCAAAGGCTTTGGTGTAGTCAATAAAGCAGTCGATGTTTTTCTAGAACTCTCATGCTTTTTTGATGATTCAATGGATGTTGGCAATTTGATCTCTGGTTCCTCTGCCTTTTCTAAATCCAGCTTGAACATCTGAAGTTCACGGTTCGTGTACTGTTGAAGCCTGGCTGGGAGAATTTTGAGCATTACTTTGCTAGCGTGTGAGATGAGAAATGGAAAGTGAAAGTTGAAAACGTTAGTCACTCGGTTGTGTTGGACTCTTTGTGACCCCATGGACTGTAGCCCACCAGGCTCCTCCGTCCATGGGATTCTTCAGGCAAGAATACTGGAGTGGGTTGCCATGTCCTTCTCCAGGAGATCTTCCCAACCCAGGGATTGAACTCCGGTCTCCTGGATTGCAGGCGAATTCTTTACCACTGAACCACCAAGGAAGTCTACCCCTGTAGTTGTTCTGACACCAGTGTGGCACCCTTCTCACAGCATCATAATGCTGTAAGAGTCCTCGTTGAACCCTTGTCCCTATCCACACTCAGAAATCACCCCATGTTATTATCCCATGTTGCCCCGTGCGTTTTAGCTGACCATCACAGAATCCTTGCTGATGCCAGCTAACTTTCCTTTTGGTTCTTTTCCTCTCTGCTTCTCCAGGAAAACTGCCAGTTCCAAAGGGACTTGCTTTGCTCCCAGTGGTTAGATACTGAGATGAGGAAATAGCAAAATACCTGCTTGACCTCCAGTGAAGAAACATGGCCGGAGGGAAATGGGTATTGACAGGAGGGAGGCCTGGCGTGCTGCAATTCATGGGGTCGCAAAGAGTCAGACACGACTGAGCCACTGAACTGAGGACCCTGAGGGACGGGTGGATTAGGGGTGATTCTGGTGTCTGGAATGGATAGGGGGGTGGGGATGGGGGGGCCGTGGTTAGCATACCCTTAAGAAATGAAATTTTTGAGATGGTCACCATTTTCAACCCACACACTTGTTAAGGGAGGGAGAAATAGCCAACAGCAAAAGAAAGAAGGGGATAATATGGATACAACTTGGAGGTTTTGAAGTCCTTAAGAAATGGCATTTGTAGGGTGGAGGGCCCACAAAAAGTCATCTTTCCAACCTGGCTACTGCCCCGGCCCAGGGTGGAGGGGGCTGCTAACTGCTGTCAGGAATGAAAAAGTCTTCTCAGTTATAGTGTTTTACTCACATCCTGTCCCCCCAGCCTGTCCAGAAATGTGGTCTCTGTATTTCACGCTGCAGTTCACACCCACTATCCCAAATCTGTCTTTATCTGAGAGGACACTGATGAAAGCCGAGGCACGGCCATGCTCCAGGTTAGGGGGCTTCGAGGAACTGGGGTCCTAAGACTGTGCCGCTGATTGGACTCAAGGAAGCATTTTAGAGAAGGAGCGCTTCCCCACCCCAACCCTGGGCCCTTTGGGGTGGAGTCGCCATTTCTCTTTTGCCTTTTCTGCGACTATAACCTTGACATATTGCCTTTCACATGTGTTGGTGAAGCTCCATTATCAGAGAAGGAAAGAGCCGTATGCGTGTGCACACACGTGTGTGTATGTATGTGTGCCTGCGCTCTGTGAGCTGAGAAGTCATTTACTTCTGTCAGTGCCACATCTAACGATATTCTGTGTACTTCAGACTACCTCATTATAGTGGTGGCTGGTGTGGGGAGGGGCCCGCTTACACAAAGGGCTTTTTCACCAAGCTTTGGGCACAGTCTTCTCATTCTTACCACACTGCTACGCCTTCCACACCCACCTTTCCTTCATCTCTTTGTGTCCTGTTCTTCCTCAATCATGACTTTATTTCCAATATTTCTTCCTCCCCCTTTGTCCTTCTTGTTTCTCAGAATTAGCAGAAAATTGGTGAATTGAAAACAAGAAATTGGCTTTAAAATGCTGTTGCTGCAGGACTTCTAAAGCGAATATGTGTTTTATTGTTGTTCAGTCGCTCAATTGTGTCCAACTGTGACCCCATGGACTGCAGCACTCCAGGCTTCCCTGTCCTCCACTATCTCCTGGAGTTTACTCAAACTCATGTCTACTGAGTCAGTGATGTGATCCAACCATCTCATCCTTTGTCACCCCCTTCTCCTGCCCTCAATCTTTCCCAGCATCGGGGTCTTTTCCAATGAGTCGACTCTTCACATCAGGTGGCAAAACTGCTGGAGCTTCAGCTTCAACATCAGTCCTTCCAATGAATATTCAGGGTTGATTTCCTTTAGGATTGACTGCTTTGATCTCCTTGCTGTAAAAAGGACTCTCAAGAGTCTTCCCCAGCACCACAGTTCAAAAGCATCAATTCTTCGACTCTCAGCCTTCTTTATGGTCTAACATATGTTAAAACACTAGAAAAACAAAGAACCTCACTCCTTTTATTTCCCCTCCCAGTAGAGTAATGGAAACAGGATTTGTTTGTTTAATTATTTTTGTTTCTGAGTCAACCAAATCTGGACTCAAACTTTTATCCTTCCTACTTGCTAGCTATGGGAACTTGGGCAAGTTACTTCAATCCTCTGAGCCTCTGTTTCCTCATCTATAAATTAGAAAAAGCATTGCCTACTTCACAGAGTTTTAAACAACAAGTAAATTCCATGGACAGAGGAGCCTAGTGGGCGACAAGTCCATGAGGTTCCAAAGAGTCAGACGTGCACTCATAATAAACATAAGTGCACCCCCCATAGTAAGGTATTCAGTTTGTATCTCTTTCCAGCTCTCATTTCACAGGGACTTTAAGACCTAATAATTGTTCCTCTTCATTGGATTTTAGTCTAATTAATGAGTATTTTTAAAGCACCTACTATGTGCCAGGTCTTGTGCACCAGGGTCCAAACAGGGATAAGGCATGGTTCATCTCTTCAAGAACAAAGTCTTGCCGGAACCAGGAAATAATAAACTATCATAGAACAACGTGAGAGATGCTCTGGGCACGAAGGGAAACCAAAAGAGGAGCTCCTGAGACTTCACGGGGATAAGATGGGAAGGGTGTCCCTGAGGAGGAACACTGATCAAGAGCCTTGAAGGAGGCTGGAGTTGGGAGGAAGGTGCTTTGGGAAGAGGGAGCAAAGGAAAACATATATGTGGGCATTGCCCTGGATTTAACAGTAGAGAAGGGGAGCTGGAGAGCGACGGCTGAGTGGCTGGGAGTCCAGGCCAATGGTAGATGCTGTAGCTGGGAACTGGTGTGAATGCTGTGAGAGACGTTTAGGTTTCAGGTTTAGATGAAGGAGAGTCAACAATGCTAGAGGAATTTTACCTGAAGCATGCTGAGGTGACTGAGAAATCCTTGTTTGCACAAATTGCCTCTCTGAGATCAACTCGGAGTGCAGAGTCCACAGGTCAGGAGTCCTGGGGCTGCCACTATCAGCCTTCGACCTTCAGCAAGTCACTTCCTCCCTCTCAAGTGGTCTTCACATCTCTGGAATGAAGGTGTTGAACAGCAGTCTGTGATTCTGTGATTTTTGTCACTGTTTTTTGGAACTTGTTTTTATAATTCCTAATATTAACTTATTCATATGGCTATGCTAGCATGATGACTGACACTTAGCAAATATCACATTTCTTTATTCCATGTGAAAATTCAATTCCTAAAATGTATGATGGTGTGTAGGGTGTAGTAAGCTTAAGTCAGTTGGTTTCTTCATAGTCTCGGTCAGGTAAGAAGTCATTTGTGTGACCTGGAATAAATAATTTTATTTCTTTGGACCATTTATTCCCTCCATGGCCAGTTCTAAAAATGGCTACACTGAGAGATAAGAATAAGCTTTGATGCCTAGAATTTATGCAAGTTTGTTCCATGTATATTAAAAACAAAAACAAAAAAAAACCTCTTTCAAAGGCTGGCAAAGATCTCTAATTTTAAAATGTGTAGATCAGAACAGAAGTGGTAGAGTATCTTGGGCAAAAGATATGCTGGTTTCATCTATCATCACCTTTTCTCACAAAGACTAGGTAACATCATTTTAACTTTATTTCCAGAACTAAATATTTCAATTTGGAGATTTTGTCTACTTCTCTTTTTATTATTTGAATGACTAGAGCTTGTTTTTTAGGAAAAATTTCATGTGTATTAAAAAAATCTAGAGAATATGTAAAAGGCAAATACCAGGAATAGAAAACATATATTATTTCATTCACCCAGAGATGAACTTATCATGCTGGACTCATAATTTATATTTTTTCCTAAAATAATTGGATCAAACCATATATACTATTGGGCTTCCCAGGTGGCTCTAGTGATAAAGAACCCCCTGCCAATGCAGGAGATGTAAGGAGACACAGGTTTAATCCCTGGGTGGGGAAGATCCCCTGGAGGAGCGCATGGTAACCCACTCCAGTATTCTTGCTTGGAGAACCCCTTGGACAGAGGAGCCTGGCAGGCTACAGTCCATGGGGTTGCAAAGAGTCGGACACGCCTGAGCAACTAACACTTTTACAACTTTATAACTATATATACATAATCACAACATAAATACACACACACATAAACACACAAACACACCTTTGTGTTAAGAGTTTATCCATTCACCTTCAATTGTTTAACATAGCCTATACAGTATTGGAAACTGGAATTTGATTCTTAATTATTAGTTGTAATCATTCCCCGTCCTTTGTCTTCCAAGTGCCTAAATCAGAGTATTTTGATGGTTGATCTTGAAGGATGTCAAAGTTTGCCAGGCATAGAAGGGCCGAAGGCATTTCTTAGATAGAAGAAACAGTCGGTGAGAAGCTACTAGAAGCCTTATAGAATGGGCTGTTGGAGACCGAGGAAGATTCTAGTTTGCCTGGCAGGTGTGGTGAGTGGGCGGGGCTTCAACCGGAGGTGGGCAGGGTTGGTGGGTGGGGCTAGGAAGAGCTTTGTTTGCCAGGCTGCAGAGTGTGGAATTTGTTCTGCTGAGAGTAGGGAATGGGGTTCTTTACAGAATCAATTACTGCCTCATGTAAAGCAGTGGCACGGAAGGAGCACAACCAAATCCTGACCTTTTTCTTAAGAATTTGTTGCTTAGTCACTCAACCGTGTACGACTCTTTGCAACCCCATGGACTGTAGCCCGCCAGGCTCCTCCGTCAATGGGATTCCCCAGGCGAGAATACTGGAGTGTGGATTTCTTAAAATCCAGGTGCTTGAGAAGTCTTTGTATACAAGCCAAATACAGACTTCAGGAACATTTCTCAGAAAATTCGCACCACCTTTGCAGAAACCTCTTAAGCACTTGCTCTTTGCGAACGGGCATGCTCTCGCTTCAGTTGTGTCTGACTTTTTGCGATGCCATGGACTGTAGCCCGCCAGGCTCCTCTGTCCAGGAGATTCTCCAGGCAAGAATACTGGAGTGGGTTGCCATGCGCTCCTCCAGATTGGAGTCCTATAGTGGACTGAATATGACATGGTGGGTTCAGGTAACTCCTGCAATAGCAAATTCATCCCCAAAGAGCAAACTGCATAGTTGTTGTTTAGGCCACTTTCCCTGTAAGAAAGAATGTGTTTGGCCCTGCTGGATGCCTGCAGGAGGGCTCTGATGGAGAGGAAACCCATGGAACCCAATATTAGCTGGGTTTTTTTAGTTTGAGTTTTTTTTTCTCAGAACCAGGTTTTTTTGTTTTTTGTTTTTTAAGCCGGCCCATTTGCGCCACCCAGTGGGGAATTACTAGAATACAGTAGTGAAAGCCTGTAGGCTTTAAAATTTTTATTTATTTATTTAATTGGAGGATAATTACTTTCCAATATTGTGACGGTTTTTTCCATACATCAACATGAATCGGCCACCCCCCTCCCCACTCTATCCCTCCAGGTTGTCAGACGGCACAGGCTTTGGGTGCCCTGCTAGATACATACATTAAACTTGCACTGGTTACCTGTTTTACATATGGTAATGTACATGTTTCAATGCTATCCTCTCAAGTCATCGCACCTTCTCCTTCTCCCACTGAGTCCTTTATGTCTCTGTCTCCTTTGCTGCCCTGCACATAGGATCGTTGTTACTATCTTTCTAGATTCCACATATTATGTGGTATTTGTCTTTCTCTTTCTGACTCACTTCACTCTGTATAATAGGTTCTAGGCTCATCCACCTCATTAGAACTGACTCAAATGCATTCATTTTTATAGCTGAGTCATATTCCCTTGTGTATATGTACCGCAACTTCCTTATCTTGTGTATACTTACCACATATATAGCTGAGAAATATTCCCTCGTGTATATGTACCACAACTAGCTTATAGGCTTCTGAAGGATGGATCCAACTGAGCCTTCCTCAAGTTTCAGATCTAGTTCAACCATTCATTCCCTGTAAGAATGTTAAGAAGGTTCCTTGTAAACAGTCTTTCTCTTGTGTGTGAGGCTGCATGGTGTGGTGAGGAAAGCACTGGTTCTGGCTTTTCACAGACTCAGTCTACCTTTGCTGAAGTTCCATATCCTCTCAAACTCTTCAAAAGCCTTCCATATTTCTAGTGTCCATAACTGTGGCATAAGTGTTTAGTATTTAGTGACATAATTGTTTTAGTATTTACCCACTGTACTTGAAATTCAAAGTGGCGTCGGTCTGGGTAAAGAAAAAAATATCTCTTTGGCATTTTGAACAGTCAGGAATGATTGCAACCACCTGTAATTAATATATTTTAATTAATAAGTCACTGGCATCCAAATGCATAGTCAGAAGACTGTTTCAGAGACTTTAAACCATGATCACACGGTGTAGTGGAAAGAGCCGGCTTTTGCCCCCAGATAGACCTGAGTTTAAATCTCACTGCTGCCACTTTCTGTGTGACTTTGATAAGTCATTCTCCATTTTTGAGCCGGTTTCCTGATCAGGCCAGTGGGGATGGCAAATCTTCCTTTACAGAATCAGAGTTAGGGTTACACGAAGTGATGCCTGTGGAGCCATGAGGGAAACCGAGCCTGGCGGACAGCAGGCCTTCACTTGACGGAAGTAACTGCTCCCGTTGAGGCTCTTGACGGAAGTAACCGTTCCCATTGAGGCTCTCGACAGAAGTAACCGTTCCCATTGAGGCTCTGCAGTTACCCTTCATCTTTACCCGTTCAGCCCGCCGGTTCACCTTACCCATTCACCCTGAGCACATCACTTCTGCTCGGAGGCCCGGATTTCTCTTTGGTCAAAGTTTTACCCAGAGACAATGATATAAACACCCAAATCATCTTTTCTTTCTGTAACATTGACCCGCTGCAAATAATTACAAGAATTAGTTATAAAACCAAAATTGTCTTGATGCCATGATCTCTCCTTTACTTCCTGTCTTTTTCTTTCAGACATAGACACACACACACACACACATACACACACACACACACACACACTTTGCATCCCCACCTCATTTTCTCTGTTTTAAAAAGTTAACCAAAAACACAAGAACCTCTGGAAGCTTAACAGAGGAACAGCAAATCCCTTTTAAGGTTGTCATCATCTCCATCCCCCACATTAAGTGCCTGGGTCCTTATTCACACCTTATTGTGTGGCTACCTGTCTCCACAGTCCTGTGCCCCCATCCTGCCCCAGCCCCTCTGCTCCAGCCACAGAAGCACACTTGCAGGCTCCGCTTCGGCCGGGCTTCCCTCCAACAAGCATGCTCAGTCACTCAGTCGTGTCCGACTCTTTGTGTGAACGTGTACTGAGTCCATGCATATCAATACTTTCAAGCTTCCCACTCACCTCAAGTAGGCATCACGGGTCCATCTCGCAGATGAGGACCCTGTGGGCCCATTCACTGCTGGATTAGACAAACCTTTCTCCATCATCACTTGCCAGGCATTGGGGAAACAGATAGCAGGCACAGCCCCTTTCTCCATGGATCTTATGAGATCTTACAAGGGATGAATCCAGGAAGCAGGAATGCAGCAGATAATAAACTTTCCAATTGTGAAGAAGGGTGCCATGAAACAGCTGAAGAGGAGGTTTGGGAAGGTAACCCTAGAAAAGGGCCACTTGAGCTAAAACCCAAAGGCGCAGGGAGGTCACATACGGAGGTGGTGAAGACAGACCGTGTACTCAGTTACTGAGTTGTGCCCAACTCTTTGCAAACCCATGGACTGCTGCCTACCAGGCTCCTCTGTCCATGGGATTTCCCAGGCAAGAATACTGGAGTGGGTTGCCATTTCCTTCTCCAGGGATCTTCCCGACCGAGGGATGGAACCTGAGACTCCTGCATTGGAAGGCAGCTTCTTCACCACTGAGCCATCAGGGAAGCCCAGTGAGGACAGGGTGAGATCTAAATGTGGGCGGACTGGGTTCTACTGTTCATCATCCCCTCCTCTAAAGAGTTACGTTTATATCGTTGTATTTTATATCTTTTTCTCCCCAATAAACTGTATACCTCCTTGAGAAGAGTGACCTCATCTCCCAGGTACCTGGCCCATAGTACTGAGCATAACTAAATGGCCACTTAATTTTTCAGTATATGTACCTTGAAGTAATTGCCTTATTTAGTATTATGAGTGCAAAAGTATTTACCTAGATCTGCTAGGTAAATTTCTTTATTTAGGTTATTTCTTTAACCAACACACTGCTATGGTTTTCTGATAGAGTTTCTGAGCAACTGGCATGCCTGTTTGCAAGGTCCTCTTAGGGATCAAAACTTGGTCTTCTGCATTGCAGGCAGATTATTTACCATCTGAGCCACTAGGGAAGCCCTACTTCCTCAGATGTTCCCTATGGGGAAGGGAGTGTTGGCTGGAGGGTGATCTGGGGTAGGAGTGCACAAGAAAGGTAGCAGCTGCATCAGCTCTATGCAGGTGGAACTTGGAAGCAGCTCCTTCGACTAATTAAAATGACATGAAGTGTGTCCTAAATGCCACAAGGTACAAGGCGCCTTCCCAGCCTGCAATCCAGGCCATTCTTGGGGATGAAAGAAGAGCTGTTGCCCTGTGCCAGACATGTGGCTAGATATGAGGGGTTCCGTGAGGATTTCTTCTTCCTGACACTTTGGAGCTCACAGTTGAGTAGAGCAGACAGACATGCCCACCGTCCACGAGTGCACGCACACACACGATGTACAAACCGGCTCCTTGTGTGCATGACTCCAGGTGGGCAAAGGCAGGAGTTGTGGCAAATCCCCAGTGGGTGGGGCAAGAAGCCTTCCCAGGCAGGAAGGCTTTCTGGAATTGGGAACATGAATGGCAATTAGCCAAGTAAGGAGGACAGGGCCTCGTAGGAGCAGGCCATGGGCAAGAGTCTCACCTGTGTAGAGGCCCCGAGAAAGAGAACCGATGGCACGTTTGAGATCTGTAAATGCCTGCAAGAACCAGGCAGCTGGTGAGGGTGGTGAAAGGCGAGCTGGATATGGTTGCCCATCAGACACACTGGGCTGTTCCTCCTTTCTATTAAGAAATGTCCTTCCTCCCACTTTTCTTGAATTGTTTGCACTGAAGCTAGCTTTTGTTTTTCTACCTTTGATCGAATCTTAGGGAAAGAGAAATTGTGTTCTCCTCTGAGAAAAATCCAATTAACCATATCAATCAGTAAATGATACTTAGACTCCTGATGGGCAGAGAGCTGGGAGTGGTGGAGACTGGGGCAAACTGGAGAGAATATTTTCCATCTACAGAGGACAGAGCCATTCTTGACTCCAGCTATCCAGTGGCTCTAAATCTTGCAGTTTTTCCTGAAACACAGTGCAACCTGGATTTTTGGCAAGTTGGCTAAGTTTTTTAAACAATGCTCTGATATATTTTAAAAAAAAAGGAAGAAACAAAAGCCCCAGCCAACAGGCACACATCTGTATGCTGAACCTTATTCTAGGGTCATGATTGTACCCTCCTGTTTAAAGGCTCCAGAGGTTGCCAGGGCATTTTCAGAATCCTTCAACAAGTCATTGCTCTGCCTATAAGTTACTCCTAACCATCCTTCTCCCCCTGCCTTCCAGAAAGAGATGACGAGCAGGATGTGTCACTAACGGCCCCATCTTACCCTCCGGAAGAAAGAGGAAAGCTGTTTTCCTCCTGGCGGCCAGGCGGGCAGGAGGGAGACTTCCCAGGCTGGAGAGGCGCGCCTACTGCCAGGAACAGGCCGAGCTGGAGACCAGCGGTGACTCCGGAGAGAGGTTCCCTGCTCACCTCCTGTGCTCCCAACCCTCTGAGTGCTGCTAGCGTGACCTGTGGACCCGCCGGGAGGGAAGGACCACCCCTCGCCCATCCTGGAGAAAGGATGCCCCTGCACTTAACACGCACAGCCCAGCTGTGCGGTTCTGCCTGTGACCTGACACCTAAGCTTTGCTGAAATTCAGGTTTTGCGCCCAAGGTCCTTATTCCTACTTACTTACCTGTCTCCTCAGCCGGCTGCCTTTTCTGTAACGTGTGTTCTAAGTACCCAGTGAATTTTGGAACTCTGGATGCACAACCAGTTTTTCTCTAACAAGCCTTCTTGTGCCGTCTTGGCAGACTTCGGCCCTTGATGCTGTGGTCTCGGCTGGGAGGTCTGACGCCCCCCGGCTCACAGCATCCGCGCGGTTTTCCCCATAAGCAGTTTTACCAGGGACCATTCCGCGCGGCGGCTTTTCTCTGCCCCAAACAGGGTCTGCACACTTTCACTGCAGGGAAGAGACTGGTCTCCAGCCTAAGGCTGGCTAGTTACCAGTTCACCCTGAACAGAGTATCTTTTTTTAAAAACCACGCCATTCCTTGTCTCTTCCGGTCAAGATTTTTTTTTTTCCTGTTTCTCCGAAGAGAGAAATAAAGGAAGTTATAAATGACCAAGAATGATCAGCAGAAGCACTGAGCCAGATTAGTGCAGTGTTTGTTCGTTATTAAAGGGTGTGGTGGCTGTCTCTACGTTAATACTGAGATTTCAGTTGGGGGAAGAAAAAAGTACAATGGGTAGTTTGATGCCTGTAGCTCAGACACCCAGCCCATTGACTTGTTATCTTCCCAACCGGCCCTCTGAGCTTCTAGATCCAGTCGATGTTTTCTTCCTGTTCCTCCGCACTCCCCACCTCCTCCGCCCATTACGTTTGACATTACAAAACAAAGTTAATTTCTGCCCGGGTGATGCGCCTGCCATGGTTGCCAAGGTAACAGGCAAGCTGGAGCCGTGTTCCTTCTTCCATCCTTGCCAATGTTTGGATCCCAGCAGACAGACTCATTCTGTGCTGCATCCTGCCTTTTGAAAGCTACCTGACTTTTCGCTAAAGTAATGTTGCCTTCACTGATTCATTCGCAAAACTGTGGTGGTCCCAAGAGTCTGTAAGTAGGGGGTGATGATACTTCCGGTGATCATTTGAATTTGACAAAATAGCAGTTGGTGGAGGGAAGTAGCTGAGAATGTATTAGTGAATTTTAATGTAATACTGATTAAAGAATAACTTAACAACTCTGACTTTGTCTCATTACATGTGACATGTAAAAGCCATCTGGGGCTGCCACAAGAGTCTGGAAAGGCATGAAACCTTTCTTTGGTCCAAACTAAGAAAGGACTGACTCTCTGGGCACTGTGGCATTCTGTGTTGACCTAAACCAGCAAACCAACCCTTGTTGTGTATTTTGTCAAATGCCGTAATGCTGTCTCATGGAATTCAAATGCTGCTACCTCTCTTCATATTGTGTTCTGATCAAGAACAAACATACCATTTTTTGGTTTGGTTTTGTTGGCTTCCTAAGTAACTTTGAGAGGACAAGATAGAGATTTTCTCAGCATCATTTCTGCTTTAAAGGATCCAGAGAACAGACGAATGAGCCCGTCTTCCTGACCTATGCGCTATGCAGTAAGTGCCACATGGGAGTGTTGAGCAGTGGGACGGAGAAGTGACAGCTCAGAGCCAGGTCCTGGAAGGAACTCTGAAGCTTGGCACCATGGAAAACCACAGGAGTTTTGCTTGAAAAATCTGACATTTCAATTAATGCCTAATCAAGTAGGATGCTGGACTCTGAAGACTTTTGTTATGAGTTCTTTCGAAGTTTATTTTCTATTAACTGTGCATATGAAATTTCCACTCAATTAAAAAAAATCTGGATTTTTTTTTTTTAACTTCTTGGAACAATTTCCTCATGGTTATATTGATCACTGCACTTCTAGGAAAAGTGCTGGCAAGCCACTCTTATTTTTTGATTATAGATGGTTCCTATTCCCATAGAACTTTGTTTGGCAAATTGTGAAGAAAATCACTATAGGCGATTCTTTATGTCTTTGGCTTGACTACATCCTGAGAACTTCTGGCAAATGCAGATCTGAGCTCCTGTGGCCCTTCAGGCATCTCCTGCTTTCTGGATCTGCAGTTGACACCTGGCTTCTTCCTTCTGACCTGGCTGGCTCCCCTCATTTCCCCCTATTATTTTAAAGTTGAGTAATACATGCATCTATGATTTTTTTTTTGAGAAATGTCAAAGTGGGAACTTCAAAAGGAAAAGATTACAGTGACATCCGTATTCCCACAGTTGTCAGTCTCTTTAGTTAATGGTTTAGAGTCCTTCTTTTATGTATGTTTGGGGTCTGTGTGTGTGTGTGTGTGCAAGTATGTGGGTTTTTCATGGCACTGACATTATTAAAGAGTTCAAGCTGCTTTGAACTCCAGAATGTCCCACAATCTAGAATTTTTTTCTGATTGTTTCCTCATTATTAGATTCTGTTAAACATTTTTAGCCAGAACACTACATAAGTGGTGGTGTTTCTTTCCTTCTGCATCACACTAGGAAGCATGTAATGTTCAGTTATCTCTTTTCATGATAAATACTAAGCTTGATTAGTGGGTTGAGGTTTCATCTGCCTGATGCATTCATTAAGTTCCATAATTCATCATAAACCTCTGAAATTCAATATTCATATACAGTGTGAGACTACTTTCCTTTCTTAATGTTCCAAAGAAGTCCAGAAGTTCCAAAAGATTACAGCCATTGCAGTTAGAAGTTGTTGCAGTGACAAAGAATTCATCTCTTCCTGTGTCACAGGGGGAAGGAGAAGCTAAAAGTTTCCTTCTGCAGATAATGCATGAGTATGCTGGATACTGAGAATTTGCTGTGGTCCCTGGAGCCATAGATAAAATGTATATAACTTTTTTCTTCAGATCCCCAGTGACCTCCCATTCAGACTGATGTTTCATTTTAGAGAGCATGTATTTTCATGAAAGGTGATTGCCCAAGAGTGCAAAAACTGATTTAGGTGGGGAGGAAATCTTAGATATTACACTGAGTCATGGCCCTCCCAAGGAGCTACAGTATGTGCACAGATATAAAGTATGTATTTAGTATTAAAATTTCATGGGGATGGGGAATGATTAGGAATAGAATGTCTAAAAGGGCTCTTTAGGGAGATGATAGTGAAAAAAATAGATTGAGAAATACTCATCTGGGGTCAGTTTCTGCTTCTGAAACTGTTCATTTTCTCTTCCTGGGGTGTTTGCTCATTTCTGAGGGCCCGGATAAGTGGAAATGACTTTGAGAGGTTTTGTTTTGTTTTGTTTTAGCTATTCCTTCTACAACCTTCCAAACCATATCAGTTTGGAAGGTTTTTGGTAGGTTTTTCCAGGTGAAAAACCCATTCTCCTCTCAACAGTCTTTGGGCACAGAAATCCTGCAGCATCCTCTGGTGTAACCCCCAGATCATATTCCATGTGAAACCTTTCCATTCAACTGGCGTTAACTATTATATTGTCTCTGAGTTTCAGCTCACCTTTTCTAGTGTCCCACATTAAGAAAGATCCAAAAACTCTAAAAAGTAAAACATAGGTAAAAACATACTAAATGAGAGCTTTGTTTGCACGTCCACTAAGTACTGGAAGCCTCTCACCAGTTGTCCTTCAGCCTTCCTTGTTTATCATCTCCCATTGGCTGAATTCTCTTGGAAGTCGTGTTGTGCCATTGCTAACATTTCTATACTTCAGTCTGAAGCCTTCCCAAAGCTGTCTATGCCACTGTGCGTTATAGATATAACCAGCAGTGAACATGTAAGAAGTCGCTGCATGCTTTTTCCATACTGTGCTGTGTCTTTGCTAACTCCTGATTTGATTGTATACGTTTATAAATTTTCTATTATATTTGCTCATACTAAATCCTTATTTATATTCTGCAACACCATTTTGACCGATCTTCTTGAATGTCCTACTGTTAGCATTCTTTGTAAGATTACACTGAGATGTTTTAATTCCCTTTTTCATTGGCGAAGCACTAGGGGACATGGATAATTTCTCTCCTCATTTGTGGTGATGATGTCATTCTGGTCATTGCTGGAAGCATCACTTCCTATGGTCTCTACCCTTATATCACTTCCACATCCCATGGGTATCACACTGTGAATAAAAGAAATATCATAGGAAAAGTACAAGAAATGCGTCCAAAGGCAAAATCACTGAAAGGAGTCTGATGTGTCACTTGGATAATACTGTTGTCCTTTGGTCCTTTTACTTCTTAATAAAATAGGTGATTCTTGATGAAATAGGTGATTCTCTCCTAGAATTAGCCAAACAAAGCATGTTTGGGAAATAATGTTTTTTTTTCCTCTGCTTTAAAAATACTTCAACAAGAATATTTTATAACAAGCTATTCCCTCTCGGAGTTGTTAATTCTGGACAAGACTTTTTCAAAGAATAAATAAGGATTTCTGTAACTGTTAGAGGGAAGAGTCCATTTCTAATCTGACAATTAAGCAGTTTTACTAGCTTTGAGTGTTCTAATTTCAAAGTTTTTCAGTGTCTTTTCTAATAGCGTCAAGAAAAGAGATTTAGCATAATTGTAGTTCCATTTGTGATTAAGGCTTTGGTTACAAGAGCAAACTAACAATAGAAAACAATTAAAAATGGAAGATAAAACTAAAGGATATTTATGAAATCAGTTCTTCGTGAGTTTAAGAATTCAAATGTCCCAAATAAAAGACACACAGCCATCATCTAATTTGTCTTTTTTCTGTGTTTGACTTATTTCTTTAACAAATACATTCTTCATCTTGCAATGATCTTGGAACAATAAATGAAAAGCAAGGTTAATTTTACAAAAACCTAATTCAGAATTTATTTTCGAACCCATGCACATATTTGCATTGTAGCAGAAGTTCCTTCGTTCTATGACAAGTTTTCCCAGGAGGGTGTCTTGTGTAGCTTCTCAACCGATTAATGTTGTACTGCTTTTTTCTTGCAGTAGGATTCAGTATTAAGTTTGGTCATGACCTGGAATACAAAGATAAGAAGACTATATTGTAGAAAAAGCTCATCAGTCAGAGTAAATAAACCTGAAGTAGAATCTCAGGCTTGCCCCTACCTTATTTGTGTGACATTGGGTAGTATATCTGTCCCTCAGAATTCTAAACTACAACTGGACTTATAGATTTGTTCCTATGTAGCTTATAATTTGGGGGGATAATAATGTAAGATTAAACATCCATTATGTCCCTCGTGAATCCAATGGACATGAACTTGGGCGAACTCCAGGAGATGGTGAGGGACACGGAGGCCTGGCGTGCTGCATCCATAGGGTCACAAAGAGTCAGATATGACTTAGCGACTGAACAACAACAAGATTAAAATATAAACATATTTAGAAAAGCAGAAGTGTATAAATTCTGTATGTGCTATGTGCTGTACTCAGTTGTGTCTGACTCTTTGTGACCCCATGGACTGCAGCCTGCCAGGCTGTTCTGTCCATGGGGATTCTCCAGGCAAGCATACTGAAGTGGATTGCCGTGCCCGCCTCCAGGGGATCTTCCCAACCCAGGGATCAAACCCAGGTATCCTGCATTGCAGGTGGATTCTTTACCCGCTGAGCTACCAGGGAAGTCATACATTTTGTATACTTATATATTATTAGTACATTTGCAGTCACTATGTAATAATTGTACATGACTCCAGTAACAGCCCCTGTTCTGATAGCAACAATATAATACTATGTCTTACAAAAGCTGTGATTTCTAGACACAGAGCAGAGAGGAATGAGACTTCTGGAACGTGATCACACGTATGGAGTCTTCCTCTGCTTCTCGGGTTCACTGTCTGAAATGTGTACCATGATGTGACCAAGAGGCAGGCTGTGAACCGGATTTGTCCTGCAGGCATGATTTGTTGAATCTACATAGATTGTTGTTGTTGTGTTTAGCTAGCTGCCAACATTTAAAAATGGGAAAACTTGATCTGAAAATCAGAATTTCTGGCTTCTCCAACTAAATCAGAAGATGTGGCAAACACTAGGCTTTTGTTTTCTTGTGGCAAGAATTGGCTGAGAAGTGGCTGGCCCATTTAGATGGGGTTGTCTCTCCAGTTTACTGCCACCCGCACCACTCCCTGTTGCTGCCCAGACATGGCTGCTTGTCAGTTACCATCGTCCTCTGACACTGGGATGCTTCACTCGCGTACATTTCTTGCCACTCCCCGAAGGCATTTCAGGTCACAGCCCCTGCTCCACTGTGTCTAGAGGGACCACTGAGGAAACCACTATTTTAATTTTCAAATGTATCCCCAAACACATTGAATATTTGCTGTATTATTAGATTCTCTCTAGAAACCTATACTGTATTAATGATAATAAATGGAAAACTGTCTTAAAGACAAGAAATTCAAACCAGATGCCTTTAGTCTTTCCACCCAACAACAGCAAAAATTGATACTCCCATAAGAAGCTTACTTCCCAAGGAAGCTAAGCTGACCATTAAATCTATCCACTCTTTCAATATCCTAAACTCTTAAATTTCAACTCTGCTTCTAAGCAGACTTCATTGCTACATTAACCAAAATGATAAAGAACTATCATTGGGAAGTAATTGTAGTGTCATCTGTAACAATTACATATTTCATCTGACTTTTCTTTTAGTTCATTATTAAGTAGATATTAACAACACATTATTTTTAATGGAAACCTCTTGTTTTAATGCAGCATCATCAACTAACTGGGTTTCATGAAGACAAAAAACAAACAAAAATTCTCAGTACTTAATAAATTAAAATCTAAATGAGGAAATCTAATTAATGTAATTAAACTTTGATTGAGCTTATAAAATGTACTACTGCATACTAAATTAAGTTGAATATCTGCTCCAGAGGAAATTGTATCATATAATTGAGACATGACCTCACCTATTACCAAATCAGCAGAGGATAAGACTAAGCATTTTCAAGAAATAAATAGAACATAAAATTCTGTAAAGCAATTATCCTTCAAGTTAAAAATTTTAAGAAAGAAATATATAGAACATAGAGGGGGAAGGTATCAAAAGAATCCTATGTTTATTAACCCAGAGATAGTATTATGGGGCTTCTCAGGTGGCACAGTGGAGAAGGCAATGGCACCCCACTCCAGTACTCTTGCCTGGAAAGTCCCATGGACGGAGGAGCCTGGTAGGCTGCAGTCCATAGGGTCGCTAAGAGTCGGACACGACTGAGCGACTTCACTTTGACTTTTCACTTTCATGCATTGGAGAAGGAAATGGCAACTCACTCCAGTATTCTTGCCTAGAGAATCCCAGGGATGGGGGAGCCTGGTGGGCTGCTGTCTATGAGGTTGCACAGAGTAGGACACAACTGAAGCAACTTAGCAGCAGCAGCAGCAGCAGCAGCAGCAGCAGTAGGTGGCACAGTGGTAAAGAGTCTGCCTGCAATGCAGGAGACATGGGTTCAATCTCTGGGTCAGGAAGATCCCCTGGAGGAGGAAATGCCAACTCATTCCAGTATTCTTGCTGGGAAATCCCATGGACAGAGAAACCTGATGGGCTATAGTCCATGGGGTGGCAAAGAGTTGGACACGACTTAGTGACTGAGCACACAATATTATGGATAACTGTTTCTCCATAGCCATGCATATAAGATCTCAACAATGATGTATTTAATATTGCTAAGAACTACATGCTTCAAGAGATAGTGGAGGACAGAAGAGCCTGGTGGGCTGCAATCCATGGGGTTACAAAGAATCAGACACTATTTAGTGACCAAACAACAAGACGCTGACTTGCATAAGAGGCAGCAACATTTAGAAAAGTCATATATTGTGAGTTGTTTATCTGAAGGGTAAGTATTTCACTTGGGCTTGTCTTAATCAGAAGTATAATCACGTGAAGGTACAAGGGAAACATCTGGTCCACACAAAGTCTGTGGTTAAGGCAAAAACCTTGGTAAAAATGCGAGGTCATTTAGACAGGATGAAGTTTGGTGGGAGAAGTTAACATTGGCTGGACATGAGGGATCCCTACCTGGTCTGTGGATGAGAACAGAATTCTTTCTTTGCTCAAAATCTCAGATTAAAAGCCTCAGCTCCCTCTGTTTCTTGCTGGCCTCACCCATGCCGGGTACACTCACACTTAGAGCCTCCACACTGGCCATCCCCCTGCCTGGATGATCTGCCCAGACAGCCTCATGTCTAACTCCTTCCCCCTCAAGTCTTTGCTTGAATGTCACCTTCTCATTGATCTCTGCTGGTCACATCTACCCAGAGGACTCACAGCCCCCCTTTCTCTGCTTTAATTTTATTTTCCCCATATAATCTGGATGATATAATTTATTTATCCAGGGATTGAATCTGCGTCTCCTGTGTCTCTTGCATTGCAGGCGGATTTTTTACCGCTTGAGCCATCAGGGAAGCCCTTTTTTATATAATTTATTTGTTAGGTTTATTGTGTAGTGTCTGTCTCCTCCAGCTGAATATAAATTCCATGCCTTCAGGGATCTCTATTTTGTTTATTGAGTGTGTGACACAAAGGAGACACTCATTAGACCTTTGATGAATAAATGAATGGGTGAATGAATTCACATGGCAGACAAGTGCCTAATTAAGATCTGCTATCAGAGAGATATTAATTAAAAGCAAGGTATAATAATGATAATATTAAGTTGATAATACTAACACCAAAAGTATATATTTAAGTGTCTAAGCACGCCCTAAGCCTTTTAGGTGAATAATCTCAGTTAAACAACCCCATGAGGTTGGTTATCTATGTTTATCCCCATTTTAAAGTCAAAATTACCTAAGTAATCTGCCTGCGATTACAAGCAAGAAAGTGATGTCACACAGGTGTTTCTAGAGGCCCCACTCTGAACCACAGAGGTCACCCCCACCCACAAGGCATCAGGCTCTCCTCAAATTGTCTTCTCTGTAGATCCCGGGTCCGTGTAGTTCTGCAGTTCAGCCTTCAGTTTCTTTCCTGGTCATTTGTTAATGTGATTGCAGTAGTGAGTCTATGACCAGTCTGTCTGAGGTCAGAAAGTCTTTCCAGTCCCAGGGTATTCATTCACAATGACAAAGTAGACCCTTAGCCAGAGATCAGGTCAGACAACAGACCTAACAGGGACACCAGAAGGTCAGAACAACTAGCCCACAGAGTGTTGAGGGGTGTGAGGCCAAGACTGGAGGCCAAAACGTGAGTCCCTGAGGAGGCAGGAGACACAAATCCAGAAGGAATCACCCAGCGTGGGGTGGGGTGTTCCTGTGATCAATTGAAATAGTACATAAGAAACTTCAAGAACTTCCCTGGTGGTCCAGTGGTTAAGAATCTGCTGGGACATGGGGTTGATTCCATATAGGAGACATGGGTTCGATCCCTGGTCTGGGAAGATCCCAAATGTCAAGGTACAACTAGGCCCAAGTGCTACAACTATCGAGCCTATGCCCCAGAGCCTGGGAGCCGCTACCCTGAGCCCACGTGTGGCAGCTACTGAAGCCCAGGCACTCTAGAGCCTGTGCTCCACAACAAGAGACGTCGCTGCATTACGAAGCTCAAGCCCCGCAACTGGAGAGTAGCCCCTGCTCGCTGCAACTAGAGAAAGCCTGCACACAGCAACGGGGACCCAGCACAGCCAAAAGAGGAAACAGAAAGAAACTTGTAGGTTCTGATCCCTGCTGTGAAATGGGGTGGTGGGGAGAAAGCATGCATTTCACTCATCCTTAGAGGAAAACAAGCAGACTTTTTAAAGAATTAATAAATAGAAACACCCAAAGGAGAAGATGAACTTAGACATTAAGAAATTTGAGAACCTATCACAGTTAATTTTTGCTAATTTTTCTTCTCTGTGAAAAACATTAATGCATTAATTCGTCAGCCACAACATAAAATATGTGGTTACATTAGACATATGTAACCGAGAGGCTAGAACAAGGAGTGGCTGGGGGACTTAGGTATGCATGTGTTCCCTGGGCTAATTTAGAAATGCATAGGAAACAGAGAAGCAACGTCCATGCCGCCATCCACTTGACTTCTGCCGTTTCCTCTGAGGCACCATAAATGTTTACCAGTTTCTGGTTCTAGCCAGAGATCTTTAACATGTCAGGATATAAGGCTGGCCAGCACTTCCCCAGTGGTTCAGCGGTAAAGAATCTGCCTGCACTACAAGAGATTCAGATTCAACCTCTGGGTCAGGAAGATCCCCTGGAGAAGGAAACAGCAAACCACTCCAGTTTTTTGCCAGAGAATCCCAGGGACAGAGGAGCTTGGCAGGCTACAGTCCGTGGAATCACAGAGAGTTGGACACGGCTGAGCACTCACTCAATGCTGGCCTGTGTGTGAAGGCCGGATGCTGTGATGAATGACTTTCACCCTCCTGTTCCTAGGGCTCCATGGATATTACCCATGAAATGATTCAACTACCAAACACAGAAGAAGCATTTGTCATGAGAGGAGTGGATAGTGGGAGCATTTTTTTTTAATAGTAAATCATTAGATTCAGCAACTACTAAACCATGGAAATTAAAGACAACTCATCCAAAAGGCAAGCCTCGTTTCACACTTCCAGGAAGAGTTTTTAACACATTTCCAACCTTAGCATGAGTTTCCTGAGATTGTGAGGATAACACCAGTGTTCAGTATGACAGGGCATTAATTGGACATTAACTACTAGAGTTCAAACACAGCTGATCCGTGAACGTGGAATGGAGAAAGAAGATACTTCCCATGGAAAGCTTGCCAAAACAGACTAGGTAGCCGGGCGAGCAGAAAAGAAAAAAGTTTTTATTCAGAAAAATTGGAAAATAAATTGAACCCTTTTCTTTACCATTTGTAGAAGGATGGTCCTAAAGGGCAGAATTTAAAATAAAAATGTATTAATCTATTTATTCATTGGGCTGTGCCAGACCCTAATTGTGGCATGTGGGATCTAGCCCCCTGACCAGGGATCCAACACAGGCTCTCTGCATTGAGAGTACAGAGGTTAGCCACTGGACCAGGCAAGTCCAGGCAGACTTATTTTAATGAGATTGTGGAAAGATGAAATCGCAGGTAAGATTCAACAATGCAGTTCAATCTTCCGGGAAAGATTCCCCCAAACTCTTATGAGAAAATTAACCTTGGAGCCACAGAGGTCCCCCTGCCCCCACTGGCACAGCCTCTGCCTGTCCCCAGGCTCCCCATCCTCAGGGAGCTAGGCAACGACTCTCCCTGCCTCCAGATCCCCTCTCCCCTCCCACTTCTCACAAGCTGAAGCCAGGCTGCTTTCTCTAAACCCCAGACCTGTGTCCCTCTCCCCATTCCCCAGACCACCTTGCCTGACAGCCCACCCCCACAGCAGGACCCAGACTCTCTTTAGTGAGGCCCCAAGACAGGCTTCTCACAGGCTTCTCGTGAGTTAAAAAGAAAGCCCAACAGCCCTTGCACTTATCCTCAGGTGTTTGGAAGTTTAAAATTAAACAACAGAGAGTGATCTATGGATGATGTCATTGCCATATCTCCTCACCTTTATTTCATAGAAGAAAGCACATTTCAACAGCAAAAGAATAGAAAGAGCAGATCTCGGAATACAAGCCCGTCCTCTGGGTTTCCCTAAAGTAGTGAAAGCATCTACACCTGCAGTCGCACGCCGACTGATGACCTTGGGATGTCAGGCAGGTGACATAGCCATGAGTTGTTTTTGTGAGTTGCTTTGGTGCTGGTGGTGGCGGGTTTTCCTGGCAAGTCCTGACCGCCTAGAGACACTCGATTGCTTGGGCAGCACAACTCCTCAACGTCTGGTCACTCGCCCTGTGATCCTGCTTGCCTGGCCATCTGTAAGAGGGAGGGCAGGGAGCCTGCGCTCCCGGACAGCCTAGGGGAACAAGCACACAGCCCACTCCAGGAGCTGCCACCGCCTCTGAGTGACCTGAAGACAGAACTGCTGTGTCCACCCCTAGAGGCGAGAGATCATCCTCCCTTCTCTCCTTTCTCTGCCACTAGTCCAGTCCTGATCTGTGGACTGAGAACTAGAAACCTCAAGCCTCCCCTTTGGCTAAGAAGCCTCCTCTGCCACCCACCCCCACTCCTAGGTGGTCTCAGGTAGGAGGCAGGCAGCACCAAAGATAGTCTGCATGCTAGCCAGCGTCTGAGTCTGGAAAAGTGAGAGGGAAAGTCACTGAGTTGTGTCCAACTCTTTGTGACCCCATGGACTGTAGCCCACCAGGCTCCTCTGTCCATGGGATTCTCCAGGCAAGAATACAGGAGTGGGTTGCCATTCTCTTCTCCAGGGGATCTTCCCGACCCAGGGATCGAACCCAGGTCTCCAGCACTGTAGGCAGATTCTTTACCATCTGAGCCACCAGGGAAGCCCAGTTCTAATGCTTAATAGACTTTTAAATTTTCTGAGTAAAAGACCATCATGCCATTTGTAAATAATAATTTTGTTTCTTCCCTTCCAATCATTACATCTTCTATTTCGTTTTCTTGCCTTATAGCACTAAATAGCACCTGTAGTACAGGTATAGTAAACGCACCTAAATATTTACCATTTGGTCTTTATAGAATATTTGCTAATCTACACTTTACACCATAGTGAGTGAAAGTCGCTCAGTTGTGTCGACTCTGCGACCCCACGGGCTATACAGTCCATAGAATTCTCTAAGCCAGAATACAAGAGTAGGTAGCCGTTCCCTTCTCCAGGGGATCTTCCCAACCCAGGGATCAAACCCACGTGTCCCTCATTGCAGGCGTATTCTTTACCAGCTGAGCCACCAGAGAAGCCCAGGAATACCAGAGTGGGTAGTCTATCCCTCCTCCAGAGGATCTTCCTGACCCAGGAATCAAACCAGGGTCTCCTGCATTACAGGCAGATTCTTTACCAGTTGAGCTACCAGGGAAGCTTACACCATAGATTTAAGTGTAAGACCAAAGACACCAGAATGAGTAAAACTTAGAGGCCTCTAAACATACATTGAAGTTAAATGTCATTTCTTATTTACATTAGTTTATCCCTACTCAAAAAAACGACATTTAACTTCAGTGTGTGTTTAGAGACCTCTAAGTTTCACTTATTCTGGTGTCTTTGGGCTTCTGCTTGTGTATGTTTCCCTTTAGAAGATGTGAATGTGGATCGTCACTTTGAGTTGAATGAGAAGATATGAGCTGGGAGAGAAAGGTATTAGAGCAGGATTTGGGGCAAGGGTGATCACTGAGAAGAAAGAACGAGACCACACTGTTCAGAAGTTCTGAATGTTTCCGAGCCCACTAAATTCGAAAGTGACTGCATTGTCACCTCCCCCTTTATCGTCCTGAAAATCCCTATCCCAAAGCCTTAGGTAGGGTCACTCACAGTAGGATCTGTGCCAGGGTTGGGTGGAAAGAGCCATGTGGCCCAGGGTGGGGTGTCAGAGCTCAAGCAGGAATGAGAAGGGCCTCCAAGTAGGGAAAGGAATGGTTGGTGCAGAATGTTGGAACTGAATCAGGGTCAGGAGGGTGGGAAAGGGGTGGCCTGGCGCGGATTACTGGAGTCCAGGTGAAATGAAGCAGGCATCTGTGTAGGAAGGCTGCCTACCATGAGGTGGCAGAGGCCCATGGGGTGAGGAGGTCATCTATCTGAGAGGGCAGCCTGGCAGAGGGTGTCAGAGCCTGAGGGGGTTGCAAAGGGCATCTCTGCAGGGAGAGAGAGCAGCAGCAATGGAAGGCTGGTTCTACAATATGCTGGGGACAGGGGTGGTTAATCAAACAAGTAAATATACTCCATTAAGCACAGTGGAAGTGAGGTTTCTCACCATCAAAGAAGGGGGTTATAAATATGTAAACTGGTTTGTCTAAAATCAAAGGTAACTATTTGAACCCATGTTTTTGATATAGATAGCTATAGAAATAAACCTAGATGTAAACATGTGTGTGTATATATACATATATGGGGCTTCCTGGGTGTCGCTAGTGGTAAAGAACCCCTGCCAATGCAGGAGACATAAGAGACTTGGGTTTGATCCCTGGGCAGGGAAGATCCCTTGGAAGAGGGCACAGTATTCTTACCATTCCAGTATTCTTGCCAGGAGAATCCCATGGACAGAGGAGCCTGGCGGGCTACAGTCCATACGGTCACAAACAGTTGGACACGACTGAAGCGACTCAGCATGCACGCACATACTTGTCGTGCCCTCTCACTGAATTGGGGATCCAGCTCCCAGCTCACTGAAAGCCAGTTGTTAGAAGAGCTAGGCTTGCTGACATATTAGTGTCTGAGATTACCTCTTTTCACTCCAATAGGGCCTTTTGGACCTGTAATGCAGTCCAAAGCATGGCAAAGAGTCAGATACAACTGAAGTGACTTAGCATATGCACGTGCACGCACACACACACACACACATGCGTATATTATGCACAGAGGTACACTTTTGCACCACACACTGCATTCCTGTCTCTGTTCACCAGCAGGACCTGACCCCAGTGGTGTTCTGATTCAATGAACCCATCTAACATCTGGATCTTGGCATGTGGATACTATTCTCTGCTAAAAGGAACCAGGAATTCTTAGAGGCAATGGTTGCTTTCTTAGCTGGGGCTGAGAAAATCCAAGATGAGTGTGGAACAGTGAAAATCAAGAGCCTGGAAAATGTTCATAAGCTTTAAGGTAGAAATTCTTTTTTTAGGAAACTATCCTAAATGAAATCAGTATAAATGCTGAAAAAATTTTAGCCATAAATATGCTCATTACTTTATTGTATATAATAAGCAAAATTGGAAACCTAACTAAGAATAAGGTAAATGACCCAAAACAGTAATGAATATTCACTGAATTGGATGTTATACAGACATTAAAATTAAGTGTATGAGAATGCTTATATTATAATGTTAAATTATAAATGGAGCATCTGGATTCAGCATGAGTAAAACGTCTCACCGAGGTGTGGCTCTTCCTTGCAACTTTCTAGAACCCCTTCTGCTACATCTCATGTACCCAAGTGTATATCAGTGCCTTGAGATGTGGTTAGATTCTTGCTGTTTCAATATCTTGACTTTTCTGCTCAAAACCCATCTACCCTCCTAGGTTTCCACCATTTAGCCATTCAACTCTCCACCCGCCCACCCACCACTATCATCTCTGGGCTTCCCGGGTGACTCAGTGGTAAGGAATCCACCTGCCGGTGCAGGAGATGTGGGTTCAGTCCCTGGGTCGGGAAGATCCCCTGGAGAAGGAAATGGCAACCTAGGCCAGGATTCTTGCCTGGGAACTCCCATGGATAGAGGAGCCTGTTGGGATACAGTCCATGGGGTCGCAAAAGAGTCAACTTAGCAACTAAACAACAACACTCCCCTTCATTCATGGAAAACCAGGGCACCAATTTCCCACAATTCCTCTCATTGCCAAGTCTTACATGTCCTAGGGAGCATCTTTGGACACACAGACAGGGCATCATGGTCTCTCATTTTACTTAATTTACAATCCCAGAGCCAGTGTTGTTCTTCCCTTCTAATCCAATTTAGCGATCTGATGCCAGGCCCTTTGGACCTCATTATTACACAATTCTGATCAGCTTTGAAATATTAAACTTCCAGACTCCACCATAAAACAGTTTTTCTGCTCTTTACTTAGCAACTTCAGTGTTCTTATCTCTCTGTCCTAATGCATCCATCCGGTTATTCTGACTCTTTGGATAGCTAGTAATTAGCAACCTCCTAAGACTTGGGTTAAGTGGCAGTTTTTGAATAGCAACCTCATTGAACATCCTCAGCCTGGCCAGATCCCATGCAATCTTCCTCTTCCTTTAAGCTGTGAATGAAAAATCTGGTTTTTAACTCAAGGTTTGAACATCAATAGTTCTCTTTTACTACAAGAGTCACCATGTTAGTAAAATACTCTTACTTCAATGTTTCTATTTATCTAGAAGCTAAAAAAACACTTTAGCTTAATACAAAATAAAGTAAAATAAAAGAATGTAAATAAAAAGGATTTGGACTTGGAAAAAAAAAAAAGCTCAGATACTCAAAATGATTCACGAAAGCACACGTTGGCAATCAAGGTTCTCACTTAACCCAGAAGGCCCTATAATTCTTGACAGTCCCACAAAGAGAGGAAAGAGATTACATTCTGTTCAAAAGAACTTTCATGTATTTTGAAAGATCTTAGTTCTTTGAAAATTAATAATCCTGAAGTGATAACTTCTGTTTAGTTTGAGAAAGCCTGTTAAAGAGAACCTCAGTTCTCTGACCGTTCTGATAAAGCACAGTTCATTGTTCCTGGGTTTTCAAAATTACAGTGATATAACCAATCATTTATTTGATGTTGTGTGTAAGCTTGCTATTCAGATTTAAGGAAAATAATATTCAAATTAATAATTTAAGCAAGGTTGGAGGCTTCAGTTCATGGATTGCAACAAGTAAGGTGTGCCTTGTGGAACTATCTGCGTTTAATGGATTCTCTCGAAGATTAGGGTGACTCAGTTGACATTCTTTAAAATACAACTGCTTTCATTTTACAAGATTGTCTCATTTCTTAATGTTTGCGTGTCTTTTACTTCATTACTTGTTCTATTTATATTTCCTTGTTTGTTGTGCCTCTTAAAAAGCTGTATATATGAAAATCTCACCAGTACTAATCCTTTTAGGCGTGAAGAAAAATTACCTGTAGAGAAATTAAATAAATTCTTTATGAAGTAAATAAATTCAGGAAATACATTCAACCCAGTAAATGACTTGATTATCTACCTGATGTGATATATAATTTACTCATTTTCCAGAGAATCAAATTCAGTGTTGGAGAGATGATTTGCTCATGATCACATAGGTAGGAAGGGATGGAGTGGTGACCCAAATATATTCCTCTTTTGTCCTGGCCCAGTGTTCCTGTGGGAGAAGACACAGAAGTGGAAGAGGGACTTACAATGCAGACATGATCAAGAGACAAAAAACAAAGTAAAATCATAGGTTAGAAAGTATATCTAATGGCATCTTTGGTATTAGCAATGGATCCTCCTTAGGGCATTCTTCAAAGACTTAAAATATAGTTTAATAGATAAAAAATAAATATACACTTTTTTAAAAAGAGAAGTCTCTACTCTAATTGAGTAATAGAATATTGGAAAGGCTAACTGTGGCCTAAAATGATGATATCCAGTGAGGACAAATTCACTGTTTCCATAATCTTGTCCCAAGAACTCAGGGTTTATCTGGTATTAATTTGCTAGAGCTGCCGTAATGAAGTGCCACAAACTGAGTTGCTTAAACAACAACAGATTTGTTGAGATATGTTTTCATGAAATAATGAGAATGATTGGTCCTTGGATTTTAAAGAACCATTAATATCATTGATGGTAAGAAGAGACAAGACCTTTTTGGTTTTTGAAGCATTTACAATACTGTATGTTCTTTTGAACTCACAGTTCTTGGGTCTAGATGTCTGAGACCAAGGTGTTAGTAGGGTTGGTTCCTTCTCTGTCCTAGCTTTTGGTGGTTTCCTGGCAGTCTTTGGTGTTCCTTCATTTTTGCTGCATCATCCCCGTCTCTGCCTTCATCTTCACATTGCATTCTCTGTATGTGTGCATGTCTGTTTCTGTGTTCATCTCTCCCTTTTTAAAATTTTCTATTATTATTTTGGGGTTATGCCAGTGGCATGCAGGATCTTAGTCTCCTGACCTGGCATTGAGCCTGTGTCCCCAGCAATGGAAGCCCAGAGTCCTAACCACTGGGTTACCAGAAAACTACCACCATTCCCCACCCCACCCCTTTAAAAATTAAATAAATAATAGTACCAATCATGCTGTATGAGGGACCCACACTGCTTTAGTGACTTCATCTTAACTAATTGCCTGACAGCTCTTCACTCTCATCCCTTTTCCACCTCCCTACACCCACGGAAGAACGGGCTGGAGGGCTTAAAGAAAGGGCGCTACACACAGAACCGTTTCGCTTTGGTTCACCGAGACTGAACCTGACAATCTTTTCCTTTAGGATGATTCCTCTCTGCTTCCCCTCACTCTCTTAAACAATTTAGACTCCTAACGAATTCACTCTTTTGTTCCTCATATATACCCCGTTGAGATCACACTGGCTGAACCTCATTTGTGAGCCTTCATTATACTGAAAAAACTTTCAAGCCTTTTTAAACTCAAGCCCCTTTTCTCCTGATGCTTGTGTCTTTTTAGTTGTGGATATTCTCTAGAGCTGAGAGGCTATCTATCAATAATAGTTAGAATTGAGGGAGGGGATGTTAGTTGATCCTTTAATATGAAGAGCAATATTGGTGGTATTGTCCATTTGATTTCTTGCCATTATTGCTTATTATTTATTATGAGAAATATGTTAATATTATCTAAGCCTAAATATTCTTCTGATTGATAGATAATTTTCTCAGTCTGTATGTGAGGTAAAAGATGGGTTTCATTTTTAAAAGTGTTTTTAACAAAACAAATATATTTCATAAATAACATAGGTCTTAAAATCCCCCCAAAAAATGTTTCAAAATAACTCCCTCCTAAAGAATTATAGTTAAGATAGCCCAAGAACCAGAGTTAGCAGAGCATTAGGATTGAATCTTGGCATCTTATTAGTTTTTTTTTAACAAATGTTGTATGATTATTCAAAAGAACATACAGTATTGTAAAAGCTCTGAAAACCAAAAAGGTCTGTTGTTGTCTTACTATCAACAATGTTAATGGTTCTTTAAAATCCAGGGACCAATGATTTACATTATTTCATGAGAGCATACCTCTTGTAATCTTATAATAATCTTATAAATCTTATAATAAAAAAAAAAAGATCCTAAAAACCATCACATGACCTAAGATAAGGTCATGAGACTGAGTCACAGAGCTTTTGGAAATTCTTCTCCAGCATTCTGACCTCCATCTGGCAGTGACATCATAATGTCCTCGCTAGTTATAGGACCTGCTGGGCAACAGAAGGGAAACTCTGAGACACAGTAGATCACTGGATAAATCACGTTGTTTTCCCAATGAATTTTATATTGTTTATTTTTTTATCTGGGGTTTTCACCCCAGAGATTAGTGGTATAGATCCCCCTTATGAAGGTGAGTAATCATTTCAAACTTTCACTCAAATAGCAGATAAGAAACTTGACCCATTATCCTAGTAAAACTGGTCCATGGCAATTTTTTAAAAATTTAATTGAAGTATAATTGATTTACAATGTTGTGTTAATTTCTGCTCAACAGCAAAGTGACTCGGTTATGCGTATGTATTCTTTTTCATATTCTTTTCCATTATGGTTTATCATGGGATGTTGAATATTGTTCCCTGTGCTATACAGTGGGAGCTTTTTGTTTTTCCATCCTGTATATAATAGTTCGCATCTGCTAATCTGAAACTCCCAGTCCTTCCCTCTCCACCCCCTCCCCCTTGGCAACCACAAATCTGTTCTCTGTGTCTGTTTCATGGATGTGTTCATTTGTGTCGTATTTTAGATTCCACATACAAGTGATATCATACGGTATTTGTCTTGTTCTTTCTGCCTTACTTCACTTAATATTATAATCTCTAGGTTCATCCATGTTGCTGCAAATGGCATTATTTCATCCTTTTTTATGGCTAATTGGTATTTCATTGTATGTGTATGCATACCACATCTTCTTTATTCATCTCTCAAAGCACATCTAGGCTGTTTCCATGTCTTGGCTATTGTAAGTAGTGCTGCTATGAGCATAGGGTCCATGTAGCTTTTTGAATGAAAAGTTTCATCTTGGTATATACCCAGGAGTGGGATTGCTGGATCATATGGCAACTCTGTTTTTAGTTTTTTGAAGAAATTCCATTCTGTTCTCCATGGTGGCTGTATCAATTTACATTCCCACCGATACTATAGGAGGGCCCACTTTTCTGCCTACCCTCTCCAACAGTCCATGGCAATTTTCTCTAGGGTGACATAAAGTGCATTGTTGGAAATATGATATAACTTAGATTTTAAATCTCTGTCTCATATCCTTTGTGAAGAAAGTGCAGTTTAAAAAAATTGGGAAAGAAATCAACACATTTCTGACCTCTGGTCATGCTTTTTTCCAGAGCATGAGATGACGCCCATACCTGAGCAGCCTGTGCCTGAGCAGCCTGTGCCTGAACATCCTGTGGCTGAACATCCCGTGCCTGAACATCCCGTGCCTGAACATCCCATGCCTGAACAGCCCGTGCCTGAACAGCCCCATACAATGGAAGAAGAAAATAAGGAGCATACTCCTGAGAAAACTGGCGATCATTATAAAGATGTAAAACAGTGTAAGTTTTCCAAGTTAATGGCAATACACATGCAAAAGATGATTAGACTGATTTGGTTTATAAGTTCTAAAATTTCTATAATCATTTTATTTCCTATTTAAATTTTAATTTACCTTATAGACGTCTTGGTGTATGAAATGGAATTCTTATTTTCTTCAACTTTTTCCATGAGATATTATGAAGTTTAATAAGGTTTGGTAACTGTCTATAATTAATATAGGATTTATCCTAGCAGCATGGTTATGTATTCACATTAGTAACAACTGAATGAATTCTGTGGTGGGATAAGCAAAATTTATTTGGAGATGTGTGTCAGTTTCCTAGAGCTTCTTGAAATAAAGTACCACAAACTAGGGGACTCAAAGCAAAAGAAATTTATTCTCTCACAATTCTCACAGAAGCCAGAGATCCAAAATCAAAGTTTTGGTCACACCGTACTCTCTTCAAAGCCTCTAGGGCAGTGGTCCCAAATGTTTTTGGCACTAGGGACCAGTTTCGTGGAAGACAATATTTCCATGGATGGTGTGGTGGAGGGATGGTTTCTGAATGATTCAAGCCCATTACGTTTATTATGCCTCCTCTGATCTGATAAGAGGCAGAGCTCAGGCAGTAATGTGAGCCATGGGGAGCGGCTGCAAATACAGATGAAGTCTTGCTTGCTCGCTCACCTGCCACTCATGTCCTGCTGTGCCGCCCAGTTCCTAACAAGCCGCGGACGTGGCCCAGACTCTAGAAGACTATCTTCCCTTGCACCTCCCAGCTTCTGGTAGCCCCAGGAATTCCTTGGCTTGGAGCAGCAGAACTCCAGTCTCTGCCTCGGTCTTCACAAGTTCTTCCTGTGTCTCCATGTCCAAATTTCCCTCTTCTCAATAAGGACACTGTTTTTGTTTAGGAGCTCACCTACTCCCATGCGATTTCATCTTAACTAGTTAAGTTGTCAATGACTCAATTTTCAAATTAGGTCACATTCTGCAGTGCTGAAGGTGAAGACTTCAACATAGCTTTTTGGGGCAAACAAAATTCAACCCATAACAAGATGACTTTGAGATGTTTGGAAGATCTGCTAAACTTCAATTTATTCACCTTTCTTCATACAAGCTTTCCATGTCCTTATAAGGTCCACCATTTTAAAATGTGAAAAGTTCATAAAAAACTCGTGTTAAAAATTAAAAATAATTAAGATTAAATCTAACTATACTGGAAGTTTTAATAATATTAGCCAAAGAAAAAATAGAAATACAATGAAGATATACACATATACATATATTCATGTACTTTGAAAACTATAATTAGTACATAAATTGTATTTCTATTCTTTCTTTGAGGAATCACTATCCTCTTTTGTAGGTGAAAAAAATCCCTGATGGCCAGGTTTCATAGCTACAAAGAAGCAGTGTCAGGAGCGGTGTCTAATCTATCCAACCCAGGCTATGTGTACTATGTATCGACTGCAAAATGATGCAGTTGTTCCCTTTTCAGGATGTTTCTCTATTTTTAATTCTCAGAGATTAAGTAAACCAAGAGCCTGATGATTACTTTGATTAAAAAATCTTTCTTACACACACACACACACACACACTCATAACATAAATGGGACTATACTAAAGAATTGTATTATGACATGCTTTTTCTCATTTAAGAACTCTGGAGATTTTTTTCATGTATACCTCATTATTTTTAATGGATATATAGTATTCCATGAAATGATTTTCCATAATTAATCCACTGTCTTATTAAAGAATTAGATTATATGCAGTTTTTTTCTCTTGTATATTGTTCTCACGTACACTTGAGTGTATCTCTCTTTGGATAGATACCAAGTATTGAAATTTCTGAATCAAGGATAAATCTTTTAAAATATTGATAGGTAACACCAAATTGTACTCTAAAACACATCTATCAAGAATGCTCCACAATGTCACACATACTGAATAATGTTAATCACGTTTTGTGAATAAGTGAGAATTTTCATTACTGTTTCAATTTGCACTCTGATTACTTGTGAAGCTGAGAATGTTTCTTTATATTTACTGGGCATTTTTATTTCTACTTTTATGATTTACCTGTTCATATCCTTGGCCCATTTTTTCTATTAGATTGTATTTTTATTTATTTGTAAGGACTCTTTTTTATATTTAGTATATTCAATCTTTTCTCTATGGTAAAAGTAACAAGTATTTTCTCCCAGGCTGTCACTCACCTTTAAACCTATTTAAGTATTCTAATCACAGAGAAAATTTAAAATTTTATAAGATCAATTCTTGATTAATCAATTTCTTTATTGATTTATTCTATACAATTTATTCTATACAACTTCTTCATATTGTATCTTGTTCAGGTAGGCCTTATCCAATCCAAGATATTAAATTATTTTCCAATTTTTTTAATAACTTCATATTTTTATTAAAACTCTTAGGTCTTAAATTCAATTACTTTTGTATATGGTATAAAATAGTCATAAAACTTTACATTTTTTGAGGAGGATTGCCAGTTGTCTAACACTAATTCCCTACTGATATGAAACTCACATTTCATATAATCTAAATTCTGTTTGAAATTGGGTCAATTGTTATTAATACCTTTTCATTGTTTCTTTGATCTGTCTTTCCCTGCAAAGATCCACAATGTTTTAGTTTTTATACTCTAATAACTCATAGCATTAAATATTGACCTATGATTTTCTTCTATTTCTCCATAGATCTACCTCAGAAATTTTTCAAAATTAATGACTGTGTGTGTGTGTCTGTGTGTTGGGGAAATGAATGTATATGTATATACTACACATATACACATTCATGTGTGTAAAATTTTCTGTCATTTCATGAGATTCTGGAAAGAGGAAATCTGTGTATGTATGTTCAGTATGGCATCTTGATCCATTTTACTTTGACTCTGATTGAATAGATACATCCATTAGTTTTAAATTACAACCAGCCTCACTGGCAACTCTTTAAGAGCAGGATTCATTATGTGCATATGTAAATGTGAATCCATTTGGGAGATTGTGATTGTTATTGAAATATGTGCTTTTAAAGCAGAACTATTACAGTCTAGCAGAAGGTTCAAGGGCAAGTGAATGCTTCTTGGCTAAAATGTAACAATGATAATACAAACAGTTACGATATTACACATCTACAAACCTCCTTCAGCACCCATTATGCACTTGTATATATTTTTTGAAATTCTTTAATAGTTTCTTTTCAGAAAGAATCATTTAGCATAAGGATCCTAGTTTGGTTTTTTCCCCCATGAATTTTGTTTTTGACCCTTGCCCCACTTGTTATTTTGTAGCTGAAGAATGTCTCAAATACTTTATTATCTTTTTTTTAGAATTAATGTATATGTTTTAGGAAAAAATTCAGATGAGGAAAAAATGTAAAAGGAACAAGGCTTACCTAGGAACAAGACCTACTTACTTACTGACTTACCTAGCTGCTGAAAAGTTTTGATCTTATGTTTTCAGATGTCTTCACAACACAAAATCCAAATGGCACACAGTCTGAAATATCCGTGAGAGCAACAACTGATCTGAATTTTTCTCTGAGAAACTGTAAGTACTGAAAGGCAGCACTGCAAATAGGAAAAACACTTAAAGCAAGATTTCAAAATAGCACTGCGGACTATTGGGTAGGAAAAGGGTCTTAGTGGAGCTAATAGCATCAGGGAGTCTTAACTCGTAAAATAAGGAGACCCCACCATAGCCATTGCACTGGTAAATTCAGAAGGCAAGAATGTCTTTTTACCTTTCTCAGCCTCATATTTTTGGTTTGAGTGGAAAGGAAAAGAAAATAAATACATTTAGGACTCCAGAAGATTGTTTTTTTCTTAAACCCCCATTTTTACTTCTTTCTACTTTGTGCTTTCAGCTTCAAATATTATCTCTTTTTTGCATCTTTATACCGAGTATAACTACTGATAGAGGAAATGAGGAAGTGTTGCCAACATGTCACTTTGGAGGCCATTGCAAGTCTCTAAAGTATATATACCACATCCCTCACCTTAAAGCATCAATAGCTCATATCTATGAAACCCAAGAAGACAAGGAAAAGAGGATGAAAGTAAATAGGGCAAGAGAGAATGTTTCTGACTATGACAATATTTAATAGGAAAAACCAGACTCAGCAATGCCTAATAATTAATAAAACTTCTTGACAATAATGGAACATTTTGAGCAATTCCAAAACTTGAAACATAAATATGACATAGGGACATTTCGAGGGCACACGTTAATTTAGACAGATCTCTTATGGGAATTTTGTTTGCATACAGCAGACAACATCTTGAACTGTTTCTTCAACAGGCCAGGTACCTAAAATTCCCTTTAGGAGATGGATTATCGATGACCACAGGACCCATGGAAGAGATTTCAAAACCGTAACTTCTCTTCCCACAACTCAGGACCCCAGAGGATTGTCAAAGTTGGATTGGGATAAGAAATTTTTGCCATTTTCACTGGGGCTCTAACAGAGACTTGTTGAGTGGTGGGGACATTCTGGAGGAGCAAGCTCCCCAAGGAGATGGAAATCTCCAGAATAATTCTGACTAATTATTCTTCTAGTCCCTAAAATGATGAGGACAGGCAGTAGTGAGGCAATCCAGACGTGTTTCTCTCAAATCAAGTGGGGGTTGCAAAGCAGTATTTAAGGATTACATCCCAGTCATTCCAGCCCTGCCTGAGTCCATGTCAGCTCTGGTAATGGATTATTTTTTTCCATCCTTTCTTTCCAACAAGTTACCTATAATAATGTTGTCTGTAGGCTCAGTAGAAATCTCCCTGGAGTAGGATTGCCTGTAATTCATACGACACTCCATCCTTTCCTGTCTGAAGCAAAGTTAACTGAAATTGCCAACTTCATAGGGAGAAAAATAAATGGTCCTCCAGTCACAAAGTGAAAAGTAAAAGTGAAAGTCACTCAGTCATGTCTGACTCTTTGTGACCCCATGGACCATACAGTCCATGGAATTCTCCATGTCAGAATACTGGAGTGGGTATCCTTTGCCTTCTCCAGGGCATCTTCCTGACCCAGGAATCGAACCGGAGTCTCCTGCATTACAGGCAGATTATTTACCAGCTGAGCTACCAGGGAAGCTTTCCAGTCACAACTTCTCCCAAATTGACTCTTATATACCTCCAGATGGACGCATTATAGACTGAGATATAGCCTAAATCAGGCCTGGAAATCCTTGAGCTGTAACCCCAAATTTTAATTGCCCAAACTGATTTGAGTGGTTAGCATGCATATGTTTCCAGCTTACCAGGACACAGCTGCTACCCGCCTCTTTCATGTCATCACACTGAACCAGCAACCAAGTTGTCCTAGGTGGATAGTATTACTTCAGAGCCTGTGCCGGAAACCACGTGAAGCCTGTGTACCTCACCCAACAGAGCTTCCTTAGTGCCAGAGGAAGCGTGTAGCCCCACACTCCCAGTTTCTCCTCTCTCACAAATTATAGGCACATCAATCCCACCTCAGGCAACCTCTTATTGTACAAACATCATTCTTCAGTGGCTGCTTCTTTCCCCTCCTTTAAAGTATCTCAGGAAAATGTCAACAGCGTTCTCTCTGGTTTTGTTGTTGTTGTTATTGTTGGTCTTCTCTCTCCTTTCCTTTGTTCTATTTTTTAGCTTAAAAAATACCTAATTACAAATGTTGAGTCAATATTTTTATATGCCGATAATCCATTATGCCTTTTCCTAGATAAACTCTTCAATGAAACAACCACAACGGCACCTCCTGAAATAGTCAGCCATGAAGAAAGTAAAGAACCTTTTGGAGAAACTACTCACAGTATTAAACTTACAACATTGTAGTCAGACCTGGAGCATGTCATTATATGACTTAAAAATTTAACTTTCATTACTCTGAATATTTCGTAAAGTGATAACGTACTTAAAGAATTCATGCTGCTACAATTTAAAATCACTCTAAAATCTTTTAAATGGTAAAAATCTAGGAATCAATTTTCAGATTTACCTGACAAAGGATAGGAAATGAACTCTTTTCAAAATACAACCTGATTGTAGTAAAATGTATTACAGTTATGTTTATATTAAATATATATTTATATAAAATAGCATATGTGTATAAATATACATTTATATAAATATATTTAATACATTTTAATATAATTTTAAAAGTTATAGTAATAATTTTAACAATCACATACTTGGTAAATAAACTTAACTCTGCTTAGAGTTGATTTTTAGCATTTCCTAAGAATATTAGTGGAGAGTTCAGAGCTAGACTTTACAAAATCAAAATTATCATTTTACTTTTCTGACAGTACTGTTTCTTATAACATACTTGTGAAATCATAACAACTCAGGATGGCTTTTCTCTAAGGTCTTGGAAGAGCAGTGGTCTAATTGAAGACAGTGAACTGTTATTACATGAAACCCTATATTCTCCAGTTCATACAATCCAAGTATATTTCTCATGACTCCTTTAATATGGTTATTCACTTTCTTGAATAACCATATTAGAGTAATATTTAAAAATAGAAATCTTATCATCCTGGTATCCCCCTTCTTAAATACCATCAGTAACTTACTGCTAGGTTTGGGGTCATATTCTAAATTCTTAGCCAGGCATTCAAGTCTGAAGTGATCTGACCATTGAAGAACTTGCCAGTCTCGTTTCTGGTCGCATTCCCCACCCATATTCTCCACACCAGACTACCTGAACCTGCTCAGAACACCTGCGTTTGCTCACCGTGGAAGGACCTCTCTCTCACATAGTTTATCTGGCAAACAATTCCTAATCCTCTGAGCCTTTGTGAGAGCATGACCTCCCTCGCGAAGTGTTTCCGGCTTTTGAAAGTGAATTAGATCCTTCTGTGCATACCACCTGTGCGTTGCTACGAAAGCCCTCATTCTCCTGCAATGTGATGAACAGTGATTCTTGTCTGTCTGCCTCTCAAAGTAAGAGTGTGTTCCTTAAACATAAGACCTGTATCTCGTTCATTTCTGTAACTTTAATGCCACCCACAGGGTCTGGCACATGGCAGGAACTCAAGGTGTAACTGTTACATGACTAGACCAACATAAAAAAATGAACATTCTATCACAATTTTACTAAAGTCAAATTACCTTATTTTGTTATCCTGTTCTATTTTGTTTTTTAAACAGAAGGAACCCAGAGTCCAAATGAGCCTGCATTTTGGACAATGTTAGCTAAAGGTAAACTCATAGTACTTAGGTAGCTGGGAAAATGTTTTGGTTTTCTGAAGTCTGCTGTAAGAAAGCCAAGATCAGTGTAAATTTTTCTAATACTAAGAATTAATATGTCAACATTTTGCTGCCATCATCACGTGAATAGCAAATACAACACAGACCCAGAAAGTTGATCAAGTGTCACATGTCTTCTGATCCTCTCACCAAAAGTTTCTTTCTCCTACAGATGTTACAATCTAGCCATTTAATTTATTTATGATTAAAAATTTTAAATAAGGCTCTTGCTCAATAGTATCCCTCTTTGTATTTGGAGCAGTATGTGTATAAGGACACGGGGATGCATGAGTGAATGCAAAGTAGATATCAAAATATATGCATGCACAAAAGTAATATGTAAACCATAAATGTACATGCATTCATTTATAAATCACATGCATAGCATTTATATGTATGCATGTATACACATAACATGTATATTATCAATGAATGTATACATGCATAAATATAATTCATGTATCACACATATGCATGCATTATGTGAATTATATGCCATATTTGATGGATCCTCATTTGCAGATTCTGTATTTGTGAATTTACCTACATTTAAAATTTCTTTGGAACTCTCCAAATCAATACTTTCAGAACTTTCACAGTCATTGATGGACACACACAGAGTAGCAAAAATAAATTTAATTGCCTGAAGCTCTTGTTCCCAGCTAAAGTATAACAAAGGCCTTTTTTTCCCAGCTGTCTTGCTGTAAACAAAATATCTTTTTTTGTGGCCTGTTTAGTGTAAGGTGTTTTGCATTTTTGTGCTTTCTGCTGGCTATTTTGCTATTTTAAATGCCCTCCATGTGTAGTATTACAATGCTATTTGGTTCCTAAATAGGAGAAGGCTGTTATGTACCTCAGGAAGAAAAATGTGTGTATTATATAAGCTTCATACAGGTGTGAGTTATAATGCTATTGATTGTGAGCTCAGTGTTAATGAATCAGACTGTAGCCCACCAGGCTCCTCTGTCCATGGGATTTCCCAGGCAAGAATACTAGAGTGGGTTTCCATTCCCTTCTCCAGAAGATCTTCCCAACCCAGGAATGGAATCTGGGTCTCCCTCATTGCAGGTGGATTCTTTACCTCCTGAGCCACCAGGGAAGTATAATCAATCAGCCATATATACTAAATAAAGTGTCTCTAAACAGAAACATACATAAAACAAGGTTACTGGGTCAAAAACAAGGTTATATGACCAGAGGCTCATAAGAACCTAACGCTGTATTTCCCTTAGGAATGATGATGGTTCAGTATTCATTTAATTCAGTGCTTACATGACTTAATGACTACCATGAAAAATGAGAATGAACTGTATATAGTATACACACACATCTACACACACAATAATTTTAGTAAGTGAATTTTGTTTACCATAACACCAATTTATTGTTTTAACAGCTATAAATGCAACCACCAGTGAGGACAACCAACGAGATCAATTTTTTCACCCAATTCCAAGTAAGAGCAAAATACTTCAATTAAATGGATACATAAATACTCACACACATTTTAGTGTCTAGATGGCGATACTGTTTTCCTCAGTAAGGTGTGGTATTTGTAAGAGAGTAGTATGGTGACTGATGTTACACTAGAGAGGACATTTACAGTTTTAGGAGAGGCATGGTTTCTAAACAGTGTTCTCCATGACCACATTGCAGATATTTCCATCTTCCTGTTGTGTAACTTCTATTCCTGGAAGTAAATAGAAACAGTAAACTAAATGGAGTTGTAGGCAAATGAACAATACATAGGATGCAGTTTTTTTTAATTGAAAGACTTGTTTAGAGCAGTTCTAGGCTACAGAAAAATCGAGTAGAAAGTAAAGAGTTCTCATATATTCCACCCACTTAGTTTTCCTTGTTATTAACATCTTCCAGTGGTGTGGTGCATTTTTTTTTAATAATTGATGAGCCAATATTGATACATTGTTATTAACTAAGCTTCACAGTTTACATTAGAGTTCATTCTTTGAGTTGCACAATGCTACAGGTTTTCACGAATATCTTGTGTCCACCATTACAACCATACAGAGTAGCTTCAGTGCCCTAAAAATTTTCTGTGATCTACTTAGCCATCTTTCCCTTCCCCAACCCTGATCTTTCTGTTGTCTCTATAGCTTTGCCTTTTCCAAAAGGTCAAATAGTTGGAAACATACATGTATTCTTTTCAGAGTGGCTTCTTTGGCTTAGTACTCTGCATTTAGGTTTCTTCTGTGTCTTTTTGTGACTTGACAGTTTACTACTTTTCATCACTGAATAATATTCCAGTATATGGATGTACTGGTATGTTTATCCATTCACCTATTGCAGGACATCTGGACTGTTTCCAAGTTTTGGCAATAATGAATAAAGCTGCTATAAACATTCATGCGTAGGTTTTTGTGTGGTCATAAGTTTTCAACTCATTCGGGTAAATACCAAGGATTGTGACTGCTGAATCATGGGGTAAGACTATGTTCAGATTTGTAGGAGATCACCAAACTGCCTTCCAAAGCGGCTGTACCATTTTGCATTCCCACCACCAACAAACGAGAGAATTCCTGCTGCCGGATGTAGTTTTCATTAATGGCTTGATTTTATTTATATGAATAAAAGAACTCCTGACTTTGATGGAAAATTTCATAACCAGGCATCATATTAATTTTCCCCAAACCTCTGTCCTATGTAAATACACTGAAAAAGAAATAGCATCTGATAATACATGTAGGGCCTACCACCATAATTCTGTGCTGGGTTATTTGACACTTAATGCCACTTGCCTTTCAGTGAGTCAAGAAAATGGTGTCAGTCTTCTTTATTTAGAAAAGTGACAACCAGTAATAACAATGTTCTGGAAATATTTTGTCTTTTCGAGTAATGAAAGTGAGCATGATGGATTTTCTATTGCGTGTTGAGCACCTACCACACTTTACGTATGTCGTTGTGTCAATCCTCACAGCAATTCCATGAAAGCTGGTATTATCTCCATTTTACAGATGAAGAAACTGTGGCTTGGGGGGGGGGGCGGGGCGCTGGGAAAAACCTGTCCCAACTTGTAATTAGCTTTTCTATAATTTCCAATGGTTAGGAATTTCAAACCCTTCTTTAGTTTTGACCATCACCTTGATAAACAAATGTACTATAAGCACACCTCTTTACAAAAGCCCTTTTAATTCAGGAGCACAGCCCATTTTAATATAATTTATTTCCAAAATAATCTGCCTCAAAGTCAAGATATCAGTCATTCACAACTGTATACATTTCTCTCCCCTTGGCCTAGGATTGCACATGGACAATTTTAATTTTTTTAATATAAGAGAGTATACACATGGGAATTTGTCATTGCTTATTACCAAAACATCATTACCTGAAAAAAAATCATGAAAAATCATTGGAACTTTTGAGTGAAAAGATGTTGGGGGAGAAGGGACAAATAGCAACATGATCATTTAAAGTCACCATTACATGCCTATTAAGTCAGACATATATTCAGGAAGATATAAGATTTGGCAGTAAATATATATATTTATTCTTCAGTAAAAAGACTTTTGATGTTTCTGGATCCAGACATGATTTTAATCATATGTTTAGAAAGTTAGCTAAGTTTCCATTTCTTTAACATCAAACACACTAGATTTGATCACAGTAATAAAAAGACAAATTCAGTTCTTAAGCCTTGTGGAGGAAGCACTGTAGTACATCATCCTTTTAACTTAAAAGAAAAATCAACTCCTGCCAACAGGAGAAATGAATATTTCTCTCCTGAAGGACTAATCCCATGTGTGTAATTTCATCACGTTTTTAATAGTAATCTCTTCCAAGTCTTGGATTGGTTTTTAATTATACAAGGAGGAAGACTGATACATGTTTTAACATCTGGTCACCTGGATTTGATACCAGATTTTGCCACTTACTAGCTATGTGCCAAGGGCAAATCCATAAACTTCTGTGATCCTGGAAAATGGAGTGAGGGTCAGCTCCTCCAAGATTGCTGTGAAGGGAAAAGGTTAAAAAAAAAAAAAAGTTGAGAGTCTTTGTCCATAGGAAGTGGCCTATAGCCTTCTCCTTGGCATTGCATGAAGGTAGAGGGGAGAGTGCAGTGAAGACTCTGGGTGGCAAAGGCGTCTCTCCAGTTGCATTGTGATCCTTATTCTGCCAGAAAAACTTGCTGAACACAGTCACTCTTTCCCACTGCATTTTCTTTCTTTCCTCTTAGACTCTGATGTGAATACTACATGGGAAGACAACACGGCAAGAATACAGGAAGCCAAGTTAAAATTAATGCTGGGCATCTCACTGATGACCCTCTTCCTTTTTGTCGTCCTGTTGGCAATCTGCAGTGCCATGCTGTACAAAATGAAGATGATGAAGTAAGTCTGCAGACCTCACAGCCTTTAAAACACAGGACAGGACACTCCCACTCTCCTTTCCTCAGTAGAGGGCTGGGCAAACACGACTCCCAAGTTTATAAGGTATTCAGTTTGGCTCCTTTGCCTCTCTTTGGAGAGGACCATGGAGCTGTCTCTCAAGGAGTATCACACTTGAACTTGTCCTCAATATTTTAAATAATCATCTAGAGAAACAACCCTTGTCAATTGGGAAGGTGATAGAGAAGCTAATGCATTCTTTTTCCATAGCCTTGAGACAAAAGGGGTTATGAACTCTGTTCTAAATAGCACATCTGTGTAGAGTCTAACATTTTTCATTTATCTAGTGTAATAATAAATAGACAATATATTGGACAGAATTCATATATTATTTTAAGATGCTTTTCTAAGTCAAGCTGCAAACACACACAAAAACAGTTCTTGATGTATGTTTCTGTTTTCAGATATAAACAAGCATGTCAGACTGGTGAATACTCTGTCAACCCAGAGCTGGCCACCCTATCTTACTTTCATCCATCAGAAGGCGTATCAGACACATCATTTTCTAAGAGTGCTGAGAGCAGCACATTTTGGGGCACCACTTCTTCAGAATTAAAGAAGTCAGACACAAGGTCAAAATCTAGGATGACAGACATGACTTCCACAGCCTCAGAGGAAAATGAGGAGTCAGACATGATTCAGAGTGAGGAGCCCAGCGAGGAACCCACAGACGATTAGACAACTGTAATATTTTTGTCATAAAAAATACCTTCGTGATGCTCATTTATAATTTGGAAACTCTGCCGAGACCAAGTTTTCCCAGTGTCTTCAAAGGAGGGCATATTCAATAAAATTCTCTCAGCTATAAAAAGTATTTAAGGGAAAAAATATAAGGAAATAAGGTGTGAAAAAGTTCATCAAGTAAAAAATGATCCTGTTAAGTGACTTATGCAAAATATTCATTCTAGGCTGGCTCTTTTTAAAATACGAGTATGTCATTTTTTTACCTTACCTGTGGGCATTTTAGGGAATTTCGGGGCAACCACTTCTATGCCCCTCCCCACCACCAAAGCAAAAAGAACACACCCATTGCTGTTTACTGGCAAAACAGGTGTGCCGTATCAAGAGACAAAACTAGTATTAGAGACTCCTGGCATTCTTCAATTGTTTCAAAGTCATCAGGGTGCTCTCATGGGACAGTAAGATTTAGGGGAAAATATTTTTTCCACTTTTAAAGTATCCATAACCATTTGCGATATCATTGTTTTCCAGAAGAAGAGAAAGGAAGGAGGGATTCCAGCATCTAATTTCCTAGAGGGGGATTTATGGGTCCTGAATATTTTAGGGCTAGAGGCCCCTACCTTCTCTCTCCCCACCAAGCACCCGTGCTTGGTATGTGGTATTGGGGGAGGGGAAAGCATTTCAAAGACTAATTTATGTAATCAATGACTTATGAAACTATCTATCCTAGGAGTATTTCAGTTTACAGAGAAGACCAATGGAATCGGGATACTGTTTCCCTTTTAGGAGTGTTTCAACTGGAAGGATTTTAGAAACATGTAATCAGATCCTTTGTGGATATGTGTGGATGATGGGGAGGGAGAGAGCTGGGGCAGTGTCATTGTCTTCCTAAATTCTCACCTACTTTATGCTACGCACTTTGACACATTATATCACATAGAATTCTACCACCCTGTGCAAGACAAGTTTATTAGACAGACCAAAAAATGAGAACTTGGGTAAACTGCATACCTTGTCTAAGAGACAGGCAAAGTTTAGATGCGCTTTGACACTGAAGTTCTCTCCCTGATCCATGAAGGTTAACAGTCAAACTTGTAACAAGTCCAAGGATGTTTAGAGGCAAGGTAGGCATCCACAAGGCAGGGGATTCCTTAACCCAAATGTCCTTTCAGCTCTTGGGAGATTGTTTTCCCTAAATGTAGGTTAGGTCTCTATGAACCTCCTTCCCTGTAGAAGATAGACGCACACACACACTACACTCATATGCCACTACCCTACCATCCATTCTCAGAATCATCCTTCTCTCCCCATTTTCTCCCCTGACATCAGCTCCAGCCTGCCCATTGGCTGGAAAAGCTACAAGACGCCGCCTCCGAGTAGCCGCAGACTATATAAGGCAGAAGTAGCAGTGGGCTGGGGGGGTTCGCCTTTTCCCGGTACTGTCACCGCAACAGTGCAGGCGCGTTTTCGGAGCCAGGTGAGGTGAACCTCGAGCAGTAGTCCATGCTACGCTCCGTGGGTTACTTTTGCCGTTTTCTGTGCCCTTTTGACAGCCCCGGGGGTCGGTGCCAGCATTTGTACTGCCAGTTCAGGCACCAGGAAATGCGGTGGGAATTGAGTAAGGAAGGTAGTTGCAGCAGCTTGGAGGTGCTCGGGCTACAGAGGAGCCAGGGTGAATTAATGGGTGAGAAAGGGCTCGTGGGAAGGTCAGGTGGGTTTGGGGAAGGGTTGGCTACCAACCGTTCCTGCCTTCTCCCTTCACTAATCCTTGGAAGAACCCAGGAGGTTTCTTGATTGGAAATAGGTGTAAGGGTTACTTTTGTCTTCAGTTCTAAAGTACTGCAGCTTGAGAAAGTGAATCAATATAGCATTACTATGGCTAAAATAGTATGGTAAATTTACTGTGGTAAAGAATCTGCCTGCGATGCAGGAGACCTGGATTCCATCCCTGGGTCGGGGAAGATCTCTGGGAGAAGGGAATGGCAACCCACTCCAGTATTCTTACCTGGGAAATTCCATGGATACAGGAGTCTGGTGTGTTACAGTTCATGGGGTTGCAAAGAGTCTAACACGACTGAGTGAATTTCACTTTTCATGGCTAAAATGCCCCCCGCCGCCCCCCCCCCCCCCCCACCAAAATTGGTTTCTCATCGTTGACATAACTTGTGGATACCTTTGTAGGTATCATTTTAAAATGCAGCCAAGGTACTGGGGCAGTGGGCCTGAAGGATGTCTGATAGTCCTTACTGATGTCTCTTTCCTCTCCCCTCTCCCCCAGTCTAGATGTCAGGAGTGGGTCACAGAGCCCAGACTGATGTGTGTGTGTGTGCTGGGAGGGCGCGTGTCTTCTCATTTGCCCCCTGCTGACCCTCCAAGCCACTATTAAACCTGGAATTCCTAAACAGGTTGTCTGGACCTCTGATCTGTTTGTTTCCTCTTAAAGGACATAGTAATACCAGTTTCTTTTAAACTTGTTTCTCCCCCTATTCTGAAACACCCCTGCGTTTCCCTCTGATGCTCTTAAGCTGCCTCTTCCCCAGCCCTCCAAGAGGGCTGTTTACCACCATGTAGCTACTTAAGGGCAATTCCTATAGAGCGGCTGTTCTGGGAAACAAGGACTTTGCCTTGGGACGAGGAACCAAGTAGTTAGAATCTGCATGAGTAAGATTTTCCAGCATCGCACTCTAGGATCAGGAGAATTAAGAACTAGTCCTCAATCCGTCTTACTTGTCCCTCCCACCTAAAGTATGTTGGAGCTCGAGATATACCGAGTAGTGAGGGTGCCATGGAGATCCTGTTTGAGGGTGTCTTCCTGAGAGCCTTTTGAGTGTCCCCACAGTTCCTGAAGCCAGGAGGGGGTTACATCCAGGGACATTTGGGAAGATGGTAGACTGGGCTGGCCATCCGGAGAGAAACTCTGCCCGGCTAACCTAGCGCTCACCTTGAGCGCCCAGCCCTACGAGGGTGGCCCCGCCCACTGCTGCGGCTAAGGGGCGGGGCAAAGGTCACGTGGCTGGGAGGCGGGGCGAGGAGCGGGTGGGCAGGCGTGTAGTTTCCTGCTCCTCATACGCGGGATCCTGGTTTGCTGGTTGCAAGGTGCAAGTGCACAGTACTGTGTGGTTTTATCCTCGCTCTTTGCCACCCATCCCCAGTGTGGACTTAAGGAGTTTCCTGAGCTCTGGTAAAAGGTGGTGGGTGGGGTGGAAACCGGCTTGTGGCACGGTGTAGTTACAAATCAGAAGAAGTTCTTCCCAATCGCCTCTAGCCTGAGGAAAGGTTGTAACTCCGCCTCTGACTTCAAAATTTGCCCTCCAAGTCTAGCTTCTGGTGGAGCAAAATCATTTTAAACTTCTGACATGAAGGGAAATAATATTATGTCTCCCCTCCAACCCAGCCCCCATAGCACCCCAATGCGCTGCTTAAACATCCTTTCCTGAATCATGGCAACAAAATAAAACCCAGCTTATGCCAAAATGCAGTTCTGGCTGGTTACCCAGAGTTTACTTCCCCTTCCAAGTTTCTTTCAAGAAAAATCAGAACCAGTTACTTTTGATTTGTAGGTTAATTCTCATGCTTATGCCTGCTCTTCACCTTTTTCCTTCTCCATCAAAATGCCCCACACCTTTGTCACACACTTTGCTTTGGCTTTTAATAGAGTTAATTTCTTAATAGAGAATGAATGGTAAAGTGAAAGGCTAGTGAGCCAAAGGAAACCTCATTGTGTAAAGAGGAAGCACGTGTGTGTTATCAAAAGGTGTAAGTTATCTAAAATAAATTAAGAGGTTTGAAAAGTATAATTTGGACAACATCTCATATCTGAAATCTCTTGTTTTTGAGAGGGGAGAAGTGTGTAAATTATGCCGTAATTGACATTGGAAAGTGTATCTTGGAAAGAGGGAAGAGATGGTAATTTCCTTATTTAAAAAGTCAGGAAGGACCTGCCAGGTATTGTGAAGGGCCATGGCTGGCAGCCTTATCTCTTGGCACTGTTCTGGGTTTCCTCAGGAGTATGGATCCAGCTGCTTTCGAGTTTTACTTGTTAATTTTTTTTTTTTTTTTTAGATTTTTTTAATGGTTGGTTGTGGAACGGTGTATTTGGCTTCCTTTTGTGTTTGAGGCATTCTGTAGAACAGAAGGGACCTTAGGACCTTAGTGAGAATGTTGAGAACCACTGAATTTTTAAAAGAAGACTCATGCTTTAAAAAAACTTTCTTTTACGACAGTGGAAATGTATTTTTGAGAGATTATGTACAATTCCGTGTAAGCAGCATTCAGCTCTTTGAACTGTTGCCAAATTGTCACTGCCTAGTAAATAATAAGGTAAATAATATATATCTAAACCATGTCACATTTGACACAGTTTAATATGTATAGGCATGACCTGTCACACAGGTGTGTAGCTACGCTGGTAATAAGACGTGAATATTTTAATCAGTCATAGGAATGAGCTAGAATTTGAAAGACTTAATCAGTGATTTTCATTGTCCTTCTCATTCCAAGAACTGACCTGTTCGTCAGCCCCTCCCTGTGTTTAAGGCTGGGTTTGGGAAAGTTACTGTCCCTGTGATAGGAAGCTCTTTGTCCAGGATATTTTGGAGTCTGCACTTCATCTTGAGTGATGTTGAAAGATAAACTTATCTCACATTAACAACTCTAGGCACAACTATGGAACAACTGGAAAGAATCGACAAAGAAATCAAGTCAGTCAAGACTGAAGTTGAAGAAAAGCAGAAGATGCTCCCCAAGTTTACATTAGCGCTTGAAGAGCTATCGCAAAGTCCCATGGTCTCCTTGAGTGACACAAATGTGAAACAAGGTTTTCCTGAAAACAGCCTGCTCCCACAAGAAAAGTGGAATGAACCATCAAAAAACAAAGAGAGTCAGCCTACAAAGTACATGATGGACCACACATGTCCAGCAACTGACCTTGAATATGATCCCTTGCTCAATTACTCCGTAGCACTGCTTGGAGCATCTAAAGGAAGGCAGGGTGAGACTGACAGTCAGCCCTTCTGGAAAAAATCTGTGGGTAAAAATTGCCACAAGTCCCTGGAGAGTCAAAGACCTTATGTTTCACCCATAAGAATTAAAATAAATCTTCAAGATTCTGATGAAGATGACCTTGTAATGGATGTACCTCCAATCATTCCTGTTTCTAGGAAATCTAAACGCTTTAGAGGCTTTAAATATCAGAATATGGAGGAAAGGATACAGGTAGTGCCTCCGGAGGAAAGAAATCTTCAGATCAGTGGCATAGAAGAGGAAAAAACAGGTGAAACCCAACTAACCGCACACAGAGAAGATGACAGTAACAAGCTAGAACCATCAAGATCACTCATGAAAACCTCACTAGATGCTAAAACTAAGATAAACACGTGTGGTGATCAAAACCACATTTCTAAGATGGGAAGCTTTGGTGGTGAGAAGATGCATGTTTGCATTTCAGGGGAAAATATATCTTATGCCCCTCCCAGGCACAAAGAAATCCAGACAGGAAGTCATAGTGAAAGGTATCCAAAGAGGACAAGACATGTAAAAACTGATGATACTCAAAAAGAAGAGACTGAATGGCTATCTTCACCAAGCCAACTCCAATTCTCTTATTCAGACGATCACTTGAAAGACAAAGTTCTGACAGCACCAGACGATAGTCAAGACTTGACTATTTTTGAAGACAGCAGGTTAGTTGAATTTGGTTTAGATAAGGAATATACTGGAAATGACACTCCCTCTGACTCTGACACTACGAAGGAATGTCTTCGAATTTTCAGTGAGTTCACACAAAGCCAAGATCATGAGGGAGAGACTGCTAAACAGGTTGGTCACTTTTATTTTTTTAATCCTTTTCCTAAATCTAAAAGCGTTTCCCTTAAATACATATTCTCTATATTCTAAACTTTATAAAATATATGTACCATCTATTATATATTTCTAATATTAAAATTAAGATACTATAATAAAAATAAAATTTTAATTTAAATAACATTTATTTAATAAAAATAATAATGAAATATATTTATAATATTATAATTAATAATGTATTAGAATGACAAGGCTAAACCTTGGTAAGTGGCCAGCCATTACATCTTGCAAGCTTGACAGTTTCCAGAGGCCATGGTATTATGTACAGTAACTGATAGCTGATTTGTCAAATTAAAGGAATCTTTTATAGGAATATCTGTGCATGTCAAATTATCCAAAATAAGTTATTTTTTGTGAATTATTTTTTAATAATTTGCCCAGTGTTTTGCATTTTGGATTTCTGTGGCTCTTCAGGAAACATTTAAATTTGCTTTTACTACACTGAAATTGGATAACTCTTATCGTTTTCCCACTAGGCTTCAGGAAAGCAAATGGAATTAGATATGCTGTATTACCAAAACATTTCTGGACCAAAAAGGAGAATTGCACACACTGCCAAGGTTGAGGTGAGTCATTTTGTTTCTCTTTCTGTCCCCCATCCCTCCCTCCCTCCCTCCCTCTGGCTTTCTCGCTGCACTTAATATAAAGTTACATTGTCATTTCAAGCTCAAGTGTATTCTAGTACTTGTTACCTTTTATCCACTAGGGGGCACAAGCGGGCAGTCAACAAATACATTGCCTACTTGTAAGAGTTTTTCAAAACCTTCCTTTTTTCCCCATTATCTAACATTTTCATTAAAAGCAGGTATATTGTTTTTGTATAACCTTTGAACTATGAATTAATATGGTCAATCCTCATTGTTTTCAGATTCTGTTTTTGCAGATTCATCTATTCAGTAAAATGCATTTGTATCTTTAAAATCAATACTGATGCTTTTGTGGTCCTCTGTAGATACACACTGGAGAAGGATATGGTAACCCACTCCAGTGTTCTTGCCTGGAGAATCCCATGGATGGAGAAACCTGGTAGGCTGCAGTCCGTGGGGTCGCACAGAGTCAGACACGACTGAAGCGACTTGGCAGCGGTGGCGGGTAGACACACACAGTGGCAAAAAAAAAAAAAAAATTGAATTCCCTGACATACACATTCCCAGCTAAGACTAAACACTGCACCACGGCCTTCTTGTCCAGTGGTCATACTGTTAATCTTATCTGAGTCTATTTAGTGCCATGTTTTCTGCATTTTTGTGTGCTTTGTTGGTGATTTTGTTATTTAAAATGGTCTCCAGGTGGAGTCCTGTCCTCTGTTCCTTGGAGCAAGAAGATTGCACTGTGCCTGACAGAGAAAATGTGTGTTAAAACAACTTTGTTCAGGCATGAGTTATTAGTGCTATTGACCACAAATTCAATATTAATCAGCAGTCTACTAAATGAAGTATTTTTAAACAGAAACACACACATCGCAAGGTTATGTATTGACTTATGCAGCTGTTGTGAGATGCCTGTAGTAGGAGCAGTGGTTTGGTATTCTCTAACCCCTTGTTTGCCAGACTCTTATCGAATCTAACTAGAGTGAGTAAAGGGACTTGACTGTTTTCAAAAGTAATTTGAACCTCTTATAAATTTATATTATAAATGTTTAAGTTCTTTTATGAGATGTAAAAATGTTATTTAACGCAAACTTTGTCTGCACTCATCTCTATTACTTGTACTTGGTATATACTCACAGTAGAATCTTTTGCATGTCATAAAAAGAATTTATGCTTCTAAGTCGCAGATAACAGCTCAAATTCCAGTTCTCAGAAGAGTTGAATGTCCTTGAACAAATATTTAATTTCTTTGTGCTTCATTTCCATGTCCATGAACTGGAAGTAGTGAATGCCTGCCTATCCCAGAGCCAGATATTATAGATATTTACTGAACTAGTTTCACTCCCCTTCTGTCTTATGAAAAAAGTTTTGCTAGAGGCTAATCTTGTTTCCTGTTCATTGCAAATGTTGTGATATTTATAGTTTTCATTTTACTGTGCTATATAGTATCTTTCCAAATTCTTAATTTAAATGATTGTTGGTTTCATCAGTGACTTTTTTAAAAAGTAAATTCTTACTCATGGAAGTAACTGGACAAAAGATAAATTTATCGTTTAAAAAATATTTTGCTGTTTTGCCTTCTAGAAGGGTTGTGACAGTTTACAGTCCTACAGTGTTCAGAGTTCCCTCCCCACAAACCTTACAGAAAGTGGATATTGTTTTTTTTTTAAACCTGTAAATCTGAGTGAGATTTTATTTCCTTATTTTGTATTACATTTCTTTGATTACTGGTGAAGCTGAACATTTTGTGATATGTTCCCTTCTAGTAATGAACATTGCTGTGGAGGAGTCTGATGCTACTTTGCTATCACTCCCAGCGTGGGTCACCTGATGCGTTTGCCTGGCTACCTAGAGGATTCTCTTCTTAAGTTTGAATTCCAGTAACTTGAGTAGAATGTCTTATTAACACTTAAACCTGCAGACAAAGTATCTTTTTCTTATAAGATTATATTTTCTTTCTTATTTCAAGAAAAATTTCTTATATGCTTAAATAGTTGTTCAGTTTTATTATTTCAATTTATTTCGGGGTATACTCCAGTTATGTGTGTATTAGAGCACATATAGTATTATTCATGCATGTTCGCTTAGTCATGTCCAGCTCTTTGCAACCCCAGCACTCTGTCCAGGCTTCTCTGTCCATGGCATTCTCCAGGCAAGAACACTGGAGTGGGTGGCCATTCCCTTCTCCAGGAGATCTTCCTAACCCAAGGATCGAACCTGGGTCTCCTGCATTGGCAGACCGGGTTCTTTACCACTGAGCCACCTGGGAAGCCCATGTAGTATCATAAATGTAGGCATTTCCAAAGAGCTTTTGTGCGAAGAGGAACTTGAAATTATCCATCTTATCAATTTTTAAAATCAGTTTTCTTTTGTATTATGTTGATGTTTATTGGTATCAACCTGAAAACAGATGACTAGTCTGTTCGGGGGATAATCTTGTTACTAATTAGTCGCACTGGGATCTTTCAGACCCAACAACAAGTAGTGCACATGATGACTGCCGTTAAGGACGGGCAGGCTTTTGATCCTGCCACTTCAGAACAGAAGAAAAATACCTTTGTATGTCCAGCCTCTCAGAGCCAGAGGAAAGCCTTAGGAGGTATGAGAAAAGCTTTGTTTAGCCAATTATTTAATAAATGAAATTTTACTTTATTTTAAAAAACATTTTCTATAAAGTCCATATATTACCAATTATATCACATAAAGCTTTACATGAAATAATATGATTAGCATGATGTTTATATGTTAGGCAATAAATAGTCATTTTGCATGCATTCTTACATGAGGGAAGTTGCTTTATAAATTAAATTTGCTCTTCTAGGTTATCCTAGAGTTGGTCACCTGGAATCCTTTTGTGTTTGCATTTTTTTTTTCTTCAAGGGAAGAATATATATTAATATCTCAAGCCTATAAGCAAAACATTGTGAAATTCTGAGTTGATAAAATAAACTCAAATCATCTGAGACTAATGACATTAAAATATACATTTTCCTTTTTCTCCCATTCGTTTTGAACCTCTTAGAAAATTCATGTACATCAAGCAGCCTTCATGAGGATGTAGTTCCTTCAAAGGAAAATCCAGTTGCAAAGCCAAACAGATCACACATTCCTGTGAAAACTATTGCTTCTTTTCCTGTTAAGGTACTATAAACTCAGTCTGAGGACCAGAGCTTTATCTCTAATAACTGTCTAATCCTGCCCACATATTGATCCCCTTAGAGGGTGGCTGTATTCTTCTCTCTTGAAAATCTCTAATTCAGATAAATGCCAAACCTCCTGAAGAGAAATTTCAACCTTTTTGGTGACCCTTAAATAGAGTTATTTATGCCTATTTGTCACTTTCAGTTAATTTGGTTTTCCTGGCAGGCTACATTCCATGGGATTGCAAAGAGTCGTACACGACCGAGAAACTGAACGTGCACACATGCATCCTTGGAAATGTTAGGCATGTATTTTTCAGACCTGTATGCGTGCTCAGTTGCTCAGACATGTCTGACTCTTTGTGACACTATAGACCGTAGTCCTTCAGGCTCCTCTGTCCATGGGATTTCCCAGGCAAGAATGCCAGAGTGGGTTGCCATTTCCTGCTCCAGGGGATCCTCCCAACCCAGGGATCAAACCCCCCAAGTTTTGGCAGGTGGATTCTTTACCACGGAGCCACCTCGGAAGCTCCTTACGTCTATAGCTATGATTAATTTAAGCCATCTCAGATTTTTTTCAGAGCAGAGATGGACATTGGAATATGCCTTTCAAGGCACAGGAAGTGATGGGTGTATATAAGTATGTGAGAGAGACCGGGGTATGGGACAGAGAGAGACAGACCTTCAGAAAATAATGCCCACAAGTAATAAGATAGTACAGCCTTACATCTTTAGTCATTTTTCCCTTACTTGTGGCAGTGATTTTTTTTTTCTTTTTTTACCAAGTATTCCTTGTCAGGGAACTGTCAAGTTTTAAGGCTTTCCCCCTCCCTAAAAGTGAGGTAGTTTAACTCATCCTCGAATTCCCACAGTCTCTTAAAGTCCTTCAGAAGGAATGCTCACCTCGTTTCTGGCTGGGATCATTTGAATTTTTATTTATTTATTTTTGTCCGGGCTGGGACTTTGTTGCTGCATGAGCTCTTCTCTAGTTGCGGTGAGCAGGAGCTTCTCTCTAGCTGCGGTGGGCAGGCTTTTCATTGCAGTGGTTCCTCTTGTTGCAGAACTTGGGCTCCAGGTGCGCAGGCTTCAGTTGTGGCGTGTGGGCTCTAGAGCTCGGGCTTAACAGTTGTGGTGCCTAGGCTTAGTTGCTCCACAGCACGTGGGATCTTCCTGGATCAGGGATCGAACCCGTGTCTCTTGCACTGCAAGTGTGTTCTTTACCACTGAGCCACCAGGGAAGCCCCTAGTTGTGGTCATTTTAATATTGAATATGCATGGATCTTTCATAAATTTTAAGTCCAAACATTTTTCTCAATGCAATGGTAACTGAAAGTCATTAGGATATATATATTTGTTTTAAGAATGGTAAACTACCCCCCTTCCACCTCAGATGCTGATCTCAGGACCTCATCTGGATGCGGAAGCAGCAGAGAGATGGGTAATCAGATCAGCCTTAATAATGGTGGACACACCTGAAACGCTCACGTTAATCGGCTCTGTTCAGTCAATGCCTGACTCTTTGCGACCCCATGGACTGTAGCCTGCCAGACTCCTCTGTCCACAGGATTTCGCAGGCAAAAATACCAGAGTGGGTTGCCATTCTCCATAATCTGCTCTACTCCATTACAAAATAGAAAGTTTAAATAAAAATGGTGGATGTATAGGCAGCCATCCCATTTCCTCTTTTGTGAGTATAGATGATTTATACCTTGCCTTTATTCTACTTTTAATGAGTTTAAAACTTGGAATAATTTTCAAATTTAATTTTGACATAAAGCTCACCTAAGATAGCTTTACCCCCTAGACACATGGTTGGAATGTTAAACAGAAAACACACGTATTCTTTTTTCCTCTAATCAGTGATTTTATATTTGTCAGGATGGTGAAATACGAGGTGGCCATCGGAAGCAGGCTTTAGGAGCATCAGAATCCGCACCCAAAGTCCCTGATGAAGTAAGACGGTGTTATGTCAACCTCTTCTTTGAGAAGTATTTGACAGTTTATAAAACAGAGGATGAGGCATTTAAGAAGGTCAGTACTACATAATATATCTGAAAACACACACACACACACACAATTATACTGAATGAACTCGTAGGGCATAATTACCAAAGAAATTTATTAAGTTTATCTCCACTGCTTTTTTTTTTTTTAATTTTATTTTATTTTTAAACTTTACATAATAGTATTAGTTTTGCCAAATATCAAAATGAATCCGCCACAGGTATTTAAGCCAGGTTGTGGGCCTGGGTTTTCCCTCTGTCTTGAATGGCTTCTCTGGTCTTGCGTGCGTGCTAAGTCACTTCAGTCATGTCTGACCCCTTGCAATCCCATGGACTATAGCCCGCTAGGCTTCTCTGTCCATGGGCTTCTCCAGGCAAGACTGGAGTGCGTTGCCCTCCTCCCCCAGGGGCTCTTCCCAACCCAGGGATTGAATCTGCGTCCCTTAAGTCTCCTGCGTTGCAGGCAGGTTCTTTACCACTAGTGCCACCTGGGAGCGTTGTAAAAAGTACTCTGGTAACTTTTATTGATTAAAAACTGTCTTCATCCGTGAATTCCTATCTAGGCCAGTAGTATATTAATCTCAGTTGTGTCTCCTGACTTTATATACCATCTGGTGAGCCACAGTCGTCACCACTCCCTATTACATACACCTGCTGTGCGCATTTATAAGCCATGCCTGGCTTCTTGCAGCACCTGTGTTTGTAGTTCAGTCAGTTCACTTCAGTTGCTCAGTCATGTCCAACTTTTTGTGGACATGACTGCAGCATGCCAGGCTTCCCTGTCCATCACCAACTCCCAGAGTTTCCTCAAACTCACTTCCACAGAGTCAGTGATGCCATCCAACCATCTCATTCTCTGTCGCCCCCTTCTCCTGCCTTCAGTCTTTACTAGCATCAGGGTCTTTTCCAATGAATCAGTTCTTTTCACATCAGGTGGCCAAAGTATTGGAGTTTCAGCTTCAGCATCAGTCCTTCCAATGGCTATTCAGGACTGATTTCTTTTAGGATTAACTGGCTTGATTTCCTTGCAGTCCAAGGGACTCTCAAGAGTCTTCTCCAACACCACAGTTCAGAAGCATCAATTCTTTAGCGCTCAGCTTTCTTTATGGTCCAACTCTCACATCCATACATGACCACTGGAAAAACCATAGCTTTCACTTTACAGACCTTTGTCAGCAAAGTAATGTCTCTGCTTTTAAATATACTGTCTAGGTTAGTCAAAGCTTTTCTTCCATGGAGCACGTGTCTTTTAATTTCATGACCTCAGTCACCATCTGCAGTGATTTTAGAGCCCAAGAAGATAAAGTCTATCACTGTTTCCATTGTTTCTCCATCTATTTGCCATGAAATGATGGGACCAGATGCCATGATCTTTGTTTTTTGAATGTTGACTTTTAAGCTAGCTTTTTAACTCGCCTCTTTCACTTTCATCAAGAGGCTTTTTAGTTCTTCACTTTCTGCCATAAGGGTGGTGTCATCTGCATATCTGAGGTTGTTGATATTTCTCCCAGCAATCTTGATTTCAGCTTGTGCTTCATCCAGCCTGGCATTTCACATGATGCACTCTGCATATAAGTTAAATCAGCAGGGTAACAATATACAGCCTTGACGTACTCCTTTCCTGATTTGGAGCCAATCTGTTATTCCATGTCCATTTTTAACTGTTGCTTCTTGTCCTACATACAGATTTCTCAGGAGGAAGGTAAGGTGGTCTGATATTCCCATCTCTTGAAGAATTTTCCACAGTTTGTTGTGATCCACACAAAGGCTTTGGTGTAATCAATAAAACAGAAGTAGATGTTTTTCTGGAATTCTCTGTAGTTGCTACTCAGTTTTTTTTTTTTTTTTTTAACCAAATTGAAACCTTTCAAATCAGTGGCAATAGCTGTAGTTACTATCCCATGCACTTTAAAAAAATCCAGTGTGGAGAAGTGAGGACTCTATCTTACTAGATAGAGCCGTTGCTGTTATTTAGTCACTCAGTCGCATCTGACTCTTATTACCCATGGACTATAGCCCACCAGGTTCCTCTGTCCATAGGATTTCCCAGGCAAGAATACTGGAGTGCGTTGTTTTTTCCTTCTTGAGGGCATCTTCCAGACCAAGGGACTGAACCCACGTCTCTTGGCAGGCGGATTCTTCACAACTGAGCCACTGGGGAAGCCCGTTCTAGATAGAGTGAGTCCCATCTAAAGGCAAGCAGACACTTCTCAGCTCCATCTGATTATTGCAGTTTGGAAATTCAAGTTCAGAATTTACAGATTTCTAATCTTTCAATACTTTCTATTTTAAAATCTCTATTTAAAACACTGTTAAACACATGTCTGAGCACTAGACTTGGGCTTTGTGCTGCCCTTCTATGGGGCAAATTCAGATGACTCTGGAGGTTATTTTTATTTATTTATTTTAATTAAATTTTATTTTTAATCAGAGGATAGTTACTTTACAATATTGTGATGGTTTCTGCCATACATCAACATGAATCAGCTATAGGTATACATATGCCCCCTCCCTCTAGACACCGTAAGGGGGCTTCCCTGGTGGCCCAGTGGTAAAGAATACCCCTGCAAATGCAGGAGACATGAGTTCAGCCCCTAATCCAGAAAGATCCCGCATGCCTCAGAGCAACTAAGCCTGTGCCACAACTACTGAGCCTGTGCTGTAGAGCCTGAGCCCTGCAACAAGAGAAGCCACCACAATGATAGAGTAGCCCCTGCTCACTGCAGCTAAGGAACAGTCATGCAGCAGTGAAGACTCAGCACAACCAGAAGACAAATAGAAAAGAAGGCAACGTTAAAAAACACACCATGGGTGAATGCAGGAAGAGGCAGATTTCAGATCAATACAAAAAAGGCCTTTATAACTGATAGTGAAGTGAAAGTCGCTCAGTCATGTCCGATTCTTTGCGACCCCACTGACTATACAGTCCATGGAATTCTCCAGGTCAGAATACTGGAGTGGGTAGCCGTTCCTGTCTCCAGGGGATCTTCCCAACCCAGGGATCGAATCCAAGTCTCCTGCATTGCAGATAGATTCTTTACCAGCTGAGCTACCAGGGAAGCCCGCTTTACATATTCTGGATACAGATCTCTTTGATAAACATTAGCAAAAGTTCTGTCTGTGGGTTTTCTTCTCACTTTCTTGATGTTATCAATTGCAGCACAAAGTTTTTCACCATGATGTATTCGAATTTATTTTTCTTGTGGTCTTAGTATCCTATATAAGATAACTAAGTCACAAAGTAATTTTTTTTTCCTAAGAGGTTGAGAGTTGTAGTTTTATACTTAAGTGTATGATTGTTTAGAATTGATTTTTGCATAATGTGTGAGGTAGAGGTCCAACTTCACTCTTTTGAGTGTGGATATCCGGTTTCATAGCATCACTTTTTCAAAAGATTGTTTTTCCCTCAATTAATTTTCTTATCACTTCTGTTGAAACGTAGTGGAACTGACCATAAATTTTTTTCTATGATTCCATTCCATTGATCTCTATTTCTGTTGTTATGTTAGCACTATACAGTTTTGATTACTGTAGCTTTGTAGTAAGTATTGAAATTGAAAGTGTGAGGTCTTTAAATTTGTTGTTCTTTTTCAACACCATTTTGGTCCCTGGCCTATCCATGTAACTTTTAGGATCAGCTTATATTTCTCAAAAATATTGAGTTAGGATTTTGATAGAGGTTGTTTTGAATCAGTAGATCAATTTGTGGAGTATTACCATTAACAGTGGAGAAGGCGATGGCACCCCACTCCAGTACTCTTGCCTGGAAAATTTCACGGACAGAGGAGCCTGGTAGGCTGCAGTCCATGGGGTCACGAAGAGTCGGACACAACTGAGCGACTTCCCTTTCACTTTTCACTTTCATGCATCGGAGAAGGAAATGGCAACCCACTCCAGTGTTCTCGCCTGGAGAATCCCAGGGACAGTAGAGCCTGGTGGGCTGCCGTCTATGGGGTCACACAGAATCGGACACGACTGAAGTGACTTAGCAACAACCATTAACAATATTCAGTCTTAGAACCATGAACATGAAATGCCTTTACATTTATTTAGATCTTTAATTCAACAGTTTTTGTATTTTTTCAGAGTACAAGTCTTGAAGTGCCTTTGTTGAGTTGATTCCCATGTGTTTTAATCTTTTTTAAAGTTCCTCATGTAAGGGGGGAAAGCTTTCCGTTTTTCTTCATTAAGTACAATAGTAGCTGTTGGGTTTTTGTACATGCCCTTTCTCAGTTTCATTTAAATTTTCTAATATATTGCCATAGAGTTGTTTATAGTATTCCTTTATGACTCTCTCTATTTCTGCAAGTGCTATAGTGATGTCTTCTTTCATTATTGATTTTAATAATTTGAGTCTTCTCATTTTTGGTCAGTCTAGCTAAAGTTTTATCAATTTGGTTGATCTTTTCAAAGAATTCAACTTTTAGTTTTGTTGATTGTCTCTATTTTTAATTATTTTTTAAAGTTTATTTTTAATTGAATGATGGTTGCTTATAATATTGTGTTGGCTTCTGCCATACATCAACTTGAGTCAATAGGTACATATATGTCCCCTGTCTCTTGAACTTCCCTCCCACCTCCCACTCCTTTAATTCTTTATTTTACTTCCACTCTAGTGTTTATTATTTGATTCCTTTTGCTTTCTTTGGGTTTAGTTTCCCATTAAAATTCTAGTTTCTTAAGGTGGAAGGCAAAGTAGCTGATTTGAAATCTTTAAATATAATCATTTACAATATTATTTTTACTCTAAGCATTATTTTAGGTGCATCCTATAAGTTGTATGTTGTGTTTCCATTTTCATTCATCTCAGAATTTTTTCCTTTTTATTTCTTCTTTCATCTGTTTGTTATTTAGGAATGTGTAATTTAATTTCCACTTATTTATGAATTTCTTAAATATTCTGCTGTCTGTAATATAGTACCGTTGTGGTCGGAGAACATTCTTTGTATGGCATTAGTCCTTTTAAATTTACTGAGGATTGTTTTATGACTTAACTGCTCTATGAAAATGTTTTATGATCTGCCCTAAAAAATATAATATGTGTACTTGAAAAGTATATGCACTTTTTTAGAAGTATATGTATTTTCTTGCCTGTGGAGTATTCCATAGATGACTATGAGGTATAATCACTTCATAGTTGAAGTATTGCACTTTTTCTTGGTTTTCTAACTTGTATCGATTATTGAAAGTGTGGTATTGAAGTTTCCAGTTGATTGTTGAGTTATTGTTTACTCGATTCTGTCAGTTTTGCTTTGTGCATTTTGGTGTTTTGATATAAGATGCATGTATGTTTATAATCATTTTGTCTTCCCAATGGATTGATCCTCTTACCATTATAAAATGTATTTCTTTGTCTCTAGTAACAACTTCTGTTTTAAAGATTATATTGCCTGATGTTGGTGTAGCTGCTCCAAATATCTTTGAATTAATGCTTACAGAGTATCTCAATTAGCTTCCTTTTGCTTTCAGCCTCTTTGGTCTTTGAGTTTAGTGTGTGTCTTGTAAACAGCATATAGTTGACTCATATTTTTCCCCATTCTTCCAAATGTAAATGGAGTGTTTAATCTATTTACATTTAATTCAGTGACTAATAACTAATAAAATAGGATTTTACTGTGTGATTTTTCTTTTTATTTCCTCTACAATTGTTGCTTTCTTTTGTGTTAAATATTTTCTAGTTTACTGTTAATTGCCCAGGTCATTTCTTTGATTATATCTTTTGAATTGTGTTCTTACTGTTTATAGTAAGGATTACACTTACCATTTTAATTTCTGACAATCTAGTTCAAATTAAAACTAATTAATTTCAGTAGTATTCAGAAAATTGCTCTTGTAAATCTCCCTGTCATTCCTTTTTACCACTACTGTCATATATTGCATCATATATTATAAACCTATAATTCAATTTTATAATTCTTGCTTTATTTTATCATCTCTTAGATATTACAAAAACATTTATTCTTTTGTATATTTTCCTGTGGAATTACATTTACCAGTGGTCTTCATTTATTCATGTGGATTCAAATTACCTTTTACTGTCCTTTTCAGACTTAAAGAATCCCTTTAGCATTTCTTCCAAGATAGATCTGCTAGTGACAGATTCCGTCAGAGTTTATCTGTGCGTGCTAATTCAGTTCGGTTTTGTGCAGTTCTTTGCGACCCTATGGGCTGTAGCCCACCAGGCTCCTCTGTCCATGGGATTCTCCAGGAAAGAATACTCAAGTGGATTGCCTTGTCCCCCTTCAGGGGATCTTCTCGACCCAGGGATCGAGCGCATGTCTCTTACATGTCCTGCATTGGCAGATGGCTTCTTTACCACTAGTGACACCTGGGATTATCTGTGAATGTCTTAATATCCTCTTCATTGTAAAGCAGAGTTTAGCTGGATATAGAATTCTTGGTTAATAATTTTTTTCTTTCAACACTTAAGAGGTGTCATTTCACAAGGATTCTTTAAACATGATGCCACTTTTCTGTTAATACTTTCAGGATTTTCTTTTTGTCTTTGACTTTGGTCAGTTTGGCATGTCTAGGTGTAACTCTCTGTAAATTCTACTTGCAGTTTGTTGAGCATCATGGATGTATGGATTAATATTTTACATAATATTCAGGAAGTTTAAGACAATTATTTCTTTAGTATTTTCCGCTCCTTTCTTTTTCTGTGCAACTCACATTATGTGTATATAGGTCTCTTTGATGGTGTCCCACAGACATCTGACGTGCTGTTAATTTTTCTTTGTTCTTTTTTCTTATCCACAAACTGAATAATCTAGTGATTTGTCTTTAGGGTCACTGTTTATTCTGCTAGCTTACATCTGTAGTTGAACCCCTACAGTGACTTGTTTGTGTAATTTTTGCACCTTTTAACACCAGAACTTTGATTATTTTTCTATTTCTCTTTATTGGTACTGTCTATTTGATGAAACATCATTTTCACACTTTCTTTTAATTCTCTAGACATTGTTCCATTAGTTTTTAAACATATTTACAATAGCTGATTTAAAGTATGTGTCTTTTGTTGCTCAGTTTCTCAGTTGTGTCCAGTTCTTTGTGACCCCATGGACCATAGCACGCCAGGCTTCCCTGTCCCTGACCATATCCCAGAATTGGCCCAAATTCATGTCCATTGCATTGGTGATGCCATCCAGCCATCTCATCCTCTGATGCCATCTTCTCCTTCTGCCCTCAATCTTTCCCACCATCAGAGACTTTTCCAATGAATTGCCTGTTAGCAGCAGGTGACCAAAATACTGGAGTTTCAGCTTCAGCATCAGTCCTTCCAATGAATGTTCAGGGTTGATTTCCTTTAAGATTGACTGGTTTGATCGCCTCACTGTCCAAGGGACTCATAGGAGTCTTCTCCAGCGCTGCAGTTTGAAGGCATCAATTCTTTGATGCTCTGCCTTCTTTACAGTCCAGCTCTCATAACCATATGTGACCACTGGGAAGACCATAGCCCTTGTCATACAGACCTTTGTCAGCAGAGTAATGTCTCTGCTTTTCAACATACTGTCTATAGGTTTGTCATAGCTTTCCTGCCAAGAAGCAATCATCTTCTGATTTCACGGCCACAGTCACCATTCACAGTGATTTGGAAGCCCAAGAAGAGGAAATCTGTCACTACTTCCACATTTTCCCCTTCTATTTGCCATGAACTGATGGGGCTTAATGCCATGATCTTAGTTTTTTTTAATATTCAGTTTTCAGCCAGCTCTTTCACTCTCCTCCTTCACCCTCATCAAGAGGCTCTTCAGTTCCTCTTCACTTTCTGCCATTAGGGTGATATCATCTGCATATCTGAGGTTGTTGATGTTTCTCCTAGCAATCTTGATTCCAGCTTGTAACTCATCCAGCCCGGAATTTCTCATGATGTGCTCAGCATATAGGTTAAATAGAGTGACAACAGACAGCCCTGTCGTACTTCTTTCTTAATCCTGAACCAGTCAGTTGTTCCATACAGGGTTCTGACTGTTGCTTCTTGACCTATATACAAGTATCTCAGAAGACAGGTAAGATGGTCTGATATTCCCATCTCTGTAAGAGATTTCCACAGTTTGTTATGATCCACACAGTCAAAGGCTTTATCATAGTCAGTGAAACAGAGGTAGATGTTTTTCTGAAACTCCCTAGCGTTCTATATGATCCAGTGAGTGTTGACAATTTGATCTCGGGTTCCTCTGCCTTTTCTAAACCCTGCTTGGATGTCTGGAAGTTCTTGGTTTGCATAATGCTGAAGCTTAGCATGCAAGATTTTAAGCATGAGGAGATGAGTGGAATTGTCCACTGGTTGGAGAAGACTCTTGAGAGTCCCTTGGACTGCAAGGAGATCCAACCAGTCCATTCTGAAGGAGATTAGCCCTGGGATTTCTTTGGAAGGACTGATGCTAAAGCTGAAACTCCAGTACTTTGGCCACCTCATGCGAAGAGTTGACTCATTGGAAAAGACTCTGATGCTGGGAGGGATTGGGGGCAGGAGGAGAAGGGGACGACAGAGGATGACATGGCTGAATGGCATCACTGACTCGATGGACGTGAGTCTGAGTGAACTCCGGGAGTTGGTGATGGACAGGGAGGCCTGGTGTGCTGCGATTCATGGGATCGCAAAGAGTTGGACATGACTGAGCGACTGATCTGATCTGATTTTGAACATTCTTTAGTACTGCCCTTCTTGGAAATTGGGATGAGGATTGACCTTTTCCTGTGGCCAGGGTTTCAGTCCTGTGGCCACTTCTGGGTCTTCCAGATTTCCTGACATATTGAGTGTAGCACTTCGATAACATCATCTTTTAGGGTTTTGAATAGCTCTACTGAAATTCCTTTGCATCCACCTGCGTTATGGACAGTGGAGCTTCCTAAGGCCCACCTCACTTCCCACTCCAAAATGTCTGGCTCTGGGTGACTGACCATCCCATCATGGTTATCCAGTTCATTAAGATTTTTTTTGTACCGTTCTGTGTATTCTTTCCATCTCTTCTTGTTCTCTTCAGCTTCTACTAGGCCTCTACCATTTCTGTCCTTTATCGTTTTTTTCTTTAAAAGACCAAAAGTCTGTGTCTATTAAGTCCAAAATTTGGGCTTTCTCAAGAACATTTTCTCTTGGCTGCTTTTTTTTCCCCCTGTTTGTGATATTTTCCTGCTTCTTTACATGTGTCATGACTTTTTGTAGAAAACCATACAGTTAAATAATGTATTGGAATAGATCTAACATCAGATAGATATTTATTTTTTGCTAGGTTTTTGTTAATTTTTTTCTTGTTGCTTGTTACTTGTTTACTGTCTTTTCTGATATAATCTTGTAGATTCTATATTGTTGCCAGTGTATGGATACTAAGTTCTCTGGCGGCATTTTAAAAATTCTTTTATTTTTAATCTGGACTTCCCTGATAGCTCAGTTGGTAAAGAATCTGCCTACAGTACAGTAGACCCCAGTTCGATTCCTGGGTCAGGAAGGTCTGCTGGAGAAGGATAGGCTACCCACTCCAGTATTCTGGCCTGGAGAATTCTGTGGACTGTGTTGTCCATGGGGTCACAAAGAATCGGACACGACTGAGTGACTTTCGCTTCACTTTTAATTTTAGGATTCACCCTGTATCAACACAATTTAGTTATCAGCCAGTGACTTAGCAAAGTTTCTTAAATGCCTAGGGGATCTTTGTGAGAAGGCATGCCTTCAAACTTGTTTATAAGACAGTCTTAGCTTTTACTTCCATTTTGTGCAGGGTTTCAAGCCCAGCTGTGAATGAGTTCATGGGAACTTCTCTTTTCCAAATCTTTCTTGGGTCACCTTTTATGCCCTAGAAATATGTCAGAGCTTTTCAAAGTCTCTTGTGGTCCTCTAGTTTCCCCAAGATTTCCTTTTACATTTCTGGTCAGGTTCTTGTTTACCCAACTGAAATCCTAGCCTTAGGTACCTGCCATGTTACCACCCAGGTGCTACTGCTTTGAGAATACTCCAGGGGATTGTTGCTGTTCACTCACTCAGTTGTGTCCAATTCTTTGTGACCCTATGGACTGCAGCATGCCAGGCTTCCTTGTCCTTCACTATCTCTCTGAGTTTGTTCAAACTCACATCCATTCAGTTGATGATGCCATCCAACCGTTTCATGCTCTGTCGCCCCATTCTCTTCTTGCCTTCAGTCTTTCCCAGCATCAAGGTCTTTTCCAGTGAGTCGGATTTTTGCATCAGGTAGCCAAAGAATTGGAGCTTCTGCTTCAGTAAGAGTCATTCCAGTGAATATTCAGGGTTGATTTCCCTTAGGATTAACTGGTTTGATCTCCACGCAGTCCAAGGGACTTTCAAGAGTCTTCTCTAACACCACAGTTTGAAAGTATCAATTCTTCGACTCTCAGCCTTTTTTATGGTCCAACTCTCACATTCATACATGAAAAACTATAGTTTTGACCATATGAACCTTTGTCGACAAAGTGATGTCTCTGCCTTTTAAAAGGCTGTCTTGATTGGCCATAGCTTTTCTTCCAGGAAGCAAGCGTCTTTTAATTTCATGACTGCAGTCACCATCCGCAGTGATTTTGGAGCCCAAGGAAATAAAGTCATTCACTGTTTTCATTGTTTCCCTGTCTATTTGCCATGAAGTGATGGAACTGGATGCCATGATCTTAATTTTTTGGATGCTGAGTTTTAAGCTAGCTTTTTCACTCTCCTCTTTCACTTTCATCAAGAGACTCTTTAGTGCCTCTTCACTTTCTGCCATGAGGGTGGTGTCATCTGCCTATCTGACGTTATTGATATTTCTCCCAGCAATCTTGATTCTAGTTTGAACTTCACCCAGTCCAGCATTTTGCATGATGTACTCTGCACGTAAGTTAAATAACCAGGGTGACAATATATATACTCCTTTCCCAATTTTGAACCAGTCTGTTGTTCCATGTCCAGTTCTAACTATTGCTTCTTGACCTGCATACAGATTTTTCAGGAGGCAGGTAAGGTGGTCTGATATTCTCATCTCTTTCAGAATTTTCCAGTCTGTTGTGATCCAGACAGTCAAACGCTTGAGCATAGTCAGTGACATGAAGTAGATGCTTTTCTGGAATTCCCTTGCTTTTTCTATGACCCAACAGACGTTGGCAGTTTGATCTCTAGTTCCTCTGCCTTTTCTGAATCTGGAGGTTCTCGGTTCGTGTACTGTTGACGCCTAGCTTGAAGGATTTTGAGCATTATTACCTTGTTAGCATATAAAATCGGAGAAGGCAATGGCACCCCACTCCAGTACTCTTGCCTCGAAAATCCCATGGACGGAGGAGCCTGGTAGGCTGCAGTCCATGGGGTCACTAAGAGTCAGACACAACTGAGTGACTTCACTTTCACTTTTCACTTTCATGCATTGGAGAAGGAAATGGCAACCCACTCCAGTGTTCTTGCCTAGAGAATCCCAGGGACGGGGGAGCCTGGTGGGAGGCCGTCTATGGGGTCGCACAGAGTCAGACACGACTGAAGCGACTTAGCAGCAGCAGCAGCATGTAAAGTGACTGCAATTGTGTGTAGTTTGAACATTGAACTCGGGAGGGATAGGTTTTTAATTTTTCCTCTAATAAGTTGAGTTCTGTGTCAAATCAAATACTGACTGCCCCCTGAGAATAGAGATTTTTCCAGAGAGCTGGTTGTTCATACAAAATATTGACTGTGCTCTAGGGATGATGCTTTTAATGTAGCTCTGAAAGAGGTCTGTCCTTTCTGTTGGCTACCAGGCTCCTTTTTTTTTTTTTTTTTGCAGCTATGATGCCACTAAGCTGGGGAGAAAAGGGAGTGGGAACAGCCTGAAGATAAAATGGTGGAGCGCACGCTGTCTTACTGAGGTTCAAAGTGTCTCTTAGACAACTTTTGGGTTTTTTTTTTTTTTTTTTTTTCATTTGGCTTTATCTAATTTTCAGAGTTTTGAAATGGTTGGATTAGTTATTTCACCAGTATTTTTTATTGTTTGTGTGGGACAGTTTGTGAAGGTTCTTGTCTTGCCATTGCAAACGTCTGTCACCTCTAGGATTCTGTGTACGTTAAAGAATAATGGCAAAGAGAAACCAAAGAAGAGCCTCTCTAAGAGAAACGTTACCCCTTTTCTTCCAGCTTTGTCTTTTTCAGCATCTCTGTCCTGTCTTTAGGTACTCTCTCCAAACCCCCATAGTGGTCTCTTTGTGATGATTTATTGTAGTGAGGAGACTCCTTTCTGAGGCCCCTGGGCACACGTAGATTCAATTTGCAGCTCTGCAGGAGTAGGCAAGACACTGACTTTTCTTGAGCCTCCATTTCCTCATATAAATTGGTGATCCTCGTAGAATCACAATGAAGATTAAAGGAGAAAACATTTAACAAATTTACACCAAACCTGTACATACTAGGTACACAATAAATTATTAATATAATATACAATTTATTGGGCTTCCCTTGTAGCTCAGTCGGTACAGGATCTGCCTGCAGTGCAGGAGACCTGGGTTCGATCCCTGGGTTGGGAATATCCCCTGGAGAAGGAAATGGCAACCCACTCCAGTATCCTTGCCTGCAAAATCTCATGGACAGAAGAGCCTGGTGGGCTGCAGTCCATGGAGTCGCAAAGAGTCGGACATGACTGAGCAACTAACACGAACTTGGTTCTTTTACTTCATCCCTTCTTACTGACCTGTCATATTGAGTTATGGTATAAAAATAGTAATTAAGGGGTTTATGAAAGTAACTAATAGAAAAAAGATAATGAAAAGAGGACCATGTCTTTCCTTTGCTGTGTGATCTTATGCAAGTTATTTAGTCACTTTGAGCATTAGTTTCCTTGCCTTTTAAATGAGAACACTATAACAGTATGTGTCTCTGTTACAGTAGATTCTCTGTTCATTGAGAATCAGATGAGTTCATGACATTGAGGAAGCTTTGCACCATGCACACACTACAAAAATACAGTGGTCTTTAATTTATGAAGATAAGTGCCTGGCTCTTGAATTAGCTTCATGGGATTAAATTTAGTGTTGTTTCTTCTCAAAAAATATAAACACAAAAATGTAAAATAAATTGTTTTTATTTGTGGCACCATTTCCCTCCATCCCTTGAGTAAGACAAGTATTTTGTCATATTTATTCATGTGTTGCAGATGACATTTATTCTTCATAGAGTTTGGATTTAATATTTTCATTTTGTTATTCACTTTGTGATTTAGGCTAAAACAGAAGAAAAAGTCATTTATGAACACTGTAGCAGTCAAAATATGTATGTGAACATAGCAATAAATACTCTTAAGAAGCTGAGAGACCAAGGTAAATTCTTTTCAATTAAATAGTAAGATAAACACTTGTGATTAACACCTAACACTGAACGTGTTTTCTTCATTAGCAGGGTTGTTTTTAGATATTCAATGAAGTGTATGTTTTAAATATTCTCTGAAGTAAAATGTGCAGGTGGCATTTTTTGTTGTTGAAAATAACCAGTTAGATTTGAAATTAGCCGTGTAAATATAACCTCACTGATGAGATTATCACTGATATATTTATATTTGATTTCTGAATATAAAAATAACTCACCTCCATGTGGAAGAGTAGTTCTGAACTTTTAAAAAATCATTATTGTCTGCCTAATAAACCTATTTTTTTCTACCTCCCCCAGTAAAATTAAGTACTGAGTGATAATGTTTTGTCAGTTAAGGAGTTTTGGAGAGCCACATACCATTGTGATATCTAAGATTTTTCTCATTCCTCAAGAGCCAATTTTACTCCTTTGGAAACAGTATGATACCCATTGAGAATACATGGCAATGAGTTCAAATAATACAGAAAAGCATCTTTTTTAAAACAAAACAAAACAAAGACAGCTGTCTTCCAGATCTCTCATACCTACCCTTCTTTACATGACTACAGAGATGTGTATAATATTAATGAATACAATCATTTTATGTATAGTATGTCTCACTTTTCTTAGGTATCATAAAAGTCTTTAGTCAGCTAATCTGGAATCCATGTTCATACTTAGATCTATATCATACTTTCTATGGACTGTATGAAACTCTACATTGTATAGAACCTATATTGTAAATATTCCGTTATATGGAATCTGTAATATGGATCAACCAAACACTTTTGGATAGTTAGATTGCTCATATTTTTCGAGTATAAACTCTGTGATAAATATATGTGACCTTATTTAAACCTGAGCTTGTGCTAGCAGAAAAGGTCTGTCTGCATGTTTAAAATTGGTAAATATTGTTAACCACCCCAGAAAGGGTTTGCCCATTTAATTTCCCTACCAATAATGAAGTATATGGTTTTCCTTACATCTTGCCAAACTTTCTCATTTATCCTGTTTCAAAAAGTGTGAAGATATAGTAAAAAAAAAAAAAAAAAACAGTTATCTTAGTATTTTTAATTACTATGAAGTTGAAGACCTTTATTTCTCTTTTTATAAATTTGCTCTTTGCATCCTTCTGCCCCCACGTCCACTTTTTAAATTGTTCTGTGCATTCGGGACAGCCTATTCCGTGTGCTCTTTTACTATGCTGCAGATACTGTCTTCAGTTTGGCACTTGTGTGTCAGCCTTATTTATAAAGTTTTTTTTTTTTTTTTATAATATAGAAGTTATTTTCACAATGTAGTCAATCCCTTCTTTCTGGCTTCTGGGTTTTGTGTCATGCTTTGAAAAGCTATTCCATTCTCAAGAATATAAAAACTGTTCCTCAGTGACCATTTCTTTATGGCATTTTTTTAATGTACAGTACTTTAAGTAGACATAAATACATGTATTAAAATACAAGATCTTAGATTAATATTTTCATGGCATTCTAGCTTTTCTCCCTTTTTCTCATGTTAAATATAGCACACAGAAATAAAACATGCAGGTCTAAATACATAGTATAAATATTCCCAATGAAAATAGAGATGGTTTGCAAGCTGTTACAGTTGTGGTAAATGATGATGTAAAACCCATTCCCTTATATGGAATCTATAATACAGATCAGCCAACACATTTGGTTACTCAAATGGCTCAAATTTAAACATACTCTATCCAGGAGTCAAAATGTATTCATTTTAGCAAATGTGATACCCTGACCTTTTTAGTAGTTGAGTAGATTTAACTTTTTCCCAGTTTGGAATTGATTCTGAAGATGTTTGTTCTCACAGGCTGGTTGGATGTTTTAAAATGAAAAGAAATATCTTACTACACTAGAGACATTTTTATGTTCTGTATGTTTTTATGAAGTAGACAAAAGTAATTCATCATCTCAGGAGAAAAGATCCTGTGTGTTTTAGATATGTCTGGAAGCAATGATGATAATAAGACAACTGGATTGAAAAAGAATGAAACGAAAAATGGTAAGCTTACTGTGATAATGATACGCCTTTGTAATTGTGACTTTAAAGGGAAAGTAAATTTGGTTTACTACAGCTTTTAAATTATTATGAAGGATCAACTGCATACTTTGTACATGTATATCCTTTTTAAAAATTAGTATAAATTGGGGATGAAAAAGTGGACTTTTAAATAATATTTGGGTTGAATTCTCAACTTTTTTTTTTTTTTTTTTGTAGTTAATGTATGTCTAGTTAGTAAGTAGTGCTGCTTAAATTTTCAAATTGTACCTGCATTGGAATACCTGGAAATCTTCTTAAAAATGCAGATTCCGATCAGTAGGTCTGAATACAGTTTCAAAATCTGAATTTAGAATAAGAAAGAAGGTAGAGAAAATATTTGAATTTGGTTGTGTTTTTATTAAAACAGATGGCTGTGCTTCTCTTTAAAAAAATGTCTCCTATGTAAGGATTGAAACAATGTTGATGCTTTTAGAATCTCCCAGTCCTTTTCATAACAAAAGGATTTAAAGCAACTTTTAAAAGAGTTTGCTAAAGAGTGTCTAGTAAATTCTGCTAGAGTTTTTAGAAATAGAGTAACCTTGAAAGTTCATTGGAGTGAGGGCATCTGGGACTGGGTTACTGATGTTGGAAAGAGATTCTTTTTGAACTTGAACTCTTTTGCCCTTGTGAGAGTCATCATTTTCCCCACTATCTCCTGCTTATAAGCTTTTGTACTATTCTTATCTGAGTAAATATTAAGAATTGTTAAGATTTCAAGCCAGAAAACCTAGGTGTACCAACTGTGCTGTGTGACTCGGTCACGTGTCGTGACTTTTCTGAACCTCATTTAACTCATCTGTAAAAATGAAGTCAGTTCACATGCCGTTCTGGGTTAATATAAAGTTTATTTTTATTTATTTAGATTCCACTTTTTTTTTTTTTTTTTTTCATTTTTTGGCTGTGCCTCGTGGCAGGCGTGCAGGATCCTAGTCTCGCCTACCAGGGATTGAATCCACACCCACTGTACCGAGAGTGCAGAGTCTTAAGCACAGGACCAACCAAGGAAGTCTCTAGTGTAAAGTTTAAATCAGTGTCCTTAGAATGGGTTTTGGTGTATTTAATATGCACCAGCTATTACTGATGTAATTCTTACTTTACCATCTGCTTCCCAAAGCTTAGGACATCACGTGGTCCAGGGAACAATATTGATTTGTTGTTGTTATTAAAGGATACAAAGACGTGGACTCTTTGAGGCTATCATCTTACTTAAGTTAATCAGAATTCTGCTATTTCATATCCAAAAGGGTTGACAGACTCTAACCTTACCATCTCTTAAAAAAAGGAAAAAAATGCTATTTAAATTGTATTGAATGGCTTTTCTTTTTCTCTTAGGACTCACAGGAATTATGCTCTACAGACATCTTAAAGACTACCTTCTAACTGAAGAACAGTTACGAGAAAATAACTACCCCCAGCCCAACCCTGAAAAACCAGGGAGTATTCTTTTAAACCCAGGCACGACAAAAACTTGTGTAAATGATCGTAAGTATATGGATCTGAAAATTACCCTTTCTGTGTACTGAGACTGGAGCCATAAGAGTCCCAGTGTTCTGATATTTTCCGATGAACACAAGAATTGTGGCCAGCATCATTAAACTGCAGGTAGAAACATAACTGCCTTTCGTTTGCTTTCCCTTTTCTGTTTCATTTTGTTCTGAGTCTCTAAGTGCTTTATGTACCTAATCAATTTTACTAAGTCTTCTTAGTAACCATTTTCAGGTAAGTGCTATTACTACCTCCCTTTATACCAGTGAGGAAACTAAGGGTTAGGGAGGTCAAATTATTTCAGAGTTCACTCAGGAAGTAAGTGGGAGAACCAGGATTTGAACCCAAGGAGTCTGACTGACGCTTCTGCTTCATATGTATCCCTGTACATATGTAGGCAGTGCTGTATTCTGTATACTTCGTACCCTTTCACTAGGAATTCTTATAAAAAGACTTACAATTACTCTTATTATTTTATATTTTCTCCAAATATTTTCTCCATACTTAATGTATTTATACCTATTTCCTCCCCTTGCAAAAAAGAGAGAGCAAGGGAGTATTTAATATTAACACAACTGTCAAATCTTAGGCCCATCAGAGTTTGAAATGCACTTATATAAATATTTTTCATCGGTTAGAAGATATTTATCTTCATCTTTTATGTCTTTGGAACTTGTGTCTTGGGATTATTTTCACCATTTGTTTTCCCTTCTCTTTAAATCCTCTCATTGGAAGGCAGTACACTTAACGGTTAAGAACCTGGACTCGGAAGGAGGACGTCGGGCAGATCTGGGCCGGGATGTTGAATCAGTCACAAGTGACCCTCCCAGCCTCTGAATAATGAGATGACGGTCGCTACCCCCATCGGGTTCATGAGAGTCCATTAAAACTGTGCAGCTGAGCCGCTTGGCACAGTGCTTGCTTCATAATCTCATAAAAGGCACTCACATAAGAGTTGTCACCATCATCATCACCATCAGAGCCAGCTTGAGGGTCATTAATGAAAAACAAGTATTCATAAATGGGTCCAGGGACTTCCGTGGCCGTCCAGTGCTGGGTGTTCGGGTTTGAGCCCTGCTTGGGGATCTAAGGTCCCACACGTCACACGAACATGAGCAAGAAAATTAAGACAGAAATGGGTCTAGTGAAAAAGCCCAGATATACTCTCAGTGACTTAAACAGATCTCTGTGTCTAAAAGGAAGGCACGGGTCCTAATTCAGGAGTTACTGTGTACTAGTGAAAGTGAAATTCGCTCAGTCATGTCCGACTGTGCGACCCCATGGACTGTAGCCCCATGGAATTCCCAGGCAGGAATACTGGAGTAGGAAGCCATTCCCTTCTCCAACTATGTACTAGAGTAGATGACAATTCAAGCTGGTGACAGTCAGGTTGTGGTGCTGCAACCACAACTGCCTGGTGGAGGGTTGACTGTGGAGTCAGGAGAAGGCCTGTTCTGAGCCATGTCATTCCTGACGCAGGAGATGGCTCAGCTGTAAGCACTCCTTCACACAGTCCTGTTCTTTCCCTGGTACTTCGTGATCATGCTGAGTCTGTGCTCATGCCAGGATCAGGAATGCAGAGGCAAGGCCCTGCACTCAGGTCCTCGTTTTTCCTGCCATCTCTTCAGGAACAATTCTCCTGTTCTAGCTTCTAGGAAGACCTGCTGTCGATGTGGGAAGATCTACGGTGTGACTTCTACAGGCAGACACAGCAGGACAGAGGAATGTCACTACCACTTTGGCCGAGTGTTGAGTCATAAAGGTGAGTATCTGGTTCTGTTTCATTTATTTGACAAGCCGAGCCGGTGCCAAATCAGTAGAAAGGTGGGATATTCATTTCAATATGTATTTTTAAATACAACCTGGTAGAGAGAAACTGTTGATTATGAAGTTTCCATTGTACACACCCACTTCTGGGCATCACTTAACTTAGCTGGAGCTCGCTGGCTCAAGAGGCATGTCTGTGACTACTCTTCTGCCCTTTTAGGACCTCAATTCAAGCTGCTGGGGCTTGCCAGGTGGCGCTAGCAGTAAAGAATCCTCCTGCCAATGAAGGAGGCATAAGAGACTTGGGTTCCATCCGTGGGTTGGGAAGATCCCCTGGAGGAGGGGAAATGGCAACCCACTCCAGCATTCTTGCTTGGAGAGTCCCATGGACAGAGGAGCCTGGTAGGCTATAGTCCATAGGGTCACAAAGAGTCACACCTGAGCTTACCATACATATCAGGCAGTTACCTGTTGACTTTACCCACTTCTCACAGGCCAGCATTAGAGTAATTTTGTTGCTAATAGCTTCAATTCCTTGCCCCACCCCGCCCTGAGAGAGAAGGAACACACACTTGATTCCCCAGCCTGGCCCCCATTTTCCCCTGCAGCACAGTAAACTCCCAACAGCCCCCTCAGATGGTGATTTTTCCTACTCGAACCAAAAAACCTGGGCACGGTCATCATCATCTCCCTCTGGCACACTCTTTCTTTTAACATTTTTATTTATTTATCCATCCATCTGTTTAGAATGCAAGGGTTTTTCTTTGTGCCACGTGGCTTGTGGGATCTTAGTTCTCTGACTGGGGATTAAACCCTGGGGCCACAGCTGAGTCCTAACCACTGGGCCGCCAGGGAATCCCCTGGTGAGCCCTGTCATCTCAGAGTGGCCACATCCCACTTACTTTACCTCAGAAGCATCTCTTCTGCCCCACTGCCCGCCGCCCCCCCCCCCCCCACTGCCCCTGCCAGAACCACACCACCCTCACTTCCATCCTAAACTGCTGCAGCGTCCTTCTAGGCTCACTCCATCTGCTATGCCTTTTCCGGTATTCACTGCCCCTCCCCAGTCTATTTCTCACCCAGCAACCCCGAGAATAATTTTTACATCACAGTTCTGTTTACCTCACTCCTCTGCTTTCATGAACGTTCTTCAGTAACTTTGTCAACCCTGCCAGATTTGACCTCTACCCCGATGCCAGATCTTGTACCCTTTCCATGGTTATCTTCATGCCACACTGGCCACCTCAAAAGGTACCTTCTAACCTGCTGTCTCCTGTCCCTTTCGCACAGCTGGTTTCCTCTCATCGTTTGTTGTTGATCAGTCGCTAAGTCATGTCCGAATCTTGTGACCCCATGGACAGCTGCACACCAGGCTTTCCTGTCCTTTACTATCTCCTGGAGCTTGTTAACACTCATGTCCAGTGAGTCGGTGATGCCCTCCAACCATCTCATCCTCTGTTGCCCCTTCTCCTCCTGCCCTCAGTCTTTCCCAGCATCAGTTTTGTTTTGTTTTTTCCCAGTGGGTCAGCTCTTTGCATCAGGTGGCCAAAATATTGGAGCTTCAGCTTCAGCACCAGACCTTCCAATGAATATTCAGGGTTGACTTCCTTTAGGATTGACTGGTTTGATCTCCTTGCTGTCCAAGGGACTCTCAAAAATCTTCTCCAGCACCACAAATCTCATTCCTTAGGTCTCTGCTTAAATATGATCTCCTCAAGGTTCTTTCCCAACCCCATGATCTAAAATAGTTCCTCCTTCCTAAATGGGAAGGAAATCTAAAAAGAGGGAATATATGCATACATATAACTGATTCAGTTTGCTGTACAGCAGATGTGCTAGCCCAACACTGTAAAGCAACTGTAATAAAAGTTAAATAGGTTGTCCCTCTTCTATCACAACATGCTGTCAGTGGCTTTGGTAGCACATGACTGCATTTTGTAATGATTTAGTAATTTATCTGCTGTGCCTGAAAGACTGCAAGGTTTTGGAGGGTCCATCCCTCTTTTTTTCTCCCCATCATCAGGCTGTCACTTAGCTTGGTACCTAATACAGGCTGTAGGTGTATATAGATGGTGAACAGATGAATCATTTATGTAGATATAGACACGAGTAGAAATGCTATTATCATAATAAGTGGTATGAATAAAAGTAGGGCAGAGGAAGTAGAGAGGAACAGTGGATATGATTGTATTACAGAAGAAATATAAGAACAAATAATGTAGTGAAGATTCCCAGCTGGCTTAGTGGTAAAGAATCCACCTGCCAATGTAGGAGACGAGGGTTTGATCCCTGGGTTGGGCAGATCCCCTGGAGAAAGAAATGGCAACCCATTCTAGTATTCTTGTCTGCGAAATCCCATGGACAGAGGAGCCTGGCAGGCTACAGTGGGTTTGCAAGAGTCGGACATGACTTAGCAACTGACCAACAACAAAATAAAGATTAAATACCAAAGTAAAGATTAAGTAAACTTAAATTTGACCTGAGTGTTTGGGATTAGCTTTAGAGGGTAGGGGGGACTGTAGATTCCAAAAGGGAGGAAAAAGAGGAAGACACTGCAGAGAATAAGAGTAGCAGACTGCGACTGGGTGGGATCCCTAGAGCACACGACGTCATGAACAGGATGGGATCACTAGAGCACACGACGTCATGAACAGGATGGGATCGCTAGAGCATACGACGTCATGAACAGGATGGGATCACTAGAGCACACGACGTCATGAACAGGAGGGGATCCCTAGAGAACACGACGTCATGAACAGGATGGGATCACTAGGGCAACGACGTCATGAACAGGATGGGATCACTAGGGCAACGACGTCATGAACAGGATGGGATCACTAGAGCACACGACGTCATGAACAGGATGGGATCACTAGAGCACACGACGTCATGAACAGGAGGGGATCACTAGAGCACACGACGTCATGAACAGGAGGGGATCACTAGAGCACACGACGTCATGAACAGGAGGGGCCTTCGGAGCTGGTGGACCTGAGATTTGGGTCTGTTTTATCACTTACTTTCTCTGAGACCTTGGGCAGGCTTCTGAAGCTCTCTGAGCTTTTGTTTCCACATTCATAGAAAGAGCTTTGCGTGGCAGTTTAGTGAGCTGATGTGCCCACGTCCTGGCTTACAAGCTGTGCTCTGTTAACACTGGTTCTTGGCTCTCTTTCTCATCTCGGGAGAAGATAAGATAAAGCTGTAAGATATCAAAATTGGATAAGTAAGCCAGAAGTGCCAGCATGAGAAATTTGCATTTGATTTGTAATGTACAAATGAAGCATTTGAGGAAAGTAATGTAATGAGAATGTGCTTGAAGAAGCACATTTAAACTAACCGCATTTTATAGAAAAACTGGTACAGAAATCACTGTAGGCAGAGGGGGTTATAGGGAACAGTTGGGGGAACATTTCCTTGGGCCAGAGGGAAGAAGGGCTTGGGTGGATAAGGGTACAGGTGATATGGAAGATTGGAGAGAGAGAAAAAGGAGAGAGATGAAGGCTTGGCATTGTTGCTGTGAGAATGTGCCAAGTGTCTGGCCAAAGGAGTGGAAGAAGAGAATGTTGGGATTTTGGAGGTCCTGCCAGGGTTGGGGACAGCATCTGTGTTATGGTCTCAGGCCGTGTAACTGGGTGATGTTTCTTGGGTCAGATCAACAACTCAGATACAGAAAGGGAGAGGCTGGTGGTTGGAGCCACCACAGGGTTCCAGCAAAGAGAGAAAGAGAGTAGAATTTAGAGAGGATGGCTGAGGTAGAGTTAAGCAGGGTAAAGAAGGGACACTAGGCAAGGAGCTGAAGATCAGGACAAATGATAGGGGAGCGAAGGGAAGAAGGGGAGGAAGGCATTCAGGACATGCGCAGTTATAACTCACCTTCAGAATCCAACCCCTGGCAACTTCCCTGTTGGCCCAGTGGTAAAGAATCTGCCTTACAATGCAGCGGACTGGGGTTTGATCCTGCTCAGAGACCTAAGCCCAGGCACCACAACTACTGAGCCCGTGGGTCACAACTAGATATCCATGCGCCCTGTGGAAAAGATCCCACGTGATGCATTGAAGATCCCACGTGCCACACCTAAGACCCAGTGCAGCCAAAAAAAACAACAAAAAAATGCAACCCCCGAGAATTCTGCTTCCTGGAGTCAGTTTTTCCTGTTTGTTACATAAAAGCTAGAAAAGTAACTATACAAAATAACTATACAGAGTTTTAGACCTTAGATCACTTGCATGGTAAAGTCTTAATGCTCTTTGAGGGTAAGATGCTCTGGGAGTTAGCCACTCTGCCTTGTCAAGCTTGCTCATTTGATCTTTCTTTTTTGTGTGGTTTGCAGTCCTTGGTGGCTTAGGAAGGCAGTACAGCTGTTGCAAAGGTGTTCTTGGATCCCCCGGGTGTCAGGTCGCCAAGGTAGGGCTTGCTGCCCAGAATTCTATTTGTGTCAGAACCAGAGTCGCTGTCTGCTGCACAGACCTAGAGGATCGATGAACATTTGGTCTATTATTAATTCACTGATTTTCAGGTGGTGAAATTTTTATGAGCTTAATTCCTCTTGCCAAAATACACGGTAACTTACTTGGCAATGTTTGTTTCAGCATCATGTTCATAACCAAAAAGAAAACCTAGGGGGCTTTGTGAAGACATTGGTCAAGTTCCCAGCCCTCGACAGGAATCCCTGTGTGTTTGCCATGAGCTGTGAGGCGGTACGTTGGTTGTACGTTTTACCTCATGTATATGTGTGTAAGGAACTTTCCCAGGCTTTCTCTCTCAGTCCCACATAGCTCTGCAATGCTGTTCACATGTTTTGGGTGAAGCAACTGTAGCTGAAAAAGAATTAAGTGACTTGGCTGGGTCCCAGCACTTAGGGCTAGGCACTAGGGCTTCCCCGGTGGCTCAGATGGGAAAGCATCTGCTGGTTGTACGGGAGACCCGGGTTTGATCCCTGGGTCTTAAAGATCCCCTGGAGAAGGCAGTGGCAACCCACGCTGGTACCCTTGCCTGGAAAATCCTGTGGACGGAGGACCCTGGCAGGCTACAGTCCATGGGGTCGCAAAGAGTCCGACTCGGCTGAGCGACTTCACTTTCTGCACTTAGCGATGGAGCCAGGAGTTGGCCTATGATCCTTTTTCTATTACCTATTGATTCTTTTTATACATAATCACTGCTTGTTCTACTCATTACATTGCTGAAATTACATGGGTGGAAAGTGTTATTAACACTGCTGTTATCCCCCAAACCATTGCTGCTGCTAAGTCGCTTCAGTTGTGTCCGATTCTGTGCAACCCCATAGACGGCAGCCCACCAGGCTCCCCCGTCCCTGGGATTCTCCAGGCAAGAACACTGGAGTGGGTTGCCATTTCCTTCTCCGGTGCAGGAAAGTGAAAAGTGAAAGTGAAGTCACTCAGTTGTGTCTGACTCTTTGCGACCCCATGGACTGCAGCCCACCGGGCTCCTCCATCCATGGGATTTTCCAGGCAAGAGTACTGGAGTGGGGTGCCATCGCCTTCCCCGCCCCAAACCATTATAAAAGCTTTAATTTTTAACAAACTGTTGTTTATAGAGACAGTAAAATATTTATAGGGATTTATCTTCTTTTATATGAGAATCAGTACTAAATAGTAGGGGGAAAGCAGAACTTGGAATCTGAGAGCTGGGAAGCTCCACGGCTTATCAGGCAAGTCCTGGATGATCTGATCTGTCAATTATGAGGTTAATGATAATCCCCCAGTGATGGTGAGAATCCGATACACTGATATATGACAGAGTGCTTTGTATGTGTCAGACATCATGTGGACAGTCATCTTTAACAAAACATACAATTTTTATTCCTTGTGGCATATTTGGGGAGCAGATTTGTGGACTATAATTATAGAAGAGCAACATACAGTTTCAAACTTAGGTTTTTAATCGGAGACAGTTAAAGCTGCTTCTGGCTTAGAAATCAGATTTCATTACCATGTTGTCCTCTATGGTGCCAGGTTTATGTAACCATAGTTTGGATTTTTTTTCCCCACTCAACGAGGTTTATAACTGTGTTGTCCAGTATGACATCCACTAGCAAACAAACACGTAGCTGTAGTGAAAAGAGTAGCCGCTACCAGAGGGAAAGCAGGGCAGGGTAAGATGGGTAAGGGGCTCAACTGTCTGGTGAAGGTGAAAACCACATTTCAGTGCTGAAGTGCACTGTAGTGTATACAGAAGTCAACGTACAATGCTGTATACGTGAAGTTTACATAATGTTATACAACAATGTTAACTTCAGTAAAAATGTAATTAAGTTGAAAATTCAGTTCTTCAGTCATTCTAGCCATATTTCAAATACTCAGTAGCCCCTTGTGGCCGGTGGCTACCCTATTGGGCAGGACAGAAATAGAACATTTCATCTTCACAGAGGTTTCTATTGGATAGCATTGATCTCTAATGAAAATACTGCTAAAGCCTAAGCCAAGAAAATGAAATTATTTTATTAGCAGAAATATTACTAACATTGAGGGGAAAAAATTAAAGCTTGGAACATCTTTGATAGGACTGTCAGATCCACTCACTGGCTTTTGTTGGCAAAACTGAACGACAGGATTAAATTGTATATTCTAGTTAGAAATATTCCTTTATTATATCTAAGATGTTAAAGTGGGTTTACTCAGTGTGGTGTATAAATTTAATATCTCTGCCTTTATAGTGCTATACAGCCAAAGGCTTGGAACCTACTCGAGTAACAGTGGTGGATCCCAGCCTCCAGGTGGTCTATGACACATTTGTGAAACCAGATGAAGAGGTCATTGACTATAACACTAGGTATGCATTATACAAGGGGTTTATTTTTCAAATTATAGAACATTCAACATGTAGTTTAAATTTTAGCCTAGGTACCTTTACTGGAGTCAACTTTAGAGCATGAGCTACACTATTTTATTTATTCAAAGTTATTCATGTTCTGTTGAATTCCTTGCTAAAATTATGCAGGCACTGTATTAAGCCCTGGGTAACTCTTTAAATAAGAGATATGGGCTTATACCCTCATGGTGTTTACATGTTGGAGCGGTAGGTAGAAGGCTAGAGAGAGAGGCAAAAATATTGAATAAACCATTCATTCATTTATTCTTTCAACCATTAATAGGTTTCTTCTGAAAATATCATGCTATGCTCTTCCCATTAGGTGAAAATTTCTGTAATCCTGTAGACATGTCGCTGAGTATACACAGCTTTTATACAGCATGCAGAACACTGGTTCAGTGCAAATTCTATTTTATTATTACTAAAGTATGGCATGTTTCTGATCCAAACTCAAGGGTAACTTGAGATAGTATAAGATATGCCTTTAATTTTTAAAAACCTCATATAAAACACCCAATAATATCATTGATTAACTGAACTGAATTTTCTAAAGGCATACAAGCCATATGACATAACACATATATGTATTTAAATATAAAATAGAAGACACTGATTCTAGAATGAAAATTTAGAAGTGTTAATTACTGATATGATTGTATTTATTCAGTTTTCTTTAAATAACGAATTTTCCAATGGTACTTAAGTATGTCTTGTATGTGTGTGTGTACCCACTCCAGTATTCTTGGGCTTTCCTGGTGGCTCAGATGGTAAAGAATCCACCTGCAATGCGGGAAACCTGGGTCGATCTCTGGGTTGGGAAGATCCCCTGCAGGAGGGCATGGCAACCCACTCCAGTATTCCTTACTGGACAATCCCACGGACAGAGGAGCCTGGTGGGCTACACTCATGGGGTCACAAAGAGTCGGACACAACCGAGCAACTAAGCACAGCACAACACAGCGTTTGTGTGTACACATTTGTATATGTATATGTAAATAAATGCACACATGTATACATGTATGTGAACAAATATGACTTCATACACATACACATAGATTCTTTACCGCTGAGCCTGGGGAAGCCCATATATATATTATACACACTATATAGTATATAGTACATATATTACACAATTTGTGTGTGTATGTCCATAATTTTGGAGCACAACAAGGCAAAATGGGAGTGAATTAAAAGTTGTGATAAGCTTTGAGAATAATTACAGAGAATTCTGCTAACAAGCACTCTAGCAAATTCCCTCACATTCATAAAAATGTTTGTATACATAAAAACTCAATAAAAGTTCCTGTTACCAGAAAATGCATTTTGTTACTAATCTTTCTCCTTACCTCATTTGCTGTTTTTTTCCTACTCATTTTGGCCATATCCTAATAGCCCCATCTATTTTACTTTTTTAAAACTTTATTGAGTTATAATTGGCAAAAAAAATCATACTATATTTATTGTACTCTTATTGGTTCTTGTTCTTTCGTGGATTTAATGTAATCTTTTCTAGCTCCTTTTTGGAACAAGTCAGGAAATGTTTTGGTAATTACTGATAGTCACAGCAGCAAAATGAGAATTGAAGGGCTTGCATTAAAAACAAAAGAACTTTCAAATCTTAAAAGGTCAAAAGGATTCAATGGATGACATTTTTTAATAACTGCTTTAAAACAAATCCAAGTACTCTATCCATGATCATTTCCTCTTAATCCAAATATTTGACTATGAATCACATTCCTTAATTAAGCCAGATGATGGAGCCAGCTGTCTTTTTTTCCTTATAGGAGACAATAATATTAACATATAGCTTAAGCTGAAAATACCTTTGCAGTATTTTTCTTTTCTCCTAATCTGCACTAAGGCACAGCAATAGCCATGTTTCAGAATACTTATTTAGTATGTGCTTCATGAAAACCATGAGGATAGTCAGGTTTATGCATGTAGTTTTCACTGTATGCATACATTTTCACTAGATTCTCCTAAGCCATTGAAAAGTGAAAGTGAAGTCACTCAGTTGTGTCCGACTCTTTGTGACCCCATGGACTGTAGCCTACCAGGCTCCTCAGTCCATGGGATTTTCCAGGCAAGAGTACTGGAGTGGGGTGCCATTTCCTTCTCCAGGGGATCTTCCCAACCCAGGGATTGAACCTGGGTCTCCCACATTGCAGGCAGACGCTTTACCGTCTGTGCCACCAGGGAAGCAATACACATAGTAGTAGTGTATATATGGCAATGCCAGTCTCTCAATTCATCCTAAGCCATTAAGATTGGTAGTTAATCCTACTTTACAGATGAGAAAACTGAAACCAGAAGGTTAAGTAACTTGTTGAAAGTCAAATATAATAAGTAAATGGCAGAAACATAGCATAGTTCAAACTTAAGTTGTCTAGACTCTGCTTAGGGCTCCATTTGCTTTTCCATGTTCCCCATGTTTCATCTTTAGCTTTGTCTTAACGTAGATAGGCTAACTTTACTAAATTGTAATTGACAAGACTCAGATTATACAAAGATGAGAGTTCACAAAGGAGCTTTATCAGCTTGTAATAATGTCTCCTCCAGCCTTACATGATTGATCCAAAGTATAAATTTTGCCAAGTTACACCAATATAACCTAATAAAGGGGTAGTTGACAGTCATACAATAAGATCTTTGTTCTGATCATCAAATGTTTGTCTTATTGAGTCAGTAATGTAGTCTAACTGTAACTGATGAAATCTACTGAGCTGCATTCTTTACTTACATGCATTGTGCATCTTATTGGGGCAGGTTTTCTGGTGTAGCTGAAGATGACTTGAAGAACATGAAGACCTCAGTCCGTGATGTGCAAGCCATCTTACTGAACCTCTTCAGTGCTGACACTATACTAATTGGACATAGCTTTGAACACAGTCTCTATGCACTTAAGGTAAGGAGTTACAGGCTCATCTTCTTACAAAACTCGTGTTAGCCTGGTAGTCATTATCGGTGTGTCATCACTCATGCTCGATTTCCCCTTTTTTGACAAGGAAGACAAGAATCACTGTCTGTGCTAATGACACTGTCCAACTATGGTAAACCAAAAGCAGTGTAAGAGAGCCCAAGTCATGTGGCTAATCAAGATCAGAAAGTCCATCAACTGTGATAAAGCCAAAATCATTGTTTGTTTTGACATGATCTTTGATTAATATCCAAATAGATAAGACTGAGTTGATCTAACAAGTTGTTATAGTCACATCCTGGAAAATGCTTTTTCATGTTAAGTCAGGTAGGCCTTATAGGTAGGCTTAACATCAAAGATAAGCTCATTTTACTTGGCATGATAGAGCTGAAGATCTCCCCTTTAATATACCTCTGGATTAAAATGGTCTGTTTTTTGCTCCATGTTCTAGGAGTTCGCACTCTATGGCTCATGCCAGCCACCTGTTTTTGCAAACATTTTTATTGGAACAGAACCATCACACCCATTCACTGATACATTTTCTGTTGTGCTTTCACACTACAAGGGCATTGTTGAGTAGTTGCTGTTGAGTAACAGAGGTGGTGAGGGCTGCACGCCTAAGCTATCTATAATTTGGGACTTGAAGAAAGGGTTGGTGGCTTTCCCTGGCCTAGAACAGTGCCCTGCGATACAACGTTCCATTATTTTAACTATCCAAGATGGGGGATATCAGTTGTGTCCGATTCTTTGCAACCTATGGACTGTAGCCCGCCAGGCTCCTCTGTCCATGGGGTTCTCCAGGCTAGAATACTGGAGTGGGTTGCCATGTCCTCCTTCAGGGGATATTGGACATCAGAGATATCAAATGTCTGATTGAGAAAATGATTTTTTCAGTTTCTTAACTGCAATAGTTGCACGCGGCTCGTGGCCACCACATTGCACAATGAAGCTCTGCAACGCTGGGGACCGTGACTGTTTCAGCCACCCCAGGACCTAACCTTCACGCAGAGAAGGGTTAGTTCTTCTTTAGTGCCAGAACACAAGCAGGCTTCTTTAATTCTCCTGAGTGAATGCCCCCTCTTTCTCTGCAAAGCTGGCACCATAGTATAGTCGCTTCCCACAGCACCGTTGTGTGCACGTGATGGAGGAGACGGAATGTCCTCCCACCACACCTCACCCAAGTGTGGGCAGAGACGTGGGATATAAGCTTTCTGTTGGAAAGGTCTTCACAGACATGTCCCTCTGTCACCTCAGAGACAGCACCTCTCAAACAGTTTCTCACTGTGACTTTCCTGCTTCTCATTTTCTAGGAACTGTTATTTCATCTGCCTCCAAGACTAGAAGATTTCAGTGTTTCTTTATTCCTTGTAATCAGTCTGTTTTTTCCTTCCAGATTACTCATAGATGTCTCTTTTTTTGTTTCCACAACTACCTTATATTTTTGCTCCATCCTTTGCAGCCAGGTACAGTGTCTAAGAGGTGACCGATACATTAAGTGAGAATCTATAGTGTTTCTGGACAGGGTATCATAGGTGTTAAACATTAAATTTCCAGCCTTTTTCTTCTTGATCAGTCTTTAAATGACTTGTCCTGAGGCTAACCTTCTTTTACGCCTCTTTAAATTACAGCTCTTCGAATGAGGAATGCAAATGGTACCTGACTGTCTGGACTCTGTGGTCTGTTCCCCCTCCCCCATATCCATCCTATTGTAAACTTGACTCCCTTCTTCCATGTGAAAGCACAGGGAATTTGAACCTTGATGGGACTAGTCCTTTTCCATGCTCCCTCCCCAGAGAGAGACAAGATAAACCACTGAAATGGGACTTGCACTGGAGTGAGGTGTGCCCCCCTCCGTTGAGTCCCAAGGTGAGAGGAGCCTGACTCACCCCTGGCTGCCGCCTCCCAGCCAGTAATTATCGGAATCCCTCTGAGCTCATGCTGACTCCTAGTGGGATCTCTTGGGAGGAAAGTAGACTCAGCAGTCAGGCTCTGAGATTGGATTTCTTTCTAATGTACTAACTTGGCTGAGGCAACTTTAACCTCTCCAAGCCTCAGTTTCTCTGGCTGTAAAAAGGGGACAGTGAAATATCGACCGTGCTGGGTTAGTCTGCAATTTGTAGTGAGATAAGCCAGGTAGTGCTTAGTGACTGAGCTGGTATCACTGCTCATGTTCCTTGGTTTTGCAGTGTTGTTTCTGCTGCTTCAGTTCCTGTTGCTGCATCAGTTTTCTTATTCTTTGGGAAGAATTTCTAAAGAGGTTTTCTCTTTCATTTGACAGTTAATTCATACTTCAATTGTGGACACGACAGTTCTGTTCCCTCATCCGCTAGGCTTGCCTCACAGAAGATCCCTGAAGGGTTTAGTGGCTGACTACCTGCAGAGAGTCATTCAGGATGAAGGTAAGAGCCTGCTTGGTCATGATAAATATCAAGCTCCTGAGTCTGACGGGAGTGAATATATCATGAGGGTCATGGTAAAGGTCCCCTGTTTGAAATACTTCCCTGTGGGTGTTCTCCTAGGGTAGAGAATCCCGAAGTATCTGTTTAAGAAAAATGTGTTCCATGCCCACTGCCTGGCATAGTCCTAGATATTCCACAGGCCTCAAAACAGCAGTTGGGGCAGACTGGTGACCTTGGAATTCATACATAAAACTTTTGTTGGTGCAGAGATCTAATTCCATCCTAAATGCTGCTCTGTACCTCTTTTCATATGTGATTTTCATTACACCTAATGAGAATCTAAAATTGATTGGGTCCAAGGTATCTCAGTGGCGCTAGTGGTAAAGAACCCACCTGCCAAATGCAGGAGACGTAAAGAGTCATGAGTTCCATCTCTGGGTTGGGAAGATCCCCTGGAGGAGGGGAAATGGCAACCCACTCCAGTATTCTTGCCTGGAGAATCCCATGGACAGCGGAGCCTGGCAGGCTACAGTCCACAGGGTTGCAAAGAGTCAGACGAGACTGAAGTGACTGAGCACTCACGCAGATTATCTCACCCAAGGTAAATAGTGAGCTTTTTGTAAAAGGAAGTATAACTTAAATGCAACAGATTCATCATGCGTGCACCTGCTTTGTAATGGATTGGTAGATCTTGCTCTCAGAACTTTTTTTACATTTGGTATTTTTGATGTAAAGGCCCAACATTAAACAGGCTCACCAAATGCAACAAGTACAGCCACCAGCTATCCTGCTAGTCGCATTGCCATAAGCACGTGGTATGTGTCTGACTTGGAATGGAGGTTAGTTACTCTGTACATTTCGTGCAGACCCATATAGGCCCCTCTGTTGCACAAGATAGAAAAGGAAGTTAATTTCTGAATGTTAAAATGTTATAATGCTATTGTTTCTACAGATGCTCCTCTGATCATGTCATTTATTGTACAAGAATCCAGATTTTATCTTGTGGTATTTATTCTTTCATTCTATGTCTATTAGACACTCACCAATACCATCTTACACAGGATCTTTATATTATCTGCTTTAAAATATTCATATCTCAAATGCCCCAAAAATGCTATTCTGAAATTCATAATGTGTTCTGCTTAAAACAACCTGGGAGCATGGACACAAAAATATTTCATCTTACAACAAAAAATGCCCTATATAAAGCAAAGTTAAAGACCACCACAGTCCTCTCAGAGTAATGCAAGGAAACCAAAAATAATACACCATTTTACAAGTGTAGCCCATATGATTTTTCTCAATCTCAGACCTCATTTATTATTTTGTAGGCTTGGTATTTTGGGCAGATTTCATCTGCTTTTTAAACCCATGTCATCTCATATCTAAGGTCACTCTCTGTCTAGGAGGTATATTTTTTCTAGAATCTCTCTTTCTGGCTTCTTGTCAGATCTGTCATCCACCGGTGTCCGTCACTTTCCTGTTGCATATCCCTGGAAAAGAGGTTCATGGAGAAGGTACTGATGTGCTATGCCATCATAGGAACACAGTGACCATGTGACTGAGGGCAGGGTATTCAGAAAAAGGGAGATGTTTGTTCATCTGCTGCTGCTAAGTCGCTTCAGTCATGTCTGACTCTGTGTGACCCCATAGACGGCAGCCCACCAGGCTCCGCCGTCCCTGGGATTCTCCAGGCAAGAACACTGGAGTGGGTTGCCATTAGATCTATGTAAAACATTTCTAAAGCAACCAGTGGTGGTTCTAGGTGTGAAATAGTGATATATTGATAAGTGGCCAGCGTTGATTCTGTTATAAACTCAAGACCGTTTTGAGACCATCCGTGGGCAACTTCACAGGGAGTTGTCTATGTCTAACATTTTATTTTTTGTCCTATTCTATTTGGAGGTCACAGTTCCAGTGAAAATGCAACTGCCTGCATGGAACTGGTCCTCTGGAAGGTAAACGACGACCTGAAAGGAAAGAAGTAACCACCTGGCCCAAGAATATCTTAAACCTCTGCACTGCTTCCCTGACTCCTTGGCCTCCACTGCTGGCAGTAGAGTTCGATCTATAATAACATGAGGTTCCCCCACACTTTCAGAGAAGAGGAGAAAGAAACACACTGCCAAGGTTTATGTATTACATTTTAAAGGTTGGATTTCCACAGCAGTTTCTAAAGTTGTGTCTGGGGAGGGGTGGGGAAGGAATTAGGTTGTTTGGATTTTGACTAATCTTCATAGGCCGTGTGCAAATGACCATGGAAGATGCTTTAAAGTTGAAGTAATGAGTCCAGGACTTTCACAAAGTTCATTTTTCAGATTACTCAAAATTTCTTTTCCTCTTTAAATACCTGGAACCATTATACTGCTAGGAGTCAGAAACATCTTTTCCTAACAAAATCATAACAGTTTTCTTTAGATCGCCTATATATAAATAGATGTAGAGATTTTCTTCACAAAATACATGGATGTGAATGTAAAATTTTCAGTGTGCTGTTAACATAATACAGTTTGGTCACTGTGCTATCATGTAAGGTGTTTTCATTCTAACTGGTGTACTCTTGCTTGATTTTGGTTCCTGTCAACCACTCACTGATCTTTTTTTTAAGGCAGTATCCTGTGGATCTTCTGGTACACTGAAATCTAATCTATATTCCCAATTCTGGAATTATCTAGTTCCTTAAAGGAGTTGGTTCTTCCCTTCTTAATTGCTTTTTGATGATATGCAAACTGGCCTGTGGAAACAACCCAAGTTCATTCAGTTTGCTGACCTTTGAGTAAGTATGAATCTTTAGTATTAATTCGGTTAACATGCTACAGAGCTACAAAGGTTTCTTTGTCAACAGCATGGATGAGTCACAGAGATGTCAGTCGGATGGCCGCTGTGCCAGTAGTGAATCCGTGGCCTTCTGACAGTTGATTGTGCTGTGTCAATCCGTAACACACCTTAGGCCGACTGCTTCAGTATTTTGAATTTACAAGTAAATCTTAGTATCACTGAATTCCTTTTTCTTGATGCCGCCCTTTCGTAGTCATCTCTTGTACTTGACGTGAAGTAAATTCGTAATGATGTAAATTTATTTTAAATATATATAATCAAGAAGGTCAAGCTGTTAGAGAAGGTAGCTGTTATTGTGTATTCCAAAGCCACATGCAAAATTTGAAGACATTATCTACATTTTTCAGAGATACATTCATCCCCAATTCTTGTTTCATTCCACGCACATACAAACCGAGAGTTGTCAGGAGCATCTTCACAACATTTGGGTGAAAAGGACTGTGACGTATTTGGACCTACTTTCAGTGGCTCTTTGTTCCAGCCCCTGCTCTGCTGAAGAATAAATGGCACGGCAGCAGAGTTACTTTGCCTATCCTGCTGTGGGTGAAGAGCTTCTGGACAAATGCAGTTTCCTGGTCACTGTTTCTGATGCGTGAAGTTGAGCAGACGGCAGGAATATGGAACATTACACAGTACATAGGACACTGCAACACAGTTAAGAGATTCCAGGTTTAAGCCCTCAGTTCCTACTGGAACCAGAGGTACAGGAAAACAGTAGAATATTTCTGGGAGATGTTTCTAATCTTGTGAGCTTCTGATACATCTGGTTGAATATACTCACCAACTGCTGTCTGCGTATTGCCAACACATTAGAGGATGATAAAGTGTTTTCTTGAAAGTATAATAGAGACGGTTGGTAATACTTATGAGACACATTCCTAGACAAAAAGTGGGTAGGCAAGACATTTATTCACTTACTATATGATCTCAGTATAGCATGTGCCTACAATATAAATTGTAAACTCACACCTGATCAAAACTAGAACTTTTTACAATGTGCAAGACAGGTAGGGATGTTAATCTGCTATGATACATGTCACATGTCTCCCAAATACAACTACAAGCTTCCTGTTTTAATTTCTTAACAAACACATCGATGTTATCTGAGAAACTAAAACCTATTAGCTTATCAAACTAACACTTCTTAATGTTCTTAGGCATCTAAGGAATGAGATTTAAGTTGGCTTTTTAGTGTCTACGTTTAGGACTGATTTGTTGGCTCTGGAAACACATGAAAAAGTTGTCAAATTAACAAAGGAATCAGGATGGCTTCTACAGGTGAGTGGGAATATTTAGAGATAGAAAAAGCTCTTTACATCACTTAGGTTAACATTTAAGAGACCTAAATCCATGTCCGGTTAGAACTCATACCTTTCCCCTCCTTTTTCTCACCTGTGCCGACAGGTTTACTAATAGTATTTTCTTCTACACAGTGAAACATCTTAGAGCATCCAATATATAGGTAAATATAAAAAAAATATCTAGGACAATGAGTTATGCATTACAGTAATTGTACTCTCACACCTTCCCATAAAGTCCATGTTTTTAGAAAAATATATTATTGTATATGAAACCACAGGCATTCTGATTCCAGCACATTCTTACTCAAAATAGTATATACAGTCCTAGTCAGAAGGTGCTACAGATTCACACAGGGGTCTTACAGTCAAAGTCCCAGGCAAGCGACAATCTATATACATGTCCATTTTCTGTCACCTCTCTTGGCAGAGGCTTGCTCGCTGAGCATCAAGGTATGAAGGGTCTCTCACGCCGGTGAAGGGGAAACAGAATATACAGATGAAAGTGGTCGGTCCTAGGCTGCTTCTTCTGCAGAACAGTCAATCCCCGCGTAGGTGAACTTCTCGTAAAGTGTGGTGTTCACATAGGTCTAGGAGAACAAGAGTAGTTCAGAGACACGAGCCGGCTCAGTCCTGCCTCCGCTGGGAGCAGTTACGGTCATACCCCAGCTTCCTTAGCTTGTCTCAGCTCAAATACAGATGCTGTGCACTCAGTCATGTCTGACTCTTTGTGACTCCGTGGACTGTAGCCCACCAGGCTCCTCTGACCATGGGATTTTCCAGGCAAGAATACTGGAGTGGGTTGCCAGTTCCTACTTGAGGGGAGTTTTCCTCACCCAGGGATGGAATCCCCACCCAGGGACTGAACCCGCCTCTCCTGCAGCTCCTATGTTATAGGCAGGTGGATTCTTTGGCACCACCTACTGCTGCTGCTACGTCACTTCAGTTGTGTCCAACTTTGTGCGACCCTATGGACTGCTGCCCATCTGGCTCCTCTGTCCAGGGGATGGTCCAGGCAAGAGTACTGGAGTGGGTTGCCATGCCCTCCTCCAAAAGCCCCAAAATACCAATACTGGGGGATGGAGGATATTTCTCTATCCTCATTCCCTCTGTTGTATTTAACCACTTTCTTCCTGAAAAGCATCCCTTGACTTCTGCAAGTAAGATTTCTTCCTCTCACTTTTTTCAGCCTCCTGGCTTCTCTATCCCATGGCCTCTCACTGGTCCTTGCTGACATGCACCACATCCTCCCAGACCCCTCCTCTGCTGCTCATCTTCACATCTCCAGCTGTGTGATCTCACCCACATCTCTGCTTTCATTGCCAACTGGGTTTTGATGACTTTGAGCATCTTCCATGACTTCCAAATTCCCTAACCTAGATTTACCTTTTGAACCTCAGATCTGTGTAGCCAATTAACTATCCACTACAAGTTTTTACAGAATTCCTGACCCTCCCCGTGGTAACCTGAAGCCCGCATTCTTGTCGCTCTCCCGTTTGTCCTTGGGCAAGTCACTTTCTCCTTTCTAAGTATGCTCCTTCATCTATAGAATGAAAGGATCAGGCTGTATGACAGATTTAAGATTCCGTCTAGCTCAGACAAGCCAGTTCTGTATGTTGTTCTACAGTGTCTGACTATATCTTATATAGGAATCTGGTTTCCTCCAAAATTGTAACTTTCTCAAAGTTGAGTCTGCATCTTTTACGGCCCTGTAGCACGTCAGGTTGGTTCAAAAGAACCTGCTGACCTGTATCCACTATTAACCACAATGGACACATGAGGAATTCCAATGAAAGAACCCACGCCTTGAGTTCCATACTCACCTTTCGTTCTTCTAACATCCTGTTTAAGGACACCAGGATCTGGGCAAATGAGGGCCTTTCATAAGGCTTCTCCCGCCAGCACTGTCTCATGAGATCATACCTTTGAAAACAGAGTGTTTAGTGTCCAACTGTGCTTTAGTCCTGGGCACAGCCAGGTGCAGGGTTTGGAATAAAAGAGAATGTAGCCACACAATGCATGGTCATCTCGCTTAGCCAGCAGAAGACAGAAGTACTACAGCTAGGAAGGTTCTAGGAGGCCTCCCGCCTCCCCAGCCACGTCTCCTTTCTTCTCCCAGTGGATCTAGTGCCTACTTTGGGTACCATTCCCAAGAGATCTTGGTCTCAGCTATCCTGATCATCTGGGAAGAACTGAGTTGTGTGTCTAGGGTAGGCTTTCCCTCAGAGTATTACATCTCTCAAAGTGTCAGTGTTTCATTTCTAAAAGCTGGCTCTGTGCGCAAATAAATTTGCAAAATGGTACCTATCACACCTCCCTCTTAGTGACTTTGTGAAATCGTGAAGTCATTCTAGTAAAAACCAACAACCTTTTAAACCAGGTTTAACATAGAAGCTTCCCAAACACAACTGATCACAGAACTCTTTCCCCTTGTGTTATTTATTTATGTCTCACACATTCCACAAACACAGTTTACGAAGTGCTAGTCTAAGGTCTTTCTCCAGTGTGGCCAGAACTACCTGTATTGTTAAAACGTGGATTCCTGGGACCCACTCCTGGGACCCACTCCAGATTTACAGAGTCATGTCCAAGAGCGGGGCTCAAGATTCCACATGCTTAACAGGCTGGTTCCTCACTGGGAACCACAGTGCACAGAAGCCTGGGGTGGTAGAGATTCTAGAAGACTTTATCCTTTAACAGAAGTTTCCTAAGTGAGTTAAAGCAGTGAAAACATCACTCCTTAAAGGTGGGATTCAGGGACTTGGTCCAGTGATGGCTTGAGTGCATTCAGGTTTTCCCACGATGGTCTAGGTTTATATTTCTTGTACCAGAGCATAATAGTACCCTCATCCACTCTTAGAAGTGGCTTGGACAATCAATTCCTTGTTCAGCCTAGAGCCTTGCACTCTTCATATTATGTCATTTAGGCAGCAACGACATCAGCTGGTTCTGGGAATGGCAACATCACTAGAGAAGCATTCTTTCCAGGAATAAGAATATATATTCCTGGAAAATAAGCCCTTTAGAAGCAAGCTTTTATAAAGAAAAGCTTATCTTCTTTAGTGTAACTGCTCTGAAATCTCTACCGTCAAAGTTAGTCTCAAGGTTTCATACATTTATTCATGGATAATTTCATGAATTTATGAATACATGTATTCATAGATTATAATTAAATTCATAAATTATTCATACAAATCTTTTCTGTATTTGTTGCCCCTTCTCATTCCAACCTTAAGATTCAGCCAAGAATCACCACTTTAAATTCCACCTGAATTTCTATGCCTGGAAAACTCTTTATTTCCTGCCCATTGCCTAACAGTCTTAGTTTCAAGGTTCTGAAATCTTGAACTCAAAAATCTTGCTTGAGTTTTCTGAGGGAAATGTCCCCCTAGACACATAGACTCTTGTTTCTGACTGTTTGGGATTTGTGTGTGTACACATACATACATATTTGTATGTATCAGATAGCTGCTTCATTACAGTCAGTTCAGGAAACATACAGAGGGGAGCTTAGGACAGAATGGCCCTGAGGGAGGCCTGACTTACACCTCGTCGTCACAGTTTAGCGGCTTCTCCAGTCTGTAGCCCTGGGGCAGCTTCTCGTAGAGTTCTGCACACGTCATCCCACAGTAAGGGGTGCCGCCTGGAAGACAGGAAACGGTGCGCCCTGAGCCCCCCTTGGATGCAGAAGGCACTGTCTCCTGCCCTGGGGCTCTACAGCCAAGGGACTGGAAGAGGGGCGTGAGTCAAGCAACGATAAGCACCCAGAGTCGTCATCCTCTGGGGCAAACCCACTGCACGTCACAGCTGGACTTGGCTACAGACCGTGCTCCCGTGCGGCCACTGCTTCCTTCTGGCCCTTGCTCGTCCCCAAGTCTGTCTACACGCAGCATGTCTCTTGCCATGGTACCAGTGTACCAATGACATGGATCTTTTTCCCAATTGAAGTCTGTATTTCCATAATGCAATTCCTATTTTATCTATCATAGTTACCATCCCAATGTTAACTAGAAAAGCAATATATTTTTATTGTGGAAAGTACAAAAATAATGAAAAAACTACTTTGAAAAAATCCTGTATAGTCTTTCCAGTTTTTTTTTTATGTGTGATATTTATAAAACTGAAATTATGGCTTATGTGAAAATTTTCTGCTCTTTGGCATATACATTTTCACATGATATTAAATGGCTTTTGACATATATCCAGACAAAAGTGTAATTCAAAAAGATACATGCATCCCTTTGTTCATAGCAGCACTGTTTACAATAGCCAAGTCATAGAAACAATCTAAATGTCCATTTATGGATAAAAGATGTGGTATACACACACACACACAGGAATATTACTCAGCCATCAAAAAGAATGAAATAATGCCATTTGTGACGCTATGGATGGGCTTAGAGATTATCCTACTAAGTGAAATAAGTCAAAAAGAGAAAGACAACTGCCGTATTACTCACGTGCAACCTAAAATATGACAAATGAACTTATCTACAAAACAGAAGCAGACTCACAGAGGACAGACTTGTGATTGCCAAGGGGGAAAAGTGATGGGGGAGAGAAGAAATGGAAACTCAGAATCAGCAGAAACAAACGATTACATATAGGATGGATAAACAACAGGTTCTGCTGTATAGCACTGGGAACTATATTTAATATCTTGTGACAAACCATAATGGAAACGAATATGGAAAATTATGTACACACATACATAAAACTGAGTCACCTTTGTACAGCAGAAATTAAATCAACTATACTTTAATACAATTTAAAACTAAATGGCCTTTGAAAATGTGACTTGTCGTAGCAGTACAATATACTGTCTTAAAGTTGCAGAAGAAAACATAACAGCTTTATGACATCTGTGCACACGTGGAGACAACTTAGAATGAAGTTCTTGGCTACCAGGTCATCAGTGTTAAATGTGACTTTAGACACTGGGCTTTCACAAAGAGAGCCATGGGGATAAACACACTCATGCAGGAAACCCGCAAGGTTCTTTTCCCAAGTGGCATCTGTCAGCACCGAATCTGAATGTTACCCATGAAAGGAGATGGTGAAGGAGCACGGGGGGGGGGGGCCCACTCCGTTTGTGCAGAGCTTCACCTGGTAGGTGGACAAGGATACTCACCTAAGCTCACAATCTCCCACAGTAACACACCATAGGACCATCTGCAGAAGGGATGAAAGAGAAAACAGTAATCAGCGCACGCGTTGGCCAGTCAGCGTTCTGCCCCCAAAGCTGGGGCAACTGACTCTAGGTCAGAAGAGGGCAAGTTCCATGTCTTTTTCCTAGGATTGGGTCTTACACAGAGCATGTGTTTATCTCCCCTTTGGCCAATGGAAGGATTGTAACAGGGGAACACTGGCAAAGCCCCCACTTGCTTTAGGTAGAGAATGCAGGCTGACACTACAGAAAGCAGGGGGTTCTAGGCCAGACAGATTTGCATCCGATCTCATCTCTGTGTGACATGGGACAAGTGACTGGAACTGCTGAGGCCTCTGACTGTATTCTTCCAAAAGTGAGGACACCCATCTCTGCCTCAAAGTTACGCAGAGATGACATGAAGGCACACAGAGAGAACACAGTCACCGCCCAACCTCCCCCCATCCCCAGGCATAACAACTCTCCCCCCTCCCAACCCCCAAATGAGTCAACCCAACCCTCTGGGCCTGTTCTTCCTCCTGAAAATAGGGAATGTGGGCAAGAGGGCTCAGGTCTCGATCCCAAAACTTCCTCCCCTGCCACCAGCCTGAGACTCGTCACGCAGGCTGCAAACGGAGATGGGCCCTACTGACTGCCTTCTGTGGGGCTTCCCAGGTAGCACTGGTGGTAAAGAACCTGACTGCCAGTGCAGGAGACATAAAAGTTGTGAGTTCAATCCCTGGGTCGGGAAGATCCCCTGGAGCAGGGCATGGCAATCCACTCCCGTACTCTTGCCTGGAGAATCCCATGGACAGAGCAGCCAAGTGGGCCACAGTCTGTCGGGTTGCACAGAGTCGGACACGACTGAAGTGACTTAGCATGTGTGACTGCCTTCTGTCCCTGACACTCCGACCCCCAGCAGCTACTCTGGGCCACCTCCTCGGATCTAGGTCCTTGTGCCGAAGACAGTCTGGGCAACGGAGTCACAGGAAGGCCAGGATGCCCCTGACTCTTAAGGAAATAAAGAATTAACCACTTGAAGTCACTCCCCGACGTGCAGAAATAAACCCAAAGCCTGCCATCAGGGGAAATCATTTCCTCTGTGGCTTCGTTCAGTCTGTTAATTTATTTCCTGGGCTTAGTGATTAGCTTTATTCCACAGAGGGATGCAATATTCCTGCTTCCCTTCAAAACCTTTGTCAAATGGATATTTTTCTGGGTCCAAAAAAAAAAAAAAAAATCCCTCAGCAGTGAGAGGCTTACTCACACGTCGCTGTTGGTCGTATACACACTGTAATTTAGTGACTCGATCGCCATCCAGCGCACGGGGAGTCTTCCCTGGAGAATACAATGTAAGAGGCTGCTTAGGCTCAACAGGGGCCCCTTCCCAAGGCTCATCGGTGGCCTGAAGCTGGGGGGGCTCACCCCAGTTCTCAGGGAGGTCCCCAGACAGAAGGCATGGCAGAGTCAGGGGATATTTTTGCATGTCCCACCCACAAGTCTGTTTTTTTAAGTTCAAAGTCCTGCAAATTACGTAAGCTCCACTTACCTCAAGGGGTTACTACCACAGTTTCATGTAAAGAAAAATAATGATGTGTGTGTATGTGTGTGTCCTTTCAGTGGTCATACAATTATTCACTTCGTGGCTGTCAGAGGTGCTCAGAGGTTTGAAAAGACAGATGGGCATAGGAACTGAGGATTAGGCTATAATGTGGGAAAGCCTGAGGTGGTGGGAGGAGACCAAATGCCTGGAGGAGAGGCTGGAAGGGTTTCCAGGGGAGGAGACACACGAGTTCAGTTCTAGAAGATGTGTAGGTACCACCAGGTGGATGGGGGAGGAAAGAGCACTTCAGGCCAAAGGGCAGAGAGTGCATGTGAGTCAGCTATGTGGTGATGACTTCTACCAATGCAGACCAGGGACGTTCCTCACGTCTACATGCTGTGTTCTCTTCAACATCTGCTCCCTTCTATGTCCTCGCCTCCACCTGCCACCTGTCACTCTCGCTTCTCCTTCACACTGGGGGATGGGAAGAGCTGTCTGCATTTCCTGTTTGGTCCCTGCTCTCATGTACTCCCGCTTGCTGGCCTCTGACCCCGTATCTCCTAGTTGTTCATTTCCATGCACGCTTTTCCATTCTTTGTGTGACCGCTCTGATCTGCCCACATCTGTCTGTCCCTGCTGCTGTCACCTGGGTTCAGGCCACCACCATCTCCACCTGCCTGCTGACAACCACCTCTCCGCTCATCTCCCCGCCTCTGATTCCACTCCCTAATGACCTGTTTTCTGCACCACACTCACTCTAAATGGCGAACCCAAACATGTGGTTCCTGTTCTTAAAATTCTGTACTATCACTCTTGTTACAACATCCCCAGTCCTTAGCTGAATCTCCAAAAGCTGGCATCCAAAGCTTTCAAGACCTTATCCCCACTTCCTCCTCCAGCCTTGAGTTTTAACTCTTCCTCTTTTTTGCATCACCCCCTAGTCATATTGACTTTCTTTTTTTCATAACTGACTTTCTTAATTCCCCAAAGTTTGGTGCTTTCCTCTGCCTCTCGGTTCTTATATATACACTGCATCCACCAGGTCCTGCACTTCATCCTCACGTCTCCAGTATCTGTGTCACAGTTACTGGAAAGCTTCACTGTGCTTCCTCTGAGCTCCCGAGGGACCTGCACTTTCCTCCTTCTCAGCCTTCTCCACCATTACAGTTGATTGTTATGTGTCTCTGAGCTCTTTGAGGGAGAACACTGTGTCTTAATATTATCCCCAAGCCCAGCACAAGCTGAAACATTGTAGTAATAAATAAATCCACGCTGAGGGGATCAATAGATTAATCAATGGTAGTAAAACCCCAAATCACTTAAGTACATTATTTTGCAACACTTCCAGTACTAGAATCGCCCTGGGAGAAGTAAAAAACTAATGCAGGATGCTCTCTCTACAATAACTGAATCAAAATATCTAAGTGGTAGGACTTGGCATCTGTCTTTTTAAAAGTTTCCCAGACAATCTAGGAATCGACAATCTCTGACTTCCATAGTAAGCCAGAGAGTAGCCACTCTGCCCTCTGTTGGTAATGTGCTACGTTGCACCCTTCTTGCTGGGAGCTTGCTTCTCTCCAATCCCTTCTCTTTCCTTCCCCTACCTTCACCAAGTCCTTTTCCTCCCCAGACGCCATGCTGCTACTGAACGCTTTGCCCTTCCACTGGGAGATACACTAGAGCCCTAACCAGTGCTCCGCCCCTCTAAGCATTTCCCCTAACCCCATAAGATACAGAAATCCCTGACCTTTATGAAATGTCAAGCAAACCAACCTTAGCCTTGGGGTACTGAGGCAAGTAACCAAATTAAATGGGTAGGATTATGGAGCTAAACTGTGTTAACCTCTTCTCATCACCACAGGGCTTCCCAGGAGGCACTAGTAGTAACAAACCCACCTGCCAATGCAGGAGCCATAAGAGACACAGGTTCAATCCTTGGGTTAGGAATATCCCCTGGAGTAGGAAATGGCAACTCACTCCAGTATTCTTGCCTGGAAAACCCCATGGACAGAGGAGCCTGGCGGGCCACAATCCATAGGGTCACAAAGAGTTAGACACGGCTAAAGAAACAAACAGTTGGCCAACTGGAGGTGTAGAATTGGTATAGAATTTAAAGGCTCAAGAGACAGTTTTCTATGACAGTTAACCTGGGGTATCCTCTAATGCACATTCATGAAGTCTCTATGTACAGTTGGGAAGGTCCCCTGGAGGAGGAAATGGCAACCCACTCCTATTTTTGCCTAGAGAATCCCATGGACAGAGGAGCCTGCTGGACTATAGTCCATGGGGTCGCAAAAAGTCGGACACGACTGAGCGACTAATACTAATACTTAAAGTGACTTAGCATGCGTGTGGCACTCCCTCTTCACGGCATCCCAACCCCAGAGTGAAGGAAGGCGAGAGATTCTGTAGTGGAAATAAGAGGGTCCCATGTGGCCCAGGAGGAATGGGGAGAGCTGGAGCAGATGGATGAGTGGTGGGTCCTGCTTCTGTAAGACCAGCCCAGCCACTTTCCAGAGAAAGGTCTGCTTTGAGAGGGGCGAATCTAAAAAGTTTAGGGAAAAAACTGTTGCCTGGCAGCCAACCTTCAGGGAGTCACGGGAGACTTCCTGAGGTGCTGATGTCAGTAAGTATCAAGGACAAGGGGCATGGTACTCTCTAAGAACCAAAGGACGCCCACTTCAAACCCTCATCAAAAAAGGGAGTGGAAAGTTCCAAAACGATTAAGTTCACTGTGATCATAACTATGGAAAAGACTGTATGCTTGTGGAAGGAAAAGAGTAAAAATAAATTGTGTCAAGGTTGTGAACTGTGGATCATTTCCTCTTGAAACCATTCTTGAATATTGTTTCTGTGTTATCTTGTCAGTAATTAAATAAGTATATTTAAAAGAAAGGAAACCTAGGCTTGAGGATAAATACAGAAGCTTGAGCCTTGCTAGGAGGCAATTTGATATCTACAAAAGTACAAAGACTCTCTCTATATGTTACAAGAACTGGAGTCATCCCAAGAAAGCTGAGCCCAAGTAGTGCTGGGAGAGCCATGCCATCAGAGAGACCTACCCAACACGTGCAATGACTATAGGGTGCGTCAGCCCCAACACCCTGCACTGCCCAACTGCAGGGAAAGCAGAGGGTGGTGGCATGTTGAAAGCCCAGCTAATGTCCAGGGATGTGGCATTTCCAGGGCTTTATGATTCCAGGGCAACAAGAGCATAACAAGTCCAGCTTCTCTCTACTAACACTGTGAGGCTCCCCTGGGATCTTTTATTTGAAGGTAAAATTTGGCTACTTGGGAGGCTAGATATCATTAGGTGAAAGTGTATTTGATGGGGGCTTGATGAATGAGCAAGCTATGGTTTTTCCTGTGGTCATGTATGGATGTGAGAGTTGGACTATAAAGAAAGCTGAGCACCGAGGAACTGATGCTTTTGAACTGTGGTGTTGGAGAAGACTTTTGAGGGTCCCTTGGACTGCAAAGAGATACAACCAGTTCATCCTAAAGGAATCAGTCCTGAATATTCATTGGAAGGACTGATGCTGAAGCTGAAACTCCAATATTTTGGCCACCTGCTGCGAAGAACTGACTCATTTCAAAAGACCCTGATGCTGGGAAAGATTGAAGGCAGGAGGAGAAGGGGATGACAGAGGATGAGATGGTTGGATGGCATCACCAACTCAAGGAGTTGGTGACAGACAGGGAGGCCTGGTGTGCTTCCATCCATGGAAAGCTTTGCTTTCCATCCTGGTTGCAAAGAGTCGGACATGACTGAGTGACTGAACTGACGAATGAGCAGAGAACATTCAGAAAAGAGGGAACTCTTATACGCGCATTTACAACTCATGAGTTTCTTTCTAGAGCATCCTTGTGACTTAGGAAACCTCGTTGATTCACTTCCTGAATGTTTTAGAAAGTAGGTTAAACGTCTTTTTCCCCTCATCCTATATTTGCTGTGTAAAAGGGGACTGTGGGAGCTCCCCAGAAGATGCTGAATGAGACCAGACTTGGGGGTCTGTGCTGGATACGGACCCCAGCCCCTCCAGCACGAGGCTTGCACGTTCAACAACTTCACCACGTGTGACAGAGCCTTCTTCACTGGTAAATACAGACCCTCCAGACATTTTAGGTATCAAAACTGAGAATGGACATTTGCTGGGCTGAGGCCTTATGAAATGGCAGAAATGGTCAGGGAGGGGCCTCCAGCAGCACAGAAGGATGGAATTCTAAGAGAAGCAACCTAAGGACAGGGAAGGGTGCCCCTGAAAGGGTCTCATCAACATCTGAACTTACCATCGTCTTTTTCACATATACTTCTTGACCTCGGGATAATCCAAAATCGGCTATCTTGGCTACGTAGTTTTCACCAACTAAAATGTTCCTGGCAGCTAGGTCCCTGTGAATAAACTGAAATTAAAAAAAAAAAAAAAGTCATATATTTTCAGCATCATATTTGCTTTTTCACTTCATTTTGTTTGCACAAAGAGCAGGAGCTTTGGGAAATCTAGAGGACAGTATGAAAAAGTGTTTTTAAAAAGCTACCAGAATCCAGTTTCCTTTAGTTCCTCTTCTAAATGCTCAGTGAGTGGATTCTGCCAAACGACCCACAGGTCTTTGGAGGAGCATTTCAGGAGGAAGCACCAGATCATGCAATATTCCAATGACCATGAAAGGCCTCTGCTTTGTGTGTTATGTGGAGTTACTTGAAGCTAATACTAGTGAAAGCACCTCATCCAAATACATATGATGAGATTCACTAGATAAACACACCATTAGCATGGAACATGAACTTCTATATAACGAGATAGAATATTAACAAACAGAATAAAATTAGGGAGAGTTTGAGAAGGAATTAAGGAAGTGAACTGGGAAAAAAAAAATCTAAACTGATATCAGAGAAAATTTTGGAAGAAAGATGCTCAAAGCAAGGTTCCCAGAACAAACCTGTTTTTGGCTCAGGTAGTCCATACCCCGGGCCACATCTGCTGCAAAATGGAGAAGCTGCTGGGAGGACAGTGTGGAGGCAGTGCTGTTGGCGATGGCAAACGCGGGGTCCGTCTCTAGCACTCGGCTCTTTCGCAGGAAGTCCAGGAGGTTGCCATGGGGGGCGTACTCAATGGCCAGGTACAGGTAGCCTGTGGGGCAAGGGAGGAAGCATCAGTCTATCAGTAGCCCTAAACCCCGGTGAGATTTCTGAGATGTGCTTTGGTCCTCGGGGACTGCCTATAAAATTCCATTTTATCTTAAAATAACACATCTAGTGGTACCGATATGGGTAATGCTGGGGACAGGAGGAGAACAAGTGACATCATTCCTGCAAAAGGGGGCCATGCCTGCACTCAGGCTTCCCCTCTCCACTCCTACCGAACAGCAGGCTCCCTGAGCGCTTCACCCACTGGGGAACACGGGTAGAATGAAACCAAAGCATCTGCTCCAGATGACCGAGGAGAGCTAGTCCACAGCACCTTTTAGTTTTTATTCTGTATTGACTGAGAACCTAATATGAGCCAGACATGTTATTCCAGTATGAATCCAGCTTCTCCTGGGGTTATTTTTTTAAAACAAACAAATGATTAAATACCCAAAGCAGAAGGACCCAGACTAGGAAACTTTCTCTCTCTCCTGACTTCTGCTCCTTCCTAAAATTTCCAGACTAAGTCATTAGATTGTTGAGTGCATCACTGGTCAGCAAAATCTAGTGTCAGGGATTGCAATTTTGCTTACAGAAACCAGAAATGTCAACCTTTTAGGAAAAAAATAAAATTTTTCCTAGAGGAAAGTATGGTTCATTGTCTTAGTTTTATTCTAAATAGTTTCCTCCCTTTTCTTTTTTGAATGAGATGAAATCTGCTTTGATAACAATTATTCATCTTTGGAGCCAATGAAAGTATAGTGCTCTCTTTTACTATTTTTTAAAAGTGAATTATTTGGTATATACTTTTTATGTCAAATGAATTTAAACTTCAAAGATATCCTAAGAAAGTGAGGATTCTCAAAAAAGAAAAAAAAAAGCAAGCTTCTAGCACTGAATCCTGCTGTACTATAAGGAAAGATATACCTCAATTCTGGTATGAAGGTATTTTCTCACTTTACTGAACAATCAACCAACTATGTGACAATAGAGGAAACTTTTAAAAGACATATATTCTGTTACTCTAAGTTTTTTTTTTTTTAAACATTCATTTACTGCTGTCCCATGCTGATTACTGTTCTCAGGAAATTGCTCAAAAATAAGTGTCATTACTTCATTATTTAACCTAAGAGACATTATCTGGCTTTTAGAATTACACCCTTATTGGATCACAGAATGATATATTGTTTGAAGTACCAGTATTTTTAGTTTAATAAATTGAGGAAAAGGAAGTAGTCTCTTTTCCATTGTTGGTATTTGTGCTGCAAAGTCAACAAGAGGTTGTAAAGTTTGCAAATAATTACCATGTGGAGCTTTTGCGTTGGAGTAAATTTTTCCATGAGAAATTAAGAGTAAGCATGGATTTAGAGCTGCAAACCCAGGTAGCATGCAGAGGTAAATCCATAGGTTTCTTATTACCTACTCATTCACAGCTAACTCCACACATTACAATAGGAAATACTCAATAAACATTTGAATTAATAATATAATTTGAACTTAAGGGTATGTGCGACATAGGATAGTTGTAAAGAAAGCTTCAATGTAATTGTACAGGGAATTGTTTTGGATAAAAACAAAGTACTATTAGATATAGGCTTATTATTATTTGTTTAACCTAAGTATCACCAGTCCTTTCCCATTACAGTAGATGATTGGCATTCACAGATTTAACATTTGGAGTATTGGTTACTTGGGTTTGGAGGGAGAATGAAAAGTCAACTAAGAAGAACCAACATACTTCACTTTTCCTGGTACAGAGTGTAGCCTCCATCCACCTAGTAGTGACTGAGAAAACCTCTGGATTAGCAAAGATGGGAGCATGTAGGAGCTGTGGGTATCTTTGGGCATTACTAATTGAACTGTATCAGAAGCCAAAAGACTCACCCTTGGGACCCACCTTCAAAAACATTCCACATCTCAGCACAGTCTATTCATGGGGCCAGACATTCAGACTGAAATTGCAACTTAAAAAGTAGGTAGCAATCTTAGATGACTTATCTTTCCTAACTTCAATATGGAATGTGCCTGATTTTCTTTCTTATTTTAAAAAAATCTGGCAGGAGAAACAGGAAAAGAGCATCTTACCACGATGTTCACATGCTCCCAAGAGATTGATGATGTTTGGGTGGTGTCCAAGTTTACAAAGAACCTCTAGTTCCCCAGCAAAGTCCCTGTGGTCATCTTTGGAAGCGTATTCTGGGAAGAAAGTCAAGAGTCGTGACCCCTTTCTGTGATGCCTCATCAGAAACAACTGTACCCCCTGATCCCCATCACCTTCAAGTACACTCAGCTGTCATTGGGTCTGGAAAACGTTAGCGAAATCAAAGAGGTGGCTCTATCACAGGGGCTTGGCTGTCCACATTTTGGGCCAATGCTTCTTGTGGTTGGGGGCTGTCCTGTGGCAAGGAGGATGTTTAGCTGCCCCCCTGACCTGACCCACTAGTTACCAGGAGCCCAACCAAAAATGTACCCAGATCACCAAGTGTCCCCCCTGGAAACCAAATCACCTCTGTTTGAGAACCACTGCTGAAGCCCTCAGATATCCAGAGAAATGGTCTGGTTGAGATGGAGCTGTGTCCATTCTCAGACCCTGGCTTTCCAGAGACAAATACGCCAAGGAATAACACCAAAATTTTAGTGAAACATTGCCAGTAGTGAACACATCTTACTTTATTATAATAATTTTACTTTGCTTTTTACATAAACCAGAATAGAATACTGTGCTCAGTTGTGTTCAACTCTTTGCGACGCCATGGACTATAACCCACCAGGCTTCTGTGTCCATGGGATTTTCCAGGCAAGAATACTGGAGTGGGTTGCCATTTCCTTCTCCAGGGGATCTTGCTGATGAAGGGATCAAACCTAGGTCTCCTGCATTTCAGGTGGATTCTTTACCAACTGAGTCACCAGGGAAGCCCACATAAGCCAGACTTGCTGAAAAAATTTAAATTTCAATGACACTTTTAAAGAAGTTGCTTTGTAGTCAGGAAACAGTTGCGTTTCTTTCTGTTCCTGTCATTCTGTCTCTCCATAAGCACTTTGATCAGAGGCAGAATCACCAGTCAGGCTGAAGAGAAAACTCTTTGGCTGATGTGCAACCGGTTGGTCAGCCTTGAGTTGGTGACAGTATGCTATGATTGCTTTTTGAAGAAATAACATTGGGGGAAAGAGTGATAGAGAGCTGGTAGCCATGTGCATGCCTGACCATGCTTGAAAATTATGGGAAGGTTTCATATGGGCTAAGGGGACCCATGAGGCTGACAAGTAACAATTCCAAGTCTAGTACCCTGTTTATACCACAGGAGCCTAAGGGTCAATGCCTCAGGAACATTTTAGAAGCAAAGCTCCTTGTAATAGGTTGTTGGTTCACATCAGTAAATGCCCTCTTAGCATACATGACTTTTCCTGCAAAACTTTCTGCCCTGGTGCGCTGTTAAGTTATTCTACCTCTTTACATGGACATGAGATGGACAATCAGCTCAGGTCAGATCCCAATCAGCATAAAAAGTGATGCTACAAAGTTCTACACCCTCTCTTCTCATCGTTTTTACTGCTTCCTAAAACTCCTGTGACTAAAGTTGGAAAAGGAAAAGGAATTTCTGGATTCTAGTAGGGTTTGTCTGGGTGTGTGTCTGTGTGTGTGTTTTGAAACATTACTGTCTCTGAGCATAAATAATACTGTGTTTATTTTGTTTTGTTCATTTCCTGACATGTGTTTTCTAGCAGTGCAGAAAGCAGTGATGGCTTAATAAGATTTAGGGTTAATTGTCATCTTAGGCTTAATGTTGCAGTCAAGAAGAAGGAAAACCCATCAGCAGCCTTAGCAAGTCCTTATTATGGAGCTGCCCAATAAAAGCGGCAATTACATTGCCGGCTCTAATACATCACTTGCCAAGCCTGTGTGCTGTAAAAACAACAGTGCAGCTTCAGAATCAAGTCATCTGTAAACTGCCATTTCACACGCAACAGAAGACAGCTAGTACTGCCAGGGGACACGTCAATCTGCTTTCTCGGAAGATCTTATTCAATGAGGGCGCCCTAAGCAGTCTTGAACACAACTGGAAAAGATCTAGTTTTGTGACTATAGATCAATGGTTTCTAAGCCTGAGTGTATAGAAGAGCCCCTGAGCAAGTTTAGGGACCCCAATTTTTCCCTGCATCACCCCCAGAAATTTGAATAGATTAGAACCGCAAGGAGGAAAAACTCAAGTAGATGCATTTCTAACTATTTCCAGGAAAGCTGATGTAGATAATGCACGAAGATAGTGATTTGCCAAGCGTGGTCTCCAAATTCTGAGACTCAGCATCCCATGGGAACTAATTAGAAATGCAAGCCCTCTGGCCCTGGGCCAGATTTGCTTAATCAGAAACCATAGGGTGGAGCTGAAGAGTCTGTTTTTTAACAAGTCTCCCAGGCAATTTGGATGCGTGATCAATGCTGAGAACCACTGCATTAAGAGAAACAGTAACGCTTCTTGAAAGTCAGCAGGGTGTGGCAGAGAGTCTGTGTTCTCACATCCCAGTGAATCCAGACAGTGGCGTCTAAACAGCTCATGCCTTCAAGTTTACATCCTGACCCTCAAAGGAAATATCACCTTCAGCTGCACAGGACAGCTCCATCTAACATCATGCCAATGTTTTGTTTAAAAGAATATGAGACCTTAGAGGAAAGATTCAACAGGAAGTCAAACTGTCCCCCCACCCTAGTAAAATGCTGACTTGATGGGGGCATGCACTGACCTTTCATCCTCTTGATGGCAGCGTCCATCCGTAACCCATCCTTCTTGATGCGAGCCTTAAGAACCTGGCCAAAATTACCCTCCCCAATCACATCTTGAAATTTGATGTCATTCCAGTCAAGCACTGGATAAATGGTAGGATCTGGGTTGTTTTTGGCCTTCCTGTTCAGGGCAAGAGTTCCTGAGTTGAACTGCACAGCTGGTTCTTCCCTCTACAAAAATAATGGTTTTGTGTCAGGATTTTTCATAATTTTTAAGGTATATAATACCTTCTGGTTTGTACCCACACTAGGTGAAAAAAAGAAACAGTATACCCAATTCTAGAATGAAGATGGAAATAGGGTTCATCTAATAGGTATCCCGTGGACGGAGGAGCCTGGTAGGCTGCAGTCCATGGGGTCGCTAAGAGTTGGGCACGACTGAGAGACTTCACTTTCACTTTTCACTTTCATGCATTGGAGAAGGAAATGGCAACCCACTCCAGTGTTCTTGCCTGGAGAATCCCAGGGACGGGGCAGCCTGGTGGGCTGCCGTCTATGGGGTCATGCAGAGTTGGACACGACAGAGGTGACTTAGCAGCAGCAGCAATAGGCCCACTTGGATGAAGTGGCAGCCAAAAGAGCTGCATGCCTATGATCCTAGGCCTCGGTGGGAAAGCATGCTACAATCGATTAGTTATGCCTGCAGGGATGAGGGAGGGGAGGATAATAGCATGTATGTCACAACACACACTTGAGTTACTCACACTTGAGGGTCTACCCTGCTGTGAAATGAGCAGCTATTCAGTTCTGGTTTGGTAAAGAACTCAGAGATCTATTTGGAGAAGTCACAGGACATGCCTCTGTGAGAGCTTTTTTCCTAGCTTCATCTTGGTCTCCTTGGCTCTTACTCACTCTCTCCCACTTGTCTTAAAGCTCAGAATCTCTCAAGCCCAAGATAGTGTCTCCTTTTCTCCTGAGTTTCAGTGACTGCTGGCAGTATCAGGACAAAGCATCCGTACCATGATGAGCTCCAGCACTGTCTAACCCCCTGCTGGACCTTCCTCTCTAGTGACAGCCTGAAGGGCATCTCAGGGACTCGTATCAGGAAGATTTACCTCATTTGGAATACGTAACTGTATTCAGTGCTTCATATATAGAATCAGTAAAGTTGGGTACAGATTAATTTTACAGAGCTCGAAATCACAGAGAAATGTTCAGGCTATACTATCTCAAGGATTCAAACGGGGTGCCTGTCAGTAAAGTACGACTTTGTAAACCCTTGCAACTGGTCAAAATTACTAAATGAAAGAAAAAAGTAGTGCCGAGTGCCATGAACTCTGCAGACTGAAGGGTACACAGGGATGGCGATCCACATGTAGATATAATTCATATATATATGGGGGATACTATTAGAAGTACAAAATGGAAACTGGAAATTTAAAAAAAAGTGAAGAAAACTGATCTAGTATCAACATTCATGACTTATCACTCTGAGGTACGGTTCCCCTCATGCCCTTCAACTGACAATAATGGTCAGTTGTTTATATTGCAAGATTACTCTCACTGGTGACTTATCACTAGGATGACTCTATTCTCTTTTTGATGGGGCAGTAATCCTGCTTTAGGCTTAGTTTTCTGCTTAATTATTAAGAGTAACCTTTTCACTCTCAGAATTGTTCTGAATTGGACAAGAACTTATATAGTCATGCTAGTTATCTCCCATTTCATAATGGAAGACAAAGAAAAGATGAAACTTGCCTAAGGGAAATACTTCCTTTACAAGTAAATTTTCTGACCCATATCTTTAAAATACTGCTTGGAAGATGAGACACTACCACATTTTGGAAGGCTTGGGCCATTCTCCTTTGGACGTTTGCCCTCTTCAGCTGCAGCATGATCAGAAAGGCCAACAGCACCGTCAGGCAGGTCATTCCCGCTGAGCCGAGGATGGCGATGAGCAGCATCTTCCTGCCTCCGAGGTCTGCTGGTGCTGAGCAGAAGGCAGGAGAAGCAGCAGGTTAGTCTAGATGGGGAAATAGGCCACGACCATTTGCAGAAGTCACAGTGTAATGTGAACATCATGGCAGCCTGAGTCCTGCCACCTAATTGCTAGGTGACCTAGTGCTACTCCGTTATTGTCTGGAACTCACTGGAGGCAAGTCTGACTCACAGGCTGTTAAAAGTTCAAAGGAATGTGCAAAAGGGCTTTTTACAAGTCAACATGCTAATCACCAAAGCTGCTAAGTGCCAAAGAATTGATGCTTTTGAACTGTGGTGTTGGAGAAGACTCTTGAGAGTCCCTTGGACTGCAAGGAGATCCAACCTGTCGATCCTAAAGGAAATCAGTCCTGAATATTCATTGGAAGGACTGATGCTGAAGCTGAAACTCCAATACTTTGGCCACCAGATGTGAAGAATTGACTCATTGGAAAAGACCCTGATGCTGGGAAAGATTGAGGAGGAGAAGAGGATGACAGAGGATGAGATGGTTGGATGGCATCACCGACTTGCTGGATGTGAGTTTGACCAAGCTCCAGGAGTTGGTGATGGACAGGGAGGCCTGGCGTGTTGCAGTCCACAGAGTCACAAAGAGTTGGACACAACTGAGTGACTGAACTGAACTGATGCTAATCAATAATTGTTGCCCTTTGTTCAACTTTCACTTCCAAGTACAGGCCCAAGCAGATGAATGTTATCTCATAATAGTGAGACTGACTAACTATATCTATCACTTTGGGAAAGTAACTAAACTTCCCTGAACAATAATTTCCCCACCTAGAAAATCTTGCAAGCTCTATGATGCTAAGAGCACAGACTCTGTAAGATATTTTGATTTGGGTTTTTCTTTGGGTTCTTTTAAAGAGCTGAAAACAACCTGAGGATACCAATGGGAGAAGCAAAGAAGGAAGGAAAGAATAGAGAAAAGAGAAAAACTATTGAATTTAGGGCTCAGGTCAAAATGGACTATTAAAGACTATGGTTTAACTCTTCCACTTCTTTCCCTTGCTTAAATTAAAATACAATTAAATTCAATGTATTTTTATGAAAAGCAGCATGTACAGCATGATCTCATCCAACAATTATTCTTTTGATTAGCTATCTTTCCCACTATCTCCACACATGTGTGCATAAAGAGATGTCTGAAATGGGATGGTGAGGGATTTTTAGTTTTGTTACATCTTGTTTTTAAATTTTTCTCTCTGTATTTTATTTGTAGCTTGGATTTAGGGCCTGCATGTGTTCTATGAAAACACAAGTAATTATAGAAATGATGCATTTAGTAAGATTGTCATCTGAAAACTACGATTCTCTGTAATTTACAGACTCAACATTCCTTGGATATTTCAAACATATTCCAAAGAATCAGCACTGAAAACAGAGCTTGTTGGATTTTATTTCTTAAGCCCTAGGTAGCCCTCAAAAGAACCAAGAAGTTTTTAGTGCTATGATAGTCTCTGTAAAAATAGGCTGGTCTGAATTATAAATTTGCAAAAATCACCAATTCCTTCTCAAGTCCCTCTAGCTACATTCCCTTGAACAAGCTGTACAGTGCAGAGGGTGAGGACATGCAATTTCAGACTAACCTCAAAGGGAAGTCTCCCAGAAGCTTCAACCCTTCCCACCTGTGGTGTCCTTGTTCACTAATTACATTCAACAGGTTTTACCAGCCACAAACACTGGAGAGGATTAAGAGGTACAGCCTTCCAGTTATGAAATAAAGAAGCCACAGGGATATAATATACAGCATATAGAATATGGCTAATAATACTGTAATAACTTTGTTTGGAGACAGATAATTACTAGCCTTGCTGTGGTGATCATTCATAATATATGCAAATGTCAAATCACTACATAGTGCCCTCAAAACTAACATAATATTGCACATCAACTGTATTTCAATTTTAAAAAAGCACAAACACTGGCCTCCTGTGCTTGGCACTGAAGGATCTCTGTCTCAAAGAGCTTATTCTCTCTGAGGTAGGGGTTAGTGATGGACATAGAGCCATCCTAACCTGGATCTAAAAAGTAAAAGACAAGTCAGAATAGCATAGCATCACCCAAGTTAAAAGAAGAGTTCATTTTGAGAAAGAATGGAGTGTGGTTCCTGGAGCCTCCCACTGAACCACTGCACAGGCCTTCCTCCACTAAGCTGGGTCCTTAGTCTTCTTTTTCCACAGAATCACATTCAGATTCCTCAGACCCTCAACTGCTAGATGGGGACTGCTGATGGGCTAAGTTCCTTTAAGGCTTAATAATAGAAAATGGATCAACAGGGTATCCCTCCAAGGCGCATTTTCATCTTAAGGACCTCTTTAGAGATGGTGATGCCTATTAAGGACAAGCCTATTGTATCACAAGATGTGAATATGGAGTAAATATCTTAAAACAGTGGGGCTTTTCTGGTACTCCCCAGAAATAATAATATGCAAATACCTGTCTACTCTACCAACCTTGAGATTCAGAAAGAGTCGTCAGTTCATGAGAAGAAGTTGGATTGCTTGAGCCTATATTGTTCTCTGCAAAGATGTCCACCTGGTAAACTGTTTGGGGCTCAAGGCCCTTGAGTTGATACTGGGTGATGGTGGCATTCTTGATCTTCACGTCAATGTGCTGGTCTTCATTCTTGCCCTGAACCTTGTAACGGATGATAATAGCAGAAATAGAATAGCCATCCAGGATTGTCCAAGAGATCACAGCCGAAGAGTCTGTGATGTTGAAAATCTTGATGTTTTCTGGTTGAGGAGGGACAACTAGAAATTAAAAAAACAAACACATATTTTCCTTAAGATGCATTACCATCTCTTTGACTATTATGCTTTTAAGAGAGAATGAATGTCGGCCCATAAACCATGAATGGCTACTCAATGTTATCTCTGATGGTAACTCCAGTCAGTTTGTGGTGGACTCAACACAGACTTGACAACATGGCCACATATGGGAAACTGGCAACACACAAATCACATATTTGCCATCCTTACACTGAATTAAGACCCTGGAAATTGTTACTCCACAAACTGCTATTTTACTCTTCTTGATGCTGAGGAAAACAAAGATTATGAGAGCTGACATTTACATAGGCCCTTTCGTATTGTAACTCATTGACTCCACATAACAATCTTACTGTTAGTATTGAGGCCTGGAGACAATAAGTGACTTGGCCACGGTCACACAGCTTTTAAGAAATAGATTCAAGTAGAAGAAATAAGGATTCCTATTAGTTTGCAGTTAGCCACCAGCCCATAGGAACTATCCTTGTTAAGCACTTGTTAGAAAATATGTTAAGCACTTAGTAGACATATACAAAAAGCAAGATGAAGCGTATGCATGCATCTGCACACTTACAGGTATACTTAATGTATTAAAATTATACAATATTGAATGGAAAGATATATAACAAACATAATCTTGGTTTAACAAACAGAATTTTGGTTGTCTCGGGGGAGACAGGGAGAGAATTAGAGTAGGGATGATGATCAAAGAGGATTTTGATATATCTGTATTGTGGAATTACTTTCACAAAAAAGGCTGAAAGCAAAGATGGCAAGATGTTAACAGTTGTTAATTCTGGGTTGTAGAAATGTAGATTTTTATGTATTATTCTCTGTACTGGCCTATAACTTCTGTCACAGAACTTTTTTAAAGATGAAGAAGACATGCCTAAACACTGACAAAATGGTTGAGACTTCCACATTTTATTGATACAAGAAGAGACTGGTTGGAGAAACCCAGAGCCAGTTTGTACACCTGTTACTGGGGAAGTGGAGGCTCAGCCGCAGAAGAGAAACTCAGACTCTGGCAGCTGACAAGAGACCACAGGATCCCAGTGTTAGTGTAGTTGGTGTGACCCAGAAACGCCTGGTCTTTCCAAGGACTCTGAAATGCACAGACAGTTCTATGGCAGGGAATCAAATAGAACTTTCTGGTTCCTGATGAAAAAGCTTTCAAGACTACAAAGGAACCCTAGAAGTTCCAACTAATTTTTAATGGACAATCTGAATTGAGAAGAGCCCGAAGAGCAGTTTGAAAGAAAAGTTGTTTTATTGCTCTCAAATATATACCGTAATGCTAAGGATTATCTGTTTTGCAGATTTTCAAGCAAAGTTCCCTGGCTTTTAAGATTAGGAGACATCTATCTGTAATGAATCACCATCTGCTTAATAAATAACTCCACTGAAAGGAAAGGTAGGGATCCCTAGTGGTCCAGAGGTTAAGAATCCTCATGCCAGTGCAGGGGACACGGGTTCAGTCGCTGGTCTGGGAAGATGCCACACGCCGTGGAGCAACTAGGCCTGTGTGCCACAACTACCGAAGCTGGCGAGCCATGAGAGACCCCGCTCTGCAACGAGAAGCCATCACAATGAGAAGCCCACACCCCGCAGCTAGAGGGTAGCCCCTGCTCAATGAAACTAGAGAAAGCCTGTGCACAGCCACGAAGACCCAGGAGAGCCGAAAATAAACGAACTTTTTTAAAAACAGGAAAGGTAAATTGTAGGACAGGTCTGCCTGAATTATTGTTAGTCCAAACATATGGAGCATTCATATATATTGCGGGTCACTAAAATGATTTGAGGTGTTGGGGGGAGGGCACTCACTGGCCTCCACTTACAACTAACTACCTGTCATGGTTTCTAAGAAGCAGACTTGAAGTGATGGGAGCTAAATCTAAGTGGCGGCCACCAAGTGTCATTCAGGCAAGGCTGGGGCAGCATAAGTTACTTACTGTCGCTAAGGGTCCAAGCGATGAGATCTTCGCTCCATTCCCCCTGGGCCTTGGTGTTGACTCTGGCTCGGACTATGTACTGCTCCCTGGGGTGTAAGTTGTTAAGCAGCACTGAAGTCAAGTTGCCTGGCACTTTAATATTCTGCTGATCACTATTCATTTGCACAGATCTCCTCTCGACTTCAACATAAAAGTCATCTTCTGAGCTTGGGAATATTGGTTGCCAGGTCAAATTTAGAGTGGTCTGACTTTTTGGTAGGAGACTGAGACCTCTTGGAGGAGGAAGACCTAGGAGAAACCAGAAGGATCATCGTTTTTATATGAAGTGAAGCTAACAACAGCCCCAAAGGACAACCTTGGCTTCTAGAATAATATACAAGCTAGCAAAGAAACAGCCGCTGCTGCTGCTGCTGCTGCTGCTAAGTTGCTTCAGTCGTGTCCGACTCTGTGCAACCCCATAGACGGCAGCCCACCAGGCTCCCCCGTCCCTGGGATTCTCCAGGCAAGAACACTGGAGCGGGTTGCCGTTTCCTTCTCCAATGCATATAAGTGAAAAGGGAAAGTGAAGTCGCTCAGTCGTGTCCGACTCCTAGCAACCCCATGGACTGCAGCCCACCAGGCCCCTCCATCCAGGGGATTTTCCAGGCAAGAGTACTGGAGTGGGGTGCCATTGCCTTCTCCAGAAACAGCCACTAGCAGCCATGAAATACTTTTTACCCCTACCAAAATAGCAAAGCTTTAAAACATTAGTGTGTAGTTTGAGTAACTGTAAGACAAAAATACAACCCCTCTGAAGGACAACTTGGGAATATTTTTCAAGAGCCTTAGAAATGATCATATACTTTGTATAATCTGACTACCAGGGATTTATCCTGAAGAAATAACTCAAAGGAAGCAAAAAGGCTAGGGACATGAAGATGTCCTTTACAACATTATTTATAATAACAAACAATCATAAGAAACCTAAGTGCTCAAAGTAGGGAAATGCTTTAATAAATTATGATATAGCCATCCAAGGGATTAAAGGATTATTGTGAAAAGTACAGAAGCCCCTCCAAAACTTGTAACACATGAGAAGTATTCTAATTTCCACTCGGAAAAAGTTATGTCTACCATTGGTGAAAGAGGAAGGAAACTAAAAAAATTGGAAACACTGGATTTTCCAAGGTTGTGGGGTTGCAGGTGAGCATTCAGTGTTTCTGTTCCCATTTTGAACAGTATGTTTTAAAGCAATTTCAGGGTTACATCCCCTTAGCGGGGACAATTTCACATATGACAACACAGCGATGGCAGGGCCAGGCTCTGATCACATCAAGGTTTGGCTCTGACCACAGGCTGTGTGGCCATAATTACCCCCGAGAACCTGAGCCACCAGAGAGGTAACTGAATGGAAACAACATGAGTTGTGAAATCAAAGAGGCAGAAGCATACCCCTTTAGTTCTGTGACCTTAGGAAAATTTATGTAGCATGAAATAAAAACACTCGCCTTCCAGATTCAGGAGGAGAAATGAGATAATGGAGATGAAAATGCTTGGAAGGTGTTTGGGTTCCATCAACATTTTCTCCCTCCCTTCCTATCTTATCTTGTGTCAATGGACAGAGAAGGAATCTGCAAGTTTTCAACTAGTAACAGCACACTGATATTTTAAACTCCAGATATACAGTATTTTCAAAACATAGAATAGGGGATCCTCTCCTCATGCATTTTCAGTGGGGACATTACTGCTCCTAACGGGGCAAAAATTGGTCCTCGGGGTATGAGAAAATTTTAGATAATTACAATGGTTTACGAAGGACCACAATATATAAACAGATTTATGGTATTAAAATTCATGGCAGAAGAGACATTAAAACAAAACAGAGATGGTGTCTTAAGGACAAAACTGTCTAAGAAGCTCTTTAGAGGGTTATAATTTAAAAAATAATAATACAAAGAGGTGGAAACAAACGAATGTATATATAACAATCACTTTGCTGTACACCTGAACACAACACTGTAAATCAACTATACTCCAATAAAATGAAAAAATAAAAATAAAAAATAAAGTAAGAAGGCTGCAAAACTTGGTTAGAGGTGACAGAAGTGTCGATTTCCACTCCTCAGGAGAGGGACTCTTGCTAACAGCTTTGACCACCCATGGACGAGGGAGAACCAGCAATCAGGTCTGCCACCTGCTTGGCACCATGCTGCAGGTCTCGTTGGTCTTTTCTCCATAGCCTTTGCAAATTGCGAGAGGTGACGTCACCTCCTTTTGCTCTTCTCTAAAGTTCCAAAATAAGCCACCTGGAACGGTCAGGCAGGCTTATAACGACACAACAGAGGGAAAGAGGGCTGATGGTCTACAGCAAACCTGCAAACCTTCTAAGCCTGTGCCGTGTACAGGGGAGCAGCCCCATAAACGGTCATTTCGTCTTTCCCCTCCCTTTGAGAGCACGGCTTACCCTTCACCCCTCCCTACCTGCCCTCTTTCTGCCGTGTGTTCAGAGTGTGTCCTGTCCCCTCCCCTCCTGGCCTTCCCGGCCTTTGCCACTCAGTCAACACACTTATACAAAGTGCAACTGCCAAATGAATTTAAAAACAAACATCAGCAAAATTCAAATGATGGGAAAAGATGAACCTTTAAGAATTCCCTTCCCACCCACCCCTGAGAACTACTTTGAAATATTCCAAGAGCCCTCTGAATACATCCTGGCTGGAACATATTCTGAGAGCTGAAGACAGCACACTGTGGGGCTGTTAAGTGTTTTATGTTCTGTTCCATAAATACTTTCCATCTGAGTCAGATTATGCCCTTCCCCTTTTGATTCATCAGCACTGGCCTAGGACAGAATAAGTTACAACCATCAACCAAAAAAGATACCATCTCTGTTTTGTTTTAATGTCTCTTCTTTGTAGCAGCAACCTGATGACATTTCAGGGGCCCCTAGCATCATAGTCATGGAGGTTCCTTTTATCCTCTAAGTCATATGTAGTTTCCAGGGTTATTTTCTTTTTAAGATCTTATTTTTTTTTTTAATGTGGGCCGTTTTTAAAGTCTTTATTGAATTTGTTATAATCTTGCTTCTGTTTTATGTTTTGGTTTCTTGACTGCAAGGCAAGTGGGATCTTACCTCCCTGACCAGAGATGGAACACACAGCCCTGCATTGGAAGGCAAAGTCTCAAGCACTGGACTGCCAGGGAAGTCCTTGCCAGTGTTACTTTTGGTGTTACTACCTGGTGGGTTCCCAGGAAGCCATTTCTTACTTGTACAATGCTTCTACAAGCATCAGAGTAGCTCCCGAGTTTCATTTGGTTCATTAAGGATGCTGCTGGTCAGATGAACACTGGGAGGGAGATGTGGAAGGAAGAGTGTGTGAGGAACGCACAGCCTTTGCAGAAGAGCTGGACGCTTCTCCTAGTTTCTCACTAAAGCATCTGATAGCCTTCTGCCTTTAGTAAATGGACAAAAACTAGGAAAACTCATCAATCGGGGAAGGATTTGGTGTCTTTGGGCTCCGGGTTAAAAAATAGTAATAATAACTGGAGAAACAGAAAGGGATCAAGTCTGAAGATCTAGTATGATGATGAGGAATCTGATAGATCACCATAGCCAAGTTATTAACCACTCTGGGACTCTACTTTTCAATCTATAAAATGGGAAAGATGACAATTCTAAGAATTAAATAAATGTGAACCTGAAACTGTAAAGCACTGACCAAGAGATAGGAACAGAATGCTTATACACAAGGCACACTGCAACACTAAGAGAACTTTAAAAGGACTCACTCAGACATTTCAGAGGAGGGGACCTGGGTAGCAGAAAGCTGGAGTTCAGGTTAGCATCAAGGAAATTTCACAAATTCAAAGGCTCCTCAGTGTACACAATAGAAGACTGAGAGCTATTGACTGATATTGATCCATCAAGAAATAGTGCTACACTTGGAATGTGTAAACTTAAGACCAGAGCATCATACATCACTGGGGAACTTATTAGAAATGCAGATTCTTGAGCCCTGTTCCCACTCCAAAACTTCTGAATCTGAAACCCTGGAGGCGAGGCCCAGAAATTTATTTTAATAAGCCGGGCAGATGATTCTGATGGAAAATACTGTTTGAGAACCACTGATTTAGAAACATAGAGGTAGAGACTTCCCTGGCAGTCCAGTGGTTAAGACTCTGCACTTCCACTGCAGGAGGCATGGGTTTGATCCCTAGTCCAGGAAGTAAGGGGATCTAAGATCCTGCATGCCATGCCATGAGAGAAACAGGGTGGTATATATCATATGGCTCAAGGAGATAAAGGAAATAGGATGGGGAAATGGAGGGATAGAGCATAGGACTGCTGTTCTTTAGGTAAAAGCCTTTCAGTCTATTCGATATTTTTACCATGTGCGTGAATGACTTTGAAAAGCTAGAAATTACTTTATAAACACACTGGGATTTCTGGAGTATGTATGCAGCAAGAGCCTGGCCTGGGCCCTTAGGATGGAAACAGGAAGCTGGTGGAAAAACTCAGGAGCCAAGACTGAGCACAGTTGCTACAAAGTAAATCCCAAGTCCTCAGGGATGTCCCTGCCTTCCTGAAGGCTCATCTGCTTCCTTCTCTGTCCCCGTGGATCACTCCAGCCCCCTTCCCCAGGGAGACAGACCAGGAGAGCAGCCCAAATAAAGGGCTGGCTTGACTCCAAGTCTCTAGTCTTCCTGTCACTTTCCCACCCATTCAAAAGCAAACCCCTTCCACCACCCTTCCCACCCACCCGCTCACCTACCACCACCCTTCCTGGTCTTCCTTCCTCTTTCCCCTTCCTCCCCCACCCACCCAGCTCCTGAATAAATGCCTGTTTGCTTCAGCTGACCGATGGAAGCTGTTGTGAATCTCCTCACAGGGCCAGGATGGCCTTCTCCGCCCTCTCCACGCCGGACCAGCTGCACGCAGAGCTCGTATTCCGTCCGAGGCTCCAAATAGTTGAGGGTAACAATCTCATTTGTCACTGAGAAGAGGGAAAGTCCAGGAAACTTAAGTTGGCAATCTTTTACATTCTTCAAACTGGAATGCTGTTATTGTGATGGGAACTAATGCTTGGTTTTTAAAAATACAATGTCTGAGTAGAACAGAGGGGAGATTCCATCTTCAGGGTCTCAGTGTTCCTACTATAAAGAAAACAAGGCTTTTTCATGTAAGTATCTCTGTGCCATTCATACATTTCTGCTCTAGTGTTTCTGTATTTTCATTTGTAGAGTAAAATCAGGCACATCTTCAACTATAGGGAATACCAATCAGATTTAGGGGGAAAAACTCAATTAGAATAATAGAAAATAACTGCCTTCAAATGCAAACAGTGATTTCAATCAAGCTATCAAGAGAAAAGACTCTTTGAGGGTTTGCTTACACTAATCAGACAACAAATTTGTAATAGTCATGTCATAATAAATAAAGGGTTCTGAAGTATTTGAAAAGACCTCCCAGAAACAAATGACATATGCTTCTTTTCTTCTGAGCTATTTGCATGAGTATTGCAAAGGTAGATTTTTGCCTTACACATGATAAAGTCAGTAAGGAAAAATACTGGACTGTGTTCAAGGGTTTTTAGAAAACCTCTTTGTGGATGTCCATAAAGAGACAATGCATTATCAATATCCTTTTTTTTTTAAGCTGCTTTTTCAAAAGACCTAGCCATTGTCAATAGAAATAACAATCCAGCAAATTAGACTTATGCTCCTGGGATTCTGAATTTTGGATGAATGTTCAAAAGAACGTGAAGAGCTCTGTAATACTACCATGATTTTATTCAATGTACTCACGTCAGCTAGTGTTTTTAAGCCCCAAACCTTCGTTTTCTTTTTTGGTAACTTCCTTGATTATATGCGCTTAGTCGCTCAGTTGTGTCTGACTCTCTGCGACCCTTTGGACTGTAGCCTGTGAGGCGCCTCTGCCCATGGGATTTCCCAGGCAAGAACACTGGAGTGGGTTGCCATTTCCATCTCCAGGGGATCTTCCAGACCCAGGGATGGAACTAGTGTCTCGGTGTCTCCTTCATTGCAGTCACGGGTAGAGGGCCCTTTTAGGAATTCATGGGCATAGTGAGACTAGAGTATTGATGGAGGTGTGTATGTTCCCTACAAGTGTGACTGTGGCATGTCTCACGATAAGATGGCACAATTTAAGCAGCTGGGTCAATAGATGGTGCTCAGCTTTTTAAAAAAAAATGCTATTACATCATCATGCAATAAGCAGGACTGTAATTTGTTTCAAAGTAAATTTAACTTAAATAAATTTAACTGTTTTCATGAACGTTTGACATTTTATTACATTTGGGGCTTTTGCTTTCAAAAAGTTGGGGATGGGCCTGTAGCCCCACCTCCCCCTACCCCAGTTCAGTCAGCCACAGCCCAAATTCCTTCCCAAATTTCTGTGAGTTAGGAGAATGCAGACAGGGCAAACTCAAATAAGAAAAAAAAAAAAAAGAAAACGTGGTTCAGTAGCAACAGCTGACTCATTGGAAAAGACCCTTGATGGTGGGAAAGAGTGAAGGCAGAAGAAGACAAGGGTTGACAGAAGATGAGATGGTTGGATGGCATCCCTGATTCAATGGACATGAACTTGAGCAAACTCTGGGAGATGGTGAGGGACAGGGAAGCCTGGTGTGCTGCAGTCCATGGGGTCATGAGGGGTTGGGCACAGCTTGGCGACTGAACAACAACAGTAGCAAAAATCACCCCTCAGATGTAAGCAGATTAAGTCCCTGCCTTTCCAGTGGGCCCTGGACTTCCCTGTTACTGTATTCATAGCATAAACACGTGTCCTTTACCATGACCAAGCAAGACAGAGTAAAAATGGGACTGGAGATCCAGAGGAACCTGGACAGGAAGCATTGATGAAGATAGTGACTCCTGACACAGGCTGGTTCTGTGCCCCATTTTACACCATGACTTTCAGAAAGGTAGACCCACAACTCAGAGGAGCCATCACCCCGCCACTCTCTCCTGAATACTCCAAAGTAGAATCCTCTGCCACAGCCCCTACCTTGGGGTAGAGGGTTGAGATTGAGAGAGAGGATTTCTACATTTGGGGACAAATTTCTTTTCCTGGTGTCCCATCTCTTGCTGGAGCATTTCCCTGCCAAATCTTACCTTGAATATGCCGCCAAGCCTCATAGTGATTAACAGGTTTGTACAGAAGCTTCTTGGATTTTATTGGTCCATCCCCAAAGTAAGGCTCAGAGCTGATGTTGATGACAGCAAAGTTGTGTCCAGTGTCGATCACCTTTGGGGCATTCAAGGGCTTTGGAAGAACTAAATAAAATGTCAAGAATCAGATCAGTCCTTACACTTGGGGTTTTTACCGCTGTTCTGAGATAGGGGTAGTGGGTGAGTGCCTTCACATTCCTGACAAAGCCCGCTTTGAGTTCTCTGATCAGATTCAACGCACTTACCCGCTCTGTGATCTCCTGGCTTTGCTCTCACCCCTCCCCCCTGCCACCCACAGAGTACTTTCTTAAAGAATGAGCACTCCTCTGATCAAGAGTTTTCCATGTGTTCCCATTACATTTCGAATAAAATCTGAAATTCATACCATGACCTGCCAGGCCTTGCACAATAGCACCCCTGCCGCCTCTTTAGCTCCCTCATCCTCTCATCCAACACTCTCCAGTCCCAGTGACCTTTCAGTTCATTCACCTAACAATGCACCAGGCTCCTTTCTGTCTCAGATTCTTGGCTGATACTATTCTCCTGCAAGGAATGCACCAGACCCCCCACAATTCTGCAGTTATCGCTTACTCATCATTCAACTCTCAGCTCTGATGTGACTTCCTCACAGTGTCTATCCCTGAACCTTTGTTAGTCTCACATGCCACACACTTCCACAGATCTTCTCCTTCACTGCAATTTTCAGAATTCATTATTCTTTGTGTGATTATTTAATATCAATCATCCTACTAGACCACCAGGCTATGTCTGTCTGTCTGTCTCTCTCTGCTTAGAGCAACGTAAATTTATTATCTTACAGCTCTGGAGGTCAGAAATCAGAGGTCTCTGGGGGTCAGTAGTTAGTCTCACTGGGCTAAGATCAACGTGTTAACAGGGCTGTGTTCCTTTCTAGAGGCTGTAGGGGATAATTTGTTTTCTTCTTTTCAGCTTCTTAAAAAACACCTGTATTCCTTGACTCATGGTCCCTTTATCCATCTTCAAAGACAACAAACTCATGTCTCTCTGACCTTTCTTCTGTTGTGATACCTCTTTCTGACAGTCTTTACCATTTGATAATCAGGTGGCTCAAATGGTAAAGAATCTGCCTGCAATGCAGAAGCCCCGGGTTTGATTGCTGGGTCAGGAAGATTCCCTGGAGAAGGGAATGGCTACCCACTCCTGTATTCTTGCCTGGAGAATCCCATGGACAGAGGAGTCTGGCAGGCTACAGTCCATGAGGTCATGAAGAGTCGGTCATGACTAAGGAACTGAACACACCTATATAATCCAGAATAACCTCCCCACCTCAAAGACCAGGTATTCTCAATGGGACTGAAATAGTACCCCCAACAAGGTAAAAATTGGTTCTGGATGAGAGAAAACATTCTTAGATATTTCAATGGTTCTTAGCCCCCATAAGGGGCATGGTAAATAAACAGATATACAGTATGTTTACCATATGAAGCAAGTTCTGGTTTGAAAGGAAAGGATGTCTTGACAGGCTGTCAGTATCCTGTTTACTCAATTATAGAAGTAGCTCAACTTATTCAACTTGCTTTGAGTCTTACTGAACTCCCGTGAGTTAAGAGGTCCATTAGACTCCTGGGGCACGGAGAACATGTATGGGGGAATGGGGTGGCCAAGAAAGGAGACAGACTGTGAATCGGTCTCTTCTACTCATGCACAAGCTCCATGGTGTCACTGGACTTCACTTATGAATTCAAAGGTAAAATTTCAAGTTGAAGACAGCAGAAACTTAAACCAAGTGTAGGGCCCTGTGTGGACAGGTCATAAGCCCATGAAGCCAGCCCTGCACATCACCCTTGCTGTATGAGGGGAGCATTGCAGTATTTGGAGATGGGGGTCTTTAAAGAGGCAATTCAGTTACAGTGAGGGCTATAGTCATCACTAATCCCGTATGACGGCTGTCCTCATTAACGTGTTACTCAGTCGTGTCTGACTCTTCATGACCTCATGTACTATAGCCAGTTAGGCTTCTCTGTCCATGGAATTCTCCAGGCATGAATACTGGAGTGGGTAGCCATACCCTTCTCCAGGGGCTCTTCCCGACCCAGGCATTGAATCCTGGTCTCCTGAGTTGCTGGCGGATTCTTTACCATCTGAGCTACCAGGGAGGCCCTCATAAGAAGATCAAATTACCACACACACACACACACACACAGGGAAGACCCTGAGTAGATACAGGGAGAATATAGCTATCTACAAGCCAAGAAGCAAAGCCTCAGAAGAAAGTAACTCTGCTAACACCTTGATCTCAGATCAACGTAAGATTACGCTGATCACCTAGCCTCCAGAACACTGAGAAAATTAATTTCTGTTGTTTAAGCTGCTCAGTCTAGAGTACTCTGCTACCACAGCCCTAGAAACCTATTACATATGAATATAACACACTCTACTTATTCTTTCTAATGCTGATGGATATTTGGACTATTAGGAATAAAACTCCTCAGAACATTCTTGAACACTGTTTAACAAATGCAGTCTTTTGAGCATAAACTTAGCTGTAGAATGTCATCACAGGGCAAGTGTATGCTTAGTTTTAGCATATATTGCCAATTTTCCAAAGTGGTTGCTCTAGTTTGTATTCTGGGAGGAAAGTCTAGTATAGTCAACCTTCTATATACAGGTTCTGCATCTGCAGATTCAACCAAGGGCAGATCAATATTCAGAAAGGAAAAAAAAAAAAAACTCCAGAAAGTTCTACAAGGCAAAACTTGAGATTTTCCATGTGCCAGCAACTATTTACAAAATATTTATATTATAGTTAACAACAATTTACATAGCATTTACATTATATATGGTGTTACAATAATCCACCTTATCTGCAGGGGATACTTTCCAAGACCCCAGTGGATGTCTGAAACTGCAGACAGTACCAAATTCTACATACACCATTTTTTTCTCCCATACACACATACCAGAGGTAAAGTTTAACTTATAAGTTAGGCAAAGTAAGGGAATATTCAAATTGCTAGCATCACATTGTTAAATACAATAAAGGTTACTTGAACTTGAGCATTTTGATACCATGACAGAGGAAACGATAACGTAGATGTCTAAGTGACTAATGAGTGGTATACATGGGATGAAGGGAAGACCCACATCCCAGGCAGGATGGAGTGGAACACTGTGAGATTTCATCACGCTACTCAGAATAGTACACAATTTAAAAATTACATATTGTTTATTTCTGGAATTTTCCATTTAGTGTTTTGAGCTTCATTTGACCATGGGTAACTGAAACCGTGGAAAGTGAAACCACAGATGGGGGGGGTGGCTATTGTTTAAGTAATCTAGAGATGATTTAAAGTATACAGGAGGATGTGCGTAGGTTGTACACAAATACTACACCATTTTATAAAAGGGACATGAGCATCCGTGGAGTTTGGTATCCAAAGAGGTCCTAGAACCAATTCCCTACAAACACTGAAGGAAATCTGTATCTCTGTATCTTTTTTAATATTATGATTAAAGACACTGCTCAATTTACCTACTTGCAATTTTCCATTTTGAGGATACCAGTCAGTCAATATGACAGTGAAGAGGCATCAGTGACTTAGAACAAGAGATATTTCAATGGACTGATGTTGCGTGCTGTGTCTTATTTAAAAAATAAAAATTAGAATCAGTGACTCTTCTGAATCTTAGCAACATGGTTTGTTTTTTTACTTATTATTTACTTTCCATGGACAGCAAATATTCCAAAAATAACATAATTTGTCTTGTCTGCATATCATTTCCTTTCTTCCAAGAACAAATATGACGTAAGAAATTATTTTGATTGTGTTAATGTTTTACTGAATAAAATAGATCCAGGCTTTTCCAGTAATCAAAAAAAAAATATTAAAGATTCTGAGGTTGTTTCTGTGGGTTCTCAGGGCAGAGAATCTAACTCTATGAGGCTCTATTTATGTTACTATTGTTACTGACCTTTTTTTAAAACAAGATTATGTTCTGGGTATTTACTTTCATTGACAGAAATTACCTCTAGGATCACCCAAAGATTCCTAATCAAGTAGTGAAGTAGGTTACATACACAACAACTTCAGTTATCTTGCTTCCTTATCTGTAACAGGAGAGACTGAGAAAGCAAAATGATCTAGAAATGATGATGCTGGGTTGGACCAGGTTCCAAACTGAGACTGGCTGTTCACGAGATGGGCTACCTTAGGCAAGTCACCTAAACCTCTGAACCTAGTTCCGGACTGATCAAGACGGGATAACAACACTATTGTGCCTGGTCTTTATAAAAATGAAGTAAGATAGGACTTCCTGCTGGTTCAGTGCCTAAGACTCTGCACTCCTAAAGCAAGGGGCCTGGGATGAATCCTTGGTCAGGGAACTAGATCCCACGCCACAACTAAAGATCCTGCCTGCCACAACTAAGACCTGGTGAAGCCAAAAAATAAATACCATGAATATTTTAAAAATAATAAGATGAATGAAGCATTTAGTCCAATGCCTTTCTAGAATACATACCACAGAGTTATTAGGTGCTTTTGTCTAAGTACATTCAAAAGTAACTTTCAAATTTAAAATTTGTATTACCTCTCTGTACAACAACCAAGGGAACTTGGAGTTACTTCCACTCTATTCCTTCCCCTCAAGCCTCAAATGTACACAAATCCACTTGGAATAATTCCAAATTTTGAAATAGTATTTCATAGTAGGAAGAATAGTCAGAACTCTGAATATATAAGAAAATCATTCATGTTCACCCAGGCTTCATATTAAGTGAGTAGTCTGCAAATTAAGATTCTCTAACTTCTCTGTAGTGAATCAGAAGTCAAGACAATGACAAAGTTAAACTTTCTACAAAAATAAAATCACTACCAGACTTGTGCCAGATGCAATTCCACTACTTAACAATCTCACAATCACTCTGAGTGGTAGATAAGCTAAGCTTTATTTACAAATAAAGAAAGGTTCAGACAGGTCACCTAGAGCCAGACGTCCTAGAAGGTGAAGTCAAGTGGGCCTTAGGAAGCATCACTAAAAACAAAGCTAGTGGAGGTGATGGAATTCCAGTTGAGCTCTTTCAAATCCTAAAAGATGATGCTGTGAAAGTGCTGTACTCAATATGCCAGCAAATTTGGAAAACTCAGCAGTGGCCACAGGACTGGAAAAGGTCAGTTTTCATTCCAATCCCAAAGAAAGGCAATGCCAAAGAATGCTCAAACTACCGCACAATTGCACTCATCTCACATGCTAGTAAAGTAATGCTCAAAATTCTCCAAGCCAGGCTTCAGCAATATGTGAACCATGAACTTCCAGATGTTCAAGCTGGATTTAGAAAAGGCAGAGGAACCAGAGATCAAATTGCCAACATCTGCTGGATCATCAAAAAAGCAAGAGAGTTCCAGAACAACATCTACTTCTGCTTTATTGACTATGCCAAAGCCTTTGACTATGTGGTTCACAACAAACTGTGGAAAATTCTTCAAGAGATGAGAATACCAGACCACCTGACCTGCCTCCTGAGAAATCTGTATACAGGTCAAGAAGCAACAGTCAGAACTGGACATGGGACAACAGACTGGTTCCAAATAGGGAAAGGAGTACATCAAGGCTGTATATTGTCACCCTACTTATTTAACTTATATGCAGAGTACATCTAGAGAAGGCAATGGCAACCCACTCCAGTACTCTTGCCTGGAAAATACCATGGACAGAGGAGCCTGGTGGGCTGCCGTCTATGGGGTCGCACAGAGTCAGACACGACTGAAGTGACTTAGCAGCAGCAGTAGCAGCAGAGTACATCATGAGAAATGCCGGACTGGATGAAGCACAAGCTGGAATCAAGATTGCCAGGAGAAATATCAATAACCTCAGATATGCAGATGACACCACACTTTTGGCAGAAAGTAAAGAACTGAAGAGCCTCTTGATGAAAGTGAAAAAGGAGAGTGAAAAAGTTGGCTTAAAACTCAACATTCAGAAAACTAAGATCATGGCATCTGGTCCCATCACTGCATGGCAAATAGATGGGGAAACAGTGGAAACAGTGGATTTGGGGGGCCTCCAAAATCACTGCAGCTGGTAACTGCAGCCATGAAATTAAAAGATGCTCACTCCTTGGAAGAAAAGTTATGACCAACCTAGACAGCATATTAAAAAGCAGAGACATTACTTTGCTAACAAAGGTCCGAATAGTCAAAGCTATGGTTTTCCCAATGGTCATGGATGGATGTGAAAATTGGACTATAAAGAAAGCTGAGCACCAAAGAATTGATACTTTTGAACTGGGGTGTTGGAGAAGACTCTTGAGAGTCCTTTGGACTGCAAAGAGATCCAAGCAGTCCATCCTAAAGGGAATCAGTCCTGAATATGCATTGGAAGGACTGATGCTGAAGCTGAAACTCTTAACACTTTGGCCACCTGATGTGAAGAGCTGACTCATTTGAAAAGACCCTGATGCTGGAAAGATTGAGCATGGGAGAAGAAGGGGACAACAGAGGATGAGATGGTTGGATGGCATCACTGCCTCAATGGACATGAGTTTGAGTAACCTCTGGAAATTGGCAATGGACAGGGAGCCTGACGTGCTGCAGTCCCCAGGGTCGCAAAGAGTTGGACACAACTGAGCTACTGAACTGAACTGAACAGAGGTCAAATTCATTTGCTCAAAGCCACACCCAAGTTTACTAGCTGTCAGCCATAAAAATCAAACCCAGGGCTATGTAATTCCAAAGGTCATAAACTTAATCCCTCCTTTCCATTTCAATGCACGTAATTTTTTTGCTTAAGGCTTAGTATCCTGGAGAACATCCAAAAGGCATTTTAGCGGTCAGAGGGCATTTCTATCTAAAGGCGGCGCCCAGCAATACATAAATGCAAAACCATCAAGCATACAATCTCTTCCCCTGGAAAATGGAGCTTACCTTTAACAGAAATGTTGAAAGGCTTTTCCACCATCCCAGACACTGTGTTCACACTGCAGACCCAGACTCCTGAGTCAGGGGGTAGGATCCGGTTGATGGTGAAGGTAGCCACGGAGAGATGACCCGTGTGGTTAAAGTCTTTTGGCTGGAAAGGTCAAATACAAAAAATAAAACAGAAGCTTCTACAGAGGTATAAACACAAAGGTTCATAACACTGACCCCATCTCATTGTTAAATAAGAAGTTTTCTAGAAGAGATTAAGAAGATCAGTCCAATGCTTGTATAAGCGTTGGCTTATTTCCAAAGCTATTGTAGTAACCCTGCAAGTTTATGTTGGATTGATGCCCTCGCAGATCCTGCTGTTGTAGTTGTGTGTTTGGGAGTATGGGATAAACACTTCCAAGCAAAAAGTCTAATTCCTTCTAAACTGCTTCTGGTAACATTTGTTCTTTTATGGTCCAATGCAGTGATGGCTGGATGAAATGACAAAATGGCTTCTGAAGTGTTTGAGAGGCTGGCTGAGTATTGTATTCTGGAAAAAGTCAAGGCTCTGAAAACACATGGGCCCAAGCTCACATCCCAGCTCTGCCAATTCTGGCCAATTGCTTGGGCTTCCCTGGTGGCTCAGACACTAAAGAATCTGCCTGCAGTGCAGGTTCAATTCCAGGCTTAGGACAATCCCCCGGAGACGGGAATGCTAACCCACTCCAGCATTCTTGCCTGGAGGATTTCATGCACAGAGGAGCCTGGTGGGCTACCACCATGGGGTCACAAAGAGCTGGACACGACTGAGTGATTCTCACTTTCTTTAGTTATTTAGCTTCACCCAACCAGTTTCCACTTCTGCAAAATAACTAACTAATGTTAAGTGAGACGTGTGTAGTGTGGTCAGCTCTCACCAGAAGGTAGCTGTGACTAGGAAAGGCCAGCAAGATTTTGGAAGCTGTCAGTCGGCTCCTACTATACCTGCTGCTGCTGCTACGTCACTTCAGTCATGTCCGACCCTGTGCGACCTATAGACGGCAGCCCACCAGGCTCCCCCATCCCTGGGATTCTCCAGGCAAGAACACTGGAGTGGGTTGCTATTCCTTCTCCAATGCGTGAAAGGGAAAAGTGCAAGTGAAGTCACTCAGTCGTGTCCGACTCTTAGTGACCCCATGGACTGCAGCCCACCAGGCTCCTCCATCCATGGGATTTTCCAGGCAGGAGTACTGGAGTGGGGTGCCATTGCCTACTACACCTAGTGGATTGTTAAAGTGGAATCAGGAACATCTGATGTGTGAATATTCTGCATATTCTGCCCCTAAGACATCACTTGGATCTACCTTCTGGTCAAGTTGATTTTTGGTCATATTTGAGAGAAAAATAAAATAACTAGTTCCAAGTCTTTAGATAACAAAATAAATCAATTTCCTGCAGACCACTTGTGACACAGAGAAATTTGAGGTGGTACCTGTCTCTGCTGCATTTGGCACTGTTGGGAGAGGGAAGGGAAACATGTGGGAAAGTAGCTTAGTCCTTATTTCTTTCAAGCAAAGCAAAACGATGTGGTAGCACCCTAACCAGTGGTAAGTGCCAGATATGAATACCCAGTCTTGTCTGAGATGTGATACACACACACACATACATATACATGATAGAATACTACTCAGCCATAAAACAGAATAAAAATGACCCATTTGCCACAACATGGATGGACTTATTATCATACTAAGTGAAGCAAATCAGACAGAAAAAGACAGATATCATATGATATCAGTTATACATGAAATCTAAAATATGACACAAATGAACTTATTTACAAAACAGAAACAGACTCACAGACACAGAGAACAGACTTATAGTATAGAGAACAGACTTACAGTACAGAGAACAGACTTATAGTATAGAAAACAAACTTATAGTATAGAAAACAAACATGGTTACCACTGTGGAAAGGGAGAGGGCTAGTGGGGCATAAATTAGGAGTTCGGGATTGGCAGATACAAACCACTACATAAAAAAAGGATTTAGTCTATAAGAGAGGGAACCATATTCAATATCTTGTAGTAACTTTTACTGGAAAATAATCTTGAAAAATAGAACTGAATTACTTTGCTATATACCTGAAAATAACACAACACTATAAATCAACTACGCTTCAACTATTAAAAAAGCTATAATTTGTTCTACCAAAAAAAAAAAAAAGAGAGAGAGAGAGAGAATAACTCTTACACGTAGCACTGTCCCATCTGGCTTCACCAGGGTCATTTCTTCATTAGCAGGTCGGGGCCAGCCAGATGCTTTGCAGATGGGGTTGAATTTACCACTGTTCACTTCTATATGATCTGGCAAATCCTCTATCTTTGGAGTCATCCTTGGCACACCTGAATGAAGGAAACAACACTGTGAAACCTAATCTTTAACACAGCATAAGCAGAAAATATGAAAGTAGTTACCATCTAGCAAGTCATGTACTGAGCAAGAAATTGGCAAGTATTTTATTGTTTTATCATTATATAATAAATTTTTGGGGGTAGTTGCTCTCAATTCCCATTAAAATGGTTACCAGAACCAGAATTCACACCCTTTGCCATAATGATGTACTTTCTCAGGGTCCTAGGGGATACGGTCTCAATGCTGAAATGGTCATCATCACCACATCTCTGCAGATCTGACTGTCCAGTCCCTCTCTTGCTTTTTAAGGGAATTTATTTTTACAAAAACAAAAACCAAAGCCAGTTCTTCTCCCACTCTGCAAGCCCCTGATTCTCTGATCAACAATGTGATCATTAGTTTTGATATCTGAGAGATGTCTCATTGATTGGGAAGACTGCAACTGGCTGATGATTAATTATATTCACATTTACATCCAAGAAGGGAAGTGGAATAAAATTCCCCTAATCAATTTCTCATCAGTAGCCAAATAAAGAATACTGCTGCCAACATGGAAAGGAAAATAAATGCCTCTGATATCAATAAAGGCATCAGGATTCCTTACTTAATATCTGCAGAGTAGAGAATGAATAATCCTGAAATTTAACAATTTTATCCTGAACTGTGGGGTCTTAGAGAGTTTTGGACCACATGTAGGACACAACTGAAAACGGTCCAACACTCGGTAAATAATGTAGGAGATGGACATGCACTTAAAACATTGGAAAAGTGGCTGAGTCCTTTCCAGAAAAAAAGAACAGCAGTCATTTACAGGCTGCTCCATAGCAGTGTTGAGAGGAGGTGGGGGTCAGGGTAAATGCATCAATATTGATATTATATATTATTATCCTATCTCTCAAGCCTAGAATGAAACAAGTGAAGTGTACGGAGCAGGAGAAGAAAAGGTCTAATAGCCACAAAGGTATTCTTTGATACATCTGCAGAGCTGGGGAGACTATAATGAGAAAATTTGCCAAACTGTTTAGCACACTTAGGTACTGGTGTTGGAATTGTTCGAAGTGCTCTAACACTTTCAATCCATGCCTTTCCTTCTGTCCCCTTGCAGTTTTTTGCGATTGGATGGAGGTTAGAGGAACAGGTAGAGGGTGTGGGGAAAGGGGTCTGCCCCTTGAAAGCCCAGAATCTGGGTCTAAGTTTGAGAGTCTCACATTTTTTTTGCAACACCGGCCTTAGTACAGAAAGGAAGAAGTGAAACAGAAAAGGCAAATCATTAAGCTTGTTTGTTGCCCACTTTCAGTCCATCCTCTGACAGCCCCATAGCCTTTCCTCCCCTCTCTACACCCTCCCAGATTCCTACCCTGTAGCAAAGTCCAAATCCTGGGGTAGAAGGGAAAGTATAAAGCTGACCAGCTAAGGCCTTTGAGAAAACAGTTGGTATTTCTCTCCATACTTGTTCTGATATTTAAAACTCACAGAGAAAAGACTACAAATGTCTTACTACTCTGAGTGCAGATTTCACTGGACATATGTTATTTATATTTGTTTGACTGAAAATGTAATATATGTTTATTATTTTTAAATTTTAAAAATATGCTTCTTTTGATTTTAAAAAGTATATTCTAGAACAGGGGTTAGCAGACTTTCCTTAAAGGACTAGATAATAAATATTTTCAACTTGGCAGGCCATATGTTCTGGGTGGTAACTACTCAACCCCGTTGTAAGAGCAGCCTCACATGATCTATGGTAAACAAAGGGGCATGGCTATGTTCAGACAAGATTTTTTAATGAGAACAGATGGTAGGGCAATAAAAAGGAATGAGAAGCATACTGATATGTGCTACAATATAGATAAACCTCAAAAACAGTATGGTAAATGAAGAAAGCCAGCCAAAAAAAATCTAATGTTGTAATTCTTCCAAGTAATTCTTTCACTGCTGTGCATATCCAGGGAAAAGTCTGGTCCTAGAAAAGACCGTCAAAGAGGCAGACAGAGCTCTCAGTGGCTGGTTATCACTTACTGTGCTACAAAGAGCACGAGGTTCATTCTCTATGGGAAAGGCCAATGTGAGAGTCCATAAAGAAGGTTCAGAAAGTGGTCCTTTAGAACAGAGGATCTATTCTTCCCTACTTCTGCTTGGAAACAGAAGGAGGTTAAGACTCTTGGGCTCGTGGGGCAAGAATGATGCCAGCAAAGCTGGGTTCAGATGTGCTGAACTCGGCCCTGATTACAGTGTTACCTTGCTTTACCTTCTTTCTCACACTGGAGCCCTTGGCGTCCTGGAGAGCAGAGGCATCCTTGGAACCGATCACACTTCTCCCCATTGGTGCAACTGCACCTGAGCTTACAGTCTGGTCCATAATAACCAGGCTGGCATGCTGTCAACAAAGGCATCAACAACTAGTGTTAATATGGGGGAAGGATGAAGATTCAGGCTGTAAGTGGCTAGTTTTATTTTTCTCTCCAAGCTATCAACCTTACCGGTTATAAAAGGTAGTAAGTGATATATCTGTATTACCAAGAAATTAAAGGTTAGAGAAATTCTGATTCCAGGCAAGTTGAATAAGCACTTACCAGGCCACCTGAAAGCATTGATGAGTGATGAGGTGGGAGGGAGGATGGGAAGGACCAGGAAGGCTCTGAGGGGAATTAAAACTTGGAAGATGGGAATGGTGTGCTCCCCAGCTTTTAGTCCCATGGTCAGGACAGCTGACACTATGTGGGGATGTTAGAACTCCAGAGAAAACCTGAAGTCTTACTGGTAGAGAAGTCTTAGAGGACAGAGTCAGGGCAACTGCAGCCACTTAAAATTGGGAGGGAAAATTTAGAAAGGAAGAACCAGAGGGAGGAAGTCCCAAATTTTTGGCTGCTCCCAGAACCACACATCTTTAAGTGCAAGCTCAACACAGCCCAGCTAAAGGTAAAAGGAATGAACTGAGTCTGAGCTGATGCCTGGGAGTCAGAGTTTGCAGTTTGAGTCACCCCAAGTTGATTGCCTTACAGGACATAACAAACAAAATAAACACTCCTGAGAGGAATATACTGCACTGCAGAGTCTCCTCACTGTAAATTTCACAATGTTTAGGATACAATCAACACAAGGAGAAATGGAATAGTGCCACGTAGTCCATCTTCCAGCAGTGCCAGATGTGGAAAAAACTGACTTTGGGGAGCAAATACTGAAACGTCTTTGAGCTCTGGCTAACTCACCACATTAGCATTTGTTAGGGAGGGTCTAGCATATTTGCCTACAGATTCACGTTAAATCGGGCTCCCTATTTGGCTCAGTGGTAAAGAATCTGCCTGCAGTGCAGGAGATGCAGGAGACGTGGGTTCTATCCCTGGATCAGGAAGATCCCCTGGAGGAGGAAATGGCAACCCAGTCCAGTATTCTTGCCTGGAGAATCCCATGGACAGAGGAGCCTGGTGGGTTACAGTCCACAGGGTCTCAAAGAGTTGGACATGACTGAGCACACATGCGTTCACGTTAAGTTACCGTGTGATAGTCAATATGAAAAGCCTACTGGAAAGTAGATGAGAAACGTACACCTCTGAGCTTCGAGTAGGTGAAGCTACTAGTATCCACAGAAGATAAGATCTTAACTTCCTCAATTTTCAAATCCCAAATCTTGTCTGTATCTGACATAAAAGTACTGATATTTATGATGTAGTGAAAAAAGTAAATCTATGCCTTTCCAGCCCAAAATGTGGTCTGAAACCCAACAGCATCATCTGGGAGCTTGTTAGAAATGCAGACCCTCAGTCTCCAGTCCAGACCTATAGAACAGAATCTGTGTTCTAAAAAGATCCCCAGGTGATGTGTATCAGCAGCACTTTCTAAGTGGTCCAGAGTCTTAATACAAAAGCATATTTAACTTCGGATGAAAGTATCTTTGATTCAAAACCCTATAGCTCAGCATAGACAGCTGACTGAGTAGTCCAGGTATGTCCTACACACCGATGTCTGGGAAGCTGGGAATCCTCGGTATACCTGCTAGAACCTTGTTTCTTCAGGGTGTGACTGGCCCATACCTTCATTGCACTGCAGACCCTTCCAGCCTGTGGCACAGGAACACCCATAGGGGTCTGGGAGACAGAACACGAAGGACTTGCATCCCTCTGGTTCACTACACCTTTCTTTACAAGTTCTGCCAAATGTGTGCGGTTCACATGCTATGGGAGAGAAAAAGATGATTCAGAGGCAAATACCCAACCCTTTGAAAGGCATGATTCTTCTTTTCAAGGGTCTCTCCTAGACCACTGAACATGGAAAATATTCCAGTCTGAGCCATGGAATGGTCAGGGTAAAGAACCCTCATGGTCCACCTTACAGATAATGAAACTGCCTTTTGGACAGGACATAGGAGCCACTACTCCCAGTCATGCAGGTCGTGCATTGCACAAACTGATGGAACGGTGTTCACATCAATGACGTCACAGATTTGTACACCTGTCACAACTTTCCCCTGGTGGCTCAGCTGGTAAAGAATCCACCTGTGATGCAGGAAACCTGGGTTCAATCCCTGGGTTGAGAAGATTCCCCTGGAGAAGGGAACAGCTACCCACTCTAGTATTCTGGCCTGGAAAATCCCATGGACTGTACAGTCCATGGGGTCGCGAAGAGTCAGACACGACTGAGTGACTTTCACAACTTTCCAGTGGTTGACAATAAAGAGCCTTTTCTGAATTTACACAAAGTTACCATATGGTGTCACAGAGGCCATTTAGCTTCCATCCCAACTGTGTCCAGATCTAAAATTTGGATCCAGCAATGATGGATTTTAAATCCACAAGGTACTCATCAAGCACTCTTGACTTACCCTTCTCACATGTTCTCCCCATAAACCCAGGAGGGCAAATGCATTCCCCAGTATCTTCATGGCAGATCCCATTGTTCATACAAGCAGTGCAGATGCGGTTACATTCAGGTCCCCACTTCTGAGCTTCACATCCTTTGGTTAAGGAAAACAAAACTCTGGTGAGTGGAGCACATTCATTCCTCAAAGCTCTACTGAGCACCTGCGACATGTTAGCCACATGAGTGGACGCTGGTGAATGAAGATAAATAAAACACAACCTCTGCTCTCAAAAAGCTAAGAGTCCAATGCGGGAAACAGACATGTAACGGAACATGATAAAGACAAAGACAGAAGTACCCAATTATTTTTTTAACTTTTCATTTTATATTGGAGTATAGCTGATCAACAATGTTGTGATAATTCCAGGTGGTCAACAAAAGGACTCAGCCATACACATACATGTACCCATTCTCTCTTAAACTCCTCTCCCATACAGGCTGCCACATAACATTGAGCAGTGTTCCTTGTGTTATATATACAGTAGATCCTTGTCGGTTATTCATTTTAAATATAGCAGTGTGAGAACTACCTAATCTGCATTAGGGTTGGAATAGGGCATAAAGGAAGGCTTCCCAGAAGAGGTAGTATGTGAGTTGACTCTGTACGACCTCCTAATTGACAAAGAAGATAATGCTGGAGAGTGTGTTCTAAGCAAAGGCTAGATTGGGAGGAAAACATGGTATGCTTGAGGAGCTGCAGGTACAGTTAGAGACAAGAGCAGTGGTTTTCAAAGTGTGACCCCTGATGAGTAGCATCTCCAATTATCTGGGAATCTGTTAGAAATGCAAACCCCAGACTCCTATCCATGACTTACTGGATGAGAAACTCTGGAGGTAGCTTAGTACCCTATGCTTCACAGGTGTTTTAGATAATTCTGAGGCATGCCAAAGTTTGGGAACATCTAGTTTAAAGAATCCCATGGACAGAGGAGCCTGGTGGGCTGCCGTCTATGGGGTCGCACAGAGTCAGACACGACTGAAGTGACTTAGCAGCAGCAGAAGTTTAAAGAATGTGGAGAAAAACCTAAATGGGCAAAGAATCTGAAAAAGAATAGATATATGAATATGTATAACTTTACTGTACATATGAAACTAACACAACATTGTAAATCAGCCATACTTCAATATTAAATAAAAATTTTTAAAAGATGAAGAATGTGGAGAAGGGAGCCAAGCTAAAAGGGGAAGCAGGAGCTAGTAGCACTCACATATTTTTCAGGTAGAAAGCGCAGAAGAAATGAAGCAAGATCCAAGACCGAAAGCACAAGAATGGTAAGAGGCTTCCCAGATTCGTATTTCCTGGCTCCTCCACTTCAGTGCCTGGCTATCTGAGATTGTTAATTAGACCCAAGGATACCTTCTAACATAAGGAAAAGTCAGGGGGAGTGGGGTGGGGTGACCTTTTGTGGTCAGGAATTTAGTTTAATTTTTCTTCTGAAAGGAACTAATGTCTTTGTCCCTGAATATGAGTCTCACAGTGGTAAACGTGGACCTGTGCCAACGGCTTATAATATTTTTGGCAAGAACTCCTGGTTATCAGTATTTTCTCTAGAATAATCAGTAAGACTGTCAACACAGACCCAGTCTGACAGGCAACCACCTAACAGATAAAGCTACAAAATGTCTCAAAGCTAGTGTTTACATGCCTTCATGTATAAAGGGGAAAATCCTACACAATCAGTGATTTCTTAAAAGCCAGACCCCGGATTATCTTCAGACGCTGAAAACTAATGCTGACAGAACCCTGGGATAAAAGTGGGTCTCCTGTTACAGTAACCTATGTACCAATCTGTAGACCTGTCACAGTTTCACTCTTAATCCTGGGAAAGAGAAAAGGATTAAGCTTGAGGAGATAAATGGGGTGATCTCCCAGGGATGAAGGCAGGAAAAGAGTTCCTTGATAAGCAACAAGTACGCAATTCGTTGTCTTTTAGTCACTCAGTCGTGTCCGACTCTTGCGACCCCATGGACTGTAGCCTGTCAGGCTCCTCTGTTCATGGGATTTCCCAGGCAAGCATACTGGAGTGGGTTGCCATTTCCTTCTCCAAGTATGCAGTTAGGCCTCTGTGATTTTCTTCAAAATATAAAAAGGTTTTGTGTTTTAGGAGACTATAGATCCATGGCATCCAAAGATAAATCTTACAATCTTAATGTTTTCAAAAAATCTTAAAAAAAAAAAACAAAACAAAACTATATTGGAGTACAGTTGCTTTACAGGGTTGTGTTAGTTTCCACTGTACAGCAAAGTGAATCTGCTACACTGCCATGGAGAGAATTTATGCTGAAAAGAAACCCTGTAAATATAACCAGTTTGATTTTTAATACTCAGTCTTTATGACAGAATACCACACTTAATGGCAGAAGGTGAAGAACTAAAGAGCCTCTTGATGAAAGTGAAAGAGGAGAGTGAAAAAGTTGGTTTTAAGCTCAACATTCAGAAAACAAAGATCCAGTCCCATCAATTCATGGCAAATAGAGAAACGGTGGAAACAGTGACAGACTTTATTTTTGGGGGCTCCAAAATCACTGTAGATGGTGACTGCAGCCATGAAATTAAAAGACGCTTAGTCCTTGGAAGAAAAGTTATGACCAACCTAGACAGCATATTAAAAAGCAGAGACATTACTTTGCTAACAAAGGTCCATCTAGCCAAGGCTATGGTTTTTCCAGTGGTCATGTATGGATGTGAGAGTTGGACTATAAAGAAAGCTAAATGTCAAAGAATTGATGCTTTTGAACTGTGGTGTTGGAGAAGACTCTTGAGAGCTCCTTGGACTGCAAGGAGATCCAACCAGTCCACCTTAAAGGAAATCAGTCCTGAATGTTCATTGGAAGGACTGATGGTGAAGCCGAAACTCCAATACTTTGGCCCCCTGATGTGAAGAGCTGACTCATTTGAAAAGACCCTGATGCTGGGAAAGATTGAAGTCAAGAGAAGAAGGGGACGACAGAGGATGAGATGGTTGAATGGCATCACCGACTCAATGAACATGAGTTTGAATAAACTCCAGGAGTTGGTAATGGACAGGGAGGCCTGGCGTGCGGCAGTCCATGGGGTCGCAAAGAGTTGGACATGACTGAGCAACTGAACTGAACTGATTCCTAGGGTTCAAATTTACCTGAAAAGATATTCTAGTTATGAGAAATGGACAAGTGCCTTCAACTGTACCTCATTTCTTAGTAAACATAAAAGAGGTCAAGCAGGGAAAGTGTTAGTCATTCAGTCGTGTCAGACTCTGAGGTTCCAGGGACTGTAGTCCGCCAGGTTCCTCTGTCCATGGAATTCTCCAGGCAAGAATTCTGGAGTGAGTTGCCATTTCCTTCTCCAGGGGATCTTCTCAACCCAGGGATTGAACCCAGGTCTCCTACATTGCAGGCAGATTCTTTATTGTCTGAGCCACCAGGGAAGCTCCAAGTAGGGAAAAGTACTTTTAAAAGTACTTTTAAATGGGATGGTTGTGACCCAGCTCAAACTTTGTTAGAATGATTTTAGGTATTAGCAGTGCTTTTCCAACAGTTTTACTGAAATGAGAGCAAAAGAAAATAAATGTGCTTCTGACAATCTAAAAAGGAGACAAGTTGGAGATAAAAATGTGTTTGAAGTCTTTTATCTTAAAAGTTCAGGAGAATTTTAAATTCTAAACTATGCTAAATCTTATTTGCTCTGATGTTAAAGAAAAAAAAAGCTTTTAAACCTTTTACCATGTATCAATATCTGATGTTTCTGATATTGTTATGAAATTTGCCAATTTATCCCTGATTCTGAGCATGGAACATGGTGCTATATCACATTGGAGAGACCATCTTTTTATTAAAAAAATTTTTTTTAAGTTATAAAAGTATGATAACACATTTACATGAGACTTGGAAAATATAGAACAAAGTTATATATAGTTCCACTATATATTACAATCATTTAAGTAGATAAATTAAGATTTTTAGTTGGAGTTTCAATATCAAGCTGGAGAGCCCATCTTAATGAAGTGAATGCAAATTGTGTCCTTGCCATTCAGATTCTCAAAGAAAGGAGATGAATGAAAGGGGATTTTATTTGCCCAAACTAGATGACCCACACTTTTCATAGGTCTATTGTCATACTGCAATACCTGTTTATCTATTTATGTATGTACCTGCTCTGCTTGAGAATTACCTGAGGGACAGTCAGTCATCTTATTATCTTTGTATTCTCAACACCAACATAATGCTTGGCAGAGACTTATAATCCACACAGATTTGTTGAATGAATGAATGCATGAATATAATGCAAAGCAAAACAAGTACTTTCATGAATTAGGGTGCTGGTCATTAGAGGAATGACAGGGTATCCCTGTCAGAATACTTAGACCCGAAGGCCTGAACATTTCATATCATGAACACCTAACACAACTGGGGAAAACTTAGGGCAAGTTTTTTGCTTTCTATAGATCAATTTTTGGTAAAAATGACTGGTGATAGTTACTTTCTACCTTGATAGCTATAATAGGGGGAAAACATTTTCACTAGTTCTAATACTCTCATTTTTCAAACCTGAAAACAGAAAACACATTTTGGAGTTAAATGATCTCAAAAGTGTGTGATTTACGGGGGACTTAGTGTTTTAACTCGGAGAAAGCAATAGCACCCCACTCCAGTACTCTTGCTTGGAAAATCCCATGGACAGAGGAGCCTGGTGGGCTGCAGGCCATGGGGTCACGAAGAGTCGGACACGACGGAGCGACTTCACTTTCACTTTTCAGTTTCATGCATTGGAGAAGGAAATGGCAACCCACTCCAGTGTTCTTGCCTGGAGAATCCCAGGGACGGGGGAGCCTGGTGGGCTGCCGTCTGTGGGGCCGCACAGAGTCAGACACAACTGACACGACTTAGCAGTAGCAGCAGCAGACTAACCCAGAAGGCCTAACTCTTCTCCCAGTAGCAGACACCTTTTGGGGGGACTGTCCAGCTCAGAGGGATTCCCATTTTGTCTGAGGAAACTGCTGCTATTCAAGTGTGAGGCCCTAGTGCCCTCGCTGTAATATGCGGCTCCACCCCCATCTATAACTCCTTGGTCTAGGCAGGTAGACACCTGACAAATATTTAGACCAATCTGACTCTTTATCCTGAGAGTTTAACACTTAGAAGTAAGTGAAACATCACTGAAGCTAAGTTAGGGTAATGGTAGCACCCTCCCACACTGCAGTGCTGAGCTGCAGATCCTCCCTGGAAGATATTTTCTGGAACTTGCTTGTCAGCCTTTAAATCAGTTTTTAAGAGTCTTTAGTATACTTCCAAGTCATCCCAGTTTTTGCTTAAGTATCCAGAGTCAGTTTTGGTTACTCACAACTCAAAATTGTAACAGGTACACCGTCACTTACTCCGGACTATGAGCCTGGTGAAGGCTGAGGTGAAGAGGTTTCCTCCTATGTACCTGGCCGAGTACACGCCAGCATCCTGGGGCTGAGCGTGAGGCACTTGCACTTCCAAAATGTCAGGGACTTCGTGCCGGGGCACCGAGTGGATGAAGGAACCTGTAAGGGAGAAGAGTGAAGAGCCATGGGTCACCCTCACACACTCCTGTTCCCTTGTCTGGCCCCTCCACTTGATCAGCTTTCCCTGACCTGATATAGAAGATGTGCTCAAGCATATCAGATGTGGGAGAAGAATGAAAAGGTTGCTATTGAATGCTCTCCCAAAACTCGAGAAAGGGATGGTGTTGGAGTAGACAGGTTAGTCTCTGAGGTCCACCACTGAACACATGAAGATGAGGGTAGCCTAACGTTCTTATCTTCCACAGGGAGAGGCAACTAGGCAAACCTGGGGAAATGTCAGGTAACCTTGCCAACCAATCAATTAAGAGACACCTAGAATTACTACTCCCATCTGTAAGCCTCACCTATCCACAGAGCTTAGACTAGTCCCCATCAATATCTCAGCTGCATGAGACAATTGCCACCAGATGCTGCCAAATAGTAGTTGGACACAGACAGATTTGCATTGCACAGTTAGACCCCAGAATCACCACCAACTGGCGTTCCAGGTTCACTCTGCCCTTTCCCTTAGCCTTGCAATCAAACAGTGTCACATATCACATGGCAGAATTGGAGACCCCAAGATTCCATCATGATGGAATTTTGTTGAACATTCATAGTTCATGTTGCATATTCCCATAACATCTTATGGAAAAGATGAACTTTTTGGCTAACCCAATACACTGTAGGTGCATTTCACATATGTATGTAAATCTCCATTTTACTTAATTTACTTAAGTAACCAAACGTGTTACCTAAGACAGCTTCTATCATAGAATTTGTTTGAGCTTCTTGGTGGCTCAGACAGTAAAGAATCTGCCTTCAGTGCAGGAGAACAGGGATCGATCCCTGGGTCAGGAAGATCCCCTGGAGAAGGGAATAGCTACTCACTCCAGTATTCTTGCCTACAGAATTCCACGGACAGAGGAGCCTCGTGGGCTATAGTCCATGGGGTTGCAAAGAGTCGGACAGGACTGAGCAACTAACATTTTCACTGAGCAGCTTGACTTCAAACATCTGCCCCCCCAGACTGGCATGAGATAATGACCCAATATTGCTTGGCTGTCTGATGCCTTACACAACAGTGCGGGAATGAAACAAAACATATGGACTCACCATTTTTGTAAATCACTGCGTCTTCTTCTTTAATCAATACCTTTTTGAAAGATATGTTCACATTATCTCCCCTGTCCACAGTCATAGTTAAAGTAGCTGGTAGAAAGGAAGCTATTAAAAGAGAGAGAAAAAAGCCAAATGAGAAAATGAGGTTACATAGCTTCTCCAGGAACAACTGAAACTTGAATCAGAGGATGAGATCCGGGACTTGGCAGGAGTCAGGGGATTTTCGTGTTAGCTTAGAGAGCTACCCTGTGAAGGCACACGATGCCTCTGCACTATGCTCAAAAGCACCTGGGCTTTAGGTACATCTTCTTGCTTTCCTTAGTACCTGCCAACCCAGGCATGGCACTCTGCAAGACTCCCACAGAGATGCTGTGGGGCAGATGGTGATGAATGTGGACCCAGAGGGAGAATGGTATAGATCAAAGAGCACTGTGAGCACTGGAACGAGACAGTCCTGGGCTTAAGGTCACCCTCTGCCAATTTCTGAACCTCTTTGACTCCGTTACTTCACCTCTGAACACCTCAGCTTCCTCATCTGTAATTTGGAAGTACAAGTATTTGCCTTAAACGGTTGTTAGGAACATTAAAGGGCTTCCAAGGTGGCGTAGTGGTAAAGTCTGCCTGCCAATGCAGCAGATGTGGGTTCAATCCCTGGGTTGGGAAGATCCCCTGGAGGAGGAAATGGCTACCCACTCCAGTATTCTAGTCTGGAAAATTCCATGAACAGAGGAGCCTGGAGGGCTACAGTTCATGGGGTTGCAAAAGAGTCAGACATGACAAAGAGACTAAACAGCGACTAAACAACAACAAACATGAACATTAAATGATGTATGTCAAAGCCCTGGGTGCTTAGAAGAGGTCAGGATCCTTCCCAAACATAAACGAAGGCCACGCTGCTGTGCTGACATGTGCGGTGTGGCCACGAGTGCTGGGGAAGGCAGACAGGGGACCCCGGGGGCCACTTTCCAGGGCTCCCTGTCTCCTGACTAGAAGCTTCATTTCGCAACCTCACCCAAGTGGCTCGTACTCTCTGCGACATGCCCTTCGGTTCCTGTGAGAATTTTTGTGACCATTTCATGCTGTTGTTCCTTTCTCTGTGGTTTGTTTATATTTTCTGCTCCTTTGTGTGAAGATTGTTTAGCTAACCGTGGGACTTCTCACTCAGCATTGTATTCTGAAAGGGAACCGAGATTCCCCCTTCGGCTCAACTCCAGTGTGGTTGTTCTTTCTGCCCGTTTTGTGGTTCTTTATTATTTCAGACTTTGTGCCTTTTAAGCTCCCTGTTTTGTGAGGATCTGAACACAGTCACACGGCAGTGTTCTCCTGCCGTGCAGCCTGCCACCTCCTGCCTTCATGGCTCTAGGCTGACGGATCTTTGCTGAGGACTAATGAGGGGCATCCACAAGCCAACCTTGCAACTTGGGCTTCCTGATGACACCAGAATCTGGCTCAAACTTTACACATAGTCAGATAATCGTGTGACTTGACCGGATCATGAAAACAATAAGCTCCTATGAACCAGGCATTGTTCTAAGAACCTTGCACATATTTAATTTTCATAATATCTCCAGGAGATAGGTACTACAATTATCCTAATTTTACAAATGAGGAAATCAAGGTACAGAGAGGTTAAGAATTCTCTTCAAGATTACACAGCAAGTTCACGGGACAGCCAAGATTTGAAGTAGGTAGTTCGGTTCCAGAGGCCTCTCCTAGGACTTTTTTTTTTTTAAAGAAGTATTTATTTATTCTTTATCTTTTGATCACACTGCATGGCATGTGGGATCTTAGTTCCTTGACCAGGGATCGAACCTGCACCCCCTGTGTTAGCAATGTGGAGTCTTAACCACTGAACTTCAAGGAAGTGCCCAACATTTTATTTTTAAAATGAAATTACTGATGCCTACATTAGAAGATGACTTGCTCGGGACCATTTGGATTGGTTAATTAACTCAAAGACCTTACCCAAGAATATAATTCACTTATTTCTTAAGGAGTGGAGAAGAAACTATAAGGTAGTAAAATGACATTATTACTCTTAGTGTTTATTTATCGTTAAATTGAAGGAGACAACTGAAACTTAGCTCAATTATTTTTCATCTATGGGAAACATCTTTCATTTTATGTCCATTATTATTTTGAGTAATTACCTAACAGCCCTATGAAGACAAGATATCCACATCTATCATGTGGGTGGTGGAGTTAAGGGTGACTAAGCCCCTTCTTGAAGGCCTCCTGACCATGAGTAAGTGTGAAAGTTGAGACACACACTTAAGACCTCCAGCCTTGTTCCAGACATCAGCCCTTCAGAATCATCCTCCCCTAGGCGCATGTCCTTACTTCTCACTTCCAGCCATTCAGAACTGTGCTCAGTGCTACAAACAGACCACATGATCACTCACATCCACTTCTTCCCTTCTCTTCCCTTTCCCTGTGTCTCACCAAGTCCTACTTATTCAGCAGTCTCCATTGAGACATCACTTTTTCCAAGGGCCTTCCAGAATCCTAGAATCCAGGTTCAGTTCAGTTCAGTTCAGTTCAGTTACTCAGTCATGTCTGACTCTTTGCAACCCCATGAACCACAGCATGCCAGGCCTCCCTGTCCATCACCAACTCCTGGAGTCTACCCAAACCCATGTCCATTGAGTCAGTGATGCCATCCAACCATCTCATGCTCTGTCGTCCCCTTCTCCTCCTGCCCTCAATCTTTCCCAGCATCAGTGTCTTTTCAAATGAGTCAGCTCTTCGCATCAGGTGGCCAAAGTACTGGAGTTTCAGCTTCAACATCAGTCCTTCCAATGAACACCCAGGACTCCTTTGAGTGTACATTGGAAGCACTGGAGTTTCAGCTTCAACATCAGTCCTTCCAATGATCGCCTTTAGGAAGAACTGGTTGGATCTCCTTGCCGTCCAAGGGACTCTCAAGAGTCTTCTCCAACACCACAGTTTAAAAGCATCAATTCTTCGGCACTCAGCCTTCTTCACAGTCCAACTCTCACATCCAGGAATCCAGGTTAACTGCCCTAGTACTGTCTTCCCACATGCTCTGCCCTTCCCAATTACAGCCTCATGCAAAGTGTATCTCTCCTACTGGACTGGGCATTCCAGGAGGGCAGGCTCATGGTGGTTTTGGAAGGCAGTGCAGGGTGGTGGTTAGGGCCTTGGTTCTGGGATCTGGCCACGGTACATCTTCCCAGGTGTAATAAAGGGAACCAGGTATGTAAATGCTTCTAAGTTACAATGCTTATCTATTAATAGAAAATCATAATGGTTCTCATCAGATATGCATCTGCTAATGATTCAATTACACAGCAATGTGTATAAAAAGTTGCTAGGGAGATGTTAGGCACATAGTATTTAAGAAATGTTAACATCAATGAGCCTCCCATGTGTGGCTCAAATAGAGGCTTAAGGATACTTGTGGAAAGAATACATAAAAGAATCTGATTTCCAATTTTTCTATTTTCTTTATATTTTTAACATGTTCATTTGAGTTATTCAGATACAAATGGCAAATCTGTCAACTTCATAAATCATGTTTGGGAAACTGCATGTTCTTAAAGCTATTTCTCAAATGAAAATAGGAAGAAAAATAACATAGCTGTCCTCTGATAGAACACTCTGAAACAGATTTTTAGATGTGAAAGTGTTTCAAACTTCATTTATACTTCCCTACCCGCAAATGCAATTTTCAGGGAGGTTTGAACAAACTGCTTTTGACTTTTTCAGATGATGCCATTGATAGAACAAACAAAAAAAATCCTTCTGCCATTCGGCTATTTGGACTACGTGAGCCAATTTAAGCCGTGTTTTGCCACATCTCAAATGGATTTTCCACTTCCTCCCCAGATACACGAGTCAGCAGCAAGCAGGAATATAGTGGTGTTTATCCTATCCTCCTGTGTCCCTAGGCAGGCGCTCCTGAGTTCCCAAGAAGTTTTAGTAGTGAATTAATAGTGTCATGAAGACATAGTGTTGGAGGTTTTCTTGACTCACCATAAAAGATATCACTTTCCTTGCAACATATTTCAGCCATTGGACGGTCAATCAAAGAAAATCAGTTCAACAGCCTGATATGATGTTATTCAAATACAGCAGAGAACATACTACCTATTTTTCTATTTTGTCTAAACCTCCACAATTATGTCGACAGCTGATATTAAAATCTTCCATAATTGAATGGGAAAAGTAACAGTTCCACTAAATTATTGCTCATTCCAAGGCACTAAATAATGATAATTATTGAACATCTAATGTAAGCCAGATAATGCTAGCGGTTTCATTTGATCCTCAAACGTATGTGGTAAAGTCTCTATCTCCATTTATTTTTCAAATGAACAAACTACGATTTCAGTTAAGTAACTTGCGCTGGGTTATACCAGCACTTGCAGGGCTGGCTCAAACCCATGTCTGGCTGACCTTCACCCCCATGTCTCTGTGCTCTAGGTTGCTTTTTGGGGTTTCCATTAGAGTTGTCCTACTTTACAAAACAAGTGCTCAGACTGGGGGAGGGCTGTTAACCTTAAGTGAGGGTGATATGGAAAGGGTAGTACAGTACAGGCTCTGAAGCCAGACTGCTTGGCATCAAATCCCTTTCCCACCACTTACAAATGGCTATTGTTATTATTATGTAAATTGTTCTGCAATATCTCACTTTACACGGGCTTTCAGGAACATAGCTACTATGTAAATCGAATCTTACACTCATGGGACCTGGCTTCTCGCATGTACCATCTTATTCTTATTTAAAACCCAAGACACTTTTGAAGATATACCCATTTCACAGATGATTAAAAATGAGACCAATAGAAGTTGAATAACTCGCTAAGGTCATACAACTGGTAAGTAGTAGAAAAATAATTAAACTCAGGTGAATGTGAGTCTAAAAAACCACTTTCTCCCCACTGTTCGTCACTATCTATGCCTGCCTTAGCCTCATTTAACTGAATTTAAACTATCCTTACCAGTGCTGACCTGGACTCTCACTTTGGAGGGATCATTATAATTGTTTTTAGACTCCCAATGTTTTGGTTTAATACGCTCTATGGTTTCCTATTTATACATTTCCAAGACAGCCCAGAAAAGGCATTTCACATTTCATTGCTGTGAGGCCACTGGGGCACAAATCTCAGATCATCTTTGTTCAGAATGTGGACACATCCGCAGAAGGACATAACTCTTAATACAAGTCAAATCCCAGATGCCACATTTGAAAAATAACAGTCGACTTCAGCCATGATAGCTTTGGCACACCTCACATCCCTTTGTTCAACCTCTCTTCCCTCACTGGAGAGCCGCATTCCTGGGAATTTCTGTTGTGCATTTTTCCCACTCGCCTGGTGTCACTTAAAGGTGAATGTTAGGGTTTTGCTAAGAAAGCCTTTTCCCTCAATTTTGATGAATAATGGTTTTATCACTTTGATCTTAAAATCTTGCTGCCTTAGGGCAGAACAGAGTCATTAAACGATGTTTACAATGACATCTCCTCCAACTGCCATGAGTTTGGTGGACTGGCCCGAAGATACAACTTGTACTCACTTCCATTTTTCTCTGGTTGCCCCACTTCCACCACATCACTGCTTTGTGAGGCATAGCAAGGAGTAACACTCTTCCTTTTTTATATAATCAAATTTATTTATTTTCAATTGAAGGATAATTGCTCTACAGCATTTTGGTTGGTTTCTGTCAAACATCAACGTGGATCAGCCATAAGAAGGCTCTCGACATCCTCCGTCTCAACTGCTAAAATTAAACCACTATTTAACAAGAATGGCAGCCTATAAAAAGGGTCCCACTTCTTCATCCCCCCTTGTAACCAAACTCTTGGCTGTTTAACTGTGTAGTGCCCCCCATCTGGACTTTAGCTCGACTCTTTGACTTGCTTTGGGTAATAAAATGAGACAAAAGTGAGGGCGTACAGTACTGAGGCTAGGTTTCAAGAAACCCTGTATGTTTCCACTTGCTGTCTTGTACCCTGCCGTCTCCGTGAGAATATACCTAGGTTAGCTTGTTAACAGATTAACAGTCAATTGGAACAGAGCCAAGGAAGCCCAAGCAACGCCAGCCTGATAAACCTACAGCCAGCCAACATCCATACACTTGAGAAAGCCACCCAATCAAGACCAGCAGAGCCACTGCATCAAGCCAGCTGACTTAAACACACAATCTTGGACTGTTGATTGTAGTATGCCACTGTGATTTCAGCTGTGTGTTACACATAATTACTGTGTCAATAGATAACTAATACACCAAGTAACCAATTAAACTGAGCTGGCAGTGGACAGCTGTCTTCATTGCTATGAATCATATTATATACATGTAACATGTCCAGGTCTCCGTGAGGACCATGGAGTCCTCAGTAGAACATGTGATGTATATTTTCATTTCATTTCATGAGCTAGGCACAATGTCTAGTGAAAGGGGTGTATATGAGGGAGCTGGACTGGATTAGCTCTTATCACTAATGCTCTGTACACTAGAGACAGTAACTCTTGGAAAGAGGCAGACAAGGTCTTCAAACTCCACACTCAGGGGGCTCGTGCCCAGCCTGAGTGAGCAGCTGCCAAGACAAGAGGCAGGTGTGTGTCTCAGTAGACCTCATCTGCTCACAACTAAGAGGCATGTTACCTTGTTGACGCATCTTCATGGTCCGTATCCTTATTGCCTGTCCTCGAACTCGCCCTTCACAGAAATAAGCACCATTGATTTTACTAGCCTTTTCTCTCTTCCAAACAACTTTTTTAGCCCATTCTCTGGTCGCATCTTGAGTCACTTCCAGTGGATCCTGGTGCTGGTTCATTAAGGCTTCAAAGTCCCTTCCGATGGTGATGGGCTCATGGGGGCGCCATCCAGAGGCAATGCAAGTGAGGGATGTCTCAGCATCAGATACAAGAGGTAGGGAATTGATCAGGATCAGGTCCATGGCACCGTCCACTGTTGCTAAAAGGAAGGAGGGAACATAATGTATAAGGAAGGTTATTAACATGGCCCCACAGGATAAGGTGGTTTCACAAAGCTTTGTCTAAGAATAACTGTGTGAACAGTCTTTCTAAAATGCTACTCTGACCATGTGCTTATCTTCCATTGGACGAAATCTGAAACTCTTATGGCATCAAAACTCTTTGTCACCTAGACCCTGCTAACCACTCTTACCCCACCGCACTGTAATGGACTGTTACTCATTCTCCATTCCCCAAGCAAGCTGTGCACAAGGTATCTTTACCACTGCAGTGCTTGAGACATAGTTAAATATTCAGTAAGTGTTGAGACAGATTCAGGATAATGGCTTTATCATTTTTATTATCAACTATCATTAATAATTACTATTTATGATAATTAATTATTAATCAATTAGTGATACTGTGGTTCTAGCCCAATAACTGGGGCTTCCCAGGTGGTGCTAGTGGTGAAGAACCTGCTTGCCAACGCAGGAGACGTAAGAGACAATGGTCAAATCCTTGAGAAAACCAGTGGGAAGGCATGGCAACCCACTCCAGTTTTCTTGCCTGGAGAATCCCATGGACAGACAGTCCACAGGAGGGCTGCAGTCCATGGGGTTGCAAAGAGTCAGACATGACTGAAGAGACTTGGCACACATCCCAGTAGTAAAGTATTCTAAAGAAGTATGTCAACTACATACACCACATGCTAACTTTATAGACTCTCATCATTAGCAAGGTATTGTCTGATTCCATAATAAATTCTACAAGGTGAAGGGGAATGGAGTGAACTTTGCATTTCCCCCTGAGCCTCATCTTTGACAAATGTAGACAGTGTATTAAGAAGCAGAGATACCACTTTGGCAACAAAGGTCTGTATAGTCAAAACTATGGTTTTTCCAGTAGTCATGTATGGATGTGGGCTGGACCATAAAGAAGGCTGAGTGCCAAAGAATTGATGCTTTTGAACTGTGGTATTGGAGAAGGCTCTTGAGAGTCCCTTGGACAGCAAAAAGATCACACCAGTCAATCCTAAAGGAAATCAGTCCTGAATATTCATTGGAAGTTAAAGCTGAAACTCCAATATTTTGGCTACCTGATGTAAAGAGCCAACTCATTAGAAAAGACCTGATGCTGGGAAAGATTGAAAGCAGGAGAAGAAAGGGATGGCAGAGGACAAGATGGTTGGATGGCATCACTGACTCGATGGACACGAGTTTGAGCAAGCTCCAAGAGATGGAAGGACAGGGAAGCCTGGCGTGCTGCCGTCCATGGGGTCACAAAGATTCAGACATGACTGACTGACTGAACGATGACAAAGACCTGTCTCGCAGGATTCTTGTAAAGATTAAACGAAATAAAGTACATAAACTTCCAAGAACCGTGTCTGTAATATATGGGGTACTCAATGATGATTATTTCATTTCTCTTTATTCTGTTTTCTGAACACCTCATCCCAAACCTCAAATCTCCCCAAATGTAAAAACAAAATTCTACCTGACTTTCAAAATAGTGATAACGCGCATTCACAAAAAGAAAACCCTCTCATTTTACTTTCTTGCTCTCCTTCTTCCTCTTTCCCTCTCCCTTTCTATTCTCATTTCCAAAGTTTCTAAGATAAGCCAATGGAATCTTGCCTAGTCTCTCTTCTTGGTGAATGTGGAAACACCAGGGATGGAGGATGTTTTTTGGCTCCAGTGATGATTGATTCTCAAGTCTATATAAAATCATCAGGAGACTAGACAGGTCAAACACATCAGCTTACAAGGGTCTAGTGAAGTCCCAGAGATCTTTGTGTAGATGGAAAGGGATTCAAGTAGGTTATGTGTTATCTCATTTAATAGTCATCAAATTCTCCCAACAACCCCAGGAGGTATGTGCCTACTATCTCATTTTCAAATATAAAGAAATGAGGGTGCAAAAGATTGAGTAGCTTATTCCAGGTCAGAGCTGGAATTCAAATTCTCACTGGTCTTTCAATTCCTTAGCTGTACTGAGGCCTTTTGTACCCCAAAGCCTTTGGACATGGTGACCCCTGTGCCTGGAATGCTCTTTTTCACTCTTCACAAGGCTAACTTTCCTCATCCTTTGGGGTCTGAACTTAATGCCTATCTCTTGGAGGTCTTCTTTACCTATCTTATCTATACTATCTACACACTCTCATCCCACTACCCACAGTACAGCCTTCTATTTGTTTCCTTCATAAAGATTACCAAAATCTGGGATTATTTTACTTGGTCTCTCTTTTCCTAGATGATAAGACTTAATGAGCATCTGTTGGATAAATGGATGAATGGACAGATGGACAAATTTTATACCTGATCTGACTTATTCAATCTCACCAATTCACTTGGTTCCCACTTTGAGAAAAATGAGGTTAAAAAGGAAAGTTTTCTTCTATTTATAATAGCCAAGACATGGAAATAATCTAAATGTCCATTGACAGATGAATGGATAAAGAAGATATGATATATATATATACACACACACACACACCATGGACTATTAATTAACCATAATAATGAAATAATGCCATTTATAGCAACACCAGCGGACCTAGAGATTATCATCCCAAGTGAAGTAAACCAGAAAGACAAATAGCACATAATACCACTTATAGGTGGAATCTATAATACAACACAAATGAAGCTATCTCTGAAATAGAAACAGACTCACAGATGCAGGGAACAGACTTGTGGTTGCCAAGGGGGAGAGGGGCAGGGGAGGGATGAAGTGGGACACTGCGGTTAGCAGACGCAAGCTAACACACATAGGATGGATACACAACAAGGTCCTATGGTACAGCACAGGGAACTATACTCAGCATTTCACGATAAACCATAATGGAAAAGAAATGAAAAAGAACATATAGATGTATAACTGGATCATTTTGCTATACGGCAAAATTAACACAATGCTGTAAATCAACCATGTTTCATTTTTTTTTTTTTTTAATTATTGAAAGTGCTCTTCTGAGTCTAAACTGACTCCTTGCCCACATTTAAAAGACTGTTTTGAAAAAAAGGAAAAAGACCCTTTTGATAATTACTGAGCTCATGGGGGTGGGGAAGTAGATGTTATGTTTTTACAAAATACCATAGAAAGGTGGTCAATCATTGCTGAGGATTTGGAGTAGCTATTCATCTACAAGACCTACTCATGCCAAGCTCTGGGCCTGCCATGAAGTCCTCATATAATTTTCAATGGAGTTTGCCAATGTTTGATATATGCAGTGATGTTTTAAGGATGATTCTACTAGGAGATTCATTTTAATCTGACTCTCTAGGAAGAATTTCAAAGTCAAGTCTTAACGTAAGTAGGAGTTGGTGCTGTAATTTTTTTCTTGTAAGGTTAACTCAACACACTGAGGGTAGAAAACTTGACTAGAATGGATTGTCCAAGCCTGACCCTCAAGCATCTATCTTGCTTCTACCCTCATTGGTTTAAGATTTAAAGGGAACCCTCTTACACTGTTGGTGGGAATGCAAACCAGTACAGCCACTATGGAGAACAGTGTGGAGATTCCTTAAAAAACTGGAAATAGAACTGCCTTATGATCCAGCAATCCCACTGCTGGGCATACACACTGAGGAAACCAGAAGGGAAAGAGACACGTGTACCCCAATGTTCATCGCAGCACTGTTTATAATAGCCAGGACATGGAAGCAACCTAGATGCCCATCAGCAGATGAATGGATAAGAAAGCAGTGGTACATATACACAATGGAGTATTACTCAGCCATTAAAAAGAATACATTTGAATCAGTTCTAATGAGGTGGATGAAACTGGAGCCTATTATACAGAGTGAAGTAAGCCAGAAAGAAAAACACCAATACAGTATACTAACGCATATATATGGAATTTAGAAAGATGGTAACAATAACCCTGTGTACGAGACAGCAAAAGAGACACTGATGTATAGAACAGTCTTATGGACTCTGTTGCAGAGGGACAGGGTAGGAAGATTTGGGAGAATGGCATTGAAACATGTATAATATCATGTATGAAATGAGTTGCCTGTCCAGGTTCGATGCATGATACTGGATGCTTGGGGCTGGTGCACTGGGACGACCCAGAGGGATGGTATGGGGAGGGAGGAGGGAGGAGGGTTCAGGATGGGGAACACAGGTATACCTGTGGTGGATTCATTTTGATATTTGGCAAAACTAATACAATTTGTAAAGTTTAAAAATAAAATAAAGTTAAAAAAAAAAAAGATTTCAAGAGAGGGAACAGAGGTTAGGGTAAGAAAAGTGTCACAAGAGAGTATGAGCTAGGAAACCTAGGAGGGGAATTGCAGCCTCCAAAATAACACCAGGGAACAGCTGCCCTTCCACAGGCACACACAGCCCTGCTCCCAGCAAGTGCCACCTCTTCTCCCACACTCACTCATTCCAGATTTGCTCCCAGAGAGAGTCCTCAGGAGGAAAGAAGCACAGTAATTCTTTCAGCTCCAATGAGATCCTGGCTCATTTCTAGGGCCAGCTGAATGCTTTGCCAAAACCAAGGGCTCTGCTCTGAACTCACCAAACTGGGTCAGCACTGGCCATGGTTTATTTAATGACTTTAGGAAATAATAGAAAAGGCAGCTGATTTGAAAAGACAACCACACTGCATCTGCAAATCGTTTCTAGGTATGGGTCTAGTTTCTTTTTCCTTTTGCTCCTCCTGGCTCTCTCCCATTACTTTCAGAAAGGGAAAGAAAGGGAAATTGTATACACTGAGAGTCTGGATTTGACTATACATTGCTACCTTTCTTCAGCATGTCAGTTACAGGAAGCTCTCTTCCACCTGTGATTCTCTGTCCTTTGTACTGCCATTTACCATAAAATAGCAGAAGAATTTTGTATATGAGCTTTAGATATGGTAAGAAGTACTTACCAGGTTGCTGGAATGAATTTTTAAAATCATCTGTCTTTCTTAAAATAAGAACCTATATTTTTTCTTGTTTGTATAGATCTAGAGAATTTCAGGAAGGTGATTCATGAAGCTAAAAATAAGGGTGACCCATTGGGGAAAATGCGGTCACTGGGGGACAATGATGCAAAGAAAACTTTTCACTGTACACTTAATGCAGACTGACTTTTGAACCATTTGAACATTACCTACATGCCAAAAAATAAATGTAAAAATGTAAATGTTTTTTCTTGTCCCTAAAAATGGTGCATCTGGAAGGGAATCAAGAACCAGAGAAATATATATGTCTCTCATCATTTATTCCTACACACAGCCAAATCTTTTTGGATTACATCCAAATAATGCATTTTCTTTCCTTCTCAACTTCGGACTGGTGAGAGGAAATGTGATGTCATTCTATAGCACTGAAAAAAAAAAATTGATTAAAATAAAATTTAAGTAAAGGGAGAAGGAGAGTGGCCAAACTTCACTTTCAAAGAGAAAAGAGAAGCTGAGGCCCCACTGCCACAAGTACAGTTGCAGCCTGCGGCCTCTTGAAAGGGTTCTGCCACTGGCCCCATGAAAGGTGTAACTGCCACTGCATGACTGGTGCCATCAAGAATCTACTGCCACTGGTACTTTCCTGAGAATAACCGCCAAGAGACAGAGCCCCCCGGGCTCACACGGATGTTCGTACCCACACCAACACCTTTTCTTCTACCACAAACTATCCTCTCCAAGTCCGCTTGGAGCCTGGCTTTGGGTGGTTTCACCACAATCACAGCCTGAAGTCGTCTGATCAAATTCATTAATTAGTTCAACTTACTCTACTGATAGCAAGGCTAAGAGACCTCCCTGGTGGGTCAGTGGCTAAGACTCTGTGCTCTCAAGGCAGGGCGCCCAACTCCGATCCTTGGTCAGGGAACTAGAACCCACGTGCTGCAAAAAAAAAAGACTCCTCATTCTCATTCTGAAACAACAGAGATTGACGATCCCTCATGCTACAACTGAGACCTGGCACAGCCAAAATAAAAATAAATAATTTAAAGACAAACAAAAAAAATCAAGGCTAAGAGTCTGCTATAAGTAAGGTGTGTATGGAATTTCATACATCTTACATGTTTTGGGGATTGACACTATTTTCCCTCAGCAAAGATTCTGCAAGTACTTTTCAATATTTGCATAAAAGTGTGTCATGTTTGTAAGGAAATACTTGCTGCCATAACTGGGTGCCTGCTGAGTTAACAAATATTGTTCATCACAGTTGAAGCCCAGCAGTATCTTAGAATGTTGTTCTGTTCATTATATGTTCTGTGTGTTGTACTGAACGCCTTTAACCTTCTGCAGTAAAATTTTCTCACTAAATTTCATTGTGGTAAACACAAAATGCTGCTTAAATTTAGTTTCTGCATATAGATTTTCGTGTATTCAGTATTGCTTTTGCAAAAATAAAATAGAATCACTAAGGACAAAAAAATAAGAGAAATCCCCTAAGAAAGAACTTAGAAAATGGACCAGGTGTGGCTGACAGGGAACAAAAATAAAATGGATCTAGGCAGTCAACGGCACCCCACTCCAGTACTCTTGCCTGGAAAATCCCATGGATGGAGGAGCCTGGTGGGCTAGAGTCCATGCGGTCGCTAAGAGTTGGACACAACTGAGCAACTTTACTGTCACTTTTCACGTTCATGCATTGGAGAAGGAAATGGCAACCCACTCCAGTGTTCTTGCCTGGAGAATCCCAGGGATGGGGGAGCCTGGTGGGCTGCCGTCTATGGGGTCACACAGAGTCGGACACGACTGAAGCGACTTAGCAGCAGCAGCAGCAGCAAAGCCCCTAATGAGAAGCTTGGACGACAGCAAATCATCCAAAACTTGTGGCTGGCCTGCAAGGACTGTCCAGCTCACTTACTAGTCACCCAACTGTAGCTTCTTAAGTGTTTCTGGTTTGTAAAGCTTGCGAACAACAAAGCTGCCCTTTTGCTTCAGGATAACCTTGATTCTTTTCTGAGACTGATTTCTAATTTAGGATGACACTTCGAATAATGACCCACTATCAAAGACATGGAAAATAATCTTTCTTTAAAAACATTCATAGAAAGGATTATGGACTTAAATCTACACCCATATCGAAGAACTATACTGAATTAGAAAAGAGTGACAAAGTCATGCTTTTAAAACTGTATTTCAAGGAGTTGTTATTTCTCATTTTCTAAGGAAGGTATTCCAGAACTTTCTGAGAGAGGTGGAGGTAAAATCAAGAGAGTGCATTCCAGGCACTCCCACATATGTATACGCTCACTGATCAGCTCAACTTTTGTCTGTTTTACATTTGAGCTCCACATAAGTTTTCATTTGGGAAAAAAAAGAACTTTCTTAAATAAAATGTATAAAACCTCAAAGGTCATCACATTACAGATGAAGAAAATGAAAAGGTTAAACATGAATATCAATGAAAATACATTTCCCCGCCTCACAAGGTACTGACTCCAAATAGTCTGCTGTCTCACATACAAGTTCATCACAGCAGAGTCAACTGTTGATTAATGCAGTTCCCGTGTCTTTGAAGCACTTGCCAGCTAAGAGCAAAAGAACATTAAATTATTGCATAGTGAGGCTATTCCCTTGTGCTTCTTTTTACCTCAGAATTGTGGTTTTGGGTGGAGTCTCACTGACATGTGTTTGGAATAGGATACCATGTCTGCAGAACAACTGTCCATATGTTTTCTTGGAAGTGTGGTATTGACTATGCTTCAATTTTTTCCAGAGTCTCCTTGGTTGCCTCACCTTTGTAACTCCTTCCAAGCAGCAGATATATTAAAATTCTAAATATTTAAAATGGCAAGGAGCACTAACTTAGCCAAAGTATTTTTGAAATCGGGCAATTAGCAATGAATGAAAAGGTCTTGGCCCAAAGTTCAAGGCCCTGGCAATGAACCAAAGAAGCAAAGAGAACCCCAAAACTATCCAGGATTAGTTGGTGGAATTGTTTGGATTTTAGTTTAGGTATTTTTTAGGGTGTCCAGAAAAGAATACTTTTCTTCAGCTTTAAAAAAATACTCTAAGTTATTTATATATCTATTCATCCATTTACTAATTTACTGAGTACTTCCCAAGTGCTAAGGTACTGCACTTGACCCTAGGACACAATAATTACTAAAACAGATCTGATCTTAACTCATATGTAAATAGACAAATGTGGAAGACAGACATGCAAACCAATCACATAAATAAATGTAACACTGGAACCATGACAGGTACATGAGAGAGAATTATATTATTATACTCTGGGATAGCATAATAGTGAACTTAGCCAAACTTGGCTGGTGTGGAGGAATGGTTTATAAATCAGCTAAGGCTCCCTGAGGAAGTGACATTTGGCCTGATGGAGAGTTGGAATTACCAGGACAAAGCAAAAAAAAAAAATACAAGAAACCAGTCAGGAAAGTTTTCCCCCAAAGGGAAACCACTGAGCAGGATTCTGAAGAATGGATACACGTTTAATAGAACTCACCACTAGAATATTCTTTCTTAAATCTATCCTAAGTGAAAGTGAAAGTGTTAGTGGCTCAGTTGTGTCCAACCCTTTGCGACCCCGTGGACTGTAGCCTGTCAAACTTCTCTGTCCATGGGATTCTTCAGGCAAGAATACTGTAGTGGGTTGCCATTCCCTTCTCCAGGGTATCTTCCTGACCCAAGCATCGAACCCAAGGCTGGACATAACCAAAGGAAGTTGCTAGCTTTTTAACTGCATAGTTGGGAGTTAGACAAGGACATCCTTGATATGCGTAGGCTATGTCTAACAACAAACTGTTTTCACTCAGGAGTTTTGCCAAAGAGCATGGCGGTTTCCCACCCTTGCCTCCCAGACAGAGAGGATCCTCGTCTGCCTGCTGGAGGAAATGGCATCTCTCCCCACCTGTGAACACCAGGAATTTTCCATTCAGGATAAATATCACAAGTTCTAGTTAGACCATTAGAATTTGCACCAGTTTGCAAGCAAGTCTTTATTTTATACAGGGAATAGACAGAGCGTCCACACAGTGAAACTTCACAAAACACACACTTACATGCAAACTCCATTCTGAAAGTTGGGGCTGGAGGAGGCATGGCACCATCAAACCTAGGATTGTTTAAACTGGAAAAGACTTTGGAGATTGCCTGGTGCAAGCCTCGCATGTTATAAAGGGTAAACTGAGACCCTTGGAAAAGAGACAGATTGGTAGTCATTCAAAGGCTAATGGCAAAGCCAGCCCTCAAGTACGAATTTCTCTCCAGGGCCCTTTCTGTCACCCTAGGGTAGTGGGGTAAAAGGACAAATCTTTAATGTGAGGGAATTTGGAATATTTATGAATTTGACAGGATGGTACCTCAAGAATTGTGAAACTTAGTAGAAACTGGGCTAGGGGAGGAAAGACACCAAGGAGAGGCAACCAAAATGCTGGGAAGGGCACAGGACAGAGAGTGGGAATTATCAGAATAAGGTTTGCGCACCACAACTTCCCCCAAAACTTACAGTGCTGCTTTATACTCTTTTCTATTATTTCACCCTGAGGGAGGGATGCTCTGTAATTGAATCATATTTATCCACTGCCAGAAAATTTATCTGGCGTGAGAGGAATCCATCTTTGGAGCCAGGACACCTTCCCTTTCTGGGCTCTTCCTCTGCTTCAATCACCTGCCAAGTTCCTTTCTTCCCTTCTGCTGCCAAAAGATGTGCACAAACGTGCAAACCCACTCCCACAACCAACTATTTCTATCATCCAAGACAGAATTCAACAAACTCTTTAACTCCTAAGTGTCCTGTTCTCCAGGTTCCAATAAAGAAGGCAATTTGGGTTGATTTGCTTGCATAATAAAGAGAATAATCAAGAATAGCTTAAAGTGATGACCCACTGAGAACTATCAGAAGAGCAAAGCAAAGCAATGAGTCTATAATGGAAGAAGTTCAGAATCATGACCATTTCTAAGAAGAGACTGACAAAGAAAGGGGGCTAGCATTCTCAGCAGGCTTCAGATGATAACATGTTGGGAAGAAATCAAACTTTGTTTATTACAGACCATGTAACAGATACTGTGCCAGGTGCCTTACAAACTTTGTGCACTTGAATTCATGAAGGAAGGCATTTACATTTCATTCTATAGGTTAAAAAAAAAACACACTCAGATTTTCTGTAACATGCCCAGTGACACAGAAGTAGAAAGATAGAATCTGAACCCATATCTAAGTTGCATTTCCAGTCATGATGCTTCACTCTAAGCACCATGAGAAAAGTCTGCTTTGCCTATTGTCCACCATTGTATCTCTAACAATTAGCAAGTACCCTGATATAAACAAGCTATTCAATAAGCACTGATGGAGGACTACACGGATAAATAAATGAATAAGTGGGGCTGGCTTTTGGTGAGTGAATTTATTCAATAAGAATTTACTTAATAAGTACTATGAGCTGGGCTTTCAGTAGGTGAAGAAAAGAACAAAATATGGTTTCTGCCTTTAAGAAGCTTACAGTCTGGTCATCCAAAGTCACTACTATATGCAAATCCATAAAGGAAAACACTAAGATTTCAATATAGAAAATGTCAAAAACTTATATAAAATTATCAGCCAACTACAGTAGATTGAAAAATAATGGTCATAATAATTTCTATTTCTTTCCATTGAGAAGTGAATCTAACTTCTCTACCCTTTGACTCTCAGCTTGGCCGTGAGACTAGGCTTGGTCAGTGGAACATTAGCAAATGTGACAGACACGAACAGAGGCTTTGGATCTGCTTTTCCCCTAGACTAGCTGCTTCCTGCTCCTCTGTGGGATCCTGAGATCACCCTGAGGTAAAGTTCAGACTAATCTACTGGAGGGTGAAAGACCAAGTGAAAAAGTCAATAAATCAGTAGCAATTCACAGAGGAAGAAACACAAATTGCCAACTCTAGGGAACAAATGGTCACAATATTTTACATTTCCTTGGGAATGCACTTATGGGAGGGACGTGCTTGCAATACCTATAAAGTTACATGAAAGCCAACCCTAATTCATCACTTATTATACGTCACTTATTCCATGTGTGTAACGTGGAATACTGGAAAGGAAACGGCAACTCCAGTATTCTTGCCTGGCAAGACGGAGGACCCGGTGGGCTAAAGTCCATGGGGTCGCAAAGAGTAGCACATGACTCAGTGACCAAACAACACCAATATGTAGTAACTTAATCCTCATAGAATCTTATGGAATATGTACTATGATTATCTTTATTTTACAGAAAAGGAGACTAAGACAAAAAGAAGTTAAATATATATCATTGTCACACAGGTGATCAATGGTAGAACGGAGATTCAAATTTAGGCAGACTGATTTTAAAAGTCACTCTTTTAACAATTAAATTATACTCATATTACACGAGTTGATATAAAAAATCTATCTCCTAACAATTCAGTGAAGAAGGTTTAGTTTTTTCAATGGTAGTGTTGGAACAATTGGACATCCATATGAAACAAAGACCTAAACTAAAACCTCCTACCTTATACAAAAATTAAATGAAAGTGGAAAGATATAAAACTTTTGGGATATGAAAGAAAAATCTTCATGATGTTGGATCTAGGAGGTGAGCTGTTAGCTAGGACACCACAAGTATGATCTGTGAAGAAAAAATTGATAAATCTGACTTAACCAACATTTCAAACTCTGATTTGTGAAAGACACTATTAATATTAAAATACAAACTACAGATTGGGAGAAAAATATCTGCAAATCACATATATGACAAACAACTTACACCCAAAATATATTTTAAAACACTCAAAACTTAAGAGCAAAACAACTGCTCTCAAAACAATTCAATATTTTTAATGGGCAAAAGATCTGAAACACTTCACCATAGAAGATATGTGGATGGCAAATAAGTACCCAGAAAGATGGTCAATATCATTATCTACCAGGCAAATGCCAAACAAAACAATGTGAGATACCACTACACACCTATTAGAAAGGCTAAAAAAAAAAAAAAGAGCCCCCAAACAAACAAACAAATCCTGATAATATCAAGTTAAGTTAAGTATACATTTACTACATCACCCAGCAATCCCACTACTACATATTTAGCCTACAGAAAATTGATGTTCATGCAGTGAATGTTTTTCCAGGCAAGAGTACTGGAGTGGGGTGCCACTGCCTTCTCCGTTATGAAGTAAAGTGAAGTGAAAGTCATTCAGTTGTGTCCGACACTTTGCGACCCCACGGACTGTAGTCCATGGAATTCTCCAGGCCAGAATACTGGAGTGGGTAGCCTTTCCCTTCTCCAGGGGATCTTCCCGACCCAGGGATCGAACCCAGGTCTCCCACATTGCAGGTGGATTTTTACCAGCTGAGCCACAAGGGAAGTCCTAGCAGCTCCATTTATTCATAATCACCCCAAACTGAGAAACCCAAATGTCCTCCAATAGACAAAAGCATGAACAGCTGTGGTACATCCAAACAATGAAAATAATACTCAGTGATAAAAAGGGATAAACTATTAATACTTGCAACAATATGGCATTATGCTGAGCAATAGAGACCAATATAAAAAGGTTACACACTGTATGGATGCATTTATATAACCTTCTGGGACAGGTGAGCCTATAAAGATAGAGAGCAGATGAGTGATTGCCAGGAATTAGGAGTGGGACAGTTATGACCACAAAGAAGTGGCACAGAAACTCTTTCAGGGGGTGCAGGAATTGCTTTCTCTGTATTCTAATGTGCCAGCAGTTGCAGGAACCTATATATGCGTTAAAACTCATAAAGCTGGAACTTGCCTGGTAGTCCAGTGGCTAAGATGCTGAGCTCCCTGTGCAGGGGGCCCTGGTTCAATTCCTGGTCAGAGAACTGGATTTCACATGCCACAACTAAGAGTTTGCATGTGTTTAGTCTCTCAGTCGTGTCCGACTCTTTGCAACCCCATGGACTGTACGTAGCCCACCAGGCTCCTCTGTCCAGGGGGATTCTCCAGGCAAGAATACTGGAGTGGGATGCCATGCCCTCGATCTTCTCAACCCAGGGATCAAACCCAGGTTTCCTGCTTTGCAGGCAGATTCTTTACCTTCTGAGCTACAAGGGAAGAGTTTACCTACCACAACTAAAAAGATCGTGAGTGCCACAACTAAGACCTGGGGCAGCCGGACAAATAAATATTAGAAAAAACCTCATAAAGCTGCACACACACCAAAATTAACTGTATGTTAATTTTAAAATTATTTGGCAAAACCAATACAATATTGTAAAGTTTAAAAATAAAATTAAAAAATAAATAAATAAATAATAATTTTAAAATTATGATAAACCTTCTTAATTACCAGAACAAATATGTAGATAGGAGATATTTCCTGCAGTCTCAACTGGAAACACAAAGATTATGCAAAGGAACATGGGTAAATAAATGATGATTCATTCATTTGGTTGAAGACTGTAAGTTTGCATGGAATTATATCCTTGATTTATTAAGTGAAGAAAACAAGATGCAGAACATTTTTGCACAAATACTGAGAAAATCCTAGAAATCATACACCAAGCTGGTAACAGTGGTACTTCTGACTGATGAAATTGCCAGGCTTAGGGGTCAGGGGTGGGGTGAGGAGGAAAGCAGATGTCCACTTATTGTCTTACTTATTTAGCATTGCATTTCTTTTGTCATTTTAAAGATTTTTATTTAGAACAAAAACACACATAACTAACCAATCCAATGGCAGTGTTCTACTTAATTACTGACACACTTGTCTCCTTCCTTAGACAGTGAGCTCACAGAAGAAAAGACCTCTGTTTTGTTTCTCTCCAGTTCCTAGCACTAAGCACTCTGTTTGACAGAATGTGTGTATTTTTAATATATTTAAGTTGAATTTGAAGAATTCAATAGTAATTAAAAGTAGTACATCTTTTTTTTTCTTTTTGGAATTTTAAGTCCAAGAATGCTCCTTTGATTAAGTTTTGCTATAAATTTTCTTGAAAAGATCTTTGTTTACTGAGTTTTTAAAAATTAGTTTTTATTGTAGTATAGTTTATTTACAGTGTTGTGTTGGCTTCAAATGTATAGAAAAGTGAAGCATATACATATATCTATATATGATTATATATACATATATACGGAGAAGGCAATGGCACCCCACTCCAGTACTCTTGCCTGGAAAATCCCATGGATGGAGGAGCCTGGTAGGCTGCAGTCCATGGGGTCGCTGAGGGTCGGACATGACTGAGTGACTTCACTTTCACTTTTCACTTTCATGCATTGGAGAAGGAAATGGCGACCCACTCCAGTGTTCTTGCCTGGGGAATCCCAGGGATGGGGGAGCCTGGTGGGCTGCCGTGTATGGGGTCGCACAGAGTCAGACACAACTGAAGCAACTTAGCAGCAGCAGCAGCACATGTATGGTGGTGGTTTAGTCAGCTAAGTCATGTCCAACTCCTGTGACCCCATGGCTGTAGCCTGCCAGGCTCCTCTGTCCATGGGATCCTCCAGGCAAAAATACTTTAGTGGGTTGCCATTTCCTTCTCCATCTCCTGCATGCAGGCAAATTGTTTACTGACTGAATTACCTAGACTCCTCTATATTCATATGTGTTATACATATATGTATATCAACTTTGGATTCTTTTCCCATGTAAGTCATTAAAGAATATTGAGTCAAGTTCTCTGTGTTATACAGTAGGTTCTTATTAGCTATTTATTTTTTATATAGTCAAAGAGGTACATCGTAAACCAAGGTGACAATTTTGTGAATTGCTAATTGCAGGGCACCATCAACAAGATAGTGGAGTTGTTAAGACTTTTGGTCTTGAAGTTCTGTCTCATTTCCATCATCTGTAAAATGGGAAAATAACATCTAAATCATTGACTTTTGTGTAAAGGATTATTAGTATTAGCATGGCACGAAGCCATTGTGTTCAAGTGAATCTGTACGAAACTATAGTAGTCTGTGTTAGCCCCAGAGGAAGGGATTTTTTTTTTTAATTTTAAGTCATCTTGGAGCTAAGTTACCCACAGAATGACGAACAGCTAATGGCTTTGTTCCCTGCTGTGTGACCACCCTCCCGCACACTTCAAACCCACATGAGCAGGAAACAGACCGATCATGAGCTAAGGAAGATTCCCTGTGTTTCCTTTCAAAATCCTTTGATTCTTGTCCCCTTTCTTATAGGAATGACCTTAAGAGGAAACCAAATCTCTGCCCATGCAAATGACTCTGGAAAAGCAGTTCCACAACCAGCTTGCTGGTGTGGAGGGAGCCCTGGAGAGATCAGGGTGCTACTCAGGGATGGACACAAACTGTTGCTCCATGGGCGTCTGCCAGCTGACCCTCGGGAAGACCACTGACCTACCCAAAAGCCTCCCCATTGTATCCCTGGACCAGAGAATCCTCCCTGACATTTTCCCCCTCATCTTTAAAAGTGAGTATGTGAAAGTGAATGTACAGTCCATTAAAAGTACAGTTCCTACACTTGGTTTCACTTTAAAGCAGGACAGTAGCTCTGCATTCTGAAGTATCAGCCCCCATAGGCTCATTGATGGGGTCACAACCTTAACTCAGTAGTTAAAGAGGGCTCAGGGACCCTCTAGCCTTATTTAATTTAGTTTAGAAATTCCTTTATTACAGTTCTCGAATTCACTGGCCTTTGGACGTTACCTGAGTTATTCCTGTGATTGGAAGTCTCCTATTTGGGAATCAGCTTGTGTGGTCATATTCCCTCTTCTCCATCAAAAAAAAAATTTATTGCATACTTCCAAACTATAGATGCATTTGTCAGGTAGAATTCCAAATATAAAATTTATGTCAGTTTTTCCCCTCTTAAACTGCAAGCCTGAACATCTCAAGAGGTACTAATCTATGTGTCTTTGTTAAGAGGGGCTTCCTGACAACCCTGAGTATCATAGTCAGTGTCACCTCCTTGGGCCTCTGCCAGGCCCTACATTTATGCCAGCGACAGTGACATCTTTCCAAACCTGTCGGGAGCTCTTCTCAAGGAATCACCCTTGGAATCTTTGCATGAGACTTCCTTCGATGATTCTTTTATTTCCACGTCACCTGGTGAACACTTGCTTAGGCTCCAAGGCTTGACCCAAGCTCTCACACACCCTGGGGAACCTTCCAGGTAGCCCAGGGCAGGGACTGTATCCCAGGGACTGCATAGGTGAGGTACTGAGTAGGTGTGGCGATGTGATGGGCCCTGATCCTACATACAGCAGCTGCCTGGGAGTTTATCACTCAGGAAAACAGCTCCTCCTTTTTCTTCCCAAGAAGACAACCTAAGATCTACTTAGACTCTTCTGGCAGCAAGGAGACAGAGCCCGTTACTTGAGGGAAAGCAGTTCAAAAACATGACAGCCAAGAGGCAAATTCATTGCGTGTTTGAGTTGGATACCCTGGGCACGGGCTGGATCCATTTTCACGTCAAATTTAACACAGAATGTAAAGTATCACAGGGTCTCACTTTCTGAGGACAGGACAGGGTTTGGTTTTTGCGCCCTTTGCCAGCTGCTCTCCAACCCCCTCCACTCAGCTCTAGGGTCATGGGGGCTACCTGTGTCCCATTGGGTTCAGCCACTAGGGGCTCCAGAAGACAGGAGGGTAGAAGGGGAGGATGGTCCCTCCTCACTGAGCCACCTACAGACTGCAGCTCGGTGGGGAGCCTTCTTCTGCCACTGCTCGATTTAGGTCCAAGAACCAGTCCTTCCCCTCTGCCTTCAGGCCTACACTTGTTTCAAGCACCACTCATGTTTCAGCCATTCCCTTTATGTAAATGAAATTTTGTGCTGATGTCTGAGAACTAAATCGGGTGAGCAAGGCTTTGTGTGTTTTGGCGGGAGACAGGATTCCAGCTTGGTACCTACTTCTTGACTCTTGAAGCAGACACTTGGGCACCTCCCTAGCGCTGCTATTTCTTGAAGGGGCACAGTTTCCAAATCACTGCTATCAAGTATTTGCTACCTGTTTCTCAACTGCAGTGTGTCAATTATGTACAGACAATTCCTAAAATGATTAGTTGTAATATCAGAACTATAGTTTATTAACTACTTACCACCTTTCAGATACTTTAAATCCATTGTGTTACTTCATTTTCACAATGACTATGAATTAGTCATTTATATCTCATATCACAGATGAGGAAACTGACTTAGACAAAACAACGGTGATGACTAAATGAGATCTTAAATGTAAAACATCCGGGACAGCGTTAGAACTCACGACTTCCTTTTCCCTGACAGAGAGGTTAGCACAGTAGGTCCCTCATGTGTGCTCCTTGACTGCATATCCATTTGCCTTAGTACCTTAGTAGAAAAATCTAAGTCTGCACATCTTAAAGAGCAGTGTTCTGTTAAATCTAATCTCCCATTCATCCTCCTTGCCAAAACTCAGCAAGTGGCCATGGCCTCAGCCCAGAGATTATAGCCTGACCCATGCTACGGAAGACTCCATTTCCGTTTTCACAGGGATCTCACCAACTCCTAGGGCTTCAGTTATCATCTGTTCCAAACCTAGATCTCTAGTTCCAACCTCTTCCCCGCTATTAAACTTATTATAGTAAGGCGTCCTGCTCACCTCTGTAGGCGTCTCAACTGTGATACATCTAGAATGAACTCAGCATCTTCTCCTCTCTTCGCCTTCTCTCTCTCCTTATCTCTTAAACCTCTACCTTTCTAATTACAGATGCTTGAAAACTCTGAGTTATTGTCAACAACCATCTCCCCATCACTGTTTGTATCCAATCACCATATTCTGCCCCTCCTAGTTCTGTCTTATCTCTCACATTCAACTCCTTTTCACACCTTCATTGTCACTCACTTGAACTGCACAATCTTAGTGCCCTTGTCTCTTTAGCCCCAAACGCTCCACAGGCTTTCCTTTCCTGGCCATTGATGACATCATTTTTTTCCACTGAGGATGCCCTTCCCCACATACATTTATCTGTTCAGGTCCAGTCTCTTCCAAGATTCAGCTCAAATCTCAGCGGTACTAGGAATTTGTCTTCTATTATGCTGCACAATTCAAAAAGTAAAGCTCAAATGTACAGACTGTGGCAGCTGAAGATTCAAACCCACTATGCTTGTTTCTTGAATTGAAGAAAACAAAGGAATTTAAGATACAGCAAAGATGAGGTGATATTTAATTAACAACATCCTGAAATGGAAATGTATATCTTAATAATGAAGTCAGATATCAGCTTTAAAATGACAGCTGACTAGCACCGTTGATGTAGCCTCTCTCAGCTTCCCGCTAAAGCCATGGGGAAAAAGTGAAGAACTGCAAATACAGAGCTAACCAAGATAGTCAGGCTACCTATTGGCAGCACCCAGTAATCACAAAGGTCGATGAGTTGGGCTGAACAAATGGATTTTCAATACTAAAATATTTTTAATGTCAAAAATTCCTCTTAAAATTAAAAATATATGCTGTAAAAAGTAACTGGGATCTTCAATTCCATATTAAAGCAGCCCAGACTTAGAAGGGAACAGGAAGGAGGGGGGAAAGTTAGTATGTGCTAAGCTCTTTGCTGATACACTGGAGTTCAAAATATGGTTTCACTATTTATTATTATAAACAGAGAGGCATAGGTTAAAGAGTGTTTTTTGAAAAACATAAGGGTAACCACTAACAAAATAAGAAACAGGATGTATACAACAAAAATGACTAGAGAAGATAAATGTAAACAAAATGTAGGCCAAGTAAAGACAGGAAAAAATAAGACTAAAAGGAACCAGCAGGAAAAATTTTTACATTAGAAAAAAAATCAAAGTATAAAATAGCATGTCAGAAGTTAAGATTAAATATATTATTTGTGATCGAAAGATAAATGCCTAAAATCACCTGCAGAGGGGCGCCTCTGGGGGTCCAGTGGTTAAGAATCGGCCTTGCAATGCAGCAGACACAGGTTCAATGCCTGGTGTGGGAAGATCCCACATGCCTCAGGCCAACTAAGCCCAAGTGCCACAGCTACTAAGCCCGCGCTCGAGAGTCCTCGAGCTGCAAGTCCTGAGCCCATGCACAGCAGCGACAAAGCCCGTGTGCCGAGAGCCTGTGCTGTGGAACAAGAGAACCTATTGCAATGAGAAGCCCGTGTACCACAACTAGAGAGGAGTCCCGCTCACTGCATCTAGAGAACATCAGACCCAGCACAGCCAAAAATAAAATTAAAAAAAAAAATTTAATAAAAAACAGTGGTTCACATAAAAAAAAAAAACTTAAAAAAAATTAAAAAGTCACCTACAGAATGACAGATATTCCCAGAAAAAAATGAAACCTTCAAAGATGATGCTTAAAATCTTGAAAACAAAGATATAGGCAATAACTTATCGAGAAATGAAAAAAAGAATGATGAAAGAAGAAAACAAAGATTACAAATACTAGTTTTAGACAAGTGGAATTCAAGACAGAAGGCATGGGATGGGACAAAATCTATCATGTATCTTTATAGAAAGTAAATTCCATAATGAAAGAATAGTGGTTATGTATCATAGTGCTCTAAACCATATAGAATCAAGTAAAGAAAATACAACTGGTAAAAGCAAGAAGAACGTGAAGAAATCACAATAGTTCTGGGGAGATAATAGCATCCTGCTGCTGCTCTTGCTGCTAAGTTGCTTCAGTCATGTCCGATTCTGTGCGACCCCATACACAGCAGCCCACCAGGCTCCCCCGTCCCTGGGATTCTCCAGGCAAGAACACTGGAGTGGGTTGCCATTTCCTTCTCCAATGCATGAAAGTGAAAAGTGAAAGTGAAGTCGCTCAGTCAAGTCCGACCCTCAGCGACCCCATGGACTGCAGCCTACCAGGCTCCTCCATCCATGGGATTTTCCAGGCAAGAGTACTGGAGTGGGGTGCCATTGCCTTCTCCGAATAGCATCCTACCTCTCTCATGAAGTTGACTAAAAATCAAAATACCATTTAGTAATAATTAGACATATATGTAATTACAGATGTGTCCTTTAGGCGCTGTGCTGCGCTGAGTTGCTCAGTCGTGTCTGACTCTGCAACTCCATGGAACGTAGCCCGCTAGGCACCTCTGTCCATCGGACTCTCCGGGCAAGAACACTAGAGTGGATTTCTGTGCCCTCCACCAGGAGATCTTCCCAACCCAGGAATCGAACCCATATCTCCAACATCTCCTCATTGCAGGCAGGTTCTTTATCCACTGGGCCACCTGGGAAGCCCGAAATCACCTGTACTGTTTTATATTTTTGTAGATCTTTTAGACCAAGCAGTTTGAGTTGAACCTGCTTAACTTAATCTTGCCATGGCTCAGAGGTGATATTCAAAATATTTGCAACCTGGGCCAGTGGACACTGATTTAAGCACCAGAAAAGGTTCTGAGGGACGCTGATGGGCCAGACATGAACCCTTTAGTTGCTTCATTGTTGGGAGGTCTAGACGTCTTGAAGGAGGGATCTAGACAACCAGGCAGCAGGTCAAGGGGAAATTAGGAAGCCCAAGCAGCAGCTATTTAACAAATAGCACAGGGTTAGTTCATTGTCCTAACAATGAACGACGAAGCAGTGCAACACAGGAAGCTATCAGCCCTGCTGTAACACATGCTATCCCAGACACACCCAGACACACTCAGCTCAGTTAAGTCCAACAGAAGGAAACTGCCTTTGCAAGAATCCCCAATCACAACAAAACAGTCCCGCACCATACACAATAAATCAAATATAACAGCATATCATTGAACAAAAAAAGAGAGAGAAACCAATCCCCTAAAAATCTTCCTTCCTTGCTTAGTCACTAAGTTGTGTCCAACTCTTTGTGACCCCATGGACTGCAGCCCACCAGGCTCCTCTGTCTATAGATTCTCCCAGAGAAAAATACTGGAGTGGGTTGACATTTCCTCCTCCAGGGGGTCTTTCTGGACCAAGAATCGAACCCGAATATCCTGTGTCTCCTGCATTGCAGGCAGATTCTTTGCCTGATGAGCCATCTTAAGAGTCTTCTAAATAATTATCAACTCTCAAAAAAATCATAACTAAAGAGATAGGATTTGTAGAAAATAAAAAATAAGAATCCAACTTTCAAAACTGCTACAGCAGGTCCAAAGATTAATTTGGAGACAAACTTATAGTTTTAACAGCTTTTCTTGTTAAATGAGTATTTTAAAAAGTCAAGAACTGTACTCAGGAAACATTTGTAAAAAGGACTAATAAGACTTAAGAAATTCAGGGAGAAAGAAAAAATAAAACTAAATAAGAATATTAATCAACTTAAAAACAGAAAAATGAAAATTCCAACAGCTGGTCTGTGGTGTGGGTAAAATTTACAAGAGCAGGCAGCTAAAGGACTTTAACAGATTGGCTTGTCTAATACTTGTGGCAGAGTGGTTTGCATTGCCATAGTACAAACCCCATCATTGTCTCAACTCAGGAGTCAAGTGCAGTTTACTCACAAGTGCATTATCTGTCTTCATGTCTCTGTGATTGTGTCTATGTGTCTGTCTGTACCTGTTTGTCTGTCTCTATGCCGGAAAATTGTTGCCATTTTTATTTTTAATTGAAGTAAAACGCTGAGCTACATGCCAGGGTTGACACCAAGTTCAACAGAGACCACAAGTGCAGAAGTGAGCCAGGGCGTGCTATGCTTTAAATCAAAATCAAAGCCAGAGCTCAGTGTAGGAGGTAACCATGGGGATGTAAGTGCACTGGGAATTCCAGGGGAAACCTGGGGGAGGGCATTTGGATTCCTCAGGGAGAGATATGAAATCCAGTCTTATCTAGAAAATGTTAATGCTGGCTACCTCTAGATGGCGGTTACATTGTACACACTAAATTAAAAGATAAACGTTTTAAAAATTGAATTTTTTGAAAGGAAAGCCAGTGACTTGGGCTCTACACGTTAAGCCTTGGATTTACAGTGGTGTCTTTCATCACAGTGAGGTGTCAGAAGTGTCTTCCATGCTTCCAGGTGCCCTGTGCGGGGCTATATCTATCTCAGGAACAGCTCACTGTGCAGTGGGAGGCTGGGGAGCTTAGCATGGCTGAGCAACAGAGTGATGCAGTGTGAGGCTAGGGGATCCAGCCACCCTGGGTGTGAATCCCAGATCTGCCAAGTACTACTTATGTAATAGAGGACAATACACAAAGCACGTGGCCTTCTGTGTCTCAGGTTGGTCATCTGTAAAGTGGAGGCGATGATACCTCTAAGCCTTTCAATGAGGATGGAAAAAAGTACACACTATAAAAAACCTCTTGTGAATTTTATGAATAATGTGTGTGGGAAATAGAGCAGTCGATAAACGGTGATGATTTATGATTCTCTGAAGTTGTGAGACCAATGGAAAGAAAAATGGGATTTGCTCGCCTACAGAGTAGTCCCAGCTATACCTTCCTGTGGTGACAATCTTGCATGCAGAGCTGACCACAGGAAAAAGCTAACGTTTTTAGTATCATTTTCAGGTCCAGAGAGTGAACTAATGAAGACTAGCCAACACAGTAACAGTGGAGTGGGACAAGGGTCCTTTTTGAAATGTATTTCATGTCCCTTCTGTCCCTTTTTCCATGTCATAATACCCCAAAGAAGCAACACAAACATGGTCAAGACATGAACTCGTGTGTGTGTGTGTGTGTGCTAAGTCACTTCAGTTGTGTCTGACTCTTTGCGACCATACCTGCCAGGCTCCTCTGTCCACGGAATTCTCCAGGCAAGAATACTGGAGTAGGTTGCCATGACCTCCTCCAGGGGATCTTCCCGACCCAGGGATAGAACCCGTCTTTTACATCTCCTGCATTGGCAGGCAGGTTCTTTACCACTAACGCCACCTGGGAAGCCCAGAGATGAGCTCAGTTAGCCTAATTTGTTCCTGGAAAGTTGGGACTTGGTTCCATCCAAATGCTGGCATTCTGGGCTGCATTGCTAAAGCTTCCGTCCTCTTTAATTTGTTAGCTCTTCAAATGGACTTGACTTCCAGTAGGGGCCATTAAATTTCAATCTATGGTTTCTTTAATGAGGAAATCTGACTGCATCAAAGAATGACACACACGTATGGTCTAAAGTCATCCCTGGAAAACAAGATAGATATACCATGTGTTCTACAAACTGAAGTAAAAATCCCTGGATTCAGAATTTTAAAATGGGACTAATCTCCGAAAGCCCTGGGTTTCAAATAGAATTTTTGATTCTCTTCATTTTGGCTCCTAAAGGAATTGAAAATTATGTTAAATTGATTTAGCTCTTAGATTGTAGAATGTAGAAATGTATTTAAAGGAAGCCAGAATGTTTGCTCTATTGTACATACTTGAAATTAAAATTTCATTGCTGAGGCCAGTGTAGCAAATTTCAAACTTTTAACACTTGAAAGGGAGCAACATTCCAATGGTCAACTAAGAAGGAAATTAGCCACACATTCAAGTTTCCCCAAGCACCTGTCCAACGCCAGGTATACAGGCAGTAAATCTCAGAACAAATAACATGATGCTAACTCTCAATTCAAGTATACATAATATTAATATCCATACAGTAACACTTCATCCACCTAAAACTCTGCACTCTAGCAAACAAACTTCACCATAACACCGACAAAAATCAGTGGTATAAAGATCACGACTTAAGACACAGCTCCTTTACTCCTAGAAGAGTCTCTCAAACCTCCAGTCAACACCTTACCAACCTCTACATACAGGCCTGACTTTCTGGTTTCCAGTCTACAGCAAATAGAAAAGACAAACCAGCTTTCCACAGCTCATACTTCATTCAGTTTCAAAAACTACTCTGAACCACTACCTGCTTCGCCAATAATTCCTCATACAGGATACCTGTCTATCACTCCCAGCTCCGGGTCTCTGCCAGAGCAAATCCTACAACTGTGTCAGTGGTTCTCTAACGTGCTTTTGTTTAAGCCAAGACAGAATTTTAACAAATGTAATATCATATAGAAGATAATACATGAAATAAAGAATTACTCTGGGTGAAGTTGGGGGGCTGCTGTCTATGGGGTCGCACAGAGTCGGACACGACTTAGCAGCAGTAGCAGCAGCAGGCATACTCCCGTAACTAGTTTGCATACAAATACTAAAGAGCATCCATGAACTGAGGACACGGGTTCTCAAGTTTGGACGTGTCACATGGCCACTAGCATAACAGAAGCCACCGTGCAAGATTGCAGAGGGCAGTGGTGGGCTGCAGCCCTCACCTCAGTCAGTCTCAGCTGACTGTGGCTCCCAAGGTTGATAAGGATGATGGCGGTGGAGCAGCTAAAGACACAGAGCTGGAAGTCACACCCTGCTGAAAGATGCCCCTGACACCAGGCATTCTTGGACATTTCCAGTTATTTTGCGACCCTCAAGACAAGTCAGACACAACTTAGTGACTAAACAACAACGACAAAAGTGAGCCATGACTCTTCTTTATTAGCAAATAATAGCTTAGAAAGAGTGTGTAAAGGACACTCTAAACCCTTTTCTGATACTTAAACCCTCATCCCTCACACTTCCTTGAATCCTCACTCTCTCCTCAGGGTTAAGTCCAAGTGAGGCGAGGAGGTCCAGGGATAAGAGGAACCTATTTCACACATTACTTGATTGTAATGTGGCAGCGTCAGAAGGCTTGGATGAGCTGGGTGACTTCACTTTCCACAAGGTCTCTTCTGCCTTATGTTCAATGACCCTGTGGTTGAGACCTTTATTTTTCTCTTCCAGTTCCCATGACAGAAGGGAGCTTGCACAACTGGGTTTATGTTTAAAGATGATAATTAACAGATGTTAAAACCAAACAATCAAACCTGTCTGTCTCTGTGTGTATATACAAACGCACATATTCACATACATATATATACACAGAGAGATCAAGAGATAATATATGTCTTATATCATTAAGAAGTATGTCTATTTAACTCTGGTGGCTGGATTTTTTAAATGTTTTCCTGTGTATCCAAATTTTTCCATAGGAACATGAATTATTTTTCTGATCAGAAAAATATACATTTTGAAGGAAGCTAAACCAAATGCCATAATTTGGAATAACTACACAGAACTTTATTCTGTATAGTAGTTTTTCATTCTCAGACTGAAAAATCAACTGAATATTGTGAAAGAAACATTTCTCATTATCTTTCTTGGCCTTATTTCAATAAGCCATCTGCATGTTCCAATAAAAATGTTTCTGGAATCCCTCTTCTGTAATAACTTGGCATTAATTAATATCTTTATGGTTATGAACATTTTTTGCACTCATAATAGATACTGGTCTTGATAAATATGGGTATTTTTACATTTATCTTTATCCTGTTAGGTGGTAATAATTTAATATTATAATAAGAATCAAAGAGTATCTCTAAAACCACAAAAATAATATATTTAGTGATCCTTTTAGTCCATTCAGATTATAAATTACTTTAAAATATATCTCCTCATTATGAAATCCTTTTTCAAACACCAGATCAAGCCTATCTATACATAATGAGAAGGGAGAAATGGTTAAAAAAGAACACTGTTAGTCTTGTTAACATTTTGATTTACATCATTTCTTTTTTCCCAGAACATATATAAGGAGAAACTGCAAAAACCAATATACATAGTTTTTCCTTTGGTAAAAACCAAATGCAATTTCATATCCTGAATTTTTACTTAGTCTTATCATAACATTTTTCTTTACAGTGTCCATTTCTATCTAAAAAGCTATAGTGTCTGAGAGTGAATATTGAACCAACTCCAGCCATGGAATTGTATTCTCATTTTTTTTTTTTAGTCTTTGCTAATTTGATATAGAAAACTATTATCTTTATTTTGATTCATTGTTATTTAGAGAGTGGACTTTCTCACATGTTTATTAGCCATTTGTATTTCCTCCTTTTGTGAATTATTTGTTCCTCTCTTTTTTCTACTGATGTTTTGATTTTTTCTATCAGTTTCAATGAGCTTATTTTATGGAAATACTTTAATCTGTTATATGCCATACTTGTTGCAAGCATTTTTCTTTTGTTCTTTCCCTTTTAATTATGCTTATTGTTGGACTAACAGATTACATATTCATGTGCCTAAAGGTATTGATTTTGTGGTTTCTCCCATTGTTTTTAAACTTAAAAAGGCCCTTTCCATATAATAAGTCAATAAATATTCACTTCCATCTTCTTTTGATTGCTTGATTTTTTTTTAACCCATTTGCTCTTTAATCCATTTGGAATTTACTTTGGTATATAGTAACAGATGGGATTTTTTTAAACAAGTCTTTTTTTCCAAACTAATTTTCCCAGAACTATTATTCCTCTTCCTACTGATTTGTGTCCTTTATAAGATATTAAAATTTTATATAAATTCAGATTTTGTTCTGGCCAGTCCAGTCTGTTGATTTATGTGTTCATATTCTTGGACTGTACCCCACTGTTACTACACTATGATGCTCTGCCCTAAGATCTAATAGAGCTATTTCAAAGACATTACTCTCCTTTTTTACCCCTAGAACTTTCTCAACTACAGCTCCTGCTCATTCTTCATGATAAAATTCATAATTATTGGGACTTCCCTGGTAGTCCAGTGGTGAAGACTCCATGCTCCCAGTACAGGGGCATGGGTTCAATCCCTGGCCACAGGGCATGGCCAAAAAAAAAAAAAATCATAATTATTTTGTTAATTTTTTTAAAACAATATTTTTCCCCCTAATGCTATGTTGTATTTATTGTAGGTATCATTTACAGGCATTTTCACAAATAGTTCTATATAGTCCTCAAACTCAGGGTGGGCCAGTATATGCTGACTCCATTTTTTTCCAATTTTTATTTGACTATAGTTAATTTACGATGTTGTTTTAGTTTCTGCTGTACAGCAAAGCGAATCAGTTATAGCTGCTCTTGTAAAGATTCTAGAAAGCAACATCTTTTGATGAGAATTGTTAGGAAGAAATGTTTAGAACTGAATGTGATGAAAATTACAAAATCTTGCTGAGAAATACATAAGAAAATTATAGTAGTTAAAATTATGTATCTGTTTTGTAGAAGAAAATATGACAAAAATGTAACTTTCCCCCAAATCAGATTAGCAGAAACCTATTCATTTATTGAATATCTACTGTGGTTAGGGCCTGGACTGGGCTCTTTAAAAACTGCAGAAACCTCTATACAATGTTGAATGTCAATATCACAATAAAACTGGGGAAAAAAAGATTTATATCAACCTGAAAAAAATGTATGTCTACCATGACTTATCTGTCAGGAATGACCGGTAGAGGCAGTGATGGGAAGTGGTAACTCACCTGGGACCTTGTACTTATGCCAAAATATGGAGGAAATATTTCACTGGACAAATACTTGAATAATCCCCATGGAGTGAGGAATGGAGGGAAGAGGAAATTCCTGAAAGCCAAACTTGAGGAACAATACAGGATCTCTGCTAAGATTCCAGAGGAGAAGGGCTGGATCCCCAGGCTGGCTGTTGTATTGCAGAGTGACGTATGCAAAGTGGAATTGCCTGGAAGAGTAGAGGCTGTGGGAGGCAGGGAGGAGAAACAAGGAGGCTTGGAGCTGGAGAGGAATTTAGCCAGAGGAAAGGGGAGTTGTCGACTCCTGAATTTATTATTTTACACACTGGACAACACAGATCATCTTCTCCTCTGACCCAGCGAAAGCGCTTTGTTACTTGCTGATGCCACAGAGTTGGATCGTTTTACCTTGTTTGGCATCTCAAAGTGCTGAGTCTTGCTTCTAACTGGATGTGGGTGAGAAGAGGCCTGCTGCAAGCTATCCAGTCACATCTGGGCTACACAGTACACAGAAATCCTGCTACCCACAAGCCCTAATCTGACCGATTTGGCTGTACCCAGCCACATGCTTCCATCTCTACTGCCTGCTGTCAGAAATGCCCTCTCGGTGCTCTGCGATGACCTAGTGGGATAGGGGGTGGGCAGTGGTGGGAGGGAGACTCAAAAGGGAGGGGATAAATGTAGCTGATTCACTTTGTTGTACAGCAGAAACTAACACAACATTATAAAGCAATTATACAACAATTCAAAAAATTAAATTTGCTCATCTCAAAAAAAAAAAAGAAGAAAGAAATGCCCTCTTGCGTTTGAAAGTCTGATTCCAGCCAAAGGACCCCAATTGCCCCAGAAGGAATCCGTTGCTGTCTCTCCCGTGCTTCCCCTGTGCGTCTATGGAAACTTTAGTGCAGTTTGCGTCATTTATGCATTCGTGTATGAACAGTCTATCCTCATCATTAGTTGGGCTTCCCAGGTGGCTCAGTGTAAAGAATCTGCCTGCCAATTCAGGAGATCCAAGAGACATGGGTTCAATCCCTGGGCGGGAAAGATCCCCTGCAAGAGGAAATGGCAACCCACTCCATTATGCTTGCCTGAAGAATCTCGTGGACAGAGGAGCCTTGCAGGCTACAGTCCATGGGTTGCAAAGAGTTGGATATGACCAAGTACGCACGCACACATCATTAGTTGATTCTATATTTATGAATTTGCCTATAATTTATTTATAACCTCAAAATTGATACTCATGTTGCCTTCCCAGTCACCTGAACACACAGGCAGAGCAGGGAAAACCCTGAGTCATCAGACACATCTGTTCCCGACTGAGGTGAAACAAGGCATTGTTCTACTGGGCTCTCAAACAGAAAACCAGTGTCCGCTGGATGGTTTATTTGGTGCCACTTTTTCACATTTTTACAATTTTTGTTGGCAAAAACAATACACACAAATGCAAAACTGGGTTATGCATTGATCAGGTCACAAAAACATTTGGACTTGCAGAAATCTAACTCAGTTTTGGTGGTTTACAGAATACAGCTACCATGAGTAAGAAGAACCTACTGTACGACCATCTGCAACTTAAACATCCCAACAGCAACCTCCATAGCAACACAGACTTTGTTTCATTCATCTTTATACTTGCTGGACCAGTGTTAAGCACAGAGTAAGAGCTCAAATAATACTAAAGACTAGAATGGATTAGGAAGGAAGGAGATAAGACAAAGTGGGATGGAATAGAACAGAGTGACATTTATACAATATCTTGGAGACAAGAGTGCTCCTAGGAGTAATAGCTAGTGGCATAGGGAGACAGAAGAAATAATGATAGCTAATATTTATTGAGCATTTTTTATGAACACGCACTTGGCTAAGCATTTGACCTACCTGTATCATATAATCCTCACAACTCTTTGGTGTGGTAATACTATTATCCCCATTCTACAGGAAGGTGAAATGACTTGCCTACGGTCACACAGTTACCCCACTACTGCACAGTCTAGATTCATGTGGCACATAATACCACCTGTCAAGGTGAAAGGTGGGCTTGGTGGGGGGTCCTAAACCATGAGTTTCATCAGGAAGCAGCCTCGAGGAGAGGAAGAGAGCCTCTAGCAGAAGTTAGCTTGAGTCACTGGCTCTCCCAGACTTAATGGGAAGACAGTGATGCAATGAATGATTTTCCCCCAAATGGCAAAAAAAAAAAAAAAAAGAAAGAAACCAGTTTTTTGTTTGATTCCAGAAGGAGCTGGCAGAATTCATGTATTACTCACATTGGAATCACACTCTGCTGAGGCTTGTGTACTCTAGAGCCAGTCAGTGGTCAGGGCTGTGTCCAGGACTGCTGTGAGATTACTACAGGCCTTGGAATACAGCTGAGCTTCTGCAGCTGTTACGTGTTTCTGGCTCCAGTTCCACACCTCCTGGCAGATGGTTTGTGTGAAAATCTCTGCTGACTCTGGGTGTGAGAGATACACTGCGGGGGAGGGGCATGTGGTGCGGAGGCTGGGAGAACAGGGCAGCACCAAGCCAGCCCAAGCTGCCAGAGGCCATATAATCACTTAGAAGACAAAGAGAGGACTTTATAAATGAGTGGTTTGGAGGATTTTCAGATCTCTCCTCTGAGCCCTTCTGCTGGTGGGAAATGGCCGATGCTAAGCTAGTTCATCAAGTCAACCCGAAACCTTCCATAGCCACTCTGGTGGCAAAGACCCCAAATATTCTCCATCATGCATGGATGGTGATGGGTAGGTGGATAAAATTAGTGGCAATCTTAGTATTTACTTAGTGTTTTCTAAGTTTAAGTGCTGGTCTTAATGGTTTACATGAACAAATTCATTTAATTCCCCCTCCCCAAGCCCCAAAAGGTAAGTACTATTATGATGCTTGTTTTTCATTTTTTTTTTTAATGATGCTTGTTTTTCAGATGAAAACAAGTAACTTGCACCACAGTGCAAAGCTAGTAGTAGCTGTAGTAGATTGAATTGTTGACCCCCAATCTTCAGCTCCCTTTTGCATCATTCCCTTGCTTTGGCCACACCATGGGCAGAACATAGTTCCCAGACCTTGACTTAGGGAATGACAGTGTGCTAGTTCACAGCCTAAGCCTTGAGAAGACTCACTTGTTCATTTGTTTCTACTTAGTGCTCTTGTGTTTCTAACATCACCATTAGAACAACACCCCCCGGGCTGATCCAAGAAGGATGAGATACATGTGAGCAGGTCACCCAGACAACTGGCACACCTACAGCAAGAGGCAGAGCTGCAGCAGCTGCTGCAATCTGAAGCAGAACCTCCGAGCGGTACTCAGCACACATCAGGTGAACCGCAAATCGCACAAAGACATGTGAGGAATGATAAATGTTGGTTTAGTCAACGGGTTTTGGGAGTAGTTTGTTACACAGCGATAGCTAACCAATTCTGTGGTAAAACTGGAATGGAAGCCCAGGCAGTCTGACCAAACAATACATCTAATTTATATTGCTTTCCACACTCCCTGCTAAAGTGAAGAAATGGCCTCTAATGAGCTGAGTAAGCTTGTGCAAAGTGCTAAACTCCCGGGGCCTCAGTATCTGTAAAAGGAGCAGGTTCAATCAAAACAGTATTACTTAAGGTATCAAACATTAGCTCCACGTTACACTAAAAAAAAAGGGGGGGGGGTGGAATTCAACAATTCTCCTGGAATTAGTATTGTGTGAGAAAACAATTCAATAACCCTGGATTAGATAATCTTTTGAGTCTTTGTCGGTTCTAATATTCCTCATTCCAGGTAGTGGTGTGTGGCTCCCCTGTGTACCTCCATTACCAAACATTTTTGAAATTAAAATAATTATCTAATTCAGGCAATTTGAGACAACATCCATGGGAAGGGGAGAATACCTGTGATGGAAGAGGTTTTCTCTCTTTCCTTCAAACCTTGGCATATCCTCCTAGCACCCTGAGCCAACAATGGCAGAGGGCACCTCACCCTTCTACTAGATCAGCCTAGAATCAACTTTACAGAAAAGCACACAGAAACAGGAAGCTGCCGTGACATGGGACATCTCCCAGAGAGGAATCTAGGCTTGCTTACTCCATTTCCTTACCTCCCGCTTACTCTTCAACCCAGGCCCTGCCCATCCACTAGAAATGCTTAGCAGCAATACCTAACTGCCAAATTCTCCAGTCTCTCTCGTGATCCTGGCTCCTGCCTTTGTACATTTTGATGTAGATGAGAAACTCCCTCCTCCTTTGGCTTGTCGCCTTCAGCTTCCTCTTCCTCCACCCACATCACCCCTTGACATAGGTGTTCCCGAAACAAACCCTTTCTCCTCTTTTTGGCAATGTCACCCCCTCACAGGGCTTCATCCCATATCCTGACAACTCCCATAACTGACTCTGACCCTGCCCACTCAGCCAACCTCAAGCCCAGTTACCTTCTCCCCAGTCCACCTCCCCAGCTTCGGTCTTTGTACCCTACAGGGTAGCCACATAGAACCATTGCACAAACATTTCTTAAACTTTTTATCCCTCATTTTTCATGCTTCTTCCTCAGCCTAGAACACCGTTCTTCCTCACTTCCACTCCTGATTTTCCACAAGGCACAATCCTGCTCATCCTTCTCAAACGTCGCCCTCTTGGTGACACCCATGTTTTCTTCCAGAATAACTCCCTCCAGCCTCGATATTCCCTACGCGCACCATCTGCCTCTAACAGAGCAGAGCTTCTCACCTGCCAGACTAAAAGCCACCTGAGGTCAGATCCCTCTCTTAACCATGTTTGTAACTTGAATGCCCAGCAGATTCCCCACACACAGAAAGGGCTCACTAAATGTTTGCTTGAATGAATGCATATAACTGACCTACTTGTTCCTCCACTTTTGCCACTGCCCACTACTTTGCATGCTGACTGCTGGGCCTTTTCTGAGGAATGCTCAGGGTGCCCAAGGGGTAAACTAGGTCTTAACTGTAATTTATTAATAAATGTCCCCTTTCCAGGTTTCCTAAGAGGAGCAAGAATAGAGTCTAAGTCAGTCCTCTGAGACAGGTTGATCACCAAGAGACTCCCTTCTGCTTAATCCATTAGTATTATTTATGTGCCCAAATTACTTTTCCATTTTTAATCTGAACACACACATAGAGTTCTAAAAAAGTATTGGTTACTTCATTCTTTTAGAGCAGTGTCTCTCAAATTGCATTAATTTAGACAGTATTTTCATGATTTTTGCTGAGTCTACATGAGACTTGTATAATAATTATTCTATTAACCATTCTCTTTAAGTTAATTCATCTTTTTTTTCTTAGCCTCATATAATGCCAAAATACTCATGAAAGTACATGATTGTTATAATATATACACACATATGGACTTTCCAGGTGGCTCAGTGGTAAAGAATCCACCTGCCAAGCAGGAGACTTGGGTTCAACCTGGGTCGGGAAGGTCTCCTGGAGAAGGAAATGGCAACCCACTCCAGTATTCTTGCCTAAGAAATTCCACAGACAGAAGAAGCTACAGTCCATAGAGTCACAAAGAGTCATACACAACTTAGCAACTACACAACATCTATACACACATATATCTATATACACATATTAATTTCATAATTAAAAATGCTCTGTTTAAATTGCATCACATAAAATCATCTTTCAGGCCAGAAATAGTGTATCTAGGACACTTGGGGAAGCACTGGTCAGAACACTGAATCCGATGCAAAACTGTTATTAAAGCATTTTTCTTGCAGCCAGGATACTATATTTGGTGCAGAGAATGCTAATGTGTCATTCAGCCCGTAGCCTAGTGGGAAAACCATCAAGTACACTGTAAATTGCGATTTAATATTCTAAGTTCTATGTCAGGGACAAACGCAAGGGTGCCTGTATCCAACACCTCTTGGAGACCAATGCAAATCTTCCCCATTCCCACTTTAGCTCCAATGCTTCTGCAATCACTTCTGAGCAGGCCTCCATCAGCTTTGAGCAGATGGAACCTCAAAGTAGCTCACTCAGAGCCTGTGGGAGGATCTCACACTTCCTCCCCTGGGACTTCCTGGCACAACAGCGCAGGACCCCAGTAACTTATCGGCTTCTTGCGTCTACATGAGCCTGGAACAAAGGGAAGGAAAGCAAAGTATGAAGGCCCAGAGCTACATTTCATGAGGCTCCTTAGAAGGTGTGGAGCACCAGCATTTGGGGCTTCTCTGGGGGCTCAGATGGTAAAGAATCCACCTGCAATGCAGGAGACCCAGGCTCAATCCCTTGGTCAGGAAGATGCCCTGGAGGAGGGCATGGCTACCCACTCCAGTATTCTTGCCTGGAGAATTCCATGGACAGAGAAGCCTGGTGGATTACATGCAGCCCACAGGGTCGCAAAGTGTCAGACTCGACTGAGCAACTAACGTTTCACTTCACCAGGCTTTTGAGTCAGTGGCCAACATGACAGTACATGCTTGTACGCTTCCATTCCCCTAGCCCCTCATTCTTGCTCCCTGGGATCACTTCCCAAATCATCTACCAGGAATGAGCTTAGTCTGAAGTGAGGCACACTGCACTGGGAATTGACAATGCCACGTAAGATTTTCAAGAACGAGGAATTCATAGGTTTGGGATAAATGAGGTGGGAACAATCTAGAGCAAAGCATCCTAGAGACACTTTTCAGTTAGGAGAAAAGTGAGAAAAGAGGAAATTGGGGGCTGGCAGGAGAAAAAATGGGGAGCACCACCTTGCCAGCTGGTAGGGCCATGGAAGGAACTCCCTACCTGACACTCCAGATTTTTAGCCAGAGCCCAAGAACACACAGCTCTAAGGATTTCTCCCCTTGTTCTGAGACAAGGCCAGGCTTAGGACAAAAGGAGGCAGTGGGGTAGTAACTCAACAACAGGGAGTTACCTCAAGGAAAGGTGGGGAGCTCCATCTGGCATAGAATGAATTGCCTACCCTCATGGATAGAGATGTGCTTTGAAAAGATGGACATTAAGTGACATAAGCGCCTCTAGCTTTGTTTATAAGTGAAAAAGAACATCAGATTTTTACTGAGTGCTCGTTATATACCCACACCATACAGTGTATATTTAAAGTAGTATCTTTTAAAATCTTCCCCTTGAACTATGTGAATTTATCACAATCAACTCTGGAAAATTCTGAAAGAGATGGGAACACCAGACCACCTGACCTGCCTCTTGAGAAATCTGTATGCAAGTCAGGAAGCAACAGTTAGAACTGGACATGGAACAACAGACTGGTTCCAAATAGGAAAAGGAGTACATCAAGGCTGTATATTGTCACCCTGCTTATTTAACTTACGTGCAGAGAACATCATGAGAAACGCTGGACTGGATGAAGCACAAGCTGGAATCAAGATTGCAGGGAGAGATATCAATAACCTCAGATATGCAGATGACACCACCCTTATGGCAGAAAGTGAAGAAGAACTAAAGAGCCTCTTGATGAAAGTGAAAGAAGAGAGTGAAAAAGTTGGCTTAAAGTTCAACATTTAGAAAACTAAGATCATGGCATTCAGTCCCATCACTTCATGGCAAATAGAAGGAGAACTAGTGGAAACAGTGGCTGACTTTATTCTTCTGGGCTCCAAAATCATTGCAGATGGTGATTGCAGGAATTAAAAGATACTTACTCCTTGGAAGAAAAGTTATGACCAACCTAGACAGCATATTAAAAAGCAGAGACATTACTTGGCCAACAAAGGTCCGTCTAGTTAAGGCTATGGTTTTTCCAGTAGTCACGTATGGATGTGAGAGTTGGACTATAAAGAAAGCTGAGCGCTGGAGAATTGATGCTTTTGAACTGTGGTGTTGGAGAAGACTCTTGAGAGTCCCTTGGACTGCAAGGAGATCCAACCAGTCCATCCTAAAGGGAATCAGTCCTGAAAGTTCATTGGAAGGACTGATACTAAAGCTGAAACTCCAGTATTTTGGCCACATGATGCGAAGAGCTGACTCATTTGAAAAGACCCTGATGCTAAGAAAGATTGAAGGTGGGAGGAGAAGGGAATGACAGAGGATGAAATGGTTGGATGGCATCACCAACTCAATGGACATGAGTTTTAGTAAACTCTGGGAGTTGGTGATAGACAAGGAGGCTGGCATGCTGCAGTCCATGGGGTCACAAAGAGTCAGACATGACTGAGCAACTGAACTGATACTGATACTGAATAAGTGGCGCTAGTGGCAAAGAACCCACCCATCAATGCAGCAGATGCAAGAGACATGGGTTTGATCCATGGGTCAGGAAGATCCCCTGGAGGAGGAAATTGCAACCCACTCCAGTATTCTTGCCTAGAAAGCCCCGTGGACAGAGGAGCCTGGCAGACTACAGTCCATGGGGTCACAAAGAGTTGGACATGACTGACCACAAAGCACATGAATAAGTACTGTAAGCAGTACTGTTATGAGTCTCATTTTCTGTGAACCAGCTTGAGGTGACCATGAAACACTAGTTGGAAGACAGCACAGTGAAGTGTTTTAAAAAGCCCAGAGTTTGGGTTCAGGTCATTCTGAGTTTAACTCTTGCCTCCATCAATCCTACTGAGATCATGTGGTCGCTCAGGACTACTCATTTTCGAGAGACAGAGAACAACTCAAAATAGCACAAGAAAAGAAATGTAGCTGGCTCACATAACTGGAAGGGGCTGGGATAGGCCTCTGATCTAGAGCTCAGATAATTCCGGACTGCCTGTCTGGGCTGTGTTCTGTTCCTGCCCTCATTCTGTTCTACCAAAGACTAGCTTCCTTGAAGCACCCAAGGAAGCTGATGGCTCCAAGTGAAGAGTGTCCTCACTGAAGAAAGAGAACATCTTGCTCAAAAATTCCCAGAGGACAGTCCATGTGGCCCTATTGGGTCATACATCCTCCATCTGAACCAACCACTGTCATCAGACTGACAGTACACGGATCAGTGATTGGCAGTCCCATCACTGGAGGGAACGCTTGGTGGCTTTTGAAAAACAGGAATGCTGGGCAGTCCCAGATAATGAATGTCCACAATAGTTTAACCTTAGTGAAGTCACTAACATTTTGTGAGCCTCAGTTTCACCATCTATATTAAACAAACAAATAATAATACCAATTGTATGAGATTATTGTAAGATATTAAAAGTCATATTAAACTCTTGGCACATGATGACATTCAGCCTATGGTAGTCATTTTTGTTATTCCTGGTCCTGTTGTTGTTTTATGGTTGTTTTTTTGACAAGGGGATGGGAATTCGAGGGCCATCTCAGATTCCCAGATGTCTACAGGACTTCTGTCCCTGGGGTGGAGTCCCCTTTGGCTCTGGAGCCAGACGCCTTGCACAACCCAGGCTCCATGTGCCAAGGTTAAGCTGGTTCACCATCTGACGGCCGCGGAGCAGTGAGTGCCTCCCCGGCCCCAGCAATGTCAATACTGCCTTCCTGACTCCGCCTATTGTATCTGGAGGAAAGTGGCCGGGCATTGTCTTCTAGTGCTCCCCCCAGGAAGCATGATATCACCCTCTAACAAAAGCGGGAAAGCTGACAGATCTGCTGAGATGGGTGTGCCTGCTACACACACCTCACTGGTCAAGTCCTGGGCAGGGGGCTGTGACCAGCAGGGAACAAACAGCAGCCGCCCACGTGTCCCTCTGCTGGCTGCCTGATGGGCTCCCGTGGCTCATCTTTAGGTTTTTTCTCCCTCTGTCTGTTAAGTGTGCCTACCATGTTAGACATGGCACCTCTAGGCAGTGGGAACGCACTCCCACTAATCAACAGCTTTGTTAAAAAGGGTCAGGACTCTGCCCGTCTGGCAGGTTCATGTGACCACACCTGTCCCTGTGGCCTTTGGGAAGGAACAAGGGAGAAGGGTGGTCAGAGTCCCGGAGTGACAAAAGGAGGCAACGGGGGAGGGATGTAGAGGAAAGCAGGCAAGTCTTGATCTAAAAAAGCATTCTGCACATGTGACGAGAATTAAGGAATGGTCTGACTAGACTGGTGGGAATTGGGTTATCAGTTTAAAATTCCAGAACTAAGGGAGGCAACTTTAGACGTTCCCCTTCCTGAAGACTGGGAGAGATGCCAGCTGACCCTCCGCCATCCCTCCCAGCTCCGGCTCAGCTGTGCTGTCAGTGCAGCTGGCTCTATGTGAAACAACACACCTGCAGTCTGGTGCCCCCAGGCCAAGCGCGGATGCTGTCACCCTGCTGCCCCATCTTATCGTCCCCTTCTTTAAACTCTCTCCTTCTTGGCCACAGCAACGCCAATTCTCTGAAATCCCAGGAAAGGAATCTGTCTGGGTTGGCCTCTCCTGCCAGCTCCTTGACTGCTTCTTCACGGAACCCTAGGCTATCTCCTCCTTCTCTTCTCTTCTCTTCACTTAAATCTCAGTATGTGTCCATGTCCAGGACCTTACTTACTATACACAAAGATTCCTCTGTCTCAGTCCCTTGCCCAGTTCTCTTCTGAGTTTCAGACCCAGATAGCCCAGTTTTGCTAAATATCCACCATTAACATGGAAACTCAAAATCAACACGTGCAAAATAATTGTTTGTTTCTTGCCAGCCTGTCATCAACCAGGTTCCTTCTGTCATGTTTCCCAGCACAGTGAATGGCAGCACCATCACCCAAACCAGAAGCCTGGAGCAATGTTTATTCACCACCTTCTCTTCCCACAACCTCCAATAAACAACCTATCACCAGTCCCTACAGTTTCACCGCCTAAACACTTTCAATTCCCCTCTTCATCCGGGCCTTCCTGCCTGGAGAATTGAGAAGCCAAACTGGTCCAGGCCTAAATCTCTGCCGTGTCAATACATGCTCCACACTCTTACCAGAGTGAATTTTCCAAGACGTAAGTCAGATACACTAGAACAAACACCACACTAAATTTCCACATGTACAGAAAAGAGGTACAGATGACTTAATATGGCCAATGAGGCCCTTCCTGACCTGAACCCAACCTTAATTCACCACCTCCTCCCTACATTCTAGCCTTACTCAACTTCCCTGAGCTTGCCCTGCTGTTTCACACTCTGTGCTCCTTCTGATGGGAAATTCTTTCTTCCCTTTTCCTTTTTATCTACTTTGTTTTAAAATCATTTGGCCATGAGTAACTCATAACTACATCAGCCATAATATGGGGCAATATTCATTATTATTTAGGAGTTCTGGGAAAGTGAGGAAAATCTAACCTACAGATTATTTTCAATATTAAATTATATTCATATAAATTTAGCAATGAAGTTAGCATTATATGTTTTTAGTCACTTATGTTTAATTTGGATTTTAGAATTGCATTTTTTTAAATTACTGAATCCAATAAGTATTTTTACAGCTCTTGAAAAGCTAGATTTTTATATACCCCTGATGCTGGGGAAGATTGAGGGCAGGAGGAGAAGGGGGTGACAGAGGATGAGATGGTTGGATGGCATCACCGACTCAATGGACGTGAGTATGGGCAAACTTCAGGAGATAGTGAAGGACACGGAAGCCTGGCATGCTGCAGTTCATGGGGTTGCAAAGAGTCAGATATGACTTTACTGAAAAACAACAATAATTATAGTATTTATCATAGCATTTTATAATTTATTCTCCTATATTTATCTTTCCTACCAAAAAGTGAGTTTAGCAAGGGGAAAAAAAATGATTCATCCTTTTTTCTGCATTCCTGGTATCCAATACAATATTTGGTACAAAGTAAGTCCTCAATGTGTCTTCACTGACTGAAATGATAGTTGAGTGAATGAATGAATATGGGCAGGCAATAACTCAATAAATATCTATTAAATAAAAACTATGCATATCTTTAAAGTAATATTCAGCAATCATACAATACATAGTATTAGGTAAAGCTCTTGTTAAACCCACTTTCATGAGTATACCTTTCATGTTTCACACCTGAGAGAAGAAAGGGACTTTCTTTTGACCTTATTTACATCAGATATTTAACATAAGCCAACGTTTTAAGATATGAGTGATTACTACTTTCAATACATATATGAAATTGATTATTACTGTTATTATTATTTCAATGTTTAAAAACCCTTCGTATAACAACAAATGCTTTCTCTCTTTTTTTCAGGTCTGCTGTGGCATACCAAAAGTTTCTTACTGTGGCATATTAAACTCCAAGCACTACGGAGAATAGTAAAGAAACAATACCTCTAACAAAGATGTTAGAGGTTAACTGGGCTAAATCCACATGCCCAGAGTTCAAAGACACAGCCTGTGTGGTAAGGGAACTCAGAATTAGGAGAAGAACATCATGAAGAATTGGCCTAGGCAAACTGAGTTGAATTTTGTTTGCAGAGCAAGCATAGAGGATGTCTTTTCCAAATGGATAGAACAGCATGAACAAGAGCCAAGAGGAAAATATACATCATTCGTGGAGAAGGACGTGGCTGAAGTGGAACAGCCATGAATGGGATAGGTGAGAGAAAGCACCAGAAAACAGGCCGTGTTCTGGCTTCGTACTGGGAGAGACCAGTACGAAATTTGAGGAACCAGCTAATGTTGAGGGGTTTTAGAAGGAGACTGCTTCTATGAGTAGTAAGTGACCCCCTCCACCTGGAAAAGATTAGACCGCTCTTAAACAAGCACAGTGGTCCTCAGAGCAACAGTTCTCTTTCAATTATACTAGCTTCACTTGCTAAGAGAGTTCTTACTGGCTGACTAATGCATATGCATTATCACACTTGATGTTTATAATGACTCTAGGGGTCAAAAGTATTCTCAACTGTAAAAGATGAGAAAACTGTGTATTAGAGCAGTCAAATAACTGGTCCATGGTCACCCAATTTGAGCTTAACTCCAGGTGTGTAAGAGAGTCCCTGTTGGCTCAGTAGTAAATAAACTGCCTGCTAATGCAGGAGACCTGGGCTTGATCTCTGGGCTAGGAATATCCCCTGGAGAAGGAAATGGCAACCCACTGCAGTGTTCTTGCCTGGGAAATCTCATGGACAGAGGAGCCTGGTAGACTACAGTCCATGGGGTCACAAGAGAGTTGGGCATGACTTAGTGACTAAACAACAACAACCAGGTGTGTAACCTCACAATCCATACTCCAGATTCCTTCTCCTGCCTTCTTGATGAGCTCCACCTCAGTCTCAGAGCAGTGGCTTCAAAAAGTCATCACAGCCCAAGGGCATGTGCTTTTTCTTCTCCTATGCCAAGTTGATTGAGTTACAATTTAGTGTAAAGTGAGTGTAGCTGGGTCCACATTCAGAAAACACACCCAGTTTGATTTCAGTGGGCAAAGATCTTGGTGGCTCTTCGGAACCCTTATCTACCTCCTAAGTGATCAATGAGAAGCCACTGATAGTGAAATGAAAAGGATCCTCTTTTCACATTCCTAAAATCTATCCACCATCCAACCTGATCCCTCCTCAGAGTGGGAACTCACTCCTCAGGGGGACGGTGATCCGGCTTTTAGAAAGTTTCTATCAATAAAGTCAAACTATCTTTTGTGCAGGTCCCTCAGCCCCTGCATCCCAGACCTGGAGAAATACAGCATCAATCTATGGTGTCATCTAAATGGAAACCCATGAAAATACTGCTCCTTCATCTCTTCTCTCCTGACTATATGTGCTCATATGACAAAGTGTCTAAAGCACTTTTCCTTCTGCCTGTCTACTCTGTTTGCTGTCAAATTTCTTAGTGTCACCAGTGTTTAATGGGTATGCTTTGAGCAGTAGATTGAAGCAATTGCCATCTCTAAGTCAGATCTTATATTTTTACTAAGCAAACAGTTTACAGCCACGTATTACCATTTTAGCAAGTAAAGGACGTGTTGGCTCCTGTAAATTTTGTGTATCACCAAAACTTAGATGTCACCCATAGAGCTCTCAACACACCAGATCTGACACTGAACATAATCTATTTATTGAACCCCAATGCAAACTCCAGTACTTTGGCCACCTCATGCGAAGAGTTGACTCATTGGAAGACTCTGATGCTGGGAGGGATTGGGGGAAGGAGGAGAAGGGGACGACAGAGGATGAGATGGCTTGGATGGCATCACTGACTCAATGGACGTGAGTCTCAGTGAACTCCGGGAGTTGGTGATGGACAGGGAGGCCTGGTGTGCTGCGATTCATGGGGTCGCAAAGAGTCGGACACGACTGAACCACTGAACTGAACTGAATGCGTAACTTGACATTTATCTATTTTGAAGTGGTATCTTCTGGCTTTGTTTCAGCTTAGACAAATCTATCTGAGTCGTGATTCTGTGCTCTAACCAACAAACCATCTATAGGGAATGAATTGGTGACACAATCACACACATTTTTTTAAGAATAAAGTTCCAGGAGATGAATTGATAATGTCAGATAAACCTGGAGCTCACCCATCTGAATCCCTCGAGAATATATAGCATAGTCTTCTGAGATGAACTGGACAAGTCCTTCTCTCCAGGAGAGATGTTTTAAAAGAACCAAACTCTCGAAGGAAGTTCTCACAGGGTAGGACTGAAAGGGAGAGGTTCAGAACTCCCAAAGACAGTGATTAGGAGAGAATCTGGGGAGAGGGCACAGCACCTCCCTCTGAGAATAATTTCCAGGTGTGTCTCTGATCCTAGCTTCCACACCTCCACCCTTGATTACTCAGGCTTGCTACTAGCCTTCTAAGACCAACCCCAATCAAGAGGTTCCATCTGTGACCACTTCCCTGACCTTAGAACTGAATCTCCTCCGCCACTCCAGAAAAGATACTCACTATCTCTGAACCCAGGTTGTTACTCAGAATGTCAAATGAGACAGGAAAGAGGCAAGACGACATGCTATAGAGACTTTCCATTGGATCATGTTGATCACAGAGGACATATTATGATAAAGCAGAGAGAGTGATTTGTTTTATTGCTGTTCTTTCTATACAATGCTTTACAGAGAGCAGCCTGGTTTGGTGAGAATGGGAGAGAAGGGGAAATCTAGTATGTTTCTGAGAACTTGTTTGTAAGCTGGTATTGGCCATGATCCTCCATTGGGAGGGAAATCTACCAGAATCTAGGTGGATTTGATAAAAGTCTTCTAAAAGTTACATACATCCTCTTCTGCATTAGCATCTACCACCCAGAGTCACCTTCACTGAGGCAAATGTGACATTCTTTTAGTTCTATCTGTTCAGAAGTAGGGAATGAGGAACAACTCACTGAACTAGAGAGATAAGTCTGTAAGTCATGAGCCCCTTGCTCCATTACTGTAGTCCACCAGTGGAGTTTGGATGGAAGAATGGGATCCTATGCCTGTAGACATAATCATACTGGATTCTTGCTGTTGCAACTCTCAAGCCTTCAGTGTTCATATTCATGGAGGCTTAGATGGAAAATGTAAGTTAGGATTTAGCACAGCAGATCTACTCCAGAAACCCACGTTACTGGTGTTAACCTTCATTTTCAACAAGAGCATGGAACCCCTCTCCTTGAGTCTCAGCCTGCTGAAGTTAGCACTGTACTTTCAAGAAACCTAAGGTTTAGACACAGAGCAACTGTTTTGCCACATAATTTTTTTGCATATGTGTTTGTTTCAAAGTACTTTAAAACAAAACTGGGGTATAGTTGCTTTACAAAGTTGTGTCAATTTCTGCTTTGTTTGATTTTACAACAGGTTTTCTAAGTCTATATTGCAAAGTGCCATAACATAATCACTATGGGGGGAAAAAAATTAAAACAGAGAGTGTGTGTGTCTTTGTGTGTGTGTGTATGTATAGTAGTTAACCTAAAGAAGTATTTCAGAGCCACTATATACCCCTGGTCTTTGCATTACTATAATCCCTGATAAAGAAGCAGTTCCAGATTTCAAGGTCACTGATAGATGTCACACAGAAAAAAAGCAAATTGAGAATGGAATTATGACAATTATTTGGCTTAAACGTGCATATTGTTGGAGAAATCAACATTATTTCCACATGAATATAAACACTTTCTACATAAATACTGAAACTATCTCAGATAATCTTTCATTTCCCAGCAGTTTGTGTTACTCAGTCTTAAAATATTACTATATCAATATATTGATTACTGACAACAAACTGAAGAGCTATAAACTACTTTCCATACAATTCTGTTATATTATTGGATTAATTTCTGAATAGTTAATAATATTGGAAACATGAAAAATATAAAATAGTATAGCAGATACTTAGTAGAATTTGATCCAAGTATACCTAACATAGTCCACATCATTAAGTTCAGTAAAATTTCCCAAATTCATTTCCTATATCAATTCTATTTTCATTATAATAATTCTAATGCTTTCAAACTGAAGGGGAGAGATTGATGGCCATTACACTGTGATCTGTATTTCGTGATTTGATAGCACTTTCATAGGTATCCCACAGGGTAAGTGAAGTGGGAGCCACGCCGCCATCTAGAGAATCTGAGCACCAAACACCTTAAGTCTATACTCAGGCCAATCATTCCTTAAACCCACAATAGGTTTCAATACACTCCTGAGGCCAGTGATCTGGGTAATTGCCTAAACTTTCATTTCACTGGGCCAGTGAAGACTACAAATCACTATATGCCAAAGTTTTTGAAATAAAACACAAATTATATAACCCTTATCTCCCTGACCCCATCTATAGTAAAAAAAACCCAAAAAGCCTAGCATTTGACCACTTTGAATAAAATAGGATGCAAATATGAAACCTTTATAGAAAATCATTTTTGTTCTCATTTTTAAAATGACACTCTGTACAGTGCCTTAAGTGGGTCCCCATCACTCTCAGCATAAATTTGACTTTTTTTCAGTGACTGAAGATTTCCTCTGAAGCAGGTAAAGCCAGGTTTCTTCTTTTTTTGTATCAAATAAGGAAACAAGCTAGAATGAGGAGCAGTAAAATAATGTCCCACAGTAAATATGTCTCTTCAAATAAAGTGACCTGGTCAGTCCCCACAGCATCTGTGGTGACACAGGGGGCAATAATCCAGAAGGGAAACTAGAAAAATCAGTTCACACCACAAGGACTTTCCAGGTGAATCCTTCCATTTACTGAATGGAGATTCACAGAGAAACAGTCCGTGACACAGCTGCCCCTTGTTAACCAGCAATAAGCGTTGGTGAGAGAGCCCAGAGTCACGGTTAAAAAAAACTTAAAAAAAAAAAAAATAATAATAAAGCCAAACCTTACCAGAAAGGAGCAAGCTGACTCCGCAGAGAACTAAGCCGGCTAAAGAATCCATGCTTCCCCAAATCTCTCCATCCAGTTTCCGCGGACATGCATGAGGTCCCAAGGATCCTTTCAAACACCCAGAGGTTTGTGACTTTCCATTCGCCTGTCCTCCTAGGTCTTGTTTACAAGTCAGAGGCAAGAAGGAACAGCACAGAAGCGGGCAGTCCCAGTCTAATTTCTGTCTGAGCACAGGGAGTTTTAAGTTCCTTTTTCCTGTTTCCTTTGTAGATTAGGATGGGAAAGGCTGTATCTTAAAGGCGTTTGGTATCAGCAGGGCTGGGGGCATGGTAAGACCTGTCCATCTTGCAATTCATCAAAACACTTATCTATGGCTGCTGCTGCTGCTGCTGCTGCAGGGGTAGAGGAATTTTAGTTGGAAGTGTGGGTCCTGGTCAGCACTTTCAGAAACAATAGGGGTATCCTCTCTGAGGCGGGAAACTGAGAATAACAAGCCCTCCACCTATGTATGGTATGTGCTGATGACCGGCCCTTCTCAGCCCTCTAACAGCTCTCACGGGTCTACTTGGGAGCCCTGACAGAAGGGGCTTTGGGTGTGGGGAGCAGTTTTGGCTTTTGTTTTCTTGTTTTAACCCCACGTGGTTTGAATGGGGAAAAGACGTTTTCGTGCTGAGAGAACACAACCCCCCGCCCAAAACAATTAATATGGGTTAATTAACAGTGAGGTCAATGCTCAATGTGGCCACAGAGACCAGAGTCCAAAATTGTTAGCCTGTTTTCTTTTACACAGATGGCTTCTTTTTTGGCCAAGAGCCCGAAGATATCTATGCTACTGGCTACCGCATTTATTTTTTTATTAACAACTCATCTGGAGATGATCTAATTTCTTAAAGAACTGGCAGAGAAGGATTTCAGTAATAACTAGGAGGGATTTCATGGTTACTGGCCAACTTACTTTCAGAAACAAATTATACACAAGATTTTTAAAATAACCTGTGTAAAAACCAAATAGTGTAAGTTTTAGGTGGGGATAAATAGTTTAAGATTTAGGTGGGGATAAAAATATTATTTATAAGAGCAGAGGGAGTACATAGACCAAAAAGAAAATAACCACTGGGATAACCATATCTACAATAAGTTCAGAGACCCTAAATTTATGCAGATGACAATATCACAAAAATACTAATTCTGAAATTAGCACGGAAAGCCCATACCTTAGTCATCACCTTGCCTTTATGCCCTAGGAAAGAGGTCTCTGCTCTTTTTCCTACTCACCACAGGAAACGGCAGATGCTGCTAGTCTCGCCTGATTTCTGTCTTGGGTTTTATCACCTCAGTGATGATCTTGAGAATCGATTGATGTTTCCAGGCAGCTAAGGTAGAGAAGCTCAGGCTGTGTTTTCAATAGACCTGGGTTCAAACACTGGCTCAGCCATGTGTAACCTGAGACAAGTTACTGAAACTTTGAGTCAATTTCAGTAGCTGTAAAATAGCAATAATATCTCCATCAAGGGGAATTTTTGAGAGGATTAAATGTTTGAAAATACATAGAAACATCCGGCACTGGGTCTAATTCATAGGAGACTTTTGTTAATTGTGTTAACATATTCATTTCCTTTCTTCCTTCCATTCCGTCTCTAAAAGCTTCCTCCAGAAGGCTAGTCTCTACTTCTCTGAGATGGCTTCAAGTCTGGCATCCTAACAAAGCAGTCTAGGAGTCAGGGATTCTGGGTACTAATCCCAGGTCTGCCATGATCTGCCTGTGAGGCCTTGGATCATTCACTTCCCCATCTGTAGGCCTCGGTTTCCTCAACTATGTAAGTGAAGGATTTAGACTGAATATGACTAATTCCCCTTCTGATGGTAACACCTCATAGTCTCAATGACTAAACTGTCCCACTCAGCATCTCCATGCTGATTCCTGCTGCTGCTGCTGCGTCACTTTAGTCGTGTCCGACTCTGCGACCCCATAGATGGCAGCCTATCAGGCTCCCCCGTCCCTGGGATTCTCCAGGCAAGAACACTGGAGTGGGTTGCCATTTCCTTCTCCATTGCATGAAAGTGAAAAGTGAAAGTGAAGTTGCTCAGTCGTGTCCGACTCCTAGCGACCCCAGGGACTGCAGCCTACCAGGCTCCTCCGTCCATGGGATTTTCTAGGCAAAAGTACTGGAGTGGGGTGCCATTGCCTTCTCTGACGCTGATTCCTAGGTCCTTTCATCTGAGCAGTTCAGAGATGCTAACTGTGTATTTTTGTCACTGTGAAAACTTAAGGGGTGGGAGGGTCACAAAAGTGATTTAAGCACAGGGTATCTGAGACTTTGTGAGGCCCACTGGCCCAAAGCCATATGGAGCAGCAGTGGAAGGAAGGCCTTGGAAACAAACAGATCCCAGCGCACCTTCCCCCCCAGGCAAAGCTTCCCCTGTTTGTGCTTGATGGGCACACAAGGAAGCTGTCACTGCTCTTGCTCCTTCCTGTTTGCTGGTTCTTGAGGGCTGAAGGTGTTGCTTGTGTCCTTACCTGGGCTGCCTGCCTCTGATCAGCTTCATCCTTCCCCATCATCTAGAAGGATCTCCTCTTACCTAGGGCTGCCAGTCATGTTCTTTCCTCCATTATCTGGAATGGGTGACTCATTTTCACTCTTCTCTCTGTAATCCAGAAATGTCACTCAGTTTATTTTTTCATTATGCAAAGGAACTATGTAGTTTAATTTCATCTTCCAGGATATAGAAATATTATTGCATGTAATCCTTTTCTCTGTTGTCCAGAATATTGATCCCATATAATAAGCAAGCTGGGTTTCTTGAGTCTATGATTATACAGCTAGTTAAAATGTGAAGCAACTTTTCTCTGGGATGTCTGAACCTTTGGTGTGTAAATTCCAGGTATAAAGTGAAGATAACTTGTGAACAAAAGTTCCCAGACATGCTCTGACCCAGTTTTCTGCCTTACTGGTCTTAGAACATGGCGAACCAATTGAGGAACAAGAGTATGAGCTTCACTACCAAGTGTGGGGCCAATAGGTCAGCAAAGCTGATTGGCAACAGGTTGGGAAGTTGCAAAACTGGATGGCATGCCAGAATTTCCAAGGGAAGGGAGAGGCCATTTCCATGTCTGGACAGGACTTTCCCCAATACATAACGTATTAAGGAAATACCACATACTTGGACATGGCCACAACCCTTCTCTTGAAAGCTGGCTGTGGCCATCATCGGGGTATCTCCATACCCTGAGGAGCCTTGCTGGGGACCAGCTGGGTCAGCTCTCTATCCTTCAGCAGTTCCACCCACCCAGAAATGTTGAAATGCTCTTCTCATTCTGGCCTGATTAATACCTAGTTATCTTCTGGGTCTCAGTTCAGAAAGGTCTTCCCTGACCTGTTCAATCTGAATCAGGTCTCCCCTGTTATTCCTTCCCACCATCCTCTCCTTTTTTTTCACAGTACTAATCACAATTGGTAATCATGTACTTGTGTCTTCTTTTTAATGTCTCTTTTCCCCTCAGCTGACTGATACCTTCATGAGGCAGGAAACATATCTAATTGATTCCCCACTGAATTCCTAGATCTGAGCACAGTGCCTGGTAAGTCATAGTAGGTCTTGAATAGTTCATTAAGTAATGAACTAACACATGAATGAAAAGACTCCCATCATTGTTTATATACTCATACCTTGAAAAGTCTTTGGAGTCAGGCAACCCTAGATTGCAAATTTAACTCATATCGCTGAATCTCAGATTCCTCATCTTTAAAATGGAAGCAAATAATGTCTAATTCATGAGGTAACATATACATAGTATCTGGCACAAGTACATATTTAATAAGGGCTTTCTATAAGTTTCTTCTCCACCCGCAACCACCACACCACCCCTGGACTGCAATATAAAGTTATCTGCAATGAGGAAGCAAGATCCAACAAAGGCTAAGTAACCTGAGCACCTGTGGGTAGCAGAGGGAGTATTAGAGTACTAGCAAAGGGAGTATTAGAATCCTGGTCTCTTGGTTTCCAATTTTTTTGCAAAGTTTCATATATGGCTCTCTTTCTCACAGTTCATCTGTAGACCACAATGTGCAAAAAAGTAGATAAAGAGAAATGTAGCCAACGTCACAAACACCAACCCAGGTGTTTAGGAAAGAAATCAGGCCTTAGGAAAGAATTTGAAACTTGACAGGTAATGGAAAAGTTTGATGACACTGACAAATGCAGACATTTAAAATTTTTATTTATTTATTTTTGGCTGTTGCGGGTCTTCCTTGTCATGCGGGCTTTTCTCTAGTTGTGGAGAGCAATGGCTACCCTCTAGTTGCTGTGCACTGCCTCCTCAGTGGGGTGGCTTTTCTTACTGCAGAGCACAGGCTCCAGGGAAACTGGGCTTCAGTCGTTGTGGCTCCTGCACTCTAGAACACAGGTTCAGTAGCTGTGGTGCCTGGGCTTAGTTGCTCCACAGCATGTGCGATCTTCCCAGATCAGGGATCAAACCAATGTCTCCTGCATTGGCAGGCAGCTTCTTTACCACTGAGCCACCAGGGAATCCCAAATGTAGACATTTATCACTGTGCTTCCAAAATAGCAGGAAGTAATATCAGAGTCTGTGGGCACCCCACTGCCATGCTCTAGGGAAGGGAAAGGGACTTCCTCACTGGTCAAGCTGGCTATGTGTGAGTTTTCTAGACACGGTTATAGCAGAACAAGAGAGAAAACCAAACTAATACACAAGCAAGGAAAATAAGCAAAGAAATGAGGCACTTGGCTGATGTTTCATTTTCTCACCTCTCCTTTTTGTACTTAATATGTGAAAAAACATCTACAGAAAACAGTAAAAGTCTTTGAGATGGATTAACAAAACTAGCAATGGATAAATTAAAAATGTGATGAGGTATGGGAAATAACTTACACAATGTTCCTACTGTGTTAGTACTGCATGTCTAGAGGCCACTATCACAAATATGTAGCAAAAGTCTTAGATGCATATTCTCTGGCCCAAAAGGTCCACTCTTACAATATAATGCAAGCCCAAAGCAAATTTGTGCCCCAACATTTATGTCTGAAGTATTGTTGATAATAATAAAAATCTGAGGCTTCCTTGGTGGTCTAGTGGTTAAGAAACTGCAATGCCAATGCAGGGGACACGGGTTCGATCTCTGGTCCGGGAAGATTCCACGTTCTGCGAAACAACTAAGCCTTTGTACCACAACTGCTGAGCCTGCGCTCTAGAGCTCACGCTCGGCAACAAGAGAAGCCACCGCAATGAGAAGCCCGCACACAACTAGAGAATATCCCACACTCAATAGAGAATGTCCATACACAGTAATGAAGACCCAGTGCAGCCACAAATAAATAAACTGTTAAAAAATATCAAAACCTGGAAGTATTCTAAGCAGCCAAAAAAATGGATTTTTTAATATAAATTATGGTAAGCAGTGAAATACCAGGCAAATGTCAAAATGTTGTGATGGAAGCATACTGACATGGAAACATTAAAGGATGCTTATGGTATATTATGGGCTTCCCTTATGGATCAGCTGGTAAAGAATCTGCCTGCAATGCGGGAGACCTGGGTTTGATTCTTGGTTTTGATCCCTGTGTTGGGAAGATCCCCTGGAGAAGGGAAAGGCTACCCACTCTAGTATTCTGGCCTGGAGAATTCCATGGACTGTATAGTCCATGGGGTTGCAGAGAGTGGAACACAACTGAGCAACTTTCACTTTCACTTTCACGGTGTATTTGGGAGAAAAAACAGTTCAGACAGCATGAAATTTACACACATGCATACACTCTCTATACATGTATATTTATCTATCATACATATATATATATATACACACATATATAAAATACACAGCAAAATGTTAAAAGTTACTATTTCTGGATTATTGAAAACCCGATCTTTATTTTCTTTATAATTTTCTATACTTTCAGCTTTAAAGAACTAATGAATCTATATGCACAAATGAATACAATTGGGGGAAAATCCTTGAGACAGTTGACCCAGGGCAGTAGGATGCACCTTAAAACATCCACTGGCAAATATGCAACAGAATGCAGGTGAACTTCAGCCTGTGGGAGGTGAGCAGAGTGGACTGTCAGCTTCCCGCAGTGCAGCCCTGGCATTCTGCCTTTTGCAGGGCTGTGGGCACTGAAGCACCACAGCCATCACATCAGGCTTCTCAAGGACTTTTCTGAACTCTCTTTGTGAACCCACTGTACCTAGCAGTGGCTAGCAGAAAAGGAACGGTCATCAACAATTCAGTCTTGGTCTTCAGCCCAGACACCACAGTTAAAGTGGCAACACCCACTTTGGTCTGGAGCAGAGTTGATGGCCATGGAAAATACCTGACCCTCTCAGAACCCCATTTACTCTAAATCTTTTTTTTTAGCATCTAAATGGCAAGCGCTGTGCTAATTGTTGTAGGAAAAGACACAGATATAGACGATGTGGTCTCTGCTTTTGAAGCTCACAATTACATAATCCCAGCATAGTGACAATGCCTCAAAACAGGAAAAGTTAAATAAAAACTAGACATTGTGTGGTTAAATACTGAAGGGTGGTACTGGCAGTAAAAGTTGTCCTAGTCTGTTTGGGATCCTTTAGCCCTCAAGGCACTAATTCTCATGCCTTTTTTTTCTTCTCCTGATATTTCCTTGGCACACGTGGCATCTTTCTGGATAGACTACAAGCCCCTTAGGCAGGGCCTCAGCTCTTTAAATGTGCACTTGAAAAGAATATGTATTCTACTGGTGGCTGGGGTGTTCCAAAAACTACACTTAGGTCCAGTTGGTTCATAATGTTGTTTAGGTCCTCTCCATCCCCACTCATTTATTTTCTACCTGTTACACTAGTTTCTAAAAGCAGAGGGTTAAAGGTTCCAACTATAATTATGGATTTGTATTCATGCTTTCAATTCCATCAATTTTTCTAAAGGTTGTTAGTTTCATTCATATTTAAGATTGTTATGTGTCTTTGTAAATTGACTCACTTATCTTTCATTAGTATCTATCTTTATCTCTGATAATATTTCTTGTTCTGCTGCTGCTGCTAAGTCGCTTCAGTCATGTCCGACTCTGTGCAACTTGTTCTGAAGTCTTCTTTAATAATGTGGTAACTTTTGAAATGATCACAGCAGACTTATTCTCTGGTCTTCACAGTTACTTATTTACCCATAGCTCTACCCCAAAAGGGCCATATAGAAGAAGGAAATCTTGAATTATGTACTGAAACCTGAAGTGTTTACCAGGTGAACCATAACAGTGGCAGGGAGGAGGGCAAAACAGGCGATTCTGACAAATGGGCCAGTAGCCTGAGCCAAACACGAAGATATGAAATAGTATACCATGTTGGTGTTGTTCAGTTGCTAAGTCATGTCCAACTCTTTGCGACCCCATGGACTATAGCCACCAGGTTTCCCTGTCTTTCACTATCTTCTGGAGTTTGCTCAGGCTCATGTCACTGAGTCGATGATGCCATCCAATCATCTCATCCTCTGTTGCCTCTTTCTCCTCTTGCCCTCAATCTTTCCCAGCATCAGGGTCTTTTCCAATGAGTCAACTCTTCACATCAGGTGGCCCAAGTATTAGAGCTTCAGCTTCACGTCAGTCCTTCCCATGAATATTCAGGGTTGTTTTCCTTTAGGATTGACTGATTTGATCTCCTTGCAGTCCCAGGCACTCTCAAGAGTCTTTTCCAGCACCACATTTCAAAAGCATCAATTCTTCAACGCTCAGCCTTCTTTATGGTCCAACACTCACATCCATATATGACTAATGGAAAAACCATTGCTTTGATCATAGAGATCTTTGTTGGCAAAGTTGTATCTCTGCTTCTTAATATGCTGTCTAAGTTTGTCATAGCTTTTCTTACAAGGAGCAAGTGTCTTTTAATTTTATGGCTGCAGTCACCATCTGCAGTGATTTTGGAGCCCAAGAAAATAAAGTCTGTCACTGTTTCCACTTTTTCCCCATCTATTTGCCATGAAGTGATGGGACCAGATGCCATGATCTTAATTTTTTGAATGTTGAGTTTTAAGTCAGCTTTTTTTTACTCTCCTCTTTCACTTTCATCAAGAGGCTCTTTATTCATACTCAGCTTTCTGCCATAAGGGTGGTGTCATTTGCATATCTGAGGTTGCTGATATTTCTCCCTGAAATCATGATTCCAGCTTGAGGTTCATCCACCTGGGCATTTCACATGATATAATCTGCATATAAGTTAAATATGCAGGGTGACAATATATAGCCTTGACATACTCCTTTCCCAATTTGGAACCAGTCTGTTGTTCTAAGTCCAGTCCTAACTGTTGCTTCTTTACCTGCATACAGGTTTCTCATGAGGCAGGTAACGTGACATGGTATTCCCATCTCTTTAAGAAGATTTTACACAGTTTGTTGTGATCCACCCAGTCAAAGGCTTTAGTGTAGTCAATGAAGCAGAAGTAGAGATTTTTCTGGAATTCTCTTGCTTTTTTTTATGATCCAACTTATGTTGGCAATTTGATCTCTGGCTCCTCTGCCTTTTCTAAATCCAGCTTGTACATCTGGTAATTCTCGGTTCATGCACTGTTGAAGCCTAGCTTGAAGGATTCTGAGCATTACCTTGCTAGCATGTGAAATGAGCACAATTGTATGGTAGTTTGAACATTCTTTGGCATTGCCTTTCTCACTGCATTACGGTAAATGTAATGAGCAAGGCTGAAATAAGTGTGAGAAAGGGCTTAGCCTGAGACTGTGCTTTAAACAAACTGGGTCCAGGCTTAAAATATCCTAGTAAGGTCTATCAGAGAAGGCAATGGCACCCCACTCCAGTACTCTTGCCTGGAAAATCCCATGGACGGAGGAGCCTGGTAGGCTGCAGTCCATGGGGTCGCTAAGAGTTGGACACGACTGAGCGACTTCACTTTCACTTTTCACTTTCATGCATTGGAGAAGGAAATGGCAACCCACTCCAGTGTTCTTGCCTGGAGAATCCCAGGGACGGGGGAGCCTGGTGGGCTGCTGTCTATGGGGTCGCACAGAGTCAGACACGACTGAAGCGACTTAGCAACAGCAGCAGCAGCAGTAAGGTCTATAACAATGGGAAAGAAAAGGTTTTAAATCAAAGAATATTATGATTAAGTGACATTTTCATTTTAGGAGAATCACTCCGAGACCAATAGACATGTTACATTTGTAGAGATTAAAGTCAGGAAAACTCATGATAGATAACTATTGTAATATGTTATTTAAAGATCATAAGTCTTAATTAAGGCTATAATCACATCAGAGGTAGAAAGAATGACAAGTGTTACAGTGATAGAAATATTAATTTTAATGACTGGTGTTCACACAGAGGGAGGAGAGTAGGATAAATCCAAGGTTGCTGCTTTGTATGATGAATGGACATGGTAGAACTCACTATGAAAGGGCCACAGGGCATGAAGCTCTTCTGTGGGGAAATACAAAAAATTCAATATGAAATTTTATTATAGATACATTGGCTTGGATTGGGCATGGGATTAGTTCAGTTCAGTTCAGTCACTCAGTCGTGTCCGACCCCATGAATCACAGCACGCCAGGCCTCCCTGTCCATCACCAACTCCCGGAGTTCACCCAAACTCATGTGCATCGAGTCAGTGATGCCATCCACCGATCTCATCCTCTGTCGTCCCCTTCTCCTCCTGCCCCCAATCCCTTGATAGCCAAGTCCAAATAGATGCTTAGTTTGCTGTGAGTGGATACAGTGGTATGAAATTCATGAGAGGAATCTGAGTATTGCCACGGGGACTGAAGAGCTAACCTGACATGCAGAGCAGCCTGGACCATAAGGAGTCGATGGAAGAAGAAGAGTGAGTAGAGGAGTGTGAAAGACAGGACTCCGAGAGGCAGGAAGAGGGCTCTTTGCAATGACTCTAACAGAGTACTGTCGCTCTGGTTTATAATTCTTGTTGCCCTTCTAGGCTATGAATTCTTCAGCAGCAAGGACCAGGTCTTAGTCATCCTTGTATGTCTAATATTTAGCACAGGGCTTCACTCACAGATAACTAAATGAAATTTTGGTAAATGAATACAGAAGGGCTCACATTTTAGAGAACAACTTGACCATTCAAAACAAAACCATTGCAAATGTTCTTAGATGGTTGATAGTAAAGTAGTTACCAAATTGTCTCTGATTCAGTCCAGATATACACTATAGAAACCAGCTTTTAAGAAGCTGGTGGAAAAGCAAGAAGTACAGGGCTTCAGAATTGCCAACTTAAGAATTACACAGATCCCACACAACTGGCTATTTTACCCTGGCTAACTCAGTTCTTTGAAGTTTAGTTTCCTCATATGTTAAATGGGTGAAGGTGGAAGGGCACTCTCTTTTGAAATAACATTTAATTTGTGTAAAGCATCCAGCATAATGGCTGAAAATGATGACAGCTCTTATCATAATCATTATCATCAGATATAATTCACACTTTTTACAGGTTTCAAAACAACCACCACCACCTGTGACAACTATAGAGAAAACTGAATTGACTCTGCTGCTGCTGCTGCTAAGTCGCTTCAGTTGTGTCTGACTCTGTGCGACCCCATAGATGGCAGCCCACCAAGCTCCACCATCCCTGGGATTCTCCAGGCAAGAACACTGGAGTGGGTTGCCATTTCCTTCCCCAGTGCATGAAATAAATCTACCATGGTTCTTTGTAGAAAATTGTCTGCCCATCTTTCTCTTATACTATGAATAATGCATACGTATCTCCAGCAGCTATTTTTACAAAGATTTATAGAGTTGAATGGCAACCCACTCCAGTGTTCTTGCCTGGAGAATCCCAGGGATGGGGGAGCCTAGTGGGCTGCCGTCTATGGGGTTGCACAGAGTCGGACACGACTAAAGTGACTTAGCAGCATAGAGTTGAAACATGAAATTTACAAAGCCTTTAAACTCTATTTAGGAGACATTTCAGTTTGGAGAACTTTATATTTTGATATCTTAGAAAATCAAATAAAGGTAGTTTAACTAGTTCCTACATTAGCAGAAGTTTATTCAATTCCGTGCTGTTAGCGCTGATGGGTGAAGTGTCCAGGAGAAGGTTTCTGAAGAGCCTGTTTTTTTGCACATAATATTTATAATGACAACATGTATGTGTCCATACATGAAACTGAATTTACCCCCCACCAGGTCAGTCAGGAATACAGGCATCTCACTGTAAAATAACTAAGCAGTAATTCTTTGACTTCTAAAACTGCCTGCAAAACTGCTAGAGGTTCAGGCCCGAATCTCTGCTTTTGCCTCCTCGAGGATTATAGTAAGGGTTATGAGATGGGGGGTTATCAGATACTTGCTTGTGCCTGGCATTGGCCCCATGAAGGGCTCTGCATGTTGTGACTCATGGCTACTCATCAGCTGTGTATTGTGAACTCTTGGCGTGGCCTGCACTGCCCTGCAGGAGCCATCCTGCCAACCTCTCCAGCTTTATCGGAGCCTCCCCATGGCCTCTGCACTTAGGCACAATGGCCTCCTCACTGTTCCCGGAACATTCTAAACTCATAGCCCAGTAAGCTATTCCCCCCAGGGGCCTTTATAATAAATTTTCCCTTTGTCTTTAAAGCTTTCTCTTAACCACTTCAGTGAAGTGGCAAAGAGATGGAGAAAGAGAACAAATTAACCTTAGATTGTGTATCTTCTCTTCAGCCAAACCCAATCACTGAGATAGCAATCATAGTCCTTCTTGTTAGATACAGAAACAAACAAAAAAAAAACTTGTAAAGAGGAATTTAACAAAACAACTCAAAATAGAAACCATTTTTTTCAGTAAGGAGAGTTTTTTTCTCTTGCATTTGGCAAAATATTCTATAAAAGGCAGAGACACAGAGGCTGTCTGTGCTATAAATTGCTTGACACTGGAAAGTCCATATTTGAAATGACTTCTGAAATTGGCATTCTAGCACCAAATTAAGTTAATAGTATTAATTGAGGTTATTTGTCAAGACTTTAACCTGGCTTAAAGGACAGAAAGTCTATAAGCAGGAAAAGTTTATTTAATAAAAAGAAATTCACTTAATCATGTATATACATTTAATTAAAAATGCAGATACATATTAATAATACCTACAGACCCATACACAATTCATGCTATGGAGGATATAATCAAACTAGACTGTCTCTAAGTTGAACAGGTAAGGTTCTCCCCAGTATAGTATAGCATTTCGTTACGAGAACAAACCTCAAAAACAGGAAAAGAAGCATAAAGGCCTAAGCCCACCATTTACTAGCATGTTACACTGGATATGTAAGCCCTGCTTCTTTATCTATAATAGCAGTTTGAAAGTACTCACTTTATGAGGTTGTTATAAAGACTCTATGATAATGTATATACAATACTTAGCAAGGTGCCTGAGATGGGGTATGTACAAAATAAATATTACTATTAATGTTGTTAAAGCTTCAGAAGGGAAATTAATAGCCATTTGTATGAAGCTTGAAATAATGTATCTTAGTGATTAAAAGATGAAATAATTAATATAAGAACTGTGCACATAATTTTAAGTGATCACAAGAAAAAGGAACTATCATAAATAATTCAAGTATACTTCTGTTTTCATTTATTCCCAAATGTAATGGTTTACTCAAGTGTGGCTTATGCCTTGATTGCCTCTTTTAGAAACAACAAATGTTAGATAACCTCATTCTCCTCAAAACAGACGAGGCAAATAGAATTGAAATTGAACTTCCAGTTTTGAGACAGTGAGATAGTCACATGCAGTAACTACTTCTCCCTCTCAAAATCATTAAAATAGAGTCAATGAATTCTTTAAGGATGTAAAGCCAACCTGCCAAAGAAAATGGGAGAGAAGGCAGAAACCACAAAATTTCAGAAGCTGGAAAACTTGTTGGGCTAGAGTTACCTAATACAACAGGCACAGAAATGCTACCGCTAAGCGACTGAATCTTGATAAATTTATCAAAGGGCTCCTATTAATAGGAAGCACACTAATAGATGTTAGATAGCATTTTGAAAGTTTCCTTAGTAATTGCCATGAGGAAACATGAGTTCTCTGCATAGTAGGTATATAATAAGTAAGAAAAAATTATATACTAAATTTGCACACTTACTTTAAAAATATGATAAAAGATGAAATTTAGCTAAAAAGGAAACTGGTCCAAAAGGTAAAAACTTAAACTATAAGACCTCTTTCCTGCAGACCAACAGGAAAAGGGCCTGATTAATTCATGGCCAAGTGAGCTAATGACAAAAGATAACATGAAAATGAAATCTGAAGCAAAATAACTGAAGTATTCTTATTAGCTTGCTTTCTCAACACCCTGAGAAACTTAGGTAATGAGACTACTATCTTAATTTCTTACCACTTTAATTTTCTTGTTTCTTGCATTATCGTTGTGTGTAAGATGAGAACATTCTGGAAAATATTTACGTATATTTTACTGAGAAATTTGTCAACTTTTTAAAGGACTATACAGATCTGATTTTATAGTTTTTTAGATATATAACATTAAGTCAAATTAAGTGGGTGGCATGTTCCTGTGAAGGGTGAAAGATTCTTACTCTATCCCTGCAAAAAGTTAGGGGTAGGATATATAATATTCTTTCACAGTAACATTGTCTTTCTTTATCAGCTCTAGGTTTGGATAAGCTCTAGGTCTGGTCTTCATCAGGTTTCCACTGAACTGAAGAGAAAGGAGTGAAGGTACAAGCAGGCATATCTTACAGGGTGGGAGTGACTAAGAAAAACTGCATCTCTTCTTTTAAGTCTAAATCTTCAAAGAGAGTAATGGTTAGAGGGTAGTTTAAACTATTAAGCCAAGGAAATGCACACACCTAATACCTAACTGTCAAACGGGAAATTCACGACTTGGTTGCATAACTGGAGGGTAAGGAGAATCTTTGGGATTAGAATAAACAAACATATATACAAACAGTTGTACAAGTGTAAAAACCCCAAGTGGTTCTTCCTATAATTTGGAGAACTTTTTAAAGAAGGGTGCCCTGGACATTCAAAGTTTATCTAGCAACAACTCAAATTCAATGTGAATCAAACAGAATTATCTTCCTAATTTGCTCCTCTGCTTTTGACTCCTTTTCTTTTTTTTTTAAATTTTATTTTATTTTTAAACTTTACAATATTGTATTAGTTTTGCCAAATATCGAGATGAATCTGCCACAGGTATACCTGTGTTCCCCATCCTGAACCCTCCTCCCTTCTCCCTCCCCATACCATTCCTCTGGGTCGTCCCAGTGCACAAGCCCCAAGCATCCAGTATCGTGCATCGAACCTGGACTGGCAACTCGTTTCATACATGATATTATACATGTTTCAATGCCATTCTCCCAAATCTTCCCACCCTCTCCCTCTCCCACAGAGTCCATAAGACTGATCTATACATCAGTGTCTCTTTTGCTGTCTCGTACACAGGGTTATTGTTACCATCTTTCTAAATTCCATATATATGCGTTAGTATACTGTATTGGTGTTTTTCTTTCTGGCTTACTTCACTCTGTATAATAGGCTCCAGTTTCATCCACCTCATTAGAACTGATTCAAATGTATTCTTTTTAATGGCTGAGTAATACTCCATTGTGTATACGTACCACTGCTTTCTTATCCATTCATCTGCTGATGGGCATCTAGGTTGCTTCCATGTCCTGGCTATTATAAACAGTGCTGTGATGAACATTGGGGTACACGTGTCTCTTTCCCTTCTGGTTTCCTCAGTGTGTATGCCCAGCAGTGGGATTGCTGGATCATAAGGCAGTTCTATTTCCAGTTTTTTAAGGAATCTCCACACTGTTCTCCATAGTGTCTGTACTAGTTTGCATTCCCACTAACAGTGTAAGAGGGTTCCCTTTTCTCCACACCCTCTCCAGCATTTATTGCTTGTAGATTTTTGGATCGCAGCCATTCTGACTGGCGTGATATGGTACCTCATAGTGGTTTTGATTTGCATTTCTCTGATAATGAGTGATGTTAAGCATCTTTTCAAGTGTTTGTTAGCCATCTGTATGTCTTCTTTGGAGAAATGTCTATTTAGTTCTTTGGCCCATTTTTTGATTGGGTCATTTATTTTTCTGGAGTTGAACTGTAGGAGTTGCTTGTATATTTTTGAGATTAGTTGTTTGTCAGTTGCTTCATTTACTGTTATTTTCTCCCATTCTGAAGGCTGTCTTTTCACCTTGCTAATAGTTTCCTTTGATGTGCAGAAGCTTTTAAGTTTAATTAGTTCCCATTTGTTTATTTTTGCTTTTATTTCCAATATTCTGGGAGGTGGATCATAGAGGATCCTGCTGTGATGTATGTCAGAGAGTGTTTTGCCTGTATTCTGCTCTAGGAGTTTTATAGTTTCTGGTCTTACGTTTAGATCTTTAATCCATTTTGAGTTTATTTTTGTGTATGGTGTTAGAAAGTGTTCTAGTTTCATTCTTTTACAAGTGGTTGACCAGATTTCCCAGCACCACTTGTTAAAGAGATTGTCTTTAATCCATTGTATATTCTTGCCTCCTTTGTCAAATATAAGGTGTCCATATGTGTGTGGATTTATCTCTGGGCTTTCTATTTTGTTCCATTGAGCTATATTTCTGTCTTTGTGCCAGTACCATACTGTCTTGATAACTGTGGCTTTGTAGTAGAGCCTGAAGTCAGGTAGGTTGATTCCTCCAGTTCCATTCTTCTTTCTCAAGATAGCTTTGGCTTTTCGAGGTTTTTTGTATTTCCATACAAATTGTGAAATTATTTGTTCTAGCTCTGTGAAGAATACCGTTGGTAGCTTGATAGGGATTGCATTGAATCTATAAGTTGCTTTGGGTAGTATACTCATTTTCACTATATTGATTCTTCCAATCCATGAACATGGTATATTTCTCCATCTATTAGTGTCCTCTTTGATTTCTTTCACCAGTGTTTTATAGTTTTCTATGTATAGGTCTTTAGTTTCTTTAGGTAGATATATTCCTAAGTATTTTATTCTTTCCGTTGCAATGGTGAACGGAATTGTTTCCTTAATTTCTCTTTGTTTTCTCATTATTAGTGTATAGGAATGCAAGGGATTTCTGTATGTTGATTTTATATCCTGCAACTTTACTATAATCATTGATTAGTTCTTTTCTGTATGACAGAGCTTATTAATTGTGCTCTATTCATATTTTATAGACTTCCCTGGTGGCTCAGACGGTAAAGCATCTGTCTACAATGTGGGAGACCTGGGTTCGATCCCTGGGCCGGGAAGATCTCCTGGAGAAGGAAATGGCAATCCAGTCCAGTACTATTGCTTGGAAAATCCCATAGACAGAGGAGCCTGGTAGGCTACAATCTATGGGGTCGCTAAGAGTCGGACACAACTGAGCGACTTCACTTTCACTTTCATATTTTATATTCTGTTATTCTATCTGTACTTTTAGAGAAATCAGAAAGAAAAACTCCACTAAATTAACACTAATAAATTTTATGTAACGTAACCTCTCCAGACTTCAGTTCCCCACTTGTAAATGAGGAATCAAATCACATAGGTAGAACTCAGAAACCAGAAACATCTGTTCATACCCCAGGTCTGCCACTCACTATGTGTGCTGTGCTAGAAAATTTTAGCAACTTATCTGTATCAAAGTCTCCTTGCTTTTACATTTTTGACTTAATGATTTATCTGATGATGTTCCCATGTTTGTTGTTATATTGTAGAAAGTTAAATAATAGCTTTGAGCCATAAAATTAGTCCAACATATACTGCAGTTTGTATGTATTGTCTTTTTTTTTTTTTAGATAGAGTTGAAAGGCTTCTAGTAAAGTGCTTCAATCCACTTGACAACCATGTTCCTGCCTGCTTAAGTGACTGCCTCTAGTTGCGTCCACCTGAAATATTTTTGTCCCCATGTCCATTTATCTCTACTCACACTTTGAAGCCCAACTCAATTCTCATCCTATCACTGAGAACTTACCTGAATATTTCAGTGAAAATTAAACTATAATTGAACTTTCTGTATGAACAAGAAATTCATTATGTATTTCCATCCTTTGTTATGCTCCTTAGTCACTAAGTCTTGTCCAACTCTTTTGTGATCCCATGGACTCTAACCCTCCAGGTTCCTCATCCATGGGATTTCCCAGGTAATAATACCTGGGAATGGGCTGTCATTTTCTTCTCCAGGGGATCTTCCCAACCCAGGGACTGAACCTGTGTTTCCTGCAAGTCTCCTGCATTGCAGGTGGACTCTTTACCACTGAGCCACTGGGGAAGCGATTTCTACATTAGCAATGTATAATAAACTATTTGTTTTCCATGCATGACTTGTGCTTAAATTATTCATTCTCTTATTTACTTCCTGTAAGCTCACTGAAAATCTATGACATGCTCTGAGATCTTGGACTTTATGTAATATTTCTTTGTAAAATGGGAATGGAAATTCCTATCTTTTTGAGGTTGTGGAAAATTGAATAAGATATACATAAATACATATTCAAAAGCAGAGACATTACTTTGCCAACAAAGGTCCGTCTAGTCAAAGCTATGGTTTTTCCAGTAGTCATGTATTGATGTGAGAGATGGACTATAAAGAAACCTGAGCACTAAAGAATTGATGCTTCTAAACTGTAGTATTGGAGAAGACTCTTGAGAGTCCTCTGGACTGCAAGGAGATCCAGCCCATCCATCCTAAAGGAAACCAGTCCTGAATACTCACTGATACTGAAGCTGAAACTCCAATACTTTGAAGTCACCTGATGCGAAGAACTGACTCATTAGAAAAGACCCTGATGCTGGGAAAGATTGAAGGCGGGAGGAGAAGGGGAAGGCAGAAGATGAGATGGTTGGATGGCATCACTGACTCGATGGACATGAGTTTGAGTAAGCTCTGGGAGTTGGTGATGGACAGGGAAGCCTCGCATGCTGCAGTCCATGGGTTCACAAAGAGTTGGACACGACTGAGCAACTGGACTGAACTGATGCACTATCTAAAATGTTACATATATTTACACATATGTAACTACAAAGTAATGAAAATACTTTTTAGAATAAAAAGTTTAGTCAATAATATTTGAAATTTGCACAAATCTATAATAATTCATCATTGAAAACTAGAAGTCAAGATAGGAAGTAAAGCATCTAAGGCAATTTGTTCTTCCAGTGAAAAAGTATTCCCTAGTACATTATAACAAGACTACAGTCTTATAATGTCATTAAAAGTTAAAAATCTCTTTATTTCCATTATATAACATGTGAGAATATATAATAACTTCCATTTAACAATATTAGCTGTTACTATTTATTGAGCACTTTCATGGCAGGCACTGTGCAGATGCTTGACTGTGCAGTTCATCTATTAATATATTCTATAAGGAAGACATTGTTTCCCTTATTTTGCAGTTGCTAAAACTGAGAATTAGAGAAGGTTGTTGGTCCTGGGTTACCCTAACAAGTGGCAGACCCAGGATTAAAACCCAGATTTGTCTACCTCCAGAACTCATGCTCTTAACTACTATTCTATATGTATTCCCCATTGTTCTGAAACAAATATCCTTTATATTGGATTGACCAAAAAGTTCATCTGGATTATTCCGTAAGATGGTATGGAAAAATTCAAATGTACTTTTTGGCCAACCCAATGTTGTAACCCTTTCTTCTCCTGGAAAGGCTGTTATAGTAATAACCCAATCTTCTTAGTTGATCTAAGTCTGGTTGTAGGGCTTCTATGATATGCAGTATTATCTCGAAAGAAGGAAACCCTAACAAGAAAAGTCCTATCAGTGTGGCTTACCTAGTTTTCTTCACTATACAACACTTTTTTTTATATATACTAACACTGAGCATAAGTTTTTTTTACCCCTTTAAACATTTTTTAGTTGGAGGATAATTGCTTTACAGTGTTGTGTGGTTTCTGCCGTACAACATCACAAATCAGTCATAACTATACCTATATATACATATATTTATCCCCTCCCTCTTGAGCCTCCTCCCAGCCCCCATCATCCTGCCCCTTAGGGTTGTTACAGCGCGCCAGGCTGGTCTCTCTGCGCTATACGGTAGCCCTCCCCTGGCTATCTATTTTTCACGTGGTAGTGCATATGCGTCAATGCTACTTTCTCAATTTGCCCCACCCTTTCCTTCCCCACTGTGTCCACAAGTCCATTCTCTATGTCTGTGTCTCCATTCCTTCCTGGCAAATAGGTTCACTGGTACCATTTTTTGAGCATACATTTTTAAAATCAGAATTGTATAATGTCAAAAACAATCCATTTATAAAAAAATATCTGTTCAGAACCTACCATATACAAAGCATTATTCTAGGCATTATTGAGAATGAATGGGTCCACATTCTTTTATATACCAATCTATACTGCAAATTACACAGAATTATAGTAAGGTCATTGTTTCATTTTCTTAATAAAAACCCAAGTGCCTACTAGCATTGTTCAAAGCACAGGTGTGTACCACAATTAAAAACACAAAGTCCCTTCTGTTATGGAGCTCAAATTCTAGGTGGGTTGGTGTAGGGGTGGGAGAGAATTAAATACTTAAGAATATATCATAAAGAGATAAAATTGTAAGTGCTGTTAAGAGAATAAAGCAGGCTAATATAAGTAGAGTGTTGGGGGTGGAGTTCAATTGAATGATCAGAAAAGGCTTCCCCAAGATCCTGAAAAACTGATTTGTGTGTCCAGGCAAAATGTTTAGCAGAGGGAGGTCACTAGAGGTTTTAAGCAGAGGGGAAGATTATGATCTAATTTGTATTTTAAACTTATTACCTCAAATAAAATTTCTGAATGACAAATAACATCTTATACAAAGTGAAAAGATAAGGCATGTCCTGAGAGAAGTTTTTAGGGAAATATATAGATAGATAGATAGATGTAAATAAACTATGTGATGTAACTAATTTGGATTCAAAACAGTAGTAGACAATGAACATGAACAGATAATTTGCAGAAGAAAAATTAATGTCTAATAGTTGTGTGAAAAGATACTTGATCTCACTAGTTATCATGGAAATCCCACTAAAACAACAATCTGAAAATATTTAAAGTCTGAAAATACCAAGTCCAGGAGATGACTTGGTGGGACTGTAAATGAGCACAACCACTTTAGAAAGAACTAACTAAAAATGTGATAACCTATAGTCTAGCAATTCTATACCTAGTCAATTAAAGTCGTAAGCATGAGCATAAAGTGTCACATGGCAGAGTGTTAGCTGGGGCATTATAATAGAGAAAAGTACAGAGCAACCTGAACACCAGTCGGTAGCAAAAGAGTAAAGAGTAGGTTGTGGTTTTTTCATACACTGGAATAAAGTAAATAGCACTTAAAATGAATAAATAAGATTTGTAAGAATCAACATGGACAGCTTTTTAAAAAGTAATGTTTGATTGGAAAAAGGTGTGGAATGATAGCATTTATGTAGATTTCTTAAGCACACAAAACAATTCTATATTTTGTTTATACACACTTATATGGAGTAAGAGTATAAAAACAGCCTTGAAGGATAAGCACTAAATTTAAGATAATGATTTTGGGCTACAGGGCTGAAGAAAGAAACAAAGAAAACATCACCATACATATTATATCTATTTCTATCATATTTGTAATGCCATTCGTATCTGTAAAGATAAAATATTAATAACTTACTAATTCCTGGTGGTGGGTACACTGGTATTTGTTGTTAAAATTCTTTGATTTAATATTTACTGATTTTTAATTTTTTCAATGAAATCAAAAGTATTATTACCATAGCTGTGCTTAAAGAATGGATTATAGAGAAGCAAGAGATCACTTAAGGTCCAAGTGAAACATGATGGTGGCTTGAACTAGGATTATAATTTAAAAATGCAAATAGACTAAACAGGTGATATTTTGGAGATAAAATTTTAGAAGTTGCTGTTGAATATAAGGGGTAAGGGAAAGAAATGAAGGATGTCTCTATTTTAAATGTTTTTACATATAAACTTACTTCATACTTGGAGTTTGATTTTGTTGGGAAAAAACATAGATAATATGAAATACCTGTGCAGTTTCATTAAATATCATTTAGAGTCACTTCCCTACTGGCTCAGATGGTAAAAAATCTGCCTGCAATGCCAGAGACCCAGGTTCAATCCCTGGATTGTGAAGATCCCCTGGAGAAGGGAATGGCTACCTACTCCAGTATTCTTGCCTGGAGAAGTCCATGGACAGGGGAGCCTGGCAGGCTACAGTCCATGGGGTCACAAAGAGTTGGACAACACTTGCATTTTCATAGTCACTTGAGACAGTTATTGGTTAATTTCTTCAGTTACAGAGATATGAAAATTATACTTCTGTATTTTGTTGGGAGTTGCTCTACTCCCAAGGAATACAATGGCAGCACATAAACAGAACTTGGTTAGCTCAACCTTCCCTTCATCTGGACCAGACCGTCTCTCAAGTTGCCCATGGCAGTGACTAGATCTTCAACTCTCTTAGTTATCTGTCTTGTAGTGGCAGTGCCAATGAGTATTTTAGAGGAAACTTTTGAATTCTACCCTGAATCTATATTACTATTCCCCAAATGAACAGTATGCTTGCCAGTGAAATACAGCTTTAATAAAAGTCTCAGCCACAGTTTCAATGACAAAATAGACCCTCTCATACAGACATTTTGGAGAGCCCATGTCAGTCTTAAAAGTCCTGGGTTATTCTGGGATGCTGGTCAGAATATGGCGTTTAGGCTCAAGGTGGATCATAGGGACAGAAGCTGTAACATTCACTTGAGCTTAGTCACTCAGTCATGTCCGACTCTGTGACCCCATGGGCTGTAACCCAGCAGGCTTCTCTGCCCATGGGATTCTCCAGGCCAGAATACTAGAGTGGGTTGCCATGCCCTCTTCCTGGGAATCTTCACAACCCAGGGATCAAACCCAAGTCTCCCGCATTGCAGGTAGATTCTTTACTGTCTGAGACACCAGGGAAGCCCCCAAATGTTGGAGTATCCTTCTCCAGGGTATCTTCCTGAGCCAGGAATCGAACCAGGATCTCCTGCATTGCAAGCAGATTCTTTACCAGCTGAGCTACCAGGGAAGCCCATAATATTCACTTGAGTACCTTTAATCACTTTAGAAAGTGATTATTATCCCATAAAATTTGAGAAAGCTGGTATGAAATAAATGAGATGTCAGGTCCTGAAGAACCCCTGGAAGTTTTACATGAATGCCTCAGGAAAAACATATTTTATGGTAATAAAGGTTTCATGAATTTGGCAGTGGGTTTACAAAAAGACACTTGGTTTAATTTTCCGGTATCAGTCAGTATTGACATTTACCAAGAAAAGTTATCATCATATGAACTTGCACTGCTTACTCTTCCATTAGGATTTAAGTTCAGTCTGGGGAGGAATTTTATTGGTCTTGGTCACTTCTTTATTCAATTATTAGTTGAATGAATGTGATAAACAGAAACAGACAGCCTTACCTTCTGGTATGGTTGTCTTTATATGTACAGATATGTTTTGCTTTCCTCATATGATGGACTTTATACCATTAGCAGTTCCTGTTACTGGCAATGAAATTATGACAAATAAATATGAGGATGGAAACTATAATTGGAGAGAAAGTAATTGCAGGGGGTTGTGGCATATGCTGCATAAATGATGGTTGTAATAAATTACCACAAAATTAGTGGCCTAAGGCAACATAAATTTATCTTACAGTTCTGGAAGTCAGAAGTCTGAGGGGTCTAGGCTAAAATCCTTCTGGAGGCCCTGGGGAGATTCTATTTCCTTTCCTTTCCCAGATTCTAGAGGCTGCCTGCATTTCTTGGCTCACAGCTCCTTCCTCCATCTTCAAAGAACATCAATTGCTTCTAAATCTCATGTTTTATTTCTCTGGCTTGGACCTTCTTGCCTCCTTTTTCAAGAGAAGTTTGTGATTTCACTGAGTTCACCCAGATAATCCAGAATAATCTTCCCATCTCAATCCTTACTCACAATTGCATTGTTTCTTTTGCCAAGTAAGGTAACAAGTAACTCACGGCTTCTAGGGATTAGGATGTGAACATTTAAATTCTGTGTACCATAGCCATTTTGGAAATCTTCCATTGACGTTTTCACTCTTTGCTCCTTCACTATGTTGTTTCAATGTAAAAAAACTGAAAAATTTTGAAGTCTACAGGCACATAGCAGAGTTTATGTGGAATAAACAAAATTGGAAATTTATTTCCATCTCAACCAAGAAGATCTGATTATATAACAGATGGGAGCAGGGGGACCACTACTTCTTTTATCATTTCAAAAGATGGTAATATGAGTTATAAACAATGATTTTCAAACAGTAAGACTAATCCTTACCTTATCCCCATTCCTCACCTTCTGAATATACTGAAACCTGCTTTTCAGTTAAATTCAGATGTGAGCTGAGCTTCAAAATAGCAAACTTGGTAGGGCAAGCTCTTAGCTGAAGGATGTTGCTTTTATTCTAAACATTTTTTATAGTTTCTTTTTTGGAATTGTCTTTAAAGACAGTTCACCAGACACACAGGAAAACTGGCTCGTTATTTTAAGGTCACAAGGTACTTTGCCTACTCTGTCTTCTTCCCTTCCCCATTGTTTTAATCTACTCGCCTTCATCCTTGCTCCTTCCTCTGCTGATACTAGTGCCAGAGATCTGTGAGGCTGAGAGGAAGGCCTGGGGAGCCAGAGTGCGGCTGGGAAGGGGCCAAGGAGAGCTTCACGTGGAGCTCAACAGGTAGCCGACTGCAATGTTACCTCATTTGTGTGACCCAGCCTATTTTAAACACTGTTAAATAACAATATTCGATAGTTTGCTAGGTGTCAAAAAATCATGTTGTTAAAGTAAATCCCTATTGAGTATAAATATTATTTTAAATAAAAGGTATACTAGTCAAATAGACTTTTAGATATACTGTTCTTTGATGGGAGAAATTGGGGCATTGGATGAGAGACTAGAAAAAGCTTCCCTTACATTGATATTTTTTCCAAAGAAGGTCTCAGTTTAGAGGTTTTCTTAGAATAGCTCTGTAATTCAAAGCTTTTCAACTCTGGCAATTAGAGTTTACTATCTAGATGATACACAGATAAATGAGGAAAATATTATTGACACTGGCATCATATAAAATATTTATACCATAGAATATAGGCTGCAAACTGTTTTTCAATACTAGAGTTATTAAAAGTAAGTATAATTCACAAACCTTCTGCTATTATCAATTACTGAAGTTACAGAAGATCTGGCCTGACCGATTCTTTCAGAGGCTCCATTTAGATGAAAATGTATAAATATTTTTAACTACTATGTGTATTTTTTCTTCATTTGACCAATTGAGGTTAAGTTTCAATGAAATGTATCTGTAAGAGTAATTTATTTATTTCTTTTTCAGATTTTATATTGGGGTCTAGCCAATTAACAAGCTGTGATGGTTTCAGGTGAGCAGCAAAGGGACTCAGCCATGCATACACACGCACCCAATCTTCCCCAAACTCCCCTTCTGTCCAGGCTGGCACACAACACTGAGCAGAGCTTCATGCACGCTACAGCAGGTCCTGTTGATCACCCATTTTAAACACAGCAGTGTATACATGTCCATCCCAAACTCCCTAACAAGAATAATTTCAGAGCAGTCAAAGGAAGTGCAAAAAATCCTACTTTAGATTATAATCTCACATAGGAATTTTTTTTTTGCCTTATGGGACAGTCTTCCTCTATTTTATAAAACTGCCATTTGGCTTCCTCCTGTGACTCATCCCCTTCCTATAATCAAAATAAAAAGTTCTAAATTCTAAATCTATGCTGTGCAGTTTGTAGCCACTATCCACATGTGCTATTAAGCATTTGAAATTTGGCCAGTCTGAATTGAGATTTTCTTTAGGTGTAAAATATATATCGAATCTTAGTTTTCAAAAAACTAAGATCATGGCATCTGATCCCATCACTCCATGGCAAACAGATGGGAAAACAATGGAAACAGTGACAGACTTTATTTTCTTGGGCTCTAAAATCACCACAGATGGTGATTGCAGCCATGAAATTAAAAGGCCCTTGCTCCATGGAAGAAAAGTTATCGACAAACCTAGACAAAGTATTAAAAAGCAGAAACATTACTTTGCCAACAAAGGTCCATCTAGTCAAAGCTAGTTTTTCCAGTAGCCATGTATGGATGTATGGAAGGAAATGACAATCCACTCCAGTACTATTGCCTGGAAAATCCCATGGACAGAGGAGCCTGGTAGGCTACAGTCTATGGGGTCGCAAAGAGTTGGACACGACTGAGTGACTGCAGAGTACCAAAGAATTGATGTTTTGAGCTGTGGTGTTGGAGAAGACTCTTGAGAGTCTCTTTGATTTCAAGATTAAACCAGTTAATCCTAAAGGGAATCAATCCTGAATATTCACTAGCAAGACTGCTGAAACTGAAGCTCCAATACTTTGGCCGCCTTATGCAAAGAGCCAATTCCTTAGAAAAGACCCTGGTGCTGGGAAAGACTGAAGGCAGAAGGAGAAGGGAATGACAGAGGATGAGATGTTGGATAAAAGTTCTGAATGTGAAAAGAATGGGAGGAAGATCAATGTGTTTCTGTATTGACAGGATGAAATCCAATGGAGGAAAGGCTAAAGCCATAGGAAGAAGGGGATGAAACACAGAAAATTAAGGAAGATTCAGAAGGAAGTAGTAGAAGGCAGCAGTATAGGAACTAGTCTTAGGAAGAGAGAGGCCTTCTTCAAGAAAAGAAAGACTTAGAAACTATGCTTCTAAGACATATTCTCATGAGAGAGATGCATAGGTGCTTCTTCAAACTCAAAGTCCCACGTCCTTTTAAAGTAGGGATAAAGTCGGATTATTACAAGATAGGATGAGGGGTCTGACGCTCATGGTAGTTGAAATTCCAGTGAGTTTTCCTCACTGAGGTGCAATGTGTTCGTGCTAAATCTCCTTTCGAGTCTTCATTTGGAAATGTCCTTTCTGTTTACATTTCTGAGGCTGTGACCACACTATGTCAAAACATTAGCTTGGTATGGAATTTCAGACAATCAATCCAACATACTCTTTAAAAAATTCTTTTCATCAGGTCATACTTTAATACTTACTGAAGATAAGTAAGAGATATGGCTTGTTGAGGTTACTGTTTAGGGAGGGGGATGGCAGTGCACACTGAGGTCATGAAGTTTCTTAGAAATAAACAGTCTGACAAATCAGAGTATGTGGTAAGGAAAACTTGTCCTGGAAATCTAATCTGTGGTCAAGAAAAAGATACTGGATCACAGAAATTTTGAATGTTTATTTTATGGAAGAGTTTTATCTTTTTTTTGGCTGAAGTAGGGGTATCTTGGAGATAATACAGTGGTGAGAGGTTTTGTAAGAAGTTTGCTTGCCTCCTATTATCTGTATTTCTTTCAATTAGCTGTCTCTTAGGGTCTCTTATGGATACTTCTCATGGTCTAACTGGCTATCTCTATTGTGCCACAGAAAAAGGAAAGAAGGCAACTGGACTTTTACAGCTTCACCAGAGCCCCTTCTCTGACTCTGAAATATTTCTAGCAGGAAGAGGAACTGAGCCAAGGAACACGTTCAAGGCTAGATGTCTCCAGGAAGGTAGGGCCAACTGGCAGTAAATGTCCATTTGGCCTTCTGATAACCACCATGAGCAAGGCACGGGGCTTTTGTGACATTTAAAGCCAAGAGCTCTAGTACACTGCAGAGATTTAGGCTTCATCCATCCATCTACTGTTTGGCACTTTTGTTATTTCCTCCCAAGGGATGCTTGCTTTTCTCTGTAGGCTACATGGGAAGTTAGAGAGGCTGGAAAAGCAATTTTCTCTTCCTCTGCTTCTTAACCATTTCCCCTACTCCTGAGACACAAAGCCCCTGCTTTGTCCTTGGCTGGGGGGGATGGGGTGGTGCTGGTTGGCCTCTAAGGTGGCCCTCCCCCACTCCAGTAAACTGAGGGAAAGTTCATTTTAACAAGAAGCTATTTAAACACTGAGAGAGGCTTTTAAAAATGAACTACAGTTTACTTTGATAAAAAAATTCAGGTTGAGCTTATGGACTACATCAAATACTTTCACCTTCAGCACTGGTGGTGTAGTGGCGAGCACAGCTGCCTTTCAAACAGTTTCACCTTCACGTTAATCAAGACTTCCTTTAGTAGGGTGAATTTATCTGTTGAAAGTGACAACACAGAAATGAGCTAATATTTCAGTTTGGCTAGTCATAGTTCTTTCTTGATCTATACCAAATACAATTCTAATCAATTAAGTTTGCTTTCTTTCATGGTGCCACTATGTTGTTACCATGGTAAAAATACTGTTTTACAAAAAGATTTTGAAATAAAACAGTAATTTTGAAAATCTCATTTTAGTTTTTATATTTTTTCTTGTGAAATGCTTACCTAGTGTTATTTAAGCCTCTTTTAGGTAGAAGACCACTCAATTCTCTGACTCATGCTTCCTCCAAACTCTCTTCTACACTGGACTCTCCAGTGGGTGTTATTTTCCCTCCTATGACACAACTTCTCTTTATGCGTAACCACTCTTGACTTGAAGGAGAATAAAGTTGACCAAGCAGAACAGCCTATTTATCAACTAGGCTATTTATACACACGTTATTCCTATGTCCCTTGAGATTATACAGTTAGTTTCAGAGCAGTAATTCATTACAATATGTTATGAGGAAAGATACTGAGGCAGCAAAATATAATCTATTATCTACTAAAAATAAGCAGTAAGAATTCAGTTCAGTTCAGTTCAGTTCAGTTGCTCAGTCGTGTCCGACTCTTTGCGACCCCATGAATCGCAGCACGCCAGGCCTCCCTGTCCATCACCATCTCCCGGAGTTCACTCAAACTCACGTCCATCGAGTCGGTGATGCCATCCAGCCATCTCATCCTCTGTCGTCCCTTTCTCCTCCTGCCCCCAATCCCTCCCAGCATCAGAGTCTTTTCCAATGAGTCAGCTCTTTGCATGAGGTGGCCAAAGTACTGGAGTTTCAGCTTTAGCATCATTCCTTCCAAAGAAATCCCAGGGCTGATCTCCTTCAGAATGGACTGGTTGGATCTCCTTGCAGTCCAAGGGACTCTCAAGAATCTTTTCCAACACCACAGTTCAAAAGCATCAATTCTTCGGTGCTCAGCTTGAATTAACCTTTTGTTATTACAAAGTTATAGTAAGTATTTTAATAGAATTTTTTAAATTATATTTTTTAGCATGAAAACACATTCTGCACTGTGTTCCTAATTAAAACACAAGAAAATTTTTAGTTATAGTGATGAAGGCAGTTTGGTTTACTTAAAACAACTAAAACAAATGTATGTAGTGCACGGTCAGTGTGGATAATGCCAATGATGGCGAGAGTGCAGGCAAGCAAGCATTCCTGCACACTGCTATTCGTGTCATGTTCCTGAGGGCAATTTGTGTCAAAAGGCCTTGGACTCTTGCTTTTGACTCTTTGAGCCAATCCTGTGAGTTAAGCACTATTATTCCATTTTATAGACGAAGAAATGAAACTCAGAGACTAAGTAACTTCCCTAGGTCATATGAAAAGTTAGCAGTGGAGCTGTGGTTCAAACTCAGTTACATAATTCAAAGCTTACGCCTAACCACACCCCACTAACCTCATTCAATACATGGTGTTTGTTTTCAGAAAGTATTCCTATAAATAAAATAATATACAGCAATTTAACATGTTGTTGTACAAGAGTATATAATGACATGAATAAATGTTTGCAAAACTATAAACAGCAAAAGTTTAAGAACAGTATGATCTTAATTTAAAAAATATATATAAATATATAATGAAAAATAGGTATGTATGACATGTATATAGACGCACATCTTAAAAGACTAATGTGATCAGAAGTAATTTTCTTCATTTTATCTGTCGTTCCTAAATTTTCTACCTTTGTATTAAAAGCTGTCTTTTTAAAGATGCTCAATCTCAGTTCTCAAACTGTGAATCTGCGATTTAAAGACACAACCTGCTTTTATTTTAAAAGGTAGATAAAAATGAAAGATACATTAATTTTAAATTAGATCACCACAGTTCCCTAGTAGTCTGTCAGTTTCTTCTTACTTCAAGTATAAATGTTCTTATTTATTAAGGTTGTTCATGCTGGAATCATATAGCTAAAGGAAACAACTACAGAGAAATTGGGCAGCAAGAGCCCCTGGAGCTTCTCTTAACTGATCTTTCATCTCCAGTGTGAACAGCCTGACTCCACGCTCTAATTCTCTTACCCTGCCTGAATTTTACGCTGTAACACGAAACCAGAATACGGTCCAAACCAGGGACTCCCATTAGTGAAAGAGTATAAAGAACTCATGTTTATTTACTGATAAAGATAATGGTGGGAAAAACAAAGATTTTGCTAACTTTCCGATGTTGATCTTCATTAGTGAGACTATTCAGCATGTTTGTTCAGTCTGCAGCTTCTTTCCATACAACTCACAAGGTGTTATTTTAACAGGAATGAAACTCACTGAGCAATGTGACTGCCTGAGGAAGAGCCGGTTTAAGCAGATAGTAGCCTCCAGGTCTATCCTAGCAGAGAGAATATTCTTGTTGGATTTGTTGAAAAGCTCTGAGAGGAAGGAAGAGACATTAGTAAGAATTTCCCTCAGATAACACATTTTAGTTTAAAGAAATCCTGCTTAATTATGTTCCCCAAATATCATATATGAATAATTTAGAATGGAAGTTGGGAATTTTGCTTTTTTCAAGAAATTTTCAATCTTTTTCTGCCAAACTTCACAATGTTATAATACAAACACACATATATAATGACGAGGCAATTTTCCTCCTATTTTCTCTCTGAGTAAAGACTGGTTAAGTTCTAGCTCAATGATTACAGCAGAGCTGTCTCAACTATCATATGTCCTTCCTACAAGTTCAAGTATTAACTGTATATATGTTTTTAATTTGAATTTTTATTGCATGTCTAACTATTATATGTACATCACAGATAATTTTGAGAAAGTACCAGAAAGTTCAGTGAAGATGAAAAGACCCACAATCCCACTACTCAGAAAAAACTGTAATATTAATAGTATATATTCTTCTTGAACTTATTGCACATTAACATATTAAGGGTTCTGAGCAGACAAGAAGAGAATAATTTACCTTTGTTTAAAATAATGCTTCCCTACAGATGGCTAACAAACACATGAAAAGATGCTCAACATCACTCATTATCAGAGAAATGCAAATCAAAACCACTATGAGGTACCATTTCACACCAGTCAGAATGGCTGCGATCCAAAAGTCTACAAGCAATAAATGCTGGAGAGGGTGTGGAGAAAAGGGAACTCTCTTACACTGTTGGTGGGAATGCAAACTAGTACAGACACTATGGAGACCAGTGTGGAGATTCCTTAAAAAACTGGAAATAGAACTGCCTTATGATCCAGCAATCCCACTGCTGGGCATACACACTGAGGAAACCAGAAGGGAAAGAGACACGTGTACCCCAATGTTCATCGCAGCACTGTTTATAATAGCCAGGACATGGAAGCAACCTAGATGCCCATCAGCAGATGAATGGATAAGAAAGCAGTGGTACATATACACAATGGAGTATTACTCAGCCATTAAAAAGAATACATTTGAATCAGTTCTAATGAGATGGATGAAACTGGAACCTATTATACAGAGTGAAGTAAGCCAGAAAGAAAAACACCAATACAGTATACTAACGCATATATATGGAATTTAGAAAGATGGTAACAATAACCCTGTGTACGAGACAGCAAAAGAGACACTGATGTATAGATCAGTCTTATGGACTCTGTGGGAGAGGGAGAGGGTGGGGAGATTTGGGAGAATGGCATTGAAACATGTATAATATCATGTATGAAACGAGTCGCCAGTCCAGGTTCGATGCACGATACTGGATGCTTGGGGCTGGTGCACTGGGATGACCCAGAGGGAGGGTATGGGGAGAGAGGAGGGAGGAGGGTTCAGGATGGGGAACACAGGTATACCTGTAGCGGATTCATTTTGATATTTGGCAAAACTAATACAATATTGTAAAGTTTAAAAATAAAATAAAATTTAAAAAAAATAAAATAAAATAATGCTTCCCAAATTCCTTTGACTATGAATCCTTTGATGGTATAACACCTATTAGAAACCTGAAGAACTCAGGATCTAAGGAACATATTTTATGAATGCCACCTTAATGTATGTATCAGTGTGCAGAATCTTCAGCCATACTAGTAATCCCGAGTTAATCAAATTCAACAAGCTTCACCCTTCTACCTAAACTCACACAGAACTAAAATTGAATAATTTAATGATAAATATTTACTTCAGGTAAGGAACATGCATGGGAACTTTCACCATATGTAAACTGTATCTCAATAAAGCCTTTTAAAAAAGAAACTAATATGCTTGTGTTTCATGAAAACTGAGAAGTAGAATAACTTGAGGAATGCAAGATCAGAGCAAAGGAAGGATAGTTTTAAAGAATACTTTATTCTGGGAAAAGTGACTCATTCTTCCCAAAAAAGAGGATACATCTTCAGTTCCATAATGTCTCCCCAGATTGACATGATACATTTCTACCTCTTCCACCTTTTCCTTTCAAATGTGTTGGCAATGCTTATAAATTAATCTACTTAAGTCCTCCTGTAGTACTAAAGAGTGAATGCATACTCCAGAATAAAAATGAACAGCAGCAGCCATAGTCCAAAAGAGTCCACTGTAAATACAACATTTATTTTAAATTTCATGCTTTTCCTAGCAAATACATGTAAGAATTTTTTTAATGCAAAGAGTAAAAATATTAATCCCCAATAAAGAATGTCTTAATTTCACAAAGGAATAACTGACATATAAAAAATGTTACGTATTTACCTGTGATTTCATATGCCTTAAAACATCAAATATATCCTGCTTGAGAAGTAAAACTCAAAACTAAATACCTCCCTTCTATTCTTATTATTTATTTCTAGAAGCAAAAATTGGCAAGGTTGATAAATGCTAAATCAGAATCATACTCCAAGCATGCCTCCTAGGCTTGACATATGAAAAGATGATAGCATTTGCTGCCACAGATGGATTATACCAACTAAATGAATAACAATAGCCACTTTTTGTTTGTTTTATCTCCTGGTTCTTTGAGACATTTTTATCACCTACACAAAAGAAATCTAAATATAAAAGGAGATGATACTTTTTTAATACATAAGATATTTATTAAACTATTATACTATTTAAAGCATCATTCTTCAAAGAGGCCATGAAATTATAACTTTCAAAAATTTTTAGGTAAAACTCGTCAAGGGTAAGCAATTTTTTAATGGCGTGTACAAGGTTTAGCAGCAAGAGAACATTTCTATAGAGACTTGCAGTTGGTTCAGACTCAGTTTCTGCTCATGCTATGCAGAGCATCCACGATGTTTTTATTATACTCTGCAATCTGCTTGGACACATTCTTCATAATCGGCCGGTAATCACTCTCTTGACTCTTGGTTGCTATGACTAATTACATGAGTTAAGAGGGAACAATATCAATACAAATATTAATCTAATTCTGTGATGCAGAAAAGACCCAAATTACACTAGTATTTTTCTTACTGAAAACTGAAGATGGCACAAAAAAGCACAATTAGAATAGTTTTTTAAAAACAAACAGTATTTTAACAGATTAAGCATCAAAACTAAACCTAAAAGGTCTAACCCTAAAAGGCCAGGCCAAACTTGTTTCAAAAAAGTTGACCTATGCTATATAAACATTTTTAGAGTTAATATGTTATTCATCTTTATCTGGTGATAGAACACTTCAATGTTCAGAAGAACCACATCCTTTAGAGTACCACACAGAATTTCAGGCAAGTTTCTAGACGTCACTCTGCTTCAAAATCATCTACTTTATGTCAGATAAAACCAGAGTTCTGGACTTTAACATATTGTGAATACAAATCTGCTTTTAAAATAAACTGCACAACCACTGGGAATAGAGCCTTTAGCATCTCATCTGGAGGGAAGCTGGGTCCACGCTGCCCTGAGAGGATGTTCAGTAGCATCCTAGAGAGCCTATGCAACCAATGAGTTAGAATCTAGTTCTCTAATCAGAGTTGCTCTTGAATAGGTCAAAGAAGGGGCCAGGAGACAACATTTGGGGAAACGTTTCTTACACTCCACAATACCTGTTGTCAGTAGCTGCTTCCATCTATGATTACACAAAAAGATGAGCAAAAAGACTGAACGTAAGTACTATCTTGATAGAAATAAGATGGGACATAAGTAGTATCTTGGTAGATGAGATTGAAGGTCAAATTTCTCATGTGTACACTTGGTTATCCCTCCCTTTGCTTCCCAGATATCTAAGGTACAGCATTATAAATAACAAAAAATGACCATACATACACACATATACATATATATGGTTACATATAATTCTCCCAACAAGTCTATGAGAAGGAAATATTAGCTGTATTTGAGATGATAAAATTGCAGTTTGAACAGTTAAGTAAACTGTTCAAAGTCCATAACCTATACATAGTAGAGTCAATATTTAAAATTAGATTTCCTGACTCTAAAATGAGTACTTAGTCACTATGCCACACTATGGCTTTGTATGGTCTGCTTTCTATTAGTTACTTTAATACACACACACACGCACACACACACACAATTGTAGAATGGAAACTAAGTCTTATTCATTTCCCACATAGTTTAGCCAGTATTTTGTACATATTAGGTATCTGATGTTGAACTGAATATTATTTCAGTCTTTAAAGAAATTCCTAGAGAAAAAAATCCCTCAGTCAAGTTCACTTGCAGTTTTTTAAAGGATACATTCTTTCATCACAAAATTATTTTGCTCATGGTGTTGCCACTTCCTCTCCAAATTTGTAAGCTAAAAACACAAAAGAAAAATGTTCACCAGTGCCCATATTCAAAACAATTATATACTCCTTTGAGATATAAGAAAAAAACCCTCAATTTTAAATCTTTTCAACTCCCGCATTTTACTGAGATAAAGCCACGACAGACAAAAAAGAAATTAGAAAAAGTTAAACAACAGTAAATATAATACTAAATAGGATGTTGAATTCAACAAGTTTACTCTGTTTACTTTAATTGGAACATATTTATTATACCAATGAACATACCAACTGAAAGACAATTTATGATATTTCCCTTTCCTAAAAGAAGTTTAAAAAGAAGAATGGGACATGATAAGAATCTCTCCTTGAAATCTGAAGGTCTAATGCCATGAAAGTACTACATATTCTAACACTGTCAAAGGTTGAGCTATATAGGAGAAACTTCCTTATTTCCAGGGCTAAATTTCCTGTCTAATTTCACAAGCTGTGATAAGAGCAGAGCTGCAGTGTAAAGATTATAAGAGGGCTGGTAAAAAGCTGGCATTCTTACAATAATTTCTGCATCAACAGGAAGCTAATGTGGATATTATATTGATGGTTGCTTCCTCCAAAGACAATTTTACTGTTATAGAATTAAATTGTTTTTCTGATTTAATTAACCTTGTAACTCTGGGTTATGGTCTTTTTAAGATGCACATAGTTTTTTTCCTAAGCAAAGTCTGAAAAATGAAACATTAAAATAATGTTCTGCCTGGATATTTCTAAGAAGTAATAATCATTTAAAAAAATCTGATAATTGAAACAGCATTCATATTTCTTCCTAAACTCAAGTTAAAATTATTCTCAGGGCATAAGTTCAGTATCAGTGTAGCATCTATCCCATTGTTTCCTCCAAAGATAAATCTAGATATTAGGATGAGTCATAACTAATTATATGAACTGTATGTGCTGTGAGTTAATGCTACGAAATCAGATCCAGCTTCCCCTGATAGAACCTTGAAGTTCAGATGGACTTAAGGAAGTAGTCAGCACTTTTTGACAATAAATCTCAAATAACCTTTTGCAAAGTCAAGTACCAAATCTTCCCTTTGTTTCATACAAAGGGGTGGGCTTCTTATTATGTAGCAAACCTCTTAAGTGCTACATGAATATTGGTATAAAAGCAACTCTATGTCATATGGTCAAATTCCTTCTATACATTTATTTATTTCAGTGATATATTTAAACCTTGCCTTTAAACCTCCAAGGATGTCAAGAAGCACACATCTTTTTTTTCCCTACAACTTATTTTACAAGTCTATCATGAGTTCTTTATATTTTCTCCCAAACTGTAAACTGCTTTTCCATTTTCTTGATTGTTTCATTTGCTGTGAAGAATCTTTTTAGTCTGATGGGGACCATTTATTTATTTTTGCCTTGGTTGCTTGTGCTTTTTGGTGTTATAATAAAAACTTGTTGCCAAGACTAACGTCAAGGAGCTTTTTCCCTATGTTTTCTTCTAGGAGCTTTGCAGTTTGTTCCAATATAAATATGTTTAAATGATATCAAATAAATAACCACTCAAAAAATGTCTGTTATGCCATGTTATTTATAGATGTCAAAGCCAGTTTTCAAGAAAATAACTTCAAAAAATAGGGAGGCCAGGATTTGATTCAAACAACTGGGATTCATAAAAGGCAAACCATAATACAGAGAAGCATTGTAAACTGTGATTTATGTTACAAATTCCTGTAAATGGGGTTAAGAATAAGATAATCACTTAATGTGGGAATAAACAAGGTAGCCACAGACTGGCTCTAAGAAACTGTTTGTTAAATGTTTTTCTCTTTAAATCATCTATTCAGTGAAAGAAGAGGGCTGAAAATCCATATGAATTATCAATGCTCTTTCCTATGAACCATAAGACAATGGCCTCATTAACTTTTTCTTAGGTTTTCTTCTCCAGTATCCATTCCAACTCTAAACAGACTAGGATAAATTTGCTATTTACAAGTCTATAAATAGGATTGTATATTATGAAGCAGAGACAGAGTAATTGACTAATAAATTTGAAACATGTAAATTAGTGACTTCTAAGTTTTTGGCAAACTCTGATGAGAGTCCATCCATTTTATGAAGAAAATAAGGTTTATCTTTTTTTAAAAGGTACATACATACAATGAAATAGCTGACATCCTAAAAATATCAAAAAAAGAGCTTGAAAACATTTAAGTAAGCAAATAAATGCTTAAAGACTGTATGCATAGAATGATTTCATTATTTGTAAGAACAATATAATTAAGGGTGTATAACTACAAAGGTAAACTCCAGGAGTTGGTGATGGACAGGGAGGCCTGGCGTGCTACGATTCATGGGGTTGCAGAGTCGGACACTGAGCAACTGAACTGAACTGAACTGCAAAGGAAAAAAGTTTACAAAGATATTATACCAAAATGTTAATGATGACTGTCTTTCATGATCATGACACCACGTGAAGAAAAAACTTAATGCATTTAGCATTAATAAATCATAGCTGCAAATTGTTAACATAGGCTAATTTGATGTGAGAATGACCAACCTTTATCAGACCATAATAACTGATTTTGTATATGACACGCATGCTTCATTTAATCCACCAAAAAATACTTATTGAACACTTATCATATGCCAACCACTAACACAGTGCTGGGGAGAAAGTGAGTGACAGAGACAAGGCTTCTGCCCTTCAATCTAGAAGACCTCAGACCTTGTTTAGGTAATTATCAGTAGGATGAATGATATGGAAAAGGGGTTTGCCTTTGCATCCTGAGTAAATCATCATAAATGTAAATAAAGAACTTCAAGAATAGGACTGCTCTTCATAGCATTATTTGAACAGTTTTAAAATGAGAAATAACCAAAATGTCTAACAATTTGCTATGCTGCTGCTAAGTCGCTTCAGTCGTGTCCGACTCTGTGCAACCCCATAGACAGCAGCCTACCAGGCTCCCCTGTCCTTGGGATTCTCCAGGCAAGAACACTGGAGTGGGTTGCCATTTCCTTCTCCAATGCATGAAAGTGAAAAATGAAAGTGAAGTTGCTCAGTCGTGTCCGATTCTAGCAACCCCAAGGACTGCAGCCCACCAGGCTCCTCCGTCCATGGGATTTTCCAGGAAAAAGTACTGGAGTGGGGTGCCATTGCCTTCTCCGGCAATTTGCTATATCCATATAAATATTATATAGAATCGTATTTAAAAAAAAAAAATCTACTGACAAGGGAAAGTATAGTTAATGATGAAAAACAAGTTTCCAAATAATAGGTACAATATAGTACCATTTCTATAAATATACAGAAATAATGTATACTTATGTGTATGTATAAAGTGAATATATTCATACCACATACATATAGACTACAAATATCTATCCACATATGCATAAAATCATCTCTTCTGGGTGGTGGGATACTAGTCATTATGGCTCATTTTCATTATCTGTGGCATTGATGTATTAGCAATGTTTCTGAATTAAAAACACTTTACTTTTGATATTTTTAAAAGCTATTATCATAATGACTGTTCCCAGAATAGTGCCAAGCCTAGAGCTGGCCTTCGATATAGGTTTAGAGAAGGCAGGAGTAAACTCATTCTGAGTGGAGACTGTATACAATCTAGCTATCTTCAAAGCCAGAAAATCTGGTAGGTAAACAAAGCAGATTAAAAAAAAGGAATGGGTTGCTTTGCGGGTGAAAATACAGATTAAGAGAACATGCCAGATAATCTAAAAATAGAAATGAATTTCAATCTTTTTTTTTCTTTTTTACCTGAGAATGTGTCTCGTTTTCTTGCAGTTGTGTTTTTAGTGTCTCCCATTCTGTGTTTAGTTTCTCCATTATTTTTTTAAAGGCATTTCTGCGAGTTGATAATACTGTTTTCTCCTGATGTAATTTCTACATAGATCCAAATGGAAGTAAATTAAAGGCTTTAGCAGGTATCTAGTAAATCAATTAAAATAGCATTTGACTTAAATAATTTCAATAATATTCTAATAAAATCCTACCAAGGCTAGAAAACCTGTTTGTAAAAATATTCTTCTAACTATAATAAGCTAAATTGTGTTGTTGTTGTTTAGTCTCTAAGTTGTGTTCACTCTTGCAACCCCATAAACTGTTGCCCACAAGGCTTTTCTGTCCATGGGATTTCCAGGCAAGAATACTGGAGTGGGTTTCCATTTCCTTCTCCAGGGGATCTTTCCAACCCAGGGATCAAACCTGAGTCTGGTGGATCCTGGCCGGTGGATTCTCTAACTGCTGCGTCACTGGGGAAGTCTATAATAAGCCAAATTAACATTAACAATATAAATAATAACTTATTAGGGCTGACTTATGTGTTTGTACTCCACCAGGTTTACTTTAAGTTAATGTAAATGGCAAAGAAAAGCCACTGAGAAGTCTTAAGTAGAGAAATATCATAATCAAATTTGCATTTAACAAAGTTTATATTTGTTGAAGGGCTTCCCAGGTAATGAAGTGGTAAAGAACCTGCCTGCCAATGCAGGAGATGAAAGAGATGCAACTTTGATCTCTGGGTTGGGAAGATCCCCTGGAGTAGGAAATGGCAACCTGTTCCAGTATTCTTACTTACAAAATTCCATAGACAGAGGAGCCTGCTGGTCTATAATCCATGGGGTCTCAAAGAGTCAGTAATGACTGAGGACACAATTATTATATTTGTTGAAGTACTCTATCCCTTGCTTTTCAATTTTTGTCTTTTGTTTTGAAATTCACTCTAAATTCCTACTTTGTATATAAACATCTTTATTTTTTCCTTATATATCAAGTAATCAACTGAAAATAAACTTACGAAGTTTTAAAAACATATATTATTAAATTTAATCAAGAAAAACAATTTGAATTACAATTTCATAGCATTGTTACCATTTACCTTTTTCTTTTCTTCACCTGATGATTTTAAAGCTGCCAAATCATTATATGTCTCTAGATCAGTTATCATTTGCTTAATTTTATTTTTTAGAGACTGTTGTTCCTCAGTCATTTTACTTTCTAGAAGGTCCATTTTTTGTAGATCCAACTGTAGCCTCTGACTGTCTGAAATGTAGGAAAATTCAAAGGCCATACTTAGTTGAAACTTTAGTTCTTTCACAAAAGGAAATTAAATCACTAAACATCATGGTTTACAAGAGTGTCTGCACCAGAAACATGTTCATTGTAACCATGAAGACAACGTAAGTTTTTAAAAAATTATTCACCCTCTAGGTAACCAACATAACCTGATATGTATTAATCACATTTGTCTCCATACTCATATAAACATACAAGAACACATATAGTTCTTTTTCTTACTTCATAATTAACATATAAGATAAATATTCATTATTTTTAGTATGTGCATGACATACATACACAGTTATGTGGGGGGAAAAGCAAGTTATGAAACATTATGAGCAAAATTTTATAATTACATATATAGTCAATTCTCATTATGTGTGGTAGTTATATTCTGTAAAATCACTGTACACACTGAGTTAGCAAGCATTTAACCCCTATGGGAAATACAGAGTTAGTTTCTGTGAGCCTCTGACAATATTTTTATCAAGAAACTAATATATAACTTTGCTTTATGTATATTTCTCTTCAAATATACTTTATTTAATATATACTATTAAGTTGTTAAGACTGAACTAAAGGCCAACCATGAACTATGCCTCTACAAAGCTTATTCTAACAGACATACTTTCACTGTAAGGCATATCACAGCCTTCTGCTTAGAAACACTTGTCAACACTTCAGCACTATACTTGGAGGCCATTTTCAATGGGAAAAGCACGAACAAAAATACATAAAAATGTGACATTTTAAAAAGTGACATTAAATAATGTACCATGAAAAGAATGCTTGTAAGTATGTGAACTAAACCAAGAGGCATAGTGTTGCCTTATTCAACCTCCACTGAGAACTTGAGCATTCAAATTTTTTACCTCTGCACGTGTTCACAAATGACCATGAAAGTACTGCAAATATGAATTTGAAATACAAATACAAATTAATTTGAAATACAAATTAATTTTAGTGAGAAAGCAAATTTACAAATACAGAATCCATGAATAACGATGACTGCACATTTGTGTGTGTGTATGGGTGTGTGGTGTGTGTGTTTCTTTCTTTCAAAAGTACTGAGCATCTACTATGTACCAGGTGCTGATGGAAATCAACAGAGACACTTTTCACTCAAGAAGCTATATTCTAGAGGTTAAATCAGAAAATTAAAGAAGCATTTATAGTAAACTGGATAACTACTATGAAAAGATTACAGGATACAGGATATCTTCTACTATGAAAAGATAAAGGATATTGGTCAAAAGAATTCTCTAAAGCTATGCCTTTTAACTGTTGCCTTAAGCATTAGGAATCAGCCACACAAAGGAAAAAGTGAGTTTCCAGAGAAAATAATCACCATGTGCAAAAATGTCTAGAGGTGAGAGAGCACAGTATTTCTGAGCAAATAACAGAAGTTTGGTATGCCTGGAACCCACAGTTTGAAATGGGTGGTGGTAAGAGATAAAATGGAAAAGTTGAAGGATAAGTTCATGAAGGGCTTAAGTCAAGATAGGGAACTGGGACTTTATGCTAAGGGCCATGGCAAGTCATCAATGAGTTTCAAATCAGAGAGTGACATGCTTAAATTTTAGAAAGTTCACTCTGGTTGCCCCATGGACAGTGAATTGAAACAGCATAACTATGTTTAAGAAGACCAGTTGATTCAGTGATCTAGGCAAGAAATCTTACACTGCTGAGAATTTTTTTTTCATGTGCCAGGCAAATAGAAAGGCATGGAGGATACAGCAATGAACAAAGAACTTACAGTTCAGTGGAAGAATGCTATACATATATTTGATAAAATATACAATTAGTGAAAGTGAAAGTCACTCAGTCGTGGCCGACTCTTCGCAACCCCATAGGCTATACAGTCCATGGAATTCTCCAGGCCAGAATACCGGAGTGGGTAGCCTTTCCCTTCTCCAGAGGATCTTCCCAACCCAGGGATCGAACCCAGGTCTCCTGCATTGCAGGTGGATTCTTTATCAGCTGAGCCACAAAGGAAACCCAAGAATATTGGAGTAGATAGCCTAACCCTTCTCCAGAGGATCTTCCCGACCCAGGACCCAGGGGTCTCCTGCCAGATAAAAATACTTGTGGAAACAAAGCAGGAGAGATCTGGAGGGACTAAGAAACATGAGGGATTTGGGATTAACAAACAGGCAATCGACCAAATACAGTGGTTGAGTGAAAGAAGTCAGTGCAGAATCCCACTTCCAAATTGAATAAATGAGTGTATGGGAGGGTAGGCAGAAAGAGATAAAATTTTTGTCTGTAGGAGGGAGAGATGATACATTGAAAGCGATTTAGGATTTGTTCAGTTTGAGAAACCTCAAAAACATCCAAATAAAGATAAGTAAATATGCCCATATAGAGAAATATGGGTTGAAAGCCCAGAGAAAAATGTGAGATCAGAAGATACAGTTTCTAAAACCATCAGCACAGACATGGCACCTGAAGCTATAGGAGTGGCTGAAATCATCAAGAGAAAAGGATTCATGACTGCACTTACAAAAATACCAAATTTTTAAAGACTAAATTAACATGAAGGATCCATATAGAATAAGAAGTGACCAAAGAAATAAAAGAAAAATCAGAAGTCATGGGGAAAAAACATTTCAAGAATAAAGGAGTGGATTGTAGTGCAGAATATTAGAGGTTTTTTTTTTTAAGATAGCAAAATATGTGTTGCATTTACTGACCAGCAGAACCTAGGTATATACCTCCTGAGAATAGATTTTTTTTTTTTATAGAAAGAAATGGAACCAAGAGTGAGATGATTTTAAGAAATTTGGCTGTGAAACCTTTGAAAGAGAGGAATAGCTGGGCAGAGAATACTTGGGAAACGTTTTTTTCCCCCAAGATGTGATAAAATACAGAAAAAAGACTAAAAGAATACCAAAATTTTAATAGTAATAAACTTCTGATAGTAGGATTATATTTTTAATTTTTATTTATGCTTGCTTATATCTCTCCTAAATCCTCTATAATGACTATGAATTACATTTATAACCAGAAAATAGTATTTTAAAAAATTCTATTCTGGTAGGATTAAATATTAATAATACCTACTTTCTCTATTTCAGAGACTTAACTTTGTGACGCTGGCTTTAAAAGTCTCTTTTTTAAAGGGAAAAGAAGGAAACCAATATTACTGAGAACCTGGAACGTACCTTGCTTTATATCTGATTTACTTTTCATAACAGCCCTGAGACAGGGTGGAAGGGGTAAATGTTACTATATAAGGAAACTACTGAAGGTAAAAGGAGAAAGGGGAGGTAGAGGATGAGATGATTAGACAGCATCACCATCAATGAACATGAATTTGAGCAAATTCCTGGAGATACTGGAGGACAGGGGAGCCTGGCATGCTACAGTCCATTGGGATGCAGAGTCAGACATGAGTTAGCTACTGAATAACAACAAGAAGCTTAGAAAGGTAACTGCCCAAGGTCAACAACCAGTCAAGCTTTGGTGCTGAGTGATATCATCATCTTTATGAAATATTCATTTTTAAGATAACAAATATGACTTTATGACCCAAAACGCCTCTATGAGCTACAGTGAGCTAAGGAAAGAAGAACAGTAATACCTGACCAATTTGCTACTTCAGGCTTCTTTCCCCAGGCATCATACATTGTTCTGGAAATTTTATTTCAGCTAAGTCAAAAACAGATACTAAAATGGAACTGAAATGCATGTCCTGTATATCAAGATGAAGAAATCTGAATTCAAACCTCCCTTAACCAGTTTCCTCTCTCCTGTATTGCCAGAGACTGGCATGGGAATAATCTGCTACATACTGTAGTCACTTATTTGTAGAGGCATACAGTGATACAGTTTCATAGAATAGTTTATGTTCACCTTTCCTCTGTTTTCAAGTAGGAATATGAATACCCTCCACCCAAAAATATAGTGGTATTTCAGAGCTGTTGTTGTTCAGTTGCTCAGTCATGCAACTCTTTGCAGCCCCATGGACTGATAGTATGCCAGACTTCCCTGTCCATCACCAACTCCCGGAGTTTACCCAAACTCATGTCCATTGAGTCAATGATGCCATCCAACCATCTCATCTTCTGTTATCCCCTTCTCCTCCTGCCTTCAATCTTTCCCAGCATCAGGGTCTTTTCCATTGAGTCAGCTCTTCACATCAAGTGGCCAAAGAACTGGAGCTTCACCTTCAGCATCAGTCATTCCAATGAATATTCAGGACTGATTTCCTTTACTGGTTTCATCTCCTTGCAGGCCAAGGGACTCTTAAGAGTCTTCTCCAACACCACAACTCAAAAGCATCAATCCTTCGGCACTCAACCTTCTTTATGATCCAACTCTTACATCCATACATGACTACTGGAAAAACCATAGCTTTGACTAGATGGACCTTTGTCAGTAATGTCTCTGCTTTTTAATACACTATAGTATAGGTTTGTCATAGCTTTTCTTCCAAGGAGCAAGTTTAATTTCATGGCTAGAGTCACCATCTGCAGTGATTTTGGAGCCCAGGAAAATACTCTGTCACTGTTTCCATTGTTTCCCCATCTATCTGACATGAAGTGATGAGACTGAATGGCATGATCTTTGTTTCTTGAATGTTGAGTTTTAAGCCAGCTTTTCCCCTCCCCTCTTTCACCTTCATCACGAGGCTCTTTAGTTCCTCTTCACTTTCTGCATAAGGGTGGTGTCATCTGCATATTTGATGTTACTGATATTTCTCCCGGCAATCTTGATTCCAGTTTGTCCTTCATCCAGCCCGGCATTTCACATGATGTACTCCGCACAGAAGTTAAATAAGCAGGATGACAATATACAGTCTTGACATACTCCTTTCCCAATTTGGAATCAGTCAGTTGTTCCATGTCTAGTTCTAAATACTGCCTCTTGACCTGCATAGTTTCTCAGGAAGTAGGCAAGGTGGTCTGGTATTCCCATTTCTTGAAGAATTTTCCAGTTTGTTGTGATCCACACAAAGGCTTTAGCATAGGGAATGAAGTAGAAGTAGATGTTTTTCTATAATTCTCTTGCTTTTTCTATGACTCAACAGATATTAGCAATTTGATCTCTGGCTCCTCTGCCTTTTCTAAATCCAGCTTGTACATCTGGTAATTCTTGGTTCATGCACTGTTGAAGCCTAGCTTGTACGATTTTGAGCATTACTTTGCTAGCATGTGAAATGAATGCAATTGTGCAGTAGTTTGAACATTCTTTGGCACTGCCTTTCCTTGGGATTATTTCAGAATATCAAAAGCCGAACACAACATCTTGCTAAAATAATATTTAGGGACAGAAGATTTTTATATTAAAAGTAACATATTTCAGAGTAAAATACAAAACTCATAATGACTGGGATGTATCATTCCCTGTATATACATATTATTTTTCTCTGGCTCCTTTTATTGTTTACTGTTTATTGTTGCATTTCAGCAGTCATGATGATGTGCTTAGGTGAGCAGTTTTTATATTAACCCGTTTGGGGTTTGAAGGGCTTCTTCAGTTCAGTTCAGTTGGTCAGTCATGTCCAACTCTTTGCAACCCCATGAAGCACAGCACACCAGGCCTCCCTGTCTATCACCAACTCCCGGAGTTTACCCAAACTCATGTCCATTGAGTCAGTGATGCCATCCAACCATCTCATCCTCTGTTGTCCCCTTCTCCTCCTGCCCTCAATCCTTCCCAGCATCAGGGTCTTTTCAAATGAGTCAGCTCTTTGCATTAGGTGGCCAAAGTATTGGATTTTCAGCTTTAACATCAGTCCTTCCAATGAACACCCAGGACTATTCTCCTTTAGGATTGACTGGCTGGATCTCCTTGCAGTCCAAGGGACTCTCAAGAGTCTTCTCCAACACCACAGTTCAAAAGCATCAATTCTTCCATGCTCAGCTTTCTTCACAGTCCAACTCTCACATCTATACATGACTACTGGAAAAACCATACTTTGACTAGATGGACCTTTGTTGACAAAGTAATGTCTCTGCTTTTTAATTTGCTGTCTCGGTTGGTCATAAATTTCCTTCCAAGGAGTAAGTGTCTTTTAATTTCATGGCTGCAAAAACCATCTGCAGTGATTTTGGAGCCCCCCAAAATAAAGTCATCCACTGTTTCCACTGTTTACCCATCTATTTGCCATGAAGTGATGGGACCAGATGCCATGATCTTAGTTTTCTGAATGTTGAGTTTTAAGCTAACTTTTTCACTCTCCTCTTTCACTTTCATCAAGAGGCTCTTTAGTTCTTCTTCACTTTCTGCCATAAGGGTGGTGTCATCTGCATATCTGAGATTATTGATATTTCTCCCGGCAATCTTGATTTCAGCTTGTGCCTCATCCAGTCCAGCATTTCACATGATGTACTCTGCATATAAGTTAAATAAGCAGGGTGACAATATACAGCCTTGATGTACTCCTTTTCCTATTTGGAACCAGTCTGTTGTTCCATGTCCAGTTCTAACTGTTGCTTCTTGACCTAGGTCTGTACAATTTTTTTCATCAAATTCAGAAAAATTTCAGCCATTTTCCAACTATCTTTTCTCTCCCATTCTCTGTCCCTCTTTTCTTTTTGGGACTCCAATTACATGTAAGTTAGACTGCTTGAAATTGTCCCACAGATCATGAAGGCTCTACTCTTTTTTTTTCTTCTTCAGGTTAGTTAATTTCTATTTATTTATCTTTTCAGTTCACTGATTCTTTTTCCCAATTGTCTTCTATCTTCTGTTACGATCAGTGATTTTTTTCATTTTAGTTGTATTTTCAACTCTAGAATTTTCAGTTGGTTCTTTTTTTGTTATTTTCATTTCTTTGTGGGATTCTCTACCTGTTCATTTATTATGATTTTATTTCCCTCAAGCCCTTAAATATGCTTATAACTCTTAAAGTCCTTTTCATTTTAATATCTGGATTATCTCAGGTTCAGTATATAGTGACTAATTTTTCTCTTGACTTATATTTTCTTCTTTCTTTACATTATTAAATTTTTATGGTATAATGGACATTTTAAATGATGTTAGAGACTCCATATTCTGTTCCTTTGAAGAGTGTTGATTTATATTATAAATGAACAATTAACTTTGCCGAAATTAATAAAACTCTAAACTTTTCTCCTTTGGAGTACATAGCATTGGAAATCTCTGCATTCAGTTCTTTCAAATTCCGCTTTTCCCTTAAGTAACATGAAGTCTACTCTATGCATATACATTTCAGCAGCCAGATAAGTATCTGGTTGGCATTTATACACAGATTTCTGGCACTTCTTACCAGGATGTCTCTCTTATACAGGGCAGGCAATGGGTAAGTAAGTTGGTTTTTTCATGTAAGATTTATCAAAATTTACTTGGAATTAATTATTATTATCTATACAGATTCAGAGACATTACTTTGCCAACAAAGGTCCGTCTAGTCAAGGCTATGGTTTTTCCTGTGGTCATGTATGGACGTGAGAGTTGGACTGTGAAGAAGGCTGAGCACCGAAGAATTGATGCTTTTGAACTGTGGTGTTGGAGAAGACTCTTGGGAGTCCCTTGGACTGCAAGGAGATCCAACCAGTCCATTCTGAAGGAGATCAGCCCTGGGATTTCTTTGGAAGGGATGATGCTGAAGCTGAAAGTCCAGTACTTTGGCCACCTCATGCGAAGAGTTGACTCATTGGAAAAGACTCTGATACTGGGAGGGATTGGGGGCAGGAGGAGAAGGGGACAACAGAGGATGAGATGGCTGGATGGCATCACTGACTCAACGGACGTGAGTCTGAGTGAACTCCGGGAGTTGGTGATGGACAGGGAGGCCTGGCGTGCTGCGATTCATGGGGTCGCAAAGAGTCAGACACGATTGAGTGACTGATCTGATCTGATCCAGATTCCCTAATAAAAAATTAAATACAAAGCTGCTATTACACCTTTCTCTACTACCTAAAAAATCAGAAAGATTAAAATATACCTGGAAGGTGACATCATAATAAAAATATGTTCAAGAATTGAGTGACTCATAGCTTATTATTACGACAAAATCACACAGGATATTAAATATCAAACAGTAAAAAAAAAAAAAAAAAAGGCTTCAGAAGACATTGATTTAAGAAAGAAGGTTGTTACCAACCACATTTGTCCTAAGTTGGTATAATTAAATGTGAACATTTCCTCTGTCCCTTTAAAGAATCTAAAGGCTCAATAATATTGACATTTGTTATTTTATAAGATACACATGGACTTAAGTGTTGTTGAGAGGGCTTTCGTTTTGTTGGATTAACATTTCTACTAGGGTTGGAAATAGTTAAGATGAGAATCAAAGCACTGAATCAAAGTCACTGAGGCTTATGGTGTTCCAATGTTCCAAATAGGAAATGTACTTAGTTTGTATATTTTGACTGTTCAGTAAAAAGCTATATAAATCTAACTACAAGTTTAATTTAAAGATATATTAGGGAAATACACTTAAAAACTACATATACTGCTTTTCCTAGAGAAAGGGAGAAAATGGTTGGTTGGTATAAAGTTTATCTTCCTTTAACAGCAGGTCCCCATGAAAAGCTAAAACCTTCTCCAAGAGAAGAGACAGGAAGAGGATGCAGACTAGTTCCTTCTGATATGCTATGAAGTTGAAAAGTTTACCAAGCAGTGTGTACATAGTAGCAAAATCTCAGAAGGAGCCACTTTGACCTGGGGAAATGTTCCTGAAATATTCTGCCATCAGAGCATTTGTTTATTCTCTGGCGTTTCCTTTCCAAAAATATAAATAAAAACTATTGCTGACAGGTTCCTTGCCTCTTCACTCATGCAGTTTATCAGTGCTTCTTTATCTTTTTTTTTTCATTGTTGTCCCCCAAAGGAGCCGTTTGTAGACTACTGTTTTCCTAGTCACCTCCCATGAAGTTTTTATATTACAGATGTATATCTGTTTATGTACAATGACCCTTTGGAGGGCCACAAACCATTATAATTAGTGTCTAAAATATTTTTTTTACCTTCCTCCCAAGAAGTAATTTTCCCCCTTGGGAGTGATTTGCCCCATTAAGAAACATAGAGTACACCAAGAAAATTAGGTGAGTTCCAATTATAACTTCAAGGGCCAAAGGAAGGCAGTTCACAAAAAGGGGATGTAAAATTCATTATCTCTGAAAGCTGAATCATAATATTCTAAACCTCTTATGGTGATCTCCAGATAGAAGTTTCTTATTGGGGATGATGTTAAGGAACAATAAAAAAAACAATGTATATGCATGGGTTAAAATAGCACTTGAAAACATCTGAGTACAATACTGCTATATTAATATTTAGAATGGATAACCAACAAGGACCTACTGTATAGTACATGGAACTCTGCTCCCTCCTGGATGGGAGGGGAGTTTGGGGAGAATGGATACACGTATCTGTATGGCTGAGTTCCTTCTCTGTTCACCTGAAACTATCACAACATTGTTAACTGGCTATACCCCAATACAAAATAAAAAGTTTTTTAAAAAAAGTGAGCACAGAAAATGAAATTAATTGTAGGGGTCAGATAATTCAAGCTTTAAAAGGGAAATTTTCAGTAAAATCCTTATCAGTAATAAACTGGATTTTTATCTCCACTGAAACTAGTTCTCATTTTTTTTATTAACTAGGCTTTTAAAAGAAACGTAAATACAAAATATAAAAATATGAAAGGAACACAAAGTTATAATTACTGAACTCATTTGCTAGTTCTGATATTTACTCTTTAAAAAATGTATGTTTCTTATATAAAGATAGCTTAAAGGAGGCAAAAACTTGTTGAATTAATACTGACCTTAGATAATAAAAAATTTTAAACTATGGCCTAAAACACAACATAAAAATTTCTTAGATGAAATAATTAAACATAAAATACTTCAGCTTATGAAAAAAAGAAAATAAAGGTGTAAAAATATTCATAGTTGTATACATCCAAAACAGCTGAAAGACGATTGTGAAGAGATATTTGTATACTCATGTTCATTGAAGTATGATTCACAATAGCCTTCAGGTAGAAACAACCTAAATGTCAACAAATGAATGAATAATGAAAATGTGGTAGTTACGACAGCACAGAATATTTTTCAGCCTTCAAAAAAAGGAAATCCTGCCACATGTCACAACACAGATGAACTCTGAGAACCATGACAAATGAACTAAACCAGTAACACAAAGTCAAATACGCATGTTACCACTTGTAACACAGTCAAACAGAAAGTAGACTATGGTTAGCTGGGGCACAGGAGGAGGAGAAAATGCAGAGCTGCTGTTCAATGCGTATAAATACCACTTTTGCAAGATGAGTATGTTCTAGATATCTGTCACATAACAATGTATAGATAATTTACTATACTGTATACTTACAGGATGGTAAATTTTATGTGCTTTTTACACTGGGTTAAACAAAATATATTATTAAAAGTCACCTCTTTTTTACTTTTTTAATGTGGCTACTAGGAAATTTAAATTATATTTGTGGCTAGCATTACATTTCTTTCAGACAGTGCTGCTCTAATCTCATGGTAGTCATAATAACTGAAACTAATTATAATTAAAATAGTGCCACCTGCAGGACCTCTCCTAATTACCCAAGACCAGGGGGATATGAGCCCTGTGTACCTCCACTGCTCTTTATGCTTATATCATAGTACTGTTTCATTATATTTCAATTATTTCTCATTCTACCAGATTGAAAAATTTCTTGAAGAAATAGACTGGATTAAAAAAAAAATTTGTTGTTGTTCAGTTGCTCAGTTGGGTCTGACTCTTTGCAACCCCATGGACTGCAGCATTCCAGACTTCCCTGTCCTTCACTACTTCCCGGAATTTGCTCAAACTCATGTCCATTGAGTTGGTGATACCATCCAACCATCTCATCCTCTGTCATCCCCTTTTCCTCCTGCTTTCGACCCCAGCATCAGGATATTTGCCAATAAGTTGGGTCTTCGCATCAGGTGGCCAAAGAATTGTAGCTTCAGCTTCAACATCAGTCCTTCCAGTGAATACTGAGGGTTGATTTCCTTCAGGATTGACTGATTCAAAGGCATTGATTCTTTGGCACTCTGCCTTTTTTACTGTCCAGCTCTCACATCCATACATGACTACTGGAAAAGCGATAGCTTTGACTAGATGGACCTTAGTTGGCAAAGTAGTCTCTGCTTTTTAACACTCTGTCTGGGTTAGTCAACAGCTTTTCTTCCAAGGAGCACGTGTCTTTTAATCTCCTGATTGCAGTTGCCATCCACAGTGATTTTAGAGCCCAAGAAAATAAAGTCTATCACTGTTTTCATTGTTTCCCCATCTATTTGACATGAAGTGATGGGACCAGATGCCATGATCTTCATTTTTTGAATGTTGAGTGTTAAGCCAGCTTTTTCCCTCTCCTCTTTTACTTTCAACAAGAGGTTCTTTAGTTCCCCTTAGCTTTCTGTCATTAGAGTGGTGTCATCTGCCTATCTGAGATTATTGATATTTCTCCCGGCAATCTTGATTCCAGCTTGTGCTTCATCCAGCCTGGCATTTTGCATGATATACTCTGCATAACTGTTAAATAAGCAGTGTGACAATATACAGCCTTGACGTACTTCCTTCCCAATTTAGAACCAGTCTGCTGCTCCATGTCCAGTTCTAACTATTGCTTCTTGACCTACAGACAGGTTTCTCAGGAGGCAGGTAAGGTAGTCTGGTATTCCCATTTCTTTTAGAATATTTCATACTTTGTTGTGATCCACACAGTCAAAGGCTTTAGCATAGTCAATAAAGCTGAAGTAGATGTTTTTCTGGAATTCTCCTGGTTTTTCTGTGTTGTGCTGTGCTTAGTCATTCAGTTGTGTCTGACTCTTTGTGACTCCATGGACCATAGCTCACCAGGCTCCTCTGTCCATGGGGCTTCTCCAGGCAAGAATACTGGAATGGATTGCCATGCCCTCCTCTAGGGGATATTCCCAACCCAGGGATTGAACCCAGGTCTCCTACATTGCAGGTGGATGCTATACCGTCTGAGCGACCAGAAAAGGCCATGCATATGGAGTGGGTAGCCTATTCCTTCTTCAGGGATCTTCCTGAGACAGGAATCAAACTGGGGTCTCCTGCATTTGAACCAACGGATGTTGGCAATTTGATCTCTGCTTCCTCTGCCTTTTCTAAATCCAGCTTGAACATCTGGAAGTTCTCGGTTCACATACTATTGAAGCCTAGCTTGAAGGATTTTAAGCATTACCTTGCTGGCATGGGAATTAATGCAATTGTGCAGTAGTTTGAACATATTTTTGGCATTGCCCTTCTTTGGGATTAGAATGAAAAGTGACCTTTTCCAGTCCTGAGGCCACTACTGAGTTTTCCAAATTTGCTCACCTAGATAAGCATGATGGTCTTATCCCTCACCTAGAGCCAAACATCCTGGAGTGTGAAGTCAAACAAAGCTAGTAGAGGTGAAGGAATTCCAGCTGAGCCATTTCAAGTCCTAAAAATTTCTGTATACCCAAATTATAGCAAAGGCACAGAGCAAATATTCAATAAATGTTAAATGAATGAGAATATGCCAATGAATTACTATGAAGTGGATATGAAAGGTCACACAAAATTCTGAGCCTATGAATGACTGCAGCAATAGGCAATCATAAATTATATCCACAGTCTTTAAAAAAAATTAAGGAGAATAACAGATTTTTAAAGTTCCAATTTGTTACAGAAAAAAAGGATATTAAAATCTACAGTTTTCTCACCTGAAGTCAGATTCCTAGCCGTACTCTGTGATTTCTGCATTTCAGTAGATTTAAAATTGAGATCATCCTGCATCATTTTCAGCTCTTGATTGGTGATAGAGGATATCTGTTTCATACGATTTATATTCTGTATTTGCAGAGACATAAAAGTGGAAAAAATTCCATTAATTTAACTTTCCAATAAAACTCTTAAAAATGCTGCTAAAGGACTGGATGTTTTGAAATAAATCATTCATTACATATATATATTTTATAAAAGAAAACATGATATTCAAAGTCAGATTTCTCAGTAAGGAGAGGTTAAATTAAAATTCAGAATTGTTTCTTTTATATTTGCTTTATTTCACTGTAGAAAGATTCAACAATGCTATTATAGGAACTAATTGGATTTTAAAAACACTTAGAATATTGAAAAGAGATCAGGTATTTTTTCTCCTATGGTACCACACAATAGTAGCTGCTCAATAAACATTTTTTGAGGAATCAAGATATTCATTAGGTATCCTGTGCTCTTATGTAATAGTGAACATTTGCGGTTTTTGAGCTGTATTTTTAAGGTAACCACAGTAAAAATAATGAGGACAGTAAGACTGGCACATGGCACTTACTCGACTGCTGTGCTCCAAAAGCGAAACAATGCTGGCTTCTATCTGTGCCTTCCTTTCCAGTTCCTGGTTCTTAGTGTCCTCAAAAGTCTCAATAAAAGCTGTCGATTGAAAAATATGATGAAAGGCTACTGTTGGTATAACTAAACACTATATAAGCTCTGATTTGTAGGTCTGAGGAATACTTTTTAGAAGTTCAAAGCAAATTTTTAACTATCACTTTAATTTTTTAACCCAAGGGTAATTAAATTACTCAATAAGAACATTTCTACATACTTTCAATCTTTTAAAGTTTAACTATTATGATCTTAATACAAATACACTAAATATTTATAAATGCAGGCTCAGAAGCAACAGCTGATAAGATGGACATGAGAAAAATTCCTATGGTTTTACACTAGTATCTCATTGATACAGCTACAATTATTAACATGTGTAACTGGCCACTAACTTTACTTCTGAAAATACTACTATACCTTTTTTACCTGAAAATTGAGCATTTTCCTTGTAATGCCAAAATAGTCTCAATTGAATAAGTTTAGTGATTTATTCAGATTATAAATAAATATTCTAAGACATCATTCTTTTTCTTCTCTAATATAAAATTAGTATATAATTTGCTCTTATTAACATTCTTAAAATATTTCTATGGATCTTCCAAAAATTAAAATAATTTTACTATTTGCATGAAACAACAAATTAATTTTGAGGTAGTTTTTGGTACTTGTTGAAATTTTTAAAGTAGTCTTGCTGCTACTGCTGCTGCTGCTGCTAAGTCGCTTCAGTCGTGTCCGATTCTGTGCGACCCCATAGATGGCAGCCCACCAGGCTCCCCCATCCCTGGGATTCTCCAGGCAAGAACACTTGAGTGGGTTGCCATTTCCTTCTCCAATGCATGAAAGTGAGAAGTGAAAGTGAAGTCGCTCAGTTGTGTCCGACTCTTTGCGACCCCATGGACTGCAGCCTACCAGCCTCCTCCGTCCATGGGATTTTCCAGGCAAGAGTACTGGAGTGGGGTGCCACTGCCTTCTCCGAAAGTAGTCTTGGGATATTGCTAAACCAGAGTTGGCCGTTACTGATTTATAACATGCTTCTATGAAGGTAACAAATGACATCAGACTTACAAAAATGTCAAATTCTAGAAAAATGATAATTTAAAAGAGACTAGTAATCATTAATATAGTAAATTTTTATAAACTTTTGAATGTACAACATAACTTAAAGTCACCATCTATTTACAAAGTTAAAATTCAGATTAAAAAAAAAAAAAGTGAATGAGAAGCCACAACAGAAGTTTCAGTTAGTGACAGAACCAAGAAACAAAATCAGAGATGAGGGCTAATATATAACGAGTTAGGTATTATGAAAAGTGTAAAAAAGGTGAAAGATATTAAGGGTAAAGCATGTAAAAGAGAACATCCAATGTTCAATCAACGAGTGGTCTATAGACTCTCTATACAGACTATAAACGTAAATACTAGCTTTTGTATCCCTAACATACAATCGTACACACGTATACACATGTACAAAATCTTTCTCTAATTCTCTACCCATCCCTAAACTACGTTAGATATTTAGTAATACTTCAAGTCAAATGCTTTGAATGTCCACACTTCTGCACTTATTATTAGTCACTGTATCTTCCCAAAGTGAGATCTCTGATTTAGTATAAATGAACAACTATCTGAGAATATATTTTCACATCTCTAAGATTATCACTTACTGTCCATATTTTCCTCCCTCTTTTTTAGCTCCTTGTACTTCTGATTCATTTCACCTACAAGCAATAAAAGAAAATAACATTAATTAAAAACTCCAGTTACAGTACTCAAAATTAGAAATATCTCTTAGGTTCTCTATATGCTATTAGTCATTACATATTCAGAGTTTAATATTAATGTTCAATTAGGTGAGATTCATTTAAATTGATTTTATTTTAAAAGTTATATATTTATATGCTTGACAACTTGGTAAAAAACAATCTCCTTAGTGGAAAGAACTGAAAAGGTCTCCAAAGGTTCTCTATTTTAGTTCCAATTTCAACCTACACATGAACACACCGGTGATGGGAAATATACACTCCCACAGAAGTTCATCTCATCTCTGAATAGCTCACAACAGCAAACAAAATAGCAGGGTTAGTGTCCTCACAGAACTTAAAGTCTAAGGATTTAACAATTTATGGATGTGAGAGTTGGACTGTGAAGAAGGCTGAGTGCCGAAGAATTGATGCTTTTGAACTGTGGTGTTGGAGAAGACTCTGGAGAGTCCCTTGGACTGCAAGGAGATCCAACCAGTCCATTCTATAGGAGATCAGCCCTGGGATTTCTTTGGAAGGAATGATGCTAAAGCTGAAACTCCAGTACGCTGGCCACCTCATGCGAAGAGTTGACTCATTGGAAAAGACTCTGATGCTGGGAGGGATTGGGGGCAGGAGGAGAAGGGGATGACAGAGGATGAGATGGCTGGATGGAATCACTGACTCGATGGACATGAGTTTGGGTAAACTCCGGGAGTTGGTGATGGACAAGGAGGCCTGGCTGCAGTTCATGGAGTTGCGAAGAGTCGGACACAACTGAGCAACTGAACTGAACTGAACTGAAGTGCTATTAGATGAAAGTAAAGGATATTACAGCAGTACACAGCAAAGACAATCTAGTTTGGGGATTCAGGAAATTTTTCTCTAAAGAAGTAATATTTAACATGTGTGCATTATAAAGAAAGGATGAATAGCAGTTACTGGGTCAAATTATAGAAGAAGTTCAAAATCAAAGCATTATAAGTACTGAAATTTAAAAGTGAGGATGAATATGGTAGCACAAAGAACTGAAAGAGAATATGAAGAGAAAAAGTGGTACAAAAATGAGATAGGAGAGGGTGGGATGAATTAAGAGAGTAGCATTGACATACATATACCACCATGTGTAAAACAGATATCCATTGGGAAACTGCTGCATAGTATGGGGAGAGCTCAGCTCGGTGCTCTATGATGACCAAGAGGGGTGGCATGGGGGAGGTTGAGAGGGAGGCTCAAGAGGGAGGGGATATTTGTATACTTACAGCTGATTCACACTGTTGTACAGGAGAAACTAATACAAATTGTAAAGCAATTATACTCCCATTAAAAAAAAAAAGATGAGGTAGGTTATGAGAGACCTTACATGGAATATGTTATAAACATTTGGATTTTCTCCTAAGGACAATGGTAAGACTATTGAAGAATTTTAAGAAGAGGAATAAAATTATCAATTTGCATTTCTGAAAAATATTTCTGATCAGGAGAATAAAAGATTGGAGACAGTAAGACCAGTTAGGAGGTTGTCACAATGACCCAGTTAACAGATGAAGACTGACCAGTGGCAATTAGGATATAAGGTAGAGATTTTTTTTTTTTTTTTTTTTGAGACATTTAAGAGCTAGAGTGAATTGATTGTGGTGAGGGTTGGAGATGGAGAACTCAAGTATGACTCCCAGGTTTCTGTCTTGGGCAACTGAGGACATTGTCGTATTAGTTACTTAAAGAAAGAAAAAAGTAAGCCGAGGAAGAAGTTGCTTTAAGTAATTCTAGACAAGTTGTATTTAATATATGTGAAACACATGATTACAAGGGCAAAAATCCAAGACCCAAACACAAGGACAAAATTTGACACTTTATAGCTGCATGAAGGGATCATTAGTAAAACTAGATCATGATTATTTTAGAAAAACAGGATTTTTAGTATAACAAAAATTGAGATTTGGAGGCCCAGGGCCATTTTCCTCAACTAGTAAGATGGCTGCAGTCCTGTGCTCCCAGGATCCCAGGTAGAGAAAATAGAATAGATTTGTGCTTGCTCCAGTCTTCAGTTTCTTCATTAAAGTCATTTGGTTCTCAGCATTCTGGAAAAGCTAAGGAATTTTACTAAGATGATGCCCAGCAAAGATGGAGAGAATAAGAGATTTCTAAGGGGGCTCCTGGTAAGAAGCTGACATTTAGAACGACTTTCAGAAGAAGGATTCGAAGAGAATGGGGGAATCAACAGTTAAAGACTAGAGGCTAAAAACCGACTGGTCAGCCTGTGTTCTACATAGCCTCCTATTAAGTATACCGTTTTGCCAGGTGCCAACTAAAAGAGCAATAACGCTAGGGAGTGAAGTAGATAGAGTAGAGCCCCTAATTACATGGCACCGATAAATTTCCACTTGTATACTTGCTTGGATAGGAAGTGAGCTGCCCATCTATAAAGGTGATGGCAAAGTCAGAGACCCAAGTTGGCAGACAGCTTTTCTGCTTTCAGGTCTGAAAACAGTTTTCCCAAATTCATTAAGGATAGCCCTTACACAGAAAAAAAAAAAAAAAACTTGCCAAGGCCCCCACAACAGTGTGTGTGTGTGTGTGTGCGTGCGCGCGTGTGCGTGCGCTACTCACTTGCTCGTGTCTGAATCTTTGTGACCCCATGGACTGTAGCCTGCCAGGCTCCTCTGCCCATGAATTCTCCAGGCAAGAATACTAGAGTAGATAGGTAGTTTTCCCTTCTCCAGGGGATCTTCCTGACCCAGGGACTGAACCAGGTGTCCTCTATTGCAGGCAGATTCTTTGGCATCTTAGCTAGCAGAGAAGCCCACAATAGTACTCATAGTAAAAAGCTGAAAGCAACTGAATAAGGATAGTAAATACCCAAAGGTCATGAATTCCCAGTCAGGGAATACTCAGAACCAACGGGAAACATTTGGTTCAATCTGACTAAGGTTTTGAATGCATTAACATTAGTGAACTACTACTCAGTTCAGATGAACAACAATGGTCTCAGCATACTGATGCAGCATGATTAGTTTGATAAGGGGAACAGGAGGGATCTTTTTAACTTGTAATAATAAAGTTTGTGTATGATTAAATTTTTTAAAAAATACATTGTAGATGCATTAAGATTAGTCTTATAATGATGTTACCATTCAGTTATTTGTAGCATTAGTTTTTTGGATGAAAAACAAACAGAGAATATGAACTTCTTATAGCATACATGATCTGGAATATCCTCATAGGAAGCTGATATGCACGCAAATGTTAAATAACATGTGTGAAGTAGCAGAAAAGTTAGTATTTGCTAAATCGGTCATGGCCTAGGTTTCTAAGAAACTCTTAGTCCTTGTGTGGCTGTGTCAGAAGTCCTCTTGGGAGACTGTCAGGCATTAAGGGATTAAAAAAGAAGGCCTGTATCTTAGGCTTTACAGGAATTTAATAACCATTTTATCTTTCCTCTTCTAAACTTAAGAGAATTTTCTACACAGGATGTTTTCAGTTTCTTATCTTGCTTGTTTGTTTCTCATCAGGCTTCCCTGGTGGCTCAGAGGTAAAGCATCGGCCCGTGATGCGGGAGACCCGGGTTCAATTCCTGGGTTGGTAAGATCCCCTGGAGAAGGAAATGGCAATCCACTCCAGCACTCTTGTCTGGAAAATCCCATGGACGGAGGAGCCTGATAGGCTACAGTCCAAGGGGTCACAAAGAGTCGGACACGACTGAGCGACTCATCTTGCTATTAGACCTCAAGACACATAATCAGGCTTACCCTCCTGCCATTTCAGTGACGTTGTTCACAGAAAGATCATGATTCCTTAATTATCAAATCCAAGGGGCAGTTTTGAGTTATTTCACTCTGCAATATTCGATACTACTGATACATCCTTCCTTCTTCCAATTCTTTCCTCCTCATGTGTTTTGCTGCTTGCAGAGGCGGCTTTTCTGGTTTTTCTGACTTTCAGATCTTTCCTTCTCTGTCTTCTCTTCACAGATTTCCCTTTCTTCATTTAAATTCCAGATTATTCTCTTAGTTGACCTCTAATGTTACATTCTTTCCTTTTCTCCTTTGCCTTTCGCTTAAGAAGCAAAGTGACAGACATAGGAGAAAAGGAAAGATAAACCCATTTGAATGCAGACTTCCAAAGAATCTCAAGGAGAGATAAGAAAGCCTTCTTCAGTGATCATTGCAAAGAAATAGAGGAAAACAATAGAATGGGAAAGACTAGAGATCTCTTCAAGAAAATTAGATACCAAAGGAACATATTGTGCAAAGATGGGCACAATAAAGGACAGAAATGGTATGGACCTAACATAAGCAGAAGATATTAAGAAGAGGTGGCAAGAATTAAGAACTATACAGAAAAGATCTTCACGACCCAGATAATCATGATGGTGTGATCACTCATCTAGAGCCAGACATCCTGGAATGCCAAGTCAAGTGGGTCTTAGGAAGCATCACTAAGAACAAAGCTAGTGGAGGTGACGGAATTCCAGTTGAGCTGTTTCAAATCCTAAAAGATGATGCTGTGAAAGTGCTGCACTCAGTATGCCAGCAAATTTGGAAATCTCAGAATGGCCACAGGACTGGAAAAGGTCAGTTTTCATTCCAATTCCAAAGAAAGGCAATGCCAAAGAACACTCAAAGTACCACAGCTGCCCTAATTTCACACGCCAGCAAATACTCAAAATTCTCCAAAGCAGGCTTCAACAGTACATGAACTGTGAACTTCCAGATGTTCAAGCTTGTTTTAGAAAAGGCAGAGGAACCAGAGATCAAATGGCCATCATCCGTTGGATCGTTGAAAAAGCAAAAGTTCCAGAAAAAACATCTATTTCTGCTTTATTGGCAATGTCTAAGCCTTTGACTATGTGGTTTACAACAAACTGTGGAAAATTCTGAAAGAGATGGGAATACCAGACCACCTGACCTGCCTCCTGAAAAATCTGTATGCAGGTCAAAAAGCAACAGTTAGAACTAGACATGGAACAGCAGACTGGTTCCAAATCGGGAAAGGAGTACGTCAAAGCTGTATATTGTCACTCTGCTTATTTAACTTATATGCAGAGTACATCATGAGAAATGTTGGACTGGAAGAAGCACAAGCTGGAATCAAGACTGCCGGGAGAAGTATCAATAACCTCAGATATGCAGATGACACCACCCTTATGGCAGAAAGTGAAGAAGAACTAAAGAGCCTCTTGATGAAAGTGAAAGAGGAGAGTGAAAAAGTTGGCTTAAAACTCAACATTCAGAAAACTAACATCATGGCATCTGGCCCCATCACTTCATGGTAAATAGACAGAGAAACAGTGGAAACAGTGACAGACTTTATTTTGGGGGGCTCCAAAATCACTGCAGATGGTGACTGCAGCCATGAAATTAAAAGACACTTGCTCCTTGGAAGAAAAGTTACGACCAACCTAGACAGCATATTAAAAAGCAGAGACATTACTTTGCCAACAAAGGTCCATTTGGTCAAAGCTATGGTTTTTCCAGTAGTCATGTACGGATATGAGAGTTGGACTATAATGAAAGCTGAGAGCCAAAGAATTGATGCTTTTGAATTGTGATGTTGGAGAAGACTCTTGAGAGTCCTTTGGACTGCAAGGAAATCCAACCAGTCCATCCTAAAGGAGATTAGTCCTGATATTCATTGGAAACATTGACACTAAAGCTGAAACTCCAATACTTTGGCCACCTGATGTGAAGAGCTGACTCATTTGAAAAGACCCTGATGCTGGGAAAGATTGAGTGCAAGTGGAGAAGGGGATAACAGAGGATGAGATGGGTGGATGGCATCACTGACTCAATGGACATGAGTTTGGGTAAACCCCGGGAGTTGGTGTTAGACAGGGAGGCCTGGCATGGGGCAGTCCATGGGGTTGCAAAGAGTTGGACATGACTGAGCAACTGAACTGAACTGAATGCTACATTATATCCACGGAAATCCCACTCATTCTTGTGGTTGAAGAACTCTTTGTCTTTTTCCTAATTTTCAGATTGTTTTATCCAATTATTTATTAGATATATTTTTGTGGATACGTTTTAGGACATCCTAACACACAGCATGTATGCATGCATGCTAGTCACTTCAGTCACGTCCAACTCTTTGCGACGCTATGGACTGTAGCCCGCCAGGCTCCTCTGTCCATGGGATTCTCCAAGCAAGAGTACTGGAGTGTGATGCCCTTCTCCAGGGGACCTTTCCAACTCAGGGACTGAACCCACGTCTCCTGTGGCTCCTGCATTGGCAGGCAGATTCTTTACTCCTGAGCCATTCCATAGTTAAATGCATCAGTCTTCTCCCTCAAAGTCTGTACCCCTCTGTATTCGCTACTATGTTTGAAAGCCCTTCACCATCATAATCATGCAAGTCAGAAACCTGGGAGATTCCTATCTGCTACTCCACTCAATCCCATGCTCCAAGTTACCAAAACATGGAGCTGAAAGATATATCTGGTCAATGTCTCCAGCTATACAGCTAGTCAGCTGCATTAGGTAAGACAGACCCCTATATCTTAGCAGATTAACAAGTTTCAGAAAACCTCCTCCCCCATATCATTGCGGCTAAAAAGAAAAGAGATCAGATCCCTAGTGAACTCCTCTATTTTGTAATTTCTCAGTTGGTGGATTAATATCTGAGCGTTCCATGAGAGGCAATGTATAGACATGGGTCATCCTAAAGTAGGGTAAAACACAGGGCTTGTTTTACCTCAGGAAAAAGGTATCTGCCCTTAGGTTTCTTATTATAGAAGACAACAAGATCATAGATGAGGGAAGCTAATTGGCTGTCACACTGGAGGTGTAAAAAAAGCAGGCCAGCAAAAGGGTCTAATGAAGAGACCAAGGAGATGGAAAGGACACGCTCATAAAATGAGGGTTATTTCACAGCTACTTTCAAACTCTGAGTATTTGATGTGATCTGATCACCATTTTCCAGAATACGTAGCTACCCCAATCTTCTCTCCAGTGTACAAGGTACGTGCTAGTGACTCCCTGGCCCCAAGGCCCCCAAGTCAGCAGACTTACTGATTTTAGAGGAGAAAAAGCAGCAGAGAGCAAATAAAATTAATGCCGAGGGGCAAAAATTAACCCCGAAGGACTTTTGCTGGAAGGACTTTTTCCTTTCTAGCACTTGGGATCCTTCTGAGGCAAGGTAAACCTCCCAGTACTATTGATATTCAGTACCATCAAGTGTTCCTTATTTGGCATGGTTTCAGCCCCCTTAACATCTGTTCATTGTACTCTTAGTGAATTCCAATCCTTTATTCCTTTTAAAGTATGATGCCAAAAACAGGATTCCAAACAGACTATCACTTCTCATAGTCTACATATTCATCTTTTGTTAATGCAAAAGGATTAGGATTCCAGCTGTTCTGGAGGCTATATCACATGAATTCACATTGAGCTGTTATCTAAATCCCCTTTAACATTTTCACATATTTTAGTAAGCTATAGCACTTCCTTCTCCCCAACTCCTACTTCAATTTTAATTAGTTTTGTAGTCCTATTAAATTTCAACTTTTTATATCATCTCTTACCTTTTTGTGTATCACTATAGTAGTAAGAAACTAATATATCAAATACTACTAAACTGGTAGGTTAAAATGAGTACATATAAGTTTAATGTTCTCAACTAACTTTTGGCTTCAGTTCAGTTCAGTTCAGTCACTCAGTCGTGTCAACTCTTTGCGACCCCATGGACTGCAGCACGCCAGTCCTCCCTCTCCATCACCAACTCCCGGAGTTTACTCAAACTCATGTCCATTGACTCGGTGATGCCATCCAACCATCTCATCCTCTTTCGTCCCTTCTACTCCCACCTTCCATCTTTCCCAGCATTAGGGTCTTTTCAAATGAGTCAGCTTTTCACATCAGGTGGCCAAAGTACTGAGTTTCAGGTTCAGCATCTGTCTTTCCAATGAACATTCAGGCAGGACTGATTTCCTTTAGGATGGACTGGCTGGATCTCCTTGCAGTCCAAGGGACTCTCAAGAGTCTTCTCCAACACCACAGTTCAAAAGCATCAATTCTTCAGTACTCAGCTTTTTTTTATAGTCCAACTCTCACATCCATACATGACTACTGGAAAAAACCATAGCCTTGTCTAGACAGACCTTTGTTGACAAAGTAACGTCTCTGCTTTTTAACATGCTGTCTGGGTTGGTCATAACTTTCCTTCCAAGGAGTAAGCGTCTTTTTTAATTTCATGGATGCAGTCACCATCTGCAGTGATTTTGGAGCCCCAAAAAAATAAAGTCTGTCACTGTTTCCACTGTTTCTCCATCTATTTGCCATCACGTGATGGGACTGGATGCCATGATCTTAGTTTTCTGAGTACTGAACTTTAAGCCAACTTTTTCACTCTCTTCTTTCACTTTCAAGCTTCACCCAATTTATCAATCATACATTCTCTACAAAATGTTTTAAATTTTGCCAAGAAAGTTTCTTTACAGCTATGCAGACAAGTCTGGTAATTCTATCTACTAGAGGCATTTAAAATATATACAATAAAAATCCTCTAAATATGTAAAAGTTAAATTATTGCCTAAAGTCTCACCTTTTCTAAAGAAAAGAGAAAGTACCATTTTAAAAAGTTTCTTCAACAGAGTAATGTCAACAAAATCATATGGTCTAATGAGTAATCCTTGGCATGTATACTAAATACAATGTTAAGTTCTTAATTATTTCCTAAAGCAGTGGTTATCAAACCTTAGCATGCATCAGAATCATCAGGAGGGTTTGTTGAAACAAACTACTAAACTGTATTCTCAAGGTTTCATGTTCAGTAGGTTTGGGGTAGAATCCAAGAAGTTTCATTTCTAACAAGTTTCAGATGATGCTAATGTGCCTGGTCTGAAGATAACACCACTATACTAATGAATAGTTTAACCAGTCTCCAAATTGAACACCAAGAAATGACTCATTCTTCACTGAATGTTTATTGAGAAACTAAAGAATAGCAGCATAAAGATGTCATTTGAAATCTCAGATACCAGATGGTAAGCTGAAGATGTTATCCTGTATGTTACAGAGAAAATACTAAGGGGAAAATTCTTTCCAAATATGTTTTGAGAAAATCTCCATGACAGTTATTCAAGTTTCAGTTTATAAATTAATAGCATTAATACTAACAACCAATAACTAACATTTATGCACAATTTTAAAACTGCATGCTATTCTGAGTCATACACACACACACTCACACAACTGTTCATTTAATCCTCACAATAACCCTAAGAGGAAGGTAGGTACTATTATTATCTCCCTTTAAAGACGAAGAAACAAAGGTACAGAAAGGTCAAGTAGCATGGCTAAGATCAGCCAGTAAAACAGAACAGCCCAGATTTGAATCCTGGCATTCTGGTTGTAGAACCTGTGCTCTAAAACAAAACTATTCTGTCTTCATAAATTCTATTTTATCTGACAAAATCAGAGAATAAAAGCTTCTAACCTGGGCCGTGGAACTATGAGTAGGAAGAAGTAACCTACAGACAAACCAAAGGGTTGTATTCTATGTTTTTACTATTCTTTTTTTTGGCACTCCCTAAACATTTAATGGTTGTCTTTTTTACTGTTCTTGAAAGCAGTATATAAATCATGGAATAAACTGAAATGAATTCATTTGAAACTTAAAACAGTAATCTTATGATCCTATAGCCTTTTATTATGACATATATTTATCACATTAGAGCTGTTAGATATTTAGATGCCTGTGATATATTGTATTAATAACCACATGATAGTTTGTTTCATCAATCTCTGGGAAAATACCATACTCTCAAATTGAAGGAATAATTTATAGTTAGTGATGATGTCCAAAAATCCTTCTTGGGGAGATATGTGACTGTACTTTGTAAACTGCGTTCCTTAAGCCCAGTCTGAGTATGTAGATGTCCAGAAAATTAGCCCCACCTTGTGGATCATCATAGTAACACAGATTCAGGCCTTGGAGAACACTGAATTGTCAGAGAGCTCTGTATTATCTTGACTGACAAAAACTAATAACTAGCACTGGTGAGGAAACACTTTTACACACTGACTCTATGGACATGAGTCTGAGTGAACTCCGGGAGTTGGTGATGGATAGGGAGGCCTGGCGTGCTGCGATTCACGGGGTCACAAAGAGTCGGACATGACTGAGCGACTGAACTGAACTGAACTGTAGTTGTATAAAATGGTACAACCTTTTCTGGAAAGAAATTTTAAAAAATAATAAAAATTGTATACATAAATAACATTCTATTCAAAATTTCACTTCTAGAAATTTAGCCTACAGAAATAAACAAATTAACAAACATGTATGTATCAAGGGGAAATTTTCAAGGTTATTTACTGCAGCATTATTCTTGGTAGTGAAAAATTAGAAACAACCTAATGTCAATCAGTGTAGAGGCTTCCTTGGAGGCTCAGTGGTAAAGAATCCTCCGGCCAGTGCAGGAGACCTGGGTTAAATCCCTGAGTTGGGAAGATCGCCTGAAGAAGGAAATGACAACCCATTCTAGTACTTTTGCTTGGAAAATCCCAGGGACAGAGGAGCCTGGTGGGCCATAGACCACGGGGTTGCAAACAGCTGAACATGACTTAGCAACTAAACAACAACAAATGTCAATGTGGATATAGCTAATGTTACTTAAAAACCATATCAACATGACCACAGCTAATAGTTTTTGTAAGTACAAAGTTAAAAACCTCAAGCTCAGAAGAACTTTATAGTGTATCACTTAATTAAATATACACATATATAAAATATATATATATATATATATATACAATTATATATATGTGTGCTATGTATAGAAAAAAAGTCTAAAAGGCTATGCTGTAAACAATGATTACCTCTGAAGTACAAGTATGAGGAGAAAAGCAATGAAGGATGAGTATGAGGAGAAAGGAGATGCCTTTTTACTTTATACACTTTGGTACTGCTTGAATTTTCCCTATGATAGTATATACCAGATTTGTATTTAAAAAGTATACAGTTAAAAAATAAGTTATTTGGAGTCTTTAAAATAACTTGAACTAGTTTAAGGAAAAATTTTAAAAAGCAGGAAGGGGTAGATATCCTTATAGATGCTGGTTGATAATTGCACAGTTAATGAAAACACATGAGAATGGTCATTTGAGGCAAAACATACACACCCACAAACCAGTAAAATGAAAAACATTCAAGATGATTAAACTCTTCAGAAATTCTGGATAAATTTATAACTTGTAATTTTTCTATAAAGGTTGAGTGTGCACCTCACCCCACCCCACCCCCAAACTCCTCTAAAATGACAGTAAAAAGAATTTTTAAAGGTCAAACTCCTGGCAATGAGGAATATAGGAAAGGAAACAATAATAATAAAGATCCCCTGGAGGAGGGCATGGCAACCCCTTCCAAGGGGTTGGAAAATCCCTGGACAGAGGAGCCTGGTGGGCTACAGTCCATAGGGTCTCAAACAGTCTGGCAATGTAACTTTTAGCAAATTATAACTTTAAGGACTTAAAAAATGCCTAAATATGATGAATTTAATGAAGCTGTTGGATTACAGTACCACCATTAATACCTAGCAGAGAACGTAACTATACCTAAACCAATATCAAAAGATGCCTTTAAATTTAGAATAAATTATGCAAAACTTTTAAAAGTTTATTTGAAAATCAAAAGGTTGGAGGAGTACTAACAAGGTCAGACATGAACAAACACATTTATGGTTTAAACCCTATCTTAACCAGAACCCCTACAAGGCAAAAGGTAGCCAAGCTGGATTATACACAGATGCCATACATGGAAGAAACCAGGTAACATCTAAGAAATTAATAAAATGGGTCAGAAGGAATGAAGCCAGGGATAGAGATAAGTATGGACCAGAGAGTCAACCTGATAATCCTCCACATTTTAAGAAGCAGATTATCCACAATCTTAAGTCAAGGGACTCCTGAGAATGCACACATAGAATCCACCTCTTTATTGGAAAAATAAAGAATCCACCTCTTTATTGAAAATCATATACTGCGAAGGTAGGAATCCTCTAGAAGGTAATAAAACTGTTGCTAATTCATCAAGCTCTCTCTGCATATAAGAGTATATTTGTATATCTTAAAAACTAGAGGGCCAGACTTCCCTGGTGGTCCAGTGGTTAAAAATCTACCTGCCAAAGCAGGGGACATAGGTTCGATCCCTGATCTGGGAAGATGCCATATGCTGCAGAGCAACTGAGCCTGTGCATCACAACTACATAAACTCTCGTACCCAGAGCCACATCCCACAAAAAGAAAAGCCACCGCAATGAGAAGACCCATGCCACAATGAGAGAGTGGCCCAGAGCTCACACCCCACAAAAAGAAAAGCCACTGCAATGAGAAGGCCCATGCCACAACGAGAGAGTGGCCCAGAGCTCACACCCCACAAAAAGAAAAGCCACCGCAATGAGAAGGCCCATGCCACAATGAGAGAGTGGCCCAGAGCTCACACCCCACAAAAAGAAAAGCCACTGCAATGAGAAGGCCCATGCCACAACGAGAGAGTAGCCCAGAGCCACACCCCACAAAAAGAAAAGCCACTGCAATGAGAAGGCCCACGCCACAACAAGAGAGTGGCCCCCACTTGCTGCAATTACATAGAGCCCACACACAGTAACGAAGACCCAGCGCAGAAGGAAAAAAAGATTAACTTCTTAAAAGAGAACTGCAGGGCCCAAAGAAGTGACTAGAGGCCAATTATCACCTTTAATTGACTCTACAGATCTTTCCCTTCTAAAATACAGGACTGGAAATTCCCTCATGGTCCAGTGGTTAGGACTCTGTGCTCTCACTGTGGCAGGCTGGGGTTCAATCCTTGGTTGGGCAAGTAAAATCCTACAAGCTGCAAGGTGTGGCCAAAAATTAATAATCATTTTAAAATATTTAAATAAAATAAGGCCTGTTTGATTCATTCCATAAAGATTTATTGAACGCTTATTTTCCCAGGCACTGTGTTGATGAAAGAGGAAACAAGACACAGTCCCTGTCCTGGAGGACACACAGCCTAAGAGAAAGACAAACATCTAAGTAGAAAGTGGTAGTCTTGTGGTCAATGCGTTTATGCCAGCCATCTGCTCTGATAACAGAGGGGGTCATTCACTTAGCCCAGCCCAGAAATAGGTCAGGGAGGAAAGTCAGGGTTAATTATGTTGGACATGAAAGGATACGTGAGCTAGATCTTAAAAGATGAGGAGTTAGGGAGATAAATAACAGGGAAAAGAACATTCAAGATAAGGGAATAAATAATAGGAACAAAGGATTGAACGTGAAACAATCCTTTGATATATGGTAAAGGGGGTGAGGTGTGAGGTACCACTGGTATAATAGATTACTGTTATTATTAGAATGTAAGCATAGAGATGACGAGGGATAGAAAAAGAGATTGACGATGAACAGGCCAGATTATGGAAGAACTAGAATGCCATACAAAGATTCTTAAATTTTATCTTGTAGGTCATTGAGAACCACTGTTAAGTAGGAGAATGACAGAAAATCGCATTTCACATAAGTCAGTCGGCATACTGTGGTGGATGAATCTGAGAGGGAGCAAGAATGGAGGTGGGGAGACCAGTTAGTAGACTAGTGCAGTAGTTCAGGCAAGAAATAATGAGATCCTTAACTAAGAAAAATCCCTATGCTGTTCACAATATTCAGGATGATCATAGGGTAGTAGAAGAACAGAAAACTAATCCATTGAGAGATATATATGAACACATAATACTTATATATCACATATATTCTTATATTTACATATATAAATATGGGCTTCCCAGGTGGCACAGTGGTAAAGAGTCCACCTGCCAATTTAGGAGACATCAGAAACACAGGTTTCATCCCTGGGTCAGGAAGATCTCCTATAGTAGGAAATGGCAACCAACTCCAGGATTCTTGCCTGGAAAATTCCATGGAAAAAGAAGCCTGGCTGACTATAGTCCGCGAGGTTGCAAAGAGTTAGACATGACTGAGCAAATGAGCACACACCCAGACATGTGTGTGTATGTGTGTACAAAATTAAAAAGCATATGTATATATACTTTTTTGCTACTTTTTTTTCGTAACTATTATAGATTGCATCTTTCTACATTAATCAAAAAGGACAGGGAATTCCCTGGTGGTCCAGTGGTTAGGGCTCTGTGCTTCCACCGCAAGGGGGACAGGTTCGATCCCTGGTTGGTGAACTGGATAGTGCAAGCCATAGCACGGGAAGAAAGGACAAAGAATTTTTGAAAAAGAATGTTCAAAAACGAAAAGGAGAAAGGAAGCTACAATTTAAAGCATTCTATTTATTTTAGAACTGGGATTCCCTGGTGGTTCAGATGGTATAAGAGTCTGCCTGCAATGCAGGAGACCTGGTTCAATCTGTGGGTTGGGAAGATCCCCTGAAGAAGAACAGAGGAACTTTTAGAACTAGCAATTAATAAATTTAAATTTAGAATGTGGAATATTATTTAAAATGTATCCTATAAAGTATCTGAAATCAAGAACATTTTCAGATTTCTCAGAAATCTGCAATACTAGATCTATATAAATTAAAAGCAATAAAATAATTTAATAAAGAAAATAACATGACCTTAATGAACCTACCTTACCATGTGTACCATTTAATATTCATAAATCTTAGTGAGGTAGGACCATTATATTTATTTTGCAAATGAGAAAATGAAAGCTTAGATAAGTTTACTTTCCTAATAATCAGGGCTTAAAGTTTGTCTGTTTTTAGAGATCCCATTGACATGAGAAAATGAAAGTGAAGTCACTCAGTCGTGTCTGACTCTTTGCGACCCTGTGGACTGTAACCTACCAGGCTCCTCCATCCATGGGATTCTCCAGGCAAGAATACTGGAGTGGGTTGCCATTGCCTTCTCCAGGGGATCTTCCCAATCCAGGGATAGGACCCGGGTCTCCCACACTGCAGGCACACGCTTTCACCTTTGAGCCACCAGGGAAGCCATGTAGCCACATGTAAGTAGGACTGTAAGCATTTCAAAAGAATATTTTCATTTCACAAATATAGCACGTCATATCAGAAAGCCAAGATCAGGTTTGGGCAATAAAACTAAGACTTTGGGGTCAAAGAGAACTTGGTTTATATCTAGACTCTACCTGTGATTAGTTGTGAAAATATGAGTAACTTCTCTGAGCTTCAACAAGTATAAAAGAGGTTAACGAGGTTTCAAAGGGTTTCTGTAAAGATCACAAACTAACCAGTCCAGATAAGTAATCAATAGTAGCTAACACTATTACTCATAAGTCAAGAAGAAGTACAAATAAAACTAACAGACTGCATTAAAATTGAAATAAAAAATTTAGCAAAAGTACACCCTTTTCCCCTGCTACGTTTCTTCAGCCATTATTGTTGTAAAGTCGCTAAGTCCTGTCCGACTCTGAGACTCCATGAACTGCAGCATGGCAGGAGGAGGAGTTTGCTCAGATTCATGTCCATTGAGTCAGTGATGCTATCTAACCGTCTCATGTTTTGCTCCTCCAAAGGATGAAGGAGCATCCTTGCATCCCCTCTTTCTCCTCTTACTTTCTCAGAATCAAGATTTTTTCTGCTCTTTGCAAAAGAAGAATTTTCCACAATTTGTTGTGATCCACAGTGTCAAAGGCTTTAGCATAGTCAATAAAGCAGAAGTAGATGCTTTTCTGGAATTCCCTCCCTTTTTCTATGATCCAAACAATGTTGGCCATTTGATCTCTGGTTCCTCTGCTTTTTCTAAACCCAGCTTGTACATCTGGAGGCTCAGTTCATGTACTACTGAAGTCTACCTTGAAGGTTTGAGCAGAACCTTGCTAGCACGTGAAATGAGCACAAAATGTGAAAGTCAAAGTGAAGTCACTCAATCGTGTCTGACTTTTTGCGACTCCATGGACTATACATATACAGCCCATGGAATTCTCCGGACCAGAAATCTGGAGTGGGCAGCCTTTCCCTTCTCCAGGGGATCTTTTCAACCCCAGGGATCAAACCCAGGTCTCCCACAATGCAGGCGGATTCTTTACTGGCTAAGACACAAGGGAAGCCCAAGAATACTGGAGTGGGTAGCCTATCCCTTCTCCAGTGGATCTTCCCGACCCCAGGAATCCAACTGGGGTCTCCTGCACTGCAAGAGGATTCTTTACCAACTGAGTTATCAGGGAAGCCCTAACTGTATGCTTAATTGTATAGTTTAACATTCTTTGGCACTGCCCTTCTTTGGGACTGGAATGAAAACTGACCTTTTCCAGTCCTGTGGCCACTTCTGAGTTTTCCAAATTTGCTGACATATTTAGTGCAGCACTTTAACAGTAACGGGCTTCCCTTATGGCTCAGCTGGTAAAGAATCCGCCTGCAGTGCGGGAGACCTGGGTTCGATCCCTGGGTTGGGAAGATCCCCTGGAGAAGGGAAAGGCTACCCACTCCAGTATTCTGGCCTGAAGAAGTCCATGGACTGTGTAGTCCATGGGGTTGCAAAGAGTCAGACATGACTGAGCGACTTTCACTTTCACTTTAACAGTAACATCTTTTAGGATTTTAAATAGCTCAACTGGAATTCCATCACTTCCAGTAACTTTAATAGTAATGCTTTTGAAGGCCCACTTGACTTCACACTCCAGGATGTCTGGTTCTAGGTGAGTGACCACATCATCATGTTTATCCAGGTCATTAAGACCTTTTTTGTATAGTTGTTCTGTGTATTTTTGCCACTTCTTCTTAATCTGTTCTGCTATACTAGGTATATTATTTACAATACCATACCTAACTTTAAGAATATATAGTCAAGTGTTGATAATCCAATTAACATACTAACTGGTTTGCAGTTAATATGTGATTAAAGTGCCATAGTAACCCACATTCCCCCTTTATTAGAGAGAAGCTGGTTAGAAATCTGTAACGCCCAAAGTCTCCCCCAAACACACACACACTGCAGCTCCCACATCCACACCACAGCGTTTCCACCCCCAGAGCTCTGGTTCTTCCTTGGCTCTTCAAATGCCACTGCTAGGGGAAGGTGACAGGGAACTCGATAATCAATATTTGCTACCTCATTACTGGGCCCTCTGGGGAATAACTTCCTGACCTTTTGTGACATTTATGACTTGATCCTCACTCCTCTGCAACTCTACCACATTGCCCATGAAAAGAAGTATAACTTAGAAATCTGTGAGCAACTTTAACCCATTTTACTTGATTAAAAAAGAACTTCTTGGCAAAACAAAATAAATTCTTATTCTTTTTTCTTTTTTTTATGTTTTTCTTTTTTTTTTAATTTTATTTTATTTTTAAACTTTACAATATTGTATTAGTTTTGCCAAATATCAAAATGAATCCGCCACAGGTATACCTGTGTTCCCCATCCTGAACCCTCCTCCCTCCTCCCTCCCCATACCCTCCCTCTGGGTCGTCCCAGTGCACCAGCCCCAAGCATCCAGTATCGTGCATCAAACCTGGACTGGCGACTCGTTTCATACATGATATTATACATGTTTCAATGCCATTCTCCCAAATCTCCCCACCCTCTCCCTCTCCCACAGAGTCCATAAGACTGATCTATACATCAGTGTCTCTTTTGCTGTCTCGTACACAGGGTTATTGTTACCATCTTTCTAAATTCCATATATATGCGTTAGTATACTGTACTGGTGTTTTTCTTTCTGGCTTACTTCACTCTGTATAATAGGTTCCAGTTTCATCCATCACTAGAACTGATTCAAATGTATTCTTTTTAATGGCTGAGTAATACTCCATTGTGTATATGTACCACTGCTTTCTTATCCATTCATCTGCTGATGGGCATCTAGGTTGCTTCCATATCCTGGCTATTATAAACAGTGCTGCAATGAACATTGGGGTACACGTGTCTCTTTCCCTTCTGGTTTCCTCAGTGTGTATGCCCAGCAGTGGGATTGCTGGATCATAAGACAGTTCTATTTCCAGTTTTTTAAGGCATCTCCACACTGTTCTCCATAGTGGCTGTACTAGTTTGCATTCCCACCAACAGTGTTAGAGAGTTCCCTTTTCTATACAACCATTTTAAGTTACATACAGCTTTTAGTTGGCTTTAATTCAATACCAACTATATTTAGTATTGTAGTAGTTTAGTATTTTAGCAATTAAACTTAGTGATATCACAAAGAATTAAATAATAAACCCCAGGCAAAGAGTCCCTGAGACCCTAGTACTATATAAATATTGCTATGTATCTATTTTTTAGTCTATTATTATATATCATAAAAATATAAAAAAATTACCTTGGTGTTCTTCTAAATCCATGTCAAGTTGTCTAATTTCTTCATTAAATTGATTTATTTTTTCTTTTATATCTGTTAACCTGTTGAAAATATTATTTAATCTATGACAGATGATTTTGCTATTCAATAAAAACATTTAGTGATGATATTACAAAATCTTTAATCTTTTCTAATCTGCAGAAATAATATTGATAAAAATATGCTTTATTCTGAGAATAGAACTATAAATTTTGAGAGAAAAATATTTTTTCGTGATTCATCTTTAAAGTACAAGTGTATTCCGAGAATGTCAGCTTGCCTGACTTCAACAGCAGACACTTCCCCAAAGTTCTTTTGAACTTTACTTGTCATATTAAGAAAATAAAAAAATCTTTAGCTAAACTAAGTTAGAAAGTTTGTCTTAAAAGTTGGAAAATAACAGAAAATTTACCATTGAGACCAGATTATATGGGTTAAAATTTTCACAAAAGCAGTTGTACTTATTACAAAATTATAGTAATCATTAGAAAAAAACCAAGATCATAGCATCTGCTCCCATCACTTTATGACAAATAGAAGGGGAAAAAATGGAAGCAATGTCAGATTTTCTTTCCCTGGGCTCCAAAATCACTGCAGACAGTGACTGCAGCCATAGAATTTAAAGACGCTTACTCCTTGGAAGGAAAGCTGCGACAAACCTAGACAGCACATTAAAAAGCAGAGATGTCACTTCGCTGACAAAGGTTCATATAATCAAAGCTATGATTTTTCCAGTAGTACAAATGTGAGTTGGACCATGGACCATAAAAAAGGTAAAAAGGTTGAGCACCAAAGAACTGATGTTTTTGAATTTGGTGCTAGAGAAGACTCTTGGGGGTCCCTCAGACTGCAAGGAGATTCAACCAGTCAACCCTAAGGGAAATCAATCCTGAATATTCTTTGGGAGAAATTATGCTGAACCTGAAACTCCAATACTCCGGCCACCTGATGTGAAGAGCAGACTCACTGGAAAAGGCCCTGATGCTGAGAAAGATTGAAGGCATAAGGAGAAAAAAGGAAGCAGAGGATGAGATGGTTATATAGTATCCCCGACTCAATGGACATGAATTTGAGCAAATTCCAGGAGATAATGAAGGACAGGGAGCCTGGCATGCTACAGCCCACGGGGTTGTAAAGAGTTGGACATGATTAGTGACTGAATAATAACAACAAATAGTAATCAAGACAGTATGGTACTGGAATAAGAAAAGACACATATAGCCATGGAATAGAATTGTTTTGAGTCTAGAAAAAGGACTGTATCTATATACACTGATTTTTGACAAAGGTACCAAAACAGTTTAACAGAGGAAGAACATTAAACAACATTTGTTGAAAGAATATTTCAACAAATGGTACTGGGACAGCTGGAAATGCACAAGGAAAAGAATACAATTGGACTCCTACCTCATACCATTCACATAAGTTAATGGATCACAGATCTAAACATAAGAACTGCACTATAAAACAGTTAAATAAAAGTAAAACATAAGCATTAAGTCTTTGTGAACTTGAATTAGGCACTGGTTTCTTGACACCAAAAGCACAAGCAACAGAAGAAAACAAACCAGATATCATCAAAATTTAAAATTTCTGTTTCAACGAACACCATAAAGTAAAAAGAATATCCACATAATGGAAGAAAAATTTTGCAAGTCATTTACCTAATGAGAGAATCTATTTAGCATATATAAAGAACTCTTACAATTCAGTAATAAGACAATAAATGGACTTCTTTGACAGTCCAGTGGTTAAGACTCTGCACTTTCAATGGAAGGGACTCCAGTTCAATCCTTGGTCAGGGAACTAAGATCCTGCGTGGCACAGTCAAAAATAAATTAATAATTCAATTTAAAATTGGGAGGACTTCCCTGGTGGCCCAGTGGTTAAGAATTTACCTGCCAGTGCTGGGGACATGGGTTCAATCCCCAGTCTGGGAACTAAGATCCCACACGCCATGGGGCAACTAAGTCCATGAGCCACAACTACCGAGCTTCCACACCCTAGAGACTGTGCTCCACAGCAAGAGAAGTCACTGTAAGGAGAAGCCCACGCGCTGCACCTAGAGACTGGCTCCCTCTCCACAACTAGAGAAAGCCAGCATATAGCAACAAAGAGCCCATGCACTGTAAGGAAGACCCAACACAGCCAAAACACGAATAAAATTTATAAAACTGAATGGAAAAAAATGGGCAAAGAATGTGAACAGTATTTTTCCAAAGAATATATACATATGACGAATAAGTGCATGAAAAAAGGTTCAACATCATTCATTAGTCATCAGGAAAATGCAAATCAATGAGATACCACTTCACACACACTATAATGGTTATAATAAAAAAAAAGGTAATTAACAAGTGTTGATAAAGTCATGGAGAAACTGGAATACTTAGTCACTGCTGGTGAAAATGTAAAATGGTTTAGCAGCATTGGAAAATAGTCTGGAACCTCCTCAAAAAAGTTAAATATAGAGTTATTGTGTGAATCAGCACTCCCAGGTAAATTCCAGTCTTGGTAAATATACAAGAGAAGCAAAAATATATGTCCACACAAAAATTTGTACATGAATCTTCATACCAGCATAATCCATTATAGCCAAAAAACAGAAACAATCCAAATGTCTATCAATTAATGAATGGATAAATAAATACGGTCTATCCATGCAATGGGATATTATTTGGCAATAAAAAGAAATGAAATACTGATACATGCTACAACATAGATGAACCTTGGAAACATTCAGTTCAGTCCAGTCACTCAGTCATGTCTGATTCTTTGTGACCCCATGGACTACAGCACACCAGGCCTCCCTGTCCATCACCAACTCCCAGAGTTTACCCAAACTCATGTCCATTGAGTCGGTGATGCCATCCAACCCATCTCATCTGCTGTCAATCCCTTCTCTTCCCACCCTCAATCTTTCTCTCTCAGGGTCTTTTCAAATGAGTCAGTTCTTCACATAAGGTGGCCAAAGTACTGGGAGTTTCAGCTTCAGTTTCAGTCCTTCCAATGAATATTCCAGACTGATTTCCTTTAAGATGGACTGGTTGGATCTCCTTGCTGTCCAAGGGACTCTCAAGAGTCTTCTCCAACACCACTGTTCAAAAGCAACAATTCTTTGCTGCTCAGCTTTCTTTATAATCCAACTCTCACATCCATACATGACTACTGGAAAAACCATAGCTTTGACTAGACTGACCTTTGTTAGCAAAGTAATGTCTCTGCTTTTTATATGCTGTCTAGATTGGTCATAGGGCTCTCTTGGTGGCTCAGAAGGTAAAGCATCTGCCTGCAGTGTGGGAGACGTGAGTTCGATCCCTGGGTTGGGAAGATCCCCTGGAGAAGGAAATGGCAACCCACTCCAGGATTCTTGCCTGGAGAATCCATGGACGGAGGAGCCTGGTAGGCTACAGTCCACGGGGTTGCAGAGTTGGACACTACAGAGTGACGTCACTGTCCTTCTTTTTCTTCCTTTCTAGGTTGGTCGTAACTGTCTTTTAATTTCATGGCTGCAGTCACCATCTGCAGTGATTTTGGAGCCCAAAAAAATAAAGTCTGTCACTGTTTCTACTGTTTCTCCATCTATTTGCCATGGGACCAGATGCCATGATCTTAGTTTCTGAATGATGAGCTTTAAGCCAACTTTTTCACTCTCCTATTTCACTTTCCTCATGAGGCTCTAAGGGTGGTGTCATCTGCATATCTGAGGTTATTGATATTTCTCCCGGCAATCTTGATTCCAGCTTATGCTTCATCAAGCCCAACATTTCTCATGATGTATTCTGCATATAAGTTAAATAAGCAGGCTGACAATATACAGCCTTGATGTACTCCTTTCCTGATTTGGAACCAGTCTGTTGTTCCATGTCCAGTTCTAACTGTTGCCTCTTGTCCTGAATACAGATTTCTCAGGAGGCAGGTCAGGTGGTCTGGCATTCTCACCTCTTGAAGAATTTTCCACAGTTTATTGTGATCCACACAATCAAAGGCTTTGACATTGTCAGTAAAACTGAAATAGATGTTTTTCTGGAACTCTCTTGCTTTTTCCACAATCCAACAAATGTTGGCCACTTGGTCTCTGGTTCCTCTCTGCCTTTTTGAAAACAAGCTTGAACATCTGGAAGTTCATGGTTCACATACTGTTGAAGCCTGGCTTGGAGAATTTTGAGCATTACTTTGCTAGCGTGTGAGATGAGGGCAACTGTGTGGTACTTTGAGCATTCTTTGGCATTGCCTTTCTTTGGGATTGGAAGGAAAACCGACCTTTTCCAGTCCTGTGGCCACTGCTGAGTTTTCCAAATTTGCTGACATATTGAGTGCAGCACTTTCACAGCTTCATCTTTTAGGATTTGAAAACAGCTCAACTGGAATTCCATCACCTCCACTAGCTTTGTTCTTAGTGATGCTTCCTAAGACCCACTTGACTTGGCATTCCAGGATGTCTGGCTCTAGATGAGTGATCACACCATCATGATTATCTGGGTCATGAAGATCTTTCTTGTATAGTTCTTCTGTGTATTCTTGCCACCTCTTCTTAATATCTTCTGCTTATGTTAGGTCCATACCATTTCTGTCCTTTATTGTGCCCATCTTTGCATGAAATGTTCCCTTGGTATCTCTAATTTTCTTGAAGAGATCTCTAGTCTTTCCCATTCTATTGTTTTCCTCTATTTCTTTGCACTGATCATTGAGGAAGCCTTTCTTATCTCTCCTTGCAATTCTTTGGAAGTCTGCATTCAAATGGGTATATCTTTTCTCCTTTGCCTTTCGCTTCTCTTCTTTTCATAGCTATTTGTAAGGCCTCCTCAGACAACCATTTTGCCTTTTTCCATTTCTTTTTCTTGGGGATGGTCTTGATCACTGCCTGCTGTACAACGTCAAGAACCTCCATCCATAGTTCTTCAGGCATTCTGTCTATCAGATCTAATACCTTGAATCTATTTGTCACTGCCACTGTATAATCATAAGGGATTTGATTTAGGTCATACCTGAATGGTCTAGTGGTTTTCCCTACTTTCTTCAATTTAAGTCTGAATTTGGCTTAAAGAGTTCATGCTCTGAGCCACAGTCAACTCCTCTTGTTTTTGCTGACTGCATAGAGCTTCTCTATCTTTGGCTGCAAAGAATATAATCAATCTGATTTTGGTATTGACCATCTGGTGATGTCCATGTGTAGAGTCTTCCCTTCTGTTGGAGGAGGGTATTTGCTATGACCAGTGCATTCTCTTGGCAAAATTCTATTAGCCTTTGCCCTGCTTCACTGTGTACTCCAAGCCGAAATCTGCCTGTTACTCAAGGTATTTCCTGACTGCCTACTTTTGCATTCCAGTCCCCTATAATGAAAAGGACATCTTTTTTGGGTGTGAGTGCTAGAAGGTCTTGTAGGTCTTCATAACCATTCAACTTCAGCTTCTTCAGCAATATTGGTCAGGGCATAGACTTGGATTACTGTGATACTGAATGGTTTGCCTTGGAAATGAACAGAGATTATTCTGTCGTTTTTGAGATTACATCCAAGTACTACATTTCAAACTCTTTTGTTGACTATGATGGCTACTCCATTTCTTCTAAGAAATTCTTGCCCACAGTAGTACATATAATGGTCATCTGAGTCAAATTCACCCATTTCAGTCCATTTTAGTTCGCTGATTCCTAAAATGTCGATGTTCACTCTTGCCATCTCCTATTTGACCACTTCCAATTTGCCTTGATTCATGGACCTAACATTCTAGGTTCTTATGCAATATTGCTCTTTATGGCATCAGACTTTACCTCCATCACTTTACATCCACAACTGGGTGTTGTTTTTGCTTTCTCTCCATCTCTCCATTCTTTCTGGAGTTATTTCTCCACTGATCTCTAGTAGCATACTGGGCACCTACCAACCTGGGGGGGTTCATCTTTCAGTGTCTTATCTTTTTGCCTTTTCATACTATTCATGAGGTTCTCAAGGTTCACTGAAGGGTTTGCCATTCCCTTCTCCAGTGGACCACATTTTGTCAGAACTCTCCACCATGACCCATCCATTCTAGGTGGCCCTACATGGCATGGCTCATAGTTTCATTAAGTTAGACAAGGGTGTGGTGTTCAGATTGGATAGTTTTCTGTGATTGTGGTTTTCTGCCCTCTGATGGAGAAGGATAAGAAGTTTATGGAAGCTTATGGGAGAGACTGAGGGGGAAACTGGGTCTTATTCTGATGGTGGGGCCATGTTCAGTAAATCGTTAATCCAATTTTCTGTTGAAGGGCGGGGCTGTGTTTCCTCCATGTTATTTGACCTGAGGCCAAACTATGGTGGAGGTAATGAAGATAATGGTGACCTCCTTCAAAAGGTCCCATGCACTTGCACTGGTACACTCAGTGTCCCCAACCATAAGGGAAACATTATGCTAAGTGTAAGAATCCAGCCACATAGGACTATACATTGTATGCTTTCATTTATATGAAATGTCCAGAACAGGCTAACCTATAGAAACATAAAGCAGAGTGGTTGCCTAGGGCTGGGAATTGGGGATGAGAGATGTGATGGGATATGGGTTGTTAGTGGGGTGACTGAAGTGTTTGAAAATTGACTGAGGTGGTGGTTACACAATTCTGTGAATATACTAAAAACCTCTAAGTTGTACACTTTAAATATGTGAATTGTATAGTATGTATTACATCACAATAAGGCTGTTTTAAAAAAGTAATTATACTACATAATGGCTCCTAACTAAACATTCAAAGAATTATTTAAAGCTATAAATAAAACTGAAAGCTGCATTGTCACTATGAACCACTGAAAAAAAGGACTAACAATATGCATCTCTTATACACTTACACAATTTAAAAGATGAGAAATGAATGTAAAATGTCCTAATGTAAATGTACTTACTGTCGCTCCATGCTGGCTATTTCCTGATTATCTTCTTTAACCTATAAATGTACAAAGAGAAAACAGAATTTAAAGAACTGTTCATTGTTAGGCCATCTTAAAGAGATTTTCCTTCTAAAGGCATGTACTAAAATGTCAAATCTAGTCTCTTTCTTTTAACTTATTTCTTAAAATTCAACCTTTTAAGTTAAAAGGAACATCACTGGGGAACTAGTCACAGATTTTTCTTTCCTCCTCAAAGAAAGAGTGGTGACTGATATATCCAACAAAGCACAATGAGATTAACACATTTTCAGGACCGAATCAGTTTAAATAAATATCTAGGATGTTTGAGACTGTCTCCCTACCCCTGCTCCCCCTATTACCTACTCCCAACCTACACACAAAGTAGAGTTGCCAGATTTAGCAATCCCCATTACATTTCAATTTCAGAAAAACAATGAGTAACTTTTGTGGTATGTCAAGGCTGTATATTGTCACCCTGTTTATTTAACTTATACGTAGAGTACATCATGAGAAACGCTGGACTGGAAGAAACACAGGCTGGAATCCAGATTGCCGGGAGAAATATCAATAACCTCACATATGCTGATGACACCACCCTTACGGCAGAAAGTGAAGAGGAACTCAAAAGCCTCTTGATGAAAGTGAAAGAGGAGAGTGAAAAAGTTGGCTTAAAGCTCAACATTCAGAAAACGAAGATCATGGCATCCGGTCCCATCACTTCATGGGAAATAGATGGGGAAACAGTGGAAACAGTGTCAGACTTTATTTTTCTGGGCTCCAAAATCACTACATATGGTGACTGCAGCCATGAAATTAAAAGACGCTTACTCCTTGGAAGGAAAGTTACAGCCAACCTAGACAGCATATTCAAAAGCAGAGACATTACTTTGCCAACAAAGGTTCGTCTAGTCAAGGCTATGGTTTTTCCTGTGGTCATGTACGGATGTGAGAGTCAGACTGTGAAGAAGGCTGAGCGCTGAAGAATTGATGCTTTTGAACTGTGGTGTTGGAGAAGACTCTGGAGAGTCCCTTGGACTGCAAGGAGATCCAACCAGTCCATTCTGAAGGAGATCAGCCCTGGGATTTCTTTGGAAGGAATGATGCTAAAGCTGAAACTCCAGTACTTTGGCCACCTCATGCGAAGAGTTGACTCATTGGAAAAGACTCTGATGCTGGGAGGGATTGGGGGCAAGAGGAGAAGGGGACGACAGAGGATGAGATGGCTGGATGGCATCACTGACTCGATGGACGTGAGTCTGAGTGAACTCTGGGAGTTGGTGATGGACAGGGAGGCCTGGCGTGCTGCGATTCATGGGGTCGCAAAGAGTCGGACACGACTGAGCGACTAATCTGATCTGATCTATCATCTTTATGTATATATTTATTCTGAAAGATTATTCATTGCTTATCTGAAATTCAAATTTAACTTAATCTTCTATATTTTATTTAGCATTTCTATCCCAGGATCACTCTTTAGTCCCCTTCAATGATCTCTTTCCAAGGAGTTTCAGAGATTCTAGATTATAATACCTTTATGGAATGATTCTAATACCTAAATAGCTCCTGTGTGTGCTAAGTTGCTTCATTTGAGTCTGACTCTTTGTGACCCTATGTACTTAGCCCACCAAGCTCCCCTGTCCATGGGATTCTCCAAGCAAGAATATGGAGAGGGTTGCCATGCCTTCTTCCAGGGAATATTCCCAACCCAGGGATTGAACCTGCGCCTCTTGTGTCTCCTACACTGGCAGGCCAGTTCTTTTCCACTAATGCCACCTGGGAAGCTTGAGGTGATCCTTACTGTTCTTACAAACCCATTGGATTCAATCTAAGATCACAAAGGAGTCCCATTTACAGGTTATTCACTAGAGCTGTTTCCCAAATATATAGGCTCCTAAGGGCTGTATGTTTAGGGTGTTTTAGGGTGTCTCAGGATAAATAATAGGCTAAATTAAAGCCAGCCTTGGCGCAGTGAGAAAACTACTGAACACATGTGATACAACATGCTGACATACTGTGATCTCACAGGACATTTTAAATCCATTCACTTTCATCCAGGCACTGATAGAAATAACCACACAAAGTCATCAGCCTTGGGGCACTTAACTTTCCAAATATGAGGCCTAAAGCAAATAATGGAATACATTTTCTGTAAGACTGTCTAATTATTTACTGACCAATAAGAAGAGTTTTTCTTGTAAGGAACCAAAACATTAAAAAATGATCAAATATGCATGAAGACCATACAAAATTAGAATTTAAGTAAAAAAAATAAAAAGTTTTTATGTGAGAAATGACTTTTATCTGGATTTTCTTGGTCAAGCAGTTCATATTAGTTTAGGTGGAGTTTGCTTTTCACCCTTTTGTTTTTTAAATAAGCTTATTGGCTTTCTGTTCAATGCATATGCCTTAAATAAAACAAATGTATACATTTACCAAATCCTGACATTTTAAAATAAGTATGTTTGTTTTTCCTACCTGCTTGAGTAATCTCTCTCTTTCTTCCATTGGAGATCCCATATTTTTGTCTTCTGCAATCATCTGATCTCGATGGGACTCCAACTCATAAAGTTTTTCATGTAACAATACAGCCTCCTGTTTTACCTGGGAGTGTGCGATTTCCTAAAGAGAATTAAAAAAATAATTTTAGTATTTTATCAAAAACTATTCAAATAGTTTCCAGTTTATAACTAAGGACAAATTTAAACTACGAGCTTTTTAAAATAGAGATATCAAATATCTATAATACTCAAGAACGCTACAAATTCTAAACACTGAAGAATAAAAATAAATCCCTATATACGTTTGTAGGCGATTCAGTCTAAGATTCATAAGAAGGTGGTAGCTTTAGTTTATTTTAGTTTCTAAATATAAGACCTAAACAAAGATACAGACATCTCTACCAGAGGGAAGATAATAAAGAAAACAAAATGATCTATGTATAACTTGAACCACAAAACCTAATCCAAAGGCCAAAGAACTGATCTCTAGAAGGAAGATATTTTCCCCTAAATAGATCATATATATGCTTTCCTACAATGTTATGGGTTGAATTATATCCCCCCAAAATATACGTTGAAGTCCTAATCTCCAGCACCTGTGAACGTGACCTAATTTGAAATGCAGTCTGTGCAGATTTAATTAAGTTCTGATATCTTGAGCTCATTAAGGTGAATCTTAATCCAGTATAACTACTGTCTTTATTGGAAAAGATAAAAACAGAGATACATGAGGATAAAAACAGAGATACATACATACACACACACACACAGAGATACATGAGAATGCCATTTGATGACACCGGCGAACAGAGTGATACAGATACAAGTTAAGGAGCAAATACCAAGGACTGACAGCCAGTACCAGAAGCTAAGAATAGGCAAGGAAGGATTCTACCTAGTGTTCCAGAGGAAACAAGTCTCTGCTGATACTTTAAGACCTTTAGCCTCCAGAAGTATTAGAATATTTCCTCTGTTGTTTTATGTCACTCAGTTTGTAAAACTTTATTACAGCAGCACTAGGAAACTAGTAGAAATGAGTAGTAAAATTACCATGTATTCCCCACTGTTCTACTGTTCACAAACAGAAAATAAGGGATAGCATAATTTCAAAAGAAAATAAAAAGAGCTAGGGGTGTTAGTGGTGATTATAATGATGAAAATGACATTTGAAGCTACTATTTATTGAGCATGTATTCTGTGGCAGGCACTATACTTCAAATTCTTTATATACCTTATACATATATACTTTATAAGTATATGTACTTATATATAAAGTATAGACTTTATACTTCATATTCTTTTAACACTCAAAGCAACTCTGTAAGACAGTACCATTAATTCTGTTTTACAGATGTGAAAATTGATTATCTGAGATCTAAAGAATTTTTCTAAGTTAACAAAAATAAAAGTTAATGCTGATATCTGAAAGCAGGCCCACAGCATTAATAAGATTTTTAAGAGGGAAGAGCTCCTCCTTTTTGAAAGCAAAAGAGAAAAAATAATAAAAAAGGGAAAAAGTGAACAAGAGGAAATGTCTGAAAGTCCACAGGCAAAGGGTTATATACACAGTGTAAGTATTAGGTTGGTACAAAAGTAACTGTGGTTTTGGACCATGAATTTTAAATCATTATAACTAAGCTCAAACACACCTTTATTAATGAAAATAGCAACAACACATTTTTGCTAACAAGAAATGTTTGTTTATTCCTGTAGCATAAAAATCCGTGCTTCAGGATTCGACTAGCTCTTGGAAAGCATTTTCTGCCTCCTGCTGGTTGTGGAAGCACTTCCCTGCAAAAAGTTGTTGAAATGCTTGAAGAACTGGTAATTGGTTGGTGAAAGGTCAGGTGAATATGGTGCATGACGCAAAACTACATAACCCAAATTTTTCAACTTTTGAAGCATTGCTTGTGTAACATGGGGTCGGGCATTATCGTGGCAAAGAATTGGGCCCTTTCTGTTGAATTCTTTCTGGATTCAGAAAGCTGTAGAGGATCAGATGGGCTGCAGACCACCAAACAGTGACTAAGACCTTTTTACGGTATAAGTTTGGTTTGGGGAAGTGCTTTGAAGCTTCTTCTCAGTCCCATCACTGAACTGGTTGTCACCAGTTGTCACATAAAACTCACTTTTCATTGCATGTCACAATCCAATTGAGACATAGTTCATTGTTGTTCCATAGAATAAGAGAAGACAACACTTCAGGATGATGATTTTTTTGCTTTTCGGTCAGTTCACAAGGCACCCATCTATCGAGCTTTTTCACCTTTCCAATTTGCTTCAAATGCTGAATGACTGTAGAATGGTTGATGCTGAGTTCTTAGGCAATTTCTTGTGTAGATGTAAGAGGATCAGCTATGATGATAGATCTCAATTGGTTTTTGTCAATTTTCGATGGCTGGCCACTGCACTCCTCATCTTCAAGGCTCTCATCTTCTTTGCAAAACTTCTTGAATCACCACTGCGCTGTATGTCTGTTAGCAATTCCTGGGCCAAATGCAGTGCTCATGTTGTGAGTTGTGTCTGCTGCTTTATGACCCATTTTGAAGTCGAATAAAAAAAAATCCTCAAATAAAAAAAATTGCTCCAATTTGCTTTTTGTCTAACATCATTTCTATATTCTAAAATAAATATAAATAAATAGCAAGTAATAAGTCACTAGCAAGAAAACATGAAGTGAGAAATATGCATTAAAATGATGTATAACAGAACCATATTTATTTAAGAATGTATTACAATATCAAATGGCTGCTGCTGCTGCTAAGTCACATCAGTCGTGTCTGACTCTGTGCAACCCCGTAAGACGGCAGTCCACCAGGCTCCCCAGTCCCTGGGATTCTCCAGGCAAGAACACTGGAGTGGGTTGCCAATTTCCTTCTCCAATATCAAATGGCAAATTTCAACAATTCAAAGCCACAATTACTTTTGTACCAACAATATATTAGCTTCAGGTGAAAAGTCATGATAATAAAACATCAACAGAAAAAAATGCAGACATTTTGAGATATCCCTCTTCACAGTATCTTCCCCTTCCATTTTACTTAACCACTTATAGACATGTTCAAATTTCATCTTGATAAAACCATTCCTGAAGACTCAAGCTCATGTTGATCCTTCACCTGATTTTTTTCACACACCTGTGAACTGAATCAATAATACTTAGCACAGTAGTGAGCATACAGCAGATATTAAATATTTGTTGACTGATATTTGACATAATGTTGTTTTAAAGAACAAGTCCACCCTCCTACCAAAAAACCCACAAAGGAATCCAGCTAAGGTTAAACAGAGTTGGGATTTACATTTTCTTCATTTGAGAATATTGTAACATTTCTTTACATTCATGTAGTTTTAGGCATATATGTACTAATGCCAAAAAGAGTGACATAAAAAATTTATTTCAAAAAAGAAATACAAGGAATCCAGATCAGAAAGAAGTAAAGCTCTCCCTTTTTGCAGATGACATTATACTATACATAGAAAACCCTAAAGATACTATCAGAAAATTACTAGAGCTAACCAGTGAATTTAGCAAAGTCACAGGATACAAAATCAATACACAGAAATCACTTGCATTCCTGTATACTAACAATGAAAAATCAGAAATAAAAATTAAGGAATTCATTACTGCAACAAAAACATATAAAATATCTAGGAATAAACCTATATAACTGTATATAGAAAATTATAAGACACTGGTGAAAGAAATCAAAGACAACATAAACAGGTGGAGAGATATTCCATGTTCCTGGGTAGGAAGAATCAATATTGTGAAAATGACTATACTACCAAATGCAGTCTACAGATTCAATGCAATCCCTATCAAATTACCAATGGCATCTTTACAGAACTAGAACAAAAAATTTCACATTTCATATGGAAACACAACCCCAAATGGCCAAAGCAGTCTTGAGAAAGAAGAATGGAGCTGGAGGAATCAACCTTCCTGACTTCAGATTATACTATAAACCTACAGTCATCAAGACAGTATGATACTGGCACAAAAACAGAAACATAGACCAATGGAACAAGAGAGCCCAGAAATAAACCCATGCACCTATGGATACCTTATTTTTGACAAAGGAGGCAAATGATGGATTGATAATGCATGCTATTAATGAATATATGGGGAAATGCACTTTCATACATTGGGATTAGGAGTATAAAATGAAACAAGCTTTTCGGAAGGCAATTTGGCAATGTCACAACATTTTAGAAGTTTGTAACTTTTTACCCAATGTGGGAAATTTATCTTAAGATACACTCATAGTAACTCAGCAAAAATGTATATTTTTACTACAACATTGTTTCATAATCTTAAAAAAAACTATGAAAAGCCTAGTCATCTACAAGGCTGTGCTATATATAATCATGCAATGTAGTATAGTGCAGTAATTTCAAATAATGAGGGAGATATCTTAAGAGTTGACATGAACAGACATTTGAGAGAGAATGTTATATTAAAAAAAAAACAAAAGCTGCAGACAGTATATCCACTGTACATTCGACTTGAGGTTTTTGTCAACAGTAAAACAAAGATAGGATTAGAGGACTGTTGTGAAGGTAAAATAACAATGCTGGTGACACATATGAAGAGCTCAAAAAAGCACATAATAAGCACTCAGCAAATGTAAGAGCAACTGTCTAGAAAGAGAGAAAAGAAACAGGCATCTTTACATTCATCTTATTTAATATTTTATAACAAATATGTTTTGTGAATTTTAAAATGCTTTTCGCTCAGTCGTGTCTGACTCTTTGCGACCCCATGGACTGTAGCCTACCAGGCTCCTCCATCCATGGGATTCTCCAGGCAAGAGTACTGGAGTAGGTTGCCATTTCCTTCTCCGGGGGAATCTTCCCGACCCAGGGATCGAACCCAGGTCTCCTGCATTCCAGGCAGACGCTTTAACCTCTGAGCCACCAGGGAAGCCCTCAAAATGCTTTACATAAATAATAAAGCAAATGCGAGCTTTTACATCTTTAACGAACTGACCTCCCCTTTTTCATTTGTTTTTAGTCTCTTGTTCACATGTTTTAAAATTACCATTAGATTTTGTGTGCCTCAGCAGGCACCCTGATTTTTGTACAGGTAGGTACTCAATAACTGAATCTGCCATGATGTGCCAAGTCGCTTCAGTCACGTCCCGACTTTTTGAGACCCTTTGGACTGCAGCCTGCCAGCCTCCTCTGTCCATGGGTTCTCCAGGCAAAAACACTGGAGTGGGCTTCCATGCCCACTGAATCTATTTTTTTACTATTTTTCATACTTACAGATTCCAAGCTCTCTTTTTTCATATTCAGTGAATCTAGCTGTTGCTGAAGTGTATCTAATTCCTAAGAAGAAGGGAAAAAAGCAAATATATATGCAAATTACATAAGAATAATTTATTTATCAACATTTCAAATATATGTGTTGAAGTAACTTTTGTAAACATTTTCAACCCATATCTTATAATTTGACTAGAATTTATTAACATTATTTCTATTTTGCCAATTTATTTCATCATTATTAAAAATCTTACCATGATCTACCTTTTAAATACTTCATGAATTGTTAAAAGGGAGCCAGAACTTTTCAGTAAATCATCACTGTGTTTGGAGAATATCAAATATCAGAAGACTTTAAATTAATGATGTTACTGTTTAAAGCTATAATTTTTATTTGACTTTTTAACCATGTTTCCATATTTTTTGACCATTTTCTCTTAAGGCTAAGACCTATAGCAATTTACATAGCACACTCTTAGGGATAAGACCCTTCAACTGTTTACCATTGACTCTTGAACATAACAGGTTTGAACTGCATGGGTGCAATGACATACAGATTTTTTTTTCAAGAAATATGTACTACTCAGTCCAAAGGTGGTTGAATCTGTGGATGCGAAACCTCAGACACTGAGGGCAAACTATAAGTTATACACAGGTTTTAAACTGCACAGGGGTTGCTGTTCCTAACATCCAAGTTGTTCAAGGGCCAACTAGACCCATTCAAAAACCCCTGTGCAATATTAGCTATATTTTGATAGTATTTCAGCATTTTTATAACACTCTTTCATCAATGTTTTATCATGTTTCATAAATTGTGTCTGAAATAAAAAATTATATTAAATTGTCAATAAAGAATTATCTGAGAAACTAAAACTACATTCATTGATATTTGTGGGGACTAATTCTCTTTTAATTGCTTGCTTAAAGAAAATCTGGGCATGAAAGGGCAATAATACCTTGCAAACCTGAGTCACCATTATGACTGAATGCTGAGAGCAGTCTCAATAACCCCTCAGCAGTCATTCAAATTGCTTACCATATTAGGGGACAACAGCTGTTCAAACTGAGGACACAGCAAGTAAAAGGTGTTTATTAGGAAGAAAGAAAAGGAAAGAAAGTAAATATCCATATGGCTCTGTTGTATATGGCCTTTTAATGTTTTCATTAAAAGCTCATTAAAAAACAAGCGCTTCATGTATTGATATCTTTATGACCTGCAAAAATGAATGATGCACAGAACTGAATAATATAGTAAAAGTTATGTCACTGTACAACATAAGAAAACAAAGTTTTCTAGATGAGTTTTTTCAAAATTTAAAGGTTTGTATGAATCATCTTGTTAAAATGAAGACTCTGATCAGTAGGTCTAGTCAAGCTCTCAGGGGATGCCAATCCTGCCCACTTTCAGAACATATTTTCAGTAATAAGATTGCTGTAGTCCAGCATAGAGTAGTAGCTAGTATTACCTGTAATAATTTCTCATTTGTGGTTTTCATTTCTATATACTTGACTTGTTTTTCAGGAGACATATTTTTGATAATACCCTCTGCTGCTTGTTTTTCCTGTTCAATTTCTTCTTCTACACTTCTAATTTGTTTTTCCTTCCTGAAATCAAAAGTATGCAATATTCCTCTTACTATAATGAAGAGAAAATCAATTAACTTTACTCAGTCTCAAGTACATAGGATACTTATAAGTTATTCAACCGCAGTTTGTGATAACTCCTTACGCTGGTGTTCAGTTGCATAGTTGTGTCTGACTCTTTTGCAATGCCATGGACTGCAGCCTGACAGACTCCTCTGTCCAAGGGATTTCCCAGACAAGAATACCAGGATTGCCATTTTCTTCCTCAGGGGATCTTCTCAACCCAAGGATTGAACCCGTCTCCCCTGTACTACAGGCAGACTCTTTATCACTGAGCTACCTGAACACAGAAATTTGCCCCATCAACACAGACTTTTTTAGCATCCATCTCTTCTCATCCCCAAATCCTTCTATTTTCTTATTCTCCACTTTACTTTCTTGTAAGAAAATACAAAGTTTATCACAGAAAATCCTTAAAGTCTTATATAGATCAGAATGCATTTGTACTTCTTATCATATCCTCAAGATTAACAAGAAAGTTAAATTTTAAAACAGTGGTTTTCAAGTATCTTTTTGCTATAGAATTCTTTGATATCTTGGAAATCTTGTACGGTTTACCAAATCATTTAAAGTAACACAGCTCTGATTACACTGCAGAGTAACAAAATCAACAGTCCAATCTGATTTTAAAGTTCATAGCTTTAAATTAATATATTTTCTTTAACTTCTTTACTGCTTTAATTAAAATTGATATTTCTAAATTATCAACTGTTCTTTAGCACTGTAAAATAATTAGCTAATTTCCTTGAGAATATAATAGGAACATTACAAGTCTAATTATATAAGTAGTACCCACTCCAGTGTTCTTGCCTGGAGAATCCCAGGGACAGGGAGTCTGGTGGGCTGCCGTCTCAGGGGTCGCACAGAGTCGGACACGACTGAAGCGACTCAGCAGCAGCAGCAGCAGTATGATATTAATTACAAACAATAACCATCTTTATCAAATAATCACAAAAAGTACCAGTGATGTGCACTTACTACCTATGCAAGATCAATTATACAAAGGGTAGAGAAAAATTCTGAAAAAAATAGAGGTAGGATGATAGTTATCATCTAAATACTTCAAGATTACATATAAAAAGAAATTTTGAATTGAATCTTGAATCTTGCTTGAAAATTAAATTCTGTTTCAATATCACAAATTTCTACTTTAAGTTTAAAATATAATTATCCTATTCAATCTCTTTCAAATACAGATATCAACTTTAACAGTTTTCACAATCACTAGGTAAGTCTCACAGATCCAAATATCTATCCTCCACACACTTTACACTCTCATACCCTACTACCATAATAAAATAATCTAAACTCAGAAATTTTCCTATAGACAGAATCTCATAATAACCAAATAAAAGATAAATATAACGAAACAGACAACCTGGAATTTCTATTTTTTTTTTCTATTTTCAAAAGAAAAGAACAAACCAAATGATGACATCTCTTTTTAAAACTGTTTAAAATGGTTACAAATTAGAAATTATATCATTAATAAATCAAAGGCCCATAAAGGGCTTAGACGTTTGGGTACTGATAGATTCCCAGAGATTTTATGCCAATTGGGACTATTTAATTTTCATAAGAAGGTTACCAATCAGCAATTTTCTATTTTTCTACTGTAATAGGCTATTTTCTTTTAAAGTGTACCTAACTTTTTAACATTAAAAAACTGTACAGGAATATAAGAACTACTAAGTACTTCTGCAGCTCAAAAAGGTTACGAATTTAAGCAAAGGGTTGAATCAGAATTGTTATTTTTCCCAAAGTATTGCTCCATAAATATGGAAAATGTGGCAAACCATATTCAGAGAGTTGTTTTCTTGGAAACTCTATATGCTTCAGATAAAAGGAATCAAAAGTTAACTGGTATTAAATGAAGTTCCCAAAACAGTAACAGATGAAGAAAATTAAACCCACCAAGGAATTTCTATTTATTTTTGTCTCGTTGTTAAACAGAAGTAAAGTCTTCACTTTGAACCTCAATTACTATAGCATAATAAATGTGTCTGCTGCTGCTACAATTTACATGGGTATATGCACTCATAGATATTTCAAACATAAAACAACATCTACTTCAATCTCTTTGTTTCACAGATTAGGGATACTGAGTTAAATCTGTTAGAACTAACTCATTCTGAACCCCATGATTATTTATTACCAACAATGAATTTTAACTATGTTTTTACCTGATCTATCTACTACAATTAGATGTAAAATGGAAAAGTATTCCATTTTACACAGAAGTTACACAAGGAAGCACAAGGAAGGTAACTGATTCTTTGAGGGCCACAACACGATGGCCAAGGGGCGGGTCTTCTGATGCTTTGAGCAGTCTGCTCCTGTTATAACTTGGCAGTAAAACCACCAATGATGGTGTTATAAAATGAGTAAACAACAAAGGTGAAACTCACCGGAATACAAAACTTAGTGGGATCTTTTCAACTTGAGTCTTTCAAAATATAAAATACCTTTAGGACTAACATTTAAATCACTTTAGCAATGCATCTTTCAAATTATGCATTTTTAATATTACATACTTTAACGGACAAGGTAAATTTGTTAATATTTAAATTTCTTAAGAGAAATTAAGAAACACAAAGATTAAGCTAAAGCCACCTTACTTGTTATACTAAAAAAGTCAAAGATGACTTTAAGAAATTATTCTTCGAGTCAATCTTTTGCTAAGGAAGTCTAGTTTGTTTTTTTTTTCACCTGTTCAGTGAGTACAAAGGTTAAGACAAAGTGAAACAAATCACATGACATAACTTTTTTTTTTAATGGTGTAGAAGAAAGACAGCAGATTCCTTACACACCAGTCTCAGAGACAAAAGAAAAAAGGAAAGGTAAGATCCTATATATTTATAGGTTTGGTGATTGTTGTTGAATTTTTTAAAATCATATTTACACTTAAGTCTATATATAAATCTTTGTCTTTAATAAGTGATGAAAGAGCAGAAAATATAATTGTGTTTTCATGACAGCTATCTTAGAAACACAAACCTGGACATGGCCAAAACACCTTTTCCAAATAGAGTAATAACGTAAAGCAAAGTAATTTGGGGGGAGGAAGATTTCATTTAGCCAATCAAGCTTATAAGATCTTTTAATTTTGAAATATATTAATCACAGAGCAATCGGAAGTGACATTAACCTAAAAACAAATTTGTAACATGAAAAAAGACTGGATTATAGGTGATAATTGTTAAAACTGGGTGATGATTCTTTTCCTGAGAGGTTTTTTCCTTGAAATTTTCCATTATAAAACTTTTTAAATTTGAAAAAAATAAAAAGAAAGTTAGTTCTATGAAATTATAAGAGAAAAGTTCTTAATACCTAACTATAAATACATTGAACTCTGGTATAAATATCTAAAATATTTAATGGAAAAACTGTATTACAGTATACACACTTTATTTAACCAAGCCAAAATAACAGTGGTATCTTTTTATTTCACAGTATATAACAGCCATATAAAGTACATGACCAAAAACTCAGAAATTCACACCTGAAACTGTGCTAAGAAGAACATTGTTTCTTTCTCAATATCTACCATTTCCTTTTGTGTAAGTCTCTTTTCCTATAATTAGGGAATAGGCTATATAAAAGAATATTTAATCTTGTAAAACAATTTTTTAAAAACCTGATATTCCATTTGTTCTCTATTTTTTAATCACTTAACTCAAACCAAAATATCATTTCAAAATAAATTTCAAATTGAGAAAAAAATCTAAAGGGAGAAAAAGGCAATAATAACTGTTTCCTTTTAAATCAACTTTTTAAACAGGGTAAACTGACTCAAGAATAATTTCTGCTATCAGCTATTTATTTCATCAATTTGATTTCTTCAAGATAGCCACTGTGTCTGTTTAAGGATTTGTTGGCAAATGTTTCTGTCTAAGGATTTGTCTGTGTAGTGTTGTGACAGTCAACACCAACTCCCTTTATCAGTCTTTTCCCTCTCAAAAGATGTACAAATAAAAGAAAAGCCCCATGGCCCGTGTGGCTCAATCAATGCATTTCATAGCTTTAGACCTACTAATCCTTTAGATTTGTTGACTGTTTTCTTGAACAAAATCTACCTTAAGCTCTGAGTATATGTCTTTTCTAACTCTAAAATTTATCAAATATAAATTTAAAAAGATTCCTTCTTTTTTTTGTGTGTGTGTGTTTTATGGGATTTTTTATTACATAAAGAATTGCTTAAGCTTGTAAACAGACAAGATATGGGTAATTGAATACAGGACTCATGATGTTTAACCAGTGCTCACAACTTTGCAAAATATCACCTTGCTATGTGAATAACCCCCTGGAAAGGAGAACTTACGTAAATGGAGTTCAGTGTCAAATAAATTAAAATTCAGAGCCAAGTTAATCTGACACACTTAATAATATGCATCATTATAGTGGTGCTTGCAAATTAAGAGTAAATGGGAAATGGTTCACTTGGTGATTTTAATTAGCACCTTACAGTCTAATCAAAATGTCTAGGTTTGGCTCGGAAAGAGGTGAGATGAAACATGGTAAAAGATTCCTTTTCTAACCCTTATGATTTTATCCACTTTAGCATGATAGTATAAAGTAGCTGATAAACATAATAAATACATGACAATCCTCAGTCTCCATTTCCACAGTCTCACAATCCTACCTGACCTCCATTACCTCTTCTAGCTGCTTCTATTTCATGTCAACCCTTTTCTTTATAGATTATCTGCTTCCTTTATTCATCATTATCCTATTTATCTCTTAAAAAAAAAAAACCCGGAACTTCTCCCTTACCTCTATATTACTCACATGGGCATCCTACAAAAACATCACTAAGAATTTCACTACACCATTGAGAAATACCAAAACAACCATTGGAGGTTGCACACTTACTCCAAGAGATCGCTAAACATGGGTACTTAACCTTTTATACATGATTCAGGAATCCCCTTTTGTGGGCAGTGGTCTGGCATAAGTGATAGCTTGAAATCATTTCTGGCTCTAAAAGGGATGCTATTATGATCTACATTCAAATTGCAAAATCTAGGAGAACAGTGGCTTTCCCTTACAATTTTAACTTAGCCGTGGAAAGAAAGAAATTGGAAAGGGAATAAACATAAACAGATCATCAAATTGAAGGCAATGAGGAAGTTAATTAGAATAGACCAGTATTGACATAACAATAAATTCCTCATTGCTAACACGGCAACACACTTTAGTAACTTGAAATGAATCTTGTTAACTGAGTAGTTTCTTACTCCCTGTTCTGAAGGAATAAACTGCCCTAAAAAATCATAAGCAACTAATTATAGTAAGTGCTATAAGAAGGTTCAAAAGACTAAATTTTTAAAAATCACTAAGGATGATAATAACATAACATATTCATATCCTTTCAAACAGCTCATTTGCAGCAGTTTCTTTTTCAAATTAACTAATAGATAATTTTAAAATTAATTTTTATTGGCATATAGTTGCTTTATGCAGCAGCTTCTAACACTGATTTTAAAAAAACAGATAAAAATAAGAAACATTAAGGTCATGAATAAAATGACTAAATGGAAAGTATTTAGTGAGAAGAATTACTGAAATAAACGACAATTTCTAGTTAGGGCATGTTGAATGTACCCACTAACATTAACTCCTGTTCAAAAACCTAATAAAATGAAAATAAAAGGTAATATGAAGTACAGAAACTTATAATGACAAAATGAATAGAAGAGGAAACAGAAATAAAATCTAGAAACTAGAAAGCTAAAAGTTAAGCGGAAACTGACTAGGAAACCAAAATTTTCTGAAGCCAGCAGTGGGGAAAGCTGAGAAGCTACTTGTTTTATACTGCAGAACCCCTAGACGGCTCAGAGATTGGCAGCACCAGGTATTCTGGAAGTAGAAAAGGAGAGGCTGAAACAGCTCAAAGTCTTTCTCCCAGACACTGCCCAGTCAGGTAAAGTTCCCCTCCTACCTAAGCAGAAAAATGAGGTGTTTTTTTTTTTTACTCTGGGGAGAATAAAACTAATGGAATCTGGGCACAAGTGACTGCAGGGATGTTATGTCAAAAGCGGGGAAAATAACATTAAATACTAATTACTGAGCTAAACCCAACTTTTTCACCAGTCACCTCTCAGAATGCTGGCCACTTTGTGTCACCTTTTCAGGCAGTAGATCAGAAAAGTCATTTTGAAGAATCTAAGCAGCCCAAAAGGAACAATCTAAAGATAATGACGTTAGGGATTCCCCAAGAAAAAGCCTATTAAGGTCACTGTATAGTAAAGTCTAAAGTTGTGTAAGAGCTGGGAATTCTCCAGGGGGCAGGCACAGTGTTCAATCCCTGGTCAGGGGGCCAAAGAACCAAAACATAAACAGGAGCAATACTGTAACAAATCCAATAAGACTTTTAAAATGGTCCACACATCAAGAAAATATTAAAAAAAAAAAAAAAAGAACCACACAAATGCAGTTTCCAATCAGTTTTTTCATTTTCCATTCATATATGTAAGTCCTAAACCAAGTATTAGGCAGAGGAACCAGAGATCAAATTGCCAACATCCACTGGATCATAGAAAAAGCAAGAGAGTTCCACAGAAACCTCTATTTCTGCTTTATTGACTATGCCAAAGCCTTTGACTGTGTGGATCACAATAAATTGTGGAAAATTCTGAAAGAGATGGGAATACCAGACTACCTGACCTGCCTCTTGAGAAACCTATATGCAGGTCAGGAAGCAACAGTTAGAACTGGACATGGAACAACAGACTGGTTCCAAATAGGAAAAGGAGTACATCAAGGCTGTATATTGTCACCTGCTTATTGAAGTTATATGCAGAGTACATCATGAGAAACGCTGGGCTGGAAGAAACACAGGCTGGAATCAAGATTGCCAGGAGAAATATCAATAACCTCAGATATGAAGATGACATCACCCTTATGGCAGAAAGTGAAGAGGAACTAAAAAGCTTCTTGATGAAAGTGAAAGAGGAAAGTGGAAAAGTTGGCTTAAAGCTCAACATTCAGAAAACGAAGATCATGGCATCTGGTCCCACCACTTCATGGGAAATAGATGGGGAAACAGTGTCAGCCTTTATTTTTCTGGGCTCCAAAATCACTGCAGATGGTGACTGCAGCCATGAAATTAAAAGACGCTTACTCCTTGGAAGGAAAGTTATGACCAACCTAGATAGCATATTCAAAAGCAGAGACATTACTTTGCTAACAAAGGTCCGTCTAGTCAAGGCTATGGTTTTTCCAGTGGTCGTGTATGGATGTGAAAGTTGGACTGTGAAGAAAGCTGAGTGCCGAAGAATTGATGCTTTTGAATTGTGGTGTTGGAGAAGACTCTTGAGAGTCCCTTGGACTGCAAGGAGATCCAGCCAGTCCATCCTAAAGGAGATCAGTCCTGGGTGTTCTTTGAAAGGACTGATGCTAAAGCTGAAACTCCAATACTTTGGCCACCTCATGAGAAGAGTTGACTCATTGGAAAAGACTGATGCTGGGAGGGATCAGGGGCAGGAGGAAAAGGGGATGACAGAGGATGAGATGGCTGGATGGCATCACTGACTTGATGGACGTGAGTCTGTGTGAACTCTGGGAGTTGGTGATGGACAGGGAGGCCTGGCATGCTGCAATTCATGGGTCACAAAGAGTCAGACACGACTGAGTTACTGAACTGAACTGAAACCAAATATTAACAGATATGGGAAGTTTAAAAGAAATCCTCTAATATAAAGGATACTTATTAAAAGAAACTGGAAAACGTGACCTGAAGACACAAAGGCTTTTCAAGGGAAAAAAAAACAAACAAACAAGGGATACAACAAGAAGAAATAAGAAAATATATTCATATGCCAGAATACTACAAAAGAAATTTTCAGAGAATTAAAAATAGCTCTGAGAATTAAGAAGATAACAGGAAAAAGTAAACTTTAATAGAAGAGTTTGAAGATAAAGTTTCAGAAAGCAGAGCAAAAACACACAGAGATGAAATGCAGACAAGTACACATAAAAGATTAGAAAATCATACAAGGAGATCCAATTCCTTTTAGAATTAAAGGAGTTCTAGAAAGGGAGGTAAAATTATCAATATCATCAATGAAATAATTCAGAAAGATTCCCACTGTTTTCCGATTGAAACCACCCACCAAGTACCTATTACATAGACTTTCACAAAATAGACTCTCACAAAGGATCATGAAATTTCAGAATAGCCACATTAACGCTATATTGTACAGCACAGAGAATACAGCCAATATTTTAATAATAACTATCAGTGCAGTATAGTCTTTAAAAATTCTGAATCACTATACAATATACCTCTAACTTCTATAATATTGTTCAGCAACATACTTCAGAAAAAAAGCTTTGGGGTTAAGAACTGGCAAGTTACGTAAAAGGATAAAGAATTAGAATGGCATAGCATCTCATTTCTTAACAGTAAGACAGTCATGGTTGGTTGAATCCACAGAAGTAAAACCTGTGAATACAAAATCAGGCCCTTTGTAATGTATATTCATTACATTACACCATTTTATATAAGGAACTCGAACATCTACAGATTTGGTATCTGCAGGGGCTTCTAGAAACCAATCCCCTGCAGATACCAAGGGATGACTGTACTAGAAATCCGAAGACAACGGGGCAATGCCATCAACCACTTGAGGGAAAATCATTTCCTACTTAGAATTCTAAGAAATCCTACTTAAAATTTCTAGCCAAAATATCTTTCAAGGTCTAAAAAGTATTTCCTCTTAAGGACCTTTTCAGGAAGGAAACTCCATGGGAAAAAGGCAGTAATCCAAAACAAGGCATTCTAGAAAACAGGAATCCAGTAACAAGGGCAAAAGAGAATCTCTACAATGAGGATGGAAGGAGAGTGGAGGTCAATAATTCCATAGAGAGCCTAATGATCAGCTTATCCATATCAGAGCATGGCAGCAGGATCTAGGAGAGACTTTTTCAAGCAAATGAAATAGATTAAAATATCTAATATACGTAAACTATTGAGAGATTTGCTAAGAGTGTTTGTGTATAAATTAAAGGGTGAAAAAACCCTAAGCACAGGAAAAGAAAACAAACACAAGTAACTAGATAAAAAAGTATGCAGGAACAGAATAATAATCCTGTTAACAGGGCTCAGTCTTTGACAGTTTTATACATTCTTGAAGTATAAACTGAGTTATATAAACTGCTGCTGCTGCTGCTAAGTCGCTTCCATCGTCCAACCAAAATGACAATTGACTATGTTTGGACAGTGAAGAGACACTGGATATATATTTGATGCATTGAAGATAAGGAAAGTGAAGAGACAGTAGATATATATTTGATGCACTGAAGATGAAGGTAGTGAGCTATTGGAAAGCAAGCTGAGGACTCTCATCTTCCAAAATGTTAAGTCAAAGGATAATATCAATAGATAATGCCTAAAGTCGAAAAGTGAAGAAGTAGCAATATGAGTATATATTTAAAGATGTATTAATATATACATACATAAGTATATATATCCTTCTAGACTTTCTTTTGTGCATATATATATAAAAATTTTAAAATGCACAACCACCTCAATTGTTTTAAAGTTCCTTTCAATAGATCTAGGAACTAAAAAGATATCCTGAAAATTACTGTCTTTCATTCTCCCCAGGAGCATTTCAGTTTCTAAGATCAGAGTGCAGGGAGGGTGAAGGGATCTTTCCTTGTTTCCTATTTTACATATTTTAAGAAAAAAAGACTTAAAAGGAGTAAAAAGGAAATCAAAATGTCCTCAAAAGACTAATGTTCTAGTCTCCTAACAAGATGTAAACACTCTCTTTTCTATCAGGTTAGCAGTATGAAAACCATGAGCATCACAATCTTGTTTTGGCTGCTCTCCATGCTATTATTATCAGACAAAAGCCAGACTTCTAAAACAGTAAGTTTTTACAATTAAAGCAGTGAAAATATTTTCAAAGGTATATTTTGGGTAAATTTAAACAGTAAAATATTGAAGGCAATATAACCAAAAAAAATCAAACTATCAAAACGAACTCTTTAGTTAGTAGGGCATATTCAAAACATGTGATCTCTGAGCCAGATTGTAAGTGGACAAAAGCAGTCTTCTTTTTATAAAAAACTAAGTTCTTTAAAAGCAAGAAATACATAAAATTTCACTATAAGATCAGAGATTAGTTAAGACATAAAAACACTTTAAAATGTAGAAAACTTTTGTAAAAAACACATTTATGAGGGAAATTATTGTTGTTACATTATGATTATGATTATTATTATTACTATTAGGGGACATTTCAACTGCAAAAACAGTTGAAACAAGAACGATTTCTTTGGATCTATATCCACATAGGCGACACACTTCTTGTCGGCTGACTTTAACACATGGCTCAATTTCTATTACAAGATATTTTCCTTTAAAACACCAAAGTTTGAGCTGTTAACCCTATAGAGTTAGATACCAAATGTTGTTTTTTAATTATTTAATAATCTTAGATATAATGTTGGTAGCTCTGATTTTTTAAAATTACATATTTTTACATTATTTTCTCATTATAAACATCCATCTTGCATACTAAAATACTAAATAAATTAACAGAATTATTTACCATTTATTTCCACATATATAAATGGTGATATATCAATATTCTTTCAATAATAATTATTTACTAACTGTTGGAAGATACCTGTATGACTTCAAAATTTCCTTAATCTTCAACACTCCATCCCAATTTTAAAAAGGAGTATTTGCTTTACCTTTTTACATATTTTAACATCAAAGGATTAGATAGTAAACTTTTTTCCTAAAAGAATTTCCTTCCTATGTCTAAATGCCTAGATATGAAAATTTGGGAAATTTTGTCAATATTTTTCCTTATTAATGCATTTCAAATTTTCTCTTTTTTAGGAAGTCAAATGTAATTCTACTGCAAAGAATTATTCTTTGATTCCAGCAAATATCAGTAAAAATGTTACTATACTTGACCTCAGTTATAATCAAATTACTCTAAATATTACAGACACAAGAGTTCTACAGACATATTTTTTACTCAGTGAGCTCTATTTGGTTGAGAACAAAGTCACTAACCTATTTAATAATAGTTTCAGTAATCTGTCCAATCTAGAAATTTTAAATATCTGTAGAAATTCCATCCACACAATTCAACAGAGTGCCTTTACAGGATTACATAAACTGAAAAAGCTATATCTCTGCCAAAACAAAATAGTTCAACTGAATCCTAAAACATTTTTGCCTCTTAAAAACCTGATACTATTGAATTTGCACGGCAATTTGATAAGCTATTTTGATGTACCACAACTGTTTCATCTGGAATTCATAATTTTGTATGGAAATCCATGGAACTGTTCCTGTAGTCTACTGAATTTGCAAAACTGGTTGAAGACATCGAATGTGACACTAGGTAAGCATTTATAATTTAAATTAGTCAAAACCAAAATGATTGATTTTGGCTTGTGCCACCCTAGAAGTGTTTCTCATTTCATGTCTTAAAGCAAAGGAAACTATTCCTGTTTAATGGAAACAGGAGAAAACACTGAAAAGCAGTTGCTGAATACAAGCTCTCCCTCTGCCTCTCGAGAAAAAAAGAAATAAGAAAAGAAGCTTGAATGTTCCACATATGTAAGATGATGTTCCACATATGTAAACTCTCACTCTGTATACTGTTTGCACTTCCAACACATAAGACTAATTTTCTTTTACTGTTTTTTAAAAATTTATTTTTAATTGGAGGATAATTGCTTTACAATATTGTGTTGGCTTCTGCCATACAACAGGGTGAATCATCCACAAATACACATACGTCCCCTCCCTCCTCAACCTCCCCCTACCCCCATTCCATCCCACCCCTCTAGGTTGTCACAGAGCACCAGGTTGAGCTCCCTGTGCCCATACAGCAGCTTCCCACTGGCTATCTATTTTACACATGGTGGTGAATATATGTCAGTGCCACTCTCTCGATTTGTCCCACACTCTCCTTCCCCTGCTATGTCTAAAGTCTGTTCTCTATGTCTACGTCTCTATTCCTACCCTGAAAATACCATTTTTCTACATTCTGTATATATGCGTTAATATGTGAAATTTATTTTCCTCTTTCTGACTTACTTCACTCTGTATAATAAGCTCTAGGTTCATCCACCTCACTAGAACTGACTCAAATGCATTCCTTTTTATGGCTGAGTAATATTCCATTATATATATCTATATATCTATATATATATGGAGATATATATCTCACAATTTCTTTATCCATTCATCTGCCAATGGACATCTAGGTTGTTTCCATGTCCTAACTATTGTCATTTTTAAAAGTACTTCTTTTCTAAGGATATCCTGTCAGAGAGTAGGTGGAAGTAGGTACCCTAATTTCTAAACTATATACCATGGTCCAGATGTTTACCACAATCTAAATCATAACATCTTTACTTTACTAACACAGACAAACTGAACAATACACAAGAACTAAACTTAAACTGTATTTATAAAATAACTTAATAAACAGAAATAGGCATCTTTCTTCATTTTGTTGTTGCTGCTGCTGCCGCTGCTGCTAAGTCACTTCAGTCATGTCCAACTCTGTGTGACCCCATAGACAGCAGCCCACCAGGCTCCCCCGTCCCTGGGATTCTCTAGGCAAGAACACTGGAGTGGGTTGCCATTTCCTTCTACAATGTATGAAAGTGAAAAATGAAAGTGAAAAGTGAAAGTGAAGTCGCTCAGTTGTCTGACTCTTCGGGACCCCATGGACTGCAGCCTACCAGGCTCCTCCGTCCATGGGATTTTCCAGGCAAGAGTACTGAAGTGGGTGGCCATTGCCTTCTCCACATTTTGTTGCTAGACAAATATAATTAGCTTCTTTCTTACACCTTTAATCACAGATAGATATGTCAAAAAAGTTCCAGATAAAAAATTATAAGATGTTGTTAACCATAATAATTTATTAACCATAATAATCTTATTTTCCATAATAAATCTTATTTTTTTCTATTTTACTAGAAAATGAGAGCATCACCATGTGTAGCTATCCAGATATCCTGAAGTGCTACAATATCAAAACAGTACCTTACAAGGCTGAATGCTACTCAAAATTTCCTTCATCTATAACTGAAGACCTTCACATTCCTTTTCAGTCCATTAGCAATTCAACATTTAATAACTCTTTGAACAACTTGACAAGAAATTCAGGTAATTTGTTTTGAATATTAATATTGCTGAGGATAGCATACTAAATAAACTGAGATAGTTCTCATTTTTCTGCATTTTAAATTTCTTGAAACAGTGTAAAAGAACAATTCCTCCACTCAAGAAATGATTAACAAAATATTGGGTTTCTTAAGTAGGCTCTGCTAGTTATTAGTCAAATGCCATTATGCAAATTATTTTACTTCTCTGAGCCTTGGTATTAACTAGTTAAGTCACAATACTTAACAGGTATAAATCAATAATGTTTCTGAGCGAATGGATAAACAATGCAAAGATAGGTAGTTATTTTGAAAAAAGGTATTCTTGCACCACAATATGAAATATCTTTATTTACTGCAGTTTTAGTAACTTTTGCTTATAGATTATGGATATTTACTTCTAATACCAATATTGGGGAGTTATTAGGACATGTAATTATGATTATTTTATTTTTGTCAATTTAACGAAATTCCTCTCCTACCCTTTCTTTCTCGTTATTCCATTTAAGAACATGAATCTCATGGAAAAAGCTGGGCTTTTCTTGTCGGTGTTGTTGTCGCTGTAGTGATGACTTCACTACTCATTTCAATTGCTATCAAATGTCCAGTATGGTATAATTTTCTGCTTAGTTATAATCATCATCGTCTGGAAGAGCATGAAGCAGAAACCTATGAAGATAGTTTTACTGGAAATCCAAGTTCTCCTTCACAGATACCAGACACAAACTCTGAAGAAACTACAGTAATATTTGATCAACTACATTCATTTGTGGTAGATGATGATGGGTTTATTGAAGACAAATATATAGATACTCACGAATTACGTGAAGAAAATTAATTTCTTTCAATATTTGATTTTTAAAAAAATGTTACCAGCTCACTCACATTTTACGCATGGAAATTTTGATCAATGATATACTGAACTATGGCCAGTAGACCATCATATTAATTGCAACACATAAATATCATAAAATTACACTCTTCTCATTGGCTTTGTGCAAGTAGGTCCAAATACAGTAACTGCCACTCCTTGATACCTAACAGTTAAAATACTAGCATTACTATTCTCAGCAGTATATATGAGACCCAAAATAATAGTAGGAAACAAATCTACATTATTCTTTAATTAAAGATTCTCGTATTAGCCAGATATTTGATGTAACACCTATTAAAGTTTTACTGATTGGAATCAGTAAAGAAATAAAACTTTTGGAATTTTATCATGAGTTGAAGTGAAAAACAGAGATAGTTTAAACTGACAACACACTAAGATTGATTTTATGCCCATAGAATGAATTCATGAAATTGGAAAATGCTTTTTAAATCTTTTTAAATGCTTCCTGAATTGGCACAACAAATTTCTGAAAATTTAGCAGCAATTTAAAGTACAGGCATAACATAAGGCACAATCTCTCGATTTCAGTTATGAAGAAAGACTGTCATCAAAATTAATGTCGCAACTGAATAATATAGTAGCTCCCAAAGTAGAAATTATCTATCTTGTTTTAAAAAATACCTATTCTGCTCCTTTGGGGGACATTTTTATTCAAATGATCCTGTTCTGGAGCTAAGGAATCTTCAGTTAGCCTATGGTTAGTTCTTTGGGATGCTGTAGGCAGAGCCAGTCATGTTTCCAAACTTGTTTTCTAGAACATTAACTTCCAAAGAGACATTACAGGATTTACAGGATGGAGGATTAAAAGATACAAGGTCAAAGTGAAAGTTGCTCAATTGTGTCCAACCCTTTGCAACCCATGGACTATGCTGTCCAAGGAATTCTCCAGGCCAAAATACTGGACTGGGTAGCCGTTCCTTCTCCGGGGGATCTTCCCAACCCAGGGACTGATCCCACGTCTCCCGCATTGCAGGTGGAAACTATTACAGAATTATGAGAAAATACAGGGTTTAAACAAAGTCAAACAAGCTTCTTTACTATAGGACTTATAGTAAGGAAGAACTTTGCTACCCAAGACTTTACTAAGCTAAACTGCTTTCTGCTCTTCAAGAGCATAATATTAAGAATTTGCCAAATTTCTTGACAACAAAACCTTTTCTTTGATGCATGGCTACTAACAGGTCATAGCACAATAATGGTCCAAAGAACATTGGCTTTGAAACTATTACAAGAAAAGTCTAAAGTGAATTATTATTTGCTAATTCTTTATCATCAATTGGCTATAATTATAACAAATTAATGTAAATAGTGGCACTAAAAACTGTAAAAAAAATCCATCATTTTTACTTTTCATATGTGGAGAAATTTAGTATACAGTATTTATCTATATATATTAGAAAAAAATTTCTAAAACACAAATATATTTACGGATTAAATAATATGGTGTTTTAGAGTTTCTTCATTATACAAGAGAACAGCATCCAGTGGTGTACATGGAGCAGGGTTGGATAAAAGTTGATGGAGATGGGTGCTTAGGAGTATGTTATTTTATTTTTGTGTATGTTCAAATTTCTCTGTAACGTAAAGTTTCTAAACTGTGTATAACTGATAGTTCCTTACAAAAAAGAGACTAAAAATAATGTAGATGTACATTATTTTCTAACAATAGTCATTTTTAAGGTTATATAGACAGTAAATTCAGTTCAAATGTGTACTGAGGAAAATAAAAATTGTTTAGGATGATATACTCTGTGAAATAAAATAACTGAATCATTTGTAATGCATATTTGCTTGTATTTATAGGAACATGTTTTCAATAAAGGATACAAATGCTTTATGTGTAGTATTTCCTAATAGATAACATAAATTATATAAATGTTATAATTTTAAATCTCAATTATAAGAGTGAGATAACTATATAAACATAAGGCATCTTTTTCTACTAACCTATCATTTTACCAAATATCATTTCCTAATTTAAGAGGCAAATGTTCATATTTTATAAATATAGTAAAAATGAAATATAACTATGAAAAATATCAAAGACTACATCAAATCTCTTATATTCAAAAGACTCATAATTAAATATTGGGTATTCAATAGATAACTGATTAAACAAAGAAAAATAAATGGGTTTAAAATTATAATTATGTATATTTTTAAGGGATAACTGATTTTGGCTAATACCAAACCAGAAAAGTATAGACATTAGAAATGGAAGAAAATCAGTTCAAGTAGGTGTGTGAAACTGAATTAAAGCCAGATACCATAGTAACATATTGAGTCTATATACTATAACCACTTTATAAGTAGGTGTTCCATAATAAAACGTATGGTCTCATGCCACAGTAAATGGTGGTACTAAAAGAGAAGAGAAAGAAAACATAGGTTTTTTTATACCTGCTTTCTCAAAGTATGGCATTTCCTGCTCCCTTTAAATGTATAGGATAACATAAGGTAAATTCTTGCATTATTAAAATGTTGGCCATCTGATTGAACACATGAAATAAATCTATCCTCCTGGTACATATAAAAATAAACTTTACAAAAATAATTTGTCTTTAATTTAAAATTCCTCTTAAAGGGTCAGGAGACCCTATCTCACTCAGCCTTAGTTACAATAGATATTAAGTTTTGAAACTGCTAACATTTTCAGAACAAAGTACCATATTTTAAGAACATTTTCCTTAATCAATGAACCAAAAAGACATAGAAACCTACATCATCATTAAATTTATAATCTGTGAGTTATCTTTTTGGATAAAATATCTATAAAACATATACATATAACATTTACAAATCTGACAGGTGCATTACATAGGTTTGTGGATAAATGAAAAAATAAACGAGGACTAAATGTTCTAATGCTTTCTTGGAGTTGAAGCTTCAATACTTTGGCCACCTGATGTGAAGAACTGACTCACTGGAAAAGACCCTGATGCTGGGAAAGATTAAAGGCAGGAGGAGAAGGAGACGACAGAGGATGAGAGGGTTGGATGGCATCACCGACTTGATGGACATGAGTTTGAGCAAGCTCCAGGAGTTGGTGATAGACAGGGAGGTCCACTGTGCTGCAGTCCATGGGGTTGCAAAGAGTCGGACATGACTGAGTGACTGAACTGAACTGAAATGTTCAAACTATATAAGGTTCTCAGTGGGTTATAGTTTATTATATCTTATTTTTTAGATACCTAAGAAAGTATTTTATATGTAGTAAATCATGAATATTTGTTAACTGGTCTAAAACCAGAGCAACAAAAAAAGTTTTCAAGTATGTGTCTGGTTACCACGAATAAGGGATTTTCTTTGTAAAAGGGAAGAGACTTCCAGTATATTTGTAATTTAAGATAGCACTTTATAGGAGCAGCAAATGATAGACAGGGGAAAGAGATTTCTTTGTTTTTAATGAAAAGAAAATGACCTTCCTTTACCTTTCAAATAATTCATCCTTATATTTTAACATCCTATTTTTCATCAAGTATTTACTGTACATGCGGAGGTAATATGACAGTATTTTTGATGTTATAGAATTTTGGTTATTTGGGTTAATTATTATCCTTGCTCTCAAGGAAATTAATAAGTTTATGGAACAAAATGTGTACAGTGTTTGTACAAAATAGCTCATCTTCTGTTTGCACTGCTTTAGACAATACTTAAAGTCAAAAAGTCAATAAAGAATAATTATGTTAACTACTGATAATGTCTGGATATTTGTATCCCTCCAAGATTCATATGTTGAACCAAAGGTAATGGTGTAAAGGTTGAGAGGTGATTAGGTCATGAGGGTACAGTCCTCATGAACGGGATTAGTAAGTACCCCTTATAAGAGATCCCAAAGAGCTTCCTTGCTCTGTCTACCATGTGATGATATCACAAGAAGGTATGAACCAGTAAGAGGGTCTTCACCATAACAGGACTATACTGCTGCCTTGATCTTGGACATCCCAGCCTTCAGAACCCTGAGCAATACATTCCTGTTGTTTATAAGTTACCAAGTCTATGATATTTTGTTACAGTGGCCCAAATGGACTAAGGTCACTATATAACTTCCACTATCTTTGTAGGCATTACTGTCACTGCCACATTTACCTTATCATCAAAGTCAAAGCTACTTGGGAGCTTCCCAGGTGGCTCAGTAGTAAAGAATCTGCCTGCCAATGCAGGAGACCTGGGTTCAATCTCTGATTTGCGAAGATCCCACATGCCATACAGCAAATAAGCCCACGCACCACAACTATTGAGCCTGTGCTCTAGAACCTAAAAGCAACAATTACTGAGCCCAAGTGCCACGACTACTGAAGCCTGCATGCCATAGAGCCTGTGTTCCCCAATAAGAGAAGCCACCACATGAGAAGCACAACTAGGGAGCACCCCTCATTTGCTGCAACTGGACAAATGTCCACACAGCAACAAAGACTCAGGACAGCCAAAAATAAATAAAATTATTGGAAAAAAAAAAAAGATTTAGAAACAAAAGTTACCTGGTATTTGGTCTTTAACCAGGTTATATACATAAAGATGCACATACAACCTACATCTATAAAGCAGATTACTAATATAACAATTAATTATCAATTAGTAAGTGAATAATAAAATAACATAAATAGCCCATGGAATAATAAAGTGCATTTCATTAGGCTGGGGTTTAAATCTCATAATTTGAATTAGTTAAGAAGTTCAAGTTAAAATTGCAAATGGTAGAGATGTTCTTATCCACCTTAGATTTAAAACTCAGGGAGGTAGAAATTTTATCTAAATGAAGACAACAGATACATTAACAATGTAGTCTGTATTGCAAATATTCAACATTTTAAAATTTAAAAATGCAACAGGGAAAAACAATGAACAAAACTATAAAGAAATAAATGGTTCAGAAGTTAAACTACCTATACAGGTCACTTATAAATCTGTTTGATTTCTAAATGGATTGTACTCACGCTTGTCTTTCGGTGAATATAATATCCATACTTTGTGTTTCTCGATCATTTTGAGCTTTAAGCTGAAAAAAGAGTTAACTGAAAAGTTAGTGATAAAAAATTACCATTAAGCCAAACTATCTCTTTAAAGCTCATTCTGATTATGAAATCAATTAGAGATTATAAAAATAATCCTAATGCCACAGGCAAAGTTTTAAAAAATGCATATGCTTTATTTAACAAACCACTACCAACACCAAATACAAAGAAACACTCTTTTTCACAGGCATTATAATCTCACACCAAAAATATTCATTGTTTACTGACCTGTTAAGTAATCTAATGTAAACTTTACTTATGTAAACAGAATTTCAAGATTTCATTATGTGTTCAATAGTTGATTAGTATAATATGTCAAATCTAGACCCAACACAAGTTTTATTCTTAAATCATTCAGGATTTTACCTGAGTACTCCTATTTGACTCAACCTGCGCACAGTCAGTCTAGACTTTGGATAAAGTGTCTGTCTATAATGCAGGAGACCCAGGTTCAAGCCCTGGGTTGGGAAGACCCCCTGGAGAAGGAAATGGCAGTCCACTCCAGTACTATTGCCTGGAAAACCCCATGGACAGAGGAGCCTAGTAGGCTACAGTCTATGGGGTGGCAAAGAGTCGGACACAACTGAGCGACTTCACTTTCACTTTCTTTCTCATAACTATAAGAACACAAAGTTTTCACTGTTTATATTTGGCATTAAAAATACAGTTTTTAAATTGAGAATTCTCCTGTGTTTTAAAGTTAAGAAGTTAAGAACTTTACTACATTATTATTGCTTTTGTACTTATTTGCTCAGTCGTGTCCAACTCTGCGATCCCATGGACTGTAGCCCACCAGGCTACTCTGTCCATGGGGACTCGCCAGGGAAGAATACTGGAGTGGATTGCCATGCCCTCCTCCAGGGGATCTTCCCAACTCAGGGATCAAACCCAGGTCTCCCACATCGCCGGCGGGTTCTTTACCAGCTGAGCTACCAGAGAAGCCCCAAAACTTAGAAGAGTCATTTTATAAATCCTATACTTTTATAGTCTTTGTATAAATAAACAATAAACTATATAAATTTTATTTTCTTCCAAATATTTATAATCAATTAAGCTATTATAATTTTATTATTTTCTACCAAATACTCGTTAAGAACACTGAATACAATTTCTCATTTACTAATCAAAAGTACTGTTATGTCTGGCATCATATGGCCATTATTCATTTTCTCCTTTTCTAATACAACTCTTCACTGAGTACTCAGCTCCATGTGCACAAATATTAAACCAGAAGGATTGCAAACTAATTTATATACAAGGATATATGGATGGGACTCCCTAACTAATACTGAATGAGAGACCAGTTCGAACACAGCCTTGTAGAAAGACACTAAAGCATCCACTTGAGAGTGTCAACTAACAGGAAGAAATTTTAAAAGAGCAACTAAGGGAACTCAAATATAACAGTAGTATTTAGGATCAGAGTAATACCTATCTTCATGGTACATAAGGTTTTATCAAGTTACTTCCAGATATAAATGCTTTATTTTAGAGGCTATGTAGACCAACTGCTTATAAATTTTCTTACCATGTTGTAATCATTCATTACTTCTTCCATTTCAGTATTGGTATTAAGTTTATCTGCCAACTAAAAACAAAAGTGCAAAAAGAAAATTCTATTAGTCTTCATAAATTCTATAATCCATAATATAGGTATTCAATCTTACAAATAAGTAGTTATTTAAGTATTACTACTTCCAAAACAAAACAAATATTGAGCTACTTAAATAAGCACATTCTATGCATTAGGGCAATCAACAAACTACATTTTTAGGAAGGAAAAGCAAGCAGTAAAGAACTATTCTTCCTGCAGATAGTACCTCAAAGAGCTTTGCCTTCTCTGAAGAGATGTCTAAGCTTATAAAGAAGGATGTTGAGAAGACAAAATTTGGGGGAAGATCTTTCTCCTTTATTTCCCCAGGGGGAAGAAATGTTAATGGATTTACAAATTTATACCACTGAAAATGTAAAATGATTTAATCTTTTAAAAATTATAAAAAAATTAAATTGAAAAAAAATCTACAGGGCAAGGCACAAACAGAACACTTCAAACAGAAGCCTACTTCAAAAAGTCAGGCAAAAAAAAAGTTAGGCAGTGACAGCAACAGCAAATGTATTTATCTACTTACCTTGTGCCAAACCTTGTTCTGAGCCTATTATATGTATTGTTTCACTTAATTATCACAAGTACACTATGAAGTAGATATTATTATCCACATTTTGCAGATACGAAAATTTAGCAAGTTGTCCAAGCAGAATTTGAACAGGAAGGCTACTAAAAGCAAACTACCTGGATGTAATTGACTCTGAGACTAAACTTTCCTAATGTAATATATATTACTATATATAACATTTTCAATTGTGATATGGATAAGTGCTCTTGTTATTGTTATTGTTCAGTTGTGTCTGACTCTTTGCGACACCATGGACTGCAGAATGCCAGGATTCCCTGGCATTTACCATCTTCCACAGTTTGCTCCACCTCAGGTATATTGAGTCGGTGATGCCATGCAACCATCTCATCCTGTCATCCCTTTCTCCTCTGCCTTCAATCTATCCCAGCATCAGGGTCTTTTCCAATGAGTCAGTCTTTGCATCAGCTGGCCCAAGTATTGGAGCTTCAGCTTTAGCATCAGTCCTTCCAATGAATATTCAGAGTTCATTTCCTTTAGAATTGACTGGTTTCATCTCCTTGCTATCCAAGGGACTCTCAAGAGTCTTCTCCAACACCACAGTTCAAAAGCATCAGTTCTTCAGTGCTCCACCGTCTTTATGCTCCAACTCTCACACCCATACAAGACTACTGGAAAAACCACAGCTTTGACTACAAGGACCTTTGTCAGCAAGGTTATGTCTCTGCTTTTTAATACACTGTCTAGGTTGGTCATAGCTTTTCTTCCAAGGAGCAGGTGTCTTTTAATTTCATGGCTGCTGTCACCATCTGCAGTGATTTTGGAGCCCAAAAAAATAAAGTCTGTCACTATTTCCATTGCTTCTCCATCTATTTCCCATGAAGTGATGGGACCAGATGGCATGACCTTAACTTTTTGGATAATAATGCTAATAAGATCTAATATTTACTGACACCTTACTCTGTGTTAGATAACCAGCTAAGTGCTTTCTCTGTATTAGAGAAAAACCTACAAACACCCTATTTTACATATTATTAATATTTTTATATTAAGTAACTTGCATAATTTATCCTCATATAACTAAAAATCCCTTTCATTTGTCTTTTTATATTTTATAAAAAATTATTTTTCTCATATTTAGATTATTTACTAAAAAAGTTGCACAGAACAGTATGGATTATAGTGTGAAAATATACTATTAATATAGTCAGAAATTCTGTTTATGAGTACAATATAACAATATCAAGTAGATTTATTATAATGTACCTAATCATTATGGAGCCATATTTCTTACTTTGTATATCACTATTTTTAAACTGGAGAAGTGAGATATAAGTTTTCAGTAAGTTCAGAGACCACTGCTGCCTAAAGTACCCACAGAGTAGGAAGAAAGAAAATTCTGAAACATTAGAAATTTTCATGGGGCCAAGACTACTCCAAAGATTGAGCCAGTAATCAACACTGAAAACAAGATCATTTCTTCTGGAAATCCACACTAGGAAGCTTCTTCTGGAAGTCCACATTAGGAAGCAAAACTGTGATTATATTAGATGCCTTATTGTGACAGAAGACAAACACTGTATTTTGAATGAAATGGAAGGATAAAGGCAAGTTTGGTACTAAGTAAATTTTTAAAACATCATGATGACAACACTCTGTAGAAAGATAAAAGTATTTTTAAAGCAGTGACATTGCTAGTACTCAATACATTTTATCTACTCCAAAAAATATTATTTTAAAATTGTTAGGGAAAAAAAGTATGCATGTTCTATATTTTTAAGTGTTTTTCTTTTAAAGGCTGGAAGAATACCTATTAATCTGTAAAGGCAAAATATTTCTTGGGAGGGAAAGTAGGGAGAAAGCAAATATATACTTTAATCCCTACACGTGCTATGGTTTTAATCTTTCTCACTATGTATGTATTCATGCATTATTTGGTATTTAACATTAACATGTTAGCATTTTCTAAAGTGGTAAAAAGCAAGGAAAATATTCAAAAGAAATTCTCTCAGAAAAGACCAAATACCATGTTGTAGTCTGCTAGTTGTCCTTGAAACTCTTTTATTTCAACAGCTAAAGTCTCAGCTCTGTAAATATAAAATACATTCATAAATACATAAATAGGCAGATGAACATTATGAATATTATGTTTAACTACAAATTTAGTACTAAAATTCTGAAACATATTATATCAAATGTTACTCATAATAAAAATATACCTTGCATACTTTAACTGCAAAATTACTCACCTCTTTTCATATGACAAATACACTGAATTCTCTTGATTGTACATTTCTATTTCTTTCTGAAGTTTATTGATTTCTGTTGTGAGTTCACTTATTTTACTTCTAATGGAAAGAAATAAAGAAATTAGTAATACTTCCAATCCAGAAAACAGTCTCTCTAGTTAAACAAAATAAACTTTTCATAAATGTGTAACAACAATATAAATGGTTTTGTGAAATTTCACTACAAAAAGAAAAACAATTTAAGCAGCTTATTTGATTACAGTGGTATACTCCAACTGAGAAATTGATAAAAGTTCTCTACTCATTAAAAAAGATGAAACAGTATTAGAATGGGAACCTGGACAAACTGACACAATCTATAGACAGAAGTAAATGCCTAACTGTCACTCTCACAGTTCTTGCTACCCTCTAGAATAGAGTTTTTCAAAAGCAGCACGATGGACATTTTAGGTCTTTGAATAATACTTAAAACAATACTGTCTGTGCACTGTAAGATGCTTAACCGTCTCTCTGGCGTGGATGCCAGTGACACATCACCCAAATCCAGTTATGACAACAAAAAATGAGTCTAAAAATTGCCAAATATTCCTTGAGGGGGCACAATCACTGCCAGTTGAGAACCACTGTTCTTCACTCAATTGACATAAGTAGGTAAGTGTAATTTTTAGTACAGAAGCACAAATCTTGGAGAAGAGAGGCAATGTGATGGTGAGAAATGGCTCTATCACCTTTCCTTCTTTTGATTAAAAAGTGACTAGACATCAAAACCGATGGCCTCACTCTCATTCTTACTGATGTCAGCTTTGAGGACAGATGGGAGAAAACCTTCCCTTCTCTTACTAACTTCTAGGAATTTGAGGATCAAAAGGATTCAAGTAACTGAACAGCAAAAGAATTAAGAAGGACTAAAAGAAAGAAAACAGAGATTTCAGGATACAATAGAAGGATGCATTAAATAGAATGCAAGTAAGAGGGAAAGAAGACACAGAGGATGAACCAACCAGAAAATACAGTAAAATGGAAAAATGGAGATAGGCTAGCAGGGCATCTGAGCAGAGAAAAAAGTAGGTAGAGAGAGAAAAGAGTTCTTAATTTAGAGCTGCATACTTAAGAGATATATAACAAACTTATGAATTAAATAGGCCACAGTTACAGCAACTGACTAAATATATACTTATGTAAAACTCTGCAGTAATTATTATAAATAAGTATATGTATTTTATGGAGAAGGAAATGGCAACCCACTCCAGTATTCTCGCCAGGACAGTCCCACGGACAGAGGAGCCTGGTGGGCTACATACAGTCCAAGGGGTTGCAGAGTCGCACACGACTAAAGCAATTTAGCAGGCATGCATATACATTTTATCATTCACACACATATCTATGAATAATTTCAGAATACTTAGTGAAAGAAGCATAAAATATTCTTCTCATTAGATGAAAAACAGTGAACTGGAAATATATAGCTCACATACATTCTAATACATAAAATTTAAAATCTCAGTCTAACTATACCACCACCATTTGTGACGACATCTATTTAGAGCCAAATTAACCATAAATTATGTCAAAATACAAAATAATCTTAAGAATTAACAGATATCTAATTATCTTAGTAAGTACTATAGTTAAAACTTCATGATCATTCATAGGAAAAAAAAAAAGTATATAACATACCGAAGAAGTCCAAGATAGTAAGATTTGTCTAAAATTTGCCTCTGGGGACCTAAAAAAATTTTAAGGTATTAGTGTTCAGTTTGAAAATGTCACCACATTAGCAAATCCAAAGCACAATCAGAATTACACTCAACAATTTTCTAATAGCTCTTACAAACGTCCCAGTAAGTCTAAAAATCTGAAAGAAGCAATGAAATAGAAAAGAGAACCTATATCTTAGCATCATGACGTAATGGAAGCCTGAATTAAGATCACAAAGATGGGACTAGACGTTGGGCTGTTAAGAGAGTGGATTCAAAAACAACCAACAAAAACATTGGACTCTACTGGTTAGGGTGACTGAATGGAAACTGAGACTAACGGGGTCTAGAACAGGACTAACGAAGAGAATGTTGTGCAACGATGGAAATATTCTATAGCAGCATTGTCCAATAAAGTAGCTACATGGGAATACTGACCACGTGAAACATGGCTGGTGGTGTGTGAAAAGAAGAGAAGCGAGAAGCAAAGGAGAAAAGGAAAGATAGAAGCATCTGAATGCAGAGTTCCAAAGAATAGCAAGAAGAAATAAGAAAGCCTTCCTCAGCGATCAATGCAAAGAAATAAGAGGAAAACAATAGAATAGGAAAGACTAGAGATCTCTTTAAGAAAATGAGAGATACCAAGGGAACATTTCATGCAAAGATGGGCTCAATAAGGGACAGAAACGGTATGGACCTAAGAAGAGGTGGCAAGAATACACAGAACTGTACAAAAAAGATCTTCACGACCCAAATAATCTTGAAGGTGTGATCACTCACACTCACCTAGAGCTGGACATCCTGGAATGTGAAGTCAGGTGGGCCTTAGGAAGCATCACTATGAACAAAGCTAGTGGAGAAGATGGAATTCCAGTTGAGCTATTTCAAATTCTAAAAGATGCTGCTGTGAAAGTGCTGCACTCAATATGTCAGCAAATTTGGAAAACTCAGCAGTGGCCATGGGACTGGAAAAGGTCAGTTTTCATTCCAATCCCAAAGAAAGGTAATGCCAAAGAATTACCACACAATTGCACTCATCTCACATGCTAGTAAAGTAATGCTCAAAATTCTCCAAGCCCAGCTTCAGCAATATGTGAACTGTGAACTTCCAGATGTTCAAGCTGGTTTTAGAGAAGGCAGAGGAACCAGAAATCAAATTGCCAACATCCGCTGGATCATAGAAAAAGCAAGAGAGTTCCAGAAAAACCTCTATTTCTGCTTTATTGACTATGCCAAAGCCTTTGACTAGGTGAATCACAATAAACTCTGGAAAATTCTGAAAGAGATGGGAATACCAGACCACCTGACCTGCCTCTTCAGAAATCTGTATACAGGTCAGGAAGCAACAGTTAGAACTGGACGTGGAACAACAGACTGGTTCCAAATCGGGAAAAGGAGTACGTCAAGGCTGTATATTGTCACCCTGCTTATTTAACTTATATGCAGAGTACATCATGAGAAACGCTGGACTGGATGAAGCACAAGCTGGAATCAAGATTGCCGGGAGAAATATCAATAACCTCAGATATGCACATGACACCACCCTTATGGCAGAAAGTGAAGAACTAAAGAGCCTCTTGATGAAAGTGAAAGAAGAGAGTGAAGAAGTTGGCTTAAAACTCAACATTCAGAAAACTAAGATCATGGCATCTGGTCCCATCACTTCAGGGCAAATAGATGGGGTAACAGTGGAAACAGTGGCTGACTTTATTTTTCTGGGCTCCAAAATCACTGTGGATGGTGATTTCAGCCATGAAATTCAAAGATGCTTGCTCCTTGGAAGGAAAGTTATGACCAACCTAGACAGCATATTAAAAAGCAGAGATATTACTTTGTCAACAAAGGTCCATCTGGTGAAAGCTATGATTTTTCCAGTAGTCTTGTATGGATATGACAGTTGGACTATAAAGAAAGCTGAGTGCCGAAGAACTGATGCTTTTGTACTGCGGTGTTGGAGAAGACTCTTGAGAGTCCCTTAGACTGCAAGGAGATCCAACCAGTCCATCCTAAAGGAGATCAGTCCTGGGTGTTCATTGGAGGGACTGATATTGAAGATGAAACTCCAATACTTAGGCTACTTGATGCAGAGAGCTGACTCATTTGAAAAGACCCTGATGCTGGGAAAGATTTAGGGCAGGAGGAGAAGGGGACGACAGAGGATGAGATGGTTGGATGGCATCACCGACATAATGGACATGGGTTTGGGTGAACTCTGGGAGTTGGTGATGGACAGGGAGGCCTGGCGTGCTGTGGTTCATGGGGTTGCAAAGAGTCAGACACGACTAAGCAACTGAACTGGTAAAATACTTTTATTTTAACTAATTTTAATTAATTTAAATAATCACAAATAGTTGTATTTGTAAAAATACAAATAATTTATATTACAAATACAAATAGCTATTGGCTATCACAATGGACAGCGTAGGTTTAGACTATAAATTTCTTAATGTAGGCAAGAGATTATGATTTTATATAATTTTTCAGAGACTTTTTAGGAACACAATCTTACATTTCATTTCAGTAGGACTAAAAAAGCATCCACAGGTTAAATGTCCCAAACCTTGAAAGAGGTGAAGTGCCCTGCATGGCATGAGAGAAAAGCCTAGGAAATATTGACTGAAATCCATGCTGAGAAGAGGGAGAGAATGTCTCAATAGAATGGGAAATGAGGCACTGGAACAGGTAACAGCAAAAGTCACAGCAGATAGTGGTATATGCTGGTAACAGAACTTTTCATATAAGGTTTTGAACTATATTTGTAGAAAATGACTCTTTTCTTAAATAATACTTAAATTATTAAATAATACTTGCTGCTGCTGCTGCTAAGTCGCTTCAGTCGTGTCCAACTCTGTGCGACCCCATAGACAGCAGCCCACCAGGCTCTGCCATCCCTGGGATTCTCCAGGCAAGAACACTGGAGTGGGTTGCCATTTTCTTCTCCAATGCGTGAAAGTGAAAAGTGAAAGTGAAGTCGCTCAGTAAGTGTCCAACTCTTCGTGACCCCATAGACCAAGAATCTTATTTAATCTTAAATAATTAAATAATATTTAATTATTAAATAATTAATAATACTGGTTCTGTTTTAAAGGAGAAATTAATACAGTAATAAAATTTGATGAGTTCTCTTAGAATTGCACCCTTAAGCTTTTTGCCCTAAGGTTTTTAAATAAGAAATAGTAAACACATAAACGATTCTGTGAATACAGTTTTAAAGACTAAATAACTACAAAATTTTGAGTCATTTTCCTCCACAGCATTGATAATTATTAAGCAAGCATTTCTAAACAACTGACTTTTTTTCATCCTTTGGCCACCCTGCATGGCACGTGGGATCCTATTCAACCAGGGATCAAATACTGTGGCCCCTGCATCAGAAGTGCAGAGTCTTAACTACTGAACCACCAGGGAAGTCCAATAACCAACTGGTTTTCAATATTTAGTGAAATAAGTTGTATCATAAGTAAGAAAATTAAATTTGCTGAAAGGTAGGATATATTATATTATATAAGTCGGTATACCATCTTATAACTAATTTTGTACTAGTATGTTCATCCCTGATAAGTAATTTGCACATATACAGAAAATTTAAAAACTCAATATGAAACAGTTCCCTATGTTTTGATTTATATATATATATAATAGACCAACTTTTTGAATCAAAACATATAGTGTTATTATTATTATGCATTTCTAAACACATAGAGACATAAGGAGAGATGTAGTATAAAATCTATATGTTAGCCCCACTTCCTTACTTAAGCATTATAATGGAATAAAAATTATTACCAAAAGTAACACTTCTGGTCTCACTTCTCATAAATATACAAATACCTACCATAGTCATTTGATATGGAAACCAAAAAAAACTATTTCAGAATATTTCTATATAGTACTAGAAATCTAATTTTCATTTCTGAGTTTTCCTTCAAATTATTTCAAATTTCTTCAAAGAAATTATAGTACCAATAAGGACCTACTTACTCTATAGCATAGAAAACTATACTCAATATTTTATAATAACCAAAAGGGAAAATAATTTGAAAAGAAATATATACATGTATATGTATATATAACTGAATGACTGTTCTGTACACCTGAAACTAACATAATACTGTAAATCAACTATACTTCAATTTTTAAGTTATAGGAAAGTTCACCAGAAAAATGATTAAAATAGCTCATACATGTATATAACTCCCTAGTTCACAATGAATTCTCACATTCTCTTACTTAACCCTCAGAATTTTTGAATCAAGGAGTAAGAACTGAATAAAATAGCCTCTTTCACTGGGTAATTCTGATTTAGCAATACACTGTAATAGCTCCCAGGTGGCGCTAGTGGTAAAGAACCTGTCTGCCAACACGATGTTAAGAAATGAGGGTTCCATCTCTAACATCTAGGGTCAGGAAGATTCCCTGGAGAGGGGAAGGGCAAGCCACTCCAGTACTCTTGCCTGGAAAATCCCATGGACAGAAGAACCTGGCGGGCTACAGTCCATGTGGTTGCAGAGTCAGACATGACTGAAGTGACGTAGCACTGATATACTACAATACTTCTTATACAAAATATGTTCATCTTCTTAAAATAGTTACCTTTCATACCAGTTTTCATCCCACTCAAACCTTGCTGTGTTACAGGACGATCAGCAACTTTGATTTGAGAAGACAGAACTCCTCCTGTCCCTATGGGACCACCACGAGAGCCTGGTCTTGCTGTTCCAGGTGGCATCTAAATGACAAGATTCAGTTTCAATAAAATAGAGAAATACTGTGCCTTTAATATTAACACTATAAAAAGAATATCAAAAATAAAACTAATATTCTATATAATATGTAAAATTTTCCTTACGTTTTAAAATGTTTGAAATAGTAAATAAAATATCTAAAATTAATGATAAGTAATATTTTTCTTTAAAATGTATCCTATGTGTTAGACATATTTATACCACTTCCAATCTGTAAAGGAACAAAATGTCCATATATTTGTCCTTATTTAACAACAGGACTAATGGTGAAGCTGAAGCTCCAATATTTTGGTCATCTGATGCAAAAGACCAACTAATTGAAAAGTGTCTGATGCTGGGTAAGAGTGAGGGCAGAGGGAGAAGAGGAGGTAGCTGGATGGTGTCACCAATCAATGGACATGAACCTGAGCATACTTTGGGAGATCGTGAGTTTATATAATATACTTGTCTACATTTTCTGCTAACACATTTAAATTTCATTTTTTAGTATAAATTTTTGAAAATATCTAGGATTCTGTGTGAGGGAGGAAACTGGTTTATTAAAACAAATGGTTTACCAATTATTCAGCAGTACTGAATACTCCATGCTTTCCTACTAATTTGAAATGCAACCTTCATCACTAATTAAATTCTTACTTGCCTAATTCCATTTCTGGTCTATTCCATTTCACTTGGTTTTGGCACCAATATGCTATGCCCCTAAATTGTTGTAGCTTTAAAATAAGTTTCAGTATGAGTATGAGTATGCATCGTCTCTTAACATTGATACAGTCGTGTCTAACTCTTTACAATACCATGGACTATACAGTCTATGGTATTCTCCAGGCCAGAATACTGGAGTGGGTAGTCTTTCCCTTCTTCAGGGGATCTTCCCAACCCAGGGGTTGAACCCAGGTCTCCCATATTGCAGGTAGGTTCTTTACCAGCTGATCCACAATGGAATCCCAAGAATACTGGAGGGGGTAGCCTATCCCTTCTCCAGCGGATCTTCCCAACCCAGGAATCGAACCAGGGTCTTCTGCATTGCAGGCAGATTCTTTACCAACTGAGCTACCAGGGAAGCTCTTTATACTTCTAGATGTTTAAAAAAAAAAAACACCAGACATATAATAGTATGCTTATAGCATAAAGAAAAACAAAGAAGAATCTCTATTTATTATAGACAGGCTTTTCAAATTCTACCAGGATATACAAATAATAGTTCAAAAATTTGTTTTAAACTTACACCAGTTGCCACTCGAATATTTCCTGATGGGGGTCGTATTCCAGAAGGAGGCCTTCCTGTCAATCCAATCCCACCTCGAGAAACAGGGCGAACTGCTGAAGGTTTGTGATTACTGGCCATTATTTGCTCAGTTTAACCACTGCTTGGAAACAAGAATAATTTAATTCTCCTTTGATACCTCCTATAGCAAGACAGGAGTGAACCACGTATCCTTTCAAACATTTAATCCACTGTGACTTTTCTTGCAAATTGCTATTATAGGTACCACTATGTACAAGGTTAAGCCTGCTTTAATTTTGTTCAGTTTTGACAGAACTGTTCCATTCAGAACCATGGAATCATTTATTATAACATGCCCTCCTCATTTCCCTATTATCTTATCAAAATGCAAGTCCCTCTACTTACCTTTCTCTCCTGGGCTCTCACTCATACTCTAGTTAAGTTTTCTCTCTCCTTGCAAAACCAGTATCTTTCTTCTCTGACTATTTTTATCTGTGCTTTCTAGTCTATAGTAAATTCCCTTATATTCTCAACCCTGTTATAAATACTTCCTTGTACTCGTCAACTTAATAGGATCCTGTCTTTTGAAAAAACTTTTGGTAGTGAAGGCTGTCTTAGTTTCTTGTCCAAGGCAAAGAATGAATACATGGCACTCTCCTTGCTCCACAGTGTAACTGGCAAACATCATCCTTCAAAGTTCAAAAAAAGTAATAAACAACAGGATTCTCTTCCGTTGAGGACCAAGTAATGCAACTACATTGCCTTGGATCTTTCCTGGTTGCTTTTATATAGAAGCCACCTAATCTCTCCCCCATATTTACTAAAGTCTTGTATATCTTATTCAGTTTCTCCATTCAAGTACCCCCAACAACCTGGATGATTTCCATATGGATATTGGATTCAATATGTAACATTCTTGCTTCACAGTTCCATGACCCAAATTTCAGCAACCATTTCAATTCTAATTCCTGGCCATGGCCAGAGCTGGAGCTTATCATCATCTGGAATTGCTTCATCTCAGATATCTTAATGAAATACTTTATTCTCTGGCCTTAATTTCCTCTCCTTCTACCTTTTTCTCACCTTTATTCTCACAAAAGACCCTGATGCTGGGAAAGATGAGGGCAGGAAGAGAAGGGGACGACAGAGGATGAGATGGTTGGGTGGCATCACTGACTCAATGGACATGGGTTTGGTTAGACTCCAGCAGTTGGTAATGGACAGGGAGGCCTGGCGTGCTGCAGTTCATGGGGTCACAAAGAGTCAGACACGACTGAGCGACTGAACTGAACACCTCCCCTTAAACTATTGCCTTCATTCATTCTCTCCTAGTTTATCAGCCCTCTCTTGTACTCAGCAGAATAAAATACCATTTAAAATTTTGACTATTTAAAATAGCATTTTAAAATTACGGTCATAATCTATTAGTATCTTATAAAAACAATTTAGAGGGTTATGACCAATATGGGTTAAATATGAAATAGAACAGAAGATATAAGAGGTTTCACTGCACATAGAAAGGGTACTGTTTCATTAAATATTTGTTTCTGTTATATTTGTGTAAATTTACACATATGTGTACACGGGTCTATAACGTAAGATATATGTCCTATTATGGGTAATGTTCAAAAGTTTTAAAGATTCTGAACTAGAGAAAGAATATGGAGAAAAAGAGTACCCAAGACTCTGGCCTGAGGAATGTAAATATATACAGGTTGCACAGAAGAGGGAAAGCTTGTATAAGAGACGGAAAACAAAGACTCAGAAAGCTAACAGAAAAGCCAGGAGTGTGTCAGAGATGCCAAGAGAAGGCAAGATTGGTCAGCCATGACATTTTCTTCTGGGAATTCAAGTAAGATGAACACTGAAATGTCCATAGAAATCCCCATTGAAGAAGACATTAGTGACCATGATGGTCATTTTCAAGAATTCCTTTCCTTCTCAACATTAAATTACTGTTTTATGAGCACCATCAACTAATTTGCATCCTTGAACACTTCTTCAACCCATTTCACAAATCAGAAACTATTCTCTACATTCAACCTGGACTGCTGAACACCGCTGATGGAAATCTCACAGCTGTATATAATGGAGAACTGCAAAGTCATAGTCACCAATTTTAGATGGATCTTCATATCTCTGAAATTATTTTATTTATCCTTGATAAGCTACTGTCCTTGATGATTCCAATTCTTAACAACTTTTCTACTCCTGCCTCTTTCAGCAGATAACTCAATTTCGTAATTAAGAAAATTAAGATGTGAAATCCATCATATTTGGAGCAAATCAACTTACCTATATCAATGCTGCCTTCCAATCTCAATAGCCATGACTTCTCTCATTCAAGATCATTCTCTATTCTGATTTATCCTCTTAATCCCACACCTCTGGGACATTAGCTTCCCTCTCCTTGCCAAACTCCTTCTCCCTAACCCCTGCCCCAAGCTCCTTCGGAGCATTATCCAGCTCCTGAGAAGGGGACAACAGAGGAAGAGATGGTTGGATGGCATCACCGACTCAATGGACTTGAGTTTGAGCAAGCTCCAAGAGTTGGTGATGGACAGGGGAAACTGGCGTGCTGCAGTCCATGGGATCACAAAGAGTCGGGCTCTTTGAGCAACTGAACTGATTGACTATGTCTTTAAACTTTCTCCTTTCTTTGAGTCTGGTGTCATGTTCCATTCTTTCCTAACCCTAAAAACTAATTTCTTGATTCTGAAACCACCTTTAATTCTGTCCTATATATTCTTTTCCTACACAGGCAAATTCTAAAATATTGCAACCATCTCTGTGATACTCCCCTCTTCTGTTTCTCCTCTTTCAGTCTCCTTCATTTTATTCTACCTGCCTCTATTGTAGTATTTCTCAAGATATGAACCAGTCTATTTTTCTTTTTCCTCTCTACCCTTTCATTGATCCACCTCATCTATACTCAGGGTTTGAGCAATTAATAAGCTGATGACTCACAATACTGAATCTCCAGTCCTGGCTCCTCACACTCCCTCTGAGGTGTTTATATCCAAATAATTACTTGCCATTTTCACTTCAATATAGTATCAACATTTCAAAATAAATGAAAATGTAAACTCACTATCATCTCTCCTGAATTTACTCTTCCTCCTGGTGTACCTCCTAATCACACAAGCCAGAAATTTAGTCCTTGATTTCCCCCTCTCCCTCATTTCCCATGGTTAATCACATAATCCTACTTTTATTTCTAAATGTTTAAAATATAACTTCCTCTCCATTGCTATTATACTGTTTAGAGCCTCATGGACTCAAGTCGATTATTATATTGGCCTCCTGACTAGTCCCTTGCATAACACACATCTTGCCTGTTATTCTCCCTAGGAATCCATCAACCACCAGTTCATAACCACCCTACCTTCTTCTATTTGAATTTACAGGTCTGTCTGAACTGCTACTACGCATCTGTATACATATCTATCCCAGGACCTATCACACCAATCTGCTTAAATACTTTTCCACCTTGAAGGCAAGAGCTGGATCTTATTCATCTTTATATCCCCAGCATTAATCTCAGTGCCAGGCAAAACATTTGTTTTATTTTGTACCTTCTGAATTTCCTCCCACATGAAGGCATTGCCAGCTAAAAAAACCAGCTACAAACATTTACTAAATTATCAAAAAGAAAATAAATCACTTCTTGAACCAAAACGGCTTCTCAATTTCTATAGCCCCTGCCCAGTACTTCTTCTCTGGGTTTCCTTGGCATTATTCATGATCAATCCTGGAATTGTTTCTCTCCTCTCTGTAATATTTTGTTTTCATATAACTCTAACTAGGCTGATGACTGATAAATCAGTATCTCCAGTTCTGTCCTTAAAACTGGACATCAATTCTGAGTTTTCAACTATTGGGGGGGAAGGTGGATTTCTATTCAGATATCCCATTATTACTTTACATTTAATATGTTCACAGCAGACTTAGAATCTTCCCATTCCAACTAGCTCCGTGGTTCTATTTTCTGGCCATTTTGAACTCTTCGGACAAAGTAACAGAATTATTACTATTATTTCAAATGGAAAAGTAAGTTTTATAAAATGACTTTTTCAAAGGCAGACAAGGTCTATAGTCCAGACAGTTTCTCCCAGGGACTTCCCTGGCAGTCCAGTGGTTAACTCTCTGTGTTTCCACTACAGGGGCCGCCAGTTCCATCCCTGGTGTTGGAACTAAGGCAGTGGCAAGGGGGAAAAAAACGGTTTCCTCTCAGAGAAAGTTAAGACAATAAACCTTCCTTTATTCAGGAAAAATAGTTGGGGTTACTCTAGCTTTCCTGAAAACTTTAAGAAAATGGACAATACATAGAATTCCACCTGATTTTCTTTGCCACTGTTTTATTACAGCGGGGGAAAAATTTTAGTTAACATTTGATCAGTTCCATGGGGTAAAATACAAGGGAGAAGCACTAGTAACAAACATGCTACTAATTTCGGGGTTAGTCTTTCAAATATTCGCATAATCTAAGGGGTTATTCACACAACCAGAGAGGTTCCAGAAAGATTAGGGAAACTAACGGAGCTCCGACAGTTACCAGCCGTACACCCTCAGGGCGTGTTTTCTTACTATAGCATGGCGAGAGCTCCAGCTTGCAGTCTTTGTGACGATTTCAGATACTGAAATACCTGCCTCCTAATTGTTATCACAATCATTATCCTCCCCAAACCAACCGTTTTAATATATTTGAAGAAGCGGAAAGTTGCTAAGTCCCTTGTGCTATGACCAACAGACAGACAGCTATTATTACTTCGAGCAAAATTCAGCCCACAGTTAATTTTCTGAGGCGCTCGGGTCGTTCCCTCTGGTCCCCTGGCAGGTCTGCTTAGGGGACTGTGTGAGAAAATCTCTTCTCATGTTCTGCAGGACTAAAAATGGGCCTTCCTTAGCTCGGCGTCGGGCTGGAGAACTCCTAAGAGCCGGGTTTATTTTGTTTGAAGTGCATCAGCATCGCCCAAGCTAAGATAACCAGTAAGGGAGGCAAGGAGAAAGTTGGGACCGGGGATTTCTCACCTCAGCCGGCGCTGAGGGGTGCGAAAGGAGCGCGGTCGCACCACCCAGGGGCACTCGAACGTCTTGCGAGCCCTCCACCACCGCGTAGCCCACCGGTCGCCCCGCGAACCCGCTCCCTAACAGGAAAAGCCAGGTTCACCTACGTGCACCTTTCCTAGGCCCTCAAAGCCTAATCACTGGTAGCCGCGAGCCTTTCCGTCGCCCGGCAACAGGGGGCGGGGTACCTCCATCTGATTGGCCAATCCTCGGCCTCAGCAGAGAGAAGCGAGAGTGAAATGTTCTCGCGATATTTGACGACTGGACTACTCGTACCCTCGATACCGCAGAGCTTTTCTGGAAGAGACAGGAAACGGCATTTTGGCTAGGAATGAATATTTTATTTGGAAACTCGTTTTCTTTATAATCAGAATAATCTCTCTGATTGTGTACCTGAGGTGAACTCACTCCAGCGAGTTTTATTATATCGCTGTGTAACGTCACTTGTACTACGTCAAACTTTTTAATGAGAATTATTTCAAGTTGTTCCGTGGTAGGCAGCATTCGTGGTAGTCTTTTTACTTCTAATTAGCGGTAGTTTTATTTTCATTAGAAGGAAGCAACACAACACATTAAATACAGCATTAAGTCCCGATGCGATTCTGGAAGCATATGTTCTCACTTCATTGAAGGCTTTATACCTTTAGGCTTCCTTTCAGAGTGATTCTGTGAGGACTGAATTTACAGCGAATTGGCTTAAAATAATTATTTTAATATCAATGTTTTTAATTAAAAATGAGACTACGTCATCTCAAATCCTACTTCTCTAATAAAGGGAACTTTAAGTTTTTTTCCCCAGTTTTCCTATAGTCAGCTTAAATGTGATGGGAGCTCTAATTATATATATGTGTGTGTGTGTGCATAAATATATATATATATATAACTTTTAAAATTTTCACATTGTTTCCATCTTGCATATATTCTTTATGTCCAGTTTACTGTTGTATGCCTGCTTTCAAGGAGAAGGAAATGGCAACCCACTCCAGTGTTCTTGCCTGGAGAATCCCAGGGACGGGGGAGCCTGGTGGGCTGCCGTCTATGGGGTCGCACAGAGTCGGACACGACTGAAGCGACTTAGCAGCAGCAGCAGCAGCCTGCTTTCAAGTAGGTTAAATCAGTGCAATACAAAATGAAATACTGTTCTGTGACTGAGTTCTCGAAGTTTGTAGAACATTTTCGTGTAATTACTCCACTTGAGATCAACATATTTGTAGTAGTCATTTGTTGTCTTTAGGGTCACTGCAGAAAAGGGAAGTCGGAGAAGGCAATGGCACCCCACTCCAGTACTCTTGCCTGGAAAATCCCATGGACAGAGGAGCCTGGTGGGCTGCAGTGCATGGGGTCGCGAAGAGTCGGACACGACTGAGCGACTTCACCTTCACTTTTCACTTTCACGCATTGGAGAAGGAAATGGCAACCCACTCCAGTGTTCTTGCCTGGAGAATCCCAGTGACGGGGGAGCCTGGGACACAGAGTCGGACACGACTGAAGCGACTTAGCAGCAGTAAAGGGAAGTAGAATTTGCCATCCCAAAGTATGCCACATTGGTAAAAGGCTTATTTTGAGTGGAAGGCAATTGAAAAGATGTAAGATACAAGAAAAGCTCTCCATTCCGCTATTTGCGTAAAGTGAAAGTGAAGTCGCTCAGTCGTGTCCGACTCTTTGCGACCCTATAAACTCTAGCCTATAAGGCTCCTCTGTCCATGGGATTTTCCAGGCAATAGTTCTAGAGTAAATATCGCCTTTTCCTTCTCCAGGGGATCTTCCCAACCCAGGGCTCGAACCTGGGTCTCTTTGCATTGTAGACAGATGCTTTACCCTCTGAGCCACCAGGGAAGTCCAAGGAGAACATAAAATTTCAAAGTCGCCCTTCCTTGCCTCTTAAACAGAAGGGCAAAAGTTAATCACTGGAGACCTTTATCAGCCTGGAGACTGCACCAGAGTAATCTAATAAAAAAAAAAAATTAACTGATTAGCCTTTACTGTTAGTTTCCCATCTAATTGCCTTGCCATAATGCTGCCTCTAAAGACTTAGTCCTTTTATCACTTGTGTAGAAACTTATTGTTCCTTTGTTAAGATGCTGTATAAGCCCAAAATCTAGTCACCGAACTATTCGTTTCTGAATTTCTCTTTGATTATATATAATACATGTAACAACAAAAACGTTTTTCCGTTCTTAATCTTTTTTACTACAGAGCCCCAGCAGAAACGCTAGAAAGAAAAACCTTCAACTTCTCATGTCCAACTATTTCATATGGTCTCATAGAGAATCTACTGACATGCCTTTTCCGTCGGTGTTTTCAGACATAAGGGAGACCCAACATTTGCCATTTGTATAGAGCTGTGACAGTTTGAGAGAAAATCTTAAAAAAACAAAACATTCTCTAAAATACCAAGAACCCGGTTTAGTATTCACAGAATTTAAGGCAATTGATTGTTTCCAGTTTAGTCCCAAGCTCTCTCGTCTTACATTAAAAAACAAACAAAAAAAAAAACAACACCTCATGAGACAACGCAGTGTTGGGGAAATCGGAATAAGATTGCTCCCAAGACAACACGCGAAGCGAACTCAATTAGCCAGGCGGACCAACATTTAAAACTCAAATCAGCCGGGCGGACCAAGATTTAAAACACCCGGATTTGGCGCTCCTGTGACTCACGCCCCGCTGACGCATGGCATTCTGGGATTTGTAGTTCGGACCACATCCGGTATCAAAATAAAAAGCTCAGCTAGGGCTCGGAGAGGACTCGGGCTCGGAAAGGAACCAGATTCGGGCGGCCAGACGAAGAGGCCGGCGGTGGTATCTGTTCCTCAGCTGGCGGTCCAAGCGACAGTCGTCTCCGTCTCGGCCTCAGCACTCAGGACGCACACACTCTGCGTCATGGCGGGCTGAGGCCGATGATGAATTCCGGTGTGCATGTCAGGGTTGCTGTGTCACTCGGCCCTCTCGGCGCGCCCCTTCCCTGCCGCCCTTCCGCCGGCCCTTGGGTTCTTCCGGGCCCGGCGTCCCTCACTTGCAGGCGCTCTCCAGCCGCCCGCCGGGCCTCGCCGACTGACCGAGCTCGCGCGGTGCCCCGGCCCCGGGCGCCGGACCCACCAGGGCTATGGCGAGCGGCTCCTGCAGATACCGGCTGAGCTGCTCGCTCTCGGGCCACGAGCTGGACGTGAGGGGCCTGGTATGCTGCCTCTATCCACCGGGGGCTTTTGTGTCCGTGTCCCGAGATCGCACCACCCGCCTCTGGGTCCCAAACAGGTGAGCGCCCCGAGTCCCGTTAGCCCCCAGTTGTGCTGCAGGCTTCCTGCGGAGTCCAGGAAGAGAGTGCCCCTTCCCTCTCTTCCTGGCCTTCCCTGCGATCCGCGCTCCCTCCCAGTTCTGAGATAACTGGCTCTCTGGGTACGCCGTGTAAGAAACCTGTGAGATTTATGTGGAAAGAGTGCTAGGTTAGGGAAATAGAGACCTACTTTCTTGTCCTAACTTGACCACTGAAAAAGTGAGTGACCTTGGACGATCCTTTTATTTTTTGTGGCTTCAGTTTGTGAACGATGATTTTGCCGTGTGTTCGATTTGAAAATTTTTTGATGCCAGGTGAACCCTCATTAATGAGGTAGTGTGAAGGCATCTGGCACGTGATTGAAGTAAATCCTCTTCTTTACTAAGAATTTGCTCTGTAGTCTTCCCTCAAATTTGAGAACTAAGGTTCTCAAAAATTGCATTGCAGGAAGTTGCCTTGGCTCCTCTCCACGTTATCCAACGCAGAGTTTCTTAGTCCGAGTTAGGTGATGGACTTGAGTGGAGGGGAGGAAACTCCTCAACTGTTTTATGGATGTGGGGAGAGGGTGTTTTCTTGAGAGAAAACCCATTGCCTTCAAAAGATTTTCAAGAGATTAATCAGGTTCAGGGGTTTAGCCCTGATTTAGCTGGTTGTAACAGGAAATGCTTCAACAGTACGTGGATAGTGAACTTCCAGATGTTCAAGCTGGATTTTGAAATGGCCAACATTTGTTGGATCGCAGAAAAAGCAAGAGAGTTCCAGAAAAACATCTACTTCTGCTTTATTGACTATGCCAAAGCCTTTGGCTGTGTGGATCACAACAAACTGGAAAATTCTGAAAGAGATGGTAATACCAGCCCACCTGACCTGCCTCCTGAGAAATCTGTATGCAGGTCAGGAAGCAACAGTTAGAACTGGACATGGAACAACAGACTGGTTCCAAATTGGGAAAAGAGTACCGCAAGGCTGTATTTTGTCACCCTGCTTATTTAACTTATATGCCGTGTAGTACATCGTGCGAAACTCCAGGCTGGATGAAGCACAAGCTGAAATCAAGATTGCCAGAAGTATCAATAACCTCCATTATTCAGATGACACACTTATGGCAGAAAGCAAAGAAGAACTGACGAGCCTCTTGATGAAAGTGAAAGAGGAGAGTGAAAAAGTTGGCTTAAAGCTCAGCATTCAGAAAACTAAGATCATGGCATCTGATCCCATCACTTCATGGCAAATAGATGGGGAAACAACGGAAACAGCGAGAGATTTTATTTTGGGGGGCTCCAAGACCACTGCAAATGGTGACTGCAGCCATGAAATTAAAAGATGCTTACTCCTTGGGAGAAAAGTTATGACCAACCTAGACAGCATATTAAAAAACAGAGACATTACTTTGCCAACAAAGGTTCGTCTAGTCAAAGCTGTGGGTTTTCACGTGAGAGTATTGGACTATAAAGAAAGCTGAGTGCCGAAGAATTGATGCTTTTGAGCTGTGGTGTTGGAGAAGACTCTTGAGAGTCCCTGGGGCTACAAGGAGATCCAACCAGTCCATCCTAAAAGAAATCAGCCCTGAATATTCATTGGAAGGACGGATGTTGAAACTAAAACTCCAATACTTTGGCCACCTTATGCAAAGAACTGACTCATTTGAAAAGACCCTGATGCTGGGAAAAATTGAAGATGGGAGGAGAAGTGGACGACAGAGAATCAGATGGTTGGATGGCATTGCTGAGTCAATGGACATGAGTTTGAGTAGGCTTCAAGAGTTGGTGATGGACAGGGAAGCCTGGCGTGCTGTGGTCCATGGGGTCGCAAAGAGTTGGACACAACTGAGTGAACTGAACAAAACAGGAAATTTAAGACCTAGAAGGCAGATTTCTTTTTAGAAAGGGAAAAATTGAGGTGAGTGAGTTTATGTAGTAATTCTCACATCAGAGATTTCACTCAATGAAACCATACATTTTCATCCATAAATTCAGATGATCACTATTTATTGAGAGCCTCCTTTTTGTTTGTGATCCTGAAGAAGAAGAATAAGACTAGTTTCCTGTGTTTATGGATCTTAGCTACAGTCTAGGAGGGAAGATGGATGAAGAAAACAACCAAATAAATAATTACACTTTGGCATGTGTACTGTGAAGAAAACAAATAGAGAGTTGAGTGGAGAGAGATGTTTAAGAAGGAGGCTTCTCTGAGAAAGATGTATTGGGTTTTTATTTCTTCTTAAAAGGCACTGAGCTGGAGGTAGTCAAGGGAATGAGGAACGGAAGTGAGTCAATTGGAAGAGTATTGTAGGCAGTAGGAAAAGCAGACAAGCTCTGGACCAAATAGAAGAAAAGTCCCTGTGTGCAGGAGGGAATGAGCTGTGAAGTGCAGGTAGGTCTTCGGCAGAAGCCAGGACGTGCCCAGAAGAGGGCTAAGGAAAGGAGCTAGTAGGTAGAAGCCCCCAAAGAGTTTCAGCAGGGAGCAGCATGATTTGATTTACCTGTGGAGAAGTTTCTGCTAGCTTCATGTGGAGAATGAATTGCAAAGGGATAAATGTGGAAAGAGATCTGTTTATAGGCTTTTGCAGTCATGCAGCCAAGAAAAATTAGGGATTTATAGAGCAAACTCCTATATTGAACTGGATCAGGTCTTCTCTAACTTCGAGATTTATGATATGCCAAACCACTTGGTAACACTGATATGTAACTTCTTGTGTATTTGAGTACCAATTACTGACTAAACTGCATTTAACGTTGAATTCAGTAGAAGCACATGCCCAGTAGGTTATGAATGCCACAGTAAGGAGTTGTTGAAGAATGCTTGTTGTAATCGTTGAAATCTGTTGGATAGCTGAATCCTTAAACTTTCACATGTTTTATAGGACTGTGCTAGATTGCCAAGAGCTTAAATCACTGGATCACAAAAACATGAGGAACTTTGAGCTGAAATGATCTTCTCTTTAATAACTAGTTTTTCTCACTCAATTCATGTTGTCTTTTGGTTTTGTTTTTTAGACTTTTGTTTTTGTTTTTAGACATGTGGTTTTCGACTAACACTGATTATTTCCAGGCACAGGGCTCAATAGTGGGATTGGTGTGATAAGGTGGTTTTCCTCTCAGTTCCAAGAGAACTGTAGAACTATAGTAGAGCATCTCATAGTCACTCTTCAGGCAGCCGAACTAGTGTCTCAGCCATACCTTTAGTGTCATGAAAAGTCTCCTCAAGGCTGACATCCTGACAGTTTCTATTTATTTCATGGTATATTAATGAAATTAGTAAAGTGCAGTAAAATGTTCGGAGCCAAAGAGGACACATTTTCGTTTTCTCATGTCCATTGTTGATAGGGTTCTGGATTAGGGTAATGTAGGGATGGATTGGTAATGAAGGGGAAATTAAGTTTCAAGGAGGCAAAATAGTTCTGCTGCTAAGTCTCTTCAATTGTGTCCGACTCTGTGCGACCCCATAGACAGCAGCCCATGAGGCTCCACCCTCCCTGGGATTCTCCAGACAAGAACACTGGAGCAGGTTGCCATTTCCTTCTCCGATGCATGAAAGTGAAAAGTGAAAGTGAAGTACTCAGTTGTGTCCGACTCTTTGAGACCCCATGGACTGCAGCCTACCAGGCTCCTCCGTCCGTGGGATTTTCTAGGCAAGAGTACTGGAGTGGGGTGCCATTGCCTTCTCCCAAAATAGTTCTAGTGTGGACTAAATCTGATACCTTATCTTTCACAAGGACCCTCTGAAAACCCAGAAAGCCTCCAGGCCTTCTGAAGGTGCTTCAGATTGGAGACTTTATTTTTTGGTTGTACATTGACCTGAACCAGTCAACATTCCGTTATTGCAGATGGCTCCAAGCCTCTAGAAGCCCACCTCACAGTAAACTGGATTTCCCAAGTCTATCACCAGTGATTGCTTTGCCTTTTGAAAACTATCCGTGTTTGAAAGACTCCAACTTCAGATTCAGCCTCATTCATTAAATATTCCCTGACCATGCCAAGGCTGGAGTAACTTCTCCCTCATGTTTACTCAGCACTTGGGTCCTTAGTCAAGTGGAGTTTATTTAGAAATTAGAGCCATTACTTTCTGCCCTCCAACCCACTATTCCCTTTTCTTGGAGGCAAAATTTTCATCTCTTTTAATGGCTTATTTTTTAATTTTTCTTCCATATTTGTATATAAAGTGCTATACTGCTATTTCTTTAAACATTTTTTTAGTTCTCTGTTTTAGTGTTTTCTGTTAGTTCTTATCAGGGAATATGAAAATATAGCTCTCTTTTCTGCTTTCTGCCAATCTGCCTCAAATAGGCATCCTTTCTATGCCCCGACCCTTATAGTTTAATTTAGACTAAATCAGTATTTTGTGACTGTACAGAATCTGTCTACACCTGAGGTGTGGAATAAACTATGGTAGCTTTTCCTCAACAATTTTATGATTTCCTTGTAGTTAATAATTATCTTGTTTTTTGTTTTTAACTTTCTATGAATGCATCACTAATTCAACTTTATATTGTTTACGGATCACCTAAATCTCCTTTCAAGACCTCTAGACACTGGTTGTTTTACAGTTTCACTTTCTCACTTGATCTGGTGCACAACTAGTCCTGGGATCTTCCTTCACTGTCCTCTTACGCCATTTTTGGACTCTTGCGTTGAATTTCTTCTATCAGTTATCCTTAAACTTTCTTGGTTTTCTTCCTTGACACCTTATTAGAATACATCCTCCAGGAGCTTCCTGAAATACAGCACAGTGATAGTGTATTAAGACCTACATTTGGAAAATGATTTTAGCCTGCCTAGCTACCTGAATAATAATTTAAAAGTTTGTAGCATTGTAATTTCCAAATAATTTTTCTTCAGAATTTTGAAGCCATTATTCCATTGTATTCATTGTGTTACAGTAAGTCTGAAGTCATTGTGATTCTTGACCTATTTTTTTTTCTCTCTGGAAGGCAGTCTACATTCATTCATTTTTCAGGTTCATTAAATGTTGCCTCTTTGAATGTGAAAACTCATGTCCATATGTTCTGGAACGTTTTCTTAAATTCTTTAGTTTTATTGTCTCCATTTTATCTGTCTTCTTTTGTGGAACTTTTTATTCATATATTGAACTTGTTTTTAAATTGCTTTTTTATTTCTCTCTGTGTATCTCTTTTTTTTCTCTCTGTCTACTATACTTTCTCAAAAACTGCCTTGACTTTTTGTGAAATTATGTTTTTGTTTCATGGTTGCAATATCTTATATCTCTAAGGATGCTAATGCTGATTTTTTATTTTTAAGTTATTTTCTCCCTAAGTGGTCTGTTTCCTCTAAATTGGTTGTTTCCCCTCCCTGTTTGTTTTGGTCACTATATTAGCCCAAATGTCTAGTAATTCTTATCCTGCGCTTAGTATTAGGGTGTGTGCGTGTTCAGTTGTGTCGACTCTGTGACCCTATGGATCATAGTCCTTCAGGCTCTTCTGTCCATGGGATTCTCCAGGGAAAAGTACTGGACTGCATTGTCATTTCCTCGCCCAGGGGATCTTCCTGACCCAGGGCCTCTGCATCACAGGTGGATTTTTCACCCATGCACCACCCATACCCCAAGGCTCATCTGTGCCTGTGTTACCGCCCTCTCCTTCCAGCCAAAGACTTTTCTGAAGAAAAAACTTCTGACTTTTGCTGGGTACAAGGGGCAGTTTGTTTGTTTGTTTGTTTTTTCTTGATGCTGTATGCATTTTTTCCCCCCACTGATTCAAGAAGTACTTAATGATTATCATGTAGAACACTGTGCTGCAAATTTAGGAAGATGAAAAAAAAAACCAAGTCTGGACTCTGCCATTAAGAGCTTCACAGAACACTACACACAAACATTGGTACTAGAGAGTGCTAAGGGGCACATTTAGGTAGATTTAGTACTTTATATAATATAGACTTTTTAAGATGTCTTATCTTTTACATTTCTTTGGACTTATTGATAAAATGGGTTCTGAAACCACATTTTTAAAAAACCACACCAAAATAGACAAGTTAAAATTTTACATGTGTATACCTATGGCCAATTCGTGTTGATGTATGGCAGAAACATCACAATATCATCATAAGGTAATTATCCTCTAATTTAAAATAAAATTAAAAAAAAAGAAAAGATTTGGAGGAAAAAAAAAATAGCTACTACCAAATACCTTCCTTTGAAGATTTTTTGAAATGATTCCACTTCTGACTCTGAAGACTTTCAACTAGCTTTCCTAATTCTAGTTCCTCCTTTTTTTTGTCCCCATTTCCTAGAGATACGTAATGGTGCTCATTCTTGAGCCTTTTGGAGGTTCATTGGTAAATTGGGCCTCTTACTTTCCCTGTTCCTGTTTAGAACTCATTTTATTCACGTATCCTAAGGCTGTTACTACATTTCTGTCAGTTTTCCATATTCAGTGTTATAATTGTTCCTTTTTTTTTTTTCTTATTCTTTCTGACCTTGGGGATTTAATACCTTTCTTAAAATAAACATAGATAGAAACAGAATATGCATTATACAAAACAATATGTATTGTTATAATGGTGTTTGGAAAAGGAATGAATGAGTGTGTGTGCAATATTTATCTAGGACTCTTCCCTCTTTATGTACACTTGTGTTATCTCCTTTAGCTGAACCACAAACTCCTTGATTTAGTTTGAGTCAGAAATATAATTCTTTAATTCCCCTCAGCAGCTAATTTATTGCCTTCCACGTGGTGTGTGTATATATATATGTATATCTGTTGTTTGTCTTGTTATGTAAGGCAGTGATGCCAAGTAAATGATATATATAACAGTTTGGTAATTATTCTAATCCCCAGGCAGTTATTAATATCCTGTGTCCCTAGAGCAGTCATTTATATGTCCCTGTTTTTTAGTCCCTTTAGTTCACATATTGAGTGTGATTGATAGTCTAGCTACTTAGTATTAGTATCTATACTAATGAATACTAAGTTAATGTTTCATAGTACGAAAAGGTCCTCAGTAGTTTTAGGCTTATAGATAGTAGATTCCATTATCCCAGTTGCATGAATGTTTCACTTCACTAGAAATTTCTTAGGGTAACAACGGCTGATAAGTAGAAATAAAATAAGGGGACCAGTGTATATCTTATTAACTGTCATGTCTTTCCAGTCCTAACAGGGGCTTTACAGAAATGCACTGTATGAGTGGCCACTCCAATTTTGTCTCTTGTGTATGCATCATACCTTCAAGTGACGTGTACCCTCATGGACTAATCGCCACTGGAGGAAATGACCACAATATTTGCGTTTTTTCACTTGAGAGTCCAGCACCACTTTATGTACTAAAAGGTCACAAAAACACTGGTGAGTGTAACACTTTGGCATTTTTCTGTTTGAATAAGTGTCATCTTTTTGAAGATAAAATTCTTACATCAGCTTTCCCTGGTTTTATTATTATTATTATTATTATTACCTATCACTGTGGCTTGATACAGAAAACCTTTTGAATCATCATTATTCTATAAATTCTCTGTTATAGACTTACTGTCATCAGTAAGGGCTGACATACTTATATACGTAAAAAGCAAAGATTTCAGTTATAAAAGGGAGAGATTATAGTTTTATAAGCTTTGTAATTTTGGCTTTTCAACCAAAATTTTGTAAGGAATTCATTTACTCCGGAAAACTGAGAGCACTTCCTTTATCTTTGGACTGTTATTTCCGTATTTATGCAGCAAATTAAGTCTCAGAAGGAATGTATGTAGGGGATCTGATATCATTATATGAGAGTATTTAATACTTTTGAATAATGTTTTCTGTGATTTGTATATATTTCTGTTTCTGTTATATTCCTGGACTTGTGATTGCTTAACAGCTCTTGGTTATAAAATGATACAGTTAATCAATACAGTATGTGTACTTTTTGTTGTTGTTGTGTCTGGAATAGTTTGGGATATCTGTAAACAAATAGTATGGCCCATAAGCATTCTAAACTGAATTCCTTTAAGGAGTTTGCAAAATGCTTTGTGTGTAGGTATGGGAAATCTGCAATACAGAGTGATACAGATTTTTTTAGAACTTTTTTTAAAGGACATCCTCAAATGTGTATAAAAGTAGAGACAACGTATTTTAAGAGAAATACTATAATGCTCTCTTCCACCCATGTATTTGCATAGCTTTAAGGATTATCAACATATGGCCTATTTGGTTTCATCTTCTGCCCCTTCCAGAACATTATTTTAAAGGAAATTTCCAATATACTATTTCATTTGTAAATAGTTCAATGTATAGCACTATAATAGGGTTTGGTAAACTTTGTCTGTACAGGGCAAGATAGTAAATATTTTAGGATTTGCAAGCCATGCAGTCACTTTCATAACTGCTCACCTCTGCTGTTGCATGGAGAAGCAGCCATTGACAGTAAATAAATGAGTGAACATGTCTGTGTTTCAGTAAAGCTTTATTTATAGACACTGAAATATGAATGTCATATAATTTTCATATGTCAAGAAGTGCCTTATTTTCCTCTCACCCACTTAAAAATATAAAAACTATTATTAGTTTGTGCACCGTACAAAAACAGGTGGCCCACAGGCCGTAGCTTGTTGACCCCTCAAAAAAAAAATTTACTCTAATTCTGCCATTATTTCTGGATTTAATACCTAGCATGTTTAGTTAAGAACCTACCACATCTACTGTTTGTTTACCCTGTGGCACACTTACCCAGAAAAGACAGGTAAATGCTTGCCTTCTGCCCTCCCCCACCTCTTTTGATAGTTTCAGAATGAGTTGATTCCCTAACATCTTGTTTTCTTTTTTGATTCTCAAACTGTCCCAATTGAAAGCTTCTTTAAACAATTGGTTCCTATGGCGTCTTCTTTTTTTTTTTTATTTTTTATTGAAGGATAATTGTTTAAAAGAATTTGTTGTTTTCTGTCAAACCTCAACATGAATCAGCCATAGGTATACATATATCCCCTCACTTTTGAACCTCCCTCCCATCTCTCTCCCCATCCCACTCCTCTAGGTTGATACGGAGGCCCTGTTTGAGTTTCCTGAGTCAAACAGCAAATTCCCATTGGCTATCTATTTTACGTATGGTAGTGTAAGTTTCCATGTTACTCTTGCCATACGTCTCACCCTCTCCTCCCCTCTCCCCATGTCGATAAGTCTATTCTCTATGTCTGTTTCTCCATTGTTGCCCTGTAAATAAATTCTTCAGTACCATTTTTCTAGATTCCTTATATGTGCGTTAGAATACAATATTTATCTCTCTCTCTCTGACTCACTTCACTCTGTATAATAGATTCTAGGTTCATCTACTGCATCAGAACTGTCTCAAATGCATTCCTTTTATGGCTGAGTAATATCCCATTGTGTACATTGTGTATCACAACTTCTTTATCCATTCATCTGTCGATGGACATCTAGGTTCCTTCCATGTTCTAGCTATTGTAAATAGTGCTGCAGCGAACAATGGGATACATGTGTCTTTTTCAGGGTATATGCCTAGGAGTGGGATTGCTGGGTCATATGGTCGTTTTATTCCTAGTTTTTTAAGGAATCTCCATACTATCTTCCATAGTGGCTGTATCAATTTTTATTCCCACCAACAGTGCAAGAACGTTCCCTTTTTTCCACACCCCTGTGGCTTCTTGGTAAGCCCTTACTTTAGATACTATAGAATGTTCTAGACCTGAAGTCAACAATTTTGCCAAGAACCTTATGTTTTTCTTTTAGTGGGAGATAGTATTTAGAAACCTCAATTTGAGTTGTGGTCCAGGATTTTTTTTTTAATTAATTTTGTTTTGTAATTAAACATACAGTTTACAAAGAAAAAGCTGTTTAACACGGTGAGTTCAGAGAAGTCTGTGTTGCTTTCTCACACCATCCTTTTCTTATAAGTAATTTTTTGTATTATTCTATTTTCATGTGAAATTTTAATTTTTGTTAATTGGAGGAAAATTGCTTTACAGTGTTGTGTCAGTTTCTGCCATTCTGCAATTTGAATCAGTCATAATTTTATATATATATATATATATATATATATATATATATATATCCCCTCCCTGTAAGTGACTAGTTTTTTATTAATAGCTCTGTTCTTTCTGGAAAAAAAACAAAAAAAATAGCATATCTATGTTACCCCTTTCTTAGATAGAAGGTAACATACTGTATTTAGTTTTCTACCCTGGCTATTTTTACTTGATAATACTGTCCTGGAATACTTTATTGCTGTATATAGAAATCTTCGTTCATTTTTACAGTGGCATTATATTTCATTGTGTAGCTATACTAAAGCTATTTTAGCTTATTCAACTGGTCTCCTATTGATGGATATCTAAGTTTCCAATCTTTTGCTCGTACAAATGTCTTTTGGTTGGGTTTTTATGTGTGTGTGAGTGTAATTTAGGTATGATATCCAATTCTGGATGAAAGGGTAAATGCATATGTAATTTTATTAATTATTGCCAAACCCCCTAATTTGGTGTCATAACCTTTATTGCATTTCCAGCAGCAATTTTGAATCCCTTCTTCCCTTACCAGTCAAATATGTTGTCAGATTTTTAGATTGTTGCCAAAATGATGTTTTAGGATGGGGTAATTTGCATCTCTCATTATGGAGGGGGGCATTTTTTTAAATATGGAAGGCTCGTTGGCATTTTGTCCCCCTGAGAGCTATATTCTTGTTTTCCTGTTTTTGTAATGCAAAGGTTTATTTTATGTAATCATATGTATCTTGATTTTGTAAAGTTGTTTCTCATAGAAACCTGTGCAGTAAAAATATTGCTTCATATTTTAAGGGTATTTTTTCTGCTTGCTTTATTTCTAGTTTATCATAGGTTATCTTTTATTATTTTGTTAAGTTGCTTGATGATTTGGGGCCAGTGTCATTTCTTTCTTTTAAACTTTTTTAATTTGAAAAATACCACATCAATGAGTTGAAGATGAAGAAATTAATGATTGACATCCTTATGTCATGTTGTTTTTTTGTCAGCTTTCTAGCCCAGATTTTGTGTTCTAAATGGTAGAGTCGTCCTGTTTTTTAGTCAACATATGTATAACACTTTCCAGTTACATTCAGTTCAGCTCAGTTCATCACTCAGTCGTATCTGACTCTTTGCGACCCCATGAATTGCAGCACGCCAGGCCTCCCTGTCCATCACCAACTCCCGGAGTTCACTCAGACTCATGTCCATTGAGTTGGTGATGCCATCCAGCCATGTCATCCTCTGTCGTCCCCTTCTCCTCCTGCCCCCAATCCCTCCCAGCATCAGAGTCTTTTCCAATGAGTCAACTCTTTGCATGAGGTGGCCAAAGTGTTGGAGTTTCAGCTTTAGCATCAGTCCTTCCAAAGAACACCCAGCACTGATCTCCTTTAGGATGGACTGGTTGGATCTCCTTGCAGTCCAAGGGACTCTCAAAGAGTCTTCTCCAACACCACAGTTCAAAAGCAGCAATTCTTCGGCGCTCAGCTTTCTTCACAGTCCAACTCTCACATCCACACATGACCACAGGGAAAACCATAGCCTTGACTAGACGGACCTTTGTTGGCAAAGTAATATCTCTGCTTTTTAATATGCTATCTAGGTTGGTCATAACTTTCCTTCCAAGGACATGAGTTAATCGGAAAAGCTGAGCCTTTAGGTTCTTTTCCCTGAGCTATTTTCCCGGTTGATTGAAAGCGTTTATTTTCATGGCAACAACCTTAATTTTCTTTGCTTTGAAACATACTTTACATCCATTTGGAAGTTTGGCACTGTGTAGGACGGATGGCTGTGTTTCTGAGTTGTACCTGTTATGTAGCTGGATGTCACTTGTCCTTTGGTGCTGAAAGGACTTCTAGGGTTTATATTTTTCATCTGGGCTTGAGAAGCAGTTGGCTCTTTCAGCTCTGCAAATCCCTAGGTTTGGACTCTTCATTCCTGCTTAGGAGCCAGCCAGTTCTTGATCTCATTCCTTTCTTTTACTACCTAGCCAGATGCATCCAATAGTAAATGACTCCTAACGCAGGAGTCCCATTTTCCAGCCTCTTTTCCTTAGAAAACAAATTTATCATGTCCTGAGTTAATGCCAGTGGCAGCTTTACCAAATGTTCCTTACTATGTAATAAGGATCATTGGTCTCCTCTCTGTTAGCAATCTCCTCATCACCTGTCTGTTAAACTAATCCCATATATTTCAGGTACTTGCTTTAGTGGTGCCTCACTTTTGCTGCTAATTCTGACTCAGTGAAGTAGGCTAGGTGACACTGTGGTAACAGACAGCTCCAGGGTCACAGTGGCTTAATGCAGTCAGCTTGTTTGCTTCTTATAGCTCCAGTGCAGCAGGTATCCAGATGACAGGCTCCAGTGCAGCATGTGCTTTCACAGATGCTGGAGCAGTGGGGAGGAGCATGGCCTAATTTAGCTCCTGTTTTTAAAGCTTCCACCTGGAAATAACATGATTGCTGCTCAATTTTTCAATGCCAGAACAAGTCATGTAACATGCCTGAGGCCAAAGGAACTGAAGCAGTTCAGTCTTATAATTTGCTTAGAAGGTAAAGAGCAGACAATATTTTATGAATATCACTAATGGCTACCATGCACATTAAATCTTTACATGTTCCATGTGCTTTCTGGAAACCTCCCTCTTGGTACCTTTTAGTCACCTGTTGCATTCATACTCCCTGGGTTAATGTCATCTCCAGATTTCCCTATTTCCTAGATCCCTTGTTTACATCATTCTTAGCTTACTCTTTAGTATAATACAGCTGTTGCAGCTTCCTAAGAAAGCTGTAACATGGGGGTTAAATATATTTTGTATTTGCATATTGGAAAATAGCTTTATTCTAGTCTTATATTTGACTGTTAATTTGGCTAGATGTAGAATCCTGTGTTAAATCCATTTAACTTCAGAATTTTGAAGGCATTGCTCTATTGTCTTTCAGTGTATGGTGTTATTTAGAAATTTGATGCATTTCCCCTGTCTTTTCTATGGGACACTTCTGGTCCCTTCCCAAACTTTTGGGATCTTCTCTATTTCTAATGTTATGAAATACCACAGTGCATCTCTGTCTCTGTTTCTTAAAGTGCCTTTCACTGGATACTTCTGTAGGTTCATTCAGTCTGGATATCTTGACCTTCACTTTGAGGGAATCTTTCTTATACTGTTTCTTTGTTTTCTGCCCCAATTTCTCCTCTTTCCCCAGTTACTTCTTCATGGAATCTCTGTTACTTAGATGTTTGACATTCTAAAATTGTTTTCTAACTTTCTTAACTATCCTTTCTTGTTTTCTGTATCTTTGCTGTTTGGGTCCAATTCTCAGATTTTTCCCCCTGGTTTTTTAGTTTGGTTCTTCTATTTTTAGCATTTATTTTTCTTGGTCTCTCATTAGTTCTTTTTTTATATAATACCTGTTTGCAAATAATATCAGATTGAAGATTTTTCTTCTGATTTCTGAAATTGGATTTGTTTCTTATGGATATCTCAAGCCCTTTTCCCCCTTATTTTTCTGTTTCTTTGTTGTGGTTTTTCTTTTTCAAGTGGATGGAGCTTGGTGATTGGTGGTCTTTGTTAGAGGTTGAGCTGATGGCCTGACATTTTAGATGGAAATCCTTTCAAATGTCTGCATCTGGAGTTCTTGAACATTATTCAGTCCTCTGAGAATGCTCCTGCCTCTTGCCTAGGTGAATGGAGATCGATATATGCCTGACTGCTGGTTTTGTGGGAGCAGGTATAGGTACCACATTTTAGGATGGAGACTTTCTGCTTATTCTGCTTATTCTGTGTTTCTTGGGGCTCCTTATTCCAGCCATTTATTATGCCTGATGACCTGAGTCTAGAAACTCAGCTGCAGTTCCTCCAGAGGATAAACCTCCTATCTCCTTCCTGCAATGGGTGAGGATGTGCTTTCCTGACACTGTAGGCTGAGAGGAGAGTTCTAGTGTTTCACTGCATTGTGTGCAGGCTTTGAATCACTGTTCTCATTTCTTAGGTTCTCTGCTTAGCCCTATCCTCTGTGGAACCTAGTGGATACTATTTAGTATCCATAGTTTTGTGGGGCCAGTTACTCTGCTTCTAATCTCTTTCGGTGTAACCTCTTCCTTTTTGCTAAGTCAGTTATATTATTTTGTCTTCTTTGTCCTTGTAAATTAAGACCATTTATAGCATTACTGTGGACAGTCTGCCATTTTAAATCAGAACTCTTGACTTTTTTGTTTCCATGTTTTTAGATAATTTTTCATATTTATAATTTTTAGCTTGTACGGTTTTACATCAAGGTAAAGCATTTAATTAGCCATCTCATTACTGTTGAACACTTAGCTTGACTCTATAGTTTTTTTGTCATGTTGACTAGTGTGACCCTAAATAACTATGTAGTGTTCCAAAATCTTTTGCATTATTTTTCTGTATAGTTTCTTAGAACTGGAAGGGATTGTGCAACCCACTTAATCCTGCTCCCTCCTTTTACAGATGAGGAATCTGATGTTAAATAATATCCCTATGGTCAGATAGCTCCTAAATGGAATGGTTACGACTTGGATCCAGGGAGCTTGGCCCTAGAATCTGTACTTTTCTGTATTTCCATTGAGTTAAGCCTTAATTAGCTAAATACCCTCACTTCATAAAGTGAACTTAAAATTGTAGTGTTTTAGTAACTGGCAAGATTGAGCATTTTTCTCTATGCAAATATGTTAATTAACCTTTTTCTCCTTTAGTTTGTAGTCTTTCATCTGGCAAGTTTGGGACATTACTTAGTGGCTCATGGGACACAACTGCTAAAGTCTGGCTGAATGACAAATGCATGATGACCTTACAGGTACAGTAGTTCTGTGCAAGTATTTGATAAAATAATTAAATATGATGATTCTGTGGCAACTTAATACCCATTTTCCTCACAGGGTCATACAGCTGCAGTTTGGGCAGTAAAGATACTACCTGAACAGGGCTTAATGCTAACTGGATCAGCAGACAAGACTATTAAACTGTGGAAAGCTGGAAGATGCGAGAGGACTTTTTCTGGTAAGATCACAGTAGACAGCTTTTGTAATCTCATTGCTTCATATTTGCACAGGTGATTTTTTTTTTTTTTAGTTTAGAAGTTTTAAAGTGATACTTGAAAAACATCAGTGTATTTCAGCCATTTAATTTGGGTGAGTATAAATTTTCTGACAGTTAATATGTCATATCTTTTTAAAAGCTGTGCTGAGATCTGTCATAAGACAACCAGATATGGGCTAATAAATAGCTACTTCATAAACTATAATATGGCTATGTGCTTCTATGTACGTTATTTATGTAATTTTTGGTACTCAGTTATGTTTTGGTTGTCATTTGAACGATTTAGCCTGAAACTTCCAAGCATAAGTCTTACTAAGTGTGGGTCAATTGAGTTACCTTCATATATGTGGACAACCTCACTCATGCTTTTATTAATATTGAAATACATTGTTTAATAATAAGAATTTTCAGGCTTTGTTTATGTTGTACTTTCAGGTGGGTAGTCTTGTAAAACCTCAGCTATTAAATAACTCCTAAAATGAGGAATTGGCTGTCTAATATTAGTACTGATGATTTATTTGTGTGGCACTTAAATTTTTGATGCGATTTTTGTTTGTTTTTCCTTGCTTCTATTTATTCCTTAAAGTTGATCAACATCTTGGATAATGCTGCAAGAAGTCCCTTGTGCAGATAAAAAAACTATCTGTAGGTGGAAAATGGACAATGAGTCAGAACATCCCTCTGTTTCTGCTTCCATACATACACTATATGTGTCAAGTTTTATTAATCTGTTATAGGTAATCTAAATCAGCAAATACTGAGCATGGGAAAGGTTTAGATGTCTGATCTCCTTTATTAGATTACAAACTTCTGAAAATGTTTTGTCATTTTAAAAAACATTGTAGCGACATCTACAGTGCCTCAATTAATATTGAAAAAATTGAATCTTATTATGTTTTTAAAAACATTTAATGTCCTTTGAGAGGAATAAATACATACACGTATATATAATCTAGCTATACAATAACAAGTTTTAATTCAGTAAATTCTTGCCCTTTTAAAAAAATCAAGTGCTTAATTTTTATTTTATCATTTTAATGCCTTCATTTATATAAATTAAGAAATATTTCCCTTGGTAAAGCAACAATGTTTAGCTTTATATGTTTTGGTTGAATTAAAAGAGTAAGAGAAGTTGTTATTTGAATCAAAAGAGGTAGGAAATAAGAGGCAGGAAACTTGAATTCTTGCTTTAGCTCTGCCACTAATTGTGTGGTTTTAGATAAATTAATCTCTCTCAACCTATTTCACATTTGAATAAAGTTTATCCTATGATAGATTTTATTTCAAACTCTTAAATAATTGAAATCTTTTTTGTAATCCTGGTTTTTGTTTTCTTGGTGCTTTATAAATACTAATCTTAGTATTATGTAGTGAGAAATTGAGGAGCTATTTACTTTGTTATTCATGTGTTATATTTGAGTATTATGTATGTTATGAATAATAACTCTTGTTACTGGGAAAAAAAAAGTTGAAATGAATTCTCAAGTAAAAATCATGGGGGAACTTCCCCTGTCAGTCCAGTGGTTAAGACTTCACGCTTCTACCACAGGTGATCAGGTCTGATCCCTGGTTGGGAACTAAGGCCCCGCATGCCACACAGCCAACAAATAAATAAAGGATTTCCTTTAAAAAAAAATTGTATGGATCAAAATCCCATTTCTAGAGGGTTTTAAGAAATAATGTAGAGAAGATATGATAAATATAAAATAACTTCCTAAGACTGGTGATTAAAAAATACTGCCAAAACTACACTACCAATTTTGGCTACCAGGCTTTTCTAAGGGGAAAAAAATGTATTTCTCTAACTTGAAAATCAGTTTTTAATATTCACTGGTATGTTTAATAGTGTTAGTAAATTAAAATACATAGAGCCATCAACCAAATGATCCATTCTTATTGATTTATATATATATTTTAATACAGGGCATGAAGACTGTGTAAGAGGCTTGGCAATTTTGAGTGAAACAGAATTTCTCTCCTGTGCAAATGATGCTAGTATTAGAAGGTGGCAAATCACTGGCGAGTGTCTTGAAGTATTTTATGGTCATACAAATTATATTTATAGCATATCTGTCTTTCCAAATTGTAAAGGTAAGATTGTCTTATACTACATATTTAAAATTCTGTGTTGAGTGTTGTTCTGTCCCATCTTGAGGTTGGGAGGTGGTGCAGAGTGCTAATGGTTTAAATCAGTTTTCAGTTTACTAACTGTAACTTGAATAATTTAGTAACTTTATTTTGTAAATATATTTTTCCTAAGGAGAAAACTGTTATGATCATCTTTATATTCATTCAGACTTGATGGTTGTGTTGTAAAAGGTTCTTGGGCATCTGAAGAAAGATTTCATACAATTTATTGGTGTAAAGTATAGTAAGATGTGAACATACAAAAATGTAATTTTTTGAAGTTGTATATGGTATAAGTGACATATACATAAAATTTAGAACTATAATTTATAAGTACTTTGGGGTTTAAATATCAGTAAGTGACCTGATCTGATCTGATCTGATGCCTATTTAGAAAGGTAGTATATATAAATACTGAATTTTATTTATTCAGGCTAATTTTTCCCATATTCATTAATTTTAGATTTTGTGACAACAGCAGAAGACAGATCTCTGAGAATCTGGAAACATGGGGAATGTGCTCAAACAATCCGACTTCCAGCTCAGTCTATATGGTGCTGCTGTGTGCTGGACAATGGTGACATTGTGGTTGGTGCGAGGTATTCACATTCTAGTCAATCAATCAATGATATGTGTCTAGGCCTTAGGTAGGGAGCACAGAGATAAGCCATAGAATTTCAGGTGAACTGGGGAGATCACAGGTATATTTGTGTCACTAAACAAAACAGTAGTAGGTATAACAGCTTTTGCATTAGTGATACATGATATATATTGCATTAGTATTGTATTACAGGTTGTACAGTTGAAACTTGAAATGAGAGAAATTACAAATTGGTGTGGGCAAACCTTTTGGAGAAGAAATTTGAATTGGGTTTTGAAAGATAATGAATAAAAACAGCAAAGAAAGTTTCTATCAAAAATAGAAGTACAAGTCAAGTGTGGCATGGGACCAGGAGTGACGTGTGTGGGAGACGAAGGCAAATGGTGGAGGCCCAGTTCTGGGGAGCAGTGGGTGACAGTGGTAAGCTGGTAGGGTGGGGCTTAATCGTGAAGAGCCTGGAATGCCCGGCGTTTGTTAGATTCAGTGCTTGGGGTTAAAGGGTTATAGCTCTTGAGTAAGAAGTGGTGAACAGAACTTAGGAATCATTAAATATGTAGGTTAGATTTAACTAGTGGTGACAATGGACAGGAAACCAAATTAAAAAGCAACTGTAGGGGTGGGATGTAAAGTTATGAAATATTATTACCCCCACAGTATTAATAGATAAAAGACCAAAAAATGAGATAATGCAGAGGGAAAATGATCAGAAAGGGGATGAAAAAAAAGGATAAAGTTTCAAAGTTTGAATGAGTAGAAGTCCACATGAATAAAAATGGAGAAGTGCGAGAACTGGTCTGGTGAGAAAGGTGATAACCTCCTGGGATCTGTGCTGTTAAGTCACACTCAGGCAGTTGGACTGGATCCCAGTGTAACAGCTGGGACCGCAGATCAAGATTAGCACCAGACTTCCAGAGACCAGGGATAGGGCATCTGAACGAAGAAACAGAAGGGAAGGAGCAGTACTAAAGGCTGAATTTATGCTACACTGTGGATAGAGAAAGAAAAGCCAGTAGCCGAAAAAAGAAAAAACAATCCAGGTGTTGAAATTCAAACTTGGAAAAAAGAGATTTTGGAGGCCAATTGTGATCAGTGTCAGTAAGTACATGAGGGGTTAAGGAATGAAAAGTTAGAAAAGCTTTTGGATTTGCTTTGAAAGATGTTAGTAGTGACCTTTTTGACATCACATTTTGATAGAAAATGATAGAAAAAGGTAGTAAGAGGAGACAAAGACTTTTTTGAAGAAATGGATGAAGGAAAGGATCACAGGCTACTCTGGCATTGAAGGCAAGAGGAAAAAGAGAGTGACAGCCGTAAGAGAACGGGATCTACTAAAGCACGTGTGTGTTACTCCTTGGCTGGGTCAGGGTTGATATGTCGGTTTAGTTATTTTCACCCTAAACTTATTTAAAATTGAAGAAAAATAAATAAAGTGATAACATTTGCTGTTAGTAGAAGGTTAAGTAAGAAAGTTCACTATAGAGCTGAGTGAGATTAATACAGTTGAAAGTGGGTAACTTGCCTCTCTCACCACAAAATTTTGAAAAGAGAAATGGAAACCAAGTCATTTTCCCAAGAATAGAAATTGGGCCTGCCATCTAGTCCAGAGGTGAAGCTGTTTTTTTGTTTTGTTTTGTTTTGTTGGGTAACATTGCTAATTAATGGAATAGCAAGGACAGGCTCCATGTGTTTCTAATGAATGGATATCGAGCATCTAGTATTTTCTAAGCCTTATGTTGGGCATTTGAGCCCTTTGTAAGTGAAACAGTTCACCACTCTTTTGTATACCGTAATACATGTGTACTACTAACTTTGAAAGTGTATACTATACCTGTAGATTTTTGTGATGGTAAATATTTAATTTGGAATTGAAAATTGTGTTAAATATATATCTCTTTGCTCTTTGCCAGTAACTTTTTTCTTAAAAAGTCTTTTTCCATCCTTTCTGTTGCTTTGGAAAGTAGAGAGTAGTGTGCTGAAATCAGCATAGTTCTATATTCAGCAATAAATATGTAGTAACATTTTTCATATTCACATATACAGATTATTTTTGCTTTGGATCTTTTAAGTGTGATAATGTTAATACATTGTGGTAATGACTTAAAATCAGTTTCTGTTTCATTACAGTGATGGTATTATTAGAGTGTTTACAGAATCAGAGGATCGGACAGCAAGTGCTGAGGAAATCAAGGCTTTTGAAAGAGAACTCTCTCAAGCAACCATTGATTCCAAAACTGGTGACTTAGGGGACATTAATGCTGAACAACTTCCTGGGAGGGAACATCTGAATGAACCTGGTAAATATTTCAGTGTATCTAGTAGTAAAAAACGATACCATGTTTGCCTTTTGGAATAATCAGTGACAGAAAAAAAGATTGTTTTGTTAAGTCATTCAGTATTATTTTCATTGCCAGGCACCAATTTCTGAGAATTTTTATTATGCATAATCACAATGAGAAACCCATGTTCTTTTTGCCTCTGCCTCATCATTTTAAAGACTTTGAGCTAAGTTCCCCATAAACAGGAATCTTTTTTTTTTTTTAATACTTAGTTCATGTATATGGTAGGTGTTCAGAAGTCAATCATTTAATAACTTTTGGTTGACTTGATTCTCTGAGAGGCTGTATAGACTAAAAATGAGTTTAAATAATGGAATGTCTGCTTAGTGAGTTCGGCATCATTTGAGCTTAAAATCAGGACAGTGGTTGTCTCAAATGAAACTTTATGTTGGATGGATCCGTGATCCCTTGATCCATGAATCCCTGGGGGTTCTGAGATCCTTTCAGGATATCCATATGGTCATAACTAGTTTTGTAATACAAAAATGTTATTTGACTTTTAACACTGTGTTAACAAAATGGTATAAAAGCAGTGGTGGGTAAAACTGCTGGCTCCTTAGTACACAGATCAAGGCAGTGGCACCAGACTGTTCAGGTGGTCATGGTGTTCTTCACTGGCATGCAGTTATTGTTTTTAAGAAAAAATGCATCTGCTCTTAAGAATGTTCCTGAAAAAGCATTAAAAATTGCATTTTGGCCCTTTAGTACATGTTTTTAACGTTCTGGATGACAAGATGTAAAGAACACCTACAGTATACCAGAGCACCACATGCCTCCGGGTTAAGTACTTCTGCAGTCATTGGAGTTGCAGGCTGAACTTTCCCTTTTTTCATGGAATGCCACTTTTATTTCGAAGAACAGCTGTAGTTATTCAGACTTAGATATTTGGCAGGCCTTTTTTGGAAAATGAATGAAATGAGCATGTCACTCTAAGGAAAACGATTGATAGTATTTGTTGCCAAAGATAAGATTCAAACTTCCAACTGAAAATTGAAATTTTGAAAGACTTGTAACATCAGTGGTAATATTAACAAATGAGACTTTTTAATATTGAATAATAAAATGTGTAATCATATGGAAGATCTGTATAGATCAGTGATTTAATCAGTGTTTTCCAGATGACCAGTTTGTGGTCTAACAATCATAAATGAGTAAAAGAACTGTTCAGAGTTTGATGGACCAATGGATTTTAGTATAATAGAGCATGACAAGTTCATTGATACAATTTTAGATTCTAAAGTTTTAACCTTTTAGGATCTGCCCATGTAGAATATCCACATTTTTCTGAAAAGGCTGTTAGACCAGTCCTCTCTTTTCAACTGTATTATCCGTGTGACATGGGATTTTCTTGATATACTGCAACCGAATAACAAATTACAAAGGTTAAATGCAGGGTCAGGTATGATAATCCAGCTGTCTTCCATTAAGAGAGACGGTAAAGAGATTTACGAAAACATACAACAACGCCCAACGCCAGTCTTCTTACTAAATTTCTAAAACTAATTTTTCATTAAACTATTACTTATTCAATATGTAATGGATCTATTGGGCTTCCCTGGTGGCTCAGTGGTAAAGAATCTGCCTGCCAATGCAGGAGACGCAGGTTCAATCTCTGGGTCCTGAAGATCCCCTAGAGAAGGAAATGGCAATCTACTCCAGTACTTTTGCCTCGGAAATCCTATGGACAGAGGAGCCTGGTGGGCTACTGTCCATGAGGTTGAAAAGACTCAGACACGGCTTAATGACTAAACAACAATAACAAAGAGATCACTTACTGTTTTCCATGAAGTAAATATATTTTTTATTCTTCTCATTTTTAATTTCAAATTCAGTAAATCAACTGATACAACCCACATAAAAAATTTCTTTGGATTTCTGAAACCAGAGTTTGAATACGTTCATATCATTTCATGTTTTTAATATTCTTATAGTTCTTTGCAAAAATGTGATCTTTTTGTCCATACATATATACACATTCAGTAAATATTTACTAGGTACTTACTGTGTACCTGGCATTGTTCTAAACTCTACACAATACAGATTCTTTTCTCACAAATTTATACTCTACAGGAGGCAGATAATTTAAAAGTAAGTAGATACACAAGTATGTCAGATAATGATAAATTCTATGGGAAAAGTAAAGCAGGAGTTGAGTTTTAATAAAAATCAAAACAGGAGTTATAAATTCAGTGGTCAGGAAATGTTTACTACTTAGGATAGCACTAGTTGCTATAACAGATAAATCCTAAAATCTCAGTGGCTTAACACAAGAGAAGGTTTATTTGTTGTACATTTAGAGTTCAGTTGATGACAGGGTGTCCTGGAATATGTACTCCTCTGAGTTATTCAGGTGCTCGAGCTTAAATCACCATCTTCAGCAGGTGCTTGCAGGGTCCCCTTGGTTATAGACATTCAATCACTAGATAGTATAAGAGGGGAGGGTAGAAAATGACGGACTAGGTTTGGAACCAGCATATATCAGACCCTAAAGCTGAAACTCCAATACTTTGACCACCTGATACGAAGAACTGACCCATTGGAAAAGACCCTGATGTTGGGAAAGATTGAAGGTGGGAGGAGAAGGGGAGGACAGAGGATGAGATGGTTGGATGGCATCACCAACTCAATGGACATGAGTTGAGTGGGCTTGAAGAGTTGGTGATGGAAAGGGAAGCCTGGCTTGCTGCAGTCCATGGAGTCGCAAAGAGTCCGACACAACTGAGCAACTGAACTGATATCACACCCACCCAGATTCCACTGACCATTACTCAGTATGTAATCTCGGGACTCCATTGTAATAGGAGCAGGAATTTCTAGAGGACAGCTAGGTGCCTCTGCCACTGAAGGCCTTCTGAGAATGTGACTTTCAGGTAAAGTTCCTAAGGAGGGTCGGAAGCAAATCTTGCCAACATCTGTGTAGAGAATATAATAAGCACAATAAACAGCCAGTGTATTTAGACTCTAGGGGGTTCCAGGGCCTATATTAGGAGGCCATTGAATCAGTCCAACTAAGAAATACTGGTGGCTTGTACCAATAGGTAGCATTG